>NC_064560.1:65088460-70088460 GCF_937001465.1 Orcinus orca
GTTCTTACAAATTTGTTTTATGTATTTCAAAGCAATATTACTATATACATAAAAATAGAGAAGTTTAATATGATCTTGGTAAGTTAACCCTTTTATTATTGTGTAAGCTTCTTCTTTTTCTCTAGCAATACTTTTTTCTTAGAGTCTAATTTATTAATATATTTAAGCCAACTTTCTTTTGGTTAGTTCCTGGCATATTGTTTTTCATCCATTAAATTGAAATTTTTTGTGCTCTCATATTAAGAAGCATGTCTTGCAAGCAGCATGTGTTTCTTTCTCCTTTAATCCAATTTTATTATTTTTGTATTTTAATTGGAGTATTTGAACTGTTTAATGCACTATAATTATCATTACCATTTGGTGTACAGCTACTATACTATTTATTTTTAGTTTTGTTTCTCCTGCTTTATATTCCTTTTTCTTCTCCTTGTTTTGTAATTTTATGTTAAATGCTAGACATCATTATGATAAATTTTAGAGCTTCTGCCTGGTCTATCTTTCTCCAGTGTAGGCTTCTCCCCTACTAAGCAGAGCAGCAGAAGATAAAATTATTTCAATCAGAGAGGGAGCTTATTTAATTCTGGGTTGCAAGTATCATAAGAGTCTGTTTACTATATGTTTCACCCACCCCTGGTGTTTAGCCCTCCAGGTCTTAGGGTGTTTATAATCTTTTCCCTCTACCTTTTATTTGTTTGCATGTTTGTTTTTGTTTTCTACCTAGTTGCTTATCATGCTACGTTTGCACTGCAAAAGCCTCTAGAGAAAACCCAGCAAAATGTTGGAGTTACTACACTGCACCTACTTCCTCAACAGGATTATGGCCCCCCAGGTCCTTTGTTATTTGACTGCTTGAAACACCTATATTTTCCTCTCTACTCCCATGAGTTCCAAAACGTTTGCTAGCTTCTTTGTCTAACAGTGGCCTTCTGCCTAAATTGCCACCCAAAATTTGCATGTTCCTTGAAAAATGGAGCTGTTACAGAATATGGGCTTACTTCTCTACAATTCCCTTCCATCTGTGATTTTAGCCCTCTGAGTATTCTTTTGTTGGCAGTTCTCTAATGCCTTCAATTATATATACATAGCAAAATTTCATCCTGATTTTCTATTTTTTTCCAGTAGGAACATTGGTCAGCTACAATGTACTCTATCATAAAAGGAAACACAATCCTTGATGAGTTATTATCTTTTTTATGTTTTAATTTAATAAAATTATCTTCCATTATTTCTATAATGTCTTTTTTTTTCCTAAATTATCACCTATTGAAACATTTACAAGATTTTTGATAGTTTTTGTTCTCTCCATTTGTTAGAGTTTAGCCTTCCTTCCTTTCTCTCTTTCTTTCTTTCTTCCTTTCTATTGAAGTATAATTGACATACAACGTTATATTAGTTTCAGGCGTGAAACATAGTGATTTGACATTTACATATATTTTCATAAAGGAACAGGTATTTTAGGCTTTGTGGGCCATATAGTACCTGTTACAGCTATTAAGTTCTGCTGTTGTAGCATAATAGAAGACACAGATATTATATAAATGAATGAGTTTGGCTGTGTTCCAATGGCATTTTATTTTGTGTGTGTGTGTGTGTGTGTGTGTGTGTGTGTGTGAAGTATTTTATTTTTTAATTTTTATTTTATATTGGGGCACAGTTGACTAACTATGTTGTGTTAGTTTCAGATGTACGGCAGTGTGATTCAATTATACATATATTAATACATGCACCTATTCTTTTTTAAATTCTCTTCCCATTTAAGTTATTACAGAATACTGAGTAGAGTTTCTTGTGCTATACAGTAGGTCCTTGTTGGTTATCTATTTTAAATATAGTAGTGTATACATGTCTACCTCAAACTCCCAATCTATCCCTCCGCCCCACCCCCCACCCTTCCCTGGTAACCAAAAGTTTGTTCTCTAAGTCTGTGAGTCTGTTTCTGTTTTGTAAATAAGTTCATTTGTATCTTTTTTTTTTTAGATTCCATATATAAGCAATATCATATGACATTTATCTTTCTCTGTATGACTTACTTCACTTAATATGATAATATCCAGGTCTATCCATGTTGCTGTAAAGGGCATTATTTCATTCTTTTTGATAGCTGAACAATAGTCTATTGTATATATATGTAACATTTTATTTGCAAAAAGAGGTGTCTAGGGCCTGTAGTTCTTAGTTGAATAATCCCTGGGCTAGGTTTACTAGTGTAACAAACATTCCCAAAATCTCAGTGGTCCAAAACATCAAAGATTTATTTCATTCATTTTTTTTTCATGTTACATGTTAATTTTAGATTCATCAGAGGGAGTCTGCTCATTGTAGTTACTAAGGGACCCAAGCTAAGTGAACCTGTTACCATTTAAAGAGAAAAGAATACTCTGGTAATTAAATGTTTGCTTTAGAAGAGCTATTCATTACATCCATTCATTACTCACTGGCCAGAACTTATGATCCAACCTATGCATAAAGCAGCCAGGAAATGCAACCCTATGTGCACCAACATAGCAGTCAAACAACAGACATTATGTGCCTATGCTCAGTGACATTAATGCCTACTTTTGTGGGTTTTAACCTATCTTTCATAGCTTTCATTTATTTTTCATTCTGATAGTAATTTCCTTAGGTCTATTTTCTTATTTACCTGTTCTTGACTCAGATATGTTGACATTTTAAATTTTATATGTCCATTTAAATGTTAATTTAATGACTGCTTTTGATTTCTAAAAGTTCTATATGTTTCTTTTTTTAAATCCACCATTTAAAAGTGTTGTTCTCTACCTTACTTGGTGTTTTCTAAAGCTTCATTTATTTGTTTAATCTCTTTAATTGTTGGGTGTCTACTTTGTGTTATTTGATCTAAATCAATGTCCTGTTTCCCCACCTCAAGGTACCACAGCATCAACACACATGTTTCTTCCTCAGCTATTAATGCTCTTCTTGTTTCTGTCACTCTGGGTATTTCCTCACTAGTATATTCCACCATGTTGCAGACTTAAAAGTCCTTATTTCATCTTTTGAGGTAAATGCCAAAATTAGCATCATATGAATGAGAAAACTCATATAGGTAGCTCATAAAGAAAAAAAATTTAAGCTCAACCAAATAACTATGTTTCCCCTAAAGCCCATAATCATCAGGTATAATAGGTCCAATACTATATTTTTAACATAAAACCCAAAGAAAGAAAACACACACCTCTTCTTTAACAGACATTCTGTATAAGTATTTCATATAATCCTCACAACGTCACAAATTAGGTAATTTTAAAATCAGGAAATTAAATGAGAAATGTAAGACTAACTTGCCCTAACTCATTCAGCTGCTAATCGGTGAAGCTAGGATTTGAACTATGGAGCTCACTCAAGATTTATACGCTTTTGACCACTGCATCCGCATTTCCTTGCTTCATGTTGTAAAACGAAATCTAATTTTATTTGTTTACTATTGGCAAATAAAAATACAAAAAAATATTAAAAATAATTAAATAAATTAATAGAAAAACTTCCGTGGAATTAGCTCACCAAGTCCTCTCCCTTCCCACCTGAACACATGGTCAGACAACCATTTTAAATGTCTGCAAATTATCTGCAAATTATTGGGTCTCAGAACAACATAAACTCTGAAGTATCTGACATAAAATCTACTGAACATAATTTATGAAATAACTGATGTAACTTTTAAAGCTATACTAAATATTAAATATCAACAATATAAATTGAGGCCAGGTCTGCAAGGCAAGGTTGTTAGATTTCAGGACTAGAAATTATGCAGATGTGAGTGACTGTCCTTCAATTCTGTGATCATTCAAAGCAATTATTTAAATATGAAATTAAGTGGCTGCTCTAACCCAAGAATACACATAGTCAACAGGAGCCAGGCAGCCTTCTATTCATCAGAATAAGCAACGGGAAACATGTGTTAGGGACTTACCTCGTAACTCTTTCCCATCACCCTTCCCAAATTTAGCATTTAATTTCCAAAGAAACAACAATGGCAGATCTTTGTGTTTCCAGCTGATTAATTTAGTATTCCCTGGCTAGATTTGAGCCCTGACAAGAAGTATTGCTCATCTCTTCAAGAAGTCCTTGAAAGAATTTAAAGCCCAAATGAGAAGATGCACATTTCTGAGTCATAAGCAGAGGGCATGCAAAGACTGAATTAATGCTTAACTCCCTTCAACCACCCCCATAATCTTTATTAACATCTCCTAAGATACATTAATAATGATAGCAAATTTATTAATAAATGTATATAAGGCTTATGGTCTTGTGCCTTTGTTTATGGGGAAAAAAAACTAAGTAAATACTTTAAACTATATAAAATAGAATTGGAATAAATTCTACCATGAAGAAAAATAAAATCTTAAATGTTACATCCTTAAAACACAGTCAAGTCTTCAGATCATGTGACTAGAGTTTGAATTTTTATTAAATTCAGTATTTTAATTTTCTGGTGATCAGGCAAGACCCAGTGCTAAGTACATCACTTGTACATCTGAAGTTTCAAGACAGATTTTCCACAGACCCCCTTCTATCCAAATGGCGGCCCCTTAGCAATGTTAATAATAAAAATTTGGGTCACAACTAGTGACCCAGGAGGACCCCAAGAAGCTACCATTGAAAGAAATTTGAACTCAGAGTTGGGAGACGTAAGGTATATTCCCACTTTACCTCCAAATATCTGTTTGACTCTGGGCAATTAAGTTAATCTTTCAGAAATTCTAATTCTGACGCTGTAAAATGAGAGTTATAATACCTATCTACTATTGAGGAGATCAAATCCGATAATGCACATGAAAGCACTTTAATGTGAAAGTGCTATATGTTGGGGAAGAATTATTATTCTTTGTCTCCGAGCTGCCCTTCAGCTGAATTCACTAGTTAAAAACCTTGGTTAAGTCCAAAAGTAACTTGTTAAAGACTTTTTATAGACTCTCTAGACTACCAAATAGGAAGAGTAAATCAAGCTAGAAAATACAATTAAGTAAAGATACACAGACATACACACACACATCGTTCTCCCATTCAGCCATTCAAGTTAAACAATTTTAATAAGCTATAGAAGTTTTCACTATGTTTTCCCCTACACTATGAATAGAAACAAAATTTTAACCTGTTTTTCTCACATCTTGACATATTGTGAACTCTTTCCATAGTACCCAGTGTTTTATTTATAACATCATTTTATCAACTGCTTATTAGATCATTTTATGAGAACTATAATACCTTTCTATGTGTTTATTAATATCATTTTTTTACTTTTACATTATAAATAGTGATGTGACACATTTCATGATACATATAGAAATTTCATGACATCATATGAAATATGAATATAAATATCCTGTTTGCCCAGGATAGGATCAGTTAACACTTGTCCTACTGTACTTATAGTTTATCCTTTCACTCACAAAAGTATCCAAGTTTGGTCAATAAATTATACTGTCACTCTATCTTGGTGATCCATAATGATTGCCCTTAGAACAACTCCTGAAGGAAGAATTGCTATGCGAAAGATAATGATTAATTAAACTTGTTTTCTAAGTAATGTGAAACATATATTCATTATAAATATTAAAATATTAATATTTTAAAAATATTAATTAAATATATTAAAAATATTCTGGCTCTATATGTAGGTACTGCATATTTTTGGAAGATTTCAAATACTGCATTTCTGTCCCTCCCTATTCTATTCTTACCATGAATTCCATGTTCTCAACATCGCTAAAAGCCTCAGCAGAAAGAAGTCCAGTCTAACGATATCTTGGGATGTATCTCTCCATCATCAAGAAAGATTTTGAGTTAGTCCCTTGAGTCCTAGCCTAGTATATTTCCAATGTGGCACCATGTTTTCTCTGCACATGCTGATCCTTCAATCTGAAACATACTTGCCCTCACTCTATTTTGAGAAGCCATTTTTTTGTGGGGTTTTTGTTTGTTTTTATTATTGAAGTATAGTTGATTTACAATGTTGTGTTAGTTTCTGGTGTACAGCAAAGTAATTCAGTTATATATACACTATCTAATATATATATATATATATATATATATATATTCTTTTTCAGATTTTCATTATAGTTTACTACAAGATATTGAATATAGTTCCCTGTGCTATATAGTAGGATCTGGTTGTTTACCTATTTTATATATAGTAGCTTGTATCTGTTAATCCCCAAATCCTAGTTTATCCCCCCCCCCTTCCCCTTTGGTAGCCATAAGTTTGTTTCCTATGACTGTGAGTCTGCTTCTGTTTTGTAAATAAGTTCATCTGTATCATTCTTCAGATTCCGCACATAAGTGATATTATACGATATTTGTCTTTCTCTCTCTGAATTACTTCACTTAGTATGATAATCTCTAGGTCTATCCATGTTGCTGCAAATGGCATTATTTCATTTTTCTTGTGGCTGAGTAATATTCTATTGTAGAAATATATCACATCTTCTTTATCCATTCATCTGTCAGTGGACATTTAGGTGGCTTCCATGTCTTGGCTATCGTAGTGCTGCTATGAACATCGGTGTGCATGTATCTTTTTGAATGAGTTTTCTCCAGATATATGCCCAGGAGTGGGATTGCTGAATCATATGGTAACTATTTTTAGTTTTTAAGGAACCTCCATATTGTTCTCCATATTGGCTGTACCAATGTACATTCGCACCAACAGTGTAGGAGGGTGGCTTTTTCATGAAGCTACTATTGACAACATTTTTCTCTTCCTCTGCCATGCTGATCTTGAAGGTTGCGCATTCCAGGATTGTAGCTTGGGGACAGAAGAAGGCTGTTTAATCTGTATCAGACCTAGATTAAATGAGAAGTAATCCTTTATTCTGTTAAGTCACAGAGATTTTAAGGTTGGTATGCTTCAACAGCAAGACTTAATTATCCGGATTAAAATGAATATCAGTTCCAAAAATGTAGTATCATATTACAAAAGCTCGATGTATGCGGCATTGGATAAGGGCATGAACAGTAAGCTATGAAGAACGTGGTACTGGAGGCTGAAAAGATGATCCATGTTTAGCAATGAAAACAGTGAGAACAGATGTAGTACGCTTGTAATATGCTAGGGAAAAATTTTTAAATAACTATTATTAGTGATATATTAGCTACTACTCTGGATTTAGGAAGGTCTTACAAGAAAGAGATGAGCTGAATAAATTAGCCTGTGTACAAGCAGAAGTGAACTGGAGTGCAACAAAAAGAGTCTGGAAATTTGGGGCCTTGCAGGGCTGGAAAACTGTTTCTGAAGCCTAAACTGTAAGAGAAGAAATCGGACAAGGCTTTGAATGACAAATGTCCAGAATAACCTCGCAGAAGGATAAAGTGATTCGGGGCAAAGATCAGATTGTCTGAGAGCTTTAAGGTAGTTTTAATTAAGCTGAGAGAGAATTGTGAGGGCAAAAACAAGGAGTAATATAATGGCTCTAATGTATAATATCTCTGAAGCTATCAGGGCACAATTACTAGCACGTGGAGCTGAGTGAAAGTCAATGAATCAGAATCCAGCTAAGTCTTCAAGGGAATGAACCCAAGAAGCCACAAGACTGCAAAACGTCCTTGTCTGGAATTTTAATCAATTCTAAGATGTCTGATGACACCCTCAGAGAGCGGAGCCAGGGAATAGAGAGGAAGGGGACAAATGAGCCCTTCCAGAGAGCATGTGCATGGTCTGATCTAGAACTCTACTCCATCTGGGGTTAAAAAGTTTCACAGTTTTACAAGCAGAATCACTATGATCAGTATCTGCTGCCACCCTCACCTTCCCTTTTCCAAGTGGGAGTGTTCACTACAGTCATCCTATTCTGGCTACACCATTGTGTTCTTAGTGAGTGAGTGTGTGTGTGTGTCTGTGTGTGTGTGTGTTTAGTGGGGAGGGGCTTAAGGAGGAATGTAGAATTTATTTCCCAATTCTCTGGACCCAGAGATGACACTGTTGTCTTAATAAAGAGAATATGGTACATTGCCTAGTTTGAGTTCGACATTTGTGCTGTTTATCAGTCTATTGCCTCACAGCTCCAATTCACCCTTTTTGACTGTCCTGTGAAAATGGAGCTGCGCTCTTAACTATTTTGCCTTCACCAGCCTGCACCAATGCAGCACAGGGCAATGGAGAGAGATTCCAGGAGAAGAAGGGGTCTGCTCCCTGCTTCTGCTGTGCTCTTGAGGCATGCTCCCACAGTGCCTGAGGCTTCAGCATCGTGAGGTTCCTGCAGTGCATGGTGGCCTGCAGCTCCTCGAGGCCAGCAGGTTGCTTGGCATCTCCTCTGTGAGCATATTGCAGTGGAGTGCCTCCAGTGAGACATCTCTTTGAGAATAGCTTTTCTAGAGGACAGTTTTCCAGCAAATTCCAGAGGGTAGATTTCCAGTAAGGTCTCCCAGCATGGCACCACAGTGACTTCTCTGCCATCAGAGAGCAATGCAATGAATCTCCAACCGTGCTGGATCTCAGCCCTGGCCACTGGGGGTGGGGAGTGGACACCATATAAGGCTCCTCCTTGGCTGTGATATCTCAGCCCCAAGCCCTGACTTCTCCTTATGTCTTCTGTTCCCATATTCTTTAGAGTTCTCTTGACTTCTAACTAGCGAATTTCTTGTTAATCTAATCCCCTCTTACAGTGAATAGTTCTTTATATTAAAGTTTCCCTGTTATGATTACCATGTGGTTTCTTTCCCTTGATTGGACCAGACAATACAATGCATTGAACTCTGGGTTGTTGTCTCCCTTGGGAGGGGTAAATATATTCCACACCGGGGAGAAGGGAACATCCAGTTACTTAGTGACCAGATGGACTTACTGTGGTGAAGAGTTTGTACTCCTCAAATATATCTTGGAACCCTATGTTTCCCAATCTTCTTTGCAGGTAGGTTATTTAGCACCTTGTTTTTCACTCCATATCATAGCACTTGTGACACCAAAGAATGGGGATTATCAACTGACTTTCTCTTATATGTACAATTCCTGAAGGTAGGGACTAAAGCTTACTGGTCATTATTGTACTCTAGGCGCCCAGCATAGAAACCACACTTAATAAATATCTGTTGATAAAATGACCTACTCCTCGCTCAAATAGGTTAGGTTTCTCGGATACTTACTGTGTATCAGGCACTATTCTAAATGCTTTGATAAATCATCTCAGCTAAAACAACAACCCTATGAGGTCTACATTACTATTATCCCCACTTCACATATCAACAAGTTAAGAAACTCTGAAAGGTTAAGTAAGTTTCTCTAAAGAAAAATGCATTTCAGAACAAGAAAGACCAAATCCAAAGCCCTCCATTAAAATGCCGTACCTACTCTCTCCCCATGGCCATCAGGATTCAGCCTGAATAACCAGTGCATTTGCTTGGCTTTATTCCTTGTTCTGGGCTTCGGTTTGTTCCCCACTTAGGTAGAGATAGGTGCTTACTAAAAGCATTGAGGCCACACATCTGCAGGGAGACACTAAATAAGGCTTGAGGGGAGAAATAAGTTCATAGAAAGGCTATGTAGAAATGCAAACAGGAGAATTGTGTGTCAGAAGTGGCAAGAAGCAAGAGCAAGATGGAAAGAGAGAGGTATAAGGGATGGCACAAGGAGTGGGGTTTACAACCCGGCTCTTTACAGCAGAACAATGCTGGAGTTCCTCTTTTGCATGAAAACGACTCATGCCATAAGGTCCTGAGGGAAGACAGATTTTCTGTTTTGTTTTGTTTTGTTTTGTTTTAGTGCAGTTCCCTAGAAAAATGAATCCAAATCAGTGTAGAAGTTCAGTCTTCCTCCTTGGGTCTGTTCATCTCTCCCAGGGACAGAGTCTGCTTTTATATGGCCTGACCTGAGCAGTCACAGTATCCCTAAAAGGCTTTGTGGTGCTTCAACTTTGATCTCCACCCATCCGGAGAACTCCAGCAGCTGCTTCAAGACTTCACATCTCCTTGCCCAAATCCCCACATGGTGATAATCACTTGGGTCAATCTCAATTTTGTTATGCACCTTAGACTAGGTATTTGCAATTGCTGAGTCTCCCTCCAGAGATATGGAATGGTCCCTTCCCTTTCCACCATATTAATAGTTAGGAAAGGTTTGGCTGTCTGTAATATAAAATCTGATTACACAGGCTTTCAAAAACAAGGCTTCACTTTTCTTCCACAACAATAGCAGAAGTAGGCTGTAATTACAATCATTTCAGTGACTCAGCCATTGTAGGTCTAGTGTCTCTGCCGTTCTTATAGCCTTCCTCTTCTGATCACAGGAAGGCTGCTGCAGCTCCAGCCATCATATCTGAGTACAAGACAGGAAGTCTATGGAAGGAGGAAGAGGTATTGGCAGCCACATCCATTTTTGTTAATCAGGAAAGCAAGCATTTTTTTTTTTTTTTTTTTTGCGGTACGCGGGCCTCTCACTGTTGTGGCCTCTCCCGTTGCAGAGCACAGGCTCCGGATGCGCAGGCTCAGCAGCCATGGCTCATGGGCCCAGCAGCCATGGCTCATGGGCCCAGCTGCTCCGCGGCATGTGGGATCTTCCCGGACTGGGGCACAAACCCACGTCCCCTGCATCGGCAGGCGGACTCTCAACCACTGCGCCACCACGGAAGCCCAGGAAAGCAAGCATTTTATAGACCACCTCTTTCCACCCCCTTCCCAGCAGGCTTCCACTTCAATTTTATTGACCAGATCTGGGTTGCAAGTCTTCCCATAGATGCTGGGAAATTGGGAATCAGGTTTATCGGGATTGTCTTTGAATAAACTTGCCCTTAGTTGGCACCCCCCAAAAGTTGAGTTTCTCAGAACAAGGAATGCTGGGAGACTAAATACTTCCTGGGCAATGGACTGAATTGGCCACACCTCCTGATTAATTTAATTCATCAGACCCTACTCTGCCTCTTTTTGCTCTGCAGCCTCCCATCTTGCAATTTGTCCTTGAGGTCCCTGGATGCTTTGGTTCTGTGTCCAGGGACCAGGCTGTAGAAGGAATGACCCCCCATCCCCCATGGAGCTGTGTGACAGGTAGTACATGGCATGCGATACTTCACAGGTTGAAAGAAAAATGTTAATAGTCTGCTAACACTCCTCCTATACTTATATGAAAGTGCTGGCACAAAGCCTAGCATTCGGTGTGATGCTGAGTCTGGATTCCTTGGACGTCCAGATCAGAGAACTTGCCAGAATGCACCAGATAATGGCCAGTTTGCCACGAGAATAAAGGTGTCTAGAATTTCCGCCCCCTAATACAAGGCTTGGCACACAGTGAGGACTTTGCTGCTTCTTTTTCTCTATTTTTTTTTCTTTTTTGTCATTTTTTAAAACAAGTTGTTCTGTTTACAGTTTGGAAAGTCCTGTGTTGTCCTTTCAGAAGCACTTTTTGACAGAGCAGAGCTACAGCGAGGGTGGCTGAGATGCTCTGGATTAATCAGTGTGGCAGGAGCCCGAGGCGGGAGCACCTGCTCAGCGGAGCAGTGGACATTCAGACGCATCCATCACCATCCATCACCGCTTCCGCCTGCTCAGCAGGCTTCCCATCACCTTCCACCAGCCGGTGGCCAGGGCTCTTCAAACGTCTAAAAGGACAGGACCTGATGCTGCTTTAGTCAAGTCTCTTTCTGAGCTTCCCATCGCTGCAGTTGGGACTCTCTTGTTTATATTTGTAACCTAAGTGGATGTGACACGGGAGTCACCAAGGGGGAATAAATCTGGAACACTGAAATGCCTTTTAACAAGTCACATTTCTCATCATACCTCCCTTTTAAAACCCACATAAAATCATCGCCGTAAGTTCCTCTGCTTTCTGGTCTCCGTGTGGATACTCTGCAATCCCACAGCACGACAGGAACAAGATTTCATTTTCAGTCAGACCTGACGCCGGGCTAAACACAAACAGGCGCTCTTCATGTTTCTCTTTTTGCCGAGCTGTCCATGGAGCATTGGCAACTCAGAAACGTGGTCCGGTTAGAGAGCACTGTGCTGCCGCGATGGGGTGGTGTGCTCACAGCGATTTTAGAGAAGAGAGAGTAACAGAAGGAGGCGGTCCACCCCAGCTGGCCCCTGGAAGAGTTCACTGTCTCTGCTACCAGGCTTATGGTAGCAGTCGAGAAGCTTCTGACATCAGCTAGCTTGCCCCCAGGCCGAGAATGTGCCTTGCTCTCTCTGCCTTCTCCTGAGCCATGCCTTTCTCTGAGCAGATCCGCTGTCTTACAGCACAGCCGATGGATTCAAGCGTACACGTAAATTTAATGTCGCATGTCCAACCACATTCTCCCCCGAGGTAACTCACAGCACCCGCGTTATTGTCTAAGCCAAGTAACTTCTAAAACACTGCAAGACCCTCTAATTCCTCTCTGGTGTCACAAAAGACGTGAGTAGGGGGCTCACTGGACAAAAGGATAGGATGGAGGGGACTGGAAAGTGGGAAGGGGAGGAGTCCGGGAGAAAGCCAGCTGAGTTCATTTTCACACCCATAATAAAGAAATCTTTTTCAGCCTAGAGGATTACAAAATAGGGCAAGACCAACGTGACCCAGGTTGCAGTGCAAATGTATTCTATGCCTTTTATATTTTAACTTAAACCCTATGCTTGTCCAGTTTAATATAACACAAGCTTGGGAAATGTGGTCGGTTGTATGCAAGGGAAGAACTGTCCAGAATACTGGAGTACATTTTATTCTTCCAGCCACAATTTTCTCAAACACAGTGTTTTAAAAGTATTTATTAATTTGGTAGGGTTTACTTTGGTTGTCTGTGAAAGCAGAAACGTTATTATTTCCTTCATTTTGTATCTAGTACCCAGCAAACAGCAATAACAACCACTAACACTATCAAACACTTATTGTGGGTTACCTATGAGATGTGCAGTGCTTTAAGTACTGTATTAACTGGTTCCAGGGGCTGTAATCTTACCCACTACACTATACTGACCCCATACCTTATAGATGTAACATAGTAGGCACTCAACAAATATTTATTTTAGCTATGCACGACTTAAGGGAGCAAATTCCAAGAGCTTTTGGGGGTAGTTTGCTTCTGTTTACTTTCTTTTTACCTATGTATAGCTTAACCCGGAGGAACATGTAATAGAAGGAGAGAAAACCCATTAAAAGCACAGAACACACTAGCTGCTTCATTCTTCGCCCACCCCCCCACCACTTTGGTCAATTAGAGGAGTCACACACTCTGGTCTATTGTCCTAAACGGATGACACCCAAAACTTGCTTATTCTTGGCCAACGACGAGGTATTCGAGTTTTTTTTTTTTCTTGTTTTTCCTATTTTAACAGCTTTCTGGACACTTAGAGAAAGGTAATCAACAATAAATCATGTGATGTCTCCACTTTGCCACTGGAAGCATTTGGTTAATAGCACTCCCAGCCTGCAGACACATTCTTCAGGTTTATCAGAACATGGGTCTCCTCGGAGAGGTGAATTCACTTCTCCCTCTCATTAGCTCACAGCAGCTTTTGGTTGCACTTCATATTTCTGAACCTTAAGTACAAATTTGAAAAGATAATGATGAAAAACACTCTATTAAAAAGATAGAGCAGGAAAACAGTGCTGTCTGATGACTGTATTATTGTTTCTGTGACTGAGATTCATCATAGAATCTACAGACGAAGGACATTGGAAATGATCTTGCCCAACTTGCTGGATTTTTAGATCAAGAAATTTAAGTCAGGCCACAGAATTTGCTTTGACAGTTAAAACTGAGGTCTCCTGATATTCAAACCAGAGTTCTTTCCAATATATCAGTTCCTAGGGTAAGGGAGCCTGTGCTATATGAATTGCATAAAGTAAGTGGGATTACAATGAAACAGTATTAAGGAAAGAACTCAGGAATGGGAGGAATAGAGCTGCTCTTTAAAGGAACCAGATATACAGATGCAGTGAAAAAAAAAAAAACAGCTGCCTGGCAAGAACATCATGATTGAGGAAAGGCGACCCTTAAGGTCATGCTCAGAGACCAATTTGAAGACCAGTTATGAGCTAGTCTGTGGAAAGTCTCAAATACCAGAATTAAAGGTAATGCTGTATTGTTGATAATTCTATTATTATTCATTCAATTGCATTCACAAATTATGCCTCAATATTTAGAAGACTGATTCAAACTTGGTCTTAAAAAAAATCACCATGGAGACCATAGCTGACTAACAATTTCGTTTCCACCAGGAATTCTCTCTTAGTCAAGCCCAGCGCACCTAAATAATGGCTAAAAAAAATCTTCCTGTCAGAAAGAAGATCAGTCTGGATTCATGTAACTAGACTCCAAAAGGTTAATATCTGTCTTCAGCAAAACCTTCATGAAGGGCCATTATATGGTGAACAGTGGAACAGAAGAATGGGGAGTGTGCAGGGTTGATGTCATTGCAAAGCAATTTGGGGAGAAAACACAACACTCAGGCCCAGCCCCTGAAAAGCAGTCCTACCCTTGCCACATGGGTGGACTATATGTGACCTAATTGATTGTTTTTCTCTAAAGACTTGTGATTTGATTTATTCTCAGGAATTCTCTTTCCTAACAATTCTCTGGCCTCTACTCTCAAGCAAATCTACACAGCAAGAAGGAAAGGGGCGCTTTTCCATAAACCCTTTTCACATGGGCCCTATACACTGTCTAATTAGCTCCCTGTTCACACAGCCATCCATTTCAGAACCTGGAAGATCTGGACTGCTGTTGACATTAATCAAATGATTTGGTAATGGCCAAGTATCTCCTACCCACTGTGTCAACAGAGCCTAAAGTTAACTGTTGGTTCTGTTCTTGCTGTAACACCATGTTTAGAAAATTGCTTGGCTGTTTATAGGCATGTTAGGGAAATTCACATGATACATTAGCAGTAGTGGATATAAAAGGGCTCTTAAGGGGAGTGTGTTGGAAGGAGCTTTGAACTAGGTCTTGGGAAACATGGGTGTGAGTCCTATTTCTTGCTAGCTCAGTGGCCTCAGGACTCATCTTCTTTAACCTCACTTTCTCCATCAGTAAAGTATACAAGCTAGATAAGACTCATTTTAAATTCCTTCCAGCTTTATAATTCTATGATTCCACAATTACATTTATCTTGCCCTTTAGAATGCCAAACACAACCACAAATAGGCGTTTAATAAACATTCCTAGATAGCATCAGATATGATTCTTTTTACTTGTATGTCTTTCCCCAAACCATTCCATATTTTAAAGTACTCAGCTAAAGATTCTGCAAATTGCACATTTCATTTCGTTTATATATTTAGGCAACTATGATGCCTTCAGGGTTATGGTTATAAATGATGGTACTGACTTGTTTTAAGAAGCAAATAACTCCAGGAAAATATGTCCCAGTAGAATTCAAAGTGTTTCCCCCCAAAGTCCTCTCCCTAAACCACACACACACATAACGTAAAGTTTTAAAATGTGTAAAACGTTAAAAAAAAGAAGTCATGTTAGCATGGAGAGAATACAACAAAACAACAACATCAAAAAACACTGCTAGTCATTTTGTTGGTGTATTTTTTTCCATTAAAGAATTTTACACTTTTGTATGCGGATGCCTATGAAAATAATTGTTGAGTTATCATGGGTAATTCCGTTGTTAGCATTTTATTTCCTAGATTCCAAAATCCTGAAGTGCAAAGCTAACACCAGTTTGATGTCATAGCAGGTGAATGTGCTTCTTTTCACTAAGATGCCAAAAATTATACTGTAATAATTGCTTATTTTTTGAAGAGATTTATCTACAAGAGAAACTATATATTAAACAAAGGGGTCAGACTGAACTGATTACCTCTAAGTAAACATTTTGAAACCCTTCCTTGCTTTTTGGCAATTATAAAATAAACAAATCTCTTACAACAGTGCCCCAGTACAGCGGGTCTCCTCCTCTTCACTGCTAAATAGCTAACCTGACTCTCCTCCTACATTCCTAGGCTGACCTCTTCTACTTATATAATAGTGTTAAGTATGTTGCCATGTGCATCATTTCATCTGTTCAGCATCGTCCTAAGTGAAAGGCAAGACAGGGTTTTTATTTTCACTCTAGAGGGTTTTCCAGAGATTAAATTACTTGTCTAAAGTCACACTCTCAGCAATTAAACTGGAACAAGAAACGACATCTCCTAATTCATATCCCAGAGTGTTTGCAGTGTATTCTGTGGCATGGAAAGGAGTGAAACATTGATTATATTATTGTCATTTATTTGTGATTTTTTATTAGATTTTGAGGCAAGACAAATACAAGGTTGATGGTATAGTTCCTTGCAAGCATGATAGAGAAGTGGAAAGGGTACAGCATAATATATTATTCAGATTCAAGACAGCCAAATCACACATACCTTTGCCTATCTGTTTACCAAAGTATTACCTAGCTAAAGGTTGTTTATAAAATTGGGGAAAGGCATGTAGGTCATCTCAAGGCAGAGGCATCTCCTGGTTTACAGAGTCCAGAGATAATGCTCTGTGTATCTATGAATATGATATATAGGGCTTCAGTTGAACACCAGAGATGAATGTTGATGACCATAAAGATGGCTATTATTGGGAGTTTGCCAGTTTTATTTAAAGCCGGAATACTGGCTCTCTGGAAACCTGGATTCCTTCAAAGATCACCAGGCTGATTGGTAATACCAAGTAGTTCTTGGAGTTTAGAAGCTCTCGAGTATTGAGCTAGTTATCTGAAAGGAACCTCTGGACTCTGCTCTCATATAATTTTGTGACTTTTTAGCCTGGGAATCTCTTCACTCCTGAGCATTGATGTTTCGCAGATGCTTCTCCCTGAGATGGGGGACATGCATGCAAAGGTGGTGGAAATTCATGGATGGAGTCAGACGTCTGAGTTGGTATTTGAGGATGTGATCAGTTGCCAGGATTATGACACTCAACCATCCCATTCTCTGTATTGTCCAGAAGCCTATGAAAAGGTAGTATAAAACTCCTTCCTTGACCAAGATGTTGATATTCTTTTTGTCCAGAGCCACCAAGGGCAGATCTTGAAAGAGTGTCTCAACATTTTGTCTTTCCCACTCAAAAAATGCTAGACCATGTTTCCCTACTGTTACTATTTATATCAGATATTTTCTTATTAAAAAAATGTTTCAAGACCTGATGTACGAAGACTGAGTAGTGGTAAATGAAAACGAAATAATAAAGAATATAAGTGAACGGTGAAATGTGGAGGAGGAAATGGTAGACATTGGAAAAAAAATTGTAAATAACTCATAAATTAACCAAGCTTAAATTAACATCAACTAACTTCTAATATAAAAATAAACGTGTAAAATATTAAGTGAAAACTTTACTAAGTTCATTTATTCCAATGAAATATTTTATTGTCAGAAACTTTGTGATTAGAAGAGGTTGGGATAGAAGAGATAAAGAGATAAATTGTCTAAAGGAGCCTGTAATTCACACACACAAGCACACAACATCATGGTACATGAAAACAAAAGAAAAAGATTGAGAGAATGGAGCACACTGGTCGTTAAGACTCATACCTTCTTCCACATTTGTAAAGACTCCAGAACACACTAACATGTCCCGGAAAAAGCAAAAGCAATGGGTCAAGCCAGCCTGGATTCAAATACCTGCTCCCCTCTGTGTTCACTGAATAATCTCAGGCAAGCGACTTCATATCTCTGAGTCTCAAGAAAAACCAGATTTACTGTCAGGATTGACACGGACTACAACTGGGCCAGGAAAATCTTTCTACAAGAGAGACAGCTCGGGCTTCCCTGGTGGTGCAGTGGTTGAGAATCTGCCTGCCAGTGCAGGGGACACGGGTTCGAGCCCTGGTCTGGGAAGATCCCACATGCCACGGAGCAACTGGGCCCGTGAGCCACAACTACTGAGCCTGCGCATCTGGAGCCTGTGCTCCGCAATGGGAGAGGCCTGTGCACCGCGATGAAGAGTGGCCCCCGCTTGCCGCAACTAGAGAAAGCCCTCGCACAGAAACGAAGACCCAACACAGCCAAAAATAAATAAATAAATTTATAAAAAAAAAAAAAAAAAAAAAAAAGAGAGAGACAGCTCTTGGACCAGGTCCTCTATCATCCTCCTGCATGTGCTGTGTGCTTTCTCTGCCTTAGGTTCTCTCTATGTCTCTGCTCTATATCTCTCTTTCTTCTGCATCACAGATTCTGCCAACACGGGGTTCAACATCCTTACACCTTCAGTTTGCGTACCATCCTTCCTGACCTCAATTTTGCCTGTGACTTTTCAAAACAGCAGTTCCTTGAGGTAATTAAGTCATTACCTCAATACTCTTAGTTTAAATGGCCCGTACAGGGATCTGACTGGCCTAGGTCATTTTTTTTAAGATTTATTTTTTATTTTTTTTTCTTTCATGAGCTATAATTACATAGAATGAGGTACATAAAATTATATATACATATATATATATATGTACAGGAATCTGCTTCTTTTGAAGTAGGTGCTCACCTTTGGTCTAATGATGTCAAGGTCGTGTAATACACAATTAGGTTTGGCTTTCCATCAGTGGCTTTAAGAGGAGCAATTGTCCTAGAGTCCTATCACTGGCAGACAAATAACAATGATTTAATTTTCTAGTACACTGAGACTTTGAAATATTTTTTTCAATGACTGCTACCGATCATGATTATCAATCCTGGATTCTATTATTGACTGCTCATCTATTTATTATAGCCTTCTGCCTAGATCTTAGTCTAAAATAACTTTTCCTATTGTTTGTAAATTAAGCTTCTTTGAGGCACAAGGAACACAGATTCTTAGCTTATCTCAAACAGTTTGCTATAAAGATACACAACCAGGCTTCCTAGAGATAGAAGTTTTGTTCAGGCCTTGGCAATAGTTCAAAAAGTGATGATGCAAAGAAATTTTAGTAGTTGCCCCGTGGCATACTATCCTTCAGACTATTGCTTTGGTGTCTTGGCAATTCTTTACCTCAACTTCTACTGTTAGCACTGCTTTTGTATGATGATCCTGCATGTGTCTCAAACTCTTCAACAAAGAAAAATCTGATTGACTTGGAAAATGACCATCCAGCAGAGGGTACTCTTGTTGGTGCTGGATAGAGCTTTCACACCAGGTCACACTTCATGAGTCTAAGGAAGGCCTATGAACAGGCTCCTCTTGGGTCAGGAGTCAAATCCATTGTATTCAGGGTCATGATGTCACTGGGCACAAATATAGCAATCTACACATATGGAGACTCCTGGAAAGAGGTTGTGTACATGGCAGGTATACTAAGCTACTCAGAAAAGGTCATTATAACCATCAAACATCTTGCTTGGCCTGAAAGTTTCAAAGTTTGGACAAGTTTCTAGGTTCAGAACTAGTGGTATTCATTTTGTTCAGAAAATGATTTATATACTGAGGATAAAGCAAGAGGAAATAAAGTCGTGGAGATGGAAGCTGGCAGGCCAGACCGTGATGAACTCATTCACACTAACTTCTGTAGGAGAAAGAGGAGGATAGAGGAAGACTCACATACCTAGAGAAAGTGAAAGGGGACAAACTAACAGAAGAGAAGCATGAGGGGAAAGTGAAGGTAGAGGGAAAGTAGAGGAAAAGAGAAATAGAAGGAAAAGAGGAGAGACGAAGCAGATATTAGTGTTTTCCTTCCCTTGTATGGTTAGAGTTCTTCTATTCTTCCCTGTCTTCTGACTCTTCTCTCAAGAAAAGAAGAAAAGATCCCATAAATGACAGCAAGCCATCAGCACCTACTTGGTGGACAGCAACTTAGCCTTCTTAAGAACAAGGCATGAGACAGCATCAATGTACGTATAATATAGCAAAGTTCTCTACATGCTCTGGGATAAGTGAGAGAATACTGGCACTGGCGTAGAGAAAATATTTAGGTTTGGTGTTAGGAAAAGTTTCGTAACTATTAGCATTATAATACATTTTCTTGAAGGGACCTGATGTTCCTTTGACTACCTGGTGTGTTCTATGATCACACACCATGTCTGTTAGGACAGCGGTTCTCAAAATGTGTTCCCGGGACCAGCAGTATCAGTATCACCCAGGAACTTCTTAGAAATGCAAATTATTTTACCCCATGGTATACCAACTGAATCAGAATCTCCAGAATTAGAGCTCAGCACTCTGTATTTCAACCAGCCATCCAGGTGACTTTTATGTGGCTGGAGTGTGAGATCTACAAAGAGGGAAATGTTATGATTTTCTCATTATGCACATGGCGAATATCTGATGTCAAGAGGTGAAGTCAAGTATCCAGGGAACCTCTGAACAATCAGGCTCTGGTCTCTTCCCTTCCACAGTTCTCTCTACTTGCCATGCTTCTTCCCACTTCTGAACGCTAATAGGTTTCAGAGATATTATGCCTCTCTCTCCTAAACAGGGAGCAAACCAGGAACCTGAAAATATAACCAGCCTGCTGAGCATCCTTTCCATTCATTAGATTTTCTGGGGACATGAAAACAGATGAGTGTTGACACAAGGCTTTTTAACAGAGGAGCTCTTCAAAGCTAATATCACAATGAACAGGTCTCTACTTTAAAGTAATATGCTAGCCATAAACCTAATCAATAAGCTCTGGGCACCCTTGCAATAAAATTGAGGCTTGAAGCATCCTGCTAAGATTATACCCCTTTCTAACTTAAATGGGATTAAAAGTTTTCCATGTCCTTGCCAATGAAGGCCATTCATTGTGCCATTGGGAAAGCAATGTCCTTCCAGGCAGACCTGTGTGCAGCACTTACCAGTTAATCTATCATGGTGCAAACATCTTTGTATGTGTGTGCATCCATGTATGTGTGTGCATAGGTGTGTGTGCATGTACCTGTGAGTAGACATTCTGTCTAGGCATTAGATTTAATCTGGGAATTCTATACCCCTGCTACAAACATACAAATTGCATGCAAATCACCTACAATAACTAAAATATACTTATGGAAAATCTCTTTTGTATGTGTAAATGTTATGAGTATCTCATTGTGAGGCATCATCTGGAGTGATAGCTCCAGCTAGGTATAATGATATCATGGTTTTATTGGGGAAAGCAGAGGGTTTTTCTCCAACTCACATGATTTCCAATTTTGGTTCTGCCACTTATTAGCTGCATGACACAGGGTAGGTTTTTGAACTTCTCTAAGCCTCAGTGATCTAGTCTGTACAATGAGGGAAGTGATATTTAACCTTAAGTTTTATAGTGAGCATTTCACGAGATAATATTGATAAATAAATTGAAATCAGATGGTGCTAAATGATGAATGATATGATAAAAAGATGTGGCCTGGCTCTCAAGAATCAAATAATGTACTTGCAGAGAAATGACAGACACATGTGAAGCGTCACACCGTGATAAAAGAGATAAATGGCCAATCCGTAGAGCGTGAAAGGATATGGCTAATTGCATAATAAATGCTTTAAGGGTCATAGATGGAGGAACAGAGAGAGCAGGAGTTATAGGAGAAGATATTCAGATCAGGGGCAATTTGAACTAGGCCTTGAAGGGAGGGAGGAAGAGCAAGACAAGGTGAGCAGGTGATAACACGCAGGATAAATTTAGGAGATGGTGCCTAGCCCACTTTGGCTGAAAAGCTGGCTCTGGGGCCATGTGTATTTGAAGATAAGCCTAGAAAGGCAGGCCGGGGTGGGCTAAGAGGGCTTTGAATGTCAAGCTAATGTATCATATGGACAACTGAAGGAGACTGGCATTCCAATTTATTTTAATCTGTCCTAAACCCACATAATTCAACAGATCTAAGTTAGCCCTTCTACCTATTTATCATGTTTTCAAAGTTACCGTGTAAAAGAGGGAAACAAGGGGCAAGAGATAAGATATGGGCATATTACTTTGTTCATCACCCCTCAGGCCCGAAGCCTGTGGCTCCTTCCTGCTGCAGTGCTCTGGGTAGGAATCCTTTAGTGTTTTCTGTCTTTCTACTTGTCACATACTTTGGTTAAATTTCCCCAGTCAGAGATTGGAAAGTCTCCTCCTTTTCATCCAGGCCTTCTATCACGGCTCTGATAATAAACTCATTAATATTTCTCGTAATTCCCTAAACCAGTCCCCCATTTCAACTGTTTATTCCAAACTTCAGCTTTTGCATTTATAATTCTTCTCGCTGGTAATGGCTCCCTAGAAATCTTTGCTCATTACCTCTTTTCCACTCTAGATTGCTTCACTATGAATCTTTTTATTTAGTTTTGTATAATGAATAAAAAATAGTTTTAGATTCCCTTTTTGATCATAGCTGATATTCTGTGTCACTTCGTGGTATAATTTATATCATTTACATTTATAACTACAATTATTAAATGTCAGTCTTCTGCTTTCTGTTTTTCTTTTTTTAATTTCTTGGTTTTGTTTTCTTGTAATGTCTTTTGTTATATGAACCATACTCTTTCACTGTGATTTTATTGGTGCATTTCCAATGTTAATACTACTACGTATGATATTAAGGCATTCAAAAATAAAATACTATTCTTAAAATCAACTTTATTTCATAATTATTAACCTCTGTCTTTACTAATTTCTAATTATAAACTAATTATTGTGTCTTTAAGGATTTATCTCATCTCCTATCTAAGCCAAAATAATGTAACTCAATCAGTGGAAGATTGAAAACGTATAAAATTACCTCAGTTCCCCCTTGCGACTGAGCATAGATGCTTTCCAAGAAGCCCATATTGAGTAAGCATGGGTTTGTTAAGTTACTTTTCCATATAGACCTGAGCATTTGCACAGCACAACCTTCAATTCAGGTGGAAAAAAGAGCCCCAGGGACATGAGAGTGTAAGTCTATTGCATAAAGATTTCACTGTACCTCAAACCCCTTAGCAGACATTGCTAGATCCACTGCTCTTGAAGGATGCATGGGGAGGGAGCAGTCTCAGAAGATAGCTGCTCTTTGTAACTGGCTAAGATGTTGACTACAAGATGGAGAGCACGGAAGAGCACATTACATGTAAACCTTCACTGAAGACTAGGTCATGGGCAGTCTAAACCATGCTGTGCTACCTTCCACCTGTATCCTATCTCGTCCCACTAAACAACTCCAGATCCCATGTTCGTACCACAACTTGGATGGAAGAAGGAAAAAACTATGTTTAAGAGAACACATTTTTAGATAGGTCTATGGAGTTGTGGTTAAGAAAGCTGTCACAAACCTGGAGCCATACTGCTTAGGTTCAAATCTCAGCTCAACCATTGCGATGCTGTATATAGTGTACTAGCCATGTATACTACATCAACACTCCATGCCTTAGTTTCCTCAAATGTAAAATGAGCACAATGAAGGTACCTACTTCATAAGGTTATTGTGAAAATCCAGTGAGTTAATGTGGGTAGATGCTTAGACTGTTCCTGGCACAGGGAAAGTGTCATAAAGTATTTGTTATTAGTACTTTTTGTAGTAAACAGCCTTATAAAAATGAAGCCCAATGAATCCGCCCTTTTATAATTCTCTCCCACTTTAATCATGGGTGCAACCTGTGAATATGATGAGATTTCACTTCTGTGATTATTCTATGTCATAAGACAAAAGGGAGATGATCAGGGTGGGTCTATTTTTTTTTTTTTTTTGATACACGGGCCTCCCACCGTTGCGGCCTCTCCCGTTGCGGAGCACAGGCTCCGGACGCGCAGGCCCAGCGGCCATGGCTCACGGGCCCAGCCGCTCCGCGGCACGTGGGATCCTCCCAGACCGGGGCACGAACCCGCATCCCCCGCACCGGCAGGCGGACTCTCAACCACTGCACCACCAGGGAAGCCCTGGGGTGGGTCTATTTTAATCACAGAAGTTTTTTTTAAAAGCATAGAGCTTCCTCCAGCTGGTTGCAGAAGAAAACATCAGAGAGTCAATGCATGAATGGGGTTCAACACACTGTTACTGGTTTTGAGGTGCCACACGCCAAGGCATGAAGGCAGCTGAGCCTAGAATAACCCCAGCTGACAGTCAGCAAGCAAATAGGGATCTCAGTCGTACAACCACAGGAAATGAGTTCGACCAACCACTCGACCACGTTTGGAAGCAGATTCTTTTCCTGAGCCTCCAGAGAAGACCCCAGCCTGGCTGACCCTTGGGTTTTCAGCTTTGAGGCACCTTGAGTAGAGAACCCAGTACAGTTCTCCTGTACTTCTGACCTAGAGAACTGTGAGGTAATAAACGGATGTTGATGTACACTTCTAAATTTGTGGCCATTTATTTTGCAGCAACATAAAACTAAGGTGCAGTTATTGACATCACCCATGAGGTTGCCCTTTACTCCTGAAGCCCATAGCAGAGTGGGTGAGGCAGCCCCTATCTGCTTTACCTTTGTCCCACTCTGATCCCACTGGGACTTCTGGCAGTGAGGTCTCCAGTGAGCTGGAGACATCCCTGTTACACCATTCTGGCAAAAGATATTGTGACATCAATTATAAAACACTGTGAGAGAAGTCACCTCGATTACTTCTATTTATAAACTTCTTTCTCTTACCACAAAAACTCTACTCTCTGCAAGGGTCACCAAATTAGTGTCCTTGAAGTCTCCATCTTGTTCATGATCCATATAATAGTTTTTCCTTAGGAAGTATAGTGTGCTTGTGTGTGTGTGTGTGTGTGTGTGTGTGTGTGTGTATGTGGCAACAGGGGTGGGCAGCCAGTAACTGACCATCCTGGGATTTGAGTGTTGACTTAAACTTTCAGGGTCATGATTTTCCTTGCCTAAGTGTCTCTGGTCCTATCATCATATAGTCACTTCAGATGAGAAAAAAAAAACAACCAGCCAACCAACAAAAACAAAAACATTCAGAAGAAGAGCAGAAGTCTCAAGTAAACTTTCTTTGTGGAATATCATTGGCTTACACCAAAAGACATGGAAATCCATTTCCAACAGAGGTGGGCAAGGTAAGAGGGCAAGGACAGTTTCTCCTGTTGCTCTTTGCTGAGTCTCTTTGCTGAGGTGGCTGACTCCCTCAGGGCATTGGTAAGTAGAAGTTAAGTGAAGGGCTGGGTTGGTGCAGAGATAGTTTAAGGTTTGGAGATCAGAGATTCTGGCCTAATAAAGTAAATTGAGTATCACTTGAAATGAGGTAATGGTTATATGGTGCTCAGAGATCTTGGAATGTAAGCTCACAATGAACCCCAACACCCTTATTCCAGAGAGCTTGAAAAATAGAGCTCTTACAAAAATATAGCCACTGGGAACAACTTACATTGTTCAGAACCCTCATAAGTATGATAGAGACCTGAATAATCATTTCCTGACCACAGCAGACACCTTAAGGAAAACCCTGCTAAACCCAAACCCAACCTAATTTTGTTTGGATGGGACCATATTCATCTTTGATGTTCACTTAACCTCTGTTTGAAATTCATGTTCTTTGCCTTTAAAAACACTGCTCTCAACATTAGAATGTGCTTCATGTATTCCACATACACGTCACCACCCACCACCATCAACCCATTGGGAGATTCCTTCAGAAGGTCACACCGCATTTTCATCTAGAAATATGGAAGGGAGGCGGAGCAAAATTAAGGTTAATAGGTACATGGGGAAAGAATGTCTTCATGAAGTTTGAAAATAAGATGCTGAAAATGACAGATACACTCCTAATTGAATTTGAGGAAGAAAGCACGAAGACAAGCTTGCCTCAAGATGATAAAAGAAGGACACCACACTACCAAGGAGCATCACTTCCTTTATGGTGATTTTATACCACGGGGAACATGGGAGGGAAGGGAACACTCAACTCACACCCTAACTTGACCTCTGTCCTAGGTACTTACTTTGTACACACTCACTGGGACTTTGTGTTTTCATCTACAAAATAGGGATAATGATAGTTACTTACCTAACAGGGATGTCGTGTTACACTCAGCCTAAGAAATGGTGCATGGTAAGGGACCATGATAACTTGGTTTTTCTTATGATCACTATTATCATCACCATTTTCATAGACAAATAAAATGGCTGAAGCTTCCAAGCTGGAGTGTGGGAACTGTAATTTGCCCTAGAAGCAAATTTTGCAGATTTCCTGCTTCCACTGAATTCTCCTGGACAACCTCTACCCATAGTCTTTTTATCCAAAATGAACAATCTCATCTTCCATTTACTCAAAATATTGCTGTTTGGGATGGTCATCTTTTACTAAAGATTTGAGGGCATAGGGATGGAGTAAAATTAGACCTCACAGAACAGGAAATGGATTAAAATCGAACACTAGTCATCACTTTTTTTATGAGTCGAGATTTCTCACGAGCCTTCTTTTCTCCATGGATTTGGGCTTCTGGCCATGTTGGGGAGTTCTCTCCCTCCCTCTTCTTTTCTGCCAGCGCACAAGCCCTAAACTTCCATTAGTATCTATGTACAGAAGGACAGCTCTTCGTCCTTCACCCCGACAATGTTCACATTTGCATATCCCCTCAATTCATTAAGGCACCTTTTTTCGATAAAAATTCCCTCTGATCTGAATCTTTACCCTTAGCATCTGTGAGAACTAGAAGTAAAGTGTGCAGAGGTGATTTTCACATGCTGACTTACCCTGTAGTTATTCTGAGACCCCTCCCTGTCTCCTTGTATGTTGCATGAATGCACCTATCCCCATGGCTGGAACGTGAAATGTACTTAATAACTAGTAGTACCCTTTCCCTACCTAACCCTCCTGCACACATCTCGCCCTGAATCACCATATAGGAAAGCCACTTTGATTGAAATACCGAGTGTGTGCAGAGAGGAAGCAGGCCCCCAAAGGCTGAGAGACAAGGTCGATGAGGGCAGCTGGCCCTGGCCCAAGCAGAGGTCCAGGGACAGGAGGGGCACTGTTAAAGAGCTCGCTCTTTGAACAGCCAACAAAGAGTCAGGGACGAGTGGGCGGATCAATTGTGCAGCCGAGAGGAAATGAGCCTGAGGGAGGAGTCACACCTCTGCTCCATGGCCTGTATCCTCTCCCAGGTGGCATCACACCCCCATTCTCAAGAGCACTTTCACCTCTGGAGCCTCTAGCAGGCCCATCCTTGCAGAAGAGAACAAATTAGATTCCTCCCCATGCCGCCCCCAAGTTTGCTGACTCAATTCATCCCCCACCACTTCTAGGTCTTCCTCTTTATGTTGTCACTTTGTTTCATTATTTATTTTTAGCCCGATTTCGGAAGCTTTTACTCTGCCGGGCATTGGCAGGGTATCAACCACATCATTCTGGGCTCTGAAAAGATCATTGTGCAAGCCTGGCCTCGGGCCCTCTGGGGACACAGTCCTAGTGTGAGCCACGTCACGCTGCCTCTTCACCCTCCTGGCCAGCGCAGGGGCTGCTGCATTCCCCACGGGTCAGCTGGCACAGTGGCAATGAATATTAGAGATAGACATGACCTTAGATTTCACCTGGCCCAGCCCCTCACTCTCCAGTGGAGAAACAGAGACCCAGAGAACTAAAGGATCAGCCCCAAAGTCCTCCATGAAAATGACAGAGTTGGACCCCAAACCATGGACTCTTTTCAGTCTCATGCTCTTTCTTATGCACTAGGGAACAATTTATGGGACAAAATCAGTGGTTCCTAAATGCTAGTAGTGATCAGAGTGCCTTCTCCATTTTTATTTTATATTTACATATATATTTTTTTCTGGACTCGGAACGCACTTACATTCATGAAAAATACCAAAAAGCTAGAACATCAGTGGGAGATCCTCTCATGGTACTCACACACTCTCCAGTTTGTTATTGTTTCGCTTTAAGAAATACAAAAATATATATGTATTTTTTTGCCATGAGCCGGGAGCAGTAAGCTGGTACTGCTTGCCTCCTCGGACGGGCTGCGGTAGGAAAGAAGGGACACGCTTCAGTTCCCAGGACAATGGTCTCTTTGACTGGGAATATACCGAAACAGAATTACAAGTGTGCAAGAATAAACAAGGCTGGAGTCAATCTAAAGTTGCCTTACACTCTGTTTTATTAAACTCAATGCATTTCCGCTCCTATGTGCAGCGCCTAGGTTTGCTTAATTATAGATACCCGGGGTGAATGCTAATTGAGTCAGAGGACAGTCCACGATTGGAAACCAAGGCCCTTTTCTGACCTCTACAGGCCATTGGAGGAAAAAAGGAAGCTGCTTCTGGAAAATTACAGAGCAAGAGGCCCCGCGGACCAGGGGCTGAGGGAGATTTTTCCCGGATGCTTCCTCGATGCTGCTCTGAGTTTGCTGGACACATGTGTGCCCTACTTTCCTGCAGCTCTGCTATCCATTTTTAATAGGTTACTGAGACAACGGGTAGGAGGTCATTCTTGGGAGATGTTTGGAATGGAAATGAAGAACTTGATCATTCAACGCATATTTAATGAAGGTCCACCGTATCTTGGGCAGGGTGCTAGGCCCTCAGGATACAGCAGTGAACAAAATAATCCCTGTCCTCCAGGAATCTCTAGTCTGGTGGGGGGAACAGAAAACTCCACAGGCAAAACCTTGCAACAAAAGCTATGATAGGGTTCCTACAAGGCACTATGGGAACTCAGAATCAGATCATGTAAGACTACTTGGAGGAGAATACATTTAAGCACACAGTGAATGAACACACATAGGTGGAAGCAGAGAGAATAAAGTGCTTTCTGGAAACCAGAAGTGATTTTTTAGGACCTGAGCATGGGCTTGTGTTAAGAGAGGAGACTGGACAGTGAGCCAGTGGCCGGATCGGGAAGGGCTCAAGTGCCAAGTTCCATTAGCATTTTATCCTTCGGACAATAGGAGGCCAGTGAAAGGTTGTACGCAGCAGAAATAGATTTTCATTCCAAATGTTAATGTCTACGTGAGAATAAAGGGCTGGAGAGGAGGCAGAGCCTCCAACGATGAGGACAGTAGTGAGGAGACCATTGCTGAAATCCAGGTGAGAAATGGACCAAGAAGAAAGAGCAGCAGATTCTAAGCAAAGCTAAGAGTAGGCTTGACAAGACTGGTGAATTCACCCACGGAGTGAAGCATTAAGTGACTGCCTCAGTCAGACATCGAGCCGTGCATCAGGCACACACAGAAACAGATTCTCATCGAGATGATCCAGTTTAGGAAACTGGGAGGTAAAGACTTCTCTGGGAGGAGATAATGCGGCTCTGACATGGAACTTGTGCAGTTTGAGGTTAAACGGGATATTATACAGGGATGTCCAGCGTGAGTTGTTTATATTTGACTCAAATATTGAAACCAACAAAAATAACAATAATACATCTTCCTAGAGAGAGAGAATTGCTCCTTGGCCTCTGAAAGGCCCTGAAGAGTCTTTGAAGAGGCACTTGTCCTTGTGGTGCAGGCTCAGCTGTCAGACTGCCTGGGTCAAATTCACCATCTTGCTACTTACTAGCTGTGTAATCTTAGGCAAATTCTGATCTTCTTTTGGCCTCAGCATCCTCAGCTATGGAATGAACATAAGAAGAGGGCCTACGTTGTAGGTTTGGGTTGTGAGGCTTAGACATGATAACAAATGCAATGGACTCAGAGTACTGTATGTGGCAAGAATTCATATTCAGCCCATGTTAGTGGCAACTGTTGGTTGTTGTGTACTATTACTGTCCATCCCTTCTAAGGAAGTAAAAAGGAGCATGGGTTGGGAAGTCAGACTTCTCGGGGAGGAGACCCCAGTTCCATCACTCACTAAAAGTGTCCCTTTTTATAGGGCCAAACTTCTTCTCGGAAATGGCATTAGTAATGCCCATTTATCACCCAGAGTGGTCGTGAGAAGTTCAATGAGTGACTATGAACAGAGTAGGAACACGGACAGGCTTTTCCTCCCCTGATGCCTCCTAAAATAACTTCCTCTTCAGAATGAAATGGGGGTGGGGCCTGGTCGGTATTATTCTATCCACGATCATCCATTCATTTAACACCCACACCCTCGAGGACAGGGCTGTGGGCCTCTTTGCTTCCTCACTCTGCCCCACAGCCATTCCAGAATGGATCTCAGTGTTACTTCTTGCCCTGACCTCCAAAGACCAAGGCCACACTCAGACACCTCAACTGAACTGCGCCAAAGAATTGTGCTTAAAAATTATTATTTTGTCAAGGGAATGGTCATGATACATGCCTGCTCTTAAGAAATCATTTTCACCCTATAAGGCCCTACAAAAGACTATATAAAAGATCAATAAAAGCTCCTAGTCAGAATAACCAATATACTCTATGCATTTTAATAGATCATTGCTCTGCTCTGTTTAGCTACTTGTCGTAAGAGGTGAGTGTGATTAAATTGGTAATTTTCTCCCAAATATGCATTCTCTTCCAAAGAGAACTGGATCCATTTTTCTTCATGACCTGAACAAGCTCAAAATACACACATGCGAGAAGGCCAGTCTATGTCATATGCCGATGAGAGAGGTTCTCACATTCTACCCCAAAGGCCTTCACTTCCATTTCTGTGTGACAGCACAGCGTAAAATCATCACCTAGCTACCCCTTGCCTTTAGAAACATGTGCCTGATGACAAATCGTTCCTCACTCTGTTTTCTTTCTGAAAGCCCTGGACCTATATTGTGTGCGTGCGTGTGTGTGTGTGTGTGTGTGTGTGTGTGTGTGAATCAAGCTCAATTTCACTTCTATTGTGTTGAAATGCATGTAACAGATAATCTTAAGTTGTATACAGTTGAATCTTTTTTATTATTAGGCACAGAAAGGCTGTAATATAATCCATTTTTACCTAAACATTTCCTTTGAGCAGTTCCTTTTTTTCTAAACAGCACTTTTTATCAAGAATCAGTTGGGTATGCAGCACACATGGAACCAAATTACAACACAAACAGAAGAGGACATCTGTTGGGGAGACAGCAGCAGACTCCAGACCTCATGAATTATCTTTGTCTAAAAAAGCTCGCACGGTTAGTACCCAGGCTACATTGTCATGTGTCTTTCCAAGACTAGAGCCTTTAGGGGGCAGGGGCGGGTTGTACCAACAGGGCCAAATGAGTCCATCACTCTGATGAGGATGCAAATGTTCAGGTGCACCACGCAGGTCTCTGTCCTGAGTCCCTAACGAGGATGACTCGTGTCAGACACTTCATGGAAGCTCCTTTTCTTGGCAGAGGGCAGAGGCTCCCCTCGGAATGTGAAATTGACTCTACAGGTCAGTTGCTCAGGCCAGACAATGGAAACCGTGGGTGAGAACTCCTCCCCTCGGGGTGTAACGTGACCTTACTTATGTTGGCAAGGCTCAATGCGAGCTTGTAACTCAAGGATCAGGTATGCTCAATTGTTCTTTGTGGCTCTGACTCCTTTTCCTGGAATCCCAGAGGCAAGTGGAGCCAATGGGTGGTACTGAAAGAAGCACGCAGGCAGCCAAGTTGGCACAATGCACATGGAGTCATGTGTCAGTTCTCAACAAAGTGAGCCTGTGTGTCCACAGCACCTTGGTGAACACTGAAGGCACAGATGCTCAGAGATTCTGTTCCTCTATTCTCACTTCTCTATTGAAATCCTTGCACAGTCTAAACAAGGACAAGGCCACCCTGCTCCTTAAGAAGCTTGCCTCACAAGGGAAACAGTCTTCCGAGGCTAGGCTATACTTGTGCTAGATGCCATTTTAATGAAACCAATTTCCCTTCCTATAACACAAGCTCTGATATGAGATGGAAAATGGAGGAATTTAAGGGAAATATATGGAATTTCATTGAGACGTTGGATGTCCAGTTTTGAGGCTAGGTGGAAGATACATTTTTGAGAAACTTTAATGTGTCAGGTGAGGGGAGACATAGAAAGATAATAGGCAGCTCCATGCATCTTAGAATTCTCTATTCATTGGCTAGTGGGGTTGGAGCTGTAAAAAAACACATAAATAAAGTTGTAAATGGCAAGCATAAGCATGCTATAAAAGGAATGTATAAAAGGTGCATTGGGGCACAGAAAATAAATTATATAACTTTAATTTGATGGGGTGACTAGGAAAGGTTTTACATAAGAAAAGTGATATCTGAATTGGGTCTTGACACCCCCAAATGAGATAATGGGAGAAGCTTATCAGAGACAGAGGGAAAGTGTCAACAGGTTCGAAGAATCAAAAAGGGCACTTAGGTAGATGTGTGGCTCAAGAAGTGGTGTGTGTGTGCACGTATTTTTGTGCGTGTTCATCCACACTCACCAGTATGATGAGATAAAATGAGGTTATGTCCCATGGCAAACTGTAGAGACTGCAGATGGGCAGGATTTGAATCTATAAAGGATCCAAAGAGTCTCTAGCACAGGGAAGTGTCATGGAGAGACAGCAGATTCCATCCTTAAAGGATCATGGAAGCATGGTCCTTAGGGGATCACGAGAAGCCTTGTGCTTCTCTACCCATGATGATTATCCTGGGTGTGAAAACGGCCCCCTGCTCTAGCCCTGCTATGCAGAGCATTGGACAACAGCTGGCACAGGACAGCCGTGCACGTGGCCTGGACCCCACATCACCTCTCTAGATGCACTTCCTTTGCACATTTTGAAGCACAACTGCTTCCCATTAGAGCTTACAACTCCCTGGAATTCTTGAGTATTAACATTTGGCTCGGAGTTGGGTAGAACGTTTTGCAGGAAAATTGACCACAGTGGTTTGGCCAGCAAGAGACATGTCTGTCCGGGCTGGAAGAACTGCTCCTGTGACTATCTTTAGGTGACTTGTGATGAGCCTCCCCCACCCCGAGACTGAAGATCGGTGAGGTGTGACACAGAATGGCCTTCTGCCCTAGCAGGAAGAGAGGAAAGTCTGCTCCCCCCCACTCTTCTGTTCCCTCCAAGCAAACTCCTTCACAGTTGGCTGGTGCCTGGGCTCAGTGGCTCAAGACTTCCACCCAGGTCCCCAAGCTTGCTGGGTGGAGCTCATCTTCTACTTCCTTTCCTGATATACCTCTGGATTCTAGGAGTCCTTTCCAACTGGACATCTTATAGACCCCAGTATTCAACTACACTCCTTATCTCTCACCTCACCCCAAACCTGCTGCTCTTCAAATATGATAATTTTATACCCAGTGTACTTCTCAGACCACTGAACAACCAGCATAGCAAGGGTGCCAGTCAATCAGTCATAAACATGTGGTGCAGCAGGACTGATGCATACATGCCGACCTCAGTCCTGGCTATGCCTCTGCTGAGTATCTTTGTCTCCTCCCAGCACATTCAGAATAAAGTTCAACCTTTCATCAACACATGACAAGTGTTGTTGATCTGATGGATGTCTATCTTGTCAATTTCATCTTCTGTCACTCTCCTCCTTTCCCCACATAAAAGCACATGTTTTAAATCAGTTCACACTGAACATTTTATTTCAAGCTACCCTACCCTACCCCGGGGTCTTTGCATAAACTCTTCCCACTTCTTAGCAAGTCTGCCCTCTTCTTTTCAACCAGGAAACTTACATATCCTTCCAAAATCACCTAAGTTATCATTTTCTTTTGGTAGACTTTTCCCACCATCACTGCCTCCATTAGATGAGGTGATTCTGTATCATCCTCTGCACAGCTCCATAAAGCCGTATGCCACTGTGTTAAAATAAAATGTTTATTGTTGATCTCTCCCACTGAACTTTGAGCAACTTCAGGACACAGTGAGTCTTTTTTCTCTGCAGCTTTAGAGCTCAGTAAAGAGCATGACACATAGCAGGTACTTAATATATATTTGTTACATAGATAAATCAATAAATAGTCCACGTTTCTCGCTTTTCCTGAGCACATAGCATAGATATTTACCTGCCCTGGTCACATTCTCAGAAACATGGTAAATAAGCAATTTTGAGCTCAAATGAAAATTGATGATGAGTTAGTATTATTTCCATTCTTCTCACCATTTACGTTTTCAACAATATTATCTTCTTGAGCCTCAAGACAATGAAAAAAAAAAACCCACAGAAGCATTATGCCATCCTCTATTTAAGAATGGAAATATTGAATATGGGAGAAGTTAAGAGATGCTTTCAGCCTGGATTTGAGTTCAGTGTCTTTGTTATTTCCCTCAAAACTCTCATTATGTTACAGAAATCTGAATACCTTAATACAAAGAATGAATTGTGATTTCTGAGTGATAGCAAAGCAATTTGAAAAGGAGTTGAAAAATAAGGGACTATCAATAATAACAACAACAACAATAATAATAATGTCAACTTCCCAAATCACAGCACATATAACTTTCTTGTATGCCTTGGGGCTAAATTATGGCAAAACATTTTTTTTCTGAGGCTAAACTCTTTCTGCTGAGTTTTCTCTGAAATTATTCTGTTTCCAAGATCTCTTGGTGGTGGTAGGTACATCAGGAAAAGTCTCTTTGGCATGTTTTTGAACCTCAATATGCATTATTTTCTTTTCCCTTAAGATTAAAATGTCAAATCTTTAGCCTTGCCTACCTGAAATAAAGACTACATTTTCCATCCTCCCTTGCAGCTACCTGTGTTCATAGGACCACTTTCTGGATGGTGGGATTAAGCAGAAGCAGTATGCATTGTTTTGGAAATATGGAGAACATGATCTTCTATTTCTGTCCTTCTTACTGCTGACTGGGATGCAGATGCAAAGCCTGATGCTTCAGCAGCTCTCTTAGAGCAAGAGTAGAAGTAACACACGGGGGTGGGGGGTGGCTAGAAAGCCGCTGAAGCTGAGTACCTGACATCAGGCACTCGTGATACCTGCTCTGGTCTGCCTATATCTGGAATTCCACATGAAAGATGAACAGACTTCTATCTTACAAAGGCTACCGCTGTTTTGGATTTTCCATCTCTCATAGCCAAACCTAATTCTAACTAAATACATGTGGCATCTGAACCAACATACATTTGCTTTAACATATTATCTCCATTTTATCTTCCATTCTAATCTGCCTTCCATGCTTCTTCTCATCCTTTCTGCCTGGGCCCTGTACATATCATCCTTCACACTTTCAAACTGTTTCCATCTGTCTGTTGAAGGGCCTTGCTCCATTTTCACTTGGTTTAAGCTATGCAAGCCCCCTAGAACCGCCTGCCCTGATCCCCTCTAGGAAGAGAGAGTGACTCAACCATGTGACTCCATAGAATGTTAACTGTGAGAATAACTCCATAGAATGTTCTGCCTGCGTTATGGAAAAAAATAAGCCATTATTATTGTCTTCAGTGTGCCAAACTGTATACTTTTACATGTTATCTCGTTTCATCTTCATAATAACTCTATGATATAGATATGCTCATCTCCACTGAACTGTGGTTTAGAGAGATTTAATTACTTTCCTCCGTTCTCATAATAAGTGAAAGCCAGATCCAGGATATGAGCCACATCTATCTGAGTCTGAAATGAATGAATTGCTGCCTCCCAAGATTATGAATTTCATAGATTTTCAAATTTGTGAAGACCAGTGGCCATGTCTTATTCACTACTGCCCCCCTTCCCTTACAAGGGGATCTTCTGCAGATTCTATATCTGCAAAATGTATACTGTTCCAACAGACCAAGGATGATTACTTGGTTGTATAGCCTTTTATGTTCAATCACCCAGCAAGGGAAGACCCTGCCAACACCCTCAGAGTCTCAGTGGGACTCATGGTTTGGGCTGAGAGGCTCAGATGCTATAAGAGGGAGACAACAGGAAGTGATAACCCTCATATAGAGAACGACTTAAACAACCACTTAGAATTCTGGCTGAGAAGACACAAAGCAAGTCCAACTCCTACTACTTCCAGTCCACTCCAGTTTCAAGCACAGGAATGGAGAAGAGCTCGGAACAGTCTTCAGAGGATCCACAGTCATCCTGAGTATCTCCCATTCTATCATAATGACAGCATGCATATAGCCACCTATCTATATATGTAAAATGCTGTAATGAAGAAGTAGCCACTCTGGAGACTTCCCTAGTGGTGCAGTGGTTAAGAATCCTCCTGCCAATGCAGGAGACACGAGTTCAAGCCCTGGTCCGGGAAGATCCCACATGCCACGGAGCAACTAAGCCCATGCGCCACAACTACTGACTGAGCCTGCACTCTTGAGCCTGCGAGCCACCACTACTGAGCCCACGTGCCTAAAGCCTGTGCTCCGCAACAAGAGAAGCCACCGCAGTGAGAAGCCCACGCACTGCAACAAAGAGTAGCCCCCGCTCACTGCAACTTGAGAGAGCCCGCATGCAGCAGTGAAGACCCAGCACAGCCAAAAATAAAACTAATTAATTAATTAAAAAAAAAAAAGAAGTAGCCACTCTCTATGCATAATGAAACTAGAAGAAAATCTGGATGTAGGGATGCTGACCTCGCATGGGCTGGCTTTCTGTGCCAACATTGTGTGTGTGTGATGGTAAAGCAACAACATGGCAGCTAATCCGATGGTTAGAGGCACAGAACTTGCTATGAACCTCAGGGTTATGGGATGGCTTTTCTTCCCTGCCCTGGTCCCTCCTCTTCTTCCTCTCCTTCATCCCTGTGGAAAGCGCATTCCTGGATCTGCCGGTCCAGCTCGGAGAAGCTCCCCTCCTGGTCCGAGCTGCTGTCGGTACCATAGTCAATCTCCTCCAGGCAGGGAGGCTCATCATCCAGTTCTGAAGTGATGCTGCTGTTGCTGCTACATCTGCCACGAGTTCCCAGAAGACATGGAGAAGAAACGAAAGAGAGGGAAGGAGGGAAGGAAAAAGGGTGGAAAGGGGGGAGAAGGGAAGTAGAACAAGGAGGTGAAGAGAAAGGAGGGGGAGAATAGAAAAGAAGTTACCCAAAGAAAGGAACATTTACAATTGGTTGGAAAAGGAGGGTGGAGGTTATCTTCACTGAGTTTTAATCTCAAGAGTCCCTGTTCCTTTCAACGTGTTGCATATATAGCAACCTGTGTTCTCAACCACTACCTCGAGATGGGGGAAGAAAATCTGTAAAATCTGTGGGCTCCCTTCTTCCTTGGCCTGAAGAGTCTGCATTTCTAAGTCCACTGGAAGATTTCCAATCACAGGATAGGGACAGCCTCATATATTTTACACTGTCAGGGTCCTTTAAGCTCAAAGTGAAAAATCAGAGACGGCTGTCATTGACTGAGAATGTCATGTCAGTTATGCCCAGGAAAGAGTGGGGATGGAATTCAGGTAGGTAAGAGTCCAAATCCCTAATGTTTCCCACTCTAACAGCACAGTAAGTCATATTACATAGCTCCCCTTCACCATGGTGAATGCTTTATTAATTTAAAAAATTAATCCAGGTGGACATGAACGGAGAGAGTAAGTAGGAAAACAGTACTCTTTCTACCATGTTTGTACTCCCTCATCATCTCCCCTACCTCCCTCCAGTTTATTCACAAGTGGAAGATCACAGGGGTTGACCAATGAGAGACAAAAGGGGGCAATAGGAATGAACATCAAACCTGGACCATATATTGTGAGCAGGGGAAACTTCCTCCCAAGGAAATGTATATCTTTCTCATTTGCATGAGGTGCCTTCTTTCCCAAAGACTTCCTAATCACTCCCTACTTAGGACTTAACCAATTAGGATTAGCAGCGTGCTGGGTTTCTACTCTGTGATTTATAGAAGGCAAGCACTTCATAAATCAGGCAGAGCTGTTCATCCACCTGCCTCGCCATAAACAATAAAAATGGGTAATCAGCAGTGTGGTTACGTTTTAGCTTGGGACAGGAATCAGAGGCCAGTTTCTTAATTGTCCACTAACTGTTACGAGCTGCTCCATGCTCTTCAGGCTCTCAGTACCCTAAGCTGCAGGTCTGGTGGGACATAGCATGAATGGAAAGGAAAGAGAAGAAATATGAATCGTGATTCCACAGCACCACAGCATTAAATTGTTACATTTTACAGGCTGAATGGTGGGTGATAAAGCAGTTGGATAAAGGAAGGTAAGAGCTGCCCAGTTATAACACAAGCTCAAGTCAGCAAGAACACCAAGTGCCTTTGACTCCGCTGTCACCATGGTAGGTACTGAGGTGACCATGCTGTACAATGTCAAGAGCCTGAGTTTTTTTTTTTTTCTTTTTTTGCCATATGCCGGCCTCTCACTGCTGTGGCCTCTCCCGCCGTGGAGCACAGGCTCCGGACCCACAGGCCCAGCGGCCATGGCCCACGGGCCCAGCCGCTGCGCGGCACGTGGGATCCTCCCGGACCGGGGCACGAACCCGTGCCCCCTGCATCAGCAGGCAGACTTCCAACCACTGCACCACCAGGGAAGCCCAAGAGCCTGAGTTTTAATCCTGACCAGGGGACCTTGGAATATCCCCTTCACCTCACATAATGACAATAATAATATCTCAAGAGTTGTTGTGAGGCTGTGAATACCGAATGAGAAAACACATGGATGCAGTCTAGCAGAACGGACTGCAAAATAAAAGCAATCAACAAACTTTAACTCCACTGTATTGTGGATACTGAAAAAGATGGTGAAACATGGTGGGAAAAGTGAGCAGGAACTGAGATAGGTTGCTTCACACCTGGGTTGCTGCAATCTCTATTGCAAAACCATCCAAATTGGCAATGCTAACAGTTTCTCTGAAACATAATTTTTACTATTCCATTTCAAATTCAGTAGCTTGCAAGAACTCGCCCTTGCTTATTAATGCAATGTGAAGATCGGTGAATGGGACATTCTTAAAGGGTCCAGTTGGCAGGAGTCCAGGAGTAAACAACAGGGTCAGTCTTCCCCTAATAAGGCCCTGCCTTCCCTTCACTGTAGAGCCTGCTCCAGTCACTCACAGATTTGGAACTTTCCTACTACAGTCAAGTTGTCAGGCTGTTCTTATTGTGACCATTCAAACGTACCAGGCTAAATGTGTTTCCAAGTCTTTATTCATACAAGCAATTTCCTATATCTAAAATCATCTTCCAACTCCTCAACATCCAACCAAATAAGATAGATCAATTTTAAAAGCTTGTCTTAATTTCCACCAAATGACTGTTTTGATAGCTCTATCTCTTATTGAAATTTCTTCCCTAAATATAAATCTTCACATATTCATTTAATTTGCTTTGATCCTTAATAGTGTTTATAGTCTTATATTGTAAATAAGGCCCATGCATCTGTCGGATTCATATTTATATTATTGTATAGAACATCTAGAATGCGTGGAGAATATAGTAGAAATCAATCAATCAATCAGCCAATCAATAAACTGTTCCCTGTGTAAATCACATACACCCACTGGCTTTAGCAAGGCAGCTGTAGAGTGTAGGAAGCAGGGCACCCTCTCTGGCTTCCAAAAGGCGGCAGAAAAATGTCTTGACTGTGCACGCCCGTGGGTTTCAGCAATGCAGCAGTAGAGTGTGTTGCTCGTGTGCATGTGCTGAAGTTAGGCTGGGAGTGGGAGAATGCCTGGACCACTCTCAAGTGCCAGCCCCAGCCAGGGAGCAGGAGAGTGTTGCAACTGCCTGTGTTCTCTGGCTTCAGCAGGGTGGAGGATAGCACCATGACCACTTGCCCCTGTCCATCTTAGCAAGGCAGCAGGAGGGTGATGCTTCTAAGCTTAACTGCCTGTGCTAGCAGGGTATGTGGAGAGGGCAGTAGTGGCATCTACCAGCACCTCCATCTCTGGGGTGAGTTTCAACTGACCGCTGTTCCTCCAGCACATGCTTTTAGATTAGCAAATGGGTCTCTTTCTCATATACTCTAGGCACATTTCAAGCTGCTATTTTTTCTCTGGGTCTCAGGGTGGGTAAGACCATATGTGAGCCCTTTAAAAGGGAAGGTTCAGATTCCTATAGCACTATGGGTCCCTTAGACATAAGCCCTGTTGGTTTTCTAAGCCAGACATTTTAAGGGCTTGTGTCTCTGGTGTAGATCCCAGGTGATGGTTACATAATGTGGAGCACCAATCCCTCACTCCTCCTGTAGAAACATTGGACTGATGAGATCCCCTCCTTACTGTGTGTTGCCATGCTGCTGGTGGTCAGGGAGAGCTCTTGCCAAGACTCTGTCTCAAACTTCCCTGCCCTTCTTGATGTGGTTCTTTAATCTTTTGTTGTGGTGAAGCAGGTCATCTAGTTTTCAAATCTTTTTCAGAGAGAAATGATCCATATATAGCTATAGATTTGGTGTGTCCATGAGAGGAGGTAGGTTCAGAATCTTCCTATCGTGCCATGTTGGTCTCCCATTCAAAAGTTTTATATATGAATTAAACCATAATTATCATGTCAGTGCATTTTAATAATTTTAAACAAATATCATTTCCTTTGTCATTCATATTTATAAATAAATGTAAAGTATAATATAAATATAAAATTAATACATAATATACAATGTATAATATATTATTAAATTATATATTATACATATTAATGTTATATATTTATATGTTATGTACATTTACATATATTTTTTATAAATTAAGAAGACTTACAATAGTTTAATTATATCTCTCACTTATTTGCCCAAATGTGTAGGAATTCTGATGAGTTAGAGAATCAAAATGCATATTCAGGGACTCCCACTTCTGGAGAGATACAGAACTATTTCTCCCTTTTCCTCTTCATAGTTCTCCCTGGATATTATATATTAAAGAAACATAAGGAAATGTGGATGAAATATGGAGAGAAGAAGCCAGACCAGATCGGGACCTAATGGCCAATGTGGTGGTATGTTCCCTGGGTTTTCTTTTGGCCTCATATTCTCTAGTCTTGGAGCTGGAGAAGCTGACAGCTTGGAATTGCTAATAAGTGCAGACAGAAAGTCCCTAATAAGAGTTTGTTCTCTTTATCCAAATGATGAGACAAGGAGCAACCTCACAAAAAAAGACAAGTTTTAAATTATAATAGCTCTATTCCAACCAAACCTCACAGACAAAACAGTAGTCCTACCCTCATTTTGCCAACAGAAGCGTGGTGAACCTAGATTTTTACTCTCACAAGACCTAATTGTGATGTCCGAAATCCCCTTCTTTCCCTCATGCTAAGGAAGCATCAGGGAAGGCAGAATAGAGCCTGAACTTTCATCTCCAATGTACAATAATGAGGTCTCCTACCCATTGATACCAGTGGGGACCATGTAGGGAGCCTGGACTTCCAAACACAACTCTTGGTAACAAGACGACTCCTTACCAGTTATTGTGGAGACCAATAACAAGGTACCCATGCTGCTTCCACCAGAGCAGTACTAGTGAAGGCCTAGCAGGAAGCTAAAACACTTACCAATGCCCAGCAGTAACAAGGAGCCCTCAGCACCATGGGTGTCAACAGAGCTCAATAGGGAGGCTAGACTTTCACCCACATATGGTATTAACAAGATTCCTTCTTCTCCTGTCTGAGTGGTGTCATAGGAGCCCAGTTCAAACAGAAGATTTTAATAAGACCCATATCTCATAGTATATTATCCAAAATGTTCAGATTTCAATAGATAATCACTCATTTTACCAAGAACCAAGGCAATTGATAGATGCCAACAGCAAATTAACACAGATGTTAGAATTATCTGAGAAGGATTTGAAAGCAGACACCATGTAAGTGTTCCACTGAGTAATTATGGACACACATGACAAAAATAATTGAATGTCTCAATAAAGAAATGGAAAATCTCAGCAAAAAAATAAGGAGTATAAAGAAGAATCAAAGGAAACTGCAGAAGTGAGAAATAGAATAACGGAAATATAAAACTTGACAAAGAAACAGAAAGTCTCAACAAGGAAACAGAACATATAAAGAGGAGCCAAATGGAAAGTTTAGAACTAATAAATACAAAAAAAAATCTAAATAAAAAATTCAATGGGTGGGCTCAACAGCAGAATGGAAGGAACATGGGAAAGAAATCAGTGAACTTGAAAACAGAACAACAGAAATTATTCAGTCTGAATAACAGAGTGAAAATAGATTAAAACAATGAACAGAACATCAAGACCCTGTGGGATTATAACAAAAGATCTAATATTCATTTCAGCAGAGTCCGAAAAGAAGAGAACCTGAAAAAGTATTCAAAGAAGTAATGGCTGAAAATGCCTTAAATGTTGCAAAAGACATTAATCTACAAATACAATAAGCTGAGCAAATCCCAAATAGCTAAACCCAAGGAAACCTAACCAGACAGATAATAACAAGCTTTCTGAAAACTAAAGACAAATTAAAAATCTTGAAACTGATGTGAGAGAAACTTTAGGGTAACAGTACTATAGTGGAAAAATAATTCTACTGGCAGCAGAGATTTCATCAAAAACAATAGGGGCCATAATAAAATAGAACACCATTCTTCAAGTTTGAAAAAAAAAGAACTACCAACCTAATACTCTAAATCCAGAAAAAAATAGCCTTCAAGAATGAAGGGAAAATAAAGACATTCTTATAGGAAGTAAAATTTTCAGAATTTGTTGCCACCAGACCTACCTTAAAAGGATGGCTAAAGGAAATCCTCTAAAAACAAATTAGCTAATAAAATAAGCAATGCTGAAATATAAGAAAGGGAGAAAGAACAACAAAAGAGTAAAAATATAGATACAGACAATAGATTTTTCTTTTCCTCTTGAATTATTAAAATTATGTTTGAGAGTTGAATCAAAAATTATACAATTGTGTGTTATGCTTCATGTAAATATTTAAGCTAATTTTATAATAAATGAGAAGGTAAATGGATGTACAGGGAGGTAAGTTTTCTATACTTCGCTTGAACTGGTAAAAATGTGACACCAGTAGATTATAAGTTATGTATATAAAATGTAATACCTACAACATGGAAAAATATATACATAGAGATACACTCAAGATCTTATAAAGAAATAAAAATAGAATTCTAAAACAAATCCACTAACAAGGAGACAGGAAAAACAAAACAGAGATTAAAAAAGGGAGCGAGAACAAACAATAAAATGGAAGAGTTAGCCCTAACTTATCAATAACATTAAATGTTATATAATTGTCATATATACTAATTAAAAGAAAGATGGTCAGAGTGGATTAAAAAATGTAACCCAACTGTATGCTGTTCATAATAACTCACTTAAAATATAATGAATATGGTAGATATAAACTCAAAAGATGGAAAAGATATACCACACAAATATTAATTGAAAGAAAGCAGGAGTGTCTATATTAACAATATCAGATAAAGTAGTAATTGGAGGAAAGGTAATAACCAGGGACATAGAGGGATACGATGATAAAAATGTTAATACATCAAAAAATCATAGCACTCTTGTACACGTATGTATCAAAGAACAGAACTGCAAATTATATGAAGCAAAAACTGATAGATCTGAAAGGAGAATTAGACAAAACTATAATTATAATTCAAGGTTTCAACGCTCCTTTCTCAACAGTTGATTAAACAACTAGACAAAAGCAGCCAAGACACTGAAGAGTTCAACAACACCATCAACCAACAACACAGAATTGACATTTATAGAATACTCCCCATCCATTAACAGCAGAATACGTATTATTTTCCAATGCTGATAAAATATATATCAAGACAGACCATATCTTGAGCCATAAGCAAGCTTCAACAAATTTAAAATAATTGAAACAATGCAGACTGTGTTCTCTGACCAAAGGAATCAAGCTGGAGATCCAAAACATAAAGATGAAAAGAACATTTCCAAACATTTGGAAAATAGATAAAAACACTTCTACATAATTTAGGAGCTCAAAGAAGATGTTTTAAGGGAAAGAAAAACATACATTGAACTTAATGAAAATGAGATATAACATATCAAAATTTGTGGCACACAGATAAAGCCATGGTGAGAGGAAAAGTTATAGCAATAAAATGCTTACCTTAGAAAAATCTGAAATCATAAATCTAAACTACATCTCAAGAAAGTAGAAAAATAAGAGCAAAATAATCCCAGAGCAAGTAAAAGAAAGGAAACAATAAAGGGCAGAAACCAATGTAACTGAAACAGAAAAACAACAGAGAACATCAATGAAACGAAGAGCTGACTGTTTGAAAAGATCTATACCAAGACCAACCCCTAACTATACTGAAAAAGAAAAAAAGAAGAAAGGCACTGATTACCAATATCAGGAATAAAAGAGGAACTATAGATTATAGACTCTGCAAGTATCAAAATGATAAGGTGATGCCACACACACAGAAAAACTCTACACACATAAATTTGACAATTTATATCATATGGATCAATTCCTCCAAAAGCAAAAACTACCACAATTATAGATAATTTGAATAGCCCTATAGCTAGTAAAGAAATTGAATTCATAGTTTAACACATCTTGAAAAAGAGTTTTCCAGACCCAGATATTTTCACTGCAGAATTCTACGTGATTAAAGAAGAATTAACACCAATTCTATTCACTCTCCTTCAGAAAATAAAAGAGGAGGGAAGACTTTCCATTCACATTATGAGTCAAGTATTATTCTAATATTAAGGCCAGACAAAGATAGTAAAAAGGAGGATAACTACAGACTAATATCTCTCATGAATATAAATGTAACATTCATAACAAACTATTAGCAAATTGAATTCACTATTCTATAAAAAGTACTATACACCCTGACCAAGTGGAGTTAACTCCAGGAAAGTAAGATTGGTTCAATATTTAAAAAATAATCAGTGTAATCCACTATATTTACAAGCTAAGGAAGAGAAATCATATGACCATATAAATTTATGCAAAAAATATATTTGACAAAATTAACACCCATTAAAGATAAAACCTCTCAGATAAGATAGTAATAGAAGGAGACTTCCTCTTATACATATGAAATAAAGCAGCAGAAACAGACACCCACAAACTTGAAACCCTATGACAATCTGGAAAAGACTGTAGAATAAGTATGTTTACAATGATTAAGAAATTAGAATAAGTTCTGGATGCATAATAAAAGATAAGGTACCTTTGATAAAGAAAAGATGAATTTGAAAATTAAACAGTTTCTCTCTAAAAGTAAAAAAAAAAAGATACAATAAACAGCTCAATGGAACAGTTAAATGGCACAAAAGACACAGCTAAATAGAGAATTAATAAACAATAAGAAATATGTCTAGAAGTAGAGAGGCAATATTCAAGAAGGTAATAGTTGAAAGGTGATAGTCTTCAAACTGAAGAAATACTCTGGCAAGCAGGAAAATTTAAAAAAAAAAAGTCCATAATTAGATACATCAGGGTGGACACCAATAAAAAAAGAAATCTTAGAGAAATTGAGAGAGAAAAGACAAATTGCCCTTAAATGAACGACATTTAGATCAACAGATTTCCCACTGAACAAAAACATAGGGGAAACTAGGTGAAGGGAAACTTCTGTGCTATCTCTGCAACATTTCTGTGAATATAAAGTTATTCCAAATTGAAAGTTAATTTTAGAATGCTTAAAAAGTAATAATAATATTAAAGCTAGTCAGAAAAAAAAAAGAATGAATGTCTTAAAGATGCTAAGGGAAAATAAATCCTGAACTAGAATTACATACTAAAATAAAAACAAAAAACTTTATTTTTCTTGAATGAGGGTGAAATAAATATGTTTTCCCCCACATGGACCATCACTGAAAGGATTACTAAAATATATACTTCAGTAAGAAAGAAACTGAACTCATAAAAAGTAACAAAATCACAATAAATGATTTTGTTAAAAAATACTAAGTATGTTGGACAATTTGGAAAATATATTCCTATAGACTGAGAGGAGTCATATATAGACAGTGAGAATAGAGTGATTTAAAATATTCTCTGACCAAGAGAATGTAGGCAGAAGTGATTTTGCCACTTTCCTCCAGAAATGCCCTAAGCAATCCTCCATGGGTTCTTTAAAAATATATACACATACGGGAATTCCCTGGCAGTCCAGCGGTTAGCACTCCAAGCTTCCACTGCAGGGGCACGGGTTCATTCCCTGGTTGGGGAACTAAGATCCCACATGCGGTGAGGTGCAGCCAAAAAAATACACACACACACACACACACACATATGTATCATATACATCATATTATATATCATATATAATATATAAATAAACGTATATGCCATAAAATAATGATTTTAGTGGGAAAAATAATATTAAAATGTTTTAAATCTAAGATGATAAGAGAAAGGCTGGGAGGACAAAGGAAGGAAAAGAGGTAGAGAAAGAAACAAAACAGAGAAAAAAAGAAAGAGGAAGAGATTGGGCTCGACAAACATACACTACTATGTAACATAGATAACTACTGAGAACCTACTATATAGCACAGGGAACTCTACTCAGTGCTCTGTGATGACCTAAATGGAAAGGAAATCCAAAAACGAGGGGATATATGTATACGTATAGCTGATTCACTTCACTGTACAGCAGAAACCAACACAACATTGTAAAGCAACTGTACTCCAAAAAAAAAATTAAAAAATAAAAAACTATACCCTACAGTTTTATAACATAAAGTTACTAATAAAGGGTAAAAGTTAAAAAAAAAAAAAAGAAAAGAAAGAAGAGGGAGGAAGGAAGGAAGGAAGAAAAGGGAATGGATACAGAAGATAAACTGCTGGTGGCGGGTGTCCCTGGTCAGGGGACAGGGTTGCTATATATATCCTGCTACCACTCAGACCATCATCTTATGTCCTTTGAACAAAATTGCTCAAGTCTAAAAAAATACAATAAGATTGTCCTTGACACTCTTGCCAATTTATCCCATCTTGAAGGCAAAGCTTGCATCTCACCTCTTCTTTGAAATCTTCTGCTGAGAAGAGTAGCAAACTGCCCTCCTTCTTTTACTTGTTCAAGCACTTAGCATTCTCTTTTACATTTTATTTATATTGTTGTCTAATATTACTGTCAGTGTTAATAAGCAATTCCATGTGTGTTGACCTTCTGCTAATTGCAAGACTGCTGGTTGCACTGCCCTCATGACCAGGGCAGTGAGGAATACCTAATAGGTACCCAGCTGGCCCCATCTCATTAGCTGCTTGCTCATTCCAGGCAACTCCACATACTCATAAAAAACGTCACCCTAATGTCAGCCCAGGAGACCAGAATAGCAAATATAGCCCTGGTGTCCAGGGAGAGCCTTCTTCTAAGGGCAGCATTCTACGTGGCAGAGGGCAGGTTCAAGTTTCTAAAACAAAGCTGCCAATGTCATTAGGAGATGCTCTCTCTGCAGCTTATGGATTCAGCTCTCACAGGACAAAATATATATATGGTAAGGCAGAGTAACAGTATTGTCAGCAATATTATGGTATCCATGATTCTCCCTTTTGGTCTTTCTAAATTCAAGAAGAAGACATCACCATATGCAAATTAAATAAAAGGAAATAACATTATGCAGAAATCAAACTCTGCATCCATTGATAGGGTGGTCCTTAATACCCAGATGTGGAAAATGTATGGAGAAAATATCTGAAAATTGATTTCATTTCCCCCTGAATGCTTTGATATCCTGTAAAAACACATTAAAAAGTCAAAAGAAAACATATAGTCATACATATGAGTGGAGGTAAGAATACTGGTTTCAAAGACCAAGTGAGAAACAGGAATTTACCTTCTCTGAGCTTCATTGTCTTCATCTATAAAATGAGTATCTTACTAGCTTTCTTCTTGAAATGATATAAAGGAAGCAAATTTCCTAGCACAAGACCTGACACATAGTTACTCAACTGAATTTGTATTCCCCTTTCCTTTCCATGGTGTTGGAGATAAGGCACGAAAATATTTTTATTTTGGCAAGTTCATCATCTTTCATCCTCAAATACAACCCCATAAATGCAGCTTTTGAACACAGTTTCTGGGCAAAGCCAATAAGAAGATTCTATCCTTTGCAATTCTTCCAAGCCAGCCTGTACAGCAATTTGCAACTTTATGATGTGATAAACAGAATTTCTTTGTTTTGATTTTTTATTTGTATATTTATTGAGATATGACGATCTTAATTAGTTCCGTTTTTTGTGTGTGTGTTTGTTTTCCTCGTTGGTAAAGGCAGCTTTCTGTAGTGCAAAATAATTCTGCACGCTAACAGGGTGAATAAAACTTAGCCCGTGGCATTCTTTGAGGTTGATGCTGCTTAGAACGCAACTCTGTGGATTTTCTTTTCACTTGTTTTCTCTTTAAGTGCTGAGGTAATGCTCAGGACTTGGGTGAATGCCAGACCTCAAGAGGCAGCCGCCCACTGAGAAGCAATAGAACGCTCTTTAAATTCTAGACTCTCAGACTCATCCAACATGTTCTCCGCAGCCTACTTATCACCTATCTCACTCCTGAAAAAGCTGAGCCCTACCAAATGCCTCTTCGCAATGCAATGCAGCCCTGCTGCATCTTGGCTTTTATAGAAGAGAAGGAGTAAGTCTGAATTCCCAGGGGAGTATTTGGACGTGTTGTTCACACCATGCTGTTCCTCTTTGACCTTTGGGAGCAAAGCTGTGTGAATGCTGTGTCCCACTGAGGAGGTACCAGCAGCCTATTAGACAACTCATAAATATCTAAAGACATACAAATTATTTCCACTATGAATATCTCACCATCATCACCCAAAACAATTAGCGTGGTTCCCTAGTGTTTCCTATTTGCCAAGTTCTTCACATCATCACAAAGTCTGTCACTGATTCAACACTTGTAAGAGGAAGGGCATAATTTATTATTTCCCTGGGGTTTTTTTTTTTGTCTTGTTTTGAGTTAACTCCAGTAATGGAGCATTTCAAGTGTACAGAAAACAGCACTAGGCACTATTGGTAAAGGAAAAAAAAAATCAATAACATTGTTAATCACCTACTATGTGTCAAGTGTTTTGCATTTGCTCTCATTTCATTTAAAACATAAAAAAACAAGTAAATCTATAGGGTGATATTATCATTCCTGTTTTACAGTTGGGAAAAGAGAGACCTTGGGTAGTTAATTTTCTCAGTATTTTAAAGTTATGCATGGCATAGAAGATGTATGATAATTAGACAAGACCAAGGGCTTCTGTATCCCAAATGAGTTGAGTGACTCAATTCATTCAACAAATATTGATGTATAAAACCTACTTTATCTGAGGAAGAACTGGAATGAAATTGTAATTCAGCAAAGTCATAAACTCTATCATGTGGTTTAGAGGTCTAAAAAAAGTCCAATGCCATGTTCACTCAAAAAACTATGCAAATAAATGTCCCACTTCTTTTTATTTAATGATTTTTAAATTAATTTTTAATTGAAGTATAGTTGATTGACAATGTTGTGTTAGTTTCCACTGTACAGCAAAGTGAATCAGCCAAACATATACATATATCTACTCTCTTCTAGACTCCATTCCCATATAGGTCATTATAGAGCACCAAATAGAGTTTCCTGTGCTATACAGTAGGTTCTTATTAGTTACCTTTTATATATAGTAGTGTGTATATGTCAATTCCAATCTCCCAATGCATCCTCCCTTTCTCCTCTTGGTAACCATAAGTTTGTTTTCTACATCTGTGACTCAATTTCTGTTTTGTAAATAGGTTCATTTGTACCATTTTTTAGATTCTACATATAAGCTATATCATGATACTTGTCTTTCTCCATCTGACTTACTTCACTCAGTATGACAATCTCTAGGTCCATCCATGTTGCTGCAAATGGCATTATTTCATTCTTTCTCATGGCTGAGTAATATTCCATGGTATATATGTACCACATCTTCTTTATCCATTCCTCTGTTGATGGACATTTAGGTTGCTTCCATGTCCTGGCTATTGTAAATAGTGCTTCAATGAACATTGGGGTGCATGTATCCTTTTGAATTATGGTTTTCTCTGGATATATGCCCAAGAGTGGCATTGCTATATCATATGGTAGCTCTATATTTAGTTTTTCAAGGATTCTCCATACTGTTCTCCATAGTGGCTGTACCAATTTACCATCCCACCAACAGTGTAGGAGGGTTCCCTTTTCTCCACACCCTCTCCAGCATTTACTGTCTGTAGATTTTTTTGATGATGGTCCTTCTAACTGGTGTGAGGTGATACCTCATTGTGGTTTTGATTTGCATTTCTCTAATAATTAGTGATGTTGAGCATCTTTTCATGTGACCTCTTGGCCATCATCCCACTTGTGATTGAACAAGTTAATCCATGACGGTGTAAGGATGTGGTCCAAATTCTTCATGAAAATAGAAATATAGAATAAAAGAGGGTGAGAGTGGGAGGGGGGAGTTAGTGAGAAAAGAATGAGAACAAAAGAGATGGGGAGGGGAAAGAGAATGAAAGAAGGAGAGAGAGAGAGAGGAGAGTTTAGTGAAACTTGTCCAACCAACTTGTCATCAAGAGCTTTAAGTTCTGATAACGTATATGATAAATGAGTTGACATAAATGGCTTGAAGGCAAACGTATGTAAGTGTAAGATGCTGGTTTATTGTGGAGAATAGTCAATGACTAAAAAAATGGCAATTGTATGAGAGAAGATCTTTGAGTGTTCCATTAATGTTTCAGATATGTGCTGTGAATTATTTATCTAGTATAGCTGATGAAATACCACTGAGCCAAATCATAGTCACTTGCTGAGTCTTTCCCTCTAGAAATGCACTGGGTGGTTATAGAATTGGGGTCTGGGTTACAAGGTTGGCTATACTCTGTGGCTAAGGGACCTAAAGAAGTTAACTAATAACTACTTCACAACTAATCCAAATAAGGATCTAAATAAGGATCATGATGACCTACTCGATGCCAAATGACCAGACAGGGTGTTTTAGGGCAAGTCAGTTTGTCACTTTAGAAATGAATGATGATGGTCTTGCCCAGGCTACCACTATTATAGTGTCCAAAAGATACCCTTTCCAAAGCCAGAAAGATACAATGTCTGCTTCCCACCATTCTCACCATGTTTTCTCACTGAAATTCTATTCTATTAAATATCTATGGGTCATTACTCTTTGGCTACAGCATAATTGGGTACAGGTAAAATACTTTACCATTTGATACAGTCCCTCCAACAGTGTAACACATAGTACAAGGTAAGTTTCAATGGATCAAAAACAAAAACAAAAGCATTTTAGAATTAAGAGATACACACTACCATATATAAAATAGATAACCAACACATACTAACTGCATAGCACAGGGAACTGCACACAATATTTTGTAATAACCTAAAAGGGGAGAGAATCTGAAGTATATATATATATATATATATATATATATATATACATAAAACTATATATATGACTGAATATATATGTGTTATGTATCTGAAACTTACACTATATTGTAAATCAACTATACTTCAATGAAAACAAAAACACTTTACAGTGACACCAAAAAAACTGTGGTTGTGTCTCACTCAACTTCACTGCTGTAAAACTCATCATCTTTCAAAAACATGTAAAAGAACAACTCCTCATTGTCTGCAAAGAAATCAAAGCACCTGAGAGAAGTATCAATACATGTTTGTTGAAAACACTTAGATTTTTGGTTAACTTTTGTTCCACCTTTCCATGCTAAGTGGTATCACCACTCCAGTTTTATATTAAAAGGACTTTCCTTTCTTATATGCTTTAAAACCATGAAGAAATAAACTTCGTTACTATGTATAAAGTAAGCAACAAAAAGAGAACTGTGTTATGAGAAAGGTCAGGAGTGATTTCTCAGCGACAGCAAAACAAATTAAGGCAATTTAAAATATGGACATAGGTTTTTTGATGATGGCCATTCTGACCGGTGTGAGATGATATCTCATTGTAGTTTTGATTTGCATTTCTCTAATGATTAATGATGTTGAGCATTCTTTCATGTGTTTGTTGGCAATCTGTATATATTCTTTGCAGAAATGTCTATTTAGATCTTTTGCCCATTTTTAGATTGCGTTGTTTGTTTTTTTGATATTGAGCTGCGTGAGCTGTTTGTAAATTTTGGAGATTAATCCTTTGTCAGTTGCTTGGGAATGTAAAATGATACAGCCACTATGGAGAACAATATGGAGGTTCCTTAAAAAACTAAAAATAGAACTACCATACGACCCAGCAATCCCACTACTGGGCATATACCCTGAGAAAACCATAATTCAAAAAGAGTCATGGGGCTTCCCTGGTGGTGCAGTGGTTGAGAATCTGCCTGCTAATGCAGGGGACACGGGTTCGAGCCCTGGTCTGGGAGTATCCCACATGCCGCAGAGCAACTAGGCCCATGAGCCACAACTACTGAGCCCGCGCGTCTGGAGCCTGTGCTCCGCAACAAGAGAGGCCAACGATAGTGAGAGGCCTGCGCACAGCGATGAAGAGTGGCCCCCGCTTGCCACAACTAGAGAAAGTCCTCGCACAGAAACTAAGACCCAACACAGCAAAATAAATAAATAAATAAATAAATAAATGAGGCAGACGGAAATAACTGCCCTTAAAAAAAAAAAAAAAAAAAGAGTCATGTACCAAAATGTTCATTGCAGCTCTATTTACAATAGCCCAGAGATGGAAACAACCTAAGTGTCCATCAACAGATGAATGGATAAAGAAGATGTGGCACATATATACGATGAAATAGTACTCAGCCATAAAAAGAAATGAAATTGAGTTATTTGTAATGAGGTGGATAGACCTGGAGTCTGTCATACAGAGTGAAGTAAGTCAGAAAGAGAAAAACAAATACCGTATGCTAACACATATATATGGAATCTAAGAAAAATAAAACATAAAGGTCATGAAGAACCTAGGGGGAAAACGGGAATAAAGACACAGACCTACTAGAGAATGGACTTGAGGATATGGGGAGGGGGAAGGGTAAGCTGGGACAAAGTGAGAGAGTGGCATGGACATATATACACTACCAGATGTAAAATAGATAGCTAGTGGGAAGCAGCCGCATAGCACAGGGAGATCAGCTAGGTGGTTTGTGACCACCTAGAGGGGTGGGATAGGGAGGGTGGGAGGGAGGGAGACGCAAGAGGGAAGAGATATGGGAACATATGTATATGTATAACTGATTCAGTTTGTTATAAAGCAGAAACTAACACACCATTGTAAAGCAATTACACTCCAATAAAGATGTTAAAAAATAAATAAATAAAACATGGACATAAAGTTTTGATCCTTCAAAAAGTTAAAAGATAATCAATCTATGCATTTATTTTCTGACTCACAATTTACAGACATAGCTCCTTAAGTACTGCTCTGCACTTATTTATTATAGAACTCTTAGTGTTATAAATGTTTATATATTAGTCTCACTCCAGGAATGAAAACCATCTATTGCTCAGCCAATGAATGTAACATGACAACCTGTGCTTTCCTTATTTCAAAAAGTATTCATTTTTTAACTCCTCCACAGTTTTCTCTTTCTGACATGATTTTATGTTCTGGTGAACGGTTTTGACTCATAATGGCTCACAAAAGACATGCAAATAATAGTGCTGGAGGTGCAGACAGTGAATGCTAGTTTGAGGCCATGAGCACATTTAAGGAATTGAAGGGTAAGGAAACAGCTGGTCAATGACCAAAGCCAATTGGTGTCCCCATGGAGGTCACTGAGCAAATCTCCTTTTACTAGGATTTAGAACCACCGCACTCTCTCCCATCCCCAGGAAATTCATTTTGTATCTAGAACTTCTTTGGTTAGCATCCTCTCTCCCCAAATTGTTGACATCTATAAGCTGATGGAACTTACAAAGAACCAACAGTTTGAATTTCAGCATTAATATTATCTTTAAAATGTAAATATATGTTTAATTTTAGATGGATTTTAGATGGATGGGTGAGTGCATATTTTGGTTTTGTTTGTTTGTTTTTGTTTTGACAGAGAGTTTCACTCTCCTGAATGTTTAGTTTCCGCTGAACAGCCCAGTCCCTTTTGATGAGGTAGCCCCAAAGTGACTGGCCACTGGCAGTAGAATGGGTCATGGTCCATGATGCTGCCTTCCCCCTGCTGGCCCCAGGGACTGAAGTTCTGTACCTTCTTGGGCCCAAAGAAAAATCATTCAGCTTTCCCAAATCTGGAGGTTCTCACAAAGATGTGTCCTATCTTTGGCATGTAGAGGCAATGGGAGTGGTGAAAGTTTGCAGCCCTAAACTCTTCTTCTTTATTACATTTCCTTCCCATTTTTCCCCAGGGGGTTTAGAGTAAATGGAAGGAAAATGGAAGCTTGCTGGGGTTTATACACATCCTTGTGAATCTATGTCTCTCTGTTGAGATCCCTTTATCCTGAAGGGAGGAATGTTTTCTTTCTTTTTTTTTTCCCCCATTCATGCTAACTCAATTGGAGATTTATGAAAGTCCTCTGATATTATAAAGAGCTTCATAAAACTCACTGTATCTTGTGAGGTACCTACTCTAAATTATGTGATCTGTAGCTAGAAGAATCTGCGGTGGTTGCCTGGAACAATGACGGAATTAAAAGGAAATGAAACAGCAGTTGTAAAGTACAATGTCAGGAACTCATTTCCATAGGGACTGTGTTCGAATGACTTGTATAGCTGTGATTCACGTTGTAGTCTCATTTCCACAAACACTTCCCCATCTCCAGACACAGAATGCCTGGACATATTAGGAATTAAAAACCTAATAGTAGAACACAGCAGAATACAGCTCGAGGGAGATGCTTAAATGACTATTGGAGGAGCAGATCATAACTGAACCAAAGGTACAGTGACGGTGAAGTTTGAGGTCAGGTAGGTGACTTTAAGTGGTTAGGTAGGAAAGTGTTAAAGGAGGTTTTTCAATCACATTACAATATATAAATGTGTCAAATTAACATGTATGCCTTAAATTTGCACAACATCATATGTCAAAGATAGTTCAAAAAAAGGCTGAGATTTATGGTTCAAATGATGGAAATATTTAAAACTAAGAACCAAGATAGATAGATAGATAGATAGATAGATAGACATATAGCTACACATATATACTTTCCACAGATGTAACTTTTAATTTCTATTTATTTCAATAAATTATTTTATGCAGCAGGATCTTCACATAAAGTTTAATTTAAATTGACTTAGTACCAGTATCATTTTTAATTTAATTAATTTTGTTTTTTAAACTTTTTTCATTTAAAAAATTATTTTTAATTTTTTTTGAATTGTATTTTTTTATGAAGCAAGCTCCTATTAGTTATCCATTTTATACACATCAGTGTATACATGTCAATCCCAATTTCCCAATTCATCCCACCACCACCACCCCCTGCCACTTTCCCCTGCTTGGTGTCGATACATTTGTTCTCTATATCTTTGTCTCTATTTCTGCCCTGCAAACTGGATCATCCGTACAATTGTTCTAGGTTCCACATATATGAGCTAATATATGATATTTGTTTTTCTCTTTCTGACTTACTTCACTCTGTATGACAGTCTCTAGATCCATACAAATCTCTACAAATGACCCAATTTCGTTCCTTTTTATGGCTGAGTAATATTCCATTCTATATATGGACCACATCTTCCTTATCCATTAGTCTGTTGATGGGCATTTAGGTTGCTTCCATGACCTGGCTATTGTAAATAGTGCTGAAACAAACATTGGGGTGCATGTATCTTTTTGACTTACGGTTTTCTCAGGGTATATGCCCAGTAGTGGGATTGCTGGGCCATATGATAATTCTATTTTTAGTTTTTTAAGGAACCTCCATACTGTTCTCCATAGTGGCTGTATCAATTTACATTCCCACCAACAGTGCAAGAGGGTTTCCCTTTTCTCCACACCCTCTCCAGCATTTGATGCTTGTACATTTTCTGATGATGCTCATTCTAACTGGTGTGAGGTGTTACCTCATTGTAGTTTTGATTTGCACTTCTCTGATACTTAGTGATGTTGAGCAGCTTTTCATGTGTTTCTTGGCCATCTGTTTGTCTTCTTTGGAGAAATGTCTCTTTAGGTCTTCTGCCCATTTTTGGATTGGGTGGTTTGTTTTTTCAATATTGAGCTACATGAGCTGTTTATATATATATATTGGAGATTAATTCTTTGTCTGTTGATTCATTTGCAAATATTTTCTCCCATTTTGAGGGTTGTCTTTTCATCTTGTTTGTAGTTTCCTTTGCTTTGAAAAAGCTTTTAAGTTTCATTAGGTCCCATTTGTTTATTTTTGTTTTTATTTCCATTACTCTAGGAGGTGGATCAAAAAAGATCTTGCTGTTATTTATGTCAAAGAGTGTACTTCCTATGTTTTCCTCTAAGAGTTTTACAGTGTCTGGTCTTACATTTAGGTCTCTAATCCATTTTGAGTTTATTTTTGTGTATGGTGTTAGGGAGTGTTCTAATTTCATTCTTTTACATTTAGCGGTCCAGTTTTCCCAGCATCATTTATTGAAGAGACTGTCTTTTCTCCATTGTCTAGCCTTGCCTCCATTGTCATAGATTAGTTGACCATAGGTGCATGGGTTTATTTCTGGGCTTTCTATCCTCTTCCATTGATCTATATTTCTGTTTTTATGCCAGTACCACATTGTCTTGATTACTGCAGCTTTAAAGTATAGTTTGAAGTCAGGGAGTCTGATCCTCTAGCTCTGTTTTTTTTCCCTCAAGATGGGTAAAATACAAATTTTAAGATTTTTTGTTCTAGTTCTGTAAAAATTGCATTGGGTAATTTGATAGGGAATGCATTGAAACTGTAGATTGCTTTGGGTAGTATAGTCATTTTCACAATATTGATTCTTCCAATCCAAGAACATGGTATATCTCTCCAGCTCTTTGTATCATCTTTAATTTCTTTCATCAGTGTCTTATACTTTTCTGCATACAGGTCTTTTGTCTCCCAAGGTAGGTTTATTCCTAGGTATCTTATTCTTTTTGTTGCAATGGTAAATGAGAGGGTTTCCTTAATTTCTATTTCAGATTTTTCATCATTAGTGTATAGGAATGCAAGAGATTTCTGAGCATTTATTTTGTATCTTGCAACTTTACCTGATTCATTGATTAGCTCTAGTAGTTTTCTGGTGGCATCTTTAGGATTCTCTATGTATAGGATCATGTCATCTGCTGACAGTGACAGTTTTACTTCTTCTTTTCCAATTTGGATTCACTTTATTTCTTTTTCTTCTCTGACTGCTGTGGCTAGCACTTCCAAAACTATGCTGAATAATAGTGGTGAGAGTGGACAACCTTGTCTTGTTCGTGATCTTAGAGGAAATGGTTTCAGTTTTTCACCATTAGGAATGATGTTTGTTGTGGGTTTGTCATATACGGCCTTTATTATGCTGAGGTAGTTTCCCTCTGTGCCCACTTTCTGGAGAGTTTTTATCATAAGTGGGTGCTGAATTTTTTCAAAAGCTTTTTCTGCATCTATTGAGATGATCATAGGGATTTTATTCTTCAATTTGTTAATATGGTGTATCACATTGACTGATTTGCATATATTGAAGGATCCTTGCATCCCTGGGATAAATCCCACTTGATCATGGTGTATGATCCTTTAAATGTGTTGTTGGATTCTGTTTGATAGTATTTTGTTGAGGATTTTTGCATGTATATTAATCAGTGATATTGGTCTGTAATTTTCTTTTTTTGTAGTATCTTTTTCTGGTTTTGGTATCAGGGTGATGGTGGCCTCACAGAATGAGTTTGGGAGTGTTCTTTCCTCTGCAATTTTTTGGAAGAGTTTGAGAAGGATGGGTGTTAGCTCTTCTCTAAATGTTTGATAGAATTCACCTGTGAAGCCATCTGGTCCTGGACTTTTGTTTGTTGGAAGACTTTTAATCACAGTGTCCATTTCATTACTTGTGATTGGTCTGTTCATATTTTCTATTTCTTCCTGGTTCAGTCTTAGAAGGTTATACCTTTCTAAGAATTTGTCCATTCCTTCCAGGTTGTCCATTTTATTGGCATAGAGTTCCTTGTAGTAGTCTCTTAGTAGAGTAGTCTCTAAATTCTTAGAGTATTTCCTTTAGCATTTGTTGTAGAGCTGGTTTGGTTCAGTCTTAGAAGGTTATACCTTTCTAAGAATTTGTCCATTCCTTCCAGGTTGTCCATTTTATTGGCATAGAGTTCCTTGTAGTAGTCTCTTAGTAGAGTAGTCTCTAAATTCTTAGAGAATTTCCTTTAGCATTTGTTGTAGAGCTGGTTTGGTGGTGCTGAACTCTCTTAGCTTTTGATTTCTCCATTGAATCTGAATGAGATCCTTGCTGGATAGAGTAATCTTGTTTGTATGTTCTTCCCTTTCATCACTTTATATATATCGTGCCACTCCCTTCTGGCTTTTAGAGTTTCTGCTGAGAAATCAGCTGTTAATCTTATGGGAGTTCCCTTGTATGTTATTTGTCATTTTTCCCTTGTTGCTTTCAGTAATTTTTCTTTGTTTTATTTTTTGTCAATTTGATTACTATGTGTCTCGGTGTGTTCCTCCTTGGGTTTATCCCGCCTGGGACTCTCTGCGCTTCCTGGAATTTGGTGGCTTTTTCCTTTCCCATGTTAGGGAAGTTTCCCACTATAATCTCTTCAAATATTTTCTCGGGTCCTTTCTCTCTCTCTTCTCCTTCTCGGACCCCTATAATGTGAATGTTGTTGTGTTTAATGTTGTCCCAGAGGTCTCTTAGGCTGTCTTCATTTCTTTTCATTCTTTTCTCTTTATTCTGTTCTGCAGTAGTGAATTCCATCATTCTGTTTTCCAGGTCACTTATCCGTTCTTCTTCTTCAGTTATTCTGCTATTGATTCCTTCTAGTGTATTTTTCATTTCAGCTATTGTATTGTTCATCTCTGTTTTTTGTTTCTCTATTTCTTCTAGATGTTTGTTCTTTTTTTTTTTTTTTTTTGTGGTACGCGGGCCTCTCACTGTTGTGGCCTCTCCTGTTGTGGAGCACAGGCTCTGGACACGCAGGCTCAGCGGCCATGGCTCACGGGCCCAGCTACTCCGTGGCATGTGGGATCTTCCCGGACCGGGGCACGAACCCGTGTCCCCTGCACTGGTAGGTGGACTCTCAACCACTGCGCCACCAGGGAAGACCTAGATGTTTGTTCTTTTATTCTTCTAAGTCTTTGTTAAACATTTCTTGCATCTTCTCAATCTTTGCCTCCATTCTTTTTCCGAGGTCCTGGATCATCTTCACTATCATTATTCTGAATTCTTTTTCTGGAAGGTTGCCTATCTCCACTTCATTTAGTTGTTTTTCTGGGGTTTTATCTTGTTCCTTCATCTGGTACATAGCCCTCTGCCTTTTCATCTTGTCTATCTTTCTGTGAATGTGGTTTTTGTTCCACAGGCTGCAGGATTATAGTTCTTCTTGCTTCTGCTGTCTGCCCTCTGGTGGATGAGGCTATCTAAGAGGTTTGTGCAAGTTTCCTGATGGGAGGGACTCGTGGGTGTTAGAGCTGGGTATTGCTCTGGTTGGCAGAGCTCAGTAAAACTTTAAACCGCCTGTCTGCTGATGGGTGGGGCTGGGTTCCCTCCCTGTTGGTTGTTTGGCCTGAGGCGACCCAACACTGCAGCTTACCCGGCTCTTTGGTGGGGCTAATGACGGACTCTGGGAGGGCTCAAGCTAAGGAGTACTTCTCAGAACTTCTGCTGCCATGTCATTGTCCTCACGGTGAGCCATAGCCATCCCCCAGCTCTGCAGGAGACCCTCCAGCACTAACAGGTAAGTCTGGTTCAGTCTCCTATGGGGTCACTGCTCCTTCCCCTGGGTCCACATGCACACACTACTTTGTGTGTGCCCTCCAAGAGCAGAGTCTCTGTTTCTCCCAGTCCTGTCGAAGTCCTGAAATCAAATCCTGCTAGCCTTCAAAGTCTGATTCTCTAGGAATTCCTCTTCCCGTTGCTGGACTCCCTGGTTCGGAAGCCTGACTTGGGGCTCAGAACCTTCACTCCAGAGGGCGGACTTCTGTGGTATAAGTGTTCTCCAGTTTGTGAGTCACCCACCCAGCAGTTACGGGAATTGATTTTATTGAGATTGCACCCCTCCTACCGTTTCATTGTGGCTTCTCCTTTTTCTTTGGATGTGCAGTATCTTTTCTGGTGATTTCCAGTGTCTTCCTGTTGATGACTGTTCAGCAGTTGTGATTCCGGTGCTCCCGCAAGAGGGAGTGAGAGCATGTCCTTCTACTCCGCCATCTTGAACCAATCTCCCTAGTACCAGTATCTTAAACACACATTTTAAGCAAAGCCGTTTCCCAATGGAAACTTTGTGCATTCTCAGCAAACCTGGGTTGCATTCCCCAACCCTTAACTTCATAGAGTTTTGGTCCATACCATCTTCTATGACAGAGACTTGATATTACATATCTGGGCAGAAAACGGAGCTTCCACTATCTGATCTCTACTTATTTCTTCATCCGAGTTTTCCAACTATATTCTCGTACATGAGCCCTCCATTAAAGGTCACTTGGTCTTTCACGTGTTGTCACATGCACTTGGGGCTTTGCTGTTTCTCTGACTTGACTCATGCCGACTCTACTTGCAATGCTCTCTTTCTCACTGCTGGTAACTGAAACCTCCACCTCTTAAGATCAAGCTCAAATGTTATTTCTTTCATAAAAAATGTCTATGATTATGCAGGCTACAAGTAACTACCTGGAGACTTTAATACATTTTTCACTGTATTTTCCCTTACAGATCAGAAACATGTTTCAGATTAACCTGTAACTCTAATAGTATTTTTTAATTAATTAATTATTTTTAACATCTTTATTGGAGTATAATTGCTTTACAACAGTGTGTTAGTTTCTGCTTTATAAGAAAGTGAATTAGCTATACGTATACATATATCCCCATATCTCCTCCCTCTTGCGTCTCCCTCCCACCCTCCCTATCCCACCCCTCTAGGTGGTCACAAACCACCGAGCTGATCTCCCTGTGCTATGTAGCTGCTTCCCACTAGCTATCTATTTTACATTTGGTAGTATATGTAAGTCCATGCCACTCTCTCAGTTTGTCCCAGCTTACCGTTCCTCCTCCCCGTGTCCTCAAGTCCATTCTCTACATCTGCATCTTTATTCCTGTCCTGCCCCTAGGTTCTTCAGAACCTTTTTTTTTTTTTTTTAGATTCCATATATATGTGTTAGCATATGGTATTTGTTTTTCTCTTTCTGACTTACTTCACTCTGTATGAGAGATGCTAGGTCTAACCACCTCACTACAAATAACTCAATTTCGTTTCTTTTTATGGCTGAGTAATATTTCATTGTATATATGTACCACATCTTCTTTATCCATTCGTCTGTCGATGGACACTTAGGTTGCTTCCATGTTCTGGCTATTGTAAATAGAGCTGCAGTGAACATTGTGGTACATGACTCTTTTTGAAGTATGGTTTTCTCAGGGTTTATGCCCAGTAGTGGGATTGCTGGGTCGTATGGTGGTTCTATTTTTAGTTTTTTAAGGAACCTCGATACTGTTCTCCATAGTGGCTATATCAATTTTAATAGTTTTTAGCACTTGCTGTATACATAGACAATGCTCAAAGCATACACTAAATTCAGAAACAGCATAAAACCTCACTTTTGTAACACAAGAAAAATGGACTCTGCCTCCAGATTAAGGATATTCCTATGTCTCTCCTGATTTCTGCTGGCCACACACAGAAATTGAAGAGGTGAGGTGTTCAAGAGGATTCATACTTTAAATTTTGAAACTATAGAACAGACAGCGCTAGAATGGGCCATTTCTTTACAAGAACATTTGCTAAAACTTCAAGTTAATCAGTGTTCTTCTGTGAGATTCTAGTTTGGTTGCCATAGGCTGATATTTGTGTTCTCTGTCCTAGGAAATTAAGAAGTACTAGAATAAGATGTTTACAGCTAAGATGAAAAAGGCAGAAATGGATAGACGTCCAAAATTTGCAGGATGGGGGGTAAGAATTTGGAGAGCCTATATGAAAAAACAAGACCAGGATGTATCTTGTTATCTTGGAAACTGTCTCCCAAATTCTATGTTTCTATCAGGCTCTCAGGTTTCAGATAAAAGGATTTTGTGTTGCTATTGTTACACAGACTAAAAGAATTCTTTACACAGGCCTTCTTGTTGTAAGAACAAAATCAAATCTCCTTGCCTTCTGAAATAGCCAGGGATTGCAAGGAGTTTACAGAGCAATGAATTCTGATCTCAGTTGTAGGAAAAAAAACAGATGGCTCTTGGTTTCAGAACATAGATCTATGTCCACACCACCTCCCACTGAGTTTGGGGCAAAACCCGACATTTTGTGGATGTCTTATTCTATTTCTGGTTACGAGTAACACATTTAATCTATGGATTATCACTTTTATTACACATATTTTTCCTGACATTGAAGTTACATGATAGCCAGGCACACTGGCCATGATTTGAGTACCATAAGCGTCTTTGGGAAAAACCACTGGATAAGTGGAATGAGAATGAAGTAGGTATGTTTGTCAGAAACTATATGTTGTAGAGAGTGGTGATCCTTTTTGCCATGAAGTAGATAAATAATCAACACGTGACATGTGAAGAGATGTGAAGTGTTGAGAATAGACTCCTATGTTGTACAGACTATGGAGAAATCAAGTCTTTTCACAAAGTGTGGGAGAGCAAACTGTCAGTACCTTCAGAGGGAGGTTACCCTAATCCCAACAAGCCAATTTTAATTTATCCCACACTCAGTTCTAAGGGAGCTTAATTAATAGGGTATTAACAGTAGAATCAATCTTACTAGAAACATGACTGTTGACCTTCAAGGAAGTATTTTGATTTGAGCAGTTAACTAGGCACAGCTTGAGTTGGGTTAATGAAAAAATAGTTATAATTGTAAGTGACAATTATGGGCTTTTTAAAAAAATATCAAAATCTGAACTCAATAGACAGACTCTGAGGATCATAACTGTGACAGGACATAAAAGACTGCAAATAGCCTAGCAGATCAGAGACAGTTTGTTACAAGGAGTCAAAAAATAAATATCCTTCTAGGAGGGGCTGGGATAATTTGTTATAAGCATCATGATAAAACATATTATGCAATATATTATAGTAACTTTTGATACGATGTAAAACATGCCACAGCAATTTGGCATAGGCAGAAGTAAATAAGTACCACTTAACAAAGTCGTGATACTGTATTATAAGAATTATGACAAAGGGTAGTATGTATATATATATATATAGTAAAGTTATTTTACATATATATGAAACTATATATATAGTTATATGTATATAAATATGTTTATATATATATTTATATATATAAATATGTTTTACATATTATATAAAACTATACATATAGTTTATATATAATAATATATAATAATATATATTAAACTATGTTTTATTACTATAATTTATTTCAAGTGCCTTTAATAAAAATGAAAATAGCATTGTTGAATATATGCTTTAGCATCATCTGGTAGCATCTGCTATATTAGGTAGCTTTTTCCATTTACTAATTTCTGAGTAACGTAGCAATAACAACCATAAGAAGCACAACAAAATGCATCTACCGTATCTGAAAGCTTACTGAGAAGCATTTTGCTAGATACTTTAAATAAATTACCTCATTTAACTGCATGGTATTGCTTTATACTTTGTTTGTCACTTATGATTTCAAAATATAAGTATTCTGTTTCGGATTTTTTTTTTCTTGTGCCTTAGCCATACAAATCCCAAACTCACTAAAATTCTGGGAGTTACTAACTCATTTAATCCATTTATTCATTCAATAACCATTTATTGATTGTCTATGAATTTTCTTTTCTTCATTTTTTTATTCATTAATTTGGGAAAAGAAGCAAAGAAAAGCCAGCTTTTATCTACCTTCCATGTGCTGAGGGCTATTGCTATAGAAGAGAATACAGAAGAGCTGGGGAGTGGAGTGGGGGACAGACATACTGAGAGATCATTTGCAGTGTTTTTCACTGAACATTCTAGCAGAGGAGCTAGCAGTGCAGGCTGGGAGCTCAGTGGATGAAACAAGTAATTCAGTCAGAGGGGTTGGGAAGGTGTCCTCAAACAGGGAACATATGAGCTTTGATCTGGGCAATGACTAGAGGAAAGGATACCCCAGGAGGAAAAGTAGTAGGTACAAAATCCTGGGAAAACATACCACACACAGCAACTGTGAGCCTTTTACAGAGTTGGAAGCATAAACTGTGTGTGGTTAGTGGTGGGACATGAAGCTGCAGGGCTGCTTAGCCAAGGAGAAGAAACCAGACTTAATTGTACAGGTCATTTCATTTTGTATTTATAGAGAAGATGCTGGAATGAACTCCCTACTCCATTAGATATAATTATTTAAACATAACTTGTTAGAGATGAGTTGTTTAGTTTAAAAAACATAATTAATTGGAGCAATGTATTAAGTAATAATATTTGAGATCATTAATGAGAGTATAATTATATGTGCTATTTAAAAACAGTGCGATACTGATATTTTCTCATCAAATGAAGCAAAAATTAACTACAAAGCACCTTAGCTCCTTGATTAAATTCATTTTAGAATTCACGTTCCTGGCAATGATCACTCAAATTTAGAAAAACTATTTTAAATTTCTCCATACAAACTCAAGTAAGTATGAGAAAAATGGACGCACATTTTCATAAGCAACAGGTAAATAAAAAAACAGGGGGCAGGGGAAATTCCCACTGGGTACATGTAAATTAAAAAAGGCTTCTTCCTCCTTTCAGACTTAGGAGGACTTAGAGAAAATGCCCCCAGAAAGTTGCCATTTAGCTGTAGATTATCACAAGGGCCCAAGAGAGGCCTGATCCTAAAAGAGCTGGCCTTGCATTGATCGAGAGGAGTAAAGAAGGACCAACATCATGGACCACTTAATAGGGGCCAGTCACCACGTTCAGCACATTATATTCACTATTCCTTTAATTTTCAGGAAAGCCCAATGGGTTAAGTACTATTAATAGGCTTAATTTTTATGAGAAGAGTAAAAAGTTAGGTGATTTGCCCAAGGTCATTCAGCTAATAATTAGTAGTGGCAGGATGTGCCCTGAGGTTCTGCTGACAATTCTATACTGGGAGACATTGTGTACTGTCATCAGAAAGGCTACAGTTCAGTTGCAAATACAGGAAGTCATTAAATGTGAACATATATTATTATTATTTGATTTGAACATTGCATTTGAATGATATATGGCTGTTCTTTGCTATCTGCTATCTCGCAAATAGCATCTATGGGAAATGGGGCTCCAGGGTACCACTCTGGCTTATTTAATTCTGGGAGAGTGATTAGGAAATGGAGTACAGCACGTTCCTCTCAGAAAACTACTGTTTATGGGATGCCAACAAAGACTTGTGAGCTAGATGATGGTATTGGTTGAATTATATTAAACTGCTATTTTTTGCAGGTCAAGAGAGGTCCAATACCAGCAATTTCGTATGTTTGAACTTAATGCTATTAGATCTTTCCACTGAAAGGTCTCCTCGGCAAGGTGTATAGCATGGAGTGGGGGAAATGGAACAGGAAGACAAGTTTGAATGTTCTTGCAGGATCCAGGTGAGAAAGAATGACTGTTTTCATAAAAGCCGCGTCTAAGGGAGAGGTTAGAATCCTCTGCAAACTAAACTAACAGATAACAAAGTGGAGACAAGGAGTGAGAGAGTTGGAATCATCAGGATGCTGAGATTTTCAGTAAAAGAAGCTGGGACCATCATATGCACTAAGGCTCCTCCCACCACAAAGAATTATTTTACAAGAGATTTTCCTCCTCTTTCTATAGAGTTTATTCTATATTTCATGTTTGCGTCCGTGCTAATTCAAGATATACCTTTCTCTTTTAGAAGTAAACATGCAAAGAAAAAGTGACAGATTCCCAAAGTTGTGAAATTGAATGCAGCACTGCTGGTGAGGAAAGGACCCGAGAAGCCTGCCTGCCACACACAAGCACCATCCCCCAGGCTCATCAGCGCGGTGTGCAGTTCATCCGCTCAGCTCAGCAGATGTTAATCAGCTCCTACCCGGAGCCAGGCTCAGGGCCAGGTGCCAGGTGTGGGGTGAAGCACACTCCGTCTCTCTCCTCCCCTGTCCTGCCTTGTCCGGGAGGCTGTCAGTTCACTGTGCAAATGCAGTGAGAAGGATGCAGACTGTGATGGGCAATGGGGGGGTACGGGCTGGAGGAGAACAGTAAGAGGGGGCTTATCTGATCTAGTGTGCGTTGGTATCACACACACAGACACACAGGCACACGCACACATGTACACTCACATGCATGCACACACCCATACCCACTACACACATACAAATGCACACATGCACACACACTCGTACCTACACATGCACACCCATACACATACACACAAGTGCACACACAAATGCACGTTACCACACACTCATGTTCACATACTCTTATACCTACATGCACACCCATATATACACACATGGACACACACATGCACACAACTCCAATCTACACACACACACAGATGCCACGCTTGTGGACACAGAAACACACACGACCAACTACCACTTCCAGGGTACTCTGAAGAGGAACCTTCTCACTACTGTTCAGATTCAAATAACTTTTTTCCTCCTGTCAGCCATCCTTGCTCCTCCTGACACATATAAATCATTCCTAAATTTCTCCATCCTCTGACTCCATGCTTGGAATGGTTACAACTTTGCTTCCCTGTTTCTCTTTTTGTCCTGATAATTATATTAACAGTTCTGAATAACAGTTCCCATAAACAGCAGTTCCAGGTGAAGGAGCTTCAACTGGGAGGATGTGAGTCCTGTACCTGGGCTGATTTCCTGTTTTTATTACTGATATACTTCTAGAGCCTGCTTTCCAATGTTACTTCAGTAAGGAAAGCCTTTATTGGTACCTCAAGCTGAGATTCGGCAAACTCTGAGATTCCCTTGCCTGTTGTTACCAGGAAAAAAACCAAAAGCTTTGTGCTTTGAGTTTCTTCTGACAGGCTCCCTTGCTGAAGGAGGCTCTGACCACTGCCGGGGCCAAGTTTATCATGCTGCTCTTCTTTCCCTTCTAGATTTCCCCCTGCATCTGCTGTCTGCTTTCTGTTGCCGGTCCCCATATTTTTCCCAAGTAAACTGAAGTTCCTCCCTGTGGTGGAAGGACAGTCCAGGGCCCATGGATAACCTGGTAACTTCCCCCAAAGTATAAAAGGTGATGTGGCTGCCAAGCAGAGCCACTCCGGGCCACCTCTGACAAACACCCCAAAACACTCGTCAGAGCCAAATAAAGATCATCTTCAGATTGTCCCTGGCAGAGCAGAGAAAAACTTCTCTTCGTCCTCAGAAAAGAGTTTTCTGGAACATAAGGCCAAAGGAAAGGGGTAATTCATTGTGGGGATTGCGTATTAATTAGTTTTCAGGAATTCCTTGGGTAATTACAACCTGTAACATTGGTAATTGATTTGGCCAGATGAAAAATGGGAAGCTTTGGTGCATCAGTGGAATTAATAAGTGGCCAAGGAGAAGTGGGAGGAGGAAGTGTCTCACCTAAGAGATGACGAGTAGGTCGGCCTCACACCAAGTCCCAGACAACACCTTCCCTGGAGTCAAAATTGCAGCAGGCATCTAAGACTGTACACTCAGCTGGTGAGTTCTTTCCCCCAAAAAGGCCATATGGGGGCACCTGAGAGGCTCGTTAGCAATTAGAGGAGTGTGCCCCTGGGGTCTTGTGAAGTCAGACACCTACCTCAACCCCACCTTGATACTGGTCAGGCCAAGAAGATTGGCATGATTAAAAATCACTCATTTTGCAAAACAGGAGGAAGGGGCCCTTCTCCAGGAAGAGATGAGGGGTACAGATAGGATGAATGGGGCGAGGATGCAGGAAGGAAGCCGCCTCCTGCCAGATATACTCTCTGGCTTAACACCTCCCTCTTGAGCCTTGCAGATGGCCTTCTGTTCTTCATGATCCTGGACAAAAGACTCTTGCCCCCTTGCTCTTCGGGTGCTGGGTTGGGAGAGATGGCTGCTGAAGGTCCTGGCACTCAGACATCCCCTCTCAGGGGCTGCCCCCCAAGCTGAGAGGTCCAACCACAGAGGTAATAAGGTGCCCCTGATAAATAGTGCTGTGGAGGTTGTGGATGGAAGACCAGGTATGGGGATTCAGAAGAAGAATGAGTAAGATGTCCCAATTTAATGGGCTTATTAGTTAACATTTACGGAGCACATTCTCTGTATTAGGCATTGTCTGCAGCTGCTTTTGTGTTACAAGAGCAGAGCTGAATACTTCCAAGAGAGTGTATGCAAATCCTGAGATATTTACTGACAGAACAAGTTGGCCAAGCCCTGCTCTAGAACAAAACCCTAATCACAAAAGTACACTCTATGCACAAGAGCGTGTGTTCGTTCTTTCTCCAGGGTTTCACGAAAACGATGATCTGTGGGCTAAGCTACTGAGCTCCATGTTGAAATCTGGGGGCTATTTTCTGCTCCAGGAGAGAGACAGTTTACCCTTTCCAGTGTTCTTTGTTTTTTCCCATCAACATGGAGGAGAGGTGGAAGAAGGGCTCACCACGATGGGGATGGGTTCATTTAAAATACAGACACATGTCATTAGAAACACCATTTTTAGCTTTGACCTTGGGGAGAATGAATGTGAGAAGAGAGACATGGGTTGGTAACCACACTGCCTGCAATGGGGCGGGGGAGGGGAAGGGGGCGTAGGTATCATGGAATAAATAATGCTTAATAAGTAATCCAAAGAAGTGACCAGAGAAAAGTTGCTGAACTATGGAGCACAAAGTGGCCCTCAGGTCTCTTTGCCTGGGTATGTTTCTAATAGCTGAAAGTTATAGAAGTTAGATAAATGTTCACAGTCTTCCAGGTTCAGAGCATATGGCCTCCCCGTAAGCACGGCACATATCTAACTGGACTTGGAGATGCAGACTCATGTTGTTCTCCCATGGGTGGGGCTCATGCCTTAGCACTTTCTACTTGTCCCTTTCCCAATACTGACAAGAAGGAGTTTCCAAGTATCTTTTAACAAGAAGGTCCATCATCAGAGGTCACTGGTTTTATTTCCCATCTCTAAGAACATTACCTAATTTCCTACAGAAGAGATGGTTATCTGCCTAGTCTCTTCTTCATGGAAGAGCATGCCAGACAGGTCTGGTGACATACATTTTAGCAATCTCTTCCACTGATTATAAGCACCTTTTGTACTATCCACTTAGAAAATGGCACAGAGCTGGGCACCGGCCACCTACTTTCCTCCAGGAGTTGTGACTCAGGTTTTCTTAGCTAGTCCACTGTTGGGTGGCACTCAGGATGACTGAAGTGCGGTAAGCTAGGTGAGCCCTCAGTGAGCATGGGGACGTGGGGGTGGAGACTGGTTATGGGCTTTCATACATTTGAACACATAAAATTTGACATTTGATAATTGACCCACGTACACTACTCGTATGGACCGGGAAGATTTTCTTAAGCCCAGTAAGTGAGATAAGTGGATAGAATTAGACCTTAAATGCCTCTTCCTATCCCAGAAACTGAAAAGTAGTATTAATAATGAGATACATCACTATTGCTATTGTTACCATTGTGCCTGACCCTACACCACATGATCAGCATCCATCTACTCATTCAAACCTCTCAAAAACCCTAGCCTTAGAGGCAGGGGTTATTATTACATTCTAGAAGGAGGAAACTGAAGCTCAGGGAGCCCAAAGCATGCTTATAGGAAGTATCAGATGAAACCTGGTCAGCCACGGACTCTCTCTTTGGCCCAGAACCAACAGCAACCATTCCCAAGAGGGACTTTCTCCTACAAGGAAGGAGGATCCAGGAGTCAATTTTCTTACATTGGGAGCACCTGATCTGAACATTGTTCTGGGACCCCAAGGTAGCAGCATCTCCACTCTGAGTCCCTGTTACGCCTGAAGTCCTGCCCTGAATCACGGACCAGGTTACTAGATGCAATCTTTCCACCTGTCCCCCACGGTGCCTTCCCCTGTGGTTGAGCCCTGCCTCTCTCATTGCTCTCATCTGCTTGGATGGGCCTCCCAGGTTATGACTTGAGTCCAAAATGGTAGCTCCCTAGAAACTGAAACTTCATGTTCCACTCTTCAATGTCTTGAGTATAAATGCTGGCCTGGATCAAACGGGAGTTCACTGCACTCTCTTATACTTGGTGACAGAAGAGGTCCCAATATTTATGACAAATAAAACTCTGTATTCTGTCTGACAAAGCTTCTATGATGATTCAGTAGCCCAGGGACCACTCTGCTTCCTTCTTTACCAATTGCCTGATGGTCCATGTGAATTGCCTGTTGGTGGAGGATGAGTAATGCGGAGGAAGTCAGGTCTCATGCTGAAGCAAGGTGATATCTCAACCTTGATCCTCCAGCCTAGATTTCCCCGATCTCTACCCACTTCTTAATGGTAACCTCCTCAGGATCCCCTTTCTAATCTCTACCTTTAGTCCAGCCTTTGACCATAGAGGCCAGAAAGTTGGAGGAAAGCCAGGGGTTCAATATCCTATGTGATTGTTACTTTCTTTCCCATAGAAAACAAATCTTTATGTCAGTTCTCTGCTAACATTGCACCTTTAACATCATGGCAGTAGCTTTAGGCCACTAGGCATTAATAAAACAAACTGACTTGCACAGATGCAAGTCAGACACTATAGAGAAAGCTATGAGGCTCACTGCTAATCCCAACCACTAATTCATCCCCTACTCTTCTATGGAATCTTCTATTAAAAAATAAGTAACATAATAAACTCCAATTAAATGATGCCAAAGGTCATGCTGTGTCTCTAAGGGAAATGGCACATTTCTCAACCACAGTCTGGATACAGAGATGTGATTTGGCTCTGGGCTTGTCCCATGAAGCAGGCACACTTGCAAGACCTAGATCTTATTGATGATGGCAGTGGCAGAGCCTGATGGAGTGGGTGCCCTGAGAGGAGACTGGGGAGGCCCAAAACTGATGCCATGCTTTTATTGTTATTAAAAGATCCTTAGCATTTAGGTTGAGGGGAGCTGTAGGACGTTTTTCTCTGGGAATTATGAACAAAAAATCCAAGAAAGAAAAAGGTATATATATATATTTTTTGTTTTGTATTTTTGATCTCTTCTAGATTTAAAGTCCTGATTATGACCTCTTAGTTTTCTGATTTGCCAAACAATAACAGTTGGCTCTGTTACTTATCAGACAGGGACATAGTAGGGAGTGACAAATGAAGTTGTGATGTTGGAGGTCATACTTGGAGATACGCTGAAAAACATTTTTAAACTGTTGGATTGCTACCAATTAGGGTGTCATAAAATCTTATTTTTAAACATCACAGAATGAATAGACCAGAAAGCAGCATATATTGCCAATAAAAGTAAAAGCAGGGATTGTTTCATTAAATTTTGTCTATGACTGTATGTATGTACGTTTGTGCATACTCGGTTCACTGCACAAGATGTACTATACTATGTGGGTTGCATTAAAAAAAAATTGAAAAACTCTGTTCTAAAGGTTGACCTTAGGTCAGTGAAGGGGGGAAAATACCCCATTCCTTCTCCCTGTGGTTCATCCCACAGAGAGGGATTTTCCTGACCCTGGGTCATTTGGCTCTTAAGTGGCAGCTGGTACTTCCCAGCCCCTCTAACCGGGGCCCATTCATCCGCTCTGATTCCCCTTCAGTAAGGACCAGGAGCTTTTCTCAAATCAGGAGCAAGATGGATTGAATGACCAGCGTAGGGAGAGAGAACTAACCGTAATTTAGTACTTATTATGTGTTGGTTACTGGCACCAAAACATTAAAAAATATAAACTTCACAACAATCCTAGGCCAGGTATTTTACTTACTTTTGCACATAAGGAAATAGAAGTTGAGAGACACAGCACCACGATTTTTCCAAAAGACTTTACTATCTAAATCATTTTTTAATTGAGGGCATTGTGTTAAGTGAACTAAGTCAGAGAGAGAGAGAGAAAGACAAATACTGTGTGATATCACTTATGTGTGGAATCTAAAAAATAAAACAAAGTAGTCAATATAACAAAAAAGAAGCAGACTCACAGATATAGAGAACAAACGAGTGGTTACCAGTGTCGGGGGAGGGGAAACATAGGGGTGGAAGAGAGGGAGATACAAACTATTGGGTGTAAGATAGGCTATGAGGATGTATTGTACAACATGGGGAATATAGCCAATATTTTGTAATAACTGTAAATGAAAAGTAACCTTTAAAAATTGTATAACAAATAAAAAGATAAATTATTTTTCCTTTTATTTAAATAATCCCTGGGACTGTTACCATGCCCTGTGAAAAGGATTGGGAAATATTGGCAAAATTGTGGCTCTCCATAAAGGCATTTTATGTTATTTTATAGGAAATAATGTATGTAGGTACATGAGGCTTTACAATGAACAAAGCACATCACAGTCTTCGTGTTTGACATAGTCTATGTCCCTCACCACATATCCATCAGATGGGTAGGGGAGTATTCTTCCCATTGTAGAGATTGGGAAATGAAAACAGATAGCAAATGATTCACAGACTTAATAAGAGGAGATGGAGTCAAATCTTGCTTTCAAGTCCACTGTTCTTTGAACCATAATCACTATTATTATGACTTCATAAAGACCCTTGCGTCTTGAGTTGCATTCTATAGTTTTTATTATGCTGGAGGCAAAAAAAATAATAACGTTACAAAAAGAGGAAGAAAACCCACATTACTAAAACTATGGACTGGAGATTTTTAAAACATCTTTAAATGCACTGAACACAAGTAGATTTTTAACATTGTTATTCTCAATACATTTTATTCTCTCCCAGCACTCAGCGAAAACTAACCATATTACCAACTCCTTTATAGAACACTGAGAATTTTGTTCAGAAATCAACTCATCTGACTCAGCAGGGAAACAGGAAGGACCAACATGCCTTTGCCCCCATACTGCATCTGCCAAGCTCTTAGAATGAAAAGCAAAAGATAAAGCTTTTCTCTGTCCTTTTAAACAGGGAAAATTAATTGCTCCTGCAGAGATGAAAACTTTACACTGGAAAAGAAACCAGTGCAAAATGCTTTATTCTTCTGTTCCCACCTGTGGAGACCGAGGGTTTGGCAGCAAATTGGAACTTACACAGAATAGTCACAAAGACAAATACCAGATCCCTTCCTAATTAGGAAGTGGATAGTCTGTTAGACACTGTGGTTAAAGGATGACTGTAGATAGAGGGGAAATGAGATGAGGTGTAAATTATTTGCATGTTTCAGAATGATTATCTTCACATGGTCTGCATTTATATAACTAGGTCTGCCCATTGAACTGCTAAGTGAGTATTTAAAATTAAATAAACAATACTGCTGATCATAGTGAATATTGAAAATTAAATAAACAGTACTGCTGGCATAGGAAGCACTTCTATGTATCTTTCTATTTTGTCTGCAATAATAGTAGATGAGCTCACAAGACAACTAGTAGCAAAATCCAATACATTAATTCATGAATGAGGTAAATTTGGCCTAGTGGTTTCTGCTGACCAGGGTCCAGGACTTGAGGCTTTGATATTCAGTTCTCCAATTGAGTCCTTTTAGTCCATCAGTTTGTGTCTCAGTTTTCTCCATCTGCAAAGGTGGGAAATGGAAATACTTTCCTCTTTGACTTCAGAAAATATATTAAAAAGAGGCATGCAAGGGGACTTTGTAGGAATTCATAGGCACTGTTTGTGACTCAAACAAGCAGCTCTTCTGTCCCAGGAATCTAATTATTGCAGTTGTCCTGATAGAGTGTCTGAGTGAGTTTTGGATTTCATGACAGCTTTGGAATCTGCTCTTTGATTTCTAGATATGCCTCTGTTGATCAATATTCATTTGAGAAATCCATTTCAATATCACTTAAACCATTTTCTCATCTGAATGAGGACATCGGGATATGAGTATCACAAGGTTGTTTGTTGTATCAGATGTGAAAAATATGTACCGAAGTGCTTAATAACTGTAGTTGCATTTTAAAGGTACATGTGTCATGTGGCAATCATTCAGATAAACAATCTGACCAATCATTTTTCCATAGAAAATAGAAAGTCTTTCCATAGAAAGACAAAGTACAGGTGATCAAAATCTCTTTTGACACAAGGGGGTGGGGAAAGTTCTGGAGCTCAGTTTGGGGAATGAGTTCTGGGAGCTAGGATCTTAGGCATGGAAGAAAGTCGGGACTGGTGATTATTTTGAAGAGCATGAAGATAGAGTATCCACCAGCCCTGTGTAATAGAGTGAAAACCTGAAGATGGACCAAAGAACCAACCCCTGGAAGAAGCCAAGATGCCCTAAGTGTGATCACTGAGGCAGTAAGAGACCCCACACTTTAGCAACCAAGAGAGGAAGTAGAGAGTGGACAGAAGGATAGGAGTCCCTGAGGACCCAGATCACAAGCATGGCAGCCTCTTTCCAAGGAGCCTATGGGAAGGAAGAAAGCAGTGTGGGGAGTCAGTTTGTTCCGCCTACAGAAATTTAATAATTCCACTAGTTATGGCCAGCCAAGGAGTTCATGAAGACCTGTTTTACGAATGTTCAATGTTCCAATAGCTGGACTTGTCTGGGTGACAGGTTGAGGTTAAGCTGGATGCTTTTGAGTGTCTCAGCACACAGACGCTCTTTGGAGATACTGACCACATATCTGATAGATGGGAGTCCTTAGGGACAATGGACACTGCGAATACTTTATTGTCTGTTCCCAATTCCTATTCACAGGTCATGCAAAAAAAAAAAAAAAGACAATGGCTTTCCTTGGTTTCATTTCTTGAGCTGACTTCCTTGTTAAGTCAGTCAAAGAAGTCTGTGTGATTTAATGAAATGATTCCAATAGCAAACCATCACATGGGTTGCTAGGTGTAAGATATAAAACACTACACCTAGCCAACTAGCTGCTGGGTTCCAAAGGCAACTTATCCAGTCTCTCTATCAAGGCAACTAAGGGAATCCATATTTAATATTCAGTTGAGCTAAAAACTTTGGAAACTTTCAATGTTGTTTCTGCAGCCAACTGGCCAAATTGAAAGATCAGAACCAATATTATTTTTGATGAAATAGTAATCTCAGTACATCTGATATATTATTCCCTATGATACAGACAGCACCAGCATGCTAGTTTACCCCAGAAGGAATTGGGCTAGGATTACACTGCATCTTTATTCCTCATGATTTCTCCCACTCACTTATTCATCGGATGTTTTTTTTTTCACCCCCTCTCTTTTCTTTCTTTTAATATATCCATTCAAAATATGTCTGAAATAAATCCCAAGACTCTTAAGAATATTTCTGCTCATGCAAGCATGTGTATAACTTCCATCCTCATGCTCTCACACAAGCAGTGTTTAAATCCCAAAGGGAAAGAGGACTTCCACTGTGTTTTGTTTTCTTCTCTGTTTTTGGTAGATATGCTTTACTTCTTTCTTACCAGAGTTAGATGCAGGCTATGCATCCTCTTTTCAATGTCCTTTCTGAGGCAAAAGAAGGTAATGGAAAAGTTTAAATCCTGGCTCTGCCCATTTGACCTTCAACCTGTGACTTAAATTCTATAAGCCTCCGATTTCTTCCTTGTAAACTGAAGATGAAAAATAAGATAGAGCAAGAGTATTGCATTTAGTCCATAAAAAGCACTGGATATAGTGGCTATAAATTGATTTCCTTTCCCTTCCTTTTCTGATTATTCTCTTTTAAGACAATTTAAGCTCATGTTGTTCAATTATAAACATGTATCTCTTAATAATGAAAGATATCTGTGTGTTAGAATAGGGGTTCTCCAAAGCACTGCAGTCTGAACAGGAGTGGGTGAGCACAGTAGAAGAAAAGGGGGAAATGTTACTTTGCTGCCTTTGTTTCAAAGCAGGAACTTGTGGGCAGTGAAATGGCCTGTTTTCCAGCTCTTCTGGATAGAAGCCCAGATAGCAGCCAGAGACTGCCACATCAAGAAATGACGCTGGTCTCTTTATGAATTCCCTGAGGAAGTGGGAAATCAATTTAATATGGGTCTATAGCTGGGAAGGATCTCAAGAGATGACTGAGTTTAGACTTTGGGAAACTGAGATAAAACGTGCAAACTGCTTGGTACATGGCATTTCTGGTCAGCATCTGTAATAGTTGAGATAGAAGAGGAGGTTGTTATTGTTAGAAAAATATTTGTCTGGAATCCAATCGAGGCAAGGTTTGGTAGCACTTTTTTTCTGTCTCCAGGCTCTACCTATATATAAGATCTATAAAACTTAAACAGATATTCTATGAAGTGTGTCTCTTGTGATTTTTGGTCTATACCCCAATTTCTTCTCCAAAATAGTTGAACACTATGCTACAGACTATCCCATTCAACTTTGTCATATCTTAGATGGAAATGTCTACCAATTCATTTCTAAAGAAGGAAGCTAAAGCAGAGAAAATGGCCATGATTATTAATGGTGTTCAGAGGCTCTGAAGCAGGAGGAGAAGAGGTCTGTTGCTAGAATCTTCGTGATGAGCAGATGCAGCAACATCACGGTGGCTTCAGGGGTGACCATCACAATGACCGCTGGGAAGTTGCCGCAGGTGCCCTTTTGATAGCTATGCCCTGTTCCCCCACTTCTGCTCTGTTTTTCCCATGGCGCACTACTCTGACTCCCCCAGTAGGGAGTTTGGGGAACTGACTATTAGAAAGTCCATCAGTCGTTCAAGTACAGTTTCACAGAGTTTAGTCTATTTAACTCAAATTCAGAAGCATTTATCACCCTGCCACCAAGGCAGCTGACAGCTAGGATACAAATACCTAAAAATTCTTTCAAAATGGTGCCTTTGCTTAGTCCTTGAGACTGTGTGATTTTAAAGGCCTTGCATTTGGAACATTCTAAACTGTGCGCCAAGGTAGGTGTGCCACTTTCTTTCATTCTCCTCTATTAAAAGCACAGGCCATTTCATTAGTAAGTATTTATTCTATTCTTCTTCTTCCTTTTCCAGATTGCTTCTTATTTCTCAACATCTGTTTCCTGTCACCATTCCATTAATCTGTGTCACCCACTCATATCTACTAATGATTCACAGGCCCTACTTTTTAGTAGTTTTGTTGTATATAAGCTCAGATACAAACCAGACAGTGTGATGTCACAGAACGAAACTCTTCTCTTTTTAATGAATTCCCAGGGTGAGTAGAAATCAATTTAATATGGTTCTAGACAGTTATATTTCGTTACAACATCCCCTTCACGATTCCTTACACATCTGTATTTCTTAAGCATTAATGCTAACTAGATCTGTTTTTTAAGTTATGTTTAAAGTTATTATACTTTATTTTTTCTTTTTAAAATTTGTATTTATTTAAAATTTTAAAAAATTTTTTATACAATTTTTAAAGCTTATTTTCCATTTACAGTTATTATAAAATATTGGCTATTTTGCCCGTGCTATACAACACATCCTTGAGTCTATCTTACACCCAATAGTTTGTGCCTCCCACTCCCCCTCCCCCTCCACTGGTAACCACTAGTTTGCTCTCTGTATCGGTGATTTTGCTTCTTTTTTGTTATATTCACTAGTTTGTTACATTTTTTATATTCCACATACAGATATCATACAGTATTTGCCTTTTTCTGTCTGACTTATTTCACTTAATGCTAACTAGATCTTAAAGTATTTAGAATTCTGTCATAGTTGAGTGTGTACCATGTGTAACACACTTCTGGGAAACTGGCCTCTTCTTCCATGGCTTCTAGCTACTAAACCTGAAAGAATTCCCTTGGCTCGGTGCTATGAAGAATGTCATAAAAGGTCTGCTAATTGCTTTACTAACAAGACTTCACTTCTGGAAAGACCCAAGAAGTTGCACTCTCGTGTGCCTTAGGTAGCTGTATGAGAGTCTTGCACCATGAAGCTGGTGCCACGTATGAATGCCCTCTGGTGACCTCAGAGTGCTTTAAGCTCCTCTTATGACCTACTGAACAAAATCATCTACAGTCCACTTCTATACCTGTTCCTTTGTTTTTAACTGTGTGTGTGTGTATGTTTATTTTTTCAACCTCACCTGATGCCTGTGTTACGTCTTGACTTCCCTTTTTGATCATATACTGGATTAGCCACATTGACAATTCATCATTCTGACAAACTGTAAAACATACACTATCTTACATCCCATGGATAGTGCCCTAAGAGCATGATCTAGATCCAGACACTGTGAGACACTAAGATATGTGCTTACCTTTCTGTGATGGCTGTGATTTTCCCTTTTCCTCATTATAAATAGCTCTAGATTCATTGAGATCTATATATTTGGCATTTGCAACAAAGCTTAGAAATTTTCATGTAAGGGAGAGATCAGTGCCTTAAATCTTTAAACTCAATCCTATCCATATCCTCTGCTTTAAATTATATCTGCTAATTTGTTTTCCCCTGCTTTTATTCAATGTATATCCTATTTTTTGAATGCCTATTTATTTGTTCAATGCCATAAATAATAAAATTGAACCAAAAACACCTGGCACAAAAGCCCCACTTAGTCCACATACATTTTGCCATTTTATTGTTCTGTTTTTTACAGAGTCTGGCCTCCGCCTCATACGTTTCCTCACGTGAAATGGTCCTCTCTCAAGCAAAGCACTATATCCCTTCACTAAAATCTCAAAGACCATTACTGAAAATAACATTTAAAATGTCAAATGTAATTGAGCGCTTACATTTTTTTAACTATTGTTTTTGTTACTGACACATACAGAATGCTTCATTCCTGGGGTGGCCCATAAACTGAAATGCATACCAAAGAATTCAGAAAGTTATTCTCACCTACATGGTAGAACAGTTGATCTGCAAAATGTAGAGCTAGCAGGCTGCCAGCTCTGGGTGAGGGAGAAATTGAAGTGCCAGCACTTTCAGCACAGCCTTGAAAGAAGTGCTAGGCTAGGATTATTCAGACTAGTACCAACGCGGCCAAAGAAAAATTGAGGGCTGAGCAAAACTTCAATTAATTCTATAATTGTAATGACCATTTGTGACTATGAAATAGAACTTGCCCACTCCTAAGAAATGGACAAAACCGAAATCCTTACAGCATGATGTGGAAGTGTTTTTATAAGATGACCCTTCTCTCTCCGTATCACTCCCTGCACTCCCAACCCCCACATCACAGCCACACTGATATAGTAGATAGCTCCCGAGAGTGCTTTGCCCTATTACCTCATGTCTTTGCATATTTAGGCATTCACGTATTTACACATTATGAATATATATTCATATGGTTAGATGTTATTTCATCAAATGATAGCTCTGTTCTCCATCTTGCCTTACTTTTATTCATCCTTCCAAATGCTCTTCTTATAGCCCTTCTCTGAGAAGCTTTCCTGATTCTGCAGCCCAAGCTTCATGGGAACACACTGGATCAAGCATAACTCTATTATACAATTTTTGCCTTGTGTAATGCTCTGTATGTCTTTTCTCTGCAATAAATCCTTTCTCAGTGAGTTCCTTGATGTCAGATATACATCCAATTTATTGCTGATTCACCAGTGCTTACCACAATGCCTTCTTTGCCAAACAGTAAGTGCTCAATAATTGTTTGCTAAAAGACTCATGAAAGAAGTGGACGGTGGTTGGATTAACCACCATCCCCCCTACCTGGTTTTGCTTGCAGAAATAAGAGCCCAATTTACACACCTCCTTTAAGTGTGTGATCAATGCCATATTGACATGGAATTAGCATTTCTCCGGCTATCAAGGGAATGGCATTTGGGACTGAGGTTCAACAAACAATTCAGAAATAGTACATGAGGAAGTGATAGATAGACATTGATCACTGTCACTATGAGAAAAATCTATTGTCCTTCATTTGACAAGATGACTCTTCTAATTCATTTAATGGAATGTTTATTTTGAGCCATATTCCAGCTATGAGAAGGTAAACGGTCTTGTTCGTATATTTAGAGTTATAATAAAAGGAAACTGCGGTTTGAAAGTTTAGAAGGGAGGTAAAGAGAATGACAGAGTAGGAAGAGATATGTTTCTTACAGTGCAAACCTGGGGGAGGGAACGATGGCTGAGGCAAGGTCCTCTGGATGTCAAACAACAGCAATGAAAATAAAAATGATTACAATGATTATGGCTGAGTTCCCAAACACTTGGTTACATGCTAGGCCTAGAACTAAGTACTTCATATGTATTAACTAATTTAATCTTCTTGTAACCATGGGAAGATTTGAAGCACAGAGAGGCTACTCACCCCAAAGCAACCCCAGTAACCCAGGTAACCCAAAGTAACCCAGCAAACTAGCCCCAAAGCTGCACAGAAAGAAAGAGGCAGAGCTAGAGTTTGAGCCTGGACAAGATAACTATACACTGCAAAAACTACACATGACGGACTAGGGAAAAGGGAGGTACAGATGTACACAGAGCATAGGACTCTGATGAGTATGACATGCTGTGACATAAGGTTTTAATGGATGAAGCTAAAGTTTTGCTTTGGGAAAGAAATGCAGTAATTAGCTCTGGGTACATGGGATTTTTCTCTTAGCTATATTGAATAAAGAAAACTAAATACAGTTTATCTAACCTTAGTCGTCCACCTCAACCCTTTGCACTCTACATTTTTCCTTAGGACCATCATGGAACTGAGAAGGTAGAAATTGATTGCATTTGCCTATATTCACATCTCTGGTCCAATTATATCACGTGCCTATTGGTGAAATGCTCAGTTAAGTGGTACCTCCAAAATGTTATCATAGGTTCCTTTGCAATGTGGCATAATAAAAAGTCTGGAGCTCTGAATCAAAGGAGTTGCTTACATTTTGTAGGACTTTGGGTAATTCAAAGAACCCTTTTGATTCTCTGATTTCTCTTCTGTAAAATGAGGAGTGCAATTTTAGCTCTCTCCTGGGGCTGTTGATGAATATCAAATGGAATATTATACCAGCGAGCGTTTCCTGAACTTCAGGGAGATGATGTAAAGTGTTATACCAGGATCTATCATTGTTGTGTTCATTCACTATTCACTCAACAGCTGTTTATGTAACTCCTACAGTGCACCAAATCTGTTACGTGTGCTGGAGATTGTATGGTGAACAAGTCGGCAAGTCCGCTGCTCCAGGGAGAATAAATATTCGTAGGGAAGAATGGCAATAAATAAGTAAACAAATTTAATCATTTGAGAGTCTGATAAGTGCTATAAAAATCAAAATATAGAGATATTTTCAGTTGTCTTGCTATACCATATTCCAACCACTAGCATTGATTGATTACAGAATAATTAGTCTAATAAACTGTCCCTTCTAAACATCCCTACCACAATGGTATGGAATCCAGGGTGATTTGCTGCACTGTTGAGAGCCCATTGTAACCCCTGACACCTGGCATGTGGGAGGCACATTGAACACATGCTTGTTGAATGCCCCACTAAGGGGGTGACAGTGAATAATAATTTCCTGACGTCCTCTTGTCATGAAATATTTACAAAGGAGTTATGGCATTTGGATTTAAAAGGTAACTTACAGCTTCAGTGAGTGCAATACCTTGATGTTAGTGGAGATAGGTTAGTGCAGTAGCATGAGGGCAAATTCCTGAGTAAGATGGCCCAGGACTGACTCTCAGCTCATACCAATTATCATGGCCAAGTTACTGAAACTCTTTGCATACCCATTTTCTCAACTATAAAATTGGGGTAGTAGAAGTACCTTAAGTTATAGGGTTGTTGAAAGTGTGATATAAACTAATGCAAAAAGTACTTAGAATGGCTCCTGAGTATATTGAGCCTTCGATGCATGTTGGCTACTATAGTTTTTCTTCCTTCCGTCCTTCCTCCCTCCCTTCCTTCCTTTCTTTTGTCAATGGGAAAACTAAAGTCTTCAAGTTACTTTGCCATAAGTCAAAGCAAGTTAGTGGAAAAACAACTAGAAATCAATGTGCTGCTTGGTATTTCCTTCTACTACAACTCACAGCCATAGGCTCAGGTGCCCCTCTGGGCTTGGATTATTTTTTTCAAATGGATCAGGCTAGAGCAAGTAGATCTTCTCTCCTACACAACTCAAGATGAAAGAGCCTCTGAACATAGGGAGGGTGGGAGGGAGACGCAAGAGGGAGGGGATATGGGGATATATGTATACGTATAGCTGATTCACTTTGTTATACAGCAGAAAGTAACACAACAATGTAAAACAATTATACTCCAATAAAGTTCCTAAAAAAAAAAGAACCTCTGAACCTCCGGCAGCTGTCTATTTCATGGATACTTTGGTTTCTGTCTTCATGCAAAGCTATGTAATCTAACTAGTGAGAAATGCTCTATACACCAAGATGCCCGCACTGGGGACAAACAGGTAGTACTTTGCTGTTGTGATTATTGAGAATAATTGTAACAATTACCTTTTGTTGAAGCCCTACCATATACCAGTCCCTAGGCTAAGTAGGTTATATATAACATTTAATTCTCACAACAAGTATATGAAATACTTATCATCACACTTTAAGTTTGAGGAGAAGCAGTTATGTAACTTGTTTAGTATCACACAGTGAGTTTTGGGTCCATCTGATCTTAAAGCCCATGTGTTTTTCTCTAGAAGACATTGCAGAGAAATCATCACCTTTTTAAGATTATTATTATGCCATTCCCATGATCCATACAGAGCTTTCTAAAACTTAAAATACCAGGCTTCCCTGGTGGTGCAGTGGTTGAGAGTCCGCCTGTCGATGCAGGGGACACGGGTTCGTGCCCTGGTTCGGGAAGATCCCATGTGCCGCGGAGCGGCTGGGCCCGTGAGCCATGGCCGCTGGGCCTGCGCATCCGGAGCCTGTGCTCCGCAACCGGTGAGGCCACAACAGGGAGAGGCCCGCGTACCGCCAAATAAATAAATTAATTAATTAATTCAATTAAATTAAAAATACCAAAGTCTTGTCACTCATAAGGGGTATCATGTCTCATAAATAACATGAAGACCTCCCAACACCCACACAGACCAAACCCTTTGCCTTGAGTAAGGGATGGTAACTTCCCTTACTTATCACAGTTAGGGAAAAATAAGGACATTTTTTCAGTAACAGGCATTGGTGGTGAGCTTCCACCAGTAGTAATTACTATGGCTTCCTGGTCTTGTCATAAATGAGATATCTATTATACCCCAAGAGCTCAGAGCTAGAGTCTGAGCAGTGGTTGCAGCAGCTAGGATGGTGTAAATGTTTAAAGCTCTAATCAGACATCCAGTCACTGGCTACACAGTTGCTTTTCCTTTTGGTGAGGAAATATACAATTCCTTAGGGGTGGATGTGAAATGTTCATAAATAGAAAGGCATCTGAAATATCTATGAGCAATACTTATTTATAAGAATCATTTATCCAGAGTCTCTATGTGCCTTTCCAGCTCCAATATTTATCTGTTATCTATCACCACATAGCACTCATATTCCACATGCTCTTTCTATTTATATGCATGGAATCTATCTCTCTAATTGTTCTTAAGTCCCTAAAGAGTGGGTACAGTAATTCACCTCCTGCCAGATGGCAGTACGTGCTTCTCCGTGACTTCTAATTCTACCCACAGTAAACCTATCGGCAAATCATTTGTCTGTTCATTCATAGTTTCTCACCACATCAACCAGCAACTACATTTGTTTCTATCTACAATGTCTGGCCTAATCAATGTGGTGTTCTTTTCCTTATGCAATGCATTTTCCCCATCAAGCTTTTCACTGGCTTCTTCTTCTGACCCTTTGATGAGTGTCTGCATGTATGTACATCCTCAGCAAAACCGATTATTGTTACCCAATGCTTGTGGCCAAAATGGTGAAAAGAACATCTGCTCTGGATTATGGTGATGTGAACTCAAAGCAAGTATCCAATTTTATGACTGTTCCACTTCAGGCTAATTCTGTAAACTGTTTAAGTCTCTTCATCTGTAGGACCTGATTAGTAATACTAATCTTACAGTGTTGTGTTTTTTTTGGAGGCTAAGTTATAAGTTACAACATTTGCCTGTAAATGTGCAATAGACCTTCCTAAGAATGGATTTGCATAAATAACATTTGCTTACACTTGCTCTGTGCAGCGACTATGGTTTGTATCTTTCAACTCACTATCTTCAAATAATTCTAAGAGGTAGATACTGTTGTTATTCCAATTTCATAACAGGAGAAAACTGAATGCCATCGAGGTTGGTAACTTGCACAACAACACACAACTAAGAGAACAAGGAGCAAGGTTCTAGTCTTTGTTTTTCTGAACCCAAAGTGCCAGACACACTTTTTTTCTTTTCTTTTTTTACCATCTTTATTGGAGTAAAATTGCTTTACAATGGTGTGTTAGTTTCTGCTGTATAACAAAGTGAATCAGTTATACATATACATATGTTCCCATATCTCTTCCCTCTTGCATCTCCCTCCCTCCCACCCTCCCTATCCCACCCCTCTACGTGGCCACAAAGCACCGAGCTGATCTCCCTGTGCTATGCGGCTGCTTCCCACTAGCTATTTACATTTGGTAGTGTATATATGTCCATGCCACTCTCTCACTTTGTCACAGCTTACCCTTCCCCCCCCCCCCATATCCTCAAGTCCATGCTCTAGTAGGTCTGTGTCTTTATACCCGTCTTACGCCTTGGTACTTCATAACCTTTTTTTTTTTCTTAGATTCCATATATATGTGTTAGCATACAGTATTTGTTTTTCTCTTTCTGACTTACTTCACTTTGTATGACAGACTCTAGGTCCATCCACCTCACTACAAATAACTCAATTTCATTTCTTTTTATGGCTGAGTAATATTCCATTATATATATGTGCCACATCTTCTTTATCCATTCATCTGTTGATGGACACTTAGGTTGCTCCCATGTCCTGGCTATTGTAAATAGAGCTGCAATGAACATTTTGGTACATGACTCTTTTTGAATTATGGTTTTCTCAGGGTATATGCCCAGTAGTGGGATTGCTGGGTTGTATGGTAGTTCTATTTGTATTTTTTTAAGGAACCTCCATACTGTTCTCCATAGTGGCTGTATCAATTTACATTCCCACCAACAGTGCAAGAGGGTTCCCTTTTCTTCACACCCTCTCCAGCATTTGTTGCTTGTAGATTTTCTGATGATGCCCATTATAACTGGTGTGAGGTGATACCTCATTGTCGTTTTGATTTGCATTTCTCTAATAATTAGCGATGTTGAGCAGCTTTTTGGCCATCTGTATGTCTTCTTTGGAGAAATGTCTATTTAGGTCTTCTGCCCATTTTTGGATTGGGTTGTTTGTTTTTTTGTTATTGAGCTGCATGAGCTGCTTGTACATTTTGGAGATTAATCCTTTGTCACTTGCTTCATTTGCAAATATTTTCTCCCATTCTGAGGGTTGTCTTTTTGTCTCGTTTATGGTTTCCTTTGCTGTGCAAAAGCTTTGAAGTTTCATTAGGTCCCATGTGTTTATTTTTGTTTCCATTTCTCTAGGAGGTGGGTCAAAAAGGATATTGCTGTAATTTATGTCATAGAGCGTTCTGCCTATGTTTTCCTCTAAGAGTTTGATAGTGTCTGGCCTTACATTTAGGTCTTTAATCCATTTTGAGTTTATTTTTGGGTATGGTGTTAGGGAGTGTTCTAATTTCATACTTTTACATGTACCTGTCCAGTTTTCCCAGCACCACTTATTGAAGAGGCTGTCTTTTCTCCACTGTATATTCTTGCCTCTTTTATCAAAGATAAGGTGACCATATGTGCATGGGTTAATCTCTGGGCTTTCTATCCTGTTCCATTGATCTATATTTCTATTTTTGTGCCAGTACCATACTATCTTGTTTACTGTAGCCTTGTAGTATAGTCTGAAGTCCGGGAGCCTGATTCCTCCAGCTCTGTTTTTCGTTCTCAAGATTGCTTTGGCTATTCAGGGTCTTTTGTGTTTCCATACAAATTGTGAAATTTTTTGTCCTAGTTCTGTGAAAAATGCCATTGGTAGTTTAAGAGGGATTGCATTGAATCTGTAGATTGCTTTGGGTAGTAGAGTCATTTTCACAATGTTGATTCTTCCAATCCAAGAACATGGTATATCTCTCCATCTATTTGTATCATCTTTAATTTCTTTCATCAGTGTCTTATAATTTTCTGCATACAGGTCTTTTGTCTCCTTAGGTAGGTTTATTCCTAGATATTTTATTCTTTTTGTTGCAATGGTAAATGGGAGTGTTTTCTTGATTTCACTTTCAGATTTTTCATCATTAGTGTATAGGAATGCAAGAGATTTCTGTGCATTAATTTTGTATCCTGCTACTTTACCAAATTCATTGATTAGCTCTAGTAGTTTTCTGGTAGCAACTTTAGGAGTCTCTATGTATAGTATCATGTCATCTGCAAACAGTGACAGCTTTACTTCTTCTTTTCCGATTTGGATTCCTTTTATTTTTTTTTCTTCTGATTGCTGTGGCTAAAACTTCCAAAACTATGTTGAATAAGAGTGGTGAGAGTGGGCAAACTTGTCTTGTTCCTGATCTTAGTGGAAATGATTTCAGTTTTTCACCATTGAGGATGATGTTGGCTGTGGGTTTGTCTTATATGGACTTTATTATGTTGAGGAAAGTTCCCTCTATGCCTACTTTCTGCAGGGTTTTTATCATAAATGGGTGTTGAATTTTGTCGAAAGCTTTCTTTGCATCTATTGAGATGATCATATGGTTTTTCTCCTTCAATTTGTTAATATGGTGTATCAGGTTGATTGATTTGCGTATATTGAAGAATCCTTGCATTCCCTGAATAAACCCCATTTGATCATGGTGTATGATCCTTTTACTGTGCTGTTCGATTCTGTTTGCTAGTATTTTGTTGAGGATTTTTGCATCTATGTTCATCAGTGATATTGGCCTGTAGTTTTCTTTTTTGTGACATCTTTGTCTGGTTTTGGTATAAGGGTGATGGTGGCCTTGTAAAATGAGTTTGGGAGTGTTCCTCCCTCTGCTATATTTTGGAAGAGTTTGAGAAGGATAGGTGTTAGCTCTTCTCTAAATATTTGATTGAATTCGCCTGTGAAGCCATCTGGTCCTGGGCTTTCGTTTGTTGGAAGATTTTTTTTTTTTTTTTTTGCGGTACGCGGGCCTCTCACTGTTGTGGCCTCTCCCATTGCGGAGCACAGGCTCCGGATGCGCAGGCTCAGCGGCCATGGCTCACGGGCCCAGTCGCTCCGTGGCATGTGGGATCTTCCCAGACCGGGGCACGAACCTGTGTCCCCTGCATTGGCAGGCGGACTCTCAACCACTGCGCCACCAGGGAAGTCCCGTGTTGGAAGATTTTTAATCACAGTTTCAATTTCATTGCTTGTGATTGGTCCATTCATATTTTCTAGTTCTTCCTGGTTTAGTCTCGGCAGGTTGTGCATTTCTAAGAATTTGTCCATTTCTTCCAGGTTGTCCATTTTATTGGCATAGAGTTGCCTGTAGTAATCTCTCATGATCCTTTGTATTTCTGCAGTGTCAGTTGTTACTTCTTTTTCATTTCTAATTCTATTGATTTGAGTCTTCCTTTTTTTCTTGATGAGTCTGGCTAATGGTTTATCAATTTTCCTTATCTTGTCAAAGAACCGGCTTTTAGTTTTATTGATCTTTGCTATCGTTTCCTTCATTTCTTTTTCATTTATTTCTGGTCTGATCTTGATGATTTCTTTCCTTCTGCTAACTTTGGGGTTTTTTTGATCTTCTTTCCAAAATGAAAATAAATAAGGAAACACAAGCTTTAAATGATACATTAAATAAGATGGACTTAATTGATATTTATAGGACATTCCATCCAAAAACAACAGAGTACACATTTTTCTCAGGTGCTCATGGAACATTCTCCAGGATAGATCATATCTTGGGTCACAAATCAAGCCTTGGTAAATTTAAGAAAACTGAAATCGTATCAAGTATCTTTTCCAACCACAATGCTATGAGACTACGTATCAATTACAGGAAAAAATCTGTAAAAAATACAAACACATTGAAGGCTAAACAATACACTACTTAATAACAAAGTGATCACTGAAGGAATCAAAGAGGAAATCAAAAAATACCTAGAAACAAATGACAATGGAAACACGACGACCCTAAACCTATGGGATGCAGCAAAAGCAGTTCTAAGAGGGAAGTTTACAGCAACACAATCCTACCTTAAGAAACAGGAAACATCTCAAATAAACAACCTAACCTTGCACCTAAAGCAATTAGAGAAAGAAGAACAGATACACTTTTAATTGCTGTATTCTCAGCACCTAGGACAGTGCCTGGCTCTGTAGCTTTGACTTGGCATCTAAGAGTTACTGCTATCTTTGGAGTTAAGTTATATTTCCATTCTTGTGATATTTAATGACCATATAGTTGGTTTGACCCTGTAGATAAACCTGACAGTAACTCATAAATGCAAATGAATGCTTTAGAGTTTCAAACACATCCGTCTCTTCTCAGAAATATTGATGGCATATCGAGGACATTGATGAAGCTATAATAAAAAATAGCTAACATTTTTGGTGTGCTTGCTATATACCAACAGAAAATACTAAATACTTAATATATATTATTTTATTTGTTTTTTACAACAAGCCTATGAGGTAGATATCAGCATTACCCCAACTGTATAAATGAAGAAAATAAGTAACAGAGAAATTTAAGTAATTTGCCCAAAATTACAATTATAGTAACTGTTTAAGCTAGGGTTTGAACCCTGGTATTCTGTCTCCAAAGCCTCCTTATAATTGAGCTAGTCACTAAACCTCTTGAAGCTTCATTTCAAGTACCAATATAATAGGGGTAATAATATCAGCTAACTCACAGGGTTATGAGAATTAAGCAAGATACTGTGCTCTTGAGACAGTCCTTGGCACTTTGAAGAGTGAGCTCAATATATATCAAGCATTATCATTAGTAGCTGCTAGATTGTGAGCTCCCTGTGTACAAATATCATGTCTAGTTCATTTTCATTTCCCCCACAGCACCCGGACACTGTATTGTTGTCTATGGTTTGTGCATAATAAATGCCTTTGAATGAAACTGAACAGAGAATGGGGCACAGTCAATGGGAATCAGAATCTCCCAGGAGGAATCCAAGAGCAGTGGCCTTCAGGAGTTTCTGGGGGCTTGGGGAAAGGTAGGCTAACTTTGTAAGTCCCTCTCCATCCATGCAATTGAATAAGTGAACTCCACAACCTTCTCAAGAAGCCCCATCTCTTAGAATTCCACTGACTTCCCTAAGAGCAGGAGGAAGACTGACACAGCTTCCTATCCTCAGCTGCCCCCCTGAATGGGCTGGCTGCAGGGGCAAAAGAGCAGCCAATGCCAAGGAACAGGTAATCAAAGAGCCTCTCAATCAACTGCTTTTACCTCAATATTGCCTTCTGCCCACAAGAGACACAAGCAGAGCCTAGACTTACCTATGGCAGATGGCAGGCCTATTACACGTTCAGAAGCACAGGAGGATGTGTTCATCAGAACACGTGTATATCTACATACATAAATGGACACACATTTATAGAAGAAAAGAACAATCAGTGATGGTGGAGGCTAGCAAAATTCAAGCTCCCTGGGGCTGGTTGTTGAACAGCAACTCCTGCTGCAGAACCAGGTACCAAAGCATAATTTGTAGTCATGTAGCGCCAATATGCCTGGATGACTGTGTAAAACATTTATAAATCAGACCCTAATGGACAGCCTCTGTGCTTTATAACTGCGTTTAACTCTTTCTCACCTCTCCGCTGGTAGGAAACAGGAATACATAAAAATATACTAAGAAGAAAGAGGAAAACCCTATTCCTAACAATTTCACTTGCAAAAAGGAAATGAAGGGAAAGCAGCTGTCTTGCCGTAGTTGTGATAATTAATAACAATAATGCCTCTACTGCATTGAGAACTCACCATGTTCTGGGTAGTGAGCTCAGAGCTGCATATGCATCCTCTATAGTCCTAAAATATGGCACAGGGGTGCGCTGTGCCATATTTCCTTTTAAGGATGCCAAACAGAGGTTCAGACAGGCTTAGTAATTTGCCCAGAGTTCACAGTTGATCTGTAGGGCTTTGGGGTATCCAGCCCCCAAATCAATCATTAAGGTACAGCAAAAAGACCAGACCTAGGTAAAACTCAGACGCAGACACACACACCATGTATCACACGTTTCCACTCCAGATTCAATTCTCTCTCTGACAATCCTGGATGGGAGGTCTCATCATCTCATTTTACAGACAGCAAAACTGAGCTCAGAGTATGTCTGTAACTCATCCAAGGTCACATCTGGTAAGTGCTGGAGTGGAATTTCGAATCAAGTGTGTCTGACTCCAAAGGCTTATAAGCCCTAGAACATCAAGAGGATGGAGGTGTGAGTTTTCTTCCACACTTGCATCCCTGCCTTCAAATGCTCACCATCACCTATGTACCCCTTCTTGTACATTTTCTGCCAAGTGTCCTTTCTGCTTCTAAGCTGACTTTCTCCAGACCTGGTATGGTTAGTTGACCCTCTCAGGACAAATCCTATGCCCTTAGCACCCTCACAGGATAGAACTTGTCTAGATTTCAGAATATTTTACCAAAACCAAACAGCTTTGTTAGCAGCAAAGTTTGAATTCATAGGACTGCTTCTCAAGTAGTATGAATTTATGACATAGTAGCTGTTCATAGGAGATGATTTGGGGTGGGGGGAAGGGGCTAAAAGTCCCTCTCATCCACATACCACCTCTGGGTGAGGACAACTCTGTTTCATAAAAAGAAAGATTTGCCTTTATTGCAGAGTCCCTGTGTCCTGTTCATGTTTCTACCCTAGTATCTGGCACAATAATGCTCAATTAGTGCCCACGAGAGTTCTTTGTATGGGTTGGGAATGTCTGAGCCACCACTGCCTGTAAAGGAGGACCCTGCCTGGGTGTGATCAGAGCTGCTCCAGGTATCCAGGGTGACTGGCAATGCTAGAAACATCTATTCATGGATTTTTCAAAGTTAAACCCATGTATCAGCTCTATAAGCTCTCAGAGCACAGGAGGCTTTGACCCTTTGTTTACTGTTGTACCCCAAGGCCCAGAACAGTGTCCTGCACGTAGTAGGTTCTCAATGAATATTTGATGAATGAGTAAATGAATGAATGATTCTTACCACATTGTAATTTAGTCTCCACCTCCTTTACACACACATACCTGCATGTACACACATACATGCCCACATAACATACATGCATATCCATGAACTTGCACACCAGCAGGCTTTGACCTGAGACTGCCTTGAGGTCAGAATCTGTTTTGTGCTTCTCACTGGCTCCAGGATTTATGACAGTGCCTGGCACAGCCTTAAAGGAACACTGGTTTGGGCTGGTAAACTGTCTCCCAAGGATGTTCTCCAGGGCCCCATCTCACTGATTAAATCTGATTTTTCAATGCTTTTCTTCATGCTAGTACTTCCTTCTGAGCAATTATTTCTCCATTTTCATTCTGAGTTTTTGCCTTTTTCCTTGTTATATCCTCATCTACCACTAAACAACATGTCTCCCTCGTGGGGATTTATGTTGACTTCTGTGCTACAGATAGTGTATCACCAGCATGGGCTTCTATAATACTTGCCTAAGTGGTATCAAGGGAGCCCAACCTTTGTATAGTGACTCTAAGGTGTTACTTGGGCAAAATGAAGAAGGGGACCTGGAAAGATTATTCTGGAATGAAAGAAAAATTCTGGCTAGGGGCTCATAGTAAAGGCAAGAGCCCAAGACTATAGTGCAAAAAAAAAGAAAAAAAGTTGTGAAAGAAGAAACTCAGCTGTGGGATGTGGTAAAGAGGTTGTGGAATAAGAGGAAGCCAGATAGAAAGAAAGAAAGAAAGAGAGTCTAGACTGAACTGAGTATATTCAGTCTTTATTTCAATCTATACTTATTGATTACCTTCTAGGTATCTGCTGCCATACTGGGCGCCAGGGACACAGTCCCTGCCTTGTTCCATCTTAGACCCTAGTAGGGAGCTATGTATGGATGAGATAGTCACATAAGTATATAATGAATAGCTGATGAGTCCTGTGAGTGTGTGACAGGAGGTTCTGTTCTATCTGGAATGGTCAGGAAAGCTTTCCCCAAAGAGGTCATTCTTGAGTTGAGATTCAAAGCTGGGGAACGGTTAACTAGACAAAGGAGCATGAGAAGAGTTGAAGGGGATTCGAAGTAGAGGGGATAATATGTGCAGGGCTTCTGTTTCGGGAGAGAATATGTAAGAGGAAATGAAAAGAGACCAAGTGGCCAGAGCACAGAGGCAAGGAGGTCCTCCTGAGAAGAGATCAGAGAGAAGGGTAGAAATCCCACACTGAAGAGGAACGAAGGCCACAGAAGGGATTATGGCCTTCACCATTAGAAGGACAGGAAGCCATTAGAGGGATTTAAGCCAAAGAGTGGTAGGACACATTTGCACTTTTCAAGTTGACTCTGGTTAATACGAAGGAAATGGCCTGGATGGAAGAAACAGTAGAAACAGGATGCCCAGCTGGATAGTAACAGTCAGAATCCAAATAAAAGATGATGGCTTGGACCAGCATGCCAACCATGGGTTGAGGAGGAATGGGGGTATGTATATTCGAGATGTACTGAGAATATAAAATTGACAGGAATTGATAATGGATCCAATGTGGTAGGGGAGAGAAGTTTCTAGTTTGGTTTCTGGGTTTCTGGATTGTACAGCTAGATGGCTGGGGGTGCCACCTGCTGGAATACAGGGCCACTGGGTGAGAACCAAGTGGGCATGGAGAAGAGCACATAGTTGTTTGGGTCCAAAACATGGCTTCATCAATCTCTAGTCATGAAAATTCCTGCATTAGCTTCACCTCTCAGAGCTCATGTTCCTTATTTGCAATGTGAGAATAATGCCTCGTCCATAATGTTGTAAGAATAAGATGAGACAAAATACAAAAAGTGTGCAATGCAGTGTTGGCCCTAATCTTGCATTCCACAACAGTGGTCACTGCATTACTAACTTTGTGATCTCAAGCCAGACAGTTAACCTCTTTTCTCATCTGTGGAACAGAAATAATAATAGTGGCTACACTGCACTTCGCTGTGGAGGATAACGCATCAACACTGCCTGTCACAGAGTGGGTACTCGATACACATTACTTATTAATATTAAAGTTCCAGACATGTACCTGCTTTCTGTTTGGCTGGAAGAGTAGGAAATAAGTGCATGAAGGAGAAAATTAGCCAAAAGCAAACATTAAGACATTTGCCTGTTTTTGTTCATGTCTGTCTCTGCTAGGGTTGGCTTTTGGAACTAGACCTTCACATTCCAATCCATAAAATGGAGATGAAGTTTGTTTCCACTTCCCCTCCCGGTCACCATGCAGAAGGTCATTGAAGAAAGGACCCCTTTGTCCACCTGGGATGCTTGTGCTGGGCAGGGTACAACAGATGACTGATTTTAACCACGCTCCCAGGAAGAGGGCATTCTCCTTCAGAAAACTTCAAAAACAGCATTTCAGCCTCCAGGGAGCCAGAAACAGAAAAGCCAAGAGATAATGAAAGAGAGAGGGAGGTGAACAAAAACTCAGCCTGGAGCTAACAGTGAAAGATAGTCTGCCTGCCTGCTGCCACCCCTCTGCGGCAATGTCAAGTCAGGGCCCATCCACGTTGATGAGAAATCAGATATAGGAACTATGAGAGGGTACATTCCAAGCAGTGATTCATCTCTGGAGGCTGAACCTATGTAATGTCCTTACTAATCTTGGGCTCCCGGGTTATGAAGCCTGCCATCAAGGATGAGTTATATTTTCAATAAGTCATTCTAGCTAATCAGGCCCTCTCACGGTGAGCTGCTAAAGAACAGACAAGATGAACCGCTCTACAGCTTCTGATCAGGGGTCCCCAGTGCGGACAGAATCCTTGGCGGGGGCCTCCTGCCCCAACTGGGTACTGCCATCACCCTTCCCCTTGGCAGCTGGCACAAAGGGAAACACAGACCACGCAAGCACAGGAAGATGACAGGATCTGTGTTTGATAAGGTTATGATTGAATCAAGGCTTTTGCTCTAATTATACTGCAGTTAAATAAATGCAGCCTAGTAATTGTAATTGATGTGCAATTAAACATGTATTTATATCACCATTGCCTTTCCCTGTGCAGCTGTCTGTTCCTGCTTCACATTGTGGCTGGGGACACTGAAATCTGCCTGATCTCAGGAGGAAGCCCCACTGCTCTCACATGGGTGCCTCGTCTAGGAGGTAAAACAGGAGCTCTGGGGCACTCTTAGAAGTGTGACAACATTCCAGGACCTGAACAATATATGCAGGTCTTCTCAATTGGCCTTTTCAAAAGAGTTAGGGGGCTAAGTGTCCCAACTATCACTCCGTCTGGCCCTAGAAGGTTCTCATCTTCTCTATGTGCTGGATGGGCCATTAAACACGGACACAGTTTGGGAGACGGGTGAAAAATCACAACTAGGTAAAATATCACAGGAGTCATCAGAAGGCAGTGATGAATATCTCTGAGATGCTAGGTGAAAAGTCTGTGAATTTCTAGGTGTTTTAGCTATATGGAAGATAAGACTTCCAAATATTGCAAGCTGGAGGAAATAAGGACAGATAAGAAATTGCATGAAGATTCAAGCTCTATTTATATTTCAGTGAACACTTATCAATGCTGGTAGCTAGAATAAATCACACGGCTAAAGAAGATATGCCCTCAGGATGTTCATAATCTAAGCTATATGAAAGTAGGAAAACAGCTCAGGCAAAGAATTAAAGCAATGTAAATAAAAGAAGGTTGGGGGCATTAATGCTGAGCTCCACGCTGACTGCTTATTTGGGACTTAGACGAATATCATAAACCTTTAGCCTCACTCCCCAGCAGCCGTGATGGAATGCATCTCAGTTGGGCTTCTCTTCACCCATCAGAGTGCTAATTAAGAGGCTGGAGAAATACCACCATCCACCTCATCTGTTCTTGTTCTCCTGCTAAAAGGACACCATGCATCTCCCTGACAGCTAGTCATTACAGGAGTGTATGGGCACCCCAGGCTTCTGCCAGGGACAGCAAAGACCCCTGAAGACCCCAAACAGAGCTCTGAGCCATACTAGCGCTCAGGAGGGGTGTACACTCTCACCAGCTATGATGGCTGGTGCAGGTTTTAACTCCCAAAGGAGTGTAGTTACGCAAACCTCAGTGGAGTGAGGGTGTTGGTACAGGAGAACAATGGGCAAGAGGGAAGAACAGCTGGTCTTGCAGTTAATTGCAATTCTCTGAGGTCAGTTTCAGATCTAAGGCATTTGGAAGGTGCAAAATGTTTTTCAGCATGTTAAAAAAAAAAGTGCAGTACTTTCCACTTCTTTAGCTCTTCTTAGTTACCAAGCACTTCTCTATGTGATATTTAATTGACCTTTATCCTATAGCAGGGATTATTACCTCTAAGTGACTAATTTAAAAAAGGAGACTCAGAGAAGTGAAGGAACTCTTCAAGGTCAGAGGACTATGTAAATGATAGGGTTGGGAGTAAAGCCCAGGTATTCAGCCTTCTAGTCCAATGTTCTTTAAAAGTCAGTCAAGGAAATGGGCATAAGGGATCTTTTAAGGATGTTGGAAATGCTTTAAAACTAGAAGTGGTGATGGTTGCACAACTCTGTAAATTTTCTAGAAATCACTGTGCACTTAAAATAGATGAAATTTATGGTATGTAACTTATATTATAATCAGCTCTTAAAAAATAAAAGCAAACAAGTGTAGTAAGCAGGGCCTGAGCTTTGGTGTCATTATACCATGGTTCAGATCCTAATTCCAACTCTTAAGCCCTGGGCAACCTTGCACAAGTTCCTTAATTTCTTTACACATCCATTTCTTCATTGCTACAATTAGAGTAATATTATCCACTTCTCAGGATTGCTGTGAGGATCTGGCACTAAAGCAATAATATCTAATTTTATTTCTGTTATTTCTGATGCCTAGGAATCATGATATAAAAAATAATTAGCTCTTCACTGCCTGCTTAACCATAATCCTTTTTCATATCAAGGCTGAATCTTGTATGAGTATCATGCATATGATATTGTTTTGATCAAAGACCCAAATCAGTACTTTTCACTGTCACTCAACTAGCAAGTAACAATGGCTCAGCATACCAAGGGTATATACACCCCACCTTCTCCTAAACTGTTCACTCTCAAACTTGGCTGCTCACTGGGATAAACTGGGGAGTTTTAAGAATGTGGATGCCCAGACCCTGCCCCAGATAATCTGATGTTTCTTTTTAACAACTTTATTGGAGTATAATTGCTTTACAATGGTGTGTTAGTTTCTGCTTTATAACAAAGTGAATCAGCTATACATATACATATATCCCCATATCCCCTCCCTCTTGCGTCTCCCTCCCACCCTCCCTATCCCACCCCTCTAGGTAGTCACAAAGCACCGAGCTGATCTCCCTCTGCTTTGTGGCTGCTTCCCACTAGCTATCTATTTTACATTTGGAAGTGTGTATATGTCCATGCCACTCTCTCACTTCGTCCCAGCTTACCATTCCCCTACCCCATGTCCTCAAGTCCATTCTCTACGTCTGCATCTTTATTCCCGTCCTGCCCCTAGGTTCTTCAGAACCATTTTTGTTTTTTTTTTTAGATTCCATATATATGTGAGAATCTGATTTAAATCTGGTATGGAGCATGGCCTGGGCATTGGGATTTTTGAAATCTCTCCATGTGATTCTAATTGCAGCAAAGTTAGAGAATTATAACTCATTGGGTTTTGATTCTGGCTATGATACAATCCTCCTGGGGAGCTTAAAAAAAATCCCAAGCCTGAGCCTCACACCCCAAGATTCTAATATAATCAATCCAGGGTCGAGTACGGGCATGTTAAAAGTTCCCCTGGTGATTCTAATGTGCAGCTCGTACTGAGAATCACTTCTTCAAACCTTGATAAGCAGGATGCCTTATGGGTAGGGGATCTACTCCGCAGCCCCTCCCCTCATTCCTCTCCCTTGCTTCCAGGAAAAGGGTTCACGGGATGGTATGGTGGGCACTTCCTATTATCACCTGTTAGACTATGACCTCAGATCTTAGGCCTGCTGCAATGAAGCAAGCCCTGGGGTTTTTAGTAATCCCAGGAATGTAGGAAGAATATTATTAAGGAGGATAACCAATGCTAATTCAAAAGGGGCATTGGCAGAGTAGATGAGTGTCCTTCAAGTCTCATGGTCCACATAGTGCAAGGAGATTGGAGGTTGGTGAGAACAGACTTTCCAGGAAGTGGAGGAGGTCATGAGGTGTTTAGGAGACTCTCAGGAAATGATCAGCCATCTATTCATCCATTCAACAAATGTGAATGGAGTTGCTCCACTATGGTAGGTGCTGTGACAATGGTGAGCAAGGTAGGCATCACAGCCTATTCAGAACTTAATAAAAATACAAACCTCCCTCTGCTGCAGTCAACCATTCACTAAAATGAGTAGGAACTTACCACCATCTCCGTCATCTTGTATTAAACCCAAATCTCTGTTGGTCACCCTGTCACTCGTCCAGAACGGCTCCTGCATCCCTCGTTGCCTACCCCACTGATCACTATTCTCATTCCTCCCTGATTCGGGCTCAGATTGATGCCTTGCCTTTCTTTCTGGCTACTACCCCTGTCCAGACACAGATTCTTTCTTTATCAAGCCAGTTACCACCCTAGAGACCTTGAGGATGGGAGAATTGGAGGGTTCTGTGAGTCAGGTAGAACTAAGACTGGCAGATTTGGTCAGAAATGCTTGTTCTTATAAAAGAGTTTTCAGAAAATCCTGGGAAGACAGAAAGGTTCACTCACGGTACAGGTTCAATACGTATTTTGTCACTTCTTCCACATTTCCAGTTCTCAAGGATTATGGCTGAGCCGTGATGTCTTGTCCTTGACCATGTGACGGACCTGTCTTCACTGTTTGCCCCCATCAGAGTCATTTGTGGCCCCATCCTACAGGGTCAGGTGGGCAGGGTGAGCCAGTCCTGGCAGACGTAGCTGCAAGATAGGATCAGCACCTGCCCCAAATCCTGACTCGTATTCTCAGGAACAAGAGAGCCCACAGGTCCAGCTCCCAATTTTCTCTCCAGGCTTTATATCTGCACTTCTTTCTTCCACTTCTTGCCCTCTTTCCCAAAATAGTAAATGATGGTGATGCTATCAGGAAAACACTTAGAAGGGATAAGAGTGGGTGATCCTTCCACTGCTGTGATTTGTGGTATCACTCATCCTTAATCAGATGGTCTAAAGTACCTTATATATCTAGTCCGTACAACAGTTGATCAAAAAGCCCCTCCAAACACATTTTAGAGGTGATGTCAGAGAACCATTACTGATTTTCTACAGTCTGGTACCCTTATCAATAAAATGGACGTGGCAATAATTAATGTGAGAAAGTGCTTCACATGGTATCTAATTTACAAATGTTACCTATTATTTATATTGTTGGTGACCAGAAGGAAATTTTTGTGTAATTTTTAAACGTTTTTGGAATGATCCCATGACATGAAGAGTAATTAATGAGCATTTGCCATGTGGTATGTATTATTGTAAGCACGCTACTTATCTCATTCAAGCCTTACGGCAATATATCAAATAGGTACTCTTATCCTTCCCACTTTATAGTTGAGGGAAATTACCACAGAGAATTTAAGTGCCAATACCAATAAATATTCTCTGTGTTAATAAAAATGTTTGGAAGATTCCAGAGAAAATGAGAGAGAGAGGAAAAAAAGATGGATCTTGATGGAGAAAGAATAATCTAAAACAGAGTAAACAAAACAGAGAGAGGCAAAACATGGCAGGTGGGGCACCTGTGTTATAAGGGCAGTTGGGTACTTGGTTCTTTGGTGTAGTTCAGTTAAGTCCTATTAACAAAAATGACATGTCATAGGTGTTGTAGGACCTGAGTGAAAAATAGGATGGGGGAGGTAGTGGAATTGACAGAGATAGGTCGGCAATGAACATGTCCTCTGCATAGTGGTAATTCCTCCGATATTTAATCCATGCCACGTACAGACACTATTTAATAAAATTATGGATGAAGGAATGAATAAGTAATGTCCATAGCCTAAGGCAGGTGACATCTTGCTACTTCCCAAGCCTTGAAAACGACTCTCCTTTTGAATCCAGTTATCAGTGCATTTCAGCCTGTGCTAAACAGTGTTGGGATATTGACTAACAAAGTCTTCTTATCCTTCCCATTGTGTTCAACTGGGTTGAAAGAGATAGAGCATCACACCACCACGTAAGTGGATCAGTTTATGCTATGGAAACCACAAGGCAATAGCACTGAAGTCTCCTAGGCCAAAATGATTGGCTGGAGAAGCAGGGGGAAGAGTTACAAATCCTTCTTTATTTTCAGAAGTGTAAAAAGGTCAAAAAGGGCAGCTCCTTCTATAACCTCCCATTAAAATTCAAGCATATCGTTGACAGAGGCCCTACTCCACTTGTAAGGCAAGCATGGTGCTGCTAAGACAGGAGAAGTTTTGCTTTCCTAGGATGAGGATTTGGCCTCAGAGTTATTGGAAATGGTCCCAACGAGTCCTAGAGGCTATAAGCCTGACATAGCCTGAGCTGTTTCTGTCACTTCCGGGACTTGGGGATAAAACTGGCCAGAGCTGCCACTTTCTCTGTTCCAGACATGATTCCATTTTCATCCGTTATAAGGTCTATCAGGATTTCAGCAATATTATTTTCATGTGACTTGTTATTCTGATTCTTTCCTTGTGGTTTGCATAAGATTGGCCAAAAAAAAAAAAAAATCATTAGAAAGTACCACCTTATTTTCAGAACCCCTTGTTCCATTTATCAAATGGCCTCAGATTCAGTGGCTGCCAGCAATGCTGATTTGAATTCCCCTGTTCCGTCCTGATTTGTGTGCAATTGTTCTAGTGGGAGGGATGGCTACTTATTATGCAGAATGTACTCCTGATGTGCATAGCAGTCTGGATGCTTCAGCAGCCCGGGGGCCGGCTTCTTAGCCACCTTTCCTAGGGACTGGTAATTTCTGGAGGCAAAGCAGAGAAATTTACATAAACTGGAACCTTGCACCACTAAAATGTGTTGTAAGCTGGATTCTAAAATTTTACACCAGTAATCTTTCAATCTCCTTCAGAACTGGCAAGGATATAAAGCAAGGCATTCCCAGATTAGCTTCCAATGAGAAAGCTCCCTTTACTAGGTAGTGAGCCTCACCGCATACTCAATAAGTGCCCAGATCTGGATCCCAGAATATCCACAGTCAAACTTAACTAGCTCTGTGATTTCAGCCAGGTTGATTACTCCAGCTGATTTCAGTTTTTTCATCAGTAGGGTTGCAAAGGTCAAAAAGAAATTACCTGTAAAACACCTAAAATCATCCCTAGAACATGAAAAGTTCTCAGGAAATGCTGGCTTTTATCAATATTATTACACTCTCCTTTTTCCCCTGTGGAGGTTTCTATTGCCATCATTAAAGATTGAAGGATAAAGATAGTTAAAATATCAATCCCAAATTTCTCCTATGGAAACTTAATCTAGTGTTTAACTACTTTCCCATCATGGATCCTCTGCCTGAGCCCAAACAAATCTATTGAAATCTATTGAAAAGATTAACTTTTATTGTTTCTTATTTACTACTACTGAACGATAGATTCTCAGTAAATCCATTCTATATGGGTAAGTTACAACTACCTGAATGGGTAAGTTACAACTACCTGAATGAGTGAGACCATGCCCGCAATATTGCATCAGTTTGGGGGACTAAATATTAAAAGGGGCATTAGTACTCCGAGATGTGAATTAAAGTCACGAGGGGACTTGATTATCACATAATAAAAAGGATGAGCATGTCAATTTTTTTTAATGGGGGATCTATGATAGCTACATTTTTACTGATGATTCATTCATTCCTTCTCTCAAAAATAACTTTTTGAGACAAGACTTCTAATATGGCAAATCCTCTCAGCAAATCTTCTCCCCGAAAATCAGCTACGACACTGAACACACACACACACACACACACACACACACACACACACACACACACAATTTCAGGGCTTTGGAAATTAACCAAATGCATACACCAAGTCGGGAAGCAATTATTCATGGAAAAAATACTGAATTTTGGGTAAAAATTGAAAGCCTGTGCCATTTTTTTCACCAGAATGGGCCAGTTCATAAAAACCAGAAGCTTCACTGACGGAGAGGGTTGACTTTATTTGCAGCAAGCAGGAAAAAAAAAAAAAATACCCCATACTAACAGCTTTGTCAGTAACATTAGCTATTTCTGTCACAAAAGAATGAAAGACTACTTGTTCAGTTAATCAGAGGTGTAGACCTAGTTGGGCAAGTAAGGAAGTGGCAGAGTAGACAGAAACTTAGAAGAGAAATCTGAGAAATGACACAGCAAAAAGGGGTCTTGATAACTTTCCCACCGGTCCCTAGTTGACAAGAAAGCTGTGCACACATGCAAAACAGACCAAAGAGAATCTAAATTGTCTACATGCTGGTGTCTGACTCTGTCCTCACACATGTGCAACAGGACCTGCAGAAAGTAAAAGCTGGAGCTGGCTTAGAAACTGTATGAATGTAAATGTCCTCCCCCACATATACACAGATCCATTGTCAGAGCGTAGAGACTTACTGAACTTAGGTGTTTAGCACAGCTTGTCAAATGTCATTGTTTGATCAGTAAGGTATGCAGAATAGTGTGACCCCTAGGAAGCCATGAATAAAATAAAATTTAAATTAAAAAAAAATTGAGTAGAAACAGAAGTCACACAAGGGAAATAGATTTGGTAGATTTATTCATAGCAAGTTACTAAAAAACAAAATGAAATTAAAAAAAAAAACAAAAAGACTAGAGAAACAAAAATTTCTGCATAGGTAGGACATATCAGAATTCAATTCAATTATTGTCATCCCTTGTCTAAAATATTCCCACTTTCAATAAAAATTATGAGACATGCAAAAAAAATTGGAAAATGTAACACAGAAAAATTTTAAGAAGTCCCTAGAAACTGAATTTTTGAGTGGACCCATATGTTGGAATTGGTAGACAAAGACTTCAGAGTAGTTATTAAAAATATGTTCAAAGGACTAAAGAAAACTATGTTTAAAAGATTAAATATGACGACAGAGAATCAACAAACAGAAAATCTCAACAAAGCAACGGGAATTATGAAAAGAGCCAAATGTAAATTCTGGAGTTGAAAAATATAATAATGGCCCACGTACAAGAAGCTGTGGATGGTCCCTAGAACTTCAGATCTGAAGGTGGCTGCTTTATGAATAATATCACCAAACTGGAAACAATCTCAATGTTTATCGACTAATGAATGGATAAACAAAGTGTGGTATATCCATGCAACAGAACACTATTCCACCATAAGAAAAGAAAAAAGAATTGACATGCTGTAAGATGAATGACTCTCAAAAACACTATGCTAAGTGAAATAAGTCGGATGTAGAAGACTACATATTACATGGTACTACTTATATGAATTGTCCAGAAAGAAAAATCTATAAAAAAAGAAAGAAGATTAGTGGTTGCCTGGACTGGGGCTGGGAGGAGGTGTGGGAAGGTTGATTCTAGGTGGACATGAGGAAATTGGGATGATGGTAATATTCCAAAACTGGATTGTGGTGGTGATTGTGCACTGTACACATGTACTAAAAATCCTTGAATCTTATGCTCACCATGAATGAAATTCATGGGATGTATATTATATCTAAATAAAGCTGTTAAAAAAAATCTTTAGTGTAAGATTCTTGAGGTCGGGGTCCATCCACAGAGTTCAGTTAGAAGACTTTAATTCATTCATGCAATTAGGGTTAAATGCAAAAGCTAAACATTCAATCATTCTGGGTTGCCTTATTCCCCTGCCTTGGGGACACTGTTTGAGGTCCCTCCTTCCCAGCTAAGCTCCTCTGTAGATCACTTCATAAAAGGGAACAAACAAACAAAAACCCTAGTTGGTTGGTTAGTTAGTTTTTTTGGTTTGGTTAATTTTCGAGTGCTAAATTCTCATCAAATATTTTTACCGTGGAAACTCTTCAAATCTAACGCCTACCTCTTTTTTTCACACCCCTGCCTCTTTTGCCTTGGGATTTGCAACTCAATGTTAAACAAACAAACAAACAAAAAACAGCCCCATGTTGCCTGCATTTAAAGTATCCTGCTCTTACTGTTGCAACATCTGTCACTCTCCACAGCAGGGCCATCAAACTGTCAGGGTTAAGTGAAGTTTTGCTGATTCAACGTACTACTTCCTTCAGAGATCCCTGTCAGAACCATCGGGCTGTGGTGGATAGAGATGTATGCTCTTTGGCTGACTTGCTTTTTTTGTTGTTGCCCCTTAAGGACACTTATTGTTTACTCATCTGTAGCACTGAATCAGAGGCACACAGTCAATACTTGTTCTTTGCTTGGAAAACTGCCTCTAAATCCACTCTCTCTACCTCCCTTCCAATCAGGGCGCCCTCTCCACCCCAAGGTGTGACATCTGACCTATTGGCAGGAGCCCTAAACCCTATCTTGGGTACAATTATATGTGCTAGGGTACTTGTAAGCATCTTCCAGATGGGATTCACTGTGTAGTGAGGTCGTTAAGGAAGCAAGGGAGAGGAAGTGCAGCCCCTCTTTAATTAGTGATACTGATGGGCAATTGCATGCTGGCAACGAATGCTACACCTGCAGCAGAATTGCAGGCAGCGTTAACCTGGTAGCACTAATCACCAGGCCTCATAGCAGAGAGGAATTCTGCGCTTCCATTTGGAAGGAAAGTATGCATTCTCCCATTGAGTATTTGGATAACTGGAAGAATTAAGGAAAAATACATTATTCCATTTGGATGCAGTACTAACTGGAATGAGCTGAACAATCAGCTCACCAGCATGAAGCACAACTCCTTACCTTCCTGCTGCAGAGAGGAAAATTTCTCTACATAATGAGCTGCTGTGGCCCCTTCATCAACAGTTAAGATTGCCTGCTCCTCCAAAGGACCCTGTGAGATGTCCCTGTGCCATGTCTTCTTCCAGCCAGTTACTGATTCAGAAAAAGAAAGCCTTCTAATTTTGCTGAAATGGAAATGGAAGGCCAGCTCCATGGCTAGACTGGGCTTTGCCTGGCCACTGAGATCAGGAAGAGGTGTCTGTAGTATCACATAGCCAGTTTCAAGGGCTTGATTCTTTAGAGAGAAAAATCAATCTATGTGAGGTGCTCAGAATCCAGAACAAAGTTCTTAGGCAATTCCTGTGCCATCACTTCAATAAAACACTTCCTTAGAGCAAAAACACTCAAGACAGGTGAAGTTGTACTTTCTTCAATATTGATAGCTGAGGTCTCATGCCCTTCCTGAAGAATGAACTCTTAATTCTTTCTCACTGTCGATGAGAGCGAACAAAACAAAGCTGCTTTCTTTATGTAAGAATTCAGATGATATTTTTTTTCTTCTGATGGATACAGAGTTTCAGATTCTTCCACCCACCCACCCACATATCCATTTATCCATCTTTTTTGCCTTTATTGAGTATCTAAGCCAGACTCTTGTTAATGGATTGGTTCCATTTTATAGATGAGGAAATGCAATTTTAGAAAAATTAAAGAACTTGTACCTGTCCCATATCTAATAAGGAGTGGAACTGGTATTTTAAAACCTGATTTTTCTGACTCTAGAGACCAATTCCTAATATGCATGGTGGAAATGCCAAGTTTCAAAGTCAGATTGATTAAAAATAAATTTTAAAATAATAAATTAACAAATACACTTAAAAAGAACATTCCTTGGCCCTTCAAAATGCCCACATCAGCAAAACATGCTCTGAAATTCTCACCTGAATTCAGTATGTGCTTACACAGCTTGCTTTTTACACATAGAATTTTCCATGCACTGCATTACTTTCCTTTTCTGACCTTTCTCCTTACAGTCCTTCCCTTTTCTCACTTTCGCTAACAAAATCTTTCTGGAAATGATCTCGTTAGCTCAAGATGAATGATATATACCTCAGCAATAATTATATTTTATCTGGCCAATTGCCCTCTTCCTTCCTGTAAAAGGGGAACTGCCATAGAAATGCAGAACTGCTCCTAGGGCTTGAATGCAGGTAAATACAATCCCCCATCCAGGTTGCTCAATTCTCCCCAAGTATAAGCGTCACTGGGCTTGCTTTAGGACTTTTTGATTGGTAGGGGAAAATCTAATCATTTCTGGAATTAAAAAAAAGATCTTGTAGTCCTACTTTCAGAGGATAGCTCTTTTGGCAACGGGCTTTTGGCTGCTGTTGGTAATTTGCAGTGAAAATAATGTACACCTTCTGTTGGAAAGACTACTCTTTTTGTAATTCTGGAGAACTAACAGGGTTGGGGCATAGCTTAGAGAGAAAAAGGGCAGGGATATAGATGATTCAAATATGATGAAAGGAAGGATGGGGAGAAGATATATTTTAAAATAGAGGATGAGAATGAGATAATACTTCTGTCTAAGACTAGGTTATGCATTTGGGTAGGACATCTAGGGATGTATCTTTTAGGAACTGAAGCTTTGTAGACCGGGGCCATTCGTAAGAAATTGTTCCCATTTTAACAAGTTGCAAGGACATAAGCCAAAGAAATAGTTCTCTAATGTTGGGGATAGAATTCCAATAAGTTGATGGATGAGGTAGTCTTCATGTCCTAAGAGGACAGTACTTGTCAGCTGGACCAGAAAACTTTAAGGTCCTGATCCAAACCCAATGCACTTCATGCTCATAGTAGATACAGGCAGGGGACTGATCATGGGCAGGAGAAATGTATTGAAATATGTTATAAAAGCACAACAAGGTATGGTTACGGGGCAGAGGAGTAGGAGACATACGTAATCTATGAACCATCATTTCTATTTTGCTTGAAGTAGAAACCCCAAAATACCTCCGATGCACATATGTGGAATTATATAGTATAAAACCATATTCTGTTGTCAGAAAACCTGAGCTCAAATCATCCTTTTATTATTGTTTAGAGGCACATCAATTTACTTCTGAGATTTATTTTCCTTATTTGAAAATTAAATTGTTGGACTAGAAGATCTGTTCTATCCCAAGCTCTATGACCCAGTTTTCCAAAAAAGGAAATTAAAATGCACATTAGTTAGGTTTCAGAGTTGAATCAGTTGTGGGCTTTTTGATAGATACTGTACAGATCTCATGTTTTGAAATATTGTTCTCTCCCAATAAAAATAGGATGATCTGTATAACTGAGCAAAAGTCTACTAAGGTGCTATAAATTTTCTTCCCAAGAAGATATGAGAAAATTGTGACTTGCTTGGAAAGATAGTTAAACACAGTAATTTTATGGAAAAAAATTCTGAGTTAAGATTTGCTTTTTATAAACACCTTGATTATGGTAAGGGCAACCTCAGAGGAATAAAGTTGAATGGTCAGTTGTATGAAGTTGGAATCTGTCTTGACTGGGTTGAATGCTTTTTGCTCTAGATTATTGAAAAGAATTAGAAGCTAACTTCTTTTCCTTTCATCCATCTATCCTATATACCAGCGGTTCTCAACCAGGACTGATTTGAGCCCCAAGAGACATTTTAAAATCTTGGGGAACATTTTTGGTGGTCACAACTGAGGGAGGGGGCTTGCTACTAACAACTAGTGAGCAGAGGACAGGGATGCTGCTAAACATCCTATAATGTGCAGAACAGCCCCTCACAACAAAATATTACCCAGCCTAAAATGTCAGTAGTGCTAAAGTTGGAGGACCCTGCTATATATTGTTATTATAAAAAGACTGCAGTGAGATATCCATGAACTTTGTGGGTCAAGCTCATAAATTTAATATGCAATGAATCAAATAAAAAATATAGAGATATCACCTTCAGAGGATGAGCATCCCTATGTCAGAAAGAGTAGGATTTAATGTAGTAATTAAGTGACAATATCCAAAGCAAGAATATTTCAATAAAATGTGTGTAGAAAATCAGCTTTCTAGTGGCTATTACTGGAGGTATCCATCTAGGACTTTTCAGAGGATAAGCTGCTTTGACCCACAATGTGGTTTTCTTGTCCTCTGATGGTGCAGCTCCCAGTAGATAGATGAAGCTGGGTATCCAATGCCAAATATGTAATCTTCTAAACAGCATCTCTCCTCCCTCTGCTTGCATCCTACACTCACCAAACAATCTTCTGATTATTGTTTGTCTTCTCATTTAGTTCCTCCTACAGGAAGACAATAAGCTGACCAAAGAGATAAGATTATTCCGGTCTCCTTGGCTGTCAAATCTCTCATACTGATTTAACGAATTGGCATTTTGATTTCTTTATCAGATAAAACTTTGGGAATTTGGTGTGAGTCAGTCCTGTGGGAGACATCCAGAAACCTAAGTCCCTAGCCACAGACCATGGTGACCTTACTAAGATAATGCCATCATAGACAGGCAGCCAAATGTTATCCCTGGGCACTACTGCTTTCATAGCCTAAAAATTGCAGCACCAAGAAGAACAAAGGGTTGAAAGGAGCTAATGTAATATCCAAGATCTTCCACACTTTTTTCCCTAATTGATCTAAAGAGAGGCTAAGGGAAATAATAAAGGTTAACTTTGCAATAACTCTATAGCCTCTTATATAAGAAGCTCAGTGTACACTACACTTACTTATAGGCTCATGTCTTTGTCTTTTCATATGAAGAGTATCTTGTTCAAAGTAGAAAAAAATGTGAAATGTTTCAAAGGGGATATATGAAACTATTTTTTTTTTAGGTTAGAATACGGAAATTAGGGCTAAGTTGGTCAATCAGCCAAAAAGATTTCCAAATGGCAAGGTAAGATCTTATGGGACTGCCTTGAGGTAAAGCCAATTCAACGAGTTTCCGCAGCATAACTGTCAGGACCCAAAAACTAGGTGGAATAATGAACCTATTAAAACCTGTAATTGCAATTCAACGGGGGAGACCATTCATCACAAAGATGGCAATGTTCCCTACATTACAGATTGTGCAGAGAAGACACGAACAAAGGTAGGAATCAGGGGCCTCATGCAAACCTGAGGAGAGTGTACGTCTCTTAATAAGAGAATGCAGAACTAGCCTGAATGGGGAGCTTGGTCTTTATCCAGTATAGTTCTGGTTTCTGACTCAACAACTGAAATGCAGTCTTCTCTCTCACGCGCTAATCCAAGACCATGTTGAGGATACACTTCTAATGTGATCACTATCAAATTTCCTGATTTTACCCAAAGCAAACATTAGTCAGTGCTCTCAGTTTTCCCCTGATGTTTTACAGGTCTTTTTCTCATGCCATTTCTATCTTTGAACCCATATTGCTTTGTATCAAGGGCCAAAGTTTGAGCTTTAGGGGTCACACTGTCTTTTGCAGCTCTTCAAGTCTGCTGTTGTGTCCCAAAAGCAGCCACGGAAAATGCATAAACAAATGAGTTTGGCTGTGTTCCAATAAAACTTTATTTACAAAAAATAGGTGGTGGGTCAAATTTGGCCCAGGGGCTATAGTTTGCTGACCCTTGTTCCACATATATAATAATAATTAAAATAACATGTAGGGCTTCCCTGGTGGCGCAGTGGTTGAGAGTCCGCCTGCTGATGCAGGGGACGCGGGTTCATGCCCCGGTCCAGGAAGATCCCACATGCTGCGGAGCGGCTGGGCCTGTGAGCCATGGCCGCTGAGCCTGCGCGTCCGGAGCCTGCGCTCCGCAACGGGAGAGGCCACAGCAGTGAGAGGCCCGCGTACAGCAAAAAAAAAAACCCAAAAAACATGTAAAGCAAAGTAATAATTAAAATAAATGACCAGCATACAATAACTTCCTTCATTTCTAGAAAGATATGGTGGTCATTTTGTACTAAATGGTACTTTCCTCTGACGGCTAAGAAGACTTTTGGACCAGCCAATAATAAAAAGCAGTAATGAATGTAGGAATCCTAGGAGTAGAGAGTCTGGGAAATGCATAAAGCATACTTAGTTTCATTCATTTGTTCATTCTTTTACTCGCTCAACAACATTTGTGGGGCTATCTGTTCTGAAAGCTTTTCTAGGTTCTAGGAATATAACGGAGAACAAGAACAAAATGGCTTTTGCACTTCTGGAGATCATATTCTAGTACCAGGAGGCAGACAATAAACAGATAAATGCACAGGCAAGATAATTTCAGATAATGAAAATTCCAATAAGGAAATAAAAACATGATATTGTATGGACCAGCTATCAGTGGAATAGTTACTACTATAGTTTGGGAAGTTGGACAAGGCTTTTCTGAGATGATCCTTTAAGCTGAGACCTAAGGGTGATAAGTTTCCTAAAAAAGGATTTAAAGAAAGAAATAAGAAAAGAAACATTGGTATAGTTGGAACGTATGGTTGGAGTGAGGGGAAGGGTACCAAATATGAGGTGAGAGAGGTAGGCTGGAGCCAGGTCATAACTTGGGACCAGGTTTAAGAGTTTGAATGTTATTTCTAATGTGAGGGGAAGGAATTGCATGGTTTGAAGGAGGAGATACATAGTCTAACCAGATTCTTTAAAGGGTAGCTCTTACTGGGGTGTGAGAGTGGACTCTTGGAGGGGTTAAGGGACAGTGGTAACAGGGAAATAAATTAGGAAACTCTTGCATGATGGTGGCTTGGTTTGGAGAGTTTTCTTTTTTCCTTTTATTTCCATTTTGTTAATTTAGTTATATTTGAGACCTTGGTGGAAATTGATATTTTAAGCTCTATTACCTTTAAAGAATTTACTTCTACCAAAAGAACCAAGGTCTGGGTCTACTGAGTACTGGTCTTTTGTTATATTCTATATAAACACCCTTGATTTCATCAGTTTCTATTTTAACGGTCATCTATGCGACTTATTGTACAAATTAGCTATGGGATTTCAGAACATGATCTTCAATATTTTAGTCAGTGAATACACTTTTAATCTGGTACGACGCTATAGATTTTAAACAGGCAATCTCTGTTTAGCAGCATAAAACTGAACTCCTGTTTCTCATGTATTTGAGGGTATGAGTGGTGTCCTTTGGAAGACAGCAGAATAAAATGAAAACAGTTTAGCCAAGAAATAAGCTAGAAGCAGCATGTTTCTGCTCAATAGCAGACTCAAAGGTAAGAAATTGTTTTTCCTTAACTTTGTGGGTGGGATCTGGCCCATATGCCTCTGTACGAGAAGGTGGACTTTTCTTGATATGATCCAGATACCAAGTGGATAAGATATATGTCTGTGAATGAACTCGGGTCCAGCTTCTGATAACAGCTCTACACCTACCTCTTTGCAAGCTAATGCTCCACATGTTTACTCCCTGCCCAGGTCTCTCATCGTAGTCATTTACATCCCAATTCTCACAAACTTTCAGTTCATACCCTACCATAACGTCTACCCTCACTGTATATTTCACCCACCAGTACGTTAGGGAAATTCCTAATGGTTCTAAGTAACCATTTCTTAATTTTTCCTTCCTCTTCCTCCTTATCTTCTTTCTTCTCACTTTTCTTCAACCTGTCTACCAAAGTCACCTTGCATTTCTCTTACAGAATGCTTTTTCTACATTACTCTCATAGGGCAGAATATGTTTTCTACGCTGGTCTACTCTACATGAGAAGGCACTGGCTTTTTAATTCCATTGACTAACCATCATCTTATCCCCCTGATCATTTATAGTGAAGCTATTGTGGGGCATCAGTTCATTTTCAGCCAGCACCAACACGCTGTGCTAACCCATCTGTGAACAAAGCCCAAGTCCTACTCTCTTCTGTTGGCTGAGGGTAGGAAGCTGTCCAGGAGGGCATGGGTATGAGTCAGGGAGAGGTGTTAATATGACAGAAGCAGGTGATGTGAGGCTCTGATCCAGACATTTATGTAATTTACTCATGGCTTCTGGACCAGACAATCCCCAATCCCAAGTGTGCCATTTGCACCATGTAAATGATGCCTACCAACTATGTGAATTGATGTATCTGATAATTCCTAGCTCATAATGGGCAGCTGCAGTCACACCTCACTGGTGTCCTGTAATCAGATGCTCAGTCTCCACTAGATCTCGGTTACATGGAAGGAATTGTTTTCCAAATGGCAAGTATTTCTCTGCCATTCAAAATCCTGGGGTGTGAACAGTGACTCTCTTAATAGGGCTTGCCACAGAAACAATGCAGCATCATTCCTTAGCACAGAAACAACTGACACTATCAGACTTGTGGGGTTAAATGGCATGAGTGGAAGGGAGACTTGCACTGCACAGTAAACCTCTTGCAGAATTTTTATTTATCAGGGCTCCACTTGAACCCTGCAGTTTCCCAAACAGAGCAGTGTTCTCACACATGGAACTACGCTGCTTCCAAAATCCTATAAAGCCGACTAAGTGTCATGCCTTTTAGTGGTAGAAGGTGAGTGGTCTGACATCTTACCCTTGATCCTAATTAGAAGGATGTCCCAGCATGTGGCAGAGCACTAGATCCCCCAAAACTTCACTGATACATCAGCCTCCAAATCTTTATTGAGACCACCTCCTATTCTGTCACATATTTAACTCTCTAGAACATCAAGAATATTTGCCATTTCCTACTATGTCTAACCAAAATTATGCCTTCAGCTTAAGGACAATTCAATGTAATACTATATTCAATTATTTATATCTCAGTCCCTAGCTATCTATCTCCCATCTATCAATATATCTAATTTTGGACTTTATATTATTACCAAGGGCAGGAGATTTATCACAACCCTGGGACAAGACAATGGATAATTTATGCTGCTTTAATCCTTCCTGCTAATGGGGTTGTATTAGTTTCTTGTGGCTGCTGTAACAAATTACCACAAATCTGGTGGCTTAAAACAATGCAAATTTATTCTCTCAAAGTTCTGGAGACCAGAAGTCTGTAATTAGTTTCACTGAGCTAAAGATAAGTTGTCAGAAGGGCTAATTCCTTCTGGGGGATTTAGAAGAGAATCTGTTTTTCTTTGCCTTTTCTAGAATTTTTAGCTTCTAGACTCTAGAGGACCCCTGTGTTTCTTAGTATGTGGCCCCCTCCTCCATCTTCGAAGTGTCTTACTCCAATCTCTGCTTCAGTCATCACATGGCCTTCTTTTCTGACTACAACTCCTCCTGCATTCCTTTTGTAAGGGCTGTCATGATTGGGTCTGGATAATCCAGGATAATCTTCCCATCTCAAGGTCCTTCACTTAATTACATCTGCAAAGTCCCTTTTTCCATATATATTAACATTCATAGATTTCTGGGATTAAGACATGGACATATTTGGGGGCCATTATTCAACGTACCAGAGTATCGAATAAAATGCCATATAAAAAAGCCACACATCAAGTACGAGAGGCTCTACTGATGGTCAGTAAAAATAACACACCCAGTAAGACAGATGCAGATATGGCTACCACCTGTTACATTTCTGGTAGCCACCATAATCTACTAGAATTCATCTGGCTTTTGCAGGGTCTAGAAGTATTCATAAGGGAAAGGGATTATACCACCTCTGCAAAATTAAAAAATTTAAGGACAGTAGAGATCTCTGAGGTTCTTCATAGATGGCAATGTTGCTTCTGAGATACTATCTTGGCTGGGAGGAGGAGTTTCAGCGTCTTCCACTTAGCCCTTCTTACCATAAGAGCCCTTGCTCTCCAGAAAAGGTAACCAATTTGGGAAGCTACTTAATAAATCTATGCCAATTATACATTCAGGATTCAAAGAAATAATCACAGGCCAAGTTCATATACCCATTGAACCCACTATGAGATGGACTTGGGTCAAATTCTATTTAATATCTGGTTTTCTTACAACCCACCTCTAACTGGAGGAGTGTGAAGGTATTTCAGGTCTCCTGATAATAGTGTTTGGACCCCTGTCTAATAATCCTTAAATGTTCTGGCATTTCCTTGTCTTTGTATGCATAGCAGCCCTATTTTAAGTCTCTTTGGGAAAGATCAGATGGGTCTTTACCCCATCTACTTGTAGTGACATTGAAGGGTCCTACTCATGGGGCAGACCTTCTCCTTTAATCAAAATGCCCCATGATCTCTTAGCCATTGCTACAAACCACTGCAGGTCAAGGCACCATGATCGCCACTCCAGCCTTCCTACACATTATAGTAATTATATCAGGTACATCTTCCTTGCCTCTATGGTTAAGTGCTGCCACCTAGCCTCAGTCATTCTGGAATCTCATCAGCAGCATTGGGACTAGGGAGCTCACTTACTTCTATGTTAACATCTCCCATTGTCAAACCCACCTTACAGAGGACAACCATCACTGAACTTCTCAAAGATCCTGGAGCCGCCCCGTCCCCAATGCATTTCTTATCACCTTAGTGTAGCGTTCTCTCAAAGTGTGAACCTCAGAACCATCACATTGACATCACGTGGGAGCTTTTTAGAAATATAAATTTTAGGACCCCCAATTTGATGGCATACTTAATCACACTTTGGAGATGGGGCCCAGAAATTGATGTTTAACAAACTTACCTAAAGATTCTGTGCAGGGTTAAGTTTGAAAACCACTGACAATGAAAGGAGTGTCCTCTGGGACACCACTCGTTCTAATATTTGCACTGTCCTGAGTCTTCTGAGTCCATCCTCAATATTCAGCAAAGGCATTTCTATCTCATTAGTGTAGGCCTTTGACGTGCAGAAGCTTTTAGGAGCTACTCTGCAGATTTTTACTTTTTGTTTGCACACACACAAATGAGTACAAGCAAAACTGAAGAAATCTGAGATCAGTGGATTATGTAAGTGTGAATATTCTGATTGTGATATTCGACTACTGTTTTGCAAGAAGTTACCACAAGGAAGAACTGGGTAAAGCGTACATGGGATTTCTCTGCATTATTTCTTAAAACTGCAGATGTCTACTACAATTACCTACCTTCTATCTATCTATCATCTATCTATATTTTGCATTACTATCAGCATTGACTAAGTGATCCAATTTCTCCTCATCTTCATCAGCATTTGGTGTTGTCACTATTTTTTATTTTAGCCATTCAGTATGTTGAGATATCCCATTGTGGGTTTTTGTTTGTTTGTTTTGCATTTCTCTGAAGGCTAATGATGCTGACAATATTTTCATGTCCTTACTTACCATATGTATATCCCTTTCAGTTAAGTGTGTTTTATGTCTTTTGACCATTTTCTAATTGGATAGTTTGATTTTGTTTGTTTGTTTGTTTGTTTGTTTTTTGTGGTACACGGGCCTCTCACTGTTGTGGCCTCTCCCGTTGCGGAGCACAGGCTCCGGATGCACAGGCTCCGCGGCCATGGCTCACGGGCCCAGCCGCGGAACTTCCCGGACCGGGGCACGAACCTGTGTCCCCTGCATTGGCAGGCGGACTCTCAACCACTGTGCCACCAGGGAAGCTCTGTTTGTTTTTACTGTTGAGTTGTGAGTGTTCTTCTAGATACAAGTCCTTTGTCAGATATGTAGTTTGCAAATATTTTCTCCCAGTTCGCACCTTGTCTTGTTATCCCCTTCATATAATCTTTTACAGAGCATTAGTTTTAATGCAGTCTAGTTCTTCGTTTTTTCCTTTTATGGCTCATGCTTTTGATGTCAAGCCTAAAAACTCAGTTCATTTTTGAATAAGGTGTGGGGTATAGGTTAAAGTTCATTTTCTTGCCTATGGATGTCCAATCGCTCTGGCACCACTTGTTAAAAAGGTTTCGTACATTGAATTGCTTTTGCACCTTGTCAAAATCAGTTAAGCATATTATGTGGGTCTGTTTCTGGGTTCTCTATCCTGTTCCATTGATCTATGCATCTATCCCTACGCCAACATCACACTATCTTGATTACTGTAACTATAAGTCTTAAAGTGGCTAGAGTGATTCCTCCCATTTTATTCTTTTCATCAAGATTGTTTTAGCTGGACTTCAATGGTGGTGCAGTGGTTAAGAATCCGCCTGCCAACGCAGGGGACACGGGTTCAAGCCCTGGTCTGGGAAGATCCCACGTGCCGCGGATCAACTAAGCCCGTGCTCCACAACTACAGAGCCTGCGCTCTAGAACCCACGAGCCACAACTACTGAGCCCATGTGCCACTACTACTGAAGCCCGCGTGCCTAAAGCCTGTGCTCCACAACAAGAGAAGCCACTGCAATGAGAAGCCTGCGCACCGCAATGAAGAGTATTCCCTGCTTGTTGGAACTACAGAAAGCCCACGGGCAGCAACGAAGACCCAAAGTAGCCAAAAATAAAAAATAAATTTTTAAAAAAAGAGATTGTTTTAGCTACTCTAGGACCTATGCCTTTCTATACAAATTTTACAATAGCCTTTTTCAATAACTACAAAAAACCTTCGCTAAGATTTTGATGGGTGTTTCATTAAACCTGTAGATCAATTTAGGGAATATTGTCATCTTTACAATTGGAATTGTTTTCCAATCCATGAACACAGTATGTCTCTCCATTTTAGATCTTCTTTGATTTCTACCATCAGCAGCATGTTCATTCAGGTTTTGTAAAGTGTCTACCTAAGTGTTTTATTTTCTTTGGAGTAATTATAATTGGCACTATATTTTTAATTTCAGTTTCAGCAGGCTCATTTTTAGTATATAGAAATGTGATTTCTTTTCATGTGTTAACCTTGTGTCCTGCAATCTTGCTGACCTCATTTGTTAGTTCTTGGAGGATTTATTGGGGGGGGAGCAGATTATATGGAATTTTTCTATGTAGATAATCAGGCACATGCAAATAGGAAAAACTTCCTTTCTTTGCAATCTATAAGTCTGTTATTGCCATTCTTGTCTTACTGTGCTTGCTAGAGCTTCCAGTTTTATGCTAAATAATAACAGTGAAAGCAGACATCCTAGCCTTATTCCCAGTCTTAGGGGAAAGCTTTCAGTCTTTCGTCATTATTTATGATATTAGCTATACATTTTTGGTAGATGCTCTCGATCAAGTTGAACTAATTCTCCATTGCTAACTTTCTGAGAGTTTTTATCATGGGTGGCTGTTGGATGGTGCCAAGTGCTTTTTCTGCATCAATTATATCTGTTCATATGACTTTTCATCTTTGGCCTGTTGACAGGGTGCATACAGCAAACTTTTAGAATCTGCTCTATGTGTTTTTTTTTTTTTTTTTGCGGTACGCGGGCCTCTCACTGTCGTGGCCTCTCCCGGTGTGGAGCACAGGCTCCGGATGCGCAGGCTCAGCGGCCATAGCTCACGGGCCCAGCCGCTCCGTGGCATGTGGGATCTTCCCGGCCCGGGGCACGAACCCGTGTCCCCTACATCGGCAGGCCACTGCGCCACCACTCAACCACTGCGCCACCACGGAAGCCGTCTATGTGTTTTTAACAGAACATTAAACTCAGAGTCTCATGAGAGTGTTTCCATGTCAATACATTCTCCCCTATCCAGTTTTAAATGTCTGTCCCTACCCCAAACTCACCTACTCAAAATGGACTCCCACACAGATTCCCTCAGTTCTTACATTCAAACACAACAGGAAGGTCCTGCAAATCCTTTCACATATATACCCTACTGTCCTGGAGCAAGCCTGTAATTCCCTAATCCAGCTGTGCTAAAACCAAACTCTAATGATTGATCTGGAGGTAATAGAGGGAAAGGGCGAGATCTTGAGGAGCATAAGCATTATCTTGCAAGGCTTCTTCTTCAGTTGCAGAGATTGCAAGTTTCTAGGCAAGAAGAGTCTGTTCTCCTGCAGCAGGTGGAAGGAGGGTTACTTCTGCTAGCGTGAAGAATCCAGGGGAATTTGAAGATTAAAGACTCTCAGGCATGTCTATCCAAATGCCCATATCCTAGGTTTCATTGTCGACTCTTCTTCTATCAAGGCCTAATTCTCAAAGGTGATTTATTGAAGGGGAATATTCAGGTTCATGTACAGTTCTGTTATCCTTATAGTAGACTCTCTGCCTGATTTTCAGTAAATATGCCTTGTAGTTTCAGAAGATGAGAGTCTCATTAAAAGATGTTATAAAGGCATTCCAGGTTTTATAGCATGACTTAAGCAAGCAGTAGATTGCCCTTAGCCTATCATTTTCTGTTGTCAAGGTTACCAGTGTTGTTAACAGAAGCCATAATACTCTACAATCCTTATAAGTGTCATTGTGTCCATTCTGGCCCATCACCACAACCACTGCATAATCCATGTGTCACCTTCCACCAGCAGCTCTTCCCAATTATGCACAGGTGAAGGCCATAAGACAGGGATACCCCTACACAACAGACATTATAACCATCCCATCCTGGTACCATTATCTTAGTCTGGGTTCTTTAGAAAGGTAACTGCCTATGCACTACTAATTTATTGGGAAGATAAGTATCAGGGGAGCAGAAGAGAAGTGAGAGAAAAGGTTGTGGGACAGAGAAGGATAGAGAAACAATATGAGGGTGTGTCACTGGCCACTACTTGCGATCAAGAGCAATCAATTGCTCTAAATCGGGAGATTCTTATTTCCCAAGAAGACTACTGCACAGTCTTTATGAAGCAATTGGTTCACAGGAAAATCATTCAACAGATAGGAAGGGAGACAAATACATTCGCTGACTCCCATTCCCAAACGGTTATAGGTTCATTCTACATGGCATTAAATCCCCTAGACTTCAGGACTGTCACACATGGACACGGATCCGGTCCTACGACACTACGCATCTCAGGGATTATTAGGAAGTGCTAGGGTAGGAGGAGAAGGGTGAGCAGCTGTTGGGTTGTGCCACTGTGCTCAGGTGCTGTTGGGTTGTACCACTGTGATGTGGGTTAGAGCCAATGAATAGTCACTGCAGAGGCAACCAGGGTAGAATCAGTAACCAAGGGCTCTGGAGGTGAGTGAGGCTGAGCAGATCTGAGGCAGCATCTTTGGGGCACAAAACACTAGCTCAGAGGGTTGGTTTAAGAATTCTACAACAAGAAAATAGTCAGTGCTCAATAAGTAGCACTTATCACTATTCTCATTAGTAATAATGATATACTTGACATTTTTACACCATCCACAGGCATCCATAGCCATCATATAATAGGAAAAAATCATCAACATAATACATTGCTGTGTTACACAAATGATTCACTTTGTGTGTCTTATCTTCAACGATTACCTTTTTTTTTTTTTTTTTGCGGTACACGGACATCTCACTGTTGCGGCCTCTCCCGTTGTGGAGCACAGGCTCCAGACGCGCAGGCTTAGCGGCCATGGCTCACGGGCCCAGCCGCTCCACGGCATGTGGCATCTTCCCAGACCGGGGCATGAACCCGTGTCCCCTGCATCGGCAGGCGGACTCTCAACCACTGCGCCACCAGGGAAGCCCTTCATGACCATTTTTTACATTTGATCTCGTCCTCATTCTCATCCCTGTTACCTGGAATTACTTTCAGTTTTTCTACTTGAGACCAAAACACTGCCCTTTGTTACAACTGAATTTGTTCTCAGTCTTGGATTCCAAATGTCAACGTTCTCCACTCTACAACATTTCACGTTCTTGCTAATATATGCAAAGCACATGGAAAAATGTCTGGAACATAGTAATCTAAAACCACTGTTTCTCTTCTTCCTCATCTTCTTCCTTGTATTACTACTGCTACTACTACTACTGCTGCTGCTTCTGCTATTGCTGCTATTACTAACACCACAACTGCCCTTAGCACCATGATACCTTTGATGGACAAATATACTTCAATGCTTGAATTTGTTCTCAACCTTTTCTGCCTCTACTCTCTGTAGTTCCACATAAAAATGCTGCTAGAAAAAAGGCATATAAACAACATATGTTGTTATGCTGGTAACAACATAAACAATAACTCACACTATTACAACCAACTCACCTAAATTTATTGAGCACTAAAAGTCACTGTGGTGAACACCTTCCATGTCTCATGCCATTTATTTTTCATAATAATTCCATGCTGTAGGGATTATTATGTCTATTTTGCAAAAAAGTAAACAGAGCCTTAGCAACCTTAAATAACATTTCAGTGTCTCCCAGCTAAAGAGAGGCAGAACCCATCTGTGTCTGGTTACAAAATCACTCTGCTCAGCCACAGTGTTAGACTGCCTGTCTTGGCCCACAGTAAATACTCACCTCAGGACTACCTATACTCCTCTGCGAAATCCCACACTTAACCTCCACTTCACTCACTCACACCTTCTCTTTTCTGCTCAGGTTTTCACCAAACCCATCTAAGTTAAATCTCTCCATATTAGTTTCCTAGGGATACAATAACAAAGTCTCATAAACTGGGTAGCTGAAAACAACAGAAATTTCTTGTCTCATTCTTCTGGAGACCAGAAGTCTGACATCAAGGTGCCAGCAGGGCTATGGTCTCTCAGAAACCTATAGGGAATTATGATTCCTTGCTTCTTTTAGCTTCTGGTGTTTGCTCTAAGTCCTTGGCATTCCTTGCTTGTAGATGTATCACTCTGACCTCTACCTCCATCATCACATACGGCTGTCTTCTTCCTGTGTGTCTGTCTCTGTGTCTCTTCTCTTCTAAGGACTCCATTTAGATTAGATTAAGGGCCCACTCTACTCCACTAAGACATCATTTAATTTACATCTTTGTTACATGTGCAAAGATCCTATTTCCAATAAGTTCACATTCCAGGTAGCAAGGGGTTAGGGCTTCAACATGTCTTTGGGTGGGTGGGGACACAATTCAATCTATATCATCCTCCAATGAGTGTGCATACACATACATACACACACACACACACACACACACACACACACACACACACACCATCTTATTTAACAGCTCAAGGCCATCCAACCATATCACTCTCATCTTTGATGTACATTTCAGCATAAGTGCAGACATATGTGAGGCACAGGGAGGAGACTTGGCTCTTACCTACTGTCTTAGATGAGGAGATCTGAGATTCCGGCCTAACCCTACCACTTTCCAGGTATAGGATTTTGATTAATTTACCTACCTGATCTAAGACTTTGTTAACACAATGTAGGATGGAAATAATAACTTTTCTTTTTTTTACAGAGTCCCTATGAAGGTCTAACAACCTAAGGAAAAATATTTAAATGAAAAACTGTTTATACAGACCCTGAAGGATGTACGGTATTTTCAAAGGTTAAATAATATAACTTTTACCTCTTCTGGTCATTGATCTCAGGAAGGGGCCAGCTTTCTTCTTCCCTGAGTCTGTTGTCTGCCTCTTGAAGGATTTTTCTTCTTTATGATACTTCTCGATTCTAGTATCTCCACGTTTTCCCCTCAACTGAATTGCCTTCAAATATGTTGCTTTTTCTAATCCTGAAATGATTTTTAAGTGGCCCTACTCACTGCTTTTGCTTGTCTCCTTCCCTTCATAGCCAAACTGCTAGAGAGATGTTTTTAACTGTGTTCCCATTTCCTTTTAACTGATTCTCCTGATATTTCTTTGGCATCCATGTCACCTGTCAACTGAGCTGCCTTTATGAAAGTCACAATGACATTTAAGAATCTTGGTATTGAAAGCAACTGGCTGCGTGCCAACGTGTCTTTTCTTGGTCTCTTGGTCTCTAGGCCTCTTGACAATTCCGTTGGTATCCCAACTGGCTGCCCCTCCTTCTGGGTGTTCTCTTTATTTTGACTTCTGTGATATGATAGAAGACTCAGTCCTCTTGCCTCTGTGAATAAGACCTCTCAATCCTATTGCTTCTACACAGAGAGCTTTTCCTCTCTGTCCTGTAGATGGGTGTTCCCCAGTCCTCAGACTTTCATAATGTGTCCTTTATTTAATTTCTCTGGAAGATTTTTTATGGCTTCGACTAACACCTACTATTCATCTTCCCGCACTTCCTTCTTGCTGTGTACCCATCCCATATCTCTGGCTGAAAATGGAAACTCCTCACCAGCACTTGACATACTTGCAGGCTGCCTCTGCAACTCCCTCAGACTCCATGGGTCTAAAACATAAATGACAAACTTCCTTTTCGCTTCCTCACCCTTCCCTTCACCGAAGCAATCTTCACTAAACTCCTCATTGCTATAGATGTTCTTTTAGTGTCACGTCTCTGGAATCATCTTTGACTACTCCATACTATTTGCTTCTCTCTCCAAACCCTTCCTGGAGCCTTGAGATTTGTTTTCCCCTCCTCGGTCCACAAACTGTACCCACCAAAATCTGAATGATAACACATCTCCTGGGGGACTGTTTTCCCTCTTTGCTCTGACTATTCTAGCTAAAAGTGCAATTAGGTGCCTCTCTGCTTCAGTAACTCCTGATAACTAGCAGTTTTCATCAATGTGTGATCTTGACTAATTTCTTAAGTTTTTTTCATGACTTTGTAAACATGAACACCTTGCCAGAAGTTGTTAGTCTCTTTAATCTCGCTTAAAACAGAATTTTTTCCTCAAATCCTTGCAGTCAGAAGGAATATCATAGAATGTTTTGGAAAAAAAGAATAACACCACCATACTAGAAACTGGGAATGGGCCTTATTAATTCCTGTCCACTGACCTAACCCAGTTCACCCAATACTTGCAAACTCATTTACTCAAATATGCTCAATTCTAAAAACAAAAGAGTAAAAATTTCAAAGATCTCCTAAACCATTCAATCCATAAAAAATTGAGTCTCTGCTAAATGCAAGGTACTTAGATCATTACTGAGCGGAGATTAAAGTATAAGGCAGTTTCTCAGTCAACTACCTCACAAATGAATGTCAGTTATTTACCAGAACACAGTATATTATACTGTCCCATAATCTTTCCCAGGAGATACACTGGTGGTCAATTGTCGTATAACAAACATCCTGATTCCCTGACTATTCTACATAAATTACGCGGGAATGCAAGAAGGTGAAAGGGAGAAGTCAAACAACATTTGTTTGCACATGACTACTACTAAGAGGTAGGCACTCTGTTAGGGACTTTAATGCATTTAATCAGGTAATCTTCACACGAGTGTGGTAAGCATTTTCCACTTCCATTTTACAGAGGAGGAAAGCAATGTTTGAAGACAATAAAAATCTCCAAGAATTAACTTTTAAAACAAGTCAACAATGTGGCAACATGGATGGACCTTCACTTACTTACCAAGTGAAGTAAGTCAGACAGAGAAAGACAAATATCATATGATATTGCTTATATGTGGGATCTAAAAAAAATGATACAAATGAACTTATTTACCTAACAGAAATAGATTCACAGATATAGAAAAGAAACTTATTGTTATCAAAGGGGAAAGAGGGGGAGGGATAAAACAGAAGTTTGGGATTAAAATATACACAAAACTATATGTTAAATAGATAACCAACAAGGACCTATGGTATAGCACAGGGAACCATACTCAATAACTTGTAATAACCTATAATGGAAAAGAATCTAAAAAGGGAGATATATATATATATACACATATATGTGTGCATATATATATATATCTATATATATGTAGGTATGTATGACTGAATCACTTTGCTGTACACCTGAAACTAACACAACATTGTAAATCAACTATATTTCAATAAAAAATAAAATAAAACAAAATAAAGTAAGTCAACAGAAATTGATTGTTTTCTGTGGTGGTTGTTGGGATATCAGGATGATTAAGATAGACACAGCCTTTGCCCTGGAGGGATACAGGTATTAACAGTGATAAAATAATTCAGATTTGAATCAAATCATCCAGACACCAGAGTCCTAACCCCTACTCTAAGTAACACTGTCTCCTTTTCCGTTCTTCTTTCACTTCCTGGAATATGAAGAAGTGTCTCCTCCAAGCTCCAGAGAACTTATTTCTGTGACCTGGACACTTCTTGGGTGAGCACCTGTGTTTATCTGTAGCACATTAACAGTCCAGGTTCATTTTGATCTTCCTATGTGGGTTCAGCCTCTGTCTGGCCACCCCACCCCTTCCCATCAGTCTACAGCTGCCTTCTGCCAAGTCTACAGCCAAAGCAGGCTGTAGTAGTGGGCAGGTCAGACAGGGATCTAGACTCAATTCCACAATCCTACGTCTGGTATCCACTCACTTGCAGTCAGGTCCCAGGGCCAATCACATGTGGAAAGAGAGGCTGTTTCTGCCCATCTCTTACAGCAGGTGCATTGCTCATAGGGTTGAGTTGGGTTGATGATCTCAACACAGATCATTAGTTTTCTCTGGAACTGGAGCTCAGTCCTGAGTCTTCTGGAGTTTGACTAACCTTAAAACCTCTTCCTATTTATTCCAAGCCCCCTCTCTTTCTCTGGAATGCTGCTCCTTGTCTAGTAACTGGTGGAGAGCCTGTTTCAATCTCAATAGATCTCCTCAGAACAAAGATGCTGTCACCCACCAGAAATGAGAGCTGGGCGAGGATTCCAGAGACCTTGTGTGTTGGCATGGAAGGGATGGAGGGAAGAGGGGCCTTTAGGATAACTCTTCAGTGTTAACCTGCCTTGGAAGACAACAGAGAAATGGACAGAGGTTCCAGAAAACATCTGTGATTCCTTTACAGAAATGAGATGGAAGATAGAACCACTTTCATCAAAACATCTCTTCCAGTTCAGAAATATTATTAGGGATATCTAGTTAGTTGAGTTTACAACATTAGAAAAAGTACAGTGGAGAGCCATTCTGTGTTTTGAGAACATCAGAGTAGAACTTCATGGCAAAGCATCTAAGGCCCTTTTGACTGCTCCCTACAGACATCTCCATTCTCATCCACTGAGGCCGCCCCCATCCTCAGACTCTACTCACTATCAGTCCTATCTTTCTGAAGATCCCACATGCCTCAAGGTTATTTGTGACTCCCTAAACATGTCCCCCCTCTTTCAAGAATATCTTCCTTCCTTCTCTCCTCTCCTATAGGCTCCCTGTTCTCTGTTTTCACTGGTTTGACTCATTGGAAAGTTCTCACTTAACCTTTAAATCCTGCCCAAAGTTTGCCTCACCTGTGAAGACTTTTCTTTCTGCTTCCCCTCTCCAACCAAGCACTCCCTGCTCTTTAATACTTCTGGACTTTTACATATGTATATCACTGTAAATATCACACTCTTATTAGGGTCATTTCTTTATGGCCGGGCATGCATACCCCTAGAATGCCTCATGGGCAGCAACTGTGTTCTTTCATCTGTGTATCCAGCATAGTGCCTGGACACATGCAGTAACTGTGGATCCAAAAGGGTTTGCATGGTGTGAGTTTCCAACCATATAGTGAGGAGTAGCTGTGAGGGAGAAGGTAAGTCAAGGGGATATATTTACATGCAAAGATCAATTGTGATGAATGAATTTATAAGTCTGAGACTGGGGGAACCAACTGACTCATGCACATATCAGAATCACCTCTGGCTGTTTAGCTAAATCCATGGGTTTGGGTTCAATCACTTAGGGAAATTCAGGATATCCTGATTTGATGGGGCTTGGACACCAAAACTTTTTAAAGAACTCCATGGGTGATTCTAATGCTAAGGCAAAGTTGAGAATTCTATTAATCATTTCAAAGACGAACCCCTTTTTCTCTTTGTAGGTTCTTTTAAGATAAATTTCAGCCCACTGCTTGAGTGGATTTTTCTAAGTACCAAATAGAGTGGTTAGAATTAGGAAGAGAGATGGTGTGGGTGTGTGTGCGTGTGTGCGCACGCACATGTGTGTACATATATATTATATATGACAAAGTTAATTTGCTATGGGAAAAGAAACCATCTGGACTACATTCTTTTTGAAACTGAGTGAGGTGTATAGAGAAAAAAATTCAACACAAAAGTGAACAAGTTGTCATATGCTTAGGCTAAAAGTCAGGAGACCCGAGTTTTCATCCTGGCTCTGTCACTAATTAGCTATTTGCCCTTAGAATTATAATCAAAGCCATTTATTCTGAAAGTACATTAAAGTTTACAAAGTGTTTTTCCATATGTTGATTGATCTGAGAAGCAAGCAAGAGAGGTATTTTCCCATGCTTTCAGAGCTGAAAAATAATAAGCCTTGGAGTGGATAAGTAGCTTGAACATGGGTATGGCCAATTAATATGAATTAGTATACATGATAGAGATGGAATTGACTCTAAGTCAGAAACCTAAACTATATGTTTTCTATAATTCCTACCAAACACAATGACAAGTATTACCGTGTTAGTTTAAAAAGACTCACTTAAAATACTTGTCACGGGGCTTCCCTGGTGGCGCTGCTACTGAAGCCTGTACACCTAGAGCCCGCGCTCCACAACAAGAGAAGCCACTGCAATGGGAAGCCCGCGCTCCGCAACGAAGAGTAGCCCCCGCTCACCTCAACTAGAGAAAGCCCACTCGCAGCAACGAAGACCCAACACAGCCGAAAATAAAATTTATTTAAAAAATAGCTCTCACAACTTATATTGGCCTATACTTTCTTTTTGCTATTGTGCTTCCAATAGGTATTTCCAACATCATGGAATTTGGAACTAACCCCATTAAGGTTACAGGAGTCTAAGACTATCCCATGATCATTGACTGACAGAAATGCCACGCATTTAAATATTCAACTGTATTTATATAAAACAAAAAAAGAATCTGGAGAGTTTTTTTATAAAGGACCTAAAAGGGCACAGAAAGCCTATCAGAACACAGAGAATATATTTGTCCATCATAGAGAGCTGATTTTACCTTCAAATGAAAAAAAATGTTACAGGGCCGTGCAAGAGAAATGTATCTGGAGAAAGAATCAGAGTCACATTTATAGCCCCAGATCCCACTACTCCAGTTATCTCATATCTAAACTTTCCAGTAGCCTCCTGCCTGTTCTGCCCATCTTTTAGCCCCGTCTGGCTTCCATGCTTTTATTCTACTGGAGTGATTTTTAAAAACTCACCTCCGCTAAAAAATCTTCAATTGTCCCCACTACCTGTAGGACAAGGACCAAGCTCTTGGGCAGAGTGCACATGACATTTCTTTTTCTAGCTACTTTTGATGCTTACCTTTTTCTATCACCTCACCTGACCCTCATAATCTAGACAGACTGGATAAGTTCAACTTCAATTAATCCTTCAAGAACTACTCATATATTTGCACATTATCTTCTCCTTTGCTTATAATAACCTTCCTTGGTCCATCTGCTTGGCCAAAAATAACCAACCCCTTAAGATCTGGTTCATGTGTTGCCTTCTCTGGTACTATAGACAAAAGTTAAGCACTTTCTCTTCTGTGTGTCCAAAAGGCCTCATTCTGATCAATTTCCCTTTTGAGACTGAGAGCTTCTTGCAGTGAGGTCCAGGTATCACTCAACTTGGTCCTCACCAGCCCCACATGCCATGTCTAGCACATATTGGAAGTATAATCATATTTGCTGATCAAATGAACATTTTAGAGACAAGCTGGAGTTTAGGAGTAAATACAGACCTCCAGCAAAGAAAGAACACCAGTGAGAGAAAAAAAAAAAGAGAGGAAAAAAACCCTCCTCTGAGCTGGCTCCTGACAGGTTTCAGTACAGAGAAATTTGGACTCAAGCATTCTGAGAAATGGGGCTAATTAATCAAAGCAACACTAGAGAGTAAGATGACTTTAGGTCATTTAGTCCTGCCAGGACTATAATATTCCCCACAGTATATTTCCTAGTGTATTATTCTGTCACACTTTAAATATTCTCAGTAATGGGGCCTTTCAGAGGTGCTGATTAATAGTGTTTAAAGAAAGACTGCAAGAGGAAAGCTGCTCAACAAGGAGAGAGAGATGGGCAACGTGATGTCTTTGAGTCTAGAAGGTGAAACGGTCATTCCCTATAGGCTGTGTATGCTGGAGACAGGCAAGAAAACCTTTGGTTGTATCATAGCTGAACGCCAGATGAGAAAACCCCTACTCACTCAAAAGGACTAGCTATTAGTCAAATGCCCAAGAAGATTGTATTACATGTAGTGTGTGTTTTTCTCTCTCTTTCTCTCTCATTACAGCAGAAGTGAAAATCTACTTAGTCTTAAAGAAAGGAGAACTGGTGTATTTTTACAAAACCTTCCCGCATTTGAACTCATTTGAGACATAACCAGCCGGACTGCCAAATCTCTCGCTTCAAGATAGAGCAAACCCATAGCTGAATCAATGTGGTGTTTTCATGGGCTTTAAAAACAAAAAACAAAACAAAAAATACCCTGGAACCCAATGTTTCCATGCCAAGTATTTTTTGTTCGAGGTAATCATTTATTTATCTTGTTAAAAATTTACTGATCCAACAGAGACTTGACAAATCAAACAATATGCAAAACTCATACCAAGGAAACACAAAGCTAGATTTGTCATTATTTGTCCTGTTAGAAATTTTCCAGTCTGGGTAGCCTGAATTTCAATATTACTTTGAGAATGTGTGGTCTACCAAACTGTTGTAGATTCCTGGGCCTGTTAAGTACTGTTAATTTAAGTCAAGTAGACCTAAATGTCTTTAGAAAATGAGGCGGCTAGAAGTGACTGGAAGTTCCCCAAGTCCACATGTTCCTTTCTTAATTCCCAGGCACTGCCTGACTCTCTCAGCCACTAATCTTGTGGGTTAGAGCAATGTCCCCGGAATGGTCCAGCCAAATGAAGTAGCACTGACTGTAATGGCTACTTACAAGTTGCACACAGGGTTAGGGCATCAAATTAGCTAGTTCCCAAGTAAGAATACGAACGAATGGGATAAACACCAAACACAGTTTGATAGGAACAAAAAAAAAATCCTGGTTATGGTGGGAGTGGATTTTAAAGGTGTTATCCTTTGACATGATGAGGACACAGGGACTGCTTGGGGTAGAAGGAATCACCAAACTAAAACTCTCTTAATCTCATATTTTGTCTAGGGAAGACCTTAGTAGTAAAAACTTTCAGGTCACCAGTTCTAAAAGGAGAAAAATGAGAAGACCAACATGAATTATTTCACACACAGCCAAATTAGAATGAACCATTGTTCTTTAGTGAAACAGATCTTGGATTGAATCATGAATCTATTACTTTCTAGCTAGTGACCTTAGGCAAGTTAATTATTTTCCTTAATCCTTACATGGATGAGAATAAAATGAGACAATGTATGTAATAAGCTTCGCCTTCTCTATGTATTCATGTATAATTTTTTGAATAGAAAAGAGTGATTCATTAAAGAAACCATAAGATTACACCTCTGTTCACCTCATCAGTGTCTCACATGGTGTCTGGCCCAACTGGAGGCGATCAATAAATATTCACTGAGTATATTACTGAATGAATTGTCTAAAGAAAAAGAGAAGATTCATCCATGATTACTGGTGATAAAGAAATGATAGTGACAACTAAAATGGAAGTCAAGAAGAATTAAGGGAGGTAAAGAAACTATGATTCACATGAGAATGGAAACAACTAAAGAAACAATGGAAAAGTTGGAAAGATGGAAGGAAGGAGAAAAGAAGAAAGGAAGGAAAGAAGAAAGAACGGAAGGGGAAATCATGAAATTGAGTATAAACAATCGGTTTTTCACATTAGCAGGTGCTGAATAGGTTTATACCATTTTTTATTCCTCTTTTGGTTCCTATGGGGCATTATTAAGGATGAAAGAAAACCAATGGGATTTAGAAACAAAAACTCGTCTGCTACACCAAGTCGGTGCCTTGCTGATAAAATCCTGGCCAGCTCCTCAGTGTTTCTGAAAGCTGTTTTGTGCTCTGAAACACCTCATGCAGACGCTTCACAGAGAACACCATCTTCTCCATGGGAAGGGCATGGGTGGCACAGAGCAGAACTGCTTCTGGAATTCTCTCAGCTGAGAAATGCAGATAATACCATGGGTCAACCAGTGTTTGGAAGCCTTATTTCTCAAGATGGTCATTCTGTTTAAGATTTATGGATTGAAAATCCACTGAAAGAAAAGAAGGGAGTAAGAAGGGAAATATCACTTAATATTGTTCCCTTAGAGTAACTGTCTTTTCTTCATTGAATCCCCCTCTAACCTATAAAGGTCAATATTATTATTATTATTATTATATAGATGATAAAACTGAAGCTATGAAAATTTCCAGTTTGTCCAGCTTTACACAGCTACCAAGTTGTGGAGCCTATACCCACACTCTGATGTCTGTGGAGCAGAACAGGAGTAACATTTGTCTTACTTCTACTCTATGGCACATACTTCATATACAGTTTCTTATTTGATAACAAAGGCCCTATCAGTCAGGTTTTGTTTTCGCCATATGACAATAAGAAAAAGTCCAACTCACATATTCAAAGTGAGGATTCACTTAAAAGCACTGGAAGTTCCACATCTTGGAAACCCTCTCATTCCACCCAAACTGGGATAGTTGGTCACTGTAACATCCATGGCTTCAAGGTCAACATATATTTCACAATACTCAGGACTTCCAAGGTACAGAGACAACACTGGTAGATTGTGAGCTCTTGGCCTGAAGTAGTAAAATTATGGGAAGCTCCAAATCCACTCTTCAAAAAAACACAAAACTACAGCGAAGTTGCTCTTCCTTTTCTCCTTTACTGTCACCATTGCCATCAGCACAAGCACAAGAGTTAATATTGCTGGTGCATCTACTATGTACCAGACCTCATACACTTCAAATCCAACATCTTTCTCAGTGCACCCCAATAGGTTTTCTATTATGAATTCAGAGAAAATGGTAATAGTTGTAGGGCACACTGAAATAAAAGGACAAGTTGTCAGAGACAACCAGTCAAGTGCTCCAATTTTCCCAGAATTTGCTGCCCATCTACAAGGCTAAAGTGCTCACTATTTAACCCAGTTAACTGTGCAGAGGACTCTGGCTGGACCACTCTGTTCTGACTTATTTAAATTCTCACCAAGACCTATTTTCAAGTTCAAGAAACTGGGACTTAGGAAGGATTATCAAGGTTCCACAGCTAATACGTGTTGGAGCTGGCTTTGAGGCAGATTACATGGAATTTGTCTCAGAAAACATAGAAAGCAATTACAAATTTTGAGGAAAAAATGGACATCAGTGTATGCTCAGAGATTCAATGCAGATATAGACACTAATAAAGAATAATATACATGATATATACTATAGAACATATAGTATGCAATGTAACATAATATAATGTAATCTATAGCTATATATAATAATCATTAACCATATGCTATAAATTATAAATTACAATTCATATAATTAAATATGTTATATAAGCTATGTATAATATAATAAATATAGAATACTAACAATACAACAATAACAAGCACTTATATATTATTTTCTATGCATCAGCACTGTTGTAAGTCCTTTCAAATGTGATTTAACTCAATTCACCCTCACAGCAATCCTACAAAATAGATGCTGTTATTCTCATTTTACAAGTAGGGAAAGGGAGGCACAGAGAGGTTATGTGCCTTGCTTAAGTCCACATAGCTAGCAAGTATTAGAGCTAGAGATTGGACACAGCCAGCTCCAGAGTCCTTATTTATTTATTTATTTATTTATTTATTTATTTATTTTGTGGTACGCGGGCCTCTCACTGTTGTGGCCTCTCCCGTTGCAGAGCACAGGCTCCGGACGCGCAGGCTCAGCGGCCATGGCTCACGGGCCCAGCCGCTCCGCGGCACGTGGGATCTTCCCGGACCGGGGCACGAACCCGTGTCCCCTGCATCGGCAGGCGGACTCTCAACCACTGCGCCATCAGGGAAGCCCCAGAGTCCGTATTTTTAATTGTTACACCATCGTGGCCTGTGAAAGTAATCTGAGGTGCATTTCTTGGAATTTCCAGGCCCAGGACACATATTTTATACAGTATTAACAACTTGATTCTTCTTCGGGGAGCTTCAGTCTTGTTGAGTCACTTCTTAAGTGAAATCTCTCCCTAATTTTTCTCTCCCAGGTCACGTTTCCCCTTCTTGTTTAGAGTGTCATGCCCCACCCCCTCCGGCCTCCTTAAGATTGACCTGGTAGGGTCCATCTGCAGTGGTCAAGATGGCTTCAGGTTACAGCTTGACCCCCACTTAGGACATAATTACGTTCTCATTGTCTGAGTCATGGACCAAATGGTATTACAATATATTGTCTCTGGAGGAAAAGCTAGCTCTAAGTCTCTGGAATTTATCTTCATGTTTCCAGAGGCCACACACCATTCCTTCCAATCCCTAATCCCCAACAGGCCCCCAATCAGTAGAGCTAAGGTATAAATATACTGGGCCTTGAGCTCTGATGAGTTCTGGCAGGAAGAATTCTCTGGGGAAGGAGGCCCTGAGCTCAGTGTAGACTCTAGTGGTGTTTTCCAGAGTTTGAGATGCTGCCGAGCCCTAACTCCAGCATTATGGGCTGTTTTGATTTTCCCAGCTGACGTGCCTGTCAAGAATTAATTAGGATGAGTATAGTGTGAATGGACTTTGGGGAATTATAAATGGGTTATAAAGGGCTCAGTGCTATAGTTGGTTATGGAAAGTCTTTCAATTCCTTTCCCCTGCATTTAGAGCAGAATTAGCATTTCATTTAGAAGAACATACTTTTTTCCTTTGAAATATTGTGTGTTTTGGGGGGGGGGGAGGGTAGAAAGGGGTAGGCATTTCAGAGAACAGTGAGAAAACCAATGAGCTTGTCACACCAAACCCAAGGGGCCATATTAGGTTCTTGATATCTTCAAAACAGCTAAAAGTCATTCCAAGCAATTCCCGATTTTGTCTTCTATGAGATACATGTCCAGCCTGCTTCTAATGAGCACATGTCCACATCCGAGTCCTACCCATTTTAACTAGCTCATTGGCAGGTTCAGCAGAGGAGGTCAGATGGCCCTCAGACTGAGGAACTCTCTTCTCATGCCAAGAGGTGCTGTGTAGTGGGTAAGGTGAGCAGAGGAACTGGGGTCCTGAAGTAGGTCTGGGAAATGCTGGGAGAATTCACAGAGGAGGATCATGTACCTGCTTTTGCTCTGTTAAGTCACTATCCTGTGAGTTAATAGAAAACTTCTGGGGTCTATTTTTCTGGTGCTCCTTATAGACATAAAATTCATTTTGAGAAAAAGGTGGTGGTGGTGGTTGTGGTGGAACATTCGTTTTCCTTTTTTCTTGTTAAAATAATGGATTGTTATAATTTGACACTGGCCCATGAGTGAGACAGCTCTGCTCAATCCACCTATTATTTCCGAGGCCAGAAAAGACCACTCGAGTCTTTGCAACCATTTTATCTAATGTGCTCTAGAAGCTTGGCACTGGGAGTCCCTCAGCCCCTTGCCGTGGGACCCTCCTCCCTCCCTGATGGCTCTGTCTCAACAACATTTCCCTTGTTGGCTAATCCAAACTTTTGCTGCTGTAGCTTCGAGCCCTTTTCGTATTCCATGGTTTCTGGCTGCCAATGTTTCTTTTCTCTGTGGATAGTGAGCTTGGAAAATAATCCTTCCAATATGGCTTTGGTCCTTAGATACTAAGATCCTCTAGGACTTTCCTTCCAAGTGGACATAAAAACTCAGGATCGTGCCCTCCACCCCACTCCTCCATGTTCCCTGCATGCCCCCTGTGATGCCCTTCCCAGGAACAGTCAGGAGCTATTTCTGTGCAAGAGAGAACAGTGCGACCCAGGTTGTTTGAGGTGTGTCTTGGGCCAGAGCCTAGAGAACAGGCATTGCTTGTGTTCCAGTTTAAGATCCCATTAAATTGCAATCAGGACACATGCACAGCCTTCACATTTGGCTTTGCTTCCTTTAGTTTCGCATCGTTCCCGCTGCCAGATTTGTGGCGGTGGTGGCGATTGTTATTATTTTTCATTTGGGTTTTTTGTTGTGTTCTTGCCTCCACCATTGGCTTGATGCAGGAAACTAGCAAAAGGGGAAACATGGTGACTTGGAAATGGGTCAGAATGTTCTCTATTAAATCCTGATTCTGTCACTAACCAGTTGTGTGTCTGTGAACCCCATTTCAAAATGGCAAGTAATGCTACTTACTGGGAGTTGTTTTTTATGATGACTAACATGAGATATACCTAAAGCTTGTTATAGAGCATACACTTAACAGATGGCAGTCTCCTTGCCCCTTTCTCAGATTATCTAACATGTAAATAACTCATTTTGGAAATTATTGTGATTCTTTTAACTCACTTAACACTTTTTATTAATTTTAGATACACAAAGTTAATTACAAATTTACAGTGCTGAATTTTCTGCCCCTTCCCTTTGTCTAAACCTCTTTATCTTCTGGCCCACAGTTGACTTTATTTTCTTAGGAGCAGCTTCTTTCCTGTCTCTTTCCCTGAGATATCCTCAACAAACCACTGGATGACTGACCAATACTAGACCAAACTGTCTTTCCCTATGCCTGTGGTCCTCAACTGTAGCACTGTTGACATGTGAGGTCAGATAATTCTTTGTTGTGGGGCTGTCCTGTGCATTGTAAGATGTTTAGCAGCATCCCTGACTCTACCCACTAGATGCCAGTAGCATCACCTTCCCTCCCCAGCTGTGACAACCCCAAATGTTCCTATGCACTGCCAAATGTTTCTTCGAGGGCATAATCACCCCGGATTGAGACCCACTGCACCACACCCTTCCCATTCTCTGTCCTCCAAGAATCCCAAAATAAATGCGCTCCTTACCAAGAAGCAGAAGCAATATTGCCACATTGTTTAGAAAATTCCAAATAGCTAAAAGCTGAGGGAAAAGAGAGATGCCAGTGGCCTTACACGGTTCAAATGGACCACCCATGAGGTGCCAGAGTTTCCTCTAAACTTTTCTGAAATGACAGAGGATAAACATCCATTGATGTACAGGTCAGTGCTACATATGATGCTTATTATGTTCAACAAATCTAAATTCCTTGTCATTGTATTGCCCCTTCACATAGCTGGAGTTCCTACAAAAAAAATTACAAAAGAAAATTCACTTCTCTAGGGACACTTTCCCTGATTTTGGAGTAACAGTTAATAATAATGCAAATAATTTGTCAAATACAGTAATAATTACTTTATATATCTTATATCATCAAAACCTTACAATAGCTCTGTGCTAACTGCTTTACTATATCCTTTTTACAGATGAAGAAATCAAAGCTCAGAAAGGTTAAGGACAATAGCAACTAATTGAGTTGCAATTGAAACACAGGCCTGTCTTGTTACAAATGCTTAATCCTTAATCCTCACCTGGCCTGTATGTCAGATCTCTCCATGAATTACATTTAGAGCACAATATTGAGATAATCTGCGTATTTATCTGTCCCTCCCATTAGACTGTGAGCAACTTGAGGCCAGGAACAATCATATGTATAGTCCCAGTTCCTACCTAAGACAGAGAAACAATCTCTTGATTAGTTTTCATGTGCTAAGTGGACATATTAAGCGCTAAGTATATGTTAGGCTTAAGGTAAATCAGGTAGAATGATATCACTATCTTGCGTTCTCTAACACTGAAATGTGGCTTTACTTTGTGACTTAAGGAACAGATGCTACAGATGTGTGGCTAAGCCTGGGCATTTACTCACTGAAGGTACGTCAGGCAAGAGATATTAATGAGGCCCTGCCCAGTGCCCGGCTCTGTGCTAGAAACTGGGATCCAGTGGTGACTTAGTAGAAGTAGCCTTTGCCATCATGAATTTCTGTCTGTTGAACACTGAAAGATTTGAAAAACTCATTCAAAAAGTATCTGATTAATTTGAGAATGGGAACAGTTGTCCCAAGCAAAAATAAATAAATAAATAAATAAATAAATAAATATATATATATATATATATATATATATATATATATATATATATATATATGTGATTTGAGATTGAGAGCTGGTGAGTTGGAACCTGAGAAAAGAAAAAGTTCTGCTCACTGGTTCTGTATATGGAACCATTCAAAGAGAATTATAAACTTAGCATCCCTCAACAACAACAAAAAAGAACTTGACAAATTTAAATCCCTCTCTATCATCAAAAATATTTTCAGGATTTATTCCTATCATCTAAGGAGCTGTTGAATCTCCAAAGGAAATCAAGCTTAATTCTTCCAGAGCTTAACAGCATCCATGCGTTGTTGACAGGGCTTAAGTATTTCTCATCTTTAGCATAAACGGACCAAATTACAAGTCTCATTCCCTTTAAGTCTGTAGGATCTCTAAGTTCCTCTGTGGCTCTCTCCAGAGGGCATGTGGAATAACAACAGCAATGACCTATTTCTTGGTTCTTGTATTTTTTTCCCAGAGCACCTCAGCCACTTTAATCATAAATCCATCAGATCTTCATCTGGCACGTACTGGTAGAGACTTTAAATCTCTGCTGTGATGAGAGACCTACACGATGATTAAAGACTAAAAAAATCTCCCTTTCTCCTATAGATAGATAGAGAGATAACAGATAGAGGTAAAAAGAGATATAGATATATGCAGGAAATGTTCTTGGGAATGTAGACCTTCCATTATGAGAGTTGTTAGAAAAGGAACATATCTTTCAATGGAAAATAAGGCATGGCATAAAGTGCACGGGTCCTGGCGTCTGTAGGCAGATCAAACAAACTAGAAATGGCTTATCATGAAACAACATGGCAGCAGATTCGGAATAGCAGGATATGAGTTCATTTGCAAGGGTTATAATAGGTTTTTGTATATGTTTATGTAACTAAGGGGAAATAATGAATGGTTTTAAGGTAAGAAAAAACCACACATTTCTTTTCTGCTTCTCCCCAACATTTTTCCAAGAAAGAGTTTTGCTCCCAGATAGAATTTAGTAAAGGGACTGAGAAGAACTAAGAGATCTGTGATGGTTGTTACTACAGGAAGAAGCAGTCTTTGAAGCTGTGAGATGGTGAATGTGAGGGTCACTTTGAGGATGGGCCCGAAAGAAGCATCACACATGAAAGTTCAATTTTTTTTTTTTTTTTTGTCTGAAGACAAGCAGGTACCAAGAAGAGACATCTATTTCACACTCAATGGCCCTTTGCTGGAGAAATCTGCTTTAAAAAAAAAGCTCCCCAACACATCTTTAGCTGATATTTCACTTATCTTGCCCTATAAAATGTCACCTGCTATAACTTAATTCAGCAACTGCTGCTTCTGATGAAAGTTATTGTCTCCTATCAGATCCTTCACTTCTCACTCTCTGGCCAGTCTTCCTGCTTCCATTCCCTTATATTCCACTTCCCTCTTTGTAAGTGACCTTCTTTTTTACCATCAGCCAGGTAAGTGTAGAGCAAATATTTTCAAATGGGGTAGACAGCATGCCAAACGTGTGCAGAAACTAGTTTGCCAGGAGGCGGCTGCTAGCATATGGCTCCTGCTTGAACCTGGCAGAGCTTGCGAAATTCCATCTTTAAATTATGTCTCACTTCTTAAAAACCCCCTAAAAACATAAGTGGCCAGTTTTCTAAGCCAAATGTTTAAGTCAGGTTAAGTGGAGTAGGAATAGCATAGTCTGATTCATGAGGGAAAGCTCTGAATACCAAACATACATATGGAAGGCTTGTTCCCGGGTTCCAGATTTCAGGTCTTTCTCTAGAAGCTCTTAAAGGAAATACTGGCCCTATCAAACCACTCCTCTTCAAGGGTATACTATTTGCAAAGATATGGAAAAGACAGAAAGATAAAATAAAAATAAGTTTAAAAATCCTTGATTCAAATGGTACACCAATAAACTCAAAAGTATCTCTATATGGTTTCAAACATTTTATAGTTCTGTGGCATACTTTTTTGCTACCTAAGGCCCATAAAAAATGTCCCAAAATAGTATGTGTAAATAACATGTGCCTATTAATTGCCAGGATCCATGACAAAAAGAATATTCTATCAAATGATATCACTCAGATTATTTCATGGCGGTACAGGTATTTGCTAAAGAGAAACTGTTGTCCATCAGATACAGATTAGTAAACAAGCATGATATTGGTTACTATATAGCAAGAGATAAGAATAACAAAAAATTACTTGTGTTCTCAAAAGGAATCTGCTCTTTTGAGAAGCCCAATATACCTGAATGTATTAAGCTGCATTTTATACCTGGGTAATTATGTGGGTATTTTTCTGTTCCTCACTGGAATCTTAATTTTCCAATCTAAACACTGCCAGTTATATGGTAATTAATCTTTGAGCTTTTTGATGACTTCAAGTATTATTAAGCAGTAATTTGCAGAACCATTTCATTCTAAGGTAATGATTAGTTTTATATGCAATTCCCTTGCACTTTTCAGCTAAGAATTTCAAAACGGCTTACAGATTCAAGATGAAGATATTGGGGCTTCATTTTTTTTGTCCAAAGTCAACAAAAAATAGAAGTGAATGTCAAAGTGCTTATTCCATGTCCCCAACTGCCTTGAGCTTACAGACTTCCCCTAGAGCAAGAATTCTAGAACCTAGTTAATTCAATCACATCTGAAGATTTTTTTTCTTTAATTGGATGAGCTACTCTGAAAGCGAGTGAAAGTGTTAAGAAATTGGTGTTTGTGGATTGACTGAGTACATGAACTATCCTCATGTAAAGAGAAGAGAATGTTACCTTTTGTGCAGTTGCTTAGTCTGGGTCACTCTCGTAACACTCGCCCTTTGGACTGGCCAATTTCCATGTGCTTTATGCATTTTTGAGGAAAGCAGAGTTAGATTTATTTAATACAGAAGAAGAAAATTGTCTAAGGACTTCTGCCCATAACAAGAGGACCCAGAAAGTTATAATTGCATTCAGATGCAAGGAAGTAGAGGTGATATTCAAGCTAGACAGGACTCTGAATCCACAGTTTGGCTACTATCCAGACACTGAGTGCTAGGAAAGAACCCTAGTGTAGAAGAAAGATTTCCCAAAAGGAAGACTCACCTCAGATAAATACATTTATTTTTTTACATTTCCCCAGATGCCCAAATGAAGATTGCCAAGCAAACGAGCTTCTTGCCAAACTCCTCATAAACTTGTCAGAGTCTCCCATTCAGGAGGTCTGCTTAAAACAACAACAATTTAAAAAGAGCAAAACAACAAACAAAAGAGCACCACCACCAACAATGCAATATCTGGTCTCCTGTTTTTTTCTTTCAGCTCTTCAATAAATATGAGACTCTGGGTTTCACAACCTAGGAATCTAAGTGCATTCCTTAGATATCTAGTCATATTACCTAGCATATATGTGGTATAAACAGGACAAGTTACTTAAATTGGCTATCCTTCAATTTTCCAAGGGCTAAATGTGAAAAATAATATTTATCACCTATGGTTGTTATAGCACTAAAGTATGGCATGTAAAGTGTCTGGCTTACTGCTGTTACAGAGTAGTTGTCCATTCAGTGGGTGGAAACTAATCTTAGTAACAAAGGAAAGCAGGGTCCTCTTGATTCAAACTTCTAAGAATGTCCATGGATTAATAATTCTCCTGGGATGAAGAAAAAGACTCTTTGAGCATCCCATGTATTTTTTATGCAATCATTAAAGTATAATTCAGCTTTTACAGACATTATAGATTGACTCACTGGACTCTATTCCAACTGCTTTGTAGCATGCACCGTAAGTTTACCTAATGCTGGGAAGCTAAAGTCTAAATTTCCCTGACTCCCTCACAGTCAGGATTTCAGGAGTAATCTGGCTTCTGAAAGCAAAGAGTCTCACTCAGGACTTTGAAGAAAGAAGGGAGCATGGTGAGGCAGTGGCTGCCTGGCTCTTCTGAAGCACGTGGTTGAGGCAATTGTTTTGGTTTGGTTTGGTTTGGTTTGGTTTGATTTTCTGTAGAAATAGTGACAGTTTGATTTTGATTGGCAGTCTAACGGCTTCCAAAGGACTTCAGTGACAACCATGGGATTTCAACTGGGACAGTCTCACTGGGTGGTTAGGCATTTCTCCTGACTGCATTGCATACAGCTGGGTAGCACCCAAGCTTAGCTACATGAACCTCCAAGAAATTCTGTATAATAACTGTCCCTAATAAATCCCTTTCTGCTTAAATTAAAACCCTGATACATTAGCAGAATGTCTTTTGACAAAAAGGTCATATCAGAAAAAGAAGCTTTGTCTCACATCCAACTTCCGATATTATCCTGAGCCCTCCACCTCCACTGGCTGCCTTCTTCCCATAACAGGTTAGTTCAGGTTTGGTCTCAATCCATTTTGCCGATGGATTTTTTTCCCCTTCCTCTGCTTAAATATGTGAAACTTTAACTTAAAGTTCCATGCCTCTAAAAATGCATCTGCACTGGTTCTGTGTGTGTGTGTGCATGTGTGTGTGCGTGTGTGTGTGTGTGTGTGTGTGTGTGTGTCCTGCAGACAGACACTGCCATTCTGACATAGAAATATTTAAATGGGGCTTCTTTGTCCTGACCCATCTCAATAATAATTAGCTAGAAGGGTCACTCAGTAACCTGAGATGGTCCAGCCAAAGAAAGAGATCAGTAGGGAGGTAGCTATCAGCAATTAGCAATTGCCTGGTGCATTTTTTTATTCAACAGAGTAGGCAAGTTGAGATGCCTGCAGGATAGCAGGTCTCTGGCATGAGAAAGACAAAGGAAGGAAAGGAGAGAAGAGATAGTTCTGCTACTTTTTGGAAATGACTCTGCTTTTGCATTCCATTCTTAGAGCTTCAAGGCACTCAGCCTCCATTACACCATGCATCATTGGGATGTACAAAGCAACCGGCCATCACGGAACAGCCCAGAGATAGTATGAGCTAATGCGTGTACCTCCAAAATGCCAGTTTAACTGAGGCCTTCATGACGTGGAGGTACAGTCTTTTGAGAGCCACATAGGAAATATCATTTAATGAGGCACTTGTGCCTGGCACTAGGCTAGGTTCTACAAATATCCCAATCTAATTCAATCTTCAAACAACCCACAAGGTCAGAATGATTATGTGTATTTCACAGATGAGGAAAGTCAGTAGTTGAGCGACTACCCTAAAGAGTGCACAGCCAAAAAGTTGTTTCAGTTTGAAGTCAATGTTTTCTGATTTCCGGAGTCCATGTTTTGGACCACTGCACTGCCTTTCAGAGGCATCACAGGCACCTCAGCCTTGCACAATTCACTTTTACTAACACCAGGAATTATACTTTGTAGTGAGAAAGTACTGGAAAACCCTTCCCTCCTGAACCATTAACAGGATTTGAAAACCTTTCTTTCTCTGTAAAGGGCCAAATAGTAAACATTTTAGGCTTTGGGGACCACACAATCTCTGATGTAACTACTCAACTCAGTCTTGTAGCACAAGCAGCCATAGAAAACTGGTAAATGAATGGGCGTGGTTGTATTCCAATAAAAGTTTATTTACAAAATAGCAGTCAGAGGACTGAATTTTGCCCTTGAGCCATAGTTTGCTGACTTTTGCTCTAAAACCAAAGCCTTTCAGTGTTGCAGGAGCTGCTAAGTGGTATGAAGCAGGTGACTTTATACCTCTGAAGCCATAGCTAAATCCTTGGCCATTCTTAAAGATGCTTATCATGTCCTGGGTATGAGTTACATGTGGTCAGCGGCATTCTGGACGGTGCTACACAAGCAGCAAGCAATATGATTTTTACCTTTGACCCTTACATTTATTTGATGCCAAAGGATAGATTGAGACCAACTACTTCAGGTTTTAGAGAGTTCACTTTTGTGCTTTGGGGGCTTAGAAACGATCCCTTTTGACAGAAATGAAAGGACACAGTGTATTATGTTCACAATCCAGTGACATTTACTTTTCTGATAGAACAAATGTCCAGTCAGCCAACTTGTCTCTTCACTCTTCCCAATGTGAGGTAGAACAAATGTGGCCTTTTGGATCAGAACGAACGAGAAGAGAACGCTAGTTCTAGCAGTTACTTTTTTGGTATGGCTTAGGGCAAATAATTTTATTCCTCTGAGCCTGAGCATAGGTATCTTTACTTGGAAATAATGACAGTGGGTGCCTCATGAAGTTCATGTGAAAATTTAGCTGGCTGACACATTTGTGAAGACTGCGGCACCCTCCTGGGCGCGCGGCGGACACAGGACATTTTCTTACCCCAGGGAAACGGAGGGGTCACATCTTCAGAAACGGAGTCTACTGCTTCCTTCCTGGGTACCACTGAGCTTCCTTTTGGGGCTGTAACACCAAGAAGGAAGCAGGCTGCTGACCCGTCTGATGCCTGTGCTAGGTGAAGGGAGACAGTGCCCTTCAGATGAGAAAGATGAGCTCCCGCACGTGGCACTGGAGCTGCATCTCCAACAAGCAATTGCAGAGTCGTGTTCCCCAGCCCAGATAACGGGAGCCCCAGCGAATGTTTAGGAAGCCTTTATTTCAAGGATGAGCATCTCTGAGTGCTCCAGAAAATTCCAGTCCGTCTTCTGAAGCCCAGAAGGCTTTATAAAAGATTGGCTGACAGATATCACAACAGGGCTCCGCCAATCAGCCTTCTTCTAAGCAACAATTTGTCTCCCCCCATTTCTCCTTTTCACCACCAAGGGATTCACGCAAGAGCAGGTAGTCAATGGGAACTGATGATCTGGCAATTAGAGCTGACGATTCCAATTGAGCTGAAGTGCTAGAACTGGACCCTGCAGCCATCAGTGCTATGGAGACTAAATTTCAAATGTTGATAGCCATCTTCTTCAGCTGCCCTTTAGCAGATGGCTCTCAGCACTAGGACCCAAAACTGATTAATTGATTGCCCCCAGGGTTAGAAGTCTACCATTTTTTCCTCCTGTGGCAACTGTCTTGCTTTTTTGGCAGATGCTGGTCCACAGGTGGCCCTCTGATTAGGAATCTTCTGTGATGTGATGACACAGCTTATCGTGTCCACTTTGGGACTCTCTCCCTACAGAACTAGCAAAACTACAAAACTACCTGCTCAAATACCTGCATACAGCCCTATGTTCAGGATTGAAGACTAGTGCTACCCCTATCCAGCTGCTCAGGGTATAAGCAAAATATTTCTGCTATATGCAAAGCCACCAGGTGTATATCTAAGGGCTGTCCGATTCCAGAAAATCAGTGAATACATGGTTGGGGGAAAGTGCATTGATGTGGAAGTAGTAAACATGAGACGCTCCCCCCGACCTGTTTTTTTTTTCCCATGGGGGTAAAATTCATATAACATAGAATTCACCATTTTAACAGTTATAAAGTATACAACACCAGAAACTAACACGACACTGTAAATCAACTATACTTTAAAAAAATAAAATTATAGTATACATTCAAGGGCTTTTTAGTACATCACAATGCTGTCCAAGCATTACCACCATCTAATTTCAGAACATCACCCCAAAAAGAAATCCCATGCCCATTAAGCAGTCACTCCCCATTCCCTCTTCCCCTGGCGATAACCGATCTAATTTCTGTCTCTATGGATCTGCCTATTCTGAACATCTCCTGAAAATGGAATCATACAATATGTGGCCTTTTGCGACTGACTTCTTTCACTTAGCATAACGTTTCAAAGGTTTGCCCGTGTTGTAGCATATATCAGTCCTTTATTCCTCCTTATGGCTGAATAATATCCCATTGTATGGATATACTACATGTTGATTATCTGTTATTAGTTAGTGGACACTTAGGATGATTTTATTCTTTTGCTACTGTAAATCGTATTGCCATGAATATTCATGTACGTGTTTCTGTTTGGACACCTGTTTTTAATTCTTTAGGTATATGTCTACTAGAATTGCTGTGCCATATGGTGATATTATATTTAACTGTTTGAGGAACCAGCAAAAACTTCTTTCTACAGTGAATATGCCATTTTACATTCCCACTCAACAATATGCGAAGGTTCCAGTTGCTCCATTATTTCACCAATAATTGTTACTTTCAGTGTTTTTGACTATATCTTAGTGGGTGTGAAATCTCATCGTAGTTTTTATTTACATTTATCTAATGACTAATGACTTTTAGCACCTTTCCCTGTACTTTTTGGCTATTAATATATCTTCTAATATACATATATACACATATACATATATACACACATATTATATATGTAGTATGTATTTAAGCATAGATGAGTGTATAAATTAGTAAAAGAGAGGAGTCTATTCTTGTTTTTTATCATTTTTAATGCAAGAGGGAGGAGATATAGGGATATATGTATATGTATAGCTGATTCACTTTGTTATAAAGCAGAAACTAACACATCATTGTAAGGCAATTATACTCCAATAAAGATGTTAAAAAAAATTGGGGTTGTGTGTCTTTTTGTTGTTGAGCTGTTATGTATTCTGGATACTAGACCATTATGAGATATATGATAGGCAAATATTTTCTCCCATTCTGTGGGTTATCTTTTTTCTTTCTTGATAGTATCTTTTAAAGCACAAAAGCTTTTAATTTTTATGAAGTCTAATTTATCTGTTTTTTCTTTTGTCAATTGTGCTTTTGGGTCATATTTAAGAAAGCATTGTCAAATCTAAGATTTTGAAGATTTACAAAAGACTTTTATAATTTTAGACTTCTAAAACTTTTATAATTTTAGCTCTTAAGTTTAAATCTACGATCCATTTTGTATTAATTTTTGTATATGATGTGAGGTAGGGATCAAACTTCATTCTTTTGCATATGGATATATATATATATATATATATATATATATATATATATATATATAAAAAACTGAATCACTTTGCTGTACACCAGAAACTAACACAACATTGTAAATCAAATATACTTCAATTAAAAAAAAACAAGAAAAGGACACAAGCTAGCATTTACTGAACACCAGCTATGGGTGAGGTGCTTAGCATGAATTACTTGTTTTAATTTTTGAAGTAATCCTTTGTTTTTTTGTTTTTTGCGGTACGCGGGCCTCTCACTGTAGTGGCCTCTCCCATTGCGGAGCACAGGCTCCAGACGCTCAGGCTCAGTGGCCATGGCTCACGGGCCTAGCCGCTCTGCAGCATGTGGGATCCTCCCGGACTGGGGCATGAACCCGTGTCCCCTGCATTGGCAGGCGGACTCTCAACCACTGCGCCACCAGGGAAGCCCAATCCTTTTTTTAAAAATTAATTAATTTTATTTATTTTTTGGCTGTGTTGGGTCTTTGTTGCTGTGTGCAGGCTTTCTCTAGCTGCGGTGAGAGGGGGCTACATTGTGGTGAAGGGGCTACGTTGTGGTATGTGGGCTTCTCATTGCGGTGGCTTCTCTTGTTGCAGAGCACGGGCTCTAGGTGCGCGGGCTTCAGTAGTTGTGGCACGCAGGCTCAGTAGTTGCAGCTTGCAGCCTAGAGCTCAGGCTCAGTAGTTGTGCTGTGCATGGGCTTTGTTGCTCCGCGGTATGTCGGATCTTCACGGACCAGGGCTCGAACCCATGTCCCCTGCATTGGCAGGCTGATTCTTAACCACTGCATCACCAGGGAAGTCCCTTGAAATAATCTTATTAATTAAAAGCATCCCTAACTAGCAAATGTGGAAAGTTAGGGAGTTTACTTACCAAAATCATACAAATAATCAATGGAAGGATTGAGATTCATAGATGATCCACATCTGGCACTAACCTACTCAGAAATTCTAGGGTCAGCCTTATCAGGACTCTCAATCTTCCGCCCTCAGTAGTTCACTAGAGTGAACAGGCCATCCAGTCAAATGGCAGTTGATTGGAGGGGTTCGTCTTCAGCAGAAGTTCATGCTGGGTTCATGTGTTTTCCAAACTAGGATGATGATCTGAGTTTAAGGGCTGGGTCTTTACATACTTCCAAATTTTCCTTATATTCCAGGACTACCTCTCTCTACACGATTACTGATCATCTGAAAATTCTGATGGAGACTGATCTTTCTCCTTCTTGTTACCTTGTAACATGGTTTATTTAATTATTTTGTCTATGGATTTTGCATTTTACCCATTTTTCTGTATTTTTTTTAGCATTTGGGACTTATTACAACTCCTTTCATGAAACTGCTTCCTGTGGGTTACAGATGTCATAGTATGTTGCAGGAGCTGTGACCATATGGAATAGATATACGTTTCCTAAATACTTGTGGAATTAAATTAAAAGCATGTTGATCTTTATAGCAGGAGAGACTTTTAGCTGTTTAAGATTAAGAAAGAGAAATCATGAAAGTGAATTGATAAATTCCTAGGTTCTGTCATATATTTCTTGCTGCCCTCTCTTCATTGGCATTCCAATGGAAATCATTTCCCAAAGCCACACAATAAAAATAACAGGATCCAAAAAAATGAGTCCAAATAGTGATCTTTTATGACTTAATAGTCTAGAAAAGAGGCAAGTTTGCCCCAGGGCACTAGCTTGCAGACCCTTCAGCTGTCTACCAAGCCTTGCGAAAAATTCAGAGAGCAGAGGCTGAAGAAATGTAGAGATCAGCAAACACTTGTACAAAATACAGCATTCTCTCAATCTCTTTCTCTCTCTCTCTGGGAGGGGCTCCTTTTCTATTCAGCTGGTGAAATTAATACACTGTGTGAGTTCCTTTCCTAGGTTGACAGTGTTCCCAAATGCCTTGATGGAATAACATCTATAGCATCTTTCTTCTGGAGAAATACAGTGTCCCCTGCCCCCCAATGAAGTTTCTTTGAGCTTTGCGATTAAAAAATAATTGCCAAGTACAAAAATGCAGCTCTCTGTGCCTTCTCCAGAATGCTCTGCATTCCCTGGGAATGCTTATTCTTAAGTAATAAGAATGCATCAGTGTGTACTGAAAATAACAACAACAAAAACACCGTTATTTTTAACTAATGTCTAAATTTAAGAAAGCAGATAAAAGAGGAAGTGAAGATAGTGAAAATCTGGAATGGTTCCAGTGAAAATGAGTGGTGTCTCCGAGTCCTCCAGCGACTACTTTTATCACTAGAGACTATTTAAGTGATTGCAATCATTTAAGCAGAACTAAGAGACATAGAGATAGATTTGAGAGGACTGCCCAGAGCTATCTCCAGAGAAGGATGACCTATCCTATGTGCCCTGTCATCAAACAGCATTTACTTGGTTAAGTGAATATTTCTATTCTTTCAAAAACAAAGGGGAGTTCTCTAAGTCTTAGGAAGACTGCTAAAACTTGCATGTGTTTTAAAACTATCCCCTGCAGTGAGTGATGGTGAGAGCTACTGAGATGGGCACTGTGGAAATTCAGGTGATACGGCCTGGATTAGTTTTGTATAGACCTGGATCATTGGCCAGGAGGTATAATTTAAAGGCTCATTGCTTGCTCCCCGCTAGCTTTCTGAGAGGATGGAGTTAAGTCCATTTGTATTCAGGTGTTCATCCCAAACAATGGGATCATCTATATACCCACATGAAATATTTGGCAAAGAAAATTTAAACAACCCAGCAGCAATGACCAAGTTCAAAGTAGAAGCTTCAGAGATGGGAATTTGAAACTTGCCTTTGATGATCTCTACCTAACCCTCTCACCCCTAGTTAAAAATCACAACCTGAGTTCTGTTACATTCACATCTCTGAGAGAAAAATCTCCCTTTGCTGGATCATCTGATGGCTTTTGCCTAAAGATGGAGCCCATGGAAGTTCCAGGATTAGGAGACACAAGTGTGCCAGCAATTGGGTTGAGCCCAGGCTCTAGGAAGAGCTGCATGCAGTGAGTGGCCTTGTGTCTGACTCTGTGATTGCATAGGTTAATGGATTTAGATGCTGAAGCTTTGGCCTTGCACAGAGTATTTACTTTCCTAATACCTGTTCATATGATTTCCTGTGGCCTGAATATTTCTTAGGTTATTCTCCATCCTTCCTGACTTTGCCTAATGTGAACTCCTCTGCAAAACTTGCCTTCCTCCCCAAAGTCCCCTGTCTGCCAGCAGATTCCATTACTCCCTTTTCTGTGATTTCTGTTTATTTGTGAATCCCAACTTCATTCTTGCCTTGCAGACCTGTACTTGCTCTATTCTTGCTCCTCGTAGATTTCATAGGGCTAACTCCTGCTCATCACATACCTCTCAGCTCAAACATTTGCTCCTCAGAAAGGCCTTCTCTGGCCACACCAGCTGCAGTAGAACCGCACTTCAACAATTTTTATCATGTTATCCTTTCAAAAATATGTTTGGCGTGACATGTAGCACTGCCTGAATTTTCTTGCTTATGAACTTACTTAGTTAAGGATGACATTTATGGCAGTGATTTGTCGATTTACGTGCAGATTCCTTACTGATTATCTCACACCTTTAAAAATATATGCTACAGGAGGTCTTGTCTCCCTTGTTCACTACAAAAAAATTAAATTGAAGGGCTAGATCTACATACTTAACATGCATAAGTCTCAAAAATATATGGCAAACTTAAAAAAGGAAGTAGGAGAGAGATAAATAAAGCATGACAACAATTATATAGAAGTTAAAATGTGATTAAAAATAATATATAGTTTACAGATACATATTGAAGTAGTAATGGTACAAGACAGGCCTTGGAACGGTAAAAGCTAAACTCAAAAGAGTAGTTACCTTAGATTGTAAAGAGGAAGACACATTATAGCACAGGTGTAAACAGGGGATCCCTTTTATTTGTGTTGTCTTATTTTTAAGCTTGAAAGTGAGTTTGTGTGTTTGTGTGTGTTATATTTTTCTATATATGTTTATGTGACCTAAATATTTCATTGAAAATCATTGTACCTGCTGTCTTTTGCACCTTTTGGCCACTGGCACAGTGGTTCTGTCCAGGAGACTAAGGGACTCTGACATCTGCCTGGCTCTAGGCTTTTCCCAGTACCAATGTGGAGATACTGCCTCCCTCGTGACAATATACCCAGAAGAGGACAAGTATGTGGGATTGCTTGGCACAAGCCATATCATGCCATACTTGTTTCCTACAACTCAGATGCCTGGCAGTCATGAACTTCCAGAACCAAGGCTCTGACACAGAAGTAAGTCCCAGAAGAACCAGTGATTAACCCTCAGAGAAAATCCAGAAAAGTGCACAGTATATGAAGAGAAACCAAACCCATCCACAACTATTTTTCCAGTGGTGTTTGTGCACCAATCACCTCTACTCTCCTATATCTTAGCGTGGTGCCAGCCCTAGCCTAGAACACTCAAATCATTCCCTACCTCCAATCATAGTGATGATCTTGCGTCTGTTGTAGTCCTGGCTCTCCTGTCCGAATGTCGGCAGTGAGATACTAGCTCCCCTGGGGAGAGCTCTCAGAACACTCAGCTGCACATAACTTAGGTCCCCTGGAGTCCAGTTATCTCAATACACAGCTGGTGATTTTGTTCTAGCTTCTGATTCCTTACTGCTATCTATGGTTTCCAAACTTGGCCAGTCATCATAATCACTAATGACCCTTTAAAATCTGCAGATTCCTGTACCTTGTCCTAGAGCTTTTGAATCAGCAAGCATCCTAGGGGATTCTGCTGGTCAGCCTGCAAAACACTGACCTGGATGATACTTCCTCCTAATTCTTTCCATCTCCCACCCAATCACCTAATCCCCTTACTAAGAGCAGCCTGCGTGCACTTCTCTACAGCCAGTCCCTGGCTCTCTTTCTCTTCTGTGGGTCTCAGGAATGCAAAAGGGCTGCTAGTACCCTTTAGGAAAGGAGGTTCCTTCCAGAATAACACCAGTTCCTCTGTATTGTGGGACCTTTCCTGAAAAAAGCACACCAAACCTCTTAATGTAAGAAAATTATTCTTACTTGTAAGACTGGGAGTTAAAAAGGTACTTGGGAAACTAAGAAATTCATAAGCTAATTTTTTAAATAAACTTTTTCTTTTGGCATAACTTTAGATTCCAGAAAAATTGAAAATAGGTCCTATTCCAATAATGGCAGACTTCATTTGGACAATGAATTTTAAACTAGAAGGATTCTAATGCCTTGAAGGAACTCAGGCTACATCTACTTAAGACTATATATTCCAGAATATTCTGTAGGCCAAGGCAGGCTGACTAATGTGACTCCAAGGATAATTCTATCAAGTATCAGAAGTCACAGTTACCTTTGAAACTCAGCTCAGGTAATAGTGGGAAAATATATAAGAAAGTAGACTTTATTAAGCACTATAATTAGCCTGACTCCAAGTCCAGTATGGCCATCTTTAATGTATAGTCAACAGAAACATCTAGGTTACTTCTTAAAAGTAGAATCCTGTAGAATACTTCAGGGCAACTTAACAAAAACCTCTAAGGATGGAACCTGGGCTTCTGCATTTGCAACAAGCTTCCCAGGGATTGTTATTCACAGTAAGATTTGAAAACCACTAGGGCAGTGAATATACTCTGGCAAGCTGAAATAAACGTTAGCTATTATTTCTGGAATTTGCATAACCGCATGTCCAGTTTGCAGTCAACCCATTCACACAGCGAATTAATTAACTTTCTGGCTCTATTTTTCCTGAGTTCCATCAGTAGGTCGCCTCTGTGGGGAATGGTGCTCTCTATGCTCCAACATTATTAATATCATTATTAATATTTAGCATGGCATATAGGAGCTTATAATGTGCCAACTCTGTCCCAAACACTTTATATAGGTTATCTCATTTAAACTTAACAACACCCATTTATGGACAGTAGTACTACTACTCACAAGTTACAGGATGGAGAACTGAGGTTAAGAGGTAGTGCAAAGGTGCACAGCAAGTAAAGATTGGGTCAGGTGTTTAAACTCATGTCACTCAGACTTCAAAATCTGTATTCTCATCTCTGGTCCAACACTGTCCTTGCCCCAAACCAGTCTCACCTCTGGTCCAACACTGTCCTTGCCCCAAACCAGAAGTCTAATTTTCTTAGTGAATGGGTCAGAGACCCACAGAACCTCACAGTGGTTCTTCTAATATAATTTTTTCAGCTTAAAAAAAAAGCTTTACTGCGCATCCGGAGCCTGTGCTCTGCAATGGGAGAGGCCACAACAGTGAGAGGCCCGCGTACCACAAAAAAAAAAAAAAAAAAAAAAAAAAAAAGCTTTAATGAGGTAAAATTAACAAATAAAAATTGTATATACAACGTGATGTTTTGACATACATAGGCATTATGAAGTGATTACAATCAAGCTAATTAACATATCCAACTCACAGGGTTGGGACTTTTGGTGTGTAGTGAGAATTCTTAAGACTTCTCTCTGAGCACATTTCAAGTATACAACACAATATTATTAACTATAGTCACCATGCTATATGTAAGATCTTCAGAACTTATTCATCCTGCATAACTGAAACTGTCTATCATTTGATCAGCATCTCCCCATAGCCTCTGTATGTAATTTAAAATCAGAGATGCTAAGAGAGCTGTTGGCAGGGAGCTTCGTAACTCAGAGACAGGACCAGGCTGCCATGGAAAAAGACTCTCTCCCCCACAAGGATGACATGCGCTGCCAGCTCACATGTTGCAAAGGAAAGCAAGACTATTCCTACTCCAAAAGGGAAAGAGAAGGTAAAAATAAATAGAAACCTTTGCTTCGAATGATAGAATATATTTCCAGAGAGCTCCAGGTGTTAGAAAATTCCATAGTAGCTGATCAACATGAATACAAAGCAGGTGGATGCCTTTGAAGAGATGAGAAAGAAAACAGGAGCGGACCAGAACTTAGTCTATGGACTCAAGCATGATAGGATAATGTACATGCATCCAAATGGATTAACAAGAAGGGAAGGGAACGGTGAGAACATGGTGAGGGGGCAGGGGGTATAACGAAATAATTTCATTCACTGGAAGAACTTCCTCAAAACAACTGGAAAGCATAAGCAATTTCGAAGGAATGAAGCAATTTCACGGACGTGGATTCCCCCGAGATCCAGCTGTTCTTCTCAGCCTTTTAACTAATTATGCATGCCACTGGAGAGAGACAGCATCACTTAAAAGAAACAAACAAGAAAAAGTGGCGAAAGAGTTTGGTTACTGCAAGTTGAAACTAATTTCACTTCAATCAAAAGCAGGCATGGAGGGCTTCCCTGGTGGCACAGTGATTGAGAGTCCGCCTGCCGATGCAGGGAATGCGGGTTTGTGTCCCGGTCTGGGAAGACCCCACATGCCACGGAGCGGCTAGGCCCGTGAGCCATGGCCGCTGGGCCTGCACGTCCGGAGCCTATGCTCCGCAACCGGAGAGGCCACAACAGTGAGAGGCCCACGTCCCGCCAAAAAAAAAAAAAAAAAAAAAAAAAAAAAAAAAAAAAAAAAAAAGCAGGCATGGAAAGTAGTTTTAGCTTTGGGGCTTTTAGCAAATTTAGCCAAGATATCCACTGTCTATAATTCTTAAAACATTTCACTGCTGACCTCCGTGAGAATTAAATACCTGCTTTACTGCTGTGAGACAGAATTTTGGGTGATTTCAACATTGATAAAAATGCTTTCTAGGGCTCAAGCTTGCCTCCTCTTCTTTCCCCACTGGCCGTCTCCCTCTCTTGGTCAACCCTGAATTTGCTTGATATACTCAAACTATAAGGTCAACTTGAAGCAGAAATTCATGCAAGTGTTAAAGCATGATCCAAGATCAGCTTCACTCACAAATTACTTTCTAACCACCAGTCTCATCCCATCTTTCAAAAGCCCACACAAAGTAGGAAATGCTTGTTTCTGGATCTTGCGTCCAACTCCTCAAACAAGAGCAGAATGGACTGGGTAGTATTTCAAACATATTTTTTTAAATGGGAAGCAATAAAATCCTACTGTCTCTCTTACAGAGTTTATACCTGAATTGTCCTGTCTGCCTTTGCAGGAAAAAAATATATATTTTGGAGTAAGAGATCATACCTACCACTTAGCACTGGGTCTAATAATGAGTCAGACATTACATCCAAAACGTATATAAGTGTTATTGTCAGATAATCCTCAAATTTAAAAAAAATGATAATGAAGATTTTGAAATGGGTCAAGGCCCTTTGATAGATGTAGTCCCGGATTACGTCAGGACTGGTATTTGAATGAATGAGGTTAGGTGGTGATTTTAGAGATTGAAATTTTGCAGATTAGGAAGATCCTGAAGCCCAAGGCCCAGAACTGGGTCTCAGAGCCAGAAGACCCATGAGTTGTGATTGAGACAGATCCAGAAGAGCCAGGAGAAACTCGTTAGTGGAAATGAAAAGGCACGATTCTGTTAATTAACTCAAGCACCACAATTAAAAACTTTTTTTTTTTATGGCAGAAACCCTTTGTGCTTGTTCTTCTCAGTGGATGATCAGAGTGTCACTGTATCTATGTTTAACAAGCCACATTTAGGCTGGATGGAAAAAGCACATGTCAGCTTCTTGTCTCATAAGCCTTAAGTTAAGACTCCACTACCCAGACGGGTACTGTCTTTGGAAGCCTTTCTGTGTAGAGACATCCCTGGTGTTTTTAGTGACTTGATTTTGTTCTTATGATTAAAAACTCAGACATCAAAGTCCTTTAGTTAGCATGGGTTTAATGTCCAGTCCTAGAAAGATATAGAGAGAGTGATGCAAAGAGATATAAAAGGAGAGGGAATGAGGGAAGATGATGATTTTTGTACCTTGATAATATTTCTGAGTCAGAGGAATACTCATAATGATAATTACCATTTTTTGAGCACATGTATATCATGGTCATGCACTCTGAATATGTTGTCTCATTACTGCTACTAAATTCTGAAATCAACTCCCACAGAAGAGGTATTATATTGAAATATTAAGGGAAACCAATAAAAGAATAAAAGCATAATGTGCATCTTCCAAAACAGTAAAGAGGAGGCTGGGAATAAATAAAATTGATCACTCCTATAGAAAGCAGAAAATATGGAGATAAAAGCAAAGACAAGGATGATTAGAAAATTCAAAATAGATAAGAGGAAATAAATGAACATGTATCATAATGTGGATGGACTAAACTTGTCAGTAAATACAGAAATGGTCAGTTTGAAGAAAATCAGCTTTATGTTATTTAAAAGAGATATGACACATAACACAGCATTAACAAACAAATATATTTTAAAGATACTATTTGTCATAAAATGTCAAATACCTATGAATAAAATAAATTAATGAAAGTTGTGCAAGACTTCCAAAATAAGACATTTTTTAAAGTATTGAGAGGTGCTTAAAAAGAACCAATTAATTGGAAGGATATTCTCTGGTCATAGAATGGAAAATTTCATGTTTTCAGGCTGCAAACATATTTTTTGTGGCGGTTTATAAGTGGATTCTAAATCTTTATATGAAAATTCAAATGTCCAAGAACAGGCAAGAAGAAGAAGAAGAAAAACAAAATTGAAGGACATACCCAACAAGAAAGAAAGGCCTATTATAAAGCTATAATAATTAAGACACTGTGATCTTGGTCTAATGATAGACAAATAGATCAGTGGAACAGACTAGAGTCCAGAAATAGTTTATTACATACACAGTCACCTGATGTATGACATGGTGACACTGCAGTGTAGTGAGGGCAAGGATGGTCTTTTCAATAAACAGGACTGTGTCAATTGGATATCCACAAAGGAAGTAAATGTATCTTGATCACTACATCATGTTATATACAAAAATTAACTAAATGCGGATCATAGACCTACATGTGAAAGGTAAGATAATAAAGCTTTAAGAAGAACACGGAAAAGTATCACTTTATGACCTTGAAGGAGGCAAAGATTTCTTGAACAGGACACAAACAACAATAGCTATAAAGGGAAAAGTTGTATCACACTAAATTAAGAATACCTATTCTCCAAAATACTGTGGTAAGGGAGTGAAAAGTTTATTGTGTGTGTTTGTGTCCAAATCAATCAGGAAAACATAACCAACTCAATATGACAATGAGCAAAAATTGGAACAGCCTCCTCACAAATGAGCATATTCAAATGGTTCATAAAGTATAAAAATTAAAGGCTACATTTCATTAGTCATCTGAAAAAAAGCAAATTAAACCGCAACTAGATATCACTATTCTCCATTAGAATGAATCAATGATAAGGAAAGACAATTCCCATAAATGGTAATATGGAGCATGAGAATTCTTCATAAATGCTGAAAAACTCTTTGTCAGTATTTACTACAAGCTGAATATATGTGTACCTATGACTCGATAAGTCCACACTTTAATTTATACCCAAATAATTGCAGGCATACATTCATTGAAAGACGGATACAATAATGTTCATAGCAACAGTATTTACAATGGCTCCTCACTAGAAACTACCTAAATGCCCATCAAGGTTTTAGTGGAAAAATAAATGCAATGGTTAAATAGTATTCACACAATGCAATATTATACAGCAATGAAAAAGAATAGTCTACAATTTTATGCAGCAATATGGATGAATTTTACAAACTCCATGTTGAGTAAAAGCAAGTCAAACCTAAAAGAATGCATAGTGTATGTTTCTGTTTATATAACTTTTTTTTAATAGGCAAACTATTTAATGGTACTTGATAATAAGGATAGTGAAAGATCTCTAGGAAGGGTAATGACTCAAAGAAGACACAAAAGGACTCCTGGGATGCACATGATATTCTCTTTGTTGATCTGGGTGACAGTTTCTTGATCGTGATCACTTTGTCATCAAGCCTTCCAGTTATAATTTGTTCATTTTTCTGTATCTATGTGATAAGTCAAAAAAGTGGAAGGAAAACAGCAGAGAAGAGGTAACAGAAGTGTTGACAAGTGCAAATGGGCACTTGTTTTAATGACAAAACATATTACAAACATATATATAAATATATATATATATTTGATGTATAAAACCTTAATGGCCAGAATGTAAAATTTTATGGAAATACTAAAAAGAAATCCTGTAAATGAACATAGATACATCTACAGGGATGGTAATCATCAATATCATAAAGACCCTGATTCTCCCAAAATTAATCTACAAAGTCAGTGTAATTCCAGTCAAAATTTCAACAGAATTTTTCATGAACCTTGATAAGCAGATTCTAAAATTCTTATGAAAACTGAAAATTGAATAATAGCTAAGGTGATGTTGAAAAAGAAAAAATAGCTGAAGGAGGCAACTGACAAGGAGGAGGAAAAAAGAAGGGCACAGAAGAAGGAGTATGGATTGATATAGGGATATTTTATTTAATATATCATATATAAATAATTATAAATATTCACAGTAGTAATATTAATTAAAATAATATATTTTATTGAGGTATAGTTGATTTACCAAATTATATTAGTTTCAGGTGTACAACATAGCAATTCAACATTTTATAGATAATATTCCATTTAAAGTTATCACAAAATATTGTCTATATTCCTTGCACTGTAAAACATATCCTTGCAGCTTATTTTTTTTATATATATTTTATATAGTAGTTTGTATATTAATCTGGGTGATACAGGATACAGGAATAGAAAACAGTCCAAGGGAACAGGTTATAGAACAAAGAAAGAGACCCTTGCATATATGAGAGCTTGGCACATGACAAAGGTGACATTATAAAGACTTTGGTGATGGTGCCAAGACCGTTAATTGGCTGCCCCTATGGAAAAAGACAAAATTACTCTACCTCTATCTATATGTGAAAATAAATTTCAGATGGATAAAAGACATGTGAGAAGCAATCCTATAAAACTTTTAGAAGAAAACACAGGAAAATGAATAATTTTATTGTGAGATTAGGCAACAATTTCCCAAACAGTACAAAAGACACAGCAGTCGTAAAGGAAAATATCATACAATTATTTCAAAACATATTAAATAACACACACAAACAAAAAACAAAAGAGAAAATTTTCCATAAAGGAAATTAAAGTAGCAGAAAAATGAAAAGACAAAGTCACAGACTGGTTGAAAATAATTTTAACCCTTGGACCAAACAAAGGACCAAGTATTCAGGATACAGAATGAATTTCTCCAAATCTATAAGAAAAAGAATATAACAGAAAGAGAAACAGCAAATAGAAAAATGGATAAAGCATATTAATTGGTGACTCACAGCAGAAGAAAATCAAATGGCTAATAAATTGTGAGGGAAAAAGCTCAACCTCACTAATAACTAGAAAAATGTATGTTAAAACAATAATGATATATCATTTCACTTTCATACTGTTCGTAAGTAATTACACAGAGGAGACCTTCAAGATGGTGGAGGAGTGAGATGTGGAGATTGCCTTCCTCTCCACAAATACATAAGAAATACAGCTACATGTGGAACAACTCCTACAGAACACCTACTGAATGCTGGCAGAAGAACTCAGACATCCCCAAAGGCAAGAAACTCCCCACATACCTGGGTAGGGCAAAAGAAAACACAGAGACAAAAGAATAGGGACAGGACCTGCACCTCCAGGAGGGAGCCGTGAAGGAGGAAAAGTTTCCACACACTAGGAAGCCCCTTCACTGGCGGAGATGGGGGGTGGGGGGTGGGGAAGTTTCGGCGCCACGGAGGAGAGCGAAGCAACAGGGGTGCAGAGGGCAAAGCGGAGAGATTCCCGCACAGAGGATCAGTGCCGACCAGCACTCACTCACCAGCCTGAGAGGCTTGTCTGCTCCCCTGCCGGGGCGGGTGGGGTCTGGAAGCTGAGGCTCCGGCTTCAGAGGTCAGATCCCAGGGAGAGGACTGGGGTTGGCTGCGTGAACACAGCCTGAACGGGCTAGTGAGCCACAGCTAGCCGGGAGGGAGTCTGGGAAAAAGTCTGGAGCTGCCGAAGAGGCAAGAGACCATTGTTTCGGGGTGCACGAGGAGAGGGGATTCAGAGCACGGCCTAAATGAGCTCCAGAGATGGGTGTGTGCCACGACTATCAGCACGGACCCCAGACGGGCATGACACGCTAAGGCTGCTGCTGCTGCAGCCACCAAGAAGCCTGTGTGTGAGCACAGGTCACTATCCCCACCTCCCCTCCAGGGAGCCTGTGCAGCCCACCACTGCCAGGGTCCCGGGATCCAGGGACAACTTCCCCAGGAGAACACACGGGGTGCCTCAGGCTGTTGCAACGTCATGCTGGCCTCTGCCGCTGCAGGCTCGCCCCACATTCCATACCCCTCCCGCCCCCCCCGCCTGAGTAAGCCAAAGCCCCCTGGAATCAGCTGCTCCTTTACACCCGTCCTGTCTGAGAGAAGAGCAGACACCCTCAGGTGACCTACATGCAGAGGTGGGGCCAAATCCAAAGCTGAACCCCAAGAGCTGTGCAAACAAAGAAGAGAAAGGGAAAACTCTCCCAGCAGCCTCAGGAGCAACGGATTAAATCTCCACAATCAACTTGATGTACCCAGCATTGGAAGACCTGAATAGACAATGAATCATCCCAAATTCAGACGGTGGACTTGGGAGCAAAGATATATATATATATTTTTTTTTCCTTTTTCTCTTTTTGTGAGTGTGTATGTATATGCGTCTTTGCATGATTTTGTCTGTATAGCTTTGCTTTTACCATTTGTCCTAGGGTTCTATCTGTGCTTTTTTTTTGGTTTTTTTATTTTATTTTATTTTTTTAGTATAATTTTTAGCGCTTGTTATCATTGGTGGATTTGTTTTTTGATTTGGTTGCTCTCGTCTTTCTTTCCTTCTTTTTTTATCACTTTTTAACTTTTTTATTTTTAATAATTATTTTTTATTTTAATAACTTTATTTTATTCTTTGTTTCTTTTTTTCGCCCTTTTCTTCCGAGCCATGTGGCTGACAGGGTCTTGTTGCTCCAGCCAAGTGTCAGGCCTGTGCCTCTGAGGTGGGAGAGCCAAGTTTAGGACATTGGTCAACCAGAGACCTCCCGGCTCCAAGTAATATCAAATGGCAAAAATCTCCATCTCAACACTAAGACCCAGCTCTACTCAATGACCAGCAAGCTACAGTGCTGGACACTCTATGCCAAACAACTAGCAAGACAGGAACACAACCCCACACATTAGCAGAGAGGCTGCTTAAAATCATAATAAGTCCACAGATACCCCAAAACACACCACCAGACACGGTCCTGCCACCATAAAGAAAAGATTCAGCCTCATTCTCCAGAACACAGGCACTAGTCCCCTCCACCAGGAAGCCTACACAACCCACTGGAACAACCTTACCAACTGGGGGAAGACACCGAAAACAATGGGAACTATGAACATGCAGCCTGTGAAAAGGAGATCCCAAACACAGTAAGTTCAGGAAAATGAGAAGACAGAGAAACATACAGCAGATGAAGGAGCAAGGTAAAAACCCACCAGACCAAAAAAATGAAGAGGAAATAGGCAGTCTACCTGAAAAAGAATTCAGATAATGAGAGTAAAGATGATGCCACATCTGGGAAACAGAATGGAGAAAATACAAGAAATGTCTAACAAGGACCTAGAAGAACTAAAGAGCAAACAAACAATGATGAACACAATAAGTGAAATTAAAAATTCTCTAGAAGGAATCAATAGCAGAATAACTAAGACAGAAGAACAGATAAGTGCCCTGGAAGATAAGATAGTGAAAATAACTACCGCAGAGCAGAATAAAGAAAAAAGAATGAAAAGAATTGAGGACAGTCTCAGAGAGCTCTGGGACAACATTAAATGCACCAACATTAAAATTATCGGTGACCCAGAAGAAGAAGAGAAAAAGAAAGGTACTGAGAAAATATTTGAAGAGATTATAGTTGAAAACGTCCCAAATGTGGGAAAGGAAATAGTTAATCAAGTCTAGGAAGCACAAAGAGTCCCATACAGTATAAATCCAAGGAGAAACATGCCAAGACACATATTAATCAAACTATCAAAAAATTAAATACAAAGAAAAATATTAAAAGCAGCAAGGGAAAAACAATAAATAACATACAAGGGAATCCCCATAGGTTTAACAGCTGATCTTTCAGCAGAAACTCTTCAAGCCAGAAGAGAGTGGCAGGACATATTTAAAGTGATGAAAGGGAAGAACCCACAACCATGATTACTCTACCCAGCAGGGATCTCATTCAGATTCAACTGAGAAATTAAAACTTTTACAGACAAGCAAAAGCTAAGAGAGTTCAGCACCACCAAACCAGCTTTACAACAAATGCTAAAGGAAGTTCTCTAGGAAGGGAACACCAGAGAAGAAAAAGACTTACAATAACAAACCCAAAACAATTAAGAAAATGGTAATAGGAACATACATATCGATAAATACCTTAAATGTAAATGGACTAATTGCTCCAACCAAAAGACAGAGACTGGCTGAATTGATTAAAAAAAAAAAAAACAAGAACCATACATATGCTGTCTATAAGAGACCCACTTCAGATCTAGGGACACATACAGACTGAAAGTGAGAGGATGGAAAAACGTATTCCATGCACATGAAAATCAAAAGAAAGCTGGAGTAGCAATTCTCATATCAGACAAAATAGACTTTAAAATAAAGACTATGACAAGAGACAAAGAATAACACTACATAATGATCAACAGATCAATCCAAGAAGAAGATATAACAATTGTAAATATTTATGCACCCAACATAGGAGCACCTCAATACATAAGGCAAATACTAACAGCCATAATGGAGAAATCAACAGTAACACAATCATAGTAGGGGATTTTAGCACCCCACTTTCACCAATGGACAGATCATCCAAAATGAAAATAAATAAGGAAACACAAGCTTTAAATGATACATTAAACAAGATGGACTTAATTGATATTTATAGGACATTGCATCCAAAAACAACAGAATACACTTTCTTCTCAAGTGCTCATGGAACATTCTCCAGGATAGATCATATCTTGGGTCACAAATCAAGCCTTGGTAAATTTAAGAAAACTGAAATTGTATCAAGTATCTTTTCTTACCACAACGCTATGAAACGAGATAACAATTAGAGGAAAAAATCTGTAAAAAATACAAATACATGGAGGCTAAACAATACACTACTTAATAACCAAGAGATCACTGAAGGAATCAAAATGGAAATCAAAAAATACCTGAAAACAAATGACAATGATAACACGACGACCCAAAACTTATGGGATGCAGCAAAAGCAGTTCTAAGAGGGAAGTTTATAGCAATACAATCCTACTTCAAGAAACAAGAAACATCTCAAAATAAACAACCTAACCTTACACCTAAAGCAATTAAAGAAAGAAGAAAAAACCCCCAAAGTTAGCAGAAGGAAAGAAATCATAAAGATCAGAGCAGAAATACATGAAAAAGAAATGCAGGAAACAATAGCAAAGATCAATAAAACTAAAAGCTGGTTTTTTGAGAAGATAAACAAAATTGATAAACCATTAGCCAGACTCCTCAAGAAGAAAAGGGAGAAGACTCAAATCAATAGAATTAGAAATGAAAAAGGAGCAGTAACAACTGACACTGCAGAAATACAAAGGATCGTGAGAGATTACTACAAGCAACTATATGCCAATAAAATGGATAACCTGGAAGAAATGGATGAATTCTTAGAAAAGCACAACCTTCTGATACTGAACCAGGAAGAAACAGAAAATATAAACGGACCAATCACAAGCACTGAAATTGAGACTGTGATTAAAAATCTGCCAACAAACAAAAGCCCAGGACCAGATGGCTTCACAGGCAAATTCTATCAAACATTTAGAGAAGAGCTAACACCTATCCTTCTCAAACTCTTCCAAAATATAGCAGAGGGAGGAACACTCCCAAACTCATTCTACAAGGCCACCATCACCCTTATACCAAAACCAGACAAAGATGTCACACAGAAAGAAAACTACAGGTCAACCTCACTGATGAACATAGATGCAAAAATTCTCAACAAAATACTAGGAAACAGAATCCAACAAAACAGTAAAATGATCATACACCATGATCAAGTGTGGTTTATCCCAGGAATGCAAGGATTCTTCAATATATACAAATCAATCACTGTGATACAGCATATTAACAAACTGAATAATAAAAACCATATGATCACCTCAATAGGGGCAGAAAAAGCTTTCAACAAAATTCAACACCCATTTATGATAAACACTTTCCAGAAAGTAGGCATGGAGGGAACTAACCTCAACATAATAAAGGCCATATATGACAAATCCACAGCCAACATCATTCTCAATGGTGAAAAACTGAAACCACTTCCACTAAGATCAGGAACTAGACAAGGTTTTCCGCTCTCACCACTGTTATTCAACATAGGTTTGGAAGTTTTAGCCACAGCAGTCAGAGAAGAAAAGAAATAAAAGGAATCCAAATTGGAACAGAAGAAGTAAAGCTGTCACTGTTTGCAGATGACATGATACATACATAGAGAATCTTAAAGATGCTACCAGAAAACTACTAGAGCTAATCAATGAATTTAGTAAAGTAGCGGGATACAAAATTTAATGTACAGAAATCTGTTGCATTCCTAAACACTAGTGATGAAAAATCAGAAAGGGAATTTAAGGAAACACTCCCATTTACCACTACAACAAAAAGAATAAAATACCTAGGAATGAACCTACCTAAGGAGACAAAAGACCTGTATACAGAAATATATAAGATACTGATGAAAGAAAGTAAAAATGATACAAACAGATGGAGAGATATACCATGTTCCTGGATTGGAAGAATCAACATTGTGAAAATGACTCTACTACCCAAAGCAATCTACAGATTCAATGCAATCCCTATCAAACTACCAATGGCATTTTTCACAGAACTAGAAAAACAAATTTCACAATTTGTATGGAAACACAAAAGACCCTGAATAGCCAAAGCAATCTTGAGAAAGAAAAATGGAGCTGGAGGAATGAGTGTCCTGGACTTCAGACTATACTACAAAGCAACAGTAATCAAGACAGTATGGTACTGGCACAAAAATAGAAATATAGATCAATGGAACATGATGAAAGCCCAGAGATAAACCCACGCACATATAGTCACCTTAATTTTGATAAAGGAGGCAGGAATATACAATGGAGAAAAGACAGCGTCTTCAATAAGTGGTTCTGGGAAAACTGGAGAGCTACATGTAAAAGAATGAAATTAGAACACTCTCTAACACCGTACACAAAAATAAATTCATAATGGATTAAAGACCTAAATGTAAGGCCAGACACTGTAAAACTCTTAGAGGAAAACATAGGCAGAACACTCTATGACATTAAACACAGCAAGATCCTTTTTGACCAACCTCCTAGAGAAATGGAAATAAAAACAAAAATAAACAAATGGGACCTAATGAAACTTTAAAACTTTTGCACAGCAAAGGAAACCATAAACAAGACAAAAAGACAACCCTTAGTATGGGAGAAAATATTTGCAAATGAAGCAACTGACACAGGATTAATCCCCAAAATATACAAGGAGCTCATGCGGCTCAATATCTAAAAAAACAACAACCCAATCCAAAAATGGGCAGAAGACCTAAAGAGACATTTCTCCAAAGAAGATATACAGATGGCCAAAAAGCACTTGAAAAGCTGCTCAACATCACTAATCATTAGAGAAATGCAAATCAGAACTACAATCAGGTATCACCTCACACCAGTCAGAATGGCCATCATCAAAAAATCTACAAACAATAAATGCCAGAGAGGGTGTAGAGAAAAGGGAACCCTCTTGCACTGTTGGTGGGAATGTAAATTGATACAGCCACTATGGAGAACAGTATGGAGGTTCGTTAAAAAACTAAAAATAGAGCTACCATGTGACCCAGCAATCCCACTACTGGCCATATAGCCTGAGATAACCATAATTCAAGAAGAGTCATGTACCAAAATGTTCATTGCAGCTCTATTTACAATAGCCAGGATATGGAAGCAACCTAAGTGTCCATCAACAGATGAATGGATAAAGAAGATGTGGCACATATATACAATGGAATATTACTCAGCCATAAAAAGAAATGAAATTATTTGTAGTGAGGTGGATGGACTTAGAGTCTGTCATACAGAGTGAAGTAAGTCAGAAGGAGAAAAACAAATACCGTATGCTAATACATAAATATGGAATCTAAAAAAAAAAATTGTTATGAAGAACCTAGGGGCAGGACAGGAATAAAGACTCAGATGTAGAAAATGGACTTGAGGACACAGGGAGGGGGAAGGGTAAGCTGGGACAAAGTGAGAGAATGGCATGGACATATAAACACTACCAAATGTAAAATAGATAGCTAGTGGGAAGCAGCCGCATAGCACAGGGAGATCAGTTCGGTGCTGTGTGACCACCTAGAGGGGTGGGATAGGGAGGGTTGGAGGGAGACGCAAGAGGGAGGAGATATGGGGATGTATGTACACATATAGCTGATCCACTTTGTTATACAGCAGAAACCAACACACCATTGTAAAGCAATTATACTCCAGTAAAGATGTTAAAAAAAAAAAAAAAGTAACTACGCGGATCACCAAGTATTGATGAGGATGCAGACCAGCAATTCTGATTCTTGATAGCTATCACAGAGAAACTTTCATGCAAGTGAAAGAACAGGGAGAAATTTACTGTGTCTCAGTAAAGGAAACAGATCTATAAACTCTGATTATCAGTGCAGTGGGATATATACTGTTATTAGAATAAATGAACAGAATCCACTTTTATCAACAAAGAGAAATCTCAAGAGCAACATTTTGATTGAAGAAGACAAGGTAGAAAAATGATCAAGTATGATACAATTTCTGTAAGATTTGAAAATAGACTATGTGTTGTTTGTGGATACATCCATGTCAAGTAAATGCTGAAGTATATGGAATGACATTCAACAACTTGCAGTGATTGTTTCCTCTGAGATATTCAGGATGTTGAAGAGAGCAATCATGATTTAATTACATCTTAACTGTTTAAGAAAGATACCTAAAGCAAATATGACACAAAGTTAACTTTTTGAAATATTAGTGATGGCTCCATAGGTCTCTTACATTATTTTCTGCCTGTTTTTATGTGTTTGAGATATTCATAATAGAATATTTAATTTAAAATATAGCACTATCTTGGGGGAAAAAAAAATCTCCTGCCATGAGTTAAAAATAGAAGAAAAATCTACAGCTGCAGGAGCTCTGGCCCATGAAAGAACACAAATATGAAACTGTAAATAGACTTTTGCATCTCAACCTGTACTAATCCTTCTTCATATTAGCTGCCCAGAAACTGGCTATGATGAGTGATCTTCTGCCCGGGGGTATGATATATTGACAGATCTCTCCAAATTGATTTGCAAAATTTGAATAGGTTCCTTTTTCTCCACGGAGCAGACAGAGCCCTGTCATGTCATTCCATCAGGGGAAGTTATGGTCACCAGGAGATCTCAGCTGTCTTATGACCTCTACCTCTACAACAATCTCTGGAATCAATACATCCCTCCTAACTCCACTCTCTGCCTTGGTGTAAGCCACCACCATCTTCTGTCTGATTTACGACAAGTGGACTATAAATTGCCTCCCTGCCTCAATCCTCCATCTCTTCATGTCTCACACTGATATGTTATCAACCCTTTAAATCATTTGTGTAATGTCTATCTTACTTATAAATTCTACAAGGGCAGGGATTATGCCTGCTTTGCACACCACTGTAAGTCCCAGAGCTCAGCCCAGTGCCTGGTCTAAACAGAGGCTTCATATGTCTTTTCTTAATATGAATGAATTAGTGATTAGGGAATATTTTCCAAAGTACAAACATGAGCATATTTCCTTTCCAGTTAAAACTGTTCTATGGACCTAGAGATTATCATACTAAGTGAAGTAAGCCAGACGGAGAAATACAAATATTACATGATATCGCTTACATGTGGAATCTGGAAAAAAAAAAAGGATACAAATGAACTTATTTACAAAACAGAAATAGACCCACAGACATAGAAAACAAACTTATGGTTGCTAAAGCGGAAGGGGGGGTATAAATTAGAAGTTTGGGATTAACATACCCACTACTATAAATGAAATAGATAAAATAACCAACAAGGACCTACCGTATAGCACAGAGAACTGTACTCAATATTTTGTAATAACCTATAAGGGAAAATAATCTGAAAAAATATACATATGCATAGATATGAATATATGTATGTATGTATAGCTGAATCAGTGTGCTATAAACCTGAAACATGACATTGTAAATCAACTCTACTACAATAAAAAAAATTAAAGAAAAAACAAAAACAACTGTTCTTTGACTACCTACAGGGTAACACTGTAGCTCCTTAGCATGGCATTTGAGACCCTACATGATCTAGCCCCTGCTAACCTCTCCATCTCAATTCTTGTACTCCTATTTTAGCTCTCTCAATCTCGAGCCATTAGTCATTCAACAAAGATGCCCTGCTCATGTCTGCTGCCTTGATACATGTTGTTAGCACTTCATAGAACACCACCATCGCCTTTTTCCTCAGCATGAATCTTAATTTTCCTTACAGGTTAACTCCCCCTTCAGCCTTCCAGGATTCTTCAAAGATTGGGTTGCCTACCTCTTCCCAGGGCTCCCTGTACTTACAGCCCCCTACATTTAAGGCTCCTTATGGTAGCAATTATCTCACTGCACTGAAATGACGTTATTGATTTCCTCACATAGATTTTAAGTTTTTGAGCATAGGTACTCTGTTTTGTTCAATATTGTGCCCCCTCATCTATGAAATATGTGAAATAAATATTTGTTTAATGAATGAATGAATTAAATCAAACAAATGGTAAACCAAGAGTGTATGAAAATCTCCATTGTACCTGTTCCATGTCTCAACCATCCTGTAATGACCCTCAAACATTGTTTTAATATCCTTATTTGAAACCATCCATCACTGGTATTCAAGGGCCAGATCAAAAGGCCACACAGAGTTTAAGTTTGTTGGGGGAGAGAGATTCCGTCTTGGGGATCTGTTGAGCTATCAGAAACTACTCATCTGGGTGAAGCAAAAATAGGGGCACAGATAGAGCAATCAGGCTCAAGTTCAGAGATTTCTCTTGCTACTATCCACTCCACTATGATTCCTCACACTGAAGTTCTTTCATAGGACTGAAGTTGCAGATGCTCTTGGTTACAGTTGCTAGGCAGAGCCTTCTGGGATGGAACCACCTGCCCTAATTAATAGACAAATTTTTCTGAATGTGGGTCATTGGGTCCTGCCAACACCCACATCGCTGAGAATAGATTTTTCTCTGACTATGTGGTCCTTTTCAGAGCCAAACTATTCATTTTCCATGGCTTGTTAAATAGGTTCCCATCTGTCAGGGGCTTCCCTGTGGAGCTGATATATTTCATTCTGAAACCCCATGGAGATAAGAAATCTAGGAGAGATTCTTTTCAATATACACCTAACAGCTCTGCTTTTCCCTTTTTTCAGTGCATACAGAGCCAACTAGTGGTGGTTAGGCCATGTGATGAGTGCAAGCAAACTGACTTCTGGTTTTCTATACACTTATTCCTTGGGTGCATGAAGGCTAATTGTATTGATGTCCATATTTTATGGATTGGCTCCATGTATGGAAGAGTTGTATTTCCACAAGGATAAAGTGAAATCCCACATATACTTCAAGACTTGGTTCAGCTGTCACCTCCTTCAGGAGGCCTTTGCTGCTCCCCCTCAGGACTATCTCCTCTGTATACCTTCACTGCATTACCATGTTGAATTAGACCACTGTCTTTGCAAGTCTATCTCCCCATCTATATGACAGTTCTTCAAAGCCAAGACCCAGTCTTGTGCACCTTTATAACCCAGACCCTAACATGGGGTATATGCTTAATAAATGTTGACTGAACATAAGTGTACCATGGACAGAGAGCCAGGCATACCTGTGCTCTTGATTCTGAGAGATTTAGGCAAATCTAACCCCAAATCTCATTTGCCAAGCACGTATTTAGCTTCTGGTAGTTCACTACTGCATGTGAAGGGCTTACTGGCTTGAAAGCATTATTTATGATAAGCTGTCTCCATTTCCTTACTCCCCATTCACTCCTCAACCCACCCCATCTGACTCTTGCTCCGATCACACTACTGAAACTAGTCCTAAGGTCACCAGTGGCATGCATGTTGCTAAATCTGATTAGTATTTCTCAGTTCTCAGCTTATTAGACCTGTCAGCAGCCATCAGCAATGCTGACCACAGTATCCTGAAACACTTTTCTCCTGCCTTAGTTGGTACAAAGGCCTCCTTGATTTCCTCCTACCTCTCTGGTTGCCCTTTCTCTATCTTCATTTGCAGACTCATTCTTTTCTACTTAACCATTAAATATTGGGCCCAATATATCCCCAAGGCCTAGCCCCAGGCCTCTTCTCCACTCACTCTTAACCTTTTACTCTCTGATCTTATAAGTGCCCATGAATTAAATTCACATCAATTCACAGATGACTTGCAAATGTACATCTCCCGTCCAGAGCTCTTCACTGAAATTTGGGTCCAACTTTCCAGCTACCTAACTGAAATTTCCATGTGAATGTGATAAAGGCACCACAAATATAGTGTATTAAAAAGTGAACTCATGATCTTTCCATCACTTCCACACTTGTTATTCTTAAAGGCTGCTCTATTTTTCCTTGAGCAACTCTCTAATTCAACCACTTTCCCAAGCCAGAAACTTAGGAGTGATTCTTAACAACTCTCTCCTTCTTAATTTCCATCCTTAGCTCATTAATACATTAACTGTATACCCTAAATATCTCTCTAATGTGTGTTATTTTCTCCAATGTGAGCTCCACTACTCAAATCCACGCTAATCACCTCTGACATCTAGATTACTTAATCACCTGTTACTCTCACCATTGCTGGCCCTCTGACATATGCTCTCCACTGTGCAGCCAGCATGATCTCTTTGAAACACAAACCGGAGCATGTCTTTTGCATAAACCCTTCAATAATTTCTCATTGCTGTTGTGAAAAAGGTTCATATCCTTACCCTGGCCTAGAGGAACACATGCCCTATTTGTATTCCTTTAGGTTGCAAATGAGAACAGTCCAACTCAAACTAACTTAGACAAAACAAGAAAATGCAAGGCTCCTAAAATGGAAAACTTATGCATTTGGTTGATTTCATTTATGACTATATCCCTAGACACAATCCCTAATAATATCATCTGGGTGTGTTTTACTTTTTTTTTTTTTTTTTTTTCCAAATCTTCTAATAATGCTTTCTTCTGTGGGGTTGCATTCTTAGGCTCTCCTTAAGGAATATCCCTGATACCCCAAGGGTTACCAGGCCCAGCTAATTAGATATATCTATAATCAGAAAGAACTTTCCCATGACAGCACCTGAACCATCCTAAGGATGGGTCTTACTGGCGCTGCTTAGGTGATATAGCTGTTCCCATAACAATCGTTGTGGCTGCAGACAGAGGCGGGAGATGGAGAGAGAAATAAGTAACAGGTCAAGGCTGGGTCAGTTGCCCAATCCTGGAAGTAGAAGGTAGTGTTCAGCCCCAACTAAATTTCAAGGACTAAGAATGGAGGAGTGATAGTTTCCCAAAGATGCTGGGCAGACTGAAAAACCAAGGCCTCATGTGTTTCCCCAGCCTCATTTCTTACACTCTGAGACCCAGCGATGTTCGTCTTTTTTTTTTTTCAGATGTGTCACATCAAAGATATAAAGACTACCCCTCTCAGGCCCTGACCTCATCCCTGTCCACAGAAAGGTCCTTAGGACTTCCCAGAGCTCGTTCATGTAAACACCCGTTTCCTTTATGACTCTGCCTCATTACTGGTAACTCCTCCTTCCAGCAGCCTTGGGGAGCCATAAACTCTCTTACTAGGAAATGAAATGCAACTTCCAGCAGCTGAGAGAGGGAGAAGATCCTTTGCTTCGTGTACATTCTCAATTCGTTGAAGAAAAAAAATAAGGAAAATTACAAACAACACTATTTGTGAAGGTTTTTTTTTTTCATCCGTGACTGTCTGACAAGCACAGTACCACTTACGCAAGAGCAGTTTCTATTCACCAATCATGTTACCTCTTGTACTGGGTCAAATATTTTAGATGATGAGAATGCTGCATCGGTATACTATGCCAGGCATGGGAACTTGGAAGAAAGCTATTTGTTCCCCCTCTGCACCAGAAGAAATAGGGAAAGATAAGGAAAGATGTAAATCTCTGTAGAGAAGCTCTCCCTTGAAAAAGTTATCCAGTCATTCAAAGCTACTTCTTGCAGAAGGACAGTGCATAGCTGTTTAGCATATTGGAAAGATCATGCATTTGATTCCTAATTCTCTCCACTTACTACTTTATGTTGCTTAACCACTTGGAACCCTTTCTCCTATGTTTAAAATACAAGTAATAACACCTGTATTGCAAGGCCATTGAAAGGATTAGGGGTAATGGACTTAACGTACTTAGCTCTATCTATACTAACCATGGTAGCACTTCCTGCTATAATAGATCAATGCTGAAATCCCAGAAGCTTAATACCATAAAAACTTAGTTTTTGCCAAAGTAAATTCCAGCACAATGTGTTTCATGCAGTGATTCAGGGTCCAGCCCCCTTCTATCTTGTGAGGCCTCCATCCTCAGAGCCTTAAGGTCCTTTGCTTTCAACCAGTGGATGGGAAAAGAGAGTGAGGGCCACACATGGGAGGCTTTATGAGTAGAGCCTGGAGGTGGACACCTCCCTCCTCACGCCTGCACCCAGTCAGATGGCTACATCTTCCTGAGAGTGGAGGTGAGATAGGTAATCTAGTTGTGTGCCCAAGATGAACAGAAACAGATATGAGAGGAGCTGGCCAGTCTGCCCCCTTGTCCCTAACACAGACAGGATGTCTGAACATGGTAGGTATGTTATGGCTCTGTGCAAACATACACTGACAGTGAATCTGAGACCACGTCCTTTCAAAAATTTCAAGAGAGAACAGATCTCTCCCCTTACTCTGACTACTTCTAATGTCCTACCATAAGGGGGTCCCCAGTATCCTTGGGGATCGGGAAGTTCTGTGGTGGGAAAACTGTGCCACATACCCCAGCCTTTGAGAGAACCTACTCCTATAATGCCCACCACATCTACTTGAAAAACCCCTAGTTATCTTTACAATTCACCTCAAAACACAGTTCTTCAGTCAAGGCTTCTCTGGCCATCCTTCAGGGAGTTATTAACCCCCTAAATGTGCAGTCATAGTGTCTTTCTTACTTCTGATGCAGCGCTGTTACCCTATTATAAGGTTTCTAAATCTCAGCCCTACTGACATTTTGGATGGGGTAATTCTTTGTTGTGGAAGACAGGCTTATGAACTTCAGAATGTTTAGCCCCATCTCTGGTCTCTGTCCAGTAGATGCTGGTAGTAATTCCACCTTCCCTCATCTTGACAATCACAGGTGTGTCCAGACATTGCCAAATGTCTCCTGAGGAGGCAAAATCAACCCTGTGTAAGAATCACTGCCTTATTATAACTATCTCACCAATCTAGACAGACCACGTCTGACCACCTGTCCAGACTGGCCTGTGTCCCAAATCAAGTCTCTCTACCACATTGTACTATTAATTTCCTTCACAGAAGTTATCACCAGATAAAAATTAGCTGTTTAATTTGTTTAGTGTTTACTCAGGCCCTGGAATGTAAGCCCCATAGGTCAGGGGCCTCTTCTATGCTATATCCGAAGGTCTTAAAGGAATCTCTCATGTATAATAAGTGCTCTTTTAAAAAGCTGTTGGATGAGTGAATAGCTGGAGAGATTAAACATTGGAAACATGGTGCTATGTCAGACATTGTGAAGAGTATGGGACTGTAACCTACTTGCCGGATAACATGAGACCTCCAGGTCAGAGATAAAGACAGCTTATTACTCACAGCAAAAGCAGCTTCCAGAGCAATATGTTACATCAATTCCCAGTGTCCAATCCCCAGATCCAGTGAGGGCTTGATGGCTCCTGCACACGCAGTGGGTATATTACAGGCGAGGGCTCTGAATGCAGAGCTGCTGGTGGGTTGTCCGCCCTCCCCTCCAGAGAGAGAGATGGAGGTTGGAGTTGAGGGCAGGGGAAATAAATTCTATTTTCACTCTAGAATATAAACAAATATTCTCTGGTGAGGGGAAGGAGAGGTCTGTACCTTTACACCCCTTGGTTTGAGTTCTGCAAAATCTCACATTTGAATAGAATACAAGTTTGCCTGATTTCTCAACTTTAGCATCTTATGCCATCAGAGACAGAGTGGCATGTTTTTCAGAATACTACTAGTAAGAACAGCAAGAAGAGGAAATAGCACTGGTCGTGACATCAGAAAATCTGACTTTAAAACCACTGTTCTTACTCTGATGGACTGTGTGATCTCAGGAAAAACCTCAGTTTTCTCAACTCTAAAATGGAAATGTTAATAAATTCAAGACAAGTTGAGAGCTGTTAAGTCAAATGAGTTAACAAAAAACTGTTTGAAGCTCAACAAACGCTATATTGTTTTCTTCAGTTCAAGATAGGGATTCTGTGTCTGTTTGCCTCTGGAATATTTTTGCTACCCTCTGAACCTCAGACCATGCTTTTGGAAACAAGTCTCCACTGCATTTATTATTAGGGAATCTAATAATAACAAAAAGCATGTTAAAGTTCTTATAGTAAGAGGAATACAAACAAGCAAGGGGTGGGGGTGGGTGGAAGCTATCTTTCCCTAGCTTACCTTTACCTATTTTAGAATAATTTATAATCTCACAAGTCACAGGCTGAGTAGTCTATGTCTCTGCTTTCTGCTTTCACAGATGCATCACCAGAACGCCTGCCTTGCTGCTACACTTGATGACCAAAGGTTAATCTGGGGGTATCTATTTCCCTAGATTTTCAAGACTCACCTCTTCACAGTCAATCACTCTTTAAAATATATTTAACAATCAGAACTTCACCTATTGCTAATTATGTTTTAAAAAGATTGATACTTCTTTAAAAAATAGTTCAAGGGAAGTAAACACTAGATGAAACTGGATACTTCACCATTAATTCTTAAACAAAATTACTATTTAATACAACGTAAATTTCCTACTTAAATTTTAATATAGCACTATTTACTAATTTACCCCAAATCATTATGTCAGGGCTATCGTTTCTTCCTCTTCTCCATCCAGATTTTAAAAGGGGGCTCTGTAGTTTGCCAGTAGCTTCTCAGAGCAGAGTTGTGTGTGTGTGTGTGTGTGTGTGTGTGTGTGTGTGTGTGTGTGTGTTGAGATTCTTTTGCCAAGATTTTTCTTAAAAAAAGATTATTTTTTTAAAAAAATTCTTATCATCTCTAATCATTTGATTTCTTGGCTTCAGTAAATAGAAGCCTTCCTGATTCTCATTGCCCTGTCTCTCCCATTATAGACAGCAGCAGAAATAAGAATTTGATTAGGCCCAGCTGACTGAGAGATCTTGGAGGGTAAGGATTGTGTCTATTTGACTTTATATCCCTAGTACATGAGCAGCATCCAGTGTAGAGTTAGCACTCAACAGATATCTGACAAATGGATGGAAGGATGAATAAGGGAATCTCCAAACTGAAATATAAATCACTATGGCTTGTTCTTCTATACTAGAAACACTTTTATATGACCATCTATCTTTTCATATAAATTTTGTATCTCTTATAATAGACGGGTCTAGATTAAAATAAAAAGATTAAATGAAATAATTTCATTACCAATGAATTTAATGACACCAATTATTAACTTGTCTAGGACACAGAGTCAGAAGTACAAAATCACCAGGTTAGGTTATATCACCTTTGTCAAAAGACCATGTCTGGTCTAAAGAAAACATATTCTAAATAACATGTAAACAATCAAACAAGCAAGAACAGTCAAAGGGCTTTGTAAATGAAAACATAAAATGGTTTTACTATAGGAGGTGGTATAGCATGGGAGTAAGGGCATGGTTTCTGGAGCCAGACCGCCTGGTTTTGACACCCGGCTACACTCACTGGCTAGCCACGTGATCTGAGGAAAATCATTTAATCTCTCTGGGCTTTATCTGTTAAATGAGAGAAGAACTGCAACCTATTTCATTGGGTTGTAGTGAGAGTTCAGTGAGCGAATACACGTGAACTTTAGAACAATGACTGGCACATAGAAAGAATTCAGTAAGTGTTGGTTGTCGTTGTTATTATCATTATTACCATTATGAGACATTTCAACAAACCTGGGTGTTAAAGAGCTAAAGTACTTTAAAGCAAGCAATTTCTCACTAAACTAGGTTCTACTCTTCCTTTCTTACAAACAGCCTAAAGACTCTATCTAGTTCAGTCTACTGAAAACACCAAGAAGCCAGAGGGTCACATGAGATCCCTATAATTCTGGTTAATTTTATTTACTTTTTATCGCTCCCTTGGCTATAAAGTATCTCCCAGCCACAGATATATTTTTGTCTTCAGACTCATCTTCCCATAGGGCAGCATCTACACTGCTATGAGAGGGATTTTATTTTTAAAACAGAAGTCTAGTCATTACCACCTCAAAACACTTCAACATCATGTCATGACTATAGTCTGTACTTAGAATTTCTGTTTTCTACCATGCCTCAGCCCCTGACAGCTCCAGGGATTTGAAAGTACTGCTGCTACTATGTGGAATATGCTCCATGTGGATTAATTTTGTATGTTAACTTGACTCAGCTAAGTGATCCCCAGGTAGCTGGTAAAACATTATATCTGGGTATGTCTATGAGGGTCTTTCCATAAGAGCTTAGCATTTGAATGGGCAGACCAAGTAAATATCAAACTCACCAGTGCAAGTGGGCATCACCCAATCCTTTGAGGGTTGGAGGAACAAAAAAAATATAGAGGAAGGGAGAATTTGCTCTTTTTGCTTGAGCTGGGACATCATCTTTTCCTGCCCTCAGGCATCAGCACTCCTGATTCTCAGGCCCTTGGACTCAGACTGAATTATACCATCAGCTTTCCTGGGTCTCCAGCTTGCAGATGGAGGGATTTCTTGGCCTCCATAACAGCATGAGCCAATTCCTATGGTAAATCTCTTTTCATGTGTATCTCTATATATACTATTGATTCAGATTTCGGGAGAACCCTAACTGACACACTCCCTCATCTTTCCTATTTAGCCAATAAAATAGAAGGTGCTACATTCTCCAGAAAGCTTCCTCTGACCCACCAGGTGTAACCTGGGTGCCCTTCCTGCCCCACTCTAGGACACCGAGTGTCTTCAACAACAGAGCTTACTGAGTTGGGATCACAGCTGTCTGTTACCTGCTTCTCTTTCTCACTAGACTGTGAGGGCCCGGATGAAAGTATCTGGGTTGGCTGTGCCTCGTCACAGTGCATGGTACTTACTAGGAACACAAAAATTATTTGTTCAAAAAACAGTGATTTGGGCTTCCCTGGTGGCGCAGTGGTTGAGAGTCCGCCTGCCGGTGCAGGGGACACGGGTTCGTGCCCTGGTCCAAGAAGATCCCACATGCCGCGGAGCGGCTGGGCCTGTGAGCCATGGCCTCTGAGCCTGCGCGTCCGGAGCCTGTGCTCCGCAACGGAAGAGGCCACAACAGTGAGAGGCCCATGTACCGCAAAAAAAAAACCCAAAAAACCCCCCAAAAAACCCAGTGATTTATTGTAAGGACAATAAGGCAAGGGAACCGGAAACAGATAATCCCAACTATTATGAAACAACACAAGTCAGGTGCTTTCCTGCTTCTGGACCTATATCATTTTCAAATATGAAAAAACCACACATGCCATCCTAATGTGGGCCTGCATCATGGTATGGGGTAGAACAGATTCAAATCCATTCCCCTCATAAGATACAGCCTGTGGGTCTTGCCAAGTTTTTTATCCTTAACAGTTTCTCCTAAGAACACAATCCCACCATCTTCCCATCTTCCCAATTGTAATGGTAACACATCTCTTGGGGAATCAAAGGCATCATAGAGGAACGGATTACAGAGGTTCTGTGCTCTTTATTATTGTCTAGGAATAGGTTCATCAGAGTGGAGATTGATTAATCAGGTTTTTTCTGTATAGTCTACATCTACACAGCTCAAAGGTGGCCCAAATTAACATCAAAAAGAAACTTTTAACGTTCACCTGCAAGATCTTAAAAAAACTTCACGGTCAAAATGGGTTAGACATTTCATCTCTTAATGACCTCAGCAACTGAGGCAAGGTGACCTTAATAAAATTATGTTAGAAAATGAAGTATTTGTAGAGTAGACTATCAAATCTATAACACTATTATCAGCATCCTTGCTGATTATAAACAATGTGTTTATTTTTATTTTTTAATTTTTTTATCCTAAAAGGTAACTTAAATATACAAAAGAGTATGGAGGATTTATAACAGGCATCCATGTACTCATTTTATAGATTTAACCCATGTTAACATTTTATGTATTTGTCTCAGATCCTTCTTAAACACACACACACACACACACACACACACACACACACACACAAAATGAGCATTAGATACACTCTAATGGATGGAGTTAAATACTTCATCCAATGCTCACATTCTATCCCTATGTTACCCCTCTGGTAACCCCATATGACAACAGCATGTCTCTTATCTTGTCAATGTTTTTAAACTTTTACTACATATGATTGCATCCACATACAGCTCAGATTTTATCATCCTCTACTTACCTGTACAGTTGCCTATACTATCTTGCTTCTTTCTGCCTTTATCTCCCTCCATTGCAATCCTTGGTTTGTTTCTGGAAGTAAGTCTACTGCAAAGCTCAGTAATCCCAAGCAGTGGCAGTTGGACTAATTTCTAATTCAACCCACTTTCTTGCTCCTCAGAGAGACCATACAAGCTTGTCAACTTCTCTTTTTCCCCTCTGCCTTTCCCCATCAAACAAGCTCTTTCACATGCACTCACATCCATCCCCCCAACCTTTCTGTCTGCTCATTTCCTACCCATGGAAGATATCTATCCTTCACTTCATTTCATTTTTGATCCATCTCCTGACAAATGACAATAATCCTGGTCAATATAGGCGAGAGTCGTATTAGGTGTTTATCTCCATCAACAAAAAAGGAACATTATAGCCTTAGAAGTAACATAATGCAAAGAAGCAGGGACCATAATCTCTAAAGTCCTATAGACCTCCTAGGAACTGATCTTAGAATTCCATTTCATCTATTTCCCCATCCTCTTTAAATATACATTTTTTCAATAAAATGAGCATTTTTTTTTGTCTCTGATTCATTGAGTACAAATTATTAGCAACACTTCCTGCTTTTATTTACTGAGGAGAAAAAAATTCTCAGCCACTTTGGAAGTTAAATAGTTCTTTAGTGACATATTCTGAGAATCTGCAAGTAATCTAGAACATTTTTCTTATGGGAAAATATTTGGGAGATTGCCTGAGTAAACCACCAACTAATTGTCCAAACACATAAAACACAAATCTCACAGTCACAGGGAAATCAGCTCGGTGCTTTGTGACCACCTAGAGGGGTGGGATAGGGAGGGCGGGAGGGAGATGCAAGACGGAGGAGATATATATATGTATAGTTGATTCACTTTGTTATAAAGCAGAAACTAACACACCATTGTAAAGCAATTTTACTCCAATAAAGATGGTAAAAAAATAAATAAATAAATATCTGTAGAGTTATTATTATTATTACAGTTGTTGTTGCTGTTGTTATTATCAATGGCATGCAGGCAAGGGGGTATAAGGCAGGACAAAAATGCATCCACACTAATGCAGATTCGAACATGGTGTGATCAGTTGTTACTCCCATCTTCTGCTACTCAGTAACCTAGCTTATCATTTACACACCATTATGCAACGTTCGATTCTATGCGATTAGATATTGGACCTAATTTTTAGCACTGTGGTATTTTTTATTGCGCTGTTTCTGTCTCTACCCATCCTAACCAATATAACCTTTACCCTCTCCACGTCTGCATCTGACCTGGATGCAGTCTCTTTAAAACATGCTCAACTCTGCCATAAATATTCAACAAGAAGGAACACCAAAGAAATGGGGAAGTTAATACATTTTTTTTGAGTCAGAATCACAGAATTCCAAAGCTACAGTAAAACTCTGGTTTCACAGCTGAAGAACCAAACTTAGCTTCTCTAATGTCACAGGGCTCTGGAAAGAAAGTATTGAGACTAGAACACAGGCCTCCTGACTCCCATTTCTATGCCTTCTCAATGGACTTTGTTTTCTTATAGAGTTGTTCAGGGCCCTCCAGTCATGGTTTCCTCTCACAGAGATTTATGATAACCAGTAATGATTCCTGAACCAGATGGATATCTCCAGGATTAACTTTTTACCCTCCCCTAAGCTTTCTAAAATCTCCCCTGCCGCCAGAGACTGCTGGGATAATCAAATCACTCTTTGCTGTCTCACACCTGGATTTATTTTCTTAGGGAACTCAACTTTCCATATGCAGACAATCACGGCATTTGTGATCTCAGATGGACCTGCATCAGATCAGCCTCTTCCACCACCAACTGAATGGAAGCGGAGCTCCCCCAGAGTTGATGAACCTGCAGCCATAGCACTCCTCTCTTGCACAGGCCCTTTCTGCAACCCTACACCTAAATTTGTAGTAATTTTTTTCCAAAAGGTTCTGCAAATAGTATAATTTTCAGGCCCCAAAGAACCTGGATCTTCCCTAAGCTTCATGAACTTAGGAAAATCATTATTACTAACATCAGGTTTTTCACCAACAAAATTAAGACGATAATCTTTACTTTGTAGTGCAGTTGTGCAATTCAACTCTTTTGGTGTATGTTGAGTTACTTATTCCAGGGTTTGACATGTAGTAAGTCCTCAATGAACATGTTCTGATTACTACTGAACTTTTAGTCTCAGCTGGAAGACAGTAAATTGTAGCTGAGAGCTTCTGAGATCCATGATCAAAATTAATTAGGCAAACAATCTGAAGTACAGACCTGGGGTACTTGTCTCAGAAAAAAGCTCCTAAAATCACTTTGTGTACATGTCGTAGCATCAAAAAGTGCATTCCAGGAACATGCAGTATTCAAGGCTAGAATACTGTTTCCTCTTGAAAATTCCTGAACGGCACTGTCTGTCTACGCGTCACTACTGGGTCATTCCTTTGAGGGCATTCACCAGTCCTTCAGTCGATGAGGCAGTTCAGTTTTACTATACTTCCCACATCACTCATTTGAAGACTCTACAGCATCTTCTGTTGGAAGTCTGTGGCTTCCTCTCTCTAGGACAGGGGAAGCAAATTTGGGGAGATCCAATTAATTTCCCAAGCTGTCACTCCTCCACTACCCATTCAAACTCTTCATTTTCTTTGTCCATCATGAGGTTACAGTAATGGAGAAAAGACAGAGCTGTCTTACACATCGCCAAAGGAAAGGCACCTGGGTTATTTATTTGTATAGAGGGAAGAGGAGAACAGGAGGCAAAGTCTTCTTTAGCTCTCGCGGCAGCATCTGGCTGGCCGAGGTATCAATCATTCTGCTCTTACGTCGGCCTATTTACATTCACAGGAGCACGAGGCAAGCAGCAGAAACATCTCTCAGTTGCATGTTTCCATAAGGGCCCCCCATCCTTCACCCCTTCTGTGGTTTTTCTCCGCATTTAGAAAGTCATTGAGAAATGTTAATGGTCTGGGGGAAAACTAGCGATTGGGGAATGACGAATGGGCAAGTAGCAGAATGAGGGTGTGCAGCTAATGATTTCCTACAAGTGATGATTAAACATCGTTCCTCCGTCTCTCAGCACCTAATTCTCCCCAAGGCTGATTTATGAAAGACACCCTAACGTACAGTTCCTGCAGTTTTATTAGCAGGAACGATATAGCCATGAGAGGTAGTCTGCCCCTGTTTCTCATTTTCTTCCAGCCCAAGAAAGAAATGATAAAATGCAAAGAACAACCAGGGCCTCATTCTCTTAATACTAAAAAGACAAAATAGCATAATACAAAGACCACTAAAGAGGTAAGTAATCATCAGCGGGACAAAGTTTACGATGGCAAAGTCATTACTCCATAGAAGTCATTACCTTGTCCCAGACACAGGGGAAGGTTCCCACAGTTCCTATAAATGGAAACCTGCTGCTGCTATTTGAGACAGTCTAAAAATAACTGCACACCTCATTTTTCCAAATGTCAGAGTACCTGCCTTTACTGCTTTAGGAAAAGTTATAAGGTTACCATAAGAACACAGACATAACGTGGGAATGCTTGTGACTTTAAAAAGTGATGAAAAAAATGTTACCACGGTGGGCAAAGAGAAATTAGAATCATGTGAAGATCATCAAAAAGAATGTGGAGTGATCAAGATCTTTCCTTCCCTAAAAGAATATACTTGCTTGTTTTCTGTCAAAGATTTTAACATCTTTCAAGATTCTATATTGATATTTTCAATGAATGTCTAGATATCATCTAAAAATCAAGACTTTCTAATGGGAGTGCTGCAAAAGGAGATGGGGTCTGTGATTTTCGGAAGAAAGCCAAAGCATGTCAATTAATATTTATTAATTCCTTAATAATTTAATAATATGTATTAACCCCTTATTTATATAAAAGCTAACATTCACTGGACCCTTACTTGATGCCCGGTACTATGCTATGCAGTTTGCAAAGATTATTTTGTTTTATTCTTATCAATCTTAGGTGGAAGTTGCTATTATTTTTTTCTATTCCTCAAGTAAGGAAACAGAGGGAAACTACATAATTTACACAAGGTCACATATTACTATGCAGTATTTGATCTGAAGAGGTCTGATGCTAGAACCTGGGCTTATAGCCACTAGAGCAAACTAATTCTTCACATGCTTTCTCCTGTAACATTCACTTTCCACTGGCCAACTAACTTTAATAAACACAGATTAATCCCATAGTATTCGGGAATTCTGAACTAAACATAAATCCTGCAATATTTTGGATTAAGTACAGGGTTCTGGACTAATCTGAATAAGAACAGAGTTCCACATGAAGATACAATTTAAAACTCCTTCAATTCACATGAATCTATACCAAACCTGATCATACTCTCTAGCCTCATGCAGTGTTAGTTTAAATTCTAACAAAAGTGGATCCTTGACACCAGAATCAGAGTAATTTAAAAGGCAATTAAATCACCCATAATATAACCAGAGCACTCATTCCAACTTTCAACAGGTACCATGGAGCACCCAAGTGCCAGTGACTGAGATTACAATGGTGTGCAAAAGCAGGTTTGATCTCCATCATGAGGTTTATAATCCACTGAATGAGACAGACAAGAATCAATCACAATGCTAAATGCAAATAACCATGACCACTGTTACAAAGGAATGACACATGGTACTCTGGGAGCACATAGTAGCTGCAGCTATTCTAGGGGCTAGGAAGTGCTTCCTTGAGGAAGTGGTCATTGATTGAGATAAAAAGAATGAGTAGATGTTAATCAGAGGGTGGTAAGAGGTGTCTGGGCAAAGAGAGACTATACAAAAACCTTTAAACAGGAGGGAGCTTGGAGTGTTTGAGAAACAAAAGGAAACCAAGGAAACCAGTAGGAATGGAGCACAAGAAACAAAGGGTCTTAGGATACCAAATGAGGTGAGCGTGGGGGGGGCGGGTGCAGGGGCGTGGACCATGATGAACCTTGGAGGCCACAGCACAATTATTGGAGGGTTTTTTGTTTATTTATTTATTTATTTATGGCTGTGTTGGGTCTTCCTTGCTGCACACGGGCTTTCTCTAGTTGCAGCGAGCGGGGGCTACTCTATGCTGCGGCACGCGGGCTTCTCATCGCAGTGGCTTCTCTTGTTGCGGAGCATGGGCTCTAGGCGCGTGGGCTTCAGTAGTTGTGGCTCGCAGGTTCTACAGCACAGGCTCAGTAGTTGCGGCACACAGGCTTAGTTGCTTTGCGGCACGTGGGATCTTCCCAGACCAGGGATCGAACCCGTGTCCCCTGCACTGGCAGGCGGATTCTTAACCACTGTGCCACCAGGGAAGCCCATAGTTTTTGGTTTTAATCATAAGAACCTCTGGAAGCCATGTGGATACTAACTCCGAGTCCAAATAAATACAGGGATAGCACTTCAGAAGCCCTGTTGGTTGCTTGTCTTAAGATCTCCCTTTGTTTTAAGTAAAGAGGAAGACTGCTAATCCCTGCATCAGAGATGGGGCTCTGAAAGCCTCCACAAAGTAGAATGAAATGCCCAGAATCACTCATCTTACATTTCAAGATCAGAATCAGGAAGAGAATCTGGGCTTCCGAAATTCAGATCTGCATTTATTACCTGCTACACTGCAGTAAAAGAGCAAAGAGCCATCGGCGGCAGACGCACTCATGGTTCAAGACTAGAAACTACAAATGAGCTTAGAGAGGCATAATGGAACAGATAAGAAGACTGGAGGGAGAAAAGAAAAATGGAAAGCCTGAGGGACTAGAAGGACATAGCCAAGACAACTTTTGAGAATGGAGAAAATGACCCAAAAAGGTGTGGAGAGACAAGACCATTTGTCACTGAAACCAAACACATCCATTTTCTTTTCTGTTTTCCAAGGGTATTCCAGAGCTATGTGAACACTTAACCCCACTGAGCCTTGGTTTCTCCTCTGTAAAATCAGAGTGGATAAATCCTTCCCAACAGTGTCATTGAGGGGATCAAAAGAAATGGCCATGGAAAGCACTTTTCACTTTAGCAGTTGCTCAGTAAAAGTTAGGTCACTCTTCTAGTTCATAGCAGGGCATTCAAGCTGATAGCTAAGGAAGTAATCCATTCCCTTATCTGTGAGCAGGAGAATACAAATACTACCCACTCATCTCACCTGTAGTCCTGCTATGAGATTAAAATGAGAGAATGTGGAGGAGCTCTGGTTGCTTAGATTCAGCAGGAACAGCAGCAACAAGCTTTACAAGAAATCTGCAAAGAGGACCTTGCTTTCTCTATGCAGCTTCAGGAGGCAGCATCTAAGGTTAACTATGAATAAATTCACCTAGACATCCAGAGAGGATAAGAATTTATAAATGCAGGGCAAATCTTATGCTGTTAATAGTTATCAATAAATTCTCTGCCTAATGAACAAAATTCCAAACCCAAGCTAAGGCACAGCACTCTGGAAGCTGCTGTTGCATAATTACTTCCAAGTGGAATGAGCGGGGGACAGGAAGCAAAAAGACATGCTAACTGGATTCAACTTTGGTCAACTCACCTTGGACCAAACTACAGACAGAGGGAGTATCTGAATTGCTGATGTTCTTGTTTTTAAAACCCTCAAGTGACTTCCAAGTATGCTCCTGATGAAGCCTAAACTCATCATTTAGAAGACTGGCTCAGCCTACTTGCCCAGCGTCAACAACTCCCTTACCTTATTCTGTCTGCTCTCCAAGTTCCAGCCATATGGAACAGCTCTTCCTGAAGGCCCTTGGATCAGTCAGCTCCAGGTGTTCACATGTGATGCTCCCTCTGCCTCTTACCGGGCTCTTCCACATAAGGTACCACCCTGCGCCCCCCCCCCCCCACTTCTGAACTTCTCATCCTCACGTCTTCATTTGGGAAGTACTTCAGGGAAGCCTTCCCTGACCACCCTAATCCAGGTCAAATCCTTTCCATACCTTCCCATAGAATCCCGCACTTGCTTTCTTAAAACTCTCATAACATGGAACTGCAGGGTCTCTGCCTAGTTTACATCTGTCACTGGACAAGAGCCTAGAAGGGCAGGGGGCTTTATCTATCTTTATCCATCTTACCACATCCCCTGGGCTCACACATAGGGGTTCCCCTAGAAAATCTGTGGGTGCATAAATGGACTCTAGAAAAGGGACTGGAAGATTTCAGAGCAAACCTTACCTGAAGCCTGGGAATTTTGTGAGAAAATGGCTATGTAGTCTTGTTTTGTATGTGTGTGTGCGTTTTTTTAATGGGGAACTAATGGAATTTTGTGAGGGACACATCCCTTTGTGGAGGCCTTTTTTCTGCATATTTCAGGGCATTTGTCATTCCTAGACCCTGGCATTAAAAGCTAATATTATCCATTCCACCCTCTAGTGTTCATGAAAACTTACAACTGACCCTACCACCATCACTATGCGTCCAGATGCTCTTGGGGGATGTGCTGCTCCCAATGAGGAACAAGAGCAAGCATCCAAGGCATCTGGACTCAAGGCTAAATGGTACGGGAAAATCCCAGCCACCATCTTTCATTGTCATTTCAATGGTATCTTGGTGTAGGGGCCATCTCTCAGGAAACAAGTCCGTGTGTGTCAGGACTGGCTGACTGTCTTGGGAGGTCCTTTTCCCCCTTGCTGCCTCTCTCCTCCTTAGTCGGGGCAAAGCAAGAAGTTCCATGCTGGAGAGAAGTCCATTAACAGTGAAAAGCCAGCATGTACAACATGGAGTCAAGCAGTAGCTGGGAGCAGATGAGAGATAAAAAGCTAAAATCAAGCACACAGTATCCACCTTCAACAGCCAGGTGGGAAAGCATGTAAAGAAATAGAGGCATAAGAGAAGTTGACATGAACACAAAAGTAAGGGGCAAGTAAGCATACCTGTGTACAGAGGGGAGGACAGTCAATCAGGGAAGAGCACCCAGAAGAAGGGAATTGGGGGGTCAGTCTGAAACGAATGATACTTTACCACTGAAAAAAAGAAAAGATCTTTAAGAAATGGCATTGGTGCCCATCGCCCCTTGAAGAAGGCCGTCAACCGTATTTGTTCCAGGATTGTGATCTTTTCTGGGTCATTTTCCTGTATTTTTTGCTCACTCTAAACCCAAAAGTAGAGGCCTGTTTTCTCAGGGACTCTCAATGCTACCAGTTTCTCTGCTCCTCAGCTATAATGATAACCCAGACTTGAAATGAAACATAGGATAGCATTTTCTGTACTTCTTACTTTACGGTGTAATGAACGTTTTCATTCTGTTTTGAAGGGGCAGGAAGAACCGGCTTCTTCTATATTTCCTAGAGAGACAGCCAAAGCTGCCTTTAGCCAAACCTAAAGCCCTAGGTCAGCCACCCTCACTTTTATTTGCCTTCCTTTATCTTTTTCCTTCCTTTCCTTTTTCACTTTTGTCTTTTCCTTATAGCAGACACCAGTATAAAAGTCCATCAATACATAAATATTTTCTCCATCTGTTGTCTCTTCCTGAGACAAATATATGGACTATGAAATTTCTCATGCCATCATTTGGCAGTAAAAGTTTTCTGATAAATCTCAAACTTAGTGTCATATGTCTTCTTCTTCTCTTTGGCCAGGAAGGCTCCAAATGACCCACAGAGAAGAAAATACAATCAAAAGGTTAAGTGTGAGGAAAAAAAAAGATCTAAGAGAGAAGGGAGAGGAGGAGAGGAATGGGGGAGAGCCACCATTGCCAGGTAAAAGGAGGAAGAGTTTGGGTTTTTCTCTGGAGCTTGGCAAAGCAGGCAAACTGAAAGGTCAGCGCTGCTGGAAGGCTAAAAGGACGGGAACAAAGAAACCACTTTATGCAGAGATATTAGTGCTATCAGCAGCAATAAAACTGCATAGCCACAATCGAACATCAGAATGTCAGATGACACTGGGGAGAGGCCCGGCTAATGCTTTCAGGATGTATGGGGCACTCATCCAGTTGAGAGGGGTGTGGACATCAAAGCCTTGCAGGAGGAGCCCTTTGGACCCAAGAACAGACACAACAGAGTTGAAATGTGTGCCCTCTTCATACCACTCCCCACACAGATCCCTCAATCCTTGAACCACTACAGAGTAAAGAGAAAACCCAGACCTCAGCACACACGTGGAGACAGTACCATTAACCAATCAATATTGTTTGAGCATCACATAAGTTCCTTGGTACCCTGGGATTTTGAGCATCACATAAGTTCCTTGGTACCCTGGGATTGTGCCCTCAAGAATCTTGTAATCTAGCTAGGCAAGCAAGCCATACACACATGAAAAAAAATGGATGACGATATTAATTAAGGCTGTTTCTCAAACTTGAAGTAAGCACAAATCCCCTTCAAAGACAAATGTCCTCTTCAAGCTGTTGACTTCATTTAAAAACTAATAGTGTTTAAATCTGCACAAACACGAAAGATGATATTATATTTAGAGCTCTTACACTATAAAACTAATAAAATTTGAATGCATCTTTATAATTTCGTGTGATAGATGTTGTTTTACTAAAAGTAAATTTGTGATACAGTTTTTGTGATGAAGTTTCCCTTGCACTGAAGTGAACAACAGCATGTTTAGTAAGATTCTCAACAAGATTTTAGTAAGAACTTGTAGTTTAGAGCACAGGAGAGGTGGAAAGACAGAAGTCCTTGCTCTCAAGTTGTTTATGCCTGCCTGGCCATAGAGAGTAAGTGGACCCCCTGACAAGATACAGGGATCCCCTGACATGACAAGATACAGACAAGATCTAAGCGAGGGACAGACCTCTGCTTCAGGCACGCAGCGTTGAGTGTTCTGACACCAAGTTTCATATGCACAAGTGTTGTCAGGGAGACAAAGGGGCATCTTTCCCCTCTTTCCTTAGTATAGTCTCACCAGACATGATCTACAATTAGAAAGAAAGCCTTTAGGAACCCTCTTACACTGTTGGTGGGAATATAAATTGGCGCAGCCACTATAGAGAACAGTATGGAGGTTCCTCAAAAAACTAAAACTAGAGTTGCCATATGACCCAGCTATCCCACTCCTGAGCATACACCCAGACAAAGCTATAACTGGGAAAGACACATGCACTCTTATGTTCATAGCAGCACTATTTGCAATAGCCAAGACATGGAAACAACCTAAGTGTCCACTGACAGATGAATGGATAAAGAAGATGTGCTAGATATACAATGGAATACTACTCAGCCATAAAAAAGAATGAAATAATGCCATTTGAAGCAACATGGATGGACCTAGAGATTATCATACTAAGTGAAGTTAAGTCAGAAAGAGAAAGACAAATACTGTATAATATCACTTATATGTGGAATCTAAAATACAACACAAATGAACATATCTATGAGATAGAAACAAACTCACAGACATAGCGAACAGACTGCTGGTTGCCAAGGGGGAAGGGGGTGGGGGAGGAAGCATTGGGAGTTTGGGATTAGCAGATGCAAACTATTATATATAGGATGGATAAACAAGGTCCTACTGTATAGCACAGGGAACTATATTCAATATCCCGGCATAAAGCATAATGGAAAAGAATATTTATGTATAACTGAATCACTTTGCTGTACAGTAGAAATGAACACAACATTATAAATCAACTGTACTTCAATAAAATTTTGAAGAAATGACAGCCTTTATTCTTGCCTTGGATTATTCTCTTGTGTCCCTAAGCAAGTTTGTGGAAAATGAAACTCCCTGGAACTGACCTAAACATTCATCTGGTGCCTCATCGTTGGTCAGACTCCTTGGCAAAGCACAGCTAGAATGGAGACTGAGAAGGAGTCCTGTTCTGGGGCGACCCAGGGCCACATGGAGACCATATAATATAATAATATACATATCATCTATATAACATAGCTATGCATTCTCTAAATGTATTTAGTCTCTTCTCTTCACAGATATATATACAGAAAGGCAAAAAGTTCATGGAACAATGTGATTTTAAAAGGAAGGCTCCAAAAGGGAGGGGATATCTGTATGTGTATGGCTGATTCATTTTGTCGTGCAGTGGAGGCTAACACAACATTGTAAAGCAACCATAATCCAATAAAAATTTAAAAAAAATAAAATAAAAGGAAGGAGTTGTCAGGGAGAAGCAGATAGGATAGTCTCTTATAAACAGTGCCTTGATGTTGGAAGGACTGAAGGAAAGAAGGGAAGGAAGAAGAGGGGGAGAGGACAGGGGGAAGAAGGAAAGATAGATGGGTTGTTCTGTACTTAGGTGATTTTATATGTGAATACTGCAAAATTTTGTATGAGAATATTGCAATATTCTGGTCCATTAATTCTGCTAATTCACCGTCCCTTATCTAAATCATTTGTCCTTGATGTTTGGTTGAGAAATGCACTCACTGAAAAAAATAGCCCCAATATAATCACTCCTCATAAAACATATAAGGGTTAGGCTACAGGGTTTGCTTTCATCTCATCTCCTTTCTTTCCAAATATAGTTCCCAATGTATCTATTCCTGGGAGGGTGGGGAAAGGCTGTCACCTTTAATGTCAGTCTTAAAATATACATATACATATATATATATATAACAGTAAAGAGGGCATAGGGACCCTTTCTGCCTGATCTCTGAGCCTGGAGATAGAAGGAGGAACAGGGCTGAGGTGCTGAGTTCTTACATTCTCCCTAGAGCGTGGGATCCTGCAAGGTGGTGACAAGGGAAGAATCTGTCTACCTCTCCCATCATAACATCATTTGAATCAAACGTATTACCTGGGGAAGTACTTGGAGATCCCTCTTATACCAGACGCAAGGTGAATGACCTTGTCCTAAAAACCTAGACGGATTAAGACACATTTCAGAAACACATCTCTTTTGCTTCAGTACCTAGCACACCACACACCCACAGGCTAAACCATGCTGGTTCCAATTAGACTGGAAAGATGGATAAGCAGAAACCCAGGAAAACTGGAATAGAGAAGGCATTGGGACTGAGCTCTGAGCTAACGGAATAACTGCTACAAAACCTGAAGGCTTCATTTAGCTTTTTGGTCTCCATCATGGCAACGCTATACACAGAGATTAGTGAAGTTTCCAGAATGCCTGCCTATGGTACATTAACTCCTCACTAAGATGGGTCACTGGGATGGGAGTGTGATTCACAGAATAGCATAAGGTGAAAGTTAATTTATTCCATACATATCACACATTGAACCAAGGTAATAAAGTGTTGCCTAGGAAAGATCATTATAGATAAATATGTGAGGGTGGTTTGTAAATAGAATATCAGTCCTTTCATGTCAAATAAGCATGTCCAAAATTTTAGGACCTGTGATTAAAACACGTTTTTCTTTGAAAAGGTCTGTGTAATCCTGTCTGTGTTTATGATTTGCTTTTTTAAAAAAAGCTATTGTTTCTAACTGATTTTAAGGCAGCATCCCAAGATACATACCTACCACATTAACAAGAAAAGATGTGCAATCTCACTTATAAAAATGATATTTAAATACAAATCTGATATATACTTTTTTACCTATCAGAGTAAGAAACTGCTAGGAAACTGCATTGCTAGGGTGGCTACAGGAAATGACTCTGCTCCTACACTGATCAATGTGACTTGGAGGATAATTTAGCAAAATCTTTCCAAATGTAAAATGCTTGTAAGCCTTACCAGCAATCTCACTATCTAATATTTATTTTGGAGTTGCACTAGGAGGAGAATGCCAATGAATGTCCCTGACAACATTGATTTTGAAAACAAAAACAATGGCAACAACAACAAACACAACTGGGAAACCATCCAAAGGTCCATCAGTGGGGGTTACGTAAATGACATTATAGCCATAAAGGGAAATACTACACAGCTGAAAAAATGAACAAGATTGTTCTGTGTGTGTTGTTATAGAAAAATTATCAGGAGATACATTGCTCAATGAAAAAGTACATACAAACATATGTGGATGGTGTGATTCCTTTTTTGCATTAAAAGTAAATACACACAATGTTATTTGACTAGAAAATTTGTCTGTGAGGAATCTTAAGAGAATATTAAGAATTAAGGCCTTTAGCAAGAGGTTTTGCTTCATATTTTTGATGCTTTTACACCTTTTATATATTTTGTAATCTTTATATATTTTATAAATGTTATATATTTTTTTAATCTGCCATTTCCATTTTCTGACTATGTGTATGTAATACTTTACACAATATTATCAGCAACTCTCTGGAAAACTAGGACATGGTCGTTATTGCTTTCTTCTCCATGCTTTTTATAAAGTATCTAATAAATATTTTAAGTAGGAAAAAACTTCCATGTTCCTCTTGTATGACTGTGGATTCCAAGTAAAAGCAGCAGGAAATCAGGGCCTATATTTGGAGCTCACACTGTCCTGGAAGAAGAAAGATAAAAGTGCTCTCCCTAGAGTTCTGGGGGTGCATGTGCTGGGGAGGCCAGGTCACTGGGCAGTACCATATCTCTCCATTCCCAGTTTTCATTAGTCTAACGACCATGCCACTTAATTGTTGAGATACTGAACATTCAAATTTCATTTGACCTCATCTACTCCATGAGAGCTAAACAATGTCAATTTGTTACTGGAAAAGTTTAGGTCATCATGTAATAGGGTCTGTTGTAATGTTTTCATGTAGAATTTATCAGAATTTGTAATTGTATTGTGTGCATGTTTATGTAGTTGTGTAGTTATGTATTTCTGCCAGAAGACCAGAGGTTCATGAGATCAGCCTCATACTAGTTTTCCTCTCTATTCTGTCACTAGCACTAGGCACAGTGGCTGGGAAGAGAAGGGAAGATTTGCTCACAAAACATCCATTAGGGGCTTCCCTGGTGGCGCAGTGGTTGAGAGTCTGCCTGCCGATGCAGGGGACGTGGGTTTGTGCCCTGGTCCGGGAAGATACCGCATGCAGCGGAGCGGCTGGGCCCGTGAGCCATGGCCTCTGAGCCTGCGTGTCCGGAGCCTGTACTCCACAACGGGAGAGGCCACAACAATGAGAGGCCCGTGTACCGCAAAAACAAACAAAAAAACATCCATTAGCTATACCTTCATGTAACAAATATTTGTTTGGTACCTGCTTTGCGCTGGGCCTGGTGCTAGACAGTGAGGACACAGTGATGAATCAGATAAACATGGGTCCCAGCGCCATGGGGCTCCCAGTCTGTAGGTAGAGACAGATGTACACATTCAGGGAATTACAATACAGGTAATAAGTGCTAGGACTGGGGTGCATGCAAGGTATGTTTTGAGCACCTAGTAAGGGATCAAGCGTGAGCTCATGGAGAGAAGTGATGCTTACACTGAGATCTCTTGAGTGAGTAGGACTTAGCCAGACTTACAAAGAAGACAGGCAGTGGGAACAGCAAGTTTAAAGCCTCAGAGGCAAGAGAAGTGATAGTATATTTGTGAAAATAAAACCATGTTAATATTGATGAGGTTTATAGAACAAGGAGGGACCATATCTTGCAGTGTCCTGCATAAGTCACTTTAAGAAGGACATGAAAGAGGATTCAACCTCATCTTTTCAATACAGGTGGACATAGCCAGGTGTATTTTCAAAAGTTGTCTCTGTCCACAACACAGAAGATAAACTTACCAAAGAGAGAAAAGTGGCAGAGGGGAGGCCTTAACTGAGATAGAGTACTGGGTGAAAGGAGACATGGGCTCCTGTCCCAAATCTATTGCTGACTGCTGGCAGGATAAGACCAAGGAGCCTGGAGTTCTGCAGGTCTTACAGGAAAGATGACCTAAGTGGATTGCCATGTCTTCAACAAGATGTTTTAACCATCCCAAATAAAATATGGCTGCCCACCAATTAAAGGAAAAGGCTTAGAAAGATCCGAGACCTGGGTTACAGCTTTGGCTCAGCCTTGAACATGTCGCTTGTCTCTTTAGATCTCAGTTTTCTCACAGATAAAATGGGGGGAAGGGAGGGAGAATCTAATGTGATTTCTGAAACCTTACATGGACCACATAGCACATTACAATTCTAAGCTTTCTATGCCATCTCACTTGGAACAAGATACTTGTCCAAATGTTAGCCTACACAAGGTCCAGGAAAAACTGGGCTTCCTCAGAGGGATAGTCCCCGATTCTCCCAAGCTCCTTTTATAGACCATTTCTGGATGCCTTTTCCTGTGGCAGAAAAGCATGCTTCAAAGAACGGACTTTGGGTCACACAGCCCTAAGTAAAATATGCTTCACTTAAACATGTTTCACTTAATATCTTCCATTTGTGTGACACAGAACAAGTCACTTAAATGTACAGAGCCTCTATAACATCATTTGTAAAATGGGCCTAATAATAGACCCTCTTTAAGGGTTCATATACAGTATTTAGGAAGATGTGGCACAATGCCTAACACCTAGATGTCAGTAAACGTCAATTATCAAAATTATCTATGTGATGATTCTTAACATACCAGACATTGTTCCTAAATTGAACATACATCTCCTCTTTGTTCTCATTGGTGTATTATGATACTACATAAATAACAACCATTTGTTGTCATGTGTACAGCAATAGGTCTAGGGCAGAGATGCCCATGAACTATCTTCATCCAAAGGTCTAGTAGGACCTTGACACTTGGTGGCTCCACTTCTAGCCCTGTCCCTAAATGTGCCTCTGCAGAGGGACGAATGGTTGCAGATGAAGACCAGAGCTGCTCTGCAGATCAACAGAAGCCTTTGAAGTAACTCTGATATGCAACTGTGTCTAGCAATGAATTCACAGCAAAAAATTAAAATAAGCTAAAGACAAACAATCCATCTCTCAAAACTATGTATCAGCCCAATCGACAGAAAATAATGGCTAGAGAAACATCCTGTGAAGGTGTGATTTTCTCCCAGATTAGTTCCAGGACTCAGAACAAGTTGGGAGTGGGGGAAGGAGGGAGGAAGAGGATCTATTTTAACCCTTCCCCACTCTGGTGGGGACATGTCTCCCACTTTGTTGTAGTCTAACATTGATCTATAGGGAAAGGTGCCTCTGTCCTTTGCTGTTGGAATTGATGGTCTTGGACTCCACTGTTACTGCTCGGGTTCCCTGAAAGGTCCCTTGATTTATTCCCTTTATATTAGAAAACCATATCTGCTCATTATCTCGGAAGGTCACTGGAAGGGAGATATTTCTTCCAGCTTCAATAGCAGATCACTTGGCCTTTTTTCATATCTCTCTTGGCACGGCAGGAGCTCTGTTAGAAAAGGGGAGGCTGGGACAAACAATGAAAGCACGTTTATTCCTAGGCAGAAAGCTCAATGCAAAGACCTAGCAGGATATATAAATACGCAAAGCAGGCTCATCAGCTAGTGTCCTCAATTTCTATTTCAACTGTTATTTCCAAAGCTAAGTATCCCTGTCAATAAGAAGTCCTGCCTTAACTAAGGTGGCTGGAAACCATTAGTCTTTGGAATTTTTTTTTTTTTAGACTAGGCTTGAATTTCCCATTCCATTCATTTCCCAGCAGGGACTTAGGCTCAGCTAACAGCTTCAAGATATATTTAAACAAGATATGGCATCGTTCTAAAAAATTATTTTCACAAGAAAACTATATATATTTAACTTCTAAATGACTTTTCCTTATGTATCCATATTAGCTTGCCTTTTCTTTCGTGCATGCGTGTCTTTTTTTCTTTTCTTTTTTTTTTTTTTCGGTACGCGGGCCTCTCACTGTTGTGGCCTCTCCCATTGCGGAGCACAGGCTCCGGATGCGCAGGCTCAGTGGCCATGGCTCACGGGCTCACGGGCCCAGCCGCTCCGCGGCATGTGGGATCTTCCCGGACCGGGGCACGAACCCGTGTCCCCTGCATCGGTAGGCGGACTCTCAACCACTGCGCCACCAGGGAAGCCCCAGAACTGTGATGTTTTATCACACTTTAAGACTTAAACATTGTCCCCATCATCACAGTCAACAATTCATTATCCTATTCTTTTATATCTTCAGTGCTTGTTTTTTTCCGAATCATTTTCTTGAATTTCAAAGCCATGTGTCCTCTGGCTGAATTCTTCCTTTTTAGTTTTGCCTGAGACCACTGTCCACTCTAACTAGGTAATTCTCTTCCCAACCTCAATGTTTCTGCCTCTCCTTTTCTTTAACCTGGCATGGCATTTTGCATTAGCAGTGTCCCTCATCTTCCTTGTTAGGGAATGCTTCCCTGCTAATATAAACAGTCCTGACTCCAGCCCCTGAGACAGAATGTCCTATATATTATGTGACCCTATCCCTGTGCATGGCTGACTTAGACGATTATAGGCCCCTAACTCTGGAGAAAACAATCAATAGGCTGGCTAGTGGCAAAGGACATGTAGGGTTCTACCCACACAGAAAGGAGCTTTGCCAATGGAAAGCAGGAGCCGCATTTGGGTGGAGCTGTAGGCAAGATAAAGAACAAGCATTCTGTCCTGCAAGAGGAAAGAGATTGAGCAGGCATTCTTAACAGGCCTCTGAGAGTCCTTTAAGGTCTGGAGAGAGTGTCACCTCTGGATCCTAAAGCATTTTATTTCTCAATTTCTATTCACCTAAAATTTGGTTGAATTTCCTCTCCTAACTGGAATTTGCAAAATTACCTTATCCTTGTATTAAAACTATATTTTTCACTATCTTAAGTCAAATCCTTTTTCCTTGCAAATTAAAGAACACTGTCAGAATACTTTCCTTTTCTTGACACATCCAACACTCACCCATCTGCCTACCCACCTCCCCATAAAGCCATTCCTGAACTAATGCAATCTCTCTACTAATCTACAAGCACTTGTAATAAGTGTTCTATAATTACCACTCAACTTTACACTGACTAATTATTTTCCATTTTAGTCTTATGTCCCCAGTTAGACAGCAACCCCCTAAAAAATTAGGGACAATTTTGGCTCAGCTTGAATGTTAGCAGAACCCCCAATCGTATTCCCTCCATCACTTGTAATATGTGTTCCATAATAACCACTCAACTTCACACACTGTTTTCTATTTTAGTCTTATATCCCTAGGTAGACAGCAACCCCCTAAAAAATTAGGGATAATTTTGGCGCAGCTTGAACGTTAGCAGAACCCCCAATCTTATTCCTTCCATCATATCCTCAAAGTAAAAGAAAACAATAGTGTGGATTATACCTAGCAACACTTTTGCACAGAATCATAGAACTTCCTGGGTGGCAGGCTGCACTGATGATACAATAACCTCTTTAATTTGCATAAGTAGAAGCTCAGACCAGTTAATGGTCAGTCAGCTAATAAGATTCAGCATGAACTCTCCCATCTGGAAGGTCTGGGGTGATCCAAATATGGATGATCCAGACAGAAGTTTTATTCTTTATACTTTATAACAAAAGGGACAAAACTACCCAGCTTTCCACTGATAGAAGACCATCTAGGCCACAGTGAAACACACTGACAGGGCTTCTCATCTCTAAATTACTAAGGCTCTAGCCAGGGCACTTTTATTCTCTTTAAAAAAATAGCATTGCCTTTTTAAAGCTGGGTTATTTTTATAGCAATAGAACTCCTGGAACTGTAAACAGGAGGTGAATATATCAGGCTTAAAGGTGAAGGGGGTTATTTAAGAGTGTTATCAGAACCAGCCAGCTGCAAACACATACAGTATCAGAAAACCATAAACCTGTCCCTTCCTAGCAGGGCTCAATTATTCATAAGACCACCCAGCTGCAGGGGGAGGGTCTTTATAAACTTAGTGTCTAGAACCTCTGAGGTGTCCAGCCCTCTGGGCATCCTGCTGTACAGATGAATAGTTTAAGGACTGAACATTATGTCTCTGTCCTTCCTTATCCCAAGTGCATTAGGGTTTTGAAAGCGATAATGATAAAAATAATAACGGTAATTACCATTTCCTACCACTTTCCAAGTGCAATGGTGAGTCTATTATCCTAAGGGTGGATAAGTTACTCATGAGAAATGACACAGCAAGTTAGTGGGATTTGAACCTAGATCTTCTGATACCTGCACCATGATTTTAACCTGTTACTATGACTCCTAATATCTCCTCCCCAAGGAACACTAATCTTGATTGATCCTGCAGGAAATTATTATAAAAGGTAGGGAAGGGGGACTTCATGGTCAAATTATCTGCCTATAACTTCTGCCTTTTGGAGCTTCACAATGCACTCTAGTACATTAAAGGCACTGAGAAAGTCTGCAGTAGTGATGTTTGCTCTTCTTACATAACTCATAGTCCCCAATTCATTTGATTTCAGAACCCCATTTCATAGCATTCTATTGCCAGGGACACATCTTGGATAGTGATGCATGCCAAATACTGCCTTGGTGAGGAGAGCCAGAAGACCCCATGAAGTTAGAAATAAAATTAGACTTTCCCTTATGGAGAAATATAAAAAGGGGCAGAGAGATATATATTATATAAAAATATATATTGTCCTAAGTATTTTCAATATATATTTCATTATATACATAGTTTTTTCTTTTAAGTTTGCCCACTCAGCATTAATATATATATTTTTTTAAGCCATGTGTGTGAAACAGCTTTATAAGCCAAGGAACAATGTCGTGACTTCACACTGAATGTGATGACTATAGACACAGGAAAGCAGGAGCACAAAAGAAAAAGGAAACCTGGATAGAGACACATCCTGAGCCTGTGACAGGGGTGCTATGGGCTCTCTTTACCTTCCCTGAGTGTTTGCCTCACCCACCAGGAGTGCAGCCCTCATTAGCCCACTCACCACGGGACAATGGCAGGAGTGGGAGGAAAGTCTTGCTCTTTGGTCCTCATTTTTGTTTGTCTACAGAGGATCATGTAAGAGGAAGCAGCCAGTGGGAAGGAGTGTCAGCCCCATCATGGAGAGAGCCAGTGCTTTCTCTGCTCCTTTTTTCCTGAAGTGACTTCATTGCTTCGTTGCGATGGGGAAGCAAAGAGACCAATAGTGACACTGACTCCTCGCCAGGGAAGGGGCTGGCTGTGTCTGTGAGCAGGAGGGAGAGCCAGCATCAAGGTGTGACTTCTGCGAACCAAAGGTGTCTATTTTTTTTTTTTTTTTTGCAGTACGCAGGTCTCTCACTGTTGTGGCCTCTCCCCTGCGGAGCACAGGCTCCGGACGCGCAGGCTCAGCGGCCATGGCTCACGGGCCCAGCCACTCCGCGGCATGTGGGATCCCTCCGGACCGGGGCACAAACCCGTGTCCCCTGCATCGGCAGGCAGACTCTCAACCACTGCGCCACCAGGGAAGCCCAAGGCATCTATTTTTACACAGCTTTCCTTCCATCCCTCAGCCCCCACCCCTTGTGGACCTAAGACATGGTCCACATCTCTCTTTGCCTAAATCATCTACTCATCACTCCTTTTCCCACAATGGTTCTGAGTCTCTGCATCTTTTCCGACTACAGATCTCCTTGTCACTCCCTGCCATAAACTGCATGACACCCATTATGCCATACTTCTCACTGCAACTTGAATTATGATTTTATTACCACTCCAGTCATCTTCTTTCATGGGGAAACTTGGTCATGGTCATGTTACATAAGAAATGCATATTTTGAGTCAAACAGTCCTGGTTTTCAATCCTAACTATATTTCTAGATAACTGTGTGACCTTGAGCAAGTTTCTTAACCTCTGAGAAGCTAAGTTTCTTGGGTCAAAAATGAATATACTGTATGTAGGTCCCGGGGTTGCTTATAGTCTAAGCATTTGAAAAATGAAAAAATAATAATAATATGCAAACTGCTTAGAGCAGTGTCTTGCATAAAGCTTGACTTCAGTGAAGATCACCTCCCCTTCTTACCATGACATCAGAGGGGGTCAAACTCAACCCATGTAAGGGGTCACTGGAGATGTCACAGACCTAGGGTAAGTGGAAGGAGTTCAGCTACAGATGGTGAAGAGTGCCTATTCTTATTACCAGTAAGTGTATGAATGGGGAATTCTCTAGATACATGTGTCCCATGCAAATGACCTCTCTTCTTCCCAAATGAGGTCTCACAGACATGGAGGATAAAGAGCCTTGCAATTAGATACAGATAAACCCAAGTACTAAACTTGCCAATTTCTGATTGTGAGATTCTAGAAGAGATCTTTGACCTTTCTGAGCATCAGTTTCTTCACCTATAAAATTTTGCTAACACAGCCCTCTTCAAGACTGTTGTGAGCTCATATAGAATGATTAGTACCATGCCTTCTACATAGCAAGCAGGCAATATGCGTTAGTTATATTTCCAAAAAAATATTCCTGGGATTTTAATAATAGTAGTTAATTTTTTACTGTAGTTACTATGTATCAGGGAAGTATTCTAAACAGTGACTGAATTTCTCATCTAATGCTCACAAAAAAATATGAGATATACAGTTGACCTTTGAACAACATGGTTGGAACTGTGCAGGTCCATTTATTTGCAGTTTTTCTTCAATAGTAAATACTACAGTACTACACGATCCGAGGTTGGTTGAACCTGTGGATAAGAAGGAACTGTGTACAGAGAGGAACTCCGTACATGGAGGAACCCTGTATTTGGAGAGGCAAATGTGGATTTTAAGCTGCATGGAAAGTCTGTGCCCCTAACTCCCACACTGTTCAAAGGTCATTTTTCTATGTTAAGATGAGGAGACTGACACAGATACATCCCTGACTGCCTAAGGCACACAGTTAATACACGGCAACACGGCAAATCCTGGAACCCAGTTCTCCATTCCAAGCAGTCTAGCCTCAGAGTCTGTCTGTTCTACTAAGGACTCCATTCGACTGTCTCAAAAATGCAGAAAAATGAACTCCTGGCCACGTACCCTGTATTTGAGAATGTAGTTTTCAAAAAAGTACTACTTTTCATAATCTCTATAATAATTTACATCAATCATGATTTTTAAGCACAAGGAACTGAAACCAAATCTGTCTGATTCAGGGATACATAGAAGAAATATTGAGGAATTCACAGCATGAACAGGAATACTGGAGAACAAGGATCAAAAAAGAGGTACTGACAATCGCACCTACACAGTTAAAGATGCTTGAAAATCACATCCTATGAAATTTCTATCTCCAGCTCTGATGGAGTAGATTGTATCAGACCAACCTCTTACTGAGAACAACTATAAACCTGGATAAACTCTCTCTCTCTCTCTCTCTCTCTCTCTCTCTCTCTCTCTCTCTCACACACACACACACACACACACACACACACACACACACACACACACACACACACACACACACACACACACACACACCATATATTTCAAAAAATTAGATTAAATGCATAGACTCTGGAGCCCCATTGCCTGCAACCAAAACTTGACTCTACCATTTACTGGCTGCATAGTCTTGAACAAGCCAATTAACCTTGCTGTCGCTCAGTAGTTGCATCTGTAAAATGGGGATTATTATAAGACCCACCTCTCATGAGACTATTACGCAAAACCTTCCTCTCAATCTTCATATGATAACCAGGCAAGCAGAGTGGCTGCCAACCAATGCCTTGGAGACATGCCACTTCTATAAATGTGGGAGGGAAGAATGATCTGGAAATAAGATGGTCATAGGCTGGGATTTTTCCTTATTCAGTTCCAATGACTAAGCCAGTGCCCTGAACACATTTCTAAGCCTCCTGCTCCCCAAGATTCCCAGGTTCCAGACTTCTAAACCTGCTGCCTTACCCACAAGCAACCCTTATTTCAAAAGCATCCAGAAAACCTCCAGCTCCTCTAGGTTGCCTCAGGCCAGTGATTTACCCTGCAACCCCAAAATCAGTTTGGGGGTGGGGGGCATTATGTGACATTGATTACTTCCTCCTCTATCTCTTTGCTTCTTGCTTACTTTCAAGTTTCATCTGCCAGCATGGCAGAAGGCGGAAAGAAAACCGACATGATTTCCTTCCTGTTTGCCCTGCAGGATCTGATAGAAACCCAGAGGAACGAAGCTGGAGACTTTGCTACTTGGTAAATCAATCACCTGAACTGTCAGCTCAAATCTCGTTGCAGAATATTTATTGCTGGTGATAATGTAAGAGGCAGAAAGATCAAAGCATGATTTGGGGATCCCTGGCGGCATTCGATGCTTTCAGTAATGGAGGGGAAATCTCCAGTCTTAGGATCTGAGAAAGCTGAATGTGAATATCAGAGTGAGAGAACCGGACAGTGCCCCAATATCCCCACCCATGAAATGATTCCTTGGGCACATGAATCTTCTTTCTAAGGCAGTTAGTTGTAGAAAAGAAAAACCCAGCTGAGCCCAGTATCCGTCCAGAAGGCCAGAAGCATAATTCAACAATTTGGGGCATATATAATCATGCCTTTTCTCTGTTTGTTGGTATATAAGTACAATTTTGTTTATATACAAGTACAAATCCTAAGATTTTTGCTTCTGCAAGGAATTAGTAATCATACATTCTTAAATTTACATTATCTTTACCACTTATAAAACTCACTTCCATGTATTCTTTCTTAATCCTTACCAAACTGTTTGTGATAACTTTTTATTATTGCCAAATGACGAATTTTACGTCCAGAAACATAGGGAAACCTGGCTAAGGCTACCAAATGAGCAAATGGTAGCTTCTGACCTACTCTGTAGTTAAAATCTAGCATTACTAGTGAACTGTTTTGCAATCACCATCATCCTTATTATCTGCTTAGAATCCTCTAAGTGGCCAGCCAATACAGAGAGGCCAAGTCTCAAAGAACTACTAGAACTTGGTTATGGTCCTGTAAGACTCTGTTGGAGGGAACTTACACAAACTGTTAGCAGATTATAAACACTAAGAACAATAGAGTGTTACTGCATTTACTTATCTGATCAACAAATATTAATTGAGCTCCTACATTTTGCTAAGTGTTATGCTAAGCTCTGTGGATATATCAGAGAACAAAACACACAAAACTTCTCCTGCATGGAACTACATTCTATGACTGCATATGTCTATTTCTTAATGCAATCAGAATCTGAATGTGTAGGTTAGAGTCCTCTGGAAAATGGGTGGAATCTATCCATTTTTATCTTAATTTTGACACAGTGAACCCAAAGGCTACAGAAAGTCAAGGGAAGCATGGAATTCCATCCAATCTAATATCCCAGGTGCAAAACTTAAGGAGGTGTAAGAAAACCTCAGTAATCAAGGTAAATAATATTTTAATGCAGTATTTTTAAATATCAAAATTAATGCAAAAAATTCATAATGATCATAGTGTCAAAATTTTAAATAAAGGCAAGGTTTTTGTCTTTAACTTCCTTAAGGCTCAACAGGAAAAGTGGCTGAAAAGAGGCTAGAGGTGACAAGATAGCTGTGCCAGTGCTTATAGGGCCATGTGTCTGGCTGAGGCCCTGAATGTACCTCCTATAACTCTCGGCAGTTGTAGATAAGCCACCAGCAAGAACCTTGTTGCAAGTTGGAATTGCTTTAGAAGTGCAGCTCCTCATACAAAAGGAGAAGAGCCAATTGTGTCAACTCTGGTTTGTATATACTTAGATGATGTCACATGAGAAAATGAGAAAAGCCCTACAGCAAGAAGCTAAGGACCCTGGTCCTTCAGCACCATTTATTTCCTATGTAACTGTGCTGCATCTACTTATTTTTCCAGGACACTTATCACATCTGTAAAAGAGGCACATCCTTCCCAGTTCAATGACTCTGTCAGACCCTGACAAACTTGCCCAACTGAGGTCTCCCAGAAAGGAAAAGGACATCTCCTTGCCTTTATACAATGAGTTTAGAACCAAGAACACAGTACATTTTGTCGAGGTTCAGTGCATGTTTTTGAAGTCAAGTCTAAAGAAAATCTCCCTGTATTCCATTTTCATACAGGGAAAGTAAGGAATTTGCCTATTACAAAAGTTTTGCTTATGCGTACAGAGTAAGCCTGTGTAGGAGCTAAGTCTAAATCCAGGTATTCTCATCCTAAGTGCACCTGTTCTGATGTTACACAGGAAACTCACTAGATAACCTTGGCCAGGTCACTGAACCTCTCTGGACCTTGGTTCTTTCATTTATACAATAAGTGCTTAGACCTGATCATCTGTGGGGTCTTTGCAGCTTACTGTTCAATGATTCTCCAAGCATATCAACCCATGGCTCCTTAGTGTCTCAAACTGGGAAATCAGAATCAAGCTCCTGTCCCATGGAAAATATCCCATTTTATTATTAAATTCTTTTTTTATATATTTTCCAGTTTCAGTTGCACTCAGTTCTATCTTTCTTTATAGTTTAGTATGGAGAGCCAATGAATCTAAAGACAGCTAGTTTGTGATGAGAAATGAAAATAGGGTCTTGGGAAGTACTATCCCCATGCTTCTCTCTTATCCAATAAAGACCCTTCTGCTTACTGGAGAGTCTATTTTGGGGTCCTTAACACATGGGAACTAAACTGAAATTCAAAACATTTTTTAAATGACATCTCCTTCCCAAGGTACCTCCTGCAGAGTGACAAAGTCTTTGCCAGTCCACGTGTTACTGCTTGACACCTTAGCTGACACTGCTGAATTCACAAGTTCAGCCAGTCTCAATACCACGAGAGTCTTCTTAAGTCTTAATCTCAGTGTCCCCACTGTGGTGTGGAAGGTCCCTGATTATGGCAGGATGTCTCATACTTCCCTATGTTTTCGTTTGGTAAATATTTGAATAGTGCAATCACACTCCCTCTCAGGCCATTGTTTCATCAAGGTTGCACCTTTTTTTTTTAAACATCTTTATTGGAGTATAATTGCTTTACAATGGTGTGTTAGTTTCTGCCTTATAACAAAGTGAATCAGTTATACATATACATATGTTCCCATATCTCTTCCCTCTTGTCTCCCTCCCTCCCACCCTCCCTGTACCACCCCTCTAGGTGGTCACAAAGCACCGAGCTGCACCTTTTGATTTAGTGTCATTATCATTAGCGTCCCCATCATTCCGAGTCCTGCTTGACTCTTTCTCTTCCTTCTCTTTGACTCAACACAATCTAGAAGGGAGGGAAAACATGGTCTACACTTTCATATCCCTTTTCTCCAAGTACATTTTTAATTTGTGCCGAAGCATAGAAAGTAAAAGTGCCCCATGTGCAACTGACCAATGAGAAAAACCACATTCCCACCATTCATTGTTGCACCCTGTCACCAATTAACTGCCACTAAACATGGTGCATCTAGTGATCATAATAGTGTGTAGTACGCACCAATTCTGCGTACCTACTGTTGAGCCTAGCACTATACATGTTTACGCATGATCCTAAGTTAAAGCTTCATCATGCTTTGGTTGTAATTGTCTTCTTGATATAGATGGAGGAGCTGATCCTCACAGAAGTGTGCTAACTTGCTCAAGGTCAAACAAATTAAGTAACCAGCACTGAGATTTAGACTCAATACCTACTCTCCTCTAACTGTTCCATGCTGGGAACCCAACTCTATAATGCAGCCAAAATTAGCCCTGGCTTTCTTGTCGCTAAAGCACAATGCATTTTCCAGAACTTGCACCTAGCGCTGACCAGTGGATAAGAAAACCAGATATCTAGCCCCGGCTCCTCCAAGTATCATCTTGTGGCCATGACTCTCTCAGGTATTAATGGAGACACTGTGCTTTGCTATGTATAGCAGAAGTTGATAAGCATGCCATATAACTCAGTACATTGTTTGTATTCAGGGTCTGTACACTACGTTTTTTTTTAACACTTGAATCTTAGTAGTTTCAGTTTCTTTACAGACCCTGCCAATCCCTACTGTCTCACACCAATCTAGATCCACTATTGGTATTAATTCTCAGGCCCCTGGTTATCTATACCCACTGATGACTTTCATAAGGCAGCCTTTGCCCCAAATTCCCCAGAGTTTAAACTACTTCAACTTTTCTAGTCTAATTCCCCACATATAACTTACTTGTATCATGGGTCGGAATCTATGCTGTGCTTCCCATCCTGTCTTCTGCTCACACTGCTTCTTTCCCCCCTCATTTCAGCCAACTGACATTCAACTACACTTCAGGGTCTGATTCAAATATCACCTAAGTCTTGAACTCCTTTATCCCTGTCACCAGTGAAACGTGTCTTTACTCTCCTCTGAAACTCAATGGCACATGTGTTGTATTTATTGGGCCCCCTATTGTTGTCTCATAATTAATATGATGTTTGCATACACCCCTCCCCCAACACTCTATGTGTCTCTGAGGGAGTCACAGCAATATTTATAACTCCTATGCCTTCTAACCGGTGTTCAGTATAAATTCTGTGACTAGAAAGAGTAAAAACCCAGCTACTGGCATAGGTTATTCTTCTCTCCTGTTGCCCATGCCTCCAGCTTTTGCGTGTGTGCTAGAGGAGAGACACAGTGTATATACATTGCATAATTTGCTCTAACAAGGGCATGATGAATGCGGGCTAATTAATTAGTAAACTCTCCAGTAATCTGTGTGTACTTTGTAGCTCTTTCATGATTAATTTAATTCTAGTGGATTTCTTTTAGTAGTTTCATGAAAGAAAGAAAGAAAGAAAGAAAGAAAGAAAGAAAGAAAGAAAGAAAGAAAGAAAGGAAGGAAGGAAGAAAGAAAGAAAGGAAGAAAGAAAGGGGACTTCTCTGGTGGCACTTCTCTGGTGGTTAAGAATCTACCTGCCAATGCAGGGGACACGGGTTCGAGCCCTGGTTGGGGAAGATCCCACATGCTGCGGAACAACTAAGCCCTTGCGCCACAATTACTGAGCCTGCACTCTAGAGCCCATGAGCCACAACTACTGAGCCCGCGTGCCACAACTACTGAGCCTGCGCTCTAGACCCCATGCTCCGCAACAAGAGAAGCCACTGCAGTGAGAAGCCCGTGCACCACAACAAAGAGTAGCCCCCACCCATCCACAACTAGAGAAAGCCCGGGCACAGCAATGAAGACCTAACGTATTTTTTTAAAAAAATAGAAAAGCAACAAGCATTAAAAAAAAAGAGAAAGAGAAAAAAGCAAAAAGAAAAATTCAGTCTCCACCCTGTTCACCTTAGTGTTTGTCTTATTCTAGGGCTGAATGAGCTTCTGGATCATGTCCTGGTGAGCTATATATACTCGGAAGGTGCTTTAAGTGTCCATAACTAATTTATTATGTTGACCTGAAACACACTGAAGAGTACTGGAGCACAGTTCTGTCTCCTATCAGATCACTCTGCAGCTGTCATCACTCCCCTCTCCCTCATTCATTTGTTTATTCAAGACATTCTTTAATCTCCACAACTTGTCTAGCACATTACAGGGCACCAAGGATACCAAGGTAATGCTTATAATTCTAATCATCCATCCAGTCCAGACCCAGAGTGGGATGACGCTTAAAGAAATGCATTTCAATAGTCATAATTAAGTAAAGAGCAACTTAACCTCTGTGTTTATATACTTTAGAAATTAGGAAAGCCCCATTCATAATCCACCACAATGCTTCATCACATACACTTTTCTCTCATTCCAGTGTTCTCTTCTCCTCCTCCCCCAACGTTTTCCCCAATAAAAACTCTCTATCAACATGCTGCCTGAATTTTCTATCTTTGCCCTTCTGCAATCTCTTTCATAATTAATGATGTAGCTATACTTAGCCTCCCTCCCTCCCAAAGAGAAAGAAAAGGAGAAAGCAGAGGGCAAAAATAAGACTGTGTAGCAGGAGGGGAAGTGTAGGGTCCAGTAATGCACAAGTAAATGAGATAGAGACCCCGCGACCTCAACGAGCTACTTTCTAATGGACAGACAGAAACGCAAGCATAATTGTCCTGTCTGTATGATGGGCTATAATACACAGCATTATTACACTGGAGGGTAGTATCTGTTAGAATCCTGCAAATGTGACTGAACTCATGTGATGAGCGCAGGGCTGCAGCATGGAAGGAGGCTGAAGGGGGCAGGAGGCCCCATCCCACTGGATCTTTGGGGCTTTCATCCAGGAGGCTCAGCTTCAGCTCTGGCCCTTTTCACTACCAAAGAGTCTTCAAAATCTTGGCAGTCATTTCTAGTTCCTGGAAATAGACTTCCCATCTCTTTTGTTACCTAATGAGTCTAGAATTAGACCAGATGCTTTGGTGTGTTCTAATCAGCACTTTACAAAAGGCCTGGCATCCCAGGACTAATAGAGTGGCCCTCGGCACACCAGCTGACAGCACATTAGCTCCCTCCATCTCTGCTGCACACTGAACCCAGAATGCAAATGCTCATTCTCTGAGTACACATGGATCTTTTTTCTCTGCCATATTAACGAATTAAGCGCCATTTAAACTGTACTTAGCCTGGGCATTATTTCTACCCAAGTGCATCACTTAGTCACATTAAATTTCATATTCCACTTTGAAGCCCATTTGCCTAATCCCTCAGAGTTTATCCTGTGAAATGGTTCTATCTTGGTTTCTTAACATTTCCTCTATTTCAATGTCAGCAGTGAGTGTAAAAAATAATGCACGTCACCTCTGTAATCCCTTCCCTTAAAAACAAGCAAAACAAGAAAGAAATATAATGAAGAGAAAGTGACAATTCATGGCAACCAAACTTATAAAACAAGGCTCAGAAACTTTTATTTTTTTTGTTTTGTTTGGTGGTTTTTAAAAAATCATTTCGACCCAAAACCCATGAAAGAAAAGGAAATGGAGACACTGAGAATTTAAATGACTTCTCATGGTCACTTAAAATGCCTGTGGTAAAAATATGAGTAGCTTAGTATAGTATGAAGATCAAAGGCTTTGGAGTCAGACAGGTTGAGGTTGGGGAGGGGTGAGTCTGAGCTCAGACACTGTTGAGCTCCATATCCTTAGCTGTGACTTCTCTGAGTGCCAGTTTCCTCATGTGCAAGATAGAGGAAATAAGACCCACCTTGCAAATGCTGTTAAGAGACCAAATAATGGCACCTAAAATGTCTAGTCCAATTAAAACATTTTTGAGAGCTACGATGAGGATGATGTTGATGATGATGATGGTGATGATATCGCATTGTTGATTCCTATCTTCTAAACCAGGTGTGGGCAATCTTTTTCTCTAAAATTCCAGACAGTAACTATTTAGACTTTGTCACCTGGACACACATTCTGCCACTACAGCATAAAAGCAGACATAGGAAACATATAAATCATAAGCATAGCTGTGTTTTTTGTAGGCTGTTCAAAGCAGGTGGCAGGCTGAACTTGACTGGTGGGCCATAGTTTGCCGACTCCTGTTCTTGCCATCAACTATTAATTTTTTTTTATTTTTAATTTTATTTTTTTAACATCTTTATTGGAGTATAATTGCTTTACGTTATTGTGCTAGATTCTGCTGTATAACAAAGTGAATCAGCTATATGTGTACATATACCCCCATATCTCCTCCCTCTTGCGTCTCCCTCCCTCCCACCCTCCCTATCCCACCCCTCTAGGTGGTCACAAAGCACCGAGCTGATCTCCCTGTGCGATGTGGCTGCTTCCCACTAGCTATCTACCTTACATTTGGTAGTGTATATATGTCCACGCCACTCTCTCACTTCGTCCCAGCTTACCCTTCCCCCTTCCCCGTGTCCTCAAGTCCATTCTCTACATCTGCGTCTTTATTCCTGTCCTGCCCCTAGGTTCTTCAGAACCATTATTTTTAGACCAACTATTAATTCATTAAAAAAGTATTTATTTGGGTGCCTATGGTAGATTAGCAACTCTAACAGGACTAGCAACTCAAAGGGTTTACAACTCACAGAATAGAGCAATAAACAGGATAGGAAAAAAATGTTATTTTCATATGGCCTACCTACATTCTTGGGAGAGGAGGCAATGAATAAGCAGGAACACAGAGGAAGTAAATGAGAAAAGCCTCCGATAGTATGTAGACTATGCAGAGAATTATTAACAGAAGAGAGTGGCTTGGTGGATACATGGGGCTTCTTGTCACATCCCACCATGGAGCATAAAGTACTAAGAAGGCCTTTCTTAAAAGGCTTTCACTGATTTTGTTGAAGCCTTTATCTTAGAATTTTTGAAAAGATTTTTAAGTTTCTCAAGCTTCTTATTTCCAAAGAACTAAGCTGGGCTTTACAATACTGATCTCTTAAATAGGTGTTTACAGAGAGGGAAATAGTTAAAACATATAAAAGATATCAAGAGATCAAGGATGCAATAGAGCTTGGACCTTAATATTACCCAGAGTCTTGACTGAATATTGAAGCAGTCTTCTCCCTAAATTTCTTAGAGTTCTGTATGATTAGAGGAAGCCATTGTGGTATAAGGAGTCTAGAAGTAGGTGGGAAATATCACATGAACACCTGCTACATGCCAGGCCCTGAGCTGCACACTTTAAAAACCTCAAATTTGCTCTTCTCAACAGACCCTAGAAGGTAACTATTATGATTTATTTTTATAGATGAGAAAATTGAAGTTCAGAAAGGTTGTGACTTATCATAAAGCCAGTAATTAGTAGTGCCAATATTTGACCTCAAATCTGTTTGCCTCTAAAGCCCTCCACTTCTGGTATTTTGTACTTTTCCAACCGTTCCAAAGAACAGCTATGTTTCTTTCTAGATCTTCAACCCCAGCAGCCGCTGTCCATCACCACTTCACTATTTACTCATAAACCTACCTGAAACTAATCTATGTGTTTAACACTAAAAAAGAATGTTGTCAGGCGGCTTTTAAAAAAATCCAGTCGTATTGAATTTACTTGTTTTCTCTTCTATCTAGTCCAATAGCAATTTAATTTTAAAAAGTAATCAACTGTGTTTGACATGATTTATTTTCCCAAACCCATACTGCCTCATACCAATTAAATTGCACTTTTCCAAATGTAATGCTGAGCAGAGCCTTAAGTATCAGCTCAAACTATCCTCCCATTAGAAATAACAGAATTACGTTGGTCCACAGTCATTCATTCTTTATTGAAAATAATGGGATGTTATTTTCAATTTTATAATTATTCATTATATCTTATAATTTACTTCTAAAACAGGTGTAACAGGTGTTACTAAGTGAAAGGATGGATTCTCTAATCAGGTGCATCCCCCCAAGAGGCAATCCATCAATACAAGGTGTTTTGTCTAATTATATCCTTTCTAGAGCATTGTAATGCATCTGTAGGATTGACTGTTCCATGTTTTCTTTTTAAGTTGAGCAAATATATTGCTTCCTGCAAGGGAAGATGACTATGATGAAATGTGATTGTACATAACTATTTCTCTTTACTAATAACTTTGCTATAGTACTCTCCTCTAAATGTTTCCCTTTGCCCCCATTCAAAGCCAGTCCAGGAATCTGGCTATGTTTAGACCTACTTATACATATTGCTCATCTTTGAAGCAGGGTAAAGTTGAAGCAGCAATAGGCATAGAAAGAGTGTGGATGAAGGAATAACAAAATTCTCTACACAGTGATTTCCAACAGCCACAAATAGCAATTAGGAGATTCCGCCGTTTTTATTATGAGCCGGGTTCTGTGATGGGGGCTTTAAATAAGGAAAGTATGGCTGAGAAAAGTTAAGTAATTTCCTTAGTAATAAAATAAGGAAGTGGATGGAGATAGGATTCAAACTCAGATTCAAACTCAGTTCTGTACAACGTCCATACAGCTTCCATCACACCATGCTGTCTTTCTGTGTATTAAACAGCCACTCCATTCGTGATCCCTTTTCAGTATTATTGGTGAGCAAAGGTGAGATTGTGTTGGATATTCTTTGAGTTTTGGAGCACATAGCAGTAATACCATCACTCATTCAATCAATCGATCTACTATTTGTTGAGTATCTTTGGAGCACTGGGCTTAGTTATGAAATACACTACAGAGGAAGAATAGAGTATATTCTTATGCAATGCCATTTTAGTTTCTGCAAAGCCTAGATCATATAGTAACTGATCAGTAACTACTCCTTGTTTCTTTGTTTTGAAAAAAATTCTCATAAACATAAGACAACAATGGAAGAATACATAACCAAATAGTAGAAAAAAAAATACATGGCAAAGCACACACACACACACACACACACACACACACACACACACACACACACAAACTAGAAGAGTTCCAAGCAGGGGGATAATATAGACTGACATAAGAAAAATGTATACAAGTAGTTGGATTGAGTTTAGCCTCAAATGATGAGTAGAATTTTTGTATGTATATGGGAGAGGAAACTTTTCCAGGAGAGGGAATACCACAGATAATAAGATCATAAAGACAAGGTGAATGTGGTGTATTCCAGTATAGTATGGTGAATCAGAGATTGGACACATGAGCTTGAAAGCAGCGATACATTTTAATTTAGCAGGCTCAGATTTTGAACACACCTGAGAAGACAGGTTAAGGATTTGGGGCCTGTCTTGGCAACTCTTAGAGGTGAATTAAATGAGCATGAGGTGAAGATGAAATAACAAAATAGATGCCTTTGACTTGATAAGTATACAAAATTAGCACAGGTGCTGGATAGCTCTGGGAGATGCTGGAAACCTAAACAAGGAAGGCCGGGCTTACGGTAATGATATTGGTACTAGCATGGAAGAAACACACTTTTAAAATAAAACAGGGCTCTAAACGTTTGCTGTCATCTTTAGCTCTGTGTACTGGGGAAAATAATTTAACCTCTTAGAAAACTGAAGTGCTCATCTGTATAAGACCTCATTCATAAGGTTTCTGTGAAGATTTATTTAAACCTGTGACAAGGTATATTAGCACTGATTCTGGAATACTGTAATTAGTCTATATCTTACTTTGGGATGCCATAACAAATACCATAGACTAAATGGCTTAAGCAACAGAGATTTATTTTCTCACGGTTCTGGAGGCAGGAAAGTCCAAGATCAAGGTGCGACAGCATTCAGCTTCTGTTGAGGGCTCTCTTTCTGGTTTGCACACATCTTCTTTCTTACTGTGTCCTCACGTTGCCTTTCCTAAGTGCGTGTGTGTGAGAGAGAACAAGCTCTCTGGTGTCTCTTCTTATAAGGACACAAATCCTATACCTTAATTACTTTCATAAAGTCCCTATCTCCAAATAAAATCACATTGGGGAATAGGGCTTCAACACATGAATTTTGGAGGGACACAATTCAGTCCATAGTAGCCTATGTGTGTTTGTGCCCACGACATTGAAAGAATTGACATGGAAAATATTAAGAATGGAAATTAGCCAGATGTAGCCACTAACCAGAGAAGGAAAATGAAGAAAGGGGACAAAATAAATGGAATGTTGAAGTTTTGAACACGAGTGGCTAGAGGGATTGTGGTCTATGTCAGAACAATGCTTCCTATCTCTGTCTATTAACCCTCCTCATCCAACTTCAGTTTTTTTTTTTGCGGTACGCAGGCCTCTCACTGTTGTGGCCTCTCCCGTTGCAGAGCACAGGCTCCAGACGCGCAGGCTCAGCCGCCATGGCTCACGGGCCCAGCCGCTCCGCGCGTGGCATGTGGGATCTTCCCGGACTGGGGCACGAACCCGTGTCCCCTGCATCCGCAGGCGGACTCTCAACCACTGCGCCACCAGGGAAGCCCCCAACTTCAGTTTCTAAAGGAACAATCATTCATGGTCTCATCACGTATGCCCCTTTAAAATTGATCACACATTTCTAGCTCTTCATTTCCATTAAAAAAGAAAACTCAATTTTGACTTCTATTTCCAGGAAAATTCTCAGAGGAACTCATGATATTCTTTCAGGTAATATTTTTTTGTTGTGAAAGAAATTTGACATGCTTCTTATTTTCTTATTCAATATTTCTTCAACATTTTATACAAAAAGTCCAGAAAAGAGATTTTCATTGACCTCTTGGGACTATCTTTTCTTTAGTGAGGTTCCTATAAATTCTATCCATTTGACTTTGCATCTTTTCCAAATTTTGAAAAAGTTATTGGAGGACGGCATGTAATATCCTATTACATTTTTACAACGTATTATGTTTAAAGCTTACGAGGGGTGTGGGGTGTGTGTGTGTGTGTGTGTGTGCGCGCGCGTGTGTGTGTGTGCGCACATGCCCACATTTTGTTTAATGATTCCTCCATACAGAGCAGGTAGAAAAAAAGAGCAGAGTTATGTGATTTCATGAAAACCTAGTCTTTCCTCTTTGCTTAAGTGGGAAGTAATAATTTTAGGGATACTGCCAACTTATAAAGAAGGAATCATTTCCATACACAGTTTAGAAAACGATAACTTGCTGTACATGTGTATTAATTTTTATTCTCATTTTTTAATTCATTGGTGGGAGTGATTCACTGTTCCCTATTACAGTGGTGTGCACAGATGTAAAGGTGATTTGGTGTTGCGAGTAGAAAGATGGAGCTGGGAAAGGAGAAAAAGCAACTCCCATATGTTATGTACCTACCTGTTAGAATTACCCTTCTAGGCTCTAGAAGATAGTTAGCAAAGCTAGAGAGATGGACAGATGGAGAGATTTAAAGCTCAAGGACAGATAATTAAGTTAACCACATTCCTTGCTTCATGGTGCATTGTTCTCATTGTTGCATGCAAGGTCCCTCTCTTTTGTGTCTACTCATTTATCCCCCTCACTACATTTTCCACTCTTAACCTTTTTTCTCTCTGCAGGAAAATATATAATTTTATAGATCAAGTGACTGAGGCTAAGATAAGTCAAGTCAATTAAGTAGGTTTTTCTCATGTCTCACAACAAATTAGTGCAAGTGCTGGATTTGAATTGGGACTAGTTGAAATGCATATTCCACCGAATGTGCTTATTTTGTGAAATCCTCAAAACAGATTGTAACAAAATATATCAGAAACTTTTGGAACACACATTGAGGTGTGTTTGTCCAGAGGAGAAAACCAAGGTTTTGGGATGCCCGGTAGGGAAGGTGGTACGTGTGTTAACTGAATATGTGAACCACATGTTAAAGTTTTAAGACCCTTTACTAAAGAATAAATGAGCCTTAAGGAATTGTGATTAATAGCATGTAATAGTAAGTTGCACATAACAAACTTCAGGTTTCCCTGAAGAGGATATTATCTAGGAGATGAGCATGCGGTGGAGGGAGAGTCTTAGTGGTGATTTTCATAATTAAGTGCTATAATCAAACTCATAATATTTATACTCTAAATTTTCCCCCAAGTTAACGTCTCAGTTCTAAGAATCTGAGTCCTTCCTCTACAATTATTGATTAAATAGAGCTTTTTCCCCTCAGGCACTCATTTCATAATCATATACAATTTTGTAAAAACTCGAGATTTTTCAAAATATTTTGTACTTTTTTGTTGTGGCAATAAAAAGTGGACTGAGGTAAAAACAGCATTTTATAGTTGACCAATGATGTATGATATACTATAATATAAAGTTAATTTATCATAGCCTCCAAGAATACTCATAAACCATATAGACAAATTTTACTGTTCCATTTAATGACTGACATGGGTTACTTAATATTTGATTTTAGATTGAAATGAAGCCATGAAATTAAACACTGATTTTCAGACCTAATGTGTGGAATTATTGCATTTCCCACTTAAAAACTAATTTATTTATTTTTAAATTTGTTTCCAGAAGATGAGCTAAAAGAGGTGGTTTCAGTATTCCAGTTGAAAGCACTTCACATATAACATGTTGTTCATGAGGATTCTGTTTATTCCCCCGATATGAAAGTCAAATTGGATTTAATCATCACTAAATTTTCTCTTTTTAACATTGGTTTTCAAAGCACTAGAAACACCTTGATGTGCTCTATGGGAATTTTGATCAGATGGATGCATCTTTAAAATCCTGTGAAACTGCATGCGCATCAGTGACCCTTATGCTTCCTGTCTTCAACCAACAGCACTTTATGGGCATGAATTAAACGATATATGACTTAGAATAAAACAATTTAAAGCTGTGTAATGCTTCCATCCCCATAACCACTAGCAGTGCTCAAGTGAGGGATAAACTGGGTGGCTGGGTCATTTAATTTATACCAAATGATGAACATATTCAACAGTGATTCCATCAACATGTATGGAGAGCTTACTATGCACAAAATACTTTACATGGATAGTCTAGTTTGATTTTCACAATAATTCTATGAGTTTGGAACTATGCATGATGCCCACTCAACAGACAAGGAAACACAAGCTCATGGAACAATAGTCACTGAGTGCTTACTCTGTGGTACTCAGATTCTCAGTTGTTTAAATATGTTTTCTTATTTAATCCTTAGAGCAACCTAATGAAATAGGTACTATTATTATTCCCATTTTATGAATAAGGGAACTGAGACTTAAGCAGTGTACTCATCTAAAATCATATCATCTGCTGATAAAAAAGCCAAAGTCAGGCCACCTAACTTCAGAGTCCAAGTTCTTACAGCCATGCTATATTCATAGAAGGCAGAACCAGTATTCACATCAGGTTTATCCAAACCTTTGTTTAACGGATATTTATCTATCCATTTATCTATGCATTTAAAAAAATACCAAATGAAACAAAAATGCTATTACCACTTACACTAGTGTGAACTTACCAGAACACTGCACCCAAAGTTGGAAACATCAATCCATTGTCACTCAGTTGGTAAGTGCCTTTCAATGTTCCTCCTTAAAATGCTTACCTCTCTTGGCTTTTAGGACACTAAAACCACCTGATTTTCCTCCAACACCTCTGGCCACAAATTCTCACTATTCTTTGGTAATTTCTCCTCATCTCCCTGCCTTTTAAAAGATGGAGCACCACAGGACTCAGTCTGGGGTGACTTTTCTTTCTACACTCACTTCCTTAAAGGTTTTCTTTTTGTTTTAAGCATGGAGATCATAATCCAAGTCATGGAGCTTGATGTGATCACCTCAGAGGAATAAGCAGAAAAAGAAAAGAAAAGGCAGCTAAAGAACTGGAAAAACTAGCAGATGAAGAAGACCAGGGAAATCCCTGGAGGCCAAGTGGTTAAGACTCTGTGCTCTCACAGCCAAGGGCCTGGGTTCAATCCCTGGTCAGAGAACTAAGATCCCACAAGCCACCCAGCTCAGCCAAAAAAAAAAAAAAAAAAAAAAAAAAGACCAAATGATGTGTGTGTGTATATAGATAAGAGTACCTGAAATCTGTGTGAGGTGTTATGTTAGTTAGTTGACTGTAGTAATCATTTCAGTGTGTTATGTATATTAAATCATCATGTGTACCTTAAATATCTAAATTCTTATTTAAAAACTAAAAAAAAGAGAAGAGGACCAAATGAATGGATATTACTGACAACTCAGACTCATAGGAGGAAAGCCAGAGGAGATGCAAAAAAAGTAAAGTGTGGGAGAAAAGTAAAGGAAGAGGAGAGTTTAAAAGTAGAGGAAGCAATGAGCCACTGCACTTGATGCAAAGCAGAAAATGCAGTGAGGACGTAAAGGGAAAAAGTGGATTTGACAGCAGTGTGTCATCCCTGCTGCAAGAAGTTCCCATAGAGTATGGTAAAGTGAGTTAAGGAGTTTATGGTAAAGGAGGAGGTGGGGTCCACTGTAATTTTGCAAAAGAGAGGAGGAGGGAATAAATGATGATAAAAGATGTGAACACTACCATTCATCTATCCATTCAGTATTTAATGAGCATCTACTATATGCCTGGAACTATTCAAGGAACTGGGTACACAACAGTGAACAAAACAAAAGACAAGCCCTATCTTCCTAGAGTTCCATTCTGATGGACAGATAAAAGTAAATATTGCTATTTATCTATGAAGGATATTGTATGTAAAATACATACAGCTTGTTAACTCCTACTTCTATTATACTAGTTTTATATCTGTACTGGCTTATTTACTACAATTTAAGTTCCCAAAATTAAAAAAAAAACCCTCACTTTATTTATTTTATTCATTTCTATATCTCTTTCCAATACACTCTGATATTTGACTTTATTTAATATAAAATATGTACTGGAGGAAGAAATAATAGGATTCTGTTTATCATTTGTTGTGGTAGATCAAACAGAAAAAAAAAAAGGAATGAGAAGAAAAGGGAAAGAGGGGAGGGGAGAAGAGACTTGTGTTTTATCATTCTATCTGGTTTCCTTCACCTGCTTTCCTCCCCCAACTCATCTTTGGACCATTCATGAGACCAAGTAAATTTCAACCCTTGAGTCTAAGCCTCTTGTTTCATGATCTAATCTTGATTTACCGAGGATTCTGATGACATGTACCCTAGCACACACTCAGCACAAGTCTACTTGATCATTTTTAACAATAAATTGGATTTCCTCCTACTTAGAAGGATTTTCAGAATTACTGACAACTCTTGGTTCACTATTACTAGTACAGGGAACCAGAATCACTATTTCCCCATCTTCCATCTCTTCTCCCCAATGCAACCTCCAAGTACACACAGACGACACACACACACACACACACACACGCCACATTCTCTAAAACACCAAATGTGAAAAATATTCTCTTTCCTCCTTATCAGTGATAATTATTCCACTTCCTTGCTTTATAAAGAGCACACACGGGCTGAAATTTTCCCAGCAGAATGTCATCATTTGCTTTTCAAAGCAGGCAATAAATTAAAAAGCATTGTGGGTAACGGAATGCAAATGATGCAAGGCTGACACCTTCTTAACAAAGTTAAACTGTTAATATGCACCTGGAATCATCTGGGGAATGAGCAATGGACCAGTTATGGAGCAGCTCTTCTAGCACCTTATTCCCTTGGTGGGGATGGGGGTGGGCACTCAGAATCACAGTATCCCACATGATTCCTAAGCCTGCTGACTCTGAATGTCTCTTGGGGTTTTATGTGGAGGCTGATAAACACTATCTCAAACACTAATGTGTTCACTTGGAAAAATCCATTTAACCTAAACCTAATAGGAAGTTTGTTGACGTCAAATAACATCAAGTTTCTTGGTGATGAACTAGACCTCATGGAGAAATTTATCTGAAAACAATGAATCAGGAGAGAAGGAAAGTTAGGAGTACTTGAGAGACTATGAAATACCAAGGCAGCAAAAACTTTGCCTATACCCATGGTGTGTCAGTCTTTTTTTCTTGGTCCTAAATTCCCCCAGCTGAAAATTGTCAGTTCTAATTATAACTCAAAGACTCTTAATGCCAAAAGTCTATGTTTTTCCTAAAGAAAAGCTCTATGTTATTGTTTAAACTATTCTTTTTCAACGGTAAGACCACTTCAAGAAAGGGGTGTGTGTGTGTGTGTGTGTGTGTGTGTGTGTGTATTAGTTCAGTCTGCTAAAAAAGTAATATGCACACCTGACACTTAGATCTTAGTTTCTAAATACCACCTTCAAATAAGATCAAATCTCTTTGGGAAGAAAGGATGATTTTAGAGATGAATCAGGTACAGTACAAAACAAACTTAGAACATATAGCGGTACCCTAAATAATGACATGCTCAAAGAATGATGGGGATGTGGCTGAGGGATAGATGAGCCAGTATGAAGGAATTTCCACTATCCTAATTAAGGACAATTTTAGCATCAAAATAAATAATACTGGTAATTAATTATAACTCAATGAAAAAGCTAATCAATGAATCCATAGAGATGTAAATCCATCAGAAAGAATAGTTCTTCCTTACAATGGAATGCCGACTAATAAATGTAGAAGAAATAATAGAATTGGGAAATAACCATTTGGCTTCCACCATAATAGTACCATAATAATAACTGTTCCAGGCAAAATATCATCAATGGATGCTAGCACTGATAGGTGAATGTTTGATGAAAAACAGAACACTTATATTCTCAGGACATCTTTCCACTAGATACTTGTTAATTAAAAAGGAAAAAAGTAACTTTATAGTAGAGAAACTTGGCAGGCACCACCTTAAACAAGTGATCAAAGTGTAACATCATCAGTAATGGGACAAATACATATTACATTGTTCTTAAAATGAAGCACTGAGAAAGAAAAAAAACCGTCATTTCTGTGGTATTCTTGCCAAAAGTACACAACCTAAATTTAATCATGAGAAGACATCAGGCAGACTTAGATTGAGAGAGACATTCTCCAAAATAACTGGACTGAAATTTTTTTAAAATGTAAAGGCCATGCCCAGCAATCCCACTACTGGGCATATACCCTGAGAAAACCATAATTCAAAAAGAGTCATGTACCAGAATGTTCATTGCAGCTCTATTTACAATAGCCAGGATATGGAAGCAACCTAAGTGTCGACTGACAGATAAATGGATAAAGAAGATGTGGCGCATATATACAATGGAATATTACTCAGCCATAGAAAGGAACGAAACTGAGCTGTTTGTAGTGAGGTGGATGGACCTAGAGTCTGTCATACAGAGTGAAGTAAGTCAGAAAGAGAAAAACAAATACCATATGCTAACACATATATATGGAATCTAAAAAAAAAAAAAAAAAAAAAAAAAAAAAAAAAAGGTCATGAAGAACCTAGGGGTAAGATGGGAATAAAGATGCAGACCTACTAGAGAATGGACTTGAGGATACGGGGAGGGGGAAGGGTAAGCTGGGACAAAGTGAGAGAGTGGCATGGACATATATACACTACCAAATGTAAAATAGATAGCTAGTGGGAAGCAGTCACATAGCACAGGGAGATCAGCTCGGTGCTTTGTGACTGCCTGGAGGGGTGGGATAGGGAGGGTGGGAGGGAGGGAGATGCAAGAGGGAAGAGATATGGGAACATATGTATAACTGATTCACTTTGTTGTAAAGCAGAAACTAACACACCATTGTAAAGCAATTATACTCCAATAAAGATGTTAAAAAAAAAAAAGTAAAAAGAAACAGGTCAAATTAATTTTAATAAAATAATTTACATTAAAAAATGTAAAGGTCATGAAACGTAAAGCATGATCAAGGAATTGTTCTAGATTAAAGAAGACTCGAGATTTGACAACTAAATGAAACATATTGTTCTGAATTGGATCTTATAGTCAATTCAGATCTTTTTGTTATAAAGGACATTACTGAATCAAACATTTTTTAATAAGACCTGTAGATTGTTTTACTGTATCAATTATTATTGATTTTTATAATTGTACTGTAGTTATATACAGGAATACCATTGTTTTTAGGAAATGTACACTGAGATATTTAAAGGTAAGTTTGCATTATGTCAGCAACTTATTCTCCAATAGCTCAGAAAACGAAATAGTGTGTGTCTGTGTGCATGTGTGTGTGTGTGTGAGAGACGGAGGGAGGAAAAGAGGGAGCAGATGTGTAAAATATTGACATTTGAGGACTCTCAGTGAAGGTATTTGGATAGTTTTTGCAACTTTTTAATAAAGTTGAAATTATTTAAAGATCAAAGCTTAAAAATAAAAAAGTAAAAAAATATATATGAAAGGTACGTCACATGAGATTGACGATACTGTATTTTCCTGCTTTTAAAGATTCGATTATTTGACCTCGCCAACTTTATTATTTTAAAAGAAAATTTTACAGTCTTTTGGTGAAGTCTAAAAACTGAGATTCTGTCTCATCTTACTAAAAGGAATCCACAAGAACTCTAAATTACATATACAACAAAACAAACATATTAAATAAATCTGTAATTTGTCGGCAGTGGTCTGTCTTCAAACTTTACAATATGTCTTCGAGATCCATTTTACTACTAATGGCATTTCAGGGCTTGCCCAGAACACTTGGCTCAAATTTTCCTGTTAAGCATCCCAGAGAAACTACAGCCATGGATAAAGGGCAGGATGGAGAACAGTAAGATTGAGATTCCCTGCTAGAGAAATTCTGATGAGTTACTTTTGTTAATCCTGCTGGTCTCTTTGGAAAACAAAGATCAGCACTTTATACATAGTAGAATTACAATAAGGAGGAGAGGTGATATAACGATATATTTTTCTCCTTTTGTGGATTATCTTCCCCCAAAGACGATCTTCGGAAACAAAGGAAAAGTAGCAGCATGGTATAGCGGAAAGAGGTTGAAGAGTTTGAAGTCAGATAGATCCTTATTTAAATTGGGGAAAATTATTTAAGGACTTTAATCTTAGTATACTTATCTGTGAAAACATGGAAACTAATAATTTTGGGGTATATTTCCAAAAACAAGTAAGCTAAAATGTGGAATGTGCTACATATTCTCCATTTTCCCCTCCAGGTCTTCTTCATCTTGCTCCATCCTGCTCTGTGTCCTAGGAAACTGACCTCAAAGACTGGTTTAACCAAGCTTTCTTGCCTTGGTTGGGTTTGGACAAACTGTGGCACATTCAGGAGATCAGGAGTTAGTAAGAGAAAAAGGTATGGCATTTATTCCTTCATGTCCCTCCCTATGAAAACATTGTTTGGCAGTGGCTGCAATATTCTTCCCTGTCGGACACTCCTTACCATGCAGATACATCTCTCACAGGCTAGGGCAACTCTTCCTTGGTTCTACCCCTCTACCTCACTAAGGTGATAATACCTTCCCACTATTGCCCTTTCCAGAGTGCTTCACCATCCTTTAATGGTTCCCTTAATCTTGCCTTCAAAAACAGTCCCTTCATTGATCTCTTCTCAATTACCTCTTTGCCATTTTCCAGCTTTTTGCTGCTAGAACATAGACTGATTCAAGAACAATCCTGACATTCGAAGAAGGCCAGTTTTACAATCCTTACTTCATCTGGCTCTGCTATAGTCAAGTTTAAGAAACTTCATACCAAGGGATGGACAGGCTCTCCATTTGCTCTTTGAGGTTGAAAGGAGACTCTAGTTACAATGCTTCAACTCTTTCACCGCAAAATTCTTATCAGGAACCACCTAACCAACCCTTAAAATGAAAGGCAATCTTGATGATTGGATATGGGGGTCTGGTCCCTGAAAAGTAAAACAGTCCAGATTTTGTTCATTTGCAGTCCTGTAGTCCTTGTGCTGAAAAGATAAGGTAATTCATGCTTAATGTACTATTTATTAAGGATTAGCAATAATATTCCTTAATATTTTCTACAATAGTATCAGGCAAAAGGGGAGAAAGCAAAGGAGAAAATGGGTTTAATATAGTTAAACTCTATGATTATTGACCTTCCAGAGGGATTTCATGTCTATGATCTTATTTATTTTCTTAGCTTTTACTTCAATAGATTGTATAATATCTGAAACCCACCTCAATTTGTTCCTTGTTCCTGGCATTTTCTCTCTCTTACATCAAACATCTGGGAGCATTTTACAAGGCTTTCCTGTAATCTGGCAAACTATATACACATGTGTCTTTTAGGAGTCCAATTTTCTCCACCCAGTAATTGGTGAATGCAGAGAAACAAAGTATCATTTTATTTTACATAATGGTACTATGTAAAATGATTCACTAATTCAGTTCTGAAAAATAATAATCACAAGTTGGAAGATTTAAAAACACATGTGAGAAGACAGCACCCAGGGAAATCTAGGTTCTTAGTGCTTACACAAGCTCACTCTTGCCCCCTGCAGTTTGCTGAGAGACAGAAAAATATTTTGTAATTAGCCTTGTGTGTTGCTTGCAAACTTCAGCTGAAATGTTCATTTGCCTTATAAGGAGCTGTCAGTACCTCTAGGAATACACCACACAACAGTATCATTTAGAAACAGTGTTGTTTCCACATCACGTAATAAATACGTCTCTGTTCTTCCTTTGTCGCCACTTCTTGTTAATAGAGAAAATTGTCCAGGAAAAATGCAACCCACAACTTAATATGGATTACTATGTTTTGTACTTCTTACAATTTGAAATAAATGTCTACATAAAAGAAAGATGCAGCAATAGCTAATGCTTTTCCCTGGGTAATAATACAATTTTGAAAAATAGAATGCCTAAGTAAATAAATTGGGCAAGCTTATCTTTTTGCCTGCAGTCTCATCTTACTAATGAGACTGCTGAGAAAATTTCCCCTCGAGAGCCCTACAATTCAGCACCCACACCGTTGGACAGTACCATCTCAGCAAGCATCTACACAAAACCATCCAACTGAATGGAAATTGAGGAATATAAAATGATTTCGTGTGGTGACTAAGACCTAGAAACCAAAGCTTTCAATATACACCCCCTACACCCTATGAAAAACTGCTATTCTCTGGTTTAAGTAAAATGCGAAAACAAAACAAACAGTTTTTTGTCCCCTAACAGCGCAAGATAAAATTTCAAACAAGAGTGCCAAGCGGCCACTCCTCAAACCTACCTCTGCAGTGGACTATTCGTATCAATAAGGAATTAAGGGAAGAATTCGTGGTTTCATCTATTTTTAAAAAGTGAATGGACTACATCTCATACCAAATAAACTAAATGAAAATGAACAGCTTTCTTTTTTAATATTGTGATACAGTTTAATTTATGTCAGAGTTAGTACAGATTCTAAATATGCTATCATCCAAGTAACAATTCACAATCTTAAGTCTGACCTACAAAGCCTTTTTCAAGTGCTGTAAGAGCCTGAAGTCACTCCATCTGTGGGCATCTCTGACTGAGCAAACCAGGTAGTATCAGATATTAATAGATATTAGTTCACTGTTGATGTCAGACCAAGACTAGCCTTAATTTCTTTTCATTAGGGAAATACACGAAGACAGCCGACGAAATAAACACTGCCCCTTTCTTCTACTATTCATTATATGTACTATTTTTACATTACTCATCTTTCTATTATGTATGCAATCCATTGAAACCATTTCCATTTTTGTGGTTTAGGAACAAATTATAATTCTCTAGGTTTTGTGTTGTCAAGAGCAAAGCAGAAGGAAACTCATGCCTCTCCAATTCTGTATTCTATAACTCTATTAAAGCCACTAAGTTGTCATTAGAACTTTGGCAGGTTTAGCACACTGAGTCTTACTAAGCTCACTGTCAATTACAACCCCACATAGACAGCTGTGTACTCTTCCAAGGGGGTGTGTCCTTGTCTGGGAGCAGAATTTATCCTTATCTACTTTCATCTTTTCAGCACCATCTATCATTTCCATCTGTAAATATATTTTAGAATATCAATTACATCATTATACACATTATACTTCACATTATACAGAAAGAAATACCATTGTTTCTATAGTTACAGCTAAGTGCTTTATTTTTTTAATGTGTAAAAATTGTGGAATAGGACAGGACTTAAGGCAAAGCTGTGAATATAAATCCCAATTCAGACTGAAAAATATCCATTAATCAGCATACTTAGAATATATTACTTCAACTAATAACAATTACATTGAATTATGCCATTATTCAGCCCATAGGTCTCCATAATTTCCCATAAACATAGATGAAAGGCTTGGCAAAGATTTATTTGTTCACTTATTTATTGATTACCTCCTATGCATCAGGCACTGTTCTGGGTGCTAGGAATACAGCTTTGAACAAGACAGATAAAGTTCCTTCTCTCATGGGTTGTACATGCTAGCTGGGAAAGAGAGATGATATTAAATTAAAGGTGTCATAGTAGTAGTGACTAGGAATGCTACTCTAGGCAAGGTGGTCATGACAAATGTTGCTGAGATTATGACATTTAAGCTGAGACTTGAATGTCAAGAAGGAGCCAGCTATGCAATGATCTGTAGGAAATGCATATCAGTCTGAGGGAACAACCAGTGAAAAAAATTTGAGTTAGGATTGATCTATCTCAGACTGTTAGAGAAACAGAAATGGTGTGGTTGAAGTCCAGGTAAACAATTTCTTTTACATTTATTTGCTCTACTAGCTACTAACCTTATAAAAATAAAATATAATCAGATTAGGACATGGATAAATCGCAAGATAATTATGCTGAGCGAAAATGCCAAAGAGGGGGAAAAGAGTACATACTATATGACTTCATTTACATAAAATTCTAAAACTACAGACAAAAATTTAGGGACTGAAAGCAAATCAATGGTTGTCTCAGTGAGAAATGTATTACAAAGGGACTCAAAGATGTTTGGGGGGGGATGATGGGAATAGTTGTAATTTTTATTGTGGTAATGGTATCATGACTGTATGTATAAATGCCAAAACCAATCAAATTGCATATTTTAAATATGTGCAGTTTATTGTACATCAATAATGCCTCAATTAAGCTATAATAAAATCAGGTTTGTTTGAGCATTTTCTTTTACAGGGAATATTTAGTAGTTTCCAGTCATGCCCAGTTCATTTTCTGAACACTTAATAAACCTTCCTTAATAATTCAACCTGTGCTTTCCTGATATCTACATCATACTCATTTGCTTAAGTTTGAGACACTATCTCTCTTTCTAGGTTTTGGAGAGTAAAAGGATATTTTTCCAACTTCAGTTTGCAAACATGCCTCCTCAAAGATCTTGGACAGGAATTAGATAATATCATATGGGTATTATTTCAGAATTGCCTTTTAATACAGCCAATCCAGAAACCCTGAATTCATTTAGACTAATACATATATTTTTTTAAAATTCCCTCTCCCACATTTGACATCTGTTCCTTCTTGGCAGGTTTTATTCTATTTTCCTCCTCCTCTGCCTCCTCTTCTTCTTCCTTCTCAGTCTGAATATCATTCTTTACGTAGTGAAGCCAAAACATGCCATGGATCAAAGGTTTCCCCGCTGTGCCTTCCCTTTAGCTGCATTCCTGCCTGAAATATAACTAGGTATGTTTTTGTTTCTCCTTTGGTTTTATAAATTCCAACCTCTTTAGGAAATTTAGTGTCCCTGACCCTATGCTTATTACCGCTGCTAACAAAAACTGGGGTCTTAGGGAAGACACAAACTCTGTGTTGCTGATGGAGTTAGTTAACAGTTACGCCGTTGGATATACGCAAACTCTGCCTGGAACATCTGTACAAATCCCAAGAGGTGACTGTGCAGACCTGGCTGCCTGGGTGCACACATCTCTCACCCTCTCACCATTCCAGTTTCTACCTGGGGGACTTCACAGAGTTGTTATAAACATAAACACCTAAAATATGAATTTTACAAATTAAAATCATTGTAATCTTCATGTATACATTGGGAACTCAACAAAAATGTGCAGATTTAAGAATTACCATCATTCTACTCCATGGGAACTAGTGAAACCAGCTTAGCTTCTGCTTAATTCTGACGGCACTCATACCTCTGCTTTGGAGCCATAGATGTGTTTACTTGCAGGCCATGATCTTTCAAACTCACTCATGATTATATTAAAAACATGACTTAGTATTTAGTGGTATAATAATTCCATCATTTCTCTCTAGTTCTTCTTAAGGTTCTGGGTTAGATTCTGCCAATCTGTTTATCAGATTTGGAGGCAGAAGGGGAGAGACCATTATCCCCGGGCAAGCATTTGTGGTAGATGGATGGGGAGACATCAGACATCATCAGCTTTCAGGAAAGCCTTAGCCAGCCACCTTCTTTGTGCCTATAGACCACAGACGTAGTTGAGGGCAGTTCCTTCAGGAGGACTCCAGCAGATGGAGATGCATGGAGGGGGTGTCCTGGAAAATCTTGAGATTCAAAGCAGCTTCTGACTGGGCTCTTGAAAACCACTAACTTTGGCACTAAATGTTAATCCGCCACAGAGTCCTTGCCTTTGGCCCCCCACAGTCTTTCCAATGGTTTAATAAGCCTCTCCTTCCCTTTACACAACATTCTGACCTGGAATTCATAAAGAGCAACTTGTTTTCCTGACAAGGTAAACAAGTATAGACACACATATGATTCAGTTAGAAACAAGAGATTTGTGATTTTACAAAACCACCTCTGCTGTTCAAACTGGTATCGTGGTTAAACATGCTGGTCCTGGAGAGGGCTTCCAGGGTTCAAATTCCTGCTCCATCACTTACGAGTAACTTTAGGCAAGTTATTTAAATTCCCTGTACCTCGGTTTCATCTCTTTAAAATGGGGGCAAAATATTTTTTTACCTCTTAGGACTATTTGAGGGAATTTAAAAACCTTATATGGGGCTTCCCTGGTGGTGCAGTGGTTAAGAATCCGCCTACCAATGCAGGGGACACGGGTTCGAGCCCTGGTCCGGGAAGATCCCACATGCTGCGGAACAGCTAAGCCCGTGAGCCACAACTACTGAGCCTGTGCTCTAGAGCCTGCGAGCCACAGCTACTGAGCCCGAGTGCCACAACTACTGAAGCCTGTGTGCCTAGAGCCTGTGCTCAGCAACAAGAGAAGCCACCGCAATGAGAAGCCCACGCACCGCAATGAAGAGTAGCCCCCCTTGCCACAACTAGAGGAAGCCTGCGCACAGCAACGAAGACCCAACATAGCCAAAAAATAAATAAATAAAATAAAGTAAGTTAAAAAAAAAGGCTTATATGAATAAAAACTTAGAATTAGTGTTTGGCATTTGTTAAGCAGTAAATAAATATTGGTTATTATCATCAGTGGTGTCCTTAACTCCTGCTTTTCTGATGAGTATACTCAATTCCCCAGTGTCTATTTTCCCACAATATTAATGGCTGAGTGGTTAAACTATAGCTCAGACTGGAATGCAAATCATCTCTATGCCCTCAGTGCTTCACTGATAAGAGACAGAGTCAATTGAACTTCTTCAGGCCCTCTTTCCAAAAGTTAGATCCATCCTTTCTAAGGCAAACCTTCAATAACTAAGTAGACCTAAAAGATAATTTTACATCTTTTCCTTAGAATACAAAGAAGAAGTTCCTTTGACTTTTCCTAGGTTATTCCCAAGTAATTAAATATATGAATAACAAGAAAAACAACAAAGATTGACTGGTTTTCCTTCATGGTCTTGAACATTCAGTGAGTGAAAGGTTTAGAATGTTGAGACTTATTTGCATGTATGTTTCCTTATCATGGAGGATGTTGTGATCTTTGTACTGAATGTAGAGGAACCAGCTCTTTGGTTAAGAACATCAACTTATATAGATTATTTTTCATGGTCTAAGCTTTCCCCTTTGTGTTGGAAACTGCTTTATAAATAAAATTTTAAAGAATTATTTGTAGTACATTTCAGGAAAAAAAAAAGAAATTTGGAATCAGTGATCTGTATTTGAATCACAGATCAGCCATGTAGTAGTAGCTTGGGTTTTACCAAACATTTAGCATCCTAAGCCTCCATTTATTCATCTATAAGGTAACAATTAATAATAGTAATAAAGATTTCCTAATAATAATAAAGATTTCCTAGGGTTTGCTTGATTTAAGATAACACATATCAAACCTTTATCACACTTCCAGCCCTATGACCTGTCACCATTCTACTCCTCATTGTATTTATTTTGTCACACGCTGGCAAAACACAAGGAACTAGTCAGCTTCCCTGATTCAAAACCACATAATGAAATGATGAATAACAAGTCATCATAAGCGCATCATTCCTCACCATGTTATTGCCCCTAAATCCACTTCTGAACAAACCTCTTTATTTTACCCTCTCCTTTTCTTCTCACTTATTTATAACTCCTTTCTGTTACCTAAGTACTGTTAAGCTTCTGTCCCTTTATTATCTACTCAGTAGGCATGGAGATAAAATTTAATTTTCATTCAACCAAATACGAGCTTTGTGCCACTTAGCATAATTCAACTGCCTTGCCTTTTATATCTTGAATGAAGTGTTGCAACCTTACTGCTCATGCTGAAATGAGAGGATATCAATGGCTGTAGCATTGAGAATAAACATAGGCTATTCGAGATGAAAGGAACTTAAAGATCTTTAATTTTAAAGCTAAAAAATCTGAGAGTAGGGTTTCCCTGGTGGCACAGTGGTTGGGAGTCCGCCTGCCGATGCAGGGGCTGCGGGTTCGTGCCCCGGTCTGGGAGGATCCCACATGCCGCAGAGCGGTTGGGCCTGTGAGCCATGGCCGCTGAGCCTGCATATCAGGAGCCTGTGCTCCGCAACGGGAGAGGCCACAACAGTGAGAGGCCCGCGTACCGCAAAAAAAAAAAAAAAAAAATCTGAGAGTAAACAAGTTAAGCCACCTCCCCATAGTCACAGAGCCAGTTGTCAGCAGTAATATTCTGAACCAGAACTGAGCTTCTGTGAAACTAAGCCACATGTCCTTGGTAAAAACTGTGCTGGGTAACGAAGTGAGGGCTTCATGGAAATTTGTGGAACAGCAAAAACCATGACAGATTATTTCATCTTGGATGCAGTGGATGTGTCTAGATTTCTTTACTTGATTCACTTCTAAGAGGGGGGAATTGGACAAATGGCCAGAATAAAGAAAAAGGGCAAAACGTGGAAATGTTCACAGAAACTCACCTCGCATTTCTCTTCTACAACAGAGTCATCTAAATTCAGAAGCTTACAAACCAAAAATGTAAACTTTCTGTTTCTTTTTATCCTCATAAGGCTACTCTAGTTTGAATATTATGACCTTGATTTCTTCTCTTGTAAAACAGCTTTCCTTTTTCCTTTTCTTTTTTTTTTTTTTGCCTTTGTTGTCACATCCATAGTTTTGCTTTCCTCTATACTATCTGGTAGACTAACTCTTATAGGTAAAATGGTTTGAACCATAATACTAGAGGGCTAGCTCTTTGTAAGAGCCACAGGGGCTCATGGAGTTTCTTAATAAAGAGAAAACCAGTATTAAGAAATAAAGAGAAAAAGGTATTACTCAAAAAATTAATGAAAGTCTATTGAATTAACTTAGATCACCCATACCAGGTTATTTGAAGCTTTCCTATATAAAGATAGCCTCTCCTGTTTGGGAAAACTTTAAAGGTTTTTGTCTTCCATTTTTATAATTAACAACAACAAAAGACAAGGCTGCAAAAGGCTGCTGTTGATAATAGAGAGTGGAAAGAGTGAGTTTTCTTGATTGAAATTTTTTTCCAGGGCCTGATAGCCTATTCTGCTTCCAGGTATTTATAGATTCATAGGCAAGAGACCAGCCTTTCATTTGGTTGAGCCTGAGGCAGAAGTGAATGAGATCCCCAGTGTTGACTGGAAATGGGTAAATCACTTAACCACACCTAGGGGTCACTTAGACTCCCTGGGCTCCCATGGAGTCATTTGTAAAATAGGTATTCTTTTAGGTTAACATTCATGGTTGTTATTAGGTGGGGATATTTTACAAATAACAAATATGCAACATGAAGAAAATTCACTTTAACTCCTTTCTGTCTGCAATCTGTATCACCTCTCTCTTTCGAATTCTTATCCCCATGAGTTGCAATGCATTCAACCCATGGTGACATACATTCCACCTATGATGATATATATTAATCTTCCCTGATAGTATTAAAATAATCAAGGGATATTTCTGGGCCAAAATACGTACAAGACATTAAGATTTTGAAACTTACACATAAACACACACAGACATACATTCACTTTACCAACACATACTTTTAGGGACTGAAGAGAAAAAGAAACTAAGATGATTAAATAAGTTTTAGATTATCCATTTAATGGCCCTCACCTCTGTCAGTGGCTCTGCATGTTGCTGAAGTCACAATCAGCATGTGTAGAGTATTAATTATCCTGATTTTTTCCCATTTATTATTTGAAAGTCTGAACATCATAAAGGAGAAGAACTTGAGCCTTGTAATGAAACAGAAGTGAATTCAAAAGCTAGCAGTTCTTCTGTAAGATTCATGGCATTTGGCAGACTTCTTAACCTCTATAGAACAATTTCTTCGTAAAAGGGGACTTTAATAATAGCATCTATCACACAAGATTATTTACATGATAAAGTAAAATAATACTAACAAAATGCTTAGCATAGCATCGAGTTCATGGTAAGGTTCTAATGAATGTCTGCTTTTATTATCATCTCATATATGCATTGACACACATTATTTTCATGGTTTCATGGTATTCTAGAAAATTAATCAACCATGTTCTTTCTTTTTTCTCTATTTACTACTAGGAATTTGGGTTAAATTTATTTGGGGATATAAGTCTCATTGCTATAAATATCTATGTAGTAAATACTGTTTTCTGATAAGTTTATTTTCTTGAGGGATATTCTAGCTGGAAACAAAATTAAATGGGAGGTTTTTACGGACCTTCTTAAAAGTTGCCAAATTCTTCTCCAGAGGAAAAGTAAACCAATTTACAGAGTATAGTATTATTAAACTTCTTTCTTCATAGATGCACTAACACTGAGTTTTCATTATTTTTATTCACTTATTGTAGAAGAATCAGCATAGAATCATACCAAAAATATTTGAATTAGCCTTTCTTTACTAATGGACCAGGGTTTTTGTTATTGTTTCCTGCTAAGATTAGCACTTCTTCCTGGCTAATCAATTCATTTTCCCTGATCCGTTAGAGAGCCATTTAATGTTTTAAAGCTACACGTGATAACTTATAGTCTCAAAAGATCCCCAGGCTGAGTTCCGTTCCAACATTTCCCTCCTCGTAGCCACTGGACATTTCTTTGCCTACAACTACGGAGTGAAGCTAAGACTATTCTCAAATATTAGGTATTGTGGGCTAATTTTTTTTAATTTAAATAAAATTAGGGTGACCAAAGACAAGCAAAAAGAAATACTGTCATAATTGCTATGTAGCAACAACTGGAATTGTTGGAAACAGAGTGTAATTTGCAATCTGAAACACTGAGTTTCCATCTTTTGTTTTGATACAATGCACCTTTTGGGGAACAATTCTCCCCATTCCCATATGTCTCATTTTGGCCCACAGACATTGGTACTCCACTTCCTGCCCTCACCTGCTTCTCCCTAAGGGAGGAAGAGTGTCATGAAGTTGATGATTCAGGGGGAGATGCTGAGTGAGCATGAGTTGCTGGTGACCCCCTGTGTTCATTCTCTCCCTGAACTCAAGATGCCCCTCATTGCTCCTCTGCATGATAAGCTTAGCAAGGCCAGCTCTGCTCCTACAATTCTAGGTAAGAAAGTCCAATTATGGTGGGTCCATGCACTCTAATTCTTTATAACCAGTAAAAAAAAATCAGGTGTGTTCCATTCAACCTATCCAACTCCTGTGTTCTATTTCTTATTTGGTTTAGAATTCATGAGAGAAGAAAAAAGTGTCATTCATTGGTCATAAAAAACCCCACCCAGCTTAGTATCTGTAGTCACTAAACATCAAGGATACAGAGTCATACTGCTTGGTTCAACTCCTATGTGATTCTTATTAGCTGGGTGAAAGACAAGTTATATAGCTTCTCTGACCTCCAGTTTCCTTATCTGTATAAGGGAGATAATAGTACATACCTCAAAGAATTGTTTAAAGCAGGAGTTGGCAAACTTTGGCTCTCTGGGACAAATCCAGTCCACTCTTTATTTTTGTAAATAAAATTTTACTGAAATGTACCCATGCCCATATATTTGCATATTGGCTATGGCTACTTGCACGCTGTAACAGCAGAGCTAAGTAGTTGTAAAACAGACCATATGGCCCATAAAGACTAAAATATTTTCTATCTGTCCCTTTACAGAAAAAGTCTGTCAACCCCTGGTTTAAAAGATAAAGCAAGAAATGAGGTATGCATACAAAACACAGAGCACTGGACATGACAAGAGTAAATTCTTATCATGTGTTAGCTATTATTATTATCTATTAAGAGGTAGTGTATCATAGTGATTAACAGTACTGATTCTTTAGCAAAACTGTATAGGTTCAAATCTCAGCTCTACAACTTATCAATTCTGTCATCTTAGGCAAGCCACATATTTTATTTTGAATCACAATGTACTCATCTGCAATATGAATATAATAATATCTAGTACATAAAGTTATTGAGAGGCTTAAATGAGATTATACAAGTAAATTAATACTTAGGAGATTGCATGTCACTTATATAAATATTTGCTGTCATCACCATCACCATCATCATCATAACTGTCATTAATTTCCCCCTACAGGATTCCAAAATATAAACTTATTTTGAACACAAGTTCATTGATAATATTGTATCTCAAGTAATTCACATATTCATTTAGTAAATATTAACCAACCATCTTGAGGGAGTCAGAGAGTCTCCAGAAATAGAGATATAACTCTTCCTTTCTCCTTAACTTCTGCAGTACAATCAGATCTATACTTTCAGGTCAAAGCCAAAATATCATGAATTCTTGAAGAAAAAGCACCATCTAAATCAAGTTACTTCATACTAAAACAGGAGGAGTTATCTGCATCCAGCTAGACTACAAAACGGGTTTAAAGAGCCTCTAAATCCTGGGTTATTGAGCAATTTTAAGCCTTAATAGAGCTCTCATGATTCAAAGATGAATAAACAAAAAAATGATGAAATAGAAGTTGAAAGAGGAGGATGAAAGAATCTTAACAACCCAGAGCGTGAAACATTCTGCAGTGTATAAGGAGATGAATGCCTTACTCAACCCACAGATCAATGGTGCTCTTTGGGAAATGATTAGGCACAGGAAACAGAAGCCAGCATTAGGTAGCCCCTGTTCAGGTATCAGGAAAATTCAAGAAAAATGACATCCGTGAAACAGTACATGAAAAGATAGCAGATCCAAATGGAAAGAGAGCTGACCATATTGCAAGCAAGCATGAATAAAAGAAAAACTGATGAGAGATAAAGAAATAGCTGCAATAAAACCTAAATGTAAAATGGCTGAAAATAAAACACATCAGCAAAGAGGAGAGTCCACGCTGCAGAAAACTGAATCTATGAGGACAAACATTAGACGCACTTCCAGAATCTAGTGTTAAGAGTTACAAGGTACTATAGAATATTGAGCAGCTTTCCCTCTGCTATACAGTAGGTCCTTGCTGGTTATCTATTTTAAATATAGCAGTGTGTACATGTCAATCCCAAACTTCCAATCTATCCCTCCCTCCAATCATTCCTGCTCGGTAACCATAAATTAGTTCTCTAAGTCTATGAGTCTGTTTCTGTTTTGTAAGTAAGTTCATTTGTATTACTTTTTTGGAAACTAACACAACATTGTTAATCAACTATGCTCCACTAAAAAATAAAATTTTTTTAAGTATGAAAAGAAGAGTTACAAAGTAGAAGTGATGAGAGGAGAAGACATGACAGATAGGGAGTCTGGAAAGCAGATATCAAACACTCCAGAGAAAGAGAATGAAGCGCTAGAATGGAAACACTGCTGTTGTATAATTGAAAGACATGTCAGAAAAGGATAGGGTATTCAAATTCCAAATGAATCAAAAGGACCTAAACCTAAAAAGAAAAAAGAAAAGAAATAATTTTGATGCAGTAGAAAAAGAATATTTGTGTTAATGAAAAAGGAAAAACTATTAAGGCAGAAATAAACAAGGTACATACAAAGAAAGAAAAGTTAGGCTGATTACTAATGGCTTAAATATCAGAGAAAATTGAACCAAGCCTATATTGTTTTAATGAAATCTCTAGGTAGGCAAAGTGGAACTCCAATGTAAAGGAAAGAGGAAGATATCCACATGTATACTAATATACCAAAAGTACACCATTGATTTACTTTACCAAAAAAAAAAAAAAAATTAAGGTGTTCTCTAACAAAAATGTGAGATGAGTCAACATAAAAATAAGAATGAGGACATGATTGCACAGAGTGGATAGAGATGAGCAATGCAAGTAATTAAACATAAAACTGAATTTTAAAATGATCTGACTATGACTATTAGACAATCCAAATGCCACAGATATGTCTTATGTGAGAAAATAAGAAGTGGAAAACAATATTTTTGTTTAAAATAAATGAGACACAGATGGTTGGACCGGCAATATGTGTATTTCAAAATGTATATGTTCCAGGAAAAATCCTAGGAAATGTAAAGTGTTGTGGATGATTGAACAATACAGACCAAGTACACACTTCACTCACTCACAAACATAGGAAAAAAGCTCCTATATTCACAGTAAATACCATCAATATCTATAATAAAATAATATTTTAGATCATAGCCAAATACATTTTCCTTTGATTTTCAAGGATGGGTGAATATTATAAAACCTATTAACATAATTTAAGACTATTAGTTTAAAGTAATAATCATTTTTCTAGATACCAAAAAAACTCATCATCCAATCCTGATTTTTTAGTTACTAAACTAAGAAAAAAGAATAATTAATAAAGAGGACATTGAACATTAATACCAAACCAACAGACATTTTACTTAATTCTTAAATACTTAGAATCATTCTCATTTTGAAGCAAGATTCACAATCAAGTTGCCCATAAAATCATCATCATCATCTTTAAACTATGTTCTCAAAACTGAGCAGGTTATAGATAAGAATAAAAAGTAAGCAAAGCTAATTGTCAAAATTTATAAATGATACTATGATTTATCTAGAAAAACAGAAAAATCTAGGGGAACACTTTTAGGTATAACTACAGAGAGCAGTGAAGTTACTAATAAGCATATCAATAATCAAGAATGTTCCTATATAACTAAGACAACCACTTACAAAAATATGATGAAAAAGATGCTTTTTGAGTGACAAGAAAATTTTAAATGTTAAGATTAAAAGCTCATGATAATAAATCAAGGAAGTACATGAAAAAAAAAAAAGGTTACAAAAGAACCCCTACAATACTTTGTGAACATCAAAGAAGATCTGAAAAAGTGGAACAAAATATCAGGTTTTGAAAAAGTCATATAGGCAAATAGTCAATAGATGAAAAAACCCTATAATTTTAATGCAACTTGAGTTAAAATCCCAGTGCTTTCACTTTGGGCAGGTAACAACTCATCATAGAGTTTATTGGCGAAAATTTAAAAAGGAAAATAGCAAAGCACATTTTTAAACAAATACACACATAAATATATTAAGTGGCAAATATAAGTATATGTAAATGTATATGTGTGTTAAACAATACTAATGAGGTGGTGCTTGCAACATCACAGGTTTAAATTACACAGTTGCAACATTAAAACTATGTGTTCCTGGCAGACAGATTAATGGAACAGAAAATAAAACCAAAAACATATATATATATACATATATACCAGGTACATGCATATGTAAATACTATATAATAAGCTGACATATTAATCAGTGTTAAAGGATGGATTATTAAGTAATTGCTGTAGCAAATGTTTAACAATATAGCAAATGGTTAACAACTGTTAAAAATGGTTAACAATTTAGAAATACAGACTTATTCAATAGTGAAAAAATGTAGAGGAATTACAATATGTAAATATACTCATTATAAACTTACCTACTTCAGTTGAATTAACACATTCTTACAGTGCATGTGAATTATTTGTTATTAGACTGAGGCAGATAATTTTATCAAAGGTAAAAGAAACAAAGAAGAAGACTGAGAAACATATCTATGTAAAAACAAATACATCCAAAGTCAATAAACTATGTAAAAAACATGAAAGGTTAATCGGGACATATTCGAAATATCCAAGACAAACAGAAGTAGAATATCTTTAATATAGAAATTGAATTTAAATGTAAATTTTAAAATGATTATTAAAAGAATAAAGAACAAAAGATATTATTTGGATATTTATTTTAAAAAAGAATACTACTGAAATAGAAGCATGTAATCCATTTCAGAAAAGGTCAAAGTATGAATTAAAACAGCACCCCACTTTCACCTATAAATTGCAAAGATTTTAACACAAAAACAATCATTGTATCTAGTAGATGAGGTAGGAGAAAATATAGACAACCTTGGTTTTGGCAATTATTTTCTTTTTTTTTTTTAACATCTTTATTGGAGTATAATTGCTTTACAAAGCTGTGTTAGTTTCTGCTGTATAACAAAGTGAATTAGCTATACATATACATACATCTCCATATCTCCTCCCTCTTGCGTCTCCCTCCCACCCTCCCTATCCCACCCCTCTAGGTGGTCACAAAGCACCAAGCTGATCTCCCTGTGCTATGTGGCTGCTTCCTACTACTAGTTATCTATTTTACATTTGGTAGTGTATATATGTCCATGCCACTTCGTCCCAGCTTACCCTTCCCCCTCCCCGTGTCCTCAAGTCCATTCTCTATGTCTGCATCTTTATTCCTGTTCTGCCCCTAGGTTCCTCTGGCAATTATTTTCTTAGATACAACACCAAAGGCATAATCCATGAAAGAAAGAATTGTTAAGGTAGACTTCATAAAAATTAAAGATTTTTGCTCTGTGAAAGGTACTATGAAGAGCATGAAAAGACAAGCCACAGACTGGGAGAAAATATTTGAAAAAGCACATCTGATAAAAGACTGTTATCCAAAATATGCAAAGAACTCTTCAAAATCAAAATAGGGAAACAACCTGATTAAAAAATGGATCAACAACTTAAAAGACACCTCACTAAAAAATGATATACAGATGGCAAATAAGCATATGAAAAGATGCTCCACACTCTCTGTCATCAGGGAAATGCAAATTAAAACGAGATACAATTACACATCTATTAGAATGGCCAAAATCCAGAACACTGACAACACCAAATGCTGACAAGGATGCAGAGCAACACGAACTCTTGTTCATTGCTGGTGGGAATGAAAAATGGTACAGCCACTATAGAAGACGGTCTGACAGTTTCTTACAAAAACTAAACATACTCTTACCATACAATCCAGTGATCATGCTCTTGGTATTTACCCAAAGGAGTTAAACACTTATGTCCACACAAAAACCTGCACACATATGCTTAGAGCAACTTTATTCATAATTGCCCAAACTTGGAAGCAACCAAGATGTTCTTCAGTAGGTGGATGGATAAGTAAACTGTGATACATCCAGACAATGGAGTATTATTCAGTGATAAAAAGAAATGAGCTATCAAGCTATGAAAAGACATGGAAGAAACTTAAAACATATATTTTTAAGAGAGAAACAGCCAATCTGTAAAGGCTACATGCTGTATAATTCCAACTATAGGACATTTTGGAAAAGGCAAAACTATGGAGCTAGTAAAAGGGTCAGTGGTTAACAGAGGTTAGCAGAGAGGAAGTGATGAACAAAGGGAGTGCAGAGGATTTTTAGGGCAGTGGAACTACTCCATATGAGACTATAATGATGGATACACGTCATTTTACATTTGTCCAAACCCATTAAATGTATAACACCATGAGTGAAACCTAATGTAAACTCTGGACTTTAGGTAAGAATGATGTGTCAATGTCAGTCCATCAATTGTCACAAATCTACCGGTCTAGCAGAGGATATTGATAATGGGGAAGGCTATGCATGTGTGGGAGCAGGGTGTATATGGAAAATCTCTACCTTCCTCTCAATCTTGTTGAGAGCTAAAACTTCTCTAGAAGTAAAGTCTATTTTGAAAAATGTGTTTATAAAGTTTCAAGGAAAGGAACTCCTATACATGGTTGTTGAGGGTTTTTTAATCTATTTATTCATAGGTGAAAAAGTAATCTAATTTCACCAAAATGCTGACAATCGTTATCCACAGGTAGATGGATGGTGTGTGACTGAAGACAGGAGTAGGGATGTGTTTTTGTTGTTTGATTTCCAAATTATATTTTCTTATTCAGAAAGACAAAAGTGTATATGTTTTAAATGAAAACCAAGTATCTTTAATTATTAAAAAGCCTAATTAGGTTTTCTAAAGTCTATGAAAGATTTTTATTTTTTCTGTGTTGTTTCATCAAACTGAAGAGAGGATTAAACTAATTTATCTTGATTCCAAGGGAAGCCCCGGTTAAGGCAATAGGACTGTAATTTGGGAGAATAGGCGAGATATTAAGCTATTGCTAAGGCTCAGGTCAGAAACTCTGAGCTTTCTGTTGTTATTAATGGAAGGACAAATGGAGAGAGGGGAGCTGAGCTGAAGAGTGGAAAGGCACTGGAGGGATACAAATCAAGATGAAAGGTGGCTGACTCGGCAAAACTGTTAAATGACTTTGCAAAAGACCTGTCACAATGGATAAACGGCCCCTCCTGAAGAAGCAGCTTAGCATTCCTGCAGTGCACACACAATTATTTCCAGGGATGAGACTGACAGGAAGGAGAAAGAAAGAGCAACGGCAAGAAGATCTAAAGACGCCTGAATGAGTCTGCAGACATTTCTTAAATGAGCAACTGGGAAGAAGAGAGCTATAGAAGAAAAACCAAAACAAAGAGTGCATGTACTTCATTTTCAGCTTCAGCCACTGGGCAAACAACCACCATTCTGCCCTTTCTCTGCTCATGAAAAATGGTAAGTTGCTCTGTGGATGCTGACTACACTCTAATTGTTTTTGTGGTAAGTGAGGCATAAAACCTATTGTCAAAAAACATGATGTCCACGGCGTACAGCCAGCCTTTATCTTCCCAGTAGATCACTCCCAGGGGTTAATGTTGTCAGAGGGACCCTCAAAATAACATGTGCTCGCATTTCTTTAAGGCAGACTTTCAGGTCAGAGCCCCCCTTTTTTCTCTAGTATCTCCTTCTCTGCAAGAAAAGAGAACTTTCCTCAAGTATATAACCCTGTTATGTCAAATAAAGGCCACACGCCCAAGGAAAAGAGGCAGGAGTCGGCGGGAGGGTAGCATAGGTCTCCTCTCTAAAGCTTATGGAGAGTTGTACTGACAAACATTAGTTACACCCTTTGTATTATAGTAAGAACCCCTGTTGCTAACACAATTCTTAGGATTCACTCTGCTGATTATTATATCTCATGATTTAGTTCCATTCATCAGAAACGAATCAAAGGTACTCAAACAGCTTGCTGCTGGTTTCAAACCAATATCATTTTATTAAGTTTCCCTCTGCCAGCCTTTAATGATTATACACTTACTGGCAGGAATATTTTCTGGGTCAGGATATTTTCAGCGTAATTTCCCCCTCAACCATTAGTTCTCAGGTCCTTTGGGCAGGAACCATGATTTGTTTGGATCACCTGCCTCCATGAGTAGAAAAATATATTATGATACAAACGTTTGGGTGAAATAGGCAGTTTTCACCCTGCTGCTCTCCACCAAGCTCCATGCCTCTCAAATTTAACTGAAATCTTTTCAAAACACACAGATTAATCACACCCTTTGTAGGTATCCTGCCCTTAAGAAGCCGTCCCAGCCTAAGAAGGGTCAGAGGTCACAGGAAGACTTCAACCTTCAGTATTCTCGGACTGGTTGTAACTGAAAAATTACCAGTCAGTTGTGTGGGATGGCATGGAGGGCAGGTAATACTATGTTCTTATGATAACCCACACAGCGGCCACTGCATTTGGAGCCTGACACCAAATTCTTTAGGCTTGAATTAGAAAAGGCACTTCTTTGATAGATTTCTTCTTGTTCCAGTTTACAGGCAACTAATCCTCACTGCATTGGATCAAACAGACGGGCACAATCAATTCAGGGAAAGCAAGCAATGCCAGGTCTGCTCAGTCTTCCCTCAATGAGCAGCAGAGGGGGAGGGGGGGAGACGGAAGGAAAGAAAGAAAACGCAGGCATGCCTGCACCCAGGATAGCTTAGCAAAGGCAAAGATGAAAAGACAAGTTGAAATATATATCCTGGCAGATGGAAGCGCTTGCTGTCAGAGGGAGAAGCTGAAACACCAACCACGATGCCAAGCACACCAAGCCTTCGGGCTCGGAGGGGTGTTGAAGGAGCTGGGGCAGACGGAAGTGGTTGTGATGTCAAAACGAAATTGGCACAGTGACTTTAGGGAGGGAAGAAGTCTGGATTTACTTAAGTCTCCATAGTCTGTGATCTATAGCATCGTGTGATGAGCAAGTTAAATATTGCACTTAGGTAATTAAGTCTCAGAGAAACCAGTGCCTTCCAAAGCAGTATTAATTTACACTGCTAGATCTTTCTAGGCTTGATTGGCCATTTGGTGAGAAGTCACACTGGAATGGCAGCTGAACAGTGGCAGGAGGAAAATTAACGAAAATGAGCTAGAAATAGGAGGCCCCAGTATTAGCGGTTTTCTCTCTGCCTTGGGACATGAAGTGCATGACAAGATGTTTCCTCATCTACCGGCAGGCACTCCCTCACCCAACAGCTCAATCCCCCGCTCCAATGCTTTGCTCAAAACGTGGGCAATGACTTAGCGTTCTTTGACTCCTCTGACGTTTCCTGATCTCTCTTCTCTCCCATGGCCTTTCTATCTTCCCTTCTTGCCCCCGAATACAACTTGTCTACAGTACAGGGCATCAAAAGGGCTTCTGCGGATAACAGTTCTCCCTCTCCTGACTCTTTAAAGATCCTCACTGTTCTCAGAGATCCATCCTTTCCCTGCCATGGCTGTGAGTCAGTTTCTCTGGGCCAGCGTATTCATCACCATCATGTATTCTGAGACAGAACACTGCTTTTTAAGAATGGGAAGATTAAAACATTTCTTGTCCCCAAGTGCCTGGATATTAGCAGCGAGATTGCCAGATTTTAGCTAATGACTCCAAAGTGACATCAGTATAAACAGTTATAAACACATAACACAAATCAGTTATAAACACATAACTGGCAAACATAAGCATAGGTAAATGTGCACGTGTGTCGCTAAGCTGCATCTTCTTTGCCATGAGCAAAAGTTAATAAAAATACATATTTATAAATGTATGTAGCTTTATATGTGCATTTATGTACAAGTAAGCAACATCCTCCTTGTCTTCAGCAGGAAGTAAGGATGCCCCGAGTCTGTTTCCAATGGAGCACTACTACCCTACCTTGATCTGGCAGCTTCTCCATATTTTCTCTCTGTCAAAGACCCATAGGTCCATGTGACTTTCACTTCCCAGATATTCTCCAATGGAAACACAAAGGTTCAAATAGTGAGCAACTTACCGCTGGAGGTGGTGGTCCAGGGATGACTCCTCAGCATTCAGTAGAGCTGCTGCACAGGTCAGCAGCTGATGGCTGCAGCTTACAGATTTGAGTTCCAAGATGAGGAGGCCCAAGCAGAACATAGATCCCATCTCCTCCAGTTCACTGGTACCAAACTGTAGACCCTGTCAGTTAAACAAAGCACTCAACAGTGAGTATAGGATGGAAACCGAGTGAAGACAATCTGAGATTAAGAGGAAGGACACCTGGACATAGGCCTATCACAGAAATTAAGAATTAATAGTATTTATCAGTCACTGCCCAATGTGTTTTGTTGTGGGATTTGTGGCTTAGTGGTTCTCAGTCTGCATTACATCAACCTTCAGGATTTCCCAGAATTACTCCCAAGACAGCAATGACCAGGTAGGGGTACTAGAGGGCAGGAGGTGTACGTGGAGATCCAGGAGTCACTTCCCCCCACTTTAGATAAAGCAGCAGTGCTTCTATCTGTATTTTACAAAAGGGTTTCACAGCTGAAACCAAAGTCTGTAAACAACAGTACTAAGAGATACACTTTTTCTCCCATAAATTTGCCAACCAACGGAGAAGAATGAGGGAGATCTCTCACATACAAACACTAAGAACTTAAAAAAACAAACTCATTTACCATTTATTTAGAACCACCTATTCAGTTGTACTAAGATAACACATGAAAGCAAAGCCATGACATTCATGCTATGCTATTATTCACGAAGTTAACAGATAATAATAACAATGAACAAACAACTTTATTGAGCATTTACTATGTCCAGTACTGTTCTGAGCCCTTTTACATGCATTAACTCAGTGAATCCTTAACAAAGTCCTATGAGGTAGATATTGTTACTGTATCGATTCCACAGAGAAGGAGATTTAGACCCATAGAACTGATACTTTATCCATGCCCTGCCAGCTAGTACATAATAGAGCCTCATAAATCACTTCTGACTTAACTACTCAACAAACAGCTTTATGTAGTCTAGGAGGAACTCTATTACATGGTGAGGTAGAAAGTGCATGGTTTTTGAAGTTAGATAAAAATTGGATTTGAATCCTGATTTTACTATTTTCTGACTGTGTGATCTTAGATATATGAACATTTGCCTTGATTTTCTCATTCATAAAAGGGATTATAATTCTTCCCTCCATATACTTAGATAAGTCATGATAGGAATATTTCAAAGTCCCCCAATATTGATCAGTAATAGCTCAATTTTTCTTTTATTCATCCTATAAAGATATTTAATATGACAGAATTCAATGTGGTCCTGAGGTCTTCATGTTTATAAAGTACATTTGACTTAAATGAAAAAGAATCAATTGTTGAATATTATATTTTAAGAAACAGATTTTCCATCCAAAGAACAGTGATCAAGACAGGGATGTGATAGTAAAAATTTGAAAAGATTGGCCAAAAGTATCCCAAGGCAAAAAAAGTTCCAAGCCAGGAAACTGTAAGCGTCACGAAAGAATTTCTAGGTAAAAGGATAAAGAAATGTGTAAGGTCCTCAAGTTTATTTTATTTTTTTAATTTATTTTTTGTTTTTTTAACATCTTTATTGGAGTATTATTGCTTTACAATGGTGTGTTAGTTTCTGCTTTATAACAAAGTGAATCAGTTATACATATACATATGTTCCCATATCTCTTCCCTCTTCCGTCTCCCTCCCTCCCACCCTCCCTATCCCAACCCTCTAGGTGGTCACAAAGCACCGAGCTGATCTCCCTGTGCTATGCGGCTGCTTCCCACTAGCTATCTATTTTACGTTTGGTAGTGTATATATGTCCATGCCACTCTCTCACTTTGTCCCAGCTTGTTTTAGCTGTTTAAAAATGTGATTTGCTGCATGTCTGGACACCTGTTTTCCTGAAGAAAGGAGACATTACTTCAGAGTTAAGTGAAGTCTGTTGTTCCATAAACAACGGCAGTGGGAAGGGAAAGACGTGTTTAACAAGTTATTTTCCTTAGGTCAATGGAAAAGAGCACTTTTTACAGAGAGAGAAAAATCTCAGTCTCTTTCCATGTGCCACAGCTCTGAGGGCTGATACTTTTCCTCTGCCCGTTTTCCTGGCTGCTTTTCTTCATTCTGGAAGGGCTGTCTTGGTCACACCCTCCTCAGTCAGAAGCAGGAGGCCTCCTCTTACATGTGTTACCCCAGCATCCAGCTGAACAGACAACAGTCCAAAAGAAGGAAGAGTCCTGGAGGAAATAAATCTCACAGCATGCACCATATTGCCAGGTCAGGGGCAATTTCTTCATACAAATCAACTTCTGTACAACAGCAGACAAAATGATAGTGTTTTCATAATGCAAAAATAGTCCCATATCTCTGATATTGGTCTGTTTATTTCAGCCAATGGTTGGTATTATAAAATGACTATTCTAGAAGACCTTGAATCATGGAACTTATACCATTTATTGGCTGTGGGGTCTTGGGTAACACTTACTCTATTTCACCCTCTACTATCAATCTCACTTGAGTACTCTATACTTTTTACCCTCACACAGTATCAAAAACATTTGTTTATCCAGGAGCTTCCCTGGTGGCTAAGTGGTTGAGAGTCCACCTGCCGATGCAGGGGACACGGGCTCGTGCCCCGGTCCGGGAGGATCCCACATGCCGCGGAGCGGCTGGGCCCGTGAGCTATGGCCGCTGAGCCTGCACGTCCAGAGCCTGTGCTTCGCAACGGGAGAGGCCACAACAGTGAGAGGCCCGCGTACCGCAAAAAAAAAAAAAAAAAAAAAAAAAAACATTTGTTTATCCAAATGGCCTCCTCTTACCTCCCACACCCAGCCTTGAGTGAAATCCTCAAAGGCAAGGACTGAGCAGTATCTGTTTTTTTACATCCCTGGCATGGAATACATAGCCTGTCATATGGCATGTCATCCATATATTAAAAATGGATAAGTAATGGTTATAAATGGGTGGGTACAGAAAGGCATGGACCGAGTGTCTCTTGGATATTTATTATATTTGTTAAGTGAAACTTCATTTCTCTGAGTAACGAATAGAGGAATGCCTTTAAATTATGTTCTCCCATTGTTAAAGGTCATGAGCATTTTTTAAATTCTTATTTTATTTTTGCTCCAGGAGGTGCATTCACTCCCTGGATATGTTTGGGGAAACAGGTGGATAAAATTTAGAAATTCTGTTATATACTTTGGTCACTTACCATGTACTCACAGCAGCAAGGCTTTGGGTTAGTTTAAAAGTGCATCTTAATAAAACAGAGACCCAATTTTCCTCTCCCCCAGCTTAGTTGTGTTAATTCGGCTTTGCTTTTCACAGCCGATGACAGAAAGCCTGACTATAGTGGCTTAAACATAAATAGAGCTTTATTTTCTGCATATTATAAGTTTTGGTGGGTATGAAGTTCGTGGCATTATTTCAGTGTCTTAACAAAATCAGGGTCACTTTATCTGCCATTCTCCTGGTTTTCTCAACATGACTACAAGATGGCTGCTGTAGCTCCAGCCAGCACATCATCATTCAAGGAGGGAGAAAGAGAAAGTGGGGGGGAGGAGGTGACAGCATACTCTTGCTTACACTTTATTGGCCAGAACTGTGTATTATAATAAAGCAAACTCCAGCTTTACAATGGTCTGGTAAATGAACATTTTACTTTGTTCATCCTCTTTAATAAAGACATGTAAGACAGAAGAGTGTTAGAAACAAGCGTTGGGTGAGCCAACAATGTCTGTCATATCAATATTCAGTTACCAATGCTGCCAGAAAGTATAGGTGCCTATCTTTTCATCACATTGGTAAGCAAAACTCACTAGCACAATTCTTTATATATATATACACACACATTAACTTTTCTTGATAATCTACCCCAAAATAAGTCAAATTCATAAGTACATCTGAACTTAATTTTTAAATATTAATATGGGAAGAATATTTGTGTTATTATAGAAAATTACTTATTTTAATATTTATGTTATTGCAGAAAATTACATATTGGTAAGACATACACAGAATCCACAAAAGATAAGTTTATAAAGCATGAATACTGATAACTGGTGAGCAAAAGAGGAAAAATAATTTAAAAACAAACATGGAAAAATGTTATTACCTAAATAAAAATGCCTCTTACACCCAGCATATTGGTAGATATATATATTCAGATTTGTAATATTTAGTGCTGACTCATGATAAAAGCTGGCACATATCAAAATACACTGACTATGTGACATGATAATATCACTTCTGGGAACTTTTCCTAAGGAACTGATTCTAAATAAAAGTGAAGCCATATGTACAAACTGTATATTATATCAAGGTTATATATAGTAATTAAAATTTGAGAGAAATAAAAGTCTAAATACCTAATAAGGAAAAAATGACTAAGGAAATTATAATGGAATAAATTTTATGACATATAATGAAGTCACTAAAATGATAATTATACAACAATTTATCAATATGGAATATGTTTATGATTTAATGATAGGTGTGAAAAGCAAAATCCAAAGCACATAATGATGTGATTTCTGGTGAAGACTTAGAAATGAAAATTCCTCATGCTCGCTTTGGCAGCACATATACTAAAATTGGAACAATACAGAGAAGATTAGCATGGTCCCTGCACAAGGATGACACGCAAATATGTGAAGCATTTCGTATTTTATTTTACCAGGGGAAGGGATAGATTGGGAGTTTGGGATTGACATGCACACACTGCTATATTTAAAATAGATAATCAACAAGGACCTACTGTATAGCACAGGGAACTTTGCTCAATATTATGTTACAGCTTAAATGGGAAAAGAATTTGAAAAAGAACAGATACATGAATATGTGTAACTGGATCACTTTGCTGTACACCTGAAACTAACACAACATTGTTAATCAGCTACACTCCAATATAAAAGAAAAAGTTTAAGAAAAGCCATTAAAAAAAAAAAACCCTCACATACACTTTCAGACACCATTGCTAAGATTTGCCAATATTACACAAACATTTGGGGGAGGGGGCTCTATAATATCAATAAAACATCCATGTAAGAAATACTTTTTAAAGTTACTGCTCCCTAGAAAAATGTTTAAAAAGCTATATGCAGTATGCCAATAAACTATTGTAATTCCATTTAGCAGTTGTAAGATCGTCTCTTTATCTTTTATATTCTGAAGTATATTAGATTTATTTCTTTTATGTGTAATTCAGTGACACTAAAGATTGGTGTCTTTCATTAGTTCTAGAAAAGTGTCACCCATTATCTCTTGTAATAATTTATCACCCCCATTCCCTATCTCCTCAATAACTCTTAGCTCTACTTTCATATTTTTATTTCTTTCTATCACTGTGATTCTGAATATTTTATATAAATATTCCACTTTAATAATTCTCTCTCCAGCTTCATTGAACCGTCTCTTTAACTCATCCATCTCAAAAACTGTCTCTAAAACACTAAAAACACAGTTTTTTATATTCTCTACCTGATTATTCTTGAATATAGTCTTTGCGTGCATCATTTGTTGGTTTGATTTTTCTGTTTAATGTCAATAATGTAGCCTTGTTTGCTCAAATATTTTATGATTTTTCAAAATTTCTAAATTTATATTTCTTTTCATTCAAAGAAAGCCTTTGTGGATTGATTATAATGCTCTTGCCTCCAGAAAGAACTTGTGTTTTCCTCCCCTAGGCACTTGGGGACAACAAATCAAGGACCATTATAGGCTGAGCTTTTGGCTTGAGGCCTTTTGGGCTACACTGTACCATTGAAATATGACTCCAACTCTGCTTGAAGGAGGGTTTGTGTTGAGAAATTATGAATAAAGACTTTTCCATTTTTTTCCTGCTCTACCCGAAGCAATGGCCAAGACAGTCAGGCAAACCCACTTACTTGCTTCACAGATTGTGGTTTCACTACTTTACTGACTGCAAATGTCATTTTTGGAGGTTCTGGCTTTGTGTGATTAAGTCTTCAATTAGTCCTCACATCTTGCATGGGCCTCTCTTTGTGTCCGAAAACCCAAGTTACAAGTGGATAGGGATTAATATCTGCCCCAAAGACCTACAACAATGTCTGGCAAAGCCTATCTTTTTAACAAAACTAGGCTTCATTGAACACCCTTTATAAACATACACAGAGGGAAGACATTACACCTATGTAGAAATACTGCAGTTAAAAAGGGTGGCACTCAAAGGACACCAAACAAGTACATTTACTACCAGAAATGAGAAAAATCTGGGACATTTCTTGTTTATATTCTTGGAAAGAATAAGAGTATATTGCATTGGTGAAAGTGCAGCAAAAGGCATGATGAGAGAATAAGAGCACAGAAGAAATTGTACTATTGAGATGGAAAGTACAATGTCTAAGTTAAAAGACATTGGAAAGAATTAACAAACTGTTTGATGTAGAAAATAAAATTCATTTTGTATAGGACAGCTTTGAGAAATTTTCCAATATCTCAAGGGAAAACTAGATAAACAAGACAAGTTAAATATATAAATAAGAACTGTAGAACAGATTCAGGCACTTGATCTTGGACTTTCTTGGACTTTCAGACTAGGTAGTATGGGAGTCATAACAGAAGTCAAGAAAAAGAAAAAGAGAAAAAAGCATGAAGAAAAGAAGAAAGAAATTCCTTACATTAAAAAAAAAAATCTGAGTCTGCAGATCAAACAAGCTCATCAAATACATGTGTTATAATTAATGAAAAGGAACAAAGAAAGTATAAAGATCCCTATAAATAATCAAAATTAAATAGTAAAATTTGCTCACACCACTAAATACCAAAGACAATGAAGCAACAACATACAGAATTGAGGAGAAAATACTGTGCCTGAAAAATGTTGTTTATGTGTGAGGGCCTTAGGAAGATAAACCCAAGGAAGAGAAAGAATTAAACACAGACCACACATTGAGAAGGAAAATTTCAGAATTTCTTTTAAAATATTGTTGTAACCCTATTATTTATAATAACCAATACATGAAAACAACCTAAGTATCTATCAATGAACGAATTGATAAAGAAAATATGATATAGATAAAGGTATAGATATAGATATATTAGGATAGTAGTCAACCACAAAACAGAAGGAAATCCTGCCATTTGCAACAACATGGATAGACCTTGAGTGCATTACGCTAAGTGAAATAAATCAGAGAAAGACAAATACTGTATGATCTTACTTATATGTGGAATCTGAAAAAAACAAACATTGATACAGAGAACATATTGGTGGTTGCTACAGGTGGGCGGGTGGAAGTTGGGCAAAATGGGTGAAGGTGGTCAAAAGTTACAAACTTACAACTGTAAAATAAGTCCTGGGGATGTAATGTGCAGCATAGTGACTATAGTTAATAATACGGTATCATATATTTGAAAGTTGCTAAGGTAGCAAATCTTAAAGGTTCTCATCACAAAAAAAGTTGTAACTATGTGTGGTGATGAATATTAACAAAACATGATGATCATTTCTCAATATATACATTTATCAGATCACTATGTTGTACAGCTGAAACTAATGTAATGTTATATGCCAATTATAACTCAATAAAAAGTGGGAAAATATTAGCATAACCCTAAAACCAAAAAACTGATCATTATAGCACATAAATAAAGCAGCAAGACAAATAATTAATTATACAGCATGGTCTAGAGAGTATTTTTCTAAGAATGACATGGGGTTGGTTTTATTAGGAAATCTACTAACAGAAATGTTAACACATAGAGATCAAAAGGCAGAAGAGAAAAGAGAACAACAACAACAAAAAAACCAGGACCTTCTGTATGCATCCATTTCTAATACAAGTCTTAGTATATGAGCCCACAAGGCACTTACTAAACCTGAGAGGGCAGCATGGCATGGTAGGTGTAAACACAGGCCTGGAGCCCAGATTGCTAGGGCCTCAATCTCAGTGCTGTGCTAACTGTATGGCCATCAGGGAAATCATTTGACCTATCAGTGCCTAATTGTCTTATCTGTAGAGTAGGAATAATAATAATAATACCACTATCTATCTCATGGAGCTGCTGAGATAATTCAGTGAGTTAACATATATAAAAATTTAATTTAGTATGTGGCTCATTTCACATTATACAAGTATTTATTATTATCAATAATAATATCAAATGCCTATATAAAACCAAAAGTCAAAATTATACTTGGCATACCCAATCCTTACTAAAACTATGGTATATTCTCACTACTGTTATTTACTATTATTTGGCAGGTTCCAAACAATTCAATAAGATAAGAAAAAATGAGTCATACATATGGAAAGAAGGAATCACATTATTATTTGAAAACTGATTATGTACTAAAACAAACCAAAGGAATCAACTGAAACAGAAAATCTATTAGATATAAGGCAAGAGTTGAGTAAGTAGACAGGTAACAAATTAAATATACAAAAATCAATTTTCTTTCTATGAACCAGCAAAATAAATTAAGTATAATAAAAATTCCATTCACAATAGCAACACAACACTAAAATATTTAGGAATGGAATTAATAGTAAGTACTCTAAGGGTTATATGATAAATCCCAGGACTTTACCAAGAGATAACAGGTAAAATTTAAATAAATGAAGAAATATGCTGAATTCTGGGAAAGCAGTGACCAATAGCATGCAATATCAATTCTCCTCATATCAGTCTATAAAAGCGTAGAAATCAAAACAGCAATGGGGATTTTCAGACTCGGCAAACTAAATCCACTTTAGAAGAATACATGGCAAAAATATCCCAGAATAATTTTGGAATAAAGAGTAAAAATAATGAGGGTTTTCCTTTACAAATAGGCAAAAGATCTTACACATTTACAATAATTTGCTGTTATGGTACTGATGCAAAATATGGCAGCAGATCAAGGGAAGAATGCAGAAAGCACCAAAACCTTGGAATATGTGAAAGTTTGCATATGATAAAAGTGCCTTTCAATTCACCAGGAAATGGATTATGATGGAGCTAAAACAAAAACAACTGGTTAATATTTGAAGTAAAACTCTTAACACAAATATAAAATTATTTAATTTTGATTAAAGAGTTAAATATAAATATTTAAAAATCAAGCAATAAAGAATAAAATACAGATTTATATGTTCTACCATCTCCAGACCAGGAGGTCTTTCAATGCATATCCCCAAAGAAGAAACCATAAAGGAAAATATTAGTGAGTGGATAAATAAAATATAAATATATCTAAATTGCCTAAAATATTACAAGTGAAACAACAAACTAAACATAATTTTAATAAAGGGACAAATAACCTCACTTGATATAAAGTGCAAATTACTATAACAATAAAATATCATGATTTGCTTCTCAATTCAGGTTTAGCCTTGATCACTAAATTGTACTGATCTGCTGGTCCAAAGCTATAAAAAGGCACTATCATAGTCTGTTACCAATGAAGTACATATAGTTGCAGTATTTCCAAAGGACAATTTGAAAATATATTTCAAAAGCCTTAAGAATGTTTAAGTTCTTGGAGTTCATTCAAATTCCAGAAATCATTATTAAGAAAATAATCGTAAGATGAACAAGAAAGTCCTAAATGTGCACCAGTATATTACTAGTCAAATAAGCTTGAGTATATTCACATCATGGAATATTAATATTATGATGTGCTTTGAAGAGACAACACCATGGTGATAATTTCACAATAGAGTATTTTTTTAAGTATCTGTGGAATGCTTTAATTTCTTTTTTTTTAATTTTTTATTTTATATTAGAGTATAGTTGATTTACAATGTTGTGTTAGTTTCAGGTGTACAGCAAAGTGAATCAGTTATACATATACATACATCTATTTTTCTCCAGATTCTTTTCCCATATAGGTTACTGTATTACAGAGTATTGAGTAGAGTTCCCTGGGCTATAAGGTAGGTCCTTGTTGATTAACTATGTTATATATAGTAGTGTGTGTATGTTAATCTCAACCTCCTAATTTATCCCTCCTCTCACAACCTTTCCCCTTTGTTAAGCATAAATTTGTTCTCTAAGCCTGTGAGTCTGTTTCTGTTTTGTAAATAAGTTCATTTGATCATTTTTTAAGATTCCACATATAAGTGATATCATAGGACATTCGTATTTCACTGTCTGACTTACTTCACTTAGTATGATAAACTCTAGGTCCATCCATGTTGCTGCAAATGGCATTATTTAATTCAATATAGTATTACAAGCTATAAATCCACTACAGTGTAGTATACCCATTGTGATCCTAATTTTATTAAAAAATTTTTAAACAATTTACATGTACAAAAATGTTAAAAGTAGTTAGAAATGCATGATGATGAGGGTACCCACTTTAATTTTTTTCCTTGTTCGTTTTCCTTACTTTATTCTTAGTAATTGCTTTTTCACTCATATTTCCTTAAGCAATGCACCTAAGCCTGGAAAGAGTAGTATATCTGAATGAATATTATTTTATATATGATTTTAAATTTATAAGTAAAATTAAAATTCATTTTAATAATTCCTTAGTTAAGTTAAAATTAAATCAAATATTTGAATTTAAATATTTAATTAGGACAAAAGGCAAAGAATAAAGCTGGTTAGTCACATCAACTTTCTTGAGTACCTGTTTCTTCCTTCACAAACATTACCTGGTATCCTCTAGATTCTCCTTAATTCCTTTAGGTCACTGAGCCTGTGCCTAATTTCATTTTGGGGTTAAACACCTTAAGGTCTAGTAAGAATATAGCAACAAGAAATCTACTCCCTTGGTATTGTCCCCAGAAACATTTTCAGAATCTTTACAAACTGCCGGCGTGAGTTGAGAGACAGTGACTTTTAGAGTTTTAAATGAGTTTGGAGAGGTTGTGAGACGAATTAAGTTTGTACATCCTTTGTCCTGACATGCACCCAGCAGAGAAGTTAAAACTGAGCCAATCCAGCCATGCAGATCTGTGAACTCTAATAGGTGGTAGAGAAGAAAGCGAGAAAGCCGGTGGGCGGGGCTCCTCGGCTTCCTTGCTTATCTAATGCTTTCACACTGAAGACCAAATCAATCGCGAAGCATGTTGATGTCTCTGCCAGACTCCATCTGATGGGCTCCTGTGTACAAAGCCCCTCTGTATCCATCCTTTCAGCCCCGGCTTCCTAATCCATTACTGACAATTGTTTCCTTAGTAACTGCAAAAAGGCCCTATATTCATGGAAACAGCAGGGCTGAAGGTGTGGGCTGGATTTCAAATGTGTCCTTTATTTCTATGCTGGACCTTCCCTGGGTCTTTTATTGGTAAATGTGTGCTTAAGCCATGAATGACACAGCAGACAGCTAAGTCCTCTGTGATTGCCTTTCCATGTCTTTCTGGACCACGCATATGAGAGTAAATATGAATCAGAGACTGTATCTTAGACAGCCTAGAATTTGAGCAGAGAGGAATCTTAGCAAGCTTAACTCTCTGTTTTATAGATGCATAAACTGACAATGCCTTATACAAGGTTATGTAGCTAAGTGCCAGTAGAAATGGGCTTAAAATAAATGTTCCCCTGACACTAATCAAATGTCCATGTCAATACACAAGGCTTCAAACTTCACATTCCTGTTTAATAAAAGATTTGGAGTTCATCTTTTCTTAGAGGTTATGTGCCTCTATAAGTCTTACCTTTCAGCAGGAATAAGCACAAGCCCAATCATAAGCAATTAGGTTGTCACCTTCCTTCTCTATTTCCACCCACTGTCCCTGGCACTCATCTTCCCTGGCCCTTTGATCCCTTAGCTCTGCCCTTCGTTCCTGAAACCTGCCCTAGCCCGCCTTATGATGACTAGCTGCAGCAATCTCTCTAGCCCTGGGTCCCTAGAGGTGCTCTGAGATCTAGTTTTGAATTTTCCTTCTAGTGTCACAGATTGGCGGGGAGGGTGGGAGAAGGTCCCCTGCCTCTGTCTAAGAGTTATATACAATATTTTGAGAAACTTGTCTGAAAAAGACAATGACCAATCAGAACAGATGCTGGTCATAGCAATGGAGCAGAGTTCTGCTTTGCCAGGTTTGTATCCTGTGGTTTCTGAATCTTAATATGGTCCTGGAGGAATATGGAAGAGGAGTGAGGGAGAACACAATAGTGAAGGGGTGGGTGGGAGTTTCACCTGGAGGGCATAAGCAGTGGCTATTAATGCACAGATGTGAAAGTATTTCAATTCCCTACACAGTGGAATACCAATCCTAACCCTTATCCAGGTATCCAGGCTCCACACCAGTCCGTCCAAGTACACCCAGTCTCCCTGTCTGGTGAGGGGCATGGGACACAAACCAAAACTATTTTCAAAAGGTGAAATAACATTAAGATGAAACTGCAGCTCCCAATTTTCCATAAATATAGCTTCTCCCAGGAGAGTGGCCCACCAGACATGCCTTCACTAGTCACGTTGGATGGCCAGTGGCTTTGGGAGGGTAAGAGCACCATAGCAATATTCAAGTCCAGCACTTCTCAAAGTGTGGTCCCCAGATTAGTGCTTGCCTGTGAAACGTTTGTCAACACTTATCTGTGATGAAATAAGAGACCTGAGACTGAATATAAATCAATCATGTGACTAAGTACACATGTTTATTTCATCTGATTATTTTTTTCCAAGGGAGCACTGTGATTGTGCTTATTTCTATTCTGGTACAAGTTTCCTATATCTTTGCAGCAACCGATGAATCAACAGTTCAGGGACCAGACAGTTTGTGTAGTACTGCTCCAGAATAAGCTCCCCAACAAGGCCTCGGCTTTGAACAATGCAAAAGGAATATTTTGGGAGTCAACTCTCTGGGATCTGAATCTCAATTCTGCCACTTCTTATCCCAATGACCATGTTCAAGTTATGTAACATCTTTGAATTCAAGTTCTTCCTTAAAATGGGAAAATATTACATATCACTTAAGTGTTTCTATGAATATTAAATGAGATATAATGTGCACATGTGCTATACAGATGCACAGAGTAGATGCTCCATAAATGTGAATTTCAGGCATTTTTTTCTACATGCACTATTACACACACGGGCCTAGAAATCTGTATAAATCACATTTATACATAACATATAAATGTATGTATGTCCTTAAAACCTAAAAATAGAGTTACCATATGATCCAGTGATCCCAATCCTGGGCATATATCTGGAGGAAACTCTATTTTGAAAAGATACATGCACCCCAGTGTTCTTGGAAGAACTATTTACAATAGCCAAGACATTGGAAGCTACCTAAATGTCCATTGACAGGTGACTGAATAAAGAAGACGTGAAATATATACATATATATATATATATATATATATATATATATATATATATATATATATAATGGAATATTACTCAGTCCCAAAAAAGAATGAAATATTGCCATTTGCAGCAACATGAATGGACCTAGAGACTGTCATACTAAGTGAAGGAAGTCAGAAAGAGAAAGACAAATACCATGTGATATCACTTATATATAGAATTTTTTTAAATGATACAATTGAACTTACTTACAAAACAGAAATAGACTCACAGAAATAGAAAACAAACTTGTAGTTACCAAAGGGGAAAGGTGGAGAAAGGATAAATTAGGAGTTTGGGATTAACAGATACATACTACTACATATAAAATAGATAACCAACAAGGGCCTACTGTATAGGTAGGTACAGTACACTGAACTATAGTCATTATCTTGTAATAATCTATAAGGGAAAAGAATCTGAAAAAATATTATATATATATAAAGTGATTTAGTTATATATAACTGAATCACTTTGCTGTACACCTGAAAATAACACAACTTTGTAAATCAACTATACTTTAATTTTTAAAAATGTATGTACGTATACATATATAAATGTCACTCATCTTTGATCAATTTTCATTTTCTTTCTTCTTTATTTTCTTCCAATTTAACCTGGTCAATCTGATGTGGATAAAAAACAAAGAGGCAAAGTATTGAGCACTGGCATTCAAGAGAAGCTAGAGCTTTTATCCATCTACATAAGTAAAGTTTCGAATGAACTGAGAGAGAAGAATCATATTCCTGGTGTACAGAAACACCTCAGAGATATTGCAGGTCCAGTTCAGACTACTGCAAAAAAGTGAATATCAAGATAAAGTGAATCATACAAATTATTTTGTTTCCCAGTGCATATAAAAGTTATGTTTAGGGCTTCCCTGGTGGCGCAGTGGTTGAGAATCTGCCTGCTAATGCAGGGGACACGGGTTCGGGCCCTGGTCTGGGAGGATCCCACATGCCACGGAGCAACTAGGCCCGTGAGCCACAACTACTGAGCCTGCGTGTCTGGAGCCTGTGCTCCGCAACAGGAGAGGCCGCGATAGTGAGAGGCCCGCGCACCGCGGTGAAGAGTGGCCCCCTGCTTGCCCCAACTAGAGAAAGCCCTTGCACAGAAACGAAGACCCAACACAGCAAAAATAAATAAATAAATTAGTAAACTCCTACCCCTAACATCTCCTTTAAAAAAAAAAAAAAAGTTATGTTTACACTATAGTGTTGTCTATCATGTGTTTTGGGGGAGGTGAAATTTCTTCCTTACCCTTCTGGAGTTCTTTTGGTTGGTCTAATGATTAAATTGACACAGACAGACTAACAGGAGGAAAAAAAAAAGTTTGTATTCACAGAGGGCTCATGAAAATGGGACCCCTGAAAGTGACCAAAACGGGCTGTTTATGTGTCATTTTTAGACAAAGAAACAATTATTTGTGAAGATTTAAGAAAACAAAGGTGCTTCTACTTGGAGCATCAGACTAATCAAGACGTAACAAAGTTTGTTTACACAGTTTTCTTAGCCTTGAATTCCCTAATTCTGGTGATAAGGATGCTTTCTATACTCCTGGTATAGGGAAAATACCTTCACATGGGAGATTTATTTCCTGCTTTTAGGGAGAAAGACGGGGATCAGAGTGTTTTTTAGTATCTTTTTACCTCCACAGGGTGTTTCCCAAGTTATTCTAATTCAAAATAATCAATAAACCATTGAGTCATATTTTGGGGTGGCCTTCCCTGGGCCCCAACAGAGTGCAATGGCATTATGTCTTTAAAACACAAATGTGCATACCTTAATTTAAAAATACTTTATGCTAGAGAAATGCAAATCAAAACTACAGTGAGGTACCACTTCACACCGGTTAGAATGGGCATCATCAGAAAATCTACAAACAACAAATGCTGGAGAGGGTGTGGAGAAAAGGGAACCCTCTTGCACTGTTGGTGGGAATGTAAATTGATATAGCCACTGTGGAGAACAGTATGGAGGTTCCTTAAAAAACTAAAAATAGAATTACCACATGACCCAGCAATCCCACTACTGGGCATATATACCCAGAGAAAACCATAATTCAAAAAGACACATGAACCCCAGTGTTCACTGCAGCTCTATTTATAATAGCCAGGTCATGGAAGCAACCTAAATGCCCACTGACAGACGAATGGATAAAGAAGATGTGGTACCCATATACAATGGAATATTACTCAGCCATAAAAAAGAACGAAATGGGGACACTTGTAGAGACGTGGATGGACCTAGAGACTGTCATACAGAGTGAAGTAAGTCAGAAAGAGAAAAACAAATATCATATATTAACGCATATATGTGGAATCTCAGAAAATGGTACAGATGAACTGGTTTGCAGGGCAGAAATAGAGACACAGAGTAGAGAACAACCATATGGACACCAAGGGGGGAAAGCGGGGTGGGGGTGGGGGGTGGGATGAACTGGGTGATTGGGATTGACATGTATACACTGATGGAGAAAACCAATATAAGCAGGAAGAGGGATTAATATCCATTAGGGCCTGAAGATTTATATGTGGCTAGAAGTTGATGTTATGATCCAAAAGATATCATATAACCAAAAGTAATATAACAACTTTATATTCAATTCAGCAAATGAAGCCTGACCAAATGCAGAGAAAAATCATCATTTAGGGCTTAAAAGAAATGAGATTGCTGTGTAAAACTCTCATATTGAGTCAATCAGTAAATTAAGAAATAATGGTTAATTTTAGAATGTTTTAACTGAAAAATCAGTAAGAAAATTTTATTGACAGCATTGGATTATTAATACAATTAACCTTAAGGGAATAAAAAAAAGATTATGTCTTCATCCTTCTAGAACTTCACTCTGTTTTTCAGCAAATGACACCCACCCAATTGCAAATATATTTGAAAAGCTGATATGTGCAAATGTTTTTTTAAAACATGTACGTAATGAGAATGCATGGAGAGATTTGTTTCTTTGGTAAATTTTTTCAAGAAAATTCTTTTTGCTGTGTGCAAAGCATTGACAGAATCCGTTGTCCAAAGCTTCAAGTCTAGGCCCCAGACAGTTTGGCCTTGAATATGCCTCTTGACCCAGAGGCAGGCAGGAAGCGCCTAGTCCACTGATACTTGGAGATCTTTTTAGATGAAAATTAAGAAGCCACTCTCCTTCTATCCTGCTCACTGCCTAGAGTAGAGACTGACATTTTCTGCAGGGAATCCTCTCTTTCCTGTGGGTGTAAGTCTAAACAACTCTGGTTCTGCTCACCAGATAAAGGGAAGATGCTAAAACCACATCAATCCAAGAGCTGCCGAGCGGTGACTGCAAACGGTGTGCCTGTGGCTTTGTGATTCCCCAGGGTTCGCGTCTGTGTAGAAAGGCCTTCAGAATCCATGAGCAGAGAAGTAATAATAAGAGCAATAAAAACAGTAACAGAGCTGAACACCATCAGGCTGTAATTGCTCTGGCATCAGAGCAAACAGTCCTCCCGTCGGCCCATGCGGCTTTGATACCCAACTGCTCAGGAGGGAACAGCTGGAAATCCCAGCAAGCAGGCTACATGTTAGCAGACTTTGTTCACTTCAAACGGGGAGAAATGTTTTATTTTTAATGGAACTCTTCCTGTCAGTCTTGTCTTCTTCTTTCCTGCCTCCAAACTCCTACAGCCATCTCGTTCTTGCATGAGGGGGAGTGTTCAGGTTACAGCCCGTTGATGGCAAAAGAACTGGGATGTGTCCTCAGGCAGAGAGACTTACAAGTTCAAGATGCAGCAGCAGGTAGCAGGAGATAGGCGCGTGCTGCTGAAATTCCAAAGAGAAGGCGGTGGATGCCATACTCAGGAGAGAGAACACATATTAGGCATGTAGCTGAGGATATATACCACATCCACCACCTTCAGGACTAGATCACAGAGTCCTGGACTTCAGCAGGGTCTTATTTTAAGAAAACTAAAAGTCTCCCTGCTTCAAATCATCTCCATTAATCTGACAATTACTCAGATGCCTCTTATTAATAACTTTAAAATAATATCCATTCATACATAAAATAACACCAAGTCTTAACATTGCTTATGAATGCCTCACTGCTATTTGGCCATTCAGTGGAGGTCTGGGGCTGACAGGAATGAGATACAGAGCAGGTCAATTCTGGAAAAAGAATCAGAAGTCTGGAAATCTTCAGGTTTTCTCTGAGCCTCTTGAGGGCAGGAGTTGGTAGGAGGGATTGGCAATAAACGAGGCAAGGAATTTTCTTCATTCAAAAAGAAAAATCCTGACTTCCTTCTGTCTTTATACACATTCTCCTTTGCTTTCTGTGTAATACAAACTGCCAACCTGGCCTGCTTGTACAAAAGGAACGTTACCATAACCCATTCATTGAATCCACACGATAATTGGGATTACATCCCAAACACCCTCCTCCAGATTTATTCATTGAATGCAATGAACTAGGTAGATCTCATGACTTCTAGCTCTTATGCCATAGAAGTTCAAATCAGAAATATTCTGTGAAATATGTAAATCGATATTTTAATCTTTATTCAAAGGCAAGTCTTTTTCTAGTCGACGTTGGTAGTGGATTGGAAACTCGAATGAGGCTGGGACTTGGAGAGGGAGGTACAGAGCATTGCTTCCTTCCAACTCATTTACTGCTATTTTGGGTACCTCCAGTGTTAGACGCAAGGAAAGGTCATACAGGAGAAAGATCCAGCCTCATATGGTGGGTGCAGTTACCCTCTGATGTGGAGGCCATCTGGGGGCAGATGTACAATTGCTGTTCTTTGGATTTTCCTATCAGGGGGTCTTCTCACTTTCTTGACAGATAGCTCTCCATTCCAGGTGGCTGCTTGAGAGCCTGCTACACAGTCCCTAGAGAGCATTTCCTTTCCCACATGGTGGCTGGTGTTTCTTTACCATTCCGGATGGCTCAGCTGGATGTGGCCTGAGGCGGCCCTTTGCTGTCTACCTCTTGCACAAGCCACTCATCTCTGAGTGTCTCCCTCTTGCACAAGCCACTCATCTCTAAGGAAACACACATGCATCCTTTGCCCAGAGAAATGATCCCAACCTAACTGGGTCTCTGACTCACCATCAAATACAGTTATTCAGCATATTGCTTTTCCTCTAGATTATGGGAATACAACCCCAATGCACTATGACTCCCAAACTCCAGGGGTCACATATCAGGCTATCCCAGTGATCTCAATGAAGCTACTCCTCCAGGCTTGAGGCAGGTAAGGGGAAATGGGGTGGAGTCCATGTGATTTTATCCAGATCAACTCTCTTTCTACTCTGGCCTCTTTCTACATTCTTGATCTGGCTAACGGGGTCAAAAGTCATGGATTGGATGGTAAATATTTCCTTTGAAAATTCCTATTTTTTTCAGCCACTCTTTTTAGTACTGGGTAGTATATATACCCGGAAACTTCAGAGGTAATTTTCACACCCAATTACACAATGGATCCACTCTAATACTTTGTATTTTCTATACAAGAGTATAGAAAGGGCTTTGCACTGATTTTCCCAGTCTCTTGCACAAACTTATTTATAAAAAATGGAGTATTTAATGATGTTGAAGACCGCAGGCTCTGATCAAATGGAAGCAAGATTATGATTTTTCAGGATGACTAGACAAACAATTGCTTATCTCTATTCCTCTAGCCATTGACTAAATGATTGTGCAGACAAATCCCAGTCCACAAAGCACTTGTAGATGTAGCTCATTTTAATTCTCCTTTTACTCTCTTTATCTCATATAATAAAAGGTTGAGTTTTTAAAAAAACAATGATAATTGTGTGGACAAATATATGTGTAAATATTACATTTTAAAGCCTACATGCAATGACAATGTAGAGCACTTTGATCACCTCAAAGGAGAAGCCTTATTAATCATTCCCTTGGTTTCCAAACTAAGTTCCTTAGGTAGGACCAGCTCGTTCTTTCCCTACTCAGATAAACTGTGACCTTCTTGGGAAAGGGGTTATACCCTATGAATGTGTCTGTGCCTGGCTCCTCACTCAGACTCCGGGACTGATTAGACACTGATCAATATTTGCTGAGTAAAAAGTGAGGCTTCTACTGAATATCTTCTATCAGGCATTTTGCTGAGAACCTTCTAGGTATTATCTCCAATTCTCATCACAACCGCATAAACGATGGTGTTAACATTTCCATTTTACTACCAAGACTAGAGCATAGAGCAATCACATATCCAGCCAAAAATCACACAGTTGGTAGTAGCAGACCTGGGATTTCAACCCATAAAATTGTCTGACTCTGAAGCCAAGTGTAACAACAACAATACCTTTCATGGTCAATTTAGGTATTAGGTTCTTCATTGATAGAAACACTGTAGGATTGCAACCGAGCAGGACCCTGTGGGGTCTTCCTGGGACAGACCACCCCCATGTCCTCTGCCTGCCTCTTGTCTACAGAGAAACTTTAGCCAAAGAGAAAATTCAATCAGAGAAGTAAGAAAATGCAAAAACAAAGGAAAATAGTCAAACAAGACAAAATAATAATAGTTTAGTCATTAAACAAAGTAAATAACCCTTAGTTCCTCCTCAAGGGCTACAGATAACATTCGAAGCCATATCCTGTGAGCTGTTTTGTAGATACTGAAACCCCCCAGTGGAAGAAGTTAACTACATGATGACCAACCTGTAGCCATGATATAACAACTGGCCTCAAGGAAATGGGAACAAACTTACCTTGGAACTGAAGACAAACTGTACTTAAAACAATCAAGATGACACTGATCAGACTAACATGTGACCCAACTTCAAGATGACTGTTAGAGCCAACTGTGCTGTTCTGCACGTGGCCCCCTCCCTCTGCCTGTGCACCCCTGACACTCCCCTTTAAAAGCTCTTGCCCGCTGATTGGCAGTTAGGAGTTGGTTCTTGGACACAAGTCCACCTTCTCCCCAGGTTGCTGGCCTCCTGAATAAAGTAACCTTTCCCTTCCTACCAACACTTGTCTCTCAAGTATGGACTTTCCAGCAGTGAGCAGCCGAACCTGAGTTTGGTAACAAGGTGTGTTCCTGTTGGGTTCATTCATTGATTCGTTTGTTCATTCACTGTTTACTCTTTTAGACCTTCATCATACTGTTAGTGAGCACTGTGGTAGATTATTCAGGGCCCAATCCCACACAATAAAGTTACTTATTGTCAGCTTAGGCATAGGCTTGAGATCTCTTTTACCAGAAGGTCTGTAACCCTAATGTATCCCTTCCTACTTAGACACTGCGAAAATAATAAGAAAAATGCTATAAAATAGTCAGTGAAAAAAAGAGCAGTCTTCCTGTGAAATGATGTTAACTGCAAGACATGCAGTTCTGAGGTGAAATATGAAATTTCTGCCTAATAGAGTAAGAATTAGATGTCAAGACGGAGGCAAGATGTGTATTCTCTCTTTGGAGGGAGGTTTAAGGGAGAGGGTGGGGGATGGCATACTCTTTTGGTCAGCCCAGTCTCCAACAACTGTACAATCTGGCTCCCAGATGCCTCACTGCAGGTTGCAGCTACACGCTCTACATCTCAGCAAGCATCCATCCAGTTGGAAAAATAAAAGGCTGTTTTTCCTTACTTAGAGCCATCTTCAGTGTCTACCACCAACTACTTTGGAGCTTTTAGCTACCCTAGCTACTGAGGACAGAGAAAACAGGAAGCCCTCTCACCATGAGCACGGCCTTGCATGAAGCTATTGGTGACTATTTCCCCACCTCCTGCTCCAGTCTCTCTTCCTATATGTTGAAGTGGGGTGCAGTGCAAGGCATAGTAGGCTCAAATCTGACTTTTCTTAGTAAGCCCTGGGAACTTATCTGCTCAAGGGGGGCTTTTTTTTTTTTTTTTTTGAATATGGAGTGTGGAATGACTTGTACTGCAATCTGCTAGCTCCAATTCTCAGAAGAAAGTCCCAATCAAAATTCTGTTACACTAGCAATAAGAAGACCTGGATTATAATTCTGGTCCCATCAAAACCTTCCTGTGTGATTTGAGGCATTTCTACTTTCTCTTTAGACTTCAGTTACCACATTTGTAAGATACAGCTGGAAGTTGAGTTCTAATGGCCAATTCTAATACTCCTCCCCATTCTAACATTCCATGAGTCACCTCGCCCTGCCCACATGGAAAATTGCTCTCCTTAGTGTTTCTATGACCACATTTAAAAAATCAAACCCCAAACCCATGGCAAAATGATTAGATTATTAGTGGGGGTGATAAGGCAAAAGTCAGAAATATACTTCAGCCTATGACCTCTACCTATGGAGTTTCTGTAACCACACACCCACATAAGCTTTGAATTAAACAATCCTGGATAAGGTCAAGACTTATGATTCAAGGTAAGAGTAAGTCTACAAATGAGAAACACTGACTAGAACCAAATTCCAGGAGGCCTCAAGAGTTATAGTTATAAAATGGGACTCATAATCTCATTTTGTGAGAAGCTGTAAAAACTCAAATGAGATAAGAATAATTAGTGATAGAAGCATCTGGGATATTATTGAATCATATTATTTAGTCCAGGATCAGAACAGACCAATAGAGATGTCAGTATACGTTAGTCAGTAAAAACAAAAACAAAACAAAAAAACACTACTAGGGCTCATTCAGACTTAACAAATGCTAAGATTTAACAGTAATTCATTCAAAAATGTATAGTAAATTCCTTCCCAGTGCCAGACATTATTACATTGTTCTCAGGCTGAGGACACAGCCCCTCCCCCCTCAGGGAACCTGGTATAGAGAAGTTATGTTAATAATTGTTTTATTATAGTTTTGAAAGTGCTGTGACCAAAAAGCGCAGAATGCTATGAGAATACATTAAAGGGACTCTAATCCAACCTGGATAATTATACTGATCATGTTCTCTTATATATATAAATATACTATATGACATATATATAAATATAAATATACTATAGACATATATATGCTATTTACATTTATAAACTAGATAGATACATAGATAGATAGATAGGTAGATTGATAGAAATGACATAGAAATAGTAATAGTGATAAAGTTTAATCTTAAACAATTCTAAAGAAGGTTAAGGTAAGATTATCTCTGAACCCCCAATAACCAGGTCCCCTGACCCTACGCCCAGGATGCTTCCCACCAGGACATCATAGCTGCTAGCTCACTGGAGGCCTTTGCTCCCTATTTCCCTTTGTGTTATATGCCCCAGGTCACTGGCCCATTTTATAAACCCAGAAGTAGGAGATTTAACAAAGATGTGTTTTTTTCTATGATATGAAGTCCAGGTCACCAACTTCAGTTTGGGCAGAACAAGACCACACACAGATGACACTGTGCTTACCCATATATAATGGAGTATTTCTGGAGGAAACTATTAACCATGAATCTGAAAAAGTGACCTCCATTTAGCAATAACACCAAGTCTTTCCTTGGCATTTTTATATCCTACTGTTAGTCACTTTTCCAACCCATGGGGCAATGGATTTCCACTCTAAATGTCACCTCTAGTCAATACGTATATATATATATATATATATAATATATATATACACACACACACCATATTTTATGCATCTCAGTAGCTTTACACAGGCATTGTGGTTCTGCCCTGAGGCTGGCTATAAATAAATTGACAGTCTGGTTTCCTACAAATGCTGTCAGAGAAGGTTCTTGTTGAATACTAATCACAAAGTCTCATGAAATGAGAGAAGCTTGTGTCAAGCAGCAGGAGGAAACCAGCATTTACTGAGGCTGGAAAACCAATTGGCCAAAGGAACTCAGTTGGCCTTTGGGGCTTGTACAGTTGGCCTTTGGGGCTTGTGCAGTTGGCCTTTGGGGCTTGTGCAGTTGGCTGTGTCCTAGCTCAGTTTCCCTTTCTCGAAATACTTCTGGGGACCAGAGAAAAGGCTGCCTAGGCCTTAGCGGAAGGGCTAGGATGGATAGTTGAGCGTATCAGCAAAAGAAATCAAACTGATAAATGAGGAAGGTGAGGGTCTCAGAAGCAGCAACAGTCGGTATGAGAGGAACCAAGTGATCTTCAAAAGAAATAAGTTAAGGTTCAGGGAACCAACAAAAACTAGCAGAAAAATACCCAAACTCATCAAACAAAGACCTCCGTGACTTGAGCTATTACACTGAAAGTGCAAAAACGGGCCAGGCACCAAGCTTCGTGCTCTGTACGATCTTCCACTACTTCTCTTAGTTGTATCTATAATATATAACACGATATGCATGATCTATTATACATTATATATGATGTATAACACATTACATAACATATATTTATATTTATAGCAGCCCAATGGGGGTAAGCATTTTGTCCCCATTTTATGGATGCTCAGGAAGGTGAACCAACTTGCCCATTATTTGAATTGTCCCCTCATCTTTCTGCCATATCATACTTCGGGCCTATAGGAATCTCTTGCTCCAGTCACACGACACCTAAGCCATAGGTTCCTCATGATGTTTATCCCAACCCGAGCCCCAGCTCCCTACTCAATGACCTCTCCTCCTAACTGTCCAAATTATACACCTTCTTGCAGTATTTCCTGACCACTACAAGGTAACAGTGACGTTCCCTCTCGCCAGGAACAAGAATGACCATCACAGCAGCAGCAACTGCATTTCTTGAATATCTAAGAACACAAGTGCCCTTTCTAACTTTCCAAATGGTGTATGTTCTTTTTCTCAATATATATATGGACTTGATGGTAAGAGAGCGCCTCCTAAAAGTTAGATGTGTCCAGAATTGTACACAGTATAAGATGCTTCACAAATACGGGCGGGGAAGAAGAGGAGGAAAAAGGAAAAAAAAAAAAAAAGAAGGGAAAATACTGATTATGTACCTCTCAATGTTAGTTTGAAGAAACTTAAACATTCTTTATTTTAATGTTTGTATATTTTCCACTGAATACTTACTAGTGAAGATGTAATTGCCCATATTGGTACTTAGAATCCAGCGTCAGTTGGCTACTCTGGTTTCTGTCTTCCAAATGTGTACTCAGTTATGCTCCAACTGCTGGGAAACAGTGGGAGGGCAAGCTGCTGATAGGTGCTCACAGTTCAAAGAAATATGAAAGGAAGGTTTGTTTGCATTCTCTGAACACCTGTACCTGCTGGCTCATGATTTTTCCAGGGAAGAATGCATTTCAGAGTTTGGGATCAGCCCCAGATTCGTCCCACCGGATACATTCGGAATGACTGTCAATTGATCCAATAAGCCCTTGCCTCTGCACCCTGCCTGCACCTTCCCTTATGGATGAATGCATCACCTCTCCTGGTAGACTGTTAGTGGGAGTTTTGGTTAACACAAGCCACCGTCAACTGCTTTACTATAATGCTGCTCTGAAAAGGAAAAGCTGTTGAAAAGATGTTACATTCCAACAGAGCAAAACCAGATGAAAGAGAGTCGAGAGTGGCAATCTCTTGGTGCCTGTGGCTATATGAAGCTCCTGTCTGATTTTGATGGTTACTGGCATCATTAGTCAAGGGAAGGCTGTGTGTAAAGTTTATTTCTCCATGGCTGCCTGACTTGGCAGGGCCAGGTCATCAGGAAAGCCCTACCGTGAAGGGGACCAGGAGGTCAAAGACCACTGCCCACCCCCACCCCCCACCCAAAGGAGAGCTGCAGTGACACCTAGAGGAGAAGGCTTGAAATGGAAGGGGTCACCAAAAAGTTACCCTGACCCATACCATCTCCTACCCTCTAAAAATGTAAGTGGGTCCTACAGTGAAAGCAAAAAAAAAAAAAAAGCCAATACAAAACCAAAACTAAAACCCTATGATGTGCTCTATAAAGCCTTGATCAGGGTCCTGGGACTGATGAACACCAAACATCATAAGCTATTTCTTTTCAAGGAAGAAACGCTAAATACAAGATCATGGGAAGCCAGCCCACCGATATGTTTTCGTTTGTTTTTTGGCCCACACATTTCTTTCCTCAATGAAATTACTCACCCATGTAATAAAAATTTGAAGACTTTACATTAAAATAGATATTTATCTTATATATTTGAAAAACAGGAAGATCTGAAAATGCATGTCTGCTTGCCAACAATTTGGTTGAGCTGTTGGCAGAGGGCTGGAGACTGCAAGAAAGGCATATATCTAGATGACCAAAGACCCCTACACAACATTTCCCCTCTCCCCTCCTTTTCACTCATTCATGTCATCTACTTGGCCCCTAGAGACATCTGAGCTGTGGCTCCGAAGAAAATGTTGGCGTTTGGATTATCAGCAAAACCCAGCAGTCATTCTGCCAATGATAAAATTTTCCCTATGAAAGGACTAATATTCTAACTGTGGTTTCCTCTTACCTCCGCTTTGGGACAAGCTTTTTATCAAACAGCTCACATTTATCGGTTCTAATCTGTTTTCATTTATAGCATAGACTAATTGCAGCTCCCTCATAAAGTAAGAGTTGGGAAATGCAGCTGAAAAAAAACTAAGCTCCAGGATTTAGTTTTGTTTTGCATTCTGTCTCTGGGAGCCTCAGACACTGTCTGGTTCTGGCCCAAGGTGATGGCACTTATTCATCTGCAGCTGATGACCATCAAAAGGGAAAATCGGGCTTCCCTGGTGGCGCAGTGGTTGAGAGTCCGCCTGCCGATGCAGGGGACACGGGTTCGTGCCCCGGTCCGGGAAGATCCCACATGCCGTGGAGCGGCTGGGCCCGTGAGCCATGGCCGCTGAGCCTGCGCGTCCGGAGCCTGTGCTCCGCAACGGGAGAGGCCACAGCAGTGAGAGGCCCGCGCACCGCAAAAAAAAAAAAAAAAAGGGAAAATCAACCTGATGAAAGAAGTGTTTTAAATTAGTTCCTCCTCCCTCATACTCGATATGCCAGCATGCGTCTCTTCCATCTGGGAACCCAGACACCCCGTGGTCACTAGGGGAGCAGCAGAGGAAGGGTGAATCAACCCATTAGGGACAATAAGGTTAAAACCTTGGCACTTTTATTAGCTTTGATTTGTGTTGCTTCCAGGGCTCAAGTGCAGGGTTTATAAAAAAGAAGCAAGCAGTTAGAGATTGTGTACTGCTCCTCGCTATGTTTTATATCCGATGTCTGTAAAAGTTTTATTGGATTATTGGTAGGGTGTTTATTTGCCTCAACACCAAAAGTCCTGCTAGGCCTTGAGAATAATATAGAGAGAAGGGGCTTTGTGATATTACAGAATGTGGGAACAAGTGGTAGGTGGCAACGCTCTGGGTGGCAGGGAAAGGAGAAATGAGCAGTCGCTAAAGTGCACTGTGTATGGACCATAATTTAAGATGAGGTCACTGAACAGACGTGGAGGGAGCCCACCAAGCCAGCGCTAACTATTCCTTATTTGTGAATCATGGACCCCTGGGATATTTGTGATGATTTAAGTCATTTGGTTTGCAATTGAGGGGGATTATGGAAGGAGTATGTGAAAAGGCCACTTGGCAATATTCCAATTGGTTGATGGGGGAACGAGCCTTTAATAAAAATAAAATGAAAATACATTCTCATGGATAAACTTTTGTAGGCTCTACACCAAGGATTCTCTACCTCAGCACTTTTGACATGTGGGCTGGAAAATTCTTTGTTGTGAGGACTGTCCTGTACATTGCAAGGTGTTTAGCAACATCTCTGGCATCCACCTGCTAGATGCCAGTAATATGCCTACCTAGTGAGGACAGCCCCAAATGTCTCTAGATAGGGCCAAATGTCCTTGGCGTTGAAGAGTCGGGTGAGGGGCAAAATTTTACCCTGTTTAGACTTCTGCTTTACACAAACTAAAGTGTGTGTGTGTGTGTGCGCGCGCGCGCGCGTGTGCACATGCTGGGGAGATTTAATGCAGTTACTCATAAAATTCAGAGAGAAAACTCCAAACACAAGAATTATAATTAATTCCCTCAAAATGAGTCTCAGAATGGGGTCCCAGAAATTAAAGTTGGGAGATTTTTAAGAAAGGAAAGCAAATAAGCAGTCAATAGAGCGCTAGCTGTAGGTAAATCTTACCCCCAAAAAGGCTTCCATCTACAACCTGAGCTGTGAAATACGAAGCACTTACACTGCATCCCAGGGTGTTTACATTGATCCCGAGACAACATCTTTCTAGAAGTTCTAAGCCAAGAAGGATAAAAACCTCCAGTAGCCAGAAAACGTTTTTGTTTTTGTTTTCATTTTGCCTTACAACATTAAAGCTTGGTTCATATCTTCAGATCTTCAACAACAACAAAATTAAGAGGCAGAGTCCCTTATGTTTCTCTGTAAGAACCACAGAAGTGGGCATTGATTTTGTCCCCTTTTTCACTAAGTGGAGTATGTCACAGCTACTAAAATCTCCCGGGTTGCTTGAGTTGAACAAGACACGTGGGGAAACTGGTTTCCTCTAAATATTTTCTGTCAATCTTTTGACTCAAAATAACATTTAAACTGGAAGTGCACTTTGGTTTAAGCACAGGTGTCCAAGTTACTCTTATGGCAGAGGTTTCTCTTTTATCATATCGGGGAAAAAATGGGGAAAGATAGTGAAGATCAGCCATTTGTTAGACTATCTCACACAATGAAACTGTTCTAAGCAATTAGAGTACAACTGAGTCAGAGAATGTCAATTTCCATGAAGGTGTCTACGAAATTCTCCAAATGTGATCCATGTACAGCCCACACCAGAGCCATGGGATGACACTGGTTAAAAATAAATAATCCCGGGCCCCACCACCAGATCCACCAAATCAGGAACCCCAACGCTGTGGTCTGATGAGATGCATTTTTATCAAGATAATTTTATGCTCATTAAAATGTGAAAGCTACTTAATTGGGTTGTAGGTTGGAGGAACATAGGAAAGATAGGAAAGGGAGTCTTGAAGATACTTGAGTGAATAATACCAGAATTTCCTTCTCAGAAGCAAGCCGATTTGAGGATTTGAACCAAGAAGTGCTAGGGGATTCACTAACTACAAGGTTTTTCAAGAATCACTGCTCTGCCAATGAACTGTGAAGTCAATGAAATCCGCAAATCTGACTTACTTGGGATTTATCCTTGTCAGATAGCAGTATGGGTAAGACTAACGGAAGCCTACAGAAAATTAGATGACACCTGTATTCAGAATCCAAGATGAGGGGACTTGGGAAAGAAGAATCCAGATAGTATGCTGATCTACACGCCTGCCAATCTGTGACTCAATGTTAATTATTGGTGGGCCACAAATCTGAACTTTACAGGCATCTTGCCTTAGAGTTTTTAAATTCAGGTGCTTTTTTTCTTTGCCCTTTTTAAAGTAGTGGCTTTTTGTTTTGCTTTTGTTTTCAGATAATCTCATGTGGAATAAAGAGAAACAAGAAACAGGATGCTCAAGCTGGAAAAAAGGTATGTTGCCTTTTCATACTCTGGGGAGGCTGCAATTCATCTGTTTCCAAACATCTCATAATGACATTGGTTTACAGAAAGTTAATTCCCTTTCATAATTATTCTAGCTAAAGGTATTACCTCCATGGTGTCAGAGACCCAGGTTCTCAATAACATAAATGCATGTAGCGTCCATTGTCAAGGTTATGGTCCCAGATGACTGACACATGCCCTGCACATTCATTTGATTGTCCAGAGATGCTCACATGGCCATTCTTAATTAGAAGGAAGCTGGCAAACAGTTTTTATTTCTGTGGCTGTGTACCAAGCTCAAAGTGGGAGAAGGGATTCTATTACTATTAAAGAATGGGAGAATATTTGAGGAAAACTAGCAGTCTTTTTCACAAAACTCAATGCCCCCAAAAGAGAAATTGTACATATACTCTAGCTCAGTGGTCCCCAACCTTTGTGGCACCACGGACCAGTTTCGTGGAAGACAATTTTTTCCATGGGGTGGGGGTGGGGGTTGGTTCAGGCGGTAATGTGAGCGATGGGGAGAGGCAGATGAAGCTTCGCTGGCTCACCTGCCGCTCACCTCCTGCTGTGCGGCTTGGTTCCTAACAGGCTGTGGACCGGTACCAGTCTGTAGCCCAGGGGTTGGGGACCCCTGCTCTAGTCTATTGGGAAACCAGAGTACGTTAAAATGCCCATGAAAAAAATGTTGAAAAAACACAATCCAGAATAATTGTTGTAATTTTTAAAAATCTGACGTATACTGTACATTAAAAAGATAGAAGGAAATGTAACAAAGTGTCAATTTTCTGAATATACCTATTTTTCCTTATCGAGTCTAAATCCTATGACCAACCATTATAATCACCCACTTGTAGATGTTTTCAGCTCTGCTTTCCTTACCACCTCTTCCCCACCTGCTTCCTTCCAAGTCACTGAATATAGGAAGGGAAAACATATCACCCTTCTGTCCGGTATCACTTTCAACTCACGACCAAAACGTTCATGAGTGCTGAAATGCTGCCAAATTTAGAGTATGTTTCTCTTGCCCATTTATTCCTTCAGACTCCTGTTGAACCACTTCTCACCTTTTCCTTTTACCTGAAACTTCCAACAAGTCTTCCCGGAACATCCTCATTCACAGCTGATCATCTTTCTACCAATTTCACTGACAAAATGGAAGCAATCAAAGGCGATCTTCCAAAAATCCTCAGGATCCCTTCTACCCATCTTCAAGAATCTATTTTCGTGCACGTTGCTTTCCTTGTGTTACTATGAATAAACTCTCCATGACCCTGCCTCATGCTAATCCCTTCATGGATGCATTAGATTCCCTGTCTTCACCCCCATGCAAAGACATCCATCCAACAATTCTTGCCCCCTCTTCTACATTCTCAGTTTCTCTTTACTAGATCATTCCTATCAGCATAAAAATGATATTATTACTCTGTCTTAAAAAATAAAAGATTTCGGACTTCCCTGGTGGCACAGTGGTTAAGAATCCACCTGCCAGTGCAGGGGACACAGGTTCGAGCCCTGGTCCGGGAAGATCCCACATGCCGTGGAGCAACTAAGCCCATGAGCCACAACTACTGAAGCCGGCGTGCTTAGAGCCCGTGGTCTGCAACAAGAGAAGCCACCACAATGAGAAGCTCGCACACTGCAACGAAGAGTAGCCCCCGCTCACCGCAACTAGAGAAAGCCCGCGCACAGCAACGAAGACCCAACGCAGCCAAAAATAAACAAATAAAATAAATAATTTTTAAAAATAAATAAATAAATAAATAAAAATAAAAGATTTCTTGGTGTCACCTTAAAAAACAAAAAAGGCCCCAGACTATGCTCCCATTTTTCTATTCCTCTTTGCAACAAAACTCCACTTCCTATTTTATTCTAGCAACCCCATCACTCTACCAAACCCCCTCCAGTCACTCTGGCCACCTTAGCGTTCCTCAGGAATTCCAGACATGCGCTCACCACTGCACTGACTCTTCTTCTTTCTGGAATGTTCTTCCATCACATATCTGCATGTCTCACTATCCCACATCTTCAAATCATCAACCAAATATCACCTTCTCAACAATACCCCCCACCTACTTCTCCCCAGATAATCCCAAACCCTCTTTCCCTTCACCTATTTTAATAACATTTATCACCTTTATATAATCAATATGATTCATATATTACACATATTCATGTATATAATATACAATGTATATTGAAAATTGAACAAGTTATAATGTCAGCTGCATGAGAATAAGGATTTTTTTCTATTTTGTTCATTGATGCAGTTTTGACCCTTAAAACAATGGCTGGCATATAGTTAGGGAATTAACAAATATGAGACATGGGTGATATTTTTGTAATGTTTTCATATTTTAAATATTTTCTACTTTACAAATTATCTTTAATGCGTCATTATGTTATCTATATAGTGAAAAAAATGGCATATTGACATTGAGATATTTAAATTCTTAGTTTTACTTCTAGCTCAATCAAATAGTAGACTTTTAATATTAGATAAATCAATTAACTTATCTCACTTAGTTTTTATTTTCTAATTTTATTTATTTATTTATTTATTTGCAGTACGTGGGCCTCTCACTGTTGTGGTCTCTACCGTTGCGGAGCACAGGCTCTGGACGCGCAGGCCCAGCGGCCATGGCTCACGGGCCCAGCCGCTCCGCGGCATGTGGGATCCTCCTGGACCGGGGCACGAACCCGCGTCCCCTGCATCAGCAGGCGGACTCTCAACCACTGCGCCACCAGGGAAGCCCTAGCTTTTATTTTTTAAGAATACTAGTTTTGGTTATCTGAGCTGAAGAAGATCATGTAAGAGAAGGCAACAAAGCAATGTTCAACTATATAAATTGTATCCCTATCCAACTACTGGATAATTAAAGGTTTGGTTTTTTTAAATGTATCTTTTAGAATGTATTTTTATATTTTAAGAATGAACAAGTAAAATCTAATTTCTTGACACCTATCAAGCCCACACATTAAGGCAGAATATTTTCATGTTTTTCACTGTTACTTATTTAGTGATGAAAAATGGTATGATCAGGTCATAGCACTGACTAATCTCAAAACTGAGATGGTGATCCCCGGATCCCTATAACATCACACAGGACTTTATGGGGGAAATCTCTCATTGGTGAGATTAGCTATATTTTTGTGGATGGTCTTTCATTAAAAAAAAAAAAAAAAAAAAAAGACTAACCCAAACTCTGGGCTCTCAGTGTGGGAAGGGAACAACAGAAACATCTCTTTCCTCTCAGGGAAGGCTGGGGCCAAGGAAAAGTAAACAGAAAGATGTGGATAATGGAAACAAAGAAATAGAAAAAACCTTTTCTGTGAGAAACGGATGAAGGAGACTGGATAGGGCTCTCAAGTTCAAGAGGACTGTCAAGGGTCCAACATACCTATTTCCAAGAAGCCTGCTAATAGACACTAAACTGAAATTAACAAAGCCAGACAGAAGGAAGCCCTCCCTTTGGAGTTTTCACTGCCTTCAGGCAAGTCAGCATGGCTCTCTGCAGAACTATTTACTTTGGAATTACCCATAATGCTTGACACCATGATAATTCCCTTCTGCCCTGATGCATACTCTACTGACAGCATTGAAACTCTGTCAAAGGGAAAAAGTAAATGATTCAGCAAAACTGTTGTTACATAAGACAGGGAAATAAACATCCAGGAATTCTGCTACATGCCAAGATACGTTCCCAACCTGGCCAGGAAAAGAAAGCGAGGATCTTACACATTCAGAGGAGTTAGACAAAATGCTCCTGACTCAAGCAATAAAAACGCCTGACTGACATGTGGTCACACGTCAAACATAAACCTGAAATGCAATTGGAGGAATTTGAGGGTTTTTTTCTTTTTCTTTTTCTTTTTTAAAACTTTGTTGTCACGGCCCAGAATTCTTCCTGCAAATACTTTCAGTTTTTGGTGGTACAGTGAAAATAGCATTGACCAGAAAACCAAGATTTTAACACAGGCTCTGACACCCCTGAACCAAATACTTAAACTCTCTCAACATCATTTCTAAGATCTGTATCTGAGTAGATAGGTTCATATCTTCTATAAAATCCCAGGATGTTTTGTAGCTTTCATTTTTCTGAACTATCAGTCAACAGTATCCTTGTGGCTTTCGTGGAAAGAGCATACTTTAGGCAATTTACCAAACTCCCCTGAGCCTCAGTTTCCCCATATGTGAAATGGAATCACAGTGGAAAAGGTACTTCTCAGATTTTAAAACTTAGGATTAAATCACAATGCATGCTTATCTTTCACATTTTTTTTTTAGTTTTGAAAAATTCAACTCCATAGAAAAGTTGAAAGAATAATATGACACTGTTACATCCTTCACCAATGTTTAACATCCTACCACATGTCCTTGCTATTTTCATACAGAGACACACACACACACACACACACACATATATGTGTATGTATATTACTTTTAGTGAACCATTGTAAAGTAACTTGCAGACCCTATAATATTTAACTCAAATATATCATCACATCATCTCCTAAGAGCAAGGAGACATTCTTCTATATAACCATAAGACCACTGCACACTCAAAAAATTTAACATTGATAAAATAATATTAACTAATATACAGTGCATATTCAAAACTCTCCAGTTTAATCATACACTTGGTTGCCATAGCTACTGACTCTCCTTTACTCTAAAATAATCCTTCAGTTTTGTATGTTTGCTTCTCTAGTGCCTCACGATATTGACTTTTTTCTTTTAGCATTCAAGTCAATGGTATTATAAAACATTCCACACAAAAAATATGAACAAATCTCACAAACAGAGTTGAGTGAAAGATGCCAGACACGAGACAGTACAAAAACAGACAAAACCTATCTCTGCTGTTAGCATTAAGGACAGCAGTTACCTGTAGGGGTTAGTGACTAAAAGGAAACATGAGACTGAGTTATCAATGTTCAATTTCTTGACCTGGGTGCTAATTATATAAGTGTGTGTTCACATGTTACTTAGGAAATCAATTATTTAACTAAGCAATTATTTGTCATTAATAAAAATTTATTTTAAATTTTAAAATAAATTAAAATTAATTTATAAATTATAATTTATAAAATCAATTAAGAAATAGAAAGAAATATAATGGAGTTGCTTTAATTCCCTACCTTCACTGTATAATGAATGAAGTAGTCAAAAATATATATGAATAGTGATGATTGTATTAACATAATTAACAAAAGTGTGTGAATAGACATATATTTAATTTCATATACCACAAATTGAAAAATGATTCTTTCTTTTTAAGCCTGAAAGGAATGGCTTAAAAACTGTGTCTATTGGGACACAAACCTGAATTAAGTTCTGCAAATTAGTCACTGTACAGACCAACGTTATTTGTTCAAGATTCAGTGAGAGGGGCTTCCCTGGTGGTGCAGGGGTTAAGAATCTGCCTGCCAATGCAGGGGACAGGGGTTTAAGCCCTGGTATGGGAAGATCCCACATGCCGCGGAGCAACTAAGCCCGTGAGCCACAACCACTGAGCCTGTGCTCTAGAGCCCGCGAGCCACAACTACTGAAGCCCGCGTGCCTAGAGCCTGTGCTCCGCAACAAGAGAAGCCACCGCAATGAGAAGCCCACGGGCACCACAATGAAGAGCAGCCCCTGCTCACCAAAACTAGAGGAAGCCCACACGCAGCAATGAAGACCCAATGCAGCCAAAACTAAATAAATTTATATATTAAACAAAAAAAGATTCAGAGAGAGTAGAAATTTCAAAAATAACTTTACAAAGCCCTAACCATAGAAATTGAAAGCTGCTATTCTAAGAGCCCATTGAGTCAAAGTTTAAATACATAATAAAATACTAAACTACTTAGAAACTATCTTAAATAAAAGTATTATAAATCTACATAATAAATATAAGCATACATAAATCTGTATCCTTAATACTTTGCTGTTAAATGATGAAAAATGATTTTTAATTATCAAGAATTTAGAAAAAGAATATAGAAGCAGTCTTAAGGAAAATAGGAGGAAATGATAAAATGCAGCAAAAATTAATTATTGGAAACTGAGAAACAGCAGACATAAGCAAATCTAAGAGCTAGTTCTTTAAAAAGAAATTGATAAAAACAACAAAATTGTAACAAGTCTTATGAGAGCAATTAGAAAAATGATAATATATGTAAAACTTTTTGCGCAGTACCTACATTGCCATCACTATTATTATTATTATTATTCAAAAAGAAAATCAAGGCTATGGTAATAGATATAGGGGCACATAGCAGATTAAAAATATGGCAACACTATACAAAATGTTGGCTAACATAATTTTAAGATAGGACAAAATTAATGATACACTTGGAACAAATTACAAAATGGACTCAATAAGACATAGGAAACCAAAATAGATCAATAGAAAAATATATTTGAAACACAGGAGAACCCTAAATGGTTTTAAAGTTAGATAATTTAAGTTATTAAAGGATGTCTTTTCAGTGAATATTGAGGTTGTCTCACCAACATCTTATCTTTCCCTCTCACTATCAACAGCCCTGAGGAGTGGCTTATCCCGTATATCCAGGGTGGGACTCTATTTTAACTAATCAAGGCAAAGTTCCTTTATTATCATGATTGGATCAGGTGACCCATCTAAAAGCCCATCAATTCATGGCATTTGCATGGCCAGAAAGTACAACTGACTCAATTCAAGACAATGAAACATAAAGCAGACAGTTTTTCTATGAAATTCTCAAAGAAGATACCTCCATCTTATGAGAACTTATAGAAGCCAGACCTCTCTCTTCCGAACTGTAAAGATGTGATGCCATGCAGGGAGCCAGCTTGAAAAGTTTGTCACCCCAGAATGCAGAGTGGAGAAGTGAAAAGAAACCAAATCATTGTGAATCAAACCAAGCCCCAAACCCACCCATCCTCCTTACCATTCTTGTACATAAGCACATAAACACATCTACTAATAAAACAGAACAAAACATTGTTAGTTTTCCTGTTGTGTGTAATATAAAAAAATAAAATAAAAATCATTCTCCTAGAGTACAGAGAAAGATGGTAGCTACTCAGCATTTCTGATGAAGGTAGTACAACCCTAATTATAAAACTGAATAAAGAAAACACATTGAAATTGCTAATGTAGAATGCAAAACCCTAAATAAAATATTACCAAATAGATTTCAATATGATGTAAAGGGTAATTCACTAAGGCTAAATGGGATCTAGGCTAAGATTATAAAGATGGTTTACTTTTAGTAATGTATTAATATAATATTTCATGACTATAAGTAAAATTTTAGAAGCTAATCACCACAGTAATTTTAAAGACAAAAATTGAATGCTGGTTAAATCCCTTAGTGAGTTGGTGAATACATCTCCTTGCCGGAAGGATGGCACACCCTAACTCCCCAGGGACGGGACCCTTCCAGACATCACAGTATGTATCTCTTCGTGTGTCTGTTCATTCACTCGTATCTTTCATTATATGCTTCATTATGTGAACTAGTAAATGTAAGTATTTTCTTGAGATCTGTGTGCCATCACAGCACAGCAAATAATCCAACCTGAGGAGGGGGTTGTGGGAACTCCTGATTTACACCTGGTCAATTACAAATACTGGAGGCCCAGACATAGGATTGGCATCTGAAGCTGGGGGCAGTCTTGTGGGACTCAGCCCTTAACCTGTGGGATCTGACGCTAACTCCAGGTAGATGGTGTCAAAATTGAATTGAATTGTAGGACACCCAGCTGGTGTCAGAGAATTTGTTGGTGTGAGAAAAAAACCACGCATCTGGTATCAGAAGGGGAGTGGTGTCAGTGTGTAGAAGAAACAGAGTTTCTCCTTTCAGAAAATAAAGATTTAAAAAAATAAAACACAAAAAGTATGGACCGTAAAGGCAAAGATTGATAAACCTGTCTATGTGAAATTAACAACTTGAGTTCATCAATGAAAATACATCACAAAGAGAGTAAAAAGTCATACCATAAATAAGAATATATTTGCGACACTTATAATGACAACAAGTAGAATAAAAACAGAGCACCTGTGATTCAATTAGAAAAAGGTTTTCTAAAAAACAGAAAAATGAGCAAAGAATTTGAATGTTTCTCAGAAAACATGAATAACCTCTAAACGTGTGAAAAGTGCTTTACCTCACTTAGTAATGAGCAAAGTTATAATTAAAATCACATTGAAATAATATTTTGTATTCACGCTGTAAGTAAAACTTAAAAAGTCAGAAACCCTAAGTGCTGTGCAAGGAAAGAAATAGAAAACTTTGTTCACTGCTGGAGGGGAAGAAGGCTAGAATAAATACTTTGGGAGACATTTTGGTGTTTATCCAGTAAAACTGAATACATCCATATCCCACTACTCAACAACCTGACTCCTCAATATATTCCCTAGAGACATTTTTACACATTTGTTCTAGGAGACTTGTCATCTACAACAATGTTCAAAGCAATATTGCCTGTAATTGCAAAACGACCACAAAAACCCTGAAAACAACCCAAATAGTCATTAAGAATATAATGAACAGGGCTTCCCTGGTGGCGCAGTGGTTGAGAGTCTGCCTGCCGATGCAGGGGACACGGGTTCGTGCCCTGGTCCGGGAAGATCCCACATGCCGCGGAGCGGCTGGGCCCATGAGCCATGGCCGCTGAGCCTGCGCGTCCGGAGCCTGTGCTTCGCAACGGGAGAGGCCACAACAGTGAGAGGCCTGCGCACCGCAAAAAAAAAAAAAAAAAAAAAGAATATAATGAACAGATACAGTATGGAATACTCACTATACTGCAGAGCAAAAGAATTATGACATGCATCCACATGTCATTATGATTTAAAACTACAATATTGTTGAATGAAAGAAATTAATGACAAAAAAGCACAGTGTGGTTTGACACTTATATAAAGGTCAAGTACGAGAAAAACTAAACAATGTGTTAATTAGGAATACACACATATTTGCAAACTTGCAAAGAAGAGGAAGAAAGTGATGATCACCAGAGTCAAAAGGCTGGTTACCTTGGGGAGTGGGGGAGAGTTGTGTGATTAGGGAAGTCACAATGGGGTGGCCAAGTAGTTGCATTGGTTCCTTTTCCTAAACCGAGTGGTGGAAACTAGAGTGTTTATCGTTGTTCTTTAAACAGTTCACATACATTTTACACATTCTTTGTGAATATGTTTTATATATTCTTATGTGCATAGAAAATATCTTAAAACAAAAGTAAATAAGTGACATGATTAATAATTTTGGAAAAACAGTTGACTATGGTGCACTAGGTATACAGAAGGAATACATTTATTTAGATGCCAAAACCATCAAATCTTAACAGCAAAGAACATCTTAAAAATGAATGCAATACAATAGTCAAAATGTTAAAGTAAGCTATCCAAGAGACTTTATCAATCAAGAAGGAAAACGTTAAGACCCATCAAAGTCAAGTGGGCAAAAGTCATGAATAAACCATTCACAGAAGAATAAACACACACAAAAAAAAGGAAAAAATCACCCTCAGTAATTAAAAAATACAATTAAAGTAAAATGCAAGTATATTTCTATAAAATCAGCAGAAATTTTCAAATGATATTATTTGATGCAGTTGAAGGTAAGAATGTTCTAGACTCCTGGAGGAATATAAACTGGCAAATTCTTTCCAGAAGAATGCTTTGCCAAATTTAGAAAAAATATTTTAAAAGGTCATGCCATTGACCCAGTAATTCAACTTTTAAGACTCCAGAGGAAATAACCAGAGTTGTAGATGATGGCATATTACCAAATAATACCTGGAACATTATTCATATTAGGAAAGAAACTTAAATCTCCAAAATGTAGAGAAATGGTTACACATGTTACAACTAAAATTTTAATGGAATAATGTCACCAATAAATTGATATTTAGAAGTATAATTAATAATAAAGAAATTTCTCAAAATAGACTATAAATTCGGCAAGATATAAAATCTGTATGTGTACAGGTAGCTATGCATACACGTATCTAGGTGTGTATATATACACACATGTATACAAAAGGCTGAAAAGAAGTATGGTAAAATGCTGACAGTGGTGTCTTCTATTTTATGTTGTCATTTTATTTCTAAATTCTATACAATAAACCTGATTGCTTTTATAATCAGAAAAATATAATATTTAGAAACCCGATTGACATTATATGTGACAGTCCCACTCTATAATGTTTATCATCCTAAATTTTAAAGCAGAGAATTGATACACAAATGTATCTTTGGAAGGGATTTGTTTATTCTGCTGAGCTCAAATTCTAATGGTCAAGATGGAGCATCTATCCAGGAAAGTGTCTATTTTTGCAGATGGTGCCTAAAAGATGTGCTAGAGGAGGATGATGATGGTGATGACAGTAACAAAAATAGCCAAGACATGTAGACAGAGCGTTACCATTTACACAGCACTTTCAGGCACATTATCTCTTTTAATCTCTCAGTCTAATGGAAAAATTGTCACAGCCCAGCACACATACCAGCCATTTGTCCCACCCCAGCCCAACATTTGCTATGGGGGAAAACAAGAAAGTAGAAGATAAGAACATGCTTTCAAGGAGTTTGCAGTCTGATTAAAGAAATAAAACCTGCACCCAATAAATGCTATGTGATGAGACTGAAAATATTAATATATGTGGGTTTTCCAGCTTCTCTCCTCCTCTGCCTGCTAAAGAGAACATGCTTTGCCTGCTTTGTTTATTCCCCTTCTCCACTCTCCAAAGAGGGTTCAATGATTGCCAGACATTTCTATGCTGTAGCTGAATCTTTTTTCTGGACTTTTGTAAATCTAGAACTGGAATAAAAGATAAACCATCTGGGAGATTGTTTGGGGAGATAGGAAGAGAGCAAGTTTAGCACAACCATGGTGTTGTGTATGAGTTAAGTGGGTGGCAGAAAAAACTGGGATTTTCAGAGGAGATGGTGTAGTGTAGAAGATGTCTGTCCTCCGTGATGTTTGAGAAACTGTAATAAACATTAACTTGAGTCAAGGAGAAATCGTTTGGGGCTACCAGACTGTTTCTTTAACCACCACATTAATCTGAGCCTAGATCTGAGCTCAATATTAGAGTAACACTTTCTATGTAGAGGGGACGGTACTTACCAAAGAAACTCCTCTTCCCTCCCTCTGCCGTGACAGTTTCAATATTTGCAACAGATTCTAATTCGAGGTCAGAGAGGTAGGTGGACTTCTAAGATGACCCCCCACCATGAGCTCCATCTCCTGTATTTGTGCCCTTGTATAATACCCTCTTCTTGAGTGTAAGCTGAGACTAGTGACTTGCTTCTCATCGACAGAATACAGCGAAGGTGACGAGACAATAATTCTATAACTAGGTTACAAAAGACAGCGACTCCTACCTTGCTTGCATGCTCTCTACTGCCTTCTCACACAGTCACATACATATAGTAGAGCTGCAACATCAGTAAAGCAAGAGACCCACATGGCAAGGAACACAGGGCAGCCAACAGCAGTGAGAAACTAAATCCTGCCAACAGCCACTGAGTGAGCTTGGAGGTGTTGCCTTACCAAGTTGAGCCTCAAGATGGCTATAGACCAACTGACCCTTTGATTGTAGCCTGTGAGAGACCCCTGAAGCACTGGATCCAGTCATCCATGCCCCAATTCTGACCCACAGAAACTAAGGTAATATATGTGTGTAGTTTTAAGCCTCTAAATTTGGTGGTCATTTGTAACTCAGCAATAGATGATGAAGCCAGTCACCTACCTACCTCTTCCTTCATTTTGTTCTTTCTCTCAGACATTTTTCATCTCTACTCCAAATCAAATCTCCTCCAAATCCTGACCCTCTTTCTAATGCAAGTTTCCCATTCAGATTGCTTAGACACTAAAGCTGAATGTGAGGAACAATGTGTCAGGCTGAAATAGGTCTCCAAGGTGGAGGAAAAGGCCATTTCAGCGATGGCCACCCACCAAGTCCAACAAACCCTCCAGAGCAACTGCTCTGCCCCCAGAGCTCATTACCTATACCCGCTTCCCCACAAGATGAAGAAACAAAATGACTACAGCCCTATTTCAACCTTCCTAATTCCAAGAAAGGCCAGGAGATGCAGATGGCAGTGAAAATCCAGGGCATCACTTCCTTTGAAAATCATTTAAAAGTGCCAGATCCCACACCATTTTCATTGAAGTATTCATGGAAATGATTAAGATGCGTGTAAGTACATTTTAAAACCATGCTCCTCTGGTAACCATGCAGAAAAACAGAGTAAATATTGACTGCTGCATCACATTTCTTTATCTCAGCTGGGCTACCAGCTGCTATGCTGGATAGCCCTTCTAGAGTGGCCGCCCCAGCAGTATTTATCCCAAAGAACAAGAACAGCTATGTGTCTCTAGCCTGTGCTACGTTGAAAGAGGATGGTAAGTAGCCCTGAAATGCAAGGTGTGAGGGATAGGTTTTCCTGTTCTTCCTCCAAGGTCAGGAGCAAGAAGCAAATACACAGTAATGGAAAGAAGACAAGAAAACCCTAAGGAGCAGAAGGCGAGGGGAACTAGATTCTCTATCCAGTACAACAAATCGAAAATCATATTTCTCAATCACCTTCTACAATCTTGATGCTGTAGAGATTACAAATCAGCAGAAAACATGTCTACTGACTAAATGAACTCACAGTCTTGTCACAAAGTTAAGATTATAATATATGCCATATGATCCTGCAATCTCACTCCTGGGCATATATCCAGAGAAAACTAATTTGAAAAGATACATGCACCCCAATGTTGATAGCAGCACTAATTACAATAGCCAAGACATGGAAGCCACCTAAATGTCTATCGACAGATGAATGGATAAAGAAGATGTGGTACATTTATACAATGGAACACTAGTCAGCCATAAAAAAGAAGGAAATAATGCCATTTGCAGCAACATGGATGGACCTAGAGGTCATCATACTAAGTGAAGTAAGTCAGACAGAGAAATATATATATATCACTTATATGTAGAATCTTAAGAAATTATACAAATGAACTTATTTACAAAGCAGAAACAGACTCACAGACATAGAAAACAAACTTATGGTTATCAAAGGGGATGGAAGGCAGGTGAGGGGGTGGGGGAGGAGGACATAAATTTGGAGTTTGGGATTAACATATACACACTACTGTATATAAAATAGATAAATAACAAGGACCTACTGAGTAGCACACTGAATAACACTCAATGTCTTGTAGAAACCTATAATGGAAACGAATTTGAAAAATATTTTCAGATGTATATATATGTATATATATATGTACATATGTATATATAGATACGTATATATATATCTGAATTACTTTGCTGTACACCTGAAACTAATGCAATATTGTAAATTAACTATACTTCAATGAAATCTTTTTAATTTAAAAAAAGATTATAATATTAAAACAAGCAGTCTAGTATGATCCTTCTCTTTCACTCCCCACCCAATCCATACCCAAGTCTTTTCAACTTCACCGGCAAAATCGATGACTTCTTACCCTCCACCCTCGTTCCTTCTGCACTAGTCCAAGTCACCATAGTCTCTCCCCGAATGACTCCAGCAACCTCTTGCCACTACTTTTTTTCTGCTTCCAATCCACTCTCTGTATCATTCACGAGTTGTGGTTTGGTTTGGTTTTGTTTAATATCGCCAAAGGATTCCCATAGCACAGAATTGTTAACATGCCTGTAAGGCCCTTCAGAATTTAGCTTCTACTCCTGCTCTCTGAACCAGCTCGTGCTGCTCTCACCCAGGCACTGTAATCCAGCCACACTCACCTTCTTTCAGTTCCTTAAAGTAACCAAGCTTTCCCCGGCTTAGAACCGTTCTCACTTGTGCATCCCTCTGCCCAGAATATTCTACCCCCTCTACCTCAGTCACTCACACTCAGCACTCAGCTCTCTCTGATGTGTCACCTTCTCAGATTTTATGACGCTCCAATCTTAACCTCTTTCATTGTCTCCCACATCTATTTTTTCATAACACATTGCAGTTTACAATGAGATAGTCATGAGCATGTGGACTTATTTAGTGCACCTCTTCCCCACTAGATTATAAACTCTGTGAGGTCAGGGACCAGATGTATTCTGTCCACCCCTCCATCTTCAAATAAATGGATGATATTCTCCCTCTTAGGAATTTCCACAGGGTTTTGTTTTTTGTTTGTTTATTTGTTTTTTCATATCTGCCTGCTACCCAGCATTTTATTATAGTTACCTGAATATATGCCTTGTTCTGCTTAAAAAGAATTAGGAGCTCCTCGAGGACAGAGTCTGTGTCTTATAAATCTCTAAATTCACCTTAGGCCTAGCAAAGACCTACATGTAGTTGGCACTAATATATATGTCTTAAACAGATGAAACAACTGAATTGTGCCTGTGAGTCGTTAGAGATGGTTTTACAGTGTTCTGGTTAAATATATTAAAGAATGGGATCTTTTCCTGTCTTTTTAAATACATAATAGTGATGGTTCCATGGGATGCTGTAAGCCAGTATGGTAAGATTTAGATTTGCTGACTCATAATGACTCAGTAATCTAATAATACTCCCATAGTGAGGGCATTTACAATGGATTTGGGATTTTCTTAAATGTATTTTATGAGGGGAAAATAAGTTTTCATCTCTGTACTACAAATGGGAGATATTCTAGGAAAATATATCTTGATATATTAAAGAATACTTTTCTCATGCTGCCTCTTTTTCTGTAGTCCCTCAATTTTAAACTGTAATGTTTCAAAATGTCCTATGAACTTGTTATTCCTATGAAATTGCCCAGATAAAATGGGGAAAACAGATTCATTTAATTGGATATCTGGGGACCTCCCTGGTGACACAGTGGTTGAGACTTTGCACTCCCAATGCAGGGGGCCCAGGTTCGATCCCTGATCAGGGAACTAGATCCCACACACATGCCACAACTAAGAGTTTGCATGCCACAACTAAGGAGCTCATGTACCACAACTGAGGAGCCAGCAAGCCACAACTAAGGAGCCTGCAAGCCACAACTAAGGAGACCACCTGCCACAACTAAGACCTGGTGCAACAAGATAAATAAATAAATATTTTTAAAATTAAAATTAAAAAAAAATGGATATCTGCAAAATGTCTCTGAAAAGGAGAGGTCAGCGGAGACATATTTACCATGAAGCTAAAGAAGCTTAAGCTTCAAACCTTTCATTAACAGACTCCTTCCACAGCCCTACTGTCATAAAATTTACAGAAGTGGGAATTTTAATAGCCATGAGTTAACACTGCCTTCTGTCTCCTTTCTGATAATGTCACTTTCCCACTTCCCTCCATCACACTTCCCCTTCTGTGGTGTGGTAAGGTGGCGCCCATGGCATTTTGGGCATCACACTCAGGAGGGGTTGAGTTGGGATATATTTACTTTCTGGTTAGTGGTACCCATTTATAAGGTTCATAGTGAATCCCTTGTATAGTTAAGTCATAGCTACCATCCTGGTGTAGAAAGAGCTTCCAATAACTCTCCTACTTCCAACTTGCTGACTCACCCAATGATGTGACATGAAAGTTGGGCCAGAAATTCTACTGTGTTCCAAATACGTCCTACAGCACCTGGCAGTGAGAGCTGGGAAGGAGGGGAGAGACATAAAGTTTGAAATGTGCTGGGTTTTTTTAGATTTCATGTTGGTGGGGTTTGGCAGCATTTTACCTGTGTGATTTGTTATGTCTTTTGTCTCTCTAAACAGAAATTCACTTTTGTAAGTATTTTTATATTTAAAATTTGTAATCTTTTCCTTATAGAGGATCTCCCAAATTCAACTGAAGTCCCCACAAAAGCTGGATTTACTTCCAGCACCAGCATACCTACAGAACTACTTTTCCCAGAGTAAGAACTCAAGGTAACTGTCAAACACATCAGGATCCTTAAGTAATCTCTCTGGAAAGAATACCAGATATTAGACTGGATTTATTTATTAGATTAGCCTCCAACCAGGGAGCTAAAACAGTGCCATCTACAGCAATCTGAATGACAATTCAAGCCAACAGTACTTTGCCCTTGATAATTACTCAGAAATGAGAAAAAAGGGGTCGGGGGGAATTCCCTGCCATCCAAAAGCAGGTCAAGAAGTGGAATAACGGGTAAACTCGGAGCCTTCCAGCCTTAAATAGAAGAAAATATGAAGAACTCATTCTTCACTATTCTCCACAGTCCCTTAAATGAGAACAGATTACAAATCTAATAAAATTGTTTTTCTTCTAATTCACAGAACAATTTTATGCAGCACGTTCTAATTCCTCAATGTACATCCAGTGGGGTTCCTTTTAGACCACTGTGAGCATACACAAAATGAAACATGACATCTCTTGTTAAATCAAAGCTTATAGGGATAATTTAAAGAAAAACATCTTTTAGAGATTGTACTATTTAAAAAGAGAAAAAAATGTGGCAACCTAATGTAAATAGAATTGAATATTTTTACTCTCATGATCTTCTAAGTTATACTGGCTTCAACCAGTTTGTGTGAGTTTATCTACAGCAGTGGTTTTCAAACACATTTTTCTTTCTTTTTTGTTTTTTTTAACCACTGTTTTTTAGTGTTTTGTTTTTCACAGAATTGTACAACCCTCATCATTATCTAATGTTAGAACACTTTCATCACCCCAAAAAGAAACTCCACACACATTAGCAGCTGCTACCCATTTTTCCATTCCCCCCAGCTCCAGGCAACACCTAATCTACTTTCTGTCTCTGTGGATTTGACCATTCTGGATATAACAAATAAATGGAATAATAAAATATGTGGCCTTTTGTGTCTGGCTTCTTTCATGTAGCATAAAATTTTCAAGGTTTATCTGTGTTGTAGCATGTGTCAGTACTTCATTCCTCATCATGATATCAACTGTATGGATGGATATACCTCATTCTATTTATTCTTTCATCAGTTGTTGGGCTTTTAGATTGTTTCTACCTTTTGGCTCTTATGAATAATGCTGCTATGGATATCATGTACAAGTTTTTGTGTGGACATATGTTTTCATTTCTTTTGCATATATCCCCAGAGGTGGAACCATTGGGTCATACAGTAACTCTTATTTTAAACAATTTAAAGAATTGTCATGGGCTTCCCTGGTGGCGCAGTGGTTGAGAGTCCACCTGTCGATGTAGGGGACACGGGTTCGTGCCCTGGTCCGGGAGGATCCCACATGCCACAGAGCGGCTGGGCCTGTGAGCCATGGCTGCTGAGCCTGCGGGTCCGGAGCCTGTGCTCCGCAACGGGAGAGGCCACAGCAGTGAGAGGCCCGCGTACCGCAAAAAAAATAAATAAATAAAAATTAAAAAAAATAAAGAATTGTCAGAATGTTTTCCAAAGTGGCTGTATCATTTTACATTCTCAACAACAGTATACCAGGGGTCCAATTTCTCCACATCCTTGTCAACATTTGTTATTGTCTTTTTTATTTTAGTTATCTTAATGAGCGTGAAGTGCTATCTCCTGGTGGTACTGATTTGCATTCCAAATACTTTTGCTTTTGCATACATATTAGCATTTGCACTTTCACCTATTTTAAGTGTAATGGATTATTTATGAAGTTGTTTACATACAGTACAGTACAAATGTAGGATATATTGTATAAAACATCCACTAAAAATATGTTTTAAATACGAGAAAGAAGTTCTAAGACTTTCTTCCAAGATGTCACAGAATGGTTCTTTTTACTTTCCTGGGGTTAATACAACCCACTTGGAAACTATCTATCTAAAGATGAGGGAAATTTAAAATAAGAATTTTGCTGAAGATCAAGGATTCTAACATTCTTTCAGCAGTGTTTATTTATTGAAAACTCACTACATGTGAAGCATTCTGCTAAGTACTTTCCAGGATATAAACAACATAGAAGAATGTCCATGATGTCAGATGTCACAGTCTAATTTATTTCATAACCAAGTTTCTCTTGATATGTATTTCTTTCTTTTAAATCTGGAGCATGTGACCAGATTACATAAACAATAATTCATGGTGCAATCAAACACAGTGAAACCAATCTGGCATATCTTAATAATACAGACAATAATTAATGGGTATGTAAGAAGCTATGAAAGGTAATGATTCACCTAAATTTCATCAACTTAGTGTTACACAACCCAGCTCTCCTTCTGTACATATGTACCTCTTCTCTATAAGTATTAACTGGTGTTTGCTATCTTTTCTCTCTAGTTGTCTTCAAGATATTTTTTTCCTCTTAATTGTTCTGAATTTTTACTACAATGTGTTTAAGTACAATGTGTTTAAGTACAATGTGTTAAGATTTATTTTTACTTATTGTGTGAAGGATTGACTGTGTCTACCTACTGTTAAGTTTCACTATGTTCATCAAATATAGAAAGTTCTCATCCGTATTGTCTTCAAATATTGCTTTTGGGTTTTCTGTAGGCTTTTTGGTTAACAATTGAACAATGCAAGTGAGCAGAGAATGGTCAGTTTGAAGCAAAATCATCTCCATAATGACAAGAAGGATAAGAAAGAAATCAGCAATAACATTAGCAAATAAAATAAAATAATTTTAAAGTAACTGTGAAAACAAAATGATGCTGGTGGAGAACAACCCCAATATTACACATGCATCTTAAGAGTAGCGGTAACTAATACACTTGTTCAGATCCTGTAACTTGTAGGCAACCTCACCTAAATATCACAGGCTAGTTGAACTCACAATGAAGGCAGCCCTTGTGCAAGCAACTATGATGAGATGTAGTTATTGCCACAGTTCTGAGGATGGATGTGGGGGAATCTTGACATCCAAGAGCAAGATCTGAGCAATCTGAATGATTTGTGTGATCCAGGTAAATTCCTTCCTTTGTCCTGAGTGGCAACTATGTAATTCAAATGGACCCCATTAACTTTCAAAACTACTAGAAAAGCAGGGAACCCAATGGAAACAGGGAAGACTGCTAGTTTCTGGAAATCCTCAGCAAAAGAAGGAACAGGAGTGGGTGGAGGCAGAAGCAGTAGAAGGAGGCCATCAGCTCTGTGGAAGGACAGCAGTTCAGAGAGGAAGAGGTCCAGGAGCTGGGGGCAGTGGGAGGAGCCACTTGACCCCCTAACTACGAGCCTTTTTGTACATCTTCCTGGGGACTCTTGTGAGACTAGGAAACCTCCCAGCATCCTATGAGGGATGTGTGCTTAGCCTTCCAGGAAGTTTTGGCACTCAGGCTGCCACACATATCTCATGGGAAATGATGCAAGCCATAAATAAAAGATACTAGTAGGCCTCAAACCAAACTACAGGTCTCAAAGAATAAGTCAGAAGCAGTATTTTTTATAAATAAAGGAACATGGGCTATAGGTCTTCCTAGTAACTTGGCTCTGGGCAAGTCACTCAATCTCTCTGAATCTCTCTAAGCCCCTCTGAGTTCCTTTATCTTTGATATATGACATTACCTACCCATTAAGGCTGTTGCTAAGATTAAAACCTGAAATGTTTGTTAAGATTAGCACAAAGAGTGCTGATAAATGTGACTTTTTTTCTTCTCCCAAACCCAGGTCTGCTCCCGCTTCCTTTCAGGAACTTGTGACATAAGGATACCCTTCCTAAAAATTAATAACTAGGGTTAGATTGAAAAATGAGGCAAACTCCACTGTTAATCTCTACACAGTTCTCACTACCTCATGCTCACATTCACCTCTACACCTTGGGGGAAAACTATCAAGGGGATTTTCCTATATGATTTCAATTCTGTTGATTCATTTTCTTTTTCTTTGATAGAAAAACTACATGGCCCTCTTGGAGCTATCTGAGCAAAATTCTAGTTGTTTTTGTCACAGAAGACAGAGAGTTAAATTGAAGGAGCTGAAATCCATCACTGGTCAGGGTGACTCCAAGTGTTTCGCGGACCAACAGCATCCGTATCCATGGGAGCCTGTGGAAGCAGATCTGCTTTGTAACAATATCTCAGGTGTACCCAGATGAATGTTTGAGAAACACAGCACACCCTCTCTTCCACCTTGCAACTACTGCCTGTAACTTCCCTCATCTCAGTAGGGGATGGAGTGTGGGGAGCTTTTGTTTTGCCCTCAGTCTCCATTTCAATCCATTATCCATGGCAGAGCCATTCAGGAGTCCCTGGTAGTTCAGTGACACAATCCATCAGAGCTGAATTACACCAAAACTCTCAAGGAACAGGCTGGTTCTCTCTGTCTGCGCTTGGGCGACTACCTTGTCAACAGCCAAGAGAAGAACAAGGAGAGGGTGTGAAGGATTTGGATTTTTAATACCCAAGGTACACAAGCAAGCACAGAATATCCCTTACACACAACACAGCTGGACAGACCTATAGCCACTCTCTTACCCTGGGGGCTGCATCCTGACCACACAGAAAGAGAATCCATCAAAGGAGAGCCTTTTAGTCTCTTAAAAGCACTAAATAAAAAAAAAGTAAAGAAGCTGAATTTAGCAAGCAAATGGTAGCAATGTATCTGCAAGCAGAATAAGCATCTTTGTGTGTGTGTGTGTGTGGCAGCATCCTCTATCGCTTTATGTATTAATGCAATGCTAATTCATTCTACTAATGAGAGTTATAACAGGAGGGTAATGACCAGAAGCCCCATACAAATTATTCTTCATCTGTTTTCTTTTCTTTATCTCTCTCTTTTTTTTTTCCTTTTAACAACGGACTGATTAGGGCCTGAAACAAAGCAAATGTAGTATCTGTCAACTCACTATAAAAATGGACGGGAAATTCTAAGAGGGTTTTTTTGTTTCTTTGGCATTTGTTTCAGTGCTGCACGGATTTATCCAGAAGTGAGCTAGGAAGTCAGTATCATAAAAATGACTAAATACAAACATAAAAAAATTAAACCTTTGTACCTTGGACCAAGCTAATGGTTATCCAGCTCCAGCCTCATCTCCATTTTTATTGGAAACAAATTACACATCTATGTATGACTCAAAGGGTGCTTCCTTTTATCCTTCCCCTTCTGAATGTGTGTAGTTCAGGTGCTTCAGTTAACTTTGTACCAGCGAAATTATACAGCTGCCTTCAGGCTTATATGTCCTGCTCACACAGACAGACTGATACAAGTTTCATGCCAGCTCACCTGCTGTTTCACAGAGATAAGTTGATTCAGACCAAATCTTTTGCCCACAAACATGCACAGATCTCTCCATTTCTTTTTAAATAAGGAAAATAAAAATATTTTTCTCCTCTATGCTACCTCCTTAACCTCTAGCGAGTCTCTTATTAAAAACTGCTCATAATTTGAGTTCAGCAAGTCTGTTTTAAGTACATACTCTGAGACAGATCTCACTTAACACTCCTATTAGCCTTACGTTGCAGGCAAGATCTTCATCTTGCATAGGAGGAAATCAGCAGAGACGTGTCTAACATCAAACAGCAAATAAGAGAAAGAACTGGGATTCACTCTAGGTCTTTTAACTAAGTATCCAGGGATCTTCTCAGTAGCTCAGTGCTTCTCGAAGTGTGGGACCTGGTCCAGCAGCATCAGTATCATCCAGGAATTTGTCAGAATGAAAATTTGGGCAACTCATCCCAGACCTACTGAGTCAGAAGCTCTGGAGGTGGGAGCCAGCAGTCCATGTGACAACCCCACAGGCAATTTGTTGTCAAGTTCAAGGACTGTGCTAGCCCAAGCTGCCTCTGTCTCCCCCTTCAGAACTATTTGGAAAGACAGAGGAGGCCCACTGCCCTCTCTTACTCAGAAGCCACTCCCTCCTTAACAACTTCATATCCATGCCTACAGCTTTCTTACACAGCACTGTGTTTGTGTGTTTTCCTTTCTCCATTCAGCAAACATTCATTGAACGCATTCGATGGGTGGGATGCTGTGTTGGAAGTTATCAATGTAATGCTCAAACAGAGCTTCTCTATGTTCAGAGAGAATGGCAGTGGTGCTAGAACAACCCTCATCGAAAGCCATCATGATTTTCTCATGAGCACATCTAGAGGCTTCGCCTCAGTCCTCCTGAATCCCCGAGGCACCTGACACTACTGACCTTGCTTCTTCGTTGCTTAGAAATTCTCTTCTTTTGTAACTCTGTGCCTCAGCTGGTGGTTTCTGTCTTTTCCATTAGCGTTACTGTCTCACATTCATTCCATCATATAAGTTCTCCTTAGTGTTTCATTTGTATCCATCTTCTCTTCTCTTTATATACTTCCTCCTGTTAGTTTTCTCGAAGATTCTCACTCCTCCTGACTTTTCTGCCTCTCTTAACAGCACCTTCATTTCCCACGGAAGCTCAAAACCTCAGCCTCTTTTTACCCTTTCTCCAGTATCCCAACCTGTATTTAATCAGAAGCCAAGTCCTCAAGTTCATACCTTGGTGAATCTAACATCTCATTTTCACTCCCACTGCCACCAAATTAGTTAAACCTCTCCTTATCTCTAACAAAGGTTATTTCACTAAACATTTATCTGGCTGCCTCATCTCCAGCCTCCAGAATCCATCCACTATGGTACAATAGACAAAGAAGTTTTTGTAAAAACTACATTGCTAGCTTGCTTCGAAACTCTGTTTCCATCTTGTCTACCAAGCTCAAAATTGTCTTTTAAGAAGACTTGCTACGATATGATTCCAAATTAACTCTTCCAGGTCTATCTACCCTATGTACCCAATAACTTCAATAAAAGAGATCACCAATAAAACTTTTCCAAATGCAAGCTTTTTTTTTTTTTAACTTCTTTTTATGTATTTCTTTCTTTCAGTTAGTTCATCCTTTATACCTGCCCTATCCTGCTCTTCTTTAGGGTCCAATTGAAATAATACCTTCTCCATGGTGCTGACCTAGTTCCACCAATGGGTATGGTTTCCTTCTCCGTCAAATTCCCAAAATGCCTTGCTTGTTCTCCGCCAGCCCTTTGTTACTCTCCTTTGAACCTGGATATTGGTGTGGCTGGATTATCACCTGCCCTCAAGAGATGCATGTCTTTTGCTGCCCTAACCAGTAAGTTTCTCAGGAGAGAAACTCATTAAATATTGGTGGAATGTAATTGAAATTAGTTTTCTTTCTCCCATTTCTCCTTTACACACATAATCCTGTTTTGTTCTTAACATTTGATTCACAAATCAAATTTAGCTTCTATCCCAAAGATCCAGAATTTACCTTTTACAGAGCCTAATTCAAATTTATCCTCTGTGCCCTTTATTTCATCATGTCTTACATTTGGTTCCCAGAATTCATAAGAGGTTTGGATATGGTTTGTCAACTCACATCTTAATTATAGTGGAATAAACCCAGGCAGATCTGAATGAAATGTCTCCCCTATATGACCTTTCCATTACCTATTTCTAGTCTCTCAGAAATTCAGTTTCTGTGTCTGTAGAAAGGGGCTACTCTAATTCTTCTCACCTTTGAAGCTAACAAGGCCAAATAAGAAAATGAAATTGAAACATCTAACAACGTAACACATGACAGATCATTCTCTAATGCTTTGGAATTAAAAAGATTTGCTTTCATTTTACAAATAAAGAAACCAAGGCCCTGCTCTGTGATCACCAGCTTGAAGGAAGCAGAGCCAACACTGAAATTGTTGTCTCCTGGCTCCCTGCCAGGTCTTCTCCAGGTAAATGATGCAAATCCCTCCAGGGGTAAACTGGGTCTGATTAACTGAAGGCCAATGAGGGAGACAGTCCTAAGCAGGCCTTGGGCTGTTCCCATACCCTCACCCCACCCATGGGGGAAGCCAGCATTTAGATCCCCTCCTCTTCTTATACAGGGAGCCTCTCAAGGCCTAGGGAGCAATTTTGGAGCCATTTTGGCAGGGCCCTGGCAGCAATAAGAAACGTTTTGCATGGTTTCTGCAGCAGCAGGCTGACTCAGGGCTGACTCACGTAGCAGGAGTTGGGGCTACAGGCAGCTGCAGTCTGACCTTTCAGACCTTCTCTCCTGAGTATGTCTGGGAGTCTCTGGGGCAGTTGTGACACCCTGTGGCCAGGTTGGCTCATCACAGCAGAGTGTCCCTTAGTAAAACCAAGAGCGTGTGGGCGGAGTGAGAGCTGCTGGCCTGAGTTTGTGGAACATTCAGCCTTCTGACTTCAGCTCATGCTCAGTATTCCTCCAATGCCCAGCCCCACTTCCACCCCAATTAGATTTTTTGGCCTTTTGGTGTTAATCCAGAACACCCCCAAGAGAAAGGAGATGAAAAGAACCGAAGAGGTGAAAACCACAGGAAATGACTCAGAATCAGTACTTAATGCCTCCAGACAGCAGAGGCCATGTCCTTCTCTCCATAGCTCCCTACCCACCCCATCAAGCTCACTGTATACTGTAGGTGCTCTATAAATGTTACCGAATGTTGAATATGGCCATGCCCAACAGCTTGATCAAAGGCTAATAACTGTGCTATTGTATTAGATCTGATCTATCAATACAAGTTAATCTCATACTTTTAAAATATAATTACAGTTTGACTTGCTCTTGCTACATAGTCAGTCTCCAACAGCAAGAACAAGGAACCCTACGTCTCAGTGCCTTTCTAGAGAAGTTTAGAAGACAGGATTTCACCTGTGTGCACTGATGCAGGAAATTTCATTAGACCACAAGGAGACAATGCTATTCACTACTCACATACCTGTGCCCTTTCCTAGACTCGCCCTGCCTTTGTTCAGCTTTCCTTCACTCTCTCTTCTTCCTCCCAATACTCACAGTGTCTTTTCTTTCCCTTTTGGAAAGACCTCTACTTCCAGTTTTATCTTTTCATGCTTGCTTTTATCTTTTGAGAAAGTATTTTTTATTAAATAATTGAGTACTGCAGGACATGAGGCTGGAATGGGATTAACTCTAACTCTGGCCTCTTCCCGGTGAAGTACACAACAAAACACAACAGAGTGTAGCTTCAGGAAAAGAGACACAACAGTTACCAGTGTAAGTAAACTCACTTAACAGGATTTGTAATTTTGTGAAATTATTTAGAAAGGCACTATCATGTCGCTTGTACTGGAGGAACTGACAGTCTGAAAAGCATCTTTTGTTCTATGCTGGTTTCTCGAAGTGTCTTGGAGTATTACCGTCTACTTCTATCAGATTAAAATAAAATAAAATAAAAAGAACATGAACAATTATCCAGAGATGGTGATATTCCCATAGTTGGATAACAGTTTGGACAGGAGAGAGAGACTAGAGCTGGAGAAGGAGAGCAAAGTTCTATGTAACCTAGACAATGGCCCAATGTCAGGAGAACCAGCTCTGGTGGTTTCCGTCCACACTGCTGGCTGTCTTTCCAAATTGCAGCCAATGGTAGCTGTTGCCCTTGGACACTGTGCTGCCAGCCATACTGGATCTTACTCAGCACCTGTGACAGGTCCAATCTCAACCCTGTCCTACTAGGCTCTATGTAATCTTCCTCCTCCAAATTCTACCCCACCTCCTGCAGCGTTAGATGTCCGGGCTGTCTGTTTCCTCCTTCTGCCGCAGATCCTTTGCACTTGCTATTCCCTCTGCAGAGAATGTGTGTCCCCCCAACCCCTTGCATAGAATGACTCCTCGTTCCATTCATAACTTGCCTTCATTGTTACCTTTTCAAAACTCACCTTCCCCTCTGCCCTCCACCATGCTCCATTCCTTTGTCTTGCTTTATTTTCTCTATTTATTTACAGTAATCTGGAGTTACCTTGCATTGCATATTTATTGTGTTATTCTTTATTACCATTTTTTCCATGATGCCTGGGCTCTTGTCTCTTTTAGTCAGTGTTTAGTACTTAGTAGGTGCTCAATAAATATTTATTGACTGAAAGAATTAGGCCTGCCTGGCTTTTGTCTGAACCTCTTCTTCCCCCAAATTTCCAACTTTGTCTTGCAGATGAATTATTAGAGGGAAACTTATTTCTCAATTTCTTATAGTCATATAGCACTAGATCTGAGACAACTAATTTTTCAATCTGTAAAATAAGATCACATATGTTTTCTAACATGCCATACCAAAAGAGTCATTGGAATTTTAGAAAAGGAAATTAATATTTACTGATGACTTACTATATGCCCACTATAACGCTAGGGGATTTCCAGACATTTTGTGATTTATTTCGCTCAACAACTATTCTGGTTGGCAATATTATCCATATTTTATAGATGAGGAAACAGGCTCAAAACTGTTTGAGATTTAAAAACTTGACTAAGGTTATAGCGGGTTGAACAGTGTTCCCTAAAAAGACATGCCCAAGTTCTAACCACAGGTACCTGTGAGTGTAATCTTATTCAGAAATAGGGTCCTGTCAGATGTAATTAAGTCTTAAGATGATATCATACTGGATTTAGCGTGGGCTCTAAATCCAATGACTGACATTCTTATAACAAGAAGGAAGAACACAGAGACACAGCCATGAAAAGATGAAGGTAGAGACTGGAGTGATGTGTCTACAAACCAAGGAAGGCTAAGGATTGCTGGTGGCCACCAGAAGCTGGGAAAGAGGCAGGCGTGGCAGAGATTTCCCCTCCCAGACTCCAGAAGGAACCAATCCTTGATGTTGGGACTTCTATCCTCCAGAACTATGAGAGAATACATTTCTTTCATTTTGTAACCAAGCAGGACTCTATGGGGCTTTTTCGGGGCTGGGGGGGGACGGACAGGCCCTTCCCCCATATCCTCTGCTTTAGCTCCTACCTCAAGTATCCAGAAAACAGTATTCCATACATATTTCCTGAGTTGGTTTACAGATGTGAACCCCCCCCCCCACCAATGGAAGATGTTAACTACTTGATGACCATGAGCACATAGCCCCAGGCCTCCTGGAGCCTAAGGACTGATAATGTTAACCCCTCTGACCCGGCCCTGTTACCTCACCCTCAGCCAATCAGAGAACTGTGCATGAGCTGATCACATACCCTGTAACCCTCCTCCCTCATCTGGCTTTTAAAAAATGCTTTGCAGAAACCCTTCAGGGACCTCTGGAGTTTTTTGGGCAGGAGCCACCCGTTTCCTGGCTTGGCCCTCAATAAACCTCTCTCTGCTCCAAACTGGTGTTTCGGTTTGTTTGGCCTGTGGGTTGGGCACACGAACTTAGGCGAACAATTTTAAGCTGTCCAGTTTTTGATCGTTTGTAACCTATTTAACTAACACAAAACCCTGGGTGGTAAGTGGCAGAGCAAGGATTTGAACCTGGATCTGTTGAATCCAAATCCTGCACTTGCCCCACCAGGCCAGTTGACTTCCCTGAATCCTACAACAGAGCGCCATCCTTGCTCAGCACAGTATAACAATAGAGAAAGATTTAAAAGCAGAGACCCATAACGAAATAAAATCTGCAAGTATGGTTGCTACCTTTAGTCGTATTATCATCTATATTCATACCCTACGTGCAAAAGATGACCTCACACGAAGGAAATTCTCCGGTGATTCCAACTGAAAGGGTTGCAAATGCCAGGAAAGAAAGAAGAGACAGGCAGGGGAACTTAGCAGCAATAGCAACCAGAGAGCAGAGTATAATAAAAGGAGACTTAACTGGAGGGAAAGAGCAGCGGCTGCCTTTGAAGAGAAATATTCAAAGCACAGAGCAAACTTGAAAAAGAATCAAGAATCGTGAGAAGAGACACATGGGCACGGGCAGCTAGTGGGATTTAGACTGGTCATGCAATGCTGTAGCAGGGAGGGAAAAAAAGAGCTAATATTTCGAAGTTCAGCTTCAGAAGTGGAAAAATCACACAGCTGGTAGGTTGCAAAGTCCCTTATTATGAGGATCTAATGTGAGGATTTTCTCCAGTCCTTTCAAACTAGGACATAGAAATGCACCAGCACCAGGTAGGAAACTGATGAAAGGGTTAAACCAAGGGGCTACATGCAGCGAATGGATTGATTTCTGAGGACAGATGAAAAGCGATAAATATGTGCATTTGAGGAGGTGATAATTAAGGTCACTGGGGAAGCCCTGGGAGGAAACGGCGGGGGGGGGGGGGGGGGGGGGCGGGGGGGAGGCCAGCGTGGAGGCAAGGGTGAAATTGCTTAGAATATCCCACGCAGGCAAGTGGATAAGTGGGAGGAAACCATAGAGGAGCCCCAGGGCAAACTTCCTGACAGCATGAAGTTTATCGTGTCTCCACATAACTCAGGTTCCAAGTGACCTTTTGCCATTCCACAAGTGAAGTCATTTCCTTTGAGGAAAGGTGCTATACAAATGTAAACACGTAAGTCTGTGCTGCACAGAGTGCAAGAAATTGAATACATTCCGAAATCCTCCTGTCCTGATCCTCAAGAGACAGACTGCATGTGACCTCATGGACCTTTCTTTTCATCTTCTATTGATGGGAATTGTACCTGACACCACCAATTTGGTGTCCCCTTTCCATCTGGGAAATTCACAAATAAGTGATATTACTGGAGACCACACTGTTTTAATAAAAACATTCTAAAGTCAGTTGTGACCCTGCTTGTCTGGAAGAATAGTTATGTGGCCAAGACTGGTGAGTCTGGAAAACCCTCGATCAGGAAAGACTGGGTTCTGATCAAATAAAAGTGACTTAACTCTGTACAGAGCTACCCAGGAGTAGACCCTTGTAGAAATCAAGAGTTTGCCCATTTTCTCTGCATGTGCATCTGTGTCTACATCTCAGTTGCTTTGCATATGTGGCGTCTGCCACCTGAAATGTCCTCCTTTGCTCCATTTGTCAAAGTCCTGATCATATAAAATATAAGGCTTAATCCAGATGTTTCCTACCCTGAGAAGCCTTCCCTGATTCTTAGGTCAGCAGTAAGCCCTCTCTCCTCTGGATGCTATTTTGGTGCTTGTCACAGTCTGCTGTCATTCTTCTACTAGCTGCTGTGGCCCAGGGTCTCGGAATCAGAGGTCAAAAGGATGAGAGCCATGTTCCACCTCTGTTCACCCCCATAGCACAGCCCACCGCATAGGACCATGCTTACCAGCAGAGCCTAATTACCTATAAACAGAAAAGACACTAAGGATGATTTTCTCCCAGCTGTGAATTAACTAAAAAGGTCACCCAAAAATGTGACCTTTCTCCCCAAGAAACAGTGATATCAAAAGCTAATGAAATCTGAACTTTATCATTTTCCACTGAACTTTTCATTCTGTTTTAGGATACTAAAAGAGAGAGAAGCATGGAGAAAGGGAAAAACTGGAAGTCAGGAGTTAGATCGTAAGAGGCGCTTCCATTCCATTCACAGGTGATCTTTGTTATTAGGCCAGACATAAAGTATAGTCAAGTCTTTATACACGGAAGATATTGTAGGTTTGCTGAAGATAGATATCACATCTCTTTAAAAAGATATACTGAGTACTTAGTACGTGCTTGACACTATAGCTGATAATAAATATCTCTTGGTCCTTGCTCATGGTAGCACTCAATATATATTGGCCTTGCAATGAATAAATGAATGAATGAAGAGGTTTGAACTAGATCAGGGCTTCCCCTGGCCACAGATACCTGGGGCCCTAATTACAAAAGGGTCCACAAAATTTTTGACTCTTGAAGTCATATTTTTTAATCTTTTAAGCTCTAAATCAGGGGTCCCCAACCCCTGGGCCACGGACCGGTACCCGTCCACGGCCTGTTAGGAACCGGGCCGCATAACCAGGAGGTGTGCAGCGGGAGAGTGAGGGAAGCTTCATCTGTATTTACAGCAGCTCCCCATCGCTCGCATAACCTCCTGAGCTCTGCCTCCTGTCAGCATTATGGTGAGTTGTATAATTATTTCATTATATATTACAATGTAATAATAATAGAAATAAAGTGCACAATAAATGTAATGTGCTTGAATCATCCCAAAACCATCCCCACGCCCCTGCCCCGGTCCATGGAAAAATCTTCTTCCAAGAAACCAGTCCCTGGTGCCAAAGAGGTTGGGGACCACTCCTCTAAATGGTTTCTAATGAACCATTACTGCCTGCATTTGTTCTCAGGTCCAAGGGGAGGAGCAATTATAAAATAAGGGCAGTACTTATGGCCGAAGGGAAAGCGTTAATGTCAGAGGCTCAGCAAAATAGAGAAGTGCAAGATGCAGCAGGATCCACGGAGAACAAAATAAGAGCTCTTAGAATAAACTCTGAACTCTTTGCCAGAGATTACATCAGATCAAGATGTGATCCACTTCCCATTTTCTGATTAAGGACAGGTGTTCTGTATCAAATATACCTGAATGTATTCTTTACACTACACTCTTTGGTTTAGTGGCTCTCAAATGTAAGGTGTCTAAGAATCATTAGTAGTATTCATATTACAGTATTAATACTCATTTATACAGCAGTTACTCAATGCCAGGCTTTTGGAAAAGATAGTCAAAATATAGATTCCCTAGCTCTATCCCTAAGGATTCTCATTCTGTAGGTCTGGAGCTGGAGCCCAGAAATTTATATTTTTAATAAAAGACCCACATGATTCTAATGAGGGTGGTCCTGGAACCAAACCTGGAGGAAGATGTTTTAGTTCCATTTGTTTCATGACCTTCATAGATCTGCCTGTGTCATCTTAGAGTCAATAAATCATATCCAGAGTGGGGAAGGGTCTTTTAAATCACCTTAGCCTAATCCTGTTTTGCTTAACGAAAATTGCAGTTATTTAAAGGCAAGACAATGCAAACTTTTTTTTTTTTAATCTCTTGCTTTTTTACTTAAATTCTCCTCTCTGGCATCAAACTTAGCCTCCTGCACAGTTTGGAACTGAAGAGTGATTCGGTGGTTCATAATCTGCTCCCTCGATTGAATTTCCATCAAGACTTCAGTTTCCAAGATGTGCATGAGGGAGAGTCAGTCTTAGGTGGAAGCATCCTGTAAGGTGAGCCCTGCTTCATCAATTTGTAGCTTTGTGACACTTGTTCCCTCTCTTTGAGCTGCATCTTCAGAATGAGGCTATAAAGACCTACCTCCCAGAAATATTGTGATTAAATGAAATGTTTAAAATATTTGACCCATAGGAAGTCCTCAGTAAATATTAGTTCCACTAATATTGTATAATCATGGATTCAATAGCAATAACATGTTTTAAGTGGCAAAACAACACTTTACTATCAAAGTTCTGTTGCCAAGTACTTGACTTTCGAAACAGTAAATTAACTTCTTCCACAGTCTTTCTCTCTCTCTCTGTCTCTCTCTCTCTCTCTTTCTCCCCACCCCACCCCAGGCTCACATGTGTGTGATATAAAGTTGAATCATATACAACTGATGTGATCAACCATTTTCAATCTTTGAAAACAAAAATTTCACACAATTTCACTTAATATATAAAATATCTACAGTTATGATTTCGATGACACCATATTCTCATCAACCCAAATGAAATTTTACATTACTAACTGGACCTCTAATTGTCAGACTTTACCATAAATTATGGGGTATCAGCACTTATACAATTAGTAGATGAGAATTCCATGCAGTTTCTCATCCTTAACTGTCTTCTAGAGAGTTTTAGATTTTGAACTTATGTTCAGTATGTCCTTCGTACTTTAGTCAGAGGCAACATTTTCCAACTGTCAAAGTCAGTTTGGGCAGTTCTTTCAAACCTCTTGTGCCTGGTTCTTAAAGCAAAAGAAAAAAGTGGCTCTGAAAGGTCACAGGAATATTGTTCTCAGCTATCGACTGAAATCCAAACAGCTGTCAGATTGCAAGAAACATCAATTCTGTCAAATTACACTACCCAAATTCCTGTCAAAGGGTCAATAAATTGTGTAAAAGCAGGACCCCTTATGAAATGCAATTAGAAATTACAGATCAAAGGGCAGGGCAGGCCAAAGGTAGCTTGCCAAGGCTAAGAAGGGACTGAGCTAATCTCACATTTGAGCAGAGAGAGATTAAAGGAAGCAACGCTTAACTTAGAAAGTGATTATAATATTTATTAATAGTAAAGTATTACAACACAAATTCCTACCAGCTAGCAATTGTTCCTGGTGATGGAGGAGACAGAAGAGATAGTCCTTTTTTACAATTAACATCTAAAGATATATGACTAGCCCTTTAGATTTCTTTCTTTCTCTCCTTATTAAATCAACTTTAAGTATAATTTACAAAAAGGTGGGAAAATTGGGGTGGAGGTAGACAGCCAATGTAAATGTCTAAAATCTGACACATTTATGAGTGAAGGGTAAAAATTCATTAATCAACTGATTATTTTTGTCTATATAAAGTCAAGCACGGTAACGTTCCTAAATCTATGAATTCGGAGAAATAATAAATGACTTGGCATTATGGAAACATATGATATAGCTTTCCCAGGGTCAACAGCAAGTCAAGTCAATAACAAAATGAGACAAGAGGTACGAGTTCCGAATTCACCCGTCAGTCAGACATTTTTGAGACAGTGTCCTCTACTTGCCCACTCCTGTCTCATCTCCCATTTATCACTTAACCCTCTGCAATCTGCACATTCCCAACCTTCACAGAAACATCTCACGGTGACCACCAATTCAATCCAATGACTAGTTTTCTTTTTTCTCTTATTATATTGTGGTAATTGATACTCTAATCAATGCAATTGAGGCAGGAGATAGATGAGCCCCAGGCTGAACAGCTGGAGTTTGTCCTCTGTGCACAGACACTCCAAAATAGCAGGAGGGAGGAGAAGCTGCGCCTTGCCCAGATAAGAGATGAAAGACCATGTATTCCTCATTCTCAAAGTCAAGGAGACCTTCCCGACTACACATGTGCAGAAAGGCTCCTTGGAGGTCAAAAAGGGAGGGGGCGCCACCACATAGTAAGTGATGTCAACCTACCAATAGGCCTCTTCGCTAGAATCCATCTTGGCTAAGAGATGCATTCACATACATGGGAGGATCCTGAGATAAACCAAATATGGACTCAGGACCAGGCAAAGCAAGATGACCGGCCGAAGGAAACCTGGAAGAAATGCCCCATAAAAGTGATCCAAACTACCACAACGGTGCAACTCTCTCTGAGCCCACCCATGTGTCTATCCATATGTACTCTTTTCCCTCCTAATAAACACTTTACTTGCTTCACTACTTTCTGTCTCTCTGTGGAAATTCATTTCTACAAAGCTGACAGGCCAGGGCCTTGTCAGTGGCCACTGGTCTAGTGGCTAAGATTCAGCACTCTCACTGCCGTGGCCTGACTTCAATCTCTGGCTGGGAACCGAAATCCTGCTTCAAGCTGCTGCAGGCCGAGGCCACCCAAGATCACAATCTCCCTGTTGCCACCTCCTGAAATTCTTCTCTGGTTTACCTTCCACATCCCTGGGTTGTGTCAAACACAGCTCTAGGAGGAAATAAGGCAATGAAGGCCGTAGGCAAGCCCCTGCCCAGGTGAGGAGACAAACAGGAAACAAATAAATACGTGTTGTCAAGTACTGTTACGTGTTAAGAAGAAAACTAAAGCTAGTGAAAGGGTAGAGTTAGGTCAGATGGAGAAAGACAAATACTGTGTGATTTCACTCATGTGGAATAATCTAAACAAACAAACAAAAACAAAATAAATAAACACACCAAACCAAACAAAAACAAACATGTAGATACCAAGAAAGGAGTAGTGGTTACCGAGGGGGAAGAGGCAGGAGAGAAAGCAAAATAGGTAAAGGGGATAAGCTGTGTGGTGACAGGTAGAAACTAAATTTTTGGTGATGAGCATGCAGTAGGGTAGATAGAAGTAGAAATATAATGTTGTACACGTGAAACTTACAGAATGTTATAAACCTCAAGGTTATTATCTCAATTAAAAAATAAGTTGGGGCTTCCCTGGTGGCACAGTGGTTGAGAGTCCACCTGCCGATGCAGGGGACACGGGTTCGTGCCCTGGTCCGGGAGGATCCCACATGCCGCGGAGCAGCTGGGCCCATGAGCCATGGCCGCTGAGCCTGCGGGTCCGGAGCCTGTGCTCCACAACGGGAGAGGCCACAACAGTGAGAGGCCCGCGTACCGCAGAAAAAATAAATAAATTGAAGAAAAGTGGGGGAGGTAGAATGTGGGGGGAGTTGGATGTTCTTTAAAATCAGAAGATCTGGGAAGACCTCCTGCGGAGGGATGTCTGGGCAGAGACTTGAGCAAAGACTGTTTCAGCTCCTTCTCTCAGACTCAGTTCTGGGGGCTTCTATTTGCATATTCAAAGACCCTTGCAGGTGAGTTGGTCTCCTTCTGGTCGAGATACGCCGTCTCCAAGCTCTGCTTTCCCCCCTCCCCACACAACTTTCTAAGAGGTAAAGAGCAGGGTGAAGATGTTATCTATCCCTCACACTTCGAAGGCAGAGCAGCAAGAGTCTAATTTGGGTTTGGGATTTGGGGTTTACCTTTGGTATATTCTTTTAGAGGACAAGGCTCACAATAGTGCAGGTGTGTTCTGACCCCTGTAGAGGACAGCACCCCCAGTCTGCCCCTCATTCTAAATACAAGCTGCTTACAAACTAAGGCAGCACAAGATCAAATTAAATTTCTTGGCAATCTTGTCATTCTGTTGACTCACCCTGAATTTACAGTAAACTTCTGCCTCTGAGCCTTTTTTTCATGTAGCCGCTGCTTTCACAGTATCTTGCAAATAGGCTGCCCCTCTTAATAAGAACCACTTCTTTGGCTGCTGTAGCCTGCTGAATACCATACTTTAAAAATAACATAATGATAGGAAAACCCCCAACAGAAATGTAAATTGGCTTTCCGCCTTCTGATTAGATTACAGGATGGGGAGGGGCGGAACCCCTTGGCAGAAGGGGCTGCAACAAATCTGCAGAGATTTCCACATTCCCTTGTGCATTGCGCTGTACCTTGCAGCATCTGAGATTAGCCCTTTGCCACCATGTTGTTGAATATTCCTTTTTCTAGCCCTCTTTTGATTTTTAATTGGGTTCAGATTCTCTGCCCAAGAAAAACTGAATGGCTTCCAAATGGATACAAATATCAAAGGTGTGTTTTGTATCCTCTATATTGAAAAATCCTCAAAAGGCAGTTAGGATTTTCTCCTGGTTGGGTGTTACAGATAAGTAATGGCTGGGTGCCTACTAATTTAGGAAGGACCACATATTGAAAATATGTGAATGTATAGACAACAATCTTTGGACAATAAAAAGAAAGTGCATTGGAGTTTTCTCTCAAAATATTAATTTTAACTTTGTCCTTCCTTTTCTCCCCCATACTTTGTGCATACCTATATCATAAAATTCATCATAACCATTAATTTTCATGCTGTTCCCATCACCAAATTGGAAGTTGCCAAGGGCAGATACCAGTCCCATTCAATTTTGTGGTCTGGATTAGTAGTCCTTAAATTTGAGCGTTATGATGTATCAGCATCACCTGAGGTCATGTTAGAACACGGATTGCTGGGCCACACCCCTGAGTTTCCAATTCAGCAAATGAATCAGAATGAGGCCTACTCATTCTCTGGTGTGTGCCTGAGAATCTAAATGTCTAACAAGGTCCCAGGTGATGCTGTTGCTGCTGCTGCAGGGGCTACACTTTGAGAACCACTGGTCTAGAGCCTAGTACGGTGTCTCTTTTATATCACGGCCTCTACAAATACATAATGAAAGGCAAAAAGCAAGAGAATGGAGGGAAGAGAAGGAAGAAGAAAAATGAAAAAATGTGCTTATGGAAATGGGATAAGAGCTGATTTTGGAGGCCTCTTGGGATGTCTCAGAAGAGTGTGAAATGGAGCTTTAGAGTCAAGTATAAATCAGAGATCCTTTTCTTTCCCTCACAGATTTGCTGGAAATGGTTTAGGAACCAGATTCGAGTGTTTCCCATTTTAAACACTGACTGACAGCAAGTGGCGGGGGAGGGGGATTGAAAGACCAGGATTCACTCTGAGAGGCAGAAATTTTCAAGAACTGCATGACTTAGTCTAGGAAACATTGTTAGTTTATCTATTGCCCTCTGGGGCAGAACAAGCTAGTTTTCTTAGCTATTACCAGGCTACATTTTTCATTCCCATCCAAGAAAGTGTGTCTTCATGACTGAGGACCCAAAGGTAAACATTTCAAACCCATCTGCTACATATTGAATATTCTGGGTTTTTTTTAAGCACTCAAGATTGCTTGATCTTAAAATTATGTATAGTATCACGTGGACCAAAGAACCAGCTGTTTGACTAAGTTTTCTTCTTTCCCAACAGTTGTGCTGGACCATTTTTCACACAGTGTTAACCTGACAGCATGGCCCTGGTGAAATCCGGTTACCCACACTTTTCATAACTACAGTTTTATTGTGGCAAAAGAGATGCAATGACTGTCTTCGGTTAATTGACTACACTAAAGAAAGGAGGGATCACCTGGTTATTAAACCAGTACTCTATTTAAGTTTCTAATAGGAAAAAAATCTGTGTGCCCCAAAGGGACATGAAAGGTTTGGTGCACCATTGGAGGGAAGAGGGAGCACACGGTCTTTTCTGATTCATAGCTGTCACTTATTTGCTCTGTGAACTTGTGCAAGTTACGTGTTCACTGATGCTTGAGCTCATCTATAAAATGGGTATAATCAAAGTTAAAGTAAAAATTTGAGATAGGGTTTGTTAAACAGAACACGAACACCAGCATATTGTTGGCATTTAATAAGTAGTTGGGGTAAATCTAGATACGTCATTACGGTCTCCACCAGAGGTAGGTTGTTGTTTTGCTTTGCTTTGCTTTTTTTCTACAAAAGTAGGTCACTTAAAAATCCTCTTCCCCGCTATCTTAAGAGAGTAAGATTTGTTCACATGGCTACTATCGTGATGAAGATTCTCACGTGAGTCCTGTTTACTATTCAGTCATTTATTAGAATACATGGATTTTTTTTTAAACAAGAAGCGTTGCATGAGGATGAGGTGTTTGGAGGAGACCATACAGCATGCTCCATGAATTCTGTAACCTGGGACCACTGAGGCAGCATTAAACCCAAGAGTGGGTAAATACAAGTCAATTCCATGCACCCCTGCCCCCACAGGCATCTATATTCCCTACTACAGCTACTTACGTATAAACGAAGTATGTGTAAGCCCAGGCACCAGACTTTTCTGACCAGGGAGTGTTTCTCGGGTGACCACATTTATCTTCTACAGAGCTTCGAAGATCTGTAACATCATTTGATGGCTAACCTTCAGGCCTCTGCAACCTAGCAACTCTGCTTCCTGGGATTTCTGTTCTGAGTCCCTCCTCCTCCGCGCTCTCTTTATAATTCTACTCCTTTCATCTGTGCCTGCTGCGCAAAGCCTGAGATCTAGTCATCCACATGAGGAAGGCCAGTTTTATAAATCTTTACCTCGGTAAAGACTGCAACCACTTCAAGAATGTATCTCTCCGTGTGGGTGAGTGTTGGATCAGGCAGCATGCAGAAAGGGAGTGTAACCTTACACATTCAGGAGAGGAAACCAAGATGTTTTAGCGTGAATACGTTTGAAAACAAAGTAATGTGCTTACAAGATTAAACTAAGGGTCCTTCCTGTGTATTTTTCTATATAGCCACCTTGTGTTTGTCAAAGTGCAATCTCTCATCAGCAAATCACCGGCAAAGTGAACCCACACAGAGCACACGTCACCAGCTGGAAGCCCTGTAGTGGGCCAGATCTCATCCACAGATATATTTCATTAAGGTCACAGGGCTTTAAAACAGATATGAATTCACTGCCAATATTTGAAAATTAGGAGATTTCACATTAAAATCAGATTCACAGCTTCCCTTGAAAAATCAGATTTGACTCAGGTCTCCATTCCAGCATGCAATGACCAAGCTGCCCTTTCCAGTGGGCGATACTATCCAGTTTGCTACCATCACCTGGTGGCAATATCTACCAGGTCCCTTCTATGAATCCTGCAGTTCAGCCTCAGATCATATATTCGGAAGGCAGCTGAAGGTCTTCTTTGCTTTTCCTCCATCTCCTTTATATTTCTCAGTACGCAAGCACTTTACTTCCCAGTGAGAAGTTACAAGACCACAGACTTTGAGCCACATTTCTAGGTCGTCTTGTCAATAGGGAAAAAGACAAGGTTGTGTTTGGACACACACTTTTCCCTGTTCTTGCATCCCTGATGTAAAAATCTGAGATTGAGAAGTGAATTAGAGGGAAAGGACAAGGAGCTGGCCCCCTCACCTGCCCAAGCCTGTCTCTAGCCAAAGCAAAAAACGTCTTCTGATAGCATCGTGGAAGTTATTGTAGTTTGGGATCAAAGACAGGTAGTGATATTTCTGGTGTTCCTCCTTACTGAATAAAGGGATAAAACTCTTCTGGATTCCAAATAATATATCCACAGATTAGCAGGTACCTACTGACCTTGGTTTCAAAAGTACTGCATTAAAAATGAATTATGGGGGGCTTCCCTGGTGACGCAGTGGTTGAGAGTCTGCCTGCCAATGCAGGGGACATGGGTTCGAGCCCTGGTCTGGGAAGATCCCACATGCCGCGGAGCAGCTAGGCCCGTGAGCCACAACTACTGAGCCTGCGCGTCTGGAGCCTGTGCTCTGCAACAAGAGAGGCCGCGATAGCGAGAGGCCCGCGCACCGCGATGAAGAGTGGCCCCCGCTTTCCCCAACTAGAGAAAGCCCTCGCAAAGAAATGAAGACCCAACACAGCCAAAAATAAATAAATAAATAAATAAATTTTAAAAAACAGAATGCAACACAATTCTTTAAAAAAAAAAAGAATTATGTCATTGCTGTGTCATTGGTGTTAAAGCAATTGTAAATACCAATGGAAATGCAGGTACCAAACGTAAATGATAGTACTTGGTTATAAGCTGGTCCTCCACCTTATCCAGTGCATGCTTCTCTTTACAGACATAATCTCAAATATCATAATAATTTGTAAGCCTCTGAAAGTATATCCATGTACTGCCTCGATTTTTCTTATCTCCATTGGAGAAACATGAAATTTGCATAATAGCAACTATTTCTCTATAAAATTTTCCCTTTGAGACATCAGATATCAAAAACAAAGCACATCTTAAAACTCATCAATAAGAAAACAACCCAATTTAAAAAAGGGGGTGGGGGCAAAAATTTAAACAGACACCTCACCAAAGAAGATATACAGATGGCAAATAAGCATATGAAAAGATGCTCCATATCCTATGTCCTTAGGGAGTTACAATTAAAACAATGAGATACTACTCCTCACGTACAAAAACGGCCAAAATTCAAAGCACTGACAACACTAAATGCTGACAAGGATGTGGAGCAACATGAACTCTCGTTCATTGCTGGTGGGAATGCAAATTGGTACAGCCAGTTTGGAAGACAGTTTGACGAATCCTTACAAAACTAAACATAGCCTTACCATACTATCCCGCAGTCATGCTCTTGGTATTTACCCAAAGGAGTTGAATATTTTATCCACACGGGAACCTGAACATGGATGTTTACAGCAGCTATAGTCACAACTGCCAAAAGTTGGAAGCAATCAAGATATCCTTCGGTAGGTGAATGAATAAGAAACTGTGGTAAATCCAGACAATGGACTATTATTCAACACTAAAAAGACATGGGCTATCAAGCCATGAAAAGACATGGAGGGAGGTACCTTAAATGCATATTTCTAAGTGAAAAAAGCTGCCCTGAAGAGAATACATACTGTATGATTCCAACTATGTAACATTCTGAAAAAGGCAAAACTATGGAAACGGTAAAAAGATCAGTGGTTGCCAAGGGAGAGATGAATAGACAGAGCACAGAGGATTTTTAGGGCAATGAAACTATCCTGTATGATACTGTAATGTTGCATACATTTGTCCAAACCCACGACATGTTATAATTAAAATGGCAAAATTTAAAGATAAAGAGAAGATTCTAAAGGCAGCAAGAGAAAAACATAGAGTTAGTTACAAGGGAATCCCTATAAAGCTATCAGTTGATTTCTTTTCTCTTATTCTTACCATTCATGTTGTCTTCCCAATCCCAGCCATCATACATGTAACCTCTGAGGCCAGTTCAGTACAATATGAATTATCTGACACATGTTGAAAAATTAAGACCTGAGCTTCAACTAGAGACTAATACTGGACTAGCAAAACCCACGTCTTACCTTCTAAGGGCAATTTCTATATTCCATGTGATGTTAGGAAGGGATCGGGTACATCAAAGATTTGAAAACAAAAAAAGGAGTTGAAAGAGAAAGTCCCCAGTTGTGCCATGATCCTCCATACAAATTTCCCCAAATGCAGAATTTAGTGCTTAGTGCCTGCATTTGTATCAAAAGATGATTTTTAGATGCTACACAGATTTGTGCAATAAGTCCACAAGGAAAAGATTTATAAGAGACAGAAGAAATCAAAAAGCAAATCATGCTGATTTCACAGAAAACACAGAGAAAGATGTGAGATTTTCTTTGGCTCTTTAAAGGGTCACCAACAAGATGGAAATATTACAATGTCCCATTTGTAATGAAAAGGACTTTCCTTCGTAAGAAAAGATTTACTGTTAAAAGCTGAAAGAGCATTAGCTTTATTTCTTTCAAGCAATGTTGTTTACTATCTTCAATCTCCAAATTTGTTCTTTGAAATAAAGTTATTCTCTGCTTGTCACCAGTTTCGACTTCTTGATATAAAAGCTAGAAAATAACAATCGTGATTCACTGATTATTTTTACATAATTTTAATTACTTGATATGATCAGATCACTTACCCCTCAACCTCCTCACAAGTAGCAGAGAAAATTTTGCCTTTGGGTTGGTAAATGTCAATCCAAGTGTCCAAGTATTGTTAAAAGGTAAAACGTACAGAAAATATGCCACAGGGAGAGAAAAGGCAGATAAATCAAGTGCAGGCAATCTGCAAGCTTGATCAGCCTTTGCCTAATTAAGACTTCACTGAGGCCTAATCACCTGGTCTTGGGATCAGAAGACATGAATTGAAACTGAAGCCTTGCCCCTTATTAGTTGGGTGACTGTGGCCAAATTCCTTATCTTCACTGACAATTTAGCTTTCTTTGAATCTATTAAGTGAAAATATTAGCTTTTTTTCACAGAGATGTTGTAAGAAATAATTATAATACCCATGAAAGTGTATAGATTTGACATATGGTAAACACTTGATAAGTGGTGTTTAATGAGAATGTTAATTGTTATCTAATTGCTTACACTTTCATATTACAATTTTCTAATTGTTGTTCCTGTGTTGTTTAAGTTTTTGTTGCCCCCCTTCCCACACAAAAATTCAAAATCACCTCTTTCAATATCTGCTGATGTGGCCCCCTACGGGTTAGTTAGAGATGGATGTCATTTTAATACAATTTGCCTGGTGGATAGTTGACACAATGAGCTAATGGTGTAAGTAAATGCTCTCCTGAGTTTCATGTTGTGTGAATCTTAATGCAAAAGTATTTGAGGAAGTCTCAACAGCTCTGTCGCTGGTGGCAGAATCCAAAACACCCCTTTGAAGTCTCTAAGGGACAATCTGTCCTCTTTCTTCTTGGAAAGGAAAACTGGAAATTTGCTCCTGGGGGGGGGGGGTTGCTAAAGAAGAAAAGAGAAAAAACAAATGGCAAACAGACTGCTGCAAATGTCCGTAGGCCCTCTGGGTTACTTCCACTAAAGGATAAGCTTTCACATTTTTTTTGTCACTTTCAGTAGAAGTAATTAAACTTTGGCAACTTCCAAATCTCTTCTCTTCCAGATGGAGGAGGTGGGAAGAGAGGGAAGGGGTCAGGCTCGCCTTCTGAGAGCTTTGATTCAGTGCTTCCCTCTGAAAGCAGCGATTCCTCCTCTGGTAGGTACTGTGCCAGCCTGATCCCATTCTTAGGCAGGATGCCCATCTTGGAAGCAAAATGGTTGGGCATGGGAAACTGGGGGCAGGGTGGGGGGCAGTGGCTAACAGAGAGAGGCAGCACGCATCGCTGCAATATTACACTAAGCCCTTAGCCAAGTGCCCAGATTCTGGAGGCTGGGGGAAATGACAACATTAGGAGAAATCGTAAATGGATTTTATATCCCTATGCCTAAGTCAGCTTCCAACTATTTCCTGAGTAAGATAATTAACACATAGAAGTGAGATGTTAAAATGCACATCAGATGTTGGATCTTTCAGAGGGGAGGATTTATGCTGTAACTTAGGAAACCTGTGTTTGGAAGGAAATGGCTGTTGACCTCTCCTGCATTCACCCTGTCATTGCTTTCTACTGAACTGTAATGGAACCATTTGGCATGGGGCTTCATATCCAATTACTCGGCCGGTCCACACCCAGCAATGTGTCAACAGCCAGGGTGAGAGGCCTGATTTAAGATGTGTCACTGCTGTGAATACGGCCTGCACTGGTCCATGGCTGGAGAAGCACAGATCCTAGAATTCCTCTTAGAAGGAACACTTTTGATGTTGACTCCAAGAGACCAAACCATGACTAAAGTCTCCCTCCCCCTCAGGACCTTGTTTCTTTTTCCTACTAATGCATTTGACTTAGCATTCTTACTTGCAAATTCTAAGACTTTTCTCCGGTCAAGTCCTGATCTTTGAATAATTTCCCACCTGTTGATAATACAGAAGCTACCCATTCTGGTAAATTGTGATTATGACTCCACAGACATATTGTTAACTCCATCATTCATGCATTCCCCACTGGCTGTGCATTTTTTCAACCCATTATATATCTTTCATATGCAAAGAAAATATGAAAATTGACTGGGATTTGACCAGAAAAGGCCCTAAACCAACTGATACAATACCTGGGTTTGATCTCAAATCAGTGCTGTGTATTCTGTGACTCCATCCCCATTCTTTGAAATGAGGATGGCTTTTTGTCTTTTCTTAAAATTTCAATTTCACTGTTGCTTCGTGAGCAAAACAACCCAACAGCAACAGCTACCATTTATTGAGTACATACAAGTCACAATGTAACAGAAGTTGAGCTAAGCGCTTCACATGATGATCAAGCTTAATCCTCAGAATAATTCTATAAAGGAGTTATTTTATAACAACTCCCACCATACCTCATGAGATGAATTAAGAATGTAAAGCTCAGGGTTACTATGAGTAAGTGGGTTTAGGAGTTTGGTATTCAAAGCCAAGTATATGTGTGTGTGTTTATATACATAAATAACTTAAGGCCCGTGCTAGGTAGCCATGCTGCCATTCAGAATGAGAAAGGAGGGATGAAAAGGCTTTATAGGTCCTAAACAAAGAGATTGCTAATGTCTACTAATGTCATGGTATTACAAATGAAGAAAAACAGAAAGCAAGTAAGGGAAGGAAGGAAGTGGGAAGAGGGGAAAACAAGAAGAAAGGAAGGAAGGAAAGAAGGAATAAAGGAGGGGAGGGAGGAAAGAATCAAGGTATAGTTAGCCACTGGAGGCTTAAATTGGATGGAGATCATTTGTAAATTTTGAGAGGCAAAGTGATCAAGTGGAAAGAGTTAAGTGGCTAAGCTAAGAGGCCTGGGTCCTGGCTTCAATCCGTTTATTAACCAGCTGTGTTATTTTAAGCACATTATTTACCCTGCCTATCTCCATTTCTTTATCTATTGAATGGGATAATAATGATAATTTGCCTAAATTAACTCAAAATAAAATGATATGGTGAATGTAGAGGGCTTTGGGAAATTAAAACTGTTATTAAGTGGAATATGTTATTACTGATGATTCTGCTTAAAATACCAGTTAAAATGCCTCTCTTTCTTTCCTTTTGTTCCCACAACACACCATTCATGACTTCTTCCTAATTGGCCGGGCAAAAAATTTGTCTATCTTTTCAGAGACAGAAAGCACCTTAATCATGTTTTTTTTTCAAAAAAATTCTGTATTTGATCATTCATTTATTCTCTCATTGTATTACTTAACCCACTTACAACCCAACTAAAAAGCATGATTGATGCTTAACGTCACAGCAAAATTTTTGTTCAATGTACTTCAGGTTTTCAATCCCTCAACTCTACTGCAAGTAATGCAAATGTCAAGAAATGCAAATTAATTGTATTACTGACATAAGCGATGCATAATTCGAAAGGTAAATATACTAAAAACAAAATCAAATAATGTATCGTCCAACTATTTTCACAATACCTGGCTTAAGGATTTGACAGCCCTCAAATCCTCAGCTGGCTGTCTATAGAAGAATCTGTTCATTAATAATCAAATCTATGCAACCTCTCTTTTAACCAAATGACTGTCAGTGATCAGACCTGGTCCCCATATTATCCCCACCACCTCCTTTGACAACAGGCTTTCCTGCTAGGCTGTTTGCTAGGCTGGGTTCTGTCTGAAGCTTAACACAAATAAGCAAATGGGAAAAATTGGTTTCAGTTACCACTAATCCTAAGACATTTTAATATCCAACAGAGTTTCACTATAAAGGAGGTCTGCAAAAATTACAAATGAAGTCAAGCAGGCTCTGGACCCCTGGAGAGTGTCAGAGCTTACAGGGAATACTGGTTAGAGATTTCCTCTTCTACCCTGATTAAATCAGCATCAGCCTGCCCTGCTCTACTACAGGAGTGTCCAGAATGTCTAAGATACAAAATTCCTTGAGACTATGCCACTGAAAGAGCAAGTCAGCCCAATTTGTCTCTCTCTTACATTTGCTCATTATGATACTGCTTAGTGATAAAAGTAGATTCAGGAGTTACTTTAGGGGTAAAGGCAAGGGTAGGAAAAGCAGTGCACCCTACCAAGGATCTTTTGGATTCAGCTTCCTGTCCTAGAAACCAGTTCCCAGGCTGCAGGCATCTCTCCCAATCTATCCGTCTCAGCTGCCTTCGGCAAGAAACAAAAAGCAGACTGAGAGACAGACGAAATCCTCTCCAGTACTGCCAGTGGGTGACTTTCCCCAGAACATGGTCCAGGAGGCGTGTACAAAGGGCTCTTGACAGATAGGTTTCCACGTGGCAGTAAGCAGAAAACCACATCATACAGACCTTTTGCAAGATCTTTTAGCATCTTTTGGGTACTTCATGAAGTACATTGTAGTACAATGAACATATGCCATAATGCATAGGTATATTTGTATTTCTGGAAGACTTCCATTTATGTACAAAGTTTATTAAACAGTGGACAAATTCAAGTCTGATATCAGAAAGAAGTAACTATATGAATTTAGAGTAATCACTTTTCCAGGTTAAGCATTCACAGTTCCAGCAGTGACACGTGAGGTGCTTCCAAAACCCCTCATCAATTTGTTAACTTCCTCTGAACCCATTTCAGGTTTTTGGTGTCCTTCCCAAGGATGTGGCCCAGACCTGAATACAGCATTCTAGACCTGCTCAGATCAGTAATAATTATAGAGGAACAATCACTTTTTACTACTGTACAATAGAAGTAATTCAAAGTTCAATCTAACAAAGATGACAGATCAAATGTACCACCATTTGGGGACCCAAAAATAGCTTATATAAAACTCAGCTGTTATTTTACGTTTTACTTTCAATATGGGACTTATGAGAAACCTTCTCATATATATCTAGCAGGTACTGAACCCTAATAATGCTATGCAAAATAAATCCTAAAACATCATCAATCAATTTGTTATTAGCCAACTTGATCCCATTGTATATCAGCACTATTCCAAATGAGTATTAGGTTAGGGCTGGTGGTTATCAACATGCAAACGTATTGGGGAAAAAAGATACTTGGATGTTGGGTAATGGAGGAAACTGCTGGTAATGATAGTGATTGACAGTTTACTCCATCATTATGGAACGTGATGACATCACTACTTACTGGAACTTACCAGAAAGAACACCGATTTGCCAAGTCATTATCCTTACATCCACTTATCCATCCATTCATCCGTTTTCCATCTCATTTCACAAAGAATTTAAGGTACTTAGAAGAATGCATGATGTATGTAAATACCAAACATAAAAATAAAGAGCCAACACAGTATCATTTAGAATAGGAGATTGAGACCAGGAAGAAAAACCATAAATATAGAGGCAATCTGAACGTAGGCAGTTAAAATGTTTAACTGAAAATTTGCCCCTGGATTTCATGCCACTAAAATAAAAATGGGAACATCTTCAGTTACGTGATCCACATAGTCTTTAAGGAGAAAATACACCAAATTATTAGGGGAAGAACATCTGACTATAGAATACTCTGTATGGCAGATGAAACAACATAAAGCTAGTAAATTTCCCTTTATAACCATGACTCAGAAACTAAGCAAAACTCAGTTCAGTGTGAAACCAATCTCTGTTTCCTCTATGTGATTACCCTAAAATAAGTCATTCTCTTTTTCTTATAGCAGTTAGTCATTAATCTGCGTCTCTCAAGAATCATTCTGAGTCACAGACTCTTAGCATTGAAAGAGACATTAAAGTTAATCTATTTCAAGCTCCCATTCAAAGCTAGAACCACTGCCTGAAAGCACTAAATAGCAAGAAGTCCACTACATTCTCAAGACAGTCTGCTCCATTTTCACAGTTCTTATTAATACCAAATTCATCCTTATACTGACTTTCAACAATGGACCCGGTAGTTTTACTGCCCAAAGAGCAACAAAGTCTAAGTTGAAATTTACATTTAAATACATTAACATGTTTAAATAAGTTATCTCAATATAATATCCTTAGAATAGATGCTGCCATGTTTTAAACTGACTCATCGTATATGAGAACAGTCAGAGCAGTATTCCAAACAGTGGAAGTAAAAAACTTATCACTAACTCTGACAGAAGTCGTTATGCAAACTACTCTGCCTTAAGTGAAATATAGATCAGTCTCACTCATTGACATGAACAGTGATGTACAATTGCCTTGCTCTACATTTCTTGTGGGCTCGTCATGGTGGCATCTGTGTCATTGCTAATAATACTTTTCTGTACTTGGATCAAACAGGCAAGGTAGAACAGGCTATACCTTGCATTATGGAAAAGACTACTTAGATCTACAAGGTTGATCCCCATAACCTCTGGGATTTGTACTCTTGGCAATTGGGGTTCTTGAGTCCGAAGCATATTACAGGAACCAGTAATTGTTGTCTTTATCACAGTAGTAATAACATTGGTCCAGTGCATTCTGTCCAGAATTTTAAATGCTTCTGCAAAGATATTCTCTCACCCAATGATAACCACCATGATACAACAACAAGGTCAAGAAGATCTCACAATACAGTTGACAATGGTGACAATCACTGAGAAATGAAGATCTGGAATTTGAGCCTTCTCTGAATTGGTCAATCTCTCACAAGCAAGAGAATGACCAAAACAGAGGCTTGGGAGACTGAATACACAGACAATGGCCAGACCATATATGACAATAGGACTCTGATCCACATAGGAAGCCTAGAATACCCAACTGCAACCTCTGCAGCAATCAGCCAGAATGGCTAGGACTGGGTCAATGATGACCAGCTTCCCCAGATGTCACCCCTCTCTCATCCAATTCAGGACAAACTAGAGAAAGCCAAATATTCTTCCCAAACCAATCACATAAGGTGCCCCTCTGCTATTTATCCACTTTCCCCAAGCCAACAACCTCCAACCTGAAGCTTTCCCCTTTTCTCACTATAAAGCTTTTTCAACTACCTGACTGCCTCTGAGTCTCTGCCAAACACAAGTGATGGTGCCTTATTCCTTTGCTATAGCAAGCTCTGAATAAATCGCTTCTCTGTTCTCATTTATTTCCACAAAACACAAGTATGGCAAGAGTCAATTTTAAGTATCCTGTTACGTTCTATTACATACTATATTTAAGAATTGTATGCTTAGGAATTTAACTGCTTGATGGTAAAGAATTAGCCTTGTACTTCCAATGACACTGATAAATGGGCTCTGAGGCTGAGGGGTGATGAGAAAAGCCCTGGTTTGTAGCATTTTCCAATTTATATAGTGTAAAAGCTCTCACCATGGCCAATTTCAAGCTACCACTGTTTTAACAACCGGATTGTAAAATTCCTGAATATTTAACAATCAGTTCTAGCAAGCTAATGTGAGTGGCTCCAGTGCATCAGTGTTTATTTATTTATTTATTTAATTTATTTATTTTTTGGCTGCGTTGGGTCTTTGTTGCTGCGTGCGGGCTTTCTCTAGTTGAGGCGAGCAGGGGCTTCTCTTGTTACAGAGCACGGGCTCTAGCTGCGTGGGCTTCAGTAGTTGTGGCATGCGGGCTCAGTAGTTGTGGCTCATGGGCTCTAGCTCGCAGGCTCAGTAGTTGTGGTGTATGGGCTTAGTTGTTTCGCGGCATGTGGGATCTTCCCTGACCAGGGCTCGAACCCATGTCCCCTGTACTGCCAGGCAGATTCTTAACCACTGAGCCACCAGGGAAGCCCCATCATCAGTCTATATTTATCTATTTTTTCCCATAGTATCTAACACTGTCCAAAACAGGTAAATATTTTTTAAAAATGGATAGAAAAATGGTAGATATAGCTATGGATATAGATGTAGATATAGATATAGATAAATGACAGATGGATTACTGATTGAATGGACAGCAGACAGATAGATATGTGATAGCTAGATCCACCTTGTTTTGGAAAACGGGAACAACCTGCCTAAATCACTCATTCAAGATAAATTAATTAAATATCTACGATGTATTGCTTCTTCTTTCTGGTGCGCAGTATATTAGTAACAAAACAAACAAAGATCTCTGCTCTTAAGAAGATTAAATTTTAACAGAGTACGGACAATAAAGAGTAAATATAACAAGTAAGTATATTTTATATTAGAAGGTGATGTGTGATACGGGAAAAAGAAAAAGGAAAACTGGGTAAATGGAACTGGGAGCTCTGAGGGTAAGGACAGTCAAGGTAGGCAGCCTTGGGAAGATGAGAGCTGAGTGCTGACTTGAAGGTGGTGGTTAGCTGTGTAGATCTCCAGAAAAAGAGGGAGTGGTTAGGACAAAGCCCTTGGGCAGGAATGCACCAGGAGATTTCAAGGAATTGTAAGGAAACCACAGTGTCTGGAGCAGGGAATAAGGAGGAGACACACCAGGGAGCAGGGCACATAGGAAATTGTAAACTGTTGTAAGGGCTTTAGATTGTATAATGAGTAAATTGGGGAAACACTGCAGTGTTCTGAGTAGAGGAATGACATAATTAAACTTAAATTTTAGAATTCCAGTTATTAATGTGATCCTATTATGAGTGTGTTGGGAATAGCTTTAAAGTTGGAAGATTTATAGAGTAATCCAGGGAAGAGATGATGGTGGCTCAGACTCTGAAAGTGGTGGGAGAGATAGGAAGAATGAGGGGCAGTAATAATAGATAATGCAATGACATGGTGAAAAGTAATAAGATTCTGGATGTATTAGAAAAGTAAAGCCAGTATGATTTGGATTTTGTTCAAATATAAGAGAAATATGAGTCACAACTGAATCCAAGTATTTTGAACTGAATAACCAGAAAGATAGAATTGACATTAAGTGAAATAAGAAAGGCTGGGCGCAGAGCAGGTTTTTGAGAATTTAGTGTAGAACATGAGATTGAAATGTCTGTCTGACTTCTGAGTCTGAGGTTATAAGACAGATCTGAGCTGAAGACATAAATTTGGAATAATCAGCAGCAATGGTATTTCAGGCTATAAGTCTGGTTGAGATTATCAAGGGATTTAAGGTATAAGGAGATGAGAAGATGACTAAGAACAGAGCTTTGGATCATTTTAACATTAAGAGTTCAGGAAGTGGGCAGGAATTTCCACAGGAAATGCAACCATCAAAACACATCAAAATGTAGCAACCAGTGAGGTAAGGGAAAGCCAAGAAAGGGTGATGTCCTTAAAGCTAAGTGAAGAAAGTATACTGAGGAGAGAGTGATCAAATTAGTCAAACACTGCTGATGGGTCAAGTGACATAGGGACTAAAAACTTATTGGATTTAGCAACATGGAGGTAATTCATTAGCTTGGCATTAGCAATGTCATTGGAGTAAAAAAGGCCTCAAAAGAGTGGGTTTAAAGAACATGAGTGTGAATACACAAGTGGAAAAATCAGGTAAATAAATTGCAATACATGCACGAAATGAAATACTCTACAGTACTTGTGTATATCTGTTGATGTAGAAATATGCCCCAATATATCATTGAGTTTAAAAAATTATATTTTACTTTGTTGTACTTCTGGTAATGAACAAGCATTATGTGTCATACTTAACCTGCCCCCAGATTATAAATTTCAGTATTGGACTAAATTAAATATATACATATTTGAAGCTACTAGAGTGTGATCAAAGCCTTGTATCATTACAAGAAAACATTCCCACAAAGAAAATCCCAGGACCAGATGATTTCATTGGTGAATTGTATCAAGTATTTGATGAATGCATAGTACCAATATTCTCCAGGCTATTTAATAAAGTATAGGAAGAAAGAACATTTTCCACATTTTAGGAGAACAACATTAATTACCTTGTGTGCAAAACTGAACAAAAACAGTATAAGGAATAAGATTCAAAACAAATATACCTCAAAAGCACAGATGCACATATCTTTAACAAAATATTTACAAAATGACTCTAGAAGCATATAAAAAGTTAACAAATTATGAACAAATATGGTTTATCCTAGGAATGCAAGGTTGCTTTATCATTCAAAAATCAGTGTCACACAGATGAAGAATCTCAAAAACATCATATTGAGTAAAAGAACCAGAAACAGGAGCACTTATTTTATGATTCAATTTATATGTAATTCTAGAAATGGGAAGTATGATCATCAGTGACAAAAAGGAGCTCAGTGTTTGCCTAGAGCTGATCTCTGTAGTGCAGGATTAATTACAAAGCAGTATGAGGAAATTTGGGGGGGGGGGGGTGTTAGAAATATTCTATACTCTTTGGAGAAATGTCTATTTAGGTCTTCTACCTGTTTTTGGATTGGGTTGTTTGTTTTTTTTGATACTGAGCTGCATGAGCTGATTGTATATTTTGGAGATTAATCCTTTGTCAGTTGCTTCCTTTGCAAATATTTTCTCCCATTCTGAAGGTTATCTTTTTGTCTTGTTTACGGTTTCCTTTGCTGTGCAAAACCTTTTAAGTTTCATTAGGTCCCATTTGTTTATTTTTGTTTTTATTTCCATTACTCTAGAAGGTGAGTCAAAAAGGATCTTGCTGTGATTTATGTCATCGGAGTGTTCTGCCTACGATTTCCTCTAAGAGTTTTATAGTGACTCAGCCATAAAAAGAAACGAAATTGAGTTATTTGTAGTGAGGTGGATGGACCTTGAGTCTGTCATACAGAGTGAAGTAAGTCAGAAAGAGAAAAACAAATACCATATGCTAACATATATATATATATGGAATCTAAAAAAACATGATTCTGATGAACCCAGGGGCAGGACAGGAATAAAGACGCAGACATAGAGAATGGACTTGATGACACGGGGTGGGAGGAAGGGGAAGCTAGGATGAAGTGAGAGAGTAGCATTGAGATATACACACTACCAAATGTAAATTAGATAGCTAGTGGGAAGCAGCTGCATAGCACAGGGATATAAGCTTGGTGCTCTGTGATCACCTAGAGTGGTGGGATAGGGAAGGTGGGAGGGAGGGTCAAGAGGGAGGGGAGGGGCTTCCCTGGTGGTGCAGTGGTTGGGAGTCTGCCTGCTGATGCAGGGGACATGGGTTCGTGCCCCGGTCCGGGAAGATCCCACATGCCGCGGAGCGGCTGGGCCTGTGAGCCATGGCCACTGAGCCTGCGTGTCCGGAGCCTGTGCTCCGCAACGGGAGAGGCCACAATAGTGAGGGGCCCGCGTACCGTAAAAAAAACAAACAAAAAAAAAAAGAGGGAGGGGATATGGGTATATATGTATACATATAGCTGATTCACTTTGTTATACAGCAGAAACTAACACAACGTTGTAAAGCAATTATACTCCAATAAAGATGTTTAAAAAAAAAAAGAAATATTCTATATCCTGATTGTGGTTGGTGGTTTCAGTGGTATATACATTGGCAAAAACTCTTCAAACAGGACAGGTAAAATGGGTGCATTTTATTGTATATAAACTAAATATCAATAAAGTTGATTTTAAAATTAGTGCAATTCATATGTTAGCTGAATAATGCAGAAATTTCTTCAATTATCTCACCAGGTTTCTCACTGTTGGAAAAGACAACTAAAAATACGAAAAAAAGAAAGATTAGAGTATATTCTTTGGTGTTGCACTGGAGAAATCTGTATGTCCTCCTGTCTATATATATGCTATATATATATCTCCTAGCTCCTAGGTCTGTCTGATGAGAAACTTCAGTAGCAATGAGCACACCTAGTCCACAGACAGTGGTTTCTAAATGCTTTTCTTCAATGAAAATAGCTATTGTTTCATGAAGGAAAAGTTGGATTCCACAGCCAGGATGGAGAAAGTACAAAATTAGCGAGGAATACTTTGTGGTGCCAGAAGCTAATGAAGTGCTCAGAGAACGATGAGAATATATTCAAAAAGAAAGAAGACGGCATGAAGGGGCTCCCTGTTTCCACATGTGGAGAAATGCTCAGAGAACAATGAGAATATATTCAAAAAGAAAGAAGACGGCATGAAGGGGCTCCCTGTTACCACATGTGGAGAAATTCGAGCTACAAAATAAATGATACTGATGTCCTATAATTCATTGACAAATCCATGAATCCCTACCAAACTGATAGATAGATACACAGATAGATAGGAAGGGAAAGTTTTTCTTGTCATAGAAAGCTAACTAGTAGACAAAAAATAATGATGGAGTGAGAAAAATCTAAGTAGATGTTAAGCTAGTGGTTTGATGAGAAATATCCTTTTTGGAGGCATTTCCCTGGTCCCAAAATATGTCCCCATGGGAAAACTATTTAATACAATGGCAGTAAATTGTAAGTTTACAATGGATAAACCTGGAAGACAACACCTTAATCAAGTGATAAAATTTAGCATCATTGATACTGGGATAAACATACTCTATGTACCTCCTGATATGCACCAAAAAGGATGCAGCATCATTTTTGTGATATACCTGTCAAAGATGCATACACTGAATCTAACAATGGGAGAAAAATCAGACAGATCCACGTGAGGGACATTTCCTTCAAAAATGTCAAGGTTAAGAGAGATAAAGGATGAGAAACTGCTCTAGATTAAAGTAAATGAAAGAGACATGACAGCTAAATGTAATATGTGATCCTGGGCTGGATCCAAAACAAGGGGAAAAGAGCTATAAAATACATTATTGGGATAATTGATGAAATTTGAAGATGGACTCTGGTTAGATATAGTACTGCATCAAGGTTTATTGTTTGATTTCATAATTTATAATAGTATGTAAGAGAATATTTTACTGTGGCTATATAAGAGATTGTACTTGTTTTCAGGAAACACAAACTAAAAGGGCATGATGTCTCCAAGTTACTCTCAAATGATTCAGAATAATACATGGACAGATAGAGGATAGATTAGAGAAATAAAAAGGTAGATTGATAGATGATAGGAAGGAAGGAAAGAGGAGGGAAGGAGGGAAGAAAGGGAGAATTATAAAGCAGATTGGGTAAAATACACACTGTTGGTAAATCTGGGTGATTAGTACTTTATACTGTTCTTGCAACATTTCTGCAAGTGAAATAATTTCAGAATAAAACAGATACCCCCAAATGATAGATTTCAAAACAACAATTACAGGTTGTTCATATTTTTAAAAATACTTGTTTATATGTGCTTATATACTTAGCATACAAATATATGCATAAAGATTCTGGAAAGATATACATGAAAATGGTAAAAGTGCAAGAGAGATGTTTAATATTTTTTATATTGCTCCCCAATCAGTATTTTCTCAGTTATCTCAGTGAACATTGATAACACATAGAATTCACAATCAAAAATTAATAAAGGTTTAGCAAAAAGTAAAAGACACTCGCTCTAGTTTTCTCTAGGGAGGAGCCACTCTCAACAAATATGGGTCTTTGTTCGGTTATTGCTGCCTAGGGTTGGATGAAAATTTTGCCTGAGAAGGAGAACAGAAAACAAAGCTTATTTGGACTGCAAACAGAATACTACAGGAGTATTTCTCTGCTTTGGAAATGAGCCTGCTGTGCTCCATCTCAGTGGGCCTGACACGCCAGGGGCTGAATTTGATCAGATTTGCTTGCCGTGGTGCCTGACCCCAGGCAAATGAGATCTAGGTCTATGTGAGCTTCAGCCTTATTAAAAATGTTGTAAAGCTGAATCTGACAGATCTCAGCCCTCCCTGGAGTAACTTCCCCCATGCAGAGCACAGAAGACAGAATTGTCCTCAATAGCTACTGCTGTCAATGTTCTTCTACCCAGACACGCCCCATTGTTTGGGCCGGCAGGGTTCCTGTTGGCTGTATCCTCTTCTTGGTGATAACTGGAGGAGACCAACTGCATCAGAGTCTTTGGTAACATGGTTAAGAGACAGAGGCCCCCTAAGCTTAGATTCTTTATTCACTTTCATTGAAGAAACTGTATTCCCTGTCGGTAGAGTAGTCAACTCAGACTCACTGTGATTTCAAATATCACAGTATTCAATTAATGAAGGTATAATGCAGACTTTTAAAATTCTCTTCATAAACTATATTCTTACTGTAAGTGTAATTTGCTAATTGTGCAGTTAAACTTAATACCTTTAAAGAAGTTTAAATATTTAGAATCACTGGCAATTGTACCCAGCATACGGTATGTTAGTTGTTCATAACACTTTCCATATCGATACATTTACACACTAGTAATTTGTCTCAGAAAAAGGATGGTGTTGAAAGATAACTGGATTTCTAGTGAGTCCTCAGGGCCTGTGGAAGAGTAACAAGTTTCCTACTGGGCTGTGATTCTCGTCTTGTGATTTTTTGGAATGATCCCCAATTCTAAAGGTAATCCAGCCCAGGCACTGCTGGGTGATTAGCACAGATGTCCCCATGGCAGCATCTGCCTTGTTCTTGGTCATTTTTTAAAGCTGTCCATTGGTACTGGCTTTCGTCAGTGTGCCCATATCTCTTTCTAACCCACAATTTTTTTTTTCTGAGTTCTGAGTTTCCCTGAATTGCTGTACTTTCAAGCAAATCTTCAAGAAAGTTACAGCTTATCTGTTTCAGGAAAGGCTACACCCGTTTCACTGCCCTAAACTTCTCCATGACCAACTGAAGGACATTTTCAGGAACACCCTGCAAAACTCAACCTCTGTGCCTTTGCTTATGCTGTTTTGCCTTCCTAGAAATCCCTCCCTTCAACTTCTGCCTGTAAAATTAGCCCATTTCCCCAAGCCCTAGCGAATACCACCCCTTCCATGAAGCCTTCTTGGACACCCCTTTTCAAGCAGCAAAATGTAACATCCTCCTTCTCTGAACAAGGAAAGTATGCCACCCTATGTGTGACTCCAATGACATCTACCTCACTGGGCAGTAGCTTAGCACAAGTCCTTGTAGCTCCTCCACAGGGGGTAAAAGGCACAGAGGCAAGGGCAAAGGCTGAGAGCTGGCCAACTGGATTCGAATCCCTGATTCCTTACTTCATTTCTATGTGACTTTTGACAAATGACTCAACCTCCCTGTACCTCAGTTTCCTCATCTGTGGAAAAAAGATAAAAATAATAACTACTCATAAGGTGGCAGTTAGAATGAAGATGATGCTATAACACACTCAGGGAAGTGGTAGGACATAGCAGCAAGGAGCAGAGGCTCAAGGAGTGAGTCTGACTGGGTTCAGATCCCAGCTCTTTCAACTTACTCTCTCGCTGTGACTTTGGACACGTTACCCAACTACTACTCTCTGCTCAAATTTCCTTATCTAAAGAGGTAGGTGAAAAAACAACTACCTTAAAGGTTTATATTGACAGTTAATCTAACACATGCAAACATAAGAGTACACAGTAAGCTCTAATAAGTATCATGAAGTATTATGAAGTCAAGGCCAAGTCAGGTTTAAGTTCATGGCAAGCACTTAAATAACATTACTAGTTATCCTTCACGGTCATGAATGCTTACTGTATGACTGTGAAAGTTGCCCTGCTAGATAGTCTGGAAGTGCAGGGTAGGAGAGAAAGTGAGAGAGAGTGAGAGACCAAGCAAAAGAGAGAGATTTAATATTCCTTCCTCTTCTCCTTCCTGAGTGAATTTTGTAGAGTGTTATCTCTCAGACGAGAATGTTCTTGCCTGTGAAGCTGGACCCAAATCCATTGTTTCTATTCGGCACGTGGGGCATGCTGACAGGCAGCATGCTTGTGTGTCCAAATAGACACCGAGCATCACAAAAGCTCTTTCCACAGTGACGGCAGTGAAATGTGGAGCATGGCTTGCTATTCTTCATCACCTCCTTCCTGCTCCACCCTCACAGCCATTCTAGAACTTCTGAACTTCTGTTTCTTACCAGTGTTCTGAATGTATCAATACTAGTGATTCCTTTCAATCTACTCAAAAGAAAAGCAATTAGTGGATTTCACACCTAGTCTCCCATGAAACTTAAGTAACCGAGTGATGAAAGAAGAAGCCTTCCTGTGGAAACATATGCTCTTAGGAAATCAGTTCCTGGATTCCTTGAAGCTTTTTCCTCTTATCATCTGATTATTTTATGTTTAAAGGAAGTGATGTGGGTATTTTCAGACTTGAAATTTATTGGTGTTGCCTTCACTTCTATTTTATTGTTAGATTTGGTCACTTTTCTCCTATCTTCCGGTTCCATCATACTCCAGCTTGCTTCTAATCTCTAAACTTTAGGACATTAGCACAAATAAAATTTCTAGTTCTGGTCTCTAACAATTTTTTTTTTCTTAGAGAAAATAGTAGCCCATCTTGTTTACATTCCCCAACTGAAACACCATAGTGTTCCTTTTAAAACACTTTCAGAACATTGTGGCAATTTTTAAACTTCAGGAATCACAAAAGTCTAGGGTTTGAAAGATCATATAGACAGTAAATCTGTTTCTCTGGCTCTGGCATGTTCAAACACCTTTAGAGTTAGAGGATAACTGGATATCATCTAGTTCAATTTTCTGATTTTGTAGGTAAGGAATCTAAGACTCAAAGAGGGGACACGGGAAACTAAACAACTGCAGGTAAGCAACTGTTCTCAATTATGGGTGGTTTTGACCCACGAGGGGACAACTGGCAATGTCTGGATACATTTTTGGTTGTCACAACTAGAATCTGTTACAGGCATCTAGTGGGAAAGGCCAGGGATGCTGCTAAACATCCTACAATGCACGGGACAGCCCCTCGACAAAGAATAACCCAGCCCAAAGTGTCAGTAGTACTGAGGCTGAGAAACTCTGAGCTAGAGAGATTACTGCCTCAGTAATCTGTTTAATGTCTCATGCTAACATATACCCAGAATCATTTCCTAAGAAACTCATAATCCAAATTAAACTCATATCCTGTGTCCTTGATGAAGCCTTCTGGTTTCCATTTCACCACTTTCTTTGGCAATCTCTTTAATGTTTCCTAACTGAGACTACAAATGGTCTTATTTCTGTGCCAATGTTGAGCCAGTGAGGAAGTATCTATATCAAGGAGATTTGTGCGGAGGAAGATTTTATTTCTGGATTATATTTTGGGGTTGATCATGAACAGCTATACTCAACCCATTCATGAGTGACGGAGGAGAGTCTGAGGAGTGTTAGGACACAAAAATTGATTTGTTATGGTAACTGGCAATGCTTTTCAGTGGTAAATGAGATTTCAATTGAATGATAAAATGATGATCCAATTTGGAAGTCAACCCTATGGTTTCAATGGCCTCTTTTAGGACATCATTTCACAAAAGCTAAAAAACAAATTGACAAACAAACCTATGAATTCCTTTCTATGACAATATATCTGAACAAGAAAACATAAGAAATGTTGCCATTTGATCTTCCCATTAGCTGGTCTGGGGGAAAAAAGAGTAAGAAGGAGCCTATCAAAATTGTGAGATGCAAGAATTTGAGAATTAAAAAAAATTAAAAGTGGTCATTATATTTCTATTCTGCCTTCCTTCTTATGCTGAGTTGACTTTGCATTCAGCTTAAATGTGCTGTATACATGGTTAAATTAAAAAGCCCAAGTGGAAATACAACTTCTCACACTGACCATAAGCAAGGAGTCAAGGCCAAGCCAGGTTTTAACTGGGTAAAGATATTTTGTAATATCCAATTAAACAAAATTTTTTAAAGCACTTAGACCTAGAAATTCTGGTTTGGAACTCTGAACTATTAGTTGAAAATACTGGTGGTGAGTGGGGAAAAGTTTATAGATTAATATCTTCTTCTTAGAGTTGCATAAAACAGCCAAAATTTTGGAAGCAAACTAAATGTCTAACAATTCTAACTAAATTGTAGTGTGATAAATGTAATGTCGGAAAAAATGCAGGTGTTAGAAGCATGATGTTTTCAGAGAAATGTGGGAAATTCTTATGATACAATGTTAATTAAGAATAAATAATTCACAAATATATGTACTGACTGATAACAAGTTCGTAAATATGTGCATATGATCAAAGTCTAGAAAGAAATATCAAAGTGACAAAAGAAATGGAAGACATAGACACAGGTTCATATATTTATGAGCCATACTACTTTTCTTATTTTGTTCCCCTAAACTTTTCTATAATATGGTTAGAAAAAAAAAAGTATATATAGTTAAATTTGACCCAGGTCTCTTTTCTTCAGTTAAAATAATACCAAACATATAGATTTGCATTAGGAAATTAGTAGCATTAAGGAAAACTATAATAAGAATTTTGGAGTATATAGAGGAATAAGCATTAGAATCTAAATTAAGGCACAATAAGGATAAGGTCAGTGGTGTTGAAGCAGTAATGAGTGTATGTTAGAAAGTTTCTCATAAAGTGAATACAGCAATTTCACATTTTTTTCCATTAATGGTCTGATCACAAAATCAAGAACGTCACAAAGGGAATTGGCTATAGAGTTTATCCACCAAGCCAAACTCTGTTTCTTTAGATTCTTTTGTAATATCCAAAGTAGCAGTGAGTTCCCTCGCCTATGTATACGATCATCCTTTCTCTCTCACACATGCCCACAAGATGATTCCCCTTCCTACATTTCCTATCTTGAATCCAGTCCAGAAACCTGGGAGTCATCCTAGAGTCTTCCCACTTCTTCACCCCTCACTACCTCATTCAGCCGATTATCAGCTCTGGTTAAGTCCACCTCCTGAATATTTCTTGAATTTGTCTCTCCTGTTTGTTTCCAAGACCTCTGCCCTCCTTCCAGCCATGGACGGTTACAATAGCCTGACTAGGCTCCCTGTCCCCAGTCCCAGTCAGCACACAGCTGTTAAAGAACAGATATGATCCCATTACTTCTCTTCTTAAATCATACTGATGGACACCTTTTATCTTTGAAAGTAAACTCCGTCTTCCTTAGGATGGCTCAAAAGGCTCTTTTTTACCTGACCACTGCATACTTCTACTACAATTCTCCCTTAAGTGTCTGAAAATCAAGTCATATCACTGAATGGAACACATTTTTCTCAGCGCAATTATACCGAGTTAGAGAAAGCAGAAATATCAGCTTTCTCATTCTAAGCATTATGATAATTTTAATGCAATCGAATATCATATTCACATTTTTAACAGTCATAGTTCATATTTTAATCATATTACATTACCAGTAAGTAAAATCCCTAAATATTTTTTTATAAACTTTCTTGTACTGGAGTGATTTCTTTTGGTTTTAACCAAATGCTGGACTTCCCCATTATCCATGTTAATCCATATTATGCCCAGGATTCCATTTTGCTAAGATCTTTTTAGACACAAATTTTGCCGTGTAACTCAATAACTGCTTATCCCAGCTTTGTGACACCTGAAAATTTCTTCAAAGTGAGGCAACATGGTATAATTAAAGAACACAGGATTTAGTGTATTCTAATTTTAATTAGAACACAGCCTAAATTCTAATTCCACCACTGACAAGTTATCAAGCACTTGGAATGCCACTTAAATTTTCTTCATCTTTGTTTTCATGTCAGTAGGTTGAGTCTAGCAATAGATAAGGGAGATGCCCTCACCTTCCCCTTGAAAACTCTTCCCTGAGACCCATCGGGCTGTTCAAGTCTTTTGAGCATGAGCCACCTGTTCTCCTTACTTGGCTCCTGCAATAAACCTTTCTCTGCTCTCTCTTTATCTGTATAGGGTTGGCCAAAATGTTCATTCAGGGTTTTTCCATAAGATGTTCCAAAAAACCTGAACAAACTTTTTGGCCAACCCAAAAAATATATATATGTGTGTGTGTGTGTGTGTGTGTGTGTGTGTATGTATACATATATTTATTACATTTATATATTATATATATTATATATATTTATGGGAGAGGATAGTTAGGAGGATGACAGTGAAGACAAAGATTGGTTAGTATTTTGTGTCTACTAAGTGCTTTACATACAAATATGCTGAAGAAGGTATAATCATTATCCCCATTTTTCTGATGAGTACACTAAAGGTTAAAAGGAATAAATAATGTACCCAAAAAACAATCAATACATGATGGAGCTAGTGTATAGACATGCTAAAGGCCATGTGAATGTAATTATCTTCTTACTTTTGTCTGAGTCATCCACTGTTAAACAGATAATTCTTTATTTCATCAGTCCTCTACAGATGGGAATTAAGGTTGTTTCCATTTTCTCACTATTAACAAGTAGTGATATCCTCATATGTGGTATCTTTGTGCACTTCTGGAATTAAATTTCTGAAGTGAAACTTTAGGATCAAAGGTTATGAATATTTTTGTTGAATATTGTCAATTTGTGTTTTATAATGTTTATGATTAAACATATAAAAAGATTTTCTTGGGAATTGTATAGGACATATCTTAGGTGCCTCCTCAGATTCCATTGGTGACATGAGCTGCTGGACCCTCAGTAGTGAGCAAACTTTGCCTTAAGGGCCCCCAGGTCTGTTTGGGCCCTCACAGCTCCACACCCTGGGGTGGGCCAGTTACATTCCTAGGAGAACTTCCTTCACTGCTGCTACTATTCAGCCAGGCCCACCAGCCTCACATCCTGAATTTCTGGCTTCTCTCACCATCTCTGGACTTGTATGAGTGGCTGCAAAGAGGGCCAGATGGTTCAACTCTCTGGGCTCACACTTTGACTAATGGGAAACAGGAAGGGGAGCTGTGTGCAGCAGGCAGATAAATCTCTCCTTCTTCCTTCTCCACAACCCCTCTGGGAAATTGTTCTGCACACAGCCTGTCCAGATGCACCCCACATAGCTGAGCAAACCTACCTGCCTGCTTTGACCAGAAATGCAACACTTTGCGTTACTTTCCCTCGTTCCTGGCTCACATTTCTTATCTCACACTTTCATTTTCTCTCACACTTGGTCTACGGCAGTTTTCTGGCTCTCTGAGATAATAAAGTTTATGAAAGTGTTTTACAAATTATAAATGACTATGCAAAGGGAGGGTATTTTTATTGCTGTGATTTTTGTTGCTTTCAGGAATACTTGGGGGTATACAGAAATTCATTTCATAAAATAATCAAGATTACCCTTATTTACATTCCATCATTCATTATCAGTCTAAAAAGGATTTTGAGATATTTTTGATCTTTCTGATTTGAGGTGTGCCTTTAGGGAGGTGTAGTAAACTATAAGCTCCATAGAAACACCTGCAGAACATTTCAGGTGCTTCCTGAAAGAAGGCATGCTAGAGAAAGGAGTAGGATATTATACTTGAGTGCTCCAGTGTACCCAGGTTTAGCCTAATGCACACCCCCAACATGGAATTCCATGGAGATTTAGAAATATGAAATGAGAAAAAAGTAGCATGAAAGGAAACTAGGATGAAAGAAAAGTCAAGCATTCCCCGACCCTACCCTACTTTCAAAGTATTATCTTCTACTTTGTCACATAAGTTATCCTCTCCAATTTCACAAAAAAATTAACTTGTGGATAATTTATATTCAAGTCAACCAAAATTGAAGGAAGGCCTAAATTATCTCCTTCTGTGTTCTCTTATAGCACCCAGTTGTTTTATATTTACTCTCTGTTGTTATTGCTTACTTAATTAACTTCCTTTCTGGCTGGACTATAAACTCTGGGAAAGTAGGAAGCTGTCAATTCCATTCTCTGTCATATTCTTAGCACCTAACATACTGTCTGGATTTTTTAAAATGCTTATTGAATGATGAATGAAAGAAAGAATGAATGAAGAATGAAGGTGAATTGACCATGTATCTGACTTTGGCTAAGTGTTTTTAGTTTTCTATATATATCCCCAAGTCCCAAACTTCAGCTTAAAACAAAGTAGATACCTAATAAATATGTGTTAACTAACTGATGAAACAATGATAAATTTATATAAAAATATCTAATTCCTACCTTCTGACAACACGGTTCAAAGTATTCTAAAATGTTCTCTTCTCATTTACATTCAGGGAACGCAGGTGTATAAAGAGAATCACTGCTTAGTTTTATACATAGAAATTTCTGAGGCTGCTCCATTGAAGTGAAGTCATGGTAGAGAATATCAAAAAACTGGCTGGAGGAATAGAACTATTACCTGCCCCTCCTAGTCAAGGAGGGTATTGTGGTCTGGGGTCCACTCCATTTTGTAGAGGAGAATACCCTGTGGATAATACTTTCATAGCCTGAACCCTCCCTTCTCAGCACATTTGTAAGGAGATGCTAGTCCAAGGAACTCAGTCATGTACCAAGAACCAAAGAAATGCATCTCGGGCTTGGCCAATCCTTTTTCTCTATGTTGCAAGCGAAAAACAAACAAACAAACAAAAAACCCCAAAATGAAAACAAAACCAAAAAAACTCTAGATTAAATGAATCCTTTCTTTGGTTTTATATCTGCTCCCTTAGGGCATCTGGCTTATTGCATTTACATTAATCACATGAAGAGAGTAAGATTTAGAGATAAACCGTCTTTTCTTCTCCCTTGTCCTTTGAAGCCAAATTATTTTTAACGGACAGAGGTCATCAGAGTCTCATTGGATTATCCTATGTGCCAGATTTTGTCCTTATTTTTGATACAATGAACCATTTCCTACAACGGGCATATAAAATTCACTGCTCCCAGGGTTTTAGAAATCCCAGGAAAGGCCCCTGCTGGCAACCTTATTAGCATCTCTGCCTCTTGATTTTTATTTAATTCCTTTTAATATTCTATCATAATGCTGACAGACTTTTTGGAATGGAGGGCTACAGAATGAGGACAATATTTCACTACATCATTAAGCCTGCAGTGGGTTAATAAATGGCTCATCATGTGCTTTGAGATATACAAAGAGGTTAAAAAACAAAAACAGAACACTAAGGCAACACCTGTTGAATCATATTAATAAGAAAAAGGGGACTGACATGAATGATTCAAATAGAGGTTCATACTAAAATGATACCTTAGCATCTGGATTTCATATTTGTCTCAACAAAGGACTGAAGTTGCATTTCAATGGTAAAGCAGACTTTTGGGAAATGGTCCTCTTTTCTAAGCCCTAGAATGGGGACGGTTGTTAGAGAATAGAGATGCAAGTGGAAAAAACAACAAACTCATCTAGCATTAAAATGTTGCCACCGATCAACAAAAGGTCTCATATTGGGGATTACTTTCACCTTTTAAATCACATCCACATACAGCATCTCATTCTAGCGCACAAAAATTCTGGGAACTATGTCTTTGCCTACCAGAAAAGTTAGAACTCCCTAACTTTTCCCTTTCTTCACCCCTAAACCTTTCTCACCTCCCTGCCAACCAAGGATGCTCTAAATCAGTGCTTTCTTGGGAACACGGATCACCTGGGGATCCTATTGCAATGCATATCCTGAAGCAATACGTAGGGCCTGAGACTGCACAGATCCCAGGTGAAGCTGAAGCAGCTGCTCCTCGGTCTAAATGACCACCTGTGAAAGCAACATCCTGAAAAGATTAGTGTCCTATGTGCAATCACAGAAGATTTAGACTGAAGTTACTCCAGTACACACTTAATGAGATGCATCACTGTTCTTGTGCTAATTGATGAGTAGAAGAAATAGCGATTCAGACTCCACTTGATTTTCACCAAGTCAAGCCAAGCACTTCTAGAGCTGATTTAAGAGCAGACACTGGGAAGCTGTGATGGGCCATCTGGAGATCTTGGATTCAATAAACTAAAGCATGAGCCCTTAATCTTCATGCTCACCTGGAACATGAATTAGCTTTGAAATATCATTAACCAAATTAAGTCAGTAAAAGCTTATCTAAAGAGATATTAATTCTTTCTTCAATTAAACATGCTTGGAGGAAGAGATGATAGGAAAAACAAAGTCATGCTTCCTAAAATACCGTATATGAGAAAGTAACTTGGCTTTTAAAGAAAATATCTCTTTAAATACATGAGGTTTAATAAATTACATTCCAATTGACTCAACAGTTTGGTTTACTGCACTGAAACTGTATAATTACTATGTTTTTGCTCCACCCTTTAAAAATATCTTAAAAACTGTAGCCACTCTTCCCAGAAAAGTGTACATATAGGCAAACAATTTTGTATATTATTATATCAGTTCCTAGACACTTTTGTTCTACAGGCAATTTAAGAAACTTTAACCTGGTGGTGTCTCAGAAGCTAGAAAAACGAACGAACAAACAAAAATGTCTTTCAACTCTCACTGGGATATTAGACATTTATTAAATACAACTTCTGTGGGAGAACTAAGTCAGTTACCTAAAAGTACAGATGAAACACACACACACACACACACGCACACGCACACACATCAAAAAAAATTTTTAAAGGTTGGGGGGAGGCAGAGAATTTGAGACTTTACAATAAAAGCCATGGAAAATTCTCCATAGGCCAGAGCAAATCAGGAGAAAGAGAACAAAAACAGAAACCACAAAAACTAGTTTCAAAACCATCTCGCCTTTTACCTCTGGGTATCCTGCCTCATCTCTCAGTGACTGAGAATATGAGTTTCCAGGGGTGCTTGATGAAATGCAGATTCCTGGGCCATCCCCCAGGTCAAATGGAGACATGTTCAGAAATCTGCATTATATAAGATCCCTAGGTAGTTCTTACATTAACGTTTGAGAAACACTATTCCTCAGTTTACATTAATGAAATTAAGATGCCCCCAACTCCCATTCAGAGCTCAGAAAGAGTTACACTCCAATATGAGGCTGCCCACAGAACAGGAAAATGACTTCCAAGAGAATAATGATCGGAAACATATCCTTGAGTTGTGCTTGTGATCAGAATAGGCTTTTAAATTCAGCAATTTTGGAGGAATTTAAATCTGTTTCCTGTCCTGTCTTCCACACCTCACTCTTCCCCTAGAAGCAGGCTCACAAATTCCCCTTCCCTTTCTCTAGAACCTCAGCTATAAATTGACTATTATATAGCTTAGACTGCATACGAAGTTTGATAGAATAAAGGGTAGATAAGAGAGGAAAGGTCTAGATAATACAGACAGAAGCTGTTTTGATATAGCTAAATCCATAAATATAGATATATGGATATCAGCCTCAGTAAAAGTCAAAGTCTACCATTCTCAACGCTGGCTTCATAGTAAAGTTAATAAAATCACAGATACCTAAACTCTAACCCCAAAGGTTCTAATTAAGAAGATCTGAATAAGACAATTATAGATAAAAGTTGGAGTCTCAGTGTCTTTATTTAAAATGAAAAAAGAAAACCACCATTGAAAATTCCTATATACCATCAATAATGGTACAAACAATAAGTAAGTATGAGTCTTTACTATGAACATAATGATAAATGTTTTACAGTCAGTTGCTCATTCAGTCTTAACAGCATCTCCATAGGCAGGAATTGTGAGGAAACCACTACTACAACTAAAACTCATAGAGGTCAGGTTTCAAAGTGATGACTGCTAAGTGCAGAGCTCTCCTTAGAACTCTATGTCTGACACAGAAACCCACACTAAACAATAAACCGTACTTCCTGTATAAATCTATGGAGAACTGCTGGTAGGTACATATGTTTGTGCATACATGTGTGATACACACATACAAAATATGTGTGTGGTCAAAGAATGTGTGTGTAGACCCTGGCAGAAGGGCAATTTTGCAACTTGGGACATTTGAGGAAGAGAAGCGTCCTCAAATAAAGACTGGTGAAGTCCAAACAGCTGTGTGAGAGCAATAGCTCTCTAAGGGGAAAAGGAGAGATGTCACTAGGAAGTGAAATGAGTGTAGGAAACAATGTAGAACTTGCCTAATTCAAACTTCAATAGGTTGTTTCACTGAAGACCAGCTCCACTTGCTCCCCCCATTTTCCTTGATGGTAGAAAGCCTCTACTTCATAGTATTACATTCCTCCAATCCCTCTTTGTTTACTCTGGAAAGGTCAAAAAAGAAACAGGTCAAGTTGGATGAAGGGGTGTGACAAGATGGGATGGATGAACAAAGCCTCCTGACAACTAGCTAATTGGTGCTAAGAGCAGAGCATATTCTCCTTGGAAAAACCACATGCCCAGCAGTGGTTGCAGAAGATTTTTAGGGGTTTCAGAATCATGCCAGGTCACCCTGATCTAGGTAACACATAAGCCCCATGGATGCCCAGCAAAGGCAGCCTATTTCAAACATAATTTACCAGAGACTATGCCCATTTCTCAGTTTTAATTATGCCTTCTTATTATAGTCAAGAAACCCCTTGTTGCAGATTTACTTAGTGGTAGCCAAAAGCAGAAGCTGGGTCTCCTGTTTCCAAAGCCCAGGGCTCCTTTCCCCAATGACATTCAACTAGGCAGAAAGCAGGGGCGGGAGGGGTCAGATGTGCCTCCAGGGTGTATTCAAACCCTGGTTCTGAAATTTACGAGCCGTGTGGCACTGAGTAAGTTATTTAACCTCTCTGCCTAAGTATCCCAATTTGTAAAATAAGGATGATGATGACGACGACGATGATGATGATAAAAGCAACTTTGCAGTTTTTTGTCCTGTGGTAGCAAAAAATGGAGTAAGTTTATAGCTGCAAAAGGCTTAACACGCAGTAAATACCATAGACGTATTTGTTATTATTGCTTATTTAAGGGCACTGCATGTTATAATACTCAAGCAGCACTAATCAGCATTCATTAATTATGGCATGACTCTCCAATTTGTCTTCCAAAATGCTCCAAGAAAATCTAAACTCTTTAATTTCTTGATCATGAGGTAGAGAGAAAACAAGAGTAGTTATCATTTGTCTGGGGATTCACAGCACAGAAATATGGAGACAGAAATAAAAACCTCTTTTTGGTTCTTGGATCTAAATATTCTGTACTTTCTTGCCTGGACCAGTGTACTAGGTTGAATAGGTCTCCCCAAAATTAGTGTCCTTCCAAGAACTTCATAATTTGACCTTATTCGGAAGTAGGGTTGTTGAAGATGTAATTAGTTAAGATGAGGTCATACTGGAATAGGGTGGGTCCCAAATGCAATATGACTGGTGTCCTTATAAGAAGAGGAGAGAAGACACAGAGACAGAGGCAGACAAGTGGAAATGGCCATGTGATGACAAAGGGAAGAGACTGGAGTGATGCATCTACAAGCCAGGACACATCAGAAGCTAAGAGAAAGCCCTGGACCAGATTCTCCCCTAGAGCCTTTAGAGAGTATGTGGTGCTACCAACACTTTAATGTTGGACTTCTAGCCTCCAGAACTGTTACAGAGTAATTTTAAGCCACCTAATTTGTGGTAATTTGTATGGTAGCTGTGGAAAACTAATACACTCAATCTCTCTTCTGGACCACAACAGCAGTAGAGCACCATTGCAAGAGGCCCTGTACCTAGCTGCAGTCTCTCATTCTGTGTGGGCCGTGTTCCCAAAACAGCTAAGGGGAGCAGAATGTGAATGAGAGGGCACCGAGAGGCTTGAAAGCCAAGTTGAGATGATTTAATTTCTTCTATGAATTTGTCCCTATCAAACCATCTTCAATAGCTCAAGTGCTTAGTTCCAACATTTATGTTTTCTAAGTTAAGCCTTTGTGAAATACTGTTATAATTTGTTTTGCGGAAGGGTTTTTGGGGAGCTCTCACCATAACAACACCTATGAGTGGTGAGAAAAGCAGAATTGGGCAGAGGAGGAGGTTGAACCTCAGTGCAATTGCAACAGAGGTCCCCACCAATCCTACAGGGAGTTCTGGAGCTGGAACGGCACCCCCTTTGGAGTTTTCCCAACTAAGGCTAGGAGGCCAGGCCATTGTAACCCCACATAGACCAGCCATTGGATGCAGGCTCACACACAGGAGCCATGGCTTTGGTCAAGAGGGTTTCTGCCAGCTACAAGTAATTTCTGGTGATGGACACAGCTGTGAGCCACTGGGGAAATGAGCACCTCTTCAGGGGGATCTAGGAGGTACATCCCAGCATCTCTCACATGCACAGTGGATGTCTTCCTTTCTAATCATCACCTGTTATTAGAATGTGGCCATGTGAAATTCCACATCTGGACTGGAATCACCTTACTCGGGGAAAGAATCCATCAGATGCTCTCAAATCATGTATATAGTGACTGGCCTAAGAGGTCTCAGAGTTGCATTCTTACTCATTTCCCTCTCTCACCCATGTATTTTCCATTTCCACCAATGACAGCAACTCTTAAAAATCTCCATTTTAGAATGGCGTCTAGTCATATTTGGACCATGGTGATTTCTTCTCCTTTTTCTAGTTATCCATGGACAGAGGAAAATCATCTGACCCTATCCGGAAATCACCATTCATTTGCTCACTTATCCATTCAGTCATTGGTCAGTCAACACAGATATGTAACAACTATTCTATACTAAAGAAGGCATTGAGTATAGAAAAATGAATGAGGAGGTTGTCAAAGGCCTTACACGTCAAGATGAGGAGTTGATTTTCTCTAGACATAATGAGGGTTATGGGCAGTACTTGACCTGAATAGGTTTGGGTTACTGAAAGATCCTTCTGTTGGTTGTAAAGAGGATGGATTGCTTGAGGGTCCACAATACAAGGCAATCAGTTGCAGGTAGGGAATATTAACACCCAGTTGAGTCACCCATCTTCTGTCCTTCCTCTAAGACCCTCTTTGCCGTCCCATGAGTCAGCAGCCCTGTCAAGGAGCATGTTAACAGCCTGCTTGGGTGGGAGCTTTTACATTATCCTCCTAAGCCACAAGCAGCCCACGGGACCCAGTCACATGTCTTCGCATGTGCAAACACACCATGCATGCAACTCCAGTTCGCAAACACTCAACTCTGTGTGAAGCACACAGCTGTCCACATAGAGTCTGAAAAATGACTCTAAAAAATGAGCCCCCAAAGGATACATCATTCCATTTTGGCTTTTCCCTTTAACAGCCTCCACAGCTTTGGGCCAGTCCCTAATACGGAAAGTAAATCTCTCAGCGGATGGGACATCCACATTAAATACAAATTATGGATCAAAGCATATAACCTAGCAGTAGAGACTATATCCCCCAAACAACAAAAACCAGAGAAGTTTTTTTTTTTTTAATTAGCCAACTATAGACTGGAAAACAGAAGGGAAAATATCATATTAATAATAATTATTTGAAGGTGATAGCTTATATTCTTTAATGCAGTTCCAACATAAATGTCACTGTAAGAAATATTTCATTTCAGTACTAACAGATCAGGTACTTAGTGTGCTGGGAGAAATGATCGGAACTACGTTAAAGCCGCATTAACCAGAGAAACTGCAAAAATGTTTATATTCTTATGAAGGCAGGAAGGAATGCCTCTCGTGGGTATATTTTAGTATTTTCCATCTTTTGTGTAAATGGTAATGCTAAACAAAAAATGGAAAGATGGCCTTAGAATAATAACCTCAGGACCCAACTGGGACTCAGCTTCTCAATGTACAAAAATCATTTGCAGTATGTTCAGGATGGAAATTTCTATACTGCTTTATAGCTTGTAGTCTTCATTATATACCTCAAACAAAAATCACCAAAACACCCAACTGTGGGCTGGTTTCATTTCCCCAGGGTGCCCCTCCACCCCCCCAATATAAAATTACTCACCATCCTCTTGGTCATTGTCTGCAATTCTGCTCAGTTACTCGACAATGTTTGTAACGACAGAAAAACAAAGGGAAGGGGAAAACCTATCCGGTTCAGAGAGGTGTTTCATATAGAGAATAGGATTTTTAAAGCAAAGCCAGATCTGGCACTGTTAGGGCTTTTCTCTAGTCAGTTCCTTCTCCATTCTTCCTTATAGAGACCGCATGCAAAGGCCATGGGGAAAATTTCCCAGGGCAAACGCTGAGCCCATATCTGAAAGCTGTCCCACTGGACAAGCCTCTTTCACTGTCATTTCCGACAGCCAGTATGTATGTTGCATGGAAGACGAAGAGTTGGTGAGGGCCTGAACCTATGAGTCATTTAGTTTTCAAACGACAGCTTCAAGGGCCTTTGAGTGTCTGGTTGATTTACTGTGAATGGCATTGATACTTATGTGACTAGAAGCTGTTAGCCTGAATTGGTGCTTGGAGAAACAAAGTCAATGAAAGTCACAAATCCAATAAATCTGTGAGGGATGCATGGAGTTGTCTTCAAGAAGCACACAGCTAGAGAGGCACAAGTCTATACCCATAAGGTCTTAGAGTCACAATATTCCAGGCTTATTTTTTTTCCAGTCGTATGGGTTTTGAATGTCAAGAGAATGAACAGATTCCTGATGATATAACCTCCAATTATATTTGTATATGTATTTTCTTTTGGCCTTTACAAAAATTTTGTCTAGTAGGAAGGAGACGAATCTTTATTAATATCTGCGTTTGATATATGAAATGTATAGGTTCAACAGAGGTAAGCACTTTGCAGCACGGCTGGTAAGTGGAAGAGTGAGGTCTTTGGATGCCCAATCCCATGTCTCTCCAACAAGCTCACTCTTCTTATTCTGCATTGGATTAATGTGGATAAATATGGATTAATTCAGTCTAACAGTTTATTAATTCAGTAATAATAATTCTTTCAAGCCACTGTGTAGACAACACTAACTGGCTATTTAATAGAATTAATAGGTCAAAATGGGTAGTTCAGTAACCCTGTGTTGAAAAATCTCTTTGACCAGGTGGGAAGTTAGATAATGTTCATCACCTGTCACTCCCTGGACTGCCTTTGATAGTTAACAGATTTCCGCAAGCACCAGATTATGGAGATGCCAAGCACTTCCTAGCAGTTCCAGGAAAGTATCAAAGCCAACACAATGAGCTTTAAGGCTGGTGAGGTCCAGGTGTTCTTGAGGTTGAATAGAACTCACCAAGGAGTAGTCTGTCAGCTTGCCTAATGAATTTAAAAGCGTCTATTACCCTGGCACTGTCACAATGTCCCTTATTTATGCTCCTCTAGTGAGGGAGTGGGACAAGCAGCTAGAACAGCCCACTGTAAGAGCTAATATAGCTGTAGAAAATGACTTATATGAGCCATTTCCCTCGATGTTAGAACCTGAGTCCTAGCCCCACTCATCTTGGGGAGACCCACTCATGCACATGCTTCTGTTTGCTCTGGTGATAGTAGGATAACAGAGAGTTGCTAATTTAGATAAGCACAGAAGACAGAGAAACACAATCCACGTATGTCTTGACAGTATCTACACGCTGACCTATGTCTTTTTTATGATGCATAGGGGACTGGTCCCAGTTGTTGCAAAAGGAAAGAAAATGTTCTCATGCATAAAACAGGGCCAGGCAGAGGTTCCATAAAAGCCGGGGTGTGCCTGTCTGAGGGAGGCTCCCCTGCCACTTGCTGGCAAGGGCAGATGATTGAGAAACCAAATCAGCAGGCAGGCACAACCTGCTTCCAGGATCAACGCAGACTGTGCTGCCAGGGAAGACAATCATTGAACTAGCTCTTCAGCAAGATCAGGGAGCTGGGCCAGACTCTACCTGGAGACTTCTTCCTCTTTCAGGCTAGAGAGCAGGAACAAGAGGTGTGTGATAGCTCTGCATTACAGTGTACTGCTGCCAGACAGAAAGCATGGATGTTTTGCAGCCTTACATACCTGATAGGGGCCCTGGTTGCAGCCACAGTAGCTGCTCTCCATGGTGTAGCTTCTGGACACTCCCATCTCTCTCCACACCACTACCCGTGCTGTGGAGGCTCGGGATTTCTCCACGAGGAAGCTGCAGCTGCTTAAGGTGAATGATGGTGCTAGCTTATCAAGGATTTGGGGAAGAGTCTACAATTAAAAAAAAATCAAATTATGATGAGTTGCCGGTGATTGTGGCTATGCATCATAAAAAACTTCTCAGTATGTATTAAGCATCTCAATACATTAAACACTTAATATGTGCAACTATAAATCTTCTATCTATCCTGAGTAATGAACACCAATTTTTTTAATACTTTTAAAGATGAGGAAACTGGGCCTTAGAAAAGTTAGAAAGAAATAGTTCAAGTCCAACTACAAAGTGACTGGAATGGGATCCAAATGACAATATGGCCAACTCCAAAGAGTATGATCTTTCAACCCCATCTTCCTGCATCACGGTGGACCAAGGTTGCAACATACATTCAGCCTCATACATTGCTGAGTTGAGTCTCATGGAAAGCCACAGACTTCATAGGGAACTGAAATTTACGGAGTAGCTCCATCCAGCCTCACTGTTTTCTAGCTGAACTTTCCTTATCTCAGACATACAGGCCATTGATGATTCTTAAGCAGGAGCACATATAACGTTCACTTGTTTCCTGAGAGACTGGAACTGCCAAAATGAACATTTCAGTCTCATTCTCTGATCCATAAATCTGAAGCTGGACCAATTATAAAACTTCTAAAAATTCATACTCTCTGGATTCATATGTACCATCTTTTCCTAGGGTAGAAAATCTTTATGTGAGATCACTTAATTTCCATTTAGAAAGCATCAGTAGACCCTTGCCACTCTCCAACTGACAGAGAGGGGACTTCTAGTCACTGGACCCTTCCATCCCCCAAAGATGATGTCTCAGAGTTGAAAGTATACCAAGTCTTTGGGACAGCTGAAATACTACACTTAGCTCAGAACTTTTGTGACATGAACAAGAAGGGTTTTCTCACTTCAGTGTTGACAGAATCTCCAAAAACTAGAACATAATATAAAACTATATACATTAGATAAGAAACAGTATAGCATCGGGTCTTTGGACAAATTATAGAGACAAGATGGAGAAGCAGAACAAATTGATGAGAACATAAATTAAGGAATTATTCTTACGTAAATGCAGTTTTGTTCATTTCTAGAACACAGAGCAAATCTTTTAATATATTGTATCTCTGGTTCTTATTGTCATGTTTAACATAACCATTAACTATATTAATATAAGGATTAATATAATTATTATATGATATATGATATAAATATATATTAATGTAATTATTAACATAACCTACTATGATCTCTAAGTTCTTACATAGTCTCCAGACCTAAAGCATCATAATTTTAAGGGAAATGAAATGCTAATGTTATCCTCAGAGTTTCTCCAATTGCCTCCTAATTGATTTTATCTATCCACTCTTGTCCCTCTCTCCCTGCAATCCCTCTCCCCATTTTTCTCCTTCAGAGTACTCATCACAATTACAGTTAAATTATTGTGTATGTAATTTGTTGTTTATTTTCTATCTCCTCTGCAGCCTAGAAGTTTGTGTCTTGTTCACAGGAAAATTTCTGCACATGAATCTATGCTGCTTGTAGAGGGTACTTCATAACTATTCACTGAAATAAATGGAATCTGCTAGTCCAGGCCTTTAGAGGACTGCTTAAACAGACATAAATAGAATATATATATATAAGTATAGATATGTTTTTTTAGTTGCTATATATATATATATAAAATACGATCAAGAATACATGAAGGTAATTATAATTTATCAATGTTTTACCTTGGTGCGAAAACTTAATCTGACATCATTTAAATGATCTTTGCTTTCTTACTTAGGTGAACCTTGTTTTCTTAGCTAGTACGGCCCCTCTCCAAATAACCACACACTCAAATTAACGGCATGCATCTTGGAGAGCTCTATGAGCTATGATCCCTTCACTGGAGCCTGGAGGCTGTGAGATTTACGAAGTGCAGTGGCAGTACCCTCTTACACCTCCATAGCGGCAATTTATCCACTCATTAAATAATGGGCTCCAAACTATCTCATTTACTGTAAAGTCCTCATTGCATTTCCCTTTTGATTTCACACAAATAGATCTATATCAGAGTGAGCAATGAAGATGATGATAGCTGGAGGCTGTTTGTTTGTTACGTTTTGTTTTGTAAATGAATAGGAAATTGATGAACTCTACATATGAACTGATCCACTGGAGATCTGCTTCAGTGTTTCCTGGGGTCGCCCCGGTTTGGGTGGGGCAAGAAGGCTTGGGACATTCAACTCTTCCCCTGACACTTGCTCTGTAATTTAAACTTAATTTCAGTTTCCCAAATATTAAGATTATAATAGATATCTTTTCACTGAATGCTTACTATGTATTTTGCGTGCATTAATTCATTCAATCATCACAAGTCTTTGGGGTAAGCTTTATTATTATCTATGAATATTGTTAACTTTCTTTTGGAAAAAGAGAGCTAAAACTCATGGTGACTCTATATTTAAGATTGGATAGTACAGATTCTTTTAGTTTGAGATGTACCACTCATAAGAGATCATTTTACACAGGTCAGCATGACCTGCCCAGATGAAAGTTTTAATTTACTAAACTAGTTTCCTAAGATAAAGCAGTTAAGCTTCTTGAGCTTTATCGCCAGTGCTCTAGCTGAGCCTTAGTGTAAATAGGACATTGAGGATAAGCTGTTGGTTCAGCTTTATGGCCTTGGGGGAACTCTACTGATCAGTAGCAGTCATGCTTCTAATAGACATGAATGAAGAGGGTGAAAAAAAATTCAGGACACGGGAAGTAATTCCAGGTGAAATAGTAGCTTGGTGGGTTTTTACCTCTTTTAATACTCACTAACCCTGTAAATGAAGGTATTTCACACACAGTAAATTCATATATCCAGAATAATAAGGGATTTAGAAGAGGCTGGTACCATCATAACTGATATCGTGATTTGTAGTAAGAAATATATATTGGTTCTTCACCCCCAGTTCTGACATGAGATTCCTAAAACATTTGCAAATTCCTATGTGATAAGAGTGGTAGGAGCATCTTTTGTTCTAATAAGGTGACTCTGGGTGGGCTCCTGAATGGTTCCTGGATCAGGGCAGATCATCACTTCTCTAGGAAAGAGAGAGGGGATGGAAATGGAGTTGATAAATGATCATGCCCATGTGAGGAAGCTTCCATAAGATCCAAATAGTATGGGGCTCATGGAGCTTGCAGGTTGGTGAACACATCCATACACTGAGAAGTAATGCACCCTACTCCCAACTCCACAGGTACAGAAGCTCTGGACCCTTCCATATCTACATATCTCTTTATCTGGCTGTTCCCATCTGTATCCTTTATCACATCGTTTAATAAATTGGTAAATGTAAGTAAGTGTTCCCTTGAGTACAGTGAGCTGTTCTAGCAAATAATCGAACCCAACGGGGAGGAGATCATGGGAACCTCTGATTTGTAGCCAAGTCAGACAGAAGTTGTGGGTAACCTGAGGACCTACTACTTGCAGTTGGCATCTGAAATGGGGGCATGTCTCCTGGGACTGAACCCTTAACCTGAGGGATCTGGTGTTATCTCCAGGTAGATAGTGTCAGAACTGAGTTAAATTGTAAGATATCCAGCTGGTGTCACAGAATTGCTTGGTGGAGGGAAAAATCCAAATATTTGGTCCCCAGAAGTGTCATAAATGAAGTATTCTGTGTAAAAGTAAAAGAGAAAGACACAGGAGGAGAACTAGGTTTTCCCAAGACAATAATTTTTCTCTTTTTCCTATATAAATTTGAAACAAGGGCCAGTTTTTATTTTGTGGTTGGATAACTTGACCTCTTCTACCTCTTCCTAATATTCAGCAAGCAACAGCCTGTTTACTTTATCCTGACAGGAAGAAGTCCTTCCTTCCTTACCTCTCCTTAGTCTCTTCTTGGGTTCAGTGTGGGGATAGTTGAGCTCCAACTACTGGAACCCAGAAAAAATAGAATTAGGTTCAGCGGGTCACTGTTCTACTTTTTATAGTATGCTCAAGCAGAGGAATGTGGATCGTCTAATGCCTTAAATTTTTTTCATCACTTCATATTTAAGATCCTTTCCAATTCAGCATCATTTTGTTCCTTCCATAAATATAATACCTAACAGGGATGGTATTTTCACTATCCTCGTTTTACAAGTGAAGAATGGGGGTTCAGAGAGGGAGTGTTAATGGCTCATAGTCACACAGTTAATAATTATAAAGTTAGGTATTAAGATGAGGTTTCCTGTCTCCAATTCTCAAGTCCTATGCACTGTATCATATCATATAGAAAAAAACAAATTCAGAGTAACCAGGCAAGAAGCCATTATTCATCAAAAATGTGGAGAGGTTACACATGCCTTCAACCTGCTTGTACTATAATTCTATAGTTAAAATAATCAAAATGCCTATTTAGGAAAATAATGGTTGAGGCATGTCTCAAAGGCAAGCATATGGACACAAAATATCTGGTGTCATCCACCGTAATGACTTACCCTGTAGCTGACATCTTCCAAGAGATTGGATGTGCCCACAGCAGACTCTGCCTGCCACAAAGTCTCTTTGATGCTACAACCGTAAAGGAACACATTCCTCTTTTGGGAGTGACCATGGAAATCACAGAAGACCTACAATGGCCAAACAAAGGAGAAACTAAATCTATTGGTTTCTTACATGTTTAAAATGTCAACTTTCTTAGGTAGATACTGTTTACTTAGCAGAACCAGGCACACAAGGACCACTGGCGACTTTAGCAAGAGTTCTGTTGGTAGAATTATCAGGAAGGAAGGTAGATTGGAAGGTGCTTAGGGTTGAACAGAATAAAAGGAAATATGAGTCACATGTAGCTCTTCTGACAAGTTTACTTGTGACAGGGGAGGACACAGGGCCAAAACTGGAAGAGGAAATAAGAAATAGGCTTTAATAGTTCTTCCTTACAGACAGACTCCAATGAATAAAAACAGGAGAAATGAAGTAAATAGAAAATCACCATTAGAACGCCTCTGTAATAATTGTTGCTGGCAAGATCCACTGATGAATGCCAAAATTAGTGAGAAAGATTTGTGGAGAAAAAGGATTATTTGCATAGTGTCAGAATATCTCCAAGATGTTAACCAAGATGTTAATTGCAAAAGGAAAAATAGTAACTTTACAATGGAGAAACCCAGCAGACATCACCCTTAACCAAGTGATCAAGGTAAACATCACCAGTAACAGACACACTGACAAAATTCATATTGAAGAAAAGTAAAAATATGACCAGTATTTTTAAAATCATCATGGTCATGAAAGACAAAGAATGTCTGAGGGACTCTCATAGAGGAGAAACTAAGAAAACATGAAATCTATATACAATGGGGATCATGGATTAGACTCTGAAACAAATAAAAAAACACTGGTGGAAAAGCTAGTAAAATCCATATGAAGTCTATAGTATCATTTATACTATTGCTCTAATATTATTTTTCAGCTTTGATAATTGTACCATAATTGTGCAAAACATTAGCATTAGGGGAAACTGGATGAAGTATACATGGGTACTCTGTGCTATTTTTGGAAATTTTCTAAAATTGTTTCATAAAAATGAAACAAGTATGCATCATAATATTTAGTTAAAATCCAGAATGCAAAGTTGGGTTGTTTCAACATCAAAAATAATTCAATGTGATTCACTCCATTTACATACTAAAGAAAGAACTAATATGATAATCATAATAGATGCATAAAAACGTTTGATAAAATTCAACAGCCATAAAGGATTAAAAAATAATACACAATCTTGGGACTTCCCTGGTGGCACAGTGGTTAAAAATCCGCCTGCCAATGCATGGGAAATGGGTTTGATCCCTGGTCTGGGAAGATCCCTCATGTCGCGAAGCAACTAAGCCCATGTGCCACAACTACTGAGCCCACGTGCCACAACTACTGAGCCCACGTGCCGCAACTACTGAAGTCTGCGTGCCTAGAGCCCGTGCTCCACAACAAGAGAAGCCACCGTAGTAAGAAGCCCGTGCACTGCAACAAAGAGTAGCTCCCACTTGCCACAACTAGAGAAAGCCTGTGCGCAGCAACGAAGGCCCAACGCAGCCAAAAAATAATTAATTAATTAATTAATTTTTTAAAAACCTCTTTAAAAAAAGAACTAAAAATAAATGAAAATATTTAAAAACTAGATATATTTCATTTAAGAATTTCTTTTGATCCAAAGACACCAGGAAGAATGTGAAAAGGCAAACCAGAGTGAAATAACATATGTGCAGTACATATATCCAACAGATGATTCATAGAGAGAATGTATACATACATCAATAAGAAAAAAAGCAACTCGATTTTTAAATGGGCAAAAAACTTGAATCGATATTTCACAAAAGAGAAGTTCCAAATGGCTATTAAGCAAATGAAAATGTACTCAACCTCATCAATATCAAGGAAATATAATTTAAACACCACAGTGAGATGCCCCTGCATTTAACATCATGAAAAGACAATACCAAACGTTGGCTGGGATATGGAGCAAGTGAAACTCTTGAACCCAGCTTGTGGGACTATATCTATACCACTACTGTGGAAAACAATTCTGGAGTGTCTTCTAAAGCTGAATATACACATATTCTAGAACCTGCCCAATAGAAACGCATACACTGGGCACCAGAAGATATCAAGAATATACATAGCAACACTATTTTTAGTACCCTAAATCTGTAAACAGTAGAATTGATTAATAAATTGTAGTATAATCATTCAACAGAATACTGTCCAGCATTAAGAATGAAAGAACAAGCTAGATACAAAAGAGTACATCCATATGATTTCCTTGATATGACATTCAAAAACAGGCAAAACTAATGCAGTGATAGAAATTAGGATAATGTCTATGTTTGGGGGAAGGGGGGCATTACATTATGGTCTGATGTCTGGGTTGCCCGTGGTGTTCTGTCTCTCGATTTGGTTGATGGTTACATGGTGTGTTCTTTTCGTGAGAATTTATCAAGTTGTAGAGGTGTGTGATCTGTGTACTTAAAATTAATATATGATACATACACATTTGTGTGTTTCAAAGAGATAGAAGTCCTGGTATTTCCTCACATTTGTTCCTTAGTCTGTAGAAATGTAGTCTTTGTGTAGTTAGTTAAGCACACAGGGTGGGTAACTGAAGGTGTTTGTCACATTTGCTAACGATACAGAATTGACTACAACTGATAGCAGAGTAAACAAGTAAGAGCAGAAATTATAAGGGCCAAAAAGAGCACAATTCTGGAAATAGAAAAACTTAAATTGGAATATGCAGCTCCTACAATTAGATTCTAACAGTGGCAAAAGTAAAAGTGACATTTAGCTAAGAAGTAGGTTTTGAATGTGAGATTTGGAGGTTTTAGATGACAGTTTGCTCAGAATGACTCAGTAGCCATGGATGTCAAGATTAATCATAAATTGCTTCTGGAGAAGTAAAGTGGTCATGCATAAGGAGAACAATCAGTCCAATGTACCTCATACTGGTCAATTTATATCTCATATAGTGTTTTTTTAATTCTGAGTGTGGCCTTTTAAAACAAGCTAGTGTACCTCAGTAGAGAGGAATCAGAAGGCCAAGGAAATGGGAATGTTTATAAACACAGATTGCCTAAAGATACTGGAGATGCTTATCCTAGAAAAAAAGAAGGCTCAGTGGGGTCTTGACAGCAGCCCTCCAAATTTATAAATTTGCCAGTTTGAAACATGAATAAATATATTTGCTCTCATTTCAAAGAGCAGAGGAAGGCAAAAGGAAGGAGGATATGTATCATGGACATAGATTCCAGCTCCATATTAAATTCAGTTGTTGAATATTTATTTTGAATATTGAATATTCAAAATATTTATTTTGAAAGTTATCGAAATAACTTTTGATGATTATAGCTGTCTTGCAATGCTGTGTCGCACTTTTAAAAGTTTCCGTTCTCTGGAAATACTTCAGCAAAAGCCAAATAAATTGCTATCAACGATGTTGTTGGTTGAGAAGTTAGATGAGGTGATGGCTGAGGCTACTTTCTGGTATCTGATGAAGTCCTATAGTTCACTGATTGAACAGGAAGCCATTGACAGCAGGAATGTCCCGGGATACGCAAGGTGCATGCATGGAGCCATAAATAAACACATATGTGTAAGAAAAATTAAAAAGGGTAAATAGGTAGATGGTCTGCCCGGTCATAATGGGAGAAGATGAAAACTCTTGAATAGCAGGTTAGAACTGATAGGTGTGTTGCTTGGGCTATGTAAGCAGGGAAGAATTCAGCAATGTCAAGACTAATTTCTGGAATCAAGGTGGTTGTCAGACAAACATCTGTGAGATGAAAGTTTTAAGAACTAAAGGAATTGAAACTGTTCTCCATAAATGTACCTTTCTTTTCCTCCCCCTCTCTCTTGTCAATAATAGAAAGCTACTATTTTATTGGATGGGTGGGGAGATTTATTAATTACATTGCAAATTTCCTGTTAGCAGAAAAGTATTTTTTTTCTCTTCAAAAAAAAAAAAAGATTTTTGTTTGGTGGGGGGAATCCTTAGTTCATAGTTGCAAGTTAAAAATCTTATGAGAAAATAAATCTCTCTAGAATCTAGAGCTGTGGGTGTTCAAGCCAAAAGGTCATACAGAGTTGGGAGGAGGGAGTTGGTCCAATGACAAGACAAATAACAAAAAAGCAGAGCAGAATCAGTGAATGAGAAAAAGAAGTTGTTTTGTAAAGGGTGAGATAATTAAATGTGCAGAGAAAAGCAGAAAACAGAAAATGTGGCCACAGAAGGAGAAAAATGCGAGATGGACAGAAGAGGTGTCTGGGGTTTTGGTGCTTTCCAGTTCTGGTTAGAACTTATTTGAATTTTTTCCTTCAAAATTCCCACTTTGGTTACTTTAGCAGTTTTCTGTTATGTGCAACAAAAATATACCTAGGCCAGTGCTTCTCTAACCTGTCTGTGCATTAGAATCTCCTGAGGAGATTTTTAAAATATCAATCCCTAGAGCCCATCTCCAGAGATTTTGATTTAATTGGTCTGCAGTGACACCAGGCTGATGGGATTTTTTATCTTTGCCTCCCGTTATACACAGGAGTATTGTTCTTTTGGTTTTTGGGGGGTTTTTTTGCGGTACGCGGGCCTCTCCCTGTTGTGGCCTCTCCCGTTGCGGAGCACAGGCTCCGGACGCGCAGGCTCAGCGGCCATGGCTCACGGGCCCAGCCGCTCCGCGGCACGTGGGATCTCCCCGGGCTGGGGCACGAACCCGCGTCCCCTGTATCGGCAGGTGGACTCTCAACCATTGTGCCACCAGGGAAGCCCTGATGGGATTTTTTAAAGTTTTCCAGGTGATTCTAAATGTGCAGCCAGGGTTGAAACCCACTTGTATGGGTCTGGAGTCTAGAGCAGTGGATCTGACATGTTATCAAGCATCAGAATAACCTGGAGGACTTGTTAAATCACAGACTGTGGGCCACTCCCCAGCAATTCTGTGATGCAAGCAAGTCTGGGTGGGGTCCAGGAATGTGCATTTCTAACAATCCCAGGTGATGCTGATGCCCCTGGGCCCGGGACCATGCATTGAAAGCCTCTAAAGAGACCAATCAAATCATCGAGGTTTAATCCTCTACCATCATGAATTTTCCACCAACCTGTATCTCTCATGCCTCAGTTTCTCTCTGTGAATAAAAACCCACATTCTTATGAAAAGTGTGCAAACAAATTAAGACTGTGTCTTAGCAACAGATTCCTCAATAAAGGCAGAAGCTAGGCCTATGTGGTGACAGGTGCTCCTTAGCTGCCAAATTCAACTGGAAACGAAGATTTGATTGTTTTCTGACTCTTAACAGATTCTGAAAGCTGAAGTAAACAACAAATTATAGACATCCCCACCTGTGGGAATGAGCCCTAGGAGTTCTAGCGGCCTCTGAAAATTCAGAGTAAAGGAGGCATTGTTCTACTTGTTGCTCAAATGACATCCATAAAAATAAATGCCTGTTAGTTATAAGAAACATGTGTTCCTCTAAATTGCAGGGGGCAATTACAAGACAAATTATCAAGTTATTTCAGTTGAGGAAGCTTTTTCTTTCCTATGGATGACTTTACACTTGTCTACTTCCTTTCGGTAAAATTCTGTAATAGGAAGTGTGCCCAGTCATGGCACTCTAACACCCATGGGTTAATCAATGGCCCTATCTTGCTTATTCATCAATTGAGTCAACAAATATTCGCTGGGTGCCTGTGGTGTGGCAGGAGAAATTAAAATTTTAATATAAGGCAGTACTGCCCTCAATAACAATGACAAGAACAACAGTAGTTAATTTATTGAAGACTTAACGATGCTTCAGATACTGTGCTAAACACTTAATGTAGATTATCTCATGATGAAGTAGGTGCTATAATTATCCCCCGTTTTGCAGCTGAGAAAACTTAACAGCAAAAATAAAGAAGTAACTTGCCTAGGCTTGCTTAAGTTTGCACTGCTATTAAGTATGTGAGCAAGTAATTGAACCTGAGTTTGCTCTCATCCAGACTCCACGTTTTAAAACACTTTGCAGGTCTATGTTGCCTCTTCCAGGAGCTGTTTTGTTGGGATGATCCCACAAGTGAATAGGTGATCATATTGCAGTGAGAGGAGAGAGACACACAGGGTTCTCTGGGAACCCAGATAAGGACACGCTGCACAACTCATGGGGCATCATTCACACTGCACTTTAAGGAATGGCACCCCTGAAGGTGTATGATGTGGTGGTTCTGGGGTTCTCTAGGGGGCGATGCCTAAGATGAGTCCTGCTGAGTGAGGGCTGTCCAAGCAAACGGACAATGAGGAAGAAAGGACTATGGGTATGAAGAATTTCAATAATTCAGAAAAAGACTACAGAGTGAAGGAGAGTGGACCTTAGGTGTAGGCAGAAGTGGACAGTGGTCACATCATTAATGCACGTGCACACCATTCCAGGATGTTTGGACATTTTCCCGAAGGTGGTGAAGCAGCCATCAACGTATTGGAGCAAAGAGGACCAGCATGATCAGATCACCAGAACAGGAGTGTTAAGAATGGATTACAAGGACTGAGACCAGGCAAGAGAAATGACAAGGGCCTAGTTTAAGTCAGCAAATGTAAGTATGGAGAGAAAGGACTTTTGGTGAGAGAGTAAGGAAGTAAAATCTATAGGAATTGGAGACTAAATGGATTTAGGGGCTCAGTGAGGAAGAGGTTAGGAATAATACCTAGATTTCCGGATTAAGTGAATAGACAATATGATGTGCTTTTCCCCAAGGCAAGGAACATGGGAAGAGATGCAGATTTGAAGGTTTCGTTCAGTTAAGTTTTGTTGTCTGAGCTGGAGTGGCTAGTTTGGAACTTGTTCACCCTGAGCTAAACTGATTCCCTTGTGTCTCACTTTCTTCATCAGCGAGGTGTATAGTGTGGATTGGATTACGATTTTGAAATCAGGCTCTCACGCATCTCCCTAGTGCCTTTCCCAGTGAATTACTGTCTGAGTTAAATTGCAAGGTTAATTTAATTCACGCAAACATGAGCTCCATCATTTCTTGCTCAGCAAAGAGACCGTTCAGGGCCACATGACTACGCTACTCACATGCCTTCACCATCTTTCCCCTCCATTCTTTGGTCCCACCCTGGTTCCTCTGTAAGCTACTTGGGCACCTTGTTCAAGAGGTTGCCCACCCCCATCTCAAACACACCTCCCCTAGCCATTCCCCCGTTCCCGCAGCTCACCTATTCCTGATTGTTTACTGCTCTGCTTCGCCAGCTTTAAGCTGCTGTGTTTTCCATTCCTGACATCTGGGTCTCATTCCTGCTTCCCGGCAGCAAGACCTCTGCATTATTTATTCCATAGCCACAAGAAAATGAAGGCGAGGCTGGAGCTCAAAGAAGGCTAATTCTGGGGAATGTGATGGAAACTCAAAACAGCAATGCTTCCAATTAAACCAACCAAGTCTCACTAAAGCCCTGGAGATGCCAGCCTGTGCACAATATTTTGCAGACAACATTCAGCCCAAGCTCTTGAGTAGAGTAAACCTTTCTATGAGGGAAATGCTATTGGTGGCATGTTCAATTATCCAAGAACCCTGTTTGCAAGACCACATTTCCCAGTCCTTTTATTGACAGTCATGCTCTCTTCTTAGCAAGTGTTTCATCTAAGTTACCAGCAACATCAGTCATGGCTGAGGCTAACCACAGCGGGCATGTGCAGCACTTATTCCTATAACTACCTGAAAGAAGATGTGATGCGGCTTTCCCTTTCCTAAAGTGAAAGACTTTCACTTAAAGTGCATCGTTGTGGGCCAAAGTTCCAACGTGGCCTTAGAAAAGCAGCCTTTACTTACAAATCAGTTTTGTCCCCCTCCAACGTCTAATTTGGGGTGAAATTTTTCACATTTCACTAAGCAGAAGGTATTAGTAACTAACCGGTTATGAGATTTCTCACAGTGGGACCCTTTATTACCTGTTATAAAATGCTGGAGGAGGTTTTCTGCCATTCCAGTGTTATGTATTATAATATAATGGCCTGCCTTCCAAAATATTTCAATTACATTGAAAGAGCACATGTACATTAACGCAAAATCATGCAGTCTAGTATGAGGCTTTGTTTTGTATGTAGCACCCTCCTGGGAAGTAATAATTTTAATCTCTGCTGTTTATTTAAATGCTTGATACGTACCAGTCACACTGCTAAGGTTTTACATACATGTTTAATCAGTATAAAATTCCTGAAAGGAGGCTATCATTCACATTTACATATGAGGCTCAACTTTTACTAAGGTTAAAGGAAGTTAAGTGATTTGCACATGGCCTCCCATTGAAAACCCATGTGTTTTACCTCAAACTCTAACTGGTCTGGCTCCAAAGATTTTCCAGAACAAAATATTATAAAACATTGGATTTATCAATGATAAAGCGCAGTATAACAAGTCTGTCAATTAGCAAAATTAAGAGTGAATGACCAGGTTTAACCTGAGGTCTTGCCTAAGCTGATTTCTACTCGCTTTCTCTGGCCAGCTGTCCCTCAGTGAGGAGGGAGCTTAACACCCCAAGAGGGTACTTGTGCAGTGAGGCCTTGGTAGGCTCCCCAGCAGTTAAAACTGCTCTTTTTCTCTAGCTTTAGACATTGAAGGGAGAGAAGCAGCAGTCTGGCCACCACCTTTGGACACAGTGCCTGCAACCTATCAGCCTGGGTGAGGCCTCTGCCATCTATCTCACTCAGTTGCAGGTACTAAAGTTCTCAAGGTAGAAGCATTAACCTACCCACTTTGTGTGACAACGTCAGTTAGGGTAGAGAGCTTATTGGGAACCCTGTCTTCACCAGAAGGTGGGATCTAGACTAGTCTTTTTGACCCATGGCAGATTTCCAAATTGTCTGGATAAACCTAGGGAATGGGGTATGAACACTGACCCACCACCATGCCTAGCCACTCAATAAAAGGAAGCTTGCTTCCGTTTCCTGATTTGCAATCCTATCTTGGAGGACTGTTGGTTGTCTTGGACCCTAGGCTGGACTGTGCTTTGGTCTTGGCAAACCCTACTTTCTGGGACTAGAACTTTGAGCTCTATGCCCAGTGCCATTGGCCATCATCATCCCTGCCTTGCTCTCTCACTAGAGTCCTCCTTGGACATAGATATTTAGCAGATGAAGCACAGGTCTCCCCATGTCTTCATCTGAAGCCTGTTCTGACTTGCAGCCCACCCTCACAGAGAATACCTTTATAGCAAAACTAGTCCATCTGGCCCTGTCTCTTGCCTTCCTCCCATTTCCACCAGCGCTGAGCAGAGGCACCTTCAACTAGGCTGAGGGAAACACTGATCCAGGCAAACACCCTCCTATTTTCCCCTCTACCTCACCTCCTAACCTCAGTCCATTCTGCAAAAAATGAAAAAGAGGGAATTTTCTCAGACTTCTTTGAAAAATCTAACTGGCCTTCCCTGTAGCATATGGGGAACCCCAGGTTTCCAGTCCCTGTGATACACAGAAATTTCATTGGAGATACTAGTCAGAGAGAAGGGAATATTCCCTTTGTTTTCCAACATAAGTTTATCCAAGAAACCTCAGCAATTCACTTAAATGTAGAGTATTTACATCTGTAAAAACACCTACAGGATTGACATAACACACTACTATATATAAAATATATAACTAATAAGAACCTACTATATAACACAGGGAACTCTACTCAATACTCTGTAATGACCTATATGGGAAGAGAATCTAAAAAAGAGTGGAGGACTTCCCTGGCAGTGCAGTGATTAAGAATCCACCTGCCAATGCAGGGGACACATGTTTGAGCCCTGGTCCGGGAAGATCCCACATGCCGCGGAGCAACTAAGCTCGTGTGCCGCAACTACTGAGCCTATGTTCTAGAGTCCGTGCGCCACAACTACTGAGTCTGTGCTCTAGGGCCCGTGTGCCACAACTGCTGAGCCCACATGCCACAACTACTGAAGCCCGTGCGCCTAGAGTCCGTGCTCCACAACACGAGAAGTCAGAGCAATGAGAAGCCCATGCACCGCAATTAAGAGTAGTCCCCGCTCGCTGCAACTAGAGAAAGCCCGCGTGCAGCAACGAAGACCCAACGCAGACAAAAATAAATAAATAAATAAATTTATTTATTTATTTTAAAAAATTTAAAAATAAAATTAAAAAAAAGAGTGGATATATGTATAACTGATTCACTTTGCTGTACAGCAGAAACTAACACAACACTGTAAATCAACTAGACTCCAATAAAAATTAATTAAAAAAATAAAAATTACACATTGTATGCATTCTCTTTTTATCATTTAAAAAAAACACCTACAAAACATGGTTTCTGGTATGTTAAAGAAGCACTGTTCAATCTTTATTCTGATAGCATGGGAACAATTTTAAATAAAAAAATATGGAATCAGATTATTATTATTTTTACCCAGGACCTCCATGGGTTTTTTTTTGGCTTGGGGATTTTTTCTTTTTTTCCCTACTATATCCTCAAATACAAAAAGGGGAGAATTCTAGATTCAGTACCTTAGCCTGAGTCAATGAAAATAAGTAACAATAACACTTGTTCTTCTAACACTTCTGAGGAGTAAAGTGGAGATAAAATAAATTATGTGTACAGAGTATCTTGAGGTCCTTGGAGACAAGATTTCAGGAAGGGACGTGCCATTCCTTTTTCCCCTCTCCTTTCATGCCTTTTTTTAAAAAAGAAGCTGATTAACTAAAAACATATGCCAGAGGGACAGAGAAGACCAGGAAAATCATTTAAGCAGCTAAAAGTTCTGTTCCATTGGGCCCCAGAGAAAGATAAAACCAAACTATGCCCTCCCTGGCCCCTGGCAGAAGGTGCCCTAGTTTTTGTGAGTGGTAAACGGAAATCAATGAGCTGCTCAGAGAGCACTGCAATCCCTTTACCAACAGGCACTCAAAGAGCAAGAGCCAAGGGGATGGGAATCCATACCTCCCCTAATTCTGAAGCCCAGACCCTTTGCAGCAGCACAGGGGCCAGGTAGCTACAACCCAGCAGCTCAGAAGAAACTGCTGATCTGGCTTCCTGGGAGCTTGCTAGAGCCTGAGAGCTTTCGCCCACTCCCCCAAGCCATGCCCTACTGCCCCTGAGCCTTGTGCCTCCTGGCCCTTATGGGGTGCTCACTCTGCAAAGAGGAACACTTCAACGCTTCCTACTCATTGACTGTCAAGCCTGTCTGCTCCTCTGGGCTTCTCTGCTTACATACATTTTCTCTGGCCAGAGCTTACTGATTTCTAATAAATCTTCTCAGCCTTTCTCTCTGTTCTGGCAAAGGTAATCTTCCTTGGTTTGACTTGCAGGCCTCCATGCTGGTCAATTTAGTTTGGGACAGCCCCCTTTACCTCCTACCTGCATTTCAAAGCTCTGTGAGTTTGCTTTGATTTGTCTTTAATTCTAAGTAAATATAAATGTAAATGAGTATATGAACAGAACTTGAATGAGTTTCGAGTCAATGAGTTTTGGTGTAACTGACTCTTCATTCAAAATATAGAACATTTCCACTAACCTAGAAAGTTCCCTCTTGGCCCCTTTTATTTAATCCCCTTCTAGAGGCAACCACTGTTCTGGTTTACTTAAATTTTGCATAAATAGAAACACAGAATTTGTGCTTCTTAGTGTCTAGCTTATTTCACTAAACATGTTCCTGAAATTGGTCCATGTTGCTGAGTATATCTGTAGTTTATTGTTACTGTCTTTAATTTTTTATCTTTTTTTTTTTTTTTTTTTTTGCGGTACGCGGGCCTCTCACTGTTGTGGCCTCTCCCGTTGTGGATGGAGCACAGGCTCCGGACGCGCAGGCTCAGAGGCCATGGCTCACAGGCCCAGCCGCTCCGCGGCATGTGGGATCTTCCCAGACTGAGGCACGAACCCGCGTCCCCTGCATGGGCAGGCGGACTCTCAACCACTGCCCCACCAGGGAAGCCCTGTCCTTAAGTTTTTATTGCTGAATAGTATTCCAGTGTATGAATATGCCAATATTTTGTAGGTTTCTGGGTTTTTGGCTCCAACATCTGGAGCAGGTTTCCTGATCTTCTAACAAACAAGAGAGACAGAAAATGGAAGTTCAAGAAGATGGGAAAGAGACCGTAAGATCAGTGTGATGTGAGAACTATGCCATCAGTTAATAAAAAGCTTTCTTTCTTTTGCTCTGTGAGGTGACCCTAAATTCACCAACTCTTCAATTTCACAAGGCAGAAGGTCTAAAAGTCCATAATCAGGCCTGTAGACCTCTGAAGAAAGAATATTTCTCTACTTTACTACAATAAAAAAAGACTACCTCTCTACTTTACTACTAGTACAAGAAAAACTTTTACTCATCTTTCAAGTCTAGCTCAAATGGCATCTCCAGTCTCTAGCTTTTCCATAACCTTGAGGGAAAGTGGCTCAACCTCTCATTTGTGTTCTTACAACTCTCACGAGCCTTGGTTTCAGTTTTTACCATCTTTTACTACATTGCTTTCTTTGCAGACCTGACTATACTTTCTACCAAGGAAACTATGGACTCCTCAAAGAAAAGGTAACTTCTGGCATCTAGCACAGTGATTACACACATGGTGTAAAGGAGTAGACAAGTGGATGACTGCCCAGACGGATAGATGGACAGATGGATGGATGGATGGATGGATGGATGGATGGATGAATGGATGGATGGAAGGATGGATGGATGAATGAATGGGTGGATGGATGAAACAATTTGTGAATAATGCCATATTGCTTATAAACTGAATGAATTATCTGGTTTTAGCAACCCCCAGAAGTATCATGGCATTGCTTTCTCTCACTGTCTTGCATTCTCATTGGTTCTGGGAGTTTATATTATTCTACCTGCCAATAGGCAAATGTCTCAGTATCATCTAGAACAGGTGGAATCTTCTAGCCACCAGAAACTGGCTTCCTGATGCTTTAAGAAATATTTTCATAAGAGTCAGAGTTTGGGTGGAGTCACAGTTAACCTACAACTAGCCCAAGAGGTAATCTTGACTCAGTGGAAATCTTCCCGGCACAGGACAGGCCTGAGTACTGAATGAGTGACTGACGGTGCTTCTGCTGTCAGCAGGAGGCCAGTTAAATACAGTCGCATAGGTAGCTGAAAGGTGATGTTGAGCCTGTAGGAGAGCTTTGTGACACTGTGAATTGCATCTAGGGCTCAGCTGTTTCTCACCCACCTCTCAGATGGTCCCAGCAGGAAACAAGTCTGTGGCTGTCATGTTTACAGTTAATTAATGTTTATTTATATTTTTCACTTTTTTTTTTTTTTTTTTTGGCGGTACGCAGGCCACTGTTGTGGCCTCTCCCGTTGCGGAGCACAGGCTCCGGGCGCACAGGCTCAGCGGCCATGGCTCACAGGCCCAGCCTCTCCTCAACATGTGGGATCCTCCCGGACCAGGGCACGAACCCGTGTCCCCTGCATTGGCAGGCGGACTCCCAACCACTGCACCACCAGGGAAGCCCTATTTATATTTTTAAACAAGGCTTTCACCTGTCACGCTTTAAAATAAATGTTCTGCTCTTCAATTAGAGATTGTCAGAACAGAGAGGAATCCTGTTTGTTACGGGTTGAATGTGTGTATGCTTAACTGTGTATCAGGTTGGAAACTTTTTTTCTGTAAGTCTTTCTCTCTCCTCCCAGAGGCTAAGTCCTTCTATTCAGAGAGACATACTTTTCAAGATCTTGACTGTGATATTGGTGCTCTGCTATGTAGGCCATGAACTTGCTTCTACAGGGTAGACAGCATAGATTACAGCATCTCCTTGGAAGGGGGGGCCGGGAGTGGGAGCTAGCATGAAAACATTGCACATTTTGACCAGTGTAGAAAAAGCATTCTTAAGGGAAAAGGATGTGCTTTGTCCTCTTTGCAATAAAGTGTTGACTCAGCAAGTCTGAAGTGTTTAAACCCTGTACACTCCAAAGAAAGGTCTGGCCCTTGACTGACTCCTGGGAGAACACCTTGACATCTTTGGAATATTCTGCTAGATAAAAGTGTCTTTCTTTACCTGGGCCTCAGGCAATGTGAGAAGGCTGATGCTGACAATGTGATATATGGTGGGGTTCTTGTGCCGCAAAGTGTCAGTTTGACCTCTGAAGGGTCTGGAAACTGAGTAACTAAGCTCAGCCACGTGGGAAACCATGGCTACAAAATAACCCCAGATAAAAAGTCCAGGACACCGAGGCTCAGGGGAGCTTCCCCGGTTAGCAACACTCTACCTGTTATTACACATCATTGCTGGAGAATTAAGCACTGTCCATACAACTCCCCTGGGAGCAGACACCTGGACTTATACCTGTCTCTCCTTGACTCTGCCCTCAGTGCTTTTTACCTTTGCTGATTATAATCTGTATCCTTTCACTGTAATAAACTGTAATTATGAGCAGAAAAACTATTCTGGGTTCTGTGAGTCTTTCCAGGGAATCACCGAACCTGAAGGTAGTCTTGAGGACACGCCAACACATCCTCTCAAAGAGTAAGTGTTGAAGAAAGATGGAGTTCTGGGTGGAAAACCAGATCAGAACTGAATCTCAACTCTGTCGTACGCTTCCTGGTGATGCCAAGGAAATCACTTGACCTCTTAATCTTTTTGAGAGTTAAATAAGCTTCTATATTAGATATTCACCCATTGTTTCACTAGATATTCATTGAATGTGACACTGTTTTGATGACATAGTACATGGTCAAAATTTGGCTAATGGTAGAGGTAACTGTCTGAGTTGGTTCATCCGTGAGCTTTTCCACATTAGTTTAAGTTCCTTAGGTTAGGTAAGCACTCTAAATGTGGACATATGCTCCTCTGCACTTTTGCAGACAGATATGTTCACAGTTTGTAGTCAATAAATGATCAGTAAAGCAATTATACTCCGATAAAGATGTTAAAAAAATACAAATAAAATAAATGAACAGTTTCATACAGTTACTTAGCTAGTATTGCCTCCTATCTTATCTTGAGCCTAAGCCTCTGGAGCCATATAGTCTGTTTTTCATCAACTGCTAAGTTACTATAGGCTTGGGAGAAAAGCCTACACATGAAAGTGCCTAGCACAGTGCCAGAATCATCGTTGGAATTTAATAAGTACTAGTTGACTGTCAATCTGAACATCTAGAGGATTTTTTTCCAAATAATATTTGGAAAAAATACCATTTCCTTTCTTGAACAATAACGGAAAAAAAAAATAAATAGAGACCCAGGAAATGGGATGAAATGCAATTTTTTGCCCAGTTTTCACCAATGAGTATTGAACTACTGCTTTGCTCCTATTGTTGGTTAAATTGTTTCCCAAAAAGATATGTTGAAGCTCTAATTCTCAGTCCTTATGAATGTGACCTTATTTGGAAAAAGATTCTTTACAGATGTCATCAAGTTAAGAGGAGACCATATTGAATTAGGGTGGGCCCTAGTCCGGTGTCTGCTATCCTGATAAGAAAAGGGAAATTTCTACACAGACACACAGAGGGCAAAGATGGCCATGTGAAGACAGAGGCAGAGAGTGGAATTGTGCCCCGCCCGCCCAAGCCAAGGGATGCTAAGGATTGCTGGCAATCACCAGAAGCCAGGAAGAGGCAATGAAGGGTTATTTCCCATAGCCTTCAGAGAGATCAGAGCCTGCTGACACTTTAATCTCCAGACCTCTAGCCTCCAGAAATGTGAGAGAATATGTTTTTGTTGTTTTAAGCCACCCAGTTTGTGGTACTTCGTTATGGCAGCCTTAGGAATTGAATACACACACACACACACACAGACACACACACACACACACACACACTTTACAGCTTGTCACACACAGGTCTTTGGCTTGTGTCTGGTCTTCCTGCCTGGACAGAATGTATTCTGCCTCCTGGGAGGTGGAAGGAACCAAGCAAGAGTGTCGAAGCCGAAGGAAGTGAAGGCAGTAACTCACCATGGGACGCCGGCCGATGCTGCCCAGGTAGTGCAGGAGCCCTTTGGCGTGGTAAATTGTGGGCTGCAGATGGGCACTGGGAGAGAGCCACTGTCTGTTCAAATCCCCTCCTCTCAGTGAGCATCTGTGGCTGCAGGAACAAACAACAAGTAAATAAATACACGTTTAGAAGAAAATAAAGCTCGACAAGACAAACAATTAAATTAACGAATCTAACTTCCTTCTGTCTTCGTCTCAATTGACATCAATTGAAGTTGTCCAGAAAGATGCATATCTGGCCTCTAATCTCCCTATGTGCCGTGATTATTCACAGCCCCTAAAAGAACTTAGAAACCATATTTAACTTGATTTGGGGTCACCAGTGTTTGAAGGCAAAGTTTGAGAAATGTTCCCTGCTATACAACACATCCATGGAAAACAAATTCAATAAATTTCTCTAGGCTCTGGGACCTTCAGTTCTACAAATAATTAAGTTGAGCTCAATCTATCATGCTGGGCATATTACATATGATATTTCTAGGTGGCCCAGTAACTCTGGATATTATTGCACCCCAATGAAGAGAGTGACACTTAGAAATGGTTAAATAAATGGCCCGAGGTCACATAACTTAGAGCTAGGCTGTTCATCCAGGTCTGTTTCCCTCTGAAAAAAAGCATAAGGCTCTTCCTCCTATCACATTGCTTCTGCCCACCCAGTCCATACAGATGACACAGAAAGCTTGACATTTACTCAGAGAGCCAGACTATCATTTTCAGAGACATCATCATGGAATATTAGCTCTAGAAATGAGCTTAAAATCATACATCTCCTCATCTGGGAAAAGGGGATGTTCATGTTTGAAAGAATCAAGTCGCTTTACAAAGGTGACACAGCTGGTGAGTGAGAACAGTGACTGCAATTCAGAGGGAAGGAAGCTGAGTTGCTGAGTGACAGGTAAGGTCATCCTAAAAGCCAAGGATGACCATAAATTACCAAGCACAGCCCATTCTCCAGGGAGGCAACCAGAAGTCCTGCTGAGACATTGTTTATTCGATAGGGCTAAGGATCAAGGTATCACAGATTAGGAGGAAGCAGTGCAGTACTTCCATGGCCTAGTCTTCCAACCCCCTACCCTAATCCCTATAGCCACCTCCTGCCGCTCTTGTCTTTCCATACTTCAGCTTGATCAAACTGCACACAGTTCTCTGAGCAATTGTGCCTACTGGTCTCATTGCCAGGACTCTTCAAAGCTCTATCCCTTCCCACCTATTCAACATTCAGGGATCAGCCCTGCAGGGAAACTCTCCCTGATCACCAGGCCATTACATTCTGCTCCTATTTGTTGCAATAGCATCCTGGGACAACCTTCATCAGAGTTCTTATAAAAACCTTTTTAGATTTTTTTTTTAATTTCTTTTTATTTCTCTTACATTTGCAGTTAGACTGTAAGCTTCCCAGAGGCAGAAACAGTTTCTTTGTTACCATCAAAACCTTAATATAGTAACTGTGTCAGAGTTGGTATTCAGTAAATAATTTGGAGTGAAAAAAATGTACTAGATTTAAATGTAGAATCACATACGTTTTCTGTTTAAAGAAAAAACGCTATTTTTCAATAAACCTTGGAGGCGGAAGGAAAAAGGTTCAGCCTCCTCCTTTCACCACTTTTTCATCTCATGTTTCTGAAATTATCTTTAAATATTAGTTTCCTGCTGCTTGCTAGCCCCTCTTACAGCTCACTGGAAACTGAAAATCATTAGATTAATCATTTATCCCGATTTCACCATTAACATATTTTGACTTGCGAAATGGGAGGTTTTTTGCGTCTACCTCTCTGACTTTTTTGTTCTTTTCTTGCTTTCCACCCCCCACTTCCTCTTTTTAATAGCAATGACATCTAGAAATAGGGTTTCTGCCTGACGACCAAGGATGAAGGTAAAATACAAAGCAGATTTTTGGAAAGAAGCAAATAACAAGGAAAGAAGCCAGTGTCCCAGACTTTCTCCTGCGCTTATTTGCTGAGTTTAAATGAATTTCTTTTCTCAAATCGAGGTACTTGCAGGCACAAAATCCCAGAGCCTCAGGATTTTCTTTAACTGCTCTGTGATTCTCCTTGCCTTGACCTGGATTCTCATCAACACTGGGGATTTCTTTTTTCTTTGTAACATCAAAAGTAATGAAATCAGTGAAGGCCCCTTAAAAGCATTTCTGTTTGTAGAAATGAAAATGCAAGCATTATATGTGTCCAACAGCCAGCAATTCCATGCAACTCTCTCTACCTCTTCTTTCCATATGTTCCACAAAGACCAAGTTCAAGAGCAATGTCCACATGGAAATGACTTTACCAAACAGCAGATACACTGTTCTAGATTACAGTTCTTCAAAAAATAGGAAAGAAAAAGTTTTGTGTTGAAATCAGAATGAGCCTGAGTGTTAGTTAAGGAGATCAAGTCTCAACTCCCAGCTCTGTCACCAGATATAGGGTTGGGGGCCCCTTTGAGAGTCAATATTGTCATATGCAAAAGAATATAAGTATAACCTATCTCCTAGGACTATTTTGAGGGTTAAATTAAATGATCTCTATTTTAGATATCTCCATGGAGAAATACCTACATAACTCTATCATCACCCTTGTCTATGTCCATGTCATGTCCACACCTATATACACATGCACGTCTCCATCTATAGCTGTATCTACATCCTCATCCACATCTACAATACTCAGGGACGCATAGCACCACTTGGACTATGTTCATTAGTTCCTTATCTCATCCTAATATTTTTCCTTTTGAATAATAATCAGAGAGCTATATGCAGGTTGATTGGAAGGGAGTAGAATCTTGGCTAGGAACCCCAAACCAGAGGCTGTGGTTAGTTTTAAGTTCAAGTTGACTTGAGCACTTTTAATGGTGGAAGCAATGAGACTGAAGAGAAAAGAAGTTATCTAAGGAAAAAATGCAAGGATATAACAATACAGACTGCTGAATGGACTATTTAATATACCAAGCAGGCCATTAAATAGTACCAAGAGGAGGATGGCATCTAAGATTGACTAGGTACATGGATTTGGAGAGAAACTGGGCCAATGTGAGACTTAGGCAAGCTGTTAGTTGGGTATAAATTTTGTTTCACAATGGTGGAGACAACGATGCATTCCTTTGGTATACGTAGATTGTATGAACTAGGGAAACCCATATGTGTGTATTTGTATTCAGCGCTCTGTGCGTGGCTATGATTTTGAGAGTAACTCTGTGTGTGCCTATGGCTTCTGCAGTTCCTAGATCTCGGCAATTGTAGATTATTACAATATGTACTACACCTAACTTGAGTGCTTTTCCTTTTAAAGCAAATACATTTTCTTCCAATCTCCAAATCAATTTGGCATTTTGTGTTAATAATATCAGAGATTCATGCAGTCAGGGGAACTGCTGCCACTCTTCCTGGGGATTTGTTTTAAGCATTTGAAGAGGAAATGCACCCCATCTTATTATCTACTGTAGCATTTCTGAAATGACAGCTGCTCCCTCTATGTGGAGAGAATTAGCAGATGGACAGCTATGACTGGTTGGCAATAAATTCAGTGCCTCTAATTTCTGAAAAGGGGTCATCCCTCAAATAGAGTTTGAAGTCCTGCTTTGCTTATAAGGAGAATAAAATGGTGAGCATTGCTATTTTTTTCCCCACTGAAAATTGCAAACTTACAGAGCAGGGGAAAAAAGCACTTCCTTTTGGTTTTCACAGGGGGAAGTCATTTGATCCAAATAGTCCTCATTTCTTAAAAGAAAAGCTTTGGTTTAACTACAGTCTAGTTTAAGGTAAAGCTTAGATGCACAAAGTATGCTAGGTCTAGGGTGACCAACCATCCAGTTTGTCCTGGAATGTTGCAGTTATAGCCTGGAAATTCCTATATTTCCCAAGAAACCCCTCAATTCCTCATGAATGGAGGGGTTTCAAAGGTAGGATCCCTGACCAGAGTTGGGTTTGATTGTTTTAACTGACTTTGAATGTTTTAGTTGAGGTACACTCTCCCCCAACCTCAGGCACCTTTGCTCCCTATTTTTACCTCTGAGTATTTTATGTATATATTATGAGCCTGCTTTTTTTAGGTATTTGCAGCCCGTGTCTAGGATGTCTCTCTAACCATTAAACCTGCAGGTTTTGGTAGGACAAATTCCTTCCCTTAAAAAAAAAAAAAAAAAAAAAAAAAAAAGCTTGTCGTTTCCTGAAAATATGGTCATTTTATGACCAAAAAAAAAAACAAAACCTCAGTCAAAATTATAAAAAATGAATCAGAAGGGCCAGTCCTAAAAGGTCACTGAATAAAAGCCACCAACTTCATGGTAACCTAAGGATAGCCTTAAAGGTCAGACAGTCTAAAGGGAAATGATGTCACTGTAAACCAGTTTCTTAAGACTAATTGTGGATTTTATGTATCTGCTAAGAACAGGGCTTATCCTGACCAGAGAATGGGAAATAAACCATATAACCAAAGGCCTTGACAAGCACACCCTGACCTACCAGGACCCCTGAAGCAAAGAAAAAACCACAAGCCAGAGGAAGAAAGAGGAAAAAGTGAGTTGCTTCCTGAAAGAACATCTATAAAGCTGCAGTCAGACAATAAAATGACTCAAAAATCTCCCATCCATCCGTGCCTGATAAAAGGAGAGATGGGGCCCATCAGACTGAATGAGTGATGACAGGCTTGCTGATACAAGTGCCTGCGGCACACCAAGCTCTGAAGTCTAAAGAGAGGTAGCGTGCTTGAGACTTAGCAAATGTCTGAAGAGACATCCCCCCTACCTTCCCACCTCATTTTCCCCACTATTGTATTAGTCTTTTCCATGTTTTAATTTGAAAACCAATATAGAGTTAAGATGAAAATGTGTTTTCTCCAAGTTATTTTGACAAGTCTGGTTTCATAATATCACTCAAACATCCAATGGAACAATTCAAAAGATAACAAGGTGAGGACAAGCTGAAATCAGGTCAGACCAGATTAAGGGGTGGGCAAATATAGGTGAGCCCTGCACTATCACTTGTATAAATCAGGAATATGTAACCAGTTAATTCACATTTCTACATAGCACTTGATCCCATATACAACTGACTCAATAAAAATAGGTATCACTCCCATTGAAACAGTTAATATTCTAAGGTTAAAGTTTCTAAAGCTATGTCTTGAGACCTTTGTCTGTGCCAACAATTCTGAGACCAGCCAGGGTGTCAGTAATCACTTGAGGTCACCTATTACAACTGGCTGACATTTTGGACCACATAATATTATTTACCAGGTATGAGTAAGAATAATTCATTTAATTTATGAAATTTTAAATACATTAATAATCTTCACAAAAAGTTGTCAGAATGGGAAATTATAAAAAGCATTTCCAAAAACCAAGAACTAATGATTATCTCCATAATGTTAAAAAATTAAAAAATAATCTTTTGAAAAAATCCAACACTCATTCCTGAGAAAGACAATCAGAAAATAAGAATTGGTGGATACTTTCTGTTCATATGTATGTGTTTAAAAAGTATGCATCGGGCTTCCCTGGTGGCGCAGTGGTTGACAGTCCGCCTGCCGATGTAGGGGACGCGGGTTCGTGCCCCAGTCTGGGAAGATCCCACATGCCATGGAGCGGCTGGGCCCATGAGCCATGGCCGCTGAGCCTGCGCGTCCGGAGCCTGTGCTCCGCAACGGGAGAGGCCACAACAGTGACAGGCCTGCGTACCGTAAAAAAAAAAAAAAAAGTATGCATCAATTCTGCTTCTACATATATATATGAATATAATGACATATTTTTTATATTATGACCTAGAAAACCAATGACTAACTCAATAAATAATTCAGTAAGGTAATGGGATATAATATTACAATACAGAAGAAAATGCTCATATAAGAGAGTGGTTGAATAATTTGGTGCATTTAAAAACTGGAGTATTGTGCAGCTATTAAATGAAGAAGAAGGTATCTATGAACTAATATGGAATGGTGATTTTCATGGTATAAAGTTAAATGATAAAACGTTATGTAAAATATAAACAGCATATTTAAGACTGAAGGAGACATTAGACAATACACATACATCTATTCGTTTGTGCAAAAAATACAAGATAAATCAGAAACTAATAAGATTGATTACTTACAGAAGGCAGATGGAAATAGGATATAAAGTATGGATGAATGGGAGTGGGGTAGGAGGAATAAAGGGCAAGTGACACCTCTCTGATCATATTGTATTGTTCTAACTTTTAGAATCATGTTAATGTTTCATATACTTATGTGAATAAATAAATATAATGAGAAAACCATGAATAGAACTCCAAATGGATTAGTTACAAATAAACAAACTCTATGGCAAATAAATAACACTTACGGAAGTAGGAAGGAAATAACTGACTCAAGTAACTTTAGAAAAAAATATTGTTGCTATATACTCTAAAGCTAAAGACAAAAACAATAGTACACAAGTGTGCTTTTCACAGCAGTATTCAATTCTGAGCTACCAATTCTAAGACTGCTTTGGATGTATTCTAGAACTGAGTAAACAAGTAACTTAATTATGAGTAATAACAACCAGTTTTCTCATAGTCAAAAAAAGGAGTTATAAATAAAGAATTAACTCTGTAGTGTTGTACTGGAATCAGAAGTATCAGCATGAACTCATGGTTTCCTACAGAGAGATAGATAAAGAAATAGATACAAAAGTATGTGTATTGTGTGTGTGTGTGTGTTCATGCATTTATTTCCTAGCTCTGTCTACTAGAAGAACCTAGAAACAATAACCCCCTTGTAGCAATGAACATATAAAATGCTCAGATCACATTTTCTAAGTATCATTATTTAATCAAAGAAATCAGGGCTTCTTGAAGTAATGCCTGGGTGAGGAAAGAAGAATATAAGTCTAGAATGTATTATGATGCCTGAAATTTTAAAAGTACTCAAAAATAATGGGAACATGTTGAAATGACAGAGGAATCAATTTTAAGGGAATCCCAATGACCAAATGTGGTAAGATTTGAACAATAAAATCAATAATAATAAAAGTAATAATAATATATTATTATCCATAAATAAATATTTATAAGTTTGTACTGATATAAATAAATAAAGGAATAGCTCTTCATCTGAGTAGAATTCCAATTAGTAAATATAGAAGGAGCGAAGGAAAATAAAGTTATTATTTGGTAAATATCATAATAGTAATTGTTGCAAGCAAGAATCATCAATGGATGCTAAAATTAGTGGGTGAAAGTATTATGAGTAACAGAATATTTACAGAGACTTGGAATATCTCCCCATAAGATACTTATTAATTTCAAAGGGAAAAAAATACTAAATTTATGGTGAAGAAACACAGCAGATAATGCCATAATCAACTGATCAAAGATAACATCACCATTAGAAATATATAGCAATGTCATATATCCAATGATACGGTGCACTGAGAAGGGCAGAGCATCACCTACGTGGTGCTTTTGCCAGAAATACAGGATGTGAATTTACTCATCAGACAAACCCAAATTAAGGTGTATTCTCCAAATAACAGACCAGAACTCATAAAACATGTCCGGATCAAGAAAAACAAAAAAAGGATGAGAAGCTCTTCTAGATTGGAGGAGATTAAGAAGACATGAATACTAAATGCATTGTTATGATTGGGGAAAGGGACTTTATTGGCACAATTGGCGAAATATGAATAATGTCTGTAGAGTAGTTAAGACTAGTGTCTTGATGTTATTTTCATCATCATACTGTAGATATGAGAGATGTTAGCACCTGGGGAAGATGGATAAAAACTATACAGGGTTTTTTTGTACAATTAGAACTTTTCGGACAGATGCCCATTATTTCAAAATAAACACTTAAAAGATTTTTAAAATTCAAAATTTTAAAGGGAAGAAGTTCTACACTTCATGAAAAAAATACATGTAACAATTTTAAAAACTCAGAAATGAGGTAACTCAATAAACAGTTAGAAAAAGAAAATATAACTTTGTAAATGAAACCTAGACTAGAAAGAATATGAGTGAATCAATACAAATCATGCCTTATGAGAAAAATATGAAAAGAAAAAGTTTTAATCCTAAGGAAACAAAGAGATGATGAAAAGGATTTAAGAGAAAATGACACATAATGACACACTGAAGATAGGCAAACAGTGACCAATGTAATACGAGCAGGTAAGAAAGAAAACAAAGCTAAGGATCAGAACAAATACTATACTAAAAATACTAAAATACCTATACTGAGAAAACTCACATAAAATAATCAAAAAATTAAAACTACATATTGAAATAATTTATTACGTGTCTGAGATACATAATCTTGATCCAGAAGCAACATCAAGACATAATCTAGTAATATTACTGGATATTAAAGAAAAAGAAAACTCATTGGGGAGCTAGGCAATAAAAGCAGGGGACTTAAAAAGGGAAAATTAGGTTATCCCTTTTTGACAGCAATGCATCAAAAGAAAATTGAATAGTGATATTCAAAGAATTAAATAAGACATTTAAGGAAAGAAAATAAGAGACAAAGATGTTTGTATCTAACAAAACTGATCTTCAAATACAAAGAGGGACAGACACATTGTTATTAATATTCAAGAACCCAGGGAATATTATTCCCATGATCCTGTCCTGAGAAATACATTAGACAACAAACTCCAATAACCAAAACGACCAGAGAGATATGGACATTTTCAATTTTTGTAAAGTAACCTGTGGATACCGATGCCACAGAATTTGTTTTACATGATAATAATAGTTCACTCCACCAGAAGTTCAGCCCTTTGAAGATAAGATTGGGTCTTGTCACATCTCTGAGTCTCCAGAACCCTGAAGAGCACCTGGCCTACAGAAATTATTTAATGAATGTACACTAATGTGAATAAAATGGAATTTAAATTGAATTTCTAATGTCCTAAATGAAGTATGCTTAAATAAATGTTTATTAAAGCAAAATCAGTTGCAAAGCAAAACAGCTTTAAGACCTTCAAACACTTTCTGACACCACAAAAGCAAAAACACATTGTTCCCAGTGTTTATTTTTATCTTAGTTGTCATGTCTGTGATGTAAAATAAAATGAATACTTATATTTCATTTAATATTGAAAGATCCCATCACTACATGAAAAACAAATAAGGTCCACCTCATCTATTTACATCAGGCCAGATGATTATAAAAGCTGTTTTTTCTCCTCATCACCATCACAACTAACATTCATTGAGTGCCAGTCTTTTGTTAACTGCTTCTATGCCATTATCTCCACTAATCTTCACAACAACCCTACAGGCATTTGTTATTATAATTGCCACTTTGCAGATGAGGAAATAGAAGTTTACAGAGGTTAAGTAATTTGTCTAAATTAGCATGAGTAGATTGGCTTCTGAATCCAGAGCAGACTGCATAATACAGAAGCAGGTTACTTACAAGGTGCCTAAAAGACTTAACCACCATCTAGACATATCAACCCAATGTCCTCAAGGGATGAAAGATGGGGGAGAAACCTACAGAAATGGATGACCTTTGCCTCCCATACCTACATGAACCAGTGTGTCTCAGCTTCCATCTGATTTGCACATTGAACTTTACAGTCAAACTTTGAAGAAAGGATTACAACGTTTAATATGCTCATAATTGATGGCTTGTGAGTCCAGTGCCATTATTCGACCTAGCCTTAGAAGTCTTTTGACAATTTAGTCTCCAGTTTTCTCATATGTAAAATTAATACTCCCCTGCATACTTGACCAGTTGGTGTAAGGTATAAAATTATATTCAGAAGACAAAAGCATTGTATAAAAACACATATTAGTCATTAATTCACCATATATTTATTGTTACAACATCTCCTATGTGTCAGATACTATTCTTATCCTGAGGAATACAGCAGTGAACAAGCCCTACTACTAGGAATCTGCATTCTGGGGATTATCATCGCATGGTAATTAAAGATAGACATATGTCCATCTTGTTTGTTAATTTTTCAGCACCAACTCAGCACAGTGACCAGCACATGGTAGGCAAATAATTCATCATGATCCAAGGAACTCCCCATTCTACTGCTGAAAAATTTCTTCTCTGGGCAGCCAATATCTAAATTAAAACTGCAGCTATTTTTTTTAAACTGTTAATTCAACAGATTTAATTATGGGATATTGATTTTTCCTGATCATCTCTGTCTTGGTAGGGGTCTCCATACTGCTACAGTCTAAAAATCTCTATACTTTCCTTCTTAGAGAGAAATGCTTCATGAAAAAATGCCATGTAAAGCTCAAAACCATTAACATTGAGAAAAATTTTAAAAATTCTTTTTCTAAAATTGCAATGTGAGTTTCATTCTCTTATCCTTAATGCGAGAGTTGATAAGTTTACAGCTGCGATCTCCCAAAGAAGCCCAGAAATTAGGGTCCTTTACTGGACCATAACACCAAATAACACCCCATGTTTCTCTTCCTGAATGGAATAAAATCATAGCTCTTTACTTGTTCCCTTTTTCTATGCCTCTGAAGCTTCTTTCATATTAAGGTAATTTTTCTTTATGGACCAGAAGGTATACTGGACATTTACAACTCCTTGATGTTCTGTAAGCCAAAAGGTATCTCTAGAGAGTAAAACTCTTCCCTCTCCAGCTAACTAGTAGAGGTAGCAAGAAAAGCGATTCTCTGCTTTCTTCAGAGGATGTCAATGTGTTTAATTCTGGTGTATAATAAAATCCAGATGAGTCTCCTGGGGAAAGAAACAGAGATGTAGAAAAATAATTTCTGCTGATTGGGAGTTTCAGTAGCTAGAAAACATTCACCTCATCCCCTGAAAGCAATACTGACTGCCAATACCATCCTAGATAAAGGAATGAAGAGTATCATCCAGGAAGTCTGGTATTTCTTCTTCTTGAAGTCCTCGCAGGAGAAAGTAGAAAGATAGGAATGATACCACTTATAGTGCTGAAGAGAAAGTCAAGACTGAGTTTTAGTCTTGGCTTTGACACTTGCTTTCATATGATCTTAGACAAGTTCCTTGATTTTGTTGAATCAGAGCTGTCATTTGTTTAAAACAAATTAGGACACGTGATATTTAGCCAAGGAAACGCTCCTTTAAAAATCCATTACTCTAAGTAAAGACTTCTAAGAAAAGGGAAAAAGAGAAAAAGAGATACACAAGGAGAGAGGAGGGTAGAGAGGAGAGCTATACGGTTTTACTCTTTGAAACACAGATTCCTAAGGAGAAAAACTGTCCAAGATTTATCACCTAATACATGGATAGGAGCAATTGCCTCCACAATGGCTTTCTTATCTTCTATTTCTCATAACATTTCTCTCCCAACTTGACATAATTCCAAACTGATATTCAAATTCTTCCAGTGGCTTACCATTACCTACAAGAGGATGTATAAACTACTTTGGCATTCAAGATCTTCTACAAACTGGTCTCGGTTCACCAATCCAACTCTTGGTGAACATTTCTGCTTGCATCACCAGCAAATACTGTCCTGAACTTCTACTTAACTAAACTACATACTTAGATTATAAATCATTCGAGGATAAACTTTTTTTAAAAATTTGCTTCCATCCTTATTCTCAGTAATTTTATTACTGACCAACACAAAGCCAGTACTATAAGCAAGGCAGATGTCCTTGTTGTTTCCAAAATAGTTTGTGCTCTCCCAACTATCAAATCCTCTCAACTGCTGATGGAATCGTGTCTGAAATTGCATCCTTTTCTTTTTTTCTTAGTCTACCCACCTTTCAGGAAACTTTTCAAACCCTGCCCCTTTCATGAGACTTTTTCTGACTGCTCCAATGTATAGCAACAATTTCTCCAACCTCTGAACTCCCTTAGGAAAACACAATAGTGAAAAGTTTATGTGTATAGTCAATAGAGTCAGGTCTGGTTCTGCAACTTGCTAGGTAAATTTGGCTAAATTATTTAACCTTGCTAAATTTAAGATTCCATAATATCAGATAAGAAGTATTCCTGCCTCTCAATCTCTACCTAAAGGAAGTAGTAGCATCCTACTCACAGATTATTGTTTGTCTCTTAGAATTAAGCAACAGAACATACTGAAAGCACTTAGCAAAATACTTAGTAAATGCTCAGTGACAAACAATAAATGTTTAATTTTTTTTTTTTTTTTTTTTTTTGCGGTACGCAGGCCTCTCACTGTTGGGGCCTCTCCCGTTGCGGAGCACAGGCTCCGGACACGCAGGCTCAGTGGCCACGGCTCACGGGACTAGCCGCTCCGCAGCATGTGGGATCTTCCCGGACCGGGGCACAAACCCGTGTCGCCTGCATCAGCAGGTGGACTTTCAACCACTGCGCCAACAGGGAAGCCCTGTTTAAATTTTTTAAAACAATTACTTACAGCATTCATGTTTGCATCACCCTCAAATACTGTCCTGAACTTTCATTTAACTAAGTTATATGTGCTTATACTTAGATTATAAATCACTGGAGGATGAACTATACTTTGTGTTTATTAAATCTGCTTCAATCCTTACCATTGTGCCCTACATTCAATGGGTCTCAGTAACGACTTGTTATAGCTTAGAGACAAATTAGACTATAAATATAGGACTGTTCTCCTTACTTTTTCTTTTAGATTTTCAGTAAAGCATGAGAAGAAAATAAAAATAACAGGGGAAAAAAACTATATTTTTCACTTAATCCTCAAAACAGTCTCCATTTCATATCTGAAGAAACTGCAGTTCAGAAGGCTTACATAACTATCCATAGTCACATATTTAAAGCTGGAATTTGAATGAAGGTTTTTCACCAAATTGAATAATAGGTGGCACAGAGGAAGTCTGGAAATTCATCTACCTAAAGCACAATTTACTGATATCTTCTTCTTTATTGTATGCCCTCATTTTCTCTTTTTTTTTAATTTTTATTATTTTTTTTATACAGCAGGTTCTTATTAGTTATCTATTTTATATGTATTAGTGTGTATATGTCAACCCCAATCTCCCAATTCATCCCACCTCCACCACCCCCCCGCCCACTTTCCCCCCGTGGTGTCCATATGTTTGTTCTCTACATCTGTGTCTCTATTTCTGCCTTGCAAACCAGTTCATCTGTACCATCTCTCTAGATGCCACATATATGCATTAATATACAATATTTGTTTTTCTCTTTCTGACTTACTTCACTCTGTATGACAGTCTTTAGGCCCATCCACATCTCTAAAAATGGCCCAATTTCGTTCACTTTTATGGCTGAGTAGTATTCCATTGTATATATGTACCACATCTTCTTGATCCATTTGTCTTTCGATGGGCATTTAGGTTGCTTCCATGACCTGGCTATTGTAAATAGTGCTGCAGTGAACATTGGGGTGCATGTGTCTTTTTTTTTTTGCGGTATGCGGGCCTCACTGTTGTGGCATCTCCCATTGCGGAGCACAGGCTCCGGACACGCAGGCTCAGCGGCCATGGCTCACGGGCCTAGCTGCTCCGCGGCATGTGGGATCTTCCCGGACCGGGGCACGAACCCGTGTGCCCCGCATCGGCAGGCAGACTCTCAACCACTGCACCACCAGGGAAGCCCACATGTGTCTTTTTGAATTATGGTTTTCTCTGGGTATGTGCCCAGTAGTGGGATTGCTGGGTCGTATGGTAGTTCTATTTTTAGTTTTTTAAGGAACCTCCATATTGTTCTCCATCGTGGCTGTATCAATTTACATTCCCACCAACAGTGCAAGAGGCGTCCCTTTTCTCCACACCCTCTCCAGCATTTGTTGTTTGTAGATTTTCTGATGATGCCCATTCTAACAGGTGTGAGGTGATACCTCATTGTAATTTGTCCTCATTTTCTCTTCACATGCTCTATTTTCATGCAGAAAGGTTTGGTGCTGGCTTGACTCTTATCCTGCTCCTCTGCAGGCCATTTACAGTAGCTTCTGCCTTATCCACAGGGGACACTTTCCAAGACCCCCAGTGGATGCCTGAAACCATGGATAGTACCAAACCCAATATATACTATGTTTTTTCTAGCATCACTGCTCTTGTGCTTTGGGGCAATTTTTAAGTAAAATAAGTGTTATTTGAACGTAGCACTGTGATACTGCAATGGTTGATCTGATAACAGATATGACTACTTAAATGACTAATGGGCAGGTAGCGTGTTCACTGTGGCGCAGCTGGACAAAGGGATCATTCACGTCCCAAGAGGGTAGGCGTGGGACTGCTTGAGATTTCTTCACACTGCTCAGAATGGCATGCAATTTAAATTTTATGAATTGTTTATTTCTGAAATTTTCCATTTAATAATTTCTGACTGTGGTTAACCTCAGGTAACTGAAACCGTGGGGGGAAAACAAAAAACAGATGAGGGGACTACTGTATATTGTTCAGCTAAATTACACACACATACCATGCCAGGAACTTAGAAAGGCAAAGGAACTATTTATTAGACTTTATAAACAAAGAAGGAGGAAATACCAAGTACTTTCTCACTATCCTCAGTAAACGGCTCCCCCATTTCTTTGGCTTCTCAATCCAAATATCTTATAGTCATCTTTGATGCCTCCTTATTTCATACCCCTAATCCCACTTATCAGCAAACTGTACAGACTCTGCCTTAAAATGTATATATAGAATTTGACTACAACTCACCACTAGTTTCCTCAAAGATATTTCATAAAAAGTTTGAAGTTGGGCTTCCCTGGTGGTACAGTGGTTGACAATCTGCCTGCCAATGCAGGGGACACGGGTTCGAGCCCTGGTCTGGGAGGATCCCACATGCTGCGGAGCAACTGGGCCCGTGAGCCACAACTACTGAGCCTGCGCGTCTGGAGCCTGTGCTCCGCAACAAGAGAGGCCGCGATAGTGAGAGGCCCGCGCACCGCGATGAAGAGTGGCCCCCGCTTGCCACAACTAAAGAAAGCCCTCACACAGAAACGAAGACCCAACACAGCCATAAATAAATAAATAAATAAATAAAATTTAGAAAAAATAAAAAAAAGTTTGAAGTTACTTTACTTTGGCTTATTTCCATTAAGACGCAGAATAAAATCAGACAGGTTTCTCATTAGTAGCTTGACTTCATCCTTTTATTCAGGGAGTTATTTTAGCAATATGAAAATTCAAAATATCTTTATAGCTAGGTCTTATGGACCAGGAAAAAAAAATGTTATCTTTGATCTACTGTATATTTTAAACTAAAACATACACTTCAAGCTAAACATAGTTAATATAACTTTTACATCTCTTTATCAAAGAGAATAATTATCAAAATTATATTTTATAAGAAAAATTCTCCTATATAAGATAATAACTGCTCTCCTTCTTCCTCACCCCTCTTCCAAGGTAAGAAAACCTCAAATAAAACTTAAGGAAATAAAATGGACACATTTATTCATTCCGTGCCAATTCTGTTAGCCTAAGACAAGAAGCAATCCTTTGGATAATACTGCATCGCTTCCCCAGGATCCAGATTGGGTAGCCACAATCAACAGGAAGGTGTCATTTTCTCCTTTCATTCTGTCATCTGTTCTTAATTTACATTTTACTGGTCTCTGACAAGGATAGTGTAGCAGATGGCAAGTGAAATCTAATTAGTGATTTCTTGAAAGTTGTGTCAAGATTCTTCAATAAGGTTGTTTTCTTGAAAAGCCATTGGAGGAGTGTTAGCTCTGTTTCCTGATGATAGGCAAAAGGAATAAGTAGCATTGGTCTTTATTTTACCTAATTCAGAGCTTGTCCTGTGGAAACAGCCTTTTTCCCAGGGGTATTTCTAAAAAACAATCAGAGGCAATTGCTGAACATCATGGCTGTCTGAGGCAGTGGACAGCAGTTGGGTAAACAGTGAACTAACCACAAAATCTAAAACTAAAAGCTGGGGAAAAAAATGTCCATAAGGGAATTTGAAAAAAATCTCCAACCTATTCTGGGTATATAAATGCAAAGGATTGTGTGAATGCCCAGGCCTCTGTGCATGCCAGTGTTCACACTCAGAAAAGACCTAAAAAGGCACTGGGTTCTCACCTGTGACTAACCTTGAGGTTCTACACAAGCAGGAAGTCAAGAGTAAAGTAGAGTTGTTAGCTTGAGTACTGATGGCACGCCCCAACATGCCCACAAGCCCCCCAGCAGAGGCTATGGGACTTATTAGTTCCAGGCAAATAAGAACATCTCTATCTAATAATTAAATGACCACTAAGCTAGCCAAGCAGAGATTTCAGTGACCACATATTACAAATAATATAGGCTTTACAAAATTAATTCAAAAAAGTTGCTAAACAAATGATAACAAACCCTGGCATAGAGGATGAACCTGATTTCCAGAATTGAAGCATAACTAATGATATTTAAAATTTCTACTTTTTATGAGTCATGCACAAAAAAAAAGAAAAAAGAAAAGAAAAGAAAAGAAAGAAAAAAGTATGGCTAGTACATAGGAAATTAAGCAGTTAAAAGAAACTGTCCCTGTGGAAGCCCAGATATCAGACTTTCTGAGAAAGATTCAAATCAGCTACTATATGTATGTATACATGTTTAAAGGACTAAGGAAAACTTAGTCCACTGGATCTGAAGAAGTAAAGGAGAGTATGAGATCCGTGTCTCAACACAGAGATATTATCAATAAAGACATAAAAATTACATAAAAGAAGCAAATAAAATGTCTAGAGTTGAAAAGTGTAATAACTGAAATGAAAAATTCACTAAAGGTGCTCAGTAGAAAATTTGAGCAGACAGAAGAAATATTCAGTGAAATTGAAGATAGTTAAATTGAAATTATACAATCTCAGGAACAAAAATAAAAAAGAATTTAAAAAATGAACAGTCTCAAAAACGATTAGGACACCACAAGCACACCAATATACATATAACAGGAGTCCCAGAAAGAGAGGAAAGAGAAAGACAAAGAAGTAGAAAGAATGATTAAAGAAATAATGACCAAAACCTTCCTAAATTTGATGAAAAACATTAATTTACAGATTCAAGAAACTCATCAATCAAAAAATCTACAAACAATAAATGCTGGAGAGGGTGTGGAGAAAAGGGAACCGTCTTGCACTGTTGGTGGGAATGTAAATTGCTACAGGCACGATGGAGAACAGTATGGAGGTTCCTTAAAAAATGAAAAATAGGACTACCATATTACCCAGCAATCCCACTACTGGGCATATACTCTGAGAAAACCATAATTCAAAAAGAGTAATGTACCACAATGTTCACTGCAGCTCTATTTACAATAGCCAGGACATGGAAGCAACCTAAGTGTCCATCGACAGATGAATGGATAAATAATATGTGGCACATATATACAATGGAATATGACTCAGCCATAAAAAGAAATTGAGTTATTTGTAGTGAGGTGGATGGACCTAGGGTCTGTCATACAGAGTGAAGTAAGTCAGAAAGAGAAAAACAAATACAGTATGCTAACACATATATATGAAATCTTAAAAAAAAGAAAAAAAAAAAGGTTCTGAAGAACCTAGGGGCAGGACAGGAATAAAGATGCAGACATAGAGAATGGACTTGAGGACCCGGGGAGGGGGAAGGGGAAGCTGGGATGAAGTGAGAGAGTGGCATGGACTTATATATACTATCAAATGTAAAATAGCTAGCTAGTGGGAAGCAGCCCACAGGGAGATTAGCTCGGTGCTTTGTGACCACCTAGAGGGGTGGGATAGGGAGGGTAGGAGAGAGACGGTGCTTTGTGACCACCTAGAGGGGTGGGATAGGGAGGGTAGGAGAGAGACGCAAGAGGGATGAGATATGGGGATATATGTATATGCATAGCTGATTCACTTTGTTATAAAGCAGAAACTAACACACCATTGTAAAGCAATTATACTCCAATAAAGATGTTAAAAAAAAAAAAAAGAAACTCATCCAACTCCAGGACAGGTAACTTGAAGGCCATACCTAGACAGTTATAGTCAAAATGTCAAAAGACAAAAAAAGTTTTGAGAGCAGCAATAGAGAAGTGACTAATCTTATACAAGAGATCCACAGTGAGATTAAAAACTGATTACTCTTATCAGAAACAATGAAGGTCAGAAGGCCATGAGATAACATACTCATGCTCCTGCTGAAAGAAAGAGACTGCCAACCAGAATCCTATATCTAACAAAACTATCCTTTAAAAAATTTAGGAGAGATTAAGACAGTACCAGATAAACAAAAACTGAGAGAATTAATTGCTAACTGATGCACCCTGCAAGAAATTCTAAAATTCTAAAGGAAGATCTTCAGGCTGAAATGAAAGCAGATTAGATAACAACAAGAATACACATGGGGAAAAAAAAGAAAAAAATACACTGTTAAAGGTAACTACATAGATAAATATAAAAGATAGTATAAACCTATTTTTAGTTTAACTTTTTTTCTCATATCTAATTTAAAAGACAACTGCATAAGTGATAATTACAAACTGTGTTGATGTGCAAACAATATATAGATATGATTTGTATAATAACAGCATGAAGAAAGGGGGAGGAAATGAAGCTCTTTAAGAGCAAAATTTTATGTACTGTTGTAATTCAGTCTGTATTAATCTGAACTACATTGTTAAAAATCAAGATATTAATTATAATCCCCAGGGCAAAAACTTAGAAAAGAACTAAAAAAAAATTATGAAAGCAATGACAGATTAATTTAAATGTTACAGTAGATAGCATTTATTTAACACAAAAGGTGGCAGTAATGGAAGAATGGAAGAATTTTTAAAAAGGACATAGAAATATAGAAAACAAATAGCAACAAGGCAGATATAAATTTTCTCTATCAGTAATTGCATTAAATATAAATGAATTAAACCATTCAATCCAAAGGTAGAGATGAGTAGAGTGGATTATTTTTTAAATAAATGTTACAGTTATAACTTGTCTACAAGAGACATACTTTAGGTTCAAAGACACAATGGGGTTAAAAGTAAAAGGATGGAAGAAGATATGCCATGGAAATAGTAATCAAAAGAGAGACTGGGTGGCTATACTAGTATCAAACAAAATACAACTAAACTCAAAAACAGTTACAAGAGACAAAAAGGAATATTATATAATGATAAAGAGTCAATTCATCAATAAGATGTAACTTGTAAACACACATGCACGTAATAAAGGAGTAGCATAGTATATGAAAAAAAAAAAAAAACTGAAAGAACCAAAGTGAGAAACAGACAATTCTATAATAATACTTAGAGATTTCAATTCCTCACTTTCAGTAATGGATAAGACAACTACACAGAATATCAACAAGGAAACATAAGACATGCATAAAACTATAAACCAATTAGACTCACAGACAACTATAGAACACTTGGTCCAATACAGCAAACTGTACACATTCTACTGAAGTGCACATGGAGTATACTCCAAAATAGATCACATGATAGGCCACAAAATAAGTCTCAATAAATTTAAAAGATTCAAATCATGCAAAGTATGTTCTATGATCAAAAGCAGATGAAATTAGAAATCAACAGCAAAGGGAAATTTGAGGAAATTCACAAACGTGAAAATTAAATAATGTACTCATTATTTCAGTCAAAGCAGAAATCACATGCGAAATCAGAAAAATCATTAAAAGAAGTGAAAACAAAATGTACCAAAATTATGGGATAAACTAAAAGCATTGCTCAGAGGAAATATAGTTGCAAGTGCCTATATTAAAATAAATAAATAAATAAAGATCTCAAGTCAATAATCCAAACTTCCATCTTAAGAAACTAGAAAAGAAAATAAAATTAAACCCAAAGCAAAAAGAAGGAATGAAATAATAAAGATTAAAACAGAAATCAATGAAATAAAGAATGGAAAAACAATAGAGAACTCAGTGAACTAAAAGTTGGTTCTTGGAAAATGTATAGACCTCTAGTTAAACAGTTAAACAGACAAAAAAGAGAGTTAAACAGACAAAAAAGAGAGAGGGAGAGAGGGAGAGAAGATGTAAACTACTAAAATAAGAAATGAAAGAGGGAACATTATTATTAACCTTACAGTAATTAAAAGGTTTATAAGGACATACTATGAACAATTATACACCAACAAATTAGAAAATCTAGAGGAAATGGACAAATGTTGGGAAAGATACAAACTGCCAAATCTAAATCAAGGAGAAATAGAAAATCTGAATATACCTATAATAAATAAAGACACTGAATTAATAGTTGACAATTCCCCACAAAAGAAAGCCCCGGACCATATGGTTTCACTGGTAAATTCTACTATACTTTTAAAGAATTAAAATAAATTATTCACAAACTTTTTTAAAACTTAAAAGAGGAGGAAACACTTCTCAGCTCTTTCTATGAATCTGTATTACCCTGATACCAAAATCAAAGATATTACAGAAAAGAAAACTATATATCAGTATCCCTTATAAATATATGTATATCTAAAAATTCTCCTCAAAATACTATCAAACCAAATGAAACAACATACAAAAATGATTATACATATTGTTCACAAACAGGCGGGATTTATTCCAGGATTTGAAGGTTTGTTCATCATGAAAATCAATGTTAAAAATCAATCAATGTAATACACCATATTAATAAAATAAAGGACAAAAAACCATACATTATCATCTTTGTAGATGCACAAAACCATTTTACAAAATCATCACCCTTTCATGATAGAAAACACTCAATAAACTAAGGACAGAAGGGAAATTCTTCAACATAATAAAGAATATCTATTAAAATCCCACAGCTGTTATCATACATAACAGTGAAAGACTGAAATATTTCCCCAAAGATCTATAACGAACCAAGGATGGTTGCTCTCACCACATGTTCTCAACATTGTATGAGGAATGCTAGCCAGAGAAATTAGGTAAGAAGAAATAAAAAGCATCCAGATTGGAAAAGAAGTAAAATTATCCTTACTGGCAGATGAAATAATCCTGTATATAGAAAATCCTCAAGAATCTACCCCAAAAAAGAAGAAATAGAGCTAATAAATCATTTCAGCAAAGACAAAGGATGCAAGATCAATGCGCAAACATTGACTGTATTTCTATACACTGGCAATGAATGATCTGAAAATAAAATATTAAAACAATTCCATTTATAATGGAATAGCATCAAAAAGAATAAAAACACTTAGGAACAAATTTATCCAAAAAAATGCAAAACTTATACACTGCAAACTACAAAACATTACTGAAAGAAATTAAAGAACACCTAAATACACGGAACAACATCCTCTGTTCATGGATTTGAAGACTTAATATTGTCAAAATGGCAATACTCATCAGATAGATCCAAAGATTCAATACAATATCTAGCAAAATTCTACCTTACTTTTTTTTTTTTTTTTTTTCAGAATTTGATAACCTAAACTTAGAATTCACATGCAAATCCTCAGGACACAGAATAACTTAGAATTCACATGCAAATACTCAGGACACAGAATAGACTAGACACTCTTGAAAGAGAAGAAGAACCAAGTTGAAGGACTCACACTCCCAATTTCAAAATAACTACAAATGAGAAAAAAAAAAGTCTTTTCAAGAAATAGTGCTAGGAAAACTGAATACCTAAATGCAAAAGAATGATTTTGGACCCCTGTCTCATATGACACAAAAATTAACTCACAATGGGTCACAGGCCCAAATACTAGAGCTGAATTACAAAACTAGAAAGAAACACTGGATTACATCTTTGTGACCTTGGGTTAGGGAATGGTTTCATAGATATATTATCAAAAGCAAAAGTGACAAAAGAAAAATAAATTGTATATCATCAAAATTTAAAATTCTTGAGTATCAAAGGACATCATCAACAAAGTAAAAAACAACCAACAGAATAAGAGAAAATTTCACAAATCATATATATCTGATAAGACAAACCCATTAAAAACTGGGCAAAGTATTTGAATAGACATTTCTCCAAAACAGATATACAAATGACCGATGAGTACATGAAAATATATTCACCATCATTAGTCATTAGGTAAATGCAATCCCAAACCACAATAAGATACCATTTCACACACTAAATTAAAAAGGATGGCTAAAATTTAAAAGTTTAAAAATGTTAGAGAATGTGTACAAATTGAAACTCTTACACATTCTAGGGCAATAAATTTTTTTTAACCTATTTTGCAGTAGTCTTGCAGTTACTTAAAATGTCAAACATAGATTCCCCATATGACCCAGCAGTTTCACTCCTAAGTATACACCCAAGAGAACTGAAAATATATCTCCACATAAAATCTTGTACGTGGATATTCATAGCAGCGTTATAAATAACAGCCAAACACTGGAAACAAGGCAAATGCCTATCAGTGAATGAATGGATAAATAAATGTGGTTCATCCATACAATGGAAAAATATTGAGCCATAAAATGGAATGAAGTGCTAAAAAGGAACGAATGAATGAACCTTGAGAACACCAGGTTAAGTGAAAGATCCACATATAAAAGACTACATATCATATGACACTATTTTCATGAAACGCCTAGAATAGGCAAATTCATAGATACAGAAAGTATATTAGTGATTTCCAGGGACCACAGGGAGGGGAGAATGGGGAGTGACTGCTGATGGGGTAACGAAAATGTACTGGAATAAGATAGTGGTGATGGTTGTACCACTTTGCGAATATATTAAAAATCATTTAATTGTACACTTGCAATGGCTGAATTGTATATGTGAATTATATCCCGATTTTTAAAATGCAATTATAAAAATTGTGAAAAAATGTATTACGTATTGTAGATAGTCCATTAATTAGTTCCTTAATCACTGAGGTTTTACTCTATCAGCCTATGTCTATGTATTTACATACTGAAACTTGGAATAACCTGTCCTTTTAAAATTTATTAATAATCTATTTGAAAACTAAACATAGAGGAGCCTTATGAATAATGTTAGAAATTCTTAACTACAGCTTGCTTTCCAAATTTTCTCATATATACCAAAGTCATAGTGATGATGCTTTTCAATACATCTAACATACTGAATACAGTTATTTTAAGAATGACATCAATTTTGTATATCTTATTTCTACTTGTTTATTACTGAGGGTCTTGCTTTAATTATGTCAGGTGTTTCGACTTGTCCTCAAATTTACTGCCTGTTATGTGAATCTCCAACTTTCATTTTCAGAGGGCAATCACAATGTGTTGGTAAGTTTTTTGAAACCTAATGTCCATCAGGAAGCTATGAGACAAAGACCAAGCTTCCCTCCACAAACCTATGTATCATAAAGGGATTTTCCATCAGCCAGCTCCATAAAGCTCTTAAGTCCCACCTGTGTGATGGACGTTTATCTGTTTATTCTTCAGGAGAAGAAAGCAATGGCACTTTCTTCAGTAGTCCATTTTGCCTGGCCAGTCTGCATGGCCCCAAACTTCTTAATTATCCAGCTTTCTCACGACTAACAGAAAAACTGCTCAGAGTGGCGACTGACAAACTCTTGAGATCACCAAGGGAGTTACACCTGAAAAGCTGCTAGGTATTAGCAGATGATATCCCTGGTGCTGTGATATGATGTGAATTAATTTGATCTCTCAGAAGAACAAGGAACATTCATTCCCCTGCTCCCCATGATTTACATAACAACTGAATGTTTCCGCTGCTAACCAGATCACTACTTTCACTGAACACCTTGTTGTCAGTTTAAGATGGCAGAATGATTTATTTACAATTGTAGCTTCCTTCAATGCATTTAAGATGCACACTTCTTGCTAGCTAAATCCAAGCTCAAAACCCCATTCTATGGGACTAGTCAAGAAATGAACTACAATACCAGTTAGTGGAGGTTGCATTTTATGTCTAACATTTCACAATAAATGTGCTTCCATTCAATGTGCCCTCCTTCTTTTTACTCTGAATCAGCACTGTTTAAAGCTTCTACCCAGAAATCTTGCTCTGGGACCTTTTCCTCAATTTTTAAAACATTCCCTTGTCTAATCTCGGCTTCGCTACTTCCATTTCACTTTGTTCTAAATTGTATAGCCATAGACCTCAACCCTTCTAAAACCTATACCATTCCTCTCTCCGGAATCCCAGCCCACCCCATATCCCCAGATCTCCTGCTTCTTTTAGAGTAGATTAGACAGTTCTCAGAACTAACAAGGGTAAGTCTTTCTACTCTAGGCAAAAATGATCATTACTCCTTTTCACTGTCAACTATTCTGTGGGCAAGAATTTCTAGGATTCCTGTAATTGTGTTTAAATGTTTGTACTAAATAAGAACTTTGTTTGCTATGTATAAAAATAAATAGTGGTCCCTTTACCTTCTCCCTTCAAAAAATTAGAGAAGAGAAGCTCAAAGTTGGAGTCATTTTCTGGTGGGAATGAGGGGCTTGGGCGAAGAGGTGTGTCTGTGTCTGTGTGGGCGGGGGCTCCAGGAGAGCATTTCTGAGGATGAAGACATGTTGGCCCAAGTCTTTTCCTATTTCCATTCAAAAAACAGAGGGTATGAGCTGCCTCATGGTGGTGTTGTGAAAGGAAAATCAAAATAAGAGTCAATATTGCTAAGGGAGTTCTCTAAAATGGAGCCAGGAGGCCATTGAGGAAGTGTGATTTATGCACATCTCAGCCCACATGGAATCTGACCTTTTGACCGGCTTATTGTCCTAATACAGGAATCCAGAACATCTACCCAATGCTCCAGAAATTCCAGATACTTGTTGGATCCTTAGTCTAAAATTACTCGTGACAGCTTATCCCTTAAGGACAAATATCTCCTTTCTTATGTCAGACTACAGCCTTGTGGTTTTTGCCTTTATAAACCCCTGATTCTTTCTCTTCCCTGGAATACACTTTCAGCTTTACCTGAGTCTGTGTCTCCTGAGTTGCAACTCTCAAGACCCCAAATAAAGCTCTTTTTTCTTTGCGGCCTTTATAGTGATTATTTGTCAAAAGCACTCCCTAGGGGCAGAGTAATATGGAAAGAAAAACTACAGGTTCTACTTTGGCAATCGACATTTTTTCCATGCTTTATTATCCCTTTAAGAAGCTCTTCCTCAGTTCCTTTGTTTCTGATAGTTTTACAGAAAATGATGTTAAATAAGGGGATATTCTTGGCTTATCCCAAATTGATGATAATTACCCCCACCAGTATCTTGTATTCTTTGAAAGAATAAGTAAAAGTAAAATACACCTTGCAATTCTCCAATATTTCAGGGATGTGTGAGGGTTAGAAAAATATATATGGGTATGGAAGCACCTTAAACAATAAACAAATTATATAAACATAAAATAATACTGTTATTTTATCATTACTTGAAGGTTTAATCTCCTCACAATACCAGTTTCTAAACCGAATAATCAATCAAATTGTGGGAGAAATCTGGAAGAAAAGTCTGGGATCATCTGGTTCAAATTTCTCATCAATGGGTGAGAAATACTCTTGTCATAGCTGAAAGTTTTTTGTGTTAATTCTGATTCTAAATTATTCATCGTTATTGAAGAGGCATTTATGAAGCAATCTCTTTGTACCAAGTACTGTGATAGGTACTAATGATACTCAAATGCAAAAGTGCCTTAAACATAATCCTAACTAGTTCACAGTCTAGTTATTGAGGCCTGCCTACCAAAAACCATAAATACGTGAAGGAGATATAACAGGGATATGGAAGCAATTAATTCTGAATCAGGGGTCAATTATAAAGACGAAAGCATAACAGCCATTTATAATTATAAGTTAATGTGCTATGTCTCCCTGGGATACTTCTAATTATGAAATGAAGGACTCTATCTTCTGTTAATAGAATTTCCAGTGTCTGCAAAATCTTAATGGAAAGGATTTTTGTTTAGACACAGAAGACTGAATATACGCAGTCATCCATTATATCTCCAAGAACCTCCCACCCCCACAAAAAAAATTACTGTAAAGGATTTGAAAATATTTATAAATCTTCAAACATACAGAAAATAGGAGAGATGACAGACAAGAAATATCTAAATATTGAGAGATGGAAAGCAGATGGTCTAGTGGTATGTGATTTAACAGATCAGAGATCCCTCAAACTTATATACCAAAAGGAAGCAAGCCAATTTACAAGAGAAAAAAATCAGAAACTGTGTGCAAAAAGTATCTCTTCCTGTGAGACATACAGAAAATGTCTAAACACAGTATTGGTTGAAAGTCTTTATGAAAAGTAATCAGGTCCTCAGATCCATGCCCCAGGTTATATGACTAAGCAATCTTCCTTCCTCCTTTATGTCTGAAGACTAGAGATTTATTCTCAAATGATTAAACTATACAGGCCCCAAACATAGGGACATCAGGCACAGCTAGCGGTAGGGTGCAATGCCATACTAAAAACCAGAGGACACTGATATTTCAATGCAGTAAAAATAAAAAGAAATATTCTTGAAACTATCAAATAAAAAAGCCAAATTTCCTTCAAAGGAATGGTAATTATATTGTGAGTAAATTTAACATTATTAATAATGAAAACCTGAAGGCAACAGAGGAAAAAATTTCAAAATGCTAAGGGAAAACAATTGTCAAATCAGAATTTTATATCTGGATAAAGTATCATTCAAGTGAAGATGAAATGAAGACATTTTCAGACCTAAAATGAAGTTGAGAGTTTAGTTCTCATAAATCAGTACTGAAAGAACCACTAAAGGCTGTATTTTAGTGCAAAACAACAACAAAATAATCACACAGATAAGGAAGTAAGATACAGTTGGAAAATTTATGTAACTGCAGATATAAAATAGCTGACTTTCTCTGTCTCAAGTGAGTAAAACTAAAGTTAGAACAACATAAATGAAGGTGGGAAAGAGTGTTTAATGACTAGTTAAGTTTGCTAATGTCCTCACCTCATTTGAGAAAGTACAGAGATACTGCATAACTTTAGCTGATTTAAGAAACTTAATTAACTTTAAAGATTTCTTTTTTAAAAGGCATTAATGCTTTGTAATTCTGAAATATTGGAAATGTTTTATTTCTTGTATGGTAGTTACACGAATGTTAATTTTGTGATAATTTCATTTTTGTTGTGTGCAATTTTCTGTATGTATACTGAACTTCAATATTTTTTAATTAGGAGAAATTTACAAACAGAATAAAAATATAATTAGTAGTTTCCAGACTGGTGAAGGGGAAAAACAAAGGAATATTTTAAAATTGCTAAGCCAACAGAGGTAGGAAATGTGGGATTAAAAAAACAGAAGCAAACGAAAAATGTTTAATAAATAGCACAAAATAAGATGGAAGGAATTAATCCAAAGTGATCAATGCTCACAATAAATATAAAATTAAGTAATCTACTAAAAGGCAGTACTATATATTGAATTTTCTAAAAACAAGCAACCAAAATACCCCACTATATAATCTTTAGAAAATGAACACTTAAAACAAATTACCAGAGAAAAATTAAAAACAAAAATTTAGTGAAAAAAATCACTAAACCTCTTTTTATCTGATTTAGCAATACTAATATTGGGGGGGGGAAGAATTTAAGGCAAAAGCATTGGACAGGACAAAAGAGTTCCAAGAAAAATTAATATTTTTTTTTAAACAAACTTTTTAAGAAACTGTTAGATCAAATAGTAAAGAGAAAGTTGGATAAAATTTAAATAGCATGATCAAAAAGCTTCTTATTAAATAATTATGTTCCCAACAGAAAATATGCCCATCTTTATACCATATATTGAATATCTATAAAAATTTGTCAGGGACTATGTCATAAAGAAGACTCAATAAATATTAAAGAATAACCCCCACAAACTGATTCACTTTGTTATAAAGCAGAAACTAACACACCAGTGTAAAGGGATTATACTCCAATAAAGATGTTAAAAAAAAAAAAAGAATTGCCCCCACAGAGTCCAGGTTCCCTGACCACCATGGAATTGAGTGAGAATGAAATAGAAAAAAGGGTCAGCTTAAAATTTACAAAAACAATTATTCTAACAGTAATAACCACCCTCTACCACTGTCTGGCACACAAAAACAGAATCTAATCAGTTCATGGGTTAAAGAAATAATGATGTAAATTTTAAACTATATACAAATATAATAATGCTTATCAAATATCTTTTGTAAAGTTATATTTTAAAAAACAAGGTGAATTAAAATAAAAAGACTTTTGTTGAAATCAAGGGTCAAGGGGGTAGTGGGGGGATGGAATAAGTCCAAAGAAAGAAGATGAATGGAATACACACAGAAAAAGAAGAAAAAAATAATGAAATGGGTAAAGAAAAATGATCAGCAAACCCAAAATTACATAGGAAAAAATGACTAATAAATTAGACAAATCTCTAACTACTACTACATGAAAAATTATTCATAGCAAAATTATTAATCAAGATGAAGAGAAACACAATATAATCCTTAAAGGAACACTGCACTGAGAAATTCTCACAACCATGAATGTGTGTACCTCTGACAACATCACTTCAAATACAAAAGCAAAAATACTTAAAAGCAGAAATTGATAGATCTCAATCACAGTGGAGGTATTTTTTAAACAAACATCTCACAAAAGCTGTAGCTCAAAAATTATAATACAGGTGTTTTGTTTTTAATTTTTAATTTTAGGGTGTTTTTCTGGGCAGGGTGTGTGTGTGTGTGTGTGTGTGTGTGTGTGTGTGTGTGTGTGTGTGTGTGTGTGTGTGTGTGTGTGTGTGTGTGTGGTTGCTTTTAATTAATAGGGAACTTTAATTAACAGTTTCTATAAAAACATTGCAAATTAGCCATACACAGACATAGAAAAATTAACCAAAGAAAGAAAAGAGAAAACCCTAAAGCAGAAGCAGATAGATAGACAGATATAGACAGATAGATAGATAGAGCAACACTAGTTGTAATTTTGGAGAAGAAAGGATGGAAATTAGATTTTGACTGGATACAGGAGGGCTTTAACCCTTATCCACGATATTGCCTTTGTTTAAAAATAAAACCCTAAAGCAAATATGTAGAAGTGCTAAAATTCATTAAATAGCAACATTAATTTTAAGTGCGTTCCTTACATCATTTTCTATGCACTACTTATGTTTGAATTTTCTAAAACAAATAAAACAAACACATGAGTAATTGTGGCTTCTGCTATATTTACATGAAATGAGAATTACTGAGACTTATTTTTTAGAAGTGCTCCAGAGTAAAGAACAAAGTATGTATTTTTTAAAAGCAAGGATAGTTCCAAATAAAATAATTAACTGAGTAGGATGATGAGATCCTACAGCAGCAGTCATGCAGTGTGGATGTCTATACTCATGTAGTTATGACACTACAGTATCTGTACACAGTCTCATTTCTGGATCCCATTCAGCTACTTGGAAATATGGTATCAAGGTTCACTGCCTAAGACAAGATGTTACAGAAGCTGAGCAGGGTGTAAGTATTTGGTCCCACCTCTACCAGGACTGTATCCTGCTTATAAGAATACCAAGCATAAATCCAGTATGTGTTGGGTGAACCATTATTTCTTCATGGTCAATCTTGATGCTTCAGGAGAGGCTCATACCACATTCAGCTCCCAAGGCTGAACACCTGACCTGGGTATAACCAATCAGAGTGTCATGTTCCCTCATACACACCGACTGGTTTATGGATATGCAAATGACTCAGGCTATGTCAATCAAAGCTTTCCCCAGGACTGCTGTTGAAACTGTCAAGGAAGAGGAAACCTATCTGGAAATCATGAGTACCAAAAGTTTATGTATAGTTGAAGCTTGTGGTGATCATCTTCTACCATCTAGGAAGCATCACTAGGAAAGAGAGAGGGGAGAGGATTAAACAGAGGGATGAGAGAGGAGAAGAAGTCCAATGTCCCCTTGTACTTTTCTAATAAATGAGCACTGAGTCTCATTTTAACTTAAACTAGTTTTCATGAGTTTTTGTTACGAGTAAAAGGTTCCTGACCCTATTATTCCAGCCACAAGAATCAGACCAAAACTCAAGAATTTTCATGGCTAATGAATGCACTGATGCAGAAGCAGGCTGACATTCCCATGGCGGTGATAGATTTTTCAGGGTCATACCTGTTTAACTTCGTGATCAGCGGCATAGAACTCTAAGACAGCTAGCAGGATGAAAGTGCAACCTGTGGCAGTGGAACTGGGATATTCAATTGCGTGAACTACCTACCCTGCATATTAGATCCACAGTCTCATTCTCACTAGGACAAGCTTAGATCCTCAGCCCAGAACTGAGACACAAACCCTCTGGCACACTACTGTCCTGCAGAACCTATAAAACCAGCATGGAAAAAGCCAGTGGAGGGAGGGAAATGACCATACTCAACAGTCAACTTTCTTTATGTGTGAATATAAGGGAAAGGACAGAATGACCTACAAAATTCTACTCTTTATAGGAAGCATCTTCTAGGAGGAGTGAGATTACCTGAAACCATGAGAGTAACCTTGATGCCCCAAAGGCATGTCAAATGAAATTTGCTTAAAATAAAATCTGTCATTCTCTGTTACAAACATGACCCCTCCCCCAAACTCGTCCTGTATTTACCACACAATGAAGTGGGTAAACTACAATCCCTTTACAGCCAGTACCTAATCTATCTTTGGAAGAAAATACTTGATAAACACTGAGTAAAAGGCGATGCTTCCCCACCCTTTCACCCGATGCTTCCCCACCCTTTCACCCGCTGTCCCAGGGTCACAAGGGGCTGGGTGTCAGTAAGCACCAAGGGTTCAGAGAATAAGGAACAAGCGCTCTGCCTGTGTGTGGGAGAGGCCATGGGGGAGTATGTGTTTTGCAAGAACCAGTGAAAGGAACAGTTTCACATATGGATAAATATTGTGTTAAAAATCCACAGCACTATAGAAGAAAGTGTGTAGACTCAAGAAATCATGAGAACTTAAAGCGTCATGAAATCTTGGAAATACTGGGGGACTTTAAAACTTCCACAAGTTAGGAAAGTGGGCTCAAGGCACTTTTCTGATTCTCAAGGAGCTAGGAGACTCCACCTGACAAAAGGCTACCCTGCTCTTTAAATGATGCCATCATCCTTTGGCATGCTCAAGGCGTCCTCAGTTTCGCTCTCTTGCTCACCACTCATATTCTACCCATCTATCTTCTTCCATGTGCCTTCTAAATGTCTCTCGCCATCCTTCCCTCAAAGCTCTTTCCGCCCCACAAACTCTTCTTCTTGTAGTCTCCATCTTTGTTTAGTTCTACTCTCTACCCAGCCCCCAAACAGAAAACTCAATGACTCCTTATATCCTTCTTTCCTTATAACCTCTGGTCAGCACGCTGTCTCTAGTCTCCTGAATGTTAGTCCTGCTTCATCTCCACTTCTACCATGCTAGTCCAAGCTTCCACCAACTCTTAACTAGAAATTGCCTTCTTTCAATCTTCTTCATCCTTTCTACAGGGCCACCAAAATGATTTTTCTAAAATACATATTTTATCTTGACCCACACTTGCTTAAAACTCATGGATGCTTTCCCATTGCTTTTATCATAAAGCCCACACTTAGCATGTCATAGAGTCTCATCCCATGCCACTCCCCTCTATACTTCACCAGCCAGACTGAACCATTTGCAGTTCCCAGAACACAGTCCTTCACATTTTCTACTTGTGGTTCCTTTTGCTGCCCACTCCTGCCTCCTGGACAGTTTCTATTCCTCTTCACAGGCATGACCTCCTCTGTGAAGTTTCTCCAGATACAGCTCAGCACTTTTCTTTTGTACACTTGCATCACTCCATGTATGTCTTTGTCTTGACTTCTTTCACTGTGAGTTATAATTCCACTTACACAAATTTCCATGAGCATTTTGAGAGCAGGGAATCATCTCTAAGTCTCCATCCCTCAGGCATAAAAGGAAATAAAATCCACCTCAAAGGGCTATTGTGAAAACAAAGAAAATTCATGAATATATGGTATTTGGTCAGGGCCTAGAATATAATATTTTTTGCAAATATTATTTCTCTTCTCTTTTCTGTACTCCTATCTCCCACATATACCCAGAAACTAGCCTACAGCCTAGAAACTCCTCATTAAATGTTTTCTGAATGATGCCCCCAAAGTTAACGTTATCTAGTGCTTTATAGTTTGCAGAATGCTTTTACTCACATTAGTTGAGTTTATCACCAGTATAAGCATATCCCTTTTCTTCACCGACCACATCCAATCAACGTCTCTCCCCCTAACAATTATATTTATGACTTCTGGAAACCACCGCCCTTCTGTCTCTTCTGCCACAGATCTGCTATATCCCTTTCACTGGAAGCTGAAAATGTTATCACTTAGCTTTAAAACTTGCTCCCCTTGGAGTAGTACCCACACATATTAACCGAAGTGTTTAATCAAATATGCACTATTGTGTCACATCCCTGCCTGAAAGCTTCACTGGCTCCCCAGAGCTCTCTGGGTAAAACTGGGACTTCTTGGCAAGGCTTACAAGGCCCTTCGTGGCCTGGTTCCTAAATGTACCTCCAGCCACACACCCTGTCACGAATGTTCTTTCTGTGATCAAATCCTACCAAATCTCTTAAAGTTTTCCACATAAACAAGGTGGTGGTTTCAGGTTCCCCCTGCTTTCTCTCATGCTAGGATCTCCGTCTAAATAATCCTTCTTTTCTACCTTAGCATGACGACACTAATTCAATCACAGCTCAGGTACCATGTCTCAGAGGAAGTTTTCCTGGACACTCAGACTGAGCAAAATATCCCTATAGAACCCAGACCATATCCCATATGATTCATACCAAATTATATTGAAGCCATCCTCGTATGTATCTGAATGCCCAATACACATTAAACTGGTAAGGAGAAAGGATTATATTGATGTATAACCACAGTGCTAGGCAAAGAGCCCAGAAAGAGTAAATGCTCAATAAAGTGTTGTTAAACTGAATGGAACGGAGTTAAATTCCATAAGGAGCATGATACTGTGATCACCCGGATTTCATACAAGAGGAAACCGAGGCTCAGAGAAGTTACAGAGTAAATCAACCACAGTCTTGGAGCTTGTAAGTGATGGAGCTGTGCTTAAAACCCAGGTCCTCTTATTCCAAAGTCTGTGCTATTTTAATATAGCAGATGCCTCTGAGAAACAGGATATTTCAGTATTCTCTCTATTTGCAGGATTTCACTCTGATCTGGAAGTCACTTAATCAGTTTGCAATCAGTTTCTTTATCTATAATTCAGTGATTAAAATTTTTAAAGAGCCAGTAAGGCTAAATGATAGCTGCCAAGATAAAGAGGTAAATTGCAAACTCTCATGTTGGATTTGCTCTAGAATATTGGTGTTGTCATGCAGATAACTGTAAAGCATCTGCCTGTGGAAAACTCCGTCGCAATTTATCAAAGTAAAAAACATCATCCAAACGCAGAAGTTTCCCCACAGCTAGCCAGACAGCTCATGACTTCCCGGCCCTGCAAGTGGCAAAATCTTTCAGAGGCTGCAAAAACACGAAGAGGAACCCTTTGGTGTTACTGAGCAGAGGGTTACAAATGGATTCATCAGAGGAAATTGCTAAAACGCCTACAGGTGTGAGAGGTTCCATATGTTCAGTCTACTCAGCAATCCATTGGGAAAAAATTAAGTTCTCAGAGTGAAGGCAGCTTGCACCCACTCCACAGATGATGCAAGGGGAGAGAGGAGACACCCGTACCTAATTATGTTACTTTCAGCAGAGCTGCATCTGGAGTGACTTCTCAAGTGTAAAGATAACAGAAAGTGTGAGATAAGGAGGGAACTGGGATGGCTTAACGGGATATCACAGCGGCCTTGTGGAACGCTGGGCCCTCAGAAGTGCCTTACACAGAGCTTTTGGAGATTTCACAACAAACTTGAGTAAAAAACACTGGGTATTCCAGAGTGTCTTTACCCATGTGTTGGCGGAAAAGGATGATTCCACGCTGTTATTTCTTTACTTTCCCATGCTTATCCCCTGATCTTTCTTTTTAAGTATATTACTTAGATCATAGATCAGAAAATACCACCCAACAATCAAGAGGGGTTCCAAAGGTGGATAGAATTTTCCCTACCTTCTCTGACATCTTTCACAGTGACTTGTGCACCCTGCTATTATTGAAATCTAGACCAGAGGTCAACACACTTTTTCTGCCAAGTCCCAGAGAGTAAATATCCTAGGCCTTGAGGGCCTGATCATCTCTCACACTTCCCACCTCTGTCTGGCAGCGAGAAAGTTGTCAAAGACATGAGGCCATGAGTGAGCATGGCTGTGGTTCTGATAAATCTTTATTTACAACAGTGGTCCACAGGCCAGATTTGCCTCACAGGCTGTGGTTCTGATCTAGACCCCAGGGCTAGATAGGAGGTGTTTCTATCCAATCCTCCATGCCATGGCTTCTTCTGGTTAAATTCTCAGCTTCAAATCGGTTGCTTATTTGTATGCTTTCTGGCTCATTCACGGAAGTGCAGAGAAAATGACAACTTGCTAACAGTCACAGCAAGAATAATGATATATGTGGAAACACTTCGGAAAATCTTACAAATGTAGGGCGTTACTATTAGCACAAACAGATCCAACCAGATTTGACTGGAGTTCATTCATTCACTGTTCAATCCATAAGTGTTCTTTCTAAGTATATGTCAGAGACCAGGTACTGTGTAAAACCCCAAAGATACAAAGGAAAATAGAAGACCCCTTCTTTTAAAGTGCTTTGCTCTGGTACAAAAAGCCAGGACAGTGTAGTGCCACTGGCCCAACAACATAGCCAGAAAATGTTCTAGAATATCCCAGAATCACTTTCTTTTCTTGGCCTCTCTGTCACACACACATCCTCTTCCCCCTGCCCTGCAGCCTTTCTTCTATTAAGACTAGTTAGTCCAAAAGGCTGAAGATCAGTACTCCAGGGAAGGAGAAAACAAAGAAATTGCTCAGCTTTTTAAATCCACAGCGAAATGACCGTCTTGAAAGCTAAATTTCAAGCAGAAGAAAACTAACTATAAAAGTTTGGTTATTTTTTCCTGAAATCAAGAACAAATGCTTGGAAGGTTAACTCTAGAGATGGAAGGATGAATATTTGACATAAGGGAAGTATTTGCCCTCTCGATGCTTGGAGAGAAGTTCAAGTAAGATGAATGTTCCCCCAACATTGGAATAGGGCTGACAGAGAAGGGTGGTGAGTTACAGCAGTTGTTTGAAGAAAGGAGGGCATGTCTGTGGAGACCAGGGATAAAGGTGGGGAGGGAGAAGAGGAAAGGGGAGGCAAGGAGATACGATGGAAAGTCGAAGAGAGGAAACAACAGGCTGTGCTCTGAATCTTTTATATGCTGTTTGTTGCAGGTAGTATTGAATTGGGGGGCTACCTTTGTGATCCCATAGATCTCACCTTAGGCCTGCATCTGAGTCTTATTTTTCAGCATCACCTTATCATCATGTCCGTCTTAAACTTCAACTGATCTATCATCCTGGCTCAATCTTTGGCTGGATTTACAAGCCTAGAGCTAGGTCAGGTCCTTAATAAGAAGTGAACATCGTTTGCAAGCTGGAACTAGATTCACATTTTGGCTGCAATCTTGGGGGTGGGAGAAAGGGAAGTGCTTTTCAGTTGGGGTGGAGTGCATGATTGCTGGATTACAGCGCAGAATATATATCTTCTGGTGACTTCCCAGCTGCAGACTCCTGGCTGCAATTAGAAACCTATACGTCTAGTCATTTTATCATTTTTATACATTTAGGAGCTCAAATGTTTGCTCTAGCAGGCTGCAGCTGGCTTGCTGTCAACTCCCAGCTGTTGTTTAGCTGAAACGCCACAGCTAAAATTGTGGGCAAATATGACCGGAAACCAAATTGGGAGCTGAATAAAAATGTTCAGGATTAGTGAACGATGTTTAGTGCTCTCATTCTTTGCTTCGACCAGGTGAAACCCACTCATTTAAAAGAAAGTAGAGGAGGGGAACTTGAAACTCATCCAGAAACTTTTGAAAATCCTTTATATGAAACAAACTGGCTCTGCAAACCAGTGTCCTCTCAGTGATTATTCAAGTCTAACATGTGCCATCCCATTAGGCAGGTTTCTGGTTTTTCTCACTTTCCTGGGGTTACCAGTTCAGAGACTTAATTCCAAACAAGTAAGTTCAGCTGCTTAGAGAAAGAATGCATTCAATATACAATATTTAGAGTAGTGTTGTTGGATGAGCCTTTGGAGAACTGCAGGAAAAATCATATTAATCCAGCGGTTAGGTCCTTTACAGATGAGATGGAGGGGCTACCTAAATGCATTAGCCTTGCACTCTGGCATGGGTCTGGGATTCCTTGCTAACTGAGCCTTCATCTCCCTTTAGACTGAAGCCACTTTCCTTTAAAAAAAAAAAGATAAGAGGACTTTCCTATTCAAATTTTTAGCTTATGTCATTAACAAGGGCTTCTGGGTTTCTAAAAAGTCTTTATGAGGGGCTTCCCTGGTGGTGCAGTGGTTGAGAGTCCGCCTGCCGATGCAGGGGACGCGGGTTCGTGCCCCAGTCCGGGAAGATCCCACATGCCGCGGAGTGGCTGGGCCTGTGAGCCATGGCCGTTGAGCCTGCGCGTCCGGAGCCTGTGCTCCGCAACGGGAGAGGCCACAACAGTGAGAGGCCCACGTACCGCAAAAAAAAAAAAAAAAAAGTATTTATGGGACCCATATTCTTCATCCATCCAGCTTAGTACAAAATGTCCCTGATAAGTCCATAATGTCACATCATTTATTATTATTTCCATCATCATTCTGTTCCCAGGCAATGGTGTCAATGCACTGGCAGAACCACAGGACTGGGACTTCACTTCAGCTGTCCTGGGGCTGAGGACCAGCTGCCTTTGGAGGAAGGAAGCTCCTTTTTCAAGTAAAGAGCTATAACAGGAAGGGAGATGATTTCAGGTGGAATAAATGTGTTTCTGGATAAATGTTGCACCTTGTTGCCATCCCCTTGTGACCTGACCTTTCCACTCTTTCATTTCTGATTATAGAATACCCTCTGGTGACAGTTCTGAAAGGTCAGGAAGGACTACAGATCAGAGCAAGAAAGAGCAGGCAGCCCCAAGGGCTAGAAGAGTGGTTAAAACCACAGAGCACAGGGCATCTACAGATCCTGGCCAGTTCCATGGAAGGGGTGTGCACTATTATTTGAGTCCTATGGGCTGAAATGAAATGAAGATAAACATCTAGAAGGTTATGTGAAGAGAAAATATGGAAAGCTATAAAGGTAGGCTTTCTAGACTTGAGCTGGGAACTCGACCACCCAGTAAAGATGTCAAAGGTCACCAGCATTCAATGTGCAGTAGCCAAGTTGAATAAAAGTACACAGGAAGGAGTAGGGTCAATAGAGACAGGCAGAGCTGAGACCCAAGTACCCACAGGCAGGGAGACATAAGGAGAGAAAAAGAATGTTTGAATTCCAAATGACACATGGAGATGTATTATATTGACCAACATCTCACTTATAGGAATGAAGTTGAAAACAAATTGTCATAAAGATTCCAAATAATATTAAAAATGTATTCTCATAGCTATCCTCAAGTTCTTTACTCATAACAACTATATTCGCCATATATTTATCACTTTCATTCGTGCAGCAAACAGTTGCTGCATGCCCACTCTGGGAAACTGACTGTGCTAGGTGCCTGGGTTACAAAGTTGAATGAGACAGAGTTCATGTCTAAGGGTCTCACCATCCTGCCAGTGAGGGAAACATACACATGACCATAATGAAATGTGAGAGCAATTATGATGATGTGAGTAACAAAGCACAGGTAGTGAATAAGGACTATTACCTAAGTAGGGGATTGAAGAAGTGGAATGCGTTAAGAAAGATGTTAAAGAGTCATGTAAATCCTGGGCCTAGAAGGGTATGGAAATAGAAGGGAAAAAATGGGGAGAAGGCAAACTGGTTAGAAGAAACAGTATAAGCAAAGAAAGACAGACCTCCAAATCCACAGAGTAGATCAGGAGTGGTGAATAATAACAGATGCCCTTATGGAGGATGTATAATGTGCATTACATTATATGAAGAACTCTGTATATTTTATCTTCATTTAACATTTGGCACAAAAATGGCAGGCAGCAATTATATAATTACCTCCAAATTAAAGATGAGGAGGCTAAGGTGTATAGAGGTTAAGCACTTTACTAGCTCACATACCTAGTAAATAGAAAAGCCTAGATTTGAACCCAGGGAAGTGTGACGCTGGTGCTCAGCTCTTAGCTGCTATGCAATTCTGCCTTCCTGAGGGTCTAATATATGGGGGCGGGGGGAAGGGGAAGGAGGAAATGAAGCCAACGTTTGTGAAGAGCTTTGTGTGGATTCCAAGTTTTAGACCTATCAGCCAGGGCTGCTCAAGGGTAATTCTATAGACTACCTGCATCAGAACCACTTGGGGAAGGGGTTACTGTGCAGATCCTCAGGCCTCCCTCAAATCTCCTGAATCCTACCTTTGGGAGGAAGCCCAGGAAGCCAGTAGTGTTGAAGAAACACCACTGAGGGATCTGAGGGAAAGTTTGAGAAACAGTAGGTTAGGTCAGGACTTCCCCAATCTGAGGATGTACCAAACTACATAGGAACCTTGGTAAATACACAGAGTCCTGGGATTCAGATTCTTTCAATAGGTCTGGGTTAGGCTCATGAATATTCATATTAAGCCTATGGGTTGATGACCATTAAACAAGGGAGTAATGCATTAATATCTGTGTTTTAGGATCAAAGGAAAATAACTTCTGGTGGAAAGACAGAATGGAAAACCAGGGGCAAAAAACCCCAGCTGATTAGAAGAGTGGTATTAAAATTTAAGCAATAGACGGGGAAAATTTAAACCAGGCAAGAATTAAAATGAAAGAAAGGATATGAAAGAGGTAGAATCACTAAGCCCTGATAATTAATTAAAATAGGGGTAATGGAAAGAAGGAGTTGAAAATGACACTGAGGTTTCCAAGTTGGATTCATGGATATAGGCTAATGCCGTCAGGAGATGGGAAGGCATTCAGTAGAGGTCAGGCAGCATAAGGCATTTTGTAAATGCTACCTTGTATTTAATAGATGTTATTATGAACCAGAAATTATGCAAGACCTTGAGAGAACGAAGGTGAAGAGTTCGTACTCTCCTCGCTTGAGGAGAGGGCAGACAGACAGATAAACAGGTGAGATTGATGTGTCCACAGCACAATGGGAGCTCAGAAGAGTAGACTGAGCCAGGCTGGAGGTTCAAGGGGGTGTTTCCAGGGGAAGAATCTTTAATATTATTCTGAGTCTCATAAAGGTAAGGAAATCTTCTCTGATGAGTTTAGGGTTAGAAGTATCAGACTGATAGATCCTGAGCAGGAGATTCTGGTTCCTAACACTCTCTTAGGGAAGACATTATTACCATTGCTTGACAGATAAGGAAACAGAGATACATGCATGATACTCAACGTCAGCTGAGTTAGATGGACTGATTTCTGTCTCCAAAGCCATACTCTCTCATAGAGAAAGCAGATTTGCATTTTAGATATTTTCAGGTAGAGATAGGTAAGAGAGAACTTGGTTGAGATGCAAAGACAGTTGGGTGTATGTATCTGGTACTTAAAATAAAGCTCCTGGCTGAAGGGAGATGTTTTGAAGTCACCTTCATAGAAGTCAAGTTCAAATAGACAGGTATTAATTGGGTATCTTTGTGCCAGGCTCTGTAAAGATGTGATATAAGTATAAAGATAAGATCTAATCTCTGCCGGTGAAAAGTGACTAGTCGGGAGTTCTTAACTTGAGGTTCATGGAGTGCCCATGTTGGGTAATAGACTCCAGAAGTTTTGTGTATAAAATGCTTCTGTATATGCATTTATCTTGGGTGAGATGATTTCATCAGATCCTCAAAGAGATCCAAGATCCAAAAGAAATTAAGGACCACAGATTTAAGATGTGACAGTGTGAAAAATAATAATATATGTTTCTTGTTCATGCATTGTAATAGATTACAAAAAATTGCACATATACTTGTGAGTTGTTTGTGCCATCTTGCATGAAAATGAATGTCAAATATTAAAGAGCAAAATCTGTGACTTCAGCAAGTTTACTGAAGGGGCACCGTTAACATCTTGATGGCTTCTCAAAGACATACTCTTACAGTTTTGTTCAACCTGGAAGTTAAAACAGTGAATTATAAATCCTCTTTGGCAAAGCAGTAGAGAAGAGGCAAATGAAACAGAGAACCGAAACAGAGCTACATAGAAATGATGGGAAAATAGACAATTCCATAAAGAAAGGAATGGAAATTTTACAGAGCAGAATGAAGGACAGAAAAAATTGTCCTTGGATATAAAATTAAAACTTTAAACTTAAAAAATAAGATTTTTTAGCAATTGCCAATTAAGGGAATAAGAATTATATTTTTTGAGTATGAATTGTTCAAATGGAGTAAACAATAATTGAGTATGTCTTATGTGTCAGGCACTATTGTTAGCAGTTTACATGGATTTCTCTCTCTTTTTTTTTTTTTGGCCGTGCCACACGGCTTGTGGGATCTTAGTTCCCAGACCAGAGGTTGAACCTGGGCACAGAGTCCTAACCACTGGACCGCCAGGGAATTCCCATGGATTTTTCTCTTTAAATCCTCACAACTACACTTGAAAATAAGAACTTAATTTGTTTCAATATTCTCTGAGAGTACACTAAGGCACAGATGGTTTAAAGAGCATGCCCAAAGTTACCCAGCTAGGAGGTGAAACAACTAGGATTTGTACCCAGAATGATGACTCTAGAGCCTACATTTGCTCTACCACATCCCTGTACTACAAGCCCTAGAACAAAAATGGCACAGAGCGAAGCAGCATCAATCCATGAATGATCTAGATCAACAGTCCCCAACCTTTTTGGCATTAGGGACCGGTTTCATGGAAGACAATTTTTCCACGGACCGGGGGTGGGGTGCAGGCGGATAGTTCAGGCGGTAATGTGAGCGATGGGGAGAGGCAGATGAAGCTTTGCTCACTCATCCACCACTCACCTCCTGCTGTGCGGCCCGGTTCCTAACAGGCCACAGACCAGTACTGGTCCGAGGCCCTGGGGTTGGGCACCCCTCATCTAGATGATACCAGAATCTAAGGGCATACAGCATCCTCGAAGCTGTCATGACTCAAAGTGTAGTTTGTGAGCCTGTAACATCAGCATCACCTGAAGTTTGTTAGGTCTCACCCCAGACCCACTGAATTCAAATCTGCATTTTAACAAAATCCCCAGCCATCTTTGGGTAAAGCTTGAGGAGCACTACTCAAAGCCATATCTGAATAAGAAGAGGCATTAACAAACTCTTTCCGTCAAGAGCCAGTTAGTAAATATTTGAAGCTTTGAGGGCAATACAGTCTCTGTTACAATTCTTCAGCTCTGCTATTGCAGGGCAAAAGCAAACACAGACAGTATCTAAACAAACGGGTACGGCTATGTTCCAATAAAACTGGATTTATGAACACTAAAATTTAAGCTTCATATAATTTTCACATATCACAAAATATTCTTCTTATTCCAATTGTTTTCAATCCTGTAAAAAATGTAAAAACTATTCTCAGCTTGTGGGCTACACAAAACCAAATTTAGGTCAGATTTGGCCCTTGAACCAGAGTTCATCAGCCCTACACAATAAAACTGTATGTTACATGATAAACTGTATTTAGCTTTCATTCTATATGCAGATTCATTCATACAAAATTGATTCTAACTCTGTCTTTACATTGACTCTGTCTCTGAATTCTTTAGAGAATTCAATAACCCCTTCAGGTAGCTTTCTAGAGCACAAATGACATAAACCAAGAATTGCAGAGAGATTCCTTTATCCAGAACATACAGGTAAGTAGATCTTCCCAAGGGATCCTGTACCTCATCTACTTTTTTCTAGGTGAGTCACTTGTTATTTTTGCTCTGTGATGGAGAAGAGAGGGTAATCTCTACCTTGCTACTGCCTAGCCTTCTTCCTTAGTGGCTAAAGTATCCTTTCTCCTAAAACCCTTCACCAACCCCAACCAAAAGCCTATCCAAACTTCAAAACTACTAAAGGAAATCAAACAATACAGACAGATCGTAGAATTTGGATGAGGGAATGGTTTCCAAGGTTTAAGCACGGCATCACTTTCTTCCCTCGAATTCTGTCCTCCTGTGTTCTTGTTAATTTGACACAAGATAGCCTTTTCTAGTGCTTCCAGATTAAAGGTGCAATTTCCTAGAGTCTATTCGTCATTAAACAGACACACATGCACACAGTGGACAAAAACTACAGATGCTCCATAGTTTCTGTTATAACAAAGTTTAAATCTTCAGCATGGTGTGGTGGAAAGATTTTAAATCTTAGACCCAAACAGACGTGTACCTGAGCCCTTCTTTTTCACTTATTAACTATGTTACCTTGGCAAATATAACCAAGCTTATCAATTCTAATATTCTATTCTATAAATGGTGACATAGTGCTATCCCCTCTTTTTCTTATGTTATCTGTCATGTGTAAATATCAAAGGAGAACACACTGAAAAGCCACATTTAGTCATTAAAACCCTGCTTAAACCGCGTCTAATGTCTTTCCACTGCCCTTAAAATAAAACCCAAACTCCTTCCCATGACCCACAAGCTACTGCATGGCAGCCCTTGCCTCCCACTCCAACCTCCGATCATGCCCTTTTCCCTTTCGCCTGCTGTAGTGTGTACTGTGGTACTTCACCCAGATCCCCCTTTCAGCACTGAGGCCGTCATGCCCCCAGATGATGGGAGTCTTAGTGGCTGACAGCTCTTAGTTGAGTTCTTCTCTGGGAATTATTTTCCACCCAAAACATCAACCCTATCCAAGGACGTTTCTCTTTTTTGGGAGCAACTTACAAGATCTGTCCATGCAGGAGTATAAAGGTTTGCTCCGCTAGCCTCAGGGCTCTGAAGAGTATCTCAGCTGCAGAACAATCTAAGGGACTAGCTGAGGTCTCTGTTGCTACTGCCTCAGAGTTCATTCCACTCCTCCCTTTGTCCATTCCTACTGTCTTTACTCCCCCACAGCGTGTTGATTCTGAGCACAATCACCAGTAAACTTCCTGCCCACAAAGCTCTGTCCCACAGTCCGCTTCTCAGGGAACCCAACCTAAGACACCTGCTGCTTGAAGACCACTCTTGTCTTCTTTAGTTCTTCAAACATGCTGCATTCTCTTCCCACCTCAGGGCCTCTGAACATGCTGTTCTATGAAATGGGACCGCACATGCCTGCCCTGCCTCCTCATGCTCCACGTCAGTTCACATATCCCCTCCTGGGAGAGAAGTTATTCTCCATCAGAAATCATTGCTGTTAACCTCAGAACACATTTTATTTTGCATGAAGACTATGTCTGCTTTTTTCACCATTATATCCTCAATTCATAGCAAAGTCCCTGGCATTTAGTAAACATTTGTTGGATACCTGGACCTAAACACATTAAAAACAATGTATCATGAAATGCTGAACTGAAATCTCAATTTTCTAGAATAGTATTATTTTCTTGTCCTTGTCCTGTACATGTTGTCATCAGGCCCAGCCAAGAGTTTGGCAGGATCATCAATATATTAGCCAACACCTCACTCAGTATGCTTTGACTGTAGTACTTGGCACAGTTCACTTTGCCTGTTACTCTGCACGTGGCCTCACCTGTGCTCTGCTCTGCTCTTTTCTAGGAGCTCTCAGAACATCCCTGAGGTTCCAAGTTAGTTGCCCAAGAGCTTTACAAGCCATAAGCAGGTGGAAACTCATGAACACAGTGGTTCTAAGGAAGGTGTGAGGGTGTGGAGAAAGGAAGGCAGATTAGAACAATCTAGGAAACTTTTCAAAATTTTTCAGTTATCTCCAGTGATTCTTATCTGGTCTCATGGAAAGCTTTGAAAATATTCTCAGAGCAACTTTATAGCATACATTTTGATTGAGTACAACAGTCATAGAGTCTGGAGGAAACAGACCCTAAAAGAGGGGAGAAAAGTTTTGGAAGTTCTTGACAAGATATGGAATAAATTGATAACAGGCTGTCCTTTCAATGCATCTCCTACTCAGGCAATAGCATATCAGTGTGCCATGGGGAGTGATCTTGCTGGAAAATGCAGAAGCAAACCAGTTTCTATCTTAACTTGCCCATGCCTCCTTAAGAATAAATTCGGGGGGCTTTCCTGGTGGCGCAGTGGTTGAGAGTCTGCCTGCCAATGCAGGGGACACGGGTTCGTGCCCCGGTCCGGGAGGATCCCAAATGCCACGCGCGGAGCAGCTGGGCCCGTGAAAATGATCCCTTGCATTTTCAATTTGGGAAAATATTGTTTCCTTACTTTTGCCTAATCAAAAAGTGGCATGGGCATCATCAGATACATGTTAACAAGAACTTCTGTACAGATGAAAATGAATCATTACTCTCCTCTGTGGTTCTTTCCACCTGGGACTCCCCTGGAAGTTACACAGGGGCTGGTTCTACACCCTCCATCTCCTCTCTCATCTCACCTCACGATTTCTGCCCAGATTCTGTGCACTCTTGCAATTACAGGTTCTCAGTTACACTTGCTACTTGCTGGAAGGGACAGAACGTGTGTTTCCTCTCTTGGCAGCTGTTCAAGCCAGATGTTCCACTGGCAGGCTGCGATTGGCTGGCAGATAAAGGAGAATGGCTCTTCATGGATAGATAAGTGGAAAGATGTAAATAAACCCATTTCAGCACTGAATCAGCAGGTCCTCGTTAACCTGATTGGAAATGTCCTTCAAATTTCCACTGGAAAACAAGGAGGACATTTTCACGAGATTGTTTAGCTGAATCCCGACTGCTCCCTCTCTGGCTAAGATAGCAAGAAGCTTCATTTGGAGACATCATCACAGGATTCAAGATGAGCTGGGATTCACTGAAGCTGCATCTGCATTGGTAAGCAATAATTGTAGGGATGCAGAAGTTTATTTTCACAGCTACATGTTTGTATCTGGAAAACCAGTGAAACTTTTCTGTAATCACTTTTGAGAGGCACTTGAACCATTCCATCTGCCCAAATCTTTCCATTGTGTTTCTCAGTCAGTGACAATAGACAGTGATTAAGGCAGAATTACTCAGCCACCAACTTTTCCCCGTGCCTCCTTGGGGCAAGCGTGAAACAGGAAACAAATTTTGGCTTAGCTGCTGAAGCTTTGTGGAACGGTTAAGACTATTTCAAATAAGATGATTGATTAAAAAACTCTGGTCAAGGTGGACTGTTATTAGACCTAGTGCAGATGTCCTGGGTCACAAGAACTGGCCCACATGACACAAGGGTCGAAAAATATGCCATAGATAAAACAAAATACTTTTCCCCTTTTTCTTCTTCTCATATTAGAGAGGTAATAAAAATCTGTGAAGTTTCTTTGCACTGTTACCCAATATAAAACACAAAGGGTCCAGCCTGGATTTTAGTGTAGTCTGTTTCCATTATAAATACCAAGAGTCACCAGATGAAATAGGAGGGGGAAGCAGCAGTTCATTCAGAATAGATTATGGGGAATCATTAATTTTTTTAATCCAATGTAGAGTTAATCCTTCTAAGGGATTAGACATTTATTGTGCCCTGGACTGATACCTGCAGCTACACTCCTGGGGATAAAACATGGCAGAGATCATCTATCTCTATAACTCTGGGCAGGAGTTGATAATAATAATAATTAATAACCACTTGTGTTCTCTAGCTCCCTTCAACTGGGATCTCAGAATATTTTTACTAACACAAATTCATTAAGCTTCAAACCACACCTGGGCATTCAGGAAGTGCTTGAAGGTTAGCTCTGTTATTATTTTATATTCATATTGCATCTTTCCTCCAAGGAGCTCAAAAGGATTATAAATATATTACCAAAGTAGGTTAACTCATCACAGTTATGGGTCAGGAATACATCTCTTCTTTCTTGTTAGCATAGGAGTTCCTACACTGTGAAAGGTGGGTAAGGCTGAAATCAACACTGCAGACTCTTGGACATATCTCTAGCAGCATCTAACCGTTACTTTTTCTATTCAATGTTTAACCTTTCTAGAAGTAAACGTGACTTTCCTTCATTCCACTTATATTAAATGAGTCATTCCAGTGTAATGCAGTAAAGTTTTGAAGCAGAAAATATCTGTCTGAGATGCCAAATGGGGATTTCAGTGGAGTGGACGGTGAACCAGATGACCACTGAATTTCAATCTGCAGACGGTCCCCAACTTAACAATGGTTCATCTTATGATTCTTTGACTTTATGGTGGTGTGAAAGCACTACACATTCAATAGAAAGGGTATTTCACATTTCAGATTGTGATATTTTCCTGAGCTAGAGATATTCAGTACAGTACTCTCTCTTGAGGCTGGGCAGCAGCAATGAGCCACAGCTCCTGGTCAGCCAGGCAATCACGAGGGTAAAAACTGATACACTTACAACCATGCTGTACCCATACAACTATGCTGTTTTTCAGTATAGTATTCAATAAATTACATGAGATATTCAACATTTTATTACAAAATAGTCTTTGTGCTAGAGGATTTTGCCCAACTATGGGCTAATGTAAGTGTTCTGAGCACTTTCAAGGTAGGTTAGGCTAAGCTATGATGTTAAGTAGCTTAGGGGTATTAAGTGCACTTTCTACTAAACTTTATTTTCAACTAAGATGGGTTTATCAGGATGTATCATAAGATTTGTAGTTCTAAGATGATGGTTTGGCAGAATCTGTAGAAAATGTTATAATATGAAAACAGGTAATCTGCTGGACATTCACTGCATATGATAACACAAATTCTCTATGCCCTAGGGTGCAGAGATATGACTTAATAAGAGAACCAAGAAAGTCCTGCACATGGATATCTACATATTCAGAAGAGGGCAGTAGTAAGAGCATGGGATCTGGAAAAAACCAATGTAAGTTTTATTCCCAGTGCTATAATTTACAGACTGTGTGATCCTGGGCAAGGCACATGACCTTACTAGACTTTGGCTTCCTTATCCATAAATGTGGCTTAAAATACATACCTGAATTGTTATGGAGAGTACTCAATGGCTCAAAATGCATCTAGCACATAATAAGTCTAGCACATAATAAGTCCTTGATAAATGATGGTTATTGTTATTGTTAAGAAGTTCTCTAAATGTGTCAAAGGACCAAGATAGGAGAATGGCTTTTTCTTTCTTCCTCTGTCCTTCTGCTGTAATCTTCAAGTTCCATTTCACCAAAAAATATTATACTCTTTTTTCTTCCTCTTCATCTTTCATAATATGGACTTTGGACTGATAAATCCTACCCATTGAAAACAGTCTCCAGCACTTAATGACAGGAAAAAAAAAAAAAAAAAGCAGGAATACCCAGAGTACTTTTGCCATTACAATAAGTTTCAAAGTTGGTTTCAATGTTGGTCAAAGTCCTTCACATTCTTTCTAGGCTCCAACTAGATTGCTGACCATTACTTAAATATTCCTAGCCTTTTATGACCTTTGTTCCTGCTATTATGGCCTTCTAATCTCCATCTTTTAAAATCCTGCCTTGCCTTGGTGGCTCACCTCCATGTCATATAGTCCAAGAAAACTTGACTTCCATCTCCCCTTTTGCCTGCACCCATATGAGTGTATGTATCACCTTCTTCCTTGTCATATGTATTATTCATTTATAAGTATGTGTAAGTTCTACCCCTCTATGTGCTTTTTTTTGGTGGTACGCAGGCGTCTCACTGCTGTGGCCTCTCCCGTTGCGGAGCACAGGCTCCGGACGCGCGGGCTCAGTGGCCATGGCTCACGGGCCCAGCCGCTCCGCGGCATGTGGGATCTTCCCGGACCGGGGCACGAACCCGTGTCCCCTGCATCGGCAGGCGGACTCTCAACCACTGCGCCACCAGGGAAGGCCTCTATGTGCTTTTTAAATGAATCATATCTCATTCATCTTTGCATAGTACCAGACACAACAAAAGTCTCATGCTCAAAATGGATGCTTAATGGATGTTTGTTTAACAGAATTTCATGGAATCATTTCTGCCACGAGTTCTTTTAATGAGATTTTTCTTTACAAATGTCCATTAGCCTGATAAAGATGACCACCAACCTGAACTCTGACATAAGCACTCAAAGAGGAAAACAACTTTGAATGTTGGCAACACACGACCTTCCTCATGACATTCAGAACAGACTCAGGACGTGGGCACCCTCACACACTTCAAGTAAAAGTACAAGTTGGGACACTTCTCCAAGAGCAATTTGCCACAACTTAGTACAAGCAAGAAAAATGGTAAGATGCTTGACCCGGTAGTTCCCGTATGGGAATTAATCCTTAGGTAATAATTAATGGTATGGTAAAGACTGACAACAACAGCATTCGTGGAACTAACTAAAATTCCAGTGACAGCATAGTGGTCAAATAAATTATTTTCCATCTTTGGAACAAAATATTTACAATCGGGTTATTAAAAATGATGTCTCAGAAGAACAGTTTTGGCATGAGGAAAAGAAACAGAGTAACACAAAGTGTGTACTACATAATCTTTTTTCTAAAAAAAAAAAATGCAGGGAAGCTAATATATATATTATATTGCAATATTACAATATACAATATTATAGGTATATATTCACTTCCATACTTTTTATATATGTGGAAACATATATGTAAATATATATGCATATGTGTATTACATACACATACAAAATGATGAAAGTTTATTCACCAAAATATTAACAGTGGTTATCCCACAGAAGTGAAACTATAGGCACTCAGGTTTTCTTTTTTACTTAATTTTTATTTATTGAAAATCAAAGCTAAGGGAAAGAGAGACAGAAACTCACCTAAGCACCAAGCACCAAACAAGAAGGCTTTGCTTGGATCCTTAGAATGGCCCTGTGAGGTGGCTTCATTACGCCCATCACATTCAGTCCTTCCTTGATGTCTTTCAAGCTGGGTCAAGGGTCCCTTTTCTGGGGTCCTAGAGCTAATTCCCAGGGCACAAATCTATCTTTGTGCATATAAAAAATTCAGGTGAAACCTAAATGCTACCCTATCAGGGGACAATACAAAGGACTTTGTAAAGTCATTACAATGATATTTTAAAGTAATATTTCATATCATGGTGAAATACTAGATGTAGTGTTAAAGTAGGAACACTATTCAAATCTTCATAAAAGTACAACTATTTATAAAATGGGTGGAGGTAAATCTATGAAAATGTTAACTGTGATTAATCCCTTGGTGTTGGGATAATGGGTTACTTTTATTTTTGCTCATCTATATTTTCTAAATGTTCTCCAATTAGCATTTTCTCCCATTAGAATATGTATAATCAGATAAAGAAAATTTCACAAACACATACTGTAATAGCTGATTTCTTTTCATTAGATGTAACATTTTTTAATGTTAGGAAACACCTCCACTCACCACAATGTCTACCACAGTGGCTAGAGAACAGGAGGAAGTCAGTATGTATTTATTGAATAGATTACTGAGTACATGATGAATGAATAAATGAATGTATCAGTGAACCAACCAATCAGATATCAGAGAATATCTTTGCCCAATGCCATACAACCTAATAAGTAGTAAGAGAACTTACATCTTGACCAGTCTTTTAAATCTGCCTCCCTGATATAAATCCTAGTCACCTGTATTCATCTTCTGTGGCTGCCACAAAAAATTACCACAAACTTGGTTACTTAAAACAATAGAAATTTATTCTCTCGCAGTTCTGGAGGCCACAATGTCAAAATCAAGTTGGGCAGAGCTGTGTTCCTTCTCGGGGTTCTGGGGGAGAATCCGTCCTTGCCTCTTCCAGTTTCTGGTGACTCCTGGCATTCCTTGAGATCATAATCCAATATGATCTCATCTCCAGATCCTTAATTATATCTACAAAGACCCTCTTTCCAAACAATCGTGGGCTCTTAAGGTTAAGACATACACATATCTCTTTTGGCGGGTCTCCATTCAACACTATGTATCACCCTTAAAATGCTCCCCAGTTTTCCTCTGTGTTCCACTCTTTAAAATAGAAGCAGTGGGATTCCCTGAAGACGGCAAAGTTTACACAGAGAAGCCACCAGCACTGTAACCCTTCTGTCCTCATCAAGGATTGGAAACATGATTTAAAAATATCAATCACAATCCACTCTGCCTTCCCCGCTTCATTTAGGCAAATTAGATTCAAGGAGGGGAGACCAAAAATTTTGTTCTCATTCAGTCTCAAGATTGATAATTCATCTTTCCTAATTCCCCCATGCCCTTCTCACATCTATTGAACACAACATTCTTTTAATAACCATGATCACTGAATTATTAGCTAAGGAATTTGCAAACCCTGCTCATTATTCCTTGGTGATGAAGGGAACAGCCATATATGAACATGCAATTTAGAAGAAGTAAGTACAGGAGTCTTACTAGTAAGAGTTTCAGCCCAATTCAGAATGGAAGCTTCCATCAGAATGGAAGCTGTGCTACTAAAGGGCCTGCAAAGGCTGCTAATGAGATGGTTTAAAACTTTTTACCGGACACATGAAATAATTCTCTCCTTAGTGGAGAAAAAACAAGCAAACCCACAGTGATGTCCATATAGATGTTTTCAAGCCCCTCTGTGGAAAGTGACCTGCCCCTGAAATTAACCTGAACCAAAGCAGGGAGGCCAGCTGCCTGGAGTGCAGATTCTGGCAGTGAATCTGAGAAACTACACCGTCTGCTTAACTGTGTTCCTTATTCTCTAGAGGAACTCAGCAATTTGAGCTTCAGAATGCCAAAATTTTTGCAATGAACAGAGTTTCTAGATTTCCATTTTAAAAGCCAGACCTAGCACGGCTTGTGCAAAGGTCCAATTTAAGACCAGCTGGAAAAAGGTGGCTAAGGCCCTGAATGCTGTGTCTAATGCTTTCTTCCCACACAGCCAGTGAAGAAATTCACAAGCAGTTTTTATCAAAGTATTTGTAGGTAGCAAGTTCCCTGCCTGTCCCCATACTCTCATGATATACTTGTGTCTGGCAGTAGGGATACAGTGATTTAAGTCACATCTTTACCCTCAAGAGTTTACAGTCTAGGGGTGGTGGTGGGGGTAGAGAAAACCTAGCAAAAAAAAAAAAAAAAATCAAGGAATGTTCATAAAGGTGGTATCAACAAGTAGAAATGATACGATAGGGAAACAAGTCATGAAGTCTCTCTACAGGAGTCAGAAAAGATCTTAAAAAAGAGGAAAAGCTTGAGCTGAAACTTGAAGCCTTGGCAGAATCAATGATGATATTAAGAATGTCACCATTTATTGATCACCTATCATGCACTGGACACACTGCACTCCACACAATGCATGATTATCTCAATTCACCCACACAACCACCCAACAAAAGAGTCTCAGAGTGGTCATATAGTTAGAAAATGGTAGAAGTTGAACCCAGATCTGTCTGACCCTTCATTGTATATTCTCAACTCCTATGTGGCACTGCCTTTTGAAATACATGCTGGCAATAAGGGCTACCTATATCTATTTCTCAACTGATGGAGCAACTCAGACTTTGCAGGCAATTGACTAAAGAAAAGGAATCCCAGACGGGAAAGACTGTGTATGGACTGAGTGAGGCAGGGAGGGACTGGATGGGAGATTTCAAGCAGTGGATGCTGCAATCGTTTGATTACTATGAAACAACTTTGCCCCTAGGAGCGCATGAGAAATAATCATTCACAGTGAGTGAGCTACCCGGAAGTGCAGCCATGGGAATTTCAGTAATAAAGAGAGATGAAAACTCCTGCAAAGGGAAGGGAAAGAAAAACTGGGGCACTAAAGATTAAAAGAAGGCTTTGAAAACAATATTAATAAATATTAAGTACACTGTGGGGGAGGGATTGTGTTTAATATATGCCCCATATATTTTATGTTTATATACACATATAGACACACATGTATGCATGAATGGTTATGGGACGCAAATATTAAATTAAAAAATCATATGGCACTTATATATATATTAAATAGTGTTTTCAACATTTATATATTGATGCAATACTCCTGTGAAATCCTAAATAAAAAATCTGTGAGGATTAATGAAATCTTAAAACAAATCTGCCTGACGTGTGTGCTCCAGGGAGACAAGTACTATATAAATACTGGATATTGTAACAAGTTCTTCTCAGATGGGGCTTGGGGATGAGTGTGGCTAGGCATAAACAGGGTGCATTGAAAATTCTTCTCTCCTAGAAGAGAGTTTGGGTGAGCAAGATGCTACTTTGGTTGATTCCTTTAGAAGCTTCTACCATTAAAGCGAAGTTCGTTAAAAACCCATTTCCAGTCCTCTGTGGGCAGTGCAAGGGTCGCAAGTCTTCCTAGAGCAGTGGGTTTCTACTCTGGAGACACATTAAAGGTACCTGGGGCCTTAAAAAGGGCAGGGGTATGATCTGTAAGGCTCTCCTGGGGAACCCCATTTCAGGCTGAGGTCCTCTGACCTAGAATACATTTACCTAGCACACTAATCTAAAAACAAACAAACAAGAAAATAAGATCATATCATCCTTTAACCTCTTGGGCTGGAAATGTTTTCTGGGGGCACTAAACCACCAAATCTCTCACAGGGTCACAATGACAGAGATAAAACTTAGGGTTAGTAGTAGAAATAGCAAATGGCTGTGACAGAAGAGGCAGGATGGTGGGCAGACGAGAGCCTGAGAAGATGCTGGGAGCCCCATGAAGGCAGAGCTGAGCTAAAGTCAGTGATGCAGAACCAGCAGTAAGGACCCAGGAAATCCAGGGCGAAGTGTCAAGGAAAAGTTGTAGGGTAGTACAATTAATTCTGCTGGCCTACATCTTCCTTCCCTCAGCAGATTATCTCAAACTTCTCTAATAGTAAGGATCTGTTAGGATATTTGTTAATTCCCAAACAACATCTCAGACCCTCTGAATCCCAGTCTCCAAGGGAGATACCTGGGAAGCTCTATGTTCAAAAGCACCCATTTATGCTTTTTAATGCACAATTTTTCCACTTATGTCTAAGCAGCTGCAACTGATACCCAAGACAAGAAGATCAAGTTGAACTGAGAGTCCAGAATACTCCTGTATCTCTGAGTCACTCGGGCCTGACCTTGACACAAAATAGTCCACCTTTTGAGTTCTTTCCTCTACCTTCTGCAGAAGCAAGAATCTTTTGTCATCAATTTATGCTCAAGCCTTGATTCTAAATTCTTTCCTCATTTTGAAATCCTCTGGGGTTTCAAACATGTAGCAAGTCACTAGGCAATGTAGCTATGTAAGCTGATTCCAATATAAGGATTGCTTCCTAAGGAAGAAGATCAAAATTATATAATAACATCAAAGCTTAAATTGGGGCAAAATTTCATAGGATCTCAAATTTATATCCCCACGTCTGTCTTTCTTCTCACCCTAATTAAGTATAAGAACAAGAATTGAGAAATTTACTTTCAAGGTTTGATATAAGCATAGTGAATGATCTCAAATTTATATCCCCATGTCTGTCTTTCTTCTCACCCCAATTAAGTATAAGAACAAGAATTGAGAAATTTACTTTCAAGGTTTGATATAAGCATAGTGAATGAAGATTCCATTGCTACATACTTTCAGGCAAACTAAGACTACGGAGAGTAGATCTTGGGGATAAATGAACACTTGCACCAACTGTAGCTTCTGTTTCCTTCATGTATTTGAGTGCATGCTCCCTGGTCAAAATGAAATGAGACCAGAGGAAAATCAGAAGAAGAGAAGAAAGGCAATTACTATTCATCTTACCGAATTGGCAGCAAGCTCCAAAAAATGTGAACCTTCAGTGAAAATAGTAATAATAGGTCTGATCTTCTTGAGAACAGCTCCTCGAGGCGGGCACTTTTACAGGGTGCCTATTATACTCATGTGATTATTGTATATATGTAGGCTAAAAAGGCAAAGCTATGTACCAAAATAAATGAATACAACTCAGAAAGAAGTAGAAAGTTCCACTTTTTTGGAGTCAAACTATCATTTATGAGCAAGCATACTGAGGAGTAATAGTTCACTTAGGGATATGTATGAGAATTTACTAAGCTTTTAAGGCAAAACAAAAAACAGTTTTAAGTTCATGATTAACTAATTCTGTAACATAATTAATTCATAAAGGTTTTAACTGAGCAGTGCTCAATGGGATTTTTTTTTTTTTTTTGCGGTACGCAGGCCTCCGGATGCACAGGCTCAGCGGCCATGGCTCACGGGCCCAGCCACTCCGCGGCGTGTGGGATCTTCCTGAACCGGGGCACGAACCCGCGTCCCCTGCATCGACAGGCGGACTCTCAACCACTGCGCCACCAGGGAAGCACTCAATGGGACTTTGAGATGTCTATTTGCCTCTACCACAAATCAACTGTAATTTCCCATCTATTTTCTTACCAACCTCATTTTCCTTGTAATGCCGAACTACATATGATAGCCTACTATAAACCTAAAAATTCTCCCCATGGTCTGCAAGCTAGGATAATCAACCTGCAACAGGAACTTAGTGCTGGTGTGCCCTAGGATGAGCTCTTAACCTCTCTCTGCTTCAACGTTCTCATTTCTTAAAAGGGACAATGAGACTATGGCTTACATACAATTACTGGGAGAAACAGAAAACTGATGCAAAATGAATAGTTCAATGCCTGGCACATAAATGGAACTTACTACCATACAGCATAATATGGAATATTATATAGGACATAGTACACTAATTATGACATTGTATTTCACGTACTAAAGGTAATTATAATTATATTTTGTACATCTATTTCTTAAAGTTTTAATTTTTTTAAAGAAACCCATCCTCTAAGTGTTGGGGAAAACTGGCTTGATCTTCAGACCAATGTTTCTTCAGACTGGTCTCTAGTCGTACCAGTTGACTTCATTTCAGCCAGGCTGCTGAGCCTTGTTATTGGGTTGATTTAACTCATTTTTTAAAGTGGTAATATAAGGGGGCAGTCGATTTGCTTTCCAACAAGAAAAGCACGACTATTTTTTCTACTATTTATCTCTCATTCTTTCAACTTCTATTCCATCGGTGTTCCCTTTACACCAGACTACTCATGTGATTGAAGGCACTGAAAGTTGAAAAAGACCAAGAACCCTACGTGGACAAATCTGGTATCCCCAACTCATCCCAGACCCAGAAAATCTCAGAGGAATTAGGAAAACTGATGATCATAGTACGTGTTTCTAACATTATCCTTTTTTCTACTCTACTGGCAGAAACTAAACTTTTATTTTGAACTTGATGAAAGAGGATGATTTATATAATCCTTTGACACCCTTTAAGCCAACAAACCTGCATAATCCTGCACAATATGACTACCAGGCAGACATATCCTGCAGGTGGTCTCCAGAAGGCTTCTAATCTTACTTGGTTTCAAAACTGGTTTTAAGTCTTTCTATAAGATTTGAAGTTTGAAGCATAGTAGAGATAATGTCCCCTAGACATGATACCCTAATCATGCATTCCTGATTCTAGAATTCTCCTGAATGAGTTAAGACAAATCTTTATAATGATCCCTTTTATGTTGAGTATGCCCTGGGTGTCCTGTCCTCTTCAGAAAGTAAAGATTTCAGCCGTTGGAACTGTTCCCAGAAGGATCTTAAGTAAGGAGACTGCCACAAACCTGTTGAGTAACCCTCCTCTTCACCTGATAGAATCAAAAACCTAGTGTGTCAGCTATAGCCCCATTACAAATAATAAGCTCTCTGTGCACACCCACAAAAGATCAAAGTTTCTTGCATATCTAATAGATAAAATGATTATTCTGGTTTTTCTCCTATAAGGAAGAAGTTAATTTTATAATGGAAAAACTTAACAAAAATGTATTTATTTAAGTAACAATAAATAATAGAGATGGAGCTATAGAGAGATATTTCATTCTGTCCCGTTGCACAGCTACCCAGAAAAAAAAAAAAGTAATTTTGGCTTGGCTCCCTGACGAAAGGGATTTTGTCCACTTAGTTTATTAACTAGACAAAATATAGTGTGTGCTCTCTCTCTCTTTGTATATATATTTAATAAATCAGTAATGAATAGCTAATAAATGTATCAGTCTGCAGAGTGCAGGCAGTCCTTTTTTGAGACGTTCAAGTGTTGCCCGTATCACCTCAGTCAACACAATAGCAAAGGTTATAAAGACTGAACATTAAAGCATTTTAGATAGGCTCAGTTTTATAAAACCAATCAGGTAAAACTGACATCCATTTAATAATGTGACAATTCCTTTCTTAAACTGAAGCATCAGAACAGTCATGAAACAGATTAAATTTTATTTGCTCTAGAGGCATGGTTTATCACAGTTCTCTCCCTGAAACATCTTTTTTTTTTTTTTGGCCATACCACGCAGCACGTGGGATCTTAGTTCCCCAACCAGGGATCGAACCCACACCCCCTGCACTGAAAGTGTGGAGTCTTAACCGCTGGACGGCCAGGGAAATCCAGCTCCCTGAAACATCTTAATCAAACTGTGGCTTTGACCAGACCTCCTCTGAACTTATTTTCATCCAGGACTCTTGTCCCAAATGTGAGATCCAGCCTACAGACTTGGATGGCAAACTGAAGAATAAACCACTCAGCTCCTGTGAGGGCTTCTCCTCTGAACACCACACTGGTAAGTTGCTCTGGAAGACACCATCACCATCACCTACTGTGCCCCAGCACTGTACAGTCCTTGGAAAGAATGCTAACAAATGGCTGGGCATAAGCCCTTTCACCGTTCAGCTGAAGAGTCAAAATTCAGCCATCACATGCCAGGCTTGGCCAACAGATTTACAATAGCAGGAAAAAAAGACATTACAGAGGGAATAAGCAGGATAGCTTTTTGGAGGAGTTAGCCCTTTGTGTTTTTTCAATTTAAGAACATTATCCAGATAAATATGTCATGAGTTACTAATGCTGAATATATGCCCTGCCACTGTTTATTTGTTTGCTGTTGTTGTTGCTTTAATCTAGAGCACCAGTTTTCATCCTGAATAAGAAAAAAGTGAAATTTTCAACTGATTCACAGAAAACTGCATAACTTGCAGTCTGTTAATCTATGTGGTGAACTGACATGATGTGAGAATATCACTGAATGAACATTAATTGTCAGATATGTTTCGAGGAAAAATGCTGAGAACCATTGTTTTGGAGATGGATGCACAGATGGATGGATGAGAGAGTACAAGGTAATGATTATGAGATATCTGTATACAGACTGTTTGGATTCATATCTTAGCTCTGCCACTTACTGCCTCTGTGACCGGGAAGCCCTGCGTGAACCTCAGTTTTCTCATCTATAAAATGGAGATGATGATAATGATGATGATGGTGATGGTATATCTACCCCATAGAGTTTTGGTGAGAACTGAGTGATTAAACATGCTATACAGCACTTAAAATAACATGTGGTACCTTGTAAGCACTCAAAAAATGTTAGCTTTTCTTGTGATAGATAAAAAGAAAGCCAAATTCAGCATTAAATCATATTGCTTATTTCTTGTATTTCTACAAAGCTTTACAGTTTACAAAGATCGTTCACATATTTTAAATTGTTTGATCATCAGTACAGGCACATTACTCAGATATAAGATGTAGATATAATAACAATTGTACATAAGAGCAACCAACTGGGAGGTAATATATTCTGTATTAAATCAAACTAACTTAATGGAAAAACAAATGCCAGAGACCTGGACTCAAAACCTGGCTTTGCCAATTAATTAACTCAGAGATTTTGGAAAAGTCACTTAACCTAACTTCAGTTTCCTTATCTATAAAATGATGATAAAATGATGACATATTTATAACATTGTTATAAGGTTTGTCCTGTTATTCAATAAATATTTACGGTGTGCCTCTTATGCACCAGGCACTGTGCTAAGAACCTGATACAAGGAGGTAAAGCACTACAAACGCCAGGCATTGCAAGCAGTCAACACATTTTAATCATGTTCATTGCCTTTATCATCAGTTGCTGTCCCTGAGATATCACAGGAAGAGGCTAGCAGAACCAGATCTTGTATTCAGAGCTTGTTTTTTTATAATAACTTAATGAAGTGTTCTAAAGCTCTCCTAATGGGTAAATGGTCAGTAGAGTTTCAGGGAGGCAAGAGTTCTTTTTGGACAGAGGGTTTGGCGGGTCAAGGATGTGGATGAGAACAGACTTTAAACATGAGTTCATTTTGTTTTCATTTTGTTCTGTTTTTATTCTAAATCAACAAAATGCACCTATTTGAAGGGAACTGTTTGATGCATTTTCACAAGTGTATACACCCACATTAACACCACTTCAATCAAAATATAGAACACTTTCATCACCTAAAAATGTTCCCTCATACCTGTTTGCAGTCAGTAGTCCCACCACTGTCCCCAGGCAGCTATCAATTTGCTTTATTTCACTTTAGATTAGTTTTGCCTGTTCATAATTTCATGAAGTAGAATCACACTGCATGTAGTCTTCTTGTGTCTGGATTCCTTCACTAAGCACATTTTTGAGATTCATCCATATTACAGCACATGTCATATTTTTCCCTTTGTATTGTTGAATAGTATTCCACTGTATGGATATCTCAGTTTGCTTTTCTATTCATCTGTTGATAAACATTTGGATGATTTTCGTTTGGGGCAATTATGACTAGGGCTGCTATGAGCAATCATGTGCACATGTGTTCTCATTTCTCTCGGGTAAATACCTATGAATGGGATTACTGAATCATAGAAGTGTGTTTTTTAATTTAAAGAAAGTTCAAAAATGTCTTCCAAAGTGGCACTCCCACCAGACACCTAGGAGAGTCCAAACTGCTCTACATTCTTGCCCAAACTTGGGTTCACTTTTAATGGGCAGAATTGTTGGTGACAAGGCTGAAGGGATCTCCATGGGCACATACATAGGACTCTCAGATGCCCTTGGGATCCCTTCTCTGTGTGCGCCTGTAAGAGAACTTTTCTAAGGTTTTCCCCATAGACTCAAAAATCTCAAAGAGCCTTTACTACCAAGTGAAGAAAGCAAGCAAATGACACATAGATTGGAGGAAGAAAGTAAGGAAAAGAAGAAAGAGTGAGAAATAGACGATCCTAAAAAAAAGGCAAGTTGTAGCTATCAAGTAGCAATGTGGAGCAGAGGGTGGAAAGCAAAGCTCCACATTTGCAGAATTATTTTCATCAACAGTCTATTCACAAAACAATAAGATATAAAAAAACATACTAGATAAGATATCTTTTTCCAGTGGGTTCCACTGGGAGGTTTTTGCTGCTGTTATTACTAGGTTTTGCTCGGACATCTAGGGCTTGGCTGTAGCTGCCAAGGGCTCTTCATTAGCTTGCCTCTAAGAATGTAAACACTGAAATCGGTTATTTTAGGGTCAGGCACTGGAAAAGATTCTAATAAAATAAATTGACCAGCTTCCCACGGATGAGAAAGCTCTAAAACCTGACGGCTTTTTGCTGGTAACTGCAGCAGTAAATTCAGGCAATCCGGGATAAATGTCAGACTGCTTTCTGGGATAAAATGCCTCTATCAAGCTACGAAAATATCATTAAGAGGGGTATGGAATTGCTGCAGGGAGAAACGCTCAGGCCTTCTCCTCTCCCGATCTCCTTAAAGCGATGCCAGACATGATGGATTCTGTATTAGGAATACCATTGTGCCCGTATTGGATTTGAAGATTCAGGAACATGCATCTGTATTTAATTTAGGTGTCTGTCTGTTGATGTGGAAAGGACAATATGAATGGCTGGTGGGAACATTTGTCTATATTCGATCACACTGAGCACATTCATTTTACATACTTTGTGCTCCCTTATGTCTTTCCATGTCTTTAGCACATATTCATTTATTTAACAAATAGTAATTGAGTGCCTAGGTGCCCTTCCAGAAGTGGGTGATAGAGAGTGGCCAAGACAAGGTCCCTATCCTCATGGAACTACCATATGGAGGGGAAGACACGTAATAAAACCACCACTGAACATGTATCATGTCAGATGATGCTAAGGGCTGTAGAAACAATTGAGAAGGATAAGGCAGAGAGAGAGAGGGCTGTGCGGGTCCATCACGACAGCAATTGGTCAGGGAAGCCCTCTCTAATAAGATGACATTTGAGTGAAAACATTTGAGCAGAAGAAGCTATGTAGATATTAGGGGGAAGAGCATTCCAGGCAGAGGGAACAGTCAGTACACCTTGGCCAGCCCAGAGACCTGTAAGATTTTTAGCATGATGGGTGTATAGGGTGGGGATGGAGAGTAAGGGAGAATTCCAGGAATGGCAGGAGATGAGTCTGGAGATTATGCTCAGATCATTCCTAAGAAATCTAATGAATCTATATGATGTGTTCAGGAAAGCTACCCTGGCTGGGACAGTGCTTCTCCGCCAATAGACAGAGGCCATCTTCAGGATAAAAGAGCAAATTCATTGAAAGGTTAGTCCAGATAGAGATTTCTAAGTGATAAAATCATAAATATTAGTAAGACACAGATTTTGTAGGGCGTTGGATGTCAGGCAGAGGAGTTCAAACTTTGTAAAGTGAGGATTAGAAGTCGCTGAAGGTTTCAATATATGGTAAAAGTGTTTAATCTTATAGACGTGTGCAAAACATATTAAAATTGGGAGAGAGCAGAAGTAGTTAGGAAACTATATTAGAATAGAGACCAAAGCCTAGAGATAATGGGAAACATGAAAGACATTAAGAAGGCAATTTTTGGTAAGTAATGGAAGATGAAGAGGAGACATGAATTATTTTGCCTCTACCACTGCATCTGGATCCTCCTTTGGAGGAATTACTTCTACTGCCTGGTATGCAATCTTAACACAATTCTTAAAATTCCAAGCCCTCCCTGGCCAAAGGTTGAGAGATAACCACATGTGTGACCAAGGATTAACTAATTAAAGATTCAGAAACCTAGGAAGGCTGTTTTTCAAGGGATTTTGGTAAAGGGAAAGTCTAATGTAATTTCAATTCAACAAGTATTTTTTAAAAGCAAGACACCAAAAAAGTGCTAAGAAAGTCAAACATCCCAAAAGTTTAGTGGGTAGGAAAGAAAGCATCCAACCAGTTGAGTTATAGTATAGAAACACAATCTCAAAACAGGTAAAAAAATAGTCAGTGATGAGCCTCTAGATAGTCAATTACTAATAGCTATGACTAGTCTGTGCATACAGGTACATGTGTGTAAATGAATATTTTCAAAGAAATGATGGATATTCATTAAAACATGTCCTAGAGATCTTATTATTTTCTGACAAGTCCCAGGTGAAAAATACCAATTTGAATTTACAAATATATGGGATATTATGAAGATAGTGCAATAAGAATATCTATTGATTAATCAGTAACTACTTAAGATAATTAAATTATTAATAATAATAGCTATGGTTTAAAGTACATTTCCATGTCCAGGTACTGAGCTGGGGAATTTGTGTGCAGTATCTTCTTTAAACCTAACTTGTGAGGTGGACATCACCTTCATTTTATAGATGAGGCTCAAAGAGGTGACATAATGTCCCAAAGTCACAGTTAGTACAGAGCTGAACTGAAATTTGAACCCAGGTGTCCCAACCCAAAATCTATCATTTTAATTCTATTCTAAAATAATTGTAATCAAAAAGTTAAGTTTTGGATAAGCAAGGAGTCACCCTCCAGTCTTAATAAAAGAACAAATAATGTTTAAAATTAATGTTTGTTTAATCTAGGAGATAAGAAACATGTGGCCCCAAACATTTCATTCCAGAACAACCAACCAAAAAAAAATCAAATCCAGTTCCATTTTTCAAAGGTTTCTCTCCTTAAATATGTTACTTCACCACAGAATCATCCAAGGAGCTTTGTAAAAGTACACACGACTCAACCCCATCCCTAGACATTCACATGCATTGGGTCTAGGATAGAGATTTAACAAAAAGGAAACATTGTGTAGTTAAAAAAAAAAAAATCAGCACACTAGTTAGAATGGGCATCATCAGAAAATCTACAAACAACAAATGCTGGAGAGGGTGTGGAGAAAAGGGAACCCTCTTGCACTGTTGGTGGGAATGTAGATCGATACAGCCACTATGGAGAACAGTTTGGAGGTTCCTTAAAAAACGAAAAATAGAACTACCATATGACCCAGCAATCCCACTACTGGGCAAATACCCAGAGAAAACCATAATTCAAAAAGACACATGCACCCCACTGTTCACTGCAGCACTATTTACAATAGCCAGGTCGTGGAGGCAACCTAAATGCCCATGGACAGACGAATGGGTAAAGAAGATGTGGTACATATATACAATGGAGTATTACTCAGCCATAAAAAGGAACGAAATTGGGTCATTTGTAGAGATGTGGATGGACCTAGAGACTGTCATACAGAGTGAAGTAAGTCAGAAAGAGAAAAACAAATATCGTATATTAACGCATATATGTGGAACCTAGAAAAATGATATAGATGAACAGGTTTGCAGGGCAGAAATAGAGAAACAGATGTAGAGAACAAATGTATGGACACCAAGGGAGGAAAGTGGTGGGGGGTGTGGTGGTGGTGGGATGAATTGGGAGATTGGGATTGACATACACACACTAATATGTATAAAATGGATGACTAATAAGAACCTGCTGTATAAAAAAATAAATAAAATTCAAAAAAAAAATCAGGGAGACTCTCCTGGACAAAGATGAGCACTGATAACTTAGACATAAAACAGTCAAATCCATCATGAAAATGGGCCCCAGGTATCAGGAGGTGGCTGAACCGAGTGGCTGTCACGCCACAATCCATTTGTCTAGCCATGGAGAAGAGCTGACTTTGATCAGGCCAAAGTTCATGGAGTCAGAGGTGCACTAGGGACCCACAGCCACAGTATTTGTGAGCTGCTGGGGTAAGATGACATTGAGGATCACAGATAGGTGACGAGATGGTGCACAAAAAGGCACACTGTACGCCAGGTTTCCTATGGATTGTTTTGTTGTTGTTGTTTTGTAACAGGCCAATGAAAGAGAAAGGGAGTTATTTGCAGCTTAGCATTCTGCAGATGAAGCCATGGATGTATGTCCCTGACCATAGCAGCAAACCAAAGTATGGCTCTTTCGTGTGTGAGGACAGGTATTCCCTTTCTCAGTAGCTCCCCTCACAGGCATGTGTACAGCATCCTGGAATCTGCCTCTCTGGGGACCAGGAGGCTACCTTAACTGGATACACTACATGGCGACTCTGCCTAGTTTCAGCTGGGGTCTCTCACCTTTTCCACACTCTGAATAGACATCTTATATTGAACATTGTACCAAGTATTCATTATTTAATCCTTGCAATGAGCCTGTGGGGTAGGTAAATGTCTTAGTCTGCTTGGACTGCTTTAACAAATACCATAGATTGGATGGCTTAAACAACAGACATTTATTTATCACAGTTCTGCAGGCTAGAAAGTCCAAGATCAAGGTGTCAGCAGATTTGGTATCTGGTGAGGCCTTTCTTCCTGGCTTGCAGACAGCTGCCTTCTCACTGTGTCCTCACATGCCAGAGAGGTGTCTCTGGTCTCTCTTCCTCTTTATACAAGGGCACTTATCCTACCTTGGGGGATCCACCCTCATGACCTCATCTAAACCTAATTATCTCCCAAAGGCCCCATATCCTAACCTAGTATCATCACATTGGGGGTTGAAGCTTCAACATATGAATCTGAGGGATGGGGCAGGCAAACATTCAGTCCATAACAATAAACATTATCCACACTTTTATAGAAGAAACTAGACCACTTGTCCAAGAACATGTGGCTAGTAAGTAGAGCAGGGATTCAATCCCAGGTCTTTCTGGCTCCTTAGCACAGGCTTCTGAAGATTAGAACCTTTATTCTACCAGTAAAAGATCTCACACCTCCTTCAAAAACAGTCAAGACAGTTGCCTTAGATTTTTCTATAATTAGATCTGTCCTCTGACCCTTTCTTCTTTGCTTGAATGAAAAGATGCTGTTGAGTTTTTAAAAATATATTTATGTAGAGCTTACAGCCTTGCATCTGGCAACTAGTTTTCACCACTATGGTTGTTATTTCTGTTATGACTAGTATATCATTGACTAACTCATCTATATTTTTGAGTTCATTTATTCCTTTTATCCCAGAAATTTGCTCATATTTTGTCATTGACCTTCATATCTTCTCTCTGTATATTCTCTTTATTGGACTTTAAATCTATTCCCACAGTTTTAATTTTCTGTGTTTCTCCAAAAGCTAGATCTGTAGCCTCAATTTCACTTTGCTTTACCACCCCCTCATTTCCCATGTACCTGCCAGAAATATCTCCACACAAATGACTTGCCAGCCAATTAAATTCAAAATATTTGAAATTGAAAGTATTCTATTCCTCCAAAAATCAGCTTCTCCTAACTTTTTTTGTGTTTGCTTTTGAGTTAAATTTTAAATGGTAAGTTCCCTGTTTACTCAGGTTAAAAACTTCAGAATCACAACTGGCTTCCTTCTCCCTCTTACACTCCACAACCAATCAATCGCTAACTACTCTTGTGTCTATTTGACCTCAAGCCCCTCCCTACCAACCTGACTCCTCCCATATTTGGTATTTGTCTTTCTCTTTTTAACTTACTTCACTTAGTATGATAATCTCTAGGTCCATTCATGTTGCTGCACATGGCATTATTTCATTCCTTTTTTCATGACTGAGTAGTGTTCCATTGTGTGTATGTGTATGTGTGTGTGTGTGTGTGTGTGTGTGTGTATATATATATATACACCATATCTTCTTCATCCATTCATCTGTCGATGGATATTTAGGTTGTTTCCATGTCTTGGCTATTGTAAATAGTACTGCTATGAATATTGGGGTGCATGTATCTTTTTGAATTAGAGTTTTCTCAGGATATATGCCCAGAGTGGGATTGCTGGATCATATGGTATTCTATTTTTAGTTTTTTTAAGGAATCTCCACACTGTTTTCCATAGTGGCTGCACCAATTTACATTCCCACAAACAGTGTAGGAGGGTTCTCTTTCCTCCACACCCTCTCCAGCATTTATTGTTTGTAGTTTTTCTGATGCCCATTCTAATGATACCTCATTGTATCCTCATTGTATACCTCATTGTAGTTTTGATTTGCATTTCTCTAATAATTACTGATGTTGAGTATCTTTTCATGTGCCTACTGGCCTTCTGTATGTCTTTGGAGAAATTTCTATTTAGATCTTCTGCCCATTTTTTGATTGGGTTGCTTGCTTTTTTGTTATTGAGTTGCATGTGATTGCTCCTACATTTAATCAGAGACTGTAGAGATTTTAGCCTAGATACTTGATGGAACTTCCTTTCTTCTGAAAGATTCACTTTCTCTAATATGTCATAGACACAACTGCCACATTCTTATTCGCAGATACACCAGGACATCACTCCAAGGGGAAATATCCTCAGTGTTGCTCCTGAATGGCCGAAGTGTGGGAAGTTGGGTGTTTAAATTCAGTAATTCAGATGAGTAATTAATTACCCTCATCCTTGTACCAGTTACCAAACCATGGTCATGCCCTCAATTGTGTCAGCTCGCTTAACTCAAGAGTGGTGGTGCCTGCTTAAATGGAGATGAGCTTTGCCTTATCCTCTCTTCGGTCATACAAGTTACCCAAGTGTGATCGAGAAAGAAGACAGAAACCCTTTTAAGTAAATAACACTGGCTGAATGGTCCTTGGGAGCCAGGAATAACAAGTTCAAATTGTACCTCCTGTGTGTAGCTTTCAACTTGCTGGTTCAAAGAGAGCTCTTCCACTTTGGACATCCTTATGCTGACTGATTGTACTTCCCTTTTGACAATTTTATATTGTCTCATATCATAAGATCTTTCTTAAGGCATACCTTCCTCTCTTCCCTTCAGTTGTCCTCTTGAAGATTAAGAACTCAGCTTCACCACTCTGGGTATTCCATCCTGAATTTTACATGTATCATGCTTGGCCCTGGCAGGTACTCAGTAAGTATTATTAGGATCAAGTGTGTGGTTGACGTTAATTTTGGATTCTCTACCTATCTGGAAGGAGATTTAGAGCAGGTTTTCCTAAATTTGGCCATTTGAATCAGGTAGAACTCTTTTGGTGTTGAGTGATTTAAAACCCAACTCATATTGGCTTAAACACTTTGGCTGATGTTACGGAAACAACTAGACATAGATTGCAAGTCAGACAGGCCTGATCAAGAAACTCAATTGATCCAACAACTTTCTCTCCATCTCTCTGCCTGCTTTCCATGGTATCAGCTTCATTCTCAGGATGTACATAGAAGCCCCAGCAGCTCTAGGATTTCCCTGCCTAGAGCAAACGAAACTGCAATCCTACTGCAATTCCAGGGCCCACATCTTCACCCACTGCTGCAGAGGAAAAGGGTCTTTTGTAATAGTTCTAGGTCTTAAGATCCACTCTCTCCCACTGGCCTGAATGGTATAAGGGTAGGTCTATGTCACAAAATAATTCCGTGGTGGAGAAGTGGCTGAGATAAATACACAGAGGGAAATTTGGGTACTAGTAACAGGAAAAGGGGAAAACTGATATTTAGATTGCAACTGGTTTGTTCACTGTGTTGATCATCAGAATCAACTGGATACATTTTTTAAAATTTCAGATTTACGAACCTTATCTAAAAACTTCCAAACGGAGCCTGGGAAATGCATTTTATGAAACCTCCTCCAGTGATCCCAGGTAAGGGGATCAAGTATCTTACTCCTGTCTGCGCCTTTCCTTACCTCTATCACACAGGAAAGTAATCCAGATATATATTAAAAAGATATAAAATAATACTTAGAAAGAAATATGAGCACCAGGAAAGTGACTCTGTAAATATGAAAGTGTAATTATTCTCAATAAGCATTTCTGCCTCCAATCTCATCTAAAATAAAAGCAGATGAGCTCCAGGGATGTCTGGTCCTCATCTATTGGACTCACTAATACAGATTTATTCTTTTAGATAACATGATGAGCAGTTGCATCTTTGAAGGGAGTGAGAAATCCATTTATCCTCCTGGGTGCCCCTGGTCTCATCCTGGAAAAGCTGCACTAATAATATCACAAAGAGAAATCCAAAACAAATGGAAGTTTTCTCTCCTGACACAAAATAATCAGAAACTTTGCATCCAGATAGGGAAGACAGGCATTTGCATTACTATGATAGGATTGTTAGATGGATGAAATGTGAAGAAATCCAAAATGAAAGATCCCTCCTGGCACAAAACCTGCTCTCACACACGGGCTTCAGAGCATTCACTTGGACAATTCTAGTACAGCTTGTCATGCCAATGAAGTTGCAGAATGCTCGACTGGGTCTGTCTGGCCCCTGAGAAATCCAACCCACCTCCAGAGCAGTGCATCTGGAGAATGAAAGGAACAGAACAATGGTACAGCTAGCTCCAATCCCTCACCTGCCTGCGTGATGGTTTAATACACTCAGCCCTCAACCGATTAAATTTTTTAAAAATAAAATTAAGGGAAAGGAGATGAAAGGGACAGGGAGAGTGGTGGGTTGCTGGAAGGACTCACTGGCTCGCTCATCTTCCTGAATCACTTTTGCTCTCCCAAGGTTAGGGGGCTCGTTTCCTATCTTCTTCCAGCTGTGTAGAGTCCTGCTTCCTCCTAATTCACCCACCTCTCAGCCCCCTCCCCACCAGCCCCCCTCTCTCTCTCTATCCAAGTGTTCTGAGGAAGCCGGAATGATGGATAACAGATGTTCTTTGACATACTGTGTCATTCATCACACAACAGTCCCAATTCCACTAACAGGGCCTTTCCCATATGTCACTGTCGGCTTTTGAGTGGTCCCAATGCATCAACGAGAAATGGTTTAATATAGTGTGCTATAATTCCTGAGTCACAACTCAGTGGAAGGGTTTGGGATGCTGAGGTCCTTTTCCTTTCCACCTTATTTATTTGTTTCAACTGGATTCTGATCCTGATAAATGGGTGAGGGGACTCATCTGAGCCCAGGTAGAGGAGAAAACTGACCACAAAATTGTGCACCAGGTTGGAAGAAAAAGGGAAGTCGGTCTAGAGTGGGAGGCAGAAAATGCACCCTGTAGTATATTACCACACTCCCTGGCAGGCTCTTGCTTACTTTCTATGGAATAGGTTGTCTGCCATGCTTGACAATGAGTAGCTTTCAGTGGTAAAGAACTATAACTCCAAATTGACATGGGAGTACCCTGCCGTGTCCCCAAAGGGAAGAGAGTTTACTGCGTCAGCCAGAAGGGAAGTTCCCCTGACCAAGTCTCCACTTATGGATGCTCCTGCTTTGGCTGAAGCAAAAGGGTTTTGAGGTATTTCCTGTTATAATGCATTCATCCCAGAAGTATCGCCATAGCAACAAGTCACATCTTTGCAAGCACCAAAGGCTATCGCAAGTTCACACACTTTATAGATTTCTTTCTCTCCAGATACGCATGGTGGACTTGCTACTCTGTCGGCTTGCCAGGGGTCACGTCTCACCAGAGTGATGGGCTTCAAGTCATGAGGAGCACCAGTGTGACTGTTCCCGATCTCCCAGGCCTTTGATTCCCACCCACTCCCATGGGAAGCAGACAGGATGATCCCCACAGTAACAGTAACACTCACAGAGTAGAGTCACAAATTTGTTCACCCTTCAGCTCAGACATTGCTCCTAAAAAGACACCTGCCCCCCACAACTCCCCGCCATCACACTGGATAAAGAAAATCTTAAATTTTCAAGTTGGGGTATCTCAAATTTTTCTGGTTTAAATTATCTTTTGGGGGAGGGGTTAAAAACAACTCTGTTGGGGAAAAAACTCAATCAATTCAGAATTTAACTCTCTACTAGAGCTCTTTCCCTCCCCTCTCCTTTCCCCAAGATGGAATCTGGTTATCGGGGGACCATGAAGGCATAGGGAGCAAAGGGCCTCTGATCTTGTTTCAGTCCTTGGGCTGCAGAGGGCTGGCTGGATCCATAAGTGTGGGCTGCTTGTATCAACTAAAGCATGATGGCTCTGGTGCTGGCCCAGTCTGCTCCTGCCTATTCAAAGATAGGTTTTTTTGGTTTTTTTTTCCTTGACCTAACCATGTGTTTTTCAATTCAGCTGAGTATTACACACTACATGGCTGGTACCCAATTAAAACCAGGCATAGCCTCCTGGCTTCATGCCACCAATTGTCTTAAACTAGGTTTTGCTCCCCGTTACCTTTGCTCTTTGTTCCCTTCTCAGTTCCTGAGGCTACTGGAATGTTCCAAACTTCATCTGTCATGTTACCATCTGTCCCTGATCCTGTGGATCCGACTGTTTTCCTTTTGATGCTCAGAGCTCTTCAGAGCATGACCTGAGCTTTTCCTTAACCTCTTCTGATCCTGCCCTCTCCAAGGACTGATCTCACCACCATCTGCTGGACACTTGGCTGCTGGGTTGCTGTCCTGTTGGGTGTGTCTCTCCACAGGCAGAAGAGGCTGCCTTAACTCCCCCTGCCAATTCCACCATGATGTGTTCAATCCAGTGAGCTGACCCTTTGGTTGGACAACTGCCATGTTTATGTTCTGGGGAAGGGAAGCTACCCCATCTCTTCCAATGGCAGAGATACAATGCCCCTCTAACAAATGTGAACCTTGCCATTTAGTCATTTGGTCCTTTCAGGGTTTATGATGGAGCCTGTTGGCACAGGTACCTGGATAGTCTCCTACAAGCATAGCTATATTATTGGCACACCTAACCTCCTATCATCTTCTATGGTTCTCAAAGTCATTAATTAAACAGAATTAGCCATTGGAAGGAGTCTACTCTATGTGCCTGTCTCTGCTCCAAAGGCCATAAACCTTATTTGGGCAGAAACTGGAGAGAATTGTTGGATTTTCTTTTTCCTTTCTGTAGCATGAGCTATCAAAAATTTTAGCTCCAAACACAAAGTACGAGGTCAATATGAAAAAAAAAAAAGTCAGATTTTGACTTCAGTAGTTTAAAGGATCAATGATCAGTGACATCCAAATTCAAATATCCCAATAACGTATATAAACAACCATCAGTCTCAAAGCTACTTAATACAGACAGTCACATGACACAGTGACCACAATGATAGCCCTTTACAAAACAAATCCATGCCAGCAAGCCTCCATCTGCTAGATTGGAGCACATCATCTTTCTTGAGTTCATGTAGTCAGATGGTTGCTGGCCTTGGTCATCAATTATATCTCTAATTGTAAAGGTTAGGGCTTTACTCCATCTGTTCCTGACCCACACTCTAATGTACAACCCTGACTCTGTTGTCCATTCCCGTCACTGTGTTGATCATGATGTTTCTTGAGCTTGTTTCCCATACCTGATTATTCCACTTAACTCTTGGCATCTCATGTCCTGATGAAAGGTACTTTATTCCAAAACCCCTTGGTTTCACTCTCACATATGAAAGTGTTTTGGAGGTTGGTTGCTGCTCCCTGGGTCCATTCCTAAGGCAACCATGCTACGGTGTTACAGCAAAAGGCCATGTTAAATACATGGTGAGTAAGTTCTCCATCTTGGTTTAGAGTATTAATAATGCTGTTCACTAGTTTTGTGTCTTGGGGCAATATACTGGACCCATTTCCTCACTAATAAGAAAACCAATCTTACAGGGTGGTCATGAGGAATAAATGAGATCATGGTCTATAAAATGCTTCACACACTGACTGAAATAATGTAAACATTTAACTCTCATTCACTATTATGAGTCCTGTTATCATTATTTTTATAATTCTCCATCCCACAGCAGGGGTAGGACAATCACACATGTCAGTTTAGCCCTTGATGACAGGTTATTGACCATAATCTAAATTTCTCCTTTCTTGATCAAGAAGACTTTTACAAAGAGATCTACTTTTGTGCATAACCAAATAATATATGAGCCAATCATGAGTGTATTATGTTCTTCTTAGCATTTCCGCAGTTGGGCAAATTCCCTTATTATTTTTTTAAATTACTCTATGCATTCCCCATGAAAAGAGTATTAAATTTCCTCACCCAAAATGCCTCAGATCCTGATGAATGATTTTCAAAGTATCTTTTACTCTTTTACTGTCATTATTATGCAGCCTAGGAACACAGTGTTTCCATTTCATTAAAGTATAATATGTCTACACAGGAATCATAGGCAAATTATGGTGGAAAATGAGTCAATAAACTTTTATTATACCAGTCCTTAATGCTTTTATTAATATTGAAGAACTTAAAATTAAATTATTTCTAAAGCAAAATTTACTGCTGAAACTCCAGAGATAAAGCTGGCTAGGGCACCTACTAGAGGCCCCTTCAGTGTCCCACTGACTGTTCGTACCTGGGCTGTGTGCACCAATGTAAAAATCCTCCCTATGTAAACTGGACTTGCTTCTGTTTATACAACCTCTCTGCCATGGCTGCTTTAATGAATAAGGCATGAGGAATGCAACTCATTTCATGATGCCTGAAAAGAATGTGTATATAGTAAAGTCTGGTTGTAGTTTGAAAATCTATGGATTTCTGTGCTTTCCTCAGTGTTGCTGTTTTTTAACTCCTATTCTTGGTCTTGATAATCTTAGTTGAATCTGGCTACACTGAAATTTACTCATTCATTCATGTATTCACTCATTCATTCATTCTTTCAACTGATAATGCAGTAAATACTAAACTCTAGAGAAGAAAAGATGAACATTTCCCTACTTTCTTGGAGTTGACAGTCTTGGAAAAAAATCAGGATCAGCCATATAGGGCCATAAATACTGAGCCATCAGAATGGAGCCACCCATAGAGTTCACCTGAAAGGGATACCGTATCTAGTGTGGGTTTTCAGAGAAAGTCTGCATGGAGGAAACAAAAGGTCATTATCCTGGCCAGAGTTTTCAAATTTGTGACCCATGGATAATTATTAAGATATTTAACCAGTTCCAACATTTAAATATTAGCAGATCACACATGCTTCATTTTTCAAATTTCCAACTACTCTTGGAAATTAGTAACATCTAGCAACATGAGTTCCACATCACACACAGAAACAAACAGCTGGAGGTGAGGTGCCACTGCCCTACATGTGCTTTCCAGTTACAGCATCCTCACTAGGCCCCTTTCACCTAGCAGCATTCCCAGCCTGGCCACTACAGACATTTCAGGGTGCCACTCTTAAGCAAGACTTAAATAACACATAAGGTTTGGTAGGCAAAAGGCAGTGAGGGAGGGACAGAGTTGTTGGATAAAACATACAGTCAGTTAAATTTAACTTTTAGACAAATAGATAAAATTTTAGAAGAAATATATCCCATTAAATATTGCATGGGAAATACTTATCCTAAAACATTATCTGTTGCTTTTCTGAAATTCAATTAACTGGATGTCCTGTGTTTTTCCTTGCTAAATCTGGTAACCCTGGATGACTTGAGTGGAGTGAGGGGGGCTGGGGAGGTCATTCTTGATAAAGTGAATGGTATAAAAAAGTAGAGAAAGGGACAAAGCAAGTCCCTGAGTGAAGGAGTGTTCCAATCTGCTCAGAACATGTGACTACGGAGTACTGGGAGATAATGAGATAAAAAAAATAAGACCTTTGTTATATTGGACATTATATTGGGCATTTGGGGCTAGATCCCATGCAAAACAGTTTACCTAGATCAGCTTATGTTTTTCCCACAACCCATCTATATGTGAGACGTGGCTGAATTATATACTTTGTTCAATGACACCTGGTGATTGGGAGAGGCCAGATTTGACCACAGATGTCTCAAGCTCATCTACAGCCACCCATGATAAGAATGGAAGGGTAGAAGGAGACAGTCAGAGAGACTGGGAATTCTTAAGAGTAGGATTTGTACTTTTTTCAACTTTTCATCACCTGACCCCTAAGCTCTACCTCACAGTGCTCAGTTAGTAATAACTGAAATTATTACTGATGTTCTCGTAAAATGAGCAGCCACATAAGTCACTTACCAGGATTGAGATCATCTAAGCTGTGCCAGAAGAGGTAGCAGGACCCAGCTAAGTTGGGGGAATTACATGAATACTGGGAGAAAAAGGAATAGAAAGGACAGAATAAGGCGGTTCCATGAAGGCACAGGACTGTGGAGGAGGGACTGCATCTCAATCTGTTTCTTGAAACTATGGTGCTCAGTAAATGTCTCAAAATGACAACCCAGTGCAGCCCTGGAGCAGAAGCAATGGTGCCGCCATCTGATTTACAGCCCCCTCTCCCGTCTCTCTTGGAGAAAGGAAGTAGCAGATCACTGGGCTAGTGCTCCACAAAAAGCTAATACTATTTTAATAAATACCAGGCCTTGAAGAGGAGAGATTAGGTCAAAGCACCAAATACTTAGAATTCTATATTGGACATCAACATCTACTATCAATGTTTCTCACTTAACTTCTCTAGAACATGCCTTAATACACATACTCGGTATCATCAAATGGAGATAATTTATAAAATTATGAAAACCATAGTCCATTCAGAACTCCTCTTTCTGGCAATGGTAACTAGGGGAAAAACTGGTTTTGAGGAAAATTCCTAAGAAGTCCAGAGTCATTTGATAGAAACAAAATTTTCTTTAAAAACCAACTTGTTCAGATCTCTCTGCAGATTGATGGTTTTTCAAGATTTGTCAAAGCCAGTTTGTTTTATTTTGTGGAGTTGCAGAGTCTTGAAAAAGATTAGAAGTCCTACCTTTGGCGATTACCTATACTTTATTCCCCCATAGTTATCTTCCAGAAACATAAGCAGATCCTCAGTGTCTCTGAATTTTATTCATACCTTCTTTCCTCAGTCTTTCTTTAGCTGATCCAAATAATTAACTTTGGGTACCTACTCCGTGTTAACACTGCTGATGTGCTTTATTTGTAAAATAATAATTTTGAGATCATGGTTGTCAACTAATATTAATTTGTAATTCTTCCTATTAACTTAGTGTAACTGCCACTGGAGCAAAGGCCATGTCTCTGGTGTTTGTCACTCTATACAAGGCTTAGCCCAGCACTTGTCACTTAGTGGGAGCACGTCAATTATCTACTGAATGGATGGAAAATAGCTAGAATTTCTTTGCTTCCGAACTCTTCTTGCACAAAAAGCCAACCCTGGACAAGACCATCTTTCTCACCAAGGAACTTGCTCCCACAAACCCAATGGACACATTTATTCCATTTTATGTCTACTTTTTTCCTTAAATTTATGATACTCCATATTTGCCTATTTTATTACTTATTTTGAATGTCGTCTTTGGCTTGTCCTATGTGGCAGGCTTCCTCTTTCTCTTCCACTCCATCTGACTCTAGTGATGCATAGTTTGGGCCAGAGATGGAACTTCCACTAAGCTTAGTCACAATAGGATGACACTAGACCCCTCCTACACCCACTCTTCCTACCACTATAGAGAGGGGTAAGTCAAGAGTCATCTATATGCATATAAGGTTCAGAATTAAGGAGTTCAATAAGAAATGGGCCAGCAAAGGGGAGAGAGGAAAGGGTTGGAAGAAAAAATAAGAAGTTTCCATAGCAGTTACCCCAGGGAAACTCTGAATACCATCTTAGAGAAAGAAACTGAGGTCACCTTCCATATAGCAGAGTAGTAAGACATGGAGATCACCTTCCTCCCCACAAATACATCAAAAATACATCTACATGTGGAATAACTCCTAAGAACACCTACTGAATGCTGGCAGAAGACCTCAGACTTCCCAAAAGGCAAGAAAATCCCCACATACCTGGGTAGGGCAAAAGCAAAAAGGAAAAACAGAGACAAAAGAATCTGGATGGGACCTGCAACTCTGGGAGGGAGGTGAAGGGGGAAAAGTTTCCACACACTAGGAAGCCCCTTCACTGGCAGAGACAGGGGTGGGGGTGGGGTGGGAGGGAAGCTTCGGAGCCACAGAGGAGAACGCAGCAGGACGGGTGCAGTGGGCAAAGTGGAGAGATTCCCGCACAGAGGATCGGTGCCAACCAGCACTCACCAGCCTGAGACGCTTGTCTGCTCATCTGCCAGGGCGGATGGGGGCTGGGAACTGAGGCTTGGACTTCGGAGGTCAGACCCCATGGAGAGGACTGGGGTTGGCTGCGTGAAGAGAGCCTGAAGGGGGCTAGTGCACCACAGCTAGCCAGGATGGAGTCCGGGAAAAGGTCTGGACCTGCCTGAGAGGCAAGAGACCACTGTTTCAGGGTGTGTGAGGAGAGGGGCTTCCTACTCCATGTGCCCACAGAAGGCAGAGGACCACCTAAGCAAGCTCTAGAGATGGGCACGAGCTGAAGCTATCATCTTGGACTCCAGAAACAGGCATGGACTGTTAACACTGCTGCCGCTGCCACCAAGAATCCTGTGTGCAAGCGCAGATCACTACCCATGCCCCCCTGGGAGCCTGTGCAGCACTCCACTGCCAGGGTCCCATGATCCAGGGACAACTTCCCCGGGAGAACACATGGCATGCCTCAGGCAGCTGCAATGTCACGCCAGCCTCTGCCACCACAGGCTCGTACTGCATTCCAATTATGACTACTGTACCCCTCCCTCTCCCCAACCTGAGTGAGAAAGAGAGCGCTAATCAGCTGCTGCTTTAACCCCTTCCTGTCTGGGAGGGGAAAAGATGCCTGAGGGTGGCCTACAAAGAGGCAGGGCCAAAACCAAAGCTGAACCCCAGGAGCTGTGTGAACAAAGAAGAGAAAGGGAAATCTTCCCGTGCAGCCTTAGGAGCAGCAGACTAAACCCCCGAAATCAACTTGATAAACCCTGCATCTGTGGAATACCTGAATAGACAACGAATGTTCCCAAAATTGAGACGGTGGACTTTGGGAGCAACTGTAGACTTGGGGTTTGCTTTCTGCATCTGATTTGTTTTGGGTTTCATGTTTATCTTAGTTTAGTTTTTAGCACTTATTATCATTGGTGGATTGTCTATTGGTTTGTTTGCTCTCTTCCTTTTTCCTCTTTTGTGAGTGTGTCTGTGTATGTTTCTTTGTGTGATTTTGTCTGTTTAGTTTTCTTATACCATTTTTTGGGGGGTTCTATCTGTTCTTTTTTTTTTTTCTTCTTCTGACCCATGCAGCTGGCAGGGTCTTGGTGCTCTGGCCAGGTGTTGGGCCTGAGCCTCCATGGTGGGAGAGCTTAGTCCAGGATATTGGACCACCAGAGACCTCCTGGCCCAACGTAATAACAATCGGCAAGAGCTCTCCCAGAGATCTCTGTCTCAACACAAAGACCTAGCTCCAGCCAACAGCCAGCAAGTTCCAGTGCTGGACACCCCATGCCAAACAACTAGCAAGACAGGAACACAAACCCACGCATTAGCAGAGAGGCTGCCTAAAGTCATACTAAGTTCACAAACACCCCAAAACATACCGCCGGACGCAGCTCTGCCAACCAAAAGGACAAGGTCCAGCCTCACCTACCAGAACATAGGCACCAGTCCCCTGTACCAGGAACCCTACACAAGCCACTAAACCAACCTTACCCACTGGGGGCATACACCAAAAACAACAGGAACTACAAAATTGCACCCTGTGAAAAAGATACCCCAAACACAGAAAGGTAAGCAAAATGAGAAGACAGAGAAACACACAGCAGATGAAGGAGCAAGGTAAAAATGCACCAGGCCAAACAAATGAAGAATAAATAGGCAGTCTACCTGAAAAAGAATTCAGAGTAATGATAGTAAAGATGATCCAAAATCTCAGAAATAGAATGGAGAAAATACAAGAAACGGTTAACAAAGACCTAGAAGAATTAAAGAGTAAACAATGAAGAGCAACACAATAAATGAAATTAAAAATTCTCTGGCAGGAATAAATAGCAGAATAATTGAGGCAGAAGAACGAATAAGTGACCTGGAAGATAAAATAGTTGAAATAACTGTCACAGAGCAGAATAAAGAAAAAAGAATGAAAAGAATTGAGGACAGTTTCAGAGAGCTCTGGGACAATATTAAATGCATCAACATTCAAATTATAGGCATCCCAGAAGAAGAAGAAAAAAGAAAGGGTCTGAGAAAATATTTGAAGAAATTACAGTTGAAAACTTCCCTAAAATAGGAAAGGAAATAGTCAATCAAGTTCAGGAAGTGCAGAGAGTCCCATACAGGATAAATTCAAAGAAGAAACATGCCAAGACACATATTAATCAAATTATCAAAAATTAAATACAAAGAAAAAATATTTAAAGAAACAAGGGAAAAGCAACAAATAACATACAAGGGAATCCCCATGAGGCTAACAGCTGATCTTTCAGCATAAACTCTGCAAGCCAGAAGGGAGTGGTAGGACATATTTAAAAGGATGAAAGGGAAAAACCCACAACCAAGATTACTCTACCCAGCAAGGATCTCATTCAGATTCGATGTAGAAATTAAAAACTTTACAGACAAGCAAAAGCTAAGAGAATTCAGCACCACCAAACCAGCTCTACAACAAATGCTAAAGGAACTTCTCTAGACAGGAAACACAAGAGAAGGAAAAGACCTACAATAACAAACCCAAAACAATTAAGAAAACGGTAATATGAACATACATATAGATAATTACCTTAAGTGTAAATGGATTAAATGTTCCAACCAAAAGACACAGACTGGCTGAATGGATACAAAAACAAGACCCATATATATGATGCCTACAAGAGACCTACTTCAGACCTAGGGACACATACAGACTGAAAGCGAGGGTAGGTAAAAAGATATTCCATGTGAATGGAAATCAAAAGAAAGCTGGAGTAGCAATTCTCATATCAGACAAAAGAGAGTTTAAAATAAAGACTATTACAAGAGACAAATCAGAACACTACATAATAATCAAGGGATCAACCCAGGAAGAAGATATAACAGTTGTAAATATTTATGCACCCAACGTAGGAGCATCTCAATATATAAGGCAAATGCTAAACAGTCATAAAAGAGGAAATTGATGGCAGCACAATAATACTAGGGGACTTAAACACCCCACTTTCACAAATAGACAGATCATCCAAAATGAACATAAATAAGGAAACACAAGCTTTAAATGACACATTAGACCAGATGCAATTAACTGATATTTATATGACTTTCCATCCCAAAACAACAGAATACATTTTCTTCTCAAGTGCACGTGGAACATTCTCCAGGATAGATCATACCTTGGGTCACAAATCAAGCCTTGGTAAATTTAAGAAAACTGAAATCATATCAAGTATCTTTTCTGACCACAATGTTATCAGACTAGATATTAATTACAGGAAAAAAAACTGTAAAAAATACAAACACATGGAGGCTCAACAATACACTACTAAACAACCAAGAGGAAATCAAAAAATACCTAGAAACAAATGACAATGAAAACATGATGACCCAAAGCCTATGGGATGCAGCAAAAGCAGACCTAAGAGGGAATTTTATAGCAATACAATCCTACCTCAAAAAACAAGAAAAATCTCAAATAAGCAACCCAATCTTATACCTAAAGCAATTAGAGAAAGAACATAAACCCCAAAGTTAGCAGAAGGAAAGAAATCAGAAAGATCAGGTCAGAAATAAATGAAAAAGAAATGAAGGAAACAACAGCAAAATCAAGAAAACTAAAAGCTGGTTCTTTGAGAAGATAATCATAATTGATAAACCATTAGCCAGACTCATAAGAAAAAAAGGGAGAAGACTAAAATCAACAGAATTAGAAATGAAAAAGGAGAAGTAACAACTGACACTGCAGAAATACAAAGGATCATGAGAGACTACTACAAAGCAACTCTATGCCAATAAAATGGACAACCTGGAAGAAATGGACAAATTCTTAGAAAAGTACAACCTTCCAAGACTGAACCAGGAAGAGACAGAAAATGTAAACAGACCAATCACAAGCACTGAAATTGAAACTGTGATTAAAAATCTTCCAACAAATAAAAGCCCAGTACCAGATGGTTTCATAGATGAATTCTCTCAAACATTTAGAGAAGAGTTAACACCTATCCTTCTCAAGCTCTTCCAAAATACAGCAGAGGGAGGAACACTCCCAAACTCATTCTATGAGGCCACCATCACCCTGATACCAAAACCAGACAAAGATGTCACAAAACAAGAAAACTACAGGTCAAAATCACTGATGAACATAGATGCAAAAATCCTCAGCAAAATACTAGCAAACAGAACCTAACAGCACATGAAAAGGATCATACACCATGATCAAGTGGGTTTTATCCCAGGAATGCAAGGATTCTTCAATATATGCAAGTCAATCAATGTGATAAACCATATTAACAAACTGAAGGAGAAAAACCGTATGATCATCTCAATAGATGCAGAAAAAGCTTTTGACAAAATTCAACACCTATTTATGATAAAAAAAAAACCCTCCAGAAAGTAGGCATAGAGGGAACTTACCCCAACATAATAAAGGCCATATATGACAAACCCACAGCCAACATCGTTCTCAATGGTGAAAAACTGAAACTATTTCCTCTAAGATCAGGAAAAAGACAAGGTTGCCCACTCTCACCACTATTATTCAACATAGTTTTGGAAGTTTTAGCCATGGAAATCAGAAAAGAAAAAGAAATAAAAGGAATCCAAACCGGAAAAGAAGCAAAACTGTCACTCTTTGCAGATGACATGACACTATACACAAGGAATACTAAAGATGTCACCAGAAAACTACTAGAACATATCAGTGAATTTGGTAAGGTTGCAGGATAAAAAATTAATGCACAGAAATCTCTGGCATTCCTATACACTAATGATGAAAAATATGAAAGAGAAATTAAGGAACACTCTCATTTACCACGGTAACAAAAAGAATTAAAAACCTAGGAATAAACCTACGTAAGGAGACAAAAGACCTGTATGCAGAAATCTATAAGTCACTCATGAAAGAAATTAAAGATGATACAAACAGATGGAGAGATACACCATGTTCTTGGATTGGAAGAATCAACACTGTGAAAATGACTATACTACCCAAAGCAATCTACAGATTCAGTGCAACCCCTATCAAATTACCACTGGCATTTTTCACAGATCTAGAACAAAAAATTTCACAGTTTGTATGGAAACACAAAAAAACCCAAATAGCCAAAGCAATCTTGAGAAAGAAAAACGGAGCTGGAGGAATCAGGCTCCCTGACTTCAGACTATACTACAAAGCTACAGTAAGCAAGACAGTACGGTACTGGCACAAAAACAGAAAGATAGATCAATGGAACAGGATAGAAAGCCCAGAGATAAACCCACACACATATGGCCACCTTATCTTTGATAAAGGAGGCAAGAATATACAATGGAGAAAAGACAGCCTCTTCAATAATTGGTGCTGGAAAACTGGATAGCTACATGTAAAAGAATGAAACTAGAACACTTCCTAACACCATACCCAAAAATAAACTCAAAATGGATTTAAGACCTAAATGTAAGGCCAGACACTATAAAACTGTTAGTGGAAAATGTAGGCAGAACACTCTATGACATAAATCACAGCAAGATCCTTTTTGACCCACCTCCTAGAGAAATGGAAATAAAAACAAAAATAAACAAATGGGACCTAATGAAACTTAAAAGCTTTTGCACAGCAAAGGAAAACATAAACAAGACGAAAAGGCAACCCTCATAATGGGAGAAAATATTTGCAAATGAAGCAACTGACAAAGGATTAATCTCTAAAATATACAAGCAGCTCATGCAGCTCAATATCAAAAAAATTAAAAAAACCCAATCCAAAAATGGGCATAAGACCTAAATAGACATTTCTCCAAAGAAGGTATCAGGCCACAGCAGTGAAAGAACCAAGTCCTAACCACTAGACCACCAGGGAACTCCCATAAATTTTACCATTTTTAAGTGGACAATTCAGTGGCATTAAATACATTCATATTGTTGTGCTACCATCACTACCGACCATGTCTAGAATGTTTTCATCTTCCCAGACTGAAACTGTGTACTCATTAAAAACTAACTCTCCATTCCCCCTTCCCCTCCAGTGGCAAAAATGTCACCTGTTTATAAAACATGTAGGACAGTTTTTAAAAAGAAAAAAAAGAAAACAGGGATGAAAATTTTAATGTCAACATGTTTTTAATGTGGGACTCATATGTGCTTATGTAGAGATTTACTTGGGTAGATTAATGACCAAAAAAATGAATTTTCTTCCCTTTCTCTTCCCCTAGAAATTATAAGAATAACCATCTGAGTTGTCCAATCAGTATTTTTCCCTGTTCTTCATATGTTTCAACCGAATGGATTTATGGTAGCTCAAAGGTCTTTTAGCACACATATTCAATCAAGAATGCTTACTATTGGACACACACCCCAATTTATAAGCTTCAGTAATTGTTGTGGCTGTGTGAGAAAAATAAATCCAGAACAATAGGACTGAGTGTTACGTGTTCATTTCTTCTGTATCTATTATAGCTGGATTATAAGCCACTACTGGGAGGAAGCCTTGTCCATTTAATCAAGCTTTGCATACTACCTTGTATGAGCCCAGAAACACATCAGATATTGTCACAGAGGTAACGATATAGTTCCCCTGATCAATTCCAACATTTTCTGATGCCAGATATTTTGGCAGCAGGTAGAAAAGTAGAGCAGAGAGAACCAACTAATGAATTCTATTTAAGAACATTTGATGAAAATGTTGACTGGCCCATGACTGATTTTATTCTTAGCGCTTAAATGTTAGTCAGTTTGAATGTTAATTAGTCATAATGACAAGAAGTGTCTTTTTATGATCCTCTTAAAATGTATCCAGGGGCTAATAAGCAGTGGGTGTATCCCATAAATATAATAAGTAAATAAATTAGCATCAGTTAATTTAAATGTAAGCAAACTGCACTGTGAGGTCTTTCCTGTGCTCCTACTGTACTTCGCTTATTCTCCTCTCAGCATCGATTCTCCTCGCCTCATCAATTTCATGATCTAAACAGTATACTCGACAGCTGAGGAGCAAGGTCAGCTATTGAATTCAGTGTAAAGCAAGTGGACCTTTTTCACTTTTTAGATACATGTTGTCAGATAACTGGACAGTTAGAATAAAGGTCAAAGAAAATAAGAGTCATAAAACTCTACTTGGGTGGACAACTGGTTTCACGGGATGATTAACCCAGATGGTTAGTACCGTCATCAAAAAGGTCAATTTGGTCAGGTAACTACCTAGACTCCGTTTTGTTTGAAAGCTGGAATGACTAGGTAAGTGAAGGATCAAACGTTTCAGCTACAGTAAAAAGACTGGCTGGATGTGTAGACAAGTCTTAAGATGCCTGCAGATTCCTCCACTGCCTGGGTTAACTAGAATTCTTTGCATTTGCCCCAGCTTGGGATGATGGAATAGCCAGGAAAGTCTTACAAACTGGGTCTCATAGCTTAGGCTTCATCAAGCATTGTCCCTAGGGGAAAGGGCTGCAGAGATAAATTCAAGGTACCAGAAAGGGAAAGAAGAGAGTTATCCAGGAAAGATGCTCTGTATATCCCCACTCCCTCCTTCCTCACTCCCTCAGTATTGGTTTCTGGATGTCCTAGTATATATGTTAGTGAATTCATCAAATTTAACAAAGAAAGGCTGAAGCTCAGAGACTGAGTGTGTGTTGTTCCTGGCAGCATAGGCTGAGGGATGCCCTCCTGGAGGTGCCAGTGACCATAGAGCATATGCCAGAGTTCTCACAGGTCAGACCCCTACACAGGGTGAAACTTCTCTCTCCAAGAAAAGTGCTTCACACATCTATGTGTCAAGGGGAGGATTTTGGAGTAACTGGTTTCCTCAGATAAATATATTCCATTTAATGTTTCCCTGAGACCTGCTCCCAATCTAATGCTGATTTAATTTCCATGGAACATTCCTGAGCAGGATCTGCCACCATCCCCTTCTAGAAGGAGCTAAACAGGCCTATTTAGAAAGATGCTATCCATCCTGACTCTGTATAAAAGTCCTCTAACCATCCATTAAATATGTGGCCAATGGCCAAAAAGAAAGTGAAAGGAACTGCATCTGCTTTCAAGGAATTCACTCAGAATCCTCATCTCTCCAAGTCCAGCTGGGTCACTTCCACCTCGGTGCTACCAGGCTGCTGACCATCAGCTTTAGCTGGTGCCTGTCAGACTTCCCTTTGCGTGAGCCACAGCTGAGCCACCCTTGGCCATTTTGTTCTGCATACTGTCAAAGTCAGCCTTGATGAGAGCACAAGGATGGATCTGCAGCGTGGCCCCTGGTGGCCCTGCAGCCTGGCCCCTCGCCAGCACCCTGAGGGAGTATGGGGACAGGGGTCATTCCCATCAGTGGGGCCTGTCCCTAGGCTGACATATTGGCTTACATCTGCCAGAAGCCCTTTCCTCATTATTCTCCAAAAAATTCTTTCAATTTTTCCTGCCACCAGACCCAGGAACAAATTAAACCCAAAACAGAATAGTCTCAGGCCTTAGATCTCCTGACCTCCTTCAGGTTTTTATCTAACTAAGCTCTTCTTTATCTCTGCAATCTTTGGTGGTGACCTGATATTATTTAAGTGAATAACATTGGTCAGAAAGAGTACAGTATAGAAATGGGGGAAAAAAGATGGTAACTCTACAGTGTAGGAACCTGAAAAACACCAACTCAGCTGGGTCAACATCAGTAGCAGGATGTCAGTTAATAGAGTTACCTTTAGTATGATGTGATGAAAATGACTTTTTACCCATGACCTTCACCCATGAAAATGACTTTTTATGGGTTTTACCGATAACCCCAATCTAATCATGAGAAAAATACCAGACAAATCCCAATTAAGGGACATTCTGCAACATACCTGACCAGTACTCCTTACAACTATAAAGGTCATCAAAAACAAAGTCCAAGAAACTCATAGGAGATATGACAACTAAATGTAATGTGATGTCATGGATGGGGTCCTGGGACCAAAAAACAACAAAAAAAGTACATTAAGTAAAAGCTAAAGACATCTGAATAAAGTAGGTTTTGGTTAATAATAATATATTAATATTGGGTTATATTAATTGCAATTTGACGCATGCATAGTTGTTTGTCATGAGATTGGATGCTAGGGCAAGCTACTCATAAGCCCCTCAGCTGGGTCCTAGACAAACAGAATCTTGAGCCACAAGCTGAAGCTCAGTTCTGGGAGCTGAGCAACACTGAAGACCCCAACTTGGGGGAAGGTGGGGAGGATAAGGGGTGAGTCCCTGGGCTCCAGGGCTGTATGATGGGAAAGGAGATTCAGAACTGTTGTGGATTTCAGTGCACAGTCCTAGAGCCCCAGGATATTCAGCTCTGCTGAAAGAAGGGAAGCATTTGAGGTTATTTTAAACTGCCTGCCCCATGTCAGGGCAACCAGGAGTCTCAATGGAAGATATGACAGAAGGTAGGCTCCAGGAAGTCAAAGAGGGAGATCACATCAACCAGCACCACAGTAGGGTTCTAATGTAATTATTACAATTCAGTCCCCAAGCTGATACAGTCTATTAAGTAAGCAGTAACATTTTTAAATGCACATGGAAACTGTATTAGAAAGGAAGAAATAAAACTGCCACTATTTGCAGATGACATGACATTGGATATAGAAAACCTTAAAGACTCCATCAAAAAACTGCTAAAACTAATAAACAAATGCAGTAAAGTTGCAGGATAAAAGTCAGTAGACAATCTGTTGTGTTTCTTTACACTAATAACAAACTATCAGAAAGAGAAATTAAGAAAACAAATCCATTTGCAACTGCATCATAAAGAATAAAATACCTAGGAATAAACATCACCAAGGAGGTTGTGTATCGAAACTACAAGACATTAACGAAAGAAACTGAAGGACACAAATAAATGGAAGGATAGTCCATGCCCATTGATTATAAGAATTAATATTGTTAAAATGTCCATACTACCCAAAGCAATATACAAATTCAATGCAATCCCTATCAAAATTCCAATGGCATTTTTCATAGTAATAGAACAAACAATCCTAAAATTTGTATGGAACCACAAAAGCAATCTTGAGAAAGATAAACAAAGCTAGAGGCATCAAGCTCGCTGATTTCAAACTACATTACAAAGCTTTGGTAATTAAAACAGGTATGGCATTGACATAAAAACAGACACATAGATCAATGGAATAGAACAGAGAGTCCAGAAATAAACCCATGCATATATGGTCAATTAATTTATGACAAAGGAGCCAAGAACATATGGTGGGGAAAGAACAGTCTCTTCAATAAATGGTGAATGTGAAAATTGGGCACAAGCAAGAGTGAAACTGGACCACTATCTTACATCATACACAAAAATTAACTCAAAATAGATTATAGATTTGAATGTAAGACTTTAAACAAAAAAACTCCTAGAAGAAGAAGAAAACAAAGGCATTAAGCTCCTTGACATAGGTGTTGGCAAGGATTTTTTTTAAATCGGACACCAAAAGCAAAGGCTACAAAAACAAAAATAAACAAACTAAAACTGAAGTGCCTCTGCACAGCAAAGAAAACCATCAACAAAATAAAAAGGTAACCTACTGAATAAGATAAAATAATTGTAAATATTATATCTGATAATGGGTTAATAACAAAAATATATAAAGAACTTGAACAACTTAGTAGGAAAACAAACAAACAAAAAGAGTATTAAAAATGGGCAGAAGATGCGGATAGACATTTGTCCAAAAGACACACAGATGGTCAACAGGTACGTGAAAAGATGCTCAACATATTAATCATCAGGGACATGCAAATCAAAATCACAGTGAGATAACAACTCACACCTGTTAGAATGGCTATTATCAAAAAGACAACAAATAAGAAATATTGGTGAGGATTGTGGAGAAAAGGGAGCCCTTGTGCACTGTTGGTGAGAATATAAATTGGTGCAGCCACTATATAGGGAAAACAGTATGGAGGTTCATTAAAAAATTAAAAATAGAACTGCCATATGATCCAGTAATCCCACTTCTTGGTGTTTATTCAAAGAAAATTAAAACTTATTCTAAAAGATATATGCAGCCCCATATTCTTTGTAGCATTATTTACAACAGCCAAGATGTGGAAACAACCTAAGTGTGTTGATGGATGAATGAATAAAGAAATTTTATATGTATATGTATATATAGAGGATTTTAATATTGCCTCTCCCATAGGGTTGTCATCATAATTAAATAGGCTTTTATAATATTAAATGTCTAGCACTATTCCTGTCACATAATAAACACTGACATTAAGAGTCCTTTTTTAACAGAAATAGATTCACAGACATCGAAAACAAACTTATAGTTACCAAAGGGGAAAGGGTGGGGGGAATAAATTAGGAGTTTGGAATTAACAGATACACACTACTATATATAAAATAGATAAATAACAAGGACTTACTGTATAGCACAGGGAACTATATTCAATATCTTATGATAACCTACAATGGAAAATAATCTGAAAAAGAATATATATATATATATAAATATATATATATAATATATATATATAAAACTGAATCACTTTGCTGTATACCTGAAACTAACACAACATTGTAAGTCAACTATACTTCAATAAAAAAATACAAGAATCCTTTTTTAAAAATATGTTAACTCAAAGTTAAACTATAATCCAACCTTACTTCCTCACAAATCCTATAAAATCCTTATTCTTTCAAAGTCCAGCCTGAAACCCTACTTACTGCCTGTGATACTTCTGTTGTTCCTCTTAAACAAAATTAATTCAATGTGCCTCTTTTCTGCTTGCACAACAACTTACTGATGCAGACATTAAAATGTGTATTATGATGTGTGGCTATTAATGATTAGCTCTTCTGGGTCTGTCTCTCAAGCTTGATTATGTGCTTTCTAGGACTAGATTATGTCTGTGCTTCCCTAAGATCTAGACCAGTGTCTAGCACTTGAAAAAATATATATATATATGTTTCTTCAATCTCTAAATTCCACCTTGGGGTGCTGAGCAAATCCTGAGTCAAGAAAATCCAATATATCACAACTAAACCCTATGCACTGAAATAATGACTTGCATTTTGTGGGCATTCTCCCAATACACAACAACGTAAATATTATGCTTTAGTTTTCAGAGTCTTACAAATTGCAAGATTTGGTAAGTCAAAGCAGACACTCTATTTCCGAGAAAGAAATGCTGGAATCAAAATAGGCTAGATTTCATTGCACTGATCTCCCAGAAAAGCAACCCCAAACTCAGTCACTGAAGGCTAAAGAGCTGACTGAACTCCAGGCAAGTGTGGGCAAGAGTAAAGAATATTCATCAAAGTCAGTATTGTTATTTGTTGCAACATGGATTTTTCTTAGGTTCCATTTTATTTATGTCTCTGGCTACCTTGGCATTATTCACAGCAAAGCGCAAAGGCAATGATAAGAAGGATGCCTGATTGCACAAACAACATGTCCTGTGAGGAATTCATCTGCCTGAAATAAAATGAAAAATGCAGACATAGTTCAAGGTTGTATTCACCCACATAGTGAGAACAGACCCTGAAATTATAAGGCTATGAGTATCTGGGAGAGTAAACCTTTCACGTTGATTCCTCAGAGATGAATTGAAGTTATGATCCCAGGCAGCATTTGTTCAACACTTGGCTGCTGCCCTATCTGTCAAATTTACGTTGTAAGTCTGCTGAGTCCAGCTATAATTTTCAGTTTGATAGTGTGGTTGACAGTCTATTATGCTCAATGCATTTTTTTAAACTTTTACTTTCAAAGAAAAATCACAGCTTTCTTACTCTTTTCTATTTATCATGCATATATTGCCAAGGTAAAGTTTTAGAAATTTTTTTCAATTTCAGTGGGGTAGAATAGACCCACTCCATACAGCTCTGCCACAAGGCTGGCCCTGGAGGAAGGCAGAGGCAAAACTCCCAAGTTTGACATGTTTTAAGCCAGCACTAGAGATACAAGTACATGTCTATTTTCCCATGGCTCTGGAGTACGACAGAAACCTCCCAAAAGAGACTATCCTGCCTTCTATTCCAGACCTAAGGTTCTCACGACCTAGTGACCCAGGGAATGAGTACCCTTGGCAATGCCTTTGTGAGGGGGCACAGTGAAGCAGAAGGACACTTAACCCTCTGTGAAGTCAGCAGCCATAGTTCCCCTCCTAGGTCTGTTCTGTTTCTCAGTCTTCACTTGTCCATGGCTTCATTCTCTGAGACTACCTGCTCTGGAATACACTAAGAAAATCAGGAAGATAAACCTTTCAATTATGCTTTTTCTTTCAGTGATCACTGAGAACATGAGCCTCCAAATGTGCAAAGGCATTTAATCACAAGGCAAGAAAGGGCTTCATTCAAGCTGAATGTCCATTGACAGATGAATGGATAAAGTTGTTTTATATGTGTGTATATACACACACATACACACACATACAATGGAATATTATTCAGCCATAAAAAAGAATGAAATAATGCCATTTGCAGCAATATGGATGGACCTAGAGATTATCATACTAAGTGAAGTAAGTCAGAGAAAGACAAATATCATATGATATCACTTATATGTGGAATTTTAAAAAATGATACAAATGAACTTATTTACAAAACAGAAACAGATTCACAGACATAGAAAAAAACTAGTGGTTACCAAAAGGGAAGAGGAATAAATTACGAATTTGGGATTAACAGATACACACTACTATATAGATAAAAAACAAGGACCTACTGTATAGTCCAGGGAACTATATTCAATACTTTGTAATAACCTATAAGGGAAAATAATCTGAAAAAAGAATATATATATACACACATATATATGTGTGTATGTATAACTGAATCACTTTGTTGCATGTCTGAAACACTGTAAACAATTATACTTCAATAAAAAATTAAAAATGTAAAAAAAAGAAAGGGCTTCATGTACCTTGCTGCTTTTAGAAAGACTTAGTTCATCCCTAACATCCCAGGCAGGTAGGAATCCAAAGTACTCTTGAAGACCTTCAGCTGTTATTCTGTGAACTCTGCTGTTAACCCATCCTCATGAGTGGCAATGCCTATGGTGAATATATGAGTCCTTAGTTCTAGTCATAATCTTCCCCATTTCAGATTTTCTCTTCCTTCATTTTCTCAGAGAAAAGGTAGAATTCAAATCAATGCATTGAACAACAATTAAGCACATATTAAAAACACAAAGTGTATCTTCTACTCAACACTGTCCCTGAACAGGACACTAAGCAGTAGATTATTTCCAAGTATAGCAGTTAAAGCACTCAGTGTATATAGAAAAAAGATGAGAAGGAAAATGGAGAATGCTAAAAGGAAGATTTAGATCTGACCTTCCCTAGAGTATTTCTCTTTAACATTTTCCGCCCTACTTTGAGGTACATAATCGTAATGGATACGGTCCCTCAAGCCAAAGTATTGCTGTTGGCACCGAGGGGCACCAAAAGCTTCCTCTTTGTCCGACTCTGTTGTAGTTTTCTACCCAAAGCTGCCCTTGATGAGAGTTCCAAATGCCCAGACTTTCATTTGGATTTGTGGACAATTCTACCTTCATGTTAGCTCAGTTTTTCAGATCCCTCCCTTTTAATGAGTTTATCTAGGACCCCTTTTATGCTGATAGAATTGAAAAGTATGCTGGTCTAGGGGACAAGCCATCCAATGGCTACTGGCAACACTGGATCCCAGTATCATCACCCATAAAATGGAGGACAGAGATCCCTGCAGTATTTCAGACCCCTTCTATTTTGTATTTTACTTCTGTCTATAAGGTCAGGAATAAGAAGGGAAAAGGGAGAAGGTCTTTGTCCTTATGCTTTGCCAACTTCTATTATTATGTTCACCATGTTCGGATCCCAAGGAAAGTTTAGGAATGTGAGTTTCACTTCTCGGAGAAGACTCAGCTAGTAAGAATTGGTCCAATCAAATGCAGAAACCGCCAGTGCTAAAGTCTAATAAGTTGTGACTCAATTATTAGCCCCTTTCATGTGGCCACAAAATACGTCATCCGTACTTTTGAGAGTAAAACGGTATACTGTTGAGTAATCACACTGGGAAATCAGGTATAAACAGGGATCGCCCTTCAAAACTGGTATAAATTGTCAAAACCATATGAATGGTCACCCTTGCTAAATGCTAATGGGGGTTTTCTTAAAACCATGCACAAAAATTGCAGAGCATATTTTATAATAAATTATGGGTCTAAATGTTTAACATGTATTGAAAAAAAAATAAAACAAACTAAAAGACACTGAATGGCAGTATAAAGCTGGAAATGTCATTTAGGACTCTGGAGATGTCCTGGTTTGAAACTCATAGAAATATTGCCCAATTAATGACCTCCAGTATGTACGAAAATATCTTATGAAAGACACTAATATTCATCCCTGTACAATTTCTGTTTCTTGGTTATGGATATTACAAAAAGGTCTAGCACATTTGTCATCACCCTTATAAAATGAAGCTTATATAATTTCATCCCATGAACTGTTCCTCTTTTTCCTCCTTCCCATGAAAAATATTTCTATGGAGTGTCTACCCCAGGAAGGATTTATCAATTCAGTCAAAAACAGAGTAATACAGTGACAAGGAAAACATGAAGTACACTTCTTTCCTTAAATGATCACCATGTGACCCAAAGTAAATAAAATAAATACGAAGAACATAGCAAAACAGACAAAATAAATAACTGAGTAGCCCCACTTGGGCAGCTTTAGTACGGGATCCATGAGGATTTCAACTGACGTGTGCATTTATATTGTATTGCATTCTCCAAGCAGAACAGGCCTCCTTCAGGCCGCGTTTGGCAGGGGTATAACTCATTCCCACTGCTCGCTCTGGCCACCATATCTGAGGCTTCAGTTGTCAGCTGGCCCAGCTGGCTGAGGTTGAAGTTACCCGAAGGAATCCTTTTAATTAGCACTAAAGGAAGGTATACAATGTTGTTCATGTGTGGATGAACCCATACTATGGAACCACATGCAATTAACTTTTGGGTTTACTTAAACAAATGGCTGATTATATATATATATAAAACAGCCAGAAACTGCCTAAGATAAAAGGATACATTTTTCATAACATCTCACTATCAAAAATGCTCAGGCATCTTTCACCATGGTCATTTTTAAGTCTTTTGTCATTTACAGACAATTCTGGGTGTACTCTGATGCTTTTGCAAAAATGTTCCTACAAAAGGGTTTCATCTTCAAGGAATTCATGGAAAAGACTCTGACAAGCACAGGTTTCTGGTAACTGACGATACTGCTGAACTGAATGAATAAGCATTTTCAGAACTCTAATGGAAAACTGATGAATTCATAAAAGTGCTAACAAAAGATCAAGATGAAAAAAAATTTATTACATGGGACTGAGTGAACTGATTATAATCAGTTATTATTATTAATGAAAAATTATAATTTTTGTGACTTTGAATAACAAAAAAATTATGACTTCTGTTAACAAATGAATTACTTCTATATTTCAACAAAATTCTTTTAGAATCTTTATGTTTGGCATGATATAAATTTTGATTTTGTGTTCTATATTGCGTTGTATCTTTATATATGGGATACAAATAATTAGTAAGCATTATTTCATTCCCATTTTTGGATACTTTACTATTCCTTAAAAGAAATGATATAAATTTTTTAAAAAAACCGCTCAGGCATCCTTTACAATCTATGATCTAATACACACACACACACACACACACACAATGATACAGTTCTCTGATTAAGATGACTTACAGACAGTCTTCCAAAAGAATAAGTAAAATCCTTTGACAGATCTGGTTAAGGATATTTTCTTTGTCCTGGCTCTCTCAGAATCCCCTTCCTTGGTGAAGCTAAAGTTGGCCCTAGATTGTCCACTGAACTTTTTTGGACCCCATGCTGATTTGTCCCCCACCCACCTGTGGCAAAACTGATATTCCCTTATATAAGGTCTTTGACATTAACTTCAGAGATTTCTCAGTCTTTCTGTTTACAAATCTTCAATGTTCAAGCTCTAAGTACAAAGTCTTAGCTTTATTTCTATATTGGCTCCTATTTTCTACTACATGTGTTCTGCTACATATGTTCTACTGGATGCTAGAGATATGGTCAAATTCACCTCTAGTGGATGCTTTGAAAAAAATGTTTGCTGCCTCTCACGTGGAGATGGCTTCTTCCTATCTCTTTTGGTGAGTTCTCATCATATGTATTATTTTTATGTTTCCATTCTCTCTCTCTCTCTCTCTCTCTCTCTCTCTCACACACACACACACACACACACACACACACACACACACACGTATATATGCCCATACTCATAACCTCTCTCCATAATCCTCTGATAGTATGACTGTCACAAAGGTTATATAGACAAGTAGCATACTACTGACCTATTTTCAGAATTATCTAATTCATTAAAAACACAAACTCCTAGGCCCCACCTATGCTTCCTGAATCAGAAATCAGAAACTCTAAAGAGGTGACCCTGGACTCTGTGCTTTTAGAAAGCTCCTCAAGGCATTCTGATGATCAACCACATTTTAAAATCACTGATATAAATTACCAGAATTTTAATTGGAGTAGAAAACACTTTTAGTAGAAAAAGTCTCTCACACGATGACTTTAATCATTGATTTTAAGTTGCTCCCCAAGTTATATTAATATATATATTAATATATTAATTTTGGAATTTTGCTGTTTACCTCCCTCAAGCTTACCACATGTGGTCAACATTTTCATATTAAAAAGTGCCAAAGATATGCAGGACATGTATTTTATAATGTGTCACACATCAAAAAATGTTCAGACAATCTTTACAGTCTATGATCTAATCGTATCCAAGAAGGAGCTCTATTGGTACTAAAGAGCATTAAGTCAATAGAAGTAAAATAAAGAATTTTCTAGATTAAAATACCTGAAGCCACAATGCTTTTGACCCATGTGTATCATTCAGTTCAGTGACCTAAGGTCAAAAGAATTGCAGTTCTCATGCCCTTAGACTAAATAATCATCCTGATAAGCATAGTGCATGGTCTGTTCTGGGGACAGGGAAAACAAATAACTGCAGTACCTAGAGATGCCTCTAAGTTTGAGTTAGCCTAAGTCAAGAGGAGCTGAGGTCTCCTCTTCACTTTTCAAAGGCTCTGGCTGAGCCCACCTTTAGCCTGAGACAATGGCAGTCATCTATGGAGAATTCTGAACAAAACCGAAGATGGACAAGTGCCCTTCCATTTGTGAAAAGGAGAAAATGGCAGATGAAGTCAGCGAGCCTGACACTGACCTTCAGCAAACTTCTGGGACACATTAACAGGGAATTTTGGGGCTGCCCAGAAAAGGAAGCAGAAATCATAGAAACCAGAGCCTATCACCAAGAACAACTTAGGAAATTATTCCAGCTGTGCCAGCCCAACTTCATTTCACACTTTGACAGGTTATTAGGTAAGGAGACAGTTTAAGAGGCCTTCAGTGAGTAATTTGCAAGCGTCCCTCAAGATACTCTTGCATGTTATATAAAGAAAGATAGGTTCAATGGCAGCACTCAAATAGGTTAGAATGTGGTTGAATGATCGTAACTAAATGGATCTATGTTTTGGGTGATATGTATTCACTCAAGTTCAACAAATGTATCAATAGCTGGTAAAAAGATAAAAGAAATTCTTGTCCGCACTGAAGACCCCATGTAAATTAGAACAGAGGCAAATGAAATGGATGGCAGGTTCAAGATCCAAAGTGGTTTCGTAAGAATGGAATCTAACCAGATGAAACTGGAATAAGTGTGAGTTCAAGCACTTGGTCCATCCAGATCCACTACACAGTGTTGTAGCTGGAAACATTCATGCTAACGGCAATTAGTATAAAAAAGGAGTTGGAGACTCTACTTGACACTAAGTTGAAAATGAGTTAGCAATATGATTAGGCCATCAAAAGACCTTAAGACTTCATGCTTCAGACTTCTTTAATAGCAGTTGGGTTTTGAGAATGATAATGGTGGTTATCTGGGAATCCCACTGTAATAGAGACCCAAATATTCCTAGACTCTAAGCATGTTGGCTTCTCCTATAGAAAGCTCTTACACCCTCCTACCTCTACTGTCCCACACATGCTTTGCTCCTGGCTAACTCCTCCTTCAGCTCCCAATGCAGATGCCAAAGGAAGTTGTCCCTGACCCCGAGATTAAGTTACGCACCCTTCCTCTGAGCATCCCTACAGCTAACAGCTATCAGATCACTTCTAACACTGAATTATACTGTGTTTAATTGTCTTTTTCCACCTCTACACCATGAACAGCTTACTCTGCTCATTATTACATCACAGGTTTACCAGATGTTCAATAAACTTTTAGTGAATTAATGAGTGAGGTAATTCAGAGAGTAATCAGGATAGTGGAAGAATAAAAACACACATCACAGGAGAACTAGAAGGAACTAAAGATGCTTACCCTGGAGAAACGAAGCCTCATGGGAGTGATGTGAGGGCAGTTTTCAATTAGGTAATGGTCTGAAGAGGATTGATTCAGCTTATTCTACATGACATCGAGGACAGAAGTTTCAAGGAGAGATATTTTAGCATGGTTCAAGAGATGACTTGCTAAAGGAATATAGCAGTTAAATAAATTCTCATGAGATAAAATAAGTTCATACACTACAGACCTGCTAAAGCACAGAATGTTTGGCTACATGGCAGGAAGGCCGTAAAGGAATATCAAACACGAGATGGGAAGCTGGACTAAGTGCTAAGTTCCTTAATATTCCATGGTTGAATGATTAAGTCACAGAAATATATTCATCTATAATTCACACTATCCTCCTCTGTGACTTAATCCATTAGGAATAAGATGTTTGTCGGAGAGAAATTACATTCATGGAAATATCAGTAGAATGGAAGTCAATTGTCTTTTGACTTGATCTTATCTATGCTGGAGAACTGGGTAAACTTTTATAAGTAACATAAAATCTCCAAGCTTATTTTTTTTTATCAGTAGAATGGAATCCTGGGTTAAACCAAGTAATTCTGAATACTTTTCCAGATACACACACACACACACACACACATACATATATATATATATATATATATATATATATATATATATAGTGTGGATATATATATTTTATACTATTCAATGACTTTAAGTGGTTGAACCAGTAATTCTGAACTCTTCCAGATATATGTGTGTATATATATATATACACACACACACACACACACACACATACATATATAATGCTATTAATCACCTTTAAATGCCCTACCCAAGGAGAATATCCATTATATTGCATGCATCATATGCTAAGTCTCTCACTGGCCTAAAACCACTGAGTTAGAACACCCAATAATTCACTGTCAAGATGGCTAGATTAATAGCTAGATGTCATATTCCATTTTTTTAAAAGTCTGCCCTACATTAGATCAGATGGACTTCAATGGCCTCGATTACTCTTGAAGGGAGTCTTGCTGTCTGAATTTCCAGAATTACTACCACAAATGATGGGCTTTAATGTGCTGCAGCCTCCTTCTGGAGAGAGGCCCAGCCTAATCAGGACTTCAAACACTGTAATTCTTTGCCCTGACATTGGAAAGTTCAGCCCAAGCTCTGGACATTTTCACTTAACACTGCACTTAGAGAAAGACCTCAGCTTCTCTAGTATCAAATCTCTGGACATCATTTTAGGATAAGCCATCTCTTCCACGGATATAGTTCCTTTTAGATCAAGTCAACACCACAATCAGCTTCCTAGGTACTAGTCAATATCTAGTAATCTCTATTCAACTCACTTCTTGGTCTGGTTTAAATTTTTTTGTTTTTGTTTGTTGTCTGCCTAATACATGAAATATCCAAGGGAATGCCTTCTGAAGGAGTAGACTGCTCTTATCACAGAGACCTACATTATTAGGGAAAGAACACACCAGAAGATGCCTTTTTGTCCCAACCTAAGAAAGCTATACAGAGGCCCACTGGTGTGAATATATGATAACATAGAGGGACTAAAATTGTTTTTAATTCACTAGGAGTAAAAAATATATTCTCCTTTTTTTTCTTTTGGTTTTCATGGGCTTAACTCTAACTATGAATTCCATGATAAACTGGTATGTATCTTAAGTATTATTTGTTATATTAATTATTTTAACACTTGTTTAGCCCTAGTAAATATTAGGCACACTGTACAACTCATTTAACTCAAAATGATCTTATTAAGAAGGTACAACTATTTTGCCCATTTTACAGATGAGAAAAGTGAAGCACAGTGGATACTGTGGTGTGTCCCTCAGAGTACCCGCCTAGGACTGAAAAACTCATTTCTCAGCTGCTGTTGGCTACTGGTTCATGGTTGAGCACCTTCTCTAGGAATTGTCCTCAGGCAAAGGGATCTTCTTTGCCCAAGGTTGCACCCACTCCTCAGAGGCAGCCCACATTCAGTGATTGGTCATTAGTCAGGTACACAAAGGAAAGGCTCAGTCCACTTGCTTTAACTCAGGATATTCAAAGGCTACCCCAGCTGTAGAGTTTCCCATTCACCATCTGAGGCTTCTGTAATATCTGCATCACAATTCAACTCTACCCTAGTCCTGATCCAGCTACCCCTGTTCCCTCACAGGTGTTATTCACAAGAACACACTACAATAAACCTCCTGTAGCAAATCTCCATCTCAGAATATGTTTCCCACATAATCCAACCTATGAAAGTTCCTTGTCCAAGATCACACAGCCAGTAAGTAGCAAACCCAAGCAATCCAGCTCCAGAATGCATGTTCTCAGCCACTACACTAATACACTTCTTTATAAGTAATAAGCTTAATTTTATGTCTGCATCTCAGTTAAAAGTCTGGAGCCACACTTCCCAAGTTGAGGGATAACTAATACTCCTCTAGGTCTTCTAGGTATATATCAACAAAACTGACCCTGTTTGAATAAATTCAGTAAATGCCATGTAATTTACCCGCTATTGGATAGTCTCCATGCATGTTAATATTCCAATAGAACTGGTAGGTTCTGCAACAAAGAAATCTTTTTACATGAAATTTGCAATATGTTTTCCAACCATAACACCCTATTTTATGAAACATCTATTAGCACCTATCTGCTAGTGTCCTTCAGACCCAGTCTGGGAAATGTTGGCCTGAAAAAAACTTTCATTTTTCTTCTAAGAAACTTCTGCTTCCCCTTTTTAAACTCCCTTTGCTGTCTCACCATTTCTGGGATGCCATCTTAGGCAGGCCGAGGGAGTTCTAGCATTTTGTCCTTTTCTGTGCAAAACTCTTTGCGTTCTCTGCCTTAAGAAAGTACTTACCTTTGCTTTACATGCCTAAATGTCATAAGATTACACATAAGGTTATTAATGAATGTCCGCATAGGTTGCAAATGCATTATCCTAGCATGAAATGGCCATTCAGTGGGAGAAATTTTAAACCTAGCCTGTAAACTCAGGTCTAAAATTGTATGGATTTAAAAACCTACTGAACCTGCCTAGACATCTTTTTTCTCTTCTATAAAGTGAGAGCAGGGCTAGCTTTGTTGAAATGCAAGAGCCTTTCCAATGCTAACATTATAGGATTTCTTAACTTGCGATTTAATGTATAATGTAGTGGTAAGTAGGCAGGTTCTAGAATCACACTCACACTCACACACACACACTCGTACAGAAACCTAGATTCTACACCCTCTTCACTCAATTATTATCTGTGTTCTGTATGCCCTTTTGCTCCTAAAATATTAGTTTCATCATGATTAAGTCATACTGGCAGTACTTATCACAGAGGATTGTTGTGAAGATTAAAAGAGATAATGCATGTAAAATGTTTAGCATTGTCAAGCACATGTTAAATGCTCAATATATTTGTCATCTTCTTATCATTGATGTTGGCTGTGTTTATAGGGATGATGGTGGTAGCAGTGATGGCTGAGAAAGGAGGTGGTATATTATGTGTTTAAACTGTTCATTTTTCCTGGATTTCAACTGTGTGGATGACTAAGACCAATCACCCAGAATAAGTTAGAAGATCACATGCACACATAATGGATTAATAAATGTGATTGTTGCTGTTATGACGTTGATGTTGAAGAATGATGCTAAGAGGCATGATAAAGCTATTATGCCGTGCCTAATCTGCCTTCCACACCCAAGAGTAACTTGAAGAAGGCTAAGGAAACCAAACAGTGACAATTACATTATAGTTAAAAGATACTAAGTGCAGCCCATATAAGGACTTAGGTTAAAGAAGAGAAGTGATTCAAATGCCAAAATACTTAGAAAGATGGCTATCATAAATGAGATAATAGCCATAATTAATGAAGAAAAATAACTGTTCCCCATTTCCACTCTGGACCATACAAGAACAAAGGGACATAAATTGCTTTCAGACAAAATTAGATTGGCTACAACAAAAAAACATTTAAACTCTAAGAACTGGTCAGCACCAGCACATTTTACTAAGGGAGGCACTGTGACCTCTACTCAGAAATTCACAAATGACAGGGTAAATACCCATCTATTTGGGTGACTAAGGGGGAGATTATCTACAGTCAGAGGGAAAGATGCCATGCAATTCTTTGCAGTTCCTAAGTTTAGAAGATTATACAACTTAGCATGCAAAATACTGCTGTTCTCAACATAGGGCTGCCAACAAGGAAATTTCTCAAGGAACTCCTTGAGCCAAATTTCCCCTTTAAAGACCCAAGGTACAAGTCAGATAGGGGCAGGTGTATTCAAAGAGCAATAACAACACTCTCTAATTAGACACAATCTCCTATGCGAGGCATCAACAGAACAGTGAGACTGGTGCTAGTAAATTAAATTTTAAAAATCCTGTTGCAATCACTCCCATGACATGCCCCCTTTCTTAAGCTCTACTCTCAGTTATTTTTTATTTATTGTAATTACTTTAGTAATAAGATTTGTTTTCTTGTTATTATATATATATTACTGTGCAGGGTAAGAAAAAAAAATAATAGCCAAAAAGAGTTATGTTTCTTATTTATCTCCTTGGCTGTTATTGGGCCAGGGGGTGGGGTGAGGAACAGAGAGAAGCTGTAAATACAAAAGATCCCCCCTGCGCAGTGAAGATGTATAGGAGCATATTTGTAAGAAGGAAGCAGGGCAATAAAGGAATAAGACTAATAATTCAAAAGGGCTAGGTGGCTCAGAGAGATAAATAACCCTTTGCAAGGAAAAGACAACCGGGAAATCAGGGCAAGGAGGGTGGATCCGCATTACCAAGGTTTATGTGCTGCCTTTGACTTTCCTGTTTATAAATTCTGGCTAGCCAGGAAGAAGGACCCAGAATCTGAAAGCATAAGCCTCCCGGCAATTCCCCAATGCCATACTTAGAGGTGCAATTCTTTCTGGTTCTTGATGGGGTGCACTTTCCTAGGAATCCAGGCTTCTGTGGGTGGTGGGCAATGAGGCTGTGATGCTGAGACTCGGTACACCAAAGAGACAGTCCCTAGGCTGGGGGAGACAGACTCCACCGACCACAGACACTGCTCATTGCAGACATCCTGAAACGCTCTTGGAGATGCACTGATGGAGGGCTGAGGCTGATTATAGGCTGGCTTCTAAAAGACAAGAAGCCAGATTTTTGTCCATTCCAATGGGACAACTAAATTTATTTAAAGAGTAAGTATGGGGCTTCCCTGGTGGCACAGTGGTTGAGTGTCCGCCTGCCGATGCAGGGGACACGGGTTTGTGCCCCGGACCGGGAAGGATCCCACATGCCGCGGAGTGGCTGGGCCCGTGAGCCATGGCCGCTGAGCCTGCGTGTCCGGAGCCTGTGCTCTGCAACAGGGAGAGGCCACAACAGTGAGAGGCCCGCGCACCGCAAAAAAAAAAAAAAAAAAGTAAGCATGAGGAGAAAAAAAGGCATTAGCTGAATTCCTCCAGCTCTAAACTTCTCTACTGCTGTATATTTTATACAGTTTATTCAACCCTATACCCAGTCCATAATTTTTAAGTCATAATCACAAGGACAACCAAAGCTCTAACTAAAGAGGTTGTTGTCCTTGCAACTGTGATTTTAAAATTATGGAGTGCATGTAGGATTGAATAAATTGTATACATATACATGTAATTGTATATATATATGATATATATATATATCATATATATATTTAAATATATATATATTAAAGGAGGTTTTCTCACCTTTGACCTTATCCCATCCTCTGCAGAATACCTATCTCATCTATCCCTGCCAAATCTTATCCTGGATCTCTTTGAGAAACAGAAATGGAAGCAGCAAAGAGCCTGCTTGGCTTGGCCATTGAGAAGAACTTTGCATGTCCCACCATTGAAATTCAGGCAACAGAAAACAAGAAGGTTCAGATCAAAATGGTAGAGTAGGAAGATCCTGAGCTTACGTCCTCCCACAGACACATCAAAACTATAACTACATATGAGCAAATCTGTCTGGGAATGACCTGAAGACCAGCAGAACAGATTTTCTACAACTAAGGACATAAAGAAAATATCACATCAAGACAGGCAGGAGCAGCAGAGATGTCACCCAGTCAGAGCCTACCGCGCCCCCATGGGATGACTCACAAATGGGACGGGTATCACAATTATGGAGATCCCCCCTGAGAAGTGAGGGTCCAAGCCCAGTGTTGGGCTTTCCAGCCTGTGGGACGTGCACCAGGAAGACGAATGACCATAATGTCTGCCTCTGAAGATCAGGTCGGCTTACATTCAGGAAAGCCAGAGGGCTGTGGCAACCTAAGACTCCACTCCTGAAGACCTTGCAAAAACTCAGCCACTCCAAGTCCCAGTGCAGAGTCAGCAGCTTGAAAAGTGCCTGGGTCTTACAAGGAGATTCATCAACTAATTTTATAGTGTGTGAGCTGGGACTGAGTGGAACTTTCTCTAGGGAAAGATGTGCTGGTGGACGCCATTTTTTTTTTTTAATTCTCCTTCCACCTAGCTGGCCTGGTGCTGGTGGGCACTATCTCCGCCCCTCTCCGTCAATCTAGTTAATACCATGCACACTGCCCCAGCATTCCCCTGAGGATGCTCCACACCCAACCCACCCACCCAAGCCAGCCCCTCCAAAGTGGTTCTTTCTCTGGGAGACCAGACCTGTCCACCAGCACACCTGCAGTAGTCTCAGCCAGGCCTCAGAAACAGACCTGCCAAGGAGCAGCCCTGCCCACCAGGGCACCTGCAACAGTCACAGCCGGGCCTTGCAGATAGCTAGGCTGGGGGCCTACCCCACCCACCAGTGTGCTTGCAGCCCAACCACGAGAGGACGGCACACGCCACCTACACAGGAGCACCTGTGTGGTGATCACTTCTACATAAGATCACTCTTTCAAGACCAGGAAATGTAGCTGATAAACCTAATAAACAGAAACAAACACAGAGAGTTAGGCAAAGTGAAGAGACAAAGGAATACCTTCCAAATGAAAGAACAAGACAAAACCTCAGGAAAAGAACTAAACGAAAAAGAGGTAAGCAATTTACCAGATGAAGAGTTTAAAAAAATAATCATAAAGATGCTCATGAACTTGGGAGAAGAATAGATGAACTCGGCAAGAACTTCAACAAAGAGTAAGAAATAGAAAATATAAAAAAGAACAAATCAGAACTGAAGAATACAATAACTGAAACGAATAATACACTAAATGGAATCAACAGCAGATTAGAGGATGCAGAATGGGTCAGTGATCTGAAAGACAGGCTAGTGTGAATCACCCAACTGGAATAGCAAAAAGAATTTTGAAAAATGAGAATAGTTTAAGGGACCTCTGAGACAACATCAAGTGTAATAACGTTCACATTATAGGGTTCTCAGAAAAAGAAACTAGAGAGAAAGAGACAGAAAGCATATTTTAAGACAGCTGATTCACTTCACTGTACAGCAGAAACTAACACAACACTGCAAAGAAACTATACCCCAATTTAAATAATTAATTTATTTATTTTATTTTATTTTGAAAAAAAGAAAAGAAAGAAATAATGGCTGAAAACTTTCCTAACCTGGAGAAGGAAACAGACATTCAAGTCTAGGAAGCACACGGAGCCCCTAACAAGATAAACCCAAAGAGACACACACCAAGACACATTATAATTAAACTGCCAAATGTTTAAGATAAAGAATCTTAAAAGCGGCAAAAGAAAAACAGAAGACTATCAGCTGACTTTTCAGCAAAAACCTTACAGGTCAGAAGGGACTGGCACAATATATTCAAAGCGCTGAAAGGAAAAAACTTACAACCAAGAATACTCTACCCCAGCAAAATTATCATTCAGAATTGGAGGAGAGATAAAGAGTTTCCCAGACAAGCAAAAGCTAAGAGTTCATGGCCATGAAACTGGTCTTATAAGAAATGTTAATGGGACTTCTTTAAATGAAAAGGCCATAACTAGAAAAAAGAAAATTATGAAAGAAAAAAAATCTCACTGATGAAGGAAAACATACAGTAAAGGTAGCTGATCAGCTACCTATAAAGCTAATATGAAAGTTATTGTAAAAGACAAAAGCAGTAAAATCATCTATATATAAAATAGTCAAGTAATACTCAAAAAGATGTAAAATATGACATCAAAAACATAAAATATTGTGGGGGGCCAGTAAAAACTGTATTGCCTCATGGTAACCACAAACCAAAAATCTACATACTTATATGTGGAATCTAAAAAACAAAGCAAACAAACAAAATAAAACAAAACAGACTCATAGATACAGAGAGTAAACTGGTCATTGCCAGAGAAGAGGGGGTTGAACGGTTGAGCAAAATAGGCGAAAGGGATTAAGAGGTACAAACTTTCAATTATAAAATAAATAAGTCACAGGGATGCACTGTACAGCAAAGGGAATATAATCAATAACATTGTAATAACTTTGTAAGATGACAGATGGTTACTACACCTATCATGGGGATCAATTAGTATACAAATGTCAAATCGCTATGTTGCACACCTGCAACTAGTGTAGTACTGTATGTCAACTATACCTCAATTAAAAAGTTAAAAATAAGAAATATTCCTTCCTCCAGTCAAAAAAAAAAGAAAGAACACCATCAGAGGAACCCTTACTTTTATAATTCCATACAGTGTTTAACAGTTTCAAAGTACTATGGTATTTGACCATGAAAATAATTAGGTGAGGTGCAGTGGTTAGGGTTTACTAGCCCCTTAATACTTTGAAGAAACAGGAGTGGAGAGGTTAAGCAACTTGTCCAAAGCCACATGGATGGAAAGAACACAACTCTGACCTAAACCAGAGTCTTCTGATCGCCTGATGGGAATTCCTTTTACTACACCACAATCACAGTCATCCCAGATGGGAAAAGAAGAAAGAGCCAGGGGGAAGGCAGAAAAAGTACAAATAGTTTCCTTTGAGCAAAGCAATGAGATCTTCTTATAGCTCTGATAACAAGGGGACAGGCTCTCCTCTTCCTTCATAAAAGCAGAGTCTCCCCAAGAGTAAATGGCGAAAGAAAAAGCACCCTCAGTATTGGCAGGAGCTGTCAGGTCTGTGCTTCCTATTTTCCAGTTATAAACTTTCATGAATTTTAGGGAGCCATGTGACATACATCATTAAATACATGGTAGATGTGATGGGAATTGTGAAATAACATATCTATATTATACTCAAGGGTTTGCTTTATAAAGGCTTCTAAGTGCATGTTGAAAGAAGGTGTTAAGAGTGGGGACACGAAAAAGAGAGATGTCTAAAGGGGAAATCAAGAAAGAAGAATAGATGCCCATCTGTCTCCCTCCTTGCCTGCATCCGTGCCCCCATTTCTTCCTCCTATAGGGGAAGGAACAGAGAAAAACTGGAGTGCAGACAGATATCAAAAGTTGCCCAGCCAATGAGGGAGAAAAGCATATAACAAAACAAATGCATTTCCCCAAGAGCCTCAGCTCCAACTTGATCAATGATTCTGCAACACTGAATCATTTTTAATTTAATGCTTCTGGGAAGAAAGGGGGGAACCCATCAACTACAGGCACAGTTGGCAAGAGCTGGGTATTAGCATTTGGTAGCATTTATTATCGCTGTTTATGATGGCATAAATTAGGTTTATGCTGATACAATTAATGACCCTAAATTTAGGAATAATAAATGGTGATATTTATTCAGCACTGCAACGTCTGAAGAAGGCAAATGTAGTAGTCAAGCTCCTGACTCCCTCTCGGTGTGCAGGCTGTGGTAGGAACGGGTGTGAGCAAGGAAGCCCTTGGAAACATGCTCCCAGAACTCTCCACCCAGCACTATGCATCATTTAACACTATGCAAATGACTTAGCAGCAGGACCTTAACAGTTCCCAGAGCAAATAATTTTCATTTTGACCTCTAAGAACAAGCTCATCAGCAGGATTGTGTCACATTTCCGTCTAGAACCAAGACCCTCAAATGTTCCCTTAGCTCACACTCTTCCTATGGGGTATGCACAGAGGTTTGGACAGTTGTACCAAATGCTACACTCTTCATGGATCTCTTTACCTCCTTCCATCTCTTAGAAGGAACATCACTGATGTCCTGCAAAATCTCTATAGAACATGATTTGAGAATTACTGGCAGATATTTACAAGGAAAGTATTTAAGGCAGAAAACAGTTATGTTTGCATCTTTTAAAACAATTTCAAATGCATGTTTGTCTTTCATTTTGTAGTTATCTTCAAAACCTGTGAGGTTAAAATATTCCTGTAAATGTTGCCTTTTTGTGCCTAAGAGAGTATCTTAGCATTCAAAACGGACTAATACTTCCATTATTCCTTTTTTTCAGTGAGGGCAGGAGGTAAATGGAGAAAATTACAGTTCTTCCCATCGAATAACCCCTTCTAGATCAGAATAACATTCTCCCCCATTTTCAAATATAAGGAAAGGAAAGCAAAGAGAAAGAGATTAAAATACCCCTTGACTACCTCTTCCCAGAGCCCCTTAACACAAAGACCCGCAAACAGGGTAGAACCAGACCCAGAATGACATTTCCATCCAAATAGCCAACCTTCGCTCCATGTCCAAAAAATTAAAATTTTCCTAAAAACAAATAAAGCACATATATCCATCCACTGATAACTCTGTTCCAAAGAGTACGAAATAGCAAAACAATCTAAATTTCAGAAGTCCATGATTGCAAGTTTAAGTTCCTTTGTCAGCTCCCAGGCAGAGCAGTTGGGTTCTATATTGAAGGACAGATGACTGTTGTAGGCTAAGCTTTAACTGCTAAGAAATATGACCTTTGACCAGCAAACATTCCATAGAGAGATTCCACAGCAGGACCATTGGATTGCCTGGCCTCACTGAAAGGAAAATTTGGAGCTGAAACTTTGGAATGAGAGTTCAAAGGGGAGTTATCATCCTCATGTTGTATCATGTCATGTCATGTCATCATGACCATCAGCACCATTTCTACAGACATCGTGGACTCAATCATTCATCTTCCCAAAGGCCACAGAGAATGTAGGACTTTCTCCTTATAGGCTCTTCAGCCTGTGACATTTTGGCCTTTGTACAGGAGGACACAGTGCCTTGCTGAGTGAGAGAGAGAAAGAGAAAGAGACCCATGGGGAGGCTGACCATCTGACAGCCAATATTCCTCTGCCTTTGCTGGTCTCCCCTGATTCTTCCTGCTTCTCCTTCTCCCCACTAGGAAGGAGTGTGCTCTGCTGTTCTTGCTTTTCAGGACGTACTGCAGAACTCATCCACATGCATACAGAAATTCTATGCTTCAGAAGCCAAACATGGATGGTGAGTCCATAGAAAAGCCAATCACTTCCCTATGTGATCCAGCAGGAGACCTAAGGGCACAAATCTTCCCAGCTTGGAAGATACTTATTAAACCTTAGCCTGTTGGAGACTACCCAGACATAAAATCACACTCCCTGATGTGTCCTCTGTCATTCTTTCAAGACAGTGGCTAAAAGCAGGAGAAGGACATGGAGAAGGTTAAGTATCATGCCCATAGGTTCAACAAAAATCATACCTCAAATGGATAGGATACAAATTTTCCCTTCCAAGCAAACCTGTAGTAAAACATTGTGTCGATGGTACACCAATACTTAAGTGCTAATATTTAACTGAAGATGTATCCAAAAGCTCATTTCTGATGGAGGTAACTCAAGGCCCCTTAGAGCCTTTGTTCTGGTCTGGGATGATATACCTCGAGGGTCACACGTTAAAAAGAATTTAGAAAAGGTCAGGCACCCTGAGTTAGACTCAACAAATATGTGTTAGGCACCTACCACTTCCCAAGTTCTACGCTAACAACATTCAAAAGGAGAGTCACCAGATGACTATCCAGAAGCTTTGACATAAGTAGGGCTGCACAGCCAAGTGGAAAGAACACGAGCTTTGCAACCTGAGTTTAATTCCTGACTCAGCTGTGTGGCTGACCTTGCATATGCCACCCAGTCTTTTGCCTCAGATTTTTTTTTTTTCATTTGCAAAATGGGAGTAAAATATTTACTTTTTTCATAAGTATAAAAAACTTAAATTTAAAATCATATTTTTATCCTATTACATTCACAAGGAATAAAAAGAGTGATAATGTGCAGTGTTAACAAGGTACGGGGACCAGGCCCTTTCATCCATCAGTGGTAGGAATATACATCTGTGCATCTTCTATAGAGAGTAGTCTGGCAATAACATATATCAAATAAAAAATATGCATAACATTTGACTCAACAGACTACTTTTAAGAATTTATCTTAAGGAAATGACTGGAGAAATTTGCCCAGAGACTAACAAGACTCTTCACCTGTTGTTTATAATGGAGAATTGTTTAAATCAATTATGGCCCATCAAGACCATGAGATTGCTCTTTTCAAAACTATAAATGCCATTTGTATTCTTTGCTGTAGGAAGCAGCTGTCTGTTTATAAACTATACTACAAAATACATTACCTTATGAAAGTTAACATGGGTATGAATATAGAAATATATTTAAGGAAATAGCTGATATACCTGAAGCGGTCAATTTACAAACAAATGGCTGATGGACCTTCTTCAGCTTGCTAACAGTGTTTCTCTCTGGGCAGCCTGATTCAGGGAGGGCCTCCAGGTTACAAAATTCTGCAGGCAAAATGTAATTATCACGGATGATAATGTGAACATGCCCCTTGGATTAACGTAATGTATTAGCCCCAAATTTGGGTGCTTTTTAATTTCTTCTTTAAGCGTTTTCTCTACACTAGGATTTTCTACAAAAATGATGTCTCATTTTTTTTCCCCCATTGGAAACAATAAAACCATTTTATTTTTTGAAAACAAAGAAGTCACATATAAACAATAATAAGCCTGATGCAAGTGCGTGTTGGACACTCGGTAAACCAACGCTTTGTGCTTGCTTCTCACCAACTGTCTCTGAGCTCTCAGCCCACAATTCTATCCTCCGCTCTGTCACACCGCAGCTAAAACTCTACAGGTCGCAACGCTCAGACTCCCTTGCCAGTCGGCTTCCTGCTAAGTTCTGCCAACGAAGAGGCACTAGAGGGAGATAGGAAGGCAGGAAGAGGAAGAAAAGGATACCCTTTATGTTTCCCAGTTCCAGTTAATGAGACTAGGGCAGCAGCAGGGGACTGGCTGAACTCCTGCATCTTAAGACGCACAGCACTAGCATCACTGCATCTTCTCACAGGTACCAGCAGCAGGCGGGATGCATCCCCTTGCCATCTGGATACTTTCATTCCTTCACCCTTTCAACTGCGCCCTTTGGTCCACTGAAGCCCTTGCCAAGTCAGACTCCCTTCTCAAGAGTTCCACACACCAGCATCATGGAGCCTTTCCAACCCTGGGTTCTGGTAACTCCACCTCTTCCCTTTGCTTCCCCCTGCTTGTAGGCAGTGCCCGCCTCTGCAAATGTTAAATCTCCTGGTTTCTTCTGCATCCCCCCCTTTTTTTTTAATTTTTTAAAATTTATTTATTTATTTATTTATGGCTGTGTTGGGTCTTCGTTTCTGTGGGAGGGCTTTCTCTAGTTGCGGCAAGCGGGGGCCACTCTTCATCACGGTGCGCAGGCCTCTCACTATTGCGGCCTCTCTTGTTGCAGAGCACAGGCTCCAGACGCGCAGGCTCAGTGGTTGTGGCTCACAGGCCTAGCTGCTCTGCGGCATGTGGGATCTTCCCAGACCAGGGCTCGAACCCGTGTCCCCTGCATCGGCAGGTGGACTCTCAACCACTGTGCCACCAGGGAAGCCCCTGCATCCCCTTTTTGAACTTTCAGACTTCTACCACCAGTGTGAATCAAATCTCTTCTTCTTTAACACCTATTATCTTGACTGTATCATGTATCATTTTTATAATTAGAAGACAATGAAGTTATTTTATTTTTTAAATGTCCCAATTATACGGAGCACGACTCTTAAAACATATTAGCCATTGTACTTATTATTCCCTGTTCCCGTAGGAATCTCTCCAACTATGACTGCTACTGATCCTCTGCACCAATCTGAGGCAGACATTTTATTTCAACCTCAATAACACAGCTGAAACAAGACGAAAAGGCTTATTAACACTTTACTTAGAATAAATGATATAACAGATGATAACTACTCACAGAAAATTTAAAACTGATTATTGGTATAGCTGTTCTCATTCTCAAGCAGCCATGTGAGGGATTGCTTCTTCCAGCCTATTCCACATAGCAGATGCCATGTTTCCTCAGTGACCTAGGGGGACCCTCTGGTTAGACCAGAGTTTCTTCACTTTTGAGCTCCAGAGAATTATCTCTTCCCCCCTAAAGGTCCATCTGTCAGGCGTCTTTTCTTGTTCCAGGATCTACTCCTTTCCAGGAAGATTGACAATGGGAATAACAAATTCATTCAATGACTACACTGCTCTCTACCCACAGGGAAGTCTTCAAGGCCAGTAGCAAATGTATCATAGTATGAAGGGCAAGAATGCTTACTGCCATGATCTAAAGATCTAGCATCAAAAACCCCTGAGTTGCTTGTATGATTGTAGGTAGGTGAGGAGGCAGCCCAAGAAACAACTAATGTTGAATTTCTCACCAGTCTGTTGTTTAGGAGCTCAGAGAGTATCTTCCATTCTTTCTTGAGCATAATTTTTAAAAATTATATACTTACTACAGTCCGTTTTTTTTTTCAAATGTAACTGATCTGAGAAATCCGAAAGTCTGAGAATCACTGCTACATGTTTTTAGATTGAAGAGATTTGAAATACATTAAAAGTTAGAGCTGAGGTCACATAAGAGGGAAGCCCTGAACATATCAAAAAAGGAGGAAAGAGGCATAGCCCAGCCCAAAGGTGAAGTGAACCCAATGGGGATAATCATAAGCATTTTGTGATCCTGAACAGTTACTTGAGTGAAAACGTACAATAGAATGGGCAGTGGAATGGCAGCCCTGTTGCCAAACTGTTCAAAGTCAGCTGGGTGCTGTTTACAGCCAAAAGTTGGCATCAACAGGAAGTATGTCTTCTCCAGAGGAGAAAGCTGGCAGGACACGGTAGACTGTTGAGGTCCAAGCCACGCTGGGAATTCAAACTCCATGAAGGAAAACTGAGGATGAACTAATTCATTCATCCTGGGCCAAGACTGCGGAAAGCAGGGGAGGCTATGCCTTCTTTCATCCCAGTCACACTGGATGTGAAGATCAAGGTCAACAAGACTAATTTCAGAGACCATCTGCTGATGGGGCTGAGGCTTTACTTGCATCTCCATCCAAGTTTGGGAAGAGCTGATAGATTAAAATCAACATGGGCTCTGGAGGTAGACATGGGTATGTGTGTGCCAGTGTGTGTGCCAGTGTGTGTGTGTGTGTGTGTGTGTGTGTGTGTGTGTGTGTGTGTGTGTGTGTGTGTGTGTGTCTATTTGCTTGAGTGTTTTAATTATCTAGACAATTTTTCATGCCATTTCTGCCTTGAACTAGGCTATGTGATAACTCATTTTATCTCTTTAGTCTCAATTTCCTTATCATTTGAAGGACTGGGACTAAATAATATACAATAACCTGCTCAGCTAGAACATTTTAAGATTCTTTTATTCTAATTCCCTTAAATCTCTATAGAAAAGGACTGTAGAATAGACAGAAGTTTTAGTTCTGGCTCTGTAATACGAGCTATTTAAACTGCACTGAAGACTTCACCCCTGTATACTCAAGTTTCTGCACCTGAAAATTATACGGAAGATCTACCTTGGTTGGGCCATAGTTACTATTAGATAAGAAAATATATGTAAAAGAGCAAGGTTCTTTCTTGGCTTATAAAAAGTACTAAATATTTTTTTTATAAAGTCTGTGAGTGCTCTTATTGTAGTAAAATAAAGGCTTCACAATCCACAGAGTAAAAGACTATTGATAGTAAATTTAAATGGTCCCAGATAGTTAAAGCTGTCAAGATTTTTATCTGATTTTTATAGTTTCATGTGTTTCCACTAGAGCATTCAGCCTATTACTTCTTAATACCTTGGTGTGTTTACTTATAGCACGTCTTTTGCTCTTTATGGTTGTTTACATCTCTTCCACAATGGCCTTGGAAGAAAGTAATCAAGTTTGCAGCGTTGTATATATACTAAGAATAAATATACTCTGACTCTCCTGGGAATAAAATGTTGGCCTGGGTGTTGATTTTATAAAAATTATTTGTCACTACCCTCCACCCAGCAAGCAAAGTCCAAAAATTGGGAATCATGCTAGATTTCTTCCTCTCCTTCACTTACTTTTCATGTTGACCTTTTAAGTCATCACCTGTCTTCTCCCCACTCCCCACTCTAATCAAGCCGCCATTATCACTTCTGCTCTAACCCTACTGGTTGTCTCCTTGTTCTTTTATCCCATGTTGGAAAGAATTATAAGAAACAAGGGATCACTGCATCAGTCCTCCTGGATTACTTTGAACTCAGCCCAGTTCAATACAAACTACCAGGCCAACAAGATGGTAAATTGTTTCTTTTGGAAACCACCTTTGTATTTTGTTTTCCTGTTACAGACATATGTTGCTAAGAGATCTTTGGCTTGACAAGACCCACTATATCTTTGCTGGAACATCCTGGCTTTGTCTCCCTGACCACTGCTATCAAAACCTCCCAGCCATCCTCAGAGGCTCATTAACATCACCACACAAGGAAACTACTCCACCTTTACATAGTTTTGCAAACTCCACAGGGGTCCGTGATTTTTTTTTTTTTTGAGGCTCGTAGAATCTTTTTTATTTAAAAGCTGAGTCTTCTAATACAGTGATTTCCTGAAGTTTCAAATAACTTGCAAAGTATGAAACCTGAATTCCTTTGTAAGGTCTTCTGTGATACCTTTAACTTTCAGTCATAGCATTTAAATGAAGGCAGCTATGATTTTAAAATATAGTACATAATGATAGGTACACAGAAATATTATGCATTTTTTCATAAGTACTTTTGCATGATACTAGCAGGGAGAGAAAGAAAAGCATCTTGTGGTAGGTTAAGTGGCAAGTTCAGGTTCAGGCTCTCTAATCTTTAGGCAAAAAGCTTGCCTCTTTGCTGGTCAGACCACACACAGGGCAGTTCTGTTAATGTTTAGAAGCCTATGAATAGGAATGTGTCCAAAGAAAATCAATGACAATCAGAACATCAGAAACAATACCACATAAGCAATGTTTAGCTGAACCACATCAAACTTGGGAGAGGGCTTCACCTGAGGAAGTTAAGGCATGTAAAACGGGGATTAGATCTTATCCTTGTTTCTACACATTTTAGAAATGTGTAGAATGTGTAAAATTGTAAAATTTTAAGTTTTAGTTAATGTGTAAAATGTGTAAAATTCACAAAGCAAAGATCAAAACAAAGAAAAACAAATCCACCTAATTATACACTATGGAATGGGTATGTCCTGAAACGGAATGTCAACGAAGCATTTAAGTGGAAGTTAGAGAAACCATATGTTAGGTGTGTTCTAAGGGTTCGTGAGCTGAAACTTTTTTTTTTTGCGGTACATGGGCCTCTCACTGCTGTGACCTCTCCCGTTGTGGAGCACAGGCTCCGGATGCGCAGGCTCAGAGGCCATGGCTCACGGACCCAGCCGTCCTGCGGCATGTGGGATCTTCCCGGACCCAGGCACAAACCCGTGTCCCCTGCATCGGCAGGCAGACTCTTAACCACTGCATCACCAGGGAAGCCCTGAGCTGAAACTTTGAAGCCCATTTATTGTATGTTATGATTCCATGGCAGTCTCAAGTCTTTTGGTAATGATGTGCAACAACCTGGGGATTTCTTTTTCAGTAGAATAACGCTATGACTTCCAAATCCCTGTCAGCCAAAATTGTTTGGGTGATCCAAGTAACCTACGAAGTGCCTTGAGCTCCATGATGAAAGATGCTATATAAATAAAAAGGGTAATTTAGTCATAATAAATAACGGTAATGACGATGGATGGCGGTGTCACAGAGAAGCTGGCCTGCCATTAAGGAGCCCAAAGCAACCAGCTGTAAGCTGGAAATAATGTGTGCCCAGGCGAGGAGGATATTCAGTGACTGAGACCATGTTAACCTTTCAACCAAAGACCTGGATCAAGCCTCTGATTCAGAGGTGTGAGCGTTTGAAATGGAAAAAACTACAGTATTTATTCCAGAGCTTGAATGTTACTTTGGACTTATAAGACCTCTACCAACACAGGTCAACAGGGAGCTTCCTCTTCCAACAGAAGAGAAAATTGAGTAGGTCAGAGGAAGAGCCAGAATTCCAGACTAGAGTTATGACTCTGAACCCCATGCTCTTTCCATCCTCTACCAGACCCCAGACAATTCAATGGAACATGTAACTTCAGAAAAGAGCCAACTTGGATGATAAAATGTTGAAAAGAGGTCATGTCTCTCAAGATGGCTTGCAGAGCTGTTTTCCATCCATTTAGGCTCAGTAAGCCTGCTAGTAAAACTCTTAGCCCCTCAAGGAGGGAGAAGCCATGCACTGAGGCCCTGGAGCTGATCTCCAGAGTTAAAGGAACACGTGGTAGGAGCCAGCTGAGTTCTGTTGGACCAGGAAAGGATACTGCTTTAGGGCTTTGTCCAGCTTGAGATCTAGGAAGGCTGATTGCTGCCAGAGGCCTGATTGATGCCACCTGCTGAAGGACTTGGCCTTTGGACTCCCAAGCCTCACACATGCTTGAAGACCAACCAGTCACCATATGCAAAGAGGAAGGACCCTCCTCTCTGCCCACCAAAAACTACCATCAAAAAAAAAAAGAAATCTGGAAGCTACAAATCTAGGAATCTTGTTAGAACACATGGATGCTTTCCTTACCTACTTATTTTTCCTTTTTCTTTTTTTTTTTTTCTGGTGGTATCTATTGAAATTTTAGTTTTACAGCCTTTAGCTTTAACTTGCTTGCATTTTGGCATAATTTATCATACTTTATCATTTGGAATTTATTCTCATCCTCTTTTTCTAGTTTATCATCTTTAAATTTTTAAACTTTTTAACTTAACAATATTCGTTTTGTGCTTTTCCTTTGAAGCTAGTCTATTCTCAGCCTTTTAACATTTATTTTGGGTTTTTATTTCCTGAAAGAAATTATTATTTTATATTTCTTAAACATTTTCTTATTAATTTTAAGTCACTGTAATTTTATCTCTGAAATTTTTGTTTTCTTTTTTAATTTCTTTCTAACTCTCATTTTACCTCTTCTGTTTCACCTTTTCAATATTGCTCTATTTTCCCAGTTTTTAAACATATGCTTTTGCCTCTTTAAAACTGATATTTGAAATTATAACTTCTTCTGCCTTTTTATTTTTAGCTTTTGAAATTATTTTTCCTTTCAATTTTTCTGTTTACCTTGTATTCTGTTTATTTCCATAGGATACCAATGTCTAATCCTATAGTAAAAAAGAATCATTTGTTACCATAGGAAGGGGCTTTAAGTCTTTTTCCACAGTTTGAGGCAGGTATGTATGAATGTTAATCCTGTCACTCCAACCCACTGACTCAGTGATCTTGGGAACCTGCTCTTCTATCTGGGCCTCAGCTCACAACTCTGCAAATGCTGACCCCTTACGACACTGGAATTCACCTTTCCTATTATACATTCTGAAAGGCATGGAGGAGCTAGGCCAGGAGAAACACCACCCCAATCTTCCCTCTTGCAGCCAACCATTTTTCAGTCGTTTCACTTTTAGCCATTCCACAGCCATTTTTCAACCATTTCAGCCATTCCATTTAGATAAAGTGACACTTTTATTACAGCTGTATCCAGAATCCAGTAAAATACAACTGAGAATAAAGATTTATCTGCAGGAAATAGAAGCAAATCAAAGCATTGGTCTTTTTTTGTTTGTTTGTTCGTTTTGTTTTGTTTTATTATTTCTTTTAATCTTTTTTTTACACACGTTCTTATCAGTTATCTATTTTATACATATTAGTGTATATTTGTCAATTCCAATCTCCCAATCCATCCCATCACCCTCCCTCACTGCTTTCCCCCATTGGTGTCCATACATTTGTTCTCTACATCTGTGTCTCTATTTCTGCCTTGCAAACCAGTTCATCTGTACCATTTCTCTAGATTCCACATATACGCATTAATATACGATATTTGTTTTTCTCTTTCTGACTTACTTCACTCTGTATGACAGTCTCTAGGTCCATCCACGTCTCTACAAATGACCCAATTTCATTCCATTTTATGGCTGAGTAATATTCCATTGTATATATGTACCACATCTTCTTTACCCATTCGTCTGTCCATGGGCATTTAGGTTGCTTCCATGACCTGGCTATTGTAAATAGTGCTCCATTGAACATTGAGGTTCATGTGTCATTCTGAATTATGGTTTTCTCTGGGTATATGCCCAGTAGTGGGATTGTTGGGTCATATGGTAATTCTATTTTTAGTTTTTTAAGGAACATCCATACTGTTTTCCGTAGTGGCTGTATCAATTTACATTCCCACCAACAGTGCAAGAGGGTTTCCTTTTCTCCACACCCTCTCCAGCATTTGCTGTTTGTAGATTTTCTGATGATGCCCATTCTAACTGGTGTGAGGTGATACCTCATTGTAGTTTTGATTTGCATTTCTCTAATAATTAGCGATGTTGAGCAGCTTTTTGGCCATCTGTATGTCTTCTTTGGAGCAATGTCTATTTAGTTCTTCTGCCCATTTTTGTATTGGGTTGTTTGTTTTTTTGATACTGAGCTGCATGAGCTGCTTGTAAATTTTGGAGATTAATCCTTTGTCAGTTGCTTCACTTACAAATATTTTCTCCCATTTTGAGGGTTGTCTTTTCATCTTGTTTATGTTTTCTTTTGCTGTGCAAAAGCTTTTAAGCTTCATTAGGTCCCATTTGTTTATTTTTGTTTTTATTTCCATTACTCTAGGAGGTGGGTCAAAAAAGATCTTGCTGTGATTTAGGTCAAAGAGTGTTGTTCCTATGTTTTCCCCTAAGAGTTTTATAGCATCTGGTCTTACATTTAGGTCTTTAATCCATTTTGAGTTTATTTTTGTGAAGCATTGGTCTTAACTTCAAGAAAATCACAATTTGAGCCCTGACTTTGTCACTAACCAAGTAACTAGGGGAGTCATTTGATTACTGTGGACACCAATTCCCTCCTTTTTAAAAGGAGTGTTAGATGAGATTATTTCTATGGATTCCTCTGTTATTAATTGCCAATGAGTCTATACCTTTCTATTCAAAGGAACTATGAGATTGACATTAATGTATATGGAGATTACCCTGTTATTTGTACCAGGTAACAGAACCCAAGAGAAGTTATTCCTGCCAGAGTACCAAGACCTCTCCAGTCAAGCCCATTGAGCAAAACAACAACATGTTACCATGGTAACATAAATGCGGACTAGGTTGAGCCAGGTGCCTGACATACTTGCCATTGATGACACCATCTGGGTTGAGCATGGGGATGATCTTGAAAATGAAGTTTTCCCTCAAGAGCCTAGCCACAGGGTCACTGCTGACCAGGAACTCTAAGGTCCCCTTCATCACCCAGCTGGCATTGCTCTCTCCTGGGTGAACTCGAGCAGTAATCACGTGGTATGGGCGCTGCCCTGCAGAAAAAGAGACACAAGAAAATTAACGTAAGTACACTTTTCATTTCCACCCAGATAATCTCCAGGAAGCCAGTATTACACGTGACTGGCATGAAGCCTGAAACAGGTTGACTGTTTCTAATACACATCTAATGTACATGTATCTATTTTCCATCTGCCTCTATGGTCTGCAAGACTCAAGAGAGTATAAAGTTAAAGCTCAAGGCTGTTATCCAAAGCATAAGTACTTAGTGGCATCAAAACCAACCAAGAATCAGATTTTGGCAAGACCACCAAAGAAATAATTTACTCTTCAGAGTCCAACAGCATGATGCTGGGTGTCCCAGATCTGAGATTGAATCTTATCTTCATCATTTACCAATTGTAAGACCTCAGCCAAATGACTTAATTTCTCCAAGGCTGCTTTCTCATCTGTAAAATGAGGACAATAATACTGACCTCCTACAGCTGTTATAAAAACTAAAGGATGTGATTATAAAGAACTTGGCATATTGCTTGCTGTTCAGTGTGTACCTGTTAGCTCTTTCCCTTCTCAATTATAAAGTCTGTGGTTAGGATGGTGCCTCACATTCCCCAGTAGAAACAGAAGTCAAGTACAGAAACTGAATTGGGAAATTTATGACTGACTTTATGACACTGAAGCCAATCCTGGAGAGATTTCACAAAAGAGGGAAGCACCTGGAAGCTTAATCTTGGAGTTGCAATACTTCCTTCACTTTGCAGAAGAAATCAGGAACACACTCTCTGCCAATCACAGGGAGTGTATTGACATGAATAGATCTTATGAAGAATGCATTGATGAAAGAGAGACTTATCGTTTCTTTGCTGACAGAAGACACATGGAGTATCGTAGTGTTGAAACGTATTCTTAGACCACATCTGGGTTCAGGTGGTAAATGTCTTTTGATTGATTGGTGATGTCTGTCCCCATACACTTGAGGAAGAAGTGGGGAACATGTGGTATCATACAAGCAATTCACCGTGTCTGCTCTAACCCCTTGTTTAATTTTGTGTGGGTTTTTTGACTCTTCCTTCTGTATCCTAACCCAATTCTTTATTGCTCCTAAACCCATTCTAATGATAAGAACTAAATATTTGCCAAGTATAAATACCTTAGCCACTAAACAGACTAAAAGTTAAATCAGTCATTTTCTTCCTGATCATTCAAATCATGAGTTAAATATGGCTTTTCTTCCGTTAAGCAGTAATCTTTTTGAGGGAATAAACTGTGTCTCAAATTCTGTACAAAGACAGACAAAACTGAATAACTCTCAATTACAGCTAAATAACAAGTAATGGAAGATACAGAGAAATAAACTATTAATTCCCTAATTATATTACTATTATCATCAATTAAACAAAAAACCCTCTGTCAACAGCCAATGAGATGCAGGTTTAAGGGGCATATATTGGTGCATTTTTACTGACTATGGTAAGAGCATGTTATTTCTCTTTGTAGATCCTTTATATATTGTGGATAATATTCAGTTATGTTTTTGCTTAAGCAGGTATTTTGAACATATTCCAGAAACTGCAGGAGGCATTGGGTAGAAAAAGTTGAATATATTATAGTTCTTGTTCTGTAAGAGGCCAAAGCATTTGTCTGTAGTGACAAACATGCAAGCAAATAATGATAAGTGAGCTAGTGGAGGTGTATATAAAGCGCCAAAAATAGATCTGAGTCAGAGAGGGAAGGACATTTCCAGCGATGTGATGTTATTTAGACTGGGTCCTGAAGGATAAGTATCAGTTAACTAGAGAAAGAAGGTGAGAAGGGGTCTTCTAAGCAAAGAAAAAGATACATGGCAAAGAACACAGAGGAGAAAAACTGGTGCATTCAAGAATAAAGAAAAGTTGTGAATGGCTGAAGCAAAGGACTAGAGATAGTAGCTTGTGAATTTAGAAAAGGAGTTTGGTGTCAAACTGTTAAGATCCTTCCTCATATATTTTGTTTAGGGATTTGGACTTTATTCTGTAGATAAGAAGTTCTCAACCATGGAGTCAGTGTCTCCCTGATACGCTATAATATGTGATGAGATCTACTGAAGAATCACTGGTTAGTAATAAAAGTGTAAATGCTTGTTATATATATATATACACACACATATATATACATACACACACACATACACTACACTATATATGTATACATATACTTTATAAATATACATACATATATACATGTATATACACACACATACACATATCACACAAAATGCTGGCTACCGCCCAATAGCTTTTCTCCCCTTATTTCCTACTACGAGACCCCTGATTTTGGGGGGTTTAAAAAGTGCCCAGATCAAAACACCCAGCTTCGTGGATCCTCTTGTAGGTAGGAGTGACCATGTGACAGGGTTGAGACCAATGAGATGTAAATGGCAGCCTGGGGTTGGTCTTTCTGGAAAACTGACTAAAGGGCACTGTTTCACCTGGCAAATGCCTTCTTGGTTTTTGTACCTTATCCCTTAACTTTGTCTCTTGTTCCTTCCGTGCACATAGATCTGATACTTTCAGGTGAAGAAGCCAACTTGAGAATCAAAGTCACATGATAAGATGTTACCATAAAGGTAGAAAGAGCCTAGTTCTTGAAAAATCCCTTAAGCAGCTACCCTGCACCTTCACTAGCTTCTTCAATGCTTCTGGATGTTTGAGACCAATAAACCACTATTTGGGCAAATGTAATCATGTTTCTGTTATATCTTGTTAGACTCTAGTTTAACTTATATAAGAGCAGATTTAAAGTCATCCTTAAAATAAGGTTACTTTGGAGGCTTCTGGGAAGATGGCAGAAGAATAAAGCATGGAGATCTCCTTCCTCTCCACAGATACACCAGAAATACATCTACACACGGAACAACTCCTACAGAACACCTACTGAACACTGGCAGAAGACCTCACACCTCCCAAAAGGCAAGAAATCCCCCACGTACCTGGGTAGGGCAAAAGAAAAAAGAATAAACAGACACAAAAGAATAGGGACGGGACCCGCACCAGTGGGAGGGAGCTGTGAAGGAGGAAAGGTTTCCACACACTAGGAAGCCCCTTCGCGGGAGGAAACTGCGGGTGGCGGAGGGGGTAAGCTTCGAAGCCGCGGAGGAGAGCACAGCAACAGGGGTGTGGAGGGCAAAGCGGAGAGATTCCCGCACAGAGGATAAGGGCCGACCGGCACTCACCAGCCCGAGAGGCTTGTCGGCTCACCCGCCGGGGCGGGAGGGGCTGGGAGCTGAGGCTCCGGCATTAGTCGGAGCGCTGAGAAAGGACTGGGGTTGGCAGCATGAACACAGCCTGCAGGGGGTTAGTGCGCCACGGCTAGCCGGGAGGGAGTCTGGGGAAAAGTCTGGAGCTGCCGAAAGGCAAGACACTTTTTCTTCCCTCTTTGTTTCCTGATGCGCGAGGAGAGGGGATTAAGAGCGCTGCTTAAAGGAGCTCCAGAGACGGGTGCGAGCCGCGGCTAAAAGCGCAGACCCCAGAAACGGGCATGAGACGCTAAGGCTGCTGCTGCCGCCACCAAGAAGCCTGTGTGCGAACACAGGTCACTATCTACACCCCGCTTCCGGGGAGCCTGTGCCGCCCGCCACTGCCAGTGTCCCGGGATCCAGGGACAACTCCCCCGGGAGAACGCACAACGTGCCTCAGGCTGGTGCAACGTCAACCTCTACCGCCGCAGGATTAACCCGCCCTCCGTGCCCCTCCCTCCTGCCGCCCTGAGTGAGCCAGAGCCCCCGAATCAGCGGATCCTTTAACCCCGTCATGTCTGAGGGAAGAACAGACGCCCTCCGGCAACCTACACGCAGAGATGGGGCCCAATTCAAAGCTGAGTCCCTGGGACCTGTGAGAACAAAGAAGAGAAAGGGAAATCTCTCCCAGCAGCCTCAGAAGCAGCGGAATAAAGCTCCACAATCAACTTGATGTCTATGGAATACCTGAATAGACAACGAATCATCCCAAATTGAGGAGGTGGACTTTGAGAGCAAGATTTATGCTGTATAGCTTTGCTTCCACCATTTGTACTAGGGTTCTTCTATCCTCCGTTATTTTGTTTCGTTTTGCTTTTAATATTTTTTCTTAATAATTATTTTTTTATTTTAATACCTTTATTATATTTTATCTTCTTTTATTTTACTTTATCTTCTTTCTTTTTTTCCTTCCTTCCCCCCTCCCTCCTTGCTTCCTTCCTTTCTTTTTCTTTCTACTTCTACTAATTCTTTCTTTCTACTTTTTCTCCCTTTTATTCTGAGCTGTGTGGATGAAAGGCTCTTGGTGCTGCAGCCAGGAGTCAGTTCTGTGCCTCTGAGGTGGGAGAGCCAACTTCAGGACACTGGTCCACAAGAGACCTCCCAGCTCCACATAATATCAAATGGCGAAAATCTCCCAGAGACCTCCATCTCGACACCAGCACCCAGCTTCACTCAACGACCAGCAAGCTACAGTGCTGGACATCCTATGCCAAACAACTAGCAAGACAGGAACACAACATTCGAATTATAGGGGTTCCAGAAGAAGAAAAGAAAAAGAAAGGGACTGAGAACATATTTGAAGAGATTATAGTTGAAAACTTCCCTAATATGGGAAAGGAAAGAGTTAATCAAGTCCAAGAAGTACAGAGAGTCCCATACAGGATAAATCCAAGGAGAAATACGCCAAGACACATATTAATCAAACTGTCAAAAATTAAATACAAAGAAAACATATTAAAAGCAGCAAGGGAAAAACAACAAATGACACACAAGGGAATCCCCATAAGGTTAAACAGCTGATCTTTCAGCAGAAACTCTGCAAGCCAGAAGGGACTGGCAGGACATATTTAAAGTGATGAAGGAGAAAAACCTGCAACCAAGATTACTCTACCCAGCAAGGATCTCATTCAGATTTGATGGAGAAATTAAAACCTTTATAGACAAGCAAAAGCTGAGAGAGTTCAGCACCACCAAACCAGCTTTAAAACAAATGCTAAAGGAACTTCTCTAGGCAAGAAGCACAAGACAAGGAAAAGACCTACAATAACGAACCCAAAAGAATTAAGAAAATGGGAATAGGACCATACATATCGATAATTACCTTAAATGTAAATGGATTAAACGCTCCAACCAAAAGACACAGACTGGCTGAGTGCATACAAAAACAAGATCGATATATTTGCTGTGTACAAGAGACCCACTTCAGACGTAGAGACACATACAGACTGAAAGTAAGGGGATGGAAAAAGATGTTTCATGCAAATGGAAACCAAAAGAAAGCTGGAGTAGCAATTCTAATATCAGACAAAATAGACTTTAAAATAAAGACTATTAGAAGAGACAAAGAAGGACACTATATAATCATCAAGGGATCGATCCAAGAAGATATAACAACTGCAAATATTTATGCACCCAACATAGGAGCACCTCAATACATAAGGCAAATACTAACAGCCATAAAAGGGGAAATAGACAGTAACACATTCATAGTAGGGGACTTTAGCACCCCACTTTCACCAATGGACAGATCATCCAAAATGAAAATAAATAAGGAAACACAAGCTTTAAATGATACATTAAACAAGATAGACTTAATTGATATTTATAGGACATTCCATCCAAAAACAACAGACTACACATTTTTCTCAAGTGCTCATGGAACATTCTCCAGGATAGATCATATCTTGGGCCACAAGTCAAGCCTTGGTAAATTTAAGAAAATTGAAATTGTTTCAAGTATCTTTTCTGACCACAACGCTATGAGACTAGATATCAATTACAGGAAAAGATCTATAAAAAATACAAACACATGGAGGCTAAACAATACACTACTTAATAACGAAGTGATCACTGAAGGAATCAAAGAGGAAATAAAAAAATACCTGGAAACAAATGACAATGGAGACACGATGACCCAAAATCTATGGGATGCAGCAAAAGCAGTTCTAAGAGGGACGTTTATAGCAATACCATCCTACATTAAGAAACAGGAAACATCTCAAATAAACAACCTAACCTTGCACCTAAAGCAATTAGAGAAAGAAGAAAAAAAAACGCCAAAGTTAGCAGAAGGAAAGAAATCATAAAAATCAGATCAGAAATAAATGAAAAAGAAATGAAGGAAACAATAGCAAAGATCAATAAAATTAAAAGCTGGTTCTCTGAAAAGATAAACAAACTTTATAAACCATTAGCCAGATCAAAAAAAAAAAAGGGAGAAGACTCAAATCAATAGAATTAGAAATGAAAAAGGAGAAGTAACAACTGACACTGCAGAAATACAAAAGATCATGAGAGATTAGTACAAGCAACTCTATGCCAACAAAATGGACAACCTGGAAGAAACGGACAAATTCTTAGAAATGCACAACCTGCCAAGACTGAATCAGGAAGAAATAGAAAATATGAACTGACCAATCACAAGCACTGAAATTGAAACTGTGATTAAAAATCTTCCAACAAACAAAAGCCCAGGACCAAATGGCTTCACAGGCGAATTCTATCAAACATTTAGAGAAGAGATGACACCTATCCTTCTCAAACTCTTCCAAAATATAGCAGAGGGAGGAACACTCCCAAACTCATTCTACAAGGCCACCATCACCTTGATACCAAAACCAGACAAGGATGTCACAAAGAAAGAAAACTACATGCCAATATCACTGATGAACATAGATGCAAAAATCCTCAACAAAATACTAGCAAACAGAATCCAACAGCACATTAAACGGATCATACACCATGATCAAGTGGGGTTTATTCCAGGAATGAAAGGATTCTTCAATATACGCAAATCAATCAACGTGATAAACCATTAACAAACTGAAGGAAAATAACCATATGATCATCTCATTAGATGCAGAGAAAGCTTTTGACAAAATTCAACACCCATTTATGATAAAAACCCTCCAGAAAGTAGGCACAGAGGGAATGGAACTTTCCTCAAAATAATAAAGGCCATATATGACAAACCACAGCCAACATCGTCCTCAATGGTGAAAAACTGAAAGCATTTCCACTAAGATCAGGAACAAGACAAGGTTGCCCACTATCACCACTCTTATTCAACAAAGTTTTGGAAGTTTTAGGAATCCAAATCGGAAAAGAAGAAGTAAAGCTGTCACTGTTTGCAGATAACATGATACTATACATAGAGAATCCTAAAGATGCTACCAGAAAACTACTAGAGTTAATCAATGAATTTGGTAAAGTAGCAGGATACAAAATTAATGCACAGAAATCTCTTGCATTCCTATACACTAATGATGAAAAATATGAAAGAGAAATTAAGGAAACACTCTCATTTACCACGGTAACAAAAATAATAAAATACCTAGGAATAAACCTACCTAAGGAGACAAAAGACCTGTATGCAGAAATCTATAAGTCACTCATGAAAGAAATTAAAGATGATACAAACAGATGGAGAGATATACCATGTTCTTGGATTGGAAGAATCAACATTGTGAAAATGACTCTACTACCCAAAGCAATCTACAGATTCAATGCAATCCATATCAAACTACCACTGGCATTTTTCACAGAACTAGAACAAAAAATTTCACAATTTGTATGGAAACACAAAAGACCCTGAATAGCCAAAGCAATCTTGAGAACGAAAAGCTGAGCTGGAGGAATCAGGCTCCTTGACTTCACACTATACTACAAAACTACAGTAATCAAGACAGTATGGTACTGGCACAGAAACAGAAAGATCAATGGAACAGGATAGAAAGCCCAGAGATAAACCCACGCACATATGGTCACCTTATCTTTGATAAAGGAGGCAGGAATGTACAGTGGAGAAAGGACAGCCTCTTCAATAAGTGGTGCTGGGAAAACTGGACAGGTACATGTAAAAGTATGAGATTAGATCACTCCCTAACACCATACACAAAAATAAGCTCAAAATGGATTAAAGACCTAAATGTAAGGCCAGAAACTATCAAACTCTTAGAAGAAAACATAGGCAGAACACTCTATGACATAAATCACAGCAAGATCCTTTTTGACCCACCTCCTAGAGAAATGGAAATAAAAACAAAAATAAACAAATGGGACCTAATGAAACTTCAAGTCTTTTGCACAGCAAAGGAAACCATAAACAAGACCAAAAGACAGCCCTCAGAATGGGAGAAAATATTTGTAAGTGAAGCAACTGACAAAGGATTAATCTCCAAAATTTATAAGCAGCTCATGCAGCTCAATAACAAAAAAACAAACAACCCAATCCAAAAGTGGGCAGAAGACCTAAATAGATATTTCTCCAAAGAAGATATACAGACTGCCAACAAACACATGAAAGAATGCTCAACTTCATTAATCATTAGAGAAATGCAAATCAAAACTACAATGAGGTATCATCTTACACCAGTAAGAATGGCCATCATCAAAAAATCTAGAAACAACAAATGCTGGAGAGGATGTGGAGAGAAGGGAAGCCTCTTGCACTGTTGGTGGGAATGTAAATTGATACAGCCACTGTGGAGAACAGTATGGAGGTTCCTTAAAAAACTACAAATAGAACTACCATATGACCCAGCAATCCCACTACTGGGCACATACCGTGAGAAAACCATAATTCAAAAAGAGTCATGTACCAAAATGTTCATTGCAGCTCTACTTACAATAGCCCAGAGATGGAAACAACCTAAGTGTCCATCATCGGATGAATGGATAAAGATGTGGCACATATATACAATGGAATATTATGCAGCCATTGAGCTATTTGTTATGAGGTGGATAGACCTAGAGTCTGTCATACAGAGTGAAGTAAGTCAGAAAGAGAAAGACAAATACCTTATGCTAACACATATATATGGAATTTAAGAAAAAAGAATGTCATGAAGAACCTAGGGGTAAGACAGGAAGAAAGACACAGACCTACTAGAGAACAGACTTGAGGATATGGGGAGGGGGCAGGGTAAGCTGTGACAAAGTGAGAGTGGCATGGACATATATACACTACCAAACGTAAAATAGATAGCTAGTGGGAAGCAGCCGCATAGCACAAGGAGATCAGCTTGGTGCTTTGTGACCGCCTGGAGGGGTGGGATAGGGAGGGTGGGAGGGAAGGCGACACAAGAGGGAAGAGATATGGGAACATATGTATATGTATAACTGATTCACTTTGTTATAAAGCAGAAACACACCATTGTAAAGCAATTATACTCTAATAAAGATGTAAAAAAATAAAAATAAGGTTACTTTGAATAATATGCATCCAAGTGTGCTTTCTGGACTGGGGAGAAAAGAATGGCAGAGAGTTGTAGTAAGAATATTTGTTATGTGTGTCCCAGAAAACAACAGCTGAGAATGTCTACTTTAAGAAATAGAAAGTAAATGATGGCTTTTCAACAGGAGAAAGACATGCCAAAGACTGTGCTTCAGAAAAATTCTGACATTTATGAAGATAGCACATTTGTTTAACCACAGACAGTGGTAGAGTTATAGAGCAGAGCACAACTTTTAGAGCCATATTTCCAGAGTTCAAATTCCAGCCCCACCATGTTCTACCTGAGATGAATTATGTTAAGTTTCTCAAGTGAGTATTGGGTTGGATATTCTGCATGTAAGCCTAGTGATTTGCTAACTGGAACTTACTAAGTATTGGCGGGGGTGGTATACAGTTAGCTAGCTGAGCACAGTTGAAGTTAGTTGAAGGTCAACTTTCCCACTATATCATTTGCTCACAATTACTTTTCACTCCTTCCAAAGCAAGCTGTATTGGCACGCCAATAAAAAGCTTGTTGAGTAATAAAGAGGCTTGACGAATTTGTACCCAATCAGTGGCCTATTTTCAGTTCTATAATTCCATAACACTCTCTTTGTGGTTTTTGAACTATGTTCATTTACAACATATTGAACAACAATAGTAAGTGCTCCCAGCCCAGCAAGAAGAAATTAAAAAAAAAAAAAGTAGCTTAAGCTCGTGTAAAATTTCAACACCAACTGAACACTCTCATTGTCTGGGCCATTTGAGTCCCATTGCCTGGTAACCAGTGCAATGCAGTGTGTTAGTCAATAAGCCGAATGCAGCCTTGCAAAGAAATGTCAATGATGTTTCTTCCCTTTGGATAGTCAGGGTGATAATCTGCTAGACTATAATACACCACAAAAGCTGCCAGGCTGTTCTGAGCATCCTGAAGAAGCAAACAGGGAAAACTGTGGACTCTCATGAAGAAATTAGTATAAGCAGAATTTTAGCCATTTCTAGTTGATTTTCCTCCTTCCTCTCCGTGATTTAAGGCAATTTTGCAGTCGCATTGGTGAGTTAAACTTATGGGACCATTCAGTTGTAGCAGCAAATGGTGCTCCAAAGAACCCACAACAGACAACAGCTGTAAATAGTATGCAACATACATACTATGTGTTTTTTCTTGTAATTGACAATTTCAGTTTTAATAACTCATCTTTGCTTGGGGTAGGGCAAAGAGTATCAAGTATATGTCTTTTTTTTTTCTCTGTAATTTACAAAATCTATTCCAGAGGCCACCAAAATCTATGGGGGAGTCATGGTTTGGCAAAATTGTAATTCTGAAAGCAACATATTGAATTTATGTCAGTGGTAATGACATCTGTATTAGAAACAAGTAGGGGGTGGTATAATGCCTGAGAGATATCAGGCTCAGGGCCAATGAAAAGCTGAGTAAGAACAGAAGACGTGTGATAACACACATGTACGCCCAACTATATAAACATCCATTCATTTATTCCTTCTTTCTTTCAACAATATATATTAAGCTCCTACTGGCACTCTGTAAGGTTCTGGAGATTCCAAAAGAAATAATGATTTTTGCCCTCAGGGAACTAATAATAGTCTGGTGAGAAAAACAGGCACACAGATAATTATGATCCAATGATCAGGGACATTTGTCAAGACATTTTTCAAAGCACAGCGGAATGCTCATTACGTTATTTATGGTAATGCAAAGCAACTGGAAGTGACTTAAACATGCATCCACAGGACATTAGTTAAAGAAATGATACGTAAAACAGAATACTATGCAACCATTAAAGGTGGCACATAGATCTCACACTGGAAGATATGTCACACAGTGATGAGTGAAAACAATGTAGGCGAGAGCACTGAATCATAATGGATCCCATTTGTGTCATTGTAGATACTTAAAGGTATCTGTATACAGAGACACATCTGCTAGTGGAGGCCACCTGGGTCATTTCTATGTCTTTTTTATCCCAATCTAGCATGTTTGTCTCTCCAGAAAATAACAATCATATGTCAGTTTTCATAAAGGCAAAATATTTTCCAGGAGTAGTAAACCACAGAAGAGAAAGATTTAAAAAAAGTTTTTTTTCCACAGAAGACGTGACATATGATCTGGTTTGTCCCACTGGAGTTTGAGTTTGCCAGATGAAGAAAAGAAAGAAGGGAGATGATGGAAGGGGGTAAGTCGATGTATTTGCAAGATAATGAGGTCATAAAGCACAGAGTGTCTGAAGAAGAGTGATGTGATTTTATGTAACTAAAACACTAGCTATATGGAAGGTAAGAAGGGGAGTGATGCTATAAGCTAAGTCTGTACCTGTTTCTTTTAAACAGGCCTTTTAGCCCATGCTAAGGAGTTTGGAAACAATCTTATAGGCTGTGGAAGCACCATGGAAAATCATTTTGCAAGAGTGTAATCAGATGGGGCTTCTTGTTGGAGCTGAAGATGATAGGAGAAATGGCCAAAAGAGCATATTGTGATTTTAAGGTCCAGTCAGCTAATTTGACCTTAACTCTGGAAGAGAGTGGATAAAAATGGCCTGACTGAAGGGCAAGGAGTGAAGAAGGAGACCAGGAAACAGAAATGGAAAAGAAAATGTCAATGAAAGAAGATTCTGAGAAAGAGAAAATTTGGTAAGAGGTGTGGTGGGAAAAAAATTTATACATTATACAATATACATGATACTAATGTTTACCACCAAAGGTAGCATGCTATGAAAATTTTCTGTACTGTTTTTCATTTACTAATATATCTTGGTGGTCTCTCCACATCAATATATAAAGATTCTTCCATCTCTCTTTTTTAATTAGTTGTATTTAGGGTACAATTTACATACAATAAATTTTACCAATTTTAATTTTACAATTCAATGAATTTTGACAAATGTATGCAGTGCTGTAAAACCACTAAGATCATGATTATCATCACAGAAATTCCCCTCATTCCCCTTTGCAGGCCGTTGCCTCACTCCATCCCTACCCTCTGGCAACCACTGATCTGCTTTTTGGCTCTGTAGGGCTGTCTTCTCTGGGACTTCATACAGCATATAACCTTTTTGTCTGGCCTCTTTCCCTTAGTGTAATGCTTTTGAGAGTCATCCATGTTGTTACATATATCAATAACGTGCTCCGTTTAGCCACTGACTTACATTCTAGTGTACCACAGAGCAATGGACATGCCACTATTTGTTTATTCCCTCACCTGTTGATAAGCATTTGCATTATTTCCAGTTTAGGGCTACTATGAAATAAGCTGCTATAGTCATTTGTGTATACATTTTTCTTCAAAGTGAATACTTGGGGGAATAGAATTTCTGCATACTTTGGTAGGGTTAATATTATGGTAGGTTTTTATGAGATGTGCCAAGCTGTTTCCCAAAGAGTCTGTCCTATTCTGCATGTCCACCAGCAGTGTCTGAGGGTTCCAGTTAATCCACAGAACAACTGACCCTTAGTATTGTCAAGCCTTTTTAATTTTAGTCATTCTAATGGGGAGGTAGTGGTGTCTAATTGTTGTTTTCATTTGCATTTCCCTGATGACAGATGATGTTGAGAATCTTCGTATGTGCTTTTTAGCCATTTTCATACTTTCTTAATGGAAGTATCTTTTCAGATCTTTTGCTTATTTTAAAATCAGGCTGTTTGTCTTATTATTGAGTTTGATGTGTTCTTTATATATTCTAAATATAACCGTTTAACAGATATAGGTTTAGTAAATTCTCCCACTCTTTGGCTTACCTTTTCATTTTCTTGAAAATGTATTTTGAAGCCAAAACATTTTTTATTTGATAAAGTCAAATTTCTCCATTCTTTTTCTTTCATAGTTTGAGTATTTGGTGTTCCATCTAAGAAACCTTTGCCTAACTCAATGTGACCATGATTTTCTTCTGCAAGATTTATAGTCTAAGTTTTACATTTAAGTCAATCAATATTAGGTCTAGTGAGTTAACTTTGGATTATAATATGATATAAGGGTTGGGATTCATGTTTTTCTTCCTAGGATATCCTTTAGGATTTTATACACATTCAGTCTTATCTTCTTCAAATAACAACAGTTTTATTTTTTCCTCTCTAAACCTGAAAGCATCTATTTCAACTGAAGGGTGGGATGCTACTCGCATCTACTGGTCTCTATTGGATAGGGGCCCAGGATGCTACTAAACATTCTGTAATGCACAGAACAGACTCCCATAACAAAAAATTATCTGGTTCAAAATGTCAATAGAGAGAAGAATGAAAAACTCTAGCTTATACTCTACAATACAATATTAAATAGAACTGGTGATAGTGGCAATCTTTTTTTTTGTTTCTAGTCTCAGAAGGCAAGCTTTCAACATTTCCCCATTGAGGCTTTTGAAACTACCCTTTATTAAATTAAGAAAGTTTTCTTCTATTCCTACCTGCTAAGAGCTTTTGATCTTCAATTACGTCAAATTATTTCAAGTGGTATTTTGCTTCTATTGAAATGAATACATAATTTTCTCCTTTATTCTGTAAATGTGATGAATTACATGGATTTATTTTTATTTCCTTTATAGAAAACTTTGAATATACACAAATATATTTACTGCCCAGCTACAACAATTATCAATTTCCAACCATTTTTGTTTTATTTATACTCCCACTCTCTACCTCTCGCAAGATTATTTTGAAACAAGTCTCAGGCATCATTTTAACACTGATTTTTTTTGCAAGTTGTATCAACATTACATTCCTGAAATACAATCAATTTGATTACGATATATCATATATCATTTTATGTAATTCTGGATTTGATTGTTTTCTCGGGAATTTTGCACCTATGTCCCATGAGAGAAGTTGGTCTATAATTTTTCTTTCTTGTAATGTCCTTTTCAGACTTTTATATCAAGGTTGTGATGAGCTGGAAGTCATTACCACTTCTTCTTTTCTGTGGAAGATTTTTGAAGATTAGAAATACTTCCTCCTTAAATTTATGGTAAAATTTCCTAGTGAAGCCATCTGAGCACAGAATTTTTTTCTCTGAAGATTTTAATAACAACCCAAATTACATAATAACAAAACCAAAATATTAAAAAGCATTCAAATCATGTAATAAAGAAATCCAACCACTCAGATTTTCTATTTCTTCCTTTGTCAGTTTGGTAATTCTACTTTTCAATAATTTTACATTTAAAGCTATATTTTCAAATTTGTTGGTGTAAAGTTATTTTAAAATCCCCCTTATATTTAGGAGTCTCTAGTGATGGTCCTTATTTTTATTTCTGATATAGAGTTCTTTATTCTTAATCATTCTCAAAGAGAGCATATCATTTTTAGTCTTTTCCAAAAATGAACTCTTTTAGTTTTCTCTTTCATTTATTTCTCCTCCTAAATTTCATTCTTCCTTCCTTCTACTTTCTTTGGTGTCAATATCATTGTTCTTTTACAAAGAACTTAAAATCGTATTTACATCATTGGCCCAGTGTATGATGGAATTTTATAAATGTTATCCATGTGTTTAAAAGAATGCCACTGAGTGCAACGTTCCATATACACCAAGTAGATCAGATTTGTTAGTTATATTCTTCATATTCTCTATATTTTTGCTTGATATTATGTCTCCTTATTCTATAAGTTACTGAGAGAGGTATATTAAGTGTCTCCAAAGACTATTTTAGATTTGTCTATTTCTTCTTATAATGTTGTCAATTGTTTCTTTATTTTAAAGCTATGTTTTAAATGAAAACAGATTTAGCATCGTTATGTTGTCCTAACTGGACATTTTATTGTTATAAGGTATTTCTCTATTTCTACTAAAACATTTCTCCCTAGCTTCTCCTTTGGCTGTATTTGCTGGATTTCTTTAGGTTAGTATTTACAATGTGTATCATTTCCCATCCCTTTATTTTCAAACTTTCTATAATTTTCTAGTAGATATTCATTTCTTGGATGTATCATATAATTGACTATTATATTTTATTCAGTCTGGCAATATTTATTCTTTTATTTTTTGTTTTAATTTTTTTTAATTTTTGAATTTTATTTATTTTTTATACAGCAGATTCTTATTAGTCATCAATTTTATACACGTCAGTGTATATATTTCAATCCCAATTGCCCAATTCATCACACCACCAACCCCACCCCAGCACCGCTTTCCCCACCTTGGTGTCCATACGTTTGTTCTCTACATCTGTGTCTCAATTTCTGCCCTCCAAACCAGTTAATCTGTACTATTTTTCTAGGTTCCACATATATGCATTAATATACGATATTTCTTTTGCTCTTTCTGACTTACTTCACTCTGTATGACAGTCTCTAGATCCAACCACGTCTCAACAAATGACCCAATATCGTTCCTTTTTATGGCTGAGTAATATTCCATTGTATATATGTACCACTTCTTCTTTATCCATTTGTCTGTCGATGGGCATTTAGGTTGCTTCCATGACCTGGCAACTGTAAACAGTGCTGCAATGAACACTGGGGTGCATGGGTCTTTTTGAATTATGGTCTTCTCTGGGTATACGCCCAGTAGTGGGATGGCTGGATCATATGGTAATTCTATTTTTAGTTTTCTAAGGAACCTCCATACTGTTCTCCATAGTGGCTGTATCAGTTTACATTCCCACAAACAGTGCAAGAGGGTTCCCTTTTCTCCACACCCTCTCCACCATTTGTTGTTTGTAGCTTTTTTGATGATGCCTATTCTAACTGGTGTGACGTGATACTTAATTGTAGTTTTGATTTGCATTTCTCTAATAATTAGTCATGCTGAGCAGCTTTTCATGTGCTTCTTGGCCATCTGTATGTCTTCTTTGGAGAAATGTCTATTTAGGTCTCCTGCCCATTTTTGGATTGGGTTCTTTGTTTACTTCATATTGAGCTGCATAAGCTGTTTATATATTTTGGAGATCAATTCTTTGTCTGTTGATCCATTTACAAATATTTTCTCCAATTCTCGGGGTTGCCTTTTCATCTTGTTTATGGTTTCCTTTGTGGTGCAAAACCTTTGAAGTTTCATTAGGTCCCAGTTGTTTATTTTTGTTTTTATTTCCATTACTCTAGGAGGCGGGTCAAAAAGGATCTTGCTGTGATTTATGTCAAAGAATGTTCTTCCTATGTTTTCCTCTAAGAGTTTTATAGTCTCTGGCCACACATTTAGCTCTTTAATCCATTTTGAGTTTATTTTTTGTGTATGGTGTTAGGGAGTGTTCTAATTTCATTCTTTTACATGTAGCTGTCCAGTTTTCTCAGCAGCACTTATTGAAGACACTGTCTTTTCTCCATTGTATATCCTTGCCTCATTTGTCATAGATTAGTTGACCATAGGAGCATGGTTTTATCTCTGGGCTTTCTATCTTGTTCCATTGATCTTTGTTTTTGTGCCAGTACCATACTGCCTTGATTACTGTAGCTTTGTAGTATAGTCTGAAGTCAGGGAGTCTGATTCCTCCAGATGCATTTTTTTCCCTCAAGACTGCTTTGGCTATTCAGGGCCTTTTGTGTCTCCATACAAATTTTAAGATTTTTTGCTCTGATTCCGTAAAAAATGTTGGTGGTAATTTGATAGGGATTGCATTGAATCTGTAGGTTGCTTTGGGTAATATAGTCAATTTCACAATATTGATTCTTCCAATCCAAGAACATGGTCTGTCTCTCCATCTGTTGGTATCATCTTTAATTTCTTTCATCAGTGTCTTATAGTTTTCTGCATACAGGTCTTTTATCTCCCTAGATAGGTTTATTCCTAGGTATTTTATTTTTTTTGTTGCAATGGTAAATGGGAGGAGTGTTCCCTTAATTTCTCTTTCAGATTTTTCATCATTAGTGTATAGGAATGCAAGAGATTTCTGTGCATTAGTTTTCTATCCTGCAACATTACCAAATTCATTGATTAGCTCTAGCAGTTGTCTGGTGCCATCTTTAGGATTCTCTATGTATAGTATCATGTCATCTGCAAACAGTGACAGTTTTACTTCTTGCTTTGCAATTTGTACTCCTTTTATTTCATTTTCTTCTCTGACTGCTGTGGCTAGGACTTCCAAAACTATGTTGAATAACAGTGGTGAGAGTGGACATCCTTGTCGTGTTCCTGATGTTAGAGGAAATGCTTTCAGTTTTTCACCATTGAGAATGAGGTTTGCTGTGGGTGTGTCATATATGGCCTTTATTATGTTGAGGTAGGTTCCCTCTATTCCCACTTTCTGGAGAGTTTCTATCATAAATGGGCGTTGAATTTTGTGAAAAGCTTTCTCTGCATCCATTGAGATGATCATATGGTTTTTATTCTTCAATTTGTTAATAAGGTGTATCACATTGAATGATTTGCATATATTGAAGAATCCTTGCATCTCTGGGATAAATCCCACTTGACCATAGTTTATGATCCTTTTAATGTGTTGTTGGATTCTGTTTGCTAGTATTTTGTTGATGATTTTTGCATCTATATTCATCAGTGATATTGGTCTCTAATTTTCCTTTTTTTTGTAGTATCCTTGTCTGGTTTTGGTATTAGGGTGATGGTGGCCTCACAGAATGAGTTTGAGAGTGTTCGTTCCTCTGCAATATTTTGGAAGAGTTTGAGAAGGATTGGTGTTAGCTCTTCTCTAAATGTTTGATAGAATTAACCTGTGAAGCCATCTAGTCCTGGACTTGTGTTTGTTGAAAGATTTTTAATCACAGTTTCAATTTCATTACTTGTGACTGGTCTGTTTCTATTTTCTATTTCTTCCTGGTTCAGTCGTGGAACGTTATACCTTTCTAAGAATTTGTCCATTTCTTCCAGGTTGTCCATTTTATTGGCATACAGTTGTTTGTCCTAGTTTCTTAGGATGCTTTGTATTTCTGCAGTGTCTGTTGTAACTTATCCTTCTTCATTTCTAATTTTACTGATTTGAGTCCTCTCCCTTTTTTTTCTTGATGAGTCTGGCTAATGGTTTATCAATTTTGTTTATCTTCTCAAAGAACCAGCTTTTAGTCTTATTGATCTTTGCTATTGTTTTCTTTGTTTCTATTTCATTTATTTCTGCTCTGATCTTTATGATTTCTTTCCTTCTTCTAACTTTGGGTTTTGTTTGTTCTTCTTTCTCTAGTTCCTTTAGGTGTAAGGTTAGATTGCTTATTTGAGATTCTTCTTGTTTCTTGAAGTAGGCTTGTATAGCTATAAACTTCCCTCTTAGAACTGCTTTTGCTGCATTCCATAGGTTTTGGAGCATCGTGTTTTCATTGTCATTTGTCTCTAGGTATTTTTTGATTTCCTCCTTGATTTCTTCAGTGATCTCTTGGTTATTCAGTAATGTATTGTTTAGCCTCCATGTATTTGTGTTTTTTACGTTTTTTCCCCAGTAATTCATTTCTAATCTCATAGCATTGTGGTCAGAAAAGATGCTTGATTTGATTTCAATTTTCTTAGATTTACTGAGGCTTGATTTGTGCCCCAAGATGTGATCTATCCTGGAGCTGTTCCGTGCACACTTCAGAGTGTAATCTGCTGTTTTTGGATGGAATGTCCTATAAATATCAATTAAATCTATCTTGTCTATTGTGTCATTTAAAGCTTCTGTTTCCTTATTTATTTTCATTTTGGATGATCTGTCCATTGGTGTAAGTGAGGTGTTAAAGTCCCCCACTATTATTGTGTTACTGTTGACTTCCTGTTTTATAGCTGTTAGCAGTTGCCTTATGTATTGAAGTGCTCCTGTGTTGGGTGCATATATATTTATAATTGTTATATCTTCTTCTTGGATGGATCCCTTGATCATTAGTAGTGCCGTTCCATGTCTCTTGTAACATTCTTTATTTTAAAGTCTATTTTATGTGATATGAGTAATGTTACTACATCTTCTTTCGAGTTCCATTTGCATGGAATATCTTTTTCCCTACCCTCATTTTCAGTCTGTATGTGTCCCTAGATCTGAAGTGGGTCTCTTGTAGACAACATATAGATGGGTCTTGTTTTTGTATCCATTCAGCAAGCCTGTGTCTTTTGGTTGCAGCATTTATTCCATTCACGTTTAAGGTAATTATTAATAATGTATGTTCCTATGACCATTTTCTTAATTGTTTTGGGTTTATTTTTGTAGGTCTGTTTCTTCTCTTGTGTTTCCCACTTACAGAAGTTCCTTTAACATTTGTTGTAGAGCTGGTTTGGTGGTGCTGAATTCTCTTAGCTTTGCTTGTCTGTAAAGCTTTTGATTTCCCCGTCGAATCTGAATGAGATCCTCGCCAGGTAGAGTAATCTTGGTTGTAGGTTCTTCCCTTTCATCACTTTAAGTATATCATGCCACTCCCTTCTGGCTTGCAGAGTTTCTGCTGAGAAATCAGCTGTTAACCTTATGGGAGTTCCCTTGTATGTTACTTGTCGTTTTTCCCTTGCTGCTTTCAATAATTTTTCTTTGTCTTTAATTTCTGCCAGTTTGATTACTATGTATCTTGGCCTCTTTCTCCTTGGGTTTATCCTGCCTGGGACTCTCTGCGCTTCCTGGACTTGGATGGCTATTTCCTTTCCCATGTTAGGGAAGTTTTCGATTAAAATCTCTTCAAATATTTTCTTGGGTCCTTTCTCTCTCTCTTCTCCTTTTGGGACGCCTATAATGCGAATGTTGTTGCATTTAATGTTGTCCCAGAGGTCTTAGGCTGTCTTCGTTTCTTTTTATTCTTTTTTTCTTTATTCTGTTCCACAGCAGTGAATTCCACCATTCTGTCTTCCAGGTCACTTATCCGTTCTTCTGCCTCAGTTATTCTGCTATTGATTCCTTTTAGTGTAGTTTTCATTTCAGTTATTGTATTGTTCATCTCTGTTTGTTTGTTCCTTAATTCTTCTAAGTCTTTGTTAAACATTTCTTGCATCTTCTCGATCTTTGCCTCCATTCTTTTTCTGAGGTCCTGGATCATCTTCACTATGATTATTCTGAATTCTTTTTCTGGAAGACTGCCTATGTCCATTTCATTTAGTTGTTTTTCTCGGTTTTTTTCTTGTTCCTTCTTCTGGTACATAGGCCTCTGCTTTTTCATCTTGTCTATATTTCTGTGAATGTGGTTTTTGCTCCACAGGCTGTATGATTGTAGTTCTTCTTGCTTCTGCTGTCTGCCCTCTGGTGGATGAGGCTATCTAAGAGGCTTGTGCAAGTGTCCTGATGGGAGGGACTGGTGGTGGGTAGAGCTGACTGTTGCTCTGGTGGGCAGAGCTCACTAAAACTTTAATCCGTTTGACTGCTGATGGGTGGGGCTGGGTACCCTCCCTGTTGGTTGTTTGGCCTGCGGCAACCCAACACTAGAGCCTACCTGGGCTCTCTGGTGGGGCTAGTGGCAGTCTCTGGGAGGGCTCATGCCAAGGAGTACTTCCCAGAACTTCTGCTGCCAGTGTCCTTGTCCCCACGGTGAGCCACAGCCACCCCCAGCCTCTGCAGGAGACCCTCCAACACTAGCACATAGGTGTGGTTCAGTCTCCCCTGGGGTCACTGCTCCTTCCCCTGGGTCCTGATGTGCACACTTCTTTGTGTGTGCCCTCCAAAAGTCAAGTCTGTGTTTCTCCCAGTGCTGTCAAAGTCCTGCAATCAAATCCCACTAGCCTTCAAAAGTCTGATTCTCTAGGAATTTCTCCTCCCGTTGCCAGACCCCCAGGTTGGGAACCCTGACGTGGGGCTCAGAACCTTTACTCCAGTGGGTGGACTTCTGTGATATAAGTGTTCTCCAGTCTGTTAGTCACCCACCCAGCAGTTATGGGATTTGATTGTACTGTGGTCGCGCCCCTCCTACCTTCTCATTTTGGCTTCTCCTTTGTTTTTGGATGTGGGGTATCTTTTTTGGTGAGTTCCAGTGTCTTCCTGTCGATGACTGTCCAGCAGCTACTTGTGATTCTGGTGTTCTTGCAAGAGGGAGAGCACGTCCTTCTACTGTGCCATCTTGGTTCTGATTCTCTATCTCTTTTAAATGGAGTATTTATCAACTTACATTTGATGCAACTAATGACATATGTGTGTTTAACGCTATCTTTTTATTTTTTGTTCTCCATTCATTTTAACTGTTGTATAATCTATTTTATTTCCTGTCTTGTCTTCATTTAGAATGGGTATTTTTTTTACCATTGTTCCTTTTTTCTGCTCTATTAGTATAGTAGTTACACATCCTTTTATTCTTCTTTAATTAGTTACTTTCAAGATTACAGTATGTACATATAACTTATCATAGTAAATATAATCTACCACATTTTGATCTATCATACCATAAATCTTAAAACTCACAAAACACATTTATTGTGTTATAAAGTTGACATTAATTTAAATTAAATTATATATTTACCCTTTTAATTTTTCTTCATTCCTTACTCCATCTACAAGCGTCCATCAGGTTTCATTTTCCTTCTGCCTAAAAAATCACCCATCATTATTTCTTCTGCCATGGGTCTGCTAGCAGTGAATACTCTCCCTTTTTGTATTTTCTTCATTTGTCTAAAAATGAATTCATCCCAACTTCAGGTTTAAAAGTTACTTTTGCTGAGTATTGGATCATATCTCACCCCTGGTGCTGAACTCTGTTTCCCATTTCTTTCCATGTTCCTTCCACCAAGATCCTGTTAGAACTTGGCTGCTTTCAACACCCCTTTCAAGTACTTAGAAGTCTGTCTCCTCATTTTGCAGAAATAGGAATATGTGTTTTTGTTTTCTATCATACGTGTGTTTTTTACACGGTTTCCAAAAGAAGGGAGAATGTCTTCAATGGAATTTCCAAGTTCTTGAACTTTCTTATACTCGTCTTTTTAAAATTTCTGTTGATTATATTGAATTTTCCAGGTAGACAATCCTAACATCTGCAAAGAATGAAACATTTCTTTCTCTCCAAAGTCTATATCACTTATTCCACATACCTTTCTAATTTCTTAGAATTTCCTCACTAATGTGAAATAAGAGTCCTTTAATGCAATTCAATGTTATCACATCTGGTGGCTCTCTGACAGATTAACTAATAATTTGTGCCAGCTCTGTTAAAATGTGTGGGATTATATGTAAACACATTCATGATATTTCTATAGAAACTTGCAGCTGAGAAGGCACTTTCACCTACATTATCCTTTTAGTTCTCAAAATAAATGGTAAAGTAGGCAAGACAAGTATTATTCTCTTCTCACTCATAAAGCTAGAAAGGAGAGAAAGCAAGAGGAAAATTTAGGTGTTCTGAAACAAAATCCAATGTTCTTTTCATTTGACCATGTACTATTTTGTATGTATACTTAACAGGTAGGCTAAAATTAATCCTCTTGAGATAAACCATGATGATATATTGAGGGTAAAACAAGCACCATGTAAATTCTGAATCAGGGAAGCAGGGTTTGAGGCCCGGTTCTGCTTCATACTAACTGAATGTATTTGGGGAAATTAAACTCTTTTGAAATCTCAGTTCCTGACCTAGAAAATCAGGCTCTCTCAGGTCTTTGCAGGACTAAATTCAATGATTATCAATGGCAATGTGAAATACAGTAGATAAAAATAAAACTTTTTAGCCAGTGGTTTCAATCCCCTTTGATTCTATTATATTCTCTGTATTCTTTTAATAGAGCACCTAAGAAGAAGCAAAATTACATGGAGCTTCATCTCTTTTTTTCTCTTTTTCCAATATTCAGGTGCAAGTGCTAATAAGTAGAGAAGTCAAAAGTCAGGTGGCGGCAGAAGAAAGTAGTAAAGGTAATCACTGCTAGTAATCAGCTTCTGAACAATCAAGTGTAGCCTGGATCTCTCTTGCTTCTCCTGACAGCTGGGGCACAATTCCTTTTCAGATGAGCAGGGTCTTCTGTTCACATGCCCTCTTTTACACACTCTTAAGCTATGAGCTTTCTGGCCTATATGCCATGAGAATAAGAAATTGACCAGATGGCAGTTTCCGAACTAGTCTCATTTGGGGTTGCTCCAAATGGTGAGGTTAAAAACCTCAGTTCACCCCAAATTGATCATCTTCACTCCCACTGGAAGAGGCAAGAAGTGGTCTCAGATCTTGTCCCTCCCAGAACTTTGTAATCTACCTTCCTCTCAAAGCTTGAGAAATGACCTCCATACCCCAGAATGGCATACAGCCTGAGAAGTCTGACTTCTTTCTGTAAAGAGATTACTTAATTTTCACCAGATATATAGGGGCTCCTGCATTGACAGAGGGAAGAGAGAGGACGCTCATGGCCCCCACTTGCCTCTCTGAGGATTCGCGGGGGCAGCAGGGAGGCAGCTGTGGAGCAAAGGCTGACCTTAGACCCTACACAGCTGATGAGCTATAGAAATTGACTGGAGCCCATGATCATTTTCTTAACTCTTTAAAACTTCTTCACGAATTGTAAGCAATACACACAACTGGGAGGGAAATGCCCAGGACCAGAAAGGCCCCACCCTCTCTAATTCCTCCTCTCTCCATCATACATCCCTCCTGCTTCTTCACCACATGCATACAGCCTCTTCCTCACCATCTGTTCCAGCCACACAGCATCCCAAGAGATCCAAAACAAACAGAAAAAAAAACCAGATCTGACTGCATCACCTTCCACATAATAAATATAGTAGAATCTATACTTCTTATAGAGTTGAAAGTCCTCACCAGCTGGCCTCAGCCAGACTGTCTGGTCTCAATCCCTGTTCCTCCTGAACCAAATAGTATTCGCTCTGCTTTTTACTGTTCCCAAAATACATGTCCTTTCCCTCCCATGGCTGTGTTGCTGCCCACACTCTTCCCTCTGTTTAGAAGTCTTTCCCCACTTCCGTGCCTGGAAAATTCTTATTGCCCTTCACCCTGAAGCTTTTCTTGATCCCCACCCACCCCGTCACCAACCTAGGAAGAGGGAGTAGTCTCCGTCTCCTAGGTCTTACTACATATGTGGATTTCTAGTATTATCCAGATGCACATTAGCCATACATCTGTACACAACTCCCCAAGTAAACTTATCATCCATTTTATCATTTCGTCTCTTTCTTCCACTATCCAGCCTGCTTCCTATACCTTAATTCTCTGTTCCTAAAGCGGTGTACATTGGGGGTTTTCAGAAAATATTTGCTGAGTAGATGTGTGTAATTAATTGTAATTAACCTCTAATTAACCTCTCCATGCCCAGCTGTGTCACAACATACAAATTCACTAATTTTTTCAGAATCCATTCATTTGTTCATTCATTCAACAAGTATTTATTGAGTGCTTAAGATGCACCAGGCGCTGTATTACAAATTGGAGCTGTAACAGGGAAAGAGTCAAAGTCCCTGCCATCAGGAGCTTACCTTCTAGTGGGGAAGGCAAACAGTATCATCATGTAAGTACTGTGAAGAAAAATAAAGCAGAGAGGCAGCAGAGAATTCAGAGGAGGGGCGGAGGTCATCATTTTAGAAAAGATGATGAAGAAAAGTCTCTCTGAGGAGTTGGCATCTAAGCAGAGACCTCCTTGCATTGAGGAAATTTAGCCAGTTCAAGAAATAAAGTTAAATAGAGCTGGAATAGAGTGTGTGAAGTGGACAGAATGGACAAGAGCCAGATTCTATGAGTCTTACAGAGAAAGACTGGGTTGTAATGAAAAATCACGGAGGTTTGAGCAGGGCAGTACCACGATCTAATTTGTACTTTTGCTCCATTTAAGATAATTTTCTGTACCACAATCAGGATAACGTTTTCAAAGTCCAGAAGGGAGACCAATTAAGTTCATCACGTGTGACAATAGCACATTGTTCTGTGTTTCTGATACCAAAACGATGCCATAGAAGACTGACCACTTTAAACTATTTGCCCTCAACAGTGGTCACTCACCAGGCTTTTCCACTTTACGTGACCATTATGAAAGTTTACATCCATAAAGTGGTAAACAAGGTTATGTGCCCATTCATTTATTCAACATTTATTGAGTATCTTCTATGTGCCAAGGACATATCAAACACTGAGGGTAAACAAGTAGTTTTAGGCAGAGTCCCTGTCCTAAAAGAACTCCAAGTTTTCCCATGGGAAATAGATATTTATTGCGAGTGAAAGAATTTTGGCCTTTTAGGAAATTCCCTCAACTAAAGCAGTGTTTCTCAAACTGTGTTTTACATGTGAATCCTCCGGAGAACTTGTTAAAATGCAGATTCTGTTTCAGTGACTCTGGGGTCTGGGCCTGAGGTCCTGCATCTCTACCAAGCCCCCAAGTGATGCCAAGATTGCTAGTCCAAAGATCACACTCTGAGCAGCAAAGCTCTCCCTGTCCCATGGAAATATAATGCAAGCCACAGAAATATTATGCAAAATTTAAAATTTTTCTAGTAGCTACATTTTTTAAATTAAAAAAATTAACTTTAATAATAAATTGTATTTAACCCCAAAGATTCAAAACATTACCATTCCGATATGTAATCAATACAAAAAACGATTAATAGGATATTTTACATTTTTTTGTACTTAGTCATCAGAAGTCTGGTGTGTATTTTACACTTTCAGTACACCTCAATTCGGACTGCTTTCTTCTAACTGCTCAATAGCCTCATGTGACTCGTGACTACTAACTTGAACAATACAGCCCTAGACCCTCTTTCAAGTCTCTAACTGAAACCCTTCACCATACTCAATGATAAAAGTTTACTATACTCCAATGTAATATAGTCAAGGCATTAAGAAAATGAATAAAATAATAGCTCCCCCCAAACAAAACATTCTGTTTCATTGCCTTCTTTCTCATGAAACAATCCAATTTTGAAATATTACAAACTCATATTTCTTTGCAAAGGGCAATCTCACCTTCTTATTTTGTTCCTATCTATCTCTGACTATAAGAAAGTGGGTTTGGATAATAGGTATAAATGAAAAGAAAATCAGGAAATCTATTCCTGATTTTCAGATAACCAAGAGGAAGTGGTGTAATCGAGGCTGAGATAACAATTTTAGACTCTGCATAAATAAGAGCAAATGCATCTGCATCGCCTCATCTGCATCAAACTGTACAGACTTTTCTGGAGATTTTGTTTAATATGCTGAAAATAAAAATAATACATCTGTGCTATAATGATACATAATATATACAGTATCATAATAGAGTATTTGGATTGGGTTTGAGAAATTTACTACACACAGAAATGACAGTCACTTGGGAGAAGCGTGTAATCGCATCAGGAAAATTACAGACAGATGCTGCTGCAGCCCACCCCACCCACCCCCCACGAACCCATCAGCTGATCTCAGTTAGGGATGCTCACAATTCTGCCTGGGATCTGCTGGCTCACTGGTACCCAAGGGCACTGGCTCCTTTACCCCTGGCCTCCCTATTAGAATTAATTCTGCCCGAGGAAAGCACTATAATTCCCTCAAGCTCCAGAAGGCCCCAGGAGGGCTCTGTCACCTACAGACCACGAGGGTGGGGTTAAATCACTACCAGCTGTTTCTGTGTGTTTCACTACAAAACCAAGGCTCCAACCACCTCCTGCCAGAGCTCCTGGCCTGAGTACTATCGCAGCATAGCTGTGCATCACAGTAACCTCGAGAAACATAAATAACCGAAGTGAGCTGGGAGGAGACCTTTTCAGGCTCCATGAAGACTCATCCAACACAGCTCACCTTGTTACGCTAGATTACATTTCACCAGGTTGAGGCATATTATAAGGCAGTGAAAGATAGAGATACAAATCTTGAAGAAAGAGATTAAAGAGCTTTTGGCTTTGCTCAGAAAATGCTGAAATATCCTAGGGAATAATTCTGCTCCCAGATCACATACAATGGGTCTCTCGCTTTGCTCTTACCCACATTATTTGCCTAACCATATCTGAACAAGAAAAGAATCCAAAGTCCCCGAGGGCGCAGGCTCTCAGTTCCAAAGCCAAAGTTTCCTCCATAAGCAAAGTACCCCTGTGTTACCATGGGCTGCTGGGCAATCTTATTGCAGGATATTATTAGGCATCCATGACGAAGGGAAGGGAAATGATAAGAGTGAAGGAGGGGGGAAATGTGATCTTCTGTGCAATGGACATCTTAAAATAGGCAAATAGGATGATTCTCTTTTTCAATTGTAAAGTACAAACTGAAAGCCCGCTCTCTTTACCGCAGTACCTTTCAGGAATCTTAGACTGCCCCCAAACCCTTGCTAGTTCCAGCTATTTAAGACACCAAGTGAAACCACCAAGTGAAAACCACACGATGAATAAATTACAGGCCTGAGTCATAAGGACCATTAAGGTAGGAGGAGAAAATTTAAGAGTCTTAAGCCCAAAACATATGTCACCACCTGACACTGGAGCAGAGCAGTTTAAAACTGAAATCGTGCCAGGAAATTTCAATAGCTGTGTTACTTGCTTTGAGATGTGGAAATTTTTACTCTCGCAATGGTTGGCGTGGTACAGGCTGTTTCAAGAACCTGGGGGTGTTTAAGGAACCAGCGAAAGTCGGCAATAGGAAAGTAACCCTGCTGCTTAGTTACTCCACAAACAGAACCCAGAGCTGTTCCCGGGCACACTTTGGTTGGAATAGAGCTATTATACCTTAAAACTAAGGCTCAGCTGCTGATTTATGGTAAGAGATGAAAGGAGGGAGCGCGAGAAGAAACAAGAGAAAAAGAAAGAAAGAGGATTATTATTGCTGCTGTTCCGATCAAAACAACTACAGTGGTGACCTGCCAGTTCCTCACTTACATAACCTGACAAGGGTATTTCGTATTCCCAGTTGCCTGGCAACCTGGCTTTTATGTTTAAGCCATTTAAATGTATTCACCTTCTGAATTAGGTACATTCACAGATGACTGAGCAATAAGAAAGAGTCCCTGGCAGGCCAAGAGCTCCTAGGATGTGTGGAATCAACAGCGTGGGGTGGAGTGGGTCTGGTCGGTGAGCCTCGCAGAGACTATTAGTGACACATTTAGGCCTGAACATGAGAAATTGAGATCAGCATACAAAATCTTTCGCTGCTTCCAAACCAGGCTGCTATCAGGATCAAAGACTTATTTCTGGCCCATCTTTCTCATGTTTCCTTCTGCCTTCCTGACACCCTCCTGCCAGTTTTTGTGGCATGGGCAGCAGGTGCCTGAGACAACCGCCCATGGACAAATCCCCAAGCACTCGGGCCTTTGAGCTCAGCTGCCCCGGCCCCACCCTGCCCTGTGTGGCCTGAGATGGTGAAGGTGCAGGGCATCCCGGTCCCTCCAGTCAACTCAACCGGAAACAGGGAGGTCTCACCGGACGCCCACATCACAGAAAGTTACCCCACCTGCAGAGAGTTACCAAGTCCTGTCTTTTCTGCCTCCAAAATACCTTTTTGGGTATTTTACAACCTCCCTATCGCTGTTCATACAAAATATTCAGTGCCCCCTCCCCACTGCCCTTAGGATAAAATTAAGACTTCTTAAACAACAAGGATTTACGGTATAGCACAGGGAACAACATTCAATATCTTGTCATAAGTTATAATGGAAAAGGATCAGAAAAAAAGGATATATACATATATGTATCTATATGCATAACCAAATCACTTTGCTGTACACCTGAAACTAACAGAGCATTGTAAATCAGCTATACTGCAATAAAAATAAACAAACGAATAAATACATAAACAAACAAACTGCCAAACTAAAAAAAACAAATAAATAAGACTTCTTTTTGGGGCACAAGGCCCTTCATAATGGGCCTTCCCAAGGGAGGGACATTCCCCCCATGCCACACCTGCACTGGCACTCCACAGGTACCCACACAGAGTAGCCTCCTGGTTCAACAGGCTCTGTTCTGCTCCACGACTTTGGCTCTTTCTTCTGATGGAATGCCCTCTCACGCCCTCTCTGCTTGACCGGCTCCACTGAACTTCAAGTTCAGCTCAAGTTTCACTCATTTCAGGGTAACCTCCCTTCTTACCTCCTTCTGAGTTTGAATAAAATACTCTGGAGCCTGTGCTCCTCTGCCACCTGGCTCATATTTCTACCACGACATCAAAGCTTTGAGTACACCCTGCCTTGCACTTCTTGCTTTTCTTCTCTGTCTCGAGCTGGAACACACTTCAAGGCAGGGAGGACATGCAGAATCCTTTACCCCACGGGCCCCTAGCCACGGTGCCTGGAGCCAACAGGCTTTGTAAAACTTTGTAAAAGTATTTGAGACCTGAAAAGAAAGATATATATTGGCTCCAAAATATGAAAAGAAATAATTTATGGAAATAAATGTTTAATTGCCCCCCAAATAGAATATTATGTCAACTTCATTAATGGGTAAATTAAGTATTCATAAAAACTTTATTATCTTTGAAAGTAATTGGTAGGTAAGATTTCCTCACTTGGCAGGAATTCTTGATTGCTGACAATGATGGCTAAGGAGTAACAGACAACCCGTAGCCAAATAATAGCAAAAACAAACATGAAATTATTTCAAATTCAGTTAAAAAAAAAGATAATGTGGGATATGAGGGCATTTTATTATGTTTAATATGATATATGATGATGGGCCTCAAACTCTTTAAGTGCCTCGGCCTAAAAGATCTTAAAATGGCCCTGAGTATGTATATTTCATTCAATTTTGTTTCCCCAGAAACTACGAATCAGCATAGTGGCCGGGGTGTGTGTGTATGCGTGCACACGCACGTGCACACACACACACACATACACATACTTTTAAAAAACATGGATTAGAAGAACAAAGCCTAGTGAGAGGAATATCATCCTGTCTGAAAGTCACATAAGGACTAAAAGCAAGAATTTTTAAAGTTCTACTGGGTATCCTTTGAGACATGCCTTCGAAGCAGAATTACGTGAGGATGTGTAGCCTTAAAAGGACACAGTTTGAAAGGTGAGGCTTATAAAATAGATTTCTAAACCATGCATTTACATAGATGGCCTTGTAAATTAAGAGGAAGTTAATGAAATACTTCTTTTCCTCTTTCGGGGTTTAGAGACAGAAAGACAGACACTCAAAGAAACAGAGAGAAAGACATAGACAGATGGATAGGAGGGAGGGAGGCGACCATGTGCCCATAGTATAAAGCTTCTATCATGTGAGAATCTTTGGTCATCAGTTATTCCTGAGCAGTGTATAGAGTTAAAGTTCCCCCAGAAAGCCATTTAATATAAGCCAAATGATATCCCACTAGTGCTCTGCTTTCAAACAATCCCTTAGGCCATGCCAAGGAATTGTGTCAGAGGTGGGCCCTACAGATTGCATGTAAATGGATATTTTAAAAATCAAGTCATCATTTAAATTTACTTGGAGAGCTCTCAATTTTGAAGCCCGCTGCTATGAATCTTTTTGAAAACTTAGAATTCCTGCAGTTATTTTTTTTCTTTTTTTTTTTTTTGTGGTACATGGGCCTCTCACTGTTGTGGCCTCTCCCGTTGCGGAGCACAGGCTCCGGACGCGCAGGCTCAGCAGCCATGGCTCACGGGCCCAGCCGCTCCGCGGCCTGTGGGATCTTCCCAGACCGGGGCACGAACCCGTGTCCCCTGCATCGGCAGGCGGACTCTCAACCACTGCGTCACCAGGGAAGCCCCCTGCAGTTATTTTTTGAAGTGAGACACAGCTACGTGGGTTAAGATTGGACTGCTGCAAAGCACTTGAAGACAGCCCTAAGGCTGTGTGGAATAGGGCGGATAAACCGTGCTCCCCTATGTCCTGAATCAGCCAGCTCTCTGGCCTCAGAAATGGGTTAGCATGCTAGCTCTGCATGCTCTTTGTGGTCAATCATTTAAGTTCTCTGAGGCCTTATTTGCAAAACTGGGGAAAAAAATTATACTGTACAATGGATGTGTTAACTAATCTACTGTGGTTATCATTTTGCAACATGTATCAGATCATAATGTTGCACACCTTAAACCCACACAATGTTCTATGTCAACTATACCTCAATAAAACTGAAAAAAAATAGTACCTATCTCAAAGGATTGTTGTCCAAATTAAATATGATAATGCAAGTAAAGCATTTTTGCAAAGTAAAAGGCACATATTAATTGCTCAATAAATGTAATTAATTAAATTGTATAATTATTAATTAAGGAGGATTATAGTATTATTCAGGCTATAGTAAATCGAATGAATGAAGTATTGGAGTGGCCGCATCTAGTTTGAATGAGAACCATCCAGATTTGACATTAAAAACCTTTGTCTAAAACACAATATAGAAAGATGGGAATAGAGAAGTGTGAGTAACATTGTATTAATTCATGTGATATTATTATATTATATTCTTCACATGCAGGTGGGGTAGTGACCATAATGGTTAAGATGAAGGGCTTTCAGCCAGTCAGATGAACTCGGATCTGAACTAGGGTGATCAACCATAGTGATTTGCCCAGGACTGTTCCAGTTTTAGCACTGGAAGTCCAATGAATCCCTCAGAATCGGGCAAACAAGGACAACTGGTCACCCTAAATTCTAACCCTGTCACTTCACCTCTAACTTGACCTTGTATAAGTTATTTACAGCCAGCCTCAATTTCTTCAGTGGTCAAAAGGGGAGAATAATAATAATCCCACCTCATTATGTTCTTGTGAGAATTAGAGCAGGTGACATAAACAGCTTAGCCTGAGCCAGACCCCTAGTAAGTCCTCGATAAATGATAACTATTGTAAGCCCCTGTGAATTCAGCATTTCTCTCAACACAGCCCAGCTGGAAGTTCAAACTGCTTACAGCTTATGAGAAACCTGGCACAGGGTCACCAGGTTGCATTTCCCTCTGTTCTGGAGAAGCAAAGTGGTCCCTAGGAGACTGCTCCCTGGAGACAGACCCCCAAAAGAACAAGGCAAGAGGAGGAGGCTGATGGGAAAAGGGAGAATTTCTACTGACACAGAAATATCTTCTGTGGTAATCAGCATTGACGGGAAAAGGAAATAAGGGGAATTTATGTGACAGTTTAATAGGGTTTTGTGAAATATGATATTATTTTAAAGTTTGCCTGAGTGAGGCAGACAGCACATTAAGGTGACTCCGGCTCTAAAAATATGACAATACTGTATTTTAAACTCTGAAATTTTCCCTACTGTGTATTATGTAGAGCATTAAGTATTTATATTATCCATACATATGTACACACTGTGGTGTGAACCCCATTTAAATGAAAAGTCTGTCCGTAGGAAACGTGAAGCGTGAAGCTTAGGTATATAAAGCCTAGATATTACATGAGAATTTGAAATTCTCAACCACAAATAACCATCTTTTTTTTCCCCCTACCATTATTATTTTTTTCATGGCCTCTTTTCTACCATAGGAAGGAAGAAAGGGGTTTCGAGCGTAAATTCCTCCCCCAGGCAATTACACAAAGCACTCACCTGCCTGGATATCTAAGAAGGATGAGGATGGAGGGCTCAAAGTTGGACCCCAAATCACCAAGTCCTGAAATCTGGAGAGGGTGGGAAAGTAGCTCCTTGGAACTAGCAAGCATGGCAGCCTGTCGCTAGAGGAAACGCAGCGCTAGTACACTGCACGTGGTGATTGAGAGCTGGCTCATCAGTGAGATTAACATTCCAGGAACCAGTTACTCTGAAATGTCAGTTGTATAAAATAAGTTTGTAAATTGTAATATAAAATAATGTAATGAGAGAAGCCTTTGGGATCCAATAAGAAATAATGAAAATGAAGACTTGGAAATTCAGGACTTGTCAGCACTGACCACGAGAAATTTTGCTCACATTTTAGTAGTCTGGTACAGTGATTTATACTGAAAATGCTGCTGGAGAGAAAAGGCCAGTCCATCAGGCTGTGAGAACTGCCATATCTTTAAAGCCCAGCTCTGTTTGCTCCAATTCTGTGCTGACCAAGCTGCCTACTAGGGTATATTTTGGTGTCCTGAGTGGATGATTCACCAGCACTGGGACCCCTTCAGGGCGATGACCTCTTCTGGTGCTTAGAAGTATGCACAAATACATGAGTGTGTATATTTAATTATAAATTAGATAGTGGTTTTTAAAAATCCATTTCTTGGGACTTTGGTCCATAAAATCCCATCCAACTAGATGAATGGATAGAGTCGAGTTTCTCAGACTGCAAAGCAAAGGCTAAGGCTGGACCCCTGGTGGGTCTGGCCCCATCAGGCTCAACCAGAAAAACCCAGCCAGTATAATTCTTATAACATAATAATTATAATTCTTACTCTAAGGACCAGGCCCACTCTGTCTGGCTTTCCCATACTGAGATGATTACAAGTTACCTGTGGCCTAGTTCTTCTATCATCTATAACCTACTCCTGTCCTTTTGTCACCATCCACAAGATAAGTTCAGAATAGGGCAACTCAAGACTTAATAACTATGAAATGAAAAATTAACTTTACCTGAAGACAGTCTGGTCTTTTACCTTGGCTACATGGAGGTCATCCCTAGGCTCCTGGAATATACTTCCTGATAAGAGTGTCTTTGTTTGCCCAGGGATTTTGCCTTTTGGACAGTCTAACAATATGATTTATGATGGGGGCTTTGGGCCACATTGAATCACTTCCTACTTTCAGAGGAACTGAGATTACAGGTCAGCCTCATGTACAGTACGTTATCAAACCCCAGTAAAAACTCAGGACACTTAAGTCTTGGGTGAGTTTCCCGGGTGGGCAGTCCTTCCTGTGTATTTCATACATCTTGGATGGGGGGAAGGTACTGCTGTCCATGACTCCATGGGGCCAAGACCAGCAGAGTCTCTGCATTTGAACCCATTCTGGACTCTGTCTGATGTGTCTCTTCCTTCAGCTGGTTCCAACTTATATCCTTTCCCTGTAATAAACTATCACAGGAAGTAGCTTTCAGTGAGTTCTTTCAGTCCTCCATCAAATTATCAAAACTGAAGGTGGTTTTGGAGAAACCCCAAACTTGCAGTTGGTGTCAGAAGTGAGAACAGCTTTGTGGGGACTATTCCTCAAGACTTGGAAGTTGCACTAACTCTGAGTGATGACATTCACCAAGCACTGACCCACTTCTCATCCTGTTTATAACACTCCCTGATTCTGACATCCATTCTCCTTCTCTTTTGCCCCACTGAGTTCCTAGCTCAGCATCTAAGTTTAAAACACATACCATATCCTCAGGTAAAACCATGGCACCTCTCTAGCATAATTCTATTGTCCATCTGCTCACGTAGCCGTTGGTCACCTTAGATGAAAACCTGCCCAGATCCAACCAGATGCAGGACCCACCACCTTGTCCCAGGCAGTGTGGCCACCTGATGTAATCAGACTCAGAATGTGATGAGTCCTTCTCTGAACAGAGAAGACTCCACCCTTCTGTTCTCAGCATGCACTTGACCTTACCATTGGCCAGGGCTCAAACTAGCACACTTCCTTGTTGATTATGGTGTTCTTCCCCTTCCCCTTCACTTATAACCCCTATACCTAAGTCTTCTACCCTTTCCTGTCACATTGTAAGCTATAAAGTAGGGGGTAACACAGAGAATAAGCCAGAATGCTGAGTACACTGTCTTAGGACCAGCTCAGGGCTGCACAAGAGACTGTATCTCTTCACTGAATAGTGACACATATGTTCTCCTTCCTGTGGTCAGCACACACTTACTACTCTCCCTACATCAGGCACTGTGCAGGGCTCTACAGATAGACTAGTGAAAAGGATGACATGAGCTGGGAATGGTAGAGTTCAGGGAACTCAACATGATTCTATAAATCATCATTACAAGTTCCATACCTTTCAAGGCAAACCCCTGTCCAACTTTGATCTCACCAGGAGTAGGACAGGTTGCCTCAGATTTGGCCAAAAGACAAGAGCAAGGGTTGAATCCCAAGTGGCTGAGTAGCAGGAGGGTATGGCTGATTCCATGAAGGGAAACCAAGAATAAGTAGCTTTGGAACCAGATAATAATAGTAGATTAAGGAGTATTAAATATTGTCCATGATTGACTATGCACTTTGCTTATTTTAACACACATTTTCCTCAAAAAGTATCTCAGAATAAAGGTGCTATTGTAATCACCATCCTACAGATCAGGATAATTAAATGACTGGCCAAAGGTCATTCAGAAAGCAAGTAATAGAGGCTGGATTTCAACTCAGGCAGACTGGCTCCTGAGCCCATGTTCTTAATTAAGCTCTGCTACATATTAGGTGCAAGTCCAGTTCCAAAGGAATAGTCTCATGAGAGGTATACCCATGACTGAGGGTACACTGACATAGGAGCAAGGCAGGAATTGAAGAGAGTCAAGGATTCTGAGGGTCTCTTTTTTGACCAGACAGATGCAAGAGGCAACTGATTATGATTGGTGACCCCAGCTTATAGGTTTAAGACTGCCCAGCTCACTCCAGTCCACAGTCAGACTGTTCTCTAACTCCAATCATTATTGTCACTGCCAGAGGGCCTAGGATGGAAAAGTGGATAAATCAGAACAATCCATCACCAGCAGTGCATAAACAAGTCACACTCCTTGAAGAAGGTGCTGCCTGGATCACATTGTCTCCTTTATATGTTCTTACTATTACTTTTATGATATTTAGATAAATGCAAGCATTAAAGTCAAATATGCAGACCCCCAGGGCATTCATAAAAATGGATCCGTGAAGCATAAAATTACACTTATCTTCATAGGCTTTGTAATATATCAACAAAAGTTTGCTCGCTAATATGCAAATCTTATTTCACCCCAAATTTCTGTTGATATCAGTAAGTGTTTACATGCTTAATTGGAGATGCCTGTGGGTTAGAATTTAGAAATGCTGAGTTATATTTCTGGCTTTGCTTCTAACAACTGTTGGGACCTTCACCAAGTCAAGTAACCACCGTGGACTACAGTCTCTGTCCTAATCTGAAATCAAGTCAAGCTTGAGTAGGAGACCCTACTCCTATTCCCGTGCAAACCTTTGATGGGGAGTCAAGTTCCAGTCTAACAGCTCATGCCAGAGGGCCTTGCCTAGGTCAGGAGGGAGGTAACGTTCATTTATTCAGAGCTTCTCTGCAGCAAGCCCTGTACTAAGCACTTTGCACACATAATTTCACTTAATTCTCACCACAACAAAGCAAAAGAATTTTACTGGCGCCACTTTAAGTAAAATAAATGGTTGACCGATGTTAATTACGCTCCTGGACAGACTTCTCATAAATAGCACAACAAGAATTTAAACCCAGACCTGATTGTGAGACCTAGCAGCCTCTGGTCTTTCCATGCCATGCTGTGTCTCATCTAGGGATTTTCCTGTTACTGACATTTTTGACTGAAGGCTCCTGACTTTGTAATGCCCAGAATCCCCACGTGTGTCTTGACTTTTTGTGCCTGGTCTTCTGGCCTAAAATCCTGTTCTGCTTACAGCAATCCTTGGGTCACTGTCCGCCTGTCTGCCTGAAGCCCCTTCTCAGCACTGTGAAGTGTCTTATATTTCATCTCTGACACACAGGACTTCCTGACACCCCAATCCATACAGCCAAACCACTGGCCCTGGCCTTTGGGGGCAAGCCTATTACCATCCCCACCTCCATCCCCCCTCTGGGCCATTTCTGTTCTGTCACTCTTCATGCCCCAGCATGTCAAGGTTATTTTCTCTGTCCGCAGGAGCAGGGCTTCCAAATGTTGGAAGGGTGCCAAGGCCTCTCTGGAGGAAGTAGGTAATCACGTTATAAGGGACACACACTCTCAAAGCAAATTGCACATGGAAATTCAGCCCAGAGAATCTTAAGCAGAATATCACCAAACTTTTCCTCGGGATGTGTGGACTAAACCACACTGAGTTAATTAGATGAGGGTTGATGGGGTATATTTATAAAGGTAATGATCCTTTAGGCTGCATGCTATTTGAAATGGATGTGGGACCTGTTTCAAAACTTGGACTATTAAATGACATGCCAGAGACTTTTAACCAGAATAAATAAATAATAAGAAGAAAAGACATGACAAGAAAAGGAAAGAAAAGAAAGAAGAGTAAGAAGAGAAGGAGGGGTTAGAAGGTTTAGGTCAGTCATGCCAGTACTTTGACCAAAATCTGCTCTTCTGGGCTCTCAGCCTCACTCTCACCACCCAATGGCAACCGGATTCCTGGGTCTGCGGGGGCACTAGGGACAGGAGGGCCCTCTCCCACCATTACTACCTTGCTACCCTCTGCTCAGAACCCTAGTCCTCGGCTTTTTAATTTCTCCAAAGAAGCCTCTGCAGCATCTAGAATCCAGCCTGCCAGTCTGAGCATGGTGAGCAGAGAGCAGCCTCCCCTGTGGAGACAGGTTCTCAGATCTGGTCCCAGCTGACAGTGCAGGGGTAGCCAGGAAAATTACCATCATCAGAGAAAGAGCCAAAGGTCTATACTTCCAAAGCTAAATGAACTCCTTATGCATATAGCTGCATTTATAAAGTGTGTGCGTACATGTAAATGGGGAGAAATAGATAGAAGATGAATGAGAGAGAGAAAGAGATATAGAAACAAGATAGACACTCAAAGAAAGAGAAGATACAGAGGGAGAAATGGAAGGAGAGAATGAAGGAGGGCGGGAGGGAAGGAGGGAAAAAAGAACAAAGAAAATTTAGATTTGTCCTTGGCTTTGCCTCACTTGAGGCCAAGAAGCAGGCAAATCGAGTGGGCGCCACTCTTAACTGAACGGATTGAGACCTTGTCATTCAAACCCTGAAAAAGCACAACATGGAGTGTGCATAGAACCCACGTTCACATAATGCCCAGGCAGGGGCTAAAGATAAGGATCTGTCCTGCAGCCAGCCCTGCCCCTGACCGCAGGCCATAGTAGATCAGAATGGAGAGCCCTGCTCAGCTCTGAATCCCAGCAGCTGTGGAGCCACAATGTACTCTTCCGAGAAGTGTTGTGAGGAGGGGGGCTGAACAGCGTAAGTACTATCTGAAGGATGCCTGTGACCCTTTTCCCTTAGTGGAAGGGGTCACTGCCAGGCGTGTAGGCAGGTGGTACTCTGACAAAGAGGCTCTGCACCCCTATCCTCTTACCACTCTGCATACACTCAGACCTTGTCTGCTTCTCCCACACACCCAACCAAGGTCACGCTATATCAGATTTATAGGCTGAAACCAGGGAAGGGTGGAAAGAGGCAGCATCCACTGCCTTAACCTCTCCTCCCTTCCACACCACCTCCCTTCTGCATCCCCTGCCTGGAATGGCATCACCTGCACAAAAAGCTTTTCTATTACTGGGTGAAAGATTACACACTGCAGAGCCAGATGACTCCACACGGTGTTGGAACCTGGGACACAAAGGAAAAAAAAAGTAGTCCTTGACCCAAATTCTCAGATTCCTGGCAAGGATGATGTGTGGGAGTTTAATATATAAATAATTATGATGCAATGTGATAAGTATTGGAGTATATAGATAGATAGATATACACACACATATATATGTATTCAACACATATATGCACACACATATGTGTGTATATCTTATGCATATCAGATGTGCAATGAAGATTATATATACACATACAGATGTTACATATATATGAAATATATGCAAATATTTAACATATGAAGTACATACAGAGGATGGGCTACTGTGAGCCAGTCTAGAGAGTGGAGGAAAAGGCACTCCAGGTCGAGCGACTCCAGGGGGAAGTCATGCAGACAGCTCACTCCAATCTAGCATCCTGCTACACCACTTCCTAAAAACTGACCTTTCTTAAGGTCCCCAATGACACCCACTGCTTTTACTCCAGTGGAATCTTTTCAGGTCTCATTGCTCTTTACCTGCCAGCATCATCTGGCACAATTCACCTCTCCTTAAGGCACGATCTTTTCCAGTTTGCAGACACCACGCTCATTTTCCTCCTGCCTCTCTGGCTGCTCCACTTCAGCCCTCCTAATCCCCCGCACCATATGTCATTTCTCAGGCTTTCTCCTCTGCCCACACTAGTCACTGCCAAAATGATCTTATCCCATCCCCATGTTTTCAATACCATTTGAACGCTAATGATGCTCAAGATCATGTCTCCAGCCTTGACCTCTGCTCTGAATTCCAGACCAACAGACCCAAAATTCTTTACAAGAGGGATAATGTGTACATGCCTTCACGATCAACTTGGTACTCAGCCTGTACCCTACTATATGTACACCACCATGTGCAAGTCCCCAATGTGGGCATGGTGGGGGGGTATAAACGTCTCTTCCCCCAAAGACCTTCCAGCTAGTGGAGAGAGGAGAGTTAGGTTAAGAAAGTCAATGATGACTCAACACTAAGGCTTACTGAGATGTGCCGTGAGAGCAGAGAGATAGAGACAGAGGAGTACAAATCAGCTCGGGTTGGGAACCAGAGGGTGTATTCTGGGCAGCTGTCACTTATCTTGGCCTTAAAAAATGAAAATGGTAGAAAGATGAAGAGCAGTCTGAAAAATGGAATGTACTAGATTCATGAGACCTACTGGGTAGCTGCAAAGTGAATCTCCACCCCCAGGCCGCAGGGGAATGTCACCCACGGTGTTCAATACCAGCTTAATGGGAAGAAAAGTTTTTCTAATTAACACATTAGCTACACCCCATAGGCTTTGATATGTCATATTTTCATTATTTTTCCTTTCAAGATATTTTGAAATTCCAGGGAGATTTTCTTAATGAAGAATTAAGTTTCTAAATATTTTTATGACTGATATGGAATTAAATTGCCCTCCACTCATAAAACCTGGTATGTTTGTACTTGATTCTTTGAAATTGCCTGAGAATTCTCCTTTTGTGACCTAGAGTATGGTTAGATTTTGTAAACCTATCTGCTGGGGGTAGAATTCTATATATACCAATGAAACATGTGTGTTGAAATCACCCACAAAACAGATTGGCACATGTCTCCTTGTAATTCTGTCTAATTTTGCTATGTTGGTAGACAGAGCAGTAAATAATGGTTATATCTACGTACTGAATATAAAGAGGTAGCCCTCTTTATCCCAATTAATAAGGTTTCCTTAAATTCTTTCTCATCTGATATTGATATTACAATTCAAGCTTGCTATTGGTTTATAATTTCAGACTTTCTCAGAGGGTCCTCTTAAGTATGTGTCTTGTTAGCAGGATGGAAATCAATTTCCCTTTTATCAATCTGATAATTACAGTCAAAAATACCTAACTTTCATCCAATTATGTTTATTGGCATTATTGATATGGATAGACACTCATTTCAACCAGCTTATTTTGTCTTCACATCTTTTTTTCTTCTTCACTGCTTTTTTTCATCTACTTTCTGGACTCTGCTTAGATTGATGAGGTTTAATATATTCTGCTCTCTTTTCTTTCTCTATTACTTTCAGAATTATAGATTTTTATGCATGTGTTTTAGTTATCTGTATACTATAAATCTTCCAAACAGAATTTAATTATTCACAATGTATTCCCTCCCCTCAAACATGACAGGAATTTTAGCATATTTTAAGTACCCATTAAATACTGTCTCCCTTCTTGCTATTGCTATCTAAAGTTTATTTTATCATATTAAACAATGAACATTTTTGGTGGCCAATCCTTGTCGTAGTTTTCTTGTCAAATGTATCAATTTCTGTGATCACCGTCATTTCTCATAGCCCATGCCTCCAATCTCTTCTTTCCCATTCTTACTGAAGTAGATATAATTGTCCTCTTATTGAAGGTCTGTTGGCAAATTCTTTTCATCTTTTATCATTTAAAATATTTGCATTTACTTCATTCTCTTTTAAAACATTGTGTCTTGCTGCTTATCAGTTTCTTTCAGTCTAATCTTAGTCTTGTTGGAAAGACATCTGCATTTTTCTTTGGATATTTTTTAAAATTTCCCTTTTTCCTGTTGTTCTGCTGTTTAAACATGGCGTTTCTAGGTGTGGGTTTATCTTTGTTTTGTTTCTTAGTATTCAGAAGGCATATTTGAAGGATTCAAGTCTTCTGTTCTGCACAATTCTAAGCTATCACTTCTTCAAATATTATTTCTCCACCATTCATCCCATTCTTTTCTTGAAGTTCTTTAGATGTATGTTGGGGCCACTCAATATGTCCTCTGTGACTTTACCTATACTTTTTTTTTTTTTAAACATCTTTATTGGAGTATAATTGCTTTACAATGGTATGTTAGTTTCTGCTATATAATAAAGTGAGTCACCTATACATATACATATATCCCCATATCTCCTCCCTCTTGCGTCTCCCTTGCACACTCCCTATCCCACCCCTCTGGGTGGACACAAAACATGGACCTGATCTACCTGTGCTATGCAGCTGCTTCCCACTAGCTTTCTATTTTACATTTGGTAGTGTATATATGTCCATGCTACTATCTCATTTCATCCCAGCTTACCCTTCCCCCTCCCCGTGTCCTCAAGTCCATTCTCTACATCTGTGTCTTTATTCCTGTCCTGCCCCTAAGTTCTTCAGAACGATTTGTTCTTTTTTTTTTTAGCTTCCATATATATGTGTTAGCACACGGAGTGCTAACTGCTGTTAGTGCTGCTATTAGCAGCACTCTGTATGACACTCTCTAGATCCATCCACCTCCCTATAAATAACTCAATTTCATTTCTTTTTATGGTTGAGTAATATTCCATTGTATATATGTGCCACATCTTATTTATCCATTCATCTGTCGATGGACACTTAGGTTGCTTCCATGTCCTGGCTATTGTAAATAGAGCTGCAATAAACATTGTGGTACATGACACTTTTTGAATTATGGTTTTCTCAGGGTATATGTCCAGTAGGCGGATTTCTGGGTCATATGTTAGTTCTATTTTTATTTTTTTGAGGAACCTCCATACTGTTCTCCATAGCGGCTGTATCAATTTACATTCCCACCAACAGTGCAAGAAGGTTCCCTTTTCTCCACACCCTCTCCAGCATTTATTGTTTGTAGATTTTTTGATGATGGCCATTCTGACCGGTGTGAGGTGATACTTCATTGTAGTTTTGACTTGCATTTCTCTAATGACTAGTGATGTTGAGCATCCTTTCATGTGTTTGTTGGCAATTGTATATCTTCTTTGGAGAAATGTCTATTTAGGTCTTCTGCCCAATTTTGGATTGATTTGTGTTTTTTTATATTGAGCTGCATGAGCTGATGGTGTATTTTGGAGATTAAGCCTTTGTCAGTTTCTTCGTTTGCAAATATTTTCTCCCATTCTGGTGGTTATCTTTTCATCTTGTTTATGGGTTCCTTTGCTCTGCAAAAGCTATTAAGTTTCATTAAGTCTCATTTGTTTATTTTTGTTTTTATTTCCATTTCTCTAGGAGGTGGGTCAAAAAGGATCTTGCTGTTATTTATGTCACAGAGTGTTCTGCCAATGTTTTGCTCTAAGAGTTGTCTGGCCTTACATTTTGGTCTTTAGTACATTTTGAGCTTATTTTTGTATATGGTGTTAGGGAGTGTTCTAATTTCATTCTTTACATGTAGCTGTCCAGCTTTCCCAGCACCACTTATCGAAGACGCTGTCTTTTCTCCACTGTATATTCTTGCCTCCTTTACCAAAGATAAGGTGACCATATGTGCATGGGTTTATCTCTAGGGTTTCTATCCTGTCCATTGATCTATCTTTCTGTTTTTGTGCCAAAAACATACTGTCTTAAGTACTGTAGCTTTGTAGCATAGTCTGAAGTCAGTGATGCTGATTCCTCCAGCTCCATTGTTCTTTCTCAAGATTGCTTTGGCTATTCGGGGTTTTTTGTGTTTCCTTACAAACTGTGAAATTTTTTGTTCTATTTCTGTGAAAAATGCCAGTGGTAGTTTAATATGGATTGCATTGAATCTATAGATTGCTTTGGGTAGTACAGTCATTTTCACAATGTTGATTCTTCCAATCCAAGAACATGGTATATCTCTCCATCTGTTGGTATCATCTTTAATTTCTTTCATCAGTGTCTTATAGTTTTCTGCATATGGGTCTTTTGTCTCCTTAGGTAGGTTTATTCCTAGGTATTTTATTCTTTTTGTTGCAATGGTAAATGGGAGTGTTTCCTTAATTTCTCTTTCAGATTTTCCATCATTAGTGTATAGGAATGCAAGAGATTTCTGTGCATTAACTTTGTATCCTGCTACTCAACCGAATTCATTGATTAGCTCTAATAGTTTTCTGGTAGCATCTTTAGGATTCTCTATGTATAGTATCATGTCATCTGCAAACAGGGACGGTTTTACTTCTGCTTTTCCAATTTGTATTCCTTTAATTTCTTTTTGTCCTTGGACTGCCATGGCTAAAACTTCCAAAACTATGTTGAATAATAGTGGTGAGAGTGGGCAATCTTGTCTTGTTCCTGATCTTAGTGGAAATGGTTTCAGGTTTCACCCTTGAGAACGGTGTTGCCTGTGGGTTTATTATGTCATATATGGCCTTTATTATGTTGAAGTAAGTTCCCTCTATGCCTACTTTCTGGACGGTTTTTATCATAAATGGGTGTTGGATTTTGTTGAAAGCTTTCTCTGCATCTATTGAGATGATCTATGGTTTTTTTTCCTTCAATTTGTTAATATGGTTTATCATATTGATTGATTTGTATACAATGAAGAATCCTTGCATTCCTGGGATAAACCTCCCTTGATCATGGTGTATGATCCTTTTAATGTGCTGTTGGGTTCTCTTGCTAGTATTTGGTGAGGATTTTTGCATCTATGTTTATCAGTGATAATGGCCTGCAGTTTTCTTTTTTTGTGACATCATTGTCTGGTGTTGGTATCAGGGTGATGGTGGCCTCGTAGAATGAGTTTGGGAGTGTTCCTCCCTCTGCTATATTTTGGAAGAGTTTGAGAAGGATAGCTGTTGTCCCTTCTCTAAATGTTTGATAGGATTCACCTGTGAAGCCATCTGGTCCTGGGCTTTTAGTTGTTGGAAGATATTTAATCACTGTCTCAATTTCAGTGCTTGTGATTGGTCTGTTTATTTTTTTTCTTTCTTCCTGGTTCAGGCTCAGAAGGCTGTACTTTTCCAAGAATTTGACCATTTCTGCCAGGCTCTGCATTTCATTGGCTTATAGGGATGTGGGATCCTCCCGGACCAGGGCACGAACCCATGTCCCCTGCACTGGCAGGCAGACTCTCAACCACTGTGCCACCAGGGAAGCCCTGTTTTTTGTGTTTTGCTTTTTTTTAATCAACCAATATCACATATTTGGAGCATGAGAAAAGTATCCTAAAATTTGTTTTCTTAGATAATGCTTGTAAATATGGGAGGAAGGGGCTTGACTTCACATCCTGTGGATGACATATCTTGGCTTTTCTCTTTCCTCTAACAGAAACTTGATTTTCTTTGGGAACCACTGCTTCCCCACTTTCTATCCACGTGGTTCAGGTGAGTATGACTTCACCCCTGGGTTGCAGGCACTGGAAACTTGCATATTCTTTCATCACCCCTCCTCTCCAGAGAAACTGGATAAAAAATGGCACCTAAATCAGTTCACCAAGAAGTAGCTCTAGGAGTTGTACTCAACCTACCATGAAAGATGCTCTCTCTTGGCACTGGAATTGCTAATTATTGGAATGTAAACTAGGAGCTCTATGAGTGAAGGAAGATCACCAAGTAGAAATAGACTACCTAAAATGAATCCCATTCAGAGAGGACCACAACTGGGAGAATAAAGCAAAAGACCAAATCCTGATGACATTTTTCAGTCCTTAGATAAAACCATGCTTGAAGAAAATAAGCCTATACATTTTCTACTTTGCTAAAGCCAGTTTGTGTTGAGTTTTGTCACTCAGTTCCAAAAGAGTTCTTAACTAATGCTCATATTTTCATAGAATGAAATGATATTTAAAAAGCATATAGTCACACATATATACACTTTATATATATATATATATATATATATATATATATATATATAATTTCCAGGCACTCACAGATGAATGAAGCCCAACCATGGTCCCCATTGATCTAAAATCTCTAGCATAAGGACCCTTAGATCTGTGAGAATGTGGCATGGGAATCAGAAATGAGGAGTTATGAGTCTTAAGAACATATTTTCTCTTCATAAGTCCTACTCCAGATTATAAAGCCTATAAATACGAAGCTATGTGGGTGGGGATTCCTCAGAAAATGCCACCAGGGGGCATAGCGTAAGCTGTATGCTATGAACCTCAGACCTACATAGTTCTCACACAAAAAGCACTTAAAGTATCCATTAAAGGTGCTTATGTTTGGGGACTTCCCTAGTGGCACCGTGGTAAAGAATCCACCTGCCAATGCAGGGGATACGGGTTCGAGCCCTGGTCCAGGAAGATCCCACATGCCGCGGAGCAACTAAGCCCATATGCCACAGCTACTGAGCCTGTGCTCTAGAGCCCATGAGCCACAACTACTGAAGCCTGCTCGCCAGAGCCCATGCTCCACAGCAAGAGAAGCCACTGCAATGGGAAGCCCATGCACCACAATGAAGAGTAGCCGCCGCTCACCACAACTAGAGAAAGCCCATGCACAGCAATGAAGACCCAACGCGGCCAAAAATAAAAATTAATTAATTAATTTTTTTTAAAAGGTGCTTATGTTTTAAGACCATCCTGCATACCGTGTATTTTGTCCAAATTAGAGAATAAAAAAAAACTTATTAGTGGCTTCCCCCAAAAGACTTCCATGTCTCATGCTAATTTAGTCTCTGTTGACTGCATGAAGCATTTATCTCTTTGTCCTCATGGAATATGTTATCATTTGTACCTATACATCATAACAGAGGCTGTCAAAAGGACATAAGGAATAGCCTAAAACGCTGCAAAACCAGGGCAGTGTACTAATACTAACAAGTTCTACAGAGCAGCCTTGGGGCAAAGTTTTTAATCTGACTCCAGCCCCTTAGAAGATAAGATTTCAAATCTGAGATCAATTTCTAAGCATAGTCCACACAGCCTGGGTGCCCCCAAAGAATATGCAGCAAGTTTAGGATCCTAACACTTTACTGTTAGAACAGAAGCAATTGCGTAGCGCAGCCTCACCTTATTTTACAGATGGGTAAGAGCGTAGCTGTTTTCCCCAGTACCATATAGTTAGTTTCTGACAGAACTGAGACTGCATCTCTCAGGAAGAAGTTATTCTAAGATTTGGGAATCTGGACATTTCCTGAATGCTTCTGGCATAGTTTGGAAAATGTGAAGGAATGTAGTGTGCAACATTTTTTAGAGGAGTAATCCAGGAACTTACCAAAGAAGAACTGGAAAAGTGTCTGTGAGAGAAGAATGATGCTAGGGAAGACACAAAGCAAACTGAACAATTTAATGTGGTGGCAGCACAGTAAAATGATTAAGGGCATGGATCCTGGTAGCCAGCCACATCTGAGTCCTGGCTCCACTACATGCTAGTAACTGTGGTCCTGTTAACTCACTTGTCTGTGCCTCAGTTTATCCATCTGTAAAATGTGTAAAAAACTGGATCGACATCATAGGGTTGTTATGACCATTAAATGAATTAATATTTAAAGAGCCCTTGGAATGCTGTCTGACCCAGACGTATGAGTGTTTGTTAAATAAGTACTTCTTTGTCCCACTCTAGCCTTAAGCATTTCTAATGAGTTAAGTGGAAAGGACAGTTCTCAGACATAATCTCAGAGTTCTTAAATCCTCCTGAATTTATGAAGTGGGGCTGGATAAAGAAAGTGGGGGAGGCTTCTGTCCCTGCCATGGCTAAATAAATTTCTTGAGAAGAACCAGAGAGAAAACCTGAAAGCCACATTACATCAAGAACTTGAGCAACTTTATGGAAATACTTGCTGCCAGGCTGGGGGACACAAAGGGCAGGCATATAAGGTGACTTTCTTCACAATGTACATGGAATCTGCTCTGCTTTGATTCAAGCTTCTCTGGGGGAAGAAAAAGGTTTTTCTTTTTTAAATTATGAAAAGGGATTGCAATCAGAGTCTTCCATTATCACAGGGATAAAATATCAATTTTTGTCAGGATAAAATGAAGCACAGATTGGCCCTGATAGGGAAAATTAAATTTCTGGCCTCCACTTGATTTGATATTTATCACTCCTTTACCCCAGAAATGTTCTGTCACAAAACATTAAAAAAAAATTATTCATCACACACCAAACAAACTTAAAGGCTCTTGGAAAGCAGAACTGACAAATAACAGGTGTGACTGAGAGAAAATCAAAGGATTGAATGAGAAAAGGGGATAAAGAAAAAAATCAGAAATATGAATAATCTCAGGCAGTGCTGCAAAGAGAAAGATGGGTATAGAGAGACTGTAAGGATGAGTTTCACATATGCGAGGCAAAAATTCCATCACCCACTCTCTGAAACAGGGCTACCCAAATGGTCAATTTCAATTCACTCATGCAGACGGTTGCTGAGACAACCACATCCCTCCATCCTGGGTAACAGAGACACAGATCTTTCACAAGTACTAAGTGCTCATCACATCCTCTTTCCCAGCTTTTCCCACTCAAGGGGATCAGAAGGATTCAGAGAACTCACAGTTAGTTCCTCAAAATGAACTCCTCTGTCAAAAAGTTCAGACCATTATATGTCAACTAGAATAGCTTAGATGAATCTTTTGTCTGTTGTAAGAGGTCAAAATTAGGCTATTAATTCTAATTAATGAATTTTTTTCCATCCATTTGGACATTGATGTGGCCCTTGTTTCAGATATTATCACTTGTCTCTTGTAGAAATGAGACTTTTCTTTCCTTCACTTAGAAGGGCAATTCTTGAAGTGTAAATAAATCAGTGCTATGTGTATCAGTGACATATAAATCAATGATGCTACTTCCAGTTGTCTAAATACTAAAGCTAGGAGTAATAATCATAAAAGCATGAAAGGGGCCACTGTACTGAATTAAGACAAGCTCTTATATATAGTTAATGTGCTGTGAGTTAATTCAATTTAGACAAAGATCCTACTATGTTGTAGGGAAGGTGTGCTCTGCTAAGTAACAATAAAAAACGTGACTGACAAATGGTCCCTGCCTTTAAGGAGATGATAAATATCAGAGCTAAGAAGCTATGGATATACACTACTATAAAAATTTTTTAAAGAAGTTGTACATTAAAGTACAAAATAAATAATGTGGGATTTCAAGTAGGGGGCAGGAATCAGTAAAGAATCCTTAGGAGAAAAGATAGTTTCTAAAACAAAATATGTAGAAAAACATTCCAATGAGAGGGAGGTAGGGCAGATGCATTCAAATTTCAGATGAAAGCTACAAAAGAGAGGTATAAAGAGAGGATAAGCCAACAGGACACCAGAATGGTTAAAGGTTCTAGAATCACCCCTCCCAGGCGCAAACGCTTACTAACTGTGACCACTGGCAAAGTAATTAAATTACAATATGAGTACCTACTTCATAGGGTTATTAAAATCACTTAACACAATGCCTAGCCCAGAGTAAACACTCATACGTTAACTATTTTTTTAAATTTTAATTAATTTTTTTATACAACAGGTTCTTATTAGTTTCCTATTTTATACATATTAGTGTATATATGTCAACCCCAATCCCCCAATTCATCCCACCACCACCACTCTCCCCCCCGCCCCCCACCACTTTCCCCCCTTGGTGTCCATATATTTGTTCTCTACATCTGTCTCTATTTCTGCCATTCTGCCTTTTAAAAAAGAATATTGGAACAAACACCTCCATACCCACTACTAAGTAGAATGATGAGACAGGAGTCATCAAGAGTTTATGGAGTGAGCATGAATTGGTAAGTGAATTGGCACCACGTATAAACAAAATATTATTTCACGAAAAGGTTCAGAATGGAAATATGAGGGGTAGTACAGGTAAGGGAATATCGTTTTAGGGTAAAGGAGAGTGTGGTATGTTAAGGAAAGAAAGTGCCACTGGCAAAGAAGGTAGACAACTAAAGCAGAGAAAGGGATAAATTGATGAGTACACTGAGAAGGAAATGGGAGAAAAGAGGAGTGAGTCCAGAAAGATGAGGTGGTCTCTGCTAAACCTACATGGGGACAAAAGTTTAGATGAAGAGTGGAAATCAAGAGTAAATTTAAATATATTTGAATTATATTTAAAATTTAAATATATTTAAAATTTAATTTAAAATAAATTAACTTTATTAAATTAAAATATATAAATTTAAATATAATCTTTAAAATGTGTGAATCACTATGGTGTACACCTGAAATGTATATAATATTGTACATCAATTGTACCTCAATGAAAATAAAAAATAATAACCTTTTTTAAAAATAAAAAAATAATTTGAAAAATAGGGAAAGGAAGGTAAAGAAGTTCAGGTAGAGTAATTTTAATTTTGATGGAAACTTTGAATTTCAAGATTTGAGCTATCAAGCACAAGCCCACTCCACTCTCATGCCAGTTCTGTAATTTCCCTACAGCATCCTTGACAAACATTCAGCCTTTATTTAATTACCTCAGGAGGCAGAGAACTCATTATCGCATAAATTAGTTAATTCCATTTTTGAACAGTTCAGATTGGAAGGAAGTTCTTCATTATCCCAGATTGAAATCTGCTTTCTTGGAACTACTACACCTCACTCTTGCATCTGCCCTCTGGGACCGCAAGGGTTTAGGTAAATCCCGCTTTTACGTGACTCCCTGACAAATATCTGAACATAACAATCATGCCCCAACTGAGTTACTTGGTTCTAGCTAAAATATTTCCTGAGTTCTCAAAGGTTCTCTCAGCCATGAATAAGCTCTACACTGATAGTCTCAGTGTCTGTTTGCAGAGAAACAGGAAACAAGATAATCCTCAGGGAATACCAGAGTAGAAATAGGGTTTTAGGAATCAAGAAAAATTAAGAGTATTTGGATGAGTTGGTGTGGATGCTGCTGTGTGATGCTGGGCAACTGTGGTACCCATCTGGGACTCAGCTGCCTCAAATGTGAAGTGAGACTCTATTTCACCTTACTTCTCCATCATGCTCCACAAGAGAGGATGCAAAACAAAATGCCAGAGAAAGCGACAAAAGGAACACCTCCTCATGTGACCTGGGGTAAAGTCAGCCCTAACTCTTGCTCAGACTGAAAGTCTTGCTCATGAGAACTGTAGCCCTGCTTTTCACATCCTTCTAGTGAAACTCCCAGGGTAAAAAGTCTCTGCAGATCATCAAAATCATGGGACACAGTATAGCATCGGTGCTGAGTCCATCTGATTCACCCTACAAGATAACTTGGGTTCAAATTCTTAGTTCCACCTAGATTCTAGCTTACAGACAGCAAGCTGGCCTCTTGTTGCCACTCATCTTCAGAAAAACAAAGGCGAGAAGACATAAACCCAAGGTTTGGACATTAATTGATCTTCCAGGAAGGCGTGTGACTCCCTGAACTAATATATTTTTTTCCTTATCACTATTATCTAAGAAAAATATGCTTAGTCTATTTTCCTAGACATAAATTGACATGGTCTTTTTTTCCAAGTTATTCTATTGCAGTTCCTCTCTGGGTTAACACCAAAAAAATTCTGTTTTAACCTCTTTGGTTTTATTCCCAGTCTCTGTATTTTTTCACTCCCTTCCCTTTCCCCCTTCCCAGTCTCACCAAACAGCCTCTCCCTCTGCTATTGTGCTTCCTGTCAACCCAGCTCTTGCTTATCATAAATTAGCATTTTTCAGTATCCATACTTAGATTTAAAACACAGAGGATAGCTCTGTTGACTGTATAAGAAATGCACACAAACCACCTAGCCTCCTAGGGAAGCTGTCCATCCCAGGCTGGTGCTGAAGAGGAGACAGGCAAGCAGAGTGGTGGCTCCAGTGAGAGTTCCATTAAATTCTTTTTTTTTTTTTTTTTTTTTTTGCGGTACGTGGGCCTCTTACTGTTGTGGCCTCTCCCGTTGCGGAGCACAGGCTCCGAACGCGCAGGCTCAGCGGCCATGGCTCACGGGCCCAGCCGCTCCGTGGCATGTGGGATCTTCCCGGACCGGGGCACGAACCCACGTCCCCTGCATTGGGAGGCGGACTCTCAACCACTGCGCCACCAGGGAAGCCCCCATTAAATTCTTATGATCAGGGTGTTTGAGAAGAAAGAAACAGAAGATGTTTGTTTCTACATAAACTTATGGGTGAGTTTTCAAAATGCAGGGAATCACAAATAAGGGAATCCTGCGAGAGATGTCACTGTGAGAAAAAGACAGATTCAGTGTTGACAAAAAGCAAATCTCCCCATCCTCCTTCACCAGCTACATGTTTCAGCAAGGCTGGTTTCCAGTTCTATTCTTAACACATTAGAAAACTGCTTTGGAAATGAGAGTTATACATCTGCCTATATGTAGCAGACACATACCCTAGACACACACGCATACACGCATACACGTATATTGGCTGGAAAAATTATCAAATTTGACAAAGGTGTGGGGGAAGGCTAGAGCTGAGTTTGAATTTCTGATAATCTTTGTGAAGCAGCAGCTCTCAAAAGCAGAGGTTACAATAATTTCCCACATGGAGTCTCTCTCTTTAATAAATCATGGAAGAAGTTAAAAATAGTTGTAGGTCACATGCTCCCAGACCAGCTCTCAGTGGTGAGTGCCAGAAGCATCGACCATAACGCTGCATATTCCCATGAACTTTATTTATTCCAGTATGCTATATAGTGTATGGTACTTTTGCTCAGATATGTGTGTGTACACACATTAAAATAATGATAAAGGACTTCCCTGGTGGCGCAGTGGTTAAGAATCTGCCTGCCAATGCAGGGGACACCGATTCAATCCCTGGTCCTGGAAGATCCCACATGCCGCGGAGCAACTAAGCCCGTGCACCACAACTACTGAGCCTACGCTCTAGAGCCCACGCTCTAGAGCCCGTGAGCCACAACTACTGAAGCCCACATGCCTAGAGCCCGTGCTCCGTAATAAGAGAAGCCACCTCAATGAGAAGTCTGTGCACTGTAATGAAGAGTAGCCCCTGCTCTCTGCAACTAGAGAAAGTCCACGCGCAGCAACGAAGACCCAACGCAGCCAAAAATAAAAAAAAAAAATTTAAATAATGATACATATATCTATGGAAACACAGATATGAGAATGTATTATTTTTCCTTTGCTACCACAGCAAATTGCCACAAACTTAGAGACTTAAAGCAAAAACAATTTATCTCACAGTTCCATAGGTTAGAAACTCAACACAAGTTTCACCAGGCAAATATCAAGGTGTCACCTGTCCAGGGCTCTTGTCTGGAGGCTCGGGGAAAGAATCCACTTCCAAGTTTACTCAGGTTGTCAGCAGAAATATGTTCCTTGTTGTTTTAGGGCAAAGGTCCCCATTTCCTTGCCAGCAATCATCTAGGAGCTGCTGTCCGCTTCCTTCCTCCATCTTCAAAGTCAACAACAGTCCATCGAGTTCTGTTCATGTTTCTAGTCTTTCTGATATTCCCTCGTGACACGTCTCTTCTGCCTCCTTTTCCACCACATCTAATTCCAGCCACTGAAAGTTCTCTGTGTTCAACTGTTCATATGAACAGATTTGGCCCATTTTAATAATCCAGGATAATCTCCCTATTTCAAGGTCTATAACCTTAATTATATCTGCAGGGTTCCTTTGCCATGTAAAGTAACCTATTCACAGGATCAAGGGATTAGGGCAAAGACATCTTGGAGGAGCCATTATCTGGCCTACCACAGCAAATTTATCCTCTAAATTCCTATTTATACTAAACTTCAACTGACATTTCAGGAATATTAGCTGATTTTCCAGAGCTATACATCAATACTTCACTCTAAAATGCGTCTCCTGGGGCTTCCCTGGTAGTGCAGTGGTTAAGAATCTGCCTGCCAATGCAGGGGACACGGGTTTGATCCCTGGTCCGGGAAGATCCCACATGCCACAGAGCAACTAAGCCCGTGCGCCACAACTACTGAGCCTGCGCTCTAGAGCCCATGAACCACAACTACTGAGCCTGCATTCTGCAACTACTGAAGCCCGCGTGCCTAGAGCCCGTGCTCCACAACAAGAGAAGCCACCACAATGAGAAGCCTGCGCACCACAACGAAGAGTAGCCCCAGCTCGCTGCAACTAGAGAAAGCCCATGTGCAGCAATGAAGACCCAACACAGCCAAAAATAAATAAATAATTTAATTTAAAAAAAGATCTTTAAAATGAGTCTTCTCTTTGTTAGCATCTTTCACGTTTCTAAATCCACTTAACCTTGGTCATCCCACCTACTGATGACTTCCCCTCAGCCCCATTCAATTCCTAAACCATTTCTGACAATGGCAAAGACCACAGACCTGTGTTACAATTTAACCAACATGAGTGGGCTGTGGCCACTGGTCTACCTCTCATCCAGGACATTGACAACATATCCTACACCTCATCTACTAGGAAAGATACAACCATGACTTATCTAATGCCTCAGAATCATCATACTGTCAATCAGATGGCTGTATCAGGCCTCCCCTGGGCACTCCCTATATTTTTCCAAATCACCGAATGCACTTCCTTCTTACTTATGCTTCCCTGAACCACACCTTAGACCAATTTTACCTTAACTCTCAGTGTACTTGGATGCTGCTCAGGGACCAGCTTCTGGGATAAGGGGCAGATTTTGTTGTTCCACAGGCCAGGTCTGGGCATACCCCCTACTCAAGCATATGGAAGTTGTGACAACCATCTGCTTTAGCATCTGCCTCTATGGAAAAGTTAAGTGCAGATCACCTGCCTCATTAGAGTCCTTCACAGAGCTACACTCTCTGGAATAAAAGTATCACTCTGTGATATAATCAGTACACTCTTGTCTTGAGCCATGCATGAATGAAAAAACAAAAAAGCAGCTGCTTTGTCAAGAGTGCAACGTTTATTAAAACAACTACCACTACTGTAGTATCTCCTCGCCAATACAACTTCATGGTCTGGTTCTCATATGACTCTCATCTTTCAGGTATGTGTTGGGACATCTGGTCCTTGGCTTCTAATTTTACTTCCAACCTGCCCTAAAACTCTGGTCTCGGTTGTTAGATATTCTATCAAATCTTTCCTCTGTGACTGTTTATATATTTCTCCCTCCCACTCAAAACTGAACTCCAATGGCTTTCATCCAAATGATTTGTCTTGTCATTTCCAAGATAAACCTCTCTTCTACCTGCACTTCTCTGCCAGTTTCATATTTCACTTATCCTTCAAATGATTTTATCATAAGATCTCATACACTGCAAAATAACTGGCAAAGCTTGCTAAATGTGAAGAAATAAGAGCGACATTTATTTCATTCTCCTGGCACGGCAGGGCCTTCCACTTTAGAACCAGGATGGGTTTCATTAACGTTCTCCACACTTCTTTTTTTTTCATAAGTAAATGAAGCTTGACCTAGAGCTGACCTCGGTGGCAGCCCATTAGATACGTCCTCACAGTAAAGAACATGGCTTTGTATTGGTGGACTTTGTTTAGAGGCGTGCAACCAGACTGAAGCTGCAAGACTGTCCTGATCCCGGCCAATTTAATTTCACAAACAGAGTTTCGTGAAACTCTGTCTTACTCTTGTCCTGGCAACAGCCTGCATATTTTCAAATAGCCCATTGCCAAGCCAACTGACTTCCCGCACTCAGCTCTTCTGCAAAGCATGGTAGAAAAGCTACAGTGGATAACATATTGTCGGACCAAGGAGCAATAACTGAAAAATCATATCTGAAACTGTTTGGCGAAACCATCTCTCCATCTCCCTGAGTTTCTTTCAACTGACATATACTGCAACAGATGCTTCATTAAAAGAATGACACACTCCTCAAGATTTTTAACATCTCTTTTTTATAAATAAAATAAAAACTTTACATTTTTTCTGACATATTTATAGAACAGAGTTCAATGCATCATCTTCTTATGACTATTAAGGCACTTTCTTTCCAATGTAAGATGTTTGTCTTAGCCTGAGGTTTGGAAAACAGAGCCTCAGATGAGAAAGATTTTTTCATCAGGAAAGGTGTGAAGCAATAAGAATACAGCATTACCATTGTATTAGTCTGCTTTGGACTGCCATAATAAAATACCAAAGACTGGATGGATTGAACAATAGACATTTACTTTTTTATTACTCTGGAGGCTAAAAGTCCCTGATTAAGGTGTCTACAAATTCACTTTCTGATGAGGGCTCTCTTCCTCGCCTGTAGATGGCCACCCTCCACTGTGTCCACACATGGCCTTTCCTCTGCACTCATGCAAACATTGATTGTAAGGACATCAATCCTACTGGATTAGAGCCCCACCCTTATGATCTCATTTAATCTTAACTACTTCCCTAAAAGACCTATTTCCAAATATAGTCACATCGGACAATTAGGGCTTCAACATATGAATTGGGGTGATTGTGGGTGGGGAACACAATTCAGTTCATATCAGCCATGTTGACTCATAGCCTTCAATGAACAGATAGACCAAGTTACTCAGCATGTGAGTTAACTAAAGACAACTAAAGCTGTAAAGAGAAACTCTATGTCCAAGGAGTCAACGAAAGGGAAGAATGGAAGATAATTTGTTTGACTACCTCCTTCCTGTCTCCTGTTTCTAGCTGGTGAGAGTTCACTTCACGGGGTATTAAACCTTCCTTCATAGCTGGGTTACTTTAGTGGTTTGAAATGCCACAACCCACACCTTCACTGTGAGTTTTCATCCAAGTCCAGAAATTGCTGGAAGAACCAGAAACTCCAGGCTTGCTACTGGTCAGACTACCTTCTCAGGAGCAGTAAGAAGAAGGGATTGGCCTTCCCAGAGAAAGTGACTGGTCAGCCCCTGCTGGCTGCAATATTGTGCAGGAGGTGGGCAGCACCTCTTATAGGAAGAAAGTAGAATGTCTAAGAAAAGTCCTGTGTCTAATACAATGGAATTTACTTCTAATATGAGTTAAAAGACTCAAAGAACACCTTTGGTGTGTGCTTTGTCAAAACCAGATGAACCAGAAAGAATGAAAATATTTCTGATGTCACCTCTCATATAGAAATCAATAGCCTCAGCTTGGATAGAAGGCAGAAGGTATAACAGAGAAACGGAGAAGAATACAAAAGCCACTTATCCCTAATGGAAGAACATTTAGAAATATGTTTTATATTTGACGCTTTTGAATATAAACTTATAAAAATCCAGAAATGTGAAAATTTTGGAGTAAGACATCAAGGGTTACATTAATTTGATAATAGCGCAGTAGGAAGTTAACCTTTTTCCCTCTAATGATCAAATATCTGCTCCTGTAGCACCATGGCAAAAGAAAAACACTAATAAAAACTCTCAATGATGATCACCATAAAATGAGCCCATTCTTCATCAGTGTGCAAGTGTCATCCTCAATATCCACACATGATCAGGTTTACAGACCCCACATGAACTGAGGGATGAAAGCTGGGTCTTCCAAAGGCGAGATTTACAGCATCATCTGAGTCCACAGTGACCTTCAACCATAGGTACTACTGGCATTCTATCTATGGTACAGGAAGACCGTGCTTCCCATCCACATGGCTTCCAACATGAATTTCCTGGATAGCAGATCTGGCGTAACTACACAGAATATGCTTAGCTCATATAAGTAAAATACGAAACTAGCTTTCCCTTGCCATGATTCTGGTCTCATATAAAAAAATCATTCACTTAGATATCACTTAAATGCACTTGTTAAATTTGTCTTTTCTTTGAAATGTTCCACTGAAAACTTGCCCAAGGAGCTACATATTTTTCCGTCAGGGCATAGCCCACTAGGACATGGACATTTTCTCAGAGGAGTTGCCAGGTATAAATTCCTAATATAAGCCTAAACTCAAAAGTTTGGAATCTTCTTTTGGATTGCCAATTCTTATTCAGTATCTCTTCCCAGACCTTTCACCTTGTCATGCTCTAGCTCTGACAGTGATACTTCTGAGACCAACCAAATCAGCAGAGTGTCCTGTGGAGCTCCTGAAGCCATGGCCCATCACCTTCTCTTTATTCTGTGGCCATGGACAATACTATTAACTTTCACCTGACATATTGCAGGAACATGCTGGAGACCAAGCTGTAGTCAGCACTAACTAACTAACTAGAGAAAAACAGCCCAGATACACAGCCAGGCAAGAGTGATCCAGGAACACGGTCTCTGCACAGAGATGATACCCTATAAACACATGCTCACTTCATACGACTTCTATAGGATGTCTTCTGTTCCAGTGCTATGCTGGGTCCTCACCTTTCTTTGATTTACCAAACAACCAAATAGGACCTTTCATATAAGTCTGGCAGGCAGCAAGTACAGCTGAAATATTGTGGGCTTTAAGATCAAATCTGAGTCTATCCCTACTGGCTTCAGCTCTTTGTGAGTCTTACTTCCCTCACTTAAAACTGAGAATAGCAATTGCTACCTCAGAGGGTTGTCCTAAGGATTAAATGAGAAAGCATGAAAATGCCTGGCACATAGAAGGTCACCAACGTTAAGCATTACTCTCTTCCCTGTTTTCTGCTTCTCAGGCAAAACTCACAGGCCCATCGTGCATGTATTGATATCTCCTGGTTGCACCATTTTCCTGAAACGGAAAAGATGCTTGTCCTGGTTTTTACATGGATAGAAAATCAATTATTTATTTAATACCTTTGTCAGGTTCTTTCTATTGTAACCTGCTTGATTCTCACAACAACTCTATATGCTAGGTATTGCTATTCTCATTTTATAGGTGGGGAAAACATAGTTCAGAGAAAACATGTGGTATGCCCCAGGAGTTAGAAATTGAACCCTTCTCCTACCCACCATTCTGGAGCTCTTTCCGAAAGACCATACTTCCTCTACATTTCATCCACATCAGGCCTTCCTTACTGGGTTGACTGGTTCCACCCAGACTCCTCTGACTTAAGGGACATTAGTCAAAACTTGGGAAAGCACAACCTCAAGACCTTAGAATATGTTCTACTGACATGACTGGGGACAGGTGCCACTGCAACTAGATCATGGGCTGATAACCTTTGTTCATTTATTCAAAAAGCATTTGTTGAGCTCCTATTATATGCATATCAATTAAGCAAAGAAGGACATCAAAGAAGCAAACACATGTCCCCTGCCATCCAAGAGTGTACTTAGTGGATGTATTGACACACAAATGCACAAAAAGTTAAATAAAGAATAAGGATCAGGTAAAAAAAAAAAAAAATTGCAAGCATAGGAGCTGCCTCAAAGCATATATAATAAAGTGTTTAATGAGAGTTACAGACTTAAGCTCTTCAGCAGATTTTCTCAATCTTGATGCTACCAATAATTGGACTCCTCATTGTTGTGGTGGGCTGTCCTATGTGCTGTAGGAAGTTTAGTGGCAACCCTAGGGCTTCTGTCACAAAGTGCTGCAAACTGGGTAGCTTAAAGCAACAGAAACTTATTATCTCACATTTCTGGAGGCTAGAAGTCTGAAACCAAGGTGTTGGTAGGCCATGCTTCCTCCAAAGTTTCTAGGGAAGAATTCTTCCTTGCCTCTTCCAGCTTCTGGTGGTTCCCAGCAATCTTGGCTTTGCTTGGCTTGTGGCAGCGTAACTCCAATCTCTGCCTCCATCATCCCATGGCTGTCTTTCCTCTGTGTCCATATCTCTGCGTTCCAATTTCCCTCTTCTTTTAAGGGCACCAGTCATTGGAACAGGACCCAGTTTAATCCAGTGTGACCTCACGTTAACTCAATTACATCCGCAAAGGTCTTGTTTCCAGAAAGGTCACATTTATTGTTTCCAGGTAGACATGAATTTTGAGGAACGGGATTCAGGCCAGCACAGCTGTGCTCTATCCACTACACTGCCCTCTCCCCCCCACAAGTTAGGACAACTGAAAATATCTCCAGGTATTGCCAAATGTCCTCTTGGGGGGGAAATTATCACCTATAGTTGAGAACCACTGCTCCACAGAGATCAGAAAAGGAAAACATTAATGTGAGCTGAGTACTCAGTAAAGGTTTCAAGAGAACAGGGAGGGGTCAAGGGATCCTGCTATCTCTGGCTTTGCAGCACTGTTCCTCCCTCTTGATTTCTCTTCCAACAACATTGCTACTTCCTTCCCTCCTCTTTCTTTCCTCCTTTTATTTTCTTACCTTCATTGCCTCTCCTTTTCTCCATCCCCCCCACCTTCTCCCATTCCCTGCCAGGACCTTCTTCTCCCCTTCCCTAAGAGGACTCTGTAGGCTAGCATCAGGATGAAAGATGCCATTAAAAGTATCCAATGCCAGCTGGTAGGGGTGACTTGGAAATAAAGGGGACACAACAGGCTCACTTCCCCTGTCACCTTGTGAAGAAGGGCTCTTATCCAGTCTTTTCTCTTTCAAGAGTTTATTAAATTCATTCAGTGAGAAAAAGGAGAAATGTAAAAGGAATTATGAAGTCTTGAGGAAAATTACTTTTTTTAAGGTTAAGTAGCATGACAACGGCAGCTGATAGAGCAAATTAAATTCTAACTGCACCAGTGATTTGATAGATATAATTTTGCTAAGTGTTACTGAGGAAATGCCTGCTTGGGGAGATGAAGCTCAAATTCAGAATGAGCACTTGTCAGTTGTGGCATCTGATTCAATTAGGTGAAATTCATTAATATAAAGAGGAAAAGGGTCAGATGGAAAATGGGAATTTGTAAAACAGTTCCAGAGCATTTTTACGGAAAACATACATGCACCATCTTTAGGAAAGCAACTATTTATTTAATTCAGGGTCTAAAAGGAAAGAAAATATTTCACTTTCATATCAGTGAGCAGTCATAGTTGTAGCTTGAAATGGTTCATTTCTTATGACATTTGAGAAACATGCATAAACTATGCTTTGTCTTTGTGAACCCAAAACAAAGCTTGCCAGGAACTTAATCCAGAAAAACACTCTCAGTCACTTGGACATGGCCCTGTCATCATAGGTAGCAAGATAAAGTCAGTAATGACTGCAATTACTCTGTGCCAATCCTGCACATCGAGAATCTTGAACACCAAAGGCAACCACCAACTGGGACTTTCTGGTAACCGTCTAGTTATCCTTAAAAAAATTAGTAAAATGGGTGATGTAAAATACTTGCCATGAAATATTTATCACCCATTTAGTAGATCACTTCTCCTAAGGCATTCATGCAGGGTTTGCTAAAAGAGTTTCAAAATCTTATTTTGCCTAGATGCAAGCAAGTCTGCCTCATTAGTGATCAATTACCAGTCAGGTCCACCCTAATAAGTCATTAATACATACCTTGTACTGTCAAATCCCATAATTGGGCACTACATGTCCAATAAACCATCAGATGCTATTCTTAATAAAGCTCTCAAAGGTCCACCAGGATCCATATTGTGTAAACGAGGTACCAAATAGGGTAATTTTTCATTGCCTTCTAACTTGGCCTACAACAGAGCAAGGCAAAACAGCGCGTGCTCAGACCCAAAGGCAGAGTTTCGCTGTATGGTCCATCGTTAGCATTGATTCTCAAAGCTTCCACTAGTAGTGTCATTTACACAAGCTTCTTGCTGGCTGGTGAACCACGACTAACTGAACAAGGTCCATTTTTCAGAAGTTCCTGCTTACTCCTTCTCAGCATGCAAGGTTGTTAGGTCAGTGATGTTGCTATTCACTGAATCGTAAAAAATGAGATCACATCCTGCATCAACTGAGTGCTTTTTAAAAGAAGGGGCTGGGGAAAGAAAACTTTGAAAAAGAGCCCTACATCTTTATTCTTTTAGGATTCTTTTAGGAATGGTTAAAGATTTCAGAAACTTCTCTCCCTGTACCAGCTTTTTGTTGGCTACTCAAAGTCATCCTTCAAGTCTCAGATTAAATATCACTTCCTCAGAAAAGCCTCCCTTGACTGTTTCCTCCAAGCTGTGCCATAGCCTTCTCTATTTCTTTGCACATTTGCTATCTTTTAAGTACTTACTTTCAAACCTCTTCAGTATCTGTATTCATTACTAAACTGTGCATTTCTGATGTGTTCACCACGGTATTCCCCATTCCTAGCACAGTGCCTGGTACATAGTAGGTATGCAATTAATTGTGGCTGATTGATTGACTGTTGGTGCCACTGTTGGTTGTAGGAGGCAACCACTAACGGGATGGCTTGTCAGCAGCAGTCTTTTGAAAGGGAGGAGGCAAGGCCTTTGACTAATAGTTCTGGCTTTACTATCCATAAAATGTCTTCTCTAAATGTCGTCTTCCCCCTCCTCCACATCCTCTTATTTTCCTCTCTCTCTCTCCCTCTCTCTTTCTCTCTCTCTCTCTCTCTCCTGATCAGCTGTCTCCCCATAGGTAAAAATGTGAGCAGAGCCATTGGAGACAGTTAATAAGACGCTCAGGCAGACAAGTAGAAGCTGTGTCAAGAGCTTTGGACATGACATATGTATTGTCTTCTCTGTTTCTGTGTTCACTGCTGCTCCCCAGAGCCTAAAACAGTGCTGAGAAAGAGCCGGCACTCAATTAATTTTGAATAAATGAATGAATAGAATGATTAAATAATTAACTGACTGTGGAAGTCATGCTCCTCTCTGTTCACCGATGACGTTATGTGACTGAGGGAAGAAAAGGAGACAAGCAGGAACTAAGGACTCTGAACAGGGCATGGCAGATCAGGTTCCCTTCCATGTTCTCCCGTTAACCATTATCATTTCTTGCCATATTGGGATCTAGGCTCCCAGTCAGGGCCTATATTTTAAATAATAAGAGCAATAATAGCTACCACTTAGGAATTGCTTATCATGCTGAGCAAAGTGCCTTACTAACATTATCTGATTGCACAATCAAAACCACACAGGAAGGTGTTGTTATTATCACTGTATTTAAAGCGAAGATCCTGAGGCTCAGAAAATGTAAAAGACACGCTCCAGAACATACAGCTAGCAAGTAAAAGATCTGTGCTTCCATCCAGGTCTAAGCCACCGGACTATGCTGCCTCCTAGACCCAGGGTGTTATAAACCCGGTGCCGCCCTGCCTGGATGCACAGGCTGTACACTGCACAACACCAGGGTGCTCCATTCAAACGGATGACAACGTGACCAGTACCCACTGGATTTGTGCAATATGGCAGCAGGGCTCACACTTGAAGTGATACACCCGCAGGACACCAAGTGATCAGCTCACTCCTTGGCAGAAGCTCAACCCTCGCTTCCCAAAGGAAGCTCTAGAAAGAGTGTCCCTGCCATTGTGTCATCACGCCATTCCAGTGGTTACTCAGCATGACAATAACAATGTTTCTAAGGCCCATGTTACAATTTTGCTTTTCTGACCAAATCACTCTGGCACCGGAGCCATGTCCCCCACCCCATGCTATGCCCATCAATACACATTTACAACAGATTTCATTCAACTCCAATGGTCCTCTGGTTAATTTACAGTGCCAAAATGACCTTTCCAAATATGTCTCACGGTACAGTGAGAGTGAGGAAAATTGACTGCCAGGAACCAAAAATATGCTACCTTGTGAAATATGGGTTTTTTTCATGGCTTGATTTGAATGTTATATCGGAAACTATGAAGCAGTTCAATGATTATTCACCATCTGAGGAAGGGAAAAGGCAGTGCAGGGGCCTTCAGGGGCCATATTTCATAGCCCTATCAAACATTCACACAGGTGATTAAAAGCCCTGCAAGCAGCAGCCACTGCAGGGCCTTCTGGTCACATTTCTAGAGAAAGAGATGGATTTCTTTGAAAAGGAAGAAACTTACGAACCCAAAGGCACTGGAAAAGTTGGTACAAATTTAGCTAGTGAAGGCAGTTGAGAAGAAAAATTTCCCCAACTTTCCCTTCTTTTTCTTAATTTTTGAATTTTATCTTATTTATTTTTTATACAGCAGGTTCTTATTAGTCATCCATTTTATACATATTAGTGTATACATGTCAACCCCAATCTCCCAATTCATCCCAACACCACCACCACCACCACCACCGCTTTCCTCCTTGGTGTCCACACGTTTGTTCTCTACATCTGTGTCTCAATTTCTGCCCTGCAAACCGATTCATCTGTACCATTTTTCTAGGTTCCACATATATGCGTTTTTCTCTTTCTGGCTTACTTCACTCTGTATGACAGTCTCTAGATCCATCCACATCTCTACAAATGACCCAGTTTCGTTCCTTTTTATGACTGAGTAATATTGCATTGTATATATGTGCCACATCTTCTTTATCCATTCATCTGTCGATGGGCATTTAGGTTGCTTCCATGACCTGGCTATTGTAAATAGTGCTGCAATGAACATTGGGGTGCATGGGTCTTTTTGAATTATGGTTTTCTCTGGGTATATGCCCAGTAGTGGGATTGATGCGTCGTATTGTAATTCTATTTTTAGTTTTCTAAGGAACCTCCATACTGTTCTCCATAGTGGCTGTATCAATTTACATTCCCACCAACAGTGCAAGAGGGTTCCCTTTTCTCCACACCCTCTCCAGCATTTGTTGTTTGTAGATTGTCTGATGATCCCCATTCTAACTGGTGTGAGGTGATACCTCATTGTAGTTTTGATTTGCATTTCTCTAATAATTAGAAATATTGAGCAGCTTTTCATGTGCTTCTTGGCCATCTGTATGTCTTCTTTGGAGAAATGTCTATTTAGGTGTTCTGCCCATTTTTGGATTGGGTTGTTTGTTTTTTTCATATTAAGCTGCATGAGCTGTTTATATATTTTGGAGATTAATCCTTTGTCTGTTGATTCATTTGCAAATATTTTCTCCCATTCTGAGGGTTGTCTTTTCGTCTTGTTTATGGTTTCCTTTGCTGTGCAAAAGCTTTGAAGTTTCATTAGGTCCCACTTCTTTATTTTCATTTTTATTTCCATTACTCTAGGAGGTGGATCAAAAATGATCTTGCTGTGATTTATGTCAGAGTGTTCTTCCTATATTTTCCTCGAACAGTTTTATAGTGTCCGGTCTTACATGTAGGTCTCTAATCCATTTTGAGTTTATTTTTGTGTATGGTGTTAGGGGGTGTTCTAATTTCATTCTTTTATATGTAGCTGTCCAGTCTTCCCAACACCACTTACTGAAGATACTGTCTTTTCTCCATTGTATATCCTTGCCTCCTTTGTCATAGATTAGTTGAAGTTATCTTGTTCCACTGATCTATATTTCTGTTTTTGTGCCAGTACCATATTGTCTTGATTACTGTAGCTTTCTAATATAGCCTGAAGTCAGGGAATCTGATTCCTCCAGCTGCGTTTTTTTCCCTCAAGACTGTTTTGGCTATTCAGGGTCTTTTGTGTCTCCATAAAAATTTTAAGATTTTTTGCTCTAGTTCCATAAAAAATGCCATTGGTAATTTGATAGAGATTGCATTGAACTGTAGATTGCTTTTGGCAGTATAGTCATTTTCAAAATATTGATTCTTCCATCCCAAGAACATGGTATATCTCTCCATCTGTTGGTATCATCTTTAATTTCTTTCATCAGTGTCTTATAGTTTTCTGCATACAGGTCTTTTGTCTCCCTAAGAACGTTTATTCCCAGGTATTTTATTCTTTTTGTTGCAATGGTAAATGGGAGTGTTTTCTTGATTTCACTTTCAGATTTTTCATCATTAGTATATAGGAATGCCAGAGATTTCTGTGCATTAATTTTGTATCCTGCAACTTTACCAAATTCATTGATTAGCTCTAGTAGTTTTCTGGTGGCATCTTTAAGATTCTCTCCATATAGTATCATATCATCGGCAAACAGTGACAGTTTTACTTCTTTTTCGATTTGTATTCCTTTTATTTCTTTTTCTTCTCTGATTGCCGTGGTCAGGACTTCCAAAACTATGTTGACTAATAGTGGCGGGAGTAGACATCCTTGTCTTGTTCCTGATCTTAGAGGAGATGCCTCCAGTTTTTCACCACTGAGAATGATGTTTGCTGTGGGTTTGTCCTCTATGGCCTTTATTATGTTGAAGTAGGTTCCCTCTATGCCCACTTTCAGGAGAGTTTTTATCATAAATCGGTGCTGAATTGTGTCAAAAGCTTTTTCTGCATCTATTGAGATGATCATATGGTTTATATTCTTCAATTTGTTAATATGGTGTATCACACTGGTTGATTTACGTATATTGAAGAATCCTTGCATCCCTTGGATAAATCCCACTTGATCATGGTGTATGATCCTTTTAATGTGCTGTTGGATTCTATTTGCTAGTATTTTGTTGAGGATTTTTGCATCTATATTCGTCAGTGATATCAGTCTGTAATTTTGTTTTTTTGTGGTATCTTTATCTGGTTTTGGTATCAGGGTGATGGTGGCCTCATAGAATGAGTTTGGAACTGTTCCTTCCTCTGCAATTTTTTGGAAGAATTTGAGAGGGATGGGTGTTAGCTCTTCTCTAAATGCTTGGTAGAATTCACCTGTGAAGGCATCTGGTCCTGGACTTCTGTATGTTGGAAGATTTTTAATCACAGTTTCAATTTCATTACTTGTGATTGGTCTGTTTCTATTTTCTATTTCTTCCTGGTTCAGTCGTGGAACGTTATACCTTTCTAAGAATTTGTCCATTTCTTCCAGGTTGTCCATTTTATTGGCATACAGTTGTTTGTCCTAGTTTCTTAGGATGCTTTGTATTTCTGCAGTGTCTGTTGTAACTTATCCTTCTTCATTTCTAATTTTACTGATTTGAGTCCTCTCCCTTTTTTTCTTGATGAGTCTGGCTAATGGTTTATCAATTTGGTTTATCTTCTCAAAGAACCAGCTTTTAGTCTTATTGATCTTTGCTATTGTTTTCTTTGTTTCTATTTCATTTATTTCTGCTCTGACCTTTATGATTTCTTTCCTTCTTCTCTTTGGGTTTTGTTTGTTCTTCTTTCTCTGGTTCCTTTAGGTGTAAGGTTAGATTGTTTATTTGAGATTTTTCTTATTTCTTGAGGTAGGCTTGTATAGCTATAAACTTCCCTCTTAGATCTGTTTTTGCTGCATCCCATAAGTTTTGGATAGTCGTGTTTTCATTGTCATTTGTCTCTAGGTATTTTTTGATTTCCTCTTTGATTTCTTCAGTGATCTCTTGGTTATTTAGTAATGTATTGTTTAGCCTCCATGTGTTTGTGTTTTTTACATTTTTTCCCCTGTAATTCATATCTAGTCTCACAGCACTGTGGTCAGAAAAGATGCTTGATATGATTTCAATTTTCTTATGTTTACTGTGGCTTGATATCTGACCCAAGATGTGATCTATCCTGGAGAATGTTCCATGCGCACTTGAGAAGAAAGTGTAATCTGCTGCTTCTGGATGGAATGTCCTATAAATACCAATGAAATCTCTCTGGTCTATTGTGTCATTTAAAGCTTCTGTTTCCTTATTTATTTTCATTTTGGATGATCTGTCCATTGGTGTAAGTGAGGTGTTAAAGTCCCCCACTATTATTGTGTTACTCTCGATTTCCTCTTTTATATGTTAGCAGTTGCCTTATGTATTGAGGTGCTCCTATGTTGGGTGCAGGTATTTTTATAATTGTTATATCTTCTTCTTGAATTGATCCCTTGATCATTATGTAGTGTCCTTCCTTGTCTCTTGTAACATTCTTTATTTTAAAGTCTATTTTATCTGATATGAGTATTGCTACTCCAGCTTTCTTTTGATTTCCATTTGCACGGAATATCTTTTTCCATCCCCTCACTTTCAGTCTGTATGTGTCCCTAGGTCTGAAGTGGGTCTCTTGTAGACAGCATATAGATGGGTCTTGTTTTTGTATCCATTCTGCAAGCCTGTGTCTTTTGGTTGCAGCATTGAATCCATTCACGTTTCAGGTAATTATCGATATGTATGTTCCTATGACCATTTTCTTAATTGTTTTGAGTTTGTTTTTGTATGTTCTTTTCTTGTCTTGTGTTTCTCACTTAGAGAAGATCCTTCAGCATTTGTTGTAGAGCTGGTTTGGTGGTGCTGAATTCTCTTTGCTTTTGCTTGTCTGTAAAGCTTTTGATTTCCCCATCGAATCTTAATGAGATCCTTGCCGGGAAGAGTAATCTTTGTTGCAGGTTTTTCCCTTTCATCACTTTAAATATATCATGCCACTCTCTTCTGGCTTGTAGAGTTTCTGCTGAGAAATCAGCTGTTAACCTTATGGGAGTTCTCTTGTATGTTTTTTGTCATTTTTCCCTTGCTGCTTTCAATATTTTTTCTTTGTCTTTAATTTTTTGCCAATTTGATTACTATGTGTCTCAGCATGTTTCTCCTTGGGTTTATCCTGTATGGGACTCTCTGCGCTTCCTGGACTTGGGTGGCTATTTCCTTTCCCATCTTAGGGAAGTTTTCCACTATAATCTCTTCAAATATTTTCTCGGGTCCTTTCTCTCTCTCTTCTCCTTTTGGGACGCCTATAATGTGAATATTGTTGCATTTAATGTTGTCCCAGAGGTCTCAGGCTGTCTTCGTTTCTTTTCATTCTTTTTTCTTTATTCTGTTCTGCAGCTGTGAATTCCACCATTCTGTCTTCCAGGTCACTTATCCGTTCTTCTGCCTCAGTTATTCTGCTATTGATTCCTTCTAGTGTAATTTTCATTTCAGTTATTGGACTGTTCATCTCTGTTTGTTTGTTCTTTAATTCTTCTAAGCCTTTGTTAAACATTTCTTGCATCTTCTCAGTCTTTGCCTCCATTCTTTTTCCGAGGTCCTGGATCATCTTCACTATCATTATTGTGAATTCTTTTTCTAGAAGGTTGCCTATGTCCAGTTCATTTAGTTGTTTTTCTGGGGTTTTATCTTGTTCCTTCATCTGGTACATAGGCCTCTGCCTTTTCATCTTGTCTATCTTTCTGCGAATGTGGTTTTTGTTCCAAAGGCTGCAGGACTGTAGTTCTTCTTGTTTCTGCTGTCTTCCCTGTGGTGGATGAGGCTATCTATGAGGCTTGTGCAAGTTCCCTGATGGGAGGGACTGGTGGTGGGTAGAGCTGACTGTTGCTCTGGTGGGCAGAGCTCAGTAAAACTTTAATCCGCCTGACTGCTGATGTGTGGGGTTGGGTTCCCTTCCTCTTGCTTGTTTGGCCTGAGGTAACCCAACACTGGAGCCTACCTGGGCTCTTTGGTGGAGCTAATGGCAGACTCTGGGAGGGCTCATGCCAAGGAGTACTTCCCAGAACTTCTGCTGCCAGTGTTCTTGTCCCCACGGTGAGCCACAGCCACCTCCCTCCTCTGCAGGAGACCCTCCAACACTAGCAGGTAGTTCTGGTTCAGTCTCCGTTGAGGTCACTGCTCTTTCCCCTGGGTCCCTATGAGCACACTACTTTGTGTGTGCCGTCCAAGAGTGGAGTCTGTGTTTCTCCCAGTCCTGTCCAAGTCCTGCAATCAAATTTCACTAGCCTTCAAAGTCTGATTCTCTAGGAATTCCTCCCCCCATTGCCAGACCCCCAGGTTGGGAAGCCTGACGTGGGGCTCAGAACCTTCACACCAGTGGGTGGACTTCTGTGGTATGTGTTCTCCAGTCTGTGAGTCACCCATCCAGCAGTTATGGGATTTGATTTTACTGTGATTGTGCCCCTCCTACAGTCTCATTGTGGCTTCTCCTTTGTCTTTGGATGTGGGGTATCTTTTTTTGGTGAGTTCCAGTTCCTTCCTGTCGATGATTTTCCAGCAGCTAGTTGTTATTCTGGTGTTCTTGCAAGAGGGAGTGACAGCACATCCTTCTACTCCGCCATCTTGTTTCCTAATCTCTCCCTTCTTTTTCTAATCTTCTGTTCTTCCATGATAATCCATGAAAGCCCATTTACTCCATGCTTTTCTGTGCTCAGATATTACTTTGAGAAGATGCAGAGGCAAGAATAATTTCTGAGAAGACCAGGGTATCAGGGCATTGAAACAGCACAAGAATCTGGGGGAATTAGCAAGGCAAGGTGCAGGATCCTGGGGCCAGCTGTGACCACTCCTAGGCCTGAAGGCAAAAGGGAAGGGAGCCATTATTGGTACCCAAAAAGGGCAGTGGTATGGAGAGGGGAGCCTCTCAGGAGTTGTGACCCTCAGAGGAGGGATGCAGCCAACCCACAACCAAGGAGGAAGCTGGGAGAATAAACAGTTAGATCTTGCTCTTCTCCATTTTCCAATCTTTTGTACTGTGCCCCATTGGTCAACCCTAACCAAAGCCATTCCATCAAAGGACCCCATTAGTATAGACCGTAAAGATCAGCCTCCCAATTCTCAAGTCACTCTCTAAGGTTAGAGAGTAGATATGGGGTGCTGGGAAGGATAACTTTAAAATGTCTAGTACACCAGGAAAATTCTGAAAACCCTCCTGTGTCCTTGACCCCCAGTTCTCCCCCTAATTTACTGAAGACCATTTATCTGGTGCATCAGTCTGGGTGGTGTGCAGAGTACACTAAATTTAAGTTCTTCACACATTGCCAATTTAAAGTGAGCTTTCTCCTTTGAATTCATAAAATGCTGCTCTTGTGGCAAATTCTAAAAATGTTCTGATTTCTTCGAGTATATATATTTCTTCGAGTATACTTACAGTGGGTGGGTATCCTATATATTTGTTATTTCATTTAATCATCATAACAAACACATAGATGAGGAAATCAAAGCTCAGAGAAGCTGTTTCACAACGTGACACAGCTAATATGGGGCAGATCAGAGATCTAAACTCAATTCTTTCTGACTCTGAAGTTCAAGTTTTTAGCTACCTTGTCAGACTGTCTCATTCATTTTTGAAATCCCTACAATCCTTAGTAAGGTGCCTCATACACAGCAGGCCTCTGTATGTTTGTTGGATGAATGGATGAACATAGTCTGATGGAATTAAAGCATAATTCTCAGTCTCCATCACTATCCCCTAAGCCAGATTCTCTTGATCTCCTTCATTAATTCTTTTCACAATCAATTATTGGGCCTGTGCTTTCTTAATCACCCCCAAAAGGTAAAAAAGAAACAAGAAATGTAGCCCTGGATCTCACACAGTATATTATATTTCTGAGAAAAGCAACACATACAGGCTAAGAGTTGTTATGAACTGAGTTCATAATCAAACAACTATGTATAACATATAGAGAATGACCAGAATTCAGCTATTTCCCAAATGCCCATGCTAAGAAAAACTTAAGCAATGCTCAAAATCATAGTAAGTGCTGGGCAGTCAGAGAACTGGCATTAAGAAAGGATATTAGATAACAAGGTGAGAATAAAATTGGGAAAGGGACTGTTTTAAGGTGGTAGCCTTTATTACTATGAGAAATGCACACAGGAGGAGGGCACTGGCTCACTGCCTTTCACAAACCAAGATTTCAATAAGCAATTACTGATTTTAACATTTGTGTTCATGAAAACATTCATGTAAACTAAATAATACTTCATTTACTCTTGATAGAATAGCTTTCCTGAGAAATTCTATGGTTAAGAAAATTCTAAAATGAAGACACTCTCTTTAAAAAAAAATGAGTTATGGGGCTTCCCTGGTGGCGCAGTGGTTGAGAGTCCGCCTGCCGATGCAGGGGATGCGGGTTTGTGCCCCAGTCCGGGAGGATGCCACGTGCCGCGGAGCGGCTGGGCCCGTGAGCCATGGCCGCTGAGCCTGCGTGTCCGGAGCCTATGCTCCGCAATAGGAGAGGCCGCAACAGTGAGAGGCCCGCGTACCACACACACAAAAAAGAGTTACTATCAATTTCCCTTCCTCCTTAAAGCAATGACTCAAGTGGCTAACTCACAAGTAAAGGCAAAGGACAAAGGAAATTTCTGACCAAAATCATATTAAGGTCCATGGCCCTCCTAAGTCTGGGGGAATTGATTGGTCTATGGGCTCATAATTAAAGTTCTAACAGGATTCCCTAGATCTCCATAAGGTCTGAGGATGATACTTACCCAGAAAGGACATAGAATATAAATTCTACAATCTGACAAGAGTAAAGGTATGAAAAATCTTTAAAAGGCACATAAGGATTTCCACTTCTGGAAGTACAGTATATAGCAGATGTATCTTTCTTTTTTCCTCCCATCTGGTCATGATGTTTAAAACAAACATAAGATGACTCTGAGAAAGGAAGAGGGGAAGGTGGACCAGCTAGCAACCGCAGGACCCGAGGAGTGACATAGGAGTAAGTTCTCTGTTTTTTTGTTTTGGTTTGGTTTTTGGTCTTGGGTTTTGGGGTTTTTGTGGGGGGTTTGCCTCATGCTTCCCAATCGTAGAGCCAAAAAACTCAGCAACACAGAAAGCCAAGAAGCACAGACAAAAAAAAGCCCCAACAAAAACCTGCTTTGTCTAGTCAAAGGATCAGAAAAAGTGGAGCTCAGCAGATCAGAAAACTTTTAGATAATCACCACTCTGCTTCAGTCAAACACCACAGAAAAAACTGAGGCCCCACCCACACCAGCAAATGCTGAGTGGGGAGCCTAGATTTCCACCTTGGACAGGTCCTAACAAGGCACCCCAATCCCCTGTCTTTCACCCCCACAGTGATGTGTCAGAGAGGGCCAGATAGGGAACCTGCAGAGTTGGGGAGACCACGCAGGGAGACTGGACTTGCACTCCTACCCCAGCAGTAATGAGATGTCCTAATCCTGCCCCATGCGGGTGGCACTAGTGGAGGCCTAATAAGAGTCAGGACTTCCACCGCTGCCCAGGAGTAATGCGGTCACCCTTGCCCAAGGTAGCAGAAGAAGCCATGTCAGGAGCAGTGATGAGGCACTTTGACCCCTCCCAGCCAAAACAGTATCAGTGGACGCCTAGTGTAGTCAGAACTCCCATCGCAATCAGCAGGAATGCGGAGGGTTTCTGCCCTCAGTGGTCAACAAAAGCCAAGTGGGGAACTAGGACTTCTTCACTAATGTAGTAGTTACAAAGTGACCCACACCCCTTCCCCTGCCAGAGCAATACCAAAGGAAACCATTTCATTTGTTTCCTAGGACTACCATAAAAAACGACCACAAATTTAGTGGCTTAAAATGACAGGAACTTATTCTTTCACACTTCTGGAGGCCAGAAATCTGAAACCAAGTTGCCAGCAGAGCTACACTCACTATGAAGGCTCTAGAGGGTAATACTTCCTTGCCTTTTGTGGCTTCTGGTGGCTCCATATGTTCTTTGACTTATGACAATGTAACTCCAATCTCTGGGTCTGTCTTCACACAGCTTTCTTCTGTGTGTCTCTTTGTATCCTCTCCTCTATTGATAAGGACAGCATCATTGGATTCAGGACCCACCCTAAGTCCAGAATGATTTAATCTCAATATTCTTAATTAATTACATCTGCAAAAACTCCATTTCCAAATAAGGTCATATTCTGAGGTTCCAGACAGACATGAATTTTGGGGGGACATTATTCGACCTATTATATCAACTAAAACAGAAAGTTTAAATAAGATTCACTGTCTTATAACATAATACCTCAAAATGTCCAGGCTTCAGTCAAAAATTAATCATCATACAGAAAACCAGGAAGATTGTCCTGAAAAAGGGCAATCAATAGATACCACCAAGAAAACAGAGGTATTAGAATTTTATGACAAAGATTTTTTTAAATCATTATAAAAATCCTTCAGTAAGCAATTATGAACATACTCAAAGCAATGAAAAATTTAAAACCTCAACAAACAAGATATAAAGAAGAACCAAATAGAAACTTTAGAACTGAAAAATACAATTATCAAAACAAAAAAAACTAGTGGATGAGCTAAATAGCAGAATGGAGGGTACGGGGAAAGAATCAATGAACTTGATAATAGAACAATAGAAATTACTCAATTTGAACAACAGAAAGAAAATAGACTGAAAAATAAAAAGATGAACAGATCCTTAAAGATCTGTAAGACAATAATACAAGATTTCCAATAACCCAATGATCATATAATTGGAGTCCCAGAATTAGAAGAGAAAAAAATGCAGGGCTGAAAAAATATTAGAAGAAATAATAGCTGAAAATGTCCTAAATTTGGCAATGGACAGCAACCTACAGATTTAAGAGACTGAGCAAACTCCAAACAGTATAAACCCAAAGAAATCCATAGCAAGACATTTCATAGTCAAACTTCCGAAAACTGAAGGAAAAAGAAAATCTTGACAGCAATGAGAGAGAAACAATAACTTACCTATAGGGGAAAAGCATTTTGAATGACAGTGGATCTCTTATTTAAAAACTACAGAGGCCAAAAGGGAGAAGCACAATATTTTCCAAGTGCTAAAAGCAAACACTGTCAAGTAGAATCCTACACCTAGTGAAGATATCTTTCAGAAAGATTGATCAAATGATGTAATTCACCATATTAATAGGATAAAGAAGAAAAATCACATGATTCTATAAAGTAAGGTGGAAAAAAAACATTTGATAAAATTCAACATCTAAGCAGGATAAAAACTCTCAGAAAAATAATAACAGAAGGTTACATCCTCAAGTTAACAATAATCTACAATACAGTCACAGCTAACACTATCTATGATGGTGAAAGACCAAATGCTTTCCTCCTAAGACTGGGAACAAAGCAAGGATATCAACTCTCACCACTCTTATTCAACATAGTGCTGGAAACTCCAGCTTTACCTCAGTGACTGAGAGTATCCTGCTCTCCTTAGCTCCAGTCTTGGCAGCCTATCCAAATTGTTTACCTGGAGAAGCATCCTTGATGATTTTCTTTTTTGTACATCTTTATCCAATCCAATAGCAAAGTCTGTTGCTCTGCCTTCAAAACGGATCCAAAACACAACCACCTCCCTACCTCCACTGTTCTGTTCAAAGTCACCACTATTTCCTTCCAGACCAAGGCAACAGATTCCCCAGTGGGGCCCTCCTTCACCTTTATCCCTGAGAAGCCAAAGTGATTCTTTTAATGTATAAATCAGACCACATCATTCAACTCTCCTATGGTGCCACATCACTGAAAGGAAAAGCCAGAATTCTTACAACTACTACAGGGACCTGCAGGAACTGGCCCCCATCACCTCTTAGACCTTGCCTGACTCATCATCTTGTTCACTTCACTCAGCCACACTGGCCATCCTGATTAGTACCCACCAAGCACACTCCTGTCTCGGGGCTTTAAAACATGTTTTTTTCTAAGTCTCTTTTCATTTGCTATTTCCTCTGCTGGGAATGGGTCTGCAAGCCTCCAGCTGGCACCTTCTTAAGGAGACTTCATGGACCACCTCTTACAATATACAGCCCATGTCCGCCTGGCACATCCCATGCCCCACTCTGCTTTCCTTTCCTCCATGTCCCTTAGAACCATCTGACACATCATCTATCCCAGGCTACATATTGACCATCTGTGTCCCCTTTTTAAAATGTAAGTTCTCAGAGGGCAGGACCTTATCTATTTTGTTTCCTAATCCCAGCTCTGTCTCTACTGCCTAGAAGAGTGTCTGGCACATACCAAACACTTGTAAACATTAGCTAAATAAACAAATAAGTTAAAATAATATCTTATATGTCTTTCTCCTTCCTTCCTTCCTTCCTTCTGACCTTCGTTCTTTCCTTCCTTCCTTTCTCCCTTTCTTCCTTCCTTCCTTCTTTTCTTCTGTACTTTTTTTCTTTCCCTTCTTAAATAAATGTGCAAATGCCTACTGGTCATGCAAGGCAGAACACTGGATTCTGGCAAAATATGGGTGAATAGGTCAGTTTTCTGCAAATATCCAGGCATGTAAACAAAATATCACATGAGAAGCAGATGGCAACTCAGTTTACAAAAGTTTCACTAGTGTAAATCTGTGCAAGTTTCTATAAAAATGAGCAGAGGAAAGGAACAGAGAGGCATCAGGAACACAAAAGCTCCCAAGATTTCTAAATTGATTATTTTGCATGTCCACATAATGCTTTACTCTTGAGAGTGATGATAATTCTTGTCTCCTTTCCCTGACAGCTAGAGTCCTCAGGAATGCCTCCTAACATCCTAGAAATAGAGGATACATGACTCTCCACCCTCAGACAATTTCTCTGTGCAAGAAGACTATGGAGAGGTAGGTGGCAGAGTAATTCTTACTTAGGTCATGAGTTTTCACAAATCATGTGTCACAATAGGAGCCTTTCTCGGGCCCCTCTTTCATCTGACTCTCTCTGAAGGCAGAGGCCAGTCTGATGTTTGCTTTCAAACCCCTGCTTTCAGAACTATGAAAAGTTCCCATTAAGTCTCTGCCCCATGGGGTGTAAGGGGATAGGTTTTCACCCATCTGCAAGGACAGTCTTGCCTGCTGCTCCCATCTTGGTATAAATCATGGATCAGAGCTGGAGTATGTCCAGCCAATCCAGCAGTCCTGTACTAACTAAACACCCTTAACTTCTCTTCATGCTGAAGCCAGACTGCTGGGTAATAAAAGCACAGTCAAATGCCACCTCACACGCAAGAGTTGTTATTCCAGGCAAGTACCTTGTTCCAGTCAGCCCAAGAAGTGGGAAACATTATTCATTTAGCTCTAAATGCAATTTATTTTCTGAACTTGTTTCAGTTTGATCCTCTCGCATTTTATTCTCCACAATAAGTTTAGATTCTGTTCTACTTGAGTCCACGAAACCTCAGGGGTGTCTCTTACAAGTTACAGAGAGTGACGATGAGCAACTCAAAAATAGAAGCATGTTTGAGACATCCAGAAACAGAATCCAACTCCACAAGGCAAAATGCAGCTCTGAGGAAAGAGCCTGGAGCAGATGGAGAAAGAGACAGAGCAAAAGGAGTGAGAGATCACCAAGGCACTGCTACTCTGTACAAACTAACTCCACTGACCCCAAAGCTTCAGTTGGCCCTAACATGTGGGGCCCTTGGAAGCAGCACGCAGAGACTGGTTTTTTACCTCTTCCTTGGCTCCTCGGTTTCTCCACCCTTTCTCCTCCCTGTATAGCGAGCTGACCTCATACTTTTCCACTTCTCTATGACAACACTTTCACAACACAGGCACACTGGGCTCTGTGCTGAAAAATAACAATACTGTGCGAAATGAGTTGACGGCTGACGGTTGAGGCTTGTTAAAACAAAACCAGAAAATATCCCATGTATGTTCTTAATCAGAGAAGATAGGTAACTTAGCTAAATTTTCACAGCAACAGACCTGGAATAGGGTCTCCTGAATCTAAGTCCTGTGGAGATCCTCTTTTTAATACCCTTGTAGCTGTCCCTCTCTTTTATTTTACATTTTTCTTTTCTCTCCCTCTCTCTCCCTCTCTCCCTCTCTCTCTCTCTCTCTCTCTCTTTCACCCCTTTCCTCTATAGTTTTCTCTAACTTTCTCATAATATTATTTTATTTTGCTTTTGAATTTTAAAAAACAATTATCAAGCACTATATTATTTTAGGTATTTTTTTCTTCAGTTGCTTTTAAGTATTTCCCTTGCTATTTAGTGTTCTGCAATTTCACTTTAGTGGATCCAAAGTTTAGTGGACACAAAGTTATTATTATCCGCAATTTAAAGATTCCTTTCTTCCATAATTCTGGAAGATTACCAGCCAGTATGTTTAGAACATTGGCTTGTCCAACTCTGTTTGCTTTCTGAAATTTCTTAGACCTTCTCATTTTTATCTTCCATGTCTCTCAGCCTTTCTTTTGCGGTGTCCACTTTTCTCTAAGTCATGTATCCTAGGTTATGTCCTCAAGTATGTTTCCAATTTTCTTAAATTCATCAACTGTGTCTAAAACTGCTGCTTAGCTTGCTTATTGTGGTTTTCATTTCAATAGATATGTTTTCTTTTGAATTTCTAAAAGATGTATTTGGTTTTTTTTCTTAAATATACCTGTTGATTTTCATAGTTTCCCATTCTATTTTCATGGTTTTGATTCTTTCTTTCATTTTTGGTCATTTTAAAGCTCCATAATTTGAAGCACCTTTCAGATTGTTCTAACATCTCAAATTTTTTATGGGCTAACAGTTCTGATTATTGGAATTTTGGTTTCCTTCATGGTGCATCATTTCCTTGTGTAGGGTATACATGTTAGCAGCAGCAGCAGCAGAAGTCCAGTGTTCCTGGGTTGTGAAAGTATTGCTAAAGAGTGCTTCTGGGACTTCCCTGGTGCTGCAATGGTTAAGAATCCGCCTGCCAATGGAGGGGACATGGGGTTGATCCTTGGTCCAGGAGGATCCCACATGCCATGGAGCAACAAAGCCCATGCGCCACAACTACTGAGCCTGCGCACCACAACTACTGAAGCACGCATGCCCTAGAGCCCGTGCTCTGCAACAAGAGAAGCCACCGCAATGAGAAACCCGCACACCACAACAAAGAGTAGCCCCCACTTTTCACAACTAGAGAAAGCCCTCCCACGGCAATGAAGACCCAACACAGCCAAAAAAAAGAATTCAAAAAAAAAAAAAAGAGTGCTTCTGCATTGCTTTCTTCTGGGTAGAAAATGAGTTTCACCAGGACCTGTCTTTAAATTAATTTATGTACTTCCTTCATATCTAGCTGGTATTGTACACTTGCAGCAGAAGTCTGGGGCTTCAGTGTGTCTCAGGAGACTGTTTTCTTCCTCACTAAGCTCTAAGAGAGAGAATCTTCCTTTTTGCTTCTCTAAGCTAGAATGCAGGTCCTTTTACTTGTGCTGTCAGTGAGGGAAACACCCCTACCAGCCTCACATCCTATTTATATACCAGCCTCTACACTTGCCTTTACTGCACACAAACACAGGGTGCATCGCCCATCTCTATAGATCTCCACTTGTAAATCCAGTTCTGTTCTTACAACATCCATACATCTCTCACAAGCTGATTCCCAGATAGTCAAACAGGCCAACTATTTCTTCTTTATTTCTGTCACATGCTTGGATGTGTTTTCCTTTTAAATTATGATTTTTTAAAAGTTATATTTCGAAACAGTTTCAGACTTATAGAAAAGTTGCAAAAATAGTTCAAAAGATTCCTGGGTACTCTTCACTTAGATTCCCCTAATTCTTAATATCTTACCACATTTGTTTTATTACTCTCTATACACATATGATTATTAAATTGTGATATTCTGATACCATTGTTTTAGTTCTTGTTCTGGAGAAGAACCACAATAAGCATTAACTTGGTCTCCCATATTTAGGGCTAGAAGTTCTACGGGTAAGGGCTGGAGGGAGGAAATGAGCAGTACAAATATCCACAAGCCAGGAGCTCAGCTCAGTGCTTCAAATACTTGGTCTACAGAATAATAAAACATCGTGTATTATGAGCCTCAATTTTAAGAAAGAGAAAATCATGAGGTTAAAAGTAAACACTTGTTCAAGTTCACATAGCTATAAAGTACATGTAAGGATGAAGCCAGGATGCTAACCAGATCCCTCTTTCTTTGGGATTGCCTGAATTCTCAGGGAGCCAAATCACAACACACCCCATCTGAAGCACACCGCATCTGACAGTTGCCAAGACTCCTATCATATGACCAGAGTGTACATAAATGAGAATAGGTGGGCTTTTTCCATCAGCAAGTAATTAGGCAAGTCACACCTGCCTGAGGTTCGTTTGTAGATACATTATTCTGGCTCCTTTCTGAATTTTATACCTGTCTCTTTGGCAATTAACAGACTCAGCTGAATTTTCTATGACTAACCTCAAAATGCCATATGTTCAATAAAGGTACTGGTATAGCAAAAGCAGTTGACGAGTCTAGGAAAACATAAGCAAACACTAAGTATACAAACATTTCTACTGAGTGCATATGCCTAAGATTATCTTCTCTTATGGGGAGTCCATCACTTCTCAGAATAAATAAGCAAAGCCAAACTAATTTCCAGTGACATTTGCATTCAGACCAGAATTTCTGCATCCGAAGAGTAAAATTTATCATCAGAGAATGAGTCAGAGGTGTTGTAAACTTCAGCTTCCTGAGTAAAGTACAACACATCTAGCTATCACATATTAAGGACAAATTTAGTGTTTGGAATGTCACAAATTTGTTAGATAAGAACTCAGTGGGTTCTAGCTCCATGAAACAAAAAGTTTATGACCTAAGTCTCCATTTATCCCCCAGTCTTTCCACTTCCTGGTCCTACCACCCTCAATGTTAGGTCAGTCCATCCACTGACTTTCTCAACTCCAGGAGACCTGCTGAGTACTGTTGGGGAGAAGTACCCATCCACATAGACTGAAGCCCCAGAAACCCATGATCTCCCTTATCACTGGTCTTTAAGCCCCTCTCTGTCATCCATCTGTCTATCATTAGTCAGTTTTTTCTCCCATTCCCTTGAATGACCATTTCTACTTTGACCAATCTCCTCAAATTATTCTCCCATCTTACAAGCCATCAGTGGATGACCTCATATTACTCCACACAGACTATCAGGGCTATGAGGAGTGACCTCCTTCAACTTCTTACTTCCCATATCCATAAACTTATCTTCATTTGCTCCTAAAACCCACCTTCTTCCCTTCAGTCTAAAGGCAGAGGTTCCTTTCCAATAGTTCATGATTAATCTATCCTAATCCATTTCTAGCTTCTCTGGAATATTTCATTCCGAGTTTAGGCTGTGCTTTAAATCTCAAAACTGGGTTCTTCTCCACCCAAAAGTGTTTTAGAAGTTTCTCAAACACTTCCTCCTTTAAATGAAACAAGCAAAAAAGAAGAAAAATCAAACACAAAAAGTCAGCGTATACCACTCGTGTATACCATTATTGCCTTAATGGTCTCTTTCCTTTAACAATCAAGTTTCTTAAAAGACGACACCCATTTTTTTCTTTCCCACTGGCCAAACTTCCCTAGCCAAGGAAACAAATCTTTACTTCTCTTGCATCTTCAACTTTAACTTGGCTTCACTGCAATATTTGATAACTTTATTTATGTTGCAGAGTAAACCAAAAACCATTCTCTATATCCCTCTCCCTTCTATTTGGAAGAAAATACATAACTAAAAATAAATTTCACAGAACTTTTTTTCACTAGCCCTAGATGTCTAAGCTAGAGACACTCATAGATGGTATAACCCAATAATTCTGTGTTTCTTGCTTCACAAGGAGACAGGAAACTATCTTCTCAATAGAAGGGGTTTCCATTGTTCATATAAGACTGAACTGTGTTGCCCTGACCAGAAAAAAAAAAAAAAAAGAAAAACTGCTGGGCTTCCCTGGTGGCGCAGTGGTTGAGAGTCCGCCTGCCGATGCAGGGGACACGGGTTCGTGTCCCAGTCCGGGAGGATCCCACATGCCATGGAGCAGCTGGGCCCGTGAGCCATGGCCGCTGAGCCTGCGCGTCCAGAGCCTGTGCTCCGCAACGGGAGAGGCCACAGCAGTGAGAGGCCCGCGTATCAGAAAAAAAAAAAAGAAAAACTGCTCACCTTGACAAAGTGTGCTAGCTTCCTATGTAATAGTGAGGAAATCAACTATAGCACTTGCTGGTGGAGAGAATGAATGAAAATTGGAGCATCAAGCTGCTTTCAACCGTGAGACCACACTTTTCTCATTTGGATTTCAGAAAAACTCTCTAGCACCTACCCGAACCATATGTGATTAAGCCTGGAAGATACAGGAGTTCAGGGAGCAAAACTTCTTGCTCAGGTAGGAAGGCCTTTTCTCAAGGAGAAAGTGGGATACTACCTTCAGGGGCTTGAGTGTAAAACATTCAGGAGAAAAATGGAAGAAATTAAGAAGTGATAATTGAAGAAAGAAAGTATTCATGTGAGGCACCATCTTTTCAAAGACATACATCTACATTGGGTGCTTCCCATCTGGATTGGATGCAGGAGAGTAACTAAACCAGATGAAACAGTAACATCTCCTCCTTTCCCCCAACACACACCTTGTAACTCTGTGAGATCTATATAATCTATTAGAAAAATATCATCCTACATTTCCACTATAATCCAGTGTTTTGCCTGGTGAAATGAACCAGGAGGTACTAAGAAAAAGGACGTTAACTCATCTGTGCTCATCTTGCTAGGAGGTTGGGAGATGGCTGTTCGGCAAAGATTGGACTGTGGGACTGGCCAACTCAGCAACAAAGCAATGCCAGGCTGGCAACAACCTGTGTCCATCTCTCATAGAAGCCCTGGCTGCTGCCACAAGCTCCAAACAGATCTGCAAGTCCACTAAATACTATCCTCTTCCCACACACTCTCAGGACTTCAAAGGTTATACCTAATAGGTTTAACACCTAATAGTAATTCATTTGCCTTCCCCCAAATACATGCTACTCTTGCTGAATTTAGAGGTTTAAAAAATAGCACCCCCATAATCTACCCATGAATGTCATTTGCAATCTCTCCTCTTTCCCTACCCAAACATTTCTTCTTCTCTGTTCCCATTTATACTCATTAGCTTCTATTCACACTCTCATAAAAATCACCGAGTGATCTCCCTACCTCTCTCTCTGGTGAGCTAACCCTCCAACCTATCCTGTCCACAAGTGGTAATATGGCATTTCTAAAATCCTAGCTGTCAATAACTTTTTTTATTCAAAACCCTTCAAAGGCTCCACACTAATACTTCTTATCCTGGTCCACTGTGTCCCCAAGATCTGTCACCTGCCTACTTGTCCAATGTCATTTACTGCTACTCTCCCTCTTCCCCCCTTTATTGCAGTCACCCTGGCTTCCTGTCCATTCCTGGAACACACTAAGCTCATTCCTGCTACATGGCTTCTCACAGGCTGTTTTCTCTGCCTGTAACTCTCTAACCCTTTCCCCAAACTCCATCCCACCTCATCCCGTGTTCTCAAATGGAAAATTCTTGTTAGGGCATTGGCTTAAATGTTGTCTCTTCAAAGAGGCCATCCTTATCTAAATTATATACTACCACAACTACCCCACCTTATTTTTTATCCCTGCAACCTACTTATTTTCCTTATGGCTATTATCACATTATGTGACTGTTCTCTTGTTTGTTTCCTGGTTTATTGACTGTCTCCCCTTAGTCTGAAAGCTCCAAAAGGTCAGAGACCACATCTATATACTTAACACCTGATATAGTCCCTGGCACCTAGCAGGTGCCCGATACAAATTGGTTGAATAAATGATGAATGAATTAATGAATAAACGCAAGCTATGAGATGTTCACAGCAGCCTCACACAAGTGGACCTTTACTACAATGATCTCTCATCTTAGAGACAGCCCTTTGTCCACTTTAGCATCCTGAGGAACACCCACACTGCATCCATGCCTTAGCACTAGCATCATTAGCTCCTTCAAATATCATCTGACTTCCTCCCTTCCCTCCCAGATATAATTTTCAACTCCCTCCTTTATACCTCACCTCAAATCTGTATCAGCTTCTATCATAGTACCTGTAACACTTAAATGTACTATTTGTGTGTTCCTCTTAAGAAAACTCATTAATTTCTTAAGGATAGGGACTATGTTTTAATCATCATTGTAAACTTGATACCTAGCAGAGTGCCTGACACTAAACAGAATGAGACATGCTATGATTCTGTTTTTTTAAACATATGAAACATCCCACCATAGAAATTATCAGAGGCTCTTCTCTGTGCATATCACCATCCATTACCTGGAGCGCTAAGATGTACAATAGTGCAACATACAGGCCAACGTCTAGTAAATTACATCCTTTCCAAAAAGCAAGACATGTCAGATTGGGCAGAGAAAAGGAGAAACACCATGAAGAGAGGTCAGTAGTAAGTTCATTAAGTTTGCAAAATACTGTGCAAAACTGAGCACCTATGGTCCATGACCCTAGTCAAGTAAAAGAAATAATTTCAGAGGTCACACTGACAGTGCTGAACATAGAGACTGCTCAGCAAGGTGGAGTCAGAGGCATTAGCCTTTTAGAGATTAAGTCCATGCCTGGATAAGGAATATCACTATTAAACCCAGAGATCAAACAGATTTAGCACAAAGATCCAAGCAGGATTTCGCACTCACAGTTCTTTAACTTCTGATGCCCTTGCCTCTAGTCAGATTACCTTTAGCATCATCTGCCAATCAAATGATTCTCTTTCTTGACAGTGGGTGGAGCTTTATCATATGGTTCTTTAACGTAACTGTAGTCAATACCAAGGTTCATACAACTGCCTTACAATGAAGTGAGTTGATCTGATTTCTTTTTCCAAGCATGAAGTCTACTTTGTATGTTTTACATCAGTTACTAATGTTATTCAGTGTTACCTAACTATGGAAAACCCAAATACTTTGTTGTTTCTAAAGCTATTTGGTACATATTACTTTCTTGAGCCCCACAGCCACCTGAGAATAATACACAACAAATATTTGTTAAATATACCTCTATTTCTGGCAACATGATAAACGGGATACATATTTGCATTCAACTTCCCCACAGAAGCAACTGAAATGGTGGATTCGAAAGAAAAAAAAAATGGTGGCTAAAAATACAAAGCATCACCATGCTGGCCGAAGAAAAGATATGTGCTATGCTCCAAAGCAAAGTAAAATCAGAAAACCCTGAGAATAAGTAAAGCCATCTTTCAACGTTTCCTGCCAATCCCTAAAGAATTTGAGTTTCTGCTTTGAAAACTGCATAGAACCCAGGAGACAGAAGAAGCCTAAGGTCTGGCCAACACAGGGAATTTAACAGGAGACCACTGTAAAAATGTGGTACTCTAAAGGGCTATACACATAGTATAAAATTGAACCAGAAACAGGACTTCTCTCATGGTCCAGTGGTTGAGACTCCGCCTTCTAATGCAGGGGATGTGAGTTCTAGCCCTGGTTGGGGAACTAAGATTCCACATGCCACGGGGGCAACTAAGCCTGCACACCACAACTAGAGAGAAGCCTGCACGCTGCAACGAAAAATCCTGCATGCCACAACTAAAGACCTGATGCAGCTTAATTAATTAATTAATTTTAAAAAAACTGAACCAGAAACAAAGTCCTTTTGCAAAGGAGACAGCAAGAAAAATATCTGATTTGATTCTGATGCTACTCTGGGAAAGTGTCCATGTACAGCTGGTGTTCAAATTTATACTACCTATCTAGTTTGAAAGCCATTAAGCCCAGGATTTAACTTAAAGTGGATCCATGTTGAGAGTGCTGCTGGGTGACTAGCAGAAGAAATTCTCTCATGAGGAAATTCAACTCAAATTACAAAGTGCTCCCCCAGATGCAGTTCTAAGTAAAAGGCCATCTTACAGTCAATATTTATAAAGCATACTAGAAATGAGATACTATAGATGAAAACCAACAGAAGCAACTGACTTAAAAAAAAATAGATTCCCAATACATACACTAATCAAAATAGATATCAGACAAATATGAACGTGAAAACTTAAAGTATATATATTAATATCAAACAAAGTTCTCTTTAAGGAACTTGAGATAAAAAAGATCACTACATAATGTGCAATGTTTCAATTAATTAGGAAAATGCAATATAATTCTAAATTTATATGCAACTAACAACATAGCCTCAAAATAGGTAAAGCAAAATTTTTTTTAACTAAACAAGGAAAAATTAACAACTGTATCACTATAACTGGAAATCTTAACACAATTCTCTCAAATATTGACAGGTCAAGCAGTAAAAACAGGAGTTATTAAAGATATAGGCGATTCGAACAAAACAAAAAAACCATGTTCAATCTAAAGCCTATATAAAGAATTACACACCTACTAGTTGAAGAAAACACATTCCTTTTGTATAGATATTTACAAAACTTAACTATACACCAGGCCATAAAATATAGCCCCAACAATTAACAAATGATGAATAACAAGCAGACGGCATTATCTGTTCATAATAATGTTAATTTAATATCAATATCAAATAGATAACTAGAAAAACTCCATATGTTTGAAAAAAATTTTAAACTACTAAGCAATTGATGAGTCAAAAATGAATCATAATAGACTTTAGAAAAATTTTAGTACTAAGGGAAAATGAAAATATGACATAGAAATGCCAGTGGTATAGAGCTAAAGTGGTATTTAAAGAGAAATGGATTGCTTTAAATGCTTGTATCAGAAAAGAATGAGGAATAAAAAATTTTAACAATGAAAATAAAGACAACTACACAAGCTGAAAATTTTACAGATTAATAATTGGATATAAAATCACAGTTATGCCAGCAATTTTTAAAACTTAGATTAAATAGACACATTACAAGAATTTAAAAAAAAGGTTACCAAAGTCATCTCAAAAAGTAATAGGAAAACCAAAAACACTACTGAATCAAGAAAGGAATTGAATCAATAGGTTAAAAACTTCTTGCAAGGAAGCACCAGACCCAGAGAAATGTAGAGGAAAATTCTCCCAAACATTTAAGAAAGAGTTCATTCTAATGTTATACAAACTCTTCCAGAGACTAGGGGAAAGAACAACAAATAAAAAACGAAACAAACAAAACGGAATATGTCCTCATCTCATTTTAAGGAATAAGCACAGCCTTCATACCAAAAACAAAGACAGCAAAAGAGAGGAAAATTACAAGTCTGTAGCACCATGGACATACATGCAAATCCTAAATAAAATAAGAGCAAAGTTAAACAAGTAGTGTATAAAAAGGTAATATATTATGACAAATAGGTTTACCTTAGGACTGCAAGTTTAGTTTAATATTAGAAAATCAATTAATGTAATTTATCTCAATACCAGATTAAAAGGGAAAAATTATCTGATAATCATAATAGAGGTGGAAAGAATCATCTAATACAACATCCATTCATATTAAAAATCTTTTAGCAAATGGGGGATAAAAAGGCACTTCCTTAACCTCATAACTGAAATACATTCAAACATGAGCGCACGCGCACACACATACACACACCCTTCAGTTAATGGCATACTTAATGGTAAAATGCTGAAAGCATTTCTTTTAAGATCAAGAACAATACAAAGATATTCACTATCACCATTTATACTATCATTGTTCTGAAAGTTCAAGCCAATGTATTAAAAGCAAGAGAAAATAAATAAAAGGTACAACACTTATAACTGAAGGGAAAAAATCCTATCATTTACAAATGATATGATTATCCATAAAGAAAACCCTAGATAATTTGCAGAAAAATTATTAAAATTTTAAAAGTATTCCATTTTCTAAATACAAAAATGATATATAAAAGTCAATCTCATCTCTCTTTACCAGTAGCCATCATTTTTAAAAGGAATTTTTAAAGAATATACCATTTACAATAGCCCACAAGTATATAAATAATCAAGAATAAAATTATGATGTATAAACAAGCTCTTTATACAAAAAACATAAAATTTTATGAAAATTACTGAAGAACCTTACCTAAATGGAGAAATACACATGCTCTTGGAGTCTTCTTGGATAGGAGCATTTCCTATCATTTTTTATATCATTTTTCCCTGATATGTATGTAATTTGATAAAATTCCAACAAAAATCCCAGTAAGTGCTTTTATATTTTTGTTTTGCAATTAGACAATCTGATACTAAAATTTATTTAGACATGAAAAAGGCCCAGGATAGTTAAAATATTCTTGAAGAAGAAAAACTAAGTGCAGGACTTCCCTATTAGATATCAAGATTTATTTAAAGTACTATTCCATATAGAATGTGGGAGAAAGACAAACCAATAGCAAAATGGAGGAAAAAAATGAAGACACTTCACAAAAGAGGAAATCCAAAGGGCGTAAGGAACATTTGAAAACATGTTTCATCTTGTTTATAATCAAAGAAATACCAATTAAAACTACAATGAGATATCATCACATACTCATCAGACTGGCAAAAATCAGAAAGTTTGACAACTCCAAGTATTAGCCAGGATGTGTAGCAACAGTAACTCTTACCGACAACTGGTAACTGGTAATTGGTAAGGAAGAGAACAATGTAACCATTTCAGAAACCAGTTTTCCATTTCCTACTAAAGTTAAGTATCTATGTAGGGATGCATACAATGACTTCTCTTCCAGGTATATACCCAGCCTGGGGAAACTTTTATACACATCAAGAATGTTCATAGCAGCATTGCTTGTAACAGAAAATGCCCAGGAACAATCCAAGTGTATCAAGAGTAGAATAGATAAGTAAATGTGGCTGTATTCAAACAATGGAATGTTATATTGCAATAAAAATAAACTACAGTGATAAAGATCTTTTAATGCCTTTTCTGGCATCACGGTTATAAGGGGAAAACTGATAATTTGGAAACCATGACTGGCAGCATGCACCCAGCTCACATAAGCTCAAACTCTTTTAATACCCATTTATCCAGATCCATACATTAAAAGATAAAACCACAAACTGATCTAACAGTGTCACTACATGAACTCAAGTGTTCTGTTCTAAAGATACAATCACTGACTCTTCTAGCAACAAGGTTTACAAATTCTGACCAATCCCTACCAAGATAATCTATGACCAACTCTAGCCACCAAAACCTATAAATAGCCTCCCGCAAATCCCCTTTTGAAATGCCCAATGATTCTCCATTCTCCCGGGCTATATAGCAATTCATAAATCTAACATTATTTGACTACAAGTCTGGCTCTACTGCTCTGTGGGCTCCAGATTTTATCAATAGCTACACACATCTGTGTGGACAAATCCACTCACTCCCCCCCAAAAAAAAAACACTCCTTATTTAAAAATGCATGTCAAAGGAGAGTACAACAGTATGGTTCTAATAATTTTTAAAAATCAAAGAGGCAAAACGTTAGGCTATGTAATTTTAAATGAAACATACATATGCAGCAAAACTATAAAGAAAATCAAGGAAATAATCAGCACAAAATTCTTTGCGAAAGAGAAGCATGAGACTTGGGAAAGACACACAGAAAACTTCTTAGGTACTGATAGCATTCTATTTTTTTTTAACATGGGTGGTGGGCAAATAGATGTTTGTTTTAATTTTTATATTCTACATATACATATTATAGATTATATTGTAAATATGGCTCATGATTTTAAAATATTAGATTTCCAAATGAGAAAAACCAGGGCTGATGCTGTTGAAGTGGCTTGCCCAAGCTAGCACAACTAATTAGAACATAAAATCTTTCAATGACAGAGATTTGTGCGCTGCTGTATTCCCAATACCAGCACAGTGTATTTCATTAGGTAGATCCACAACAAAAGTTTGTGGAATAAATGGAGGAGCTGGGACCTATCTATTCAATACCCATCTATTCTTTCCACTCATGATACCATAATGCATGAACTAGTAAGTCTCAGGAGGAAGTCTGGTGTCAGTACTACCATCAAGGCCCTTTCCATTTAAATGTGGCACTTATATTCTATAATCCTCTATTTCAAGAATTTCTTGGGCCAAATCCAGCCCACAACCTATTTTTATAAATAAAGCTTTATTGGAACACAACCACGCCCATTTGTTTATGTATTGGCTAAGCCTACTTCTGCATCACAAAGTCAGAATTGAGAAGTTAAAACAAAGACCACATGGCTCACAAAGCCTAAAATATTTACTGTTTGACTCTTCACAGAAAAAGTGTGCCTATCCCTGCTCTATTTCATTATGAATACAAACTCAACCCTCCTCTCAAAGCTTGTCCCTGTGTTTCACAACCTCTGGCAAGTTCCCTAATCTCTCAAAGTTTTAATTTCCTTATTTTGCATGTAGTTCATCATCCCAAGGGAGTTGTGCAGATTCATCATTCATAATGCCTGAAAGGAAACAAACACTGCTCGCAAGTGTTGCTAATTTCCACCCCTTTCTCTGACACTGTTTGGAAATGGTTCTTCTCTCTTACTGCTTTTTGATTTATCTCTCCCTTGTTCTTTATTACCAAGGAAAACTGTGAAGAGGATCTTGTTTTCCTTTTCTTTTTTTCCAAAAGCCTATCTGCATGAATGGATAAAGATGTGGCACATATATACAATGGAATATTACTCAGCCATAAAAAGAAATGAAGTTGAGTTATTTGTAGTGACGTGGATGGACCTAGAGTCTGTCATACAGAGTGAAGTAAGTCAGAAAGAGAAAAACAAATACCATATGCTAGCACATATATATGGAATCTAAAAAAAAAAAGGTTCTTAAGAACCTAGGGGACGGACAGGAATAAAGACACAGACGTAGAGAACGGACTTGAGGATACGAGGAGGGGGAAGGGTAAGCTGGGACAAAGTGAGAGAGTGGCACTGATACATATACATTACCAACTGTAATATAGATAGCTAGTGGGAAGCAGCAGCATAGCACAGGGAGATCAGCTCCGTGCTTTGTGAACACCTAGAGGGGTGGGATAGGGAGGGTGGGAGGGAGACGCAAGAGGGAGGAGATATGGGGATATATGTATACGTATAGCTGATTCACTTTGTTATACAGCAGAAACTAACACAACATTGTAAAGCAATTATACTCCAATAAAGATGTTAAAAAAAAATGGGTCTCTTACAAACAATAAAAACCAGAAGATAAAAAAAAAAGCCTATCTGCAATCTTGCCACCTAATTCCTCCCTCAGGTCATCACCTTGTCTGTGACATCATGATTGGTTGCTATGGAAACAAATGAACTAGAAACTAGGTTGATTTAACATGTTTTAGGGACACTTCTTTAACTACTGAGAGCCTGAATTGATGCATATCTCCTTGGAAAGAAATAATTAAGGGGAAGGAGAAGCAGAAAACAGATAAAATGCAGGAAGTACCAAATTGCATGTTTATGAATATCGTGAATGAACGTGGCAACAGCGAAGGATGCCAGACTGGCAGGCACGGAGGCTGACATTTTCTGTTTGTCCATAGGACAGCTCATAGCCCTGAAAGTCCCAGTATAAGCTTCTGCCATCATCCTACAAGAGAGAACTGCTTCTCTTGGGACTGCATCATCCTAGCAAGGATCAGTCACTCCCTCCAAGGGAAGAAGATAAAGCCAGAGATCAGGACCTAGTACCCAACTGAGATCAGTGAGGGCACAGTGACTGAGACAAATCAAGCTTCACAAGGTAGAGCTGCGCTATCAGTGGAGTAAAGGAAGACAAGAAGCAGAACAAGATGGACAATGTAACGTTGTCATCTCTACATCCTCTGATCTGCTACCTATTTTCCAGGATCAGGCTCCCAACTTCACAGATAAAATCCCTATCTAGTCAGATAGGAAGAGCATATTGGCCCGCAGAAAGTAAGGGACCCACTGATTCCCAATTTTCAAATCCTCTGAATTGGGGTCACCTCTGACAGATGCTCAAATTCCAAAGTGTCAGACCTGTGTGAGAACCAGGGCAGTCGTTTTAATCCTTGTGCCTATGCACCTGCAGAACAGAGAGGTGTAGTTATTTAGTAAAAACTGAGTGAGAGGGAAAGGAGAATCTAACCAAAATGAATCAAGCAAGACTCAAAAAATAAAAAAGTTCTAGGGAATTATCTGGGGTCTCTGGAGGAGCACTTCACTTCAACATGAACTGGGATTTATTTCAATGCAGGAACAGCAGCTGAATCTAGTAAGAGATTTCTTCCACACAATTCAGTATTCTCAGGACACTTTTTCCCCGTAATTTTGTCTAAACTCTTATGCTAACATAACAGTACGATTTCAGGCACTCTCCATGGGTCTACCCATGGTAGACAGCTGGGTATAAAGAAAGGAGTAAGGGATAGAAGGACATCCATGGTCTGTGATTAAAATTGGACACATTTGGGTTCATTCAGAAAACATGAGTAACATAGATAGTGCTTCAGTCCCTGCCAAAAGTTTTCCTTAATTTGATGTATCAAAAATAGACAAGTTTCCCCAACCTCCACCCCAAGAGCTTTAGGCTGTTTGAGACAGGATGTTTTGTAATGCTTGCTACATCCTGCCTAGTGGTATTCGCTGAGATTGCAGATGGGAAAGGTTATATTCTCCTCTTTGACCAATGCCACTTTGAAGTAAACACTAGCTATAGTAATGCCCATACAAAATGAGTAAGGGGGGATGGAGCACTGCTTTTTACTGAGCACCTACCTAATGCTGGGCATTGTGCGCACTAACTCTTTTCAACTTTATCACAGTTATATGAAAAAATATTACTGGTGTCATTGTACAGATGAAGAAACTGAGGCTGGTTCAATTCAGAGGTTGCCCAACAGTCACTGGTTATACAACAGTCTACCTAACTACCGTGAGGGAAAGTTCAAAGTTGAGTGCAGATCAGAATGGCTCCAAAACCTGTGCTTGGGCTGCAGCTCTTGATATTACATTTGGGTGGCTTGTCTGATCACCTGAGTCTCACCCCCTTCCCCTCAATTCAAAAGGCTGTGTGTTGGGCTTCCCTGGTGGCACAGTGGTTGAGAGTCCGCCTGCCGATGCAGGGGATGCGGGTTCGTGCCCCGGTCCCGGAGGATCCCACATGCCGCGGAGCGGCTGGGCCCGTGAGCCATGGCCGCTGAGCCTGCGCGTCCGGAGCCTGCTGTGCTCCGCAACGGGAGAGGCCACAACAGCGAGAGGCCTGCGTACCACAAAAAAAAAAAAAAAAAAAAAAAAAAGGCTGTGTGTTAACCTGAGTGTTAAAATGGCACCAAGTAAGATGGGTGATGGCACTTCAGTTTAGAATATCAAGGCTGGCAGAGTGAGAGAATATGTATGTGACCACTTAACAAGCACCCTCTCTTAGACATTGTTAGGAAAATATACCTTACTGCCCTAATCCTCACCACCCTTATGAGGGCGATAATATCATCCCCATTCTACAGATAAGGAAACTAAAGCTCAGAGAATTTAAGCCACTTTCCAAAATTCATGCAGAAAATCCAGGATGCTAGCCCAGGTCTGACGATGAATCTATGCTTTCCCACTCTATGAAAATCTTCTTTCCTGGAAAATGTGCACTTGAAAACATGCAGCACTTGAAAATGTGAAGCTTTTAATGGCATTCATAAAAAGGAAAAAATGGAGCCTGAAATCAGATCTTATTTCTTACTCTGCTGGACTCTGAGCTAGGTTTTGGAGATCAAAGAGGCATCTCACTGGGGAAGGAACATCTCAGGAGGGCCAGATGTGTTCATCCTGGAGTGAAAGGGTCCTACAGAGCTAAAGAACCAGAGGTGGCAATAGTGATGCCTTCCAGGATGTCTTCAATAAAATCAAGCCCCAGTCCTCCAAGGAAGGCTATGGAAAGAGACTCCCAATGTAGGAAGGGGCCATGGGACTTTGCCAAATTGGGTCTTGCCCACCAAAATTTTACTTTCCCCTTGAGCATCAAACATGACCAAGTTGACCATGTCCTCTCCTTTTATGCTTGATTTCAAGTGTGAACTCATTCTCAACTCCTGTCTTGATTCCTCTGGCATAGCTGAGAGCAGGCTGGGGCTCTGAAGCAATATTTTGCTAACCAGCCAAAAAAAGAAAAAAGAAAAAAAAAAAAATGGAGCTAGAAGGAGAGAGAAATAGTATGCAAGGAACTAACCTGGTTTAAGTGGGATAACTCCTCTTTTTCAGTCCAAGGTTCCTCTAAAGGTCATTTCCCTGAAGAGCTCTCATGCTTCCTATCTCTAGCCAGGAAATGTCTGCTCCTTCCTCTAGAATCCTCCAACACCCTTGGGCATATCCATACTTCAAAGACAGAATCAGTAAACTCCAGGAGAACAGGAATGATGTCTATATATCCAGTGCCTGTTCCAGTCAGTGGCATATAACAGGTGTCTTTTTGGGGAATAACTTTTTCGGTATGATCTCAGCTGAAAAAGAAGGTTGTCCCCAATGTCAATTGATGATTGACTAACACATTTCCGTGGTGTTAGAAGTTCCAAAGAGTTGTTCCTCACCCAGGCTCTAAGGATCATCTTTCACACCGTCAATTCTGTTTTCCTCTCTGAGGTCCTATTTTTTCCCCCAGATGACTGACAATGGGGGCACCCATCTCTTCCAGGTGAAATCCACCCCCTACTGGGTGAGGAAAGGTCTTGCTCAATAAGTAGAATCCACTGGCTTATGAGGTTGACATCACCCGCCTCATTTAGTAGGGCTCACCATCCAACTCGGACATGATGCCTTCCAACTCTGTCTTTCAATTCTTAAAGCACTGGCTCTTAAAAGGCAAATGTCTGCTCCCTTTTATTAAACAATACAGGGTTGAGAAAGGCTAGCTCTGAACTAAAGATAATTTTACTTCATTAAAAACCCCATCAGCTTTATCTCTAAAGTTATTCCAAGAAAAGTGCTTGAGTATTTCATAATTAACATGTGGCAGCAGGTGCAGTGAAAAAAGCAGGCACAATCATAATAATTTGAAGCCAATAATTCATAAACGATAATGTATTATTAACCAATTATTGGGGCCTGAACAACATTTAATGAGATTAAGCTGATTGCCAGGCTGAACTGTTGGATACATATTGATTTAATCAGGGTGCTTAATTAAACTATGTAAGTTGCCCACCAAATCACATCACAGCTTCCTTCAAAGGAGTACAGTTTCTACTCCTCCTTCCTGCTGAATTACAAATTGTTATTGACTGAAAAGAACTTAAGATAAGGATTCTTGCTTTTCATAACAGCTTAAGAAACTACCATACGATCTGGCAATATATCTTTTCAATTGTAAGAGTAAAGGCTGTTTGCACAAGTGTATTCAGAGTGCAATATGGTGTGTAGGATTTTTTTTTCCCAAAGAATTCAGAATCTTAATAAACAGGGCTACATTATATGCCTAAACAAAGGGGAGACTTGCTTACAACCCTCCATTTTAAAGACCAAGAAACAGAGCTTTAAAGAAATGAAAAACCCCTACAAAATACTGGGATGAATCATGATTCAAATTCAAGTCCCACTCCATCCCTTTCCCAGGCTAAAGTGTTTCCAAAACCTCGAATTAAGCTTCAGTCTGCTGAAGACCAGAGGGGCATACCCATTTGACTCTATGAGTTTCCAGTAGCATCTTTCAGAAGGTGAAAGCTACTTCCCCAGCAGCTAAAAGTTTTCATAATCACCCATCACAACCACAATGCATAAATCCTCGTCTCTTGACATGCAGGTCCTCCTTTCACTTGTCACGTTGCTAATGATGGGAGTTATTTATGTTGAACATTGAACAAAATGTTTTTTGCTCAGTGTTCCAGCCCGATGATCCTGCCTGAGGGGAGACAGTGACAGCTCTGTCGAATCCTCCCGGGATACAGGGAGCCTGCTGGTTTTTCTAATTAGGGTTTTACCCTGTCAGTTTCATGAATAGCCACTTCCAACCCAATGTGCACCATTACATTTTGAGGATGCCCTTGCCCTATAAAATTCTGGAATGTCAAAACCCACAGCTGCCACCTGGACTCAATACTCAATGAGCCACAGAAAATCAGCTACAGGGAAGGTGCACAGACAACACTGGGGCACCACCAGTTGCCTCTGAGTTATGGCATGCAAGCTCTTAACGCATTCATCTGTTGCCTGGTAAAAGCAGCACTGCACATACCAGCTTGAGGGCAGAACTCCATCAAGAGATCATTATCGGGGTGGCTATGGACATACATTTCAATTATCACATTTCAGGCAGTTAATATGCCCAGTGACTCAGCCCGTTAAGTCTGTGCTCCTGAATCTCTCCTGCAACTGGAATCAGTGAAGTGATATCCCAGCTATGGCCTCAAGAGGCTCATGTTTACAAAAGCCTGTCTGGCCAAACTACTTTTTTTTCTAACTTTGGAGAATGGGAGTAGCAAACCACCACAAACAAATTGGATAATGCCATATCATTCGCATCAGTGTTCCTCCACTAAATTCAATCCCTACTTTCAAGAAGAAGAAAGCGTATTATAACACAATCTTAGCATTCTGTAAGTCAGACTTGCAATATGACTGTGTATGTTTTGTTTGGGGGTGGAAGGGAGTCCCTGCTGTCACAATCACTCATCACTCACCTCTAATGGAGTGGAATGAAGGATCCCGGTAGGTCTATGAACATTAGTTATTGAAAGAACAGCTAGGATCCATCCCCAGCTTCTACTGCATCACTCTATCCTGGCTTCTTGAGAGCATGCGGAACACTGATCAGCTGTGCTAAGAATCATTCCCTCCCCCAATTACATTAAATATACCTGCCCCGCAAATTGCAATTTAGAAACTCCATTATGGGGACCAAGAGACTGTCCACCAGCTGCAAGGGAACGAGGAATCCCTCCCACAGCTGGAGGTACCTCAAGTTAGTTTCATAGAGCAGAACAGCTGGGAGGGATTAAATAACCTGTCTTTTGGAGGTTTCTGGTGTTGATGTTAGTAACGGGGGAGTGAAATGAGAAAGAGAAGGTTCCTCTAGGTGCACCAGTCATCTTAAAGGCAAAGAGCAAAACAAAACCAAACAAAAACCACTCTTCTGCTGATATTCAGGATGTCAAACAAAATAAGCAGGAGGCACTGGAACAAACCTAGTCTTTGGTTGGATTCTTAATTTAAAAATTTCAAAATACTTCTTCACTAAAATCCCTACTTTCTGCTAGGGGGAGAAAAAAGTATTCCAAGAATGAGAAAAGAAAGAGTAGTCTTTCAGAAGGACTAATGTCAAATTCTAAATATAGAATAGCGGATATACTATTTCACATTCACAAACAGGCTTTCAAATTCATATTATCCATTCCAGTAAACAAAAAATAGACTTTCATTTTTCTTTCTAATGGAAAGAAGTAGCATGTAAAGTAGAAAGATCAAGGAGTGAAAAACTTCCATTTTCAACAGAATAATAGACTAAATATTCTGAAAAATCCCCCAAATGAAACAACCAGAATGCTAAAATAAACTTTTTCAAAAATCATTTTCAATGCATTGCTGAGCTGGTCTAAAAAGAATAAATCTGTAGATGCCAAAAACAAAGTGAGACCAAAGAAACCTTGGAAGGTAAGCAAGCATCAAAGCACACTTTTCGCCCAAGGGTTTCTACTAAGCCTTGGAGTCCCTGAGCTTCTGCTTTGAAGGCTGCAGGAGATGCAGGGAAGTGAAGCATGGGGCTCACCCACGGTGGGACATCAAATAGGAGATTCTTACGTAAAGCTGAGACCACCCCCCCCCAAAAGTCTTCACTCTTGATTCACAGAAAGGAAAAGCGAGAATAACTTTTTATTTCAAAATTTCCCTAGAAGTATATAACTATAAGCAAATTTTCACATACATTTGAATTCATGATCCATCTGTAGTCCCCAGAGTTTAAGGGAGGTAATACAGTCATATCAATTTGCCAGCATCCTCAGATAACCAGCAAAAGCAAATTCAAATGCTTTCTTAAGTAAAGCAGCCTCAATTCTGACCTCAAAGATTTTCCAGAGATAAAATTCCAAGTAAAATGAGCGACTTAGTGTCAACAATTATAGAACAAACCAGGAAACAAGGTCCCATGAGTGAAAGGCAGCAGAGATAGGAAGGAGCACCAGAGTAGCAGAGACATGAGATATTAGATTTATGGGAAACAATATAAAATAACAATATGAAAAAAACCAATAATGTTTAAAGAAATGAAAGAGAAATTTGAGATATGAGGAAGGAATGAGCCTCTAAAAGCAAAACGCTGATGTGGAGAGGATGGAATAAATTTCTGGAAGTGAAAAATCTAACAATTGAAACTAAAAAGTCAATAGAGAAAGGGATGTTAATGGAGAGCTCAAGGGGTGAGAATTTCCATTAACAGAAGAATAAGAGACTAAATACTTTTAACAGCTTTCTTGAAGAAAACATGTAGAAACCCACTGGAGAATGTTGCTCTTATCTTAACTGAGAAGAAAAACAAAGCTGAATAATAATCTACCTGAGATAGAAGGAGGCAGGGCACAGCCTTTAAAAGAATGGCATAGCCATAGGACATGACAAAAACTGGTTAGAACCAACTAGGTCCAAGATGGCGGAAGATTTGACTTCGAGTGGATCTTGAGCCTCATTATACGCTCATTGTAATACATTAGCATAAGCTAAATGACACAGGCACCAGCACGATGACAGTTCTGAGGCCGACCATCAAAGATCAAAAAGTGGGTGGGGCCCAATTCCTGGAAATCCCCACCCCTTCCCCAAAACAGTTGGAATACTCCTCCCACTCATTAGCCTATGAAATTACCCAGCCCATAAACGCTAACCACCCCATATTTTGAGGCCTCACCCCTTCTGAGATGGCCCACACTCTGTCTGCGGAGTGTGTTTCTCTCTAAATAAATCCACTTCTTACCTGTCTCTTTTTGTCTCTCACTGAATTCTTTCTGTGATGAGACATCAAGAAACTGAGCTTGGGCTTCCCTGGTGGCGCAGTGGTTGAGAATCTGCCTGCCAATGCAGGGGACACGGGTTCGAGCCCTGGTTTGGAAAGATCCCACATGCCGCGGAGCAACTAGGCCCGTGAGCCACAACTACTGAGCCTGCGCATCTGGAGCCTGTGCTCCGCAACAAGAGAGGCCACAGGCCCGCGCACCACGATGAAGAGTGGCCCCCGCTCGCTGCAACTAGAGATAACCCACGCACAGAAACGAAGACCCAACACAGCCAAAATAAATAAATAAATAAATAATAAAAAAAAGAAACTGAGCTTTATTAGTCCTGAGACCAGGTGTGTGCTTTCAATTAAAAGAACATGGGTTCAAGTCCCAATCTGAGTTGCACAGTTTCATATCCATCATAACTTTCCTTGAACCTATCAGAGGTTAGTATCACAAAGCAGCTGAGTGAACCGAATTCCAAAGAGTGATATGTCCCAAAAGGAGAGACACACAAACTTTTCTACTTTGGTGGAGTATGAGAGAAAGGGATGCTGTAGAAGCAGTTAAAATTTTAAGAAATCCCTGAAAGCCCTGTGTGGGATAGTGAAACTGAGCAGGACCCTCTGGGTCCCTCCTGGACACAAAAGCCTTTCCCGTTTCCTATTTGGAGGATAAAGGCTTCAGCCTCCTAGACCTTCCCAGAGTTCCAAAGAGCAGATTCAAACAGTTGCTAATCAGGGAATGCAGAAACAAAGGAGGAACGATCAGGAAACTATAGTGCAGCAGTTAATGCAGGATCATGGTTCCTCCTCAAGGGATATACATAACAATATCTGAGTTCTTCTGCAGGAACTAAGGCCTCCACCCAGGTGGAGGATGGTAACTTCAGGCTGAACACAAGATTCCTGGAGCACCACCCCGTTACCTTACCACCAACCAATCAGAAGAAAGTTACATACCCTCCAGCCCTCACTCCAAACTTTGCCTGTAAAACCTTCTCTCCCAAAACCACAGGGGAGTCCGGAGTTGTTTAAAGCATGAGCCACCTGTTCTCTTTGCCTGGCACTGTAATAAACCTTTCTCTGCTCCAAACTCTGACGTTTCAGTTTGTTTGGACCCACTGTGCTTGGCCTCACTGTGCGTCAGACACACGAACTTGTGTTCGGTAACAACAGTGTATCAACTAGAATCCATCATATAAAAGGAGACTTCACACTCCGGAAACTCTTCTCCTTGGATCAGTTGCAGAACTTGGCCATAGGAAAGCCCACACACACAGAGGCAGAGGCTAGCAGAAGGTGCTCAGCTGCTGCTGATGGACAGGCAAAAACAGCACTTCTTTCTTTAGCTCCCCTCACACACAAAAAAACCTTAAACTGCCGTGAGAGGAACACCAAACCCTCTCACCCTCAGGACCCAGACTAATATCTCCTGTTTCTCGGGTAGGAGTAGATGCAAAAGTTGTCTGCCCCTGCGGGCAGAAATGAACATGGAGACATAGGCCCTCTGTAATGCAAACATGCTGTTGAAAGCTTACGGTGGAGGAGGAACACTGAGAACCCCTGCCCCCTGCACCCTAGACCCTACACTAATTACGTGATTAACAGCAGGCAGCACTGGAAGGAATTGAAGCCTGTGGCTCAATAAGAGTATGAGAAGAACAAAACCCACTCTCGAGCAGACTCACTACACCCTACACTGACAGAAGAAGTATAAATGGTCTTGATCTCATTCTCTGATATTCTTCTATACATATGGAATATCCACCATTCAATCAAAAAAAAAAAAAAAAACCCACTAGGCTGAACCAGGCTCAGAGAAGATTCAAATGTTGGAAATGATCAAGTAGGGACTTTTAAATAAATATGATATGTTAAAGGATCTCATGCAAAAGAAAGGAAACATAAATGAACAGCTGGGGGATTTCAGCAGGAAGGAGGAAACTACACAAAAGAGCCAAATGGTAATGCTATAAATGTTTAAAAATAATATTAGATATGAATTCTCTTGGTGGGCATACTGGAAGACTGGACAGGTAACAGAACAAACAGTGAATTTGAAGAAAGATCAATAAAATTATACAAAATTAAACAAGCAGGAAAAACAGAATGAAAGAAAAACAGAACAAAGCATTCAAGAGCTGTGGGACAAAACAAAAAGGACCCCATGCATGTAACTGGGGTCCCTGAATGAGAAGAGAGAACAAGGCAGAAGAAATGTTTAAAGAGATAAAGGCTGGAACTTTTCAAAAATCAATGAAAAAGAACAAATCACAGATGCAAGTAGCTCACAAAATTCTAAGCAGAATAAATGACACATACATACATACTTACATGCATACATGCATCACACCTATGTAGATTATAGTCAAACTGCTGAAAACCAAAGATAATGAGAAAATCTTGAGAGCAACCAGAAACAAATGAAACACTACGCAGGTAAAAGCAAACATAAGAATTATAGCATTCTTCTTCTTGGCAACTGTGCAAGCCAGAAGACATTGTAGAAACATCTTTTAATACACTGAAAGGAAAAAAAATCTGTCAACCTAGAATTCTATACTCAGGAAAAAATGTCTTCCAAATAAATGAAACTATAAAGACTTTTTCATAAAAATAAAAGCTTAGAGAGTTTATTACCTGCATATATGCTATTGATACAAGAAATATTAAAGTTCTTCAAACCTCCCCCAAAAAAATTCCAAGTGAAAAATTGGATCTAAAATAAATAAATAAAATAGACCAGAAAAGGTAAAAATAAGTGATAATATGCATTAGTTTCTTATGGCTACTGTAACATATTACCACAAACTCGGTGGTTTAAAGCAATACAAATTTACTCTCTTACACAGCACTGGAGTCCAGAAGTATGAAATCAGTTTCACTGGGGCAAAACCAAGGTGTTGCCAAGATGATGCCCTAGAGGAGGCTTTAGGAAAGAGTCCTCTTCCTTGCCTTTTCTAGCATCTAGAGATGCATTCCTTGCATTCCTTGGATCATGAACCTTTCCTCCTTCTCCAAAGACGATAGCAGAACTTCCTCTCTTTGTGCCTTTGCTTCTGCCCCATGATGTCTTCTACTTGCAATCTCTGTCTGCCTCTCCCTTATAAAGATGTTGTGATGGCATTTAGGCCCCACCCAGGTAATCTAGGATAATCTCCTCATCTAGAGACCCTTAACTTAATCACATCTGCAAAGTCTTTGCCATATAAGGTATCCATTCACAGATTTCAGGGATTAGGGTATGAACATCTTGCACAGCGATTATTCAGTCTACCACAGCATAAAACCACTTCTCAACTCATTTTTTGAGGCCAGCTTTATCCTGAATTGAAATCATACAAAGATATTGCAAGAAAAGAAAACCACTGACCAATATCCCTCATAAACATAGGGCAAAATGTATCCTGACCAAAGGGAGTTTCTCTCAGAAATGCCAAGATTGGAGGCAAGGCAATGGGGGGTAGTGGTTAAGAGCTTGGCCTCTGGAGCTAGAAATGCTAAGATGGGGTCAACAACTGAAAATCAAATACAATTCATCATACAAACAGGTTGAAAAAGAAAAATCATGGGATCATTCATTTATGATAAAAAATTCTCAGCAAACTAAAAATCAAACACAACTTTCTCAAGGACATCTATAAAAACCTACAAATAACACCATAGTTAATAGTAAAAACTAAATAATTTCCCAGACAATCAAGAACAGGGTAAATAATATATCCTCTTACCACTTCTATTCAATATTATATTAGAGTTCCCGGGTAGTATTATAAGGCAAAAAAAGAAAAAGATATAAAATGTAAAACAAACAAGCAAGCAAAAATCCCTGTCTTTATTCACAGACAATTTGCATAAGTTATTTGCTAAAATTAAGAAAGAAAAAGAAAGAAACATGAGAAAAGCTACTAGAAGTAAAAATTACAGCAAAGTCACGGGACTCAAAGTTGATAACACAAAAATCAATTGTATTTTCATATACTAGCAATAAAAAAATGAAATTTAAAAACTATCATTTACCACAGCATCAAAAAGTGAAATACATGGGGAACTTCCCTGGTGGCACAATGGTTAAGACCCCGTGCTCCCCCCAATGCTCACTGCAGCACTATTTACAATAGCCAGGTCATGGACGCAATCTAAATGCCCATGAACAGATGAATGGATAAAGAAGATATGGTACATATATACAATGGAATATTACTCAGCCATAAAAAGGAACAAAACTGGGTCATTTGTAGAGAGGCAGATGAATCTAGAGACTGTCATACAGAGTGAAGTAAGTCAGAAAGAGAAAAACAAACATCGTATATTAATGCATATATGTGGAACCTAGAAAAATGGTACAGATGAACCAGTTTGCAGGGCAGAGATAGAGATACACATGTAGAGAACAAACGTATGGACACCAGGGGGGAAAGTGGCGGGGGTGGTGGTGGTGTGATGAATTGGGAGATTGGGACTGACATGTATACACTAATATGTATAAAATGGATAGCTAATAAGAACCTGCTGTATAAAAAATAAATAAAATAAAATTCAAAAAAAAAGAAGACCCCTTGCTCCCAATGCAGGGGGCCCAGGTTCAATCCCTGGTCCGGGAACTAGATCCCACATGCATGCTGCAACTAAGAGTTTGTGTGCCATAACTAAGGAGCCAGTGAGCTACAATTAAGGAGCCCATGAGCTGCAACTAAGGAGCCTGCCTGCTGCAACTAAGGAGGCCACGTGTTGCAACTATGAACCCATGCAACCAAATAAATAAATAAAAAGTGAAATATATGGGATACATCTAAAGATTACATATAAGAAGTTTACACTAAACACTGCATAACACTAAAGGGAAAAATTAAATAAGGCCTAAATAAATGGAGAGGTATATCATGTTCATGGGTAGGAAGACTCAATAATGTTAAGATCGCAATTCTTTGCAAATGTCAGAATCTCAACAGCTTTTTTGTTGAGGAAACAAAGAATGAACCTTTGTTCTTGATCCATGCCTCATAGTATACACTAAAATCAACTTGATATACACCTAAATGTAAAACCTAAAACTATAAATCTTCAAAGAAACAAGTTTTGACCTCAGTTTAGGCAAAGTTTTTTTAAGCTCAGCACTATTAACATTTTGGGGTGGGTTGAGAAGGGCTGTTTTGTGCATTGTGTGATGTTTAGCAGCATCCCTGGCTTCTACCCTCTAGATGACAGTAAGCATCCCCTGAGTTGTGACAACCCAAAATATCTCCAGAGATGGCCAATTGTCTCCTGAGAGGCAGAAATGTCCCCAGCCAAGAACCACTGGGTTGAGTAAATGTTTATCTAGGATACACAGAGCAGTAACGCTACATTAATTAAAAAAAAATTTTTGAATGCCATCAAATTTTTAAATTTCCACTCTTTAGAAGACACCATTAAGAAAATGAAAAGCAAGTCAAGAGACTAAGAGAAAATATTTGCAAAACACATATCTGATGAAGAATCTGTATCCACAACAAATAAAGTCTCATAACTCAGTAATAATATAAAAAAATCATATGAGAAAATGGGCAAAAATTTGAAAAAAACACTTCGATATCATTAATCAATAGGGAAATACAAAGTAAACTAAAATGAAATACTACTTCATACCTACTAGAATGGCAAACTTAAATAATTAAAATACGAAGTACCAGAAAGGATGTTGAGCCACTGGGACTGTGAGACACTGCTGGTAAGAATGCAAAATAGAACCACCACCTTGTAAAATAATCGGTCAGTTTCTTAGAAAATTAGACATACACTTACTTTATTTACCCAATATAAAAGAAAATATATGTCCACAAAAGACAACTATGTGAGCATTAATAGTTAGCTTTATTCACAATTACCAAACTGGAAACAATCTCCATGCCTGCCAATGGTGAATGGATAAACAAACTTTGGTACATCCATTCAACAAAATAATCCTCAGTACTAAAAAGGAATGAACTACTGATTCATGCCAATAATGTGAATGAGTCTCATAAGCATTACACTAAGTGAAAGAGGATAAGAATGAAAGACCACATACTGTATGATTCCATTTATATGACTTTCAGGAAAAGGCAAAATTATAGGGACAGGCATCAGATCAGTAGTTGTCAGGGGCTTGGGATAGGAGAGTAGAATGACTGATTACAAATGAGTAAAAAAGAAAATTTTGAGGTGAAGAAAATATTGTGTATCTTTACGGTAACGGTGGTTACATGACTACACACATTTTTTCAAAATTCATCAAACTCTACACTAAAAAAGAGTCTGTTTTCTGTCTTGAAGTATACCTCAATAAACCTAATCCTAAAAAAATGACCATACAAGTATCAATAATCTCTACAAAAGACCACAGGGAAAGATCAAGCAGTAGATTAGACATATACACATATATTCTATACTGAATTTATAAATGAAACTACCCAGTAGGAAAAGTGTCATTTCAAAAAAATTCAGATAAAATAGGTAAGAAAATCCAAATGACCCCTAGCTATATAAAAAGACACTTAACATCACTAGCCATGAGGGAAATGCTTATTAAATCATAGTGTGATACTATTTCACATGATAGACTGGCAAAAATTAAAGTCGGACAATACCAAGTGATATTATAGGCACCTTCAAAGACTGCTGGTGGGAGTGTAAATTGGAACGACCATCCTAGAAAACACTGGCATTACCAACTTAACATAAGTATACCCTATTTCGTTTGTAATAGCGACAAACAGAATAACAGAATAGAAATATTCTAATTAGCCATCAACAGTAAAATGGATAGATTGACCTAAATTGATACATGGGAGTATTATACAGTCACGAAAATGAATGACTTAGATCTCAACTCCTACATGTCATGTGGTTCAGTCTCAAAGTTTTTAACAAAATAAACCAATCACAATACTATATATATATACACACACACACACACACACACACACACACACACACACACACACACACACACACACACACATATATGCTGTATACATACATATACAGTATGCTTCCATTTACCTAAAGCTCCAAATAGGCAAACTCAGCAGTAGGTTGTTTAGGGATATATAAATGTGATTTTTAAATATAAAGAAAAGCAAGAGACAATTTAGCACACAATCCAGGATGGTAGTTACTTTAAGGCAGAAATAGTGGGGAGTCACAGGAATAAGGGTTACAGGGTCTAAAATATGGATAATGCTGTATTTCTTAAATTGGGTATTATATACCTGGTGTCCATTTTATTTTCTTTAATCTTTCTTTAATCTTTATTTTCTTTAATTTATGTTATGTTATCTTTCTTTAATATTTATTTTCTTTAATTTATGTTATATGAATTCTTTTATAAGTATTGCATTTAAAATAAAGCACTTTGTCTTATTATAAAAGACCTGGATTCCAATTTCTGGCTCCATATTTAATAGCTATGCAACCAGGCACAAGTCACTTTAACTCACTGGGCCTTACTTCCATCATCTTTAAAATGGGAATTTTTCCCTAACACATTAATTTCACAAGTATAAAGGAAAAGATTATTATACTAGACTCTATGAAAGTTAAGCAAAAAAAGTTAACAAATTTAAAAAGAAGCGACAGGCTAGGAAAAAACATCAGCCACTCAATGTCCTAGGCTTAGAACAATGATCAATACTTAATAAACACTAAATAAATCAATTAATGATTAACAAAGAAGAATATTTCTAATATATAAAGAGCCCTTAATAAATCATTTAGAAGAAGACAAAGCATCTAATAAAATAATAGACAAATGATTTTTAAAATTAAGCAATTTAAAAGGAAGATACATAAATGACATTTAAAAATATGGACCATTTGAGTTATGCTCAAAGAAACTCAAATTGAAATAACACTGAAATGGTGTTTTGAGAGAGGGAGATTAATTTTTTTAACTAACAGGTAGGAAGATGTAGAAGACTAGTAAACCTATTGTTGGTTGGTCCCTGGAGGAAAATAATCTCCTATACTTTTTGTGGGAGTGTAACTTGGTAATGCAAGGTTGTCAATTCTCAGAATTCATGGGGAAGAGATTTGGACTCCCATGGGACAGAATTGTCAGGAAGGCTAATTTAAGTTCATTTCGTCTAAATTTCAAGACTCAGCATGCATGAGTTCATGTGTTTATGTGAGTGTGTATGTGCATGTGTGTATGTGTGTGTGTTTGTGCACTGGAGAAAAACATGAAACTGTTAACAGCAATTGCTTAAGGAATAGTAATATGAGAAATATATGGTTAATTTCATGTTTTACTCTAACATATCAATTTTTAAATAAGGATGATATGTTAACATTTAAATTTTTTAAATTAATTTTAATTTTTAATTAAATTTTAGTTTACATTTTAAACATGAATTACGAATATAGTTGGAGACACTCAAAAAATAATAGGACAGACTCAGGTACCTACCCATCCAGATTTAAAAGCTGTTAACTTTTGGTTGTATTTTCCCTAGAACTCTTTTTCTTTAAGAAATACAAACTCCCCAAAAGATTTAAAACCCATTTCCCTTTCTGCTCCTCCATCTTCAGATGGAATCACTATTTTGCATCTGGTGTTATCTTTTTTCAGCACGGTTTTATACTTTTTCTATACACGTTAAGTATCCATAAACAAGAAAATGTATTGTCCTGTTATATTAAAACGATAGGTAATTTTAATAAAAAATTCATGGTCATATTGTGAGGCTTCCATGAAATATATGAATCAGAGTACAATCTGGTTAGCGCAGCCTGGTAATCTGAGTTTGACTATTTTTGGAACTGGCAGTGGTGGTGACCCACACTTGAGAACATGTGTTGGTAGGTAGAGAAGCCTTTGCATCTGAGGCTAGAAGACAAGCGAGGAGTTTGGGTTAGGTTTTCATGTCTTAGTTGCAGGGACTCTGAGAGAGAAAAACATCTGAATAATGGAGACATGGGTTGTCATCTGGTCCCTGCCCAGGCTGTGAAGAAGGAGTTTCTTTCATAGGAAACTTAGGGAGCTTTGGTGCCAAGCAACACTGAGGTGTGGTACAGAGTTTTGGAGAATGCTAATCCACCCACCACCCCATCTTTTATTTTTTTTTTTTTGTGGTACACGGGCCTCTCACTGTTGTGGCCTCTCCTGTTGTGGAGCACAGGCTCTGGACGTGCAGGCTCAGCGGCCATGGCTCACGGGCCCAGCCACTCCGCGGCATGTGGGATCCTCCCAGACCGGGACACGAACCCGTGTCCCCTGCATCGGCAGGCGGACTCTCAACCACTGTGCCACCAGGGAAGCCCCCACCCCCCCCATCTTTACATGAAATCCAGCAACTCTCTGAAAACCCAGCAATGGCAGTAGCAAGAGTCCTTTTAGTAGCTGCAAGGACAGCAGACAACCACCAAAAGAAGCCTAAGCATCAGGGAAGAATGGACGCGCCCATAAGGGTGACTGTAACCAATGGCTACTTTATGAGTACAACTGAGGCTACCCGTGGGTACCCCAAGAAATACCTAGGAAAGAAGTAACTTTTCAGGAGAGGTTTAAAGGCCCTGAATTGTGAGTAGAAGAATAGATGCAAAATTTTCATTTATTTGCTCAATAAATATTGAGTGTGCACCAGTTTTGTGCAGGAACTGTTAGTTCCCAGAGATACAAGAGTGGAAAAATACAGCATATAATCTGTGCCCTCATGGAGCCCAGTAATAGGGGCTATGAAGAAAATAGAACAAGGTATGTGATAATGAGGTTCTGAGTGAGGGAACATTACATATGGTGACCCGGGAAGGCTTCCTCAATCTGAGCCAGGATAACATACAACAAGAAGAAATCAACCATGCCAAGTTATGGAAGAAAAGTATTCCACTCGAGGGAACAGCAGATGCAGAGGCCCAAGGGATATAATTAAGTTGCTATGTTCAAGGAATAGAAAGATTAGTGTGGCTGAGGGTACAAAGTGGTAAAGGGGTAAGATACAAAACAAGAGGGGCATGCAGGGTCTTGCAGAGGCATAAGATTTAGATTTTACTAAAATTACAAGGATTATTAATATTAACATGACCACATGTGTACTCACACATTGGAGAAGCCTAGAACATATTACTTGTAGCATAAAAAAATATTTTTACATATAGGGAATTGCATCTCGAAGATAGAGGATTTTCTCTCATTACTACACAGCGGAAAGAGGTCATAGAATTTGGGGCTTAGGATTAAGAGGCTTAAGATTCAGAGAGTTTGGGGATAAATCTGAGCTTTACTCTTACTAACCATAGGAATTTTTAGGGCCTCAATTTTATCATCGAAAATTGGACACCATAAATTGTAATTCTTTTTTTTTTCTTTACCTCAGAGTTGTTGTGTGGAACAGTTAATCACATGTAAACACTCTGTAAACAGTTAATTCCCTTAAAAAGATATAAATTGTTATATCTCATGAACATATTTATAGGACAGAATGTTTGGCACTGATTCTGATGAAATATATGTTTCTGCTACAGTAACCACATATAGTCAATTTTTAGTATCCTTGTTAATTGAGAAAATTATTCAGGTAATGCAAACTTTGTTTTATTTCCCTCTGAAATAGATTATATTTTATAGAATATTGGCTTTATAATTATGTTTAGCCTGAGTTCTTATATAATTTGCAGGCCTCTGGAAATGAACATTCCCGAAACTGAACTCAGTATCCGTCCACCACAGTCTTACTCTCTCATATATTCTTCTGTTGGCATTAAACGGTGCACCCATCACCCAAAGGAGAAATACTTCAACTCCTTCCCCTTTATCCGTACTCCCAATCAATCGCCAAGACCTCTCACTTGTAACTTAGACATGTCACCTATATTTAGACCCTTCCCTCCCATTTCCACAGACTTACCTTCCTTGGGAACCTCATCGTCCAGATAGAGGACTAACAGTTGTTATCATTTCTTTTTTTTTTTAACAGCTTTATTGGAGTATAATTGCTTTACAGTGTTGTGTTAGTTTCTGCTGTATAACAAAGTGAATCAGCTATGTGCCAGGCACTGTTCTAAGTCCTCTACAAGCTTCCGATTGCCACATGAAGAAGGTACTATTGTTATCTGCAATTTATAAATGGGGAAACCTAGGCGTGGAGTATTGAAGCATCTTTTCCAAGGTCATGAAGCTGCTAAATGGCAGAGTCAAGATTAGAACCCCTGTGAGTCTGAATCTAGGGTCTAAGCACTTAAGAACTCCTCTGTGCTGGGCAACATGTCACCATGTTCTCACTCCAGACTTCCCCCACATTGCTGCCATAAAATCTTCCTCCAAAACAAATCTGATCTTGTTGTTTCTCTGCTTTTAATAACATCCTGTTCGCTCATCACTGCCTTCGGGAGAAAGTAACATGAAAAATAAGGTTCTTTACCACTCAGCCCAAATTACCTTTCCCACCTTATGGTCTGACCCTATAATCAATCTACCATCCTGTAGTCCTGGCACCCTGAGATGTCCACAGCATCATTTCCAGGTCTCCCTGTCTCTGCAAAAGCTATTTTCCTACTTGAAAAGACACTCCTCCACTTCTCTGCAAGTAGCAGTCTGACTTCAAGAAGAAGATCACATGGCATTGGCACTGAACCTCAGTTTCATCATTATAAAATGGGCGTCGTAATTACACTCTTCCTCAACTCACAAGGGAACTATAAGGACAAAATGATATATTACGTAAAAACTTTGTAAGAGTAGACTACGTGATTGGGTATAAGCAAAACTATTCAACTGTAAGGTTTTACAGTTTTTCCCATCCCCCGCCTCCAACCAGCCTTGGAAGGAGAAAGAATTCTTAACCTTCCTTTTCTTGGAGTGACTGGGCCAAAATGGGAAGTAAAAAGGAGGTACTCAACTGGTCTAAATGTCATAGCTTTGAGGGTTTGTACTGAAAAAAGGTGGGATTACTGTGAACCACTATTTGTGTGTGCAGATTGATAACAGTAAGATGGAGGAGGAAAGATGAATTTACCATGGTTTGAATGGGATTTACATACTCCCCCTTTCATGTTTTCTGAAGAAAGATTCAAATAGTTCTTAAAATGGTTTTGGGATTCTCCACTGAGGTTTCTTTGAAAGCAAAGATGTGTCAATATAGGATCATTGTGCACATGGGATTTACACAGCTTCCCCTTGTGGTTACCCCTTTGATTCTACCATGAATACAAATGCTCTCTTTTCTGTGCTTCCACTGAACTTTGTTCCGGTATAACTTGCTGTACCATAATGACGTGTTAACATGACTGTCATGCACAAATACACACACACACACAATGCCAATCATGGGTGTCTCAATGATTAGGATCACATACTAGTCATCTCTGTATTCCTAATATCTACCATGGTTCCTAGCCCTGGTTCCCTGAAGAGATGGAAATCTCAAAACAAGAAAAGGGTACAATTCAGTTTTTCTAATTCTAAATCATTTTATTAAAAATTTCCATAGAGAGGTCTTTTCATACTCTTGTAGTTTTTTTTTTTTTTTTTTTTTTTTTAGTTCTAACATTTCTCAGAAGCAGTGCTTTACAAAAAAAGAAAAGCACATGATTTAACCAGGAGACAAGAGGTCTGAGGTCTAGAACCCCATCTGCCATCAATCAGCAAGGTGACCGAGACAGGTCAGTTCATGCTCCTGACCTTCAATCCCTCACTAGCAATTGAGGTATCTGGACTCCATAGTCTTTACGGATGTTTAAGCTCTAGAATTCAATGATCCCTTAATAATACTTGGCTCCACGTGCCTCTGGGGGTAGGGGGCATAAAAGAAACAGGAATTCCCAGGAGTGAGAGGTTTCCACTTTGGGTTTCTGTCTTCCTTGGATCACTACTGTCCCTTCACCCTCTCGCCACGGGAAAGCTCTGTTCTTCATACCTGATCAGGTGTCTCAGAAAGAGACAAAGGCCAGAGAGGATGGAAAATGACTTGCAAAGAAGCCAAAAGGGGAATTCTGTAACTGTGTATTTTTCCATTCCGTTTTAATTTAAAACCACTTACAAGTGACAACTCCCAACCCGAGGCAGATGCCGTGGGGTAGCTCATTACACCCTTGGGACTCCGTGTAAATCTTTTTTTCTGAGAACAGCTATTGTCTTCCAAGGAAAAGCTTTTAGCATAATGTCAAGCTGAATAGAACACTGCTTTCGTAAGAATATTTTTAAGAAAAAGAACAAGAGAAAGGTATTCTTTCACAACTGCAAACGCAGCCTCCTGCTTCCTCCACCTCAGGCCCCCTAGAAAGAACAGTATGTGAGCCATAGGAGGCTGAGGCAGTGCCATGAGATTACCTCACCTCCTGAGACACAGGAAGGTTACACTCTGCTCTTTCAGGTTACAATAAATGCAGGGTGGAGGTGTCTCTGAGGGCAAAAATAGCAGACCCAGCCCCCTTCCATCCACCTTTGTTGTTTCTTGGCTTCTCACCAGCCAGTGAGTCAGTCAGCCACTCTTCACCTGGAGAATGAGAGTTTCTAATAAGAGAATGACATTTGCCGTCGGAAAATTCCCACAAATTAGTTCCCCTCTCAGGTTGTTCTTGAGGATGGTCAAGACAATACTGCTATAGGGTCTGGATGGATAGATATCCAAAGGGGAAAAGAATGAGCAAAAAATGCTCCTGAGAAAAAAATGAAGCATCCATCACAGAGCTGTAGTTCCCCAAACTAAAAAGGAACTCAACTTTCCCTGGACTGAAATGGTTACTGAAAATGTGAAGGACCTCCCTTGGTGGTCCAGGGTTTAAGACTCCATGCTTCCACTGCAGCGGGCGCAGGTTCGATCCCTGTTCGGGGAACTAGGATCCTGCATGCCGCAGAGCATGGCCAAAAAAACAAACAAAAATTTAAAAAAGATTAAAAAGAACAAAATGTGAGGTGATGGGGGAAATGTGGAGGAAATAGAAAATGTAACAAAATGATGATGGTCTTTAATAAGCTGTGTGTTTGATTGTGTGCATTTCTGGGGAATTTCCCAGTGATAGCAGACCCTAAGGAGGGGGGACATTCTGGAACTGTGGGGTGAAGACCTGGGATCTCCTCCTTGAGTAACCACTTACCATGGGGCCTCAGGCTGGTTATTTACCCTTAGTGAAGCTTACCTTGGCCATCTGCAAAATGGAGATAATGACAAGTACATGGAGACCCATGACAGCAAAGGCAGCACTTGTGCCAAAAGCAGGAAGCAGGCCTGAGCTGGAGAATGGCTGAGCCTTGGTAAAGGTAGAACTACTCTCCCTTCTAGGTTTTTCATCCACCTCCACTAGGGTTTAAGGAAACAATGCTCCCCACCCCAAGGCTTTTTCTTCCTTCTGAATTGTTCTCTAGTTCTGCGTAAATTCAGTATCTTTTCTCAGTTCAAATCCAAAAGCACACACGTGCATACACACACACACACACACACACACACACACACACAAACATACACCGTTCCTGAAGAGTACACAAACTAAAGAAAATATGACTTCTCAATTCTTTACTTGGAAGTTGCATATTCAAAGGCTCTGCTAATCAAAGTACCTCTTGACATACGATGTGTGAAAGGATTTAACTAGGCTAAGTGCAATGATGCCAGAACACCATTAACCAATGGAGAGCAGTCTCACAAAGCACTAGAATCCACATCCTGGATGGATCTTGCCTACCAAACCCACCCCCAGACCTGCTCATCTGTTGCCTTCTATTCCAACCGGTTGGAGCCTGTATCCCATCTTCCTGGATTCTATTCACTCCTCACTTACTCTCTGCTCTGCAAACTTCAAAAGTCCAGGGTTCCTTTGACCTCTGGAATCCTACCGGTTAAGAAGGGCCTGGACTTTCTAATTCCTCAATGCCTCATCCACTGAGAGTCTCTGATGCTAGGATGAGCCATTTATCCTTTGGTAACAGCTCCCTTTTATCATGTTTCTTCCATTATGGCATCAATGACAATCTCTCAGAGAAATTCCCTTTTCACTGTCCCACTGAAAAGGGCAGAAAGTGACTCTGCTCTTGGTGACCTGCCAGCATTTTGGCTCTGAGGGCTCAGATCTCCAAGTTTAAAGTGCGCCTTCTCTCTTAGGACCATTGTGAGAAGGCACCTGCCCTCAGTTCCCGGGAGACCAATAAAGCATACGCCAGGCAAATCTGGGTACTACTGAACCGGAAGTATATTTATCAAGAAGGTAAGGCTAAATGTTTCCAGGAAAATATCTTTTTTTACAAATGCTTTTGAAGAATAAATCAAACCAAATGAATCCTTCCAGGAGACTCTCTGGAGCCCAGACCCTAGGAAGGACTAAAAGTAATCAATAAACTGTTCTGAACAATCCCCTGGTCAGACTTTAGGCCAGACCACTGGGGAATCAGTCTCCAGCAGGGGCTTTCTCCCAGGGCCCCGTAGCCATGCTCTTATCTCCTGGGGTTCTAAAATAAAACTGAAGCGATAATCCTGCACAGTGGAAAGAAAGTCTTTCAGTGAACAAAACCTCCTTATGAGAGGTGAGTGGCAGCCACTGAGTCGGAAACTAGCCAAATCACAGCTAAATACAACTGCAAACTGAAGCTGGCCTGGTCCCTGGGAGGGAGGAAGTGGGTAAGACAACTGAAGTTCACCTGCAGGGAAGCTTGGAGGCAGGAGAGTCTTGAGCTGCTGGCTCATTTGCTATTTTCTTGTCCTAAAACAATGCGTCATATTTTGCGGTTCGAAGAAAGTTAAGTGGTTTATTTCTGATTTATAGGCATGTTTAATTGCATTTTGGAGGGTAGGTGATGTTCATATTGTGTGGGTTTTTTTATTTTTATTCATTTATTTATTTATTTTTAAGAAACACAGCAATGGCCTGGGTTCAGGTATGTACTGAAACCTGCTAAACAAATTTTTGATTCTGCAGCCCGTCTGGGACTATGTTCCCAGCACTGAGGGCCAAGACATGCAATCGCAGCTCTGTGCTGGGATCTGAGGGGTCTGGAGGTTCTGAATCTTCCCTCCCTCTTTTCTTCCTGCCACAGTGTCTGAAACATCCACCATGAAAATGCCTCCTTTGGGTTAGGAGAGGAAAATAAAATTCACTGTGAGCAAGAAGTGGGTAATACATTCATTTGTGGTCAATTTAGTGTGAGTTGCTTTAACAACTAAGCTAGCTTGCAATAGTGTGAGGACATAGAACAGGGAGGAGAGGAAGTTCTGGATCACAGAGGAGCCTGAATAGTGATGCTGAATACCTGTTCTGATGACTGCATGAGCACATTTCTTGTGTGTATGGACCCAGGAATCAGAAAAAGAAAATCAGAAATCAGGCACCACTACTGACTGTGGTATTTAACCTCCCTGAGCCCCACTTACCTCGTTTGTAAAAATGGAGAGTCCTGAATTCAGCCCCATTATGAAAGATACCAATCAGCTACATAACCGATAACACATAAGACTTTCAGAGTACGTGCGAAATAGGTTGGAACTCTTCGTATATACTTAGAAGTAAAGGATAGTAGCATGGGAAGGGCACTAGCCTTTTCACTTTTTAGCTACATGACCTTAGATTAGTCCCAGGACCGGCTACTCAATGTGAGGGCCCATTGCAAAATGAAAATGCAAAGCCCCTCCTTCAAAACTTTTAAGATTTTCAAGTTGGTGACAGAAGAACATTAAACGAAGTTCAAGGCCCTTCTAAGCATGGGACCTGTGCAACTGTACAGCTGACACACCTATAATGACATCCCTCATTAGTCTTTTCTCCTCAGGATTCAGCTCAACGATTGTCACTTGCAAGTCAATTATGCCAAAAAGAAAATGAACAGCATTCATTTCACCACTATCTGGGTCCTCTCCATGCCTGCCCATCTTGAGATGAACAACTGCTGACATGTTGGTACACATTTAAGACAGAACACTGTAATGATGCATGAGAGGGAGGTAGAAGATAGGTGGGCCCCAGGCTGAGCAGCTGCAACCAGTTGCCAGTTGAAACTTCGAGATAAGATACTAGCAGGGGCATCAGGTCTTGATTGGGTGAAAGACAAATCGACCACATTTTTTTCATTCTTGTGGTCAAGGGGATTTCCCAGCCTGCACATGCACAGAGAAGGTCCTCAGTCTAGCGAAGGGGTCAAAGGGAGAAAGAAACATCAGTCCACAACATCCCCTGTCAAACCCCCCAGAAACCTTCATGCTGGAATCCATCTTGGCTGAGAGATGTGTATGCCACCAGGAAGGACCCTGAGTCAGGGCAAATATGGGCACAAGCAAGATGGTTGGCCAGAGACAACCAGAAGACTGCTCCCATATAAGCAATCTAAGTCACCTTTATTGGGAGCAACTCACTCCGCGAGTTTGCCCATGTGGTTTGCTTCTAATAAATGCTTTATCTGTTTCACAATCTTGGTCTCTTTACTCAATTATTTCTTCAAAGATGACAAGAACCGAGGTCCTGCTTCCAGCCATCTCACCACCACCACCCAGAATCACCACACCAGAATCAAGAGTACACATTTATTATTACCAATCTTAGACCATAAGCAGAAACCAGCCTCCTCTGATTCATATGAAGGTGAGCTAAGAGACATCTTTTCTTTTTTTTAACTGACCTATTTTGGAGTGCCAAATTATTTAGGGGCTTTTACTGTGTTTCAAGTCCTCTCCTTATAGTAAGAATGATCTCTGTGGTTATAATATCAACAAAAGCACCACTGTCAGCGTAAATAAAAATGCAAAAACAGAGGCAGCTCCATGTCATAATTACACATTGGGTACCACTCAGCTCCTATTCAGAAACTGAGCCTGAACAATGAAGACATACATAGATCTACTTTCTTAAATAAATTATTGTTCTATGAAGGTTACCCTGGAAGGATTACTGTCTCTAACTTCCAAGAACTTCTCATTTGCAAGGGAAGGACTTGGCAACTGTTACAAAAGTTGCTCTCAAAAGCATAAAACACATAAGAGAATTTTTAGAAAATCCAATATCATTCATTAAAGCATTTTAAGGCCTTATTAATTCAGATGGGATAATCGGTTGTTGATTAGCCAGATAGTTAAGCATTCATTGTCATATGCTGATGAACTGTGAGAAAGTACATTTCCTATCCACCAAAGATTCACCTAATGCCGTTAGCACTTCATCAGGCAAGGCTGCATCTGGATAAATTAGCTAGATCTTTATTCCCCAGTCTTTTCTTTCATCTCCCAAACTTTTCCTTAATGAAATCTATTCCTTATTCTGCTTGGTCGAACACTATATCAGGAGCCAACTTTAAAAGGTGGCTAGCAGGGGGACCTTCAACATGGCGGAGTAAGATGCGGAGATCACCATCCTCCCCACAAATACATCAGAAATACATCTACATGTGGAACAGGTCCTACAGAATACCTACTGAACGCTGGCAGAAGACCTCAGACTTCACAAAAGGCAAGAAAATCCTCATGTACCTCGGTAGGGCAAAAGAAAAAACAGAGACAAAAGAATAGGGACGGGACCTACACCTCTGGGAGAGAGCTAGAAGGAGGAAAAGTTTCCACACACTAGGAAGCCCCTTCACAGGCGGAGACAGAGGGTGGCAGTGGGGGGAAGCTTCGGAGCCATGGAAGAGAGCACAGCAACAGGGGTTCAGAGAGCAAAGTGGAGAGATTCCCACACAGATTGGTGCCGACCAGCACTCACCAGTCCGAGAGGCTTGTCTGCTCACCCGCTGGGGTGGGTGGGGGCTGGGAGCTGAGGCTCAGTCTTCGGAGGTCAGATCCCAGGGAGAGGACTGGGGTTGGCTGGGTGAACACAGCCTGAAGGGGGCTAGTGCGCCACAGCTAGCCAGGAGGGAGTCCAGGAAAAAGCCTGGAACTGCCTAAGAGGCAAGAGACCATTGTTTCGGGGTGCACAAGGACAGGGGATTCCTACCCTGTCTGCCCACAGAAGGCAGAGCACCACCTAAATGAGATCCAGAGGTGGGCACAAGCCGTGGCTATCAGCTCAGACCCCAGAGACGGGCATGAAATGCTAACACTGCTGCTGCAGCCACCAAGAATCCTGTGTGCAAGCACAGGTCACTATCCACACACCCCCACCCCATGCCAGGAGCCTGTGCAGCCCGCCACTGCCAAGGTCCCATGATCAAGGGACAACTTCCACAGGAGAACACACACTGTGCCTCAGGCAGCTCCAACGCCACGCTGGCCTCTGTTGCCACATCATACTGGCCTCTGTTGCCGCAGGCTCGCCCCACATAACCATTATAAATATCATACTCCTCCTTCACCTGGGCATGAGTGAGCCAGAGCCCCCTAGTCAGCCGCTGTTTTAATCCCATCCTGTATGGGTGGGAATAGATGCCTGAGGGTGACCTACATGCAGAGGTTGGGCCAAAACCAAAGCTGAACTACAGGAGCTGTGTGAACAAAGAACAGAAAGGGAAATTTCTCTGTGCAGCCTTAGAAGCAGCGGATTAAATCCCCACCATCAACTTGATATACCCTGCATCTGTGGAAGACCTGAATGGACAACAAATCATCCCAAACTTGAGGCAGCAGACATTGGGAACAACTGCAGACTTGGGGTCTGCTGTCTATGACTGATTTGTTCCTGGTTTTTATGTTTATCTTACTATAGTTTTCAGCGCTTGTTATCATTGGTGGATCTGTTTATTGGTTTGGCTGCTCTCTCCTTTTTTAAATTTTTATTATTTTTTTTATTTTAATAATTTTTTTTCTTTTTTTCTCCCTTTCCTTCCGAGCCGTGTGGCTGACAGGGTTTTGGTGCTCTGGTTTCATGTCAGGCCTGAGCCTCTAAGGTGGGAGAGCGGAGTACAGTACATTGGACTACCAGAGACATCCCAGCCCCATGAAATATCAATCCACGAAAGCTCTTCCAGAGATCTCCATCTCAATGCTAAGACCCAGCTCCACCCAAATGCCAGCAAATTACAGTGCTGGACACCCCATGACACTCAATTAGCAAGACAGGAACACAAGCCCAGCCATTAGCAAAGATGCAGCCTAAAATCATACTAAGTTCACAGACACCCCAAAACACATCACAAGATGTGGCCCTGCCCACCAGAAAAACAAGATCCAGCCCCACCAACCAGAACACAGGCATCAGTCCCCTCCACCAGGAAGCCTACACAAGCCACTGAACCAACCTCACCCACTGGGGTCAGACACAGAAAACAACGGAAACTAAGACCCTGCAGCCTGCAAAAAGGAGACCACAAACACAGTAAATTAAACAAAATGACAAGACAAGGAAATATGCAGCAGATGAAGGACCAAGGGAAAAACCCACCAGAACAAACAAATGAAGAGGAAATAGGCAGCCTACCTGAAAAAGAATTCAGAGTAATGATAGTAAAAAGCATACAAAATCTTGGAAACAGAATGCGGAAAATACAAGAAATGTTTAACAAGGACCTAGAAGAACTAAAGAGCAAATAAAAAATGATGAACAACACAATAAATGAAATAAAAAATTCTCTAGAAGGAATTAATAGCAGAATAACTGAGGAAGAAGAACGGATAAGTGACGTGGAAGATAAAATAGTGGAAATAGCCACTGCAGAGCAGAATAAAGAAAAAAGAATGAAAAGAATTGACGACAGTCTCAGAGACCTCTGGGACAACATTAAACATACCAACATTCAAATTTTGGGGTCCCAGAAAAAGAACACAAAAAGAAAGAGTCTGAGAAAATATTTGAAGAGATTATAGTTGAAAACTTCCCTAACACGGGAAAGGAAATAGTCAACCAAGTCCAAGAAGCGCAGAGAGTCCCATACAGGATAAATCCAAGGAGAAACATGCCAAGACACATATTAATCAAGCTATCAAAAATTAAATACAAAGAAAAAATATTAAAAGCAGCAAGGGAACAGCAACAAATAACATACAAGAGAATCCCCATAAGGTTAACAGCTGATCCTTCAGCAGAAACTCTGCAAGCCAGAAGGGAGTGACAGGACATACTTAAAGTGATGAAAGGGAAAAACCTACAACCAAGATTATCCTACCCAGCAAGGATGTCATTCAGATTCAACAGACAAATTAAAACCTTTACAGACAAGCAAAAGTTAGGAGAATTCAGCACCACCAAACCAGGTTTACAACAAATACTCAAGGAACTTCTCTAGGCAGGAAACACAAGAGAAGGAAGAGACCTACAAAAACAAACCCAAAACAATTAAGAAAATCATAATACTAACATACATATTGATAATTACCTTAAATGTAAAAGGATTAAATGCTCCAATCAAAAGACACAGACTGGCTGATACAAAAACAAGACCCATATATATGCTGCCTACAAGAGACCCACTTCAGAGCTAGGGACACATACAGACTGAAGGTGAGGGGATGGAAAAAGATATTCCATGAAAATGGAAATCAAAAGAAACCTGGAGTAGCAATTCTCATATCAGACAAAAGAGAGTTTAAAATAAAGACTATTAAAAGAGACAAAGAAGGACACTACAAAATGATCAAGGGATCAATCCAAGACGAAGATTTAACAATTGTAAAAATTTATGCACCCAACATAGGAGCACCTCAACATATAAGGCAAATGCTAACAGCCATAAAAGGGGACATTGACAGTAACACAATCATAGTAAGGGACTTTAACACCCCACTTTCACCAATGGACAGATCATCCAAAATGAAAATAACTAAGAAAAAACAAGCTTTAAATGATACATTAAACACGATGGACTTAATTGACATTTATAGGACATTCCATCCAAAAACAACAGAATACACATTCTTCTCAAGTGCTCATGGAACATTCTCCAGGATAGATCATATCTTGGGTCACAAATCAAGCTCTGGTAAATTTAAGAAAACTGAAATCATAGCAAATATCTTTTCCAAACACAACACCATGAGACTAGATATCAATTCCAGGAAAACATCTGTAAAAAATACAGACACATGGAGGCTAAACAGTATGCTACTTATTAACCAAGAGATTACTGAAGAAATCAAAGAGGAAATCAAAAAATACCAAGAAACAAACGACAATGAAAACATGACAACCCAAAACCTATGGGATACAGCAAAAGCAGTTCTAAGAGGGAAGTGTATAGCAGTACAATCCTACCTCAGGAAACAAGAAAAATCTGAAATAAATAATCTAACCTTACACCTAAAGCAATTAGAGAAAGAACAAAACAACCCCAAAGTTAGCAAAAGGAGAGAAATCATAAAGATCAGATCAGAAATAAATGAGAAAGAAATGAAGGAAACAACAGCAAAGTTCCATAAATCCCAAAGCTGGTTCTTTGAGAATATAAACAAAAGTGATAAACCATTAGCCAGACTCATCAAGAAAAAAAGGGAGAAGACTCAAATCAACAGAATTAGAAATGAAAAAGGAGAACAACTGACACTGCAGAAATACAAAGGATCATGAGAGATTACTACAAGCAACTATATGCCAATAAAATGGACAACCTGGAAGAAATGGACAAATTCTTAGAAAAGAACAACCTTCCAACTGAACCAGGAAGAAACAGAAAATATAAATAGATCAATCACAAGCAGTGAAATGGAAACTGGGATTAAAAATTTTCCAACAAAAAAAAGAACAGGTCCAGAGGCTTCACAGGCAAATTCTATCAAACACTGAGAAAAGAGTTAACACCTATCCTTCTCAAACTCTTCCAAAATATAGCAGAGGGAGGAACACCCCAAACTCATCTATGAGGCCACCATCACCCTGACACCAAAACGGGACAAAGATGTCACTAAAAAGAAAACTACAGGCCAATATCACTGATGAATATAGATGTAAATATCCTCAACAAAATACTAGCAAATAGAATCCAACAGCACACTGAAAGGATCATACACCATGATCAAGTGGGGTTTATCCCAGGAATGCAAGGATTCTTCAATATGCAAATCAATCAATGTGATACACCATATTAATACACTAAAGGATAACAACCATGGGATCATCTCAATAGATGCAGAAAAAGCTTTTGACAAAAATCAACACCTATTTATGATAAAAGCTCTCCAGAAAGTAGGCATAGAGGGAACCTACCTCAACATAATACAGGCCATATATGACAATCCCACAGCCAACATTGTCCTCAATTGTGAAAAACTGAAACCATTTCCTCTAAAATCAGGAAGAAGACAAGGTTGCCCATTCTCACCTCTATTATTCAACTAGTTTTGGAAGTTTTAGCCACGGCAATCAGAGAAGAAAAAAAAAAGGAATCCAAATCATAAAAGAAGAAGTAAAATTGTCACTGTTTGCAGATGACATGATACTATACATAGAGAATCCTAAAGATGTTACCAGAAAACTACTAGAGCTAATCAATGAATTTGGTAAAGTAGCAGGATACAAAATAACTGCACAGAAATCTCTCTCATCCCTATACACTAATGATGAAAAATCTGACAGAGAAATTAAGGAAACACTCCCATTTACCACTGCAACAAAAAGAATAAAATACCTAGGAATAAACCTACCTAAGGAGACAAAAGACCTGTATGCAGAAAACTATAAGACACTGATGAAAGAAATTAAAGATGTTACAAACAGATGGAGAGATATACCATGTTCTTGGATTGGAAGAATCAACATTGTGAAAAAGACTATACTACACAAAGCAATCTACAGATTCAATGCAATCCCTATCAAATTAGCAATGGCATTTTTCAGAGAACAAGAACAAAAAATTTCACAATTTGTATGGAAACACAAAAAACTCCGAATAGCCAAAGCAATCTTGAGAAAGAAAAACGGAGCTGGTGGAATCAGGCTTCCTGACTTCAGACTATACTACAAAGCTACAGGTATCAAGACAGTATGGTACTGGCACAAAAACAGAAATATAGATCAATGGAACAGGACAGAAATCCCAGAGATAAACCTACACACATATGGTCACCTTATCTTTGATAAAGGAGGCAAGAATATACAATGGACAAAAGACAGCCTCTTCAATAACTGGTGTTGGGAAAACTGTAAAAGAATGAAATTAGAACACTCCCTAACACAGATACAAAAATAAAGTCAAAATGGATTAAAGACCTAAATGTAAGGCCAGACACTGTAAAACTCTTAGAGGATTCCATAGGTAGAACACTGTGTGACATAAATCACAGCAAGATTCTTTTTGACCTGCCTCCTAGAGAAATTTAAATAAAGACAAAAATAAACAAATGGGACCTAATGAAACTTAAAAGTTTTTGCACAGCAAAGGAAACCATAAACTAGACGAAAAGACAACCCTCAGAATGGGAGAAAATATTTGCAAACGAAGCAACTGACAAAGGATTAATCTCCAAAATATGTAAGGAGCTCATGCAGCTCAATATCAAAAAACAAACAAGCCAATCCAAAAGTGGGCAGAAGATCTAAATAGACATTTCTCCAAAGAAGATATATAGATTGTCAACAAACACATGAAAGGATGCTCAACATCACTAATCATTAGAGAAATGCCAATCAAAACTACAATGAGGTATCACCTCACACAGGTCAGAATGGTCATCATCAAAAAATCTACAAACAATAAATGCTGGAGAGGGTGTGGAGAAAAGGGAACCCTCTTGCACTGTTGGTAGGAATATAAATTGATACAGCCACTGTGGAGAACAGTATGGAGGTTCCGTAAAAAACTAAAAATAGAACTACCATATGATCCAGCAATCCCACTACTGGGTATATACCCTGAGAATACCATAATTCAAAAAGAGACATGTACCACAATGTTCATTGCAGCACTATTTACAACAGCCAGGACATGGAAGCAACCTAAGTGTCCATCAACATATGAATGGATAAAGAAGATGTGGTACATATATACAATGGAATATTACTCATCCATAAAAGGAAACAAAATTGCACTATTTGTAGTGAGGTGGATGGACTGAGAGTCTGTCATACAGAGTGAAGTAAGCCAGAAAGAGAAAAACAAGTACCGTATGCTAATACATATATCTGGAATCAAAAAAAAAAAAAACAAAAAAAAACCATGGTTCTGATGAACCTAGGGGCAGGACAGGAATAAAGACACAGACGTAGAGAATGGACTTGAGGACACGGGGAGGGGGAAGGGTAAGCTGGGACGATGTGAGAGAGTAGCATTGTCATATATACACTACGAAATGTAAAATAGATAGCTAGTGGGAACCAGCTGCATAGCACAGGATGATCAGCTCTGTGCTTTGGGACCACCTAGAAGGGTGGGATAGGGAGGGTGGGGTGAGATGCAAGTGGGAAGGTATATGGTGATATATGTATACATATAGCTGATTCACTTTGTTATACAGCAGAAACTAACACAACATTGTAAAGCAATTTTACCCCAATAAAGATATTTAAAAAAAAGAAAAAGCTGGTTGGTTACAAGCAAATCACATTTGTGCTCAGGACTCTAATATTAAATGGGCATTCATGTGTCTCTGAGAGTGTGTCTGTGTGTGTGTGTATGCCTGTGTGTTTTGGTTTGGTTTTACAGTTCTTGGCTAGAGCCTCCTCCACACTGTCAGCTCTTCTGATCCAAACTGTAACCCAAGTCATCAAGGGAATTCTTCAGCCAGTGCTCCAACCCTCAACTGCCTTCCTTTCCTAAACTTGACTGACCATGAGTGTAGTATAACGAGAGTAAGCATTGTGAGCAAAGTCCCTGGATTAGAAGTCGCAAAATGTGATTCATTTTCCAGTCCTGGTTCTGTTTTAGCAGAAGTGACCGTCACTTGTAAACTGCTCTCAATTCCAACAAGTCATTTCATCTTTCTGACAATTTGCAATTTATTGTTTTCTCCCTTTGATAACAGAGCAACATGAATATTTACCCTTTTGTCATATCAAGAAGAGTTGGGTTTCTATAAAGGTAGACCAGTCCCCAACACTTTATGGAGCTTCTGATCTCCAAGGGACAGAGTGCTTCCAAGACTCTGAAGACCCCCACCCTCACCACCAAATCTTCAAAGAAGAGGGTCTGCCGTTTACTCACGGAGCTGCTCCAGGTGGCCAGCGCTGTTAGACTCGGGCATGGCAGTGATGGTCACCAATGGACATGAATTCCCTCCTAGCGTCTGGCAGAGAACCTCCTGACGGAAGTAGACCTGCTTGGGGTTCACGCTTTTTTCCAGAACGTCAAGGTGAGTCTGGAGCAGAGATGAAACAGAAGTGTATATTAAAATTTTTTGATAATAACAATAGGTGAAAGCAGCAACAAAGCTTATATTCATCTAACTCCTTATAGTTTAGAAGTAGTTTTTGGGGTTTTTTTTGCGGCACATGGGCTTCTCAATGTTGCAGCCCCTCCCGTTGCGGAGCACAGGCTCCGGACGCGCAGGCTCAGCGGCCATGGCTCACGGGCCTAGCCACTCCGCGGCATGTGGGATCTTCCCGGACCAGGGCACGAACCCATGTCCCCTGCATCAGCAGGCGGACTCTCAACCACTGTGCCACCAGGGAAGCCCCTAGAAGTATTTTTGTTAACCTAATCTGCCTGACCGTGGGCATTAAGTGATTTAAAAGGGGTGCTCTTCCTACTCCCCGGAAGAAGTTCAGCGAGGCTGAACAGGAAGCATCATGCCTGCCTGTGTCTGCACACTAGAATATCTGTTTTCAAGTTGCACTGAAAGCAAAAGAGCAGGGGAAGACAACATCCTTCCCATGACAGTTGCATGTAAAGAATGCTGTTACCATGAAGACAGAGTACATGCAGGACACTCGGGAACATGAGACAGAGCTTCAGCAGTGCAGATTACTTTAGAATCAAGCAATATAAGGAGAGTTAGGAGCATATTGAAGGAAAATAGAAAGCAACTGATCCAGGGAGAATGCTAAGCGAAGAGAACCACTAACTGGTAGCAACTGATTGGCCCTACCCTACCTTCCCATTTAAACACTCATTTAAAATGCAGAAAGATACCTAAATGGGGTAACCATTGAAAATAGGGTTCTTGGTCAGCAATCTTTAAGACCTCTGAAGATACTTTCAATAACCCAAACAGTGGAATTAGTCATAAAGATGTTAAGAGACTGCCTCCCAACCACACTGCATACCCTAACAACAGGGACACGGTGACTTCAGTAACCAGTGAAAGGGAAGCGGTCCTTCTCCAACACAAGAACGTCAGTGCACACAATCGTCCTTCCAGCTAAAGATCAAATAGGTATTAACACATTCAAATAGGTATTAAGAGGGCCGAGGAAAAACTGCCCACCTTGTTATTTAACAAATAACATGTCTGCTAGACAAATGAAACAAACATGACTCCTATGAAAATATTTATAAAAGATTCATAATATATCTTATGAAACATGGAGTAATGCCTTCAAAAGGTAGAGGAAGTGCTTATGTGTGAAAAAGATTTACTACAGAGGTGCTAGGCAGAATAATGGCTCCCCCAAAGATGTCCATGCCCTAATCTTCAGACCCTGTCAATATGTTACCTTACATGGCAAAAGGGACTTCACAGATATGTTTAAGACTGAGGTCTATTTGAGGTGGCCGGATTATCCTGCATTAACCAGTTGGGGCCAATCTAATCAAAAGTACTTAAAAGCAGAGACCATTCCCCAGCCACAAGGGACCAGAACCACATGCAAAGGACTCAGCGTGCCATGCTGGGGGGTAAAGGGGTAAAAAGTTGAGGAATGCGGTGTCCTCTAGAAGCTGGAAAAGCCAAGGAAATAGATTCTCCTCCACCATCCCCCAGAAGGAACACAGCCCCGTACCTTGATTTTTGCCCAGTGATTTTTAGCCATGTTGAACTTCTCACCAAAAGAGCTGTACGTTAATTTTTTTAATTGTTTAAGCTACCAAATCTGTGATAATTTGTTACCGCAGCAATAGAAAACCGATACACTGGGAAATAAGAGAAAGAATTTCCTAAGTTAAGTAAAAATCTTAGCATCTGGGGAGGAATAGACTAAAATCTACTTGTACTCTATGGAAACATTTGACTTACAAGGAAAACGAAAAAGTTCCAAGGAAAGAAAAGATTACCAGATGATGCTGTGGCCTTTCCTACAGCTTCAGGGATACCTGAAAATTTGACCCTGAATCATATCCTCCTTGCAACTGAGACCCCAAATCATCTGCCTCCACAAAGCCTGTTTCCTAGATTAATATGAATTTATTATTCCCTGTCTGCATCAACACAAGTTTAATGTCCTAGGAAACTCTTGCCCAGGAAAATAGAAATTACAAATAAATTTATTTTTCATAAATTTATTATTTTTCAGGAACATCTCATCAACTCTTCAATAGAAGGTATCAATGACTTGATCCAAGACCCTTTGAACCCCTCTCCTCAAGTTTCTTGCCTTACTGTCCACCAATCTTTAACCATTATATCATGATCTTTACCCAATGCTAATCAAGCCCCTTCATTAAAATACCTGAACTTAACAAAACTTTAAAGTCTTAATAAATACTCCAGCTTTGCCCTTCCCCCTTTGAGACACTATCAAGATTCTGTCACATTCTCCTTTATCAAATATATTAGTTTCCTATCACTTCTCTAACAAATTACCACAAATTTGGTGGATGAAGACAACACGAGTTTATTGTATTACAGTTCCAGAGGTCAAAAGTCCAAAATGGGTTTTACTGCGCAAAACTCAAGGTCTTGGCAGGACTGCGCTCCTTCCGGAGGCTCTATAAGGTAATTCATTTCCTTGCCTTTTCCAGCTTCTGGAGGTCAGCTGCTTTCCTTATCCCATGGTGTCTTCCTCCACATTCAAAGCCAGCAATCGCATCACTCCTACCCTGGCTTCCGTGGTCAAATCTCCTTCTCTGACTCTGACTCTTTTGTCTCACTCGTTCATGGCTAAGGACCCTTGTGATTACATTGGACCCAGTCTAATAGTTCAACATAATCTCCCCATCTCAAGAGGCTTAACTTAATCACATCTGCAAAGTCCTTTGTGCCACATAAAGTAACATCCTCACAGGTTCCAGGGATTAGAATATGAACATCTTGGGGTGGGCGGTGGGCATTATTCTATGTAACACACCAAGGTACGCAATACACTTAGGTCTGTGTTAGAAACAGGTTGTTCTGGTGGTATTTCTTGGAGCCCGCATTTGACACAATACTAAGAAAAGGAATTAGAAGGATCATGGCTACCCCAGGTTCAAGATGAGATTCAGCTAAGGCCCATTTATCTGACCAAACCTTTGTACTTCAGTCTTCTGATTGTCTGTCAAGTGCTAATGAATGCCATGCATTGTTGTGATGCACCAGCACTAGAGATTAGGTGGTAGTCTCACACCCCTGAGGAGACAAGGAGGCTAACTAATGGTATACACACAAACACAAAGGCCCTGCTTAGAGTTTGAAAGTACAGAGGACTATAATCGAGTAAACCTATAACCAGCCAAGGTTTTGCTCATGAGTTTCTGCTCATACATGCTCAGTTAGGCAAGAGCTCAGAAAACATATCATCCTTATCTTAATTGACAATAATAACTTGAAGACAAATTTCAGCTGCCCCAAATCAAACTAAAGAATGATATCAAAGGACAGTTCAGTTAAACAAGTTTTGTCCAAATGACCATTGGAAAACACAGTCACTACATAATACAAACATAAAAAATAATTTTTTAGGGAGAAAACACATATTATCAAATGTTAATCTCATCATCTGGTTCTAAAATGAAAGTAAAAAGAAATGTGTAAGTAAGGAATAAAGTAAAACAAAATACTAACTTTTCAACTTACATGAACATAGTATTATTTAATTCTTGAAAATGGAAAGGCAGAATAGCAAGATGACTAGGACAGCAGGCTCTTGAGTCAGGCTGCCTGGGTTCCGAGTTTGGTTGCGGATTCTAGAAGAGTCGTGTGAATTCTGTACTTAACCTCTTTGTAACTCAGTTTTCTCATCTTTAAAATGTATATAAAATGGCATTACCTATGTCATTCTATGATTGCTATAATTTAGCGGTTTATTGTGTATGAGAAGTGCCTGTCATACAGGAAACACTCAATTTTAGCTGTTATTTTTGATGAGGAAATGTAGGTTCAAATTTTTTTTAAGAACTAAAACGGAAACACTAGTAGAATTATAAACATTGTAGAAAAAAAATCAAAGAAAATATGGTCACTCCATGTTGCATAAAAGAGAAAGAAAGAGAGAAAGGGAAGGAAGGAAAGAAGGAAGGAAGGAAGGTAGGAAGGAAAGAAGGGAGGGATGGGGGAAGGGGGAGAGAAAAAAAGAAAGAAAAGCAGTGAAGCATGGAAAATAGCACAAAACCAAAATGACAGAAGTAACACCAAAAATTGTCTTGAGTATAAATAGGTTAAACAGCCTTATTAAATGACAAAAACTTTCAGATTAGTTTTTTCAAAATCCCACTGCCTATTGTATATAAAAGGAACTTTCAAAGAGAATTAAAAAAAGACCCATGATGTGTATGAAAAACACTCCTAAATTATCTTCTTGTTCTGTTTGCCTCCACTAAAATATTTTAAAAGAGAAATATTGAAACTAAATGGTTAAGTAAACATAAATTAAAGCAGGCCTGGCAATAGTGATATATGACAAAGTCATATTCAAGACCACGTGCATTAAATGGGATTTAAAAATCTTATTTCGATAAAGGGCACAATTCACAATGAACATAAAAAACTCATAACTCTTAAGAATCAAATAACACAGAATTGAAATGTACAGCCCAAAAATGGCAAAGGGAAATAATTGTACTAAGAGTGGGAGGCTTTAAAACAGTACCTCAGTCTTGAATAAATCAATTGCAAAAAAAATGATATGGAGTATCTGAACAATATTGTTTTTTATAGATATATGTCAAGCTGTCTTTACAGAGAGCATCCTTTATTTTTTTCTCAAACATTCAGGGAACTATAACAAAAATTAATCATATGCAGGACTATAAAGAATATTCACTGAAAGTTTTTTAAAAAGCAGATATTATACAAGCCACATTTTCTGACAATAATTGAATGAAATTAGACTTAAGTAAAAATGGTTTTAAAAACAGGAAAAATAAAACCATTAAGGAATAGAAAAACATCCTCCTAAAAGAAGCTCATGAAAGAAATTCATATATTAGAAAGAAAATAAATATTAAATCAGTGTAATTAAAGCGCTGATGGAAGAAGTGTCCATCTGGAAACCCAGGAGAGAAGGCACAGGACAAGAATGAAAATGATCCCATCAGAATATCGGCCCGTCTCAGCCACGCTGGTAAAAGGAAATTCCAGCACCCTTATAAAGAGGCAAGATCACCCTGGATTTAGATGATACTCTGTGATCGTAAACAAATTATTTTAATCACTTTCACACATTTCTGGGTGAAAGTTGCTCCCAATATTAATTATTGAAATCTGAACTGAGTAGACTCTGCCTCACAATTACTATCAAGATACCAGGCCCCCAAACTACGAAATCAATACCCTTTCCTGAAGCATTTCCCAAAATGTAATCTTCAGGATGTTATTAAGTGCTGGGGTATAGAGGGGTGGAGATTCATAGACAAGGCACCTGGAATATGGTGAATTAAAGAAAATGAAAACATTTTCATGGCTGCAGAATTGTTCAGATTCTTTAACATGCCAATACACATTTTGAACTCTTAGAAGAAAAACTAGCAAACAGTGTTTCAAGAATTTATGTGACTCTTCAACCCTTTTTCTCTAAAGATCTCAGGATCATGGAGTGTTGTAGAATATGCTTTGGGAAACACTGTCTGCTGAATTGAGGGGTTTTGTTTTGTTTTGTTTGTTTGTTTTGTTCTTGCCATCAAAGCTATTTGTTTCACATTTTATTATGGCTACAAGATGTGGGGGAGATGGGGGAGAGATAGAGACCCTTCTCCAGAAAAGTACTGGCCATCATTCTGTGATATCACAAAAGTTACAAACAGGCCGTAGCTCTTCTTCCCAAATCTTGAAAAAAAATAAAATCTAGATTCTATAAATCAGATAAGGGAAGGAGGCTTGGAAGCAGTTTTGTCTGTAGAAGCCATCAAACACAATTAGATACAAAAGAAAAAAGTAAAAAAAAGAAAGAAAAACCATCTTTTGCCCACGTACATTGTCCTTTAAAACAGGAGTCCCCAACCCCAGGGCCATGGACCGCTACCAGTCTGTGGCCTGTTAGGAACCGGGCCACACAGCAGGAGGTGAGTGGCAGGGCGAGCCAGCGAAGCTTCATCTGTATTAAAACAGCTCCCCATCGCTTGCATTACAGCCTGAGCTCCACCTCCTGTCAGCATTGTGGTGAGCTGTATAATTATTTCATTATATATTACAATCTAATAATAATAGAAATAAAGTGCACAATAAATGTAACGTGCTTGAATCATCCCAAAACCATCCCCACGCCCCCAGCCCACTGAAAAATTGTTTTCCACGAAACTGGTCCCTGGCGCCAAAAAGGTTGGGGACCACTGCTTTAAAACACTGTCACGTTAACGGGCAATGCTGGAGGAAGCAAAGTTTGAAAGTTTTCTTCTCCTATGAGCTCTTTGTTAACTTTTTATTATGACATTTTTCATGATTACTAATATTACAATTCAACGAATGCCTAATATCTTTTAGCTTAAGCCCATTTTCTGTAATTGTTCATGCAGCCATCTCCCTGTGCCCCTCAATGAAATCTCTGTCCCTTTGACTATTCCACCTGCCAACGAATACATAACACCTCTGTGCTTAGTGCATCATTCTAGCTCCAGTCACACAGACAACTTCCGGAAGTAAACCAATTATAAACTTCTGTTGGTTTGCCTTTTGCGAAAATGCCTTTGTATTGTTCTCCTGAAGATGATTTTTAGGTGAACGCCCCCATCTCAGGTCCAGCAAGGCCATGTCTAATTGGATATTGTTGGGATCACTGATGAGAGAAGCAGGGGTTCTGAATGTGTGTGCCAACAACGAACCGTAATAACAGCCCTGCGGAAGCCACAGGGGTGGGTTTCTTTATAAAAATGGGAATGGGTTCAAGGCAATTATGGAAACCCCCAGAGAGGCTGTCTTAAAAGAAAATCCTACCTACCCATGAAAGACATCCAGCTGATAACTTAGCCTGCAGCCTCATTGGTGTCTCTCGGCAGGAGTCTTCTGCCCCTTCTGCTTTATCAGCTACTCCCTTAAAACTTCCATAAAAGGCTTCACTTGACCTCAGCAGGTTACCCTGCTGGTGGCTACTGAAAAAGTAAGAAGCACTATACACTCAAAAATCGTTCATTTCTCATTGTTATCCCCTAAACTGCTACACTCCCTGTCCCCCCTAATTCAGAAGAAAGCTCACCCCTAAGGAGATGGCCTATTTTATTTGCGTACTGCCTAGTTCTCAGTTGTCACTTAAATACACTCATCAGAGAATCGAAGGCTTCTCATCACAAGAGAAGAAGAAATGACACCTTTAAGCTAAATAAAAAGAGAACATGCTGTAAGCAGGTTCTAATGAGCTTTCTCAAACTGCCCCAGTCTGCCAATACCATTCTCCCTAAGTTATACAGATTGACTTTGAGACTGAGAGAAGTGATTAGTCTCTAGATGTGTATTCACAGATTTGCTGATTAGTGACTTTAATACCCTTTTTCCACTAAAAATAAACCAAGTTATATTGCTGATGATTTGGAAAAGAGAGCAAAGAAAAAATAATTATAATCAACCACCCTAAGAAAACCATCAGTAGATTTTGTATTTATTTCTTTTTGGTCCTTTAGTGGGATTTTTTTTTACATAATTTTAATTTTATTATGTATTGTGGAATGGGTATCTTCCAATCCATCCAACAGAGAAAATAATCACACATCATCATAAAAAAGAGAATAGGGACTTCGCTGGTTGTGCAGCAGTTAATAATCCACCTGCCAGTGCAGGGGACATGGGTTTGATCCCTGGTCCGGGAAGATCCCACATGTCGCAGAGCAACTAAGCGTGTGCACTACAACTACTGAGCATGCTCTCTAGAGCCCACGAGCCACAGCTACTGAAGCCCGCACGCCTAGAGCCCGTGCTCTGCAACAAGAGAAGCTACCGCAGTGAGAAGCCCGTGCACCACAATGAAGAGTAACCCCCGCTCGCTGCAACTAGAGAAAGCCTGTGCACAGCAACAAAGACCCAATGCAGCCAAAAATATAAATTAATTAATAAAAATAAATTAATTAAAAAAAAGAGAGAATAAGCGTTCTAATGGTCACCACCTAATATTGTTTACTAGTTGTAGGCACTTGGCTAACACTTGTTATGTATCAAGTCGTGTAATCTTGATAACCCGTAGAATAACCACTTCAATGGTTCCAATTTTACAGATGTGAAAACTGAGGCTGAAAGAAGTTAAATAGCTTGCCCATGACTACATTGCAAGACAACACAGAGCTTAGACCCAAATCCAGGCCTGTCTGCTCCAAAACTTGTTCTTACATTGTGCTCAAAACCCTGGAATTCAGGGGTTCCTGTGGTCAGTGACTTCACCATCCACACACACCTCAGCTCCTCCAGAATGGCTCTTTGTGTTCAACTCCTCAACATCAGGACCCTTTACTGGTGCCTGTCCTTTCTTTTGGCCCATACAAAGATAGGTGTCTGTCTATTGATTAAGTGACAACACTGATTTATGACTTGCTCATTGCATCTTTGATCCACCACATGTAAGTCGATATTTCCTACTTAACACATTTTAAACGTGAGCCCTTTATAAGAGATTGTGAATATGGCATTCTAATTGTCAATTCTTTCTTTTTCTCTCCCTCTCTCCCCCTCCCCTCCCTTACTCTCCCCACAGTACACTCCATTTTATCTCTAAAGATGACGGTGGTAGCATCTACCACAGTGGGTATATGCGTCTGGTGAAAACCCTACTCTACCCTTCAAAAGCCTTAAGCTCTCCCAACACATGTACCCTACTTCTGATCACTTTTCTTATCTCTTGCCAACTCATGCAGTTGTAAGTTCTCAGTGAGGTCCCATTTTCTTACTCTCTAAAATGTCCATCAGAAACTCTCTTGGGGTGCCATTTTCAACCAATACTCCTGGCTACCTAGGGGCAATCCAGAACATAATCCAAGTACTTTAACAAGTATTGCTAACAACACTTTAACAATCATTGCAGTTATTGACACCTTGAGATGGATGATTAAATAGAACTCCTTTTGCAATAATTACAATAATATTGTATTTCTTTCTTTCAGCTTTATTTTAATACTATAATTTGGACAATTATCCAACAGAGTTCCTGGCAAGCATCTGGAAGACATCAATTTGAAAGATCCAAATACTAATTCCCTTATTACAAGAGAAGAATAAAACTTTTAAGGTTGCAAAATTATATTCATGTTGAAAAACCTCCAAAATACATGTCCTCTGCTATAAAAATGTCTATAATTAGTGAGTGTAATCCATATTATAAGTGATTTACAAAACTGTGAATTCCACATTGAAATATATTTTCCACCCCTCAGCACAACCCCCAAGTAACATCCAGTTAATTCTGCCCTTGGGGTATCATTCACATTTATCACTGATCTGTTGGAAGAAAACTGTTTCTCCTTAGGACATGTCCAAAAATAAAAATGACTAGTGTGCATTACAGAATGTACTTATTTTGTTCATGATGGGAGGAAGAGTTTTTTAAGAGAAGTCACAGAGTCAATTATTGTCTTAAACCTGGAGAAGACAAAGCCCATTACTGGAAATGTAAAACCTAAAATTGAGTATATACATTTTTTACTTCAAGTAACAAATCGTCTTTCTTATTCTGTTCTACTCATTTAAAAGAAATGAAAAGCTACCCTTTTCCTGTCTCTCTTTCTCATTAACTCTCCTCTTCCTAGTGGGAAGAGGTTAAGTCAATAGGCAAAGTAACAAACCAATAAGCATCAATGAACAAGACCTCTCTCTTCCTCTCATTGAGATCAAGTGATGGTGGGGTCTTCTTTTCTTGAATTTTTGTCCCCCCTCAATATGAAATTATCCCCAACTTGACCTCAGTGGCTCCTAACCTATTTGTTGATTGTAAACTTTAGACCTTGTGCTTTAGTCTGACAAGAGTACTGAGTGGTCCCAAAGACAAAAGCTATGACATACAGCAGTTACTGCAATGGCAGCCCACTTTTATACGTGCATATAATCATCAGATTGTGTGATTATATAACCTCGAATGGTTGAGTTCAAGTCATCAACCCAAGATTTTTGTCTATAACTCTGGGTGCTATGGATGTGGTTCAGGTGAGAAGAGTGTTGTTCCCCAAACATGATCCCATTTTTATTCCAAGATGCTTTGATGGGTCCTTGCTAAGTGCCTACAAGCTGATTCAAAGTCTGAAATTCAAAGTAAGAAGCCAGATGTAGTCAAGGCCAGCTGAAGGAGTTTCAGACTTTCTATTCAGACAGGAATAGATGTCAAAGGCCAGTACTCTGTTCCCTGCTTGGCCACTAGCTAAATGTGAGATTTCTAGGCTTCAGTTTTTGCATCTATAAATGACAAAGGTGAATTAGACAACTCCCCAAGCCCCTTTGTATTCTAAACTTTTATACTAATTGCCACTGAGAATCTCCAGGAGGTCAAAGATATTCTAACAAGGGTAAAGAATACTGTCCTGGAACCATGGATCATCCCCCCGCCCCCGACGGAAAAGGCAAACCCTCATTCAAAAAGGAATCCCCTTCCCCAGTAGACGTTTCATGTGCAGGGTTTCACAGGCCACACAATAAGAACAGCTGTTGAAGGGGATCATGAATCTTGCCTGTTGTAAGTCCCTAAAGGCAATGAGCACGTTTTAAAACAAACATGCCTTGTTACAGCAAAGCTTGTGATGCACATTTCTTGGATTAAGTTCTTGAGATCTCTAAGTGCAGTACGCAAATAATACTAGTTGTATATCTTTTGCAATCTGGGAAATAGTAAAAAAAAAAAAAAAAAAAAAAAAAAAGAATCTCTCTTTAGGCAAACCAACATATGGAGAGAAGGGCAGATGTACTTTTATGAGGCAGTTAGCCAAGTGGTTTAAGGTATGCCTTCTCAATGGAGAAAAAATTGTATTTATACTTGAACATTCCTTCTCAGGGGAAAGATGTTCTTGGTTATCATCTTTTCCAACCCCTTATCACAGACTCGCAATGAAAATGCTCATCCTTCAGGCTAAGTGATATATCCATTTGCTTACACACATATTATTATAAATATGCTAATAACATTTTGCATTAATGCAGAAGGTGAAAGTATTTTATAAGAGATACTTTAGGGTTTTCCCTGGTGGCGCAGTGGTTGAGAGTCCGCCTGCCGATGCAGGGGACACGGGTTCGTGCCCCGGTCCGGGAAGATCCCACATGCCGCGGAGCGGCTGGGCCCGTGAGCCATGGCCACTGGGCCTGCGCGTCCGGAGCCTGTGCTCCACGACGGGAGAGGCCACAACGGTGAGAGGCCCGCGTATAGCAATAAATAAATAAATAAATAAATAAAAAGATACTTTAGCTCATTAATCCTCAGGATATCGGTGAAATAGCTACGGGAAAGGGATGGTTTGCCAACTTTTTCAAATGACAGGAAACTGCATGGTTTAAGCAGTTTGCTCAGATTGGTCAAATGAGCCCTATGCAGGGCCTGATAGGACATCGGAATGCAGACTTCGAATTTGGACAGGTTGACACTACCCTCCTCTCATAAAAAGATTGTGACCCTCATTTGCAGTGAGTCAATGCTTTATTGTTCCACCCTTCTTGTCTGCCCTGGATCCTTCTAACAGCCTCCAGCCCATGGCCGTGGGAACCACTGGAAATGGGGAAGCAGCTGTCAGGTGAACTCAGGGAGCTTTTCCAAGCTTCACCTCCTCAGCCTCTGCTTCACTCCTCTCAATGCGTCTATGTCCTTTAAATCTGCATCTCAGCTGACCTGCATGGTTTTACCCCATTTCAACGGAATGATCTCACTCCAATCTCATTTCTCCTTGCTTAATTTGAAGGCTTTTTAAAGATAGAGCCCCTAAGAAATGTCCCCCTGCCCTCCACCTCCCACACTCAACCTGCAGACGAAGAGCACTATACGCCACTGCGGCCTCCAGAATGTCACTGGTCATGACCTCAGCCTCGAACTCTTGTCCAAGGAAGGAAAAGGGACAAACAGAAAGCCACCAAGTTAGTGACAACAAACCCTGGCTCCCTTGGAAGGCTGAAGTCCCCACCAGGATGACAGGGTCTCCTGAATGTTTCCAGGAAAACCTCAGAGAGCCCCTTCAGTTGGGCCGCCATAAGGCTGTAGAGAGGAAGTTACCATGAGGGCGGTGTAGGTATAGGGATAGTGGTAGGCCAGGTAGCAGACATCCTCGGCATGCGGGAAGGTGACGGCAAAGGTGAGGGTGTAATAGCACTTCCCAGACTCTGCCCCTGTGATGGCTGCGCTCTGGCGATAATGATTTCTACAAGAGAAAGGAGACGAGACGAGAATGAGGGAAAGCTGGGGAAAACAGTCATTTAGGGTTCGAGATGCCATAAACCTTTGGTGTTATATACTAGCAAAACGGCCTTCACTTGAAACACCTGGTGAGCAAAATTTAGAAAACGGAGAAATAGAGAAGTGAGCTTACTGCCAGGTCATGAGCCCAAATCACCCAACACCTGGGCTAATCCACCTGTCTCCTAATTGTGGCATCTATGCCACAGGCCTTTCCTTGCTGTGTCTGAAAATGAAGGCTATAGAGTCACTGAACTAGAAAACAGAGGAAAATGTGAATAATTCTGTTCTTCCTGGGATTTTATTATAGACATATATTTTATTACCCAAATCTGGGTTCCTCAACCCCTCCCTCTCTCTAGATAACAGAGTCCAGCTCCTCCTTTCCTTTCTGTCTGCCAGCTGGTTTATTAACAATCACTACTCTATACAGAGTTCCAACTCAACACAATGTATGTCATCTTGTTATCACTGTAACAACCCATTGTGTGGATGAAAGAACAAAAGCTTAGAAAAATCCATTTGTCAAAGGTCAAAAGGCTAATAAGTGGCCAATATAGGACTCAAACCCAGATCTGCCAGCAAGGCCTTTGTTCTTTCCACTACACAATACTTTCTTCCCAAAGGAATACATTTGTCACCCCAAATGTGGTTCAGCTTCTTACAGCTTGAGAATGCACATTTTCCTTTGTCAAAGATGAAGAACCAATGTTGATACTTCAGAGGACAGTATCAAAGTAATTTGCACCCAGAAGTACACTCCAAGCAATATTTTCCCCATTCACTGCCAGTTACACTCCTTGCCTCCTGATGCAGATACAGCTGTGCAGGCTTTCCTGAGAAAGGTAATCATCAAGGCTGCATTATAATGCAAAATACACCAGGACACCAAAAGATGTAATTTCACCTTTGAACATTTACAATGTTGGCTTTCTTGTCCATTGTGCTTTGGGGTTTCATTGGGGGAAAGGGTGGGGAGAGGGAAGAAATAGCAGATAATTATTCTGTGCGTTCTTGTAAATCTAAAAAACATGGATTATTCTTTTCTGCCTTTTTTGCTACCTTCATGACACCTCCCACCAAAGCAAAAAGATCAAGTGAGCAAGAAAGGAAGAAACAGAAAACCTACTGTCTGGTTTTGTGATTTTTTTCAATAGTCATAAAACTAAGAATGGGAGTAAGAGAAATTGGTAGTTCCATGGGCTATGACCTATCAGGCTATACATTTCTCTTGTATCAGCTTCTGCCAATATGGCACCCTGGATCCTTGGTCATCCTAGGGAAAGAAGGAAATCCCCAACGATGTACCAGCTTTTCAGCAACCTATTAATAGGACCCATATCCTTTGTGACTACAGGACTAGAAACTTCAAAAAGGCAACTTTTTTTTTTTTGTTTTTCCTTGACTGCACTGCTCTGCATGCAGGATATTAGTTCCCTGACCAGGGACTGAACCTGCACCCGCTTCAGTGGAAGCAGAGTCTTAACCACTGGATCACCAGGGAAGTCCCCAAAACGGCACCTTTACCCATGGTGCCATCTGGATCTTGCTACCTAATTGAGTCTATTTTCTCCAGATTTCCCCAAAGTTCTATAGTTTCTCCGGAGCTAAGGCTCTGATTATTAGCAAGTATGTAAAGAAGCAGATGGTAACTCAGAAAGCATGCAAACCACATATGCTCTACCTTTATTCATTCTGATTTCAAGGCTCCACTGCAATCACACATTTAGTTTACACCTAGCTGAACCTAGTCAATTACACCTCTCTTCTAAGTGAAATGAGCCAGTCAACATTTTGGTCAAATGGTCAACATTTTGACAACCAATCAGAATGTGGAATAGAGCTTCACATGCACGAGTGTGAAAACACACACACCACACATATACATTCATGAAGGTAAAAGCAGGTGGAAACATACATCTAGTGCCTTGCCATCCCCAAGTTTTTCACCTACATGCAGTGGAGACAGAGCCTGCATCTTTCCTCAAGATTAATAAGATGCCCCCGAGGCCTGTGGGGGTGGTCTCATCTGACATGAGCCTTGCTTGTTTTTAGGCTTCCCACTGTACTAAGTGCACTGAAGTCACATCACAGGCACATTCATCCTAAGCAAATTCTATGCTACACCACCAGCCACCAGAGAGAACAAGAGAGAGTAAAAATAAGAATATGGAAACTAGCTGACCGGCCGACGCGCGAGCGAGGCGGAATCTTGAGTCACAGCCATGTTCCTGGTTAACTCGTTCTTGAAGGGTGTAAGAGGCGGCGGGGGAGGCGGGGGCCTACGGAATGTGCTCGGAGGCCTGCTCAGCCGGCCAGAGGCGGCGGCGGCGGCGGCGGCGGCGGCAGAAGAGAAGGAAGCAATGGCGGCGGCGGCGGCAGCCGCGGCGGAACTTCCGTACGCATCGTGGGCGGGGTCATTAGCGCCATTAGTGATGCGGCTGCGCAGTACAACCCAGAGCCTCCGCCCCCTCGCACCCATTACTCCAACATCGAGGCCAATGAGAGTGAGAAGGCCCGGCAGTTCCGGAGGCTCTTTGCCCAGCTGGCTGGAGAGGACATGGAGGTCAGTGCCACAGAACTCGTGAACATTCTCAACAAAGTCGTGACCCGACATCCTGATCTGAAGACTGATGGTATTGGCATTGACACATGTTGCAGCACGGTGGCTGTTATGGATAGTGACACGACCGGCAAGCTGGGCTTCGAGGAATTCACGTACTTGTGGAACAACATCAATAAGTGGCAGGCCATATACAAACAGTTTGACATTGACCGTTCAGGGACCATTGGCAGCAGTGAACTCCCGGGGCCTTTGAGGCAGCAGAATTCCGCCTGAATGACCATCTCTACAACATGATCATCCGACGCTACTCAGATGAGGGAGGGAACATGGACTTTGACAACTTCATCAACTGCCTGGTAAGACTGGATGCCATGTTCCGTGTCTTCAAATCTCTTGACAAAGATGGCACTGGACAAATCCAGGTGAACACCCAGGAGTGGCTACAGCTGACCATGTATTCCTGAACGGGAGTCCCAGACCTGCCCCCTCATCACCTCGCTGTAGGAGTCACCTTGGACTCTTCGGTCTCCCCCAGGGTTGATCCTGTTTGCAGTCACATCTTCATGGCTCCTGCTGACCCACAGGCCTTTCTGTTCTCCTAGCCCTTGGCACCCGGATTCTCAGTCAACAGCCAGGGCCCAACATGCTTCAACACACCCTGCCCCAGCACACCCATCTCACATCTACTCCATAACCCCTCTCTTGCATCTGTGCCAAGCCCAACGTTTGTGTTACTTGCACACCCCAAGGGCCCGTCTCTCAGTTCTGGATCACTCCAGTCCCTACACACCCTGGCACACCCATTCAGTTACCACCCAGGCAGCTGAACTCCAGGCCATAACAGGCCACATGCCCCAGTGTCTTTGTCTGTATTCTGCTCCCAGCCTGCCAGGCCCAGGAGGAAATAAATTCACCCTAGTTGCTGCTCTCTCTGAAAAAAAAAAAAAAAAAAAAGACTATGAAATTCCCATCCATAGGCTCTTTCCACCATTCAAACCAAAACTGGACGCCACGCAGGGAACAGCTACAGTGAAATGGAGAGAGAAATAAAATAGAATAATTTTTAGCTTTTGAGCTTCTGTGGACCAAGGTTCTAGTGATTTAAGGAAAGTTTAGAATGGTAGTTTGGGCTATAAAATCTACCTCCTCACCCTCCCAAAACACACACACACACACACACACACACACACACACACACACACACACACCTGTTGTACACACACCCTTGCTGTAGCTTCATGGGCAAGATTGTCGTAGGCAAGACTAAAAGCTCCCCACTAATAATCCAGCCCTCTTCAGGATGGTTGCTGATGGCTGGAATTTAAGAAAAATGAAAATCACCTCATTTAGGATGAGTTTCAGCTAAAGGAGATTCACTTGCAACCCTAATCCAGGGTCTAAACTGTAGGTGAAACTAAAGCAAACGTCAGGCTTCCCCACTGGAGTCCTGGTGGCTGCATTGTAGTGGGAGAGTCCCGGAGATGACTCCACCTCTAGCAAAGGTTTCCTCTTCAGAAACCTTTAAACTTTCCCAAGTTCACCTTCTTCAAAGTGAAGTGTTCCATAAATCTAAAGTGAAACACTTGGCTTGCTACAATTAGATCTGTCCATGATAAAGTGAGATCCTATCAAGTTCTTTTTGTTTTCCCAATTATGATATGAACATACTGAGGGATGTTTGCAAGGCAGTAACATTCATCCTTTATATTTCAAATGGTTCCCATGTTCTTCCTTTGTATAGAAATGCTTTCCTTCTTCCTCATTTAGCCAACTCGTCTTCCTCCTTCAAGACTCAACGCAAGTGTTTCCTCTTTCAGGAAGTCTTCCCCAGTATCCACCCTTTTACATAATTCTTATCACATTGTGCCTCTCCCTCACTGCCCATGCTTTATGTCAGGGATTATGCTTATTTGTCTGTATATCTTCACGCTTGGGCACAGTACCTGGACTTAGCAGCTGTTCAGCTAAGGCCTGTAGAATAAATGGACCTAAGACTCTAGAAGTAATAATTAGAATACTTGGCATATCTTATCTCTAATCCTAATTATATCCTTTCAAGGTATTATTATGCACACTCTACAGACTGGGAAAATTGAGATGTTAAGTGTCTTGAGGAACTCCACACAACAAGCACAATAAACAGGATTCAACCCTAGGTGTGGGCTTACCCCAAAAGCAAGATTATTTTTCATTTTATCACCTGTCTCATAAGAATGGATAAAAGGACAAGAGGTCTTTTGGTTCAATTCAGCAAGTAAGAATTTGAAGTTTCGGTTTTCATAAATCAGAGATACCTATAAACCTGAAGTCTAAAATAACAGAAGGAATGTAAAATAATCTAGATGATAGCTAGTGAGAAAATTATTCATACCACTATGATTCTTTATGTCACTGGTATTTGATGCCACTAAGAAGCTTCTACTAATTACTAATAATTGCTAACACTCACTGAACATCCACTATGCACCAGACACTGTTGTAAGATTTCCATGTGCTTTATCTCATTTCACTTCATCCTCAGCACAGATTTATCAAGATTTATCTATCAGTTTTTTATAAGATACCATTATTATCCCCTTTTACTGATGAGGAATCTGAAGTTAAGAGAGGCTGGAATAATTTGCCCCAAGGTCACATCATTAATGAGTGGTAGAAGTTTCACTCCAGAAACTTTCTCTCCTTGGTCTGCTCTTCTTGGCGGAGAAGAAGCCTGGTGAAAACCAAGTGTGCTCTCAAATATGCCAGATCCTAGATGCATGTTGGGTCAAAGATGATATGGATAGTTCAGCCATTCCACAGTTAAAAGGCTCCCCTTTGCTTTTCCATTTCCTGAACAATTTATCCTCGGAAGGGTCTGCACTTTTAAAATCATAAAGCTTTCAATGAAGCAAGGAGCAAAGTACACAAATGCATGGTTATGAACTCAGTCTCCTTCCATTTGTATGTTAAAATATGCTGGGAAGTCATTTTTTTTTTATTTTATCTTTGGGAAGTATTTTTTTTTCTGTGTGTGCATGAAAGAAGCAAATGCCAAGATAGAGAGTGAATTAGATAACCCTATAATGACGATGGCTCTGTTTAACATGGGAGCATCATTTCACTTAACAGGATCTAATAAGGCAGGGCAGTCAAGTCACCAGGCTGCCCTGTGTCTGCAGAGTTTCTGATATTCTGTATAGCACCAAATCTCTCTCCTGAGATCCCTGGGAAGGATGCATGATGGCAGAGCTCTTGTATGACATTCATCTTCATGAGTGAGCTGTTCCATCTCCTCTCACGAGCAGAGATAAATGTCAGAAGAGATCAGCTGTTGTGTATTACATGGCCACTCTGAGCATGCAGCTTCCCTCCCTCTGCCCTTCAGCACCAAAATTACTTTAGACCAGAGCTGGGAGAAAATTCAAAAAGGTGTGAGGCTGTGTACATTAGAGGGAGAAGCAGACCGCAGGGAAGTAAATAAAGCAGGAACTAAAACAGTCCTTGCTTGCTTTACAAGAGGCATGGAAAAATAAGCCTGCCCAATTCTGTTCTTCCCTCTGGAGGATCCCTTTTGATTTTCTGGCTTAGGGATCTGCCAGGTGGGTGGGCAAGGGGGTGGGATGGGGGGGGGAGGAGGTACCCCAGGGGAGGGGCAAGAAGATCAGATCTGCTGAACACAGGGAGAAGATATTAGGATTTCTCTTTAAATTTATTATGATCTAATAAGGAAGAAAGAAAGTTGTCTAAGGTTTAATATGGGGATGGACAACGCTGCCCTTATGCTGTCCAAGTCAAGCTACTATGATGAATAATTATAAAACAAGCTAGATTACACTACAGCAGTCTTATCCATTCTTCTCTGTTGTTTTCCAGGGCTGGAATATGAAAAATGCATTACATTTTATATCTATGGTTTTCATCTGTCAGGTAGTTTAGTATCGACTGCTGTACAGTAGGCTTCCTGAGGGAGGGATGAGAATAGCTCACCATCTCTCTCATTCTTTAGATTTTAGCTTCTGGCAAGGTATTTAAACTTGCAGAAGCCTTCTCTAGTGGATCTACAGATTATATTATCTAAATTAAACTAAACCCTGCAATACAGATAATTAGGTTTTTTCTAAATTCTGCTTGGAATTCAGAGATGGATAATAATATTACATTTTAAACACAAATGACCGAGAAAATGAAAGAACTGACGTGACCTACCTCCTACCTTAATATTAGCTCTTTCTCAAGAATTCTTATTTGTGTAAAAATTATCTAATTAGATTGGAGAAGTTAACCACAATTTTTCAAAATTAGCCAAAAGGCAATTTACAACTATATTTTTCATGGTAAACCTTAAGGGTATAGGATGCCCCGAGTTACCAATAGTAAAAAATATATATAACAATTTTACATTTAAAATTTAAAGATTTAAACTTAAAATTATTTTTCTCATCTTTTCCCCATGTCTTAAAATTCTAAACTTTCTGCATGTTTTCTAGTATGCATAATATATTAGTATAGTAGGGCGTGTATAATTGATTTTTTAAAATTATGAACAATTCTATATTCAAAGTACATGCATTAGTATATCTTATCAAAATAGTCTGGAGATCACTTTCTAAGTGATGATGCTCGGACCCACAAAGCAGTCAGCCCACCTCCTTAACTGATCACTGTTGCTATCACTTTTTGAAGGAAATGGATATCCCATTCTTTCTGAGTACTCTTTTCTTTCACCCTCCCATAGATATACTCAGGTACCACGGCTCATGGTTCTCTCCACAATAAGCACCCTGGCACCCCCTTTAGAACATGGTACTAAATATAAGAATGTAATAGAAATAAGACTTCTGAGTTCCTGATGACATATTGGAGACAAAGAAATAGGAGGTAAAGTTCTCCCAAATTAATACATTAGAGAGCATAAAGTCAGGGATGAAGCCACAAAACCTTCAAAAGCAGATCAACTCAAAGATTGTGATGGGTAAAAGAGAGAAATAAATACATTGTATAATCTAAGGCATTCTATGGTAGGGAAAGGCACTCTGATTTGCAGTTGAATAGAGACACACATAACGTATCTATCTTGTTGTTAGATCACATTATTGGAAATATGTTAACACAATGAGGTGAATTGGTGTAAAACAAACTATGTTATAATGTAGCAGTCTTATCCATTCATCTCTGTTGTATTCATGGCTGGAAGATGAAAAATGAATTACATTACACATTCATGGTTTTCATGTTACCCCTCTGTTACTCTTTAATCACATAACAATTGTCTTGTTAATGAATCTAAAAGCTATTAACACTAACATTGTCATTCTTCAGGCCAAGCCTCCGCTTTGGGATGTTTGATTTCTTCCTTTTCCTCTTGGCAGATTCTAAATCCCCTTAAGCCCATGCCTGACCCCCCATCTCCAAGGAAGCAGCCTCCAGGGAGAGCTATTCCACCCCCCCTTCCCCCAGAGATGCTGAATGTTATGTTTATCCAATCTCTTACTAACCTCCAGATCCAAGCCCACTGCAAGCTGGGTCTTTCATGTTTATTTAGAATTACTATTTCTCAACGACACTAAAAGTTATTCTTGACACACCAAAGTCCAAATTTATGCTTCCATTGTTTTCCCCTACAGCTGTGGCCCCTGTCACCTTGAGATGATTTTAGTCTCAATCTCTTTGGATCATAAGAGGATCCTGAGAGTCTGTAGATAGGTGGGTCAGAAAGTCATTGCTATGGAAAACCAACAATATTGTATGGCTTTGCTAATGTTCTGAAGAATATAATGAAAATACTACCCAGGTCCATATTCTAATACATCCAAGACTAAAGACTGCTGACTCTTTCATTACAAACTTTTAGCCCATCTCTGTGCTTTATAGACTATCCTTACTTCTATGGTGATGATTGCCCTTGTGTCTGACAGAGCAACAAGATTCTTGACCTTCTTATCTGTCAATGCTCCTGTCCTTACAGACTCAAAAGCCAAGAGGCATAAGCATTTTTACTCTTTCTTTTTGATATCTGCAACTATCCTGAACTCAAGAATGCCTGATAATATTTTTAGGGGCCTCCTGTAATCTCAGCAAGAGATATAAATTACTTTATCCAAGAAAATAAGTACTAGCCTATCAGTTTTTTATAAGCAACCAGCAACAAGCTAATAATTAGCTACATAGTTTCTACCTGTCCACACTCCTTATCCTTTTTTTGTCTTATGTATTTGTATTTTATTTTCTAGCAAAGGAAAATGCACAAATAAGCAAATCATGGGTCTGCAGTGCATGCATGTATTTTATCAAAATATATGGATAATTCAAATTTCATTACAACTTTACAGGATACATTGATGAAAGTGGCTACTGATCAAGAGTTGAAGATGAATTCTGAAAATACGTTTCTCTTCTATTTTTTTCCAAAATTTATCTTTCTGTGGAAGAACAGTTACTTAAGTATATTTCTCACATATTCATGTTTATCTGCTTTGGAAAACTGAAGCATGGGATGGATAAGAATAAGTTAGAATATCTCACACTTTTTGTTCACTGGGACCAATGGAAACAGGAAAAGAACTGAAGCTTGATGCACTAATCATAGGTTGAGTCTATATAATAATATCCAACAGTAAGGTCTAAAGGTTTTAAGGTGTTTAAATAAGAATAGGTGACTTTTCAGAAAATCAAAAGATATTTCTTGAGGTCTACTGTGGGTGCCATTTAACACGCTTAGGCTTCTGAAGGACAGAGCGTTTGCCACTGGAAGAGTGACAAGTACAGCAGACAAGCACAGATTGCTCAGGTTTATAAGACTAACATGGAGAAGCAGGAAATTGAGAGAGAACAGAAGAGCAAAGGAAGCTAACAACCCTCTAACTTACTTGTAATAACAGATTTCATAGCCTGTCCGTACCCAGGCAGGTCTGCCAAGAAGAGCCTCCTTCACAGAATACAGAGTTGGCTGCATCCCTACACAAAATAAAGGCAGGATTAATCCATTAGGTCAGGGGGCGGGGAATAGAAAAGGAGAACTGTGGTAGGTTGAATAATGGCCCTCAAAGATACCCAGGTCTTAATCCATGGAAGCTGTATATTAACCTTATATGACAAAAGGGACTTTGTAGATATGATTAAATTAAGTACCTTGAGATGGGGAGATTATCCTGGTGGGCCCTAAATTCAATCACACATGTCTTTCCAAGAGGGAGGTAGAGAGAGGTTTGACTACAGAGGAAAAGCAATGTGGCCAAAGCAGAGAGATTTGAAGATGTTATGCAGCTGACTTTGAAGATGGAGGAAAGGGCCATGAGCCACGGAATGTGAGGAACATACCTCTAAAAGCTGGAAAAGGAAAGGAAACAAATAATCCCCTAGAATGTCCAGAGGAAGCATGGCCTTTCCAACACCTTGACTTAAGACCAGTGAAACTGATTTGGGACTTGTGGACTCCAGAACTGTAAGAGAATATATTTGTCTTCTTTGAAGCCACAAAATGTGTGACAATTTGTTACAGCCGCTGCGTCAAGTGAATACAAGAGTCAAGGCTCACCTTTTCTCTTTCTATACCAGCATGAGTCTATTTAATCAGTACAAAATAGAGGTAATATCCTATGCTCGGACCTGAAGCTACGGGGAATATTTTTTCCTTACTCAGAGCCACTAATACATTAGTATGTGAGCCAGCAATAACACGCAGAATTTCCCATTTCTAGAAACATTCAAAATAAATATGGGCTACTAGTCAGTCATTGTCCCTTGAACGCCCCCTCTAAAATTGCCACAGGTATTCAGGAGAATTTAAACTTTCTCCAGAGTTTTCTGAGAGTGTAAATCGGTGTTGTCCAATAGAATTGGGCCATTTGCCTGTCTGTGACAAGTATCAGCAGATCAGTACATTTGCTCCTATGGGATTTAGGAGGTGGAGAGAAGGAATAAAGGAGAGGGCTCACTGGCCTCAAAAAGTTGAAGGTGGGTCAGGGGAGGCAGGAAGCGGTGGAAAGTTATGTGAGGTATTAACATTTCATAGCAGAGGGAGAGTTTCAAGCTTCCCCTCCCATAGCAGCAATTTACCATAGGTTGGCGGCCATCTTGCGATATCTGGCAACCAAAACGTGTCAGTCCAACTTCAAACCCTTTGCAACCCAAGCAGGGCTTCTGATAATAATTCAAGCACGCAAAAGTGACATCATTTTTGGTGTTATTGAGAAAGTCTCTATTTCCCAAGAACTCATACCGTAATTGAACTGGCTGTTGGCCTTCTCACAGTTGATAATGTTGAAGCGATAAGGGACCGCCTCCCTCATACCGCTCACCTTGAAGTAGAACCACTGCTGGTGCTGTGTGCTATTCACATCAGCATTGATCAGTAAGTCATACTCCAACCTGCAAAGTCAGAAGCAAGATCAGAGGGTTAAAAGCCTTTAAGAGAACTTCCAACACTGAGAAATCTACACATCTCAGGTTCTGGATGATAGATGTAAAATCCAGGATCTTGGTTGGCTGGTAAGTTATAGTTATCATCCTTATCTCACAATATTGGACAGAGGCTTTGGAAATTTAAGGAGGGGGGAGCAGTGTCCTGGTATTAGAAGAGTCAGTTATACAATTATAGCCTATCTTTTTATTAAATGGTAATGAAGTTTCTGTCCAGCTGGAAAAATGCAAGTGTGCTCTATCCCGGAGAAAATGTGGTCACATCTGGTTGGATATGCCATTACTATTTGATGTTAGACATGACTTTTGAGCATCAGTCTCCTCAAATGAAAAATAGAAATAGTGTCTAGGGACTTCCCTGGTGGCACAGTGGTTAAGAATCTGCCTGCCAATGCAGGGGACATGGGTTCGAGCCCTGGTCGGGGAAGATCCCACATGCCACAGAACAACTAAGACCATGCGCCACAACTACTGAGCCTGTGCTCTAGAGCCTGCGAGCCACAACTACTGAGCCTGCGTGCCACAACTACTCAAGCCCGTGCGCCTAGAGCCCATGCTCCACAACAAAGAGAAGCCACCGCAATGAGAAGCCCACACACTGAAATGAAGTGTAGCCCCCACTGGCCGCAACTAGAGAAAGCCCGCACGCAGCAACAAAGACCCAACACAGCCATAAATAAATAAATAAGGTAATTTTAAAAAAAGAAGTAGTGCCTAAACTTGCAGTACTGTTTGCAAAGATTAAGTAGTATAATATATGTAAATCCTCAGCAAGGCAACAAACATGAATTAGACTGGCAATGAAAGATCTGTTTGTTTTCTCCCTTTTTAACTGATTTAGTTTACATGAAGTAAAGTACACAGATCTTAAATGTACAGCTCAACGAGTTTAAGCAAATTCATCTGGTTACACCTGTGTGACAACTCCCTGGATCAATATGTAGAACAGTTCCAGCACCACAGAAAGTCCTTATGTGTCCCCACCCAATCACTATGTCTCCAAAAAATTACTTTTTCAAGCTTGAGCAACAGAATTAGCAATAAAGCTTTGACTTAAACGTTATCATCAGGATATTTCATTTTCAGAAATATTCTTATCCCATTCCCTTGGCACGCTCTTTTGAGTTGCTCTTCTAGAAAGGGCAATGGTTTTGCCCTGATTCATTCATACTCACCTACTCTGGCCCTCTGATTAAATGGCAGTGTATAGTGAGATTTGTGGAAGGGGAGAGCTTTGTTGAAGCCGTAGCAGAGCAGATGGTGCCCCCCACCCCTCCCATCATCACTATAAGCAACACACTCTAACCACTGAACTCACCATACAATGAATGAAGCTATAGTTGGCACTATAGAGACACTCATGAGAACAATTCCAGGAAGTCTATGACCCTCAAATTGTCTGCTATGCCCACAACGCTCTCTCCAAAAAGTGATCATAAAAAATCCTTGCCTGTAAGTAGGTTTGTTTTCTGTCATTTGACCCTGTCACCCAGACCACAACTGATGAGTTTAGGATTCTACACTCTGGCCAAAGGCAGATATAAAGAGAAAGACCTGAGTAAGGCCAGGAGCTTAGGCACATCCTGGACTGCTCATTTTCTCACTAGGAGATTCCTAATCAGGTCTTCCCTCCTGGATCCTTGGAACATGATAAATGAAGAGAATAAATAATAAAAGCAGGAGCTGTAGGAAGAAGAGGCTGAGATAGCAAACAAGAAAGAGAAGGAGGGGCTTCCCTGGTGGCGCAGTGGTTGAGAGTCCGCCTGCCAATGCAGGGGACACGGGTTCGTGCCCCGCTCTGGGAAGATCCCATGTGCCACGGGAGGGGCCGCAACAGTGAGAGGCCTGCGTACCGCAAAAAAAAAAAAAAAGAAAGAGAAGGAGGCTGAGGAGGAATCTTAACATGCCTGCCTTTCCCTTCTCCATCCCAAACAGCTCCACTTGTATTTGTTATACGTTGGGCTTCCTTGAAATATTTCATGTATCAGAAAAAATTACTTACCACTCACCACGTCCCTAAAAGGGAAAACTTCGAAAATGTCTCCTTGGAGGGGGATACAAAACAGGGCTGAGTCATACTGAGTATGGCCCCTGCAGCTTTCCTTACTTACTCACGCACTTGGATGGCTTTGCGAAGATTTCCAGACTCAAACTTGGAGAAGAACCGTAAGCAGTCAGAAGTGGTGTCTTGCAAAGGCCTGTAATGAAATAGAGAACCTCTGAACATAGGACTTATTGCTATTCTTGGGCACAGTTTATTTAACATTTCTTAGAGATAAGCTTTCTCTTACAGATCTTTAACCCAAATTTTCACTGTGTTGATTTTAGGAGAAGGAATGGATTACTAACTTAAAACATTCTTATGCTCATGCCATTAAAAGGATATTCTATACTCCCACCCCCTCATTCCACTGATGTTCAAGACCACCTACCAAGGCTCATCTAGACTGAAGACAACTTTATTTATAATATCGCTTGGCTGGATGAGCCTCCGGACATCCTCAAATATTTTGATCCTGGAAAAGAAAATCGGAAACATTTTAAGGGTTGGCCCTCACTCCTTACCCCATTCATCCTATGGTCATGTGGGAAGGGCCTTGGGACTCATCAGAGAATTATGAAAGAAAAATGTAATAATGCTCCAACCTGGAGCTGAATGAGTACAAAAAGCACCACCCCTCCTTCCTTTTCTTCTTTATCAAAAAATAAAACTACACTGAGCAGTAGGAATGTAGGAAGCAGTGATGCCAGAGTTTAGTTTTAGGAGGATTCTCTACTCAAAGCAGAGTTTTGTCAAGAGCATTTGGGCTGAGGGGCTTTGAAGCCTCTGGCTGTGTGAATAAGAGGGCCCTCTGCACTAAGACAGTTTTGAAGGAGACACTACGATTGCTGATGGTCTGGGAGGCTCCAATAAGCCTTTGTATTCTTGTGTCATTTATAGTCCTTGGTTCTGTTTGCTCCAGAAGACTATGGTCAATCTTCTCTCTGAGAAACACCAATATCTGGGAAATTTAAGTAAGAGGGAGGAAGGATACCTAAGGGATATTTCAGATTCCCTCCTTGAATTTCTGATCCAGGTCTCTGGGGCGGGGAGGGATAGGAGAAGGGGGAGGGAAGGTCAAAATGAGGCCTAGACTCAGGGGAAAGGTGTCCTGTCCAGTGGGGAGCTATTGCTGGGCCAGCCCCTGTGGTGTGTCTCTCAGGAACTTGAGCATGGAGATAAGGTCAGAGGGGTGAGGTCAGAGATGTCAGCCAGGAGACCAAGTGGGAGCAGTTCTTGGGATCCACCATGAATTTGCTGATGAACTTGCTAATAAGTTAAGAAAACTTACTGCTATGCACACTTTGCTCCATAGACTTAGTGTATGCATACTTAGTATATTTTCTGGGAAAATAGTTTTCTCCTTGAGTTTAGTAATTTTCTTTTTAATCTCGCTATGCCTATCCAAAGGCAAAGCTCCGTTTCATGCATCCTGGGAATAATCCATCACACAACGTTTCTTCCCTGCAGGATGCATTTCTTTTCCTTACAATCCTCAGTGATGCAGCAAAACTATTCCCCGAGCCAAGTCAGGTTCTATAAGGTTGGGACTGTGGGATGGAGGTCCACCACCTCCTCTCATTAACAAGAGATCAGATTCCAATTTGCAGTAAATGAGAAAAGTGATCCCAAATAATCCATACTTGTTTTTTCCTGAGAACCTTCCCTTAAGGAATGATCCCAGTATTTGGAGAAACTGGACAATCTTTCCATTTTGTAGGATTTGCAATGGATATGGGGTAAGGGGTTGCGTTAGAATCATCTAAGAAATTCTTTTTGTGGAAACACATGTCTACCACCACCCTACCCTGGGCTCTGAAATGTCCTAGTAGGGAGGCAAGCTTGTAAATTTGGCGAAAATTTCCTTAAGGCTTTTTTTTTTGTGGTACGTGGGCCTCTCACTGTTGTGACCTCTCCCATTGTGGAGCACAGGCTCTGGACGTGCAGGCCCAGCGGCCATGGCTCACAGGCCCAGCCGCTCCGCGGCATGTGGGATCTTCCCGGACTGGGGCACGAACCCGTGTCCCCTGCATCGGCAGGCGGACTCTCAACCACTGCGCCACCAGGGAAGCCCTCCTTAAGGCTTTTAACATGCTCCTGACTAATGCTCACTTTCCTGAAGATAACAGAATTATCTGTACAAACCATTCCACCTACAAAAATACTAGAGAAGAAAAAATATATATAGCTCCCAAGGTAGTAGCACCATCACCTTTGGACTCCACATTTACGTTCCAACATGGACTGGGCAGAGGGAGGTGGACAATGCCCCCAGAAATCAGGAAATGCTGTCATTGTAAAGTCAGACACAGATCTGGTTCTTCTAGCTTTGGCCATATAAAGATAGGGGTCATGGAAGGCGATATGCGTCGGATGTGTCTGCAGGAGCTTATCTATTAATTCAGCAGTTTCTCTGGGTCTAGTGGAATTGGAAAAGGAGGCACTTATCCTTGGGCAGGAAATCGCATCGATGTCCCAAGCATCCTCTTTGAAGGACGCCTGAATGCCTGAGATTTCACTTCCAGAAGAACCTATCCCAAGACCATTGGATTGTGCATTTCGGTATGGGTTCATTCCAGGTCCTTTTTTGGAGGTTAGATGTATGTTGGACCTCCCCATCTTCACTCTGCTCAGAAGGGAGGTCTGGACAGGGACTTCTCTTTCTTGTCCCCAGGAGATTTGGTCCTTATTCAAGCAAAGCCCTTTTGGGGAGGCAGCAGTCAGAATGTGGTGGTGACTGGCATACTGAGTCTTGTCAAAGTTCAAACCATCTCCAGGTTTGGACTCCAGTTCCTTCAGGTTAAAAGTGGAAAAGAATACATCAGTGTTTCTTTCCAAGTAGAGAATACAATCTGAACCCTGTCCTCACTCTTTGGGCACAGAGCTAAGCATAAATCCTGAGCACTGGAAAACTTTTTCCAAGGTCAGTCAAGGAAAGACTAAGCTTCAAGAGTCAAAGAAATGGCAGAATCCTAGAAACGCACACTTGGAAGGGGCATTTGGTGGGTCTAGTATGAGTCTATGCAGTACATGAACGCCTCCTACAACACCTCCAATCATTTACGGTCTGGTTGAACGACTCATTTACAGAAACTTCCCTGTATCCCAAGGTGGTTCCTTTTACTTGAGGATCATTCTGATTGTTTAAGAAAAATTATTTTTTATTCTGAATTAAAATTTCCTTCCCTGAAACTTTTACCCACCAATGCCCTTCTGCTTTCTAGAGTGAAATACAATATGTCAGCTCCCTTCTATAAGTGACTTAGCGTGTACCCTTAGATATGGCCAAATTCATGGTTTATTAAGAATCATAAGAAAATAATGGAGGTCCAAAAGCAGGTCTACATTTTGGTGGGAGCAGCAGCAGAAGAAGCAGCAGCAACCAACCACTGGATTAACATGACCAGGTATAAGGTGCTTGATTTGTTTCTGCTAACAAAGAAACCCTAGAGTCAAGCTGGTCACCTTCAGAAAGCCATCTCATACAACCATCCCACTCTCACAAGAGAATGATTAAATCACCATGAATTTTCACTTGCTTTCCCAGGACGTGAGAGTAAGGCACCTTGCCCACCAGACAACAGGCAGCAATGTGAACCTTCATCCTACTTCCTTCTGAGGTGATGGGTGTCAGATTGTACTGATAGGACCCTTGCATGCATCCTATCTCTGCCACCTTGTCACATTTTTGTTTAGCCTTTTACTTCCCTCTCAGAAAGATCCCAGAAGCAGATTGCTAAAGATGAGCAATGCTTTCCATCTGGAGACCAGTTTGGATTCCCAGGGTCTGCAAAGAACCCATTAGCATCACCGAGGAGTAGAACCACGGCATACGTTCTACCTCAAAACTGCAGGAGAGCTCAAGACACATCGCCTCATATTGCATCAGTTCCTCTTCAGGTCGATCAAGACCAGGTTTGGAGCTCAGCTTGTTCACATCTGTTTCCAAGTCATCATCCTACAATGGCACATTCAAAAAATATGTTACAATCAGGAGAGCCATCCTGAGAAATATCGAGACAAGCTACAGATGTGACTTTTCAGAATCCTGGGACACGGTTTCCTGGCCTCCAAGTTATAGTGCTAGCCTAGTCAAGGATAATTTAATAGGTAAGGCTGTATTTTTTAAATACTAAGAAAGATTATAATTTTTCTGTGTTCATGTTAGTATTTATCAGCCTTCATCATAAATAATATATGTAAAATGAGATGAACTATGTAAACGATGAAGCACAATACCAAAGAATTGTTTTTATCTCATCACCACTGTCTTTGACATAACTGTAATTGTCGTACCTATTCATCTATCTACCTATTTAGGTCACTCTTTTCACAAACGTTTAATGAGCACCTACTATGAGTGGGCACTCTCCTAGGTACTAAAGACTCATTGATAATTGAACAGACCAAGGTCCATGATTCCATAGAACTTGCCTTCTAGTGAGAAAAGGAAGACAGAAAGCAAACAAATGAGCAAGGTAACTTCAAACAGTGATAAATGTCATGGGAAGAATGAGAGGTGGTGAGGTGATTGTGAGTGAGGCTGGGGTACAAAGAAGTTAAGGAGGTCATTTTTTTTTTTTTGCAGTACGCGGGCCTCTCACTGTCGTGGCCTCTCCCGTTGCGGAGCACAGGCTCCGGACGCGCAGGCTCAGCGGCCATGGCTCACGGGCACAGCCGCTCCGCGGCATGTGGGATGTTCCCAGACCGGGGCACGAACCCGTGTCCCCTGCATCGGCAGGCGGACTCTCAACCACTGCACCACCAGGGAAGCCTGGAGGACACATTTTAACAATAACGGCCAACAAGGCAAAGACTTGGGGGAAGAAATTACTAACAGAAAAAGAAAAAAAAAAAGCAACTTAAATTTGCTTACAGAAAGAAGGTGGGTGAATGTATACACACATATACAAGAATTTATATATATAACTGAATCACTGTTGTATAGCAGAAATTAACACATTATAAATCAATTATACTTCAATAAAATAAATTTAAAAAAATTTTTTTAAAATAGAAAGTGGCTGAAGCATAAAGAATAAGAGGAAGACTGTAGGAGTCAAGATTCCAGAAGCAGGTATGATGCTGAGCCTTCCAGGCTCTGGGGAGGAGGTCGTAACCTCCTACTATACCTTTATACCTTTGTACATTGAAAAGTTTACCGAGTCACCACCAGCCTTTTCTTCATTGGGCTAAATAATACCAGACCTTTTATTTCTTCTTCTAGATCATCATTTCATAATAGTTTAACAGTGATGGTGACTCTCCTCCAAACACCTCTGTACATTGAAAAGTTTACCGAGTCACCACCAGCCTTTTCTTCATTGGGCTAAATAATACCAGACCTTTTATTTCTTCTTCTAGATCATCATTTCATAACAGTTTAACAGTGATGGTGACTCTCATCCAAACACCTCTGTATTTTTCAAAGGTTATAGAATGTTACAGAGAAAGGACATAGTTCAATCTCTTCATCTTTCTGTGCCTCTCCTAGATCAAGTTTCCCTAATAAAATAGGGGGGGAATCCACCCTGTATTTTAGGAATCTATTTTGTTAGTTAAGGAAAAACCTGATAGTCCTGAAAGCCTGGCTTATTCTTCCTGAAATCAAATAAATGTGGAAAATAAATGTTATATTCCTGGGCTTCCCTGGTGGCGCAGTGGTTAAGAATCCACCTGCCAGTGCAGGGGACATGGGTTCGAGCCCTGGTCTGGGAATATCCCACATGCTGTGGAGCAACAAAGTCTGTGTGCCACAACTACTGGGCCTGTGCTCTAGAGCCTGTGAGCCACAACTACTGAAGCCCGCGCACCTAGAACCTGTGCTCCTCAACAAGAGAAGCCACCACAATGAGAAGCCCGTGCACCGCAACGAAGAGTAGCCCCCGCTCACCGCAACTAGAGAAAGCCCGCACACAGCAACGAAGACCCAACGCAGCCAAAAAATAAATAAGAGGGTTAACATAAATTTTTTTAAAAATCATTTTAAAAAATGTTATATTCCTGATTCAGAGGATAAAGTGCAATATTCCATCCATCTTCTGCAATTTTCCTCCAAGCTTTAAATTAAAAGAAATATAGATCCCATGAGGCTGATATAATGATATTTTCAGATACAGCACATACCAGGCCCAAACTCCTTAGTCTAATATTGGAGATCCCAACACTTATCCTTTCCAGCTTCATCTGTCAGATCTTCCTTCCTTTCACCATCTCTGCTACAGCCTCAGTCATGCCCCAAGGTGGCACCAATAGAAATGCAACCTGGCAGGCATTGAGAAGCATCTCGCCACCAGCAAGTAAGGTTGGTACGTCTGGACTGAGGAGCATCAGGTAACCCATGAGCTTCAGCCTATCTAGGTGACCTACTCAGCCTTAGAGCAGGTGTTAGCAAACTATGGCCCACTGCTTGTTTTTGTAAATAAAGTTTTATCGGATCACAGTCATGCCCATTCATTTATATACCGCCTGTGATGGCTTTCTCAGTATAACAGCAAAGTGGAGTACTTGTAACAGAGACCATCTCTGGTCCTCAAAGCTTGAATCTTGGCCTCTGAATCTCCAGGCACTCAAGCAGGTTGTCAACTACTTCTGTATTTTATAAATACCCTTTATATTTATTTAGGAGTGGTCCAGCTTCTCTGTCCTCACGGCAACCCAGAGACGCTTCATCATTTAGGATTTTGGTACCCATCTAACCCAGATAACTCCCTCCCTCCTCAGGTTCGACCCTTCCAATATTGACTTTCCCCAGCCTTAGATTTGAATTCAACACCCTTTTGAAGGTGCCGATTCAAACTCTGGCAGAGACAATCCCCTAGACTGAATTCTTTGCAGATAAAAGCTATGTCTTATTTGCTTTTGTATCATATTAACAGCGCTAAGAACTTAGCCTGCTGCCTCACATATGGATCATATCCAAGAAAATACCTGAAGGAAATAAAAAGTTTAAGAGGAGGAAAGGAGGGAGGAAAGGAAGGAAGAGCTTGAATTCACCCTTTCTGTCCTCCTCTTCTTCAGAGTCTGTCCAAATCTAATGTTTGTGTTCATTAAGAAAAAAAAAAAATATGGCCAACTTCTAGTCTATATTCGTTATAAGTTTCTCTTTCCTTATGATGACATTCAGAGTTTTCAATCAAAGAACAGCACCCAACTATGCACTCTCAAGACTCTTTACAGATATAAGTTCCTTTTAATCATTCTTTCTAAGAGGCTTCTCCCAATTGTTAACTAAGATTTTCAAAGGAAAAGGCCACAAGTTAAAGGCCTGCATCCATTCTCTGACCAGAAATAAATACTCTTGGCTTCTTGCCCACATAACTTGCAGCAAATGCTGCTGGGTTCTCCAGGGGAAAACCAGTTTTCTAGGGCCCCGGTTCCCTGAATCCTGCTATACCCCAGAATCAAGCCCTTACTCTGACGTCCCTGTTTCTCTATAATGCATGCTCGCACACTTACTTCTCACCTTCTCCTCAGCTCGAAGGCTCTTGATGAATTATTTCCAGGCCCTCACTTATCTGTCTTATGCTCCCTTCCCAGCTGGATTGATTTATTTGTTTAGATTCCACTCCACCCCAACCCACCATCATCTGCAGAGTGGGGGTAAGGAGACGGTCTGAAAGCTCTCCCCCAACCCTGTGCTGTGTGAAGTCGAGCACCAGCCTGCAGCTTGTCCCTCCACATCAGATACAAGAGGTGACTGATGCTGCACATCAAACATTCAGTTATCAAAGAGCCAGCAAGAGGGGTGGGAAAGTGGCACTGATGAATGACTGTAGCAGCACAGTATTATTCAAATAATTCAGCACGTTCTCCAAAGGCCTGCATTGGCAAGTCACAGCAAAGAGCCAATTTGCTACTGATGACTTCAGAAATGATTCTATTTATCAACAAAACCCTGAGCACACCAGAATAGCAACAGCAGCCTGAACCTAGAGACTTGGCTAAGAGGTAGTCCCTCTATGTCTGCTACTACCATTAGCAAGGTGAGTGATTATTATGACAGAGAACGCAAAAACTCTCTTTCTCCCTACGCAGATGTGTAGATGGAATGGTATGTAAAAAGAAAGGAAGAGAGGGAGGGGGAGAGGAGGATGGATGGATGGATAGTAGATAGATAAATAGACAAGTAGATAGGTAGATAGATAGATAGATAGATTTTTTTAATCCAGATTTCATCTCCAGGAATGTCATAAAAGGTAGCATTTACTTCTCAGTCTTATTTTGCAGATGTCAAAACTAAGGAACTATAACTTGAAGGGACTTGTCCAAGTCGATGTCCACCAACAGAGATAGAGACAGAATTATAACTCATAGATAAATTATCATTATTCTAGAGCAGTGGTTCTTAACCACAGGGTGATTTTTGCCCCACAGGGATATTTGGCAAGTCCTAGAGACAGTTTTGATTCATGACTGGGGTACCAAGGGGTAGATGTCACCAGCATCTTGTGGATTGAGGTCAGGAGTGCTGCTAAACATCGTATAATGCACAGGACAACCCCCCATGACAAAGAATTATCCAGCCAAAATGCCAAGGTTTAGAAACCTTTTTCTAGAAATGCTGTCAGTGAACTATGCTCCACTGTCTGCTTTTGTGGAACACGGTCATGCCCTATTGTTTACACATTGTCTATGGTTGCTTTTGTGCTACACCAGCAAAGTTAAGTTATTGTGACAGAAACTGTATGGTCCACAAAGCATAGAATAATGATTATCTGACCTTTCCTAGAGAGTTGGCTGACCTCCATTCTATAGCATAGGTTATTATCGATAGAGACCAAAAGGCACCACTTCCTCACTGGCCAGGATATATGCACCATACAACCCAAAGGAGCACAGTTCACATAAACTCCAAGGTAAATGGAATTGTACAACTCAGTGGTCCTGTGCATAGACTGGGTAGATAAGAAGAGTGACTTATTACAAAGATAGTGGAGATCTACTAGAAAAAGTTTCCTAGGAAATCTTTCCATGGTCTCTTTGCCTGAATATCCTTCACATTCATTAAATACACCAACCCTAAGTGTCTACCTCAGGCTTATCCTGATGGAATATTAGTGTCTTGATAATAGATAGCCTCTGACTTGACGATGGGATTGTACCGGGCCTACCAAGACAAAAATGACAACTTGGAAATCAGTAACAGTAGCCATCATTTAGTGAGCATCAGTATCTGCCCGGCCTTAAAGTGGAAACGCAAAAGTCCGTCCTTAAAATTTACCCTGGGCGGGACTTCCCTGGTGGCATAGTGGTTAAGAACCTGCCTGCCAATCCAGGGGACATGGTCTGGGAAGATCTCACATGCCGCGGAGGAACTAAGCCCGTGCATCACAACTACTGAGCCTGCACTCTAGAACCCGCGAGCCACAACTACTGAGCCCGCATGCCACAATTACTGAAGCTCGCGTGCCTAGAGCCCGTGCTCTGCAACAAGAGAAGCCACCACAATGAGAAGTCCGTGCACCACAATGAAGAGTAGCCCCCGCTCACTGCAACTAGAGAAAGCCTGCGGGCAGCAACAAAAACCCAAAGCAACCAAAAATAAATAAATAAAATTTCTAAAAGAAAAATTTTACCCTGGGCTTAGCTGAACATAGAAAGGGACATTTTCCTTTGTAGAATTATGAATGTAGAGATCATTAGAAGCAAGGGCTAGTGTACCTACTTCCTTTTTCACATCTTCAGAATCTGAGTCTTTGTCCTCTTCTTCCTCGCCATCATCTTCAAAATCTTCTGAGTGGGGAAAAAAAAAAACAGAGGTGAAATGGATGAGGCTTCCCCTTTGCCTTGGATTGAGATTCTCGCCACCCAACGGTTAGTACTTCCCACAAGTAAGGGGCCATTATTAAGTGTACAGGATCCCAACACACGCTTACACTTATTGGATGTGTAAATCATGCACACATAGGCGCGTGAGAGCACTATATCATAACGTCTAAACTGCTGTTCCACACTGAAAGCAAAATGAGTGCAGAATAAAATGACACATGAATACCATTCTGGCTTCCTTCACCCAATGTAGAAGTATTTATGCAATTTCTATGTAGAAGTATTTATGCAACTAACATTGCCAGAGTTTAGTGATCACATATATGCCAAAGCTGTTGTAATGTAGACAGCACCTTGATTGATTCCCTAATTTTAATACGAAGGAACTGATTTTAAACAAAAGTCCACAGAAAGCACCCAGTGTCATTGTGACAAGATGATGCCTATGGAAAATCTGTTCCCTGGAAGGAGGACAAGGTTGAAAAGCACTATTATCTTCTGACAACAAAACCTTCTCGGAGATTGGATAACCATACTTTCAAGTATTCTAAAATGACTTGCATGGGGTGGCAAAACAGCAAAAGTTTGATTTCAATTTCATCCTTAGGGCAAATTAATTCCAGAACCAGTCTGTATGGTGGAGGGACTCCATCATGGGATTGCAAATAGATTTTTTTAAATCAGCTGAGATGCCTCTACAGGCATTCCATAGCTACCAGGCAAAGTGCCAGCAGTTAATAATTCAGGACAAAATTAACAAGCTTGGTATTATGAAAAACTAGCTTTCTCATACATGTCTCTAATTACTTATTAGATAATCACAGTTGATCTCTTTAAAAAATTGATTCTACTTTCATCCACATTCCTCTGAAATATTATCCAAATGCAAAAGTTCATCATAAAGCTCATAACTATGAGCAAACTAAGTACAGAAGAGCTACCCACATACTCTACCTTCAGTTAGAACATGTGGAGGTTCAGAGGCGGTGCTCCCAGGCGCTGGGAAGGAATAAGCACTGCTGGCTGTGACCAAGGGAAGTGGACTCTTAGGGTAGCATTGCCTCAGGATCTGAAGCACAAGGGAGATGACAGGCTCCAGACTTTTGTCATCCAGGCAGTTCTGAACAAAGAGAAGATCATATCAGACACTGACATCTTGTGTGGAGTCCCTCTGCTATCATGTTATTTCAAGTAATGGATTACACGCAGCCTAAATGGACAGTAAATATCCTTAATGTAGAACATCTAATCTGAACATTCTAATGGAGAATTTTGTCTAACACAGGATCTGCTTTGGTCCAGTGTGTAATCTGCATTTTTATTTCTCTTTTACAGCTAATATATTATTGGAATGAATTTAGTCTGAAAATAGACTTCAGAGACTTTCAAGGGATGCTGCACCTAACGTAAAACATTGTCCAGAATAGCTGAGGGAAGAGGAGGTAATGGCATCTTCCTTCAACCATCCATGTGTCGTTGTGAATTATTGCCTAAATTAGAGAGTGAGTAGCTGAATGGATAGAAGTCTTACTTTTCTCTTTCAGCTATGATCTGAAGAGAAAAATATCAAGGAAAAAGATAAAATATGAAATCAGAGGAAAGACTAAGAGAATCCCAAGTACCTAACTTAAATAACATGCTTCTTCTCAAAGCCCACAGTGGTGATCTCTCTTGGTACCTACACAAAGCAAAGAAAAATTGGGTTTGCAGATGTAACATTTTGATACTGATGGAACATGACAAGACCCTTCTTTTCAGCCACTGTGAAAAATGTAAGAACAAGTTTACTAAATTGAGAGACAGAGAGTTGGGAGTAGTCAGTATGTCTCTGGCAAAAATATGGCCATTTTCTGCAGTCTCTTAGTAAATGTTTTGTCTACTGACTTGATACAGAAAGTTGACTAATGTAAGCCTCCACTTTGGTATTACTAAGGGGTTTCCACTAAGCTCTAAGGCCAATAAGTCACAGTAGGAGATATGGAGGATGCTTACAATATGCCACAGGGCAGTGACAATTATGCCAGGCATGGTACCTCCAGGCCCACATTATGGGCTGCTCCACAGGAAAGAACATGGAGGAAAAACATTTAATAAAATTTAAGCCATGGATTCAAGCTACCCAAATGACTCCAAAGTAAAAAAAAAAAGTAAGCCAACTTTCAAAACAGAAATTTCTTAATAAAATCAACAATGCTATTTCCGAGGAGGAGCTTCAAGATGGTGGAAGAGTAAGAAGCGGAGATCACCTTCTTCCCCACAAATACATCGAAATACATCTACACATGGAACAACTCCTACAGAACACCTACTGAACGCTGGCAGAAGAACTCAGACCTCCCAAAAGGCAAGAAAGTCCCCACGTACCTGGGTAGGGCAAAAGAAAAAACAAAACAAAAGAATAGGGATGGGACCTGCACCAGTGGAAGGGAGCCGGGAAGGAGGAAAGGTTTCCACACACTAGGAAGCCCCTTCGCGGGCAGAGACTGTGGGTAGCGGAGGGGGAAAGCTTCGGAGCTGTGGAGGAGAGCACAGCAACAGGGGTGCGGAGGGCAAAGCGGAGAGATTCCCGCACAGAGGATCGGTGCCGATCGGCACTCACCCACCGGGGCGGGCAGGGGCTGGGAGCGGAAGCTTCGTCTTTGGAGGTCAGATCCCAGGGAGAGGACTGGGGTTGGCGGCGTGAACACAGCCTGCAGGGGTTAGTACACCATGGCTAGCCGGGAGGGAATCCGAGAAAAGGTCTGGAGCTGCCAAAGAGGCAAGAGACTTTTTCTTGCCTCTGTTTCCTGGTGCACAAGGAGAGGGGATTAAGAGCGCTGCTTAAAGGAGCTCCAGAGACGGCGCAAGCCGCAGCTAACAGCACAGACACCAGAGACGGACTTGAGACGCTAAGGCTGCTGCTGCCGCCACCAAGAAGCCTGTGTGCGAGCACAGGTCACTATCCACACCACCCTTCCGGGGAGCCTGTGCAACCCGCCACTGCCAGGGTTCCGTGATCCAGGGACAACTTCCCCGGGAGAACGCACGGCGCGCCTCAGGCTGGTGCAACGTCACGTCAGCCTCTGCCGCCGCAGACTTGCCCCACATTCTGTACTCCTCCCTCTCACCGGCCTGAGTGAGACCGAACCCCCTAATCAGCTGCTCCTTTAACCCTGTTCTGTCCGAGTGAAGAAAAGACACCCTCAGGCGACCTACACACAGAGGCGGGGACAAATCCAAAGCTGAACCCTGGGAGCTGTGCAAACAAAGAAGAGAAAGGGAAATCTCTCCCAGCAGCCTTAGCATCAGCGGATTAAAGCTCCACAATCAACTTGATGTATCCTGCATCTGTGGAAGACCTGAATAGATAACAAATCATCTAAATTGAGGTGGTGGACTTTGGAAGCAATGATATATATATATATATATTTTTTTTTTTTTTTTTACTTTTTCTATTTTTCTGAGTGTGTATGTGTATGCTTCTGTGTATGACTTTGTATAGCTTTGCTTTTACCATTTGTCCTAGGGTTCTGTCTGTCCGTTTTCTCGTGTGTGTGTGTGTGTTTTTGTTTTTTGGTATACTTTTTAGCGCTTGTTATCATTGGTGGATTTGTTTTTTTGTTTGATTGCTCTCTTCTTTATTTTTTTATTACTTAAAAAATTTTTTTCTTATTTTTAACATTTATTTATTTTTTATTTTAATAACTTTCTTTTACTTTCTTTTATTTTATTTTTTCTTTCTTTCTTTCTCTTTTTCTCCCTTTTATTCTGAGCCATGCGGATGACAGGGTCTTGGTGCTCCGGCCAGGCATCAGGCCTGTGGCCTCTGAGGTGGGAGAGCCGAGTTCAGGACACAGGTCCACCAAAGACCTCCAAGCTCCACATAATATCAAACAGCGAAAATCTCCCAGAGATCTCCATCTCAACGCCAAGACCCAGCTCCACTCAATGACCAGCAAGCTACAGTGCTGGACACCCTATGCCAAACAACAAGCAAGACAGGAATACAACTCCACATGTTAGCAGAGAGGCAGCCTAAAATCATAATAAGGTCACAGACACACCAAAACACACCACTGGACGCACACCTGGCGACCAGAAAACCAAGATACAGCCTCATCCACCAGAACACAGGCACTACTCCCCTCCAGCAGGAAGCCTACACAACCAACTGAACCAACCTTAGCCACTGGGGGCAGACACCAAAAACAATGGGAACTATGAACCTGCAGCCTGTGAAAAGGAAACCCCAAACACAGTAAGTTAAGCAAAATAAGAAAACAAAGAAACACACAGCAGATGAATGAGCAAGATAAAAACCCACCAAACCTAAAAATGAAGAAGAAATAGGCAGCCTACTTGAAAAAGAATTCAGAATAAGGATAGTAAAGATGATCCAAAATCGTGGCAATAGAATGGAGAAAATACAAGAAACGTTTAGAAGGGACCTAGAAGAACTGAAGAGCAAACAAACAATCATGAACAATACAATAAATGAAACTAAAAATTCTCTAGAAGGGATCAATAGCAGAATAACTATGGCAGAAGAATGGATAAGTGACCTGGAAGATAAAATAGTGGAAATAACAATTGTAGAGCAGAATAAAGAAAAAAGAATGAAAAGAATTGAGGACAGTCTCAGATACCTCTGGGACAACAATAAATGCACCAACAATGGAATTATAGGGGTCCCAGAAGAAGAAGAGAAAAAGAAAGGGACTGGACTGAGAAAATATTGGAAGAGATTATAGTTGAAACCTTCCCTAACATGGGAAAGGAAATACTCAATCAAGTCCAGTAACCACAGAGAGTCCCATACAGGATAAATCGAAAGAGAAACATGCCCAGACAAATATTAATCAAACTAGCAAAAATCAAATACAAAGAAAAAATATTAAAAGCAGCAAGGGAAAAATAATATACAAGGGAATCCCCATAAGGTTAACAGCTGATCTTTCAGCAGAAACTCTGCAAGCCAGAAGGGAGTGCCAGGACATAATTATTAAGTGATGAAAGGGAAAAACCTACAACCATGATTACACTACCTGGCAAGGATGTCATTCAGATTCAAAGGAGAAATTAAAACCTTTACAGACAAGCAATAGCTAAGAGAATTCAGCAGCACCAAACCAGCATTACAGCAAATGCTAAAGGAACTTCTCGAGGCAGGAAACACAAGAGAAGGAAAAGACCTACAAAAACAATGCCAAGAAAATGGTAATAGGAACATACATATAGATAACTACCTAAAATGTAAATGGATTAAATGCTCAACCAAAAGACATAGAATGGCTGAATGGATACAAAAACAAGACCCATATATATGCTGTCTACAAGAGACCCACTTCAGACCTAGGGTCACATACAGACGGAAAGTGAGGGGATGGAAAAAGATATTCCATGCAAAAGAAAATCAAAGGAAAGCTGGAGTAGCAATTCTCATATCAGACAAAATAGACTTTAAAACAAAGACTATTACAAGAGACAAAGAAGGACACTACATAATGATCAAGGGATTAATCCAACAAGAAGATATAAAAATTGTAAATATTTATGCACCCAACATAGGAGCACCTTAATACATAAGGCAATTCTTAACAGCCATAAAAGGGGAAATGGACAGTAACACAATCATAGTAGGGGATTTTAACACCCCACTATCACCAATGGACAGATCATCCAAAATGAAAATAAATAAGGAAACACAAGCTTTAAATGATACATAAAACAAGACGGACATAATTGATATTTGTAGGATATTCCATCCAAAGACAACAGAATACACTTTCTTCTCAAATGCTCATGGAACATTCTCCAGGATAGATCACATCTTGGGTCACAAATCAAGCCTTGGTAAATTTAAGAAAATTTAAATCGTATCAAGTATCTTTTCCGACTACAACGGTATGAGAGTAGATATCAATTACAGGAAAAAATCTGTACAAAGTACAAACACATGGAGGCTAAACAATACACTATTTCATAAACAAGGGATCACTGAAAAAATCAAACAGGAAATAGAAAAGAACCTAAAAACAAATGACAATGAAAACACGACAACCCAAAACCTATGGGATGCAGCAAAAGCAGTTCTAAGATGGAAGTTTAGAGCAATACAATCCTACCTTAAGAAACAAGAAACATCTCAAATAAACCACCTAACCTAACACCTAAAGCAATTAGAGAAAGAAGAACAAAACAACCCCAGAGTTAGCAGAAGGAAAGAAATCAAAAAGATCAGATCAGAAAAAGAAATGAAGGAAACAATAGCAAAAGTCAATAAAACTAAAAGCTGGTTCTTTGAGAAGATTAACAAAATTGATAAACCATTAGCCAGACTCATCAAGAAAAAAAGGGAGAAGACTCAAATCAATAAAATTAGAAATGAAAAAGGATAAGTTACAACTGACACTGTAGAAATACAAATGATCATGAGAGATTACTACAAGCAACTCTATGCCAATAAAATGGACAACCGGGAAGAAATGGACAAATTCTTAGAAATGCACAACCTTCCAAGACTGAATCAGGAAGAAATAGAAAATATAAACAGACCAATGACAAGCACTGAAATTGAAACTGTTATTACAAATTTTCCAACAAACAAAAGCCCAGGACCAGATGGCTTCACAGGCGAATTCCATCAAACATTTAGAGAAGAGTTAACACCTATGCTTCTCAAGCTCTTCCAAAATATAGCCGAGGTAGGAACACTCCCAAACTCATTCTACAAGGCTACCATCACCCTGATACCAAAACCAGACAAAGATGTCACAAAGAAAGAAAACTACAGGCCAATATCACTGATGAACATAGATGCAAAAATCCTCAACAAAATACTAGCAAACAGAATCCAACAGCACATTAAAAGGATCATATACCATGAGCAAGTGGGGTTTATCCCACTAATGCAAGGATTCTTCAATATACACAAATAAATCAATGTGATACACCATATTAATAAATTGAAGAATAAAAACCACATGATCATCTCTATACATGCAGAAAAAGCTTTTGACAAAATTCAACACCCATTTATGATAAAAACCGTCCAGAAAGTAGGCATAGAGGGAACTTACCTCAACATAATAAAGGCCATATATGACAAACCCACAGCCAACATCGTCCTCAATGGTGAAAAACTGAAACCATTTCCACTAAGATCAGGAACAAGACAAGGTTGCCCACTCTCACCACTCTTATTCAACATAGTTTTGGAAGTTTTAGCCACAGCACTCAGAGAAGAAAAAGAAATAAAAGGAATCCAAGTTGGAAAAGATGAAGTAAAACTGTCACTGTTTGCAGATGACATGATACTATACATAGAGAATCCTAAAGATGCTACCAGAAAACTACTAGAGCTAATCAATGAATTTGGTAAAGTAGGATACAAAATTAATGCACAGAAATCTCTTGCATTCCTATACAATAATGAAAAATCTGAAAGAGAAATTAAGGAAACACTCCCATTTACCATTGCAAGAAAAAGAATAAAACACCTAGGAATAAACCTACCTGAGACAAAAGACCTGTATGCAGAAAACTATAAGACACTGATGAAAGAAATTAAAGATGACACAAACAGATGGAGAGATATACCATGTTCTTGGACTGGAAGAATCAACATTGTGAAAATGACTATACTATCCAAAGCAATCTACAGATTCAGTGCAATCCCTATCAAACTACCACTGACATTTTTCATAGAAGTAGAACAAAAAATTTCACAATTTGTATGGAAACACAAAAAAACCCGAATAGCCATAGTAATCTTGAGAAAGAAATACGGATCTGGAAGTATCAGGCTCCCTGACTTCACACTATACTACAAAGCTACAGGTATCAAGATAGTATGGTACTGGCATAAAAACAGAAATATAAATCAATGGAACAGGATGAAAGCCCAGAGATAAACCCATGCACATACGGTCACCTTATTTTTGATAAAGGAGGCCAGAATATACAATGGAGAAAAGACAGCCTCTGCAATAAGTAATGCTAGGAAAACAGGACATCTATGTGTGAAAGAATGAAATTAGAACACTCCCTAACACCATACACAAAAATAAACTCAAAATGGATTAAAGACCTAAATGTAAGGCCAGACACTGTAAAACTCTTAGAGGAAAACATAGGCATAACACTCTATGACATAAATCTCAGCAAGATCCTTTTTGATCCACCTCCTACAGAAATGGAAATAAAAGCAAAAATAAACAAATGGTACCTAACGAAACTTAAAAGCTTTTGCACACCAAAGGAAACCATAAACAAGACTAAAAGACAGCCCTCAGAATGGGAGAAAATATTTGCAAATGAAGCAACTGACAAAGGATCAATCTCCAAAATTTACAAGCAGCTCTTGCAGCTCAATAACAAAAGAACAAAAAACCCAACCAAAAATGGGCAGGAGACCTAAGTAGACATTTCTCCAAAGAAGATATACAGATTGCCAACAAACACATGAAAGAATGCTCAAAATCATTAATCATTAGAGAAATGCAAATCAAAACTACAATGAGATATCACCTCACTCCTGTCAGAACGGCCATCATCAAAAAATCTAGAAACAATAAATGCTGGAGAGGGTGTGGAGAAAAGTCAACCCTCTTGCACTGTTGGTGGGAATGTAAATTAATACAGCCACTATTGAGAACAGTATAGAGGTTCCTTAAAAAACTAAAAATAGAACTACCATATGACCCAGCAATCCCACTCCTGGGCATATACCCTGAGAAAACCATAATTCAAAGAGAGTCATGTACCACAATGTTCATTGCAGCTCTACTTACAATAGCCAGGACATGGAAGCAAGCTAAGTGTCCATCAACCGATGAATGGATAAAGAAGATGTGGCTCATATATACAATGGAATATTACTCAGGCATAAAAGGAAACGAAATTATTTGTAGTGAGGTGGATGCACCTAGAGTCTGTCATACAGAGTGAAGTAAGTGAGAAAGAGAAAAACAAATACCGTATGATAACACATATATATGGAATCTAAAAAAAAATGGTCACAAAGAACCTAGGGGCAGGATGGGAATAAAGACGCAGACCTACTAGAGAATGGACTTGAGGACATGGGGAGGGGGAAGGGTAAGCTGGGACAAAGTGAGAGAGTGGTATGGACATATATACACTACCAAATGCAAAACCGATAGCTAGTAGGAAGCAGCCAAATAGCACAGGGAGATCAGCTCGGTGCTTTGTGACCTCCTAGAGGGGTGAGATAGGGAGGGTGGGAGGGAGGGAGACACAAGAGGGAAGAGATATGGGAACATATGTATATGTATTCACTTTGTTATAAAGCAGAAACTAACACACCATCGTAAAGCAATTATATTCCAATAAAGATGTTAAAAATAAATAAATAAATGCTATTATTAAAAGAGGAAAATAAATGTTACTTAGCAGCCCCCCCCCAAAAAAAGAATGCTATTTCCCCTTCCATGTACTCAAATAATACCAATCAGGTATCCTGAACCAACAGCAGGAAACACTCTCCAAGGAAAATAAATTCGTTGAGGCTATTTTATCGCTGGGACTGGTCAAATAGTTTTAAGTGCTTACTGAAAATTATGAGTATCGGAAAAAGAGAGAACTGAGCATGGAGGATGAAGAATGGTAAGGTGGATGACTGATCAGAGATAATGCTCTAAGCCTCAGCCTTAGCAGATAGTGAGCCAAGTCCAAGCCAGGGAACTCAGTCAAAACTGCCAGCATTTTGGAGGCCAGGTCTGACTATGATTGCCATTGGTACTATGGCTGATGATGGTAACAGTGTAATGTTTTACTTGGTGTGGGATGGTGCAGGTGGAAAGCAGGTGAAAGGATGGAGTCAAGTCCAAGCGTCCTGTTTCGATTGGGCCGCACCATGAACTGAATTTGGGGGATGGAGGGAGTATTAGTAATTACAGAAACCTAGGCATTAGGGATAATGTTATATCTGGTGTCTGCTCTACTCAGGGGAAAACATTTATGAATTTAAAGATGATCGTTGGGTCCAAGTTAATAGGAATGCCTAGATCCTTTGCCAACATTTTCCTGGTGTTAATGGATCAGGACCAGGGCTAATGTGAGGCAAGGAGGTGTCCCGGACACAAAATTTAAGGAGGCACTCACTCTCAGGCTCCTGCGAGTGCAGGGTCAGCACCTGTGCTGTGTATCATAAAATGACAAGACTCCAAGAAATAGGATTCCTGTGGACCAATGTCTCAGAATTGGAGGCAAAGGTGAGATTTGTAGGCTCACTCTTCCCATGATTCCCAATAACCCACCTGCTACTTGGAAAAGACGATAAAATACAAGAGTGCTTAAAATATTCAATTCACATTTAACATCTTTGCATTAGCTTTGGGATGACAAATACCCTACTTTCATGATACATATGCACGACAGAGTAGAGCACGCAGCTCAGATCCCAGAGCAAGACTACCTGAATTCAAATCCTGGGCTGATGATTGCTAATTACTGTACAACCCTGGCAAGTTACTACACCTCTCTGTGCTGCCGCTTCCTTATCTGTAAAGAGGAAATCATACCAGAACCTCTCTCGTAAGGTTGTGTCTGAATTAAATGAGTTACAGGTAAGGTGAGTGCCTAATAGTAAGCATTCTGTAAGCTTTAGCTAGTAGGATGCCAGGAGGCATCATTAGGGTCATAAAACCGTATAAGAATCTGAAAAGAGGACCTTAGGAGACCACTGCTAATTCAGGGCAGAGTCCTAGCACTAATCCCCACAGTAAAAAAATGAGACATTCTAGTGGAAGAGGAGCCTGAGGAAGAAACAGGAGTCCTGGGTTTAAGCTCTGCTTCTCACGAGCCAAAGCCATCAGTATCTCCTGCCTCGGCTCCCACAGTCTGACTCCTCCCCTTGCCCTCCTGCCTCTCCCTCCTTCTCTTGTGCCCTTGGAGACTCTCCTCTCCAAAGGGCAGCCAGAATGATCCTTGAAAAGCATAAATCAGTTTGAATGGGTGTAGAGTTTCAGTTTTTCAGGATGAAGAGTTTTGGAGATTAGTTATACAAGAGCTTGAAGCTATTTACTACTGAAATGCACACTGAAAAATGGCTAAGATGGTCAATTTTATGTTATATGGATTTTGCCACTATTAAATTTTTAATGAAAAATAAAAAGCATAAATCATATTGTCTCCCCTGCTTCAAACCTAAAAAAAAAATAAAATCTGAATTCCTTTTCATGTTCTAGAAAACTCTACATGATCTGGTCTTCCCAAACTCTCCAAATCTGTCTTCCCCCTTCTTTGTACCTGCTTAAAATCTGATGGAATAAAACTCAAATTCCTTATCATGGTTCAGTATGCTCTAGACACTCTGGTCCCACCTATGTCTCCAGCTTCACATCATTTCTCCCCACTTTTCCTGCCCATGCTTCTGCCCCACCCCCGACCCCACCACCTGAGGGCCTTCACATTTGCCTTTTTTACCCTCTCCCTGCAGCCCTCATATCAGACCTTCACAACACTGGTTCTTTCTTGTCATTCAGGTTTCAGCTCTGAAGATCACTCTTCCATGACAGCCTTAGAGTGGCCCCTCTCCTGCCTCTCTCTCCAGAAACTCTCTGAACATAGACGGGCATATTCTAAGGTCCAGAACAGATGTGGTGTAGCTTCAATTTAGGACTGTCTTAGATGGAAACACCTTTGGTTTGGGACCTTCTGGTTCACTCTTGTCCAGGTCTTTCCCTCTTGCCTGACTCTCCAGAATGTCTTAGTGGCTCCACTAGTTGTACACTGCTTTCCTCTCCAGTCTGTACCTCCTGGCTAACTCCTCGCACTTCTGTGCACAAAGCAAGTTTTTCAAGCGCTCTGCTTTGACTCAAATGTCAATGACGTCCTTCTCGAAGCCTTCTCTGGTCAGCCAAGACCACCCAGAGCTCTCCTTCCTCTGCATGGCTTTGCCAGTTCCACTCTGGCATCCCACTTGCTGCCTATACTGCAGTGATCCTGATTTCCCCTGTAGGACAGCAGGTGTCCTGAGGAGGATGGGAACTCTAATCACCTTCCTCTTTGAACTCCCTACCTAACCCCAATACCTTTCACAAAGCGGAAGCTCAGGAAACATTGACTGAATAAACAGTAAATGATCTCCAATTACCCTGACCTCCAGAGTACCGAGCTCCTGATTCCCAAGTGGGTGACATTCCCTTTAGGACTCAGCCCTTCCTTCTGTAGATCCACAATGCTGGGGTAATCAGTCCTGTGGACAAAAAGGGTCCTGATGAATCAAGACCTGGCCTGCCATGCTTTCTGAGCATATGACAGTAGCTGCAACTTTTTCAAAGGCTATCAGAGTTCATTCTAGTGGTTCTCAAAGTGAGGGTCCCAGACCAGCAGCATTAACATCAACTGAGTACTTGGTAGAAATGTAGAATCAGATCTACTCAGATCTAATGATTAGAAACCCTAGGAGCGGGGTCCAGCTATCTGTGTATTAACAAGCCCTCTAAGAGATTGTGACACACCGTCAAGTTTGAAAACCACCAATCTTGGCAATGTTTTTGGTCTCTGAAGCTGTTCTAGCTCCAGAGAGTGGCCCCTTTACCTGATTATTTCATACAAGTTTGTTCCACCTGCAATTACCCCTTTCTCCAAATTGATAACGATCTCAAACTGTTTCAGGGCATCCTTGCAGGGGTTTGTTTTTAACGTTACATCCAAACTGTCAGCCTTCCTTCTCCTTCCTCATACAAAGCTCCAACAAGATCCTGTTACGTTACACAGCAGCCTCACTGCATTATGGACAATCTGATCCTCTGAACGTTTAAAGGATGCTCAGAGGAAAGGCTGTGGGACCCAGGAAACAAAGAGGTGGGGTTATTGAGAGAGAATCACGGCAAGCAGTGGCCTCAGCAGGAAGGCAAAGAACAATATGATGGGCAAAGTCTGTGGGAAGGACTCAAAGAGAGTTCTTTCTCAGTCACTCTCATGCCCGGTAGGCTTGCAATTACACCACAAGCACCGATAAAAATAGTAAAGGACTGTGGTTTTCAAAGTGTGACCCAGACCAGCAGTATCAACATCACTTAGGAATCTGTTAGAAACACAACTTCTCAGGACCATCCCCGACCTACTGAATCAGAAACTCTGAGGATGGGGCCCTTGCAGCCATGTAGGTGGCTTTGATCACACTTAACTTAGAGAACCTCTGGTCCAGTGGACAGAAATACGGACTGTTGAGTAAGACCATCAGTTTCAAATCCTTTGAAATGCTGAAATCAGAAAGTCTGCATAAACTGCTATGCCAGCCCTAAGCTATAGTAAGCATTCAGGACAAATCTCATTCTCTCGTCCTCTTCCTCCTTCCTCCTCCTTCTTCCTCCTCTTCTCCTTCATTTTCATTGTCATCTCCATCAGCTGCAGCAGCAGCACTAGAAGCAGCATAATTTGCAATAGCTACTGAAATGACATCCCTAGATCCAAGGTTCCCCAGTTGGCCATCCTGTGACTCACACATCTTCTCTGGCAGGAGAGGGGAGAGAATGGATGGGCAGCTCTAACTCCAGTACAGCTGCAAGGGCATCTGTGCTCAGAGCACTCAGCCCGCGTGCTGGGAAGCTTTTCAGGCAGGAGAAACCTGGCCACCAAGTGCAGATTCTGCCTCTGCTCACATCCTGCTTCCATTCCCAACAGTAATTGGAGGCCAGGAGCTCATTGTAAATTTGCTTAATTGAGCAGTTGAGGTCTTTATTGTCCTGCTGAGGAACTGCTTATAAAAGCCTGCTTCTGGGCTCACAGCCCCTTTCATGCCTGTGCTTCACTTGGTATTTTCTCCACTCTCTTCTTGTCATTGACCCGTACCTCTGGGATCACCATCTTTTCCCTGTATTGCTCTTTTAATTGTTTTTTTTTTTGGTTTGTTTGTTTGTTTTTTTAACACAGATCGGAAAAACAGTCAATAATGCAGAGGGCGGGGGCGGAGGAGCTGGCTAAAGCACACGAGCCAGAGCTGGGGGATTCTAGGCATCAGCAATACGCGGGGAGTTTCACGAAGGCTGGGAGAGATTCGAGATCTGGGGGACACAGGCTTACAAAGTATGGTGAAGCTTGGAAAAATTCAAAGCACTTCCTCATCCAGAGGAATAGAATGGAAAATGTAGCTATTTCATGACCGAGAAGCTCTGAAAGCTGTAATGATGGAGAGAAACCCAGAGGCGATAGCAGACAGAAAATTAGATATTGGTTTGCAGTGCAGTATTATGTTATTGTTTAGAGGAGGGGAAAAAAGCTTTTCTAAAAAAATGGTTAGAGTCTACAGATGCCGTGGTTGGAAAACGGCACTCTCGTTGACCGCTTCATTACCTCAGATGTACTCAGGTACAGAGAAATTGGAGGGTGTCCAGAGAGAAGCAACGAGACCAATGAAAGTAGTGCAGAGACTGACTAATACGAAGACAGCAAGGAACATGATGTGTGTGAAACACGGCTGCCTTGGCCCCAGGAGAGGTTTGGTGAGCAGATGATGGGTATTTGGGAGATACTCACATCATCCATGGAGAACGTATAGGTAGCCTCGCATGATGGTGTTTAAATTAGCCCTAATCAAGTGAAATTAAGGAATTTATTATTTGGTTGAAATCCAGGAAACCCTAGACACTTATTCCACTGGGGTGCAGGTAAGTGACAGCCCTTATAGGTGCCACTCCCTTTGCCTGGGATGCTCTTCCTCTTAAACTTGGCATGACAGACTCCTTCAATAATTCAGGTCTCAGCTTAGGTGTCACCTGCTCAGAGAAGACTTGACCTCTCTAAGAGAAGAACTTCTCCCTGCATATGTAAAGGTCACTGTAGACCTGTGCCCTTCCTCTGTTGATTTCACAGAGCAATATGAAATTATCTTCCAGATTGAATTCTTTGCTTCCTTAGTGTCCAACTCTCTGGTGGAATGCTTGCCCCAAAAGATCAGGGGTCTCGTCTATCATATTCACCACTAGGTCCCCAAAACTAATTATTATTCCAATAACCACTCACACTCATAAAGCAGTTAAGTCATGGCAAGAACGCTGCTAACATAGACATGTCTATGTTAACTTATTCAGGCCACGCAAAAACCTAGATTTTATCATTTCTATTTTTTTTAAGAAGAAGAAACTTGAGTCCCAGAGAAGGTGGGTGACTTTTCTAAAGTTGCACAGCTATAGGTGCTAGGGCTGGGATCTGAAGCCAGTTTCTCTAGCTTTAAAATCAACACTCTTAATCACTGCACTAGCCAGTGTGTACCCAACTAATATGTATTGAATACATGAGTCAATCAGTACATGAGTGAGTGAAGGAATGAGGATTTGAGTCCAGAACATCTGCCCAGAGCAGGAAGCAAGAAACATATTGAGGTTTCCCAACTTTAGTGAAGGTGAGTCCTAAATGACGGCCTTCAGGAATCACCCAGGTGTCATCCAGCTGCAGAGATAATCCCCATGCTGATTACCTGTGTGGTGCTGAAAAGGATCTCCATGCCCTGAGCTGCCCGGAAGGCCTCCCTGCCAGACCGGAGGTTGGCAATATGCCTGAGGCAAAGCAGAAGCGCCCTGCGGATCAGCACGTAGGAATTGGTCATGTCATGGCTGTGCCAGTCCTGATGCAGCCGGAGCAAGATGGCAACATAGCCTCTGTTCACTGCCCTGCGGCTGTTAGACCCTGAAACCAATGGGAAAAGACAATGTCAATCACAGGCTGGCCATACCGGCCTGAGGATGTCCCAGTGTACCTCTCACAAGATACTAATCCATCATAAAGGGAATGATAATAACTTTCCAGTGGAGAAAACTGGCAGATATCACCTTAATCAAGTGACCAAAGTCAACATCAGCAGATAAGATGCCCCGAGAAAGACACACCATCACTTTAGCATCACTTAAGCACCACTTTAGCATCACTTTAGCATCGCTTCAGCATCGTTTCTATGATTTTCCTGCCCCAAAATGCATAACCTAAATGTTACTACGAGGAAAATCAGCAAACCCAAAATGAGGGACATGCTGCAAAATATCCAATCTATACTTTTCAAAAATGTCAAGGTCATGAAAAGCAAAAAAAAAACAAAACAGGAATTGAGCTAACAGAGACTAAAAAGACATGGCATATCAGTATGATATATAATTATAATTTAGATCCTGGACCAGAAAACAATTTTTTTTCTTTTGCTACATAAGGCGTTAGTGACGCCATTGGTAAAATATGAATAAAGTGTTTAGATTAACCCATAGTATTGTATAAATGTTTATTGTCAGATTTTGATAAACTATTATATGTTTATGTAAGTGAATATTCTTGTTTTTACGAAATTTGCCATTGTGAATGTCTATAACATTCTCAAATAGTTCAGAAAAAGGATAATAGTGTGTGGGGAGAGAGAAGAAAGGAGGTGGGGGGAATCCACGGGATTTCCATTCCTCTTTCCTAAGCTTCAGTAGACTTGGGATATTGTCATTTGGGTTGAGCAAACTATAAGGCTTAGGTTGGAAAGGAGAGGACCCTGAGTGACAGACATAATGTCAGGAAGGCTGCCATGTGTAACAGATGCGTTGGGTGTTTTACCTAAAGAGAACGGAAGCCAGATCATCAAGGGGTTGGCTCCGTCCAGGAAGGGAACTCCTCAGGCTCAAGGCTACCCAAGAAGGAGCTGGTCTCTATGTGGTAATGAGCAACGTGGCACCAAAAATATCCAGAAAGAGGTTGGAGGTCCATCCAGCAGGGATGTGAGGACAGGGCTTCCTTACATCTGACAGGGAGCTGTAGTAGCATGCTCTTACAGTTCCCTTCCCCTCTTTCACACCATGACTACCCCTTGTTAGTTGAATGACCCTGCATGAGACCTCCCATGAGACCCCTCTGATGGGTGAATGATTTCTTCATTCTTCCATTATGAAGAAAGAAAGGGGGAAGAATGGTCCAAGATACCTCTCTCAAGAGTCCACATATACCACTTTTCATGTTAAACTCCTCTGCCTACAGGGTTGGCGAACAGACCAGTTCAGGTCTACCCAGTAGATGGGGAGATAGATACTCTCTGGATCCTGGTCCTCTCTACCCCTGTGGACTAGGTACCCCGAAGAACTCTAACAGGCTGACTCTCAGGAACAAACGCCCACATCTTGCAGCTCTGCCCTCTCACGACTGCATTTCTCCATTATCCATACTGTTCATGCTGGTTTATGAGACAATCTATGTTTCTGGCCGAGCATATGAGAGAGAGATCCCCTGAGCTGTAACTGGATAAACAAAATTTCAGCTCCAAGTCAGATTTTTTCCTAAGACCATATAAGTACACATGAGTGAAACAATAACATGGAAATTCAGTGCTTTATTCCAGAAGGGTTTTACATTCCTTTGGGTGAGCTCAGGGTTTGGAGGCCAGAGAAGATCCCCAGACCAGCCGTACTACTTTAGTCTGTTTATGTCAATGGCTTCTTCCTAAGATTTCCTTGGAAAAAGAGTTCCTGTTCCTTAATTTTTAAAAAAAATTTCCGAAACAGATTGGTTTATGTTGAACTGGTTAGAGGATGGGGTGCAGTGGACAGAGAGGACTTCCGAGGACCTTTAATTTAACAGCTCACCTCCACCCCCTTCTCCATCCAAAGGCGCTCTCCATGCCCCCTTGTCTCCATCAGCCCCTCCCTGGCAGCCTCCTGCTGAAGTTCTTATCTGGCCAGTTTTCCTGTGGCAAATCTGCATCCTTGTCCTCTCCAATTTATCCTCTTAAGTTCTACTCTTTCTACCTGCCTTTCCAGATTTTATCCTCCTGAAGTCATATTTGTAGCTAATTCTCAATCTAAAATGTGATGTTGCGCTCTCCTTATTTTTACCCCAGGTATTTCTTCACAGAGGTTCGAATGTTTTCTTTAGTGTAGAGCCCACTGATGCAGCAGATTTTTACATTCATTAAGAAAGAATAAAAAAATGAAGGGAATATGCCAAGATATCAATAGTACTTATGAGGGAGGAAAATATTGATGATTCTATTTGCTTTGGATTTTTTTAGACTAGACTTAGACTTTTCTGTAGTTTTTAATCTCCACATCCTCTGCCATGAACTTTGACAATCAAGAAGAAAAAAGACAGGTTACCCTTTGACAGGAAGTCCATAGTCTATAGGCCATGCCATGTTGTAAATGCTTGTGGGCAGGACAAGCAGTCCCCAGGTTGCCATAGCAACCAATTCACCTTACCCCATCCCTTTTGAAAGTGAATTACCTACCTTGCCCCTGAAGGTATTTGAGAGCGTGATCATATCTATAAAGATGTTTGTCTTTTAACAGGAAAGCCCAGACACCTTCAAGACTCTAAGACTGGATTTCTCATGGGGAATTTCCAGCCCCATGACAGGTTGGTGGAGAAGTGCTTGGTGACCCAGATTATAATACCTGCAAGCAACCCAACGCTTTGCCACTTTTATTGGGCAAAACCAGAGGAAATTTCCATGACTGCTCTTTGTTTCCCATATCTGAGAATTTCATCACCCCTTTTAGAGTAAAGACATAGCTTAAAGTGGAGGAAAAGTGGGAACCTGCAGCAGAGGAATGAGCTGGATGCTTTCACAACCACAGCTCTAGGAATGAGACATACAAATTTGTGCAGACCTCCAAACTCATCTTTACTATCCTTGTGTACCCTTCACTGCCTTGCTGGGCAGACCCTTCAGCTGTCAGCTTTCTTTCTGGAGTCCTTGCACATGGCTGTGACCTCCACTGCTTTCTAGCTGTGTGACCTTGAGCATGTTACTTCACAGCTCTTGTCACTAAGTCTTTATCTAAAAAACAAACAAAACTGATAACAGTCCCTTCCTTGTGGAACTGTTGAGAAAATTAAATGAGATAATATATATAAAGTAGATAGCTCATGCCTGGAACGTAATAAGCACTCAATACCTGTTGCCTATTATAATTGCCATCATCAACATGATAAGCATCATCTATTTACTATTCCAACTCCGCCTCTGTAATTTTGGACAACAAACCGCCAAATGTTCAGGACATGAACAGATTCCTTTGGACAGCCTCACGCAAGAATAGTAGCGCTAGGATCACATAGTTGTTGATCTGCATTTTGGCTCTATCATTTATCAGCTGTGTAACCTTGTTTAAGTTACTAAGTCTTTCTGGACTACATGTCCATCATCTGCAAATATTAAAGCAAGATAAAAGAGAGATAACTAAAGCATCACCCTTATAAGTCCATTATAAGGAATGAATGCATAGCGTAGCAGCTGGCATCAAGTATGTGCTCAATAAATGATAATCCCTTCCCCATAAGGATGACATTCAAACTTCAAATTCACTTCACTATTGAGAACAGCACAAGGAAAAGTTTCAAAATAAGTAAAATTTATAACCACAGTCCTTCAATCCCCGTGTAATGTAATCGATTTCTCATCCCAAATGCCCACACATCTTACATAGCTGCCTATCTGTCCTTAGACACCCCAAACATACATACCGAGGACCATTCCCCCACGTTATCCCAGGAGCCCTTACAGACAATGTCCATAATGTAGAACTTTTTAGTTCCCCTCTCTGACCAACTTTACCCGAGTTGGGTCCCATTACACTAAAGCTTTTTTAGAAGACTGGGTAGTGCTGTAAGATCCTCTTGATTGACAATGGTTAAGTGTTTAATAACTCACCCTTGCTTTTGATAAGCACATACACGAGTAAGAATAAATACAAGGATTCGAGGCTCTCATCATTCTTAAGAACAGAAATCATCTTCAGCCACATAGCATAGTAGGACATCACTATCCAAAGAAATTCTTGCCCAGGAAGATTAAATAGTTTTATTAAACAGATTTATTTCCTTCTGTTTCAGGAACTTCATGAAAATTCATTCATATGAACTATTGACAATTCAGCTAACCCTTTTCAGGACTGTGGCCCCCTTCTCATAAGAGAAGACCACTCAGCTGGGCTTATCAAACATCCCTTCCCAAGGTTTGCCTCCAAACCCTCTCCTCACTGGATCCCCCAACTGAGCAATTATATCACAAACACTGCCTGATCTTCATCAGGACTCCACATGCAAATACCCACCTGGAGCCACAGCACTCGCACCGTATAATATCCCACCCTAGAAATCCCCCTTTGGAGACATTACTACAACCAAGATAATGGTGACCTTAACTACAGCAAACAATCCACTGGCCTCTGCAACAGTGCTCTTTTCAGGGAGTCAATTTAGAAGATGTTTCTGGACAAAGCAGGCTTTTACCAAGACTTCTAAATCATATTACATGAACAATAAGCTGCCTGTTTTGCCACTGTAACACCAGTTACAATTACTGAGTATTTATTTACTGAATGTTTCCTATGTGCTCAGCATTGGGCTAATCATTTTACATGATCATCTCATTTATCTCATGGAAATGCTTGAAGATAAGCATTATTTGCCTCCTCTTACAAATGAAGACACAGAGGCTGAGAGAAGTTAAATAACTTATTCAAGTCCTGAGAGCTTATAAATGGCACGTGGAGAATTCAAATGGAATCCTCCATCTGCCTCCAAAGCTGACAACCCACATCATTATCCCCAGGGCTGGTCTGTAGAGATTACACTGTTTTGCATTCAGATAAAGACCTTTAACAGTTTCCAGGAGAACCAGCTTCTTGAGGAGGGTTTCCGAAAGGCTGAAGGAGATGAAGTCCGAGGAACAGCTGAGGTGCTTGAGGGGCGCGGCTTTCAGCCAGATCGAACCTGGCACGGTCCCTCCGGCCAGTCGCCCTCCTCTGTCTTCTCTGCTCCCTCCCAGGCCCCTAAATTGTGGCGAAAGTTGATTTTTAACAGGAGACTCAAGAAGGTTTAAAGAGCCAAGGGCTTCCCTGGTGGCGCAGTGGTTGAGAATCCGCCTGCCAATGCAGGGGACACGCGTTCGAGCCCTGGTCTGGGAAGATCCCACATGCCGCGGAGCAACTCGGCCCGTGAGCCACAGCTACTGAGCCTGCGCGTCCGGAGCCTGTGAGCCACAACTACTGAGCCTGCGCGTCTAGAGCCTGTGCTCCGCAACAAGAGAGGCCGCGATAGTGAGAGGCCCGTGCACTGCGATGAAGAGTGGCCCCCGCTCGCTGCAACTAGAGAAAGCCCTCGCACAGAAACAAAGACCTAACGCAGCCAAAAATTAATTAATTAATTAATTTTAAAAAAATAAATAAAGAGCCAAATTAACAGCCGATGGTGCTTCGGCTCCCTGGAGGAGATGTTCAGGACCCCTCCTGATGCCCGGCAGGGACCCCTGAGGCCAGCCCGGAAGTCAGGCCCAGTACGTGGGCGCAGGGCTGCCGAGGCAGAGTCCGCTCTCAGCCTCTCCCCGGCAGCTGCTTGACGCTCCTCACAAAGGAGAAGCCTCGCTGTATGTACCCAAACATAACTAATCTTAATGTCATCAGTAACGGAAATTACACTCCATTATCATTAGCTCAAATAAGAATAATGATATGGAATTAGCTTGCAGGTATTTTTTTCTCTTTGTAAAATAGATACTTTTCAGTAAACTTGGCTCTAAAGTAAATTTGGGTTTCAAGCCAATCTTGTTTTCCCATTGACTGCCTTTTGAAAATGAAAGATGCTTTTCCTAAGCTTCAGAAAGAGTGGCTAAGAAGGGTGAGAAACCATCCTTCACAGCATTGTTTTAAATCTAGACTCACCTACTGTTGGTTGGGTTTTTTTTAATCACCAACTGCTTCTAATACCTTTCCACAGATACATTCCCAAGCCATAGAAGTTTCTCCACTCTTGAGAAAGCCTCAGAAGCCATATGTGCCTCTCCCTCCACACACCCAGCTCTTCCTCCGGTCCTTGGAGAGTACCATGTCCAAGGTGTTAGGCTGCAATGCTACAGGGGAAGGGACCACTAACAAATGGGGACATACTCCAGACCAGAACCCCCTGCCACTTCCCTGCATCCCATATGATGAATCAATCTCACCTTGTACTTTATCAATTCTAAGGCATATATTTTTTCACATTTTAGCATTTCCAGAATTAAGATGCTTCTTACAATGATGATGTTTCAATGACAACTGGCAGCATTTTTTCGCTCTTCGTGGCACATAAAAATTGGAGCATCTTATAGTCAATGACATCCTAGATTTGAGGAAGTAGGATTAATTTTTCAATATTTAGTTTGAGAATTCTCTAAAAGGAGCTTGTTCCCAGCAAGAAATGATCACTTGAGAGGTTTGCTCAGCGTATGGGAATAAGCAGAGACAGTTTGTCCTGAAAGCCAGATCTTGCTGTGGCTAGGTATGCAGTGAATTATCAGCTAAAACCATACTCATACCCTCTAAACTCCAGGAACCACCATTCACTCATTCAACAAACACACTTAACAACTACTACGTGCTAGTATGTGCCAGGCAGTATTGTAAGCACTGGGGATATTAGAGCAGGAAATGAGATGCATAAAGTCTCTACTCTTAGGGGCTTGCATTCCCATGGGGGAGCTGGGGAGACCCTCAGATCCAAATAGGTGCACACACACACACACACACACAAATTAGGTAACTTCAGACAATGACGAGTGCTACAGTGAAAATCAAATAATGATTCTAGAGGGACTGGTGGGGCTGCTACTTTAGATTGGGTGGCTGGGGCAACTTTTCGAGGAGGGGGCATTAGCACTGAAACCGGAATGTAGGAAAGAATCAGGCTGCAGAGATCCGGGGACAGAAAATTCTAGAAATCTGGAGAGCAGAGCAAGTAGAAAAGCCCAAATTTGGTGAGTACAAATAACAAAAAGTCTGGAAGCTAAAGCCAGGTGAAGAAAGTGAGGGGAGAGCAGTAGGGCAGAGATCAGAATGCGGGACCCCCACCGCTTTGACATTCATCACAGTGGTTTGTGCAAAATCAGGTGGGCAGGGGGCGGGCGGATATGTTGGTCAGATTTTCTCACTCTCCTTTTTGTTATTTGTTTTTGACATCTCTGCAAGAAAGCCCTTAGGAATGATCATCTTTGCCTGGACCTAAAATTTCCCAGGAGTTTTCCTATCCATCCAGAGTTTTCTTTTGAGTGTAGATTCTTGGTCGGGAAAGAAGCACCTGCTAAGCCCTAAGACGAGCCCCAGTCCCTTCTGGGTCATTGTAGGTAACCTTCGTCCTAGTTTCATTTCGCCATTTCCACTGTCTACTCATCAGAAGGCAACACTTAAAGAAGAAAGCCAGGATTTATACCTGGAAGAAGAAAGACAGAGCACTTCCCCACCTGCCTTTCTCCGTCAATGGATGAGGGAGACACCTGTCTGTCAGTGGCGTCGCCTGCTTCTGGCCAGAGTACAGACAAGCAGCGTGGACTACAGGAAAACAAATCTGCACGTGCAAACATCACGTGCAAATCGGTTCACACTGCATTATGCTTCCAGGCCTTGAGCATGCACAGAGCAAGGTAAAGGGCTCAGCCCCTGTGCTCCTGGCCTGCTGCCCTTTGGCCTGATGTCATCCAGTAGCACAGCACTGAAAAGTCCCGAAGCAAGCGTGAGCCTTGCGCGTCCTCGTTTGAACTCCACTCCTATCCCCCGTGGTCCTTCCAGTGCCCCTTCCCTACCGCCTGGAATGTGCCAGCAGCAGCCTCCTACTTGGCCCCCATGCCTACCCTCCACTGCCCAACACATCTTATTTAAATGCACACTCTGATGCTGTCATCCTCTACTCAAAAATGTGACAGCTCAGGGAAATCCAGAAGATCTGGGGATGCCAACAGGGGCCTAATGTTCTCTGGGTCTCCTTGTATGGGCGTAGCAGTTGCCAGGCAGTCTGTGTGTCCCTGGGATTACGGGGAGGGGCTAAGGAAGAGGCTGAGCGGGGTCTCTGACCCCTGATGCCACCAGAGCAGCTCCACCATCAGCTGTTTACATGCAATGGCTCTGCCAAGGTTTTCATTTAAAATTTAATACCTAAAATTTATTTCTTTAAAGTAAAAATACAAGATTTGAAACCCTCTGGTAGTGAAATGAAGGTATGGATTTCAGTCCCATTGTGCCAAGTACACATCATGCAACCTTGGGCAAGTCAGCCAACCTCTCTGAACCTCAATGTTTTGTAGAACAGTTTCCCAGCCTGGAACTATGGACATCTGAGGCCGAATATTATGTCGTAGGGTCGGGGGCAGCTGACCTGTGCATTGTAGGATATTTAGCAGCATCCTGCCCTCTACCCACATGATGCCAGGAGCACCCACACCCCCTGCAGATGTAGCAACCAAAAATGTCTCCAGACCTTGTTAAATGTTCCCTTGGGACAAAATCACTCATGTTGAGAACTGCTGCTCTAGAAGAGTTAAATATTTACCTGTCTTGCAGGACTGCGGTAAGCATTAAATGAGATAATATATGAAAAAGTGCTCTGCAAACTGCTATTATTAGAAGTCTGTAGGAAGCATCTGACTTACATCCTGACATAAACAAATAATTGTACAGTCAATCCTGAATGGGATGAGGAAGCTACTGTGCACTTTCAGAGCTCTGAGATGTTTATGTTTTTGTCTATCTCTTTAAATCTTTGTGATACCTTATCTTTGTCAATCCATAGCCAGTCATTCATTATGCCAGGGTGACACGAGTTCTAAAATCCAGAACATTTAGAGCTCAGCAATCCTGGATGTTAACCCCTGATTCCCCAGAATGAAAACAAAATATGTAAGTGTGTGTGGATTAACCTTCTAGAGAGTAAGAGGTTTGAGCTTTTAGCAAACACACACGAACTTCACACATGAGCCTGAGCTTCCTTGAACACATTCACACTGTTGTCAAAGCAACATCATGGCCCAAACCTACAGGCAGATAGATAATCAGGCCAGAGGGAAAGCCCTAGAGATAGAACCAGGTATTTAGGGCCAGAAAACAGGATAGCCTGGTTAAAACACAGCAGCCTGCTTAGTTGTGAGAAGCAGGATTGGCTGCAACCTTATTACAACAATGTTTTTGGCAGACAACAGTTTATGTCAAGCAAGGAAAACACACCACCACCATCCACAGTTCTTTTAGACCCCGTGTGGGTGCCTGGGAACATCCTGGCCATCTCGGGAAGGTAGTGCACCATCTTGCCTATACTAACAACCATTGTAATTTCCACCGGAAGCTGACCCTTCTCATTTAATTAGGTGCAGTTTAATTGTTTAATCAGGCCTCTTAATCCCAAGAGACTCAAAAGTTACTTGACTAAGGCTCAAGGATGAAGATGACAATTTTGCATCTCTCTCTGAGTCAAACTTGACTAGCTCTTCCTTAGGACCACCACATAGTAAAAACGAGCATGTGTTCCAAACCTCCTAAAGGATGCATCAGCCCGTCTTTAAGTTATAATCTCTGAAAATTTACTGAGCTCTGAAAGTGTCCCATGAGAATATTTATTACAGAGGTTTTCAAACTTGATTCTTTCGAGCCCTGAGGAACTTCCATGGAAGTTTCTCAGCATCAATCACGAGCCAGGGAAAGAAGAGGTGAAAAGGGAAAGGCCAGGCTGTGATTCACTGGGGTCTCCCACTTCTGCTCCCGTTTCATCTGCTTTAGATGTGTCATCTTCTCAGAAGATTTCTTTAAAAAAAAAAAAAGTTTCTTCTACTAAAGCACCCTCAAACCACTCAACTTGTACAGCCCTCCCAGTCTTGGAAAACCACACTGAAGTCAAGTACAATGACAAAGAACTAATTTCAGGTCCCATGCCCATCAGCCAGGTCCAGGTTTCCTGACTCCATGTGGAAGGTGAGACTCATCCTTGAAATAGGAAGATTTTCTGCTCTGAAGACAGTCACAACTGAGATTGAATTTCAGCTCTCCACTTACCATTCATGGGATCTTGGGAAAAAAATCATTAACCTCTCCTAACTACAACTTCCTTGTATGTAAAATGGGAATATAACGTGCCTGGCAAGTGCCAGTGCTCTGTAATTAATAGTTATGATCATTATTCCCTGAAGGTACTCTAATAAACAATAATTCTCTTATCACTCCCCACCTTCCTGCCCTCTTCCTTGAGGGATCGCAGAGAACAGTTCATGAAACATATTATCAAATGGGATGTGGGATGCCTGTGAACCATGGGAAGGCAGATGGGCATCTTCCTTAAGTCGTGCCTTTGGCCTTGGCAGCAAAGGTGAGGAAGATGCAGGTTATCACAAGGGTTCAGGGGAGATGGGGAAAAGTAACTGCAGGATTCTCTGCTCTCTACCAGAGGCAGCCCTCAAAAAAGCTGCGCGAGATGCGAGATACTCCCCACCCTCGGTAAGTCCCTCTCAATCCCGCTAACCTCACTGGGAGTGCAACAAATTCCAGCAACTTTTCCAACACCGGGCTTGGGCTCCGCTCACCCTGCCTCCTCCCAGCTCCCTTAAATAATGGCTGAGCGAATGCCTCCGGGACCATCTTCAGCTAATTTCCTTCAAGACATGCAAGCTGCTAACGCTGGGAAGCACAGATAGTGTGGAATGGCAAATATGGCCAAAATTATATTAAAATAACCTCCTGATAAACAAATTACTCACCGAAAATAAATATTGGACTAGCGCGGCCAAGATAACTAGAAGAACAGCACCACCACATGGCAGGAAGAGGAAGTACATGAGCTGCGGTCTGTGGCCAGGGACGATCAGTCCCCCCAACTAGGGGGCCTGACAAAGCCAGCAGGGAAAGGGAAGGAGCAGCTGTAATCCTTCCCGGCCCTGTTCCCTTCTCCTCTCACTCACCCCGTCATTCATCAGCCTCGCCTGATGCTCGGCCTCACAGCAGAGACTCTGGCCCTTCGCACAGCCATGTTGGTGTGTTGGGCACTTCTCACTGGGTCCCCTTCAGATGCTTGTATGGGATGGACCGTGTGACGCTCTTTTCTAAACTAAATGACAGATGCTCCCACCACACACACACACACACATACACACACACACAAATCCTTCTAATACTTAGAAAGTATTTATTTAGCTTCCTTTCAGATTTTGATCTTATCTTCTTTGGGCTAAATAAACCTACCCTTGTTCATCTCTCCTTGGTATGCACAGAGCTCAGGTCCCAGGGTCTACAGCAGGTAAGCTCTGTAGCCCAACGTCTCCAGGCCTCAGTTCCTACACCTGTGAAATGGTGATGATGATACCCCCTTACTAGGCACGTACATGCAGTGGTATATACAGTGGCTGACACGCTAAGCAGTCGATAAATGGTACATGTCTGTGTTGTCATTTCAATCCCACCGTGTGACGAATGTAGTTTGCTAGTCTGCATTCATACAAGGTCGATCACAGCAGTCCATCCCAGTGTGACAAATGCAAAAATCTAGCAATATTACTTGAAGCAGATTTCTGGATCATCACAGAAATATAGGGCTTGCTTCTCCAGAAGTTATGATGGCAGAAAGGACGTCGGGTCTATAATCACACCACAGTTTGATTCTTTCTGGGGACAGGAATTGGGCTGGCCTCTTCATTAAGGCATATCGAAAGCAAATGTATGAGGCTTAAGTCACGAAACTGGAATCCTTCTTTAGTTAACATTAGTGTGTTAGAGGTTCTCTGGGTACAGCTCAATGTGAGGTGTGCAGTCTATGATAGGGACCCCAGTGCCCATGGAGGTAGACCCTGCAGGGAAAATACGTGCATACGTACACAAAAATGCATACACACAAACACATATGCAAAAATATAGGACTCACTGATTACAGTATAGTTAGTTCTTAGTTATAGTTAGTATATTTATAGTTAGTATAAATATAGTGAAAAGGTTTAATTGGAAACCTAACCCTGGGCAGAGATGGGGGGTTGTCAATACCCTTGACAGAGACATTTGTGCTGAGACAAAAGAAAGAACCAGTGTTAGCTAGACAGGAAGCCTTCCTTCCAAGTCTCAGAGATCTAGGTGGGTCACTCCCTCTCTCTGGTCCTCAGTTTCCCTGTATGAAAATGCGAAGAGGGGTGGATAAGACCATCAGTTTTCTGGGATCTGACAACAATTTGTATTTTAGTCATCAAACTCACTAAGAGACTAGATCTTAATTATTCCAACCACTAAAAAGAAATGATAATTATGTGACGTGACAGAGGTGCAAATTATTGCTATAATAGCAATATAGCAATATAGATGTAGCAAATCTATAATGTAATCTATAATGTAAATCTATAACATAAATGTGTTACATTTACACAATATTAAGTGTCAAATATATTTCAATTTTTAGAAAGGTTAGTAGTTTTCTGAACGTGTCTCAGGGCCACCTTAGGGGAGAATCATTGGGAAATGGACAGACAGTGCTCTGAGTTCTCTACTCAAAAAAAAAAATGTTTGACCACCACTGCACTAAGCAACCTCGAAGGTCTTTTCCAGCTCTAATGGTCTGACTCCATGGCCCTCATCTGGAAACTGAAGGGGAAACACTCCGTGGGCAGAATCCTGGGGCACCAGGCGTGTCCAGGCAGCCTGGGAAGCCAGGAGGACAGATTTCAGGCCCCATGGGAACACAGATTGTACATGTGAGCCCTGTGAAGTCTGTGCCACCCTACGGCTACTGGTGTATGTCAGAAGTTCAAAGGAATCACACTGCCAACCATCCTAAAACATTGATGCCATTCTGAGAACTCCTTAGAGCTCCTAGAATTCCTACAAAAGCCTCAGTTGGGGTTTTTCAAACATGGCCCCTTCTCTGACATTTTGCTGTAGAGCAACTATCTGGCCACCAAGTCCTCCAGTCCCTACACTGCTGATTGCCAGGCCATAGTAGAGGACCGTTGAGAGCTTGAGGTGTCTGTCCATAATCAGGACTCTAGGCGCCAGAATTCCCCTCCTTCCTATACCCCCGCTAGCAACAGGCTGCGCTGTCCCCATGAGCCAGCCGGGCAGAGCTTACCGAGGAAGAGACCAGAGAACCTCCTCTTCCTGCCAAACTTCCCACTAGCTTCCTTGCATTTCTCCCTCCCTTCTTTCTTCTCTGTCTCCCTCCCTTTACTAACTTACATTCCCATTCCCAGCACCCTCCCCATTGCCCCAACTTATGCAAGCTCCCAGACTTCTCTGAATGCTAATGCTGAAGTTGGAGAGTGGTCTGAAGTAGACCCATCATACCCTTATTAAGATGTAGGGATGTAGGGCCTGAACCAGAAAGTGCTTCAGGTCTTTCCTTGTTGCGAGAATGTGACTTTTTTTTTTTTTTTTTTTTTTTTTTTTTGCGGTACGCGGGCCTCTCACTCTTGTGGCCTCTCCCATTGCGGAGCACAGGCTCCGGACGCGCAGGCCCAGCAGCCATGGCTCACAGGCCCAGTCGCTCCGCGGCATGTGGGATCTTCCCGGACCAGGGCACGAACCCGTGTCCCCTACCTCGGCAGGCGGACTCTCAACCACTGCGCCACCAGGGAAGCCCGAGAGTGTGACCTTTAAAGCTGGGCAGCAAGGTTACTACCAAGGCGTTACGTGAAGATTCATCCCTGGAGCCAGTACAGATCAGGCAGAATCCCATGGTGCACACTCATTCCAAGCACCACTGCCAGGCCACCACTTCTCCAAACTGCATTTATACCTAATGCTCACAAAAGGGTGTTAGGGAGCAGAAAGAAAGAGGGAGAGGTGGAGAGACCAATGAGAAAGGAGAAGAAGATGAGGGAAAAAAAAAAAGGGAGAAGAGACACAGAAGTCCAGGTAGAGACACAGATAAAAGAGAGAAAGGCAGAGTGGATGCAGATAGAAAAAGGGACAAGGGCACATGGATGGACCTAGAGATTATCATACCAAGTGAAATGAGTCAGAAAGAGAAAGACAGATACCATATGAGATCACTTATATGTGGAATCTAAAATATGACACAAATGCTGTATAGCACAGGGAACTCGACTCGATACTCTGTAATGACCTATATGGGAAAAGAATCTAAAAAGAAGTGGATATATGTATATGTATAACTGATTCACTTTGCTGTACAGCAGAAACTAACACAACACTGTAAATCAACGATAGTCCAATAAAAGTTTTAAAAATAAATAAACTAGACATAACTTGGCTTAAAAATAAAATAAAATATGAAACAAAAACAGACTCACGGATATAGAGAACAGACTTGTGGTTACCAAGGAGGAGGGGCACTGGGGGAGGGATGGACTGGGAGTTTGGGGTTAGTAGATGCAGGTTATTACATATAGGATGGATAAACAATAAGGTCCTACTGTATTACACAGGGAACTCTATTCAATATCCTGGGATAAACGATAATGCAAAGGAATAAATAAAAGAATGTATATATGTGTATAACTGAGTCACTTTGCTGTACACCAGAAATTAACACATTGTAAATCAACTATACTTCAATAAATAAAATTTTCTTTAAAAAAAGGGACAGGGGCAAAGGACCATGTCTTATTTTTATTAATTAGAGAAAAAATTGCCTGCAATAGAAGCATTATTTATTAATCAAAGCCTTATTAAGTTTTGGTAATAAAAAGCTAAGTGTTTTTGTGCAGGATAGAGCATAAAAGGGCAAAGATTTCAATACAGGAAAATTTAGTGTTTGCACATGCGTAGGTAGAGAGAGGGGAACTGATACAGTAAAAGTATGGAATGTGGATTAGACCATTCTAGCCCACATCCATACAAAAAGGACCCTTGAATGAGCAATGACTTTAATTTTTAGGATTCTAAATTTCGGAAATAATTGGAGAAGAGGCCTAGGACTTCCAAGGCTTTATTTTGCATGCTGTTCCTCGGAAAAGGAAAGAGATGAGAGCTGTCTTTTGGTTCGTTTCTCTCTGTCCGCCATCTACCTTTCCTACATTGGCTTCTCATGCAATAGCTACTTGATGGAAGAAAGGGCTGAGACAAAATAACAAAATTGTTCTAATGCAACCTGGTGCTCTTTCCCTTTCTTTCTGTTGTTATGGTGGGCAGCTCCAAGGCTCCCAGATCCCTCAGCCCTGCTCTCCCTGTTACTGGTGAGGATTTCCTCCCACCACCCACTACGTCATAGGGCCTTGTTGACCTAAGATTCACAAGCCCACCCATGTTTACTGCCCCCAGGGTAGTAGATATGTCCTTCTGGCTCTATTTTAACTGGGGAATGTTCTCCTTTTGCAATGCAATTATAGAGATATACTAAAATGGCCAAATTTTATACTGATATCAAGGCCAGAATAATCACCAGCTAAAAAGAGTTTGCTTTCAGGAGATAAAGGTTCACATAAATATTCCCAGATATCACTGCCAGATGGTGAGGCCTTGAATTTTAGACAGAAACTGACTTCCTGCATTTAGGTTCAGTGGACACAAACTCATCTGGGATGTAAATTGACAGACATTCGATGTCAAGTCTTACTTATACATGAAGGCATTTGAAGGCAACTAGAGAATTCCATGACACTCATCTCCCCCACAGCAACCCCAGCCTAAGTGCAGTGGTACCATCCATACCCAGACCTTACATGCCACACAATACTTTGGTTAGACTGGTAGAACAAAGATGGCAACTGCTCCTCCCCAAATCCATGAAAGACTTTGCTATTTAAACACAGCACTCTTGAACTTTCCTACATTGTTTGTGGGAACTGGTGCAGCCACTGTGGAAAACAGTACGTAGGTTTCTCAAAAAGCTAAAAATAGAACTACCATATGACCCAGCTATTCCACTCCTGGTGTATATCCAAAAAGAAAACAAAACACTAATTCAAAAAGATACATGCATCCCAATGTTCATAGCAGCATTATTTATGATTGCCAAGATATGGAAGCAACCTAAGTGTCCATCAACAGATGAATGGATAAAGAAGATGTGGTATATACATATACAATGGAATACTATGCAGCCATAAAAAAAGAATGAAAATTTGCCATTTGCAGCAACTTGTATGGACTTGGAGGGCATTATGCTAAATGAATAAGTCAGACAGAGAAAGACAAATACTGTATGCTATCACTTATATGTGGAATCTAAAAAAAAAAAATACAACAAACTAGTGAATACAAAAACAAAGAAGCAGACTCACAGATATAGAGAACATACTAGTGGTTACCAGTAGGGAGAGGGAAATGGGGAGGGGCAGTATAGGGGTATGAGATTAAGAGGTACAAACTTTTAGGTATAAAATAATCTACAAAGATATGTTGTACAACACAGGGAATATAGCCAATATTTCATAATAACTATAAATGGAGTATAACCTTTAAAAATTGTGACTCACTATATTGTATACCTGTGACTTGTATAATACTGTACATCAACTATACTTCAATAAAAAATAAATTTAAAAAAGAAAAAACAGCCCTCTTGCCTGCTGAGCTCAAATATGATCTCAGAATCCTTCTACCCACACATGGGAGCTGGCACTTGCAACGGAACTTTCTGCTGTCCTTGTTCTAAGATCCTCTAGATCTCGAGAACCTGCTCCCTCCCAAGTAACTTCTGCATGTTCATAAAGACTTTCTGCCACCGTATTCTTACTTCATGTGAACCCACAGGAATGACACCAGTGCTGGGGAATTTAAGATCAATTATGCAAGAAGAGCATTTCTATGAAATACCAATAAAGGTATTTGGGAGGGATCATCTGAAACCCTGAATGAGCGTCAGCTAATGTGTGGTCAAATATGCAACAGTGATTCTCAGAAGGAGGCAATTTTGACATCCCAGGGGACAATCAGCAGTGTCTAGAGACAAGTCTTAGTCATTATAACTGGCAATGTCACCTGGTGAGAAAAGGCCAGGGATGCTGCTAAACATTCCAAAATGCACAGGACAGGCCTCAACAACTAAGAATTAACCAGTTCACAATGCAAGGGTGTTAAGGTTGAGAAACCCTGATAGACATGAAGGCTGAGTATTTATTGGTAGAAAGAAGAGAAGTTCTCATCCAGCTCTCTTGTGTTAGGATGAACCTGAGACTCAGACAAAAGTCTATGTGGACAGCTCAGCAGAATTAGCAAATAACCCTATACATCCTTCTAATGCCACAATAAAACTTGTTTTATATGTGGAGGATGGCAGGCTATCATTTCCCTGACAGTCTATTTGTATAATTAAACAGAGATTAGAACTAATATCATTGGTTCTATGCATGGGTCGTTGGATTCAGTAGTAGAGGGCGGTATTGCCTTTTTTATACATGTAGATATTATAAATCATTCATTCACTTAAACATTTAGTACACAAATATTTATTTTAGGCTTTTTATTGTGCTGATGCAAGTAATACAACAATCAGCAAAGATGACCCTTGCCCTCAAAAGTTTGCAATCTGCTGGGAGAGATGGGCAACAGCAAATTCAATGCAGCGTAATCAATGTTGTGTTGGGAGAGCCTATGGGAGCATAGAGGAGGGGCATCCAGCCTGGTCTTGGTAGCCAGGGAAAGTGTTTTCTGAGGGAATGAGGTCTCAGCTGAGCTCTGGAGGGAGAGTAGAAGTTAGAAACTCTAAAACTGAGCCCCTAGTGCAGTGTACTCCATTTGCTAAGCACAACTAGCACGTTGGAAACCCAGTTAATGCTCTAAGCCTGAATCAGACAGTATTTGCACTGGCTATTGGTTTCTCCTGGGCCCATACATCATGTTTTACACAGAAATAGTTAATAACTGTCATGTGACTACATTCAGATTTTTACACCTGGTGTATCAGGACACTCAACTCTGAGCTTCAGGGGGGTGTGTGTATGGGTAGAAAAATAAGTCAGCCTTTCTCAGCTAGTGTAAACAGCTCTTTGCAGGAAACTGCTCTCAGCAGGAAGCCACTTTCTCATCACTTTAGCAAAGCTAGATTGTAACTAATTTTTTTTGTATTTTTATTGGAATATAGTTGATTTACAATGTTGTGTTAGTTTCAGGTGTACAGCAAAGTGAATCAGTTATACATATACATATATCCAATCTATTTTTTAGATTCTTTTCCCATATAGGTCATTACAGATTATTGAGTTCCCTGTGCTATACAGCAGGTCCTTATTAGTTATCTATTTTATGTATAGTAGTGTGTATATGTCAATCCCAATCTCACAATTTATCCCTCCCCAACTCTTTCGCTGCTGGTAACCATAAGTTTGTCTTCTACATCTGTGACTCTATATCACTTTTGTAAATAAGTTCGTTTGCACCATTTAACTAATTTTTAAATCAGGCACCCCAATTCTCTACCATCTCCAGCCCAAGTACACCTTTCAAATCTTTTAATCACACAATACCTTGCCTAACTCATCGGTTCTTTCCATAGATCAAAGAAGTAGAAATGAAGAATAAGTAATTAACAGATGACTGTTCCCTAGCTTCCCCGTCAGTAATCTCCCAAACAGACTGTGTGACCAAACTGCATGAACAAGGTAACATCTTAGAGAAAGATCACCAGAAGTCTACAAGCCTGCACACAGTGAGGGATGGTGATGATTCTGACCCCCTATCTCAGTGACTAACTGAGATTACTTCCCTTCTTCCCTTTAAAAGTATCATTGACGAATCTTCAGAGGTGGTTTTGGGGGGAGGCTGAGTCTACCATCTCCCCAGATTGCCAGCATCCCGATTAAAGGCATCTTTCCTTTCTACCAACATTTGCGAGTATGTAATTGATTTTGTAAGCAGCAAGCAGCGGGACCCCCACCCCCTGCATTTGATAACACTAGCAGGGCTCTGTCCCCATGAAACGTCAGGCCTCTACTGCCAAAGCTGGGCAGGGAGGATACAGGAGAAAGCTACTTTCCCAAGGCACAGCACTCGCCGGCTGGCTTACCCAGCCGTTCTCAGCATCTTTACTTCCTGCAATCCAAGAACTTCCTCACCTTGTTTCCTCAAACACCTGGTGTTATATAATCAGGTGAGCAGACAGAGTGAGCAGGTAAATAACGAAAACCCAGATGCCAAACCTGAGTCAAGTTCAGTATGGAGAATGAACCGTTCTCTCTCCATAACCCGCAGGTAACACTTTCTCCCCCCCTCCTATCTCGAGGGCTTCCTAACCCCTCACTCTTCACTCCCCCAACCTGCTCTAACCACCTTCACTCTCCCTGCAGGTCAGGCAGCTGTGGATAGACTTGTGTACTGTATCAATTTCCAACAAACCAAATGAATTCAAGCTTCAATTATTTTTTCAGTCTACAAAGGGAAGCACTATGTGATGTGACTCTCTGCACTTAGAGTTGACAGAGATACATGGTTGGGGGAGAAGGTGTTTTGATTTTTATTTATTTATTTGTAAGTTTTATTAAAGTTCACCTATTACCCACATGCCTCGGGCTCCCTATAGAGAAACAAATATCACAATTGAAGCAGCTGGTTTCCAAGATGCCAAATTAAAATAGATGAAGCAGTAAGGAGGGGAAAAAAATAAAAACATTAAGCTGAAACTTCTTCACTCCCAAGTGCATGGTGCCTTCTACTATATTGCACACATGAAATTGACTCCCAATGTAATTAGACCAGAGCTACAAGGCAAACACACAAAAAATTTCTCAAATTATTCAGACTCCCAGAGCTATTCTTTTGCAATCACTCAAGTAACTGAGAAAAGAGGCAAATTTTTAATATAAATTTGTTATCAGCATCTACACTGTCCAAGCGATTCCAACACCCCATCTGCCCAAGAATATAGTCACTAGCTGAGTTGTGAATCAAAGGCAAGAATCATGCTTCCCACCCACTGTCATAAACTTTTCTTCCATAGGACAATCCCACTGGAACCTGCAGTTTATTCCAACGGTCCTTAAAAGCTGCTGGTCCAATTAGAAGGAGCTGGAGAGTTCCTCGGGTCTGCAGTAGACAACATACTCCAGTTAGAGTCAATTGTCTTGGCAGCATTATGAATGGCACCTCCACAGAGAGAGAGGTTAACTCTCTCTTTGCAGCCCCGAGTTAGAGCAGCCGTAATATCCTCCATCTCACCCCAAAGATCCAGGAATGGCTCTATTGCCTTCCAGGTTGAAAATGAGCCATGGAGACAGAAGAGCATCTTTCACTGAACTCAGAGGGGAAAGAAATAACCACGTTTCAAAAGAGGCACTTACTGGATTTCAGCAATGCTGCCAGAACTTCAGTGGCTGCCCTGGGGAAAGAGAAAGAAAAGTGGAAAAGTCAATGTTCAATGGTCTTTTTGTCAGCCCATGGATCCCATAGCTGGCCGTCTCATTGCTGCCACCTAACTGCCCCATTATTAACCAGGTAGCAGGCATTCCATTGATTCTACTGCTGACCATTAAAGGGGCACAAATGTAGAAATCACGCTGAGTGAATTGTCTGTCTTGCAAATGGGTCTCAAGAGTCCCTTCCTCTGCTGAAAGGGAGTCCCTTCCTCTTGCCTCCCACCTTCCACCAACTTCCTCATGCTGTGCTCCTTCCAGCCAGAGCTCTGGCAGTCCCTTGATTTATACCTGGAAACCCTGGGGACTCTGGAGAATGGGTTGGGAGGGGGTGAGACTTGGAGGTTGAGTGAGTACAGCAGTGCACTGCAAACTTCTTGAAACACTCACGGCCCTGGGAACACACTAGAAAACATTCACACATTGGAAAGCGAAGCTGGTTCCTTAGGGTAAAAAATGGTTACATTGCATTTTCCTTCCAAATTCACTGTTTTCTTCCATGAAGGAATTTGACAGCCTTTGCAGTGAGGGGAGGCATATAGAATGAAAATGCATTTGGCTCAGGTCTTAGTGACCCTTCAGTCTACTCCCTGAGCCTGGGAAGGTCACACAAAGACCCCCTTACAGGGCAGAGGAAAACTTCATGGCACTGAGGACACTGTGGGAGGGAGAATGTGTACTTTTTAAATTAAAGAATAGAAGTATTCTGCACAGCCCTACTAACTTATCCTTAAGGCCTGTTAAACAGTGATATGTCCCCAGCACCCTTCTGAGAACTGGGGGAACAGGCCAAAGAGGCTAGATCACCCTTCCAAGATTATACAGACATGTGAGCAGAACTGGGGCCCCAAACCCAGGAATCTCACTTCCCATCTTTGCTTCCTCCACATCCACTGTTCTCCAGAATCTCTCTCGGTACTTTCTTTGCCCTGGTCTCTGCCCAGTTGATAAGGGACAATTCTCTTTGCAATATATTATTTACTATTGAGCAACAGAGCTGACAGTAAAAAAATAATAATAATAACAAAGGAATGAATAAAAATAAACTAAAACAGAAAGTAGGCACTTGAAACCTTACTGCTTCCCATAACCCACGAGGGAATCCTGCAAAGCAGCGGCCTGAAACTCACTGATGCAAACCCGTGTCTGGGATGACCCCCAGCTCTGTGAGATCCAAACAACCTGCAGTCGTAAAGAAGGCAAGGCTAGTTTTCACCGATAGACTACATCATTTCTCCTTCCCAACCATGATTTCCTCTAATCAACTTTCAGCTTCCTCAGCTACGCTCTTTTGTAACACGACATAGTGCTGTTGCAGGAAGGAGGACCTCTTCCAAGGCCCCGAGAAGGGGACCCGTTCTTGTCTAACACTTGGAAATGAATGTCCAAGGAGACAAAGTTGTCTCTTGCTGCGAGACAACGCATGCAAGTGGTTACCATCATGCCTGGCTAAGGCGGGCAGCTTGGGCCAACAGTTCCCTAACAGTGGGGCAACAGTGGATTTAAGAAAGGGCACTTTGAAGGTGCTGCTGGCAGCCCAAGCCAGTGTGGAAAATCTGTGAGCCACAGTGCAGAGGGCCTGGCTTGGGTTGGGAGAAAATGAAAATCAGTACTTTGGGGAAAAGCAGAGTAGCCATATTGAGTTCATCAGAGGAGGTTAGCAGAGAAGAAGGAAACCACAGAAGCAGGAAAATAAAGAATGGGGATGTCCCAAGAAAAATACCTAGCCAGGTCCTTAGATCACAGGTCAGGTCTTAGGGCAACTCTGCATTTCCGATTTGCGTGGCACATTTGTTTGGGCGAGTTCACCATGGAGGTAGGGCTCTGTTAGATAATAGTTTTATAAGGGATACACTGGTGGTGGGGAAGGACAGGCTGCAGGCAGGTCAGTTAGGAGGATCTGAGGTAACAGGGTCCCCAGCCAAAAGAGTGATGTAGAGGAAGAAGGAAGAGAGGGGGGTTAAAGGGAAGTTTAGAGTCTTGCTACCCAAAGCATGGGTCTCCCACCTGCAGCTTCGTATTTCCTGAGAGCCAAATAGAAATTCAGACTCTTAAGCCCCAATCTCTGGCCTGCTGAATCAGTACATTTATTCTAGCAGATAATTCATACACATATTAACCTTTGAGAATAACTGGTTTAGAGGACAGTGTCAATCTGGCTCAGTTGCTCTTTGATGATGCGAGGAAGATTCAAGGTGACTCCCAGATCTCAACCCTCTAGAAGGTAGCTAACAGTATGATAACACAATAAATAAACATGAATCCAAACAGTGACATGATATAGCAGAAAAGACATGGTAAGTGTCACATTAGCCAAAGATGGGAGAGAAGCAAGAAGAACTACAATCCTACAGTCTGTGGGAACAAAACCCACATTCACTGAAAGACAAGATGAAAGGCAGAGGGCTATGTATCAGATGAAGGAACAAGATAAAACCCCAGAAAAACAACTAAATGAAGTGGAGATAGGCAACCTTCCAGAAAAACAATTCAGAATCATGATAGTGAAGATGATCCAGGACCTTGGAAAAAGAATGGAGGCAAAGACTGAGAAGATGCAAGAAATGTTTAACAAAGATCTGGAAGAATTAAAGAACAAACAAACAGAGATGAACAATACAATAACTGAAATGAAAACTACAATAGAAGGAATCAATAGCAGAATAACTGAAGCAGAAGAACGGATAAGTGACCTGGAAGACAGAATGGTGGAATTCACTGCCATGGAACAGAATAAAGAAAAAAGAATGAAAAGAAATGAAGACAGCCTAAGAGACCTCTGGCTGTTAATGCAACAACATTCACATAATAGGGGTCCCAGAAGGAGAAGAGAGAGAGAAAGGACGCAAGAAAATATTTGAAGAGATTAGAGTTGAAAACTTCCCTAACATTGGAAAGGAAATAGCCACCCAAGTCCAGGAAGCACAGAGAGTCCCATACAGGATAAACCCAATGAGAAACATGCTGAGACACATAGTAATCAAATTAGCAAAATTAAAGACAAAGACAAATTATTGAAAGCAGCAAGGGAAAAACAGCAAATAACATACAAGAAAACTCCCATAAGATTAACAGCTGATTTCTCAGCAGAAACTCTACAAGCCAGAAGGGAGTGGCATGATATACTTAAAGTGATGAAAGGGAAGAACCTACAACCAAGATTACTCTACCCGGTAAGGATCTCATTCAGATTCGATGGAGAAATCAAAAGCTTTACAGACAAGCAAAAGCTAAGAATTCAGCACCACCAAACCAGCTCTACAACAAATGCTAAAGGAACTTCTCTAAGTGGGAAACACAACAGAAGAAACGGACCTACAAAAACAAACCCAAAACAATTAAGAAAATGGTCATAGGAAAATACATATCGATAATTACCTGAAACGTGAATGGATTAAATACTCCACTAAAAGACACAGGCTTGGGCTTCCCTGGTGGCGCAGTGGTTGAGAGTCCGCCTGCCAATGCAGGAGACACGGATTTGTGCCCCGGTCTGGGAAGATCCCACATGCCACAGAGCGGCTAGGCCCGTGAGCCATGGCCGCTGAGCCTGCACGACTGGAGCCTGTGCTCCACAACGGGAGAGGCCACAGCAGTGAGAGGCCTGCATACGGCAAAATAAATAAATAAATAAAAAGACACAGGCTTGCTGAATGGATACAAAAACAAGACCCATATATGTGGTGTCTAGAAGAGACCCACTTCAGACCTAGGGACACATACAGACAGAAAGTGAGGGAATGGAAAAGATATTCCATGAAAATGGAAATCAAAAGAAACCTGGAGTAGCAATACTCATATCAGGTAAAAGAGACTTTAAAATAAAGAATGTTACGAGAGACAAGGAAGGACACTACATAATGATCAAGGAACCAATCCAAGAAGAACATATAACAATTATAAATATATATGCACCCAACATAGGAACACCTCAATACAAAAGGCAACTGCTAACAGCTATAAAACAGGAAATTTACAGTAACACAATAATAGTGGGGGACTTTAAGACCTCACTTACACCAATGGACAGATCATCCAAACAGAAAATTAATAAGGAAACACAAGCTTTAAATGACACAATAGACAGATAGATTTAATTGATATTTATAGGACATTCCATCCAAAAACAGCAGACTACACTTTCTTCTCAAATGCACATGGAACATTCTCCAGGATAGACCACATCTTGGGTCACGAATCAAGGCTCAGTAAATTTAAGAAAACTGAAATCATATCAAGCATCTTTTCTGACCGAAACACTATGAGATTAGAAACGAGTTACAGGGGAAAAAACGTAAAAAACACAAACACATGGAGGCTAAACAATATGTTACTAAATAACCAAGAGATCACTGAAGAAATCAAACAATATGTAGAGACAAATGACAATGAAAACACGACGATCCAAACCTATGGGATGCAGCAAAAGCAGTTCTAAGAGGGAAGTTTATAGCTATACAAGCCTACCTCAAGAAACAAGAAAAATCTCAAATAAGCAATCTAACCTTACACCAAAAGGAACTAGAGAAAGAAGAACAAACAAAACCCAAAGTTAGCAGAAGGAAAGAAATCATAAAGATTAGAGCAGAAATAAATGAAATAGAAACAAAGAAAACAATAGCAAAGATCAATAAAACTAAAAGCTGGCTCTTTGAGAAGATAAAAAAAATTGATAAACAATTAGCCAGACTCATCAAGAAAAAGAGGGAGAGGACTCAAATCAATAAAATTAGAAATGAAAAAGGAGAAGTCAACAGACACTGCAGAAATACAAAGCAACCTAAGAGACTACTACAAGCAACTCTATGCCAATAAAATGGACAACCTGGAAGAAATGAACAAATTCTTAGAGAGGTAAAACCTTTCAAGACTGAACCAGGAAGAAACAGAAAATATGAACAGACCAATCACAAGTAACGAAATTGAAACTGTGATTAAAAATCTTCCAGCAAATAAAAGTCCAGGACCAGATGGCTTCACAGGTGAATTCTATCAAACATTTAGAGAAGAGCTAACACCCATGCTTCCCAAACTCTGCCACAAAACTGCAGAGGAAGGAGCCCTCCCAAACTCATTCTATGAGGCCACCATCACCCTGATATCAAAACCAGACAAAGATACTACAAAAAAAGAAAATTACAGACCAATATCACTGATGAATATACATGCAAAAATCCTCAACAAAATACTATCAAACAGAATCCAACAACACATTAAAAGGATCACACACCATCATCAAGTGGGATTTATCCCAGAGATGCAAGGATTCTTCAATATATGCAAATCAATCAATGTGATACACCTTATTAACAAATTGAAGAATAAAAACCATATGATCATCTCAATAGATGCAGAAAAAGCTTTTGACAAAATTCGCCACCCATTTCTGATAAAAACTCTCCAGAAAGTGGGCATGGAGGGAACCTACCTCAACATAATAAAGGCCATATACGACAAACCCACAGCAAACATCATTCTCAATGGTGAAAAACTGAAAGCATTTCTTGTAAGATCAGGAACAAGACAAGGATGTCCACTCTCAACACTATTATTCAACACACTTTTGGAAGTCCTAGCCATGGCAATCATAGAAGAAAAACAAATAAAAAGAATACAAATTGGAAAATAAGAAATAAAACCGTCACTGTTTGCAGATGACATGATACTATACATAGAGAATCCTAAAGATGCCGCCAGAAAACTACTATTGCTAATCAATGAATTTGGTAAAGTTGCACGATACAAAATTAATGCACAGAAATCTCTTGCATTCCTATACACTAATGATGAAAAATCTGAAAGAGAAATTAAGGGAATACTCCCATTTACCATTTCAACAAAAAGAATAAAAGACCTAGGAATAAACCTACTAGGAGACAAAAGACCTGTATGCGGAAAACTATTAGACACTGATGAAAGAAATTAAAGATGATACCAACAGATGAAGAGATATACCATGTTCTTGGATTGGAATAATCAATACTGTGAAAATGACTATACTACTGAAAGCAATCTACAGATTAAATGCAATTCCTATCAAATTACCAATGGCATTTTTTAGAGAACTAGAGCAAAAAAATTTTAAATTTGTATGGAGACACAAAAGACCCCGAATAGCCAAAGCAGTCTTGAGGGAAAAAAATGCAGCCAGAGGAATCAGACTCCCTGACTTCAGACTATACTACACAGCTACAGTAATCAAGACAATATGGTACTGGCACAAAAACAGAAATGTAGATCAATGGAACAAGATAACTTCAACTAATCTATGACAAAGGAGGCAAGGATATACAATGGAGAAAAGACAGCCTCTTCAATAAGTGGTGCTGGGAAAACTGGACAGCTACATGTAAAAGAATGAAATTAGAACACTCCCTAACACCATACACAAAAATAAATTCAAAATGGATTAGGGACCTAAATGTAAGACCGGACACTATAAAACTCTTAGAGGAAAACACAGGAAGAACCCTCTTTGACATAAATCACAGCAAGATCTTTTTTGATCCACCTCCTAGAGAAATGGAAATAAAAACAAAAATAAACAAATGGGACCTAATGAAACTTAAAAGCTTTTGCACAGCAAAGGAAACCATAAACAAGATGAAAAAACAACCCTCAGAATGGGAGAAAATATTTGCAAATGAATCAATGGACAAAGGATTAATCTCCAAAATATATAAACAGCTCATGCAGCTCAATATGAAAAAAACAAACAACCCAATCCAAAAATGGACAGAAGACCTAAATAGACATTTCTCCAAAGAAGACATACAGATGGCCAAGAAGCACATGAAAAGCTGCTCAGCATCACTAATTATTAGAGAAATGCAAATCAAAACTACAATGAGATATCACCTCACACCAGTTAGACTGGGCATCATCAGAAAATCTACAAACAACAAATGCTGGAGAGAGTGTGGAGAAAAGGGAACCCTCTTGCACTGTTGGTGGGAATGTAAATTGATACAGCCACTATGGAGAACAGTATGGAGGCTCCTTAAAAAACTAAAAATAGAACTACCATATGACCCAGCAATCCCATTACTGGACATATACCCAGAGAAAACCATAATTCCAAAATATACATGCACGCCAATGTTCATTGCAGCACTATTTACAATAGCCAGGTCATGGAAGCAACCTAAATGGTCATCAACAGACGAATGGATAAAGAAGATGTGGTACATATATACAATGGAATAATGCTCAGCCATAAAAATGAACGAAATTCGGTCATTATTGAGACATGGATGGATCTAGAGGCTGTCATACACAGTGAAGTAAATCAGAAAGAGAAAAACAAATATCGTATATTAACGCGTACGTGTGGAACCTAGAAAAATGGTACAGATGAACCGGTTTGCAGGGCAGAAATTGAGACACAGATGTAGAGAACAAATGTATGGACACCAAACGGGAAAAGCGGCAGGGTGGTGGTGGTGGTGGTGGGATGAACTGGGAGATTGGGATTGACATGTATACACTGATGTGTATAAAATTGATGACTAATAAGAACCTGCTGTATAAAAAAATAAATTAAATAAAATTCAAACATTAAAAGGAAAAAGAAAATATAGTTGAGCATAGGTTAATGGAATAAATTAAAATCACCCAAATATCTCTCACCTAACTACTGTGAAACTCCAGAATGAATCTATTCATATCAACTCTAGGACCCCTTCAAACTGTTCTTTCAGCTGCAACTAGAGTGATCTTCCCAAGAACATCTGATTAAGGCACCCTCAAATTGCCACTCCCATGCCCACTTTCACTCTTGGATAAAAATCCAAATCCAAAAACATGGTCTAGGAGACCTAAAAAGTTTGGCTCCTGTCACCTGCTCCAGCCTAGCTTCATACCACCCTCTTACTCTCTGTGGTTCTGCCCCTCTGGCCTTTTTCCAAGCTTTGGAACATGTTCCCATAACTTGTCCTTTGTCCTTGCTAATGACACAGCCTAAAATGCTCTAGACCTTCCCCTCCTCCTTCACATCCTAACTCAGGTGTCACTTCCTTAGGAAAGACTTCTGTGATCCCTAGCCTAGGTCCAGGCCCTCTAATTGGTGTGTTCATCCTTCACAACCCACCCTTTTTAATTGCTCAATTCAGTTTGTAATTCTTCACTCATTTCATGATTATTTTATTAATGTCTGTCTCCTCTTCCAGTCTGCAAACTCCAGAAAACAGAAAACATTTTGCTTTGCCTTATTCTACCCCCACCATTTAATAGTATTTGAATACAGAACACCATCGAATATTTGTTGAACCTTTTCCAAATATCAGGCCCTGGTCTAGGAGCTTTATATACACTGTCCATTCATTCAACAAGTATTTACTGAGCACCTACTATGTGCTGGGATAAACTAATAAACCAAAGATTCTTGCACTCAAAAAGGTTAGGGTGAAAGAAATAGTTAATAGGTAATCAGTATTTTTTGAGGAATACATTAAATTAGCATTCTAAAATGTGGTCAGTGCTATGAGGGAAAAAAAAAAAGAAAAGTAAGAACAAGGTAAAGAGATAAGATGCACAGGGCTGGGTTGCAAGTTTGGCTACAGTAGGCTTCACGGAGAAGGGAAACTCTGAGCAAAGGCATGAAGGAGGGAAGAAAGTTGCTATATGAATATCAGAAGGATGCATGTTCAGACCCTCTAAAATGACAATAGGCCTGACCTGTTCAAAGAAGAGCAAGTTGGCCAGGGCTGCTGGAGCCAAAACAGATGAGAGGAGAGGAGCAGGAGCTGGGGTGAGGAGTAACAGGGAACTATTCACGTAGGGCCTGGTAAGCACTCTAGCGGCTTTCCCTTCACTCCAAGTGAGAGATTCACTACAGGATTTTGAGCAATGATCTAACATGTTTTAAGAAGATTTCTCCGACTGCTCTATTTTTCAAAAGAGAAAAGGACTCTAAGGAAGCCAAGAGTAGAAACCAGAGACAGACCAGAGTAGAAAGCAGTAGAGAGCTTTGTGGAGCAAACCAAATACAGCAATGAGTAAAAAATGTTATAGACACTGGTCAAGTGGGATTTCTCCCAGGAATGCAGGGTTGGTTGAACATCTGAAAATCAACCAATGTAATAACCCACCGTAATAATGAAATAAAGAATAAAAACCATATTATCATTTTAATAGACACAGAAAAAGCATTTGATAAAATCCATTACGCTTTCATGATAAAAATACTCAACACACTAGGGATAGAAGATAACTTCCTCCACCTGATAAAGGGATCTACTTAAAACCAATAGTTAACATGATATAATGGAGAAAGATGATTGAATGCTTTCCTTCTATGAACAGGAACAAAATAAGGATATCCATTTTCATCACCTCTGTTCAACATTGTACTGGAGGTTCTAACCAGGGCATTTAGGAAGGAGGGAACAAAGGAAGGAATGAAAGAAAGAAGGAAAGAAGGAAGGAAGGAAGGAAGGAAGGAAGGAAGGAAGGAAGGAAGGAAGGAAAGAAGGAAGGAAAGAAGGAAGGAAGGAAGGAAAGAAGGGAGGAAGGAAAGGCATGCAGATTGGAAAAGAGGGAGTAAAACTATCTTATTTATAGACGGTTGGGTCTTATATATAGAAAGTAAATGAATCCACTAAAGAACTATCAGAACTAATAAGTTCTGCAATCAATATTCAAAAATCAATTGTATTCCTGTAAACTAGCAATGAATAGTTCGAAAATGAGATTTAAAATGGCAATCTCACTTATAATGGCAGCAAAAGAATAAAATTCCTGGTAATAAATTTAATAAAAGAAACTCAAGCCTTTTACACTGAAAGCTAGAAAACTCTGTTTTTAAAAAATTAAAGAAAATCTAAATGAATAGAAATCACCTAAATGTCAGCAGTCACCTAACTGCTGCTATAGCCCCAAAACTGATGCATCCATATTCACTCTAGGTCCCTTCAAACTGTTCTTCAGGGTACAACTAGAGGGATCTTCTCAAGAAGAACATGGATATGTTTTGAATTAGGAGATAACAGATATCTTGACGACTTGCTATGAGAAGTAACATTAGCTAACTTATTTCCCATAACAATTCCCATTTTATAGATGAAGGGACTATTCAAGGTAAATTAACCCACCTGAAGTAACATTAGAAAGCAGCAGAGCTGGAACTTCCCCTCAACTCTGTCTGACACCAACATCTGGCAATTACGCCAGCCACCCAGCAGAACCTGGAGCACTGAGCATTGATTTTTGAATATTGATCTTTTACCATGGTCACACTGCAGAACCTGTTTATTAGTTCTGAGAGTTTTTTAGTGGATTCATTGAGACTTTCTATATACAAGATGAAACCATCTAAAAATAAGACAGTTTCCAGAAAAAAAGAAGTAGGTAGCCCTAGAATTTAACCCTAGATACTCTCTAGAATTGGCCATGGGATGTGGAGTTGTAGCAGCAGAAACAGAAAGTGGAGGGAAAAGGAGTTATTTAAATAACAAGCGGATAAAGCAGGAGGACCTTTAAAAGGGATAGAACACATTGCCTGCAGATCAGAGGCGCCCAGAATGCCATCTGGTACCATCCCAGCCTCCTGCCTGGCTGGAGAGAGAATAGGAGGATGGGTAAAAGCAGACACACACACACACACACAGCCAATTACCAAGGAAAATAGATGACAAATGGATCTTACTAATCACTATTTTTCAGAGACAGAGGAGAAAACAGAAATAGAAACTGAGATGGCTCCTACACAGTGAAAGAAAAGAAAAACCGTGGACATATGGTGCAAAGTTTGAACCAGATTCTGTGCCCAGCATGGAACCTGTCCATTTTATCCTGGGAAAAAAAGAAAAGAAAAAGTACCCCTCCCCCCAACTCTATCCAGATGCTGTCAAAGATATCTTGTGGGAATCATCATCAATCATGGGAAGTTTTTACTAAAGAAATGGAAACCCAGACCTCAGACTGCTTTGGTTAGTAAAACTCAGTAGAGAGTGTGACAGAGGGGTGGCTACTGCCTGAGCCAGCGAACCAGGAGCACAGCACTGCAGGCAAGCCTGGGAGGACCCGACCAACCTGAATTTTTGTAAGCAGAGTGGAGCTGGTTTTGAAGTACTTCCAAATCCATGGGCAATATCATCAAGACCAAGGACTCAGACAAAAGCTTTTCAATAATAGCAGAGGAATTTAACACCTCACTTATACCAATGGACAGATCATCCAAACAGAAAATAAATAAGGAAACACAAACTTTAAATGACACAATAGACCAGATGAACTTAATTGATATTTATAGCACATTCCATTGAAAAACAATAAAATACAATTTCTTCTCAAGTGCACCTGGAACATTCTCCAGGATAGATCACATCTTGAGTCAAATCAAGCCTCAGTAAATTTAAGAAAATTGAAATTATATCAAGCATCTTTTCTGACCACAATGCTATGAGACTAGATATCAATTACAGGGAAAAACAAAAAGGCAAAAAATACAAACACATGGAGTCTAAACAAATATGCTACTAAACAACCAATAGATCACTGAAGGAATCAAAGAGGAAAGCAAAAAATACCTAGAAACAAATGACAATGAAAACATGATGACCCAAAACCTATGGGATGCAGCAAAAGCAGTTCTAAGAGGGAAGTTTATAGCAATACCATCCTACCTTAAGAAACAAGAAACATCTCAAATAAACAACCTAACCTTACACCTAAAGCAATTAGAGAAAGAATAAGAAAAAAACCCCAATGTTCACAGAAAGAAAGAAATCATAAAAATCAGATCAGAAATAAATGAAAAAGAAATGAAACAGTAGCAAAAATCAATAAAACTAAAAGCTGGTTCTTTGAGAACATAAGCAAAATTGATAAACCATGAGCCAGACTCATCAAGAAAAAAAGGGAGAAGACTCATATCAACAGAATTAGAAGTGAAAAAGGAGAAGACACTGCAGAAATACAAAGGATCATTTGAGACTACTACAAGCAACTACGTGCCAATAAAATGGACAACCTGGAACAAATGGACAAATTCTTAGAAAAGTACAACCTTCCAAGACTAAACCAGGAAGAAACAGAAAATATGAACAGACCAATCAGAAACACTGAAATTGAAACTGTGATTAAAAATCTTCCAACAAACAAAAGCCCAGGGCCAGATGGTTTCACAGGAGAATTCTATCAAACATTTAGAGAAAAGCTAGTGTCTGTCCTTCGCAAACTCTTCCAAAATATAGCAGAGGGAGGAACACTCCCGAAATCATTCTGCAAGGACACCATCACCCTGATACCAACACCAGACAAAGATGTCACAAAAAAAGAAAACTACAGGCCAATATCACTGATGAATACACATGCAAAAATCCTCAACAAAATACTAGCAAACAGAATCCAACAGCACATTAAAAGGATCATACACCATGAGCAAGAGGGTTTATCCCAGGAATGCAAGGATTCTTCAGTATACACAAATAAATCAATGTGATACACTATATTAACAAATTGAAGGATAAAAACCATGTGATAATCTCAATAGATGCAGAGAAAGCTTTTGACAAAATTCAACACTGATTTCTGATAAAAACTCTCCAGAAAGTGGGCATAGAGTGAATCTACCTCAACATAAAAAAAAGCTATATATGACAAACCCACAGCCAACTGAGAATGATTTCTCAATGGTGAAAAACTGAAAGCATTTCCTCTAAGACCAGGAACAAGACAAGGGTGCCCAATTCACTACTATTATTCAACATAGTTTTGGAAGTTTAAGCCATGGCAATCAGAGAAGAAAAAGAAATAAAAGGAATCCAAACTGGAAAAGAAGAAGTAACACTGTCACTGTTTGCAGATGACATGATACTATACATAGAAAATCCTAAAGATGCCACCAGAAAACTACTAGAGCTAATCAATGAATTTGGTAAAGTAGCAGGATACAAAATTAATGCACATAAATCTCTTGCATTCCTATAATAACAATGAAAACTCAGAAAGAGAAATTAAGGAAACACTCCCATTCACCACTGAAACAAAAAGGATAAAATACCTAGGAATAAACCTACCTAAGTAAGGAGGAAAAAAAACCTGTATGCAGAAAAGTATAAGACACTGATGAAAGAAATCAAAGATGATAAAACCATATGGAATTCCTGTCTTGAATTGGAAGAATCAACATTGTGAAAATGACTATACTACCCAAAGCAATCTACAGATTCAATGCAATCCCTATCAAATTACCAATGGCGAGAGAGATGTTGGTAAGATGGCAGAGGAGTAAGACGTGGAGATCACCTTCCTCCCCACAAATGCATCAGAAATATATCTACATGTGGAACAACTCCTCCAGAGCACCTACTGAACGCTGGCAGAAGGCCTCAGACTTCCCAAAAGGCAAGAAACTCCCCAAGTACCTGGGTAGGGCAAAAGAAAAAAGAAAAACCAGAGACAAAAGAATAGGGATGGGACCAGCAATTCTGTGAGGGAGCTGTGAAGGAAGAAAAGTTTCCACACACTAGAAGCCCCTTCACTGGCAGAGATGGTGGGGGCGGAGTTTCGGAGCCACAGAGGAGACCACAGCAATAGAAGTGCAGAGGGCAAAGCAGAGAGATTCCTGCACAGAGGAGACCTGCCGACCAGCACTCCCCAGCATGAGAGGCTTCTCTCCTCAACTGTTGGGGTGGGTGGGGCCTGGGAGCTGAGGCTCAGGGTTCGGAGGTCAGACCCCAGGGAGAGGACTGGGGTTGGCTGCATGAACACAGCCTAAAGGGGGCTAAGCACCACAGCTAGCCTGGAGGGAGTCAAGGAAAAAGTCTGAAACTGCCTAATTGGCAAGAGACCATTGTTTCAGGGTGTGCAAGGAGAGGGGATTCAGAACACCGCCTAAACCATCTCCAGAGATGGGCACGAGCCGTGGCTATCAGCTCAGACACCAGAGATGGGCATGAGGTGCTAAGGCTGCTGCTGCAGCCACCGTAAAGCCTCTGTGCAAGCACAGGTCGCTATCCATACCTCCCCTGCCGGGAACCGGTGCAGCGCGCCACTGCCAGGGTCCCGTGATCCAGGGACAACTTCCCTGGGAGAACACACGGCGCCTCAGGCTGGTGCAAAGTCATGCTGGCCTCTGCTGCCGCAGGCTTGCCCCGCATTCCGTACCCCTCCCTCCCACCGACCTGAGGGAGGCAGACGCCCTAATCAGCTGCTACTTTAACCCCATCCTGTCTGAGCAAAAAAAAGATGCCCTCAGGTGACCTACACGCAGAGGCTGGGCCAAATTCAAAGCTGAACCAGGAGCTGTGTGTACAAAGAAGAGAAAGGGAAATTTCACCCAGCATCTTAAGGAGCAGCGGATTAAATCTCCACAATCAACTTGATGTACCATGCATCTCTGGAATACATGAATAGAAAATGAATCATCCCGAAATTGAGGCGGTGGACTTTGTGTGATTTTGCTGTACAGCTTTGCTTTTACCATTTGTCCTAGGGTTCTGTCTGTCCTTTTTTTTTTTTTTTAGTATAGTTTTTAGCGCTTGTTATCATTGGTGGATTTGTTTTTTGCTTCGGTTGCTCTCTTCTTTCTTTCTTTTTAAATTACTTTAAAATTTTTTTATTTTTAATAATAACTTTGTTTTATTTATTTTTTCTTTCTTTCTTTCTTTTTTTCTCCCTTTACTTCTGAGCCGTGTGGTTGACAGGGTCTTGGTGCTCCAGCCAGGTGTCAGGCCTGTGCCTCTGAGGTGGGAGAGCTCAGTTGCGGACATTGGTCCACCAGAGACCTCCAGGCTCCACATAATATCAAATGGCAAAAGCTCTCCCAGAGACCTCCATCTCAATGCTAAGACCCAGCTCCACTCAATGACCAGCAAGCTACAGTGTGGGACACCCTATGCCAAACAATAGCAAGACGGGAACACAACCCCACACATTAGCAGAGAGGCAGTCTAAAATCATAATAAGGTCACAGACACCCCAAAACACACCACCAGATGCAGTCCTGCCTACCAGAAAGACAAGATCCAGCCTCAGACACAGGCACCAGTCCCCTCCACCAGGAGCCTACCAAACCCACTGAACCAACCTTAGCCCCTGGAGGCAGACACCAGAAACAACGGGAACTACGAACCTGCAGCCTGCAAAAAGGAGAGCCCAAACACAGTAAGTTAGCAAAAGAGAAGACAGAGAAATACACAGCAGATGAAGGAGCAAGGTAAAAACCCACCAGACCAAACAAATGAAGAGGAAATAGGCTGTCTACCTGAAAAAAAATCAGAGTAATGATAGTAAAGATGTTCCAAAATTTTGGAAATAATGGAGAAATGAAGAAAATACAAGAAATGTTTAACAAGGACCTAGAAGAACTAAAGAGCAAACAAACCATCATGAACAACACAGGAAATGAAATAAAAAAGTATCTAGAAGGAATCAATAGCAGAGTAACTATGGCAGAAGAATGGATAAGTGACCTGGAAGATAAAATAGTGGAAATAACAATTGTAGAGCAGAATAAAGAAAAAAGAATGAAAAGAATTGAGGACAGTCTCAGATACCTCTGGGACAACAATAAATGCACCAACAATGGAATTATAGGGGTCCCAGAAGAAGAAGAGAAAAAGAAAGGGACTGGACTGAGAAAATATTGGAAGAGATTATAGTTGAAACCTTCCCTAACATGGGAAAGGAAATACTCAATCAAGTCCAGTAACCACAGAGAGTCCCATACAGGATAAATCGAAAGAGAAACATGCCCAGACAAATATTAATCAAACTAGCAAAAATCAAATACAAAGAAAAAATATTAAAAGCAGCAAGGGAAAAACAACAAATAACATACAAGGGAATCCCCATAGGGTTAACAGCTGATCTTTCAGCAGAAAACTCTGCAAGCCAGAAGGGAGTGCCAGGACATATTTAAAGTGAAGAAAGAGAAAAATCTATAACTAAGATTACTCGACCCAGCAAGGATCTCATTCAGATTCAATGGAGAAATTAAAACTTTTACAGACAAGCAAAAGCTAAGAGAATTCAGCGCCACAAAACCAGCTTTAGAACAAATGCTAAAGGAACTTCTCTAGGCAGGAAACACAACGGAAGGAAAAGACCTACAATAACAAACCCAAGACAATTAAGAAAATGGTAACAGGAACATACATATCAATAACTACCTTAAATGTAAATGGATTAAATGCTCCAACCAAAAGACATAGACTGGCTGAATGGATACAAAAACAAGACCCATATATATGCTGTCTAAAAGAGACCCACTTCAGACCTAGGGACACATACAGACTGAAAGTGAGGGGATGGAGAAAGATATTCCATGCAAATGGAAATCAAAAGAAAGCTGGAGTAACAATTCTCATATCAAACAAAATACACTTTAAAATAAAGACTATTACAAGAGACAAAGAAGGACACTACATAATGATCAAGGGATCAGTCCAAGAAGAAGATATAACAATTGGAAATATTTATGTACCCCGCATAGGAGCACCTCAATGCATAAGGCAAATGCTAACAGCCATAAGAGGGGAAATGGACAGTAACACAATCACAGTAAGGGACTTTAACACCCCACTTTCACCAATGGACAGATCATGCAAAATGAAAATAAATAAGGGAACACAAGCTTTAAATAATACATCAAACAAGATGGACTTGATTGATATTTATAGGACATTGCATCCAAAAACAACAGAATACACTATCTTCTCAAGTGCTCATGGAACATTCTGCAGGATAGATCATGCCTTGTGTCACAAATCAAGGCTTGGTAAATTTAAGAAAACTGAAATGGTATCAACTATCTTTTCCGACCACAACGCTATGAGACTAGATATCAATTACAGGAAAATAACTGTAAAAACTACAAACATATGGAGGCTACACATACACTACTAAATAACCAAGAGATCACTGAAGAAATCAAAAAGGGAATCAAAAAATACCTAGAAACAAATGACAATGAAAACGCGATGACCCAAAACCTATGGGATGCAGCAAAAGCAGTTCTAAGAGGGAAGTTTATAGCAATACAATCCTACCTCAAGAAATAAGAAACATCTCAAATAAACAACCTAACCTCACACTTAAAGCAATTAGAGAAAGAAGAACAAACTGCCCCCCCCCCCGGCAAAGTTAGCAGAAGGAAAGAAATCATAAAGAACAGACCAGAAATGAATGAAAAAGACATGAAGGAAACAACAGCAAAGATCAGTAAAACTAAAAGCCAGTTCTTTAAGAAGATAAACAAAATTGATAAACCATTAGCCAGATTCCTCAAGAAAAAAAGGGAGAAGACTCAAATCAACAGAATTAGAAATGAAAAAGGAGAAGGAACAACGGACACTGCAGTAATACAAAGGATTATGAGAGATTACTACAAGCACCTAGATGCCAATATAATAGACACCCTGGAAGAAATGGACAAATTCTTAGAAAAGCACAACCTTCCAAGACTGAACCAGGAGGGAATAGAAAATATTAACAGACCAATCACAAGCACTGAAATTGAGACTGTGATTAAAAATCTTCCAACAAACAAAAGCCCAGGACCAGATGGCTTCACAGGCGAATTCTATCAAACATTTAGAGAAGAGCTAATGCCTATCCTTCTCAAACTCTTCCAAAACATAACCAAGGGAGGAACACTCCCAAACTCATTCTACGAGGCTACCATCACCCTGATACCAAAACCAGACAAAGATGTCACAAAGATAGAAAACTACAGGCCAATATCACTGATGAACATAGATGCAAAAATCCTCAATAAAATACTAGCAAACAGAATCCAACAGCCCATTAAAAGGATCATATACCATGATCAAGTGGGGTTTATCCCAGCAATGCAAGGTTTCTTTAGTATACACAAATCAATCAATGTGATAAACCATTTAGCAAATTGAAGGAGAAAAAACATATGATCATCTCAGTAGATCCAGAAAAAGCTTTCAACAAAATTCAACACCAATTTATGATAAAAACCCTCCAGAAAGTAGGCAAAGTAGGCATAATAAAAGCCATATATGACAAGCTCACAGCCAATGTCATTCTCAATGGTGAAAAACTGAAACCATTTCCTCTAAGATTAGGAACAAGACAAGGTTGTCCATTCTCACCACTGTTATTCAACATACTTTTCGAAGTTTTAGCCAGAGCAATCAGAGAAGAAAAAGAGATAAAAGGAATCCAAATCAGAAAAGAAAAAGTAAAGCTGTCACTGTTTGCAGATGACATGACACTATACATAGAGATTCCTAAAGATGCTACCAGAAAACTACTAAGGCTAATCAATAAATCTGGTAAAGTAGCAGGATACAAAATTAATGCACAGAAATCTTTTGCATTCCAATACACTAATGTTGAAAATTCTGGAAGAGAAATTAAGAAAACACTCCCATTTACCACTGCAACAAAAAGAATAAAATACCTAGGAATAAACCTACCTAAGGAGACCAAACACCTGTATGCAGAAAGCTATAAGACACTGATGAAAGAAATTAAAGTTGATACAAACAGATGGAGAGATATACCATATTCTTGGACTGGAAGAATCAACATTGTGAAAATGACTATACTACCCAAAGCAATATACAGATCAATGCAATCCCTATCAAACTACCAATGATATTTTTCACAGAAGTAGAACAAAAAATCTCACAATTTGTATGGAAACACAAAAGACCCCGAATAGCCAAAGCAATCTTGAGAAAGAAAAACGGAGCTGGAGGAATCAGGCTCCCTGACTTCAGACTATACTACAAAGCTACAGTAAGCAAGACAGTATGGTACTGGCACAAAAACAGAAATATAGATCAATGGAACAGGATAGAAAGCCCAGAGATAAACCCACACACATATGATCACCTTACTTTTGATAAAGGAGGCAAGAATATACAATGGAGAAAAGGCAGCCTCTTCATTAAGTGGTGCTGGGAAAACTGGACAGCTACATGTAAAAGAATGATATTAGAACACCCCCTAACACCATACAAAAAAATAAACTCAAAGTGGATTAACGACCTAAATGTAAAGCCAGACAGTATAAAACTCTTAGAGGAAAACATAGGCATAACACTCTATGACATAAATCACAGCAAGATCCTTTTTGACACAGCTCCTAGAGAAATGGAAATAAAAACAAAAATAAACAAATGGGACCTAATGAAACTTAAAAGCTTTTGCACAGCAAAGGAAACCATAAACAAGACGAAAAGACAAACCTCAGAATGGGAGAAAATATGTGCAAATGAAGCAACTGACAAAGGGTTAATCTCCAAAATTCACAAGAAGCTCATGCAGCTTAATATCAAAAAAACAAACAACCCAGTCCAAAAATGGGCAGAAGACCTAAATAGACATTTCTCTAAAGAAGATATACAGATTCCCAACAAATACATGAAAGGATGCTCAACATCACTAATCATTAGAGAAATGCAAATCAAAAGTACAATGAGGTATCACCTCACACCTGTCAGAATGGCCATCACCAAAAAATCTACAAACAATAAATGCTGGAGAGGGTGTGGAGAAAAGGGAACCCTCTTGCACTGTTGGTAGGAACAGAAATTGATACAGCTACTATGGAGAACAGTATGGAGGTTCCTTAAAAAACTAAAAATAGAACTACCATATGACTCAGCAGTCCCAATACTGGGCATATACCCTGAGAAAACCATAATTAAAAAAAAAAAACACATGCACCCCAATGTTCACTGCAGCACTATTTACAATAGCTGGGACTTGGAAGCAACATAAATATCCATCAACAGATGAATTGATATAGAAGATGTGGCACATATATACAATAGAATATTACTCAGCCATAAAAAGGAACGAAATTGAGTATCTGTAATGAGATAGGAGAACCTAGAGTATGTCATACAGAGTAAAGTAAGTCAGAAAGAGAAAAACAAATACCATATGCTAACACCCATATATGCTAACATTCCATATATGGAATCTCAAAATAATGGTACTGATGAACCTAGTGGCAGGGCAGGAATAAAGATGCAAATGTAGAGAATGGACTTGAGGACACGGGTAGTGGGAAGGGTAAGCTGGGATGAAATGAGAGAGTAGCATTGACATATATACAGTACCAAATGTAAAACAGATAGCTAGTGGGAAGGAGCCGCATAGCACAGGGAGATCAGCTCGGTGCTTTGTGACCACCTAGGGGGTGAGATAGGGAGGGTGGGAGGGAGACACAAGAGGGAGGGGATATGGTGATGTGTGTATACATATAGCTGATACATTTTGTTGTACAGCAGAAACTAACACAACATTGTGAAGCAATTATACTGCAATAAAGATTAAAAAAAAAGCTTTTGAGAATCCCTAAGACCAGGATGGGAAAGGTTAATGCAGGGGAGGGGAGAGCAGAGTGAGGATTCTAACAAGCTTTCACAAAAGGGGGTCTCTTTCTGCATAAGGCTGTGACTCTTGGGTTAGAACTCTATGTGACAGTAACTCTTGAGTTTCCTTAAGTTATTTATAAAGTACAATATATATGGATGAGTAACTGTAATCCTATACTGTAATATGTACATATAAATGTACCCTATAATGAGCACAGTATATAATTATCCATGCAAAATAAAATGTTACAGAGTTTCTCCTGTATTACTATAGTAGAATAATTGCTGTATTTACTTGAAATCTTCTAAGTTTAATGCATGTATTATACCATCCACTCTTGAATATCTGGAAGCACAAAAGGAAAGCTGTGATATCCTATCTCATTGCATAGCAGAGAACAGGCACCCAGAGGATATTTGCTGACTCAGTGAATGAATAGAAATGTATCTGATTTTGCTCTTGCTGAAGGGCAGAGCAAAGACAGGCCTGACCATTACTGGACCTGTTTGGTTGAGATGTAACAGAGCATCACGCTTGGTACCAAGACTTAGAGTCCCCAGCATTAATGCAACCAGCACTTCCAAAGGTTGTCATTCACAAAAAGACAAATATTGTAGGATTCTTCCCACTTATATGAGGTACCTAGAATAGGCAAATGCATAGAGACATAAGTAGATTAGAAGTAACCAGGGGCTGAGAGGAAGGGGAATGGGGAGTTATTGCTTAATTGTTACAGGACTTTGTTTCAAGTAATGAAAAAGTTTGGGAAATAAATAGAGGTGATGGTTGCATAACAATGGGAATGTAATCAGTGCCACTGAATTGCACACTTAAAATGGTTGAAATGGTAAATTTTTTCAATTGAAATATAGTTGATTTACAATGTTTCAGGCATACAGCAAAGTGATTCTGTTTTTTATATATGTGTATATATATATACACATATATTATTTTTCAGATTCTTTTCCATTATAGGTTATTACAAGATATTGAATATAGTTCCTTACACTATACAGTGGGTCCTTGTTGTTTGTCTGTTTTATATATAGTAGTGTGTATCTGTTAATCCCAAACTCCTAATTTATCCCTCCCCCATTTTCCCCTTTGGTAATCATTAGTTTGTTTTCTATGTCTGTGAGTCTATTTCTGTTTTGTAAGTAAAATCTAAAAATATCATTTGTATCATATTTTTAGATTCCACATATAAGTGATATCATATGGTATTTGTCTTTCTCTGTCTGACTTACTTCACTTAGTATGATAATCTCTAGGTTCATCCATGTTGCTGCAAATGGTATCATTTCATTCTTTTTTTAAGGCTGAGTAATATTCCATTGTATATATACCATATCTTTATCCTAAAATGAAAAATTTTATGTTATTTGTATTTTACTACCAAGAAATAAATTGTCATTAGATCTGAAGATGAGTGATCTCTTTTCCAAAAAAAATGCTTAGGTCTTTTAGGAAAGAGGGGTAAAGAGTGTGAAAAAGTCTTTAGACTGCCCACTTGGAAGGACGTGGGAATAGCAAGAGAAAAGTTCATCACCCACCACCCAGACCAGTGATTTTAACTGGCGGGTGCATCAGAATCTCCCTGAGGGTCTCATTAAAGCACAGAGTGCTGGGCCAACACACAGAACTCCTGAGTTTGGGACCCCAGAAATTTCACTTTTAACCACTTCTCAGGTACTGCTGATGCTCCTGGTCTACGAATCACACTTGCAAAACACAGTGCTAGGTAGGAGGTGCTCAGGAGATTTGGATGAGGGGCTTTTTCAGTAAGAGGTGTGGGGAGTACTCCTAAGCCATTTTTCTTTCAGGTCAAATTCTCCAGACGCTCAGTGATGCCTCCTCATAGTATCATCACTGATGGACCTCCAAGCAAAGATTTCCTAAACTTCCCTCTGCCTTAACTAACATTAACTTTAAAAAGACCTATGAGATTCTGAGGACTCTTTCCAAATCAGAGTCTGAGGTTCCAGACAGCAGAGGAGTTATTCTTTTTGTCTGTCTCAAAGCCTCACTGTGACTCGGTACTCATTCCTTGATTGCCAGAACGTATGCCTATGATCCCCAGCATCCGTGGAGGGTTTACCTCTATTAGAAATCAGGGGATTCCCTGGTGGTGCAGTGGTTGGGAGTCCGCCTGCCGATGCAGGGGATGCGGGTTCGTGCCCCGGTCCGGGAGGACCCCACGTGCCGCGGAGCAGCTGGGCCCGTGAGCCATGGCCGCTGAGCCTGCGCTCCGCGACAGGAGAGGCCACAACAGTGAGAGGCCCGCATACCGCAAAAAAAAAAAAAAGAAATCAGGATCTTCACGAAAGCTCAGGTGAGAGGGAAGATGACAAAAAATGCCAAGCCCACTTCTTTAAAGGATTGGATTTATTACCAATAAAATCCAACACAGGCCATAATCTGCCAGAGAACTCCAGGCCCATGATGCTACTAAAAATTCCCCTCCACACATCATGGTCTTGAGTTTCTTTACAGGTCTAAACAAGCAGTTTTCGCATGCTCTAGAAATCCTTCTCTCCCTTTGTCTTTTACCCTCTATCAAACTCCTACCCACCTTACAGCAACCAGCGCAAATTCCAGCTCTCCAACTACCTGAGTTCTCTAAGTTCTCAACACACTTTCTACGTTCCCTTTTTATACCATTTTCACAGCAACATGGACATTATCTACTTATGTATCTAACTCCACAATAGGCTAGAAGCTCTTTGAGGACAGAAACAACATTGTGATCTTGGAAGTCTGAGCACTTATCACAGGACCTGCTCCACAGTAATTTTTAAATACGTGTTTGGTGGGGAAATAATAAGTGAATAGGCCGCAACAGTCTTCTGCTAAACTGAAATATACCTCAACCTGAACCCCACGCTAGCTCTAGAAACCACAAAGTAAGTGTCATCCAAAATAGATTACGAGGAGTGAGCTGGAATGGTGGGAGGAAGGGCAAAGGAGCAAGGATGCCCCTGAGAGGGAAAGGAATATGCTGGACACACTGTTCAGCTTCACCGAGAATGGGGCCTAGTACAAGGATTCCTCTGTGTGGGTCATCCTAAACCAAATGAGACGCACATCTTCAGATACAGCCTTCCCTGTGAGTGCTCTGAAGGTGAGGTCATGTTGCATTGTCTATTTTTTTCAGAGGATTTGACAGTTTTTAATTGCACTTCATACATATTGAGCATTGCTTAGTTCATCAGATTCATCAGATAAAAAGTAACTCCCTCACCAAAAGGATGCATAGAAAAAATTTTAAATATTGACCTACATGGGCAGCTTCTTGAAGGTCTGAAAATCATCTGGCTTGCCGGGATCACGTGTTCTTCAGATTAAACTGAAATTGGACTCCAAATTTGGTGGGACTTCCAGCAACCCTTTACCCCCAGCGTTCACCCATAAATGTTCACCTGGCAAGATTTACTGGAGACTTGGGGCATAAGGTGGTTGTGACGGTAATTAAACCACCAGGCAGCGCAGCAGGGAAAAAACTGAATGTTGGACATTCTAGATTTTAAAAGTCCTTCAAGCCTTTCCTCCCCTAGAGAGTTTCTGCCCCTTTATTCTTGAGCTCAGCTCTGTCGTTTTTTCATATTGCTACATCTATCCCAGCTATGCCCTGGGGGTGTCTTTCAACAACTGTCTTCTTTCAGTGAGGACAATAGGACTTACTGAAGAGAAAAATAAAAGGATCCCATTATCAAATAAATTTGGGGAGCTCCAGTTGAAATGCGATAGGAATTTTTTTAACCCTAGGATTTCTCTGAGTCTTTAATGCACTAATATATGTTATAAATTGCTAAGAGAGTGATTTTTGAAAGTCTTTAACAAGATCTATTTTCATTATTTCTCAGAAATCGCATCGTTTGTGATGACTTTGGCTCCAAATAGCACAAACTCTGACTTACAATGACTTGAGCAACAAGAAATATGATCATGCCGCGTGGCTGGAAGTTGAGATGTAGGATGGTTGATTTCGCGGATCAGTGATGGCACCAAGGGCTTAGATGTTTTCCCTCTTGGCCTCTGCCATCCTCAGTGTTGACTCACAGTAGTAGCACGATGGCTGCAGCAGGTACAGGCTTTAAATCTGTAGTGGCAGTATCCTTAAGAAGGGGAGTGGCCATTTCTTCCTAGGGCTTTTTCTTAGAGAGAAAAGACTTGTTCCCAAATCCCCCCATAGACTCTCTCACATGTCTTTGGCTGGAACTAGGTCTTAGCCTTATTGCTAAACTAACTCACAGCAAGGAGGATGGCTGAGCCTCCCTTAAGCACCTGGGTACACATGGGATGGGTAGATACCTGCACACAATTGAGGTTCTTTTTGGAAGGCGTTAGGTGGGAATAAGCGCTGGTCAGGCCACTAATAATGTCCATCAAAGAAGCACATTTCTATGGACTGAATTTTGTCCCTCCTAAAATCCATACGCTGAAGGTCTAACCTTCCATGTGACTGATTAGATTTGGGGATTGGGCCTTCAGGAGTAATTAAGGTTAAATGAGGTCATAAGGGTAGAGCTCTAATCTGGTAAGACTGGTGGCCTTATAAGAAAAGGAAGAGAGAGATAGAGAGAGTACATGCACCAAGGAAAAGCCACGGGAGGACAGTGCAAGAAGGTGCTGTCTGCAAGCCAGGAGGCGAGCTCTCACCAGAAGCCAACCCTGTCAGACCTGCACCTGGGACTCCCAGTCTCCAGAACAGGGAGAAAATAAATTTCTGTTGTTTAAGCCACCCAGTCTATGGTATTTTGTTACAGCAGCCTGCACTGACTAATGTACACTACAGTGTGATAAGGAATTAAAACAATACAGAAGTTTCTGGAAAAATGATGAAATACTCCTCCTCTATGCCAACTCCATTCCCTCTCTGGAGATTGCTGCTAAAAACAATTTGTGGTATACTTTTTAACGCTTACCAAATGTATGTATATGTTCATGTGCCATAAACATACATATATCATTGTACCCACACATGTCTTTGTTGTTGACTTTTTATTTTTTAACAGTGACATTTCACTTACCATTATGCAAGCTTATTTTCATTCAACAAAATATATAGCTTTAAATCATTCCTTATAAAGGTTGCATAGATATACCATCCAGATGTATCATAATTTCTTCAACCACCTCAGTATGGAAGGATGTTGTGTGAAGTGGGTCCCACATGTATCTGAACATGGAGTATCTCCTGGGATTTGTATTCAGCACATTTGTGGATCTGCTGCTCTAGAATTACAGGTTCTCTCTGTTTCTCATCCTAAAAGAAGACAATGTCTTGAAGCTTTTCCGATGTTTGACCATGGCAGAATGTAGCTGGCTGATGGTACCCAAAGGACATGATGACACAGGATGCTAATGAATGATTATGTGCTGGATAGTCCTCTTCTGGCCCCTGTGCATCAAAAATGCTAACTTCTCATTCTTTAGGTGACCAGACACTTTGTTCTTTCATGCATGACACCGTACTGTTATGGAAATTGTGACATGACTCATCCACTGACTTATTCCATCTTGGATGAACTCTCCTTCAAGCTATGTAGCTCGAATAGAGTAAATCTGACTAATAAATTTACAGGCAGGATTTTGGCAACATAAAAGATTCTGGCCTCCCTGGAAAAGTTTAAAAAATTTGTGTAATGTTTATGAGGAAGTTATTTTTCGTTATGTATGCTATTTGAATCTAATTTTAATAATCCACGAACACTCTATAAATCTAGGAAACCCGCCCTGGTAAAGTCATTTAGTCTTTGCACCCATTTAATCCTACCAGTGGGGTTGTTGAAATAAACATGGTTGATTTCTAACATGACCGAGAGTTTACACAACTGCCCTGTTTGCAAGAGCCAAGATATTATTGTGTTTATCGTAGACAAAAGATGACTTTCACTTGGGGATTGGATTGAGTTCCAACAGAAGTGCCATAAAACGGTTGATGGCTTGCCTAGACTGCAAGGTGAAAAAATTCTTCTTCTGTTTGCACAGTTTTGTTTCTTTTCCCTTTGGAATTTCTGAATCATTCGTATCTTTAGATTCCTAAGCAAGTCTTTGCAGATAGGATGGATGGATACTTATCATATATAAGTATTCATACATGCTATATATAATTGAAATATACTTTAACATACTTTTGATTATTTGTTGTAGTCTAATCATACTTCTTATACCGTCATTGGATGCTATGTACTTTTAAGATATAGAAGTGTTTACATGGGAGTTTGAATAAGAATATGATTTTTTTTCCAATTTAATGTATCCATGATTCTTTGAAGAAACACTGTAATAGAAACTAATGAAAAAATTGGTGGCTACTACTCTAAAAAAATAATGGAATGGAACTAACGAGTGCTATCAAATAAACGCCTTTAAATAATGAGGCATGGGAACTATCTCAGCTTCCACAGTCTGAAATCTGGGTGATTTGAAAGTCACCCTTGTCTAGAAAGACACCACAGTTGACAAAAATTAGGTGCTAAAGATTAAGCAGATTTGGGAAAGATATTTTTTCTTATAATTCTTTTGAAATCAAGAGAGAAAATTCATTAAAAAATTTGTCTCTGATCCATCAATTTAATGACTCTAGTTCTTTTTCTTTTCCTCTACCTAAAATAAATTAAAGCCAAAACGAGGCTTTAAAACTGAAGAAATGAAAAATTAATTTGTTAGACAAACGTTCCAAACTACTGCATGTGGACCTTCCAACAACTGAGTCAACAAACTGAGATATGTGTATCACAAATACCCACAATCGTATGGGAATTAGGTTTACAGAATAATCTTTCTGTTGGAACTCAATCCAATCCCCAAGTGAAGGTCATCTTTTGTCTACAATAAACACAATAATATCTTGGCTCTTGCAAACAGGGCAGTTGTGTAAACTCTCGGTCATGTTAGAAATCAACCATGTTTATTTCAACAACCCCACTGGTAGGATTAAATGGGTGCAAAGACTAAATGACTTTACCAGGGCGGGTTTCCTAGATTTATAGAGTGTTCGTGGATTATTAAAATTAGATTCAAATAGCATACATAACGAAAAATAACTTCCTCATAAACATTACACAAATTTTTTAAACTTTTCCAGGGAGGCCAGAATCTTTTATGTTGCCAAAATCCTGCCTGTAAATTTATTAGTCAGATTTACTCTATTCGAGCTACATAGCTTGAAGGAGAGTTCATCCAAGATGGAATAAGTCAGTGGATGAGTCATGTCACAATTTCCATAACAGTACGGTGTCATGCATGAAAGAACAAAGTGTCTGGTCACCTAAAGAATGAGAAGTTAGCATTTTTGATGCACAGGGGCCAGAAGAGGACTATCCAGCACATAATCATTCATTAGCATCCTGTGTCATCATGTCCTTTGGGTACCATCAGCCAGCTACATTCTGCCATGGTCAAACATCGGAAAAGCTTCAAGACATTGTCTTCTTTTAGGATGAGAAACAGAGAGAACCTGTAATTCTAGAGCAGCAGATCCACAAATGTGCTGAATACAAATCCCAGGAGATACTCCATGTTCAGATACATGTGGGACCCACTTCACACAACATCCTTCCATACTGAGGTGGTTGAAGAAATTATGATACATCTGGATGGTATATCTATGCAACCTTTATAAGGAATGATTTAAAGCTATATATTTTGTTGAATGAAAATAAGCTTGCATAATGGTAAGTGAAATGTCACTGTTAAAAAATAAAAAGTCAACAACAAAGACATGTGTGGGTACAATGATATATGTATGTTTATGGCACATGAACATATACATACATTTGGTAAGCGTTAAAAAGTATACCACAAATTGTTTTTAGCAGCAATCTCCAGAGAGGGAATGGAGTTGGCATAGAGGAGGAGTATTTCATCATTTTTCCAGAAACTTCTGTATTGTTTTAATTCCTTATCACACTGTAGTGTACATTAGTCAGTGCAGGCTGCTGTAACAAAATACCATAGACTGGGTGGCTTAAACAACAGAAATTTATTTTCTCCCTGTTCTGGAGACTGGGAGTCCCAGGTGCAGGTCTGACAGGGTTGGCTTCTGGTGAGAGCTCGCCTCCTGGCTTGCAGACAGCACCTTCTTGCACTGTCCTCCCGTGGCTTTTCCTTGGTGCATGTACTCTCTCTATCTCTCTCTTCCTTTTCTTATAAGGCCACCAGTCTTACCAGATTAGAGCTCTACCCTTATGACCTCATTTAACCTTAATTACTCCTGAAGGCCCAATCCCCAAATCTAATCAGTCACATGGAAGGTTAGACCTTCAGCGTATGGATTTTAGGAGGGACAAAATTCAGTCCATAGAAATGTGCTTCTTTGATGGACATTATTAGTGGCCTGACCAGCGCTTATTCCCACCTAACGCCTTCCAAAAAGAACCTCAATTGTGTGCAGGTATCTACCCATCCCATGTGTACCCAGGTGCTTAAGGGAGGCTCAGCCATCCTCCTTGCTGTGAGTTAGTTTAGCAATAAGGCTAAGACCTAGTTCCAGCCAAAGACATGTGAGAGAGTCTATGGGGGGATTTGGGAACAAGTCTTTTCTCTCTAAGAAAAAGCCCTAGGAAGAAATGGCCACTCCCCTTCTTAAGGATACTGCCACTACAGATTTAAAGCCTGTACCTGCTGCAGCCATCGTGCTACTACTGTGAGTCAACACTGAGGATGGCAGAGGCCAAGAGGGAAAACATCTAAGCCCTTGGTGCCATCACTGATCCGCGAAATCAACCATCCTACATCTCAACTTCCAGCCACGCGGCATGATCATATTTCTTGTTGCTCAAGTCATTGTAAGTCAGAGTTTGTGCTATTTGGAGCCAAAGTCATCACAAACGATGCGATTTCTGAGAAATAATGAAAATAGATCTTGTTAAAGACTTTCAAAAATCACTCTCTTAGCAATTTATAACATATATTAGTGCATTAAAGACTCAGAGAAATCCTAGGGTTAAAAAAATTCCTATCGCATTTCAACTGGAGCTCCCCAAATTTATTTGATAATGGGATCCTTTTATTTTTCTCTTCAGTAAGTCCTATTGTCCTCACTGAAAGAAGACAGTTGTTGAAAGACACCCCCAGGGCATAGCTGGGATAGATGTAGCAATATGAAAAAACGACAGAGCTGAGCTCAAGAATAAAGGGGCAGAAACTCTCTAGGGGAGGAAAGGCTTGAAGGACTTTTAAAATCTAGAATGTCCAACATTCAGTTTTTTCCCTGCTGCGCTGCCTGGTGGTTTAATTACCGTCACAACCACCTTATGCCCCAAGTCTCCAGTAAATCTTGCCAGGTGAACATTTATGGGTGAACGCTGGGGGTAAAGGGTTGCTGGAAGTCCCACCAAATTTGGAGTCCAATTTCAGTTTAATCTGAAGAACACGTGATCCCGGCAAGCCAGATGATTTTCAGACCTTCAAGAAGCTGCCCATGTAGGTCAATATTTAAAATTTTTTTCTATGCATCCTTTTGGTGAGGGAATTACTTTTCATCTGATGAATCTGATGAACTAAGCAATACTAAATGTATGAAGTGCAATTAAAAACTGTCATATCCTCTGAAAAAAACAGACAATGCAACATGACCTCACCTTCAGAGCACTCACAGGGAAGGCTTATCTGAAGATGTGTGTCTCATTGGTTCAGGATGACCCACAAGCAAATTGAACCAATCAGAACTCCAGAACATCCAACCCCCCGTGCCCTTCACAGAGGTACCCTCCGACTACCAGTTATCATTAATGTTGTTTTACAAGTATTTGTGGGATGTTATGATTAACATCTGTCCTTTTCTATTTGTTTATAAAACCCATCAGGACAGAGACCATACCTATTTCGACTCACCATCCCATCCCAGGTACCTAAACAGTACTCAGCCTATAGTAAGCTCTCAATAAATGTGTGATAAACGGATGAATCCATCAGTGAATGAGATACTTAAAAACCCTAGTAGATAAACTGAAGAAGCGAATCCCTCATGCTTAGTGACTATCATAAAGAATAAATTCGTTCCCATTGTAAAATAATGTCTATCATAGACAGTATATTCGTATCAGGTTCTGCAGAAAAACCTTAATGACAAATAATAGAAATATATATCTTTCCTGATTTATGCCTCTTGCCTAAGACCTTGCTACTTGTTCCTTTCATGTCTATTTTGACAGAATTGGGACCAGTATTAAATTGCCATGGAGTGAATTTTTGGGCTCTTTTATGCCCGATTGAACAGAGGACGGCTTGTTCTTTACCCGCACACTGGCACATCTTCCCCTCATACCAACTACCCAATATGGCATCAGGAATTTGTTCTATAATTCATCTTGTCTCTTGGGTTATCACCAAGGCTACCATAGGTTAATTAGTTGTAAAACTGGTTAGTGCTTCGGGAAGTTAGGTCTTCCCATACAAAGGGATATAAAAAGGGAGCATCGATTTCCAGAATGCTCACTTCTAAAAGCACCTTCACAGAAATCCAAATGCCCATTAATGGAGCGATCTTCTTTTTCAGATACGGAAAACAATGTTATCATCTGGCAAGGCAAATGGGGAGGAGAAGGGGAAAAACGTGGGAGAAAGATCCCAAGACTGCAGCCAAGTAGACGTTGCACCCTGTTCGCATGTTATCATTCCTTTTTCGGCAAATGCCAAAGCGTAGACCCAGACAGTTTGACAAATAAGTAGGATCATGGAGAACACTGAGGAGGACGATTAAGGGAGTGGAATCACTGATATATGAGGAGAGAAGCTTTTGAAAAATCTAATTATGAAGCGACCCAGCCAAACGATTAGTTTGCTGAGAAAGTGCAGATGTACTTCTGGTTTGCACTTAGAAGCAGAGTGGGTTAGGAACAAAATGAATTTTTCCAGCAGGATGTGCATAGGAGTGAAAGAAGAAATAAAAAATGGGGAAATCAAGACCCAGTGTCAGGACAAAATCCCTCACAGGAAAATATGTTACTCTGTAAAGATCTCTTGCCACGCCCGGAAGTCTCATCTCCAGATAGAGGACTTGGAAGCAGACCCCAGCTCCTCCCTACTATGCCCCACCCTGGGCCTGACAGGCTGGCCAGAAGGGCCCTGTCCTTTCCAATCAGCGTGATTGTTTAATGCAAACAGCTTTTATGTTTATGATAGGGGTGTCCTTAGAATAAACAGAGAAAATATTCCAATATGAATAGGTCTTGATCAACCTTCAAAAGGTTGCTAAAAGGCTGGCTTACCCTAACAGAGTATGTCAGGCACCATTCTTTACACAAATGTCTTCCTACTGTGTTGAGAAACACAGTCCCTGATTTATTCTGATGTTTAACTACTTCTCTGTGTTGTCAAGCATTTCCAGCACCCTCAGGAGAGGCTCATGGAGACAGGCACCCTCTCTGTGCCTGCAAACGGGTCTTGAGCACCTCAACTTTGCCATAAAACAAAAGCTGCTCAGGATGGAGTGGTAGACCCACCTCAAGTGAGCTGTGGGTCAAAATCAGAAAAAGCCATGAGAGACCAGAGTGACGCCTCAGTTTGCCACCTTCGAATGTGGAAACATGGTTCAATGGCTCTGTTGCATCATTCTGAACTCCAGGGAAATGAAAAAAATCAACTCACAATGGATTAAAGACTTAAATGTGAGACCTAAAGCCATTAAAATACTAGAAGAAAATAAAGAAAATAACTTCTTGACATTGATCTTGACAATGATTTTTTGGTCATGAGGCCAAAGGCACAAGCAACAAAAGCAAAAATAGACAAATGTGGGAATCCCCTGGTGGTCCAGTGGGTAAGACTCAGCGCTCCCGATTCAGAGGGCCAGGGTTCAATCCCTGGTCCGGGAACTAGGTTGTGCATGCATGCTGCAACTAAGACCTGACGCAGCCTAAATAAATAAATAAATATTTTTAAAAAACTGATAAATGGGAGTGCATCAAACGAAAAAGCTTCTGCACAGCAAAGGAAACAATCAACAGCGTGAAAAGGCAATTTACAGAATGGGAGAAAATATTGGCAAATCATTTGTCTGATAAGGGATTAATATCCAGAATATATAAGGAACTCCTATAACTCAAGAGCAAAAAAAAAATTAAAATTAAAAAAACTGGTTAAAAAGTGGACAAATGACCTGACTAGATGTTTCTCAAAGAAGACATACAAATGGCCAACAGGTCATCATCTAGGGTTTTGGGGTTTTTTTGGTGGGGGAGGATTATTTTGTTTGTTTTCTGTGGTTGCTGTTGATGCTATTACTGTGCCTGTAGTCATCATCATTAGAATTTCCTTGATCTACTTGTTTTCATGTGTTTATTTTCAGGTTTCAGATATCATTTTGTGTTCAGAACATCTCCTGTAAATAACACATAGCTGGAATTTTAATCTCTGTTGCACCTGTTGTGATATGGTTGGACTTCTGCCGTCTTATTTTGTGTTTCCCACTTGCATTCTTTCTCCTTGATTCCTTTTAATTTTCTTTCCTGCCTTTTATTTAATTAAAATTTCTTTGCTTCATTTTTTTCCCTCTATGGTTTAAAAGTTTGCCATTTTTTCCTACTTTTCTAGTAGTTTTCTTGAACTTTAAGTGAGCATAATTATATCCTAACAATGTATTTAGTAAGAATTTTACTTACAGAGACACATTTTCTTTTTAATTTTTTTTGTATGTGTACTTTTGATTTTCTTGGGGGGAGGGATGGGGAGTTGAACAGGAAAATCACCTAATGATTTTTCTCTATTTTCCTTTTTTTCCCTACATCTTCCCCAAAGATACCTGCATTTTTAAAACGTAAAAATAAAAGTACATGGGTATAAATTCAGATAAAATTAAAGGACTTACATGAAAATAGCTATACAGCACCATACTTCTCCGTATATTTACAACTTGCTGCCTGAAGCAAACTCTTCAAATATTTTTGCCATTTATTCTAGTATTTACCACCAAGCATGTAAAGAATATGCTGACACTGTTGCTTACTGAGTTATCGAATTTAGACAATGCCTGTGGACTTGCTGTTTTGGTAGATGGCTCTGGATTGGTTTCCCAGAAGCCATAGTTAACCTCTGTCTTGCATTTCTCAACTATGGAAAACTAGAATACCTTCCCAGACTCCCTTGAAGCTGGGTGTACAGTTTCACCAATGAGATATAGTCAGATGTCCCTGGGAGAGCTTATTCCTTCTTAAATAAAAGCACTAACTCTCACTAGTAGAAACAATTGGCCCCGTGTCCTTCATCCATGTTCCTGCCTGGAATGTGGAGTCAGTACATGAAGGCATAGTAGCCACACACTAAAGATGGTAGAGGAGAAAGATAGAAAGAGCCTGATTCCTGATAACATGGGTTGTCATTCTACCAGGACTTCTGAGGCCACTCTTGTAGGGTTTTCTGTCATTCACAACAATTCTATTTGTTTTAGTTTCTGGGCTTCCCTGGTGGTGCAGTGGTTAAGAATCTGCCTTCCAATTTAGGGGACATGGAGCCCTGGTCCAGGAAGATCCCACATGCCTTGGAGCAACTAAGCCCATGTGCCGCAACTACTGAGCCTGCACTCTACAGCCCGCGAGCCACAACTACTGAGCCCACGAGCCACAACTACTGAAGCCCGCATGCCTAGAGCCTGTGCTCTGCAATGAGAGAAGCCACCTCAATGAGACGTCACGCACTGCAACAAAGAATAGCCCCCGCTCGCCACAACTAGAGGAAGCCCGCACACAGCAAAGAAGACCCAATGCAGCCAAAAATAAATAAATAAAATGAATAAATTTTTTTAAAACTAAAAAAAAGAAAAACAATTATTCTTGGTTAAAAACACAATCTCTTACCTTTTTATCTATTACTGTCATTCTAACTCCATTAATCCCTTTGATTTTTTTTCCTCATTCAGGGTTATCATTACAAGGCTTTGCTCTGTCATGAATTCACTTTTCTGCTATGTCTTTTCTATTCCTATTCTGTTTCTTTCACTTAAAAGAGAACTTGTACCCTTAATTTTTTCTTTCTTCCTCAGTAATCTTCCTTTTCCATTCATGTTCGCTTTAAATTCTACACTGCAAAGCACTTGTAGGAAATTTTTATTTGTTTCTTGGGTCATGTTTTCTTAAGCTTAGATTCTTCTTCTTTTTTTTTTAATGCCTGCCTTCTTGCATCGTTTAGATGGTTTTTTTCTCCACACTGTTACTTTTCATATTAACTAGGAGAGTCCTTTTTTATATATTTTATTTGCTCTATAAAGATGAGGTTGAATTATCCATCAGTCCATCCCCACATTATTTGATACCTGATTAGCTTCCCTTCAGAGTTTCACTTGGAGGTCTGAATGTTGTAAGCTAGATATGTTTTTACACAGCCTCAGTAACATCTGCTTTCATGCATCCTACAGGAAGAAGAAAGGGGAGCCCAGGTGGGACTAGAGCTAGTTGTACTGCATTTATCTGGGCAGAATTATCAACTGTTTAGAAAGCCAAACCAGGACACAGCCACATCAAAACAAACGAACAAACAATCATAATAAAATACAATAATCATTTATATATCTGTTACCATTTTAATATAAAATATGACAAGTGGATGTTTGAAATAATAATTATTCTATACAAGTGTTAATATTTAAACAAAAAAAATAAGACAAAGTAGCACTTAGTAGTACTTACTAGTAGGTCTAAACAAATAATATGTGTGAGAAATGTGTAATATTTTTATAAAATTTCTTTCTGCCCTCTGATAGAGAAATTATTTAAACCTTTTAAAACTATTGTATGTAACAGTTATGCTATACATACATTATGCTATATTAATATCTATTCTGAAGATACCCAAATATAATGCATTGCAAAAAGAGAACCATATCACACTGGTTTCTAGTTTTGATGATGTCAAGCTAAATAACCTCTCCACAAAAGCATTTGCACATAGAATACTTAAGATTTATTTACTAGCAACACTAGGTTTTTAGACTTGTAGGAATTAGTTTCTGGTTCTTTAGAAAGGTCCATCCATATCATATCTACTAGCTTGTTACAGTAGACCAGTTGTCTGCCCATCAGGTCATTTGCATCCTTAAATTTATCAAATAGATTTTCCATGTCTACAATGTGTATAATTTTGAAAAAATCCAAAGTCAAACCTCTTTCATGGAAAATGGTTTTAAAGCAAAAAAGTAGTTTGAATTTTTGAAATCAAAGCTGGATTCCAAATACATTACAGTTTTAGGAAATAAACTGAGAAAGTCCTGTTTAATTTGGCTGCACATTTTTATGAATTCTGAAGCAGTCTTATTTCTCCCCTAAAAATGAGTCTTCCTTCTTTTTTTTTTTCCCTATAAGTGTTTGCTACAGCCTAACACAATTCAAGTGCTGTCAGTTCATCCTTTTCTAGGGCTCCTTAATATCTCTTCAAAGATCACCAAAAAGCTTTGAAGAAACATTTTATAAATCTCTCTTTTAAAGTAATCCTTTTCCCCATTTTTATCCTCAAGGTATTTCCAAATTAGAGAAAGAGATTCTTCTTATCTCACACTTGAAAATATTTTATAGCAGGCCAACATTTTAAAAACTTTTTTACAGTCAACAAAAATGTATCAAGACGTACCATGCTGTAGGATGCTATCTCCTTTCATTTCTATAAAGTCAAAATTTTATTAATTGCTTCTGTATGTTTTGAGGAAACTTGAAAGTGACAAAAGAAAACTCTTATTGTGAATAACACTGGTAAGAAAATCACCCCCTTTTTAGCAATGCTGTGTACAAGGTGTGCAGGGCATTTAACAGGTAAGATTTTTTCATTTTCTTTGGTAAAAAGTTTATAGAGTAAATAGGATTTGTCAAAATTTACATTAGCACTGTCTGCCAAGTGACTGTGTGTATACACACACACACACACACACACACACAAAATGGAATAACATTCAGCCATAAAATAGAATGAAATAATGCCATTTGCAAAAACATGGATGCAACTAGAGTTTATTATACTAAGTGAAGTAAGTCAGAGAAAGAAAAATACCATATGATACTACTTATATGTGGAATCTAAAATATGACACAAATGAAGCTATCTACAAAACAGAAACAGACTCACAGACAGAGAGAACAGACTTGTGGTTGCCACTGGGGGAGGGATGGAGTGGGAGGTTGGAGGTTAGCAGATGTAAGCTTTTATATACAGAATGGATAAACAACAAGGTCCTACTGTATAGAACAGGGAACTATATTCAATATCCTATGATAAACCATAATGGAAAAAAAAATTAAAAAAAGAATGTATGTATAGCTGAATCACTTTGCTATACAGCAGAAATTAACACAACATTGTAAATCAGCTATACTTCAAAAAAAATTACATGGTCATTTGACTTTCTTCCTCAGTGGTATCTGGGTCATGCTGACAAAGGTATTGTGATCATTCTCATTTTGTTATCCGAACTCTCAGAAAATCTGTTCACAATGCTTAAAATTAAACTAACAGGGCTTCCCTGGTGGTGCAGTGGTTGAGAGTCCGCCTGCCGATGCAGGGGACACGGGGTCATGCCCCGGTCCAGAAAGATCCCACATGCCGCGGAGCAGCTAGGCTCGTGAGCCATGGCCGCTGAGCCTGTGTCTGGAGCCTGTGCTCCGCAGTGGGAGACGCCACAACAGCGAGAGGCCCGCGTACAGCAAAAACAAAAAAACAAAAAAACAAAAACACAAAAACACAAAAAAAATTAAACTAAAAAATACAGACTGTTAATGTTCACAGTCACAATGCCCTTACATTCACACTTAAGTCTCACCATCCAGAATGGTGCAATAATGAATAGTCCAATAGTCCTTTATTGTGAACCACAAATCATGATTGCCAACATCAGTGGTGAGAGGAAACAATGGTGACTACAAAGGGTACCCATTTATCCAACTACACCATATCTAATTGCCATTAAAAACAATAGTACTTTCAGGCCCTATTTTGGGGGTTACCATATGAATTTTGTACTTTTCCCTCAACTTTCCACACACATCACCTGAAACCAAGACCTTTCATATTTCACTGAGGGGTTCCCCAGGACACAAGATTTTCAGATTTTCAATGCAAAAATTGAGACTGTCACAAACTAGGATGGTTGGTCAACTTTCTTATGAAATTTATTAAAAATCTGGTGACAGAGTTAATTACACTTGACTAAGAGCATATATTAATCACATAGGAAGAATATTTGAGCTTTTAATTATCCCTCTGATAGAAAATGGAAACCAATAGAAATTATCAACTCCAGGAGTTCATTTTTTCCACTTCACTTACTTCTCCCCAGCTGCCATTTATAATGACTTCACACCCAGAGAAAGAAAAATATTAAGTAAAACTGATGAGTTTGGGTTATAGAGTTATTATTCTGCAAGGTTATGGGAAATGTCTTCTAGGGCTCCTCAGAGAATCTTGCCTTATGTATTTTCCTAATATGGTGGACATTTGTTGTTTTTTCAACACAGTATCTACTCCTCCTTTTGATTTTACATTGGAATAAAGATAGGGTGTATTCCATCATTGGATACTGTGCACACATTTTAAAACTTTGGCAAGATCAACAACATAAAGATAACCCAATTACAGAATAGATTAAAAAAAAACTTGAATAGACCTTTCTCCAAAGAAGATATATAAGTGGCCAATAAGCACACAAAAAGATGCTCAACATCATTAACCATTAGAGAAATGCAAATTAAAATCACAAAAACATACCACTTCACACAGATTAAGATGGCTATAATAATAATTTTTTAAAGTGGAAAATAACAAGCATTGATGAGGATAAAGAGAAATTATTGGAACTTTTATACATGGCTGGTGGGAATATAAAAGGGTGCAGCTGCTATGGAAAAGAGTTTAGTGGTTCCTTAAAAAGTTAAACATGGAATTACTTTATAATCCAGCAATTCTACTCCTAGGTGCATACCCCAAAGAACTAAAGACAGATACTCAAACAAATACATAAACACCTGTGTTCATAGCCACAGTATTCACAAGAGCCAAAAGGGAAAAACAATCCAAATGTCCATCATCTGATGAATGAATACACAAAAGTGGCATATCAATACAATGGAATATTATTTGGCCATAGAAAAGGAAGTATTGATATATGCTACAATATAGATGAAACTTGGAAACATTATGGTAAGTGAAAAAAAACAAACAAACACAAAAGGCCATTTACTATATGATACCAATTATCTGAAATATCCTGAATAGGTATATCCATAGAGACAGCAGATTAGTGGAGGCCAAGGGCTGGGAGGTAGGACAAAATGGAGAGTAACTGCTTAATGGGTATGGGGTTTCCTTTTGGAGTGATGAAAATGTTTTAGAACTAAATAGAAGTGATAATTATACATTGTGAATGTACTAAATTCCAATGAATTTTAAACTTTAAAATGGTTAACTTTATGTAATGCGAACTTCACCTCAATTAGAAAATAAAAAAGGATGCCAAGAGATGTTTATGTTGTAACTCAGAAAGCATTCACTATGTTTCATTAAAGAAAAAAATGCAATAGAACATAAAAATGCTTTAGGACAATCCTGTTTTTGTAAAATAATACTAGTAATGATATGTGTTACAAACACATGCATGCTAATGTATGCATAAAATAATTTGAAAGCACTTACATGTTCAAAGAAGCTATCTCTGGAGAATTACAGGCGATATTCATTATATATATTCATTATATATATATATATATACACACACACATATATATATATTACTTTCTTTAAAAGAAAATAGAAAACTTGTAACAGGCTTTTAAAAAGTAATTACTGATGCCTCCCACATATAAAATGAGTAAATTAACATCAACTTATATACTCCTAGTTCTCTATTTCTTTGGTGTGTGATTTTAAAATTTCACCATAATTTTTTTTAATGTTTAATTTCCACTTGTCCCATATCCTCCTTCATTTTAGCAGCTACCCTCCCACATTAGTGGATAAGAGTAGTTTTGTTGAGGATGGGAGTGGTGAGGTGACTTTTGTATCCTTTCCTCAATCTTGACCCTTCTCTACTATATTTATTAAAAATGCCTTGAAGCATGTGGATGACATCTTTATCTAATTTCCAACTCTGATGCAACATTTTCCCTTAATTATCTATTTCTTTGTCATGTCAGTAATGATCCTGGAGCAGCACAGTAAACACCCTGGTTCAAACTGTCATCTTGCCCCCAATCCCAACACCACTAATAATTGCTCACTAAAAGAATGCTCACAGGGAAATGGAGCAGTCTAAAATGAAGTCACTTTTGAGTAAATGCTTAGGGGAGATGGTAAATCCAAATGACAATACGAATAGCTGCATTGTAAACCAAAGACAGGATTGGATACACCTTGGGGTAGTGCATTTGTTGAGCAGTGAAAGTTTTAGTCACACGTGTCCTGCATATAATATTGATGGTTATAGAGAAGGACTTCTGAGGGACTGGCAATGAGCAATGAAGGGTACTATTCTTTACTGAAGTTTGTTATGTTCTAGCCATTGTTCTGGGCCCTTACGTTTATTATCCCATTTAAATCTCTCAGCAGCTTCATGAGATAAAGCCCTATCATACCCATTCTTAAAGTCTGCAAATTGAGACTCAACCAAGTTGAGAAACTTGCTTAAGGTCACTCAAAAAAGAGGAGTCAACTCTTGAATCCTAATCCATGACTGCTGACCTATTGTTATTTTCAATAGATTAGAGGATTTTTAATATATGTTCTTTCAAGTCCTGGAATTCCAGAAATGTGATGAGGAAGAGAAGTTTAAGATGAAAAGAGAAGGCAGAACTCCAGATTTTCAACCACTGCCAAGAGGGTAGCTCTTAGCTGTATTATATTTTGAAGTTCCATGTAAGAACCCATTTGGAAAAGGGGGCAGAAATCTTTCACTTATGAAAAGAAAAATCTCATAAGAAATCAGACTTTAAAAAATGTAAAACATTGTCTTTCCTTTCCCCATATCCTTTCTTACAACTGATCTTAAGTAAGTCCTTGATAACTAATTTGTGGATGTGGGTATGTATTGGTTTTCATAGGGACATATTAGTTTGCAGCACAGGTTAGATATTTTTGCTTAGAAGCAAAAAGGTAGATGAAGGTGAAAGTGCTTTAGCCTTATTGGATACAGCGTTAGTATCGATAAGATACAGCATTGGGCTTCCCTGGTGGCGCAGTGGTTGGGGGTCCGCCTGCCGATGCAGGGGACGCAGGTTCGTGCCCCTGTCCGGGAGGATCCCGCGTGCTGCGGTGCGGCTGGGCCCGTGGGCCATGGCCGCTGGGCCTGCGCGTCCGGAGCCTGTGCTCCGCAACGGGAGAGGCCACAAGAGTGAGAGGCCCGCGTACCGCAAAAAAAAAAAAAAAAAAAAAAGATACAGCATTAGTATCAATAATAGCCTAGGGATCCTCATATTATAGATGGAAATGAGCATAGACTAGGGCTCAAAGAATTGAAAAGCCAGTATGCATTGTATAATGAAAACAGTTTTGGATTTAAAGTCAGTTACTCTGACCTGAATCTTCATTCTGGTACGACCTTGGACATGTTGCTAAACATGTCTCAGACTCTGGTTCCTCATTTGTAAAATGGAGGCAAAAATGCCAACTTCACAGTGATTTTGTGAAAGTTAAATAAGATAATGTACATGAAAACTTCTGAAACGTCTTAGGTTCCCAATTATTCCCAATAAATTCTCCATTTTATTAATACTAATGATTCAAATGCTTGAAAGCCTAGAGGAATGATACTCTGTGAGATTTACTTTGGAGAGGTCTTTGTGGAGGCCACAGTGTTCCATATCAGATTGGCTCCTGAGATTAAAATTCTTCTCCACAGCAAACATTTTGACACATCCACACAGCAGGTTTGCCTTCATATTTAGCCCTACACTTGAAGAGGTGGATTGGAAAGGCTTGGAACGCCCGTAACAAAAAGAGCAATCTTTACACTGTAATTAATTTCTCCATTTTTCCCTTTTAGTGGCCATGATGCAAAGTTGAGATTTGTGTTTATATGCATATTTTCAGACCCATCTTGAGATGTGTCAAATGTACCAACCTCTCAGTAAATAAATTGTCTGAGATCTGAGTAAATTGGATTGTCCAAGGCATGGACAGCCATAAACCAGTTCTAGCCATGAAGTCCCACCCTACAGGACTCCTTAAAGGGTAATTTTCAGGGACAGAAGCTGACCCTGAGCGAGAGAAAATATTTTTATTTTAGAAACTCCTTTTAAGACACCAAAAATTATTTTAGGACTCCTTTTTAAGCTGTTTTCCCTTTTGAAGCAAAAAGTACAAAAATAGAATATGTACAAAATTCCATGAAAATCAAAAGCCATTCAACAATTGGCTTCCAAAATACACTCATACTTCTGCTTCGAAAAACAGTCTCATATTGATCCAGCGACTAACTGTTTGATGAACTCATTTCAGCCTTCACTAGCAACTCTGATCAGAAGAAAATACTAACAGGATACTACTTGGGTTGAGCATTAATTGTCAGCACAAACAAAATTCAGGAAGGCAACATTCAGGTTTTCCAAACAGCAGAAAAAATAAGATAATTAATTGAATTTCTCAAAAAGCTATTTTCTTTGAGTGGCTTGGAAATAACATCTCTATAAATATAAATATGAAGTCATTTCATTACAACACTTTATACTCCTAATATCTTAAGAAATACATGGCAGCTTGTAGATGAGGTAATTTGGAACTGTAATACCCATGGCTACCAAGAGATGGCGGTGGGCTATACATGTGCTCAGGATTAGTGGGTTGCTGACGTCTGGAACTGCCTTTCCTGTTTCTCTGCCTCATTGAATCTTGATCTTGTTTCAGAAACACTGCTTTCTTCCATTGCTATTGCCTGATCATTTCCCACTTTCCCTGTTACCCCTTATTATCATAACTCTGCCAGTGAATTCTTTAATTCCATAAGAGCATCATATAACTGGGGGACCTTGATATTAATTCTGAAAAGCATTTTGGGGCGATTCATTTGACCCTATTATGTGGATGATGATTACTATGATTAGGGAAGGCCATTTTCAGAGACAAATTATTTTAGCCACAAGGAAACAGAGACTTGATGTTGCCTCTTTCCTTTTTAGAGCCCTCAGGCTCTGGTGAAATGGTCCACTGCACATTTTATTTATTTCTTCTAGTCTTTTAAACATTTCTACTTTTAAATATTGAGGAAAAAACCATCACTCTACAGCATGATAGGGTGAAAATAGACTTGGATATTCATATCAAGAAAACTGGAATTTTTATCTTACCTCGTCTACCCACTACCTGTGTAAATTACAGGAAATCACCTATTTTGAACACAGTCTCTGTTTATCAGGCGAGGGTATTGGAATGAGTACCCTCTACTTTCCCTTCCGCATAAAACATTTAAAGCGTCTATGGAAATTAAAAACATTGCTGTCACAGAGTCTAAAATTGTTTTACCCTTTTAAAAAAATATTGTAGAAATACGTAGATTGCAAAAATTGTAGCAGTTCTGAGAAACAGGAATGAGAATCTCCCAAAGTAAAATACTTTTTAAAAATCTCATAGCTGGGCTTCCCTGGTGGCGCAGTGGTTGAGTGTCCGCCTGCCGATGCAGGGGACGCGGGTTCGTGCCCCGGTCCGGGAAGATCCCACATGCCGCGGAGCGGCTGGGCCCGTGAGCCATGGCCGCTGAGCCTGCGCGTCCGGAGCCTGTGCTCCGCAAAGGGAGAGGCCACAACAGTGAGAGGCCCGCGTACCGCAAAAAAAAAAAAAAAAATCTCATAGCTGCACCAGAAGAAAATGGACAGAGACCCTAGTAAACTCTTGGAGAAAGCTCCCATTACAGAGAAGCAAGAGCTTAAGGTGAAAGCAGCATGGCAATCTTTGGGATAAGCACAAGCATGGTCACCTTCCTCCTAGCACACCCACATGTGAGAAGCCCCCAGGGTCTGCTTTTGATCAGACACACTGGAGAGTTAGCCATGGTGTGGAGCATCATCTCAGTGACACTGAAATAAAATAGCAATACCTGTGGCTATTGCTATGGCATTGTTCCACTACATTCCTTCTCTAGGTTGCCAGATCTTTAAACTGGCAAAATAGTAACTACCCGGATTTCTTTCTTTCTTTCTCTCTTTCCTCCTTCCTCCCTTCCTCCCTCCCTCCCTCCCTTCTTCCCTTTCTTCCTTCTTTCCTTCCTTCCTCCTTTCTTCCTTTCTTTTTCTTTAATCTGACCCTGAAGATCCTGCTATGAAATATTTGAGTAGAGACCTATACCAAGTTCCAGCATGGTCCTCACTCAGGGGTTATTGATTGCAAAGTAATACTGAGAGAGAATATAAGTGTCTCTGTAAGGCTGAAATTGAAAAGAAAAAAGAAAGGAAGAAAGAAAGAAAAGAAAAACCGATAGTTCAAAAGAAGAAGGTGACTTTTGCTTAATAGGTTACCTTGGAAAGGAGGCTCAAGAAGGAGGGTGAGAGGAGCATCGACATATATACGCTACCAAATGTAAAATAGCTACTGGGAAGCAGCAACATAGCACAGGGAGATAACTCGGTGCTTTGCAATGACCTAGAGACGTGGGATAGGGAGGGTGGGAAGGAGGCTCAAGAGGCAGGGGATATGGGGATATACGTATGCATATGGCTGATTCACTTTGCTGTACAACAGAAACTAACACAGTATTGTGAAGCAATTATACTCCAATAAAGATCAAAAAAAAAAAAAAAGAAGGAGGGTATATGGGATATATGTATGCATATAGCTGATTCACTTTGTTGTACAGCAGAAACTAACACAGTATTGTGAAGCAATTATACTCCAATAAAGATGTATTAAAAAAAGAAAAGATACATGCACCCCTATGTTCATAACAGCACTATTTACAATAGCCAAGACATGGAAACAACCTAAATGTCCGTCGACAGATGAATGGATAAAGAAGATATGGTCCACATATACAATGGAATATTACTCAGCCTTAAATAAGAATGAATTAATGCCATTTGCAGCAACATAGATGGACCTAGAGATTATCATACTAAACAAATTAAGTCAGAAAGAGAAAGACAAATACCTTATATCACTTATATGTGGAATCTAAAATACAATACAAATGAGCTTATCTATGAAATGATAGCATAGAGGCCCACGTACCGCCAAAAAAAAAAAAAAAAAAAACTCCTCTTCAATTCCTTTTTTTTTTTTTGCTGTATGTGGGCCTCTCACTGTTGTGTCCTCTCCCATTGCAGAGCACAGGCTCCAGACGCGCAGGCTCAGCGGCCATGGCTCACGGGCCCAGCCGCTCCGCGGCATGTGGGATCTTCCCGGACCGGGGCGCGAACCCGCGTCCCCTGCATCGGCAGGCGGACTCTCAACCACTGGGCCACCAGGGAAGCCCTTGAATTCCTTTTTGAACGAATGAATAAATGAACAATCTAATGATCAATAATGGTGGTGTTAGTTTCAATGCATGTATCTGTAGCCAGAGAATCCAATAAAATATTTTGCAGACTAGACATTACTGCAAATATTTTCATTTAGCTTTAGTTTTCATAATTACAATAGCAATGCCTAATAATTACAGAAAACACTTTAAAGTTAGTGTATAGTCCCACCACTCAGAAATAGCTACAGTTGTTGGTATTCTTCTTTAAAGATTCTATTGTGCAAATTTTTGTGCAAAGAGAACATGTTTCTGTTTTTAACTGATATATTGAGATATATTGGCATACAATAAATTATACACTTTTGAAGTGCACAAATTGATAAGATTTGACATCTGTATACCCTTTGAAACATCACCACAATCAAGATAATGAACAAATCTATAGCCCTGCAAAGTTTCCTCATGTTTTTTGAATCTCTCTTATCCCTCTTTAACCCCAACTCTTGTCTCCAGATAGCCACTCATCTGCTTTCTGTCACTATAGTTTATTTTACATTTTCTAGAATTTTATATAATTGGTATCATACATCGTGCACTTTTTTGTGTGGCTTCTTTCACTCAGTATAATCATTTTGAAATTTATTCATCTGCAGCAGGTATCAATAGTTCATTTTTTATTGCTGAGTAATATCCCATTGTATGGAAATATTACAGTTTGTTATCTATTTATTAGTTGATAGACATTAGGATTGTTTCCAGTTTGGGGCTATTACAAATAAGGCTGCTATGAACATTTGTACAAGTCTTTGTAAAGATGTATACCATCAGTTCTATTGAGTAAATACCTAGAAAAGGAATAGTTGTATTTTAGGTGTATGTACAGTTTTTAAGAAACTGCCAGACTGTTTTCCAAAATGATTATACCATTTTCAGTTGTTCACCAGTAAAGTGTGTGAGTTCCAGTTCTCCCAGATCTTTGCCAGCCCCTGTGATGGTAAGTCTTTTTAATTTTAACAATTGTAACAGGTATTCAGTGCTATCACATTATGGTTTTAATATGCAATTCCCTGATGAATTTTAACATTGATCATGTCTTATATGTGTATTTTCTTGTATATCTTTTTTGGTGACATGTCTGTTCAAACCTTTTGTCCATTTTTTAGTTGGATTGTTCAGTTCTTTTTATTGAACTTTAAGTGCTCTTTATATACATGATAAAACTCCTTTTTGAGATATGTGGTGGACAAATATTGTCTCCCAGTCTGTATCTTCATTCTCTTAATTGTGCCTTTAGAGCACCAAAGCTGTTAATATTGATGAAATCCAATTTATCCTTTTGTTACTTTATGGATTGTGCTTTTAATGTTGCATCTAAAAGAATTTTTGCCTATCCAAATGTCACAAAGGTTTTCCGAACTGTCTCCCACAAATTTTACAGCTGAAGTTTGCATGTTTAGATATATTATCCATTTATGTTAATTTTTGTTTATTGTGTGAAGTATAAGCTGAAACTCACCTTTTGCATATGGATATCAAGTTTTTCAAGGACCATATATTGAATAGCTGATTAACTGCCCATGGAATCTGCCTATGCCCCAAATCGACTGTCTCTATATGCATGGCTTTATTTCTAAACAGTCTATTCTGTTTCACTAATGTCTTTGTCAATCTTGACATCAGTATCACACTGTCTTGATTACTGTGGCTTTATAAGAAGTCTTGAAATGTAGTTCTGTTAGTCCTCCAATTTTTTTCTTCTTTTACAAAACTGTGTTGGCTGCTCCAAGTTCTTTGCATTCCCATACAAATTTTAGAAACAATTTGTCAATTTCTACCCCCCAAAAATCCTCACAGTTTTGACTGGGAATGCATTCAATCTATAAATCAATTTAAGGAAAATTGACATCTTAACAATATTGAGTCTACTGAGCCATGAACTCTATCCATTTATTTAGGTCTTCATAAATTTGTTTCAGCAATGTTTTGTAGCCTGCAGTGTACAGATCTTTTGCATCTTCTGTTGGGTTTATCCCTGAGTATTTCATATTTTTGACACTATCATAAATTGTATTTTGAAAAATTTTTATTTCCAATGGTTTGTTGCATTCTATAGAAATAGAATTATTTTGTATATTGATTTTGCATCCTGGAACTTTGGTACACTCAATTAGTACTCCTTGTACCTTTTGTGTGTGTGTAGATTCCATCAGAATTTCTACATAGACGATCATATCATCTGCAAATAAAGAGTTTTACATCTGTCTTACCCATCTGGATGTCTCGATTTTATTTGTTTTCTTGCCTCATTGCCTTGGCTAGCATCTCCAAATCAATGTTGAGTAGAAGTGGTGAGGGTGGACATTCTAGTCTTGCTTCTGATCGTAGTGGGAAAACACTCAGATCACCATCAGATCAGCACTCTTTCACCATTTAGTATGATGCTACCTAAAGGTTTTCATAAGTGTTATTTATTAAGTTCCTTTCTATTCATAATTTGTTGAATTTTTATCAGAAAGTAATGCTGAATTTTATCAAATGTTTTTCTCTGTGTCTAGTAAAATAATCATGTTATTAGTTTTTTTTTTTATATGATAAATTATAGAGAATGGTTTATGCATGTTAAACCAACCTTGCCTTCCTGGGATAAAACCCAATTGGTCTTGACACTTTTATACACTGTTGATATCAGTTTTCTAAAACTGAGTTAAGGATATTTGCATCTCTATTTTATAAGAGATATTGGCTGCTTCTTTCCTTTGAAATCCACTTTATCTCATATTAGTATAGGCACTCTACTAGCTTTATTGTGATTAGTATTAGCTTGGTGTATCTTTTTCATCCTTTTGCTTTTAACCTACTTGTGCCTTTTTATTTAAAGTGTGTTTCTTGTATGCAGCATATTGTTGAGTCTTGCTTTCTTATCAGTATGATAATTGGAGTATTAAGACCATTTACATCTTATTGATGTGGTTAAGTATAAATATATCATCTTCCTATTTTCTTTTTATATGTAACATTTGTTGCTTAATCATCCTTTCTTCTTCTTCTACCTTTTTTTGGATTAAACTGAATATTTTTATTCCATTTTTTCATTTTGGTTCTCTTAGTAGCTATAACTCTTTGCTTTATTATTTTAGTGGTTGCTTTAGTATATATTTTTAATACATCACAGTGTACTTTCAAGTGTTGCTACACTATTTCATGTATAAGACCATTACCACAGGATATTTCCTTTTCTCCCCTCCTGACCTTTGTGCCTCTGTAGTTAAACATTTTAACTTTACGTGGTATATCAACTCCAGACTACACTGTTACTATTTTTACTGAAGCACTTAACTATCTTTTAAAGAAATTAAAGTAACAAGTCAAAAATCAAATATACTTATTCATTTATTATTTACACTTATTATTTTTATACTTATTTTTAAATTACTTAAAATTTAAGTATTTTAAAAATACTTAAAGTATTTTAAGAATATTTTTAAAATACTTAAATTTTAAGTATTTTAAAAATACTTATTATTTTTATACTTATTTTTTATACTTATTATTTTATATTTATACTTATATTTATTATTTATACTTACTACTGGAAATAGTAGTTACTATTTCCAATGCTATTCTGTTTTTTGAGTAAATACATCTTTCTACTTGGTACTATTTTCTTTCTGCATGAGGGTTTTTTTTAACATTTCTTTTCATGAGACTAATTCTTCAGTTTTTGTATGTTTGAAAAGTCTATTTCATCTGCATTTTTGAAATATACTTTAATAGCATACAGAATTTTATATTTTAAAGATGCTGCTCCACTGTTCTTTATTTTTTTCCCCCACTTGCATTGCTTCCAAAGAGAAATCAGTTGCATTATTAGCTTTGTTCTTATGTGCATAATGTGTCTCTTTTTTTCTGGCTTCTTTTAAGATTTTTTTCTTTATCACTGGTTTTGAGCAATTTGATAATAATTTGTCTTAGAGTGGTTTTCTTCATGTTCCTCGTGCCTCTGATTTATTGAGTTTCTTGAATCTCTGACTTTATAGTTTCATGATACTTAAAAGATTTAAACCATCATTTCTTCAAATATTTTTTCTGTTCTTACCTGTCTCTCCTCTCTCCAAGGACTCCAATCATATGTATATTAGGCTGCTTAAAATTGTCCCCTGATTCACTGGTGCTCTTTTTTTTTTTTTTTTTTTTTTTTCTGCACTTCATTTTGGAAACTTTTTTTGCTATATCTTCAAGTTCACTTATCTTTTCATCTGCCATGTCCAATTTGCCTTAATTCAGTCCAGCATATTAACCTCTTGCAAAATGTACCTTTCATCACTAGAAGTTCAATTTGAGTCTTTTTAATATCTTCTGCATCTTTACTTAACATTTGAACATATGTTAGAATAACTTTTTAATGTTCTTGCCTGAGAATTCTAACATCTATCTCAGTTCTGGGTTGTTTCTTGATTTAATGATTTATCTCTTCATCACGAGTAGTATTTTCCTGGGATAATTTTTTACTGGATTCTGGACATTATAACCTTTACCTTGTTGAATGCTGAATATTTTTGTATTCCTATAAATATTCTGAATCTTGGTCCTGAGATGCAGTTAAGTTTCTCGGAAAGTTTTATCCTTCCAGGTCTTCTTTTAATATTTGATAAGTAGGGCCACAGCAGTGTTGAGTTTAGAGCTCACTCCTCCCTACTACTGAGGTAATACTCTTCTGTGCACTCTACCCAATGCCCCACAAATCACGAGGTTCTCCAGTCTGCTTTGTAAAACCAAGCATTATTTCCAGCCCTGTTTGAGCACCAGGCATTGTTTTCGCCATTCCTTTCAGGTGGTCTTTCCCTGGCTTTGAGCAGTTTCCCAACAAGTATAATATATACTGACCAATATCTAGCTGAATACTTGAATGAGAACCTCTGAAGCTCTCCAGAGTTCTTTCTTTTTGCGCAGCTCTCTTTCTTCCAGTACTCTGGCCTATGATTCTAAACACCTTGGTGTCTGCATACTTCTAGCCCTAGCTCCTCAACTCTGTCTCCTCAACTCAGGCCATCCACCAGGCTGTACCTGAGGTTCCCCTTCCTGCACTGCAAACCAGAAACTCTCTTAAGACATTAACTGGTATAATTTAAGGTGCATCTCCCAGGGATCGCTGTTATTCATTACCTGATGTCTAGTATCTTTTGAAACATTTTTAAAAATATATTTTATCTGCAATGTTTTTCAGATGGGAAGATAAATGTGATCCTAGTTCTTCCATCTTGGCCTGAAACAGAATTTGTATGCATGTTTTTTTACATAGTTGAGACCATTCTGTATTTTGAACCTTATTTTTTTTCTTGTCATAAGCTAGTACCACTGGCAAACATCATCTGTAATCTATTTTTTGTATGTTGCTACATAATATTATGATGTATAAATATATCACTTTTACTATGCATCCCATGTTATCAGGCTTTCTGGTTATAGTATTTTCAATTATAAATAATACCATGATTGACATTTTTGTGCACAAATCTTCATCCACCTTTTTCAATGATATTCTGGACAGATTTCAAGAAGTGCTTAAGAAATGGAAACTTAATAAAAAAAAAAGATATACATCATCCCATTGTTTTCAGGAAGGTTTTATCAATCTACATTCTTAGCAGCATATATGAGTGCTCATCTTATTGAATCCTCACCAACAATATTATTTTTAAAAATCTTTGCTACTCTGATTTGTGAAACTGGTATCTTGATCTAAATTGTCTCTGATTATTGGGCAAATTGAATATTTTCATGAGATTATTGGTTTTTCTATTTCCTCTTCGTGAATTATGTATTTCCATTCTTTTATTGCTATCAAGATATTGGGGGCTTCCCTGGTGGCACAGTTGTTGGGAGTCTGCCTGTCAATGCAGGGGACATGGGTTCGAGCCCTTGTCTCGGAATATCCCACATGCCGCAGAGCAAATAAGCCCGTGCACCACAACTACTGAGCCTGCAAGCCGCAACTACTAAGGCCCATGTGCCTAGAGCCCGTGCTCCACAGCAAGAGAGGCTGCCGCAATGAGAGGCTTGCACGTCGCAACGAGGAGCAATCCCCGCTCACCGCAACTACAGAAACCTGCACACAGCAACGAGGACCCAACACAGCCAAAGGTAGGTAGATAGATAGATAGATAGATAGATAAATAAATAAATAAAATTTGTAAAAAAAAATTTAAATAGAGGATTATTTTAAAAAACCAAAAAGATATTGGAGTGTTCCAAATCAATTTGGGTGAGCTCCCTGCCCTACACTCTTGCAGTATATTCCAGCCACATATGAACCCACCATCTTTTCTTGCTTTTTTTGTCTTTGCACTTGCTTCTGCCTCTGCCTGGAGGGTTCTTCTTTTATAATCTTACATCTTCGAAAATCCTTTCCTATTTCAAACCAAAAGCTGCCTTTTTAGTGAGTTCCTCCTTGACAGTTCCTGGCTAGACTAAGATCCTCCTTCTTTGAACATCTTGCCATTATATTATTTATTTTATTGTGCATGTATCTGTAAGTGCCTTAAGGGGTAAGGACTGTGTATTTTCGTCTTAAAGCCCACACATCTCTGCTGATAATAAATACCTAAGACATTTATTGAATGAATAAATGGTTAAAAGAGTGCAATTCAGACAAATTAAAACAACAGTGCTCATTTATTCCGCTGGCATTTATTGAACACCCACTATGTAACACTTGAAAAAAATTCAAACCTGATATATAATAATTCAATTTTTTAAATGGCAGACTATTGTTTTCTAGCCATTTTCTCATTGACTCTTTCATTTTCTTTATTTTCTTTTATTTACTTTTTAAACATCTTTATTGGATTATAATTGCTTTACAATGGTGTGTTAGTTTCTGCTTTATAACAAAGTGAGTCAGTTATACATATACATATGTTCCCATATCTCTTCTCTCCTGCATCTCCCTCCCTCCCACCCTCCCTATCCCACCACTCTAGGTGGTCACCAGCCACCAAGCTGATCTCCCTGTGCTATGCAGCTGTCTCCCACTAGCTACCTATTTTACTTTTGGTAGTGTATATATGTCCATGCCACCCTCTCACTTTTTCACAGCTTACCCTTCCCCTTCCCCCTCCCCATATCCTCAAGTCCATTCTCTAGTAGGTCTGTGTCTTTATTCCCATCTTGCCCCTAGGTTCTTCGTGAACTTTTTTTTCTTTAGATTCCATATATATGTGTTAGCATACAGTATTTGTTTTTCTCTTTCTGACTTATTTCATTCTGTATGACAGACTCTAGGTCCATCCACCTCATTACAAATAACTCAATTTTGTTTCTTTTTATGGCTGGGTAATATTCCATTGTATATATGTGGCACATCTTCTTTATCCATTCATCCGATGATGGATACTTAGGTTGCTTCCATGTCCTGGCTATTGTAAATACAGCTGCAATGAACATTTTGGTACATGACACTTTTTTTTTTCTTTTGCGGTATGCGGGCCTCTCACTGTTGTGGCCTCTCCCGTTGTGGAGCACAGGCTCAGGACGTGCAGGCTCAGCGGCCATGGCTCACGGGCCCAGCTGCTCTGCGTCATATGGGATCTTCCTGGACCGGGGCACGAACACATGTCCGCTGCATCGGCAGGTGGACTCTCAACCACTGTGCCACCAGGGAAGCCCAAATGACACTTTTTGAATTATGGTTTTCTCAGGATATATGCCCAGTAGTGGGACTGCGTGGTCATATGGTAGTTCTATTTTTACTTTTTTAAGGAACCTCCATACTGTTCTCCATAGTGGCTGTATCAATTTACATTCCCACAAACAATGCAAGAGGGTTCCCTTTTCTTCACACCCTCTCCAGCATTTATTGTTTGTAGATTTTCTGATGATGGCCATTCTGATCAGTGTGAGGTGATACCTCATTGTAGTTTTGACTGCCTTTTCTCTAATGATTAATGATGTTGAGCATTCTTTCATGTGCTTGTTAGCAATCTGCATATATTCTTTGGAGAAATGTCTATTTAGGTCTTCTGCCCATTTTTGGATTGGCTTGTTTGTTTTTTTGATATTGAGCAGCATGAGCTGCTTGTAAATTTTGGAGATTAATCCTTTGTCAGTTGCTTCATTTGCAAATATTTTCTCCCATTCTGAGGGTTGTATTTTCATCTTGTTTATGGTTTCCTTTGCTGTGCAAAGCTCTTAAGTTCCATTAGGTCCCATTTGTTTATTTTTGTTTTTATTTCCATTTCTCTAGGAGGTGGGTTAAAAAGGATCCTGCTGTGATTTATGTCATAGAGAGTTCTGTCTATGTTTTCCTCTAAGAGTTTTATACTCTCTGGCCTTACATTAAGGTCTTTAGTCCATTTTGAGTTTATTTTTGTGTATGGTGTTAGGGAGTGTTCTAATTTCATTCTTTTACATATAGCTATCCAGTTTTCCCAGCACCACTTATTGAAGAGGCTGTCTTTTCTCCATTGTATATTCTTGCCTCCTTTAACAAAAATAAGGTGACCATATATGCGTGGGTTTATCTCTGGGCTTTCTATCCTGTTCCATTGATCTATCTTTCTGTTTTTGTGCCAGTACCATACTGTCTTGATTACTGTAGCTTTGTAGTATAGTCTGAAGTCAGGGAGCCTGATTCCTCCAGCTCTGCTTTTCTTTCTCAAGACTGCTTTGGCTACACAGGGTCTTTTGTGTTTCCATAAAAGTTGTGAAATTTTTTGTTCTAGTTCTGTGAAAAATGCCAGTGGTAGTTTGATAGGGATTGCATTGAATCTGTAGATTGCTGTGGGTAGTATAGTCATTTTCCCAATGTTGATTCTTCCAATCCAAGAACATGGTATATCTCTCCATCTATCTGTATGATTTTTAATTTATCAGTTTGTTATAATTTTTTGCATACAGGTCTTTTGTCTCATTACATAGGTTTATTCCTAGATATTTTATTCTTTTTGTTGCAATGGTACATGAGAGTGTTTTCTTAAATTCGCTTTCAAATTTTTCATCATTAGTGTATAGGAATGCAAGAGATTTCTGTGCACTAATTTTTTGTCCTGCTACTTTACCATATTCATTAATTAGCTCTAGTAGTTTTCTGGTAGCATCTTTAGGATTCTCTATGTATAGTATCATGTCATCTACACACAGTGACAGCTTTACTTCTTCTTTTCTGATATGGATTCCTTTTATTTCTTTTTCTTCTCTGATTGCTCTGGCTAAAACTTCCAAAACTATGTTGAATAAGAGTGGTGAGAGAGTATTGTTCCTGATTTTAGTGAAAATGGTTTCAGCTTTTCACCACTGAGGACAATGTTGGCTGTGGGTTTGTCATACATGGCCTTTATTATGTTAAGGAAAGTTCCCTCTATGCCTAGTTTATGGAGGGTTTTTATCATAAATGGGTGTTGAATTTTGTCAAAAGCTTTCTCTGCATTTATTAAGATGATCATGTAGTTTTCCTCCTTCAATTTGTTAACATGGTGTACCACATTGATTGATTTGCACATATTGAAGAATCCTTGCATTGCTGGGATAAACCCCACTTGATCATGGTGTATGATCCTTTTAATGTGCTGTTGGATTCTGTTTGCTAGTAATTTGTTGAGGATTTTTGCATCTATGTTCATCAGTGATATTGGCCTGTAGTTTTCTTTCTTTGTGACATCTTTGTCTGGTTTTGGTATCAGGGTGATGGTAGCCTCGTAGAATGAGTTTGGGAGTGTTCCTCCCTCGGCTATATTTTGCAAGAGCTTGAGAAGGATAGGTGTTAACACTTCGCTAAATGTTTGATAGAATTCACCTGTGAAGCCATCTGGTACTGGGCTTTTGTTTGTTGGAAGATTTTTAATCACAGTCTCAATTTCAGTGCTTGTGATTGGTCTGTTAATATTTTCTGTTTCTTCCTGGTTCAGTCTTGGAAGGTTGTGCATTTCTAAGAATTTGTCCATTTCTTCCAGGTTGTCCATTTTATTGCATTGGGTTGCTTGTAGTAATCTCTCATGATCCTTTATATTTCTGCAGTGTCTGTTGTTACTTCTTTTTCATTTCTAATTCTATTGATTTGAGTCTTCTCCCTTTTTTTCTTGATGAGTCTGGTTAATGGTTTATCAACTTTGTACATCTTCTCAAAGAACCACCTTTCAGTTTTATTGATCTTTGCTGTTGTTTTCTTCATTTCTTTTACATTTATTTCTGATCTGATCTTTATGATTTCCTTCCTTCTGCTAACTTTGGGGTTTTTGTTCTTCTTTCTCTAATTGCTTTAGGTGTAAGGTTAGGTTGTTTATTTGAGATGTTTCTTGTTTCTTAAGGTAGGATTTTATTGCTATAAACTTCCCTCTTAGAACTGCTTTTGCTGCATCCCATAGGTTTTGGGTCGTCGTGTCTCCACTGTCATTTGTTTCTAGGTATTTTTTGATTTCCTCTTTGATTTCTTCAGTGATCTCTTGGTTATTAAGTAGTATTCTTTAGCCTCCAATGTGTTTGTATTTTTTACACATTTTTTCCTGTAATTGATATCTAGTCTCATAGTGTTGTGGTCAGAAAAGATACTTGATACGATTTCAATTTTCTTAAATTTACCAAGGTTTGATTTCTGACCCACAATATGATCTATTCTGTAGAATGTTCTATGAGCACTTGAGAAGAATGTGTATTCTGTTGTTTTTGTATGGAATGTCCTATAAATATTAATTAAGTCCACCTTGTTTACTGTACCATTTAAAGCTTGTGTTTCCTTATTTATTTTCATTTTGGATTATCTGTCCATTGGTGAAAATGGGGTGTTAAAGTCCTCTAGTATGATTGTGTTACTATTGATTTCTGCTTTTATGGCTGTATTTGCCTTATGTATTGAGATGCTCCTATGCTGGGTCCATAAATATTTACAACTGTTATAATCTTCTTGGATTGATCCCCTGATCATTATGTAGTGTCATTCTTTGACTCTTTTAATAGTCTTTGTTTTAAAGTCTATTTTGCCTGATATGAGAATTGCTACTCCAGCTTTCTTTTGGTTTCCATTTGCATGGAATGTCTTTTTCCATCCCCTCACTTTCAGTCTGTATGTGTCCCTAGGTCTGAGGTGAGTGTCTTGTAGACAGCATATATACCAGTCTTGTTTTTGTATGCACTCAGCCAGTCTATGTCTTTTGGTTTGGGCATTTTATCCATTTACATTTAAGGTAATTATCAATATGTATGTTCCTATTACCATTTTCTTAATTGTTTTGGGTCCGTTGTTGTAGGTCTTTTCCTTCCCTTGTGTTTCTTGCCTAGAGAAGTTCCTCTATCATTTGTTGTAAAGCTGGTTTCATGGTGCTGAATTCTCTTAGCTTTTGCCTGTCTGTAAAGGTTTTAGTTTCTCCGTTAAATCTGAATGAGATCCTTGCTGGGTAGAGTAATCTTGGTTGAAGGTTTTTCTCCTTCATCACTTTACATATGTCCTGCCACTCCCTCTGGCTTTCAGAGTTTCTGCTGAAAGATCAGCTGTTAACCTTATGGGGATTCCCTTGTGTGTTATTTGTTGTTTTTCCTTCACTGCTTTTAATTTTTTTTTTGTATTTAATTTTTGATAGTTTGATTAATTGTGTCTTTGCGTGTTTCTCCTTGGATTTATCCTGTATGGGACTCTCTGTGCTTCCTGGATGTGATTAACTATTTCCTTTCCCATGTTAGGGAAATTTTCAACTATAACCTCTTCAAATTATTTCTCAGTCACTTTGTTTTCCTCTTCTTCTTCTGGGACCCCTATAATTCGAATGTTGGTGCGTTTAATGTTGTCCCAGAGGTCTCTGAGACTGTCCTCAATTCTTTTCATTCTTTTTTCTTTATTCCGCTCTGCAGTTGTTATTTCCACTATTTTACCTTCCAGTTCCCTTATCCATTCTTCTGCCTCAGTTATTCTGCTATTGATCCCTTTTAGAGAATTTTTTTTTAATTTATTTATTTTTGGCTGTGCTCGGTCTTCTTTGCTGTGCGTGGGCTTTCTCTAGTTGTGGCGAGCGGGGGTGACTCTTTGTTGCGGTGCATGGCCTTCTCATTGCAGTGGCATCTCTCGTTGCGTGCCACAGGCTCTAGGCATGCGGGCTTCAGTAGTTGTGGCATGTGAGCTTCAGTAGTTGTGGCTCACAGGCTCCAGAGTGCAGGCTCAGTAGTTGTGGTGTACCAGCTTAGTTGCTCTGCGGCACGTGGGATTTTCCCGGACAAGGGCTTGAACCTGTGTCCCCTGCACTGGCAGACGGATTCTTAACCACTGAACTACCAGGGAAGCCCGAGAATTTTTAATTTCTTTTATTGTGTTGTTCATCACTGTTTGTTTGCTCTTTAGCTGTTCTAGGTCCTTGTTATACATTTCTTGTATTTTCTCCATTCTGTTTCCAAGCTTTTGGATCATCTTTACTATCATTATTCTGAATTCTTTTTCAGGTAGACTGCCTATTTCCTCTTCATTTGTTAGGTCTGGTGGGTTTTTGCCTTGCTCCTTCATCTTCTGTGTGTTTCTCTGTCTTCTCATTTGCTTAAATTACTGTTTTGGGGGTCTCCTTTTTGCAGGCTGCAGGTTCGTAGTTTCTGTTGTTTTTGGTGTCTGTCCCCAGTGTCTAAGGTTGGTTCAGTGGGTTGTATAGGCTTCCTGGTGGAGGGGACTTGTGCCTGTGCTTTGGTGGATGAGGCTGGATATTGTCTTTCTGCTGGGCAGGTCCACATCTGGTGGTGTGCTTTGGGGTGTCTGTGGCCTTATTATGATTTTAGGCAGCTTCTCTGCTAATAGATGGGGTTGTGTTCCTGTCTTGCTTGTTGTTTGGCATAGGGTGTCCAGCACTGTAGCTTGCGGGTCATTGAGTAGAGCTGGGTCTTGGCGTTAAGATGGAGATCTCTGGGAGATTTTCACCGTCTGATATTACGTGGAGCTGGGAGGTCTCTTGTGGACCAGTGTCCTGAACTGGGCTCTCCCACCTCAGAGGCACAGCCCTGACTCCTGGCTGGAGCACCAAGAGCCTATCACCACACAGCTCAGAATAAAAGGGAGAAAAAAAAGAAAGAAAAAAAGAAGAATATAAAATAAAATAAAATAAAGTCATTAAAATATAAAATAATTATTAAACAAAATTTTTTAAGTAATAAAAGAAAGAAAGAAGAGAGCAACCAAACCAACAAACAAGTCCACCAATGATAACAAATGCTAAGAACTATAATTAAAAAAACCCCCAAAAATGGACAGACAGAACCCTAGGACAAACGGTAAAAGCAAAGCTATACAGACAAAATCACACAGAGAAGCATACACATTCACACTCACAAAAAGAGAAAAAGGGGAAAAAATATGCATATTGTTGCTCCCAAAGTCCACCTCCTCAATTTGGGATGATTCGTTGTCTCTTCAGGTATTCCACAGATGCAGGTACATCAAGTTGATTGTGGAGTTTTAATCCGCTGCTCCTGAGGCTGCTGGGAGAGATTTCTCCCTTTCTCGTCTTTGCACAGCTCTTGGGGTTCAGCTTTGGATTTGGATCCACCTCTACATGTGAGTCGCCTGAGGGCGTCTGTTCTTCGCTCAGACAGGACGGGGTTAAAAGAGCAGCTGATTCGGGGGCTCTGGCTCACTCAGGCCCGGGGGGGAGGGAGGGGCAGGGAGTGCGGGGCGGGCCTGCGGCGGCAGAGGCCAGCATGACGTTGCAGCAGCCTGAGGCGCTCCGTGCGTTCTCCTGGGGAAGTTGTCCCTGGAACACAGGACCCTGGCAGTGGCGGCCTGCACAGGCTCCCGGGAGGGGAGGTGTAGATAGTGACCTGTGCTCGCACACAGGCTTCTTGGTGGTGGCAGCAGCAGCCTTAGCGTCTCATTCCCGTCTCTGGGGTCCGCGCTTTTAGCCGCGGCTCGCGCCCGTCTCTGGAGCTCCTTTAAGCGGTGTTCTTAATCCCCTCTCCTCGTGCACCAGGAAACAAAGAGGGAAGAAAACGTCTCTTGCCTCTTCGGCAGCTGCAGACTTTTCCCGGACTCCCTCCCGGCTAGCCGTGGCACACTAACCCCTTCAGGCTGTGTTCACGCCGCCAACCCCAGTCCTCTCCCTGCTATCCGACCGAAGCCTGAGCCTCAGCTCCCAGCCCCGCCCGCCCCGGCGGGTGAGCAGACAAGCCTCTTGGGCTGGTGAGTGCCAGTCTTCCCTGATCCTCTGTGCAGGAATCTCTCCGCTTTGCCCTCCGCACCCCTGTGGCTGCGCTCTCCTCCGCAGCTCCGAAGCTTCCCCCTCCGCCACCGGCAGTCTCCACCCGCGAAGGGGCTTCTAGTGTGTGGAAACCTTTCCTCCTTCACGGCTCCCTCCCACTGGTGCAGGTCCCATCCCTATTCTTTTGTCTCTGTTTTTTCTTTTTCTTTTGCCCTGCCCAGGTACGTGGGGAGTTTCTTGCCTTTTGGGAGGTCTTCTGCCAGCGTTCAGTAGGTGTTCTGTAGTTGTTGTTCACATGTAGATGTATTTCTGATGTATCTGTGGGGAGGAAGGTGATCTCCACGTCTTACTCTTCCGCCATCTTGAAGCTCCCTCATTGGCTCTTTTAAATATAATTAACGATCACTTGCGATCTAATATTAAAATAGTGCTATAATTGAACTTAAGACAGAAAGCCTCTGATCTGTTCCCATCCTGCAATCTCTGTCTAAATTCTTCAAAGAATCTAGCTTTAGATGATAATACATCTGCTTAATGACTTCCTTTCCTTTCCAACTAATTGAGCTGGCTTATCTCTGCTAAATAAACACATCCCCAGACACAGCACCCACTCACAGCCCCATAGGAAAAGCAGAGTGAGTTTCCTTCTCCCATGTGCTTTATAATTTGTAGTATCTGAGTGTGGAATCAACCCCTGAAGAATTTGGTAATGGTCTATTAGAAGCATGTCTCCCCTCAAAGCAAAGAGTGAAGGTCATAAGAGTTTTTACTGATACAGGTCTTTCTGTACCTCCCCCCAGTTCTTCAAATCCCCTCACCCATATATTTGTGGGCAGTTACTGTATTGTGAGGAGGGCATGATTTACAGGAAGATACAAACTTCTTTGCAAATGCTCCTTGCTGAGTCAGGTTGGGCTATAAGATTAATTTCTATGGAAAGTGAAAATTCTTAAGAGCCTGCCTCCAGTCTACAGAGGGGAAATGGAGGCAAATCCATGAAGAGATATGGGCACAACTGGCTTCAGCAGATAAAGATGAGAATGGAGTTTCTGTAGAGAACCCTCACCAGGGCAAAGCAGGGCACGTATGACCGTCCTAGGGTATGCAGGCCCAGGAAGTTTAGTTTAGTTTTGTTTTGTTTTGGAGATTCTGTCTATACAAACAACTGGATGCACTCAAAATCAGCATGTCAGCAACATTCCGTCTGCCCCATCTCATGTCATGCTGAGGACAAAATACCACACCAGACCGCAAGAGTGATCTCCTTGCCAGATCATCCCCCTTGAATCAAGGACTGGCCATGGAGTCTCAGGACAGCCCCATATGCATGTGTTCCAGAGCTTCTCCTCCTCAAGGTATCCAGTCCACCTCACTGAGGTGTTAGGGCAGCAGAGAGCACCCTGAAGGGGGAGGAACAGACTGGAGCCCTGTTGATACACTGCCAACCCAAGCCCATCTCAGGCCCAAAGGAGTACTTTACACATTTCCAGGAAGGCTCTCCAAAGTCCTGGGCCTCCTAAGGAACAGGGCCCACAACAGAAGTCCTTCTGGCTTAGCTCTAAGGGCATTTCCAGATAAAGGCATGATGAGGACCTTTCCACAGAAGAGGAAGTCAGTCCTTTTCATAAGCCCAACACTGAGTCAGAAAGTTCCTCCCACACTGCACTGTTACTGTTGCCATAGACTGTCACCAACTTGAAAGACAGGGTCCACCTTCTGCTGTTTTCAAACCCCCATGCCTAGCACCAAGACAGACACTTACAATGTTGTCAAATAAATGTTAAAAATCCTACTTCAAGGCAAGTTTGATTTTCATTATACAGTAGAGCATCTCAGAGAAATGAATAGTGTCTTGAAATTAGGTTAGAGGGCTTAGTTCAATCTCTGAGTTTCAGTCACCTCGTCTTAAAATGAAGGAGCTGGACCAGCAGATCCTTAAGGACCTTCCAACTTTAGATCCTATGACTTGAATATCTATGACTGGCCCTAATCAGGGAGGGATTACTGGCTTCCCAAAAAAGATGAGAGGGATTTAAACCAACAAACCTAGTCACCAAGGTTTAATATATGTAGGAAACTATTCATTCCACCATCAGCTACAGGCTTGGAGTCAGGTGGTAAACGCACTAATCACTCTGTCAGTAAGTTGAGCCTGTGTTGCTCATTCCCAATAGAAGCACTTGTAGGGCTGGGGTGGAATTTTTTTGTTCCTGTTCCAAGGTATCTGAGTCCAAGTGATTGGGAGCACACGGTTTCTGAAACCCCAATGTGAGCCCTTGCTCTGGAGACCACAGAGTCTAATTATATTGAACAGAGAACAGCAAAAGTCACAAAGCCATTAATGGGAGGGTAAGGGGAAAATGAACACCCAGGGAGAAATTCAGTAGCTATTTTGAAAAGCAGGAGATTTTGCTTCTTTGTCTCAATGACAAAGTAGCTGAGTCACCCAATCGCTCATGATCTCAGGGAACGCATTAGCTTTGGTTGAGTCTGCACTCATCCAAAAAGTGGAATGGTATGATGGTCGGAGAAAGCCTAGAAGGTCTGGCTCTGAAAAAAAAAGTAGGGATTTTGGGGGAAGGGAAAAGAGGTGCAGGACATATTTTAGAGCTTACAAACTGAAGATGAAATCACCATAAAGAGCTGTCAACGAAGCAATGTCTAGTAATCCTGAACTCAGCCAAAGCTCAAATGCCAGAGATGCCCTGAGATCAGGACTTTGAAGGGAGAAGATCACTTAAAACTATTCTACGCACAGACAACAAGAGACTAAGCTGAAGAATTTGCTTATGAGGCTTGCTAAAGACCCAACACATCCCTCTTCTCCTCTTGTCGAAGTGTTTGAGCCCAGGTAAAGCACACAGCCTCTGAACACCATGACCTCATAGAAACCCAGGCACCCAGGAACTCCTGAGCCTGATGAGTATAACTCACAGCATGAGAGCCCTGCTGAAAGCCTGAGAGGACATTGAGGGGGTGTGAATACTGGAAATGCTGTCTTCTGTGAGGGTTAGACCAGCAAGGTCCTGAACAGCACATTTCCTGACCTCCTGCCTTCTTGGGAAAGCTCCAGAGAAACTGTAAATGAAGGATGAAGGAACCATCTCAGCTCATGGATGTCCTGAGTTCCCTTTCTCAAAGGATGGTGCAATGGTCAGGGAATACAATGGAGCTCAAGGTCCAACCTCTGCTAGGAAGACTCAACCCGTTTCTGATTGACTCTGATGTTTTTGAGGCAAGAGAGGCCAACAGAGTTTAAAGTCCTGGGAAATAAACCAATGATAACAGCTGATAATTCAGCTTCAAAGATTGGGTTAACTATTACCATGTGAAAATGTTGGCCACGCTTTGGAAATAGTTACATGGACAGACAGTGGAAATTGTCATTATTTTTACCAAGACCCTTAGGTCCACCCTGGAAATGAGGGCACAAAGGTACAGAAGGTGTTGAGACATGGAACAAACACAGACTCTTCTAAGGTCACAAGATGAGTCAGTCACAGACAAGCAATTCATCTTTGCCTCAAAAAATTTTTCTACTTAGTGAATTTGGAAAGCTCAAAGACAGCTTTGGTGCAGATAAACAAGCTTGTTCACAGTAGAGCAAGCTAGCAAGAGCTAGCTCACCCTGGCCCTGTGTCATTTTTCCCTCCCTGATTCTATAAAAAGCTCCCCCATAAATTCTAAAGCCCCATAAATTCCAGCCGAATGGATTATCAGACCAAATACTGGAAGCCCTAGCTCTGTCTCAAATAGGAAGCAACATTTGAATGTCAATGCTGCCCGTCACATCCCCTCAAACGCAGATCTTTCTCTTCTGCCAATCTCAGTCAGTTTCCCCAGACAACTCTAAGTAAGAGACAAAAGACCCCCTCCAGTGATACTTTGTTCTCTTTCAAGCTGAAGGTTGCTGCTTCTCATTGTCTAGAATGAGTCCCCTCCCGCAAGGCACCTCAGTCCCTCATGCAAGAGAGTCCAGCTACTTCATTTCCCAGACATGTTTAGACATGATAGAACCTCAAATGTGAAGTTGGCTTGGTACCAAGAAATAATAAGATAATAAATATGAAGTGCCTACTATAGCACCCACTCAGTAAATGTTGGCTTTTATTTGTCATTAGATAGGTTATTCAAAAAATATAAAATTTTTTTAATTGAAGAATTTCTTTCAAATTGAATTAAGAGCCTACCATGGTCCTGGCACTTGGGTAGGACCAATGGATAACAGCAAGATAAATATAATTTGACTTCTACCTTTAGGAGGTTTAGAATTTATATGGGAGAGAAGACACACACGCCAACATGGTACAGAGTCAAATCTGATATATAGTAAAGGAAAATATGAACAAAGTGCTGGAGGAGGGGAAATTCCTTTTGTCTGGTGAGGTGAAGCAGGCACCATAAGGTGGGGTCTGAAGAATGGGGGCAGCTTCTGCCATTCAATAAGGCAGGGCTGCCCTTCCAGAGGGAGGGAAGCACGTGAGGAAAGATCTGGAACAGGACAGGGCATCCCAGGTGCAGGGGTAGCTGGATAGAAAGAAAGATGAGAGGAGGACTAAAAGGGAAGCATGGAGATGGAGATAGGGACACAATCTTGATTGCTTTGAAGTCAGGAAATACCAGTGGGAGGGCTACAGGAGCTGTCTAGGTCTGAAGAAAACTGCTCAGACTAAAGCAATGGTCATGAAGAAACAGGTGCAAGCCGACACAAATCTATGACAGTAAGACTCTGCCAGCACGGTGGGTATTTGGGAAGTGAGGAAGGCTTGGAATAGCCACCTCCCCTGAGAGTGAGGGCTGGCACAAGGCCACAGAGGGTGAGTGACATTGCTCTGCATGCCCCTTGTCTTAGAAGGTGTGCGGTTTGTTTCTCTGTCATAAATCTTGCCCTGAATACTATCTGGAGACAGGGTTTTATTGGAGGACAGCTGCATCACTAATTTTAGGTTTGTGCTAGAGAAATAGGGCAGGTTTAATCTCCAGGGCAGGGAGGAGTCATAGTGACACAACGCTGGGCATCTGTTCCTACAGAGGCATCCAAGAATAACTCTCCCGGGGCTTGCTAGCATTTGGAGGCTGACACTCCGTAAAGCTATTCACGTCCCCTGACATGTCACTTCATCCCTGAAAGACCCCTTCAAACCCACAGGTTCTGGCATCCAAGTCAAGTTGAGTAGAACTCATTGGGGTACAACTTAGTTACTATTTGGGAAACGGAGTTCATGTGAGAAGGTGAGTAGTGGCAGAAACTTCCCATCTGCGTGTTCGCCTCTAGCTTTGCTGAGAGATCTGAAGCAGGCAGCCAAGTACCCAACAGCATTTATATTCATAATGAGGAACAATATTAAGGCACATCAAAGCTTCCAAGATTTTTGGCACAGTATTTCTTAATGCCCCCAACAAACCTAAGAGGCAGGACTTGATATTCACACTTTGAGAAATGTAACAGGTTAGTTAAGAAAGGATAAATGACTCGCCAAGGAATCAGCTAGAAAGAGGGGGACAAGGCGGGTCTTCTGATTTTAGCACCTTTGCTCTTGTCTTGCTGCTGGAGGCTGGGGGTAAGGCAGAAAACAAGGCAGCTTTGAGAAAGAATTCAAAAGCAGAGGGAACAGACATTTATTTTGCCTTTGGGAGGAAAGAGCCATACGATGGAGGAGAAAGACTCCCCCTATCATTAAGCAAATTGGTCCATGAGTATGTGCGTTTAGATGAAACACACATTTAGGTAACAGAAATTTAAACAAAGTTTAACTGCTTGTGATTGTCTTATATATGGTGGTTTAGAAATCAACTGCTGGACATAGACTGCGTAAAGTACTCCGGTGGTGGTTTAAGAGCTAAGGCTCATGTATCAGACAGGGTTTAAATTCCAGCTCTTTCACTTAAATCCCGGCATGTTACTTAACTTCTTTCAGCTTCAATTTTTTTTTTCCCTGTAAAATTGGGGAGAGTAATAGCACCTGCCTCGCAGAAGAGAGGAGAGGATCAAATGAGATAATGCATGCTAAGAGCTTAGCATGGGGCAGAGCACATAATAAATGCCACGGCAATGACAGCTCTATCGAAATGGTTGGTGGAAAAGCCTCTCCCCGATGGAGGTTTGGTTTTAATTTGGCATTTGGATCAAGAAGGGGAATCATCTTGTCTAACTTTTACAGAATAGACCAGAAATGCAGAAATATGCCCGAGGTCCCTGAAGAGTCATTTTGTCATCAGAAACATCCACCCCTGTTTATCCCTGGGGTTACTCTCCACGAGAAAAAAAGCAATAGAGATGGCAACTAGCAAGAGTCTCTGAGAAGGGGGCTTCTGTGCTTTGTTGCTTACTCCCCCTAGCTCAATCTGAATAGGGAAGACAATAAAAGCTATCAGGATTCCAGAAGTGAAGGGCCTAGTGCCAAGGTAAGCTGGGAAGGGCTTGCCTAGAGGAGCTCTCCAAACAACATGGTACCCGAGTGAGTACTGTGTGATACTGGTATGTGGATGGGCCCAGGAGACATCACTAGATTTTCACATGATGTAGGGTAGGCAACCAAACATTCCTGAGCTGCCAAAGAGATACATGGAGACAACAGCAGATTAGAAGAGTCCTGGTGAGTAAGGCAAAAAGATATGGCTCATGGATTGCTGACCAAAGGACACGTTAAGACTGCATATGTCAGCAGCAAAGGCCTACACACCACGATCAAAACAGAAATATCCAAATCAAACATATTCAAATTGAATAATGGAAGTTTAAGAGGGAAATAAAATATAATTACAGAAAAACCAAGAAAGTTAATTTCTTTGGTCACTGAGCTTGTGACTCTGAAGTTTTATACTTAACTAAATGAGGATCCCTTGACAGAATGTAGCTGAATCCCATTTTGCAATACATTTGCACTTCAGAGAAGAGATTTCTCAAATCAGGCACATGCAACACCGACTCCCCAAAAAAAAGGTGGTCTGCAAACAGAAATAGTTCCCTAACCAAATTAGTTTTGGAAAAGGGTATATACTACATACCCATCTTGAATATTCTGAATGTGTGTTGGCTTTATGAAGGCTTTGAGAAGTCTTACAGTAAAGAAATATACCTAACTTTGTTTAACCCAGTACTTCTCAATATATTTGATGAGAAATTTTTTTTTTTTTAACCAAGATATAATGTTTTTCACTCTAGGAAATGCTGGTATAGAGAGCTGCAGGTGAGAATGGATGATAATGGCATTATTGTGGTGACCCAAGAGAAAAATAATCAGGTGGAAGATGAGCTGACGATTGATGCTGGGATGCAGAAAATCTCATGGCTGGTCATGGAAATGCTACTTTGCCAAATGACCCCATGTATCTTGGAAATTGGCTGAATTTTTTCTAATATTCTTTCAAGGTCCTCGCTGAGTCACTCCCATAAATGATGGATCTTATTGGTTCCAAATATCTCTAAAGCCTGCGTCTCTAACCATCTCCCTTTTTTTAAGTTTGTGATTCAATTTTCTCCACTCCAGGAGGCAGGGCCAGGGAGAATAGCTGAGTTTCACTTTCCAATCATAAAAACACATCTCAAAACTAGCACACAGTCAGAATTTCATATCAGAAATTTAGGAACCCTGAGAGCATCACCTTTCCCTATCATGTCTGAACTGTCTTTTAAGGGCTGTACTCACTATGGTAGAGTCTGTGATTAAAAGAGATACCTGAAGCCTTCAGGCAAAAAACAAGGGCTTTTGAGTCAGACAGATCTGGCTGGATTCAAATCCCAACTCTGCCTTTTTCTAGCATTGTGACCTTGGATAAGACTCTCTCCACATCTGAGTTCCCTCATCTGAAAATGAAGATGATATTATATCCATTCAGGTTGTTGTGACAATCCGAGGAAATGATGCATGGGTGGGGAGGGATGCAAGTTGAGACAGGATAAAATCATAGTACCATATCTACAAGGGGGAAGTCATTGCTCAGTGAACTGGAAGCACCAAGAGAATATCTATGAGACCCTTCCCATATCTCTATCTACTACAAAGAAGACAAAAGTACTAAAAATTGCTCTGTACCTGATTACTCGGGTGCGCTTCTGGGTATAAGGGGTGATGACCTTGAGAAGCAGTTCCATCGCTCCATTAATTCCCAGCATGGCTCCTGTGGTGACTGAGAAAGACAAAAGCACACTAGTTATTGACCCATCTGAACCAAGCATTATTTTCAGCATTACAGAATGAGCCTAAAAGATAGGGGAGGTCCATCACCTTTCTTACCAAAGGCAACTTAAAAGCAGAGAAATTCTATGGTCTTTTATCCCTGGCTTGGAAGTTAAAGATTATCTGAAAAGCACACATTATCTTCCCACACTATCTCTTTCTCAAAAGGGTCCCAAGCCATGAAATTATGTTTTTCATTTTCTGGTGGCCCATTGCCCTACTCCTTTGTATAGTCAATCAGAATAGCCAAGGCAATTGCCGAGCAGATTTTTTCTGTAAGCAGATCTTTGGGTTTCTGGCAACTACTTAAGTTCAAGCTGTTTCACCCACCACCGACTTCCTATATGATACATACGTGTGCGTGCGCACGCGCACACACGCACGCGCGCGCGCACACACACACACACACACACACACACACACACACAGAGCCAGTATCTTAAAAAACACTTTCTTAGACGTATTTTGCTGTTTGGAGACTTCACAATGAAGAAAAGTCGTAAGTGGATGGGATAAGTTTCAATCCAACTTGGATTGACTTCTTTAAAACTTCAAGAAGCAACCTAATAAAGAAGATAGTGCCCTTTTTGTTCCACCCCGGTTCCAAGTTCCCCTACAACTTTTGCACTCAGATCGCCCATCACTAAAAGGCTAAGGCTTGACTATACCTCTATCCATTAGAATGGCAAAGGAAGAATCAGTTGGTCCTGCTCAGAGGTAACTACCAGAAATTGTTGCCTTTTTGCCCAACTGGATGGCTATAAAAACAGAGTGATAGATCTGAATAATAGAAAGAGACCAAAAGGGGTAGCTGGTCATCCTGGTGGCTTCAGATAAGTACTTTGGATACAAAACCTCTCATCTCTGATGATGCCCCAGCCACTCTGCAATATTCCCAGCACCTCACTCCACTCAGCTCACTTTAGGAAGAGCTCTGATCACGTCAAAAATAAGAGGAACCCACAGGATACAAAATGGAATCTTGGCCCGAGGCAAAACTTTCAGTGGGAGAAGGAAAGAAGTTTATCTTCCAAGGTGTGACTCTTTTTCCTTTCCTTCACTGTACTGTTGTAGTAAAACAGAGACCTATGAATGCCTTGTGCTTTGTACCAGCTTTGTTCCAGGAAATATGAGTGGAAACAAGGGGGTCAGGGAGAAGCAAAGAGATAAAAACAAGGGAGGCTTATACTGGCTTGCTCCAAGCCTCAGGAAAGGAGGAAAAATGGAAAACTGGAGTCTCTAATATAGTTCAGCTCAGTAAAGTCTACCAGAGAGAGACTGAGGCTGATGTCTTAGTTATCACCAGGAGTGCGTGTTCCTGGAATATCCTCTATGCGTTCGTCCCTCCTGAGGCTAGTACAGGCAGTCATTGAATGGATCAAAATTCAAGAATTTGGCATCCTAGTTCTGCCCATCAATCTTCCCTTCCCATGGCTACTAACTCAGTCCTTACTTCTAAATTGGCAAAACATGCTGGAGTAAACTCCTGGCAAATAATTCAGCAAAATTCTAGTATTAAGTAGAGTTAGAGAGGAAATAGTTTTAAGAGCATGAATTCTAGCATGGGAGACTTTAGACTTGGAACTGAAAGAGGATAACAATAAAAAGTCCTCACTAAGTTCTTCCATGCTGGATGCCTGCCCAAGGTTAGACCTCTGGCAGCTCTATAAGCAACCTCACCCGCCATCTGAGAGCTGCCGAATGGTTCGCTGGCTGTCATAGACCCATTATGGTTCCAGCCAATTCCTTCTGCAGATAGGAGCTGTTTAGAAAACTTGCTGGAACATTCAACAGTGGCTAACAATTCACCAAAGCGACAGCAACCCATGGGCTTCATGAACTCCTCTTGCCTCTCATCAGTAAAGTCAATGTGTAGAGAGTGATCGTATTTTTTTTAAATATTTTATGAAACAGTTCATATAATAAATGTTGTCTTAGAATAGGAGACACATGGCCACCTCCTCATACCCACAGGCAAATCTCAGCATTTTTCAGAGCTCCCTGCTGAAGGAATTCTTCCAGATCTCTATAATCAATATATATAATGAGAGTAAGTTATTCATCTTAACTATTCTTTACGAAACCAAAATAAGATACTTCAAATCTCGTGCTGCTGGCGAGTTCCAAATGGGGGTGACACACCTTCTGCCTCCTCATTAATAAGAGTTGTCCTTTATACAAAGCCACAACTTCTCACTTAGATTTTCCTTTATTAGAGATGGGTTTGGACAGATTCTTTCAGCCTCTCTCAAATATTCTCTGATTTTCTGCTCAACATACATGAGTGTGAGTGGAGATTCTGTCTGTGAACACGGAGTCAAGCATCTGTCTCGTTATTCCCTAGAAATACTTTCTTTTGATGGGTCTTCCATGCTTACTCATGGAGTTAACCAATGAAATATGTCCCTAATATTTTGTTAGTTCTGAGGACAGTTACGGAAAAAGGTCACCACCTGTTTACTCCCCTTATGTGTGTGATTCCTATTATTTCAAAGGACTGAGGGAAAAGATTAGAGCAGAGAAGAAAAACTAACACTTACTTAGCAACTATTATGTGACGAACTTACCCGTGAACATGATCTTACTTATCCTAACCACTAAGTCTATGAGCTCTTATTACAACTGTAATTTTACAAAGGAAGAAGCTGAGGTTAAACAGGTTAAGTGCACACATCATATGACTCTTAAGAAATGAAGTCAGAGTCAAGCCCAGGTCTTCTTGGCTCTAAGCTCATGTTCTTTCCTCTAGAGAGTATTACAGCTAAATTGTTGTCACTTTTGTTCTGCAGGAAAGGGGCTTCGAAAGGAGAAATAAAAGTCCGTGTTCTTTACACTGAAATAGGTGGTACAGAATATCATCTATTAATAACTGTATCTGTATGAAGAGTAGAATAAACATGAATTTTGCAGTTAGAAACTTAGCCCTTATGAGTTATCTGTATGAACTCAAGCAATTTCTTCATTCTTCTAAGCTTCATTTTCTTTTTTCTTAGCTATGAAATGCTGAGACTACATACAGGATGGTTATGATTATCAGAAATAATTCAAATCAGGAGATGGCAAATAACATCAACCCATGTGCCATGATATATCAAGTTACCTGAAAGACTATGTTGAGAAGCAGTGGGAGATAAACTTTGGTAAAGGATGTCATGAGCAATGAGTGACTTCAGGGACTTGTGATGTGAGGGTCGCTCTTGACAGCTGTAACACATTGCTCTGTGCCTTGGATATAAGGACTGAATAAAGTCTGCCTTCCCCTGCCACAGGTCTTTTTCACCTCGTAGTACTGACAGAGAGACGTAGAGTGCTAAAATGTTTTAGCTCCCAAGGGAAAACGATATGGATCTCTCACTTCAAGCACCGGCTCAAGAGTTCTCCATGGCTGAGAAGGAGATGAAGAAATAACTTCTCACCTCTACGGTCTCTAGAACATAAGGCTCCTCCTGGTTCATTTATCTTGTTGGGACTACATTTGTCCTCCACCCATGCCCTCCTTCCAACCACACCCCCAAATGGTTTCCAGGTGTCCCAGCCCAGATCTGGAAGCCACCCCCAGAGAGCCACAATTGAGTTGCTTACCACTAAAAGCAAAGACACGCAGAGCCCAGAGACAGTGGAGAAGGTTCTGGCTGTGAGACAGGTTTTTCCTCGCCAGAATCAATGTCACATCAAGTGCTTCAAATTCCAGTGCCTTCTGTCCAAACTTTTTATCTATGAACACAGATCAATCCATCTTAGTTGTGTTTCACATTAATTCTGAAGGTTGTATAATGTGTGGGGGAGAGGAAGGCAAAGATGGTGGAGTGAAGAAGATTATCATGGCCAATGAGACTTTTCGGGTCTAGTAGAAAATGCTACTAAGTATGTCCCCATTGGAGCCAGATGACTCAAAATAGCTAACGGAGGGTATACATATGGTCCATTATTCTTCAAGTAATATTTACATGAAGTCTTGTGGGTTGTATGACTTGCACCCCCTATATGTAAAAATATTTCTGGTTGTCCTCAAACATGAGCTACAGTTTAGCTCGGTATAAATTTCTTCCTTTAAGACAGTTCCAAAAGTAAGGATACTTAAGTTACATAACATTCAAATGCATTGTGTGAACCTTGATTGGATCCTTCTCTGAACATGTCTGTAAAAGGCATGCTGGGAACATTTGAAGAAACTGGAATGAATATAAATATGTATGCATTGTTAATTTTGTTAGATTTATGACCATTGTATTATGATTATATAGGAAAACGTCTCTTTTCAAAGAAATGCACACAAAAGTATTTAGGAGTAATGTTATCTCTAATTTTCCTTAGAATATTTCAAATAAAAATAAATAGGTTAAGGAAATATGGCAAAATGTTAACAATGGTTAGAGCTAAGTGATAGGTATAGAAGAGGTCATCTTTCTATATGGTAGAGAACTTTATAATAAAACATGAAAACATAATTTCAGAAAATAAAATTTTCTCCCCAAATTTCTCTAAATTATTGACCCAAATAACCTGATATTCAGTGTTGTGGGTTAGTCATTATTATTTTAATAATTACTAATAATTATTAATTATTAATATTATTTAATAATTAGTAATAAGCATAAAAAATAAAGGGAAAAATATTTTTTAATTCTATGCTCCTGGCTCCCACTAGGGATAATATGTGACTGTGCCACCTGTCACATTTGTTTGTGTCCTATCCAAAGTGCAATGCCCAAATCACCATGTTTGTTTTTGCAAGAATACAGTCCCTACCAGATTCATAGCAGGTGGAAATAAGTAAAACAGAGACAACATCCTAAACCTCGTTTACCAATATTTATCTCTGGACCAAAAGACACCAAAAGGCAAAGAGATTGTGACTGAACTCATATGACCCGTTTCCTTTATCAGAAAAGAAAAATACCTATCTGGCTCCATTCATGAGCAGCCAATCTCGTTTCTGTTCTGTTCAGGTCAGCCCCTGACAGCTTGAATGTCAATATCAAGGACTACCATCTTTAATGGCAGAAGGTGTCATTATGACAATAATAATATCAAGGTCCATAACTTGAAAATCACTGCCCCGGTGCATCACTCATCTCTCTTTCTCCTATGAAACCTACATGACTCTTGTCCATCAAGCTTCTGGCGCCACATGCTAAGCAGGCAACATACAACCTTGCTTAATCCTTACAGCAACCCAAGAATTATGTACTGAGACCCATTTTGTAGATGAGAGCCCAATGGTAACTTGCCCAAGGTCACTGCCCTGTCAAAGCCAGGCCTAAAACCCAGATCTGACTTCCCAGCCTCTGCCATTTACTACCAGGGTGTATATCATGTCTTTTCTATCTGTTTTTGGAGTTCACTTGGCCCACTCTTTGTTTTGCTGACTTCTTCTTATCTTTCAAGTTTGGGCTCCAATGTCACCTCTCTCTGTCCACATCATCTTACAGGAACATCACCTTTTCTTTTCCTTCCAGTTATTATCTAGTTAATTATCATTGTCTGCTATTATCTAGTTAATCTAGTTAATTATTCTGCCCTTCCCCACTTGAATGTAAGTCCCATGCAAAGAGGCCCCTTATCTGTCTTTGTGACAGTGATGTTCCCAGTGTCTAGAACAGTGCACAGCCCTGGGAGACATGGAGTAAAAAATCTGTTGAATATTCAACAGATATTCAATGAATATTGGTTCTATTGGTTTTGTCTGGAACATGCTCATGCAGGTGCTGGCTGATGCCTGGGTCTCAATCATTATCTGTGAAATGTAGAATGGACTCAAATCACAGCTCCAAACATTGAAAGGAAAGAGTATCCCAGAGCCCTGTGCCCTCAGCTGCTGCTGCCTGCACTGAGCATCAAAGATCCAACTTTTGGAGGACCTGAGCTTCTCGACTGTGATTTATGTAAGACTGCACACAATCGGAGCTTAACTGTTAGGACTAATTTGCAACGTTTACATGCATCCTGAGTGCCCAGGCTTTTTCAAATGTGCTCCAAAAATTTCTAGGGTTGTAGGGAGGTGTTTCAGTCTTCAACGAGGAAAGAGAAATGGATGTGCGGCATAAGTGGAAAGAATTCTAGACCCCCATCTTCTCTTCAACCAAGGAAGCTCCACTTCTATGTGACATATTGTAGTGAGTTGAAAACCGTGCCCCAAAATTCATGTCTGCCTGGAACCTCAGAATGTTATCATATTTGGAAATACAGTCTTTACAGACTTAATTACTTAAGATAAGATCATACAGATTTGGATGGGCCCTCAATCCAATGGCCAATATCCTTATAAGAGGAGAGGACACAAAGAAAGGCACAAGAGTAGAAGGCCATGTGAAGATGGATGCAGAAATTGGAGTGATGTGTCTATAAGCCAAGAAACACCAAGGATTGCTGGAAATTACCAGAATCTAGGAGAGAGGCATGTAAGAGATTCTCCCTCAGAGCCTCCAGAAGGAACCAATCTTGCTAACCTCTTAATTTCAGACTTTTGGCCTCCAGAACTGTGAGAAAATAAATTTCTGTTGTTTTAAGCCATCCAGTTTGTGGTAATTCATTACGGCAGCCCTAGGAAATTAATGCATTTACATAACGAACCTCCATATAAGATGTTATTTGAAGAAATGTTCCATTTATTTTTAAAGTGATTGAAAACCTCCTTGGAGTATCTCCCCTCTGTCCCCCATATGCCTCATGCCCCATGTAGTCCATGCCTGCTCTGGGTCCTGTCCTAAGCACCTAAGTACCTTGGATTTGCTGACATCTACAAACCTCTCCTGGACCCTCACCTTCCAGGTGAGGCTGGGGCTGGTCCTGCCATCACCACCAAGGTGTCTATACCTCCCTGTTGCTCCTCCCTGTACTACCCCAAAAAAGCTTCCCAAATTGCTCTCATGATAACATCCCCAGATGCCCTTTCAGTCATCTTTGGGTCCGAGGGGTATGGGTACCTCGTAGGCCAACTTTGGCCAGCAGCCGGAAGAGGGGCAAGAGGATATCATAGTCTGGAGAAGCCGTCCTGGCTGTGTCCACCAGGGTCTGCAGAAGGGCTTCGCTACCACCCTTGCTGATCACGTAGCAAATCCTCCGGTCTGTGCCTGAGAGGGAAAGCAGAGGAGTGCTGAGCCTCAAATAACTACCCTCATTTCCTTGGAACAGAAAGCAGACCCCACAGCTAGAGACAGAACAAGGATTGGTTCATTTCACCCCAGAAACGAAAACTGTGGAGTTCTTGAAGCAACTTGTGTAAAGTTGTGCTATTAGGTAAGGGGCCAGGGTTGTGGGGTGGGGGTGGGGTGTGAAATGGAGAAATAATGGAATATTTCAGAACTTGCAGCAGCTGTAATAAGCGGAGCCTAAAATCTACTTTCCTGAGAATCTATTAAGTCTCAGTGTATCTGTGCACTTGTGTTGCATGTATAGAAATATGCATATAGGCTTATGTACAATCATATACTTAATTAAAGAGGGATCAGTATCCCCTCAGCTATACGTTTCAATCATCTACAAGAAGGTTTGGTTTGATAGCTTATCTGGAATAATTTCATGGATGGTGTTAATGATTATTTGGTGCTGACCTTCAGTAACAGATGTGCAGTAAATATGGAAACAACCAGAATAATCCCTTGAGAAACAAACATCTAATCATACGTCTAGGGAGTTTCAAGAGTGTCTGGGGCTAGGGTAAGGTATATTGGTCTTTCTACCTAAGAATAGTTTTAAACATCTTGCCCCAGGACAAGCTCAAAAGCAGTGATTACATTTCAACTTGGAAGGGGACCCACGTGACTCTCTATGCACTTGGACAAAGGTGGCCAACAGGGTGGGAGATTATTAGCAAAGAAGACCCTCTGATTTTTCATCCTCTACTAAAGGGGCAATAATCAGTACCTATTTCAGAAGGAGAACTCCAAGGTTTCATTCTAAGAGTTCCAGACACCACTGGACAAATTGAAGGCAGAACTACCACAGAGGACAAGTGGTCTTCACCTACAGAGGGTACCTCGCGCAGAAGAAGGGAAGCCACCCTGCTATTGGAGGGCAGCACAGCCTATAGAAAAAACTCAGTATGAGTGGACCCTTCCTCCTGAATCTGTAATCTGAGGGTTTGTGGCTTTGGAGCGACATTCACTTCGGTATTGTCTGTTTGGTGATAATACGTCTTTCTAATGCAATGTGACTGGCTACACACAGAAGTGAAAACTGAGTAAATGTTGGAATGTCCAAGAAGCTGTGTTTTCCAAGACCCTCACATGGAAATGAGCTAATAGAGGCGTGCCCCAGTTAACTCAGTTGATGCCAATATAGTCACCTCTGTCATCTTATCTCTGAAAATGTAGTGGCTGACCACTCTGCTAAGTCCAGCTCCTGCCTCATCTTCCTGTCTCCACTGGACATATGAAGGGAGCTGCCAATACCTGGCTCTCTAAATGGGCCACGATGAGGGAAGCAGGGGAGGCAACAGGTCGAATTGCTGAGGGCTGGAGGTCCTTGTCCCCAGAAATGAAGTATCATAGAATCACCACCAAGAGTCTAATTCCCTCCTAAGTTTGGATCACCATAGGGTGAGTGACAAGACTGAAGAGTCCAAAGTACAACCATCCCATGGTGATTCCGTCTCTCACAGAAAACTTGAGCTGGAGCAAACCCCCAGGCTACACAGGTCCCTGGGAGACACCACAGCTGCATGCCTCCTTGTCCACCATACAAGGGATGAGGGCATGGCTTACTCACCAACGGAAAGCAGATCTCCGAGGACCTGGAGGATGGTCAGGGTGGACTCCCTGTCAGAGGAGCTCTGCAATGAAAGCACAGGCAGCCATTTTTAAGAAGGAAGGTGAGGGTGCAGCCACTATGGAGAACAGTATGGAGGTTCCTTAAGGTTACCATATGATCCAGCGATCCCACTCCTGGGCATATATCCAGAAAAGATGAAAACTCTAATTTGAAAAGATACATGCACCTGAATGTTCATTACAGCACTATTTACAATAGCCAGGACATGGAAGCAACCTAAATGTCCAGATGAATGGATAAGGAAGATGTGGTATATATATACAATGGAATATTACTCAGCCATAAAAAAGAATGAAATAATGCCATTTGCAGCAACATGGATGGGCCTAGAGATTATCATGCTAAGTGAAGTAAGTCTGACAGAGAAAGAAATATATCATATGATATAACTTATATCTAAGTTATATCATAAAATCTAAAAAAAATTATTCAAGTGAACTTATTTACAAAATAGAAATAGACTCGCAGACATAGAAAACAAACTTATGGTTACCAAAGGGGAAAGGTGGGGGAGAAAGATAAATTGGGAGTTTGGGATTGACATGTACACACTACTATATATAAAATAGGTAATCAACAAGGACCAACTGTATAACACAGGGAACTGTACTTAATATTCTGTAATAACCTAAATGGGAAAAGAATTTGAAAAAGAATACATACATGTATATGTATAACTGAATCACTTTGCTGTACACCTGAAACTAACACAACATTGTAAATCAACTATACTCCAATATAAAATAAAAATTAAAAAAAAGAAGGCAAAAGAAAGGAGGTGGCAAGGTCAGGGTACACATGGGAATGGCAGGGCTGTGTTTCCTTTTACTGAGAAAGACTTCCTGCCATAGGAGATAGTTGAAGGGTTGTTCCTTAAATAATGACTATGAGGGGACTCACTGAGTTAAGGTCTCAGAGGTTCTGCCACCATATTTAGACTTCAGGATCCTTCTTTGGGGACCCATTTTTTTAGTAACATCAGCAAGATGGGCAAGAGAATAAACATTGATAATTTATGCAGAAACAGCAAATGAAAGGGGCTTTGTGGGCCAAGTTAGCATAGTTCTCACTTATTTCAGGAGGCTTGGACTATTAGATGCAGGGCAAACAGCAGAAACCAAAACCCACTAAAATGTTCCGATGGAAAGAATTCCCTGACTGACAAGGATGAATTTTTATTTTCTCAAGAGACACCTAGGGTAGCACCAAATCACATGATATAGATGCTCTATGGGATGCTTGCAACGCTTGATACTCTCTACCCTTTGTTATACACAAGAGGACGCTGAGATTCAGAGGGAGGGAGGATTATTCAAATCTTCTGTGGTGACCCACAGAGAAAACCCCAAAGTTACAGCCCAGGTTCCCAAAAAATCAGGCCAGTGTTTGTTGTGCTGTAATATGCTAATTTTCTAGATCACAAGAACTTATTTATCTACTAGTTGCAAGTTTGTACCCATAAATAACACCTCTCCAAATCCCCTACTCCAGCCCCTGGTAACCATCATTCTACTCTCTGTTTTTGCAAGTTCAGCTTTTTTAGATTTCATGTATCAGTAATATCATATAGTATTCATCTTTATCTGACTTATCTCACTGCACCTAATGCCTTCAGGATCCATCGGTGTTGTTGCAAATGGCAGGATATGCTTTTTATCATGGCTGGATAATATTCCATTGTATGTATATGCATCTTCTTTACCCCTTCATCTGTTGAGTGCACTTAGGTTGCTTCCATATCTTGGCTATTATGAAAAATGCTGTGGTGAACATGGGTGTGCAGAATTCTCTTCCAGACACTGCTTTCAACTCCTTTGTATATATAGCCAGGAGTCCTACCTTACACCACTCACAAAAATTAACTTGAAATAGATCTAAGGATTTTTTTCTTTTTTTTTTTAGTTTTGGGTCCCACTGCATGTGGGATCCTAGTTCCCCAACCAGGGATCGAACCCACAGCCCCTGCATTGGAAGTGTAAAATCTTAACCACTGGACCTCAAGGGAAGTCCCAGATCAAAGATTTAAATCTAAGACTTGAAACCATAAAACTCCTAGAAGGGAGGAGACCTTCAAGATGGTGGAGAAGTAAGATGTGGAGATCACCTTCCTCCCCACAAATACATCAGAAATACGTCTACATGTGGAACAACTCCTACAGAACACCTACTGAATGCTGGCAGAAGACCTCACTTCACAAAAGGCAAGAGACTCCCCACGTACCTGGGTAGGGAAAAAGAAAAAAGAATAAACAGAGACAAAAGGATAGGGACGGGACCTGCACCAGTGGGAGGGAGCTGTGAAGGAGGAAAGGTTTCCACACACTAGGAAGCCCCTTCGCGGGTGGAGACTGTGGGTGGCGGAAGGGGAAGCTTCGGAGCCGCGGAGGAGAGCGCAGCAATAGGGGCGCAGAGGGCAAAGCGAAGAGATTCCCACACAGAGGATCAGGGCCGGCCGGCACTCACCAGCCGGAGAGGCTTGTCTGCTCACCTGCCGGGGCGGATGGGGGCTGGGAGCTGAGGCTCGGGCTTCGGAGGTCAGACCCCAAGAAGAGGACTGGGGTTGGCTGCGTGAACACAGCCTGAAGGGGGCTAGTGCCCCACAGAAAACTGGGAGGGAGTCCAGGAAAAAGTCTGGAACTGCCTAAGAGGCAAGAGACCATTGTTTCATGGTGTGAAAGGAGAGGGGATTCAGAGCACTGCCTAAACAAACTCCAGAGATGGACGTGAGCTGAGGCTTTCAGCACGGACCCCAGAGACGGGCATGAAATGCTAAGGCTGCTACTGCAGCCACCAAGAAGCCTGTGTGTGAGCACAGGTCACTATCCACACCTCTCCTCCCGGGAACCTGTGCAGCCCACCACTGCCAGGGTCCCGTAATCCAGGGACAACTTCCCCGGGAGAATACACAGCGCGCCTCAGGCTATTGCAATGTTATGCCGGCCTCTGCCATCACAGGCTCACCCCACATTCGTACCCCTTCCTCCCCCCGGCCTGAGTGAGCCAGAACCCCCTAATTGGCTGCTACTTTAACCCCATCCTGTCTGAGTGAAGAATAGATGCCGTCACGCGACCTACAAGTAGGGGCCAGGCCAAATCCAAAGCTGAACCCCAGGAGCTGTGCGAACAAAGAGAAAGGGAAATCTCTCCCAGCAGCCTTAGGAGCCGAGGGTTAAATCCCCACAATCAACTTGATGTACCCTTCATCTCTAGAATACCTGAAGAGACAATGTATCATCCCAAAATTGAGGTGGTGGACTTTGGGAGCAACTGTAGACTTGGGGTTTGCTTTCTGCATCTAATTTGATTTTGGTTTTATGTTTATCTTAGTTTAGTATTTAGAGTCTATTATCATTGGTAGATTTGTTTATTGATTTCTTTGCTCTCTTATTTTTTTATATAGATATATATTGGTTTTTCCTTTTTCTATTTTTGTGAGTGTGTATGTGTATCCTTCTTTCTGTGATTTTGCCTGTATAGCTTTGCTTTTACCATTTGTCCTAGGGTTTTATCTGTCCATTTTTTTTTTTAGTACAGTTTTTGGCACTTATTATCATTGGTGGATTTGTTTTTTGCTTCGGTTGCTCTTTTCTTTCTTTACTTTTTCATTAATTTTTAAGTTTTTAATTTTTAATAATTTTTAATTTCAATAACTTTATTTTATTATATCTTATTTTTTTCTTTCTTCCCTTCTTTTTTTTAATCCCTTTTTTTCTCAGCTGTGTGGCTGACAGGGTCTTGGTGCTCTGGACAGGTGTCAGGCCTGTGCCTCTGAGTGGGAGAGCCAAGTTCAGGACACTGGTCCACCAGAGACCTCCTGGCTACACGTAATATCAAACGGCAAAAGCTCCCCCAGAGATCTCCATCTCAATGCTAAAACCCAGCTCCACCCAATGACCAGCAACCTACAGTGCTGGACACCCTATGCCAAACAACTAGCAAGACAGGAACACAACCCCACCCATTAGCAGAGAGGCTGCCTAAAATCATAATAAGGTCACAGACACCCCAAAACACACCACTGGATATGGTCCTACCACCAGAAAGACAAGATCCAGTGTCATTCAACAGAAAACAGGCACCAGTCCCCTCCACCAGGAAGCCTGCCCAACCCACTGAACTAACCTTAGCCACTGGGGACAGACATCAAAAAACAATGGGAACTATGAACCTGCAGCCTGCGAAAAGGAGACCCCAAACACAGTAAGTTAGCAAAATGAGAGGAAAGAGAAATACACAGCGGATGGAGGAGCAAGGTAAAAACCCAGCAGACCTAACAAATGAAGAGGAAATAGGCAGTCTACCTGAAAAAGAATTCAGAGTAATGACAGTAAAGATGATCCAAAATCTTGGAAATAGAATGGAGAAAATACAAGAAACATTTAACAAGGACCTGGAAGAACTAAAGAGCAAACAAACAATGATGAACAACATAATAAATGATATTAAACATTCTCTACAAGGAATCAATAGCAGAATAACTGAAGCAGAAGAATGGATAAGTGACCTGAAAGACAAAATGTCTCAGAGACATCTGGGACAACATTAAAATCACCAACATTCAAATTATACAGGTCCCAGAGGAAGAAGAGAAAAAGAAAGGAACTGAGAAAATATTTGAAGAGATTATAGTTGAAAACTTCCCTAATATGGGAAAGGAAATAGTCAATCAACTCCAGGAAGCACAGAGAGTCCCATACAGGATAAATCCAAAGAGAAACACACCAAGACACATATTAATCAAACTATCAAAAATCAAATCAAAGAAAAAATATTAAAAGGAGCAAGGGAAAAACAACAAATAATATACAAGGGAATCCACATAAGGTTAACAGCTGATATTTCAGTAGAAACTCTGCAAGCCAGAAGGGAGTCGCAGGACATATTTAAAGTGATGAAAGGGAAAAATCTACAACCTAGATTACTCTACCAGTGAGGATCTCATTCAGATTCAATGGAGAAGTTAAAACCTTTACAGACAAGCAAGAGCTAAGAGAATTAAGCACCACCAAACCAGCTTTACAACAAACGATAAAGGAACTTCTCTAAGCAGGAAACACAAGAGAAGGAAAAGACCTACAATAACAACCCAAAACAATTAAGAACATGGTAATAGGAACATACATATTAATAACTACCTTAAATGTAAATGGATTAAATGCTCCAAACAAAAGACACAGACTGGCTGAATGGATACAAAAACAAGACCCGTATACATGCTGTCTACAAGAGACCCATATCAGATCTAGGGACACATACAGACTAAAAGTGAGGGGATGGAAAAAGATATATCATACAAATAGAAATCAAAAGGAAGCTGGAGTAGCAACACTCATATCAGACTAAATAGACTTTAAAATAAAGACTATTACATGAGACAAAGAAGGACACTACATAATGATCAAGGGGTCAATCCAAGAAGAAGATATAACAATTGTAAATATTTATGAACCCAATATAGGAGCACCTCAAAACATAAGGCAAATGCTAACAGCCACTAAAGGGGAAATCAACAGTAACACAATCATACTAGGGGATTTTAACACCCCACTTTCACCAATGGACAGATCATCCAAAATGAAAATAAATAAGGAAACACAAGCTTTATATAATACATTAAACAAGATGAACTTAATTGATATTTATAGCACATTCAATCCAAAAACAGCAGATTACACTTTCTTCTCAAGTGTGCACAGAACATTCTCCACGATAGATCATATCTTGGATCACAAGTCAAGCCTCAGTAAATTTAAGAAAATTGAAATCATATCAAGCATCTTTTCTGACTACAATGCTATGAGACTAGATATCAGTTACATGAAAAAACCTAAAAAATACAAACCCATGGAGGCTAAACAATACACTACTAAATAACCAAGAGATCACTGAAGAAATCAAAGAGGAAATCAAACAATCTCTAGAAAAAAATGACAATGAAAACCCGATGATGCTAAACCTATGGGATGCAGCAAGTGCAGTTCTAAGCTGGAAGTTTATAGCAATACAATCCTACCTTAAGAAACAAGAAACATCTCAAATAAACAACCTAACCTTACACCTAAAGCAATTAGAGAAAGAACAAAACAACCTCAAATTTAGCAAAAGGAAAGAAATCATAAAGTTCAGATCAGAAATAAATGAAAAAGAAATGAAGGAAACAACAGCAAAGATCAAAAAAACTAAAAGCTGGTTCTTTAAGAACATAAACAAATTTGATAAACCATTAGCCAGACTCATCAAGAAAAAAAGGGAGAAGACTCAAATCAATACAGTAAGAAATGAAAAAGAAGTAACAATTGACACTGCAGAAATACAAAGGATCATGAGAGATTACTACAAATAACTATATGCCAGTAAAATGGACAACCTGGAAGAAATGGACAAATTCTTAGAAAAGCACAAACTTCTGAGACTGTACCAGGAAGAAACAGAAAATGTGAACAGAGCAATCACAAGCACTGAAATTGAGACTGATTAAAAATCTTCCAACAAACAAAAGTGCAGGACTAGACTGCTTCACAGGCAAATTCTATCAAACAATTAGAGAAGAGCTCACACCTATCCTTCTCAAACTCTTACAAAATATAGCAGAGGGAGGAACTCTCTCAAACTCATTCTACGAGGCCACCATCCCCCGATACCAAAACCAGACAAAGTTGTCACAAAGAAAGAAAACTATAGGCCAATATCACTGATGAACATAGATGCAAAAATCATCAACAAAATACTAGCAAACAGAATCCAACAGCACATTAAAAGGATCATAATCATACACCATGATCAAGCAGGGTTTATCCCAGGAGTGCAAGAATTCTTCAATATATGAAAATCAATCAATGTGATAAACCATATTAACAAACTGAAGGAGAAAAACCATATGATAATCTCAATAGATGCAGAAAAATATATTGACAAAATTCAATACCCATTTATGGTAAAAACCCTCCAGAAAGTAAGCATAAAGGGAACTTACCTCATCATAATAAAGGCCACATACGACAAACCCACAGCCAACATCACTCTCAATGGTGAAAAACTGAAACCATTTCCTCTAAGATCAGGAACAAGACAAGGTTCCCCACTCTCACCACTATTACTCAACATAGGTTTGGAAGTTTTAACCACAGCAATCATAGAAGAAAAAGAAATAAAAGGAATCGAAATCAGAAAAGAAGTAGAGTTGTCACTGTTTGCAGATGACATGGTACTATACATAGAGAATCCTAAAGATGCTACCAGAAAACTACTAGAGCTAATCAATGAATTTGGTAAAGTAGCAGGATACAAAACTAATGCACAGAAATCTCTTGCATTCCTATACCCTAATGATGAAAATTCTGAAAGAGAAATTAAGGAAACACTCCCATAACCATTGCAACAAAAAGAATAAAATACTTAGGAATAAACCTAACTAAGGAGACAAAAGACCTGTATGCAGAAAACTGTAAGACACTGATGAAAGAAATTAAAGATGATACAAACAGATTGAGAGATATACCATGTTCTTGGATTGGAAAAATCAACATTGGGAAAATGACTATAGTACTCAAAGCAATCTACAGATTCAATGCAATCCCTATCAACCTAGCAATGACATTTTTCACAGAACTAGAACAAAGAATTTCACAATTTGTACGGAAAAACAAAGATGCCGAATAGCCAAAGCAATCTTGAGAAAGAAAAACGGAGCTAGAGGAGTCAGGCTCCCTGACTTCACACTATACTACAAAGCTACAGTAATCAAGACAGTATGGTACTGGCACAAAAACAGAAATATAGATCAATGCAACAGGATAGAAAGCCCAGAGATAAATCCACGCACATATGGTCACCTTATCTTTGATAAAGGGGGCAGGAATGTACAGTGGAGAAAGGACAGCCTCTTCAATAAGTGGTGCTGGGAAAACTGGACAGCTACAAGTAAAAGAATGAAATTAGAACACTCCCTAACACCATACACAAAAATAAGCTCAAAATGGATTAAAGACCTAAATGTAAGGCCAGACACTATAAAACTCTTAGAGGAAAACATAGGCAGAACACTCTATGACATAAATCACAGCAAGATCCTTTTGACCCACCTGTTAGCGAAAGGGAAATAAAAACAAAAATAAACAAATTGGACCTAATGAAACCTAAAAGCTTTTGCACAGCAAAGGAAACCATAAACAAGACAAAAAGACAGCCCTCAGAATGGGAGAAAATATTTGTAAATGAAGCAACTGACAAAGGATTAATCTCCAAAATTTACAAGCAGCTCATGCAGCTCAATATCAGAAAAACAAATCCAATCCAAAAATAGGCAGAAAACCTAAACAGACATTTCTCTAAAATGATATACAGATTGCCAACGAACACTTGAAAAGATGCTCAACATCACTAATCGTTAGAGAAATGTAAATCAAAACTGCAACGAGGTATCACCTCACACCAGTCAGAATGGCCATCATCAGAAAATCTACAAACAATAAGTCCTGTAGAGTGTGTGGAGAAAAGGGAAACCTCTTGCCCTGTTGGTGGGAATGTAAATTAATACAGCTAGTATGGAGGTTTCTTAAAAAACTAAAAATAGAACTACCATACGACCCAGCAATCCCACTACTGGGCATATACCCTGAGAAAACCATAATTGACAAAGAGTCAGCTACCACTATGTTCATCGAAGCTCTATTTACAATAGCCAGGACATGAAAGCAACCTAAGTGTCCACTGACAGATGAATGGATAAAGAAGATGTGGTATATATATACAATGGAATATTACTCAGCTATAAAAAACAACTGAAATTGAGTTATTTGTAGTGAGGTGGATGGACCTAGAGTCTGTCATACAGAGTGAAGTAAGTGAGAAAGAGAAAAACAAATACCGTATGCTGACACATATATATGGAATCTAAAAAGGAAAAAAAAACGTTCTCAAAAACCTAGGGTCAGGACAGGAATAAAGATGCAGACATAGAAAATGGACGTGAGGACATGGGGAGGAAGAAGGGTAAGCTGGGATGAAGTGAGAGAGTGGCATGGACATATATACACGACCAAATGTAAAACAGAAAGCTAGTGGGAAGCAGGCACATAGCACAGGGAGATCAGTTCAGTGCTTTGTGACCACCTAGATGGGTGGGATAGGGAGGGTGAGATTGAGACACAAGAGAGAGGAGATATGGGGATGTATGTGTATGTATAGCTGATTCACTTTGTTATACAACAGAAACTAACACACCATTGTAAAGCAATTATACTCCAATAAAAATGTTAAAAAAAAATAATAATTCCTAGAAGAAATTATAGGGAAAATATCCCCGACATTAGTCTTGGCAACGATTTCTTTGGTAAGACATCAAACGCACTGTCAACAAAAACTAAAATAAACAAGTGAGACTACATTAAACTGAAGAGGTTTTGCACAGCAAGAGAAAGAATCAACAGATTGAAAAGGCAACAGAATGGGAGGAAATATTCACAAACCATATGGCTGATAAGGGACTAATATCCAAAATATATTAATAATTCATACAACTCAATAACAAAAAAGGCAAATAATTCAATTAAAAATGGGCAACAGACCTGAATAGACATTTTCTAAAGAAGACATACAAATGGCCAATAGTTATATGAAAAGGTGCTCAACATCACTAATCATCAGGGACATGCAAATCACAACCACAGTGAGATACAACCTCACACCTGCTACATGGCTTTTATCAAAAAGACAAGAGATAACAAATGTTGGCAAAGATGTGGAGAAAAAGGAACGCTAATATGCTATTTTTTTAGATATGTTATTTAAGCCAAAGCTTTCTTTTAAATCTTCCCATAAGTAAGTGTCACGTTCCTCATCACCTTCAAAGACCTCAATAACTCCCCATGACATATAGGATAAAGTCATGACTCTATCATGATAGAGTTGATAGTTTTGATGGGGTTTCCAAAGCTTCCCATGATCTTTTCTTGGTTATCGCTCCAGCTTCATTATTCATTACAACAACCCTGCACAAATACATGCTTCAGCAACATGAAATTACTTATAATTTCCTGCTCAAACCATGTAATTTCTTGCCTCTGTACTTTTGATCATGCTAGTCCCTTTTCCTGAAGCCTAGTCGATGCCAACTCATCCTTCAAGTGCACCATGACTCCCATAAGATTCCATTCCCACCCACAAGGCTGGGTTTGGAGTCTGCTTTGTCTCCACATCATTCTGTGCCATTCTGACAGCATCCATACCACATGGCATTGGCAGCAGGGTACAATCTTGCTTCCCACCCCACCCTCACTAGACATTAATCCTTAAAGAATGGCCCAATTATTGTGTATATTGTATTCCCAGCACCTGGAACTGGGGCTGTTCCAGAGAAAAGTGTGCAATAAATATTTTTCAGAATCGAACCAAAATGAACCATAAAGGACTCCAAGGAGCCATGAAGTCCAACACCACATCCCTAGGCAGAGTGATGCTTATACTTTCTTCAGTTCCAGGCTTAAGACCCTCCAAGAAGTCACACTTTAAAACCCTAGCAAAGGCCAGGGCTAGGGTGAGGCAAGTGAGACACTAGCTTGGGCACAAATTTTTTAATTTAAAATGCAGTAATTAAGATAATAGTGTAATGCTATATTTTTACACATCAAATAAGGCAAAAAAAATCCATGATGAACAAAATACCAAAATCTAAACACTTTAACTCATCTTCCAGGTGTGATGAGACATCTGGGGATCCCTAGGAACTTGATGTCTATACTTATCCAGGAAAAGACTTGGGTTTGCTCTGAGAGCTTCTCCACTGGGAGCCGTGGCCTAACGAGGGCAGGCTCAGCATATACTTTTCTGGTGCCTCCCATCACAGCTGCACTGGACACTAAGAGAAGGCACATTCTTTGAGTCCCCAAGTCTGAGCCACCCTCCAGCAAATGTCATCCCTAGCTGTGCACCATGTCAGTGCTCCCCGCCCCTCCTTCGTCTCGCAAAATCTGGGAACAGGAACCAAGGAGCAGGGCAGCAACGGATCTATCATCCTGGGGAGTTTGCTAGCCTTAGGTTCTGGTACCAATTCCAATTTCCAGAGCATCAACAAACAATGCTCTGGACACCATCTGGGTGTCCTACAATTCAACTCCATTCTGACACTACCTACCCAGAGATAACATCAGAGTCCACTGGTGAAGGGTTCAGTCCTGCAAGATTGCCCTACCCCATTTCAGACTCCAGTGGCAAATCTGGATTGTTACCTGTCCTTCTGACCAACTAACTCATTATATAGTAGAGGTTCCAATGATCCCCTCTAACTCAGGTTCTTACCTGTACTCCGATCGACTGGCTATAAATTAAAGATTCCCACAACCGACCTCCTCCTTAGGTTTGATTAGTTTGTTAAAGCCACTCACTGTACTCAGAGAAACATTTCACTTTCTGGATTTCCAGTTTATTATAAAATAATATAACTCAGGAACAGCCAGATGTAAGAGGTGCACAGGGCAAGGTATGGGGACTGGGCACAGAGTTTCCATGCCCTCTCCAGGAGCACCACTCTCCCAGCACCTCCACTTGTTCACCAACCTGGAAGCCCTCTAAACCCCATCCTTGGAGTTTTCATGGAGGTTTCTTTACATAGTCTATAGATTCAACTTCTGGGTCTTCTACCTACCCTGGAGGTGAGGGGGACTTGGGGTGTGCTGGGGAGCCAGGGGATCAGACTGAAAGTCCCAACCATCTAATCACATGGTTGGTTCTCCTGGCAACTAGCTCCCACCCTTAGGTGTGGTCCAAAAGTCAACTCATTAACTTAACAAAAGACAACTTTATTGCTCTCATCACTTAGGACATTCCAAGGGTTTGAGGAGCTCTGTGCCAGAAACAGGAGGAAGACCAAATATATATTTCTTACTATAAATCACAATATCACAGCAGGACTCCAGCCCTTTGAAAATGGACCCAAGGATGGCTCACAGAAGAAAACAAAGTCCCTGGAATGGTGTCCCTGGTCAGCACTGATGTTTCTGGATCCATCTGCAGGATCCCCCATAACTGCTCTTCTTTCTGAGAAGAGAGAGGGGGATAAGCGATAAAAGCAAGGCTGCGCAATATTGTGTAACTTGTTAAATGCAGGATTCCTTAGTTAATTGTGAATAACGAGCAAGGAAAGGGAAAATCAGAGAGGAAACAGAGAGATGAGAAAGAAGGAAAGAAAAAAGGGAGAGAGAAAAACCAATAAAGTAGAAACTGATTGAAGAGGGGTGAAAGATACACATTTAATTTCCTTTCATTCAATTATTCATGCATTCATCCTGCAAACGTTCATTGGAAATCATCTATGTTCCAGTCACCAGGCTGGGAAACAAACTGATGGAAACAATCTGTCTTCATGGGGCTCCAGGCCTGGCTGAGGTGAACAGCTGGCAGACAGTTAGGACCCAGGATGGTTAAGGACTGTGATAAAGGTAAGCATCGATGCTAGAAGAATCAAGGGAAGGAGCATTTAACCCAGCCAGGTCCATGAGTGATAAATCTGGGAAACCAGGCAGAAGGGGGGTGGGAGGAGTGTTCCAGCTGTGTTACAGCCCTGTATACTCAGAGAGAAGCATGATGGAGCATGGCGACCTTAGGGGATGAAATTACTTCCAGCATGAAGCAGATGGTGAAGGGAATTGTGAACATCTGTGGGCAAGGACTAGGTCTTACTCATCTCTGCATTCCCATCTCCTAAGGTGTAATAGATAATCAGTATATTTTATTGGATTAATTTATCCAGCTAAGGAATTGCCTGCTTTTAGTACAATGCCCACTAATGCTCCCTGAGAACAAGCACTGTCTTCTAGGCTTCTGTTGTACCTGCCAGCAGGGATATAGATCTGGGCATACAGAATGTACTAAATCACTGCCCCTAAATTGGTTTGACCTGTGGCCAACACAGTTGGCTGCACACACACGAGCTGTTCCTCTGTAATTGCTTCCCAGAAAACCCCATTTGTTTCAAGCACAGGGCAGCAGTGTGCTGATGGAAGATGAACCTTCTACTCTCCCCAGCCCAGGAAATGGGTCTCAGTTAACCTCCTCTATGTCTTTCTCCTTTTCCTACAACTGGTTTAGAGGTGAGGATGAGCCCAGATCTGGATACGGAAACTCAAGTACAAGTTGGCTGAGAGATTCCAGGGAAGATTTTCCTCCAGAATTTTAAAAAGGAAAACATTAAAAACAAAAACAAAGCAACAAACCAAAACCTCTATTTCCTCATTTGGGACATTGTTGAATGAGGACGTGACCCTGGGTCACTGGTGACATTGTTAAGCCATCGAACCAACTCTATAAAACCACCTCCCTGTAGACTTTCAGATACATGAAATAGTAAATATCCTTACTTATAAAAGCTATTTTCAGTTGGGTAGTTTGTCACAAAGAGGGAGAAAAGAAAAATTTACACCTCTACTTGCCCTCTTCCCAAGCATTAGAATCTTAATAAACAGGAAAGAAATTGATTTCACAAACTTTAGGGCCAGCCCACCTAGAGAATCCTGCCATTCTGTCAGCACTAAGAGACGGTACCGTCATACAGATGTCGAGTTCATAATGTTCTCACTCAGCTCTGAGCCAGAATGGATCAGCACAACATTTTATTTCTTTAAGTAAAAATCATGGCTATCAGTGGAGGAAAAAAAATGTTCCACAAAATCTCAACTGGCATTAATATATGCAATGCTATATTTACCAACAAATATTTTACACTATTTAGAAGAATAACACAAAGCCATTATCTCACCCGCAGTAATAATAAATGAGCAATTAAAGAAGGCAGGATGTGACGTGTCTCGATTTTCTTTTAAAGATCCTTTTAAATGAATCACTGAGTAATCCCCTGTTGTTCAAGACTTTCCTGTAAAAAAATGTGTCTGCCTAAGCTTTCAGGGAGAGGCAGGTCGCTGGAAGAACAAACAGTGTCTTTCACAGTCTGTGGGGTTTTGAACTGCAATTTTCTCAAATACTGTTTTGAATTTGTTGCTCCCTTGCTTTGAAATCTTTGTCTCCCTGTTGCCTTCCTCCTCCTGACTCCCCGTGAAGGTGTAAGACCCTTCACATCACTCAACCTTTGGAGGCTCATCTCCATCCACCCTCCCGACCCCAGTACCAAGCATGCTGACCACACAGGACCAGTCACCATGCCCCAAGTCCATCATGGGTTCCTATGCCTTCAAAGTTTTGCTCACGTTGCTTCCACTGCTGGAGTATTATTTCTCCTCCCTCTTCCTTAGCCCATGAAACCTACTTATATTTCAATTCCAAGCTCAAGTTCTCTTTCTTTATAGTTTTCCCAAATAACCTGCCTTCCTAGCACCCATTACCCAAAACTTCCACATGTCTGCATACACTGGGCACTGCATAACTCCAGGGGATGCCATTCTCAGGGACTATCACACAATCAGTGCCCTCTAAAGTGATGCGATGCAGTGGCCCAGTTTCTCCAAGAACAGAATTATTTGCTCTAAACATTTGATTTCCCACAATCCACTTTGCACATACTTTTATTAGAATTCTTACTAGATCCTGGTTATTCTCTTGCCTCTCTGTTTTGGTTGTCTATGGCAGGGTAACAAACCACCCCAACACCTAATGGCTTAAAACAACAGCCTTTTTATTATATCTCTTGATTTTGTGGATAGGGAATTTGGGCAGGGCTTAGTTGGGAGTTTCTTCTACTTTCCATGGTGTCAACTAAGGCCACTGGGTGGCGCCCAGCTGGCAAATGGAACAACTGGTTCGGAGGATCTATGATGGTTTCACTTGCATGTCTGATATCTTGGCAAAGATGGTGTCTCCCTGGCAGGCTGAAGGACTGAGCTCACCATGGACTGTTGATCAGAATGCCTTCATGTGGCCTTTCCAGTATGACAGTCATAAGGTACTTGGACTTCTTACATGTCAGACCAAGCATTCCAAGAGAACTGGGTGGAAGTTGCAAGGCCTCTTTTGACTTTACCTCAGAAGTCCAGTCATCACCTCTGCTGCATTCTATTGGTTAATCAGGTCACCGATGATAGCCCAGATTCAAGTGGAGGGAATTAATCTCTATCTCTCAATTGGAGGAGTAGAAAAGAATTTGCAGCCATTTTTAATCTTCCGTACTCCCTTTAGACTGTGAGCTCCTCTACAGCAAGTATTTTGTCTTGTTCCCCTTGGTATCCCCAGATCCTAGCATGGCATCTTGCACAAAGGAGGCATTCGGTAAACATTCTGAATGGTATAAAATGGGATGAGATGGAATGGAATGGAAACTTAATATGTAATCTGCCAGAGTCTCGCTATCTAATTCTCTTCGATGACAGGATTTACCCTCCAAGTATATTCCAGTGAGAACATTGTTACAGAAGTTTACAAGGTATGCAGCTCGAATTTTCTACCAATCCAGCAACGGAGCAAGCATGTATAGTGTGCCTATTATGTGCCAAGCACTGTGTTAATGAATAAGGAACATCAATAGCATCCCAGACTTAAAGTGGAGGAAGAAAAAGCATCCTGTGTCCCTCGCCCAGTTTTCTCAAGTCTAGGCCCAATTTTACTGAACAGGCAGAAAAAAAAATTCCATCCCTACCCCATTTTGTGTAACACCCTGATATCACAGAAATAGAGTGCTTACACTCTGCTAATCTGTTCCCACAGAGGAAAGAACAAGCACATGAAATTTTAATTCTTGGTCTCTAAAGAATAAAGACAGAATCTCTTCCAAATGCATGAGCCAGGAGCCCAGGACACAGCTCATAGCCCAAGAAAACCATATTGCCAAAAATAAATTTGTTCTTCAGTTGTGCGGTTTGAACACTCTCTAGAAATGGCCCATTGGCTAAAGAAAAGACATTATTAAATTTGGAGTTGGTAACGAATGACAAAACGGGGTTCTAATCACAAATTTCAATGACTAAAAATGGTTATTCTACCAAAAACGGTGACCAACAGCTCTCTGTCTTCACACAAGAGGAAATAGGCAGAGGCTGAATCATTAGAAATTTAGTTTAGGTAGAAGGAAAAACTTCCTGTCAGTGTTGAGAGGGGTTCAAAAGAGAGAGGTGTTTTAAAAGAGTATGGACCGAAATACCTATGAATGAAGTGAAATAAGATTTGTTTCAATATGATGGAGGTTGGGCTGGAAATAATGGGGCATATAAATAAGGTTTGCCATAATTACAGAAGCTGGGTGATGTGGTTTTATAATATTACAAGATAAAATAAACATTACAGAACATTACAAAATAAAATAAAATGGTATGTACTGTAATGTTTTCTGTCTTAGATGGAACCTTAAGAATAAGAAATCCCACTAGGATCTTTCCTCATGGTTCTTGGGCCCCAGAATTTGACAAATGCCCCAGTCATAGATTGGGTCTTACATAATTAATTGTTAAGAATACCAATACTCTTCCTTTTACCCAGGATTCAGGGTAAAAGGGTATTCATGGTCCAGCATGAGGTAAAGTTAGAATGTGGTCCATTTTTTATTCATTTGGCAAATACTGTTGAGTAGTTTCTGTGTACCAGGCACTGTGTTAGGTGCCAGGAATATCATGGGTAGCATAAATATACACAGTCCCTGTCCTCATGAAACTTTCAGGCTAGTTAGAAATGCAGATATCGAAATAGTCACCCAAGGGAATGTAAACTTGCAAGTGGGGATAAGTGCCCAGGTTTATTGCACCACATGACCATAAAATAAGGTTATTTGACATGAATCAGAAAAGGATTCCCTTAAGAAGTAACACTTAAGCCAAGAGCAGAAGAATAAGCAAGCATTAACTAGAAGCAGATTGGAGGGAAGAATGCTCAGGACAAAACAGGGCAAAGGAGAGTAGTATACAGTCGTATGGCTGGTAGAAACATGGCAAAGGTGAGGGAGATAAAGAAGGCCAGTGAAGCTGGGGTAGAGAAAGGGAGGGGGATGTACTCTTAAAGGATGTACTTTTAATTCAGAGAGACCTTGGTTACCATAACCTCTGTACAACTTAATTTCTTCCCCACATTATTGGACTAATCACTGTACCCAGCTCATGGGTACAATTGGGTTGGAAACACCATAATGGATGTAAAACGCTTAGCTCTCTGCCCAGGTCACAATAAATGTTCAATAGGCTGTTGGTAAATAAATATTGCCATGACCATGCTTAACGAATGGTGAATAAGAATAGATCTGAAGGTCTTTAGAAATGCATCTTCCTGGATAAATTTTCCACCCAGATCACGATGTTCCTAATTTAGCAGGATGCTCTTAAAGAAGAGGGAAGGGCTTCCCTGGTGGCGCAGTGGTTGAGAGTCCGCCTGCCGATGCAGGGGACACGGGTTCGTGCCCCGGTCCGGGAAGATCCCACATGCCGCGGAGCGGCTAGGCCTGTCAGCCATGGCCGCTGAGCCTGCGCGTCCGGAGCCTGTGCTCCGCAACAGGAGAGGCCACAACAGTGAGAGGCCCGCGTACCACAAAAAAAAGAAGAGGGAAAAATAACCAAAACTTATGAAAATGGTGAGGTTGTGTCCTCTGGGCAGAGACAGTTTGGAGTCCTTTGTCAATGCCCAGCACACTTGTTGCCACTTGGTAAATAGCAAAGACTCTGAGTCATAATAATAATGACAGCAATCAACAGCATCACATACTTGAGATGTTCTCTGATTTCTTTTAAATGGCGTTCATTGGAAAGAAGACTGTCTCTATTTCTGGGAAGGCTGTGAGTCTCTCCAAATCACAGTTGACAAATGACAGCACAAAACTTGCAGGTTAGAATTAAGGATTACTGAAAAGAAGTGCCAAACTGTTTTCAACTTTTCTGAGTGAATTCTAAACACAGCTAGTAAATAACACTTCCAGGTGTCTGCCACCCAAGGTTCAGTACCAACGCTGAGGACGTGAGTTGCTGCCTTCCTGTTCAATCAGCGGCTGCCACTCACTGTCTTGATCCTCTCTGAATGCATCAACCTCCAAAACACACGGGGAAGATTAAAAGCACTGGGTCAGGGAGGCTCCATCCTGCCTCTGCAAGGCCACTGAACCAAGCAGTTTCCAAAAACGCTAAGAAGATGCCCTTTTCGAGGTCAACCACCCAGCTAATTCTTAGCCAGCTGGTCTAAAGCACAATTATGAAGCAAGAAAAGTTTGACTCTGGTGTCCTCGTGTCTCCCATTTCAGGGACCCCATCATCTCATGGCCTTGCTCCACCACTTGGGTTCTCTCTAATCTAGTAAGTAAGGACCTTCCCCGACCCACTCTGAAAAGCTGCTTTTCAGAGATCTTCTGTGCAGTTTGAAAATTAAGAACTAGGCATCGGATTATGAATTGACATCCCACGTAGGTCATAATACTATGAATATTACCATTGAGTACCCACTTTGTTTCAGATATCACTTGCTTAATCCTCATAACTACCTTGCAATTTTTTTTGATACCATCATCTGTCTTGTGACGTTTATTTATATTTATTTGGGTTTTTTTTTTCTGGCCTTGCCTCATGGCATGCGAGATTTTAGTTCCCCCAACCAGGGATTGAACCCGTGCCCCCTGCAGTCCTGCAGTGGCAGCTCACAGTCCTAACCACTGGACCGCCAGGGAATTCCTCGAAACCATCTTGCAATTTTGATATCATTATTTCTACTGTCCTGGTGAGGAGATTAAGGCCAAAACAAGTTGAATGATTTGCTTGAGAGTAAAATAACCTTTCTTCATATTTTCTGAATTGAGTTTTGAAAGCTAGTAAGTTTAAAAAAAATTTTAGAACATTCTGAAGTCACTAAATTAATGCTTCTTTAGTGAAAACTCTCTGATTCTAGAAAACAGACAGACAATTTTAAAATATGTCTGCAAATGCTTTATCACACATACTAAGAGGTGGAATCTATGGCCCATATCCTTGAATTTTGGCCAAGTGACTCTCATTACCAAATGGACTGTAGCAGAAGTGACACTGCTTAACTTCCAAGGACAGGCCTTAAAAAGTGATGCAGTACCTAGGCCACTGGGATCTTGGCTCTGGACCCCTGACCCACCATGTGAAAGTACTGACTACTCTAAGGCAGCCATGATGTAAGGAAGCCCAGACCGTGTGGAAGGACCTACATGATACTCTGGCAGACAGCTTCCATTCAGCAGTCAGCTACATTGGGATCACTCAGCATCAGCTGTGAACCATAACAGCAAGAAATCTTGGATGTCCAGACTGGTTGAATCTTCAGATAATTGCAGCCCCAGTCAACTTCCAATGCAACACACAACAGACACCAAGCAAGAGCTACCCTTACAGTCCTTTCCAAATTGTGAGAAAAATTAAATGTTTGTTTTAAGCCACTAGGACTGGAATCATTTGTTACACAGCAATAGTAACTGAAATGCAAACCAATTTCAAAAGTAGATCAATAAAAAGCAATGAAAATTTGATTTCTAAAAACTGAATTTGAAATGTATAACAGTTTTAAAAAAGGATCTAGACCTTCTAAATTGCAAAACATCACAAAGATTTTACAAGCTTCTTTCACTGATTTTTGCAAGACACTACATGATAGCAGAGAAAACATCAGACTTGGAGGAGTAGTAAACTTACTTCTAACCTAATTTTTCCATTATGACTTTAAATAAATTATTCACCTTCTCTGGCCTTTACTTGCTTTCCTCATGCTTCAACTAAGAGAACAAGAAGAGATGATTTCTCAGGTCCCTTCCAACTTTATGATCCTGTGGCATTCAATGATGTCAGACTGGAGCGAATAGAAGATCCTCATGCTAAGAGGTTAACTTTCTAATTTTGGCCTTGTGGGCCAAGAGTGGCTGCTTAAAGGTGGGTCAGACTCTGAAAATGAGGGATGAGAGAGAGAGAGATGGTATCTGTTCATTTGCTGGAAACACACCCAAGAGTCTCATAGGACAGATGTGCCCTTGGAGACCTAAGATAGGGCATGATGCTCTTCCAAAGACATCCCCCAGGATTCAGAATAATCCAGAGAGGCATGTAAAAGAGGCCAGTGTTAACTTCAGGTCAACGATCCCTGCTCTTGCCCTCACCACGTGACCTCTCCTCCCCTCTGTGAACTTAAGACAGTGCTATGCCATTTTAAAAGAACAGCTCTACGTTTGGCATTTTTCCCAGGAAGGAGTAATTCTTTACCTTTCAGTTCACAGATGTCGACCTCTGGGACATGAAGATATCCCAACATTTAACTTCCAATTTCACAATTTTCTTTTAATGCCTTTCTGTCCATCCTGCCCACTCTCTCTCAAAACCTTCCACTCTGCCAACTATCTTCTCAAAAGGATCTTTCAGTGAATTAGTTTACACTAAGGCAGGGTTTCTCAGACTCAGTACTATTGATACTTGGGGCCAGATAATTATTTGTTGAGGTGGGGTGGGAGTGCTGTCTTGTGCACTGTAGGATATTTAACAGTATCCCTGGTTTCTATCCAGTGGATGCCAGTGCGTAGCCCACCCTGCTCCCCAGTTGTGAAAACTGAACAACACTGCCAAATTCAAAATTGGCACTGGTCAAGAACCACTATACTAATGAATTAATGACTAATTCCTATGTAACACGGTATCCCTCCCAGCGTATCTAATGAGAATAATGACATAAACCAAAGGAATAAATATTTCCTTGTTTCAGGGATCAGTGAAAAGCCAAGTCAGAGAGAGTTTTGGGGGCCTGGATACTTTCAGTCATCCCACAAATTACTTCTCCCAGACAACTGTTTACTTTCTTCTTTCATTTAAAGCCAGCACTAGATTTCTGGATCAGACATATGATCAATCAGGTTCACACATACGTGTGCGGACACACACGATTAAATAGCAAACTAGTTGAATTTAGCAGACTTCATCCTACAGTGATTTCCACCAACTATTCAACTGCTTGAAAATAAATCAACCAACCAAGAATTAAAATAAAGGTGTGGCTTTGGTCTAGCATGGGACATTATATCTGTTTTTGAATGATTATTAATTACTATCCCTCTAGAGTCACTGGTTCTGTTATATTGAAAGAGAACATCCAGCACATTCTAGAAGGTAATGAATAAGATTCCTTCTTTGTTTTATTTCCAATATTCTCCCTGATTTGCCCATGGTTGGCTCAGTTATTGAAAGCAGTGAGTTAACATAATTGGAAGATATGTATTGGGTGGCCACTCCATGTCAGGGATGCAGCTGTAAACAAGCCAATAAGGTCTCAATTCTCACAGATCTCTCAGACTATGAAGTGTTTGCTTAACTCAAGTTTGGTAATAGTAAGATTAGTAGACATAATGGTTATATGCCCCAGTTCCTTTCATTCTGCTGCATAAGTATAAATTACTTCCCCAGCTCTAGTAAATGAGCTCTTTTGGCTTAAAAAGAAAGATAAGAAAAAGGCATATGGATGAGTTAGCATAAACTATATAGAAACTTCCTGCCTCTGTCAATAAAATAAGGCACAAACCTGTAAGTTGGGGTTATAAGGAGGGTTTGGGGAACCACTACATGGAGAGGGGCAACTGCATTTCAGAGATTAACTCTGCTCGTGGGTATTCACCTTCCTCCCAAGCTGCTAGGACAGCATATTCCAGAATCAGGACATAAACTTTGCACATGACTCCAGCTGTTGTGTTAAAAGGAGAAGAAGTAGGTTCGGTAGATGGCTAGTGTGGCTCTGACATAGTGTAGTCTCCATCCTCCATTTAGGATTTCCCAAGAGGTATGATCTCTCACCATGCCCTTGGCTGGCCTCATGCTGGGGGATGCCATGTTCCCTCCACTATGTCTAGACTTGCTAAACTATAGGCTAAAGTAAGCAAGACCAGGAGGCACTGGATTTATCATCCTGCCATCTAAGGCAATTTTCCAATTCTTATTTCCTGTATGAGGACCCACCCCATTCATGAAAGATTTACTCTTGCATCTTTCAGGAAGAACCAAAATTTCAAGCTCAATAATAAGCACATTATTATATAAGAAAAAACATAAAAAGGAACAAGAAGGAGTCAGTATGTCCCACAACCTACGGTCAAGGTTGAAAACACAAAGCCCTTATATTTCTGGGTGAGTTACCTCATATAAAATAGTCATCAATAGCTAAGGGCAAAAATACCAAGGGTTAAACATTAAGAATTCCTATAGGTCTTTCCTTATTTGAAGGCTGGATTGCTGGTGAGCACCTAAGAATATGCCTGTCAATACTCAGCTTTAAGTTTCTATGAAAAGCAATTACTCATCCTGTCTGAATATCATACCCTCTTGATCTCATGAGGCACTTCTCAGAAGTATTTCAAGCCACGTCATGAGCCTGTTGGACCAGCTGGCCCATACTGAACACCTCTGAGGAACCTCAACTGTGATTTCCATCCTAGTAATTCTCATCTTCAAAGCAAAATGCTTCCAACCAAATATATCCAGGAATCTCAGTGCTATATGGGCAACTGCAATGGGAATTTGTTACAAGATCTGTTATATTAATTATAACCACAATGCAACTGCTAAACAAAAAGTAGTTTGGAAATAAATTAGTCATTCTATTTATCTTTCCAAATACTCTATAGCTTCATTTCCAGGACCCCCAAAGACCAAACACTTAGTTAATAGCCTATTTTACATCTGCATCCCTATTACAGATCCTGTTGATCTCTTCTCTGGTGAATGAAGGTGTTCAAAATGGAATCATCATTAGGTAACATGTACGGGTGAGAGTATTTTGCAAACCATTCTCCCAGAGAAGGTTCATTCCTCACCAATAGGAACTTCTGTTTAACGCATTGTTAAATTCGCAGAGACTCTACCATCTATTTATGGAATATCCTGGAGGCCTCTTTGGAAATGTGAAATCCCACACTGGAGTCATAAAGACCCACCAATGTCACCCTAGAACTCTACCAGGGACATGGTGCCTACTTGAAGTATTGTACTTTCGTCTTGGTCATTGATAATTTCACAAGAGATTCTTCAAGCACTCGGACTGTATTTCATGAAGTAGAGGGAGCAGATGAGAGAGAAGGTTAGATGAAGATAATGTTGAATACAAACTGATACTTTATTTTTTCACAGCTCATGTCCAAGAAACCAGAAGATTCCAGAAAATTCCAGAAAAATGATGTTAGAAGGCTGGGTTATAAAATTGATAAGAGTTGAGAGGGTAAATAAATGGGAAAGATAATAGAAAAAAAAGAGCTACAAAGGGTAGAGGTGATGGTTCCACTATGGATCAAGGCTTCAAGGGTCAGAGATTGTAATGGGACAGTGGGAGACAAATGGTCTATCAAGAGCTTCAGCAACCAAGCCCTGAATGTTTGGCAAGTAGCCAGTTAAGTCACAATTTTAGTAGTCCAGAAAAGTGTCTGCAGCTGTGTAGGATCACATAACCCATAAAGAGGGCATCAGGCAATTCTCTTCTAATTGCCAGGGCTGTTCTGAGAACTAAGGAGATGCTCAACAAGCTCGTAGTTAAATGCTCCCACTTAAGGAGAACACATTTGTTTCAATTCGCTTTTCTGGAATTCAGCTTTATGTTGAATTATCAAATAAATATCATGATAGTGGAAGTTGATTTTGACTGCATCCTTTCAGTGAATCTGAGAGACATGGCTGGTACCCCAATATTCAGTGATGCAGTGGCATCTCCCTGCCTAGGTTGAAGAAGGATGAAATGAAAATTACTGGTTGAAAATCACCAAGAAGTACAGTCACAGAGAGTCATGACTTCTTTCATAAACAATAACTAGACAAAATGTCCACTTATCTGTATCCATCCATTCAATTATTTATTAAAATTATTTGATATACATTAATACAATAAGCCATGGATGAGGAGGATCCAAAGGATGCCACCAGTGAGGGAGTTCTCAACCCAACTGCAAAACAAGCCAAAAATGACAGAACAATACCAACATGTTATCCAAGTCCATACTGAATTTAATATATGAGAATGATTAACAGGAGTTCAGGGAAAGGTATGCGAGAAGAGAGGAAAATCTAATTGTGAAAAGCTTCACGTGTACACACTGCTATATTTAAAATGCATAACCAACAAGGACCTACTGTACAGCACAGGGAACTCTGCTCAATGTTATGTGGCAGTCTGGATGGGAGGGGAGTTTGAGGGAGAACGGATACATGTTTATGTATGGCTGAGTCACTTTTCTGTGCACCTGAAACTATCACGACATTGTTCATCACCTATATTCCAATATAAAATAAAAAGTTTTAAAAAAGAAAAGAAAATGAATACAGATGTACAATGAAGAAGTAGGAAGTTCTTCCTAAATAGAGGCAACAGTTATTTTGGTTAGCCATGACTATTCCAATTTCAGGGCGGAAACCTCTTCTAAAAACCTTATGAATTATTTCTGACTGTCTTAAGTTTTGGTTTATCATCACCTTGAAGGAAGTCAACCAATCGTGTAAGTAAAGTAAAGTAAGTAAAGGTTTATCATCATCTTGAAGGAAGTCAACAAATCGTGTAAGTAAAGCAACCAATCGTGTAAGTAAAATCGTGTAAGTAAAGTAAAGTAAAGATTTGCCATGATTGAAAATCAAAGTTTTTCTCTCTCATCAGGACGATGAGAATTAGCTGGATAAGCAAAATCAGGGAGCTTTCAATCAGAGTTTCTATAAAGGCATTATTGCACTTTGGAGGGATGTTTGATCAAATTAGTTCTAAAGTCTCTTTTATTCATTTCTCCACAAAATAAAGTCAACCATTTTAACATCAACCAGTTTTATGCCCATTTACCAAGGGTAATTATAATTGTGTCATCTCATTCTACAGACTGTTGTAAGTTTATACATAATTAGATTAAGCACTAATGACTTACTTCTGCTTGCTTTTCAGAGTCTCCATGGTCAATTCTCAAGCATTAGATGCTGAATGATCACTCTTATCTTTTAGTCTTAAGAAATTCAATTCAGAAGTCTGGTGTTTGTGCCATAGGATTGGAAATGCAGACACCCTTTGTGAGGAATATATTGATTTTCTTAAAACCATCTGATGGGTCAGTATCAAAGGCATGGACCAAGTCCACTAGTGAAATGGAAGTGAAATTTGCATAGAGACAAAAATCCCTGGAAATTTTTCATAAACCTCTTTAATTTAGAATAATTTTAGATTGACAGAAAAGTTGTAAAGATACCCATCACCCTCTTGCCCCATTGCTACACCTTATAATAGCATAGCATATTTGTCAAAACTAAGACACTGACATTGGCACATTATTAACTAAACTCTAGATTTTCTTACATTTTGCCAGTTTTTCCACTAATGTCTTCATTCTGTTCTAAGTTCCCAACTAGGGTACCACTTTGCGTTAGTTGTCGCATCTCCCCAGTCTCCTCTGGTCTGTGACAGTTTCTCAGCCTTTCCTTTTTTTCCCATGACCTTGACAGTCTTGAGAAGTACTGAAAACGTATCCTGTAGAATGGCCCCTCAATCTGGTTTTATTTAGTTTTTTCTCATTATTGACCAGGTTTATGAGTCTACAGAGGGGGTGCATCAGAGTCTTCCCATAATATATCAGGGGTGCATGATACCTACATGATATCACTTGATTCAACACTTGGATAAAGTGACATTTGTCAGGTTTCTCCAATGGGAAGTTACTATGGTTCCCTTTCTATACTCCATTTTGGGGAAGCAAGTCACTAAGTCTAGCCTACACTGGAGAAGAAGGAGTGAAATTAAGCTCTATCTCTTGGAAGGGGGAGTATCTACAAAAATTCTTTGAATCCTTGACCTTGAGGGAGAAATTCATTCAGTGCATTCAGCTTTCATGGGAATGTCTACATTCTCTTCCATCCCTTTTTCATAATCACATGCCCATTACTATGCTTGGAACAGGACTTTGTACAACACTCAATGTCAGTACCTCCTGCAACCGTGTCAGGAAATGGACAATATCATGTTGCTCCAATGACTGTTTTGCCATCAGCAGTGGATTCTGGCTGCTGAGAGGTGAAGTGTAAGGAACTTGGAGACAGTTCCTTGGAGGGAGAGCTCCCATTCAAACGCAAATGTGTGCAGTAATTAGGTATGATGGGCTGTAATTTTCCTACTTCCTTTTGCAAAGTAAATTGCTTTTTGAGTTGAAATGTTCTCTGGCTTTCTTTCTCTCAAGTTGGACCTTGTATGAAAGTCCCCTTTTTCAAAAAGCGAAATTTGTTTCATTTTATCCTATAACTAATTTAATGCTAATTGTGCAATGACTACATTAGGCATCACAGGATACACGGTGGAACAAAAACTCATCTGTCAACCTGAAAAGTGTAAATGAGCCTAAGAATGCATTCAAAGATTAACCTCTGAGAGGCTGCCTTTGAGGTTTAAGCTGGTTGAGACATGGCTGCAGAAAACTATGCATTCTGGCTCTCAACACAGCACACCTTTAGAAACGTGGGTTCCCCTTGGAATCCATGAGAATTCTCCCAATGGATCAGAATCCCAGACTTTAGAAGTTCTCTAATCTGACTATTGTCAAATGCATGAAATCACTCATACAACACACAAATGAGAAATTTTCTCAACTTTTTTTTTCAAATACATCCAGAGATAAGAAACTCAGCATCTCCCAAAGCAGCTTACACCACTGTTTGAAACTCTAATTTTAAAGGTCATCCTTAGGCTCCGGGTATTTCTTTGTAACTGACACATTTACATATCCCTCTAACCTCTATTTAAAAGGAATGATTAAATTTGTTTTAAAAATATCCCACACCAATGTTTTTGGGGGTTTTTTTGCACAGAAAAACATCGGGGAAGCAGATGTTAACAATTGTTATTCCTGAGCAATGGGATTGGAAATTATTTTCACGCTCATCCAATTTTCTAACTTTTCTTAAAATGACCATAGATTTCTTCCATATTAAAAAATGCCAAAAGTAAACGAGGACATAAGAGGAGAGGGATGTGGGTAGTGAGAAATACGTGGGCCCCAAAGCTTCTAATATCCTTAGGGCAGGGATCACACCTATACTGAAGCGATATCTCTACGGCACTTATTCTTGCCTTATAGTCATTCATGCCTTATACTTTACTTCTTTTGCATTGATTCAACACACATTTATTGAGAGTTCTGCTAGACACTAAGGATACACAATTAGTGCAATATAATTTGTGCTCATGGCACAAGAGTGGAGACAGACATGCAAGCAGATGGATTCCGGCTGTTCCTTCCATAGTGGAAGGTGGTTTGTGGCCACTGCATTCAGCCCTGCGGTTTGTGTTCTGCTCAGTGGCTTCAGGTGTGAAGAACACATCTGCATCACAATCAGCTCATATTTGCAATTTTCTAACATTTGGCAATAAAGTGTCTCCAGGAGGGGACATGTTTTTCCTCACAGGCACACAGGTGCCACAAGTTAGGGACACTTGTGGGCACACAGGCCCACAAGTTAGGGGAAGTTCTGAAGAAAGGCCCGCTCAGTATTATGGGAACATCACTTAGCTTTGCTTTAAGGGTAAGAGAGGGTGTTACAGAGAAGAAGTTAGGGAGATAATGCTGGAACTTTGCCTTGAAACCAACGATGTTCATTTATCATATAAACAAGGCAAAAGGGCATTGCAACTTGTACTAGAGCTCCAAGTACACATGGGGGAAAGTAAAAGATGATCTGCAAAAGTAGGCCTTGGTTTATTCATAGTTAATGGATGTTCAGAATTGATGCTGAGAACAGATTATGAACAAATTCTTCTCTTCCCTGACTTTCCTTCGACCATCACCCAAACCCTTCCACTCTTATCCCTTGTGGGGAGCCAGCCTTGGGGACAGAATTGAAAGTGGTAGTATGGCAAACCGCGCCCCCCCAAGACCTCCACAACCAGAAGACACCTGCAATCTGTACAGACGTACTGGACAACTTCTATCTGCCCGGTTTCTACATACAGACATATATGCATTGTGCACACAAATATATACACACACACACCACAGTCCTGAGATCTTCTCCACCCTAATCCAATTTTCTATGGGATTCCTAACCACTGGCCACTGTGGGTTCAGCCATATTTATACAACTCAACCTTCCCACTGGCCCAGCTGGACCAGTCAATCCATTTTTTTGGGCTATTGAAGCTGGTATCTCTCTCTGGTGCCATGACTGCGTCTGTTACTGTATGGTAACATGACTGTGCCAGGTTAAACTCCGGAACTATTGGCGGTATGTGGGGAGAGTCGGCAGAAAGAGCCAAAAGAAATCCATCGACAGCAAGAAGGAAGAGTGAACTGTGAACTGAGGGGTACAGATAAAGCAAAAACAGGGAACAGCATGAGTATTTTCTGGATTTAAGTACTGGCTCTGGTTCATTCCAGAGACTCAGAACCACTTTAGCATCTGGTTAGAAACCTCTGGATCTCTACAATAAATTCCCTTTTATATGGAAACTGGGGTTGGGTTTAAATTAATTTTATTAAACCCAAAGTGTAGTTTAATTGGGGTTTGATGGAATCCAGACCTGGACTTCAGTGACTTGCAATCAAATGAGCCCTAATCGAGCCAGAGGTGAGGTGCCACCTAGAGCAAATAGCAAAGACTTCAGACCCTACAGGTTTGGATCTTGGTTCTTCTGCTTACTGGCTGGGCACCCCTTTGTGTGCCCTCTCAGATACTCCCAGAGTATTACACAATATTCTCCCACAATCTTATTGTGCGAACAAGAAATCATGGCAGTAAAGTACCTGGTAGCCTGCCTGCAAATAGTGGATGCTAAAATGGGAGTTGCTATGATTATGCCTACCACAGGAGACCCTTTCCAACACAATCTTAACTCTCTGAGTACCTGAGAAACTGATTTTTAGTTACGAGTACAAATTTGGTTTCTAGCTCCACGGCTCCCCCAAAAGCTCTAGTCTTCCTTATCTTTACTGCATTGTGAACAGAACCCAAGAGAAGAGGAATTCCCGTGTCCTGCCCCATCACCCCCCTTAATGTCCAGGTCTCCAGGAAAGCATTCACATTCACAATGGATATGACAGAAAGCAAGGCACTAGGTTCTAGACTTTTCTGAGTATATTTTTAATCTCTGCACCTGCTCTCCAGCACTGAACTTACACAGGCACCCCCAGAGCAACCAAATAAAGGATATTTAAAATGCATTTCTCGCTGCCTTTGTTTTTGAAGCGTAATTATAATGTTGTCATTGGTGTTGATTTGCAGAGGGCCAACAGTGTACATGATGCCACAGAGTTCTTGCAAAGACAGCCTTTTGTCAGCATAAACAGAGGGGAGATATGCTTTGAATATTATTTTTGTTCTTTGAAATCCAACCTGCCAATTTGGAGTGTTTATACTTTTTCTCATTCTCCCCTGCCAGCCTTAACCCCAGAGAGAAGCAAAGGATGCGGGGGGGCAAGATGAACTGGGGATCCCCAGCATCTCAAATGAGAGCAACTCTTACACAGCCTAGGGAGCAACTGTAAATACAGAACTGAGCTCACCCAGAAAAAAGTGAGAGCTGTCTTCTAAAAGAGAATTCCTGAGAGTAAATCTGAGAAGAAAGATTATATAGACACTGCCAGGTGGGTGATAACAATGTCAGTGTGACAAGAAATTTAGAGATGGCTGTTTAATATGACAGCACAAACACTGGAATAGGCAAAGACTTTTCTATCCAAGAAGACACCAAATTAAGACCAGCAAAACATTCCAGAAAGCTATTCTTCTTGTGCCAGAAGCTCACCCATTGAGATACACATCAACTTTTTAAATGACAGATACCTCAAGCCCATCCAGATCTACTAAATTAGAAGTCCCTAGAGTTGGATTTCGGACATATGAATTTTTATAGAACCTTATGACATTCTCCTATATCTCTGATCACATTAAGTTTGTTTTTTTGTTTTTTTTCTGTGAAAACCTCGATAAATTGAAAAAATGAAGGATGAATAGTCCTATTTGATAGTCAAGAGAAAAACTTTGGGTTAAAACAAGGTAAATAAGAGTTTTGAATAATTTGTGTGCCACGTGAAGTGCTAATCATCACACATTGATCGCTATTTGATAAGCACTAACACATTCTGAGCCTTGGTTTTCTTATCTGTAAAACAGAGATAGTGAGGGCTTTAGCAAGATTTAAATGAGATGATTGTGTAAAGTACCTCACTTAGAGAAGCTACACAACTTGCCCAATTAGCAAGTTAGTCCCAGGGAAACCTGGAAATTATAGCCAGGTCAACCTTATTCCACACTTTATTTTTCATACACTCAGACTCCTACTGAAAAAAAAACCCCAAATAATGAGAAATAAAGGAAAGCAAAGCCAGTCACCACAGCAGAGACTGCTGGTTTCTCCCCTTCTTCCTCAGTAACAGAGCAAATTTTAGTAGGACTTCCCAGCCACCATCCTGGCACATAGGGTCATCTGAAGGAAGGCAACCATGCATTGCAATATTAGGGCAGAAAGAAAGCCAGGGCCATGATGAGAATGGAGTCCCATAGCAGCTCAGGGCTACTTACCTCCAGGCTTCTTTATGTGAGATAGAATAAAACAGTGATTTTTAGTTTTTATTGTGCATAGTCAAATTTAATCTTAATCAATACAGTAACCCAGGGAAAATCTCCAATAAGACTGTAATGATGGGCTTCCCTGGTGGCGCAGTGGTTGACAGTCCGCCTACCCATGCAGGGGACACGGGTTCGTGCCCCGGTCCGGGAAGATCCCACATGCCGCTGAGTGGCTGGGCCCGTGAGCCATGGCCACTGAGCCTGCGCATCCGGAGCCTGTGCTCCACAACGGGAGAGGCCACAACAGTGACAGGTCCGTGTACCGCAAAAAAAAAAAAAAAAAAAAGAAGAAAGGTAGTTTCAGGAAAGCAGAAGTAGCCTCATTGTGTCACTTCTGGATAGAAGTAGCTATTTTTTAGAAGTCAAGACATTACCTCTATCTTCCTCATTCCCCTCATTTCATATGTCTGGCAGGTGTTTACCCATCACCCAATGGTGAACAGTGAGCCAAAAAGTGTCAGCAATTTTTCCTACCCTTTTTCACATTGTAATAGGGATGGGGCAGGTATGCAGCTGTTAGTGAGTGACTAGTAGGGGCCCCTCTCAGCCACTGGTCGGCGTTGCAGTGGGCCCCTCCCCTAAGCAAGCGACCATTAGTCAGCGACTGTTAGCGGGCAATCGTTAGAGGTCCTGCTCAGCCATTGGTCAGCATCACAGTGGCCCCCTCCCCTTCCCTTCCTCTGTATAAAAGGAGCCCAACTTCGGACTGAGGGAAGATGGTTTTTTGAGACTCTCCTCTGCCATCTTCTCGGTCTGCTAGCTTTCTGATTAAAGTTCTTTGCCCCAACAAATCATCTCCTGATTTATTGGCCTCGTGCTGCGAGCAGAGCGAGCTTGGGCTCAGTAGTAACACTAGAGATTATCATGGAACTCAACAGAAGAGACAAATTCTTGGAAAGCTCCGGCCACTCTTCCTAGATTCCAAGTGAATTCACTGAGAAGAGGACTTCTTGAAGGACCCCAGCATTGGTATGGACGGGTGACAGAATAAATTGGCAGACACTTGATCCTGAAGTGGGCAAGCAAGCCACAAGTTGCCATTTGCACCAAACTCAGCTCACAGTATCTTACTGGCCATATTTCAGTATGTGGAATCCTTAAGCCAGCAAAGTCCACAAGATGCGTGAAGCTGACCATGACATCAGTGAAAAGAACAGTCCCTTCCTGGAATCTTCCAACTTACTCTTTGTTTCAGAAGTCAAGCTCATGTAAAGGAAATCTCAGCATGGAAGAAAGATATCTATGCCACATTGGGGTCAAGTCAACATTTGGGCCGTGGAATCTTAAAAAATGATGCAAATGAAATTATGTACAAAACAGAAACAGACTGATATAGAAAAAAACTTATGGTTACCAAAGGGGAAAAGGGGGGGATAAATTAGGAGTTTGGGATTAATATATACACACTACTATGGATAAAATAGATGAACAACAAGGACCTACTGTCTAACACAGGGAACTGTACTCAATATTTTGTAATAACCTATAAGGGAAAAGAATCTGAAAATATATAAATGTGTGTGTATAACTGAATCACTCTGCTGTATACTTGAAACAAACACAACATTGTAAATCAACTATACTTCAATTAAAAAAAAAACTTATGGTTGCCAAAGGGGAAAAGGCGGGGGGATAAATTAGGAGTTCGGGATTAACATATACACACTACTATGTATGAAATAGATAGCCAAAAAGGACCTACTGCCTAGCACAGGGAACTGTACTCGATATTTTGTAATAACCTATAAGGGAAAAGAATATGAAAATATATAAATGTGTGTGTATAACTGAATCACTTTGCTGTATACTTGAAACTAACACAACATTGTAAATCAACTATACTTCAATTAAAAAAAAAAAACCTTTGAGCCATAAGGAGCTATGTTCTTATGACTTTTCACAAAAGCAGGGCTCCAGGAATCCCACTGGATCATTGACAGGGAGTGTTTCTGCAGACCAAGAACACACAAGCTGACTGAGATAGAGGATGGAGGCTACCCCCCTCCCCCCCAGGTTCAATTGGAAATGGTGCCTCTGAGCTCTTTCTTCTGAACTGGAAGAAATGCACATAGCCTAGACAGAGTGTGAACTTGCTTCCCCCATCCTTCACCTCCCCTGACCCCACCAAGTCCAAGTCCAAAGAGATCAAACCACTGGCAAAAAAAAAAAAAAACAGTTTCAGATTTCAAATATAACATTATCGTAATATTTCAAATGTAAAAATGGCACTCATGTTCTATATAAAGAGTTCCTTAATTGGACTGTTCAACAAGACTAGAAGCAGTATTGGATTCCCATTTCAGCCAAGCTTGTAAATAATTTCAATTTGTCAAGGCTCAGTTATTAGCAAATATAGTCGGTAGAAATGTCAGTGGTAACTCCCACATTTTATTTCAAGTGTAGTTAATGACTTATGTGTAGAATTCTCTTAATTGTTTTTTACCACTCTAATAATTCTCAGCATTTTCAAAGAGCCAATATAACCACAGAACCTTATAAACAAATATTACCAGTTTTTCCTTTGGGGCATGGAGAATGAGAAGCACTATAAGGTTGGGTCATTTTTCTAAGACAACCTAGCAAGTTTCCAGAAGGACCAGAAAATTCAAAATCTGCTGGAATTAAAATGGCATTATTGGAAGGTGGCATTATCCATATTCATCCCACATTAGAGAGCACCGTTTATGGACAAGCCACTGTGTTGGGTGCGGCAGGACCTTAAAAGTTGAAGAAGAAACTGTCCTTGTCTTTTAGGAGCTTATAACCTAGGATAGGGCAGGGTAATGCCCCAACTATCATCAGTTTGGTAATTAATATAACATAACAACATAATACAAACTACCGAATATAAGCTATACTATATAATACAGTATATCAGTTTCTCTATTTGGTATAGATACTCAAATATCTAGACTATAAGGCAGCCTTTAGTTACCTCCTAAAAGAGATGTAATATACAGCCATGAATAGAAATCAACTAACCTCTGGACATATACCCAGAGAAACCATAATTCAAAAAGACACATGCACCCCAGTGTTCATTGCAGCACTATTTACAATAGTCAGGTCATAGAAGCAACCTGAATGCCCACACACAAGACGAATGGATAAAGAAGATGTGGTACATATATACAATGGAATATTACTCAGCCATAAAAAGGAACGAAATTGGGTCATTTGTAGAGATGTGGATGGACCGAGAGACTGTCATAGAGTGAAGTAAGTCAGAAGAGAAAAACAAATATCGTATATTAACACATTTATGTGGAATCTAGAAAAATGTACAGATGAACCTGTTTACAAGGCAGAAATAGAGACACAGATGTAGAGAACAAACGTATGGACACCAAGGGGGGTTAGTGATGGTGGTGGGATGAATTGGGAGATTGGGATTGACATATATACACTAATATGCATAAAATAGGTAACTAAAAAGAACCTGCTGTATAAAAGAATAAATAAAATTAAATTTTAAAAAAAAGAAAGAAATCAACTAACCTAAGAAGTAAGTCAGAGGCAAGAGCTAAAAGTTGAGGCAAGAAGGCTAAATTCTGCCCTGACCCCATGGCTGGACTCACCACTTGCTAACAGGGACACCATTTCCTCCTTTAGACCGTCTCTTCCTTTTTCCAATGGGAGGCATGTTTTTGAAGTGTGAGAACGAAAGACAGTGTTTTATAAAATTGATCCTAGTATCTTAGGGAGAGTTTCCTGAAGGAAAAGATTCTCTTGCCTGAAAGAAATAAACTGGCAATTTACAAAAGCAGAAATGCAAATGGCTAATAAGCTTATTATAAAAAAGCCTGCTCAATCACATTCATAATCAAAGAAATGCAAATTAAAACAAATTACCATCTTTCTCCTCTCAAATGGGCAAAGATTTAGAAGCATGATAAAATCTAGCCCTAGTGTGGGTGAGAGGAAATGGGCATTCTTCTACAGTGCTGAAGAGACTTAAATTGCTCCAATTTTTCTGGGTGGGCAATTTAGAAATACTTAATCAAAAGCCTTTAAAATGTACAGACCCTTTGACACCAAAATTCTACTGCAATTATTCCTAAGGATTGGAGACCAGCATCTATTTGCAAGGATCTTCATCACTTCATCACTGTTGCTAATCGTGAAAAAATGAAAACACTCTGAATGTCTAACATTAAATAAATTGCCGTAACACAATGGAATAATATTCAATCATTGATAATGATGCTGTTGTAGGACATTTTTATTAATGCAAAAAGACATTCATGTTATATTAATAAATGTACAAAATACGGTTGTAGCATGTCTGGGTTTTGTTTAAACACGCATATATATATGGATAAATGCACAGAGCAAAATCTGGTATGACAAACAGCTATACATCATTCTCAGCCTTTCCAGCCATGGGCAGTCTTTATTTGCCTGTGACAATTCAATGCATGCCTTTTGCCCTTCTATAGTGCCTTGATCTCCTAGGAAACTTCTACTGAGTCTTCAAAACGTAACTTGTGAAAAACAAGACAACAGGCCCCAAATGGAGTTGCTTATGCTAAGCCTCATGTCACCAAACCAAGACTTAATTATAGTTTCAGCTCTCCCAGAAATGGCATCTTAAACCAGTCGGTCAGGAATCACCGATCAGCACCAGCGAGGTCATCTGCCTGATAGACCCCTGCCACCCCCTAAAGGAAAGTAACTTTTTGCAACAACCAGACTGCTTTTTGCCTAGACTAGCTTCCTTGTTCCTTCTCCCTTGAGCCGATAAAAGTCTTTCATTTTGTACAGGTCCTCGGAGCTCCTTTCTATCTGCTCAATTGGATGCTGCCCAATTCAAATCAATTTTTGTTCAAATAAACTCATTTTTAATCCACCTCAGTTTATCTTTTAACAGTTTCGGGGTCAGAAGAGGGAATCACAGGAGACGCCTGGCAGCCTTCCGGAGCAACAAGGAAGCAAGTGTCCGTACCTGCTGAGTCCCTTAGTCTCACTGCTGCCTCTGGGGGTGATGGGTGGGTCCCCTCTCGGATCCCAGCTTCGCAGCTTTTGCGTTACGAGTCTTCAGATTTTATTTGAACACTTCTTTTTCCACACTAGGTCTGGAAACCAGCCAGTGTTGGACTGGGGTCTGACTCAGAAACCGACTGGATAGGTGCGGGGGCGGGGGGACTGGGTCTTGGGTTGAAGCTGATTTGACTTAAGCTGCACTGGGCTGAGTGTGAGGCCTCAGGTGTATAAAATTTTGTTTTGAGGCTGAGCGGGTTAACCTTCCAAAAATAATCTTGAGTTACAGTGGAGATCTTTTTTTTGGGGGGGAGGGGTATTATTCTTTACATTTTATTTATTTATTTATTTATTTTAATTGAAAGTAGAGTCATCTAATTTATTCAGCTCATCCAACCATCAACATTGAATATTTGTCTTTTTTCTTACACATATTTCTTGTGTTCCAATCATGACACTCTAGACCACAGTGAGCACATTTATAACTTATGACTGCATTACTACCTTGGCTATTCCTTGACCAACATTTACTTCATACAACTGGCAGCCTAATTAACCTACTGGAGTTTTTTTTTAATGTATTAACCTAGACAAGCTTATCCACTTAGGAGGTGCCCTAGAGAGAAGGGTTCTCAGCCAAGCACTCACCATAAAGCATAGGGGGAAAATTGTTTTTCTTCCTCTACAGTGTCTGGTGACCAGGATGAGACCTGCTGGGAAACCCCACTAGCTCCAAACCCTATAGATGGCATCGTGGGAAAACTGGCAAAAGCTGGCAAAGGGTGAGAACCCTTCCCAAAGTCAGATCTCTATCTGTGGTGCCTGGTCAAAAGAGGAAGGTAAAATTTTACATTATCCCTTCCTTTCCAAATTCAGATTGGCAGGCTAAGAAACATGTGTAAGAATTAGGTCTTTCATAGGGGTAAGACAGGAATAAAGACACAGACCTACTGGAGAACAGACTTGAGGATATGGGGAGGGGGAAGGGTGAGATGTGACAAAGCGAGAGAGAGGCAGGACATATACACACTAACAAACGTAAGGTAGATAGCTAATGGGAAGCAGCCGCATAGCACAGGGAGATCAGCTCGGTGCTTTGTGACCGCCTGGAGGGGTGGGATAGGGAGGGTGGGAGGGAGGGAGACGCAAGCGGGAAGAGATATGGGAACATATGTATATATATAACTGATTCATTTTGTTGTGAAGCAGAAACTAACACACCATTGTAAAGCAATTATACTCCAATAAAGATGTTAAAAAAAAAAAAAGAATTAGGTCTTTCAGTTGTGGCTTGTGAATTTGCTTTTGGGTACCCAGTGGTTGTTGATTCTTTCTCTCCTAGGGAAAACTACTGCCTTCTTGTTTGTCTCATTTTGTGTCTTGAGAACTTGACTTGACAACTATCAGGTTGGGGCCCCCAAAATATGGCCAGACAGAAATGTGGGTTGCATCCCATTTGCAGTTAGCTAGGGTCCTACCAACTGTTGCCAACTCTCAGGGGAGTTGTCTTTTCTTTCTTTTGGTTATCCTTGAGAGTGGCTCTGGATCTTGGGATGATAGTATCTTTTGCACCCCCTTTGGGGATGCCTCTTACATCCACAGGGTTGTTCAATACTGCCAAAAATATTTACTGTTTCTCCTGGCCAAAACCTGACAAGATATTTGAAATTTTTTTTTTTTAAGTAGCTCTATGGTGAGGTGTGTTTGCCTGATTGGAAGTTGATAATCAGAGCCAGATAGGAACTTTTTTTAGGCCTTCTTCCCTCAGCCAAAATGAAACTATGTACCCAAAGAGAAAGAAAAATATTCTGAAGGCTTTGTGGAAGGAGTCACAAAGAAACATTCCAAAGACAAACAATTCTAAATCTAGAACTTAAAACTTTTTAATTTCATCTTAGTTGAAGATCTTCTCCCTGATATTAAAAAGCAAACTGAAAAAAATATAGTTGGAACGGTGGACCAGCTTCTTGATATCATTCAAGAATTGCAGCCCGATTCCTGGAGGAATTCAAAACAGCTGTACTTGTCTTACAGATCGAGTTTTTACAAGAAAAGAAATGCAGCTCTAGAAAAATTCAAAGTCCACCTATCCCTCTACCAATCCCCAGACCTCCCCTATTTCTTTCAAAAGGCTTGCACATATTGTGAAAGATCTGGACTTAGGGAATAAAAATCCTTCTTGGTAGAACTTGTCTCCTTTCTTTGTGCCTTTTGAAATGCAAGTATCTACCTGGTCTTCTCTAGGAACTAAGGTAATTCTTATCAGAAGGAGAAAAAAAAGGAAAGCCTATTTTGAAAACGAAGCCTGTGAAAAACCTTTAAAGTCTCTTTCACAAATACTAGTAAAAAGCTTTAGCCATCTGAGTAGGTGACCTTAACTTATTCCATCTGCCAGAAACATAGTGTGGATCCAACTGTTCTTTTACAAACCAGTCAGTTTTGCATTCTCATACCTGTCCCATGACTAAAATCTTTAAAGGAAAGCCATAAGATCTCCATCTGCATCTGCCTGGATGTCTACGTATGCATGTCACAGATGTGTGACTTTGTTTCTACCTCTAGACTGTATTGCCAAAATTAATTTGTAAAGAGCTCTATTTAATTGGCTTAAAAACAAACAAGCATTATATCAAGTATACTCTCAGAAATATAGAAACCTAAATGTTTTTCAAGTTCACTTGGTCTAGGGTAATCTTTGGTAAATAAAACGGAATTTAAGTTTTTTGGTTTAATTCAAACAGACGTGTTTAGAATTATCAACATTAAATATAAAATGTTTATTCTACCTAGGTTTACTAAAAGTCAAACAATCTCATGTTTTCTGTGTTACAGAATTCGTCAGCAAGAAAGATAACTTAAGGTGATGGTTAGCTCTTTCATGTCTCATGAAATTTTTATAAAAAATCTAAACATAATTGTTAAGAACAAGTAAATTAAACATGTAGTTTGATAAAGTTTGTAAGTTAATTTTCAACAATAATTATGTTTTATGGTACGTCTACTTAAAAAATAACTTTAAAGTTATATGGAGATAAGTTAAATAATGGATGTTCATTGAATATCTAATTCATTTACAAATAAAGATAAAATTCTGAAACATTATTGACCACAGGTTTATCCACTTTTGGCTTCCTTTTACAGAGGAACAAAAGGTATTTGGGTCTTTTAGTAAACATGTTTTGTGCCACATTGAAAAATTTACTATGAGGAAGAATATATTTCTAGAAATTGTGAAATGTATTTATACATTTGCCAGTCCACAGAATGCTAGTGTAACAGACAGCCCGCAATTGCTTACTTCTTAGTTTTCACTAGGAATAAAGGATTCTAAGAGTTAAGAAGTTCAATCTGTGTCTGTAATTAAAACCACTTAGAAAAATAAGGGTGAAAAGAAACAAGTGTGTACAAAATGTAGGTAATGTAACAGGTTGTTCCAGAAAGAGAAAAAACATAGGACAAAAACTAAACAGATGTCAAAAAAGTTGTAGGTGTGTGGAAAAGGAGTCTTGGAAAAAGAGTTTTACGTATGTTCAAGCTGGCTAATACTGGAATGAATTTAAGTTTTTTTAAAAATGAGTTTTAATACCAAAAGTACATTCAAAGTATATATTGTCCAGGCAAGACTGGTCACCACCCACTTTTCTCTCACTCCCAGTCCATCCATCAAAGGAGAGGGATTAAAGGTCAAGAAGTGAAGACAGAAGGCGCTGGAACCCTCCCAAACTTAGTCTGATCTGACTCCAAGGCAATGTCAAAAACAAGAATTGCTCAGGACCACCCAGGGAATTGGCCTGAGGCCTGCTGCCTCCAAGACAATTCTCCTCCTGCCCTGATGACTTTCAAAAGAGGAATGTCTGGGTAAGTCATTCAGACAGCTCAATTCATTCCTTATGTCTTACTCCTGGGAAAATAAAAGATAGGTCTGTCACAGCCAGTAATTGTAGCAATACTCAGTGGTACAGTTTTCATAGCTCTGCTATGCTGGGAAAATTCAGGATTGGTTTGCTAGACAAATTTTGCTGGAGGAGAGAGGGAGGGAGGGACGGTCTTAATGACATAACTATTTCTTCTTGCTCTTTCCCATCTTCCCTGACCCCACGAGGCTTCCTCAGAAGCAGTTCTCAGAGTAGTCCACTGCTACTCTGGGTATCCGGGACCTTACACATCACCATGTTCACTTTAAAGATGGGAAAGAAGGTCCATAAAAAATGAAATGATTTACCCAAGCTCACATAGCTAGTTCCCAAGCAAAATGGTGGCCCAGGTCTACTCATTACCTTCTCAGAGCTTTTTATTATCAGAGGGAGATTGACCATGAATCTTATGGAGCTTAAGCTTCAGAGTCCCTCATTTGCATGGGATTCTTTCAAGACCTGAGAGGTGTCCTAGCTACATGTTTACATGGCGATATGTTTCTGTATAATTTGCAGCAGGAAGATATTTCAACCACAATTAAGACCCCTATTTCTTCCCTCTTCAACTTCCTACAAGTACTTTGCCCACACATTGAATGACATTGGAGTTGAGTTGAGAACCTAGTTAACCCGGATTTAGTTGGATTTATTCCTATGATTTATAGTAACTCTTGTGTATAGTTAAGTTACTGTTAGCCATCCTAGCAAAGCAATGGCTTCCAGTAATGTTCCTACCTATGCAGACTCACCAGCATCATGACACGAAGGTCTCGTCATTATGGGAACATCACCTACAGCATCCAGCCCTGGATGTAGGTAATGGAGGAGGAACAAGGGATCAGTGGACAGAGCCAGAATTTGGTCTATGACATGTTCTTTCAAAACTTACAGCTCTTTTAAAAGAAACTCAATAAAGGTTTTCCCAAATTTGACAATAATCCTAAAAGTTTACCTGAGATGACCCCAAAACAAGCTGTGACACTGAAAGAAATTTTTCCTTAATTATCAATAGTAAAAAATAAATTTTGATCAGCCATACTAGGAAAAGGTTGAATTGTCCTCATTCTCTATAGAAGAGGGTACTGTAAAATGCCATGTGAATAGGGCAATCAAAGAATAGTCAGCAAAAAAAGTTATGATAAAAACGATTATAAAGGAATGCCAGGAAGTCAATTAAAAAATACATTATTTTTCTGGATTTTGTGATGCTTGTGGTATCTGTCAGCTTTTTAAAAATCATTACTTTGTAAAGGTTTCTTATTCTAAATAAACATTCCCATTCATATTTAATTTTGTATTTGTAATTTTGTACTCTTTTTCTTAACAAGGAATCCCAAAGTTATAAAAGCTTCAGGCCCCACAAAACCTGGGTCCTCTCCTGATTACCATATTACAATATTTTATATTAATAGCAACATTTAACAAGTACCAACTAAGCACAGCAAGGAGCTGTATTTTGTATATTATCCCTTTTCACTTTATTTCAATCCACATTTTATTTCATTTTATTTCATCATATATACAAAGTTTGAAATTCCCCATCTCCTTTAAAAGAAGACACACAAAATTGTTTGGTGAAGATCTTGGTGAGGATGTATGCTCATTATCATGAAAATTAATTACTGTGGTCAATGTGTAAACTTAAGCCTGCTTGGGCATAGAGTTACAACTTCTTGTTTGTGTCAAAGGAGCTATATTTAGTGTCTTCCAATTTAATCTTTTTTTTATTATTGGAGTATAATTGCTTTACAATGTTGTGTTAGTTTCTGCTGTACAATGAAGTGAATCAGCTATATGTATACCTATATCCCCTCCCTCTTGGATCTCCCTCCCCCCCTCCCCCCTATCCCACCCATCTAGATCACCACAGAGCACCAAGCTGAGCTTCCTGTCCTATACAGCATGTTCCCACTAGCTAGCTATTTTACGCATGGTAGTGTATATATGTCAATCCTGATCTCCCAATTTGTCCGACCCTCCCCTTCCCCCGCTGTGTCCACATGTCTGTTCTCTACATCTATGTCTCTATTCCTGCCCTGCAAATAGGTTCCTCTGTACCATTTTTCTAGATTCCACATATATGTGTTAATATATAATATTTGTTTTTCTCTTTGTGGCTTACTTCACTCTGTATGACAGACTCTAGGTCCATCCACATTTCTGCAATGACCCAATTTTGTTCCTTTTTACGGCTGACTAATATTCTATTCTATACATGTACCACATCTTCTTTATCCATTCATCTATTGTTGGACATTTAGGTTGTTTCCATGTCCCAGCTATTGTAAATAGTGCTGCAATGAACATTGTGGTATATGACTCTTCTTGAATTATGGCTTTCTCAGGGTATATGCCCAGTAGTGGGATTGCTGGGTCATATGGTAGTTCTATTTTTAGTTCTTTAAGGAACCTCCATACTGTTCTCCATAGTGGCTGTAGCAATTTACATTCCCACCAACAGTGCAAGAGGGTTCCCTTTTCTCCACACCCTCTCCAGCACTTATTGTTCGTAGATTATTTGATGATGGCCATTCTGACCTGGTCCCAGCGAGACAATTGCCTTGAAATTAGATCAAGAGGTGTGTTTAAATGCATGTAAAGTATTTAAGAGTAAGGCAACTCTAGTTATGGTAGCATAGGGCTCTCCTAACACCGTATATGGATTTTATAGCATGGCATCAGTTTGGGCTCTTCCCATTCATTAACTGGTTATTGTCTTGGTTCTCAATTATTTTTCAAAAGATCTGATTTTCCTGGAGAACTGAGTTACAAAAAGTGAGCTGTTACTGTACAGCCACCAGAATTGGAATCCATATGGTTGCATGAGGCTCTGAGAAACACTGAGAGGGCAAAGCGACAGCCAGTCAGTTCCTAGAGATTCTCATTTTCTAATCCATGGAGTAGACTTGAACCAAGTGTTTGTCATCCTCTTTTCTCCCATCCCTGCCCCCTACCAATGACAGAAGAAGAGAGAGTGCTGGTTAAATGTGAACAGTAAAGCAATGGTAGTAAGCCATCCTCCTGTATCCACTGAGGAATTCTAGAGTGTGCCTTTCACGCTGAAGCACATCCAAAATTCTTCCAAGAACGAACTTCTGAGAAGCTCAACATTTTAGTGGGAAGGGAGACATGGCATTGCTTCAGGTGTGGGTGGGGGGAAGATGGGTGAATATTCACCCATCAAGTATGGCCATCAAGCATATACAGATAGTCATCAACTTACAATGGGGTTACATCTTGGGATTCTAAGTTGAAAATATCGTAAGTACAAAATGCATTAAATACACCAAACATACTGAACACCATAGCTTAGCCTAGCCTACCTTCAACATGCTCAGAACACTTACATTAGCCTACCGTTGGGCAAAATCATCTAAAGCCGATTTTATAATAGAGTGTTGACTATCTCATGTAATTTATTGAATATTGTACTGAAAGTGAAAACAGCATGGCTGTCTGGGTACAGAATGGTTTAAGTATCGGTTGTTTACCTTCATGATCATATGGCTGACTGGGAGCCGAGGTTTATTGCTGCTGCCCAGCATCAAGACAGAGTATCATATCATACATCGCTAGCCAGGAAAAGATCTAAATTCAAAATTCAAAGTTGGGATTCTTCTAAATGCATATTGCTTTCAAACCATCATAAAGTCGAAAAATCATAAATCAAATCATTGTAAATCAGGGACCATTTGTAAAGTGTGCCCAAATTGTGTTAGCATGTTCACAAACGATATCAATAGCCTATCAACTTCACAACAGGTAGATATCATTTTTCCCATTATACTGAAGAGAAAACTGAGGTTTAAGGAAGCTAGATAACTTGCCTAGGAGCACACAGTTTATATGTACTAGAACCAGGATTGAAATTCAGCTCCCTCTGGAGCTAAACCCAGTGTCTAGCCACAAAAGATCAAAATTAAGCTCTCCACTCTCTAACCATGCTGCAGAAGAAATAAGAAGAGGATAAAAGTCATGGAGGACCCAAGTTGTTTGCAAAACTCTTTTATTTTATCTTCTCCTGTGGTCCCCTATGCATGTGTAAACCATAGGGCACGCTGGCCATCTTCATTTTTGACAGGCCTGGATCTTGGCGTGCATACGTTTGCTTGCTGAATGATTTTGGACCCCAAATGTTTCCCACAGTGTGTTCTGGTTTTAATCAACTCTAATTGGTCTCCTTCTCCCATTTACGAATTATAATACACTTTGCCTCCAGGCATGTGTCACTCACATTGTTCAACAATTCCTCCAGCCTCAGGAATACATCAAAGCAAACTGCAAGAACCTAGGGGTAAAACAGGAATAAAAACACAGACCTACTAGAGAATGGACTTGAGGCTATGGGGAGGGGGAAGGGTAAGCTGTGACAAAGCGAGAGAGAGGCATGGACATATATACACTACCAAACGTAAGGTAGATAGCTAGTGGGAAGCAGCCGCATAGCACAGGGAGATCAGCTCAGTGCTTTGTGACCGCCTGGAGGGGTGGGATAGGGAGGGTGGGAGGGAGGGAGACGCAAGAGGGAAGAGATATGGGAACATATGTATATGTATAACTGATTCACTTTGTTATAAAGCAGAAACTAACACACCGTTGTAAAGCAATTATACTTCAATAAAGATGTAAATAAATAAATAAATAAAGTAAAAAAAAAAAAAAAAGCAAATTGCATTGATCACTGCCAACTGGTTCAGGGTGCAAAAGCACACTGCCAGCGGGAATGAGGAGGAGGTGGCTCTGGAGAGAAAACATCTGTCCTGAGATTCACTAGCCTGATTCTTCTATGAGCAAATCCAAGAATTAACAAAGACAGCATCACTATCCTTCTCAGGCAAAGTATTATTTGGACCAAATTACACTGTGCTATCTGGTACTGTGCCATCTTAAATTTCTCCCTCAATTAGTAAAGTGAATTAAGGGCTGATTGAACAGAGCAGGGCTCTAATTTTGGTACTGTTGACATTTTAGACTGGGCAATTCTTTAGGAGGGGGCCAGATTCTGTGCACTGTAGGACATTTTGCATTTAGCAGCATTTAGGATGCTAAGCATTATAGGATGTTTAACCAGTAGCATCCCCCACAACTGTGACAACCAAAATTGTCTTCAGACATTGCCAAATATCCCCTGAGGGGCAAAATTATCCCTAGCTGACAATCACTGGAGTCAACTGAAAAGACAGCTATTATCCCGAAATCAAATGCAGGTTTCCTAACTCTAATTAGGGCTCAAGATAGGTTCAGAGGTCTTCTGCATCATATCAGTGTTCCATCTTCATGCAAGCCTAACACATCATGTATGAAAATTGCTTTAACCATGGTTACCTTGGAGGGCATCCAAATGCATTTCTGTCCTCAGTAATGGGGAATTAGCTTTCCTGAAAACAATTCTATGAACCAAATCTCACAAATACCAAGTACATGAAACATAAGCACCAAATTCACTGAATAGTGAACCATCCCGTTCTCTCTGTAGATCCAAGCACTTGACAAACACAACAAAACACTGGGTTAGAGACCTTCAAGATGACAGAGGAGAAAGACATGGAGATCACCTTCCTCCCCACAAATAATCAGAAATGCATCTACATGTGAAACAACTCTTACAGAACACCTACTGAACGCTGGCAGAAGACCTCAGACTTCCCAAAAGGGAAGAGATGCCCTCAGACGACCTACACTCAGAGGCGGAGCCAAATCCAAAGCTTAACCCCAGTGGCTGTGTGAACAAAGAAGAGAAAGGGAAATTTCCCCCAGCAGCCTCAGAAGCAGCGGATTAAATCCCCACAATCAACGTGATGTACCCTGTATCTCTGAAATACCTGAATAGAAAAAAAATTATCCCAAAATTGAGGTGGTGGACTTTGGGAGCAACTATAGACTTGGGGTTTGCTTTCTGCATCTAATTGTTTCTGCTTTATGTTTATCTTAGTTTAGTATTTAGACTTTATTATCATTGGTAGATTTCTTTATTGATTTGGTTGCTCTTTTCCTTTTCTCTAATTTTTCTATTTTTTAATATATATAGATATATATTTTTTTCCTTTTTCTCTTTTTGTGAGTGTGTATGTGTATGCTTCTTTGTGTGATTTTGTCTGTATAGCTTTACTTTTACCATTTTTCCTAGGGTTCTTTCGGTCCATTTCTTTTTGTTTGGTTTTGTTTTTTAGTATAGTTTTTAGCACTTGTTATCATTGGTGGATTTGTTTTTTGGTTTGGTTGCTCTCTTCTTTCTTTCTTTCTTTTATATTACTTTTTAATTTTTTATTTTAATAACTTTATTTTATTTTATTTCTTTTTTTTCTCCCTTTTCTTCTGAGCTGTGTGGCTGACAGGTTCTTGGTGTTCCAGTCTGGTGTCAAGCCTGTGCCTCTGAGGTGGGAGAGCCGAGTTCAGGACATTGGTCCACCAGAGACCTCCTGGCTCAATGCAATATCAAACAGTGAAAACTCTTCCAGAGATCTCCATCTCAAAGCTAAAACCCAGTTCCACTCAACGACCAGCAAACTACAGTGCCAGACACCCTATGCCAAACAACTAGCAAGACAGGAACACAACCCATCCATTAGCAGAGAGGCTGCCTAAAATCATAATAAGGTCACAGACACCCCAAAACACAACACCAGATGCAGTCCTGTGCACCAGAAAGACAAGATCCAGCCTCATTCTCCAGAAAACGGGCACCAGGCCCCTCCACCAGGAAGCCTACACAACCCACTGAACCAACCTTAGCCCCTGGAGGCAGACACCAAAAAACAATGGAACTACAAACCTGCAGCCTGCAAAAAGAAGACCCCAAACACAGTAAGTTAAGCAAAATGAAAAGACAGAGAAACACACAGCTGATGAAGGAGAAAGGCAAAAACCCAGCAGACCTAACAAATGAAGAGGAAATAGGCAGTCTACCAGAAAAAGAATTCACAGTAATGAGAGTAAAGATGATCCAAAATCTTCAAAATAGAATAGAGAAAATACAAGAAACGTTTAGCAAGGACCTAGAAGAACTAAAGAGCAAACAAACAATGATGAACAACACAATAAAGGAAATTAAAAATTCTCTACAAGGAATCAAAAGCAGAATAACTGGGGCAGAAGAACAGATAAGGGACCTGGAAGATAAAATAGTGGAAATAACTACCACAGAGCAGAGTAAAGAAAATACAATGAAAAGAATTGAGGACAGTCTCAGAAACTTCTGGGACAACATTAAACATACCAACATTCTAATTATAGGTGTCTCAGAAGAAGAAGAGAAAAAGAAAGGGACTGAGAAAATATTTGAAGAGATTATAGTTGAAAACTTTCCTAATATGGGAAAGGAAATAGTCAATCAACTCCAGGAAGCACAGAGAGTCCCATACAGGATAAATCCAAGGAGAAACACACCAAGACACATGTTAATCAAACTATCAAAAATTAAATACAAAGAAAAAATATTAAAAGCAGCAAGGGAAAAACAACAAATAACGTACAATGGAATGCCCATAAGGTTAACAACTGACCTTTCAGCAGAAACTCTGCAAGCCAGAAGGGAGTGGCAGGACACCACTCCCTTCTATTTAAACTGATGAAAGGGAAAAACCTACAACCAAGATTACCCAGCAAGGATCTCATTCAGATTCAACAGAGAAATTAAAACCTTTCCAGACAAGCAAAAGCTAAGAAAATTCAGCACCACCGAAACAGCTTTACACAAATCCTAAAGGAAATTCTCTAGGCAGGAAACACAAGAGAAGGAAAGCCTACAATAGCAAACCCCCCAAAATTAAGAAAATGGTAATTGGAACATACATATCGATAACTACCTTAAATGTAAATGGATTAAATGCTCCAACCAAAAGATATAGACTGGCTGAATGCATACAAAAACAAGACCCATATATATGCTGTCTATAAGAGATCTACTTCAGACCTAGGGAAACATACAGACTGAAAGTGAGGGGATGGAAAAAGATATTTCATGCAAATGGAAATCAAAAGAAAGCTGGAGTAGCAATTCTCCTATCAGACAAAATCGACTTTAAAACAAAGACTATTACAAAGGACAAAGAAAGACACTACATAATGATCAAGGGTTCAATCCAAGAAGAAGATACAACAATTGTAAATATTTATGCACCCAACATAGGAGCACCTCAATACATACGGCAAATACTAACAGCCATAAAAGGGGAAATTGACAGTAACACAGTCATACTAGAGAACTTTAACACCCCACTTTCACCAATGGACAGATCATCCAAAATGAAAATAAATAAGGAAACACAAGCTTTAAATGATACATTAAACAAGATGGACTTAATTGAGATTTATATGATATTCCATCCAAAAACAACAGAATACACTTTCTTCTCAAGTGCTCATGGAACATTCTGCAGGATAGATCATATCTTGGGTCACAAGTCAAGCCTTGGTAAATTTAAGAAAACTGAAATTGTAACAAGTATCTTTTCCAACCACAAGGTTATGAGAATAGATTTCAATTACAGGAAAAAAAAATCTGTAAAAAAAAAAAACAAACACATGGAGGCTAAATACACTACTAAATAACCAAGAGATCACTGAAGAAATCAAAAAGGGAATCAAAAAATACCTAGAAACAAATGACAATGAAAACACGATGACCCAAAACCTATGGGATGCAGCAAAAGCAGTTCTAAGAGGGAAGTTTATAGCAATACAATCCTACCTCAAGAAAAAAGAAACATCTCAAATAAACAACCTAACCGTACACCTAAAGCAACTAGAGAAAGAAGAACAAAAAACACCGAAGTTAGCAGAAGGAAAGAAATCATAAAGATCAGATCAGAAATAAATGAAAAAGAAATGAAGGAAACTATAGCAAAGATCAATAAAACTAAAAGCTGGTTCTTTGAGAAGATAAACAAAATTCATAAACCATTAGCCAGACTCATCAAAAAAAAAGGGAGAAGACTCAAATCAATAGAATTAGAAATGAAAAAGGGTAAGTAACAACTGACACTGCAGAAATACAAAGGATCATGAGAGATTACTAAAAGCAACTATATGCCAATAAAATGGACAACATGGTAGAAATGGACAGATTCTTAGAAAAGCACAACCTTCTGAGACTGAACCAGGAAGACAGAAAATATAAATAGACCAATCACAAGCACTGAAATTGAAACTGTGATTAAAAATCTTCCAACAAACAAAAGCCCAGGACCAGATGGCTTCACAGGCCAATTCTATCAAACATATAGAGAGGAGCTAACACCTATCCTTCTCAAACTCTTCCAATATATAGCAGAGAGAGGAACACTCTCAAACTCATTTTACAAGGCCACCATCACTCTGATACCAAAACCAGACAAAGATGTCACAAAGAAAGAAAACTAAAGGCCAGTATCACTGATGAAGAGAGATGGAAAAGTCCTTAACGAAATACTAGCAAACAGAATCCAACAGCACATTAAAAGGATCATACACCATGATCTAGTGGGGTATCTGAGAAATGCAAGGATTCTTCAATATGCGCAAACCAATCAATGTGATAAACCATATTAACAAACTGAAGGAGAAAAAACATATGATCATCTCAATAGATGCAGAAAAATCTTTTGACAAAATTCAACACCCATTTATGATAAAAACCCTCCAGAAAGTAGGCATAGAGGGAACTTACCTTACAGAATAAAGGCCATATATATGACAAAGCCACAGCCAACATCATTCTCAATGGTGAAAAACTGAAACCATTTCCTCTTGGATCAGGAACAAGACAAGGTTGTCCACTCTCACCACTATTATTCAACACTGTTATGGTAGTTTTAGCCACAGCAATCAGAGAAGAAAAAGAAATGAATCCAAATCGGAAAAGAAGAAGTAAAGCTGTCACTGTTTGCAGACGATATGATACTATACATAGAGAATCCTAAAGATGCTACCAGAAAACTACTAGAGCTAATCAATGAACTTGGTGAAGTAGCAGGATACAAAATTAATGCACAGAAATCTCTTGCATTCCTATACACTGATGATGAAAAATCTGAAAGAGAAATTAAGGAAACACTTCCATTTACCATTGCAACAAAAAGAATAAAATACCTAGGAATAAACCTACCTAAAGGAGACTAAAGAACTGTAGGCAGAAAGCTGTAAGACACTGATAAAAGAAATTAACGATGATACAAACAGATGGAGTAATATACCATGTTCTTGGATTGGAAGAATCAACATTGTGAAAATGACTATACTACCCCAAGCAATCTACAGATTCAGTACAATCCCTATCAAACTACGAATGGCATTTTTCACAGAACTAGAACAAAGAATTTCACAATTTGTATGGAAACACAAAAGACTCTGAACAGCCAAAGCTATCTTGAGAAAGAAATACGGAGCTGGAGGAATTAGACTCCCAGACTTCAGACTATACCACAAAGCAACAGTAATCAACACAATATGGTACTGGCACAAAAACAGACATATAGATCAATGGAACAGGATAGAAAGCCCAGAGATAAACCCACGCACATATGGTCACCATATTTTTGATAAAGGAGGCAAGAATATACAACGGAGGAAAGACAGCCTCTTCAATAAGTGGTGCTGGGAAAACTAGACAGCTACATGTAAAAGAATGAAATTAGAACACTCCCTAACACCATACAGAAAAATAAATTCAAAATGGATTAAAGACCTAAATGTAAGGCCAGACACTATAAAAGTCTTAGTGGAAAACATAGGCAGAACACTCTATGACATAAATCTCAGCAACATCCTTCTTGACCCACCTCCTAGGAAAATGGAAATAAAAACAAAAATAAGCAAATGGGACCTAATGAAACTTAAAAGCTTTTGCACAGCAAAGGAAAACATAAACAAAATGAAAAGACAACCCTCAGAATGGGAAAAAATATTTGCAAATGAAGCAACTGACAAAGGATTAACCTCCAAAATTTACAAGCAGTTTATGCAGCTCAATATCAAAAAAACAAACAACCCAATCCAAAAATGGGCAGAAGACCTAAATAGACATTTCTCCAGAGAAGATATACAGATTGCCAACAAACACACAAAAGGATGCTCAACATCACTAATCGTTAGAGAAATGCAAATCAAAACTACAGTGACGTATCACCTCACACCAGTCAAAATGGCCATCATCAAAAAGCCTATAAACAATAAATGCTGGAGAGGGTGTAGAGAAATGGGAAACCTCTTGCACTGTTGGTGGGAATGTAAGTTGATACAGTCACTATGGAGAACAGTATGGAGGTTCCTTAAAAAACTACAAATAGGGCTTCCCTGGTGGCGCAGTGGTTGGGAGTCCGCCTGCCGGTGCAGGGGACACGGGTTCGTGCCCCGGTCTGGGAGGATCCCACATGCCGCGGAGCGGCTGGGCCCATGAGCCATGGCCGCTGAGCCTGCGCGTCTGGAGCCTGTGCTCCGCAACGGGAGAGGCCACAAAAGTGAGAGGCCCACGTACCGCAAAAAAAAAAAAAAAAAAAAAAAAAAAAAAAACTACAAATAGAACTACCATATTACCCAGCAATCCCACTACTGGGCATATACCCTGAGAAAACCATAATTCAAAAAGAGTCATGTACCACAATTTTCATTGCACCTCTATTTACAATAGCCAGGATATGGAAGCAACCTAAGTGTCCATCAACAGATGAATGGATAAAGAAGATGTGGTTCATATATACAATGAAATATTACTCAGCCATATAAAGAAACAAAATTGAGTTATTTGTAGTGAGGTGGATGGACCTAGAGTCTCTCATACAGAGTGAAGTAAGTCAGAAAGAGAAAAACAAATACCGTATGCTAATACTTATATATGGAATCTTAAAAAAAAAAAAAAAAAGGTTCTGAAGAACCTAGGCACAGGACAGGAATAAAGATGCAGACGTAGAAAATGGACTTGAGGACACAAGGAGGGGGAAGGGTAAGCTGGGACGAAGTGAGAGAGTGGCATGGAAATATATACACTACCAAATGTAAAATAGAAAGCTAGTGGGAAGCAGCCACATAGCACAGGGAGATCAGCTTGGTGCTTTGTGACCACCTTGAAGGGTGAGATAGGGAGGGTGGGAGGGAAACGCAAGAGAGAGGAGATATGAGGATATATGTATATGTATAGCTGATTCACTTTGTTATAAAGCTGAAACTAACACACCATTGTAAAGCACTTACACTCCAATAAATATGTTAAAATAAATAAATAAATAGGTAAATAGATAAATAAAAACAAAAAAACACTGGGTTACAATACCGCAGAGAAGTTATCCATACATCAGGCTGAACACACATTTATTTGTACATTATTATTTATATAAGTTTTGTGCCTCTGCCAGTTTCAGAATTAAATAACAGAATGGGAGCAAGAAAGACATTTGGAAGTAAAGAGAAAAGGGATACTCAGATGAGAACTGAAGAGATGGAGAGCTGAGTTGACAGGTCACTCTATAAATACTAGCATAACTTTGGATACTCCATGTGACTCGTAAGTTATACCCAATAAAACTGTATATATAAAATGAACTCACTTTCATAGACCTCATTGAATTGGGTCCAAGAACTGACTCACTACCAAGAAGAGTTAGAAAGATCCATAAAAGGAGCCAAGACTGGGTTGGTCCAGAAGAGAATAAGACATATTAGTTTGTTCAATAGCACTTGAGCTCTAAAACTTAAGGGATGAATTCATCACATGGAAGCATTTATATTCAAAGATTACTATAGGCCCTGCCTCTGTGAAAGGCTGAGCATCAGGCCTGGAAGCAGTACATACTCAATAAGGGTCTCTCCCCTCTGCTTCTCTCCTCTTCCCCCTTCTCTTCTTGCACCTCCTCCTCACCTTCTTCCTCCTCATCATAATAACGTCATCATCATCATTATTTATGTATTGATATAAATTGGTTTTATGATAGAAGCAAGGAGGCTTCATGGTCTCAATTACTGGTGAATATTCAGAATGTAGAACTAACTGAATGAAGGGTGGTGACCCCACTAAGGTGAACACCTTTACTAGCCTCAAGAAAGATAACTTTCCTGATTTGTTTATGGAGGAAATGGGTATGGACATAGAATTCCAGCCATCCTTTGGTTGGCTACTGCAGGTCAATTCAATAGGAGATGCCAAATCCTAACATCGGGGGATGAAAGGATGCCAAGACTAGGATGAACTGTTTATTACCATAGTTGAGTAAAGAATCCGAAACAGTAACCCTAGTTAAGCTTAGAATACAGCTGAAATGCTAGAGAAGACTCAGAGTTCTATTCCTGATTGTGACCAACACAGGCAGAGGTGATAGAACTCTGAAAGCAGGCCAACAGGTTTGGGCAACCCTGTACAGGGTCCAATATCTGGAAGATATCACGGGAAGAATTTTCAAGGCCCCTCCTATTAATGCCTAAATGACCTGGGATAAATTGGCTAACTCCAGGTCAGCATGGAAACAGCATCTGAACAAGAAACTGGTGGTATCAGGATGATAGGACCATACATTGTACTACTTCAGATTAGTCATTCCAGAGGAGAGGAAGCTAGATGTAGGATAGAGCTGTGCTAGGCTACCAAAGGAAGGAGTGTCTACCACCTATGAGAGGATCTTTCTTCCAGGGGTATTGGGAGAACTGAAGCATTGCATTCTCATTGCTAGTCATCATAGCTACATTTCAGATATGGTGTGCTCATAATATTAGAGACCCTATCCAATAAATTTAATTCCTCAAGCTTCTGGTTGGTACTCAATCTAATAGATGTATGACCTTTAAAAAAACTATAACTCATAAATACTTTCTCTCTAATATTCCTTTCCCACAAGGAGAGAATCATGGAATAGCATAATTTCACCCTAAAAGCTACCTAATGCAGATTTTCTTGGAAGGTCAGAAATCTCCTACTGAGAGTATATGACCTGGATTTAGATGTCACAGGAGACGTAGCATTGAATTTCACTGAATCACATAGAGAAAAACGCTTATTCCCAGTAAAGTGTTTATTCTTCTTTTAGGGAATGTCTGTTAACGTCTTAGTTATTAGTATATTTCCAATTATTTTCCAATAGTTGCTAATCTTTTTAGAAAGCAGAGAGCAGGCTCAGAGACTCTACAGGCAAGTGTCTAGCTGGAGTTTAACAGCATTGCATTGTTTATATTAAATTTATTTTTGTCACTACTTTCTATTTTTGCTAAGTACTACTGCTATATTTATGGTTGTATATAAAGTGCCACCTTAAGTCACATTAAGTTAAAATGAATAAATTTGCTGAAATAAATCATGTCAAGTAAACAATAGTATCGTTGATCCAAAATATGAAAAAAAAAAGTATGAAAGTAGCATACAAATGACTAAATTTGAGGAAAATATTATCTCATTCCTACTCCTGTCTTTTTAAAGATGAGGAAACTGTGACTCAGGGGGTTATGTGGCTTGCCCAAGATCACAGAGTCAATTAGCAGCAAAACTAGGATTTGAACCTAGGTGGCTTGATGCACAGTCTTATCAGTTGTCACCTGTAGTGGATGCTACAGCTGTGCCTCTTGGGTCTCCCCTTTAGGACTGAGGCACTCATCCCCCAAACCAAAGGGAATATTAGTGACTGACAGCTCTCACCTGAGTCCCTCTTTGGGAACTGCTGTCGAGATGAAGAGATCTCCAAGGGCATGTCCTCTCTCTGGAAGCAGCCTTTAACCAATGACTGGTCAGTGGTGTGGGGGAGGAGGTATAAAGTTTCAACCCTCTGACCACAGGATGAGACAGTTGCTAAAGGACCATCAGCTTGAGCCTTTGCTGTGACTACATTGCATTTCATCTCCTCCCACCGCCAAGTCCTGCTTCCTTCATTCCCCCGTGTGTGGACCTGAGACACGCCCCAGTACACTTCCTGAATGCACATCTTTGTCTCAAAATCTGTTTCCCAGGGAACCTATAAAATATGATGTTTTCTCTCTACTTTAAAGGGAAAAAAATGAAGTTATTTATCAGAATACGTATCATTAAAGAGAACGGGGGAAAAGTAAGTAAATGTAATATTCTAATTAGTTGTGACCAGATTAGAATTTTATAACTCGTTGCCAAAGGCTGCTATAAAACTTACAAAACAAGAAAAGAAATGGAGTATAATCATAGGTAGCATATATGAGTTTAAGGGGATATTTTGTGGTCAAAAATGAATCATCAGATTGCAAATTAGAGCTTAATCTTCAACTGTAGTGTCAATTGTAGATTTAGCTCTAAATTTTGAAGTGACAGCTGCAAATACAGGGGTTTAGATATTTGAATATATATCCACAACAGATAGTAATTTTATGATATTGTTTTTAAAAGTATACTATTTTAAGAGAACTTCTGACATGATTCTAAAAATATAGAATGGAATAGAACATAATACAGAAGTTTCCTCAACTAACAAATTCAACAAACTCTTAATAAAGTCCTGCTAAGTATTTCAGAGAATACAGACTTGAGAAAGATACTGCCTCTGTTATCAAGTAATGAGCAGTATATTAAAGGGTTAGGACTCTATCATTATTTCTTGAAATATTGTTTCTGCTTCATTCTCTTCTGTCCTTCCAGAACTCCAATTAAATGTATGTTAGACCTTCTCTATCTCCTGTATTTCTTACCTGCCCTTCTGCATATTTAAGCTTTTTGGCCTTCTGTGCTTCATTCTAGATAGTTTCTTATGACCCAATTTTCAATTTTTTTCTTCAGCCAAGTATAATCTGCAGTTAAATCTAGCCATTGAGTTCTTAATTTTATTTATTTTTCAGTTGAAGAATTTCTACTTGGTTCCTTTTCAAATCTACTATATCACATCGTATATATTATAGTTCAATGCCGAATTTTTCAAACTTGATTTTAATCTCTTTGAACACAGTAACCAAAGCTTTCTTACATTCTGTGACTGGTAATTCTCGTTTCTGGAGTACAACAGAAATGTGTTATTTCTTTTTTTCTTCTTTTTTTTTTTAAATTGAAGTATAGTTGATTTACAATGTTGTGCCAATCTCTGAAGTACAGCAAAATGACTCAGTTATACACATTCTTTTTTTATATTATTTTCCATTATAGTTTATCACAGGTTATTGATTCCCTGTTTCTGCTGGTATTTACTCATATTGATTTATCTCCCCTTGTCCCTGGTTTCCAAATTATTTGTAGAATTAATGTAAGGCCTAGTACGATATTTTCTTCCACTGATTTTAATTTGCTACTACCAGGCACCTGGAAGCTCTAGGAACCTGAGACTGCCCATTCAAGTCTTAGGATTTTCTGGGCCACCCAGATGAGTTGAAGAATGGTTCAGTGTAAAGATTAGTTTATGTATGGCTCACCTTTATTTCTAGGGGGCATCCCTCCAGGTCTCAGCCCAAAAGCAGACAGTAGTTTACCAGGGTCCCCATTCTTGGCAAGCCCTATATTCCAACTCCTTTTCTTCTAGACATGCAAAGTTACAGAACATACAATTTAATCTTTCCAGCCACACCTTCCAAAATAGTAAATGCCTCCAAAGCAGAAGTGCCAGAATTTTGCTCATCTCTCTGGGTTTCCCACCTCTTCTGTCCTCAGGTCATTAAATGTTCATCATCTCACTAGAATATGGATGCTTTTTAGAAAAAATTATTATATCTATATTTTAAACTGTCTCCAACACAAGTGTTGATCTGAATTATCTAATCAATCTATTACTCAGGAAGAGAAGGTCATGGAATACTAGAGATTGTTTGAGATGCCCCTTCTTCCAAGAATACACTGAGCATGTTGTTATACCTTCACTTATAATAATACTTTATAATTATTTGTTCATATGTCAACCCGAGCAATCCCATGGCATAGATTCTTATTCAAACTGTAGGCAAATCTAAGATTTAAGTGCTTAGTTAAAGTGCAGATGTATGATTATCTAGAGAAAGTGTCTGTAACTTTCAGGAGATTCTCAAATGTATATCTGGTTTCTCTAGATATATACAGTGAGCTCTGGGAGGACAAAGACCATGTCATATTTATTTTGGGATTCTCCCTGCCCAGTAAAGGTTTGTTGAAAAATAAAGAACAACTATAATAAAGCAAAGCATAGATGGTTTAAGAGAAAGGTACAAATGTTTAGATGCTACTTCAGAAGACAGAGAAAAATATCACCTACACAAATTATCAAAAGAGGCTTTTTTTGAAAAGTAACATTACAGTTGATCCATCAAAGGTACTTAAAATTTTCAAAAGTTTAGATCAGATATGAAAGATGTTCAAGGCAAAGTTGGGATGTGGATATAAAAAGAGTATTGTGACCAGTTTGGAGGCATGAAAGATATATCACAATTGGACAGAATTGTAGGGTTTCTTTTATGTGACTAGAACTCACCTCTACTATTCCAACCTTAAAGAGCTCCATTCCATGAAACAAAACCCAAGTAAATACCTTGAGAGAGTGAAATCTTATGGTGTGGCTTATTACCCTGAAATTGTTCACAAAAATTTGTGTGAGCATTTATCTGGGGAAAGTGTCTTTAGCTTTCAATGGCATCAGAAAGGAATCTATGGGACTTCCCTGGCGGTCCAGTGGTTAAGACGCCTCGCTTCCACTGCTGGGGGTGAGGGTTCAATCCCTGATCGGGGAACTAAGATCCCACATGCCATGGGGTGCAGCCAAGAAAAAAGGAATCTGTGACACCCCACTCCCTGGAAGAAAAAAGAATGAAAAGATTAAGAATTGTTTTTTAAAAAAAGACCACATATGAATTAACGTAAGTACATAGGCATAGCTGAACATGTTACAGCAGCTGAGTCTTCAGATCTTCCCCAGGGACTTGAGTAATGATAATACTGTGTTCTCAGCCAGTCACCACAGAATAAAACGGTCCACGGAGCAAAGGAGGGCAGGTGTGACTGCAGCATTCTGGATCTCTCTCTTCCTGACATTAGTCATTAACATTTGGAAGAATTTCAGTAGGAAAGTATCTGAGTAATAAGATTCTTGAACCTTGTCACCCACTACCTAGCACAGTCTCTGGCACGAGGGAAGCATTCAATAAATGAATGAACGATTAACAAGAGAGTCATAATACACCAAGGAAACAGATGATATTGCTGGGCACATTCCTAGCACTTAAGTCTGAAAACCATCAAAACAGAGGATGCTGGCCCAGGGGATTCGAGTCAAACAGAAAGACAGTGGCAGCATCCAAAATCAACTCTGGCCTCCTGAAGTCCAGCCAAGAAACCTATATATGTTTATTTTAAATAAACATTTATGTCAAATGTAAAATTTCCAAACACTATCAAGCAGAGCTCTATTAGATGTTACAGAACTGGGATCTTCCAGTAAAAGAAATTTTAAGCATATAAATTTGTTTACTGTTGCCATGTACTGGTGAAGTGTGGTATGGCAGATAAGTTCTATGAAAGCAACAACACTTAAGAAAAAGAGAATGGAGTTAAATTCAAACATCATTAAGTATAAGAGTTAGATCCTGGGGAAAATGTTTCATGGCCAAAATTAATTCATGTAAGAAAAGTTTGATAAAGTTGACTATTAAAATGCAACACATAAAATATCAAAAAATGAAAATAAAACACAAGCCAAGTCAAATTTAAGTGAAACGCTAGAAGAAACTATACTTCTATTTATTTAAGTTATATCACAAAAGATTGAGCTGGGTCTATATGTGCTGGCTTGAAATATTTGCAATTATACTGACATGCAGGAAAAGCAAATTGAATACTAGTGTGTTAAAATGATATACACACAGAGATATAGTTATAGAGATACACATATTGCTATATGTATGTAAACATATAAAAGAATATACAGCAGACACTTGTGTGGTTGTCTTAGGGATCAGGATTTGATGGGGTGATTTTTACTCCCTAAAATTTGTATCTATAGTTTAATCAAATTTTTGCAATCACAAGCTTGTATTACTTCTTTAATCAGGAAAAAAATGTGTAGTGGTGAAAAGGACAGGTAAAAGGAAAAGAGACTCTGTAGCCTGATGAGTAATAGCAATGAGTAATAAGCAAGCTAGAGTCAGACTGTGCCTGAGTTCACATCCTGACCCTGCTACTTAAAGGCTATGTGACCTTGACAAGGGCCTTGTGTTCCTCATCTGTAAAATGCAGATAACAGTCGTACCCACCTCATAGGATTGTTGTGAGGACTGCATAAGATAACACATGTCACATGCTTAGACTTCTTCCTGGCACATAGTCAGTGCTCAGCAAATGTGAGGCAGCTCATGGCAAAAACACTTCTTGAATTTTAATATCCACTTTCAATACCTATTCAAATATTACCATTCTAGCCTCTTCCTTAGTCTAAAATTTTAGCTGTGGTTTGGGGAATTTTTTCCTTTAGGGTATATGATATATATTTTATGTTTTAATAATGAAAGTCAAGGAGAAAATGGAATTTTCTTATAGTGACTTCTTAATCTACCTATTGTGAAAAGTAAAAAATATCTGCATTGTCATGGGGGTTTCCTGGATTAATTTGAGTGTTAAGAGGAATGGGATAAGGATGCCTATGGGTCAGAAATTTAGGGCATTGGGCTGTACTCACCGGTGGGATCGGAAGATTTGAGATGTTAACACACACTGAGCTTGGGTTTGTTTGGTTTTTTTTAAGAGTAGAGGGAGAATTCATTACTGACCATTTATTGAAGAAGCTGCCTTCTCTCCAAGTTCCCTAGGGGAAGTTTCATCAGATATCCCAACTCTGAAATCTGACCCTGCCTTTCATCTGAAACCTGAGGTTAATGCTGTTCTTATCACCATCTGGCCTCCTGATCAGAAGCAGAACGGCTCTCTTGAGCCTCTAGGAAGAACATTTTTCTAAACCTCCACATCTGTCACTTATATTCTTTCTCCCAATCAAGTAAGGATTAGAATTCATGTAACTCAAAGCCTACAGACAGATTGTAGAATCATCAGTTTGTGGAATTCACCAAGCAGAGGAATGACCCTAGGTCTCCAATAGATCTAACTTTGTATCAACTCAGATCAGAAATATTTCAACAAGCCAGAGGTTAGTTTCCAGATCAGGAGAAATTCAACCCTCACAGACCAGCAGTGATTTAACATAGCATTGGTCTACAACCATTGTTTCCCAAATGTGCTCCATGGATTTCCCAAATGTGCTCCATGGATTCCTAAAGTCCTGTGGGATACTAGTGGGGTTTTGCTATAAAAAATTATCCCATCTCTAAGATGGTTTAGAAATGCCATATAGTATATCCCCAACTTGATAATATACATGCACATTCATCTTATTATTCAATCAGTAAATAGTTATTGAGCACGTACTATGTCCTAGATAGTGCTTTAGGTAGTAGGGGTAAAGGTGAACAAGACAGATGAGATCTCTACCCTGGTGGAAGAAGGCAGAGAAGATACAAACAAGCATCAGAAAATGGCAAGTTCTATGCAGAGAGTCAAACTAGAGAGGTGGGACTTAGAGTGACTGGGTAGTTCATTGGGCTGTCAGAGTATTCCTCTCTGAGTAAAAGACACTTAAACTGAGAGCTGTAGGACAGAAATGTTTGAAAAGCCTTTAAAAGATTGATTATTTTTCAGTAAAGAAATTAGTAAATTTATTTACCCTGACATCTCAGATCCATCTGTCAACAAGACCCTTTGTGAGTAGAATACTCATTGGCATCCCAGGGAACACTGGTGTTCTGTGGAACCCAGTTTGAGAAGTGCTGGACTGAACATGTGCTGGGAGCGCTGTTGAATGCAGACAATATCTGCAAGACAATCACCTGTTACACTGGTAAGTGCTGCTAAAATGACCTGAAACCCCACCTTGGAGGGCTGACAGACACAATCACTGCCTCCACTGATACTCAGAAAATTGGAGGCAGTAGCAGTGGCAGGAAATGACATTCTGAAGTGTGCATTTCAGGTTCTGTAAGACTTGCCCCCAGAGGAACTCAGAGCATCATCTGATGTGCTTGCTGCCTTTGCAAGAAAGGCAGCCTGGGAGTTGAGGAGGACACCCATGGCACATGAGGGAAGCTCCCACTTGGCAGTTGGCAGCCCCAACATGTCCCTGCTGCTCTATCACTCTCTTTCTGTCCCATCTCCCACCCCTACACCCTGCCTATGCCCAAAGGACCTCCAGCCAGGGGTCTGCAATCTACCACCAACAGCCAAGTCCAGCCCACTCCCTGTTTTTTTTGTTTTTTCGGTTTTTTTGTGGTATGCAGACCTCTCACTGTTGTGGCCTCTACCGTTGTGGAGCACAGGCTCCGGACGCGCAGGCTCAGCGGCCATGGCTCATGGGCCCAGCCGCTCCGTGGCACGTGGGATCTTCCCAGACCGGGGCACAAACCCGTGTCCCCTGCATCGGCAGGCGGACCCTCAACCACTGCGCCACCAAGGAAGCCCCTACTCCCTGTTTTTTGTACACAATTTTACTGGAACATAAACCCATTAGTTTGCACACTGTCTACAACTACAGTGGCAGGGTTGAACGAGTATGACAAAGATCCTGTGGCCGGAAAAAGCCTAAAAAATTTGCTATCAGGCCCTTAGAGTTTGCTGACCCCCGCTGTAGGCACCTGTTCTCCGCCCTCTTGGCCAGTCCTGCCAGCCTTGTGGGAACAGCTGCTGTCTTCCCCGCATGTGCCAAGTGGGGGGGGGGGGTCTCCATTCTCCTCAGCAGACACCTACCACCTGGGAAAATCTGTTCTGAATCTTCTCAATGCCCCTGCTTTTCCTCAGAGAGTTTATACACCTGGCGAGAAAGCATCCACTGGTGTCAGATTCCCTCCTCTCAAATTCCAGCTTTGCCACTCACTCGCTTTGTGACCTTGAGAAGTGTGTTAACCTCTCCAACCTTCTGTTTGAGAGTTTTAAAATGAGGATAATAATACCACCCACCTCCTTGGGTTGTTGTAAGGATTAAATGAGATGATGCATGTGAAGGACTCTGCACAGCTCCTTACGTGTAGAAACTGTTTAATAAATGTTAGTTATCATTATAAGCATTATTATGAAAGGGACCAAGTAGAGGGACCTAGACACATAAAACATGACAAAGTCCTCCATGCAAAGCAGCTCAAGCCACTTTCAACTAACAAATATGAATTAAGAAAGTTAGGGCAAAGGTGTGGAGTACCCAAAATGCTCATAAATTAATGGTATTTACAGGGTTAATAGGTGTTTATTTTGCAGCACTCATTTTTGAAAAATATCATTATCTACTACAGCTGACCATACATGTATCCCATGAGCCCTCGACTCCACTCTAGGTATTTACCCAACAGACACGTGTACCTACCTTCACAAAAACATGCCCTGGAATGTTCATAGCAGCCATATTTGTTACAGCCAAAAAAAGAAAACTACCCCAAATATCATGAGCTCTAGAATGGATAAACAAATCGTGGAACGTTCGCAACGGAATGCTCTTCAGCAATGACAGTGAGAACAATCTACAACTGTATCGAAAGGGGGACTCTCACAATGCTGAGTGAAAGGAGCCAGACACAAAAGAAGATTGACTGTGGGGTTCTAATTACATGAAGTCTTCTAATTACAATGCATGCAAGACTGATCTGCGGGGTTAGAGATCAGGGCAGTGGTTACAATGGGGGAGGAGGGCTGGAAGTGGGGGTGTGAGGGGTCCTCTGAGATGCTGGGAGTTCACTTCGTCTGGGTGCTGGTTACATGGGTGTATTCATTTTGCAAAATTTTATAAGGAAGGAAGGAAGGAGGGAGGGAGGGAAAGGGGGAGGGGAAGGCAGGGAGGGAGGGATGGAGGGATGGAGGGAGGGAGGGGGGAGGGAGGAAAAATATGTATTGAGTGCATATTCTGTGCCAATCTGTTTCTTCCACACTCTTTGTTCTACTCATTCTTTTATTCTTGGCATCTCTGCTGTTGATCTCTTCCTCCCCCTACACCACATTCTTTTCTCTAATGAGAGTTTGATTTGCGAATCCATCACTTTGAAGGAGCCATGCAGTATTCACTCTGTGAAAAAGTACAGATCCCAAACCTTTGACTTCCTACACTTCAGGTCTGGCACAAGGATATGGAGGTCACATCCAAGTGGATGCATTTCCGTGTGCCTATTTCTGAAATATGAAGAAGTACCTTGTCTGTTTGATTCATAGCTGCCTGTCCCATGCTTACAGATATGGTACAGCGATTGTAACCTAGACCAGCTTCTCTTCCCTGGTTGCGTACTTTCCCAGCTCCCAGGGCTGAAACTCAGACTATGTTTGGCTTTCATCAGAATAGTTCCAGTTTTAGCAACTGAGTTGTGGAGTACATGTTGCCAGGTTATGAATTTCTACAGACAGAAACTCTCTCTGTTGGCCATTTGCCTCAACATGTCCCCAGCAATGGCAAATTTCCGATTACACCTCAAAGCCATGCAGGCCTCTGTCCCTCACCTGCTCCCCTGAGGAGGTGGGTGCTCAGCGAGGCAGTCAGATCCAGAATCTGGGCTCAGGGGACAGAAACGCCGAGTGCTCTCAATTCCCAAAAGTGAGGATGGGACTTTTGGACTCAACTCTGGTCATCTTAATGCAGACATGTTATGAGAGCTGCTTTGACACAAGGACATTTGAATGCTGCCTCTAAAATAATTTGTGTTTCTTCCAAATTAAAAAAAAAAAGTTTAAATAGTTCTGCTTCTCCAATCCCTGAGCTTTAATCCATCTCAGCCTTTCCCCCTGGAGGCGGACTAGGGATGGACAGTGGCTGAGGCGGTGTGGGGAGGGGAGTGAGATGCAGAGTTAAGTGACAGGAAAGGGCTAAAGGCTGGGAATGGATAGGAAGAGAACCAGGATAAAAGGTAGGTCAGGGATGGGGAGGTTGCAGGGAACACATCACATCCCTTGGCAACAAAAAGCAGAGATGCAGTCATGTCTAACGTCCCCCATCCAAATAGCTTTGCAATGGTCACCTTGGTTGAATGTCCTGTAGCGCCCATCACCTACCTTTAGGGATAGGCAGACATCACCAAGGGCATGATCGGATCTGAAGCTTGCCACTCAAGGCTCTCTAACATTTAGGTAAACTCCCATTTCAATCTCCTTTCTTCCCCTTCACGAATTTTCTGTTTTAATCAAACTCAGTGCCATGGCAAATACCCTGTACTCTCCACACTTTCTGACACAGGAAAGATCACTGGGGACCCTTATCACCCTCTTAACTGCACCTTCCTCTGCTGAAATCTGACCCATTTTCCAAGGTCTTCCCTGAATATCCAGTGAGGAAGAGACTCTTGTCCCAAATTCCACTGAATTTTCTTTTGATGTTTACGTTTGCCATGGCGTTCATCACATGCAAACTTGCTCTACAAATATTTTTATCCTCCTACCTTACCCCTTGAACACTGTATTTTCATGAGGGCAGGGACTGTGTTTAATTATAATAATTGCTATTTGTCAGGCACATAACACCTTTTTACATGCATTTTCTCCAAACATATAGTAAGCTCATGAGTAGATAGTATAATTCTCATTTTACAAATGAAAAAAGTTCAGCAAAGAGAAGTTCAGTAGTGTGTCCTGAGTCACACAAGTTTTGAATGGCTGAACTAAGATCCAAAGACCTTGCTCTTCTTGATGTATCATCCTATCCAATACTCTGAATCTCTTCTAGCACATAGGATAGCTACGGAGGGTTGGATGGACAGATGGATGGATGGATGGATAGATAGATATTAAAAATATCCAACTGACCCAAATCAAAACTGTTACCTTCCTTTATCAGGAGTTATTTACCCAAATATCAATACAGGATGTGGAAGATTATTTTAGTTCTATTATGAATAATCCATAACCCCTCAGTCTTCAGATTCAGTCACGTAAGGTAATACCCTCATAATAAAGAGTGAGTGGGGGGTCTTCCCTGGTGGCGCAGTGGTTGAGAGTCCGCCTGCCGATGCAGGGGACACGGGTTCGTGCCCCGGACCAGGAAGATCCCACATGTCGCAGAGCGGCTGGGCCCGTGAGCCATGGCCGCTGAGCCTGCGCGTCCGGAGCCTGTGCTCCACAACGGGAGAGGCCACAACAGTCAGAGGCCCGTGTACCGCAAAAAAAAAAAAAAAAAAGAGTGAGTGGGTATTCCCTAGGTCATGTAAGCACCGGAGACCAGTGAAAAGACCTTGTAGCGACAAGATCCTCTTCACATCTCTCCTCTAGGGATTTATTAAGTTTCTGCCGTTGAACCTTGAGCAGCTTATGAGGGTCAGTGTTCTCATCTATAAGACAGACCAGCCACACCCCTCTCACAGGTGGCACAGAGAGTGATGTTAGGTAATGAACGTGAAAATTTGGCGTAGAGTGGACCCTTAATCAATGTTTATTTTTTCCAATCTCTAAGTCCAAGGAGTTTAAGAAACTGTGAAAGCAACAAGGTCTTAAAAAACAAAACACCATATAAGGTCATCTCCCCACTCCCAGCTCAGCACAGGGCTCCATGCCTCCATTGCCCCCTTCATCCTCCAGTTTGACTGGCACCAAGTCATTCTTTAGACACTGACAGAGGCTGTTTCTTGCCAATTTTGTCCCTTTTCCATTGGGCACTTGTCCTTCGGGCGTTTTTCTTTTTCTTCGTTTCTACTGGTGCTTGAAATTAAGACAGATTTCAGTCTTAATTTAATAAGTCCTCCCCCTCCTGGTTTATTTCTACGTTTGTCTTGCAATTGAGGCAGAAGTCTCCAAAAATAAAAACCTCAGAAAGCCTCAAATTTCACCAGCAGAGGAATCCTGTGATGTTTCGAAGGTCTGCACAATGTTTACTATCTAAAAGGAAAATTCTTCTCTTGATTTTTCCAAACCCTTCTGTTGATGTCCAAAGGGAAAGCTCAGTTTCCGCTACACCTAGCCCCGTGTATGTACAATAGATGGATATTTTAAATGCATGTTTTGGAAACAAAACTCCCAAGTGCTATGAATGAAACATATCAGTCATCATTCTTCTGCCCATCCCCCTCCTTGCAGCCCAGGGGCTGAAATCATCTGTTGTCTTGGAAATATCCTTGGAGGAATAAGTCCAAGGGGCAAAGTGGAGTTGTCACCCCCTCCAGGTTTTCTATTATCTAAGCTCAATGCTAACTCAAGACAGGAAGTCCCACATCCTGCAGCCTGGTTGGCAATCCATAATAGATAATGTTCCTGGAGCCCAAGTTGAGAAATGAAGCTTTGCTATGCACATTTTGGCCAAGAGACAGACCTGGGATTCAATTTGAGCAACTATAACATAAAATAATAAAGTGCAAATGCAAACAGCAAAAATGTGCCCATATCACAGCTCAGAGTGTGCCAAAGCTGACCAGATAATTATACATTTTTCATGTTTTGATAAGGTACTTAATTGGCATTTTGTGGGACGCCACTGGGTGAGGGCTCCCAGCATCAGGGCTGGCGTGGAGCCCACATCCTGCTACCCTGGCAGCTTCCCATCTTCCCCATTAGCTCAAACCACACGGAGAAATGAGAGCAGGACGAATGAGACACCTTCCTTTTTTTCCAAGAGTACTGGAGTCCACCCAGGAAAAAAGCAGGGCAGGTTGATGAAAAGCCTAGGCAAGTGTTCCCAGCCTCTCCACTGTGTACTCAACTGGGGAAATCATAAAAACCAGAGTCATTTGCACTGCCATTTATAGTTTACAAGCACTTTTCAAATGGGTTCTCTTAATCCTGGCACAAAGGGCTGAGCAAAGTAAATGAAGGCTCAGAGAGGTTGAGGGACTTGCCTGAGGATTTACAGCCGCTAAGTGCCAGAAATGGGGCGGGATCCAGTTCTTCCTGTCTCTCATCTGTGCTCTGGGCTGTCTCCCCCTCTACACCCAGGCCCTCATGAGTCAGTCTGATTTTCTGCCTCAACTAAAATGATAAAAGTCAGGGACTTGGAAAATGTCTGGGTAGAAATCTGATTCTCATACTTTCAGGACAGAGATATGGCTGTGTTTAAGTCAGGGTAGGAAAAAAAAAAATTCAATTACTCCTTTCCCGTCTGTACAGGAAAAGAAAATAGGCAGAAAACTGATATTTCTTAATGATCTAGTTTATTTTGTCATTGTGGCCCAAAGAGGCAAAAGTGGTGATGCCCTGGAGTAGGGGGATTTCTACTATCATATCATAGGGACATTGTCACCCCTGTGCTTGCTCTTTCTGGTCATCTGATCTCTCTTTCTCTCTTCCCTTGGCAATGTTCTGGGGTGCTCCTGAAAGATATGGGAAACTCATATCCTGAGCTCACATTCTGCTCAGACATAACCACTGTCTTCCACAGGTTTGAGTAGCAGTACAAAGCCTTCGGTCTCTCAACTTTGTGCACAAGGAAAGAACTGGCTTGAATCCCTAAGACCTTTGGGATCCCCGATCAAAAGCACTTCAGCCTAGCCCTTCTCAGAAACTCTGCCGGGTTTAGTCCATGGGGATTGGGGATGGGAGTGAGGCATGAAACCCATCATGAAACATCATTCCACGGCATATATGCTCCGGGTTCTCTTTTTTAAAATTATGTCAGGGTTCTGACTTCTACTCTCAAGACAGAAAACAGGTTCAGGCAGGCACTTGGAGAGGGCTGGCTCAGGGCTCAGCCAGGAACTCAAGTCAATTCCATCACCAGATTCTGAGATCAACTAGAGCGCACAGGGGAAGCATGTTCTGGTTATTTTACTGTTCTGGTTAATTGGGAACTAAGCAGGGTATATTGAACATAATTAAATCTTTCTTTGATGACTGAGAATCTCGCAATGCCCTGGAACAATCATTCTAAATATCAATTAGAAATCCCCACGGGTAGGAAGACAGGAGATTGAGTTCATCCTGCAGTGACTTCCAGGACAAATGTAAATTTATTTTGAGGTCCACTCCCACCCCCAACACTCCTAGCCCAGAGGCATTCTTGCCTCTAATGCATCGGATAGAATGAGTCAAAAAAACAAGGTCCAAAGGATATTGAAGTTCTTTGGTGCTAGTTCCAGTTCCCCTATTAAGTGGTTAAGTGACCTTAGGAAGCTATTTCACTTCTGAGACTCAATTGCCTTATCTGTGCACTGGAAGGTTGGATTTATTGGTTCTTCAACTTTTTATGGATATACATTTCCTTAAGAATCTGAGCAAAACTAAGCTTTTCAAAGCTGGGAAGTATGCACATAAGTGCAAAACATTTACATTCTAAATCAGGGGGTGAGGGTCATGGAGACCCTTGAAGCCCATCCTCTATGATACCCGTCCATGGACTTCAGGTTTAAAATCGTGGAGTAGAAGATCTCTTAGCTCCCTTTGAGCCCTGGCATTCCCTGCATCCGGTTCAGTGCAAGCATCTACCCAAGTCTATAGAGCAGTGGTTCATTGACTTTAGTTGCACTTTGAGACCACCTGGGGAGTTTTCAAAACTCCAGTGCCCAGGTTGCTCCCCAGATCAATTAAATCCGAATTTGGGTAAGTGGGGGTCAGCATTTTTTAACACCCTCTGGGAGTTTCTAATCTGCAGACAGGTTCACAGTTCCTATTCCTCCGGAATAGGAATTCTCAAAATTAGGAGTGAATAGAATCACGGAGAGGGCAAGGCAGATTCCAGGGCTCCTGCCCCTGGTGACTGCAGTTCCTTCCGGCAGATCCCGCCTGAGAAGATGCACTGTTAGCAGGCATCCTAGGTAATTCCGACTCAGACCACTCTTTGGGAACTTGGTAACAGCCATTCAGCAGAAGCCCAGAGGAGTCCTCTGCCCTGCTGCCCCTTTCCTCCTAGGCAGTTCTACGTACCCACCCCGAAGTCTCCTGCCCTGCTCAGGGAGAACTTGAACAGGTTTGCTTTTGCCAAACGGCCTTTTTCTCCATCTTTCTCATCTCGAGCAAACCTGGATCTTTTAGCCCGAGTATCTACCCCCACCAGGTTCAATAATTTAAGCAGAGCACTCATCAACACCGTCAGGTTTAATATTTAAACACCATAGCATCACTTAGGTCAGCCTCAAGGTGAGAGCTGCTGCCGACTCTGGCGTTACTGCTGTTTAGCAAACCGGGCCACTGGTGCCAGAGGGGACTGCGGGGAGAGCCCGGCTCCGAGGCAGGCCCGGCCCACAAAGACCCAGCCGGCCGGGTTCTGCAGCTCTCCGCCTCTTCCTACCTGGAGCGTGCGCAGCAGGACCTGCAGCCCACTGGCTTCCTGTTCTGCCATCACCTCCTCGGGTCCGGGAAAATCGGCTGCCCGCGGCCAGATCGGGGCTAGAGAGGCAGCGGCTTGCCAAGCTGACCTCGCTGCCTGCCTGGCGGGAGACTGCTGCACGGGGAGAGGCCTCAGCTGCACATGCTGCCGAGTGTGAAGTGACCGCACTGTAACCCTAGCCCTCGGCCCAGGCGCGGGTGCCCCCCCCCGCCACGCCGACTCCCACTGCAGGGATTAGGTGAGCCCCGGCCCGGGGAGGGCCGAGCATTAGGGCGCGGGGGTGGAGAGGGCCCCGGTGTGAGTCACTGACCCACCTCCAGGCCCACGCAGAAGCCACCCTGAACGGTTGACAGGCATTCCCAGCTGACCTGGTCAGACTCCCTGCAGAGGCTCGTTCGGCCCTCCCCGCTGGTCCCCCGCTCCTTTATTTTGGTGTGTTGCTGGCTCCCGGGTAACAAGAGCCTGGAGAGTGCTTGCACAACCGTGGCCTTGCAGGGCACAGAAGCCCAGGGCTCCCTGAGGTCCCAGGCTTAGGGACTGGAGCTCTGGCTGAGAAGGAAGGGAACTGCTCTGGACGTTTTCTACTAACTGGGTCCCTTATACAATAACCCTATCGAGGTGGTACTATTCTTACCAACCCTGACCCCTTTTGACAAATGAGAAAACCCAGGCACAGAGCTGTTAAGCCACAAGAGCAGAGCTTAGGAGTGTATGCCCGGCCTCCCATAGGTGAACTGATACCAAAGCACAAACACTGACCATTACACCATCCTGCCTCTTGCTGCTGCAGACGCACTGATCAAAGTAATGAGGGCTGGGAGCTCCGTCCCCTGCTTCAGGGAGAGTGGATGCCCTGGCTGATTTCCTCCAGACCAATGCAGGATCCATCATCTCTTTCTCTGTCTTCTGCTCAGAATGTGTCAGAAGAGTTTTAGTGGCTATTTGGCCACCTAGCCCCCTTCCCCATGTCAACACCTAGCTGTCTCGTAGTCCTTTAGGTACTGGCTTCTCAGAGTGTGGTTGGAGCATCACCTGGCAGCTTGTTAGGCTCCACCCCAGAGCTCCTGAATCAGAATCTGCATTTTCACAAGATCCCCAGGGGATCCATAGCTGGTTAACAAAATTACTAGAGGATTAAAGTTCAGGAAGCCCCGATTTTGACCACATGGATGACATGGCCACAAACAGTCCATGTGTTAGATGCCTGACAATTTTTGCCCCTATCACTAGCACCCAGCAAGCTCCAAGCACAGTTTTCGCGTGTGAAATGGGAGAGTGAGCTCATTGAAGTTCATGACCAACAGAGAGCAAGCTAGGCAAGAGGGCCTGGACTCACAGCCAACACCCCCGTGCAGAGTTCAGGGAGCTTTTGTGAGCATCAAAGCATCCAGCTGGCAGCTGCCCAAGCCCGTGGTGGTGATCGAGGAAAGGGAGTTTACATTTCCTGATCCTACTTGGCTGAAATGTTCCCAAGTCAGGAGACAGATAGCATCTCAGTTATTCCCTCTCAATGCTAAGCCTCGCAAGCCCTCAAATTCAAGGACGAAATTCATGTGGTTCCTGCCATCCAGAAACTTCCACTCTTAATGACTTTAAATATGAAGACCTTTCATGCAGGGAATGGACTATAATATGTCATGTTTATAGAGCTTGGGAGGTGGGGGCAGTTGATCCCTACACTTCCCACCACCTCTGATGACAGGAGGGAAGAAATAAAGGCCCCCTAAGGATTTCTTCCTTCTGTGAGGTGTGGAGCTTTTCAAGGCACACATTCTGTGATCCTTTAAGGTCCAGGGATGCAGGGAGGACTGAACTGTCCCATGTCATTACCTTAAGGGCAGATATCCATGCCCCTCAGCTGCAGGATAAAGAAAAAAGAGAGGGAGGAAGGAAAAATAAAAACTCCCTTCCAACATATATCTCAAAAATAGTTTAAAGGAAAAAGCCACTTGGGGGGAGGGATACACTGGAAGATTGGGATTGACATATACACACTACTATATATAAAATAGATAACTAATAAGAACCTGCTGTATAGCACAGGCAACTCTACTCAATACTCTGTAATGGTCTATATGGGAAAAGAATCTTTAAAAAAAAAGAGTGGATATATGTATATGTATAACTGATTCACTTTGCTGTACACCTGAAACTAATACAACATTGGAAATCAACTATACTCCAATAAAAATTTTTAAAAAAAAAGAAAAGAAAAAAGCCATTTTGTAGTGAGAATTCACAAAAACAACCTTTGAGGACATAACTAAAGGCACTTTTGTGGTCACAGGCCCTTATATTAGCATTGACGTAAAATTGGCCCCATTTGAACAGGGTCTCTTGGTTCAGCTAGCTGGAATTGTATAGGGCAGAGGCAAGGTGAAAACCTTATACATAAAGCAATCACTCTCTTCTACTCAGTGACCCCTTTCCCCTGCAGCACCATTAACCCTATTTTCAGTAAGAAATAAGGAGTGGGCTCCCTCTGTCTCACATGCCCAGCTTCGATGCACTTCCCCATCACTCCTGACAAAGCTCCATCTTCTGGGGAGTCATCACCCACTTGCCCATGTGGATACACATGGATTCCAAACAAGGAATAAAGTGTTGGTTTTGCCCTCTGATTTTCTAACAAAATTAGGTCTTGCCTCTAGCTTGTTTCAGCTCTCCATCATACCTTTAGCACATTCCTCTCTTGCTCCCCCAACACTTACACCTCATCATTGCCCCATAGAGACCTTAGCAACCCTGCTCCCCTCTCCAGCACAACCTCCTTTACTCTCAAGCTTTGAGAAAACCCCAGCAGTGCCCCCATGCAAACCTCCCTCTCCTGGAGTCTATCTTAATGAGACTCTAGTTCCATGAGTGGGCTGATTTATTCTGGCTGGAGTATAAATGGGTGATAGTAGCTTAGCGTGCACATCCCCATTAGTATTTGAATTTCAGCAGGGACTTTTTCCTATAAGGTAGGAGGTGATACCCAAGCTTGGAATCCTCCTGGGCAATACAGGTATCCAGAGTAGATTGAAATGAGCGCTCATTACCCACATGGGGTAGCCAACAGGGGAAGGTCTGACCCTAGGGAAGCTTAGGGAGGATGTTACTTTGTGTGGAATAGAAAGACCTTCTTACTTTCTTCACTTCATACCTTTTGAAGAAGGCATTTAGGTAAACTCAGATAGAACTCAGCCCTCTGGCTTCAAAGAAAGATACATTTAATGTGGTCCAGAGATTCCTGTTGCAGTTTCAGGAGGTCTCCAACACCACCTCCTGGTCCAGTAATTCACTAGAAGGACTCACAGAACTCAGCAAAGCTGTTTTACTACAATTATGATTTATTATAGCAGAAGGATACAGATCAAAACCAGCAAAGGGAAGAGGCACACAGGGCAGGGTCCCAGAGAGACCAGGCATGAGTGGCCAGTTATGCTCACCCAGGACATTGTGTGGACAATGCTTACTCCTCCCAGCAACAGTGGGTTCCAACACGCACAGAGTGTTGCCAACCAGGGAAGCTCACCTGAGTTTGGCTGTCTAGGGATTTCATTGGAGGTTGGTCGTGTAGACATGACTGACCTTAGTCTCCAGCCCCTCCAGAGGTCAAGCTGACACCATGTGGCCCAAGGTCCCCACCTAAATTATATTGTTTACACAGTCTATCTAGCGTGGCCCAAGTTCCCCAGGCAAACAGACACTCTTCTCAGGCATCACATTCCAAAGACTTAAAGATCACCTCTCAGGAGATGGGCAAGAGTCAGAACTTTATTTGCACAAGGTTAATCCTTTACTGCACACCTGCCCTCTTCTCCCATAATCTCAGGCCCAAGAATCTCATAATATCTCATGAATAAGCTGGAGAAATAAGCACCAGCCTGTATAATTAGGAGGACCAAATAGCTGGTAGAATGTCAGTACTCAAAGGGTGGTGATTAATAAATTGATGCTGATTCAGAGGGAGTTTCCTAATAGCATTCAGAGAGTTCCCCTGGCTCTTCCTATTCAACATTTTTTCTCAATGACTTGGATGAAAATACAAACTGCAAGCTTATCAGATTTTCTGATGACACCCCATTGAGAAAGATACAAATATGTCAGATTACATAGTGGGATCCAAAAAGATTTCAGCAGCCTTGAGTGATGGACCAGATCCTACAGGATGAAATATAATAAGAGCCAGGTGGACGCTCCTTCCCCTGGATCCTCAACACCAACTGTGCAAAAATAAGGTAAGATACTTGGCAAAGCAGTGTTGAACATGGAAAGGCTTGGGAGTTTAGCCAGAGGGGAGAACCATATAAGTGTCAGCATGGCCCCATATCCCAAAGTGTCTTTTCAATCTAATGCCATCATCTTTAGAGGGGGATGAACGTTGTATCTGTAACCAGGATGGAAGTGAGGCTGCATTGAGGTCCCACCTGTGCAGGACCTCAGCACAGTCCCTGGCACAGAGGAAGTGCCCATCAGTGAGAGCTATGTGTTATTATTATGGACATCACCAACAAAAGGGTTATAACCACAACAGAGGAGACCCGAGTCCTGTTCAACACTGCTTGGTCTCCAGATGCATGACAGCTGTCGCCAAGGCCAGAAAAGATGTGGAGGAGGGCTGGGTTCTAAGGGCAAGAAACAGAAGCAAAGGGTGGAGCTATGAGGAGCCTGATCTGGGGCAGGTGCAGAACTGTCCTGAGCTGGTTCAGGCCAACGCGAGGGGCTATTTCCGTGCCCAACAGGGACTGAGAGACCGTTTGGTCAGAAGGTTCCAGAGGGAATTCCAGGACTGGGTGACTTTAACAGGCCCTCTGTTCAACAACTTGATAGGGTGAGGAGAAAGACAGGCGCTCCCTGGCTCCAGGTCATACAGCCAGGAGATGGCAAAGCTGGAACTAATTCTCCCTTCGAAGCTGCCCTTTAGAATGTGGCCCACTGTCCCAGGTGGCACATGCAATGATTTGGGTGGAACTCGGATAAACAGTTTACATTTCAATAGATAGATTGTATCTCAGCCTGTATTGGAAGAAATATCTAATTAGCACAATAAAACCATGTTTTCTCAGGTATTCATTCTCATGATAAAGATTAAAGTTTAAAAGTGAGTCAGTGTTCAAAACTATAATTCAAAAACATACATGCACCCTTATGTTCATAGCAGCACTATTTACAATAGTCAAGACATGGAAACAACCTAAATGTCCATCAACAGGTAAACAGATAAAGAAGATGCGGTGTATATATATACACAGTGGAACACTACTCAGTCATAAAAAAGAATGAAATAACACCATGTGCAGCAACATGGATGGGCCTAGAGGTTCTCATACAAAGTGAAGAAAGCCAGACAAAGACAAATATCCTATGATATCACTTATATGTGGAATCTAAAACATGACACAAATGAACTTATCTACAAAACAGAAACAGACTCATAGAGAATAGACTTGTGGTTGCCAAGGGGGAAGAGGGTGGGAGAGGGAAGGATTGGGAGTTTGGGATTAGCAGATGCAAACTAGTATATAGAGAATGGATAAACAACAAGGTCCTACTGTATAGCACAGGGAACCATATTCAATATCCTCTGATAAAACCATAATGGAAAAGAATAAGAAAAAGAATGTATATATGTATAACTGAGTCACTTTGCTGTACAGCAGAAATTAACACAACATTGTAAATCAACTGTACTTCAATAAAATAATTTTTTTTAAAAAAACTGAGTCAATGTTAAGGAAAACATTTAGGGAATAGTACACATGGCTCTCAGACACAGCAAAAATCTAGAGGGAGGAAAGTTAATAGCTAAAATTATAGAAGGATCACATTGCTCCACGCTTCCTGTCTAATATTCAGCTTAGATGATCTTTTCCTTAATCTTATAGAGACCAAATCTCCCTCAAATAATAGCTAACACCCTCCTTCCTCAGACACATTTTAAGCTGATTAGTCTAAAGATTTACCCAAGCCCACACATGTGACCAGTCTACCTATCATGATGATTTACATGTAATGTTACTATCTTTAAGCTTTCCATTTCATGCTCTGGTTTTCTTCATTTTCACTTTCCTGATTTTTCCTGCCCTATCTCCAGCACACACGTGTGTGTACACACTGGTGCCTGCACAGGTAGACACACACATTGTCTGCAACCTTCTGCCAATCAGAACAATGCTGCCTTGACAATACATCAGAGAGTTGATTGTCTGTCCCTACTGCCTCTCAAAAGATTTCCTTCCCCTTCTAATGCATGAAATTCCTAAAGGGGATGGGTGGGGGCAAAGGAGAAGAAATCTAGGTCCAAGAGCTGGTGGTCTGTGTACATCAGCTAATGGAATCCTTGTCCAAGCCCTTTGAGTCAGACATTATTCCAGATTTAGTTTCCAGGTGAGAAAACTAAGGTTAAATTACGTGAGGGTGTTGTACAGGGATTTGATCCTGGGTCCATCAGCCCCCATGGCCCTGCCCTCCAATGAGAAGAGAAGCTGGAGGTGCAGAAGTCCCAAAAGGGAAGTTCTCAATGAATTTACATTCATAAATGACAAATGTGGATTCTTTCCTGAGCATAGAGGAGAGTGTAGGTAGGAGGAGGGCATACCCTGCAGTGAGCGTGTGAGTGCAGCCCCCAGGAGTCTTAGCTGATCTAGAAAGACATAGTGACCTAGATGCACATGAATACAGGTACCTCAGGCAGAAGCGGAGGCCTGAAAACAGACTTCCTCCCATCACTCAACCTGGGACCAGCCCTCTGACAAGCCTCTCTCCACGCTACACATGGAACACCTGGGATCAAACTTTTGCTCCCTTGCCTATTAGCTATGTGACTATGGGAAAGTGACCTAAACTCTCCGTGCCTTGGGTTTCTCGTCTGCTAAATGGGGGAATGATAATGCCTACCTCATAGGGGAATGATAATACCTACTGGAATAGCACAATGTTCTTAGCACAGTGTTTGTCATCTAGTAAGCCCTCTGTACATGCAGATGTGATTGATATTATTATGATTATGATTACCTTTGTTACAGATTCAATAATACCCACCTCAAATAATTGGTGGGAGGATTAAATGAGCAAAAATATGTGGAAATGACTAATGTAAGGTGATGAATGATGGAAATTATTAAGCACTGATGCACTGGACTCCTAATTTAGGAGGGCACTGAGTAGAGGAAGTGACTTGACACCCGTATTTCCACCCAATGAAGAAAACTGTTTTGAGTTCTCATAAACCCTAAGCATCTCTGAAATGAACTCCCATCACTACAAGACACCTGCACAACAGCAGGCACCAAAAAAGCCTGCAGCTGCCCGAGCTCAGATACCAGACAAAGCAAAGGAGATGCAGACAAGATGTCAGCATCCTTCTGGCTGGAGGGATAGAGAGACACAGCACCACCTACCATGGACAGGGGCCCAAGGCAAGCCAAACCTGCAGGAGACATGGCTTCAACAACACTGGGTATTCTGCCCTTTGAGCAAGGACTAATTCAGACATTAAAGGTGAATCTCAGCCACCACCAGACGTGGTGACAAGAGCAGCACAGGACATGATAGAGTGAGGCAGAGAGAACATCTCCAGGCAGCACCAAAATCAAGACTGTTCTCCCAGGTGTACAAGTAAGGAGATACTACCCTGTGAAATGGGGAAGAACTGAATCTACTCTATTCTCTGTATAGTGTGTTCTATACAGCTCTGTCAAAAATTGTATATTGTTCCCAACTGACCATGAATTTGGCCATTTTTCACCAACCCATAAACAATCAGAGAACTATTCAACTATTGTCAGTCTGGACCATTTCTTATCTGGCTATTGGGTTCTGAGGCCCAGAGTGGACAAAACAGGTGAACGACCAACCTTGCTGAATATTTCTGGCATAAATTCGAAGCTCAGAAATAACAATAAGATGGCTTCCCTTAGCACTAGGAGAACATTGACCACCTCTCCCTCAACTTAATCATCAGAATCCTTAGTCCTGTCTGTCCAAGACTGAAAGACACTCATCACTAAGTGTTCTTATCTGTAAATCCTGATCTACTAAACAGGGCATCCAGGTGATAACTGAATTCTCTTGCATTGTCTTAGAATGTTCTTCCCTTCCTTCTGATTGATGTGCAGCAAAATCCAGATCCTTCAGGAACTATGGGGAGGGGTGGGATACCAAAGCCCTACTAGAGGATCTGCCTTTCTAGAAGAGTGAAGGGGGTTTCAGTGACAGCTGATTCATCCTCCTTCTCTTAATACTGCTTTTCCTGCCCCCACCCCAGCCATGCATCCCCACCACCCAAGACCGCATCCCTTTGCCATTTGGTGTGGAGTGATAAGGATTATAATTACAATTAGTGTAAGCAAACCCAGGAAGGTGACTATGTAATGGTCTGCTTCCACAGGGAGTTTCTTGTGAACCAGGTAAAGCCTTGCTTTACAATGTGATCTTTTTAGACAGGCTCAAGGATAACTTTGCCTGGTTTTATGTTGATTGTGTTTTCTGTTAGAAAAGAATAATAAGCATTTTTAAAATCTTCCAAAGTTTTCTCAGACAGACTTTTCTTAAGTTATTCCAGAACCCCAAAGTGATGTTATGGCCATGAAAAGGATCACTGGTCCCAGTAGCAAATACATGCTAGTTCAATTGAGTTATTTCTATTAGAAAATGTTAGAGGGATAACTGGCTCTGTAATAGTCCCTATTGTTTTTTTTTTTTTACTTCATTAATTTCTGCTCTTTATAATGTCCTTCATTCTACTTACTTACATTGATTGTATTTTTCTAGCTTCTTAAGGTAGAAACTTAGATCGATGACTTTAAATTTTTCTTCTTTGCTTATATAAGCATATAAATCTATAAATTTCCCTCTATGTACTGCTTTAGTTACATCCCACAAATTTCCATGTGTTTGTTCATTATCATTCCATTCAAAATATTTCTAATATTTGGCATATGTGTTATTTAGACATGTGTTGTTTAATATACAAATATTGGGACTTCACCAGAGTTTCTATTATTATAAATTTAATTTCTGGTTAATTCCAGTAAAGACAGAAAATGTATTCTAAAAGATTGTAAATTTTCAGTCTTTTCAAAATTTTTAACACTTAATTTTTGACCCAGCATTTGGTCTATCTTGAAGAAAATTTTGTGTTTATAAAAAGAATGTATATTCTGCAGTTGTTGGATATAGCATACTATAAATGTCAATTAGGTCAAGATACAGTATTGTTCAGATCTTCTATATCCTATGATTAAAGATTTATCTATCTCTACCTTTAGTTCTGTAAATTTTGGCTTCATGGATTTTTAAGTTCTGTTAATAGGCAACTACACATTTATAATTGCTATGTCCTTCTGATAAATGGACCCTTTTATCTTAATGAAATGTCTCTATCTTTGGAAATACTCTGTCTTAAAGTCTACTCTGTCTGATATTAATATAGTTACTCCAGCTTTTTTATGCTATGGTTTACTTGGTATAGGTTTTTTCATCCTTTATTTTCAATCTATCTGTTTACACTTAACATCATTTCTTATTCAAAAAATATATTGGTGTCTTGCTTTTTTATTCAGCCTGACAATCTCTGCCTTTTAATTGGAGTGGTCCATTTACAGTAAGTCCCCTACATACGAAACTTCAAGTTGTGAACTTTCAAAGATGGAAACGTGCGTTCACATGTCTAATCACATAAGTTAGTTCACTAGTCTGGTGTACATTGCCACATGCGTGCATCTTCTGTAAGTGGTTGTGCTTTTGTGTACTTCACTGTACAGTACTAATTTTTTGTGTTTGTTTTTTATGTATTATTTGTGTGAAAAGTATGATAAACCTATTACAGTACAGTACTATATAGCCAATTGTGTTAGTTGGGTACCTAGGCTAACTTTGTTGGACTTATGAACAAATTGGACTTACAAACGCACTCTTAGAATGGAACTCATTCGTATGTAGAAACTTACCGTATTTACATTTAATGTAATTCTTGATATAGTTGGTTTTATCATTATGCCATTGTTTTTCTCTTTGTCTCATCTCTTTTTGTTTCATCCACTCCTCCTCCTTTTCTGCCTTCTTTTGGGTTAATCAAACATTTTTTAGTATTCCATTTAGTTCTGTGATTGGCTTTTCAGCTCTACCTCTATGCGTTATATTTCAGTGCTTGTTCAAAGGACTACTTTATGCATCCTTGACCTTTCACAGTCTGGTTGGAGTTTATATAGTACCTCTTCATGTAAAATATGATAACCATGTAACAGAATAGCTCCATTTGCCTTCCACTGCCTATCCTTTTGATATCGTTGTCATAAATAGTAACTCTATGTTTGTTATAGATCCCACACAATATTTATTTTGCTTAAGACAGTCATGTGTCTATTAAAGAAACTACGAGAAGAAAAAATATATAGTCTTTTATATTTATTCACACACTTACTATTTCCAGTGCTTGTTATTCCTTCTTGTAGATATGACTTTCTTTCAGGAATCATTTTCCTTCAGCTTGGAAAAATTTCTTCAGCATTTTTGAAGTTGTAACCTACTGGCAACAAATACTCTCCATTTTTGTTTATTGGAAAATGCATTTATTTGCTATCATTTTTAAAGAATATAGAATTCTGGGATACTGGACTGACAGTTTTTCTTTTTTTCTTTCAGCACGTTGAACACATCATTCTGCTGTCTTCTTGCCTCCACTCTTGTTAAAGAAGTTTGTCATCATGTATATCAATGTCCCGTGTATGTGATGTGTCACTTTTCTTTGACTGCTTTCAAGAATTCTTCTTTCTCTTTGACTTTTGGCAGATTTAATATGTAATACCTAAATGTGGCTTCCTTTATGTATATCCTGCTTGATTTCTTGAGTTCCTTGAATTTGTAAGTTTGTGTTTTCCACCAAATTTTGGACATGTTTAGCATTATTTTTTCAAATATCGTTTCTTTCCTCCTTTCTATTCTCCTTCTTGGACTCCAATTAAACATATGTTAGATCACCTGATATGGTACACCTGAGGCTCTGCTCATTTTTGTCAAGCCATTTTGTCTCTGCCCTTCAGATTAAATGGCTTCTATTAATTTTCCAAGTTCACTTACCTGTCATCATTTTAAAATTTCAACTAGTCTAATTTTATGGTGTAAAGAATTCATCAGCTCTTTTTCTATACTTTTCATTTCTCTGTTATTATCCATCTGTTTGCTCATTGTGACCATGTTTTTCTTTCATTTCTTAAGCATATTTGAAATACATGCTTTAAAGTCCTAGTCCACTCATGCTAGTATCTCAGAATTAGTTTCTATTGATTGCTCTTTCTCTTGGCTGTGGAATACATTTTTCAGTTTCTATACATGTCTAGTAATGTTTTACTGACTGCAAGACATCGTCATTGAGATATTGTGGAGATTGTAGATTCTGCTATTAGAAGGACTCTTGGATAACAAGTAGTCTATTTTTCTGCATTTACAAATTATAAAAAGGAATCCATGGGAAAAAAGGATTTGCCCAATGCCCACAGATAGTCATGGCCAACTGAAACTACAACCAAATCCCCTGAGCTGAGGCTCAGTGTCTTCCCAGTTTTTTAACTTGAAAACATACTGCTTTTTCAATACTTTTCAAAAATGTATACTTGGGAATAACATTTTCTGCTCTTAAAGGTTTGCTAGCCCTTTCCTGACTTCTGTGCCTGAAGATCACTCACCTATTCTAGATCTAGGGATGCTACTGCTGTTGCTGCTGATAATGATATCTGATATCCTTGAGTACCTACTGTTTGTCAAGTACTGTGCTTATACTACTATGTGCCAGCTAATGTGCAGGAGTTTTACTTACTTTATTTCACATTATACCATCTCTTCTTTTGGCAGCTTACCCTAACACCACTCCTTCTGCTGGCAAAATTAAATACTCCTGTTTCTATGTCTCCAAAGCACATGCATATATAATATAGTACTGATGAAAATGTTAGATTAATTAGTTTATGTGGACAGCTGTGCCATTAGGCTTGCAGTCTTTCAGTGGCCAGGGAAGCCCTCTATATTCATAACACCCAACACAGTGCCAGGCACATAGTAGTTGGCAGAAAATATTGGGTTCCAGTGGCCTCCAGTGAAGGGGAAAGCCCACCTTTGGACTAGTTGCATGCCAGTATTCCAGCCTTGTCAGCAAGTGGCAGCTCAAAGGTCACCATATCCTTGGTCCTATGAGGTGGAAGGCCAATTCTCTACTCAGCATCCACTTGAGGCTTTGTTGCCATGGACACCTAACAAAATTCCTCAGGGAGGGCCAAGATAATCCCCACCCTTCTGCCCAGTCTTGTTCTATCAGTGGCCAGACCTGGAGTGCTGACAGGTGTGGAATGTTCATCAGGCACTTGCATCTGGGCCAGCCCAGAGGCTCATGGCTTCTGGGCCCCAAAGCTGAAGTATCAGGTCACAAAACAAGCTGGAACTAAGGGCTCCTAAGGTCAGGCTGCCCAGAGTGAGGCTGGGGAGAAATGGAGATATCCGCCATCAAAGCCACAAGTCCAGATGTTTCTTTCTGCTTCACTGAAGGCTGGGGAGACTGCAAGCCAGGACTACAGGAACCAAATGCCAAACTGCACAGGGGCATGGCTTCATTGGGAAGGGGCTATGAGGACAAGGCGATGCTCCAGCTTGTGACACATTCATTTAGTCATTTACTCCACAAACATGTACTCATCAGAGTTCCACAGTAAGGAGTATACCATCACATAATAGCTAAGAGCAAAAATCTCTGGAATCAGACAACTTAGATTTACATGCAGGTTCTGCCAAATCGAGCTACGTGACTTCTAACAAATTACATACATTTTCCGTACCTCCCATGATTAAAACAGTGATAGTAACACAAACGGTTGTGAAAATGAAATGAGTCATTCATTTAAAATTTGCAGGTCAGTGTCTGACATATAATAAATGCTTAATAGATGTTAGTAGTTATTATCATCAGGCCTGGGATGGCATCAAAGAGATTAAGGTGACAAACTATCTTAAAGATTCTTAAGTCCCTGCCCTCAAAGAGCTCTTAGGATAGTGGGAGAAATTGACCTGCATATAACCTTTTCCAGCGTGATCTGACCATGCAGCTGCCGAATGGGAGCCCCAGAAAGAAAGTAACTTCTCCTTCTTGAAGAAGTTGGGGAAATTTTCCCAAAGAGTATGGTCCTAGCACTGGACCTCAGAGGGCTTCCAGGATGAAGAGAGCAGAGGGGCACTCTAGGTAGAAGAGTATGTGAAAGACATACCTGTATAAGAGAGTTTAGGATACTCGATATCATAAGGGGTTGGTGTACAAGTGATAGAGCCCTCACAATGAAGCTGTAGAGGTAACCCAGGCCAGATAAGATAGCTCTGTTTTCCATAATGTGGGGTGAGATCCCAATGAAAGTTTGTAAACAGGGAAGGGACACGGGTAAAGTTCATTTTCATGTTTAAATTTCTTCTCCCTCTGTGGAAATGTGAGCTTTCTCCTGCTCCACACGCAGTGAAGGATATGGCAAACTCATTTCCTCTTCTCTCATTCACACTAGGCTGTGAATGACTGGTAAGGCGTGATGCAATTCTTCACCAAGAAAACTTACAGTTTACTAAGGGACAATTAAAATCTAGGGCACTATCTAAGAGATGAAGGAAGTCTTTTGAGATTCAGGGGACCTTTCCAAATCCCCTCTCTCACCTTTACAGACTGGTGTCTAATAAGTTCATTACAATGAAAGGCTCTCTTTATCAGTTAAACAATTGATTAATAACTTCTGATAGAATTATCTTGTGATACCCATTACTTTGTGAACATATCAGAGACTCTGGATTTCCCTTTTGTGTCATTATCCAAGGCTTTCACTGAGCCATCTGTACTTGCAAAAGTTCAGAACCGAAACACCATTACTCACAGCTTAGCTATCTGTAAGAAGGGAACAAAAGCCATGGGAATGACAAAGTCCCTTGTCCCCATTCTTAGTTTTTACCCCATCCCTCATCCAGTGGAAACTTTTCTCTACCCCATTTCCTTTCCATACTAATAAATAATGATCTGATGTTAGCCCTGAGGACCATGGTGACCAGCTGAGATAACTAAATTCAGTCATGAGTAACCTCAGAGGAGCATCTGAAATGTAAGTCTTCTATTTCTATCAGCTTATAGCAACAGAAGACATCAGCTCATTTTAGAGAATTATTAAGCATCTTAAACAGGTGGAAATGTTCAAAAGGTAAGGAGGACCAACCCTCAGTAATCCTGATATGACTTCAGATGTCCTTCCAAGCTGACATGACAGTTGACATTGCTTAACCCTTTTAGAATACGTGGGAGTAGAATTTATAAGGAAATGAATGGACAGACACTAAGGTGCCCCATCCCAATCCATGATCCCCACCGGCTGATGGTGACGCCTTTGTGTAACAAACCCCTTTCCTTGAGTGTAGGCAGGACCTAGAACTTGCTTCTAATCAATAGAACATGACAAAGGTAGTAAGATGGCACTCCCACAATCATGTTACATTATGACTCCACCTTGCTGGCTGACTAGCTGTAGAGACTCTCCCTGCTGCTGGCTTGATGACATAAATGGCCAAGGTGGAGAAGCCTGTGTGACAAGGAATTGTGGGTGGCCTCCAGCAGACAGCCAGCAAGAAGCCAAAGCCCTGACACATAGCCACAAGCCTGACTCCAGCCCCCGCACTCTTCACTGTTATGCTGGCAGTCTTGTAGAGGAAGCCATGGCCACGAACAGACCATCCAGCCCAGCCGGGCTCCCATCTGTCCTTCAGCCCCGCCCCTCCAGCAATCTACTCCTTCCGCACAGGAATCCCAGGGAAATCGCACGCCCGCACTTCACTCACACTGAGAAACACAAGGAAGCAAGAAGAGAAAAACCTCAACATCTGATCTGGCTGGTTGAAACCAATTCTCATTACAGTAATTTACATAAATAGGAGCTCAAATTTGCATACCATTAAGTGTTTAAGATTAACTTGTGCAAGTTTGTATTTGATTTCAGCCTTAAACTCTTCATGGAAGCTGAGCCTCCACTGTTTTCTCCCCCAAGTAACAGAGCTTTAAAACAAATTCAAAGACCTGCCACATCCCATGGATTTCTTTAAATTCACTAACTTTGAGGAATGGGGCTGCCCAGTTACACTTGGGATGCTCTCTTGACACGAAAATGGCAGCATCAATACTCACGTAGATGCCTATTTGAATAAGAAATAGAATTTTTAAAATTTATTTATTTATTATTGGCTGCGCTGGGTCTTCGTTGCTACGTGCAGGCTTTCTCTAGTTGTGGAGAGCTGGGGCTACTGTTTGTTGTGGTGCACGGGCTCTAGGCGCGCAGGCTTCATTAGTTGTGGCTCATGGGCTCTAGAGCACAGGCTCAGTAGTTGTGGCGCACGGGCTTAGCTGTTCCACGGCATGTGGGAATCTTCCCGGACCAGGGCTCAAACCCGTGTCCCCTGCATTGGCAGGCAGATTCTTAACCACCACGCCACCAGGGAAGCCCAAGAAATAGAATTTTAATGGTAAGCTCTGCAGATCCCAGGCAAGAGTTTGCGTAATACCTATAACCCCCTGCCAGGACTGGCAGAATGTTGGTTTTGGAGTCTGTCATTTTCCACAAGCAGAAAGAATTTGATGTGCTCTTCAAAACGGAAAGAAAGCCTGCTTCTGGGATTAGGCCACACCTGTCCACTGGACTTTGAGTGCCAGAACCTGGATGGGTGTGCTCCATCAACTGGCCCCTATAAAATCTAATAACAGGATTTTATACAAGGACCAAGAGTGGCACAGAGTACCCCCTAACCCTGGAAAATGATCGGGAAAAACAGGGTTGAAGAGCTGCACTAGCACACAGTGTCATGATGTGATTAATCCATCTCAGGAAAATGACTTTATGAGCCAATTAAATGCAGCTAAGAGGAGCTATTTTGCATTGTCTCTTTATTCCATTTCTGGTGACAATTGTACCTGTCAGGAAAGCTGTGAGAAACTACCAATTTCTGCAGCATGAATTTTCAGAGGAAAATAAGAACCGCTGTCCTGGGAGAGATCAGCTGTCCCTATCAGAGCACAAATCCCCACTGAGAGATGGAGTCCTTTGAGTCTGGGTTGCTTCCAGCTCCAAGTGATGGGTTCCTGGGTCTTGCCCTCCCCTCCCGTCCCAGTGGCCTTCTGCTCCAGAACAGAAAAGCCACCACCTCTAAGTGCAGATGAAGCAAATACTTTCCATCCTGGAGAAAAATCTCCTCCTCTTATCACAAAGAAGAAGAAAGAGGAGAAAGAGAAGGAGAAATGCTTCCTACATATGAAGTAAAATTATTTTCCAGGTTTAAAATGGCAAACACTTAAATGAGCAGAATGGGGGTTTGCTTCAAGGCAATGACTCTAGCTTGCTTTCATCAACTCTTATATTCAAGTAGGTAACAAAGCATATTCATAGCAGAAAAAACAAAGTCCATTAACCCTCCCCCTTAATGCTCCCCCCCAAAGCAGGGACTGCCTCAGTGTAAATCATTGAGGAAAACAGTTAATTAAACAGGGGAAAAAGAACAGCTCTCAGTGCCCAACCCCAAGGCAGGGGAGGCTATCAGCAGAGGAAAGTAAACACTCGGACCAGGTGAATCCTCCCAGTTCCTTAGGCTACTACTACTTAGCAGTGAGCCAGTGGCTCAGATGTCATATAAAAGGGAAAGCGCTGGCTCAGCCGGGGGCTCAGGTTCTGTCACTCCAGCCTGGGTAGGGTTACAAGTTTGCTGCGATGCCCATTGACCTTTGGTGGGGACACACACCATCAGTTCACCTCTCCAAGAGCTCAAGGCTATGCAGGGTGGCCAGGGCCAGGCAGAGGCAAAGCAGAGACTTTGAGACACTAGTTCTGCAGGCCCCTAAATTGTCCTGCTGGGAATGACAGGCAATTTTCCAAACTAGATATGGCGCCACGGACCCCATGGTCTGGCTTGAGATTCGGGGGACCCGTTTACCCCACTTGGCTAGCTACACTGAGAAATTAATCTATGACCATTGCAGCCCCATTGCCCTCCCTGGGAAACATGAACAATTGAACTGGGCCTTAGGAAGGTAATGTCTTAACCCCAGCCTGGCCTTGCCAGCTCTTCCTGCAAAGCCTCTGGCCTCAGCAGACGTGCCTGTGTTCATTCCCCCAATCTTTTGCCCAAAGCCCCATCACAAATGCCCCCACCTTGACTTGCACATACACACATGCCCAGGGACACACTCTCCAGCTCCTCTACTTTTGCAAAGTTCCATCAGAAACCATCCAAAGATCCAACGTCCGTGCAAGGCATTCCCAGAGGCCTCCTCTGGGGAAAGATATCTTTGCTTCCCCTCTGCAGCTTCAGAAATGTGCCTTGTCTCCATTATATAATTTACCACAATCTCCAACACCACACCATACCCTGCTGAGAATCCCAGACCAGACCACACTCATCTGTGTATCTCCAGTGCCTAACTCAGGACCTGGAACAACAGAGATACTCAGGAAATGTATGTAGAAGAAAGGAAGAAAGGATGGAGTGGGGGAGAGCAAGGCAGGAAAACTTACATGAAGATTAGCTGGCTTCCTTCAGTTGCTAGAGATAGATAAAGGAGGAAGTAAAGAGAGCAACCAACATTTATTAAACACACGTGTGTACCTGGCATTATTCTAAGCACTTTCTTTTATCTCCCTCATTATATTTTATATATGAAAAAAACTGAGGCTCAGAAGAGTTAAGTAACTTTCCCAAGGGCATACAGCTAATAAGGCTCAGAGCTGTAATTCTGCATCCAGCCCTTCTGACTGTGAAATGTGCACTCTTTTGCTCTTATGGTATTGTCTTCTTAGGCTCCTAAAATATTAGGATCAAAATGGACCTTAGAGATAACTTAGTCTGAACTGTCTAAGGCCCAGAGAGGGTTAAGTCATTTGCCGCAGGTGACCCCGCTGGTCCGCTGTAGAGCCAAGAACCTGTTTCTCCTAACTCCCATTCCAGGGCTTTTGGCATCACCCCCAGACTCTCAGAAGAGCCATAACTATGTGTGATATTATCCTATCAAACCAAGTCATTAAGAAACAGAACAAAATATTTGGGGAACAAGGTTAGCGCACTTTGTCTTCCCAGGGCAGCCGAGGCTGCATAGATACACTCAGAAACCACACGAAGGAAGCAGCCAGCTCCATGGACTCGCAGCTGCTCCTAACGTCCCTCGGAGGAGGCCTGTTCCTGAAGGAGCAGGAACAACTGGGAGAGCTTCTATGAAGGCTGTCAAAACCTGCCTTCCAGGGCTTCCCTGGTGGCACAGTGGTTGAGAGTCCGCCTGCCAATGCAGGGGACGCGGGTTCATGCCCCGGTCCGGGAGGATTCCACATGCCGCGGAGCGGCTGGGCCCGTGAGCCATGGCTGCTGAGCCTGCGCGTCCGGAGCCTGTGCTCCGCAACGGGAGAGGCCATAACAGTGAGAGGCCTGCATACCGAAAAAAAAAAAAAAAACCTGCCCTCCAGATGGGAGTAAACAGGACTCTCATTGCCTTCCCTGTGAAATTATCCATCCACTGACTCTGATGTGCGTGTCTCCACACCTCAGTGGCTTTACTGCCCGTAAGCATCAATCCATCGTCCTGTGAGGTGTGCTGTTTGGCTGTCAGCATCTTCAGGATGGGCAAATGGACACTCTGAGAAGGTAAGATACTTGCTGAGTTAATGACAGTACTTTAACAGCCAAGGAGGGTCCACCATCCCAGCCTCCAAGCCACTGGGCTTGACCAAGAGTGGGTTGCTTGTCTCATGTCTTTCTCCTGAATGAATTTTCCTTTTTCTCCTCTTCATCTTTGTCTTGGTCACTCCTTCCCCTACTGTGTACTCTCTCCTGCAACCCTCTCCTGGCTTACAGAGCTCCTTCTAGGCACAAGGCCCTCCCAAGCTCTCTCTCGCTCTCTCTCTTCCCTGTGATCCTCCCAAGAGAAGCCATCTCAGTCAAATGATGGGAATGAATTCATACTGGTGCAGATTCTTTGGGTACAGGATGGGCAGGGAGGAAGTGGGAAGGCTCCCTGGCATAGGGAGGAAGGCATAAAGAAGTTGGCAAAGAATTCAGTAGAAGAGATTAATAGAGAATCCTGAAACAAATGAGAGGGTTCAAGGAAGTGCAGAGGGAAGGATTTGGAGAAAGAGAAGCATTATGTAATTGTATAATCGTAATAACCTAGGGTGTAGGGTGATACTTTGGAGAAGGAAGGCTGCAACAAGTAGGTAGGTTGGGGCCAGATCATAATAGCCAGATTAAGAAACCTGAACCTCATTCCATAGACCTCAAGTTGCCATTGTGGTCAAAAGGGTGGATGATGCAAAGTGTCTGGTCACTCATGTCTAAATGAGCTGTCTATTCACAGACTTCTACAACCATATTACAAAACTGTACATTCATATACTTTGGAGCCCGAGAGCTGTGCTTCACTTCTCCAATTCACCCGTGCCATCTCTTGGCTGTGTCAACGCCTCTATCCATTGAGAGTATACAATGGAGCTCCTCCTGGGAACAGGGCTTCTCCCCAAATCCAATTAAACACCATGCAACAAATAGAAATTAAGAATCCCTCATGTGCAGGAAAAGTAAGCTCCTGACTCCAATCTCTAGGTTGTCTTGTTGACATGGTAAGGTATACACAGATGGAATTATTAATCACTTATTCACATAATCAGTAAGTGGATTTTGCAATTCAGACCCTTCTAATTCTGTGGTCCTCAAACTTGGTTGCACATTACAATCACCTGCGTGATGTCTGGGTCCCATCCATGGAAATTCTGATTGAGTTGGTTGGGCATGGGATGCTGGCATGGGAATTTTAAACATGTCAACCCAAACATGTATCCAGAATTGAGAACTACTGTAGAAATAGGAGACCTGAGAAGGAAAGGGTTTTTGTGGACAGGATGGATTAAGCAGGTCTTTAAAGGACAAGTACAGGGGTTGAGATCCTATTGGGTGGGAAAACCATGTGGGCAGAGGCCCAGAAGCAGCCATGCACATGGCTTAACCAAGTATATTAAATGCTGGGACAAGACTGAAGGAGCTCTTATCTTAGGACCAAGACAAGATAAGATGAGGTGTCCAAACATCTGGACCAGGTGGTGCAGTCCACTCTGGATTAGGTGTTGGCGTCTTTGGTCCAAGTCCCAGTTGGTAATTTCAGATACTCACTTAACTTGTTTGCATCTCGGTGCAGTATCTAAATTTTACAGATAAAATAGACTGGGCCACCACCTAAGGATGTTCAGGTCATGTTCTACATAAGGATTTTTGACTGAGAGAGGGAGAGGGGGCTGAAATTCTGCCGGAGACCCATTTATCAAGCCCCGCACGTGGCAGGATGCTACACTCACTGCCCAAAAAAGATGTCTGTGGGCTAGCTGCCACTGAGGGTGGAAGGTCTGAAAATCACTTTTCAGATTAAGTGATGTTCTCCGTTTCCTCTGCTAAACACCCATCCTGAGCCCACAGGCCCACTGAATCGCACAGATGGCATGCCTACTCACTGCTGTTGTCACCAAATGTCAGACACATTCATTCGCAAGCCTGGTTTGCCAATGATAGTAACTGAGTAATTTTATTAAATAAAATCTAAACCAATGAAATATGAGTGCAAAAGGGTTTTATTTCTATGGAAACTAAGTTGAATACCTTAAAAATCACAACAAAAGCAATAACCTTAAAAGTTGGTGTCCAGAAAGTGAATTGGTATAGTCATAGAAAACAGTATGAAGGTTTCTCAGAAAAATTAAAAGTAGAAATATCATATTATCCAGCAATCCTACTTCTAAGTATTGATCCAAAGGAATTATAACTCAGGGTCTCAAAGAGATACCTGCACTCTTATGTTCACTGCAGCATTATTTACAGCCGCTAAGATATGGAAACAACCTAAATGTACATCCACAGATGAATGGATAAAGAAATGTGCGAGATGATGGACAGATAGGTAGATAGGTGAAAATATATGGTGGAACATTACTCAGTCTTAAAAAAGAAGGAAATCCTACCATTTGTGACAACATGGATAAAACTAAGGGCACTATGCTAAGTGAAATAAGCCAGACACAGAAAGAAACTTACTGTGTGATCTCATATGTGGAATCTAAAATAGTCAAACTCATGGAAGCAGAGAGTTGAATGGTGGTTTCCAGGGACTGGGGAGAGGGGAAAATGGGGAGGTGATGGTTAAAGGGTGGAAATTTTCAATTATACAAGATAATTAAGTTCTGCAGATCAACTCTAAAGCATAGTGCCCACAGCTGACGATACTGTATTGTATACTCAAAATTTGCCAACAAGGTAGACCATATCCTAAGTGTTCTAACCACACACACAAAATAATATTATTAAAGGGGGTGGGGACTTCCTTGGTGGTCCAGTGATTAAGACTTCACCTTCCAATGCAGGGGGTGCAGGTTCAACCCCTGGTTGGGGAGCTAAGATCCCACATGCCTCAGGGCCAAAAAACAAAAACATAAAACAGAAGCAGTATTGTAACAAATTCAATAAAGACTTTAAAAATGGTCCACATCAAAAAAAAATCTTCTTAAAAAAAAAAAGAGGGTGGGAGAAAACTTTGGGGGGTGATGGATATGTTTATGGAGCTGATGATGGTCATGGTTTCAAGGGTGTATAGTTGTCCCCAAACTTTACATGTCAATCATACTTCAATAAAGTGGGTTTTTTTTAAATTGCTGTCCAATTAGGTATGAGTGAAACAATCATAATTGAATGGGGGAAATTACAATATCTAGAAGGAGTCTAAGCTCCTAATGCCTTGGTTTTAGGTTTTGGTTTCGCTTTAAAGAAACTAAACCTAGAAATTATAGCAGATGAATTATGCATGAGATTTGTTTACGGAAAACAATGTACATCTCCAATCAGTGGGTCCACATTCACATAAAAGGGACATCAAAATCTTGGTAAAAGAATGTATACTTACATGTTTTGAGTTAAAATAAAAGGGCCAAGGTATGTGCTATTTTACTAGCAACTCATTCAATGGTCTTCTAATCACTGCATCTTTAAAGACCCTGGCAGCCTCATAAGATTTTTCTCGAGGGCAGATGAGAATGATGAGTAAGGAAGCATTTTGTAAACAAGAGAAGGCTATATCAGTATAAAAGGGGCTGCTTGTTATCTTCTTTTGTTTTTTACTATTTAGTACAATGCTCTGGACATAGTAGATGATCAATGAATTGTAATAGGATGTGTTTCAGCACCACCGGTTTCCACCAAGTTTCCACTTTCACCAGTTTCACCCTTCCACACTATATCCACCCTTCTGGATGTAAAGATTCCCCCAGTCCTCTGTGGGAAGAATTACTCATAAAGGATTGCTAGCACATTCCTTAATGAAAAAAGAATGATTACAGATGAGAGACATATAGCACAGTAGAAGTTTACTTTTTTTCTCATAATAAGTTACCACATTCCTTTATTCAAAGACAGATGATAGTAGCGAATTGTTTTTACTATACCTTTAAAAAATATATTACATATTAAATATTTTTAAAATAGTCACTGATCAGAAGTTAATCTAAAATTTCTACTTTTTTCTATGACTACACTATTGATGATTAGAATAGTTTATGGGCTAGCACAACATATAAATACTAAATAAAGCAACTTGACAGTGAAATCCTACTGCCATTCAATGCTACTGATACTGAATTAAATATTAAAAATAAGTAGATGGTACAGCAATTCCTTTCATTTCCAATGACTAGACCATGATTCATATTTCACAGAATTTTAGGATACCAATAGGAAACACATATTCTAAAAATCTAATATACGAAAAAAAATTGAGTTAGAAATTATGGGCCAAAAATATAAAGTAATCATGCTCAGAAATATTTTTTTAAAAGTCACATCATCAAAGTATTTAGTCAACTAGAAGTTTATTTCTTGTTCCATGTAGTAATCCAATACAATAATCCCCAATGAACAGGTGTCATTCCTTGATGGGTGATTCAGCCACCCAAGTTCTACCAACCCCTAGGGCATCAGTCCTCTGCAGCCAGTCTGCAGATGAGAAAAGAGAGCAGAGAGCTTGCAAACACATCACACCAGCCCTTCACCATTGGTTCTAACGTGGCTAGACCTGGAGGCAAGTGGCTCTGGGAAATGTAGTCTCGGGCTGGGCTGCTGCCTGCCGCCTGCCAGCAACTCCCGCTAGCTATCTCCGCCTTAGAGGGCTACTTTCAAGAATGTTTGACCACTGGGCTTCCCTGGTGGCGCAGTGGTTGAAGTCCGCCTGCCGATGCAGGGGACACGGGTTCGTGCCCCGGTCCGGGAAGATCCCACATGCCGCTGAGCCTGCGCGTCCGGAGCCTGTGCTCCGCAACGGGAAAGGCCACAACAAGTGAGAGGCCCGCGTACCGAAAAAAAAAAAGAATGTTTGACCATTGAAAATGGGGAGTGTCCCCCTCAGAGCAGTCCAAATGGGACCTGGCAAAGTTTTAGCACAGACAGGTGTCCCATGGGACAACCCTTGAAGAACATGTAGGCGGGTGTCACTGGAAAAACCATACCATACATCGGTGAAGACAAAAGCACTGGCTCCCCAGCCCAGGCAGGAGGCATTGTCCCCTTGAATGGTGGCAAACAGTTTTGCATGCATTGAGTCTGTTTCCACATGTTGGCATGGTACACACAAAAACTAGACGAGGAAAGAAAAGGCAGTTTATTTCACACACAGTTGATCGGATTTATTCCCATCAGCCCCCACGCACCGGGCAGGGACTATATACTAGCATGCACGGGGCCCCCTGCCTCTCTCCGCCTCTCCCCAGCTCTTGAGGCCTCCCCCCATCTCTCTGAGTCTGTGCCACATCCCCCACCTGCCCTGGCCTCGGCTAACTCTGGAAGTCCCTGCTCATTCCTTGCCATGATGGGATAGAGGCCCAGCTGCTGCCAACACAATTACTTTCTGCAACCTCCACTCTCCACAGCACTTATGGCAATTCTGGGATCCATCTATGGCACGTGGGAACCTATGACAGTTCAAGAAAAATCTAGGTGCACTAGGTAAGCGAGTTTCCTTCACAGAGCCTGGCAGGGCAACCTGGGAAGCAATGTCCTTTCAGACTCTCAAACGTGAAGTACAGCAAAGCTGCGCTCCGAGCTCCCCTTCCAATCCAAACTCATGCCCACTAGGGCGATCCAAACCCAGGGTCACAACCCCTGCTTTTCCTCCTGCTCTCTCTTTCTTTCCAAAATCCCTTAGGCTAGGAAGATGCATGTCTCTTCTTCTCCCAACTCATCAAGAGCCTTCTTACTTCTTATTCACTGCAGCCATGACTGGCTCGTGCTTGTTAAAACTGCCAGGAGTCTGAGACTGGGACGGTGCTTATTTTCTTGCTTCTAATTAAAACTGAAATCTAATTTGACAGTTGAAGCTGAGCAAAGGTTTCTTTGCTCTCGGAGTTATCTGCCCTCCTCTGAGGCACTGAAACTTGTTGCTTCCAAGATGGAAAGCCTTAGGGCAGCAAGATTTGCAAGCTATGGAAATCCCTATGAAAAGATCACTTCAGAGATGTGAAGTCATGTGACTAGAGCAGAGGATTTGTTCTTGAGGGGCTGGTAAAAGGAAGAGTTGGTTAAAAATGTTGAGGACAAATTGTGACAAAGGCATCAGCCTCCCTAGAGAAGGACAATAGACTTAATTTTCTGGACAACATAAGACTTGGAGTTGGTCAGACCTAGGGCCAATGTTTCTTTCTTCTGCTTACTAGTTTGGAAAAATGACTTAACCTGTGTGAGTCTCATTGTCTAGTTTAACCTGGAGGTGATTAGGTTACCTTCCTTATGGGGTTGTTGTCAGGATCAAATTCACACCAAGGAATCCTATGTAGCTCCAGAAACTATGAGTAAGCTTTCCATTTACTAATATGGAAACATCTCCTAGACATATTGCTTCAATGGAAAAAGGCAAAATACAACTCACAGAATATAGAAAAATATACACCTACACAAAGACCTGTACTTGAATGTTCATAGCCACTTTATTTACAATCACCAGTAAGTAACTGGGAGCACACAGGCGTCCATCCATTGGTGACTGGATAAGCAAATGGTGGCACATTCATTCATATGATGGAGTATGACTAGGCAACAAAAATGATGAACGTCTTATACACACCTCTCAAAAGCATTATGGTAAGTAACAAGCCAGGCAAAAAAGACTACACGTTATATGACTGGATTTACAAGACATTACAGAGAAGGCAAAGCTAGGAGAATGAACAAAATGGTGGGTACCAAGTGCTGGGGATTTTGACTGCACAGGGGGTGGGTATGAGAGAACATTTGGGAGGGGTGGAACTGTTCGTTCTATGATGGTGGGAGGGGTTACACGCCAGTACATATTGTTAAAACTCATTGAATTGTATACTACAAAAAGGTGAATTTTACTCTGTGTAAGTTATACCTTGATAAATCTCCTTTTTAAAGTATTGTAAACTTTTCTGTTAAAAAACTGGAGGCTGAGAAACTGTATTTTCTTGTATATATATAACATCTGTAAGGAAACCATATAGCCTATTAACAGCAGGCTCCTGGGGTGGGAGGAAGAGAGTTGAACCCCACTATGTGGAGGACAAGAATGAGATGGGAGAATTTTTTAATGGAATATGGTTTTATTCTCTCTCTTTTTAAACCCAGAGAATGTATTACCTTTCAAAAAATTAAACTGAAAATGAATTAATCATTCTCATGAGCTAACGAATGTGGAAGGTCATAGTGGACTCAAAAGCATGCAAAGGTTATTTATTACTTGTAGAGAGAAAACCTTTTTTTTTTAATTAATTAATTAACTTATTATTTTTGGTTGTGTTGGGTCTTCATTGCTGCACATGGGCTTTCTCTAGTTGCAGTGAGAGGGGGCTACTCTTCTTTGCGGTGCGTGGGCTTCCCACTGCGGTGGCTTCTCTTATTGCGGAGCACGGACTCTAGATGTGCGGGCTTCAGTAGTTGTGGCTCATGGGCTAAGCTGCTCCACGGCATGTGGGATCTTCCCGGACCAGGGCTCGAACCCGTGTACCCTGCATCGGCAGGCGGATTCTTAACCACTGTGCCACCAGGGAAGTCCAAAACCTTTTTTTAAGTTACTAAAATAGGAGCAGAATTATCTTAAATATTGCTTTGTTGCTTAATAGTTTCTGGGTTAGCGTTTCCCAAAGTGGGATCCATGGAACGTTCACTCCTTCGTATGCCACCTCAGAAAAATATGTTCAGGCAAGGTTGAGGGACTGTGTTTTCCACACCAATTTTTGGAGTTTCCCAAGCAGGTTTGCTTATTAAACAGCTCTAGGAAGTTGTACAGTAAGGAAACCTAACTTGTTTAACCCAAATGTTACCAAATCCATTTGACCATGTAATACTTTTTTTCATGGCACATTTCTCTGGGCTACTTTTCCCACAGAACACAGTTTGAGAAAAGCAGTTCTAGGCTCATGCCAGTGATCTTTTGAGTGGGAAGTCCAGGCCAGGGTCTACATTCTAAATCACATCTGGGAGACCCTGGGTGTCTTGGGTTGGGGGAGTAGGATGGGGAGGTAGTAGGTATGGCAGGGAGATCACTCCAGTCCCTGGTATGGGATAGACACCATCCCATGGAACCTGGTACCCAAAGAGCACGTGGCATTCCCTTCCCTTCCACTAAAGAGGAAAATATTTCATCAACGACTTTGGACAAATTCTTGGAAGTAAAGCCATCAGAACCCCCGAGGGCTGGACGCGGTGGGAGAACGTGACGTGGGATTGTGTGTGTGCAGTGGTGCTCAGGGAGGGGAGGGGAGCTTTCAAGAACTCAAATGTCATGTAGACGGGAGAACAGTGCAGAACAGGGAGAGGCTCCCAGGACCTCCCGCATCCCAGAGAAGAGGAATGGTTGGGATACTTCAAGATGAGTTACTGCGGATTATGTACTTAGAAGCCCTTCGTGCCTATAGGGCACAAGTGAAAATTAGGATCACTCTTTGGCTCTGCATCATTGAATGTGAAATGACTTAAGCCCCAAGACTCCTGGATTCCTACTTTGTAAACATTAAAGCTAGAATAAGTCAAGGGGAACATTTCTGCTGATAAACTTGCCTAATAAGAAAGGTAGAGGCTGGTAAAGGAACAGGAGAGGGCCACTGGGTGTCCTGAAATGGGATCTGGAATTGAAGGTTTCTGCTACACAGTGGTTCCCACAAACACATGGGGTCTCAGGGGAAGACCAAGAGAGAGAATGCCTTGATCTTAATGAAAATTCCCTTTCTAAAGCCTGATACTCCACACTTCTTAACCTTCCTCCATGCTCAGGGCTGTTCTGAGTCTTTTAGCAGAGACAACACAGCCTGGTGGAAAAATATCCCCAGCATCTGTTCTCCCTTAATGCACGTATAAAAAATGACACTTCCCTGCACCTTGTGGTTAGGTGAGGCCATATGACTAGAGTGGACAAGGAGATGTGAGTAGAAGTGACATGTCATCCTCCAGGCTTGGGCAGTGAAAAGCCTCTGTGTAATTCCCTGTTCCCCTGCCACAGTGAACACGAAGGCCTCACGATGAGATGGCACAGCTACGGATCAAAGTGGCCTGGCTTCATTGAGACACCACGTGAATGACACTGTCCTGAAGAGTCACCCAGATCACAGAGGATTTAATATGAGTAAGAAGTAAAACTTTATTGTGCTAAGCCTCTCGGATTTTGGAATAAGTTGTCACTACAGCATAACCTAGCCTAGCCTGACTATTAAGCCAGGTTTTGACCAGACCAGGCCCAAAGCCTTGCTTCACCCCTTACTAGTTGCGGGGTCTTAGACAAGTTGCTTAACCTCTCTGAGTCTTATCCTCTTTCAGGCAGGATAGCCCAGGTGCACGACAGTAATGGACAACAGGCGGTTTGTTAAATCACAAAGGTCTATTTCTCGCTCACACTACAAATTTTTAACTGCAGTAAGCACTTACTGTATGGTGGTTATTTTGTGATTTTACAACTTACTTTATTTAAAGGAGTCCTCTAAAAATACGCCTACCTGAAAAAATAATAACTTTTCAGTGGAGAAATCTGGCAAATACTATCTTAATCAAGTAGTCACAGTTAACGACATCACCAGTGATGTCACATGGATATCAAATACCCCCTGATACAATGTGCAGGAAGGGCACTCCACCTCTGTAGTACTCTTTTTAAAAATTCATAACCCCAGTCTAATCATGAGGAAAACATAAGAAAAAACCAAGTAGAGGGACATATTACAAAATATTTGATTCCTCAAAACTCTCACGAAAAACAACGAAAGACTGAAAAACTGTCACAAATCAGAGACGATTAGGTAGATATGATAACTAATGCAATACGGTACCTTCAATTTGATCCAGGAACAGAAAGAGGACATTAGTGGACAAGTTGGTGAAATCTAAATAAAATCTGAAATTTGCTTAATAACAATCGTGTGTGCTTTTTCCAAACAGTGACCAATTCTCCGACACCAACTAGGTGTCCTGTAATTCAGTTCACTTCAATTCACTCAGAGTTAGCACAGACCCCGCGGGTTTAAGACTCAGTCCTACAAGACAGCCCCCAATTCAAATGCCAGCCGCAAATGGGGTAACCAGGCTTCATATCCCTCATCCAACCAACTACAAATTCAAGGGTTCCACAACACCCCCCTTCAGGTTTGATAATTCACTAGAATAACTCACAGAACTCAGGAAGGCACTTTACTTACAAAAGCTAGTTTATGATAAAGGACAGAACTCAGGAACAGCCAAATGGAAGAGTTGCACAGGGCAAACTCTTGGGGGACAAGGGGAGCACGGAACTTAGCTTCCATGCCCTCTCCAGGCAAGTCACTCTCCCAGCACATCATTGTTTTTCACCAATCCAGAAACTCCCCTAATCTTGTTGCTCAAGAGTTTTTATCCAAGTTTTATAATGTAAGCATGATTGATTAAATCACTGGCCATTGGTGACTGAACTCGATCTCCAGCCCCCTCTCTCCTGGGCTGGGGAGGTGTTGGGGGTGAAGCCCCAACCCCTTAATCACGTGCTTAGTTCCTCTGGCAACAGGCCTCTTCTTAAAGCTACTGGCCACCACCACCAATTAACTACCTTATTTGCATAAACTTAGGTAAGGTCATAAAGGGACTCATTATGAATTACAAAAGACACTCCTATTACTCAAGAAATTCTAAAGGTTTTAGGGACTCTGTACCAGGAACTGAAGACAAAAACCATACATTTTTTTTATATCACAATAATGGACCAATATAATTTTCTTAGATTTGACAAATATGCCATGATAATGTAAGATATGAACATTGTGGGAAAACTGGAGAAACATATGCAAAACAATGAAATTGGACCCCTATCTTGTACCATTCACAAAAATTAACTCAAAATGGATAAACATTTAAACATAAGACCTGATACCATAAAACACCTAGAGGAAAACATAGGGAAGAAGCTCATCGATATTGGTCTTGACAATAATTTTTTGGACCTGACACCAAAAGCACAAGCAACAAAAGCAAAAATCAGCAAATGGAACTATATCAAACCCAAAAGCTTCTGCACAGCAAAAGCAACAATTAACAAAATGAAATGACAACCTAGAGAAGAGGAGTAAATTTTTGCAAACCATATATCAGATAAGGGGTTAATATCCAAAAGGCATAAAGAATTAACACAACCTAATGACAAAAAAAAAAAATCCCATTTTAAAAATGGGCAGGAGAACTAAATAAACATTTTTCCAAAGAGGACCTCAAAATGTCCAACAGACACATGAAAAGATGTTTAACGTCACTAACCATCACAGAAATGCAAATCAAAACCACAATGAGCAATCACCTCACACCTGTTAGAATGACCATCATCAAGAAGATAAGAGACAGCAAGTGCTGGCAAGGATGTGGTGAGAGGGAATTTTATACACTGTGGGTGGGAACGCAAACTGGTCCAACCACTATGGAAAACAACATGGAGGTTCCTCAAAAAATTAAAAATAGAACTACCATGCCATCCAGCAATTCCACTCTGGGTATGTACCCCAAGGAAATGAAAACAGAATTGATGCACATCCATGTTTACTGTAGCATTATTCACAATAGCCAAGATATGGAAACCACCCAAATGCCTATCAACAGATGGATAAAAAAGATGTGGTATATATACACAATAGAATACTATTCAGCCATCAGAAAGGAGGCTATCCTGCCATCTGCAACAACATGGATGGACCCTGAGCACATTATGCTAAGCGAGATGAGTCAGACAGAGAAAGACCAATTCTGTATATGATATCACTTATATGTGGAATCTAAAAAAGTCCAACCCGTAAACAAAAAACAGAGAACAAAATAGTGGCTACCAGGGGGTGGGGAATGGGGAAATAAGACTGATGGTGTTTTAGGGTACAAACTTATAATGAGCAGTAAATAAGCTACAGAGATCTAATGCACACTTTAATGAATACAGACAACAGTATTGTACTATAATGACGTAATGGGATAAATATTGCTTCCATGGCAATCATATTACAATATATAAATGTATCAAAGTATCATGCTGTATACTTTAAATTTACAAAATGTGACATGTCAAATTTATCAAACAAAAAAATGAAAATAAAATGTTTTTTAAAAAAGGTATTAAAGAAAGTGGGTGCAGGGGCTTCCCTGGTGGCGCAGTGGTTGAGAGCCCGCCTGCCGATGCAGGGGACATGGGTTCGTGCCCCAGTCCGGGAAGATCCCACATGCCGCGGAGCGGCTGGGCCCGTGAGCCATGGCCGCTGAGCCTGCGCATCCGGAGCCTGTGCTCCGCAACCGGAGAGGCCACAACAGTGAGAGGCCCGAGTACGGCAAAAAAAAAAAAAAAAAAAAAAGAAAGTGGGTGCAGGTATATGGGAACTCTCTGTACCATCTCTGTAATGTGTCGGTAAATCTAAAATTATTCCAAAATAAAAAAGTTGTTTATATATCCATATCTGCCCTTAACTCTGTCCAAAGCCCATATATCAAAACAAGTGATACCTTCACTTCCCGGTACGTGGCTAATTCCAGGTATTCAAGAAATAAAACGTGACCCTCTATAACACACTCATCTTCCCACTGTCACTCTTCTTGAGTCACCACTGCATGAAGTTTTGGATGCTTCTTCTTTTCCCCTACTCCTGAAGGGCCTGGAGCTGAAGGATCTAAAGTAGGGACCTGTAAATTATGGCCTACAGGCAAAATCTGGCCCACAGCCTGTGTTTATAAATAAAATTTTATTGGAACACAGCCATGCTCAGTTCACTGACATATTGTCTATGGCTGCTTTCACAGTATGATGGCAGAGTTGAGTAGTTGCAACAGAGACTGTAAGACCTGCAAAGCCTAAAATATTTAGTATTTGGTCCTTTAAAGAAAACATTTGTGCACCTCTGCCCTAATAAGTTGGGCCCTCCCTCCCCAACCAGGTACTACTCTAGGAAAACTAAGCTAAATGATTTCCTCTGGCTGTGGGTAAGAGAGTGCTGCCCTAGGAAGACCTCTATCTCTAGTATACACACACACATTGCTTAGAATGAATGTTTGTGTCACCCCTCACCAAAATTCATATGTTGAAACCTAAGCCCAATATGATGGTTTTAGGAGGTGGTGCTTTTGGGAGCCGATTAGGCCATGAGGTTGGAGCTCTCATGAATGGGGACTAGTGTCCTTGTAAAAGAAACCCCAGAGAGCTCCCTCACCCTTTCAGCCACGAGAGAACAAAGTGAAAAGCCAGCTCTCTACATCCCAGGAAGTGGGCTCTCACCAGACACCGAATCTACTCACGCCTTGATCTTGGGCTTCCCAGCCTCCAGAACTGTGAGAAGTAAATGTCTGTAGTTTATAAGCCACCCAGTCTCTGATATTCTGTTAAAGCAGCCCAAGCAGACTAAAGACACACATATACATGGTACTCCATAAAGATAGTGGATCAGTCTGATCTTCCTGAGCACCCACTTAGCATCAAGGGAAGCTTCTGAGCTGCAGGAGAGCTCTCAGCAGCGGTCACAGTTTGAAAATACCTTAATGAAAGGAGCTTTTAAACATGCCCCTGTGGAGTGCTTCCTTGCAGGGGTGCCTGGCCCCACCCTGTCAGATGCTTCCTTTTATGCAGGTACCTGTCAGCAGCGAGGTTGTTATTTGTTTTCTTATGCAGGAGGCATCATAAGGGCTGCTCTTTTTCTCAGTGCAGTTTTCCTTAAAAAAAGTGCAGTTTCCCCACCAGTTTTAGGTTGCTGTCTGAACAGAGACAAAGCCCAGAATTGCTTTTGGCCAAAAGCAAAATTGTGTAGTTTGTTCTTTGAATCCTTAAATCGTTGTAATAATTGAAAAAGAGTTGTTTCTCAGTACAAATTTGTTCACTGAATTGGATTGAATTGAATTGAGATGAATTATTGAATTGCATTTCACATCTAATATAACCTACATGACCCTTTTCATTAGCTTTAGGGACAGACACTGCTACTTCTATTTTCCCAGTTAATGCCTAGATTTGAAGGCTTGTGCAAAAGACTTATCAGCTGTGTGACCTTGGGCAAGTTACTTAACCTCTCTGTACCTCCAATTCCTCATCTGTTAAATAGGAATTATGATGGTACCTCCCTTAAAGAACTGTGATAAGAATTACATGTAAAGTATCTGGAATCATGTCTGGCAAATATTAACAAGAAAATCAATTTCTTAACACTCACCCAGGCCACTGCCTGTGAAACAGCTCAGAAACTAGGAGCACATTCAGTCCAGAGAGTTTAATCAGTCCTGTTCCAAATGCCAGATGGAGGGAAGTAGGTTATCAGTGGTCAATTCTCTAGAAGGTGTCAATCTTGCTTGGGTGGTCATTTTTTCTATGGCTGCTGAACAATGTCACTATTGAAAACTGGCTCTCTCCATGAAGATGTGTTCTTATTCACGGTTGCAATGATGTCCTTGGGTCCTTCCAGAGACTCTGTAATAGTCCCAGTCTTATATATCCAAGATTACAGCTTTTTAAAGAACATGCTCAGCCATTGAGCTCCAAATAATATCACTCCATCAGGGTGGCTAAGTCCAGAAGAGCTTCAGGCTTCAAAGACCCATCCTTCTGGAATAAACATCTAAGCCCTGGTTATTGGCCCCTGCCTTCATGATAAGTTGCACTATAGGGACCCCGAGTGTTTTCCTTCCAATAATATCTGTAGAAACTTTCTCAAGCCAATAGAGATGTTCTAGAATTGTAGAACCTCCCAGGAGAAGATTCACACATCTTTTTCCTTTTTCTCCCTAGAGGACTACTGTGGTTCCCTACATACATCTGTCCATCCCTCTCCAGGACCAGCTTTGATTACTGAAGGTATTGGAAGGGGTAGCCTTTAACAGACTATGAATGGTCCCATCTTCTTGCCTAACAGCGATAATCAAGAATCCAGGATGGAAGCCAGGAGAGCCACCAAATTTGAGAAGGGGCTTAACCCATTCCTATGGGGTATTTGCTTCTTAATAAATTATTTTTCATTCTGCCTCACTGGTCGCTAGCAACTTTTATTTTTATCTGGAAAAGTAATGCATTCTTTATGGACATAAGATATTTCTCCCACCTATAAGATCTATTCATCATGGTCCTTTGTGTGAGCTTCTGAAGGAGCATAAAAGCCATGTTATCTTGACCTATGTATTTCAAACTTTTAGTACACATCTGTACCCCGTATGAATTAAAATCCTATCCACTCTCCTAAAGTGCGTCTGGGTTGACCTAAAGTTCTATTCTTGCAATGCCTAAGAACATCTCAGATTTCTTTTGAGGATTTAGTACTACCTATTACATTCAGGAATATATGCAATTACGGTGAGAGCCCTGATAGACACACTAGTCCATTTTCTGCTTCTTGGGAAACTTTCACACGTTCACTTAACATCTGTTGAGTGTTAGGAGTAAACAGCAGCACAGATCCTGCCATCAAGGAGTTTACAATTCTAGTCAGGAAAGATAGACCCAAAAAAGGGGAAAATCCCAGTGATTACAATCTTGGGTCATAAGAGATACGGAAGAGAAAAATCTGAACAGTGTGTTCTGAAGGTATGTGCAAGGGGACATAAACCTAGCAACGAGTGGAGAGAAGTAAGGGCAAGAAAGTGGATTCAAAGAGGGTAGAAACTGAGCTGCATCTTGAAGGTAAGGATTTAACTGAAGAGAAGGAGGATATCTGAGACAGAGGCTACAGCATGTGCAGGCTTTTGCAAAATATCCATTGTACAAAGTGACCCGCAAGGAGGGCTGAAATGGCTAGTGCAGTGCCAAGGTCAAGGCAGTTGAGCTTGCACAGCTAGGAAAGTGCTCCCCGTGTCGTTATCACAACGTTAGACTTTGTCCTGTAAAGCACAGGTTGAAAACTGATGAACCCATAGATTTATGGTTTTCAGTTTTCACCATGCTTCCAAAATATTTTTTAATTAGTAAATGTATCAGTAACTCTTTGTACAGAAACAAAGGACCCAGAATCTCAGTGGCTTTCAACAGCATTGCACTTTCTTACTCATGTTCATGTCTGTTGAAGGTTGACCCCAGCTTTACTCCACAATCTGTTCATTCTGACACATAGGCTGAAGGAGCAGGGCCTGTCTGGGATGTGCATTCTTGTAGCAGAGGGAAAAGAACGATGGAACAAGCCCGGCAATGGCTCTTAAAGCTTCTGCTTGGCCATGGTACACGTCAATTTCACTCTCATTTCATTGGCCAAAACATGGCACGTAACAAAGCCCCAGGTCAATGGACTGGTTAATGTAGTTCCTCCTATATTTTGGGCCTGGTAAGAAGGGATAGTGAATATTTTGAACAAATTATTTTATCTACCACAGTAGCCAATATTTAAAACTTCACAGATTTCACTGAAAAGTCAAGACTTCCAGGCTTTATTGGAAAAGAAAAAAAAAAAGCTGGCAACATGGGGCTCTGTTTCCACAGGGCAGCCATTAGATGGAGCTGAGCTTCAGCCACACTTTTTAGACTAAGGAATGCTTCTTTCCAGTTTGTCAGAGTTCCCACACTGCCTGCTCATTCATTTATGTTACCTGCCCAGCTCGGATTAAACCAATGAGTTTGCAACCTGAAGCAACAGGCAGTTACTGAAGAGATGAAGGATGTGAATGAAAAATGTTGCCTGCCATTCCAGTAAACAAAGGATGTTGCAGCCATCAAGCCCTCCCATTACAGCCGCCCCAATGGTGAGCCCTGATGAAACTCGGGATGGAGGCAGGATCCCCTCCCTATCTAGTAGTCAGCCGCTCTAGTCACCCTGACAGTGTACCCTGAGGAAACTCAGGATGCGAAAACACAGGATAGTGACCCCAAATAGCTGAGGTGCATAACAAAGGAATAATTTCAATGAGGCCAGACTCTTGCATCTTCCCATACATAGAAAAGCACCAATATCATTAACTTGAGATGTCTAGTTTTCTTTCATTAACAGTAGTCTTTTGATGTTCCCCACTACCTGGTCTTTGTTGCAAAAACTCCTGTATATCCTGGCTCCCCGCTTGCCTCTTCGGAGCAGGCTCTCAGAGTGATCTGAGAGTCCTGTCTCCCAGGCTTGAAATCTGCAGAATGTCTGCCGAATAAGACATAACTCTTAACTTTTAGGTTGTGCCTTTTTTTTTCAGTTGACAAGGAGGAAGGTGATGGGATCAGATCTACTTTTCAGACAGTTTAACTTGAGAGTCTGAAGTTGAAGGAGACCCCAGAAAAGAGCGAGGAACACTAGTTAGGAAGTTACTGCAATAATCCCTAATCTAGCCTAAGCATGTAGTTTAAAAAAAAAACCAAAACAAAAAACAAAAGACACCAGAGGCTCTACCCACGATTAAATGTGGAGCAACAGCTAGAGGCAGCATTCAGCTAGAAGCAGCCAGCAAGAGCGAAGAGAGGAACACTTCCCTAGTTGCCTTGAGGCACTGAAATCCACCTGCTCCACGTGGAACTGAAGGGGGACTCCCAGGGGTGCCTTTTTCTTTTTTTTTTTTTTAACTTTTTATTTTATATTGGAGTATAGTTGATTAACAACATTGTCTTAGTTTCAGGTGTACAGCATAGTGATTCAGTTATACATATACATGTACCTATTCTTTTTCAAATTCTTTTGGCATTTAGGTTGTTACATAATATTGAACAGAGTTCCCTGTACTTGGTGGTTATCCAGTGGTGCCTTTCTCAACGCTGGTTGGGGGGCCCCCCGGGGGAGAGGGAGTAGGGGGTGAGGGACTGAGGGGGTGGAAGGGTACATTCTAACAGGTAGGATGAAATAGCCATTTCCCTCTCCTATTCTCTCCCCAGCCTCACTCCTCCCAGCCACCCTCCCTCGGGCAACCCACTATTGGCCTAAATTAAGTTTTCTAAAGGCGGAGAGGCTCTGTGCTGATTTTTGCTGAAGAGCATTGAATTCAATAAAACATAATTATCAATTTAATTAAAACAGTTGCTCTGTGAGAAGTGAAGCTTTTTTAATAGCCAGCAGAGATGGAAGAGCCCTCATTCATTTCCAGTGTAGCTTCTGAAACAAATGGGGCTGCTTTTTTTTAATAGGCACATTCTAAGTGCGGCTTTGAAATGGATCCCCTAGTCATTCATATGCAGTAATTCAATCACTGAATAAGGTGCCTTTCTCATTGGCTGCCTTTCTGGACCGAAAGAGGAGGCTCTGTGAGCCCAGACTAGGAGATGCATAATTCATGGCCCTTCTTCTGGGGCCCCTCTGTGCCCCTTTCTGCTTCCTTGTACTTATATTTGAAAGGAAACGTGAGGCTGGGGACTGTCCCGCTGTGGGGCTTCCACATCCTCTCTTGATCTAGTCGGAGAGATGCTGCCCAGGAGGACAAGCGGCCTTCAGAGGCGGCTGGACCCTGGCTCCCCCACCGCCGGGCAAGGTCAGACCCCTACAGGGCTGAGCACGGGAAAGAAACCGAACTGGGAGAGTGGAGGAGAAGGTTGTCCTCCTTGGCACGGTGGATCGTAACCTACAAGGGTCAGACGAGGGCAGCCCAGCCCCCCTCCCCGGAGACCCCTCCTTCCGCACCTGCAGCCACAGGCTGGAAGCGCGGCTGCGTGGGCGGGCGCATCACTTCTATTAGCGGAAGAGAATCATGATACGTCCTCGGAGAAGACATTTATGAGGTGATGACACGTTTTTAATTAAATGCCTTATGTATATTATTAATCCATTCCTCCTGGAAAGACAGACGGCACATTATCAACATGAGACGAGCCGGTGTATATCCGAATGCGCACACACACTGCCTTTCCCCAGACCCTGGGAAGGCTCTGCAGCATCAAAGGCAGCCATGGGAGTTAAAGCTGCCTTGGAAGGGTAAGCTGTGACAAAGTGAGAGTGGCATGGACATATATACACTACCAAACGTAATATAGATAGCTAGTGGGAAGCAGCCGCATAGCACAGGGAGATCAGCTCAGAGCTTTGTGACCACCTAGAGGGGTGGGATAGGGAGGGTGGGAGGGAGATGCAAGAGGGAGGAGATATGGGGACATATGTGTATGTATAACTGATTCACTTTGTTATGAAGCAGAAACTAACACACCATTGTAAAGCAATTATACTCCAATAAAGATGTGAAAAAAAAATGGGGAATTGTTTTCATCTGAAACTACTGTCAGAATAATCACTTTGTATCATATACTTAATTACTGTGTATTAAAAGGTATTGTATTTGAAAAAGGCAAAAAAAAAAAAGCTGCCTTTGTTACAGCCTTCGAGCTGGTCTCAAAATCTGTGCTGCCTCTGGCCTCAAGCCTGCGCCGGGGGCCAATGGGACTTGTGAACGTGCCCTTGGCACCTACGGGCTCACATTTCAACCTGGAGCCCTGTGATCAGCTATGGTTTTAAGAAGCCACTGGGTTAGAGGTGGCGCACACAAGGCGCTTATTTGCAGACAGTCTGGCGGCACCTTGCCCAGAAAGTGCTCAGCTCCGCGACCGCTGCCCCGCCTCCTTCCTCTCCCTGTGTACCCGTTTTCCACAGTGGCCGGCAGCAGCCCCTCTATTTGACTGAGGTTAGTGGTGCCTCCTCCACTAAGCCCCCTGGTGTCAAAGTGTATGCCACCACCATGCTCTTAGATTTAAACAAAACTTAAAACTAGAACAACAATGATAGATATATTTTTTCTTGATGATGTACAGAATTTTTTCATTTTATCGAATTTAGTCTGATCTGCCTGTGAGAGAAATATTCTGAAAAGAAAGAATCAGAATAAGTGAACCTGTTCTTCACATGTTGAGATATTGAAAAGGTCTTTGTTCAATGTGCTTGCAGTTATAACCTTCACACAGATTCAGGAGGTGTCAGGTCTGGGCTAGACTACAGAATTCATCCTGACCAACTCTTTCATTTTATGGATGAGAAAACTGACGACCAGAATGTAGAATAATAGCTCAAAGCCACACAGATGGCCAACCGGATATAGAGCCAAAGTCTTCCGTTGACCAGTCTACTCAGTTTTACTTGAAGTTTATTCCAATTCAGGCAAGCTTAGACTTCACATTGGATAACTATCTATTAGCAGATCCTGCCGACTCTGCTTCCAACATGAATCCTATTATCTATTCATAAACACAACAATTATATTGATCATTAAATAAAATTACTATTTGTAATCTATTAGCCAAATCTATTAGCAGGTCCTGCCGACTCTGCTTCCAACATGAATCCCATTATCTATTCATAAACACGACTATTATATTGATCATTAAATAAAATTACTATTTGTTGAGTGCACATATGCTGGGCACTGTCCTAAGTACAGAGCATATATTCTTCATTAATCCTCACCTTCATTAATCCTCAACGTCCTGTGGACGTTATTATGAATACACCCATTTTACAGATCAAATACGTCTGAGGTCAGAAATTTAGTCACTGGCAAAGATAAAATTCAAATTCTGGTCTGTTTGATTTCACTACACTGCTGCTGGCTTAGAACTTTCTAACACCTGACCTATTATAATTGTTATTTTGCGAATAAGGAAATTAAGGACCTGAGAGGGTAAGGTGAAGGGGCTGAAGTGCCACAACAGGGAAGTAGAAGATGGGATTTGAACCCGAACCATCCGGGTCCAGGGTCCACACACATACCCAGCATGCTAAGGTGAGAGCAGGAGATCAGGTACTTATATCCCATCCACATCGCTGGATGGGGACAAGAAGGCCATGGGTTCCCAATCGTTTTCACGATGGAAATAAGAGTGGATGGAGCAAGAGAAATCAGGCTATCACTAGAGGAACTGTGTCCTGCTTTTTCCTGCAGAGTCATAGTAAGACCCGATCAGATTTCATTTCTCTCCATCCCCTGAACTTTATTCTGGGCCCTCTGCCTTCATCCCAAATCTCCTGGGGAAAGAAGGACATATTCTGCTTTCCTACAACGAGTCACCAATGATCACAGGGAACAGGGACACAATGAACCCAAAGGAATAACATGCTTTTCTGCTCCATAAAAGGCAACACTCACCCACCCAGTCACACTTCACAAGGAAGAGTGACCCAGGAGGTGGAAGACAGCTAACCAAACATTCTGGAAACATAACTAGGGCCAAAGGAAGTGTGCCACGGCCAAGGGAAGGAGGCACCGTGAAGACTTTCACCCCAGATCACATCAACTGTACACATACTGAATGTATAATTATTGTCTATAGGAAACCACGTGCAATGACATTTCAAGAAAAAGTATTATTGCTTCCATAAAAAGAGGTACGTCAACAGCTTTAAATGGTTTCCGGCCTTTCCTCCTTAAGCCAAGTTGTCAAAGTGTGGGAAAGAATCCCTCAAAATGGTTCTCCATTAGGGCCACAAGACAGTAAAAAAGGCACCTCCCACAGGGATGGCATTGGAAGCATTTACAATTGACAAGCCCACTGAAGCCTCGACAGGTATCTATAAAAGGTGTTTGGAAATGTACTTCAGAAAGAATCACTTCAAGTTTCACGAACAGTCTGCCTGGCCACATCCTCTAAGGCAGCTGACAAACTGGTCATTACCTTATTTAGGTAATATATGGGATATTAAAAATCAAAGGCCCTGTCATTTCCCTTTATAAGATTGAGCCTCTGCCTAGATTTCTGGAACTAGTGCCTCGAAAGAAAAATTTTTAATGAAGTGACAAACTAATTCTTATAAAGTTAGATTGTTAACATTTTCCGTAGTCTGCCCCCCTCCTCCTCTTCTTTCCCCATAATTTTTTTTTTTTTTTTGCGGTATGCGGGCCTCTCACTGCTGTGGCCTCTCCCGTTGCGGAGCACAGGCTCTGGACACGCAGGCTCATTGGCCATGGCTCACGGGCCCAGCCGCTCCGCGGCGGCATGTGGGATCTTCCCGGACCGGGGCACGAACCCGTGTCCCCTGCATCGGCAGGCGGACTCTCAGCCACTGCGCCACCAGGGAAGTCCCTTTCCCTATAATTTTTAAAACAGCTAATAATGTTTATTCTGGGACTTTAGTAGAGCGGGTGGTGGGTTCGTAATCATCTGGAATTTAGACTGTATCTCAGACAGGAAGCAGAAAGGTATGGAGTGGGCGGAGTCAGAATTAGATCCCTAAACCCATGCTCCCCTCCAGGCTCTTCTGCTGAGAGTGTGAGTTTCTGGGGAACTAAAAAGTTTCTCTCTGTTCCCTGCTCAAGTTCAGAACCAACTGGGTGATAAGCTCAGACACCAGACAGAGGAGGAGCAAACATTCACCTTATTGAGAAAGGCCACTGCCAGGGCTCACTTGCTGGCAGTCCCTCCTAAGAGCTGTGCGACCTTGGGCCAGTTACTCAGTAACTGTACCTTCCTCCTCTGGGTTGTCATGAGGATGAAATGAGAAAATATCCATAACACGTATTTGCACAGTTGCTGGCACACAGGAAGTCCCAAACACTTGTTAGCTCTTGTTTATGATCTTCCGGCAGACAGGGCCAGTGCAGCTGGTCCCAAATAATGGTAGAACTCTGCACACTCCACCTCCCTTCAAAGTAACATGGGTTTGGGGCTTCCCTGGTGGCGCAGCGGTTGGGAGTCCGCCTGCCGATGCAGGGGACACAGGTTCGTGCCCCGGTCCGGGAAGATCCCACATGCCGCGGAGCGGCTGGGCCCGTGAGCCATGGCCGCTGAGTTTGCGCGTCTGGAGCCTGTGCTCCGCAACGGGAGAGGCCACAACAGTCAGAGGCCCGCGTACCGCAAAAGTAACATGGGTTTGGAAAGCACTGCAAATTTAATTTAATTAGGAGCACCAAGTTAACCACACCCCTTGCCAAGGCAAAATAAATAAAATAAAACTGAATCCATAATTGTTTTATGACGCTAATTTCATTTTATAGACATGTTGTGAGTTCTCCTTTTCAGAGTCTGGTATTGCTTGTTCTTGTAGTGTTAACTCATAACCAGACCATATTTGAACACATAAACTTTAAGAGAGATAATAAAGTAGAGACATACTCCTGCATGAGCCTCATTTCTCCTGGTTGAGTAGAATTCTTAAACACTTAAGAGATCTGTGAAGCTATGTGACCAGACATAAAACCTGGATTGTGGTAATCTGGAATTCAGTGAGCTTCAGTTAAACTACTCTGCACTGATCAGATCACATCCAGACTATCTTAACAAGTTCTAGAACCATTTTCAAGAGCATTATTACCAAACTGGAGTCCATCCAGGTAAGTGGACCCAATGTAATATGCAAACACATAACCACAGTATGATGCTGACTCCAATTCCAAAGCAAGGGGATTTTTCCCACACTACCAAACAGTTCTCCAACGCCAGCTGGGCGTCTTGACAATTCAACTCAATTCTGACACTATCTACCTGGAGATAGTATCAGATCCTACAGGGCTCTGTCCCACAAGCCTCTCCCCACTTGTCCCCAGTCCAGATGCCAATCACCAGTCCAGGTTGTTACCTACCTGTGCTTCTGACCACCTGGTTATAAAACAGAGGTTCCGACGCCCCCTTCCTCGGGTTTAATTTGTTTGCTAGAGCAGCTCACGGAATTCAGAGAAACGCTTTAATGTACTCACTAGATTACCAGTTTGTTATTAAAGGCTATAACTCAGAAGCAGACAAGTGGAAGAGATGCAGAGGGCAAGGTGTGGGGGAAAGGTAGGGTGCTTCCGTGCTGAGTGTTCCGCTTTTCTCGAATCTCCTTGGGTGCATCAAGTGAGCAGCTCTCTGAACCCTGTCCTTTGGGGGTTTTTTTGGAAGCTTCATTACATAGGCATGACATCATTAGCCATTGGCAGTTGACTCAACCTCCCGCCCACCATTTCCCCTGGGGAAATTCCAATCCTCTAATCACCAGGTTGACAACCAGCCCCTCACCTTAGGTGTGGTCCAAAAGTCACCTCATTAACATAACAAAAGACACCTTTATTGTTCTCATAACTTAGGAAATTCCAAGGGTTTGAGGAACTCTGTGCCAGAAAGGGCACGAAGACCAAATACATATTGCTTATTATAAATCACAGTATTACACACAGCCCATAAGGACAGTAGAAGAAGGATTGGGAAGCTTAACCTGGGGAAAGAAGGTGCAGGGGAGAGATGCTTTGGAATAACTAAAAGGTGGTCATACATAGGGTATGGTTTAACCCAGAAATAGGACAAATGTAGGAATCAAAAAACAGATGGCACGGTGTACTAAAATATCCATGGGCTCCAGAGTGAGGATGCCAGAGGTTGAATCCTGTTTCTACCATTTATAAGTGAGTTGTCCTGAATTCAAATTGTCTCCTAAGGCTAGATAGGAATGTGTGAAGTAATCCAGTAAAAAGATGCAGCGGCGTGATGAAGAAGATTAAAGTTACCCAAACTCAGTTTTCTTAAACACGCATCAGCCCAAAAAAATGATCAGTGGGCCAATTCAGTGATGTATGTGTCTAATTTCTATCTCTTAAGTAATCTTGGGCAAGTTGCTTAATTCCTTTGATTTTCCCGGAGTCGTTCTTCTGTAAAATGGGGATATTAATAAGATTTGCCTTAGCAAGATTTTGTGGGGCTCAGGAGAAATAAGATCTATAGAAATACTTTGTGAAGAATAAAGAGCTACATAAATGTTGGATATTATTTTTTAAAGCTTTCTAATTATTAGAACTGTCTGCAAAGGAGTTTGGGTCTTATAGATGGTAGAGAGAGTTCCTTGTCTCATGAAGGCTTGGGTATTGGTTTACTCTATTGAAAAGAAGGTTCAAATATTAAATGCAAGAAGTCTTGGGGGAAAAAAGATTCTCAGATTTTCATGCAAAAGCCTTATTGGAAGTGCCCTAGAGAACAGTACTGTTAAGGAAAAAATTATTCATGACACTTGCTAAAGAACAGTAACACAGACTTTGTGTAAGGGGGGCTATTACAATGGGGTTTTGTAAAAGGGGAGAGAGATGAGGCTCAACTCCTAATGCAATCAGGAAAAGTGGGAACAGTCAAGGAGCAGGGTGGGGGCCGGTGGGTAGAAAATTACTCAGAGGAAACCTGAGGGGTAAGGAGGTTTTCTGGCTGAACCAACCTCATAGGATTCTTGCTGAAGGCAGGCCAGGGTGTTCAGACATCACTTGGGGGATGGTAGAGGATGAGGAACCCGATCGGATATCAAAGGTGATCAGCTATCAGGGATGGGGGATTCTGGCTAAACTGACTTAGCAGGATTCTTGCCCAAACTGGACAATGCAGAGATGAGCACAGAAGTCCAAAGGTCCTGGCCTACTTGGGGAGAGGATTCAGAAGAGCCTGACTAGAGTTTAGTCAAGGAAAGAATTTTTGTCAGTGTTTGTGAAGGTGAGGAAAGCAGGATGGGCAGAGTAGGGAGGGGAGCTGTGCTGCAGTTACAGGAGAGGCTTCAGCCACAGGGGCTCTGGAGCTGAGAGTGAAGCCGAATCTGGCCTCTGTACCCGGACACCAAATTAAATCTCAGTGACAGAGTTTTAGGTGAAGTAGAAAAGAATAGCTTTATTGCTTTGCCAGGCAAAGGGGGCCACAGCAGACTTATGCCCTCAAAACTGTATGTCCCCACTTGGAGGGGCTGGTGAGGAGTTTTATAGTAATGGTTCAAAGAGGGTGTGATCAGCTCGGGGACGTACTTCTGAAAGATGAGGTAAGTAGGAGTCAGCATCATCAACTTTCAGGTTCCAACTGGTCTGGGGTCTAGTGCTTGGGGGAAGCATACCACCGTTAATCGTTAATCGTTAACTTCTCCCACTTGGAGGAGGTTTCAGTGTTTGCAAAACAGCTCAAAGATATTGTTGTGTGTATTGATGGGGAACCTGGACCTTGCCCCAAGGCTGCACTATTGTTTCTCTTGACTGTTTCTCCCTTGTCTGGCATCCCCTCCCTTCCCGAATTAACAACGGCTTGAATCTGCTCACTGGAACCCAGGGAAGGTCGTGGAGGCAGAATAAAGGCTATTTCCTGTAATCAAAGAAATGGGAGACACAGAAAGGCTTTGTGCCCAGGAGCCCCATAGGGCCCTGCTCGGTATCAAGAGGGCCCTGCAGAGTTGTCTCAAACTGAGATGAGGTGGCTGGGATTTGTACCTCCACGTGGATCAGTCACTGATTGCAAACTGCTTCTGGGAGGAGGTGTCACCTTGGACAACTCAGCTCCCTTCCAAGGAGGACAGCAGGACTCGGCCGTGAGCTGTCAGTAGCCCGTAGCCCTGGCAGCTGAGGGCTGAGATCCTCGTTCCTGAATGAGGAGTCCAGGCAGCATAGCACAGCATCGTTACTAAAGGTTACAAGACCTTAACAATACTTGCAATAGTAATAACAATGATATTTAATAATCTGATGAATGAACAATTATTGACTGCCCTCCATATATCAAGTTCTATGCTAACCCCTCTCATACGTCATTTCATTTAATCTTCACATAGACTCTAGAAGATAGTTATTCCTGGATAGATTAGTAGTTATCACTAAACTACAGGTAAGAAATTTGAGAGTCAGAGAGGTTAAGACCCTTATTCAAGCTTGCACAACTGGTCAATAACAGATTCAGTATTCGAAACAGGTCCATCCAACCTCAGAGCCTGGGCTTTTAGTCTTCCAGAAATTATCATATTGACCAAGGGCCTTCTGTGTTGCTCTAAGTTTTACACATATGACATTGCTACTCTGCTGAGTAGGATTCAAGCTCCCTGCTCCCCATATGAGGAAGCTGACACTCAGACATCTCAGGTCTCCGTAAAACACGATCTAGACTGGATTCAAACCCAGGTTGTCTGAGCCCAAAGTCCATGTGCTTCTCCATGAACCACGCTGCCTCTTCTAAAAGACAGTGATAAATCTAAAGGGACCAGATTTCAGACCCAGAAAGCTACGTATGGTCCAGGTCTGATGTTCCCTTAATGGCCCAGAGAAGGTTGATGGAATAGCAGGAAAGGTTGCTATGCGTTAGGTTTGCAGGTTACATGAGTTCCTGTTCAGGGACTGTCAGAACCTCTGGTCAAGAGGATTGGAAGAACTCAGGAGAACAGAAGGTGGCGCTGTATTCTCAAGCTGCCTGGGGAGCTAAAGCCAGAGGTTGCACACACAATTAGAATGGGTCTTCCATATATCACCATCACCACCTCTGGTGCCTTAGCAACTGCCAAAGGGGGAAAGGAACCTAAACCTCTCACCTCCTTCATCCCAGTAGAATTACACTGACCTCCTAGGACCTGGGTCTCTAAGTGGGAGGGGAGCAACCACCGGGTCCATCCATTTCCTATGCTATCAGCTCTCTTGGGGCTTTAAAAAGCTAAAGTCTGCCTGCACCTTCCATGACATCACCTGGAATGTGAATCACAGAGGCTGCCAGAAGAGGGCAGGGAGGAGAGAGATAAGCATTCATTAAAGACAGCCTGGAAGGATTTCCAGACACCTCAGACCAAGTGACATGCTGGATCTGAGTAGTTGGTACCCCATTTATCCCTCATCTCCTGCCATCCCCACCTCAACCTTTGTGAATTTAGTGAAAAGAGCATCAATTTTTGAAGGAGATAACCATGGTTTCAATGCTGGCTCAGCTGTGTGAATTGACATATTTCTTAACCTCTCTGGGCCTCGTTTTCCACATCTATAAATGAGAATAACCAGAGCAACATTTGTAAAAGCATCTGGTAAAGTGGACTAGCTTCCTGTAGGCACTCCAAAACAAAACAAAAAGAAAAGAAAAGAAAACATGAATCTTCTTCCCCCGCTCCCCTTCTCCATCTCACTCAAATAATGCAATCTAGGGCTTCCCTGGTGGCGCAGTGGTTGAGAGTCCGCCTGCTGATGCAGGGGACACGGGTTCGTGCCCCGGTCCGGGAAGACCCCACATGCGGCGGAGCAGCTGGGCCCGTGAGCCATGGCTGCTGAGCCTGCGCGTCCGGAGCCTGTGCTCCGCAACGGGAGAGGCCACAGCAGTGAGAGGCCCGCATACCGCAAAAAAAAAAAAAAAGAAAGAATGCAATCTAGGTACGATCAGCACAGAAAAGGAGAGGAGAGATTTCAACACAAACCAAGACATGGAGTAAAGAAAATGTATTTAATGTTATCCATGCTGCATTCTTATATCAAACAGTGTTTTCTCGTCCTAAAGAATGCCCTGGGAGTTTTTTCATTTTATTTCAACAAGTATCTATAGGGCATCTATTACATGTTAGGTGGCTCTGTGGGGCAAAGGTAAAAAAGACATCAGCCCAGCCCTGAAGATGCTCACATGAGAACCAATAATTATGTTTGTGTCCCTTTCAGCCATTTGGAAAGCAGAAAAGCCTTCATGTCACTCCCCAGAGTGCTGTATATGAGCATCTTTTTACTATTCATTGACGTGAAGCTACAGTCACCAGATTAAAAATTTTTGATCCTCATGTCTGTATAGTATTTGCATTTTCCAAAGAGACACTCTGTCATGGACACCTAACTAATAATTGTCAGTGGCTCAGTTGAAAGAGTATGCCTCAGAATCAGATTCAATGTTTAGCCGGCATGTGGGGAGTTTTGCCTGTGTCCCCGCTTGTGGGCAAGAACAGAGATCTGGGTTTTGTCCTAGAAGGACCTTTCACATTCAGTCTGGCTGAAGCAGAATTCAATGGTTACTCTAACTGTAGGTCCTACTGAGAATTAGAGGAAATTATGTTCCCATGGCCCCCGGAGGAGGGAAAACCAATGAAAGTACAAGTCATTATTTCATTCTAAATATGGGCCAAGTTGGGTCCCCTGAAACTTATTAACCTATTAACTACGTGTGTTGGAAATTTGCTTTCACATGGCCTCCTAGGAAGATTTGTCTGGACTGGAAGTGAAGCCCATCAAGGCCATGGCAAGAGTCCTGTGAGTGGTGAGGGGTCTGTGAGTTCTGATAGATGGAGAGAAGCAAATGAAGGCAACCGATTAGATACTCATGCGAGCCCCTCGCTGTGAAAAAAAACATGGAGGAAGAAAAAGATAAGGTAGAAGGAGAAAGGAAGAGGAAGGGGACGCAGAAGAGGAATATGTACTGAGTTCCTAGTATAAGTCAGAGGTTGCCCCGCTGCTTCATAAAGGTGATCTCACTGGCATCTTTATTCCCATTGTACCAAAAACTGAATCCAAGGAAGTTAAGTAACTTCCTGAGGTCACATAAGCTAAGAAGTAGCAGGACTCCAAAATCTCCTCAATTTTCAATTTGACCATTCAGGACAGAGTTTATTAAAGTTCATTTTTATAGAACATGTAGCACATTTAGTTTGCATCTAGGGTGGAGCCGATCCTTTGACATCTCCACTGCCTTATCCTCGCCCCACATCAATTGTTCTCTAAACCCAGTGGAAGATGGAAGACCCTTCTTTGAGATTCAACAATGTGAAGGAGTATGGATTGTCAGGTTGCCCACCAGAGGAAACAGAGCTTCTGGCTTCAGGGGTTGAACCTCAAGAGGCACCCGGAGCAGCCACTGGTCTACTGCAAGAAGGGCAGTGCCTGCCTGGAGCTCACAACCTATAGGAAGTAAATGACTATATAACTACAGTAAGTACTAGGTGCCGCAAAGACAACAAAGGGAAAAAAGATTCCAGGCAGAGGGAACAGCAAAAGAGGGAATTTGCTTGGCACAAAGAAAATCCAGAAAGCCAGTGTGTCTGGGCATCATGAATGAGGGGGAGAGTGTCTGGACATGAATTTGAGGCCTTGTGTGTCTCTCCAAACTGGCTACGTGAGCACCAAACTCATTCCCTTTGGGCACACAGCTAAACTGTGGATCTCAGCCTCTTTTGTAATCAAGTGTGGCCAGGGACTGCATTATAGGCAGTGGGATGTGAGCCAAAGTGGTGTGGACTTGTCCCTCGTTCCACTCTCCCCGCTCCCAATCCCCTAACAAACCTCCAGGTTCGTTCCCATCTGTCAGCTAGGCAATGTCAAGTCCAGTGACCTTGGAAGCCAGGTGTTAAGATGGAGCCACAAGACAGAAGGAGCTTGGCCAACAGAGGCCCATGACTTTGAGTAATGAGGTCATTATAAGGTTCCTGGCTGAACAGTACTTCAGACAGAATAATCAGCACATTTCTCCAAATTCTCCCATACCTAGTTCAGCTACATTGACATTGCCTTACATCTGTTACCAAATTCATATGAAAGAAATATTTGCACTTTCCATGTGCAAGGCAACATGAGACACTGAAGCTGCAAAACTCTTCATATCCAAGTTCCTGCCCTTAAAGTTCTCACTATGGGAGTCACAGAAATAAAGACAAGGAATTTCACTGAAGAGTGTGCGTGATAATCACTATAATTGGAAAATGGAAAAACAGTGTGGGAGCACACAAGATGTAGCCATGGACTCTGCCTGGGGGCTCAAGGAAGTCTTGACAGAGGAGGATCCCTTTGGTCTGGGTCTTGAAGGATGAGTAGGAGTTTTCTTCGTGAAGAAGGAAAGGCAGGGCAATTCCCGTAGAGGAAATAGCACATAGAATGAATTAGAAATCCATATCCATGATGAATTAGAACCATCAGGGAGCCAGTGAAGAACTGTATCATGTGTATAGTTAATTATCTTCTAATGGTACGTTAAGCCCTAGAAAGCAAGAGATACCTTTAATTTCTTTTATTCCTCAAGTTCTGCATATGTGGTAAGAAAGGAGAAGAGAGAGAGAGCAAGGGAGTAAAAGAGGGAAAGAGAGATGGAGGGAGGAAGGGTGAATGACATCCACTCAACCTTAATTAACCAGGGCTGGTCTCACTGATGAGAAAGAACATTCAGGGTTCAGTTGAGTTTCTTTAGCTTGTATCTATGTTCATTTCCCACCATCTGGCAGCTGTTTTAGGCCATTTCATTCTCTGCTGGAAGCATGATCAGACCTGAATTGCAAGCTGTAACTAGTGCACGTTGCACATTAAAGCTGGATTTAATGCATAGTATGGTTTATTAATGTTACAGCATTTACTGGGCATTTAGAATTGTCATTGATTTTTATTCAAAAGGGCACTTTTATTACAACTACATGATGCTAGCAAAATAAAACCCTCCCCCTGCCAAAGCAAATTTGGGTTAATTTGCTGTAAGTGCTTGTGAAAAGCCCAGCTAAACTTGGCTGGTTTGGCTTATCCCTCCCCTGTGATACTTCATGCATACACCTCTGCGTGAAGGATTGCAAGGGGAAATGGATAGCTTCCTCACCTGGACCAGGATGGCTGCCAAACAAACAGAGAGCATTTGTGGTACTTTATTTAGGTTTTGACCATAAAACTAATGAATAAAGGCCTCCAGCTATGAGTCAGTTAATATGTCCAGGATATGAGAGAGAATCTTTGGGATACTCTCATTTTATTTCTTCTCCACCAAGTTTGCACCTACAACAAACAGCCCAAACCTGGGATTTCACAGTAGAAGTTTCTGCTATTACAGTTGTCTTCAAAACTACCAGTTGGCATAGCAAAAATTCTTCCCTCCAATTTCTCCCCCATCTTTTTCCTGGACCCAGAAAACCTTTCCTTGTGATATGGAGATAATAGAGTATACTGTCCAGTATGATAGCTACTAGCCACATGTGGCTATTTAAATGTAATCATAAATTTTTTCAACTAAAAATTCAGTTCCTCATTCACTTTAGACACATTTCAAGTGCCCAGTAGCCACATATGGCTAATGGCTACCATATTAGACAATGTAAATATGGGACATTTCCATCCTTATTTCGGGATTAACATATATGCACTATTATATGTAAAATATATAACCAACAAGGACTTACTGTATAGCACAAGGAACTCTACTAAATATTTTGTAATAACCTATAAGGGAAAAGAATCTGAAAAAAATAAGTATCTATGTATGTATAACTGAATCACTTTGCTGTGCACCTGAAACTAACACAACATTGTAAGTCAACTGTACTTCAATAAAATAAATTTTTTAAAAAAGAAAGTTCTATTGGACAGCACTGCTCTGCATCATAGGTCCCCTCAAGACCATAGAAATAATTGCCCATTTTGCTTGCACAATACATCCTGCATCCACCCATTTTTCTCCCTTCCCACAGTCCTTTTCTATAACGCACACCCCCAGCCTTTTGTTTGAGGTCCTCTGGCCTCTTCCCCTGACTCTAGCCCTCCCAGATTCCAAATTATAACCTCCTATGCCAACCCCACCCCTGCCTGCACTTGCAGACACTTTCCTTCACATTCAATCATTCATTCGAGATTTATTGTGGCAGTATGTGGAAGAATGTGGCACTTGTATGTTCGGTGCTAGGGATGCAAAAGCAAAGAAGGCTTCATTCCTTATCCTCAAGGACATCACAATCAAGCAGAAAGCACTAATTATAACCCTCAGCTGTTGATCAAAAATTCACAAATCAAATCATATCACTTCTCTGCTTACACACCTTCAGTAGATCTCCATCTACCAAAGGAAATGTTACAAATATTTGCTGTAAATTATTCAATCCATATACACACTTTCAGGTGTGCAACCTTTTGCACCCTCACATGCGAAGAGTAGAAAAATATCTGACATATTTTCCTTTCCACTAGGGGTGATATCGTTTCTTTTAAACTTTTCTAAGTTGACACTTTTTCTTTAATGTTTTTTTATTGTGGTAAAAGTCACATAATATAAAACATACTATTTTAACCATATTTAATGGTACAGCTCAGCAGCACTAAGTACATTCACATTGTTGTGCAATTCTCACCATCATCCATCTCCCTAATTTTTCACCTTCCTAAACTGAAACTCTGTCCCCTTTAAACACTAACTCCCCATTCCCCCTCCCCACCCCACCCCCACCCCCAGCCCCTGGCATCTACCAATTACTCTCTGACTCTATTGACTCTTCTAGGTACCTCATATAAGCGGAATCCAACAGTATTTGTCTGCATTGGAATGCATTTTAAGTTGACACTTTTGAGAGATGTGTTTACTTTCTGATACAAAACTGGATGCCAAAGACAGAACCTGGAAGGAAGAGGCATGAGGTTCTTCCCAGAAAGGCCTCAGGGACTCCAGGAAAGGCCAATGGTTGGGCCGCTTCCAAAGGTGGCTTGAATAAGTTGAGCCCCAGAGGGTGTGTTGGGCTGTGAAGGCTCTACTACTCATTTGCACCCCATCGTGCCAACCTCACCCAGTACCACAGCTCGGCTGCCAGGCTACATCTGGGCAGAGAGGAAGGGGGAGCTCACCTGAGCCCATACAGGCCAACAAAGGAAACTTCCATGAGTTACTCGATATGCTGATGGTGGTTGTTACAGTTACATGTCTATGTGGGCCCTTGCATCTCCTTGACATTCTAGAAAGGTGGGCAAAGAGATGAAGTAGCTGCCCTCCAGATGAAGATGACCTTAACAAAGCGGGATCTGTCACCTCCAGCCCCACTCAGCAATCTAACAGTATCGTCCACTCCAAGTGGTCAACCACTGCCTGTCTTTCCCAGCCCACAGGACCTAGATCTCCAATTGGATGCTTTCTCTCTACCAGGAAACAAGATCTGAAAATAAACTGCTGAGCACAAGCAGGACGAGGGGGTGGAGTGCCAGGCCCTGGCCAAGGTTTTTGGGTTTTTGGCCTGTTTGTTTTTTAACTGTCAGAATCGAATAAATGTATTTATTCTTCTGCCAAACACAACAACTGATTTCCATCTACAATTATTTTTTAAGATAAGAAGCAATAAGTCAGTTGAAGGAACAGCTGTGGCCTTGAGCTGTGGAACGTTATTATGCTTTAACACATCCACTGAGAAATGCAGAGCTCGTGGGACTAGCTTCATTGGCTGCAGCAGGGATGGATGTACACCACCTGGACAGGGGCCTGGCACCTCACCGGTTGCTGCCCAGACCATCTCTCCATGGGTTGTGATGTTTCCACTATCCCTTGCATCAACTCTGACCTCTCAGATGTACCTATTCTATATCCACTTTTTTTTTTTTGCGGTACGTGGGCCTCTCACCACTGTGGCCTCTCCCACTGCAGAGCACAGGCTCCAGACGCGCAGGCTCAGCGGCCATGGCTCACGGGCGCAGCCGCTCTGCGGCACATGGGATCCTCCCGGACCGGGGCACGAACCCGCATCCCCTGCATCGGCAGGCAGACTCTCAACCACTGCGCCACCAGGGAAGCCCTATATCCACTTTTTATCTAACATTACAGCCACCCTGAAGCCTTTTTGCTCCACCCTGCCCCATGTACAGGAGACTGTACCAGTAAAGACTGGTCCAGCCAGCAATGGACCATGGGAGCAGTAAACTGCATAGTGGCTAAGAGTGTGTCCTCTGATGGCTGGTGGCTTGGGTCCACTATTCATCCACTAACTGTAGAACTTTGGGCAAGGTAATCCTCCTCCTCTCCAATCTTCAATTCTCTTATCAGTAAAGTGGGAACAGTTGTAGTGCCTTGTCCCTAAGGTGGGGACAGCTGTAGTTCCTTGTCCCTAAGGTGGTAGGGAGGATTCAATGAGATAACCCAGCTAACAATTGGACACTCAGCACAGTGACCCCTTGTATGTACTCAGTAATTGTTAACTACTTCTTTTTTTAGTCTAGAATTCCTCACTCTGTTGGACATGGAAATATTGACAGCTGGACCATGTAAGGCAAGGACCTTCTGTTTCTTTAAGTCTTCCCAGTTTCTGCCTTCCATGGGAAGATATAGTGGTGACAAATTCACCCACTACCTGGAAAGAACTCAAAGCCCTGCCTAAGACCTCAGGGTAGCCAGTCCAGCAGAATGAGTCAGAAGGAGTAGACAGAGGTAGAAGTGTGCTCCATGTCTACTTGAAATTATGTCTTAAGCTTGAAGGCTCTCGCTCATCCCAAGACTTATCCTGAGCAGAGTTTCTTCACGACAAACCCTGAGGCATAACCCAAGGCACAGCACTTCTAAAACCAAGACTTTTCCTTGAATGAGTATTCTCATCCTTAGCCTATTATCACACTGAGGGATCTAGGAGCTATGGCCCTTTGATCACCACTTCTCAGGGATGCTCAGAAAGCCTGCGGTTGATTGAAGTCACCTCTCTGAAACGAATCACTCTTCTCTGTAGTTTAAACTTTGGGTATCTCTTAGGCATCACCAAATGGAATGGCTAAAAAACGCTGTGACAAAAGCATAGTGAAATATTCATACCCATGATCTGTCCCTGTCATTTGCCCCACATAATGCCCCTGAGACAAGTTAAAAGTTCCCAGTGGGTGACAGTCAAAACCTGAAAATTTTCCCTGGGACATCAATCATTCCTCAGTAACTTGTTAGAACAGAGTGACTTTCCATGGAAGCTGGTCCAGAAAAAACTGGGGACCCTGAGTCAGAATAAATTCTCCTATCCACCTTTCTAATAGTTTTAATGCAACTTAGGGTTGTTTGTTTGGTTTTTTTAAAAAAATCATCTTTGCATGGTGAATCCTTAAAACTCTGATGAAGGAGTGGACCCTCCCCAGAAAAGTACGTACTCACAACCACACATAATTTGCCAAATTTTCGAGCACTCGGGGACCTCCTGAGTTCATCTGTGGACCCATTACGAATCCCTCCTTTGGTTACTTCTTTCAATCACTTGCTGTCAGTAACATCTATGTCAGGCAGAATATGCTGTGTGATCAGCTCTCTCCCACGGCAAATCTGCTTTGAAAATGTAGCTGCTGCAGAAGCGGGGGCGGGGCGTGGGCGGGGGAGAGAGTGAGCCCACTTTGGCTCTGGGTGAGACAAGAAGTGTCTCCTGGCCCACATGCCCCTTGGATAGTTGTTCCCTCCTACTCAGAAACCCTTCCGAGCTATGTTTTACTCACAACACTTCTGACACCAAATGTGTGGAGTTTTTGTCTCACACCAACCAATCCTCCAGCAGTCTGGACACAGACTGGGTGTCCTACAGCTCAGTTCAGTTCTGACCCTAACGACCCAGAGTTAGCAGAGACCCCAGAGGTCTAAGGGCTCCATCCTCCAAGATGGCCCTCATTTCAGATGTCAGTCATTTAAGTCTCGGGTCCCCAGGTGACCCACCCTTCTGTGGCTACAAAGTCAGGGGGTTCTTACAACCCCTTTTTCCAGGTTTGATAATTTCCTAGAATGGTTCAGAAAACTCTGGAAAACACTTTTCTTGCTATTACCTGTTCACTGTAAAGGATGCACATGAACAGCCAGATGTAGAGGTACCCGGGACAAGGTCCGGAGATTCCCTGTCTTCCTGGAGTTGGGGTGTGCTACCCTCCCAGTCCGTTGATGTGTTCTCCAACTCTGAAGCTCTCCAAACCTACTGTTCAAGGGTTTTTATGCAGATTTCATTACTCGCCGTTGGTGATTTACTAACCTCCAACCCCTCTCTCCTTCTAGAAAGTTAGGAGGCGGGGCCAAGAAGTTCCAAGCTTCTAATCGAGGCTTGGTATTCCTGACTACCCATCCTGAAGCTTTCTAAGGGTCTGATACCACCGTTAGAACAAAAAGCATTCCTATCACCCTTCACTCAAGAAACTCCAAGGATTTTAGAAGCTCTGTACCAGGAACTGGGGACAAAGACCAAATATCGTACTTAATATAATACCACCCCTGTTTCCTGCCTTCCACGTGGAACATTCCCCAGGCCTCCTAGATTGATTGAAACCTGCTCGTGTCAGAAGAGGTGCAAGAACTGTTGAACTATCTCATACCCACTTAACTGTGGGTTTGAAAAGTTTGGAGAGCTGCAGAGGACTGTGTAAAAGTATGACAACTCTCCTGATGGAGACTGAGAATGAACTTGGCAATGGCTTCATCACTGTAGTCCTTCAGAGACCAGATGGTCACCCATCTAATCCAGGCTCGCTACATCAAACACTGCACACTGTCTGTGCCCTCTCTCCCCATCCAGCAATGTGCCCTCCCCGCTGGGATCGAGTTCCATCCCCTTCTGGCTCAAAGCCAGTGAATAATCTATCCATCTTTCAAGGTACACAAAACTATATTGCTAGAAAGAGGGAAGGGGCAGGTGGAGGCTGAGAAAGTCCTTCCATCTCCCATCTGGACCACCCTTCCACCAGGGCTTGGATCCCATCCACACACCCAGATGAGCGCTGGAACTCACCCTCTGGGGGAAGGAGGGATTTGCTCTCTTGCTTCAAATGCTTTGCTGGTTGTGTTTATTGGCCCATTAATTATCTGTCTACGTCTTTTAACAGTATCAGTCCTGGAAAAAAAGCACAAGATGATGCCAATGTGACTTTTCAGGGTGATGGAAATTACCAAGTGGTCCAGCCCTGGAGAGCCTGAGGCAGTGTAACAAGGTTCTAATGTAAAGCACAGAGCAATTAGCAGGGAGATTTACCTCCCTGTCTTAAAAGCATTTTTATTACTTAATCAATCACAAGCAATTTCTAAACAACACTGGGGTTTTACAAGGAGCCATAAATCTTTCCCATTTGCTTCCAGGAGAAAGAACAGAAGAAACAGACACGACATTCCAGGAGGGACATTGTATCAATTAAAACAAAATGGAACCCAAGTCACTTGGGAAACAGGAAGTGGGCAGGAGGTAGCCCCAGGGTCACAGAAGATCCAGGGAAGGAGCTGGTCTGTAGGGGTCTCAGGTATCTAGTCCTGACCACAGGTTCACATTCAATTGTGTCTCATACATTCAGAGGAAGGAGGAACACAGGATGAAGAAGCATGCAGCTAGCCAAGGAGATTTTCTGCCAATTTCTTTTTTTGCGGTACACGGGCCTCTCACTGTTGTGGCCTCTCCCGTTGCAGAGCACAGGCTCCAGACGTGCAGGTTCAGCGGCCATGGCTCACGGGCCCAGCCGCTCTGCGGCATGTGGGATCCCCCCGGACCGGGGCACGAACCCATGTCCCCTGCATCGGCAGGTGGACTCTCAACCACTGCACCACCAGGGAAGCCATCTGCCAATTTCTTTTTTGGCAGAAGGCTTTCTATAGCAAGCCTGTCTGTGGGCCTCAGTTTCCTCATATGCAAATTGGGAGAATTCAGACTGGATTACATCCAAGTGATTCTCAGTCCTGACAGCGTTTCAGAATCACTGAGGAATGTTTTAAAAACACCATTGCCAGGCTCCTTTCCAGACCAGTGAAATCAGACTATCTGAGGCCAAGCTGAAGGGTCTTGAATCTCACCTAGTTTCAGTTTGAACACCCAAGCAAGCAGGGAATCTTAATTCGAAAATAACATGCTTCGAATCTGCACAGCAGTGACCTCAGCAATTAACGACAGAGATGTTCAGCTGTGTTCACGTATTCACTCTCTCCTTTCTCCAACAGACCCTTCCTCGGCTCTTCTCCACAGTAAGAGCCTGGGCTGGGCCCATGGACCTGCGTCTCACCACCTGTTACGATGCTCAAGGGGAAATGTCCCATTAGCTCTCATTTAAACCGCAGAAGTGGATCCGGGAGACCTCGGCTAACAGGTGTAAAGGTTGGGAACCACTGTCCACAGACAAATTATAAACACCTATCGGTGTGCTGTTGACCCTGGTTCTCAAGCCCTCTCAGAAGAGTGGTGCAGAGGAACGATTCTTCCCTCACAAGACTGAACCGGGCAGAGGAGCTCCCAAAACCCAACCCTGGTACTTCAACTGGTTCCACCATCAGCAAATGCAGCAGAAACCAGGTGACTAGGGAACCAAGGAAAAAGAACCCGATGGAAGTGATGCTGGATCTGCCTGAAACATTTTCTTGGGCCCAGGATGGATCTGTTCCTAAAGTCACCACTTAAGACAGTAACATGTGGGTCCCTCCAGAGAGGTGGCCTGCAGCAAAGGCTGTACTTGGCCAACCCCTCACGGACCCCAAAGTCAACATCTTTTCTTCAGGTAAGTATAGATTATCAATTACCTCCCAAATTTTGACCCAGTATAACACCTTTTTTTCCCCTAATTTTACCTGAGACCTCGAATTTGAAGGAAAAACATTTTTTTCTTAGTCATATGGAATTACAATCAAGTTCCAATGCTTCCATCTATAGAAGGTTTCCCTTTTTTCTTCTGAACGCTTCTAGCATTTATCTACCTCTTACATGGAATGTATCTCATCCTGACTTTAATTATAATATTTGTACCATAACATCTTTTCTGCTAGACTGTTGATTCCCTAGTGCAGTAGAAAGAACAAGCTTTTGGAGTCACAATGATCAAATCCCAGCTCCTGTCCTTTCATGGCTGTGTGGCTTTATGAAAATTGTTTGACCTTTCTGAGCCTCAGTGTCTAAATCTAAAAAGTGAAGATAATAAGACCTACTTGACAGCATTGGTATAGGGATGAAAGGAGCCAGCACACCTTGAGTCTCTTAAGGTTACCCATGCTCAGCTTAGAGGGTAGTGCTCAGAACCTACCAAGTACCCCTGCTACGGTCCATGGACTTGAGAGCACATGGTGATTTCACTTGAGCATTGTGAGGAGTGCAGAAGGAAGGTACATTCCAGCATCAGGAGTGGGGAGGAGATAGTGGGGCTGTCTGCTGGGAGGGGTCAGGACCAGCTGGGAGGGCTGGTGCCGCTGGTTGTTGGGTGAGTAGGTACATTGGAAAGACCCCTGCCTATGACGACCTTCTTTACATCTTTCCCATGTCAGGCTTTTGCACTGCTTCCCCTGGCAGCTTTCAACACTGCTCAGCAGCAGTCCTGTCAATAGTACTATGAAAGATGCAGAAAACTTTCTAAACTGCTCACGGACAGTGACCACTCCCCTGGTCCTGTGGCTATACACACACACACACATACATATACCCACACATATACATGTATACATATACACACGGACACACATACAGATAGACATCCACACACAGGCACACACATACTCTTGCACATACACACATAAAACCTTGTACTTAAGTAGCTGCAAATCTACGGAGCCCTTTCGTTTGGTGCTGGTAAAGTGCTGACTGCCTCCTTGCCCAGTAGCCAGCCACCAAGGTAGTAGAAGATCAAAATTAAAGTGCTATCTTTCACTAAACCCTGTGCCACCAACACAGAGGGCGCAGGACAGAGGGCAGATTCCTGCCCAAGCCCCGCTTACTCCAAATTAGAGGTTGGAAAACTTTCTATAGAGAGTCAGATAGTACATCTCTGTAGTTCTGTGGGCCATTTGATCTCTGCCACACTCAACTCCGCTGTCGCAGTTCAAAAGCAGTGATAGACGATACATAAACAAAAGGACACAGTCATGTTCCAATAAAACCTTACTTATAGAAACAAGGTTTCTGAATCCTGGTCTACAGTCTTGGTTCTTAATCACTAGGCTGTAGAACTTGGACTTGTTTTTCTTAATTCAAAACATGGTTCCTTCAATTTATTAATATGTATAGCAAATGTGTTATCTCTACACCTCTTGACCTAATAATTTCACTTGTAGGAATTTATCTTAACAATGACCAACAGTTATGGATCATTTTATATTCAGAATCTACTTAATCTTCCCAGTAGGAGATGAGATGAGTCATATTTTTGTCTCCATTTTGCAGATGAGGAAACCGAGGCATAAAGATGCAAAGTGACTTTCCCCCAGCCACACAGCTGGTAAGTGATAAAGCTGGGTTCTGAATCAAGGCAGTACTTTCTAACACTCCTATGAAAAAGGTATGCAAAATTGGACAAATGCAGAAAAATCCCTGGTTTTTACGCAACTAGGTTCATAACAGCATAAAAGAAAATAATCTAAACATCGAATATGGACAATGGGTAAAAATTGTGGTACAACAGAATAAAAGGCAACGTTCTCAACTGATAGAGAAGAATGTTGACTCTGTTTGCCAAAAGGGCTGCAGCAATTCCAGTCATCCCTGGATGCATGCCCCTTTGCAATGCCACGTTGCTGGTCCTGCCGTCAAAAGTTAGAGCCTATTTCCTGTCTGTCGAATGTGGGCTCACCCTGTGACTTGTAGACCAATAGAATGAGGGGGAAGTGATGTCATAAGATGCCCAGCGCTAGGTCCCAAAAGGCCTTGCAGCTTCCACCTTTGCCCTTTTGAGATGCTGCTCTGAGCCCACCATGTGAAGAAGTTGCATCCAGCTTACTGGGGGACAAGAGGCCACATGGAGGAGAAACAAGGCCCCTAACTGCAGAACGAGTGACCCCAGGGGAGTAACGTTGCAAAGCTAAAACACAGAATACCCAGTTAAATATTCTTTCCAGATAAACAATGAGTAGTATTTTAACATAATTGTGTCTCAAATATCACATAGACGTGTTTATACTACACAATTATTCATTGTGGATCTGAAATTCAAATTTAACTTGGGTGTCTTGTATTTTTATTTGCTAAATCTGACAGCCCTACAGGTGAGTTTAGCAGAATAACCCAGCCTGAATTGCTGATCTAAAGAAACATGAGAAATGATACACTGTTATTTTAAGCTACCAAGTTTTGCAGAGGTTTGTTGCACAGTGACATAACAGAAACACTGCCCTATTTATTGGCATGGAAAATATTTACTATAGGATTAGGGGGTAGTCATATAGGCAGAGAAGAAAGAGGGCATAAAGAGAAGAAAGAGTCACGACCTTGAGCAGAGAAATGACACCAAGTACATGTATGTATACATATGTATATATGTAAAGTACATATGATCTCCGTGTTCAAATTAAATACTTAATTTTTAATGATTTTTTTTTTTTGGCTGTGTTGGGTCTTCGTTTCTGTGCACGGGCTTTCTCTAGTTGCGTCGAGCGGGGGCTGCTCTTCCTTGCAGTGCGCAGGCTTCTCATTACGGTGGCTTCTCTTGTTGCGGAGTACGGGCTCTAGGCGCACGGGCTTCAGTAGCTGTGGCACGCATGCTCAGTAGTTGTGGCTCGTGGGCTCTAGAGAGCAGGCTCAGCAGTTCTGGCTCGCAGGCTTAGTTGCTCCGCGGCATGTGGGATCTTCCCAGACCAGGGCTCGAACCCGTGTCCCCTGCATTGGCAGGCAGATTCTTAACCACTGTGCCACCAGGGAAGCCCTAATGATGCATTTTGAGGATGTGTACTGATATGCATAAATGTCAAATATATATTGGGAGGGGAAAACCCCAAATTTCTAAGTTTGGATTCCAAGATCTCATCTTTGAGATATTTTGATAATGATTTCCTAGTGAAATCTCTGCTTAGGACCTAATGCTATGTTAATATTTTTCAAAGAATAAAATCTGTTGATGATTTCCTGTTAAATTTCAAAACGTAGTTATAAAAGAGCCACACGGGCATGATTCCATTTTGATATACACGCACACATACACACACACACCCAGAATTGACAGTGTTTGATGGTAGGGAGTGAATAGAGGTGGTTTTCATTTTGTTTTTACTCTTCTTTGCACTTTCTCATTTTCCTGCAATGTACACTTCTCTCTTGTGTAACGAAGGATGTGTGAGCGTGTGTGCATCCGTGTGTGCATTTACTGTGACTTTTAATCCCCTAGCCTTGTAGCAATCATTAAGTATTTACAGAGTTCTTGGTCTTTCACCAGCACTGTTTGTGAAAGCAAGTACCATAAGCAATAAAAAGTAAATAAAAAGCAAAGCCTGCTTCTCTGGCCCAGGTGAGAGTGAAATAACAGAGGACTCAGGTAGTTATTTAAAATATGTGGTGCTTGGGGATGTACTATATCCAAAGTGATGCCAGAAAAAAGTGACGCTGTGTCTGTGGACTTCTTGGTAAGCTGTAAAGTGCTATAAAGTATGGTATTTTTAAGCCCCCCTTGGAGAGATGTATGAGCATTACTTAGAAAGCTTTTTTTAAAAAATACCTATGCCTGGGCCCCTCTGCTGGAGATTATAATTCATTAGATGTGGACAGGGCCACAGGTTATCTGTATTTTATAAAGCTCTTCGTTTGAGAATCACTGAGCCGATGTTTCTCCCGGTTATTTCTCTTCCATTGTGACTTTGAGCTATGGGAAGAGTTAAAGAAAGCTTCTTGGATGGGGCGGCCCCTGGCTGAGGCCTGAGGGTTGAGGGACCAAACGAGCCATCTCTAGTCTTCATGGTAGATTGTCACGTTCACTGCCAATACTGTGTGCAGATGGCTTCCCAGCGTGGTCCCCCATAGCCAGCCCGCCCTCACAGGTCCTGGAACTGGTCCCGCTGTCATCCAGCTCAGGGCGCGTTCACTCTGCAGTCTGGTCTTTGCCCACAATCATGCCCCTGATCTAGAGTTTGGGCTTCGCTTTGCATCTGCTCCCCCCGATTCCTCTCAGCCCTTCTGGCTTCTCAAGTTCACCTTCTCAGCATCCCAGAGGAGGCAGAGCCCTCCAAGGTCAGCTTCTGAAGGACCCTGCTCGAGCCTGTTCCACTCATCAGCACCCCAGCCCCACCTCCAAAATCAAACTTCCAGAAAGAGAAAGCAGAGAATTAGAAGGGAGTTTCTTGGTTTCCAGTGCAGCTGTGCTATCAATTCATCCTGTGGCCTTAAGCAAGCTCCTGAAGCTGGTGGCTCTGGCCCCCGACCCCAGCATAAGATCCATAACTCCTCGGAGTGGCAGCCACATGAAAACCAGAGGTGGTATAGAGTTGTAGGCTGTGAGGTGGGCTTAGCATGGCTGCAGGCCCGTGGCGTGTGCAAGGCGAGTGGGCCATAGGACCAGCATGCGAGAAAATACAGAAGCCAGAAGGGGGGCAGGGGCCAGGGACCCACTCTGATGGTACAGAACCCTCAGCCAGGTGGTGGGGGGCATCGCCTGGGCCCAGGAGAAAGCGCTCTAGCAGTCCAAAGAGGACTTGGAACAGGAGGGGCAGGGAATGCCAATTTTCTACAGAATCCCAGGATTGTTGTGGGATAAGTGGAGAATGGAACCAGGAAAGAGGAAAGAAATTATTGAAGGAGGAGGTAGTTTTGAGGAAAGTAGCTTTAGGGCCCAACCACAGGCCCATTTGAGCCCATCCTGTCTCGTTTTCTTTGGACAGCTGCCGCATCCTTAATCCCCATCCTTAAATACCAGCACACAGAGGCCGGGAAGCCAATCCCAGCCCACAGTGAAATCAACAAGCAGCAGAGATTGCCTGTTGCTTTGCCCTGGGCATGTGGTGGCAGAGGCAGGGCTGGGACCCGCACGCACTGACCTCTGGTTGGAGAGCTCCTACTGTACCACACTGACTCCAGGATTCTTCCGTGGAAAAGTCCTCTGCCCAGGGACCTGTGGCCTTCACCAGCTGACAGAAAGAGCCTGCTCTGTACTCCTGGGCTAAAATGCAAAGGTCAGCGGCCAGAACTACCCTAGAGAGCGAAAAACATGAGGTGGTGTGTCTGTCTAACCTAAACATAAGACACATCGGTGTCTACTTACAAGCCAGCCTGACTCACTCTCCGTTACCCACCTCTCAGCTTAATGAGAACCCCTGTCTTCCTGACAGACTCACACAGCTGCTGTCCTGAGCTAGATTTTGCTTCAGCGGCCTCAGTAGATCAGGAAGGGGGTGGGGACCCACCAGGTCAACATCTGGTTGATTCTGTCCTAAATGTGTAGCCCAAGCCATCAGGGACATTAATAATTACAACACCACCAGTGCTTTATAAAATCGTCTCTTTGATTGGGGTCACATTCAGTGCCAGCTTTCAACTATCCACACAAGGAAGGAGAAAGGGACTAGTTAGGGCCAGAAAAAGAGCAAATTCAAGACAATAAATAAAAACCAGTCTGCAGATGATAGGCTAGGAGGATCATCTGTATTTAGATAATTGAGCTATGACCATAAGCAAGCCATTTATTCAACAGACTCTGTATGTGTAAACCAGGACTCCAATTTATTAACTTACTGCTCAAAATGAATGCACTGTCATGTGGCCCAGATGCTCACATCCATCTGATGGAACATGCATTTGCTCCATCGGTGGCAGCTACTGGCGAAGTCAAAGTATCTAAACGTTGCTTGGTGAGCATGGAATCCATACAGGAGGAGCTTGCTTTGTAATTTAAATTCAGCAAAAACTTATTGAGCTCTATAAGTCAGGATCGTGCTGGGTAACGGAGGACACAAAGTTGTGATTTCCAGCTTTGAAGTTTGCAGTCAAATAGAGAAGTGTGGTTGGATGGTAATTTAATGTGATCAACATCACAACAGAGATATTAGGCGTGTGGGCAGGGGATCCGGAGGCCTGGAAAAGCGTTGCCTTTCTGCTGAGTCTTTATAGGAGTTAGGAGTTAAACCTTAATAGGGGATGTACGTTTACGGTGGGATAGATTTCAGGCAGATGTAAGAGTGCATGCAAAACACCAGAAGACAAAGGTGTGAAGGGTCCTTGTGTCTAGACCATGGTGTGAAATGGTGAAAGATATCAGATTGTGACAGTGTTAAGATGCTAAGGAAGGTGGATGTTATTACCAAGCCAATGGTGCTCAACTTCAGCTGCATCAGCCTTACCTGGGGCACATTTTAAACACTGTGAGTCTTCTACTGACGCAGAATCTCAGGAGAAGGGGCTCAGGCATTCATATTATTGAGAGGCTACAAAGCTGATTCTGAAATGCAGCCTGGGAAGAGATTCTAACACAGGAGATGATGGAGCATATTTTCAAAAACTCTTAATGGACATAATAGGGATGTTATTGTATACCCACTTCACAGATGAGGAAACTGACAATACAGTGGGGGAGAAAATGATCTCACTGGGGAAGAAAAAAAAAACAGGGCTGGTGTATTAGTCAGAAGGGTTCTCCAGAGAAACAGAACCAATGGGAAATATATAGATATAGATTAGATCTATAAAGAGACAAAGAGAGATTTTAGGAATTGGCTAATGAGACTGTAGGGGATGGCAAGTCTGAAATCTCTAGAGCAGGCTAGAAATTCAGGTAAGAGTTGATGTTGCAGCAGGCTGGAAACTTTGGCTAGGTTTCTATATTGCAGTTTCGAGCATTCCTTCCTTTTCAGGACACTTCAGTTTTTACTCTTAAGGCCTTCAAGGGACTGGATAAGACCCATCCATAGTACAGAGGGTAATCTGCTTTACTAAAGTCTACTGATGTAAATGTCAATCACATCTTTAAAGGACCCTCACAGCAACATCTAGACCCTCACAGCAACATCTAGTATTTGACCAAAGAACTGGGAACCATTAGCCCAGTCAACACATAAAATTAACCATCCCAGCTCTAGCCTACCACTGCTCTCCTTCCTGGTTGGGGGAAGGATTTGGACAGGAGGAAATGCTTCTCCTGACAATCAAGGCTGCCAGCTCCTCTGGCCACCTCCCTCCCTGAAACAAGGGTGTTGAATCCACAGCCTGAGAGACAGCACCTTAATCCAGAGAAAAAGGAACTAAACCAAGGGCCCGAAATCTTGATATACACCCTGCACCACCGAGTGGGCCAGCCCATGCGGTCTTCTTTAAGGAAACTTTGTTGTTTTTCCACTTTAATGGGGCTGGGCTGTTACAATGGCAGTCACTGGTTTCTGCCATTTCAATGATTAATAAGAACAAGTGGCCTGGTGCACAGTTCACAGATCTAACCACGCTGAGGATTTTGATAAATGGCTCCTCTATATTTTCATTTCATAGAGTTTCACATCACACAGTGAAAAACAGGACTGTGCTGCTTCATGGTGCAAAACTTGCCCACCAAGGAGAAGCCTTCCCGCATGTACGGGGAGCTTGGGCAACGCTGCCTGCGGCAGCCCCGCTTTCTCTCCTGTCCTGCCCCCTGAACCTCAGCTCTGCCACAGGGGAAAGTGGGAGGCCGCTGCTGCCAGTTTCCCGGAGCAAGAAGAAAGCGTGTGGGTTTTTTAAATTAGATTGATCTAAATCAGTAACTGTGGTTCCGTCTAAATCTTATTTTATCCTACCCATCTGAGGGCAAAAAAATAAAAACTCAAAGAAGTAAGTACATAGGGCTTCCCTGGTGGCGCAGTGGTTGAGAGTCTGCCTGCCAATGCAGGGGACACGGGTTCGTGCCCCGGTCCGGGAAGATCCCACATGCCGTGGAGCAGCTGGGCCCGTGAGCCATGGCCGCTGAGCCTGCGCGTCCGGAGCCTGTGCTCTGCAACGGGAGAGGCCACAGCAGTGAGAGGCCCACATACAAAAAAAAAAAAAAAAAGTAAGTACATAAACATCGAACTATCACATTGTTTTAAAGGATATTTAAACCAGAAGGGACCTTTAAAACTCACTCATAATACTATGAATTCTCTAGAGATCAGGAATGGGAAACAACGTGCCCAAAGTCACTGCCCAATTCTAAAACCAGAGCCTCCAGATTCCCAGTCCATTGGTCAGCCTTTCTTTTCCTCCCTTCCTTCCTTCCTCCATTTTCTTTTTATTTAGCATCAAGTAGTTTACACTCACAGGGTGGCAGTCATGCTTTTTAGCTGCAAACAACAGAGTCCACTTTGGCTAATTTAAACAGGAAAAGGAATTATTAAGGGATGTTGGTTATCTCACAGGAAGATAAACAGACTAGAAGCTGAGTATCCAGATATAAGTGCAGGTCTGCCTGGTATGCAGACAGCATCCACTACTGCTCCTGAGTGATAAGTCCAGTGAAATACCAGGTCATTACGATGGGTCCCAATCCAATGTCACTGATGTCCTTATAAAACATGACATTTAAAAACAGACACACACAGAAAGAACACTACTTGAAGAGGAAAGCAGAGATGGAGGTGATGCTTCTACAAGCCAAGGAATGTCAAAGATTGCCAGAAATCCACCAGAAGCTAGGAGAGAAAGCTAGAAGAGATTCCTCAGAAGGAAGCCACCCAGCCAATACGCTGATCTCAGACTTCTCATTTCCAGAACTGTGAGATAGTAAGAAAGCCACCGAGTTTGCACTACTTTGTTATGACAGCCCTAGCAAACTGCTATAGAAGGCTACAGCTTGGGATAGTAAACCCCACAGTTACTTAAGTAGGAAACAGGAAGAGGGGTAGACAGCCAAGGAGATCTTCAGTTTAACTAGTATGACTGTAGGAACAAACCCAGATGCCCTAGCTTGGCTTCCAAAGTTCTCCTCACCTCCTCCAGCATGGTCCCCCAAAACAGGGGGACCCTGTTTTGGGTCCCCACGCCAGCACCCTTGAATTTCTCATAGGTCCCCAACATGCCAGCTCCAGAGCTGATCCTTTGCCCTCCATGTGCATTACTTGCACTGGAACATCCTTTCCTGTTTGGTAATCCATCCCATTACCAATCCATATGTGCCTGAAATATACCTACTCATCCGTAAAAACATAGCTCAGGTATGGTCTCTTCTATGCAAACACCCCAATACCCTCAGCCACAGCAAATTATTCCCCCCGACCCTCCCATCACAGGGTGATTTCTATCATTCCTCTCTCTCCTTCCTTCCCACCGTATAACTTCCCTCCCCCTGTCCATTTGTTCATCTGTCTCCCCTACCAGGTTAGGAATATCGGGGAGACAGAGACCACTGAAATCATCTCCGACGCTCCCACAGTGCTGGAGCATGTGGCCAGAAAATGAGCCCCTCTGTAACTTTAGACCTTTGAGTCGCCTATTTGGAAAGTTTAAAAAAATCTCACCAGCAACCAGATCCTGAACGTCATATGTCATGCTTTATTCCCCTGGACGAATACCATCTCTCTTCTATAGCTTTCTTTACACAAATACTATAAACTGTCCTGACTCTATTAGTAAGTATTTGATGGGACAAATATGGTGGCCTTCCAAATCCAGGTTATCAGTACCCCTTCCAAATATTCTTTCTCAAGTTTGACCCCTGACCCCCGAGGTCTTCCTCTTTCTCCTCTGGGTCGTGTCTTCATGTTCCCTCTTCCCTGCCTGATGGTCACGGGATTCCAATTTCTCAGGGATTATAAGGCAAAACTTGGAAGGAGTCTTGAGTTTTACTCAGGTATAAAAGAAAGCCTGACCTTTTCATGCTTGAGGGAGCTGGCTGGTGAGCACACTCCCCCCTCTTTTCTAAAATGCAGTTCTCACAAATGACAAAGTCTTGCTTCTGAATTCTAAGTTCTGTGGTCTTTTTTCCTACAACATGTGGGCTAAGTACCATGAAATTCTAGTGAGAAATGTGATGGACGAATAAATGAATGAACGGACAAAGATAGCTAAAAAGAAGAATGCATTTGAATACACAAGATTTAATCATCTAATTATTCAATAATAACATACTCAATCTCTTACTTTTTTCTTTTCTTCAAAAGTGTTGCTTTTTGCCAAGTAACCACCATAGTTTTCTTTTCTCCAGGCCTACCTACTTTCTCCCCATTTTTCTCTAATCTGCCCACTGCGTATAATGGAAAGCAAATACTGGCACAGTCCTGCTGTCTGCCCAGGTGAAGGAATTCAATGATGCTGACATGAGGAAGTGCAAATTCAACTCTGCAGCTATCAAACCCAATAACATTTTGGAGGAATCTGAATAAAGGTAATTACTGTGTGAAGGTAAATTGCCTGGGGAAAGAAAAATAACGGAGGCAAAATGATTGAACATTTCAACTATAAAAGCCTGTTCACCGTGAGCTACTAGGGAAGCAAAGACCTGACCTGCCAGAATGCAGAGATTTTACCCTGAGAAAGAGCCAGATTCATCAGGGTTAATGTCTTTCCCCTGGTTTCCCTCACATCTAGCTCCTTGGGTAGCCAAGGGCACAATGAAGGTGTCTTAGCTCCTTTTAGAGGTACTGAAGTATAACTTTTATCTTTACGGCTCTCCTCTCTCTATTCCTTTACTGATCTCCCTTGACGTCCTTGTTCAAAAGCTAAAACCTCCTTTGAAGTCCTTGCTCCGGTATGACAGGTGTTCTGCTAGATGCAGGGATATCAACATGAAATACACCAGTGCACACAAACACATGCATAAAACCACAAACATGTGATCACACACAAACACGCACACACATGGGCTTGCATTCCTACACAAACACACATGTACACACATACACACACATCCAACCCTTGAGAAGTTTGCAATCTAAGAGGACTGTTAGAATTCAAAATGATTGCTAACCTGGAATTATCTCCAAAGTAAAGTGGGAACACAGGAGAGGAGCAGGGCTAAGGGCTAGTTTTCTGGGGAAGGTCAGAAGGGATCCCCAGAAGAGTCACGTGCTGAGTTGAGATCTAAAGAGTGAGGAGGAGGGCAGAGAACAGAGGAGAGAGGGCTTTGGTGAAAGGGGAGAGCACAGATAAGAGGGCTGGAGGGGCCAGGAGCCTGACATATGCAGGAGACAGGGGAGCCAGACTTCCATCTGGCTTCTGTGAACTTGGGCCATGGCTGAAGACTGTAATGCAGTCCCGGACTTTACCTCTGGGTCACTGGGGCTAGAGGAAGAGTATATAAATATGGCTTCCCTGTATATGTGGAGATCCAGCGTCCTGGAAGGGAAGGATCAGGTAAAATAAACATGTGTGTTTCTACCCCCAAGTCCTCCTTAGTGAAGATGTGTATCCCTCTCCCTGTGGGATAAGTCATTGCCAGGATTGTGTATGAATGGATAAGCCAAGAACAGCACTGAATTAGTCCCTCTAAATAAATAGGCATTTGTCTGGACCATGAGACTGTAAGCTTTGTGAGAGCAGGGGCTAAACCGACTTCACTTAAATCTAAGTCACTTTTGATTCTCTCTGTTTCTCTCCAGACACATCCAGTCCATCTGAAATGGTGACACCAAAACACACCCCAAACGTCTTCTCTAGGGCCACTGCCATCCCCAAATCCAGCCCTCACCTGGGTTGCTGCAGCAGCCTCCAGACTGTTCTTGCTTCCACTCTTGATTCTCTATAATCTATCCCAGCCAGAGAGACTTTTGAAAAAATGGGAGGCAGATATGTCATCCTTATTTTAAACCACCTAGAGGCTTCCTTTTACTAATAGTGGCTGAGACCACAGCTCTGCAGCCACATCCTGTGTTCTGATCTGAGTGCAAATCTTAACTCTCCTGTGCTTCTGTTTCCTGCTCTGTGAAATGAGCAGGAATTGTACCTATCTCATACCATTTTAGTGGGGATTAAATGAGTTACTATATGTCAGGTGGCACAGGGTAAACATTCACTGATATTACGTTTTATTAAAATAAAATCCAGTCTCATTACTGTGGCCCCAGACTATATCTCTGTCCTCATTTTGATCCAGTGTGCCCCTCACTCATGAGGTAATTACCACTGACTTTCTTGATCTTTATTTTAATTAATTAATTAATTTGTTTGTTGTTTGTTTGTTTGTTTGTTTTGGTTGCACCCACATGGCATTCATGATCTTAGTTCCCCGACCAGGGATCAAACCCACGCCCCCTGAAGTGGAAGTGCAGAGTTATAACCACTGGACAACCAGGGAAGTCCCATGACCTTCTTGATCTTTAAATAAGCCAAGTTCACTTTGAGCTCAGGGCTTTTGCCTTTGCTGTTCTCTCTTCCAGGCTGGCTCCCTCTCATCATTCAGACATAGCAAAAATGTCACTATCTAGTCCCCATTAGCTGCCCCACATCCATCTCCCACACATGCAAACACACTCAAGATCACCCTGTTGGTTATCGTCATAGTGTTTACCATTAGCTGCATTCACATTATTTATTTATTGGTCTACTTATTGATTACTCACCTTCCCCAGCTAGAAGGAAAGCTTCACAGGGTGAAAACATGTAAAACACTGTCTGGCATGTAGAAAGAACTGAGAATACATACACTGGGTGAATCAATCAATCGATCAATCAATGCAGTTAGCACCCTGCAGGTGTTTCCTGAACTCACTGAAGTAAGCTCTAACCACTCCCAGAATGGAAACAAACCAAAGTTTAAGAAAGCTTCGTCTCTGCCATGTGTGGTCGCTCATGTGACAGATGTGAAATCCTTAGGCCACGTGATCCAATTAGCATCACTCTCGAAAGGGCATTCTTCTTGGATATGATTACACCATCTGTCCTAAAAGCTTTCATGATTCATGATCAGATAAGCACCGAACCCCATTTGGCAGGTCTTATAAAATGACTCTCTCGTCTCAGCTGGGCTCTGGCCATGTGTGGGCAGTATTTTGACATTTTCCAATGAAATATGGGCTCAAATGAAAAACACATCAAGTAGGGAGATGATCTGGGCTTGGGAAGAATACTGCACTCTGTGAATTCTCATGGTATAGCCAGGAGGGGAAGGGATACATTTAAGTCTAGAAAAATGTGGACAAACTTTGTCCAATGAGAAAGTTTATTAAATTCTGGTTTCATCTCCCTGAAGGAATTGCTGGAGGCTCTGTCACATATAGCTGGACAAAGGCTCAAAGAACACACCCCGTGCATGTTGCAGAGTGTCCTAGGGGTGTAGATTATTGCAGAAGGGTAGTTGCAGAAAACTACAGAGCCGAGGGAAGAGATGAGTATCCTTGCTTTACAGATGAAAAGAGACTAAGTAGCTATTCCTGCCCAGCCACCATATTCCTCTACTTTTCCTCAAGAAACCACTCATTCTCCACTCTTGGTTCTTATAGTTTGAGTGGAGCCCACGCCTAATTCCAGGGATTCACGCTTGAATCAGAGTGCATTACTCTCTGACCACATGATTAGCTCAGGGGTAAACAGGTAGCTCATGCCAGACCAACGAGAGAAATTCTGAGATTTTTTTTTTTCTTTTAAATAATTGGAGAAGAAAAGTTTTCTGTCTGTAGAAGTTGCTAAGCTCTAAGAAGACAAGTCTCAGGCTATCACCAATCCATTTTCTTTCTCTTGTAGAGAGCCTGCCTAAGAAAGTAGCTGATGCCAAGGTAGGCTGAAGCTGAGAAATGGAGGAAATGAACTCCAAAAGTAGGCAAGTCTCTAGCTAGCACCAGCAATGTATATGTCAATATCCATTCAACGTAAGCCAAAAATTCCCAAAACCCTTTGTCATCATTAAACCCTGTGCTATAATAAAAATATACATTTATTCTTTGTCCCTGGCTCCCAGCATACAGCTCCTAAAATCCTTGGAATTTCTTGAGAGATAGGAGTGACTTTTGTTATCCATACTGAGCCCCCCCCCCTTTTTTTTTAACATCTTTATTGGAGTATAATTGCTTTGCAATGGTTTGTTTCTGCTTTATAACAAAGTGAATCAGTTATACATATGTTCCCATATCCCTTCCCTCTTGCATCTCCCTCCCTCCCACTCTCCCTATCCCACCCCTCTAGGTGGTCACAAAGCACCAAGCTGATCTCCCTGTGCTACACAGCTGCTTCCCACTAGCTATCTATTTTACATTTGGTAGTATATATACGTCCGTGCCACTCTCTCACTTCGTCCCAGCTTACCCTTCCCCCTCCCCATGTCCTCAAGTCCATTCTCTACATCTGTGTCTTTATTCTTGTTCTGCACCTAGCTTCTTCAGAACCTTTTTTTTTTTAGATTCCATATTTATGTATTAGCATACGGTATTTGTTTTTCTCTTTCTGACTTACTTCACTCTGTATGACAGACTCTAGGTCCATCCACCTCACTACAAATAACTCAATTTTGTTTCTTTTTATGGCTGAGTAATATTCCATTATACATACGTGCACTGATGATGGACACTTAGGGTGCTTCCATGTCCTGGCTATTGTAAATAGAGCTGCAATGAACATTGTGGTACATGACTCTTTTTGAATTATGGTTTTCTCAGGGTATATGCCCCATGCTGAACCCCTTTTAGTCATAGCTGAGTTTATGCTAGTGGGATAACCTGGAGTAGGACATTTAGATGGGCTCAGGATAGGACTGAAGACCAGGAAGACCAAGTGATTAGAGGGCTGGAACTTGCAGCCCCACCACTGACCTTCAGGGAGAAATGGCTGGAGATTATGCTCTTTCAAAAGAGAGAAAGACAAGTCTCGAACAACAAGATCTGGGGGAGCTTCTGGGTTACTGAACACATCAGGGTGCTGGGAGGATGACACACCTGGAGAGGGTATGGAATCTATACACACACACACTGCATCTGTTCCATTTGGCTGTTCCTGAGTTGTATCCCTTTGTATTAAACCAGTAGTGGTAAGTAAAGTGCTTTCCTAAGTTCTCTGAATCATTCTAGCAAATTATTGAACCTGAGTTGGAGAGGGTTGTGGGAACCCTTGAATTTATAGCCAGTTGATCAGAAGTACAGGTAGCCCCTGGGACTTGTGACAGGCATCTGAAGTGGGATGTCAGTCTTTTGAGACTGAGCCCTTAGTCTGTGGGGTCTACACTAATTCTGAAGTTAGTATCAGAATTGAATTGAACTGAATTATTGGACACCTAGTTGGTGTCAGAGAATTGGAGAATCGGTTGTCCATATGGAAAAAAGCCTCATGTTTGGTGTCAGAAGAAAACACCATGCAAACCCATTCCAATGGGATTTTCTGTTACTTGCAACCAAGAATCCTGATTGTTCAAGAGTTCCAGACTTAGAAAATTTTAGTAACTCACCCATGATCACATAGTTAATAAGTGATAGAACTGGGACTTGGACAAGATCCATGTAACTCTGAAACCCAAAGTTTTATCTTTGGAAACCCAGAGTTTCCTTGAGAGGGTTGTTACCATGGAAGGGATTTCATCCTTAGGTGGGAGGCTATACCAAGTGACTCTTAAATCTCCAACTTTCTATCACTGTAAATATCTCCCCACAGATGATTGTAAAAAGGTCTACCCACCAAACCCCAAAGAAACAGGATCGTCCAGTCACAGCAAACCCAGCCCCCTCTTGTCCTGGCATTCTGAGCACCATACACAATGTCATCTGTGAGTCTACACTGTCAACACAGCCCATGACATACTGGTCAACTATTTCCTGCACAGAGCTCAGCAGCAGGGTTGAGGAAAATAATCTCTTTAGCTTGGAGTCAAGTGCATGAAAGGGACCTTAATAAACTGTCGAAAAGGTTGGCAGTTTGAGCTTTCTACCTTCTTTCTAATTTCCTCTTATCGCTCCAAAATAAATTATAACGTCCTTCTGCAGGGACCATATCTGAGGCATTTTAGTGTCTTCCTCAACCTCCAACGCTATGCCTTATGCATAATAAAACATGTTGACTGACTAATTCAGGATGTTTTTCTTGTCCTGGTTTGATTCGTTATTTCTGTCCCCTTCCAGATTCAATACTTCCAAGCCTGATATGAGGAAGTCCTTTTCTTTTTTTCTTTTGTTAGAAGAGAATAGCTTTATTGCTCTGCCAGGCAAAGGGGGACACAGTGGGCTCCTGCCCTGAAAAACTGTATGTCCCCTAGGAAGTCCTTTTCTGAGCATTATTTAACTTTCCTAAGATGCTGGCTTCACAGATATTTGCCACATGTGTTGTGGTGAGTGGCTGTGAAATAACATTGTTTAATATTAGTTCACCAATCATTTAAAATAAAATGGCAGCTGGGTGGAAAGAAGATCAATGAATGGGGAAGAGGATCATAAAAGGAGCCAGGAAGAGAAAGTTTGGGGGCATCTGGGGAGAGCAGGCAGTATTGGAAGGGGAGAGACATAGCTCTGGGCCTGGGTATATCTGAATTTAATGAAAGAAGGTGACAAAGGATTGAAGTGAAGTTAAAGAATGCTTAGTGCCACAAAGGTTGAGTTGGGAGGGGTACAGGATACCTGAAGCAGACAACAGGATTGGGAGGGGCACTCACTGATCAACAGTGTACATGGACAGGACCTAGAAAGTTCCATGCACAGACTTTAGGGAGGCAGCCAGGGAGAATAGAACATGATCCAGCCACACTCGTCTTCTTTCCAAAATTCCATGTGCTTTCTCCTCTAGACCTTTCTGCATGCTCTTCTCTCTACCAGCAATGTTTTTCTCCCCCTTCTCCATTTTCTTGTCTAGTTCTAGTCTTCCTTCTAATCTTGCCTTAGATGTGACCTCCTCCAGGGAGCCATTCCTATACATCATTGCACCCCCTTGCTGCAATCTTACACTGTCACATACTAGATGCTACAGAGTGAAACATTTACTCTGTGTCAGGGATCAACCTCCCTTGAAGTATATTGACTTTTAACTTTTTTAAAATTAATTAATTTATTTTCTTTATCTTTTTGGCTGCATCAGGTCTTAGTTGCGGCAAGAGGGATCTTCAATGAGGCACGTGGGATCTTTCATTGCGGCACGCGGGCTTCTCTGTAGTTGCAGCACACGGGTTTTCTCTCTCTAGTCGTGGCACACGGGCTACAAGGCATGTGGGTTCTGTAGTTTGTGGCACACGGGCTCTCTCGCTGAGGCGTGTGAGCTCAGTAGTTGTGGCACACGGGCTTAGTTGCTCCATGGCATGTGGGATCTTAGTTCCCCGACCAGGGATCAAACCCGCGTCCCCTGCATTGGAAGGCGGATTCTTTACCTCTGGACCGCCAGGGAAGTCCATGACTATTAACTTTTATAAAGTGTCTCCACTCAATTATTCCAACTTCCTAGCAGCCCCGAGAGACAGGTGGGTCATGTCTCATCCACCCCATTCAACAAGTGATAAAAACTGAAGCTCAGAGAAGTTGAGAAATTCACATAAGGACCAGGTTAATGAGGCCTGGGGTATAACTCTAACCCAAATCATTTGGTACAAGTCCAAGGCCTTCCACCAACAGGCTGCCCACAGGATGAGCTGGAAGGAGATGTAGACAGCTGGGAGCTCTGTGTGTATGTGGACACGGAGTTCTACAAGGTTCTTTGTCTTTTGAGAAGAAAATTGGGCTTCCTGGTACCAATGATAATTCTGGTTAGAGAAGTTACTTTTACTCTGTTTCTTTCACCCTTGTGCCAACTTACAAAATGGGCATGTGCTTGATTCTGTGGTTGACACCCTTACACCACTGAAGGCAGAGAAAGACAAGGGTGTGCCAATAGGAGACCCTAGAACTGTTTCCTACACACCACTTGCCAGTCCTACCTTGACTCACACAGAATAGAATGGGGCAGGATCTAGATACATAACAGGTGTGCTCAGCCACCCTCTTCCAAAGACAGTGAGGAGGAGACACCCATTCATTCTGCAAATGTCCACTGAGTCTTACTGGGTCCTGGGCTCTGGGAGCCCAGAGTAAATGAAATAAGATGAGACCCTGTCTCAAAGTGCTCACATCTGGTAGGAAAAAAATGGATGGCAAGTCGTGTTCATTTATTATGATTCTCTTCTTCCTGTTACCCCTTATTTTTTTTCCCTTGCTTATTATTTAAAACTTATTATTTTACAGGATTGGGGGTTTCTTTCATCTTATTCTATCATTTTTATCTCTTGGGATACTAATTTTTGTTTGTTGTTTCAGCACTCTTCCCCTTAGTGGTTAGTTTTCTGGTGTGGCTTGTCTTGTTTTATTATTGTTATTGTTAGCTCATTTTCAACAAGTGCTGTATGCCCTCTAGGATGTACTCTGGACTATAAAACATCATGACAGTGTAGCTCTGGGTTTGCTTCTTTAGGCTACTGGAGCTTCAGTGGTCTGGACCACTTTTATATTAATCCCTTGCCTTTCAGCAAATTTGGACCCTGCACCCAGTTTGGATGCAGATCTGAAGTTTTCATTTTCCTTCAGTAACCTTTATGCTGGTGGGCAGAGCTTTCCTAGTCCTGTGGACTAGGGAGCTCTTTGAGGCTCTGGGCTTTATGAAGGGTGGGGTGGGGTGACGTCGCTCCTGGCTATTCCCTTCCTGCTTTCACAGGCCCCCAGCCAGATCTTTTATCACTGAATAGGAAATAACATCTGGGACTCTAGGACACAGAGCCTCTGTCCAGCCCAACATCCCAGCCAGCCACCAGCAGTAAAATCTTTCTGCCTTTCTGCCTTCAGCTACTTTTTGTGTTATGGCACCTGGGGGTTTCCCTTTCCTTTCTTTCAAGCTCAGTTACTTTTTATTGTTTTATTTTGTACAGAATATGTGTCTTATAGCAAACAACCTGGCACCAAGTTGATGGAAACTCTAAACAGAGACTTAGAAACCATAATAAACCATTTTGATTTTTTTCATAAGAAAAGCAGGGGGCCTAGAATCTTCCATGGTGACTGTCTTCACCCACAATGATGCTCAGTGGAAAATGTCTGCTTTGAAACCAGCACCCACTTGGCGCCCTGGAGACGGGGCTAGACCTGGGTCTGCTCTAACACACGTTGGGACCCTGAGGAGCTCTCTGGAATTCTCTAGAGCTCTATGTCCTCCTCCCTAATGAGCACAACCCCTCCCCTCTGTGACATGAGCAACAGGGAAGGATTTGGGAGAAGTCTCTGGAAATAAGGGGAAAGGTCCCACACTAGGAGTGATGTACAGGGACTGGACATCGGGTGCCAGAGAGTGGACCCCAAGAGAATGAGGGGGTGAGAAGGTGCACCCTTCTGTCATAAGAGCCCCTGTCATAGCCTCTAGGAAGAGGGCCATGCCCAGGACACCTAATGGTCTGACAAGGCAGGGGGACTGCAAAGGAAAGAGTGAGAAAAAAGGAGCAAGCATTTACATGGGAACTACTCAAGGAAGGACTCCATGAAGTGATGGACTTTATTTTTAGAGCAGGTTTTTTTTTTTTTGCGGTACGCAGGCCTCTCACTGTTGTGCCCTCTCCCGTTGCAGGGCACAGGCTCCGGACGCGCAGGCTCAGCGGCCATGACTCACGGGCCCAGCCGCTCTGCGGCATGTGGGATCTTCCCGGACTGGGGCACGAACCCGTGTCCCCTGCATCGGCAGGCGGACTCTCAACCACTGAGCCACCAGGGAAGCCCTGGACTTTATTTTTAGAGCAGTTTTAAGTTTACAGAAAAGTTGACCCCAAAGTACAGAGAATTCCCACACACCACCTCTCTCACCCACCCTCTCAACAGTTTCTTCCATTATTAACATCTCACTTTGATGTGCTACATTTGCTACAATCAATGAGTTAATATTGGGACATCAGTATTAACTAAAGTCCATAGTTTTACATTAGGGTTCACTCTTTACAACCCTTGTGTTGTACAGTTCTCTGGGTTTGGACAAAAATATAATTCCAGGGCTTCCCTGGTGGCGCAGTGGTTGAAAGCCCGCCTGCCGATGCGGGGGGCACGGGTTCGTGCCCCGGTCCAGGAGGATCCCACGTGCCGCAGAGCGGCTGGGCCCGTGAGCCAGGGTCGTTGGGCCTGAGCGTCCGGAGCCTGTGCGCCGCGGCGGGAGAGGCCACAGCAGTGGGGGGCCTGTGTACCACAAAAAACTAAATAAATAAACAATTTTATATATATATATAATTCCATATATCTATCATTATGGTATCATACAGAATAATTTCACTGCCTGCAGTAGACTGAATGTTTGTGGCCCCTATCAAAATTCATATGTTGAAACCTAATCCCCAATGTGATGGTATTTGGAGATGAGGCCTTTGAGAGGTGATTAGGTCATACGGCAGGATTCCTCATAAATGGGATTACTGTCCTTTTAAAAGAGACCCCAGAAAACCCCCTTCCCCTTTCCACCATGTGAGGACACAGTGAAAAGATAGCCATCTATGGAAGAGGAAGCAGGCTCTCGTCAGACACTGAACCTGCTGGCATCTTGATCTTGGGCTTCCCAGCCTCCAAAACCTTGAAAAATAAACTTCTGTTTATAAGACACCCAGTCTATGCTATTTTTGTTATAGCAGCCCAAACAGACTAAGACACTGCCCTACCATCTCATTTTTTAAACATATGTATTTATAAACATGTAATAACCATATGATTCAACCATTCCACTTCTAGATATATACCCAAAAGAACTGAGAGCAGGAACTCAAAATAAATATTTGTACACCCATGTTCATAGCAGCATTATTCACAATAGCTCAAAGGTGGAAACATCCATATATTCATTGATGGATGAATGGATAACAGAATGGGAGTATATACATACAGTGGAATATTATTCAGCCTTTAAAAAGGAAAGAAATTCTGATACACACTACAGCATGGATGAACCTTGAAAACATTGAAGTAAATGAAATAAGCCAGGCACAAAAGGACAAACTTTATATGATTCCATTTATGTGAAGTACACTGAGTAGTCAAATTTATACAATGTAAAATAGTTTTACCAGAGTTGGGGGGGGGTGTGCGGTAAAGGGGAGGGAATAGGGCATTAGTGTTTAATGAGTACAGAGTTCCAGTTTGGGATGATTAAAAAACGTTCCAGAGATAGATGATGGTGATGGTTGCACAACAATGTGAATGCACTTAATGCCATAGAACTGAACACTTAGGAATGATTAAGACGGTAAGTTTCATATAATGTACATTTTACCACAATAAAAAATAAAGAAACACTAAAAACTATATGTATTTAGACCTTATTTCCAAAAGGCTGTAAAGAAGCATGGTATCTTAATCCTCACAGAAGCCATATAAGGTGATCACACCACCCTTTGTTTATGGAGACATTAGTTAACTCACCCAGCCAGTGTCTCTAGTGTCCCCCAGTATGACTGACTCTGCCAGCAGGTGCTCATGTCACCACAGCAAGGTCTAGCCAGACTGTCCCCACCCAGATTAGGTCATAGAACAGCAAGCACTTGCCACTCTCTGCTGGAGACAACAGAAAACACAAGCTACAGTGGCCATTGCCAAAAAAGAGAAATTCCCTTCATGAATCCATGGGCCATCAGGGGTTGGGAAGTCTGGTTTGGATGACCCCTTTCTTCACTGAAAGCTCACAGTCCTACCCTGTCTTGGCTTAGCTGCACAATCAGCTGCCGATACCCTTCACTGGTGGTGGAACCAAGGCAATACCAGGCTCCCACGTGTTTAGTTTGAGTTTTCAGCTTTGATGATCGGAACCGAATGGGAGGAATTAGTATCTCATTTTTCTTTCCTCCCTCCACCCCCTACCATATTCTCACTCTGCTTCTGCCAACCCAGATTAACATTGCTGTCCCATTCTGCCTGTTCTGCCTGCCTTTCCTCCTGCCCCTCCCCACACATGCCCAATGCACAGGTGGAAATAAAAAGTCAGATTTGGCAATGCTAGAAGTCATATATTGAAGTTGGAAATAAATGCAAACAAGTAAAGCTGGAGAACCATGACAGGGCCCTGTGCCCAAGGCCTGCAAGCCACCCACACCAGTCCTTTCTGCTCCTGACAATGAGTTATGATTGCATCTCTGAGTCACCTACATCAAATGATAGTAATTCAGCTCAATCATGGCAAAAATAAAAAATAAGCAGCCATCTGGCCACAGGCTTACTCACCTATTCGGGCCACCCATTGATATATTATTGGCAGAAAGGTCATGGAAGGTGGGTGAGTCGTGGGTGGAGGGATGGCACAAAATGGCTTTAGACGATGGGTCTGTGACTTGGGCTCTATCCCATCTTTTTGAAGTAAGCATGGAAGTCAAAGGGAGATGGTCAGAATAGAGGTTCAGACAGAAATCTCATTTCTTTTTTTTTCTCTCTATTCATTGATGCAAATCTTTACGTTGTGAAATGAACTCACTCTGACACTACCATTTTCCTCCAGTGCACCTGGAGAAAATAAAGACAAATAAAAGGCAATATTCATTGGTGACAATCTTGCAGTGAAACCTGCACTTTCATATATTGCTACTTAGAGGATAAATTAGCACAGTTTGGGGAAAGCCTTTTGGCTTTAAAGTATTGAGATTCTTTTTAATTGCTCAAACCCTTTGACCCTCTTCTAATAATTCCTCTTCTAAGTTTGCATCCTAAGGAAATAATCAGAGATAAGTACAAAGATTAATATGTTATGTCAGCATTATTTATAAGAGCAACAAAAGAGAGAGAGAAGGGAGGAGGGAGGGAGGGAGGGAAGGAAGGGAAGAGAAAAAATTCAAACATCCTACAACGAAATAAATGGTAAAAGAAATTATGGCCACACATACAATTTACTAGAAGACAGCCAGTAAAAACTATGCCTTCAAAGAAAATTTAATGACATGGGGAAATGTTTAAGATATAACAGTATATGCAGACTAGGCCATAAAACTTTATATATAATGTGTAATGTATTATGTTGAATCATATATAAAATTTCCTTTTTTATAGGTCAAAGCAGTTGAATGGCATCAATTTCATATGATGCAAGTCAAAGGAGAAAAAATGCTATAAATGAAAAAGTTAAAATTTTAAGTTGTGGTTTACTTTGTTGACCTTTCTTTTTCTTTTTCTTTTTTTTCAAATCTCTCTTTATTTCAGTGTTCTACCTGTCTTCCAAACCTGACTCTCTAGCCCTCCTGAGAAAGCCAGGTGCTGCTGAATATCTTTTTACAAACTCCTCTTAGGCTGAACTTCCAGAATACATTTCTGTGATTCTTAAGAACTTTAAGAACCCTAACAGTTATGCAGATGAAATTACTATACCATGTAATATACTGTTAATATCCTCATTTTGTTAACAAGGACACAAAGTCTCAGAGAAATTAGGTTGTTTGCCCAAGGTCATATAATGGTCAGGATTACATCTAGGTCCCTTTCACCCCAGAATACCAGCTCTTACTTTAACACTCTTGCAGTTTTCTATGCCACTACCCTCTAGGTCAATAGTATTGCTTCCATTTACAGATACTCCCGAGCTTCTGAGAAAGTCAACCATATTGCCAAGAGCACACAAGTGGTGGGTGGTTAGTGTGAGACAGGCTGGGACCTGGGACCCTTTGCTGCAGTGCTGCAATGCTTGCACGTGGACACACCTCTCCTCGAGCAACAAAATACAAAGAAATGTATGGGACTAAAAATAACTGCGTGCATGTGCAGTTGGGGCCAATTCTGGACCAAAGCTACAATGAGACCAAAAAACCCAACTGCCACTTTTGAAGAGCCTGGAGCAAAAGCAGGGGGTCAGGGATCCCACATGCCGCAGGGCAAATAGGCCAGCGCGCCACAACTACTAAGCTCACACACCTCAACGAGAGAGCCCACACATCCTGGAGCCTACACACTACAACTAGAGAGAAGTCTGGCACTGCAATGAAAGATCCCACGTGCCTCCACGAAGATCCCGCATGCCGCAACTAAGACCTGATGCAGCCAAAAATAAATAAAATAATAAATATTTTTTTAAAAAAACAATGGGTCAGGAGCAAAAGCAGGGTACTGCGCATGCCCCCTGCACACAATACCACATAAGGGGTGGGCAATCCACCTAAGCCAGCCGTCCGGCCCAACCCCTGGACACACCCCCACCCTCACCCCATATAAGAAACAAGCTCGCCCCCCTTCAGGGAGTGAGCAAACAATGGAACCTGTTGTTTGTTCTCACTCCCCTCTGCTGCAGCAGGGGCCCCAGTAAGACTTGCCTGAATTTCTTGTTTGGCCTCTGATCAATTTCTGTTGATTAAGGACGGCAAGAACCCTGGTCGGTAACAAGTGGAGCCAGGATTCAATCCCAGGACCACCCCGTCACCATGTTCCTCTTTCCTTCAAGACCTGGCTTAGAGCTCCACACCCACGTTATCTCAACCCCATCCTTTCCCAACGCTCAGCCAGACCAGTCCCTCACACTCCCCCACGTGGGTGATGGCCTGGTCCTCCATCACCTCCTTCCTAAGCCTGTTCCTTGCCCCGGAATGCTCCCCTTCTGCCCGCTTTTCACCCAAAGTCTACCAGCTTTTCAAGATCCACAAATTAAATGTCACTTCCTCCTCCACGAGGCCTTTCTCCCTGTGCTGACTGACACGGTGACCCAATCTTCTAAACTCCCATGTGTACACATTCTGTCTGAACCACCCATTTGAGGAAGTTATCCCATGCTGCCCGGTATGCCTCCTAATTCCGTCTTGTCTTCCCTATCAGAATGACAGCCCTTGGCAGGCAGAGACCTGCCTCTCATGTCACTTATTTAGCACCAAGCCCAGGGCTGTCCATACAGTAGGCACTCCAGAAATATTGCTCAACAAATAACTGAATATGTTAGCAGTCAACTTGCCTTGATCCATGTGAGTTATTCTCTTAATACTATTTGTTTAGCTCTGCCCCATTTCTTTACTAATGTAGATGCTTAAGATGGAAATTGGTGAGAGCTTTGTCTCTCTACACAGTGTGACAATTCACTGGGAACCCAGCTACCATGCACACAGGCTAGGCAATCTCAGTCAATCTCTCCAAGCAGACAGGTTCTAGAAGCCCACACTGCCTGTAGTGAGGTCAATTCAGACCATGCCAGGGCCCTCTGACCCAGCTCCACAGTCCACCTGCACACATCTCCTCTCCCTGCACCCAACACACAGCAGAGAGCAGTCCCACTTCCTTTTCCGCCCCAAGAGAGCACCACAAAGTCAGCTAGCTCCTACTCTGCCATCTACTTCATCCCTAAGTCTGCCAATTTCTTTCTTAATTATTCATCACATTTTTCTATCTTCCCTCCTGCTCATCCCCTGACCCCTCCCCACACACACATACACATCTGTCAAAATCTCCACCTGTACCATAGCATCATAGTTTCCTCCAACGTACTTGTGCAGACACCACTGTTCATCCGAACCCTCATCCAATCCTCTTCTCCTTGGGTACCTTCCAACTGGGACTGGCCTGTGACAGTTCTGGTCAGTAAGACATAGTCACAAGTCTGCTAAGAAGGGCTTCTCTTCCAGAATTAAAAAAAAAAAAAGAAAGGCTTTTGAAGAAATGGCCTTTTTCTCCCCTTTGCCCCTCCCACTTTCTTCTAATTGCCTAGAATGTGGACCTGAGGTCTGGAGATGCAGCAGCCATTTTGCAACCATGAGGCAACAAACGTAGCACTAAGACCTTCACACAAAGAGTGATGAAGTAGAAAAGGTAGAAAGAGCCGTTGCCTGCCCTGGACTACCTATGCAAGACCTCTTGTGGCATGAGATGACTCCAGCCTATCCACTTAAATCACAGTCATAGGGCTTGCTGGGTTTTGGAGCTAATCATCCCTATTTAATACAACTTTCCAGGTCCTCTTACTAGCCCCCTGCAAATGAGAGAATGGTAAAGTAGTGTTGCTTATGCTTCTCCCTTATGAACTTATCATATGACACTGTGAAATGTACTGATTTGTACACCTTTCTTATTCCACTTCATACTAGCTTCAAGTTTTCTGGGGACAGACCCTATCTCCCTCACCTTGGTCTCCCTCAATACTTAGCCAAGGAGATCAACAAAGTTGGAACTCTCTATATATCTGCTGATTTAAGGTAAAGTGTATCTTCTTTCTGGCTCAATCTTTTCACCAATGTCTCATAATTAAAGGGAGGAACCTACCAGCTCTTCAGTCTCCGTGTACGGAAGGAAGCCACATATTCCAAGCAATCATCAGAATATTACGTATATTTTTCCCTGCTGCAAATCAGTTATTTACATATTAAAGTGGTTATTAGAGGAGAGAATTCACTGATGCAAATTTGACATTCATATGTCAGCCACTCCATAAATAAGGTCAACTGTGATGAGGACACATGTGAGTCTCCAATTAGAATCTCTTAATGTCTAAATAGTGCTAATGCAAGGCATCTGCCAACCCCATCTAGACTCATAAACAAAGACACCGACGAGAGTCAACTTAGTCCAGTGTTTCTCCCATTGCCGTTTCACGGCTGTCAACTCCCAGGAAATGAGCCCTCTCCATCTGGGAAGAGTTTGGGTCTGTTCATCAACACAATGGACAAGTCCTAGCAACCTAAATCCCCCAGCTCTGTGGACCTCCGGAGCCAACAGCTGCTGGGAGTCATTCTTCTCGCTACCCCACGCCAACTCTTCATATGAAATATGGAGTCACAAAGCCTCTGGGCACACAGAGCATATTTATTCAATGATTTGGTGAGGAAAAAAACACAGCTAGTCATATGCTTTACCCGATGATAATTTAAAACATTATTTGATATGAAAAGCGACATGACTGTAAAATGCAAATTGAAATAAAACAAAAATATTCTAAGAAATTTTATGCTTCGAGCAAACTACATTGTGTTCTTCCCAGTAGATGGATGGTAGCTTTGATGCAGATGTCTGAGAAATACTGATTTAGGGGAAATTATGCCAAGGCCAGGGCTGCCATCTTTCTGCCACAGCCTGGAAGAATTGTATACAAATCAAGGTAGGAAGAAAGACTATTTCTAGAGCAAATGCCCACTGCACTCATAAGAAAGCCATCTCTAGGTTCATCCATGTTGCTGCAAATGGCAGTATTTCATTCTTTTTTATGGCTAACATTCCATTGTCTGTACATACCATATCATCTTAATTCAATAGACTCACAAATATAAAAAATAAACTTGTGGTTACCAAAGAGGAGAGGGAGGTGGGGAGGGACAAATTAGGGGTATGGGATTAAAAACTACTGTATATAAAATAGATAAGCGAATTCAATTTCCAAGATGGCGGAAGAGTAAGACGCGGAGATCACCTTCCTCCCCACAGGTAACACCAGAAATACATCTACACGTGGAACAACTCCTACAGAACACCTACTGAATGCTGGCAGAAGACCTCAGGCCTCCCAAAAGGCAAGAAACCCCCCCCCACGTAACTGGGTAGGGCAAAAGAAAACAGAATAAACAAAGACAAAAGGATAGGGACGGGGCCTGCACCAGTGGGAGGGAGCCATGAAGGAGGAAAGATTTCCACACACTAGGAAGCCCCTTCGCGGGCGGAGACTGCGGGTGGCAGAGGGGGAAAGCTTCGGAGCCGCGGAGGACAGCATAGAAACAGGGGTGCGGAGGGCAAAGCGGAGAGATTCCCGCACACAGGATCAGGGCCGAACGGCACTCACCAGCTGGAGAGGCTTGTCTGCTCACCTGCCGGCGCGGGCGGGGCTGGGAGCTGAGGCTCGGGCTTCAGTCGGAGCGCAGGGAGAGGACTGAGGTTGGCGGCATGAACACAGGCTGCAGGGCGTTAGTGCGCCACGGCTAGCCGGGAGGGAGTACGGGGAAAAGTCTGGACCTGCTGAAGAGGCAAGAGACTTTTTCTTCCCTCTTTGTTTCCTGGTGCGTGAGGAGGGGGGATTAAGAGCGCTGCTTAAAGGAGCTCCAGAGACGGGCGCGAGCCGAGGCTAAAAGCGCGGACCCAAGAGACGGGCATGAGACGCTAAGGCTGCTGTTGCCGCCACCAAGAAGCCTGTGTGCGAGCACAGGTCACTATCCACACCTCGCTTCCGGGGAGCCTGTGCAGGCCGCCACTGCCAGGGTCCCGGGATCCAGGGACAACTCCCCCAGGAGAACGCACGGCGCGCCTCAGGCTGCTGCAACGTCACAGCGTCACGCTGTCCTCTGCTGCCGCAGGGTTGCCCCGCCCTCCGTGCCCCTCCCTCCCCCTGGCCTGAGTGAGCCAGAGCCCCCGAATCAGCGGCTCCTTTAATCCCATCCTATGTGAGCAAAGAACAGACGCCCTCCGGCGAGCTACACGCAGAGGCGGGCCAAATCCAAAGCTGAGCCCCTGGGAGCTGTGACAACAAAGAAGAGAAAGGGATATCTCTCCCAGCAGCCTCAGAAACAGCGGATTAAAGCTCCACAATCACCTTGATGTACCCTGCATCTGTGGAATAACTGAATAGACAAAGAATCAACCCAAATTAAGGAGGTGGACTTTGAGAGCAAGAATTATGATGTTTTTCCCCTTTTCCTTTTTTTTTGAGTGTGTATGTGTATGCTTCTGTGCGAGATTTTGTCTGTATACCTTTGGTTCCACCATTTATCCTACGGTTCTATCCATCCGTTTTTTTTCTTCTTTTTTTTTTCCTCTTAATAATTATTTTATTATTTTAATAACTTTATTTTATTTTACTTTATCTTCTTTCTTTTTTCCTTCCTTCCCCCCTCCCTCTCTCCCTCCCTCCCTCCTTCCCTCCTTTCTTTCTTTCTTTCTTTCTACTTCTGCTAATTCTTTCTTTCTACTTTTTCTCCATTTTATTCTGAGCCGTGTGGATGAAAGGCTCTTGGTGCTGCAGTCAGGAGTCAGTGCTGTGCATCTGAGGTGGGACAGCAAACTTCAGGACACTGGTCCACAAGAGACCTCCCAGCTCCACATAAATATCAAATGGTGAAAATCTCCCAGAGATCTCCATCTCAACACCAGCACCCAGCTTCACTCAACGACCAGCAAGCTACAGTGCTGAACATCCTATGACAAACAACTAACCAGACAGGAACACAACCCCACCCATTAGCAGAGAGGCTGCCTAAAATCATAATAAGTCCACAGACACCCCAAAACACACCACCACACGTGGACATGCCCACCAGAAAGACAAGATCCAGCCTCATCCACCAGAACACAGGCACAAGTCCCCTCCACCAGGAAGCCTACACAACCCACTGAACCAACCTTAGCCACTGGGGACAGACACCAAAAGCAACAGGAGCTACGAACCTGCAGCCTGCAAAAAGGAGACCCCAAACACAGTAAGATAAGCAAAATGAGAAGACAGAAAAACACACTGTAGATGAAGGAGCAAGGCAAAAACCCACTAAACCTAAAAAATGAAGAGGAAATAGGCAGCATACCTGAAAAAGAACTCAGAATAATGATAGTAAAGATGATCCAAAAGCTTGGAAATAGAATACACAAAATGCAAGAAACATTTAACAAGGACCTAGAAGAACTAAAGATGAAACAAACAATGATGAACAACACAATAAATGAAATTAAAAATACTCTAGATGTGATCAATAGAATAACTGAGGCAGAAGAACAGATAAGTGACCTGGAAGATAAAATAGTGGAAATAACTACTGCAGAGCAAAATAAAGAAAAAAGAATGAAAAGAACTGAAGACAGTCTCAGAGACCTCTGGGACAACATTAAATGCACCAACATTCGAATTATAGGGGTTCCAGAAGAAGAAAAGAAAAAGAAAGGGACTGAGAAAATATTTGAAGAGATTATAGCTGAAGATTTCCCTAATATGGGAAAGGAAATAGTTAATCAAGCCCAGGAAGCACAGAGAGTCCCATACAGGATAAATCCAAGGAGAAATATGCCAAGACACATATTAATCAAACTGTCAAAAATTAAATACAAAGAAAACATATTAAAAGCAGCAAGGGAAAAACAACAAATGACACACAAAGGAATCCCCATAAGGTTAACAGCTGATCTTTCAGCAGACACTCTGCAAGCCAGAAGGGACTGGCAGGACATATTTAAAGTGATGAAGGAGAAAAACCTGCAACCAAGATTACTCTACCCAGCAAGGATCTCATTCAGAGTTGATGGAGAAATTAAAACCTTTACAGACAAGCAAAAGCTGAGAGAGTTCAGCACCACCAAACCAGCTTTACAACAACTGCTAAAGGAACTTCTCTAGGCAAGAAACACAAGAGAAGGAAAAGACCTACAATAACGAACCCAAAACAATTAAGAAAATGGGAATAGGAACATAACATATCGATAATTACCTTAAAGGTAAATGGACTAAATGTTCCCACCAAAAGACACAGATTGGCTGAATGGATACAAAAACAAGACCCATATATTTGCTGTCTACAAGAGACCCATTTCAGACCTAGAGACACAGACTGAAAGTAAGGGGATAGAAAAAGATATTTTATGCAAATGGAAACCAAAAAAAACTGGAGTAGCAATTCTCATATCAGACAAAATAGACTTTAAAATAAAGACTATTAGAAGAGACAAAGATGGACACTACATAATGATCAAGGGATTAATCCAAGAAGAAGACATAACAATTATAAATATTTATGCACCCAACATTGGAGCACCTCAATACATAGGCAAATACTAACAGCCATAAAAGGGGAAATCAACAGTAACACATTCATAGTAGGGGACTTTAAAACCCCACTTGCACCAATGGACAGATCATCCAAAATGAAAATAAGTAAGGAAACACAAGCTTTAAATGATACATTAAACAAGATGGACTTAATTGATATTTATAGGACATTCCATCCAAAAACAACAGAATACACATTTTTCTCAAGTGTTCATGGAACACTGTCCAGGATAGATCATATCTTGGGTCACAAATCAAGCCTTGGTAAATTTAAGAAAATTGAAATTGTATCAAGTATCTTTTCCGACCACAATGCTATGAGACTAGGTATCAATTACAGGAAAAGATCTGTAAAAACTACAAATACATGGAGGCTAAACAATACACTACTTAATAACGAAGTGATCACTGAAGAAATCAAAGAGGAAATCAAAAATACCTAGAAACAAATGACAATGGAGACACGACGACCCAAAACCTATGGGATGCAGCAAAAGCAGTTCTAAGAGGGAAGTTTATAGCAATACAATCCTACCTTAAGAAACAGGAAACATCTCGAATAAACAACCTAACCTTGCACCTAAAGCAATTAGAGAAAGAAGAACAAAAAACCCCAAAGTTAGCAGAGGGAAAGAAATCATAAAAATCAGATCAGAAATAAATGAAAAAGAAATGAAGTAAATGATAGCAAAGATCAATAAAACTAAAAGCTGGTTCTTTGAGAAGATAAACAAAATTGATGAACCATTAGCCAGACTCCTGAAGAAAAACAGGGAGAAGACTCAAATCAATAGAATTAGAAATGAAAACGGAGAAATAACAACTAACACTGCAGAAATACAAAAGATCATGAGAGATTACTACAAGCAACTCTATGCCAATAAAATGGACAACCTGGAAGAAATGGACAAATTCTTAGAAATGCACAACCTGCCAAGACTGAATCAGGAAGAAATAGAAAATATGAACAGACCAATCACAAGCACTGAAATTGAAACTGTGATTAAAAATCTTCCAACAAACAAAAGCCCTGAACCAGATGGCTTCACAGGTGAATTCCATCAAACATTTAGAGAAGAGCTAACACCTATCCTTCTCAAACTCTTCCAAAATATAGCAGACGGAGAAACACTCCCAAACTCATTCTACGAGGCCACCATCACCTTGATACCAAAACCAGACAAGGATGTCACAAAGAAAAAACTACAGGCCAATATCACTGATGAACATAGATGCAGAAATCCTCAAGAAAATACTAGCAAACAGAATCCAACAGCACATTAAACGGATCATACACCATGATCAAGTGGGGTTTATTCCAGGAATGCAAGGATTCTTCAATATACGCAAATCAATCAAAGTGATACACCATATTAACAAATTGAAGGAGAAAAACCATATGATCATCTCAATAGATGCAGAGGAAGCTTTTAACAAAATTCAACACCCATTTATGATAAAAACCCTGCAGAAAGTAGGCATAGAGGGAACTGTTCTCAACATAATAAAGGCCATATATATGACAAACCCACAGCCAACATCGTCCTCAATGGTGAAAACCTGAAAGCATTTCCACTAAGATCAGGAACAAGACAAGGTTGCTCACTCTCACCACTCTTATTCAACATAGTTTTGGATGTTTTAGCCACAGCAATCAGAGAAGAAAAGGAAATAAAAGGAATCCAAATTGGAAAAGAAGAAGTAAAGCTGTCACTGTTTGCAGATGACATGATACTATACACAGAGAATCCTAAAGATGCTACCAGAAAACTACTAGAGCTAATCAATGAATTTGGTAAAGTAGCAGGATACAAAAAAATGCACAGAAATCTCTGGCATTCCTATACACTAATGATGAAAAATCTGAAAGTGAAATTAAGAAAACACTCCCATTTACCGTTGCAACAAAAAGAATAAAATATCAAGGAATAAACCTACCTAAGGAGACAAAAGACCTGTATGCAGAAAGCTATAAGACACTGATGAAAGAAATTAAAGATGATACAAATAGATGGAGAGATATACCATGTTCTTGGATTGGAGAAATCAACATTGTGAAAATGACTCTACTCCGCAAAGCAATCTACAGATTCAATGCAATCCCTATCAAACTACCACTGGCATTTTTCACAGAAGTAGAACAAAAAATTTCACAATTTGTATGGAAACACAAAAGATCCCGAATAGCCAAAGCAATCTTGAGAACGAAAAGCTGAGCTGAAGGAATCAGACTCCCTGATTTCAGACTATACTACAAAGCTACAGTAATCAAACAGTATGGTACTGGCACAAAAACAGAAATATAGATCAATGGAACAGGATAGAAAGCCCAGAGATAAACCCACGCACATATGGTCACCTTATCTTTGCTAAAGGAGGCAGGAATGTGCAGTGGAGAAAGGACAGACTCTTCAATAAGTGGTGCTGGGAAAACTGGACAGGTACATGTAAAAGTATGAGATTAGATCACTCCCTAACACCATACACAGAAATAAGCTCAAAATAGATTAAACACCTAAATGTAAGGCCAGAAACTATCAAACTCTTAGAGGAAAACATAGGCAGAACACTCTATGACATAAATCACAGCAAGATTCTTTTTGACCCACCTCCTAGAGAAATGGAAATAAAAACAAAAATAAACAAATGGGACCTAATGAAACTTCAAAGCTTTTGCACAGCAAAGGAAGCCATAAACAAGACCAAAAGACAACCCTCAGAATGGGAGAAAATATTTGCAAATGAAGCAACTGACAAAGGATTAATCTCCAAAATTTATAAGCAGCTCATGCAGCTCAATAACAAAAAAACAAACAACCCAATCCAAAAATGGGCAGAACACCTAAATAGACATTTCTCCAAAGAAGATATACAGACTGCCAACAAACACATGAAGGAATGCTCAACATCATTAATCATTAGAGAAATGCAAATCAAAAGTACAATGAGATATCATCTCACACCGGTCAGAATGGCCATCATCAAAAAATCTGGAAACAATAAATGCTGGAGAGGGTGTGGAGAAAAGGGAACACTCTTGCACTGCTGGTGGGAATGTGAATTGTTACAGCCACTATGGAGAACAGTATGGAGGTTCCTTAAAAAACTACAAATAGAACTACCATATGACCCAGCAATCCCACCACTGGGCATATATACCCTGAGAAAACCATAATTCAAAAAGAATCATGTACCAAAATGTTCATTGCAGCTCTATTTACAATAGCCCAGAGATGGAAACAACCTACGTGTCCATCATCAGATGAATGGATAAAGAAGTTGTGGCACATATATACAATGCAATATTACTCAGCCATAAAAAGAAACGAAATTGAGCTGTTTGTAATGAGGTGGATAGACCTATAGTCTGTCATACAGAGTGAAGTAAGTCAGAAAGAGAAAGACAAATACCATATGCTAACACATATATATGGAATTTAAGAAAAAAAAATGTCATGAAGAACCTAGGGGTAAGACAGGAATAAAGGCACAGACCTACTAGAGAATGGACTTGAGGATATAGGGAGGGGGAAGGGTAAGCTGTGACAAAGCGAGAGAGAGGCATGGACATATATACACTACCAAACGTAAGGTAGATAGCTAGTGGGAAGCAGCCGCATAGCACAGGGAGATCAGCTCAGTGCTTTGTGACCGCCTGGAGGTGTGGGATAGGGAGGGTGGGAGGGAAGGAGACGCAAGAGGGAAGAGATATGGGAACATATGTATAACTGATTCACTTTGTTATAAAGCAGAAACTAACACACCATTGTAAAGTAATTATACTCCAATAAATATGATAATAAATAAATAAATATGTAAAAAATAAAATAGATAAGCAACAGGGATTTACTGCATAACATAAGAAATTATATGCATTATCTTGTAATAACTTATAATGGAGTATAAGCTGCAAAAATACTGAATCACTATTCTGTATACCTAAAACTAACATAATATTGTAAATCAACTATACTCTAATTTAGAAAGAAAGAAAGAGAGGAAGGAAGGAAGAAAGAAAGCCCTCTCCTCTCCCACGGAATTGCCCTGCCTTTCTTTACCATAACCAGTATGTGTTCCAAAGTCAATAGTTTCCCTAATGTCCCATGACCCCCAGAAATAATCCTGGTCTCCTCTTCATGGCAGGTCTTTACTTTAATTCCTATTAATTAAACTCTAGATTCCCCTTCCCTGGTTTGGACAACCAGGTCAAATTTGGGTGCCCTCTCTGGAGCATGGCTTTCCATAGTTGAATTCTGTCCTGGGCACCATGGGTAAGCAGCAGAAGGTTCCATCACACACTGTCTGTCTCATGGGGACTAGAGGAGGCCTGGCCTTCCCTTTGCCCTGCTTCTTCCATCAAGAGAAAGCCATTGTGCAGGATCCATGAAAATGTCTAAAAAAGCAAAACAGTCCTTCCTATCAAGATTCATAACATATTTTTTAAACACTGGTAGTGGTCACCCCCATGCCAAAATGGTGTAAACCTTATCCTCACAGGCTTAATTCCCTTGCCCAAATGGCACTTTAGCAAATCAAGTTCAAACTCTTGAACCTGACATTGGAAACTACAGCTCAGAGAGAAGCAGAGTTGACCCCCTGTTCCAAAAGTACCTTTCAAGCTCTGCTGCTGTACTCCAGGCAGATTTGATCTTTCCAGTAAATTCTCTCTGTCTCTGTCTCTCTCTCTCTGTCTCTGTCTCTACTCACCCTCCCCCCCACCCCTTCTTTCTGCTCTTAAATTCCCTCCGCATCCAATTCTAGGACTTGATACTTCTTTTTTCACTCAATTGGCATCTGTTTATTGAGAGCTGACCATGAGCTGGGACTGTCCTAAATATGGTGTACAAGACAGACCAGGTGCTGCGCTCACGGGGCAGTCATCCTAACAGGAGGTAGCGAAAGAAAATATCCATGGACGTTATGTGCCAGGAAGAAAATAAACCATGGTTTAGACAACAGAGCATAACTGGGCAGCTCAGGCCAGAAAGGCCTCTTGGAGAGGGGGATTTCATCTGAGACCTACGAGGAGACAACCTCCTCCTCTTCTGAAGAAAAAGCATTTCAAGGAAAGAAAACTTGGGCAGCAAAGGCTTAGGGAATGGATGAGTTTGGAGATTCTGAAGAACTAGAAGGATGTGAGGGTGGCTGAAGCATATCAAGCTAGAAGGAGACAGAGCAGGTGAGGCTTGAGAGGGGCCGGGCCATGTAAGACCTTGTAGACTGGGGGCCGGGAGGGATTTTAATTCTATTTTGAGTGTGAAGGGACACAACTGGAGGATTTTTAGGAGAGAAGGAACATGACCGTGGCTGTGAATCCATCAGTACCTTACAAGTGATGTGTCCTTGGGCAAGCTACTTAAGCTCGCTAAACCTTAGTTTTAGGACATACCTCCTTGGGCTACTATAATAAATAAAGGGATAATAAATACAACAGCAATAGCCCAATCTCTAGCCCAAAAAGCATATGGCAAGTATTATTATCAGACACAGCTCTCTGATTCTATTTAGCTGGAAGGGATGGCTTTTGCCTCTGGAGTCCCTTAGCAACATATTTGTAGATTTCATAGCCTCCTATCTATCTATCTATCTATCTATCAATCAGTCGATCTATCTATCAGCACTTTTTCTATTTCTTATCTCCCCCTATTAATCAGTGAGTGAATACCCTGAGAGTAAAGATCATGCCTTACTCATTTTACACTAACTTCAGTGTATTTCACAGGGCAAAAATTCACCATTTATTAAATGAATATATGGATTTTTTTAAAAAAAAAGAAAGAAAACTAAAATTGGTACCTGGCATCTTTAACATTTTGCATGGGGAAAAACATGCACTTTCACATCACTTGTGAGCTTGAAATTTATTTTCTTGAAAAGGAGACATGATGACAGAATTGTTTGCCAAGGCCTTCAGGGAATAAAAACTTTGGAGAAGATGATGACCAGTATCATGATTTCAAAATAAAGAGCCAAAAATGAAGAGTGGTAATTCCAACTCCTCTCTCTGCTCTGTGATGGAGCTAAATGAGGGCACCTTCAGAGGAATGGGCCATTGTCAGACCTTGCTGACCCTCCCCCAAATCCCTCCCACATAACCTGAACCTCAGATGCAGTCCTGAGTCAGCCCCAACCCGAATGGAGGGTACGGGAGTCATCCCAGCCCACCAGCTGAGAACTAGAAACAGCCTTGTCACTGAGAAGAAGAAAAAGAGGAGAATAGGAAGAAGAAGAAAGAAGACGAAGGAGGAGGAGGAGGGGGAGGGGGAGGAGGAGAAACAAATACTAATAACAAACCAATATCATTCATTGAGTCCTTGTTATGTACCTATAACTGCACCAGAACTTTGATTTATTTTTATATTTCATTTATTTAAGAGTTTTTATCCTTGTGACAATTCTTGGAGTGTGTAGGCACTTGCCCAGTATTGCACAGCTGGTGGGCAGAGCAGCTAGGGGGTCAAACACGGACCTGCCTGATCCCCAGGCCCTGACCTCAAACTGGGGTGAGCTTGGACACCTACTTTGCCAGTTGAACTGCAGTCTTTTCCAAACCCTGCGTTTTACACTTTTTATCACATCCATGTGCCTGGGCTTGTGCCTGTTTCCTGATTAGCTCATATCAGACCAGTGCCTTGGACCATACCTTGGAGGCCAGAAAGCTGAACATCCCTGCCTAGCTCTTGAAAATCCCTCTTCTTAGGAGGCTGGACCCTGTCTCTTGGACTTGGACTTTGAGAGTGAAGCCTGACAGTAATATGGTATCTCATGGTAATGTTCGCCTCCAAGCCAGTCTTGAGTAGACTGGGGGATGGCAGGTGGGTTTCCCTGGCCCAGCTCTGTCATGTAGGACTTTCTCGGGACTTCCCTGGTGGTCCAGTGGTTAAGACTCCCCACTCCCAACGCAGGGGGCACGTGTTCAATCCCTGGTTGGGGAACTAAGATCCAGCATGCCACATGGCACACCAAAAAATAAATAAATAAATAAAGACAGGGGTTTCTTCCCTTCCATCACCATCTCCACACTAAGATTCTAACCAAACCTTAGGACTCCTCGGTCTCAAACTGTGACACACTTTAGGCCACTGCAAAAGCACAAGGCCGCTAGCCCCATCTGTAGTTCTGAATGTTGCCTATGTACCTCTTAGACTATTGTCTATTGAACTTTAGGGTATCCTAGTTCTCGTCTTGTGCATCAATTTTTTGCATGGTCAGATATGAAGACAGATAGAAATATGAACAAAACACCATCTTTACTATCAAGAACTTGCAAACTTGTTAGAGAAACATGGAAAGTTATATAACAACCAATGGCTTAACAAACCAGTAAAGAGAGGAATGGTAAATATCTGAGGAAATGGTCCTTGAGCTGAATGCCTGTGTCCCTTAGCTTGTGGGATATTTTTCTTTATCCTTGAAGTTTACCAGGAATTTTCCCAGATTATGCATAAGTCTGTTTCAGTTCCACAATCTTTTCTGGAGCACGGCAAAACCTCTTTTGAAGAGTCAAAGAATTTGCTTTCGCTTAAGCAATGTTTTATTTTTGCATTATTTGTTTTCTTTTTAACTCTCCTCTGTTTCTCTTTTGCTTTGTGGAACTAACATCGGGTTCCTGGATCCATCCTCCATGGCTCCTATCTTGTCCTATGCGAATGCCTTCTCTTTGCATTTCTTCTCTGTTCAGGTTATTTCTTCCTCTCGGTCTCGCAGGCCACTAATTCAGGCCTCATCTTCTCATTCAGTTCATCTCTTGAATTTCTTAGTTGGCAAACTATACTTTTTTAGTGCCAAGAAGTCTTTTTCTGCTATACCAAAATCTTCCTTCATAGTATAGTGGGTTGAACAGTGTCCCCCAAATTTCTGTCCACCCAGAACCTCGGAATGTTACCTGATTTGGAAATAGGGTCTGTGCAGATATAATTAGTTTGGATGAGTCATATAGGATTAGGATGGGCCCTAATCCAAGAACTAGTGTCCTCATTAAAAAAAAAAGAGAGAGAGAGACAGAGAGAGAGAGGGCACATAGAAGAAGGCCATGTGACAATGAAGGGAGAGACTAGAGTTATGCCTCCAAAAGCCAAAAGTCACCAAGGATTGCCAGGAGCCCCCAGAAGCTGAAGGAGCAAAGACGGATTCTCCTCTAGATCCTTCAGAGGGAGCACAGCCCTGCTGACACCTGGATTTTAAACTTCTGGCCTCCAGAGCTCTGAGAGAATAAATTTCTATTATTTCAAGCCACCACGTTTGTGGTGATTTGTTACGTAATCCATCGAAAACTAATACACTCGGTGGTAATTTTTGCTGAAATCATCCTTCCCAGCCTCTTCTATTTCAGGTGCCTCTTCTGTGTGTTTTGCAGACGCCTCCATTCCAGCTCCTGGGTTCCTTTGCATACGCTTTTATTTCCCCTCCTCTGCTCGCCTAAGTCAGAGCTGCTGCGGAGCCCTGAAAAGAGGCGGCCCTGAGAGAGAGCTGCACCTGCCGGCTGGTGTCTGACAAGGCAGGCCAGACCAGCACTCGTTCAACATCAAGGACAGAGAGGACTCCATGCCTGTGACCTTACCAGCAACGGAAAGACCAGCCAGTCCTTCACGCAGGCAGGAGGCACCCCAATCCCAAGACTCTGCAGAACTCTCAATCCCAAGAGCTTCCCAGTTCTCTGCAGACTAGGTTCCTTCTAGAACTCACCAGGCTCATGCTAGTACTCACTCCAGGGTCCTTATCTCTTATTCCCAGACAATGAACAACCTGGGAAGTAAGATTCTGTAAAGTAAAATCTCTTTCAAGAGAGCCTGAGGGTCCTCCCCCGGAACTTCCTGGGGGTCTCCAAAACGTCCGAAGACCCATCAGTGCCCCCAACCCACCTCCCCGCACACATGCTAACTGCCTTGGAGATCTTCCTCGGGGTCCTGCTTCCTGAAGGTGGGGGGAATCCAGCCAGAAAAAGGAAGCTTTTCTAATTTGCTTATTCTAAGATTACAGGATGCAGTATTGGAAATTTCCAGGGCATGTCCTTACTTTCCTGGGATAACATGGGGCAGGCATGAGCCTGCAACTCTGCCCCAGGAGGTAACTATAAGAGCAGAAGCCTGTGCTGTACAAATCCCTCTTGTACTCGTGGGGTTTGTTTCCTTTTGATTATCCTCTAACGTCTGTCTTTAAAGATCCAAGCTACTTGGCTGGGCTGTGGGCCTGAATGTGAAAGGAGGCTTGAGGCCTCTTGGACCCAGGATGGAGGCCACAGCACCTGTCAGGAGGGTGCCCCAACGGGGAGGGTCAGGGTGCCATGGCCTTCCTCCGCCACTAGCAGATGCTACTTGAAAAGCTTTGAGGGCTTCTCTGGTGGCGCAGTGGTTGAGAATCCACCTGCCAATGCAGGGGAGATGGGTTTGATCCTGGGTCCGGGAAAATCCCACATGCCACGGAACAGCTAAGCCCGTGCGACACAGCTACCGAGCCTGTGCTCTAGAGCCCGCGAGCCACAACTACTGAGCCCATGTCCTGCAACTACTGAAGCCCATGTGCCTAGAGCCCGTGCTCTGCAACAAGAGAATCCACCACAGTGAGAAGCCCGTGCACCGCAACGAAGAGCAGACCGCAATCTCCGCAACTAGAGAAAAGTCCGCGTGCAGCAACGAAGACCCATTGTGGCCAAAAATAAATAAAATAAATACTTTTTAAAAAAAAAAAAGCTTTGAGGGCTTCCCTGGTGGTGCAGTGGTTGAGAGTCCGCCTGCCGATGCAGGGGATGCGGGTTAGTGCCCCGGTCCGGGAGGACCCCACATGCCGCGGAGCGGCTGGCCTGTGAGCCATGGCCGCTGGGCCTGTGCATCTGGAGCCTGTGCTCCGCAGCTGGAGAGGCCGCAGCAGTGAGAGGCCCGCGTACCGCAAAAAAAAAAAAAAAAAAAGGTTTGAAAAGTCTTGAGTTTGACTTCACTAAAGAAGCAGAATTCCCTTCCTTCCCATGTCTTTTTAAGAGAGAGACCCCTACAATTAGGGTTTCCAAGAGTTGGTTGGTTGGTTGATTGGTTGGTTGGCTTTTATTTTCCAAGATGACGTTCACATAATGTAAAATTCACCATTTTCAAGTGAACGATTCAGTGGCCTTCGCTATATTCACAATGTTGAGCAACCAGCACCTCCATCTAGTTCCAGAATATTTTCACCACCCCAAAAGGCAATTCTGTCCTCAGTAAGCAGTCGCTCCCCATTCTCTCTCCTCCCCCCAGCCCCAAGCAACCACCAGACTCTGTTCTATCTCTGTGGATTTGCCTGTTCTGGACATGTCACAGAAATGGAATCATACAGAATGTGATCTTTTATATCTGGCTTCTTTGACTCAGCGTAATGTTTTCGAGGTGCATCCACACTGTAGCACGTATTAGTATTTCACTCCTTTTTATGGCTGAGTAATATTCCACAATATAGATAGACCACATGTGGTTTAGCCATTCATCCATTGATGGCATTTCGGCTGTTTCCACCTTTTGACTCTTGTGAGTAGTGCTGCTGTGAACGTGGGTGTACATGTATGTGTTTGAGTACCCGTTTCAATGTTTTCAGGTGTATACCCAGGAGTGGAATTATGGCACTTTCCATTTTAAACCAGGAAAAGTCTCAGGCAAACCAGGATGAGTTGGTCACCTACCAACGTGTTGACCATTAGGACACAAGGTGGTCAGATACAAAGAGATACAAGGAAGTGCGGTCTGGATGGAGAAACCTGAACAGATGATTCTGATCCAAGGTGAGTAGAGTTGAGGGAAAACCCAGAGAAGAGGCATCTGACCCAGGCAGAGAGTGGGTGGGGAAGGGAAGGATCTGATCAGAAAAATCCTTCTTGAAAGAACAAGACACAGCCCTGCCCTCAGGGGCTGACCGGTGGGTTGGGGAGATGCTCAGACAATTAGAGATTAACAAATGGTAAAATAGAGATAAGCACTTGGTTCTAGAGGAACACGGGGTGGAAAGGGGGCAACACTGGAGGGTCAGGGAGGTTTATAGAGCAGGGGCACCTGGGCAGACTTTGGAGGGACAAATAGGAGTCAGCCTGGTGCAGAATGGAGGAGAGAATTGTACAGGGAGTGAAGGACGTGCTTAGAGACCCAGAAGCTACATAGAAAAAGTCTTCCCTTACACATTTCAGGGAAATGAATGTCCCACTCCCGCAGATTTAAGCAAAAGAACTTGCAGCTGTAATGTGATGCCAGAAACCACGACTTCGCCCTCAAACTACAGAGTGCCATCAAGACGCAAAGGTTCCATGGCAAAGAGTCGTGAAAAATGTGCTAATAAACGGATGGGATGCAAGGTTGGATTTTAACCTAATATATGCAGGTTCCAAAGGGACCGATGGTCTGAGCCAAGATGTAGTTTTCTGCTGGCAAAATGCTATCTGATAAAACTTGGTCTAATCTGTAAGATAAAAATGCCCATTGCCTATTCTAATAGTATAATTACTTTGGTCACTAACTCCTAAGATGGGGCCCTATTAAGTATCATGAAGGACTCACTGACGGTAATAATAAAAAGGGTCCTCGTTGTGTGTGGGCTGCTCTTTGGCTGACTGGTCATGGGATAGTCCTTCACGGAAATAAATCCAATGTTCATCTACATCTGTGGCATCTCCAAAGACTATGTCTCTGGCCTCTCAGGATGTAATCGCCTTTGGGGATCTGAGGGAGCAAAATAAAACTTAGAACAGAACCTGTATGAGTACCGGGGAATGTTGCTCATTCCAGGGAGGGGGAGAGTAAACTTCCAGATCCCCTGCTCACAGACTCCAAGGAGGTCGCCCAGCCTCTACACCAATCGGAAGAGGCAGTTGCCCTCTTTTCAACTTGCTGAAGAGACTTCGGCAGGAAGCTCTGGGGTGGGACGTGGGAGAGGGGCCCCACTTTTGTGGTGGGTGCTCTATCACCTTTTCTTCACAACATTCAAGAACACAGTTGCATTTCCCTTGAAACAAGGAAATCATGTCATCTTCTCCTCACCAGCCTAACCTAACCTAACCCTCTCTAGCCCTGAATGTCTCAATTTCAAATCTGTCATTGGAATCAGTCTTCTCATCTACTGTTCCCATCAGGAGACAGCCCAGTGCAAAATCCTCCTCTATGGTCTGAAGCAGAATATATTTCAAGGAGCTTCACTAAGAAGAACTCTCCACTTTTTCCTCACTTCTCCCGCTTTCCTGCCTCCACCACCCCACATTCTCACCAACACTCCCATGCTCCCTGGTATGGATTAAATGTTTGTGTCTCCCCAAAATTCATACACTGAAACCCTATCCCACCCCCAGTGTGATGAGATTAGGAGTTGGGACTTTTGCCAGGTAATCAGGCTTAGATGAAAGGGATTAATATCCTCCTAAGAGTCATGAAAAAATTTGTCCCCTGCTCTGCTCTCCACCATGTGAGGTTATAAGAAGTTCGCCATTTGCCACTCAGAAGAGGGCTCTCACCAGAACCCGACCATGCCGCCTCCTGATTTCAGACTTCCAGCCTCTGCAACTGTGAGAACTAAATTCCTGTTGTTCATAAAGCCACCCAGTCTATGGTATTTTTGTTGTAGCAGCCCAAGCTAAGAGAGCCCCATTGTCCCTATCCAGCCTTATTTGGGTAATGAGGGGCTCATTAACTTTCTAACAAGTTCCTATCCGCAAGATATTCCTTAAAACAGGTTATATATGGAATTTAAGGGAAAAAAATGTCATGAAGAACCTAGGGGTAAGACAGCAAGAAAGACACAGACCTACTAGAGAATGGACTTGAGGATATAGGGAGGGGGAAGGGTAAGGTGTGACAAAGCAAGAGAGGCATGGACATACATACAACTACCAAACGTAAGGCAGATAGCTAGTGGGAAGCAGCCGCATAGCACAGGGAGGTCAGCTCGGTGCTTTGTGACCACCTGGAGGGGTGGGATAGAGAGGGTGAGAGGGAAGGAGATGCAAGAGGGAAGAGATATGGGAACATATGTATAACTGATTCGCTTTGTTATACAGCAGAAACTAACACACCATTGTAAAGCAATTATACTCCAATAAAGATGTTAAACAAAAAAACAAAAAAAACAGGTTGGAAATACAAATGCCCCTAGGGGTTAGGCAGTTGTCACAGAGGAAGAGAATGGGGGGCGGGGGGGGGGGGGATGGTGGGGACTCTGAGAAACCAGAGGCCACAGATCCCACCTAAGAGAGTTATTTCCATTCATCTTCAGACAGTGGAGCAGATTCATTCAGGGATGCAGACCCAAGTTCTGGCTCATGTGATTTTTCAAAAGAAGCCAGAAATCCAGATTTTAACGTGAAATTCCTAAAGCATAAAACACTATTCAGGCTAAACAAAGTAAGTCTGAAGGTCAGACTGTATCCCTGGCCCACCTATTTAGCATCAAAACTTCCCTTTTATCTCACCATCATCAAAAAGGTCAACCTGAGACAGTGTGTTTAGAGAGGGTTGAACTCCTACGTTTATCATTCATGGAACTCAGTCATTGCTGCAAAGAGGGGCACAACTCCAAAGGGAAAGGGCATTTTAAACTAACATGAGGGAGAAAAGTTGGAACAGGATCAGGTATGATCACTACGTCTGACATCTCACGTATTTCCATTTCAAATAGATAGCAAGATAACTTTTGATCCTGAAACTTGCATTGCTTTCTCAGTCCAAAATATACAGGATGAGGCAGAATGCTAAGTGAAACAGCACTGTGGAATCTGCAGCCTCCCGGAAGCATTATTATCAAGCTGTATCTGCCACATGTTGGTTGGCTCTGACTTTGCTACAGGGGAATTAGTCCTGGCCTTCACAAATCTGGATAACTCTCATTTCCTAGACATGTGTACATGAACCTGAAATTTCAAACAGTTGCAAATATCCAGATACTTGTCACCTCAGCACCTGGACAAATGACTGGATTTTTCCTGAACCCATCATTTATAAACTGTGTGATCTGTGATCTTGGAGAAGTCTGAAATTCTCTGTTCTTCAGTTTCCCCATCTATAAAATGGGTCTAATAATTGGACATACCCTGTAAAATTGTCACAAGCAATAAAAGAGCTAACATAGAAAAATGCTTGGTACAGGGCCTTGCTCATTTAAAAAGAAAGGTTGTATAGAAGGGTGAGTTGGTCGTGGTTTTAGTTTTGTTGTCATCACTACTATTTGAAAGCAAATACACATGGCTATAGTCACCATGATGAGAATCAAACATTTTGAAGCATGCATTTCTGTGTCATTCAGAATGTGCACCATAATAAAATGATCAGTGCAAATGGAAACATATAGCACTCATGCTGGAGTGAGAAAAACACTGAATGTCAGAAGATCTCCTTTTGGCACTCAGCCCTGCCTTGTGTTGGCTGCAATCACACCTCCTTCTGCTAACATTACAAGGTAAAGGTCATTATGCCCACTTTTCAGATGAGAAAACTGAGGCTCAGAGATATGAATAGGAAACTTTCCATAAGTCCCACAGCTAGTAAATGGTAGAGGCAAGAGTCATTCCTTCAAATCTCTGCTCCAAAGCCAGGCTTTGTACTATGCACATGTATGTACAACATTCAGGTCAAATGGACAGCAGCATGAATCAAAATCCATAGGCTAAGTTTGAGGCTCAGTGGACTCAGAGCTTGAACTGGAGAGGAAGGGGTGTGGGAAAGTTGAGGAAGGTCCCTGAATGTCAGGCTATGGATTGATCTTCTAAAATAATGTCTCCAAATTCCTTTTATCATACACCTTTATCAGCTTTCAAAAATTGAGTATGTTCTCCAATATACCACTTGTTTATTTTCTACATGTCTGAGTTTATTAATATATTATGAATTTTATAAAGAATATATAAAAAGTAAAAATTTTTAAGTAAGAGATAGGATAGATATCTAATTCAAACTTCCAAGGGGGAGGGAGAAGGATGGATTGGGAGTTTGGGATTAGCAGATGCAAACTATCGTATATAGAATGGATAAACAACAAGGTCCTGCTGTATAGCACAGGGAACTATATTCAATATCCTGTGATAAACCATAATGGAAAAGAATATGAAAAAGAATGTACGTTATATGTATAACTGAATCACTTTGCTATACAGAAGAAATTAACACAACATTGTAAATCAACTTACGTCAACAAAATAAATTAAAAAAAAACAAAGTTCTATTACTTCCTTCTTTCACTCTAAAGGACTATTTTACAAACACTGTTCTAGGTGCATCCAACCCAGATCCTCTCCTCCAAGACTCCATTTTCCCTCCCTTTAAAAGCTGGGGTCATCTCTGATATGCCAATAAACTCCACGTCAGCTGAAATCAGGTGCCAGGACTTTGGAAGCTGGTTTCTTTTGCCTCCTCTGCCTGGTCCTGTCCTTCCCTCCTCCAAGGACCCCTCCTGGGCTGAGTCCTGCCTCTCAACAAGCAGCCCAAGCAAGGGCCCCTCACTGTTCCCGAAGCCCTGGAGGAATGATTGCAGGCAGCAACATCCTCTGAAGTCAGACCACGTCCTCCCGTTGCCGCAGAAACGAGAAAATCAGCAGTTGTTGTCTTCCACTGGCAACCTTGTAAAGAGTAACAGAACAGCCTTGTCAGTCCCGAGGCCCGTCTGTAAAGGACACAGCCTCCCCTTGATGGACAGGCGGTGGGAACCAGGGCCCATTCATTGTTCTCATATCATGTTAGCAATGCCTGGATTAGGTTTGAAAATCCGATGTCATCACATAGCAGGTGGATTTGTTTATTGAGAGTCCTGTCCTGACCAAGAAGGAATTTGAAACAGAGTAGCTTCCCACTCTTCTGGAGCCTGCGTGAAATACACCCACCATGAATTGAAGGGGCCACCAAATGGCCAGCATGGAACCTCGGCTTCCAGTCACTTCACCCACTTCTGAGTCACGGAGGATGGAAGGGCACAGCTGTAAGGAAGGCCTGGACCTCCAAGTCCACTGAAGTTTTGTGAGCAGGAATCACCGAGTGACAGACTTGAGTGAGCTTGGGGTTTAAATGCAGATTGGTTTAGGTTGGATTTCTGGCTTGGCCACTTACTAGTTCTATTAATTTCCTAGGGCTGTCACAACAAAGTCCCACAAACAATAGAAATGGATTCTCTCACAGTTCTGGAGGCTGGAGGTCTATTAAGGTGTTGGCTCCCTTTAAAACTCTAGGGGGTGGATCCTTCTATGCCTCTTCAAGCCCCTGATAGCCCAGGGGTTCTTTGACCTGTGGTGGCATAAGTCCAAGCCTCTGACTCAGTCTTCACATGGCCTTCTTCCCTCTGTGTCTGTGTCCAAATCTCTCTCTTCTAATAAGGACAACAATCATATTGGATTTAGGGCCCCCTCTACTTCAGGATAGACTCTTCTTAACTAATTATATCTGCAACAATCCTATTTCCAAACAGAATAACATTCTGAGTTACCGGGGGATGAGAGGGAGCAGACCTAGGGCTTCAGCACATGTTTTTGAGGGGATACAGTTCAACCCATAACACTAGCTGAGCGACTTTAGTTAACTTGATTAACCTCTCTGAGCCTCAGTTTCCTCAGCGGAAGGCAACGGTCCTGTGACCTACTTCCCATGGCTGCTGTAATGCTCTGATGGGATTCACGGGGAAGCTTCTTGTGGATGCTCAGTGAAGATTAGTTCCCTCTCTCCTCTCCCTTCATGCCTTCCCACCTCCCTCTCCTGACCCATCTCTTTCCCACTCTGGGGAAATGTTTGCCTCCTATTCAGATATCACTTGTCTGCCTGCTGAGCCATGGATTCAGCCATAGGCATGAGGCAATCACAGCCAAAAAAGAAAAGAGGCAGGGAAATGATCTGCATGTCAATCTGGTCTGGGAATGGATGGGCTTGGTGTGCACAGCGTTGAAAAATCATAAGGTTCAGGAGACAACTTGGCAATATTTCAATTAAAAGTTAAACTACCTATGCTCTTTGGACAGTAATTCTATTTCTAGATATTCACCCTAAACATTTGGTCTATGTGAAAAGGGTATTCATGGCAGCATTGTTTATCAAAGCAACAGATTGAAAACAGCCTATACTTTATGGTACTTCCATGTAAGGAAACACTATGTAGTCATTAAAAACAATGAGGCAACTCACTGCATGCTGATATGGAATGAGGCCCAAGATAAAATTTTAAGTGAAAAAGCATAGCTTAGGGAAGGAGGGATGAATAAGCAGAACACAGAGGATTTTTAAGGCACTGAAAATACTCTGTATGATACTGTAATGATGGATACGTGTCATTATACATTTGTCCAGACCCACTGAATGCATAATACCCCGAGTGACCCCTGATGTGAACTATGGACTTTGGATGATAATGACATGTCAGTGTAGGTTCATCAGTCGTAACAAATGTGCCCTCTGGTGAGGGCTGTTGATCATGGGGAGGCTTTGCATGTGTGGGTACAGGGGGCATATGGGAAATGCCTGTACCTTCCTCCCAATTTTGCTGTGAACCTAAAGCTACTCTAAGGAGTAAAGTCTATTTTTAAATAAATGAAGAAAGAAAGAAAGAAACAAAGAATCAAAGAAAGAAACGAAGAAAGAAACGAAGAAGGAAGGAAGGAAGAGAAGGAAGGAAGGAAGGAAGGAAGGAAGGAAAGAAAGGAAGGAAGGGAGGAAGGAAAGAAAGAAAAAAATAAAGAAAGGAAGAAAGAAAGGGGCAAGATCAGAGTAGTGTTCTTTTATGTCAGGGAAGAAAGAAAGTTACACACATATGTATATTTGTACGCATACACATACACACACATATGCATATAATATGTCCAGAAGATAAATTAAAAAGTAATAATAGTGGTTGCCTCAAAAAAAAGAAATTGGGCAACTCGCCAGAAGACATCATTTCACTGCCTATTCTCTGTGCCTTTTGATGTATGTACTATATAAACAAATTACCTATTCAATAAATAAATCAAATCTTTAGAAATAATAGGTTTCAAAGGCTTGTGACCAATTTGACTCCACCTAGACTCCTGAGGAATTGAAGGGAGGGTTCCGATCTGGTGGGGGGAGGGAAGCGTGTCCGGCCGGGGTCAGGTAGGGGTCTCTTCAGACACTAACCATAGCTGGGAATGCAAAGAGCAGGGGCTGGCCCTCGCAGGAGAGAATGGTGAAAGCTACTCAGGTAGTTGTTGGTGCAGCATGTGAGCTGAGAGCAGAAAGAGGGATGGGGGACAGGTAGGGAAATGGACCTCAGACCCAGCTCACACTGGGGGCACAGAGGGCTAGGGGAGCCTAGGGAAAGTGGCTACGGCTCCTGGGCATGGAGGCACAGTCAGCCGCCACAAGCACATACTCCTCTGTGCCTGCTGGAGAGGGCAAGGCCAGAGACACAGCATATCCCCCCACAAAAGGCCAGGAAGCAAAGAAGGCCAAGGAGCTGACAACCGAAGCACCCTGCAGTCCATGCACGTGGAATGTCCCATTCCCTCAGGTTCTTGCTAGGTGACTGGCTAATTTGTTAAATTGAGACACACAATCAGGCATTATTTCATGAACACCTCATGGGGGCACATAGGATGTTTCCTCTTGAATCAGCTTGACATTGCAGTATTAATAGCTGTTAATTGTTTAATTTGTTCATCCTTCCCAGGGGTGTTTGCCTTTTAACTGGCACTTCAGACACTCAAAGGAATGTGTGTCTATGGGAAGTTATTTCAGGACTGTGACAGGATGAGAGAGGAGAGCTATTTGGGACAGAAGACCTTCTCCGTACCCTTCAAATCCCATGACAAAGGGGATTACCCATTTCAGCCATCTTTCATCCCAGGTCGTCCCTGTAATAAGACTAAGAGCACTTTCAGGAAACAAAAGTAACTTGGAATGGAGTCTGCCAGTGCCTGCTCTGTACTCCAGGGCTAAACAAAGGGCCAATGTCACCTGAATGGCTCAACAAAGCACCATTGACTTGGGGTCTGTCAATCAGACATATTCCACTGGCATCATTTAGCTGCCACAATATGTCAGGTCTGTAAAGAAATAGTTGCTGGGTCCCAAGAGAATCAACATTCAACACAAGGCGTTGCAAGGGTCCCAGAGCATTCCTTCCCCCCCCACCCCCCTCACCCCGCTACTATGAAATTGTAAGAACTTCTCCAACCCAAGACACAAAAAGAACTATTAACTGCTTTTCAAGGACAAAGACCCTTCCTTTGTGGTGCCACAGACAATGAAGAACTCAGCCAGTTTAGCGCAATCTACCATGATCGCCCATCATTCAGCAACCCTTACCAACCCTCCTAGCGACTGGCTTCTTTTAGCATTCAAGGTACGGAAACTCCGTGCGCCTCTCAATTGCCCTGGTGCAATTATTGTATTGATTTGATTCAGCATTTGCTCCACGTTTAAGGTGGTTTATGTTTTTTAATTTGCAATTAAATCAAATGATCCCTCTTTGCTAAGATGGTTGACACTTGTTTATATTCTGCAGCGAGCAATGAAGGCAACTTTTATTTAGCATCATACAGCATGCAGGGTGGAGAGCTTAACATTTTCAAGCAACTCAATTTCTTGCCTAGCTCTTCAGCCTGTAAAAAAAATCAAACTACATATTCGTTGTAAAAATGGTACAAGGGATAATTAGTGCTTTACAGTGATAATCTAATGAAGTCATAAAGCAAGCAACATTGGAAAGGTAATGTTATGGGATGAATGTTTGTGCCCCACCCCCCAAATTCCTATGTTGAAGCCTTAACCCCCAATGTGGTAGTGTTTGGAGGTGGTGCCTTTGGGAGGTGATCAAGATTAGATGAGGTCATGAGGGTGAGCCCTTCATGATGTGCTTAGTGTCCATATAAGAGCAAGAGAGAGAGAGATCTCTCTATACATTCACACACAAAGGAAAGGCTGTGTGAATACACAGTGTGAAGGCAGCTGTCTGAAAGCCAGGTCTGATCTTGGACTTCCCAGCCTCGAGGACTGTGAGAAAATATATCTCTTTTGTTTAAGCCACCCAGTCTATAGTATTCTGTTATATCAGCCCAAGCTGTCTAAGACAGATTAAAAACTGGAAGAGCCACAAGAATAATTGGTGATTTTGTCACAACTTCCTTTCTGGATGATATCCAAATACTTGACCCGCTCGATTTCTTTCCAACCTCTGATATGTGTACAGTTAATTATTAATTAATGATTCAGGCTATAGGTGACCAGGAAAAGTCAGGGCAATTAAACTCCTTTTAATGTTTTAAAATGATATTGACATTTAACATTCTCTCCCTATCAAGTGACCACTAGGAAAACAGTCAATAAGAGATCAAGGAAAAAATAGAAAGGAAAGGAAGTACTGTGCTATGAGTTAAATTGTGCCCCCTCAAAAAATGATACATAGAAGTTCTAATCCTCAGTACCTCAGAACCTGACCTAATTTGGAAATTGGGTCTTTACTGCAGTAGTCAAAATGAGGTCATGATGGTGGGTCCTAATCCAAAATGACTGGTGTGCTTATAAAAAGGGGAAAATTGGACTCACACAGAGGGAGACCATGTGAAGACATAGAGAGAAGACAGCCATGTGACCGGAGTGATAGATCTACCAGCCAGAAAAATGCCAAGGATTTCCAGAAAGTTCCAGAAGCTAGAAGCCACAAGGAAAGATTCTTCCCAGAGCCATCAGAGTGAATGGCCCTGCCAACACCTTGATTTTGGACTTCTAACCTCCAGAACTGTGAGACAATAAATTCCCGTCTTTTAAGTCACCTAGTTTTGGATACTTTCTTACGGCAGCCCTAGGAAACAAACACATTATCATATTAAATATATGCATTAATTGCAGGTCCTATCCCAATGTATGAAAAACTAAAGTGTGAAAGGTAGCTCCATTTCATGAGTGAACAAACACAGAATATAGATCAAAAAAATGTATGTTTGGTGAGGCAACTGGGGGGATGTTAAGAAAAAAAGAAAAGCACAGACGGAAATAGAATCCGGAAGTAAAGTTAGAAACAAAACACATAAGATTTTTTATGGTTTGCTAAAGTGTTGTAAGTTTTGTTCTGGGTTTCCTAGTGACCGATTTAAAGAAAGAAACCCAATCAGTTACATAGCACACGTTCCACGTGGACAGAGGGAAGAATAGTTATCAGGAGAAACAATGTTACTTCTGATAGGAAAGCCTAAGAGATAGTTAATTAAAAGACTTGTCTGATTACTGAATTTATATCCTTAGCCATATCCTTCATCCCATAAACACACTGTCTAGTTCTGAATTATATAGGGCTGTATTTTATAACATCTTTGATTTTTAACCAATGACTACGCAGGATGGTAAAAGCTGTGATTTTCAAAGCTAAACGGATGTCAATTGGTTTATAGCTCTCTAATGATGAAACTTAAGCCGGAGATAAAATCTACAATATTTTAGGCAGTGGTACCCAAATGCTAGTCCACAGACGAGATGCATCAGGATCATCCGGGGATCACCTTTAAAAAGATACAGATGCCTGGATGCCACCCCTGGGAATCTGATTCATTGGACAATTCTGGTGCTGAGCCAAGTTTAAAAACCACTCTTCCAGAGGATGATAGCATGCATATCCTCAGGCAAGCCTCCTGATATATTAGCATTATTTCCCTCAGTACAGATTTTGATAACTCTTGGATGAAAGAGAACTCAAGGTGAGTCTCCCAGCCAATTATTGGTTCCTTCCGTGTGCAAATGTAGAGAACCACTTAACCAATCACCCCCAAAAGATTGTGTTCTGGAGCTAAAGTGACTCATTACCCACCCTTCCATGTGCCCAGGGAACTAGAATAGTATGGAACTCAGGATTTGGTCTGAATCCCTACTTTTCCCTTTATTAGCCACGTGGCTCTTAGTTGAGTCAGGGGACCTCTCTAGGTTTCAGGTGGCCTAGAGAAATGGGAATGACAAGGCCAGCCTCATAAATTTGTTGTGATGATGAAACAAGAAAGTCTATGTGACACTCTTAGCAAGATGCCTGTGTGGTAGGAAAATCCAATAAAGGAAGCTTTTCATTGCTTACTTTTATTTTAGGAAATACTCTTTTTCTGTGACTATATCCCAGGGCATCACCATCCCTGATAGCAAGATGAACCACTGACATGCTAGACCACAAATCAGAATTGACCACCAAGGTGCCACAGGTGGGTGTCCCCTGGTGACCACTAGCCCTTGGTAATGGCATCTTCCCATAGTCCGGTTAGAAGACAGAAGGGCAAGTATGGAGAACACCACATGTAACCGAGCGGAGACTGTTGTTCCAAGAATGAGAAGGGTTATGGGAGCAAATGACTCAAAACCTATAAAAATAAACCTGACTTCACTTGCAGCACTTAAATGCAGTGAGGACTCAGGAGGCCTCCTGGAGAATGGTTCGTCTTATTTTTATTTAGTGGGGGCCTTTTAAATCCTTTATTGGTTAATCCTCCTATTGGCTGGATCGCTCCTTCTTGTAGGATCATAAAGCTAGGTGCAATCTCGGATGGGCTATTTGGAGGCCTTATTCTCTGCCTCCAAGCACTTGTTTGTGTAAACTTGAGTGCCCAAGGTACCCAAGGTGTGGAGGCAAGGTAGCTGATTTCTATGCCTTCCAAAATCATAAGCTCGTGGCAGGGGTGGGGAAAGAAGGTAGCAGAGGCAGAGAACTGTGCAATTAGCAGCAAACTCATTAAGCAACTCTGGGGAGGCTATGCAGCTGACAACATCAGTTTGATCTCTGCCACATCTATTTGACTATGATGCAGCCATTTACACACGTCTATAGCGATCATAGTAACAAGGGAATTGCTTATTCCACACTGCCCTGCATATTCCGTATAGAAACAACAGCTCCACTTAACTGAGTACAAACTCCCACTCCTTATTTTATATATATCATCTCAGCAAACCAACACCCTACAGTGCAAGCAGTGTTATCCCAACCTGAAAGATAGGGAAAGTGAGAGAGAAAAGTTAAGTCATGTGCCCAGTGATTGAGTGGCAACACCAGGATTTAAACCTCTGCCTATCTGACCCCAAAGCTTGCACTTTCATTCTCCCCACTGTGTAGCACAACCAGCTATGGCCAACACAAACGATTAGAAGGAAATAGATCAGAAATACAAACATCATATGATATCGCTTATATGCTGAATTTTTTTTTTTAATGATACAAATGAAATAATTTACAAAACAGAATCATACTCACAGACTTAGAGAACAAATTTATGGTTACCAGGGGGGAAGGGTTGGGGTGAGGGATGAGTTGGGGTGAGGGATAGGTTGGGCGTTTGGGATTGGCATGAACACACTGCTATATTTAAAAATAGATAACCAACAAGGACCTACTGTACAGCACAGGGAAATTTGCTCAATATTCTGTAATAACCTAAATGGGAAAAGAATTTGAAAAAGAATAGATACATGTATATGTTTTTTAAAAAGAAGGAAATACATCAGTGTGATTATATCTGAATTCTGGGCATTTTTAAAAAATGTTTTGCATTTGTTCAGAAGGATCGTAAATTTCTTTCATAATGATGAACATTAAACCTATTTTTGTAAATTCCCTTCCTACGTGACACCTCAGCAAACATAGGAGACCTCAGGCAGATCTAAGGTTGGGCCCTGATTCCCACCTGGGGTCTTTGGTGGCCCCATTCTCGTGGGTGCTCTCGAGACAGGACTTGAGTTGTTCAGACTTTTCCTCTTCCCTCTCTGGATGTTCTCCATCACCAACCAAACCAGCACTGGAAGAAGGACCTGATGCTTGTGAGGCCAGGAGCTCCTGCTTCCCCAAAGCCCCTTAGAGACTGGATTTGTTTCCTGTAGCTGCTGGAACAATTTAACAAACTGGGCGGCTTTAAAAAGCCGAAATTTGTTCTCTCACAGTTCTGGAAGCCAGAAGTTTGAAATCCAGGTGTCACCAGGCCCACACTCCCTCCTGAGGCTCCAGGGGATCTTCCATTCTTTGCCTCTTCCAGCCTCGGGGGGCTCCAGGCATTTCTTGGGTTGTGGATGCATCACTCCAATTCTGCCTCCGTGTTCACAGGGCCTTCTCCTCTCTGGTCTATGCCTCCTCTTCTATCTTTTATAAGGACACTTGTCATTGGATTTAGGGCCCACCTGGATAATCCAGGATGATCTTATCTTTAATTAAAATCCTTAACTTAATTACATCTACAAAGACACTTGTTCCAAGAAAGTTCACATTCACAGGTTCTGGGGATGAAAATGAGGATGTATGCTTTGGGGGGAAGTTACCATTTAGCCCACAATTGAGACCATCCCTCTTTCTAGCCCAAGGTTCTCTACAAAAGGCCATGGAGGCACACACTGGATTCACGTTTTGTAATGTCATTTGTCCCAAGTTTCAGCACCAAGTGTTGAATCGCCCACATCAAATGAAGTAAATTCTGCTGCTAATTTTAAGCATCCCTCTCTCCCTCTCCTCCCTAACCTAGCAACATCTCTTGTACAACAGGTAATGATGGATTTTGAACGAAACAGTGTCTTTTTAAGTTCCCGAGACCCAAAATCTTTCTTTAATTTTATGGTAACCGTTAGGGGCTTTGTCGGCAAGGATGACAGGAGTAATCAATCACACAAGAACAGATTTCTAGGTAATTTATACTTAGTCAATCCAAACCTAATTCCTGAGTGACCTACACTGTGCCTAAGGAGCCTGAAATAATCATGTATTTACCCTTTACCCTGAAATTAGATGGTACTTACTATGCAATTACCTAGCCACTAAGTGACAATTACCATGTAATTAAATGGTCAGTGGTTACCATATTATTAAATAGCATTGACATGATATTCATTCTGCAGAACCTTGCACTGTCGCCACACAATTCAGCTCCCCACCAAGAAATGACAGTTGTTCCTGGGAAGTTCTGCCCTCTGCTTTGATGGCTTTCGAGTTGGCAGAAATTCCCAGGGCCATGTGCCTCTAAGGAAGCCGAGAAACAGCCAAAGCGGGGCACAGATGTAACGTGACCTGCTGTACCTGGGCCTCTCGCCAGGCTGGGGCAGCACCTCTGCAGCCCAGCCCCAGGCCAGCACTAGGACATCTGGGTGAATTCCTCAATCCTTCTATGAGAACATGCTGCAGAGGAACAGTAGATATCATGTTCTTTCTCTCCCAGATGTGGTACCTACCCAGGGGCAGAGCATGCTGGGAGAGACTGAGGCCCTAAGTAAAGCAAGAGTTCTATTTCAGCCTGGGAGAGACGGTCACTAAATCATCAAGATAAACATAAGCTGCCTCGTAAGTTCCATGAGGACAGGATCTTTTTCTATCTACCTTATTTATTGCCTTATCACCAACACCATTCCAGGCCCATTGTAGATGCTCAATAAATATTATTTGGATGTATTTATTCATTCATTCTTTATTTGTTCATTTATTGGTATGGATCTACTACATGCCACCCACTATGCACTGAAACCTTTTAAGGACAGTGAGTTTTGATGGAGTCTCAGAGAGGCTGAGCCACTTGCCCAAGGTCATTATACAACTAGTCAGTGGCAGATGCAAGACTGAACTCAGGTCTATCTGACTCTAAATGCTATGCTCTTCCTACAACACCATGTCTTGGCCACATACAACCTCAAACCACCCTGGATGCTTAGAAAGACTCAGAAAAGCTAATGGCTTCCCCAGATGGATCACTTTTGGGTCTAAGCCTTCTTTATGTACAGCAACCATAATAGTTTCTATAACCTGTTATTCACATTTAGGAAATGAAGAAAGTAGAGCTCAGAGAGATTAGCTCAGCTCCAAAGTCACACTGCTAGTAAGTTAGGTTGAACTTGGACTCAGAGGCCATACATCTGCCTGGTGTTACTGGAGAGAGACAGAATGCCTACCTCAGGCCCTTATATTTTTATCATTAAATTGTTATATCTTTGGGTCAGCATTGTTTCCAGATGTTACTGCTAAAATGTAACATCTCGCTAGAACTTTCTAACACCCTAGATCAAATTACCTAGCCTCCAAAGACAAACTCAGGGGGAAACATGAGACCAGAGAGGAATGGATTAAGTTTGAAGTTGTATAGAGGAAAAGATTCAGGTAATGAATAACAAATAGGTCTCATCTTCAAAGTCAACTCTGATCAATCGATAGCAGCAGCCTGGAGCACCATATTGCAAAGCCTTCTGAGGTTGTATTAGGGCTCAGCAGGATAAGGTATCATGATCGATCAGTGATGTCTGCTATGGATCCTGATGAGGAAGCAACTGCACATGGGCCTGGTCTTTACCGTCTCTGATCTAGACTGTGGGATTCTACAAAATAAGGTCAGGTTTGGAAACTGGCAGGGCTTGGGAGAAGACAATGAGTGAGGCCAGAAGACAACTAAACAAGTAAGCAGTCAAAGATATTTTTTCCCTCACATGCAGGTGCTCAAAAGAGAAAGTGAAAAATAGAGTGTCAGTAAAATGAAAACTACAAGTCAGGAAACCTTGCTTCCAGTCTCAGCTCGGCTGTCAATTAACTATAAGACTTTGACCCCATCACTGCCCCTCTCCGTGTCTCAGTTTCCTCACCTGTAAAATGAAGGTATTTGAGTAGCAAATCTCCAAACCACTTCCAATTTCAGGATTCTTTTTTTTTTTTTTTTTTTTGCGGTACGCGGGCCTCTCACTGTTGCGGCCTCTCCCGTTGCAGAGCACAGGCTCCAGACGCGCAGGCTCAGCAGCCATGGCTCACGGGCCCAGCCGCTCCGCGGCATGTGGGATCTTCCCAGTCCAAGGCACGAACCCATGTCCCCCGCATCGGCAGGTGGACTCTCAACCACTGTGCCACCAAGGAAGCCCTGTGCTACTGTACTTTTCAAGGTACTGTAAGAATAGAAATGTTTTCTGTATTTTTTGTGTTTGTTTTCTATGTACCTATTATTTGTGTGAAAAGTATTATAAATCTATTACAGTACAGTGCTATATAGCCGATTGTGTTAGTTGGGTACCTAGGCTAACTTTGTTGGACTTACAGACAAATTGGACTTAAGAACGTGCCATCAGAATGGAACTCGTTCGTATGTAGGGGACTTCCTGTATTTCAGTGATAATTTACCTTTGGACAATACCCATCACCCCCCTGCCCCTATTTGCCACATCCTCTTCTTTATCAGCCTCCCCTCTGGGGACCCAAGAACGCACTGTGGGTTATCATCAGGCATGACGGAGTAAAATAGAAAAGCCAGACAAACTTTGGTTCTAAAATCCCTGATGAGCCACCTTGGGCTCTAGTCTTCATCTCTAAAATGTAATGACAGTAGGGGAACTAGCACATAGTTTTAAGAATGAAATAAGATATGGCTTATTAAGTGTTTAGTTCAGGGCCTGGCCCTAAATAAGTGCTCGATAAATGTTACCTACAGTCAAAATAAAACAACTCTGGACTTGGGGGTGGAGGGTGGAGTACTCTTGACATAGGAGGAGTATTACTGCAATAGAGGGAACATTCCAACCAGGAGATCTTCAAATGTCTCGAGGATTAAGGAGACAGGAGCTTTGCTTTTATAAGGAGGAGTGAACAAGGCTGGGGAGAACCAGGTGTGGGGAAGTAGGATGAACAAGGATGAATGGGTGGAGGTGTCCTGACCTGACAGTAAATCAGAGACAAGGCAGTGAGGCTTCTGAATCTTTGCTATTTTCAGAGATCAGTAAAATTCACCACAATGAAAGCATGTTTAAGCTCTGTGAGCCTCTGTTTCCTATTCTGTAAAATGGGGATAATAAGTTACTTCCCAGGACTGTTGGGCAGCATGGAGACAAGGGATGCCATGTGCCAACCACAGGTCCTGCTGCATGGTGAACACCCAATAGTGTTCATTTTTCTTAACGTTGAGGAATCACTCTGTGATTTTTGCAAACCCTGTGCTCAGCACCTTAGGAGTGAAAACTATGTGGCAGATTCTGAGGCACTGAGGCAGAAAAGTCTGGAAGTAGTTGAGCACCTAATATTAGCCCCCAAGAAGGTGTGATGGAGATGGGAATCAATGTCAGGGTCTTGCCTCCCTGCTGGTGTTGGACCAACATTTCAGCTGCAAACTTGTCATCCTTACCCAACCCAGTCAGAGGAGCCATCCCTGGGGGCCCTTCCTCCAGCCTCCCTGGATGCAGAGATCTCTGCAGCACCTGCAGACTTGTTGAGAACACAGAGAGCTTCTGCCCGTTCTTTGCTGCCCTTTTCTAGGCCACAAGAGGAGACAAGTTTGAACATCTCCATCATCCCTGAGCTGTGCCATTCTAAGCCACAGCCTGTCTGAAATTAACACAGCATGGCATTCAGGAAAATCCCAGCAGTGTCATCAGCCTTCCTAGACCCAGAATACTGGCACTGTGCTGATTTCTGTTCTCATAACTGCAGGCTGAGCACACTCTCCAAGTCCCCCTTTCCTGCAGATGGTTGACAGCTAAGCAGAGGGCAGTGCACAAATGCTCCTTCCTGGGAACCCAGCTAAGGACCAGCGACCCCAGACACCCACCACAGCCCTTCAGTCAGCTCATCCCATGGTGCTGCACAGCTTGCCTTGTGAGGGCTGATGTAAATATAGTTCCCTTGGGGCAGCCAGGAGGAGCCTGGCCAGCCAGCATCCCGTTACCAGCTTGCTCTTCACATGCTACTTAGTTTCACCACTTGGAGCTGCTCCACACTCTGGGCTCATTACTCAAGGGCTCTGGAAGCAGGGCCAGCTTGCATTTTTATGGTTTTCTTCCTGCCACCTCGGCCCTGCAGGCACCATCTCTAAGGATCTCCTCCTTTGTGAGGAGTGTTACAAAATGCTACAGAAATGCATCTGGATCTGACCTGAGCCTAGCAGTGTATGCTTTGGGCCTCACTGAGGCTGCCTCGGCTCCCGCGACACCTGAGACACATAAGCCCGAAGCTGAAATCATAAGAAAATACACTTTTTTAATGCACCTCTGGTGTCTTTTTGTCATGAAAAATGGGACTTAATGTAGAAACAGACAAAAAAGGCATATGATACAAAAGGATCCATTTTCTTGTGGGTGGTCTCTGTACCTAACCTAGTCCTCCAGATCTGATCTTGGCTTCTCTCAACCCTGGCCCGGGCTCCCCACCCCAGCTCAGGGCCAGGGGCAAACCTGCCTCTGTCAGTCTGACTCTTAATCTCACCTCTTTTGCTGGCACTTTAGTTACAGCAGTATCTCTGCAGAGCCTGAGAACAGCCTGCAAGCTGCATTTGGCCTTCAGACAAATTTATTTGGCCCACCCCTTGGATGGCTTCCACATTTTAATTTTGTCAGTATTTTTTAACCTGACAATTTCACCTAAAAAAATAAAAAAATAAAAACTTCTGGCTTTGCTCGGGGAAAAAAAATCAGAAGATCTGCTAACACTGGGTCCACATTTCTACACTGCAAAATGGACTGAAGCTGAGTTGCAGCAGGTCCCTTTAAACAGGGCATATGCTCTCCAGCTCACCACCATCAAACACTCGGTCATTTATTTATCAAAGTTATTGAGTGCCTCTAATAGACCAGCCTTCCCCGGGTCCTGCTGTTAGAGTGAAGAAGAACAGAGTGAATTCCCTGCCGTTTCAGAAGGTGTGTGCCAGCATCCCCATTTTCTCCTAACGCGGAGGAGGGCAAACAGTTGGCATTCATCACCATACTCATACTGTTGTTTCCTTTTCAGTTAAGAGAACAGTATTGCTCACACTGGCCCCACCTCACTCTTATGTTACTAATGGGCCCCTGTAGACATCTGAACAGGAACACCTACTACAACCCTCTTTTATCTGCCCAGACCACTAGAGTAAGAACACTGGAAGAGCAGGAATGTGACATGCATTCTTGTATTCTCAGTGATTATGTCAGAATCTGTCACAAAGTATATTCTTAGCAAATAGAAATATAGATACAGAAAGATGTATGCTAGGAGTTGGTACAATCAAAAATTAAAAGGTTAGGGCTGCCCTGGTGACGTGTCCCCTGCATCGGCAGGCGGACTCTCAACCACTGCGCCACCAGGGAAACCCCTGGTATTCTTTATTATTCTCCATTTTAGACTTGAGGAAATTAGGACTTGGAGGAGGTTAACAGTTTGCCCCGGGTCACAGGGCCAGGAATGGGAAGAAGCAGGGATTTGAATCCAGGTTGACTGAACTTCTAGAGTTTAAGTTCTTCACCACCAGCCTAGCCTCAAACATGACAACTTCTAAACTCTGGACCATTCCAGTAAATATTTTGGTGGGTGGAGTTTACAAACATTAATCAAAATTAGGCTTAAAGAGTCTCTGTGGGGCTTCCCTGGTGGCACAGTGGTTGGGAGCCTGCCTGCCGAGGCAGGGGACGCAGGTTCACGCCCCGGTCCGGGAAGATCTCACATGCCGCGGAGCAGCTGGGCCCGTGAGCCGTGGCCGCTGAGCCTGCGCGTCCGGAGCCTGTGCTCCGCAACGGGAGAGGCCGCAACAGTGAGAAGCCCGTGTACCACAAAAAAAAAAAAAAAAAAAGAGTCTCTGTGAATTTATATTTTCTTGTGATCCCTGTCCCTCCTGATAACCCCCCACATAACAGATGGAGAGGGAGTGAGACCTTCTCAGAGCTTTTCAAGGAAATCTAGAAGCTGCCTTCCTCTCCTCTGCCTTCCTAATGCCCCCTAATCACAGGAGATAATCAGAGCACCAGAGAAGGTTGTTGAATTCCAAGGGGGCAGTGCCAAGCAACCACAGCAGAGGAAAGCCTACGCAGGCTCTCAGAGTTGGAGGGATTTAGCCCAGGCTCAATCAGAGCATTGAGGGAGGCTGCTTAAATGGGCTTTCGCCTCTCCCCACACTCTTGGCCAGTGCCATGCCTTAAAACACGAGCTATACGCTGGCGACTTCATGCTCCAGAACCACACATCTAAAGTGGATACCTCACCGGCATCTCAAATGTAATGTGTCTTAAACAGAATTCTTAAATTGCCCCATCCAAACTTGTGCCTGCTCTCCAAGTCTTCCTCATTAATAAATAGCCCTATTGTCCACTCAGATACTAAAAGTAGAGTCCTAGGATTCAATCTTTTTCATCTCAGCTTCTTATCACGGAAAAGTTCACATGCATACGAAAGCAGACAGATTAGTATTATGAACCCCTACATACCCATGACCCAACTTCCACACTTATCAGTTCAAGGTCACTCTTATCTCATCATCCCTTTTCTTCCTCCCATATCATTTTGAAGCATAGCCCAGACCTCAGAGTTTGGTCCATGGACTCTTGGGGGTTCCTAAGATGCTTTCAGGAAATCTGAGACGACAAAATTTTTATTATAATATTGAAACATTATTTCTCATTTTCACTGTATTGACACTCATGTTAATTGTGCAAAAGCAATGGTGAGTAAACTGCTGGTGCCTTAGCAGGAATCAAATCATCATGGCAACATTGTATTCTTTACTGTACTCACCCACATTAAAACAAACACCAGTTGCACTTAAGATGTCCTTGATGAAGTAGTAATAATTATTACTTTATTAAGCTTCAACTTTTGAGTTCACATCTTTTTATACTGTGTGTGGCAAAATGGATGTACCCATAAACTACTTATGTTGCACACCAAAGTATAATAGTGGTCTCAGGAAAAGCACTTGTGCAAATATTTGAGCAACCAGCTAAACTAGCCACTTTTTTCAAGGAACACCATTTTTACTTGAAAGTTTGACTAACAGACAAACTCTGGTTATTCAGATTCAGGTATTTAACACACTTCTCTCAAAATTAAAGTGAGCCTGTCATTTCAAGGCAAACAACAGACAGCATTTGTTGCCAAAGTAAAATTCAAACCTTAAAGTGAAAATTAGAATTTTAGAAAAAAAATGTATCTGCCAGCAATGTGTTTGATGGCTTCCAGATCACTGGAGATATTAACAAATGTGATTTTTTTAATATTTTATGATGAAATGTACCAACATTTGGAAGATCTGAATATTCAGTAAAGCAATATTTGCAAATGACCAATGAATGATAATACAAAATCTCACATGGATAAAAGATCCAGTATAAGATAGACCTGTGGACTATAATGTTAATAGAGTACAAAAAGTTCAGTGAGACGATTACAAATAGAAACTACCACATTTGATGTGGTATCAAAGAAGAATATACCCAATAATCTGAAAAAGGTTATCAAAATATTCCTGCCTTTACCAACTTTGTATTTGTATGACGTCAAATTTTTTCATAAATTCCAACCAAAACAACATATTGCAACAGATTAAATTCAGAAGCAGATATGAGAATGCAGCCACCTTCTGTGAACCAGAACATCAAAAGATTTGCAAAAGATGTAAAATAATGGCACTCTTCTCACTAATTTTTTAAATATAATTATATTTCATAAAATGTCACTTGTGCTATAAATATATTAATAACTGTAATTAAATGTTATTAATTAAATATTTAATTTTTTAAAGTTTTAATTTCCAATACAGGGAATATCAATAGCTATAACCCACATTAAAACAATGCCCTTTGGGTTCTTCAGTAACTATTATCTTTTTTTTTTATACAGCAGGTTCTTATTAGTTATTTATTTTATACATATTAGTGTATATATATCAATCCCAATCTCCCAATTCATCCCACCACTTCAGTAACTTTTAAGTAGATAGATATCCTGAGACCAAAACATTTGAGAACTGCTAATTTGCACTGTCAATATTTCTCTTTGTATCTCTTAAAGATCAGGAGTCTTTCTTTTATTAAACATAATTGCAATTTCACTCTTAAAATGAACAGCTGGCAGCAAAGATGTTGAGGAGAATTTGGAACTGAAATAGAAACCACAGCTTGCAAAATGTACCCTGACTTAACAAACAGAGAATCTGTGCTAGACCAAGCCATGATGTACATCCCAGACTGTGTAAACCACAAACCCTTCTAACACCAGTCCATTCAGACCCATATGTTCCAAGACCAGATACTGATCTTAGAGACAAACGAATACTATCTGTGTACAGATTCATGAATTCTAAAGATAAGACCACTCACCATTGCAGCAGCTTCCAAGATAAAAAATTATGGTCAATTCCTGCTGAAACCATCTATGACTAACTCTAGCCCCCCAAAACCTTCTAAGTATCCCTTCCTTACCTGCTTTCTTTTGGGACACTCCATGCTTCCCCATGGTGTGCAGACTCCCTTGCTGCAGCAAGTAATAAATCTAACTTTTTAAAAATACAGCTGTGTTCCTGGGATGAGCTATAGTTGATGAGAATTGACAACCCTCAATTCAAGACAGCATCTTCTCCTGCCCAAGCCATGGCAACAGGCTCCTACCTATGCCCCCTGTTCTACTTACTATTGCTGCATAACAAATTATCCCAACACTCAGCAGCTTAAAGCAACCATTTTAATTTGCTCACGATTCTGTTGATCAGGAATTTGGAAACAGCACAGCAAGAACACTTGTCTCTGCTCCCTGAGGTCTGGGGCTCAGCTGGGAAGATGCAAAGGCCAATGATACCTTGACAACCAGAAGCTAAAATCATCTTAAACCTTGTTCACGCATATGTCTGGCACTTGGGCTGGGAGAACTCAAAGACTGGGGCTGCCAACTGGAGAACCTACACGGAGCTTCTCATGTGTTTTGGCTTCCTCACTGCATGGCTGCCTGGGAGGTAACGGGAGCTGGACTTCTGCTGCATTCTATTGATTACAAACAAGTCAAACCCTGCCTAGGTTCCAGGGGGTCAGTTAGACTTCATCTCCTGATGGAACCTGTGAAGGTTCCAGAAGAGCATGTGAGATGGAAGTTATCGTTTGCAGCCATACGTGAAAAGCATAATCTGTCCTACCCCCTTTTAATTTTGTTTCTCTATAAACCATCTTCTGTTGAGTAGGCAAAATTATATTTCTAAAATTAACCAAGTCATGTCACATTCTTGCTGGAAATCCTTCAATGGTTTCTCAACACACTAGGCGGGGGAAACCCAGGCATTTCACTAGAGCCCAGAAGGCCCTGCATTTTCTAGTTCCTGTCTACATACCTGCCCTGCCGTTGTCCTGCTCACTCTGTTCCTGCAGCTGCTGTGCTCATTCCCAGCTCATTATAAGGCTTGTTCCTTCTCATCCTTCAAGGTTCAGCTTAAATGTAGCCTCTTCAGAAATGCCTTCTTTAATGATGACCTGTAAAGTAACCCCAGAACCCAGAGTTAACTTAAGTGACTGACTGGTTGATTGACTGAACGCGATATAAATAGCAGGCATTGCTTGCTGCAGAATTTAGAATTCTCTAAGCAGCTCCCAAAATTTGTTCTGTGAAACATTAGCCAGAAGTTCAATCGACATTATTTTAAAATATGAATCCATAGCACATATCTTGATAAACACTTGAGTAAAACAACCCTGCAGAGTTTTGTGTATAGCATGACCACTCCAAGTCTTTAATATGCTAACGGCATGCTAGGTCTCCATGAAAAGAATGTAATAGGCAACAGTCCTCAACCTCCGCAAACACAAAACACTTTTTCCAAGTAGTATCTCCTGGCTCCACTTTGCAAAACCCTTTTCCAGTTACGTCCCTAGGTTTACAAAGCAAAAGAAACTAGAGTCCCCAGCAGGTTGTTCTCCCTGTGTCCCTGACCCATGTCCTCCAAGTGAGTTACAAATAACAGGAAACCTGTGGAAGGTCCAGGTCTTCTGGGAACAGCCTGATTGGCTGGAATCGAGGTCATACTTTTGACTAATGATTCTGATTGGCTGTCAGTAACACTCCACTCATTGCAACTGTGTCCAGCAAATATATGAGCCTCTCATCTAGAGATATGAATTATATTTTTTAGAGCAGGGAGTCATTGAGGCCAGGCTCTGCTGAGGATTGCGTTCTTTTTATTGGGCCAAGAACCGCAAGGCTGGTTCCGGGCCTGCTCCCATATAGTAGAAGCATGGCTGCAGCTTCCCAGAAGCAGGCTGGCTGGCCCTGGGGATGGGGGAATGGGCTCACCAGGGGGCCATAACCTGGAGAGCTCAAAGGAGGTGATTTGTCTCTGAAGTCCCAATACCCAGTTCCCAGAATACATCTCTGAAACTATCAGGGAAAAAAAGTTTACACTTTTAGTAACGGCCAGTCCCAGATAATACTTGCCTGAAATTCAGAAATGATCAGAAAATCAAAACAAAATATTATTATAGCTTAACTAAAGTGGACCCTCTCTCCGATCCACTCACTGTATGATTTACCAAGGAACTTAAGTTTGATAAAAATCCTCAGTTATAACAAATCAGCACATCTTCATAGTAGCAATGACAGCTAACACACAGCCCTTGCTGCATGCCAGGCACTATGGAAAGCACTTCACAGGTAGCTTCTTTCATAGCCATCCTGGGAGACAGATATGCAAATTACCCCCATTTTACAGGTGAGGAAACTGAGGTACCAAGTGGTCACTGACTTGCCCAATACCTCAGACCTATTAAGCAGAAGAGCAAAGGAGGCTTCCGGGAAGATGGCGGAAGAGTAAAACGCGGAGATAACCTTCCTCCCCACAGATACACCAGAAATACATCTACACGTGGAACAACTCCTACAGAACACCTACTGAACACTGGCAGAAGACCTCAGACCTCCCAAAAGGCAAGAGACTCCCCACGTACCTGGGTAGGGCAAAAGAAAAAAGAATAAACAGAGACAAAAGAATAGGGACGGGACCCGCACCAGTGGGAGGGAGCTGTGAAGGAGGAAAGATTTCCACTCACTAGGAAGCCCCTTCGCGGGCGGAGACTGCGGGTGGCGGAGGGGGAAAGCCGCGGAGGAGAGCACAGCAACAGGCGTGTGGAGGGCAAAGCGGGGAGATTCCCGCACAGAGGATCAGGGCCGACCGGCACTCACCAGCCCGAGAGGCTTGTCGGTTCACCCGCCGGGGCGGCAGGGCTGGGAGTTGAGGCTCGGCCTTCGGTCGGAGCGCCGGAAGACGACTGGGGTTAGCGGCGTGAACACACCCTGCAGGGGGTTACTGCGCCACGGCTGGCCGGGAGGGAGTCTGGGGAAAAGTCTGGAGCTGCCGAAGAGCCAAGAGACGTTTTCTTCCCTCTTTGTTTCCTGGTGCGCGAGGAGAAGGGATTAAGAGCGCTGCTTAAAGGAGCTCCAGAGACGGGCGCGAGCCGCGGGTAAAAGCGCGGACCCCAGAGACGGGCATGAGACGCTAAGGCTGCTGTTGGCCGCCACCAAGAAGCCTGCGTGCGAGCACAGGTCACTAGCTACACCCCGCTTCCGGGGAGCCTGTGAAGGCCGCCACTGCCAGGGTCCCGGGATCCAGGGACAACTTCCCCGGGAGAACGCACGGCGCACCTCAGGCTGCTGCAACGTCACGCCATCACGCCGTCACGCCGGCCTCTGCCGCCGCAGGCCCGCCCCGCACTCCGTGCCCCTCCCTCCCTCCCCCCCGCCCCACCGGCCTGAGTGAGCCAGAGCCCCTGAAGCAGCTGCTCCTTTAACCCCGTCCTGTCTGAGCGAAGAACAGACGCCCTTCAGCGACCTACACGCAGAGGCGGGGCCAAATCCAAAGCTGAGCCCTGGGAACTGTGAGAACAAAGAAGAGAAAGGGAAATCCCTCCCAGCAGCCTCAGAAGCAGCGGATTAAAGCTCCACAGTCAACTTGATGTACCCTGCATCTGTGGTATACATGAATAGAAAACGAATCATCCCAAATTGAGGAGATGGACTTTGAGAGCAAGATTTATGATTTTTTCCCCTTTTCCTCTTTTTGTGAGTGTGTATGTGTATGCTTCTGTGTGAGATTGTGTCTGTATAGCTTTGCTTCCACCACGTGTCCTAGGGTTCTATCCGTCCGTTTTTTTGTTGTTTTTTGGTTTTTTTAAAATTTTTTTCCTTAATAATTATTTTTTATTTTAAAAACTTTATTATATTTTACCTTTATTTTATTTTACTTTATCTTCTTTCTTTCTTTCTTTTTATCCTTCCTTCCCTCCTTCCTTCCTTCTTGCCTCCCTCCCTCCCTCCCTCCCTCCTTTCTTTCTTTCTTTCCTTCTTTCTTTTTTTCTACTTCTACTAATTCTTTCTTTCTACTTTTTCTCCCTTTTATTCTGAGCTGTGTGGATGAAAGGCTCTTGGTGCTGCAGTCAGGAGTCAGTGCTGTGCCTCTGAGGTGGGACAGCAAACTTCAGGACACTGGTCCACTAGAGACCTCCCAGCTCCACATAATATCAAACGGCGAAAATCTCCCAGAGATCTCCATCTCAACACAAGCACCCAGCTTCACTCAACGACCAGCAAGCTACAGTGCTGAACATCCTATGACAAACAACTAGCCAGACAGGAACACAACCCCACTCGTTAGCAGAGAGGCTGCCCAAAATCATAATAAGTCCACAGACACCCCAAAACACACCACCAGACGTGGACCTGCCCACCAGAAAGACAAGAGCCAGCCTCATCCACCAGAACACAGGCACAAGTCCCCTCCACCAGGAAGCCTACACAACCCACTGTACCAACCTTAGCCACTGGGGACAGACACCAAAAACAACGGGAGCTACGAACCTGCAGCCTGCAAAAAGGAGACCCCAAACACAGTAAGATAAGCAAAATGAGAAAACAGAAAAACACACCGCAGATGAAGAAGCAAGGCAAAAACCCACCAGACCTAACAAATGAAGAGGAAATAGGCAGTCTACCTGAAAAAGAATTCAGAATAATGATAGTAAAGATGATCCAAAAGCTTGGAAATAGAATACACAAAATGCAAAGAAACATTTGACAAGGACCTAGAAGAACTAAAGATGAAACAAACAACGATGAACAACACAATAAATGAAATTAAAAGTACTCTAGATGGGATCAACAGCAGAATAACTGAGGCAGAAGAACAGATAAGTGACCTGGAAGATAAAATAGTGGAATTAACTACTGCAGAGCAGAATAAAGAAAAAAGAATAAAAAGAACTGAGGATAGTCTCAGAGACCTCTGGGACAACATTAAATGCACCAACATTCGAATTATAGGGGTTCCAGAAGAAGAAGAGAAAAAGAAAGGGACTGAGAAAATATTTGAAGAGATTATAGCTGAAGATTTCCCTAATATGGGAAAGGAAATAGTTAATCAAGTCCAGGAAGCACAGAGAGTCCCATACAGGATAAATCCAAGGAGAAATACACCAAGACACATATTAATCAAACTGTCAAAAATTAAATACTAAGAAAACATATTAAAAGCAGCAAGGGAGGGCTTCCCTGGTGGCGCAGTGGTTGAGAGTCCGCCTGCCGATGCAGGGGACGCGGGTTCGTGTCCCGGTTCGGGAAGATCCCACATGCCGTGGAGCGGCTGGGCGCATGAGCCGTGGCCTCTGGGCCTGCGCGTCCGGAGCCTGTGCTCCGCAGCGGGAGAGGCCACAGCAGCGAGAGGCCCGTGTACCACAAAAAAAAAAAAAAAAAAAAAAGCAGCAAGGGAAAAACAACAAATAACACACAAGGGAATCCCCATAAGGTTAACAGCTGATCTTTCAGCAGACACTCTGCAAGCCAGAAGGGACTGACAGGACATATTTAAAGTGATGAAGGAGAAAAACGTGCAACCAAGATTACTCTACCCAGCAAGGATCTCATTCAGATTTGATGGAGAAATTAAAACCTTTACAGACAGGCAAAAACTGAGAGAGTTCAGCAACACCAAACCAGCTTTACAACAACTGCTAAAGGAACTTCTCTAGGCAAGAAACACAAGAGAAGGAAAAGACCTACAATAACGAACCCAAAACAATTAAGAAAATGGGAATAGGAACATACGTATCGATAATTACCTTAAATGTAAATGGACTAAATGTTCCCACCAAAAGACACAGATTGGCTGAATGGATACAAAAACAAGACCCATATATTTGCTGTCTACAAGAAACCCACTTCAGACCTAGAGACACATACAGACTGAAAGTAAGGGGATGGAAAAAGATATTTTATGCAAATGGAAACCAAAAGAAAGCTGGAGTAGCAATTATCATATCAGACAAAATAGACTTTAAAATAAAGACTATTAGAAGAGACAAAGAAGGACACTACATAATGATCAAGTGATTGATCCAAGAAGAAGATTTAACAATTGTAAATATTTATGCACCCAACGTAGGAGCACCTCAATGCATAAGGCAAATACTAACAGCCACAAAAGGGGAAATTGACAGTTACACCTTCATAGTAGGGGACTTCAACACCCCACTACAATCTACAGATTCAATGCAATCCCCATCAAACTACCAGTGGTATTTTTCACAGAACTAGAACAAAAAATTTCACAGTTTTTATGGAAACACAAAAAAACCCCGAATAGCCAAAGCAATATTGAGAACGAAAAACGAAGCTGGAGGAATCGGGCTCCCTGACTTCAGACTATACTACAAAGCTACAGTAATCAAGACAGTATGGTACTGGCACAAAAACAGAAAGATAGATCAATGGAACAGGATAGAAAGCCCAGAGATAAACCCACGCACATATGGTCACCTTATCTTTGATAAAGGAGGCAGGAATGTGCAGTGGAGAAAGGACAGACTCTTCAATAAGTGGTGCTGGGAAAACTGGACAGGTACATATAAAAGTATGAGATTAGATCACTCCCTAACACCATACACAAAAATAAGCTCAAAATGGATTAAAGACCTAAATGTAAGGCCAGAAACTATCAAACTCTTAGAGGAAAACATAGGCAGAACACTCTATGACATAAATCACAGCAAGATCCTTTTTGACCCACCTCCTAGAGAAATGGAAATAAAAACAAAAATAAACAAATGGGACCTAATGAAGCTTAAAAGCTTTTGCACAGCTAAGGAAACCATAAACAAGACCAAAAGACAACCTGCAGAATGGGAGAAAATATTTGCAAATGAAGCAACTGACAAAGGATTAATCTCCAAAATTTACAAGCAGCTCATGCAGCTCAATAACAAAAAGACAAACAATCCAAAAATGGGCAGAACACCTAAATAGACATTTCTCCAAAAAAGATATACAGACTGCCAACAAACACATGAGAGAATGCTCAACATCATTAATCATCAGAGAAATGCAAATCAAAAGTACAATGAGATATCATCTCACACCGGTCAGAATGGCCATCATCAAAAATCTGGAAACAATAAATGCTGGAGAGGGTGTGGAGAAAGGGGAACCCTCTTGCACTGTTGGTGGGAATGTAAATTGATACTGTCACTATGGAGAACAGTATGGAGGTTCCTTAAAAAACTACAAATAGAACTACCATATGACCCAGCAATCCCACTACTGGGCATATACCCTGAGAAAACCATAATTCAAAAAGAGTCATGTACCAAATTGTTCATTGCAGCTCTATTTACAATAGCCCAGAGATGGAAACAACCTAAGTGTCCATCATCGGATGAATGGATAAAGAAGATGTGGCACATATATACAATGGTATATTACTCAGCCATAAAAAGAAACAAAATTGAGCTCTTTGTAATGAGGTAGGTAGACCTAGAGTCTGTCATACAGAGTGAAGTAAGTCAGAAAGAGAAAGACAAATACCGTATGCTAACACATATATATGGAATTTAAGGGGGAAAAAATGTCATGAAGAACCTAGGGGTAAGACAGGAATAAAGACACAGACCTACTAGAGAAGGGACTTGAGGATATGGAGAGGGGGAAGGGTAAGCTGTGACAAAGCAAGAGAGAGACATGGACATATGTACACTACCAAACGTAAGGTAGATAGCTAGTGGGAAGCAGCTGCATAGCACAGGGAGATCAGCTTGGTTCTTTGTGACTGCCTGGAGGGGTGGGATAGGGAGGGTGGGAGGGAGGGAGAAGCAAGAGGGAACATATGTGTATGTATAACATACGTGTATGTATAACTGATTCACTTTGTTATAAAGCAGAAACTAACACACCATTGTAAAGCAATTATATTCCAATAAAGATGAAAGAAAAAAAAAAAAAGAAGAAGAGCAAGGGTTTGAATCCAGGTATAGCTCACCTCAAAACCCACGGTTTTAACCATTCTATAGCTTTTAACTAATATAACAGCTCAGCAAAGCTGTTGGCCCAGTCTACCTGCCTAGAGACACAGGGTCTGACACTTTTCTCAACATTTACTGTGCACATGAACCACCTGGCAATTGTATTAAAATGCAGATTCTGATTCAGTCTGGGGTGGCGCCTGAGAGCCTGCATTTCTAACAGGTTCCCAGGTGATGCTGGGTGCTGGCTGACTGGCCACACTTTGAGACTCTAAGACCACAGTTCTCAAATTCTGCTGTACATTACAGTCAACTGGGGAGCTTTCAAGGGTCCTGATGCCCTGTTCTCACCCCACACCAAATAAATCAGAACCTCCAGGGGTGGAGTCCAGACAATGCTAGTTGTTCAAGCTCTCAGATGATTCCAGCGTGTTGCCAAGGCTGAGAACAATGCTCTGAGGGTCAAGAGAGGTCCTGAGAATAGTGAGGAGGGGAAAGCCGGGTTTCGATTTGCTGCTGAGATGGGTGAATTTCGTAATGACGTTATCCTTGTTGGAAGTTTCCCCCAAATCATTACCCTCCCTAATCACCCACACTAAGGAATCATGGTGGCCTGGCCTCCTTTGAAGGTAGCCATCTGGCATGATCCCAGATATCAAATGATTTCGCTTGTCTGCCACCCCCATGTCCTCCCCCCCAACTTTTTTTTTTTTTATAGATGAGAGTGCTGTGCTCATTGTAAAGCACAATGCAAAGACATCAGCTGCTCCTTACTTTTCCCCCATGAACGAACACGCAGAAAACAACTGCAAAGATTTTATTTAGTAGCTTTCTGTGCTTGACATTTAGAAAGAGAGTTGCATGCATAAGGGCAATATTTTATACACCTTTTCTTCATACACATTTTACATACCCTTTTTATTGCCACCATTTTTAATATTCATAATATTGGATCCCCCACTAGGCACATAAATACATTTATCTGCAACACACTCTGTTCACCCCTGGCACACACCTCCCTAGGGCTCACCAATTTGACCTTGAACTTGGAGAAGGCCATTCGCACCACAGCCCAGCCACCAAAGCGCAAAGACTCAGAACATGGAGTTGCTTTCCTGCACACCCGCTCCCCTTGCAGGATGGAAAGTGTGAACATAAACAGCCTGGTGTTATTGAATCAATGAGGGCTCCACCAGCTGTCTGTTTCTCTTGAGTCAAACCAAAATACTCACAACTGACAAATGAAGGAAAAGGGAAGGGAGAGGAAGTGTGTCGAAGTTAAAGGCTAAGAAGGAAAGAAAGAGAGAGAGAAAGAAAGAAAGAAGGAAGCAAGGAAAGGGAGGGAGGGAGGAAGGAAGGAAGGGAGGAAGGGAGAGAGAGCGAGAGAAAGAAAGAAAGAAAGAAAGAAAGAAAGAAAGGAAGGAAGGAAGAAGGGAGGGAGGGAGGGAGGGAGAGAGAGAGAGAGAAAAGAAAGAAAGAAAGAAAGGAAGGGAGGGAGGGAGGGAGGAAGAAAGCAGGAAGGAAGGAAGGAAGGAAGGGAGAGAGAGAGAGAGAGAAAGAAAGAGAAAGAAAGAGGGCTTCCCTGGTGGCGCAGTGGTTGAGAGTCCGCCTGCCGATGCAGGGGACACGGGTTCGTGCCCCGGTCCAGGAAGATCCCACATGCCGTGGAGCAGCTGCGCCCGTGAGCTCATATGGCCGCTGAGCCTGCGCGTCCGGAGCCTGTTGCCCCGCAACGGGAGAGGCCACAACAGTGAGAGGCCCGAGTACCGCAAAAAAAAAAAAAGAGAAAGAAAGAAAGAAAGAAAGGAAGAAAGGAAGGAAGGAAAGGGAGGGAGGGAGGAAGGAAGGAAGGAAGGAAGAAAGGAAAGAAGGAAGGAAGGAAGAAAGAAAGAAAGAAAGAAAGAAAGAAAGAAAGAAAGAAAGAAAGAAAGAAAGAAAGAAAGAAAGAAAGAAAGAAAGAAAAAGAAAGAAAGAAAGAAAAAGAAAGAAAGAAAGAAAGAAGGAAGGAATTAGGGCAAAGAAAGGATGCCAGAACAACCCTCTGAGGTGGATTTGGGCTCTGTCTCCCAAAGGCCTCATCCTTCCACGGGTGTTTGTCCTGCCAGGCTCTCAGTGCACACTCATTGGAAGAACTTGACCTCACTTTTCTCTCTCACTCCCCTTCCTAGCTATTTTTCTCTCAACACCCCCTTTTCCTCTGGAAGGCAAGGAAAATAAGGAATTTTTTTTTTTTATTTCCAAGGCTTAAATAGATGTTCTTCCCAGTAAAGGTGGAGGTCAGTGGAGACAGAGTCGGAAATATTCTGGCTGACAGAAAGCAGGAGCACGACAGGCAACCGTCTGTCCAGACAGGGAAAAACAAAAAGGATTCTTGTTTAGAAATGCCCAGAGAGGCATTTCGTCAGCAGAAACAATCCTACCAGAGGAAGAAATCACAAAGGAGGCAACTTGATGTATTCCATAAACCAATCAGAACTATTTCAAGTATGAGACATAAATAACTTTCTCTGGAAAATTGGGTTGAGTCCACCATGCTTTGCAACCAAGCACTTCCCACACCTACAAATGGAGACCCAGTGTGGCCAAGTGTCATGTCCCATCACCCTAGAGTTGACTAGGCTCTATGAGTCCCTGAGGGTGACCAACTTGTCCTGGTTTGCCTGGGACTTCCCTGGATTTAACCATGAAAGTCCTGCCTACTGAGAACCCCCTCGCTCCCAGACAAACCAGGACAGTTGGTCAGCCCGGTTCCTTCCTCAGCCTAGGTTCTGGCCAACTAGGAGAGGCCTCTCATCCTAGGGCTGGGCTGCTCAATCCTCTTTCCCAGCTGCAGCCCCTGCAAACAAAAGAGTGAGGAGGCCAAACTTCCCCTTAGCTTTCTTGGTACCAAGATGGACTCTTTTAAAATGAATGACTTGCATTCGGGGTTCATCCGTGTGGGACAAGACTACATTTTCTTGCTGATGCTGGTGGAATAGTTGCTTTGTACCCATTTCAAATATTTAGCTTTAATCTATACATAGTCAAGGCTGGACCTCGGCAACATGCAGGGTCAAGAGAGGCACTGATTTCCAAACCCAGTGTCTAGTGAAGAACCAAATGCTCTGTGAGGCTTGAGCAGGTCTCTGCAAAGACCAGATGCCCCAAGAACTATCCTTCGAGAACATCAGAGGCAGACATCCAAGATAGATGGCCTGGGCACCTTCGGGCAAAAACACACAGGAAAAAAATTGCATGGGAGATTTTTTCCTCATGTCTCATTCATCCTGGTTGTTCTTCCTTTCTTCTTCACCCAGCATTTCAACCCTGACATCAGTTTCCTCCTGGTGTTTCACCTGGGTACTCATGTGACCGCTCACCTGGGTACTCATGTGACCGCTCACCTGGATAGGGATTTAGGCTCAGTAGAGCCACCTGTGAGCCGGAAGGAACCACGCATAGGTTGGGAGAGACTCGGGCCACTTCCATTTGGAGCCGAGAGGGGTCAGAGCAAACCTATGAAATAATAAAAACTAAGCAACACATTGATTATACTTTAATCCCGAAGAAATCATCATAAGTACAACCTCCTTTGGAGAGCACATCAAAAGTCTAAATGTAAAATTCTTTGTCACAGTGACCAGGGCCAAATAGCATCTGTCTTCTCCATCCCCCACTCCCTCCCTGAACTCTCAGGGGTCTCTTCTCAGTCTACGAGATTCGTTTGTGGTTTCAGTACTCCTGGGCTGGCATTGGTACCCCAATGTCACCCTGCCTCTCCCCAGAGAACAAATGACCCCAAGAGATTTCTGATGTGTGGAAAAGAGAAGAGCCCATGAGCTATGGTAGACGGTAATGCGAGCGGAGGAAACCTGCAGTGATACTAGCCCCGGCCCTCTCAAGATTAGTTTGGAACAAAAGCCAGAAAACAGCCAAGACAAAACAGCTAAAGAGAAACACAGTATCTTCAAGGTCACCTGAGGGTGGCCATCACAGCCAGGCTCTGAAAGGCGATGGTGGCGCACCAAGAGCAGATCACTTCTGCCCCACGTGACCAGGGACAAAGCAGAAGCACGTGGGGTGTGTTTTCAGCGAGGCCTCCTCCAGTCTGGGAAGCCAGTGTTCCTCAAGGTGACAGCCATGGGAGCTCAGGGGCTCAGGGGGATCTCGGTTCTCGACTCTTAAAGGATGCACCTGCCTTCCCCAGCATGCTGCTAATGCTACAGAAAACAATGTGGCCCAAAACTGTGATGTCACTGCCACAAAACTTTAGGAAAGCAGAATATTACACTAGCAGCTCTAAATTTCTCCAGCAACATTTCCAATCCCAACCCCTCAGACTCTTCGCCCCATCACGCTGAACTGAGCTCCCCAAACGCAGCCTGCTCACTCATACGCCTGAATACGTTGTTATAAAAATACAGTAAGTCCCTTACATACAAACAAGTTCTGTTCCCAGAGCACGTTCCTAAGTCCAATTTGTTCGTAAGTCCGACAAAGTTAGCCTAGGTACCCAACTAACACAATTGCCTATATAGTACTATACTGTAATAGGTTTATAATACTTTTCACACAAATAATAGGTACATAAAAAAAACAAAAAATACAGAAAATATTTTTAATCTTACAGTACAGTACCTTGAGAAGTACAGTATTACAGTGCAACAGCTGGCATCCAGGGGCTGGCATCGAGTGAACAGGCCAGAAGAGTTACTGACTGGAGGAGGGAGAGGAGGTGGGAGATGGTAGAGCTGAAGGATCGTCAGCAATAGGAGACGGAGGGCGAGCTGCAATATCACCCACGCCTGACGTTGATGGAACAGGTTCTGGTTCCTTGCTGGATTCAATTCTATCTACCGTCTTGAAAAAATGATCCAGTGATGTCTGGGTAGTAACTCTCTTTTTCTCATCATAGATGACACAGTAACACTGGATTGCATTCTGAACGGCTGCCACAACCTTCGCGTACCATTTTACGTTCGGGTCCTGTGCCTCAAAAACTAACAGTGCCGGGCTTCCCTAGTGGCGCAGTGGTTGAGAGTTCGCCTGCCGATGCAGGGGACACGGGTTCGTGCCCCGGTCCGGGAAGATCCCACATGCCGCGGAGCGGCTGGGCCCGTGAGCCATGGCCGCTGAGCCTGTGCGTCCAGAGCCTGTGCTCCGCAACAGGAGAGGCCACAGCAGTGACAGGCCTGCGTACTGCAAAAACAACAACAACAACAACAACCAAAAAAAACTAACAGTGCCTCCTCAAATAAAGAAAATCCCCTTGCCATTACCTGCATCATGAATCTCTTCTTAGTACCAGCTACATCACTGCTGCTTTGATGCTTGCTTCCAGACATTCTGGGCTTGAAATAAAGATACTGTACTACTGTATTCTATACAGTACTGTACAGTAAAGTACACAAAAGCACAAGCACTTGTAGAAGTTCACAACTTGAAGGTTCGTATGTAGGGGACTTACTGTACTAGTCATAGCTACCAGCATTCACAGAGCTGGGGTATGGACCCAAGCTTATCTGCATCTGTGTTTTCTCTCCTATTACCCAGTCTGCAAGCTCACTGGACATCAACCCCCAGGAATGCCCTGTGACCCCTCAAGGCTGAAGAGCCTAGGCTCAGTTAGCACCCTTTCTCAAACTTTGCTCACTGTTTTCCCAGTCCTTGTCACACTGCAGTGAAATCAAAGGTTAAGTCATCTGTCTGTCTCTCCCCTGGCACTCCCAGGAAGTGAGGGAGCAAGGTCGCTGGAACTTGCTTTGTTCATCGTCATGTGCCCAGAGTCAACAAGTACCCAGTACATCATAGATTCTCCTGTGTGTGCCCTGTGAGGTCAGGGCCGTGCCCACATCCGTCATCCCTGCAAACCATGTGCAGCAGGCACAGCACATAGGAGGCACCCACTAAATATTTGTCCAGTTCATGCTTATTGATTGACTGAATGAAAGATGAGCCTTCAATTTGATTTGGGACATCATTATTCATAACCCAAATACTCTTATCAATGATTGAAACACATCTTAAAATTTCTTCTACTTCTTCTCTCTGTTTTTTTTTTCCTAAGGATTGAATCCAAGCTTAACTCTATGTGACTATGACAAACCAGACTCATTTTGTGTTACTGTCTAAATTGCCCCTAGAATCTGAATCCCCACCCTAATTTGGCCACCCCTTAGGACAATGTAAATTCAGATACACTGCATGGTCCAGCCTTCTGGAGTCATTAAATAGTGTGTTTTCATAGCCTGGGGCAAATTATTCAACTAAATAGGTATGTTTTAAGCACCTACTATGAGTGGAACAATGTACAAGTTAACCTGTAAAAAATGAATAAGGCATATACCCAGAAAAGATGAAAAGTCTGATTCTAAAAGATACATGCACCCCAATGTTCATAGCAGCACTATCAACAATAGCCAAGACATGGAAACAACCTAAATGTCTACAACAGATAAATGGATAAAGAAGATGTGGTACATATATATAAGGGAATACTACTCAGCCATAAAAAGAATGAAATAATGCCATTTGCAGCAACATGGATGGACCTAGAGAATATCATGCTAAGTGAAGTAAGTCTGACAGAGAAAGACAAATATCATATGATATAACTTATATGTGGAATCTAAAAAAATTATTCAAATGAACTTATTTACAAAACAGAAATAGACTCACAGACATAGAAAAGAAACTTATGATTACCAAAGGGGAAGGGAGAGGGAGGGAGGGAGAGGTTAGGAGTTTGGGATTAACAGATACGAATACTATATATAAAATAAACAACAAAGACCCATTGTATAGCACAGGGAACTATACTCAGTATCTTGTAATAACCTATAATGGAAAATAATCTGAAAAAGAATAGATAGATAGATGATAGATAGATGTAGATAGATAGATAGATGATAGATAGATAGATGTAGATAGATGAGAGAGAGAGATGATAGATAGATACATATAGATGATGAGAGATAGATAATAGATGATAGATAGATATAGATGATAGATAGATATAGATGATGATAGCTAGATGAAAGATAGATATAGATAGATATGAAAGATAGATATAGAAAGATAGATATAGAAAGATAGATGATAGATATAGATAGGTGATAGATAGATATAGATGATAGATAGAAAATAGATAGATAGATAGATAGATAGATAGATAGATATAGATGATAGATGGATAGAGAGATAGATAGGAAGAACTGAATCCCTTTGCTGTATACCTGTAATTAACACTACATTGTAAATCAACCAAACTTCAATTTTTAAAAAATGAATAAGATAAATAGCCACTTTCAAGGACTTTACAACTAGAGGATAAGACAAGACATGGTACTAATAACTCTGACATATGGAAGCAGGTTCTCTGGCAAGAGGACAAGGTGCTATGGGGGGACACAGACACATGACAGGCCACTTTTGGCTAGGCAGAGGCACACTTTTGTGGCACACTTAAGCTGGGCCACCTGCTGAATGAGCCGGATTTTGACAGACGGGGTAGGAGGAAGGCATTCATTCCATGAGGGAAGAACAACAGGGTAATTATAAAGGGAACAGAGGTGAGGGTGCAGGACACCTTTGCAGATACTGTGTGTGCAGTGAGAGAGTGTGCAGAAAGCAGGTGAGCCAAATACTCTAGAATAGGAGGCCAGGTTGGGAAGTGGTTACAGTACCACACAGGCACTGGAGGGACACGGAATGTGTGGAGGGTTCGAGGGTTGTCTGTACAAAGGGGGACCTATCTTGCTCTTTTCCTGTGGTGCAATCACCCAGCTCAGTAGCTCAGTGACAGCCCTGAGACAAGAAAGGCCCTCTTTCCCCTTTCCCAGGTTCATGTCTGCCTGGCCTGTAGGACCGACAGAATTTAAGACTTTGTGCTACTCAACACTGAGCATCCAGAAAGCGAAGTGTGGCCTTGAAGTACCTGCACATCTTTTAAATTTTATGTAAAAACTCTTCTTTCATTTCTCTAATTTCCTTCCTCCTCTTTGGGATCTTTCCAACCCAGCATTGGAGCATCGCCGAAGAGGAAGCAAACAGCACTGTGAGGGAACCTGGCCTAGTCTACCCTTCAGATCATCTCCAACATTGGCCTGTGAGCACATAAGCTCCAGCTCAGGTAACCACAGCTGCTCTCTGCTAATTCAATACCTGCATTGTTGCTCTTTGCTCAATAAAGCTTTTGAGCACACTTAGAAAGATGAAATAGAAAAATAAGTGTTAGTGTGAGCAGGACATCAGCTTGAACTGAAGCGATGTTTACTTGGGTTGCAGATAGAACTTGAGAGTTTTGAGGATCAATGGAGGAAGGATCTCCAGAGTTTATAAGGATCCGGCAGCCTGCTAGGAAGACCTCACGCTCAGACAAGAGAGTGAGCAGGCACACAGGCTTGAAAGAGGCAAAGAAAGGGAAATGATTTGAAATATTCCTTGGGGTTTCCTTGGTGACGCAGTGGTTGAGAGTCCGCCTACCGATGCAGGGGACGCGGGTTCGTGCCCCGGTCCGGGAGGATCCCACATGCTGTGGAGCGGCTGGGCCCGTGAAATATTCCTTGGACTTGGTCACCAGAAGGTGCAGTAACCCAGCCCCCGCATGGGGGCCAGAGGCCTAGAACACAAGGGCTGCCATAAAGGAGTGCGTAAGGCAGGTACAGGGGGTTTCCTTTCTACCCCTGTGAATCAGCAACAGAGAAACCTCTTTGGTGGAAGAGGTGACAAGACCCTTCAAGGTTCGATGGAGTCTCAGAGAGGTTGAGTCACTTGCTCAAGGGCCTTATACAACTAGTCGGTGGCAGATGCAAGACTGAACTCAGGTCTATCTGACTCCAAAAGCTGTGCTCTTCCTACAACACCACGTCTTGGCCACATACAGCCTCAAACCACCCTGGATGCTTCAAAAGACTTGGGAAAGCTAATGGCTTCCCCAGGATGGATCGCTTTTAGGTCTAAGCCTTCTTTATGTACAGCAACCATAAGAATGCCTCAGTGGGAGATGAGAAAATGCTAGAGGCATCAGGGAATCAAGCAAACGACTCCCAGGGCACATGTGGGCACCCCACATACCCTTTTGCAGGAATCTGAGAGTGGCTGGATTTCCCATTTAGCAGAGGAAGGCAGATCCCAGGAAATACTGTTTTATAACAAAATTGTGACCCCATTTTTAACTCTAGGCTGAGGTTCTCTGGGAAAATCTTTGTTGGGCTGACAAAAAAAAACCTGGGATGATATTTGATCCCATTTTTTTCAGCAAGTACACCTCTCTCTCCCATCTCTTTAACAAAACCCCTCCTCTCTTTGACCCCATTCATCCTGAATGACACCCAAAAAAAATCCAAAAGGAAGCTTAGCTCTTATATAAACTTTAAAGAATGTGCTTAACATCTTGCTTTAGCTTGATAAGCTCCAGCAGAAATAAGAATATCTGAAGTAAAGGGTTCAATTAAAATCATTTGCTTTAGCACTCGAAGTCTTTTTCTCCCTGATTCTTAATTCTCTCTCTCAGAGACTTCTGAAGATTATCCTTCCTTTTCTCTAAGCAATGGTATTATTTGGTGTCCTTCTGGCTTTTCCGATCTCTTGTCCCTAAAACTTTCCATCAGTTTTCTGTGGCTTGTGGTTAGTGAAGTTTAAAGAGGAGAGTTTTAACGAATATGAACAGCCTGGTGCATTTGGATTTGGGGCCCAGAATCCTGGGAAGGGTTTTCTACTGATTACCATCAGGGATAATGTAGACAAGCACAAATATTTGTGGCTTCTGCCAGAACCAAAACATCACAAATATCATCTTTATAATTTACTACAATAATAAGAAAGGGAGAACACCCAGTACACACAATGGGAGAACAGACGACTGTATTACAAGGATACACAGATCTCTTCCATATCATATATGAGAATATCTGTAGCATCAGTGCAGTAAATGTGTCAACTTCTCAGATGCTATTATGTCAGGAAAGTCAGGAGACTAAAAAGTACAGGCCCCCTCTCCACATGGACAAGTCAACCATTCCTTGCAATTTGCTCAGTTCTTTAGGATATGTGTTGTTTTGTGTCTACCATACACTTAGACGTTTGAGCCTAGAAAAAGGAAGTAGTTTGTCCAAGGTGACACAGCCCTCCAGCACAAAGCCTGGAGGAAAACACACCTTCTGCCAAATCCTCCTGCACCCCCAACACTGCCCTGAATTGCAAACTTCTTAAGGATGTGTGAACACCTGCCCTGGGCCAGACACTCGGGGATTCCAGGAACACGGGAAGGAGCGGCACAGACAGAGCCCTGCTCTCACAGAGATGACTTTATAATGGAGGATTTGGACTCCCAAAAATGTATACAGAATTACAAAGCATGGTGTTATGATGGAAATAATCTAGGTGCTTAGAAGAAGGACCATGAGGGGTAGGGTCTTCTTTGGAAAGAGAGGAACAGAGGTGAAAATTAAGCTGAGACTTGCACTCTAAGGAAAAACCCATTTGAAGTATTGATGAAAGAGCCTTCCAGAAGGGGGAGAGCATGAGAAAATCTGAGCTGGGAAAGGATTCAAGTATTGTGGTCCCAAGCTGGGAACACAGCCAATGTGGCCAGAGCATAAGAAGCAGTGGCACAGATAACAGGGAGAGGCAGATTAGCATCAGCCCGTTCAGGCTGTGCTCAGGGATTTGAATTTTATCATCATTACAGTGGGAGGCCATTGGAAATTTTTAGCAGAAGAGTGACGTGATCATATATACATAATTAAAACTATGTCATTGCTGTGTTAAATATGGACTGTAAGAGGGTAGGAGTGGAAACAAGCTGAGTGGTGGCCTTGCAGGCTCCTCCAAAGAAGTTTTTCCTGGACTAAGGTAGTGGGAGTTGGAATGGGGCAAAGCGGGTGGAATTGAGCCATGTGACAAACTTGGAGGATGGACTGTAATAGGGGAAAAGAGGAATCACAGCACCCCACATGTTTGTGACTCCAATTACTGGGTGGTTGGTAGTGCCATTTTCAGAATTAGGGCATGGGGGCAGGCTTTAAAGAAACAAAGATACAGACATATAAAGTTTGAAATATGAGACATATGAATAAAATTCGGATAGTTTGGGATGTGAGTCTGGACCTCAGAGGAAAGATCTGGCTGGAGATATACTTTTGGGAATCTTCATCTGAAAGATGATATTTAAGTCTAAAAGAAAAGATGATGCCTCCTAAGAAAAGATTGAAGGGAGAGAGAACAGGATACCCAGGCCTAATCTCAAATTCCCAAACTCTAGAGGTCAGGTAGCAAAGAGTAAGGGAGATGGAGGGGAAGCAGCCAGTGAGGTAGGAAGAAACCAAAATTGTCCAAAGCCAGAATAAAATGTTTCCAAGAGAGTGGGTGGTGAGCTGTGCAGGATGCTGAGGGAGGCCACCCACCATGGGGACGTGGGGATGACTGGAGACTCGGACAGAAGTTCTTTTGGCGGCGTGAGGGGTGAAGGCAGAAACCAGAGTGGAGCTGTTGAGGAGCGAAGACAGGTGAATAGAGATTTTCAGGAAGTCTGGTTATGCTGGGAGCAGAGAAATGGAGCACAACTGGAGGAGATGGCGTCCAACAAGGCTATTTTACATTGGGGAATCCTCAAGCCCATGTGCACATTGGTGAGAAAGATTGTGCAGAGAGAGGTTGATGATGATGGAGGAGAGGAAGGGGCCAACAGAAGAGTCAGGTCCTTGTGAAGAAGAGAGGGGTGGAGACCCAGAGCCCTAGTGGGGGGACCGTCTTTTGGTAAAAGGAGAGATGCTTCCTTATTGTAACCACCTGCAAGAGCAAAAGCGTTGGTACAAATACAGGTGGGTACTTAGGTGGGCAGTGGACAGAGAGGCCAGTTCACCTCTGAGTCCCTGTTGCCTCAGGGACGTACAAGGTAGGCACATCGGGGGTGAATGACAGTGAAGAAGGGAGTGGACAGTCCAAGAAGAGAGTTTACATTCTTCTTGGGACGTAGGACAGGCTGTAGAGAGGCCATTTTAAGATTCTGATTTAAGTAAATACAGGCAATGCTGTCGTGTGACTTCCTCTGCCTGTGCTCAGAAGCTCAGCATGGCGACTCTAAAGGTTACTTTTATATATCAAGCTGGCAGGGGCCCGGTATCCAGATATTTGGTCAAACATTATTCTGGATGTTTCTGGGAGGGTGTTTGGGGAGATGAGATTAACATATTTTTTAACATTTCAATTGGAGTATAATTGCTTTACAATGTTGTGTTAGTTTCTGCTGTATAACAAAGTGAATCAGCTATACATATACATATGTTCCCATATCTCTTCCCTCTTGCGTCTCCCTCCCACCCTCCCTATCCCAACCAACTTGGGTGGTCACAAAGCACCAAGCTGATCTCCCCGTCCTATGTAGCTTCTTCCCACTAGCTATCTACTTTACATTTGGTAGTGTATATATGTCAGTGCTACTCTCTTACTTCGTCCCAGCTTACCCTTCCCCCTCCCCGTGTCCTCATGTCCACTCTCTACTTCTGCATCTTTTTTTTTTTCTTTTTTTTTTTTGCGGTACGCAGGCCTCTCACTGTTGTGGCCACTCCCGTTGCGGAGCACAGGCTCCGGACCCGCAGGCTCAGCGGCCATGGCTCACAGGCCCAGCCGCTCCGTGGCATGTGGGATCTTCCCGGAACGGGGCACGAACCCCTGTCCCCTGCATCGTTAGGCAGACTCTCAACCACTGCGTCACCAGGGAAGCCCCTACTTCTGCATCTTTATTCCTGCCCTTACCCTACGTTCATCAGAAACTTTTTTTAAAAATATATATTCCATATATATGTGTTAGCATATGCTATTTTTTTTTCCTTTCTGACTTACTTCACTCTGTATGACACACTCTAGGTCCATCCACCTCACAACAAATAACTCAATTTCATTTCTTTTTATGGCTGAGTAATATTCCATTGCATATATGTGCCACATCTTCTTTATGCATTCATCTGTCGATGGACACTTAGGTTGCTTCCATGTCCTGGCTATTGTAAATACTGCTGCTATTGTAAATGAACATTGTGGTACATGACTCTTTTGGAATTATGGTTTTGTCAGGGCATATGCTCAGTAGTGGGATTGCTGGGTAATATGATAGTTCTTAGTTTTTAGCTTTTTAACGAACCTCCATACTGTTCTCCATAGTGGCTATATCAATTTACATTCCCACCAACAGTGCAAGAGGGTTCCATTTTCTCCACACCCTCTCCAGCATTTATTGTTTCTAGATTTTTTGATGATGGCCATTCTGACCGGTGTGAGGTGATACCTCATTGTAGTTTTAATTTGCATTTCTCTAATGATTAGTGATGTTGAGCATCCTTTCATGTGTTTGTTGGCAATCTGTATATCTTCTTTGGAGAAATGTCTATTTAGATCTTCTGCCCATTTTTGGATTGGGTTGTTTGTTTATTTGATATTGAGCTGCAGGAGCTGCTTATATATTTTGGAGATTAACCCTTTGTTGGTTGCTTCGTTTGCAAATATTTTCTCCATTCTGAGGGTTGTCTTCTCATCTTGTTTATGGTTTCCTTTGCTGTGCAAAAGCTTTTAAATTTCATTAGGTCCCTTTTTTTCTTTTTTTTTTTTTTGCGGTACATGGGCCTCTCACTGTTGTGGCATCTCCCGTTGTGGAGCAACAGGCTCTGGATGCCCAGCCTCAGCGTCCATGGCTCATGGGCCTAGCCGCTCCACGGCATGTGGGGTCTTCCCAGACCGGGGCACTAACCCGTATCCCCTGCATCGGCAGGTGGATTCTCAACCACTGTGCCACCAGGGAAGCCCCATTAAGTCCCATTTTTTAAATTTTGTTTTTATTTCCACTTCTCTAGGAAGTGGATCAAAAAGGATCTTGTGATTTATCTCAAAGAGTGTTCTTCCTGTGTTTTCCTCTAAGAGTTTTACAGTTTGGCCTTACATTTAGGTCTTTAACCCATTAGAGTTTATTTTTGTGAATGGTGTTAGGATGTGTTTATTTTCATTCTTTTACACGTAGCTGTCCAGTTTTCCCAACACCACTTATTGAAGAGGCTGTCTTTTCTCCATTGTACAGTCTTGCCTCCCTTGTCAAAGATAAGGTGACCATATGTGCCTGGGCTTATCTCTGGGATTTCTATCCTGTTCCATTTATCTATATTTCTGTTTTTGTGCCAATACCATACTGTCTTGCTTACTGTAGCTTTGTAGTATAGTCTGAAGTAAGAGAGACTGATGCCTCCAGCTCCATTTTTCTTTCTCATGATTGCTTTGTCTATTCGGGTTTTTTTGTGTTTCGATACAAATTGTGAAATGTTTTGTTCTAGTTCTGTGAAAAATGCCAGTGGTAGTTTGATAGGGATTGCATTGAATCTGTAGATTGCTTTGTGTAGTAGAGTCATTTTCACAATGTTGATTCTTCCAATCCAAGAACATGGTATATCTCTCCATCTGTTTGTATCATATTTAATTTCTTTCATCAGTGTCTTATAGTTTTCTGCATAGAGGTCTTTTTTCTACTTAGGTAGGTTTATTCCTAGGTATTTTATTCTTTTTGTTGCAATGGTAAATGGGAGTGTTTCCTTAATTTCTCTTCCAGATTTTTCATCATTAGTGTATACGAATGCAAGAGATTTCTGTGCATTAATTTTGTATCCTGCTACTTTACCAAATTCATTGATTAGCTTCAGCAGTTTTCTGGTGGCATCTTTAGGATTCTCTATGTATAGTGTCTTGTCATCTGCAAACAGTGACAGTTTTACTTCATCTTTTCCAATTTGGATTCCTTTTATTTCATTTTCTTCTCTGACTGCTGTGGCTAAAACTTCCAAAACTATGTTGAATAAGAGTGGTGAGAGTGGGCATCCTTGTCTTTTTCCTGATTTTAGAGGAAATGGTTTCAGTTTTTCACTACTGAGAATGATGTTGGCTGTGGGTTTGTCATATATGGCCTTTATTATGTTGAGGTAAGTTCCCTCTATGCCTACTTTCTGGAGAGTTTTTATCATAAATGTGTGTTGAATTTTGTCAAAAGCTTTTTCTGCACATATTGTGATTATCATGTGGTTTTTATCTTTCAGTTTGTTAATATGGTTTATAACATTGATTGATTTGCATATATTGAAGAATGCTTGCATTCCTGGGATAAACCGCACTTGATCATGGTGTATGATCCTTTTAAAGTGCTGTTGGATTCTATTTGCTAGTATTTTGTTGAGGATTTTTGCATCTATGTTCATCAGTGATATTGGTCTGTATTCTTTTTCTGTGAGATCTTTTCCTGGTTTTTGTATCATTGTGATGGTGCCCACATAGAAGGAGTTTGGGAGTGTTCCTCCTCTGCTATATTCTGGAAGAGTTTGAGAAGGATAGGTGTTAGCTTTTCTCTAAATGTTTGATAGAATTTGTGTGTGAAGCCATCTGGTCATGGGCTTTTGTTTGTTGGAAGATCTTTAATCACAGTTTCAATTTCAGTGCTTGTCATTGTTCTGTTCATATTTTCTATTTCTTCCTGGTTCAGTCTCAGAAGATTGTGCTTTTCTAAGAATGTGCATTTCTTCCAGATTGTCCATTTTATTGGCATATAGTTGCTTGTAGTAATCCCTCATGATTCTTTGTATTTCTGCAGTGTCAGTTGTTACTTCTCCTTTTTCATTTCTAATTCTGTTGATTTGAGTCTTCTCCCTTTTTTCTTGATGAGTCTGGGGAGTGATTTATCAACTTTGTTTATCTTCTCAGAGAACAAGCTTTTACTTTTATTGATCTTTGGTATTGTTTCCTTCATTTATTTTTCATTTATTTTTTATCTGATCTTTATGATTTCTTTCCTTCTGCTAACTTTGGGGTTTTTTGTTCTTCTTTCTCTAATTGGTTTATGTGTAAGGTTAGGTTGTTTATTTGAGATATTTCTTGTTTCTTGAGTTAGGATTGTATTACTATAAACTTTCCTCTTAGAACTGCTTTTGCTGCATCCCATAGGTTTTGGGTTGTGTTTTCATTGTCGTTTGCTTCTAGATATTTTTTGATTTCCTGTTTGATTTCTTCAGTGATCTCTTGCTTATTTAGTAGTGTATTGTTTAGCCTCCATGTGTTTGTATATTTTACAGTTTTTTTTCCTGTAGTTGATATCTAGTCTCATAGCATTGTGGTCAGAAAAGATACTTGAGACAATTTCAATTTTCTTAAATTTACCAAGGCTTGATTTGTGACCCAAGATATGATCTATCCTGGAGCATGTTCCATGAGCACTTGAGAAGAAAGTGTAATCTGTTTTTTTTGGATGGAATGTCCTATAAATATCAATTAAGTCCATCTTGTTTAATGTATTATATAAAGCTTGTGTTTCCATATTTATTTTCATTTTGGATGATCTGTCCATTGGTGAAAGTGGTGTGTTAAAGTCCCCTACTATGATTGTGTTACTGTCGATTTCCCCTTTTATGGCTGTTAGAATTTGTCTTATGCTTTGAGGTGCTCCTAAGTTGGGTGCATAAATATTTACAATTGTTATATCTTCTTCTTGGATTAATCCCTTGATCATTATGTAGTGTCCTTCTTTGTCTCTTCTAATAGTCTTTATTTTAAAGTCTATTTTGTCTGATATGAGAATTGCTACTCCAGCTGTCTTTTGGTTTCCATTTGCATAAAATATCTTTTTCCATCCCCTTACTTTCAGTCTGTATGTGTCTCTAGGTCTGAAATGGGTCTCTTGTAGACAGCAAATATATGGGTCTTGTTTTTGTATCCATTCAGCCAATCTGTGTCTTTTGGTGGGAGCATTTAGTCCATTTACATTTAAGGTAATTTTTGATATGTATGTTCTTATTACCATTTTCTTAATTGTTTTGGGTTTGTATTGTAGGTCTTTCCTTCTCTTGTGTTTCCTACCTAGAGAAGTTCCTTTAACATTTGTTATAAAGCTGGTCTGGTGGTGCTGAATTCTCTTAGGTTTTGCTTGTCTGTAAAGGTTTTAATTTCTCTGTTGAATTTGAGTGACATCCTTGCTGGGTAGAGTAATCTAGCTTGTAGGTTTTTCCCTTTCATCACTTTAAATATGTCCTGTCACTCCCTTCTAGCTTGCAGAGTTTCTGCTGAAAGATCAGCTGTTAACGTTATAGTGGTTCCCTTGTATGTTATTTGTTGCTTTTTCCTTGCTGCTTTTAATATTTGTTCTTTGTATTTAATTTTTGATAGTTTTATTAATATGTGTCTTGGTGTGTTTCTCCTTGGATTTATCCTGTATGGGACTCTGCACTTCCTGGACTTGATTGACTATTTCCTTTCCCATGTTCGGGAAGTTTTCAACTATAATCTCTTCAAATATTTTCTCAGACCCTTTCTTTTTCTCTTCTTCTTCTGGGACCTCTATAATTCGAATGTTTTTGCATATAATGTTGTCCCTGAGACTGTCCTCAATTCTTTTCATTGTTTTTTCTCTATTCTGCTCTGCCATAGTTGTTTCCACTATTTTATTCTCCAGGTCAGTTTCCTGTTCTTCTGCCTCAGTTATTCTGCTATTGATTCCTTCTAGAGAATTTTTTATTTCAGTTATTGTGTTGTTCATCATTGTTTGTTTGCTTTTTAGTTCTTCTAGGTCCTTGTTAAATATTTCTTGTATTTTCTCCATTCTATTTCCAAGATTTTGGATCATCTTTACTATCATTATTCTGAATTCTTTTTCAGGTAGACTGCCTATTTCCTCTTCATTTGTTTGGTCTGGTGGGTTTTTACCTTGCTCCTTCATCTGCAGCATATTTCTCTGTCTTCCCATTTTACTTAACTTACTGTGTTTGGGGTCTCCTTTTCACAGACTGCAGGTTCATAGTTCCCATTGTTTTTGGTGTCTGCCCCCAGTGTGTAAGCTTGGCTCAGTGGCTTGTGTAGGCTTCCTGGTGAGGGGGACTGGTGCCTGTGTTCTTGGGTGGGTCTGGATCTTGTCTTTCTGGTGGGCAGGGCTGCATCCGATGGTGTGTTTTGTGGTGTCTGTGGACTTATTATTATTTTAGGAAGCCTCTCTGCTAATGGGTGGGGTTGTGTTCCTGTCTTGCTAGTTGTTTGGCATAGGGTGTCCAGCACTGGAGCTTGCTGGCCATTGGGTGGAGCTGGGTCTTAGCATTGAGACGGAGTTCTCTCGGAGAGCTCACGCCAATTGATATTATGTGGGGCCAGGTGGTCTCTGGTGGTCCGATATCCTGAACTCGGCTCTGCTACCTTAGAGGTTTAGGCCAGACACCAGGCCAGAGCACCAAGACCCTGTCAGCCACACAGCTCAGAAGAAAAAGGAGGAAAAAAAAGAATGAAAAAAATAAAAATAAAATAATTATTTAAAAAAAATTTTTAAAGTAATTTAAAAAAGAAGAGAGCAACCAAACTAATAAACAAATCCACCAATGATAACAAGAGCTAAAAAGTATACTAAGATAAACATAAAAATCAGAAACAAGTCAGTCTCAGACAGCCAACCCCAAGTCTACAGTTGCTCTGCCACAGATAGTCTTTGGACTTGAACTGCAACATCAGCTCTTCCATGGGTTTCCAGCCTGATGCTCTGCAAACTTTGGACTTGACAGCTTCCCTAATCATGTCAACGAATTCCTTAAAACCAGTCTGTCCATCTGTGTCTCTCCCTACTTATATGTATATATGTAAGTGCCTCCTGTGGATTCTATTTCTCTGGAGAACACTGAATAATTCAGGCACCAGGAGGCTTGTGGAGGCCAATCCAGAGTTGGGAGTGAAGGACAGGGAGTTGAGGAGAGTTTCAAGCAGATGGTTAGAGCAGACACCCCTTTGTTCATGGGGTATACTCTCTAGATTCAGACTTGCTGTAAGGAGATCCCTGGACTAGAAAAAGTAAAGCCAGTTTAGAATCATATCCTGTTAATGAGTAGAGAATGGACCATTTTCTCTCCATTAATGATGTTCCTTTCACCATGAAGGCCTTTCTTATTTCTCCTCAGGAGAAATCTTCCCAGCTTCTGACTAATCCTGGTCTAGAGGTTTCTTGGACCTCTGGAAAGGGCAGGGATACAAAATAAAGACAACCCCGTCTCAGAATCATGTGCATGAGTCCCTATTCATAAGGCCACACATTAAGCCTTTTAACCTTATCTGCAAGTGGGGCCCAGCACAGCCTCACTGAACCACAAAAAAGGATTGAAGAAAGATGCCCAGTGAGGATGTTAAACTTCAAATCCTGTTGCCAAACCACAAAATCTACTATGTGCTTGTTTTGATCACCTCCCATTCACCTCATTGGTGAAGGAGGGATCCCCAGCCCTAAATAAATATATTGATTTCGTCAAAAAGTTTGTTCAGGTTTTCCATAAGTTGTTACTGAACGAACTTTTTGGCCAACCCAGTACAACGCCCTACACTGGACCGGATGAGATTGCCAGAAGTTTATCAATTACATATACTCACAGCCCAGGGGGCGGAGGACACTGCACCTTGCAGGGCCACATGAGAACTGCACTCAGGAACAGAGTGAACAATCAGGAGCTGTGAGAGGCAGGCTTTGTAGTGACAAGATAGTGATGTGACTGTTGGTTCCAGTGGGAGGATGTGTTGGTTTGCTGAATAACTCCTTGGGTTGGTAGGGAAGTAAGGACCCTATGCGGCAGAGCTGATGCCACTGGTAGGGGAATTAGCTGTGTGAGGAACCTTTTCCTGCTGTGTGAGGGGCACATCTGGTGAGGTATTTGGGGCCCTGTGAGGCTCAGAGATGTCAAGGCAATGGCAGCATTTGAAATTTTATGTCTTACAGATTCAGAGCTCTGAATTCGTAATGTTTAATCTTGTGATGATCTTGTGAACAGTATATTTATAATCAAATGTTTTGGTATGTGTTAAAGGAATTAATATGAGAAATGTAAATATTTGAAATATTCCATAATTTCTTTTTTTAAAAATTCTATCCATATGTCTTCGTCAGCTCAGGCTCCCATAACTAAATTCATAGACTGCGTGGCTTAAAAGATGGAAATTTATTTTCTCACAGTTCAGGAGGCTAGGAGTTTGAGAGCAGGGTGTCAGCATGGCTGGGTCCTGGTGAGAGCTTTCTTCCTGCCTAGCAGATGGCCACCTTCTCACCATGTCCACACGTAGCTGAGACTTGGAGAGAGAGAGCTCTCTGGTGTCTCTTCTTATAAGGGCACTAATCCCATCATGAGAGCTCTACCCCCATGGCCTCATGTAAACCTAATTATCTGCCAGTGACTCCATCTCCACCTACTATCATACTGTGGGGCTTAGACCTTCAACATATGAATTTAGGGAGGACACAGTTCAGTTTCTAGCACCATACAATGCCATATCATTCAGTAATAAAAAGAACAGACTACCTGTACACACTAGCATGTGGGTGAACCTCAAAATCATTATGCTAAATAAAAGGAGCCAGACAGAAGACTATACACCATGTGATTCCATTTATATAACATTCTACAAAAGACAAAACTGCAGGGACAGAAAGCCGCCCAGTAGTTGCCAAGGGTTGGGTATTGGGGAAGGGGATTTACTGCAAAGGAGCAGGAGGGAATTTTTTCTGGAGTGATGGAACAGTTCTATGCCTTGACAATGGTCATGGCTACCCCACTGAAGGCATTTATCATAACTTATCTAACTGTACAGTTTAAAAGCATGGACTTTATTGCATGTGAATTATACCTCAATAAACCCCCAAAAAAGTCACCTTCCACTTGGATAATGCTTTACAGTTAACCGTAGCTTTCTCATCCATTACTTTGTTGATTTTCACATCTTGGTAAGGTAGGCAAAGCGAGATTATTATCTCCACAGGGTTTGGGGAGGTTGGGGACTTCTGAGCTTGTTCAGCCTGCAGAAGAACTGAATGTTCTGAGTCCTAAACAAGAGTTCTTCCCCCTCTACCCCGAAAGTCTGATCAGTCAGTAATGTCAATGACAGGCTCCATCACCTACTCCAGGTTGTGCTCTGTGATACATGCTTTCCATTCATTCATTTATTTTCTTCTCACAAATAAGCTCTAAGGAAGTGTCATGATCCCACTTTACAGGTTAGAAGAGAGAAGAGTAAATTAATTGTTCTGAGGCAAGACAGTAACAGCATCATGATTTGAACCCACGTCTGAATGGGTGGGTAAACCTGTGCTTTTCATCACTAAGTCCCACACTTCTCAAAACAAATTTAGTTCCAAATAAGAGCCCAAAACACAAAAATCTAGAACAATCCAGGGAAATAATTATGAGCACCTTCAAATGGGGAAAGCTAGCAAGACAGTGCTAAGCAGTCTTTTAGGTATCTATTTTAGTCCATCGGTCTAAAATTTTCCAAACTCTCCAGACACTTCCTGAAAGACTCTGCATCCAGCAAATTAACCGTCTTTCTTAATGCCCCATCCACCTCACCTAGACTTTCTCTTCTGCTTAGAGCACATTCCTGAGTTGACTGCAAGTTGATCAGCAAAAGGCGAGAATGCAGGGCAGGACCAAGAGGTGCTTAGCATCGGCAGAGTACCCTGAAAGTGGATGCTGGTGGTCCTTCTGCAACTGTTGCGAATAATCCCAGACCCCAGGATGCAGCCCCTCGCTGCCCCTCCCGACAGGGGCCATCTGTAAGCATCTTTCCAATGGAAGAAGCAGGTCATGATTTGAGAAGAGACCAGATCTTTTCTTTGCTTTTGTCATCTGGGTGACTGTAAGCTTTACAGACATCTCCATGGCACCCCAAGACCTGAACATGAAGCAAGCAGATTCTGTTTTGCAGATGGAGGATCTGGGGCAGAAGAGGGAGAACATTCTGCCTGGTTCCTTGCAGCAGGAGGAAAGAAAAACTTTTCCAAGTGCCTTTTGTGTGCCAGGAACTGTGCTATGAATTTCATGCACCATACTATTAATAGTTCACAACTGTGGAACACTTCCTATATGTCAGGAACACTTTCTGTATATCCATATGTCTATGGGACACTTTGTATGTGTCACTTTTATATACCTCATCTCATTTAATCCACTCAACAATCTTATTTGATAAGTACCATTACCACCTCCACAATTGAAGTTTATAACATTTGAGTGACTTGCTGAAGGTCACACAGCTACCACATGACAGAGAGGGATTTCAAACCCAGGGATGCCAGCCCCAAAGTCCCAATTCTTTGCATTACACCACCTCACCTACTGTGCTTGACCCCCTAGTCCAGTGTTTCTATTTCCTGAACCCCATCTAACACAAGAGCAGAGGCTGGTATTTTAAAGGAATTAATATTTTCCACTACTTTTTTTTCCCTAGAAACAGCCCTGTATATCAACTAATATTCTACATTTTCTGAGCTTCAGCTTCATCCCAGGTGCTGTGCTAGATGCCGCCACATTATGTTACATGAGAGATGATATAGAATTTTGGGAACAGCCAATACATGACCCCACACTTAGAAGACATGCCTAATTAATCAGGACACTCATTCTGGGTGAGTCTAAATACAGCCTCAGAGTCTTTCCCAACACAGAGGTGCAAGGAACTGCTGAAATCAACCAGCATCAGTACACACTAGATGAAGCCTATTGGCCCTTCCTGCTGTAGAATTCCACTGGCAGAAATGACAGTTACATGGCCACAAGAAATAATGGGTTGGAATCCTTTGAGCAGAAGTTCTGAGATCAAAGCTTTGTTCACTAGCTGGGCACCAGCAAGTAAATTAAACTCTCTGAGCCTGATTGTCTCCTTCATCCAAAATGGTGATGAAAATCAGATCTTATCTATGTCACAGGATGGTTGGATGCAGAATTGTTGGTGACAGTGAGAAGCGAGAGACCATAAGACCAAAAGTCGGGAGTAAGGGTACTGGCAAGAGACAAGAAAATGAGAGGACACAGAATATAGATTTTTTGCCTGGGAAATAGCCTAAGATTTTCTACAAAGGGGTTGTGTTGGGGGTGGGGTGACTTCAAGGTCTTAATGTCCTGTGTTACACCACAGGGTTTATTATGGTTAATGGTGGTGACTTCATGAGTAAGTGATGGGGCTAAGCCATGGCCCTAGAGCTACCCAAGCAGGACAGCATGGCAGAAACAGGCAGGCTGGGGAGCTCCTGGTGTGATCACACACCAGCTGTGTGATCTTGGGCAAGTCCTTTAACCTCTCTGAGGATCAGTTCCATCCCCTGAGAAATGAAGACAACGATCTGCTTCATGGTAAAGATTAAACAAGATAGTTCCAGAGACATTGTGGGCAATTTTCCATCATGGTACAAGGAGGAGTTGACAGCAGGCTCTGCACGTATCCTTTGCACTGAGATCACGCAACATGGCAGCTGGCACGAAGTAGGTGCTCATCAGCATTCACGGGTTAGTTGTTGGGTTGATTGGGTACCACTTAGGAAGTCACTGAAAGGCTTTAAGCAGAGGAAGAACATGAGGGGATTTAAAATTCGGAGGACATCACTCTATCTGCTTTGGGGAGAAGAGGGTAGGGGGACAGGCATGGAGCAGGAAGTCCACTTTGTTGCCCTCCTCCAGGACAGAGACCACGTGGACAGGAGGTCCGGATTCAGTGGAAGAACAGGGTCCCGAGCAAGTGGAAGGGCTGGAAACTGGAACGTTCAGAACTAAGATTTCTGATGAGGTGCTTTTTCTGGTGGTGACAAGATGCAGGGCGTAAGCAAGGCGGGGGTGGCTAAGATGCCATGTGATAAAAGGCTGGTGATGATTGGAAGCTGGAGAAATTGAGAAGCCGGAATGTGGATGTGTCACTCTTCACGGACAGTGTCTTATTTCCTTCTCGGATCAAAGCTGCTGCGTTGGCACGATTGCCCTCTTTAACAGATGATGAAGGAGAGACTTAAAACATTCACAAGCATATACTAAACTGGGGGGATGTGGGAATTCAGGCACTTGTTTATAGACTCAATAACTGCAAAGGATTTATGGTTTGTGAAAAACTTGCACTGTGGAAAAGATAATAAATTGAAGACATTATTGTGTGGGACTGTGCTGATTTTTGTTGATAACACTCCACTAAGAACACTATATGTTTTCTGGAGAGCTGTGGAAGCTGTCTTCTTGCTTAACTGCAATATAAGAAATAGTGATGTTTTGGAAATAAGTTGTCAACAAATTTCTTTCTATTTTATATTGTTTGTCATATTTTTATGTAGTTTGAAATGTTTAAATGTTCTAATATCAAGATTAACAAATATAAATTGAGAAGGTTAAGTGACAGGCCAAGGACAGGAAAGTCACAGAGCTGGGCTTCGACCCAGAGAGGTCTGACTTTACAATGACCATGGTTTTTCTCCTGTTTGTCATTGACGTAGCTGTGATCTGCACCCCGTCAAGCCTCACCACGCCCGGAAAGCCTCACCACACCCGGACAACATCTGTCTTCCCCTGATTTTCTGCTTTAGTGGCTGCACTAAGGATGTCTCATGGGCTGGAAGGAAAGGAAAGGAAGCTGCAAAAATACAAAGATGCAAATTCACAAGAAAAACAAGTGAGGGCTACAGTCCTGGAGGCTTTTGCCCTTGGCCACCCAGAGAAGAAGGCTGTCCTGCCCCTCCCAAATACAAGGGTGTGCCCTCTCTATGTGTCACCAGCTCCTGCAAAGCAAAGCATTGGGTGTTACTAAAGCATCAATCATTCTCCAAATACAGCATTAAATGGTGTATCTGGGCCATAAATACCATACAAGCACTTTGCAAACGGGTCCATTTTTGTCACCATTTCATTCCTTTTATATATCATTACTTATTCTGACCTTTTAGAGCCAACTGTTTGAGAAATAGAAGCACAGCCCACAGCTAGCAGCAGCCCCTCTTGCATGGTATGTTTCTCAGAAGATTTCACAGGGTGACAGTGGAATGATGGGGGCAGATATTTACCATCCTGAGATCTGCTCACACTCCTGCCTGGTCAACTTGTACCCAAGTGGACTTAACAGGCTTCATGTGAGCATCGCTGTGGCCATTGGGCACCTGGCTATGAACCAGGGATGTAAAGCTTCGTGATAGAAGGGGAAGCAATTACTCTCTGAGATGGCCAGCTCTGCCTGGAGACTGCATTGTAACACTCACCCAGCTTTGCTGGCTAGAGGCCCTAACACCAGAGAAATTGTGTCCATTGTCTTTCATGTAAAGAGAATGCTGGCTGTCCCGAGCTCCACCATGGAAGTGCCAGTGTAAGCTAGCTGAAAGATAAGAGAGGTTTCAGAGGTACAGCCTAGTTCAGGGAAGAGTCACTGGGAGGAGGCCAATTTCTCAAATGACTCAATTAGCATCGAAATTCCAGGTTTGATTTCTCCACATCTTAATGTAGGGGAGTTCTGGTAAAAGTGGATTAGCATGTGGCAGAATGACCTTCCTACTAAAACAACTGGAGGAATAAAAGATATTTAAAATACCTGTTTGAAGGCATCAGAGAGCTGCCAAGGAAGAAGGGACTTGAGGGACCAAGAGCCCACAGTGGAGAGAAGTGCAGGGTGAGCCATCATTTGAGAGCCCTTCTCCCACTGCAGCGTTTGCCAATTCCAGTGCAGTGACTGGTAGGGGAAAGGCTGAACAAAATGTAAGCATCTTAAGGGCTTCAAAGGAGTAAAGTTGGAGTTCAGAGCCTACCAAGCAGCAAGGGCTCGGAAAAGCAGCCTTTCAGCTGAGAATTCCAAATGGCTCCCTGCAAGGAGTGAGGTGAACAGGATACAGACCAGGGTCCCAGAGACTAAAGGCCACATTCAAAAGATCCCAGCCCCCAAGCACTCCATGCAGCCACTACCAGCCAACTGGAGCTGGCACACGAGGTGGAGGCCTGTGTGTCCTGTGAAGCACTCAGTCTTTGGAATTAGAAAGACCTTGAAGCTCTATCACAGACCATTGTATTTCTAGGTTCCTTAACCATTCTGCCCTTCAGTATCCTCCTCTTAACACAGAGGCTGACTCATTAAAAAGAATGAAATAATGCCATGTGTAGCAACATGCATGGACCTGGAGATTATCATACTAAGTGAAGTAAGTCAGACAGAGAAAGACAAATAGCATATGATATCATTTATATGCGGAATCTAAAAAAAAATGATACAAATGAACTTATTTACAAAACAGAAACAGACTCACAGACTTAGAGCACCAACTTATGGTTACCATGGTGGAAGAGTGGGGGGAAGGGAGAGATTGGGAGTGTAAGATTGACATGCACACACTGCTATATTTAAAATAGATAAACAACAAGGACCTACTGTATAGCACAGGGAACTCTGCTCAGTATTCTGTAATAACTGAAATGGGAAAAGAATTTGAAAAAGAACAGATACATATATATGTATAACTGAATCTCTTTGTTGTACACCTGAAACAAACACAACATTGTAGATCAACTATACTCCAACATAAAATTTTTAAAATTTATAAAAATAAAAAGAGGAATAATGAAAAATAACAGAGGCTGGCTGAGGCAACACTGGAGAAGTGCCTAGTACCTTGCCAAGAACATACTCAGCGCTTGGGAAACAGAAGCAGCTGGCGAGGGGGGAGGAGCAGTGCACTGGGAGGAGACAGGACGCCTGGACCAGTCCCAGCCCTGCTAGTGCCTGGCTGTGTGATGTTGGGTAAATCACTTAGCATCTCTGAGTCTCAGTTTTCTCACTCATTCATAAGAGGTTGGATTACAACTTCAAGGACCACCCGTGACTTTAAATTCTCTGTTTCATCTTGCAAATGGAGGGGCGGTGGAGGGAGAGAGAAAAAAGTAGCTATACAGATAGATATAGAGATAGTTATATGAATGTATACACACACATAAATATATATATACACATAGACATGTATACAAATAAATATAAATCTTTATATGAAGGCAGATGTTTACACATTTTTGTGTATATACTATATATATGCACTTTTTAGATTTTTATGTCTTCTCAAAAACACTTTCATTAAGGACTTCTCTTATTCAAGGACCTCCAGCAGACATCACATGGCATGGGGGGTGGGGGCGGGTGCAGGGAGACATATGTGCCTGCACCTGAGTACCAGGTACAGAGCTCAGGACCCTCCCAGATCATCCCACTCCAGGTACAGCATCTTCCCCCTACATCAGAGCTGTCTCCTGCCTCAGGCTACCGAGGGCTCAGAGCCAGTGGAAGAGGAGATAAAGTTGATAGAAAAGTGCTACGAGTCTCCCCTGACTTTATCACCAAAAAGCATTACACTTGAACCTGTAGCTTCTAGGGAGCTAGAATTCCCAGGGGCTCTTGCTGAGACTGGACTTGGGTAGGTGCAGGGGCCACAAGGAAGCGTCTGGAGATTGTGCTGAGTTCCGCAGGCCCCAGAGGTTAGAGTCGGCTGGGGGCCAAGAGGAGAGATGACAGCGTCCCCAGCGCAGCCCTTTAGGGAAACATGCTGAGAGAAGGTGGGAGGTGTTGCCAAGTGAAGGGTGAATCGGGGACTCGGGGAGTATAGGGCAGCCAGGATGAGCTCACCCAGGATCCCAGCTTCCTTCATGGAGTTCTGGCAGAGAAACTGAACATTTTCCTCCAACAGAACTATGTAATGGCTTCATTGCTACTAGAAGATTCAGCATCAGCGTATTGATTAAAAGTGTAAACTCTTGAGCTAGACTGCCTGGATTTGAATCCCAGCTCTGCCACTTTTACCTGCGTGGCCTTGGGCAAGTCACTTGACCTCTCTGTGCTTCAGTTTCTTCATCTGTAAAATAAAGAGGAAAATAGTATAGGCTTCCTAGAGTTATTGAGGACTAAACTAGTGATAAGAACACGTGGCCCTTAGTAAGATCTATACAAGTATGAATTATTTTATAAGGGTCCTGTTTAGAGTTGCTACAGTGCCCTTGATGTAGACAAATGTATCTCTTCTGGCTGATCACTTACAATTTCTCCCTTGACTCCTGGGCATACCGTGGTACAACTTCAGCCTTTTTCTTCTCACTCCTCTGGGTGACTGCCCCTTATCAATTTTTTCTCTCTCTCCCCGATCCACACAGGAAATAACTCCTATTTGCCCTCACTCAGTGAGTGTAGAATCACTTCCCAAAGGCAGCCTTCTGTTCACTGAGCCACCTGCTGACAGCTCCAGCCACAGCCTTTCGCTCTGTAGATTCCCAAATTTGATATAGATGTCAGTCCATTGTGGTTTTCAAGAACTAGGGGATGCATGCTGAAATCTTTGAGAATTCCCACTAGCATCCCTCTCAATAGATTTGGGATCAGAAAGTATCCGCTGCTCCTCTGCCATCAAGGGTAAAAGTCGCTGCGCAGCTCTTTCCGAAGAAATGCTCCAATTTCCAATCACCCCCCTCTCCACCTTTCCAACTTCTCACGTCCTGCCTTTATGCCCCTTTTGATGCTCTCCAGTGGGTATGGGTTTAAGGCTCCAAAACCAGTTTCCGATCACATCCTTTGTCAGTCCACTACCATGTCACTTTGCAATATGGAAATAGTTGGCCTTTATTTTCTTAACTGAACTTCAGCTGAAAAGGAGTCGAGTCCCATTTTAAGATCCTTTTGAGAGAAAGAGTGTTCATGAGCAAAAAGCACTTGCTTCGTGTAAATACTTAAGGGAAAATGGCCTGGGAACTTCTCTGGGTGACCAGAATGACTCCCAGGGTTTAGGGTCGAAGGAAGGCAGATATTTCCTACTTAGTGTGAGGCCATTTCCTTGCCTGCAGAAGCAGGCTGCAAGGGGCATTGAAGCTAAGGCGAAATCTGCACAGGAATGTTTTCCACCAGCTGCCTGCTCACTTCTCTTAGAGGCTGAGTTCATCACCCTCTTAAAAGCCTGTTTTCTCATGCAGAGGAGCTTGGCCGACGGGAGAGTCTGGTTCTTTAGTCAGAGCCTGTTGCTTTCATAAGAACTTACTTGAACAGACCACTGCTCAAGCCCAAGGCAGCTCCCACCCCTGTGCGCCTGTGCGGGGACGGGGACGGGGGAAGGGTGGGGGGCGTGGACACGTGGCTGTTCTCTGTTCTCAGTTCTTCTGGGTCCAGCTGCCTTTCCAGAGGGACCTGGAAAGGTCCCTGACTGTCAGGCATCCTAGGTTCAAATTCTGGCCTTCCTACCTGCCAGCACTGAGACCTCCAGCAAGTTATGTAACTTCCATAGACCTCAGTTTCCCGCCCCGCTCCTTCCTTAGAGGCTCTGGTGTGTATGTGATATGATATTGTACACAAAGCATAGAGCAGAGTGCATGAAACACAGTCGGGTCTGAGACACTGTGTTCCCTTTCCTCTGGGGTATGCTGTAATCCAAGAGTTCTTATATCACTGTTCATGCCACAGGTCTTAACACCATGCTTATGCCAGTAACAACAACAAGTAAAAATATTGTCCTACAGCAGAATAATACTCACCAATAACCGTTCTCATCGGCATTTGTAAGGACATGAATTAGGTACTGACAGGGTCATAGAGAGGACTAGACCAACAACGTTTCATTTCACAAATGAAAACACTCAGGGGACAGAGAGAATGCACAGTTTAGTCCACAGAGGCACTTGTTTTTTAAGATTTTTTTTTTTTTGATGTGAACCATTTTTAAAGTCTTTATTGAATTTGTTACAATAGTGCTTCTGTTTTATGTTTTGTTTTTTTGGCCACGAGGCATGTGGGATCTTAACTCCCCGACCAGGGATCGAACCCGCACCCCCGGGATTGGAAGGCAAAGTCTTAACCACTGAACCACCGGGGAAGTCTCCATAGAGGCACTTAATTGAAGATCTGGCTCAGAAGTCAGGCTTCCTGCCTAACTTGGTACTGGGCATCTGATCACCTTATTTCTGGGAATAGCCAGGCGTAGCCTGATCAACTCCCGCTAGAAGGAAGGGGCAGTGTGGAAGGAATCAGAACCAGATTAACAAGCTAGAGGAGGGCAGCCATGCAAGAGACAGACAGAGCCAGATATGACAATAACAGTAGACTTCTCATCATTACCAGGCATTTCCTTTCTGCCCACTCTAAGCTACGTGTATCATGTATACGATCATATTTAATGCTAAACAATTCTATAAGATTACTATCGCCATTCTCATCTCAACATGGGAAATCGGAGATTCTTGGAGATGAGGTAACTTGACCTACAACCTACAACGGGAAAATAGCGGAGCCAGGATTTGAACACAGGTCTATCTGGTTCCCAGTTGTAGGCATCCAGAATGTAACCTGGCAGCAGCATATCCAAAGCATCCAGAAACCATCTGTCCCAGCAAGTTCATGATACTGAGTGTCCAGGATGAAATCACAAGGATATCTCCATAGGATGGTACACCGCAGAATGTGTTCATTCATTCTTTCACTCTCTTTTTCTTTCTTCCATTATTGAATAGGCACTAACCCATGTTCCAGCTAATACTGAGAAACTCCATCCAGGATCTTTGCTCTCCTGTCCTTGAGAACATCCCATCCCCACTTCATACCCTGAAAGTCATGGAAATGTCCAAAACACCCAGGTGAAAGCTTGTGGGGCTTGTTATGGGTTAAATTGTTTCCCCTTAAAAAAAGGATGTGTCAAAATTATAACCCCCAGTAACTCAGAATATGACCTTATTTGGAAATATGGTCTTTGCAGAATTAACCAAGTTAAGATGAGGTCATTAGGGTGGATCCTAATCCAACATGACCTATGATAAGCCATAATGGAAAAGAATATTTTTAAAAAAGAATGTATAGGGCTTCCCTGGTGGCGCAGTGGTTGAGAGTCCGCCTGCCGATGTAGGGGACACGGGTTTGTGCCCTGGTCCGGGAAGATCCCACATGCCAGTGAAGCGGCTGGGACCGTGAGCCATGGCCGCTGAGCTTGCGCGTCCGGAGCCTGTGCTCCGCAACGGGAGAGGCCACAACAGTGAGAGGCCAGCGTACCACAAAAAAAAAAAAAAAAAAAAAAAAAAAAAGAATGTATATATATATATATATATATATATATATAAAACTCAGTCACTTTGCTGTACAGCAGAAATGAACACAACATTGTAAATCAACTATATTCCAATTTAAAAGTTTAAAAAAAAAATTTTTAAAGGGGGAAATTTGGACACAGACACACACAGAGGGAAGATGAGGTAAAGAGACACAAGGAGAATGTCCTGTGAATACGGAGGATTGGAATGATGCATTTACAAGCCAGAGGATGACAAAAATTGAGAAAACCACCAGAAATTAGGAAGAGACAAGGAGGTATTCCCCCACAGGTGTCAGAATGACCATGACCCTGAGACATCTTGATTTCAGACCTCTACCCTCCAGAACTCTGAAACAATCTATTTCTTTTCCATAAACCACCCAATTTGTGGTACTTTGTTACAGCAGCCCTAGCAAAATACAGGGATACCCACATACCCCATGCTCAGCCCTCAAATCCTCCCCGTCAAGCTCAGAAGCATCTATGCCTATTGCTTTAAGAGCTCCTAAATGCTCTTTGGCAATAAAGCTGGCCTGACCCTCCATGTCTAATTCATTCATTCATTCATTCCTTTACATTTTCCAAGTACCAATTTTATGCCAGATACTATACTGGTTGATGGGGTCACAAACATGCAATCACAAAAAACCTACCTCTGCCATCAAGGAGTTCATATATGAGGGAGAGAAACATACTCAGAAATTCAGGCAGGCAGCTCACAGCATCCTTCACAAAGAGGGTGTCCAGGTGGAGGCTATAGAGAGGGAGGGCTTAGTAGCCAGACTGGCCTGCCTTCTTAGAAGGCTGGAATGTTAGGCAATGTTATGTACCCAATTCAAACAGAGGCCCAGCTGGCAGAACAGGAGTGGGTCTAGAACCCAAATGAGAGCCAGTGCTTCAGGAAGATGGGGCTGCTAAAAATCCTCCTACTTAAGGATCGTTCTAGAGGCCAGAGCAGGGCTGACCCTACAGTGGGGAGGCACACAGCATCACCATCACTGTGAGAACCAGACAAAGTGCAACTGACCCCTCGTCCCTTAACACCCCAGGCTGCTTGGAACCCTCACTTGCAGTGGGCACACGACACTGTCCTCCTGGCTAAAAAAAGGCACAGATTTGGAAGAAACTTGGCAAAGGTATCTCAAATTTGTCAACCATCCTAAAAATTTACCATGTTACCAATAAACAGTTGCAAAGCCAAGAGGAACGTTTCTAAGCTTTCAGTTATAAAAAGCCAACTTGATCAACCATGCTAGAAGGAAGACTGCATCATCTTTACATTTGGTTTTTAAAGCCTCTCTATAAATATATTACAAAATCTTTGTCATGTGAAAAGGAAATCAAAGAATCCACAGCCCAAAACTTGTAGGGAAAAAAAGTATGATAAAGAGTGGGCAGATAAATGATTTAAAAACTATATCGGGCTTCCCTGGTGGCGCAGTGGTTGAGAGTCCACCTGCCGATGCAGGGGACATGGGTTCATGCCCTGGTCCGGGAAGATCCCACATGCCGCGGAGCGGCTGGGCCCGTGAGCCATGGCCGCTGAGCCTGTGCTCCGCAACGGGAGAGGCCACAACAGTGAGAGGCCCGCATACCGAAAAAAAAAAATATATATATATATATATATATATATATATATCTCATGTTCCCTTTGTAGATTGTGTGATGTCTGAACTATTTAGCAGCTTTTGTTTTTTTAATTAATAGAGCTTTTTTTTTGGAATGGATTGGAATATCTTTGGTTGGTGGAGACTTGGGCTTGCTCAGAAGCAGCAAAGGGTCTACAAGACCAGGATCTGTAAAACCCTTAAGCCAGGTCATCTTTGACTTCACAAGAGCTGTCTGGAATGAACTAGAAGAGCATCTCCATCCAAGGTCCCCAAAAAGAACTCATTCTCTACAATGTCCCCACTGGTGATCAATGCAAACTCTCGGTGCTCAGGGCCGCAACTGATTAATTCAGAGGTAATGCATAGAATAACTAAATCCTCTCAGAAGAGGAAATTGCCTTTTTTTTTTAAAAGATGACACCTTTGCCTCCCAAGAGCCCCATCTGCGTCTGGAGCTCCCTGTTCCCGGGCACCAAGATTCAGCCTATTTGTCAGCAGCTGAAGCATATGTCTGAACTTCTAAGAATGCCCCCCTACCTTTCTCTGTGACAGGGACAGAGAGTGAGACATTAGATACCATTATCTAGATTTATTTATGTAAAATGCCTGGAAAATCATCACCCACCCTGGGCCAATCAATAAAGCCTGCCAGCAAAGTAGAATATACTAATTTGCAGCCCTGGACCAGTTCAGTGCTGCTTTCAGGTTTGCCTGCCTGAGCTCCACTTCCCAGCCTGGAACGCCAGACCCTCCAGTGAGCACGCAAAGCTTTCTTTTCCATTAAGCAAAGATCAAAGAACAAAGATTACAAATGGCAAGGAATTCCCAGGGAACATACCCATGTCAGCACTCCGAGCTCCAGGCGTGTTTGCAGGGCCTGTAGTCCTGCTCAAGGTGCTCAGAGCCACCTGGGCCCCCAAGGCCCAGCTCACCGACGTGCTTCCTGGGCCGTGTAATAGGCTCTGCGATTCAAGCGTCTGTGCACGCATCTTCAGGGGCCCTCTGGACGCGCACCAGGCCGTTTAGTCTCTGTTCTTGATTTCAAAGGTGGCTCCAGGCCGCCTATCCCAGCAAAGATGGACAGGGAATGTCAGCAACTGCCCACTCACATACTTTCACACCAGCTGAGACAGAGTTCCTTCCCCTCACCCTGCAGGGTGCATGGTGACAGATTCCCAAAGAGCACATTGCCTGAGCACCAAGTTGGATGAGAGCTGGGCTGGCCCTCGTATGTTCTTTACCTGAGACCACATTTGCTCAGGAAGACATTTCCCACAGCCAAGTGTCTACCATGACAGGGTAGGTGCCCATCTGGTAGAGGCAAACAGCCTTCCAGGCACGGGCCTGCTGGGGTAAGGCATTGGTGACAATTAGCTGCTTACAGCTGGGACACCAAAAGATTCAGCTCTTCCTCCATGTAAACTTGGATGGTCCCCTGAGAAGCAGAAGGAACAGAGCAACACCACCAGAGCCAACAAACAGTTGCTGGATGAATGAAAGACACTTTAGTGTGAGTAGGCCAGGACTCCATGCTTCCCTGCTAACTATTCAAGTGTCGGACATGCTGCCCCATTTCACGCAAAATTTAGCAGAATACATCAGGAAAGCGGGTCCTACGACACGAAGCTCCTGTTGCAGTAGTGGAAGGTTTAACGTGGTCACTAAGGTTTAGTTGACCTTAACTTCCCTCTGAGTGCTACAGAGCAACCCCTCCTACTGCAGGTCAACCCCAACTCCCTGCCCCGAACACTGAACCACCCCACCTTGTGCACATCTTAGAACAGGTGTGCCGGCTCTGTGCCCACTCAGAACTACATTTCCCAGAATTCCCTTTTCTTGTGTGTTTCCTGTTAGCATGGGCTCCAAGAAAGAGTCTCTCGGGAGAGTTGCAAGACTGAAGGGAAGCGGCAGCTATTTTGTAGCACAGAGGTTGTTGCTGATCAGCTGACTCACCTCTTTGATGTGAAGCAGCAGCTGGTCTTGTCATTGCTCTCTTCTCCCCCTGAATTTTCCTTCCCTGTCTCTGACTCCTGGGCCGGGGATATGTGTGTCCAGCTCCATGAGGAAGGGCTCTGGCTCCTGCAGGATATCCTTATCACCAAGGTCAGAGGCAATAAGTACAGATGTGGAGTTCAGTTCATCCTTATGGGACTCTAGCTTATGCACATGGGGTTCCAGCCTGCTTGTGATCTCCCCTTCCTGACCACTTGCCTGGGGGCTTCAAGTTCTAGCAGTGGACTGAGACAGCCTTGCAGAGATGGCCTATCCAGTGTCTTTAATCACATAAGCCAAGTCCCTGTAGAACATGAATTATCTATTTATTCTGATTCTTGAGATGAACCCCATCCAATACAACAAGTAAGGGGCTTTAGAGGCAAAATCCCTTTTAAAAAAGGGATAGGTGGAGAGGCTCACGCAAGATATAAAAATCAGCCTGCACAGATTATGGCATATAGTCAAAACTCAGTAAATTTCAGCCAATTTTAAATGGACAGGGCTTTTGTGAAGATGAAAGAATTAATGTTTGTGAAAATGTTTTAAGAACTATGAAATACTATTCAAATGCCAGTTTTTTTTCTTTGCTACTTTAGAACTATTTTCTAGTTTTGTTATTTTTTTAACATCTTTATTACAGTATAATTGCTTTACAATGGTGTGTTAGTTTCTGCTTTATAATGAAGTGAATCAGCTATACATATACATATATCCCCATATCCCCTCCCTCTTGTGTCTCCCTCCCACCCTCCCTATCCCACCTCTCTAAGTGGTCACAAAGCACCGAGCTGATCTCCCTGTGCTATGCGGCTGCTTCCCACTAGTTATCTATTTTACATTTGATAGTGTATATATGTCCATGCCACTCTCTCACTTCAGCCCGTCTTGCCCTTCCCCCTCCCTGTGTCCTCAAGTCCATTCTCTACGTCTGTGTCTTTATTCCTGTCCTGCCCCTAGGTTCTTCAGAACCTTTTTTTTTTTTCTTTTTAGATTCCAGATATATGTGTTAGCATATGGTATTTGTTTTTCTCTTTCTGACTTACTTCACTCTGTATCTGGTTTTCATTATTTCTACACTTAGTGATGTTACTTATATTATGTAATATGGACAGTAATATGGACAAAATCTCTTGATGTATCTGAGGAGACAAGTTCTAATTCTTTCAGATTAGTAACATGTCATTTGGAAAACGTATTTCTGTAGCAAATGCCACCTTCTGTGAACTCCACCTGTGTGCTCTGTTCTGCTTGTGCTGAAGGCTCACACATGTTCCCAGACCAATCTCAGCATGGGCAGGGTATGCACGGCTGCCTCCTGTCTACTTCTCCTTCCCGCAGTGGGACATGAAATGAAGCCCTGTTTCCCGAACTGGCATCCAATGGCCAGATCCCACTGTTGGGCTCCTACTCCACGAACCAAATAGTCTTGTTTCCAAACACACTTGATAGCTAGTGTCCTGGGAGAGCTGTGGAACCAGTCACACTCTTTCTTCTCTCCAACACGGGATAAACCCACCATCTCCAACCCAGTCCCTTCTGTTTCATTCTTTGCCTGCTATTCCACTTCCAACAAATACTCCTATTTGGGCTGGGGTCCTGGGGCCATCCTCCCCAACCCACAAGACCTGACATTTTGTTGTCTTCTTACGGTGACTCTCCTGGAATGACTGCTATTTCCCACTAGGCTCTAGAGGATTCCACCGCTGTCTTTGCAGCCACAGGAAGGAGTGACCTGGCACAGTCCACTTCTAGAATTAGGAATGAGACCACTCTGCCCTTTGGGGATTGTGACCGGTCCATTCAGGTGCCCTCTCCCAATGCAGCCCAAGAGGCCAGGTTAGTCCTCTCGAGTTAACTCTCCCTCCACTCGGCCGCAACCTAGCAGATGGAACCATAATGCCTTAGATCCTAAGTTTACGTTAGTTACCTTAGTTTTAGTCTCCCAACCTAGAAAGACACCGGAGGTAGCCCCCCAGGGAGGTGTCTGTGCTTCAGGAAAAACATTCAGTGATTGATCCTGATTCAAACCAACCAACCACAAAGGACATATTTAAAACAATCAGGGAAATGTTAATATGGGTTTTAGATGGTATGAAGGGAACGATTGTTAATTGTTTTGGGTGTGATAATTGCAGCTAACAGTTAGAGATTTATGTTGAACTACTTACAGGTGAAATGATGTGGGATTTGTTTTAAAATAATGCAGAAAAAAATAAATGGGGGAAAGAGATTAAAACAAGATGGGCAAAATGGTGATAATTGTTAGATCTGGGTAAGGGTGTGTGGGGTTCAAAAAACTATTCCCTCTATAGCAGAAATTAACACAACATTGTAAATCAACTATACTTCAACTTAAAATTTTTTTTTAACTCTTCTCTCTATATTTTGTACTGATCGAAATTTTCCATGTTAAATTTGTTGTCGTTGTTGTTGAAAACATACAGAGACTCTCTACCTACAGCTGAGTTTCTACCCTATCAGTGCTCGTGAGGACCCCCACCTCCAGGCAGGAAATAAGAATCCAAAATGGACAGAGAAAACCTGGGTTTTCTCCCAGGAAAATGGCACCAGGAGTGAATGAACACAGAATCCTGGAGTTCTCTTTTCAGCTTACTCTCCCTGGGTTCTAAAAGCTGCAATTTATTGACCAACTTTTAGTGGCTACATCCAAGACTATCAGACTCTAAGTGGAAGTAAAGGCTAGAAATAAGAATGCACAAAGCAGTTCAGATTTTTTTAAACAAATTTCCTTTTAGTATGTCTTGAAATATATGTGTAATATCATAAATGTATTTACAATGAAAGAGTAATTACTGTTTGAGGAAGCACTGAAACATGCTATCAAGTTCAAATTGCCCTCAAATGTTAATAAACATATAGGCAACAAAAACTACTATCCATATTAGATTTGACCATTAATATGAGATAGAACCCCAACCTGCACTGTCAAACAGAAAATTTTTCACTCTTTCAGATTATATTGTTACCCAGTAAAAATACCAGTTCATTTTGATTCCTAATGGAGTTTTCAAGGGGTCCTAAGCCAGAGTTAGGATTTCCAAAATCATCCTGAAAAATTTCACCTCATCTTTCTTAATAGATATCTAGCTTCAACTTTCTTACACAGTGTTGGAAACTCACCCTGCACAGTGGATGGTATATGTGCGTGGAAATCCTCATCTCTTTTCCTGTGAGATGACAATCCAGTTACGATACCATCAGCCCCTCTTGCCCAATGGTCAATGAGTCATTCAATCAGCAAATAGGTATTGAATTGCTATGATGTTTCAGGCACTTCCAGAGGCAGAGGCTTTAAGGAAATGGGCATATTCCGTGACACAGCAATGAAAGCTAACATTTGAAGCGTATTTTTGCAGCTTACAAAGTACAAAGAATAGAACTCTCTTACTATCTGAGCGAGTCTCTGAATTGCAGTTTTCTCATCTGAAAAGGAAGGACAATATTATCACCCAGCTGAACAGTTTTGGGCAGTTTTTAGGTTTTTTTGGCTTTTGTTGGGCTTTTTTTTTTTCTTTTTTTGCTTTTATTCAAAAAATAAAATTGTTGAGCAACCACTTTGCGCCAGGGGCTATATTTCTATTGCTATCACAGACAGTTGCTGTAATGATCCTATGAACTGTGATAGTACCTAGCACCCAGCTTGGTTGAGCGCAAGCCATTCACTACCCATTCACTAATTTCATTGGATTCTTTCCCGAGACCCCCTCCTGGCCCACGTTCCCAGCCTGCCTCTTTGGCAGTTAGTCAGTCTCCTTTCTGCCACTCTGCCTCAGGCTTTGAAGTCCAGTCCACCGTTGGAAGCATCCAGTGCCAGAAGAGCACCCTGATGGGCCGGGCTCCCACCAGCACTGCCAACGTGACCCAGACCGGGTGGTAGGCTGTGGAACTGGAGCCAGGAGGAACCAGTCAGTTCCACTGTAGTGAATTAGACTAAAACTTTTCACTGCTTCTGATGCTGCTGAATTCTTGGGAACCACTTGAATAAGTAGTGCTTTGTGTTTTCTCATTCTTGGCAAGGCTGACCCCCAAATAGGGCTCCCTCAGAGCCTACAAGGGGGATGGGGGCAGGGAGAGGCCCTGAATGGCTAGGCAGGCTTTCCCATTGGAAACCAGGAGTCCCACCCCTCAGCCATTAGTAACACCAGTCCCCATTTTCCCCGTCACATTGTCTTAGTTCTCACTTCTGACCAAGGAACCCCATTAATTTTCTGTGATGTACATTCCAAATGCCATCACCTCGGTTCTTTGAAATTCAAAGAGCTGGATTAATGAACCACAAACTTCAAGCAAATTGGCTGTGTAATCCATCACATCTGACCGTAGCTTTGCCACTGCCTCGAATTCCAAAGAATGGCAGAAATTTCCCAGGCTCCTTTTGAAAATGAGCACAGAAGCCTGAAACAGCAGCCTATGGTGCGTTCATCCTTTCTAGAAACGTTATGTGTCTTCTGTGCGCTGGAAATTAAATGGTCTCATTCTCCCCCTGGTATTTTATTGTTACAAATCTAACCTGTTCAAATATTATATTAAATTCCAGTCTTTTCCAGAATAATCTACATTGAATTCCTCATTCCGTCAACTATTCAAAATATCCCTCTTGGCAGAAAAGCTATGTGAATTGCAAACTCTTTTAGATTTTGTTGAAGTCTTAAGAACACTACTTACCCATGTACTCAACTGAGGCCCTTTTATTCCATTTCATTTCCCCGAACTCCTTTCATATAATGTCAGAGTCACAAAAAGCCAGGAGCAGTGACTGGCCACAGTCATTCACCTTTCCTTCAGCGGTGAAAATGGCATTAAAGTCCACAAATGAAAAAATATATATCAAACTAATTACTGTCTTTTCCTCCAAAGCAAAAGATAATTAACACCATTCTTTTGGACATAATGCCATTTATTTCACATAAAGGGGGTTTTGTGTGCTCAAAAATGATGGTGTTTAATACATGTGAATCAAAGCCCAAATTAGCTAATTAACTGATGTGTCTGAGAATGAAATGAAGAATCTATATGCTGTGAAAATTGTCAAAAGCACAGAAGAAATGTCCTGGCAGGTGAGACTAGTTCAGAATTTCTCTGCTGGTGAAACAAAAGATGCTTTTTTTTTTAAAAGCACCATAGCATAAAACTTTGGTTAGCTGGGATGGTCAGGAAATGAATCATTGCTGGATTGTTAAGTTGTCCAGAGAGCTAAAGGCAAGGATTTTTTTTTTTTTTTTTTTTGTCCACACCACGCGGCGTGTGGGATCTTAGTTCCCCCACCAGGGATCGAACCCGCACCCTCTGCATTGGAAGGGCAGAGTCTTAACCACTGGACCACCAGGGAAGTCCCTGAAGGTAAGTTCTTTAAGTAACCAAAGTTTTTTGTTTATTTTAACCATTTCCCTATTAACATGGCTTGCTCATTTAGAGTCATCACTATGAACACCAAAAATTATTTACTGAAGACCTAGGGACTATGAATTGGGAGGTTTTTGTCCCTTCATTAAGTTGCCCCAAATGGTGCTGGATGTGCCCGAGGATGATCTCCAACCTGAATTCTCTGTGTCCTGACTCTCAGGTTGGGCTCTAGAAGACTGAGTCTCAGACAGTTGACATGATGCTGGGGTGACGTCCAAGGTGTCATTTCTGATGAGGAAGTATTTACCTTCCCCAAATTCCTGACCTTCAGGAAGAACTGGTTAAGATGTACATCATGTAGAATGTATGCAAACTAAAGGCTCCCATCATGTTCTTTTTTGCAAGAAGAAACCCCTGCAGAGATCGTTTCTTTAATAGTCACCATCATCTACAGGGTGTGATGGGGAATCCCAGTCCTAACTAATCCAATCTTGAGTTACAGAGGAGAAAAGACAAAATTAGATTCTCAAGTAGAGCTTACTGGCTCTGGCAGTCAAATGCCTCACTGAAAATTCTAGAAAACCACAGGAAAAGTCCAGGCTGACAGAGAAAACTGACAACATCAATACCACTGAAATGTTACCAGGTAACACTTCAAGATAAACTGATCCATGAATTTAACTACTGGTATAACATCTCTGTGTTTCTGATTTGCAAAACTTTTTAGAGTGCCAAGTTCTAAACATTTATATCTGGACTTCAGTGTATATAAATTTTCCAGAAACCTGAAGCTGTTTAAAGTGCTTACAAACATTTTATTTTTCCCATTTTTGGGGAAGGTCAGTACATTTCAAAACACATCATGTGGTTTCTTCCTGCTTAACCAGGAGATGCAGGGCCTCGATTTTTCTTCTCTTAGGGTCACGGGCATACCTATGCGCACCTTGTACTTGATCACAGAGCAATGAGACAGTGTTCCTTGGGATTTTCTTCCCAGTTGGGTAACTTTAGGAATATTTCTGAATATGTTTTTATCTGTGAAATACAGAACATAATAGTACCTACCTCAGAACGTTAGTGTGACGTTAAAATAGACAATGCAAGTAAACAGACAAGCATGATGTACCCACTAAAAGGAAGACGAACTTTCTTGGCCTCTATATCAATTTATCCTAGATTCTGTGCCTTCTCTAGTTCTTCTGTTTTCTCCCTGGTCATGTAGCTGTCATCCAGCTCTTTTCATGTTTCTGGACTACCTGCTCCTTTTAATTTTCCATTTCATATTTACTGTGGGTTGCCAAAATAAAATGCAACTTCTTAGAACTGTGTGTAAAGCAAGAGGAAATAGGCCCTGAATTAGGGCCTCTCCTCTGCCCTAAAATCCTTCCTGAGAGACTTTATGATAGTTATGTCCGGTGGATACTGGATAGCAGTCTACTTCCCTTTCCCAGCAGCCGTGTCCTGGATGGCTGTGATTTCCACAAGTCTGACCCATCAGGTATGATAAAAGACCATGTCTCCATGTCATCTTCCCAAAACATTCCTCACATGATCAATCTTGCCCAAGAATCAGGACCTGGAATCAATGCATACTAATGAAACATAGAATTTTTTCAAAATGTTGTAGGTTAAAGGAAGTCCAAAGTTTTACCTATGCAGTATTTTTTATATAAATTTATTTATTTTATTTATTTATTTTTGGCTGCTGGGTCTTCGTTGCTACGTGCAAGCTTTCTATAGTTGTGGAGAGCAGGGGCTACTCTTCGTTGCAGTGCATGGGCTTCTCATTGTGGTGGCTTCTCTTGTTGTGGAGCACAGGCTCTAGGCGCATGGGCTTCAGTAGTTGTGGCATGCGGGCTCAGTAGTTGTGGCTCATGGGCTCTAGAGCACACAGGCTTAGTTGCTCCGCAGCATGTGGTATCTTTCCAGACCAGGGATTGGACGTGTGTCCCCTGCATTGGCAGGTGGATTCTTAACCACTGTACCACCAGGGAAGTCCACAGTATTTTTTGTTAAAGTACCTGAATCTAGTCAAACTCTTTTTCTTAGAAGGGAGGAGAAACTATTATAAATTGAAAGAGATATAAGAGCTGGACCAACGAAATGCAGTGTGAAGACATTGTTTGAAATTTAATTGGAAGAATCGAACCAAAAGAATCAAAGCATTTTGGGACTTCCCTGGTGGCGCAGTGGTTGGGAGTCTGCCTGCCAATGCAGGGGACATGGGTTCGAGCCCTAGTCCAGGAAGATCCCACATGCCGCAGAGCAACTAAGCCTGTGCGCCACAACTACTGATCCCGCGTGCCACAACTACTGAAGCCCACGTGCTTAGAGCCTGAGCTCTGCAACAAGAGAAGCCACCACAAAGAGAAGCCCACACACAGCAATGAAGACCCAACGCAGCCAAAAATAAACAAATAAAATAAATAAATTTATTTTTAAAAAAAGAATCAGAGCATTTTGATACAATCATGGAGCATTAAGCACGAAAGAGGTATTCTATGATATTAAGGAATGATTGTTATTTTTGTTGTGATGATGATATTGTGGTTATTTTTAAAAAATCTTTGTCTATTGAAGATACATACATATATATTCACAGGTAAATGATATGATAATTGTTATTTTTGGTGAAGATGATATTGTAGTTATATATATATATACATATATATTAAGTCTTTTTCTATTGAAGATACATACAGATAAATTCACAGGTGAGTGTTACAATGCTTAGAATTTCCTGTATAGCTCTCCAGCCAAAAAATAATGTGTATGTGTGTGTATGTTTGTGTTAAAGGGATAGAAAATGAAAATAACAGGATATTGATAAGTCTCGAAGCTGAGGAAGGATATGTAGGGATTTATTATACTCTTCTCTTAACCTTTTGTAAGTTTGAAATTTTTCCAAATGAGCCTTTAAATTTATAGGCTGATACATTTTTAGAATTTCATCTTAGCTCACACATTAAAGTACCATGCTCCCTGGGATGGAAGGCCAACCGAGCCTTCCATCATCACTCATTTAGCACCTACTGTGCCCCCAGCCAGGCAGCTCTGAGACATCGAGCTCATTAGCAACCATTCCTAATGTAGCCTTTGACACTTGGATGCATTTCTTTTTATCTAATCAATTTTGCAAAATCATGATCACCATGAGATTCTTATTTGAGGTTAGCACAATCTGAGAAACAATTCAATGTGTCATTTTTGACCTTGTATCAAATCGCAAGTATTTTTAATTAATATATAGACACATACAAAGGCAGCATCAATTGTTATTAACTAAGTTAATGAAAATTTATACAATGAAACAGCTCACCTCTCTCAATCTTCTTTGGCTTCAGTTCCTTTGGTCTTTCCAATCTGTTAAGCACCACTAAGGCTATTTTTGGAATCCCTCATTACTTCCAAATAAAGAGTCTCAGTTCTTTAATACTTTGAGTCTAGCAAAAACAGCATGTACCTGAGAATCAGGAAATAGAAACTCATGCCCAAGACTCTGCCAGCATGAAGTTTGTGACTTGAGAAAGTCACTTTTCTGCTCTGAGTCTTGGTCTCCGAATGTAAGAAATAAGGCTAATTGTACCTGTCACACATTTTATAAGGATTATAGAATATTATACCGACCCCTATATTATGAGGATTACGCAAAAATATACAAGACGTGAAAAGTAATGTTTAATCACTTGAGAGGCAGGAACTGACACCTCAAAGACACCTGAGACCTCGGTTCAAGCCTTCCTACTCTCACAGCAAAAATATCCATGCCCTGGGCCACCTTCAAGTTCATTTGGATACTGGAGTTCTTGTGCCTCTGAGAACACCGTGAGGGATAGATACAGTGGCAGCATGTCCTAGAGGCATCTGGGGTGATGCATGGCTAATCTTACACCCAGTTAACCCCAGAGATGGTTAAACAACATTCCCCCACCATGTTCCTCACCTCGGCGACCAGTGCTGGTGCCTCACTGCAGCACTGCAATTCAGTGAGGACATATCAGAATTCCGGGGGGTGTCTTTGTATAAGCTCCCCTTGATAGCACTTCTCTAAGACTTCCTTTGTTGTATAACGCCAGTACCGCTGATGCAAAATATCAAAGGAAATAAATCTGCCCCTCACATCCCGCACCAGGTCTATGACCATAGTGTATTCAAGCAACAGACACAAGCATTCACCGCAAGACCATTCTCTATGGGCGAGGAAACCCAATGATCCAAATAAGAGGGGGTCAGGAAAGGGAGTGAATGTCTTATCTAACAGGATCATGAAAACCTTGAAAGTGGCACCCAGGAGGACTGGAGGGGTGTTAAGGATGAATAGAACATTGTATAAAGATGAATAGTGGCCATCCCTGCAGTGTTGAGTTAAACCAGTGGCCAAGAGCCACCTCGGATAACTTCCCTGGAAACTCAGCCTCATGAGCTGAGCCCTAAAGGACATGGGTAGGCAGGTGGCCTCGGACCTTCAAGTGAATGAGTCTAGAATAAGTGTCAGTGTCTCAGAGCCCACATCTGTTCGCAACACCAGCCTTGAGTCAGCCCTGGTTTGCCCACCCCCAGGCCACCTTCCTGTCCCAGCACCCCCAGGCCTTACACAGCCTCCCAGCACCCCCTTCCCCTGCCTGATCGGGTGAGACCACTGTGATCTGAGAACAATTCCTTCCACATACATGATACTGGATTTTGGTTCTTTCTAATAAACAGGAGCAGATCTCTACCCGGTCAGCCTGCCCCTTCCCATTCTCACTCTGAGTTAGACTTAGAACCTTACAAAGTTGGAGGGGTCTCTAAGAGACCAGATCCCTTGTATCCCTTGGCTCTGTTCTGCTCAGACCCTGAGCAAAAGTCTCGCCATCCCCTCCTCAAACATGAATAATTCCATGTGCATTCTGGTTGCTCTCCAAAGCTTTCTGTGTAGCTTCCCTCCCTGGATTTTCGGTACGCACAGAGGAGTGTTGAAAATACCCAGTCACAGCTGCGATCCGGGCATTTGGAGAGCTCTGGGTTCCACATAGCAAGGTGGGGCGATGGATGGGCCCCCAAACTAGAGTGCATCTGATGAGCTGGAATGAATGCACAGCACCCTCCAACCTCCCGAGTGGAGCGGAACTGTGCAGTCAGAGAACCAGATCGGAGTCAGAGGCAGCTCCAGTTCTGATGAGCCTGGGGTCAACTTCCACCTGGACACCCAAATGAAGGGCACACAGAAGAGAAAATCTCCATGGGGAGATTTTGATCCTTAGGCAGACAGCCAATGAGGAGGCTTCTCTGATGCAAAGAAAATGTGGAGCACAGGCTGCTGCTGCAGAATGCAGGTCCAGAACCTCCCCTCCCATTCCTGGCACCTGAACCCTCACCTTGCCCACTGCCTCCCTTTAGGGTAAGAACCTCAGCTGGCAGAGTTAATTACAGACCGAGCCGCTCCTGTTGCAGCCTCTTCCCTGTCCGTTCTACACACTGGGAGGGGGTAGAGGATGCTTTCTTCCAGTATCAGTCCCCAAATAGATACTCTATACAAACATCAGTTAGAATTTTTTTATCATAGCAGGTATGATAAATAAAACTTTTCCACCTTACGTGTGATGTTGGGGTTTTTCTCCAAAATTAAAACCCCTGGGGACAGATCTCCCCACAGTGTGCTGAGGGCAGTGAGATTGCCCATCATACCCTCATGTGGCCATGACAAACGATGGACAGCAAATAAACTCACAGACAACACTGCAAAATCACCTCTCCCCAGCTTCTCTGAGGGCAGCATCTCCATTCCTGAGCCTCTGGATGGCCATTCCCAGACTCACCATGAGCTGGAAGGATGAAAACATCTCCTGGCCCCAAGGGAGAGAGGCTGGGGTAACTCTGACATTTCAGGCAGCCAATTCAAGAGTCACCAAATCCCAAATCTCAGGGCTCCTCGGGTGTCAGAGGATGTCTATCAAGATAAAGAATCTGCAGAGTAGCAGGCAAAGAGGTAAAGCCTGGGAAGAACAATTTCACCACGATTTTAGTTATGGCTGGGAGAATGCCATAGCATCGTCTAATTGGTGTTAACATTTCACTGCTCCCAAAATATTATTGGGCGAGCATTTTGTCTGGTTTCCTTAAGAAGACAAAAGAAATAGAAGCAGGGTTCACCACTGAAGAAGTCTGCATTTGGCTGGCCAGGAAAAAAGACCCAGGATTAGGTAAAAACCAAAGGTCAAACAGCATAGTAATCCCTGTAAGGTCATTGGGAGGTCTGTGAACCAGACTAGAAAAAGATGCATAAAGAGAAAGCTTGAGCTCATTCAGAGCTAACACTTATTTAGCTATTACTATGTGCCATGCCATATGGTAAATTCCTCACCAGCCTTTGAGAAAGATACTATTATTATCTCCATTTTACAAAGGAGTAAAAGACACTTAGAAACATTGTCACCAAGGGTCAGCTAGGCCACGATGAAATTAGGCATCACCCAGACCTCTCTGATTCGAAAGCCTGTTTCTCTAACCACCATATTATTATTACTCAGTCTCCCATAATGTTACCATCCTCCAAGAGGCCAAAGGGGAGAGCGAAAGGGCTAAAATGGAGTTGAAGGTAGAAGAGGGGAAGAGATTTGCACAAAGAGATGGTGTCCTGTCCTAGTTTGAAAGCAAGCATTTCCTTTCTAACTACAATGACCTTCATTTTTTTCCCTGTGCTTATCTATGTTTCCAAAATTTCTCTGATGAACACATAAAGGTGTATAAAAAATTGCAGGCAATATTGTATTAAAATTGTCAGTGGGGCAGATTCAGAGAGCTTTTAAGCAGAGGAATCAAGGTTCGTAACATTCTGCTAATGGCATCACTTCGTATCATGGAGGAGAACACTGGGGTCCCAAAACAGGAGATGCCTTGCTCAGCGACACAGCAAGATGAGGGCAAAGGGGTGAGAAACCAGGGATGTACCTGGTGGGGGCTTTTTCCATCTCACCGTGTTTTGCTTAATTTTTCCAACAGGGAAGCATCAGGAAGCCAGGGACAGTTCAGGAAGATTAGCAGGGTGGCAGAGTGGAGGGTGGAATGGAATTGGAAGCGGCTGCCAGGAGAGAAACTACTGTAAGAAAGGGATGGCCAGGTTCCAGACTTTGCCTCAAGCGGGAGGCTTAAGGACAAGGGGCAGCGAAGAGAAAATGTCAGACCACAGTGAAGGAAGGCATGACAGAACCCAGAAACCGGGTGTGTCTACAGCATGAAAGAGTGACAAGGGTGAGAGATGTATGTTCTGGAATAGAAGGCAGTGGTGCAGTAGTTGACCTTCCTTACTGGTCTATGACCCAGATATCAACCAATATTGAACTCCAAAATCCTGAAAACCAAGAGCAGAAGCACCTGCTGCCTCCCAGTCTGCCTCCACTGTCACAGTTCAGGACACTAAATTGGCAGTTCTCAACATTTCCCTTCAGCTACACGCCCGACATTTGTTATTTCCATATACATGCCCCTCAGATTTTGACGAAATCATAAAAAAAAATTTCTGGAAGTAAAATGCTACCCAATATTTTATTGTTGCAGCTATTAGAAGAAATTTCACTGTGGGAAGTGGCTGTTGTAAGATAGTCCCTGTGGCTCCTGGTGTGTTATCTGTACCCCAGACCATTTTTCTCCAGTTCAAGAATGTACATCAGAACATAAGTCAGTAAGTTTTCATAGAGACATAATCTTGAATCTAGCTCAATTTATTGAAAAAATGATAAGCATTGATTCTTTCACTGTTGTTACAATGAATGACTTGTGAGCCCCACTCTACCTCATCAAGACTGTGTCTCTGGATGGCCCATCTGGGGATCCTTAACCTCCTAGCTATCCTCTGACCTCCTGACCACTAGGGGGCAGTTGCTTAGGCATTTTCCTAACCTGGACACTACACCGACCTCAGTCATTTTCTGACTTCCCATCTCCTGATAGATGCCTGACACTGTCCATCCCACTGACCCCCAACATTCTGGCTCCATGGATCCACCCTCCCGATCAGAATCATTGACTTTCTTCCATCAACTCATTTGCCCTGATCCTCAACCTCTCCACCCATTCCACCTTGGGCAGGGGTAGTATGGTGTCATATGGATTATTCAATATTCTCCATGACATAGTCATTAGTAAGATGGTAAGGGGAGATATCGGTTAATGAAAGAAAGATACGGTAACAGGCAACAGAGAAGCTAGAGCTACAAAATGGCTAAAGGGAATGAACATAAGAGAGCTTGCAAAACAGTAAACACATAGACTGCAGGCTCCCACCCCCACACCTACCTTCTCAAGGGTCATCCCCACATATGACACTCATGCTCTTTCCATAACAGTTTCTCATGCGGCCCCTGGTCTGCCGTGTTACTCTGCTCCAAACAGCTGTGCTCTCACTTTACTTCCCCGGCAGAAATAATTAGGTGAACAATGCATAGCTCAATTCCCTTTGTCCAAACACACTTTAACAATTTTTATATGGTTTCACCCTAACCAACAGCCAATACTCCCCCAGCGCTACTCACTGCTCAGATGGCCCAGTCTCATTTAGATGCAACACAGAGAGAAATGGGATCCCAAATAAGAGGATTCTGTTTTCCAGGAAAATTATGGCTTTGGAGCTTGGAATAATTGATGGCCTTCAAGCAGAGATTTTTCCATTAGGAAACTGGAAATATGCTTATAGGAGGAATTTAAGAAGTCCCAGACATTATTATTAATATTATACTTATTTTATTCTTGTAAGCAAGAGAACCCTGGTATGAATTTATCAAAACTTTCCAAGACCTGTTCACGCAATGACCATATTATCCCAACTGAACTGACCATTAAATATACTTCTGGGAGCAAGAGGACAGAATATTTGAATTCAGGAAGGGTCTTAGGCATAAAAAAGTTAAAGTATATAACTTTTATATCTGTGATCTGAGCACATTTTCCCAACCATTACACAGGGAGAAATTTCCTGGCATAATCATTATTGTCGTTTCCTTCAACTGTTGAATTAACACTTCAGATTTCCACCTTCCACAGTCTTTAAAGGAGGAAGCCATATGTACTCACCACCTGAATTATGTAATTTGTAGCTTGAAATCAGTCTTTCTTCCTTTTCTTTGATTGCTTTTTATGTCTAAGCAGATTTTTTCGGACACTCTTTAACTTGAATCTGAATCATGGAGCCTGAGAGTCCCAGCCAGGTGATGAAAGGGAGAGAGAGTCACACACCAGATTAGAAAGCTGTTCCCTTGTATTCTGTCCCATCAGCAATAGCCCATGCCCAATTCACAAGAGACCTAAGGAACACGCTGAAATAAGAAGGAAAACATTCTTTCATAGGGAAGGGTGATCTCTCGCAAAGTACCCCTCAGATCACTCTCACTTAAGGTGTTTGCTTAACTATGAGACAGATGTAAATGAATCGGGGGGAAATTAGATTCACGATTGGACCTCAGAAATAAGATCACCACTGTCGTTTTACAGATGAGTAAAACAGGGTCATGGAGGAAAGGCAGGATGTTTGTGCGAGTCAAGGACCCGTGATCACAAAACATCCCCTGCCCCTCCCCAATCCCAATAACTACATCACTTATTCATCCTTCATTCACTCAGTGTTTATTAAGCATCTAATAGGCACCAGACCTTCATAACCACGATGTGGTTGCTACTGAGGAAGCTGCTGGACTAACAGGGGAGAGAAACACACAACTGCCGGCCCTGTGAGGACAGTGGATTTGAGCCCAGCAGGTCACAGCAGGGAACGCAGATGGAAAGCCATTGCAGTGACCTCTGGGAGCAGTGATGAGGGCCTAAGCCCTGATCATCACAACAGAGAGGAAGGGAGGAGCTCAAGAAACATTTCGCAGGTAATATAGCAGACTTGCTGATTGACGGGATGAGGGAGGTAATGCCAAGGGGTAATGCCAATTTTTTCAGAGTTAGTGAGATTTACATCATCTTTCTGAGCCTAATCCAAAAGCAGAGGAGTCAATTCTACTGCTTTGGAGGCTTGAAAATGAATAGAAATGAAATTAAATAAAATCCTTTCCACATTCCTCGGGTTGGCGTCTCTCCAAAAAGAGCAGATAGAAAGAGGGAGCAAGGATAATGTTTGCCCTTTTACACTGCACAGTGATCAAGCTGCCCCATGGAGCTTCCTAGGTGTGTCTCGGATAAACTGATGGACATAAAGGAGTACCTAGTGACCAGAGAGACAATGTCTACCCTCCGAGGAAAGGGAGAGCTTTTCGGAGAAGGTGGCATGAGGAGGTGGCCTTCTGGAGTCCTCTGACAAAGACTTGCAGGTGGAGAGAGGGGGTGGGGTGGAGGAAGACATCGCCTCGCTTCTGGCAGTCCTGGCTCCATCCAGGGAAGGAGCTGGCCAGCGGACAGGGGCCTCATGGCACTGAATTGGACCCAGCCAGTTGGCACTGGATTTGTGCAAGTGAGATGCAGGATTACAAAGGAAGGGAATGAAGTATCTGGGATGAGAAAAGCCCTGGGAATCCCGCAGAATGGAATGCAGTAAGTGCCTCAGTGCCTGGTGTCCTAGCACAGGTTGCACCTCAAATCCAAAGTCTGGCATCCTTGAGGTCACCAGCCAAGTGAAACTGACCCACTTACCTGTCAGTCTCTCTTCCTCAATTTGAGACTCCCTGGCAACAAGGACCTCCAAGACTGGTACCTGGTGTTAGACCTCACACAGCACCTGTCTGGTAGAAGCCAGACAGACTGGCTGACTCAGATGGCGAGAGAGAGGGAGCTGGGCAGGAAGGTGAGAGCTGCAAACAAATTATGCCAACAAATTAGTGTCTGTTAGTAATGGGTAATTTTAACGAATCATGTCAATACAAAATATTCTACTGTAATCCTAGTTACATGTGTATGTATATATATATATATGATTACATACATACATCATATATATACATACATATGTGTGTAGGTATATATACATACATATTTTTGTGTGTGTGTATATATATATATATATGACAAAGTGATTAAATTATGCTATTTCTTAGTCTATTTTTTTGTCCAAATCTTAACTGCTGTTTTGGAGTAGTTTCTTTATTAGGCTTTATAATTTTTATGGGAGTAAATGCTGCAAACCCTGTAGTGGAGTTTGGAATTTTTGCACACCCACAGCATCATCGACTGTTTGTACTCCTGGCAACTCTGACCCAGTTTCCTTTTATGAACATCAATTTGCCCTAATTTGCTTGTTGGAACCATCAACCAGAATGACATCCTCTGCCCTGGCTGAAGGGTTGGGGCCATCATCAAGGCCAGACAAACTAACTCTCTCTCTTTGGGGACTTGGTGTGTCAGGCAGAGTGATACAAGGAAAGAAATAAATTATTAGACTTTTATTAAAAAGAATATCAACTTTATACTTCTCACACAAAATAATTCATAATATTTAAAAAAAACAAAACAAAAAAAAAACAGTGATGCCACATCACTCCTGAGCCTGCAGGGGAATTGTTAGGAGGACTGTGATTGCCAAAATCACAGACAGGGAATGAGGGTGCCAGTGACGCAAGTGCTGTGACTCAGCTCTGTACTGTGGAGAGATCAAGGGGCCGGGAATATGGCCACCCTCCCTTTCTTTCACCTTCCTCCTGCCTAAAACTTTGTGATATAAGCCAACAAAGTCTTAGTCACTGATTACATGGGGATAGAGAAAGTCATAGAAGGACTTGTCTATATCTAGACAAGTTATAATCCTTGTCTTTTGTATTCATGCCTACCACATCAGGCGTGATGAATATACGTATTATACAATTTAATACAACAAACCCACCATGTAGGGTCTATTATGCACATTTCAGAATATAATTGGGGAAATAAGGCACAGGAAGACCACAATTCCCTAGCCAAATTCTGACATGAGTGTAGCACACCACAGAAATAATTCTGTCGGTAGATGAAGTTGTTTGGCCATTGGGGTTATCTTACAGCCCATAGGGGTTCTTTGTAGATACAATGTGCTAAGTAAGCATTTACCCATAAAACCCTAACATATTAGGCACAAAACAACAAAACAAACACACCAGGTTTTATTAACTATTGGGTAGTTAATAGGAAATTAACTAACCGGTACTCAGAGATTAATATTGAAGGCAACACCACACACTGGGCTGCATACTGAACTTATGATTCACAAGAATGAATGTCCTCATGTCTGTTATATCTCATAAGGAATAGGAGGATAGAGTAACTGCTGGGCATGGGGGTAATATATGGGCTGGCCCTCTGATGTGCCACTGTCCCCTTGTCAGCTGCTCATATCAGAGTCCTGGCAGGGGGATCATATTTGAAGGCTGGGCCTGAGGGAGTGGCACCTTCAGAAATGCCAGGCCTATTTCCTTAAGTGATAAGAAATCTTCAGAGACTTCCCTGGTGGCACAGTGGTTAAGAATCCACCTGCCAATGCAGGGGACACAGGTTCGACCCCTGATCCAGGAAGATCTCACATGCCGCAGAGCAACTAAGCCCACGCGCCACAACTACTAGAAGCCCACACACAGCAACGAAGAGTAGCCCCTGCTCGCCGCAACTAGAGAAAGCCCGCGCAGCAATGAAGATCCAATGCCGCCAAAAAATAAATTAAAAGGAAAAGAAAAGAAATATTCAAAACCTTTGGTTCCTTCATCCCTATGGAAGTGCCTGTCAGGTAAGTCCTGGATTCCTATTGTTTACTAAACCAGACTCTCCAGCCTTCCCTGTGCACCTGTAAACTCCAGATAGCCACATACATTAGCCAGACTCAGTTTCTGTTGCTTGCAACCAAACACCTGCTTCCTGGGGGCCCCAAATTAGAACTAAAGAAACAAACCATCAGGCTACCAATGGAGGCAACAGTCACCCTCAGCATATACTGTAATCTTGAACAGGTGGAACATTTAAGTCTCTAGAACACCCTTCTTTCAATCAAGAACCATCGAATGAGCACCCACTATGTTCAGCATCCCATGACAACCATTTTCAGAGAAACAGACAATAAAAAACCATTTTGTCCTGTACTACCTGCCCTGTTCTTGAACATTTCCTTCGGGTTACAGGGCCCACAGGAGCTGTTGGCACAGATTATGTTTCAGTCAGTTTTCCTGCAATTTAGTATTAAATAATTCCCTAAAACATGCTAAGTAGGGCAACATGCTGCTTTGATTGTTGTAACCCTCTTGTTGCAAGATTTTGGAATGTATTTTCTTGGAGGCTGAGTTGAGCAAACACAGACTACCTAAGGGGTTAGTATGGGAAGCACAGAATTGAAGTGTTTCTAGAGGGGAAAAAAGTAATACACGTTTGAGCATTTCAGTCTAACAAAGTGGAGCACAGTGGAAAGGTACAGGTTTTTCACGCTTTTAGTGACCATCATAATATTAGCGTCTTTTTCTTGAGTGCTCACTCACTATATACCTGAAGCTATTTTAGGTTCTTTTTATTTGTTATTTCATTTAATCCTCGCTAGTGGCTCTGAGACGTTGAGCAGGACAAGCAGGGAAGCAGGGATTTAAATTCAGGTCTTTCTCCATAAGAGAACAGACTGGTGGTTGCCAAGGAGGAGTGGGTTAGGGGAGGGATGGGATGGGAGGCTGGGGCTTAGCAGATGTGAGCTTTCATATAGAGAATGGGTAAACAACATAGTCCTACTGTATAGCACAGAGAACTATAGTCAATATCCTATGATAAACCATAATGGAAAAGAGTCTAAAAAGAAAAGAATGTATACGTATGTATAACCGAATCTCTTTGCTGGATCGCAGAAATTAACACAACATTGTAATCAACTATACTTCAATTTAAAAATCGAAAATAAATCAAATAAATAAATGATTAACAAATTCAGGTCTTTCTGATGCCAAAGCCTAGGGCTTTCCCAGCCTCCCTAGATAATCCTCATAATAAGTGACTTTTTGTGATTTGTGGTACCTCCAATTTGGTTTCATACAACCCTCTCTTTTTATAAATGAGAACAGTGAGGCCAGGGGGCTCTTGACTAGCATCAGAATAAGGACTAGAATTTGGGTGTCCTGAACCCCAAACCATTTCCCTTCCCACGACCTCACCCTACAAGAAACCCTCCCTAAATCCATCATGGTGCTTATTAGCTTATTAGTCCTTGTTATTCCAATCCTACAAATAACAAAACTCATATGAGGCATGCATGAACCCCCGTTCCTCTTTCCTTCTCCCCTATGTTTCTATCTTTGCAGCTTCTCATTTGAATCACCTCCCTGTTCCTCCTGCCCTTTCACCAGAGCAGCTGTGGCAGGCCCGTTTTGGAGCCTGGAGTCATTCGGGAGTGACCAGGACAGTGGGAAAGCCAGAGAGAAGCCGAGCAGGGCTGGTTTCAAGGACAAAGGAACGGCTGGTTCCTGGTACTGGAGGTGGCCACTGCCAGACTGGCGAGGGCAGAGCAGGCCCTGGGGAGCGAGAGGGTGCAGACGTCTGGCTGCAACTGTGCAGCAGCCAGCAAGACTGGAGCCTGACAAGGCTTAACTGTCCCCCTAGCGCTGTGGATGGGATGAACAGGTGTCCCGACAGCTGATTGGGCAGCTAGGTTCCTAACAGGGACATGGGGCGGAGTCAACTGGGCAGGGAGTGGAGGTATTTATTCCTAGATGGATAGGAACACTTGACCTGCAGCCAGTCAGAGGCTAAAGGCAGCATGACGAGGGGCAATGGTACTCAAAGAGTGGTCCTTACTTGAAGAGCATCAGCATCTCCTGGGAGTCTGTCAATATGCAAATTATCAGGACCCACCACAGACCTACCATATCTGTCAATATGCAAATTATCAGGACCCACCACAGACCTACCATATCTGTCAATATGCAAATTATCAGGACCCACCACAGACCTGCTTTTTAACAAGATCTCCAGAGGATCCCCATGCACATTAAGGTTTGAGAAATGCTGGTTGAGAACAGCAGTTCTCCAAGTGTGCTTCCCAAACCAGCAGCAGCAGCAGCTGAGAGTTTGTGAGAGGCACATTGTCAGGCCCCATTCCCAGACCCTGAGGATGGGACTCAGCAAACCATCTGAATGAGCCATCCAGGTAGCTCTGAGAGGCACATTAAAGTTTGAGCAGCACTGATTCAGGGTATAGCTTATGCATTCTGGAACAAGGCAGTTTGGATGGATCTCCAGAAAGCTGTCCTGATTGCCGCTGGAAGAAAGTCCCAGGACACTGGCTCTAGACAGTTGTATCTCCTGCTCTCCCAGCCTCCTGACACACACTTACCCACAAAGATCAGATCCAAAATTTGCGCTTCCCTAGCTGACTCCGAGATTCCCAAATTTCACACCTGAGCCGGTTAGAGGTCACTGAATCAAGTAATTGGTCAATCCAAACTAGTGTAACATATTCAGGCAAGCTGGACCCCAAAAGAAAACAGATAAGCCAAGATAGGTAATCCAGCTGGGGTCTCCCTGTCCTTCAGAACCAGATATGACCAGTTAGAACTTCAGTCCTTGACCTGTAGAAATCCAGGTTCTTCTCCCAAGATTTCTGAGTGTTCACAGCATCCCTTCCAGGTTCAAGTTCCTGTAGCTGAATCAGGTCAGCAGATGGATAACCTCACTCACCCTTGCATGCAGCCCCCTGAACCCCACAGCATGAATCTGGACAAGGGATCCAGTGCACTGGTGGTGTCTGTGGATTTGAAAAAAAAACTCCCATTGGAAGTAGCAGACTTTCCAAAGGTCCTGGGAAAGGGGGTGTATGTCTCAGAAATGCAAATCATTTCTAACTGAGTAACATCATCCCCATTCTTAAAAGCCTCAGAACATACCATGATGCCCTGACACTGTCTCCTATCTCTTTTCACCCCCGTCCTGTCTTCTCTCTGCTCCTCTCTTCCCCTCCACTGTCCCCACCCCATCACCAAATTGCTACTTATTTATAATGCAGAGAAATTTGTCTCTTGACTCTCACTAAAGTATGCCCTCATCTTCTATACCGAGCAGGATATTTTCCTAAATAAAATATTTTCTTTCCTAAGAGTAATTCCAGTGTCAACTAAACCAGACAGACAGACAGATGAACAGCACGAGTTTTTGCTCCGCTAAAGCACACAGTCCCTCCGCCTTCCCGTTCTCTCCTTTGAAGAGTCTTCATCATCTCTTTTTGTCCCATTTTCTTAATCTAACTCTGAGATCACTTCTTTCATTGATAATAATTCTGGTTATTTTCTCTCCTTCCTTTGTCTGAGACCTCTTTCTTAGCTCTTCTATTTCATTACGCACATCACAGTCCAGAATTATACAACTTTCATCTGTGAATCCTTTCCATGGCAGCTGGCAGCTTTATACAAAAGCCAAAATCTGGATATTCTTAGTGTAAAGGCTGGGGTTCCCTTCTAACATCGGGGGGTTTAGGAATCCCAAGTGGAAGGGAACTCTGTCCGCAATTCCTGCTCTCCTTTTCATTCCCAACACCAGCCTCCTAGCTTAGGACCCTCACTATCCTTTCCTCGACTATTACAACAGCATCGTTAATGATGTCCCCGATTTGGTCCCTACTCCACCCACCACCTCCAGGTCCCCATTGACAGTCAGTCCCATGCTCACAAATCTTCAGTGGCTCCCAGTGGCTTATAGAACAACACTAGCCTTCCCCCAGCTCAAGTCTCCTACTGAAATAAGAATGGAGTGTCAGAAGGAAGATGGGAAAAACACAAAGCTGGACAGAGGAAGAGACAGCACTGATGTCTCAGCATGGAGGGAGGAAGAGGCAGAGCTGGTACCCACAGAGGACAGTAGAACTCATGGTGCCAGCCATAAAGGTGACCCACAGGAGAAGGGTTTGAGATACCTGGGGCCACCTTGGCAGTCACTGAGAGTCAGCTCAGGAATCAGACCTCTGGGTACTCTTATTATAAAAAATCCGGAATAAGAGAACAAGTGGAGATAGATGTTGGACATGGGGTATGTAGAAAAATGAGCGAGGTCAAAGGCCAGTTTGCCAAGGGAATTTAACCTGCACTCTCTAATGCAATGACTCCATTTTGTCTTGTTATACTCCCGTGAGTCAAAGAGCTATATGAATGGCCAGATTTGGGACCTTATTTCCAGAATAAACTCCACTTGGTTCACTCCTTCACCTGAACATAGTGTAAAGGTTTTATTTAGCAACCATATTTGTGCCTCTTTCTTTTGGTTGTCTACCTGTGGCCTGTGCTTCGGGACCCATGCTGCCCCAGACAGAAAGCTCTCCAAAGTCAGATACTCCACCTTATGGGTTAAATTGCTGTGTGTGGCCCTGTTTCAGCCCATAAACTGTACGGCATCATTTAGATTTTACTAATGAAGGGCTGGGAGCAGCCAAAGGAACCATCTGAGGGGCTGGGAAGATGCTAGTTAAGAAGAGCCTTTGGCCCCCTATAGTGAGAAATCATTATTTTTCGTGTGTTTAAGGCCAAATCTAAGTCCAGGGAAAATCTGGTGAGTGGAATATCGAAAAGCACGGATGAGATGGAGAGAAAGTCGCAGCTATTTGTCCGGGAGGTGATGGGGCGAAGCTGTGGTTATTTCAATGATGGAAGGAAGGAAAACATTGCCCAGGGAGACTGGTAAGGAGGACAGGTGTTCTGCAGGTGGGAGCAAGCATGGACCAGGTTTGGATTCAGAGAGACTTAGATTTGAATCCCAACTCTTGTTATTTTCCCGAGTTTTGTCTAGCTCCATTTATGTAATCTCAGTTTCCTCATCTGTGAAATGGGAATCCAAGCACCTGTGCCAAAGATTTGTGGGAAGATTAAAATGGGACAACAGGCATGAAAGTAACAAGTATCTGGTCCACATCAAAAAGTGCTGTTTCCTTTCTTCCCTCCCTCCTTCTTTCCTCCTTCCCTGCCCCCATTCCATTAAACCAGCTCCTAGAAAGCAGTGCACTGGCAATGAAATAAGACCACATTTGTCCTCCCCCAGAAGCATGTCACCAACAAACTGACAAAGATTTGAGGACTTCTAAATAATCCTATAGGAGCTATCCAGGGTGAAAAGAGAAATCGCTGAGAAACCAATTTCATCCTCAGCTTCCAAGGGATTATAAGCAGTGGTGAGGAATAAGTATATAAAGATGACTGGCATTACAATAGCCCCATTCATCCACCAACATTTTCAAAGTAGCTCAGAAATTTTTCCAAAATCACATTTCATCCCTCTCCCAAGAAACAAGCATTTTGCTAATCTGTGAAATGATATCTCCACCATTCCGCTTGTAAGAAACATGGCATCCACTGGGCTGCCTCAGAGACACCACAGGGAACAACATTCACAGGGATTTGGAGAGGGTCAGAAGAGGTAGGACGCGACGACTTGCCTGGGATCTAGCCAGGATGTCAGAAGTAACCGTTCAAAACTTTGGCAATGGCTGTAGTGTTACATGCAAGATGTCCCCAAACAGACAGGGCACCCTGTGAGGTACCTCCATCCCCTGACTTCCATATGCTTCTCCCTCACAGAGCTGAGCTGAGATGTGAGCCTTAAGAGCTGTCTTGTGGACCATTTGCTTCAGTTCACTTTTCTGTGGGCATCTAGGTTGAGAGCAGCCTGCTGATGACCCCGTGTAGGCAGAGGAACAACTTCGCTGGCAGGAAAAACACAATGTCTGCATCTGGCAAAACACAGACTCCCAGCGGGTACTTCAAGGAGTTCCTCTGTGACTCAGAGAGGAGAATGTCACCTCCTGAGTCACCAGTGCTGTCCCAGCCAGCTGGCTCTGCCTCTCTCCAAAATCTCCTCCTCAGACCCTGACAAGCCCTTCAGTGAGACCACCACCAGAGGCCACCAGGAGATGCTGAGCTGGTGTTGACAGACGCAGAGGAGTACTTCTGACTATCCTAGTTCAGTGAAATGATTGGGATACATTCCTTTTTGTTGGCATAATCCATTTTGATTAAGACATCCATCAAGAGCAGGCTTGAAATTGTCCTCTAGCAAACAGGGTCATTTTGGCAAAAAAAAAAAAAAGTGGACAGAGGACCCCTCCTGCAGTGGGAGCCCCTGGTCTGTATGCCTTCTGGTCTGACTGCTCCAGACAGAGCAGGGCATGACCAAACATCTAAGACAGCTCAGCCGGTTAAACGCTGAACAGTACCACCACGTGGGAATGACAGAGACCCAGAATAAGTGCATGAGGGAAACCGCAGACAAACTGGAACTTAGTTCAGGAAAAGAGGCTCTTGGTTAAACTATTTTAACTTTCAGATGGACTTGTGGCTTTTGATTTATTAACTCGTATGCAACGTGTGTTTATGGAGTGCCGGGAAACACCAGGCAGAGAGAACACGGTACAGCAGAAAGAGAACAAGCTTTGAAACCTCAGTCTGGCCTCCCTCTCCTTCAGTCTTCTCATCAGTAAAATGGGGATAATACCATATCTGGCATGTAGGCTTGATGCCAGGATTAAACATTACTGTGGACTACATTACTGGCCTCATTCTTCATTTCTCCCTCATGCTTTGCCATGTGAGTTTGAAACACCCCCTACCCACCCACCACCCCCTCCCCTTGACTCCCCTCCCCTTGACTCCCCACCCCTTGACTTTGGGTTTGGCCATGTCACTTGCTTTGACAGATTGAATGAGGTGAACATGACAGAGTACCAATTCCTAGCATAGGTCATGGAGGCCCTGCGTGTTTCCACTTGGCCACTTGTCCCCCTGTCATAACCAAGAGAAGAGCATGCCTTGGCTGGACTCCCGGTCCCAGGACGATGAGAGACACATGGAGCAGAGCCACCCCCATGACCAGAGCCTGGAAAAGAGCCATCCTGGTTAACTCACAGACCTTCAACAAGAAAAACCACTCAACCAAGCCCAGCCCCAGTCAACTGAGATCAGCAAAAACCTAGACAATATGAACAAGAATAAATGATTGACTTTGGGTTTTGTTTGTTCTTCTTTCTCTAGTTGTTTTAGGTGTAAGGTTAGGTTGTTTATTTGAGATTTTTCTTGTTTCCTGAGGTAAGATTGTATTGCTGTAAACTTCCTCAGAAGCAACCTAAATGTCCATTGATAGAGGAATGGATAAAGAGGATGTGGTACATGTATACAATGGAATATTACTCAGCCATAAAAAAGAATGAAATAATGCCATTTGCAGCAACATGTATGGACTTAGAGATTATCATACTAAGGGAAGTAAGTCAAATATCATATAATATCACTTATAATCTAATCTTAAAAATGATACAAACAAACTTGTTTACAAAGCAAAAACAGACTCACAGACTTCAAAAACAAACTTATGGTTACCAAAGGGACAAGGTGAGGGGGAGGGATAAATTAGGAGTTTGGGAGTAATATTACACGCTGCTATATATAAAATAGACAATCAATAAGGACTACTGCATATCACAGGGAACTCTACTCAATATTCTGTAATAAGCTACATGGGAAAAGAATCTGAAAAAGAATGGATATATGTATATGTATAAATGAATCACTTTGCTGTACACCTGAAACTGACACAACACAGTAAATCAAGTATACTCCAATATAAAATAAAAGTTAAAGTAAATAAATAAATAACATCCCTAAAACAGAAAAAAAAAAAAAAAAGAATAAATGATTGAGGCTTTCTTAAGCTATTGAGCTTTGGGATGGTTTGTTATACAGCATTACTATTGCAATAGCTAACCGATAGGCTTGTATCTATAAACACACACTCATAAAGCATCTCCCATAGAACCAACTGTATAGTGGACGCTCAATAAATAGTAATTTCCTTCCCTTTCCCTACTACATTTCAAACACTGTGCTGTACAGTGGGAATACAGAGAAAAATAAACCTCAGAGGAACTTCCAGGTTGGTGGAAAAAGAACTATAAGACATCAGTTCAAGTCCTAGGCCCCTTGTAAAACATTAACAGGAGCCATGGAAAAGAAAAGCAATGAGCAAATGCCTTCTCTGCCTCAATTTTTCCCTGAAATGTGATAAAATTGATGTTCCCCCAAAACAGATTTCTATTTCCTGAGACCACGTCTATCAGATATTTTTATGACTTTAGAAAGAAAGACTCCTTCAAGACGGGGAGAGCTTTTTGGGTTGTGTCTGTTCTTTGCCTTATATTAAGTCTCTGATGGAGACTCCTCGGGAAGCAGCCTGGTTTTGGTGGGGTCAGAGAATGTTGCAGAGCCAGCTAACGCGAGCTCGAAGCAGAAAAGGCCTTCAAGGGAGATAAAAGGGCTTTTTTCTTTATCAATGTTGAAGAAAGTAGTTCAAAACTGGATCTATTTTTCTGAAGACAAAAGCAGCTGCCTACCCTCATGAAAGGAAACAGTTCTTGATAGGGACTTTGTCTGCCATGGTAGAATCAAATCCACTAGCAGGTAAAGCACGAAGATACTAGGGATTTTATCTCTAACCATGTAATACCTGTCATTGAACGTTCATCCAGTAATGGGACAGCCCAAGAATACCCTTCCGTGTCCTTAAATCTCTCCTGTCAGGGAAGCTTTAAGGATCGTTCCTATGCTTTACCCCTTTGAAATGACCATTCAGTGGTTTGCTGTGAGAATAGCCTCGGCCTGACAGAGAATTATTGGCTTTTTACTTGTCAGCTCCGAGGAAATGGCTATGTGATAACTGGCAGCCGAGGCAGCTGGCAGACAAAAGGGCACTGAGATGTGAAGCTTAGAGTCCACAGGGAACGGTGTTGTCCAGAATACACTCCTGCCTCTGCTCCAGTGAGGGCTGGCCACCACCAGTAGAGGGACTTGGCTTCGGAGAAAGGACTCGAAGATGTATTTGCATGACCAGACTCAGTTCAGGAAAAGTCAGAGCCGTGGACAGCATTTCCCCGTCACTCTGATGAACAGAGAATTCCCTTCCAGCCATGTGGCTCTGCCCGTGTCATCCTTATGCTATGGACTACATAACACTCTCCCCTATGTCAGTTACCTGAAGCTTTGCTATTTATATCACCCCCATGTGATTTATCATGTTACATATTAGACCACATGAAACTGCAGCTATTTGATTAGTTTGATCAACCGAAACTTCAATTTCAAGGAAAGTGTTAATTTCTTGTTAGGTTTTTTTTTTTTTTTTTTGAGTTGTGTTGGGTTTTCGTTGCTCCGTGCAGGCTTTCTCTAGTTGTGGCAAGCGGGGGCTACTCTTCGTTGTGGTGCGCAGGCTTCTCATTGCGGTGGATTCTCTTGTGGTGGAGCACAGGCTCTAGGTGCACGGGCTTCAGTAATTGCAGCACATGGGCTCAGTAGTTGTGGCTCACGGGCTTAGTTGCTCTGCGGCATGTGGGATCTTCCCAGACCAGGGCTCGAACCTGTGTCCCCTGCGTTGGCAGGCGGATTCTCAACCACTGCGCCACCAGGGAAGCCCTTGTCTGGTTTTTTATACACAGTAAAATTCAAACTTCTTTATACACAGTTCTATAAGTTTTGGCAAATGCACAGTCAATAACCGCACCCACAATCAAGATATAAGACATTGCCGGAACCCCAAAAAGTCCCTGATGCCCCTTTGTAATCAGTTCCCTCCCCCCACACCCAGACCCTTGCAACCACTGATCAGTTTGCCATCCCTATAGATTTGCCTTCTTTAGAATGCCATAGGGATGGAGTCATACCGTAGGTAGCCTTCTTTGACTTAGCGTCATACACTTGAGATGCATCCATGTCATTGTGGATATCAGCAGTTTGTTCCTATTTATTGATGAGCAGAATTCCAATGTATGGATTCACCACATTTTTTATTCCTTCACCGGTGGACAGACAGTTGGGTTGTTTCCAGTTTGGGATGGTTATTAATAAAGTCACTATAAACATTTGCCAACAGGTTTTTGCGTGGCTCAATATTTTCATTCCTCTTGGGTAGATACCTAGCAGGGGCCACTGGGTGGTAAAATAAGTGTATGTAACTTTATGAGAAATTGCTGAACTATTTTCCAAAGTGATTGTTCCACTTTGCATTCCCAGCAGAAGCTTCTGAGGGTGCCAGTCCCACATCGTCGCCAACCTTGGTCAGGCTGGCAGGGACTGGGGACGGTCAGCCGTTCTAATGGGTATTGGAGTGGCAGCTGACTGTGACTTTAATTTACATTTCCCTAATAACTACTAATGCTGAACAACTTTTCATGTGCTCATTTTCTACCCATATGTTTTCTTTGGTGAAGTATCTGCTCAGGTCTTTTGCCCATTTTTTAAAAAAAAACTGGGTTATTTGCTTTCTTATTTTGAATTGTTACAGTCCTTTATTCAAGGTCTTTATTCACAAAGTTAATACCAGAATACTAGTCCCTTACCAGATAGTAGGTTTGCAAATATTTTCTCCAAGATTGTCTTGTCTTTTCATTTCCTTAGAAACAGTGTCTTTTGGGAATTCCCTGGTGGTCCAGTGACTAGAACTCCACACTTTCACTGCTGAGGGCCCGGGTTCGATCCCTGATTGGGGAACTAAGATCCCAGAAGCCCCACAAGCCACATAGCATGGCCAAAAACAAACAAACAAACAAAAAAGAGTGTCTTTCGAAAAGCATAAGTTTTTAATTCTGATGAAGTCCAATTTATCATTCTTCTTCTATGGTTCATGCCTTTTGTGTCCAATATAAGAAATCTTTGCCTAACCCTGGATCACAAAGGTTTTCTCCTATGTTTTCATCTAGAAGTTTTATAGTTTTAGGTTTTACGATTACTATGATTCATCTTAGTTAATTTTTGCATAGGGTGCAATGTACGGTTCAAAGTTCATTTTTTGGCATATAGATATCCAGTATCATTTGTTGAAGAGGTCAGCCTTTCTCCATCTCACTTCCTTGATATCTTTGTCGAAACCAATTGACCTTATATGTGTGGTCTATTTCTGGACTCTATTCTATTCCATTGATCTATGTGTCTATCCTTTTTCCAATACCACATGGTGTTGATTACTGTGGTTTTATAGTATGTCTCAAAATCAGGTGGTGGGAGTCCTCCAAATTTGTTTTCTGAGTGTTTTTTTTTTTCAGAGTTGTTTTGGTATTCCAGTTCCTTTGCTTTTCCATATGCATTTTAGAATCAGCTTGTTGATTTCTATGAATAAGCCTGATGAGAGAGTGACTTACCCAAGGTCACACCATTCATATACATTAGAGTCAGCTCAGTCTCAAATCATTGTTATGGATCCAAGTTCATGATTTGACAGTGGGCCCCACACAGAAGACAGGGAGAGCATCATTATGGCAAGGTCCTGCAGAGCTCACCAAAGGTCAAGAATTCTGGCTCTCAGTACATTCGGAAGAAAACTAACCCTTGCCTTCAGTCTCTTAGCCCCTGACTGGCCTTATCAGAGCAGGGAGGATAATTGGATATTGTCTGGAACAAATCAGACAGTCATAGACCCATTGTCTGGGGAGCCAAGGTGAAGCCCTGGCATCTCGTGGAGCCAGGATTCCCAGCTTTAATAAGCCCTGTGCTGTTGACAAGTCTACTCAAGCAAGTTTCTGTCATGCTCTTCTGGTTAGCATTCTCAGTCCCCACTGGTAAGGAATCCTAGCTCTGCATTCTCTTAGCTGGTGCTCAGACACCCTTCCCACCTGCTCCAGTCCTCTCCACCATCTCTGCCACCCTGTCATTGGCTGGGGCTCTGAAGCAATGAGTGCTCAGGACAGAGCGCTGCTCCCTGTGCCTGGGTCTATCCCTATGGCTGGCCGCACCCACAGGGCTGTTCCTCTTACCTCTACCCACTTCACAAATCAAGCCCAGCTTTATTCTTCCCCACTGGACAGCTTCTAAAAAATATCCCTTTGAGCAACCCACTACCTCACAGCCAGGAGGCAGACTATGATAGCAGTTCATTTCAGAGCTGGGATTTGGAACCAGGTAAAACTGTGTTTGCATCTCAGGTCTGTATTCTGGGGCAAGATACGTAATTTTCTGAGTCTCTGTTTCCTCCTTTGTAAGACGCCCCACAGGGCTGCCAGGAGAACTCAAACGAAAGAAGGCATTTGAAGTGTCTGACACAATTGCAGGCACCTACCTGGTGGCAATCAGCACTGTGGTGGCCCCTCTACCCCAGACCACCATCTAGGCCTGCCCCCTTTCCCCACCAGCCCTTTCTGTTAAGAAGGCGGCCCTCCTACAGAACCCCACATTGCATCACCAGCTGCAATGTCTTCTCCAGCCAGCCATGTGGAAACAAACCTGGAAATATTCAGCTGCAGAAAATTCAGCAAATCCTCCATCACAAGAACAGCACGTCTCTCCCCCATAGATCCCTCATGCTGACTTGATTGAAGAAAAATGGGCATTTATTTTTCATGATCCAGAAAAAAAAACCCTTTGGCACTCAGAGAAAGGGACTCAAGGCTAGTATCTGACTCTATGGATAGCTTATTCACTTTTATGAGTGGCCAGTCAGAGAGCTTGTCTCCATCCCTGGAGGACCTTAATGAGTGTTTAGTTCTCATTTTCTGACTTACAGCAGAGCCAAACAAGAAGCTCACCTTCATTGCCAACATTGGCATGTGAACAGAAAAGCTTGAGACTGTTTTCTGATGGTGGTGGTGGCCAGTGCCAGTCCACCCGCCCTCTGGGCTCCCCTTGACCAGAGATAGGCACCACACACACAGGGATCATGCCTGCCATCTCGGTGTGTTCCCACTGAGCTCTGACCACGTGACAACAAGTGTGCGTCCTGCTTGCTGAAGCAAGCAGGGTGGGTCGTTCTGCAGGGGAGGGGTCACTGGAAGACCTCAGGAGCTAGAAACAAAACTGAACCCAGAAGTCACAGCAGGGACAAAGCCAAAGTCTCAAAGCTGCATACACAGGGCTTCCCTGGTGGCGCAGTGGTTGAGAGTCCGCCTGCCGATGCAGGGCACGTGGGTTCGTGCCCCGGTCCAGGAAGATCCCACGTGCTGCGGAGCAGCTGGGCCCGTGAGCCATGGCCGCTGAGCCTGTGCGTCCCGAGCCTGTGCTCCGCAACGGGAGAGGCCACAACAGTGATAGGCCCACGTACCGCAAAAACAAACAAACAAACAAAAAAACCCTGCATACACAGCCTGAAGGAGAGCACAGCCCGTCCCACAGGCACGCCCAGTGGCAGGTGGAACACATTTGCAGACATAGGTCTGGACTCTTCCCTCTTCGTACACCTGCTTCTGGTCCTCCATTCACGCCTGCCCGCTCTCCTCCTCCATGCCTCCCGCTGGCATGCTGTCTACCCTATTCACCCCCTTCTTAGAGTTCCTGATTCATTTCCCAAATGATCAGCCTCCTCCCCGCTTACAGCAAGTCTCACTTGCCACATCTAAGGGGCCAGTACATGTTAGCCTTAGCTGAGGACAGGCTGACCTCACATGCCCCACATCTTTACCCCCAGGACAGCCTGAGAAAGGCTAATTCTACCACTGGGAGGGTGCAGGTGGGATTCCAAACCCTGGTCCAGGGCTGGCAAATATCTCCTAGATATGCCTCAACTCTCTCAAACTTTACCTGCGACAGCCATGGCATTCTTTCCTGCTGGGCCAAAGTTAGCGGAGTTCAGCCTGAGTCCCAGATCAGCGACAGGGTGAGAGCGTCAGTTTCAAAGCTGAAAGTCCTGAATCCCAGGAGACCCCTCAGTCCCAGGTGACCACCAGGACAGTTGGTCATCTTAGCAGACGACATCACATCCAACGAGGCCTGTGCAAAAACCACCACCATGGAGTGAGCTGGGGTCTAAGGTAGGAAGCAGGACCAGAAGCTCTGAAGACAGTTCTAGAAACTGAACAGTCACTTCTTACATGAAGAACTTGTCCTAGGCAGGATAGACTCCCTGGGGTAACGAACAGTCCCCAAGTCTCAGTAGCTTAAGGTGATAAAGGCTTATTCCTTATTCACATCACAAAGCAGCAGGGGCTAGCAGGGGTGCCCTGGTCAACATTCAGGGATATGGGCCCCCCTCTGAGGAGAAGCTTGGCACCTTTTAGGGCAGAATCCCCCCGGGTCCTCTGTGCTCAGTCACAGACACAGAAGGGGAGAGGAGAAAAGAACTGTGCCAGGCCAGGCAGTGGGCTTCGTGATGAAGCCCGGCTGGATCAAAGTCACATGGCAAAATCTAACCTTGGGGAGGCAGGAAAATACAGCTGATATAGCTGTGAGCCAAAGCAGAATGGGAAATGGGTCATTGGCTGGCTGTGCAGCTCTCCTCTGCCTACAGAACTCATTAGTCATAAAAGTAGGACCCTCATGGAGAACAGTCTTGAGGTTCCTTTAAAAAATGAAAATAGAGCTACCATATGATCCAGCAATCCCACTCCTGGGCATATATCCAGAGAAAAACATGGTTTGAAAGCATGCGTGCACCCCAGTGTTCATTGCAGCACTGTTTACAGTAGCCAGGACATGGAAGCAACCTAAATGTCCATCAACAGAGGAATGGATAAAGAAGATATGGTACATATATACAATGGAATATTACTCAGCCATGAAAAGGAACAAAATAATCCCATTTGCTGCAACCTAGAGATTCTCATACTGAGTGAAGTAAGTCAGACAGAGAAGGACAAATATATGATATCACTTATATGTGGAATCTTAAAAAAGGTTACAAATGAACTTATATACAAAGCTGAAATATTGTTACAGATGTAGAAAATAAACTTATAGTTACTGGGGGGTAAGGGTGGGGAGGGATAAATTGGAATATTGGGATTGACACATACACACTATTATATATAAAATAGATAACTAATAAGGACCTACTGTATAGCACAGAGAACTCTATTCAATATTCTGTAATGGCCTATGTGGGAAAGGAATGGATATATGTATTTGTATAACAGATTCACTTTGCTGTACACCTGAAATGAACACGACACTGTAAATCAGTTATACCCCAATAAAAAAATTTTTTTTAAGTAGGACCCTCAGTGGTCAGAGGGTCCAAATGCTCCCCGTTATCCTCCTTATCCTTTACATACCTGGGCTAAAACATGAGACTATTGTGGGGTGGCAGGAAAAAAAGGAAGAGAACCCAACAACTCCACTCCTGGATGTATAGCCAAGAGAAATGAAAACATGTTCACACACAAACTTGAACACAGGTGTTCAAAGCAGTATTATTCACAAGAGCCAAAAAGTAGAAACAACCCAAATGGTCATCAATGGACAAATGGATAAACAAAGTGTGGTATATTCATACAATGGAATATTATTCAACCATTAAAAAAGAAATGAGGTACTGATACATGCTGCAATAGGGATGAAATCTAGAAACATTTTGCTAAGTGAGAGAGGCAAGGCACAAAAGGGCAAATATTACATGATTCCACATATATGAAATGCCCTGGGTAGGGAAATCCATGGGGGGGTACGTGGGAATGGAGAATGACTGCTAATAGGTACAGGGTTTATATCTGGGGTGACAAAAATGTTCTGGAAGTAGGTAGTGGTGATGATTTCATCACTTTTGAATATACTAAAAACCATTGAATTTTATTGGATGGATTTTATACTATGTGAGTTATGTCTCAATAAAAAATAGAGAGAAAGAGAAGGAAAAGTTGCCATTCTGCTCCCCACCCAGACCCTCCCACACCTGCCCTAGAGCTTCCTGCCATTGGCCCCCTCCATAGGCCCCTGGCACTGCCCTTGCCCCACAGCTGGTTGGTGGGTAGCAAGGGAACACATACACAGCAGTTGCCATGGTGACATGTGACAGGTCCAAGTCTCATTTCTGCTCTTTGTCTTCAAAGCAGGTGGGCAGCTGTGTCCAGGACAGGCACAGATGCATTGATGGCACATGGCATCATTGATCTTCATTTCTGCAGGTCACTGCCAGGGCACTGGGGTTTCTAACTGAACCATGGAGCTTCTGGAAACAGCAGCCTAAAAGGTTTCTCTGCCATCTGGTCTTTTAATGACCCTTCAGCTCAAAATGCCAAGGCTTCCAGAGAAGCATTCTGGACTAAAATGCTAGTTTTTCTTCCTGGGGCAGCTGCAGAAAGAAAGTTCTGTAGACAAAGGCAATCTGAGATTCTTTCATTTCAGTAGAACTGCCCCTGAATAAGAACAACCCCTTCTTTTTGTGTGTGTGCTTTGCATATTTACTTATTTTTAAAATTTTTTAAATTAAGTATTTTTGGAGTATAGTTGATTTACAATGTTGTGTTAGTTTCTGCTGTACAGCAAAGTGAATCAGTTATACATATACATATATCCACTCTTTTTTAGATTCTTTTCCCATATAGGTCATTACAGAGTATTGAGTAGGGTTCCCCGTGCTATACAGTAGGCTCTTATTAGTTATCTATTTCATATATAGTAGTTTGTATATGTCAGTCCCAATCTCCCAATTTATCCCTCCCCCCCTTTTCCCCTTGGTAACCAGAAGTTTGTTTTCTACATCTGTGACTCTATTTCTGTTTTGTAAATAAGTTCCTTTGTACCACTTTTTTAGATTTCACATATAAGCGATATCATTTGTCTTTCTCTGTCTGACTTCACTTAGTATGACAATCTCTAGGTCCATCTGTGTCATTGCAAATGGCATTATTTCTTTCTTTTTTTATAGCTGAGTAATATTCCATTGTATGTATGTTCACCACATCTTCTTTATCCGCTCCTCCGTCAATGGACATTTAGGTTGCTTCCATGACCTGGCTATGGTAAATAGTGCTGCAGTGAACATTGGGGTGCATGTATCTTTTTGAATTATGGTTTTCTCTGAATGTATGCCCAAGAGTGGGATTGCTGGATCATATGGTAGCTCTATTTTTAGTTTTTTGAGGAACCTCCATACTGTTCTCCATAACAACCCCTTATTTTTGATTCACCATCACATCACTCCTCACAGCAATTGTATGGGGTAGGTGTTATTAGACCCATTTTACAGCCAAGGTGAGTGAGACACAAAGGGAAGAGGTCTGTTTAGGGTCAGCTGCTCACAAACAGTAGAGCTTGGTCTCAGATAACATTGGAGTCAAATGAATCTACACATTCTCAAGTCCAAGCCCTTTACGTTACAAAGGAGAGAACTCACGTTCAGGAGGTTAAGCGTCTGGTCTGCAGTCACACAGCTGGACCCGTACTTTGGGTCTTGTGCCTCCCAGCACACTGCTCCAGTGGGGCCACCACAGCACTCTTGAGGAAAATCTGTGCCACAAACATGCCAGTGAGCTCTGCAGTCATCATACTTGGAAAGCTTCCCTTGCTCAGAGAATAATCAGCCACCCTCTCCTCTGTACACCCAGGGCACATGGCACTTAGCAGATAGGACTCCAGCTGTCTCTCTATGTGTAAGTTGTCTTCACTAAACCAGGAGCCACCTGTGGGCAGGAACCATATCTTCTCTATTTTTCCATCTCCGAATCTAAAACAATGCCCCAATATGGTGTCATGTTGACTTCATTCATTCACCCATCCATCCATTCACAAATGTTAACTGAGCACTTACTATGTGCTGAGCTTTATTCAGGGCTGGTGAGGCTATGGTGAACAAAACCACCCAGGTATTGGACTTTGTGGGGGCTTGTGGGCCTGTGGGATGGGGCAAACAATAAACTAGTCAGTGAATGAATAGGTAAATAGATAATTTCAAGTGGTGATCAGTGCTTCATAGACAAAAAGAAGGAGAAAAAATAAGAGAGGGATAGAAATGTGATATCTGAACTGAAACCTGAGTGATAAGAAGGATCCAGCCCTGCTAGAGCTTCTCGGGCAGAAGGAACCAAGGGTGCAGAGGGGGTGGTGTCTCAAAAAATGCAGAAAGGTGACCAGGCAGCTGGAGCACAGTAAGCAAGGAGGAGAGTGATGCAAAACAAGGTCAGAAGGTAGGCAGGGGCAGATCGTGCTGGACTATGAAGGTCATGGCAAGGAGTCTGGAATTTCCTGGGAGTGATGAGAAGCCATGGGACAGGGGGTAAGCAAAGGAAGGTCCTGATGTGATTGACACCGTCAGAACATCCCCCTGACCACCATGGGGAGAGAAGAGACTGTAAGAAGCGTACAGCTCATAGCTGCAGGAGCCACAGGAAGGGTTCCCTGCCCAAGGCGTGGTACCTCAGCCAGGAGTTCCAGCTCAGCATCTCCAGGAACAGGACCACATGACAACACGTGCCAGCTGCGTGACGCAACAGGAAGGACACCAAATCACCCAGGTTGCATTCTTGCCAAAATGTTGAACTTGAATCTAATCATACGGAAACAACAAAACTGATCCAGGGTGATGGGCATTCTACAAAACAGACGAACTGGACTGTTTAAAAAAAAAAAACCCTCAAAATCCTGGAGGACAGCTCTAGAAAATAGTGTGACTAAAGAGACATGACCACTAAATGCAGTGCATAGTTCTTGAATGGAGTCTGGAGGCGGTTTGAAGATCCCTGCAAAGAACATACCTGGGATTACAGGGGCTATTTAAATATGGACTGTATATTACATAATATTAATGTATCCATGATAAACTTGTTGAGGGTGACAATGATGTCGTGCTCATGTGGAAAAATGTCTTCATTTTTAGGAGACGCATGTTGAATTGTTGGGAGGTGAAACAGCAGGATGTCTGCAACTGACTTTAAAATGTTTCAGCCGAAAAAAGGGAGTGAGAGAGAGATAGAGAATGAGGGGCAGAGAGAGACAGAGGCACAGACAGAGACAGAGATAAGATAAATGTAGTTAAATGTTAACAATCAACCAATCCAAGTGAACAGCAAGCAGGTGTTAATCGTCCTTCTTGTCTATAGGTTTGAATTTTTTTAGAATAAAAAATTGGGAGGATGGGAAATAAGTAAACAAATGAATCAGTTGATTAAACAAGAGAGATCTGAGGAGTTTCTTTCCTTAACAGCTCTATGACCAGGGTGTTCACATTGATTCTAATGTGGACAGTTCTGGAAGGATGGGGGCAGGACCAGAATGAAGGATCTTTCTTGGTCTTCAGATTGCAGATACTTTTTTAATTTGGAAATTCCCAGAGCAGCAGGGGCAAGGTGTGTAATGTTTTAGTGGCTGCTGCCATCTTGTGGATCTCAGAGTCATGGAGAGGATGGAAGCCAAACCTTCAGGGTGACCTTATGCTAATGAGATGCCCTCCTCCTCCTGGTGGCCAACTCGCTGGAGGTTAAAGGTTTAAGCACGTCTGTTAACTTCCTTCCAGAATGAGGACCAGTGAAATGCAACCTCCATCCTTCAACCCCGTATGCCCAGCGTCTTTTGCCTTTAAAATTACCAGGCCTAACAGAACTGTCATTGATTTTTTTGTGTGTGTGTGAGAGAAGCCATCATTTTATTTTATTTTTTTTAACATCTTTATTAGTGTTATTGCTTTACAATGGTGTGTTAGTTTCTGCTTTACAACAAAGTGAATCAGTTATACATATACATATGTCCCCATATCTCTTCCCTCTTGCATCTCCCTCACTCCTACCCTTCCTATCCCACCCCACTAGGTGGTCACAAGGCACCTAGCTGATCTCCCTCTACTACACGGCTGCTTCCCACTAGCTATCTGTTTTACGTTTGGCAGTGTATTTATGTCCATGCCACTCTCTCACTTTGTCCCAGCTTGCCCTTCCCCCTCCCCATATCCTCAAGTCCATTCTCTAGTAGGTCTGTATCTTTATTCCCATCTTGCCCCTAGGTTCTTCTGACCATTTTTTTTCTTTTCTTTTTTTTAATTTCCATAAATATGTATTAGCATACGGTATTTGTTTTTCTCTTTCTGACTTACATCACTCTGTATGACAGTCTCTAGGTCCATCCACCTCACTACAAAAAACTCAATTTTGTTTCTTTTTATGGCTGAGTAATATTCCATTGTATATATATGTCACATCTTCTTTATCCATTCATCCCATGACGGACACTTAGGTTGCTTCCATCTCCTGGCTATTGTAAATAGAGCTGCAATGAATATTTTGGTACATGACTCTTTTTGAATTATGGTTTTCTCAGGGTATATGCCCAGTAGTAGGATTGCTGGGTCATATGGTAGTTCTATTTGTAGTTTTTTAAGGAACCTCCATACTGTTCTCCATAGTGGCTGTAACAATTCACATTCCCACCAGCAGTGCAAGACTGTTCCCTTTTCTCCATACCCTCTCCAGCATTTATTGTTTGTAGATTTTTTGATGATGGCCATTCTGACCGGTGTGAGATGATATCTCATTGTAGTTTTGATTTGCATTTCTCTAATGATTAATGATGTTGAGCATTCTTTCATGTGTCTGCTGGCAATCCTGGAGAATGTTCCATAAGCACTTGAGAAGAATGTGTATTCTGTTGTTTTTTGATGGAATATCCTATAAATATCAATTAAGTCCATATTTAATGTATCATTTAAAGCTTGTGTTTCCTTATTTATTTTCATTTTGGATGATCTGTCCATTGGTGAAAGTGGGGTGTTAAAGTCCCCTACTATGATTGTGTTACTGTCGATTTCCCCTTTTACAGCTGTTAGTATTTGCCTTATATATTGAGGCGCTCCTGTGTTGGGTGCACACATATTTACAATTGTTATGTCTTCTTCTTGGATTGAGCCCTTGATCATTATGTAGTGTCCTTCTTTGTCTCTCGTAATAGTCTTTGTTTTAAAGTCTATTTTATCTGATATTAGAATTGCTACTCTAGCTTTCTTTTGGTTTCCATTTGCATGGAATATCTTTTTCCATCCCCTCACTTTCAGTCTGTATTTGTAGGTCTGAAGTAGGTCTATTGTAGATAGCATATATATGGGCCTTGTTTTTTTATCCATTCAGCCATTCTAAGTCTTTTGGTTGGAGCATTTAATCCATTTACATTTAAGGTAATTATTGATATGTATGTTCCTATTACCATTTTCTTAATTGTTTTGGGTTTATTATTGTAGGTCTTTTCCTTCTCTTGTGTTTCCTCCTAGAAAAGTTCCTTTAGCATTTGTTGTAGAGCTGGTTTGGTGGTGCTGAATTCTCTTAGCTTTTGTTTGTCGGTAAAGGTTTTAATTTCTCCGTCAAATCTGAATGAGATCCTTGCTGGGTAGAGTAATCTTGCTTGCAGGTTTTTCTCCTTCATCACTTTAAATATGTCCTGCCACTCCCTTCTGGCTTGCAGAGTTTCTGCTGAAAGATCAGTTGTTAATCTTATGAGTTTTCCCTTATGTGTTATTTGTTGTTTTTCCCTTGCTGCTTTTAATATTTGTTCTTTGCATTTAATTTTTGATAGTTTGATTAATATGTGTCTTGGAGTGTTTCTCCTTGGATTTATCCTGTATGGGACTCTCTGTGTTTCCTGGACTTGATTAACTCTTTCCTTTCCCATATTAGGGAAGTTTTCATCTATAATCTCTTCAAATATTTTCTCAGTCCCTTTCTTTTTCTCTTCTTCTTCTGGAACCCCTATAATTCGAATGTTGGTGCATTTAATGTTGTCCCAGAGGTCTCTGAGACTGTCCTCAATTCTTTTCATTCTTTTTTCTTTATTCTTCTCTGCAGTACTTATTTCCACTATTTTATCTTCCAGGTTACTAATCCGTTCTTCTGCCTCAGTTACTCTGCTATTGATCCCTCTAGAGAGTTTTTAATTTCATTTATTGTGTCGTTCATCACTGTTTGTTTGCTCTTTAGTTCTTCTAGGTCCTTGTTAAACGTTTCTTATATTTTCTCCATTCTATTTCCTAGATTTTGGATCATCTTTATTATGATTATTCTGAATTATTTTTCAGGTAGATTGCCTATTTCCTCTTCATTTGTTAGGTCTGGTGGGTTTTTGCCTTTCTCCTTCATCAGCTGTGTGTTTCTCTGTCTTCTCATTTTGCTTAACTTACTGTGTTTGGGGTCTCCTTTTCGCAGGCTGCAGGTTTGTAGTTCCTGTTGTTTTTGGTGTCTGCCCCCAGTGTGTAAGGTTGTTTCAGTGGGTTGTGTAGGCTTCCTGGTGGAGGGGACTAGTGCCTGTGTTCTGGTGGATGAGGCTGGATCTTGTTTTTCTGGTGGGCAGGTCCACATCTGGTGGTGTGTTTTGGGGTGTCTGTGGCCTCATGATGATTTTAGGCAGCCTCTCTGCTAATGGATGGGGTTGTGTTCCTGTCTTGCTAGCTGTTTGACATAGGGTGTCCAGCACTGCAGCTTGCTGGTCGTTGAGTGGAGCTGGGTCTTGGCATTGAGATGGAGATCTCTGGGAGATTTTTGCCATTTGATATTACATGCAGCTGGGAGGTCTCTTGTGGACCAGTGTCCTGAAGTTGGCTCTCCCACATCAGTGGCACAGCACTGACTCCTGGCTGCAGCACCAAGAGCCTGTTCTCCACACAGCTCAGAATAAAAGGGAGAAAAGAAAGAAAGAAAGAAAGAAGATAAAATAAAATAAACTTATTAAAATAAAAAATAATTATTAAGAAAAAAAATTTTAAGTAATAAAAAAAAAACGGACAGACAGAACCCTAGGAAAAGTGGTAAAAGCAAAGCTATACAGACAAAATCACACACAGAAGCATACACATACACACTCACAAAAAGAGAAAAAGGGAAAAAATAATCTATCTTGCTCCCAAAGTCCACTTCCTCAATTTGGGATGATTCGTTGTCTCTTCAGGTATTCCACAGATGCAGGTACATCAAGTTAATTGTGGAGAGTTAATCTGCTGCTCCTGAGGCTGCTGGGAGAAATTTCCTTTCTGTTCTTTGTTCGCACAGCTCCCGGGGCTCAGCTTTGGATTTGGCCCTGCCTCTGTATGTAGGTCGCTGAAGGGCGTCTGTTCTTCGCTCAGGCAGGACGGGGTTAAAGGAGCAGCTGATTCGGGGTCTCTGGCTCACTCAGGCCCGGGGGGGGGCGGGGAGGGAGGGACAGGGAGTGCGGGGCGGGCCTGCGGCGAGGCTGGCATGACGTTGCACCAGCCTGAGGCGTGCCTTGCGTTCTCCTGGGGAAGTTGTCCCTGGAACACGGGACCCTGGCAGTGGCGGGATGCACAGGCTCCCGGGAGGGGAGGTGTGGCTAGTGAACTGTGCTCGCACACAGGCTTCTTGGTGGCGGCAGCAGCAGCCTTAGCGTCTCATTGCCTGTCTCTGGGGTCCGCGGTTTTAGCCGCGGCTCGCGCCCGTCTCTGGAGCTCCTTTAAGCGGTGTTCTTAATCCCCTCTCTTCGCGCACCAGGAAACAAAGAGGGAAGAAAAAGTGTCTTGCCTCTTCCGCAGCTGCAGACTTTTCCCGGACTCCCTCCCGGCTACCCGAGGCGCGCTAACCCCTTCAGGCTGTGTTCACGCCGCCAACCCCAGGCCTCTCCCTGCGCTCCGACTGAAGCCGGAGCCTCAACTCCCAGCCCCGCCCGGCCCGGCGGGTGAGCCGACAAGCCTCTCAGGCTGGTGAGTGCTGGTCGGCCCCGATCCTCTGTGCGGGAATCTCTCCGCTTTGCCCTCCGCACCCCTGTTGCTGTGCTCTTCTCCGCAGCCCCGAAGCTTCCCCCCACCGCCACCCGCAGTCTCCGCCCGCGAAGGGGCTTCTAGTGTGTGGAAACGTTTCCTCCTTCACAGCTCCCTCCCACTGGTGCAGGTCCCGGCCCTATTCTTTTGTCTCTGTTTATTCTTTTGCCCTACCCAGGTATGTGGAGAGTTTCTTACCTTTTGGGGGGGTCTGAGGTCTTCTGCCAGCGTTCAGCAGGTGTTCTATAGGAGCTATTCCACGTGTAGATGTATTTCTGATGTAATTGTGGAGAGGAAGATGATCTCCGCGTCTTACTCTTCCGCCATCTTGAAGCCCCTCAGTCATTGATTCTATTGTATAAAACTTGAGCCAGGGAGGCAGTTAGTGGGATTTTACTGCCCTTTGCACACTATATTGACTTGTTGGCATTGTTTTCTTACTTGCGAAGGGTACTCAAAATGATACTGGGCACTTTTGATACTGCCTCTTCAAACTTTAACTAGTTCACAGACAAAACTCAGAAAACAGGAATGGGAAGTTTCCCCTTGATCGAGAGATGACCACGAGAGGGAGAAGGGGTGGACTGCCTTGGAAAAAAAGAGTGTTAGGTGGAGCTGGAAATAAAAGTAGATTCTGGGGCTTCCCTTGTGGCGCAGTGGTTGAGAGTCCGCCTGACGATGCAGGGGACACGGGTTCGTGCCCCAGTCCGGGAAGATCCCACATGCCGTGGAGCGGCTGGAACCGTGAGCCATGGCCGCTGAGACTGCGCGTCCGGAGCCTGTGCTCCGCAACGGGAGAGGCCACAGCAGTGAGAGGCCCGCGTACCGCAAAAAAAAAAAAAAAAGTAGATTCTGGATTTTCTTTACAGGCAGGATGAATGTGGTGCAAGCTCTGAGGACTTCGGGGCTGGGATGACTTGGGTGTGTATTTCAGCTTTGCAAGGCCACTTCCTATTTGGGTCAGTTTGAACATGTTACCTTCCTAAGGGTTTGTTATCCACATGGTGATGATAACACATTGGATTGTTGAAAGGATCAAGGATGTTTTAGGCAGTGCTTCTCAAACTTGAAGACCGGGAGGGTTAAAACATGGACTTTGGGGCCCACCCCCATAGTTTCTGATTCACCAGATCCCAGGTGGCCTAAGAATGTGCATTTCTTTCTTTTTTGGCTTAAACAACAGAAGTTTATTTTTTCACAGTTCTGGAGGCTAGAAGTCCAAGATCAAGGTGTAAGAAGGAGTGGTTTCTTCTTCTTTTTAATGTATTTTATTCAACTGTAGTTGATTTACAGTGTTGTGTTCATTGCTACTGTACAGCAAAGTGATTCAGTTATACATTCTTTTTCATATTCTTTTCCATTTTGGTTTATCACAAGATATTGAATATAGTTCCCTGTGCTATACAGTAGGACCTTGTTGTTTATCCATCCTATATATAATAGTTTGCATCTGCTAACCCCAAACTCCCAATCCATCCCTCTCCCACCCCCCTCCCCTTGGCAACCACAGGTCTGTCCTTTATGTCTGTAGTCTGTTTCATAGATAAGTTCATTTGTGTCATATTTTAGATTCCACATATAAATGATATCATATGGTATTTGTCTTTCTCTGTCTTATGTCCCTTAGTGTGATAATCTCTAGGCCCATCCGTGTTGCTGCAGATGGCATTATTTCATTCTTTTCTATGGCTGAGTAGTAGAATGTGCATTTCTATCTCGTTCCCAGGTGATGCTGATGCTGCTGATCTTGGTGCCATGTTTTGGGAACCATTGTTTTAAGGATTAATCGCCACAAATATCAGGTGAGCACCTAGCAGGTAAACTGACAGGCAATAAAATGTCTGCCTGACATCTCACCCCACTCCACCCTACACATCCTTGTTCCAACCTTGGAGTTGATACAAGGATTTCTGAGACCAAGGCCATCTCTAAGAGCGTGCAGCAAAGTTCTTCCTAAAGGTACTTCACAGCATGTAGTGGGTGGATTACTGCCCCCCCAAAATGCATGTCCACATGGAATCTCAGAACGTGACCTTATTTGGAAGTAGGGTCTTTGCCGATATAATTCAGGTAAGGACCAAGATGAGGTAATACTGGGTTGAGCAGCTCCTAAATCCAACGAGAGTGTCCTTAGGAGAGAAAAGGATACACAGAGGGAAGACAGCCATGTGGAGACAAAGGCAAAGATTGAAGTGATGCTTCCACAAAACAAGGAACCTGAAGAACCACCAGAAGTGGGAAGAGACAAGGAAGAACTCTTCCAGAGCCTTCAGAGGGAGCATGTCCCTGCCAATACCTTGGTCTCTGACTTATGGCCTCCAAGACTGTGAGACATTCAGTTTCTACTGTTTTAAGCCACTATGTTTGTGGTCATTTGTTACAGGAGCTGAAGGAAACTCATACACAGCCTCTTAGAAGAAAGACTTAGTATTGACTGTTTCAGCTCTGGCACCTTCCCCAAGGAGCCTGAAACAGGAGTGCAACCCAGACCGACTCATCCAGATGACTTGTCTCCATCCCTTTAACCTTCGCTAGTATTTTCACCTCCATCCCAAGTGGACCACCCCTCTCGGCAGGTCACTCTGTGCTTGCGCAGCAAGAGACAGGTGGCAGGTTCCCACCTTCCAGGAACTGGCAAATCTGGAGAAACCGGAGTCAGTTTATCAGGTACGGAGAAAGGACGGCCACCGAGACAACTTGGGTGCAGAACTCCTCCATAATGATGGTGGTGGCCAGGGTGGGATGGGATGGAGCATCAAAAAACATGTTAGGTTTTATGTGCAGAACTATGTCAGAGGGGACATGATTTGGCCCCTCTAAGTAACAACCATGGTGATAACATCAGTTATCTTGCATCAGGTAACTGATCTACTCTTAAAACTTCTGTAAATCCAGCCTCACTTCCAACATGCTAGGAGGGTTCCACCCGTAAATGATAACCGCCCCATTGCCTCAGTGTTCTGTACATTTTCCTCTCTGTCATTTATCCCTGAAATCCTTACTGACCATCAGCCTCCAGGTTCCATCCGTGGGCCCATAGTCAGATCCATTTTAATTGGTTGAGGTGGGAGAGGCTTCCTGTCAAAGCCAGGTTCATGTCAAACCTCCCCCTACAGTTTTCTTCCGATGCTTGTCTTACTTAAGGTAACTTTGGCAGGTCCATCTCCTTGGTGGAAGCATATCTTCAAGACAAAGCAAGACAGCCCTTCTGGATCCCTGTTTTTTGAACTTTTTCCAGTTTCCTACACCTGAGGCCCAAAGGAGAAAAGTGGTTCTGGCTTCAGTCTTAACTGAAAACGAATGTAGGAAAACATGGTTCACGATGAGAGACCCTTCTGTCCATTCTTATGACGCAGCATCCAGCTGTATCTTCCCCCAACAGGAAATCCAGAGCTGCCAGCCAAGAGGGATGAATATCAAGGGCTTAAATTCTTGTAAATGCTGATTTCACTAGGGAGTGAGGCTGGAGGGTTGAGAAAGGAAGGAAACTTTTGGCCAACTCTATGGTCCTTTGGGGTCTAATGAATCAGCAAGAATCCAGGGAAACTGTAGGTTTCTGGCAGGATCAGTTGCCAAGGCTCCTTCCAGGAAGTTTTATAAATAGGAAGATGGCAGCCTGCCTCGAATTAGCCAAGAATTTACCCACCATCTGCATGATTCCTCATTTCTACCTTGACTTCCTGTTCGAGATAGCCTTTCCTTGGGTTCCTCCTGGATGGACATCTTTTGTATCCATGTGTTGGTTGTGCCAAAGCCCTTCCCTCACATGTATAGTACCTGGATCCAGAGTCCAAATGGAGGCCACCCGTCATGTAAACAAATATCTAAAAGCCAATGGACTTCCCTGGTGGTGCAGTGGTTAAGAATCCGCCTGCCAGTGCAGGGGACATGGGTTCAAGCCCTGGTCCAGGAAGATCCCACATGCCGCAGAGCAGCTAAGCCTGCGCACCACAACTACTGAGCCTGCACTCTAGATCCCACGAGCCACAACTACTGAAGCCTGCGTGCCTAGAGCCCATGCTCCGAAACAAGAGAAGCCATCGCAGTGAGAGGCCCGCACACCGCAACGAAGAGTCGCCCCTACTCACCACAACTAGAGAAAGCCCGCGCGCAGCAACAAAGACCCAACTCAGCCAAATTAATTAATTAATAAACTAAAAAAAAAAGTATACTAAAGGATCCATATTTTTAAAAAAAGAAATCAAGCCAATAAACCACCAAATGACATGTGCTAGCCTCCTGCCTTAACAAACACACATTCATATTGACCAGAAAGCCGGATTTGACTTCCAGATCTCAGGACTCATCAGGATTAGTGTCTGGAATATGGCAACCTGGGAAAATCCAGCCCCTAGCTCCTGCACAACAGCACCCAGCTCACCCCTGCTCAGCCCAGCCCCACCCTGCTCCTCAAAGGGCCTAACATGCATGCACGCAAGCAGACACCCCAGCCCACAGGTCCAAGCTCCATCTCCACCCTCTACCACCTGTCACCCCTAGTCAGCCCCACAGGCCTAGGGTATACACACTAGAGGTACGGTCTGCCCTCAGGTGCTGGCCCCAGGGAAGAGACATACATGGGCCCTGAAAGTGGGCTTGGGCCACCAGGCAGGTGACATCAGGCACAGTGTGGTATGGCACAGGTCCCTTGGCCCCCACCCTGTGGGACCCCACCCTGAAGCAGGACCTAAGAAGGGCCCTGTAAAGCACAGGGGCCAGGCTGTGGGCCCCTCTTGCTCAGGTCTAAGACAGCACTGTTTTGCCTACCCAACACCCATGTCCCCATCTCTGAGGAACAGCATCTCAATTTCTCTTTAGGGAACCCCTCTTTCCCCACCACCCCAGTCCCTGTGGTTCATGTGGGCCTCACTCCTGCCACGGGAGGTTGAACAGTTCATGCCCCACGCAGAGTGTGTGGTCCAGGGAGTGAGTGGGGCTGAAATCCAGCTGGGCTCTGCTGACCAAGCATGGGTGGCTTAAGCCTAGTGGAACAGGCACAGTTGTTTTATTGACCTGCTCTAAAGGGCCACCCCATCAGCTCTCCAGGACCCAGGCCCACTGCATCCCTGGTCACAGCCATCAAGGAGATCACCGGCAAAAACACCTGGTAGAGGAGATCACTTCAAGAACAGTGTGTGCAGAAAAGACCTGAGGGCTCAGTTCTTCCATAAGCCCAATGAATCAACCAATGATGGGTGAAGCTGCCCAAAAAAAACTTTTCAAAGCGAGAGCCATCTTCAACCACCTTTATGGAAGTCTAGCCTTCAGATCAAAGGGAGATACAGACCCAAAGTGGTTTACACGGATCAGGCTAGATTGAAAAACTCACATCCTGAATAACAGATTAGCTCTATGAGAGAGTAAAAACAGACAGTAATCAAAAGCAGACTCCAAACGCAGGTGATGAGTAAATTCTATGTGTTCTTTAAAGGTTTAACACAGAAGTTCTTAACCCTAGCTGCACATTAGATTCAACAGGGGAGCTTTTAAAAATATTAGTGCTGGAGCGCCCCTACCCCAGGGACTCTGATTTAATTGGTCTGGGGTGGGGCCCAGGTAAAGTATTTTTTTAAAAGCTCCCCCGGTGATTGTAATGTGCAGTCAGGAATAAAATCCACTGTTTTAATATGAGGCAGACACTTCATGACATGTGCACATTAGCTAAATAGTGCAAATATCACCTAACCCAGGAGTTCCCAACCCAGAATGATCATAAAAACACCTGAGGCCGGGGCTTCCCTGGTAGCTCAGTGGTTAAAAATGTGCAGGCCAATGCAGGGGACACGGGTTCGAGCCCTGGTCAGGGAAGATCACACATGCAGTGGAGCAACTAAGCCCGTGCGCCACAACTACTGAGCCCATGTGCTGCAACTACTAAAGACCCTGTGCCTAGAGCCCATGCTCCTCAACAAGAGAAGCCACAGCAATGAGAAGCCCGTGCACTACAATGAAGAGTAGCCCCCACTAACCACAACTAGAGAAAGCCTGCGCGCAACAATGAAGACCTAACGCAGCCAAAAATATAAATAAATAAATAAAAATTTAAAAAAAGAACACCTGAGGCCATTTTTTTCAACTTCAGGTCACTGGTCTGACTCTTAGTCTACTGAATTAGAATCTTCTCCAATGAAGCCCAGAACTCAGCATTTTTTCAACGTTCCTTGCTTCATTTCAGTAGTCAGCCAGTGACCTATAATAACATTTTTTCTGCTGGGGATGCATGTTAACCTCCTCTGGGGCTCAAGCCAAGTGTACTAAATAAGTATGGGGGCTGAGAATCAGTATTCTAGAAATTCCCCTTCCCTCTGATTTATTTATGCACCCCTTTGATATCATTAACTGGGGTTAGGACAATTATAATAATAAACATACTGTAATGGCTACTGTGTCAGTTAGCTACTGCTGCATAGCAAATTATCCCAAACTTACTGTCTCAAAAACAACATTTGTTGTCTCACAGTTTCTGTGGGTCAGGAAGCCAAGTGTGGCTTAGCTGGACCCTCTGGGTCTGGGTCTCTTCCAGGTGGCCTTGAAGGTATGGCTGGGGCTGCACTCATCTATAGCTGGGCCAAGGGGTGGACCTGATTCCAAGCTCACTCAAGTGATTGGTGTCAGGATTCTGTTCCTCTCAAGCTGTTGGACTGAGGGCCTCAGTCCCTCACTGGCTGTTGCCTGGAGACCTTCCCCTGGTCCTTGCCACATGGACCTCCCTGGAGGGCAACTGGTGAACAGAGAGCCAGAGAGAGAGAGAGCTAACAAGATGGGAGTCACGGTCTCTCGTAACCTAATCACAGAAGGGGCACCCTGTCGCCTTTGTGGTGTTCTATGTATTAAATCGAGCCACTGAAACAACACAAAGGACCACTACACACCTATTAGAAAGCCCAGAATCCAGAACACTGACACCACCAAATGCTGGGGAGGATGTGGAGCAACAGGAACTCTCCCTTATTGCTGGTAAGAGTGGAAAATGGTGCAGCCACTTTGGAAGACAGTTTGGTGATTTCTTACAAAACTAAACGTACTCTTACCATATGATCGAGCAATCACACTCGTTGGCATTCATCCAAAGGAGGTGAAAACATGTTCCCACAAAAACCTGCACACAGATTTACAGCAGCTTTGTTCATAATTGTCAAAACTTGGAAGCAGGGCTTCCCTGGTGGCGTAGTGGTTGAGAGTCCGCCTGCCGATGCAGGGGACACGGATTCGTTGCCCCGGTCCAGGAAGGTCCCACATGCCGCGGAGCGGCTGGGCCCATGAGCCATGGCCGCTGAGCCTGCGCGTCCGGAGCCTGTGCTCCACAACGGGAGAGGCCACAACAGTGAGAGGCCCACGTACCGCAAAAACAAAAACAAAAAACCGTGATATATCCAGACAATGAAATATTATTCAATGCCAAAAAGAAATAAGCCATCAAGATATGAAAAGACATGGAGGCACCTTGAATTCATAGTACAAAGTGAAAGAAGCCAATCTGAAAAGGCTACATACAGTATTATTCCAACTGTATGTCATTCTGGGAAAAGGCAAAACTATGGAGACAGTAGAAAGATCCTTTCAGTGGTTGTGAGGAGTTAGGAGGGAGGGAGAGATGAATAGCTTGAGCACAGAGGATTTTTAGGGCAGGGAAAATACCATGTGCGCTACTATAATGATGGATACATGTCATGACACCTTTGTCCAAACCCACAGAATGTACGACACCAAGAGTGAACTCTGTTGTAAACTCTGGACTTTGGGTGATAATGACATGTCAGTGTAGCATCATCAGTTGTAACAAATACACCACTCTAGTGCAGGATATTGATAGTCAGGGAGGCTATGAATGCGGTGGGGGGGTGCGAGTGTCTCTGGAAATTTCTGCGCCTTCCTCTCAGTTTTGCTGAGACCTTAAAACTAATCTTAAAAAAAGTCTAAGAAAACGTTTTAAAGCAAGTGGCTAGCCTAGGCCACCATCAAGAAAGGGGATCAGTGGGGACCATCATGGGAGTCGACGTGACACAGCTACCACATCCTGAGCACTCACCAGACCCCTTCTAGGAACTCTGCAGTCCTAACTCATGTAGTCCTTAGAACATTGTGATGGATGAGGAAACTAAAACCAACAAGGGAAACATGTCCTTGAAGCCACATGGCTGGTAGGTACAGAGCTGGGATGCCAGCGCCCAGCCCACTGCCATGGACGCCTGTCCCTGATCCTCGTCAAGACAGCATCTCCATACAGATCCTGCCCACGTGTGAGCAGCTGTAGGAGGGAGCACGGGACAGACTGACTAGTGCGTGTCCCAGAGGTCCGAGATCCAATTGTTCCAGACGGGACAAGGACACAACAGGAGGTGGACTGCACAGAAGCCTGCCACTCTTCTGCTTCCAAAGGGGATTTTGAACCCTGTGCCCCCTCCTGCCTCTGCCCAGCAGAGGCCTGAAGCACAGTTCCAATTAGCAGGGAGAATATTCATGGGCTGCTCCTGCCGCCTGAGCGTTTCTTAGGAGCCTTGAATAAGCTGGATTAATAAACTATCTTTCATTTGCCATCCTTTGGCATGAATTTTGCATTAGGCTGAATTCAGTTTAGGTTCCAGCTGACGCCATTTTCTCTAGGACAATGCTTTCCACTCCTGGGCGTGTGTGTGTTTACAGGAGAATGTCCCCAATGGTAGAGGGGCTCCTGACAGCTCTTGAGAGCATTTTTAAGAACACTTGGGCCCTCCGTGCTTAGGCGTTAAGCCTGAAGATGAACGCCCTCTGGAATTTATGCTATTAATAAAGCGGGTTCCTTTCTCTTTGCATTAGGGGAAATGACTAGGCTTTCAGCTGAGTGTCTGGCTTGGATCAGCTCTGTAGAAGACTGCACACCTGGAGGACAGGGTCACCAGGAGAACAAAGGGTCAAAGGTGGTCTTGTGAATGGGGAGAGGCCACAGACACGGTGTCCTCAGGGCAGTGGGCCCCACTGGGTTTCAGTGCCTGCCATGCGGGCCTAAAGTCAGTCCGTGGGTCTTAAGGAGGCCCTTGGGTAGGGGGGGGTTATCATGCAGTGACTCTGACCCCTGCACTCAGAGCACAAGGCTGCCCACCTGAGGGTCCGCCCTTCAATCACTGAGTGCCTAGGAAGGGGGCCCCTTGGACCACTGACACACATACCTTGACTGATGACCATTCGCTCACCAGGCAGCTCTGACGACACAGGTCTCGTGCCGGCAGGGCAGTCCCTGGGAAAAGCAGGCATAGTGAGCACAGGAGGGCTAGGATCTGGTGCAGACCTGGGACGCGGCCAGGACCCTGCAGCTCTAACACACTCCAGCTGACGTCTCTGCTGCTGGTCCATGGACCACACTTTGAGTTACTGAAGCCAGTTCAGCAGCCACCAAATGATGAAACTACCGGCCAGTCACGTGGGTGACAGGGACACAGGCACGGCACTGTTACGGTGCCCAAGGCACTGCCTCGCTGTGCCCTCCTGCCCTGAGGACAGCGTCCATTTCTGAGCGGGAGTGAAACGGAGAAGAAAGAGCATGGAAGGTGTCAAGAGGCTCCCATTCCCCTCCTGATTCCTCCACTGTCAGCTCAGTGACTCCGGGTGGGTCTTACTGACAAACGTCCCAGCTGCCACAACAGGCTGGATACCAGCTAACAGAAAAAGAGATCTGAGGGGGTGTCAAAAAATCACAAAACAGAGGCACACTGCAGGCCCAAAGAACCACGACCCAGCTCGGAGGTTTAGGGCAACATGCTGCCCGCAGCATCCTTGCTGGGCCCTGCTCTCACGAGCAGCTGCACAGGCCCCTTGGGCATCAGTCACCATCAGGGATCCAGAGAAGCCCCCAACACTTGCCGAGGAGCCATGCTGTGTGCGCAGCTCATGACCCCGTCGATGTGGTCATACTGGAGGCAAGAAGCTTTCGAAAGGGATGCCTGGTCGCCTCCTGGGCCCTCAACTGCTAACTGCTGTGTTTGACTGTTCTTTTAATCCTACAGCCCCTGAAGAGGTTATGGTGAAAGTCTTTTGTCCTTTTCAAATTGTGGGCAATGAGGCAAATATGACTTAGCACTGTCTCCATTCAATAGATGAGGAAACAGAAGGGTGGAGGAATAAAGGTGAGGTGTGAGTCAGGACAGAAGGGTCATGGATTTAGGAATACCTGGGTGTACCCAGAAATACCAGGCAGAGCGCAGGCCCTGGCCCTCACGGTTTCTGTATCCCGCCGCTGCCACCATCACCCCATGACTACACGTATGCATCGAGACCCTGTTTGGACCTAGTGCCAAGCTAACTGCTGCTTGGCCAGTGGGGGACTGTTGGCTGGCAGAGACAGGGATGAATCAAAGAAAACTGAAAATGCATTCCTTCCCTCCGGAGACATAAAACTAAATGTAGAGATAAGTTATACTAAAAACAAAAACTGCAATAAATACCAGGATATGCCAAATGTCAAGCAAGATTTCCAGATGCTCAGCGCTATGGAGTCCCAATGAAGGAGAGGTTCCCAAGCTCAGAGGCAGGAAGGCGTTTCTGACCTGTGATTGCAATGGATCAGGGAGAAGAAGGAAATAGTAACTGTAGCAGTTGTGACCGCTGTGATCACAACTGTCGTCCTGTGGCTCTGAGCTGCAATACCCAGTGCGTTCAGCCATGAGGGCCTGGGCCAAGGGGGACAAGGCAGCAGGAGGAGTCGGGCCACACTGCCCCCTAGAGGTCAACTGAGGACTGTCACTGAATCCTGGAGACGAAACCCAGGGGCCGCCACTACCCTGATGTGCTTGGAGTTCTGGGCATCCTGCAGGAAAAGATTTGAGCCTGTCTCACATTTGGGGTTCAGACCCCTACAGATCTTCTTCTGTAGGGGCTGGGGGTGCCCCTAGGTGAGGCTGACCTCGGGACCCAAGGCAAAAATGAGCCCAGGTGCACCAGATGTCTGGCTGAGAGCAGGGCCAGGATGCTAAGAGTGGGCAGGCCAGGTGCAGCGAGGCTGGCCAGATGGTCACTGTCTCCACCTGCACCTGCAAGTGTCTGCAAGTCTGGGGAGAAGAGGACTGGGTTCTGAGGAAAGGACTCAGCCACTAGACACACACACACACACACACCCCTTGCATGCACGCATCCTGCTGGGAACTCTGGGAAAGGGCTGGCCTAAGAAACATAAGCTCTTTCTCCTTCTGCCAGTGAGTCTTCAGCAGGAGGGAAGGCCAGACAGAGCCCGGGGTGGGGACCAGAGCTCTGCGGGCAAAGGACAGGTGATGGGCCCTTGGGGACTCTGCTCAATCCCAGGACACACCTGCCACACATGCATCAACTCACTCACCTGAAGTGATATTGAAGGGTACAGTCACCTTCCTACCTACACATGGGAAAACTTGATGATCAGAAAGACCGTCTGTTTCCCAGGGCCACTAATTTAATGAGCGGCAAAGCCAAAACCCACACTGTCAAGTGGCTCCATCTTCCCAGGGTGGAGAAAGAAGCATCCGAACCAGCATTCAGGAGTGAACACTAAGGGAGAAAATAAATTACACTGTTAGAATCCTCATGAGAAAAAAGGAAGTATAGCTTAAACATGCCTGAGGTTTGAATGGGTAGCAAACTAGAGTCAAATTACCTTCCTGCAGATCAACTCAGGGCATCCTAAAAATTGCAAACTCAGGGTGTTCGGGGAAGTTCTAATGTAAATCAGCTCCCAACCTGCTGACCTGCTTCCACATTTATTTCTGTTAGCGCTGCCTTGGCTGTGTTGGAAGTTGAATGGTTGAATGGCCGTAGGAGAAGTAGTTAAATTCTTATCCCAGAGCAGAGAAGGTCAGAAGCCTTTCCCTGACAGCCAAATGCAAAGTGATCTCCCACTTTCCTAATGAGGATATGTTAATAAAAAAAAAGTTTGGGGTCAACTTGAATATGCAAACTTTCTAGGGATGTGGAAGGAAGAGTCACATGTGCATATTTACAAGTAGTTCACTTATTCACTTAGGTGCTAAATGTCCTGCAATGGCATAACTGGAGTTTTTACATCATGTATTATCATGTAAGCCTGCAATCAGAGCCATAACTCCTTCATGGCCACTCATCCGTCTGCCAATCACAGCTTCCTTTAGAGCTCCTTATACTTGGGGTTGATGGTGTCTTTCTTAGGTCCTGTAGCTGAAGGAAGTGCAAGGTATAAGCACCAAAAATGCAAAACCTAAGACAGATTTGTGGAACTTGCCAAACAATTCTCCCTGGGTTTGTTTTTCTTAATTTTACAGAATCAGCAATTTTGAGAAAAATCATGATGTCCCAATGTTACATATTGTTAAGAGGTGACACTCCAGAACGATATCTCATCAATTTTTGGGAAATATTCATATTTCAACAATCTTGTTTCTTGAGAATTGTTTTTATTTTTAATCCTCTCACTATTGGGAAATAATAAACATCTTAGAATTTCTGATTTCAAATTTTGAAAAGTTTTTCCAAAATTTTTTTTTCTCAAGCGTTGTACTTTTGGTGGAAATACACACCAGTCTGACTACTTTCTGGCCTGAAGAAGTCTGTGTGCCTTAATGTGTGACCAACTTAATGAAACTCAAGTCAATTAAGCTCTACAAAGGAAGCTATAGAGCGTGGTACACCACGCTATACTACCCAGCAATAAACAAGCAACAACTGTTTCTCTGTGCAATACGAAGCTCCAGAGAATTTTGCTGAGTGCAAAAAGCCAATCCCAAAAAATCACATACTGTGTGATTCCATGTATATAAGATCTTTGAAATAATGTTATAGAAATGGAGAGTAGATTCATGGCTGACCAGGGTGAAGGAGGGGATGGAGGAGGGAAAGAAGCAGGTGTAGCTATAGAAGCACGACAGGAAGGATGCTTGTGGTGATGGGTATGTTCTGCAACTCAACTGCATCCATGCCAGTATCCTGGCTACAATGTTGTACTAGCGTTTTGCATGATGTTCCCAATGGGGGAACATGGGTAAAGCATACATGAGCTCTCTCTGTATTATGTCTTATAACTGTACATGAATCTACAATTATCTCAAAATAAAAACTTTAATTTAAAAAATGTGTCACTATGGAGGTTCCTTAAAAAACTAAAAATAGAGTTACCATTATAATCCAGCAATCCCACTCCTGGGCATATATCTGGAGAAAACTGTAATTTGAAAAGATATATACACCCCAATGTTTATTGCAGCACAGTTTACAACAGCCAAGACATGGAAGCAACCTAACATAAATGTCCATCAACAGATGAATGAATAAAAAAGAAATGGTATACACACACACACACACACACACACACACACACACACACACACACACAGTGGAATATTACTCAGCCATAAAAAGGAATCAAATAATGCCATTTGCAGCAACATGGATAGAACTAGAGATTATCATACTAAGTGAAGTAAGTCAGACAAAGACAAATAGCATATGATATCACTTATATGTGGAATCTAAAAAATGATACAAATGAACTTATTTACAAAACAGAAAAGACTCACAGACTTAGAAAACAAACTTATGGTTACCAAAGGGGAAAGGAGGGAGGGATTAACATATACCAAAAAAAAAAAAAGTTAGAGATCTTTTGGATGTTTACAATGGTTGAAAAAGTTGAGGTAACGAACAGTCTTTAAAAGTTTACTTAAACTACTTTGTGGTTTAACTCTAAGAAAATGAAAACACATCTTCAAGTATTTTGAATATTCTTGAATATTTTTAATATAAAAGAATTTCCTCTGGGAATAGGGGAAATTGCATATAGAGCTTCCTCCACCAGGACCTGTGGTGGATAAGTCTTTATTGGACATTATCTGTCTCACTTATCCTTATACTGACTTTCCAAGACTCAGATTATTATCTACATTTTATAAAGGAAATTGCTGCTCAGACAAGTGAAGAAAATTTCCCCAGGTAGCCCAGCTAGGAACTGGGTAGTTTGAAATTTGAATCCAGGTTTGTGTGGATTTATGTATTTTCCATCTGCCAGCCACTTAAGAAACGGTCATGATTCCCCCAAGTAGACAACTTTCAACTGCAAGCCACTGACTCACAATAACAAGGGAAGGAAAACAAACGCCACTCTCAAGTAAAAAGCAACTTTAATCATTTTTTTAACTTTAATCTTTTTTTTTTTTTTTTTTTGCGGTACGCGGGCCCCTCACTGTTGTGGCCTCTCCCATTGTGGAGCACAGGCTCTGTGGCCATGGCTCACGGGCCCAGCCGCTCCGCAGCATGTGGGATCCTCCCAGACCGGGGCACGAACCCGTGTCCCCTGCATCAGCAGGCAGACTCTCAACCACTGCGCCACCAGGGAAGCCCTAACCTTAATCATTTTTAAAGATACATATATACATGACAACTAAATGTATGTGCGATCCTGGATTGGCTCCTGAACTGTGAAAAATGTTCCCATATGACATGAGAAACACTAGTGGAACAATTGATGAAATTTGAATAAAGCCCATTGATTAAATAACAGTATTGCATTGATGCTAATTTCTGGCTTTTGCTAATTGTACTGTGGTGATGTGAGAGGATGTCCTTGTTTTTAAGGAAACGGTGAGGTAAAAAGACATCATGTTTGTAACGTACCCTTAAAAGTATTAAAAAATGCATTAGATAACTATTTCATGATGGTAGGCAAATTTGGGGAGCTATGGATGAAGGATACATGGCAATTCTTTGTACTGTTATAACTTTTCTCTAACTCTGAAATTACTTCAAAATATTTGCAATTTTAAAAATATTCTAGGAACTATCTAGAACAGCTCTCCAGACAAAACTCCAATGATGAGCATAGTCTTGCAAAGGTCTGCAAAAATATTGCTCAGGTCCTGTATTGTCATTCTTTTCTCTTTCCCTTCTCTCCATGAAAACTAAAATTAAAGAATAATTTGGCTCCACTGAATAGGCTGTTATGGCCGAAAACCAACACAAATTCTACACTGAGGCAAGCGAGCCCTCTGCAGGTCACCTGTGGGGCACCAGTTAGGGCCCACACAGGAGGCACCTCCAAAAACCTTCCTCGCTGCTAAGAAACTGTATTTGGGGTGGGTGGTTTTCCTCCAGAGCAGCGTTTACTCATTGTCAGCATGTAAAGCATCTCTGCATCCCTGCAGGTGTAAGAGCCGCCCCCCATCTTGGTCCACAATCCAAGAAGTCCTGACAGCACATAGTGAATAGGGAGCGCCTGGCACTCTGCGGTGATAAAGTACAGTACCAGGGAGAGAAAGATCAGGGAGCTGGGCTTTTGATCACGCAGGAGGGGTCTCGAGGGCTAGCAGAGCCGCATTCTGGAAGCACATTTTATACAGAGAGTGTGGGATACCCACATTCGACAGAGAGCAATCATAAAAGCCTAGACATAAAATAACACGTAGAACTGGATGTCTGGGCTTATGTGATATTTTATGTGATAGAACACCCTGGAACACCCACAGTTCAAGCAACCCCAGCTCTCCCCAGGCTGAGCTCCTGCAGTGCTGTCTTGCACAAAAGCAAATCCAGCCTGCAGCCTACCCCCAGGCTCCCAGCATGCCTCGATCCCTGCTCCCTAGCCGCGTGCATTAAAGAGCATCAGAGTCAGGGAAGGTAGTAAGTAGGCTGTAAGTGTATTAGAAGGAGCGATTTTTCTGCACGTTCCTTATTGCCTTGCACAGAGTGATTCTGTATCTCTTTGACAGCTACATATCAACAGTCGCTGCTGCACAGAGCTGACTTTTCTGAACACTCAAAACTGGTTCTTACACACACGCACACACCCAGAGGGCAAGGCCAATTCTCCCCATAAATTTGTAAACTTGTTACCATAGAGACAGGCGCTGGGGTGCTTCACGTGTGGATCAGCAGTGCCGCCTAGTGGGTTACTGGTTATCCTGCAGTCCCCCAACCACAATGTCGGATGAGAGATGATTTTTTTTTCCTTTTTCCTTTTTCTTTTTGCATTTGTTCTTTTTTAGCTATCTGGGGTTCCCCTTCAAGATTTCTAGAGATATCTTAAATCAATATCTATTTAAACCAAGGGTTTTTTCCTTCCAGTTTCATTTGAGATATTTGACATATATACAGCACTGTATAAATTCAAGGTGTTGACTTACATATATCATGAAATGATTACTACAATAAGTGTAGTGATCATCCATCATCTCATATAGGAACAAAATTAAAGAAAAAAGTATTTTCCCTTGTGATGAGAACTCTTAGGATTTACTCTCTTAACAACTTTTATGTAACATACATGAGTGTTAATTATATTTACCATGCTGTACATTACATCCCTTGTACTTATTTATCCTATAACTGGAAGTTTGTACCTTTTGATCACCTTCATCTAATTCCCCCTCCCTGTACCCCCCATCTCTGGTAACCACAGAGCTGATCTCTTTTTCTGTGAGTTTGTTTGTTCAACCAAGTTTTTTGAAGCTGTTTGCCTCCCACATGCAGAAATAGACTCCAATGTCAGAGCTGGCACTAGTGTTCCATCTCATTTCCTGGACGCTCTGCCCCACTATTGCATACCTAGCTCTAAATAAGTCAGGACCAGCTGTGGAGGTCCCTTGGATGTCACATACAATGACAAATGTAAACCAATGCCTGACATGTAGGAGAACAAAACTCATTGGGGATTTAAAATAAATGATGAAGTCCTCCTTTATCATTTTATTCATTTGTTCAGCCAGTGTGGCTTCTACTCCACAAACGTAGATGTGCAAGAAGGAGGTTTTCTCTGTTTTTCTATAAATGAACTTACTCATTCCATCGTGGAGCAGAGAGTTGGTATCAGTAAATTCAGGATCTCCTGCCCCCACTTTATCCTGAGTCTAAGGTCAGGGTAGGGGTGGGTCTGCAGGGTCCAAACCCCAATCTTCCTGCCCATCTCAGGCTGTGACCCCCCCAGGCAGAGCGTGCTACATCTGCCTGGTCCAGCCGTGCAACATCTCATGGCCAAAGTCACCCCGTACAGCTCTGCCCTGTCATCCTCCCTGGTGGTACTGTAAAAGAAGGACACCCTCAGTGAATATCTCCAGTTAATAATCTGTCAACCAATTTTTATCATGCTTATGGGCATGACCCATCTGGGGGTCCTGGTATATAAAGAAGAAACTAGACTCCTTTCTTAAGCCCATGGGCTCCTGGGGAGACAGATTTTCCAACAAAGTACAGGAATGCTCGGAGCAGTTACTGTAAGGAAGACCCAGGTCCACAAACCCTTAATCAACATGCTTGAGCCAGATAGGTTTGCAATTCTGAATTTGTTGGATATTAGGAAAATAAACAGTCTATAGGTTGCATATTTCCTACTATCTCCATCAGGGGTCTGGGATGTCACCTGCAGTCAACCACACCGATTTTTGCAGCAAAACTCAGGAGGAGTAAAAATGAAATAAAGACGATCAACAGGTTTAAAGTCCTCATGGCAGCTCAGGAAGGATTTGCCACCAAATGAGGTTTAGTATCAAAAAGGAAAAATTTTTGAGGTGAGATCAGGAAGTGAGAGCTGGCCGGGTAGCCAGGTGGCAGCCTTGCAGATGGAGGGAGGCCAGGTACAGGCACCCAGGTGAGGGCAGCCCAGCATGTCAGGGCAGTCAGTGTGCCAGGACCTCCAAGCCAGATCCTCAAATCTTGGACACCCCAGCCCTGCCTCAAAATTCCACCTTGGAAGGAAGCCTTCCCTGACTGCCCACCCTCCCCTACGTGAGTTGCATTGACATTCCAAAAAAAGTTCCATATGTTTCCTCTCTGATCCATAGACCTGAAATTCCTTAAGCACAAGCAACATCTTCTCTCCCTGGTACTATTTTCTAACACCTATTCAAGGCTTTTCAATGACAGCCACTCACACCCCTACAAGTACAACCACATCTGCAACTAGTGATAATAACAGCAGCACATGCATCAAGAATTCTGGGGGGAGGGTTGGGGGTGTGACATTAGTCCTGTACATGAAAAGAAAGGGAGAGGAGACAAAACCCCTCAGGGTGGCCTGTGCTTGTATTTTTCTCTCCTTATCCTCAACTCACAGGATAAAAAGTTGTCTCCTACCCTGGCCAGGAGACAGAATCTGTTTCTGTACGTTCATTCTCGAATTGCTGAAACTCCCAAAGCAGCAGTGTAAATATTCATGCAGTAAACAGGGGGAGCCAGATGGAAGGGTCTCCACAGTTATTTTTGCTTCTCTGTCAAAATATTTAGCTGATCCATAAATCTTCTAAAACACATTCATTTGGCACTGCGTGCAAACACTTCCACGAACATTCATCGCCCCTCCATCGCTAAATGTGGCTTCCATTTCGGCATTTCTTCCACACTTACCCAGAAAGACTGGATCCAAAATCCAGAATATAAGACCCAAAAGGACTTGCCTGGACTAAGGGGCAGGCCACGCTCTGCTCAGGCTCCTGCCTCCCAGCCTGCTCAGAAATTGGCAGACAAAACCACCCCCTGCATTGTAAATAGATGCTGAGGCAATGCGGAGAGCCGGAGGAGGACTCAGCAGAATGGGGATATTTCTGGAACAGGGCTGTTCTCTGAGGCTGGATAAATCACCCTGAACTGCTGGGAACTCTATTTCCTACAAACCGTGGGAAAGTAAAACCATATTACTGGTTCAACGTGGGTTTTTTCCCCAGGTTTTGAAGACACGCACAGCATCAAACCAAATATATATTTAACACGCTGGAAACGTGCGGTGGATTTTAATGAAAGTGATTAGACCCAGGAAAAGAAACCGAGGTAAAATGGAGGAAGATGGTCAATCTGGGATGCTTCCCTCCCCGCCACCCCAACTGGGAAGGATTCTACGATGGCGTCTACTCAAGTTCAGAGGGACTGGGCTGTGGCCTGCAGAGAACTCCCAGGGCTGCCCCCGGGCGCTAATAGCAAAGCTTCCAGGAAGGAAGGCTCCAGCTTTGTGAATTCCCTTCAATGCAGCAGGACCACGTGAAGGACCAACTTCACGTTCAGCCTTGTGCTAAGCAGGGAGGGTGAAACCATGACTGCAATTCTGGCGTGGCCAGCATGGCAGGATGGATAGCTCAGGGAGGCAAAACAGGGCCCCCCGAAGACGCTCACCTGCTAATCCCCTGAACCTGTGACCACGTGATCTTACATGACAAAGGCAACTTTGCGGAGGGGACTAAGCCTAGCACCCTGAGATGGGAAATGATCCTAGATTATCAGGATGAGCCCAGTGTCATTCCAAAGGTGACAAGAGGAGGCAGGAGGGTCTGAGTCAGGAGCAGGAAATGTGATGACAGTAGCAGAGGTTAGAGGGATGCAGGGAGGGGTCTGTGAGCCTAGTAATGCAGGTGGCTTCTAGAAGCTGAAAAAGGCAATGAAATGGATTCTCCTCTGAAGCCTCCAGAAGGAACGTAGCCTTGCTGGCACCTGGATCTTAGATTTCTGACCTCCAGACCGTAAGAGAGAATAAATTCGGGTTGTTGTAAGGCCCTCAGTTTGTGGTAAACTATCAACACTCCCTCGCCCATGGTCAGCATTGCTGGAACAGAGGTATGTGGGTGACTCAGGGAGTACGAACAGGGCGAGGGTCTCTCTTTCTGGGGAGGCCACAGAAGGCCTCACAGAGGAGGTGACTGAACTGTTCCCAAAGGCCAAGGAGAAGTCTCGAAGCCAGGGGAGTTCCAAACAGCATTCCAGGCAGCAGGTAAGGACGAGCACAGACACAGAGGCAGGGGAGCACAGGGCATGCCCATGCACTAGGAGGACCGTGGCATGACCAGGCCCGGGGGCAGGGGAGGCTGGAAGAGGAGTCTGGAAAGACGAATGGCAGCCCAGCTCTAAAGCGGGGATGGCTACATGGACCAGGCCATGCAAGGGAAATGTAAGCATTTTCTCAGGAACTTGACCAAACCTCAAAGCCCGGGACAGTGTGCTAGGTGCCCTGGACAGAGAACAGAGGCTAGGATGAAGCAAGCAAGACATTGGCTCTGGGCAAAACCGAAGGGGGTGCCAGAAACTCAGTAATCAAGATCAGTAAGTAATCAAGATAGGGTAGTGTTTAAAAATTCAAAATTAAGACCCCAAATACCAAAGTTCTAAGTAAAGACAGGATCAGTTATGGTGCCCTGATGAGACACCTCGGAGCCTGAGGCAAACGGGAAAATCAGCCATTCTGATCCTGTTTTCAAATTTTTGTTATTTTGTTCATCATGGAATTTTTTGCATTAATTTTGATTTTTTGGTAACTGCATTAAAGTATTACCTACCTGAAGCTATTATATACAGAATGGATAAACAACAGGTCCTCCTGTATAGCATAGGGAACTACATTCAATACCTTATGATAAAGCATAATGGAAAAGAAAATTTTTTAAAAAAGTATATATATATATATATATATATATATATGTTTGTATAACTGAATCACTTTGCTATACAGCAGGAATTAACACAACGGTGTAAATCAACTATACTTCCATTTAAATATATAAATAAATAAATATATATCACTTACCTGGATCACCGAGTTTTTGGTGCTCTCTTAAATTTTATACCCACACAGTGCCTCACTCACCTCACGCTAGCCCCAGCCCTGCCTCTACCTTCTAAAGCAGGGGTTCCCCAACCCCCAGGCCATGGACCGGTACCATCCACGGCCTGTTAGGAGCCATGCTGCACAGCAGGAGGTGACGGCGGGCCAGTGAGTGAAGCTTCGTCTGCCGCTCGCCATCGTTCGCATTACCGCCTGAACCAATCCCCCCTACCCTGATCCAGGGAAAAACTGTCTTCCATGAAACCGGTACTTGGTGCCAAAAAGGCTGGGGACTGCTGATCTAGAGAGTACATGCCAGTCAGCTGATATCACCCTCAACAGCCTGTGTGAGACTGGGCTGAGATTCAAAGAGGATTTCCTTATGGTGAGAGAGAATTTTTTTTTTAATTTGAGAAAGTAGAAGGGAGAGTTTGACTTGTATGCCCCGGTATTTGGAGGTAAAGAGACTGAAGTCTCCTGCAGGCCTGGCTACAGCAGCCCACCAAGGAACAGTTGAAAGGGGGCAGCTGAGGGGCCCATTCTCCACCACCATTTGGGAAACAGGGGTACACGGGTTCCCCCAGGCCAGGTGTAGGCTGGAGGGAGGAGATGGGTCAGAGAAGTGCTGAAGGGACCCTGCTCTGATCAACTTCCGGCTGCAGAGAGGAAACCCCAACAGAGGAGGCTGTGGAGTGTACCACTGCGGGGACAGGAGCTGGGGAGAGTCAGAAGAAGTTCAGAGGGTACATTGTCTGCATCAGGAAATGGTAGATCCAGGGCCACCATGGGGTGTCTCAGAAGAAGCTAATACATGCCTCATACAAGCTATGTGACTCACAGAGGGCATTCAACAGCCAAGGGAGAAGTAGGAACAAAAGCTCAGCTAAGTCAAAAGAACTTTGACCAGCGTCCCACGCGTCTTTCCTCTGGGACCCACCCTGGGAAAGCCAGCCATGAGGCAGAGGGTGTGACACGGAACAGGAGAGAGAAAGGGCAGGCATGAGCCCACTTCCCCCTGATGGATGATGAAGCTGAGTCAGGAGAGGAAGGAAGCATATTTGAATAGCCTGAGAAATCACTGTCTTGTTTAAGATTGGACTGGATTTTTAATACCTGAAAATGACGCTAATTGGACCCCAAAGTGACTAAAAAAGAATAGGCTTTGCCCAAGATCAGTTGGAGCATAACTGAAAATAGTGAGGAGGAGAACGGAAACCAGTCTACAGAGTTCAATCCATTTAGTAAAACAGTTATGCTGGGTCTTCTCCACTGGGATCCAGCCTGTGTCTTTCCCTGCTCTGCTCAGGGCTCCCAGAGACTCATTCCTACAGAGAGCAGCATATTGTCTCCCAAGATGGCCACTGTGATGATTTAATTGTACCAACTTGATTGGACCAGGAGGTGCCCAGATCTTTGGTCAAACATTATTCTGGGTGTGTATGTGAAGGCAGTTTTGGATGAAATTAACATTTGAATGAATCAACTGAGTAAAGCAGATTGCCCTCCCCAATATGGTGGGCCTCATCCAAGTTGAAGGCCTGAATAGAACCAGAAGGCTGAATAAGAGGGAACTTCTCCAGCCTGACTGCTTGAGCTGGGACAGCAGTCCTCTCCTACATTCAGACTAAAACTTTCACCATCAGCTTTCCTGGGTCTCCAGGTTGCCTCCTACAGATCTCAGGACTTCTCAGCCTCCATGGCCGTGCGAACCAATTCCTACAGTAGATAAATAACTGTTCTGTTCCTCTGACTAATACAGCTACCTTTCAGTTGGGTTCTGCCAATGTCAGCCAAGACCTGCCTCTGCCCCTTCCCTCTGGCAGCACCCCATCCCCCCATGACCATGACCCCTCAAAGAACTCCAGGTCTCAGAGACTCTAGTAACAAAATTTCCTCCCATGGTGTCTTCAACCCTAGGGCTGAATGTGATTACTTTCATTTTTGCTAGCTCTGGGTGTTTCAACATCTTTTGTTTGTTCCTTTAAACCCTGTCCACAAATGCCCTCTATAATTAGACCCTTCCTTAAAAGTCTCCTCGTTTAAACCATCTGAGTGGATTCCACTTCCTGTCTGGACCCTACTGATGCATCCAGGAGGAGGGATTCCTCTTTCACTTTGACTAGAGAGAGAGAAGCAAGAATGAGTGGAGATGCAGATGTGTCTTGGGTAGAGATGAAGTGGGCAGGAAGTTGGGGGAAATCACACTGTTGGCTTGTGTTTTCTTTATGCAGAAAGATGGAAGATTAAATGCTAAAATGGAATCAAGGCAGTGAAGCTTTGAAGCAGGTGGCAAAAGAAGTGGAAGGACCACCGTTCATTTTTAGAGGCACAACTCTGCACCTTTGGATGATTCTCTTGGTCGACTGAGCAGCTGAGTCAGATCACACGCATCTTCAGGGATGTGCACTGTTCCGCTTAAGAAACCCCAACTACAGATAACAATCAAAATGATGTTCAGGACAGCATGAGTTCATAGACTGAATAGGTTCATTGTATTTGTCACAAAGGGGTTAACAGTGCTGGGCACATCAGTGAAGATCAAATGCACAAATACTGCACAGTAAGGACCCTACCAACTCATATCTTATCTTGGAACATTTCATGGCTTGAATTGCCAGATGAGAGTTCATGACTCATAATTCATCAAGGGCCATGTCCACTGACTTGTGTAATCAAAAAACTTACAAACTCCCACTTTAACCCTTTGAGACAGCATGGTGTGGTGGAAAAAGCAAGGAGTCTGGATAAGTTGATAACTTACTAGGTGAATTTTGGCAAATCACTTAAACTCCCTGCCTTTCCATTTTCTCATCTGTAAAATGAGGATAATGCCACTTTAGCACTCTGAGCTTAAGAAGCTGGCCCTGAACTCAAAAAAAAGAGAACTATGTTTTTAAACATAATGAGAGAAGTTTATTTCATTTAATAGTCTAATTTGTACCATTTGCCACATACTTCATTTACATAATGAAAATTTGCCCTGTGTTCATTTGATATATTCTAATAAATAAGAAATTTGCCTAGGTAGACAATAGGTTTGGGCGATTACTGTGATAACATGCGAGTTTCCTACCTACTACTGGAGCCTCCAAAAGGGAGCTATACTTGAAGTCTGGGTTAACATGGCAATAATGGTAGAGTCTACACGATCCTGAAGAGTGTGTGTGGAAAAGGAATCATTGAGGTAACCTGGTCATTCTTTGGCCACCATGATATCAATTATGCACATTTGGAAATAGTCCATAGATCATATTATAGCTACTGCAAATGACTTTGAATAAGACTCAGACAGGTCATGGAAGAGACAAGTACCTGTCAGACACCAGTGCCATGGATGATAAAGAATCAAGCACAAGGCATCTGTGGAGTCACTTTACAGGGAAAGCATCTTTAAGAGAAGAGATCCAAGGCTGAACAGCTGAGCTGACATTCTGAGGTTATCCTGCACCCACCACAGGCAAATTCCAAAGCTTTTTGCAAAAAAAAAAATATTAGACACTCAGACACTCCTTTTGTTTCCTACCTTTTTAAACTCCCCAGTACTAGACAGATTGACCCCCAGGTGGGAGATTATCTTTGAACTTCTACTTCTCCCTGCTATCACTTTCCCACATTATCACAGTGACTGAGGAGTCTGCATCTGGGGGGGGGGTAGGAAGGGCATAGATGGAGAAAGAGAAACTTGGAGAAAAAGAAGACAGAATGTGATACTCAAGTGTCAGAATAAAATTGTTCTTTACAGTTACTCCAAGGAGCTGGTCCTATGAATTTCCAGTAACCTTAACAATTAGTTTCCATGGCCTCAATCACACTGAGCTGTTTTATTACTAAAACAACCAAAGCACTTTTCACAGATGATGATATTAAAGCACAGAAAGATAAGGAAATGGGTGAGATTTGGGGCAGAAAAGTCCCACTCTGGAAGAAAGAGGCAGTTATCAACCATCCCTAACCTTCGCAGGCTTACCATGACTAGAAGTTACAAGACATCAGGTCTGCACATAGAGAGATCTGGAATGTCACATTTTATAACCCAATGTGCCCCTTCAGTAGAACATATATTATTTAATATTGTGTGTCAACGTGACTGATTCCTTATGAATAATTAGTACTCTTCACAGACGCTGGGGAAAAAAAAAAACCCCAAAAAGTCTAGAGCTGGAAATTTGAGGTTCAGGCCAGTTTAAGCTCCCTTTGTTCCTGAATCAGTGATAAGTAAATTATCAAATATTCTCAGGGACTGAAACAGGCAGACTGGACAATATGAGGGATTTATTTCAAATCCAGTTTCTATGTCCACTCATCTCTTAGGCAAAATGCTGCCTGAATCAACTCATGACTTGCAAACGTCCCTTTCCAATTACACATCTCTCCCACATTTGCTTTGAGGTCATGACCCAGTGAGTTGTTTGAATATCAGCCCAGCAACCTGCACTGCTGAGTTTTTATTTTGTTCTAGTCTTTTGACTTTTATTGAAATTTTCCAGATACATTTGAAAAGAATGTGTATTCTGCTCTTGTTGAATGTGGTGTCTTTACATATCAGTTAGGTCAAGGCAATTAATAGCGTTCAAATCTTCTGTATCATTACTGATATTTTTGTATAGTTGTTCTATCAGTTACTGAGAAAAGAGTGTTAAAAATCTTGAACTGTGGACTTGCCTAGTTCTCCCTTCAATTTTACTGGTTTGTGTTCCATACATTTGGATGCTCTGTCGTTAGGCACATACACATACAGAATGGGTACATTTTCCTGATGAATTGGTCCTTTAATCATTATGAAATGATCCTTGTTATCTTTTTTTTTTTTTTTTTTTTTTTTTTTTTTTTTGCGGTACGCGGGCCTCTCAGTGTTGTGGCCTCTGCCGTTGCGGAGCACAGGCTCCGGACGCGCAGGCTCAGCGGCCATGGCTCATGGGCCCAGCCGCTCCGCGGCATGTGGGATCCTCCCGGACCGGGGCACGAACCCGTGTCCCCTGCATTGGCAGGCGGACTCTCAACCACTGCGCCACCAGGGAAGCCCTTGTAATACTCCTTGCCTTGACATCTATTTTGGCTAATATTATTATAGGCACTCCAGCTTTCTTATACTTACTACTGTTTTCATAAGGTATTGTTTTCCATTCTTCTACTTTCAGCCTGTTTCTTTAAATTAAAAGTGTGAGAAAAGATACATGCACCCTTATGTTCATACCAGCACTCTTTACAATACCCAAGACATGGAAACAACCTAAATGTTCATCAACAGATGACCAGATAATGAAGATGTAGTATATATATACAATGGAATACTACTCAACCATAAAGAAGAATGAAATAATGCCATTTGCAGCAACATGGATGGACCTAGAGACCATCATACTAAGTGAAGTAAGTCAAAAAGAGAAAGACAAATATCATATGATATCGCTTATATGTGGAATCTAAAATATGACACAATTGAACTTATCTATGAAACAGAAACAGACTCACAGATATAGAGAACAGACTTGTGGTAGCCAAGGGGGAGAGGGGTCAGGGAGGGATAGACTGGGAGTTTGGGATTAGCAGATGCAAACTATTATATATAGAATGGATAAACAACAAGGCCCGACTGTATGGCATAGGGAACTATATTTAATATCCTGTAATAAACCATTTAAAAAGTGTCTCTCATAAACAGCATAAAGAGGAATTCAGGTTTTCTCTGCTATCCAAAAGTAGGGCATTTCTATGAAACCCTTTGTAAGCTGAAATGGCATAAAGCAAAGAAGCAATTACCTCAGGACACATCTTGCTAACGGATGCACAAGATAAATTGAGATAAAACACAGAGTGCTCACAGACACAGTTCAAAGCTGTGGCAGCTTGACGCTGAGGTGCTGAGTGTAGCTTCCAGGGAAGGAGCTTGGCAGTGCCCCTCTCACTGCTCAGGGTGCATGCTGCCTCTATAACTTCTCACTGCAGAACAAATGCTGAACACTATTATCACTTTTTGCCTTTTTTCATAAAAGCGAAAATCCTCTTCAGCTTTCTTTCAGTTAGCAGAAACATGTACTAATACAGGGCTTTCATAAAAGCAAAGTGGGGTAAAGTGAACTTTCCAAAAGTGGGAATACTTATATTGCTTTTCCATCAATCTGACAATCTCTGCCTTTTAATTGGTCAGCTTTGTCCACTTACATTTAATACAAATATTGATATGTTGGGTTTAGGTCTACCATTTTATTATTTGTTTTCTACTTGTCCCATCTCTTTTTTGATCTTCTATTCCTCCTTTCCTACTGTCTTTTGGGTTAATCAATTATTTTTTAGTATTCCATTTTAATTCCCCTATTGGCTTTTAAAAACCACATTTTTAGTGGTTTCACATAAAATGTGGGAAACCTGCAACATTATGGTTCCATTAACCACCTCCAGTTCTTTGTACCACTATTGTCATATATTACATGTATATATATTTTAAACCCCACTGACTAGAGTATTTTTTGTTAAAGAAATTAACATTTCCTGACTAATAAAGTGGCCGAGTTACTCAATCATAGGCCTGGATTTCTGGCAAAATCATTTCACAGATGACAAGAACAACAGTTATATTTAGTTTTTGCCTCTCTAATGACCCATTTAAGCATCCACCTGATCCTACTGGAATTCCAACATCTGTTTTTGAGGCTCACCCCCATTCTCCCCTTCCCCCGGCTTAAACTGCCCAAGGACTTAAGGGTTTACTTGATCCAAAGGGATATTCTACTTCTAATACCAGGGAGAGAGAGAAAGGGGAGGAGAAAGAGGTGATTGTAGAGGAGGAATAAGAGGACAAGGAGGGGCTTCCCTGGTGGCGCAGTGGTTGGGAGTCCGCCTGCCGATGCAGGGGACACGGGTTCGTGCCCCGGTCTGGGAGGATCCCGCATGCCGCGGAGCGGCTGGGCCCATGAGCCATGGCTGCTGGACCTGCGCGTCCGGAGCCTGTGCTCCGCAACGGGAGAGGCCACGGCGGTGAGAGGCCCACGTACCGCACAAAAAAAAAAAAAAAAAAAAAAGAGGACAAGGAGAAGAGGAAAGGAGAGGAGAGAATGCGGAGTCCGATTGGCCCACTGGCACAATGGCTTCTGGACTGACACTTGCTGTCCCTGTAGGACACTGACCCAGTGCACGCTTGCGAGGCACACTTGCCTGTTTCCAGCTAAGAGTCTTGCTAGCCCAGATCTGTCCAAGCAAGAGTGGGGTTCCATGGTGGGAATATAAATTGATTCAGCCACTATGGAGAACAGTATGGAGGTTCCTTAAAAAACTAAAAATAGAACTACCATATGACCCAGCAATCCCACAGAGAACTACCATATGACCCAGCAATCCCACTACTAGGCATATACCCAGAGAAAACCGTAATTCAAAAAGACACATGCACCCTAACGTTCATTGCAGCACTATTTACAATAGCCAGGACATGGAAGCAACCTAAATGCCCCTTGACAGACGAATGGATAAAGAAGATGTGGTACATATATACAATGGAATGTTACTCAGCCATAAAAAGGAACAAAATTGGGTCATTTGTAGAGACAAGGATGGATCTAGAGACTGTCATACAGAGTGAAGTAAGTCAGAAGAGAAAAACAAATATCGTATATTAACACATATATGTGGAACCTAGGAAAATGGTACAGATGAACCAGTTTGCAGGGCAGAAATAGAGACACAGATGTAGAAGACAAACATATGGACACAGGGGGGAAAGTGGCAGGGGGGGTGGTGGTGGGATGAATTGGAAGATTGGAGTTGACATATATACACTAATATGTATAAAATGTATAGCTTATAAGAACATGCTGAATAAAAAATAAATAAAATAGAATAAAAAAGAGTGGGGTTCCACACTTGAACTTCAAGGTCATACTGTCCTAGTTCACACTCACAAGCTCTACCACTGTTCCCCCAAAGCACAAGGACACACTGGGGAGGCTGGATCACAGTCACTATCAATTCAGGGACAGCCTGAACCTGCTCACAAATTCCAAGGGCCTGGGGCAGGACTGGGCACTGTGTCTCCTCCCCTCATTGTGAGCTCCCACTCTGACACCCTTGGTGTCCTTCCTTTCACAGGCCTTGGTCAGGACCCCCTGTTAGACCCTCCTCCTCAATTTCCCTGTCCTTGAACTCCAGAGAGGGTTGTAATGTCAGTCCTTCTTTTTCTGCAAGGCTTCCAGGTTTCTAAGGCAAGTTGGTGCATTTCCCAACTCCTGTCCCTGCCCCAGCTGCATCCCCCACAGACCTGTGCTTGGAGGGAGAGGCAGCCCGGGGGTGGGGGTCAGACAAGCCTCCTGTCCTTTCTTCCCCCAGGATGTGAGTACCACTGTCCATCCCCTTGCATATCTATAGGAATTATGCCCGTGGCTCTTCCCTGATCAAAAAAATCCATCTTGAGGTGACTTCTTCTATCTGCCTAGACATTGAAGATGCTGGCACAGCTTCTAAATCCAAGCTCACCTGGTACCTCAATACACAAACATCTACTCTCCCTTCCTTGGTGATGAGCACATTGGAGCTGGATTGATATTTGAATCCCCAGTGGCTAGAACAATGCTTGGCGCAGAGGAAATGCTCCACAAATGTGAAAGAAAGAAAGAAAGAAGAAAGAAAGAAAGAAAGAAAGAAAGAAAGAAAGAAAGAAAGAAAGAAAGAAGAAAGGAAGGAAGGAAGGAAGGAAGGAAGGGAGGGAGGGAGGAATGCTGAGTAAATCCAGGCTGGGGTGATGAGAGAAACAGTCTATAGGGAACAGAGGAAATGCCTGCACATCTCTTGCTTCCCTGAATGCTCCTCACAAAGAGGTAAAATCTTACTGAGTCTGATTCCAAGGCATTGACTGAGTCGTGTGTGCTAGTGCACAGGATGACGTGTGTCCACACGCTGTGCACATCCCTGTAGCCTCCTCTTCTGCCCTTCCTTCCAACAGGCTATAGGTGGAGGGGGTGGGGGCCAGCATTTCCCCAGGGTGGCCAGCATCCCCTGCAGGCTATCCCTAGTGGAAAGAAAAGACCCTGGTACAGGAAGATCTGCCCACCAGGTCTCCTCTCTCAGAAGATGCTGCTGAAACATCCTTAGGGCTCCAGTGCCTCTCGTGGCCAAATCAGATCTGGATATGTCATCCTCTCCTCCAACCATTGTGAGCTCTAGCTATTGTGGTTAATCTGATGAAATAACTGTGACTTTCCTTCAAGTGATCTGAGCCTCTGAGCCCTGAGAACTGGAGCTGAGCTTTGAGAAGCAGGAAGAGAAGGGAAACGGCATTCATCCATCCTGGAGCGGCACTGACCGCATTGCCTGCCGCAGGGCTAGTGCTGAGCGAGAGGTGCTGCTTTCCTAAGCATCTGACACGCACAGATTGAGAGGAAGAGTCTCAGCCTATGAAATGGACCCAAACCTGAGGCTCAAAAAAGTTAAGTAATTTACCCAGGATCACACAGCCAGAAAGCGTTCTTCCTCAGTGTTACCAAGGCTTGGCGTATCCTACTCCAATTTTCTTTATTTGACCTGGGATCTACTTGAGACTGTATGTGAAAAATCTGATTTTCTAAGATGAGAGACAGTGCTCTCCAATACACTATATCCAGGTGGTTCAGACAGTGAGCTAATTCAGCCAGCCCCGTATTCCCTTACTAAAACCCACACCGAGACAACAATAAAAAGAGGAATAGCCCAGTTAAAAACTGGGCAAAGCATCTGAAAAGACATTTCTCCAATGAAGATATGCAAATGGTCATGAAGCACATGAAAAGATGCTCAACATCATTAGCCATCAGGGAAATGCAAATCAAAGCCACACAAGATACCACTTCACAGCCACTGGGAGGGCTGTCATTAAAAGTCAGATAGCAAGGAATTCCCTGGTGGCCTAGTGGTTAGGATTCTGCAGGTTCACTGCCGTGGCCTGGATTCAGTCCCTGGTTGAGGAACTGAGATCCTGCCAGCAGCACGGCACAGTCAAAAAAACCCAAACAAACAAACAAACAAATAAACCCCCCAAAAAGTCAGATAGTAAATGTTTGTGAGGATGTGGAGAAATTGGAACCCTGAGACACTGCTGGTGAGAACATACAACGGTGAAGCCACTTTGGCAAACCATCTGGACGTTCCTCAGATGATTAAACATAGATTTATCGTATGATCCAACAATTTCACTCCTAGGTATGTACCCAAGAGAAATGAAAACCTATGTCCATACAAAAACTTGGGCATGAATGTTCATAGCAACATTATTCATAACAGCCAGAAAAGTGGAAACACACAAAATGCCCACTAACGAATGAATGAATAGATAAGATGGGATATACCCATACAGTAGAATATTATTCAGCCATGAAAAGGAATGAAGTACGGATACAAGCTACACATGAACTTGAAATCCTTATGCTATGTGAAGGATGCCAGTCACAAAGGACCACGTGGTGTGTGACCCCATTTACGTGAAATGTCCAGAGCAGGCAACTCTGTAGAGACAGAAAGCAGGTTAGTGGTTGCCAGAGACCAGGGGGAGGGAGGACTGGGCTAAGGGGTACAAAGTTTATTTTTGGAGTGATGAAATTCTAAAATTCATTATGGTGGTGGTTGCACAACTCTGTGTATATACCAAAAGCCATTGAATTGTACCCTTGGAATGAGTAAGCTGTATGGTGTGTGACTTATATCTCAATAAGCCTTTTTAAAAAACCCATATTGTGTTCGCTTCAGCCACACATATACTAACATTGGAACTATACAAGGAAATCATCACGGCCCCTGTGCAAGATGACACGCACATCTATGACACATTCCATATTTTGTCTATTGTCGAAGCCAAAAAATAAAATAAAATACTGAAAACGTTTCGGTAGGCTTTGCCTGAGGAAAGAATCCACCAACACAGCTCAATTTTAAATGTTTATTTTTTGGTTTTATTTCATTCTATTCAAATGTGTCATTTAAAGTCAAAACTAAACATTGTTTTTAAAAGTTGGTATGAGCTTTTGAAAGACATGGTTTGATTCCCAGCTCTGCCTGTGGCTAAACCATGTGATGTTGGGCAAGTCAATTCCGCTCTGGGTCTGGGTCTCCTCACTGCAAAACGGGAGCAATGACCTATGCTACCTTGTAATGGGGTTCAGGCTGCGTCTTCACCAGGGACATCCTGGGTGGAGGTGAGTGGGACCCACGGCTACATCTGCTCAGAGGGGGGTCTCTGCTACTAATTGTCACAAGGGCACCCTTGGAGCTAATGCCAGCCTCCAATGTTACAAAGCCTAGAAATATTATTTCTAAAATGCTAAGCAAAGTGAGGGTACATGGTAAGTAGTCAGCTAACGGCAAAGGATGACTTCAGCTGCAAATAACTGAAAATACTCTCACAAAACTGCAAGTCCTGAAGGACAGTGGGGGCCAGGAGGTCCAGTCAGGCCTCCTGCTCGGGTCTACCCCTCCCTGGGCTAGCTCTTTCTTCAGACCAGAAGCAAGATGGCAGCAGTGCTTGTAGGCCTGACATCCTAATGTCCCAAGATCTCATATCTTAGAGACTTAGCAATTAGTGAGCTGAGCAGAATTCTACACTCATCCACTTAATGAATATATTCCTTCAGCGCTGACTCATTCTGGGCCCACTTCTAGGTACTGGAGATCCTTACATTCCTCGGAGAATCAGATAATGAGCAAACAAATGTAAAAACAAGGTAATTCCTAATTGTGAAACGTGTTAAGAAAGAAATAAAATATGGTGATAATAAAGCATCCCTGGGGGAGGTAACTTCAGACAGGCTGGTCTGGGAATGCATCTCCAAGCAGACTGGACTGCTTTGGTGAGGGAGGGAGGAGACAGACAGTGCAGGGTCCTGGATGGCCGTGTGCATGAGAAGTTCTGCTTTTATTCCAAGTAAAATGTGAAGCCATCAAAGTTAGGGAGGGGAGGACATCTGCTGTGAAAGACACAGATTGAATCACAGCTCCATCAAATTACTCACCCATCATGACCCTCAGTTTCCACGCCTGTAAAATGGGATTAAAAATTCCTACCTCATTGTATATTAGAAATTTGCTACCAGAATAGATCTCAAAAGTTCTCATCACAAGAAAAAAAAAAGTTGTCACTACGTGTGGTAATGGATGTTAACTAGACTTAGGGTGGTGATTATTCCACAATATATACAAATACACAAATGCCAAAGCATAATGTTGTGCACCTGAAACTAAAATAATGTTATATGTCAATTATATCTCAGTTTAATGAATAAATAACTCATTCACAGGGTTATAAGAACAAAACATGAAAATAGAAATGTACTGCGCAGGAAAATAAATATTAGCAACCTCTTCCATGTGTTTCTTTAAAAACCGAGGGCTGAGATGTTTAGAGGGAAGTGTCTGCAACCTACTTTGAAATGCATCAGAAAAGTAAGCTGTTTTGATGGGTGGAGAGAGAGGGTGGGTGATGGGTAGGTATGTAATGAAATGTTAATGGACGAATCTGGGTAATAGATATATGTCTGTTCACTGTAAAATTTAAGGAATTTGCAAATGCTTCTCCCCTCCCTCTCCAGCTTCACATGCTCTCCTTTCTTGTCTGATGGCGTTAGCAAGTTACCTTGCAGTCCTGCCGAGTAATTCGGTCCAAAGCGGGACATATGTCCACTGTGCGGGGACAGTGACCGGGCGTCAGGAACGAAGTTTTGCAGTGAAGCCCCGGCGGGGCGGAGCCTTGGCCGCTTGAGAACATGCGGGGCTGTCGCCGCCAGAGGGCGGGCTCGTGGCGTCCTGAGCTCGAAAGGCGGCGTGGACAGCGCGGCAGGAAGCCGGGTTCCTTCCCTCGAGCAGAATCAGCCCAGGGACCCGCCGCCTCTGTAATTACCTGCAGAAAACAGCCCTTCAGACAGGACAGTCTGAGTCAGCGCCTACAGTCTGGCCCCGCAGATTCTGATGAAGAAGAGGAGGGAGGGAAGAAAGGAACGCGCGTTGAGCAAGTGTCAGACAGTGCTCCGTGCCTTCCATCATTTATTTCATGTTTTAGTTATGAATCAGTCTGAAAATAGAACAGGAGTTGAAGTGCAAAGGATCTACATTTCACTCCTGGTAGAGACTGCCCAGGGAATTCCTGGTTCTCCGAGGGGAGAGTAGCTTTTCGGGAGACAACTTTCCTCCCTACCGCACCCCTCTCCAGCAAAGGGACTCAGAGTAGCTGTGTCCCCTGGGCTGAGATAGCACCTCGTGGTGGCTTCCGGCGACCTCACCCAGCGTCTTCAAGGAGACTGCCCACCCCACGCAGATCTGCCCACCAGCTTCTTCCTGTGGGACTGGGGAAGGGGGTGGGGAGTGTTAACCTTGAACCCTTAGCTCAAACCATCCACAGCTCCCTCTAATGGAAGCACTTTCTGAGACTATCTGGTACCCTAGCTACCGGAGATGTAGGCATAAATTATCAATCCCTCGGTATTTTTCAATCATAATCATTCAAAGCCACTCTATACAAACCAGTAGTTTCCTCAGATTTTCTTTTTTGCATAGTCACAGCCTAAACGTCTCAAATATTATCTTCAGAAGCCTCTACCCCATGTCCCCACCCAACAGACCAACCCAGAGCCTCTGGGCGTGTAGCCCAGCAGGGAGCCCCAGCCCTAAATGTTCCTTGGGGCTTCTTAAATGTCAGCCAACTTATCCTCCCCTAGAAGGGAAGCAGGGCTATTCCAGAAAAGTTACCTCCTGACTTTAGACTTGCCAGATTGGGAGAAGGGGAGATCTGAATCCCACGGGAATTTGGTTAGAAAGGCTGGTATGTCCCAGATTTTGATTAATGCTTCTTTGGTGTTTAAATACTTTTATTCACAATAATACGTGTTAGGCCTAAGAAATAAGATAAGCATGAAGACAATTAAATTCATCCATGAACCCATCCTGAGCTAACCACTCCTACATTTTGGTGTGTACTGCACTGAACTTTTTATTTCTGTGCATCAATTAAAACATGCCATTTTTCTTTGAATGATATAAGATACACTATTTGATACACTATTTGTAACTTGTTTTTATTATTTAATAATGATCACAAGTACCATTCAATGGTTAAAGGATAATTATTTAAAGATGAAATTATGACTCTCCTACATATATAAAATGAACACATGTTAAAATTTTTATTTAATTCATTATTAACGAGGGGACAATTAAGAGGTTATAACAGAGGAGTCAAGATAACAGAGACATTTATAGATGAGGAATACTGAAATGGATTTACAAATGAACACAAAAGTGGCTTCTTCCACTGGGGAGGAGCTAGACACATGAACCTCCACCAGACAGAATTTAGTTGCATGTCTATAAAGAATTATTTGCATTGCTATCAGTTGTGGAGATACAAAATAGCCCAAAGGCCATGAAAGGTGAAGAACCCCATAGAATCAGAATCACCTAACCCAGGTGGCTGTGCTCCACACAAGGCCTAGTTTTCAACTGAGGTACATAAACACTACACTGCATAAACAAATATACGTCCATGCTCTCTTTTTAATGGTCACATTTTTATTATGTTGATGTTTCTATAATTTATTTAGCAAACTGTTATTGGACTTCTAATTCTTCATTAGTATAATCAATGCTGGGGTAGTTCCCTCACTACAAACATCTTTGAACATTATCTGATTCATCCCTTCAGATAAATTCCTAGAAATGAAACTGTGGAAGGATGTGCAGATTTCCAAGTTGTCTGATGCCTGTTGACAAATGGCCTTTATAAGCATCTTTCTAACCCACTTTGAATCCTCCCTCAAGTCCAAACTCTCTCAAGTCTGATTTAAGATTCAGAGATTTTATGCGCTATTGACGTAAAACAAATAGACTGCCAGTTATTTCTCCAGCAAAAATGGGTTTATTTAGGATCATCAAAGAATTGCAGTTCAGGGTCTGCAACTGTGGTGAGCCACATGCAAGTCTCTAGCAAAAACAGAGAGGAGAACCCTTTTATAGAGGGAAAAGGAAGTGGGAGGGCTGTAAACAGAGTCTGTGGCTTTTCATTTACTAAGTTGTGACTGTCTCTCATTGGTTGTGTTCCTGCAGGCAAGAAGAGTGAGTTCTTTCTTCTTCGCAGAGCCTGAGAGCTCCCCGCTCTGCTCTCCTGACTCTATTTTAATTGAGGTTTCTGTTTATTAATTTTTAAATGCTCCTTTGGCAAGAAATGATTTCTTGCACAGAAATTTCATTCCACTTCTTGGTAAAATTATTTGCTAATGAAGGAAAAGACTACAGGGTGTGAAGTCAATGGAGAATTCAAACAAATGTGCAGATAAGTCAACCTAAGCCATTATTTCTGCAAATTCCCTCTTTCATAGTCTGCTCCTAATAACACCCTCCCCTCCCCATCTCCAAAACCACACAGATCTTCCCCCCCCCACAGCACCCTCTCCTTAGAAGCAGAGAGAAAAGAGTCCCTCAGACCACTGGTGTCTTGAGACCTAAGTTTTCCCACCCCTACTTCTTCCCAGTTAGAGTGATTTCCCAGCACTTCTGAGAAGAGATCTAGGGGGTCTTATTCAATCCTACCAAGCCTGTTATAAAATTAGTCTGATAACACCCATCAGGCAAGGTCACTGGGAGAATTTGACAATCTGAAATTTACCCAAGCCCTTTTCTTCCAACAAACAAAGATGGTGAAGAAACCCCCCAAACCCATGTGTTCCAAAGTCCACCTATCTTTTTGCATTCTGGGAAACAGCTTACCACAAAGGACAACCTTCCCCATGTGACTTAGATAAGACTTGCGGTCCACTCTCTCCCATGACTCCTCATAAGACTCACAGACACCCCTCTAATTACCTGTGATGAGGCCAGACACAGTCCCTCCAACCTCCTGTTCTTTGTCTCAGAAGTGATTGCCCAAACTATTGGTCCCCCTGAAACTAGCTAGACACAGAGGTGAACATTTTCTGTCTGGTTGACTGACACTCCCCCTGATCACAAAACAACACCGACTGTACAATTACCCCATGGATAAATTGTCTGCTCCTTCCTAGACAAGTTTAAGGGACTTTTCTACTCTCTTTGGATCTGGGGTACTCTACCTATTGCAACGGCTTGAACAAAATCAATTTCCTTATTGGTTTATTTTTTGTTTGGTTTTGGGCAGGAGGGTGGGAGTGATGGGGGACCTTTAACACACTTCTCTTAACTCAGAGTGCAATTCTCCTCTCTCCCTCTCTCCCCCCTCCCCTCTCTCTCTCCCCACCCCTTTCTCCCCCCCAACCCCCCACCCCCCGCCCCAAGGCTAGCAGCTGGGAGTAGTTCCTAGTAACTCCCAGTCATAGCTGAGGTGCATCTGTTCCTAGCCAGGATCCCACCCCAAGAAGTCTCTGCCTGTTTCCTTTCTTTAAGGGGTGGCTCCCACTCCCACAAGTTTCTGCCCACCCTCTGAAAGAACAAGGGACTGTATAGGCTCTATCTAGCTCACCTGCTGTAAACTGCCTACCCTAGGAGGTGGGAAGGGTGGGTGGAGCATTGGTACGGAGTGCTCCTAGAGGAGGGTGGGTCAGCTTGGGGAAAGCGTGCACCTGAGGGTCACGAAGAGGCCAGAGGAGCCCCTGGGCATGGCCATGTTCATTCACCTCAGACGCTGCCTGCCCTCCCACACCTGAGGCCAGCTCTATGGGAGGGGTCTAATCCTGGAGACTGGCTGGAAGAGCAGATAGGTTTGGGGAGGCGGGACACGGGACGAACACGTGCTCCAGAGGGAACATTTCATTCACCCGTTCATTCAACAAACTTGAATTGAATTAACACAATTGAGTTTCAAGAATATGTATGGAATGGGTGAGCGAATGAATGACAAAGTATAGTAAGTCCCCTACATACGAACGAGTTCCGTTCCAAGAGCGTGTTTGTAAGTCCAATTTGTTCGTAAATCCAACACAGTTAGCCTAGGTACCCAACTAACAAGATTGGCTCTATAGTACTGTACTGTAATAGGTTTATAAAACTTTTCACACAAATAACACATAAAAAATAAACACACAAAAATAAACACTTTTAATCTTACAGTGCAGAACCTTGAAAAGTACAGTAGTACGGTACAACAGCTGTCATCGAGGGGCTGGCATCGAGTGAACAGGCAAGAAGAGTTACTGACTGGAGGAGGAAGAGGAGGTGGGAGATGGTAGAGCTGAAGGGTCATCAACAATAGGAGACAGAGGGCGAGCTGCAATGTCACTCGTGCCTGACATTGATGGAATGCACGTTCGCATCTTTGAAAGTTCGCAGCTTGAAGGTTCATGGGTAGGGGGACTTCCTGGACTAGACACAGGGAAAAGACTTACTGTACTGACACGGATAAGACAAATAGAATCCCTGCATGCTCCGAACTCACCTAGACAGGAAGATGATTCAAGTGCAAAACACCTGTGATACAGCTGTGTATTAGAGATGCCATAAAATTCTATGGGAATGAAAAAGGAGAGAGAAAAATCATTTGGTGCAAGGTGTCAGGGCCCTTCCAGCCCATAGGAGTCTTGGTGCACATCGGAAGAAGTCCACCTTGACAGGCCCAGCACCCTGGGTCTGTGATAGGGAAGAACCTTTGTACTCTATTACAGGGATGTTGCCTACAAGCTTGAATTATACATAATAGCCCATCTCTGGGAACCACTGCCTCCCAGGTAATGCGTGTTAAGCTAAAATACCTTTGTTTGACTCCCAGGAAACCTCCTGACCAGGCCCACCTGTGATTGGCTGTAGGTGGGAAGAAATTAACACAAACTCTCCTTCTCATCCGGAGTCTCATTGGAACCAGGACTTTTCCCCTCCTCCCCTTTTAGTATAAAAGAAGCCTGAATTCTAACTTAGGGAAGATGCCTCTTTGGGACACTAGTGTGACATCTTCTCAGTCAGTCGGCTTTCCAAATAAAGTCGCCATTCCTTGCCCCAGAAACTCATCTCTCAATTTATCGGCCTGACGTGCAGCAAGCCACACAGGAGGATGGACTGCGTAACAGCCCCGGGGTTTGGCAAACAAGGAGCAAGCTGGCTTTTAACACCATCCTTCTCATCCTCTCAGCTGGGCATCCCGGTGCAGGACTCAGCCTGCTTCCCTATGGGTGGCTTCATGGAGGAGAAGCCCTTGAGTCTGCTGGAAGGACACATAGGACACTGGTAGGTGGAGATGGGGGAGGTGGGGTGGAAGGGGGCTGTTGAGAACAGAGGGAAGGGAGCACAGGCTCCGGAGGCGCAGCCTCAGCGGCCATGGCTCACGGGCCCAGCCACTCGGCGGCATGTGGGATCCTCCTGGACCGGGGCACGAGCTCATGTCCCCTGCATCGGCAGGTGGACTCGCAACCACTGCGCCACCAGGGAAGCCTAAATGTCTGTTCTTTAAGCCACCTGGTCTAAGGTATTTTGTTAGAGCAGCCTGAGCAGGAGTCAACCTCAGGCTCCAGACTTCCTCACTGGGTCCCAAAGGACTCAGCGTCTTGGAGCCTGACTTCTGATGCATAAAACAGAGAGCAGCAGCAGCTCGAGTGACTCGTGCATGTGACATGGGCGTCTAGTAAGCGTGCAGATGTGGACAGAGTGTAATCTCTAAAATGAGGTGCATGCACCTGGGGTGCAGAGGGGAACAGATGCATGGGGGGTGAGGGGGAAGAAAAGATAAGAACTTCTTTTTCTATTTACTCTACCTCTTCCCTTTACATTTCTATTTTTACATATGGTTTTCATGGACATAGCACAGAAATACATAAATGTTTCTAATTTATGAAGAAACATCATCCTTGTACATTTCTACTTTGTGCATGGTTTTAATGCACGTTATATATAAATGCAGTGCTATGTGTATGTGACACATGAATAAACAGATTTGCATCTTGGAGAGGTACACGATTCTTAGGTGTACTGATAGGAATGTGCAATTAAAAAAAACTCTGGAGACCTGTGTAGACCATAACAATGTGTCCCCTAAGAGTTCTTTGTATCCACTGATCAGCCATGGGAGGGAGTGTGATTATAGCCAGATGCCATCGGGAGGTTGGAGGTTAATGGGAGAATGGCAGAGCCCCTGTGCCCACCTAGCCCTCTGGACAAGACCTTTGAGGTGGGAGCTCCAAGTATCCCCATGAGAGTCATTGTGAGATTCTGCCAATGAACGAGGACCTTCCAGGCAGTGGATGAGCCCCAATGGCACAGACATTGGCACAAACATCACTCTTCAGGTGGTCCGCTTTCATGATTAATAGTAACGTGGTTATAACCAGAACATGATTAATAATTCACAGCAGAAAAGCTGCAAGGAGTGGGCAAGTGGAAACCAGAATAGGAAAGGAAAAAGGGGTGGACACTGGCGGTGCCCCCGACAGCCTGGGCACCAGTGAAGCTCCCTTTGAGTCTCCCCAAAATGACCGGAGGCACTTGGATGGGGCGGGACGAAGAGAGCAGATAACTTTCTTGTTTGGGGAGATAAGCGGCCTGAGGCCTCTGTCATTTGGGCATCGGCGTGAATGTGGCCCCATTTCACAATCACGGACAGGTGGACAGATGAGTCCCTGTGGCCCATGAGTTCTGTATTTCTCCAAATCTTTGCTGTCTGGGGCCGGGGAGCTCAATGCCTGGAATCCGCATGATGAGGCAGTCCAGGGAGCCCCAGAGCAGACCATGAGGATGGAGGAAGTGGGTTTGCCTTCACTCTATAAGTGGTTTTTATCCAGGAAGGGAGAGCCTGATAAACAGAATACAAACCTGTGGGTCTGAGAGCAGGCAATGCTGTGTTGTGTCCAGAAAAAAAATGCCCAGACTTTGGTTTCATCCAGACTTGGTTGAAATTCCTAGCTGTGTGACATAGATAAGTCACTTAACGTCTCTGAGCCTGGTTTGTTTCATCTGTAAGACAGAAGTATTCTCTTCCTCAGGGCAAACAAGGGGAGGAGAGGTCTATGTATCCAATCCACCCTGACCTCCAACATCCCCACAACCTTCCTCTGGGGAATGACATTCTTTTTTTTTTTAATTAATTAATTTCTTTATTTTTGGCTGCATTGGGTCTTCGTTGCTGCGCATGGGCTTTCTCTAGCTGCGGTGAGCTGGGGTTACTCTTCGTTGCGGTGCACAGGCTTCTCATTGTGGTGGCTTCTCCTGTTGTGGAGCACGGGCTCTAGGCACGGGCTTCAGTAGTTGTGGCTCGCGGGCTCTAGAGCGCAGGTTCAGTAGTTGTGGCACGCGGGCTTAGTTGCTCCGTGGCATGTGGGATCTTCCAAGACCAGGGCTCAAACCTGTGTCCCCTGCATTGGCAGGTGGATTCCCAACCACTGCGCCACCAGGGAAGTCCCTGGGGAATGACATTCTGAGTACAGAGTCTTCAAAGCTCCAGGAAAACCCCTGAGTAGCATCACAAGCAGTAACCTCAATGCCATGATTTCTTCTCCCGCAAACTGTGTCCAGTGGGATGAAGCTGGGGAGGTGGGGAGCCGCTGCTACAAAGTCTCTTCTTTTAGCATGATCGCGTTTTGCACCAGCCAGGGACATCTGCCTGTCCTCCTGAGAGCCAGCTGGAGGTTCTGCTCCCATTTATCAGCTCTGAGCACACTGGCCCCTTCCTCTCTCCTCCTGCCCCACCTGCCACTCCCTCTGGCTTCCTTGCCACAACCAGGGTCTACTTTTCCTGAAAGACTTGGTTTCCTCTCCTCAGCTAGGCAACATGCCCAAGGTGGGAGGGTAGGGGTTAGAGAAGAACCCAGGACAGTGGAGCAATCGAGGGTCTCGCGCCCACTTTCCAGAGCATCTGCACAGAGACTCTGAATGTGCATGAGACACTTTCCTGGAGGGTGTCTCTCTTATAGGGGTCACGAGTCCTGGAACCCAGGAGTCCTTTTGCATTTCATAGAAAAGGAAAATGAGGTTGCATCCAATTCGGCGTGGATTAATTGAGCATCTACTTCATGCCAGACATCTTCTAGGCATTGAAGATGTACTATGTCTTAATGTGCTAAGGCTGTCACAGAAAAAATACCACAGACTGGGTGGTTGAAGCAACTGACATTCATTTCTCACAGTTCTGGAGGCTACAAGTCCAAGATCAAGGCATTGGCAGTTTGGTTTCCTCTGAGTTCTCCCTCCTTGGCTTGCAGACGGCCTCCTTCTTGTTGCTTCTTCACATAGTCACTCCCGTGCACAATCGTCCCTGGTGTCTCTTCCAGGACACCAGTCCTATTGGATTGGGGTCCACCCTAATAGCTTCATTTTAACTTAATCACCTCTTTAAAAACCTCATCTTCAAATACGGTCACATTCTGAGATGCTGGGGGTTAAAGCTTCAACATATGAATTTGCGGGGGATACAATTCAGCCCATAACACTGCCTAAGTAAGAAAAATTCCCTACTGTTTCTGGGAGCTCAAAGAGGTTATATGACCCCATAATCCAAGGTAGTTTTCAAATATCTTGTAGGCAGCCTATCTTGCTGTGTATAAAAGATAAAAGCTCTGGTGTCTCTGGTTGCAGAAGCAAGAGCAGTAACCACACAGCACCCCAGGACCTCCAGGGAGTTTTCAAACCCTGAGCAGGGCTAACTGTAAGATCTTGAAAAGTAATAACAGCTAGTGTTTATTAACCACTTACCATGGGCCAGATGCTCTTCTAAAAACATGAGCACATTAACTCTGGCAGCAACCCCCTGAGATAGGAACTATCATCCCATTTTACAGATGAGCTGACTCCGGAGCCAGGACTTGTGCTGAGCTGTCCCGTGAGCTCCTTGGAGCCTGTGAAGTACAAGGTTTAGTATTCTTGACTCCAGCGCCGTCAAATCTAATGATGGTGATGATAATGCAGAAATTCTTATCCCTCAGCTTCCTGCAGGGAATGGCTGCTTTCTCTTAACCCTTTTCTATTTCATTTTGCCTGTGCTACTGTACGTGCTCTTTGTGTAAGACATCTCTAATGTTTTGGGAAGGAAATGAGGCGTTCATTATGAAGGAATACCGCTTGCCTCTGCAGACCCCCTTTATTCAGCCATTTACAGGAAAGTGAGAAGGGAGAGAGACAGACAGAATAAGAGAATGTTTGCTAAAGACATGACCTAGGCACTCAATAAATATTAGAGCACGCTGTGGGGCTTTTCACGCTGTCAGTCCTGCCTGTGCTTCTGTCCCACCACATAGTATATGACATCAGGCAAACTACATAAATTTTATGAGCTTTGGATTCCTTGTCTGTAAAGCAGCAGATCCCACGGGGGGGGGGGGGGGCGCGGGGACTGCCCACATTAAACGAAACAATAATACCTTGCCCAGAACCTGGAACGTGGTAGGAACCCAGCAGGCATTGGTCCCCTTCTGTACCCTGAGTATTTGGATGGACCATCAACAGAGGGCGCTGCCTGGTCTAATGTGGTTTGTGCTGCCTCAGTCTAGTGGGTAGGAGCTGAGGACTTTGAAGGGTAGTCAGATTACCGTGCCTGTGGGCAGTGTGCTGGGGGCGGAACACGTCCCTCTGAAGGCACAATTAAGCATCATTTGCATTTCTTATAGAGAACAGATGCTCATTTCCATCAAGAAATGTTCCCATACGGCCTTGGCCTCGTTGCAATTTCCATCAAGGACTGGTCTTGAAATTTGCAATTAAAGGTGTCCCTTGGCCATGCCAGAAAAGGAACTGAGTTTCCATCTGGCCCAGAGGTTCTTTGTTTCGCTTCAGACATAAGGGAAGCCAGCCTTCTTAGGCCCAAAGACCCCACCAGCTCTCCCTAGAGTTCCCACGTGGGTAAAGGGATGGGGTCAGCACAGGCTCACGTCTGTACATATGTGGAATCTCCACGTGGGGGAGCCCCTGGGATCCTGCCCCATTGCCCACCCCTCACACCACCCCCCCCCCCGAGTTGGCTATAAAATGGAGAATTTGAAACCTAGATCATGAAACCTCTTCAAATTAAACATGCAAAGGGGACCCTCCTCTGTGAGCTGCCCAGATCCTCACTGATTCATGCAGCAACCTCAGGCCCAGCAGTTCAGGGTACTGAGGGGATTTCAAGCAGCCTCCACGCCCCCCGTGACCAGCCTTCACCTCTTGGCTGGCCCAGCTCTTCCTCAACTGGGCCTCCAATTCACTGTTCCTTTTCCCAGTCCGTCCTTGCCTCACTCCTTAAATCTGATGCATGCTTTTATCTTCCTGACCACGCCTGGCTTCCTCCCGGCCATGACTCCCCTCCCCGACCCAGTACTGCATCCCCCATCCGCAGGTAACTGCAACCCAGACTCCGCCCACTTCCCAGCATCCCCTAGTGCTTTCCTGCTTCCCGAGAACCGTTCCCCGCCTGTCTGCCATCCCAGCCAGCCAGCTAGCTCTGCTGCTCTGGTGAGAGAACTCAGCCTTGATGGTGCCATGTTTTCCCAGAAACGAACATAGGCGGGCGCCGTTTACCTCCTCGCCCCTCTGTCCTCCCAGTGCAATGCCTCCTGCTAACTCTTGTGCCCACAGGCTATCCTCTCCTTCGGCGACCACTCAGCCTGCCCTCCCGAGTAGCAATCCAGGTCTCCCTTGACCTTCCTCTTCCATCACGTGATTGTCTCTCATGTCCCGTTCCCTCAGGACTCGCGTGGACTCTGAATTCATTCAGTGGCAGTGTGAACTGGGTATACCTCTCATCCTGTCTGAACCTCAGGCTCCTTAAATATAAACTGGTGGGGCGGGGTTGAGGGCAGTACGGCCATATCATTGGCAGTTAGGATGATTCCATGAGATCAATAGAAAAGTCTCTTTCTCTTTTCCTGAGTGGCAGGAAATCTCTAGGATGGAGTGTGAGGCAGGAAGGGGTCATCTCTCCTTTACATCTTTATAACTGTCCCAGGAATCCCCAGCAGACGTTCTCTCAAGTCTTTTTGGCCCAAAATATGCCATATGCCTGTATCTACACACATCACCAACAAAGGGTTTGGAAACCCATGACTGACTTGGACCTATCAGGATTTTGCCCTTGGGCTGGGGCTCAGATGAACACCCCTTGAAACCCAAAGCTGAGTGAAGGAGAACAGATGCGTGTTCTGAATCCAAAGGGGAGGGGGCTGGGCGAGAAATGCATGTCGAGTGGGCAGCCAGCAGTATCAGCTACACCTGGCAAGCTTATCGTCCCCAAATACCGTATGGCCGCAGGGCTCTTTCCACCAGATTTTTTAGATCACACCTAAACACCCATCCGTGTGTCATAGGCAAAGTCTGGCAGGAAGTACCATAATGTAGCATCCCACCAGTGTTCGGATCTGTGCTTCTGATGTCAGTAGCATAAAGGATGAAAACAGCTCAGTCAGCTTTCCTGATGGTTGCATAACTTTGGAAGGGGCTTTGTGAAAGATGGTTTTAGGAGACCTATGAAAGAAGAGGCACACTTTCCTGCTGTAAGTCCATGGACCAGGACCCAGACAATGCACCCCCCAACCTCCTGAAGGACTCAACAGCTGCTTTCCTTGGCCAGATCCTCTCAGATGCCCTCCATGTAGGCCCCTCAGCAGAAAATCCCATTCACTGCCTTTTTTAAAAATTATTTATTTATTTATTTATTTATTTTTGGCTGCGTTGGGTCTTCGTTGCTGCGCACGGGCTTTCTCTAGTTGCGGCAAGAGGGGGATACTCTTTGTTGTGGTGCAAGGGCTTCTCACTGCAGTGGCTTCTCTTGTTGCGGAGCATGGGCTCTAGGGTGCACGGGCTCAGTAGTTGTGGCTCACAGGCTCTAGAGCGCAGGCTCAGTAGTTGTGGCACACGGGCTTAGCTGCTCCGCGGCATGTGGGATCCTCCCGGACCAGGGCTCGAACCCGTGTCTCCTGCATTGGCAGGCAGATTCTTAACCACTGTGCCACCAGGGAAGCCCCACTCACTGCCTTTTCAGCTGGGCAAAAGGGCCTGAAAGGATGATTCCAATCAGGTCAGTTGGTTTACCGCCATAAAATCAGGTGGTAAGCAGCTGTTACATGCAAAGGTCCACCAAACCTCTCTGTTCTTTGTGGTCAGTCTCCATCTAAATGAGGCTCTAAATGAGTCACCACAATGATACCTCAGGCCTTGTTATGTCAATTTGTGGGAAGCCATTAAGTCCCGGCAACAGGAAGAGAATCTCCTTTGGACCCAGTCCTTACAGGGGGAGCCTCAGCCCAGTTTTCCTGTGATCTGCAGGGCTGGGTCAAGGGCCTCTGGACTGGGGTGGGGGAAGTCACTTGGCGGAGGGGCAGGCCAGGGGTGGGAAACTTGTCCCTGCTGGCGACTCCTGGGACAGTTCTCCTTGGCCTTATAAAGAGACCTGAGGGAGAGATGGCCACTTCCTGCCTCAGAACTTTGTACCTGAGTATGATGCCTGGACCTGCTTCAGCCGCCCTGTGACCACATAGGAACTCCAGCCCAGGAATGGTTCAGACACATGGAGAGGTGCAAAGCCAAGAGACTCACAGAGAAACAGAACGGGAGCCTGGTGTCACCCTGGGTTTGTCCTGCCTATGACCCTCCTATTACGCTGGTTGAGTTGAGGTTGGGCGTGCAGGCATCTGCGTGATACACTATGTGTGCTTGGTCAAGTTGATTAATATGGCGCCCACTCCTACTAGGGCCCATAGGAAAAGATCTTATTACTTTATTTATAGTGGCAGCTAACAGAATTGTAACAATGGGGGTCTGTATTATTTTATGCATATTAAAAACTCTTTTGGTTGCATGTAACAGTCACCCAAATTGAGCAAGGTTTAAACACAAATGAGAATTTATTGTCAGAATATGGGCCTGTCTGACAACACCCAAAGCGTGGAGTGTGGTTTTTGATCTCGTGATCACATTGGAATCAAGGTTCCAGATGCCCTCAGGCCACCCACTCTGTACTGGGTTGAGTAGTGTCCCCAAAATCTCATGTCTACCTGGAACCTCAGAATATGATCTTATTTGGAAATAGGATCTTTGAGATGTGATTAATTAAAATTAAGGTGAGGTCACACTGGGTTAGGGTGAGCCTTAATCCAATAACTGGTGTCCTTATAAGACATGGAGAACAGACACAGAAAGAAGACGTTGTGAAGACGCACAGTGGAGAATCCTATGTGAAGACAGAGATTGAAATACTGGAGTGATGTGTCTACAAGCCAAGACACACCAAGGATTGCCAACAGAAGCTAGAAGAGAGGAAGGGAAGGATCCTCTTCTAGAAACTTTGGATGACGTATGGCCCTGTCAACATCTCAATTTTGGACTTCTAAACTCCAACTGTGAAAAAATAAATTTCAATTGTTTTAAGCTCCACAGTTTGTAGTAATTTGTTACAGCAGCCCTTGGAGACAAATATACCCTCTACTCTTCTTGCTTATGTTGGCTTCTCTTTTCCATCTGGCCACTACGGATCAACCCCTCTACCCCTTAATCCACCAAGCTGCCAATAGCTTGCAGATTGGACACTTGTCAATCAAGCCTCAAAAAAGAGAGTCAGGGGCTTCCCTGGTGGTCCAGTGGTTGAGACTTCACCTTCAATGCAGGGGGTGTGGGTTCAATCCCCCTTCCAGTGTGGGCGGGGGTGTAGATCGGGGAGCTAAGATCCCACATGCCTCAGACCCAAAAAACCAAAACATAAAACAGAAGCAATACTGTAACAAGTTCAATAAAGACTTTAAAAATGGTCCACATGAAAACAACGAGAGAGAGAGAGTGCATCAGTCCTTTCTGTCTCTTCAATGAAATTCTCTGGGAAAGAACTCAAACTGGCCCAGCTTAACTTTGGAGATAAATCTAGGCCAATCCACTGTGGCCACAGGGAAAGTGACATCGCACCAGGATGGCAGCTCCCAAAGTAGCCATGAGAAAGAGGGATAAAGGAGAATTTCTAGAGTATCAAGTGTCCACTGCAGATACCCTTAAATCATTATTCCAGAAATACTGGCTTCTCTGGACCATGTTCATCTGTCCTTTAGTATTTTCATGCATATCTGTCAATGAAAAATGGGGTAAAAATGTAGAAATAACACTGAATCTTAAAAAGCCAGATATCTAGGCTGACCAATGGAAAACTTTGGCAATGTGCAATGTCAAAGAGAAGATGGACCCCAGTGTTCCTGGAAGGAATAATGGCACATCTTATAAAGTAAATAATTTGATGGTCCTTACCCCATGCTGTCTGCCTGGAATGATGAATTGATGGCATTCCGCCCCGTGGAAAAGGGATCTCGAGAAGTGGCCAAATGAAACTGTGCTTGCTTCAATCTTTGTGTCTGCAGATTTTTCTCTTCTCTGTTGCAGTGTGGAAACTGGGGCAGTCACAAAAAGACAAATACTGTATGATGCCACTTACAGTAGGTAACCAGAGAGTTAAATTCACAGAGACAGAATGTAGAATGCTGGTTGCTGGGGGCTGGGAGGAAGGGAGAAATGGGCATTTATTGTTTAATGGATATAGAACTTCAGTTTTGCAAGATAAAAAGAGTTTTGAAGACAGTTTGCACAACAGTGTGAATGCACTAAACACTACTGAACTGTACACTTAAAAGTGATTAAAATGGAAAATTTCATGTCACGTGTATTTTACTACAATTTAAAATAATAAATAAGTCTCCACTGAGAGCATCATTCAATTCCTGCCCCAACTAGACTACTAAGGAATGGTTAAGAGCATATACTTTGAAATGAGATAGACCTGGGTTCACCTCTGAGTTTCCCATAAACCTGAGCATGGATGTGGGCAAGGTAGATGCTCAATCTTCAAAAATGTTTTTTAAACCAAAGTATACATTTTACCTTTCAAGTGACTAAATCATATTGAGCACCAGGTTCCCAACCTTTCTTTGAGCCTCCATCCACACATCTAGAGAGATCAGGATGTTTTAACAGCCAACTGATTCCCCAGCCTAAGCTGGAGTTGGTAACCTGTCCTGGCCAATGAATATTGGGGAGCGTGCACTTTCTCTGCTCTGCGTGTATGGTCGAGACAGCCTTGCAACTCTGGCTTCAGAAATGAAGAGCAACATAGCCCCACTGCCATTAAACTTGTCAAGTTTATCCTCCAAAAAGGTACTTTGTGTATCTAACACTGACACCTAACGAAGACCCTGGTTGGTCATTTGGATACATCTAGCCCAACTCTGCAATGCGATCAGTGATGTCCTCACCAGGCTATTGGGTTCACATCAGGGAAGAGTTGGAATTCATCCCTCGGGATGTTCAACAAGAAAGGGCCTCAGTCATCATTTAACCTTCCTCTTTGTTTTTAAAAGTGGGGAAGCTGACAACCAGAGACAGTTAAGGGACTTGTTTAATAGGAACCAAAGGTAGAAATGGGGATCAAACCCAGACCTTTGGAGACTAAGTACAGACAAATTTCCACCACAACAGGCTGCTTCACAAAAATATATGTGCCTCATGAGTTTCCAAGTCATCTGTGCTCAGGAACCTAGCCAATTTTCTCTGTACTTCTCCAGTTTTAATGTATGCACTGTCAAAGTGAGCATGTATAAAAATGTACGTTGTTAACTATGATAATGAAATCCTGGACTCCTCTGTACATTCCACTATAATAGCATATATCACAACATTTTATAATTATCTCTTTGTGGCCTGTCTCCCATTCCTCCCCCACCAGACTGTAAATTCCCTAACAACAAGGACTGTCTTGTTCCCCGTACCTAGCACAGAAGCTGATACAACTATGACCCTGGATAGACAGTAGTTAGATCGTTGATTGTGTAAATGAGGCGTGCATTGTCCATAATAACAAATGTTCATTTCATATCTTAGTCTTAGAAGAAGCAAGTTGTCTGAGAAAATGTATGGCATATGCAGGGGCCCAAGCAAATTGTCAGGAGTGTAAAAGAATTCTGCAGATGCCTTGTGGTTTTTTGTTTGGGGGGTTGTTTTATTGCTTTATAGTAAAATTCAAACCTCCTATGTATGTCGGTAACAGGATGGCTGAATCAAACATTTCAGCAGGTCCCAAATTTTAAGCATACAATCTGCTCTATTTTCAGAATTAACTCAGTTGTTCATTAATCCTTTATGTGTTGAGAACCCGGGTGGCCCAGCCAATGATACACCCATCTGGCAACCAAAAGCAATTTCAAAATAAGTCAAATCCTTCACTAGTGTTTCTCAGAAACCATAAAGTACAGCTTAATGTATGGTCCAGAGAAGCCCTTATTAGAAAATCCTCTCTTTTCCTAACCCTATCCCTCATATCCTACAAATGTTTCAGCATCACCCTCTACACATTTTTGGTGCACTTCTGGAACACAGTGGTGAAATAATACCACAACTGCATCTCCTTTCCATCCTCAAGCCAATAAGATGGTCCTAAATTAATTTAGAAGACGCAAACACTCAATAGAAAAGAGATTAAGAGGTGGGACACAAAGAGACAAGAGATTTCAGCAAAGTCCTGCAAGATGGTGAGCCCACTGAGACACCAGAGTAACTACTGGCTGAGCAGACGTCCCAACCAAGAGCAACCTAGACAGCATTACACTCTGAGAGGATCTCAGCCTGTCTTGCAGACACTTAGAGAGGCTCGGGATTCAGAAATGCTTGGTGCAAGTGAAATGTTAGGCTGAAATAGAATATTATCAAAGATGTACATAGAGAGCCAGTGGACTCACTGCCACTATCCCCTGACCACCCCGCCTATCACACACCCACGTGGAAACACAGACACCTGGAAGCAATACGTATTCCCTTCATGCAAACAATCAGACAACTTCTCCTTAAAGAAATGGAATGTTCCAGGGGGAAAAAACTCTGTGTTCTTGTATTTAAGGGCCCAGGATAATGGACAACAGCTCTCTTGATCATCTTCCTCGAGAAGCCTCACCTAGGAAATGCAAAAGGGTATAATCCTTATGAAGGGGAATTTAGCAACACCAAGCAAAATGACACATGCATTTGTTCTCTGACCAGCAAGTCCACTTCCATGAATCTATCCAAACAATATGAAGAAGACACATGCACAAGGATGTTCACTGCAACTGTATTGTAATAGCAAAAGACTGGACCCAAATATCCTCCATAGGAACAGGTTGAATAAACACTGGTACATCTAAACAATGGGGAGCTTTACAACCATAAAGAGAAATGAGGAAACTGCCTATAAACTGCTATGAGGGACTTCCCTGGTGGAGCAGTGGTTAAGAATCCACCTGCCAATGCAGGGGACATGGGTTTGTGCCCTGGTCCGGGAAGATGCCACATGCCGCAAAGCAACTAAGCACGTGTGCCACAACTACTGAGCCTGTGTGCCACAACTACTGAAGCCAGGTGCCTGCAGTCTGTGTTCCACAACAAGAGAAGCCACTGCAATGAGAAGCCTGCACACCACAACGAAGAGCAGCCCCCTGCTCGCTGCAACTAGAGAAAGCCCGCACGCAGCAACGAAGACCCAACACAGCCAAAAATAAATAAATGAATTAATTAGTTTAAAAAAAAACTGCTATGAGTTTATCTCCATGATACATTGCCAACAGGAGGAAAAAGCAAAGTACAGAAAAATGTTCAGAGTATGTTACCTTTTGTGTAAGAAGGGAGGAAATATGAATAATTTTCTTTTTCTGTGATATCTTTTTCTGGTTTTGGTGTCAGGGTGATGGGTGGCTTTGTAGAATGAATTTGGGAGTGTTTCTCCCTCTACAATTTTTTGGAAGAGTTTGAGAAGGATTGGTGTTAGCTTTTCTCTAAATGTTTGATAGAATTTGCCTGTGAAGCCATCTGGTCCTGGACTTTTGTTTGTTGGAAATTTTAAATTACAGTTTCAATTTCATTACTTGTGATAGGTCTGTTTATATTTTCTAATTCTTCCTGATTCAGTCTTAGACAATTGTACCTTTCCAATAATTTGTCCATTCCTTTGTGGTTGTCCATTTTATTGGTATATAGTTGTTTGTAGTAGTCTCTTATAATCGTTAGTATTTCTGTGGTGTCAGTTGTGATTTCTCCTTTTTCATTTCTAATTTTATTGATTTGCATCCTCTCCCTTCGTTTCTTGATAAGTATGACTAAAGATTGGAAGAATCAATATTGTGAGAATGACTATACTACCCAAAGCAATCTACAGATTCAGTGCAATCCCTATCAAACTACCAGTGGCATTTTTTACAGAACTAGAACAAAAAATCTTAAAATTTGTATGGAGACACAAATGACCCCAAATAGCCAAAGCCATCTTGAGAAAGAAAAACAGAGCTAGAGGAATCAGGCTCCCTGACTTCAGACTATACTACAAAGCTACAGTAATCAAGACAGTACAGTACTGGCACAAAAACAGAAATGTAGATCAATGGAATAGGATAGAAAGCCCAGAGATAAACCCACACACATATGGTCACCTTATCTTTGATAATAAATGAGTCAAGAATATACAATGGAGAAAAGACAGCCTCTTCAATAAGTGGTGCTGGGAAAACTGGACAGCTACATGTAAAAGAATGAAATTAGAACACTCCCTAACACCACACAAAAAATAAGCTCAAAGTGGATTAAAGACCTAAATGTAAGGCCAGACACCATAAAACTCTTAGAGGAAAACATAGGAAGAACACTCCATGACATAAATCACAGCAAGATCCTTTTTGACCCATCTCCTAGAGAAATGGAAATAAAAACAAAAATAAATAAATGGGACCTAAAACAAACAAAAAAACCCCCATTTCTTGTATTTTCTCAATCCGTGCCTCCATTCTATTTCCGAGACTCTGGATCATCTTTACTATCATTACTCTGAATTCTTTTTCAGGTAGATTGCCTATTTCCTTTTCATTTATTTGGTCTTGTAGGTTTTTACCTTGCTCCTTCATCTGCAACATATTTTGTTGCCATCTCATTTTTTTTTTTTTTTATGAGTGGGATTGTGTTCCTGTCTTACTGGTTGTTTGCCCTGAGACTTCCAACACTGGAGTTTGTAGGTTGTTGGGTAGAGATGGGTCTTTGTGCTGAGATGAGGACCTCCAGGAGACCTCACTCCGATGAATATTCCCTGGGGTCTGAGGTTCTCTGTTAGTCCAGTGGTTCGGACTTGGAGCTCCCACAGCAGGAGCTTTGGCCCGATCCTGGGCTCGTGAACCAAGATCCTGCAAGCGGTGTGGGGCGGCGGTTCACTTTGGGGGTCCTACCGTCTCCTTGGGCATCAGAGTCCTCCACCAGCCGCTGGCAGGCCCCTTGTTTTTGGGGAGATGCTAACTCCGCGTCTTCCCACACCACCATCTTCAGTCAACTACACTTTGATTTTTCAAAAATAAATAAAATAAAATGGAAAGTTGCCACCATCAAAAATAAATAAAATAAACAAATAATAAACACCTACACTAAACAGTACACTTAAATGTGAAGTATCAAATGCTTTTCCCATGAAGTCAGAAAGGAAACAAGGTTGCTATGAGAACCATTTCTACTTACAATGTACCTGGTTCCGAGGCAGTTCAATAAAGCATGAAAAGGAGATAAGAACTATAAGGATTGGACAGGAAGAAATAAAGCTGTTATCATTTACAGAGAATATGGTTGTGTACTTTGAAAATTCAAAAGAATCTACAGATGAATTATTAGAATTAATAAGTGAATTTATAAGGGACCATGGAGGAAAAAAGAGTCTGTTTAAAAATCAATTTTATTTCCACATGGGAGCAACAAACCAATAGAAAATGAAAAATTTAAAAAAATGTCATTTACAACAACACTAAAAAACACCAAAGGTTGCTTGGCTCTGGCGCCCATGGATGAGCAGCTCAAGGCTGATTACTTAAAAGCAAAAAAACAAAACAAAACAAAATTACTCAATGCCCAATGGGCTCTGGAGCTGTTAATTTCCATTTCTGTTTCATTTCATTCATGCTGTAAATTTCCCTCCAGCCTAGCCCAGGTCCTGTGTAAAGTAGTATCCCTCCCTGGGAGGTGTGATTGAAAAGGTGCTAAGACCTGTTCTGTAAACTGAAAGATAAATATGAGTGGTAGAATTAATGCCACCAGACCACTCTGAAGGCCTCCTGGGAAAAGCCAAAGATGCTCCCTGGGTGGGATTGGACACTGGAAGTGCACCTGGAGGCCAGAATCTGAAAGAAGAGGTGAGAAGCTTTACAAATTGAGTGGTGGAGCTTCTGACCCTCCTTTCCTTCCACTCAGACTTGGTATTGGGAGAATCTGCTCTACAGCTGTGTCAGTCAAAACGGAGAAGAGCTTTTCTCACCCACAGCAAAAGAAAACTATTTTTTTTTGAGGAATTTGGGTGAAGTTTTCCCTGGGGTTGGTTGCAAGCTATTTGAGTACCATCACCCACTTTCCCCCCCAAATCCCTTACCTCTCACCCTCCACTCGTTTTGCCAACAGCCCCATTTTGTTTGTTTGCCTAAGGTAAGTCTTCTAAGTTTGGTGTTGCCACCATTGGTCCCACATTTTTGTCACATTCTGCCAGGACATTCTCTGGGAATTCAGGAGCCTGTGCTGGCACATTAGAGCTCCTGGTCATTTTATCTACAAGGCACGTTGGTTTCCTTAACTAAGGTTGATGAGCTTTAAAGGACCTACTGACGTGTTAGAAGCCAGGGGAAATGCATGGGCTCTAAAATAGAAAAAGGCAACTCAAATATCAATATGAATATGTGTTTAAATGTCTATAAGATGGAACCTAGGCATCAATTTCAACTCCCCTCAGCCCTTTCTGAGCTTTATATGAATTACATTTTGTTTGGCTCATGGATAGATTTTAATGTGCTTTGCGGGGAGGTGGTCTCTCTAAAATTAGGAGTGCCCAGTGGCCTTCTGAAGTCTTATACTACGGCCTTCCAAGGTGGACTTGCAGGGAACTTCACAAGTTGAAGATTAAATGAGATCACAGAAAATAAAGTACTTTGAAAGTAGATTTTTTAGGTTCTTTGAGGATCTCTTCTGTCATTCTTTTATCCTCTCCTTTTCCAATATCAGAGAATGAGTCACGATTCCCCAGAGCCACTTCCATCCCCAACTCCTACTCCTGTTTCCTCCGCTAATCCAATCCCACTCTAAATCTGCCACCGGAGCCTAGACAAAATCTAAGTAAGGGAAATTTTCTCTGTCATTTCTTGTGCTCCATAGAAACTTGATTTTTCTAAGGCTCACAAATGTTATTATGCCACCCTTGCCAAAAGTATTAACAATTGATTTAGGAAGATTTGGGAACCAGGATTAATAGGGGCAAATTTGGGGACAAGTGGGTCTCCTCAGTGCCCTTAGCCCATTGTCATCTGTCCTACTGGAACCCTTCCCTTTACCCCTAAAATGTTCCCGGCATACTTAGCTCCCAATTTTCTCCATGATTGAAGAAAAAGTGTGTTTCTTTCTCTTTTCCTCCCTATCTTTTGACTTTTGCTTTTCAGCAAAAGCAGTATATTCTCTCATTATTGTTAGTTCATGGGCACAGGATGGTAATGATAATTATGATACTAGTAATTACTGTCCTAATTTTCTCACTGTTCTGATTGTGCAGCCTCACGTAGTAGAGTTGTTTTTCAGGGATGCAAGACCGCACTTTGTATCTGAGATTTCTCCAGCAGCCACTTGGAATTTAGAATCCATATTCTCAAACTCTAGCATTTATTAGATTAATCCAAGTTTTGCTCATGATTAAAAAAATTTCCCTGGGGTATTAGAAGACCTTGAATCTAAAACAATGGGTGTTCTTTGGGGAAGTAGTATTTCTCCACACTTCATATCACCTGTGGAGTTGTGGAAGTATGGACAAAAACAGGAATTTTCTTCCCTACCCACCAAACCTGCTCTTCCTCCTCTGCTCCATTTCTGAGTCTGAAACTGCTCATCAATTCACCCTCTGAACCTTGCAGTCACTTTCAACATCTCTTCTACCTTCATGGCTCAAGCCAATGTCAGGTACCGCTCCAGTGAACTACCTCCCCCCGGCAAGCAATGCTGTGAATCCTCACCCTGTGATTGGTCCCCCGACCTGGAGCCCTATCCATACAAGTCCTTACCAGACACTCCAAAAGATGATGCTTCCCAAGCCCAAGTTCATGTCATTAAGAGCCAGAAATAGTTCCTTACCTGATCGTCTGTCGGGTTAAGGAAATTTTCTTCTATTAGCAATTTTTAAAAATCAGAAATAAGGATTTATTGTATAGCACCGGGAACTATGTTCAATATCTTGTAATATCCTATAAAAGAATCTGAAAAAGTATACATATATATACATGTATATATGTATATGTAATATATGTGTATATACATATATAAAAGTATATATACTGAAAGTATATATACTGCATCACTTTGCTGTATACCTGAAACTAACACAATATTGTAAATCAACTATACCTCAATTACATAAATAAATAAATAAAATTTTTAAAAAATCAGCAATAAGCATTAAGTTTACTAAAATTTTTTAGTATCTCTTAACTTAGCATGTGGAATTCTTATTGGATCTACTGATATGCCATATCATATTAATATATGTTCTATTTTTATGCCATTTTCACCCTCCTGAGATAAACCCTACTTCATTGTCATAGTAGATAATTGTTTTAAATTGAATTCAGTTTGTTAGTGTTTTGTTTGGAATTTTCACAGCTATGATTCTCAATAATTAGGGCATTACAATAGTAGTGATTTTCAAACAGTGAGTTGTATGGCCCTTAGTTTCCACGGAGGCCCCAAATGTATTTGAGGGTGAGGAATTGGGGTGGGGGGAAGACGGAAAAGCAAGTAGGTGAGTACAAGCTCTCCTCTCCTCAACCAGAGATGCTTCGTGTTTTCTTTGGTTTTTTTTTTTTTTGCGGTACGCGGGCCTCTCACTGTTGTGGCCTCTCCAGTTGCGGAGCGCAGGCTCCGAACGCGCAGGCTCAGCGGCCATGGCTCACGGGCCCAGCCGCTCCGCGGCATGTGGGATCTTTCCAGACAGGTGCACGAACCCGTGTCCCCTGCATTGGCAGGCGGACTCTCAACCACTGCGCCACCAGGGAAGCCCAATCCTTCGTTTTTAAAATCTTTTTTATACACTAGGGTTCCATGTGTGGTTTTAGAGTTGACATTATTTGAGTGAAATGAATTGGGTGGTTTTCAATCTGTTCATATTTGCTGAGACACTTTAAATAGCATGGGAAATTATCTGTTCTGTAAAATCATATGAAATCAGATCTTTTTAACAGGCGGAAGAGTGAAAGGGTCAGTAACTTTTTGAAAACCCTTTAAATTGAAATTTCTGTTGAGGTGATTGTAGATTCATATGCAGTTGTAAGAGATAGTCCAGAGAGGTTCTCTGTGCACTTTGGCCGATTCACCCCGGGTAACATTTTCAAAATTATAGTATAATACCAGAACCAAGATATTGTCATTGATGTAATCCACCGTCTTATTCAGGTTTCCTGAGTTTTACTTGTACCCTGTGTATGTGTGTGTGTGTGTGTGTGTGTGTGTGTGTGTCTGTGCGTGCGCATGTGTGCGTGCTCTATACAATTTTATCACCTGTGTGTGTTCGTGTATCCAGCAGCACAATCAGGCTACTCAGCAGTCCCAACACCACAAAGATCCCTCACGTTGCCCGTTTTTTTTTTTTTTTTTTTTGTGGTACGCGGGCCTCTCACTGTTGTGGCCTCTCCCGTTGCAGAGCACAGGCTCCGGACGCGCAGGCTCAGCGGCCACGGCTCACGGGCCCAGCCGTTCCGCGGCATGTGGGATCTTCCCGGACCGGGGCACGAACCCGTGTCCCCTGCATCGGCAGGTGGACTCTCAACCACTGCGCCACCAGGGAAGCCCAACGTTGCCCTTTTATAATCAAACCCACAACCCTCCGGATACCCCTTCCCTCTCCCCTTTTCTAATCCCTGGAAATCTCTAATATGTCCTCCATTTCTTTTTTTTTTTTTTCACTTAAAAAATGTTACATGAATGGAACCATACAGCATGTAACCTTTCGGGATTGGCTTTTCTCACTTAGCATAATTTCCTGGCTATTCATTCAAGTCATTGTGTGTAGCAACAGCTGGTTCCTTTTTCATTTCTGGTAGTATTCTATGGTATGGATGTTCCACAGTTTGTTTAACCATCCATCCGTTGAAGGATATCTGAATTTTTTCCAGTTTTTGACTATTACAAATAAAGGTGCTATGAACATTTGCACACAGGTTTTTGTAAGAATGTAAGTTCTCATTTCTCTGGGATAAATGCTCAATTGATGGGCTGTATGGTAAGTGCGTATTCAATTTTGTAAGAAACTGCCAGACTGTTACCAGGGTGATGGTACCATTTTATGTTCCCTCCAGCAAATGTAGGAGTGATCCAGTTTCTTTGTTTCCCTGCCAGCATTTGGTGTTGTCACTATTTTTTATTTTGGTCGTTATGATAGATAGGTAATAAGAGGTCATGTGGTTTTTATTTTCCTTTGAGATATAATTGACATACAATAATATATTAGTTTCAGGTGTTCATTGTGGTTTTAATTTGCATTTCCCTAATGACTGATGATGTTGAACACCTTTTCATATGCTTATTTGTCATCTTATACCCTCTTCAATGAAATGTCTATTCATGTCTTTTACCCATTTTCTAATTAGATTGTTGTTTTTACTGTTGAGTTTTGAGTTCTTTATACATTCTAGAAATCTGTCCTTTGTTGGATATGGTTTGCAGGTATTTTCTCCCAGTATGTAATGTTTCCTCTTCACGTGAACTTTCTCAGAACAAAAGTTTTAATTTCAATTAAGTCCAATTTAGCAATTTTTCCTTTTATGGATCATGCTTTTTGTGTCAAGTCTAAGAACTCTATGTCTAGTTCTAAATCCTAAAGATTTTTGCCTATTTTTTCCTAAAAGTTTATAGCTTTATATTCACATTTAAAGTCTATAATCCGTTTTGAGTTAATTTTTGTATAAAGTGTGAGATTTAGGTCGAAAGAGGTTCTTTTTGGATGTCCAACAGTTTTAGCACCATCTGTTAAAAAGGCTGTCCTTCCTCCAGTGAATGGCTTTTGTACCTTTGTCAAAAAACAGTTGAGCATTGTGGGTCTGTTTCTGGGTTCCCTATGATCTTAAGTATATCCCCCTGCCATTAACACACAGTCTTGAATACTGTAGCCACATAATGTCTTGAAATCAGGTAAACTGATTTTTCCCACTTTGTTCTTCTTTTAAAAAATTATTTTGGCTATCTACTTTCTTTGGCTTTCCATATAAATTTTAGAAAAGGCTTGTCTTTGTCTACAAAAAACCTTGTGAGATATTGATAAGTGTTGTGTTAAACCTATCCATCAGTTTGGGGAGAGTTGGCATCTTTACTATATAGAGTCTTCTAATCAATAACAACACAGTATGTCTCCCCATTTATGTAATTCTTCTTTGATGTTTTTCATCAGCATTTGGCAACTGTCAGCATTCAGATCCTGTACATGTTTGGTTAAGTGTATAATCTAAGTATTTCATTTTCATTAGAGTGACTGTGAATGGTATCATGTTCCATTCCATTTTGCATGTTAATTGTTATATAGAAATGCAATTGATTATTATGAATGATCTCTTATCCTTGGAAAACATCCTTATTAGTTCTCAGAGGGTTTGTAATGGGGGAGGGGGGGTGGAATTGTCTATGCAGACAATCATGACATCTACAAATAAAGGTAGTTTTATTTCTTCCTTCCTAATCTGTATGACTTTTATCTATTTTTTCTTAGATTTGTGGAGTGGCTAGCACTTCCAGTACCATGCTGAGTAAGAGTGGTGAAAGTGGACATCCGTGCCTAGTTTCTGATCTTAGAGGGAAAGCAGCCAGTCTTTCACAATTAAGTTTAAAGTTAGCTGTAGGATTTTCATAGATGCTGTTTATCAAGTTGTAGTATTTCCCCTCTATCCTGAACTTGCTGAAAGTTTTGATCACAGATGGGTGTTGGATTTTGTTGAATGTTTTTTATGTCAATTGCTATAATCATATGATTTTTGTTTTTTAGCTTGTTGATATAGTGGATTTCATTGATTGATTTTGAATGTTGAACCAGCCTTGCATACCTGGAATGAATCCCATTTGGTCCTGGTACATAATTCTTTTCACATTTTGCTAAATTCTACTTGCTAGTATTTTGTTGAAGAGTTTTGTGTCTGAGTTCATGAGAGATCCTGGTCTATAGTTTTCATTTTTGGTACTGTTTTTGGTATCAGCGTAATACTAACTTCATAAAACAAATAGGGAAGTGCTTCCTTCTTGTCTGTTTTCTGAAGAAATTATGTAGAATTGGTATTAATTCTTCTTTAAATGTTTGGTCGAATTCGCCAGTGAATCTATCTGAGACTGGAGATTTCTTTTTCAGGAGTTTTGAAATTTCTAATTCCGTTACTGTAGTGGCTACTCTAGTGGCTACAAGACTAGTCAAATTGTCTATTTCATCTTGGTTGAGTAGTTTGTGGTTTTTTTGAGGAAATGGTCCATTTCTTCTAAGTTGTCAAATTTATCACTGTAAAGTTGTTCATAGTATAACCTTATTATCCTCATAGTAAAAGATCTACAGTGCCCCTTGTTTTTAAAAAAAGAGAAAGAAAGAGTTTGCTACTCTATTGTATGTTACAAAAGAATTATAGATTGTGGAATGCAGTTTAAAGATGACATATGCCAACAAGCACCTTGTATTATATGGCACTGCCGTAATTCAAAATTGGTTTTATCTTGGAATTGTTTGGTATTAAAAATTAAAACTTCTGCTCACAGGCACACCAAGGTGCGTACCCTGTGAGCATGGTATCAGTGAATTTTTTTAAGTTATTATTATTCTGGAGCCTCAAACAAGAATTATAACTTCTGTGATTATCATTTCTTTCCTTTAATTATTTCTGTAACACTCCATACTGAGTTTTAGAAACTCATCCCTTATTTCTTTAACAAAAAGGGGGGAAAAAGTTTGTTACTCTGTTGAATGTTAAAAGATTGACAGAACCTATAGTGATGTCCCCTATATCATTCTTATTATTGGTAATTTATGTCTTCTCTCTTTCTGCTTCATCACTCTTCCTACAGGCTTATCGATTTTATTGATTTTTTTTCCCCAAGAACCAGATTTTTGTTTCATTGATTTCCTTTATTGTTTCCTATTTTCCATTTCATTGATTTCTGCTTTTGTCTTTATTCCTTCCTTCCTTCTTCTTGCTTTGGGTTTATTTTGCTTTTCTTTTTCTAATCTCTTGAGGTAGCAACTCAGGTTTTTAACTTGAGACTTTTCCTCATTTCTAATATAAGCATTCAGCGCTATCAATGTCCCTCTCAGCACCACTTCTGCGTCATCCCGACATATTTTGATACATAGTACTTTTTGTTTTCATTCAGTTCTATAACAAGTAATTGTCAGAAGTGTACTTTATTCATTGTCCATGATTCACTCTTATACAAATGATGCCATGAAGAACTTCAGTTTACAAACAGTTCTCAGCCATGTCCGGTGTAAAAAAGAAAAAACAAACAAACAAAAAGTAGAAACGCTCTCAAAGTCAAGTGTGCATCTGGAAACAATTCAAAGATACCGTGATAACCTTGGAGGAAAGTCAGTAAGAAATTATGTGGGAAGAAGGGGGTGTAGCAGATGCTGTCAGTCCAGCCATGTGTGCATTTCCTGAAGATCTGCTCTGCTCCTGTGAGGGAGAAAATATGGGGCATTTACTAACTGGTGCACATCAAATCAATCCTCTTTTCATTATGCCAAAAAGCTTCTTACCAAGACCTTGGGTTCTCTGCTTACAACACTTTTACAGGGAATTGGACTTCTGTGGCTTTTAACATTGAAAAGATGTCTTATGGAAATCGATTGTGTGTGTGTGTGTGGGTGTGGGTGTGGGTGTGGGTGTGTGTATTCTATTTTCTTTGAGACTTCTTTTTTGACCCATGGTTTTTTGGAACTGAGTTGTTTAATTCCTACATGTTTAGAAATTTTCTAATTGTCTTTCTGTTATTGATTCCTCGTTTGATTCCATTATGGTCAGAGAACATTGTATGATTTCATTTTATTTATCTATTGTTTAATTGATTTCATTTTTTAAAAAATTTGTTGAGGTTTATTTTATGGCCTAAGAGATAATCTATCTTGGTGAATGTTTCATGGGCACTTGAAAAATAATCTATATCTTGTTGTTGGGTGAGATGTTTTATAAATATGAATTAGAGCCTGATGATTGATTATCCTGTTCAGGTCTCCTATATCTCTGATTTTAGAGGCTGACCAGAACTCTAGTAGTTCTATAAGTTGCTGAGAGGGGAGTGCTGAAGTCCCCAACTATAACTGTGCATTTGTCTGTTTCTCCTTTCAGCTCTATCAGTTTTTACTTCACCTATCTTGAGGGTCTGTTGTTTGGCCTATACATATTTAAAGTCATTCTATCTTTCTGGTGGATTGATCCTTTTTAATAACTTTTTAAACTCCTTTGGTTGTCATTGAGCCCTTCATGGTTCCTACACCTCTTCGAGGTAGTTTTAATAACCTATATTTTCCCAGAAAATCTTCAATGGCTTTGAAGTTCTCAAAATATTTTGTTATCCCAAAGCATATTGTGTGTGTCTATGCATACAAGGTATTTTTATATTTACATAATATAAACAACTATGTGCAAACACTATATATACTTTATAGCATTGCTTTGGAAGATTTTATAATATACATAAACGTGATTGTACCCTATGTATCCATTTGCAAATTGCTTTCCTCACTCAACATCATCTTCTCCAGATGTATACATGTTGACACATACAGATACCTCATTGCTTTTAACTGCTGTGCAGTAGCCTTTTGTGTGAATACACATTAACAGTTTATCCACTCCCACGCCTGGTTTTTCCTGTCTTGAGTTTTCATTATTCTGTGGGGATGGGTAGGCTCTGTAGGCGAACAGTTGGCAGGACAGCTAAGCGAGAGTTAGTCACTCTCTTCCCTACCTTCTGGTCTTTTCTCCTCTCCCCACACCACCCATCTCCCTTCTCCCTGTCCTCCCCACTAAACGCCATACTCCTCCCGGGGCTCCTCTTCTTTTCTGAAATCTGTCTCTGCAGTTTTTCCATGCCAGCTCTTTATTTATACCTTGGGAAGCTTTCTCTACCCGTGTTGAATTTTCCTCACCCCAAGGACTATGATTTATTCACCTCTGTGCCCCATCTCCCTCCAGATCTACTCAGCTCCCAGCATTGTTCTAGAATCTGCTGGGCATTCAATCAACATTTTTTTAAATCAGCACATCAATGAACAAAGCCTGTAGCCTTTAAACAACTTATAGAGACCACTCCCACTCGGCTAGGCATGGACTCATCTGAGCATGGAATAAAATCCCACAGGGCATATTGTCTATTTTCCTGGAGAAGCTGTTCAGGAGCCAGGCTCAGGAATCCTCCAGGCCTGCCCTGGCCGTGGCCCCCACTGCTTTCAGGGATGCTCGGGTGAGGGCCTGAGGGGGGAAGGCCCCTGCCCCCAAACCCGAAGGGATCAGACCCCTAATTGGGACAGATTTTCAGGGGTGGCAAGCGAGAGGTACAGGGCTCCTGCCCCTCTAGCTGGGGAGTCACCAGAGACCACCTGTAAAGTTATGGAATTCCCAAATAATAATTACAATTAATTGAACACTTAGGGTAAGTAACCCAGGGACATCCCTTGGCACTTGACAAACACCTGGTCATACTTGCAGCTGCTAATATTTTAGGATTTATTAGGTCCAAGGCTCTGGGCTAAGTGCTCCTCACAGATTTTTTTTCTTAATTTCACCTTTTCAAGAACCCTATGTAGTAGGAACTAGTAGTAGCAGCAGTAGTAGTAGCAACAGTAGCAGTACCAGTAGTAGCAGTACCAGTAGTAGCAGCAGCAGTAGTAGCAGTAGTAGTAGCAGTACCAGTAGTAATAGTAGCAGTAGTAGCAGCAGTAGTAGTAGCAGCAGCAATAGTAGCAGTAGTAGTAATAGTAGCAGTAGTAGCAGCAGTACCAGTAGTGGCAGTAGCAGTAGCAGCAGTAGTAGTAGTAGCAGCAGCAGTAGCAGTAGTAATAGTAGCAGTAGTAGCAATAGCAGCAGCAGTAGTAGCAGCAGCAGCAGTAGCAGTAGCAGTAGTAGTAGCAGCAGCAGTAGTAGTAATAGTAGCAGTAGTAGCAGCAGTACCAGTAGCAGTAGTAGTAGTAGCAGCAGCAGTAGCAGTAGCAGTAGTAGTAGCAGCAGTAATAGTAGCAGCAGCAGTAGTAGTAGCAGTAGTAGTAATAGTAGTAGTAGTAGCAGCAGTACCAGTAGTAGCAGTAGCAGCAGTAGCAGTAGCAGTAGCAGTACCAGTAGTAGTAGCAGTACCAGTAGTAGCAGTAGTAGCAGTAGCAGCAGTAGTAGTAGCAGCAGTAGTAGAAGCAGCAGCAGTAGTAGTAGTAGCAGTAGTAGCAGTAGCAGCAGTAGCAGCAGTACTAGTAGCAGCAGTAGTAGCAGCAGCAGCAGTAGTAGTAATAGTAGCAGTAGTAGCAGCAGTAGTAGTAGAAGCAGCAGTAGTAGTAGCAGTAGTAGCAGCAGTACCAGTAGTAGCAGCAGTACCAGTAGTAGCAGTAGCAGTAGCAGCAGTAGTAGCAGCAGCAGTAGTAGTAGTACCAGTAGCAGCAGTAGTAGCAGCAGCAGCAGTAGTAGTAGCAGTAGTAGTAGCAGTACCAGTAGTAGCAGTAGCAGTAGCAGTATCCCCACTTTACTGATAAAGAAACTGAGGCTCAGATGAGGCAAAATATCCCACTCATGATCACACAGTAAGTGGCAGAGCCAGGATACAAACCCAGGTGGTTGTGCTGTCTCCAAATGCCCTTTTTTCTTCCCTCTGTCCCTCCCTCCCGTCTTTTCTTCCTCCCTTTCTGTTAAACATGATTTTTTATTATACAAAGAAAACCTGAATATATTTTTCTAAAATTCCAGACTATATACCTAGAGTACAAATCTTTATTATCCTCCCTCTTCTCCCATCCTAATCTGTGCATAGAAATACAGGGCTTTTATTTCATTTTGAAGCTTCTGACTGGTTTTGTTTTTGTTTTTTGGCTGTGTTGGGTCTTCGTTGCTGCACTCTGGCTTTCTCTAGTTGCAGCAAGTAGGGGCTACTCTTTGTTGTGGTGCACGGGGTTCTCACTGTGGTGGCTTCTCCTGTGGCGGAGTACGGGCACTAGGTGCACGGGCTTCAGTAGTTGCAGCACGTGGGCTCAGTAGTTGCGGCATGCAGGTCCTAGTGCACACAGGCTTCAGTAGTTGTGGCACACGGGCTTCGTTGCTCCGCGGCTTGTGGGGTCTTCCTGGACCAGGGATGGAACCCGTGTCCCCTGCATTGGCAGGCGGATTCTTAACCACTGCACCGCCAGGGAAGTCCCCTCTGACTGTTTGGTTTTTTTTTGAGCTATATAAGTAACTGCCTTTATTATGTTTATCATCATCATCATTAGGTCCTGAAAATTCAGAAATAAATAACACACAGTCCTTGCTTTCAGGGAGCTGACAGACAAGTAGTATGGAAACACATGATAAACCATTAAGCCAATCAACATGCAGGACAATAATTAAAAGTTTTAATAAATGTAGTGGAAGAAACAAACAGAGGACTGGGGGAGATGATGTAGGAATAAGGATGATACAGGGACCTTAGCCAGGGATTAGATGGTGGAGAAGAGCTTTTTGAGGAGATGCTAAAACCTTGTGGTGGATTTGAACTGTGTCTACTTAGGTTTCTATTTTCCAGAATTTTCTTCCTTGCTTAGTTCTTGTTAGGGTGAGCCATAGAGACATTTTGCATAAGATTTGGAAAACAGAAGTAAAGCAGCTGCCTTTTTTTTTTTTTTTTTTTTTTAACGCTAGGAAGTTTGGTGCAGGGCTCTGGGACTGTCGCAACTCAAATGTGAAGTCACCGTTCTGCCGGCTCTCATGCTGATGTGGGGCAGCAGCCCAGCCTGCAGCTCCTGCAGCACCTGCTCCAGCGTGAAAAAGCTCTTTCTTCAGCTGCTCCAGATGCTGGGCTGGTGACTACAGCCTAGTGATGAAGGGTGCTAGCTTTTCCTATACCACTTGCATTGTGGAAGTTGGTCCGGAGACAGTGAGAGACAGGTGTGGATTCCTGTTCACCCCATGGGGTCTGACTGGTTTTTAAATGATTTTTGGGGGGTAAGCGATAGATTTCCACAGCTCAGAAATCAAACTCTAACTATCCAGCACTCTCTCCATCTCTGCCCTGCATCATCCCCACCTCCGTCCTCACCCACAGGGGACCACTGGGCTCACTTTCCCCATGTCCTCCCAGAGCATCTTCATTTACATCCACGCATGGACAAGTGTCCTTTCTGATTTCTCCCAATTCGGGCCCCAAAGGTAGCACACTGTCCACACTGTTTTGCATCTTCAACAGTTGTTTATGAACCATTGTTCCATACTGTGTTTTGCCTCTGGTTTGTGGGAAGGAAGGGAGTAGGGCAGGCCCCGGGCAACATTTCTCAAAGGAGGCATTTGTTCTGTGATGTTCTCTTAGCTTCCTTCCTGCAGCTCATTCCCACCCCTCTTGGTCCAGCTCCGCCACTGCTGGGCCCTGGATGTCTGAACGTCCTCCCTGACAGCTCTGCACGTGCCCAACCAAAGCCATTACCCTCTTTGTCCTTCCCACACCGCCAGGATGCACTGCTTGGTACGGAAGCATGAGTGTCCCCCTGTATCGAGTACAGAGCTAATGGTGGCGTTTCTGGCAGTGTGGGGAGAGAGCCTTTGGGGAAGGGGCTTCATGGGTACTGCCCAATGGAGCTCGGCAAGTGGCTGCAGCATCTTGGGGTAGAAGGAACAGCAAATCCGGAAAGCTTCTTCCTCATGCAGCGCCCACACTGCCACCAGGTGAGGGCAGGACACCGTCCGCCTCCCACAGCTTCTGTCCCTACCCGCCACAGCCCTGCCCTGCTCCTTTGTGCACCCATAGCTGAAGTGATGACTCACCAGTGACCTTGATCCCAGCTGCTCCCTCAGAAGAGCAGTCATCGCCTCCCAGCCTCTCCCTTGGGAACCAAAGCTGACAAAGCCATCTCCTGCCACAGCCTTGCCCTGGGCGGGCCCCACCTGACCTGCCATTTCGGGGGAGCTTGACCAAAAATGGAAGATTTGATTGAATTTATCCAACACTGAGATCAGAAACTACTGACTTCATGGTGGCTAATACTGCCCCTAAAACCACCTGCAATTCATTCTGAATTGATTGAATACATATGTATGGAGAGCCTCCTATGAGCCAGGCACTGTTCTACGTCTGGAAATGGAGCAGTGAATACAAACCCTTGTTCTCGTGGAACTTACATCCTGGGAGAGCAGGCCGCCAATCAGATCCTCCCACACCAAATAAAGTGTGTGTGTATGTGTGTGTGTGTGTGTGTGTTTGTACTTCCAATATTTGTGTATTTGTACTGTCAACCAGGAATACCTATAGATGAACAAGTTGGGTTTATTACTTGCTGCAACAAAGGAGCCCACACACCATAGAGGAACCGAGGGCACCTCAGCACAAGGGTGTTAGGAAGAAGGTAGAACAGGATTTGGACTTTGGCTGGGTGGTGTGGGACAGGGCCTAAGAAAGTGGGGCTTTGACCTGGATTGGGTGCTGCCAGAAAGCAGTGATGAGTCTATGATAGGGTATCTTAGTAAATCTCATATAAAAGGAGGGAGACCAGATGGAGGTCAAAGCTGTAATTAATGAAGAAACAGCAGTCACTCCTATTACCCAGGAGACACAGATTTGGGTATTTTGTGGCTTGGACAATTCTCATGTTTTGCTGTGTTCAGACATGATAACGGAGTGATCTTGTTTTTGTCTTGACACATCGTGGTCACAGAGGGACCTTGTCTGATGGTGACATCCTACTAAATTGTTTCCATTCAACGGGAGAAGAGCAAAGCCTAGCTGTGCGTGCAGGGCCAGCTCCCAGATGTCAAGGCTGCTGCTCTGTCAAGCTCTCTCTCACTCTATATATAATATATATGTAACTTCAGGTGGAAGTAAGTGCTTTGGAGATAGAGAGGGCTAGGAGTTGCCAGCGTGGGGAAAGTGGTTACTTTGAAGCAGGTGGTCAGCGAGGCCTTAGGGAAGGTAGTGTCTGAGCAAAAACTTGAGGAAGCCAGGAGAGAACCACGTGGACATCCGGGGAAGAGCTTCCTGGCTAGAGTCAGCAAAGGCCTCCGCAGTGGGAGTGGGTTTGGCTTGTTTGAAGGGGGCTTCTCTTGTTGTGGAGCACGGGCTCTAGGTGCACAGGCTCAGTAGTTGTGGCACACGGGCTTAGTTGCTCTGTGGTATGTGGGATCTTCCTGGGCCAGGGCTCGAACCTGTGTCTCCTGCATTGGCAGGCAGATTCTTAACCACTGTGCCACCAGGGAAGCCCGAATGCAGCAACAAAGACCCAACACAGCCAAAAGTAAATAAAGAAAATAAATAAATTTATAAAGAAAAAAAGGGGGCCAGTGGGCCTGGAGCAGAGTGAGTGAGGGGCAGGGTAGTGGAAGATAAAGTGTGAGGGGTGGTCCAGGCCAGATGGGGTCAAGCCTGTTGGCCAATGTGAAGAATTTGGCCTTCATTCTGAGTGAGATGGGAGCCATTGGAGGATTTTGCAGGGACAATGGACACAGTCAGATTATATTATAAAAAGTCCCCTCTGGCTGCTTTTGAGACTGGACTCTAGGCAGCAGAGATGGGAAATGCTTCAGGAGGCTGCTGAGATGGCCCAGGGGAGGAGAGATGATGGTGGTTTGGACCAGCCTGGTGGTGGCAGATACAGTGGTATGAAGTGCTCGGACTGGACATGGATTGGAGGAGGGTAAAACAGAATGGTGCCAAGATTTTTTATTTGAGCAAAAGATTGAGTTGTCCTTTCCTGAGATAGGGAAGCCCACTGAAGGAGCAGGATGTCTTTTGCAAAGTAGTGCAGCGGGAGCTCAATGGAGGCGTGCTAAGGTGAGGAGGTGTCCCTAGACATCCAAGCTGAGGTGTCGAGTAAGCAGATGCACCTGTGGGCCTGAAGTTCCTGGAGAAGTTTGGTGGGAGTACAGATATGGGAGCTGTCTTATGTTTATCTGAGCATAAGGCATGGGCCTGGATGAAATCACCTAGATCTGAGTGTACAGAGGGAAGAGGTTTTGTTTATCTGCACTCACTTCCCAGGCACTCCAATATTTGGAAATCTGGGAAGTGAGGAGAAATCAACAGAGGAGACTGGAAAGGAACATCCAGAGAGGTAGAAAAACCAAGAATTCAATCATCTATTAACAAATATGTCTTGAATTCTGAACATCACCTCAGAATTTCTAAGACCTTAGATTCTGAACTACTGAAATATGGGGCAGATGGCAATGCCAGGAGGGGAAAAAAAGGTGTGGGCCAAGACTGTTCATTGACACCAGGAATTTCTTCCCTCTTTCTTGATAAAAGAAACCTGACTCTGGAGAGGCAATGTACTCATATAAACGTCTACATAAGATATAAATGGAAGTATCATGTGGGGCTTTTGCAGCTTGCTTCAATGGAGCTAACACGGTTGGGAGGCACACATCTGCTCTTCTACTCTTATTCCTTCCTGCTGTATGAAAGATAGATGTTATAGTTGGAGCTCCAGCAGCCATCTTGAATCATGAGGCATCAGCAAAAGGAAACCAAGCATTAAGGATGGCAGAATGGAAGTACAGGAGCCCATGCTCTTTAAAACTGTGGAGCTGCCAACTAGTCATAGATTACTTAACTTTAGATTTATTTTTCATGAGCAAGAAACAAACTTCTGTCTTTTTAAAATTCACAGTTATTTTAGGTTCTCTGTCATAATGTTGCAAAATCTGATTCTAACTGAGCTGAGATTTATTCATAGGTTTTCAAAACTGTGTGCACAACTTGTGTGAGGAACCAAGTTGCCTACACAGCTTGTCATGGTCTGTGCCCTCCCAGGACTCCCTGTGTGGTGGGGAGGGCTAACAGGAACATGGGTCATTACAGCATTGGCTGGTAGGGGCTGTGATGGTGGTTGTGCTCCAGGGTCTACAGCGAGAACTGAGACAGATGGCAACGCAAGCTGCGTCCTCTCTATTCCTTTCAAATCATATCTAAATTCAATGACTCAACAAGTGTTCTTGGTCTGATTTTGTTCCCTTGCCTACATTTAATTTTAATTTATGCCAGTACCTAATTTAAGCTTGGAGTTGAGGAGGGGAAAAAATGATAATGTGGACCAGATTTTAGATGGTTGGCACTTATAATTTCACAGAGAGTCTCAATGGAATAATAAGCAATGGTTATGAACTTGCTAAGAATCAATTTGGTATGTGGAGCTTCATCCAACTAACAATTATATAAATACTCAAGCTCTAGAAAATTGGCAGGAGGCTAAAATTACAAATGTGATCTATATCATTTCTTTAATGGACCAATTATTTTGATGCCTCCTTTTCCCCTTGGAAGGCACCTTAGCAGCACACTTGGCTAGCTTCTTACCTCTGACCAAGACTGCTCTTGACTAACAGAACCTTCGTGTCTTACCCATCTCCAGATCTAGGCCAAATGGAGACACAAATCTATATTGAGCAATTATTAGGTACCAGGCCCATTACATGCGTGCTCTTATCTAATCTTTACAATAACCCTGCAAAATAGGTTCTAGAATCTTCCTTTCACCAGTAAGAATCCAACACCCAGAGAGCCTGAGCACTCTGCCTCCAGTCCTAAACAGCTCTTGAGGGTAGAGCTGGGATTCAAACCCTTTCCTCTGTACCATGCTGTTTCTCCCCAAAATGCCTAGTGTCTTCCCTGTCATCTTACAGACTTTTAAGCCTGGAATCTCTTCTGTCCAATCTAAACAGCTTCCTACCCATGGGCTCTCCTTTCCAGTTTCCACCAGTCAAAATCCTACACCTCATCCAAATCTTTTGGGCAGTCTAATCACCTCCCCAATAACCTTCCTTGCATCTCCCATTAGTGTGAACTGTGCTTCCTGGGAATTCTCCCCGCCCCATGCTTGGCTCTTACAACACTTATCATTTTCTGTACTTTACCAGGGCTTTTTGCATCCTTTTTGTATCCTACCTGAATTATCCATTTTCAGCGGGAGGGAGGAAAGAAAGGACATTTTGTTGCACACTTACTTTGTCATAGGAGTTTGTCTCCTTTAATCCCTCAGATAATCCGATGAGCACTTTTTACCTGCCACGTTATAGATGAAGTTAGATATACAGCAACCTGAAGTGGTGGAATGAGATGCAAACTCAGAAAGCAAGAAGGAGAAATTATAGATAATTTTCCCCACTCTGAGACTAGCCCATCGCTCAGGCATCCAGCAAATGTTTGTGGAGTGAATTAATGAATGGATGAATGAATGAATTAATATTTGAAGGACGGCTTACAAAGGAACTTAGTGAGAAATGACACTGGTAGGAGAGCTAAATACATATTCCAAGCACAGATGGGGTTCAGTGGCTGAAGAAAATCCCAAACACTGAAACGAGCTCCAAATAAAAAGAAACGGTTTCCTTAACACTTTCACAACTAGCTGAAAGGTGTGTCTCCGCAGACCAGGTACTGAAGACGCATTTGCAATCTACAGAGCTCGCTCCTTCGGAAAGCTCTGGAACACAGTCGGGTTTTGTTCGCAAACTTCGGCCGCGGGGGCGGGCAGGGGCCTGTTCCTTTAAGAATCTGGTCGAAGTCCTTTTTCTCTCCCTGCCCCCCCCCACTCGCGGTGCCGGGGAAGCCCAGCGCCCACCCCTTTCTCCTCTTGCTGGCTTAACTACGGGTTCGGATGACCATCCGTCACAGAGGCGCCGCCTCTGATTGGCTTCGGGCCGGGAGGCGGGGCGGGAAGGCCGGAGAAACTAGTTTGTTGGCGGCGCCCCGGCTGTACCTCAGTAGCAACGCGCTCAGAGGCTTTTGCGAGCTGGGGGAGGGGAGCAGCGGCGGCGAGGGCTGCGGAGCCTCGCGCGGGCGGCTAGGGGCCTCTGAGCGCGGCGGGTGGCGACGCCCCGAGTGGTGAGTACCCGGGCTGGGCTGGGGGCGCCGTCCTCGGGCCGGTCTAGCCGCGCGCCCGGCCGCCGGCTTTGGCACTTGTCACCACCCCTCACCCCGGGCCGGGATCGGGAGCGCCGGGTCCTGCGCGCCCCGCCGTGGGAGCCCCCGGCAGAGTGAGCCTCGCGGGACCGTGTGCCCCGCGAGCAGCACAGCGGGGCTCGAGTGTCTGGAACCGCCTCGGCCACCTCGGGGTCTCGGAGGGCTGGAGTCGGGGACAATGGTGGGGAGTGGAGGTCTGTAGAGAGCCGTCTCCTCCCCAACCCCGTTCCTCCCTCCTCGCGAGTGCCGGGGGACCCGGCGAGGGTATTTTCTGAAAGCTCTGAGCGAGAGAATGAATTGTTTTGCAAATGGATGTTGCGCGCGGGAGCTGCAACTCTTTCCCCTGGGAGTGCTTGATTCATTGAGTCCGCAGACTCTCTTTTTAAAAAATTACTATCGATCCTGGAAAGTGGAGGCTGCCTGTCTTTGAGGATGTGAGCAGTCCGGCTTTGCGCCGCGGGACGGGCGAAGTCCCCGCGCACTTGACGCCGAGGGCCAGATGGCTGCCTGCCTCGTGCAGAGCGAGGGCCGAGGGTTTTAACCAAGGGAAAGGTCGTCCACGCGAGCCCGGCCCGGAGTCTCCTGTGCCCCGGCCGTTTACGTCCCACCTGACAGGGCCCCTTGTCTCTGTTTAGAGAGCTGTGGAGCAGCAGAGGAATGGTCACCCGTCCTAAGCCCTGCCCACCTGCCCCCCAGGGTGGCCGCCACCCTAGCAGGTCCAGAGCAAGCCTTCTCTGGCCCTGGCTGTCCTGTTCACCCCATCTTGCCCTGGCTCCGGGACCCCGCAGCACTTGGGCACGCCCCCTACTCCTTTTCTCCCTCGTGGTTGCTTGAGAAGCTTTCTGGTTGGGACTGTGCCCCCAGGGGCACCAGACATTTTTGTGCTGGTGCTTCAAAGAGCCCAAAGTTCATTTCCACTGTCTTTGAGCAGAGAAATCTTTATAGAGATCTTAACGAAGGGAGTGGGGTGGGGGCCGACCCAGGTCCCCCGCAGGTTTAACGCAGCCACTCTTGGTCCTGCTGGGTTGCTTTTGGGCAGGGGGAAGGCTCTCTGAGCTTTGGCCCTCCCTGGTGAGTCAGGGCAGAGAAGGCCAGGTGTCTGGGCCTTTTAGTTTCACTCTGGTTTTGGCGGCGTGACTGAGGGAGGGAAGTTGCCAGGGGGAGAGGAGGCAAGAACCCCACAGTCTGATCACAGGCCAGACTCTGGTGACTCTGACTTGGTTCAGGCCCTTTGGGACCCTGGGCCTCAGTCTGCCCATTCACAGGTGGAACCGATGCTCTTTGAGCCCAGGTGTGCTGTTAGTATTGCTAAGGGGGTGTTGGTGAAGGCTTGCATTTGGGGACTGGGAGGAGTAGGACCCAAGGTCCACCCCACCGGGGGCAGGTTTGGTGTCCTTCTAACACGGGGTCCTTGAGTCCCCAAGCCGTGCCTTTGGAGGATGACGGAATCATCCTCTGTGCCCGGCAGCTATCTCCGTCTTGAGCCATTCCCTTTGTCAGGAAGTGACTCCATGCAGGTTACTCAAAGGAAGGTAGAGAGAAATGGTAGAGACCTTCCTCCCGGGGCTCAGGCTGCAGCCGGATTTATGTATGTGGTGCAGAGAGAGGAGCTGCGGGCGACTGGCACACTCCACCTCAGAGGTGGCTTCTGCAGCCTGATGCCTCTTAATAGCATCTTAAACCTGTGGGCGCTCAGTGTGGGAGAGGAGAGCAGGAAGAAAGAGGACGATTACCCGGGCCTTGGACTTCCTGGTCTGCAGAGAAAGCAGGCTTGGTGCTTCCCATCTATTACCGTGATGCATGGTTGGGGGGTGGGGTGGTCAAAGGGAGTGGTGGTTTGTTCATTCATTCGTTAACCGATTAATTGATTCATGGTTTGAAGGGGCTTGATTGGGACCCTGCCTTCGGGGAGCTCCTGGACCAGGTGTGCTGGCATGCGTGTGGCTTAGAGGCCCTGACACATCGAGGTGTGCACAGTACCCCAGTAACAAAGGCAGCAAGGGGAGCTGAGGGGACACAGGAGGTGCGCGGGTGGTGAAGGCTTCCTGGAGAGATGATGCCTTGATTAAGTAAAGATGAGAAAGGCATGTGGTGGGCTACCACCTCCCCCCACCCACTCACACTTCTCCCAGAGGCCACTTCATTGCCAGCCTCCAGGCAGGTGCAGGTTGAGGGCAGAGAGCATGCAGGTGGGAGGTGATGGAAAGGTTCACCTGGGACTGTGGTGGTCTGGCCCAGGAGTCCCCCAGGAAGATGGGTGGCTTCTGGATACAGCAGATCTGCTCAGGGGATCATGGGAGACCCCACCCACCAGCCCCAAACACCAACCCATCGCCTGAGCCCTTAGTGCCACGGTACCTGCCCTCAGTGTGGGTGTGGCCTGAAAACGGAGGGTGCTAGCAGAGCTGGCACAAGAAAACAGAGTGGCCAGACACAAATGAATTGGCTGATTGAGATGCTCCTTTTCATCTGATGTGGTAAATTTCATAATTGAATTGCCTTAGGCAACCAGGGCTGTTGAAGCATTTTCCCAGCCAGAAAACACTTAGTTGGGACAGCTGAGGGGTGGGGGTGGGGAGAGTGTATGCATCCACAGCTTTTACTCACAGCATCCCAGCAGGCCTTTTCCCTTAGGAATCTGGGTCTGTCCCCAGGTGATGGAAGTCAGCCCAGCGTACCCTGTAGGTTCCACCCCCTTTCCTAGACCATCTGGCCCCTGATCAGCACTGCTCCCACCCCAATCTAATACGTAGCTAAAGCTGATACCTGTCACCTTCAGGCACTCACCTTGCAGACTTAACTCCAGTTCCCTTAGCTGTTAGGAGCATGGAGGGGGGATTATGGGATGGAGGGCAGAGAGAGGGCTCAGGGATGGGAGGGTTCCCTGTTATTAAGTCTCTTCAGCACCAGGTTGGGGGATGGGGGGAAGAGCATGGGCTCTTTGAACTGGACTCGGGTTCAGATGTTGCTTATGTGTCTGTGGTCAGCCCTCTCCTGGGGTCCCAGCCACCTGCACCCACCCTGCCCCCTCCCTCTGGTGCCAGTAGACGCTGTTCTTTCTTACTGCTAAACCTTTCCTTCCCAGCCCTGTCAGTGACCTTTTGGATGAAAAATGGTAGGCGTGTGTGGCTCACTAACCTGTTTTTAAAAGTGCCAGCTCTGTGGTCTCAGAAATCCAGCTTAGTTGAGAAATTTCACTGTATTTTATGCAAATACATAAAAATCTCCTAAGCCATTCCCTCCCCCAACGATGGTCTCCTGCACCTCTGGGACAGAGTTTAGATGAGGCTCTCTGGGCCCCACCTTGTTTCAGCGTGACTGAGGCCCAAGGCCAGCTGCACCTCTTCACCAGCTATCCCACAGATGGGACCCTCACACCTGGACCGTGTCAGCAGAAAGAGCACTTAAGTGGGGGTCTGGGAGTCCTGCTCTGCCCCTACCTGCTGTACGACTTCCTGTAGGTCCCCTTACCTCCATGGGCCTCGATTTGCTCTTCTGTAAAATGGGTGGATGTTCTTCGGTACAATGCTTCTACTAAATGTCTTGGTGTAAAATCTCAAAAGGTCTTGTGTCCTCTGGTATTAAGTAGTTTTATAAGGCTTGAGTTACTTGCATAGCTCACTTGGGCAGGAAGAGGGAGAGGTGGCCGGTAGAGTGCAGAGGGGCTGAATTAGAAGGCAGGAATCTGGCGTCCTAGCTCCAGCTCCGCCTCTGATGGGTGCTGTTGGCCTTTGGGCAGGTCACCTTCCGTCTCTGGGCCCTCATTTTTCCACCTGTAGAATGAAAGTGGTGTAGTAGGCAGGCGCCCCATTTCCTTTCCTTTCTTGGTGAGTGGAAACTGAGTCAGACTTTCCCAGTAACTCCCAGTAACTCCCCTGCCTCTGTCCACTGCCTTGGAGTTTGGGGCCCAGGTGTGAAGGGCAGCAGGTGTGGGAGCACTTAAATTGACACCCCCCACCCAGCCTGGAATAGATGGGGTGAGAGCTCGCCTGTGGAGTGTCCCCTGGGCATAGAGCCTAGGGCCACCTCTGAAAGGAGAGAGGGACAAAGACTTCCTAGGGGGCAAGAGGGATCTTGAGGGAGCCCAGGGGGACAGAGGAGGACGCCAGGCTCCCTGCCTTCTGCACGCAGCACTTTGCCAAGGAGGCGCCTGCAAGACCAGTCTGATGGCTCCTCCTGCGAGGAGGCGGTAGGCGGGGGCTGAGCAGGGCCGTGGGAGAACTGTGTCTGCGGCTGCCGAAGGGAGGACCCCTTTGTCGCTCCCCACCCGCCTCCGTCTGCCAGGAAGTCACCTTGGACTGTCAGCCGCCCTCCCGTCAGAGTAGGATGTGGGGATAGGATGAAAACTCAAACTCAGACTTGCTTATTTTCTGCCTGCTCCTGTTGGGCCCCCAGGGAGAGGCTGACCACAGATCAATCTAGGCTGAAAGGAATTAATTTCCTAATTAAGATAAGGAAGGCTTGGCTCATTCAAACCCCAGGATGAGCTGCCTGCCAGATTTGCAGTTGGCCAGGTCAGATCTGTCTGGTCAGGAGTGAGGGCCAAGAGACGGAAGAGTTCTTTTTCTAGAAAGCCATGGCGATTGCATCCTGCATTCAGAGTTCAAGTTCTGCTGCATCCCATCTGGGCTTGCGAGACCCTGGGCAGCAAGTCCCTTAACCCGTGAGCACCTGTATTATTTGCGGCTTTGGAAATCCGAGGGAGCGAGATGTACAGCTCCATTCAGGCAACAGACATTTATTCAGCACCTTCTGAATGGCTCACCCTGGACAAGAAACTGGGAAGGGAAAGTCAGGTTCAAAGAGGGGCTGTACTTGCAAGCTCGGCCTCTGGCCTGGGAGACAGACAAGTAGTCAGGTGGTTATGGGTCAGCGCTAGGCTGTGAGTGGCGTGGCCAGAGCCATTGGACACGTGAGGAAATGGACTGTCGTTTGTGTCTCAATTCCTAATGTGCCCAACGAATGTTTTTTGCCGTCTGTTTTTCTGCCAGGATCTGCGATGCAGCAGAGAACAAGGCAAGGTCCCCACCATCCTGGGGCCCCCATTCAACTGAGGGAGGCAGACCACAGATGGATAAAATAAATAGAGCTGCGGTTGCGCTGCAGAAAGCGGACGGGGAGGTGTGAGGAAAAGGATCAAGGTGGGGCATCTGCTTAGACGAGGGGGCTCTGGGCTGGTGACATTTGAGCCGAGACCTCCAACACGGTAAGAGGCAGCTGTGGGAAGATCTGAGGAAGGGGGTGCCCAGCAAGTGCACAGGCTGGGAACATTGTGGGCTGGGGAGGGGGTTGAGACGAGACCCAGAGATAGGCTGCAGCCATTCCATCCTGGAATCTTCTGATGCGTAGGGAGCCTAAGGAAAACATGTTCCTTTTAAGTTGTTTTATTGTCTTTAATTTCAATCATACATCAGTAGGTTCCCTTTATAAACAAACAATATAAGAAGAAACGGAGCATAGTATGAAAGTGGCCCCATCCTTGGTATCTGTCAGCAGTTTGGGGCATACTGTTCTCGTCCCCCTTTTCATATACAGATTTTGTGCTTATGTAATTTGGATCACACTCAGTACTCCACAGTGTCTATCACTTACTGTGTGGTGAATCTCTTTCTCTTTTCACAGCAGTGTAGTATTCCATGGTGCGGCCAGACCACCATCTTTCAGCTCACAGTCTCCTAACAAGAGACGTTTTGGTTGTGTCTGATTTTTCTTCCCCCCTATACAATCCATGAAGTCATGCACATCCTTGGTCATACGTCTTTCTGGTCTTTAAATTTTCATTGTCAAAACCAAGTGCCGTTTGCGAAGACTAATAAGCCAGTTTTCTCTCCCATTGATGGTGTCTGGGAGCCCACTTCCCCACGTCCTCACCACGCTTGTTATTATCCACATTTTCCCTTTTAGCTACTGTGATGGGGGAAAAGGATCTCATTATTCCTTAAAAAAAAAAAAAGTGATCCAGTTTATTCAGGCTTTCTCTTTTTATTGTAATCCATCGTTGTTTTTCCCAGAGGATCAAGGTTTAGCGAGTGCTGCCTCTCGCTGGTCTGACCGCGGCTGGGGACTCAGCGAAGCCTTTGCCCTGTGTACTCATCTGTGAAATGAGGTCCTTTTAATCCCCGCCCTGCCCCCTGCCAGGCTGCTGCGTTTTGGGCATGGGAAAACATTCCTGAAAGTTCATTTTATGCTGAAAAGCTCTGCAGACATCATGGGTTTTACTAGTGAAAGGCAGATGTCTGGAGCCTGGAACATTTGAATGGATGTGAGTGTTTCTAAACAGCCAGTGTGTCCAGGGGAGGGACTGGGCTGGCTTTAGGTGGGACGTCTGCCTTGCATCCCTGAGATGGGGAGGGCCTCACCCAGCCGAGTCAAATAAATGAGCCAGGAGGGCAGAGAAAGTTCTCTAGCTGGTTCTCTAGCTGGTCTAGGGACAGGCTCAGAAAGGGGCACTGGTCACCACAGACTTGATCCCCCATTTATCTGTTGGTAGAGACCAAAGGCTGGGGCTCCTAGAACTTTGTGTATTTCCATGTTTGTTACTTTGGGGGTCCTTGTCTGTTTTCTTGTAACAGGAGGCTTTAAGATAAGCAAAAGATTGACAAAAGGGCCCTTGTACTTGATCTGGAGACAGAAGGAGGGGAAGCTGTGGGCATTGATAAAGGAAAGGTGGGATCAGGGCCAAGGAAAACCAGGCCCATGTGGTCCCTGGGCGGCCTCAGGCCCCATGATGCAGGAGCCGGGGAGCGGGCTGGGCCCCTGGAGGAATTCATCACTGCTGGGATTCAGGTGCCTGGGGTATATATAGCTAGGCTCTCCTGTCCTTCCCCAAGTGGGCTCTAACACAGCGGGTCCACACCTTGGGGAGCAGCATCCAGACTTGGCTGCGATTGCCCTGCTGCCGCCTGGGACCTAAGCCCTGGTGGAGGCTTCTGTTATCCCCACCAGCCTGACCTGGTTGGGACAGCTGTGGGGAGCTGGGGGGGACTAGGCCACAGACAGGAAGGTGGACAGACACGGGGGGGGGGGGGCGGTGATAGCAGCGAACGAACAAGCAGGTGGACAGAGGGCTTTGGTTGGGAAGCATCCTGCCTTTGTACCTCTGCAGCCAGTGGGCAGGAGGAGAGAAGGCTGAGACCTTGGGTGCAGGCACATCTTTGCATTTGTTAGGCATCCCATCGTTCTGAGGGCTGGGTTTTTCATGAAGGGAGTGAGGGGAGCATCTCACTCAGGAGCTGGCTCGAGGGCAGTCCGTGAGGGCAGGGGCAGACTGGGTCCCACCCCACTGCCACCCCCAGCCCAGCCTGCAGGGGTTTGTGGAGTCAGAGTGAGGTCGAGTCGCCAGGTTTTGTTTCAGGCACCAGGATCGACTGGTCTGTCCGTGTTGCAGGAAGTTGCAGCTGCTATTTTTACTGCTCCAACTAGGACTTTTTACAGGAAGGTACAATTACAAGCAAAATGTCAGGGTTTGGCTGGCCAGCTGATCCCTGGGAGGCTGCCACAGGCCAAGGCAGGGACGGTGGTGGTGTCGGTGGGTGTGTAAAGCAAGACATTTGCACGTGGACACATCCCTACCCTGGGTGCTGGGTGGCTTCCTGTGAACTGCTTGCAGTGTCTATATAGTTTTCCTCTAGGCAGAAAAGAGGACTTTGCTGGGATTTGTCCAGGTTAGTGCACCTGAACACGTTATGATTGGCTGGTCATGAGATTATGAAGCCAATCTGGGGAGCTGTAAGCCATTCTGTTCCGGACTGCTCAGGAAGCTGAAATTTTGTTAAATGAAATTATTGAGACCCTACGGTGTGATAGCCACACTGCTAAGTGCTAGAGGTAGAGATGGATCAGACAGACCCCGCCCTAGAGCATCACCCATGCAGCATTAAGGATGCAGAAAGTGCCATCCCTGAACCCTTTGGACAAGCACCTGGTATGTTTTTAATTTATATGCCTTATGGCCAGAGGCCAAGCAGGGCTTACATTAGCTTCTGTTGTGGCCTAACGGATCACCACTAACTTAGTGCCTTAAACAATACCTATTTATTAGCTCACAGTTCTGTAGGTCAGAAACCTGGGCTGGCTCAACTGGGTTCTCTGCCTAGGCTGTCACAAGTCCAAGGTCAAGTACCAGCTGGACTGGACTCTTATCCTGAGGCTCTGGGGGAGAATCTGCTTCCAGACTCATTCAGGTTGTTGGGAGAATCAAGTTCTTGGTGGTTGTAGGACTGAGGTCCCTCTCTCCTCCCTGGCTGTCAGCTAGGTGCTGATCTTGGCTCCTACAGGTTGCTGCATTCCATGCCAGATACCCCATCTCTGAGCAGCAGTGGAGTGTCAGATCCTTTCCTGCTTCAGATCTCTGACATCAACTTCTGCAATCAGCTGAAGAAAACTCCGCTTTAAAGAGCTCATGTGATTAAGTCAGGCCCACTCAGAGCATCTCCCTATTTTAAGGCCACCTGATTAGTTAGTAACATCATTAATTATATCTGCAAATCCCTTTGCTATGTAGGTAACATGGTCACAGGAGTAAGACCAGGGGTGGAGATCAGGGTGCCATCCTTGAATTTTCCTGCCAAGAGCTTGTGCCAACAGGGGCTACAACAGCAACAGTATTGATAACAGCAGGTCTCATGAATAGAGTGAATTTTGTGTGTCCCACTGTACTGGGCTCTTTACATGGACCTTCTCATTTAATTCTCAGGATAGCACATTGACACTTATTCCACCCGCCCCATTTTCCAGATGAGTAAAACTGAGGCTCAGAGAATATAAGTACCTTGGGCCAGTCATACAGGTAGAAACAGCAGTGCTGGGATTTGAGACCAGGACCTTAGCGCCTAACCACCCCCTCAGGGTGCTCGAGGCCAGCATCTCCAGTTTGATTACTGTGATATGCAGAATACCGTGTAGGACAGGGATGAGGGTTGCTCTTTCCCATCCAGCATTTAAAATACTTAAATATGAAACATACCAATCATATTGCAGGTTAACACAGCAGACACTGAGGACCTCTCATGTGGATCTTTTTGATTCTTATTCCAGTGGGTATTTGTGGTTAATCTACTTCCCATTCAGCAATATTATCGATCTAATGTATTCCAGGCAGCAAAGATGACACAGAATAGTGTCCTCGATGAGTCAAAATAGAAATAAAGGCAGAGTACCCAATGCCCTGAAGAAATAAATAATGCTGGACTAGAGAAGAACCCTCACAGCACCGCAGCAAAGGGCCAACGGGTATTAGAATGTTAATTGTAGGAGACAAGACAAAAATGTTCTCTTTACTCTCTGCCATGTTCCTGGTGCATAGCACAGGACCCAGCACATGGTAGGTGCTCAGAAATTCCTTGTCAGGTTAATTTTTTCAGTATCTACTATGTACGAGGCCCTGTACACGCCAGACAGATGTCAAGTCCAGGGGAGGGTGTGAGCGTGAAAAGAGAGGGCTTATGGAGAGAGGGAGTGGGGATGGGAGAGCTGGAAAGTCCGGCATGTGCCCCAGCGAGTGGTGGGGGAGAGGGGCTGGGGACCAGATTGCACAAGACTTGGATGTCCAAGCCTCCTTGAAGCTTTTGAGCAGGAGAGAATGGTGGTCAAAAGTGAAGACCGGATTGCCTGGAGTGGGAGAGACTGGGGACAGGGCCTGTTCATAGCCCATTCCGCAGCTGTGAAGTCCTCACCTTGTTTCTGACGCAGGACTAGCCACACAAGGGACCCAGGAAGGAGGATTTAATGGAACTTGGTGGCCGAACGATATGCTAAAAATGTATGTATGAATGAGTTGCAGTTTCTGGGCACCCATGTATTTGGCTATAAATATACGTTACATATGTAATTTCAAGAGACCAAGAATCATCAACTGCAAAGCCCAAGGGCAGCAGCCCATGCGTGCCCCCTGTAGTTTGCCGTTTCAGGCGCCCTCTGCAAACCACCAAGGTCTGTTATTTGGGGGAAAATGAGGGGTCCTGTGGTGAGAAGAAAGCATCTGGTGATGGAGGGAGGCGCAGAGCAGGCTGGGTTCTTCGAGGGGAGGCCGGCCAGCGGGGATCAGAGGGCGCCAGCTCCTGTGCCCACATGTCCATGCAAGCTGGGGAGGGGCCGAGACCCTCCGGGCAGGTGATTCCACTCTCACTGCCCTTCACTTTCCATGGCAGTTTCTTTTTCGAGTACTTTTAAAAAAAACATGGTTAATGTGTGGAGGATGAGGAAGTTTTGCTGACCCACTGTTCTCACAGTGTGGTCCCGGACGGTCCCTGGGATTTTTTCACGGTCCATGGGGGTCAAAACTGTTTTCATAGTAACACCCAGATATTATTTGCCTTTTTATTTGCCTTTTTCCCTTTTTCCCATTCCCTCCAAGTGCATAACCCCGTGACCCAATGTTTTCCAGATGACCATTGCATGAAGTTACTAAATCATGCATGTGTAAGTGAGCCAGAGTGCAAGACAGACCAGGAGACGGGCAGGTCATGGAGTACACAAGGGCACCACACGGGCTCAGGTCCCACACTGCAGCTAATCTTTAAGAAACTAGTGCTTGACAAGTCTTAGTGTTTTGTCAAAGAGGAATATCCAAAATGATCTGTAAAGGCTCTTAAAATCTGTTCCCTTTTCCAACTCCCTGTCTGTATGAGGCTGGATTTTCTTCTAGTCTTCACAATGAAAACATTTTACAATGTTTAGGAGTATGGGATTAACACTTACACACTACTATATATAAAATAGGTAAGCATTAAGGATTTACTGTATAGCACTGGGAACTGTATTCAGGATCTTGTAATAACCTATGATGGAAAGTAATCTAAAAATATATATATAACAATCACTTTGCCGTACACCTGAAACTAACACAATATTGTAAATCAGCTATACTTCAATTAAAAAAAAAACACGACATTTTACAACAAATTGAATGCAGAAGCAGTTAGAGAGTCTGGCCACTATTCTCAATAAAATAAATTTTTTTTTTGAAACTAGATTTATGAAAAACAACTGTTACTTATGCTAACATATAATGAGTTTATTATTGTTCTTCAGGTAACTAGTATACATTTCAATTTTGTCTCAGTTTTAATTTTGTCTGTGATAAATTTCAGTAGGTTAAACCATGTAACAGAAGCCCCTTAGGGTCCTCAATCATTTTCAAATTGTAAAAAGATCCTGAGACCAAACCATTTGAGAACAGGAGTGCTAGGCAAAGCCCTTGCAAGCTGGGGCCTGGGTGTGGGCCCTGAACCCAGCTCTGTTCATCTGTTTTCCCCTTTTAGTCCCTTGGCAATCCTGCGAGGTTGGTGTGATTATTTTCACGTCCATTTTACAAATGTGGAAACCGAGGCACTGAGCATTTGAATACCCAGCACAGGCCTCGCAGTATAGAGGTGGCAGTGCCAGCAAGCAGGGAGGTGCCAGACCGACCTCCCTGTTCCCCAGGCAGGGAGGAAGGCAGGCGCCTGAGAGAGAGCTTGTAATGCAGGCCTGGTCTGTGTCCTCAAGTTACGAGCCGTTGGACGTAGTGCGAGCTCTTCAGGGTGGCATGGGGCCTGGCAGGCGGGGAGGCACACTTCCACACACTTCCTCCTTTCCTGAGGCCCAGGAAGGCAGACTCAGGTTTGCTAAGTGGCAGGGAGGCACTTGGGAAATCAAGTGTTTTTCATTAAAAACAGCATCTCCTGTTCAGGCACACACGGCGTTTGCAGCCAGGAAGGTGGTTCTTTCTAAACAGCCCACGTTATGCCTTTCGAGCAGGGACTTTGGAGCAAAACAACTTTGAATACTGAGGATGTGTGCGCGTTTCTTACCTTCTCTGAGCCTCAGTTTGCCCACCTGTACAATAGGGACCGTGACTCCTCAAAGAGGTGCCGTAAGGATGAAATGAAAGAAGGCACGTGCAGGGCCTGATGCAAAAGCTCGTTCACAGCCAGGTTCGAAAAAAAGTGACTCCGGGACTTCCCTGGTGGTCCAGTGGTTAGGACTCAGCACTGCACGGGGCACAGGTTCGACCCCTGGCTAGGGAACTAAGATCCCACATGCTGTGTGGCATGACCCACCCCCCCACCAAAAACAAAAAAGTGACCCTGCATCTGGCACAGTGTCCGGCAGGTTCAGGGGTGTGTGCGGTGGGGACAGCCTCCCCACCCTCCTCTCCAGTGGTGGCTATCAACCCATTTCTCACCCAACCTGCCAGAGACAGTCTGCAACCCCAGCAGGTGCATGTGTGTGTGTATTACGTGTCTATGTGTATGACTAGGTAGTCGGTTTTTAACAGATGTAAGAGATGGCATCCTATTCATAGCACTTCTCGTTTTAGCAGAGAAAGCCAGTTGCTTATTTTTTTATATATATAGTTCTGTAGTACTCCATTGTATGAATGAACCACCATTTCTTTAACTGGGCCTCTTGCCTGTGAACATTGAGCCTGTTTCCAGCCTTTTGCTTGCAGCCAAGAGCGTGCAAGTGTGATGGAGGGCAGGATTCCTGGGCGTGGAGAGGCTGGGGCAGAGGGCTTTTGTCATTTTGAAAGATCTTACCAAAGTGCTCTCCAGCTACACTCCCCTGCCCTCCTCCCTCTCCATGGGAGGGGAGAAACAGAGCTGTGTCTTGGGCTTTAGCAGTTGAGGCACGTTCCCATTCTGGTTCGACAGCAGCCCTGGCAGCCTGGAGTAGAACGAAGCTTCTAGAGCACAGGGAGGAAGAAATCCACGAACAAGTAGCTGGTGCTTGGCTTTTTTTTTTTTTTCCTTCTGTCCTGTTCTGCGTGTGCATTTTCCTCCCAGGCTGTCACTCCAGGTGGCTCACTGAAAGTGATATCTAGGCCACAGTGCTTTTAATGACTCCATCTGTGGGCCTCTGTGACTCTTTCAGGGGACCAGACAGGAAGAGAGACAGCCTCCCTCCAGGCCCCCAGCCTCCCTCTGCTTGCCAGGGGCCCGGCCAGTCCTGCTGAAGAGGGAGGAACCCAGACCAGGAGGCGGTGTTTGCTTTGTACAGGGGCTGTTCTCTGCCCCTGCTTGTTTCTCTCTGTCTCGCTCTGGATAAATGAAAGGAAACAAGTGATCTCAACAGATGGGCGAACCTGAGCACCAAGTGCTTTGTCCCCTCTGTGGTTAGACCAGGGATGTCCATTTCATTGGCCCCACTCCCGTCTGCAGCAATAGCTGGGCTTGCAGACCCCCAGCCTCGGGGGCCAGAGACAGTCCAGGCGGCCCCACTGAGCTGAGGGGCAGCAGGATGCGGCAGTGGAAGCCAGGTGGCAGCTTCTCTCGGCCCTTCCCTGCCGAATTTGGAGGCATCTGAGCCACTCCTCCCGTAGCTGAAAGAAGCCTCTTTGTTGCAGCGGTGGTTTCGTTAAGCATGGTAACCAGAGCTTCTATGACAGTATGACGTCACACATCTGTAATTCTTCTCCAAAGATTTTTATCTCAAGAGAATACAGTGATTCATAATACACCACAGCAAAGACGTTATTTGTTCATTGGATACAAATGCAAAACTGTGGATGAATGAATTAGTAAGTCATGGTGCTTATATACTTCACAGACATTAAAAATTACAGCTGACAACCCCAGAGATGCTGGGATAAACCAACCGGTTCATCCCAGTGTCTGCATGCAGGAGACCCCTGATCAATCTGTGTTCAGTGGTGAATGAAGGATAGGAGCATGCAAACTCTGTGAATGGTAAAAACAATGTGAAAGTGTGTTCTGTAGTTGCAACAATGTAAAATGTTTGTTTTGGGATAAAAGCAGAAAATAATAAGCCAAAGTGAAAATAGTCATTGTGTTTGCAGTGCCTCTCAACCTTATCACTTCCCCCCACAAACCTTTTTGGACCTTTTATTCCTAATTGCACTCAACCCCCTTCCCCGCCATAAATTTTAATACCAGATACGCTATAAGTCTGTCTGTCTGTATGTCTGTGCTTTGTACTTAAAACAAGTAAGATTTTTTTCTGTCTTCCAAGAACCAGTTTTTGCCTCCTTAGGACAGTGTTTCTGCCCACCACCTCCTGACCCCCTCAGCCCCCGTGAGGACGTCTGTTTCGGGGCTGTGATTCCTGGGGATTTGTCGTCTTTTGTGTCTTGCCCTCACCTTTGTGTTCTCTTCTCAGTAAAAATGACTGAGCTCCTGGGTGTGCCTGTTGGCCTATCTCACTTGGTTCGTGGAGCTCACACTCAGAAGAGGTGGTCCTGGGCAGAAAAGGGGGCGCCAACCATCCGTGGCTGCATCTGCTGGGCTGGGCCTATGGCTGGGCAGTCATTACAGGGAGTCATTCCCACATATCCCTGCCCGGTGTCCCAGCCTGAAAAAAGCACTCAGACCAGTGCCTAGTACATAGTAAGTGCTCAGTCACTCTGACTTATTGGTAGTAGTACTGTTGTCATTACCATTCATCTCTGAGCTGCTGTTTTCTTATCTGTAAATTACAAAACTAATAGGGCATATGGCAGGATTGCACCTCTGGTGCTGTCCCGGTGAACGAAGCTACGTGACTCGTTTTAGCTAATGAGATGGGGACAGAAGTGATGTGCGTCTTTCTAAGGCCAAGCACCGAATTGGCAGTGCCACTTTCCAGAGCGTTCTCTATTTTCGCATTGGCATGGTGACTAGTGACATGGCGACTACTCTGTCATCTGGGTCCCTGGGAGTGACAGTGATGAGAAGAGTACTCTCTCCTCCCCTCCCCCCTCAACCACCAACTAACCCACAGCGCATGTAGCATAAGAGCGAAATGTCTCTGTCCCCAAAGCCACCGAGATTTGGGGGTGTTTGTTGCTGCAGCACAACCTAGCCCATCTTGATTAAAACATTAGAGTCATAACCTTGTCAGGCTTGGTTGTGAGGATGAAATCTTCCATGTAAGATGCCCAGCACAGTATGGATACATGGTAGTCATGTGCTCCATGTGGCTCCCTTCCCAACCAGAATTCCTTGTTGATTCTTTGCAGCAGGTGTTGCTTCTTCCTACAGCAGAGTTTCACAGGCCTTGAGCCCTTACCCCTGTCCTCTGCCTTTTCTGGGAAGGCAGAGCCTGTTGCCTGGGAAAGGCCAGGGCAGTGCACCACCCAGACCCTTCCTCTAGAAGTGGCCCGCCCACTCCGGCAGAGCTGGCATCCATCCCCATAGCATCTATCAACTCGGAATAACAGCTCTGGCTCCCTGTTGACCAGAGGCTGCTGGCAGCCTGAGACCTGGCTATCACTCACAGGAGCTAAAGTGGCTGCCCTTCCTCGAGTGTGCCTAACATCGTGTGCGTTGAGTAAAAAGGCTGGAGCGCATGGAGAAGGCACCGAGGCGTTTGCCTGCCCCTCGGGGTCTGCTGGGACCACGTTCCCCTTCCTGGCTTTGGGTGCAGGAAGTTGGGCCATGTGTAGGATTCAGTGCCCACCTGGGACTGTGTGTGTGAGTGTGCGTGACCCTTTTGAGAGGGTACAGTTGCACTGTTGCTCACGCCCTCAGGACAGCAGGTGGGAACCGGGCTGTCTCACACTGTGCCTTGTCAGAGGGTGTGGAAGGCTTGGGCTTCTGTCCAGAGGGGGCGAGCTCAGGGGCGGGCTCCGCCCTTCGTGGGACATTCTGGCACTGCCTGAAGAGAACCCCATTTATTACCAAGCAGGGTATGAAGCAGACACCGTCACCCCTTCCCTGAACCTCACTCCATTCTAGAACCACCACCCGCATGGCCAGCGCATTCGCCTGCAGGAGGGCCCGGGCTTGCAGTGAGGCAGGGATGGGGTGAGGCTGGGGGCTGGGATAGGGTGGAGTAGCATCCAGCAGGCTAACCACGGGAGAGCAGGAGGCGTGCGTTACACAATTCCCGCGACTTTACTGCAGATTTGAAGTCTTTCAAAATCAAAAGCTGAAAAGCAAGATCAAAATAAATAAATACATAGTAAAAAATATAAACAGTTTTAACCTGTTGGATTTTCAATAAAAATTCAGGTAATACGAATTCTGAATAAATATATATGAAGTTGCTTTTTGTTTTCTTTTTAAAAGAAAGGGCCATTGGAAGGTAGAAGCATCTAGGAAAAGGACCCATTGTCTGATAATTCACTTGTATCTAGAATGATCTGTGGCTCTGATTCAGTTACAGTGGTCATACTGATTTTACTTTCACTTAACAATTAGATTTGTCTGCTTCATTCGGTGCTTAGTTTGTTTTCCACTTGAAAATTGGACGGATGGCTGCCCCTGCACCCCGTGGGCTCCCCGAGGTGTGTGTGTCCCCCAGACTTGGGCAGGGTGGGGATTTGAGCTGCAGTATCACGGGGCGTCCTCTTGGAACCCCGCTCCTGGGAACCTTGTTGCAGCACGCCGCCCTGCATAGCCCTGATATCTGATAGTGTTGGAATCCTTCATTATCACAGTTCTGGAGTAACCCAGATCCAGCAGGCTTGAAGAAAACCTTTAGTGTTTTTCCTGACTATAAAAATATTACATACTCATTTTAAAAAAATCAAATAACTTAAAAATGATTAGAGTAGACAGTGAAAATCCCCTTATTCAAAGTGGAGATTGGGGTAATGTCTGCTGTGTCCTTTATTCAGTGACGGTGGTAATGACAACAGCAACAATAATAAAACAGCTGACCAAGTAAGCAGGAGAGGGCCAGGCCATCCCATATGCTTGTCATCGACGGTCTCATTTAAGTCTCAAACAAACCTATAAAGTAGCAGCTGTTTTCGTCATCACTTTATGATTGAGAAAAATAGCCCAGAGAGGTGAATTAACTTTCTCAGGGTCACCAGTAAGGGCTGAGCTGTCTTCAGGGGCCCTGTTCCTGTGCACTGGCATTGAGGAGCTGTGAGTTTCCCCGGGGCTGCCTTGTCACAGGTGTGTCAGTGCAGCTGGGGCAGAACCCCCTGGGAGATACAGATTCAAAATACTTGCTGCCCCTCCCCTCTGCGGGCTGGGGTCCACCTGCTGCAGCTGGAATGTCCAAGGCGAATTCTTCACTTACACGATTGGCCCCAGGGTTCACATGCCACTGGCCCTGTGTGATAGCGCCCCTGCCTGTCCCTGGCCTTTCTCTTCCCTGAAGGGCCGATGGTTTCCACCCAGCCTTTGTACCTGCTGCTTCTCTGCCTGAACCCTCCTTTCCCCGCCATCACATCTGGGCTCCGCTCATCACTTAAGTTTCATCCCACGTGTCCCCTCTTCACAGGGGCCTAAATGAGCCCACCGTCGCGTCTTGTCCCTCTGTGGCCCATTGCCATTTTATTTTCTTCATAGAACTCCCAGGAAGGGAAAGTGTCCTGTTCACTGGTTTGGTTGCTTATCGCTGGTCTGTCTGCCCCCTTCCATACCGCCAACCACAGAGTGCAGGTCCATGGGGGCAGGAACTCTGTCTCTGTGCATCACTGTCTCCCTGCCTGGCACGTGGGAATTGTTCGGGAATCTTCTGGTGGATGAGCGAGTCAGAACCACATTACCTGCAACCCCTCAGCTGGGCCCTGGGATTTTCCGGCTCCCTCTGGCCACCAGCAAAGAGTGATGGAGTTGACACACTCATTTAGAAAATTGCTAACTCCTGGCTGGGGGTGGAAGTGGGGGAGGGCGTTAGCGCTGCAGGACAGAGCTGGGCCTCCCAGAGAGTGACCCCCAAAATGCAGCTTTGATTGCCTCTGGTGCCTTTTTCTCTGAGAGTGGAGGTCTTTACATCTTAGTCACTGGAATCTTCAGAGAGCTTGGCAAGTTTTCTTCTGAAGGTCTTGCCTCTTGGCTAGTTTGTTTACTTATGTATTTGGCTAACTTTCCAAGGAGGATGAAAGGTGAGCTGGGCACCTTGCTATTTGGTGCTTTTGTTTTGCAATTTTATTTTATTATTATGTTTTTAAATAAATTATTTTTGGCTATGTTGGGTCTTCATTGCAGTGCGCGGGCTTCTCATTGCGGTGACTTCTCTTGTGGAACACGGGCTCTAGGAGCGTGGGCTTCAGTACTTGTGGCGCATGGGCTTGGTTACTCTGCAGCATGTGGGATCTTCCCGGACCAGGGCTCGAACCCATGTCCCCTTCATTGGCAGGCAGATTCTTAACCACTGTGCCACCAGGGAAGTCCCTTTTTGCAATTTTAAAACTATATATATATTATATTGGAGTATAGTTGATTTACAATGTTGTGTTAGTTTCAGGTGTATAGCAAAGCGATTCAATTAGACGTACACATATATTCAGTCTTCCTCAGATTCTTTTCTTATATAGGTTATCACAGAATATTGAGTAGACTTCCCTGTGCTGTACAGTAGGTCCTCGTTGGTTATTTGTCTTATATGTAGTGTGTATATGTTCATCCCAAGCTCCTAATTTACCATTACCCCCCCACAACGTTTCCCTTTTGATAACCATGAGTTTGTTTTCGATATCTGTAAGTCTGTTTCTGTTTTGTAAATAAGTTCATTTGTATCATTTTTTAAAGATTGCACATATAAGTGATATCATATATTTGTCTTTGTCTGACTTCACTTAGTATGATAATCACTAGGTCCATCCATGTTGCTGCAAATGGCATTATTTCCTTCTTTTTTATGGCTGAGTAATATTCCGTTATAGGTATGTACCACATCTTCTTTATCTATTCCTCTGTTGATGGACAGTTAGTTTGCTTCTGTATCTTGGCTGTTGTAAATAGTGCTGCAGTGAACATTGGGGTGCATGTATCTTTTCGAATTATGGTTTTCTCCTTATATATGCCCAATAGTGGGATTGCAGGATCATTTGGTAGTTCCATTTTTAGTTTTTTAAGGAACCTCCATACTGTTCTCCATAGTGGCTGTATCAATTTACATTCCCACTAAAATGTAGGAGGGTTCCCTTTTCTCCACACCCTCTCCAGCATTTATTGTTTGTAGACATTTTGAGGATGGCCATCCTGACTGGTGTGAGGTAATACATCACTGCAGTTTTGATTTGCATTTCTCTAATAATTAGCGATGTTGGGCATCTTTCCATGTGCTTTTTGGCCATCCATATGTCTTCTTTGGAGAAACGTCTATTTAGATCTTCTGCCCATCTTTTTTATTGGGTTGTTTGTTTTTTGGATACAGAACAGCATATGCTGTTTGTATATTTTGGAGATTAATCCCTGTCAGTTGCATCGTTTGCAAGTATTTTCTCCCATTCTGTGGGTTGTCTTTTCATTTTTATTTTTCGTTTTTATTCTATTTTATTTTTTGCTTGTAATTTTATTTTATTTTATTCATTATTATTTCTTTTTACATCTTTATTGGAATATAATTGCTTTACAATGGTGTGTTAGTTTCTGCTTTATAACAAAGTGAATCAGTTATACATATACATATGTTCCCATATCTCTTCCCTCTTGCATCTCCCTCCCTCCCACCCTCCCTATCCCACCCCTCCAGGTGGTCATAAAGCACCTAGCTGATCTCCCTGTGCTATGTGGCTACTTCCCACTAGCTATCTACCTTACATTTGGTAGTGTATATATGTCCATGCCTCTCTCTCACTTTGTCACAGCTTCCCCTTCCCCCTCCCCATATCCTCAAGTCCATTCTCTAGTAGGTCTGTGTCTTTATTCCTGTCTTACCCCTAAGTTCTTCATGACATTTTTTTCCTTAAATTCCATATATATGTGTTAGCATACGGTATTTGTCTTTCTCTTTCTGACTTACTTTACTCTGTGTGACAGTCTCTAGGTGTATCCACCTCCTTACAAATAGCTCAATTTTGTTTCTTTTTATGGCTGAGTAATATTCCATTGTATATATGTGCCACATCTTCTTTATCCATTCATCCGATGACGGACACTTAGGTTGTTTCCATTTCCGGGCTATTGTAAATAGAGCTGCAATGAACATTTTGGTACATGACTCTTTTTGAATTATGGTTTTCTCAGGGTATATGCCCAGTAGTGGGATTGCTGGGTCAAATGGTAGTTCTATTTGTAGTTTTTTAAGAAACCTCCATACTGTTCTCCATAGTGGCTGTACCAATTCACATTCCCACCAGCAGTGCAAGAGTGTTCCCTTTTCTCCACACCCTCTCCAGCATTTATTGTTTCTAGATTTTTTGATGATGGCCATTCTGACTGGTGTGAGATGATATCTCATTGTAGTTTTGATTTGCATTTCTCTAACGATTAATGATGTTGAGCATTCTTTCATGTGTTTGTTGGCAGCCTGTATATTTTCTTCGGAGAAATGTCTATTTAGGTGTTCTGCCCATTTTTGGATTGGGTTGTTTGTTTTTTTGTTATTGAGCTGCATGAGCTGCTTGTAAATTTTGGAGATTAATCCTTTGTCAGTTGCTTCATTTGCAAATATTTTCTCCCATTCTGAGGGTTGTCTTTTGGTCTTGTTTATGGTTTCCTTTGCTGTGCAAAAGACTTGAAGTTTCATTAGGTCCCATTTGTTTATTTTTGTTTTTATTTCCATTTCTCTAGGAGGTGGGTCAAAAAGGATCTTGCTGTGATTTATATCATAGAGTGTTCTGCCTATGTTTTCCACTAAGAGTTTGATAGTTTCTGGCCTTACATTTAGGTGTTTAATCCATTTTGAGCTTATTTTTGTGTATGGTGTTAGGGAGTGATCTAATCTCATACTTTTACATGTAGCTGTCCAGTGTTCCCAGCACCACTTATTGAAGAGGCTGTCCTTTCTCTGCTGTACATTTCTGACTCCTTTATCAAAGATAAGGTGATCATATGTGCCTGGGTTTATCTCTGGGCATTCTATCCTGTTCCATTGATCTATTTTTCTGTTTTTGTGCCAGTACCATACTGTCTTGATTACTGTAGCTTTGTAGTATAGTATGAAGTCAGGGAGCCTGATTCATCCAGCTCCATTTTTTGTTCTCAAGATTGCTTCGGCTATTCGGGGTCTTTTGTGTTTCCATACAAATTGTGAAATTTTTTGTTCTAGTTCTGTGAAAAATGCCAGTGGCAGTTTGATAGGGATTGCATTGAATCTGTAGATTGCTTTGGGGAGTAGAGTCATTTTCACAATGTTGATTCTTCCAATCCAAGAACATGGTATATCTCTCCATCTATTTGTATCGTCTTTAATTTCTTCCATCAGTGTCTTATAATTTTCTGCATATAGGTCTTTTGTCTCCTTAGGTAGGTTTATTCCTAGATATTTTATTCTTTTTGTTGCAATGGTAAATGGGAGTGTTATCTTTATTTCACTTTCAGATTTTTCATCAATAGTGTATAAGAATGCCAGAGATTTCTGTGCATTAATTTTGTATCCTGCTACTTTACCAAATTCATTGATTAGCTCTAGTAGTTTTCTGGTAGCATCTTTAGGATTCTCTATGTATAGTATCATGTCATCTGCAAACAGTGACAGCTTTACTTCCTCTTTTCCGATTTGGATTCCTTTTATTTCCTTTTCTTCTCTGATTGCTGTGGCTAAAACTTCCAAAACTATGTTGAATAAGAGTAGTGAGAGTGGGCAACCTTGTCTTTTCCTGATCTTAGTGGAAATGCTTTCAGTTTTTCACCATTGAGGACGATGTTGGCTGTGGGTTTGTCATCTATGGCCTTTATTATGTTGAGGAAAGTTCCCTCTATGCCTGCTTTCTGCAGGGTTTTTATCATAAATGGGTGTTGAATTTTGTCAAAAGCTTTCTGTGCATCTATTGAGATGATCATATGGTTTTTCTCCTTCAATTTGTTAATATGGTGTATCACATTGATTGATTTGCGTATATTGAAGAATCCTTGCATTCCTGGAATAAACTCCACTTTATCATGGTGTATGATCCTTTTAATGTGCTGTTGGATTCTGTTTGCTAGTATTTTGTTGAGGATTTTTGCATCTATGTTCATCAGTGATATTGGCCTGTAGTTTTCTTTCTTTGTGACATCCTTGTCTAGTTTTGGTATCAAGGTGATGGTGGCCTCGTAGAATGAGTTTGGGAGTGTTCCTCTTTCTGCTATATTTTGGAAGAGTTTGAGAAGGATAGGTGTTAGCTCTTCTCTAAATGTTTGATGGAATTCGCCTGTGAAGCCATCTGGTCCTGGGCTTTTCTTTGTTGGAAGATTTTTAATCACAGTTTCAATTTCAATGATTGTGATTGGTCTGTTCATATTTTCTATTTCTTCCTGATTCAGTCTTGGAAGGTTGTGCATTTCTAAGAATTTGTCCATTTCTTCCAGGTTGTCCATTTTATTGGTATAGAGTTGCTTGTAGTAATCTCTCATGATCTTTTGTATTTCTGCAGTGTCAGTTGTTATTTCTCCGTTTTCATTTCTAATTCTATTGATTTGAGTCTTCTCCCTGTTTTTCTTCAGGAGTCTGGCTAATAGTTCATCAATTTTGTTTATCTTCTCAAAGAACCAGCTTTTAGTTTTATTGATCTTTGCTATCAGTTCCTTCATTTCTTTTTCATTTATTTCTGATCTGATTTTTATGATTTCTTTCCCTCTGCTAACTTTGGGGTTTTTTGTTCTTCTTTCTCTAACTGCTTTAGGTGCAAGGTTAGGTTGTTTATTCAAGATGTTTCCTGTTTCTTAAGGTAGGATTGTATTGCTATAAACTTCCCTCTTAGAACTGCTTTTGCTGCATCCCATAGGTTTTGGGTCGTCGTGTCTCCATTGTCATTTGTTTCTAGGTATTTTTTAATTTCCTCTTTGATTTCTTCAGTGATCACTTCGTTATTAAGTAGTGTATTGTTTAGCCTCCATGTGTTTGTAGTTTTTACAGATCTTTTCCTGTAATTGATATCTAGTCTCATAGCATTGTGGTCAGAAAAGATACTTGATACAATTTCAGTTTTCTTAAATTTACCAAGGCTTGATTTGTGACCCAAGATATGATCTATCCTGGACAATGTTCCATGAGCAGTTGAGAAAAATGTGTATTCTGTTGTTTTTGGATGGACTGTCCTATAAATATCAATTAAGTCCATCTTGTTTAATGTATCATTTAAAGCTTGTGTTTCCTTACTTATTTTCATTTTGGACGATCTGTCCATTGGTGAAAGTGGGGTTTTAAAGTCCCCTACTATGAATGTGTTACTGTCGATTTCCCCTTTTATGGCTGTTAGTATTTGCCTTATGTATTGAGGTGCTCCAATGTTGGGTGCATAAATATTTATAATTGTTATGTCTTCTTCTTGAATTGATCCCTTGATCATTATGTAGTGTCCATCTTTGTCTCTTCTAATAGTTTTTATTTTAAAGTCTATTTTGTCTGATATGAGAATTGCTACTCCAGCTTTCTTTTGGTTCCATTTGCAGAAAATATCTTTTTCCATCCCCTTACTTTCAGTCTGTATGTGTCTCTAGGTTTGAAGTGGGTCTCTTGTAGATAGCATATATATGGGTCTTGGTTTTGTATCCATTCAGCCAATCTGTGTCTTTTGGTGGTAGCATTTAGTCCATTTACATTTAAGGTAATTATCGATATGTATGTTCCTATTCCCATTTTCTTAATTGTTTTGGGTTCGTTATTGTAGGTCTTTTCCTTCTCTTGTGTTTCTTGCCTAGAGAAGTTCCTTTAGCATTTGTTGTAAAGGTGGCTTGGTGGTGCTGAAGTCTCTCAGCTTTTGCTTGTCTGTAAAGGTTTTAATTTCTCCATCAAATCTGAATGAGATCCTTGCTGGGTAGAGTAATCTTGGTTGCAGGTTTTTCTCCTTCATCACTTTAAATATGTTCTGCAAGTCCCTTCTGGCTTGCAGAATGTCTGCTGAAAGATCAGCTGTTAACCTTATGGGGATTCCCTTATGTGTTATTTGTTGTTTTTCCCTTGCTGCTTTTAATATGTTTTCTTTGTATTTAATTTTTGACAGTTTGATTAGTATGTTTCTTGGCGTATTTCTCCTTGGATTTATACTGTATGGGACTCTCTGTGCTTCCTGGACTTGATTAAGTCTTTCCTTTCCCATATTAGCAAAGTTTTCAACTATAATCTCTTCAAATATTTTCTCAGTCCCTTTCTTTTTCTCTTCTTCTTCTGGAACCCCTATAATTCGAATGTTGGTGTGTTTAATGTTGTCCCAGAGGTCTCTGAGACTGTCCTCAGTTCTTTTCATTCTTTTTTTTTTATTCTGCTCTCTAGTAGTTATTTCCACTATTTTATCTTCCAGGTCACTTATGCGTTCTTCTGCCTCAGTTATTCTGCTATTGATCCCATCTAGAGTATTTTTAGTTTCATTTATTGTGTTGTTCATCATTGTTTGTTTCATCTTTAGTTCTTCTAGGTCCTTGTTAAATGTTTCTTGCATTTTCTCTATTCTGTTTCCAAGATTTTGGATCATCTTTACTATCATTATTCTGAATTCTTTTTCAGGTAGACTGCCTATTTCCTCTTCATTTGTTAGGTCTGGTGGGATTTTGTCTTACTCCTTCATCTGCTGTGTGTTTTTCTGTCTTCTCATTTTGCTTATCTTACTGTATTTGGGGTCTCCTTTTTGCAGGCTGCAGGTTCATAGTTCCCGTTGTCTTTGGTGTCTGCCCCCAGTGGCTAAGGTTGGTTCAGTGGATTGTGTAGGCTTCCTGGTGGAGTAGACTAGTGCCTTTGTTCTGGTGGATGAGGCTGGATCTTGTCTTTCTGCTGGGCAGGTCCATGTCTGGTGGTGTGTTTTGCGGTGTCTGTGGACTTATTATTATTTTAGGCAGCCTCTCTGCTAATGGGGTGGGGTTGTGTTCCTGTTTTTCTAGTTGTTTGGCATAGGGTGTCCAGCACTATAGCTTGCTGGTCGTTGAGTGAAGCTGGGTGTTGGTGTTGGGATGGAGATCTCTGGGAGATTTTTGCTGTTTGATATTACATGGAGCTGGGAGGTCTCTTGTGGACCAGTGTCCTGAAGTTGGCTCTCCCACCTCAGAGACACTGCACTGACTCCTGGCTGCTGCACCAAGAGACTTTCATCCACACGGTTCAGAATAAAAGGGAGAAAAAGTAGAAAGAAAGAATTAGAAGAAAGAAAGAGAGGAGGGAGGGAAGGAGGGAGGGAGGGAGGAAGCAAAAAAGAAAGATGATAACGTAAAATAAAATAAAATATAATAAAGTTATTAAAATAAAAAATAATTATTAAGAAACAAAACGGACGGATAGAACCCTAGGACAAATGGCGGAAGCAAAGCTATACAGACAAAATCTCACACATAAGCATACCACATACACACTCACAAAAATAGGAAAATGGGAAAAAATCATAAATCTTGCTCTCAAAGTCCACCTCCTCAATTTGGGATGATTCGTTGTCTATTCATGTATTCCACAGATGCAGTGTACATCAAGTTGATGTGGAGCTTTAATCCACTGCTTCTGAGGCTACTGGGAGAGATTTCCCTTTCTCTTCTTTGTTTGCACAGCTCCCAGGGTTCAGCTTTGGATTTGGCCCCGCTTCTGGGTGTAGGTTGCCGGAGGGCATCTGTTCTTCGGTCAGATAGGACGGGGTTAAAGGAGCAGCTGCTTCGGGGAGTCTGGTTCACTTAGGCCGGGGGAGGGAGGGGCACGGACTGTGGGCGAGCCTCCGGCGGCAGAGGCCGGCATGACGCTGCACCAGCCTGAGGCACGTCGTGCGTTCTCCCGGGGAAGTTGTCCCTGGATCCCGGGACCCTGGCAGTGGCGGGCTGCACAGGCTCCCCGGAAGGGGGGTGTGGATAGTGATCTGTGCTCGCACACAGGCTTCTTGGTGGCGACAGCAGCAGACTTAGCGTCTCATGCCCGTCTCTGGGGTCCGCGCTTTTAGCCGGAGCTCCTTTAAGCAGAGCTCTTTACCCCCTCTCCTCGCGCACCAGGAACCAAAGAGGGAAGAAAAAGTCTCTTGCCTCTTCGGCAGGTCCACACTTTTCCCTGGACTCCCTCCCGGCTAAACGTGGTGCACTAACCCTCTGCAGGCTGTGTTCACGCCGCCAAACCCAGTCCTCTCCCAGCGCTCCGACCTAAGCCCGAGCCTCAACTCCCAGTCCCGCCCGCCCCGGCGGGTGAGCAGACAAGCCTCTCGGGCTGGTGAGTGCTGGTTGGCACCGATCCTCTGTGCGGAATCTCTCTGCTTTGCCCTCCGCACCCCTGTTGCTGTGCTCTCCCCCGCAGCTCCGAAGCTTCCCCCTCTGCCACCCGCAGTCTCCGCCCGCGAAGGGGCTTCCTAGTGTGTGGAAACCTTTCCTCCTTCACAGCTCCCTCCCACTGGTGCAGGTCCCGTCCCTATCCTTTTGTCTCTGTTTATTCTTTTTTCTTTTGCCCTACCCAGGTACGTGGGGAGTTTCTTGCCTTTTGGGAGGTCTGAGGTCTTCTGCCAGCGTTCAGTAGGTGTTCTGTAGGAGTTGTTCCACATGTAGGTGTATTTGTGGTGTATCTGTGGGGAGGAAGGTGATCTCCGCGTCTCACTCCTCTGCCATCTTCCCCTCGTCCCCTGTCTTTTCATTTTGTTTATGGTTTCCTTTGCTGTGCAGAAGCTTTTACGTTTAATTAGATCCCATTTATTTTTTTATTTTTTTATTTTCAGTAGGAGGTGGATCCAAAAAGTATTGCTGTGATTTATGTCAAAGAGTGTTCTGCCTTTGTTTTCCTCTAAGAGTTTTATAGTGTCCAGCCTTACATTTAGGTCTTTGATCCATTTTGAATTTATTTTTGTGTATGGTATTAGAGAATGTTCTAATTTCATTCTTTTACACGTAGCTGTCCGGTGTTCCCAGCATCGCTTATTGAAGAGGCTGTCTTCTCTCCATTGTATATTCTTGCCTCCTTGGTCATAGATTAGTTGACCATAGGTGCATGGGTTTATTTCTGGGCTTTGTATCCTGTTCCATTGAGCTATATTTCTGTTTTTGTGCCAGTACCATACTGTTTTGATGACTGTAGCTTTGTAGTAGTCTGAAGTCTGGGAGCCTGATTCCTCCAGTTCCATTTTTCTTTCTCAGGATTGCTTTGGCTATTGGGGGTCTTTTGTGTCTCCATACAAATTTAAAAAATTTTTGTTCTAGTTCTGTGAAAAGTGCCATTGGTAATTTGATAGGGATTGTGTTGAATCTATAGATTGCCTTGGGTAGTATAGTCATTTTGACAATATTGATTCTTCCAATGCAAGAACATGGTGTATCTTTCCATGTGTTTGTGTCATCTTCGATTTCTTTCATTAGTGTCTTATTGTTTTCAGAGTATAGGCAGGTCTCTTGTTTCCTTAGGTAGATTTATTCCTAGGTGTTTTATTCTTTTTGATGTGATGGTAAATGGGATTGTTTCCTTAATTTCTCTTTTTGGATCTTTTGTTGTTAGCATATAGAAATGCAACAGATTTCTGTGTATTAATTTTCTTTCTTTTTTAAAATAAATTTATTTATTTATTATTGGGTCTTTGTTGCTGCACGTGGGCTTTCTCTAGTTGTGGCGAGTGGGGGCTACTCTTCGTTGCAGTGCACGTGCTTCTCATTGTGATGGCTTCTCTTGTTGTGGAGCATGGGCTGTAGGCGCGTGGGCTTCAGTAATTGTGGCACGAGGGCTCAGTAGTTGTGGCTCGCAGGCTGTAGAGTGCAGGCTCAGTAGTTGTGGCCCACGGACTTAGTTCCTCCACGGCATGTGGGATTTTCCTGGACCAGGGATCGAACTCATGTTCCCTGCATTGGCAGGTGGATTTTCACCCACTGCACCACCAGGGAAGTCCTGTATTAATTTTCTATCCTGCAACTTTACCGAATTCATTGATAAGCTCTAGTAGTTTTCTCATAGCATCTTTAGGATTTTCTATGTATAGTATCATGTCATCTGCAAACAGTGACAGTTTTATTTCTTCTTTTCCACTTTGGATTCCTTTTCTTTTTCTTCTCTGATTGCTGTGGTTAGGACTTCCAAAACTACATTGAATAAAAGTGGTGAGAGGGGACATCTTGTCTAGTTCCTGATCTTAGAGGGAATGCTTTCATCTTTTCACTATTGAGAATGATGTTAGCTGTGGGTTTGCCGTATATGGCCTTTATTATGTTGAGGTAAGTTCCCTCTGTGCCCACTTTCTGGAGACTTTTTATCATAAATGGGTGTTAAATTTTGTCAAAAGCTTTTTCTGCATCTATTGAGATGATCACATGGTTTTTATTCTTCAGTTTGTTAATGTGGTATATCATACTGATTGATTTGTGGATATCAAAGAATCCTTGCATCCCAGGGATAAATCCCATTTGATCATGGTGTATGATCCTTTTAATGTGTTGTTGGATTCTGTTTGCTAGTATTTTGTTGAGGATTTTTGCGTCTATATTCATCAGTGATATTGTTCTGTAATTTTCTTTTTTTGTAGTATCTCTGTCTGGTTTTGATATCAGGGTGATGGGTGGCCTTGTAGAATGAGTTTAGGAGTGTTCCTTCCTCTGCAATTTTTTGGAAGAGTTTGGGAAGGATGGGTGTTAGCTCTTCTCTAAATGTTTGATAGAATTCACCTGTGAAGCCGTCTGGTCCTGGACTTTTGTTTGTTGGTAGTGTTAAAATCACTGTTCCAATTTCATTACTTGTGGTCTGTTCATATTTTCTATTTCTGGTTCAGTTTTTGAAGATTGTACCTTTCTAAGAATTTGTCCATTTCTTCTAGGTTGTCCATTTTAGTAGCATGTGGTTGTTTGTAGTAGTCTCATGATCTTTTTGTATTTCTGTGGTGTCCATTGTAAGTTCTCCTTTTTCATTTCTAATTTTATTGATTTGAGCCCTCTCCCTTTTTTTCTCAAAGAGTCTGGCTAAAGGTTTATCAATTTTGTTTATCTTTTAAAGGAATCCGCTTTTTGTTTCATTGATCTTTTCTATTGTTTTCTTCTCTATTTCATTTATTTCTGGTCTCGATTACTTCTTGGCCTTTTGGCTAAGATCAAGTGTATTTTTGCTCTGATCTTCATCATTTCTTTTTTTCCAACTTTGGGTTTTGTTTCATCTTTCTCTAGTTGCTTTGGCTGTAAGTTTAGGTTGTGTATTTGAGATTTTTTTTGTTTCCTGAGTTAAGATTTTATTGCTATAAACTTCCCTCTTAGAACTGTTAGCTGCATCCCATAGGTTTTGGATCATCATGCTTTCATTTTCGTTTGTCTCTAGGTATTTTTTGATTTCCTCTTTGATTTCTTCAGTGATCCATTGATTGATTAGTAAGATATTGTTTAACCTCCACATGTTTGTGTTTTTTACAGTTTTCTTTTTTCCTGTAATTGACTTCTAATCTCATAGTGTTGTGGTCAGAAAAGATGCTTGATATGATTTCGATTTTCTTAAATTTACCAAGGCTTGATTTGTGACCCAAGATGTGATCTCTCCTGGAGAATGTACCATGTGCACTTGAGAAGAAAGTGTATTCTGTTGCTTTTGGATGCAGTGTTCTATAAATATCAGTTAAGTCCATCTGGTCTAATGTGTCATTTAAGGCCTGTGTTTCCGTATTGATTTTCTGTCTGGATGATCTGTCCAATGATGAAAGTGGGGTGTTAAAGTCTCCCACTATTATTGTGTTACTGTCAGTTTCTCTTTTTATGGCTGTTAGTATTTGCCTTATATATTGAGGTGCTCCTGTGTTGTGTGCATATATATTTACAATTGTTATATCTTCTTCTTGGATTGATACCTTGATCATTATGTAGTGACCTTCCTTGTCTCTTGTAACAGTCTTTATTTTAAACTCTATTTTGTCTGATATGAGTATTGCTACTCCAGCTTTCTTCTGATTTCTACTTGCATGGAATACCTTTTTCCATCCCCTCACTTTGTTTGTACATGTCCCTAGATCTGAAGTGTGTCTCTTGTAGACAGCAGAAATATGGATATTGTTTTTGTATCCATTCAGCCAGTCTATGTCTTTTGGTTGGAGCATTTAATCCATTTACATTTAAGGTAATTATCAATATGTATGTTCTTATTGCCATTTTGTTAATTGTTTTGGGTTTGTTTTTGAAGGTCTTTTTTCTTCCCTTCCTCTTTTGTTCTTTTATGATGTGATGTCTATCTTTAGTGTTGAATTTGGATTGCTTTTTCTTTTTTGTGTGTGTTTCTATCGTAGATTTTTGGTTTGTGGTTCCCATGAGGTTTTGTTATAGCAGTCTATATGTATACCAGATTGCTTTAAATTGCTGGTCTCTTAATTTCCAATGCATTTCCAGTATCCTGCATTTGTATTCTTATTTTCTCACAATTGCTGGCTTTGATGTTATATTTGTGTGTAGATGTTTACTTTATGTTTGCCTTTACTGGTGAGCTTTCCCATTCACAATTTTCTTGATTCTATTGTAGTTGTGGCCATTTATTTTCCACTTAGAGAAGTTTCTTTAGGATTTGTTCTAAAGCTGGTTTGGTGGTGCTGAGCTCTCTTAGCTTTTGGTTGTCTGTAAAGCTTTTGATTTCTCCATCAAATATGAATGAGAGCCTTGCTGGATAGAGTATTCTTGGTTGTAGATTTTTCCCTTTCATCAGTTTAAATATATGGCGCCACTCCTTTCAGCCTTGCAGAATTTCTGCTGAAAAATCAACTGAAAACCTTATGGGGATTACCTTGTATGTTACTTGTTTCTTTTCCCTCGTGGCTTTTAATATTCTTCCTTTGTCTTTCATTTTTGTCGGTTTGATTAATATGAGTCTCATCATGTTCCTCATTGGGTTTATCTTGTATGGGACTCTGTGCTTCCTGGATTTGAGTGTTTCCTTTCTCATGTTAGGGAAGTTTTCAGCTATTATCTCTTCAAATATTTTCTCACGTTCTTTCTCTCTTTTCCTTCTGGGACTCCTTAATGCAAATGTTTGTGTGTTTAATAGTGTTCCAGAGGTCTCTGAGACTGACCTTATTTCTTTTCATTTTTTCTCTTTATTCTGTTCCACAGCTGTGATTTCCACCACTCTGTCTTTCAGTCAGCTATTCATTCTTCTGCCTCAGTTATTCTGCTAGTGATTCCTCTAGTGTATTTTTCATTCCAGTTATTGTATTGTTCATCTCTGTTTGTTTGTTCTTTAAGTCTTCTAGCTTTTTGTTAATCATCTCTTGTATCGTCTCAATCCGTGCCTCCATTCTTTTTCTAAGATCTTGGATCATCCTTACTATCATTACTCTAAATTCTCTTTCGGGTAGGTTACCTATCTCCACTTCATTTAGTTGTTCTTGTGGGTTTTTGTGTTCTTCCTTCGTCTGGAACGTATTTATCTACCATCTCATTTTGTCTGACTTTCTGTGTTTGTGGTTTCCTTTCTGCTGGCTGCAGGATCATAGCTCCTCTTGCTTTTGGTGTCTTCCCCTTGGTGGGTGAAGTTGGTCCTGGTGTTTGTGCAGGCTTCCTGGTGGGAGGGACTGGTGCCTGCCCACTGGTGGGTTCAGCTGGGTCTTGTCCCTGTAGTCGGCAGGGCTGTGTCAAGTGGTGTGGTTAGAGGTAGCTGTGAGCTCCTTACGGCTTTAGGCAGCCTGTCTGCTGATGGGTGGGGCTGTTCCTATCCTGCTGTTTGTTTGGCCTGAGGCATTCCAGCACTGGAGCCTGCAGGCTGTTTGGTAGGGCCAGGTCTTGATGCCAAAAGAGTGACCTCCAGGAGAGGTAATGCTGATCAGTATTCTCTGGGGCCTCTGCCACCAGTGTCCTTGCTCCCTCGTCAGTCAGCCACAGCCTCCCCCTGCCTCCCCAGGACACCCTCCAAGACTCATAGGTAGGTCGAGCCTGGGCTTCTGTGGAGTTACTGCTTTGGGCTGGGTCCCAGTGTACGTGAAATCTTGTGTGCGCCCTCTAAGAGTGGACCCTGTTTGCCCCAGTCCTGTGGAGCTCCTGCACTCAAGCCCCACTGGCTTGCAAAGCCAAATGCTCTGGGGGTTCCTCCTCCTGATGTCAGATCCTCAGGCTGGGGAACCTGACATGGGGCTCAGGACTCTCACTCCTGTGGGAGAGCCTCTATGATATAATTATTTTCCAATGTGTGGGTCACCCACGTGGTGGGTATGTGATTTGATTATGTCGTGGAAGCCTCCCTCCTACCATCTTGTTGTGGCTCCTTCTTTGTCTTTGAATCTAAAATATCTTTTTTTTTGGTGGGTCCCTGTCTTTTTTGTTGATGGCTGTTCAGCCATTAGTTGTGATTTTGGTGTTTTCGTGAGAGGAGGTAGGCTCAGGTCCTTCTACTCCACCATGTTTTCCAGAAGAGAGGGGCTTCCTTTAGTTTGGATGCTTGTTGTCTCTTTCTCCAGCGTGTGCTGGCCGTTATCCCCTTGATATGGGGTGTGCAGGTGCCGTGGCCCTTGTGCGCTCCCGGGATGGCAGGGGCAGTGCTTGGTGCCTGTCCGCAGGTCTCGTAGTAGTAGCTGCTCTCCGTGTATTCCTGGGAGACTGGGGGCAGCGCTTGGCACCCGCTTGTGTGTCTCATAGCAGCGACTCACGCCCACCCCTGGAACTCCGGTAGGCGGTGTCCTGTTGCCTGGGAGCGCTCACAGGGAAAGAAGCTCTTTTGGTGGTCCAACTCCTCTCCTCATGCCCCCTCCCCATAATAGCACCTTGCCTCTCTGGCAGGCCCAGGCTTCTTCCAAGTACCCCCCTCAGTGTCCACACTCCAGCCTCTTCAGGCTGTCTCCATGCAGCCATCCCCAGTCCTCTCCCTGGGTCTGACCTCTGAAGCCTGAGCTTTAGCACCCAGCCCCCACCTGCACCGAAAGATGAGAGTCTCAGGCTGGGGAGCGCAGGGTGGCGGTGCCGACCCTCTCTGCAGGTTACTCTCCGTTTTGCCTTCTGCAGACCAGTTGCTGCACTCTCCTCCGAGGCTCTGAAGCTCCCCCTCCGTCCAGGCTCATCTCCCTGCCAGTGAGGAGACTTCTCAAGGTGTGGAAATCTTTCCTCCTTCACAGCTCCCGCCTTGGGGCGCAAGCCCCATCCCAATTTCTTTCTTTTTCTTTTTCCTTTCGTCCTATGCAGTTACATGGAGGTTTCCTTGCCCTTTCGGAAGTCTGAGGCCTTCTGCCGGCGTTCAGTAGGTGTTCTGTGCGCGTTGTTCCACTTGTAGGTGTATTTTTAATGTTTTTGTGGGAGCAGGTGAGCTCCCCAGCCTGTTCCTCTGCCATCTTGATCCCACCCCTTCTATCTGGTGCGTTTTAACCTCTTTCCTGTAGGTAAGGACTGCAGTCAGGGAAGCGGAGCTATTGTCGGAGGTGGATCAGTACCTCTTGGCAGGATAATAAATTGCTCGTCAGGAGCGTGGCAGTGTCATGCAGTTAATTTATGTGCCTTAAATCCATCAAAACCTGGGATGACGCTTAGGTCATCAAAATAGTCCTGAGATACGTACAGCTTGAGAGTGTCTGATTTTGGGGGGCCCCCAAAGGCAGGGGGCCATGGAGACAGGCTTCCAAGAGTCTGGACAGACCTGACTGCACACACACTTTTGGTGCTCACCCTTCCTGCCACTGGGAACCTTTTGTCTTATATACTCTCTTTGGATCCCCCAGCCCCTGCATAGGGCTGGGTGTGTAACTGGTACTGAACACTGGAAATCACCTCATGAAACCCGTTCTTGGTGTCTAGGGTGGCCTCCCCTGGAGGTGGAAAGGGTGGCAGGACTCGCATAGCTAAGACCCCTTACTAAGGCCAGCAGTCCTGATCCCTGATTCAGGAACTGACGTCCCAGTGATCCTTTTACTAGTTGGGACTCCTGGTGGCAAGTGACAGAAAGGAAGGGGGCGGACTGGCTCGGGTCAGCAGGCATGAGGGCCCCGCTCTCCTCCTCTGTGCAGCTCCCACCTCGGGCAGCACTTCCGCTCCCAGCCTCGGTTCAGTCTGTCAGCAGCCCCAGGAACAGAGCTGGCCTCACCCCCTGCAGCTGAGTAAACATCGTAGACTAGAGTCTCCTGGGCCCATCCTGGGTGTGGGGCCCGTCAGAGTCTCCTGGACGCATCCTGGGTGTGGGGCCCGTCAGAGTCTCCTGGGCCCATCCTGGGTGTGGGGCCCGTCAGAGTCTCCTGGGCCCATCCTGGGTGTGGGGCCCATCAGAGTCTCCTGGGCCCATCCTGGGTGTGGGGCCCGTCAGAGTCTCCTGGGCCCATCCTGGGTGTGGGGCCTGTCAGAGTCTCCTGGGCCCATCCTGGGTGTGGGCCCGTCACAATGGCTGGGAGGATGCTGGAGCCCAGGGATGCACCACTTTGGCCAGCCCAGTGCCCTGCCTTGGATCCCGTGTCTAAACAGCCTGGAGTGGAGGAGGGTGGTTCCTGAGAACAGCTGGATGTTGGGGCAAGCAGGAGGGGGCCGTGCTGGCTTGCGTGTCCGCCACGCCCGCCCATGGTCACACCTACCTCGGCAGCATCCACCGCCGTCTCAGCCTGCATCTCCTCTGGGCCTGGAGAAGGGCAGCTGGGCGAGCACCGCAGCGGATGTTAGTGAGGTGAGCTTTATGCACCATATGCGTCTTAGCTTCGTCATTGAGTCCAGTCAAGTGGTTACTCTGTGCCGGGTCCCATCAGCACCACACACGGTCCCTGCCTTCAGGGGCCAGAGATGCAGGAGGCAGATAAGCGCATGATGCTAAGTTGTGACGGGTGCTGCGAAGGCAGAAGTAGGGGAGGTGTGGGAGGGGGTGACCTCAACAAGGTGGCCGCTCTCAGGAGGCGCGAGAGTGAGCCACTCAGGAAAAATGGGGTGGGCAGGGGCGCATTCCAGGCAGAAGAACAGCACGTGAAAAGGTCCTGAGGCCAGTGACAAGCCCGGCGCAGCCTGAGGGGCAGCTCTTTGGGACGTGGCAGGATGTGAGGACACAGGGGTAGCCAGTGGAGACCTGGAGGCCACAGTAGGGACCTGGGATTTTACTGAGGGTGCTGGGACGGCCCTGGAGAGTTTTGAGCTGGGCGTGGTGTGATCCAGGTGATGCTGTTTAAAAGGTTCTGGTGTCTGGATGAATTCAGACCCTGGGGGGCACAAGCAGAAGCAGAGGCTGGTAAGGGGCGTTTCTGTTAGTCCAGGGGAGAGACGGGTTGGGGGGAGGGTCAGGCCCAGGGCTTGTGTAGGAGGCGCAGCCACAGGACATGTGGTGGCCTGGTTGTTGGGATGATGGGATGTGAGCACCAAGGAGCGTGTTGGTGGCATTTCCCAGATCGGGGGAAGAGCAGGTTTGGGGGAAATGCTGGACATGTTACGGCTGAGGTAATGCTTCGGCTTCCGGGTATATTTCTGGTGGAGGTGAGTAGCCTGAGGTGGGGCACGGCGTCCAGGGCCCCTGGCTTTCAGGCCTGTCCTCCCACACTGCTGGCCTGGAGCTGAAGGGCAGCCCTGGGCACCCGTGGGCCTGGGTGGAGACTCGATTCACAGTCTCTGCAGCCCCCTCCCTGTGTCTGGGCCTCTGCCTCCTTGTCTGTTAACTGGGGCCAGTGAGATTCTCCAACCCCCCCAGAATCCTGGTGCTTCGGGGCTGTCCCTGGAAGACTGGCTCAGGTCTGGGCGCCTCCTGGGAGGAGGCGGGACAGACGGGGAGGCGGCCCTCCTGGCAGGTGCTGCTGCTCTCGGCTCTGCTCAGAGGAGCCTGGGCCGGCAGCCGTCTGGGGGTGGGAACCCGCTTGGGTGTGTCCGTGCGTCGCGGGCCCTCGGCCGGGGCGGGAGTTGGCGTCAGCGGGCAGGCATCCTGGTGCTGAGCGAGACAGAGTCAGCTCAGGGGCCCCGGGCTGCCCACTTAACTTGACCTCATTCTCAGGGCAAACGTGGCTGCTCTGTTGGGGTTTGCCCTGCTTTTTGGCACCTTCTCAGTCTTTGAGTCCTGCTTCGTCCTGCCCTTAACGCCTTCCAAAGGGAGTCTCCCCCTGAATCCCTCCTAGGGCGGCCCTGTTAGCAGCCCCCCAGAGTGGAGGGGGGCCCAGCCCATTCCCACAGCCTCAGTGCCAGCTGCTTCAGCATGGACCTGGGCCCGCAAGGGAGGGAAGCGTGCCACGCGGGGCCAGAAAACCCAAGAGGGCCTTCGCCTGACGGGCTGAGAGTGTGTGTCCACATGTGACTGTGGGAGGAAAGCAGGGCCGTCCACTCTCTGGCTAGCCCCAGGGCCAGGCCCTGTGGGCAGCCTCTGAGCCTACTGCCCCCCAGGAGCAGCTACTAGTGACATCCTGTTTGCACGGCAGAGAGCTGGCATTCCAACCCGGGGCTGTCTGTAAAGTGAGTCCAGGAGGAGCTGGGCACCATGCATGGGTGTGCAAGCCCCAGCATTCAAGGCTACGTCCACGTGGAGCTCAGAAGCAGCCTGGTTTCCTGGCTGGGGTGGGGCACAGGGCGAGGGCAGTGAGGTGCTCAGGGGCCCAGAGCAGGTGGGGCCTGTGGAACAGCACGAACTGAGGTCAAGCCTCAGCATCAGGGCCCTGAACTGGAGACCTCGGAGCCAGTCCCCCAGGTGGCACACAGATCAAAGGCCACGTCCCTCCAACAGCCCAGACACACGGGAGCCGCATGGACAGTCACCAGGTGGATGGCCACATTTGGGAAAGTGCCCGGTGATCAAGGAGGCAGAAGCCAGAATGAGGATTTAGCTGTCACGTGAGATTTGGGGAGCTGTGCTGCAAGGCTGGAATTCAGGTTGGGCAATTCAGACCGGGGGGCGGGGGGCGCTTCTCAGGAAGCCTCTGCGGCCAGGTCAGCGCAGTCTCTCATCTCTGCAGTGCCTGGCTCCAGGGCCAGGCTCGGGGGTCAAGCTCTGTAAACAATTGCCAACGAGTGAGGGACTCTCAGAGGCCTGAGCAGAGCAGGGACTTCGTCTCACAATAGAGAAAACTAAGTTGCAGAGGAGGGGAGAGGTGCCCTAGGGCAGGTGGTAGAGTGGGGACCACCGTGTACAGCCTGGACGTCGGGTGCAGCACTCTCCTGCCCCTGTGGGCTGCACACGGACCCCCTCAGGCGAACCTCTAACCTGGAGCTCAGTGCTCCGCGGTGGCAGGTTTGCACTGAGGGACACTGACGGGTCATCGGCCCGCAGTCCGCCTGGAGCTCGGGGGCCAGAGCAGCAAGGCCAGGCCCAGCCCCTGTGTCTTCCCTGCCCCAGCCCGGGAGCAGGGGCCTTGCCCGGGCAGCTCTGATCACGTCACTCGGTGGCTTCCCTGGCTCTTTGCCAGGAGAGGAGTGAGCAAGGGAGAGAGCAGTGCACTTGGACAATAATTTACAATCCAGTGACGCATGAGATCGCAGCCTTCCTTTACCAGATTATTACTTAAGTACAAAATTGACTTGGAGTGGGGAGTGGGGGGAGTTTACACTTCTGAAAATAAAAATGAAACAGAAGGGGGTTTTTCTGGCCTCCTTACCAGTGGGAAGGAGGAAGCCCAGGCTTCTGGGGTCAGGACGCTGAATGCATTTTACTTTTTGGCCCCTTTCTCTTGAGGCCTAGGATCTTTGCCTGCCGTCTGAGCCTCTTTCCCATAGTACCACAGTGGGGTCTTGGGTCATGCCATCGGCCAGACTTTAATTCAAGTGCTTTGGAATCCCCACGTTCCAGCTGGCGACGAGCCTGTGTCTGTCTGCTCTGGGGACCCACACTCTGAGCCCCAAGTCCCGGGCCCGGCAGAGGACGCCAGACGAGGGGGCAGGTGGAGCGTTCACTGTGGCCCGGGAGCCTGGAGTCGCCTGTCGGGACCAGGGAGGCTCCGATGGCTACAGGTTTTCCTGCTGCTTTGGTTGAGGCAAATCTGGATTGCTTTAGCGTCCCGCTGTCACCCAGGACCTTGTCTTGGCCTCCCCTTGGGACCTCGGAATCGAGCAGGTATCCAGAGGGTGAGCCACAGGCCAGCTGGCCTCATCTCCACACCTTGCTTATCGCAGCTGGGTCCGGAGGCCTCTGGAGAGCCCTGGATTTGCAGAATATGTCTATGCTGAGCGCTTGGGCTGTGACAGCAGTTCTTGGGGAACTTTCCAAGGGCAAGGGGTGTGAGGGGTGTGGCCAGGGCTGCTTGGAGCCCAGCTCAGGACAGGGTGCGCTGGGAGCAGAGGGGGGTGTAAGGCTCTGCTTGGGGTCTGTGGCTCCTTGGGAATGGCTTTCAAAAGTCTCCCTGCAGGAATCCCAGTCTCATTGGGCCAATGGGGGGTAGAGATTGGGCTGGAACCAGACAGCCCACAAGGGAATTCTGGCTGCAGCACGTGGGGCAGCCACTTTGCATCTCTGAGCCTTGGCTTCCCCGGCTGAAGAATGGGGCCACACAGTAGCAGCCCCGGACGGTGGAATGGGTCCAGAGCACATGCTCCTTAGCACTGCCCTGCTGGCTTCTTAACCAGGCTGGGGACACTATTGCACGTTCTAGCAACCACGGGAGGCAGCTGCAGCTCGAGGTCACCCAAGGAGGCTCGTATCCAGAGCTGGTGCAAAAGCGGTTGGTCTGAACCCCAGCCTCTACCACCTGAGTCGTCCTTGGCTGGCAGATTGAGGGGTGGGGCTTGGGCTGGGTTTGGCAGAGCTGAGCAGAGAGCAGGGGTGGAGGGGGCGGGCTGGCCATGCTTGGGGGCTGAGCGGGGAGCTGCGGGGGTGCCAGGCCCTGGCCCCTCTCACCTGTGGCCTTGTCCCCCCCCCGGCAGATTGGCTCAGCATGTCGGTCAGCGTCCATGAGACCCGCAAGTCGCGGAGCAGCACGGGCTCCATGAACATCACGCTGTTCCACAAGGCCTCGCACCCCGACTGCGTGCTGGCGCACCTCAACACGCTGCGCAAGCACCGCATGTTCACGGACGTCACGCTCTGGGCCGGCGACCGCGCCTTCCCCTGCCACCGCGCCGTGCTGGCCGCCTCCAGCCGCTACTTCGAGGCCATGTTCAGCCACGGCCTGCGGGAGAGCCGCGACGACACGGTCAACTTCCAGGACAACCTGCACCCCGAGGTGCTGGAGCTGCTGCTGGACTTCGCCTACTCGTCCCGCATCGTCATCAACGAGGAGAACGCAGAGTCGCTGCTCGAGGCGGGTGACATGCTGCAGTTCCATGACGTGCGTGATGCAGCCGCCGAGTTCCTGGAGAAGAACCTGTTCCCGTCCAACTGCCTGGGCATGATGCTGCTGTCGGACGCCCACCAGTGCCGCCGGCTCTACGAGTTCGCGTGGCGCATGTGCCTGGTGCACTTCGAGGCCGTGAGGCAGAGCGAGGACTTCAACAGCCTGTCCAAGGACACCCTGCTGGACCTCATCTCGAGTGACGAGCTGGAGGCGGAGGACGAGCGTGTGGTCTTTGAGGCCATCCTGCAGTGGGTCAGGCACGACCTGGAGCGGCGCAAGGCCCACCTGCCCGAGCTGCTGCGCGGCGTGCGGCTGGCCCTGCTGCCATCCGACTGCCTGAAGGAGGCCGTGTTGGGTGAGGCCCTGCTCATGGCCGACGAGCGCACCCGGCTCATCGTGGACGAGGCGCTGCGCTGCAAGGCCCGCATCCTACAGAACGACGGCGTGGTCACCAGCCCCTGTGCCCGGCCGCGCAGGGCCGGACACACGCTGCTCATCCTCGGGGGCCAGACCTTCATGTGTGACAAGATCTACCAGGTGGACCACAAGGCCAAGGAGATCATCCCCAAGGCGGACCTGCCCAGCCCTCGCAAGGAGTTCAGCGCCTCGGCCATCGGCTGCAAGGTCTATGTGACCGGGGGCCGGGGCTCCGAGAACGGGGTCTCTAAGGACGTGTGGGTGTACAACACCGTCCACGAGGAGTGGTCCAAGGCGGCACCCATGCTCATCGCCCGCTTCGGCCACGGCTCGGCCGAGCTGGAGAACTGCCTCTACGTGGTCGGAGGGCACACGTCCCTGGCTGGCGTCTTCCCGGCCTCGCCGTCTGTCTCCCTGAAGCAGGTGGAGAAGTACGACCCCGGGGCTAACAAGTGGACGATGGTGGCCCCGCTGAGGGATGGCGTCAGCAATGCCGCGGTCGTGAGCGCCAAGCTGAAGCTCTTTGTCTTCGGGGGGACCAGCATCCACCGGGACATGGTGTCCAAAGTCCAGTGCTACGACCCTGCAGAGAACCGGTGGACGATCAAGGCCGAGTGTCCCCAGCCTTGGCGGTACACCGCTGCCGCCGTCCTGGGCAGCCAGATATTCATCATGGGAGGCGACACGGAGTACACAGCTGCCTCGGCCTACCGCTTCGACTGCGAGACCAACCAGTGGACGCGGATCGGGGACATGACTGCCAAGCGCATGTCCTGCCACGCCCTGGCCTCGGGCAACAAGCTCTACGTGGTGGGGGGCTACTTCGGGACCCAGCGGTGTAAGACCCTGGACTGCTATGACCCCACCTCGGACACGTGGAACTGCATCACCACCGTGCCCTACTCGCTCATCCCCACGGCCTTCGTCAGCACCTGGAAGCACCTGCCCGCATGAGGCGCACCTGTAGAGCCCAACCAGGTGAGCCCCCGCACCCCAGGCCTGATCCCACCCCAGGTAAAGGCTGCATCTTCCGCAGAAGGCCGGGCGAGGCAGGACAGCAGGTGACTGGGGGGCTCTGCGACCCTTTTTCAACTCTGGAGCCGGAGCCTGGCTCTGCCCCTTACTTGCAGTTGATCTTGAGCAAAACACATAACCCCTCTGCCAAATGGGGGTGACAGTCTTAGACTGGGGCGGTGGTTCCCAGGCATGGCCGCAGGTCAGAGTCCCCGGGGGGCCTTTTGACAATCCTATGTGGAGTCTAGGCCAACCTGTGAAGTCTAAGGGCACAGTCTCCACACAAGGGCACCCTCCCTCTGACACCAGCTGCGAGGTCAGGGTTCCCCAGAACCGTCTCAGGTCCAGCACTCACTGGAAGGACTCATGAATGTGCTGAAGGCACATGTGCACGGTTACGGTTTATTATGGGCAAAGGATGCATATTAAGATCAGAGGGCAGAGATGCATGGGTCAGAGTCCTGGACGGGGGTCCAAATGCAAAGCATCCCTTGTCCACTCCCCATGGAGTTGGGACACTGTTACTCTTGTAGCATCAGTGAGTGACAGCACGCACGGAATGCTGCCTGCCAGGGGAGCTCACAGAAGCTGCGGTGTCCAGAATTTTTAGCGGGGCCCCATCACGTGGGCATGACCGATTGCTCATGTCCCCGTGGTTACTCTCAAGTCAGCTGGTCCAGCGTGACCCAAAGCCCCCACCCTAAACGACACTCCTGTCAGGTGTGACCCAGATCACCTCCCAGAAGCCAAGGGCAAAGGCCAGATCTCTGTTGGGGCAAAGGCCGCAACTTCTGTCCTACTCACATGCTAAGCCCAGGCCTCTCCCTAGGCCATTCGGGGCCTCTGGGGCCCAGGCCTCAGTAGTCGTTATAGCTCCAGGTGAGTCCAGTGTGCAGCCAAGGTGAGAGCCCCACCATGGGGGGCCCTTGAGAGGCAACAGGAGGGGAGTGGATGGAGGGCTCAAAGGGAGGCGGGAGCTGGCGCCCTGGGGTTGGGTGCCACTGTGGACATCCGGTAGTTCCAGGGCTCTGGGACCAGACGGCCCTGGGATTGGGTCCTGCCTCTCCTGGGGGCAGCTGTGTGCTCACTGGTGTGCGAAGGAACCTCTTGTCTCCCATCCCTCCGCAAGATGGAGAGAAGGCCTTCCTCAGAGCGTGCGTCACGATTACGTGAGGGAATAACTCCCAGCAGGGCTTGCGGCAGTGCTGCCCCAGTTACCCCAAGTTATCTTGCTCTGTTCTTAGCGCCATCATTATATGAAATCATTGCCTGAAAAGGGAAGGTGACAGTGGATGCCAGGGGCAAAGGGACACATTCAGGCACTCTTTGTGGGTGACAGAGGAACAGGGAGACAGGAAGAGGGACTTGCCCAGGTCCCAGGACGGGTGCAGAGTCAGGGGAAGGGAGAGGGCGGAAGGAAGGACCAGCATGTCCTGGAGGGGCTCTTCTGAGGGGTGGGCGGGACCTTTCCTGTAGCTCCGCTGGGGCAGGATCCGCAGCAGGCACTGAGGTTGGATTAGGGTGTCCTGAGCCAGCCTGGCAGGGGCGTAGGGGCAGGGGCTGGAATGGAGTGGTGGACTCGTGGGCACTGGAGAAGGTCGTCCATGGTCAGGTCCCAACTCTTAGCCCTCCTCGGGTCCTTGGCCCTTGGGGTGGTGAGGTGTGGGGACCCCCGGTGGATGGGAGTCAGGAAGCATAGGTCCTGGGTGCTCTAAGAAGCGGGGTCGGTGGGAGATCCCAGGGTCACACAGGGGGAGCCTTCCCACCTGGCCCCGGGCTGTCCTGTCCACCGAGGTGCTTCTCTGCCTGGCTGGCCCAGCCCCTCCCTGCCCACACCTGCCTTGTGCTCCTGCAGCTCTGAGGAGCCAGCCCCGTGCCGTTCAGGTCACAGGAACCCCGTCAGGAGCTGGCCAGAGCGGAGAAATTAATTTCCTCAATGACCTGGCCGCTGCTGACAAGAACGCTGAAAGCTCTGCACGGCGAAAGCAATCATACTTAGCTGGGATTGCTTCTGAATGGAATCTGATGTCTCAGCTATTAAATCAAATCCAGCCGTGCCTTCGAGGCCCTTAAAGAGGTATGTCCTCTGGCAGGCAAGGCAGGCAGGGCAGGACCCAGCGAAGGCATCAGATGTGCCGTACAGGGTGTTTGGCCTCATAAAGGCCAGCCTGGATGAGAATAGGCTTTGTTCTCTTTTAAGGTTTCTCTGCTTTGTTTTGTTTTAATGTGCTCTCTTCCTCTTTGGGAGAAAAATCTGACCAGCAAAATATCTTGGTCCTGGGGAATAGGCTTCAAAGAGAACACTGGCGTTTCCTTGTTGAGTCCCTGTTCCCACACTCTGGGAACTTAGGCTGGTCACCTGTGGGGCCCAAAGGCTCCTCCCATCTCGGGCCACCCAGCCCAGGTGGCTCTGACCCTGTCTGGTGTTTGCCCATCCCCGAGACCCTGGAGGGCAGTTCTTCCCCAAGCGGGAGAGGGTGAGGGGTAGGTCAGCCGGACCCAGTGAGCCCTTTACTTTTCCAGGACTTCCCCCCGTTTCAGGGACCGTGGAAGGGTCGGCTCTGACTCTTGCTGGCTGCTTGACCCTGGTTGCTTAACTTCTCTGAGCTTCAGCTTTCTCATCTGGAAAACGGGAATAAAAACTATTACTCACAGTAGTTGAGGAGGAGAGACCGAGTGAGGGGCTGGGTTCAGAGTCCGCTTTTATATGAGGTTGCGAGGAGGAGGGGACGGTGGTGATAATGGTTTCGGGATGCTTTGGGCGCAGGGACCTCTGGATGTCCCTGGGCCAGCCCCTCCTTCTGGAAGGGTCCATCCCTCACGGTCGGGATCGCACTTGCCATTGCCTGGCTGAGTGCCACACGGGCCTTGTTCCTTCCGTGCTCCCCAGCCCACGGCGTGGGTGCTGTGGTCTCAGGAATGAGGATGTGGCGGGCACTGGGGTAGGAAGCTGATGCCTGGGCCCGTCCGGGCCTCCCTCAGCTCCTGGGAAGCGGGGCTTTGTGGCAGGAAGGCTCCCTCGCTCTGCTGCTGCTGGGGCAGTCGCCACAGTGCTGCCAGGACCCGCTGGAGGAGCAGCTCTACTCGGAAGGCCGCAGACCGGGCGGTCCTGAGCCAGGGGGCTACGGCAGGTGGGGGGGGATGGGAGGGGCCTGTGACAGCAGTGGTGGCTAAGGGGCTGGGCCCACGCACCCTCGACAAGGCTGCAGGTCGTGACGAGCAGAGATTAGCACGCCTGCTGCCCCTCCGGCATGGGCCCCCCACTCTACACCCAGTGCCGGGGCCAGAGAATGGGGTCTGTACCCAGTGCGTCCCCCGAGTGCCCCTCCCTGCTCTACTGTCCCAGTCCCTCCTGCAGGCATAGGACCGGCCTGGGGTCCTATCTGCAGTGCCTCTCTGGTCCCCGAACCCCACGTCCATCTCTTAAGACTCCACTTAGCTTCAGGAACCACCAGCCAGAGCCCTGCGCTCTGCAGCCCCTCCCCGTCACCCTGAGTGACTTCCCCCATTCGTCCCCAGGTGCTTTGTTCCCCCGTCTCGGACACCACTCGTGAGCTCTGGGTGACGCCTGCATCCGCGCCAGGTGCCCCAGCCGTGAGCTCATTTAACCCTCTCAGAAGCATTTGTCATCGGGGCTGCTGTTACGGACCTGGCACCTGAGACTCAGTGTAGGTGGCTGGCATCACACTAACAGCTGGTGAGGGTTGGAGTGGCATCTGAGCCCTGGAGCTGCCTCAGGCCTGCAGGCATCTCTGGAGACCTGGGCACTGGGCACCCCACATCTGCACCCTGGTGCCGAGGGCGGGCCACACAGGTGCTGCCCGGCAGTGGGGGTGGAGTGTTGTGCTGGAAGCTGAACGCTGGCAGGACCTCCAGGGCCAGCCCTTAGCTCCCATGTCACATCCGATCCTTGTCCCTAGGTGACAGTGGCCAGCGGTGGCAGGAAGCCCCTGGAGCTGGGGTGGGCGCCCATCTCCCCGGGTTACCCGCCAAGTGTAGACTAGCTGTGAACGTTCTTTTCTCTTGTTCTCTCCCGCTGAGCTCCCACCTCCCCCAGCCTGCCTCTGGCCTGAGGGCTTCAGAACATCGGGGCAGGGGTCCAGGTTGCCGGGAGCCGTCTTCTCCTCACGGGCATTGTTGGAACCCAGACACTTGGGGTGCCAGGGCACGGGCTCCAGCCCCTCTCTGGGAAGGGCTGAGCCCGTCAGTCCCCTGGGGGCCCTACAGGGGACTCAGTTGCCACCAGAGGAGGGCTGATTCAGCACATCCTGTCCTGCCTTAAGAGAGATTGCGCCCGAGAGGCAACCCCGGAGCACAGGATTCAGGGCTGGGCTGGTGTGGCCGGGGGGGGTGCCTGGGACAGGCCTTTTGCAACACCCCGCGTCCACCCATCTGCCTGCACACCCACGGCCTCCCGTTCTGTCCGTGTTAACCAGGGCCGCCCCATGCCAGGCCCGCTATGGGCACGGCGTTAGTGGCTGTGGTCCGCATGGCAGGCCCCCACCAGCATGCCACGGGACAGCGAGGGCAGTCACGGGGCTGGCCGGGGCCACTGTGCACGGGCGGTGGGCTAGACAAGTGTCCTGTTGACTGGAAAAAAAAAAGACACACAACCTAAAGGTTGAGAATTATGTTTTATTTGGCGGACAAAACTGAAGACTTAAGCCTGGGACGCAGCTTCTCAGATAGCTCTGAGGGACTGCTCCCAAGAGGTCATGGGGGGAACCAGCACATATAGGAGTTCTTGCAACAAAGACCAGGTAGTCAGAACATCAAAAGAATATTGTTAAAGAAACCAGACACCGCAAGTTAAGGCATGTAGCGCTTTTCTGTGTATGGGAAGGTGCAAGAGTCTGGGCTCACTGAAGTCATTCCTTTACGATGCACTTCAGCTGTCAGGGGTCCAGTATCCTGTGCTTTCCCATCCTGAGTCTCCTCAGGGTGCACCGTCGGGGGCGGCTGCAACATCCTTTGTTTACTGATGTGGCGGGCACCATTTTTGCATTGATGCATGATCCCATTTCACAGATGAGGAAACCAGGCCTCAGAGAAGCAACTGCCAGAAATCAGGGTGGCGCAGACCAGGACGGCCATGGGACGCGCCTGAGTGATCCAGGCAGTGCGGCTTCCCAGCTCCTCTGCCTTCTGGGTGCCACCTCTTCCTCAGCAACTCGGCACAGCCCAGAAGGGCCACCCCCCAGGTCAGGATCCCACAGTCCCTCACCCCCAGCACAGGGGGCTCTGAGGCTTGGCTTGGGGCCTGCCCCGAGGGGAACACCGTGTCTGCTTGGTGTTCTGGCGGGTAGGGCGGGCAGGCCCCCAAGCTTTGGGTTCACCGCCTTAGAGCTTCTCAGGACGTTTAGGGGCCTGTGAGGAGCTTGGAGGGATTTGGGGGCCCTTCACCAGCCCCACTGAGAGCGCAGTGGTCGCCTTGCCCAGCCCACACATCTGGGAGCTTGCTGACCCCCTGGGCTCGACCAGCTTCCAGCAGAACTTGAGTCCGCCTTCCAGAAGCCTTGGGAATGAGGGGCGCATCCTACTTGAAGGAAACAGGTCCACAGGTCCCAGTGCTGGCTTGAATTTTTTTCATTATAATGTTACTTAAATATGTACAGACTTACAACTAGATGTAAGCTCCCTGTGTTTGTAGCTCTTTCACAGCTGCAACGCTAACAATTGTACAGGTGAAATACACCCAAAGACGCAAGACCGAGAATGTGGTCTCCGCTAACTGATGCTTTGTGGAAGTTGTGTTGCCTCCCTCTGCCTCTTGGATGGCTGGATATGCAGGTTTATGGAGAGCTCAGCCCGCCTGTGCAGGGGGCTCCTTCTCTTTTCTTTTTTGGAGCTGCCGTGAGACCCCTTTGGGCAGCTCGGTGTGGGTGGAGGCGGGGGCACATCATCTTTGTCCCCTGGCACAAACCTGCCTCCTTGGTCTAGGGCTGCCTCTGAGCCCATGACACTCAGAGAGCTGGCCAGAGTAAGTGTGCTGTCTGGCATTGTGGATGGGTGGGGAGTGGGGAACACCCTTGGCAAGAACCCCCAGCTCCCTCCCCTGGTACTCCAGAGAACCTGTTTTTAAACTAGAATCCCACAGGGGTGTGTCTGCCTGTGGAGGCTGAGTGGGCAGTCCGCCCATCGCTGTCCTGAGTGTTCCCCACTCCCCACCCCTCTAGGTCCTTCCTGCGCCTGCTGTATCCTTTCTCCACTAGGTGATCAACTCAGGAGCTGCTACCCCAGCCAAGGGCACCACCTCCTGGACACACGTCCACGGCCACGTCTCTGCTTGGAGTTGGGCTAGGTTATGCCAAGCTGTCGCTGTGGGTTGGGCTTTAGAAATGATCACACTGGCCAGCTGTGTTTTCTTCGTTGCTTCCAGGACATTCTACGCTAAGCCTTTTGTGTGCATTAGATGGCTCCATCCTTCTCTGGGAGAAGGCAGGTATCTGTCCTTATTTTCCACAGGAAAATGCGAAGCTCAGAGCAGATGCCACACTGATTGAGAACCCAGCACTGGAGTGTGAGCTTCATGACCATGGGGACCGTCTGACCTCATTCACCACTGCATCTGTCCTGCAGGGTCTGGGTTGATAGGCTGTGCAGTAAATATTTGTCAAGTGCAGGAATGAATGTGTTGGCTGCTGCCCATAGCTGTACTGTTCTTCGTGGTGACCTGACTGGCCGTGACCATGTCTGCCCTCCCTCTCTCACCATTTCCAACCTCACTGGCCTACATTCAGGTTCTCAAAAATATCAATACCAGATTCCTATCCCCAGGCCTACGCACATGCCATTCCTTCTGCCTGGAGTGCTTTTTGCCTTTCTAGAAAACTCGTCTGTCCTGCAGGTCTTAGGTTAAATATTACCTCCTTCCCATACCCTCCACCAAAGTAAAAGAAAGTCCTCCTTCTAATCTCTAATTTTTTTCTTTTTTTATTGTATTATTTTATTATTTTTAAAAATTTTATTTTATATTGGAGTATAGTTGATTAACAATGTTGTATTAATTTCAGGTGTACAGCAAAGTGATTCAGTTATACATACACTTACATCTATTCTTTTTCAAATGCATTTCCCATTTAGATTATTACAGAATATTGAGCAGAGTTCCCTGTGCTGTACAGTAGGTCCTTGTTGGTTATCTATTTCAAATATAGTCGTGAGTACATGTCAACCCGAAACTCCCAATCTATCCCTCCCCCAGCCCTTTCCCCGCTCCCGGTAACCATAAGTTTGTTCTCTAAGTCTGTGGCTCTGTTTTGTAAATAAGTTTTATTTGTATCATTTTTTTAGATTCTGCATATTAGCGATATCATATGTTTGTCTTTCTCTGTCTGACTTACTTCACTTAGTATGATAATCTCCAGGTCCATCCATGTTGCTGGAAATGGCATTATTTTATTCTTTTTAATGGCTGAGTAATATTCCATTATATATACGTACCACATCTTCACTCATTCATTTGTCCATGGATATTTAGGTTGCTTCCATGTTCTGGCTATTGTAAACAGCGTTGCCATGAACATTGGGGTGCATGTATCCTTTTGAACCGTGTTTTTCTCCAACTATATGCCCAAGAGTGGGATTACTGGATCATACGGTAGTTCTATTTTTAGTTTCTTAAGGAACCTTCATATTGTTCTTCATAGTGGCTGTACCAATTTACATTCCCACCAACAGTGTAGGAGGGTTCCCTTTTCTCCACACCCTCTCCAGCATTTATTGTTTGTAGACTTCGATGATGGCCATTTTGACTGGTGTGAGGTGATACTGTAGTTTTGATTTGCATTTATATAATAATTAGTGATGTTGACCATCTTTCCATGTGCTTTTTGACCATCTGTATGTCTTCTTTGGAGAAATGTCTATTTAGGTCTTCCGCCCTTTTTTGTTTTGCGGTACACAGGCCTCTCACTGTTGTGGCCTCTCCCGTTGCGGAGCACAGGCTCCGGACACGCAGGCTTAGCGGCCATGGCTCACAGGCCTAGCCGTTCCGCGGCATGTGGGATCTTCCTGGACCAGGGCATGAACCTGTGTCCCCTGCATCGGCAGGCAGACTCTCAACCACTGCGCCAGCAGGGAAGCCCTGCCCATTTTTTGATTGGCTTGTTTTTTTGATATTGAGCTGCATGAGCTGTTTGTAAATTTTGGAGATTAAGTCCTTGTCGGTTGCATCCTTTGCAAGTATTTTCTCCCATTCTGTGGGTTGTCTTTACGTTTATGATTTCCTTTGCTGTGCGAAAGCTTTTAAATTTGATTAGGTCCCACTTGTTTATTTTTGTTTTTATTTCCATTACTCTGAGAGATGGATTGAAAAAGATACTGCTGTGATTTATGTCAAAGAGTGCTCTGCCTATGTTTTCCTCTAAGAGTTTTATAGTATCTGGACTTACATTTAGTCTTTAATCCATTTTGAGTTTCTTTTTGTGTATGGTGTTAGGGAGTGTTCTAACTTCATTCGTTTACATGTAGCTGTCCAGTTTTCTCAGAACTACTTATTGAAGAGGCTGTCTTTTCTCCATTTTATATTCTTGCCTCCTTAATCATAGATTAATTGACCATAGGTGCATGGGTTTATTTCTGGGCTTTCTATCCCATTCCATTGAGCTATATTTCTGTTTTTGTGTCAGTACCATACTGTTTTGATGACTGTAGCTTTGTAGTATAGTCTGAAGTCAGGGAGCCTGATTCCTCCAGCTCCATTTTTCTTTCTCAGGATTGCTTTGGCTATTTGGGGTCTTTTGTGTCTGCATACAAATTAAAAAAAATTTTTGTGCTAGTTCTGTGAAAAATGCCGTTGGTAATTTGATAGGGATTGCATTGAATCTGTAGATTGCCTTGGGTAGTATACTCATTTTGATGGTATTGATTCTTCCAATGCAAGAACATGGTGTATCTCTCCATGTGTTTGTGTCAGCTTTGATTTCTTTCATCAGCATCTTATCGTTTTCAGAGTACAGGTCTTTTGTCTCCTTAGGTAGGTTTATTCCTAGGTGTTTTATTCTTTTTGATGTGATGGTAAATGGGATTGCTTCCTTAATTTCTCTTTCTGGATCTTTTGTTGTTAGTGTATAGAAATGCAACAGTTTTCTGCGTATCGATTTTCTATCCTGCAACTATACCAGATTCATTGATGAGCTCTAGTAGTATTCTGGTAGCATCTTTAGGATTTTCTCTGTATAGTATCATGTCATCTGCAAACAGTGACAGTTCTTTTCCAACTTGGATTCCTTTTATTTCTTTTTCTTCTCTGATTGCCGTGGCTAGGACTTCCAAAGCTGTGTTGAATCATAGTGGCGAGGGTGGATATCCTTGTCTTGTTCCTGATCTTAGAGGAAATGTGTTCAGTTCACTGTTGAGAATGTTAGCTGTGGGTTTTTGTATATGGCCTTTATTATGTTGAGGTATGTTCCCTCTATGCCTACTTTCTGGAGAGGTTTTTTTTTTAATCATAAATGGGTGTTGAACTTTGTCAAAGCTTTTTCTGAATCTATTGGGATGATCATATGGTTTTTATTCTTCAGTTTTATAATGTGGTGTATCACACTGATTGATTAGCAGATATTGAAGAATCTGGGCATCCCTGGGATAAATCCCACTTGATCATGGTGTATGATCCTTTTCATGTATTGTTGGATTTGGTTTGCTTGTATTTTGTTGAGTATTTCTGCATCTATGTTCATCGGTAATATTGGCCTGTAATTTTCTTTTTTGTGGTATCTTTGGTTTTGGTATCAGGGTGATGGTGGCCTCATAGAATGAGTTTGGGAGTGTTCCTTTTTCTGCAGTTTTTTGGATTAGTTTCAGAAGGATAGGTGTTAACTCTTCTCTAAATGTTTGATAGAATTTGCTTATGAAGCCATCTGGTCCTGGACTTTTGTTTGTTTGGAGTTTTTAAATCACAGTTTCAATTTCAGTACTTGTGATTGGTCTGTTCATATTTTGTATTTCTTCCTGGTTCAGTCTGGGAGATTGTACCTTTCTAAGAATTTGTCCATTTCTTCTAGGTTGCCCATTTTATTGGCATATAGTTGCTTGTAGTAGTCTCTTATGATCCTTTGTATTTCTGTGGTGTTGGTTGTAACTTCTTCTTTTGCATTTCTAATTTTATTGATTTGAGCCCTATTCCTTTTTTTCTTGATGAGTCTGGCTAAAGGTTTATCAATTATGTTTATCTTTTCAAAGAACCAGCTTTTAGTTTCATTGATCTTTTCTATTGTTTTCTTCATCTCTATTTCATTTATTTCTGCTCTGATCTTTATGATTTCTTTCCTTATACTAACTTTAGGTTTTGTTTGTTCTTCTTTCTCTAGTTGCTTTAGGTGTAAGGTTAGGTTGTTTGAGATTTTTCTTGTTTCCTGAGGTAAGATTGTATTGCTATAAACTTCCCTCTTAGAACTGCTTTTACTGCATCCCATTGGTTTTGGATCGTCGTATTTTCGGTGTCATTTGTCTCTAGGTATGTTTTGATTTCCTCTTGGATTTCTTCTGTGATCCATTGGTTGTTTAGTGGCATATTGTTTCAGCCTCCACATGTTTGTGTTTTTTACAGGTTTTTTTCCTGTAATTGATTTCTAATCTCATAGCATTGTGGTTGGAAAAGATGCTTGATATGATTTCAATTATCTTAAATTTACCAAGGCTCACTTTGTGGCCTAGCATGTGGTCAATCCTGGAGAATGTTCCATGTGCACTTGAGAAGACTGTGTATACTGTTGCTTTTGAACAGAATATAAATTAAGTCCATCTTGTCTAATGTGTCATTTAAGGCCTGTGTTTCCATATTGATTTTCTGTCTGGATGATCTCTCCAATGATGAAAGTCGGGTGTTAAAGTCCCACACTATTATTGTTACTGTTGATTTCTTCTTTTATGGCTGTTAATATTTGCCTTTTCTCCTCCCCTCACTTTCAGTTTGTATGTGTCCCTAGATCTGAAGTGGGTCTTTGGTAACATATATATGGGTCTTGTTTTTGTATCCAGCCAGTCTTTGTCTTTTGGTTGGAGCATTTAATCCATTTACATTTAAGGTAATTATCAATATGTGTGTTCTTATTGCCATTTTGTTGATTGTTTTGGATTTGTTTTCCTAGTTCTTTTATCTTCCTCTGTTGTTCTCTTGTGATTTCATGACTAACATTAGTGTTGTGTTGGATTCCTTTTTCTTGTTTGTGTATTGTAGATTTTGGTTTGCAGTTATCGTGAGGTTTTGAAATAGCAGTCTATATATAAACAAGATTGTTTTAAGTTCCTGTTCTTTTAATTTCAAATGCATTTCCAATATTCTGCATTTGTGCTCTCCCCTTCTCACAGTTGCTGGCTTTGATATCATATTTGTGTGTAGATGATTTCCTGCCTTTACTGTATGTTTGCCTTTATCGGTGAGGTTTTCCATTTGTAATTTTTTTATTTCTAGTTGTGGCCTTTTCTTTTCCACCTAGAGAAGTTCCTTTAGCATTTGTTGCAAAGCTGGTCTGGTGGTGCTGAATTCTCTTAGCTTCTGCTTGTCTGTAAAGCTTTTGATTTCTCTGTCAAATCTGACTGAGAGCCTTGCTGGGTAGAGTATTCTTGGTTGTAGGCTCTTCCCTTTCATCACTTTAAATATACGGTGCTACTCCCTTCTGGCCTGCAGAGTTTCTGACGAACAATCAGCTGGTAACCTTATGGGAGGTACCTTGTATATTATGTGTTATTTTTCCCTTGTTGTTTTTAATATTTTTTCTTTGTCTTTAATTTTTGTCAATTTGATTACTATCTTTCTTGGTATGTTCCTCCTTGGATTTATCCTGCCTGGGACTCTCTGTGCTTCCTGGACTTGGGTGACTGTTTCCTTTCCCATGTTAGGCAAATTTTCAGCTATTATCTCTTTAAATATTTTCTCAGGTCCTTTCTCTCCCTCTTCTCCCTCTGCGACTGCTAAAATGCAAATGTTGGTGCGTTTCATGTTGCTCCAGAGGTCTCTTAGACTGTCCTCATTTCTTTTCATTCTTTTTTCTTTATTCTCATCTGTGGCATTGATTTCCACCATTCTGTCTTCCAGCTTACTTACCTGTTCCTCTGTCTCAGTTATTCTATTGATTCCTTCGGATGTATTTTTCATTTCAGTTTTATATTGTTCATCTCTGTTCTTTAGTTCTTTTAGGTTTTTGTTAAACATTTCTTGTATCTTCTCGATCTGTACCTCCTTTTTCTGAGATCTTGGATCATCTTTACTATCATTACTCTGAATTTTTTGGGGGGGTAGACTGCCTGTCTCCACTTCACTTACTTTTTCTTCTGGGGTTTAATCTTATTCTTTCATCTGGGACATATTCCTCTGCCATCTCATTTTGTCTAGCTTTCTGTGACTGCAGTTTCTGTTTCATAGGTTGTAGTTCTTCTTGCTTCTGCTCTCTGCCCCCTGGTAGATGAGGCTGTCTAAGAGGCCTGTGAAGGCTTCCTGGTGAGAGGGACTGGATCCTGCCCACTGGTGGGCGGAGCTGGGTCTTGTCCCTCTGGTGGGCAGGGCCAAGTCAAGGGGGTGTGTTTAGCGGACAACTGTGCGCTCAGGAAGACTCTAAGCAGCCCACCTACTTATGCGTGAGGCTGTGTTCCCACCTTGTTGGCCGTTTGGCGTGAGGCGTCCCAGCACTAGATCCCACAGGCTGTTGGGTGGGGCCAGGTCCTAGTGAGAAAATGGTGGCCTCTGGGAGGACTCGTGCCAATGAGCACTCCTCAGAACTATCGCTGCCAGTGTCTTTGTCCCCACAGTGAGCCACAGCCCCCCGCGTCCATAGGAGACCCTCTGGTATCAGCAGGTAGGTTTGGCCCAGGCTCTTATGAGGTTACTGCTTTTTTTCTGTATCCTGCTTTGCATGAGACCTTGTCTACACTCTCCAAGAGTTTAGTTTCTGTTTCTCCCAGTCCTGTGGAATTCCTGTGAACAAACCCTGCTAACCTTCAAAGCCAGATTCTCTGGGGGCTTTTCCCATTGCCAGACCCCAAGGCTGGGGATACCAACGTGGGACTCAGAACTTTCACTCCTGTGGGAGAACTTCTGTGGTATAATTATTTTCCAGTTTGTGGGTTGCCCACTGGTGGGCGTGGTATTTGATTTTATCGCAGTTGCACCTCTCCTACCTCTCTTTGTGGCTTCTTCTTTGTCTTTGGATGTAGGATATGTTTTTTGGTAGGTTCCAGCATCTTTTTGTCAGTGGTTGTTAAGCAGTTGTGATTTTGGTGATTTTGTAAGAAGAGGTGAGCTCCCATCCTTCTGCTCTGCCATCTTGTCTCCGTCTCCTCTAATCACTGTTTTATACGCTACTTTCTTCCATGTTTTATTGGCTCCTTTTTTTCCTTTGCGCTTAGTTCAGTTTCACTTGTTCATAGGTTGCCGGTACAGAGGCCTCTCACCCAGGACTTCAGACAAGCGTTCCTAGTGTGAAATGGCTCTCTCATCTCTAACTTTTTATTTTTAACATATAGCTCTTTTGTTAGTGTGTGATGACTGTATACATCTATTCGTACGAGCCTGAAGTTTCTCCCACTGAAGGATGATCCATGGAGACAGCAGTAGCTGTGTCTGCCCTTCCTGTTTCCCCAGGCCTGGAACGGTGCCTGCCGGTTTGAGGGTGCTCAGGTGCACATGGCTGGAGGGGCTGAATGGACCCATGAGTAGTTCCCATATTCTAGGTGAGGAAAGCATGCCTCAGGAAGGTTACAGAACCATTCGGGGCTGCACTGCTGGTAAATGAGAGAGCTCCGTTCTCACACTCAGGCCTTGCACTCGGGGCCTGAGCTCCAGCCCTTCCCTGTGGCCTCTTGATCATCATCTGGTTCCAGGTTAGGACAGAACATTGTCGGCAGGATTCACATTCTCTCTCTCTCGTTCCTCCACAGACGCTGTGTGTTTCTCCCCACCCCATGGCTGCAGCCCTCACTGTTGCACGGTGGCCCTGACCCTGTCTGCCACGGCGGGAAGCTCAGCCCGGCCCCAGGCCAGTACTCTGAGCAGCTGGAAGTCGGCCCCACCAGCTCTGGGTGGCTTCGGGGGCTGCTCTGAGTGGCTTTGGGGGCTGCTCTGAGCTTCAGAGAAGAAAATCCATCTCCAGCGCCCTGTGTGTCTGGCTGAGGCCTTTCCTGCTTTGCAGTGGTTTGCAGGGGAGAGGACCTTTCAAGGGGGGGTGTGGACGGATGCCAGGACTCCCTCAGCCTCAGGGAGAAGGACATGTTTGCAGAGCTTTGAGGTCGCCTATTTCAGCAAGTTCTGGACTGGGATGGGGGGGCTGGGTGGGTGGGAGGGTGTCCCTGAAGGGGTGGGGTTGGCAGCACTGACAGCATGGTCTTTGGCTCAGGGCTTCCCTATTGGTGTTGTAATGTCTCCCCACAGATAATGTCCCAGGCCTTTGGGAAACAGGTGCATCAGGGCTGAGAGCAGAATGTGCTGTGGAGAAAGCACATTAAGGGAGGGAACCCTTCAGCGATGCCCACCAGTCTCCATTAGCAAATGACACCCAGACCCCCAGGGTTAATAGGCCCCTCCCCAGAGTCAGGCCTTGCCCCCAGTGACCTCACCACCTCCTGGTCAGGCCAGCTATGCCACAGGATACTGTGCTTAGGTGCAGATGCATGTGGAGACCAGGCCCCATCACCTCCCCTCAGAGCCCAGCCCAAGAGGCAGCAATGACCCCATCTCCTGACAGGAGCACGGTCACCCTAGAATATGGCACTAATCTCTAAGACCAGCAGCAGATATGAGCTGGGGACCACAGAGGGACTCCAGGGTGCCCACTATAGATCCCACCAAGGCTGGACACATCTCAACTTGGAGGATGACAAGGCCCATGACTCCGGCCCCCCATCCAGTGTCCGCTGTCCTCTGACATCTTGCCCTTCCAGCGTAATGGGATCTGGCCCCTTTGCCCCCTGAGCTCAAAAGCAATGGTCCCAAGAAAACTGCCAACCATTTGTTCATTTTTTCCACCTCCCAAGTCGTTGGGTACCTCATAGGTACAACCCTCAGCATCTGGGGTTCTGGAGAGGTTGGCTCCTGCCAGCGGCCCTCCTCACTCCTAGTGTTTGTTAGAGTTTCTGGGCTGGTCCTTCGCTTGCCCCAGTGCAAGGCCATCAGCTGCCACTTGGGAAAAAGCCAAAAGCGGAAGGCACATCTCCAGGTTCCTTAGACCCCACCTGTATGAGAGGCCAACCTCTTGCTCTTGGTGCTTCATCTCAGCCACCTAGAAGCCAGGTGGCTTGTCCCAGGAGATGGCTCTGCCTGAGATTTGGGGAGGCCCTGGGGCTGGTGGGGAAGCAGCAGCCCCAGGTCCCGAGCCCGCACTGCCTGGAGGGGCCCCTGTGGCCTGTTGCATTGCTGAGCCGAGTTAAGCACAGATCTCACAGCACAGAGGACCTCGCAGTGGTGCTTTTCCCAAAAGTTGTGTTGCTTTTATCCGTTTCTAACTTAATAAAAGAGTTAAGAAAAATCTTGCTTTCTTTGGGTGCTGGGGCCAGTCTTGCAGGACATTAAGGCACAAGCAGACTGATTTCCACCCCACCAGCCAGGGCTCACAGTCTGCCCCTCTGGGGGGTTGTGGGAGATCCACCTTCCTCAAGCACCTGCAAGCACGCAGAGGAGAGGGCTTCCTGTCCCTCAAATTGATTGTTTCAGCAGCAGAAGCCTTTACACTGATTCTCATACTTTTTTCCTGAAAAATTCGTGCGTGGGTGGACTCTAACTTGAAGATGTAATTCCATTGATTTCCATGTGTTCTTCTGTGTGCTGTGAACCCCCAGTTGACACTCAATTGTGTGAAAATAACACAAGCAGTGTTAAGACAGGCATCAATACTCCAGTGGCTAGCATCAGTTATCACGACACAAATGCTAACGCTCATGTTCACCTGCTCTCCTTTCACACATTTTCACAGCTATTATAAACCATAAACTCAAGAATGTGGACACAGGGCTGTGACAGCCACAGATTAAAGAGGAGGCCCTTCCCAACATCCCACTACAGGCCCTGAAGACCACAACATCAAACACACCAACTATCAAGGGGACAACGGCCAACACACCCTGGAAAAAGACGAGGCTGGCATCCATTCCAAAAACAGCCCTTGCATCAAAAATATTGGATTCACACAGCCTACACAGGGATGCTCCACATAAAAACACCCCTCAAGACCACAGTACGTAATTGTTTCTTCTAAATTTGTAGAGACAAACATAAAATGAAAAGGCAGAGGAACTAATCCCAATTAAAATATCAAGAGAAATCCTGTGAAAGAACAAATAATGAAGCAGATCTCACCAGTCTACTAGACCCAGAGTTCAAAGAGGAGGTAATAAAAAAAAAAGTAATTAAGAAAGGTTATTGATAGAAATACAGATCACTGTAACAAAAATTAGACACTAAAGAGGAACCAATCAAAATTGCTGAGATAAAAACCAATCTAGAAGAAGTGACTAGCAGACTAAAAATGCAAAACAGTGAATAAGTGATCTGGAAGATAGAATAATGGAAATCACCCAATCAAAACAACAGACAAAGAGACAAATGAAAAAAAAAAGAGAAGAAAACATGTATGGGACAATATAAAACCCGCCAACTTACACATAATAGGGGTTTCAGAAGAAGAATAAGAGAAGGGGATCGAAAATGTATTTGAAGAAATTATGGCTGAAAACTTCCCAACCCGAAAAAATGAAACCTATCCAGGTACAGGAAGCACAGCGAGTCCCAAACAGACCCACACCAGGATATATCATAGCTAAAATGGCAAAAGTTAAAGAGGACTCTAAAGGCAGCAAAAGAAAAACAGAGTCAGGTACAAGGGAACCCATGTAAGACTATCAGCTGATTCCTCTGCAGAAAATTTGCAGGCCGGGAGCGGGTGGCGGGATATATTCAAAATCCTGAAAGAAAAACAGCCTGCAGCCTAGGATACTGTACCCAGAAAGATGATCATTTAGCTAGAAGGAGAGAGAAAGAATTAATCAGACAAGCAAACACTAAAAGAATACAGCAATACTAAACCTAACCAAAAAGAAATATTGAAAGGTCTTCTCTAAATAGAAAAGAAGCAAGAATCTATAGGAAAGGAAAAATCACAATGGGAAAGGCAAATTACATAAGAGGATTAAAATCATTTATATGAACCAGTACATACATTAAAATACAATCAAAAAATTTTTGTAGAAGTGATTATAACTTTTAGAATGTGTTTGAACTTATACGACCGTAAGTCTAAAGCAAGTAGATATAACTATGAGTTAACATACTTGAAAACCACGGTAACTGCAAAGGAAAAGCATACAATAGACTCACAAAAGCCAAAAAAGAAAGGAACTCAAGCATAACAAAAAAGAAAACCATCAAACCACAAAAGGAAAAATAAGAAATGAACAAAGAACTACAAAGTCAGCTAGAAAACAAGGTTTAAAATGGCAATAAGTGCATACCTATCAGTAATTACTATTGGTAATTACTGATAGTAATTGACCTATCAGTCAATAGACTAAATGTTCCAATCAGAAGACATCAAGTGGCAGATTGGATAAGAAGACAACCTACAATATGCTGCCTACAAGAGATTCACTTTAGAGTGAAAGACTCACACAGATGGAAAGTGAGGGGATGGAAAAAGCTTTCATGCAAATGGAAATGACGAGAAAGTGAGGGGTCACAGTACTCATATCAGACAACATAGACTTTAAAACAAAGTCCGTTAAAAACACACACACACAAAGAAGGACATTATATAATGGTAAAGGGGTCAACACAAGAAGAGGCTATTGCACTTGTTAACATATATGCACCCAGTACAGGAGCACCTAAATATATAAAACAAATACTGTCATAAAGCAAGAAATTGATGGGAATACAGTAATAGGAGACTTTAACACCCCACTGGCATCAATGAACAGATCTTCCAGACAGAAGATCAACAAGGCGACAGAGAACCTAAATGATACAATGGAACAGTTAGACTTGATATCTACAGGACACTACATCCAAAAAAACCAGAATACACATTCTTTTCAAGTGCACATGGAACATTCTCTAGGATAGACCACATACTAGGTCACAAAATAAGTCTCAACAGATTTAAGAGGATAGAAATTATTTCAAGCATCTTTTCTGAACACAACGGTATGAAACTAGAGATAAATAACAGGAAAAAACCGAATACATGGAGAGTAAACAACATGCTAGTAATGATCAAATCAAAGAGGAGATCAGAAAATACCTTGAGACAAATGGCAATGAGAACACAACCTTATAAAATCTATGGGCTGCAGCAGAACAGTTCTAAGAGGGAAGTTCATAGCGATACGGGCCTTCCTCAAGAAATAAGAAAAATCTCAAACAACCTAACCTACCACCTAAAAGAATTAGAAAAAAAAGCAAACAAAGCCCAAAGTCAGCAGAAGGAAGGAAATAAAAAGATCAGAGAGAAAATAGAGATTAAAAACAAAACAAAACAACAATGAAACTAAGATGGTTTTTAAAGAAGATAAATCAACAAACCTCTAGTCAGCCTCACCAAGAAGAAAAAAGAGAGGACCCAAATAAACAAAATAGGAAATGAAAGGGGAGAAATAACTACTGATACCACAGAAATACAAAAAAAAAAAAAAAAAAAATACTAGAATACTATGAACAGTTACATGACAACAAATTGGATAACCTAGCGGAAATGGACAAGTTTCTAGAAATATACAGCCTGCCAAAATTGAGTCAAGAAGAAACATAATTTGAACAGACCAGTCACTAGAAGTGAAATAGAACCTGTAAAAAAAAAAAAAAAACGAAAAAACTCCCTGCAAACAAAAATCCAGTACTGGATGGCTTCACTGGGGAATTCTACCAAACATACAAAGAACTTATGCCAATCTTTCTCAAACTCTTCCAAAAGATGGAAGAGGAGGGAACAGACCCAAAGTCATTCTGTGAAGCCATTATCACCCTGATACCAGAAACAGACAAAGACACTATAAAAACAAATCACAGGCCAATATCTTTGATGAATATTGATGTGAAAATCCTCACCAAAATATTACCTTGGCAACCGGCAGTCTAGTGAGCAGGACGCATCAGGATCACCGGGCAGCAGGGACTCGTGGTATCCCCAGGCACATGGCGTGGTCCCAATCCTTCTGGTAAACATTTCTTGGCCTGGGATTGGGGCTGGGGATCAGGAACAGGGGACTTGGCAACTTGTTTTCAAACGTTCCTGAGCCAGGTACAACTGCCAGGTGGGGGCAGGGAGGGCTGATTCCTCTCCAACATGCCTCCTGGTCCATGCTGGGCTGGTCCCAGGCACCAGAATTCACTTCAAAGTTTCACCGCAGCATCCTGCTGGGGCTGCCTTCAGCCAGCACAAGCACACTGAGGAATTTTCCGCAACAGAAGGATGTCCTTCATATATAAACTTCTGTCAATTGGACACCCTTTGTGTGTGGAGAAAGTTTACTTTTTTCCCCCACTGCTGCTGCAATGAAAAAAAAAAAATAAGACTAATAAAAATATAGGAATATTTAAAATAAAAAAAATTAGCTAACTGAATTCAGCAATACATAAGAAGGATCATATACCCTGGTCAAGTTGAATTCATGCCAGGTTTCAAGGATGGTTCAACATGTGCAAATCAATCAGTGTGATATACCACATTAACAAAAGAAAAGACAAAACCCACATGATCATCTTGATAGAGAAAAAGCATTTGATAAAATTCAACATGCATTCATGATTAAAAAAACTCTCACCAAGTGGGTATAGAGGGAACAAAGCAATTTATGATAACCCCACAGCTAATATGACATTCAATGGTGAAAAGCTAAAAGTCTTCCTGCTAACTAAATTCAGGAACAAGACAAGGATACCCACTGTCATCTCTTCTATTCAACATAGTATAAGTCGTAGCCACAGCAATCAGACAATAAAAAGAAATAATAGGTATCCAAACTGACAGAGGTAAAACTCACTATTTGCAGATGACATGATACTCCATATAGAGAACCCCAAAATTCCACACAAGAACTATTAGAGGGGAAGCGTAAGCTGGATGAAGTGAGAGAGTAGCACTGACATATATACACTACCAAACGTAAAATAGCTAGTGGGAAGCAGCTGCATAGCACAGGGAGAGCAGCTTGGTGCTTTGTAACTGCCTAGAGGGGTGGGATACGGAGGGTGGGAGGGAGAGGCAAGAGGGAGGAGATATGGGGATATATGTACACATATAGCTGATTCACTTTGTTATACAACAGAAACTAACACACCATTGTAAAGCAATTATACTCCAATAAAGATGTTAAAAAAAAACCTATTAAAACGAATAAATGAATTCAGGAGGGTAGCAGGATAAAAGATTAATCTGTATACAAGTTTATCTGGATAAGAAATCTGTTGCATTTCTTTACACTAACAATGAAATCAGAAAGTAAAAAAACAGTCCTGTTTAAAGTCACATTAAAAAAAATACCTAGGAATAAACTTAATCAAGGAAGTGAAAGAACTATATGCTGAAAACTATAAAACATTGATAAAGGAAATTGAAGATGATTCAAAGAAATGGAAAGATAGCCCATGCTCTTGCATTGGGAAGAATTAATATAGTTAAAATGGCCATACTACCCAAAGCAATCTACAGATTTAATGCAATCCCTATCAAATTATCCATGATATTTTCACAGAACCAGAACAAATAATTGTAAAATTTACATGGACCCACTAAAGACCCAGAATTGCCAAAGCAATCCTGAGGAAAAAGAACAAAGCTGGAGGCATAACCCTTACAGATTTCAAACAATACAACAAAGATACAGTAATCAAAACAGTGGAGTATTGGCACAAAAACAGACATAAAGTTCAATGAAACAGAATAGAGAGCCCAGAAATAAACCCACACACCTACAGTCAATTAATCTACAACAAAGGAGGCAAGAATATACAGTGGCGAAAAGACAGTCTCTTCAGCAATGGTGTTGGGAAAGCTGGACAGCTACATATAAATCAAATTAGAATACTTCATATACAAAATTAAACAAAATGATTTAAAGACCTAAATATGACATGACACCATAAGACTCCTAGAAGAGAACATAGGCAAAATATTCTCCATCATACATTGTGGCAATATTTTCTTAGATCAGTCTCCCAAGGCAAAAGAAATAAAAGAAAAAATAAATGGGACCTAGTCAAACTTAAAAGCTTTTGCACAACAAGGGAAACCACCAACAAAAGAAAAAGACAACCTACGGAATGGGAGAAAATATTTGTAAACAGTGCAAATGACAAGGGGTTAATATCCAAAATATACAAACAGCTCATACAACTTGATAATGAAAAGAACAACCCAATCCAAAAAGGACAGAAGACCTAAATAGACATTTCTCCAAAGAAGACATACAAATGGCCAACACGTACATAAAAAGATGCTCAAAATCACTAATTATTAGAGAAATGCAAATCAAAACCACAATGAGGTATCACTTCACACAGGTCAGAATGGCCATCATCAAAAAGTCTACAAATAATAAATGCTGGAGAGGGTGTGGAGAAAAGGGAACCCTCCTACACTGTTGGTGTGAATATAAATTGGTGCAGCCACTATGGAAAACAGTATGGAGGTTCCTTAAAAAACTAAAAATAGAGCTACCATATGATCCCATAATCCCACTCCTGGCATATATCCAGAAAAGATGAAAACTCTAATTCAAAAAGATACATGCACCCCAGTGTTCATTAGCAGCACTATTTACAATAGTCAAGACACTGAAACAACCCAAGTGCCCATCAATGGATGATTGGTTTAAGAAGATGTGGTATATATACACAATGAAATATTATTCAGCCATAAAAAATAATGACATATTGCCATTTTCAGCAACATGGATGGACCTAGAAATTATCATACTAAGTGAAGTAAGACAAAGACGAATATGATATGATACCATTTTTACATGGAATCCAAAAAATAATACAAATGAATCTATATACAAAACAGAAACAGACTCACAGATGTAGAAAACTTATGGTCACCAAAGGGGAAAGGGAGAGGTGGGGGAGGGATAAATTAGAAGTATGGGATTAACATATACAAACTACTATGCATAAAATAGATGAGCAACAGTGATTTACTGTATAGCACTGGGAACTATATTCAATATCTTGTAGTAACCTATAATGGAAAATAATCTGAAAAATATATATATATACATACATAGCTGAATCACTTTGATGTATACCTGAAACAACACCACATTGTAAATCAACTATACTTCAATTAAAAAAAAAAAGAGTGTAGGCACAGGCAAGACATGCCGCTGGGCAGTGTCTGTGATCTGATCTCAAGGGGCCCCTCGGTGGGCAGCCCAGTGGTTGGGTGAGGGCACCTCTGCTCTATACCTCAGCAGTGTGCAGGCCCCCAAAGCCGAAACTGGGCTTTAACACTGTGAATTAATGCTTCAGGTGCTGAAGTAGGGGTATTACAGCACATTTCTCATAAAATTGATCATCACCTGAATGAATGAGTGGATCTCAAAAGTATGTTGCTGGTAGAAGAGCCAAGAGCAGAGATGCCCTTCACAGCCCCCAGGCCCAGCCCTGGGAGGGACACCCTGGCTACATCACACTGTCCACTCCTGCTGCAGTGGTGAGAACAGCCAAGGCAAGCACCACTCCCTCCCAGGCCTGATATCTGGTCACTTGAGTTCAGCCTCTGGTTGGGCTGCTATAGAAACAGCCCAGACAGGAAGTAAGGGTGTATTTCTCGTTTATGCAGCCGTGACGTGAGTGTAAACAAGCCAAGGCTGGAGTGGCTGCATAGGGTTGGCTGGAGCCTCCTTCTATCTTGTGGCTCTGCCAGCTTCCATGCAGGCTTCCACCTCCTAGCCCAACATAGCCACCTAGCCCCTGCCATCTCATCTGCATTCCAGCCAGAGGGAAGGGAAGAAGATGACATGACTAGCAAGCCTCTTTAAGGACACATAATTTCTGCACACTCCCAAGGGAGGCTGGGAAGTGTCAGTAAACCTCTATTGCTGAGCAAAGGGGAGGGAGGCTATCGAGAGACAATAGCAGCCTCTCCATCTTTCCACCTGGTGTGGAGTGGAACCTGCCTACACCGACCTGCGCCCCCCTTCTCTGAGCTGGGGAAGCGGGACATGCGTGCCCAGCTCTCAGGCCACTTCAAGAGCCTGGCCCTTGCGTGCGTACTAGCATTTGTCAGCTGCAACGCTGCTGCCCCCTGACCAGTGCTTTGCATAACTGCCTCCTTTAATCTTCACAGTGACCCCCTGGGAGGTGGGCATCTTTGTCCTCTCCCTGCTGGTGAGGAAACAGGCCAAGAGGTTAAAGCTGCTCACCACAGGCTCACACTGGTAGGAGGCACCAGGCTGCAATGGGCAGAACGTGGTCTCTGGGGCTAGGCCCGCTGGGTTTGGGTCCCAGCTCTCTCATCTGTGTGCAGGCTTGGATAAACCATTGGATTCTCTGATAGAGGTTTAACAATGGTCAAGTTCTGTAAAGCACTAAACACCTGGAGAGCCCTGGATACAGTGGGAATGGCCACCACCATTGCAGTGAGTGGGTGCAGTGAGTGGGATTCACACCCAGTCACTGACCCACTGGCTCCTTGGCTTCCCAGGGGCCAGACCAACTCTGGGGTGAGACAGGGAGCTTTCCCATCAGTGATGAGGCAAGGGATCCTGGGGACCTCGGTCCCAAGAGGACCAGCAGAGCTTTCGTGGGTTGTGGCTCCCGATGCAGGAAACAGGACAGGCCACCTGGAGGGTCAGCGTCCCTGGAGACGCTGCGTCTCCCAGGGCAAGGAGGGGCACTGACTTCCTCCCCTAACTGCTCTTCAGCCAGCCCTCCCTGGTCCAAAGGGCCTTCCCGGCGGTTCTGGGCACTTTCTCCGTAAGAATCTTTGCCATCGACATCTTTGTCCCAAGCATTTTCACTGCCTAACTAATTGGCCATAAGGCAATTTTGCTGTAAAAGATAAAATAACTGGTTGACAGTTTGGTTTCACTTCTCCATTAACACAATACTCCCATTTACATATTACATAAATCTTAGGAATTTTCAGGAACCTCTGGCATTTAGCATTTTCATAATAGCCTTATACAGCGATGGGTAGATGCAGGGGTCTTAAAATAGTGGATGATAACCATTATGTATGTGGACGTGACAGGAAATACAGTGATGAAACTTACTGGAAGTGTGAAATAACAAAGTGTAAAGCCACACTGCCTGCTATACTAGGAAATGATAACATATCAGTTCGTAAACCCTTCGGTGATTTGAAGGCCCAGAGTTGAACCCACATTTCCCGTAGAACTTTGGAACGTCTATCAGCAGACATATGACAAAATGCCAAAAAACAAAAGAGCAGTGAAAGAGGCTTTCACAACACAACACAGAGCTCAGCTATGAATATGCTCTTAGTTCTTGGAAAACATACTTTCTTAATGAAGGAAGAAATTTTAATGAAAAAGTGTGATGTCAACAAAACAGATGAACCAGCAAATAAAAATATGTATAAAATACTATGACTTGGAGGACAAGGGCTTAGATACAACTCACAAAATAAAATCAGTTTTTTGTGCAGTATTGCCATGAATCTACACACATTTTAAATGTATTCAAATTTTTTGTATTTCACAACGCTTTTAATTTTGTTATTCATTTCTCATATTTTATTATGCTCTTTTAAACATTCCTCTCTTATTTTTCATTATTTTATCTTTTACAGCAAAATTGCCTTATGGCCAATTAGTTATGTGGTAAAAATTCTTACAGCAAAGATGTGTAGGGGGGCTTCCCTGGTGGCGCAGTGGTTGAGAATCTGCCTGCCGATGCAGGGGACACGGGTTTGAGCCCTGGTCTGGGAAGATCGCACATGCCACGGAGCAACTAGGCCCGTGAGCCACAACTACTGAGCCTGCGCGTCTGGAGCCTGTGCTCCACAACAAGAGAGGCTGCAACAGTGAGAGGCCCGCGCACCGCGATGAAGAGTGGCCCCCGCTTGCCGCAACTAGAGAAAGCCCTTGCACAGAAATGAAGACCCAACACAGACAAAAAATAAATAAATAAATTAAAAAAAAAAAAAAGCTTTAAAAAAAAAAATGTGTAGGGTGAAAGTACTGGACATACTTCCTGGTACACCCGAGCCTGTAAATCATAGTGGGGAGAGAAGGAGCTTTTTTTTTTTTAAATTGAAGTATAGTTAACTTCTAATATTGTGTTAGTTTCAGGTGTACCTCAAGGTGATTCAGTTATACATATATATATCTATATATTTTTTCGATTATTTTCCATTATAGAAGGAGCCTTTTGGGACTTCCCTGGTGGTCCAGTGGTTGAGACTTCGCCTTCCAATGCAGGGAGTGTGGGTTCCATCCCTAGTTGGGGAGATAGGATCCCACATGCCTCGGGGCCAAAGAAACCAAAAACAGAAGCGATATTGTAACAAATTCAATAAAGACTTTAAAGAAAAAAAAGGAGCCTTTTAAGCAGCGATTGTCTTTAATAAGCGCAGCTTGGAAACAGCTTTGGTTCCTCTCGGTGGGTATTTCGCACAGCAAGAAACTTGCAAACTCCATCCTGTCCCAGCCCCCCAGCCCCGATGGCTCCACCCACTGGGCTCTCCCCTTCAGGAGGGGGAACATTCTTTTTTTTTTGGCTTTTTTTTTTTGGCTGCGTCAGGTCTTAGTTGCAGCACGCAGGCTCTCTAGTTGTGGCGCATGGGCTTAGGTGCCCCGCGGCACGTCCGTGGCATGTGGGATCTTAGTTCCCTGACCAGGGATTGAACCCACGTCCCCTGCATTGGAAGGCAGATTCTTAACCACTGCACCCCCAGGGAAGTCCCTGGAGGGGGAACATTCTTGAAACACACAGGTGGACTTCTTGATGGGGGCCAGTCTCCTGCTGCCTTCCTGCCCCTCCAGCAGCCGGGCCAGAGCCAGCCACCTGACCTCTGGTCCCAGGCCCACAGCACCTGCTGGAGTGGCCCTGCCCAAGCCAGGCAGGTTGGGGAGACTCTCCAGCACAGATGCTCACTTGCCTTGTTGGTGCCTAGGGCTTGGGCTCTGCCTTATTAGCCATCAAGATGAAGCCTGGAGAGACCCCAGGCCTTCTTAAACTGGGTTCGGGATCAAATTCAGGGGCCCATGCACTTGGATGGGAAAGAATTACACCCTTATTTTCAGGAAACTCTGACATTTAGCATTTTCTTCAACTAGGAAATAGGCAACCACTCCACCGGTATCAGCAGTCCCCAGGTTGGTGTCTCTGGATGTTTTCATATGACACTACAGTCATAGATATCTTGAAATACTACATACACTCATTACCAATTCAAATTACAGTGATTCTTAGACCAGCCACTAGATCGCCTTACTTAATGTGTTAATAAAGGAGCATGGATATTACTATTAATATAACATTTTTTTTAGTATTTTTTAGGTGTTATGGGTTGAATTGTGTTCCCCAATTCATATGTTGATGACTTAACCCCCAGTTCCTCAGAATGTGACCTTCTTTGGAGACAGGGTCCTTGCCGATGTAATTAGTTAAGACGAGCTCACACTGGCCCCTAATCTGTTATAACTGGTGTCCTTAGGTGGAGAGGAAATTTGGACACAGACATGCACACGGCAATGCATGTGAAGACTAGAGTTATGCCACCACAAGCCAAGGAACTGTAAGCAGACAGGAGAGGCCTGGACAGACCCTGCCCTGGTGTGAAGATAGTGGGTCCTGCTGACACCTTGATCTTGGGCCTGCAGCCTCCAGAGCTGTGAGATGCTAGGTTCCTGCTGTTTAAGCTACCCCATCTGGGGTACTTTGTTATGGCAGCCCCAGCAAACTCATACTACAAGCTTCCTTTGCTGGCCTGGGTGTTATATTTTATGTATTTAAAAACATTCCCCCTGAGCAGTCCACAGAGGGGTCAGAGCAAGGAAAATGTTAGAAAGCCCTGACCCAGGGTGAGCCGAGGGGCACAGAGTCCCACACAGAGCTAGAGGGTCCCATCTGGACAAGAGCCCGCGATCCCGGCTCACTGCGGGATGTCCAGCAGCTACGGCCTCTGCAGGGCCCTCAGCCCAGGCCCCAGCAACCCTCCTGCCCCCCTGGCATCCTGGTCCAGGAGGGACAGGGTCTGCCCAGCCTCAGGTCCATTCCAGGACCCTAATGGGCAGGACTGGGCAGGCACTGGGGTGGGCCACCCTCACGGGCAGCGGGGTCACTCTTCCCCGCTGGCTCGTGTGGCACTGCTCCAGGGGCCCCAGCCAGACTTCAGGTTATGTGCCCGAGCGCCAGCCACTCCATCCAGGGGTCCCAGAGCTGTGCTCACACACTGAGGCTTCCCCTCCTGACCCTCTGCGCTCCCAGGCCATGGCTGCAAGAGCCGCTCCTGGGTTCCCTTCCAGCCTTATCCTCCCTGACCACGGGAGGCCAGTCCTGGACCCTGGGTCAGAGAAGTGTGACTGCTGGGAGCCCTGAATACTGTGTACGGATCTGTAATGGGTGCGCGGAGGCCAGGATCCCATTTCCCAGATCGAGGACGTGAGGACCAGCCGGAGCCACAAGCTCCTCCCCCAGACAGCCAGGGCAGAGCCTGCAGGTGGGATCGTGCTGCATCCCTGTGGCCCATCATCCTTCTGTATCCACTCACCTGGCCTCCAGTGGCTCACCCAAGCCAGGGATCCCCCGCCACCTTTGTAAGAAATGATTGTAAAAGATCTAAACGGAGGAGGGGAACTAGTTCACACCACGCGCTCTTCACCTCCTCTAGATACATGTCCATCTGATGCCAGGCCCTGGGATAACCTTCTGCAGGACCAGCTTTCGTACTGTTTGGCTTTTGTGTGTCTCCACGGTCCGCTGCTCCATACAGACAGGACCCCGTGGCTCTCACACACTCTGGCCTTGGACCAGACACTTAAGGTCCCTGTGCTTCAACTGCCACGTGTGTAAAAATAGAAAACGTCATGAGTGGCCATGTCACCGGGTCCTTAGGAGAACTGAACACAAATGAGTCTTAGACACTCAAAGTCCTAAGACTGCCCGGCACTCAGGAAACACTCAGCAAAGGTGGGCCATCATTATCCTTTCCTTGTGGTTCCTGTTGGCCGAGCGTGATGGCCTTCCCTTGTGCCAAGATCCCACCACAGCTCAATCTGTCCCCCTGCACGTGCCCCTGGGGCCGATTCTTATCTGTGGTTTCTAGGTTAGTGGTTATCAGATGAATCACCATGCACATTTTTGCACACATCACTTTTTCCTTCTCCTGTCGATGTTTTGGGCCATATTATACCCCAGAGTGGTTTTGGAGGTCAGAGTGCCGTGCAGTTTTAATGGAGAAGACACAGGCTTTGAGGTGAAAGGGCAGGGTCTGCACCAGAAGAGACTCCAGCTTCAAAGCCAAGCGGATCCAGATTGAAATCTGGCATCGCTCCCCTCCACAGCCTCGCCTTGGGCAAGATACTGTCTGAGACTTTACATCATCTGTAAAATAAAGGGTCCTTTCACCTACCTGGAAGGATAATTAAAGGGCTTTAAATAAGAACATGTGTGTTTCCTTTCCTTAAAAAACAACTTGCGTTGGGAGAGATCTGGGGGTGAGGAGGGCCCTCTCGGCCTCAGGCTCTGAGGGGAACTGAGGATGCCCTTGGGACACAGACCTCGGGCCCTCCAGCTATCCTGCTTGTCACCCGGAGCCCCAGGTGTCTCTGCCCTGTCTAGTTTAGGGCATTGTTTTTCAGGTGGGCTACAGAGGCCAGGGGTTGCCTTCAGAAGAAAGCTGAGCAGAGCAAAGCAACAGCGGCCAGTACCTGCGTGGGAACGGGGAGCCTCGGCACCGGGTGTGTGGGCCTGGATGGAATTTCCTCAGGGAGAATTTGGGATTTGGTTCAGAGAGCCTGGGGAGTTTGTGCCCATGTCCAGGGCGACCAGCTGTCCTGGTTTGCCTGGAACTGAGGGTTCCCAGGATGTGGGAAAGTCCCATAGAGACCAGGACAGTTGCTCACTCTTCCAGTGGCCCCTCTGGTGTCCCCTGGCCTTCCCGGCCCCCTGGGCTGCGGGAGACTTGCTCTGGGCCTGGGACTGAACTGGGCGCTGCAGCTGGACGTCAGGGCCCTGGGTTCACAGCAGAGAAGGGGAGCAGCGGCTCTTTCAGACTCTACACATCAGCAGTGCGCCATCGGGCAACCTCACTGCCTTTCAGATCATGCATCTGTAGAGAGGGCTGGTCAGCCCTTCACGGAGTTAATTACACACATTCTAGTCTGAACGCGTCCGGGGTCAGTCCCCGCAGGCAGGTGCTCAGTAACTGGTTTGTTGAGTTGAATTGGGTAAGACTGGACCATTTTCCTGGCCCTTCTGCAGCTAACGGAGAGGAGGAGCCTTGCTGTGGGATCCCAGAAGAAGCTTCCAGACACCCCTGCACTGTACAACCAGCTAATTCATCTGATGTATGGGGCACCAACCCCAAGTCAGGCACTGGCCCAGTGGGTTCCCATCCCGCCAGGGTCCAGCCCTCCCTGTGGGTGACAGGCCCCGCCCACGTGCTCACATCACATCTCCGCCCCCAGCCAGGCCCCCACCCCCGTGGCTCTAAAGTAGTTTGCAGGTAGACTTGTCACTGCTTCACCTGTAACACCCAGGGTGGTCCCGCCCCAGCAGCCCCGCCGTGGTGAGGAACCAGGAGAGGAGGGACAGCTCGCGTCCCCACCCCCAAGACTCATCCAGACGCCAGCACTGAGGGGGAGGCAGGCTCTGAGACTGGACAGCTTCTTTGCCACACAGTAGCTCATTTCAGCTTTGTAATAACTTTGAGACAGCCCTACCTGTGTCCACTTCACAGAGGGGACGCTGGTGCTCTGGGTCACATCTCCACGCTCCTATGAGGGTCTTGTCTCTTCCTCTCTCCAGCTCCCTGCTTCCCAGGGAAAGACACGAGATTTTAACACAAGAGAAGAAACGATACCCCAAATCCCAGGCTGCTGAGTTCGGCTGCGAAGTCATGACTCGAAGACGGGCCGGCTGAGGCTCCAGCTGCCCCTCTGCTCTCCAGGCTGTGCACTGATGCTCCGGGTGGGTCACGCCATCCTGGCCGCCTCTGGCCTCTCAGACTCAGCAGGAGTCTGAGCTGTGCTCCGGGGTACCGGTCAGGCCTCCCAGACGGTGTGCGTTGTCCCCACTGGCTGAGCCCTCAGGGTGTACAGCACGGGGTAGGAGGGACACACTGGGAGTCAGGCCAGCTGGGGCCCAGGTCACAGCCTGCCTTGTATGTGGTGACCCTCCTCCAGAAGGTCCCTTTACTCCTCAGGAGAATAAAGAGGTTACAGATTTCCTTCAACAATGTCCACGTCCTCTGCCCCACGTAAGGTTCCAACTGAGTAATTTTTGTGTATGTATTAGGAAAACCATTATTAGGAAAGAAAAAACATCCCAGAATTTTGGGGGTGGTGGTCAAAGGAAACTCCATTAGAAATACATGTTTCCCTTTGAGCCCTGGCTGCCAGGAAGCCCCGAGCCAACTGGGAGGCTGAGCACAGAGGCCATGATCTCCCTCTTCTTGGCACACCTGCTTCCCCCTCCTGACACGGCCCGGATTTTCATTTCACGAGCCAATAGTTACTGCAATCACAGGACCTCAGCTCCTGCTTGGCAAGTGTGCAGAGTCTTAAGAAACTTGCTCTGGCTCCTGATTCTGAAACTTTTCTCCGAGGGAGACCGACTGCCTCCAAGAAGAGGGATGTCCTGTGTTGCCGGCAGCCCCGTCCCCTTCAGGCCCAGGCCTCCGTCTGGCGCTGAGAGAAGAGTGTTTGGGTCCATACTGTGCACAGCGCACACCCAGCACTGAGGCGCCGGGCCGCCGCTCGGGGGTCTTCTCCCAGGAGACCTCGCGGGTCACGCAGTGTGAGCAGGTGTCAGGGCGAGCAATTCGGGGGGCCTCTCTCTCCAGGTAAAAGCTGGGGCTCCCAACTCTGGTGGTGATGGGGAAACAGCTGGAAGTCCCGTCAGGAGAAGTAGCTGGTCCCCAACCCCAGGGAAGCTTTGGGGCAGACGCTTTTCCCCTGCTCCTCTTTTCACACCTCCCTGCCTCCATCTCCTTTCATTCCACAAAAGAAAGACACAACTCTCCCCTTCCTGAAACTCATTATGCTGCATGGCCCAGAGTACAAAGTCTGCCAGAGCCTCCAAGAGATGCGTTAGAAACAGCCAGCACTGAGGATGAGGTTGACAGCAAAGCACAAGTTTATGAAACAAGCCCGTGCCTTTGGAATTCAACTGACAAAAGCATGGCTGGGTTCCCCATCTTTGTGTGTCTGTCTGTCCACACATCCATCCATCCATCCATCTGTCCTAGTTACCTCCCTATCTATCTACCTCTCTATACAATTCTTGGCTTGAATCATAATTCAAAAATGAGAGTGTTGTCACTGGGATGTAGGTTAACAATTTGTATTTAACTTTAAAAAACAAAATCAAACATTTTCTGGTGGAAACAAATTCCGAATTGACCAGTTTGCCAGTAAGGGTTGGCTTTGCCAATTAGGTTACATGGTGAACATTTTCTATGAAGCAAACAGCTTAAATCTGCAGCCCTAAATCTATTTAAAGCACGTAAACACTGTGTCCCAAATTATATATTTTGTAACTATTAAACTTGTGATACAATTTTAGAGATCAACCTAAAAATGCAAGATTGTTTTGCAATTATTTTCGGGAGGACGTGTGACCCCAAAAGCCTGCTGATCACTGTCTGGGCCTGCCCTGTGCTGGGACAGGGCTCAGATGAATTCCTCTCTGCCTCTGGGCCCACGTGGAGCTGAGGCCTGGATGTGGAGGAAGAGGCACTGGCATTGAGCCCATTCCCAAAGCTGGCCCGAGACCTTCTCAGCACCTGGGGCCACCAGGGCAGTGAGAGGCAGGAATGTGAGGAATGAAGGGCTTCCCACAGGTTCCCCACCCAGGCAGAGTGCTGGTTCTGAAGGTCCCTTCCAGAGAGGCCAGGCCAGGACCAGCGGAGGATGGGGGTTTGGAAGCCTGTCCCAGCTGGGGCAGAAGAGGCGCCCCTGCAGCCAGAAAGGCTCAGAAGGATCATCTGGGATTCCGCTGTTTGGAATAAATTTACTGCATCATTGAACATAAAAGGCTATGTGGCCATTAAATATTTAATAAGTATTTAATGACTTGGAAAGATGCTCAGGATATATTACCAAGTGGAAAAAAAAGCAGGGTTACCCCATTTTGTAAACTAAAGTGTGTGTTCCTAGAAAAGAGATTGGAAAGATATATCATAATGTGAATTCTGCTTATTTCTAGATGCTCACTGTAGGTGATTTTTAGAAACAGCTTTATTGGGTATAATAGATATACAATCAATTTCATGTATTTAAATTGTACAATTTTATATATTTTGAGACACGGATACATCTGTGAAATCATCACAATCACTGTCGTGATATATCCATCACTGACGAAAGTTTCCTCCTGCCTCCTTGTTAATATATATATTTTATTGAGATAGAATTCACATACTGTACAATTCACTCACACCAAGAGTACAATTCAATGGCTGTTAGTATATTCACAGAGTTATGCAACCATCATCAGAATCTATTTTAGAACATTTTCATTCCCCCCAAAAGAAACCCCATCCCCATGAGTAGTCACCCCCCTTCCCTGCCAACAGTCCTGGGCAATCATTGATCTACTCTGTCTCCATGCATTTGCCTATTCTGAACATTTTGTATAAATGGAATAACACAAAATAATAAATGGAGTCCTTTGTGACTGGCTTCTCTGACTTTGCATGATGTTTTCAAGGTTCATCCTGTAGCAAGTATCAGTGTACAATGATTAACCACTTGAGAAATTGTCAGAACATTTTCCAAAGCAGCTGCACCATTTTATATTCCCAGGAACAGTGTATGAGGGTTCTAATTTCTCTACATCCTCCTCAACACTTATCTGTTTTTTTTTTATTACAGCCTTCCTAGTGAGTGTGAATTGATATCTCATTTTTTGTGTGTATGGTTTTGATGTGCATTCCTCTGATAACTAACGATGTTGAGCATCTTTTCATATGCTTATTGGCTATTTATATATCTTCTTTGGAGAAATGCCTATTCAGATGCTTAGACCATTTTAAAATTTGGTTGTCTTTTTATTATTGAGTTGTAACTGTCCTTTATATATTCTAGATAAAATTCCCGTGTCAGATTAATGATTTGCAAATATTGTCACCCATTCTGTGTGTTGTCTTTTCACTTTCTTGATGGTATCTTATGAGGCACAAAAGTTTTAAAAACTGATGAAGCCCAGTTTATGTATTTTTTCTTTTGTCATTGGTGCTTTTGGTTTCACATCAAAGAAGGCTTTGCCTAACCCAAAGTCACGAAGATTTGATCCCGTGTTTTTTTCTTAGCTCTTACAGTAGGTCTAGCATTAATTCTGAGTTAGTTATTATGTGTGGTGTGAGGAAGGGGGGGTGGTCTAAATTCATTCTCTTCATGTACATAACCAGTTGTCCCAGTATGATTTATTGAAAAGACGGTTCTTTCCACATTGAAGAGTCTTGGCACCCTTGTCAAACATCAATTGACCATAAATGTGAGAGTCTATTTTTGGACTCTCAATTCTATTCTACTGGCATAAGGATAGATCTCCGTATCTATCCTTAAGCCAGTAATACACTGTCTTGATTACCATAGCTTTGTAGTGAGTTTTGAAATTGGGAAGTGTGAGTCTTCCAACTTTGCTCTTCTTTTTCAAGATTGTTTTAACTCTTCTGGGTCTTTTGAATTCCCATATGAAGTTTAGAATCAGCTTGTCAGTTTCTGCAAGGAACCATCTGGGCTTTTGATACAGATTGTGTGAATCTGTAGATTAATTTGGGGAATATTGGCATCTTTATTTATTTATTATACAGCAGGTTCTTATTACTTAACCATTTTATACATATTAGTGTATATATGTCAATCCCAATTTCCCAATTCATCCCACTGCCACCACCCGCCCCTGCCACTTTCCCCCCTTGGTGTCCATACGTTTGTTCTCTACATCTGTGTCTCTATTTCTGCCTTGCAAACCAGTTCATCTGTACCATTTTTCTAGACTCTACATATATGCATTAATACATGATATTTGTTTTTCTCTGACGTACTTCATTCTGTATGACAGTCTCTAGATCCATCCACGTCTCTACAAATGACCCATTTTCGTTCCTTCTTAAGGTTGAGTAATATTCCATTGTATATATGTAGCACATCTTCTTTACCCATTCGTCTGTCAGTGGGCATTTAGGTTGCTTCCATGACCTGGCTATTGTAAACAGTGCTGCAATGAACATTGATGTGCATGTCTTTTTGAATTATGGTTTTCTCTGGGTATATGCCCAGTAGTGGGATTGCTGGGTTGTAAGGTAGTTCTATTTTTAGTTTTTTAAGGAACCTCCATACTGTTCTCCATAGTGGCTGTATCAATTTACATTCCCACCAATAGTGCAAGAGGGTTCCCTTTCTCCACACCCTCTCCAGCATTTGTTGTTGGTAGATTTTCTGATGGTGCCCATTCTAACTGGTGTGAGGTGATACCTCATTGTAGTTTTGATTGGCATTTCTCTAATAATTAGTGATGTTGAGCAGCTTTTCATGTGCTTCTTGGCCATCTGTATGTCTTCTTTGCAGAAATACCTATTTAGGTCTTCTGCCCATTTTTGATTGTTTGTTTGTTTTTTTAACATTGAGCTGCATGAGCTGTTTATGTATTTTGGAGATTAATCCTTTGTTGATTCATTTGCAAATATTTTCTCCCATTCTGAGGGTTGTCTTTTCGTCTTGTTTATAGTTTCCTCTGCTGTGCAAAAGCTTTGAAGTTTCATTAGGTCCTATTTGTTTATTTTTGTTTTTATTTCCATTTCTCTAGGAGGTGGATCAAAAAAGATCTTGCTGTAATTTATGTCAAAGAGTGTTTTTCCTATGTTTTCCTCTAAGAGTTTTATAGTGTCCAGTCTTACATTTAGGTCTCGAATCCATTTTGAGTTTATTTTTGTGTATGGTGTTAGGGAGTGTTCTAATTTCATTCTTTTACATGTAGCTGTTCAGTTTTCCCAGCACCACTTATTGAAGAGACTGTCTTTTCTCCATTGTGTATCCTTGCCTCCTTTGTCATAGATTAGTTGATCATAGGTGTGTGGATTTACCTCTGTGATTTCTATCCTGTTCCATTGATCTATATTTCTGTTGGTGTGCCAGTACCATATTATCTTGATTACCGTAGCTTGGTAGTATAGTCTGAAGTCAGGGAGTCTGATTCCTCCAGCTCCATTTTTTTTCCCTCAAGATGGCTTTGGCTATTTGGGGTCTTTTATGTCTCCATATAAATTTTGAGATTTTTTGTTCTAGTTCCATAAAAAATGCCACTGGTAATTTGATATGGATTGCACTGAATCTGTAGATTGCTTTGAGTAGTATAGTCATTTTCACAATATTGATTTTTCCAATCCAAGAACATGGTATATCTCTCCATCTGTTTGTGTCATCTTTGATTTCTTTCATCAGTGTCTTATAGTTTTCTGAGTACTGGTCTTTTACCTCCTTAGGTAGGTTTATTCCTAGGTATTTTATTCTTTTTCTTGCAATGGTGAATGGGATTATTTCCTTAATTTCTCTTTCTGATCTTTCATTGTTATTGTATAGGACTGCAAGAGATTTCTGTGCATTAATTTTGTATCCTGCAACTTTACCAAATTAATTGATTAGCTCTAGTAGTTTTCTGGTGGCATCTTTAGGTTTCTCTATGTATAGTATCATGTCATCTGCAAACAGTGACAGTTTTACTTCTTTTCCAATTTGTATTGCTTTTATTTCTTTTTCTTCTCTGATTGCCGTGGCTAGGACTTCCAAAACTATGTTGAATAATAGTGGTGAGAGTGCACATCCTTGTCTTGTTCCTGATCTTAGAGGAAATGCTTTCAGCTTTTCACCATTGAGAATGATGTTTGCTGTGGGTTTGTTGTATATGGCCTTTATTATGTCAAGGTAGGTTTCCTCGATGCCCACTTTCTGGAGAGTTTTTAACATAACTGGGTGTTGAATTTTGTCAAAAGCTTTTCTTGCATCTACTGAGATGATCATATGGTTTTTATTCTTCAATTTGTTAATATGGTGTATCACATTGATTTGCATATATTGAAGAATCCTTGCATCCCTGGGATAAATCCCACTTGATCATGGTGTATGATCCTTTTAATGTGTTGTTGGATTCTGCTTGCTATTATTTTGTTGAGGATTTCTACATGTATATTCATCAGTGATTTTTGTCTGTAATTTTCTCTTTTTGTAGTGTCTCTGTCTTGTTTTGATACCAGGGTGATGGGTGTCCTCGTAGAATGAGTTTGGGAGTGTTACTTCCTCTGCAATTTTTTGGCAGAGTTTGGGAAGGATGGGTGTTAGCTCTTCTCTAAATGTTTGATAGAATTCACCTGTGAAGCCATCTGGTCCTGGACTTTTGTTTGTTGGATGATTTTTAATTACAGTTTCAATTTCATTACTTGTGATTGGTCTGTTCATATTTTCTATTTCTTCCTGGTTCAGTCTTGGAAGGTTATACCTTTCTAAGAATTTGTCCATTTCCTCCAGGTTGTCCATTTTATTGGCATAGAGTTGCTTGTAGTAGTCTATTATGATGCTTTGTATTTCTGCGGTGTCTGTTGTTACTTCTCCTTTTTCATTTCTAATTCTGTTGATTTGAGGCTTCTCTCTTTTTTTCTTGATGAGTCCGGCTAATGGTTTATCAATTTTGTTTATCTTCTCAAAGAACCAGCTTTTAGTTTTATTGATCTTTGCTATTGTTTTCTTTGTTTCTTTTTCATTCATTTCTGCTCTGATCTTTTTTTTTGTGGTATGTGGGCCTCTCACTGTTGTGGCCCCTCCCATTGCGGAGCACAGGCTCCGGACGCGCAGGCTCAGCAGCCATGGCTCATGGGGCCAGCCGCTCCGTGGCATGTGGGAACTTCCTGGACTGGGGGCACAAACCCATGTCCCCTGCATCGGCAGGCAGACTCTCAACCACTGCGCCACCAGGGAAGTCCTCTGCTCTGACCTTTATGATTTCTTTCCTTCTACTAACTTTGGGTTTTGTTTGTTCTCCTTTCTCTAGTTCCTTTAGGTGTAAGGTTAGATTGTTTGAGACTTTTCTTGTTTCTTGAGGTAGGCTTGTATTGCTATAAACTTCCCTCTTAGAACTGCTTTTGCTGTATCCCATAGGTTTCAGATCATCACTTTTTCACTGTCATTTGTTTCTAGGTATTTTTTGATTTCTTCAGTGATCTCTTGGTTATTTAGTAACATATTGTTTAGCCTCCATGTGTTTGTGTTTTTAACGTTTTTTTCCCTGTAATTGATTTCTAATCTCATAGTGTTGTGGTCAGAAAAGATGCTTGATATGATTTCAGTTTTCTTAAATTTACTGAGGCTTGATTTGTGACCCAAGATGTGATCTATCCTGGAGAATGTTCTGTGTGCACTTGAGAAGAAAGTGTAATCTACTGTTTTTGGATGGAATGTCCTATAAATATCAGTTAAATCTATCTGGTCTATTGTGTTAGTTAAAGCTTGTGTTTCCTTATTAATTTTCTGTCTGGATGATCTGTCCATTGGTGTAAGTGAGGTGTTAAAGTCCCCCACTATTTTTGTGTTACTGTCGATATTCTCATTTATAGCTGTTAGCAGTTGCCTTGTGTATTGAGGTGCTCCTATGTTGGGTGCATATATATATTATTATTGTTATATCTTCTTCTTGGATTGACCCCTTGATTATTATGTAGTGTCCTTCCTTGTCTCTTGTAATATTCTTTATTTTAAAGTCTATTTTATCTGATATGAGTATTGCTACTCCAGCTTTTATTGATTTCCATTTGCATGGACTATCTTTTTCCATCCCCTCACTTTCAGTCTGTATGTGTCCCTAGGTCTGAAGTGGGTCTCTTGTAGACAGCATATAGATGGGTCTTGTTTTTGTATCCATTCAGCAAGCCTGTGTCTTTTGGTTGGGGCATTTAACCCATTCAAGTTTAAGGTAATTATTGATATGTATGTTCCTATTACCATTTTCTTAATTGTTATGGGTTTGTTTTTGTAGGTCCTTTTCTTCTCCTGTGTTTCCGACTTAGAAAAGTTCCTTTAGCATTTCTTGTAGAGCTGGTTTGGTGGTGCTGAATTCTCTTAGCTTTTGCTTCTCTGTAAAGCTTTTGATTTCTCCTTTGAATCTGAATGAGACCCTTGCCAGGTAGAGTAATCTTGGTTGTAGGTTCTTCCCTTTCATCACTTTAAATATATCATGCCACTCCCTTCTGGCTTGTAGAGTTTCTGCTGAGAAATCAGCTGTTAACTTTATGGGAGTTTCCTTGTACGTTATTTGTTGTTTTTCCCATTGCTTTCAATAATTTTTCTTTGTCTTTAATTTTTGTCAGTTTGATTAGTATGTGTCTCAGTGTGTTTCTCCTTGGGTTTATCCTGCCTAGGCCTCTCTTTGCTTCCTGGACTTGGGTGGCTATATCCTTTCCCATGTTAGGGAAGTTTTCGATTATAATCTCTTCAAATATTTTCTTGGCTCCTTTCTCTCTCTCTTCTCCTTCTGGGACCCCTATAATGTGAATGTTGTCGCATTTAATGTTGTCCCAGAGGTCTCTTAGGGTGTCTTCATTTCTTTTCATTCTTTTTTCTTTATTCTGTTCCATAGCAGTGAATTCCGCCATTCTGTCTTCCAGGTTATTTATCCGTTCTTCTGCCTCAGTTATTCTGCTATTGATTCCTTCTAGTGTATTTTTCATTTCAGTTATTGTATTGTCCATCTCTGTTTGTTTGTTCTTTAATTCTTCTAGGTGTTTGTTAATCACTTCTTGCATCTTCTCAATCTTTGCCTCTATTCTTTTTCCAAGGTCCTGGATCATCTCTACTATCATTATTCCGAATTCTTTTTCTGGAAGATTGCCTACCTCCACTTCATTTAGTTGTTGTTCTGGGGTTTTATCTTGTTCCTTCATCTGGTACATAGTCCTCTGTCTTTTCATTTTGTCTATCTTTCTGTGAATGTGGTTTTCACTCCATAGGCTGCAGAACTGTAGTTCTTCTTGCTTCTGCAGTCTGCCCTCTGGTGGATGAGGCTATCTAAGAGGTTTGTGCAAGCTTCCTGATGGGAAGGACTGGTGGTGGATCTTCTCTCAACATTCTTATTCAGCATCACATTGGAAGACCTGTTAATATTGGAGGGTCTCCTGCAGAGGTGGGGGGCAGCAACCGTGGGTGGGTGAGCAACCGTGGGGAAAAGGACACTGGAAGCCAATATTGGCATTTTAACAATGTTAAATCTTCTGATCCATGAAATCTTCTGATCCATCCAGGTAATTACTTTTTCTAGTGACCTCTATTCCTTTATATAGATCATATTTCCATCTGGTATCATTTTCCTTCAGTTTAAAATATCTTGCAGTGAGGGTCTGTTGGTGATGAATTCTTTTAGATTTTGTACATCTGAAAAAGTATTTGTTTTGCTTTCACTTTTGAAAAATGTTTTCAATGAGTATAGGATTCTAGTTTGACAAATTGCCCCCCAATATTTTAAAGATGTTGTTCCACTGTTTTCTCTGTTACACTGTTTCTTACAAGAAATCTGCTATCATCCTTATCTGGTCCTCTGTACATAATGTGCTTTTTTCCTCTGGATGTTTTTAAGATTTTCTTTTTATCACTGGTTTAGAACAACTTGATTATGATGTGTATTGATGTCATTTTTCTCATATTTCTTGTCCTTGGGGTTTTTGCTGAACCTCAACTATGGGTTTATATTTTTCATCAAATTTGGGAAAACTTGGCTATTATCTCTTCAGATAATTTCTTTCTGTCTCCTACCCCCTTTCTGGGACTCCAATTACAAATTTATTAGGCTGCTTGAAGGTGTCTCACCTTCAAGCTATGTTAATTTTTTCCAGGCTTTTTTTCTGTTAGACATATGGTTTTTATCTGTAGGAATTTAACTTGGGTCTTTAATTATATCTTTGATGCTTCTAAAACTTTTTGAACATATAGAACACAGTTATAATAAGTTTTAACATCCTTGTCTGATAATTCTAACATCTGTGTCAGTTTACATGATTTTTATCCTTTAAGTTTTTTTTTTTTAACATGTGTAGTAATTTTTATTGGATGTCAGACACTGTGAATGTTACTCTGCTGTGTGCTGGATGTTTTTGTAAGTATTCCTGAGCTTTGTTCTGGGATGTGGTTAAGTTACTTGGAAACTGTTTGATCCTTTTAGGTCTTGCTTTTAAAGATTTGTTAGGTAGAACTGCAGCAGTGCTTCATCTAGGGCTAATTATTCCGTATTACTAAGGAAAGCCCCTTCTGTGTCCTCTACCCTGTGCCCTGTGAATGATTTTTCCAGGCTGGCTGGTGGGAATAGGCACTATACCTGGTCCTGTGTCGCACTGGGTATTATCACCTCTAATCCTTTGGGATGATTCTTTTCTAGACTTGAACACTTTTCTCACATGTGTGCACTGATCAGTCCTCTAATGAATACTTGAGGGGGACCCACTGAAGATCCCTAGAATTCTGTGTGCATCTCTCTTCTGTATTCTGTCCTGCCTATTCTATCTGCCTTCATCTCCCCTGATTCTCAGCTCCATCCCCTCAACTTGGGGAGTCTGCCAGATTCCATCTGAGTCTTCATCCTTTGCTGCAGCCTGGAAACTCGGGGCAGTTGAAAGGCCTAAGGCAGCCATAAGGCTCCCTTGGTCTCTCAGGGATACCTGTACTTTGTTGTTTTATTTCCAGTGTCCTTAAAACCATCATTCCATACATTTCTTCTGGAGTTTTGGTTGTTTTGGGTAGGTAGGTAAGGTAAATCTGGTCCCTATTACTCTATCTTGGGTGGAAGCAGAAGTTCCTACTATGGTTGATTTTCAGTTATTTATTCTACTTATCAATAATTTCTACATTTTCTCTAATAAACATGTTTTTACTTTGAAACGGGGGAAAATGATGCTATAAATTAGTCCTGTATGTTATTCATAACAATGAAAAATTGGAAATACCTAAATTTCCAAGTGATATATCTAGAGAGTGGAACAATAATAATATCTATAAAGTGGAGTATTAAGTACCCAATGTTTATATGAAAATGTGGAATGAAGTAAATAGGATATAAATGTCTATATAGAACATGACTTTAATTTTGCTAAATAAAAATGTCTACAAAGACTGTTGGTGGGAATGTAAATTGGTGCCGCCACTATGGAAAACAGTATGGAGGTTCCTTAAAAAACTAAAAATAGAGCTACTATATGATCCAGCAATCCCACTCCTAGGTATATACCCAGAAAAGATGAAAACTCTAATTCAAAAAGATATATGCGGGGCTTCCCTGGTGGCACAGTGGTTGGGGGTCTGCCTGCCGATGCGGGGGACGCGGGTTCGTGCCCCGGTCCAGGAGGATCCCACATGCTGGGCCTGTGGGCCACGGCCGCTGGGCCTGCACGTCCGAGCCTGTGCTCCGCGGAGAGAGAGGCCACAGCAGTGAGAGCCCCGCGTACCGCAAAAAAAAAGAAAAATATATGCACCCCAGTGTTCATAGCAGCACTATTTACAATAGTCAAGACATGGAAACAACCCAAGGGCCCATCAACAGGTGACTGGTTTAAGAAGATGTGGTGGGTCTTCCCTAGCGGGGCAGTGGTTAGGAGTCCACCTGCTAATGCAGGGGACACGGGTTTGAGCCCTGGTCCAGGAAGATCCCATAGGCCGTGGAGCAGCTAAGCCCACGTGCCACAACTACTGAGTCTGTGTGCCACAACTACTGAAGCCCGAGTGCCTTGAGCCCATGCTCCACAGCAAGAGAAGCCACAGCAATGAGAAGCCCACTCGCCGCAAGTAGAGAAAGCCTGCTCACAGCAACGAAGACCCAACAGAGCCAAAAATAAAATAAATTTATAAAAAAAAAAAGATGTGGGGTGTGTGTGTGTGTATATATATACATATATATATGTATATATATAAATATTACTCAGCCATAAAAAAGAATGAAATATTTTCATTTGCAGCAACATGGATGGACCAAAAGAATATTATGCTGAGTGAAATGAGTCAGACAAAGACAAATACTATATGATAATCACTTATATGTGGAAACTTAAAAAGAATACAAACAAATCTATCTACAAAACAAACAGACTCACAGACGTAGAAAACAAACTTACGGTTACCAAAGGGGACAGGGTTGTGGGGGAGGGAAGAATGAAGAGTATGGGATTAGCAGGTACAAACTGCTACACATAAAGTAGATGAGCAAGAAGGATTTACTGCAGAGCACAGGGAATTATGCCCAATGTCTTGTAATAACCTATAATGGAACATCATTTGCCAAAAAAATTACCCCGAATCACTATGATGTACACCTGTTTACAGTATTATAAATCCAGTTTTTAAAAAATGTATATGAAGAAAACATAATGAAATATTAGTGGATAGTTTCTTCCGGGTGATGGGACTATAGGTGTTTAAAAATGTTTTAAAAATAAATCAGTATTTCCCATATCTTTTTTTAGGGAATGTGAGTTACAATTATATCAAACAACAAATCCCCCCTAAATGTTAAGACAGCATCCTTGCAGAGGAGTGGCTCCTATCAGGCTGGGAGAGGGCTAAATGGAGATGATGTGGGTGTGAAAGGGCAGGTGGAGCTGGGGCAGGGATCACGATGGTCTAGAATCCTTGGGGGGAAAGTCAGCTGGAGGTTGGCACCAGAATCTGGGACTTGCAGGCAGTGCTCGAGCCAACTGAGCTTGGCTCAGACCTCCAGAGTGGGCTGGGGGCCCTGTCTTCTCTGCCCACCATTTTCATTACTTCTGGAGGCCCCTGGAGTGTTCCCTCAAGCCCAGGCCCAGTTCCCCTTGGGCTGTGCTCCTCCCACGGGCAACACTTCTGCCTTGTTCTCCCTCATGTTTACTCTGCTGCTTGGCAGACTCTAGTGGGATTCAAGGCCCCAAGGAGACAGCTGTCATCCTTCAGGCCCAGAGCCCCAGCTACTCAAAGCCCAGGCTTCCATCACACGCAGAGACGGCTCCATCTCAGGGGCTGTTTGGAGACCCTGGGGGAGGGAGCCTCACCTGCAGAACAGAGCTGACCTCTGGGATCAAGCCTGGGGATCGTCCAGCCTCTCAACCTCAGCTGCACGTAGGAACCACCCGTAACTGTTCAAAGGTACTAATGCCTGGGCCCCATCTTAAAGGTTCTGTGGGGGAATCCGCCACACGTGGGGCCTGGGCCGCCGAGGCGCAAAGCCCCCCCAGATGATTCTAACGCGTGCAAGGCTGAGAGCCGCTCTCTAGTCCAGCCACCTACTTTGTGGATGTGACACATTCAAGGCCACCCAGCCCTTCAGTGACAACGTCGGCACACACAACGGCAGGAGAAATCTACAGAGCACGGATTCTGTGCTGTCCCGTCATCTCATCATCGCAGCAGCCCTTGGGGTTGTAGGGTTCCTACCTTGCAGATGAAGAGACTGAAGCCTGCACCTTGCTCAGAACCGTGCAACTGCTCCCAGACTGTGTCAGCAGGTTTGTAAACAGCCAGAGTGTTCATGGAGCGTTATCTGCAGAACAAGAGCGGGATTCCATGCAGGGAACTTCTGTGTGCAGAGTGGAAAGGACCTCACTGCCCTGAGGGGTGGGATACTGGAGCTCTCTCCTTCTTCCTTTCCACCCACCCCCCACCCCAACTCGCCGGGGTGGGAGTATTGGGTGCACCCAGGGTCTCTTGAACTGTGGTATGGGTAAAACTCCCCAGGGAGTTAGTGAAAGCTGTGAGTTTCCTAGCCTTCTCCCAGGAGATTCTGACTCCTTAAATCTGGGGTTGGGCCCAGGGAGATGCATTTCTAACAAGCAACCCAGATAGTTCAAATGCAGGGATCTAAAGTGTCCTTTGAGGAACACTGGTCTAAGGGCAAATCTTGGGTCTGCATGTGGGCAGGCATGGGCCTGCCGCTGGCTCTGGCTGGGCCGATCACCTAACTCCATGAGCCTTGGTGTGATCACCCACAAATGGGGGACTCGGACGCCCTTTGGGCGGTCAGGTTCAAAGGCATCATGGATATGAGACCTATGGGTTTCCAGCCAGTGAGAGCCCCTCGCTCTAGGGCCTTCCATGGGAAGGTCATTCCAAGAAGAAGACAAGACACTGGCAAACTTTCTTTGACCCAGAAAAATCTGAAAGCTTGGGGGAGCCCTGAAGTCACAGTAAATGCTCACACCTGCAGGCCCACATGTCTGCACAGTCCCAAGATCCAGGCCTTTACCTTGTCTCTTCCTGCCAAGCAAAAAGAAAGGACATGTAATGTTTATTTTGTTTACAGTAACAGTATGGGGGTAGGTGTCATCATCCTCATTTTACAGAGGAGGAAACTGTACTCAGAGAGGTTAAGCATGTTGGCCCAGGGCACACAGGAGTGGGGCACCAGGGTATGAACTTGAGTGGTTCTATTTCCACACCTGGCTGCTTTGGCTCTGCCAGCCCGCCTTTCTCGGAGATGCTCTCATCTCCAGTGGCAGAGGGTGAGAGAGCCCCCCCTGGGCTTCCTGGTCCCAGATTGGGCAGAGTGGCCTGGCCCACTTTTGGCTGCAAGACCTGATGGGGGTGAAGCTCAGCTGCTTTGCAGGGGCAGGGGCTGGCAGCCATCCCAGCCCTGGCAGCAGGACTCTACGGTTCAACCAGAGGCCACCCATGGGGAGAGCCTTCTTGGAGTTAGCTGGAGCTGAGGGCCACCTGCCACCTTGGCCCTGCTGGCAGAGCAGTGGCCCCTGCCTCTTCCAGGCCCTGGGACAATCCTGCCTGTCTACTCCCAGCACTGCGGTTTTGGAATGAGGGTGCGTGGGGCGTGGGCTTCGGGCTCAGCCTTGCTTTCTGGTCTGGAAGCTAGGGGGAGGGGACACTAGCTAAAGGCTGGTGGTTCCAGGTGTCACGTGTTCTGTGTAGGCCGGAGGGTTCCCGGTGCTAAGGGCAGACGGGAGGGAGGGGTTGGGCTTGCCCTGGCTGTCAGGGAAGGCTTCCTCTAGGAAGTGACAGTTCACCTGGGACAAGTGAGGGAAGGAGGACAGGTATCCCAAACCAGAAGCCCAGGGACAAGGAGCTCCGAGCCACGCCCTGGGCTGGGCACCACTGCCAGGCGATGGGGAAGGTCGTTTCTTCCTCCGGGCGCTCACCTCCAGGTGCAGAGACGGAGGTCAGGTATGGGATTCCGGCACTGCTGCTGTGACAGGCTCCTGCTGCTGCTGTGGGTAACAGGCTCAGGAATCAAGAATCACGTGCTGGGGACCAACATTCAGCATCTCACCGAACTGTCACAGCAAATCTGCAAGCTAGATACCCTGGTTCCCGAATGAAAGAGGAAAACAGGGATAGACAGGTCCAATAACTTGTCCAAGGTCACTTGGCCATTAGATGGCTGGACTGGACGTTGAGCCCAGACTCTGATCCGAAGTCTGCGCCCGTCCTTTCACTCACCCCATGGCCCCCCAGCCTTTGTCCACTGCCCCCTCCACGGAGCGGGAGCCCAGCCGGGGCCGGTCCCCAGCTCCTCCTGCGGGTGGAGGGAGCATTGTTTCAGGTGACCAGCATCCCGCTCCTTTGTCTTTGGATGCAGAGACCAGGCAAGGCTGGGAACTGGGGTTGTCCAGGCAACGGCCCAGCTTCAACCCCAAAGCTGCTGGGGGTGGGGTGGGAAGTTCAGGGCCCTCAAGGGATGTGCTGACAAGGGAGGGGGAGAAAAGCAGGCCCGGTTCTCAGCTGGTGTAAGGAGCTCACTCCCCTCACGGCCCCTGAGCCCCGCCAGCCAATCCCCTCAGAGGCCCCCCTGGGTCCCCCTCTCCTCCCACCTCCATCCCAAGGGTCCAGATACCGTTTCCCAGGAAGAAAGTCTCACCAAGGCGCCTGGAGGGAAGAGCAGCCCAAACTTCAGTGGGACTATTTACAGCTGTGTGAGTGATTACCATGTGAAAGAAAGAGGCCAGAGGGGCCTGAGGACGCCCTGGCTATAACTTGGACACCAAAGGACTTGGGAGGGGGTGTATGGGGGAGGCCGGTGGGGTGCACCAAGTTCTGCCCAAGTCTGGGGTGTACCAAGTTCTGCCTCCTTTTCCACGTCGGACTCCTCTTGGGACCCTGATGGGGGTGGCATCATGTCCACCTGGATTGCTCCACCACCTCCGGGCAACCTTCCGGCGGTGACCTGAGGCCCTGAAGGAATGGGGGTAAAGTTAAGGGAAAAGAAACCTCCCAAGAATCCCAGAGCAGGAGCTGTGGTGGGCGAGGCCCTTGCGGGCTGAACCAGGGATGCGGTGCTGGAAGGAGGTTCCTGATCTTATTCCTGATGCTCTGCAGCACGGCTCACCACCGATCTACTTTTGTTCCCACTTCCTAGGAAGTAACAGAACCTGTGCACTGTATTTCCTCCCTGCCCTGCAAGCTCTTTTCTGGACTTTCCAGCATCCCAACCTCTTCCCGGCATTTGTGACTCAGGTTTCCGTCCTGCTGCGTTGGTTAGCAGGACTCCCTTCCTGGGCACATGGCTGCCACAACCTGGTTTCCCTTCAGGTGGGAGGTCCTCAGACAGGAGTGGCCCCTTTTATCTGGGGCACTTCTCCCTCAGGAGCAGGCAGACATCCCACGCCCCGCTGCATGGATGGCCGGTCCTTGTGGAGCCCTGCGGGCTTTGTGCCTCTGCTCTTCTTCTGGAACAAAGGATGACACCTCCTCCCTCTTCTGGCCTGCCTGCCACATGGAGCCCTTCCCTGGCTCAGACCCAAGCACGATGGGAGCAGAGCGGCAGAGGAGGGAGGCCGTGGGAACCACTCTCCCAGCCCCGCTGGGGGCGTCGGCACGCTGCAGCTGCCGTGACAGCCAAGGGCAGACGGCAGAGAGAAGGGACCAGTGTTTGCTGGCTTCTGGGGAGGCATCTATTGCCACCAGGGCTGCAAGACTCCTTAGAAATCTGGGCACTTCCAAGTTCACTGAGCAAGGCAAAGCGCTTGGCAACCCGGCAGGACTTTCCTCTTTTTGGTTGTCGCTTGGGGAGGGACAAGGAGCTCTTGGGAGCGCAGAGCTGGGAACTGAGGCAGCTCTGCCCACGTTCTTCGCATTACACCACGCAGCCGGCTGGACCGAGGGGCCTCTCACAGGGACAGAGTCCTGGACTCCGGGGAGGCAGCCAGCAATTCAGGAAGGGCGGCACAGGTGCCCGCAGGCAGCAGCGGCAACAGCTCCTACCGTGTGCATTCCAGCAATTTCTCAGAGGATCAGACCCAGTAAATCCTTGTGGAGCTACATGCAAATGGAATTCTTTCTGAATTAGTTTTTGGCAGCTCCCTTGTTTGGGGGTGGGATGAGGTGAAAAAAGTTGGCAAAGAAAGGCAAACTGACATTCATCTTTTTTACGTAGTAGAATCTATAGCAAGGACGTTTCTTACCACGCTGATTTGACTGGAAATGGTTCTGACTCTTGGTGCCCCCGGGTTAGGGTCCAGCTCCAGGGGACCTGAGTTCCCCGGGAGCTGCTCTGTGCTCCAGGGCTGTCCTCCTGAGTCCTGTTCCCGAAGGTACAGAAATAAGGTTTCACTGGGGAGAAGGGTCCCTTAGAGCTGGGTAGGGGGTGCCCCTTCACCAGGAACCCAGAGTATCCGGGAAGCCTTCACTTCAGGAAGCCCACACAGTCACCATCGGGACTTAAAGGACATTTATTATTTATTTTTTTTGAAAGGGTGGAGGGGGACTTTACAAGGGTCGGAAGCCGCTAACCAGAAAGGAAGATAAATAAAATACAAAGCCAGTACGTTGTGGCAGAATTCCAGAAAACACACTGAAAAAATCCTTACAGTTTAAAACTGCTTCACTTTATACATAATTACAAATTAATATACAGCATCTGGGTTTTAACCCCTTTTTATCTAATAGGATTCAGCACAGAAACGTTCATTTAGCATTTGAGGACGACAAACGAGAGCAGAGGTATAAGGTGCATGGTAATCACCCTCCTGCGTGTCCTGGTGTCCCCTGCGCGCCCGGCGGGGCAACACGCCAGAAACCTCAGGCTAAACCGCGACCGTGGGCCAGCCGACCGGGCAGGCCCCTGTCAGTGCTCTGGAGCTGCTCATCCTGGCAGGTGGTCACAAAAGGCAGAGGCATTCAAGCAGGGTGAACACTGGGGTGAGCAGAGACTGGGCTCAGCCTGGGTGTCTGGAGCAGGCTGTCACCGTGTGCGGCAGGAGAGACTTTAGCCAGCTGGGTCTGCCTGTCTTTAAACCTTAGCAAGATGGAGAACTCACTCAAGGCCTGTCGAGCTTTTGACAAATGAAATCCGATTGGTACATGGAAAGAAGCCTTTGTTTTTTTCCCTCTTATGGCAGCACTAAAAGACTTTTCACTTTAAAACCTGGCCAGCAGGCAGTAGATCCCAAAGTTCCGGTTAACTAGGAATGTTACGCTACACGGAAAGAAAGAAAGAAAATGAAGAACCGAACCAAAACAATCTCTTTGCCCCTTTCCTTGTCTCCAAGGGTCCATTGGAGCAACAGCGCCAGGTGGGGCCGTGACCCCAGGACCACAGGTGTGTGTGCCACACTGTCCCGCTGCAGGAAGGCAAGACACACATCCCTCATCCACTGCCGCCGTGGAATTGGAAGCGTTCTTTCTGGGCTTCCACATTCCAAGTGTGTCCACACCCCTTGGCAGTGTCTGGGGTCCCCTGCAAGCCACCCTCTTCATGGCTGCTGAAGCCCACTCACCAGGACCGTCTCTCTCAATGTGCTCCCACCCCAGTCCCTGGGCTTAGCTGTCCTCTGGGCACAACTGGCCCCCCCATCAACGCTGTATCAACAACTGCAGCTCCAAGGCCGATACCAAATCCTTGGGGAGAAAGAACCGGCTATGGAAAAAGAACTTTGTGACCAATGGATGAAATATAAAGCGCTTCTGTGAACGGTACCTTCGGGATGGAGTTCTGGCCCCTAAGGTTATGGTGCTACCTTTATTTTAGGTGGGGCCTAGTTATAAACCCTATACACTAACACCCACTCTCCAAATAAAGGTACGACAAAGCCCAAGGATCTTAAAAATGTGTGCTCACTACTGCTAATACTAGGGGCTTGGGAAGATAACAAATAAGGGAGAATATCAGCAAAGGAACAACTTTTAGTGGTATTACCCTGAGACATGAGAGGAAAACAGGTAAGATTCGTACCTTTCCAAAAAAAAAAAGTCTTGATAAGGATTTCTTCCCCACAGACAGCTCTCATGGGGGTAGAGGATGGAATGTTGGCAAAGGCTGAATTATGGCAATCTGCATGTTTTTAACCTTCTCCATTTTCAAAGAAAACAGTTAGCATAGTTGATTGTCTCGAAAGTGAAGCTGACTGTAGGGAGCGTTTAAAGTGCACATGCCACCCGACTGGGATGACGACCACTGAGATGATGGAAGTTTTGAGAGAAGATGCAGCCTCCTTCCAGGCAACTCACGAGATTCTGGAACTCTGGATGGTGTTTCCATCTGTCTCCCAAAACCTAAACACAAGGAAGGCCAGCCATCTGATTTGCGGAGCTTAGAGAAGCACGGCCCCTAGCGTGGGGACACTGTGGAGAACTGAGTCTGAGCTGTCCCGGGAGACAGCCCCTTCTCACATGAAGGACACCTCAGTAACCAGGACAGGCCTCAAGGTCAGAGGAGACCTCAAGGCCATCAGCAAAAGCAGGAGCAGCAACAATCCCAGGTGGTTCCCCAAGCGCAACAACAAAATCCCCGAGTTCCTTATCAAAGGGGGAGAGAGACAGGACGAAGGCATGGAAAAGCACGGGTCCGGGTAAGTGGTTCTCTCTCTGCACCGCACACTCTTCTGGGGGAGATGCCTTCTGATTCTGATTCTAAACTTGTCCAACCACAAGCTGACCAAAGTATTTTAAGTTAGTGGGGTACAGGTGAAGGGGAAATCACCATTTTAAAACAACTACCACCGAATAATCAAGACAACCGAAACTTCACAACTAGTTGGGAGTAAGCTGAAAGCCACCTGTGCTCTATACAGAAACTCAGCGTCCAGGGTGCTTCTTGTGAAGAGCCTGCGTTAGGGCAAATGCCATCAGCACTGAGCACTGGTTTCAAGCCCAGAGGCAGGGAGGCCCGGCCTACACGGACAGAGGAAGGAGGATGCAGGTCCTCATTCATCAGCCCCACCCCTTTCCAGCAGAGCTCTGGGACTGGGACCCACAGAGGTGAACCTGAGCCAGTGACAGGGACAGACGGCTGAGCTCCCTGTGGACCTGAGAAAGGCATGACAGGCTGGCCTTACTCAAGCTGTACGGACTGGCAGCAGGAAGCAACCTAACCTTTTGCTGTTTAGGGTCTCTGTGGGGGTGGGGGGGTGGGGGGGTAGTACATTAAGGTTCAATAGAAAATCAGCTGGTTCTGCTCAAGGTGTGTTTCTGAAGGGTAAGAAATCTCCATGACAAAACTAGGCAAATGTAGCCCATGGGTGGCAAGTTCCTTAACTCTCAAGCAAGGAAGAAGACATCCCTTGATCAAAGTATGAGGTGAGGGTGGCAGGAGGGAAGGAAATGGACCCCTCCCCCAACCTTAATTTTCCTTTGGGCCTTCGAGGCACTTTGACAGACACGGGGGAGTAAGGAAGCAGCACCGGCTGCTTGACTGGACAGTTGAAACCGTTGGGCTGGTGTGTTCACCCTTAAAACACATACACACACATGCACACAACACACAAATAAATAAAACAAATCTAAGCTAAAAGTTTTAAACCAGACCTCTTTCAAATAAACTGAAAGATAAATATCTCCATCTGCAAGGCCAGCTTGCAATTCATCAACAAGCACCAAGTTACAGATTTTTTTGTTTGTTTCTAAAAATTATGTTCAAAGACCCATGCTCCTGAGGGGCAAAAGGCAGGAATCAAAGACCACATTTAAAGCACAGAATTTTCCAGGGTTTCCCCTCCTGGGGGGTTAACAAGTGTGGCAGGTGCAGGGGCCTCAGGGAGAAACATCCTGCACCTCCCCGCTGGCGACAAGCCTCAAGGAATACAGATCAAAACACAGTGGGACAAGAAAAAGAGAGAAGGAAATGAACAAACAGGCAGCATCTGTGGATTCTTCAAGGGGCAGAGTACAATAACCAACAGGCCTTTCGTTTCTAAAACTTTTGAAAGAAATCAAATTCTGCCAGGCCTCCTGATAGGAGACCTTTCCAAGCCACACCTTCTGGCCAGCTCTTCTCTCAGTCTGTACTGGTGGGAACCGCTTCATATGGGCCTAACACACCCACCTGAACCTGCTTTTCGGCCAGTTGTCTAGTACAGGGTGGGCACCCCCTGGCAGCAGGAGAAGCAGGCGGTCTCTGCGCGGGAGGAGCGCGGATGGGGCCACCCTCTCCCACGGCGACTGCCAGGCAGGAGCAGCTTCCCTGGGGGGGCACCTCGAGGTCTCAGGAGTACTGCCAGGAGGCCGTGGCCACTGCTGAGTGGCTAGTGACAACCAAAAAGTGTCACGCCGCAGGGGTGATAGTGAGGAGGCCTCTCTACTTCGTCTGTGCCCAGAACATGTGGGCACACATCTTGGAAAGCCAATATATGATTTCTTTTAGACTTGATAAAATTAGATACATTTTTTCTTTTTAAAGTGACTGAAACACCAAAATCAAGGTGTTTCAAGATCATCTGCTTTTTAAAGACATCAAGCCTTCTCTCACCGGTTCTCACAAATGTCGTCGTCCCTTCTGAAGCGAAATGAGAAATACACGCGAAAAGGGGTGAGGCGTGCATGGGGTGAGTTTACAGGGAGACAGCCTGGGAGGGCTAGTGGGTGAGGCTCTGAGTGCACGCTCCCTGAGCGGTGGCGGGCAGTGCCCCTCGTGCGGGGCTTGAGCTGAGCCCAGCAGGCATCTGGTATAGACCGTGCACAGTTCCGGCGCACTCCACATGTATGTGCAGATGGGCTACTGTATGTGTTCAGATGAAGTCCAACCTATCTGCTGTTTGATTTTTGGTTCTGTTCCCCAAAATAAAAGGCAGTAAGAGCTTCAGACCGCATTTGGAAATGCTCTTTTAGTCTCTAGGAATTCCTCACATGTCCAAAACCATCGCCTGGACTTCTGGGGCCACTACTCTTGGTGTAACATCCACCACCCAGCAGGGCTGGCCCCAACCCGAGAGGCGTTGGGTTGCCAATCCTGTGCCTCCTTCCCCACCCTGACCCCCAAGACCAGTTGTTCTTCTGGTCCAGGACCTGGGCAGTGCGGGAGGGCTGGGCGCCGCAGGACACGGGCATCAGTGTAGGAGAATGTGCGCACAGGACAGCAGGGGTTGGGGCTATAACCATGGCGGGACAGGAGCGGCTGCCTCGGAGAGGAACGGGGTCAGCAGAAGATCTCCTCCCCCTCTGCGGGTACTTCAGATGCAGGGCCATCTGGAAAAAAGGAAACCAAGGCGGAAAAAGAATTTCAGAAAAACTGCTCTTTTCACTGGTAAATTCTGTTCTTTCCTCCCCAAACACAAGTCTTCTGGGATGCAAACAGATGCCGGGCTGGTGGGCAATGACATCCGCCAGCCAGGCCTCCAGGTGACGTAGTGCATGAGGTCGTCAGTGATGTCCTCCGTGTCTACAGCTCCTTAAACTTTACAGAAACACTAGGCTTGCTGTTTGTAAATAGGCCTGGAAATAGGGATTTCTCTTCAACCTCCCACACAGAAGGGAGAGGAATCCTAATGAGAAGGACTCAGACCTTGTGCAGTGTGATTTGATAGCACGCCCTGTGGCGGCAGGTAGGTCAGTTAATCCCGAGCTTCAGCTTCCCAGTGTGTCTGGGGTCAGCAACACCTCTCTCACAGTCACCTGCAGGATTAAAGCAGCCCTCAGAAAATGCTCACCAAGCACCTGTTATTAGTATTACTGGACCAGGCCTAGAAAGGCAGGGAGGACTGCAGCTGCTTCACTGAGGTGAGTTTCAGCTCCTCAGCTGGACAGTAAGTGTGAGAAATGAGCCCGCACTCTCTACTTCGTGCACGTGCCACACAGAGTGGGTTCTGAAATGTTCTTTGAATCTGTGTTCTTAGTGTCAGTTCCAACAGTCCTTTGCGGGCAGAGCAAGTGGGTTTGGTGAGATGTGTATGGTTCAGCTTTTACACACCTGAATGGCAGCCACCTCTTTTTAACCACTCCCATGCTGCTAAAGCCACCCACTCTTCAGGATCCAGGGACTACACGGCCAGAGGGAGACCTGGTGTGTGTAACTCACCACCGGACTGCGAACGGCTTCCTTTGTTCTTCTTCTTTTTCTCCTTCTTTTCCTTTGGCTTAGCTAACCCAAACAGGCGGGTGGACGTGGACACTGGGGTCTGGCTCTGACCCTCTGGTACTCTGTTTGTCTGGCTGGTGGAACCCAGTATGTGAAAAGGCCCCTTTTCTTTGTGTGTCCGAGAGATGCTGTTCCTTTTTGGGGACACTGAGAGTTCTGAGTCCAATGACCCCGATTTGGCTATGGAAGGTGCCGGTGGCAAGAGGGTCTCCTCAGGATTCGGAAGGAAGGATGGGATCCTCAGCAGCTTGGTGTGCTGATGTGAAACCTGCACATGGTCAAGAGAAGGGGTCTGACTTGGAGGCCGGCAGCATCCCCAGTGCCTCATCCCCGGCTGTGTCAGTGGGTCAGCCCCGTGTGCACCCACTGCCTTGGACTCCAGAGAAATGGTAAAAAGATTCTGATCTTCTCAGTTCCATTTCCTCCCTCCCTCAGGTAGTATCTATGAAAGTGCTAAAAATATCATCTGATGCCATTACTATTTTTATTATCAGCAACATAAAGAATTAACAGTAGCTTGGAAGAGGCAGCTTAGAACTCCCATTCCCTGAAGAAGCAGGAAGAGCTGCTTATCCAATGACTGATTTACACGGGGGTGTAGATAATTATTTCAGGGCTAAGAGATTATAAAGGTCTGTTCAGGTTAGAGGGCAGGTGGAGACATGCTTATACCAAGATCCTAGCCAAAGGTTAAACCAAAGATAAAGAGAGATAATCAGTCTAATCTGTGCTCCCGCTGGGCCTTGCAGCCTTCCCTGTGGAAGCCATCCTTGTGTCACGAAAAGCACATAGAGCCACTGGCTACTCCCCCCACAGACGTGAAAAACTCTGCAGGAAGCTAAACTGCTCCCTCTGGAAGATGTCAGTTTCCTTTTCTTTCATGATCCAAGGTCAATCGATCAAACAAATGGCAACCTGAGTATCAGCAGACAGGAGGATCTGTGTGCACCCAAGCTTCCCACCTGCCACAGGTGCCCCGTTCCAGAATAACCGTAGACCACCACTGAAATAAACTCGGGGGTCAGCGTGCTTCCCACATATGTGATGCCTTCCCATATAAGTAGTCGCTGCAGGAAAAGAAAGGTTTCATCCACAGTAGCGAGACAAATCAGGAATTAAGCAGAGCCCAGATGTCTGAGCATCCCTGAGCAGGAATATCCTCTCTCCATAAGAGGGGCTGCCTTCCATCATTTGCCGGGATGGGCTCCTCCCTGTAGCTGACGCCCACTGACCCCACCGTGTGGGTTCTTTCAGGAACTCAGGCGTTACTGCTCTCTGTGAGCCCCAGGCACTGTGCTCCGGGGGGGGGCCTGTGTCCTCGGTGTGCTGTCCCCATCCAGCTACAAGTTCCTTTAGCTGGGGACCATTCTAAGTTCTTCTGTGGCACAGGGCAGAGGGGTTGCTCCCCAAATCCTGGACGGCTGACTGCCATCCTCAGAGATGCTGAGGCTACTCCGGCCTAAGCGACTGAGGGCTGAGGGAAGTGCCAGGCATCCATTAACTCCCCTGGCCAAACCCCAACCCATCATGCTGAGAGATGCAAAAAGGAGAAAAAGACTCACTTCCTCACCTGCCCCCTGGTGGTGCATAAACAGATCTGTAGAAGCAGCCTTTATATTCTCTGTCTACTTTCCTCCGCTGCTCAGAGGGTTCTTGGTTATGCGGGTCGTGACCCGGCCCCCCAGCGCCCCGTACCTGGCCGATGTCACAGTCGGCGGGCCTCTGGCTGAGCCGGTCGGCCTCCCGCTTCAGCTGCTCCTGCTCGCGCTCGAGCTGCCTCTGGGCAGCGCGCAGGCGCTCCAGGTCGCTCTGGTAGGCGACCTTCCTCTGCTGCAGCTCGTCGAGCTCGTGCTCCAGGTCCTGGCGGCCGCGCCGGAGCTCGTCCTCGCGCTGCGCCAGCCGCGCCTCGCGCTCCTGCAGCGCCCTCTCGCGGGCCTCCCACTCGCGCTCGCGCCGCCGCTTCTCCTCCAGGTGCTGCGCCTGCTGCCGCTGCAGGTTGGCCAGGTCCTGGCGCTGCTTCTCCAGGCTGCGCTGCTTCTCCTGCTCGATGAGGGAGCTGGGCCGCGACGCCGTCCGCGTGAGCGCCCGCTCGGTCAGCAGCAGCTTCTGGTCCTCGATGTAGCTGTCCTGCTGCAGCACCACCCCCTGCGGGGGAGACGCACGAGGGGGGACGATGCGCCTCCGCCTGGAGGACGAGGACGCCACCCCAGACTACGGCCCTCCCCTGGTTTCTAAGCTGCTCTGGGAAAATGCTCCAGCATAACCCTGGGCGGCCACCAAGTCACAAGGTCAGTGGTGTGGGGGACTCGGATTTGGCGGGCAGCGGCTTTGTATGGGGTGGGGAGTGTGTGTTTGGGAAGTGGGAGGAGGTATGAACTGGACTGGTTAGAAATTGAGGATATTCCCAGAAAGCTGTGTGGGGAGGGTCACCCTACTCAAATACCACACAGAGACATGGAATATGGAAACTTACAATCCTACCAAAGGCCTTCCAGACTGAAACCATGTCCTCTGTGCATGTCAGCACCCCATGTGCTCTGGGGCATGGCTGTCAAGGGTACCTGCAGTCCACCATGTGCTCGTCAAGTCCAGTCTTAGCGGGTCGATGATACTCTAACCACTGCATTCTGGAACCTTTCTCATCATGAGAGCCAGTCTTCTCTAGTCTGAGGGCCCCATTTACCCATAAGAAAACTATAGACCTCAAAGATCCAGGCCAACAATACCCTGGTCACTGATTCTCTCGAAACAAGGAAGTGAAGGGATAAAGGAGAAGGGCACATACCTGCAAAGTGCTGAGGAGCTCGTGGAGATGGACGACGCTCTGGATGACCGGCTGCAAAAGGAATCAAAGGACCATCACCTCAGACTCGGAGGCTCAGACCCCAGCACACTGCGTGTCATCCGACAAGAACCCACCCTACCACACAGCAAGGGGCTTGCATTTGAACCAAGTACTTTCAGACTGAAAGCACCACAGAGGATAAGCCGGTACAAGCAGCCAAGAAAAACAAGATCAAACGAAGTAACTGTGTATGTAGGAGGGAAGTCAGCACACAGTGAAAGGTATTACGAAGCTCCAATTATTTAAAATGACTGGCACAAAAATGGCAAACACACCAATGTAACAAAACAGAAAGCCCAGAAGCAAACCGCAGCATTAGTATATGATACAAAGAGCATTTCTAGTCAATGGAGAAGGAAAGAATATTCAGTGAATTGTTCCGAAAAAACTGGCTAAATCATTGGAAAAAACTAAGCTGGGATCCACAGAAAAAACATTCAAATGGATTGAAATGTTAAATGTAGAAAAGAACTGTAAAAGAGCTGTAAGAAAATGTGAGAATGTTTTCTGATCTTGAAATAGGGAAGGCTTTTCAGAGACAGAAACAATGGATGAAACCACACACACACACACAATTTCAACTTTTACTGTGTAAAAATGTATAATAAAAAGGCAAAGGAAACAGTGAACAGAACAAGGCAAAAGAAACCTTTAATTTAAAAAAGGCTCTCGTAGATCAACAAAATAACGAATATTCTAGTAGAAAAACAGGCACAGAACATAAACCAGCAATTTACAAAAGAAGAAATACAAATGGCCAATTATATAACATATTAAAAATGATTCAACCTTATTTGAAATCAGAAGAATGCAAAAATAAAGAAATAACCACTTGAACTTATCAACAAAATGTCAATTAAAAAATAATTCCCAGTGTTGGTGAAAGTATGATGAGAATGGATACTCTTGTACTGACAGGGATGAACGCTGTATAACCTTTCTAGAGAGCGGATGACATGATGAGGAAATAATCAGAGCCCTGCAAAAAAAAGTATGAGGATGCTCTTGGCTGCATCATTTAAAAAGCAAAAAAGCAGAGAAAGAACCACTGGAAAGATTAAATAAATTATGGCACATAACATAATAATATGCAGCTGTTAATTAGCATGTTTCTTTTTGGGTTTTTTTTTTTTGTTTTTTTTTGCGGTACGCGGGCCTCTCACTGTTGTGGCCTCTCCTTTTAAGGAGCACAGGCTCTGGATGCGCAGGCTCAGCGGCATGTAGGATCTTCCCAGACCGGGGCACGAACCCGTGTCCCCTGTGTCGGCAGGCGGACTCTAAACCACTGCGCCACCAGGGAAGCCCGATTAGCGTGTTTTGTACAAATATGCCTTGGGGAAATGCTTCTGGTGGGTTAAGAGAAAAAAAGCAGGATACGAAGCTCCAGGGAGTAGTGAAACAAATTGTATAAAATTATGTTTATGCAACTCATACTCACACATAAAATACATGTCCTGTATAAGAAAAGGCTGGAAAAATGCACACCAAACATTTAATAGTACTATGGTACTAGTGGTACTATGTTTACTTAATTTTTTCCTTTTTTACATTATTGGATGTTTTCCAAATCTTCTACCACAAACATGTATTCCTTTTATAATATTTAAAACACAAAAACTTTATTATCAGGCTTAGCTCTTCTGAGAATACGATTTACCCCTCATTTAAGTTTATTCCTAATTAACAGAGAGAGGGAGAAGTCACAGCAGACCAGCTGACTGCCTGAGCATCCGTAGTGTATAATCCATGCTGGAATGCCTGAAAACCACTGGTCTTGTACTGTCTCTTCTCACTAAATATGAGGGGAAAGTTGCCAGGTGAAAAAATCAACTAAGGGCTACTTTTTAAGCAGCACCAGAGCACAGCAGCCTGTGTGGGAGCAGGTTTACTTCATTCAAGGATGGACACGCTGAAGGGGGTTACGTCAGCGTGTAGACTAACATGCCAACAAACAGAAGACAAAAAACACCCTTCTGTGTTTGAGGGAAAAAAGGAAAGATTTCCTTAATCTGAAATTTCAAAAGAAAACTCCTCAGGGATTTAAGGTATTCTATTAAAAGCAGGAAGAAACACAGAGAACACCCTGAGAGGTACACCCTAGCACCCCACTGTCCTGTGTCCAATTCCAGCCTGCTGACACAGTCACACGCTTGGAGTCAGCTAGGTTTGGAGACAGTAGGAACCTTGAGGAGGATTTCCTAAGAGGGACCCAAGGAGATGGAGAAACAGTGAAAGGCGTGCGTTATCCTGCAGGGTCAGCGGAGCTCAGCCGAAGGCAGGTGAAAGATTTGCGTGGGGACCTGATCTCTAGCTAGGAGACAACAAGGCTACTTCTAGAGTGACACACACAGAGCGAAAAGCAGTGCTCGAACAAGAAAACTCAAGCTGAGTTGCAGGATAAGAAATTATTATGCAAAATTTTACCCACAAGTTAATTTGCCACGTTCCAGACTGTGCCTTTGGTGCCAGGCTTGTGTTACAGCAAAGGTGGCTACAAATTCTACTCAGTGTGCGCAGAAAGAAATCACCATGGGAGCTTCATGGCCCACGTTTAGAGAAAGCAAGGGGCTTCTCAAGGACAGAGAAGCAGAGGCAGTACTCTGGCAAAAGGGCAAGACGAGGCCCTGGGGCCAGGGAAAGGAAACACAACTGCACAGATCAGCCAGGAGCCAAGCTTGTTCATCATGGCAAAACAGAAATGAGTATTCCTAACCTAGCAATTATAACAAAATCATATTCTTTTAAATAGCTCATAATATTCTTACCTCACTGTTTCTTTTAAGCATAAATGCCAGGTTAGCATTTCCACCCTATAAAACAAACAAAAAAAGTGCATTTAAAAACAACGAAGACTCTGAGGCAAGAATGATATTCAGCGTGTGTCTGAGTTATGCTGTGACTTCCCGTTTTCGTTCTTTTCTACAGCTTCTCACTGCAGGGCAGTGAAGATTTGAGGCTGAACTGTTACTGAAGCCTTGCAAAGAGTTCAGGGGTGTGTGTGCATTTAAACAAGCCTCTTAATGAAACTGGTCCAGCCACGGCCGCGGCAGAGCTGTGCACGTAGACGTGGTGTCTGGAGACAGGCCCAACGGCCAAGAACGTGGGGCTCTGAATTGTACTGTTTGCTTAAAAACGTGCTTTCCTCTTCAGATAAAACAGGAAATAAAAACGGCAAATTGGGCATCCAAAACAAAATCAAAGTAGGCTAGTTTCAAAGACTATGAATTTAGAGGAAGTGCAGGGAGGACTTAGGGAGTGTACTTTAGAAAGAAATACCTTTTTCAGACCACTATCCGATTCTGTTCTCCTAAGATCTTGGCCATCATCTCCTTCTTCCTTCTCACCTCCTAAACAAACAAACAAGGTGGTTTTTTTTTTGCAGTTGTAAAACAGATTAGCCAATGAAATACTATATACATAGCTTAGGGACAGAATATTTCTGAATCCTATTAATGCCAATGGCAGCTAAGTGACTGATTATTAATAATTTTACGGATGCAGAAGAACTAGAAGCAGAAAGGAAAAACAAGTGTTATTACCCCCCTTTGGCTATAGCTTAGCTGAGATCTCAGGAAAACCTCTTTTATTACTGAAAATGAACATGACATTCATAGAGGTTCCTGAGTGTTTCAGCAGCTAGATACTTATTAGGATCTCACTAAAACATTTACTGACTGATTGGGACAGAGGAGATGGAGCTACCAGAGTACAGATCATTTTTAGTTGTGATAGTTAAGGACTGCCCATAAGAACACATGAGTTCAAAACCACTGACCTTTTGAAGCATTCATCTGATGGCTGTCAAATCCTCCAAAGGTCTCTGCTCTCCGGGGCAAGGAAACGGGGCCTACCATGCCTTCTTGTTCAACAGGGCTGCTGGCAGCCTGCCCAAGTGTGCCTCCCAGGCTTCCACTCACCAAGCCCTGAAGGATCTCCACTGGAAGAAAGGAAACATGCAAAACTGACATCGCCTCTTTTAATGGGAAAAAGAAAATCTCATGGTAATACACTACATGTAAAGGGAAGAGGAACAGAAAATGCCAAAGTGACTACGTGACTTCCTTTGCTGAGAGAAAGCTCTCAGCTCAGGATATATGCGTTAAATGGATTCTACTGGAAATGCAGAGATTAACTCTTCAGCCTTACTCACATGAGACCTAGGAGATTTAAAAGGGTACAGGGAAGGCAGAGTAATTTACTGGAAGGAGCATGGCTCCGGGAGTCAGATCCAAAGCAGCCAAAAGGAATTCCCTAGGAAGTAAGGTGAGGCAATTTGAGAACTGCAGTTCAAACTGGCAGGCTTTTTGCCCCTCCCATAGGGAGGTCAAGGGGCTACAGCAGTCTAAGCATCTGAATTCTCAAATCCAACCAGCTAGGGTTCTCTTCTAGAGCAGCAGTGTCCCACAGGAAGGAGAAAGTGCTGAAAGTGGAATAAAAATTGAGCAGGAGAGAAGCCACAGAGATAAAGGAAAAAGAAGGTCCAGATAGAATAAGGGAGGAAACAGAGGCAGGGAATCTCCTAAGACAAGCCATTGTTATTTTCTAAAAACACTACATGAAAACAATAGAAGAGTCCGATGAAGTGAAAGAAGCTATCTTAGCCTAAAAATGTAGGAAATGTATTTCACGTAAAAATGAGCAACAGAAAAACATCAAAGTCAAATCCCACACAAAGTTAAGGAAAGGCAGAGAGAGAGAAAAAACAAGGGGCATAACTTCCCTACATATAATAAAAGCACATCAGAAGGACATGTCCATAAAATAAGTGAGCTAATAAAATAAAGAAAATGACACAAGACATGAAAGAACCTAAGTCAGAATCAGAAAACACAGAAAGGAGGTGGCAAAACTCAAGTGGAAATGAAAGGAAAAGGTATCCCTTTAAGAAATGGAAACTGAACTAGAATATGAGAACAAATAAGCCCAAAAGAAAATGACTTAAGATAATAGATGGTGAAAGGACATTTAAACATTAAAAAGATGAAGCTATAAAAAGTACTATGGGAAGCAAGAAGTATTGAAGACAGGCAATGATGATCCAACATATGGACAGTGGGAGTTCTTGAAGAAGAAAATCAAAGCAAGGGTGTAGGAAAAATACTAAAAACTATAAGAATACATCTCTGAAATCTGAAAAATCTGAAACTATATGTCAAAATAGAACACTGTGAACCCGAGAACATCAGTCCAGGATAACCAGCACCAAGGCATATTCTAGTAAAACTACTCGGATTTAGGGGAAAAAAATCCTTTGGGCGTCTAGGCAAAGAGCACGCGACTTACATGGGGAAAATCAAATTACGGTTAGACGCTGCCAGCAACGCTTTACGTCAGAAAAAAATAAATAACATATTTGAGAATTAAGACACTCAGAGGAAGAGAATGTGAACCAAGGATTTTATACCCAGCAGAACAGATTTTCAAGTATAAAGGGCACAAATTATTACCGATATGCAAGGACTCGGTATATTATCCTCATGAACCTTTCCTGAGACATCTACTAAATAAGAAGCTTTAGACATCCAAAATGACTGGAGGGACACTGATAAAAACGGGTGGTGGTTCTTGCAGAATGAAGACTACAGTTCGGGTCTAAGAAGGGGAGAGTGCCATATACAGTGGTTGTAAGCTGACAGTATAGACAGAGTACAACTGGTAAATAAAAAAGGGGGGAGGGAATGGGGAGAGCATAAAAGAGTCATATTTAGCGATAGCAGTGTTAGTATTGTTATTCTGATGTGTATGTTAGGGTAAATATAGGATATTTTATTTCTACGATGTATCCTTGAGAATGAGGATTCACAATGTGGAAGAAAAGAGATACAGATGTAATATAGAGGAGATTAAGCCCTGCAGTCCACAATTTGAATTAAATATGTATCAGTGTGAATTCATTACCCCATCCCCTCACGCACACACACAAGTATATTTCCCCCAAAGCGGACCACTGAAAAGGCCCAACCTAGTAACAATGAAAACCCCAGCAGCAATAACCACCCCTAGCGCCTAGACAGTGGTCTTGAAACATCATTTCCCACTAAAAGAAACCAGAGCTTCTCAGAAAGATGGCTAATTCCAGGTATGGGCAGAAAACAAGATGAGCCTGGAGCATCTTAACATACCAAACAGCAAAGCAGCTCTCAAAGACTGCTGGGGTCACGCCAAAAGGACTCAGAGGCCCCACAAAGAGGTGCTCCTTGGCAAAGAGAGGACCTTTTTAACTTTTAATAAGGATAAGAACTGCAACGACTTGAAGCGCATCAGACATATTTAATTCATGAGTCTATAATAATATATTAAAAGTATATTAAAAATATTATAATAATATATATATTAAATATATTTTTAATATATTAAAAATATATTAAAAGTACTTTCAGAGAATGACCATAAATCAATTCACTACTTTGAAAACTGGTAAATAATGGGGGAAAATTAATCAAGCATTTATCCTTTTATCTTGTTTTCCCTATCTGTTACAAAATAAAGAAGACAACTAGACATTTTGTGCCCCCAGATGAAAGAGCACAACACTCCGGTAACACAGCTTGCCAAAGGGATTATGTCTGAGCAACTGAGCCTCCGAGTCCAGCAGAGAATCTAAAGGAAACGGAGGGCAGAAGAACAGAACCCCTGTGTGAATAAAACCCAAAAAGAGAAACCCACAGGTCAAAGCTCAAGGATAAATTGTGTGGAAAAGAAAGGGATGGTGGGGTGGGTGGAGGACTGTAAATAAAGAATCCTAAAAGGCATATCAAAAACCATGAATACAACGGAGCCACAGGGTCTGTGAACAGGCACTTGGCCATAAAACCATAAAGAAACCTAAGCGATTACTGTAAAAGTCACAATATACTTTCAGGAGGGAGGGAGAGAGCTCTGATGGGGACAGGACATGTGGAAGGGCTTTAAGGGGTCTCGCCACATTTTATTTCTTGACCTGGGTGGTAGTTACAAGGATGCCCACCTGATAAGAATTTACTAAAGCGAAATATGTATTGGGTTGTTTTCTGTATTTGTGATTTATTTTACAATAAAAAAGTACAAACTGGTAGAGAATATTAGTGTGGAAACCACTGTGGGAGGAGACAAGGAGGGGGGCAATGCTGAATGTAAATTACCCTCATTTATGGCACTTTTCATTAAAGGCCCTCCTTTGAGAGCCTCTTCTGTGTTGGATCGGAAGAGGATTCTAGAGCTTTGAGTTGGGGAGCCATCCTCTGGCAAGGGAGTGCTGCACTCAGTCATGTCCCGGAAAATCATCTCCTTCTCTTCCAGTAAGAGTAGGATCTGCTGGTCCTTTTGCTGAAGTTGTTCTGCAGGTGCACAGAGAAGAGATCTGGTGACTTGACTGTTCACTATGATGAGATGACTAAGACATGAGCACCACCTTGTGGTAACGCATGGAACCACAAGGAACACAGCTTCCCCCACTTTCTTTTTCATCATGAAGGCAGTATCAAGCTTTTGATCTGTAATGTCTACCTGGAAAACTAGCCTGGGTCTTTCTACGCAAATGCCAGAATTTCTGACATAACTAACTTGCACTCTGTTCCATTCTCCTGCCTCCTGTTTATTTCTCAACCCACACACTCTTCTCTGGCTTCTGCCCATCACTCTGCATCTGCTCTTTCCAAGGTTACCCTTCACTACTGAATCCAGTGAAGTCTTTCATTTCATCTTTTCCAGCATGGATACTTCCCCCATTTAAAACTGTTTCCCGGACTTCCCTGGTGGCGCAGTGGTTAAAAATCCGCCTGCCAATGCAGGGAACACGGGTTCGAGCCCTGGTCCGGGAAGATCCCACATGCCGTGGGGCAACTAAGCCCGTGTGCCACAACTGCTGAGCCTGCACTCTACAGCCTGCGAGCCACAACTACTGAAGCCTGCGTGCGCCTACAGCCTGTACTCCGCAACAAAAGAAGCCACCGCAATGAGAAGCCCCCACTAGCCGCAACTAGAGAAAGCCTGCGTACAGCAACGAAGACCCAAGGCAGCCCAAAAGGAATGAATGAATGAATGAATAAAGTAAAATAAAATAAAACTGTTTCCCTCCCCATCTGCTTTTGAGGACACTGCTGGTTCTCTTCCTACCACTCTTACTCCAGCACTTTACAGACCAGACCTGCCACCTGCCATGAATGAGTATCTGGGCTACCCCACCCCCCAGCCCTGGGCTCCATCCTAGACTCCTTTCTATACTTTACATGCTTTCCTCTCGGGGACCTCAGTCACTCCCATGGCTTCAATTACCTCTTATGTGCTGATAACTCACAAAAGGCACCCCAAATCCTACCCACTTTTTGAGCACCAGACTGCTGAGTCCCATTGTCAGGCGGCTCTCTCCACCTAGATGCCTTGTTCTCCGCAGGTCAGAAAACTGTTCTCCCTTCTTGCCACCCCGTCTCCTCCCTGTAGCCTGTGGCCTCTTCCTCAGGCAACAACACTGTCATCCCCCAGTTACCCAGCTGGAAACCTGGGAGCGGTTTTGTCTCCTCACTCTGTCCCACCACCCACAGTGGTTCCTTATTTCTTACTCACGTCCATCCCCCCTCCAGCCCATTTCTCACCAAACTTATCCCAAGAGTCCCCCAGCTGGCCTTTCCACTCCCAGTGGGCTCCCCCAGCCCCCCAAGCAATTCTCCCAACTGGTGTCAATACCAATTAAAAAAATTTAAGTTTAAATTTTGCTAAAGAAATTGTATCATTCCCTTTGTTGCCTTTCAAGGTGTGGTGGCTTCCTGGCTTACTCTCCCATCACTCAGCCCTGACTCTCCAGACATACCAAACCTTCATTCCTTGGCAGACATGTCAAGTCCTTTTTCACTCTTCACCTAACTATTCTTCATCTGGTGAGGTAATTTCCTTCAGATGTAGCTCCTGTGTCATCTTCTCTGTGAGACTCACCACAGGCAGGATTCGTGGGTCCTACACACTTTACATGTGCCTGTGGTCTAGGTGGCCTGTCATTTATGTAGATCTCCCTTGCCAGAGTGTGGGTTTCCTGATGGCAGGGACAGTGATTTAAGGCTCGTTGCATCCCTAGCACCTAGCGTTGTGCCTGGCCAGGTGCTTCATACGTGTGAAAAGAAGGCAGTTCTTATCTCTGCCATCCTAATCACGGGCAGAGATTAAAAATGTGATACTGGCTCCAGTCTAAATCTGTCCATCTCTTTTTTTGTTTTTCTCCCCATTGAAACAGAATGAAGCAATAAGTAAACTCCTTGGGCGCCTATTTCCTTGACTCTGGGCCTTACTTCTACCCAAAGCACAACACGTATTTACTTCAGAACACTCAGCAAGCACCGGCAAAGGGGCACGAGCACTGCTCCCTGCAGCTGAGCAGACAGGGAGCACAGCCTGGGCTCTGCCATGAACTGTGTGTGTGTGACCCTGGGTTGCTTGGCCTTCATGGGCCTCAGCTTTCTCACCTACACAGTGGGGATTACAATACAGGTCTTGCAGGGATGCCAACAAGACTACATGAAACAGTAGGGCCTTGACAGAGCGTGGTCAAACATAACCCATAAGCACACTTCTCCCCAAACCACCTCATGACGGATTTGGAACGCAGGGCACAGTGGTGGCGGTGACTGACAAATGGATCAACTGGAAAATTCTTTCCCGCAAGTACCTTTCTCTCCTTGTTTTAATCTTAGATGTGACCATGAATTCTGGCAGATTATTCTGTGACAAAGTACAAAGACTGTCACCAGGGTCCAAGGACACTGATACCGAGACGAGAGAGCCAACATCCCCTCGATCTAGTATCAGACACATTCCTACAGCCATTGTTCCCCAGGACCTGTGCCAGCTCAGATCTGGTTTCTCTTTTGTTAGGAGCTATTCCTCTCCTCGGCTGACATGCCTGCCAGCACGGCTCTGCGATGGAGGAGCAGCGGGGACTCTACGGGACTGCAGACGCCCCCAGACAGGGCCTCAGACCGCTTCCACCAGCTTTACCTTTTAACTCCCGAGCTTTGGTGTCCAACATCTTCTTTTCTTCCTCATTCTCACTAGGAATTCCTTCATCTTCATCTCTGTTCCTAATACAACCAAAACAAAACAGCACATTCTGAAGATGTCAATCAGTGTGACGGCGGCCCAACCATTATGAAACCACAGAGGTACCAGGAGGCGGGGGTGGGCCAGGGTGTGTGACTCACAGGGTGCTGATCGTGTCCTGGATGATCTGAATCCAGCTGTTCCGCTCCTCTTTGGAGCTGGCGTGGACTTCCACCATCTCTGGATCTTTCATCCCCATACTGATTAGGAATAAACCTTTCTCCTCGTGTGCTACCTCTCTTACAATCAGCTTCTTTAGAGAGATCACCGTCGACTTCTGGTCCTGGAAAATGCGGAGAGCGCAGATGTTAAGACATGGATACAACAGTCTAGCTCTTAAGACAACCTCCGTCTAAGGTAAGACTAGATGCCTTTTAAAAGCATATGGCTCACTCACATTTTATCCAACAGAAAAAGATTTCCAAAAAGGAAACGAAAATTTAAGGTTATCAAGGTTCGAGTCCTGTTTTCTGCATGATGAGTCCTTTCCGGTTCGTCACAGAATCTGGTTGGCAATGTTATAAATTGGCAAGATTTGTAATATGTAATGTGTGAGACATACTTCAGTGACAGATTTCTTTTTAGATCAAATGCCAAAGGCTCTCAAAAGGATTATGAGGGAACAAAAAAATAATTGGTGGGGAGGGAGGCGGGCAGAAAATTGCAAGGGTATATAAGGAATGACTCGGAGGCATTTGTCCTGAGCCAATTTTAAGGAGGTGGGAGAGCAGTAATACAGTGTTAACACTCAACACCTACCATCACCGGTTTGAATACTATTAATTACAAACAGCAGAGACAAACAGTTCAGCTTACCAATGACGCAAAGACGTATTTCTGGTCTTTTTCTTGAAGGAAAACTAAAATGTCAGTAAGCAGGACCGCTTGAACCTCTGTAGAGGGGGGAAGGGAAGAGAGAACAATGACCACTGAACGGTGAAGCACCTTCAGGGCACTTCATTAGAGGAAAACTCAGCAACACATCTGCACGGCACATTATTACACTCCTCCAAGGCAAGGGCTTGACATTTCTGCTGGGTCCACATATGGTCATTAGATTGTTAGAGGCATTTTAAAATGGGACCTATCACCAAAGCCTTGTCTTGGGAAGGCTTAAGCACTCAGTGCTGGAAAGATATATCCCACAAGGCAAGATTTTTAAGAATAAATAAGAGTAAAGCTGGAAAACAGGACTTTAACAGATGCTAAATAGCAACACATTCTACAGGTCATAATACTCAGGTCATAGTATTTCTCAACTTCTGATCATAGTAATGGGAAAAAGGCGTGGGACAGCAGACAGGAAGGCGGCCAGAAGGTGATGTACAAGAATATCTCAGTCTAATGAAAGGCAGGCTTCATCCACACGTCCTAGAGGACACGGATGGCTAGACAACACCCACTGCCGTCACAGGTACACGAAGTGCAGTGGCTCCGCTCCCAGCTCCAACACAGCACAGTCAACCTCAACCCCTCTGCACCGTGGAAACAGCCTTCTCTTCTTCTCAATTAAGACAAAACAAAAGCCAAATTAACATCTCTAGCTGGATCCAGGAATCAAAAGAATGCCACAAACTCTTGTTCTAATCCTCTAGGAGTATGAAGTGACATTTCCCATTATTCCCTTAAGGACAAAGTGGGACCTCCCTGGAGGTGAGCCGTCTACTGAGACCTAACAGGTCCCTCTGTACCGCCTTCACTCTGGAAAGGGGAGCCTACAAATCTCTGGGAAAACAACGGGCTGACTTATGCAGCCGCCTCCTGGGTGGGCAGGACCCTCTTGGCCTTTTCTACCACTACTGACAAAACTGGGGTACCCTCTCTGTGTAATTCATTGCAAAGCTAGGAGGAAAAACAGAAGCAAGGATGTCTGATTCCTAGGGTGGTCTAGTTTTTCAGCCTAGACCACAGTAATTTTCCATGCACTACCATTTGTTTTCACAAGTTTTTTTTTTAAACTTTACTTTTAAATAGTTCAGGTGTCTGTCAAAAAAAAAAAAAAAAGAGCTCTAAAACATAAGTTTCAACTTTATTGATCCTGAAGTTTACGTGATCACGGCATCAGTAGATCACAGAAAAACAATCCTACCCCTTTCAAGGGTTACCCAACACAGGACTGGCTGTTCTTGGCACAAGTCATTTTCACTTGGGGGTGAAAATGACTAAACACCAAACTCTTATCTCCACTGGAGACATTTTAGGCCAGAAAACCTATCGTTCTGCCATTGCTTTGACCACAACATTATTCCAACAGCTGGAATCTATTAGTTTTTATTTTGGGAATGAATAAATAAACTGCTGCGTAAAGAAAATACAGCACTGGCAGCAACTCTAGGAAATCCATCCTTACAAGAGAGGGCAGGTACTTCTCTACCACCAGGCTACCTCCGACACAGCCTCACAGCGGCAGTGAGGCCAGAGCCGTCAACTGTGGTCTCAGGACATCACAGAGCATCAGGGCTGGAAGGAAGGAGCTGCAGGGATCGCACAGTTCAAGTTCATCATGGAGCAGTGAGAGGCACAGCTGGCTGGTGGCAGGAAGGGGTATTTCTTCTCTCTGAGATGAGCCTGCCCGGAGAAGCCCCTCCCGCATCCCTGCGACAATGACCGCCCTCGTCTCGGTCACTGGTACCTCCGCACCCCTGCTGTCCTCTACCCTGCCCCCAGCAGCTGAACTACACACACTCTAACTCACTCACCCCTTTCCTGCTCAGACCCTCCATTCTGAGCCCATTCTTCGCTCACTCCCATTACCAGCATCCCTGTCAGTCCCCTAGTCTGGAGCACGCACCCACCCCAACCTGGCCCCTGGCCGATTCTCCAGCCATATTTCCTGCCTCACTCTGCTGCCAGAGACCCCGATTGCCCACCCTTCCCGACGGGCCAGATCCTTCAGCTCCATGCTTCCACGCTTACTCCTCCCTTCTGCCTGGCTCCCTCCTCTTGTCCTCAGTTCACGCCTCTCTATTCTAGCAACCATCATACTGCAGAGCAAGAACCTCTTTACGAGTCTCTTCATTCTGAGCCCAACTTCTAATGCAGGGTGTCCTGCGACATTCACCTTTGAGAGCAGCTGAATGCCTGGGATTTCGTTACTTAGCATGGTGAGACCCTAGCTAAGGAGTCCTGGGAATTCTCCGAGAGCAGCTACCTATAGCATTACTTATACCTCGGCGATGAGAGAAGCACACATTTCACTCACCTGAGTTTTATGTCAGCGGGGCTGACGGCACTGGGCTGCTTTGTGTGCTCAGCTCACCGAGGCCAGGGAGGTGGGCTGGGTATACTCAAAGCTACTGGTGAGGTTAGAGTTACCATATAGGCCCAGAGGATACAGGTTTGATGAAAACAATTATTAAAAACAAACAAACAAACCAGATGTACAGATGAATGAACAAACCTCCTAACATCTTTCACTTGATGGGGCTGATCATTTAAAAGGTAAAAACTAAAATCAAACAGAAAGTGAGTATCTTTTATGATCTGTTTTGCTTAGAGGAAGCTAAAAGATGAAAAACAAAGTTTAATAATAAATCTAGTTGCTGTGAGTTAAACTTTCATTTCTCTAAGGTCTCTGGAGCTGAAAATTCCTCTGCCATCTCTTAGAAACGAGGGATGTATTTTTAATCTCAGAGAATCTATGAATTGTGCAACTGATGGTATTTCCCTCCTAGCAATTGTTTTGCCAGAAACCCTGACCCCAAATTTGTTGCCCCTCTTTCATAGGGAAAATATGTGTCCCTTAACATATTGCTTTTTTGTATGAATCTTACCCTTTGCTTTGTTCTTTAAAAAAAATTTTTTTTTTCCTTTCCCCTGACTGCATCATTTCCTCGTTCTCTTACTGTATTCTATATGGTTTTATAAGTCATCTCAAACCAGTCTTTTCTGATACAATATTAAGATCAATTAAATGCCTGCTGCTCCTGTGTGACGTCTGGACATGGGTCCCTGGGAACAACCTGGTGACATCTGGATTCTGCCCGCTGACCTCTGGCACACGCTTAGACGCTGACGAGAGTGAGCCTCACCTTTCAACCTCCCTGTTGTGCTCTTCAGAAACACGCTCCCGTCCCGCACGAGCTTCTTCCGCTTCAGATCCTCCTTGGCAAACATCTGACCACTCTTCATTCTCATGATCGACTTGCTATCTGTCTTTGTATAAATCTCATTGAGACGGACCTTCTTTTCATAACTCGCCACTTTGCTGTCCACAGCTCCAATCACACCCTTCACCAGGCCCAGGGACTGAGCTAGATCTTCCTGTTCCACTTCACTGTCTGAGAAGGAAAGAATAACTGTCTCTACTGGGCAGAAGGAGGGGCACCCTGCCTTCTTTTTTTTTGTTTTGAGGTAGGCGGGCCTCTCACCGTTGTGGCATCTCCCGCTGCGCGGGCTCAGCGGCCATGGCTCATGGGCCCAGCCGCTCCGCGGCATGTGGGATCTTCCCGGACCGGGGCACGAACCCGCATCCCCTGCATCGGCAGGCGGACTCCCAACCACTGCGCCACCAGGGGAGCCCCAGGACCCTGCCTTCTTGCTCCACATCACTGTCTTCCCTCTGTGGGCATGCTGGCAGAGCAAAGCCAACACGTCGAAGGGCACGTGCCTACCCCTTGCTCTGTCATAGTTTAAATCAAGTTAGATGTTTCAATGATACAGATGACATGCAATTATGTGCCACGTTCTAAAGTGGAAGGAACCCACCATTTTTAGGGAGGGAGAGGAGCAATGAGTTTTTTATTTACGTCTTTGCTTTACCTAATCCTTAATGTAACTGCCCAGGAGCAGGATTAGCTAAGAGAGAAACTACTAAGTAGTGATTAAACGAGAAAAAGCAGTGATTCTAGCACTTGCAGGTGAGAATCGCCTCCCAGTCTAGGGACAAGTGACAAGTTGCTCAGGTCACTGAACTCTCGTTGGGATCACTAAGTGGTTCCTTCCCTTCTTGCTCTCATTCACACTAAGTCTGCTGATATAACACTTTATGTTTTCACTCAAGAAAACTGTCTTTAAGATAAAACACAGGCTCTCTTTTAGACCTTCTCGACATAAAAGAGTTCTTCTACGGGGTCTCCAGTGCTGTTGGACAGACTGGAACAGTCCACTGGCAAACAAGACCGAGTCCAGAGAGAGACGCACCTTTGGTACATTGCAATATTCTTTGGAACAAAACCGGATATTTGGTGATTCGTTGGGTTACAAGCAATATACACTCGGGGATTCCAAGCCTCCGTACGACTGAACTGCTCATCTTCTTCTGCAAGGAAGTAAACTAAGTGTCAGGAACTACCCAAGGGAGAAGGCTCGAGCTAAAACTGACAGTGACACAATGCTCTGGACAACATGGAAATCCCCACCGTTTCACATCAATACCTTCACAAAGGCCTGAAAACGCTTATCCTTGGTATAGAGGTCTTTGAAGTAGTTTACAGACTGGTTGTGCTGCCCACAAAACTTGCCATATGTCTTCTTTAAGCGTTCTGCGTTCTCTCCTGAAAACTGCAGAGGAAAGAGAACAGAGGTTATGCCATAACTCAGGGTGCTAAACTCCTATTACCATTTTGTCCAAAGTTTCCAGTTTACTTGTGAAACCCAAGAGAGCTTCCTCATAACTTCCCCCCAAAGATTAAAAGATTAAAATGGTACAGGAGCTTTGGAAAACAGTTTAGCAGTTCCTCAAAAAGTTAAATAGAGTTACCATACGACCCAGCAATTCCACTCCTAGACATAAAAACATATGTCCACACAAAAACCTGTATATGAATGTTCATAGCAGCATTATTCACAACAGCCCCAGAGTGGAAATAACCCACGTGTTCATCAGAGGATAAATGGATAATGTATGAATGAAAAAAGCCAATCACAAAGGACAACATACTGCTTTATTTCATTTATATAAAATGTGCAGAATAGGCAAACCCACAGAGAAAGTAGATGAGTGGTTGCCTAGGGCTGGGGAAGTTGGTGGGGGTGATGATGATAAAAACGTTCTACAACGGACCGTGGCGATGGCTGCACAAGAGTCACGGATATACTGAAAACCACTGAACTGTGCACTTTAAATGCGTGGATCACATGGCATATGAATTATATTTCAATAAAGCTGTTACATATATTTAAAAAATAGTAAACACAGAAATATCTATGCACTGTGCACATAAGAAATGCAACATGTGTTTTAACTCCCATTTGTCATAACACAGTAATAAAACAGAGAGACTCACTAGAAGTCTCTCATGAGGTAGCAGTCTCAAAGAAGTCATCCTGATAAGTTAGAAAGGCATCAGAAACGGCCGTCATTACCTAGGGACCTGTTTATCCTACTTACCTCAGGCCAGCAGGCCTAACAATTCTGCTTGGCCCTTACATCGTTTCCAAGCGTGTGCAATCTCAACCGTTCATCTGAAGCTACGTTCATTATGGGGTAACCGCTGAGTTTCTGTATGTGGTCCACAAGACACGTGCTAAGCATCAATTCCCGCTGGACTAACAATCTCTGGAACAACTTGATCCTTACCCCAAAACTTGAAACAACTTTCAGGGTAGCCTTTCCTTTTCCCCTTTACCAACAGAGAAGCTGAGGCAGGAGATTTTTAAGTGATCAGCTCCCATCACAAAGCAAGTGCCCTAAAAGGGTGACTCTGGCACTGGCGCTCAGAAGCAACAACTGGACACCATGGGGCTAACATCCTACTAGAGGACATGCACAAATACAAGGAGCTACAAGGTCAGAGGAAGTACCAGTGCAGGTCTGAGGGTGGAGAGGAGGGGCAGAGGGAGAAACATGGAAAATGACAGGAGGAGGATATTTGGGGAGGAAGGGTCCTCCCTTGCAGAGCTGACCGTGCCCACTTTGATGCCCTGACCACCAGTGTGAACGCATTCACTACACTGCATCTGCATTTACTTCACGACGTGCCTATCCTTCACTCCTAGAACATGAGTTCCATGAAGCAGAGGTCTACATTATACTTACCTTTGTGGTTCCACATGGTATTGAGTAAATCCCCAGTAAATACTTGAAAAATGAATGAATGAAGGCACCAATGAATTAATAGGGCGAGGGGTACAGACTCAAGCATACAACGAAAGGACAATATTTCCAATTCTCAGGCAAATGTTCCAGCAAGTAAGCCTCTGCTTCCACAATGAGGCAGAGACTTGCCGGTGAGAAAGAGCTAGTCACATGTGATGCGATGCCCCTCTGCCTATAAAGGTTATACTAGCATTATTCTTCTTTCAAAAAGAATGTGTTAAAAAAGAAACATTTAGAAACTGCCTATGACATATACATCTGAAAGTATCAAAACAATTTTTAGCTAAATTGCTTTTGACGTAGGATTGAAACCATACCATACCTTGATGAAAATATTAGCAAGAAATACTTTATGAATTATTTTACAGATGGTTTCTTAGTCAAGTTTTTAGTCTCAGGTGGTTTTTAGATAAATGAGCCTTTTGATTTGAGGCACAGGTTGAAGTTGAGACTTCCAAAAAATATTTTTTGATCTCTTAAACTATAGTATCTCTGATGTTGGTACAGACTCTGAGGAAGAAAAACTGGCTTTTACTGCATCTCTACCATGTATGCTGGGTACTTTATATATACATTACCTCTTAAATTTTAAAATAGCATTAAAAGAGAAAATCTACTGTCCTCAATTACAGAAAAAGAAACTGAGGGTCGGAGAGATGCAACCACTTGCCTAAGCTCACAGAGATCGTGAGCAGTCCAGCCGGGACGTGAACGCACGGCTACGGGGCCCCCAGTGCGTGTGAGAGGCACCAGGCACCAGCCCGCTGCTCACCTGGTGCACAAGCACATCCCCAATCCTCTTGATGAGAAAATTCTTTTCACTTTTATCCACCAGAGAGTCCTTCTTCCGCTCCAGGATCCTCTGAAGGAACTGGCTATGGATACTGATCAGCTCATCCAAACAGGGGAAGAGCTTCTCCACCATCTGCTGCTCAAAGAGCAGGTCGGCCGTCATGCCCCGGCTGTACACGTCGCTCATGATCTTGAGTGTGCGGAGGTGGTGGAACTCCGTCTGCATCAGCTCTGGGGGAGGGACAAGGCTCAGTGGTCAGGAATGCTCTCCTTGAGGATTCTCCTGCAAAGTGTGTCTGCTGCTACTAAGAGCCCAATTTTGTCTTAAGGCTATTTACGGCCCAATTTAAACTTTAAAACTGAGTCAACAGCTGTCTTTTCCCTAAAGTGTTTTCATCGTATTCCTCGATTTCTCACGGGACCTCACGTTATTTTCTGACAGGTGTACTGGATTCCATCACTCTTAAGTGGTGGTTTCCAAAGTGGTCTTCACTGGGATTCAAGACCTTTCATAATTTACTACGTTCCTATTTCCCAGAAATGACTTGTGTTTAGTCTGGTTTCTACTGTAGCTGAGGAATTAAACTGTACTGTCACAAGAGATCTCTTTTTAGGACTATTGCATAAATAAGCACTCATATTAAATAAAATGTCCAATAAAATTAAAGAATATAATTTTACAGAGAGAGTAAAGGAGAGAAGTAAGATGTCTCTATACCTCAAAGTTTTCAAAAGAAAATCTTTGAGATGCTACATACTTGAAAATTGACTTGATATAGCCCAATAACTCCCCTCATAAACAATGCCAGACAATGCAAATCAAATATTAGCAGAGCACATGAAGAGTCTCACCATAAATCACTTCTTGCCGTTTGACCACATCTTTCTTTTGCTGTTTCAGAAACTTGCTGTCCACTATCTGACTCCAGGATTCTGCTTCCAGCTGTTTGGACTCAATCTCAAAGTCTCCCATTAGCTGCCCTTCATTCAGGTCTGTACCTACTCCTCAAAATACAAAAAAAATCAATATCAGAATCCTGCGTCTGTGACCTCTAAAAAAAAAAACCTCTGCTGGACGTTCCTCATGGGGATAATTTTATGAGACGTAAACACTCTACACTAATACAGGGATGTCATTAGAATATATATTCTATTAGAAAAGATCATTTTCTGTTCTGGAGTGACATACTCTATATTAAAGACTTCGGTTAAGGGTGATAAATGTCACATAAATCAAAGGTAATTAAGACATATCAGGGTCCTGGTGACTTTACTTGTTTAAGAGAGTAGGCTTACAGCTGTGCCAAGAGAGCTAGAACTGAACGTGTACGAAAGTCTAGGGGAAGAAGAAGCGTTTGAACCAGAGTCTGACCACATTAAAATCAATGACATCCTTCAGTGGACAACCATCTAACAACAGGATAAGTGGGTTTACCAACTCATTATAAAGCATGTGATGCTTTACAGACAGTCCAGAGAAGTTTCACAGGAGTAAGGAAGAGGCAGGAGATGCGTTAGTGCTTGCATTCTAGGAGATGGCACAAAGTCTCTGCAGACGCACACAATACACGCCGTGGCTTCCCCTTACCCTCATCAGTAAGGGACTCTGTTGACTCATTGACCTTGCTGATTTTATTTAGTGAGTCTGTTGAATGAGACAGGAATTTCCAGGTGTTTGATATGTTCTCATCATTGCCAACTCTGTGGGAAAAAGGAAACACATACTGTCAGATACATTCTGAGAAGCCATAGTTTCCGGTCTTAAGTGAAGATCTGAAGAACTATAAAATGACAGCTGGCTGCAAGTACTACAATGATGGAAGACAAATTACTTATGGCAGGTACCCAGCAATATGCAACACAAACTATTAAGGAAGGTTGGAGGCATTTAACATCACTGCAAGTATGAACTTTTTGAGCCTTGGGTTTTTTTAACAATAGGTAGCAAGGAGAATGCTCTTCCTTCAAACTGCATACACATTATATAAGAAATTTTTCTGTTGGAAACTCATGTCTAACCACTACACTTTTTCCCTGCGTTCCCTAAATAACTATAGACCAAGCACTTATATTAAACCATATTCTTCGAACCTTTCTTGACCCCAACTCACCAGCTAGCACATTAGGCACCCAGAAGATGATGTTTGTGGTACAACACAAAAGTAAGCCAGAGTCATTTAAAACTCAATTTGATTTAAAGGCCAACTTTTCAAAGTCATAATATAAACTCATTTGGATAACATAAGAACTTGGAAAAGAAAGCCTTTGGTTAATTACAACAGAAAGACAAAACAATATAAAAATACCTGAAACTTTTTGTTTTTAAGGAGGAGGAAACATTAGCCAGCACAGAGGTTATAGGAAACACAGACAAAAGGAAATTTGCATCCTTCAGTTGGGAATTTTCCTCCAGCCTAGGTTAAGAGAGCTGCAAGAGATGTTTTGAGTCCTACATTTGAGATGACTTCTTTACTGGATGGGAAGGCAGGCATCTTGCCCCAAACAGCCAGCAACATCGTAATCGGCCCTGTGCTAATTACAGACAGCCGAGGGCTGAACAATCAGGGGCCACAGCAACTTCTGGAGGGACCACAAAAGGAACTCAGTGCAGATGAGGGACGGGGAACCTACTGTCGTACCTGGCCCATTATTCACTCCCATGACTTAAGAGTCAAGAGGCGAGTTAAAAAAAGAAAAGAAAAGCAAAAAGCGAAACAAAACAAAGTTACCCCCTCCCGCCAGGTTCATCTGCCCAACAGAAAAGACCAACAGACATATGAAAATACAAGTGATTGAAACCAAACATTCAGAATTAAATCTTTTTTCCGATTCCCACTTCTTATTTTGATCTGAAAATCATCCTTTTAGAAGGCAGGTTCTTTAAAAGCAGGGCTGATCATGTATAAAAGCAGAGGACAACTAGCCTAAAAATGGTGTTTAAAGGGGATCCTTGCTACAAAATGGCGATCATGATGGTGCATCAAAGTGTAATCCTCACCCCACTCATCTGTAGCACTAACCCATTACGTTATACATTTCTTTCTAAAACAATCTTTCTGTCAAATGGTATAAATTATTATGCTCTGTCACCTAGATGTCAACTGTGCTAGCTTTACATTCCCACTCACCCAGCAATGTTCTGAATGGAGACACTTTTGGAGAGCGACACACTCTGCTGGGACCGTCTGTTAGCAAACATGGGGACGGCAGTGGTTTCATCGGCCAGGAGGACTGCAGACCGAGGGCGCTCCTTGGGCTGGGAGGCTGTAAAGAAGAAAAGGACACCAAATGAAGTATCACCGACACATGCCCACCAGCACTGACTCACCTGATGAATGCCAAATAGAAACAAACTGCTTTAAAAGAGATTTACCCTGGGAGTGTAAATAGGTACAAAAACCCTATGGAAGACAACTTGGCAATAGCTGTTGAAACGGTAAATGCCTATATCTTTGACCCAGTAATTCCATTTAGGATATGTTTATTCTACAAGATTTACTTGTTTATATTTGAAATGACGTATGTCCAAAGTTATTCAATGCAAAGTTTGGTAAAAGCAAAATGAGTATCAAAAGAAGATCAGTTAATAAATCATGGTACAGCCTACATGGGAATACTATGAAGCTTTTAAAAAAAATGAGGACACTCTCCATGAACTTACACAGATCGGCAGATAACACATTAAGGGGGAAAAAAATCAAGGTGCAGAATAAAGTGCACAACAGACTACCTTTTATGTTTTAAAAACATAATTAATAATCCAAATTGGTATTTGCTTTATTTTAATAAAGAAACTTAAGGAAGATAAATATAAAACTAAGAAAAGTGGTTTACCTGTGGGGTGTGATGGCAATGAGGCAATGAGGATAAAGAATCGTGTGAAAGTATCATATATTTAAAAATTTAAACTAATTCAAAGTAAGAGAAAAGGAGACCGAAAGAATTTTAAGGATAAAAGGAGCCTCAGAGATAACTGAGGCTGGTGTTCTTTGGGAGGACCTACCAAGAAACGTGTCAGGGGCTGGTTAGACATGCAAATTCCCAGCCCTCCTCGTTCTGTGCGGGTGGGACCTGGGAGCCTACACATTTACCAGCTCCCCAAGAGACTCTTCTGTACAATGTCTGAGAACACAGGTTTTGACCAATTCCTTTAATTTACAGATGAGGAAAATGCAACATGTGTTTGATGTCACATAGCTAATTTGTCCTCATCCTGCATATTTCTCTTGAACTTGACCAAAGAAGAAACTGGAGGTCTAATTTCATGCAAAAGTAGTCACACTGCCATCTGGGTAGCAAATTATTTCTCCTTGGTAGCTAACTAAACTGCTGCATTACCTGTCCATCCCCAGGAGCATCAGGAGCTGAAGGAAATAAGACTGGGGCAGTTGTTATGGCTTCACAGTATTACAGGATGTTTCTGACTTAATAAAATTAATAAAACCATTAATTTCCAATTCAAATTCTATTTAGAAGAAGGTGATATAATAAACACCAGAAACATGCTACCCTATAACACGACCAGACCCTTCCTGCAGGAAGCACACAGGAAACTAGGAGATGTGGGTCCCACAGCAACAGGGAAGAAGGGCAACTGGCAGGGAAGAGAACATGCTCAAGTGTTCAAGAGCCTGGAGCACATCCTCAGTGTCTCAGAAGGGAAGCTGCTGAGCAGATAAAATCTGATGGAGGAAGAAACACCGGTTCTTGAAGAACAGTAGGATGTGGGTAAGTCAGCAGAAAAAGAGGACATTCTGATGAGGAGAACTGCATGAAGGAAGGCAGAAACACTCTATTAATGTGAAAGGGAGATAACAAGCAGAAGAGGAAGTAAGTAGAGGGGTGTATATAAGGGATCAGTGAAACGGCCTGAGAAGCAGAACGATGTCACGTCATGCAGAGCCCTGAAAATTATAAAGAACAACCTGCATCTAAAAGGCAGCGTAGGGGGGTGCAAACAACAACTTTCCCTTGTTGAAACCAATCCACTGCACTCAGGGAAGTTGCTAACTACTCTCTGAGCCTCAGCATCCTTATTTGTGATGGTGATGGTAGTGGTGAAAGCAAACACTGAAGGAGGCCTCTCACCAAGTACTTCATTGGTGTGATCTCACTTAAACCCGATGACCACCGGCTGATACTATTACCATCCTTTCACAGAGGAGGAAAATGACGTACAGGGGATTTAGTAAATGTCCGAGGTTACACGGCTGTTAAGTGGGATGCTGGGACTCAAACCCATCCAACTTGAATCCACAAGCTGTACTCTTACCGCTACGTTACCTCAGGAATCAAAAGGGGAAAACGGGAATAAGAATACACGTGGGGGTCAGACATAATAGGTATTTTTTGGGAAAAATGCTATTTTATCTGATTTGAAAGAAAAAAAAGGTTTCTGAAATAAGGGATAATGTCACAGAACAAAAGTTTAAGGAAGATTAGACTTGTAAAAGGTGTTGGAATGGGTTGGATCACTGGTTAAAGTGGGTGACAGTCTGGCACAACTTTTCTTCTAGGAATCCACATGCAAAGACGGGCAATAATTGGACTTCTAGCTAAAGGGACTCCACACCCTCCTGGTGGCACAGTCTCTACAGCCATTCCAGGGCCATCTGGAAGCACTCAGAGCCGTCGGGCACAGAGCAGTGGTCCTCAAGCTCGAGTGTGTGCATCACCATCACCTGGAGCAGCTACTAAAACACAGATCACTGGGCTCCGCCTCTGGAATCTCTGAGGTAGTAGGTCTGGGTAGGGCCCAAGAATTGGCACTCCTAATTGATCCAGGATCTACACTTTGAAAACACGGCCTGAGGGTAAGTTTCACATGGGCTCCCATAGAGCAAATTTAGGTGATATTCATTACTGCATCTTTATGGCAGGAGTTGGAAACAACTCAGACAACTGTCTTTGGGGGAACTGATAATTAAAATGTGGTATATATTTATGAAAGAACACATGCAGCGATCTGAGACAACAGCTTACATATAGTAACACGCATAGATCTCAAAACCATATTGAGTGGAAAAAAACCCAGCAGAATGGATAAGCAAGTCATATCATCTAATTTAAATTTAACGCACAAAATCATAAGTGATATTTCCAGAGGTACACATACGTCTAAAGATACGGCAGATCAGAGAGGTTTACATTAAATATACTGCAGTGCGTGCTGAGGAAGGGAAAGGAATGAGATAGGGAATGAAGAATGAAAAGGGGAAAATATTAAGTAAAACCAAAGTGAAGCTTTGCACAGACTGGAGAAGACAGGTTGATGTGAATGGGAGAGGTGTGAGTTACCCAATTTGTGTACCACTGAAGTCCTTGGGGAAAAAAAGAACTATTTTCGTAACTCCACAGTTTGTCAGGAAGTTTAAGAAGCAAGATCTCATTTGATGCAACTGTAACGCTGCTAAAAGCAAGTTTCACTGTCGACTCACGCAAGAGAAATTTCAAGACACACAGGGCTAAGGTGCTGCCTTTTAAGCTAAGACACACACTATTCTAGAACCTTCCAGAGAGTTTGATGGTAGAATGGTAAGCTTTTGGTCAATGAAACTGCAGCCTTCTCTAAGTATTCAAAATAGGTATTCAAATCTTGCTTAAGAATAACAAATAAATACTACAGAAGTATGGGTAAGTCCTGAACCAGAGAGGCGAAAAGGAATCATGAGAGGTGGGCTGAGCTACTTACACTTGTTTCTCATAATGACCGTGGGCAGCGAAGATGTGTCATGTGCTTGAAGGCTCCCTTTGGGCTGCTGAAAGGAAAAGAAAGCCTGAGTGAACACTGCATTTACAATTTATCTTCTGTCAAGTTTCAAGTTTCTGCTCCTACTTCCCCGCTCTGTTCCTGCCAACGGTCCCCAGCACCCTAGGCCTAGCTACAGCCACCCACTCTGGCTCTCCTCTGAACCCGCCAAGCGCTCTGATCCTGCAAATGCCGTCTCTTCTGCCTGGAATGCTCTCTTCACCATCACAGGCATGGCATTCTTCTATTTGAAGATAATCCCTCCTTGGTAGAGCCGTCTGTTAGCTTCTTTCTTCTCCTCACCCGAGGCAGGGACTGGCACCCCTCAGGATCCTGCATGTGCCCCCGCCTAGCTTTTTCCTTACTTATGGTCATCGTCTGCTTGTCCATCTTCCCCACCAGAATGCTGGCTCCTTTAAGAGCGGCATCTGTGCCCTTTTCGTTTCTATTTCTCCAGTGACTCGCATTTATAAGGTGTAAAATAATTCTTAGGTAAAGTGCTAATTTTAAGACCTTTGTTGTAGCATGGAACAGAGACACTGTGAGAAATTACAGACTGAAGCAATTAGTCTGAGATAAATCATTAGTGAAAAAGGGTCCATTTAAAATGAAACTCCCCCTTTCAGGTTACATTCTTTTCTATGGGATATGCTGTATCCCTATCATTCTTCTTCTCTATAGCACATTCACAGTAACAGCAGTCTTACCAGAGATCACAAACTCAAATGCCTGTGGGGTCAGGCAGGTAACAAAGGACAGAGGAGAGTTGGAGGAGGGGGGGAGTGGCAGTCTGGGGCTTGTACATCTTGTCTAGAGGAGGCGGCAGCCACTCAGCCCCAGTGGATTACCACCCACCACCCACCTCTCTAACATTTAAGGAACTACAGGCCAGATACTGTTCTACGTGCTTAGGAGCTATCGATGGATCAAACAGTCCTGACTTCAGACTGCCTGGCAAGTTTAGTGCTTACATTCTAGTGGGGGGAAGGTACAGATCATAAAAAGTAAATGTAATACAATAATACATACAGTGTGTTAAGTAGACCCTAAGAAGGTGGTAAGTACTATGGAAAAAAAAGAAAAAGAGCAAGGTGGGAATTGGGAATGCTGGGTAAGGGGAAATACCAGGGCTGTGAGATCTTCCATCTCTTCAGGAGAAATCAGAAATCCAAATTGGTGTGAAATACGATTTTTCAATAGATACACTAACTCAAATAAAAAAAATTACTCCATCAGCCAAACAAAATTTATGTCCATGGACTGAATAAGATCTGGGGTACAGAGGTCTGTCATCTTTACACTAGAGTTCAGTGCTTCTCCAAGTGTGGTCCTCAGACTAGCAGTATTAGCATCATCTGGGAACTTATTAGAAAGGCAAGTTCCTGGCCCCTCCCCACCCGCCAAATTGGAAACTCTGGGAGTGGGCCCAGTGTCGTCTTATAACAAGCCCCCAAGGTGATTCTAATGCACACTCCAGTTGGAGGCCACTGCACTAGATAAATGCGTTTGGTTACTGGAAGCACACAGCATGCTGAGCATTTGTGTAGATGGAGCTGGAGAGCACTCTTCTGACAAGGAACAAAGACATTCATGAGTGACTACAACACTGAAAACCACACAGGCCGCCTAAACGCCCATCTGCCCCCAGCCCCATACTCTTCCTTAAGGGCTCTGATATGCAGTGCCTGTTACCACACAGCTGCATACTCAGAGCACGTACCATCACACACTTCCTGCTCCTGTCATGTGATCCACACAAGCCTGTGGAGAAAAGTGCTGCCACACAGGCCCGTTTAACCCTGACACTCCCCAGCCCATCAGCATGTCAGAGCCCCTGATTTCCACCTGCTGCCCTCATGGTCCTGAAGAAGGAAGCCAGGCGTGTGAAAGGCAGAGGAGGTCTGCAGACACAGTTAAGAAGAAAACCACTTCAACGGCGACACACATTAAAATCACAGAGAAATGTGCATTTAACATGGAGCAGTTCTGAAAGCATTTTACCTTCCAAAAGCCACAAATTCCCGAGTGTGTTAAGAAGAGAAAAATCATTTTTGGTTATTTGAGTCTCAAAGTAGTCATTTCATCAAAATGATGAAAATAAACAAAAACTACAACCCCAAATCTCCCAACTCTGAAGATTTTATTGGTTTAGCCAGAAATGTCTTACCTTCATTTTGACCTTTGCACAGGAGGCCAGACATTCTCTACAGCCTTTGTGGACAAAAGCACCACAATCTGAAAAGAGAGCAAAACCGCAGGTGACATTAATACACAGCAAACAGATCCCCCAGACTGATTTTCCATTGCCACAGCAACCGACAGACTGCCAGGTGAAGTCGCTCACACGTCAGAACGTGACTAGCCGAAATTACAGATTGCAGCCCTCTTCTAGGAAGCAGGCATGCGATGTCATTTGGAGGAGGGGAAACAAGAGCAGATGTGATTTCTGATTAATAAAAACTAGAAATCTGAAACTTCTCGGGCAGGAAGCTGAGAGGCTACAAAACTAAAAGTGAAAGCATCTGCTGTCAATATGTAGGTCTAAGTCACAAATAAAGACATAAATGGTATGTATTTACATATATAGACATTTACATATACCTTGAGTAACACCCACAAATAATACATAAATACAGCCCCTTAACAGGGGCTGTGAAATCTGTAATGGCTGTGTCAAAGGTGGAATGTGAATCTGAAAATCTACCTGTTTATGACCTTCGACTTGCAAACCTAACTACCCTGAACTTTTTGCAACACCCCGAGCGAGTCAACAGCTGCAGAAGAAAGGTCATCAGAACCACCCTAAAGCACCTCTGGGAGCCCTGACTCAAGAGAAAGTGGGAGACTTCTTGAATGATGAACAGAGATTTACCGCAAGATGAAGCACAGCCCATAATCCTGCAAGGACACGAGTTTATTTCAACTCTTACTTCTCACTCCTTGGCCCACAAGGGCCACTGATGTAAGAACCCCACCCTCTGTGCCTCACAATAGGGTCATCTTCAGCTTGTACTGCTTCTATGATGTCATAAGAATGGTGCCAGGAGGCCAGAGGTGAAGTAAAACAAATACAAGAGCTGTCTGTGGGGACACCCCATGATAAGCATCTCTCCAGGGAAGGACTGCCTGAGAAAATCAACACATACCACCCATCAGGCAACACTTCACACCCTGATTTGGGAAGCACCACGGGTACTGCCTATGGTAACCCACGAATCATGGGCCAGGATGCTCTCCTGGTTCCTACGTACGGATTACGAGGATACTAGAATGGAGACTGCCAGAATCCCAGACGTTTTTCCCCATTCCTTCCTCAATGCCTACTGGGTTCACAGGTCTCTTCCCTAACACCACCAGTCACAATGCGTTGGATAATCTTATGGTTTTCTCCTCCACTGAGCGCTCCTCTAGGGTAAGGTCCCTTCATTTACTGCCGAATCCTTAATTAGCTCTCCCTAGCATAATGCCTGGCTCATGCCACCTACTCAAACATCTGTTGGAGATCTTATGTCTATTTTATCCAAAAGCCAAGTGCCCTGACACAACCTAGATTACAGTATGTCAAATATCTTATCAACACTAAAAGGAGTACTAGAAGAACCACCATCACACTAAATGTGATTTAGGTCCTGGCTCTCCTAATTAGTTAATGTTACCCTATGCAAGTTCCTTCTCTAGAGGCCTCAGTTTCCTCAGACCTATAAAATGAAAGGAAGTACCACATCTTCCCCCAAGTTCCTTTTCTCTGTGATCCTATAAGACTCCTTATGCTACATCTCTTGAAGAAAGAGATAATTTTCCAAGTAAATCCACTAGATTGTTCTATAAGGTTCATGTTGCAGAAGAGTTTTCAACTTAGTCATCTGAATTATCACTAGGACAGACCCATCCTTCAGAGCATGGTTAGGGAAAGTTCCACTTAAAAGAGGCGATAGGGAGCAACTCTACTTTTGTTGACAGGATGGCTCAGAGCGGGAACTTGTCTGGAAGTGGGGTGGGGTGAAGTATTCTGGGCCTTTTACTCTCAGGCCTACCAAGCCTTCTATCTAGCTAAGCTCTTCTAGCTCCACCCCAAGGGAAATTCACTGTCTGGTCATTTTTCTGATGTTAAACAATCAGAAGAGACATCCATTTACCAACGGCAGCATGAGGAGAGACTCTCCTGGGAAAGGCTCACTCAGGGAATCAACAAGAGGAAAAAACCTGGAAGGCTTTATCTCAGTCACAGCTCTATTCTTATTTCCATTGTTTTCTTCTCCGGGAGAAGACTGCAAGGGAGCTATATGGATGCTCCCTGCAATTCCTACTGTTTGGGATCATGACCATTTCCACATAGGAAGTGAAACTGTTCCAGAAGTCAGCAGCTAAAAAAGGGTTATGTATCATTGAATATTAATGCCAGGGTTTCTCAGCAACATCCCTTTCTGGGCACAAGGAAGGCTCTGCAGAAAGAGACCCCTGGGGAGTGACTCATTCTAATCAGCAAAAGGAAACATTTTGAGGATATTTTTCTCAAGGACCGGAAACCACTGGCCCTCATTAAATTGTCTAGTTCTCTGCTACTTGAAAATAAGGATACATTTTGATAAAGAAATCGTCTTACTACTCAGAGAAAAAAGCAGAATCACAAATAGAAATCCACATAACTCTGAGATGCCAATGCTGTTATGCCCTTCTATACATCAGGCAATGTAATTCATATTCCAGGATCTAGACTTGGTGAACTTTGGCTAAAGACTTTAAGCCCCACTAGCCAATGGTCTTCCAGAAAGACTCAAAGAGGCAACAGGTGGGCTGGACCGTTTGCCTTGATTGATTTGTATTCAAAACTTTTTGCCTCTCACTTCTCAGAAACTTTTTTAATGGCTCCCCATCATCTTTAGGATAAAGCCCAAACTTCTTACTTAGCTTGACATGGCCCATCACGTGCTGTATACATTTCTAGCCCCTTGCCATGTTCTGTCACACCTCTGAGCTCTGAACAAACTGTTTCCTGTACTTGTGTCCCTTTCCCTCTGTTCCTTCCATGACTAGGTTGGCAGGACTCAGCTCTGACTCTCGCAGGGAAGATAAGACTCCCCACCTCTATGCTTCTGGAATTCCATGCTTGCCTCTGTTATAGTACTGTACTGTGATGGCCATACTCTTCCACTGGGCAGAAAACTCCTGGAGGGAGTCTAACTCTGTCTTTCTAAATTTTATATCCCTAGCCTCAGCCTCAGGCCCACAGTAAGCACTAGATGTCTGAAGGAGGGAGAGGGGTGGGCAGGTGAGCTCCAAGCTGCTAGACCCACAGCATGAAGTATAACAAAGTAGTTAAGGCAAATATCTATATTCATCTTCTAGTAAGACAGAACGTGTTTTCCCCCCCGTATCGGCCCCACTATCCTTACTCAGGGTACATGTCTCCCCTCCCCTGCTACACAGATGCCTGGGACCACGGAGTGGTCTTATTGATCCATCATCTCTTTCTCATGCACAGGCTTTCCAGCTCCCCTCCCTATCTTTTCCCTCTGTCTTTCATATACATCTTCTTTAATCCCATTCTTCCTTACCCTCTCGAGTCTTGCCTAGGTACCCTAGGAGAACCTCTTCTTCACTCCATTTTACTTAAACAAAATATACTTTAAAACATGGGTGATAAGAATATGAGGAAAACTAATGAATTCCTATCATGGACAAAAAAAGCCCACATTTTGAAATGGAATTAAAGGTAGTGCCATATCCAACAACACCATCTTAAAAATGTTTAAAACTCCTCATAAAACAATAAGACAAAGAACCAAACAGAAAAACAATACAAAGACTATGAACAGGCAATTCACAAAAAACACAAAATGGTGCTCAAGCTCTCTAGAAATTAGAGAAATGCAAGCTCAAACAACATAGAAATATCATTTCACATCCAACCAGATTGGCCAAAATAAAAGTCTGCCAGTTCTAGGTACTGGTGAGGATATGGTGATGCAGGAGCTCGCATCATCTGCCGATGGACGGTACATCCATTTTGGAAAGTAATTTGGCAACATCTAGTAAAGGTAAAAACGTGCTCACACAATGAATCAGCAATTCCCTTCTTGGTATAGCATGGTGATACACACAAGTACAATTAAGGATGTTCCCCGCGGCACTGTAACAGACAGAAATTGGAAATAACCCAAATGACTTAGTAGTGGAACAGATTTGATATATTCAAAACTGAAATACCATATAAGAGTTAGAAGTCAATAATCTAGATCCATGTGTTTCAATACCCTGTTTGGATCCCCCAAATATGATGCTGAGGAGAATAAAGCAAGTTACAGAATGAGATACACTGTATGGTACCACTTAAATAAACTAAAAACAAAAAAAACATTTTTAATATTATTTATATATAAGATAGTTATAAAACACTGGCTTCATACACACTGAATTCATGATAGTGTTTGTCTTGGGGAGGAAGGAAGAGGAATGGGATTAGGCAGGGAAACAGGGGAATTCAACCTTAACTATAATGGTTTATTTCTTCAAAACTGAAAAATAATCTAAAGTAATATGACAAAATGTTACTTTTTTTTCATCTTGAGTAATGGGCACATAGGTGTTGGTTATGTTATCCATGCACTATTTTATATTAGTGTGTTCTTTTTTAAAACCCAAATTCTAATTCCTTCAAAGTTCCCTGCATTTGCTTATCTTTTAAAACAAATATAAAACAATTTTCAATTAGATTTTATTATCTTATATTCCAGCTAAAAAACAGTATTTTCTCCTTTGCTGTAATGAAAATCGATATTTTAGGCATGGATGGGCAACACAGGGTGGTGGATTTGCTTGAGAACTTGCCACTAATTCTGATCTACAAAAATGACCAACTAGTACACCGTGGACAGAACTTGCTTTCAAGTTGCATTCTTCCTGTTTCTTTCCTCCCCATCAGTTCCATCACCCTATAGAGAATTAAACAATGGGAAAGGTACAATCACTTTTAAACAGACTTTGGCAATATTCAAGTTCTCAGGCCAGTGTTTGAGATTTAAAAGACAACTGCAATTGATGAATCATAAAAGCAGAAGTAATATTTAAAATGCACTTCTGGTAAACAAATTTTCATACAAATCCACTTTAGTTAACTGAGACATGTCCCCAAACCCACAACCCAGCTGAAAATTTTAATATACTTCATTAACGTCGTCACAAGTCTTAGAGATAAACAGTTTGCATAGATGTCTGCTTAACTTACTCAAGTACCTACTTGGAAACTACTCTACTTGTCAGCAGGCTGTCCTGGACTCAGTTCATGGCAATGGTTTTAGTGGTATACGTGGGTGGTTTAGAAACTTCCGCCCCACTGACATCAGCCAAAGTCATGTGGTTAAAACCTCTGTTTTGGAAAACAGACAATTACTGAGAACTTAAGAATCGAAGACAAATCTAATACACTTTCAAGCTCTCTGCCACAGACTATACCATGTTGTTAGGGAGATCAAAGAATTATTTGGCCTTTTATTTATTTTTCAAAAAGATTTCCTGATAGCAGTAAGCAATATACTTTCATTCTATAAAGTTCTTCAAAAAGGTCTTGGTACAGTGGTTTATGGGAACAGAGCTGACCCTTAATTAGACTCCTCTGAACTTTAAAAGCAAACAGCCCAGCCTTCAACTTCTTTTCTTGCTACAAGGAGGCATCAAAAAAAAGGATATGAAGGAAAACCCACATGACTGGGAGCTATCATCTATTTGTTGCTGCATTTTTTTTTAACCTCTGCCACCAGATCTTTGGTGAACTGTTATATACTATACACTCTCTTTCAGCAGAAAAATCAAACAACCCGTTAGAGAGACTGGCTTAAGAAAATCAGCATTAAGAAGGGTAAGAGGAGTGGCCATGCCAAATTGAAATTACAGCATGGCATTTTCCAGGCCTCCCTGTTAAGGGAAGGATTCACCTTGAGTTGTGTTGGGGACCTGAAGGAAGGGCTCTTCTGCCACTTCAGTCCAGTGGGCGATGTGCTGAAGAGCTCCTCCTAGAGACAGGTCTGAGCAGCAAAATCCATCTGGGGAAAATTCTCTGACCCTTCTTAAGGATAAACGTTGGAGAGTTTTTTAACTTTAAGGAGAGAAAGGTGCAACTGCTTCCTATTGTATCAACCCTAACCAAGATAACTCAAACAGAACAACAAAAAACCATTTAAATACCAACAATTTAGAAATACACGCTCCAAAATTATTTCCACAACTTCTTGTTTAAATTCTTTGGGGAGTGTGAGACACTGCCTGGTCTGGACTGACAGAGTGTAGATACAAAAGCCTTGTAAGATATTCTTGGTAGTTAGTGTAATAACCACAATGCTGATGTACAGGACAAGAGGAAAGCCACAAATGACCCAAATCATCTTAGCTGAAGTGCTCACCTAGCAGCAGTTTTCAGAAGAACACTGGTAAACAAACAAACAAAAACCAAAATGAAACTGCTCTGTTTGAATAAGAATTGACTTTATTGCTCAGGCTCTTTCACCTTCCTTTTCCCTAAACGAACTTCTTTTCCTTAATCAGTTATATGTATTTTACTATCTAAGCAATGAATTCTAAATACAAGAAAACTGCCTATCTAGAGAGCTGTCTTCCCGGATAAAATCTAAAGCTGAATCCAACTGTCACACACATTCTAAACTCTTATGTTTCCTACTTAGATTGCAGCTGGTCTACTTGTTTATTTTTTTAATCAAGAGAACCAACCTACCACAAAAGTACTCAGAAGCTGCTAACACAACAGAAAATAAATCCACAATAATCTCAATATCATTTTACATCTGTTTAAAGCAAACAAAACAGAACCACTGGCAATCTCCAAAAAACCCCGAACAGAACGAATTCCATACTCTGAAAGACTCCACACCAAGCATTCCAAAGACCAAATTATCTGTGGCAGCTGGAAAGAACAGCTGATTATTCAAGGGAAGCTTTACATAACTACAAGAAGTGAGAACTGGAAAGACGCTCTTCTCCTTTCTCCATTAAAGTCACTGAAATCCTAAAATAAGGGTAGAGTTTTGGCTGAGTTTAAAACAAACCAACCAACCACACACACAACCCTGTCAAGTTTCTCATAACTTAAATTACTCTGAAGCAGTCCCGACAAGGGGCTTCAGCCCCTGCTGCCACCATTTGTCTGTTTTCCAGGAGCGGACTTCAGGGGAGCTACAGGGAGGCTTCGCTACTGCTCCCTGCTAGTTCTAGCATCTTGTGATCCTGACCATTTCCACCTAAGGGACTCAGCTTTCACCACGACTTGACTTCAGACCGCTCCAGGTGTGTTCTACCGGGGTGAAGAGATGCTGATTTGTTTGAAAAATTCTATCCTGCTGTATCTCTTAATATTTGCATGCAAAAAGATATATTAAAGTGAATAAAGACATTTGAGAGACAGGCGAAGATCAACATCAGCCATCGTCACACATAACCATGATGAACCGTGCGCTGATCTCTCTAAACCACGAGTCAAAACTGACTGAGCAGCCACTTGGGGTCTGAGGCTCCAGGGTCAGCAAACAGGGTTAATGTTAAACCAAAAAAGGGAGGCTAAGAGCACAAGGGTTTCCCGGGAGTTAAATGAACTGGAGGGATGCTATGTTTCCTGAGACCCCTGGGAAGATCCTGGACATGAGAGGGGATGGAGGGAGGGGGGAAAAGAGATTCTGAGTCCCCAAATTACTCATATTTTCCACTTCCTGCCAAGGTTACAGATGGTGCTTCACACACACAAACATGCACTGCAGACACTGTTCTTCAGGAAGCTGGAGAGAACCAGCCCATTACTTTTGTTCCTTTGGGAAGATGACTACATGTTGTTCCTTTGCTTTCAAGCCTTGATTTTTTTTCCCCTTTTTTTATGTGGCAGGCAGCAACCTGTCAACAAACAGACCTTAATGCCACCACTAAATGTCGAGCTTATTTCAACATTACCTCTGGAGCGGACTGCAAAGGTACAGTTGAGATAGGTAGCCCCTAAGATTCTGAGGTGGGGTGGTATTTAAACTAAAAATGTATGTTTGCACCTTAGGTGCATAGTAGAGTAATAATCAGGCCCTATCAAACAGTTCCTTTTTGCTGTCTGATTCTTTCAGTTTATTTATTTATTTATTTTAAATTTTATTAAAAATAATTTTTTTGGCCACACCACACGGCATGTGGGATCTTAGTTCCCCAACCAGGGATTGAACCCATGTCCCCTGCACTGGAAGCACAGAGTCTTAACCACTGGACCTTCAGGGAAGTCCCTTGATTCTTTCAGTTTAAACTGAAAAACATTAACTTTTCTTCCTTGTTTTGCTAAGCGGGTAGAACTAAGATAATTTGTGACATTTTCAGTTTGACCAAGTGATTTCCATAAATCAAAGAACCACTGGCAGAGGACATGATGACTATACTTCCTCCCCCAGACTGATTCTCCAAACAGAAAAGACTCTTGTGATGACACACTGGACTCAGTGAAATAATCTGCTTCCAAAAGAAATAGACACCTGAGGTGACTTAACATTAAAAATTACGAATTAAACCAAAAAACCCCCATCCTACTTATTATAAACACTGTTAGCATAAAACTAGTAGTCGACCTATTTTACTGATTTTCTACTTTTAAAACGTCTTACATAAAATATTGTTATATTGTGTGCTATCAAATACATAAAATACTTAGTACAGATATTTGAACTATAATTTTAACATTTGCGTTTGAAGTCAATAAAAGAGAAAATGAACTTGTTTTGATGAATCCAAAAATGAGAAATCAGGTGCATATTATACTTGGAATTCACATAACTACCTCAGCATCTAATTTATGTCTGTATTTAGTTTTGCATACATAACATAGAGAATATCTTCATTTTCATAGATAAGCTAGTACAAATATTAGCAGTTAAAAAAAATGGCTTGCCTTGCAATTATATTACGTTCTTCAATTAATTCGAGATGGAAGGAAAAATCCAAACAAGTAGGTAGACTGACAGCTACAGTTAATATGCTGATGTTAAAATTTGGTTACACTTTTGAGCATGTATATTTTTAAGTACGTTTTAAATTAGTTTAAATCCAAAAATCTGGAACTTCCAAAACACCAGTTCCACAAAAAACATTCTGAAAACCACTGTCCTATCTACCAAACTATTTAATTACTACACAGATGTGTGGCTGAGAAGTTTAGTCCACAAGTCTCAAAACTTTTTTTTTTTTAATTAATTTATTTTATTTTTTGCTGCATTGGGTCTTCGTTGCTGTGTGCAGGCTTTCCTCTAGTTGCGGCAAGCAGGGACTACTCTTCGTTGCAGTGTGTGGGCTTCTCATTGTGATGCCTTCTCTTGTTGCGGAGCACGGGGCTCTAGGCGCGCGGGCTCACTAGTTGTGGTGCATGGGCTTAGTTGCTCCGCGGCATGTGGGATCTTCCTGGACCAGGGCTTGAACCCGTGTCCCCTGAAATGGCAGGCGGATTCTTAACCACTGCGCCACCAGGGAAGCCCTCAAACCTCTTTTTTTCTTTTTTTTTTTTTTGCGGTACGCGGGCCTCTCACTGTTGTGGCCTCTCCCGTTGTGGAGCACAGGCTCCAGACGCGCAGGCTCAGCGGCCATGGCTCACGGGGCCAGCCGCTCCGCGGCATGTGGGATCTTCCTGGACTGGGGCACGAACCTGTGTCCCCTGCATCGGCAGGCGGACTCTCAACCACTGCGCCACCAGGGAAGCCCCCTCAAACCTCTTAAGTCTGTTTTTTCCTCATCAGTACCAGACCCCACACAAGTGATTCTCCATGGGTTGCTCTGGTATCCTTGGGCCACAGAAGTTTCCAAAAGGTACCCCAGGTGTCCTCTCCAGGGGGAGTTCTGCCACAAGCTATACTGACAGCATAAAGCGGTTCAACAGTCTGAGGTGCCCTAGCTGTATTTCATCATGAAGTGAGTCCAATAAAAGAGAATTTCTATTTATGTTTCACAGGGAAAGGTATGAAAAAAACAAAACTGGGTTTAGGATGCCTGGTTAAAAGAGGTGTGTTCTCCTACATCATAGTGGGTATTTTTGCTACCTGACAAATCAATCATATGTCAGTTGCAGGTTCAGTAGTCACTGTAGTCTAACACAGACTAACGATACAGTCAAGGAGAGTATAATTCAACTCTTTTAACCTGGAAACAATGTATACTCAAAAATCAATGACAATGATAAGATGTTTCATACACTGACATACATTAGACTTTTTCCAGCCTGCATTTAAATTGAAAAGTTACCTGGAGCTAGTCATGGAAAGAGTCATCCACTCACTATAACCACAAACCTATGGTCCTCTATAGCACAAAGAAAAGGATTCTTTGGGTCCTCAAACAAGATTTTCTCTCTCTTTTGTCCCTAAACCTTCTGATAATATTTCACTTCACAACTCAGAACTGAGAGTTGGTGGAATCAACGATACTGCTTCTTATTCATGCTGGTGCTATACAGAGCAATTTCCGTAGGTCTTCTGTCAGGCTGACTGCTTTCCAGAGATCATTTTGCTCTTTGTCATTAAGTTCTTCATACAACATCAACATATTTTGCTCTTTCATCAGAGACCAGCTGACAACCAGAAAAACCTCTGAAACTACCAATGATCTGATGTTTACATTTTTTTTTACTCAGAGGAACAATATTTAAGTACAGTCTTAAAAAATTCAAACACAAAAGTATAAAATAAAAACTTAGTCCCCTTCAATCTCTCCTCTCCTAACCTCTTTTACAAATTGTTAACAGTTTGGTGTATATCCTTTTAGATATTCTTATACATCTACATAAACAATTACTGTTTACTTATCTGCTTTCTATAAATTGGGATCATACATACAGTTCTATTTATTGCCTCTCAAGTTATCAAAATGTCTTGGAAATCTGTCTGTACTTGCAGAGCTATCCCAGTGGCTGGCAAACCGTGGCCTGGGGGCCGAAGTCAGCCCACATCTGTTTTGTAAATACAGACTTATTGGAACATAGTCACATTTATGTCTTGTCTATGGCTGCTTTTGTGCTGCAAGAGCTGGGTAGGGTAGTCACCACAGACACCTAATAGTCTGCAGAGCCTAATGTACTTACTATCAGTTCCTTCACAGAAAAAGCTTGCCGACCTTTGATCTATTCTATTTTTACTATTGGCCTAATATTCCACCTGATGAATAAATTATATTTTACTGTTGGACATTTAGTTCCTTTAAAATTTTCCACAATATGAATAATGCTGCAACGAGTAAGTACCAAGGATTATACCTTGAGAACTCTTCTTTCTTTATTTATTTTTTGGCTGCACTGGGTCTTTGCTGCGTGCGGGGCTTTCTCTAGTTGCGGCGAACGGGCTACTCTTCATTGTGGTGCGCGGGCTTCTCACTGTGGTGGCTTCTCTTGTTGCAGAGCATGGGCCCTAGGCACGCGGGCTTCAGTAGTTGTTGCTCACGGGCTCTAGAGCACAGGCTCAGTAGTTGTGGCACACGGGCTCAGCTGCTCTGCGGCATGTGGGATCTTCCCGGACCAGGGCTTGAACCCGTGTCCCCTGCATTGGCAGGCAGATTCTTAACCACTGCACCACCAGGGAAGTCCCGAGAACTCTTCTTATAAGCGACTGTGTAATAAGCAACTTGAGAAAGGTGCCTCTAATTACATATTCCAACCACTAAGAAGAAAGGATCATCATGTGATGTGATAGAGGTGCTAAATACGGCTACAATGGCAATCAGATTACAATATATAAATGCATCAAATTAATGCTCTGCATTCTTTAAGTTTACACAATGTTACATGTCAAATATATTCAGTGTTAAGAAAAAGAGCAAGAGAAAGGTGCCTGGCACATTCAGCTGCTCAATGAATATTTGTTGATGAACTGCTTTTGAAGGAACCACAGTGCCTTGCAGAGTTCAGGTAACTGAAGATAAGAAACTTAAATGCATACTTACTGGTAGTTAAATGTAAAAAATAAATCCAGTCTGAAGTCATCAAGATCTTCTAGAATATTCACCCAGCTCTCCCCCTACTGAAGCAGAGGACAGAGTGGAAGCCATTTTCTCTTATATATATATATATAAAAAATATAAATCAGAACAATCCACTGAGGACACAGAACACTGAAGTATGTGAAAATCTCCATGAAGATTCTTCAAGAACTACTTTCATTCTTGAAGTTTTAGTCAGTTATTTTTCAAACCCACCCCTTGGTTGTGTAGTACTCTGAGCAGTAGAGAGCATCCCCCTCAACTGGGGAGAGGATGTGTGGTCTCAGTGCACATAGTGGGAGCTGGGACTGAGACCCCTAAATAAAGCCAACAGCTTTAAACTAAAGACTGTAACAGCCATGCTGAAGGGCCTGGAGAAAGTCCACCTACTGGCCCTGCAGAAGCAGCAAGGAAACCTGCCCTCCCCAGGACCCTGAGTGAGAATTCTGTATCACATATGAATCCAGGGTCCAAATTTACACCATCCATATCTCCTGGAACCCTGAGTTAAGAAATCTTCTCTAGAGGTTTAATGGAATCCCAATCTAGGAATGATGAAACCCTGAGGGATCCAGCTGAAACAAATGCAGAACTGCTGCATCACAGGGTCACTGTGACAAAACAGGGAATCTAGAGGTTCCCACGGGAGGGAAAAATGACTTATAAAGCTGAAGCTGAACTTACAAAACAAAAAAACCCAGATACCATGTAAGGAAGCAAACGGCTATGAAGAAGCATTAGCAAATGCACAGGCAAGAGAAGATGTTGAGAGTTATTAAAAGTCCCTAATGGAAAGAACAGAATCTATACTGCTCGGGGATTTTCTTTTCTGCATGCTCAGTTATGCATTAGTTTTCTAAAAAATATATTTTATTGAAAATACATATTTAAAAATTACGTTTTATAGCAGAAAGCAGGTGTTCAGTGTGCTGTACTGATGAAGTTCCTTGAATATTAATTTCATGCTGCCAGTCAAGAAATATGACCTTCCCCTATTCTTCTCTGAGACCAGTTCTCCCAAAATGGAGATCAGGCACTTGGCAAGAGGGATGCACAAAATGATTCTTTGAAATAGAGGAGGAAATTTTTACAGCTCTCACTTATATTGACTTAAAAGAGAAATGGAGTTAATATATAGACTGATAAATGGGTGGCTCACTCAGCCTTAATGTTAGGCAGCTTCCTGTTATGTTTGATCCTAGAGGATTCTGGAAGGAAGAAGAGGCCCTCGGAAGGTAGGTCAGGGATGTGTAACAGCTTCCTCATTCGTTTACTTTCAGCATCTTGTGATGAATGGAAATTTACAGGTGCTCAATAAAGTAAACTTATAAATTATATTTAGTTTCAACTAAAATAAAATGAAAAAGAGACAAATTCCTGCAAAGAAACTGTGCATCTAGGACAATATTAAGAAGACTAATAACTAACCAGCAAACAAGAAAATGGCAAACCTGACTTCTCATTCCTAGAATGAGCTCCTTGTAATTATAGTATAGGACATGTACGTAATTTTTTACACACACATTACACACACACACATACCCCGTGTGAGTAGACTAAGTATGTTTTAATGATAGATAAACATACTAAAAAGTGCTTGGTGACTACTGCCCTAGACAACCAAGTTATTCTAGTATTGAGAAGCTGTCTGTGTCCAGTGGCTAAGAAACTAAACTGGTGACTGGTGTCCTAAGAATGAGTCCTATTAGAACCTGGGCTCCAGAGTAACATGCTGGGGGGATATTGAACAGTGACAGTCTCGAGGTCACATAAAATGTATTACTATGCTGGAGTCGTTATCATCGTCCCAGTAAGTCACACATGAAGGAGGACATAAATGTGTGTGATATCTGCACACGAGGATGAAAAAAGAGATGAGAGCCCCCCAGAAGTTTTCTTTAAAAAAAAAATAGGACAGTAAAACAAATATGGCTGTAGACAATACTGGGGTATAATATATCCATAAGAAGCATTTTACAAGCACGTGAGTGTTAATGCCAGTCGTTTAAAAAGTCACAACAGCTGCAGCGTGGATAAGATAGGCTGTGTGCCAGCTGTCACTCCACTCTTTCTCTAAATATCAAGGAAGCAAGTGAGTGGAAATTATTATTGCAGTAACTTAGACTCTGCTGAAATAAAGTTTTAAACATTTCAAATTTCAGTAAGTTAACTATTTTTAGTAACAGATCACTTGGGATACTTCACATAAGTGACTGAAATCAAGACAATGTCATGACATCATGGTCTGAGAAGTGCTTCTTGGAGTCTGAGTTAGTGACTATTTGGTCTGAATTGGTTACAGGTATGACAAGATCCGAATCACCTCAGCCTCTGGAAGAGCGGACCTTTACACTGGCCACTTCTGACCACAAGCAGCCTCCTTGATTTTCCTTGGTGTGCACTATGAATATTATTACTTTCTATCTGTGTGCAACCACAAAATTCTGAGATGTAGTGCCTCAGAGCAAGGATCTGCAAATTAACAGCCTGTGGGCCAAATCTGGCCTGTAACCTATTTTTGTATGGCCCATGAACTACAAAGGGTTTTTACATTTTTAAATGGTTGAAAAAATAGAAAAGACTAATATTCCATGACACATGAAAATAACATGAAATTCAAATTTCACTGCCCATAAATGAAGTTTTACTGGAACACAGCCATGCTCATTGGTTTATGTATTATCTATGGCTGCTTTTGCACTACAGCAGCGGAGTTCAGTAGTGTGGCAGAGACTGTATTGCCCATGAAGTCTAAGAAGTCTGCTATCTAGACAGAAAAAGTTAGCCATCCTCTGTCTCAGAGCATATCGTCAAAACCAGGAACCATGTTCAGTTAACAGACTTGGCTTTAAGGTGGTAGTAAGCAGGTCAGCAAGAGGTCAATACGGAACGTCTCTGCACGCGAAGGTACTCTCCCTCTCCCTTGGCAGTTTCCATGACTCGACGTTGGTCAATGGCTGAAGCATACACCAAAGTACTAGAGTAAAATATGAGCATATACGACCTGACAAGGGACTGCTGGGTAGCTTGAGGGTTTGAGGTTATGAGACTGTTTTCATGCTGACATGGACTTCTGGAATAAGGTAGTGGCTTAGGGACAAAAGGACAGGATATTTAAAATTGGGCTGTCTGAAAAAATTATAGGCTGTATGTTATATATCTAGAATTAATTTCTTCAATGCTATTTAAAGAGAGATAGAAAAAGGGCTACTTCTACACATAAACGAGGAACAGATTAGGGGTGGGAAGGACAGGAAACTAGAAATGAGTTTCTCTGAGCCAAGAGCGTTCCGTCACACAGGAAGAAGCACATCTCTTACTTGCACAAGTATAGGCGTCTTTGTTGGTGAAAGGCTTCGTGCACTGGCTACAGCTGATGGGACCCACAATAGGGATGGAACTGAAAGTGTGCCCGTTCAGAGTCTTCTTGTCCTTCTCCTTCTCTTTGGCATCTTTCTCCTTCTCCTTAATTTTATCTTTCTCCTTTTCCTTTTCCTGCCAAAGAAAACAATCGACAGTTAACTGAAGGCCTTCAGTTAACACTAGAAGGCCTTCCCTTCTGGAAGGGTACCCAGCTGGCATGTGGTCAACAGTGGCTGGTGAATGTTTTGGATGAAAATTCGGAACACTGTCCTGGACAAAATTTTTTTTTATTAACCTGTGGGCATTTGAGCTACGTTAGAAAAACCTTAAGAGGACTGGGAAGGCTAAACAGTTCTGTCAGTGGCTTATTCACTGGTTATTTACGCCAACAGACACATTCATTGCCCAATGACCAGCACCAGAGAGAAAGAGGCTTCTGGTGCTGGAGGAGGAGTCTGCAGTGGCCGTGAATCCTCCTCAGTGAGCCACAGCTCGGCCCATGGGGGAAGCTGGCAATGAGCTCAGGGCCAGCTGCAGGCAGGAAGCAGAAGAAAGGATGGTGACAGTTCTGGGACCAGTCTGAGGGAGAGGAAAGATGATTGGGCAGCATCAAAAATGACTCGAGGGTCCCCTCTGATTGCCTCCCAGCCATCACATATCCCCACGTGAGGGCACATCTCTGATGTTTCCTCCCTTACTCTAGCCAGAAATATTAACTATCCCCCCACATATACATTTTCTATTCTTACTAATTAGAATTTCAAGGTTCACAGATATTAACTTTGGCCCAATTTTCAAATTGGGGGAGGAGGGATTTAAACCCTAAAAATTTAAAGAAATACTAATGAGTGCTAGATCCTTAATAAAATACCCAAAGCAGCCAGGGACATTTCAGGTACACACTACTGTCAAGAGACGAGGGCTGTGGGGTCTAACTATATGCTCTCCACAAGAGGTCCTTCACAAACACGGTTAGGCACACGCTCGGCTGGTTAACCTATACCAAATGAATAATTCTCTTTCAAACTAACTGGACCATGAACTACAATTCACAGAGGTAGGTAGAATGCATTTATTAGTTGTCATCACCACTAGCCCTGGGGTACCCATTTTCCAGGGCATACAATACGACTATTGTAATCTAAAAAAATTCCTGGAAAATAGATACCCCAGAGTCAGTGATCCTGACAACTACCAAATGCCTTACATTTTAAATCAATGCCTTCTACATACATTATTTCATCTGATTCAATAATTCTGAGGTGAGTAGGGTGGGCATTATGCTTCCCATGTTCTAACTGAAAAGAGCAAGATAATAAATAGCAGCTAAAAGTTTGAACAGTTACTGTGTGCCAAGCACTGTAGTATACAATTGACATGAATTTTCTCATACATTGGGTACAACCCAATGAACTAAGTACCAGCTATGATCTCCATTTCACATTTGAGGAGACTGAGGCTTAGAGATGTCTCATACTGTACTGGAGGCCGCACACCAGTAACTGCCCAAGCTGGAATTAAGTTCCAGATCTGCCAACTCTAAAGCTCAGCTCTCATTCACTACGCTCTACTGCAAAGGGCTGGAGAGGTCTGTTGACTCACAGAAGGTCACACAGCAAATGATCTGCAGTTAAAATCAGAACCCAGGTCTTCTGACTTCCTATTCAGAACCCATCTGCTATACTGAAATGGTGAATATTTGCTAAGTCTATGATTCATGTAAACTCCTTTGTTAACAGAATGAATATCATAAAACTCTAAGAGCCAAATTGCTACACTTTAGAACCATAAAAAATAATGGAGAGGAAGGGAGAAAAACAAACTACTTCACTTTACAAAACAGGAAACTGCTCTGAGTGAAAATTCGTAACTGCTAAAGTATGCAAAACTAATGAAAATAATAAAAATTGAGTTTTTCTAATAATTTCTTTCTTCTAACTAAATTTTGCTAAAGGCTTCTTCATACATTAAATGTTAAACTGAAAAGCACCTGACATTTTGCTCAAGAAAGCTTAAAAAAAAGCATGCTGTAAGAGTTAAGAAAATCTTCTATGGGGACTTCCCTGGTGGCGCAGTGGTTAAGAATCCACCTGCCAATACAGAGGACGCGGGTTTGAGCCTTGGTCCGGGAAGATCCCACATGCCATGGAGCAACAAAGCCCATGCGCCACAACTACTGAGCCTGCGCTCTAGAGCCCATGAGCCACAACTACTGAGCCCACGTGCTGCAACTACTGAAGCCCACGCACCTAGAGCCCGTGCTCCGCAACAAGAGAAGCCACTGCAATGAGAAGCCCGCGCACCGCAATGAATAGTCCCCGTTTGCTGCAACTAGAGAAAGCCCGCGTGCAGCAACAAAGACCCAACGCAGCCAAAAAATAAATAAATTTAAAGAAAAAAAACCTCATTTCTACCTTAAAAAAAAAAAAAGAAAAACAGAAAATCTTCTATGGCAACTCTCTCAAGTCTTGCAATGCTCTTCGAATCTGAATAGATAATAAATTATTTCCTCATCCTTTGCAACAATCCAAACTAGCTCCTCCAGGGATAAAAACAACACAAAACAATAAACTCCACTGTCTCTTTCTGTATTTATTAGGTTAGTGCTTTAAAGAAGTCAGGCGCTTACCTCCCCATGTTTTAGTCCTATGAATCTCACTGTTATAAGGGGTGCTTCTTGAAACCGACCCCATTTTACCGACATGATTCGATCCCCATGCCAGGAAATGTGTTCTCACGGAAGGAGGGGCTCATGCCGGCGGGGCACAGCCCAGCAGCTTCGAGCTGCCATCAGAGCAACCATTAGAGAAACGGTAAGAGGAAGCCACGGACTGGTTGAGAAAGGGAAGGAGGGAGGGCTGAGGCTGTTTGTTTCCTTAAGACAAGCTTAACTATTTGCACGCTGCCAGTACAGCCAACCACCCTAGTTACAAAGAACACCGGACACGAACGAGAACAAATTCCCCCTAACAGTGTGTGTGGACAGTACTTAAGTTGCAAGATGGGAACTCTGGCAAGATTGAGGCCGATTTTTTAACACCAGAAGTTAAAGAACACATCTATTTAATTAGATGTGCTCATTTTATAAAAAGCAATACATTTACAAAGAAAACTTTTTTTAGTGAAGTCGTGCCTGTGGGTAAGGCGGTGATTGGTAGTTTCCTGAAGTCTGACTTTTCCTTAACACCTGCCAAAATGCTTTTTAAACCTGTGTGCTGGGGAAATAGAAACTAACAATATTTAAAGAGAAAACTGCAGGTAACAACTATACTAGGATACTATGAGGGAAAGTGATATTTTCGTTTTTCTAAACCTACCACTTGAGACAAGTAATTATAATTAAAAAAAAATCAGAGAACTTTCTGGAAAACTGTGGAGCATGCTGTGATTAAGCAACTGTCACACTGCAGGTCTTTAATCAAAGAAGGAACGAGAGAGATAATGGTATCTAATGCTGATTTAAGCCTTTGCAAACACAACTCTACCCTAGTCGGCACCTTTGAAAGGCGGAGGGGTTTAGTTCTTTTTTAGACACACCACAGGAACTGGGAGTTGAAGCTGAATGTCTTGTTACAAAGTCATGGAGTACATAAACAGCTGTGCAGGAGTCTGATCCTTACATCCGAAAATGCCTGCTTCAAGTCAGATTAAGAATTTGTCTCAAACATCCCTAACTGTCTCCCTGTTGTTTGCAAAGAGGAAAGCTTAGAAAAAAGAAAATCAGTGTGACAGGATGGTTTAAAGAGGGTCACCCCACTCCCTCTGTGAATGCGGACATTATGCATATTAGTGTTTAAATACTCTGCAGCAAGTAAACTTACTTAGCAGGAAACAGTACTACCTCTTAAAGATACTAAAAGACAAAAGCAGAAACTGCCAGTCTTCCTGTTATACTTCCTGTTTAGGTTCTCCCTCTTTCAAAAAAAGATTCAAATATTTACCTAATAACTCATGCCAGTTAATGAGAATTCTTAAAAGGACATATAAAGGATGAGTACTCAATTTCCCCCAAATTTCTCATATACTGGCTACAGGTATGAGAATATATGTATAATATATATAGTGTATACTATGTTATACATAGTATATTATATATACTATAGAGTGCTTATACTAATTAACATAAAAACCAGTGCTAACATTTATAGTAGCATCTTCAATTTTTTAAGCATTATGGAGAACTAACATTATTCAACAGTTAAGGAAAAGAGTAGAGCTAGCATCATCACACCAAGGAATTATTCACTTATTTTTGTGTTATCCTTTAGAGAATAAAATACTTCTGAATGGTAAAGCTCTCCTGTGGGTACAATGGCAAATAAAGAGAAGGTATTTAATTTTAACATAAAATATATTACTTCACCATTTCCCCTATTTCTTACTATCTTTGGTACATTGACAAAAGCTGAGCTGTCCTATGGGGGGATAAAACAACCTTATTTAAAGTGAGCTAGTAACAATGATCAAAGGTGACTCTTAAGCTTCTTAATATATTTGGCTACTGGGGCACCTAAACCCCTGATAATGTGAAAAGAATTGCAATCCAGGGTTACAGATTTGTAACTTTTTGTGAATTTCCATCACTAGAGATAGCACAAGCCCCCAGAGATCAAACCTTGAAGCCAAGAGCCTGAAAGAGGAAGCAGCCTCATTGCAAAAGAGTGCTGTCACTTTGACAAAGGAGAAGATGGGAGGTGACAGGTCAACTGATGCCATCTTGCCACTGACGACAGGCTGCACTTGTACACAAATTGCCTTCTTTTCTCCTGCCCCTTCTCTTCATCCCCCTACTAGCAAACTCCAGTCCTTTGAGGTTATGAAAAAAGTTAAAGGAAAAAGATACTGTGCAGTAACAGTTCACTCTTGTTGAAGAGTGAACATGAAATGAAGAGTTCTACTTGCTAGAAGTTAGATCACAAGATATGATCTAGTCTGTTACCTGAAGCATACTTCTCTGCGCTTCAGTCTGTAAAATAAGGAGGCTGGTGCGAGACTTTTTTAAAGGTCAGGTCCCAGTTTCTAAATTCAGTCTTACATCATTTCATTCTTGTCTGTTTGTATTACCTCGTCAATGCGATCAGTGGTGTATTCACTGCTCTGCCCTTAAGTCAGTGGTAGTAGGGGGTGGATGGAAAGGGGGATCTCCACTTTATACTGGTCTTCCAATTAAAAAGTTTGTTTGAAGAAAAGAGTCCACATTTTAAAAACAAGATAAAAAACAACAGAAACATCTGAAATCATCCAAACAGATCATAAAAATTTTCAAGGTAAAGACTATGTGGCTTTGGTTCTTCTGGGTGCTTGTTAGTACCTAGCAGAATGCTGATTACAGAAGCCACTCAATAATATTTGGCCAAATTATACTGAACTTTCAAGGAGATTTTCTTTTGTTGATGCCAACCAGTGTCCAAGCGAGCAGTGATAAGTAAGATAGATATGGTTCTATTTTAAGCCTTGCTGCCATATGTAGGATAATGATAAGCATTCTGCCCTCTTTAACCTTAATTTTTTTGAATTATAAAACAAGGCTGGGTTTCCCTGGTGGCGCAGTGGTTGAGAGTCCGCCTGCCGATGCAGGGGACGCGGGTTCGTGCCCCGGTCCGGGAAGATCCCACATGCCGCGGAGCGGCTGGGCCCATGAGCCATGGCCGCTGAGCCTGCACGTCCGGAGCCTGTGCTCCGCAGTGGGAGAGGCCACAACAGTGAGAGGCCCGCGTACCACAAAAAAAAAAAAAAAAAAAAAAAAAAAAAACCCAAAAAAAACCAAGGCTAAGCATAAAGTTAATGCTTAAATATGTGACTATTCTAGAAACGATTTGCAAGACTCTTTTTTCCCCTAGAAAATTATGAATTTATTATTCCAAAATTAAGTATCATTTCTACATTTTACACTATTTATTTGTAAAATAATAGTTCCCGATTTGCTAGACTCTTTGCATCTTTTCCAGTTTGCCCATTTTCTGTCCATTCTTCATTTGGGCAGGAGAAATGAAGAGAAAACACAATTCTGGTGGCAGGTTTTGTGGAAAAATTTATCTGAGTGATGACCAAATCTAGTATCTGCTAAAAGAAAGAGATCTTATTTACAAAACTCAGTAAAGTACATTGGCTCTATTTCTACCAGCCCACTTACCTAAGAAGCTTGTCTGCGTTTGCGCTGGTGGCGGGGGTGTGGGTGGCGTGGTGCGTGCACTTTTACAACGATACCCTTGGCGTCCAGTGCTTGTTTATTCCCATACTTCTAAGTACGTACGTACCTGTGTATATGTGTCTAACACACACACACATATATAGTGATTCCTGTGCAAGAATTCCGTAACTGATTTCCCTTTTTTTTTTTTCTTCTTACTTTGCTGGAGTTTGGGTGGGTGAATAGAGTGTAGGGGAGTGCGAGGCAGAAAGTTTTTCCCCACTAATTTGAAATGGAATCTTTTGGTTTAGCACCAGGAATTGGTATAAGAAAGTTAATGCCTTTTATTACCCCTTTCTTTCTAAAAATACATGAAAAAAATATTAGAAGAATAGTTATCTCTACGTGGAATTATTACAGGTAATTTTTATTTCCTTATTTTTCCCAGATAAGGTACCTTACTCCTAGAAAAGGGAGATAATATCTACCATACACGGTTGCAGAAAGGATTAAATGAGATTCTATATGGAAAGTTCTTAGCCTATAGTAAAAACTCAATTGGTGGTATCACCTCTTATTGTTATTTTCCTTGCTGTTAGTCTTCTTCAAATATTAGGCTATTTGAGCCAGCATCTCTGAACTTATTTCCACCTGTCCCCATCATTTAATTAGTTTCCTGGTGTGTGCAGGTTGTGCCTGGAGCCTACTGAGGGCCTGCTGAGGTGGCCACACAGAAGCGCCCACGAGAGTACTTACCCTGCTCTTCTTACTGCTGGACATTTTATTCTTGATGTAGCTGAACGTACGACTGACTTTTGTTCCACTCTTCCCTTCAAAGTCTTTCTTGGAGGGGCTTTGTGGCAGGAAATTAAAGTTCTCTTCTGTTATACTAAAGAGAAAAAAGAGTTTTTAAAAAGATTACAGAAGTTGAGTTTTAAAAATTACAATGCTCTACATATAATTCTTTGTAACCATCGTCATGTATTAATTTTAGCTACAAGTCACAGCCAACTTATATATTCACATGAAAATGGGAAAAGGAATAAGAGGTGGACAGAGGCTGCTGAATGGTTTTATATAATAATATCTATCTGAGAACAGAGCACGCCAGAATGCCCATGTTCTAATGTCAAAGCTTGGCTAAGTTTTCTTACATCACTTATTAGTGTTTTACTAATGGGCTTTTGTGATCTGATGATAGAGTCTAAAGATCAATTATTCATTAATTATTTTATCTGAAATTTTAAAATCTAAGCACCCATTTATAAACTTCTTTGCATTAAATACGTGTTTGAAAAGAAACCCGTATATGTGATGCAAACCAAGGAATTTTTATGACTGAATGGATATCCAAGTTCCCTAACAGCAGAGATCACACCTCTTTTTCGGTCCTCTGGCACACTGGACAATCAATACATGAATTCAGCTATGCACAATTTTAGGCAGGCAAAACGGCAGGCAAAACTGACACCTAGTGTAGAAAGATCCATTCTAGAGTTTCACAGAGATCCAGATGCACTGACCTACTTGTTTAGGACACCTGTATTCTAAGTTCATCCATGATGGGCATGTCTGGACCCTAGGAAATTCACAAAGGTTGATTTCCTCAAAGAATGCTGGGCCCTTGTACACATAATAATTTGTATACATATACAATTATGTACAGTTGTATACATAATCTATTATATAGAAATATTCAAACTACTTTTCCTAGGTGTTCTCGAACAGTTATATTAGAAGTTTTCCATAGAAAGTAGTGTTTGCCTCAAGGGCCTCTGTGAGAGGGCAGACAGGCAGAACCACAAGGGTCCTAGTCAGTAGCTAAAGTCTATTTATATATAAAATATTGTTTACAATATAAGGCAGTCTGTTACTAAGATAAAGGGGAAATGGTGTGAAAATCACCACTCTAGAAAGAACGAAGAATAGGTAAACTATGACAGAAGTGCAAAGAAGAGCACTCATATTGAGAGAGTTCTGGATCACTGAGTCACAGCTGACGCCTTTGTGAAAAGGAAGGCGACTTAAAAAACACTGTGGGGTAACAGTCAGAACCCCATTTATGCTTAAATTAGAATATTTAATCTCAAAAGCTTGAAAAGAGGAATACAAAAATAAACAATGAGTCAAAATAGCAATCTTTTGCCTGCTGTCAAGTAAAGAACCAATTCACTTATTTGGACAGAGGTGTGTACCATATCAATGTATACAAAAGAAAATAGCTTTAAAGCTTAAAATGGCTAAGAAGGCAGCAATACTGCATTAACACAAACACACACACACAAATTATGAAACAAAATGTTCTTAAGACTTAGGAATTATAAATTCCCATAAGCAAAGAGTGCAAAGTTCATAAAGGTAAATATAAGTGTATCCTTATGTGAATAAATGCAAACAATAATCTTTATTATTCAGATGGTGTAAAGAATAAAGGTGGAAAACTATTCAAGACATTAATTAAAAAGGATATAGCTTTCATTAAAAAAACATTTCTGACCATTATTCCAAATTTATCAGTCAAGGAAGTAAGATTCCAATGAGCTCAATTAACTTAGTTTGCCTAAATGCCGTAAGACATTTCGGATTTCCTTTATTTCATCTTGGGAAAAGGAGTAACAAAATAAGTATATAGTACCTCTCAGTCAGATTAGCATTGGTGCTGTGGAAGGGCCGTGAATCTAGAAAACAAGAACGGTAGAATAAAAGTTAGAACAAAAGGATTTTACCTGGATAACAGATAAAATGTTTAACGTTTTTACGACTGACACAGATAAAGCAAAAATAGCCTTTGAAAGCCAGTGTGGGATGCCTTCTCCTCATGAGGGTTTGGAAGAGGGAAAATTAAAAATGAAACCCTCAAATCAGAACTGGAAAATTGGCAGCAGTGGGGAGTGAATTTCCCATGTGGAAAAAAATTTTAATCCAGGATTCAAGTAACCAAACAAACCCCAAATCAACTTAAAAAAAAAAAGCTCAAATGCACGTTTAATTCCTGTTCTCGTGAAGGTACAGAGTCCATAGGCCATCTTTCTGAGATGATGTCAGGGGAGAAATATACAAAAGGAAATTAAATGTCATCCTGTATGCTGTTAATTTTGCTGTCATGTATTTCTATGCTACAAATCTAGCTAATATAGGTCTGATATTTTCTTAAGCATTCCTAGAAATGGATTAGTGAACAGGAAAGAGCATCAGAGCTAGCCTATAAGGTCTAGGCCCTGCCACTAATTTGGGGTGAGATCTCTGGATTTCATTTCTTCATCTATGAAATAAAGAAGATAAAACAGATGCTAAGGTTCTTTCCAGGTTGATACTGATCAAATGAGTAGGCCAGATACATTTTTCCTCCTTCCACAACTATCAGACCGTAAACTAAAATGGGTCATTAAATCTAAGGCTAAGTCAGCTAGGACAATAAGTAGAACAAATACAAAAGGAACAATACCATTATTTTACCTACGACATGTTAATCAAGGTTGAGCTACTTTAGGACTTAGATGAGAGAAAGGCCACAATCACACAATGATTAATGGTTTCCAAGGTTTTAGGAGATCAGGTATAGAAACACTTTCGGTGTATGATTCCAGGTAGTCAAAGGTTGCTCTGTATAACTACTGTTATAATGTGGACAAAACACACCCTTTCTCCTTGAGGTTACTGTGAGTAAAACTTTAATTTGATAGAGATTTGAAAATGTTCCACTACCAGATTACCAGCATTTGGAACTCTTAAAAACTCCAAATTGTTCCAGATTCTGAATAGAAATGCAAAGTTGAAGTTATTACTAACATACAGCCAACAGGTGGCAATAATGCATGAGAAACTTAAAAATGAATTCTAAGTCTTCAAAAGATTGCCTTCTATAGTTTTTCCTTTTACGTATTTGGGGTTCTTCTATTTCAGTTATAATGCATGGTAACAGTAGCCAGAAGAAAGAGAAAGATGAAGAGTAAGATCCGGGATCTATCTTCCAGCCCTGCATGATCTAGGTGTGAAACCATCAGCATTTTAACATCAGAATGCCTTAATTTACTTAAACAAAAATCAAGAGTATGGTTTAGATTTGGGGGCTTTAAAATTTTTTCCACTCAAGGAGCCCTGAATGATATAAACAGCATTAAATTCTCTCAGGCTGCCAGGATTCTGTTGTACACTTTATCAATTACCTAGTAAGTTACCACCCTAGTGATATGAACAAAGTAAAAATAAAACCCATAAAGAAAAACACCAACCAGCAAAGAGCATGGCCAAGAATAAGCTCCCAGAAGGTCTCTGTCAAATAAACTAAAAACAAATACGTGATTTGAATACTGGGAGAATCTATGACTCCTATAAGGATTTCCAACTTTTTGGCTGCTGAAAGGTATTTTAATTCATTTACTATGACCTCTGAGATGTGGTTCTGAAAACAGTGATTAATCCACCAATGTTTCTAAAATCAATGCCCCTGAAATTCCTAAAGTATCATCAACTTTTCAGGGCATCTAAGAATATGATATAACCAATGTTACTTCCATGATATGATTGTAGAAATCTGTCACTGAAGTTAGCCTATGAAGTACTGTTGCACGTAAATAGCATATTTCAACTAGACCTTTTTTTTAAAAGGCATGAAATAACCTGCAGACCTAATATAACAACATTCCAGGACTGGAACTACTGGATGGACACAGTCAATATTTTTTAAAGTATGTTCCTTGGAACACTCGTCTCATGAGATGTTACACATCATCATGAACATACTGTAGTTACCTAGGTTAGTAAGTCTGGGAAACACCGCATACTGAATGCTGCCTTGGAAATTCACAATATACACATTAGCCTTTGAAACCTGCTTAGAACAGTTTCCTAAATTTATATGGCCAAGAACCAGCCCTTTCTTTTTCTTCCTTTTCCCCCTTCCCCATAATTCTCACTGTATTTTTGAGTTTAAGGAACACATTCTGAGGAATGCTGGATATTTGATTCAAAGGTTTCTTCAAGCTTCTATACTTTTATGATTACATCAGGTTGGACTAACTGAGTAACCAGTGCTGATTTACTGAATAACCAGTCATAATTTTACTAGTGGTAGAAGAAATACTACTGGGACCTTAGTTTTTTTTTTGCCGTGCTGACCTATTTCCCAGCATATTACAAATACTTTGAGATGAAACAGCTTTGAGAATTTCTGAACACTCAAAGTTGCAGATGGATTTTCACAACTTCCCTCCTATGACAACTGGTATAGACTGAATATCTTGTGTGCCTAAACCAAATGCCTTTTAATTGTGAGAAAATATTGAACATACAAGACTTCATTTGTGCATAAGTCACTTTCCTTTAAGAACAATGCAAAATTGTCACCCTGAGCTTGATATTGCTTAAATATTAATATTTAAATATTGCTAAAACTTAGGATCAGCAAGTGGTAGGGAATTAGGATGCTTAATCATATGGATATTGTAATTGCCTGAGACTCATATGAGTTATATGAAATGAAAATAATTTATTATTTAACTTTATATTAGAAGTAGTTTTTCCATTAAAAATAGCAATCCTGGAATCATCTAGAAATCCTGCACAATTGAGAACAGTGATTTTCATGGGGGTGGGGGGACTCATTTCCTCTCCAAACTTACTAAAACTGATACCTTATAAAGTTTTTAAACTAGGTTATTATCAAGTAACAATATAATAATCTGAAACCTACAGTGTAGTAAGAGGATTGAAAAATAAAAGTTCAAAAGGAGAAAAGGTAGGGAAACAAATATCTAACTTCCACCCAATAATGCATGTGGTTTAATCTCAAAGAAAAGGTATTCTTAAATAAATGGTCTGGGGGAGTTCCCTGGTGGCCCAGTGGTTAGGATTCCAGGCTTTCACTGCCATGGCCGGGTTAAATCCCTGGTTGGGGAACTGAGATCCCACAAGCCGTGCAGCATGGCCAAGAAAACTCCAAAAACAAACAAAAAACTGACAAAGATTAAAAAAAAAAAAAAAAAAGAAAAAGAAATGGTCTGAAAGGTGAGAAGAAAAAAGTTTAACATTAGTTTTTAAGTATCACAAGTGGACATCTAGGTATCTGTCCCATGAGACAAAAAAAGCAAAATAATGAAAATGAAATTTACATGATCAAATGGAAAGTTTTGTGAAATTACTACTCAGCATTACAAAAGGTACAAGGTGGGATGGGAAGCCCTTATGCCTTTGAAGGTATCTCTGTTCTGAGAGGGTGTCTCAGGACCTGGAATCAGGTCACTAGATCTGTCAGCACTGGTAGTGTAGAGACGACAAAAACTTTGTTGTTTTATCCAAATTAATTTTCAAAGCAAAGCATGAAGACGAATGACTTAGAAATGATGACATGCAAGGGGAGAAAAGTCCCCAAATTTCTTAGTACCAAGCCTACAGCATTTTCAGCACTGGTCAGACACTGGAGAACAGCCATTGGACCCCAAAGTTGCTTACTTACTATGCAACTCTTCCTCCTCACAACTGGAATAAGAAGAGCCAAGAGAAAAGAGAGTTTTAGACTTAAGGAGGAGCGGAGAGATGCTGACGGAGAAGGAGATCCGCCTTGTTGGCTGCATCTGCTGCTGGGCTGAGGAGTGGGTGGACAGAAGATGTTAGAGCACGCAGATCATACCAGAACAGAGTGAAAGGCACCTCAGACCCACAGTGCCGAGAATAATGTCACTGGCCTGGATGATTCCAGGAGAGGCGTCTAGGTGGACAACGTAATGTACTCACATTTTCATCTTTATTTCTGAATATGGCAGAATTCTAAAGCAGCTTAAGAAAACTCATCCAACAAATACGTACTTGTTAGATTATGAAAACATGAAGTATATTACTTTTCACAGTCATCATTTACAGCTGGAGTTTTTTTTCCTTCAAAGTAAGGAAACGCCTGGAGTGTCCCTCAGGATCCCGTACTTGGCTCTCTTCCCCCTCACCCCCAACCCCCTCATTCACTGTCTCCCCTTTGAGTACAATCTGCATGTGATATAGTGGTGACTCCACAACTTTCTATTTTCAAGCCAGGTCTCTCCTTTGAATTCAAGCCTCATTCATCTCACTGCCCACCTGTGGGTGGATATCCCAGAGCTCAAACTGAACAAGTGCATATATCAACTTATCCCCTTCCTCCTGACCTGTTCCTCCTCCTTTATTCCTTCCTTTGGTGAGTGGTACCTAACATCTAACTATCCAGAACACAAACCTGGGTACCATCCTTGAATCCTCTTATCACATCACTCAGTCCTTCTGATTTTGCCTTCTAGAATTCTCTGAACATCAACTTTTCCCCTACTGCCAGTGCTCTACGGCCTGGTTCAGGCCACCATCTACTCTCACCAGAATCCTGCAATAGCCTTCTACTGATCTACCAGCCTCTCCTCCCCAACACTTTCTTCAGTGTGGTCTCTCTGAAGTGTTTGAATCAATTAATTAATCCATTTAATCAACTTAAATCGCTCCATTGCCCTCAGACAAGAAGCCCAAATTCCTCAGTCTAGCTTTCCACATACTAGTTCACCCAGCGAATTCCTAGACTCCTCTTGGTCTCGACTCTGGTATCACTTCTCCCCAGTAAGCCTTCTCTGGTGTCTCCAGTCGGAGGCTCCTAAACACCCAACGTTTCTTTCAGTTGCTGCATTTATCATCTTCTGTTACACTCAACTGTTCTCATGTCCATCAGCTTAAGTGTGGTGAGAAAAGGAACCGTGTCTGGAAGTTCATCCCTCTCCTTCCACTGTCCAGCCTGGTGCCTAGCAAAGAGTAGGTACTCAAATATTTATTGAATAAATAAACAAATTAATAAATGAATTTCCTTTTGTCAGGCTTTCTAGAAGCTCAATAACCTAAATAAAATGAAGGAAAAAGCCCTGTATCTACCCAACACAAAAGCCACTCCACACCCCAGATAAATGCTAAGTGATGACAGACTGCAGGGTGCAGCCACTGCTCGTAACAGAGATCACCTGGCACAAATTCATGTACACTGGATTTTTAGGCAGCGATGGTTGAGTACAAAAGTAAGATACCATTTTAATGTGTGTTCTAAAGTATTTCCTATGTAAAGTAAATTTAGGAGATGAAAATGAGCTCTCTTATTACCCCAAATCTAAGAGTATCCCCTTCTTTTGTCACTCGATCATGGATCATAAAGAGAAACCTACTTGTATGAATAAGGAGTATCTTCAACATATATGGAAAGAATATGTTCTGTTAACACAGGGATTCAATTTTATAACATACTCAACTTTAATGACTACATATATATTCCAGCCTTGCAATATAATCAAAAAGACCAACATAAAAAGTCTATTTGCCTGACTTAATTTTTGTTCTGACAAATTTGTCAAATGTTATCTTCTCCAAACAGAACTACCCTAAGAAAATAAATGTATTCCAATAAAGTCTCATCCCACTGTCCAGTTAGAGAGAGAAACTAAGCACAGAAAGTAAAGATAAAATATCCTCATTAGCATCGATGCCTAACTTTCTATACGCCCACCCTGATCTTTGGTCACATGGATCATTTAGCTTTGAAGATCTGGTGCATTTTATATATGTAAATACCACACTTCAAGTTCTTAAGACCCACTTAGCTTTCGTAGTCTAATGCAAGCTATACAATTACAAGCTAGTGTTGCCATCAAAACATGCATAAGGAACTTGGTCAATTCACACACCATGAGTGAAGGTCTGAGAATGATTCCAAGCACAAGTGCCATTTGTGAACACCGTTCTTTGTGATAACAAACCCTGAAAAATGAAGGGCAAAATGAAATCTCATTAAGAAGCCCAGGAGGTTAAATTGTCTAATGGGTATCATTCTCTTTTTAATATTACCACCACTAATATGCTTAGCAGGGATACAACCAAATAGTTTACTGTTTCTAAGCATCTTCTGGGTGCAAGCAGTGAAAAGTTAAAAAATATAGTCTTGTTAAGGGATTGTCTGTAATAACTGAATTATTCCATATCTGCAAAAATAAAGTTTGTTTTTAAGCTCTACTGAGAAACCATCTGAGTCTCCTGGCAAGCTGTAAGTCTCCACTCAACCCTATGTTGGGAACACATTTCCTGGAGCGGTTCCTCTGAGGGCAGTCCTCCCCGGCATTTTCCCACACGACACACACAGCATCAGTGCTATTCTGATTCCCTAAAAAGATGAGCCGGCAAGATGCCTCTGTCATGTTGCCCCCACCAAGACAGCAAATCGAAGACATGGGCTAGGACAGCTTTCCTGCCCATTATGGTTCCTAAATCAGCTGTCGCCCATCTACTTTCTACCCCAGAGAATGACACAGAAATATTTTAGTTGTTGCCTTTATGTGGTATTGTCCTCTACATCAATGAATTTTTGAAACAGATTCCAGTTTGGGAATAATGCTGAGTTTGTCTGTTTTTCTAATCTGGCCAGTGACCCAATGATGGGATATTCCAGACAACAGCTCGGTGGACACACGTTTTCAGAAATGCTCAAATGGTAACAGCTATGAAAGGTTGTGGGAGAAGCAGCTAATTTCCTTCAAGGTAGAAGCTAGAACACAAGTAATAGCTGGGAAGTAGTGAGATAAGGCTGAGTTTAGGAAGTATTTTGTCCCTAGACAAGCACACTCATAAGACACAGCCACTTAAAGAAAATGAGGGACCACGTTCTAGTTGCTTCATCATTGCTTAGACTCTGGTCAGAGAAAAACGGACCCTGGCACTGCCTGTACAGTGTGCACTCATTCCATAAAGATAACAAATGCTTATCATAAGCCAGGAAACACGCTAATGTGAATTTTAAATAAATTCAACTTAAGCCCTATCATATTATTAGCACTGTTTAATAGTTCAAGGATCCAAGGTCACAAAGCCACTAAGTGTGCTTACAATAAAGCATTAGTTAAAATATCTTAAGTGTACCACACACTTTAGGCTTTAAAACCACTGGGTAGGTTTTAATTATGATAGTTTCAGCAAGGACGACCATGGCCAAAGATGACTCATGCAGAGTATTTAAGGGATCTGGAATGAAGATTTGTGTCTGCGGCAAGTCGAGAACTACCCAGTTACCCTGAGACTTAAAGGCACAGCATGCAAGATACAAGTTTTAGCCTTCTGTTTAACAGCCAGAATTTTTACATCTGCAAAAAATTTATGTTTCTAGAGCAGAATAAAAAAATACAGTTGGGAAAATTAATTGTATATGGGGAGGACTAAGGAGAAATACTGTCATTAGAGTTGATGAGCCCTCCAATTATAGTATATGCTAACTTAGGGAAGTAAGTGGGGCTGGCTAATCATTCCAATCTGCATGAAATGTACATGACAAATCAGAATGAGGGTACTCTACTTTGATGAAAGGGTTGGACTCTTGCTCCAAGCTCTACTCATGACAGCAGTCAGCTACTGATCTCAGTACCCCTCAGTGAGCTGAGCCACAAGTCCCCAGCAACGAGATGTGCCAGAGTTCCTGGCGCTAGAGGACAGTGTTTCCTGGGGGTGACCCGCATCATTTAGAGTGCTGGTTAGCAACTGAAAGCACAGTCAAAAACCATCTTGTTTTTTGGAGGAAAAATAATGAAGTGTTTCATGTATGAGGCAAGAGAGTGTGTCACAGAACAATGGAAAAAGCTCTCTCTCCGGGCCACATTCTGTTGGTACTGGGCAGCTGTTGCTGCAGGAGCAGGCCCTTCACCAGGCCACGGGAGGAGGGGGTGCAGAGTTGAAACGCCTCACGGACTGTCTTTGGTTATCAAGTTCTAGTTTTCTGGGTTCAAAGCCACTATAAACTATTTTGTTATAATAATTTTCGTTCTATACCAGCAAAACCACTAACCCAAAGCCAAATCAAAACCAAACCAAACCAAACCAAACCAAGATCCAAACAAAAACAGGAACTGCTGTTTCAGTCAAGTTCTGTGAGGCTGTACCTGTTATCTTGGGGAATAAGTCATTATTAGGCACCTTTAGTCCAACAGGCCAGACTGGTATTTGAAGTACTAATCATATGAAAATGAGGACGAAGTTAACAGAATTATCCATTATGCCTTAACTCCACCATGGAAATTAAGAAAATGAGGCCTCTAGTAAGTCAAAAATGGAGACAGAACATCCCATTAATGCAGGGCAGCTACTCCTGTCCTCAACTCTTTTAAGATGAGTTATATATCCGGGGACGCTGAAGAAACACCAGAAATACCAGGAGGGGTTATACCCTTTGCTTCAGCCTCCTGAATACATGATCTTTCAGCAAAGAATGTAATGTACCATACTCTCTTTGATGAGAATTTAAATCTTTATATCAAGATCCCACACTGCAACTACTCATGAAAAAGAAATCTATTTTTAAAATAAAACAAAAAAAGTGGGGTTTCCCAAAGAAACCTTTCTGTGGCAAACATCTGGATCCAATTCAAATATGTTTTCGAGCATCTTTAATTTGCAAACGCTCTGTGCCTGTGGATGCCCGACGTCTCTACTAACTTTCATAGTCATGGATCCTGAATCTGCATACAGCTCCAGTAATCATTTTTGGCTGTAATCCTTTTGGCATTTACTTAACTGACTAAAAATGTATCTCAGTCTCTCTCTGTCCTTCAAGAGCTTGACATTTTTAAAGAGCTCAGGAAACTAGTACTGGATAAAATGTGGATAATTGTATTGTGGTAATATAAGAAAATATCTTTGAGACACAAGAGCATTATATGTGTAACTTACTTTCGAATGTTTCAGAAAAATCCTTAAGGACAGAGATAAAGACAGGGAGCAAGATGGATAAAACAAGTGTTAAGATAACATTTGGAGGCTCCAGGTGAAGAATATGTGATTAAGTCTTTGTACTGTTTTTGCAACTATTTTAAAAAATAGTTATTTTTAACTAGAAAATAGTTATAAATAGTTAAAATATTTTTATTTATAAATAAAAAACAGTTATTTTTAACTGGAAATTATCTCAAAATAGAAAGTTTTTAAAAATGTTTGTCAGGTTTAGGCCTAAGAATACAATGAATTTAATGTGTAAAGGAGATTTTTATGTAGTAAAAGGAGGAAGATCCCCAAACTGAACTCTGTGTCACCTTTTTTGTAAATGATGAGCCATTCATTCAGAGGAACAGGCAGGCAAATGCTGTAAGGTAACGGCATAGGGTCTTAAAGTGGGAAAAAAAAAAAAAAAGAGAGAGAGAGGAAAAATGTTTAAAATATAATATATTTAATTTAAAAAAGTAGTATACTCACTGTCCAACCCAGGATGGCTGATGGTCATTAATGAGATGGATTTTGTCAATGGGGAAGAAATGGCTGATGTACAGTAATTAAATCCCTGTTGTTTAGATCTGTGACATGTCTGTGAAGGAAAAAAAAGTAAACAGGTTCTGAGTACCTGCTCTCATATTTCTAGATAAGCACCGAATTTTACATTCTGACTCAGCCTAGGGAAATAAGGCAGTACACAAGAGGAATAAGAGCACAGGCTTTGTAGTCAGAAGTCTTCCCCGCCACAAAACAGCTGCTCAACTTCAGAGAAGCTACCTAGCTTTTCTGAGCCTTAGTGTTCTTATCGGCAAAATGGGGATAGTTAGAGTATCCATCCTTTACAGTTGTCTCGTAACCCTCATAATACCTAATGATGTTTCAAACTTCGTAAGTGCATAATAAAACATCTACTGAATGCATAATCAGATAAAAATAATTTCACTGGAAATACCAAAACTACATATAGTTCTTGCTCTTTGAAAATCTAAATATCACTTACAGATATAGTAGGATACCAGTAATATCATTCTTATTTTAAAGAGTTGGAAACAGAGATACAAGTAGAACGTGTTTTAAGATCACAAGCAAAGTTGCCTGTGCATCTGGACAGAAGCCTAAATCATTTTCACTTCCTCTTCTAAGATTACACTGCTTCTACATGAACATGAGGGTGACTGGAATTTGACAACTGAACTCCCTCAGTAAATTCACAGCCACTTCAAGGCCATGTAATCCAACCCACTGCAGAAGTTCCTGCAACAAAACCCATGACAGTCAACTAGTGTTTATTAGTATGCTTCCAGTGATGATGGGATCCCTCTCCTTTTGCTTTGAGAGAGGCCATTCTAATTGGCAACTAACTTTAATTACCATAAATCTCTTCCCTTCATAGGAGGCTGAAATCTGTGCATGTCGAAAGGGAAGCAATGAAAATCCGTTACCAGGGTGAACTCAATTGCGCCAAAGACTTCTGATTATTTAGAGTTTGTTCCATGGGTAACCATGGAGTCTGAGGCAAACAGCTGCTATGTTTTGAATACAACTGTGAGGTCTGAAAAATGACATCAGTGAAAGGCAGAGATCTTCAACAGGAAGTTGGCTGCAGGCAACTTGTGCACATCAGTGATACCAGCAGCTCAAATATCCACTCTGAGGTTACACACAAGGTGGAAAACTATGGGTGGGCAGAGCCCCTGGGAGACTAAGCACACAAGGTGCTACACTGTCAACAACTTCAGCTAGGCAGACTCAATCAGAAAGGCCATTAGAAAGACATCACTTACTATAAAACAGGGTCACAGCTAAAATTCCTAGGAATGTCAGTTCAGGAAAGGTTATTATATAAACAATATTAAGAAAATTAAAATGTTCTCATTTCCTCATTAAAAGTCATCTACTTCAAAGACATGGAAAAAAACAGTGGGACTAACAGTCTGGAATTCTGAGTTTAATACTGTTCAGCTAATAGCCAGTTACAAGGCTTAGGCAAGTCACTTAAATGGGCTTGAAGTTCTCACACACCAAAGCTTGAGCAGAATAGGAAGGGATATATTGGCCCTAAGTCTATGATTCTGTTCACAAGCACACAATTTTTGGTATTTTATGTGGTCCTAACAAATGACTTCCAAAGGATTCTATACATGTAAAATGCAACTTTTTCACTTGTCAGACTTTCCATTTGTCAGAGATGCTCTCGGTAGTCACCAAATTACAGTTTCCTATTTTTTTCCTCCCTCTTCCTGTTACCATTAGGCTAAATAAATCTAAACCATTTACTTCAATGAATATATTCTCTGTATTCTTGTTATTTTTCTATAAAGTATCAGGCCAAGAAGCCACGGGTGGGGGCCAAAAGGAGGTAAAATTCCTTTAGGCCTTCAATTGCATTTTCCTTAGGCCTAAATTCTCTTAGGCCTTCACATGAGCATAAGCGATACATTCATTTCTAAGGTAATCCTCTAGTGCCAAATTTATATTTGGTCATATCATTGCTATGTAGCAGGATGTAATAAAAAATTAAATTTCTACATAAAACCTTAGTCACTGATTCAAAGAACAGGTTAAGGTTTTTGTTTGTTTAATTTGTAATGTTTCCTTACGTTTCTATCTAAAATGCCAGTCACCTATTCAGAGACAGGCGTTTAACTTTTTTGTTTGTTTAATTAGACATGTTTCATTTGAATGTGTATCCCGGAATCCTCTCAGAAGTTAATCCAAAGTCTCCTCGGCCGAAGAGGAGGAAAAAGGACTCAGTGGGGTAGGATGCTAGAAAAGCATACGATTCAAATTCTCAACTCAAAAACTCCCTGACAGTAAGTGATAAAGAGAAGATGAGAACTAAGAAAAAGTCGCTTGGTCCGGTGGAAAAGCAAGCCCAGGACCCTTCAAGACAGGAATTTCAAGAGCGTGATAGTGGTGGACATTAGGTGGGGAGAAAGAGAAGGCAGGGAGTGCAGACGCTGTCTCAAGTAGCTTGGCAGTGACAGGAAGCAGAGAGAATACTTAGTTGTTGCTTAGACAATGCGATGAGACAAAGAATTTTTCTTCCCCAGGAAGGAGAAACTTAGGATATGTTTTTGAGAATTGGGAAATTTAACAATGGTAAGTAATACACTTCAAGACTCATTTTACTACTGGCGTGGTAAAAGAAGTTCTCAGACAAGAAGAAAAACTCAATTTAATATCCTGGATACTCTCCTAATTTCAAAATGTTTGCTTTGCTGGAATATTTAAATCTATGCAGATTAATGGCATTCTCTAATTAGTATTAAGTGCTAAAAAACTGCTGTGTGCTACACTGAGAATATTATATAGTGGGTAAGTAATCATAGCTCCTAGCCTTATATTAACATAAATCTTGGCTTCTTTGTTCCTAATATGAGGACATATTAGGGAAATAAAACTAATTTTTTCCAAATTAGCAACATATACCCATTTCAGCCTTACCTGCTGATCAAACATCCTATGTTCTCTCTGGCCTGATTCCAGATCCTCTTCCGAAAGTGACACCAACGAGTCACCCCTTTCCTCACCACTAAAAGGGTGTCTGAGCTCTTTGGTGTTCGAAGAGTTTACTTCCAGAGATGAGGATGACTTGTTTCCAATACCAGCTCCTCCTGTCAAGCCTTCTAGACTGAAACTGAACACAGAACCAAGAGTTAATTCATTCTATTTCTGAGTTTCAGAAAGGAAGGAGGATACAAAATCCCTTTAGCTGTATCTCCCCTGCTCATAACTATTTCTATGTCACCCAGCAAAACCATCTGCAAGGGCATGGCCATGAGCGCCACCTACCGTTCTCCACAAATATCCTGGTATGCTGAGAAACACACTGCACTTAAGATTTTTTTTTAAAAAACCTCATTCAACTTACTCAAATGCTGAACCACTTAAGGTCATTTTCTCAGACATTTTTCAATATACCATATGGACAGGCCACATTAGCTTATTGATCTTTTATTCATGTGTGTTTTTTTCCCTTGATCTGATGTGATCAATCTTTGCCAGAATCTGAACTCTGCAAATGTCAAAGAATGAAATGGCACACAGAGAATATGAGCATAAGTAACTTCCAGAAGGCAAAGAGGGAGACCTAGACTTGCCCTTGCATCCATCAAGTGGACCTTTATAACTTTACATTCAACTATAGTCTAGTTGACCTTTATAACTTCACAGGTATGCATCCACCCCCAGAAATCCCACATTACGTAGGAGCATTAATATCTGTGCATACCTGCCCGGACAACAACTGCTTTGACAGGTTTCCTGAGAATTGTTAGCTGCAGACAGGCACATGTGACATCTTAAAGGGCAAAAGCTGAAAAGTTACTGCATCTAAAAGAGGTTTAATTCCCCCCCCCCCTTAATACTGACAAAGGGGAAAAAAGCAAACTTAAGTTTTGGTATCTTAAATGGGATCCCTGGAATAGACTATGTGGTTTGTGGAATGAAAAGCATTTTTATGTAAGCAGGAGGCTATAGAGAGAGGTTGGCCATCTATCATCCTTGGGGTTGCTAGCCAGAATAATTCACATCCGGTTACAACTGGATCTCAGAATACAGCTGTAGCAGACCATGTCCTCAGTTACAAGCATCTGGAATTGTATTTGAAGGTATACTGAAGCTATTTAGTTATCTCTGCTCAAAGTTAATTGCTACAAAAAATTTATGTATGCCAGTCCAGAAGGGTTTCTATTCGCTCTTTTTCGCCACGAATTACTTATTATGAACTGAAACCGTATGCCTCTATTTTCTTGAGTGAGTAAATTAAACAATGGACTTTGTTTTTCTTATTTCAATATGACAATAGAAATCATGACTAACTACACATAAATGTCTCTGTAAAACTCATTTTCAATAGCAGGGATAAGAAGACAGACTAAGTGAAGAAAGTTAGTTTTCTATTATGAATTATTTGTAAAGACTGGGAAAGCCAGATCTATGCTTACCACAAAATTTAAACCTGAAAATGTTTTAGTAATTAAATCTGGCTGCTTAGTTGAGAGAAGAATATGCAATGATGAGGAATCTGTGAGCTTGGAATCTAAACAGATTGGTTGGTGGTCTTTTGTCACTTTGTTATACAGCAACAACTAACACAACATTGCAAAGCAATTGTACTCCAATAAAGATGTTAAAAAAAATAAAGAGATTGGTGGATTTGGAAGTGTAAAAAGATGAGTGCATCTTATTAGCTGCCTTATTTCTGTTATTTTTTTCCTCAGGATGTAGGAATTCCTAGGATCTGGGAATTAGGACAGATCAAAACAAACAGAAAAGTGATTTATCATACCACGGAGACAATTCTGTGCAGAAAACACCAAATCTATAGCCACTTGAGCCAAAAAGGATGCATCAGGGTATACCATCTAACTCCTAGGCTGTACCCCTTCAACTGGATCAGTGGTGCCCACAGCAGAGGCAGCAGAACACTGTGCTCACAGCCAAAGCAGGCTGCCATATGCATTCTAGCCACACAGAAGCCAGCTCCAAGCCAAAAGCTCAAGTGCCGTATTTTAGGATTCCCCCTTTGGTGGCTGGACACACAACAATACCATACCTTCTGTAATTAAAGTCAGCACTCAGGGCAGCAGAGTATTGCACACCAGAAGGACACCAGCTCATACTGGGGATGACATCAAAGGAAGAAACAGAAATGGAAGAAGAGGAAACAGGCATGGGATTATTGGGTTTAAAAAGAAAGGGCATGGTTAGAGACAAACAGATTTATCTGATTATCAAAAAATTAGGAATGTAACATTGATTTAGAACTTAGAAAATGGCTGGAACAAAAAACATAGAAACTTAAAATTGTTCTACTGATGTCCATCTACATAATGTGTTGGAAATGACTACGCGAATTCTTTACAGGATAACAAGTCCAATCTTGGAAAACCAAGAATTCCTCCTAGAGAACACTGAACAGAGAATCCACCCTATGTGTGGCTGCTTCTTTGTTCCAACCTCCACCACTGGGGACAATCTCTCTATACATGCCACCACTCCTACAACTCCCTTACCACAGTGTCTCTAATCCTTAACTGTAAGGAACGATGACAAACTGCACTAGGGTAGGCTCACTGAGTCATCAGTTTTTTTCATGTCTCCACTAAGGATCCATCTAAGCCAGACAATTTATATCTTTCAAAACAATATCCAGTCAACACTCAGATTCACCTTCAAACCCTATGCACTAGGCTTGTATGCTAAAGATAAAGCATAGAACAACGATCCTGTTTCCTTGTATTTTTTTAATGATAACGAAGGGATTTCTTTCCTTAAAAAAGAAAAGGAATTTTATAGTACTGGGTGAGCAATGTGTCTCTTAATTTTAGGTTTGTATCCACTTTCCCACAAGATTTTAAAAAATCCACTTGATCATCTATTTCCTTGACTATCTCAGCACTGATATTTATTCTCAAGCAGCAAGAACAGAAAATCTGGGGTTGGAAATGCTAAGTAAACATAACCAGCCAAAAAGTAACCAATTCAAAACATGAGATACTCTGTGAAAGGAGCTGCATCCATAGGAGAGGATTTCTGATTAACAAAAGCTATCATTTAAAAAATAACACTGCTACTACTTTGGCTTTAAGGTCCTCAGTGACATGCTTTGGTTTTAAGAAGGGGGATAACAGTAAAACCAATCAGCTTCCTGAAGCTTCAAATGGGAAGACCTACAGACACCAAAAAAACCCCACCTTGTCTTGAACACAGCTGATAACTCTGTTTTGTTGATAAGTGGGAGGTTTTTGACAGACGAAAAAAGACAAGGAAAATGGTGGGAGAATAAATATGAGCTACCTCTATGGATCCTCTAAAAGTAAATCTTTAAAATAATATCATTAAAAATAATTTAAATGGTAAAACATTTTAAATCAGATTAAATTAATAGTATAAAGCTCACAAGTGCAAAAGCAGATAGTGGAAATACACACCTGAGACATGTCTCTACTAGTCTGCTAAGCAAGACCAGACTGACTTATAATTTACTTGTGTGAGGGAAGCAAGAGTTGATATAGTTGGCAGACACACACGAGATTCAGAAGTCCATTCTTTGAAAATTAATTTTATATCTCTAAACTGTTAATAAAAGGTATATTATGCCTAAATAGCCAATTTATTAAAAACAGAATGTAGAAAAAATTAGTAACTGAATATATTTTGCCGATTTATCATTCATGAAAAATAAAATAATGTCTTTCTTCCTATAGATTTAAACTTCCCTTTACTCTCAGAAAATGACAATGATGTGAGAGACTGGGATGAAATTTAGGATGAAGAGAATGAAGAACAACAGGGAGACAGAAACCATGTCCGAAAAGCTTTTCTAAGGATTCAGGAAGGAAGCTGCAGATGGTCCTACAGTAGCAGAAAATTCCTTTCACAACTAAGAGTATTTTTGAGAGCATCATAATTTCCTCAATTCCTCAACTGGGGGGAGGTAACAATTCATGGTTCTTTAGCTTTGAGATTTAGTAGTTCCAGATTTAAAAAACAAGAACAGGGCTTCCCTGGTGGCGCAGTGGTTGAGAGTCCGCCTGCCGATGCAGGGGACACGGGTTCGTGCCCCGGTCCGGGAGGATCCCACATGCCGCGGAGCGGCTGGGCCCGTGAGCCATGGCCGCTGAGCCTGGGCGTCCGGAGCCTGTGCTCCACAACGGGAGAGGCCACAACAGTGAGAGGCCCGCGTACCACAAAAAAAAAAAAACAAGAACAAAAACAAGTATCCCGCTCCCCCCACCTTTTAATACTTGTTGGAACGCTTCAATTTTAGTAGCTAAGGCTTAATACAAAATTTAAAATTATAACCCATGTTCTTCCTACAGAAATATGACTAGGGATGAAACCGTCACTGGAGCTGCTGTGATGGCTGTATCTACATGCTAACCTGGACTGTATCCAGCAACCTGTCATCTTCCGGTGTCATCCAGTGCATGATTTTAATAAGTCCATACTGAAGAGTTTAAAAGAAAGTCAGACAAATATATCTCTAAAGGTTTTAGATACTGCTACTGAAAAAGGCATTTAACAACTTGTTCCCCTGGAGAAAAACTTAACCAGGTTCATGATTATCTAAGATTCATGAGAACATTTGTATTTGAGCTCAACTCTGTGCCTAAAATCTGGAATTAAAGGAAACACCCACTTGAAAAAGATGAAGTGGGAAAGAAAGACTGTTATTTGCCTGCTTCCCAACAAACAGCTTCAGCTAATAGTTAAAAATACCTCTTTACAAGTATCTCCTAATATGAGACACTAACAGTAATCAAACAATCGTTTTTAGACTTCTAAATTTTTTTCCAAACGAGGGAAGAAAAAGTCACAAATGACTTCTGTACGGTAAATATAAAACAAAACTCAGCATTTGAACAATTTAAAGCAAATCAGCACTTTCTGGCTAGAAATGACTTTTCAGCTTATAAATCACTATAATTTTTAGCTTCAAAATTTTATGTGACAAAAAATAATTAAGGAATTGAAAGACTGAGAGGGCCCCTGAGAAATCAGCTGATGCCTCTTACTTGCTTTAAGGAATGACCACATCAGCAGTGGAATGGAGAGCGCCAGGTGGCCTAGGAAGACAGGCTTTCATCACACTATTAAAGAACATGTTAAAAATATTTTAGGGCCTGTACATGAGCACACTCATGTTTCTGGTTCTTTCCCTTTTTTTGGAAAGAAAGAAAAAGTACTCCCCAGGGTCCATTACATAGGCACAACAGACACTTCTTTGAATTCTCCTGGATAAAGTTGGGGACACCCTATTATCAAAATGATCTGAACACCAAAAAGCACAAGATGGAAAAAATATTTTTTAAATTGTTTTTCAAAAAATAAAAGTAGAATAGGAAAAAACTTCAAATTCGAGAAACCATTTCATATGGAATGGACATTAGCAATTAATAAGTACCTGTATTTTATTTGTCTGAAGCAGACATGACATTACTTAAAAATAGACTGTTTAATCATAGATGAAGCAGAATGAGATGCTTGTTAGTATAAGCTCAAAGGCAAACAGTTAGTCCATCAAGTTAGTGACATCAAGTTAGTGAACTCTGTACCTTCTCCTATGAATGGGAGGTCTCCTGACAACATCCCCAAGAACTCGCATTGAACTGAAAATGAATGGTGGAAGAGGTCAGTGTTGAGTTGAAATAAAGTGGATACAAATGCATGAAACATACAGACATCACACTGGGAAGAGACACAATGGCCAAAGAGAAATAGTTCAGGGAGTAAGGGAATGAAAGAATGTGGAATCAGGAAAACATCATGACCAAAAAGGCCTGATAATTTTTGAGAAGGGCTACTTTGCTCCCTCCTTGCTCTAAGGAGTTAATCAGGTGACCAAGAATGAGGTTTATTAAATTATAAAAGTAAAAGGATTTTTTAAAAAGGCCATTCAAAACTTTAAAAGGGTTTTCTTAAGACTCTACAATTCAGGTTACACTGTATGCAGATAACACTATAAGAATTAGTCAAACTAATTAAAGTGAACCCTAACTCTCATTCCATTATCTCCAGAGGTATTGGCACAGTGGTGCTAAGCAATCCTTAATGATAAACTCAAACAGGAGGTTCCATGGTATCACATAGGTTGAAAATATAAACAATTTAGGTGATACGGTTCTAATCTTAGCTCAGTCCTAAAATCATGTAATCTTGGGCAAAATCATTTAATCTGAGCTTCAATTTCCTCACTGGAGCTACATGACCCATGAAGTCACATCTAGCTCGGAAATCAAAGTCATAGCAAAGGGATCCATAGTGGTTTATAAAGGAAAACAGATTATATATAAAATAAATCCTCATTTCTCAATGTTGTCATCATCTAAGACAAGTATATCCTGTCAAGAAGCTTCTCTTGCTTCAGGAAGGGAATTCTGGCTGTAGGGATCATTCCCCCAACCTTATTTTTTCTTGTGGTGTGAATGCTTTAAAAAAAAAAAAAAAAAAAAGTACAGCTTGAATAAAGCTGGGAAGGAAAGCTTTTAGAAACTGCTTTTTACATAATCTAGGATTTCAAATATATATAAAAACTGCCCATCAGATAAAGCAACCGCTTATTTTTAAGCTTAGCATTCTGAACTCCACCCCAGAATAATACGGAGTTCTAGAAAGAGCGCCTGACCAGGAAACTGGAAACCTGGATCCCACTGACCTTGGGTAAATGATATAAACTACCTGCAGAGTCTCATCTGCAAAAATGGGGTTAATCCCACCTGACTCATGAAGATGTTGCAACATTACATGAGACAATGTGTTATTAAAAGAATCTGAAAAGGGTAGCAAGTCAGGAAGGTGTAAGATATGATGAAGGCAGGGACTCTGTTCACCTCTGGGTCTCCAGAACGTAGAAATGCCTGACGTGCACGCGGTGCTTAATATATGTTGGCCGAACAAAAGAATAAATGAGTGAGTGAATGTGATCAGATTACATGTACTTATAGCTATGAGCCAAAAAGGAGGTCAAGGAATTTTTAAAAAGCAAACAAACCAATAATTGCTGCCGGTGAACCGTTCTATCAATTGTTTTACAACTGTCAGCCTCCTCCCTTGGCTGCTTGTCCTCATTAAGAAAGCAGCTTTGGAGCAGGCACACCTTTGCACATACAGTAGGCCTCATGGCACTTGTTCTTTACACTCAAAGCCATCTGCTTAAATTCATCTAGGCAGCCAAGGGTCAGAAGCCAATCCAACTTTTCTTAGCGCCTGCTTCCAAACTGAAGGTATGAGACTGGGTGGCACTTACAAGAGAGCCAGGCTGATAAGCCTGAGTGATACATGGAAAAACCCTAACAACTGAATGATTATTATGATCTCTTAAGGATTAAACACTGGTAATTTAGACTTCATCAAAACTCTGCACTAGAAACAGATGGCAATTTCTATGAAGCACTGTGAAGACTTAGATGTGTTGAGACTTTAAGAGTTCATGTTTATTTCTTAATTCAAAACTGACATGAAACTATTCCCCCCCAATTTTCTAATCTCTGAATTTCATGAACAAATCTGGCCTGAACAAATGCTACCATTTATTAAACACCCACGTGACTGACATATTTCACTTGTAATCTTTATTATTACAAATATTCAGAAAGGCAGGTGTTTTACAGATGAGAAAGTTAAAGCTCAGAAGGGTCAAGTAACTTGCCAAGGCTATCCACATAGAAAGTTATAGAGCTAGAGTTTAAACACAGATTTTCCTGATTCCAAAGCCTATATTCTTTCTTCTATACCACGGTGTCTCCTAAAATCTTTTACTAATAATAACACCAAATCAAAAGCAAGCAGACACTGAGAGACTAGACAAACAGCCTGCCATCTCACCTCCGGTGGTTCATTTCTGCGTCACTGGCTGCGTTCTTCCCAGGACCCCAGCTGTGCCTCCGGAAAGGGGACAGAGAGCGCATAGAGCTCCTCAGGACAGAGCAGTTTGCAGGCACTTCAGTGATGCTGTCCATCTCCTCCTCTTCCATCTCACCTGAGCCAGCAGGCTCACTCTCACTCTCTCGACCCTCAGCTCCCACCCCATGGTTGTAGAAACCATCAAGACATTGCTGGTCTCTGGACCTGTTCAAATTTGAAATCTGGGGGAGGGACACATCACTGCCATGAGAAGAATGTCGATCCAAGGACGCTGTGTCATCGGTGGAGGAACTGGATCCAGTGATATCACAGGCCAACTGTTCTTCCTCAGGCTGTAATGGAGAGAAAGCACGTATGGTTGGAAATGGCAGGACCAAGCAGACAGCTCTCTGTTATTCCCCAGCGAGCCAATGCCTTTACAGTGGGTAGGACAGGCAAGATCACAGTTGGCTTCAAACAGATTTCTTTCTTAAAGCATGATCACAGATGGATTCAAACAGCCTCCAGTAAAGGTAGGGTCAAGGTCTATGCTCTTTTTACCCTTTTACTAGAGGTGCTAGATGGGAAGTACATCATTTTCCCTTTTTTACAGAGGAACAGATCTAATTCAAGTCAGTTTTTTTCAGTCAATACCATCAACTGAAATGAAGGGAAACTATGTCTCTGAGGCTTCTGCTTATGAAAACTCTAAATTCATACCATATAAAGTTTAGGTTTTCTTTGTTTTGTTTTTTTTACAAGCTTAACTAAAAACAAGGTAGTGTGCTTGGCTACAACAGTGATATACTGAAGTTTATATTCCAAAAGCAAGTCTAATTGTTTTCAGTAGCATTTTGAAAAATGCAGAATAGCTTATTATCCCACCTAAAGTCTGCCACAAATGCCCAAATTCTGGCCACAAACACCTAAATGCAAGAAATCTATCCCCTTTTTTCCTTTAACTGAGTACTGGCTGAGTTTTATCGAGCCAACTGTACATAAAATAATCAGTCCTGGCAATGCAGCCTTTGATAAAGTGATGATGCTCTTTCCCTGGCCAACTTCTAGAGCCTAACAGGAATTGTGCCATTTTGATCCCAGTGGCCTGACATTCTCCACGTGCTGAAAGACACCAGAACACATAATTTGATGGGTGAGGGAAAGGTAAGCATCATGGCATTCAAAAAATAAATGTATCCAAAAGATAAGTAAAGTGTCTAAAAAGATACATGTTCACATTCTGAGTTACAGATGTTGGCACTGTACTATCTTAATACCCTTATTTTGCATTCTTATGGGATAGGGAACAAGGAATAGAGAGAGATATTCTGTGATTTTTTTTTTTTCCCCCTTCACAGTATTTCCCTAATCAGTCAATCTACTCAGTTTTAATTAGGAGTAAAGAAACTTACAGCTCTTCAAGAAAGATTTTAAAGATTATGGAAACTAATGACTCCTGTTAGCTTTGAAACAGAAAACAACTCCCATACTAAAGGGAGTGCCACTTTAAAGTCTTAACATAACACTTCAAAAGCACTGTACCTTCTGAAAGCATTCTTTATACCTCTGGGGCTGGATCTCACCAGCTCATATGAGCTTTTTTTTCCACCCTGTAGAATCCCGTTTCCTACGTTAATTGCTCTTTAAACGATGAGTGAGGGAAAGATGCGAGGGGACCACTGGACAGTCAGAAATCTGAGGCCCAGACTGTCTCATGGGCTCCCCCACCCCTCCAAGTACAAGAGAAGCAAGATTTGAATGGAGGTTGATTTCAACTTTTAAACTGCCCTGTTCTGTTATCTTAAAAAAAAGAAAACCAACCCTGTAAGGAAAAGATCACCTTAAAAAACAAACAAACAAACAAAACCACCCTGTAAGGATAAGATCTCAAAGTCAATATCAGAAAAGTCCTCAGTGTTCCCTTCACTGGGCCACACTGTAAAATAAAACTATATGCTTTACCAAGTAGATTCTAAAACAGGGTAGGTCTTATTTTAAAATAAAATTATCGATGACCCCTTTTAAGTTAGTGAGGATTGACCTGGGCATCCTAAAGTTTCTATTCCTGGGGCCACTCTCCACAGAAAGGGAGACTATAAATGGTCATGAATACCAACTTTAGAAGACACTTTTAGGATGTCTTAGCTTTTTCACTGTACTGTGTTGAATAGTGTCCTCCTCAAGTTCACATCCTTTTTGGAATGTGACCTTATTTGGTTGAGTCTTTGCGAATGTTATTCGTTAAGATGAGGTCATACTACACTAGGGTAGTTCCTGAATCCAAAAGCAGTAGTGTCCTTATAAGAAGAGACAGCAGCCCCTCTGATACATTGCTTTTAGGACCTCCTGCCTCCAAAACTATGAAAGAATAAATTTATGTTGTTTCAAGCCACCAAATTTGTGGTAATTGGTTACAGCGGTCCTGGGAAACTAAAGCTGCCTAAATGTCTAATTCTCAAAACAATACCAAGGGACAAGCAGAATGGGCATCAAAAAAGCAAAATGTGTGATGAGCCTGTTTTAAAACACACAAGCAAGGCTTCAAAAGATATGAAAGCTTTTGAGCTGAAGTTTCCATTTATCACACATTCTTCATACAAGTTAGCTCTTCCCAGTGTGAAAATGACTTGCAGATGGTAGAATAGGTTTCTCTGTAAAAAGGAGAAATCTGCCTAGCATACAGCCTCAACATAGCCTTGTTCCTTGTGTGTGCTATGGCATTTCCTGGTGTGTGCTTTTAACTCTGAGTTTTTAAAAAACAAAAAACACAAAATAAAAGACCTGGGAGTTTTTTCATAGTAACACGTGATTTCTTTAGTTTTGCATTCCTGATCCTGATTTAAGAATCAGGTTCACACAGTATAATATTCTTACACTCAAGTATTTTTGTGAGCTAGCAGTTATTATCCGAAAAGGGAAAAATAGGACAAATTCAGAAATTAAGACTGAGCTCATTTATTAAGTACTGAGGCAAATGGTTTTAACTTTAGACTGAATCTAAAGAAGGCTCTAAACTACTTTTCTCCAAGTTTTTCTTAGCATTCTCAAAAGAATTTCCCAACTTCGTCACATCTTTACACTACCTTTGCAGACTAGAAAGTAGTCAGTGGTGTAGCGAGAAATCAAACCCAGAGTATGGTCGTAGCCTTTCTACAGCTAGGTATGTGTCTACGGATAAGTCACATGATGATCTTTAGATCTAAAGGTTAGAAATTAATATAAGGTCTGTTGAAAAGTATTGTCCATTTAAATCATGGATAACAGAGGAAAGAAGGAAAGCAGGTTTTTAAAACTTCTGAACTGTTTTTGCAATGTTCCCTTTCCAGTCCCTGAATTTGTTAGTGCTAAAGTTTCTAGAGATGTCTGCCAAATAACAGATGTGAGAACTACTACTTCCACCATTTTCCTCCCTCCTCAAAAAAGTACCAGATTGGGGGGATGCTGTTTTTTCATTTATATATATTAGAAACGGAAAAAAATTATGGCTTCTGACACAGACAGAATGTTCCATGCCTAATAGTTGAAGCTCCTCTTAAGAGTTTTTGAGTTGTCAGTCTTTCTTCAGAGAGGTCTTTTCTCTTAAAATGTCTGCTAATTAAACGACTTTCAAGACTTAGGAAATTATTCCTGATTATCTGGAGGAATGGTGCCATGGGATCAATTAAACTAACACATTTTTTAAAACTTAGATTTGAATCCATGTAAATCAAATGTACTAGTTAAACTGATCCCATGCTGCCATTCCTCCAGACAATCAGGAATAATATCCCAAGTCCTATATATATATATATATATATATATATATATATATATATATGTAATATAAATATATATTTATATGAATACTTACGCATTTATATATAAATATATATAAGAATGAAATATATGTACATATATATTTTCATTCTTATAAACAAACGGCCAAAACAATTGTGATGAGTATTAAGACTGGGTTAGGGCAGAGAAGTAGAAGAGATGTTAAAAGGTGGAAACAGGAGAGAAGGGGTGGTTGGGAGTCATGTATGTATGCTAGGGAAACTAAGACCAAGTCTACCTGAGACTGACACACAAATCCTTCCTCTCTTGAGTATTCATAATTGGGTTTCCCTCCTGCATATAGGAGGACGGGAACACACACAAAAAACTATCATCTCTACCATCAGCTTCTCTCTCCTTGGGGTTTATAAAATTTTGAAAATCTGCAAATGGTTATCAGGCTAGAAAAACCCAATAGGCCTCAGAGAGAATGCCCTCTGAGCACTACAAAGGTGTGAGAGCGGCTGGTCTTTCCAACACTAGCCTTAAACAGACAGTTCTGGCTTCAGGGGCAGGGGCTGAGTCCAACAGAGTGACCCAAGGGTACTTGGGTTTTGCTTAATTTAAGGCCAAATAAACTAGAGAGAATGAAATTACAAAATAATTACACAAACAAAAGTTAATGTAAAAGTCCAAAACAAATGATGATTTTTATATAAAGCTTGAGAGAATCTATTACTTAATATATGTGCAGTATAACTATTACATAAATTTGAATAATAATTATTTACTGGATACTCACCATGTGTGGGGCTCTATACTAAGTGATTTCGATGTATGATTTCTTTTAATCCTCACAACTATTTCCTTTAGTAGCTATTCTTATTCCCATTTTATAGATGAGAAAACTGAAGCTCAGTGAGGTTACATAATAAACTCAAGTTTCTAATTTAACTGATCTGGAGTAAGGGCCAGACTTTTTTTCTTTGTCTTTGTTTTTTTCCCTTCTTCTTCTTCTTCAAGCTCTCCAGGTGATTCTAGGTACAGCTAGGATTCAATCCTATTGCTAAAAACTACAGAGCTGTTACCGCAGCTGGGGGCAGACAAATCAATAACAAGATAGGACACAGGTAGCAATACTATAAAAATGTGATAAGTTACACTTCATCAAAAATTTAAAAATTCAGTTCATCAAGACAGCATTATCAAAGTGAACAGGTAGCCACAGAGTGGAAGAAAATATTTTCAAAATGTAAATCTAACAAAGGACTGGTATCCAGGATACATATATAGAATTTCTACTTCTCAACAACAAAAAGATAAACGATCTGATTTTTTTAATGGGCAAAAGAGATGAACAGACATTCCATAAAGGAAGATACACATAAGTGGCCAATAAACACATGAAAATGTGTTTAACATAATCATTAGGTGTCAAGGAAAAGCAAATCAGAAACACAGTGAGCTACCACTACATGCACACCAGAAATGCTACAGTCAAAGCAAAACAAAACAATTATACATGTTGCTAAGGACGTGGTGCCACTATAATTCTCATTCTTGCTGTTGAGAATAAAAAATGGTACAACCACTTTGGAAAAGGGTCTGGCAATTTCTTATAGAACTAAACCTACACTTACGATATGATCCAGAAATTCCACTCCTGGGTATTCATCTAAGAGGAATGATAATATTTATATTTCATTTATATGAAGTTCTGAAATAGGAAAAATTAACCTGTGGTAGAAAAAAATTAGAACGGTTGCTGCCTCTAGTGGGTTAGAGAGGAGACAGACTGGGAAAGGGCATGAGAAAACTTTCCAAAGTGATATATCCTTATGGGCATTTAGGTTACAAAGATGGGTGAATGCATTAATCAAAGGTCACTGAGGTAGAGCTGTTATGGAAAACAGTATGGAGGTTCCTCAAAAAATTAAAGGCAGGACTAACTGCCATATATGATCCAGCAATCCCACATCTGGGTATATATCCAAAGGAAATAAAGTCACCGTCTTGAAGAGATATGTGCACTCCCATGTTCAAAGCAGCATTATTGACAGTAGCCAACATATGGAAATATCCTAAGTATCCAACGACAGATGAATGGATATAGAATTATTCAGCCTTGAAAAAGAAGGAAATCCTGCCATTTGCGATAACATGGATGCATCTTGAGGGCATCATGCTAAGTGAAATAAGCCAGACACAGAAAGACAAATACTGCACGATCTCACTTAAATGTGAAATCTAAAAATGTCAAACTCATAGTAACAGGGAGTATAATGGTGGTTACCAGGGGCTGGAGGGGTGGGGGAAATGGGAAGATGTTAGTCAAAGGGAACATACTTTCAGTTATGAGATGAGTAAGTTCTGGAGACCTAATATACACTATGGTCACTATAGTTAATAATAAGGTACTGTATCCTTGAAATCTGACAAGAAAGTAAATCTCAAGTGTTTTCTCCACACACATAAAAAGTAACTACGTGAGGTGACAGATATGTTAGTTAGCCTGATTGTGGTAATCACTTCACAATGTATGTATGTAATATGTATGTAAGTATCATATATATGTGTATTTATATATATATATATAAACAACATGTCATACACCTCAAATATGATTTTTATTTGTCGATTATAACTCAATAAAGTTGGGGGGGAAGTCACTGAATGGTACTCTTGAGACTGCATACTTCATTGCATGTAAATTTTATAAAAAAACAAAAAACAACAACCCTATAAACAAATACTGAATTCTAAGTATTTAGGGGTGAAGTGTATTGATATCTGTAAGTTATTTTGAAGTGCATCAAAGAAATTAAATGAACTGGTAGGTGGAAGAATGAGAGACAGATGCATAACTATGTAACAAAGCAAATGTAATAAAAAGTTAATTGCAGAATTTAGGTGGTGGATGTTCACTGCACAATTCTTCTAACTTTTCTGTTTCAGAATTTTTAAAATAAAATGTTGGCGAAAAAAATGCCTGACTGGCTTTCTTAACCAGTGTCACACCATATAGGTATGATATAGATATGTATATAGAGAGGTGTAAACATTATATACACTTACATACATAGAAATATAGAAATAGCTATGCAGTTTATATCTTTTTACTACACCTGAAGGAATCATGCTTAATATTGCCAAAATACTAGTCCTTTAATTTTCATTCACTTACTCGTCAAATACTTATAAATTATTATCTATTATATTATACACAGGACACTCTGCCATGTGCCTTGAAAATAAAAGCTCATATTTTAAAATCCTAATGTATGCCAATCACTTAATCCATTTATGTGCAATACTTTATTTAAGTATCTGATAGCAAGCATCAGCCCTGCTTCACAGTTCTGAAATTACAATAATTTTAATACTTATTCATAAGTGATTATAGTTTTTCTAATTTGGATTCTGTAAACATATTTACTTTTATCTCTAAAAGTTTAAAATAAAAGGTAAATTTTTGGCTTGGTGTTTAAGTACTTGAGAGCAAACTACAGCAATATAAAATAAAGGATTTTCCTTTAAGGGTTAGCATCTTAGGGGAGTTACTTTGATTTTCTTAATTGTGGATATGTCTTATAACTTGGAGGAAAAAACAAGGTGTAAGGGCTTTACTTTATCTCTGGGAAAAGAGGCAGCAACTATCAGTATTTTCTGTGGCTTTCAATTATCCTTTTGGATAACAGAGTGGCCCAGATCGTGTATTTTATGATCACACTTTTCTTTCTTAGCTAGTGCCAGAAAGCATCCTAGGATTTCTTCTCACGTTAAAAACAAAATTTAAATTTTATGCTGTTGATCTATGGAAAAAAAGAACTTAGAAATGAGCAAATATCCATAAGAATAAACATGAAGCTCGCAACACTCACCAAAGAGTCATACTTGCCAGGAGGCAGGCATACTGAGTGGAAACATAAGATTAAGTGGAAAGTTCTGACAAACATCGCAGGCTAATGTTAAAGAGACCTCTGTTAAGGCCAGAGTCACACAAGTGGCTGCAGGAAGTGACCTAATGCACCACTCATGGTTCGCAGAAAAGGATGTTGCAATGCCTTGCCTACAGATTATTTTTTAGAGAAGGGAGAGTGGGAGGGCTGGAGCCTGAGAAGAAGCTCTGGGACAGTCTGATGTTTCACAGTACATGTTGTGTGGATGACCACAGAGGAAGGCTTTTAAGGAAGTAGCTGATGGCCTGTCTGCCACTGCCATGCTTCTATATAAAGCACTGGTTATTAAAGCAGGTGTCTGGAGGTTGAGAGCAAAATAACAGAAAATGAACAGATTTCAGAGTTAGGGCTACGTACAAATCTCAACTTTGTTACTTACCAGCTGAGTAATTTTGAGTAAACTTCTTTACCAATCAGAGCCTCTATTTCCTCAGGAGTATAATGAAGATAAAACCACCCACCTTGCAGGGTTGCTGGGAGCATGAAATGTGATCACATACTTTAAAAATTCTGTTCAGTGCCTAGTATAAAGTAAGCATCTTGTACACATGAGTCTGTCTGTCTCCTTTTCCCGTCACATGTAAACCCTGGGTTTTATGAATGCTAGAGAAAACATTATTGCAAAACCTCTCTGTCACTAACAACAGTGGTAGAGCGGAGACACTAAGAGGAAGGACCCTCCAAATCTCACCCCAGGCCATCAGACATTCTTCTGTCAGCATGAAGAGGTGAAAGTGCATCCGCCATTTCTCGACTTCCTGAGGCACCCCAGTACGAAATGTTGGTCAAAGTTTATTCAGGGATATGCTTCAACCTTTAAAAATTTTATCTGTCCAGTCATCCTGAAAAAACTGCCAAATCTAGCACTGGCCATTTGTATGAACAATCTCCTAAGTGCTTTTGGCAGTTCGAATAATTAGGTAAAATGTAGTAAATTCTAATTCCCCTTAGCTAGGAAAATCATTCAATTTAGTAACCAGAAATAACTATCATTCTGCAGAGATGGTAACGCCCAGGGCAAGCTGTCATGCACCTAGGAGGTTCAAGCAATTATTTCTTAATGGAGACTTTGCAATTTGTTAAAAATTTCTTAGTAAGAAAATTTTCACACATATATAAATGTTTAACAAATCCTCATGTATCCATGACCCAGCTTCAGTGATTACTGATGACTGTTTTAAAGCTGGAACTTAGAGATATTATCTAATTTATTTATCTCGGACAAAAGCAATACATTTTTAAAGACATGCACCTTCGGAATGGTATTCCCCTTGAGGGGAGGTGGACACTTTAGGAGTCCTTACAATGAAAACCTCAAAATCACAGTGGAAATTACCTAAATTCTGTTGGTTAAAAAAAAAAAAAAAAAAAAAAAAGATCATATTGGTGTCCCTCTCCCTAAATAACTTCTGAGAAGGACAGATCCTCCAAGTTGTGTGGACTTTTTACTTTACAGAATCCCTTCTATGAGTAACAATGCCATGAGTCTTTCCAAGGCCCTCTGGAAGACAATGACCACAAGGAAAAGGAATGAGGAAAAGGGTGAGGGGAGGCCAAGCGGGCATACGAGAGCCGCTGAGCAAAAATGAAGGGAAAGTGAAAGTAAATGCACAGAGGCTTAAATACATTCCAGACCAGAGTCCCAGAACGGTAAGCCTTCTTCTAGTGTAACTTTTAAACCCAGCATCATCACGCTGCCTTGGAGAACCTAAGCAGCCACTAACCCCAACTGCTCTCATCACTTCTCCAAAGTCATCGTGAACCCTCACAAAGGCGTCTGCACAGCTGCCATGTTTCTGCCCCCTCAACCACCCTCTATTATAAAGACAAGCACTTGTGGCATATAACTGAGTACCATTTGCTGATCCTGCTGTGGGAAAGGCCTCTATTCTTCTTAGGAGACAAAACCAACCTTGCTGCAACCAGATACAAACATAAGCAAAAGAATGCAACAACCCCCCCCCCCAACACACACACACACTCTCTCAGAGCTTCAAATTATATGAAAACACGAGGTGATTCATGTGGATGGGCTTGGCTTTTCACTAGTGAGAAAGTTTGGATTCCTGAGCAGAGCTCTAGAAACTTCCAATTAAGCAGGCTCCATGAGGACGGGTGACATCACCAAGCTCAGCAGCGAGCTTCAGGCCTAAACACATCAATCAGAAGGCTCTGTGGTTAGTTTATACACATGACGTCATACAGTCTGAGCTGTGGTTCCTTCCTGCCCCCTGAGAAGTATTCCCTGTCATCTGATTTAATTCACAATAAAGGAACTTCCATTTCTTTAGGCTTCAATGTGAGCTTCAAAACCTGTACGTAACCAGCCATGATTCTACAGAAAATAAAGTGGCCAAGGCCTCTTTCTAAGGCCTGGCAACCTGGAGCTTCATTCTCTGAAAGGGGGCATTTACACTTCTCTAAGACCTGAAGAGAAGCCCTGTAAGGCTAGCAGGAGTCACATCTTACTAGCAGGAGTCACACACTGAGTACAACAGTACCTTGGAGAAGATAATGCTGTCCACTTCTTCACTGGGTGAGTGAAAGAGGTCAGAATCACTTCCAGATTCTCTTTTAAGGACACCTTGTTTTGAGGCACACTCTCTGCCCAATCCAACATCCAGGAAGTTATCACATTCTGAAAAAGAAAATTTATTCAACCACTGCTTTAAAAAAAAAAATCAGTTTCTTTTCATTCCAGCCTTTTAAATCAACCAACTGATGAATCTCCCTCCCTCCTCATACTAAGAAGCTGTAAAGGACACAGTCGAATTAGTAGCTTTCAATTCTCAGTTGATACAGTTACTACAGGACAACCATGAGTTTGTCATGTAAACCACAGGTACAGAAAGATAAAACGATGATTCAGAACCATAATTCCACCTATGTATTTAAATAATGATCTTTTCCTCCTGGTAGTTATAGAATTTATTTCTTTTGCTACCAGAATCAGAAGTTCCTTATTAGGAAACTATGTGATAGGATCTGTGGGCAATTTCTGTTTTTGAGACTTAAGTTCCTTCTGGGAACTTGTTACTTTATCAAAATACCGAGATAAAAGACAAAGGGGGAGCATAACTAATAAAACATACCTGTGTATTAAACTCACGGGTTCTATTAAGCAATAACAGAAATATAACTATTTAAATTCTCCTACCTTTAATAGATCTGACATTGGATGAATAATGTGATGAAGAAAAATATATAATCTAGAATCTGTTTTCAGTTCAACAACTAGGATGTGGACTCTGGTGAACCAGACAGAGAGGGCCTTGATAGAAATATTACATTGGTACATCTAGGGATTCTAAAGATTTGTATGCTTAAATTAGCAAAGTATTTAACCCACTCTCTTCTTTAACTCTGTAAACAAAAAGGACATGTGACCTGATAACAACAGAGATAAAAATATCTCTGTGTACATGGTGAAACCAAGTAAGACATCAACCTCCTTCAAGAAGTTTTGAAGAATGAAGCGTTTCCATTCTAGTTAGCATTAAGCATGATTTGGAAAAACAAACGTATGTTTATCAAACCTGCAGGTGACACTAAGTGATGAGGGAGAGAGTAGATAACCTGGCTACCTAGCAGTTCATGAGAACTCTACCTGGAGGTTTTGCTTGAAAGCAAATTCAAGAGGAGTTCACAATACAAGGTTATGGCAAAACAAACAAATACTAATGGTTTTAGGCTCTATTAATAGACAATGCACCCAAATCCAAAATGGGGACAGTCTGGCCAGTATGTGCCACCAACACTGCACCTATACGGTTGTGTTTGTTCCTAAATATTGATAAATTAAATTAAAACACTGATAAACAAAAATGCATGCATGGTAATGAGGTCACCATGAGTGGAAACACCTGGGATACATTCAGGTTGCAGAGGAGCTTGAAGAAAATGTGTCTGAGGATGGCTGCAGATTTGCCCTGTGCCATTCAGGAGGGAGAACAAAGCCCGCCAAGTGGAAGCCAGAGCTTCACTATAACGGGGCTTCGGGCCATAGGCTGGCAGCCTTATAAAGTCATGAGGCTTGTTCACCAGAAGGGCTGGAGCAAAGGCTGAGTGACCGTGGCAAGACATTTCGAAAAAGCTGTCTGCGCAGAAGTGGAAGTGGAGACTGAACTAGATGACCCCTAATGTGTCTTTAATTCTTATAGTCTATGCTTAGACAATAAGTGTGTGTGTGTGTGTGTGTGTGCGCGCGCGTGTGTGTGTGTGTGTGTACAGGTCTGTGTTCAGAGATAATGAGAAGAGGAAGTTTTTCTTATCTAAATTAACTAATAACTGATCATCAATCAATAAATAATTTGCCCTGCATTAGCCAGGAATCTTAGAGGAAGGGTCAAAGAGGCGCTGCACTGATACAGGTCATGAATCACTTGTCAATAATATTACCTTTTCTATTAGTTAGGCATTTGACTAGGTACTGGGAATTATCCAAATAAAAAGAGATGCCTAATGTTTGTGTCTATGTGGAGGGGGGGAGTAGTTTACAATTTTGTAGTAGAAATGAATATATTAAGAGGTAATTTCAACACAGAAGTACAGAAAGGATGCCATAGGAATAAAGGCACGGCCCGCAGATTAATCTGAAAATGTTTCAGTTAAAGAAAAAATTACCTTGGTCCATTTCAGTCTTGGTCCAAACTATTTCTGAGTGTGTTAGTTAGTGGGAATAGCCTTGCCTTTTAAAGACTGGAAATCATGGGGATTCTGGAGTTCTGGTCCCTTTTTTCCCACATCCCAGAGTATGTACTAACTTAGGTGGAGCTGGTGGCTGTGATTTTTCTACTTGTTCCCCCCACACCTTTTCCCCACTTGGAAAAATCAAAAACTCCACTCCATGGATGAGGGGAAAATAGGGGGACTGGCCAAGGAAAGAAAGGGCTGCCGCAGCAACTATGCTAAGGTGCTAGCTGTCCAGCTGGCAGTCAAACAGACCACGTCCCAATTCCAGACCTGGAAAACAGAGCAGCTTAAGACATTCTAACGGAAAATCCACGGGGAAGATCCGGACTCAGCCTTGGTAGGAATACCTCACCCAGAAAATAAATCCAAGCCAGCACTACAAGGGACCACAAACCAAGTCTGGGATGAGAATCTGCTGCTGTGATACAATGTTGGTTGGTGAGCTGGGGCGGAGGGAAGACTATGAAAACGAGGAACAAGGGAGAGAAAAGGACCTTAAGCCATTATGAAACCCCACAAATGGAAGTGGGGGGACCCTAAGGCAGAGCTAATCTATACCCCATTTCACATGTGTTGACAAGTTTTCAAAATGGATAAACTCTTTCCTTTCTTCTTACATGCCCCCCTTCCTAAGGAATAAAGTGGAGCAGCAAACAAAGGTATAAACAGGAATGAATGATCATTGGTTTCAGAGTGAGGCTGATGTGGCTCAAATCTGGATCCGAATACTTATAGCAAAAAGATCCCAGGCAAGAAGGAATTTGACCCTCTAAGTCTCCATTTCCATACCAATGAAATGGGATGATTTGTACCTCCCTAACATAGTTGTAGGGATGGTGAGAAATAATTTATATATATAGTAACCAGAACTCCGCCCCTGAGTACACAGCAGGCATGCGATAAACATGCCTAATGGAGCTAAGGCTTCATTAACCTGTAATGTATGATTTGACAAGTATCCAGTAAGGACATTACACCTTGAGGGGGGCCAACCCCATTTTATGACCCATATATAAATCTGTCTATAACTTTTGTGTCCTGAGCCACTAGCTTTTTAAAAGCTAACAAAATGTGCACTTTTGAAGTGCTATCTAGTCTTTGAGGTTTCAATTATACATATGTAAACAAATTATAGTTGGGGAAGGGTAGGAAAACTTACCAGCAGCCCACTCACTGGGCTTTGCTGAACCATGTTAATCATAACACATCTGTATTTATTCCTATTTAAATAGGTTTGCATTTATCCTGGATTGAAGAGTATACAAAGTGATTTTAAATGTTACTACCTTGTTTAGTCTAACACTATTGCTCTCTTGAGCTGTGTTTAAAAGTAAAAGAAAAAAACCTACATGACTGAAAGTACCTAGAATTCACAAAACAATATGCCTAAAATAAAAATCTCAGGTCTGAAGTTCAGAAGCATAATCCAGATCTTGGGTTTTGATAAACTGAAGTTTAAAAAGAATCACTCTAAAAAAACCAAAGTCTTTTGGGGGCTGGGGTATGGAGAAGGTCAAGATTATGCCCTGGGGAAAATGCTCAGGGGTTCAAAATACATTTCCTTAAGCGAGTAAAATAAACTGCAGCATGTGAAGAAACTTCCTGTGAATATTCAAATTATGAGGCAACCTCTACATAGCAGACAATTTCACTGCCTGAGTGGTTGAGAGTAATTACACTTTTAGAAAAAGCCCCAAACAGCTTAAAGAACCAAAACACAGTAAGTACTATACTTTTAAGTAGAAGATGCTAGGGGGAGAGATAGGGAAAATGTAAGTTACATCTGTGAACAAGGTCAGTCTTATAATATTCGGAGACCCGAAACACAACTACAGCATAATAATATCCTTTAACCTCTTTTTCCACGTGAGAGAAAAACAGAAAAAAACTTTTCATATTTGTTCTGACACTTCCTTTGGAGCAAAGTCAGAGGACTGAGAATCAGTAGGAAACTTCTCTGGAGATAGAGGATTTGAACCATCTGTCTTTAAATTTAATACTACTGCAGGACATCCACAGCTAAACTGTCTCTAAAAGACCAGTAAATGAAAACTTGGTAATTTTTAAAGCAGGTCAGTGAAAACTGGACAGGTTAACAGAGGTTTTGTTGGGTAAAGTCGACTCAAGAGCCCAAAATGCAAATTACCAGCTGCAAGAACAGGCACAGAGACTTCAGTTACTCACCAGGTCATTCGGACTCTTCCCTTAAGAAAGGCCAGTAAGGCTTTAGGGATGGAAGACAATAGAGCACATAGACATTAGGGAACGTACCTTACGTCACAGTGAATTAGTGGCTAAACTTGGATAAAAAGTTGGGATTCCTAACTAACCACAGATCATGTGCTGTGTCATTAACCAGGCAAGGTCTTAAGAGAATTTTACCCTCATCCAATGTTACTAATACCTCATGGGTGCTTAAGGAAAGACTCAATTGCTGACAATACTTCCAAAGATTATGGCTCTCAATCTTGGCTACAAAGCAGAGGAACCAAGGGAGCTTTTAAAGATTCTGATGCCCAGACCACACCCCAGCCCAATTAAATCAGAATCCTTAGGGGCAGGACCCAGAGATCACTACATTTTTAAAGCTCCCTAGGTAATTTCAACGTACAACCAAAATCGAGAGCCCCAGGATTAGTCCTTAATAATACATATTTATAGTTTTACCATAATAAGAAACCTTTATCACATGTACATATGTGCACAGCACATATGCCTTCACAGATGAATTAATAAATCATAAAGCCACATGTGAAAACTTAATACTGAAGTGAAATTTAGGTAATTACGTGTTCATTTTCAACTGTGAGACAAAATGCCTACAAACCCAAATCACATACACCCCTTCTTCTGATTTATCCCATTAATGCTCATGAAGGACAGACCTTGAAATCAAACAATCTGTTATTAGAGTGGGAATGTGGCTCTAGAAAATGGACATTTTGGATGAGTTATTCAAGCAAATTGGAAGTTGGAGAATCCCCGCGTACCTGCACTCTGCGTCGGAGCCAAGAGAGATGCTGCATCTGGGCATGGCTCAATGGTACACCAACTTTCTCGGTTTATCTGAAGAAAAAGAAAAAGAGATTGACCTTCAGATGGTGAAGTAGTGTGGGATGTTTATACAGCTGTTGCAAGTATATCTACCACACCAACACTCCTATCTTTTTCTTTAATATTTTATTGCAAAGTGGGTAAAATTATGTCAAGAAAAAACCTTTTTCACAACACAACAAGGCAATCTATACTCAATTAAGACTCTAAAGAAACTGTCAGTAAAAGTTAGGCATATAAAAACAAAAGGAAAAAAGATATACAAAGAGGAAGATCATGGTGCAGGCCAATGGTGAAATAAAAAAGAAAAATAAGTTAACAGGTGAAAAGGATCAAATATTGAAATATGCATTCCACATCCTAGGTTGCAACTCAGAAAATGCAAAAATAATTCCTATTTGTTCAAGAATTACTGTATGTTGGGCATCAGGTTAAGAATTCTACATATATTATTGCATTTAATCCCCACACTAGCTCCAAGAAGTTTGTAATATCTCTATCCAAAGAACAGCTATGCTTGGAGGAGTTGCTAAGGTAATAAATGGCAGGACTGGGAATGGAATACAAACCTATGTGATTCTAAAGCATATTGAGAAGCACATACACCCGCCTTAAACCATTTTTTTTAAATTTAGCCTTTACAACTCCAAACCATCTTAACATTATAACTTTCCACTTTCATTAGATTAAAAATAATGTAATTTTTAAAACTACCATTAGAGATTTCAACAGCCCTCTCTCAGTAATTGATAAAACAGGTAGACACAAAATCTGCAAGAATATACATAAAGAACTTGGAAAACATCATCAACCAATTTGATTTAATCAACATATACTGAGCCTTTTACCCAACAATAGAATACACATTCTTTTCAAATGCACATGGTATGTTCACCAAGATAGAATATATTCTGTCGTATAACACAAGTCTCAAATTTGAGGATTAAAATCATATTAAACATGCTCTTTGACCATAACAATATCAAATTAGAAACCAAAATCAAAAAGATATCTGGAAAAACACAATATTTAAAAAAATTAAAAAAAAAACTTCTAAAAAGAAATCTTAAGGAAACATTAAATATCAGAAAATATTTCAAGCTGAATAAAAATAGAAATATCACATATGAAAATTTGTGAGATACAGCCAAAATAATGCCTAGAGCAAAATTTATAATATTAAATCCCTGTTTTAGAAAAGGAATGTCTCAAATCAGTGATCTACGCTTCCACCTTAAGAACTTAGCAAAATTAACACAAAGCAAACATGATGAGTAAAACAAAGAGCAGAAATCAGTGAAAGAGAAAACAGAAAAATAAAATCAATAAGATCAAAAGCTGGATCCTTAGAAGATCAGTTTACTGATATCAGTAAAACTTTAACTAGATAGACCAGAAAAGAATTCTAAGTTAAAAATTACCAGTATCAAGAATTTAAAGGGGGACATCACTAAAGATCCTACAGACACTGAAAGGATGATAGGGAAATATCAATATTACGAACAAGAAATACAACAAGTTAGATGAAATGGAAGCATTTCATGAAAGACACAAACTACCAAAATTCTTTCAAAAAGATACAGATAATCTGTACACCCTTATTCTATTAAAGACATTGAATACATAGTTTAAAACTTTCCTGTAAGGAAAACTCCAGGCCCAGATGACTTCAAAGGTAAATGGCACCATACATTTAAGGAAGAAATAATAGCAATTCTACACAACTCCTAAGGAAAACAAAAGAGGAGGGAACAATATACAGCTCATTTTATAAGCCCAGCATTACCCTGACACCAAAACTAGACAAAGACGTAAGAAAATTATAAATCAATATCCTCAGGAACATAGACGAAAAAATCCTGAACAAAAATTAGGAAACTGAATCCAGCAATATAGAAAAAAGATAAACATCGTGACCAAATTCATCCCAGAAAAGCAAGGTTGGTTTAACATTTGAAAATCAATTTATTAATAGACCAAAACCTCTCACAAACTAATGACTATCAAGAGATGCAGAAAAGAATTTGGCAAAATTCAACATCTAAAACTCATAGAACACTGAAAACAGAAAGGAAATTCCTCAACCTGATAAAGGGCATCTATTTAAAAAATCCTGATACTTCACTCTGAGATCAAAAACAAGGCAAGAATGTCCACTCTCAGCACTGTTATTCAATAGGTACAGGTTCTAGCCAATGCAGTAAAGCAGAAAAAGAAATAAAATGCATAGATGTAGAACAGAAGTAGTTACTACTTTATTCATAGATGGCATGATTATCTATGGAGAAAATCTCAAGGAATCTACAAAAATGCTACTAGAATAAACGAGTTTAGCAAAGCTGAAGGTTATAAAGTCAATGTACAAAAAAAAAAGTAATACTAGTCCTATATATTAGGAGTGAACAATTAAAAATTAAAGTTAAAAACAAAAGTAATACAATTTACAATAGCATCAAGAAATATAAAATAATCAGGCATAAATTTAATAAAATATGAGTAATACCTGTACTCTAAACACTGCAAAACACTACTGAGAAAAATTAAAGCAGGCTTAAATAGAGACACCATGTTCATAGATCAGAAAACTCAATTCTGTTAAATGTTAATTCTCCCCAATTCATCACTACTTGATCTCAAGACTTACTATATATAAAAGCTTTTTTGGGAGATTGGTTCAGGATGGCGGAGTAAAAGGACGTGCGCTCATTCCCTCTTGTGAGAGCACCGGAATCACAACTAACTGCTGAACAATCATCGACAGGAAGACACTGGAACTCACCAAAAAACATACCCCACATCCAAAGACAAAGGAGAAGCCATAATGAGACAGTAGGAGGGGCACAATCAATAAAGTCAAATCCCATAACTGCTGGGTGACTCACAAACTGGATAACACTTATACCACAGAATTCCACCCACTGGACTGAAGGTTATGAGCCCCACATCAGGCTTCCCAACCTGGGGGTCCGGCAACGGGAGGAGGAATTCCTAGAGAACCAGACTTTGAAGGGTAGCAGGACTTGACTGCAGGACTTGGACAGGACTGGGGGAATCAGAGACTCCACTCATGGAGGGCACACACAAAGTGGTGTGTGCATCGGGACCCAGGGGAAGGAGCAGTGACCCCATAGGAGACTGAACCAGACTTACTTGTTAGTGTTGGAGGGTCTGCTGCAGAGACGGGGGTGGCTGTGGCTCACCGTGAGGACAAGGACACTGGCAGCAGAAGTTCTGGAAAGTACTCCTTGGCGTGAGCCCTCCCAGAGTCTGCCATTAGCCCAACCAAAGAGGCCAGGTAGGCTCCAGTGTTGGGTTGCCTCAGGCCAAACAACCAACAGGGAGGGACCCAGCCCCACCCATCAGCAGACAAGCAGACTGAAATTTTACTGAGCTCTGCCCAAAAGAGCAACACCTAGCGCTACCCACCACCAGTCGCTCCTACCAGGAAACTTGCACAAGCCTCATAGATAGCCTCATCCACCAGCAGAAGCAAGAAGAACTACAACCCTGCAGCCTGTGGAACAAAAACCACAATCACAGAAAGACAGACAAGATGAAAGGGCAGAGGGCTATGAATCAGATGAAGAAACAAGATAAAACCCCCAAAAAACAACTAAATGAAGTGGAGATAGGAAACCTTCCAGAAAAAGAATTGAGAATCATGATAGTGAAGATGATCCAGGACCTCAGAAAAACAATGGAGGCAAAGATCAAGAAGATGCAAGGAATGTTTAACAAAGACCTAGAAAAATTAAAGAACAAACACCTAGAAGAATTAAAGAACAGAGATGAACAATACAATAACTGAAATAAAAAATACACTAGAAGGAATCAATAGCAGAATAACTGAGGCAGAAGAACAGATAAGTGACCTGGAAACAGGATGGTGGAATTCACTGCCACGGAACAGAATAAAGAAAAAAGAATGAAAAAAAATGAAGACAGCCTAAGAGACTTCTGGGACAACATTAAACACAACATTCGCATTATAGGGGTCCCAAAAGGAGAAGAGAGAGAGAAAGGACCCGAGAAAATATCTGAAGAGATTATAATCGAAAACTTCCCTAACATGGAAAAGGAAACAGCCACCCACGTCCAGCAAGCGCAGAGTGTCGCAGGCAGGATAAACCCAAGGAGAAACACACTGAGACGCATAGTAATCAAACTGGCAAAAATTAAAGACAAAGAAAAATTACTGAAAGCAAACAAAGGAAAAATGACAAATAACATACAAGGGAACTCCCATAAGGTTAACAGCTGACTTCTCAGTAGAAACTCTACAAGCCAGAAGGGAGTGGCATGACATATTTAAAGTGATGAAAGGGAAGAACCTACAACCAAGATTACTCTGCCTGGCAAGGGTCTCATTCAGATTTGATGGAGAAATCAAAAGCTTTACAGACAAGCAAAAGCTAAGAGAATTCAGCACTACCAAACCAGCACCACCAAACAACAAATGCTAAAGGAACTTCTTTAAGTGAAAAACACAAGAGAAGAAAAGGACATACAAAAACAAACCCATAACAATTAAGAAAATGGTAATAGGAACATACGTATCGATAATTACCTTAAAAGTGAATGGATTAAAATGTTCCAACCAAAAGACACAGGCTTGCTGAATGGATACAAAAACAAGACTCATATATATGCTGTCTACAACAGACCCACTTCAGACCTAGCGACACATTCAGACTGAAAGTAAAAACTCTCCAGAAAGTGGGTATAGAGGGAACCTACCTCAACATAATAAAGGCCATATATGACAAACCCACAGCAAACATCATTCTCAATGGTGAAAAACAGAAAGCATTTCCTCTAAGATAAGGAACAAGACAAGGATGTCTATTCTCACCACTATTATTCAACACAGTTTTGGAAGTCCTAGCCATAGCAATCAGAAAAGAAAAAGAAATAAAAAGTATACAAATTGGAAAAGAAGTAAAACTGACACTCTTTGCAGATGACGTGATACTATACATAGAGAAACTAAAGATGCCACCAGAAAACTACTAGAGCTAATCAATTAATTTGGTAAAGTTGCAGGATACAAAATTAATGCACAGAAATCTCTTGCATTCCTATACACTAATGATGAAAAATCTGAAAGAGAAATGAAGGAAACACTCCCATTTACCACTGCAACAAAAAGAATAAAATACCTAGGAATAAACCTACCTAGGGAGAATAAAAGACTCTTTCTTATATGTAGAAAACTATAAGACACTGATGAAAGAAATTAAACATGATATAAACAGATGGAGAGATATACCATGTTCTTGGATTGGAAGAATCAACATTGTGAAAATGATTATACTACCCAAAGCAATCTACAGATTCAATGCTATCCCTATCAAATCACCAATGGCATTTTTTATGGAACTAGAACAAAAAATCTTAAAATTTGTATGGAGACACAAAAGACCCTGAATAGCCAAAGCAGTCTTGAGGGGAAAAAAAAGTGCTAGAGGAATCAGACTCCCTGACTTCAGACTATACTACAAAGCTACAGTAATCAAGACAGTATGGTCCTGGCACAGAAACAGAAATATAGATCAATGGAACAGGATAGAAAGCCCAGAGTTAAACCCACGTACCTATGGTCAACTAATCTATGACAAAGGAGGCAAGGATATACAATGGAGAAAAGGCAGTCTCTTCAATAAGTGGTGCTGGGAAAACTGGACAGCTACATGTAACAGAATGAAATTAGAACACTCCCTAACACCATCCACAAAAATAAACTCAAAATGGATTCGAGACCTAAATGTAAGACCAGACACTATAAAACTCTCAGAGGAAAACATAGGAAGAACACTCTTTGACATAAATCACAGCAAGATCTGTTTTGATCCACCTACTAGAGTAATGGAAATAAAAACAAAAATAAACAAATGGGACCTAATGAAACTTAAAAGCTTTTGCAAAGCAAAGGAAACTACAAACAAGACGAAAAGACAACCCTCAGAAATGGGAGAAAATATTTGCAAACGAATCAACAAAGGATTAATCTCCAAAATATATAAACAGCTCATGCAGCTCATTATTAAAAAAACAAACAACCCAATTCTAAACTGGGCAGAAGACCTAAATAGACATTTCTCCAAAGAAGACATACAGATGGCCAAGAAGCACATGAAAAGCTGCTCAACATCACTAATTATTAGAGAAATGCACATCAAAACTACAGTGAGGTATCACCTCACACCAGTTAGAATGGGCATCATCAGAAAACCTACAAGTAACAAATGCTGGAGAGGGTGTGGAGAAAAGGCAACCCTCTTGCACTGTTGGTGGGAATGTAAATGGATACAGCAACTATGGAGAAAAAATATGGAGGTTCCTTAAAAAAGTAAAAATAGAATTACCATATGACCCAGCAATCCCACTACTGGGCATATACCCAGAGAAAACTGTAACTCAAAAAGACACATGCACTCCAATGTTCACTGCAGCACTATTTACAATAGCCAGGTCATAGAAGCCACCTAAATGCCCATCGACAGACGAAAGGATAAAGATGTGTTAGGGCTTCCCTGGTGGTGCAGTGGTTGATAATTTGACTGCTAATGCAGGGGACACGGGTTCGAGCCCTGGTCTGGGAAGATCCCACATGCTGTGGAGCAACTAGGCCCGTGAGCCACAACTACTGAGGCTGTGCGTCTGGAGCCTGCGTTCTGCAACAAGAGAGGCCGCGACAGTGAGAGGCCCGTGCACTGTGATGAAGAGTGGCCCCCGCTTGCCACAACTAGAGAAAGAAGACCGCACAGAAATGAAGACCAAACACAGCCAAAAATAAATAAATAAATTAATTAATTAAAAAAAAAAGATGTGGTACATATATACAATGGAATTACTCAGCCATAAAAACGAACGAAATTGGGTCATTTGTAGAGACATGGATGGATCCAGAGACTGTCCTACAGAGTGAAGTAAGTTAGAAAGAGAAAAACAAATATCATATCTTAACATGTGTATGGGGAACCTTGAAAAATAGTACAGATGAACCGGTTTGCAGGGCAGAAACTGAGACACAGATGTAGAGAACAAACGTATGGACACCAAGTGGGGAAAGCGGCAGGGGTGGTGGTGGGATGAATTGGGAGATTGGGAATAACATGTATACACTGATGTGTATAAAATGGATAACTATTTAAGAACCTGCTGTGTAAAAAAATAAATTAAAAAAAAAGTACTTTTAGAAGTTTGGATAATTTCCCAAAAATGTAGAGATAGTGAAGGTTTTAGTTCACTGAAGTATTTGTTTTTGTATTGTTAATAGCTTTAGCTTTTGGAATGCTAAAATTAAAAAATTTTAAACTCAAAAATAAAAAAACCAAACATTAACTAAAATCCATGCCCCCCCCCAAAATAAAGAAAAAAAAAGCTATATTGTGACTTCCCTGGTGGTACAGTGGTTAAGAATCCGCCTGCCAATGCAGGGGACACTGGTTCAAGCCCTGGTCCAGGACGATCTCACTAAGCCCATGCGCCACCACTACTGAGCCTGCGCTCTAGAGCCTGCAAGCCACAACTACTGAGCCTGCGTGCCACAACTACTGAAGCCCGCAAGCCTAGATCCTGTGTTCTGCAACAAAGAGAAGCCACCACAAGGAGAAGCCCGTGTACCACAACAAAGAGTAGCCCCTGCTCGCTGCAACTAGAGAAAGCCCACGGGCAGCAACGAAGACCCAACGCAGCCAAAAATCAATCAATCAATTTATTTTTTAAAAAGGCTATATTAATAGAGCCAGTTTGGTACTGGTATAAAGACAGGCATACAGATTGAAAGAACAAGAGAGAATCCACAAATAGACCTTCACAGATATGACCTATTCATTTTTGACAAAGATGTCTAGGTATTCCAGTGAGGAAAGAATAGGTTTTTAACAAATGAAGTTGCAAAAATTGGGTGTTCATGTGAAAACAAACAAATAAATCTCCCCCAAATCTCAAACTTTATATTGTCTATAAAAATGAGCTCAAAATATATCTAAATGTTAAACTTAAAACAACGAAACTTATAGAAGAAAAGAGGAGAATGTTTTTTGTGACACTGGGTCAGGCAAAGATTTCCTAGCATGCATTAAAAAAGCATGAAAAAACCTTTTAAATTTGACCTCGTCAAAATTCTTTTAAAGTCTTGCTCCTCAAAAAGCATTGTTAGGAAAATGAAAAGGCAAGCCACAGACTGGGAGAAAATATTTACATAACATGTATCTTCTAAAGGACTGGTAATTAGAATATTAAAATACACATAACAACAACAACAACAAAACCTCTTACAATGCTGTAAGACAAACATGCTTTTTCACATAGGCAAAAGATTTGAATAAACATTTCATCAAAGAAGATTATGAATGGTAAATAAATGCAGGAAAAGATGCTGAACACCGTTAATCATCAGGGAAAAGTAAATTAAAACCACAAGGAAACAACAGTCTACAGCCATTCAAATGGTTAAAATTAAAAACTGGTAATTCCAAGTGTTGCCAAAGATGGAGCAACTGAAACATTGGTAACATTGCTGGGAGAATGCAAAATAGTAAGTCACTTTAGAAAGCAGTTTAGCAGTTTCTTATAAAGTCAAACATATATTTATAGACAACATAGCAATCAATCCCACTGTGGTATTTACCACCCCAAAAATCAAAATATACCTTTACACAAAGACTTTTACTGGAATTTCATAGCAGCTTAATTCATGATAACCCCAAACTGAAAACAGCCCAGACTGTCATCAATGGGTAAACGAATTGTGATACATCATTCAATGCAATAGACTCAGAATCAGAAGGAATGAACTACAGATACAAACAACATGGACAAATCTCAAGATCACTATGTTAAATTAAAAGAAAAAAGCCAGACAAAAAGACTACCTACTGTATGGTTCCATTTATATAATACCTTAGAAAAGGCGAAATTAATACAAGAAAGCGTATTAGTGATTAACAGGGACTGGAGGAAGAGGCTGACTGCAAGGGGACAGGAGAGAACTGTAGGGGTGATGGAAATGTTCCTATCATGACTGTGGCAGTGACTACACAATTCAAACATTTGTCAAAACTCATCAAACTGTGAACTTAAATTGGTGAGTTTTATTGTATATAAATTATATCGCAATAAAGCTGAAAAAATGTATCCCCAAAAGAGAAGTATAATATTTCATTTTAGTTTTTACCACTCCCAAACACCTTAACATTATAATCCTCTAGTTTCATTAACACTGAAACAGTCAGTGGATTCTAAACAATGTAAGTAGGAGTATTCAAACAAATTACCAAGTAGCTGAATATTTATTATGCTCAAAGATGATTTTACTTAACGGTTTCTACAATATCATGTGTACCTACTGGTAAATTTCTGATCTTTGGTGAGAAGATACTAAACTATATTGGTGAGAAGGACCAACAGTTTTACTAAGTATGCTACGTGGGATAAGGTAGAACGCTATGGGACATTCTGTCAAATTACAACTGTGTGACAAAGAAGAAATGCAAGGAATTAGGCTGCTTGCAAATAACCATGAAACAAAACACCAAATCATTCGCTCATTTCAGCTCTTTCACCGTTAGAGAGGAGAGGAGGTGGGGACCAGGGGCCATCAATGTTTCAATTCCTGGTGTGTTACAAAATGATGCCCAAAATTTGAAAGTTATCTTGAATGGAAAAGAAAATCTCCAGCAGGTTCCCTGAGATTATGCAAAATATCCCCTTTCAAAACACAATCTGAATGTGCCTAAGGAAGAAACCTCAAATTCAGTAATGTTAACAAACCCTATCCACATCTTTCAAAGAACTGAAACAGCAAATTTTCTTTAAAAACAAAAAAATCTTCCATTTAGTGAAGGATTTTCTTACTGTGAACTGCATCTCATTTGAAATGAGCCAAAGTTCACTTCCAGTGGAGTAAGTTTCTCTGTTAACAGGAAAAGCAAGAGTCCCGAACTGCTGTACTTTTGCTCCATGAATAGAGCAACAAATTTAAATGGTAACAGAAATAAGAAAGCAGTTCCTTTAAACAGCGAAGAATGCCAAGCCGCTCTGCATTATCAGGACTTTGCTCTCTCCCCTTCCATGATCTTCAACACCTCTTCAGTCAACATTTTAGGAAACTTTGTTAAAATTCTTTATCTGAGAATGTTTTTCGTCACCTTTTCACACATCATTCCATAGCCAATAAGTAAACCGAACATTCTTGCCTTCAATATTTGAGGGACTAATACTCTACACTTTTCATGTAATTTTAGGCATTTGCGTGTTACAGAAAGTGAGTTATACATTTTGCAAAATAACATATAATGTAAATAATCCATAAATATTTATTTAAAATAATGTATTACTTAACAAAAATAAAAAGATTTAAGAGTATTACTTAAAATAATATATAATAAATACTGAAAGAAATTAAAATTAAATCAAACCTCTAACTAAATACACTAATTTCTGAATAACAAGGATGAGAACATATTAGCGGTGGGAGGCAATTCCCCATGGGTCTCCCCTTTTTCTGCATGTCTTGTGAGCAAAGGACACTGACTGTCCTTTTGTTCTAGACTACCTTTTCAAGAATGTCTATGTATCAAACAGCCTTGGAAGATAGAGATATTGCTTCTTTCTGAAGCAAAGGGCAGATGTGTTGAATCAGAGCAAACGTCAGGTAGGCTTACTGCCCAATGTAAAAATTCCGGTTTCCTAACGTTGGGATTCCTCAGCTGTGACAGAGCATCTACCTGGGCCCCTCCGTATTGCCCCCGTGAGACTAGGGAAGCAAGAAGAACCAACGAGAAGCTAAGCTGATGTTCATGGTGCTTTTTGAACGATGAGTAATAAATTCATCTGTCTCTGACCCAGGAGTTCCCTGACTTCAGCCAGCAGCCATGAAATTGTCAGGCTAACTTGGTACCTTACAAGCAGGGTAAAATCTCAGACCCATCACATTTTGACAAATTAGTCTATATTAAACAGTATTAAAACACTTAAACACAGTGGCAGCCAAAAATTTCTCAATATGATCACACCTATGTGGTGAAAAACTCTAATCTGATTCAATTTTTCACTGAGTGGTTATGCTTGAATAATGATAAAGAGACAACTAATATCCATTTTAATTTTTCTATAGTTTCCTGAATTTTCTTTAATGACTGTGTTACTTTTTAAAAAATTTAATTTTTATAAACGTGGATAGTACAGAGTTCTCATACACAGGGTCTCACCAGTTTCTTCAATGTTACATAATCACAGTACATTTGTCAATACTAAGAAACCAACACTGGCACACTACTATTAATTAAATTACAGACTTTGGATTTCATTCATTTTCCCAATAATCTTCTTTACTGTTCCAGGATCCAATCCAGGACACCACATTGCATTTTGTGTGTGTATGTGTGTGTGTAATTTTGCATTTTAAGACCTTTATTGAAATGTAATTCATATACTCTAAAACTCACCCATTTAACAGAGTTGTGTAAGCATCACCACTAACTAATTTTAGAATACTTTCATGGCACCAAAAAGAAACTGAGTAGCAGTCACACCCCACCCCAAACCCAGTTCTAGGCAATCGTTAATCTACTTTCTGTCTCTACGGATTTGCCTGCTCTGGACATTTCCTATAAATGGAATTGTACATTATGAGGTCTTTGGTGACTGGCTTCTTTCACTTAGCAAGAGGCTTTCAAGGTTCATCCGTGTCTTAGCATGTATTAGTACTTAATCTTACTGCCAAATAATGTTCCACTGTATAGACATGCCCACATTTTATTTATTTATTCTTCAGCTGATGGACATTTGGGCTGTTTTTACTTGCTGGCTGTTATGAATAATCCTGTTGTGAATAACCATACACAAGTTTTTGGTGGACGTGTTTCATTTCTCTTGGGTATACATCTAGGAGTAGAACTGCTGTGTCATACGATAACTTTATGTTTAAAATTTTGAGGAACCGCCAGACTTCCAGAGTGGCTGCACCATTTGACATTCCCACTAGCAACGTATGAGTGTTCTAATTTCTCCACACCCTTACCAACACTTGTTACTGTTCTTGTCTGTGTTTTGGTTGTAGCCAAACTAGCAGGTATGAATGGTACCTCATATGAGTATATGAGATATACTTCCAACCTTCCATTCTTTTAAAATGGAAAATATTTTTTAATCTATTGGTTACTTTCTAGGAAAGGAAGATTCTATAAAGACACAATGCTAAGCACGCTCAGATTTGTTTCCTTCCTTCTTTTATTAAAAAAAAAAAGTACTAAATAGGGACTTCCCTGGCAGTCCAGTGGTTAAGACTTTGTCTTCCAATGCAGGGGATGTGGGTTTGATCCCTGGTCCAGGAGTTAAGATCCCACATGCCTTGTGGCCAAAGAAAACAAAACATAAAGCAGAAGCGATATTGTAACAAATTCAATAAAGGCTTAAAAAAAAAAAAGTACTAAAACCTTCTGTGTATCAAAACATTGTGTCAAGCCTTAAAAGCAGAAGTAGTAAAAGAACTGAGTCCTCAAAGAACTCATAGTTTATGTGAGAGAGACATGGAAATGTTAAGTAAATAAGCGTTCCATAGCATTTTGCACACATCAGGCACTGAAATGTGTGCTGACTTGGACAAGGTGTGCTGTGACCAACAGAAATGGGAATTAGAGTGAATGGGATACTCTAATGACAAACCATACCTGAAATGCTTTATACATTTCTGCCCAGGTCACAAATGTGACATACAGACACTGGGCCAGAATAACAACTCTTCTCTTTCACTTCATACAAGGCATTGCACAATATATAGAGGGGGGAGGTCAGAGATTGCCACGCCCTTGTAGAGGCAGGAGAATTCAGAGAGATGAGTTTCACAGAAGTTAACGAAGCAGAGGGCTGAAAAGAGAAGGTAGGTCCACAGTGCCAACTGCTGCTGAGAAGTCAAAACTGATAAATTTTTGAAAGGAAGTTACTGAATTGGGCAACTGTGAGGTTTGTGGTGAGTTTGGAAAGAACAATTTTAACAAGACAGGTGATACCAGAATTAAAACTGTAAAACATCTCCTTATATTTCTAAATTCATGGTACTTTAAAGTTTGCAAAGTACTGTCACCTAGATTTGACCTTTTTCCTGTCCCACAAGAAGGCACACTACCATTTTCAAGAAGAGGCCACACACTCAGTGAGGCTAGATTTGGGGATGGTATAGTTGTGTGTGAACTATATTGTACTGGTAACTTTATCTGCTCAAAAGACTGTAAGCTTCTTGAGAACTGAATCCCATCTTTTATTCCACGGATCTCCCAATGAGTAGATGGTAGATGCTTAGCGAATAATCTTTGAATTCCTTATCATCAATGATTTTACAGAGAACTATAAGTTGGGAGAACCTTCAGGATTATCACTCTGCCTCCCTTTACTAGCTCCATTCAAGGGGGATGGGGGCACATCCCCCTTTAATAAGAGACTCGAAGGAGGTAACACAGCACTTAGAGACAGAGTGAGGACCCAGTTTTCCTCACTTCCAGTCCAGCGCTCTTTCCCCACCCCTGCAAATGTCTCTTCTTATTCTTAACTTTGTCTCAGAATTCATATTTTGTTTAAACAATTTTTAATAGCAATATGAAATTGGATAAGTCTGGCAAATTGCATTTAACATCTCTGGAGAAGATTTGTTGGAAAATAGAGTCAACGTTCAATTTAGACCAAAATATTTAGAAAATAAAGTATTATCATAACGCAACAACTAAAATATGGAACTGTGGATGCCGATATTCTGAACATTGAAATGCTGTAATTGAAAGAAATGTTTTTTGTTTGTTTTGGCTTTGTCTATTTCAAGGAGCCTGCATTTTCAATCACTAACAGTTAATTACCAATGATGTACTGAGAAGGCTCACTGTCTCTAAGTACACAAAAAGCTTCAGGAAATCTGGCAATGATGCAGTTCCAGTCAGTTCCTTCTTTGGAATTAGGACTCATTCACAAACACTGAAAGTAAAACCTATACTGAAAATTAGTAAATTTCAGGTAAATCAAAGACTTCCTCACCAGGAAAGGATGGGGAAATCTAGCATAACAAGTCTTCCTAGAACTATCTTGCTGATTCATTCACACGTTGGCCAGTCAGCTTTTGGGGAGTACTGTACCCACTTTAGGCAAGGAACAGTGTCAAGGTACAGCAATAGAAAGACGAATCATGATCCTGATGACAACTGGCACAATAGGTCCCACAGTTTTAAAGTATGAGGGACCTCTCTGTTCATTTAAAATGTCAAGGGTTACATCTGCCTCCACATCCCAGGATGACACACGTATAACCATACGGGTCTAAGGCTTATCAGACCCCATGAAATAACTTACAAACTGGGGACTACAGGTTGGGAAACAGACTAGTTTGTGAAATACAATAGGTAAACTAGTACCTGAAACCCAGAGAGGTAAGGAAGTCTCTAGTATAAAAAAAGATCATTTCTGGCTCAGAGATTTGGGAAAAGCTTATTAACAAAGCTGGTGGTATACGAGGTAAGCCCTACAGGGGGTGAGGTGTGCTTAAAAGAGAGAGATGGTAAGGCAGGGCACTCCAGCCACGTGACAAAGAGGATGAGCAAACAGTCAGGACGCTTCAGAGCTGGAGTGCACAGCCTTTGGTGGCACAGACTCCTTCAAGAATCTGAGGGACGCCATGGACCCCTTCCCAGAAACACACATGTATGTGTCCAGTCAGTGGTTCTGTAGCACAGCTTTACAACTCAGAGCAGAGACTTTTCCTTAGATGTTTTTGAGGAGCACGAAAAGCCCATGAGTGTCCAGAAGTATAAACTGAGGAAAGAAGAATAATGGGAGATATGGCTTTGTTCTCTACCAGGGTGGACCCCTCTCCCCAATTTTATAAGCAAGGGAGTGAAAAAAAAATCAGTATTATACTAGGAAAACAACTGTAGAAATGTACAGATAAAATCGGACAGTGGGGAGGAAAGAAGCAGCATGGGACATCCAGGACACACAAGACCAGTCAGGAGGGGCCCAGACTGCTCTGGTCTGGAGACAGCGTGTGCCTGGACTGGGGACATGGCCTTTGGAGCACAGAAGAAGCAGCAGGTCAGCAAGCTGGTACAAAGGGCAGAACCCACAGAAATAAGAGAGAAAGAGGAACCAAAAATCCACAATTTAACAGACTTAGGAAATCCAGAGGAGATGATGATGGTGCCTTCTATCTGACTGTGTTGAGTTTTAAGTGTTAAGATGTCTTCCAAATGGCTAAACAAAGTTATGATTATTGAGAGAAAGGTTGGAACTGGCTTCATCTGTTCTTGAGTAAAAGGTGAAAAGAATGTGTAAGAGAGTAGAGGCAGAACACACCAAGAGAAAAGACACACTGAAGGCAGCACGCATGTTAGATAACACACATCTACAGATGAAGCAGCTTGGAAAGCTGGCTTCTTACAAACATAAACAGCATAAAATTGAGTGTGGATTAACAAAATGAAAATAAATCAAAACACAGTGAGCTACCACATCACACCCGTCTTTGGATGGCTGTTATTACACACACACACACATACCACCACCACCACCACCACCACCAACAACAACAACCACCTCCAGAAAATAACCAGTGTTGGTGAGAATGCAGAGAAACTGAAACCTTTGTGCATGTAAACTCCTGAGAATGTAAAATGGCACAGTCACTGTATAAAACAGTAAGGGGGTTCCTCCAAAACTTAAACAGAATTACCTTATGATCCAGCAATTCCATTTCTGGCTACACACCCAAAAGAATTGAAAGCAGGGACTCAAACAGATATTTGTACACCAACGTTCACAGCAGCAATATTCACAATAGACAAAAGGGGAAAACAACTCAAATGGCCATCAACAGATGAACGGATAAACGAAAGGTAGTACATACATGCAGTGGAATGTTATTCAGCCTTAAACTAAGGAGAGAATTCTGACACATGCTACAACATGGATAAACCCTGAAGACCTTATGCTAAGTGAAATAAGCCAGTCACAAAAAGGACAAATACTGTATGATTCCACTTATGTAAGATACCTAGAGTTGTCAAATTCATAGAGCCAAAACACAGAATAGTGGTTGCCAGGGACTGGGGGAAGGGAGAAATGAAGAGTTATTGTTTAACAGGTACAGAGTTTCAGTTCGCAAAGATGAAAAAGTTCTGGAGATGGACAGTGGTAATATAATAGCTGCACAACAATGTGAATGTACGTAATGCCACTGAACTGTACACTTAAATGTGGTAAATTTTATGTTATGTATGTTTTCCTGACCCCCCTCCCCCCCCAAAAAAAGGGAGTGTGCAGCAGTTAGAGAGAAGCGAGCTTGTTTAGAGAAAAGAAGCCGCACAGTCAGAAGGAGCATTGGTAATCTGGGCCAGATGCTACCAATCATGGTCAATGCCATTAACCAGAAGACAAACTCCTTATGCACGGAGTGTGGAAAGAATGTCAAAACATGTATCAGCGTTTTCAACCACATCCTGTATACAGTAATAGCAACACCAAGCAGATCATATTCATGTGTGAAAAATACTGTGCTTATTGTATATAAGTAAGCTGTTTAAGATATAAACTGGATTACAAAACATCTCTCCCGCTTTTTGCCCGGTTTCAGAATCACTGATGTGACAGATAAATTTACCCTGGTCTTGGGGCTATTTTTCAACAACTCCCCTGTTTCTCACTCACACAATGAGATAACTTAAAGGCCACACACACTACGTTGCTCCACCTTAAACATTTTCAGAGTGCCTGCTATGGGCCAGAGAAAATGCCAGGCCCTGATTATAAACATGACAACACACCTCTTCTCATGTTAGTCTCTTTTCTAAAAGGTGACTTCTAAGACTCAGGTTTCTATATTACTGGATGATGACCTGGTTCTCTGTACTACCGACACTCTTCTTAGCCAGCTCTGAGACTAGGCTTGGAAGAAGATTCTGATCGCCAGCGGAATTAGGAGACAGACTAGAAAGAAACAGCAGTGTTGAGACTGCTAATAATTTGAGCTTAAGAGAAAAACAAAGATAATGATTAATAATAAGCCCCTTTATCCAGGTTTTGCCCTATGGAATCTCTGAATTATTAGCAAAATACAGGATTGGCAACTGATTGAATGGGTAGGAGAGGAAACAGTTCAAAATGATTCTGAAATTTTGTTTAGCAAGTAGTTGGAAATGAGGAAAACAGAGATTATGCCATTAAATATTCACATCTTTTGGAGGAATAAGTTACCAAAAACCACTTTCTGGCTCTGACTCCATTTATGATTCTGTAGCTAAAACACAAACTTAGTCCTTTGTCCACGTTATATCTCCATGACAACCAGACCATGGACACTACAAGTACTGAACATCCAAAGTCCTGGTGAGTTATAGTGCACATGGAACACGGGATAAGAGAAGTTAATTCAAAAGAAATGTCGATCCATCCTGGTAATTTTTCATTCCTGTCACGAAGCCTGGGATCCCTTGTGATTATCTAAACCACACCTAAGTTGCGTTCCCATCAGTCTGAAAATAGAGTTGTACATATTTTCAGTGGAGAGAGAACTCTTGTTTTTGGCAGTGTTTCTGCTACTGTTTATATCTGAACATCCTAATAATACAGCTCATGGTTACACCCAGCCTTCCCAGCCATTGCCTGTATTTACTTCCTCTGCAACTGTCTCAGGAGATCTAGCCAGAGTTACAAAGCTGGAACAAAAGGAAGCAAAAACCCCTCCATCCGGACATGGAAGCCAACACTTGAGTCCAAGTCTTTTCAGGGAATCTGAGTGTAACTGAGCAGACAGGCATAGTTGTCTTCAATCCTTAGCCTCCTTATGTCTTTTGTTTGAAGCAGCATGGAAGTGTCTTAAAGCAAGTAAACTTTTTAAAGGATGTGTATTTCTCTGGAAAATGACACTGGAGTTAAAGACAAACTACTCCTTCTGTGCTTTCACTAATGAGGTCAGGTGGCCTGCCCAAACATCAAGGATGGGGAGGGGGTCATCCTCCTCCGTGAACATTTTTATTCAATGCACACAAAACATGGTTGCAAATCTTTTAACCATTCATCTGATACTCTGAATTACTAGCGACAAAGTAAGTTCTCAAAAAATCATCAGTAACATGAAAAATCATGTTATTATTAGTAGGCAATGTTTTTCCAGGTACCCAAAGTAATAAAACTAGTAAAACAGAAATGGTCCCTGTACTAAAATCAGTTTAAGTCAGCAGTTAATCCTAGATTCCGACTCCCCTCTTTCTGGTATGCTAGTTTTGCAGTAAGTTCCTGTTACTTGGTATCCTCTTGTGTTAGGAGTGGTCTCTTACTCAATGCGCTCATGAGTTAGCTACTGAACCGCGTCAGACAAAGGGTCCTATCATTCACCAACTTGTGAGGTCAATACTAGCTTTTTGAAGGATGCTGAGGAAAATGGGCATGTTGATACCAAAGGGCCTCTGCCAAGAATTAAAATTCTTCCTCATCCCATTCTGTGCACATGATTCATAGTTACCAACCACTTATTGATCATTAGAGCCAGAAGGCATATATGCACTGGGGGAGAGGGGTAACCAATAAGGTGAGGAAGAGAAGTGTGTATGCGTGTACTGGGCTGGGGGATGGCGGCATGGGTGACCAAAGGATACTATCAACCTACACCTTATTATTTAGAAAAAAATTCAGAAAGGAGGTAAGATTTCAGAGGATGCTGGGGGCTGATGATGGGAAGCAAGAGCTGATCTGAGGATAAAGACCAGTGTGCCCAGCCTTAGGGAAATCCTAAGAGATGGCTTTGATGCAGAAAAGCTACCATGAAACTAACTGTACAGAACTCACAAAGGGAACAGATCAGAATGTGGAATAAGCCCAAGAAAGTATGGGTATATAAAAGAGGATCAGAATCTTGAAGTTAATCTACAGTGAATTATTCAGATGCCAATGGGAGGGACTGGAGTTGTAAAAGTGTGATACCAAAGAGATAGGCTCACAATCTAAATTTTGTGATGACAGTCATAATTCATCTCTCTGTTCTTACCCCCATCTCATCAGCACATCAAGTATAGTTTGCATAACATGAACAAATATTAAAAGATTAACTCATTCAATTCACAAAACTTATTGCGTATTTAGTACGAATGAGGGACACTGTTTAGATATAGTGAGTAGATAAAAAAATTACAAACTCCTTACTATAAAATAAAGCAATCTTCCACAGAAAAGGAGTGAGAAAATATACATGATCACTTGAGAACTGAAGTGGCATATACACCCAATATAATTATTTAAAAAAAAAAAACCACTGGAGTGGCATGGACATATATACACTACCAAATGTAGAATAGATAGCTAGTGGGAAGCAGCCGCATAGCACAGGGAGATCAGCTCGGTGCTTTGTGACCACCTAGAGGGGTGGGAGGGAGGGAGACGCAAGAGGGAAGAGATATGGGAATATATGTATAACTGATTCACTTTGTTATAAAGCAGAAACTAACACACCACTGTAAAACAATTATACTCAAAAACACTGATTAAAGACACAAATTCAAAATGGAAGATAACTGGAGACCACTTCTGAATGACGAAAAATCATTCTAAAAATTGTGTGGCAAAATGAATTTAGATGAGATCATGCACCTGTTCAAAGTGTTGTAGAACGAATTCCCGCACTGGGGAAAAAAGTGCTTGTGATAACTTCTAAGACTTCTTCCGATAGAAAAAGTTAGATTTTTAAAAATACATATATATATATAAATAAAAATTGATATACATATTCATGTAATAAGAGGAATTGGCTGACTCAAGAGACCTAGGGTAGCAAGAAAAAACATGAACTTTGAAAACAATCAGATCTGGGGTTGCATCCTATTACCTACTATGTGTGAGCTGTGAGAACTTTGGAAAATTACTGACTCTCCGAATCTGTTTTTCCACATGTAAAATGAGACAAACACTAGGAATGATGTAAAAATTAAATGCCTGTATCTCATACCCATCCACTTATTACCACTTCAGACCACAAAGCCATTTCAACATGCCTGGACTACCATAATGGTAGCCTAAGTGACTCCCACATGCCGGAATGACCTAAAAAAATAGAGAAGTAACATATCTAAGCAAAGCAAACTCCTCACCATGGCTGTCAAGGCCCAGCCCTCCCAGGGCCTGCTTATGACTCCACCCCGCTTGCTCAGTATTTTCTCATCACAATGGCCCTGCCCATTCTTCCCTACCTCAGGGCCTCTGTATCTGCCGTTCCTTCTTTCTGGAACGCCTTCCCTTGGTATAGCTCCAGCATCTCTTTATCCTCTGGAGAACAGTTTTTTAAATGTCAGCACCTCAGAAAGATCTTCTATCTGAAATACGATTCCCATTATTCCCACAGAACACACTGTTTATTTCTATCAAATCGCTAACAGTAATTTGTACTTTTTGTTTCTCTATTTACTGCCTGTCTTTAAGCAATACGAGGACTTTAAAGACCCGTGTGCCCCTTGGACCTAGCACGTCTGACATCAAACAGGTCATTAGTATAGTTTTCATGTAGAGCTCTCAGTGATGTCACCTTCTCTGTCTCCAAAGCAAAGAATCAGAACCAAACTCACCCGTCTCATTTCAAACTGAAAATAGCGTATTTTCAGGACTCTTTGTGTTTACTTATTTGTAATAAATGCTTACTTTCTGAGAAGTGAAAATCTTTCATTGCGTAAGGGCCGTATGGTGCAAAAAAATAATACAAACACAGGTACATCTTAAAAAAACCCTAATTATGTCCTTTATTAGCTGTGGCCTTGTGGGAAAAAAATCACATCACTCAAGTCCTTTACGTTCCTCACCCTGGCTCAGGAGAATCCTCAATCTCTTCATATGAAGGGGCGGGGGAACCGCTGCTGCCTGACCAGTCAGTCTCAAACAAAATAACATACATAAAAGTGTTTTGTTAAAACTGTAAAACAGCATCTACGAGGCCAATAAGCCTGTGCTACTTTAGCCCCATTCCTGAGGGCTTTCATGCCCCATGAGAGTGAAGAGCACTGAACACTTCAGCACTATTTTAAATGTACCATACTCCTTGTGATACTCAGATTGAGATTTTCTATCCTCCCTCCCCTCTTTTCCTTCTTTCTTTTTCCCCCAGACAGGTAAAATCATAAAGAGTCAAGCATATAAAGGTTCTAAAAACTAGTCTCTCCTAAACATGAGGTCAAAAATTTTAAAACATCACTGTGATTTCACAGCGGAAATCACATTTCAGAGAAACTAAAATGAATAATATCTCGGATCAAGTTCAAAATGCCAAGTTGCCCACTGCTCTCAGCCTCGGCCTGGCATATCAAACCACCACCTGACAGCGATCATGGAAGAACAGACGCCACGCCCTCCACAGTCACAACTCCTCCACCTAGCCCCTCGTCCAGCATGGTAGTGTTATTTCACTGACTTCTGTGTCTAGCCTTCTGAGCCGTTTCTTGGCCTCAATGGACCAATGAAAAGAATTCAGGAGTCCCAAGTAATACACTGAATTGATAAATCAGTACAACAGCTCCACTAGTTCCCTGACCAGGGCGATACATTACTACTTTGCCTGGACTCCCCTGGCTCTACACCTTCACAAGTTCAGGTACTGAGGGTCTCTTGGCAACTGTGAAGCACTTGCTTGGCTTCCAATTTCCCCTGCCTTTGCCAGAAAACCGCTAAACTTCCAAAAAGTGCTCCTTGAGTCGTCCAACATTCCCAGACTCCCATCTTATGGCTGGAGGAGTCCTTACTAATTTTAGATTCAAGGATGCCTTCTGTGAGCAATCAGCCATCCAGAGTCTCCGCCCCCATCCTGCTTAGACACCCAGCATCACTACCGGGAGAAAACAAACAAATACAGCTATTAACATTCAAAGGCTAGCCCTGAAAAGCAGTCAAACAAAGCCAAAGGGGCCACTCTGCCACTTTAATAAATAGACTGACTGGAGATCCTTCCAAAGGAAATAAGGACTGTCTATCTTTCCCCTCAGAGCTGTGAGGAGAGACGGCAGAAACAACAGATAGAAAAGACTCGGGCAAAAGACAAAGACAGAGGCAGAAGGAGAGAGACTGACAGAGAAAGATCCCCCCCCTCAGATGGGGGCCTGGGGTTGGGAGGAGAGGGGTGGGGATGACAGGGACAGAGGGACACAGACATCTGAGGAAAGGGCAACTCTGAAGGTGAATTTCTCCGTCTGTGATTTTCAAGAGTATGAGGTTCTCCTGAGCATAAGAATCCATTTTAAAGCAAGTAAAATGACACTGAAACAGTAAGCGGCTCAATGCTGATTCTGAAGTCCCCACTGTTTCTGTTCAGATATTCTGCTAAGAACCTTAAAATCACCAACCCAACCCAACACTCCCCACTGTTCACACACGCACACTTCTCAGCCATTCTCCCGATACAGGGGGGCCAGGGAATCCAGCTACTGGATTCAGAGACGAAGAGTCTGAGAGCTTTGGAGTGTGGCCCCTTACCTTCAGCAACACCACGTCCACAGTCCTGTCCACCTTGGAGATGTCACATAGGCTGTAGCGCCTCTTGTGCCGTTCATACATTTTGTCCAAATGCAGAAGAGAAGAAGTAAGATGCAGGAGACGTACCCACTGTCAACCTGGGGGACCACCGCGCTCCCGCAAGTCCAGAGCTCCAAATTTCTTACCGTGAGCTGGAGGGGAGTTATGACTTCCAGACTTCTTTATGTAGAAAACCCTCAAAGGGTCAAAAAATGAATTAAAGAAAACCAAGCAGAATCCCAATTCCTTGAACGGACTGAGAACTTCCTGGCCAACTTCAGAGCACTGGGATGATGAATTTACAATTTACAATTCATAATATGAACAATAAATGCTTCCAGATGCTATACCTTAGGCAGATCTTGACCGAAAGAGAAGCACACACCATTTCCATCACTGGCGATAATTCCAGTGGAAAAATTAAGAATTAACCGGCTACACATAACGGCTGACGCATGTGGTGGAGTAGCCCAAAGCAGGCAATAAAAATCCAGTATGTACTTTGTCAGGAAAAGAGAAAGAGCGAAGAAGGGAAGACAACTCTAATTTGAAGGGATGATAGGAAAAAACTCTCTCATTAAATCCTCTTCTTGCTTATAAAACAAAGACAAGGAAAATCAATTTTTCCTTTACAGGAAAAAAAAAAAGTTGAAGCTCTGAGATTCTGTTCAAAGTAAAGAGTCTTTAGTCAGCCTCTTGCTCGCCAGGCGGTAGGGCTTGCTTCTGATTTCAGCTGAAAATATCTAATGACAGCAGAGCGAAAGGAGGGGAAAAAAAAAAAAAAAAAGACCACTCCTCCCTTCTTGCTCCCTCCCTTCTTGGGCGCTGGCCCTTCCCTACCCCAGAGCCCTCACCCCTTTTCCCTGCCTCTCAGGAACGTCACTACTTGCCCTTTCAGCCCTGCACCAGCAGCCTCGGAGGCTTGAAAACCTAATGGCAGTGGTGGGAACGTGATTCATCCACAGACGAAGAAGGGAAAAACAAGGCTTCCTTTTCCAACCCGTTTCCTCCTCCTCCCCTTTCTCCTCCTCACGCTGTTCCCCATGAAAAAGGCTCTGTCAGGCATTTCCAGATGTACCCCAAGCGCTCTGATGTCGGGGGAGGTATGGTAATAAAGGGAGGGGGTGTCATCCTAAACACCACAGGCAAGTTCAACACACTTATCTGTTCCACGAAACTGGGGAAATTGAAACTACACAAGGCAGACACTGCATCTCCCTGCCAAATGCAAGTCAGTGATTTAATATGAGAAAAATGCTAGCCAATATTTCAGGGCTATGTTTCCAGGATCCAGAAGGGGTTACAGAAGTGACTGACAAGGCTTAGAAATCATCAAGAGGTCAGCTTTTTTTTCTTGGCAGAGAGGAAGGGAGGGATGGGGAGGTGGTAGGAGGAGCACTTTAAAGAAAATTTTAGAGGAAAGGAGTAGAATGACAGGCACGTGCGTCAGTACGTTGTGTGGCTAAGAAGAGTCACCTGGCTGGGACTTCTTCCCCCCTTGAAGGCCACCACTCACATTGACTGAGCCCGGAGTGTGGCTCTACCACTCTGTGCGCCCGCTCTCTTACTATCCAAGAGCCCTCCAGCCCCACCCTAGCCAAGATTCTCAGGGGCAGACCTGTTCTAGAATTCATTTTCTTACCTGGGCCATAAATGATCTGGGAGGGAAAGGAGGAGAAGGAACTGAGGGGGACAAAAAGGGAAGAGTGGAGAAAGGAAAACTCCAAAGATGTTCTCCTTCGAGGAGCATTAGGCAGCTGGCATTTTCCTCAAGTGGCCAGAGGAGTCCTTGGCTAGAGTGTAAATGAGGGGACTCAAACATCACAAGTGGAAGGAAAAAAGAGATTTAATACTTAAATTTCTGTCAATATCACAAACAGAGCTGGTGAAGAGGCTTTCCAGGAGCTATGAAAGGGGTAGAGAAGGTCTGATGAGTCACCATCTCCTCTGGCCAGGCATTCAAGTAGCTAACCAGCTCAAAGGAGAGCAAGGCAGCGAATCCTGCTAGTACGCATCCCCCCCTCTACCTAACACACCGCAGCCGCTGAGCCCAGTCCCACACTGTTCCATCCACCGCAGGGAGGTAGATAGCCCCTCCCCTTCCCCACACGCCCTCGGTGAGCCTAGCTCTGTGATGCTACCAACGTGGACAGTGAACCAGATGTTGCTTTTCATTAGAGTGATGATGGGAAACAGTAGAAACAGATGATTAGAGAGAGATTAGAAAGTTGTAAATAAAATTCTAGCTCAGGCTTACCAAAAGGGTGGGAACCTGTCCGGGGATTTACAACTACTCTGAAGCTATGTGGTCTAGGGCACAAATCAAAAGGTCCTTTAGGCTTTAGTGTAGGGGAAAATGGATAGTTTATTATCTTTTCTGTATGAACTTTCACCAAGCAATAATTTAGAACTCTCCTTCCTCCCCATATAAACACAAAGCTGCCACCCCTCTGTCCTCAGTATGGTTTATTCCTCACTGCTGCTCCCTTCTGTTTTAATTAGAATCAAATGTTTCCTGCTTCCAAGGTTTCCAGGCATCTCCCTAAGGATCATAGATGCTTTAATCACCACGGAGCCTTTCTATTCCCAACCTCGTGTAACTCCTGACTTAAATAATCTATATTGATTTAACAGATATTTTGTGCCTTGCAGCAAAGGCAAACAAAAGAAACAAAGAACAAGGTCTCTGTCCTCAAGAAGTTTATATAATTAGAAACCTCTTTCAAAGTTATACTATTGTCTGAAATGGCCAAGATTACTGTTTTGAGACAAACAGATTAATTTCTGTATTTCGGATGATCTGCTGGTTTTGTGCTACAGGCTGGAAATCGAGACTTCCTACCTTTTCTGTACACATAAACATATTAAAAGGATTTGGAATTGTCCTTGAGTATTCTGTTCCTTCTTGGAGAACAAATTCTCTGGGTAGGGAACACATACTCTGGGTGGGGGGAAAGAGTCTGTTTTGCTTTCCCCTCTGGATTTGTTCAGCACTCTCCACAGAAGACTGAGTCTGTAGTCCAGTGCTTTTGCTGCTGATGTGACAATTCCAAGTTTTTATCAAAAACATCTGGAACCACTGAAGAGTTACTCTGTTAGGATTTTGAAACACAGAAACCAACCATTTTACATCCAAACCATAGAGCTGATACCTATGAATTTTCGCTTTAAGAATATTCTCCTTTTCTTTAATTTTGGGAACTTGTAGTAAAATATGTTTACTATTTACAACCTCTTACAATAGTAATTATTCACAAGATTAATCATATCTCCCTTCTTTCTGTGTCCTCCATCCCACTCTCCAGCCACAACAAGGAGCCCTACGTTCTTCAATAGAAGCTTCAAGTGCTTAAAGTCTGTTCATACCACAGGCCCAACATATACTCTTAAGGATTCCAGAAAATGAAGTATAAAAATACTTTATGCATTTGAAGTTAACTAGAGCATTTCTGTTCATGAACTAAATTTTCCCTTGATATTTAACTCTTAAGGTCTAACCCTTACCCAAATTATTTCAGCATTCTTATGGGTCAACTCTACTTGGCTCCTTTTGTTTCAGTTAAGGCAGAACCCTATCTAAAGTCTCACAGCAAAGTTTCTGAATTAGGACACCACTTAGTGGGTATATGAAAGATCCAAACAGAACACAAAGGCCAGCAAGCACTGGGGTGGGGAGAGGGGTGTCTACTGCTACTAAAACATTTGTCCTGTACCCCAAAGTGAACATAAAGTAGTAGCATGTCACTGGCTAAAAGACCCACCAATGATCAGTTTTGTCTCTGCAAGGAGCACAAGGTGAAAATCAAAGGTTCTTTCCATTCCTAAGTGTGCCACTATCTCACTGAGCATCCTGGGATAATTAGTTTGACTCTTGGACCTGGGTTTCCAGAACTGGAAAATGAGAAGGGCTGGACACTAGATCGTATCTGAAGTTCCTTCTTGATCGGATATGGTCAGTCTGAGACTAACAAATCTTTATCACTTGCCATATAGCTCACAGGATGTGGGAAGATGCAGAGGAAAAAGAAAAAGGGATTGAGAAATTCTCGCAAAATCTGTTGTAGAAAACATAGTATATTCTTGCTTAATTATATTTTCCACCTCCACTTTTCATGTGAAATGAAAAGGAAGGAAACGTCTACCACAGTCAACAATTATCATTAACCTATGATTTCAACTAACTTAAAAAATACTGAGTCATCCAGAGCTACACATTTGTTGGTAGCAAAGTTTACTAAAATATAGATAAAACATTGTATTATTTTTATTATTATAGCCTCCATGTGAGCAACTCCAGTCTGCTTAAAATAACAGTCTGCTCCAAATAAGATGTTTGAGTAATTGAGAGAAGACGGGAATTATTTACAACAGCTGCATTGTTTCCAGCGAGGATTTCCTTTTTCATTTCAATTTAGGTGTTTAAGCACTACTGGTCCAGGAGAGGAAGGCCTAGGGCCCCCACTCCTCTGGCTTTTCTTCCACTCCCAGATTTGGAGGTTCCAAGAAGGTTAAAAGAATAAAGGAGAAGGGGAAGGCCTAAAGGGCAAGCAACGGGTCAACCAGCAATTCTCCTCAAACTACCATCTGGCAGCAGCAGGCAGCTCCTCTGCTTTAACCCTTTCTTGACTTCTTCAAGAAGAAACCTTAACACAATTTAGCTGGTAGCAGCAGGTTGTTTGACAACAATAACATTAGCAAAAAGTAATTAAGATGGAAGTAAGACAAGACAAAGCTTTAAAAATGTCTCTTCACCAACCCGTGCTCCTCACAGGAAATAGGTCTCGGGGAACAAGCACACAAATGTTAAATTTTACTAAAATTACCAACAACTTGGTGAAATAAAAGGCAGGAGGAGGGGAGAAAGGGAGAAAGCCGAATCAGAATTCATCTGGAAAAGTGGTGATAGGATAGTTTAACCTCTAGGACAGGTCTTCTGGGGCAAGATTTATGAATAACAACATTCACTGAGTGCTTCCTGTATGCCATGTGCTTCCACATGTACAATTTCACTTATTCCTCATAAAAAGCTACAGGGTGAAACATCACTGTCTACAGATGCAGAAAAGTCCCACTCAGAGTTTAAGTCAGTTGTATCAGGTCACACAGCTAATAAAATGAGTCTGCATTAAACTCGGTTCTGTAAATCTTTTTTTCCATATGCGTCTTATTTTGCCTTGAGTAATCCCCTAAACTGAAAGAAATGAAACTATCATGGAGAAAATGTAAGTTAAAATTTGAGGAAAGAAAACTGAGAATTCGTTACTCGTATTATTGGCATTCTTACATTTGATTTTATACAAATGCCAAAGGATAGAAAAAAATTTTATTTTTTCAATAAAAATGACAAATGGTTCCTAATTTTAGAAAGTACAGGTAGAAAAGTGTGTCATTACATTCAACGGACTCAACTTCTTTGCCAACATTTTAATACTTGATATTTAATTTTTTTAATAGCTTCTCACTATTGGTAATATGTTATAATAATCAGAATGAACACATCCAGCATAGAGACTAAAAGATTTCTGGATACTGACAACTGTTCTCTAGGTCTCCTTTAGAATGAATGGGTGTACTGTTCCCAGTTCTCCTCTTGGGAACAAACATTAGTTACTTCTTACGGCAGCATTTCAAACATCTGAAGATACTTATTACGACTCGCTACCCTCCCCAAAGCTTCTCTTCTGGATCATGGTTCGCACAACTGTTCCTCATGCCACAGGGTACCCGACTGAGGGCTCTCAGTTAGTCGGTGTCCTTCTTGTGATGCAAACACCAAAACAAAACCCTCTGGTGTTGAGTACACCGGGATGATTAAGATCCAACTGGCTTTCTTAACATGAATACCACACCATTAGAAGTATATAAGCTTGTGGTGAAGTAAGTCACTTCTCATATCTTTTCTTAGTTGGACGTGTCAAAACAGGTCTCCTCCATACTATAATCTTGTGATTTTATTGTAAAACTCACTTTACATCTTTCCTTGTTTAAAGTGTACTAGATAATTTGTAAATATTTAATTTTTTAGGTTGAATTTTCAGTTTCCCAACGAATGTGGCTTTAAAATACATTAGTATTTTAAAAACCTAGACTGCTTAAGGATGCTAAAAAGGGCAAATTTACTATCAGTAACAATTAAACAACCAAGAAGTTTTACATGGAAAATCCATAATACTGTTGTGATTGTAAACTACAACTTCTCATGTGTCACTGTCCTGAATCTTCAACAAGCTTTTCAGTAAATGAAATTCATTCAATCATTAGACAAATATTCATTGAACACCTATTTTTGGCACTGAGAATATAACAGAGAACTAGAGAGACATTAAATAGTTACAATAGTGTGTGTGAGAAGTGCCAGAATAGAGGAATCACAGGGTACTACAAGAACATCTCCCTTCAGATGTAACATAAACATCTGTGTCTGGAGCTCGGGAGAGCAGCTGCGGCTGGGCACACCAATTTGGAAGTCAACACACAGATGTGACATCGAGGAAACAGAAAGAAAGAACGGTAAACAGTGCCAAATGCTGTGAAAAAGTCAAGCCAATAAGAGATCTGGGTTTTGGTATGTAAATGTTTCATGGACCTTGCTTGGTGAGGGCAAGTTCCGGTGCAGTAGTAGAGTGATGAAAGCTGAATTTCAATATTCTACCATTTCACAGGGGAAAATTTAAGTTCTGCCTGTACACTTTGTTTGCTTTTTCCAGTTTTCTCCTAAGACATTTTACCCTTCAGACAAAGTGCCTTAGTGAATCATAAAAATATGGTTGCTACAGGATGGCTAACCTGGAAATAAACACTTTAGTGTGTAAAAAACTTTCTGAGGGGCTTCCCTGGTGGCACAGTGGTTGAGAGTCCACCTGCTCATGCAGGGGACACGGGTTCGTGCCCTGGTCCAGGAAGATTCCACATGCCGCGGAGCGGCTGGGCCCGTGAGCCATGGCTGCTGAGCCTGCGCGTCCGGAGCCTGTGCTCCGCAACAGGAGAGGCCACAACAGTGAGAGGCCCGCGTACCGCAAAAAACAAAAAACAAAAAACTTTCTGAGAAGTAAATGAAGCATTAACAGAGAAAAAGGACCATTAACACAAAGTGAGTTCTATGCCCGTTCTTTCAATTCTTTCCAAGAGATCCTGTCACAGAGACCAAAAGAGAACACTTGAGTGCACACATTGCATCTTCGTCAGGAATATGAACAAAGGTTTCATAATAGCTAGAGCAGGGAAGCAGGGCAGACAGTGTTTTGGCGAGGAAATGGAAACAGAAGGAACAGCCAAGAAGTAAGAAACTCCCTTTCCATATGATCATCTATGGAAATAAGAACAAACCTCACTCTATAAAACAAAGGCAATGAGGTCAGGGAAACAACACTGACAATTATGGACGAGAATTTCCTCATGGGAGTCTGTCATCACCAGCATGTCATGGCCAACTAGTAGCCAACTAGCTAATATTAGCCAAATTTATTTATCTGTTCAACAATATTTAAATCTCTGCCGAAGTTATGGTGCTCTGTGAGGTGTTATGAGAGATATGAAGATGGATGAGGCATTTCTGGGACCTCAAGGAAACACAGCAGGGGCAATGGTATGAAATATAAGATGGCATGGGTAGTACAAATGAAATGTAGGGTTTCAGCAAGGAATAAAGGTCTCTGACTAAACTGATTAGGCAGAAAAGTTTCATGAAGGTGGTGGTTTAACATAAAGGGACAGAAAGAGAGAAAATGGGAGGGAGGAGGCAGGCATCCCAAATGAAGACTGTGAGAGAAGGTGCAGGCGTTGATGCGCAACAGGTAGGACAGAGGACGAGCGAGCCGTCTACTACCTGCGTCAGATTCCTGTGAGAGCAGTGCTATGGACCTGGCCTGGAAAAGCATTCACAGGCTAGATTATGGAAGCATATGATGCCGTGCTAAAAAGTTCAGACTCTATTCAGAGGCAACAGGGAGCCATCGAAGATGTGCCAGCACAGAAGCGGTATGATTTGTGCTGTAATTCAGAAAGGCTGTGCAAGCCTCTAGCCTCATCAAGTCTAATCTCCCTTGTCTGGGTATCATACTATGCCATGATCCTTATCCAACCTCATTTGCTGTCACTCCTCAAGATATGTAAACGGGTGATCTCTCAAGGTTCCACAATTAGGATATGGGCTTCTTCCTACCTCAGTAACCCTGGCTCTTAGGACAATCGTGGTTTCTGGAATTCCCTACCGTGTCTCTTCCACCTTAACCACAATCTATCCTTCAAATCCCACTTTTCTAGTTAGGCTCTCTGCCTGCTCTAACTCTCCTTCTAACGCTGTACTGTGAACTAAGGTGGTCCTTAGACTCTGCCGCACTGACTTTACAGTGCTCTGTCCTGTGTTCTTCCTTGTTGCTGCTGCTGCTGCATGTTAGTCTTACTCTAAGTAGAATGGTGACTTCCTTAAAGGCAACAGGTACTTTTTAAATCTCTCCCAGAGTGCCAAAAACAGTACTAGACATCCAAAGGCTGGCTGAGTTACTGATGATGCATTTGTTTCTTACCACAATCATAATCCTAAGACTTTTCAAAAGGCTGACCAGATTCAGTTATTACAGGAGAGAAAAAGTGTTTGTCACTGTTAACCATACACAAAAGGTGAGTAGTCTAAAAGAGGTTCTAGATTTAAAGGATAAAAATCCTGGCCAGACATGAAAACTTGTGTTTAAAATAACCATATCCTTAGGAAAAATTTGAATCTCACATAAAATGAGAATGTGCTACTTTACTCACCCGACTTATTCTTATTCTTCACTTCACAGCAAAAAGAACAGCTCTAGCACAGTCAGTCAGTCAGACAAGCCAAAAAATGACTCAATTTCCCATGGAAGACATCCCTCATCCCTCCCAGGCAAACACATGCCAGTACACTCAAGCCTTCCCCAAAAATGAAGAGGTATAACTTGCTCTTTATATCAATTGTCCAAAAGACAAAACAAAGGGAAAAGAGAAAAATCCTTCAAGAAGAAAACCTACTTTTTAACACTACTGTCAGGAGATAAAAATAATAAAGACATATAGTTTTTTTTTTTTTTTTTAATTTTTGACTGCACCATGAGGCATGTGGGATCTTAGCTCCCCAACCAGGGACTGAACCCTCGTCCCCTGCATTGGAAGGCAGAGTCTTAACTACTGGACAGCCAGGGAAGTCCCAAGACATATAGTATTGATAAAAGAAAAATGTTGCTATGAGGAATAAAGGAATGAATACACATAAAGTATTTTGTATAATGCCTGTGGCATGAGTATTATATAAGTATTAGTTGCTATAATATTTTTTATTTTACTATCATCGCTACATCTTTGCCTTATTTTTTAAAGAGGTATTTAAGTCAGCCTACAAGGGAGCATATAAGAAAAAAACAAGTAACTGAAAATTCTGACTTAAGATACAGCTGAAAGAAGAAAACACCTCTGCTTTGATTCAGACCACCATGCTCCCTCTGAAAATATTTTGTATCATGAGACAGGAAAGAAGACAGAGGGAAAAGTTAGGTTCTCTTTCCTCTGATAAGGGGAGAAGGTAGGTAGCTGCCCCAGAAGCTAAGACTAAAGGAGCTACTATGCATCTGAATGCCAAGCTGTTTTATACAGAAACAGTTCTTTAAAATTTAAGGTCAAGATAGGACTGGGAATTCAAATGGAAGAGTTAGCCTTGGGAAAAAAAAAAGAAAAAAAGCCTCTTTATCTGAAGCAAAGGGAAAGAAGTAAAAGACAGATATTTATAGATTTTTTTCCTGGCCAATCCCCAAGTGCCTAATTTGGATGGAACTCAAAGTGTCCCTGAACAGTCCCCACCCAGTGTCACCATCAGGACAGACAGCATGTGGCTCTTGGAGGTGACTCTGGGAGGAAAGCCTAGCACGATGCCAACCTCTCGGGTCTCTCCTCTCACCTCTCCTTGGAAAACTCTTCCACTGCAGTCACACGAGTCAACTTACTGTGCTCAGATTAGCTGTGACATCTGGCTGCCTCCACGTCCTGCACCCTGCTCTCCTGTTCCCCACAGAAGCAAAACCGGTCAAGTCTTTAAGACCCCTTCAAATGCCATCACATCCTGATACCTCCACTGAACACCTCAGTCAAAAAACTGGCATGTTGGGACTTCCCTGGATGTCCAGTGGGTAAGACTCCATGCTCCCAATGCAGGGGGACCGGGTTCAATCCCTGGTCGGGGACCTAGATCCCACATGCACGCCGCAACTAAGAGTCTGCATGCTGCAACTAAAAGATCCCGCATGCCGCAACAAAGACCCACTGCAGCCAAAATAAATAAATAATTTTTAAAAAATGTGATTCTGTATTAAAAAACAACAACAACAAAAAAAACTGGCCCTGTCCTTCCTCCAACTCTATTAGAACTGCGTTAGCACTCCTATCACACTTAAATCACAGATTATCAGAGTTATCTGGGTACCTGTTGTACAAGTCTCTTGGACGGAGACATCTGTTTCTTTGGCTTTCCTATAGGTTCTGGGGCTTATTTAGCATTCAACAAACGGTTCCTATGTGAATGAATAAACATCCATCTCTTTGTCTGAAGAGGAACTTTCAGGCAAGGTGACCCATTCTCAGGAGTAGATCAAACTGGTACAGGCAACCTAGATTCAGAAGCTCCTTTATTCATAAATGTATATAACCCCTGGATTTTTGATACGGAGACACACACTAGAGAAAAGGGATCTACTCTGCTCACCACAAACAAATGGCATTAGTTAGACCTTATCAGTAAATGGGACATGTCAGAACTTAATCAGCAAGTAAAAGAACAGAATTCTCTGCCTACCCTGAATTTTTTTTTTTTAAATAAAAATTGCAGTTTGGGTGGGCTCTATAAGATTATCCATGCTGGAGATCTGTCTGACTAAATACATACTAATTTGGGGGTTACTATTTTATTTGTTCATAATTTTTTTTTTTTTTTGCGATACGCGGGCCTCTCACTGTTGTGGCCTCTCCCGTTGCAGAGCATAGGCTCCAGACACGCAGGCTCAGTGGCCATGGCTCACGGGCCCAGCCACTCCACGGCACATGGGATCCTCCCGGACCGGGGCACGAACCCGTGTCCCCTGCATCGGCAGGCAGACTCTCAACCACTGCACCACCAGGGAAGCCCCTATTTGTTCATAATTTTTAACCAACTGATATCCCAGTACCTTCCTAAATATGCCTATGTCTCTTTTCAAAATTAATGTGAATGTTTTTAATATAAACCCTGAAGAGAGAAAAAAACTGTTCCCCTCGAAACTTAAAAATATACATACTCTGCACACAACGGTCAATTCAGGACCAAGTTTCATGGAAGCATTTTGATAATTTCTCCAAAAATATGTGTGTGCATATGTATGTATGTTTAATGGCTCAGAAGATTGCACAGCACTGACTGGCTGTGCACTATGTCAAGGACAGTACATCTAACAAACCAGGGAACCCATGAAGATAAGTGTAAGTAACTGGTAAGAGCATAAAGTATTATGAGGGTCACCCCCTGAGTCCCCAGCACTGAGCAGGAAGGACACAGAAAAGGCCTTGCTCTGTCCCTGCAACTTGCCATCTATAAGATTATTATTAATACTTCTCTTTTGCTTCCCTGTGAGGATGTGATAATAATACTAGTAGTCTTCAAAAGAGCACAGTATTACAGTATTATTTAATATGGCTTACTGTTACTATCTTTCTTTCATACAAGTAGAGTTTTCCTGGGTCTGAATTCTAATGGCTCTATGCCTCTAAACTTTTTACCAATAAACCCAAAGTAGCTTTGACCTATTCTGTGTCACTACAAAGGCAACTCTCCAAATTCTACATAGAGGTTTAATCCCAAATACTCATACTAATGAGTAATCAATGAGGAACTTCCTTTTCTCCACCCAGTTTTTAGTTGCAACTCCTGCCATATTGATTAAACCATTTTTAAGCTGAACTAACAAACTGTAAAAGCCTCAAATATATTTGCTATGAAAATAGGACATAGAATTTTAAAAGAAAGGGAACTACTAAAGGTTATCAGTGCCCTAAGGAGAGAAATTGATAAATGACATATACTCTTAGGTAAAGTCCACTGAAGTTGTACCTACAAGAAAACTGTCAATTAACTAGAAATCTGCCTTGCCAAAGTTCTTCCTGTGTTTCTTTTTCTTTCAAGATACCCACCAGGCATCCTACATTGTAAATGCCCATCGTGTGTGAGACACCGTGGTAGGTCCCTGCCCATGAAACATGGCTAAGGCAGCGCCCCTATCAGGAGGTGCGGTACTGCGCAGGCCTCACAGTTCCCAGCACGGTTCCACCACCCAATGCACCAGAGAGGGTAAAGATTGTGAGAGAAGGGTATGCAGGAGGCCTGAGAGAGTGAGGAGTGCAGCACGGGGCAGCACTTCTGAGAAGGGTCTTAAAGAATCCAAGAGTAAGTACCCAGGTAGGCTCCAAGGATACATTTCAGGCAGAGAATACCTCGTGGATAAAGAGGAGTCTGGCGTGGCTGGCAGCTGGACTGTGTGGAACAGAACAGCAGAGTTGACGGTATCGTCTGAGTAATCTCAGGAGCCAGACTGTGAAGTTCATGCCACACCACAAAGTTTAGCAAGAATCTCTAACATGAGCCAGAGCAGCGGGTCTCAACAAGTGGTCTGCAAAACCTTCAGGGGCTCAGAGACCTCTTCAGGGCATCTGTGGGGTCAAAACTATTTTCACAGTAATCCTATGATGTCATTTACCCTTTTGCTGTGTTGACATTTGCACTGACAGGCCTTAGCACAAACCAACGCAGCGGTACCAAAGTGAACCAGCAGCTGCTATATTCTTCATAGTATGAAAAACAAAAGTATTTTCACACAGAATGTCCTTGATGAAGCTGTAGACATTATCAGTATCATTCAATTTCAAGCTTTAGATACTCATCTTTTTGATACTCTGTGCGACAAATGGGAAATAGACATAAAATACTTCTGTCATGGAGGTTATTACGGCTGTCTTGAGAAAAATCACCTGTGCAATTGTTTTAAGTTGTGAGCTGATGCAGACACTTTTGTCATGCAACAACATTTTTATTTGAAAGAAAGACTGGCAAACGAAGCATGGCTCTTCAGAACTTGCGTATTTTCCTGAAAATGAACAAAGTGAACCTGTTTCTCAAAAGAAGCAACTGGCAGTATTTATTGCTGATGATAACAGACTTGCAAGGGAAAATGAGATTTTTGAAAACCTGTATCTGCCACCGTGAACTTGCCAATTTACTAATACTTAAAGACATTTCAGATGAGATTGGTGGTGATGCTACCAAACATGATTTTCTGATTTGTAGAATGAAATGTTCAACATTTGGAAGAGTTGCATTATTCTGTGAATCAACATTTCCCAAATGACCAATGCATGATGTTAGAAAATCATGCATGGATAAAAAAATCCATTCAAAGTACAAGATAGACCAAGTGGCTTTTAATGCGCTAGAGTACAGAAAGTTCAGTGATATGATTTCACATTCCATACTACAGATAACTTCTCAGAACTTACCATTTGTCAATTCTCATATAGTATCAAAGAAGAATATCACAATTATCTGAGAAAACTATTAAAATATTCCTCCCTTTTCAAGCATATATCTGTGTTAGGCTGGATTTTCCCTATTGCAACAGTCTGAATGAATACGAGATATGAGAATCTGTTTTCTACTGAGCCAGAAGTTTGAGTAAAACAATGTCACTCTTCTAATTTTGTTTTTGCTTTGGAAAAGTTATTTTTCATGAAAATATGCTCTTTATGTTAACAAGCAGTGGGTTTACTATGTTACTGTGAATGAATTACATATTTTTAATGTATCAGTTTTAATTTCTAATATGGTAAATAACTGAAGATATAACTCATATAAACAAAATTTCTTTGGAATGCTCAATAATTTTTAAAGTATAAAGGAATCTTGAGACCAAAAAGTTCAAGAACTCCTGAGTTGTAAGGCAGAAAGAGATTAATGGTAAGGAAACCAAAGAGTCCAGGTGAGAAAAGATGAATATCTAACCCAGAAGTTTGAAGTGATAAGTTAAATTTGACTGAAAAAAATTTTTTTGATTTGTGCTAAGAAGAAGGAGTCTGGGATGAAAGCTTTCTAGCTTAAGAGACTGTATGCAGTATGGTGTTGGGAAAGGTGGACAGCCACATGTAAATCAATCAAGTTAGAACACACCCTCACATTACACACAAAAATACACTCAAAATGGCTTAAAGACTTAAATACAAGACATGACTCCATAAAACTCCTATAAGAGAACACAGGCAAAACATTCTCTGACATAAATCGTACCAATGGTTTCTCAGGTCAGTCTCCCAAGGCAATAGAAATGAAAGCAAAAATAAACAAATGGGACCTATTCAAACTTAGAAGCTTTTGTACAGCAAAGGAAACCATAAATGAAATGAAAAGACAACCTATGGACTGAGAGAAAATATTTGCAAATGATGCGACTGACAAGGGCTTAATTTCCAAAATATACAAACAGCCCATACAACTCAACAACAAAAAACAAACAACCCAATCAAAAAATGGGCAGAAGACCTGAACAGACATTTCTCCAAAGAAGACATACAGATGGCCAACAGGCACATGAAAACATGCTCAACATCACTAATTATTAGAGAAATGCAAATCAAAACTATAATGAGGTACCATCTTACACTGGTCAGAATGGCTATCATTAATCTACAAATAACAAATGCTGGAGAGGGTGTGGAGAAAAGGGAACCCTCCTACACTGATGGTGGGAATATAAACTAGGGCAGCCACTATGGAAAACAGTACGGAGTTCCTCAAAAAAACTAAAAATAAAGTTGCCATATGATCCAGCAATCCCACTCCTGGTCATGTATACGGACAAAACTGTACTTCGAAAAGATATATGCACCTCTATGTTCACAGCAGCACTATTCACAATAGCCAAGACATGGAAACAACCTAAATGTTCATCAAAAGATGAATAAAAAAGATCTCACACACACACACACACACACAATGGAATACTAACTACTCGGCCATAAAAAAGAACGAAATAAATGCCATTCACAGCAACATGGATGGACCTAGGGATTATTATACTAAGTGATGTAACTCAGAAAGGGAACAACAAACTTCACATGATATCACTTATATGTGGAATCTAAAATACAACAAATGAACTCATCTGTGAAACAGAAATAGACTCACAGAGACACAGAGAACAGACTCATGAGACACAGAGAACAGACCTCTGGTTGCTGGGGTGGGGGGAGGGGTGGACTGGGAGGTTGGGGTTACATAGCAGATACGAGCTATTACACATAGAAGAGGTAAACAACAAGGTCCCACTGTACAGCACAGGGAACTGTATTCAATACCCTGGGATAAACCGCAATGGAAAATAAAATGGAAAAGAATTGTATATATACGTATAACTGAATCACTTTGCTGTACAGCAGAAATTAACACAACTCGGTAAATCAACTACACTTCAATAATATAAATTTTTTAAAAAAGAAAGAAAAATAGAGAGAGACTACATGAAAGCCAATGCCTTCAGTTTTATATATGTGAAGCGAGGCCCAAACAATTTCCTGATATTCTGAATGAAGCTGATGAATTAAGAGTAACTACAGCAGGAATGAAAAGCAGAGATGGTTTTCTGAAGGGCAAATAAAATTCTTTAGGAAAAGACTGTTTCCATGGTCTATGTGTGAATGAATTTAGCTGAAAGGCACTTTCTCATAGACCACATGGCCGACTGTGTCTCATTCTATTTTTGAAAGACTGAGGCAAATGACCAAGAGGTAAACTGACATGAGTAACTCTTTCATCCAAGTTTCTGGACTGCTTAGTAGGATCAGTGCCCACTGATGTACATCTTTATTACACAACAAATGATAGCCATAATGATACTCTTAAGCCATCAAGAAGAGGATAAATTTTGTTCAGCATTTAAGAAGCCAGTCAAATACATAGGCATTTTAGAAATATACTACAGCAAAGACTTCCAAATGGAAGCACCAGCACTTAAGGCTTTACCTCAAGCTATCTGAAAACTCTGCAATTTCAGAAAGATTCACTTGTCAAAGCCTCCACAGAGTGCAAATGTTGCAATCTAATTATACGGCGGCTCTTCACTCCTGGGGCAGGTAATATGAGGAGCCACAAGGCACAATTCTAAGGAATGGAAGTTAAAGACACGGTCGAAGACTTCATATATTTTTCTCTTCCTGCCAGAGCTGAGTTCCCTCTGCTACTCCCTGTGGTCATCAGAGCATATATGCATTTGGGGGATGCGGGGTGGGGGGCGGGGGGGAGTTATATCCCTTTAAGAGGCCACCTTGTTAAAATGTTTAAAAATGTAAAATCAATGACGAGCATTTGTCAAGTGTCTTACTACTATTTCTTTATCAAAAAGAAGTTCCTAAAGAAACATTTGTTTTGTGAAAACAAGTGCCAATATTTAAAGTACTGTCTATTACATTAAAGATGGCCCAGCGGTGCCTCTGCTTAGCAACAGCTGTTGAAATTTCCTGAGTAACTGTACATCTAAAAGTTAGACCCTTGCTTTTAAAAATATTTTGACAATTCCCACTTTCTACTTATTTAGATTTGTGCAACTATCTCCCTCCATTAGACTAAGTTAATTGGTTATGTGATAAAATCCTTTTCAGAAGAGAAATCGGCCAGCCTTCCTTCTTTTTTTAATATCTCATTTTATAATCTCATCTTCCCCAGTCTATGCTGGGGTGATAAATTGTAAGAACTTATACGAACAACTGCTAGAAGAATGAGACAACCTGGGTCTTTTCACAGCTGTTGCTGTTCCAGGCCTTTAGAGCTTGGTCAGTTGCAGATGCTGTAAGGAGGCTTATGTTTTGTTACCCTTCTGCTTTCTCAACCCCCACATTAAAGCTCTCCTTCATCCTCCCTTTCCTTTCTGCTACCTCCCTCCTTCTTGCTCCATGTTCCCACTAACCAGCCTTACGGAGGAAGGATCAAGGCAACTTTTCACATCAGTCGCTTTCAGGGCACCTTCATGTTTGTCCACTAATAAGTGGCTGGAATTAGGTAACCCATGGGGACTCTAAGTCTAAAAAAAAAAATAAAAATAACAAGATTGAGTCAAAACAATCACAACACAAGCATCACTTTCTGGAACTGGAATGAAAAAACTGGCTCCCTATTTTAAGGCCAGCAAGGCTGTCAACAGGGGAAAATCCCCTGAGTGAGACATTTCAGAACTCCACTTCATGCCTGATGTTATAATGCCACCAAAAGTGAACAGAAGGGACACTGGTATGTATAGGCCTAAACAAGAGATGATTCTTGAAAGGGCATGCGTTATCTTGTTTTTACTTAAACAAAGAGCCATGCCAAGAGATAGACATGTGGCAATAAAGGTCCCCATGGGGAATAAAACAAAGATGAGAAAACTAAGCATTATTAGGCTCTGATGAGCTTTCCACCCCCAGCCCTCACCGGCTCCAGGGACAGCTGAAACAGGAGCTCCCAGTATGACACCAAAACCAAAGTGAGGAGGTAGAGACACATGGTCACTATGACACTGAGCAGCAGATGTCAATCATCTGTACTCAGCGTTTCCAGCATTTCTTAAGAACCTCCATTGGCTTTATCGAGCCTGGGGGGCTATGCAGGTGGAGTGCGCCAATGACAAACTCTCAAAGCCTACGGGACACAGCCTTTCGACTTATAAAGCAAACCTCAGAGCACTGTCCATATTATGTGCCAATCTTGAAACAGCATTTCTGCTCACAGCTTGCAAGGCGGGTTCAGCTGCAATAGCAAATGTATTAAAGTCCCACGTCAAGAAAGCCAGGATTTAAATCCTCTTCCTGAGTCAAGGAGGAAAGAACAGTCTCAAGTAAGGAGAAAAACAATTCAATGAGCTTGATGTGAAGCAGACACAGCATTAATGAGGGAGGAGGGCCAGAGCTCTATTTTCTTCCTCTAGATCATCCCATTAGGGAAACCTAATGACTCCTAGGAAGGAACACAGCCTATTGCGTTGTGTACAATGGTGATAGAGACAGGAACTGTTCCATGGCAAAACAATCACAACACAAGCATCACTTTCTGGGACTGGAATGAAAAGAGCTCCCTATTTTAAGGCCAGCAAGGCTGTCAACAGGGGAAAATCCCCTGGGTGAGACATTTCAGAACTCCACTTCATGCCTGATGTTATAATGCCACCAAAAGTGAACAGAAGGGACACTGGTATATATAGGCCTAAACAAGAGATGATTCCTTCCCTAAGTTCCCATGACTCAGATGCCAACTAGTGGTTCATTCCTTTATCTCTCCTAACAGAGCTTCTTGAGGGATGGGATGTATCTTTACTCATTTAACCCATCATGCACCCTCAGTTTCTATTATAATAGAATTTGTGTGTTCAACACACAAAACAGTAGGTGTCTGCAAATTAAAGGCTTGATTTAGTTTTGCAAATGCACAACAGTAAGTCCTGTAGGAAGGGAATGAATTCTAACAGTATCATTTATCACTGGAATCTTTTGTTATAAATGTTTAAAAGTAAGGAACTCATGCATGGATATATATGTGCTCTCTCCATGCTTCCCCTGCTGACAAGTCAGTCTGTGGCTTCCCACAATGCCTGGCCTCACAGGGGTGGAATGAGAGAAAAATCTCCTGAGTCTCTTGGAATGGATGTCCTGTTGCCCACAAAGTGGAGGTCACACACTGCACGGGTTCTGGGGCTTCTTGTCATGCATCCCCCTCCAGACTGGTCCAGGCCCTGATCCAATCTCAAGAGGCCTGTAGCTGAGGCAGTGGCCCTGGCTCTTCTTTCTCCACCTCTGCCACTAGCCCAGCATGGGAGGGAGAGGCCTGATGCCAACCCACTGCAACCCGATGCAACTCCTAGACCTCTCTGCCTAAAAGGAGCTTGGCTTGTAGATGATTCAATGGGGAAATGAATACAATAGAATTTGGGATGGCAAAATGAGGAAAGCTGGCAAAGAAATGAATCGATGATGTCAGAAACACAAGAGCCCACAAGCACATTTACGTAAGCTATTATTTTCATAGAAACAGAAAGATGAAGGGCACTGGAAAGGGGATCTTCCTCCCTTTCTGCTTTTCCCAGGGATGCTGGGTTACCTCCCCTAGTGGAGGACACGGCAAGCACAAGGCTCTTCCCTGTCTCACGCCATTCGTCTACTGTGGCATGGCCAGGAAGCATCATTAAACCCACCTGTAGTCCTAACCGACTCACATAGGCTCGTTTGTAACCAAAGACCCCCCTGCCTTGGTAAGTAACAAATTGCATTCAATTACAGAGAAGGCAACCCAGGAAAGGCACACATCAAAAGCAAGCTGCCGTGCTCTGGAAAGCAAAAAGCAACAAGAGGTGAGACTCTTACATCTGTCCAGATTGCCCTGCACTGTGACTGGCATGAGGCCCCACCACAGGCCTCCAAGAATCCACGTGAGACGGCAATTTGCTGCAGGCAGTACTGCAGAGCTGACCAGGCAGCAGATGCCCGCAGCACAGGACTCAGTGTGCGGATTCAGCTGTGCCCTTCCCATGACTTCTCTCCACGTATGGGGATGGCGTGAGGATTTCGTAAAACAGAAGAGGGTCACTGATAAGGAGAGGTGGTCCTATTTAAGTATTTCCCCAGCAGAGGAAGCACAGGCCTGGAGAGGTTTGCAGGGTGCCTCAGCTTACAGTGGGATACTAAGGAGATGACTTCAGTGAGATGAGGTGATCTCTCAAGTAGAGGTGGGCAGGCAGGGAGAGGCCGGCCCACAGCAAGGCTCCAGGGTTTGGGGTCCTGGGCCTGGCTCTGTGCTAACTAGCTAGCTGGGCAAACAAGGGCAGGCTGTTAGAGCACTGGAGCACTCTGGGCATAGACTGCAAACCACAGGGTATAGACTGCATGACAGAGACTACAATTGCCGCCCTACACTAAGATTCTATAACAAGAACAACTTATTCTGGAAGATTTTGACTTCCGGTAGTGGCAGAATCTGGAATACAAACAGAGAAGACCTTTCTTTTCTTTTATTTTTTTTAACAGCTTTATTGGAGTATAATAGCTTTACAATGGTGTGTTAGTTTCTGCTTTATAACAAAGTGAATCAGCTACATATATACATATATGCCCACACCTCTTCCCTTGAGTCTCCCTCCCTCCCTATCTATCCCAGCCTTCTAGGTGGTCACAAAACACGGAGCTCATCTCCCTGTGCTATGCGGCTGCTTCCCACTAGCTATCTATTTTATGTTTGGTAGTATATAATATATGTCCATGCCACTCGCTCACTTTGTCCCAGCTTACCCTTCCACCTTCCCGTGTCCTCAAATCCATTCTCTAGTAGGTCTGCATCTTTATTCCCGTCTAACTCCTAGGTTCTTCATGACCTTTTTTTTTTTTTTTTTAGATTCCATATATATGTGTTAGCATATGGTATTTCTTTTTCTCTTTCTGACTTACTTCACTCTGTATGACAGTCTCTAGGTCCATCCACCTCACTACAAATAACTCAGTTTCGTTCCCTTTTATGGCTGAGTAATATTCCATTGTATATATGTGCCACATCTTCTTTATCCATTCATCTGTTGATGGACACTTAGGTTGCTTCCGTGTCCTGGCTACTGTAAATATAGCTGCAATGAACATTTTGGTACATGACTCTTTTTTTTTTTTTTTTTTAACATCTTTATTGGGGTATAATTGCTTTACAATGGTGTGTTAGTTTCTGCTTTATAACAAAGTGAATCAGTCATACATAAACATATGTTCCCATATGTCTTCCCTGTTGCGTCTCCCTCCCTCCCACCCTCCCCATCCCACCCCTCCAGGCTGTCACAAAGCACCGAGCCAATATCCCTGTGCCATGCGGCTGCTTCCCACTAGCTAGCTACCTTACTGCGTTTGTTAGTGTGTATATGCCCATGACTCTCTCTCGCCCTGTCACAGCTCACCCTTCCCCCTCCCCATAACCTCAAGTCCGTTCTCTAAGAGGTCTGCGTCTTTATTCCTGCTTTACCCCTAGGTTCTTCATGACATTTTTTTCTTAAATTCCATATATATGTGTTAGCATACGGTATTTGTCTTTTTCTTTCTGACTTACTTCACTCTGTATGACAGACTCTAGGTCTATCCACCTCATTACAAATAGCTCAATTTCGTTTCTTTTTATGGCTGAGTAATATTCCATTGTATATATGTGCCACATCTTCTTTATCCATTCATCCGATGACGGGCACTTAGGTTGTTTCCATCTCTGGGCTATTGTAAATAGAGCTGCAATGAACATTTTGGTACATGACTCTTTTTGAATTTTGGTTTTCTCAGGGTATATGCCCAGTAGTGGGATTGCTGGGTCATATGGTAGTTCTATTTGTAGTTTTTTAAGGAACCTCCATACTGTTCTCCATAGTGGCTGTATCAATTTACATTCCCACCAACAGTACAAGAGGGTTCCCTTTTCTCCACACCCTCTCCAGCATTTATTGTTTGTAGATTTTTTGATGATGGCCATTCTGACCTGTGTGAAATGATATCTCATTGTAGTTTTGATTTGCATTTCTCTAATGATTAATGATGTTGAGCATTCTTTCATGTGTCTGTTGGCAATCTGCATATCTTCTTTGCAGAAATGTCTATGTAGGTCTTCTGCCCATTTTTGGACTGGGTTGTTTGTTTTTTTGATATTGAGCTGCATGAGCTGCTTGTAAATTTTGGAGATGAATCCTTTGTCAGTTGCTTCATTTGCAAATATTTTCTCCCATTCTGAGGGTTGTCTTTTCATCTTGTTTACGGTTTCCTTGGCTGTGCAAAAGCTTTTATGTTTCATTAGGTCCCATTTATTTTTGTTTTTATTTCCATTTCTCTAGGAGGTGGGTCAAAAAGGATCTTGCTGTGATTTATGTCATAGAGTGTTCTGCCTATGTTTTCCTCTAAGAGTTTGAAGGTGTCTGGCCTTACATTTAGGTCTTTAATCCATTTTGAGTTTATTTTTATGTATGGTGTTAGGGAGTGTTCTAATTTCATTCTTTTACATGTAGCTGTCCAATTTTCCCAGCACCACTTATTGAAGAGGCTGTATTTTCTCCACTGTATATTCTTGCCTCCATTATCAAAGATAAGGTGACCATATGTGCATGGGTTTATCGCTGGGCTTTCTATCCTGTTCCATTGACCTATATTTCTGTTTCTGTGCCCGGACCATACTGTCTTGATTACTGTAGCTTTGTAGTATAGTCTGAAGTCAGGGAGCCTGATTCCTCCAGCTCCATTTTTCTTTCTCAAGATTGCTTTGGCTATTCGGCATCTTTTGTGTCTCCATACAAATTGTGAAATTTTTTTGTTCTAGTTCTGTGAAAAATGCCAGTGGTAGTTTGATAGGGATTGCATTAAATCTGTAGATTGCTTTGGGTAGTAGAGTCATTTTCACAATGTTGATTCTTCCAATCCAAGAACATGGTATATCTCTCCATCTATTTGTATCATCTTTAATTTCTTTCATCCATGTCTTATAGTTTTCTGCATACAGGTCTTTTGTCTCCTTTGGTAGGTTTATTCATAGATATTTTATTCTTTTTGTTGCAAAGGTAAATGGGAGTGTTTTCTTAATTTCACTTTCACATTTTTCATCATTAGTATAGAGTAATGCAAGAGATTTCTGTGCATTAATTTTGTATCCTGCTACTTTACCAAATTCATTGATTAGCTCTAGTAGTTTTCTGGTAGCATCTTTAGGAGTCTCTATGTATAGTATCATGTCACCTGCAAACAGTGACAGCTTTACTTCTTCTCTTCCGATTTGGATTCCTTTTGTTTCTTTTTCTTCTCTGATTGCTGTGGCTAAAACTTCCAAAACTATGTTGAATAATAGTGGTGAGAATGGGCAACCTTGACTTGCTCCTGATCTTAGTGGAAATGCTTTCAGTGTTTCACCATTGAGGACGATGTTGGCTGCGGGTTTGTCATATATGGCCTTTATTATGTTGAGGAAAGTTCCCTCTATGCCTACTTTCGGCAGGGTTTTTATCATAAATGGGTATTGAATTTTGTCAAAAGCTTTCTCTGCATCTATTGAGATGATCATATGGTTTTTCTCCTTCAATTTGTTAATATGGTTTATCACATTGATTGTTTTGCGTATATTGAAGAATCCTTGCATTCCTGGAATAAACCCCACTTGATCATGGTGTATGATCCTTTTAACGTGCTGTTGGATTCTGTTTGCTAGTATTTTGTTGAGGATTTTTGCATCTAGGTTCATCAGTGATATTGGCCTATAGTTTTCTTTCTTTGTGACATCCTTGTCTGCTTTTGGTATCAGGGTGATGGTGGCCTCGTAGAATGAGTTTGGGAGTGTTCCTCCCTCTGCTATATTTTGGAAGAGTTTGAGAAGGATAGGTGTTAGCTCTTCTCTAAATGTTTGATAGAATTCGCCTGTGAAGCCCTCTGGTCCTGGGCTTTTGTTTGTTGGAAGATTTTTAATCACAGTTTCAATTTCAGTGCTTGTGATTGGTCTGTTCATATTCTCTATTTCTTCCTGGTTCAGTCTTGGAAGGTTGTGCATTTCCAAGAATTTGTCCATTTCTTCCAGGTTGTCCATTTTATTGGCATAGAGTTGCTTGCAGTAATCTCTCATGATCCTTTTTATTTCTGCAGTGTCAGTTGTTACTTTTCCTTTTTCATTTCTAATTCTATTGATTTGGGTCTTCTCCCTTTTTTTCTTGATAAGTCTGGCTAATAGTTTATCAATTTTGTTTATGTTCTCAAAGAACCAGCCTTTAGTTTTATTGATCTTTGCTATCGTTTCCTTCATTTCTTTTTCATTTATTTCTGATCTGATCTTTCTCATTTCTTTCCTTCTGCTAACGTTGGGGTTTTTTTTGTTCTTCTTTCTCTAATTGCTTTAGGAGTAAGGTTAGGTTGTTTATTTGAGATGTTTCTTAAGGTAGGATTGTATTGCTATAAACTTCCCTCTTAGAATTGCTTTTGCTGTATCCCATAGGTTTTGGGTCATTATGTTTTCATTGTCATTTGTTTCTAGGTATTTTTTGATTTCCTCTTTGATTTCTTCAGTGATCTCTTGGTTATTAAGTAGTGTGTTGTTTAGCCTCCATGTGTTTGTATTTCTTACAGATTTTTTCCTGTAATTAATATCTAGTCTCATAGCATTGTGGTTGGAAAAGATAGTTGATACGATTTCAATTTTCTTTAATTTACCAAGGCTTGATCTGTGACCCAAGATATGATCTATCCTGGAGAATGTTCCATGAGCACTTGAGAAGAATGTGTATTGTGTTGTTTTTGGATGGAATGTCCTATAAATATCAATTAAGTCCATCTTGTTTAATGTATCATTTAAAGCTTGTTTCCTTATTCATTTTCATCTTGGATGATCTGTCCATTGGTGAACGTGGGGTATTAAAGTCGCCTACTACGATTGTGTTACTGTCAATTTCCCCTTTTATGGTTAGCATTTGCCTTATGTATTGTGGTGCTCCTGTGTTGGATGCATAAATATTTACAACTGTTATATCTTCTTCTTGGATTAATCCCTTGATCATTATGTAGTGTCCTTCTTTGCCTCTCTCTTGTAATAGTCTTTGTTTTAAAGTCTATTTTGTCTGATATGAGAATTGCTCCTCCAGCTTTCCATTTTTTTTTTAATTTTAATTTTTTTTTTTTGCGGTACGTGGGCCTCTCACTGTTGTGGCCGCTCCCATTGTGGCCCTGGAGCACAGGCTCCAGAGGTGCAGGCTCAGCGGCCATGGCTCACGGGCCTAGCCGCTCCGCGGCATGTGGGATCTTCCTGGACCAGGGCATGAACCCGTGTTCCCTGCATCGGCAAGCGGACTCTCAACCACTGCGCCACCAGGGAAGCCCTCCAGCTTTCTTTTGATTTCCATTTGCATCTAATATCTTTTCACATCCCCTCACTTTCAGTCTGTATGTGTCCCTCGGTCTGAAGTGGGTCTCTTGCAGACAGCATATATACGGGCCTTGTTTTTGTATCCATTCAGCCAATCTATGTCTTTTGGTTGCAGCATTTAATCCATTTACATTTAAGGTAATTATCGATATGTATGTTCCTATTACCATTTTCTTAATTGTTTTGGGTTTATTATTGTAGGTCTTTTCCTTCTCTTGTGTTTCCTGTCTAGAGAAGTTCCTTTAGCATTTGTTGTAAAGCTGGTTTGGAGGTGCTGAATTCTCTTAGCATTGCTTTCTGGAATGGTTATAATTTCTCTGTCAAATCTGAATGAGATCCTTGCTGGGTAGAGTAATCTTGGTTGTAGGTTTTTCTCCTTCATCACTTTAAATATGTCCTGCCACTCCCTTCTGGCTTGCAGAGTTTCTGCTGAAAGATCAGCTGTTAACCTTATGGGGGTTCCCTTATGCGTTATTTGTTGTTTTTCCCTTGCTGCTTTTAATACTTGTTCTTTGTACTTAATTTTTGATAGTTTGATTAATATGTGTCTTGGAGTGTTTCTCCTTGGATTTATCTTTTATGGGACTCTCTGTGCTTCCTGGACTTAATTAACTATTTCCTTTCCCATATTAGGGAAGTTTTCAACTATAATCTCTTTAAATATTATCTCAGTCCCTTTCTTTTTCTCTTCTTCTTCTGGAACCCCTATAATTCAAATGTTGGTGCATTTAATGTTGTCCCAGAGGTCTCTGAGACTGTCCTCAGTTCTGTTCATTCTTTTTTCTTTATTCTGCTCTGCAGTAGTTATTTCCACATTTTATCTTCCAGGTCACTTATCTGTTCTTCTGCCTCAGTTTTTCTGCTATTGATCCCATCTAGAGTATTTTTAATTTCATTTATTGTGTTGTTCATTGTTGTTTTTTTCATCTTTAGTTCTTCTAGGTCCTTGTTAAATGTTTCTTGCATTTTGTCTATTCTATTTCCAAGATTTGGGATCATCTTTACTATCATTATTCTGAATTCTTTTTCAGGTAGACTGCCTATTTCCTCATTTGTTAGGTCTAGTGGGTTTTTATCTTGCTCCTTCATCTGCTGTGTGTTTTTCTATCTTCTCATTTTGCTTATCTTACTGTGTTTGGGGTCTCCTTTTTGCAGGCTGCAGGTTCGTAGTTCCCGTTGTTTTTGGTGTCTGTCCCCAGTGGCTAAGGTTGGTTCAGTGGGTTGTGTAGGCTTCCTGGTGGAGGGGACTAGTGCCTGTGTTCTGGTGGATGAGGCTGGATCTTGTCTTTCTGGTGGGCAGGTCCATGTCTGGTGGTGTGTTTTGGGGTGTCTGTGGCCTTATGATTTTAGGAAGCCTCTGTGCTAATGGATGGGGTTTTGTTCCTGTCTTGCTAGTTGTTTGGCATGGGGTGTCTAGCACTGGAGCTTGCTGGTCATTGAGTGAAGCTGGGTCTTGGCGTTCAGATGGAGATCTCTGGGAGATGATTTCGCCGTTTGATATTACGTGGAGCTGGGAGGTCTCTTGTGGACCAGTGTCCTGAAGTTGGCTCTCCCACCTCAGTGGCACAGCCCTGATGGCTGGCTGGATCACCAAGAGCCTGTCCTCCACATGGCTTTCGCGCCACCCTAGTCTCGAAGCTCCCGCCCCTGTTCCTCAGGCCAGGACTGCATGGGAGCAGAAAAGACCTTTAAATGGTCCCACTACGAATCTTATGATCCCATTCCATTTGTGCAAACAAACCAAAGGGGTGGTGAGGTATCTCCAACTCAAGTACCTTTTTCTACTGGTCTATCTTTCTTCAAGGAGACTCCGAGCAAGAAAGTAAAAGTCTTACTTTTTCACGATTTATCCCCCTCTCCATTTTTTTGTTGTTGTTGTTGTACTACTTCTTCAGGAAAGGGGTAGAGCAAAATTTCCCAGATGCTGTGATGCTCGAAAAGTATCTCATGTTCTATGTAGTAGAAGAAACACACACATGTGTATGTATACAGTAGTCCCCCCTCATCTGAGGTTTTAATTTCCATGATTTTAGTTACCTGTGCTCAACCATAGTCAGAAAATATTAAATGGAAAATTCCAGAAGTAAACAATTCATATGTTTTTAGTTGTGCACCATTCTGTGTAGCCTGACGTAATCTCGCATCATCTCTCTCTGCCCCACCTGGGACGTGAGTCGTTCCTTTGTCTCGCATATCCTGCCCATTAGTCACTTAGTAACTGTTTTGGTTATCAGACTGACTATGTCAGTACACAGTGTGGTGTTCAACTAACCCTTATTTTATTTAATAATGGTCCCAAATCACAAGAGTAGTGATGCTGGCATTTTGGATCTACCACAGATGTAAAGTGCATCTTTTAAGTGAAAGATGAAAGTTCTAGACTTAATAGGGAAGGGGGGGAAAATCGTATGCTGAGGTTGCTAAGATCTATGGTAAGGAGGAATCTTCTGTGAAATTGTGAAGAAGGATAAAGAAAATAGTGCTATTTTTACCATAGCACCTCAAACTGCAAAAATTATGCGTACCGTGCGTGTTTAGTTAAGATGGAAAAGACATTACAGATTTAAGGTATTCTGAGAGAAAGATCACATTCACATAACTTTTATTACAGTATAGTTATAACTGTTCCATTTTATTATTATTGTTAATCTCTTACTGTGCCTAATTCATAAATTAAACTTTTTCACAGATATGTATGTATGTATATGAAAAAACAGTCTATATAGGATTTGGCACTATCCAAGGTTTCAGGCGTCTACAGGGGTCTGGGAACACATGCCCCGTGGATAAGGGGGGACTACTGTATATCTCGCATGAATGAAAGTTCCAAGTCAAATTTAGACATTCAAATAAACACTTTCCACAGTGTCCACTTTGGGGAGCTATACACTTAACCTAATTATTCTTGTTATAAGTACTTCAAACTGTTCCAGAAATCATCTTCTGCAACTACATTCAATACAAATCCAGGAACCAAACACAAAAAATCTATTTCATTCTTATACTTCGGTTCGACCCCAAATTCCAACTGCATAATGACTAGGCTTTCAAAACTCTTAAATACATTTCAATTCTAATGACTCAGGACAGAATGCCAACTGCTACACAGATAAGGAAGATCAATATAAAAAATATTTGGCTTACTGTGACTTCTGAGTAAGACTTAAACTCAAAGATATTTTAATTGTGCTCCTAAGAGTATTTTCTGTTCTGAACTTTATGGAAAGTATCTTCATTATCAACTACCTTTCTATTGAAGACTACACACGTGGCAATGACTTAAGACCATGTCACAATTCTTCGGTTCCACAAGGAGGGATGGGGCTTTGGGGGTTCTCAGAATGGAAGCAAAATGGCTATATCACTGCATGAAAGAGGCAAGGAGGGAATGCAGATTTATACTGGCTGAATGGAAATATTTAAACAGAGGTACTACTCTTTTTAATTCCTACATGGTTCACATATTACCAAATACTTCCATTCTTTATGCTTCTTTTGGTAAATGTTACTTTTCAGTTTCCTAAACTGAAATTGGGGCATTTCTGGCAATTCTTGGATCTTTGAAGGGCCAAGTACATTGTGAAAGCAATAAAGAACTATAAAGCTGGAGAGCACACCAAAGGTTCCCTGAACCTATCCCTACTTTCTAATGAATATTTATACCATGTGTGTTACAACAAGGTTATCACCAAGGAAACATCACTACATTTCAGACAAGCACTTCTCAGGAAGAATTCATCTCTCTGTGAACTTCTAGAGCACCTTAAAGGCACCTATGGCATATCTCACATACTGCAGCCACAGACTGTGATTATGCCTGTATGTGCTTTCTTTATTTAACTAAACTGGGGACAAAGACAATATCTAACCTCTTTTTTACTTCCCTACATATTTGATGCAATACCTTGAGAGGGAAAGGTATTCATTTAAAGTTTACTAAATGAATGAATAAAGGAAATCAAAGCCACAGACTACATCACGAAGTTGAGCAGCCTAATGGGCCCAAAATATCAGAAATCAGTACCCCTGAAACCTTTTCTGGATAAACAATTCCATATACAGCGTGCACCTTTACTCTTATGGTGGCCAACCAGCAAGGCATCTTCTTAAAATACACAATCAAAATCTGAGAAATCTATAAATGTCCCAATTATGTGCATCACTGAGAAGGACCTAAGCCTTTCTCCACAGATCAAATGATATTTTTCTTTTAGTTTTTCTACTATGGAAGCTTCTTCTCTTAAGAGGGGAAAACAAGTAGCCATAAAGTCATGTTTATGTCAGTAAGATGAACATAGAACTTGGGGTCAGAAGCAATACACTAGTTTTTCTGAGAGGTCGCCCAGTGGGGGCCCTTCCAAGTCTACTGGCAGAAATAACGGTTACACCCAAGCCTGAGTTTCTCACATGGAATGTACATATCTTCACCCCCACAAAAGACAATCCTCCTTTAAAATGAAACTTGGGAAGCCACTTGAGGTAAACAGTGTAAAAATAATACACCATTCCTTAGAAACGTCCCTCCTCCCAGGGGGTATATAGGAACTTAGAGAGGAGAATTTACCATTTATCTAGCTGAAATATATCTATTCATAAGCCACCCTGAGTTTGCCTATATATTTTAACACTTACCAGACTGTATCTTATTGGTTTAGTAATTGTCTCTTCCCACTGGAATATGAATTTGAATGTGGAGACAGGCTTATTTTCATTTCAGCATTTCTAAGGTCTAGCACAGAGTTCAAGAACATTTGTTGAATGAAGTTCTGAATAAATCAGTGCACCTTCACAGTAAACACAAACTGACATGGTAATTTAAATAAGTAACACTATGGCCTGATACAGTTGGTAACTTCTTCCAAGATCATTTTAACCATCACCTATTTAAAATCATTCATCCATAGAGTCTTAAGAGTGGGTCTGATAATTCTGAGTTAGTTTAAAATGAGATTAGAGTTACACCCTACTGCTTATAAAACGTCTAGTACATGCTGGACACTATACTAACTCTAGTTAGTACAAATAACTCTTGCAGTTGGCATCATTATCCCAAATTTATAGATGAGGAAACTGAGCCTCTCAACAAATGGATCAAAGTGGCAGATCAAGGGCCAGAATTGGGATTAAAACTGTGGTTTACTGGGCTCCATAATCTTTCCACTGTGCTTGGCTACTAACCTTGGCTGTCAATATAATGAGATAAGAATGAACAAAAGTGAGATGAGGAGTGTAACAAATGGGCCAAAAGAGTGATAAGAATCACATTTGGTTCTTTTGTCCCAACAGGCGGGGGCGGGGGGGTGGGGGGTGGGGGGGTGGGGGGGTAGAAAAGGCACACATGCCTCCTCCAAAATGCACACATGACCTATGATTAAGCAGTTCTATGAGAGAAAGAAGTGGATTATTAATCAAAGTAAAACTGTAGAGCAAAACACCCTGGAAAATGTTCAAAGAAAAAGTGATCAGTAAGAACTGGCCATTAAAGGAAGTGTGATTTTAAAATGTCCTTCGCGGTTGCCCTTTTACTCCAATACAGTAAGATATACACCCCAACATTCATGGACTTATTCCTATCATTTTAGAATCACACACTGGTTAAAAATTAAGAACCTGAAGAAACATTAGAGATTACCTAACCATTATACAAGTGGGAAGATGGAGATCAGAGAAATTAAATAATTTCCTCAAGGTCACTGAAAAATGTATAGCTATATACAATGGTATACTACTACTCAGCCATAAAAAAGAATGGATTTTTGCCATTTGCAATAATATGGATGAACTTGGAAGATATTACGCTAAGTGAAGTAAGTCCAACAGAGAAAGACAAATACTGTATGATATCGCTTATATGTGGAATCTAAGAAAATAAAACCAACTAGTGAATATAACAAAACAGAAAGAGACTCACAGATAAAAAGAACAAACTAGTGGTCACCAGTGGGTAGAAAGAAGGAGGGAGGGGCAAGATAGGGTCAGGGGATTAAGAGGGACAAACTACTATGTATAAAATAAATAAGTTACAAGGATATATTATACAACAGAGGGAATATAGCCAATACTTTTTAGTAATTATAAATGGAACATAACCTTTAAAAATTGTGAATCACTGCTAAACAGCTGAAACATATAATATTGTGCATCATCTATGCCTCAGTTTTTTAAAAAAAGGAAAAAATGTATAGTTAGATCATTAAATTATACTCTTACATATATTATTTACAGATATTTTTACATTAAGGATGTAGTTTTTCCACTTATGGCTTTGTGATCTGGGGCTCTTTAAGGCACTTCTTTTTTGCAACTATCTTCTCTAGAAGAACACTTGGAGAATTTCTTGTTAACCCCATTTCAGAAGAGACATCCAGAGTATCTCCAAAAATTCTGTATGAAAAAGCTGAGGAGTATGTTTCCCTGTGACTGAAGCTAGCTCTAGATTTGGACCCAAAAAGGATAATTGGCAGCGGGGGGTGGGTGCAGTGCTAGTTCTCTTACATGCCAAATATACGCAGAGAAGACTTACTGGCGACATGAAGAGGCCACTTTGCTTTTTCCTAGATGACACGTATACCACAAAACTATATATATGTAAATATGATAGCAGAGACATTTTTAAAAAGACCTTTTTTAAAATTGAAAACTGTTAAATAAGAGGGTAGGATGTGTGAGTCATTTTGAATATCAGTGCTACGACCAGTCCAGTTAGTTACCAGATAGCCTGAGAGCTGCCATATGTTCCTATGGCAGGTGTGCATGAAGGGTGTGAAAAGCCACACAAAACGAAAACTTTTTTGAAGAGATTCCTGGACTAGGGATGGAAATGCAAGCTCGCCCCCTTGAGACAAGAGGAAGGAAACACAGAAAATAATCAAACTACAGGGAGAATTCAAGATTTTAACCAGAAATAGTCCAACACTGCCCTTACCACAACCTTGAAGAAACAAATATTAATATTGTTGTAAAAATAACTAAGAATGGAAATTCAGTTAATTTAATGTTTGGCTGTGTCGGGGTTTTTTAAAATAAATTTATTTATTTATCTGTTTATTTTTGGCAGCGCTGGGTCCTCGTTGCTGCACGCAGGCTTTCTCTAGTTGGCGGCGAGCGGGGACTACTGTTCATTGGGGTGCGCAGGCTTCTCATTGCAGTGGCTTCTCTTGTTGTGGAGCATAGGCTCTAGGTGCTCGCGCTTCAGTAGTCGTGGCTTGCGGGCTCTAGAGCACAGGCTCAGTAGTCGTGGCGCTGAGGTTTAGTTGCTCTGCGGCATGTGGGATCTTCCCGGACCAGGGCTCGAACCCGTGTCGCCTGCACTGGCAAGCGGATTCTTAACCACTGTGCCAACAGGGAAGCCCTATGTAGTTATTTTTTTTAAAAGGGAGCATGGTTCTGATTGGGGAGTGTGTGTTAAATGAAGAGTAGACTTTCCCAGTAACTTAATACTCAACATATGGGATTTTATAGTTGTGCTTGAACATATTTGTTCTTGAGTGTTTGGCTGCTAGGACCATGGGCATCCTGACAAGATATACCTGGCTTATTGAATTAACTCCTCCATATGGCTAATGAGCTTCTGCAATGATCATCTGGAAAAGGAACTATTACAGAAATACCTTAATGAACAGATACCCCAGGGAAGCAAGCTCCTTCCTAATGAACTTGGCCACGTGTTGAAAAGATTCACAGAGGACATGGAGTATGCTGGTTTGCAGCACTGGGTCAGGGAAGTAGGAGTCAGAATTCCTTCCTGGTCACCATGGAGCATATTCTCAAGGTGAATGGTCCCAGAAAGCTTTCTGTTCTGGACTCAAGTATTGAATGTCACCTCTACACCCAGTCATATCATTCTTTAGGAAATAAATGGCAGGTTTGGAAAATATTAGTAATTGTACATCAAAAGCAAACTCTCTGGACAAATACCATCTTGATGGTACTTAGCTACAGCTAAACAAATTATAATAAGAACATGAGACTTATTTTAAAGTAAATCAGCTTAGATCCTAAAACAGCCAAAGGAATTTCTCCAACTATCACTGAAAGCATGAGGGTATAATGCAATGGTTTTAGAATCTTAGGGTGTGTATGCATCATTCAGGGGTACTTGTTTAAAATGCAAAAACCCATCCAAGTGAACTGAATTCCCCAGAAGTATACCCTCAGGATGACTTTTCTGGAAACCACAGTATAGCAGAGACATTACGGACACAGAAATGAGGTTCTAGTCTAGCATACAGAATTAACTAGCTGTAAAATGAGGCAAGTCGCTTAACTTTCCAGAAATCATTTTTTTCCTCCTATAAAGCAAAGGTATTAGACTTCAGATAATCTTTAAGCTTCACTCAAATTCTAAGGGTCTCAGAAGTAAAACAAGCACCATGTCTCCCAACTTAAATTAACATTTGATGCTATTCCTGAAGCTTTTATAACAATGTTCAAGAAGCAGAACCTGAGGCTTGATTGTTTTAGGAACCACAATATGCCACCGGTTACTTAAATTACTTAAATTAAAAAGGATATTGGAATCTAAAGTTATAAAACTAATTAATAATAATAATGCTAAGTGGTACTTATTGCATGTCAGGCTCTAAGTACTTGATATATATTAACTCACTGAGGGGAAAAAAAGAGGACTACAAGAGGTAATCTGAGAACCTTGAAACCAGGAATGTATATAAGAAGGGATAATGTTGAATATTAAATTGTAACTAGTATTAAGGCTTTGGCAATACTTAATAACAACCATGACTACTAAATGCTGATGAGGGCCTCCCTGGTGGCGCAGTGGTTGAGAGTCTGCCTGCCGACGCAGGGGACGTGGGTTCGAGCCCCAGTCCGGGAAGATCCCACATGCCGTGGAGCGACTGGGCCCGTGAGCTATGGCCGCTGAGCCTGCGCGTCCGGAGCCTGTGCTCCGCAACGGGAGAGGCCACAACAGTGAGAGGCCTGCTTACCACAAAAAAAAAAGAAAGAAAAATGCTGATGAAATGACTAATGGGAATGGACCATATTGTGTATAAAACCTGGCCTCTGGAATTGTGAACAGTTTTCGATTCAGTGAAGAAATATCCGTTAGGACCACATATCATGTATTGAGACACCTGTAGCATTTAACACACGCATGCGTTTTCTCTGAGGATATAAGCAAGCACTATTCTTGATACTGCCTAATTCCTTTATGAACCTATGCTTTAGGTTTTCAAGACAGTAGCAAAGCGTAAGATACACAGTTTTTTCCCGTTTTACATTTGGAAGAGGATGATTCAGTGAAACAATGAGTCAATGAAGCAATGACTGGCTTCTTCCCAAGGCCAGCAAAGAGACTGACCATGTGTCTGAAAGATCGAATTAAATAATGCTAAACAAATGCCACTCCACCCTCGACTACAATCACAAGCTCAAGTAACCCTTTACAGACTGCAAACCCAGACTCCTGAAGGTTAAGGCTAGAAGACGAATAGAGTAAGGAAGCTGAGCCCTGGAGAGACTAAGTCAAAAAGCAAATTCAGGAGAAACACAGAATCGGAACTCTCCACCTTCCTATGTGCAGGTTAGTAACCAGAGCTTTCACGGCAAGATGAAACAATTTAGAAAAGAAAAAAATTCTACTTGCTTTCTCTTTCTTTTCATCCACTGAAGCACAAGTATCCTCTAGGTCAGGAGCCCACAAACTACCACCACTAGGCCACCGCTTGTTTTTGTACAGCCCGTAAAAAAACACCCTGAGTAGATTTTACATTTCTTAATGATTGAAAAAAATTCAAAAAATTAAATTACTTCATGATATGAAATTCAAATTTCTATAAAGTTTTATTGGAACACAGTCACACTCTTGTTTACGGGCAGCCTGTGGCTGCTTTCACACTATAACATCAAAGTTGATCAGTTGTTACAGAAACTGTAGTCCCACATACCCTAAAATATTTACTCTCTGTCCTTTACCAAAAACGTTTGGGAACTTCTCAATGAATATAGCATGTGGAAAGTTAAATGGGATAAAAAGAGAAAATGGGGCATTGGAAAGATCAAATTGTGTGTCCATGCTTTCTCCTTTCAATCCATAGCAAGTAAGGCAAGGCTGGCAGAGCAACAGGGAGGGGAGGTCAGTGGTCAGATTTCACGTCACTTTGAGAACGCCGTGAACACAAAACCCTCCACTGTGTAGACGTGAAAATCCTCATAAACTAAAAATTCCATTAACGTATGCTTTCTCTAACTACGCTAAGTGAAGGCAGACACAAAGCACAGATAACCCCTAGCAACAGACAAATTACATGATTCTCACATATTGATGCTCCTTAGAATATACCCACAGTCACAGAGCCTGGGGTTAAGAGGCAGGGAGGAAAGCACCCCACTGGGCAAGTCCTAGGTTAGAACCAAACTACAAGCTCCCATTCTAGCAGGCTCTGACCTTGAGCTAGCCGTGTGACTCTCTGAGGGTGTAATTCTTTTATCTGTAAAATGAGGCTTGATGACCAACCAGAGGAATATTACCTATCTCAACTCCTAAAACTGGAGGAAAAATGAGAAGAGGAAAGAGACGAGGAGAGGAGGTACTTTCTTTTAAAAATACAGTGTTTTGTTTTCTTTTTTATAGTAGTCAAGATACTGTCAGGACAGAGATATCCTCATGGGAAAGCAAAAGGTCTATGGCCAAGCATCAGGCTGCACTCCAGAACACTAATTAGCAAGACTTCAGATGGAAGACTAAGAAACAGAGGCATTTGAATTCAAGGATGTGAGTTTGTTCCTTTCCATTTTTAGGGGCTCCTGGAAACAAAGACACATGTACCCATGCAGGGTGTGTTCTCTTTTCTTTCCCCAGGGGCAAAAGCAATATTTGTCTGTATAGTGCCTGCTGTACAAGTAGCCAACCAGGCATTAGTCATGGATACTATCTGTAATAAGGGGTGGGTGAAAACAGTCAGCACCTCCCTACCACTGTACTCCAAAAAAATGAAGCTTGTTTATCACAGTCCATACACTTGAAACATTTTGGGAGGGTATGGTTCTGTTTATGTACTGGGGTAACTTTATGAAAAAATACTTAGCCCTCTGAAGAGCAAACACAGTGCACCCTCAAGTCTAGACAAGGAAGGTTCATTTTCCGACGGGCAATATGATTTAGGCCAGTAACTCGATTTTTCAGCTTCCAAAAGGTGTTCTTTTTTTTAAGACAAGTGTGGAATCTAAAGCTTAGAACCCTGTTTCTCTCAACAAGTTTAAGTTCTCTGTTTTACAAGTTAATAGCTTTAAACAAGAAGAACAATAATCTCAAGACCCTGAAGAAAACCATTTCTGAAAACTTAGTTAAGTATTAAATATAAAATTACCATATGGGTCAGCACACCCATTACTAAGTATATGAAAACATATGTCCACACAAACTTATACACAAATGTTCAGAGCAGTTATTATTCACAATAGCGAAAAAGTAGAAATAATCCAAATGCACAACATGTAGTATATCCATACAACAGGATATTACTTGGCAATAAAAAGAAATGAAATACTGATCAATGTTACAACATGGATGAACCTTGAAACATTACACTAAGTGAAAGAAACCAGTCACCGAAGGCCACATATTCTATAATTGCATTTATATGAAGTTCCGGAACGGGCAAACCCATAGAGACAGAAAGGAGATTAGTGACCGTTAGCTGAGGAGGGTGGTAGTGAACTGCTAATGAACATGGGGTTTCTTTTCAGCATGATGACAACGTTACAAAATTAGACGGCAGTGACAGTTTTAAGACTTTGTAAATATATTAAAAACTACTAAGCTGCGCACTTTACTTGAATGAGTGAATTTTACGGTTATGTGAACTATGTCTCAACAGAGCTATTATGAAAACCTAGTGAATTTTTTTTCCATCATTAAAAATGACATACTTCATATTTTAGTCAGTATTGAGCTTTAAGTTAAAATCTCATTTTTGCTATCAGTTTCTATATAAAGAAAGAAGAGTCAGGTTTAAGAAGGGTTAATAGATCCCTTTTCCTGGTAATTCCCATCTTGTGACATGTTAAACCTCATGACAAATTGGAAAGTCTTGTGCTCACAGGAAAAGCATTTTTCATTATTATCTCCAAGGGATCCCTGCAGGAGGGTCCATTCTAAAACTATGCTATGCAAAAGCTTCACTGCAACATGTCCACATTTGTATATGAGGGAACAAGGGAGAAAGGGGAAAAAATCCTACTGTGAATCAAAAAAAATCCCCCAAGCAAGGCCATAAATCAGACACAACAGAGCAGCCTAAACACACTTTGTGCTCATACAGACTTACCGCCTGGGTCTTCGGGCCTTGTTTCACCTCCGGCGTAGAAGCTACGTTTCCTACAGCCACCTCTTCAGAAACTGAACTCTCCTTGGTATTACTCAGAAAATCCATTTCATCTTCAGCTTTCGTGTCTGGCATTTCTGAAGAGAACAAAGTGGTTACAAAGTACATTTGGAAAAATTGATTCCTGGGCCTTACTATTTACACAACATGCTCCAGGTTTCATGTGTTTTGTTTGCCTTTCCCTTTGTGTTAAATACAAAGTATTATTTTGAAGCTGGTGTCATTTCTGACCCTGTGCTGAGCTAGTCCCTCATCACCTGGTTATATGGTTTTCTCCTGCTTCTGTGTGGGTTTGTAGCTAAGGTAAGATCCAGTTCAATGTCCACTGAACTTCCATCTTCACTACTGACTTTTTCATGACAATTTGATGAGTGTGGTGCTGTCTTGCACATGGAAAAGAAAACTGACAAGCTTTAAGGGAACAGATTAATAGCTAAAGCTAGTAGTCCATCCTGACCATTATCAAAGAGGCAAGAGATGTATCTGTACAGGACAAAAAGGAAAGAGCTACTGAGAATGAGATAAAGCCTTTGGGAAGAGTCTTTCTTTAAAAACATACTACATACACTCACCTACCCATCACAGCAATTGATAAGACTGAACTATTCTTAATAAATTAGTTTTTGTTTTAACTTTTATTTCTTCCCAAACCAAAACATAATTACACACTATCAACAGCAATTCCTTTTCTGAAGAAAAAGTTTTTTCATGTTTTCTTTAGAATTATGCTCAACAGACCAAACAGTAGTGGTTTTGTTACATGACTACCATATGGTCAAGCTAATACAGGAAGGAAGTGATAAAATGATGCCTGAGGCAAATTTAGGCTTCAACACTTCTTTAAAGGGGACTGATGGTTGAACAGTCAAAATTCACCTTGATAATCCAAACACAAATGGAACTATCAACTCGATTTCATTTGGAAGATTTTCTGTGGTTGTTATTAATCTAGTCACACTACTACTCTGGCAGAGAAAAATGTTCCCTACACCAGAGGGCAGAGGCTCCTTTCACCAAAGAATAAATTATATTATATTGTATTATGTATTTTATAATTATATAAATAAAATATATTAAGATTTTATTCTAATAGCACACTGTGAGAGTGTATACCTTTATACACTGTGACGTATAAAGGTCTACTTTAGATTTAGGAAAGTGACATTCCTATAAATGAACAGTTGTAAGTCTCCTTTCTTTGCCCTAATTTTTTAATTACATAATCTTACTAGCAATTAAAAAAATGGGCAAACACGTTTCCTTGCCCAAAGAACCAAAATCTTTCTTACATTTCATAAAATGTGATTAAAGTTAAAAAAAAAACAACTGACTAAGCAACCCCCTTAGAAGTATTCCTTGATCAAAACATTTCTGACTAAGATAGGGTTGTTTTTGGTTTTTGGTTTTTTTTTGGGGGGGGGCTGTTGATGATTTTTATTTTATTTATTTGGGGATGTGATTTCTGACACATCCTTACTATCCTACATCCATCAACTGAAAATATGTATCTTGGCAAGTAGCAACCAGTTCCAGCGGTAAACAGAGATTAGTGAGGCCTGTGGGGTGTTGGCAGCCCCCTCGGGACTGGCCTGGCTCAGTTATGCACAACTAACTTCCCAAAGCACTGCGGCCAATGCTCCTGATGTGTAAAGGGCTACGTCCCCTCACCCTAACTGGAAGTTTTGCGTTTTCCTCATCTCAATTTCTACTTGGCTTTGTCAACAGCAGTATATAAAAACAAAAGCCAATGCCATGTGGCTCCTTCCAAATCAGCAGTTAAACTGATGTCTCCTCACTTATAAAACAGTATGGTTAAATTCATAAATGGCAGTGTAAACTTCCTAGAAAATACCCTTTGGTCTGAGATCACACTCAGGTGCTTTTTCTCCAGGGCAACGTGACCAGGGACTTTCCCCAAATCCTGGCTATTTTCTGAAAAAAGCACCAATTTCTTCATCACTGGTTACTTCTCTCTGTCCTTTGAGGCCATGAGCATGGAGCACATATGACTCCTCTGGAGAGCAGAATAAGTAACTCCACACACACACACACACACACACACCGAAATCCCAAGCGCAGAGACACAGTTGAAACTTGATTTTCATCTCATTTTCCTTCCTAAAGCCTTAAAATCTTAAACATAATTTCTTAGCACCTTTACTATCTTTGTGTGCTATTAAAAATCAAAGTCTGGAAAAAAAAATCAAAGTCGGCTTGGTTTCTATCTTTTCTCATAAGGTACTATAGACACAAACCTTACATAGTTTGTACTTGCTTGGATTAAATTCTGACTACTGAGCCAGAAAGAGAAATAATTCCAGCCCATGTGGCCAAAGACGCAGCACCCAAATGAAAACAACATAGGCAGGCATCAGCTTACAGCCACTCCCGTTCTTCTAAAATGTCAACCTGCCAGGGCCCCCAAAATAGACTTGCTGTTGTGCCTTCTTTTAAAAATTACAGACCTTCTCATTGAAATTCTGAGACTGTTAGTGATAGAAATTTGTTGGCTGCTAACAATCCAAGACACTTTAATAAAACAAAAAGTGTGAAATCACCAAAAATACTCTCTCAGGTTTCTTAAACCCCTCAACTGGAAAAATAGATTATAAATGGTTAAACACCCTCTATCAGGGAAAATGACCACTGTGTTTAAATTGCTCTTTTTCTAAAGCCACTTCTCTCCTTATTCTATTTGTTCATTTCTATTCATGCCCCACCCCCCAATTCTTAACACCTACTACAGTAAAGGGGTTTTCAAAAATTAGAAAGAACGGCAAGAGCAATCAAACGATAAAAACAAAACAGGCTTCTTACCTACGAGAGCCTGGGGGCAAGCAAGGAGATAGGTCCTCTGTCTATAGCTGGTAACAGGTGGTGGTCGCAAAGTCTGAATCAAACTGACCTTGAACGACTTCAGGAGTCAAAACCGAGTCCGACTCCAGTTTGAACTTCAGCCTCAACCCCCAATGAGTTTTATTCAGATCGTTTCTTTCCACTGAACACCAGTGGTTTCTCTTTGCTCTCTCTGGACATGGTTACCCACAGACGGAACGGGCTGGTGCTGTGTGAGCAATCTGCCTGCTGCAGCTGCTTCACCAAGATAAGCAGACACAACGTCTGCCCTGTGACAGCAGCTCAGCAGACTAGGCTCTGGCGGAAATCCTGTATCCTATCCCCTGCCTTTCGCAGGGTCCTCAATTCCCAGACTGCTGCCCAAGAGCAACAGGCAATGGAACTGGAGGTCTGCTCCTCAGGCAGGAAAAGGAGGGAGTTCCCTTCTCACAGCCTCCACCAATGACCTAATACCACCATTTGGGATGCTGGGCCATCGGCTTACCACGATACTTAGAGCTGTTTGTGAAACCACTCTGACTAAATTTGCTCAGGACACAGACTAGGATGATAGGGCAAGAAAGGAGTTTCAGGTTTGTAAATAAAACAGCACTGTTTGTTATGGTTCTCGACAAAAAGGACTATGCCATGTGAACAAAAACATCTGCTAAATTCCTTTATCATTTTTGAGCACCTGGGATCTAGGCACTGTTTTCCAGGTTAGGAAAGTCATGACTGCACCAGTGCGATAGAGCATTTATAGGCTTTAAGCAGTCAAGCCAGAAGTCTGGAATGCAGGGAGCAAAAACTGCCCAACCCTGAGATGACGTGCCTCTCCGGATGGTGCTGACTGGTAACTTGGCAACCTACCCGATGAACGCCAGACCTCTAAACAACAACACGACACCTATGTTTATACCAGCACATCACAGAGACTCTTAAGGGAATTTGTTTCTCGAACTGTTGATTTCGTACTCTACTTTGCTTACCTGTTGCCGGAGTTGGTCCCTGGAGAGGCGGAATAATCTTCTCTGGCTCCTCCCTTCCAGCAAAGCATCCTGCAAGGTTCCCAGAGGCTTCTCCACGACTACTGCCCATTGGCGGGGTCTCCGCAGGCTGGAAAGCACTCGCCTTCCCTGCAGAAGCACTCTCCAGCTGTTCGTGCCCTGGGCCCGCCTCGGAAGGACAGGGCAGTGACATGTGACTGATTTCCCCCTCTGTCATCAGTTCTCCCGAGGCCTTGACTCGTTCTATGACAGCATCCACTATGCGACTCGCAGCCTCCTCAATCAAGTCCGCTGTCTCAGGCAGAAGCACGGCTTTGGCAGCGACGGTGCACGGCATAGGGGCAGCATCCCTTCCCCTGCCTGGGGCCTTGTCACCACGGCTTGAGAGCTCTGTCTCTGTGGGGTGCTCTTTGGCAGCAGGCTGCGGCGGGATGTGATGCGCTTCCTCATCCACCTGTGTCTCCTTGGAGTCGCCTGTGCTACGGCTGCCATCTGCTCCCCCCACCTTCCCCTTCTCCCAACCCAGGGACACGACCTCTGGGGGTGCGGCGCCCTGAGGGTCAGTCACACCTTTGTCCGGTAAAGCTCCCGGCAAACCCAGGATCATATTCTTCTCCTGACTCGAAGAGACTTGCGGAATCTGGATGTCTGGAGCGTTGTGTGGTGTATCCTTTCTCCCGGTCCCAGTGGTGCCTTGCAGAGCACCGACCACGGCACCATCCAATGCTGCATTTCCACTCACCTCACAAGCAGTGGTCTTCCCCTGGGACTGAGTGTTTTTCACCTCAACATCCAGAGCAGAAGATTGCTCACAATTAAGAACCTCGAACCCATCTGGTAACAGATTTGGCAATGGAGGTGAGCTGTTCTGCTCTGTACCTGAGGCCTCCTGGCTTGAGTCTGCAGCCAGACTCGCTCCTGGTGGCACCAGGCTCTGTGCAGCCCCACCTTCAATCAGCTGTGCGACTGGTGGGGCCACTTCCTTGTTATGTTTAGTTTCTGCGTGAAGACAGGCCAAGGGTGTGCCCAGTGAATTACCATTCCGAGGAGCTCTGTCCTCATCACAGACAGCTGAGCCAGGTTCTTCATGGAATCCCGGGGCCTCTTGTGCAGGAGGTGGTGTTCTCGGCTCTTCCTGCAACGTTCCTGAATGAAGAGTGTTGTCCTTAATGGAGGAACAGGTCACTGCTTTATCCTTGTCTTCTGGTCCCTGAGCTGCAGTGCTCTCTGGAACCACCTGATCTTTCCCTTCTTCAGTCAAAGCGGAAACAGAGGCCAAAGCGGCCTGACCCACATGGAGCAGGGAAGAGTCAGTGACCCCCTCGATGATATTCAGCACTTCAGGGTCTGCTGAGAGGCAGGGACGCTCACACTCCGCACCAGGTCCTATGGGACTGGTATTGCCCATGCTTGGCTGAAGATCTAGAGCAGAGGAGGGTGTGCACAGGCCCGCTACACTGTCTTCTGCTGGCTGCTTCTCCAGATCATTCGAGTCTCCATCTGGGCCATCTCTACAGTCTGTATGTGGTTCAAGAGTTGCTGTTCCTTTTTCATTCTGGGAGGAGGGGACAAGAGAAAGTGCATCATCTTTGGTTACTGATTCACTGCCGGGACTGCCTGTCAGAGAGAAAGTCCTGCCTGATATCACTGCCTGGTCTGACACCCGTTCTTTCTCAGCTTTGGGGACAAGAGCATGTGGATGTGGAACTACCTCAAGCATATTTGCTAAAGGTGTTTCTAGTTTCGAATCTTTTCCTTGGCTTTCTTTATCCAAAACTTGGAGAGGACAAAAATCCACATGTTCCTGGGTGTCTCCATCAGGGTCAGGGGTGACCGTGTTAGCCTGTGGGCCTTCCAAGCAGCTGGCAGTGGGCAGTGGTTGTGTGTTGAGCAGCCCTGTGGTGGTGCCTTCAGGCTGGGTAACTATGTCATCACAGTGTTCTACAGCCAACACACCACTAGAAGTCCCCGTGTTCTGTCGACATGCAGAGGCAGCACAAAGTTTATCATCTCCAGTTGTAGAACAGATGGGTGATTTGCTGTTTTGGCTTTGAACATGAGATGAATCCGTTTCTGATTTCTGGTTTGGCATAACATCTTTTTGCGGCCTGGGAAAGGTTAAATCAGAGGGTGACAATGCCACACACATGCTGGCTAAGGGAGTGTCAAGCTTGAGACCTTCTGAAATCTCATCTTTTGCAGCAGCTAGAATTAACTGAGAGTTCTGAGCCCCTGGAGCATCAGCACTCTCTTCACAACTTCTAGAAGTTTCCGTTTCTGCAGTGCTTTCATCAATGGCAGTTTCTTCATCACTAACGACAAGTAAAGACTCAGCAGGCTTGTCAGCAACCAGGGAGCCAGAGGCAGAGACACCATTTGGAACACTGGCTTTATCCATAGGCTCGTCTGTGACTTTTAGGTCAGAGGCTCCAGCTGTGCTGATATTAGAGTCCTCAAATCTTTCCTTCATATTCTCCCCTGCTGCAAGCACATTCCTCTGGATGGTGGCCTCTGGGTTCACGAGACTGCGTTCCATTTCCCTTGCAGTGTCTGGGACACTGGCACCTGCTGGTGATGGGACCACCAGTTCACCTCCAGAGAAAGACTGGGCCGTGCCGGGCTCCAGGGCTACGCCTCCCTGCAGGACGTGGCCTCCACTGCCTGGAGACTCCTCTGTGGTCATTGCCGACGATTTTGTTCCAGTTTCTTCATTTCTGACTCCACAGGATGGAAGGCCTTCTGTGTCCTTTCCTTTGCAATCAGGTGTGCTCTGACGGCAGCTGTCAGGATCAGACGTAGTCCCAGAGTCCACGATAGGTGCTGGCTCCACCTCGTCTCCTTTGCTCTCCACGCCTGTATTTTTCTTCCTACAGGAAGAGTCTGTATTCTCTTCCTTAACCACACTTGACAAATCATAGGAACTTTCAATCTGCCCCACAGTGCTCCCATGGCAGCACTGAGAGCTCTCAGCGCCTTCAGGAGAAGCAAGCTGCTGGCTGGCTGTGGGCTCTGATGCACAGGGAAGAAACTGACCATCTGTATCTTGGTCACTGGGCAGACTTGAAGGTTCTTGTGCTGTCACCACTGAGGGCATAAGACTGTCCATCTGTGTGAGGTTTGTTTTCTAGGAGGAAATGGAAGATATTAAAAAAAAAAAATTGTCCGGGGGAAAAGATGTCACTGACACCTATAAGCAAAAATTCTGTTGGAGAGAACTCAGTAGCATTCCAGCCTCTCAAGTCACAGGATAAGCCAACCTAAATAAAAATAAATTCTCTCTTGTTCCTGACATTAATTTCCTCTTATAGTTGAATATCCACTAGAATGATAAAAATGGCAAGAATAATACAATATGACTATTTTCTATATTATGAACTTATTTTAGAAAACAGATAAAAACTGAGCCTCAAAAGAGCTCAGTGGCTATCTTCAAATGAGCAGCTGAGAAAGATACTTTTTATAGGGGCTTTAGAGGGGCAGAGGCTGCTTCCATCCCACCTCATATATACAAGTAAAAACAAATCCTGGCCAGTCTGGTAAACTCTCTTCAATCACAAGGCACAGACATATGCTCCCATGCCCTAAATTCTCACTGAGGAGTTACACAGCATCCTTTAATCTCCAAAATATGCTCCGTTCAATCTAGTTTAACAATTTTAGTTATGGGGTTATAATTTCAAAAAGAGCGGCACGGTCGATTCTTTCACCTCTTGATGAAAGCAGTTCCTCTGTTCCTCTAATACTGAATATTAAATAAATAAGAATATATTGAACTAGTAGTACCTAATTCTTGATTATTCTCAGATGGTACTGTGCTTTGAGGATATTATAGGTCATCTCAAAAATAGTTTTTGCAACTTGAAAAACAGATGTAACCAACTATACAGGAATGGTTAAAACAATCATGGTTAATCAACCTGATGGAAAATGCTACGCTGTTATATAAGTGTTAACTATGAAGACCACAGTGAAATAAGGAAAAGATATTTATAACATAATGTTTAAGAAAATAAACAAAACTTATAGTTAATCTAAGGTTATAATTATGCAAAAACTACAAGTACACGTATATAAGGCTTAGGAAAAAATGGAGAAAAACAAACACAGCTGATCTTTAGAGTGGGTTTACCTTTATATCAAAATTTCGGGAATCCTTAAAATGATACTATTTTTTTTCAACACATAAAAACTATTTTGCTATCTTTTTTTTTTTGGCTGCACTGCGCACCTTGCGAGATCTCAGTTCCCTGACCAGGGATTGAACCCAGGCCATGGCAATGAAAGCGCAGAATCCTAACCACCAGGCCTCCAGGGAAGTCCCAAAACTATTTTTATAACACCTGGTTTGCTCTTCGCTCATTATCTGATCTACTACAAGAATCTCACGCAAATCCACCATGCACTGTCATCTCATTCACTTACCCATTCAGTTCCTGTGTCGAGCACTTACAGTACTCCATCATCAGCCGATTCCTGTCTACTCACTGGGTCTGATGTAAAAGTTCACACATGTAAGTGTAAAACGAGTTACGCTCACTAAAGTCCTTCTAATAATAGAGTACATGAAAAATGAATTTTCACTGAAAGCGTCTGTGCTATGCTCCTTAGGGTATTCAAAGTGGCTTGCTTCCCTTCCTGCTGAGAGTGTAACTGACTCCAAAAAAATTATGAAAGCAGGTCATTAAATTTAATAAAGGGTGAACATTACAGAACAGAGATTTGCAGAAAAAAGTTGTCTTGCTTGAAAAATTTTAGATGCTCCTAACACAAGCATCTTCTCAGTTTTAATTTCTCATGGTTTCCTGTAAAATATTCCCACACCTTGCAGGTAGCTTTGGCATCTACTAAGTGCTGTTTTCAAATGGACTATCATTCACCCAGTAAGAAGAGCCCTAAAGGAAAACCTGACCTTCCGGCAGTCTCTTCAGAGGAAAATAAAATGACACCTATTCTGGAACAGATATGACTCGGAGAGGCAGAGGCAGGTACGTCTACAACCTGCTATGAAGTGTCCTGGCCTGCTGCTCTCCGAAACAAGCAAGGCCTGCTCCCAAAGAAGGCTCTGGCCTTGAGCTGACCCCAGATGACCTTAAATGAAATTACTGCCAAGCTTTTTCCAAATCAAATCAACTCTGAAATAAAATGGGTGGAAAAATTATCTAAACTTAGCCTTTCAGATGTCGTGGCCAAGAGAGATGTACTCATGTGACGTTTATATTATCCATAATAAATGCTACCAGGGAGTATGTAATGTTTTTATGTCTGGCAACAACTTTATCTTGAAGGCTTGAGTGGATTATAAAATCTTTATTGTTTTAGTGATCTTTCTACCACACAACTACCAATTTAAATATAGTAACACAGTCATCACTCATTGAAATAGCTGTGAAAAGGCTCCATTTCTGAGCATATTTGGTTCTTATTCTTCAGCAAAAATCTCAGAAACTGTTTAGCTCATTTCGTTTTATAAAGTTAAACCAACAAATTTATAGAGTTAAATAAATTTCCTTTTAAGCCAGGAAAATTTAGTTCTAGTTGTTGCATATTTCTGTATCTGCAAGGTGTATGTGTGTCTTTCGTTATTTTAAAAGCCTGGCCAAAAAAAAAAAGAAAAATTCTCGCAGTCTCCTATTGCTACTACCCCAGTGCTGAGCTCTGTCTCTATAAATGCTAACATCTAATATAGCTAAAACTGCTTTACAGGTTTCACAATCTTTGAGGGAAGCACTGTTATGTTCTAATTATAGTAAGGCTCATTGGGGGAAGGGGTGAGGGCACAAAAGCCTGAAAATGGAAATTTTCTGTCTTACCATTAGCTGCTGTTGGATGTTCATAAGTTTAAAAATATGTCCAGTGCAACTGTCTCCAGGAAGTGGGGGTTCCTGGTGTGGTTCAGACTCAGAGGTTAATGTATAGACGTCCAGCTCTCGGTGATGCCTCACAGAACAGTCTCCATAAGGGATTTCATAGGATAAACTGCTCCAGGAGTCTGGTTCTCCAGTATCCTCCCTGGAAGCAAGCAAACTCTGGTTAATATATATGTATATTCTATACATAATATACATGAATATATTATAATATTACTATATAATAACATATATATATATATGTGTATACAATATACATATATATGTATTCTGCCTCCCAGGCAAAGGTTTAACCCTCTAAGTCTTATGCAAAATTTTGAACCTCATTGCTCTTTGAGGCTCTGCAGCAGAAATTTGGTTTGCACAGTTCCCCAGTAATTCAGGCAAATAACTAACTGTTTCATTCTCTTCATAAGAGGTCATAAATGGGCTAAATGAAAACTGCAGGATTCCTCCCTAAGGATGTTCTTTTGATCAAGATAAAGAGAAGACTGGGATCCTAAAACAGTTAATATTATGCTCACAACCAAATAATGAGGAAATGTAAGGAGGATGGTTTTGCCCTGGTTTTCAAAAAAAGCAAGGCTTATGAAGCGTTTCTCTTAAAATGGGTTATACCATATGCTAAATGCAGTTGATCATATTGGGAAGGGAAGAACTAATCAATCCAATCCGTGCAAGGGCACTCCAATTTTTGTTAAAGATAGGTGGAGGAAGCACTCTCAAAATTCTCTAAGTCAACTATATAGAGGAAAACTATCAATATTATAATGCCTTATCATACTATACTTGTCAATATAATTATCAAATCCTATTTTGAATGAAGCACTTGGTTCCAAGAACTTTAAGCTATAACTTTAAATTTAAAAGACAAACAACTTTGCTCAACTCACATCATTATAGATACACCTCATATTCAAATAAAGCCGACAAATGCCCAGTATGTAAAAAAGCATTTCTGGGATAGGCCTCAAAACATGAATTCTCTTTACGTGGTTCTAATGAACCAGTACGCTGATATGGTATCCCAGAGATTCTGGAAGAAGGTGGAAGGTAGTGTTTGAGATCATTATCATGTTTTAAAATAAAAAATAAAACTAAAGAATTAAGAACTAATAGACATGCCATCCACTGACAAATATGAGAGGGAAACTTTACTTCAACTCTCTCTCCAGTGTTCTGTCTACTAAATCATACCTGTCAGTTCTTAACAATTCACCAGAGAATAACTGGAATTTGAAAGCTAAAAATATGCTATAGTGGAAAACCTGTAACAAACTGGAGAGTCATACACTGGCTGAAGGTAACAATTAAGGCTGCTCCAAAAGAAAACTATTATAATTTCCATACTCAAGAGTGACTCCTAAACAGTTGCTTAAAATGAACTTAGCATATGCTATGCTAAATGTTTCATGCATTTACCAAGCTGCTCTACACTGAGCAAAGTGACCTCAAATAGAAAAGTACCTAAAAGATACTCACTTAAAAGTTCAGCTGAATGACTCAAGAAGTCAATCAGCTCCACCAAGTGAGGGGGAGGCAACGTCTCTGTAAATTCAACTTTGGAGCTTAGGTTGACATTGTCACTAACTCTGCTTAACTGTCTGACAAGGCATTACTGGCATATCTGCTTACTCAGATTACCACTTATAGCCATGCTCCAATTTAAAAAAAAAAAAAAGGTATTTGAAAACAAACTTGATTTATACACCACCACTGAGTGTGAACCAAATACAACAAGCTAGGAGGGAACTGTTTGCCAAGGCAGGGGCAATTAAACAGTGATACAGTCCATTCCCAGCAAGATGGAGTTTTCTACCAACCTTGCCACTATTAATTCTCAAACTGCTTCTTTTCTAATATCTAAACCTTGGGAAATTGCCTTCTGTAACCACAAACTATTTATCTCCTACCTCTCCCATGCTCTCCCCTTCCAGAAGAATGTGCTTTTGTTGCCACAAGTGCTAACCCTTCAATCTCCCAATTCATCATCCCTGTGGATTTTTGTTGCTTCCTAGCCCACCTAGAAACCAAAGACTAGTTAATGCAATTATTCTCCCACTGGCTTGCATGAATATCTGCTGCTATTGACACTCTTCAAACCCATCGTGCCTGTAGGTCTGGGTAAACCCCACCATTCAGCAAGTATTTGTGCCAGTATTCTTGGTGCTGGTGATACAAACGAAAATCCTTGTCCTGTTGAAGCATATATACTTAGCAAGGGAGACAAAAGCAATCAAGATAAATAAAACACCTAGAATTCTGGAAGACAGCAAGTGTGGTGGAGAAAATAAACCAGAGATGAGGGCTGCAATTTGAAATGTGGTGGGTCAGGGAAGGCCTCACCGAGGTGACATTTAAGCCAATGCACTGTCTGCTCTGTATTCAACACTGTATAAAACCTTGGCTGGATCCACTTGGCAAAGTTCTATGACTAAGAATGTTTACTGCAACATTAGGTGTAATAGTACTAAAGACTGGAAACACCCTAACCGAGTCAGTAACTAGAGGCATGTTTGGTAAATTAAAGAACAGATCTACAGACTATTATGGAGCCATTAAATATAACTGAAAAAACAGTTCAATAACATTGAAATCTATATTCAGTGGAATAAGCAAAATAAAAAGAGCAAAAAATATAAGTATAGACAGTAAACTGCACAATAAAAATAGTGTCAAGGTGGCTGGGTTATAGGTTTTCTTCTTCTCTGGGATTTTAATTAATGTCTTGAATAATTTTTTTAAGTTCCTATTCAGCCAGGCCTCGCTGCTGCTCTGTAATGCTTCTTACTCATGTGTGTTAATCCATCCCCACGGGGGTTACCAAAATGTTCTATAATTTCCTCAAAGGCCTAACATTACCCTTGTCTACTTCATTCTCAGGTGACCTTTTCTCCCATCTTAGTGAAAAGCTTGAGGCCATCTAACATGAACTAAACCCATCTTCAATCCACCCAAAAATGCCTGTGCCCGTCTCCTCTAACTTCAGGGCACCTCTCTATGCAGTGGGTTTGCTCTGTTCCACACCCCCGTCCTTAGGTAACTGGCTCGGTAATCACTCCCTGGATGCCTATAGTTTTCCACCTGCTTCTGGACTAGCTCCTTCCCCATCCACCTGCAAGTACCATGAAAACCTCACCAGTAGACACAGCAGAGGCAGGAAAAGGGATTACTGCACAGGCGCCCGCAGCAGCAGCAGCAATCTTTACTCAGCCCTGCAGACCAGCGGTTCTCTCTGAGGAATCCAGCCCCCAGGGGACATCTGACAATGTCTGGAGACATTTTTTGTTGTCACAACTTGGGGATGGGGAGGGGTCCTACAATGCACAGGACAGCTCCCTAGAAGAAAGAATCATCGGGCCCAAACTGCCAGTGGTGCTGGTGTTGAGAAATCCTGCTGTAAACCCCCGAACCCCTTTCTGTCTGCCCTCCTCTTCCTTCCCTTCTACCTCCTTACCAGCCATTTGAACAATTAAAGGCTTTGCGCCTACTCCCTCCCACTGCTACTAAAACTTCTGTCTCGGGTTCCACTGACAAAACAAATCTCCAAATCCAATGGCTTTTCTTTGTCTCCACTGTCCTTGAGTTTTGTAGCATCTTAAAATGGTGACCTGATTCTTCTTTTGACATTTATTCTCACTTGACATTCATAAAGAATCATCCTATTCACCCACTGCTTTCTCTGGCTTTTTCTTCTTCTTCTCGCATCTTAGATGTGAACAGATGTCAACTTCCTGAACTTGGTCTTCTATTAAATGGTAGGCACTGTGCTAGATGCCAGGGCTACAAGGTTAAATATGATACCTTTCTCAAGAATAATGTAAACACACAGCCTAAGGTCAAACATGAATTACTATTAGATAGCCATAGTTTGGCCTACTGGTGTTACTGTCACCTCCATGGAAACGAAAAGCAGAAACAATCTCATGGGAGTTTTACCCTTATGAGTGTGGCATTTTATGCACTAAATATACCATATTTCATCAAAATTACAATGCTATTACTTGTAAAAGCAACATCATTTTCTGTATTACTAAGAAGGAAAAGAACTGTTGTGAGTTAAATTATGACACAAGTTAGAAAAATTTACATCTTAAAAGAGATAATACAGGGAATTCCCTGGCAGTCCAGGGGTTAGGACTCCTCGCTTTCACTGCCGAGGGTGCAGGTTCGATCCTTGGTTGGGGAACTGAGATACTGCAAGCTGCGTGGTGTGGCCAAAGGAAAAAAAAAAAAAAGAGAGAGAGATAACAGAGTATAAATACAGTCAACTGTCCCTCTGAATACTGGTATGGGTGGTACAAACAGTTCAAATGAACAAACAGTTCCAACATCAACTGCTTAACTTCATTCGCCTGTGAGTCCCAAGCCTGCAACAAACGGACAGCAGATACAAGTGAAAAGGGCAGCTCAGAGGCTTTAGACAGACTTAAACACCTAAGACACTAGTTTTCAAACTTTTAAGTAGCTGAACAGTTTCAAATAAAGCCACATGCAGAAACAGAGTTGCTCTGGTGATAGGGGCAGTAGAGGGAAGGAAAGGCAAAGCCCAGCCCTCCCTCCAGCCACCATCCCTCCTAGGTGGGTTGTGAGACTGATACTAAACCCAAGGAGTAGCTAAATGTTCTTAATTCCCAAGGTACAGGCTTTCTTTATGTACAACTACCACATTTCCCACTTTAAGGTCATTCTCCTTGTTTAGTCTCCTTTGCACTTGTAGAATAACTACTCCATATTCTCCTGATTGAAGCCCTTTGTATGCTTACAGTTAGTAATTAAGTTGACCCCTCGGCTTTGTATTTCTGCCATGGAGAAGAATATGCCTGGGTATCTAAAATTTACCTTAGAAATACTCACAAAGCTTTTATGTAATCAAATCAAGTCTGGCAGGACAGAAAAGCACATCCATGAATGCACTAGAAATTCTAGTTATTTCAGCTGGTGAATTAAGAGGCACCATAGCCTCAGCTGAGGCTTTTTTAAAAAATGAGTGAAAGGGAGATCTGTAGATGAAGGAGTATAAATGCTGCGGGAAGGTTTACAGAGCTCTCCACGACCTTTCATTTTTCACCCCTATGAGGACACCACCACACTGAACAAAGAAGAGGGTATTTTTACTACCAGTTGTGGCAACTGTGCAGTATAGGCATTATTTCATTACTACGACATCAGATGGTATTGGCGTAGAATTTCTTAGATTGTTACATTCAACCACATCCCAGATCAGACTTCAAGATATAAGGACTGATATTATGATTACTGGAAACTTTCAATCATCCTGTCAGTAAGGCAATTAATATTGCTTCCAACCATTCTCAGGCGCCTTGAATTTCATCTGGAGTATCCAGCACAGCTCCAAGTGCAGTCTCCCACCTCTGAGCCCTGAAAGACTTGTTCTGCACCGTAACCTTTTCTTCATTCACCTGTAACCCCCTAAGGAGGAACAGGACCATACACCTTCTGACTTGCTGGGTCTCACTGCTCTGCTTCATCTCCTGACACATTGTAGGTACTCAAATATTTGTTGGGATTTCACTCCAGGGCAAAAGAGTAGGGATATTCTTTATAAAAATGGTTTGAGATCACTAAGAACTCACTCTCTGTGAGAGGACAGATAACCTAAAGAAGTAATTCTAGTAAGACCCAATGTAGTGGCAGTAATGGCTTAAAAGGTCTAGCTGGTAAAGGAGACTAAAAAGTCATGACAACTGAATTCAGTATATGATAAAGATCAGGAGGAAAAAACATTGCTTGAAAGTATATTTTTGGCAGCTGGTGAAAAGTGAATATAAACTATATATTAGATAATCATAATATATTAATGTTATATTACTGATTTTGATAACTGCCCTGTTATAAGAACATGCTGAAATAATTAGGAATAAAGGGGCATGATGTCGGCAACAACTCTCGAAAGAGTTCAGTAAAATTCTATCCATCTATCTACACACACAGATAAAGCAAATAAAACATTAACAATTGGTGGATTTAGGTGAAGGATACACAGTGGTTCACTGTACTATTCTTCAATTTTTTTAAATTAATTAATTAATTTATCTTTGGCTGCATTGGGTCTTCATTGCTGCACGCAGGCTTTCTCTAGTTGTGGCGAGCGGGGGCTACTCTTTGTTGCGGTGCACGGGCTTCTCATTGTGGTGGCTTCTCTTGCTGTGGAGCACGGGCTCTAGGTGCGCAGGCTCAGTAGCTGTGGCACACGGGCTTAGCTGCTCCGCAGCATGTGGGACCTTGCCGGACCAGGGCTCGAACCCGTGTCCCCTGCATTGGCAGGGAGATTCTTAACCACTGTGCCACCAGGGAAGTCCCATTGTACTATTCTCACACCTTTTCTATGAGTTCAAAATTTTTCACAACAAAAAGTTAAATATAAAACATCAATTAAAAGAAAGGCATAGGGTAGTAATTCTTTCACTATTCTATGATTACTATTTACTTCAGGCAGGGAAGAAACTAATATTTGGGTATCTACTAAGAGACAGGCACCCTGATACCCCATATATTTAATCCTCATTCGAGTCTTTCAAAGAAGTGCTATTTCTAGTTCAGAGGAGGGGAAACTGATACTCAGAAATACTAATTCATTTGCTTAAGATATAACACATACATCAGACTTTGATAAATCTGGCTTCAAATGACAAATTTTACCACTTAGGAGAAGTAAGCATTTGGGCTAGATATGTAGTCTCTTTGAGTATGTATCATAATCTGTAAAAAGACAGTAAGAGTCCCTTTAAAAGTTGCAGTGGTAATTAAAGGGGACAGGAAACAAAGTATCTAATAACGCCTGGCACACAGGAGGCAGTCAGTAAACCTTAGTACTCAAATATGTAATGGAGTAACATATCTGGATCCATGTTGGACTGACCCCAAAGCCTGTACCCTCCCCCCCCACACACACCCCTAATGCTGCACTGCTTCCAGTGGAAAGGGCTGGTCTTTAATAGAAACTCATCAGGTGCCACAGCAGGAAGCACTGAGGGTCATCTGAAGGCAGGATGGAGCAAAGAGGCCTTTAGGGGAAACATTTCTTCACGAATTCAAAGAATGTCCACTCCAGGCAGAACATTTTTCAACACACAAGCATTCTCCAATGAAAAGTTCTAAAGTCTGCCCTCTTCTGAGTTTCTCACAGAATGAGCAAATCAACCACAGTCATTCTCCGGTGTCTGGTGAGACTCTGGCAAAGTGTAGGACAAATCGCAGAGCCCACATTCTACCTAGCTATTTTCAAAATGAGCACATTCTACTCACTTGAAGGACAGTATCAACTTGGGCATTTATCCCTTCAATCTTTTTCACAAATGACACCCCCAAACTGTTTACCACATTTTCCATAAAACTGACACCAATCAGTACCTACCTTTTCCTAATGGGAGAAAATATTCTACTCACCATAAGAAATCACCACAAATTCATCTAATTATGTTTAATTTAGATTTCCCTAGAGGCTAAATCACCAGGCAATATGAGGGGAAAAGCATGGGTATTGAGGTCTGCGTAGAATCTCATTTATGCCATGATCTGATCTAAGAAAAATTATTTAGCTTCTATGAGCCAGAGGTTTTTTCCATCTGCTTTTTAAAAAGTGGGATAATACTAACTTTCTTACAGAGTTGTTTTAAGGATTAAAAGATATATGGATAGAGACAGCCTTACTATATATATGCCTAGTTAAGTACTCATTAAATATTGGGTTCTATTTCCTTCCACAAGCAAGGGGTACAAACATAACCACTCTCTTTTACAGCTAAATTTAATTATTTAACAATGTGTCAAATACTGAGCTGTGTGTTTTACATATCACCTAATTTATTCTTTTAACTATCCTGTGAGGGAAGATACTATTACCCCAATTTGCAGATGAGGAAACTGAAACTGTGAGAAATTTAATAACTTGCCTAACAGTCTGTTAAGCCAGAATTTGGGCTGATATTCTAAACCACCACACAAAACTACCTCTGCTGCCTTTTTTTTTTAATTTTTTAATTTAATTTAATTTATTTTTTTATACAGCAGGTTATTATCCATTTTATATACATCAGTGTATACATGTCAATCCCAATCGCCCAATTCATCACACCACCATCCCCAACCCCCCGCAGCTTTCCCCACTTGGTGTCCATACGTTTGTTCTCTACATCTGTCTCTCAACTTCTGCCCTGCAAACCGATTCATCTGTACCATTTTTCTAGGTTCCACATATATACGTCTCTGCTGCCTATTTTGCACTAGAAAATGCAGACCAATGAAACAAACTAAATATTTTTAACATATGGACTTTGGAGGATTAAGTTTTGGAGATGCAAGTTCTAGATTGTTGTGCATTGTGGACATGGGTATAGTTTGTGGTCCACGGCTTTTGTGGTCATTCTTCTCTGTTCCTTTTCACTCTGAGGGGCTACTTGGGCTCTCTTACTCTATGGTTCCATGACTTTTGGAATACCTTGCTCCTCTAACAGTCGAAGTTCTCTATTTTCTAGCTTCACCTTATTACACTGCTTTCAAATCCTGAAAAATAATTTTTTTTTTTTTTTTTTTTTTTGGCGGTACGCGGGCCTCTCACTGTTGTGGCCTCTCCCGTTGCGGAGCACAGGCTCCGGACGCGCAGGCTCAGCGGCCATGGCTCACAGGCCCAGCCGCTCCGCGGCATGTGGGTTCTTCCTGGGCCGGGGCACGAACCTGTGTCCCCTGCATCGGCAGGCGGACTCTCAGCCACTGCGCCACCAGGGAAGCCCCCTGAAAAATAATTTTTAATACCTACCATGATACTAGTTATATTTACATCAATATCTAATATACCAACATTCACAGGGTAAGTAAAAATTAGTCAAGTTTATACTAGATTAACATCTAAATATTTATTGATGTGATCAAGCTACTTATTTGTTGACTGTTCTTACTTAATCAGATTTAAGCCACCAACCTAATTCAACAAACTCTCAGGAATTAATTTTCAGATGCAATGTTAAGTCTAATTTTCCCACTAAAGCAAAGTTCTTAATCTTAACTGCATTTTAGAATTACCTGGAGAGCTTTTAAAAATCCTCATGTCCAGATCACACCTCACACGAACTAAATAAAAATCTCTGGAGGAGGCGCTGAGGTATCAATATTTTTTAAAGGTTCCCAGGAGATTCTAACGTATAATTAGAATCCCCATGTGATTCTAATGTGCAGCTAAGGTTGTAAAACACCACATTAAAGTAACCTACAGGTCCCAATTCATTTACATAAGTATAGCTAAGGCTAGCAAGACTGCAATGAATACTAGAGTTGTTAATATATCCTTTGACCTAATTATACAGTTCCCTGGAATTTATCCTATATAAATAATTTAACAGAAATAAAAATCAGTAAGAAAAATTGAGGCTCACTGCAGCATTCATTAGTTAATTTCTGGGTTTTTTAAGATTAAAATTAACATTCAATGTTAAATGGTTTAAATACTCATGATAAACAAAATATTTTAGATGGCCTAAAAGATAATTATAAAGACCAGAGAAATAGATTAAGAGGATGAAACAGTGAAAAAGTATCAGAATACAAAACAGAATATCAGCTGCAACTATTTAAGCAATTCCATGCAATGTGGGACGTAATATCTGATAATAAAATAAACCTGTCTTCTGGTGGCAGCATTATGAATAATTTTGTTATGTAAACGTAATTGTTTAAAAAAAATGCAATTCTTCCCTCCCTGTTATCTTTCTTGCTTCTGGCCTAAGTCAAAGACAGAGGCAGCTTAGTGCAGGCATTGTCGAGAGTTGCATCAAGGGAACATGGAGATATAAACCACAACACAGGGACTTCCCTGGTGGTCCAGTGGTTAAGAATCCACCTTCCGATGCAGGGGACACAGGTTCGATCCCCGGTTGGGGAACTAAGTTCCCACATGCTGCAGGGCAACTAAGCCCCCACGCCACAACTACAGAGCCCATGCACTCTGGAGCCTGCGGCCCACAACCAGAGAGCCTGCGAGCTGCAACTACTGAGTCCGCGCACTGTGGAGCCCGCGTGCCACAACTAGAGAGGCCATGCACTCTGGAGCCCACGTGCCACAGCTAGAGAACCCGTGTGCCGCAACTACTGAGCCTGTGTGTTGTGGAGCCTGCGTGCCACAACTAGAGAGCCTGTATGTCGCAACTACTGAGCCCAAGTGCCGTAACTACGAGCCCACATACCACAACTACTGAGCCCGCATGCCACAACTGGAGAGAAGCCAACGCACCACAACTAGAGAGAAGCCCACGCACTGCAATGAAAGATCCTGCGTGCTGCAACTAAGACCTGACACAGCCAAGAATAAATAAATATTTAAAAACAAAAAAAACCACAACCCAGAAGTCTCAGCTTGGACTCTGATACAGTTACATTTAATTCATCCCCAGAACAACACCAGGCACTTCAAACAGATCTTCAGCTAAGAAGCAACCCAGATGGATCAATTTCTACTCACTCAGTAATGCATCCTCTCTTTCTCAGCCCCCTCACTTCCCAGATGACTTTAGGTCAGCTAAATGATGGAGATTTCTATTTAAATATTACTGGGTTTATCCTTATATAAAGATAGATTGATCTCTCACAGAACTTATGATTCTCTGCCTATTCCATGACAGTTATTGGCTTAATACCTACTTATGTATGTCCTTTGCCTACAAAGTGCCTGATGTTACTTAATAAGAGTGAGAAACACAGGCACGTGGGAATTATTTTGAAAGGGAGAACATCACTGTTGACTAAAATTAAATTCTAGGTTGGGAAAAGAGACAGAAATGCTTACAAAATAGTCTGAAACTTGGGAAGAAAAACAGAACTGTATGAAGTAACTTCAGACTGATGACAGAAAACAAATCAGGAAGAAAAATCCAATATCCAACTATTAGAAGAGAGGTAATATGTCTTTAAAATGTTAGTTTCTTCTTCTTTAGCTTTCTCATGGAGCAAACACACAAACAAAATCAAATAGCAACCCCATATGTTTACCGATTTAAATAACCTATTCATAATAGAGGGAAAGGAACGCACATCCATTTTTTCCAATCTTATTTCTGACAAGCACTTGAAACTCAATATGATAGAAAGACTAAGAGCTAAATATGAATCCCAAACTCCAATGTAATGGTGACCATTAAAATCAGTTGAGTAACAGGCTTCCAACAGTGAAGATTCCATGATTCTATAGATAAGCTATTTGTTCTACTTATAGAAACTGATAACTTTAATACAAGTCATCACTCTGTAAACTAGCTTTTCCAGTTCAGGAAAAAGAAAAAGAATTTTTGTTCATTAATCTGGGCAGGACTCTTATCTTCAGGCATGAAGTTCATTTGACTTTATAGCAGGTTACTGTCATTAAAATTTAAGAAAAGAACCCATACTTAAGTCCAATAAGCTTCTAATGATCGTGTGTATTTTTATAAACCCCACTGCCCTTATTCAACACTTTTCATAATTCAATTGATGAAATGGATTAATCTTACTTAGAAGCAGTTAGATAAGTAAAATAAGTCAAAATAAAGACTAGTCACAGACAGATGTGACTTTTTTTCAGGTCTCCTCTAAGTTGCTACTTTTGCAGAAACCATAAAACATTGATCTACTCTCCCTGATTACAGAACTATACAATAAGTAGATTAAATGTGTCAGATGAGAACTTCTCAAACTATGAATTTCCAATTCATCACAGAAGTAAAAATTCTAAAAATTACTAGAAAAACAAAATTTACAAGATAAAAAACTTATGCCCAAAGTTTTAATAGATTCAATAGACATATAATTACTCTGTCAAATTACTATTAAAAGTTTCTAAACACATACAGTACTCTCATTATACATTATACTGATCTCATCATGGACCAGTGACAAAGAGTTGGCAGATCAGCCCTGATCCAGGGCCTCCCTCATTTTGAACAGCAGTGTGTTATACGACAGAGATCCCTCCAGACTGTGAGGAACCATATTTTACATTCTTAACATCTAGAGACCCTGGAGAGAAGTGGCAACAGAAAGGAAAGTCATGGCATAGACTGGAATATGGAATGTGGTACCAGCTACGGACCCACTGGACAAGTTTCCTTTTGTCCCAAGGTATACTTCACATTGTCCTGGAAAAGCTGAAAACTAACTCAATAATATTCAAGAGTATTTTAAAAGTTCAATCCCAAACAGTGTTTATAATTATTATTTTTAGAAAATCAAAAGCACCTAAAAAATCCACTTTAACAGACACGTCACCAAGAACTTCTGCAATTTACTGACATGATTTCCTTTAACCAAATGTGAAATACCAGGAAACTAATCACTGTACATAATAAAAATAATACAGTTGACCCTTGAACAACACAAGTTTGAACTGCACAGGTCCCACATATACATGGATATTTTTCAATAAAGACATATAGTACTACACAATCTGCGGCTGCTTGAATTTGAGGCTGCGCAACTGCAGATATGGATGGCCAATGATGGCACCTGAGCATCCATGGATTTTGGTATCAGTGGCAGGTCCTGGAACCAACCCCCCATGGATACTGAGGGACTACTGTACACTGTAAAGCAGTACCCAGCTTTTCAGAGCTCTTTCATTATAAATACCATTTTTAATATTCCAAGTGATAAGGCTGATGTTCTGCGTGTAGACGAAGAACAAAGTTCGGGTAAACCAACCAAGGTTTCACAGAGCTAAGGGCTGAATGAAGGTTAAAATACAATTTTTTAAATTCATTCCAAGCAATCTATTCCTAAGCAATTTAGTATAGTAACTTATGCGGATTAATGAGCTAAAAGAAAAGCTACAAGCTAAATGTTTCTTTAGATTACCCTTAAAAAAGGTACTAAGAAGTATCCTACTGAACACCTGTATCTTAACAAACTCATTTTCATATTAGCACATATTCTCTAAAATGGTATATGTATAAAAAAAACCCTAGAAGATATTTACAGCATAAACATATAGAGAATTTTAACTTACTCTGTACAAGTTTAAAATGAAAATCTAAATCCTATTAAATAGGAGGGAACTGGGTTACACATGTGGCAATTACAAAAACACTATTTCTCAGTATATGAAAAGCTCTGTATGAATACTTGTTTTCAAATGTTCATATACATATTTTTCTATTGCTAAATAAAATGTTACCAAAAGTCCATTGAAAAGATGGTATGCCACTGTATTACAAATGCATTCTACCAGGAATTTGGTCTTCTCTGTTCTTAAGTTCATATTTCAAGATATTTAAAAAAAACATATTTTCAGAAAATGAATAGTCTAGGTTATGTATTTTTTCATTTATTCATTCAAACATTCAACAAACATTCATGCAGTATCTTTTATGTTCCTAGGTACAAGAAATATATTGATGAATAAATAAGACAGCCAAGCTTCCTACCATAATGGAACTTATAGTATAGAGGGGTATGATTACAGTTAGAGGTAAGTGCTTTAAAGAAAATAAAACAAGGTGTTTAGCACAGAAAATTCCCTGGAGTGGAGACAGTGGCTTCTGAAGATAGGTGTCAGGAAAATCTTTCAGGAGATAAGGCAATTGATCTGAATCATACAAAAGAGCCAGCATGTGGAGTTTACTGGGACAGAATGTATCAGGCAAAGGGTACAGCAAGTACAAAGAGCCTGAGGTAGCAACCAGCTGGCCAGTGCAGCTGGGGCCAGTGTAGCTGTGCAGTGAAAGCAAAGGAAATAAAGAGAATATTATGAAATGAGGTCTGAGAGTTGTACAGAGTTTGGATCTCATGGAGCTTTGCAGATCATGTAGGAACCAGAATTTTATTTTGAATGAGGTGAGAACATATTAGAAGGAGGAAGTCAAAGGAGAAAAAAAGCAAAGAATGAAGCCAGCAATACTAGTACAATTAGTATGGTACCAGGTGTATATTACTGACTTTTAATCCTTACAACCAATTTGAGGCAGGGGTCAGTGTATTTCCATTTTTCATGTGAGGACACTTAGGCTTAAGGAACAGCTTGCCCCAGTTCACAGTTAGTAAGTGAAAAGGCCAGAACTTGTACCCAGATCTAATTCTAAAACTTCTGTACCTCTTTACACTATCCACAGTAATACTTACCCTCTAACAGTTTCAAACTATGAGCACATATTCAAATTATGCAAATTCTAAGTCTGATATAATATTTATCAGAAGCTAATCAGGTATATTGGGTTTTCTGTTATAAATTTTATAATATCCACAGCAAATCTTCAACTGTAGAAAAACACAAATCAAGACGCCATTCCTCAGAGAGAGGATTACATCATCCAAACTGAGTATCCATAGCTGGCCCAAAACCTCAAGGTTTATGTATGTGGTACAACAAAATTCAATAAGCTCAGAATGAATTCCAACTTATTTCCCAGCATTCCGGTTGTTATGCAACAGTCAACAACCAATCAACCTCTGCCTTCTTACCTTGTCTAGCACGTTGCAACTCAAGAAGAAAGTTCAGTATGATGCTAACGTAAATGTAAAACCCTGTCAAATCAACTGCAGAGAAAAACATTTTTCCAGTACTAGTCATTCAGGCGGAAGCTCAAAGATACTTGCTAAGATACAGCAAAAAGCCAGATCAAATGGCAGAGAATAAACAATGAAGGTCAACAATGCAACAGTCTGGAAGCTGATACTCACTTATGGCTGCCCAAGCACCACGAGTATCGCAAGCCCATCCTATTTGGGTCCTGGCTTTAACAGCAGAGGAAACCCAGCAGGCATGTTTTGCTCAGTCTACTTCTGACAGGAACTGCAGCATCTAGTTCCTTATTTGAGGGTTACAGCAATATCGTCGATGAAACCACATCACCCTAACAGTGCCAAACCTCAAGGAGTCCTACAGAATCAACCACAGCTCCACTGAGATGGAGTGGGAGAGGCTAAATGCCAGAAAAGGGGGAGGGAGGGGGAGGGAGGGGAGGGAGGGGGAGGGAGGGGAGGGAGGGGGAGGGGAATCACTGATCCACCTCAAAATGAATAGGAGGCTACTACCTTAGGCGTCAGTAGGGAACTCACTGCTAGACTAGTTATGCATTCACAAACATGCAGATTCACTAGAAATTTTGGCACTGATACTGTTTTTGTCCTCCCTCCTTCCTTTTTGACATAGTACTGCCACTCTGCCCTTAACAGCTAGAATGGGAAGAGCGCAAAGGAAAAAGAACACATAATTTGAACAAACTACTGTGCATCAGCAATTTGGTACAAATTCTATGCTGTTAAATAATTTATAACAAAAGTTTTATAAGGCAATGGTTAGAACACAAGCTGGAAAGTTGGACAGACTTGGTTTGACTCCTTACTGTGACGTTAACCCTGTGGGATCTTGGACTACTTACCCAAATTTCTCTGCAGCTCAATTTCCTCATCTGTAAAGTGGGAGTGACTAGGTTTGCTGTGAGGTCAAATGACCTCGAATGTAAAGTGTTACCAGCATAACGTTTGGCTCTCCCAAAGTGCTCAATAAATTGTGACTATATGGGTGAGTTTGACCAGGAAAAAATACATCAGAAACTAGATGGTGGTGCAAAGAGATGTCATATTCATGTAAAGCTAAGTGACTTTCCAATGACTCTTCATTCCTAGCTCTCCAAATAAAGGGACATGCTAAAGCTCCTAACAACTTTATAAGCATGTTCTCATTTAATCCTAACAGACCTATGAGGTTCATGCTATCATTTCCCATTTTACAGATGAGGAAACTAAGGCTCACAGATGACAAGCAATAGGGATGCACTAAAGTTCAGCTCTGCCATTTTTTTTGAATTTTTATTTTTGGCTGTGTGGACTCTCTAGTTGTGGTGCGTGGGCTTAGATGCCCGGCATGTGGGACCTTAGTTCCCCAACCAGGGACTGAACCCGCGTCCCCTGCACTGGAAGGTGGATTCTTAACCACTGGACCACCAGGGAAGTCCAGCTTTGCCATTTTTAAGGCCAAACAATTGAATGTCTACCAAACATGTATGTGATCAACGATCAAGTACATAATTTAAAGTGCACATCTCCTCATCTGCTTTTGACGCAAAAATTCTAATGACCACTTAAAGCATAAATGTGTATTTACTATAAGAGTAAAACACTACAATAATTAGTGTTTGTGAAAATTGTTAATGCTATGCACAATACAAGAGTATTTCAAATGATTAAATTAACAGAGAAATAGCTTGACAGTTAATATAATTAAGACAGTGCAATGGCTAGATAACTTTACAAAGATCATTTACCTTTTCTGAGCCACAACTGTTTATAACAATTTAAATGACAGAAGAATTACAGAATTACAGATATTATATTATATTAAAAAAATCCTAATTCTGATTAACTTTTTGTTAACTCATTCATAACATTAAATAAACATTCACTAGAATAAATGTTTTAAGTTGTACATATCTCTTTCCATTTAAGCCAAGTGTCCTTCAAGGGAAAATTCTATTTGTAAATTAGTCATATCTTAAAAAAAAAAAATTAAAAGCAGAATGTCAACACTGCCACCTCCAAATTTACAAGGAGAAATGGCCAAAACCATGTATAACAACTAAGACAAATCATCCTCAATCCAGATATAAATGTATGAAGAAATGTATTAGAAAAAAATGAGGTACCTCAAATATGTTTTGGTTTTGCTAACCAAATACTTCAAGGATATAACAATATACAGCCGTGCCTCAGTATCCGCAGGGGATTTGTTCCAAGACCCCCCACGTATACCTAAATCTGTGGATGCTCAAGTTCTTTATATAAAATGGCATAGTATGTAGTTATAAGTGTATATGGACACTAAACATTTGAACAAAACCTTGTCAAAATGATTGTTTTACAGTGTTAAACAAGTTCAGCAGCTCAAGTACCTTTGAGATTCAATAAATCAAGAATCCTAAGTACAAAATTCTGGAAAATTCTGAAAAAAAAAAGTTCTGGAAAAACTCCCCTGAATTATAATCTCTATCACCCACCTGCTCAGAGGTACTTAATGCTCCAGCAGAAAGTGAGTGTGCTGTTAATGAATCGAGAGCAATCTAGAAGCTGGTAATGCTGAGAAATTATTGTTCTTCCACTATAAACTTTTAAAATAAGACTATTAAATCTTAATAAACATACAGAATTACATTTTATACTATTCCATATTTATTCCTGTACGACACAACTTCATTCTACACTGGTGATATTCAGCTTTGGTCACATATTGATTTTAGCCAAAATGTTTACTCAACAACCCTTATTTTTTTCCTTGCTTAAAAATCATTTTTATTTTTGTTAATAATAAATGCAGGTAAAAATTTCAAGTCATTCTTTCTATTGGTATGCCTTGAAGGAAATTTCAAAATTGATCAAATAATGTGTAATATACTAAAGGTTTGTATTTTTTAGAGGGTAGAAGGTGCCAACTGATCCTTCATTTTTCTCACATACACCTATCAACCTATCAACGTGAACTCCAGGTTCACGTTTACTTCCACCTGGGTCTGTAGTGAAGTCAGAAATACTTTCAAAAATCACATGCTGTTGCCATAGAGAATTTGTTACCACAGGTTAAGCTGTGTAACTTCATAACTCTGAAGAAAACCTCTGAGGCCTAAATGTTACACCAAGAACAAACATAGGCTGGGGCCATTTGCGCGCATACAGCAGGGAGAAAAAAGAAGTGTACGGTAGGAACCACAAGACATGAAATGGCTTTGTTATTCCAACCAACTTCCAATACCCACGCATCTTCTTAGAAAGCCCAAGACAGTGTAAAAGGCCATGGGTTTTGGATTTGCAACCTGGTTCAAATTACTGCTCCGTAACTAACCAGCTATGGTGATCACCTTGTGATCTGAAGATAATATGCCCACCCCCAAAGGGTCTGGGAGAGGAGAAAACGTGAGAATTTGCACAAAATGCCTAACGCAAATACAATAAATGGTAACTAGCGTAATTGTTAAATACATACAAACATTATTCTCAGAAAGTACATTTTGCAATTTTCCAGCAGGTTGCCAGATAGGGCAATCCTGAGATTAGTAGTTGAATGCTTTAAAAAAACTATGAAATGTCAAAATTCTTAAAATGCTTCAGTGAGAAATTTACCAAAAAAAGGGGGGAAAAAAGTCACTCAAAGTCAGATCTATGAATCACTGTAATTAAATTAGTTTGGTTATAAGTCTGACAATGTTACCAAACATGCCTCCTCACAAAATTCTATTAAAAGAGCTTAAAAACAACCAAACGGGGCTTCCCTGGTGGCGCAGTGGTTGAGGGTCTGCCTGCCAATGCAGGGGGTGCGGGTTCTTGCCCCGGTCCAGGAGGATCCCGTGTGCCGCGGAGCGGCTGGGCCCGTGAGCCGTGGCCGCTGGGCCTGCGCGTCTGGAGCCTGTGCTCTGCGACGGGAGAGGCCGCAGCAGTGAGAGGCCCGCGTACCGGGGAAAAAAAAAAAAAACGACAGGCTTGTGAATAATGGCAACTTACTAACTATATGGCCTTGGGCAATCTAGCCTCTCTGGGTCTATTTTCTCATCTGTAGAAAAGTACTGACTGTTATTAACTATGTCTTAGACGTTTCTGGAAAGGTTTTAAATAAGAACACATGTAAAGCACCAATGCAGCAGGTAATCCACATTCAGTAACTGTTACTGCCCTTCCTCCTCTTCCTAGTTTCCACTTAGTCCTACCACCTTATCTTTACCAAAACACAAAGATCCAGATCTTACAATGAGAAAGGAGGATGAGTGAATGGATAAATGGATGAATAGATGGGTAGGACTTAGGCCGGAGAAATATAAAGTAAAAAAAAAAAAAAAGAAAGAAAGAAAGAAAGAATTTTTGCTCTCTGGCCATTATTCTGAAGATTAAGTTTGTACATTTGTTTCATCCTTTCCCCTCCTAAGCAAAAGCAAAGGCTCCAAACTTGTTTTACACCAGATTGGGCTACTGAGGACTCACCTGTCTAGTACCTGAAGAGAACCCTAAAAAGGCAGCCACTATGTCAACAGAACATCTTGCTCAACAGGACTCGGTTCCATTGTGAAATATGTACACTTGAGTACTAGCTACTCTACCACCTGACCCTGACCCAGGTTTCAAGTGCAAATGTGTCAAAAGAAGGACTTGGGAACTACAGACACAGATTGAGAGGGGCCAATACTGCATGCTACAATAATAAACCACTGACTGAGAGCCTAGTGTTCGCCAGGCTGGGTCTGTGCTCTGCATATGCACATGGGTCATCTCAACCTAAGCAGATCGTTCACTGGACTCTGAGCCTGAGCCTGGTTTGTAGCCTTGTGATGTTGGGCAACTCACTTTACCTCTCTGGCCTCAGTTTCCCTGATTATAAAACAGGGATAATGCCACCGACCCTCTCATTAGGCTGTCAGGAGAATCAAAATGTAAAAAGACAGCCTAAGGGTAACCAAAATTAGTTTTAAAACCGTATGATGGGTAATACAAATGTAAAGATTTTAGTGAGGGTCTTGTTCTCCTCAGGAAAGTAGAGGCTAGGACTAAATGGAAAGCCTATTACCCTTTCCTAATGAAGTGCTGTTCATCCAGTATCCCAGGGGCCTTTTCCCAAGTCTCTTTCCTTCTGTCAAATTTTTGTAGACGGAAGAATATGGGTCTTGGAATTCCACAGATGTGTGTGTACTAGTAGCTCTACCATTTCTATAAAGCCTTGGCTAGTTACTTCAATTCTCTGAGCCTCCATATTTCATCTGTAAAACAGATAATACATATTTCAAAAGGTTGTAATAAGGTTAAAATGAAACATTATGTGTAATGTACCAACCATGACTTCTAGTGCATTGTAGGCATTCAACAAATAAAGATTTGTTGAACTGATACTGAAAATGAGATGAAGTATGAGGACAAATACTTTTTTCTTAATTAAATATTGACATGTCGTGAATTATTTATTTATTTATTTTTGGCTGTGTTGGGTCTTCGTTTCTGTGCGAGGGCTTTCTCTAGTTGTGGCAAGAGGGGGCCACTCTTCATCGCGGTGCGTGGGCCTCTCCCTATCGCAGCCTCTCTTGTTGAGGATCACAGGCTCCAGACGCGCAGGCTCAGTAATTGTTGTTCATGGGCCCACTTGCTCCGCGGCATGTGGGATCTTCCCAGACCAGGGCTCGAACCTGTGTCCCCTGCATTAGCAGGCAGATTCTCAACCACTGCGCCACCAGGGAAGCCCGAGGACAAATACTTTTAAACTCACTCTTAGGGCAAATAAAATATTTTCGCACTTTTATGTCAACACTAGAGAGTTGAAATTCTTCAAAGATATACTCTTCCTGTAAGAGTAACAGCATTGTAAATGATTCCTTACCAATCTAGAGTTCCTAGTTCCATCAACATCACAGCATATATCAGAGAGCCAAACTAATTTTTTAAAGTGTTATCTATTACACAAGGGAATAATTGCAAACTCTTATTAAATAGGGATGTCCAAATGCTGCCTGAAAATACTTCAAGACTGTGTCCATACTTTCTTAATGTATGAAAAATTGATACAGGCCTAGAAGGAAAGGAAAATTAAGAGCAATAATAGATAACATTTATGTCAGTCACTGTTTTATGCCCCTCTCTCACTGATATGTTATGCATTCTTTTGTTCATTTCTCAAAGCAACCCCCTGAAGATAGTCCTCTTATTCTTCCCATGTTACAAACAAGGCACTGAGGAGGTGAAGTGGATCACCCAAGATCACATCGCTCCATAAGAGGCAGACCATGGAGTCAAAACTAGCCTGCCTCACTACAATTCTCCCAACCTTTCTACTAACTGTAATTCACTGAGAACTACAATAAACATTACAAAAAAAGATAGTGTAACCAGGGCTTTCCTGGTGGCACAGTGGTTGAGAGTCCGCCTGCTGATGCAGGGGACACGGGTTCGTGCCCCGGTTCGGGAAGATTCCACATGCCGCGGAGCGGCTGGGCCTGTGAGCCATGGCCGCTGAGCCTGCGCGTCCAGAGCCTGTGCTCTGCAACGGGAGAGGCCACAACAGTGAGAGGCCTGCGTACCTCAAAAAAAAATAAATAAAAATAAATAAATAAATAAATAAATAAATAAATAAAGTGTAACCAGATCAATCAATGGGAATATGAGTTTCACTGACCAGTGAACTATCATTTCACTGATTTTATGACTACATAGGAAACTTTCACATAGAGCCCCTTAGAGTTTAACAAGGTATCTGCATAAATCTCACTTGGTTCTAACGACCTGATGATGTCAACAGACTAGATATACTATCCATAAGGAATGAGAAACATGAGACTCAGAGTGGGTAGGTGACTTTTTGTGAGTCACACATTCTACTAAGTGAGGAAACTTAGATTTTAATTAAGTTTTTCGTCCCTAAGCAATTCCACCATACTATACCATCTTTCTTCAAGCTGCAATATTTATAACCCCTACATTTGCTCCAGGAAATAACCACGTGACAAATAAACCCTGATTTTTTTACATTGTACACACCCAGCCCTTAGTTATCATTCTAGGAAGTAGACATTATTATCCTTTTTAAAAAAAAATCAGATGAAGACATTGAAGCTTAGACAGGAAAGTTACCCAACGTGACCAAAGTAATACAGCTAAAAATGGCAGAGCTGAAATGCAAGCTTATGCTTGACTCCAAAGTTTGCACACTTTGCCATTACCAGGAACTGCCTCTCAACCTCAGCTCTAATGAGTGACCCAGGTCCTAAGGTTTCTTATTTGTCATATGTGAGCGAGATATCAGGCAGCATCTGGCTCTAACATTCTCTTGTTAGATGGCTCCAATGCAAAACTCATCTAATATCATCACTTCCTAGCATCCTAAACTAAGAGCCTGAAGACTCGGGTTCTCTCCCTACTCTGCCCATCGCTAATTAAGGGACCTTGGGCAGGGTGTTCAACCAACTCCTCTTCAAAATGTGGGAGATGACTGTGCATCTACGTAAGAGCAGAAGTAGGTGTAGGTGTTCTGGGTACTCTTCCAGGACTAAGATTTCTCAGGCAAAACTCGTAACATTTGTGTTTAAGGTGAATTTTCAGATCACAAATGCATCCATATTCATAATGTAAATCAAAATACAAGCTAAAGCAAAAGAGCTATAAGTCAACAAAATCTCTCTCTTCCCTGTCACTGAATGAAGTGAAAGTTAACAGTTTCGGGTTATAGAAAAGGGGAACTGCCAAAAATGTCCTAAATAGAGTTCCCTAAAGACATGAGTCTTATTTAGAGAAAGCTTCTTCTTCTAAGCACAGGAGAATCAATTTTCACATAGAAATGACTCAGTTTATCAAAATGGACTATCTAAATAAGCCTTAGGCACACAAACACAAAAATAACTTGGACCCTAATAAGCACAATGACCTCTCTTTCCCCCCCTCAAAAAAACCAGAGTAAGCAGCAAAGAATTAAAACAACAGATTTATTTTGGGAGAGGTATAAAAGGAGTAAAATAAACTTGATACTTCAGTTAGGGCTGGAATAAATGTAAAGTCTATATACTTCTATTAATAAATGTAAAGTGTATATACTTCAATTTCATATTAACTGAAAAGAGAGGATAAGAGACAGGCCTATATGAAAATTTTCAATTTGAAAGGGGGAAGGGGTAAGAACACCCAAGTCTAAAGATTTTAGTGAACTACTAGAAAGATATCAGCATATAGTAGAGCAACTCTTAACTTTCCACAAATCTCTTTGTGAATTTCACAAAACAAACTCTTTATTCAGAAACACACGTGCATAAACTTTTACCTGTAATTTCAAAGGATGCAGATCCCATGAAGTCTACTCTTGGGTTCTTTGACTCCTAGGGGTGGAAGGTGCTCTGGACAGCCTGTTAGGAGATGTGGCTTCTGTTTCTGGCCCTGCCACCTTGTCATTCTAACCCACTCAGTTTCCTCATCTGTTAAAGATGATCTTTCCTGATTTCATGGTTGAAATTCTAGCAAAGTCTACTGATATCACAGTAAGAATGAAGGATTTAGGAAAATCACCACCCGATCTTTTTTAAAGTTGTTAATTATAACTCAGCATTTTTTTCTAGGTTGCAGAACAATAACAGCCAGAAGAATCTAAGTTCAGAGCTAGATCTGCAGCAAGGTGCTTCTACTCTCCTACTACAGTCCTCTATTCCAAGACTTCTCAAGTTGGCTTTCCCTTACCCATTCCCCTTCAGAAGGAGCTAAGTTGCTCTCCAACATGTAACAGAGGTAGCACTATAAAGCAAGCCAAAAACTATACTCCAAGAACAAACACACTCTAGTTTCCTTAAAGCTGTGCTGTAAGAATAGTCTTGTGACATCCTTGCCCAGCATATAATGAAGCTGTTGTAATCACTATTTCCCCATTTGGATGGCAATCCTTAACCAACTCTGCTTCCCAGCAAAACCTCTGAGCTCTAAGACTGAATTTAGAGAAACTGCACTTGAACTTCACGATAGTTATACTGAGATAATTGTTTCAACTTCTGGGAAGAGGCCTGTCTTCCTAAGGCCATGAGGCAAACAAGCAGAAGGAATCAAATCACTGGCCAGATGGGAAGTACAAAGGAATGGAACATATCACTCTCTGGAATACTGTCCTAGGAGAGCTCAAGTATCCAAAGCTCATCTGAGATGAGGTGTGCCCCTCCTGCCGTCATTGTATCTATAGCACCCATCAGAAAGCTTTCTGCAAAGAACCTTCTGTCTGGCTTGACTGGGGAAGTTATAAGCATGGCAGATAAAGAAAAACAAACAAAAAACCCCTATTTATATAACACTAAGTACCATTACACTCTGCGATCTCTTCTTGGCCCTTCCAGATAACCCCTCACACAACAGCTTAAAATGGTAAAAAAATAAAATGCAACTAAATTAAGTCTAACATGGGCAAAATGTCTGAGAATTTGGGGATACTGACTTAATTTACAAGGATCCTTCAAAAAATAACACAGATCCAATGGGATTGATTCTTGTTTAGATTTTGTGGTGGAAAAGATAAGGATGACCATAAAGCAATAAAAAATCATTAAACAAGAGAAACTATACTTGAAATTTTCTGCCTTTTATAATATTCCAATGAAAAGTGTTGGCTCTCATAATGCATTTATTTTTCTATTTATTCAAGAAAAAAGAAAAAAGAACTCTTCTAATGTTTTGACTAACAACCTTCCTTCAAAGGACTCTCTAAAGAGTCAGAATGTATAACAATTGAACTCACAAACACATAGACAGGATTTCCTACTGCACGTTTCCAGGACAGCTCAGTGGCTTTTTACTGCTACTCATATGAAGAGACCACTGCTCTCGATTTTATTTATAGAAATTACATTCAAACCAAAACTCAGTGTTCAGCATACTTTCCATAAGCAATTATTAAAGTATTTCTAGTTAACTCTTTCAAATCTTGAAGACATACCAGAAAGAAAAGTATAGTACAGAAAAAAACGTTTCCTCTGTACTAAACTGGGAAAAACTGGATACCTTGGTAATGGAGTGCTACCCCTACAGACCAGACTTATTCTGAGTTTTCAGTAAAATTTAAGAGGCATGAAGCAGTAAGGGCAGGGAAACAGAGGAGAGAAAAAAGATGGGAATATGACTTACTTGTGTTACTCTCAGAGAATGAAGTCGTGAGTGGGACCAAGCTTATAAACCTCCAGCGAAAGGCAAGGCACAGAGCTGAGGTTTTAGTTCCTGGCGAAGGCTGCAGATGCCAAGGGGGCAGGGCTACCATGAATCGGGGGTGGGGCTGGTGGTGAGAAGAAGGAAGTGGGAAGAAGGAGCACTTACTCAGTTAGAAGCCTGTGCAGCTTGTGATAACCCCGCTCCAAGGCCAAGCTCACAGGGGTCGCTCCTTCTTGGTTGTGGATGCTGAGAGCTCCGCGGCCACCTGGCTTCTGCAACAGGAACCACGTCAACCTCAGCAGCCCCAGCCGTGCAGCAAAATGCATCAATGTCTCTCGGGGGCCACCATCTGCAGATGGGGGAGAAAATGAAAATCAGTGAGGAGAATGTGAAAACCCAAAGTAAACAAACAAAGAGATGGTTCAGGTAAACACCACTGCCTCCAAGCACCTAAGATCCTCAAGTTAAGCCACAACATACAACATGAACAATTTTCTTGTGGCAGAGTAGAATCAGCTCTCAAAGACAAAATGAAGCTAGAAAAAATATAAGAAGCAAAATCTCCAATAGGAGACAGTCCTACAAAAGAGAATCCATTTCTATATTCTGATTTAATGCATTTGTTCAACAAATTTATACAGGCAGATTTTAAGGGTGACTGTACTACACATATGTTCTTTTCCTGAAAAGAAAAAGAAAGAAAGAAGTGAATGCAGCCTCATAACATGGGGATCGGGATCCAAGGGGAATAGTTATTGGGGCTTAGACGGGTATATCAAAAAGGGTATAATTACTTAAAAAAAAAATAACACCCAGAGAGCAGTTGGCTAGTTAAACACTAAAAACAGGTTCTGCTTGTTAAGTACACACAGGTCTTTTTATTCTCCCACATTAAGGGCAAATCAAATTGTTGGCACAGCCAGCTTTTTTGGTTGGTTGCTTAATGAAAGAAAGAAATGCATCTCCAGGCATAAGAAAGACTAACTCCGAGATGATATGCTAACACCTTCAGAAAGAAAAATATGTGTCTATTTCACCTGAGGTGAAGTCAAGGTCCCTTCTTGGTACAGAGTCACTTTGAAAATGGCAGAGGGGGCTTCTCTGGTGGCGCAGTGGTTGAGAATCCGCCTGCCGATGCAAGGGACACAGGTTCGAGCCCTAATCCGGGAAGATCCCACATACCGTGGAGCAACTAAGCCCGTGTGCCACAACTACTGAGCCTGTGCTCTGGAGCCCGTGGGCCACAGGTGCTGAAGCCCGCATGCCTAGAGCCCATGCTCCACAACAGGAGAAGCCACGGCGGTGAAAGGCCCAAGCACCGTGGTGAAGAGTAGCCCCCGCTCGCCACAACTAGAGAGGTGCCCATGCGCAGCAGCGAAGATCCAATGCAGCCATAAATAAATAAATAAATAAATAAATAAATAAATAAATAAATAAATAACTTTTGAAAAAAGAAAGTGGCAGAATGAGGAAGGGCTTTGGAGTTAGACAAATCTGGGTTCAAATTTGGCATTTACCATCATGTGACTGGGCATAATCCATTTCAGTTCTGAGCTTCATTCTCTTCATCCCTAGAGTGGGGTACCACCACCTCACTCCCATGGCTGCAGTAACAAATCAGGGGGGTAGGTGACATGCTAGTCAGATGATGGCCTGTAGCAGGCACTCACTGAATAATCGCTGGGTTCCTTCCGTCCCCACCCCACTTCTCTGTCCCTCCCAACTTCCAATCACATTCTACGTTCCCTGGCAACATTCTCTGTGCCTAGGGCATCCTCTTGTGCCCAACCTGTTAAGGCGGGAGCTACAGCTACCCCAGGGCTTCAGTCCACAGCCCACGATGCTGGCTTACTTAACCACAGGGACCACCACTCAGGGTCTGGAAACGGGAATGGTGCCCTGCAGTTGTGCTTGCTTTCATCTCCTCAGCTGAGCTAACATCGCTCATTCTCCGTGGCTTCCCGCAGGTCTCAACTTCCTCACTGAGCATTCTCAGACTTCTTGGACCCCAGTGTTTTCTCCTTACACTGAAGTCCCCAATGCTTCTGTACGTGAGCAGCACGGTAAGAATGAAGGCATCTTTGACCCTGCAGTTTTACATGAACTGCACTGTCTTCTAACGTCACATGTGCCTTAGTCTTATCTCCTTACTGCCGGGGTAAATTTCCTTGGAAGCAAAAACTATCTTTCATATTTTACACTTTCCCTATAGAACTCTGCACACTGACTAATTCAGGATTTATATGATGTTCAGCACAGGCTGGAAAGACATCAACACTACAGAAGAAACCACTGCACGTGTAGGTACAAATTTTAATAATCAACAACTCAGAGCAGGTGACCAGGCCAGACAGAAGGACAGAAAGAACCTTCAGAAAAGATCAAATATCACCATCTAACTTGTGCCTTACTGTTGTTCACAGGCACTCTGACATCCTTATCAAATACAAAAAAGCTAATAAGGTACTACCCAGGAACTAGGTGATTTTTCAGAGACTAGCTAAGTCCGGTCTCACTACCTGACACCTCCTTAAAGTAGTTTCCTCTACACCCCCGCCCTTTCTCATCCCCTACTTGCTCTGAGTCAGCTCAGCCTTCAAGAGTAGAGTTCCAACACCAAGAGGGGAAAGTGTGGGTGGCGGGTGGTGGTGGTGGGATGAATTGGGAGATTGGGATTGACATGTATACACTAATATGTACAAAACAGATAACTAATAAGAACCTGCTGTATAAAAAAATAAATAAAATTAAAAAGAAAAAAGATCTCACATTCTTGGTGGGGGAAAAAAAAAAAGAGTAGAGTTCCAATAACAAGGCCATACACCTGCTCCAAGCTGGCACCCCAATTCCAGCACCTGCAGGCTCCCAAATCTCATCCTAACTTCCTTAGCAGCAGGTGCCACATGTGCTTTTAGGTCACCCCCTCTCTGCAATCAACAGATAATAAGAAAAGTAATATCTGGTGAAGACTAAGTGCCACGCACTGGGCTAAACTGTTTGTATTCACTTTTATCATTCTCACAATAACCGTGTGAGGTCTCATTATCCTCATTTTGCAGATGAAGACAGGTTAATAACTTACTCACAGCAAAAATCATCAAGATTTGAAAATTCTTGTCTTGGGTCTAGAAACCATACCCTTTCCATTACTCCACCCCGTTTCTTTTTGTAAAAATCAATCATGCAAGCATTCTAATATTGTAGTTTAAAAAGTACCTTCTTGGGGCTTCCCTGGTGGCGCGGTGGTTGGGGGTCCGCCTGCCGATGCAGGGGACATGGGTTCGTGCCCCGGTCCGGGAGGATCCCACATGCCGCGGAGCGGCTGCGCCTGTGAGCCATGGCCGCTGAGCCTGCGCGTCTGGAGCCTGTGCTCCGCAACGGGAGAGGCCACAGCAGTGAGAGGCCCACGTACCGCAAAAAAAAAAAAAAAAAAAAAAAAAAGGTACCTTCTCAGGTTTTCCTCCAAAAGTAATTTCTCTTACCTAACATACCTTGCATCATTGCTTTTGTTCCTTTTGTCTCGGTTTAAAATCCAGAGCACCTACAATTTAGAATCAACCTCTTTACTCTGCTTTTTCCTCTCTTGTGATCTTTGTGTTTTCCCTCTGTATTGTGAGAGCTACTCAACTTCGTTTTTCAGGTCACTAACTGCTTTTCCTATGATGTCAATTGGGTCCTTTATCCCCAATTTGAATTTAATTATGCTCTGGGATTCTGGATGTCCTTGCATCATTTAAGCCAACTCCCTTCCATCTCTGCCCTCATTGTGATGGCTTTTTTGCAGTAATTAAAGTGCCTAATCAGTTGATGTAATAAGGAAGATTATCCTGGCTAATCTGGGTAGGCCTAACAGAATCAGTTGGAAGGCTTTAAAAGCAGGGCTGAGATTTCCCCTGGAGAGAGAAGAAATCCTGCCTGAGGAGGACAGCGTCAGGCTGTGCTCGTGGAGTGCCATCCGGCTCAGGATTTCCCCTTCCTGTCTGAGGATGACAGCTTTGGCTCATGCTGGTGGGTTTGAGCTTGCCCGTGATTTTCTCTTCCCCTCCTACCCTATAAATTTTGGACTTGCTTAACCAGCCCCCACCATTGTGCAAGCCATTCCCTGAAACATCTTAATACATATTTTCCTACTGATTCTGATACTCTGGGTGACCCTGACTGACAAAAATCATTAAACTTATTTTTCTCCTTGTTGCTTCCTTCTCCTTCCTTCCTTCCTTCCTATTTTATAATAGGTCTGACTTCTTCAATCTTTTAAAGGACAAATGGCAAACCTCTTCTAAATTTTTCTTTGGTTTCTTAACGAAAATTAGAGTCTTCCATCTGAATATTCATGATACTTTTCCATTTCCTTTATGCTGTAGTGTTATTTCATAGGCCATATGTTGGCTGGTTAGTTTTCCTGTTTAACCTTGTTAAACTGGCAAAATCTCTCTGTGGGCCCAGCTTCCCACGGAGAAGGTAGGAGAAAATGTCTGAAGTCCTGTTTAGTATCTGCTTGTATGCTGGAAGCACCCCTCCACGCATTCCCTCAGCTCTGCAGAGAAAGGCGCTGGGCCTCACAGGCATTAGACCGTGAGAAGCAGGAGAGATGGCTGCACCTTTTCAAGTCGTCAGGTTTTCTGTCTAAGCAAAACGTTCTGAGTTCTGTGAACAAAATAGTATTCAAAGGCTACAGGTACTTTTCCTACCCCATTGATCCATGCTGCTCACAGGACTCTTCGACTGTGTATCTATGAGACTCCAAAATCACCATTCTTTCTACTATTCTGTACTACTTCTTAAATAAACCTCAAGTCCCACATGATGCAGGAATTCTCACACCCCATGGGGAAGGTAAACAGCAGGCCCATGTGAGAAACGGGCATTTGGAAAAATGACACCTGTAACCTTGTGACAGAATCAAGGTTTGAGAGGGAACAAAACCTTTTGGAGTTAAAAGTGCTGCCATTACAAGGAACCACTTGTCCTGGAGTCAATCCCTTAGACTATTAAAATATTATATATTATTAAAATATCTTTTAATATTTTATTATGTTCTTTTTTAGCAGCTACGATAGCTGAAAACATACAAAATTACTAGTGGGTGTAGCTAAGGAAACATTTTCTTGGAAAGCTATCAATCTGGAAAAGGTGTGGGAACTAAAACACTAAATGATTAAGGTTGTGGTTCTATTAACCAACATCAGATATAAAGAACTGAGAACACACAGACTGCTTTTAGTGCAGCCTGGCTTAAACCTGTCTCATCCTTCTCTCCATCCAAATTTCTCTATGTGGGGAGGGGTCCCATCCCAGAGGTGATTAGATCTTCTTTTCGTTTAGTTATACAGCACCATGACTAAATAAGAATGCAGATTTCCCCCAGGACCTCAAAGGCCCACCCTTTGTTACCTGAGAGTTATGCTGATTGCTACTGTACAAGCATCTTTCAGGGGAAAAACCATCCTAATTCACCATTTCACTAACCACAGAGGCACTGAAGAGCTGAGACAACTAAGTGAGACTTGGTAATCAGAGGGAAGATATTCCAACCCCACCATTCACCCTCCACCCAGACGAATCCATATTATTTGCCTTTAAGGCAGAACTAAGGCTGAAGTACAGTACTTTATGTAACTAGGGATTAAAGAACTCTTGGAAGAATAAAATGGACAAATTCCCTCTTGCTGATATTTAAAGTAAGGACTGCCTGTAGAAATAAGCTTAAAAAAAAACAGTCTCATTCTGCTTCAAAGAGGTTTTTTCTTTTAAGTTCTATACTGTTTTATCCTTTTATAGAACATGTCACTTTCCCTCATCAGAGCTCACCAGTGTTTTGTCTTCAAAAGGCTACTGGACATTGGTCATGGTACGTTAAAAATAAAGAGCCTGCAAAGTAGCACACACTATTGGATATATTTTCCTCCATTTTACAGATGAAGAAATTGAGAAACAGACAGATTAAGTATTCTGCACAAACTCTTGCAATGAAGACTGGATATCAACAAACTGACTCTGCAGCCTATGCTCTTTCTACTTTACAATATCAAGCCTAAGCCAAGAGTTCTTAACATCATGTTCACGCCTGCGGTTCAGGGAGACTGAATCCCCGAAACAATATGTAAATTTTTGCAGGTAGCCCCTATGTATATCTTTTCCTGAGGAGAAATCCCAGCTGTTTTCAAAGGAGTCACTGACCTGAAAAAAAGTTAAAAAGCACTACATCTTAAACGATTAGAGTGGGAGGATTAACCATAAATCTTACATGACTCCTTTGTACAAGTATCAGGCTGGAACACCTGTAAACATCCTAGCTTTCAACAGCAAGTAGTCCTGTTATGTAACAACGTGCCCTGTTTAGCTGCATGATTATCGCAGGCAATAAGCTGACTTCGTACCTTCTTCCTTTAAACACCTTTAAAAAAGCATCTGATGTGCAACTCACTGCTGTAAGCAGAGTGTTCCTTTGCATTTGTCCCCCAACAGCAAGCAAAGACCTCTTAATTGATGCTATTCAGCCTTAAAATACCCACTGTTTGCAGATTCTAATCCACAATTAACTGAACAATTTCAACTGCAGAATGTGAATCCAGCACTTGAAATCACAGCCATTAGTCCCTTGCATGCATTTCACCTTGTAAAGTATACAGTTAACTTGTTCAATTTCTTTTGTTCTTTTGTTTTTAGTTTATGTACAATAAAATTCACTTTTGGGGGGTGAAGAGTCCTATGAGTTTGAGCACACGCATAGATTCTTAAAACCACCACCACTAAGACACAAAACCATTTCAACACCCAAAGAACTCCCCCATGATACCCCTCTGTGGTCAGACCTTTTCCCTACTTCTAGCCCCTGGCAACTACTAACCTATTTTCTGTTCCTACAATTTTGCCCTTTCTAGAGTATCATATAAATAGAATCGTAGAGTAAATAACTTTGGAAACTGACTTCTTAGTGCAATGCATTTAAAATGCATTCAAGTTGATGCACATGTCAACAGTTTGCTCCTTTTTTATTGCTGAGTAGTATTCCACTGTATGGATGTACCACAGTTTGCATACATAGTCACTCAATGAGGGAGATCTGGGTTGTTTCTAGTTCGGGATGATTATAAATAATGCTGCTATAGGCACATTTGTGAAAAGATTTTTTTGAGTAAATATAAGTTTTCATTTCTCTAGGACAAAGAGCCAAAAGTGGGATTGCTGGGTCATACAGTAAATGTACATTTAACTTTGTAGGAGACTGCCAAACTGTTTCCTGGAGTGGCTGTATTATTTTGCATTCCCACCAGCAATGTATGAGATGTTGTTCTGCATCCTTGCCAGTGCTTGGTTGTTGTTGTTGCTTTTTTTTTTGCGGTACGCGGGCCTCTCACTGTTGTGGCCTCTCCCGTTGCGGAGCACAGGCTCCGGACGCACAGGCTGAGCGGCCATGGCTCACGGGCCCAGCTGCTCCACGGCATGTGGGATCTTCCCGGACCGGGGCACGAACCCGTGTCCCCTGCATCGGCAGGCGGACTCTCAACCACTGTGCCACCCAGGGAAGCCCAGTGCTTGGTATTTTTAATTTTGGTCTTCCTAAAGGTGTGTAATGGCACGTTATTGTGGTTTTCAGGCATTTCCGTAAGTGTTCAAATTTGATTTAGTCTTCACTAGCACTGCTTGAACAATTTTGTACATCAGAAACTTCAGAAGCACATGGAAAGACTATAAAAACATTAAAGCTGGCGAGCTGCCTATTAAAGACAAAGATGCTAAGACCCAGAGAAGGGAAGGATATGCCTAAAGTCTCCGACCTGTGCTTTTCTAACAGTTCTTTCCAATCATGTGGCATGAACCAACTATCCAATTCCTGTACCCCCTTTAAACAGGACAAAGCAAAACCACACAAAATAAACTTTAAGCCCCACAAATAACTAATGAAATCCTTTCTGATACTGATTTATAAAGGTCAACCAGAATAATCATTCTGATCACAACACAGAAACAGCATGAGCTAGGTTTCCAAACATTAGATTTCCGAAAAGGTGCCCGTGTCCTGTATAATGGCAAATATTTTGATCTCTAGATCTCAGCAATGCAGAGGTTTCTGAGACGTTGTATTAATAAGAAAGGGACAAGGGACAAGTGTTTTTTCCCTTCATTTTAGAGTCCACGCTTTCTTTTGTATTTTACCTGGCAGGAGGGCCCCGGTCGTTACCTTGACAGGAAGCCAGTAATAGTGAGGGACATCATTCTTGCAGCTGATCACCGCCTTAATAGTTAAATTCAGTGGGTTTAAGAGAGCCCAAACTAGCAAACACCTCCTCACCATTCTTCCACGGGAGGAAGAACAGTTACTTGACAGGTCTGCGGGAGCAGGAACTGAGCGTGCCCCTGGCTCAGCGCTTCTCCTCAGGATCTGCTTGCCTGCGGGGGGGTGGGGAGGGTGACTTCTGGGTGCTCCCCTACATAACACAATAATCAAAGCTGGTGGACGCTGAAGGGCAGTCCTGTGATTGTCCAGCTCTTTCAGAAATAAAGTAGAAAGGATATGCAACCCCTTCTGGCAAGCGGTCTGAAGTCAGCCTTTCAATCTAGCTTTTGTCAGGAAAAAGGCAAACATTTTAAACTCTGTGTAACTCCTAAATCTTTCCATGATTTGCACTCAGGAGGGAAAGATGATGTTATTTATTGGACTCCAGGTATATGTTGCTTCATTAAATACGTGTGTGTGTGTGTGTGTGTGTGTGTGTGTGTACACATACATATATATTCACAATATCTAGTAGATGTCATTTGCCACAAGAATAATTACACAGGAAATCCCCTGTCTGAATAAGAGGAACATAAATAGATACTTACTACATCAGTGTTTTTTAAAAAGTAGAGCCCTTCCTTCAATGAACTCTCATATGGAGAGCCAGTAGATAAAATAAACAAGAGTGAAAATACTCCAGAGCTCAGCCTGCTCTCGTGCTGCCCCCCAATTACTTCCCAGTCTTTTCCTTTCCTCCAACTTCGTGGACTCTCTAGAGAACTTGAGAAGACAATAAGGAAAACCCTGCTTTGATAATTAAACATGAAAGAAGTATCCCAAGTTACTCTGCTACCCTCCTCATGAAAGTCAGGTCTCTTTCTACACACAGGAGATCAAGCCTGAAATCTGGGCCCATGGAAGGGCGACATGCCAACCTCTACTTTATTTTGGTTTTTTTGAATATTATTTTATTTATTTTTTATACAGCAGGTTCTTATTAGTTATCTATTTTATACATATTAGTGTATATATGTCAATCCCAATCTCCCAATTCATCCCACCACCACCACCGCCACTTTCCCCCCTTGGTGTCGATACGTTTGTTCTCTACATCTGTGTCTCTGTTTCTGCCCTGAAAACTGGTTCATCTGTACCATTTTTCTAGGTTCCACATATATGCGTTAATATACAATATTTGTTTTTCTCTTTCTAACTTGATTCACTCTGTATGACAGTCTCCAGATCCACCCACATCTCCACAAATGACCCAGTTTTGTTCCTTTTTATGGCTGAGTAATATTCCATTGTATATAAGTGCCACATCTGTTTTATCCACTCTTCTGTCAATGGGCATTTAAGTTGCTTCCATGACCTGGCTATTGTAAATAGTGCTGCAATGAACATTGGGTGCATGTGTCTTTTTTTTTTTTTGCGGTACGCGGGCTCCGGACGCACAGGCCCAGCGGCCATGGCTCACGGGCCCAGCTGCCCCGCGGCATGCGGGATCCTCCCAGACCGGGGCACGAACCCGCGTTCCCTGCATCGGCAGGCGGACCCTCAACCACTGCGCCACCAGCGAAGCCCTGCATGTGCCTTTTTGAGTTATGGTTTTCTCTGGGTATATGCCCAGTAGTGGGATTGCTGGGTCATTTGGTAACTCTATTTTTAGTTTTTTAAGGAACCTCCATACTGTTCTCCATAGTGGCTGTATCAATTTACATTCCCACCAACAGTGCAAGAGGATTCCCTTTTCTCCACACCTTCTCCAGCATTTGTTTGTAGATTTTCTGATGAAGCCCATTCTAACTGGTGTGAGGTGATACCTCACTGTAGTTTTGATTTGCATTTCTCTAATAATTAGTGATGTTGAGCAGCTCTTCACGTGCTTCTTGGCCATCTGTATGTCTTCTTTGGAGAAATATCTATTTAGGTCTTCTGCCCATTTTTTGATTGGCCACCCTCTACTTTAAATGAGAGCTGCCGACGACAACAGCAAGCTCTCTCTGGGGTCATTTCACTGCAAGAACAGGACTAACAGCTAAGCTGAAGAACCCAGGAGAGAGGCCACCGAGGTCACTAAGCTATAGTAACTGCAAGGTCTATTCAGCCACCGTGGCAGATGTGAAGACAATCGCCATATAAAAGCAGCCCCATCCAAAAACACAAGAATTCCAAATTCAGAGACTGTGGGTCACTGAAGTTCTTACCATGCGAAGCTGCATCTGTTCCCAACACATTCCACTCCGCTGGCAGCTTCAGGTGCCTGAACGCCAGGGAAACCTTCTCATCAAGGGAATTCACATCCGTGGACGGGGGTCCTGACCGATCCAGGAAACGGGTGAAGTTCAGAGCCTGCTGATTTCCAGCACTGGTTGCCAGGAACTGGGCTGCATCGTAGGCCTCGTCCTGGATGAACCTGAAGTCTTCTTCCGCCACCACAAACACAGGCAGGCCCTCTTTGGAAGCACAGAGCAGCACCTTCACCGTCTCGCAGCAGTCATGACCTAAGGAAACACACGCAGCAAGGGAAACAGGATTAGAGCCCTCTCCTGAAAGGAGCACACTGCGGGGAGGGGGGTTGCTTCTCAGCTCTTCCTGCGTGACATACAAGCTCCCCTTCCTAAAACAAACCTCTCCTTCCTCCGAGCTCTAACAGCAATCTTCCAAACTTCTTAAAACTCCATTTCCAACTCATTTTTACAATTGCTATTTGCAAATATGAATTGGTTCCCCTACCAAAGAACAAATAACTTTGTATTCCAGCTGCCACCGTGCCAGCAGCGTAGTGTTTGGTACTAACAGGCTCTGAAAATCTCAATATACACTGAACTACAGCGGTTCAATTTGAACAAATTAAAGAATGAAAGCTGAAGGACCTTGCAAGGCCTAGCGTACAATGGGAAGTCTAACCCTTCCCGAACTGCTCTGGATCCGAAAACCCAACAAGGAAAAAAGTCACTCATACAGGTTACATGGCAGGAATTGTATAGATGCCCCAGAACCTGCCTCACTTTCACTACGATACAACTGAGCAAATGAGGAAGGACTTAGAAAAGTACAAAACGACTTGATTTTATTTTACTATTATGAAGCAATTCAAAGCCTAGAAAATAACTTTTGCTCTGAGATACATGTTCTTTCCTGTAACGTAAAGAGAACTTCAATCAAATCACCCAGGTCACCCAGGGATGACACAATGCTGTGGCTAGAAACCTGGTTGAGGAGAAGCAAGCATGCCAGAGACTGCAGTGCCCACTGTCCAGAGGGGCAGAGACCTCACGAGCTGCGACACTGGCAGCAAGCTACGTGTCACCTCAAAGAGCTCTGCTCAAGTAAGACCAGGAAGGTTTAACAGCAGTGTTCCCCGTGGGGAGGCCTTCCTGGAGAATCAGACTTTCTCTGGGTTTTCAGCCTCACAGAACTAAGTATTTCCAAGATACAGAATATTAATCAAGACACGTTTTTCCTCAACTTTCAGGCACTGATCTCAACTAGCTGGAACTATGCTCCTAACATCATCATTTCTTTCATAAGTATCTTTCTGATGAGAAAAAAGAAAAGGAAATGAAGTTGATGCTTCTGTTTGAGTTGCTCCCCCTGGTGCGCTGCCTGATAAACTGCAGGCACCTGAGGCCTGGGCTCCCCTGAGCCCACCGGCTCGCACTGACCGCTTCCCAGCAGCGGGGTGAGGAGGAGGGTCCCTGAATCTGGCTCTCCAGACCACGGGCACAGCCAACGAGGCTTCACACCTCACAGAACAAAGTAAGCTTTCTGCTGTCTTTGAAAGAGAAAACAATTGTTTTTTTCCACATATACTTTTTCCCCAGGGGCCTCCTTAAGCCTTTACTTTGTGACAAAAGAAATCTCTCCCTGCTGTGTAATCTGAGGATGGTAACAAGCACCAATACTTACTAACCAAGTACCTACCACATACCAGGCATCTGACATGTCATTTTCTCTACACAACAAATTTATGAGGTGCATATTGTCCTCACATTACAGATAAGAAAACTGAGACTTCAAGAAGTAATTTGCCCAAGTTTACACACATGTGAAGAAGCAGAATCCATCATTCAAATTCAAGTCGGATGCCAAAGGTCATGGCCTATTATATCATGATGCAAAAGTTTTGTAACACATTGCTTATAAAGAGGGAGGGGTGACAGCTACATCCCTACCTGTGAGGAGCCCAACACTTGGAATGACAGGCCAGTATGACTATTAAGCAAGAGGAACGGGTCCATGAACCACCGAGATCAGTCTCCACACAAACGCATAACTCCACCAAGGTGCTCCCACTGCATTCCCAGTGGAATTCCTTCCATGAAGGCTGTGGGAAAGTGAAGCATCCTCTGGCATGCATGCGTGCACACATGTGCACGGCGGTGTGTATACACCCATGTTTGTATTTCAATTCAATAAATATGCTGAATTTATACGTCTACTATGTGAAATGAAATCAGAAAAAAGAATCTTAATCTTTCTTTGAAGGGCAGCCAGCCTAATTACATTAAGACAACAACATCAACAACTGATAAACAAATCAACTGATTCAGGTAATAAAGGTTTGGGTGTTTTTCTGGCAGAAAGTAGTTTTTCTAAACTGTTCTGTAACATTTAACGACTAACATCTGGGGAATTCCCTGGCGGTCCAGTGGTTAGGACTCGGTGCTTTCACTGCTGGGGTCCAGGTTCAATCCTTGGTCGGGGAACTAAGATCCCGTGAGCTGTTCGGTGCAGCCAAAAATAACATGTGGACATCCACCAAGCCTAGCACACTGTAACCAGAAGCTAATCACAGTGAATCTGAGCTCTCCAGAGGTTTATAGTCTATTAGGTGGCAATCAACCAAGTTGCAGATCACTGCAAAATGGGGTGGGTTCTAAAGAAACACATACCATGCGACTCGCCAGAGAGGACCAGTGCATTTCACAGGTGAGCAAAAGAAAGGTGGCAGTCAAGAAGGACCTTTTCCATAGGCATCCCGCTCCCAACTCTCCAACCGCAGCGGTTCTTCACTGCAACCCTCAGAACTCAGATGCATAGTCCTATCCTATCCCTCCCTCCCTCTCTATCTATCACTTCTCTAATAATATCTATCTATCTATCTAATCTATCTATCTATCACTTCTCTAATAATTTCTCTGTGCCAGGCACCATCCTCAGTGATTTCCTAATAACAGTTCATTTAATTCTCATAACAACCCTAGCAGTAGGTACTATTATTATCCCCACTTGCCAGATGAGGAAATCAAGTCACAAAAATGTTAAGTAATTTGTCCAAGGTTATAAAGCTCCTAAGTGGCAGAATTAGAATCTGAACCCAAGTTTCCTTGCTCTCCTGTCTGCCCCTACACCCAAGATTCATGGAGACAAGAAGGCTTAAATGGGAAATAAAGGTACCATGGAAAAACTAACAGGAAAGGAAGGAAAACACTGTGCTCAAATCCTGACTATAAGACTCCTAAGTTGCATGACCTCGGATCATCTCTGCTTCTCCAGGCCTCAATTTCTTCATGTACAGAATAAGGGCAGCCTCTGCAGGCTCTATGGTTTCCCCAGCTGTACAAACCTGTGGGTTTTACCAGGCAGAAGGTGGGGAGAGACAGAAACTTAGGAAGAGATTCCAGGAACAAGAAACAGTTTCAAAAACATAAAAATGGAAGCAGAGAGCAAGTTCAAGGGATGGAATAATTTCTGCAAAAGACAGTTTCAGGAAGATATTAACTAGGCTACACCTAGATGTTTCGTGTGAGGAGAGACCTGGGTTCAAACCTATTTTGTTACTTCCTAAGCTATGTGGCCTGAGGTAAATGACAACTTCTCTAACACTTTAAAATCTGGAGAGTATCTTAATCTCGTAAGTCAAGAGCTGTAATTTAGAAGACTCCTCTCAAATTCTGTAATACTATCACCCAAAACAACATATACAGGCTCATTTCACTTCCAATCAAACTAGACAGACAGACAGACACAGCAATACATATTTCAGTCAGGAAAATTACTGTTGACCCTTTAACAAGATAGGTTTGAACTGCCTGGGTCCACTTATATGTGGATTTTTTTCTTCAATACTACATATATGTACTACTGTATTTACGATCCATGGTTGGCTGAATCTCCGGATGCAAAACTATGGATACAGAGGGCCAACTAAGGGACTTGAGCATCTGCAGATTTTGGTATCCATGGGGGTCTTGGAACCAATCCCCTTGCAGATACTGACAGATGACTGTACTTTAGGAATGTTGTGGCTCTCATTCATGAATCTCACCAGTAATGATAGCATTTCCCATTTATTCAGGATTAAGCTCATTTTTAAATTCCTGACAGTCCTTTGAGGTAGATACGAATAAATGTCAATAAAAACTAAACTTACAGGTTTCACAATTCAACGATGAGAATGTGAATAATGTGGGATCCAAATTGAATTCTACCTTCAAAACTTAAACACACTCTGTCTTAGAAGAGATATAAACTAACCTACAATAATGACATCCACTGCCCCACCCATCCAAACAGTTATTTCTTACTCGTCTCCTTCCCCAAGCCTGTGCAGAGGTGTCTGAGACACCTGAGAGCTTGAGCCAGAAAGCGAGTCACACCACTGCTAAAAGTCAACATCATCGCTGCTCTGTAAAATCACCTCCTGTATATACACAGGGTCCAGGCCATAGTCCAGATCTTCAACTTCATCTCACACTCTCCTGCACAGGCGCACACGCACGCACGCACACGGCCAAAAGCCATGGTGAAGCAATACCACCTTAACTCAAAACTGGAAAGTGCAGGCGTACTACATCTACACAGAAATCTATCTGAAATTGCAAAAATGACTTTACTTGGCTAGGGTGGGGTGGGGAAAATCAAGAGGGAGAAACAGAAGGTGGTTTAGGGGTGTGTATGTCTGAGCACATGTGCACACACCTGTGTGTGCACATGTGCTTAGCAGCATAAGCACGCATAAGCACGCATAATTCTTTCTGCTGCTTTAGCAGAATCTCTTAGAAGGTGGATGGGTGGATGGGCAAACTATCATCTGCTCTATTTATGTAGAACTAAAACAAAACCGTGTAATAGAGAAGGTAGAATGTCAGCAAAGGCCATGAAATAGATATCTAGGAGAAGCCATCCAATTGTTAGCCCAATATTTTCCCTTTAGACATGAACTCACAATCTGAAGGAGAAACTATGAATCATCCTAAGTAAAATGTGCCATAAATCTGGAATTTGTTTGGTATGATTATAGGCTTCTTTTTCCAAAGAAAAACTGAGGGTTAAAAGAGTGAAGAACTGAGGGTTTCCTGGCTCAGTCTTTATTAAACTTTCAGTAAATTGGAAGAATTACTACTGAGCTCGAGCAAAGTTGCCTCCCCTACCGTCTGGAAAACCACCTCGCAAGGCTGGCAGGGCTACTGTCTCATATTCACGTTTTCTATTAGGCTCAAATGGTTCACAAGATTAGTTTTTAATCCCTATGACCTTTCAGATAAAGCATCTAGAAAAAAAAAATCAACATTTTTCAAAAACAAAGGTTATGTAATATGGACCCATTAATAAAACTGAAGTCACTGCATCTGTACACATAAAATCTCTTACTACCATAAATTAGCTCTAAAGACACAACTGTTTTCAGGGGCCATTAGTCTTATGACTGCCTTTGTACACACAAAATACAGAGTATTAACGATGTCTACATCTTCAGGGCAAAAACATGGGGATGGGAAACTATATCCAATTCGACATAATAACCACAATTAACTTCTTTTTACATGAAGACAGAAGCTGCAGCATAAAGAAGAGTAACAAGGTTTGCAGCTGGTTCCGTGGTGTTTTTCCTTCCACTCAATTTCCTGGTAACAAAAAAAGAAAATAAAAATCACAAGTCCTTTTAAAAGGGGAAGTTCTGAAAATTTTACTGAGCTTCTTCTGAGGGAAATACCCACAGAGGATTGAGACAGGGGAAGAAGAGAGATGAACTGTTAAGGAAAATGGCCTAAACCTCAATTCCATTTTTTAAAATTGACTTCTGAATATATGCTACAATCAGGTCCGAGCTGATTACAACAGAAGTATGAAGTAAATTTGGGGGTGGGAGAGATGGAACCCTTACTGAGTGAATTGTAAGAGGTACTGAAGTATGCTGACAACTAGCTGTAGAGTCAGAAGATACCAGGTTTAAGTCTCACCTCCACTGCAAACAGGCTGGGTCAACCTGAAAAAGTCACTCGACCTTGAAGTCTATTCGCTTGTGCACAAAAATTGGGAACATCACCAACCTTCCAGGTTATTAAAAAAAAAAAAAATCAGAGATGGCTGTACACAAAGCAGACACCTGGCATAAACAGGCATCTAAACCTGGTACTTATTATCAGTATTAGCTATTAAAATCCTCCTATTCAGGTGACTCAAGGAAAAGAGATGCCTATTACTCTATCAAGAGCTTCTGCATAAGCCCAACACAGCAAATGCTGCCCCTGACACTGCAGAACTGAAGAAACAAAGGGAAGGAGGAAGAATCCGAATAAACAACACACAACCAGGAGCACCTAGATGGGAAACAAAAATGTAACTGCTGATGGTCCTCTTAAAAGCATCTAATCCAAACGTCTTTAAGCTCACACATCAGGAGGTGTGTGCTCCTGAGGTTGGAGAGCTTTTCCGCAGGCTCCTTATCACTACATGAAGCACCCATATCCATGGAAACGAAACAGTGCTGCAGATAAACAGAACTGCTGAAGCATGACCCAAGAATTACTTCATTTCCTATTAGGCTAAAAGTGGCACACATCCCATCCGGGCCTCCTCTTTGGAGAAGGAAACAATTGGGACTTTGTTTCACCAGCTATCCAAAAAGGAACCCTGCAAGTGCTTGCTGGGCCAACCAAGTCCAGGCCCACTCAGTCATTTCCTACCAGAAGGCTGCATTTGTAGCCAAGGTGGAAAATATAAAAATTATATCTTTTACTACTTCATTTTGGCATCAAAAGTATTTAAAAATTTGGTGTCTTTTTCTTCCCTTTGAAGTAGCTATACAGGGTTGAAGGAAATTTTCAGTCTTCAGACCCACACTCTAACAGGAATAGGATTATGTGCAGAAGTATGTACCTACTGCTAGTTTTCGGTGGTCTAATGGTAGATGTGCAAATTTGGGATAGGTATCAAAGATACATCTGGGGGGAGAAAGGGGCTAATTAACACTAAAAATGTGATGTGCTATATAATCCAGCTTATTACTCTAAGGCAGTGCTTTTCAGCCTTTTATTCATTGTCATTCCCCAAGGAGCCTTTTTAAACATTTCTATTTGCCACAACCATCCTATGAAACTTTAATACCACAGATATACCATATATTTGTATATGTGCATCTGTGCTCTCTATATGAAGAGTTAAGTTTTTTTTAACTCCGCTAAGAACCAATTCTCACCCCCTTGGGGGGATATTGGCCCCAGAGCAACATGTGTGCTCCATTCTAGTGCTGTGTTCATAGTTCCAAGGTGATGAAGTATCCACACAGGCATCAATTACAACAGGACAGCAGACAGCAGATACACTTCCCTTCAACTAGTCCTCAGTTTGTTTTTCCAGGATAGCCACTATATATACTGACTAGCACTGGGACAGTAATTTAAGCCTTTTAAGATATAAAATCATGTCTGTCTAGAGACAGCCTTGTAGTAGGAGTATTTTAGGATAGTAATTTAGGATAACTGATTACTTTGGCAGAGAGAGAGGGCACCAGGATTCTCTGATTGTGCCAGTTAAAAGCCTAGAACTTCTTTTCAAATGTGTTATTCAATTTGGCAACCTCTGGACGTCCACTGATAGAAACAGAGTCTTGGTTCACAAGAACTGAGAGACACACAACTTAACTGCAGGACTACTTGTTGAGACCTGGGGCTGTAAGCACTGGTTTTTAATTAAGCCACAAAAGACTTCTGATCATGGTAAATGTACTTTTTCCTTTCTTTTTAATAACAAATCTACTTCATATAGTACCTTCCCTTTGATTGAGTGAGAAAGAAAAGAAAGATACGAAACAGCAGAGTCAAATTCTGGGTCAGTGAATGCTTGCAGTTTTCCTGTCAAACAAGATCCCTTGCTGTGAAGTCTAAAAGTAAGTAACAGACATGCTGAAAAAAAAAGATTTCATTTTATGATAGATTCTGCACCAAAGCCTTTCACAAAAGTAGTATGAGCATCCACTAAACATCCTGTCTCATTTTCCATTCTGCAATTACTGTCTGCTTGGTCGAAATTCATATTTAAGTAATAAAAATGAATCCATGACAGTACCTCGCATCTCCCAAGAATTACCTTCCAAGGATACTCTGATTTCTTTATATTACTTACCAGTCCTATAGTCTTTTAAAGAAAACATGTTGGCTTCATCCCTCAAGGAAAATCACTGTTTTGTTAAAATGGGATTTGGGGTTGGATTTGTTTTATATGAAGAGAAAAGAATGGAGATATTTTACTTTCATTTATTACAAACGCCAACACCTTTTGTCTGTAGAGATATATTTTCATTTCAGGATGTATTTCACAGCAAATTATATTCTTAAACCAGCCAATTCATAGGTATTTTGAATGTGGTATTTTATTATAACACTTGTTTGTCTTTGTTTAGTGTTCATTAGCACAAAGATAGTTTATTTTCAAAAGAGAGGACATTATTTCCAAAGTCTTCAATATGTTTTTATTAAAAAATTACTATATTCAATATGTTAAAAATAACATGTGCACTTTTAAAACATTCAAACAATTTAAAGGCAGATAAAGCCTCCAAAGGCTCCAACTAACTGTCCCCTAAGATGCTACTACTCTTAACATAATTTCATTTTTAAAGAAGGAGGATTGTATCACGTCTACAGCCTTTCTGTAGTGTTAAGGTAAGAGAAGATCACTTTACAATTTCTTTATAACTAAACATACATACACAATTCACTGTAAGCTTCTCATCAGAAAACAAGCAAAAGAGTGAGAAAATGTGAAAAAAGGAAAAAAATAGACTGTAATCTCAGTATCTGAAGTCAAAGAGGTTTTTTTCCAGAAGACTATTAAGAAATGTCTCATCTCCCTACCCCCCCAAATTATAAAAGGTTACAGACTAACATCAAGGAGTAGCTGTCTGTGAAGGTCAATCAATCATCTGGTTTTAGTGAAAACTAAAATAGTACAAAACACTGACAGTGAAACACGCAGAGAAAGAACTCAAAGAAAAATCTGAGCCAGCAATCTGGATGAAGCATGACATTCAAAGCAAGATCAAGACACAAAGTCCTTTTTCTGCCCATTGTCGGCAAAATGGCTAGGACCTGAGGAGCTAGCCCCATACAGGAGCAGAAAGGGCGCAGGTATATCCCTCCCGGTCGCAGCTGCTGCAAACAGACCGTGCACGTTTACCCAGTAACTGGGATGCACAAAGCAATACAGACTTTCCACGAAGAATCTTGACTAATCTGACACTGCCCTCCACAGACAGGAAATTTGAGGCTATCAATATGGCTAACCGATGCACTGAAATCATCAGAGGTGGCTCTGGAAAGAGAACACAGACCCCTGACCCAGGCCAAGAATTCAACTCAAGAAGCCAGACTTGCAGTTTTCAAAAGAAAGGGTGTGTGTGTGTGTGTGTGTGTGTGTGTGTGTGTGTACACATGCACGTACATATGCACAACCTTTCTAGAAGGGTGCTTCTGAGAACCAGGATGAGTTTCAACACGATAGAAACTCAGTCCCATCAAGTGGTAGGAATTCACAGAAAAAGCCTTCTTAGCATATACCGGTGAACATAACAGACACAAATCCTTGCCCTCGGGAAGCTGACACTGCAGTAGAGGCAAGTAGAAAATAAATAATATATATAATGTGTCCAAAGTTGATAAGTGCAGTGGAGAAAAGTAAAGCAGGGAAGGGGAACAGGGAGCATGGAGAGGAGGCAGTTGTATATTTTTACAAGGTGGACAGGAAAGGCCTCACTGAGAAGGTGATATCTGAGTAAAGACCTCAAGGAAAGTACAGAACAAGCCAAAGAAATCTCCCAAAGCAGATTTAAGGCAGTTTAATTCTAGATGAAACTATTAACTCCATGATATAAACAAGCAATTCAAAACTAACTTAACCCCCGAAAGTCTCCCTATCTCTACCCACCCCTCCACAACAATTACTGGGCCAATCTGGACAGCAGCTGAAGAAGACAAGTGAACAGAAAAATGACACGTGTGACGACCAGAGCAGCAAGATCCACTCAGGAATCTCCTTTGTTTCAACAGTTAACAGAGGTTCTACTTCACCAAGGAGGGAGGCTCACTGGGACCCGTGCACGTATCACAGTCTCACATGCTGCCTTACTCTTTGTTCAGCCTGCTTGAACAAGAGGGCCTTTTAGGGACTCTAATCCTTTGTCACCTCTCTTGTGATTAGGGGCCTCAGGCAGCAGGCTGACTGAATTCAGGTGAGTAGCAGAACATTCAGGCCAATTGGGGGCAAAGGGGACAAGTTGTAAGAATATGGTAAATAGTTAAGATCATAATTTGAGGGGAGGAGAGCTGATTAGTGAAAAATTAGGAGAAACCAGGTACTGTGATTCCAGGCCCCAAGCAAATGGGTCAGGAATGATTACTGAGGATTCAGATCAAATTAGAGGGAAAGAGCAGAATACAATGCCCATTCTGGTTGGCTGGAGTCAACAGGTCTAGGGCACTCAGAGTCAGTCAGTACCAAAGGACACCCAGAGATGGGTGGGGCTGGAAAAGAGGGGGGCCTGAAACAGACTGAAGAAGTGTTAGACCAAAGGCAAGAGAAGAAATGGGAACTAAAGCTCCAAAACAGTAGGCTGGGGACAGTGTACAAGGATGTGGTACAAACCCAGAGCTCTTGGCTGTCATCCAAGTACCGTGGGTCTGTGAACCCAAGGAGAGTAACTGCTTGCAGTCCACACTAATTTAAGTACCTCGTCATTGAAGGTATACGAGCCACCAGGCACATCCCTCTCCACCAGGAGGCTAGACTCTGCTGGTACCTGTGACTGAGGACGGCAGTGAGGGCACAGGGCTATGTCCTTGTAATAGCCGGCCTTCCTCAAACATTCTCATGTCTACTTGCACGCTTTCTCGCTCTCTCTCTATATATATACGCACACACAAACACATACACACACATACACATACACAAACTTAAACTGTTAAAGCACCTCTAAATCAGGAAAAGAATAAGTCTATAAAAATTACCTCCATTCCCTTCCTAATAAGAGCCCAGTCAGGGACTGACTGATTCTACCTAGCTGAGGGTCTGTTTCTCACAGTCACCCACACATAAGAAATGTTTAGCAGTGGTGACACTGGATGGCACCTGCTGGAGCAGACGTCAAGTTCCAGATCAGCCTCTCTGACATGATATACTTCACAGGAAACAAGACTAGAGCTTTAAGTTACAAAGAAGGATACTTAATACTCTTTAGGGAAAACGTCAGTACCTATGCTGAACTCCTAGCTAAATTTCCTATCCCTAAAAGTTTGGGGGGAATATACATAGAAATTGCCAAGAATCTTTAAATCCTGTATTTTCAAAATCACTTTTCTCGAGTAGGAGGATAAATACAGCTTTCAACTGTCATAATCTCAGTTCTTGAATGCGGTTTCACTTCCAGGATCTGGTAGGCATCAGACATGAAGATAATGTATGGAAAATAGCACAGCAGCAACCAAAAACTGACAATCTGATCTAATACCAGCAAGACCAGATACTGAAAGTGCTTGATAAACTAATACTTTTTTACACCATCTATTTCAACAAAGTGGAATCAGAGTTACATAAAATCACTGGTTACAGGAAATGTTTCAATAAGAACTAAATCCATTTTATTCTCTAAAGGCAAAGGGTTCAACTGTCAACTGTCAACATTTTTAGGGGTTCCCCCTAAATGTGCCCTCTTTTGTATTCTGATGAAAATTAACCAATTATTAACTTTGAAGCAAGGTCAATTAAAGAAAGAAGAAGCTCATTTCCAAACACGAATCAATACACCTTCAGATACCTGGGGTCAGTCAAAAGACAGTCAAAGTTATCAGCCGCTTCTGGTGGAAACAGCAATGACTTAATGACTTTATAAAGAATTTTTTAAAGTAAACATTTTCCTTTTAATTCTGTTAAATGGATAAATGCAATAGTGATTAAGTATTCATTTCACCATGAACTATAATCTGTTAATTTGGGGAAGCTTTGGCTTTTACAGAAGGTTTTTAGTCTTTCCCTCAGGGATACTGAGGAATGTGTTACTAATTGTATTTTACCTTTGCTTTTGCCACAGTGATATTCAGAATCAAATATGCAGTCACACCATAGTAACCACATGAACTTTTATCTTTCAAATGTGTTTTAGTTTTCTTCCACATTCCAATAAATTAATATTTTTGCTGATCTTAATTACTGTCTTTCAATTTATGACACCATTTTATTTCAATTATTTCTAGTTAGGCTCAGATTTTTGTGCAACAAGCAAGAAATAAAATACTTTAAAGTGTATTTAAAACAAAGATCTAACAATAGTTCTATCACCCTGATTACTCTATACCAGAACACAGAATAAATAAAGGCTAGTAAAGATTCCACTCAAATACTTACCAGGAGCAATGGTCTCCAGCGTATCAGAACTGACCTTCCGAGTACTTGTACAGTGATGGAGGGTGGAACCCGAAAATACCAAGTAAAACACTACATCATCCTCAACTTTGTCCTCTTCAGAGAGCAGTACAGTAACAACACAATCGCCCTAGGAAAAGGGAAGAGAGAGCAAGTTTGCATTAGTAAGGTTCCTCTTGGGAGCTTATCTTTAGAAAACATCTAATTTAAGGGGAAATCAAATGTATCATCTAAACTGTGCCCATTCTAGTGAGTTTATACAAATATAAACACTGATTGAGCCCCTATGTGCCAGGAAGTATTCTAGGCATTGAGAATACAAAACAATCTGAAAATAAGATCTCTGTCCTCTTGAAGCTTACATTTTAGTGGAGATGGTTAGACAAATAAGTAAACCAACAAGATAATGGTACATTCACTTGGAAAAAAAATTTTTAAAGAATGTAAAATAGCTCCCTAAAAAAGCTCTGTAAAAATTCCAGGAAAATCTAAAAATAAGGCAGAGAGGATGGAGGAAGTATATTAAACAGTTACATCCTTATACTCAGAATGCCCCTTAACCTCTGTGTTCCATTTGCAGCAATAACTCTCTAAACTCTACATCCCACAGAATCACTGCCAAGTCCACCCACTCTCCATCAAACATGGAGAGCCTCTAACAGAGCTGGCCTGGAAGTGGTAGAGTGCAAAGAGCTTGGGCTCCAGACAAATCTGGGTTTAAATTCCATCTACAAAGACTTTACTTAAATCCTCTAAGTCTCAGGTTCCTTGACTATATAAATGGAGATAATACCTTCTCTTCTTACAGCTAATATGTGAGAATTCTTGAAGCATATTCACCACTCAGCCTGGGATAATATTCTTAATCTATGAGGATGGGAGGGGCGCTTTTCCAACAATTTGTGTTTCCTGACCATCTGGAATCGCTACTCTTCTTTATCCACCCCTCCCTTAAGCCCACGGAATCAGACATAAATCTTGTGCCAGTAACTCTGCCCGTGACTCTGCAACTATTTAGAAGTTAAGACATCTTCGTCCTTTATTTGCAAATATTCTTCTAGCAATTTTATACATTTTTAAAAATTGAGGTCACTGGCTAAATTAAATTTATTCTATGAAATACAGTCCTAATTACCATTCTCCCAATCATAAACATTATATAATTCATGTGGTAACCATAAACAAAAGATTTTAAAGCACTGAGGTTTAGTACTGTGTAAACCTTAATGATGCATTATGGAAAAATCCAATTTAGAGAAAGCCAGGCCATTTTAACATTAAATAGGGGAGAGAATTCCCATTACTTAAAACATTTTTTTCCTTTCCACTTTAGCAGTAATAAAGCCTATTAGAGAACCATGGCTCCCTGTGGCCACAACTTAATGGCCAGCAGCAGAAAGGAGCAGCAGGTAGTGTTTCACTAAATAATAAAAACCAAAAATCATGAAGTCAAACTTGGGATCAAGTCTAGTAACAGAAATGCTCCAGCAGGTTGATTCTGAAGACCAAATTTAAAGTATTTCCTATAGCCCTGTCTCTTTCTTATTTTTCCCCAGTACTCTGTGTAGCGCCCTGTATACAGTAGGGGTTCCAATCTGTTGTAAGAAGTCAGAAAGAACTACAAATAAGCTGTAACTTACTAGGACTGCTGAACTCGAAAGCTCCAAAGCACCCTAACACAGGAATAGCACAGTCGGTACAACAGAATTATCACTGACTTCAGACACTATTTAGAATTATACTTTTGGACTTGTATATAAGTCCCTATCTTGGGGACTGTATTAATAGTACTGAAATCACCTTTATGTACTTATTAATAAGTAAAAAAATATATATTATTTCCACTAAGATTTCTAACCTGGAAATCTAAGAATAGATCATCCTTTTCTAGATCAAGGATTCTCTCTCTACATTAGACCTACCATCTTGCTGAGAGACTCTCCATGCCCCAAGATATTAGTTGTGTCTGGGGCCTTCCTTCAACTGGGGACAGTAACTTGATTGGGGGAAAAAAATGAAATCGGGAAGAGAAAAGCATCTGAGGGATGGGAGAGAGTGACTTACAGTGTGGGGCAAACAAGGCCTTGGAAACAGGGAAGATGTTAGGTGGAGATTAGAGGAATGAGATAGGGAGTTTTGTGGGAGGAATGATAGAAGAAGGGATAGCACTGATCTCTTAGATAGCAAGACAGTGTCAGTCATGAGGCTCCTGAAGGTGGGAAGTCAGCAGCAAGATAACTGCAGTGGCATGCTGGAGCGGGCCCGTACAGGCTTGCGAGAGCGCATCATATTTTCAGGATTTCTACAAGCCAAGTGTTAAACACGGCCATTAAAAAGTAAATGAGGGCTTCCCTGGTGGCGCAGTGGTTGAGAGTCTGCCTGCCGATGCAGGGGACACGGGTTCGTGCCCTGGTCCGGGAAGATCCCACATGCCGCGGAGCGGCTGGGCCCGTGAGCCACGGCCACTAAGCCTGCGCGTCCGAAGCCTGTGCTCCGCAACAGGAGAGGCCACAACAGTGAGAGGCCCGCATACCGCAAAAAAAAAAAAAATAAAAAGTAAATGATATAAGCTTACAATTAAATAAATTAAAAAGAGATGTAATAAATACTCGAAACATCACATTTTAATCTTTTGCCACATCTTACTATTATCTACGCTCTTGAGGTTTACATCTGTTGTATCTGTTATAATGATGTGCTACTGCACATCTTTTCCCAACACACCTCTTGCCAATTCTGTGTTCAGTGATGTAGCACTGATACCTTGAAGTCAACGATTATGGGTATATTTACACCACTGAAATTGGCAAATGCTACAAATCAGGGTTTGGTTTGGTTTTTTCTTTTTAACCGTCACATCATTGAGAACAGGTCAGTAGAAGGGAAGAGGGGGAAAGTAAGAGAATTTTCTTAGGGAGGCCCAATCAAGAGAGCTCACTGCTTACACGGAGTAAGAGAAAACCCTAGGCAAGTACAAAGCATCTCAGGTATAGACAACAATGCTGCCATGGCTCTGTTCCCAAGAGTTGAACAGAATCACCACCTTAATTTGTTTTCTAACTTTCAGACTTGGCTTATAACTTGTTACCACACCACAGTAGTTAAGAGGATGGTCTGTGCCTGAATCACAGTATGGCACATCACTTTGTAGCTGTTTAACATGGGGTATACTAAATTCTCTGCCATAAGAGAGCAACAATCACACCTACCTCATAAGGTTGTTTTAAGAATTAAATGATTGATAAAAGCAAAGCACCTACAGCAGTGCACTGGCACATAATAAATGTTCAATAAATGATAGTTATAATGTACTGTACAGCATGATGACTACAGTTAACTAGTTAACAATACTGTATTGTTCATGTGAAAGTTGCTAAGAGAATAAATATTAAATGTTCTCATCACAAGAAAAAAATCTGTAACTGTATGTGATGGATGTTAACTAAACTTACTGTGGTAATCATTTTGCAATATATCAAATCATTATGTTGTATACCTCAAACTCATACAATGTTATATGTTAATTATATCTCAATAAAAAAAAAAATGATAGCTATTATTATTTACCAGAATGTAAGCCCCATGAGAACATGTTTTACTCACTGAGATATTCCCTTTGTCTAGAATAATAAGTAGCAGGTGCTCAAAACACATATTGAAAAAGAAAGAAAAGGAGACCCCAAAACTTTAATAGTAGTTATTCCTAGGTAGTAATTGAGGCCAATTTTAATTTACTTTGTGCTTTGGTTTTCCAATTTTTAAAAATAAAGATGGATTATTTTAAAAATAAAAAACTTACTTTTAAAAATAATCTGCTCACTTATAAATTACAAAGGGAAAGATAGAAACCTGGCACATACCATATGAATCAGGTGATCAAAAAAGTTAACAACACAAATAATGAAATGAACTAACATCACATGTCTTCTGATCCCACCCACTGAGGACACAGCATCACTTAGTGTTCCTAATAAAAATGCATAACCTCAACCTAGTCAGAAGAAAACATCAGACAAACCCAAACTGAGAGGCCTTCTATAAAAATTAAAAAACAAACACACATAAAAAAACTGGCCTGTACTCTTCCAGAATGTCACTAATGAAAAACAAAGAAAGACTGAAGTACTATTCCAGATTAAGGAGACTGAAAAGACTTTCCAACTAAATGCGATACACGATCCTGGGCTGGATCCTGAACAATAAAAACAAATTGCTATTAAGGACATTAACGGGACAAGTGTCCAGATTTGAATGAGGTTTACACATTTAACACCGTACCAATGTTAAAATTTTCCTGGTTTTGGTAGCTGTGCTGTGGTTGTGTAAGAGAATATCCTTGTTCTTAAGAAATACACAATGAAGTATTTGGGGTAAAGGAGCACGTCTACAAGTTACTCTCAAATGATTCAGGGTAAAAAATGAGAGATAATGATTAAGCAAATGAGGCAGAATGTTAACAGTTGGTGAATCTGGGTTTAGGGTATATGGGATTTCTAACTTTTCTGTAAATTTGAAATTATTTTAAAATAAGAAGTTTCCAAGAAAAAAATTTTCAAATAATTTATATGATCAGATATTCAAAGTTAAAAGGTGCAAAATTAAGTTACATTTCTGAGGCTAATTTTTATATCTTGCAGACATAAATATTTAGTACAGATATTCTTGCAGGATCCCAGAATGATGAAGTTATAACAATAACTAGCTTTTATTCAAGAATCTTAAAGGAGGCTTATAGGTCTTCCCAAATCAATTTCCCAGTTTGCCAAAATGACAAGATTTATACCCAACAATCATAAGGGAAAAGTGAAACAAAGAAAGTAAGTAATACTAAGTAAATACTGAGCATTACTCCAAAGTATTATCTTTCCATGAGGTGGTAAATATTATAGTACCAAAAGAATAACTCCAAAGTGAGTCCTTGTATAATTCAGATACTATATGCATCCATGCAATTAGCTTCATTCTCCCCTTTAAATACAAGAGTACCGGCAACTGACATATCATTTTGCATAATCATTTCCTAAAGCAACCAAAGATTGACAGTCAGCTACAGCTTTTCCACTGTCTGAAATGCAAAGTCTATCCTCTGGAAACGCAGGGCAGCTAGTTTTTAATTTCATTAAAGCCTCACACCACAGAGGGACACCCAGTAGCAATGAGCATACCTAATGCTCAGATCTTGGTCACTGACAGCATTCTCCACTAAAACGAACCAAGGCTGCTCAAAGAAATGGCTGTTTCCAGGTCTAGGTCAGGGTATGTACAAGATGAGACTGAAACATCTTGTTTTGATAGAAAATAAGGAAATTGACAGAAAATAAGGGAACATCTTGTTTTGACAGAAAGAAAAAAAAGGATGGGGACATGCTGCCATGCTGCACATTGACGTAGCTTCCTCTGGCCAAATCTGGGACCAATTTTAGACCAAATTGTCAATTAAGAACAGTAATGAATTATAAACAATAAAAAAAGGACGTCATGAATCTATATTAACAATAGACAGAAAGAGGAAAAGCGAGAACTCTTATGTATGGTGGAATGATGAAGCCTGACAGTCCAAGTGGGAAAAGTGCTGAAGTAGTAAAACTATCATTTTGCAATCATAATGGTAGAAATTGATTCCAGCAAAAATTTTCAATGAATGCTCAACTTAGGGGGAAATTCTGATGAGTTAACAAGATATGTATACTGTCTTAAACATTGTCTCCCCCCAGACTTCTAACAAGTTACAAGGAAGAAAAAAAACAGTATTTACTCAGGGAATAAATCTACCAAAACCTTGACCAGATAATCAAAATAAACATCCTCAGTAGAGATAAATGAATACTGTGTGCCTCCATATGTGATACCCTGAGAAGGACATAAAATTACCTATACATTACTCTGACCAGGAACACAAAACCTCAATCTAACCACAAGGAAGCACGAGACAAATAAAAAATGAGAAATGTTCGATTAAAAAGGAGAGGGGTACTGTGTTCTTCAAAATGGTCAAGGCCATAAAAGATAAAGAGAGGCTGTGGACATGTCCCATATTAAAGAAGGCTAAAAGAGGCATGACAACTAAAAACCAGTAATTAACCCTACTGTGATTTATAAGAGAGCAGCTCCAGTCTTAGAAAATTCAGACTGAAGCACTTCAGGGATAAAAGGCCAGGATATATGCACCTTACTGACAGATAGTAAAGGAAACACTGTAGATGTATCTAGGTTTTTAGCTAGAGAGTGCAAATGATAAATCAAATGGGGTAAAATGTTAACAGGTGTAATCCTGAGTAACTAATATCTGGGTATTCTTTGTACTGTTTTTTACCACTTTTTATAAATTTGAAATTATTTCCACACATAAAGTTTTAAGAACATAAAGATAAGGAAAAAAATGTTTAATTCAAAAGGCTTTAAAGGACTTATGGACTGGGGATATGTTATGCTCTATCATCACAGATGTGGACAAAGCTCTACACCAACAGCAAACTTTGCTTATAAAGTTCCGTTGGCACTCCACCCCAGGCTGGGAGCATGGAGCCTGTCCTCACCCCTGTACAACTGTCTCTTACCCAACAATAGAGGAAAAATAACTAATACAACGCAGCAACCATTTTAATCACAAATTAGTATTCTATAAACAATAAACACGACAGGAGATTGGTGACAGGAGAAAGGGACACAGGCTCACTACAACCATTTTCTGCAGGTCGGAGGCAGAACCAGCTGCTTTGCAAACACTGCAGGGTGAGTATCTTTACCCCTGCTTTGGAGATGAGAAAACTGTTAACCCAGAAGATTTTTAATGTCTTGTCTAAGAACAAAGCTAGAAAGGGCTAAAGCTGGGATTCAAATCCAAGTAGGATTCCAAAGTCTATTCGTTCCACAATTCTGACACTAAGGTTAAGTGCAGGAGACAGAGTTAAGTGGCAGAAAGGAGAAATGTGCAAAGAGGCAATTATCAGTAGAAGAAACACATGTTCAATAGCCAGCAAGTGACAGACACCAAAAGGTCTATAGGTAGAACAGGGGTACTGTATTCTTCAAAATGGTCCAGGTCATAAAAGAGAAAGAGAGGCTGTGGACACGTCCCGTATTAGGTAGGAAGAAGGAAGAGGGTGCCGAAAACAAGGGACACAGAAGTATCCGGAGGTGCTGAAGGAGAGAGCAGGCAGGAGACACACTTACATTTGGGGTAAACTCAAACCTAGGCACACTGGCTGCTTGGACCCAAGGATGTGTGACAGAGCCAGAGTGTGTTTAAGTGTACACTCAGCCCACTACATCGTACATACTTATCATCACAATCTGAGGCTTATGGAAAGCAAGAACTGTGTCTTTTGGGGCACTTCACACAATGCCTATGTAGCAACAGGAAGCTTTTCAATAACTATATGAACGAACAAAGGTAGCAGAGATCAGTTTACGTAGCATATTAATGGCAAGCCAAAAGATTCATACTTGAACCTGTGTGTAGGCAAGAAAAAAAACACAGCCTTGTGTGGTATGTACTGGGAGAAAATTGGAGGTCAAGGAGTGGAGGGTGACATGCTAAAAGCAGCAAATGTTCTAGAAAGGTTTATCTCACAGCAGTATCCTAAGAAGGAAAAAGAGACTAGAGGCAAGGAAACCATCTGGGGAAAATATTACAAAAACATAGTGTGAGGAAGCAAAATGGGCTTAAACTGCTATAGTACCAAGATGATCTAAAAAGAAATAAATGTGAGAAAGGCATGTGGTTGAAAATAATTTGATGAAATATGATAACTGACAATGGGGGCTGAACAAAGATAGGAAGAGAGTAAACATTAAGCAACATTAACAGAAAAGGGAGTATCTCTCTAAGGAAAAAAGGGAGGGGGTATGGGAATGATTTGTGAGAAAGAGAATAATAAGCTCTAAATGTCAAGTTTCATCTACCAACAGGATGGGAAATTGTAGATATTATACACCCAAGAGGTAGTTAGCAGGACAGGCTGTCAGAAAAGGTCTGGGCTGGTGAGGCAGATCTGAGAGTCAACCTGCACTAAGAAGCCTTGACCATCAATGAAGTCTCCACGGTAAGAGAGCCAAGGACCAGACCCCGGGTTCCTTCAGGGGAGGGCAGGGAGAAACAAACCAAGCAGGGAAAGGCCAGCCAGATAAAAGGAGAAATCAGGGAACAGAGGATCAGTGATGCTAAAAGAGGCAAGGATTAAAGGACTTGCAGTTTTAAAAGGAATGATTTTTAAGCAATCCTCAGAACACACAAGGGAGAGATCCAGAAAAGCAGCAAACTACAGAACTGTTTCATTTTTCTCCAGCCTTAAATGGGTCTTTTCACAACATACTATTCATCTACCTATTCCCATGCCTCAACCCCAGAAATAGGATACTTTGGACCCAAAAGGAACTCAAACTCAAATGCCATCAAGAAAGATTATGAGACTTACCATATTTCCCTTTGCTAATGGCAGCCACAATTGAGCCCTCTTTAGCCAAAAACTTAAAATACTTAGATTTTCTCATTTTGAGTATTCCAGAGAGCTCATAACTAAAATAAACATCATTTCCTAGATTCATGATGCAGTTAATTTCCCACCATCTAAAATATTTCAAATTCCTCTTTATTTTAACCATCTTGTTAACAATACCCTCAGTAACTACAAAAAGTCTTTGGGGATGATATGATATAGGCAAAATATAATTGTTGATCTTACTAATCAGGTAGAAAGCTGGACTGAATTAATTAAAGTTAAAGGATTTTCCAATGACTTATTGCTATCACATATAATAGGACTGCTAACCATTAGTATTGGGGCTATTTTGAAAATATGAATATTATACTAAACACTAATGTTATATGTAAATGAGCCTTAAAATATCTGAAAATATTTTATTACTTTAAACACTTCCTTTAGTTTATTTTACTTTATTATTTCATAATTTTTTACTGCTAGTATAAAATTTTTATTTTAGTCCACCCATCAAGTAGATAAGTTAAATAGTTGAAAGATATTTAATAGCCCAATATTAATGTGTTCTTTACCTTCCTTTCTGTTCTGTTCCCATTAGCAAGGCCTTAAGTTATTCATCCATTCATGCTAAACAAGCACGAAGTGCCTCTATTTAATATAGTTTGTCTCTGCTATGAACTGGTACTAGAATTATAAATACTTCCTGTTGCCTGCCCTCCAGAGGACTACACAGACATGCATATAGACAGAATGCCACCGGGTAAGTGCTATAATTAGCATAAACACCCAGCGTCTCTAGGTGCAGAGGAGGAGATGGGTGCCCAAACTCTGCCTTGTGGGGTATACTAGGAAGGCCTCTGGGGAGAAATGGCTGTGCCCAGTGCTGCTCATGGCTCAGGACAGATCATCGCAGGCAGAAAGATACCTTCTGAAAGCTTAGCCATTTACAGTGAAGGTGGGGAAGAGACTACGTAGTTCATCTTTGACTATCTAGTTGATCTATGTACACTCAACATCTCTTCAAAGGGCCTGACGTACAGCAAGGGCTCAGTGTTTGCTGGGCTGAACCAAAAACATTTCATCCTTTTAAAAAACAAAACATAAAATGCTACAAATAAGCCAAACACTAAGTTTGTCTTGCTTATCACCTCCTTCACTTAACTAAAGATTGGTTGAGCATTTGGGTAGGATACTACAGTAGATACCGAGCATATGAAGACAAGACAATTTCTGCTCTCTTGGAGTTCATAGTTTTTCAAGGGAGAAAGAGACACATAAAGCAGTAATTCAGCCACAATAATTTTGCTGGAAAAGCAAGGTTCAGGTACTGTAGGAATTAGAGGAAGCACTGGACACAAGACTGAGCAAAAGTCAGGGGAGGGAGGCTTCCCACAGGGTCATCTCAAACACAGGCCACTGGAAGGAGCCAGAGGAACAAGAACTCCCTCTGAAAGAGATGGTGGTTGCAGTGAGTGGACAGGGGTGTGGGAGGAGGTGAAAGAGGCTACAAACTAAATGAATCCAAAAATCATTCAGGAAACAGCTGCCAGATCAGAGGGGTTTTAAACACTGGATGTAATGAAGCTTAAAAAAAAGAAAAATATATATATATAATATTAGCAAACCTCAAAGAAATAGCAATCTTGTATTTCTATCTTTGTGAGCACCCCAAACTGCAGTTCCTTGGCCTTCTTTACACTGGGATTCATTCAAAAGGAGAATTACCACAAACTTTAATTACAGAAGGACACAAGAGTTACATTTGTGCTGCCTAATTTACTGGAGTGTTCTAGGTAGGGAAATAATAGGCGAGTTTATAAGGCACAGTCATGGCAAAGTAGTACCCTGAGTGCCTTTAAGATAAGAACTAACATAAATCATGATGTTGTTGCCATCAGGCTAAAAACAGAAGACTTACCAGAAAGAAAAAAAAAAAATCCCAAACCCAAATCACTGGATAGGGCTGTTCGGTTCTGTTGGCTTTTTAATATTTCCCCAAAGTAACTTGTATGGTTCTCACAGTGGCTTCCATTTTCTGGGCAACTAACACCATCACAAAGCACTAGCACACACACACAGGTGTGTGTGTGTGTGTGTGTGTATCTGCGTGAACAAATGTGCCCACACATACACAAGTCAATATTATTTAGCATCCACTATTTCTTCAACGTAACATGTTACTCACTAACAGAGTATCTGCCACCACAAAGGGTAGTGAAGTAGGAAAAAACACTGACACGGGAGTAAGGTCAGAATCACTTAATAGCTAAGTATAGTTGGTTGTTTTATAGACCTGATAAATAACCACTTGAAACTCATTTTGTTTGTCAGCAAAATGGGTTTATTCATTACAATATTTATTGATCATCAAACATGCGTCAAACACTGCTAAGAATTAGGGAATAAACATGAAAGAGACAAGGCTTCTGGCCTCATAGAGCTTATGTTTTAGCAGGTAAGACAACCAAATTATAAAAAATAACATCAGGGGGAAAGTTCTATTAAAAAGAATAAGACAGCGTGAGGGATTAAGGTGTGTCTGAAGTGGGCGTGAGAGGCTGCTTCAGGTAGGCTGGTGAGGAAAGGCTACTACGGGCTAATTCACATTTGAGCAGAAACCTGAATGAAGAAGCAAGTTACAAGTGTTCGAGGCCGAGAGAACAGCAACTGGAAGACAAGTATAAACTTGGCATGTATACAGAACAAAGGTCAGCCTGGAAGAGCAAGTGAATAACACTGGATAGGTGATGAGGATGGAGTTTGGATTTTTTCCCAAGTGTGATGCTAAGCCACTGGAAGGTTCTGAAAAGAGTGACATAATCTGATTCATGTTTTAAAAGAATCACTGTCGTTCCCTCTCCTTGGAAAGACTTCATCCTTTGTCTGCCTAGTCCACGCCTACACACTTTGAACAACCATGGCCCGTTTGAGGAGTAACACGCTATGGCTTGAGCACAGAGAACAATAAGCTGGAAACGGGTTCACAAAGAAATGCCAAGGATTCCGGTCTTTATACTAGTGCAAGGGGAGCCATGGAAGGCTTAACAACATTACTTCCCCCGTGTACTTTCTACACATTGTTGAAAGATCAAATAAGAAAATCATAAACTTTTATATAACATTAATGATTATTCTTCAAATGTCCCCTTATCAGTGAGGTCTTCCCTGACCATCCTAAATGAAATATGGAACTCCCCGGCCCCAACTCTCCTTAGCTTGCCCTGTGTTTTTTCCCCATAGCAATTTTTACTCTCTGACGCATATATTTACATTTATGTGTGTACATGAGTTTATATATACACACTCAGTGTATATTTTACATACATAAAATTCTAAGAGTATATATTTATTTACATATTGCCCTGATTCCCTCTTCTCCTCCCAACTATCATGTAAGCTTCACGAGGTCAGGGAGCACATTTGCTTTACTCAATGCAATATCATGGCCTAAAAGTATAGCTGGTTGTTTTAAGTGCTCAATAAATGTTGGATGAATGAATGAATGGATTCCTAACTGGACTTTCTTCCTGTGAACAATCTGCGTCTCTCTCCTCAACCCATTTAAACACTTAAGATGACGAGATGAGAAATTAAAAGACCGTAAATCTAACGCTCTGGCTATGCCAAATTTTTAGCTCAGTGGTCCTTAAACAGTCACGTAAAATATAACTAAGGCTCAAAGGGGCCAGTGATGAGAAGAGAACAAAACAGCATCGTCCCTGTTTTTTTACCCTAGGGACTCTACCCATCTCTCTCTTAAGTGGAAAAATATTCAGATACTCTTCCACTCCCCTCAGAAGAAAGGCCACTCTCCAGACTGGCCAGCAAAGCCCTTTTCATAACACTTTCCTTGAAAGATGTCTCAAAGCACCTCAAGTAACATGAACAAAGTCAACTGTGAAATTTATTAATTTGGGGCATAAACTAAATTCATTCCATATAAGCAGATTTTGGTTGATTTTAATGTTAGAAAACAAGTAACCATTTTATTTGACATTTGAAGTTAGTTTTTATTTCAACCAGGCTTATCTTTTGCCAGATACAGATATGGGTCAGTGAAATCCCTATAACCTGCGTTCACTTTTAATCAAATATGTCTATATTCCAGCCAAAGAGCATTCCCCTTCTCAATGCAAAACCATTATTTTAAATACTACTACTAATTATGATCAAAGTTCATACTGTCTTCTAGCCTCATAATTTTTCAACACTAAAATATACACAAATACTTAAAGATTTCCAAGCACCACCTATTTGGTCCATTAAAATAAAACCAGCAGATGGCGCTCAATGAGTCTGTAGAGTGCTCTGTATGGAATGGTTTTAGGAACTATTCTCTGTAACAGGGAAGAATTTTGAAACTTCAGCTGGAAAAGGAATCAAAATTACAAAAAGTTTGGAAATCATTTAATGTATGGTCCCCTTAATGGAAAGTGTTGCTTAAAAATAAAGAGTTTTTTAGAATTCTAAGAGTATGAGCTTTTTGTTTCAATGTACAACCCTGCCTCTCAATCTATTCTTGTTAATAAGCAAAGCTAAATTGGTTGAAGGGAGTTAGCTGGTGGCTTTAAAAAGCAGCCTCACCCTCTCACAAATGTTACACAGCTCTCTGGAACTGCTAGAGTAATTAGGTCAACACTTCAAGAGACAGTCCCCCTCTGCTAAAAGGACCAGATATTTGGTTAAAATGCAGAGACCATAAGGATTTTTATTAATTCCTGACAGAATAGTCCTCTCTTCCTTCTCTGCCCTCCTGGAGAGCAGATGATTCAAGTGGGGACATTCTATAATTAAAATCTATCAGCTTGACTTCTGTTCCACCCATCTCCCATACTTATCCACCTAGCTTCCTTGGATATTCCCTGGTCACTTCTTTTGGTTTTCCTCTCAAGTCATCTATGAAATTGGGTCTCCAGGCTTCCAGGCTAGCCCTTCACACAGTAGGGGGCCACAGAAGAGTCTCCTAAATACAATCTGATCAAGTTACTCCCCTGAAACTCACGGACGGTCAACAGGATAACATCCTAACTCGGGAGTGTGTCCCTCCCACCAGCGGCAGACAAGGCCCCCACAGCCTGGCCCTTGCTAACCTCCCCAGCCTCCCCTCCCTCCCGGAGCCTCTCCCCACACACTCACCACAATCATACCAAACCAGGAGGATGCCAAGAGGCTGAAGCCTCACTCTCACTACATGTCTCACTCACTACCTGGCCATGCTGCTCCCTTTACCTGTCACATCCTCCTCTCACCTGACTGGTGACTGGCCCAAGAGAGGACAGCATGAAACAAGCCCTGCCTTGCTTTCCTGAGGAGACACCTGGGCTCCTTCCTCAGGGGAAAGGCCTCCTTACCTTATCTAACACACTATGCCTCACTCACTGCACGTAGGTCAAGGTCTCTCCAATCCCTCCCCTGTCTGTGTAATGGGCATGTGTCCGGGCAATGCCTCAGGAGGGGAACCCAACTCGTCAAGTTGAACCACACCTGCTCAGATCTCATTCCTGGCCCAGGATACAACAAACCGTGAGACCACGAAAAGAGATATTCAAAGCTGGCCAGTGGGGACACTGTCAACTACACCAAGATTAGGAGGGAAGATGCAAATACAGAACGGGAGGCATCACTTTGGGAGGCAAGGTCACTGGCCTTGAAGTCGCATGACTCAGAACACCAGCTTCAGTTGTCACCAGCTGTGTGACTCTTCTAGGAGCCACCTCGAGTCCTTCTGGGGAACCACTAGATTGTAAACTCCACAAGGGTAGAAGCTGTGTTAGGATATCCATATATTTGAAGTGCCTGAAATAATTTAATAACGGCTCTTTCATCAAGTGCTCACTGTAAACCAGCACCACTTCAACTGCCTTACACAGATTAGGGTTACTATTTAATCCCCTTAAGTACTAGTATTTTAACAAGTATCTAGCAGACACAGAATAAATGTCCCCACTCATTCACAAGTAAATAAATATATCCCCCATTTCAGAATCTCCATGTTTTTACTTTCTTTTATACTCTCTTCTCGTAAAAAAATATTATTTCTCAAACAAAGCAAAATAAAGTAATAAATTTACTATTTGGGGGTTTTATTTAATTATGGGTGAAGGACTGTAACTGGATGGCAAAATTGGCTTTATGACACCTTCTGAAAAGCAGCCATAAAGGAAGGGAGAAAGAGTTAAAAACTTGATTAGTTTTAAAGGTAAATTACAAAGCTTTCTTAAAGCTGGTTAAGCTTCCTAACTGATAATAAATAGTTATATGGGCATTAAGCGATCCACAATACTTGAAAACCGTAAAGTAGTAAGAAGAAATATTCTACATTTCAGATGATAGCAACATTTTTCTTATCCAGCCTTACTGGTAAAACCATTGCATATAAATATCCAGAATTTGTTCTTTTGGTTTTTTTTTTTAAGTTTTCCTTTTAAAGTGTCAAAATTTTAAAAAGAAATAAATTAGCTTTATGAAAATCTAACTAAGGTGCATTACACATTGTCTGGCCTTCTTAAATGCGGACAGGGAAGGGCAGGAGTGGTAACTGAGCAACGCCCATGTGCTAGGAGCTCTATATGTGGGGACAACAGTATTTAACGGTTGAAGAGTAAATGATGTATGTGAAGCATTTCTCAAAGAACCTGGTACTTAGTAAGTATTCAATAAGTGCTAGATATTGTTGTCATTTTAAAAATCACATTGAACCCTCACAAAAACCCTGTAATACAGGTATTACCCTGCTGAATTTTACAGATGAAGACTCTAAGGCTCCTACAGCTGGTTAGTACTACAGCAGGAATTTAAAACCATATCTACTTGACACCTACAAAGGAGTCACTTTTCTCTACACAGGTTCTCCAAGTGTTGTCCGAGAACCAAAAGTATCACCCGGAAGCTTATTAGAAATGCAAATTCTCAGCTCTGCCCCAAGCGGAGTAAATCAGAAGCTCTGGAGCTGTGGCCCAGCAATCTGTGTGTTAACAAGTCCTCCAGGTGATTCCCACGCAGGTTCAAGTTTGAGAACCAGTAGCCCGCACTGCACTGTACCCCACTGGAATGGTTATCACAGAAGGTCTAGTGTCTGTCCCCAAACAGTTTCTCTTCTTTGCAAGTAATTCCACTTTTCACTGTCTCCTTCTGCCTTCAATAATCCCATCAATACCTTTATTTTACAAATCCTCAGCAACAACCCACTTCTTCCCACACCATGGAGGGTAAGAGCCGACACACAGTAGCAGTACACTGACATCGGGAGCCTGGCTTCTGAAGTAAGAAAGGCTAGTGTGAACTCCGACTCTATCCTTTACTAGATGCACGACCTCAGCAACTGGCTGAAGCTCTCTTGCCCTATTTCCTCACCTTTTAACATACAGAAGACAAAAGTTATCTCATGAGGTTGTCAGCGTGATTAAATGAGAAAATGAAAGGACACGTAGCATAGTGGGCAAGTACCAGAAGGTATTCAATAAATGGAGACTCCACAGACATGGAAAACAAACTTGTGGTTACCAAAGGGGAAGGGGGTGGGAGGTAGGGGCGCAGAAAAAACAGGAATTTGGGATTAACAGGCACACACTACTATACATAAAATAGATAAACAACAAGGACCTACTGTATAGTCCAGGGAACTATGTTCAATAACTTGTAATAACCTATAATGGAAAAGAATCCGAAAAAGAATATACATAATATGTATATGTGTGTATATATATATGTATGTGTATATGTATGTATGTATACGTATAACTAAATCATTTTGATGTACACCTGAAACACTGTAAATCAACTATACTTCAATTAAAAATTAATTTTTTAAAAATGGAGGCTCTTAGGATTATTTTAATACAATATGCATTTCTGCTGCCTTCTACTGCATATACATACATTACAGCAAATGAAAATCAAGACCACAACCCCATAATCAACAGGAAGACTGGAGTTGGAATCTCAGCACACCACTTCTTAAAATGTCCACTTTTGTCTCATAATAAAGAAGACCCACTTCTAATTCTGAGACCTAGTAAGATATGGACAACCTATAATCATACCCATACATGTGGCAAGGATAAAAGAACCAATTGTATGGAGATCTGGAAAATGAGGATTTGTGGAGAAGAGACACTGGCTATGAGAAACACCCACAGTAGTAGCTCCTTCATATTATGCTGCCTGGGATCCCTTAACCACACAAGATAGGATGAACCAGACAATGTTGGCAAAACCTAATAAGCTTTAATCAAGGTAGAATTTAAGAATGCAGGAAGTGACCAAAGAGGAATTCATAGTCATGAGGGTAAGTTAAGATCACCCCTGGCCTTTTAACTAGTTCAAGAAGATGACAGGAATGGCAGAAAATAAGTCCACAATCAGATTGGTGGATCCCATGGACCAAAAAAGGAATGTACCACTGCCTGAGTAGTAAGATAAAACTCACATTTCCTTCTGTGGACATAACAAAGAGAGACAGCTGAAAATTCCATCCTAGCTGCCACATGCTCTGTATATCACACGGGGTCGGCAGTTAATCCAAACACAGAGCTTTGTGAAGGGCTCCGAGGATGCACAAGGGCCAATAGCTCTTTTTTGGTTTAAAAAAGGACAAACAAGCAAACAAATCTCTGAGAGTACATATGATGTTCTCTATACTTAAAGATAAGGACCCACATAAAAGGAAACAATCAGAATCTCTGGAGGAGAAATGTGTAGGAATGAGAAAAAGTACTAAAGATGCACATCACCAGTTCATTAATCAATCAATAAATTAGTGTATCTCTCAGAAGAATCTAAAATTTCTACATCCCTGCTGATACAAATATATTCCTAATGTTCTATCTGTATGGAGCTATTTTCGGATTTCTGAATTACAGATTCACTGGGGTGACTCTGTGAAACTACCTAACAATTTCATCTCAGATGGCACAGTAAATTCCAAAGAGGGCAATAAAGACCTCTGGTCTTATAATGAACTTACTAAAACTTTATTTTTATTTTTTTTTACTGAAGTATAGTTGATGTACAATATTCTACAAGTGACATGTGTACAATATAGTGATTCACAATTTTTAAAGGCTATACTCCATTTGTAGTTATAATAAAATGTTGGCTATATTCCCTGTGTTGTACAATATATCCTTGTAGCTTATTTTGTACTTAATAGCTGTACTAAAACTTCAAAATATAAATCTTACTGTCTCAGTTTCCCCATCTGTAAAGTAACAAAACAATTCCTCCTAATTCACAGGTTTGTCAAACCAATAAAGTGAGATTAGTACAGAAAGAAGCAAACACAGGGAGTTCCAAGTAAAGAGCCCATACACAACACAGAAGTATTAAACTATTGGGGTTGAAATTCAGTTTTTCATCAAGTATCATTCCCAAGTTTTCCTAGAGGCCCCATCTCAGGGGTCAAAGTGACGCTTTGTCACTGGTTCCAGGTCACAAAGTCCCCTATGCTGTTTGATCTCTTGAGTGGCTTACCCTTCAGGGTCATAAGTTTTACCTCCCCCCCAAAAAAAATCTCATCTTTGACTAAACAGACATTTATAACCATCCATGCATGCAGCAAAGCTCTTTCCCAAACAGCTGTAATTCTATTATATTTAATCAAAAACAATGAGAACCTATTATGTGCAAGGTACTGTGATAGAAGCTGAAGTTAAAGTGAGAGCAATAAAAACAACAACTCAAGTATAAAGTCTCTGTACTCAAGATAGACACAGTAAATGAAAAAAGGCATGTAAGCAAAAGTGCAATCATTTAAAGTGCTTGAGGTGTTATAGTAAAGTCTGTACAGAGTAGCTGGGGCCTGGAGAGAGGAGTGATAGATTCCACAGGAGGCTGAAAGTTCAGGAAGGGCTCCATAGAGCCAAATGACAGGAACTGCATACTGAAAGATGAGCAGTTTTCTTTGTGTGTGTGTTGGGGGTAGTGGAGAGGGTTGACTGTATTTCAGAGAGAGGGAGAAATGCAAAAACTGTTTTACCTAGCTGAAGGCTAGCACACACAGAGCTGTTAACTGGTTTCCCTGCAGTACCACTGACTCAGCATAGGGTCCATAGCTAAACTCCCAAAGGCTGACTTCAAATTTTTTAAAAATTCACTGATGCCGTCCAAAAATCCATTACAGAAGCCTGTTTACAACACCATTCCAAAACCCAGGTGCTCTTATGAGTTCCATTTGCATCATGAACTGCTCTGCTAACTAACTATAAAGCAGATCTGGCTTTAATTATTCACAACCACACAAAGAAGAAATGAGGAATCTTAAATGACATAAAAATACTGTGAAAAATAATGCAAAGTATTAACTCCCTTAATTGAAAATCACTACCACCTCCTGCTAAGAAATAAGCAGTCCTGTGTTCAATATTGCACACCTTGACGTTAGTTTGAGTCAATAACCTAGTAACAATTTACTCAGGAATCCACCATAGATCCATCCATTTGAAACAATGTCCTACTTAATGCATATCATTTCCCATATATCTCCAGTCAACCACTGCTGATGGGTTAACAGTCAACCATGTTGGAAGATCTAAATCTACCCAAGAGGCTCCAATTTAATTCACAGGAAAGGGGCTTTTAAAACTACCCTTTTTGTTCACTTGGTTCATGCTTAAGCACTGGGGTGCATCAGAGTCATCTGGAGCGCTTATTTAAAAATAGCTTGCAGGGCTCCACCCCAAGCATTCTGATTCAGTAGATCTGGGTTGGGCGTGAAAATCTGCATTTTTAACAAGTTTCTAATGATGTTCACACTGGTGGTTAGGGACCACACTTTGAAAACCAGTGCTCAAGAACAATTCAGCTGAAAGTCAGTCCGGGTAACTCCTCACACCAATGATTACTGTGAGCAAACAATGTTTATAGGATCTCTATCTTACATTTGAAAAAGCGATGGCAAGTGGCATTCAGTGCTAAAGCCAACCTCTAAATGTAGAATGTGATATAAGCATCAGGTTTCGAGCTCCCAGGTCAAGAGAGGGTAGTAGCAATTTGAGGGACTGGTAGTGAAACCATCCTTACTTAGAGAGACTAGACAGAAAGGGAAAGAGTTCTGAGTTCAAACCTCTGTTTCGGGCTTCCCTGGTGGCGCAGTGGTTGAGAGTCCGCCTGCTGATGCAGGGGACACAGGTTTGCACCCCGGTCCGGGAAGATCCCACATGCCGCGGAGCAGCTGGGCCCGTGAGCCATGGCCGCTGAGCCTGCGTGTCTGGAGCCTATGCTCCGCAACGGGAGAGGCCACAACAGTGAGGGCCCGCGTACCGCAAAAAGAAAGAAAGAAACAAACCAAAAAACCCTCTGTTTCACCTCTTACTAGCTATTGTCCTTCATCTATAATATGGGCCTCACAAGGCTGAGGAGAAAATGTACATAAGTCACCCTACGTGGAAGGTGCTCAGTAAATGTTGTTCCCCTCCCCTTTCTAAGCAAACAAGGGAAAGAGCTGTCAACACAAGTGCATGTGCAGAGACGCAAGAGGAAGCCACCCGATATGTTTATACGCTTTTGTACTGTCAAAATAAAGGAGATGGGTCTCTTTTAAAAACTACTTATATATTTAAAGTTTCTATCCATCATTTGTGAAATATGCTTATACCATTTAATCCTCACTACCAACACCACCACCACCGCACTCCAGCCCCTCCGCCACAGGCTGCTGTAAAGACACAACTGTTCTCCCTCAGACTGCCGAGGCAGCTCCTCCCTCGCCCATTGGTGCTACACCATTCTCCCTCTGCCTCTCACGGTAAAATCCTTGGTGTTCATATCTGTGGCTCTTTGATGCTTTCAGTCATTCTACCAAACAAAATCCATTTGTTCTTCGGAACAGCTTATCACCCTCACATCCATTCAGCACACTGTAACGGTGAACAGGCTACTCACCTGAGAGTCCCTCACTGCTCTTCCTCTGCTCTCCACACCTCTCCATCAATGTTCTTTGGGTACTACTATCATCATGTTACTATCTGCCTAATCAGAAGACCTCCAGTTGCTCTCTATCCTGCTTGTAAAATGCTATATTCCATCAGTGCTGGCCAAGAAAATTTTCTGCAATGATGGAAATATTCTATATCCGCACTGTCCAAAATGGTGGCCGCCAGCCACATGTGGCAACTGAGCACTCTGCAATGGAAGAACTGAATTTTTAATTTTATTTAGTTTAAATTAATTTAAATGGCTACATGGGCTAGTGACTACTATACTGAACAGAGTAGATCTATACAATCTCATCTCCACATATCTCCCATGTGAACTGTCCTCTCCAGTCAAGCCCGATCCCTCACCACCACTGATAACACCATGTCCATACCTTACTTCTAAGACTGTGCTCCCTTCTCTCGCTCTGCTCTTCCCTTTCTCCACAGCCAAATCTGTCCAGGCTAACAGAGCCCCCCCATCTTTCCTGAAGGCTTCCCTATCATTTCTGCCAACATCTCATTCCTCTCCCTGCTATGAACTGTCACTGTGTAACCATCTGTATAACTCATCCAAGCACCTGAACAAGTACTGCTTGTGCTGTCATTTAACTCTTCAAGCATCTGAGCCCCGGTGAAAGAATCTATTCCTCTAAGACCAGGTCCTCCATTCACTAACAGGTGCTTCACAAACACCTGGTGAATGAGCTAAGGGTACAGAGCACTACATTTTGGTCTTCTTTGGACAGCAAGACTTCTTCTCTTCACTAGAACCGAATGGAAAATTTAACTCCAGCCCCCCTGCCCCATATCCAGATGCTTGGGAAACACCAAGTTATTGTAAAGGCATCATGTACACAGACCCTGAAAAGGCTTTGACCTCTATGTATCTTCATCTGCTCTGAAAACGCCAAGGAAAAATAAGAAAATGCTACCTGCAAACGCAAAATCTGTTAACTTCAAAGCACGTTTCTGGAGATGGATTAAAAAGTCCCAACAGAAGGAAACTGAAGCTCTTGCTCTGTAAAACCATCAAAAGCTAAATTAAGGAACACTTGACTTCCTTATTTCTTCTGGCACTAGTGACAAAGTTGTCATTATTTAAACACAGTCCTCAGATCTGGATGGAAAGAGCCTCCAGGCTACAAAATGTTGGAGCTGACCCATCAGACATGTATTGTTAAGGCTAAGGCAGGTAATTCATTTAAAAGATCAGAAGGCTGATAAAGCTCTCTTTGTAAGAGAAAAATGTGACAAAGTAATAGCCAAGCAAGAGGCATAGCCAGATTAGTTCAACTCCTGCTATGGAAACACATTTCCCAGGAAGAGATAAAATGTTGCTATTACCAAATAGGTCCTCTTCCCTGAAAGGAGGCAACTGAGAAGATTAAAGCTGGGGTAATTTAAATTCTGCAGCCCTTCACAGCTTTGATTATTTATGCAAACTATACTTATGCAAGAATAAACTGTTTTAATTGCTCATTTTAAACCTGCTTCTTTCTGAGCACATCTCCACTTGCACTCTCATCTTCTGGTACTGTTTGGGCTCTGAGGCCACTTCTGATTAGCACACACACAGCATATTAATCCACTGCACAAAGTCCTCTTCACTGAGGCTGGACACAGAAGTCCAGAGTCAACAAGAATCCAATGTGATGGCAGGAAATCACTCTAAGTTTTTCTCAAGATCTAAATGTGAGTCAAATGGAAAGGCTCTTCTTATTTCCCTTTTTTAAACGGGCTTGGGAATCATTCACAGGATTTGAACCCTAGGTCCACCACAGCTGCAACCTCAGACAAGTCAGTTACCCCTTGGAACCCTCACTTCACGGGCTCTAAAGTGGAAATACTGACCAAATCTTTTGTCTCTTGTGAAGATTAATGAGGGAATGTGTATAAGTGCCCACCAGGGTACCCTGCCAAGAAGTTGTTCTCAAGTTGTTCTCAACCAATACCAGCACCCTAACCCACCTTTCCCTTCCTTGAGAAAACAGAGAGCAACATCATCTTAAGAGACAGACCCTATTCTAATAGAAATAGTTATAATCACTGGATATTGGTTTGTTCTGTTGATTTTAAATGAAGAAAGGAATCCAGTGCCAAAGATCTACCTTCCTATGATGTTCTTCTACTGTCAGGATGTTCCAGGCAAACACTCAGTGCTAAGGAAAAAGAGAAATGCGGAAGGACATAATAAACCAGATCTGCTGGGGTTCTGGAAATTTGTTTTGTAATTAGAATGGCTCTTCCCCTTGAAAATCTAATAAATGTGGATTTCATCTCAATCATATGGCAGGTAATAAGTATCCCATACATAACCTTGCTGCACGCTTAGAACAGAATTTATACCTCACATCTATCTCTCTGCTTCTAAAAAAGTATTTAGTTTGTGGGCTTCCCTGGTGGCGCAGTGGTTGAGAGTCCGCCTGCTGATGCAGGGGACACAGGTTCGTGCCCCGGTCCGGGAAGATCCCACGTGCCGCAGAGCGGCTGGGCCCGTGAGCCATGGCCGCTGAGCCTGCGCGTCCGGAGCCTGTGCTCCGCAACGGGAGAGGCCATAACAGTGAGAGGCCTGCGTACCGCAAAAAAAAAAAAAAGTATTTAGTTTGTAAGGTAAAAAAAAAATGCCTTTTGGTTTTCCTGAGGGAGACCTAGAGATGTGTTCAATAGACCACAAATCTTGGGGACACCAAAAAAAAAAACAAGTTTATAATTGAAGGATCTGAGAAATGAACCCCAAGTTTTTCCTCTTTAAAGGTGTCCTTATGGTCATTTTTGTTAGTGAATCATCAGAGTCCAATATAAACCTTCTGAGTCAGTGTTAAGAGTCACAACCATCCATTCTGGAGTGTCATTAACCATGAAGTGCCCAATGCCCACTGGAATACTTTGGCAACCAGTAAGGACATTATTCTAATACAGAAAAACATCAAAAACCTGCAGGAGCTGCACTTAACATGAGAAATGCCTCACTTACTGTTCAAGGGCCTTGACCTTCCCTTCCTTTCACTGTTCCAGGGCTAAAAAGCCACCCACCTCCTGAAGATAAGTATCTGACCAAGTAATTCACCAGGATGGCTATTACTGACTTCCTACATCCAAAGTTACAACCCACATTTTATTTTTACTCTTTTTTTCTACTGAAGAGGGATTTCAATTAATAACTGTAAACTACTCTCCAATGTGTCTACAGCGCAAAAGACATTCTAATCCTTACCTGTTATACTTTGAAAAAGAGTTCAATGCTATCTTTTCAAATATTTCTCTCTTCTTCGGCATTCCCACAGCTACCTTTTTTCCTCTGACTTAGCCCACTTACCACCAGACTTACACCACAACTTCTCTGTATGTGTACTCTGAATCCTAAATTCAAGCCACTGCCTCCTGCACACTGGCTGGGCCAATTATTTGCAGATCCTGCTACCTGACCAGATCTATCACAACCCCTGTGAAATTTCAGGCAAATCCCTCAATCTCTTGTAGCTCAGTTTCTTCACTCTTCCCGCAGAGTGAGCTCAACCACCCCGAAAATACAATGATCTCTATGACTCATCAAATTGTTCTCCAGTCCTGATCTCTCCTACAAAGTGCATCCCCACATGGAGTGCTGACTATGGGACAATCACTTGGGTGCATCATCACAACTTTTTCTCCAGAAAAGTAAAGTGATGAGAGGAGAAAGGAAGTGACTTTCTCTGGAATAATCCGGATCTCCTTATTCTTGACCCCTATTGTCTCCTTGTGCCTTGTAGACCTTCAGGTTTGGCCTGGCCTCATTTTTTCTAGCATTAGCCTGAGGCCTGAGATAAGAAGCATCCAAAGACCCTTTCATGCTCCTCCTTCAGAAGTTTAAAAATCTTTCATCCCTTTCAGCTGTTAGTCTGGGGGAGGATTTATTTACTGTTGCTAATGTCCAGTTGCTAGGTTGCTAGGTCCCCTAGTGCTTAGTGTGTGGGGCTGGTGGTAGGGCCTATTTTGTTTTATAAATACCAACCTTTGCTTCATGTGCCTGGCTTTTTCTTTTATCACCTGATAGCATTCCCCATCCCCTCTATGCTTTCTGGGAGAAGTCTATGCTTTTTTTTTTCATTGGGGTATGGTTGTTTTACAATGTTGTGTTAGTTTCTACTGTACAGCGAAGTGAAGTAGAGTTCCGTGGAAAAGTCTATGCTTTTATCTTGATAGTGAGAAGGGCTCTAGAGCCAAAGGGTACATGTACTATGTTCATAAAAATTATTAGCAGCCACGTGGTTTGCTGCATGTTGTTTACTGTAAACAAGTGGCTCAGACCATAAGTCCCATAATGGCTAGAGATAATAGTTCAGGACTCAAGAGATATAGGCACCATGTCTAGCATGCCTTTTCAATTCGCTAAATGACTAGGTAGGTTAGTTATTTCACAGAATACATCTCTGGAATAAAATCAGATACTCTAGGCTACACTTTGCAGGGATGCTGTACATATCTCCTTACAATTATAAGGAAGTTACATATGCACAATAGAGACATCGTTATCACATTTATTTCCTTGTTAGCAATACTTTTAATCACAAAGGTGACATTACTGACTATTCAGGACTCACACAAGGCAAATTTAATCAATAATGAAACTTGGGAAACAAATGAGCATCTTTATTTTTTTTAATGAGCAACTTTTAAAAGGCAGTTGTTCTGTCAAAAAGAAGCAAAGTGCTACAAAATAACTGGCTAAATGGCCTATACTCTTCCAAAATGTCGGTATCATGAAAGACAAAGAGAAGCAAAGGAACTGTTCCTGATTAAGAGATTAAAGAGACTGTAAATAAATACAGTGTGTAATTCTGGATTAAATCCTGAACTGGGGAGAAGAGGGGAGGAGGATGCTCTAAAGGACATTACTGGGATGATCAGAGAAATTTGGAATATGGACTTACATTACATAAGAATATTACATCAATGTTACAATTCCTGTTTTTGTTAATTGTACTGTGTTTCTGAAAGAGAATGTCCCAGGTCTTAAGAAATCTATGCTGAAATATTTAAGGAGAATAGGGTATGATGCCTGGGAAAAGCAACTGTCAAACAGTTCAAAAAATATATGTAATACAGAAAATGATAAGCAAATCACATTTAGGTCACACCTAAATGTTAATAAAAGATAAGTAGAGGTGAAGTTGCATTCTTCTAACTTTTCTATAAATGTGAACTTATTTCAAATAAAACATGGGAAATGGAAGACTAAACTTGGGTTACTTATTTTAAAAAGGACTTTATATGTGCAAGTCTCTATCACATTAAGTGGGATGAGATTTGTGTGTTTTACATAACAATTATGGACAGGAACTGTGCATGTCAGCTTGGTATACAGAAGAAAGACAATGGGTTTGAGAGTCACGATTTCTGGGTAAAGCCCTAACTTTTGCATATACTAAATGAACCATCTTGAGCTCTTATTTCCTCAAGTATTATGAGGGTAAGAATGAAGCTTCCTCCACCCTCACAAGGTTGCTGTGAGAACCAAATGATATAATGTATTCAAATGTGCGTTTTATTTTTTTTTTACATCTTTATTGGAGTATAATTGCTTTACAATGGTGTGTTAGTTTCTGCTTTATAACAAAGTGAATCAGTTATACATATACATATGTTCCCATATCTCTTCCCTCTTGCGTCTCCCTCCCTCCCACCCTCCCTATCCCACCCCTCTAGGTGGTCACAAAGCACCGAGCTGATCTCCCTGTGCTATGCCGCTGCTTCCCACTAGCTATCTACCTTACGTTTGGTAGTGTATATATGTCCATGCCTCTCTCTCGCTTTGTCACAGCTTACCCTTCCCCCTCCCCATATCCTCAAGTCCATTCTCTAGTAGGTCTGTGTCTTTATTCCTGTCTTACCCCAAGGTTCTTCGTGACATTTTTTTTCCTTAAATTCCATATATATGTGTTAGCATACGGTATTTGTCTTTCTCTTTCTGACTTACTTCACTCTGTATGACAGACTCTAGGTCTATCCACCTCATTACAAAATGTGCATTTTAAACCAGGAGGTAGTATATGAACATGAACTCTTGTTTTTAAGGAGTTGTCATCCAGAAAGGTTACAGGTGATGCAAATGAGTGTTACACCAGTAGGTGAAGCATTCACAGAAAACCAGAAAATGAAAGGACTACAATGAAATCCTATCATACACTGTTCATTTAGGTTCACAAATGGACTTTGAAAATACATTTTTTTCTCCCCAGAAGCAATTCAACCATGAAAGAATATAAAAACTAAGCAGAAATTTTTAATTACACTGCCCTTTAACAAATGAGAGCCAAATCTGCTTTAAAATGGTCCTCCGTTCAAGAAAATCCAATTTACATCTAAAACACGGATCTTAAAGATGACTACAGAGTACTAAAACTATTTTTCCTCAGATGGGCAGTCCAAATTACTATGCTTAAACTGCCTGAGAATCCAGTCTGCCCAGGGCCCACAGCTCCACATTAGGATTAATCCAACATCCCTAAGAGGCCTGACCTGACCCCGAGCCACTGAAGGCTCTGAAGTTCAGAGTACACTCAGAGGTGGGTGCTGTGCTGGGCTTCAGACGTGATGAAAGGCAGGCCCTAGGGAGGTCACCCAATGGTCTGTGAAGTGCTTCAAGATCAGGCTTTTCCCTGTCTCCTCCCTGAGTCTCCAAGCTCATCCAGGAGAGGACGCACCCCACCCCCTCTGCACTCTTGAATCCCCGCCGCCATTTTTTCTGTTCCCCACACGTATCAAGCCTAGCCCTCACTTTAGAGCTCTGCACTTGTTCCCTTGGGCTAGAACACTGTGCCAGGATCTGCACGTGGCGGGCTCCTTCTGGTCATTCTGGTCTCAGCTTAACTGGCCGCCCCTCAGAGGCCTTCCCCGACCATCCAGCCTAAAATAGCCTCTACTCAGGCACAATCACATCACATCCTATTGTTTTATTTACTTTCATTAAACTGTTCTTCCTGATGTTTTCTTGTTTATGATTATCTGCCTTCTTCTCACTATAATACAAGTACCGGAAGGGCAGGGACCCTTCCATTCTGTTCATGGCTAAATTTCCAGCATCCAAAAAGGGGTTTGCACAAAGCGGGCACCTGAATGAAAGAACTCCCCAGCTCCAGCTCAAAATTCACTTCCAGTACTAGTGTGTGATTGAAATTTAACAACTCCAGGAATAAAAAGTCAAAGACTCACATGCAACCCAGATTTCTGGAACTCCTTCCTCCTCTCTTGAGTCAACTTTGCCTTCTCTGCCATAGTCCACTATCCTAATTCCATCCACTCTTACCCGCTCAAAGGACTCATCTATTCTCAGAGTCAAAAGTACCAATTTCTTAAAGATGACTCAAACTCTCTCTAGTTCAAAATCAACTTTCTTACTCCATAGCTCCGAGCCCACATCTCCCGCTGTAATCAGGACATCAATATGCCCTTCAACATGTCTGAAGAACAAAGTCATCACCTTCCTTCTTTTCCACATCTGGCAATGGCATCAGCTGTCATTCACACTCAAGTCCTCAATCAACTATCATTCATTCTTTTTCACTCCCCGCATCTAATAAAGTATTTAGTCCTACTGCTTCTTTTAAATATTTCTTGCATCTGCCACCGCCTCTCCATTTTTACCGCCACTAAACAACCTAGGCCCTCCCCACCCAGAGGGACCCTAGGAAAGCTATCAACGTTTTTACCACTGCCACCCAAAGGTCCTGCAACTGCGATTCTCACACATGCACCTGGCAGTAATCAACATTTTTGTAGAGGCTGAGGAAAAAACCTGACCTGGTAATGTAACTAGCCTGCCTAACACAAAGGGTGTACTTGTGGAATCACAGAGCTGACAGGCGAGGAAACCAAGGCACAGCCAGGTTACACTACTGGCAGCCGAAGTTCCAGGTTCCGCGTGTTCCACTGTGAACAGTTCACAAAAATAACTCATTACAACAGCTTCATTTAAACACTCAACAGCACTGCCACCTGTACAGTGGGACATTTCTTACATTTTAACTATGGCAGCTTATTGTGGACACATTTTTATTCAAAGACTGGTTAAGATGATTATTTGGAATATTTGGAATCCAGCCTATTTTTCTTAACTTTCAGGTAAAAGTTCTTCTCAGGATCCAGTGTTTTTCCTTATTAACTAGCAGTTTTCTCTCTTCTGTTGATGACATGTACCCCTAGCACATCTCAAATATAAACTAAAAGAAAAACTTCAACACACTCTATTCTTTTGCTTAGTACTTCTTTCTCTAGGTGCAGAGAATTGACCCCCTTACCAACGGACTGTCCTGTACAGTTACAGTAGTGCCCCCATCCTCAGGGGGGTACATTCACCCCCAGTGGATGCCTGAAACCATGGACAGTACTAACCCCATATATATTTTTTCCTACACACACACACCTGTGATGAAAGTTTAATTTGTAAATTAGGCACAGTAAAGAGATGAACAACAATAACTAAAAACAAAATAGAACAATAACCATTATACACTATAAAAGTGATGTGAATGTGGCCTCTCCCACCCTCTCTCTCAGAATATCTTACTGTACAAATTTAATGCCTTTTCCATCTTAATAAAAGAACTTATCACATACTGTGCCTGTAACTTTTGCAGTTTGAAGTGTGAAAGCAAAACCAGCATGAATCTGTTTTTCCTTCCTCACAATTTCATGGATAGAAGACTCATTCTTACCATAGATCTTAGCAACCTCAGCAAACAAATCTTTTTCTTTCATTATTAAGTCAAGAACCTTCACCTTTTCACTTAAAGAAGCACTTCATGGCTTCTCTTTGGCATATCTGAATTGCCAGCATCACTACTCTTGCACTTTGGGGCCATTATTAAGTAAAATAAGGGTCACTTGCACACAGCACTGAGATACTGCGACAGTTGATCTGATAACCCAGACGGATACTAAGTGTCTAGCAGGCAGGACACACTGGACAAAGGGATGATTTAAATACGTCCCCTACAGGACAGAGCAGGATGGTGTGAGATTCCACCATGCTACTTGGAGCAGTGCACAATTTAAAATTTATGCATTGTGGGACTTCCCTGGTGGTCCAGTGGTTTAAGACTCCACACTTCCACTGCAGGGGGCACAGGCTCGTTCCCTGGTTAGGGAACTAAGATTCTGCATGCTGCATAGCATGGCCAAAAATAAATAAATAAAATAAAATTAATGAATTGTTTATTTCTGGAATTTTCCATGTAATATTATCAGTCCATGGTGACTGCAGGTAACTGAAACCACAGAAAGCGAAACCGTGAATAAGGGGGAAACTACTACACTTTTCTTCACCCAAACAGTATAAATCCCTGAGACTTGGCTTAGTTCACTGAAAATGGAGTACACTGTCACTCTTTAAAAAGGGATAACCAATTGCCTCAGTAAGTATTACTGCTGATCGACATATTTGAAATCTGAAATTTAAAATAGTCTTCCCCAGTAGAGCCTGCCCAACTTCATTAAACACATAAATCATATATAAAGCACTACTTTATTAAGTATATTCCCCAGAACTGATGTCTAAGAACCTTGCTTCCCTAACAGAACGAAGCTTTTTTAAGCTTCATAAGCTTTACAGTGGTTTCTATGACCAAGCCCAGAAAATACAGATTTAAATCACAATTTACCGTCATCGATGAGCTGTGTGACCTTATCACAGTATCTTCAGAACTCATTTCCTCATCTCTAAAACGGAGAGGTTGAAGCAGGTATTACCTGAAGTCTCTATTAACTCTAAAGTTCTCAAATTCCATGATGAAAAGTTCAGAAAACTTCTAACTGATCTCTCTGCCTCTACTCTCTCCTTCTAAATTATCCAGCACACTACCACCAATTAATTTTCCCAAACTACTACTGTATTAGCTTTCTATTGTTGTTACAACAAATTACCACAAACTCAGAGGATTAAAAGAACACAAATTTTATTATCTTACAGTTCTGAAGGTCAGAGGCCTGAACGACTTTCACGGGGCGAAAATAAAGATGTCTGTGTTCCTTCCAGAGGCTCTGAGGAAAAACTGTTCCCCGGCTTTTCCCAGCTTCTAGAGGTGGCGTTCCTTGGCTCATGGACCCTTCCTCCTTTCTCAAAGCCAGCAGCGTGGCATCTACAAATCTCTCTGACTCCCTCTCTCACTTACAGGAATCTTTATGATTACACTGGGCTACCCATATAATTAAAGGACAATCTCCAGTTTCAAGATCCTCAGCTTAATGAAATCTGTGAAGTCCCTTTTGCCATGTGAGATAAACATTCACAGGTTCTGGGGATTAAGACATAGACTCACTTGAGGAACCATTATTCTGCCTACCACAACTACGTAGTTATATCAGCCCCCTGATCAAACGCTTTCAATGGCCAAAAGCAGACAGAGACATCAGAAGAAAACTACAGAATATATCTTTTATACAAAGACACAAAAATCCTCAACAAAATACTAGCAAACCAAATCTAGCAACACACAAAAAGGATTATACACCATGACCAAATGAGATTAATCCCAGGAATGCAAGGTTGGTTTAACATTCAAAAATCAATCAATGTAATTCAGTAATGGAATGAAAGAAAAAACCCACACAATCATCTCAATAGACAGAGAAAACGTTCAACAAAATCCAACATTTTTTCACGATAAAAATACTCAAATTAGGAACAGAAGGGAACTTCCTCAACCTGATAAAGGCATCTATGAAAACCCACAGCTAGCAACATCATACTAATCTTAATGGTGAAAGACCAGATGCTTTCCCTTTAAGATCAAAAACAAGACAAGGATGTCTGCTTTCACCACTTTTATTCAACTCTGCATTGGAGGTTCTACTCAGGGCAACTAGGCAAGAAAAAGAAATAAAATAAAAAGATTGGAAAGGAAAAAAACTATTTTCATCATCTTGGATGTAGAAAATCCTAAGGAATCCACTAAAAAAGTACTAGCTAATAAACAAGTTCAGCAAGGTTGTAGATTAAAAGATCAATGCACAAAAATCAGTTGTATTTATATACTAGCAATGAGCCACCTAAAAATGAAATTAAGAAAATATCATTCACAATAGCATCAAAAAGGATAAAATACTTAGGAATAAATTCACAAAAATAAAAGGCATGTACACTGAAAACTACCGATATAAATCACTGCTGAAAGAAACTGATCTAACGAAGGATGACCTAAATGAAAGGAACAGAATTGAGTGTCCAGAAGTAATTCCTTACACTTATAATCAATTGATTTTCAACAAAGGTGCCCCAGAAAATTCAACGGGGAAAGAATAAAATTGGAGGAGTACCAAAAAAATTGCTGTTCACAGCAGCATTATTCAGAATAGCCAAAAAGTGGAAACAGCCTAAATGCCCATCAGCTGAGGAGTGGGTAAATAAAATGCAGTAGGTCCATATAATGGAATATTATTTGTCAATAAAAAGGAACAAAGTACTTATACTTACTCTAACATATACCTTATATACATGATGCTAAGTGAAAGAAACCAGTCATAAAAGGCCAGGTATTGCATGACTCCATTTATACGAAATTTCCAGAACAGGTAAAACCATAAAGACAGAAAGTAGATAGTGGGTGCCATGGGCTGGAGGAGGAGGAATTGATGAGTGGCTGCTAAAGGGTGCGGAGTTTCTTTGGGGATGATAAAAATGTTCTGAAGTTAAGATAACACAACTGTGAATATACTAAAAACCATAAATGAGTGGATTTTATGGTGTGTGAATTTTATCTCAATAAAGTTGTTCGGGACTTCTCCAGTGATGCAGTGGTTAAGACTCCGCGCTCCCAATGCCCGGGTTCGATCCCTGGTCAGGGAACTAGATCCCACATGCATGCCACAATTGAGAGTTCTCATGCCACAACTAAGAAGCCCACCTGCCGCAACTAAGACCCGGTGCAACCAAATGAATAAATAAATATAAATATTTTTAAAAAAAGGACTTTAAAAAACAAACCAAAAAATAAAGTTGTTTTCTTAAGTCCAAGATATTCAATTCATGTGCAAACCCACTGGTGAACATAATAAATTGTCTCCAAGTAGTCTGGAAAGAAAATATGAACATAAAATATCTTCTAAGAACACATATATTTTTCTTTGTATGTTACATTTAACATAGAGATAAACTATGGAGCATGATCACATGAATGCTCTATGATAGAAAGGTATATGACTTTAATTAACACGGCATGGTTAAAAATAAATACATAAAATGAACAGCCTGTTTAAACACCATTAAAAGCTCCTCAGCAGTCACAAAATAAACTCCGCGCACCTTCTTGTGTGCTTTCACAACTAAGCGTCACCCACCTCTTCAGACTTATCTCCCATCACCCCCAACACAAATTCAGCAGGGTCAGACTTTCCACTACCATCCTTCCCTGCTCACTGAACAACATGCTCACTGCCACTCATCCCTCTACCATCTGGTCTGTGTCTTGAACAAATTCTGAGAATTTTTCAGCCAACGAAATGACCCTTAATCTTCAAGACCTGACTGAAATCCTGTCCATCAAAAAAGGTTTCTTCACGTCTCCAGACCATACCAACCCCAAACCCTCCAGCATCTCGCAAGTCTAACTATCCATACCTCTAAGCCAGCTCCTCACCAAACAGGCACTTTCCACCACTCTGATTCAGATAATTCACTCTTACAACATTTAAAAAAAAAAAAAACACACACACACACACACACCTAGAATTTAGTTTTTCCAGCCTCGATTCATTCATTTATCCATTTCATCTTATAATTCCCTCACTTTAGGGAGATGATACATCAGCTTTCACCCAGATTCTTAAAGTAAATAGCACTTTGCCAATGAAAGAGTGCCACCTAGTTGTGGCACAGGGTAACTGACCATGGCAGTAGGAAGCTCTACATACTAGTTTTACAGAAATGCACTGTACGTAAAAATAAGCCGGAGTATCATTTGGCAGGGCAATGCAATTATTTTATACACGCATCTTATCACCACAATCAGTCTATCTCACAAGTCTTACGAGCATTATTTGTTCTGAGCTCAGTGCCATGCATTATTATCATTTAATATTTACTAAATCAAATTCAATTTCTTAAGTGTATTAGGCCAATAAATTCATGTGTAGATGGTTAAAAATTCCTTTGATAATCACATGAGAGCATTTTTTGAGTTTATCATAAGAATTAAACAGCAAAAGTTAAGTATAAAATGAAATCTCGCGATTTACTCACATATAATGGAGCTTGTTGTGGATTAAGTTTCATGACCTAGGACACTGAAACAGAAAAGGGAGAAATAAATGAGAATAAAATTAAAAGTTATCGTCAAAAATCTAAAACCTTCCAAAAGTCCTAGATGTCAAGCAAGGTTACAAAAGCACAATCAAAAGTCTGAGATTACTGAATGCCCGGCTTTCCTTAGAGGTTTGGGGAGGCAAGAAGGTCAAAGATTGCAGAATGCCTTGTAGCCCCGATTCCATCCTTTCAAGTGGGGAGAAAGATTTTCTGATTGAAAAATAAAGACAAAAGGCTTCACTGTCATAGAAGAAGTTTCAACAACAAAACCAACAGGATATTAAAATCAGTTACCAAAGCAAGAACAGCGTGTGTGCAGTTATACTTTTACATAATCCCCCAAACTCACATAATGCTACCTAACCAGGGATGCCCCCCAGTCTCACTGGGGCGCTTAGGGTAGAAGGGTTCGGCAGACCACTAGAAAGCCCTCTTCCTCTCAACCTTCCTCTCAGAGAAGGGGGGCTACTGCTGGCCTCCAACAGCTAGAAGTTGTCACTTTCCTCAAAATTAATAGCTGGATTCCCTGTGGTTACCTGCACTAAATGAATTCTCACAAAAATCTTAGGAAGAACTTTAGAGGAGACTTCCAGCATTACATAATACATTTGTGAATATTGAGAATAGCATGTTCTTAAAAGTTTAACTTGGTAATTTGACCAGGATTTCCTCTAAGCCAAAATGATCATCGTCCAGTATTGTGTACTTCAGAAGGGCAGGTCTTTTGCCAAATACAATGAATTTGAGAATAAGCTGATCCCATCTTCACAAGAGTCAGAGAAGCAGACCCAAGTGATTTCATTATAGTCAACTTCAAGTGTCTTACCCATGATAGGGGACTGGATTAAATTATTATCCAGCAAAATAAAAAACAACAGTACAGGAATGTCATTCATACATGCAAAAAAAGATAAAATCCCATATGTGGTATTATACCAGACCAGATCACAAAAGCGTAACAATTAACTGAAATCCCAACAGCATAAACCGGAGGTTATCCAAGACCAAATTTTAGAATAAAAAGCAATGCCTTAGCAACCGTGCATAACTCCAATAACAGAATCCTCTCAATATTAAAATTCTCACAAATCTGCCAGTTTGGTCAGGCTGTGTGTGTCTGAGGATCAAGGCTCACCCAAAAAAAAAAAGTTAACACACACCTGTGGAAAAAAAAATCTATAACCAGGCTCCTAAGCACAATCACCTCCAACCAGCAGGCCACGGGTTTCACTGTGTTCTGCTGGAAGACATGCTCACAGCCAGGAAGCCCCCACAGTGACTGACCACCTCCCTGCCTGCCCCGTTCATCCTCTGGTCTACCAGAGGATTGTAAGAGACTTCCCAGCTCAGGGCACCCTTTCCTTTCTGCCGGCCTTCATTTAATGGTTTTGTACCCATAGGTGCTAAAAATCACCCGCAAAAAATCCACACTGAAAACCAAGCTTGAGAAATGTAGCAATAACCAATGCTTTTAGTAGAAAAATAGAGATTTCCTGGCCATCAGATGCAAATAGCAAGCATAGATTAAAAAAAGAAAGACTGAAGATTGAGTACTTTCTCAACGCATTAAATATCCATTTAATTTAAAATTAAGCTCCCTGTGCTCACTGGTCTTTTAATCAGCTTTCCAGGTCGTATTCAGACTTACCTGGGACAAAAGACTAAAAGAACCTATAAATTTCTGAACCAATTTGCCTTAACTAACTTCTGAAGTGTTCCTGTCATCCCAAGCAGAAGAAATATCAGGGGAAACCAAAACAGGAATTAACACTTTGTAATCCATAAGGTTTGGAGAAATCCACAGAGACAAACTAGTGACTTCACAGCCCTCTGATGCTTCTTGATTTGCCAAAAAACCTAGAATGACGTGTATAAGGACCACAAACATCAACTTATCTGATGTTCCCACTGCATTTGACGAAAGATCTGGTGAAACTCACTTGGCTCTAAGGGCTGATGCCATCTGAACTGTCTGCAATCATGAACTTGCCTAAACTTATTTCAAAGCCAAACCCATACAAGTTATTCTGATATGAGGATTAAAGAGGGACGACAAAGTGTCTGTCCACTCACACTGGTCAAAGGCACAGGTCATTGTTGTGTTGGCAACACAGCCGTTGAAAGAATACATCTGTCAAAAGTCATAGAGGTAATGACCCCAGAAGCACAGGATTGGTAAATTCACATTGCCTTTAGGCTTCTTCAATGCTGACACACCAGGGGAAAGCGAGGACTAACATTTATAGAGCTTTATATCCAATATAATTTTTAATCCCCATAAAAAGATATTTTCTCCCATTTCATTGGGAGGGAAAAGTTCTTTCAATGATTAAATTATTTAATATCAACATCAAGAGGTGGAAGAACCCAGTTTCAAATCCCGTCTGACGCCACAAATTGACTTGCCCTACGTCTAGCCCTCATTCTACAAGCAATACAGACTCTCTTTGACTTTGTTAATTCAACTGTCACTGGGCGTCTCCCATGTGCCAGGCACCGTACTCAAGGCACTGAGAGTACAGAAGCTTCACAGAGCTTATTCTAGGAGTAACACAGATAAATAAAGCATTAAAATAAACGGTTTTCAGAGAGTGATTAGTGAGTGCTATTGAGAAAAATAAAACAGGGAAGAGGGAACAGGAAATGAGTAGGATACAGTTTTAAATATGGTGCTGAGGGGAGGCCTCTGTGAGGTGACTTTTACCCAAAAAATGAAAGAGATTAAGAAAGCTAGTAATACAGATAATAGATGAAAGACCCTCAAACTGGTCCTAAAACTGAAAACTCAGAGTCGCGATGCTAAACCATCGAAAACTTGCTACGTATAATGCCTCAACTTATTTCACACATTTTAAACAAACTTACTTTACTTACTTGAGAGCTGTGTTCTACAAAAAGGAGCATATTACAGGAAGGCAGTCTTTTGGGTCAAAGTAAATGCACTTAAAAATCAACGTATACACCAAGACCAATTTGGAGATCACTGGACTCTCTGCTTTGCCAACAGAATTTTTATCAAGCTTTCCCAAACGGAAAATTAAAGAAATGCACTATGTCCATCCAATCATTTCATTAAGGAATTTTAAGAGAGAAAACCCTGGAATTTCTTCCTTACCCAATAACTAACTAGTGAGTGACCTTGCACAAGTTCACTGGGTTGCTTCCATGTAACACAAGCACAACATGTGACAGACACAGTGGGACAGTAAAGGCTGCATGCCATTTGAAAGAGACCATGAAGAAAAGGAACTATCAAAACTCAAAGATTTAAATGATGTGATTTTAAGTATGTTCACCAACTCTGCCACTCAGTAGTAACCTGCTACAGTTCTGAGGAGTCATAAATTCAGGGGGTGTGAAATAATTACAAGCACAGTAATTAAGTATTTTTATTCTTTCCACATTTTGCATTTTATTTCAAAATGCTCAAAGGAAAACCAAATTTAATAGTTTGCTATTGTATAAATGTCACACGTTCACTTTATGTCAAAACAAGAGTCAACCAATTTTAATGCAACTGTCTCAATTATATAAATCTACACACTCCCACAACACCCCCATGCAAGAAGTCTCAGGGTGCTGCTGATTATGATTAGACTTTGTGCTGATGATCCCTTCTTGCACTTTAACATAAACTATCACCATAGGGTGCAATGCACAAACCATCATCAGGATGTACACCAGTTTTGTACCAACATTAACAGTAGCGAAAGTTTTGGAATATTTTGCAATTCACTCTACCTGAAAATGACTGTGTAGAAACTCAGTCACTATACAGGATCACAAAGAAACTCAAGCAAGAAGTGATACGCCTGTTTGATTAGTTTGGGGGAAGTAAAGGAAAGAAAGCACTTCCACCAACCAATGTGCCTGAGCAAACGAATGCAAAACCTTAGAAGCTACAAAAAAAAAAAATTTACACACCTAAATAAAACTTGGTGTCCACAACAGGTGTCAGCAAACATTTTTGTAAAGAGCCAGATGGTAAATATTTTAGGCTTTGCAGGTCATATGGTCTGTGCTGCAATATGTAAATGACTTGGGTGGGTCCATGTTCCAACAAAACTTTATTTACAAAAAGAGGAAGAAGGCTAGATTCAGCCAGTGGGCCACAGAATGCCAACTCCTGGTCAAAAACTAAAAAAAATACCTCTTAATAATCCGAAGAAGCACTATGCCCTCACTCAACAGTTTTATATGTCTCAAAGAATATTTTCATCTAAAAAACCACTTCTCAATACAGGAAAGGCATAGGGTGTGGCACAATATTCTCTAGATGAGAAATCAGATTAAATGGGTAGGCATCCAAGTTCTTTACTAATAAAGTGTATGAGCAAGTCACTTAACTTGTCTGAGTCTCGGCCTCCTTATGTGTAGAAAGGGCATAGTAACTGCTGCCTATATTATGGAGTTGGTGTAAGAATCAAAAGCAAGGGCCAAGTACTAATGTAGAATATGTCTCCAGGGTATACTGTGTGAATAGAGTGAGATGCCAAACAGTACGCATAGTATCCTCTTTTTGTGTAAGAAAGGGGGAAATAAGAACATATATTCATGTTTGCTACTATCTGCATAAAGAAACACTGGAAGGATACATTAGAAACTAATAAAACTGGATACTAAAGGTGAGGGTCACAGGGTAGAAGAGGATGTGGGTGGGAGAATGACTTCTTAATAAATCTTTTTATATTGAATTGAAAAAAAGAAAAAGCGCCAAGTAAAGCACTTAAGCACACTTGCCAGGCACAGAGTAGAAGCCACTGTTCCTTCTTCCTGGCAGAGTTTCTGGGTCTCAGTGGAGACTACCACATAAAATACTTTGAAAAGTATAAATGGTTAAATGAAAGGCTTCAGGTAGCAAGAGATGCATTTCTGTCTTAAAACACGTTGGTGGGTAAAGTAGAATTGCAAAATATAACAAAATAACCACAGAAAAGGATCTGGAGGAACAAATACCAAAATGTTAAATGTATGTATTTCTGGGGATTACAGGGAATTTTCATTCCTAAATTATCAGTTTCTTAATTATAACTATTCAAACAATGAACAGATATTACTTTTGCAATCAGAAAGGAAACATTACACACAGCACATCTGGTTTAAGTCCCTGGTCATTCAGTGTATCGCAACTGACCTAGAAATGAGTAAAAATACCTTTTTTTCCCTAAATGAAAACACTGAATAAATCTACAATCCTTACTAAAGGTCCCTGGAGCTAATAAAAGCAAAGCAATTAAAACAAGAATGTCTGCACCCATACGTTTGTAAACTTAAACCAAACTCACTATTCTGTAGCCACAGCCACACAGTACACTAAACAAGCCTTTAACAGGTGCTCCACCCATAACGAAATGCCCAAGGGGAGGTGGCGGGAGGGGGAGCAAATCACAGGCCCCCCTCAACACCGTATCAGGTAATTATACTGCAGGCTGCAAACTCCCTTGAACCTGTGAGCGTGGAGATCTCAGCCCATTTCCTAAGGACCAGCTGTCTGTCTCTGACAAACCTATCACTTCAATTGGTTTTTGCAAATGATTTTTGTCATCCACAACAGGAAAGCTTCTAAATCCACAAAAAAGATGTGCAGCCCCCAGTCTCATTAGGAGGAGGACAGCTGTTTGGGACACAGCCAAGTGTAAACAGAGTATTTTTACCTGCAGGGTACTTCCATGGCAAAATGTGCTTCAAATGAATTTCCCTGGCCAGAGACCCTGCTAAGACTGGGCTACAGTAAACCCTTCGAAACCCACAAACATTTGGGGCGAGGGTTAACATGGAAATGACAATGCATACTCTGGATTCTTGCAAAACAGTCAACATTCAGGTCTTCCTCAAGGAAAATAACAAGATCCAAAGACTCCTTCCTTCATTCCTAAGGAGTCTGGGCTGGTGGCTATAAACATGTTATGAACTGGTTGAGGGTGGGAGCCAGGAATTCTGAACAATAGAAAAAGAAGCACAGTACAAAGAGCAGACAGATTCTTCCTGGGGAGGATGTCAAGTTATACAAAAAATATAGAACACTACATGTACGAAATACATTTCCTGAATTAGGGACTGAGGAAATCCTACAGAAGCCTCATAAATGTCCAAGTTCTTCTGAGATGCACTGAGCTTCCCTGGTGGCGCAGTGGTTGAGAGTCCGCCTGCCGGTGCAGGGGACACGGGTTCGTGCCCCGGTCCGGGAAGATCCCACATGCCGCGGAGCAGTTTGCTCTAAGCAGTGATTCTCAAATCTTAGTGCACATGAGCATCCACTGGAGCCTTCTTAAATAATGCCGACTCTTGCCTGGTCCCCTCCTCCCACTTCCACCATCAGAGTCCAAATCAGACCAAACCTTGTGATGTTTCTGCTTTGAAATCATGGCCCACACTTTTGGAAACAATGGTGTTAAGATCCATAACACATGTCTGATTCTCTCACAGCACAGTAAGCCTTGCTCTGTCCCACCGTCTCATGACACAGTACTTACTACACACCAAGAAAAAAGCAAAGCACTAGTCGGAATTGGGGTGAGATGGGAAGAGGGGCCTAAAGCAGGTAGTCAGGACATGAAAAGAACGAAGAATCTAACAAAGTGCAATACTCACAGTAAAACAAAAGGATTCAGCAAACTAAGACAAAACCCAAACAACAAAACACTAACACCCACATTCGCTCATTTAATTTCTTCTTTATCAGTGCTGCATTACCCAATAGGCAGAATGATCCTGAACTTAGGGCAAACATACACACGCAAAGTAATTATCGTGGAATAAAAAAATCAGAACTCTTTCCACGATAATTAATTAACTAATTAAAATAATTAAGAAATTAAACTTAATTTTAAAACTCTGACTTTCTTACACTCATCTTAGAGCTTGTTCTAAAATTCATAAGGGAGAGTACACCATAGTCTTTTTAGAGCTTAAGGCCTCCTTTTCTTTATATATGTATATAATTTCTGCCTGGCACATAAAGACTCAATAATGGGAGATAATCTCATATTTCTGAGCCCTTAGAATATTCCATGTACAGCTGGATGCTGAGCTTTAGGGATAAACACCACGTGGCTGGTACCAATTTCATAAGTGACACATATTAAGTAACCAGGTAATTTATAGTACAATATGATTAAGTGCAATAATAAAAATTTTACAAGGATCAGGAAGGACCTATAAACTCTCTAGAAGGTGGAGGCCCAGACACAGCTTACTGGAAGAGGCCAACCCTGAGGCAATTTTCACCAAGTGGACATAGAAGTGTAGTGCAGAAAAAACTGCATAACCAAAGACAAGACAGCACAGTAAGTTCTTAAGAATACAGAAGAAATGAGAAGTGCAAGCAGGGGATGATGGGAGAAGTCAGGAGAGGCACTCATGTAAATTCACATGCCTAAAAGCTGCTTGGCCTCAGAAGCCAAGGAAGGAAGACAGAGAAAATATACAAACCAGTGGACACAGCTCTAGCCTAAAGAAATTATGGTCATACGATGGCACTGGCATCAACAAATCTCTGCTTTGTTTTTTCTTTTTCATTTTCTTTTCTTTCCTTTCTTTGTCACCTCTCTTTTTTTAAAGCTCAGACTCAAATGTCGGATCATACACAACTGCAGGTTCAAAGACTCATTATAAAGTTTCACTGGAAGGTAATCATGTAGCCTAAACTCAAACCCAGACAGAGCAAGTATCTGTTGTGGGTTCCAACCAGTAAGGTCAGGCCAGAACCTCACCATGGCTTTCCTGAGGTGCAGCAAGCAAAGGCTGGCTTCCCAATCAATTTCCACAGGCCCTGGGATCCTCATCCCAAACTCTAGCCAAATCCTGTCAGCCATGGAACTCTATAAACGCGGTCTCAGAAGCAGCCCACATTACCCTCCTTCCCCAAGTAGGAATCACTGCCAGTCTACCTGCCTCTGCTTGTAGATATGAGTGCCAGGGCCTTATCACCTTGAGAAAATCTCTCCATGCTCCATTTGCACCTCTGACTCAACCTTCCTAAAATGCTTCTTTCGTTCTGCAGCTTCCTCTCTGCCTACATAGTAGTATGCAATCACATAGCAAGGTTCTTTGGGGGCACCAACCTCTTTTCTTTAGGAAGTTCTAGGCGATAGCACTAAGATCTGCCTTGCTTCAAGAAATGGAGGGAAAAGCCTAAAAATAAGATGTGATCACAGTTTTGGGAACACATTTAACCCATCTTAGTTCTTCTAAAGGTGGAGCCCTGCACCCTAGGGCTCATAAGCCCAGGTGCTGCATCCACAGACACACATGGGCAGCTTAGGACTGGCAGCTGCCAACAGAGAGATTAATAAGCTCACTACATTTCCTCTGCAAAATATTCAATATCATATTTATTTTACACCAACTCTCTATAAGCCACTTTGATAATAATGAAGATACTAAAGGAACAGATGACTGCACAGTGCCCATCTAGATTGGGGAAACAACCTTCTAGCATTTAAGAATTCTTGGCGGTGGGGGGTGGGGGGAGGCAGGTCCGAGAGGGAGGGGATATATGTGTACATGTAGTTGATTCACTTCATTGTACAGCAGAAACTAACACAACATTGTAAAGCAACTATACCCCAATTATAAAAAAAACAAACAAACAATTCTTTAGCAACCCCTCACAGAAGAATGTAAGGCTAAAACTGAGAATGGCAATATAATTCAGAGAAGGAGAGAGACAGACTTGGATTTGAGTTGTTAACTCTTGCACTTCTGGCTGCATACCCTGGACAAGTTATTTAACTGCCAGGCTTTATTCTCATGTGTAAAATGGGGGGAAAAAGAGTAAAAGATGTGTGTAAAATGTTTATACAGTACTAAGTAACAAGAAAGTACTCAATAAATTAAGTTTCTGTTCTTACTGCCTGGAATGAGTTATGTGATTAGCCATCTCAGCACTCACCTTGCATCACATTCAACTACTCCATCCTAATCACTGCTTATGTCTAATTCTAAATAAAGGGCACTGATGAGGGAAACGGGGACCCCAACAGATACAGTGCTCTACTAAATATGCCCTTTATCTTTGGTGAACTCTCAGAGGCCATCCAGGCTTCCCCCCACTACCCCTTCTGATGTCTCTGCATAGTGTTCAGTGCATTATCTATGCGGCCTTATTTAGCACTCCTCTCCCCTACCCCATACCCTTCCTTCCACTCAGCTCCTACACACACCATCTGCATGCACCATGCTCAGTCCAGTCCTCACTCTTTTGCTCAAGATAATGCCTTCCACCTTGCTGATAAACTAATCTATACAATCAGCAATAAGTCACACACTAGGTTTTATTTCTCTTTTACTTCTGTGCTTACCTTTTCTCCTTAACTTGTTTATTCTAGCCCACCACACCCGTATATGTCTTCTGTAGCACTCCTCCACACCACTACTGCTCCTGTCGCAGCATCTGGCATTGTACTGAGCACCCAATAAACACTAAAGAAATACCTGATTGACATGAACATCAGAGACAGATATTAATCAGCTTTTCCACACCGTTTGATGGTAAAGGATCCACAGCTATAAGAACAAAAATCAATCTTACCAAAATATCTAAGGTCAGTCTAGTCCCAGAAGGCTTACCTAGTAGCTTATTAAGAAATCCAGCCTGGATCAATTTGCTTGATTGGCCAGAGACGTAACAGAGACCAGAGTGGGGGAATTCAGCATCATTTAACTGGACAACAACCCCAAAGTAAAGGGGAGGGAGGGCAAAGAGCTGCTTAACACCATACTTAGGCTCTCGCATGATGACTGGTACTTCAGGGAAGAGGAACACTTGCACATGTTATTTCAATCCTCTTTTGGTGTTTTACACAGGCTTGTGGTTTCCTGCAAAAATAGTTTCTGCTGCTTTGCAGAGACCTATATAGAGAACAAAACTCCAAATGGCTATTCCACAGGTGAGAATTTTGCCACCAGCTGTATCCTGTTATCCAAAGGAAACGGAACTGTAAGCTGCCAGGAGGTCCAGATACAGGAGAGCAAGACCATAAATTCAGTAAGTGCTGACAATCTTATCCCCATGGTAATAAGTATAAACTTTAAATTTAGAAAAATTCACACACAGCTGTGTTTTATGTAAATTAACCTCAGCAGGGGTTAAAAGGGACATCCTGTAAAGAGACTGCCAAATTCAAGCCTTATACTTCCTTCATCCTCCCCAACCTCTATCATCCAAAAAGCAAGCAATCCAATGGGCTAAACCAATTATAAACTATTTGGAAAGACTAAATATAGGCAAGTGGGCGCTCACACAAATGTAGACATTACGAAGCTGGATGACCTAACCTGGACAAATCCCAAGGCCTGGAGTGGCTACTTGGTTAGAAATTATTTCACAGTGACACAAAGCCCACCTTATTGGTCACATTACATGACAAAAGCACTATCACATCATTCCCACAAGTGGCAGGCAGAAGAGGTATTAGAAACAGATGCTAGGAATGTCAATGTTAGCTTTTAAATTGTTAAAATGGTTCTCATATCTCAAGGATAAATATTGCCTTCAATGTTATTCTCCAGTAGTATGTCTTTAACATTTTGAGAACAATGGTATTTGAAAACATGAGAGGTGGACTTTTTTTTTTAAACGATCTCAAAATTGGAGGGAAAGTTTTAAACAACAAAGACTTCAAGAAAAAGAAATTTGTATATTTCATAATTAAATGAAAATTCTACAAAGTCAAAGAAACTCCAGTATTTTCAGCAGCCCGCTATTAGAGGTTTTTGGGTTTTTTTTAATATTTATTTATTTTGGCCACGCTGGATCTTAGTTGTGGCACGTGGGATCTTCGTTGCTGCATGCGGGATCTTCTAGTTGCAGCATGCGGACTTCTCAGTTGTGGCATGCATATGGGATCTACTTCCCTAACCAGGGTTCGAACCCAGGCCCCCTGCATTGGGAGCGCATAGTCCCACTGGACCACCAGGAAGTCCCTGTTAGGGTTTTTTCAAATATTACTTTATTAACTTCTTAAGCGAAAAATTTCATTTTAAAAGGAGATTTTCTATTCATAAAGCATCCCTGGCCTGAGTTATCCATTAGGGAGTCATTTTGTTTTTATATCATACAATGAGCAGAGAGTATTTTTTTAAATTACTGATAAACTTAGTTTAGGTGGAAACAACTAGGTCCAGTCAACTAAAAGCACACGAAAATCATCACCCCTACATCTAACGATCTAGATGCCATACAGAACCATAACAAACTATACAGAACCTGTGATAATGTGATTAGCAGTTTTAGCAGAGAATTTAGCTACTTAAAGACCAAAATGTATCCGTGTTCTGACATAACAGAACTGTTTCTCACCCTCTCACTATATGGGAAAGGTCTCCCTCAGTAATCTCTCCTCCAAGTCACACTGAAGGGGAGTCTAAAGGAAACACTCTGCACTCATAGCGTCCACGGTAGAGGAGGAAGTGCCTATGCATTTTGAAAATGGTGACTTACAAGAGTTGCCGCTAACTGTTTGGATGTTAATAAAGACAATTCACTTTCAATTAGGACATACAGCTTCACAAAACAAACACAAGTGTTTGACAACACTAAAGTAAAGAACTGGTAAGATTATATCTCAACTGAATCGAAAATCACCTACAACGTGTTCTGCAAATTCTGCTAACTTGATCAATTCACTGAAAAATGGTTTAAAAATAATGATTCAAAAGGCAGCTTTCCATCAAATTATTAAAAGGTTATTGCCCGGCTAAATTTGGGTGATATTACACTTGTTCTGGATTTAGAAATAACAGAGTTACGAGAAACTTTAGAGGTTATTCCCTGAATTTCAAATTTTCTGAATTCCTCTTAACAGGAAACTCTTAGAGGATCACATATACTAATTTTCTTTTTTCTTTTTTCGCGGTACGCGGGCCTCTCACTGTTGTGGCCTCTCCTGTTGCGGAGCACAGGCTCCGGACGCGCCGGCTCAGGGTCCATGGCTCACGGGCCCAGCCGCTCCGCGGCATGTGGGATCTTCCCGGACCGGGGCACGAACCCGTGTCCTCTGCATCGGCAGGCGGACTCTCAACCGCTGCGCCACCAGGGAAGCCCCCTAATTTTCCATTTCTTATTGTATCAGTTATTAATTTCCCTATTTGAACTAAGTTAAAACATATGATCGTTGCTTTAAAACATTTAGCATTTCTAGCTATGTGTGAGTAGGTAAGTGGCACATAACAGAAATGCATAATGATGAACTGTTTCAAGTAAATGTGGAAACAGACAATATTACTATGCACATGAAACTTCAAATACTTAATATATTTAGAATATACAAAAAAATATAGCTACAGAAAGTCAGGCATCTGCTACACAATACCCTTTCCTTTAAAACGACAATATTTCAAAATACAAAAAATATATATAGGTGTTTCATAAAATAAATGTTATCAAAGAATGACCCAAGTCCTAATAATTTGGTCATAATGAACACTTCAGTTGGCTACTTTTTCTGAAAATCTTTACAATCAAAAAGTCAATTGGGGGCTTCCCTGGTGGCACAGCAGTTGGGAGTCCGCCTGCCAATGCAGGGGACACAGGTTCGCGCCCCGGTCCGGGAGGATCCCACATGCCACGGAGCGGCTGGGCCCGTGAGCCATGGCCGCTGAGCCTGCGCGTCTGGAGCCTGTGCTCCGCAGGAGAGGCCATAACAGTGAGAGGCCCGCGCGCCGCAAAAAAAAAAAAAAAAAAAAAAAAAAGTCAATTGGAACTTATTTGCAAAGCAGAAATAGAGAACAAATTTATGGTTAGTTACCAAGGGGAGAAGTGGGGGCGTGGGATGAACTGGGAGATTGGGATTGACATATATACACTACTATACATAAAACAGATAACTAATGAGAACCTATTGAATAGAACTCTACTCAATGCTCTGTGGTGACCTAAATGGGAAGGAAATCTAAAAAAAAGAGTGGATATATGTATACGTATGACTGATTCACTTTGCTGTATAGCAAGAAACTAACACAACATTGTAAAGCAGCTATACTCCAATAAAAATTAATTAAAAAGTAAAAAAAATTTTTTTTAGTAAACTAATTTAGGGGAAAAAGAGTAAAGATTTCCAGGCATACTGTCCCCAAACTGTTGCTTTGCAGGTTTTGTTAACTGGGAATGAGGGTGGGACTGAAGAACAGGTACCTGTATGTGTGTCTTCCAAGAGTCCAGGCTGTCCAGAAAGCAATTCGATGTGGAAGGGATGACGAAGAGAAGATGTAAAGGATGCAAACAAAGGTATGTGAAAGGCAGCAAGAGGAAATAATTCAATTCAGCAAGTATTTGCGTGTGTACTCTAGACAGAGACTGCGGATAGAACAACAAACTATAGATAGTCCAAATAAACTCTCCTGAGAGCTCTGTGATCTTGGCTTTCTGATTCTCCACATAAATTAAACAGGCCCCACAGAGGTCCCACCCCCACTGCAGCAACAGTTGGTTCAGTGCTGGATTTGTCACACACAGTTAGAAGACGGCCAGAACTCAGACTGCGCCGAAAGAATGAAAAGCCACGGTTGCTCCTAAGATCTGAGGTGGAAGATAGAAGAGGCAACACCTTCAACATGCCCCGCCAACTGATGAATGGATGAACTGCTCTGACCAGAGTAAGAGGAGCACCCAGAGGAGGGCACTGAAGTCTGAGCCCTTGCCAGCTGTAAGACCTTTCTCCTCTGCATGAAGCAGCTGGTAGTCACGGGTCTCTGAGAACCACTGTGGGTCAATCAAAAGTGGGCAGCTCTTCGGTACAGTAATGACACAGAGTAGATGTTCTATACACTTTGTCTTTCACTGGCACAAACCCAGCCAGGCAAACCTGACTTGGGACAACCAACAAGAAAAAAACAATAATGCAAGATGGAAAAGACTGGGAAACAGAATCCTTACTCCTTACTTGCAGCAACAGCAGAATCCTTGAGAAACAGAGGCCACTCAACTAACCACTAGTTTGGAAACTTAGAGTTAAAACCTCAGTGATATGAATTCTCCTTCTAAGTGACTTGAATAAAATGAAAAAGGTGTTTTCAGCTATCAAACTTGGGCTCAGCAACAGCTGACTTCGTGGCTGGCTCTCCATCAGCAGGAAGTAAAATGGTGAAAACCACAAGCCAACAGTCTCAGCACCTACCCCACGAGGTAAAAGCTCATAGGTCAATTTTTTTTCATAGTTTTAAAAATATATTCCTAATTCCTCTTTCTTTCCCTCTGTTGCCCTCCCCAAGTGCCAGTACAACCAAACTAAAGATCGCATTCTAAAACAACCTCCAGAGGCATTTTAAAAAGAACAAAACGGCCCCAGTACCTACTACAGGAAAAAGCTAAACAAAGATGAAGGATAAAGACTGACTGCCGGCTCTATCCCACATTCCCCTCACCCTCCCCAACGTGACACATGGCATTATCTATGGAGAGACCTAGTCATTTTCTAGCTCATATGTTTGTATGAAAATAGGAACACTGAATGTTCAGAGAAGAGAGTAAAAGGATTATCAACTAGTTCCAATTATACCAACTGATCTCAACCTCTTGTTACAAGCTGCTTCCTGGCCTCTGAAATCCATTTCTGAAATTCAACCAAGGGCATTTTTTAAAAAGTATTCCTTCCTCCCTCGCTCTCTCTCTCAAGCATACACTGGAAATACACTGGGTGGTAAACAAGCGCTCACTGGCTTTCAGAATTCATACTCACCAAAAATGTGTATATACCTCACTGACAGGTACATCATAGCCTCCTATTTCATTCCTCAGTGGGTGTTCTTCTCATTCTTCAACCAAAAGGCAAACATCGTAATTCTACCATCCTAACATCCTACAGCTTATCAGCTATGAAGAAGACATAACGACCACCAACATCATCTTCACTGCCACTTATAGAAGAGTTTTCTTAATCTGTTCCAGGCACCTTGCTAATCCTCACTTAATCTATTTTACAAATGAAGAGATTCATGGTTAAAGTTAAGTAACCTGGATAAGGTCCCACAGTTAGTAAATGGTGGGAGCCAAAATCTGAACCCAGACCTTAACCCTTAGACTACTACACTGCTGCCTCTCCTACTCTGTAGTAAGCCTCATGACCTCCATTTCTTATTCTGTGAATGGAAGGGGTTGGAGTAGGTAATCATGAAAGTTCCTTCCATCTCTAGCACATCATAATTCCACGTACAGAAACACTGGGTACCTTAGGTATATAAACAAAGGAGGAAAGGTGATTGATTTTGTGAGCTGGGAATTAAACACAGTGAGGATGAGAAGAATTTCAATGGAAAATGCTTAGTGGAGGAAGCAGCATTTCACTAATTAAAGACCGAAGGGTGAGAAAGAAGACAAAGACATGCTTGTGTAGAGCTTCTCTGTAGACTAATTCATCTGTTTCATCTCCCACCAAACTGAACCATTTTAGACTACTTTATAGAGGTGCCCTATTCTCTTTTTCCAAAGTAGTAGGCAATGGCCTACAGAAAAAGTCAGCTGCGTAATAAAAACAAGTAATGCAACTCAACAGACCAACATGTTCCTACCCACATCCAAATGGAAATGTTTACAAGCTTGATAATCAGCTGGGGAATGGACAGACTCCCTTCTACACAAACACAGGCTAATGTCCGCCAGCTAAAATCTGCTGCCCAAAAAATTTAGTTGCTGTTACAGGAACTTCTGAGAATGTTTTCTCCTAAATTCTAAAAAAATCTGATAAAGAAAATAATCAAGCTTAAAAACCAATGCCCAAGCTTCAAGAGAATGAACAAGGAGTCTTTCACATTCAAAACTGCAATCAAAGTGAATAACATTTCTGTTGGTACTACATTAAATTTTACAAACTGTAAGTACTAAAAAGAAGTACACCATCCTATCACTTCATGGCACATACTGGAAAGTACATTGGCTTTTCGTATAGGTAATCAGCAGTCTTGAAGTGTGCTACTAAATTGGACAGAAAATTAAAAAACAAAGCAGTTAAAAGCAAGATGGACAGACCAGAGACATGTACTGTGACGTTCCATTATAGACCTTGATGGCTATCCCAGGTCAGAGCAAGGAACAAGTGAAGAATGCAGCCACCCACAGAATGCCTCCCCACCCAGTACAAGAGAAAAAAAGAATACCACAGAGTTGGGGAATCTAAAAACTCAGTTATGGAATCTCCAAGGAGACACTCCTTCTTAGTTGATATTCAGATATGGGCTAACAGCCTCAGGCCTTGATCTTCAACAAGTAACAGCCAAAAACCCCTCTAAGGGTCAGCATTAGCTGCACTTACCAATCCCAAGACAAGCTCTGCCTTTCATGGACTGTAGTCAAAATGGAACTAGAAGCAAGGAAAACATTTTTTAAATCTTGCCAACCAAATCAACCTATTCCTTTCACTTTCAAAATTTTCAACTCTTGAGTTAGGTTTCCAGTACCTCATTAGAAGATATACACTATGGAAAGTTAACTGGAGATGACCGAAAAAGAGCTCCACTAGTTAAAAAGTCAACAAAAAGGGGCTTCCCTGGTGGCACAGCGGTTGAGAGTCCGCCTGCCGATGCAGGGGACACGGGTTCGTGCCCCGGTCCGGGAAGATCCCACATGCCACGGAGCGGCTGGGCCCGTGAGCCATGGCCCCTGAGCCTGCGCATCCGGAGCCTGTGCTCCACAACGGGAGAGGCCACAACAGTGAGAGGCCCGCATACCGCAAAAAAAAAAAAGTCAACAAAAAAAATAAAGGCAGATTACCCTGTACTGTAGTAGACTACTGTGCTTACGGATAAGCAATCATAACTGAATAAAATATAAAAAGGTACCATTTGAAGGCACTGGAAGAAGATAAAAGCAGACAGAAAGCTAAAAAAGGAGAAAAGTACTGGGTGAGATTCACTTTTACACTGCTTTTCAACTAAGGTTACTTCCCAGACCACTTGAGACAATAGACAAAACTCAAGCAGAAAGCAGCATTCTTAAAAATCTGCATGTCAGCTTTCCTCAAATCCTTGGTAGACTCCTGAGTTGTACATATACTGAGGAGAGTCCAAGATTTCCAACAGAAAGCAAATCTGTGAGGCTGAAAGAACTGATGAGCAGAGAGCAAATTAAAGTGGGAGTTTGAGTCCAATCCAATTAGCTGCCTGCCAGAACAAAAGTTAACATTTTTCTGAAGATAAAAAACAGAGTAGTCTCTAAAACATACCATCCACAATGTGTAGCATACGATAAAAAATTACTAGATACGTGGAATCACATATCTCATTTAACATCTTACTGGATACCTCATTAATAAATGAATTAGCTAAAATCTTCAACACATGTTCATTTTATATTTGAGTAAGATTCATAACTAACTCTGAGAAGCCAAAGACAGTATCAACAAATCACATATCTGAAAAAGTACTCATATCCAGGACTTCTAAGGAACTCTTCCAACTCAGTATTAAGAGCCCAACTAAAAATGGAAGAAGTAGACATTTCACTAAATAAGATATATAAATGGCTTAGTAGGCACATGAAAATATGCTCAACATCATCAGTCATTAGGGAACAGGCAAATTAAAACTACAATGAGATGCACATCTATCAGAATCACCTCATATCTATTAAACAACTTGCATTCTTAGCTAAGTTTTATCACAAAGAAAACTCCAGGCCCAGAGAGGATCAAAGTGACAGGTACCAAACAGATAAGGGGAAAAGAATGATATCAATACCAAAAAAATGGAGGGGTGGGGGAATTTTCCAACTTACTTGATGAGGCCAACATTACCCTGACACTAAAACCAGACAAAGACACTACAAGAAAAAAATACAAACCAAACCTCTGATGAACACAGACACAAAAACCATTAACATAATGTTACCAATTCAAATTCAGAAATATGAAAAAGTATAATACACAATGACCCAACTGGGTTTATCCTGGGATACAGTGTTGGCTTATCTTTTGTAAATTAATGGAATTCACCACATTGACAAAATAAAAGAGAAAAATGATACAAATATCTCATTAGATGTAGAGAAAGCATTTAACAAAACTCAATACTGATCCATTATAAAAAAAACTAAGGAGGGGCTTCCCTGGTGGCACAGTGGTTAAGAATCCACCTGCCAATGCAGGGAACACGGGTTCAAGCCCTGCTCCAGGAAGATCCCATATGCCATGGAGCAACTAAGCCCGTGCGTCACAACTACTGAGCCTGCACTCTAGAGCCCGTGAGCCACAACTACTGAGCCCACGTGCCACAACTACTGAGCCCACATGCCACAACTACTGAAGCCCGCACGCCTAGAGCCCGTGCTCCACAACAAGACAAGCCACCATAATGAGAAGCCCACGCACCACAACGAAGAGTAGCCCCCCACTCACCACAACTAGAGAAAGCCCACGCACAGCAACAAAGACCCAATGCAGCCAAAAATAAATAAATAAATTTTAAATTAAATTAAATTAAATTTTAAAAAACTAAGGAAACTAAGGATAGAAAGGAAATTTCATCAACCTGACAAAAGGGAATCTGCAAAAATCCTATAGCTAAAATTATATAGAAGGATAAAAGTTTGATTGCTTATCCCTAAGATAGGCAACAAGAATATCAGGTCTCACTGGGAATCTACAAAAGAGCTACTAGAAACAAGTGATTTTAACAAGGTGGCAGGTCAATAAACAAGAATCCATTGTATTTCTACATGTTACAACAGACAATTGGAAGTTGAAATTTCAAACATCTATAATAGTTCCAAAAATATGAAATACTAAGTATAACAAAATGTTGCAATTGAAAACATGCTTTTAAAAAATACTTAAGATATTTAAAAATAGATACACATACCATAGCTAAATGCCAACTGTCCCCAAATTGAGCTACATATTTAATTCATTTCCAATAAAAACTTCAATATTCTTTGTTACAGAAATCAACAAGCTGATTTGAAAATGCACATGGAAATGCAAATGACCTATAATATCCATATGAATTTTGAAAAAGAACAAAGTTGTAAGGCTTACACTATCTGACCTCAAGACTTAACCACAAAGCTATCGTAATCAAGACAGGGTAGTACTGGTCTAAGGAGAGATATAAAGGCAATGAAACAGAAGAATCCAGAAACAGACCCACACATATATGGTCGATTCATTTTTCAATAAATGGGTCAAGGTAATTCAATAAGGAAAGGATGGTTTTTTCCAACAAATGGTGCTGAAACAAGTGGGTATCCATAAGCAAAAAATGAACCTCAACCCTTCCTTCACACCAGCTATAAAAGTTAACTCTAAAAGACCACAAACCTAAATCTAAGGGACAGAATTTCTCACACGAAACATGAGAAAATGTTTGTGACCTTGGGTTTGGCAAAGATTTCTTATACAGAACATAAAAAGCATAAACTAGAAAGGAAAAAATGGATAGATTGGATGATGACAAAATTAAGAACTTCTTTCTGCTCTTCAAAAGACACCATTAATATGAAAAGGAGAAATTATCTGCCAAACATATCTGGTAAAGGACATGTATTCAGAATATATAAAGAACTCTTACAATTCAGTAAGACAAATATCTCAAAAAGAAATTAACAGATCTTTCACCAAAAAGGATATATGCTCAATATTAGTAGTCATCAAGGAAATGAAAATTAAAACCACCATGAGAAAAGCACTATCCACCCCCTGCATGGTTTAAATTTAAAAGGCTGACAATACCAATTTTTGACAAGAGTGACTGGAACCCTCATACATTGCTGGTGGGATTGGAAAAATGAATACCCACTTTGAAAAACAGTTTGACAGGTTCTTTGTAAAGTTAAAGATATACTAACTATATGATCTGGCAATCCCACTCTTAGGTATTTACTCAAGAGAAATAAAAATACATGTCTGCAAAAGACTTATATGAAAGTATTTCCAGAAGCTTTACTCATAATAGCTAAAAGCTGGAAACCATCCAAATGTGCATCCAACCAGTGAATGGAGAGACAATTTGTCATACAGCCAAACAATGGAATACTTCTCGGCAAAGAATGGAAATCCTGACACATTCAGCTACATAGATGGATTTCAAAAGCATTATGAAAATGCCAGAGACAAGACACTATAGACTGTATGATCCCATTCTTATGAAATTCTAGAAGATGCAAAACTGTAGTGACACAAAGTATATCAGTGCTTGCCTAGCACTTTGTGGAGTGACATAAATGTCCTATCCCTTGATTGGGGTGTTGGTTATATGACTGTATGCGGCTGACAGAACTAATTAACTGTATACTTTAAATGGATGAAATTTATCGTATGTAAATTATACTCTAACAACGCAGATTTTAAAACAATTTCTTTTTTATTTCTTCAAACAATTCAACTATTCTTTAAAAAGCTGTAATGCCTGATGTCACTGTGTTGAACATCAACTACCCCTGGTTCCATGGCTGGGCCAGGACGACAAAGTCTCAGCTTCTCTCACCACAAGCGCGGTAATGGGCTGGCAGCAAGAGGCCAGCAAGAAGTCACAAGGAGCATGAAAAGTACATGAAGCGAGGTAACTAAGACATTGTCATACGTCTGTTAAGTAGCACTGACAAGCACTTGGATAACAAGAGTAAAGTTACAATGACACAGCAGCCACAGGATGTTACTGCTCACAGAAAAGTATAAAACTGAATGCTCCTGTGAAGAAGCATCTCTGTTTCTCCCCACATCTCCAAAGAGATATCAAATCACTGAATTCTCTTCACTGTCAATGCTTAAAGCTCTGGGCCTTTGTCTAACTGCACATCTGTTGAATGCACACTGGGTACTCAGAACAAAAGAACTGATTAGGGCATACCAACGGCATACCGACTTCATTAGCTATAACATCCAAGGCAGGGAGGGAGGGGAGAAGATATTTTGAAAAGGGAAAAGCTATTTTTAAAAATCTATAAGCTAGATAAGAATTTGGAAGAACCTTGTACAAGCCACTTAATCTCCCTAGGCCTGTTTATTCCCCTATACAGCAAACTCTATAAACCCCATGCTAATATTTTAAGATTTTCTATTTAGGGTCTAAGGTGTCCTGGCTAAAGTCTGTATGCATAGTTATTAAAACAGACAGATCAGTTGTGTTATTTAATACATGCTGCTTAACAGTCACAGGTCCTTGGGTTGAAAGGAAAGAGGTTAGTAATTAAATCTATATCTTAATGGTAGCAGGTCCACCAGAAATGACCCTCAAGTGATTAACTCAGAATTGCATCATATCAATCACTGAAATAATGGCAGCCGTGTTACCAAGTAGCTATTCCAGAAGTATGCTTAGGGGTAAAGGCTATAATTTTACACCTAAAACAGAACCTGTCTAAACCGGATTAAGCTGTTTATCACAATTTGGAGCAGCTTGGAAAGAGGTAGCTTTGATGACAGTAACACCCAATAGTAATACACACTGTACGCAGCAACTACAGCCAGTAACTCCAGATCTACCTATATACTAGAAGGCACTCTCTGGTTGCATAGGACACATGCACAGGTATTGGGTCTCTCATTCATCCTCTTAAATATTTCTGCATCTAATGAGGACCAGAGACTGTGCTACTCTGCAGACAAAGAAATTAACCACTTGGTAGTCACAGCCCTGAAGGAGCTCTCCACCTGTTAGAGAGATACGTAAACACCTAACTGCAAGGCAGTGATAATCATTCCACAGATACTTACCAAAGTAGAAAGGGTGGAATAGGGCAAGTTTCACAGTAGCACTATCTGAGCTAAAAAAAAATTGCAAAGACTAAACTCTTTCCCCAAATATTAGCTGAATTACATTTTAAGTAAGACTTTATACAGAATTCTACAAATTCAGTTCATGTCCTAAAGCCCTTTATACTTGTGCTGCTTTGTTTGGGTCTCTTCATATGATAAAGAACAAAACTTCTGAAAGTGATATGATGGAACTCATATGAGAGAATCAAGACATCTCGTTAGTACCCCAATCTTCTTTAAAATATCAAAGCTACATTGTTAAAATGCTAATGTACTACTCTTACAAGCTACAAGTCACAACTGATTTTACCGCAAGTTAATTTTATTTCATAGTCATTTTTCCAAAGATATTACCTATCATCTACTACTAGAGATTAAAATAGTCCAAACTTACAGAACTACCACTAAATCATAATACAGTCATAGTCATAATACACTGTTATTTTCAAATGTTGATATACTTCTAGAAGGGCTCGGATTGTCACCAGCCCTAAAGGGTCATCAGCCATAACAGAATATGCTCAGGCTAATTTAAACATGTAATGCAGATTGTGAGCCAGGTTAGATAAAACTAGAAAGCAAAAACAGGATTCCCAATTTCAGTTCCTTGCAGCCTTAGTGGGTTTCCATGGAATATCTCAAAACTTCCTTTACCCTGAAAAATACAAGAAAGCTTTTCCACCATGGTCTCGTAATATTCACTGATCTAGTCAATACTCAAGAACCATCTCCCTGCACAATACTTTCAGAGCAAATAATCAGAAATTGACTCTCAATCTGCTTATAAAGTGAGCTATTCTGGGCTGTTCCTATACCATGTAAGCCATGAAACAGTAAGTTTTTGTGTGGTGGTTCTTTCATATTATTCTGAGACAAAAATAGAGAAAAAAATTAGTATGTAAATTTTAGTCACTGAGGATATTAAAAACAGGCATCAGAAATGACCTCCTCAACCCTGCTTTTAGTCAACACTTAAGTCAGTAACTTGGATGAAGACAGAGAAAGCAGGTTGATCAAACTTGGGTAGCAGGTTCGATACCAGAACCCAGATCCAAAAAGATTACAGGCTGGAACGTCAGGCCCTGACTCTGTTCATTTGTTTATTTATTCATTCATTCATTCACCAAAGTTTAGTATACAGCTACTGCTAGGCACATTGTGTTAGATGCTGAAGATGAAAATAATAATAAAAACACAGTGTTTGCTCTCAAAGTACATACATTCCAAGGGCAACAGAGAGGAACACAAGTTAAGTGGAATGATATGCCTTAGTTATCCAGGTAGATGACATGAGAGTCTGGGGAAGAAAAAATGGTCCAGAAAGGCTTCACAGAAGAAGAGGTGATTCTTGAGCTGAAAGAAGTTGAAACACATCAGAGATGACAGAAAAGAGGGGTCCTTCTAGAAAGATAAAACTGTGTGCATACTCATATAGAGAGGCATATATAACTCACAGATGTTTGGGGTACAATTAATGGTAGTTCAGTAGGGCTAGAGCACAGGTTCTAAGGGGATGGTGGGTGGGTGGGAGGGAGGCAGGAAGGGAGGAAAAGCTTGGGGAGTAAGCAAGCAAAAATCAGAATCATTCAAACATTTATTAAGTGCCTACTAGGTACCAAGTACTGAAAATATGCAAGGTATACATTTAGAATAAAGGTATACATCTAGAATCAATTATATAAAATAAAGGCATGTAAGATGTAGCACAGCAGAAGCACTTGTAAACTACACTTAAGGGTTGGTTGATACTAAACTCAAATGAAGAGCTGACAGCATAAAAGAGCTGCCCAAATCACTGGTATGCATTAATAAGTGTACTCAGTGTCTAAAGCAAAGAAGCTGACAGATGATTCCAAACCACTGTTTACTCAACATATCTAGAATATAATGGTCCATTCTGGGAACCCCATCAAGATAGGCAAAAAATTTTAAAGGTTGGGAACAAAGTGAAAGGGATGGTAAGAGAAATGAAAACTATGTTTTAAAAAGTAACATTTCATAAAACTAAACAGGCTTAACCAGGAGAAAAGATCTAAGGATCTTTAAATTAAAGGATCTTTAAGATTCTCTTAACTCCAAGATTCTATAGCTTGACGACAAAGCATAAATTTTAAAAGCTTATTTATGGTGGTTCAAAAGTTTTATTCACGCCATCACTGTCACCAATAAAATACACAGTGTGCCTATGATGAGTAGGATGCAGTGCTAGACAGTGAGAAGAGGAAGATGGATAGGGTGTTGAATCCTTTGCAGAATTCAAAAGTACTAAAATCCAAGTACTTATTTACTTTCAAAGACCAGAGACTAGAGTACAAAAGACAGATCTATAGACAGATATATAGCAAGGTTAAATTATAATAAGTGCCTAAAGATCAATACAGATAGTTACATTTCTGATTAAAAGAAAACTGTACAGTTTAGTCCCTCTGGTTTTATCATTAATCTATATGTAAACTGGTAAATGGGGGTGGGGTGGGGTAGTCTGAACCTACATAACTTTACTATTAGGTATATCCTGATATAAATTTGTTAAGAGCCCTAGCTCTGACGTCAGATTGCCTGAGGTTAAATTCTAGCTACATCACTTACTAACCACATAATCTTGGGCAACCCAATTGCACCTCTGAGCTTCAGTCTTCTCTCTGTAAAGATAGATGAGTGAGAAACTACTGGTTTTAAATTCCTGCTGTAAAATTAATTCCTTAAAACAGAATTACACAAAAATGTACAAAATTAGAGATGACCTAGAATAACTGGCTATGATGAAACCAAAAGGAAATCAAAGTAATCAACATTTATGTGGAAGGCATATTATTATATACAGATTCTTGTAAGCTTCCATTAATGCCTGAGAAGTAGACATTATCCCTATTCTACAAGAAAGTGGGTATCAGCATTCAAGGAACTTGTCCAAGGACACCCTGCTCAAAATCGGTAGACTCTGGAGTCAATCCAACTCCAAAACACTTTATTTTTTAATCCTAGACCACACTACCTCCCAAAATCGGTAACCAAATTTCTAACACCTATCTAGGACATACACTGGTGCACACCTGTGGATGAACACAGGAACTAGAGGGACAGACAGGGAGATGTTTGAATATTTATGACCAGGGAAGTCACTAGTCTGATAAAGCCTAATAGAGGAACCCAGCCCTCATGCCAGGCTGAAACCCTCTGGCTGCTGGATCACAAGGAATGTGTTGGAAGACAACCAGCCATCTTGGGGGAGGTCCAAGGACAGCCAGAGCAAAGAGAAGTGGGAACAAGGGCTTGGGGCAGTATTTCAAACTTCTAACAATCAGTATGGCCTCACCAGTGCATACTAGCTGGATGTGAGCATGCAAGCATGCATTTTTTTAAAAGTTACGGTCAGAATTACAGGACTGTGGCCTCCACATTTCAATCCAGGCATATTAACAACGACTCATTACCAAGTGACTCCATGCACGGCCACCAGCAACATCATCTAGGAGAGAAAAGCAAAGACCCAACAAAGGCCTCCCCAGAGGCTACTCTCTGCCAAAGCTGACTCTGATCTCAATAGAACTCACTGCCTTTGATCTAGCCAGTCCAGCTCAAATATTTCAGGCTCCTTTTTGCCCTTTCTCAGAAACAAGAGGGTAGCAGGAAAGGAAAGCAAAGAAGAAAGGCAAAAGGAAAAGCAGCACAAACAAAAAGATTCAGTGTTCACTGCAGACCTCCAAAAGAAACCAGCCCTGGCACGTTTCAAAAACCACTGTATTCTACCACTCTGTGCAATTCAGTCTTGGCTGCACCTTAAACTACTGATGTCCTAACAGGGTGGATGTGTAAGACCCAGAAAGAAACACTACAGGGACTGAAATCAGTCAGTCTGGTTAAGACCAGACATTTGGGGGAAAGTAGGGCAAGCAAGCCTCAATTCTTCCTAGGTTCTATGCCCGTCATCCTTTTCCCCCTTCTTCTCATAAACAATGTCAAAACAGTAATGATTTCTAGTTAATTCGTTCATTGAATTAGGAAATATTTATATCCCTATTCCCTCAAATAATTTCTTCTGTCCCATTCTCCCTCTCCTCTTTTCCTGGAACTTCAACTGCATGCATATTATAGACCTTTTTAAAATTATCCCACAGGGCTCTGGGGTTCTGTTCATTTTTGTTTCAATCATTTGTCTGTCTGTTCTTCAGATTAGGTAATTCTTATTGATCTAAAAGTTCAGTGATTCTTTTCTCTGTCCTCTCTGTTAAATTTAACCTGTAAAGTTTTTATTTCAGATAGTTTTTCTTTTTTTATAGTTTCTATTTCTGTACTGAGATTTTGTAGTTTTTTCATTACAAGCAGATCTCCCTGCACATAACGAAGTATAAATAATAGCTGCTTAAACATCCTTATCCCCTAAATCCAACATTTGGGTCATCCTGGGATCAATCTCCGTTGATTAGATTTCTTTTGCGAAAGTGTCACCTTTTCCTGTTTCTTCATATTTTGAGTAATTTTAGATTGTATCCTGGATATTGTGGAGACTCTGGATTATTTTATTTCTCCAAATAATCTCGATTTTCATTGATTGTTTGTTTTAGCAGGCAGTTAATTGAACTCAGACAGCAAACTTCTGTCTCTTGGATAGCAACTCCAATCTCCAGTTTAAGCCTTGGCTTGGATCCCCCATGTTCCTTCATGTTCAATGGCTGTGACTGCCCTGAACTGTCTCTTCTGGTGATAACAAGCCATAAATATAAATACTGGGGGTTTCCTATGGACTTAAAAATGAGAAATCCACCCAGTGATCGACTGCCTGGTCCCTTCCTCCACATATCAACTGCCCTCCAGAATCCACTTTGCTGGTTACTCTCTAGTACTTTTAGTATTGTTGTTTTTGTATTTTATCTAGAATTTATAGTTGGTAAATTATGACAGTCTAAGTGAAGCTGGAATTCATGCCAGATTTATAATGGAATGCTGTTTAACAAAAAGAGTGGGAAAATCAATAATTTTATTTCATTTATGGAAATTATCAAAGTAAAATTTTGGTTCAGATTTCTTTGTGAGAAAGAAGAAGTACACACCACCTGTAAAGAAGCACTGAGTAAATATAATAAGACTGGACATCTGTACAAGCTTCTCTCCAAAGGGACTCAGAAACTATGCTACTCTAAACTGCCATGTGCAAATGATGTAAGAAAGACTGTACTGAAAGCAAAAAAACAAACAAAAAACAAAAAACAACAAAAAAAACACCAACAGGAGAAGAACCAGCATAGTTAAAGAAAACAGGAGCAGAGGGACTTCCCTGGTGGTCCAGTGGTTAAGAATCCACACTTTCACTGCTGGGACGTGGGTTCGATCCCTGGTCGGGGAACTAAGATCCCACATGCCGTGCAGCATGGCCAAAAAAAACAAAAAAAACAAAAAAAACAGGAGTAGTAAGTAAAGTAAGTTAACAGGAAAAAGGAGACAAAATATTTAAAATGACAAAACAGTAACTCAAAAAGAAGCATGGGGAATTTAGGTGGCAAAGATCCTAAAAGACATTTATAAGGTTACAAATATTACTATATTAGTTAATTCATATGCTCAAAACTTTTGGATGTTAACAATGTCTTAGCACTTGGACTACATGCTGAGGACAGAGGTGAAAATATATATAATCCTGCTCTCACAGAGCTTAAAATCTAGTGAAAAAGACAAGAAAGCAAACATTTAATACAATAAGATAGATAAGATACAATGGAAGGATATTAGTTCTCATGCTTTCATAACAAACTACCACAAACTTAGTGCCTTAAAACAACAACAAAAAAATTTATTTTACAATTCTCTAGGTTAGAAATCTAAAAACGATCTCACTGGGCTAAAAACCAAAGTGTCAGTAGGACTGCATTCCTTTCTGGAGGGTCTCAGAGAAAATGTGTTTCCCTATCATTTTTTGCAGCTTCTGGAGGGCACCTGAATCTCTTGGCTGTGGCCCTTTTCTCCACCTTCAAAGTCAACAACATTGAACTTCTCTGACCCTTTTTCAACCTCCCCCTCACTGGTGCCCGCTCTCACTCGCACTCTTTCTCTCTCCCTCTCCCCCCCACTCTCCCCCCACCTCCCCCCCACACACACCCCACTACCCCGTCCCTCTACCCACCCCCCCATCACAGCCAGAAAAGGTGCTCTGCTTTTAAGGACTCCTGTGGTTAGACTGTCCCACCTGGATAATTCCAAGTAATCGCCCCACCTCAAGGTCCTTAATCACATCTGCAATGTCCTTTTTGCCATGTAAGGTAACTTATTCATACAGAGATAAAGATGTGGACATCTTTGAGGGGACATTAGTCTGTCTACCACAGGAAGTATCATAAAAGGTTCAATAAACATGAAGCAGGTGAGGTATTTCTGGCCAACAGGGGGTGACACGGTTCATGAACAGTGACACAAGTGAACTCAGCTGTATCTTGTAAGAACTTATTATCATGCTGAGGTAAAATGCAGGGTAAGCTATGTGAGGGGCTGTGTACTCTCCAGCAGAACAAATAGCATATGCAAATGCGTATGCATATAAAATTTCACACAATTATTCAGATAACTGCTAGAAGTTTGGTGGCAAAGTCTGGTGAGAGAGAGAGACAGAGTGTGTGTGTGTGTGTGTGTGTGAGAGAGAGAGAGAGAGACAGACAGACAGAGAGACAGACAGGAGATAAGACCAGAAAGCTAAGAAGAAACAATTCTAGACTGTTAAGGAATGTAGACTTTACTCTAGAGGCAATTAGAGTAATGGTTACTCTAGAAACCATAAAGGTCTATAAGCATTAAAACAGCACGATATGTATGCCCAAGAACGTAATTTCTAGCCATGATGAAGAGACTTGAAGAGGCAAGTCTGTAAGTAGGAAGATGAGAGGCGATTGTGACTGTCCTGATAAAAACTAGTGAGTTTAAATATGGTAATAAGGATGGAGAGGAGAAAACAGATCTGCGAAAGGCAGCCTAGCTAGAATTTAGTGATCACATACCCTTGCGAGCGAAGACTAAGTAGGAATCTAGAAAGATTTTTACCTTGACTACCTAGATGATGGTACTACTGGGAAAAAACAGATGTGCATGTGGTAATTTTAGGGGAATATAATGAGTTAAATTCTAGATATGCTGGTTTTGAGGTATCCTTGATACAGATAAGAATAATAGCTATTGACAATGAGCAAAAGAAAGATGGATACATGGATCTGAAGTTCATGAGAAATAAGTTCCCATAAATTTAGGAATCATTAGCATATAAGTAACAGTTTATGTCACAGTAGACATGAAATCATGTAGACAAGTATATTCAGAAAAGTAGGACCCAACCCAACACTCTAAGGAAAACAAATATTAGAAAGAAGCTGGAGAGTCTGGAGAAGCAAGAAAGGATGGTGTGATAGAAGCCATTAAGAGGAAACTATTCTAGTAACATAGCAAGATTGATGCTTATAATAAAATAATGGCCCTGAATCATTAAGGAAAATTTAAGCTATTAAGCAATCTACTACAGTACATAACGCTTTTCAGAAAAAAGCTGTTCAAAATGCTTAAAATAGTTTTGAAGGGAAAACCTATCAGTTCTAGAAATTACCAACTATTCAAAATGATTTCCCCAAGTTTCAAGGCAGCAGAAATCTGGTTTCTGCTGTGCATATTACATACTTAAAAATCAAACAAATATTTTAAAAAATACTGGAATCTATAAGGATTTTGTGTATGACAAAAAATCTGGAAATAACTTATTTAACATTAGGAAAATGATTAAGCTTATTTAAAACCATAAGAACAACTTAATAGCATGTGCAAATGCTTATAATGTAAAGTGATAAAAGTCAGAATATAGACATGTAGCTCTCTCATACATAATAGTAAGGAGGGAGGGGACAGACTTAAATGTTCAGTGATTATTCCTGGAAGGTTCAATTATGGGTAATTTTTATTTTTTCTACTTTATATTCTAAGGTTTCCACAATGAGTTAAGTTCTACATAGTCCAGAATTTCCATAATGAGCATTACCAAAAATCAGGAAAAAGGGGATACTTACTTTTAAGGAATACTTAAAAGTTATTTTCCTCAAAACTGCTTAAGGCAGATGTCTCATCCCTTAAAGGGACCTACCCTCTATTTGGCAAACATTCAAATCTCTTTTCTTGACACCGTGGCTTAGAAAAGTCAAATTCACAACAATTAAGTAATGTAGATACAACTCAAAGTCACCCTCCACCAAGGGCTAGAGCTCTGTGAAGTTCTGCTGGAGTATGTGAAGACACCGTAAATGGAAGAGCCTAAAATAAAGGCAAATCATTTTGTTACCATACAACAGATGTATGCATTGGACAAGGCTTGATGAAAACAGCTGTGTCCAAGTAGAGGATGACGTACAGATCACCCCAAGGAGTCAAAGGCTACAACCAACACCATGGTGCTGAGACAGGCAATCTCTACCTGCGTCAACTAAGGCTCCTACTCTGCACACTGATGAAAGGATTCAGCCCACTGCTTCCAAAAAAAAGGTAGGCCCTCCCCTAAAAAACTCAATGGCTCCCCTCACCCTTATTTTTGAAAAAGTCTTTGAAGGCCAAGAATGTATTTTCTTCCATTTCATATCCTCCAAAGCAGCTAGCACAGCACCACATCACGGCAGGACCCCAACAGCAGTGAGAAAAATCACTTACTCTGGAAGTCAAATAGACCTAGATTAGAATTCTAGGTATGCCTCTTACTATTTCAGATAAGTTACTCTCAAAGACTGACAAAAACACGCAGATATCAAATAGATTATTTCTATGAAGTCTGGAGCAATTCATTTAATCTCTCTAAGCTTCCGGTCCCTTCTCAGTAAAAAGGGGATCATACCTTTCTCACAATGCTGTTGGGAGGACAAGCAAATATAAGTTGAACGCCTGGCACACAGTAGATAATAAATTGTAGTTATTATTGTTTTAAGTATTGAATGGACTGAGAAACATCTCCCCTGAGCCATAACCTCATGGAACTTTGAGGGAAGATTCATGAGCGCAACAAAAACCCGCAGGCAATAGTTTTACTTGAGCCACTAGACTCACTGCAGGGAAAGAAAGCTGCCAACCTGAGCAGTAAGAAAACAGAAAGCGAAGGCAGTGAGTCTCCTACGGATTCTGAGGCAGTGCAGTCCTGATTATTTGGATTCTGATTAAGAAGGGGTGGTCAGGATTAGTTTTCATCTCTAACACCTTATTAATAGCCACCTCCAACCCAAAGCAGAAAAACCTGTTTATCTAAAATGTTCAGTGTATATAGCCAAGTGACTAAACAATTAAACACTTCTGATTTTGTTTACAACAAGAAGGATGAACTTACAGCAGTTTAGAGTAGAAAGGCACAAAGGACATGAATCTTTACTCCAAAAAATGACCTGAAGTTGGGAAAAATGCCACGGACTACAAAAAGCCTTCTCGGGTTTTCTATGTTTGAGGCAAGACAAGGAAGGAAGATCTAAGACCCACTGCTCAGGGTGGTGGTGTACAAAAGGAAGTACATGAAGGAATTCCTTATCCATTCTAGTTCCTCCTTTTCTCCCAATCAGAATGAACTTCGGACTACACGATAAAGCATAAGTAACAGCAAAGAAAAAAATTAACAGTCCAAGACATGGAGACACTGTCAGAGTGTCTGACTTAAAGGAGTTTGCCCCAGGCTAGAAAGAGAGTCTTCCCAAGTCCTGAAAGATTATTTAAGAATAAAAGAGATGCGATATTCTGTAATAACCTATATGAGAAAAGAACCTGAAAAAGAATGAATATATATGTATATATATTAACTGAATCACTATGTTGTACACCTGAAACTAACACAACACCATAAATCAACTATACTCCAAAAAAATTAATTTAAAAAAAAAAGAATAAAAGAGATGGAGGATTAGAAAGAACAACAGCAGCCTGCAGTAAGAAAGTAGATTCCATAAACTAATCTATTGAGTTTTATCTCAATATCAGACACAGATTGTTAAAGGGATGTTTTCTAAGCCTTGGAGAGGGAAGCTACAATCTAAAAATCCAGCATATAGCCACAATTAAGACACACCAGACAGTTCACGGTTTGTGGTTTTTTTTCCTTTTTAGTAACTTAATTCATCCTAGGGATAGACAATGTGTCTGAATTTCAGCAAAACACCTGGCCAAATCTCCCATGATATTGCTGTAAATGAAGTGAAGAAATCTGGGTTGAGAGAACATGGTAGCCTCAGATTAAGCACAGAGTGAATAAAATTCTCCCTTCCCCAGCACATGATTCTGTCCGTGCTTCTAAAGCCACAGAATGTGCTTCTATGTTAAAGCATGTTCTAGGAATTTGGGGAAACACTGTGGGAGGGGGAGAACATGCCCCATGTCCCACTGTTGCCATCCTAACCCTGTAATAGTTTCCAACAACAAAGCAAAACGAATAACTGATGAACATCTACAAGAAACAAGGTTTCCATTATAGGCAACTCCAACTCTTCACCACCACATCTCTGTGCAATTCTGATAAGCACTTTTACCAAGGGCTTGAAATATCTAATGATAAAATGATCCAATATACGGACTATCTGAGATTAATTAAGAACACTAATATATTGAAAGTTAAGACTGAAGATCCAAAAACCCTGAATGGCTAACAGCGTGTATCAAGGAAGTGCATGAGAGACCAAATGTACCAGGATGAAATTTAATATGGGTATAAATAAATCCTGCACTTCTACATCAAAACACCCAGAACTTATGTCAAAACACCCAAAGGAACAGAGAGAAGAGAGAAGAAACCTATCTTATTGGCATATGTAGAAAAACACCTATGACTTTGGTAACCAACAATCTCTCCTTCTGTCAACAAAATGAATTAAGGTTCTCAGGTCTAGGAAGGTAATAATCTGGCTCAATTTCCTGGCAGCTCTTAAGAGCCCAAACAAGAAAAGCGAACTGAGCCTCAGAGAGTGTTAAGTGGGTTGAGATAAAACAGTTATTAAATGCTAGGTCAAGATGGCAGCTCAAGGGTGCAGGGCTTCTTTTGGGGGTGATGACAATGTTCTAAACTCACTGTGATGGAGAAGCAAGAAGAACTACAATTCTGCAGCCTGTGGAACAAAAATCACATTCACAGAAAGAGAGACAAGATGAAAAGGCAGAGTGCTATGTACCAGATGAAGGAACAAAATAAGACCCCAGAAAAACAACTAAATGAAGTGGAGATAGGCAACCTTCCAGAAAAAGAATTCAGAATAATGACAGTGAAGATGATCCAGGACCTTGGAAAAAGAATGGAGGCAAAGATCGAGAAGATGTGAGAAATGTTTAACAAAAACCTAGAAGAATTAAAGAACAAACAAACAGAGATGAACAATACAATAACAAAATGAAAACTACACTAGAAGGTATCAACAGCAGAATAACTGAGGCAGAAAAACGAATAAGTGACCTGGAAGACAGAATGGTGGAGTTCACTGCTGTGGAACAGAATAAAGAAAAAAGAAAGAAAAGAAATGAAGACAGCCTAAGAGACCTCTGGGACAACATTAAATGCAACAACATTCGCATTATAGGGGTCCCAGAAGGAGAAGAGAGAAAGGACCAGAGAAAATATTTGAAGAGATTATAGTCGAAAACTTCCCTAACATGGGAAAGGAAATAGCTACCAGAGTCCAGGAAGCGCAGAGAGTCCCATACAGGATAAACCCAAGGAGAAACACATGGAGACCACACAGTAATCAAATTGGCAAAAATTAAAGACAAAGAAAAATTATTAAAAGCAGCAAGGGAAAAATGACAAATAACATACAAGGGAACTCCCATAAGGTTAAGAGCTGATTTCTCAGCAGAAACTCTACAAGCCAGAAGGGAGTGGCATGACATATTTAAAGTGATGAAAGGGAAAAACCTGCAACAAAGATTACTCTACCTGACAAGGATCTCATTCAGATTTGATGCAGAAATCAAAAGCTTTACAGACAAGCAAAAGCTAGGAGAATTCAGCACCACCAAACCAGCTTTACAACAAATGCTAAAGGAAATTCTCTAAGTGGGAAACACAAGAGAAGAAAAGGACCTACAAAAACAAACCCAAAACAATTAAGAAAATGGTCATAGGAACATACATATTGATAATTACCTTAAAAGTGAATGGATTAAATGCTCCAACCAAAAGACACAGGCTTGCTGAATGGATACAAAAACAAGACCCATCTATATGCTGTCCACAAGAGACCCACTTCAGACCTAGGGACACATTCAGACTGAAAGTAAGGGGATGGAAAAAGATATTCCATGCAAATGGAAATCAAAAGAAAGCTGCAGTAGCAATACTCATATCAGATAAAATAGATTTTAAAATAAAGAATGTTACAAGAGACAAGGAAAGACACTACATAATGATCAAGGGATCAATCCCAGAAGAAGATACAGCAATTATAAATATATATGCACCCAACATAGGAGCACCTCAATACATAAGGCAACTGCTAACAGCTCTAAAAGAGGAAATCGACAGTAACACAATAATAGTGGGAGACTTTAACACCTCACTTACACCAATGGACAGATCATCCAAAATGAAAATGAATAAGGAAACAGAAGCTTTAAAGGACACAAGAGACCAGATAGATTTAATTGATATTTACAGGACATTCCATCCAAAAACAGCAGATTACACTTTCTTCTCAAGTGCACATGGAACATTCTCCAGGACAGATCACATTAAAGGTCACAAATCAAGCCTCAGTAAATTTAAAAACAATGAAATCATATCAAGCATCTTTTCTGACCACAACGCTATGAAATTAGAAATGAATTACAGGGAAAGAAAGGTAAAAAACACAAACACATGGAGGCTAAACAATACATTACTAAATAACCAAGAGATCACTGAAGAAATCAAAGAGGAAATCAAAAAATACCTAGAGACAAATGACAATGAAAACACAACGATCCAAAACCTATGGGATGCAGCAAAAGCAGTTCTAAGAGGGAAGTTTATAGCTATACAAGCCTACCTTAAGAAACAAGAAAAATCTCACATAAGCAATCTAACCTTACACCTAACGGAATTAGAGAAAGAAGAACAAACAAAACCCGAAGTTAGCAGAAGCAAAGAAATCATAAAGATCAGAGCAGAAATAAATGAAATAGAAACAAAAACAATAGCAAAGATCAATAAAACTAAAAGCTGGTTCTTTGAGAAGATAAACAAAATTGATAAACCATTAGCCAGACTCATCAAGAAAAAGAGGGAGAGGACTCAAATCAATAAAATTAGAAATGAAAAAGGAGAAGTTAAAACAGACACCACAGAAATACAAAGCATCCTAAGAGACTACTACAAGCAACTCTGAGCCAATAAAATGGACAACCTGGAAGAAATGGACAAATTCTTAGAAAGGTATAACCTTCCAAGAGTGAACCAGGATGAAATAGAAAATATGAAGAGACCAATCACAAGTAATGAAATTGAAACTGTGGTTAAAAATCTTCCAACAAACAAAAGTCCGGGACCAGATGGCTTTACAGGTGAATTCTATCAAACATTCAGAGAAGAGCTAACACCCATCCTTCTCAAACTCTTCCAAAAAATTGTGGAGGAAGGAATATTCCCAAACTCATTCTATGAGGCCACCATCACCCTGATACCAAAACCTGACAAAGATACTACAAAAAATGAAAACTACAGACCAGTAACACTGATGAATATAGATGTAAAAATCCTCAACAAAATACTACCAAACAGAATCCAACAACACACTGAAAGGATCATAAACCATAATCAAGTGGGATTTATCCCAGAGACGCAACGATTCTTCAATATATGCAAATCAATCAACGTGATACACCATATTAACAAATTGAAGAATAAAGACCATGATCATCTCAATAGATGCAGAAAAAGCTTTTGACAAAATTCAATGCCCATTTATGATAAAAACTCTCCAGAAAGTGTGCATAGAGGGAACCTGCCTCAACATAATAAAGACGATATACGACAAACCCATAGCAAACGTCATTCTCAATGGTAATAAGCTGAAAGCATTTCCTCTAAGATCAGAAGTGAGATAAGGATGTCCACTCTCACCGCTATTATTCAACATCGTTTTGAAGTCCTAGCCACGGCAATCAGAGAAGAAAAAGAAATAAAAGGAATACAAATTGGAAAAGAAGAAGTAAAACTGTCACTGTTTGCAGATGACACGATACTATACATAGAAAATCCTAAAGACGCCACCAGAAAACTACCAGAGCTAATCAATGAATTTGGTAAAGTTGCAGGATACAAAATTAATGCACAGAAATCTCTTGCATTCCTATACACTAATGATGGAAACTCTGAAAGAGAAATTAAGGAAACACTCCTATTTACCACTGCAACAAAAAGAATAAAATACCTAGGAATAAACCTACCTAGGGAGAAAAATGACTGGTATGCAGAAAACTATAAGACACTGATGAAAGAAAGTAAAGATGATACCAACAGATGGAGAGATATACCATGTTCTTGGATTGAAAGAATCAATATTTTGAAAATGACTATACTACCCAAAGCAATCTACAGATTCAATGCAATCCCTATCAAATTACCAATGGCATTTTTTACGGAACTAGAACAAAAAAACTTAAAATTTGTATGGAGACACAAAAGACCCTGAATAGCCAAAGCAGTCTTGAGGGAAAAAAATGGAGCCTGAGGAATACTACAAAGCTATAGTAATCAAGACAGTATGGTACTGGCACAAAAACAGAAACACAGATCAAGGGAACAAGATAGAAAGCCCAGAGATAAACCCATGCGCCTATGGTCAACTAATCTATGACAAAGGAGGCAAGGATATACAGTGGAGAAAAGACAGTCTCTTCAATAAGTGGTGCTGGGAAAACTGGACAGCTACATGTAAAAGAATGAAATTAGAACACTCCCTAACACCATACACAAAAATAAACGTAAAATGGATTAGAGATCTAAATGTAAGACCAGACACTATAAAACTTTTAGAGGAAAGCATAGGAAGAACACTCTTTGACATAAATCACAGCAAGATCTTTTTTGATCCACCTCCTACAGTAATGGAAATAAAAACAAAAATAAACAAATGGGACCTAATGAAACTTCAAAGCTTTTGCACAGCAAAGGAAACCATAAACAAGACAAAAAGACAACCCTCAGAATGGGAGAAAATATTTGCAAATGAATCAACGGACAAAGGATTCATCTCCAAAATATGTAAACAGCTCATGCAGCTCAATATTAAAAAAACAAACAACCCAATACAAAAATGGGAAGAAGACCTAAATAGATATTTCTCCAAAGAAGACATACAGATGGCCAAAAAGCACATGAAAAGCTGCTCAGCATCACTAATTATTAGAGAAATGCCAATCAAAACTACAATGAGGCATCACCTCACACCAGTTAGAATGAGCATCATCAGAAAATCTACAAACAACAAATGCTGGAGAGGGTGTGGAGAAAAGGGAACCCTCTTGCACTGTTGGTGGGAATGTAAATTCATACAGCCACTATGGAGAACAGTATGGATGGAGGTTCCTTAAAAAACTAAAAATAGAATTACCATATGACCCAGCAATCTCACTACTGAGCATATACCCAGAGAAAACCGTAATTCAAGAAAACACACACACCCCAATGTTCATTGAAGCACTATTTACAATAGCCAGGTCTTGGAAGCAACCTAAATGTCCATCGACAGATGAATGGATAAAGAGATGTGGTATATACATACAATGGAATATTACTCAGCCATGAAAAGGAACGAAATTGGGTCACTTGTAGAGACGTGGATGGATCTAGAGACTGTCATACAGAGTGAAGTAAGTCAGAAAGAGAAAAACAAATATTGTATATTAACGGATATGTGTGGAACCTAGGAAAATGGGACAGATGAACCGGTCTGCAGGGCAGAAGCTGAGACACAGATGTAGGGAACAAACGTATGGACACCAAGGGGGGATAGCGGCGGGGGGTGGGGGTGGGGGTGGGATGAACTGGGTGATTGGGATTGACATGTATACACTAATGTGTATAAAATTGATGACTGATAAGAACCTGCTGTATAAAAATTAAATTAAAAATCAGTAAATAAAATAAAATCACTGTGATGACTGTTACACAACTCTGTGAATATACTAAAAGCCACCAACTTGTACATTTTAAAAGAGTGAATTACATGGTATATGAATTACATCTCAATAAAGCTGCTTAAAAGAGAGCTGAGAATCAAACCCAGGTCGATACCCTTTCCATTTTATTGAAGAGCTCTCTCTTTTTTTTTAATCTATTATTTTAAAAAGCAAATCTGAGGTTCTGTCATTTTCTGACTACACACCTCCTTTTTTGGCTTAACCCATTCCCCATTCCTTCCTTAAAGTTCAGAACGCAGGATAAAGAACATTAAGTCCTGTCAAGTAGCACAACAAAACCCAATGAAGTCATGGAAACTATGGCTCAAGTCTTCCCACACGTTGTTTATCCAGTGTTCACTTTGCTCCAAACAAAAAAGGAATCGCATTTACCTGACTTGCATTTCCAACAGTATGACACCGTCCACATTCCACAATAACATTATCCAACACATCCAACACACAGCTTCAACGTAAGACACTGCCTGACGGCATCAGTCCGTACCACTCCCCAACTCCACCTCTCTGTCCTCATTACAGAATCAGGGTTACTTCTATCCAAGTCTCACACTTTTACATATTAGAATGCTACTTCTGTGCCCACTGATTAACTAAAGCTCACATATTCATTTAACATATAATTACAGAGCTCCTACTACCTGCTAGGGGACTTACCAGGTATCGTGGAGAGAATGCTGAGTCCTCTGAAGGTTTAATCTGTGCTCTCAGAGGGCTTAGAGTCTAGCGAGGGACAAAATCAAGTAATCACATAAACAGAGAAGTGCAACAATATTGCAAAGATGAGGTACATGATATTATGAAAACAAACAATAAGGAGATTTTACCTCTTTGGAGAAAGTCAAGAAAAAGCTTCCTTCAGAAATGAATTTTTGGGATGAGAGCTAAGAAACAAATAACAAAGAGAAGAATCTTTCAGGTACACAGACCCTAGCAAAAGAGTAAATATGACAGATTAAAAGAAATCAAACATGAGTAGAGCAGAGAGAACAGGGGGGAATATGGTGTGAAATGAGGCTGGAAAAGAGTGTAGGGGCCAGACCATTTCGGTCTTTATTTTAAAAGTAAGGGTCATGATTAGATTTTTATTTTAAAAGGCTCACTTATTCATGTAATGGACAACAGAGTGAAAGAAGGCAGGATGTCGACAGAGAGCTTCCAGCTAGAAAGCTGTGGCAGTAATTCAGGTAAGAAGGAACAGCTAGGGCTAGGGTGAGAGTGATAAAGATGGAAAGAAGGCGGTAGATGACAGATATCTGGATAGTAAGCACAACAAGATCTGTTGATAATGTAATAAAAATAGGGAGTAAGAAAAAGGGAGTATCAAGGATGATTTCTAGATTTGCCTCCCATGACATAGACTGACAGTGATGCCATTTATTGAGAGTGGAAAAGAGAGAATCATGAATTCATGTGGACCTGTCTTTTTCCCCAGCAAGACTTTCGATTCTATGATAGTTACACAGTGGATCCCCAAATACTAATTAACTGATTAATGGTATACGCTGGCAACAGCCCTATCTAAGTGATTTCCCCTTTTGAGCCAATATTCTGAAAAATTCTAGCTGAGCAATAGAAAAGAGTTTTCATGAAAACTACTTTAAAACTGAGCTAAAGTTGAATGGCTATCACACTTTTCAGTTTAAAAGGTACACCTCACAAAAGCACACTCCAAAATACTAAGCATATTCCCCTAAAACACCAGAGAGCTGTAAAGTGTCGTATGCTAGACGGAGTTCTGCTGCCAGCACTCGATTTCTTTCCCAAAAACCTTCTTCTCTCCTGCACTAAATAATCAAGCTACAATGACATTCTCTAATAAAATTATAAAACACTATTTTAGTTGCATGTTTAAATGTCCTTTTTATTTCCTACACTTATTGCTAGGATACACTTAAACTTTTGAGTCCTGTTTCTAGGAATGACATTATCAGAGCTAAATGGAAATGTTGATAATAAAGATCCAGTTTCTTTTCTCTTATAAGAGAAGGAAAATGAGACCCTAAGAGGTAACTTGTTCAGAGGTAGAACTGGATGGGACTCAAACCCTGACCACCCAATCCCCTCACACTACCAAGGCAAGTTTGTCCAACATAAAATATTACTTTTACTTAATTGGCCCCCTCTGAAAATTTCTAGTGATTACAGCAGCTGACTGGAGGATTAGAAATACAAAGTTCAATGAATTGCAGCTCATCTTCAAGCCCCAATACAGCCCATGTAGGGCACTGACAGCAGCATCCACACTGATGTGAGTAGAATGAGGTAGGAGAAGAAAGCAACAGCCTCAAAATCTATTATTGCTATGGCTACACTTCCTATCTCATCTACAACCAAAAGGGGCACAAAGCTGCTCTAACTTCCCCCAAAAACAAAGCAAGCAAAAAGAGGAAAAGAAATTCAAATCAACTTCCACTCATTAGTTTTAAAGTTACTGGTAGCAAAGGGAAAGATCTGAGGAGAATAATTTTTAACTATGAGTTACTGGACTCTGAATGTACCAAATTACTATCTGGAACCATTTAGGACAGATATCAGAGTATATGATAATAACAGCTAATAACTATAACTTGAGCTTATGACATACCAAGCTCTGTTATAAGGGTTTTAAAATAAGAAATAATTTAATCCTCACAATAACCACTTTATCTCAGCTTTACAAAAGAGGCAATGGAGCAACAGAGGTTGAACACACTGTCCAAGGTCACGCAACTAGTAAGTGGACAGCTAGTAAGGAACAGAGAAAGGTTTAGGGCCCAGGCATTCTGGCTCTAGAATTTATGCTCTTATTACCGTGCAGTACTGCCTCTCACAGCATACACTGTGAAAACCAAATATTTATGCTGTCATATATTTATACAATGTTTAATGATACGATGGATTTTAAGTTAAATTCTCTTCATCAGAGCCCAGCGCTCTAGGAAGGGCTGGGCAAAGTGGGGAGGAAGAAAAGGCATGTTTACCTGGTCAGACAACCTAGGCAACTTACTACCCCCAGGCAGCCCTCACATCCAACAAACATTTTTCCATCCCATTCCCTCAGTTTCAACTATCACGTATATTCAGATTGCTCTTGACATTGACCCTCTAGCTCTAACTTCTTTCCTAAAGCTCCATACCCTCCTAATTGCCAACTGCCTGCTAGACATCCTATTCTCCATGGATGTTCTGTACCAAACCCATCTCCTATACCCTCATTCTCTGTCCTTCATCCTCATTAATGGTCTCACCTCAAGCTCTCATGCAATGATTTCCTTCTCCTTTACTCCCTACGTTGTATCTCAACAAACTACTATTTTACTTCTACAATGTCTCTTTATCCGTTCCTACCACCCAAGTCCTCATCCTCTCTCTTGGACTATATAGCTTCCCTACTGTTCTCCCTGCCACTAACCATAACCTCCACATTATCACAAGGCTCAACTTCCCCACAGTTTGATTATGATTTGTGTGTCGATTCTCTGATCAAATCCTCCCTCCCAAGAATCCCTGGCTTTCTTCACAATAAGGTCAAACTCCCTAGCCCCAAATTATTATCAATATCTTTATAACCTGCTGCCATTACAACTCTAGCAATACCAGGCTGCTCTCAACAACCACAGCACTTCTACAACTAAGTAAAATACATAGAAAAACTTCAGGTACAGTGTCATTACAATGAGACAACTATAAATAATCTTTGGCTCTCTCTGTCCCTGCCTGAACTTTATTAATTTAATTATAAACCGGCTTTTTTCACAGTTGATAAAATCTTTCAACCCAAGTCAGTCTATAAGTAAGTACTATAATAAAGGTAAATCATAGTACTATGGGAGCCCAAAGGAAGATGTAATTAAATGAATTTTTATCAGAGCACACTTCTATATAAACTACCTCCATAATATGACAAGCAGATAGGAGAAGAGAATTTAATGACATTTCAGGACACAGACTACCTTAAATAACAAATTTTCTGCATCAATGATCACTAAAAATCCTAAGATATATCAGTTTACTATTCTGTCTCCAAAATTACAGTACATCAATCAGTTTTCTCTAGGCTGACTCTCAGGGGTGTCATCATAAACTATAACTTCCACTGTGAGCTCTAGAAATGCAGGTTTAGAGACAAGTGCCTTTCAGTGGTAAAGTGCCAAGTTGTTTTCCTTGGTGTTTTAGGGGCCTCAAAAACAAGGCCCACAAACTATGCTGAGCATTCATTAAAACTATCCAACATCTTTAAAAAATGTAAATAACCTCAAAAAAGGCTCATTCCAAAGAACTATTTTGATCAGATAACTTCCCAGTACTTATCGGAGATCAGAGGATAAGGGTTTTTTGGTTGAGTAAGCATATGGAGGGCGAGGGAAAAGAAGGGAAGAGTTCATTTAAAGTCTCAAATACTCTAAGAGAAGACAAGACATTAAATGGGAAAACGGTATGCGTGACGCTGTGCAAATTCTACCTTCATTTCCTCAGCTGTGAAACAGTTTTCCAAACAGCTGATGATTGTACCATATGAAGAGTTAACTATTCTGTGGTAACAAAATACCCCAGGGCAAAGGGGCTGGGAGAGAAAGCCTCCGGTTAAGAGGTCCAAAATGGAAAGTAGAAGGCCACCCAGAACAAAATCCACTCACCAGGAAGTGCTGCGGGAATCCTGGTGTTAACCTCAGTAAATTTAACTGAATTGTAATACCTTTCCCACAAAGCCTACATGGCCATGTCTTCTGAAAAAGATAAAACCTGATTCTGTATTTCCCCTCAGACATCCTGAAAGGGTAGTGTTTTGTCTGTTGGTACTTCACTCAACCACTAACAGCTTCTCTTTCCAATTTTTCTGAACACGTGAAAAGCAAAAATATCAATGCAAAGTGAAGATTTTACTCTAAACAACTTCCTACTCCCATGTGGATTTCTTCCGCAATCAAGTCAAAGGTTCACTGGCACTAGAATAAAAGGGATAAAAATAATTTCCTTTAGGATTTATTTCCTTTAGGATTTAGGATTTTTTAATTTCCTTTAGGATTTCTTTTCCACACCTCCAAAACCACCTTTTCCCATTTTTCACTGTAATTCACTTGTCCAAATATGTTAAGATGATCCCTGGAGGCTGCCACCTTCAGTTGTTTTCTGTTTTTAGTTGTTTGTTTTAATGAGCCTGAGGTAGCAGGAAGATGCTCCGCTCTAGCCTGAGTTCTACGTTTAGCTCAAACATAACATTCATCAGGAATAAATACAATTCATATAGCAAGTAGTTGGCTCCAGTGGAAAGCCCTAAATCACTAAACAGAACAGTTTAATGATTAACAGAATGGGTTAATATAAAGACTCTAATTTTAACTGTCCAGAGTCCAGACACCCCTCCCCCCTTAGCACTCATTTATACCCCCAGGCCTTAGCGTGAATCACAAGAAAAAAATTTCTGCTGGCATATGTCAGTGAGGGGGGGAAAAAATCTGGATTCCTGTACAAACGTATCAACCACCTTTCTGTTTCCAGACAGGATACTATGGCAACAACATAAGCAACAGATTAGAATAGTTATGCTATTTGGTAAAATGAGGGAGTCAATGGGACATTCTAGCTGTCAAGAAGGCCTTGACAGTCATAAATACCTCCTAAACGAGGAGGAAGAAAAATGAGGCTCCAGGATTACATATGTTCAATACAGACACACTCGCGTGTGCGTGCACACACAGAGTACACTGCAATTGACGCTTCTTACCCATTAACTCCAATGCAAATGGTTTGGTGATTTGAGATTTAAGGGCACTTAGGAGAAGACAGAGGTTCTTTCAATACTCATCCTTATGGCAATAACTCCTGACCCTATCACCAGAAATTTATTTCATGTTTCCACTAACACAAAAAGTTAGAAATGCTGATGTACCACAGAAAAATCTTTGGTGAGTAGCTGATTCATTTTAGAGATGAAGAAACTGAGTGGTCTGCCTGGTCATCCACAGCTAGTTATTAGTTAATGCTAAATAAATTATAATTGCTGATGAAATCAATCCAATTCAAGGGATTTTCCTTGTTAAAAATCCTCACTCTCTTCTTTATCTTTCTATTCAGCTAACAGTACCAAAGTTAAAACTAAGGCTCTTGGAGCTGAAAGCACAGCACAGAAAGGGGAAGAGAAAAAAGCCTTCATTTGAGCAGGACGTAAGGAGACCGTGTAACTTCTAATTCTGAGGGAGAATAATAAAAGGGAGACCACATGAGCCAAAAAAGAAAGAAAATAAGAAATATTTCATCCTCTCTTCTTTTCAAGCCTTTCCAACCATGAAAGAAAATACAGGTTAACTATTTTAAATGAAAGATGCTTACACTTTCTCCCTGATTTTCAGATTTATCACACTAGCTGAATGACACTGGGCAAATAATTTAACCCAAGATTGTAAAAAAGCAGGGGGGAGGTAGGGAAGATGGAGAGAGGGAATACATTTTTAATACTAAAATTTTTTAATTTAATAAATATTTTAAATAATATAATTTTGATACTTCATGGAGCTTAATGAGTTACAAGGCTTGGCTCACAATAGATGCTCATCAAATATTAGCTCTTAATCTTTTCCCTTCCCATGAGAAATGCAAGAAAACAGGTCTGAATCCATCAGTAGACCAAAATATTGTTCCCAAAAACTATGCTATACAGAGTCCATATACCAACCACACAAAACTTAAAGTACTGCTGCGCCAAAATCAGGATGGTAGTGATGGGGAAAGAGAGGTTTTTCTTTATACTTCGGTAATTTCCAAGTTTCTGTAATAAACGTGTTTTACTTACAGTGTTAGAAGTAACTGTTTGGAAAAAGAAAAGAGAATGTTTTAAGAAGGGTTTCATCATTCTCATGTTAAAACTATTTTTAACAAATGTTCAAGTCAGCTTATACTATCCTAAGCTTATCCAACCCAAACTGTGTGTTAAAATAAGATTTCATGATCACCCTCAGAGGGAGAGGATAACAGCATCTTCTTAACTAAAGCCAAGCTGGCTAAAACTCTACTCACTGTTTACAAAGACCCTGTGGATGTCTTAATAGATAGAATCAGAATCAAGCAAAGCAAACTATGGTACAAGACCTCCCTACAATAAGGCCAAGACTCAAGACAAACCCCTTCCCTCCCTCCTCCCCTAACTTGGCCAGAAAATGAAGGCTTCTGTTCATTAGCACATCCAAGACTGAGAGGTAGTAATACAGCTTAAAAGAACTGTTAAGAATCTTTTCAACAAATGGCACTAAACAAGTGAATATCCACATGCAAAAAATAAAAGTAAAAAAGAACTTAAACCCTTAGCTCACACCACACACAAAAATTAACCCAAAAGTGGATCACAGACATAAAACATAAGAGCTGAAACTGTAAAACTTTTAGAAGAAAAGTAGGAGAAAATCTTTGTGATCCTGGCTAAGGCAAAGATCTCTTAGATATGACATCAAAGGTACAATCCACAAAAGAACACATGACAAACTAGACTTATTCGGAATTAAAAACTTTTCCTTCTAAATATTTACATATGTGAAAAACATAACAACATAAAGACCTGAAAAGAAATGCTCAAACTTTCAAATGGCACCAGACTACTGAGCTTAGAGTTAAGTATGTTTCTTGCAGTTTCTCTTGCTATCAAACTATTTCAGCCCCTTTAGTGAAATCCACTTGCATTGTTTAAACCACTCTAGAAGTTTTTTTTTTCAATTTCCACCACACTAAGCCATCCCTAAACTTAATCCTTGGCTTCCGAATGGCCATCAATACTTTGCTAGAGGCTAGGAAAAGAGGTAAGTAACCTTCTTCAAATTGCAATATGACAAGAGTAACTGGATGACTGAGAAAGTATAGTTTTCCTAGGATAAATAAAAGCGTGTGAGAGCTTTGATGCACCACCATGTTGACATCTTTGTGGTGGTTTACTGCTTAGATGTCTCCTTTTCTCCTTTTTGGCAACTGACCGACCTTAAGGTAACTGAAAACTGGTTAATTAAAGAAAAGATTCACCTTTGCAATATCAGATAGGACAATTTCTACTGATGAATACAGAAGAATTGCTCTTTTATCTCTATGACAACTGCCTGTTGAAGATTTTGCACCAGCTCTCTCCATGATATCAAAGTCAAGTCCCTCCTGGGTAGGATCCATGAGTTTACACTATAGTCAGTTACAATAAAAAGAAGCATTTCAGAACACATGAATAAGTTCCAGAAACAGAGAAATTTAACTTAAGAGTTTCACCTATAAAACAGAAATATGCCTAGTAAATACAGAGCTAAAGTTGAATAAACAAGTCTGTATGTAACCTGTAAGCTAGCTGAAAACCTGCTAGTTACAGTCAAAATAAAAGGCAACAGGAGGGGATGACCAGGTGTCTGCATTGATAAAGGGCAGAGACATTTGGACTAGTTCTTCTGGATGCACAAACTGGTTCCGCCAAAGTAATTGCTAGCTATACAAAGGATGGGCACAGAACACCATAAACATGGATAGTTTTGTTGGGTGTTCTTTTTCCTTCACAGGGAATTTCCAAATGCTTGCTTAACTATTCAGTGACAGCCTGGTTTTAATGAACCCACTCCAGATCTGGTCTAACACAAAACACTCATGTGTTTACAAAGCTTAGCTAATAATATTGAAGGGATGATCAAGAAGTCCCCAGAATTGGTTTCAGACTAAAACGAAGACCAAGGAGCTTATGAACCGACTAGATAGTCATAGCATTTCTAAGAGAGGTATAATCTCATTGTATTTTTCCCCTATAAAACAAGAAACGGTAGGAAAACAAAAGCACCCACTGATGACAAAGATGTAGCAAAATACTCCCTTACTCAGATGATACATATTAACTATAATGCAGTCAAAGCATTTTAGATAAAATTTAACAATTTGTAATAAAAAAACTTGAAAATGTTCAGTAATTTTACTTTACCACAAGGAAATAATGATAAAATTGAAGGAAAACTTGCTTTGGAAAAAAAAAATTTTAATCTACTAACAATTAAATTTGATAACTCCAAGCAATAGAATTATGCTATCCCTTAAAATAATATTCAAGAAACTGTATTACATGGGAACACACTATTAAACAGAAAAAAGCAGAAAACTTTATATAATCTGATCAACTATGCATTTTTTAAACCATGTACAAGGAAGGAAAGGTCTAGAAGAAAATCAAAATATTAACTATCTCTAAGTAATGGAATTGTGGGTAATTATTTCCTTTATTATATATTTGCCAAATTCTATGTATCACTTATACAACTGGGAGGTAGCAGGGGGAGGAGAGAGCCCCACCACCAGCACCTTATAAAAATATGATGGCAAATGCTTTCAACCATAAGAAACAAAGTTGTTGGAAATCTTCCCAGAGCTCTCTCTCAGTAGTGTTCTGCTCTTTTAGAGTAATAAGATTCTGCATGATAGAGATCAGTCTGTGGCAAAACTGGCAGGATCATAGATCATTTTTTTTCACCTTATAGTAGCTTCATGAAGCCCAAATTTGCAAAGTGAATGAAAATCTAGTCGTATAATGAAGCTTACATACACCCAGGTATTTTTCAGATGACAAAGTAAAGTTTTTCCTGGTTTCTATACTGAAGTAAAACTGTGTTGACTCCTTCAAAACCTAGAGCTATCCTAGAACAGTAAAGGCATCAACAGTAATCTCTGTATCACTGGTAAGCTGCTACCGAATGATGCCGTGAGAGGAAAGTCAGTAGAATTCTCCCACATTTTACAAACCACTCCTACATAAAAAATGTTTCAGCTATCCTCAAACTGAATCAACTTTTTTTAAAGACTGGCAGAGGCATGAACAGAGCTCAATGGGTTAGGAAAATAATGGGGAAAAAAGATAATCCAAAATAAATATGTGTTAACTTGCATTTTTTCCCCTCATGGAAGGAAAAATACATTTTTATAGCAGATAAAAAGTGGGCAAGATATTGCAGCCAAAATAAACTATAAAGTTAGGCTAAGTTAGAATGAGGTTAGAATGAGATGAGACAGCTAAAAGAGAAAGCTGTTTTCTACTGTTCTTAGGTAAATTCATATATTCTACTGAAAAGGAAAAAAAATCTGAACTGATCTGTTATGTAACGTTCAACACTCAAAAACACAGAATCCCAGAAACACAGTTGGAAAGAGCTCCTCATCTAAACTGCCTCCCAGGGGCTTCCCTGGTGGCTCAGTGGCTGGGCGTCCGCCTGCCAAGGCAGGGAACATGGGTTCGATCCCTGGTCCGGGAAGATCCCACATGGCATGGAGCAACTAGGCCCGTGTGCCATAGCTACTGAAGCCCACAGGCTCCACAACAAGGGAGGCCACCTTAATGAGAAGGCCATGTAGAGCAGCGAAGACCCAACGCAGCCAAAAATGAATAAATAAATAAATTTTGAAAAAGAATCTCCCTGCCAATGCAGGGAACATGGGTTCAAGCCCTGATCCAGGGGGATCCCACATGCCATGGAGCAACTAAGCCCGTGAGTCACAACTACTGAGCCCATGAGCCACAACTACTGAGCCCTTGCACCACAACAACTGAAGCCCGTGCGTCTAGGGCCCGTGCGCCGCAACAAGAGAAGCCACCGCAATGAGAAGCCCGTGCACCACAACAAAGAGCAGCCCCCACTCGCTGCAACTAGAGAAAGCCTGCACACAGCAACGAAGACCCAATGCAGCCAAAAATAAATAAATTTATAAAAAAATAAACTGCCTCACAATGAAATTCAGAAGTAATTAGTAAAAAAGTATTTCTATCAATTGAACTTTCGAAATCTTCAAGTGCTCAGCTATTTCAGTCATTATTTCTATCAGATGATGACAAAGAATCATAAAATCTTAGAGCTGGAAAAATTCTTAGAAATCGTCTGCTCCAGCTCATCAGCTGATCCAGATACAACCAGAGAAGATTGCCACTCTTCCTGTACTTGTAAAAATGCAACACAAATTTATCTTTTAACTTAAAAAAGACCTGAAGATGGGAGTGATATTGCACTGTGTCACTTTTTGGTCCAGAGAAGGTCATGCATACACATGTCACTCATTGGGTAACTTTTCTGTAGACAGCAGTTTCCAACAATCTGCTGTCTACTTCACTCTCCATTTCCTTCTCCCTGACCTGACCACAATATATAACATAAGCATGTTGCTCCTTACATAGTTTTAAACAGTCTATGTGTTCTAATTTCAAACATGGAAATTGAAACAAATAATCACCAATTAAATCATTTATTTCGGATATCCTACAATTAATTTTTGCACAGTTCAGAGGCCTCTTTACAAAGTAAATGGTTTCCCACCCCTACCTTACGTGGCAAGACAGTTTTCCTTAATGGCTTTCTTTTGAAAACTTACAGTGTGTTTAAATATTATAGAGAAGACTAAATGACAGTTTGGTTAGATAAATGCTATTTCTCAAAGTCATTTTAACATTAAAGGCATCTTTTTCATACACAAAACCACACATAGGCACAATTACATCAACCCTTCCTTCTGATCAATAATTGTCACTTGACATCTCTTCTGCCTGCATCCCTCCTACCAAATGCAAGCCCACAAGCACATACAACTCTACTTCATATTTTTCAAGTTTTATCTATCCTAAGGTCACTCTGCTAAAATAACCTGGTAATCGATTTTCTTACCATTTACTTCACTTTCATATTAGCAAGAATATTTTTAAACATAAACCACTCTAAAATGTTTTAAAATATTTTAGAACTTGGAATTTTTATATTCCTCAAGTAATTATCTATGGCTGGAAATAGCAGAGCTTAAGACCACCAACACAAGTCTGCTTAACACTAAGGGACAAAGTACCTTAGTACTTTGGTACAAAGTACCAGCACCTCAATACTTGATCATCTCCACCTCAGAGCTTTTACATAATCTAAATTTAATACTACTATGATTTTCCTATTGGCTCATAATAGGAAGGCAACATTTGAAGCTTACTATTTGCGAGATACTCTGCTAAGTATTTCACCTTCACAATCTCTCTTCGGAGTAAGGTACTAGTACTACCCTTGTTTTACAGGTGAGGAAACCGAGGACTGGGAAGGTTGAATCATTTGCCTGGGGTCACAGGACAGGCAGAACTAAGGTATAAATGCTCCCAACCTGAGTTCTTAATCACTATAATGGCATAACCAGTGGTATTTTGGATTTTCCTGATACACCTGGTTCCTAAATTTGTAACAAATATACTTCTAAACAATGTTATAATGTTTACTGTCCTTGGTTGAGCATGAGCCTCTACACCATTAGTGTGAATGTCTGGGAAGTAATACACTTGTGACTATTCCATCCGCTGGAATCAAAATCCCCAGTGACTATACAAAAAAACAAAACAAAATAACGCTAACTGATGATGAAGATCTGGCCTGGTCCTGGTACAGCAAAGTTAAAACTATGGGTTCCCAGCACAGACATGGATTTCCATTAATTTTAGTTCTATGACCTAAGGCAAGCATTTAAACCTTCAAAACTTTCTCATATGCAAAATATGGATAATAACAATACTACTCACATAGGTATTATTATGAATGTTAAGGTAATAAGTGTAAAGCCATCAAGCATAATGCCTGGTATATACTAAGTATTCAAATGCTAGTTGTTATATGTAATGATTAGGATAGGAATGGAGGCGGCTAGATAAACAGTAACTGTCAGACATGTTAAAACAGGATGAAAAGCAGAAACACTACAAAGGCCCACAGTACCACTTCAAGCCCAAGTGTAGGAATGACTAAGAACTTCAAGACAACATAACTATACAGCTGGAAATCAGACGGGCTGGTTCAGAGAAATATAACTTACAGCTTTTAAGCAACAAACCTACCAAGAGCCACTAACATACACATCACTTTTATCTCCCCTGATGGGAAAGATTCTGAGTCATACACAGCATCTCTCTACAACTGAAGAGAAAGTGTCAGCATATTTCTATACGGAAAACAGAGTTTACAACTTCAACCAATTTCAAACTGCTTCAGAAAGATATTTAGTGACAACTGTTAATGAACTTAAGAAATTTTCACTACTTTAATGCAGATAACTTGAAATTGCGAGCCAATAACACATTACCGATAAGAGGTTCCATTTGACCTGCTAACTAGGATTAAAACATGTAATCAGCACACTCGGTAAACAACGGTGCCTGTCTGCCTCCAAAATACAAATTTAAATTAACAGAGTCCAAATTAATGAGACTTTATAGAAGATGATGATGCTTTGCTATTAAATACACAAATTTATCCCAAAAAATATACAAATAAATGAAGTCTACTATACTAGGTTCTACACCTAACTCCTAGAAAGACTGAATGTACTTCTACTTTGGAAATTCTGCTTAAGTCAATCACAGATAACATTCACAGATCTACTAACTAGACAAGGGCAATGAGCCAAAATGCACTCAAGTTCAACTATTTCCACTTTAAAGTACAGGCTAGAGGAAAATGCAAAGGTTTATTCAGAAGATAAGAACAAACCTGTTTCTGAGAACTAAGAGATTCTCCTCGATGGCATAAATCACTGTGCGTATTGGAATCACAGATTCCTGCCCTGCACCAGACCTACTGAATTAAAATCTCCCTAGTATGTTCTGATCTCGAGCCAGGATTGAGAACCACAGCCTCCCTGTAATATCTGTATAAATTTGTGCTCCCTTCCCCTTCTGAACAGTTGTTTATTTGGTTTTTGGTTGGTTGGTTAGACAATCTATGGCCTTGTGGCACTTATCACAATGCCAGCTGTACATACTTTAGCTCCCAAACTAAATCCTAAATCTCCTGAGGGCCAGAAGGGAGGTTACTATTTTCCTGGGCACCACGCACCACATCATGTCAATAATAGATGCTCAACCAGTAAAGGAAATTAGTCCAATAAAAACAAAATATTAAGAAGCAGTTTAGGGAATAACCTCCCATGCTTCCCTCTTCCCTGGCCTGTAAAACAACTTCCAGATGGACCATTAGTCTTATAAGGGAGACAGGAAGGGAGAAGATCATCCAGGGAAACTCCAGAAGCATGTGATCCTAAATTAGAAACTCAAAAAAATTAAGAACTCAAAATCCACCAGGGAAAAAGGGAAAACACAGATAAAGAGCCTAACAAGTATAAAAGTAAACAATTAGGTAGAAAAGAATGGTGGTTGTTAGGCCATTCTAACAACCATTCTAAACAAAATATACTAATTTGTCTTCCTTGGTCATCAAATAAATGTGACACAAGATCTTTTGAGTCAAGACACAAGTGAATTACAATTCCACTAGCTACATGATATGACTTCATTCACACACCACAGTTTCTTTATCTTACCCTATAAGTGGGGTGAGAACACTACTATAAGATAAGAACAGATAGTTGTAAAGCATGTGGCTCCTTACCTAGATGTTCAATAAAGATTAGCTCCCTTCCTCCTCAGGTAGAAACTCAGAAGGTAAGATATCAATAATAAAAACGAGGATAACCTAGTAAAAGGACCACATGGTCATTCTAGCACCATTTTTGAATGTGTGCCTTCTCAGGTGTTTGCTGTTTTTTGATTCCTGTAGGTGTGTCAGTCCTCAGTGCTATCCTCAGTTACCATCTCTGATATATGCAAAATCACAGGGAAGCCAAAAAGTAAAAGATTTCTGGGCCTTACATTTAAGTCTCTTTTAGAAACCTCAACAGCAGAAATGCAAACCCACAAATGACCATTTAACACCCACCCCTCACCAGCCACTCTGAAAAAAGAGGAGAGGCCTCATCTTTACTGAGGTTCAGGGCCTGACTCCACAAGACGCTGAGAAACAACTTCTATCCTTCACAGCGTTAAACAAGGGTACCATGTCCTGAGCAGGCCTGGAGGAAAGTAAAAGGTGTTACTGTGATCTTGAGGCAGTAGGAAAGGCAAGAGAATCATGTTGAAGAAAACAGGTAAAAGGTCAGCCTTGGTCCTGAGGCCAGGAACAACACTCGAAGTCAGTGACCTGGGGCATCTGGTTTCAAACAGTGCTCAGGAGTATAAACTGGATGGTAAGACAAACTCATTTGTCAATGTTTCTCTGAAAATAGATAATCCAGGACTAAGTACATTAACAGTCTGAATCTTCAGGTGTGGTCTTCTTCTCTAAGAGGCCACCAGTGTCCCTTTTTTTGGACATTATACTTTTACTATTGCAATTAAAAATGAATTTAGCAATTCTGATGGCCATGTCACTCATGACTAAAGTACGCTTATTACGGTCAATTAACGCTCTAACTAACCCAAGACCTCCTTCATCTATTCCTGCATAACTGGTTTTCTGGACCCAAATGCAGATCTTTACGTATACTTCTACTACAATTAGTCTTATCAGATCTGGAATGCTATTTTAATCTCTTTCCACCTCTTTGACCCTTAGGTTTCTCATCAATAAAATGAACAAACTGGACAAGATGATTTCAATGATTTCTTCAAGTTGCAACATTATATTCTAGCACTTACTAAACATTTATGGCTAACATTTTAGTTTTAAAGCAATTTTATTCCCCAGGATTTTCAAAGGACTTTTTTTTTTTCCAAACCACAAATGGCCACAGATTTTTGCCTAAAGGACTCATTATCCTTGCATGCCACTCATGCTCCTGTCATAAAACCACCCTACAGAGCTTTTAGTTCAAGATAACATAACCTTCTCAAAACTTTATACTGGGAAATGGAAGGAGAACAAACCCCAACATTTCTGATGACCAGGGTTCTCTACTCCTATTAAAGCATGAAGAACAAGGTTCTGTTGAAACAGGATTTCACACATGCAATATAAATCTCTAGTCAAAGTAACTATATACATAAGTGATGGCCGCAAGAATTACCTAAAAGAAAATTCCTCAGAGACGGTTAGGAAGGAGAGGGTATGATGTGGAATAAAGTAAAAATCTCCTGCAATACATCATCCTTTAAAAAACATTTAGGGGTGGGGACAGGACTACAGCTAGAACTTCTCTCGTCTTAGGATTTTAAATGACAAAATGTGGTAACTGAGCAGAAACTGCACTCACCAGTCAGGTAAACCTAAATCATCCTGTACGATTTTCCACCAAGTTTTCCCTGAATGGCAGTGAGAACTCAGAATATTTTTTCTCCTTTACATTTTCACGATCACTTTATGTTTTCCTCAGCCTAAATCCAAGTGTGAAAATACTCTTTAAATATGTGCAACTGCTTCAGTTACACTAAAAAAATAAAAAAAACAAAGATTTATCCACAGACTATGTTACCTCAATATACAAGTGAAAGTGCCTAAACAAAAACTTAATTCTCTTAGATTTTTACCTATTTTTGTATGATCCTTGACAGTAATGTCAGAGGCCCCCAACAGTAAAGGCTCATTAATTCACTGTAAGAGATGATTAAGTTCTCAACTCACTGACTGAACGCTGCTCCTTTGCCCACCGCCCTAATCAGCCCTTGGCTTAATAATTATCAAGGCCTCATGCAACAGTGAAACCTTACGTTTAAATTAATTAAGGGAAACACCCATTACTATTACTCACTAAACCAATACAGAATATTAAAGACTTTGATAACACAGAATCCTAATAGAAATGCGAAGCCTTTTGGAAAACCACACTTTCTTATTTTCAAACTAGCCATTTACCACTGCAAACACTTAAGAGTCAAAATTGGAAATTATACAATGAACCATTGATTATCCTATTCAAGGTCCTTTTGGAAGAGTCAATTCTTATTCCACCAACACTGCCATTGTTCAAAGTATATTTGGAGCTTCTCTTTTATAAGGATCTTCAAAATAGCATTAGATATTTATAGATGTGTCTCATTTTCTTCTTAACACAGAATAGTTCTTTGCAATTTATTATCTATTTGTTTCTAAATAACTTTGGGGCTATTTTTAAAAACCAAAACTATCTCTCACCCCAAAAAACATATCTATCCCACCAGTTAATATCAATACTTTCAAAGAGGCCTTTGTCCTGGAATGAAAATGATATGTCTTCCAAGTGTTAAAGTCCTTAGAGGACCTTCTTTAAATGAACAAATACCGTCTGATACTCCAAGAATTACTTCCCAAGAACTGTAAGTTTTTATCTTTTACAATTTAAACATGCCTCCAAAATTATCATTTACAACCATGCTTTTCTTATAAATAACATAAAGGGAATTCCAATAAAAATACAATAAACCTGAATATATATAATGTTGTACAATATTCAAGGAGCTCACTTGTATGTTGCCCATGCAATATATTATAATTAATAAGGTATCAATATCATATTAATAAGAAAATATTGCACTAAGTATTTTTCAGTCATCCATTTTACTACAGGGCATCTGCATTACTGAGATGGAGTTGCTGCCAATATAAGAAAGTGTACAATAACACAACTTCTATCCACAATAAAGTTGAAATGGGTTTTTTCCTTAATTTAGAACCATGTACAGGAATATACTGGGAAGGGTGCAACATTTGGTTTGGTTTGGTTTAATTAGGTTAGGTAGGATTGATAACTTATTCTTTCTTAAACTGCTCCACTGGAAAGGAGCTTTGTTCAAATTACAACAGGAATTAAATCCAAACAAAACCAATTACTCTTCCTCATAGATGAGTCAAAATGGTAGGTAACCTGAAAACTGAATATAGTACTTCTGCATTGCAAGGGACAGGCTCTCCATGCCTCCAAGCCTTTCCTACTCTAACCCCAACTTTTCCCCAACTAATTCCTCCCCATCCTTCAGAACATGGTAACATAAACATCACTTTATTCAAGAAACAATCACCTAATTCTCTCAATGCATGGAAAAACTGGATCAAGTGCCCCCCCCCAATACTCTCCAAAGCACACTATCAAAACTCTTAACACAGCACCTCCATACTGCTGGTTGTTGGTTGACTAGTCTAGCCTCTCCAACTAAAATAATAAACTCCCTGAGGGTGAGATTAGGTCCTAAAAATGTATATCCCAGGACCACACATACTGGTTGGTATAAAGTAATCATTCAAATGACTGTGGATAAATAATTTGCAGAGAGAAACAATGATAGAGCCCATCATCATGTGTATTACTCCTATCAATCCTCTAGTTGTAGTTGTAACAAAGGCCTTAGGAATGCTGATGTATACTGGAGCACCTATTTTAGTGCCAGGCAGTGTTCTAGGTACTGGATATGAAAAGGAGTGGGAGGAGGGGAGAGCTCACTCATAGAGCGGCGACAGTGGCGTTACTAAAACAAGTGTTCCTTAATCAACACGGGAAAATGCAGCTGTTTAACAATGCATACAAACTGAAAACTGAGCAACCTGAGAAATCAACTTTTATTCAAACATTTTAAAACAATATTAATAAACCTATGAAGTAAAGAAAAAACCTATAAAGTTCCCTCTGTTACCCGCCTTGGACCTGGGAAAATTTGTAACTCATTTACAGAGGAAGAAAAGTCTTTGCCTCTTCCATTACACTGTCGAAGTCTGGACAAGAATAAGTATTAGATTGGAGGAGAGAAAGGTAAAGGAAAAATATATATATATATGAACATGAACACACACACACACCCCTCCATAAAAACATCTGCTACGCTCTTGGAACCTCTCCAATCAAATTTTGCTTTTATTTTTTGACAGTGGTAGAGATCATCAAATGTTCCATGCTATTCCTTCCACCTTCTGTGCTCTAATCCAAGCTCCTTTCACATCTCTCTCTCAAAAATGCCCTAAGAGCCAGTGAAGACTTCTCAATAAAACTGCTAACAGAGAGGGAGAACTATTCAGCTGGGAGGGGTAAAGGAATTAAGAGACCCGCTCCAGCTGCTTCAAAAGTTCAAATGTGCATATAAGCCTCCAGCTATTTTTAGTTTTAGCTTTGCCCACCCTTTAAGAGTCTCTAGCACACTACAAGAGCTCTAACACAATCCAAAGCACATTCTCCCTTAATTTATACCAATTCTATGTGCACCATGGACTGTTCTGATGCCTAGATATCTCACAAAAGACTTATTTTATGAGACTCACTATTTTTTTGGTCACCATTTTTTTTCAATCGATTTATTTATTTATTTTTGGCTGCGTAGGGTCTTCGTTGCTGTGCACGGGCTTCCTCTAGTTGCGGCGAGCGGGGGCTACTCTTCCTTGTGGTGCGCGGGCTTCTCATTGCAGTGGCTTCTCTTGTTGCGGAGCATATGGGATCTAGGAGTGGGTGCTTCAATAGCTGTGGCTCGCTGGCTCTAGAGCGCAGCCTCAGTAGTTGTGGCGTGTGGGCTTAGTTGCTCCGTGGCATGTGGGATCTTCCTGGACCAGGGCTTGAATCCGTGTCCCCTGCATTGGCAGGAGTATTCTTAACCACTGCGCCACCAGGGAAGTCCCATCATTTTTTTAAAACTTGAGAAACCACACAAACATAATCAAAACCACTACTGTGTGGATTTCTGAGTCATTGTCCATTTGCACCTTTGTTTAATGAGATTCTACTGGAAATGGTTTGCAGACTTCCACGTAATTCAAGTGTCCTAATCTGTGAAAAACTAGGAATGGGCCAATAACCCCTTTAAGTGTGAAATCTAACATTTTTAGGTGTAATCCCTTAAAAATGTTTTCCAATACTGAAGAAAGGAGTAGAAAGAAAAATTATTTTATATTTCAGCTTCCCTTCCTACAATTCCATGCTGTTCAGATAACTTCTCTCACATAAAATAGCTAGCTCTTGAGCCCCTTCAAAATGTATCTCTGGTCCCTACATTTTTACTCTCAACAAAATTTCCTGGCGTTATATTCTGGTAAAATAGGGTATTCCTCCTCCATGTCCCAATAAGGGTATAAGTTTTAAGTATCAACTTCCAACTTGTATTTGCCTTTTTTATCTCAGGAGATGGTCAAGTGACTGCTTTACAAATAGCTGGGCAATGGTCTTCACGTTGGATAAACAGTAACAACCTTGCACCCATTCCTTCAAGCAGAAAGAGTAACAGACTGGGCTAACAAGCCCAACAATTGCACCCAAAGTCATGGGTCAGACTTTCTGTTCTGGGACTTCCCTGGTGGTCCAGTGGTTAAGACTACGCAGGCACTCCCAGTGCAGAGGGCATGGGTTCAATCCCTGGGTGGGGGAAGTTCCAGTTCCACATGCCTCACGCGGCCAAAAAAAAAAAAAAAGAGAAAAAAAGAAGCTGTTCTGCAGATCATCATAAAAATGAAGTGACAAGAGTCTGCATAGTGAAGCTACCACTGCTGTGTAAGAACACTGTTTCAAGGGTCAGACACCCTTAGGCATCTAGAAATTACATGACAATATAAAAGGTGTGTCTTCTTTCTCCCATCCTCTTCACTCTGTGACTCCAGAGAAAAAAATGAAGTGAACAATTTCCCTTCTCATTGCCCTATTAACCCTGAGGCAATGACCTTTAGCAACAGAAAATATGACACACATGCATGTTTTGTCGCTGACAAAATGCCACTATCTTTAAGAGCTTTCAATTTTTTGAAACAATAAATGCTAGTTAACTAATCATTTCTATTTCCTCTTTCCTCTCACCAAAAAAATCACTGAATTTGGAAAAACATTACTCTCCTCCCCAGCCCAAATAAACTAGAATGCAACAAACTCTTAACTTTAAATGATTAAGCACCTATACTTCCATCTACCTTGCAACCAAGCAATCCTGTACATAATGATATACAGGTCAGTACTGACAATCATACTTTGGGGGATGTTACTTGTATGAAAAGCTCAGTCAAAAATGCACACCAAGTTAATCAACATGATCAACAGGTCTTTACCAGGAACAGAAATGTAGCAACATAATGGCAAGTCACAGACTGTCAGAAGGGGAGTATTTTAAACTTGTTCTGGGGCTCTGACATTTCAACCCTCTCAGTACAATATAATACTTTCTTAAAATGCACACAAAGAAATTTGCAAAGCACTTTCCTGAAATCCTACAATGCTGTGAGACAAAAGTTGTACCTGAAGCAAACACTGTTTTCATGGTGCAATATCCCAAAAGATATACAGTTTGACTTTTCCCATCACCCCCCAGTTTTTCTTCTCAACACCAATCAGATGGGGGGAAAAAAATATCTTTCTGGAAACAATTGTTCTAATTAAACCCTTGAGAATGAGATTCTTAAGAGTTCATTTCTTATTTTAATCCCTAAACATGTAACAATGCCTGGCACACAGTAGGTGCTGAAAATAGACTGCTGAACTATCTACCTTAAATGCACGTACACTATTTCAGCTGTTCCCCTTTTGTGGTTAAAAGTGGTCTTAGTCATTTGTGGTCTTTACTGTTAAGGATAAGTACGTAACTGAATTCCTTAAAATCTCCAGGCTAAGGGTAATTACTTGCCTTTTAAATACTGCTCGACTATTTTAACCTACATCATCTACTCCTGTTCAGAGGGGCAGAATTTCTAAATATGGGAAAGACAATCAAATATCTGCATGACCACAAGGCTACTCTGCCACTTTTTCTAAGGACTTATTTTATTTAACTAGTCAATGCTATAATCATACACTATAAGCGGAAATAAATCAAAAACATGCAAAACTTAGGGCTGATGTTGAACTCTTCATTCCTTGACACTTAAGTAGAATAGAGTAGTGGCAACAGCAGAGGTGCTGGGACTGCACCATCCAACATAGGAGCCACCAGCCAGCCACATGCGGATACTGAACTCTTAAAAAGCAGTCCAAACTGAGATGTGCTATACATGTAAAATACACACTGACTTTCAGACTTAGTATTATACCAAAAAAGAATGTACAGTATCTCAATTTTTATATTAATTATATGTTGAAATAATATTTTGCATATTTTGAGTTAAGGAAAATATTAAAATTAATATCACTTGTTTCTTTTTACTTTTTTAATATGGTCACTAGAAAATTTTAAATTACATATGAGGCTCACATTATATTTCTATCGGACAAACCTAAGCAGGAGCCAGACAGACTTGGGTTCGTTTCCCAAGACCAATAACTCCCGTGGCTTTGTGCCATTTGAACAGCTGATTAATAGTTACACTTAATTTCCCCTTCTGTGAAACTACAACAATGTCACCTTCTTCACTGGGTCATGGTAAGGATTAATGAGCACTTAGGACATAATGGCTAGAACATAGAAGAAACTCAGTAAATGGTAGCACACACAAAAAGGATAACAAATTCTGCCAATGATGCCACTGCGCTCAAATTAAGTATCACAAAAAGTCTGTGAATGGGTTAAAAAAGGACTGTTCTTTTTTTTTTTTTTTTTTTGCGTTACGCGGGCCTCTCACTGTTGTGTCCTCTCCCGTTGCAGAGCACAGGCTCCGGACGCGCAGGCTCAGCAGCCATGGCTCACGGGCCCAGCCACTCCGTGGCATGTGGGATCTTCCCGGACCGGGGCACGAACCCGTGTCCCCTGCATCGGCAGGCAGACTCTCAACCACTGCGCCACCAGGGAAGCCCAGGACTGTTCTTTTAACACTGCATGACTTGTCATTATATTTCAACATTTCTGTTTCTGCCAAATACCCTTTTTAACCATACTGATTAACTTATTAACTCGACAACATTGACCAATACTCCAAAACTACATTTCAGTAATTTCTGGTTTATTTTTATATAAATAATATCTTCTAAGTTAAAGGTCTACTGTTTGAATGATGTTCCAATTTTACCCCAAAAAATCGTATCAGAACGATTCATTTGGTCATACATAGCAATTTTAAATGATGACAAAGAAAAAGCAAAGTCAAAATCCCTCTCAAATGAGGTTTGAGAGGGCTTCCCTGGTGGCGCAGTGGTTGAGAATCCGCCTGACAATGCAGGGGACACGTGTTCGTGCCCCGGTCCGGGAGGATCCCACATGCCGCCGCGGAGCAGCTGGGCCCGTGAGCCATGGCCGCTGAGCCTGAGCATCGGTTTCTAAAATCTCAAAGTCCAAAACTATTGGAAGCTCACCTGGTATATATTTAGGAAAAAAAAAAGGCTTTGCCCCTACCTAGGATGAACATATTAATATTTCTAATACCATTCTAGGGACTTCCCTGGTGGCATAGTGGTTAAGAATCCGCCTGCCAAGGCAGGGGACACGGGTCCCAACCCTGGTCTGGGAAGATCTCACATGGCGTGGAGCAACTAAGCCAGTGCGCCACAACTACTGAACCTGCACTCTAGAGCCCGCGAGCCACAACTACTGAAGCCCGCGCTGTGCTCCGCAACAAGAGAAGCCACCGCAATTAGAAGCCCGCGCACCACAACAAAGAGTAGCCCCCGCTCACCTCAACTAGAGAAAGCCTGCATGCAGCAACGAAGACCCAACGCAGCCAAAAATAAGTTCAAAACTCAAAAAAAAAATTTTTTTCTAATACCATTCTAGAACTTAAACAATCAGCAAAAAAAACAGAAAGCAAGAAAAAGTTACCTGCTGTTGATAAGTTAGCGAGCTTACAAGAAAAGTTTGTTACAAAAATCAAGTTAAGTTGTTCAAGTTAAGCATTAATTAATATTCTTTTGGGAAGAAAGGAAGCAAGAGAGTTTGGTGAACAAAATCCCATATTTCGCTGGAGAGGGTGTGGAGAAAAGGGAACCCTCTTGCACTGTTGGTGGGAATGTAAATTCATACAGCCACTATGGAAGACAGTATGGAGGTTCCTTAAAAAACTAAAAACAGAACTACCATACGACCCAGCAATCCCACTACTGGGCATATACCCTGAGAAAACCATGATTCAAAAAGAGTCATGTACCACAATGTTCATTGCAGCACTATTTACAAAAGCCAGGACATGGTAGCAACTTAAGTGTCCATCAACAGATGAATGGATAAAGAAGATGTGGCACATATATACAATGGAGTATTAGCCATAAAAAGAAACGAAATTGAGTTATTTGTAGTGAGGTAGATGGACACAGAGTCTATCATACAAAGTGAAGTAAGTCAGAAAGAGAAAAACAAATACCGTATGCTAACACATATATATGGAATCTAAAAAAAAAGATGGTTATGAAGAACCTAGGGGCAGGACAGGAATAAAGACACAGAGAATGGACTTGAGGACATGGGGAGGGGGAAGGGTAAGCTGGGATGAAGTGAGAGAGTGGCATGGACATATATACACTACCAAATGCAAAACAGGTAGCTTAGTGGGAAGCAGTCGCATAGCACAGGGAGATCAGCTCAGTGCTTTGTGACCACCTAGAGGGGTGGGATAGGGTGGGTGGGAGGGAGACGCAAGAGGGAGGAGATACGGGGATATATGTATATGTATAGCTGATTCACCTTGTTATAAAGCAAAAACTGACACACCATTGTAAAGCAATAATACTCCAATAAAGATGTTAAAAAAAAATCCCATATTTCATATTGAAACCTAGTACATCTCTATGATGTTAACATATCATACTCCACCACAGATAACAAATGTCAATTCTATTAAGTACATAACCCTTAAAGGACAGGTCATCTTCCAAGTTACAGTACAATTTTAAAGGAGTGTGTGTAGAGGATGCCTAAAATTTATATCTTTTAATGGAGAGGGAGGAAGAAGAATGAACATGGAAACCATGGCCTTGGTGAGAATGGACTAGAGCAAACATACTGGTTTTCAGATGGGTCGATTTTCAGGAGAATGACCTTGACACTATTTCTAACATTCCAACATACACCAAAATTCCGATAATCTATCATGATACAATGTGATACTTTACATGTCCTGTAAGTTACAGCAAGTCACCCAAAAGCTCTCAAATTTCCTTTTCCCCACTGAAAACTAGTTAATTGTAGAAGAAATTAAGCACCTTGGACACACTCATTGACCACTGAAGTCCCTAAAATTGTTGTGGCTACCACTCATGCCCATGGGTACTAATGGTGAGAGGTATAAGGTGTGATTTTACATTAATGAGATGGATGATTTCCAAAGCAATTTAATAGCAGGAAGGGGGGAAATGAACAGAATGAACAAAAGGGCACCAGTCTGCCAAAGTATCTGGCTACCCACACCACAGTCTTGAACCCAAAGTTAATCAGGCCGCTCCAAAAAATTACTGAGGCAAGACCACCACATATTTCTTTTGTTAACTCCTTCCTCAAGCACCTATCACAGAGCTAAACATAAACTGCACAAAGAATAGTTGTTTAGAATAATTCTTAAGTGTCTGGCAGTCCAGTGAACTCTGAGTTTATAAAAGGATAACCTCATCCCATTCTTCTTTAACACTTTCAAGGTTTTAGACTGTATAGGTGACCCTTGAACAACGCATGGGTTAGGGGCACTGATCCTCGGCAAAGCTGAAAATCGGCATATAGCTTATAGTCGGCCCAATGTATATGTTCCTTGGTATCCACGGTTCCACATTCACGGACCATGTAGTACTGAAATATTTACTATTGAAAAAAATCCACATATAAGTGGACCCACATAGTCCAAAACAGTGTTATTCAAAGGTCAACTCTACTTCCCTCCTTCCCTCCTCAACTCCTCAACGCAGATAAAGTTGCTCTATCATCTGTTTCCACCTTTGTTCAAATCTTTCTAATGCCATTTAACATACTGGCTCAACATCCTTCTGTTTACAAATCTGCCTTGACCCATGAATTCTGAGCTTACTCAAAGCACCAGCTCAAACACCTCCCGTCACATTTTAGGAGCTAATAATGTATCTACTCATATCTCACTTTAAAAAGTCATTTCTCTCTGAAGTTTCTCAGGAGACTAACCAAAGAAAAATGATCAATTTCTAGAATAACTTGACTACCACCCCACACCTGAAACTAAAATTTAACAAACAAAACATCCCAACCCCAGAGAACTCAACCAAAAAACTTCACACAACACCCTTCGTCACACTCTGAGGTTACAAGTAAGATTTTTTTTCCTCATCAAAAAGCCGCAATCCTACATAATACAAAGCCCAGAATCAAATTTAGAAAACAGAAGCTAACCCTTCTCCCAAGCCGTGTAGGTGACATCCAGTCATATACTTCCCAAATACAATGGGAAAGCTGAAAGAAGAAAAAGTCTCAAGCATATGCCAGCAGTCTCAGAGTTAGGACATCTTTTCAATTTGTCATTTGCTCAAAGACAGTCATTGAAAAGAACCAAGAACAAATTAACCATTCATCTTAGAAATGCACCCACACCAAGAAAAGGCATTCTGACATAAGAATTAACAAAATATGTAGTACACCAACTTGCTTAGCCAATTCTGGAGCTCCCTAACTCTTCCCAAATTACTAAATAAAGGAACACTCTGAAGCCGTATCATTTGTATTTATAGTACATTTTCCATCTTCATTCTCTATATAAGCAGCTATATCCCACTAAAACTCATTTTCATTTATGTGTGGGAATCTTTTTTGTTAATTATCATTGGAATGAACAGCTACTGACCAGTTCAGAGGCAAAATGCACAATGTTCATATTTTCCTCTTCTATTTTTTTTTTTTACTGTGCAACTATTCATAAGTTTTCGTTTTATTTTCCCCTCATTTTAAAAATCCTTCAACACAATTAGCAATTCAATTCTACCGCAAAATACAGTTTTAGAAATAAATACGCAATCTTTACAACAGTTTAAATTTGCCCCTGTCAAAGCCTATTTACATAATACAAATCCAAAGGACAAGTTCCAATTACACACTGGCAACAGCAGTGCTGAGCAAATGGAAGACTTTGGTTTGAAAGCACATTATGAGAAACCTGGGAATAAAACGAGTTGGTGAAGACCAAAATATGAAAAAAAGAATTACACCTCCTTTCCCTGCTCTTTGGGCTAAAATAGGTACTCATATTTCCATTTCCATTGAGGCGGTTACAAAGAAAGAAAACAATGAGAGTTTAATAATTATAATAAAGTATAACAAATATACAGTCTTTAATAAAGAGGTATAATGTGTAATATAAATAAAGTTCATATAATTACTTTCAAAACAAATTTACAAAGACAATTTTGAAGTATCTAAACAGTAGAAAGTCAAGCTGCTTAAGCATTTGGGACACTGAAAGTACAAACACTTGTGAAGTTCTCTCGGTCAGCAAACCTAGCAAGCAGAAACAAGCGTTCTGCAGATGATCCCAAATGCGAGGGCCTTACTGTACACCATCCAGAGTGGAAACTGGCAATATACACTCCTGTGCAGGGTGCGTGGGTGGGGTAGCTTCCCCTTTTCTCAATCTGCTTTCACACTTGCTTTTCTCTGTCACCTGATGCTCTCAGCAAATAACCCAAGAGCCTAGGATCAGACAGACAGTGCTAACCTCACGCTCACTGCCTTCAACTCCATTCCTGTTTCCTCTTCTGCCAGTGGGGGAACCCATTGCTGATCCAAAACAACACTTTCAGATGACCTAAGTTTCTGTACCCCTGAATGAAACCAAGAAGGGCTACTAGTCCAAGCAGTGGCCTCTGAACTACAGCCACCCTGTAAATCTCCCCAACCTTGAGCTCCATTTACATACTAACTACTACTAATCTATAAGACATAAAGCCTACAGCCTTCCAGTGAGGGTCTGCTGTGAAGTTTTGCTCACTTTCTAAGGATCTGGTTCCACAAAACAGTACAAGACTACAGCCTGGGTTCCCAAAAAAAAAAAAAAAAAGCACAGGCGGGACCTTCAGCCACTGCGTGAGCCCTGCATGAATCATCTTCAGATGACGCACTTTTCAGGACTTTCCTGAACCACTTTCCTGGTGGTCCAGTGGTTAAGACTCCAAGCTTCCACTGCAGGGGCACGGGTTCAATCCCTGGTTGGGGAACTAAGATCCCACATGCCGCAGCACGGCCGAAAATAAAAGATAATGTACTTTTATTCTAATGACTGATCTGCAGTGTGTATACAGTGCTGATTCATAACACACGCTTTTCTGTGCAGTGGTAGAGCAGCATGAAGAGCTCAGGCTTTTGAATCAGACTTGAACGAGGCCTAAAACTTGGATCTGCTACTTACCTCCTGAATAAGTCTGAGCCAGTGACTTAACCGCTCTGTTTTCCTGTGCTTTTGTGATTTGTAAAACTGGGAAAACACATGTATTGCAAGATAAAGGATCCAGCATGCCCCACGGTGAGGGGGTACTATAAAGACTGAGATATGATAAAGCTAATAATTTTCACTGCTTCATCAAGAACATTTAGTGAAACTGGCACCATCTTTCACTCCGAGAACACAACTGTTCAACTGCCATGACTACTCAAGCTCAGCTGAGAGCCCCCGCCTTGGCTCCTGCTAGCACATCAGCAGTTTCAACCAGCACTGCTTTTGCAGTGTCAGTGCCTACGTCTGCACAGTATAAAAATGTAAATAACATGTTAATATTATGAAAATAGTGCTGATCTCACAGACCCAGTGAAAGGGTCTCAGGAATCCTCCAGGGTCATGCACTGACTATACTTTGAGAACCAATATTATAGATCAATGAATATCTATCAATGACCTATATGTACAGGATTGTACAGAGTATAAGACATGATTACTACCTCAAGGAACTAAGGACAGGATACATGCGTGTGCGCACACACACACACAAAGGCAAACAATACAGAGCAGTTAAAATCAACTGCTTGATGAACAGCCCAGAAAATAAGTGCCATAATAATTCTGAAGAAGGGAGACGATCCCTATGGGTTGGAGCAGCTGGAAAAGGATTCAGGGAGGAAATGGATTTGAATGGGGCTTTGAAAAGCAAGGCAAGGAGAAGAGGTGAGAGCACTACAAGCTGAGGGCACAGCAGGAGCACAGGCATGCTCAGGGCACAGTGAGGAAATCTGAAGTCACAGACAAGGAGAAACGTCCCAGCTGCCAAGCTCCTTAGCCCAGCCAATGAAAATAAAATGCCCTGACCAAGAACCCCAACACAGTAATGACCTGGGAAGTAAAAAGGCTGGAAAGGAAGGTTATATGGTTATGGTGGAAGGAGTCTGACTGCCAAGCTTAGCAGTTTGAACTTGATCTTGGGAGCATCACGAAGCCCCTGAAAGAGGTTCAGTTTTCATTTCTGAGGTGCTGTGGAAAGACCAGTCTAAATAGTACGCAAGAAGAATAAAGGTAAGAGAAATATGAAGCAGGAGACCTGTTTGGAAGCCACTGCCATGATCCAGGTCAAAGTCAATGAGGAAGGGCATGAGCAGGTTTCACGTAACTACAACACGAAAGGGATGTTACACAAAAGAAGCTATGGCAGGGCCTGGTTCTAAATGGACAGCTGGTGATGAGGGACCAGCCGAGGGAAATAAATTGTGATGCTTATTCTAATAACCATAGCTATGAGGCATGAAAAAGAAAGAAAGGGGAGCGACACCATTCAAGAGATACTAGGTCAGGAAACCACACCTAGAAAGCAACATTCCAGAAAAAGAATTCCAACCCACCTTCAACTAAACCCAGAAACTCTAAAGGAAAAGGGAAGAAACTGATTCGTTGGTTTGAACTCAGTGAATTTACCTCAGAAGCAACAACTCTCCCTCATAATTTAATGTTTGTTAAAAGAATACTGGCTGCATCAAAGGCCACAATCAGAAGAAAAGAATGGGAGAAAACATTTGTAAATCATATATCCTATAAGGGGTTAATATCCAGCATATATAAAGAACTCCTTCAACTCAATAACAAAAATTCAAATCCAATTTAAAAAATGGGCAAAGAACTTGAACAGACATTCCTCCAAAGAAGATATGCAAGTGGACAATAAACACATGAGAAGATGCTGAATATTACTAATTATTAGAGAAATGTAAATCAAAACCACAATGAGATACCACCTCACACCCATTAGGATGACTCCTATTGAGGGGAAAAAAAAACAGAAAATAACAAGTGTTGGAAAGGACATGGAGAAACTGGAATTCTTGTGCACTGCTGATGGGAATATGAAATGGTGCAGCCACTATGGAAAACAGTATGGAAGTTCCTGAAAAAATTTTAAAAACTACTATATAATCCAGCAATTCCACTTATAGGTATACACACTCAAAGAACTGAAAATGAGGACTTCAAGAGATATTTGCATACCCATGTTCACAGCAGCATTATTCACAACAGCCAACAGGTAGAAGCAACCCAAGAGTCTATCAATGGATGAATAAACAAAATGTGGTACATCCATACAATGAAATACTATTCAGTCTTAAAAGAGAAGGATATTCTAACACACGAGTGAACTTTGAAGACATTATGCTAAGTGAAATAAGCCAGTCACAAAAAGACAAATACTATATGATTATACTTATATAAGGTACCTAGAATAGCCAAATTAAAAGAAAGAAAGTAGAATGGTGGTGGCCAGGGGCTGGGGGTTAGGAGAAAATGGGTAGTTATTGTTTAATGGGCACAGAGTTTCAGTTCTTAAGATAGATGGTGGTGATGGTTGCATAACAATGTAAATGCACTTAATACCACTAAACTGTACACCTAAAAATGGTTAAGATGGTAAATTTCATGTAATGTGTATTTCACCACAATTAATTTAATTTAAAAAATAACGATTACTGGCACACAGTAAGCAGGTGGTGTCTTCTGGATGAATAAACTCTAAAACAGACAGTAAGCAAAAACAAAAACCGGTGAAAGGGGTAATCTAAGCCAACCTCCTCCAGGAAGCACACTCCTTCATACCCACCGTGCCAGAAAGAATCATGCCCTAAGTACACAAGCATTCACCCAGCAGCCTAAGCTGGAAACTTCCAGTCACCCTGGACAACTACCACCCCTTCCTGCCCACCATCTACTCACCAAGCTTATTAATCCATTCGACCTTGACAATGTCCAGGAGATCTGCTGACACCCCTCTCTTCTCACTGCACCATCCAGGCCCTCATCACCTCTGTCCTAAACTATTGTGATGGTCTCCTCTACCTCTTCTGAGGGGCAGTGCTCCCCTGCCCCCCACCAAGTCACTACCTATACTGCTCCCAGAATGAACTATCCAAAATAAAAACAGACGATCCTCCCTTTAACTTCGGGAGGGCAAACGCAATTCCCTAGAGTGACACTCTGTGGTCATGTGACATGGTATGTGACACTCCACCCGTTCCACCTTAACTTTTCAACCTAATTCTGTGGCTACACCCCACCCACACTACATACCTCCACCCACTGCTCACTCTGCTCAAGCACATCGGGCTGGCTGTTTCTCTGCACAGACTCTGTCCCTGCAGGACTGTGTTCTATACCTTCTCTCCTCAACCCACGCCTGGCAAACTCCTATACTCACACTTTAAGATCTAGTCCAGTCACATCCCTCATCTGTGTTCCTTAGAGCTTTTTATATATCACTGTTACACCACAAATTTCCATCTCACCCAAAAATTATCTTTGCATTCCTAGTGGCTGGTTCCATTCGTTCTGCTCATTTTTTTTTTTTTTAACGAGCTAATACTACTTGTACCTATGATTGGCATAATATTTACTCTTTTTGTTTTGTGAGCAAGATGCTTATCCTCCAGAGATGAGCCTTCAGTGAAATGGGACTGTGTATTATTCTCTATCAGTTCTTTCAGGGCCTAGCCCATAATATGATGTTTCAAATGTTTGCTAAACAGAATCCCAAGATAATTTACCCCTAGAAACAAATCAACTTAGCTTCATGCTTATATACTTTCCCCTCAGAGTGTCTATGCTCTGCTTGAAAACGTTGATTATGAAAATTTAATTGTACTTACAAAACTTAGCAAAGAAACAAAGTTTCAAATAACTTATTAGAGCACTAGACAATGCTTGTATCCTAAAACAGGAATACACAAATATCATAACTAACTTACTTCTCAACAGGAGCCCACACTGGGAAGGTCAGTGCCTGCCGTGTAGGTTTTCTTTTACCTTCCAACATCCTATAACACGATTTGTACTTAAAAAATCTTTTCCCAATAACAGCTACAATTACAGATGAAATCCAGCAACATGCTATATAAAGCAGGTGTTGCTTTCTCCATTTTACACACAAGAGAACTTCAGCTCGAAAAGGCTACATTATCTAGCCCAAAGCCACAAAAACTAGTTAAGAGCAAGCATGACTTAAACCCACACTCATGAAACCACACAAAGCTGTGGGGATTTCAGTCAAGTCCCTTTATCTCAGGACATAAAGCACACTAACAAAAACAAAGGGAATTACTCCACTATTACAGAATACATGGTTTAACAGAAGATCCAGAAAAAAAGTTCATCCAGTCACTCCTTTGTGTCGCAACATTATTCTACAAACATTATCATATGCAACATACAGTGCTTCCTTCAAGACACATCCAAACCATCCTTCATTTTGCCCCAAAGGCCACTCTGTTAGAAAAACCTAGAACTGCCTGCAATTTACAACAGAAAGAACCTTGGCTTTGGAGTGAGACTGATTTTGACCAATGTTCTGGATCCTGCTCTTACCAGATGTGTGGCCTATACAAGGATCCTAGCTTCTTTGAGCCTCAGATTCCTTAACTGAAACATGGAGATAAAAATTCCCTCACAAGAGAGTGGATAAAGTGAATAAACAGCATCCAGCATATAGTAAGCACTCAATAAATCCAAAGTCTCCCTCATCCTATCCCAACTCCACCAGGATGCTGTCTCCAATTTTTGCAACCACACTAGATTAGAATTCAAATAAAGTACTTGGTCCTCTGTAAAATCAGGAAGAGAATCATAGATTCTTGTCAAGCCCACTTGTTTTGAGGACATAAAGGTCACAACCAAAACTAACAAAGTTAGCTAACAGCCAAACCAGACAATAATCTGCATCTTTTTAACCACCCATTTTGAAACTCTGAATCAAGGGCCCACATCTTTCAGGAGATTATCAATAGAGACAGCAAAACATCAAGACAAAACAAAGTTTGAATTGGCATACATTCTTATGCCCTAGACTCATCCCATATGTCACATTAAAAAACTCTATGGTAACTCTTTAAGAAAACACAAAACAGACCTTATGCTGTGGTAAAGAAGACTCAGCAGGTGTCAGTGTGTCAGAATACAGCATTCTAGATGTTTTTTTTTTTAAATGCCATTGCCACATAAGGCCCTACTACATAACCATACATAAGTTGCTAAGAATGTACAAATACAAAGATAATAACCAGAAGGCAGCAAGTGCAAGCAAGGAAGGCAGAAGAACTTTAAAGATAACTAACACAGGGCTTCCCTGGTGGCGCAGTGGTTGAGAATCTGCCTGCCAAGCAGGGGACACAGGTCCGAGCCCTGGTCTGGGAGGATCCCACATGCCGCGGAGCAACTGGGCCTGTGAGCCACAACTACTGAGCCTGCGCGTCTGGATTGTGCTCCGCAACAAAAGAAGCCGCAACAGTGAGCGGCCCGTGCACCGTGATGAAGAGTAGCTCCCGCTCGCCGCAAATAGAGAAAGCCCTGCACAAGAAATGAAGACCCAACACAGCCAAAAATAATAGATTAATTAATTTTTAAAAAATATGAATAAAAATCCTTCTCTAACATATGTAATGAGTACCTATATTAAAAAAAAGATAACTAACACAATTTGTCAAACAAAAGCAAATCAATCACTGACTGACATTTCAACAGGACCACAATCTATCAACCATTCACTCAGTAAATATTAGAGTCCCTACCCTTTGCTGGGAGCTAGGTGCTAGGGAAAGGTGTGACTCTACCACAAGCAAAGGGAATAAGACATAACATAAAAATTCACAACATAGGAGAAAAAGTGGTGTGACAAAAACACCTGAGAAGTCAGAGAGAGAGATTATATCGAACTATAAGAATGAAGCAGGGTTTAAATAGGAAACATCCTTCAAGGCTCCTATCAAAAGCTAAGTCAAATTTGGACATGCAGAGATGGGAAGGAACATTCTGTGCGTCCCCAGAGTCAAATCTCAGCACTGGCACACAAAGTGGTCAATAGGTGTTTCTCAACTGCATGAATGGGCAAAGGCACATGCTGGAGGTACAGTTCACTGTAGCAAGAGAACAGTTTTAAAGCATGTGGCAGGTCTTACGCAGATTTTATTCTGTGAGCACTGAGGAACTATTAATGTTTTCAAATAGGGTAGTGATATGACCAAAGCTGTGCTTCTGGAAGAATAAACTGACATAATATAAAATGGATGATAGCTAAAGAGAAACTCTGCTATTTAATATGTATTTAATATCATTGAGCTTATCTACATCCAAAATAATTCTGCTCTGCTCTCCGTCAGTCCCTCTCCTCAGCGATCTGTTACACTAATGAGTATTGACAACACATGTAGTAACATCAGCACAGGCTAGGTTATACTATGCAAACAACCAACCAGAAGGTGGTAGAGGCTGAACTCAATAAAGTTTACTTCTCGCTCACTCAAAGATCAGCACGGTTCCAGGAAACTCTCTAGAGCAGCTGTCCTTCATGCCTGGACTCAGCATTCAGTCTGCTCTAGTCATACGGTAGGACCCCAACAGTAGGGAAAGAGAAAGGATTTCACATCAGCTTTTAAATACTTCCATCCAAGCGTGATGCCTGTCATTCCTGCTCGCATTTCATTGGACAAAGCAAGTCTCATAGCCACGTGGACTTGAAAGAGGCTGGGCAATGGATCCTTAATAAGAATAAGAAAGGAGAACTAGAAACCTTGGTGAGCAGCACTAATGCCCATCACAATGTGTTGTCTTTACAATGTCCAGTAATAAACTAATTACTAAGTAAATGCCTAGTTTCTTAGCAATTAGATAACATCACAGTAAATTTGTTCCTGAGGCACCAAAATTATGACCAAATTTCCCATATAGCTTTATGGATATCAAGAATCTCTTTCTGATTACTAAACAATCTAATCTGACTTTAAAGAATTTTGTGTCATCTATTGTATACTCTTGTTTTTTTTCACATCTATTATTCTTTTAGGAATAGTTTCCAAGTTTTCGTATAGACTATTTCATCCTGCTCTAATTAGAAAAATGTCTCATTTATTCTGTATTTACAAGATAAGGAATATATATTCAGTCTGATCAAACCATTTCTGCCCTATGATTGAGAGTCCTTGGCATAATCTTAAGCAGTTAAGAACAATGAGGGAATTCCCCAGTGATCCAGTGCTTAGGATTCGATGCTTTCACTGCCGTGGCCTGGGTTCAATCCCAGGTCAGGGAACTGAGATCCCACAAGCCGCGTAGTGTGGCCAAAAACAAACCCCAAAACAATGAAAGCTGCCAATTACTTATATTACCTGATTTCATTAGTGAGAAACATGAGTAGTAATGGTGCTATTGATAATTTCTTCACGCTACAAAACTCCTGTAAATTTAGGAAAGGCAAGCAACCAATAAAGCATGCACATATTTTAAAAGTGCAATCCTAGTTTCAAACCCCAGCTCTATCTCTTACTGGCTGTGGGAGCTTGGCCAAGCTACACAATCTCTGTAAGCCTCAATGTCCTCACCTACAGCACAGTTAACTCCAGCAACTTCACAGACCATCCCAGGGTTAAATGAGACAACTTATATAAAATGCTACAAGGCAGCTGCTCAAAAAAGTGGCAGGTAGTATAAATATGTTCTGATAAGCATGGAATATGATTTTCTTTACCCTTTTATTAGGATTATGCAAGTTATGAGAGGCAGAAAGTACTTTGATTTCTAACTGTGTATTGAGAAATAGCTCATGTGCAGCGGACATCAGAGCACAGCCAAATAGTCAAACACCACAATTATCTATTGTGCTGCGCAGTTACTTTGCAACTGAGCCAATAGTTCCCTAACTCTGAGAGAATTACACGAAGAACAAAGACTATGGAAGAGTATTCACAAACTCCACATCTTAGCATCCAAAAGCATTTTCAAGATGTTTCAGTCTAGATGTTTCCAAACTGATTCTTGGCAATGTGACTTTCTTCAAAGTAAATACTACAGGAAACCCACAAACGTAAAATTAAAAAAACTGGAGTTACTCTATGGGGGACAATTTGGTCTCTTCCTCATGCCCTGCCCAACCCCACTTGGCCCCCTGATACAACTCTAAGGAATCCCCAGGGCTTGAGAATACCATTTGGGGTGGGGCGGGGGGGGAGGAACTAAACTAAAAAACAAAAATGAATGCACTTCACTTTTAATGGCAGAAACTGGGGATGGGATGGGTATATCTAAGTGACCTGCCCAAGGCTGTCAGCAGCAAACTAAGTCCAGAACCCAAATCTACTGAATTGGAAGCCAGTGTCTATCCACTAACCATCAAGTTTTCCTCAGCTACAGAATGCTCTGCATCAACATTTACCCTTAGCATCTTTATCACAGTCAGTGAGTTTCAATTCTCTGATTTTATATCTGACTCCTTACTTTCTTACTATTCTTATATTATTATATTACTCTCACATTACACATTCTCTTATTACTTTGTTCCCCATTAATCTTGTCATGTGTCCCAAGACAACTGCAGTGAAACATCTAACTCCTAGCACTGGTACATTACCAGACCTATTATGTTAATGCCCAAATCCATAGGCCAGGAAAGAAAAAGTCACAAGACTCAAAGGGAGAACCCTCTGAAATGTTAGAGGCCGAGATCCCAGTCCTTGCCTGCTCTGCTCAATGTTATTACTCCCCTTTCTATCACCAAAAGGGCAGTTTGTCAAGAAAATGCTAGGATTAAAATGACTAACTTCTTTGATAAATTATAGCTTAAGTTACCAGTGGGAGGAAACAGTGAGAAAGCAGGATGGCACACTTTTAAGATTCAAGTCCAAGCAATGTGATTGTAAGAGGAAAAAGAGGAGGGGGAGGAGGAGGAGGAGGAGAGGAGAAGGAGAAAAAAGAAGCAAGAAGGAAAGAAGGAAGGAAGGAAGGAAGAGGAGGAGGAGGGGAGGGGGGGGAGGAGGAGGGGGAGGAGGAGGGGGAGGGGAGGGGGAGGAGGAGGGGAGGGGAAGAGGAGGAGAAGAAGAAAGAAGAATGCTCACCTGATCCCAAAAGATTTCCAAAACAGAGGCCCTTTGAAAATTTAGGTTGGCAGAGAAGATGTCCTCAAAATTCCACTTAAGAGGGTTCCTACCAAACCAAAATAACCGCCAGACACATCAATGAAATCTGAACAGTTCAAGAATCAGGTACGCTACATAAAAAACTGGGTATTTCCAAGAGGATCACAGAAGTCCTCCCACAACTGAATAACAGCCTACATGTTCTGGGACAACACTATTATAGAGCCAGCATAAATCAATTCTTCTACTTCTAGTGAGGATTTATCTACTAAATTAACCAGCAAATCTTTCTCTATAACCAGGACTAGGCTAAAGATCAGCAAGATAATACTGCTAAGAATGCCCAACAGAACAGAGACACTTTGGTGAATCAAGAGTACCAGGAGACCAGCTTATGCACCTATCTGACTTATAACTCACTATGCAACTAATTCTTCCTACCTATAGTACAGAAAATCTTAACATTATCTAATTAAAAATCATTGCTATCATAGTTAAGACCAATTAACTCATCCATCTCACAGAAAAATGTTTGGCCAGATTAGTAAGTCAAGAGCATAGACCAATGTTTAATTTGATTATTTTCTTGGTTATTTAAACCATAATGTCAACACATGACTGTGATTTTGGGAACATATGTGAATTCTGCATGTTCATAATTAAATTAGATGTAATATTAATTTTTAAAGCTTCTTATGTTCATTTGGATGTGGAACAGAATGGCCACAGGTCATCTCTCATAAAGCACTTTGTGTAGAAGGGTACCTTACTCCATACCATCTCTATAAATCTTATCTCAAACATTTCCCTATCTCACTGCTGGAGTTAATTAGGACTGGCAGTTAAGGAGAAGCCAGAGAACATGATTATCAGTGACTTTCTTTATTTGAAAGTTCCATTATGTGCCTTTTAATATTAAGAACCAATCTTAGATAACTCTCAGTGCTTAAGAGAGTAGGGACTATGCTTCATGAGTTTCTATTCTTTTAGAAATACAGAGTTCTTTTATTTACAACTGGTTGCCAGCAGTCCAGTAATTCTACTAGTAATTTTACTATGGCATTTAAAACTTCCTTTTAAATGTTGGATTTTTAAAAAACTTTCTTAAAATTATGGAAACGGAGTTCCCTGGTGGCCTAGTGGTTAGGATTCTGGGCTTTCACTGCTGCAGCCTGGGTTCAATCCCTAGTTGAGAAACTAAGATCCCGCAAGCCGTGAGGCACAGCCAAAAAAAAAAAAAAAAGATTATGGAAAAAGAAATGGTAAACAGGCACTCATACTCTGCCAGTGGGAGTGTAAATGATATAAACTTTCTGTAGACAGCTCGACAGTATCTATTAAAAGCTGTTGAAACATACAGCCTTTGCCCTAGCAAAAAAAATAAGAATACAAAGATTATGTACATGGCTGTTCATCACAGCAGTGCTTACAACAGGAGGAAGGGAGGGAAGGAGGGAAAGAAAAGAAATACCACCTAAATATTCAAATAAGAAGGTAATGAGGGGGACTTCCCTGGTGGCGTAATGGTTAAGAATCTGCCTGCCAATGCGGGGGACACGGGTTCACGCCCTGGTCTGGGAAGATCCCACATGCCACGGAGCAACTAAGCCCGTGCGCCACAACTACTGAGCCTGCGCTCTAGAGCCCACGAGCCACAACTACTGAAGCCTACGCACCACAACTACTGAAGCCCGCGTGCCTAGAGCCTGTGCTCCGCAACAAGAGAAACCACGGCAATGAGAAGCCTGCGCACTGCAATGAAGAGTAGCCCCCACTCGCCACAACTAGAGAAAGCCCGTGCACAGCAACGGAGACCCAACGCAGCCAAAAATAAATAAATTTTAAAAAATAGAAGGTAGTGAGGGAATCCCCTGGAGGTACAGTGGTTAGGGCTCCGGGCTTTCACTGCCAAGGGCGCAGGTTCAATACATGGTCGGGGAACTAAGATCCCGCAAGCTGTGCGGCATGCCCAAAAAATAAAAATAATTTTTTTTTTTAATTTGAAAAGGTAATGAGTGATCTAAGGATAAATCTAAATCCATACAATGAAATACTATATAGCCATTAAAATGATTACACAGGTTACTTGATATCGTGCAAAAGTATAGTCATGAAACTTGTTTTATAACCTGTTTATATTCAAGAGCATATAAAATATGATCACATATGGTATATATAAATGCACACATACACTCCCTCTACAAATTTAGTCTGGAAAGAAAAGCACCAGTTGTACCACGAAAATTTTCCAGGTAGTGTCATTTATTCATATGTGTACTTTTTGTTTATGTCTAATTCCTAAATTTCTGGAGGGACTGTACATTACTGTTGTTAATAAAAATAAAACAAAAAATATCTCTCATGAATCATGAAAACTCTGATGACTTCTAGAATAGGAGATTATATAGCAGAAAATTAACTATAAAAATAAATTTACTGGCAAAGTCAAAGTTACACAAAGTTCTGCCAAAATCACAGCTCACAGTGGATGTTCCTTTCACATAATTACTTATTTCAACTCTTGCTAGAAATATTCTTGATGTATAAAGAGCTCGGGTCCTAAAGTCAGAGACTTGTAGTCAAGTCCCAACTCTGCCACATGCTGCGAGACCCTGAGCAAGTTAGCTACTCTCTCCAAGCCTCAGTCTCCTTAACCATGAAGTATGTATAAACCCCACCTCTTAAGAGTTGTGGGGATTAAAATGAAATAAAGGTGTAGAGAACACATAGAAGTAAGCTTGGCACATGGAAAGTAGTAATAAATGACTGCAGTTGTTACTATTATTATTGTTGCTATCACAAGAAACAAAATCATGAGCACTTTAAGGGCAGTGACCATGTCTTATTTTTGTTCAGCCCTGGATCCCTGGCACCTAGTAGTGGCCTTAAATGTTTGCTGATTAAGTATACAATTAATTAATTACCTCCTTGCACCTCAATCTCCTTCTCTGGCAAAATCATAAAATCACCTTGCAGAGGTTAAGAACTGATTAAACATAAGATACCTAGTTCAACAGAGGCTCTCAATAAATGACAGCTGTATTAAGGAACATGGCCCTGTAGATTTCAACAGGCATGAAGGCTGAAGGGAGAGAACAGATATAATTTTTTCTCTGAGTTTCCTTTAGTATTTGGGTCCTGAAATATCTCACAGTTAAACCATTGCTTTTATTTAGACTCCGGAAAGAAAATTCTCCATTTACAGGCACACATCCTAGAGAGCTAACTATTAAAGTGGTCATCTTTAGACAGCCACAGCACTTTTGGCAAAGCAACTCAAACAGTACTTTACCACAGAGCAGGGAAAAAGTGTGGTATTTCAGAGAATTCATGAGCTTAGGACATAATGTATACAAATACGGGCTATGAAAAACAGTGAATCAATTGTTCTTCGGGCTTCAAATGAAAGCTTTTAAGATGATTTGAATTAAGAAGCATGAGAAAAATCAACACTATTTTTACATACATCGCTAAATGACTTCTTAAGGAAGTACTAAATTTATGAAGGTATTCAATTACCTGAAAAGTATTTCCTTCACAACAATCAAAATAAACCGGGATACATTTTAGGAAGAAAAATAGATTCTCAAAAGAATCATTAAATTCTATGGTGGGGGGGCGGTGAAAAAACTACTGACATGAAACCAGTAATAATTTTGTCTAAATCATAACATTCTTGTACTAGTATTTAAGAGAAAGTCATCCAAACAAGAAGAAAAAAAAATAAGCCTAACATAAGAGCGAACTCAAAAACTGCAAAGATCAGTAACTTGTGCAGCTCTGTTTAATTTTCCATGTCTAATTTGACAGAAACCTCAGATTTCATACAAAAGTGCTTAATAGAAGGTTTATGGTCCTATTTCTGTAATGATTCTATTGAAAGGAAAAAAAGGCTACTCAGCACTCATTTGCTTTGAGTTAAAGCTGTCTGTTCCATATCCTGGAAACACATCATGCCATGATTTACAGAGACATTTCACGGTTTACAGTATTAAACACTGGAGTAAAAATACCATTTAAAATTCACTATTAAGAAAATAACAGTCTGATAGTAACTTTCAAAACAACTATAATAAACATATTAAAGTGAAACAGGTAAATTTTATTCTATATGGATTATATCACAATACAACTGTTATTTAAAAAGTGATGTTGCAGGGCTTCCCTGGTGGCGCAGTGGTTGAGAGTCCACCTGCCAATGCAAGGGACGCGGGTTCATGCCCTGGTCCGGGAAGATCCCACATGCCACGGAGCGGCTAGGCCCGTGAGCCATGGCCACTGAGCCTGCGCGTCCGGAGCCTGTGCTCCGCAACGGGAGAGGCCACAACAGTGAGAGGCCCGCGTACCGCAAAAAAAAAAAAAAAAAAAAAAAAAAATGACGTTGCAGAGAATAGCAAAATCTCACTAATTCTCCAGAATCTGAGTAATGGGTACATAGGGATCAATTCTACTGTTCTATTTCGAATATGTTTTAAAATTACATTTTTTAAAAATTAGGCAGGCAAGCCACACTTACGGCCATATGTGAGCCACACCAGTATGTCAGTGATGAAGCTGCTGAACAGGTTAAAATATAAAGTAATAGAGACCTACACTGCCCAAGCACAAAAACCAGGGAAGAGCTGAACAAATTTTACTGCCAGATTTGGTCAACACTGGCCAATCTTCCATTTAACATGGTGCCTTCTCTTCCCCAAAAAGGGATGATTTAACTCACCAAAATCAAACTACAATTGATGCTGGGAGAAAAAAATTAAATTCTGTTCATTTATTCTCAAAATATAGATTTTATTAACATTAATCATATGCATATATTATTTATATACAGTTGTATCACAAATTCATTCATCAATCAATCCAAATATGTCCCAAGTAATAACTAACTGCTATGTGCCATGCACAATACCACATGCTGGGAATACAACAATGAACAAAGCAGATAAAATCTGTCCTCCAGGACCTTATAATCTAGGAGGAAATAGAGACATGTGGGTTTACTTTGTCCCTACCTAGTCAGTGAGAAATGTGACAAATGAATCCTTTTGAATTAACTGGGAGAGGGGAAACGAACAGTGGGCAAAGACAACGTGGAAAAATTAAAAAGGTGACTGAAAATAGTATAACCCAAGATACCTAACCTAAATAGGAAAAACAATCATTTATCCTAGTTGCTGGCACAGTGTCTCAGAAAAATCCATCTATTTCTGTAGCTTATGATACTAATATAACCAACTGCGTGTTTCCAAAACTTCTATCTTGTCTAATTTATATAAAACTTGGCCCAAAGAAGTCTTTTTCAAAAAAGTAAATATGTTACCTATAGACATCCTCTAAAATAAAACGGTGGCTTTAAACATTTAACTAAGTTAATCTCAATTATTCAAAGTTCACATAGTGTATTATTATTCAAGGTTCAGCTGTATAACAAACACTCCTTCCAAGTTACCAAAAACCTTGGTAAAACAGAATAAAAAACTTAAACCTGGGTGTATTTAATGTTACAAAAAGGTTCAAAAGCCAATTCACCTCACTTGTTTCCAGATTTTCACGAAGTGAAGGAAAAGGGCAGTGGAAAAAAAGAGAAAGATATGAAAAACAACACAATTTGATAGAGGAAAAAATTCAGGGCCATTCATTCCTACCTGGCCCCATAAAAAGAACAGATTCCCATTCATAATAAAAATGTTATTAAATATACATGCCAAGCTCTCAGACTCCTCCTTTCTGCCATCACATAGTAAAGTTTCTCTGGCAAGGTCACCTAGGCAAAGATTCATGAACAGATTCCTCTGAATGACAGGGCTATAAGCAATGATGAAAAGGAACTTGCTTGTCCTGTCTTAGGAAATTACCCAGACACAATATTTATCAAAGGGTTCTATTTATTGCTCTGTATTAGGAGAAAAAAGATGTTTAAAGAGCAGCAATGTGGTTGGCAATAACAGTAAGAAAATAAATTAATTATTCCAACCAAAGTAGGAAGGAAGAAGTCACTGCAACTTTGAAGAATCTTCACTGATGTGAAAATATCCTCCGTTCCATTTTATATCCTCCTCCAGCCACCCCTCTAAGGATCCAATGAAAGGTGAGTTTAACACATTATTTCAAAGAAGTACTCAAGGGCAGAAGAAGAGCAGTAACCTGCTCAAGGTCACACACCTATTTAGGTGACAGAAACACAGCTGAACTGAGACGACTGTCTCCTTCCAAATCTTTTTCCAGCTACACAACCTTGCCAAGTAAAAGCCATTTTACTGGGGGGAGAGGAGATGGAGTCAGGTGACAAGTGAGGAAACTAGCAAAGTATTCAGTTACAGAGTTATTATCTCCTAAGCCAGGAGTGAAAAAGAAAATATTTTTCCCAGAAATTAGCATGTATAACGACTCTGTTCACTTGCCAAAGTCTCTATGCCAATCACTTCCCATCTGTCAAAACCCCTCAGAAATTAAGGACCATTCACGTTTAGTTTAAGGAACTACAGAAAAGAAAGTTGCAATACAGTCCACTGAATCATCCAAGTCTTTGAACCCCGTGTCTTTCAGTTCACATAATTCCATTCCCTTGCATTAAGCACAAGATGTGTACACCCAAAAAACACGCCTGCTGTGAGCTAAGCTGGGCACAAAGCTAGGGGATTGAGTAGAGATGTTTAATGTTGCACGGTTCCTACCTACATTTTTCTTACTGAAGAATTACTCCTTATGCCCTTAACATTTCAGTACTGCTAAAATGAACCTAAAAAACTGGTTTTTCAACTTCCAATATAAGTTAAACATGAACTAATTAACTGTTTGTAAAACACTTTGAAGATGTGAAAAAGTACATAAATGTTAATTATTAATGTTGATCCACAAAGCCCCTGCATCTGAAGTAAAATACAATTCTTCCGGCAAGTTTCTGCTACTTTCAAGGCACGAACATGGAAGCCCAGCATGTTTTTAGGAATTCTAGGAAAACTTTAAAGGCAGACCACAATGATTTCGATTTACAAGAACAAGCTGGAATTTTAAGCTGTCTATGTTGGATATAATCATATCAGAGTGAATAAAAAATGTGACTTATGGCATATATAATAAAACTAGAGTAGATTTATAGTCACAGAGTCCTGGATGAAAATTATAGTCCATTAACCTGAGAAAGGCAAAGTAAAATCTCTGAACCATACTTTTCTCATCAAAAAAGCCATGAGTATAATACCAATCTTACAAGATTATTGTAAAGAATTGAGAAAATGTAAATGAACACACAATACACAGGCAGGCACCCAGTAAAAGTTTCTTCTTCCCTTTAGTGACTTCACTTTTTAGAAAACACCTTTTGGGAAATGGCCTGATCTTGAGCAAAAGATCTCTCTAGAGTGAAAAAGTCCTTTAAATACACACTGTCCTATGCTCTAAGCATACAGCACCCTTTTAGCAGGGAGGCCCAGGCAAAAGCTTTGGTCATTCCTGTCCACTGACCCATATGCATCCTTAATCCTCAAACAGACAAAGCACCTCAGCCAGACCCCAAGGTTTCATGTGACCAAATGAACAATTAGAACTCTACTTCTCAAACTCTCATTGCCACATTTTCCCCCTAAATAACTCCCAAACTCCAAGGCCACATCCAGAGTTCCTTTGTATTCTGAGCCAGGCCTCTCTGTGCACAAGGTATCCAAGAGGCAAAAAACCACTTTCTTCTAGATTATAAAAGGTAACAGAAATGATTCCCATGTAATGCCACAATGGACCTCTCTTCTCTGACTCCAGAAACACAATGACTTTAAACAGGGTAGAACTCAACAGGCAACACCAGGTAGATGGATTAATTGACAGACACCATTTCAAAATATACTAAGTGTGTTTTCAGAAATGACTCATAAATTACAGAAAATGTCAAATCTGCAAAAAATCCCTGTCACCTTTGGCAGTTATCACCTGGGAAAAGGAATACTTCTAAGAATCTAAGTTAGTACGGATAGTTATAATTCAGATTTAGAAAAAAAAAAGTCATGCTCGATTCAATTTACCTGAAGTGATCTGCCCACCACAATGCAAATGCAACATAACATCCCCTTTGAACAAAGCGGTGTCACAACCAGCCTGGGAGGGGAGAACATGTGCTAACAATTTTCCCAGGAGCTGTTGTGGACTCTTATCAAAACCACCCATACTCTTTCCCCCAATTCCCCACTGTGATCAAGGGCTCAAATTTTCAAGACAACAGACCACAGTCAAAGACCCATCTGTAGTGTTAGCAACCACAAACAAATGAAACTCATCAGCCCAGAGGCTCACCAACTGAGTAGATGCTACAAAGGTATTACCTCTCTTTATTTAAAAAAGAAAAAAAGAGAGATTAAAGAAAAATATATACATTGCAAAGTATTTAGAATATCAAAAGACACTCTACCATCATCTCACTCCTCAAACGAAACTACAGTTAACACTTTGCAACAGCCTCCTCCCAAACTATCTTGTGTACTGTGTGTACACTACACGTAATGACATCCCTGAATCACATCTGAAGATCACTGATATAGAGACGGAAAATGTACAACAGTTTTCACTGATGTTACTTTTATCGTGCTCAGAGGAGAAAAGTTTTCAGCAGGTTTGGAGTCCTAACTAACACTGACACAAGGTGCTGTTTTTGGTCACTACCATCTTGCTTCTTTTATATCTAGCTCTTAGTCATACCCAGTTGTTGTCGTTGCTGTTGTTTTTTACCACTGTCATTATTATTACTAGCTACCACGCCATGTTGCCCTACTATGTGCCAAGAGCTTTAGATATCCCTAATTCCCACAATAACCCCCACCCTCCCTTCTCAAGCTACAATTCTCTACTTTGTAAATCCAGTCCAGCCTTCAGCCCTCAACTCCAGGTCTGCACCTCCAAATGCTTACTAGTATCTTCACTTAAAAGTCTCACAGATCTCAAACTTATCATGTCCAGAAGTAAAATCAACTTCTTCCTCGCCACAAAACCGCTTCACTTCTTCCACTCAGGAAACCACACCACCATTCACCCAGCTGTCCATAACACCTAGGAATCATCCTTGCTTGCCTTCTTTGCTCAACACCTTTTCCCAATCCATAAGTAATCCTATCAGTTCTATCTTCACAGGAACATAGGTTTTAACCTTCTCAGACTTTCACTGCCACACCCTAACCCAAGCCACCATATGCTCTAGACTGGGCTAGTGTAAAACTCTTAACTAGCCTCGCTGTTTCCACCTCCTGCTCCCCACACTCAGAGTGAAACTTTCAAAACCTAAATCAGCTCTTGTCATTCCTTGCTCAAATCCTTCAGCTGCTTGCCATCTTACTTAAAAGCCTATTCGACCAAGCCCCTACGTACATATACGTTATCTCCTATTATTCTCGCCCCATCCTTAGCCTCCCTGTTCATACTCCCACCTCAAGCTCTTTGCCCTTGATGCTCCTTCGACTTGGAACATCCAGAGACCTTCAGGTGGTTTGCTCTCTTCACTTCCTTCAGGTCTCTCTCAAATCTCATCTCCTCAGAAAGGTATTGTTTGACCTCCCCAATTTTTGCTAATAATCTTCATATTCTTCCTACAATTACCAAAACCAGACCTCACCAAAGTTGTTTTTTACCTGTTTGTGTTCTGCTTCTCTCGCTAAAACGTCAGCCCTTTGATGGCAACAACTACGTTTTATTTGTCACTGAACTCTCATCACCTAGCACAGTGCCTGATGTACAGAAAGCACCCAAATATGTGTTGAATAACAAACAACCCTACAAGGTATGTCACATGCCCATTTTACAAATGAGAAAACTGAGTTTCAGAGACTAAAAATTTACCTAAAGCCACAGAGCAAATAAGTCACCAAATGCATATGAAAGAGCCAATACTCTACCCACTGACCCACTTCATCCTGTGCCATAAAAGGGAATTATAAACACAGGCTAAGAAACAAAAATGTAAAGGAAAACATTTCTGTAAGAAAATATCAGACCACAGTGACCTTTCTCTTTCTGCTCATCACTAGAGCATTTCACATCTTTGATTAATCTCATGTATGTACTATGTACATACCTCTTCAACTAGAAGATATCTACTTTTTCTGTATTACCTACAGAGTAAGGGCTAGCTACAGGCAGTAAACATTTAACAAACATTTCTTTGATATTTACACCCACAAAGACTTGAAGAATCCTATAACGAGACTTTGAGCACCATCAATAAAGTATACTCTTCCAAGGGATTTCAGTTTCCAACCATGATGGAGTAACTGGATCTAGACTTATCCTGCCACACACCCCACCCTCCAACAACCAGAAAAATGAACAAAATATATGAGGCAACATCTTTTAGCTTCTGGACAACCAGCAGCACAGGACTGCAATCCCTAGCAAAGGGAAGAGATGAGGTGAACCCCACAAATACACCAGCTTTCTCAGCCTGGAGTCACATGCTGGACCACCTGCAATGAGGAGCCCAAGCAGACCATGGTGGTTTTCTCAAGCTAAGAAGTCAAAGAGTATGAGAAGGCTCAGGAACCTAAAAACTGCAGAGTACTAGAAAGGAAGGAGTTGCATGAAGAAGGATCTCCAGAAATCAGCACAGAGGCCTGCTTGAGTCTAATACTGAATAATAAGCCATGTGTACATACTGTAAAAAAATCTACAAAGGTAGGCAAAGAATGACCCAAGAACTATATGCTACATTACCCCAGAGCTCACACAGGGCTGGCAGACATTCATATTCTGACCACCCAGAGCAGAGAACATCTCATTCTTCAATGGAAACTACGGAGGCTTCAGGCCTTAGTAATGGGGTAAAACAAGCCTTAGAGTAAAAGGACAAGAGTTAGGGTTGGTCTATCTTAGACCAATCAACAGCAGTCAACAACTTAAAATTCACCATTTCTAGGATCTAACAAGAAATTACAAGACGATGTGACCCAAGATGGGGGGGAAAAAAAAAATCAGCCCATAGAAAGAAATAATGGAATTAATGAACAAGAACTTTAACAACTATTATATGAATATTATACATATGACCAAGAATTGTTTTTTTAATGAACATAAACAAATGGAAGAAATAAAAAACAGTCAATAGCAGATTGAATCCAACAATATATAAAAATACATCATGATGAGGACTTCCCTGGTGGTCCAGGGGGTAAGACTCCGCACTCCCAGCCAGTGCAGGGGATCTGGGTTCGATCCTTGGCTGGGGAACTAGATCCCACATGCATGCTTCTTAGTTAAGAAGCCCACATGCCACAACTAAGACCTGGCACAGCCAAAATAAATAAATAATAAAGAGATTTTTAAAAAATACATCATGACCAACTGAGGATTACCAAAGGAATACAAGGCTAGTTCAACATTCAAAAATCAGTGCAATTCACCATATCTACAAAGTAAAGAAGAAAAAACGTATGATCATCTCAATACATGCAGAAGCCTGTGACAACATTCAGTATCCATTCATGACAAAAACTCTCAGCAAACTAGAAACAGAACTCTCTCAACTTGATAACGGACATCTTTACTACTACAAAAACAAACAAACTATAAAGATCATCATGTTAATGGTGAAACACAAATGTTTTCCCCCTAACATCAGGAAAAGATGTCCACTTTCAAAACTCCTCGTCAACATCATACTGGGTGTCCTAGCCAGTTCAATAAAGCAAGAAAAAGAAATAAACATACAGACTACAAAGGAAGAAATCAAACTTCCTGTATTGGCCACTGACATTACTGTCTATAAAGAAGATCCCAAGTGAGTTTAGCAAGGTTTTAAGACACCAGGTCGGCATACAGAATTCAATCCTATTTCTACATACTAGCAATGGACAACTGGAAACTGAAATTTTAAAAGCATCATTTACAAGAGCACCAGAAAGCATGAAATACATACTAATCTTACAAAATATGTGCAAGATCCATTTATTAAAAACTACAGGCTTCCCTGGTGGCGCAGTGGTTGAGAGTCTGCCTGCTGATGCAGGGGACACGGGTTCATGCCCCGTCCGGGAAGGTCCCACATGCCGCAGAGCAGCTGGGCCTGTGAGCCATGGCCGCTGAGCCTGCGCGTCCAGAGCCTGTGCTCCGCAAAGGGAGAGGCCACAACAGTGAGAGGCCTGCGTACCGCAAAAAAAAAAAAAAAAAAAAAAAACTACAAAACACTAATAAAAACGTCAAGAAAGGTCTAAGTAAATAAATATAACATGTTCATGACTCAATATCATTAAGCTGTCAATTCTCCCCTAAGTAATTTACAGATTCAATGCAATGCCAATCAAAAATCTCAGCAGGATTTTTTATATATATCAACAAGCTGATTCTAAAATGTACCTGAGGGAATTCCCTGGTGGTCCAGGGGTTAAGACTCCGTGCTTTCACTGCCGAGAGCCTGGGTTTGACCCCTGGTCGGGGAATTAGGATCCCACAAGCCACGTGATGCGGCCAAAAAATAAACAGATATAAATTAATTAATTAATTAAAAATTAAAATAAATAAATAAAATGTCCTTGGAAAGGCAAAGCACCTATAATACTCAAAAACAATTCTGAAAAATAACACAATTAGAGAACTCATACTACCTGATTTCAAGACTTAGTATAAAACTACAGTAATCAAGAGTGTGGTAATGGAAAAATGAAAGACACAGATCAATGGAACAGAATACAGAAACAGACCCACACATATATGATCAACTGGCTTTCAGCAAAGGTACAAAGGTAATTCAATAGAGAAAGATGTATTTTCAAAAAAAACTACTGGAACAACTAAACACCCATATGCAAAAAAACTAAATCTCAATCCACACTTTGCATCCCTTGAAAAAATAACTCAAAGTGATTCATAAACCTAAATGTAAAATTCGGAATTATAGCAGAAGGCAGACAGCAGAAGAAGAACTACAATCCTGCAGCCTGTGGAACAAAAACCACATTCACAAAAGACAAGATGAAAAGGCAGACAGCTATGTACCAGATGAAGGAACAAGATAAAACCCCAGAAAAACAAATAAATGAAATGGAGATAGACAAACTTCCAGAAAAAGAATTCAGAATAATGATACTGAAGATGACACAGGATCTCAGAAAAAGAATGGAGGCAAAGATAGAAAAGATGCAAGAAATGTTTAACAAAGACCTAGAAGAATTAAGGAACAAACACCTACAAGAATTAAAGAACAAACAAACAGAGATGAACAATAAAATAACTGAAATGAAAAAATACACTAGAAAGAACCAATAGCAGAATAACTGAGGCAGAAGAACGACAGAATTGTGGAATTCACTGCCACAGAACAAAGAAAAAAGAATGAAAAGAAATGAAGACAGCCTAAGAGACCTCTAGGACAACATTAACCGCATCAACATTAGCATTATAGGGGTCCCAGGAGGAGAAGAGAGAGAAAGGACCTGAGAAAATATTTGAAGAGATTATAGTCGAAAACTTCCCTAACATGGGAAAGGAAATAACCACCCAACACCAGGAAGCGCAGAGAGTCCTAGGCAGGAGAAACACAAGGAGAAACACGCTGAGACACATAGTAATCAAATTGGCAAAAATTAAAGACAAAGAAAAATTACTGAAAGCAACCAGGGAAAAATGACAAATAACATACAAGGGAACTCCCATAAGGTTAACAGCTGATTTCTCAGCAGAAACTCTACAAGCCAGAGGGAGTGGCATGATATATTTAAAGTGATGAAAGGGAAGAACCTACAACCAAGATTACTCTGTCTGGCAAGGATCTCATTCAGATTCGACGAAAAAATCAAAAGCTTTACAGACAGGCAAAAGCTAAGAGAATTTAGCACCACCAAACCAGCTTTACAACAAATGCTAAAGGAACTTTTCTAAGAAGAAAACATGAGAAGAAAAGGACCTACAAAAACAAACCCATAACAATTATGAAAATGGTAATAGGAACATACATATTGATAACTATCTTAAACGTGAATGGATTAAATGCTCCAAGCAAAAGACACAGGATCACTGAATGGACACAAAAACAAGACCCATATTTATGCTGTCTATAAAAGACCCACTTCAGACCTAGGGACACATTCAGACTGAAAGTGAGGGGATGGAGAAAGATATTCCATGTGAATGGAAATCAAAAGAAAGCTGGAGTAGCAATACTCACATCAGATAAAATAGACCTTAAAATAAAGAGCGTTACAAGAAACAAGGATGGACACTATATAATGATCAAGGGATCAATCCAAGAAGAAGAGACAGCAATTATAAATATATATGCACCCAACATAGGAGCACCTCATTATGTAAGGCAACTACTAACAGCTATAAAAGAGGAAATCGACAGTAACACAACAATATTGGGGGACTTTTAACACCTCACTTACACCAATGGACAGATCATCCAAACAGAAAATGAATAAGGAAACACAAGCTGTAAATGACACAACAGACCAGATAGATTTAATTTATATTTATAGGACATTCCATCCAAAAAGAGCAGATTACACTTTCTTCTCAAGCGCGCACAGAACATTCTCCAGGATAGATCACATCTTGGGTCACGAACCAGTAAATTTAAGAAAGCTGAAATCATATCAAACACTTTTTGTGACCACAATGCTATGAGATTAGAAATCAATTACAGGGGGAAAAAATGTAAAAAACACAAACACATGGAGGTTAAACAATACGGTGCTAAATAACCAAGGGATCACTAAAAAAATCAAAGAGGAAATCAGAAAATACCTAGAGACAAATGACAATGAAAACACAATGATCCAAAACCTATGGGATGCAGCAAAAGCAGTTCTAAGAGGAAAGATTATAGCAGTACAAGCCTACCTCAAGAAACAAGAAAAATCTCAAATAAACAATCTAACCTTACACCTAAAGGAACTACAGAAATAAGAACCAACAAAACCCAAAGTTCGTAGAAGGAAAGAAATCATAAAGATCAGAGCAGAAATAAATGAAATAGAAACAAAGATCAATAAAACTAAAAGCTGGTTCTTTGCGAAGATAAAATTGATAAACCATTAGCAAGACTCATCAAGAAAAAGAGGACTCAAATCAATAAAATTAGAAATGAAAAAGGAGAAGTTACAACAGACACCACAGAAATACAAAGCATCTTAAGAGACTACTACAAGCAACTCTATGCCAATAAAATGGACAACCTGGAAGAAATGGACAAATTCTTAGAAATGTATAACCTTCCGAGACTGAACCGGGAAGAAACAGAAAGTATGAACAGACCAATCACAATCACTGAAATTGAACCTCTGATTTAAAATCTTCCAACAAACAAAAGTCCAGGACCAGATGGCTTTACAGGTGAATTTTATCAAACATTTAGAGAAGAGCTAACACCCATCCTTCTCAAACTCTTCCAAAAAATTGCAGAGGAAGGAACATTCCCAAACTCATGCTATGAGGCCACCATCACCCTGATACCAAAACCAGACAAAGGTACTACAAAAAAAGAAAATTACACACCAGTATCACTGATGAATATAGATACAAAAATCCTTAACAAAATACTAGCAAACAGAATCCAACAACACATTAAAAGGATCATACACCATGATCAAGTGGGATTTATCCCAGGGATGCAAGGATTCTTCAATATACGCAAATCAATTCATGTGATACACCATATTAACAAATTGAAGAATAAAAACCATATGATCATCTCAATAGATGCAGAAAAAGCTTCTGACAAAATTCAACACCCATTTATGATAAAAACTCTCCAGAAAGTGGGCACAGAGGGAACCTACCTCAACATAATAAAGGCCATATACGATAAACCCACAGCAAACATCATTCTCATGGTGAAAAACTGAAGGCATTTCCTCTAAGATCAGGAACAAGACAACGATGTCCACTCTCGGCACTATTATTCAACATAGTTTTTGAAGTCCTAGCCACGGCAATCAGAGAAGAAAAACAAACAAAAGGAATACAAATTGGAAAAGAAATAAAACTAAAAAAAAAAAAACCAAAAAAACCCTCTGAATTATAAAAATTCTAGGAGAAAATACAGGGGCAAGTCTTTGCACTCTCAGATGGGGCAATAATAAGAAAGCAATCAACTCTAATTCAAAAAGTTTAAAACTCCAATTCAAAAAGATACATGCACCCCAATGTTCACAGCAGCACTATTTACCAGAGCCAAGAAATGGAAACAAACCAAGTGCCCAATACACACACAATGGAATATTATCCTTTTTTTATAAATTTTAATCAACTATAAAAAGATATATGGAGGACAAATAGGGAAAGTTGAATATGCACTGAATACTTCTATAGAATTGTTCATATTTTAGGTGTTATTATATTTGGTTATGTAGAACAAGGATTAGCAAACTTTTTCTCTAAAAAGTAAGATAGTAAATATGTTCTGCTTTGTGGACCACAGGGCGTCTCGTAACTGTTCTGTCAGTGTAGCACCAAAGCAGTCACAGACAATATGTAAACAAAGGAGCACTGCTATGCCCCAATAAAACTTTATTTATTAAAAAACAAATGTTCATTGCAGCTCTATTTACAATAGCCAGGACATGGAAGCAACCTAAATGTCCATCAACAGATGAATGGATAAAGAAGATGTGGCACATATATACAATGGAATATTACTCAGCCATAAAAAGAAACGAAATTGAGTTATTTGTAGTGAGGTGGGTGGACCTAGAGTCTGTCATACAGAGTGAAGTCAGAAAGAGAAAAACAAATACCGTATGCTAACACATATTTATGGAATCTAAAAAAAAGATGGTTCTGAAGAACCTAGGAATAAAGACACAGACGTGGAGAATGGACTTGAGGACACGGGGAGGGGGAATGGTAAGCTGGGACGAAGTGAGAGAGTGACATGGACACATATACACTACCAAATGTAAAATTGCTAGCTAGTGGGAAGCAGTCGAATAGCACAGGGAGATCAGCTCGGTGCTTTGTGACCACCTAGAGGGGTGGGATAGGGAGAGTGGGAGAGAGATGCAAGAGGGAGGAGATATGGGGTATATATATATGTACAGCTGATTCACTTTGTTATAAACCAAAAAAAAAAAAAAGGCAGTAGGCCAGATTGGCCTGAGGGCCATAGTTTGCAGACAAAACTCTAGTGACAGAGAGCAGAGTAGTGGTTGCCTATAGCAAGGTAGGCAGCAGGGTGAGGGCTGAAGGCAGAACTGTCTGGAAAGCAGAAAGGGAACTTTCTGGAGTGATGGAAACATTCTATACCTTGATTGTGTTGTTAAGTTACATGCATGGATACATTTGTCAAAACTCATCAAACTCCATATAGTTAAAATGGGTGCATTTTATCATATAAACAATAACTCAGTAAACCTGATTTGTTTAAAAATGTACTCTTTTCAGGTGACAGCATCAATGATGTGAAAAGCATGCCCTTTGGAGCCAGAATAATCTGAGTTCAAATTTTAGCACCAAAAATTTAACAACTATGTGACCCCTGTCAAATCACTTTTGAGGGTGTTTCCTCCCCTTAAAATGGGTTAATGATTCCTGCTTCATAGGTTGGTTTCAAAAATGAAATAAATGTATGTAAGACACATAGTATAACATCTGGCACATAAGAGGCACACTCCCTGATTTTTTAAGCTTTTAAAAAATAATTTAAGAAAATGAGTCAGTAAAGATCAGACAACTACACTAGCTTCTTTTGTACTCTTCTGAAACATTCTGACATTACCTGACTTCAAGCACTGGCATCCAATGTCAGTTCCTGTGATTTCAGAGTAACTTGGGTCTCACAGCAAGCACTGAGTTTAGAAAAATACTCCATGACAAATATGTTATAAAAGCAAATCTGAGAAGAGCCAAAAGTAAGAAGTATCCATTTTCACAAGTAAGGAGAATGGCAACAGAAATGGTATAATATTTATAAAGAAAAACCAATAAACTTAGTTGGATGTTTTCTCCTTTTATAGACTAGGATTTGAATTTTATCCAAACCAGTAGCCAACCAACAAAACTACAAAATGACAAAGCATCTCTATAGTGCTTTATCTCGAGCGTTTCTCATGACAGTAGTGGTAGTAGGTAGGATGACAATATCAAATTTGTTCTTATTTTATAAGTAAGGATACTAAGTCTGAGACAGATGAAGTGGCCTGCTCAAGGACACACTGCCAATAATTGGCAAAGTTCGGATGTGAAGTCAGCCATGTGGCCCCGTATCATATGCCTTCAGTAGACATCACCATCGGAGAGTTATCTTGGGTTTGTGAAACTCTACATAGCTCCTAGGTGCTGTTCTCTTGCTTGACATCTTTGGCTGTCTAAAAGACTAATTCATTACAGTGTGACATACTTAATTCCTAACCATTCAGGAATAACTAGCCTTTTGAAGTGGTAAAGACTATTTTTGTGGCCAAATATGGGCTTAAGATAGGATCATAAGTGAAAATTCAAAAGGACCGATTTCTGGGACTTCCCTGTTGGTCCAGCGGGTAAGACTCTGCACTCCCAATGCAGGGGGCCCAGGTTCGATCCCTGGTCGGGGAACTAGATCCCACGTACATGCCGCAACTAGAGTCCTCATGCCGCAACTAGAGTCCTCATGCCGCAACTAAGACCCGGCACAGCCAAAATAAATAATAATAAATATCAAAAGGACTGATTTCTAATAGAAGAGCCTACAGAGTGACATAAATTGTAAATCCCTCACACCATCTCCTTCTCCCCATCCCAATACCCACATCACACACACTGATATCCACACCTTCCCCACGCTCTGAACACAGCTCTGAAGAGGTAAAAAAGGAAAACACACCATTGTCCCACACAAGTATTCGTAACAATCACAGTATCTCAGTATCAGGTCTACTGGTCCATTCTCTGAGCAAGGACTGACAAATATGGGTTATCTACCCATCTTCTACTTATATGTCCCAGTCAATCGAGAGGTGGACCACAAGACCATAAATGTGAAGATATATGAATGAAACAAACTTCCTTCCACGAACAGCTTCCTCCTCTTCCCCCACTTACAGTGGGGTAAGACAGCCCGACAGTGACTCAGGAGCACTGCTTCTGAATGAATGCCTGTCCCCATCAGTAATAACCAAGTTTATTCAAGCACACTTCAATGTTAACTTTAAAAGAGGGGATTATCAAAAGTCCAAGTGTGTTCATCTAGCTTTGTCAACTTTTTTTCCTCAATACGTGAGTCTGGTCAAATATAATTTTTAAAGGTTTACTACAATCCTTCATGGTTAACTTTTTGCCCTTATTTTATAAGAAAATAAATGGAAAGATGAGATTCAATATACAGAAATGTCCATGACAGGTTAATATTTCTAGAATGTATTTATTCCACTTGGTATTCTGAATATTCTAAACAAAGCTGGTATAACTGATTTAAATCACTGTTTCCTTCCACAAATGGTGGCACCTTCAAAAGTGTTATATTGAAGGGGAAGTAAATGATTTGCTCAAGTCTCTGAATTGTACTACTGCTATATTAACCCACAGTCCAGTCCCATCTTAATCAAGTTTGAGAAACGTAGTCATAATCGATGCCTGTTATTTTTCAAAATTAAGGTAAAATAAGGAAGAAAAGCTGGAACTAAATAACTCAGATATCCTATTACAAATGTTGAAAACAACCCATCTCTAACGATTTCCTAAACACTATAAATGCATAGAGTTCTATCCTACAGAGACACTGTGCAAAGCCCACTCAAAGACTAAGAGCAGACTGAGAAGATAAAACTGCTGTTTTCTATTAACATTCAGCTCAACCCGCACCTTTAAAAAACTGCATTTAAGACTCTCAATTCTCAGAAGCATTCCCCCTTTACGAAACAGACAGCTAAACCACTGTGCTCAGAAGCATCAGACTTCTAAAAATGCTTTAACTCATACAAAAATTATCCAAATTACTGTCATTACAGCTACCAGGTAACAGGCACCTACTTAACGGTTGGCACACTATGAAGTACGGCACATAGTTTCATTTATTGCTAAGAATGCTGTAAAGTATGTTACTATACCTTACACAGTAGGAAACTGAAGCTCTGAGGGGATAAGTGACCTGCTCAAGGCTACCCAACTAGTCAATGGAAGGGTGGGGATTTGAACTCAAATTTACCTAATTCCAAAAAATGTACATTCTTCTAAACTGTGCTACCTCCCCATTTCACAACAGAGGTATGAACAGGCAGAGGAGTGAATGGATTAGTCCAGAAGTCTTAATCATTTCACCAAAAAAGGGAGAAATTTTCTCGATTAGAACCACTTTCTGAAATCCATAGCGCACTATTTAAACCTCAATTCTTTTCAAGAAGTAATTAACAGGTTAAAAAGAAAGGTTAGAAATCCTTATAAAGTACACTACGTTTCATCACAGATCTACAAGTGAGCTGCCATGTTTAACAAGTCCCCAGAGTTAGTGGTTCTCTGGGTACCACACTAGGGTGAAGTACCAAGCACTTCACCCAATTCAAACGCATCCTGAGCACCTGAGCTGTGTTAAGACTCCTTCCTGGCACAGAGGCACAAAGCTAAGACCCATCACAGCCCTCAGGGAGTTAACAGGCTAGAAGAGGAGTCCATTTATACTACATATGCAGTTACTATTAGTGAGGCAAAAAAAATGAAGTGTGAGAAATCCTAAAACAAAAGTATGTATAACATGCTATCAGAGAGGGAAAGCAACTGGCCTACTTGTCACACGTTCTAAGTAGTGTTTGTTTACATTTTGTCTCTCCCTGACAACGCCTTCCAACCTCTGTCACCGTCCCGCCCCACACACAGGTACACACAGTACACACAACCACACAACCAGGAAGGAAAGCCCTAAGAGCAAGGATTATGATTCCTAAAAGTGACCTTGTTGTACTTTAAAAATACAAGCTTATGCCATTAGGACATTTTTCTTTAGCTTTGTCAGGTGAAGTAAGTTGCTTTTTCAAAGCAAAATTAGGCCAACCTAACCAGGAAAACCTGGGCAACACTTCACATTACTCACTTAGCATGAGAAACCAATCAATGCATATTGACCCACACCATATTTCTCAAATTTTTCTTGTTAATTTAGCAGATGGCAAAGGGATATACAACTGATAGGAACACATTCTGGTCATTTTGTTCCACAGACATTTAGGCTTGTTCTGACAGACATTTAGGCTTGTTCCACCGAGGGGATTTAAACAGAATCATTCTCACATCATAAGGCAAATGAACTGAATTCAGCAGAACCGATGCACCCAAAGCTTGACAACAAGGCTTGTACTTCTTGCAGTCTGCAAATCCCCTAGAGACCACGAAAGCCTACAGGACTGTAACAATGATTTATCTCAGCTGATCACAACTCTGATCACAACTCTGATCACTCACAACAGCTGATCCTTTACAAACTTGCAAAAATGATCTTTCCAAAACTGCCAGCATTTATCCTGATCTGGGCAATCCAACGGTTTAAAAAAATAAAGTTATTTATGAAAATAAAACTGGGGGGGGGGGCTGTTGAATAAGTAAAAAAGGCACACTGCTTTTTCCTTTGGTTCTATATGCCTGGGGCAACAAACTCTCAAAATAACTTCACTGAGGAGTGTAAAAGTTAAGACGAACACCAAAATATTGCTCAATCCAACTTACATTGTTAACTCCTGAGTTCACAGTAAGATCTAGAAACTTAAATGTGACGGAATCATTTTGCTGTAAGAACTAGTTCAAAAAAAAAAAAAAGCCAATCCTTTTTTCTGATAGAAAAACTCTTGAGGATTTCCCCCACATTTATTTTAAAATCTTAACATACGAGTTGACTTTGGGGGGGAAAACGGGGGGAAGGGAGAGGGGTTCAATAGCCATATTTATCCAAAAAAAAGTTTGGTTTGGTCTCAAAGTATGTTTGCATCTGAACTCAACAGAGCTGAGCCCATGGCACGGTCCCAAAGCGGGTCCCCTCGGGCTGCACGTCTCCGACCCGCGCGGGTGCCCCGGCCGCGCCCCCGGGAACAGGCCCTGAGAGCGCCCCCCTAAGGCGGGTAAGGCCCGGCGTGTTTACCGCTCGCGCCGGCCCCCGAGAGCCGCTCCCTCGCGGCCGCAGCACTTGTTCGCCGACTCCCGGACGGAAGGGACCCGTGGGGCAGCCGCAGCTGCTACCGCGGCCCCCGCTCCCATAGGAGCCGACCGGGCAAGGCCGGGGGTCCAGGCACCTGAAGGGGCATGGCGGCCGTGCCCCCCACTCCGGGAGTGGAGGCGGCCCCGAAGTTGGGCTGCGGGAGCGGCAAGGCGCGCCGCGGCCCCGGGGCAGACAATGCGTGAAGGGGGCCGCGGAGGGAGGCGGGGGCCGCAGAGCCGGGGGGCGCTCCCGCGCCGCCCATTCATCCCCGCCCGCGCGCCCCTGCCCAGCCCCCGCAGCCCCGGACCCCCGCTCCGGCCCCCGCCGGAGGACCGGCCGCTGGGGGAGGGCCCCGCGCTCCCCACCCGCGACCCCTCCTCAAATCACAAAACTTCCCCCAACTCCGCCAACTAAGTTGCGCTCTCACCGTGAGGCGCCCGGGGCTCCCCCGCGGGCCGAGCCGGAGCAGCTCCGCACCTTCGCCGCGGAGAAAGACAATAGGCGGCCGCTCCTCCGGCGGCAAAGGCCGTGGTGGTGGCAACGGCTTGAAAGTGCGGCGGCAGAGGCGAGGAGAGGGCGCGGCGACCTCGGCGGAGCCTAGGAGCTTCACCTCAGCGGCTCCGGCTCCCTGCTGTCCCTACACACAGCCTCAACGAGCCCGCGCATGCGCCACAAGCTACTCGGGGATGGGCGGGGCACCCGGGAAGGGCCGTAACGCCTACGAGCTCTTCTGTGAGTAAGCGCGGAGCCGGGGGCCGCGAGCCGGGGTTGCACAGCAGAGCTGCCCATCAAGCTCCGTGAGACCAATAGGAAGACACCTGGGCGGTCCCCTCGGGTTGCTAAGGAAGGCTGAGGTTGACCGCAGCTGCATCGCTGCGGCAAAGTGATCAAAGTCGGGTGGCTGGTAGAGGTGCCGACTGAAATGCTCACCCACCCTCTCCTCTGCTCCCTGACTCCGGAAGACTCCCTTCCTCTGTGTAAGGGTGCTTACCTGAGATGTAGCATTTACCGTAACACATACTGAAATGATTTACTCTTCTGTTTCCCTCCACTTGAAATCAGAAAGTGGGGTCTTTTCTGTGTCCAGTGCCTGAGAGAGTCGTTGCTAGGTATTCAACAAGTGTTTTAGTTGGATGGATGGATGGATGGATGGATGGATCTATGGTGGCATCAGGACTGTGACAGGGCGTTCCATAAACTTTCGGCTTCTCGATCAGCGCAAAATCAGACAATCTGCAAGTTGCATGGACCTCAGGAATCACCTGGTGGCTTTTGAAAAGCAAAATGTGGTCTGTTAATACACGAATAAACTCATTTTGATAGTTGTGCGTTTATTTTAATGTGTATTGGAGGAAAATGCCTTTCACATCAAAAGACTATTTCATTGATGTTATTTCTTAGATAAGCTGTAAAAAATGAATCTACTTAAAGAAAAAAATTAAGTAAAAAATTTACGTTATATATAAAGTATATATGTACTTACACTTCACATAAGTTCAAAAACGTGCAAATTGATAGTAATCGAAGTAAGAACAGTGGTTACCTAGAGGGAGAAGCATTATTGGCTGGGAAGGAGAAGGGCAGGTGCTGGGCAAGTTCTGTATTTTGATCTGTATGGTAAATAACAAAGGTATAGACTTATGTGAAAATTCATCCAGTGTACAATTAAGATTAGTGCACTTTACACAGGTTACACATGTATTTTATATCAATTTAAAATACTTATATAGGATATGGCCTCCCAAAATGTGAAGATGCAAAGGACTATCTTTTGGGAAACCTGATCCAGCCAAGCTCCCTACCAGTGACTGACTACCTGAGAGGGGCTACTGTGAATACTTACTGCCTGCATCAGGCACTTTCATTGTTGTTTGGCTCTAAATCTTAGAAGTGCTCCTAGCCTTGAGAAGAAACTTGCTTCCCTGTAAGTGAACCTGATTCTCACATATGTTTTCTTATTTCAGCCTCACAGAATGGAAAACCAAGGCCAAACATTTCCAGTGCTTCATGTGAAATTATTTCCCAATCACCTTATTATTCCCTCCTCCATACTCACTCTAATCTGTCCTGTCAATATTTGAAAGGTGGCCCAGAGAGAAGAGACTCCTAGATCTTAGTCCTGACTCTGTCCCAAAGAAGCCCACCCTGAGCAGGTCACCCCTTCTCAAAGAACTTCAGTCTCCTGTAAAGCAAGAGGGCTAACCTAGAAAATCTCTTGGACCCTAACACGTGAAAACCCTATGGTCTTCTTCTGGAGCAAAGCAGCAGCAGACAAGATACATGTTGTCTTTCAAGTGACTGCTGACAACAACATTCCCTGCTCCCAGCCTCAGCAGGATTTATACCTTCCCAGTGAGCTGCAGAAAAGGTCGAGAGTCCAGCATTTTTCAAAGTTTACCATGCCTACAAATCACCTGGGACGTTTTGTTAAATGTGGATTCTGACTCAGTAGGTCTGGGGTGGGATCTGGGATTCTGCACTTCTAACAGACTCCAGGTGATTCTGATGCTGCTGGTCTGGGACCCTGCTTTGAGGGGCAAGGGTCTACTCTACATTCCCCAGACAGCTAAATCCTCTGTCTTCTTGGGAAGTCCTAAGTAGTTATCTACATGATTGGCACATTCTCATCATCTAGGCACCAGCTCTAATGTCCCTCGTCAGAGAAAACATCTATCTAAAATAATTCACTCTCACCTACTCCCTCTCATTCATATTACTCAAACCTATTCTCAGCATTTATTCCGGTCTGAAGGTATCTTATTTACGTGTGGTTATGGGCTCTCTCCCCCATAATGTAATGTAAGTTCCCTGAAGTCTTTTTTGTTTACCCCTCTCTCTCCTACACCTAACAGAGTCCCAGTGGGAACAGTAGGCACTCAGAAGTTTCGCATGAATGAATTTGTACAGAAGGAGCTACTGTGAGGTGCCCTCAAACTGACAGTCCCTGATACTAAAGACTTGTTCTTCCAAGGGACACCAAATGTCTCTATTCAGTGTGTCCCATTTCACCAGAAAGAGATTTGGGGTTTAGTAATTCTCTCACTTTTCCTGAGTAAGTTTTCAAGCCAGGAAAGATACCAGGGCCTTATCAAGCAGCAGTAGGATTTTGTATCTCCCAACTATCTCTAACCTGTCTTTCCAGCCAACTTACAGTTCTCCAATTGATTTACATAGGTTATAATACCTATAACTCTAACAAGAATGAACCCCATTTTACAGAGTCCCTGGAAATTACCAAAGCAAGGAAATGCAAGAACATGAATTTCTCTTGAGACCCATGGTCCCTAAAATGTCTGCTTTGGTAAAAGAAGGAGCGCTGGAACCAACTTGCCTCGGGGCTCTTCTTTCATAGCAGTGGACTCTTTATTCCTTTCACAGTACGAATAGTACCCTGCTGTTGCCTTAAGTAACTTTCCCTTGCTTGGGGTGAAGCCAACTCCACCACAATCTCAGTTCCATGCTTTAGCATACCATCAACCCTGAGCCAATCAATGCATCCTATCTGCAGGTCAACAATTATTAGTTCAGAGTTAGGCACATGACCCCAGACTGGCCAATTAGGGGCAATAGGAGTAAATTCTACTCTCTGTTTGAACTATCGGGGTAGCTGACATTTTCTCAACTGGAAACTGGAAGATAGGCTTATCAGCTGTCTCTGCCATGAGGACAGAATCTCTTCACATGGAGCCAGCACAGTAGAAAGGTAGAGAAATTAAAAACAACGTCTTGGGCTTCCCTGGTGGCGCAGTGGTTGAGAGTCTGCCTGCCAATGCAGGGGACGCGGGTTCGTGCCCCGGTCCGTGGGGATCCCACATGCCGCGGAGCGGCTGGGCCCGTAAGCTATGGCCGCTGAGCCTGCGCGTCCGGAGCCTGGGCTCCACAACAGGAGAGGCTGCGGCAGTGAGAGGCCCGCGTACCGCAAAAACAAAAAAACAAAAACAACGTCTTGGTGACATTGATTGGACAGCTGAATGCAGCAATTCCTGAAGCTAGAACAACCCATAGACTTTTCAATCATGTAAGACAACAAAGACAGTCGGAGTGGAGATTTCTGTCACTTGCATCCGCAAGAGCTCTAATTGATACACCACCTGAGAGCAGATGATCCCTGGGCAGTTCTCTGACCTGCTTTCAATTCAGTTAGCAAGTAGCTGTTGAGAGTCTACTGTGTTCCAGGCTTAGGCTTGGTCCTGGGATTCAGGATGAAGAGCATTGTTCTTGTCTTTAAGGAACTCTGTCAAATGAGGGAAATAGGCAAGCAAGCCAGCAGGAAATCAGAAGTGTAAGTGCACCCCCCCACAGGCAGACGCAGGGTGTTATGGGGCATAGAGAGGAATACTTCTACTTAGAGGGTGAAGGTTCAGGGGAGGCATCCAGGAGGAGTGACAGTTAAGCCAGGTCTTGGAGGACAATCCACTGGGTAAAGAACGGTGGTGTAGCTAGTGCACGAGGCTTGGGAGTGTGTGCACAGGTAGCAGAGGCCATTCCCAGGAAAAGGAGGAGACAATCCAAAGACACCAAGGTGTCCAGAAACACAGCACACACAAAAACTGGAGCAAGAAGGGGTAAGAGATAAAGCTGAAGGAAAGAAGTGAGCCAAAGTCAGGTTATACTGCTTTGCTAAGGAGTATGGCCTTTATCCTGAAAGGCCAAGAAGAACCTTCCAAGGATTTTAACCCATAGAACCAGGATGAAAACAGATTTTCATCTTGAAAGATCACCCACGCACCACGTGCTTAAGCTGAATTTAAGTGGGGGATGGGGATGAGAGTAGGGGACAGGAGAATCTCTAAGAGAAACCTGGCTCCAGGGAGGAGGTTTTACAGTCCAGAGCTAAGTTTTCACTTCTTCAGTGACAAAGAGAAGCTTTCTTCCTCAATATCAAGCCCAAAGTTGTCCAATAGAAATATATGGTGATCCACATATGTGATTAAAATTTTCTAGCAGCAACATTTAAAAAGTAAAAAGAAACAGATGAAATTAATTTTAAAGGTATTGTATTTAACCAAACATATGACAAACATTGTAAATTCAACACGTGATACCTACAAAAATTCATACATGAGGTATTCTGTTTTATCATACTAAGTCTTCAAAAGAATCCAGTGTGTGTTTTACACTTAAAACACATATCAATTCAGTCTAGCCTTGTTTCAAATGTTTAAAAATCACATGTGGCTGTGACTACTATACTGGACAGCACACTTCAGGTTGATTGATTCTGATAGAGCGTCCCTGTGGGAGTTTGTTCCAAACCTTAACGTGTGCCTGGGCCATAATGCCTTCACTATACCTCATTCACTTGCACTGTCTCATTTATTTTTCACATCCCTGGGCTGGTGCTGCTATTCACCTTTTTTTTTTAATTGGGATATAATTGCTTTACAATGTTGTGTTAGTTTCTGCTGTACAATGAAGTGAATCAGCTGTACGTATGTGTGTATATATATATATATGTGTATATATATATATATATATATATATATATATATCCCCTCCCTCTTGGACCTCCCTCCCCCCACCCCATCCCAACCCTCTAGGTCATCACAGAGCACCGAACTGAGCTCCCTGCACTACACAGCAGGTTCCCACTAGCCATCTGTTTCACACACGGTAGTGTATGCATGTCAATCCCAATCTCTCAGGTCATCCCACTCACCCCTACCCCATGTCCATACGTCAGTTCTCTACGACTGTGTCTCTATTCCTGCCTTGCAAATAGGTTAATCTGTACCATTTTTCTAGATTTCACATATATGCATTAATATATGATATTTGTTTCTTTCTTTCTGACTTACTCTGTATGACAGACTCTAGGTCCATCCATGTCTCTACGAATGGCCCAATTTCATTTCTTTTATGGCTGAGTAATATTCCATTGTATATATGTGCCACATTTTCTTTATCCATTCATCTGTCGATGGACACTTAGGTTGCTTCCATGTCCTGGCTATTGTAAATAGTGCTGCAATGAACATTGTGGTACATGACTCTTTTTGAATCATGGTTTTCTCAGGGTATATGCCCAGTAGTGGGATTGCTGGGTCATATGGTAGTTCTATTTTTAGTTTTTTAAGGAACCTCCATACTGTTCTCCATAGTGGCTGTATCATTTTACATTCCCACCAACAGTGCAAGAGGGTTTCCTTTTCTCCACACCCTCTCCAGCATCTATTGTTTGTAGATTTTTTGATGATGGCCATTCTTACCGGTGTGAGTGATACCTCACTGTGGTTTTGATCTGCATTTCTCTAATAGTTAGTGATGTTGAGCATCTTTTCATGTGTCTCTTGGCCATCTGTATGTCTTCTTTGGAGAAATGTCTATTTAGGTCTTCCACCCATTTTTTTGGTAAGAGTAACTCGGGCTTAGAGAGATTAAATAACTTGCTCCAAGTCATAGCTACTAAGTGACACAACTGAGCTTCCAAAGGTCAAAAACTAAGGGAAAGTTGCTAAATCCACTTTAGAATAGCACACTGGCTAGGTCTTCCCTCACTTGGGCTCTCTCAGCTCCTCCCCTCCCCTTCTCCATTTAGGATTGTGAGTGTTCAGCCCAACTACAGAGTAAGTGCTCAGTAAACAGCTGTTTAAGCAATAAGTTCCTTGTTCAGAATATATTCCTGTAATACGTATCAGAAATTCTACAGGCACAAACACAACAGTAGCAAAGAAATAGATTAGAGCTATATGCTGGATTACAGATCAGTGCATAGTAAATGGCATTTATCATTATGATTATTACCAGCTCAGGACCTTGATGTACATTCATTGCAAATAGTCCTCCAGAAAGATTATGTTTGTTTACCTCCCTGCTGTTAGGGTGTTAGAGTGCTTAACCTCTCTGATTTAAGTTTTTCTTGTATTAGACAGAAAGACCAGAACTTTAGAAGCATCCAGGGCTGGCTTTAGATCCTGGATGCTCAAATTCTTTGTTTGTAAATTGGTCACCCCCACCCAACAGCCACAGAATGATAAATACATTAAAACAACCTGTGCATAGCCCTTAGCACATTGCCTGGCACAGCGCAAGTGCTCTGCCTGCTTTAACTTCCTCCTCCACTTCTCCCTTTGTAGATAATAAGAAAATGACACTCTAGGAGTAAACCTGATCATGCAGAATTAGTGCTATTTAGAGAAATTCAGGGAAACATGGACCCTGCCACAACTGTAATAGAGAATTTCCAACAAAAAGTGCATATTGACCTCTCCAATAGTTGTGACAGCCACCTAGTCTCCTGCCCCCGAGCGGTTTCCCAGCCTTTAATTAATATAGGCCAGATGTACCACTTAGTGATAGAACGATTCATTTAATTGCTGTAACCCTTGCTTTTCTCCATAATGACCCTTCCAGCAACAGGTTTGCTAAAGGCTGCTCATGGGATCAAATTAAGCTTCTAAAGTCATTATATTTCCCATGGTAGAAGAGTTAGGGGGCGGCTGGGTTGATAGAACGAAGGGAATCACAAAAGCCTTAGGATTAAGGGAACACTGCCCTCAAAAAATGTTATTGCCATATTTCTCAGTCAGGAGTCAAGGGGATTTAATTTTAGGGTCCAGAGATTCTCTCTATATAACTGTAAAAGAAAACCAGACTCACTTTTGGGGGTTACATAATTTTGATTTGGTTAGGTTTGGTTTGGTGTTTGCTTTAAACGTAGGTTCCAGTTTGGAGAAGATGGGGACTGTTTTTCTGATTCCAGAGAGATTTATGGGCTGGCTCAAGGACTGCACATTTCATCCTATTGCTTTTTTCTTTGTGCCTGGTCTTTTCCAGTTTATTCAGCTGCTCTCATAATTATCCCCAATTATTTATAATGGGGGGTTTCTGAAGCTGGAGTTAAAGAAACACCATGGTTTTTTTTGAGCCTTAAACACTATTTAATGGAAAAAGGACTCTAACGATTCATGGGAGGCCTAAACTCAGGTTTTCTTTTCTTTTTTTAATTTTTATTGGGGTACAGTTGATTTACAGTGTTGTGAAAACTCAGGTTTTCTTGGGCAGATTTTTTTTTAAATTTTTCATCTTTGATACAATATTTTTTCCTAAACTGTATAGAGTTTGCAATATTAAAGAAGTCCTTATTCGCCCACAAATGTTACCAATAACTACAATTCCAGTACAGCTTAAAACAGCTTTTTTCTTTTCTTTTTTCTTTTTGAATGGAACGAACATATCACTTATAACTTTCATGTTTTTAGGTCTTATAGTATAGGTTCCCAGGTACCAAAGTACTTTGGGAAAGACCTGGTCAATAGGATGTAATTGAGTCAGAAGCTTATTTTTTTCCCTACTTTGTATTATCCAATGTACAGTTCATTTTCAAACTTTACCAGTTGTTCCAATAAGGATTTTTATAGTTGTGCTTATTTTTCCTTTAAGTGATCTGATCAAGGCTCATTCATTGCATGTATTAATAGTATCTCTTTAGACTCTCATAATTTACAAGGGTTTCCCCATCTTTTTTTCTTTTGGTCTTCCATGACATTGACTTATTTGAAGAGTCTAGGTCAACTGTTTAATAGTTTGTTGCACGATATGTATTTGTCCGATTGGCCCCTCCTTGGTAGAATAGGGTGATTTTTATTTTTGCAAGAATACTACATAGGTGATGTTATATTCTAATATACATGTATGTATATATATCAATACATATATATATAAAATATTAAACTAGTTTCTTTTTCTTTAATGTGATTAACACCTTATGTCAATTCACATTGAACCTCTGTCTGTAATTGTTAGGTCTTTTTAATTCTGTTCTTAGCTTTAGTTTATTTATTTATTTTAAAATTTTTATATATTTTTTGGCTGTGTTGGGTCTTTGTTGCTGCCTGCAGGCTTTTCTCCAGTTGCAGACAGCAGGGGCTACTCTTCGTTGAGGTGCACGGGCTTCTCATTGCGGTGGCTTTTCTTGTTGTGGAGCACGGGTTCTAGGTGTGGGTGCTTCAGTAGTTGTTTCTCACGGGCTCTAGAGTGCAGGCTCAGTAGTTGTGGCGCATGGACTTAGTTGCTCCATGGCATGTGGGATCTTCCTGGACCAGGGCTCGAACCCGTGTCCCCTGCATTGGCAGGTAAATTCTAAACCACTGCACCACGAGGGAAGTCCCTAAACTAGTTTCTTTTACAGTGCTCTCCCTAAAACATTGGTTTCTGGAGCTCTTCCTAAGAAAAAGCTTTGTCTATTTAAGGAAATATAAGAAATGCTTTATATTCTGTAGTCCTGTCCTCTTGAGGATTCACTGTGCATAGTACCATTACATATTAAGGCTCTAAGAAGAACTGCCTTTAAAAAGCCGTTTAGCTTTGTTTAATCCTATATTTCTCAAACTTCTTTCATCATGAAATCAATTTCTCTTGGAAAACATATTAATATCTCATGTTGCATTGAGGGCACATTTTGAGAAACTGTGTCTGGAATCCATTCAATTCATCTTCCAGAAAGAACAGTATAGGTATAATTGAGTCTGAAGCATCATTTACTATTTATCCACTGTTACCAACTGAATGTTTGAGCCTCCTAAAACTCATGTGTTGAAGATATGAAGTGACATAAAGAGATGGGGCCTTTGAGAGATAATTAGGTATAGATGAAGTCATGAGGGTGGAACCCCCATGATGGGATTAGAGCCCTTAAAGAAGAAGAGGAGACACCAGAGCTTCCTCTGTCCACTATGTGAGGATATAATGAAGAGCAGCCATCTGCAAGCCAGGAAGAGGGCCCTCACCAGGAACCAATTTTGGACTTCCTAGCACCTTGATCTTGGACTTTCCACTCCCAAAACTGTGAGAAATAAGTGTCTGCTGTTTCAGGTACCCAGTCTATGGTATTTTGTTATAGCAGCCCAAGCTGACTGATATGCCCACACTGTCCATTTCAAAGAGTCTTGATTCCTCTGTCAGTAAAGAAAGACAGATGCTTCCTAAATCTCATCTCTAACCTAATCCAATAATTGCTGTTAAATTTCTACATGCAGTCCCACTCACTGCAAGTACCTTTTCACTTGGATAGTCTGCTGAACCTCAGAATTTATTCCAAAAGTGAGGTCTCCTTCTCTCCCTCAACTGCTCCATTTCCTGCTTTTCCTTTCCCTCAGTTCCATCTAATCATTTCCAAAATTCTGCCTTATTCATTCCACAATCTCTTTTACAAATCAAGGCCAAGTTTTCTTTTCTGGTTCTCTCATGTTCAGTCACCATCTTATGACTGAATGATAGCAATAGTCTCCTAATGGGTTTCCCTGCCTCTAATATCTCCCAACTAGTCCATATTTCTGCTATAGAATGATTTCCCTAAAGTACAGCCCTATCTTGTCACTTCCCTGATCAAAAAACTTCAATGGCTCGCAGCTGCTTACAGAATAATACTAAACATTTTAGCAGAGCATCAAAAAATAATTGACTTCCGGTGTCAATTTGCACAAAAATTATAATAGACTCCTTCTTTACCTAAATCCAAGTTCCCTCTCAAGCTTCTAACTCTCCTTTTAGCCATATTTTCCAAGAAATATTTTACTATCCAATCGTCCTGCTTAATACAATTTATTTTGGTCCCCTCTGGAATTTTATTTTATAATTTAAACTTTTTGTTCTATACCTTTAGTCCTTATCCTCTGCTTTCAAACTTAGTCAAGCCTCTATTTTCCTAAAAAATAAATTAAAATCCCTGACACAGATATATTCTTAAGACATCACCCCATCCCTCTTCTTGCCTTCCCCATCATACTTTTTAGCCTACAGTCACTAGTAATTCCATCTCCTCAACATCTGCCCTCATAAGTCAACTTTATTTATGTAAAATATACATTCAATAAATACACTCATTTTTAAGTGTACAATTCAGCGAGTGTGACAAATGTGCCCCTGTCTTGTCAGTCCTCACCACCACCCATGACTCCAGACAACTTAGATAAGATTTGTCTTCCCTAGGGTTCATTTAAATGGAATCAGAGAGTTTATGCCTTTGGCAAGTATATTGTTTACTGTCATGCAACAAATGATCCCAAAATGTAGGCTAAAATAGCAAAACAATTATTATCTACACAGTTTCTTAGGGTTAGGAATCTGTAAGTAGCTAAGATGGGTGGTTCTGGTTCAAGGTCTCTCATGAGGTTGCAGTAAAGCTGTCAGCTGGGGCCACAGTCTCTGGACTAGGGCTGGAGAATCTACTTCCAAATTTACACTCCTGGCTGTTACCAGAAGATTTCAGTTCCTGACTACTTGGTCCTCTCCACAGAAATGCTCACTGCATGGCTTGTTACCAAGTGAATGAGGAGAAACAGAGAAAGAGAGAGACAGATGGAGAGAAAGAAACAGACAGTAGAAGCAACACTACTTTTTATGACATAGTCTCCAAGTCATGTACCAACATTTCTTATTATATTCATTAGAAGCATGTTGCTAAGTCCAGTCCACATTTAAGAAGAGGGGATTATACAAAGGACTGAATTCTAGGAGATGGGAACCACTGGGGGTCATTTGTAGGCTAGCAATCACAGTCTGTTCTCTGACCTCACATTGATTCACATTCTTCTCACATGAAAAATATCCTTATTATATCCCAAGGCTGAAAAAAATATGCTCATCACATCCTAAGGCCTTCAGAAGTCTCCAGACCATTGTAACATCAAAGTCCAGAATTTCATAACTTAAATGAGGTCCAGGTGTGAATGTGGCTCCTCAGATGTAGACCTTAAGTATAGTTCCTTGAGTATAGCTCTTAATCTTTAAACTAATCCTATGAAGTAGCCAAATGATCTATCCCCTCCTCCAAAGCACACATCCAATGTACAATTGTGAAATAGGCATCGGATATTCGTTATAGATATCCTGTTCAAAAAGAAGGAACTGGGAGGCACAAAGTCATCACTGGTCCATAGCAATTCTGAAAGCCATCTTGGAAAATATTGTGAGTTCCTAGATTCAGACTCAGTCCTATCTCTGCCCAGTAATGGTTCTCATAGCTCTTGGTTCCACTCTCTGTGTTATCTTTCCTTTTTCATGAAAGGTAGCATGTATCTGCAACTAAGTAGTTTCCTCAGTTTGCTTCTGTCTTGTTGAATTTTGAGAGCTCAAAATCCTTTCTACGTTTTGCACTGTTTTCACCTCTTTTAGTCCAAGCTGGTAGTGTTTCTGCTGATATAATTATTTTAAATACTTAGTGGGTCTCCTGTGAATCTTATTGGGAGTCCACTCCATTAAAATAAAGCCACACTCACAAATCTCTTTGATATAGTTCTTCTCTACTTTGGATGTCTATGGAAAGACAATACGCTAAAGCTTCTTAGAAGTCCCATTGTTTGATTAGTCACACCCTTAGCACCATAGAGGACTTTTTGTTTGCCTGAACAGTACTGTGAGGCAACACATTTAAGTTTTCCAAGTATTAACAGAGCATTTTACAGACACACACATGGCTTTGTCTCTGGACCAGGTTTTCCTGGCAGTGCTCTGGATTTGATCTTTTCTCAGAAGGCATTTTTAAATTTTAACATCATTTGGCATCTACAGATGGTGAGACTGTTCAAACCCTTCAGTTCCTTTTTTGTTTAACAATCCTTCCATTAGTTTATCCCTCTCATTTGCATTTTACCATAAGCAGTAAGAAGAAACTAGCTGGCACCTTCAGCACACTGGCTGGAAATTTCCTTAATTTGATCACCCAGTTAATCAGGCACATTTTTTACCAACCACATTACTGCAGACACCAATATTACTAAACTTTCTGCTACTGCACAATGAAGATCCCCTTTTACACAGTTTCTAATAAGCTTTTCTCCATTTTCCTTTAAGCCTTTACTGATGGGCCCTTCGAAGTCCATAATTCTACAAATCATGTGTTTAAGGCAATTTAAGCTTTCACTAACACTCTCCTCAAAATCCTCACAGCTTTTCTAGTTTCCACTCACTTTGTGTTTCCAAAACAACTTTGACATCTTAGATTTTTATTATATCAGCACCCCATTATTGGTACCAAAATCTGTATTAATTATCTGCTGCTGTGTAGCAAATTACCCATAAACACATCAGCTTAAAACAACAAACACTTATTATCTCACAGTTTCTGAGGGTCAGGAATTGAGAATGGCTTAGCTGAGTGGTTCTGGCTCAGAGTTTCTCAAGAGGTGAAGCTGTCAGTAGGAGTTATAGTCTCTGAAGACTTAACCAGGGTTGGAAGATCCACTTCCAAACGCAAACCTGTGGCTGTTGACCACAGACTTCAGTTTCTCACCTCATGAGACATTTCACAGGGCTGATCACAACATGGCTTTCCTCAAGGAGAGTGATGAGAGAGAGAAAGAGAGAGACAGGGAAGAGTGGAAGCTATACCACTTTAATGATTGTCTCCAAGTCACACACCATCACTTCTGTCTTATTCTGTTCATCAGAAGCAAGTCACTAGGTCCAGCCCAGACTCAAGGGGAGGGAATAAAATAATGGCATGAATAACCAAGAGGTAGGTTTCATTAGTGTCATCTTGGAGTCTGGCCACCACAGCAAGCTACTTAACCTCCCCTGTGTGTGCATTAATGTCCTCAACTGTAAAATACAAATAACAGTTTTTTACTCACATAGTTGCTGTGAGGTGAAACGAGAGAATAAATACAAAGCCCTTTCGAACAATACCTGGCACCAAGCAAGGAGGTGACTCTTGGCTCTTATTATTGTTTTAAACATGTGAAAGACTCTTAAAACTTTATCTTAGTGCTCAAGTCACTTTCTCTAATGTCTTGGGCACTAGTTTTTCTTTTTTAACTGTCTGGATGACTCCCAGTACCTAAAATATATATGTCCAAAAATAGCATCTTTATATTCATTAAGACTCTTTTGGTTCACTGGCTCAAGAAAAAAAGAAAAAGGAAAATTAAATCCAGAGATAGATTTCAAGCAAGTCTTGTTCTGAGTGATAGATTTCAAGCAAGTCTTGTTCCGAGTGATTCAATGATGCCATTAGGAGGAATCTGTCTCTCCCCATCACCACCTTCTTTGTCTCTCGCCATCTCTTTCTCTTGGCTCTGCTCTCTTCTGTCTTGGTTTCTTTCTCAGGAAGCTCTTCTCTCATAGTAGCGATATAACTGCCAGAAGCTCCAGGCCCCCATTTTATCAGCTTTGTACCCCCAATGAAATGAGAGGTCCTGTATCCCAGTACTTTGATCAAAGTCTCAGGGCTATCTTTCATTGGCCCAACTTTGATCACATGTCCATCCCTGAATCAGTACTGGTGGTACCATAGCACTGCAAGCAGGTCACTGGAGAAGACTTACCTCCCGTATAATCATGTCATCCCCCTGTTTTTGGTGATTTCTTAATCTTACAAACTGCTATGCAAATACAGCTCAAAGTTTCACTGTCCCACCATTATGTTAGTATTCATAATCAATTCTATATAAAGTTATAGAGTCAGCCCTGATGGCCTGGGAGATGAAATGTTCTGATTAGTCAGGTCTGGGTCATGTGTCCACCCATTGAACCACAGATGGTGTCAGTTACACCTGAGCCACTTGAGTAGAGGATACAGGATGGGGTGTGTGCTTAAAGGAAAATTGAAGTACCATGGATAGAAAGATGTGGGATGGATGCTGGGAAGCCAAAATCGACAGATGTCCTTCTCAATCACCTCCCCTTCCAAATTCACTCCTTTCCCTGTATTCCATTCTTCAGTAAGTGTCACCACTTGAACCAAAACCTGCCAAGTCACCTCTGACACCTCCCTCTGCCTTGCCCCAACCATCCAGACCGATGCCAAGCCCTTTTAATTCTTTATCTTCACATGTCCAGAACATGTCCTCTTGTTTCCTCCTTCCCGCCCTTGCTGGTGTGGTTACTGCTACCCAGAATCTCCTCCTACTGCATCGCTGCCTGGCTAATTCCACAAGTCTTAAAAGCCAGCTCAAGAATACCACCTCTATGAAGCTCCCAATTTTGGAGGAGTCAGATTAGTCACAGACTTATAGGAAGATAGTTCTGGGTCTCACTTTTATTTGGGAGCTGCTCTCACAGTTAAACAGAGCTCTTAAACCAAGACCTTTGGAACTTAGGAAAATTTGGAACCAGGTACAAGCTAAAAGCCGGCCCTTCACCTCCCTCTTCTCTCTCTCCTGTCCACACATTCATTTCCCCTCCACAAAGCAAGTGCCTTGCAAATGCTAAAACTGCCTAAATATAGAAACCTATTCATCCAGAACGAAGGCATTGGAGAATGCTTTTAAAATTTCACATCTGTGTCTCAACTCATGAAACTTGACTGAAGTTTATGAAAGAACTATTTAATTTTATTTTCTTTCCCCTTTCTGGCTTCTCTTCGGATTTGATGGATCTCCGTCACACTAGCTTGAGGAGGCCCTCCATTAATGCACTTAAATCTTGGCCTGCAGACCCCAGAGGGTGTATAACTCCCAGCTGAGCTGTGACTAGAGCTCCGCTTGCGGAGGCCTTGGCCTCAGCGTACATTAGGGACAAAGCTTGTGACACAAGAAACTCTAGCTGGGGTAATTTTAGCTGGTCTCTTGAAGTAGATATCAGGTCTATTTGGAAATCTGCTTTCCTCTCTTCAAGTATGACACTACCTCCTGATTTTCTACTTTAAGTATTCAGTGACAGAAAGACAGCAGCTGTGTAATACACACACACACACACACACACACACACACACACACACTCATGGGGAGACTGATTTTAAAAGTAAGCTCAAACCTATCTAACTTCAGCTGGGCTGCCAAATCAGAGAAGAGCCTTCAAAATAACTTTTGTGTTGGGACCTTGCCTGTCTGAGCTGATTGTTACACATTCCAGCTACTCGTTTGTTTCTGACTTGCTTTCCCAAATGCTTCCATTGAGTTATGCCACTTATCACCTGCTTAGTATGTGACACTTTATCTGCCAAGACAAATGTCATATTAGAAAAGCCTTCCAGTGAATGAGGACAATACAGGATTGCAAGAGAGAAAGTTTGAGCTTTTTCTTTTAATCTACTTTCGAAGTCTGCTTTCCAGATCTTGCCTGCTGCTGAGGTCAGTGGGATTTTTATTTTATGCCGGCGTGTTGTATTTAAGTTACAGAGACAGAGCCTCGGATAAATGGGTCCTGATTGGTAGGATAAACTGCCCTTGAAACTCCAAAACCCTGACAATAAATTTGATCAAAGGAAGTGACAATGATTAAAAACAAATGTTCACAAATGTTGTGGAGCTACCAAAAAATGAGGTCATCAGATTTTCAGGGCACTTCTATAGACTTCTCACAATCATAATATTTTTTTAATTAAACGAACTAAATGCTTTTGAAAGTGAGAAGCTGACAGCTTTGGTCAGGGCCAGAAATAGAAGGCAAGCACAGGGGTGCCTTAAGAGTGAGAGTTTACAGTCGTAAACTGCTTCTGCCAATAAATTTCAGGGCTGGGTTACAGCCCTCCTGCTTTTTCACTCCTGAGGGACCTCTGAGAACTCGTTTGTCAGAGTGAAGATCATTGTCTCCAGATTTGGTAAAAATCTCAAAACTCCTGTTCATGATCTGAGAACCATGGACTTAGCTTCGTGGGTGAAAAGAGAGCTAAATGCTCTAGTCATAGTGTTAATATTCCTATTCAAATCCAATCTCTCCCACCCCGAACAGCGTCATCAACACAAAACCAAAATCCCACCTAGCATGTGGTTCTTTGACAATTTTAATTTTTGGAAATGTAATTTTCTCTTTCCTTGGGGTAGGGGTGGTAGGGGTAGGTAGTGTCATGAGTTCATAAAAACAGGTCAAATCTGAGGACATAAATTGTCATGGCAATTTAGGAAAGCAAATCTGATCATGTTACCCTCCTGCTTGGAATGCTTCAAGGACTCACTATACATTTCGTGTTAAAACCAAAAACTGCATAGCTTAGCTCCCCAGACCCTTTGCGATCTGACCTCTGCCCAAATCTCCAGCTGCTGCCCTGGCCTCGCCCCCCACTATCCTCTGGTCCCCTTGGTCCGAACCATTGGTGATTTCCTACTCTGCCTAGGCGTACGCTGTTCCCTCTGCAGGCAGAGCCAATCCCACCTTCCTTCCTCATCTGGTCTTCAGGCTCCCACTTGCCCCCCTCCCCTTCATGCCTTATTTCCCAACACACACACACACACACACACACACACACACACACACACACACATCCCTCAAGCAGTTCCCGAGAATCCCATTTAGATACTCTTCCCGGGACTTGCCCAGACTCTAGTTTTGCCCTTATAGATCTCATGACTATAGTCTGATTTGTCTGTTTCCCCCTCTAAACTGAGACCCACAACTCATTTATACATCCCCAGCTCCTAGTTCAGTCCCTAACCCAGAACACATGCTTCATCATTTTACGGAATAAAAGAATAATTAAATTGCCCATTTCTGTTTCTGGAACATAGGGAGTATCACAGAGTGGCCTTCAGTGCATTTCTGATCAATGAGTCCTGTATCTGAAGGAACAGCTGACTCTAGGACTCTCAGAAGGATTTGGGAATACAGAAAGAAGCACAGGTCAGCCCAGGAGATTGGGTGACCATGATCTAATCAACCATGAGCCAGACATTGTCCTGGCGACCTTAACACGTAAGTAGTCTTCTCAACAGCTTTCCAACGTAAGTCTTGTTTTCTCCATTGTTACAGATGAATAAGCTGCCCAAAGCCTATGCAGACAGGAAGTAGCAGAGTTCATTTCCAGATCTTTATGGTTCTAAAATCCTCTTCTCTTTCCATATAGCATGGATGCATAACTCCCTCTTCTTTCTCTAGGAGGATCTGGGTGGGCAGAAAATGTCCTGGTTTCTGTGTTTTGAAAGAAAGAAGTGCAGATTACTGAGACCTACAAGAGCCTAGGTCTGTCTGGGGTTGGAGCACAAGGTGATGCTGACAACCTCTGACCCCAGAATTTACTCACAAAGTTCAGATTCAGAAAGGGAGGTTGACCTGGAGATTATGGGGAGAACCCAGACCAAGGACACACTATGACCAACCTTTTTCATTTTGTTTAGATCTCCACAAGCCCATGCCATTATTTTTAGGATAGCACGCAGGCACTGTGTTGACACTTTATTTTTGGCTAGGCCACGTTGCAGATGTTATCTAATAATGCAAATAAATCTGTGCCTCTGTGCATTACACACACCTTTACTGAGTATCTGGGTACAGTGAAGAAGAGAATTAAACAGTACGCTGCCACCTACATGACTGTAGGACTGTCTTCTGCCACAGCAGTCCCAGGAAGATTCAGTTGAGAACAACAATTCCAATGACCTGCCCAGTGGTCTCTCTCAGGCCCAGTAGAACTGCCCTTTCTCCCTAGGACAGTCCACTTAGGTCCTCTGGAGTTTGTGAGAGCGGCTGTACCTTGGCAAGCCCTGGCCTGGGATTAATTTGGCAGGAGGTTATCCTGAGACTTCCCTGACTCATATCTTTGGGGCTAACTCCGAGCACCAAGCCCCAGCCCTGCCCTCTTTTGCTTTTTCTTTGTGCTGATTCACACTGGGTTGGGATTTTATTGTCAGCAGTCATAATTGTGCATGGGTGGAACTTAGATTTTAAAGATGACAGGAGGCCAAGTCTAGGGCTTCTGTTAGCTTTGTTATTCACTGTGTCATTTTTCTTGATTGAAAAGAGGAAGGAAGGCAAGGAGGGAGGATGGGAGAGAGGAAGGAAGGAAAAAAACAAAATAATGAACTCCCCCAACCCACGCTGGAACCTGTTCTCTTTCATCTTCTATATTTTCTCTAAGCCCTTGGAAAGGCCTTCTCTGGATATAGTTCACAAGAAAAGAAGCCAGATATAGTAGAAAAAGTATGGATTTTGGAGTCAGCATATCTGAATAATTGGGTGACAGTGGGCAAGTTGTTTAACCTCTTTGAACCTTCATCTGTAAAACAGCAGTTTCTTCATCTGTAAAACAGCAGTAATAATATTGACCTCATAGGATTGTCACGCTGCTTAGGAATATTGTATATAAAGTGCCTGGCACATTAGAAAGCATTTCATAAATGGCGAATATAACTGTTACAGCTATATTTATTGAGTGGCCCTTTGAAGCAGTGAGAACGTGACCTCACAGAGTAGACTGTAAGTTTACATTTCCTTCCTCCGAGATTGTGGCGGATTGTAATACGCTTCCCTTGAGTGGGGTCTGGGCTGTGTCTAGTGTCATGGTTGTTGTAGCGTCCCAGGGACTGACTCAAGCTTGAGAATACCCCGAAACAATCAGTACAGGAGAGAATAAGGCAAAAAGATGGGGGGATAAAGAGCTCTGTCAGGCTCAGTGGCCAGCAGCTCTCCCACTTAATCAGCATAATCTTGGGCAAGTTGCTTAAATCACTGTAACTTAGCTCTTTTTTCTGTATCTGTCCTTTTGGGTTGTCTTGAGGATTAGAGGAGGTCACACATGTAAAATGCCTAGCACAAAAAAAGTGCTTAGTAAAAAAATATCTCAGATGTTAAGGAGACACAAGTTGAAATGTATGAAATTCAAGTGAAGTTGGGCATAGACTTTGGAGCAATACTGCCTTGTTCAAATCTGATTTCCCCTACTCTTGGCTTCATTTTCTCATCTGTAAAATGGGTATAATAATAACTTCCTTACCTGTATTTATTGCATACTTTTGTTATGAAGAATAAATGAGTTAATACACATAAAGCAATTTAGAACATGATTTGGTATATGACCAAATACTATATAAATACTTGTTAAATCGATAGAAGGGCCAGTGCTGGGACAAGAACAGAACACAAAACCAGAATAGTTGAAAACAAAGTTGGTTGACCCTGGACCAGAATGGGGCATAAAGAACAAAAACAGTAATGAAGCAAGAGCTTCCAAGGCAATTGCCCTAAATGGAGCTGAAATATATTCAAAGCACTTTTTTTTTTTTAATTGGCTATGGGCAGTGAAGTGTGAGGGTGTGTCAGCCTGCGTTAAAGACAAGGAGCTGAGTGGACACAGTCCTCCCAACCAGCCATGGACTCCAGGAGAGTGCCACGACCTCACTGGAACAGTAGGTCCTGCTTGCTTAGCTTCCCGACCTGGTGCCTGAGGAGAGTGGCTCGAAACTTTTTCTGGGGGGATGGGTTTGCTCAGGGAAAGCCCGCTCTTCAGGGAAGGGCCACTGCTTCACAAAGGCCTGGGACCATTTGCAAGGTCAGTGTGTGAGTTCCTGAGAAACCACAGCCACTTCTGCTCTCTAACTTTGGTGCACAAGCAGGATGCAAAATATTCAAATTCCAGTGATAGAGCCAACTGTGCAAATTCCTGACGGGCAAATTGAGGCCCATTATCTGTAATTACAGTCGCCCGAATAACATGCCAGAGAGACCTTGTTTTCCAGCCGTCAGTAATTGCAGCTGCTCTCTAGTGCCAAATGCATCCAGGGGAAGTCCCCAGAATGGAGACGAGCAGCCCACACAGAGGATTCCTGGCAGCCGCTATCAAGTAACCCAAATCTCCTCTGCTTACTACCTTCAAATGGCTCCTACAGCTCTCAGGATAAACTAGTTAGTTAGGCTTGTCATCATCTGGTCCATCTTGTCTTGAACTTCACTCCCCTTCTTCACTTAAGTGGTACTGAATTACTCGTTTATTATGAACAACCTGGTCTCCAATTCCATCAAGTTGCCCTTCATTACGGTGCTTTCCCATATGTGATTTAGTCCTTCTGCCTGGAGTTACCTCATCACAAACTCCAACTCATCCTTAAGCACTTAGTTCTGCCACTTTGTCTTCTCTGAGAAGCCTATCTTGACTCCCTCAGGCTGCATTTAATTCCTTTTCTCTGGGCCCCCTTAGTACCTGTGCCCACACAACATAACATGATCATTCTATGTTTGATTTGTTTGTCTCCCCAACTAGACTATGAGCTCGCTGAGGGCAGGGACCACATCTTATCTGGGTATCTTAGAACCTAGCACAATATCCAGCATCACTAGGCATCCATCCAGTAGATGAGTGAACTGAGTGAACAAATGATGACTTCCTTGCTTAAGCACTAATGAGATTATTCCTTCATTTGGTTAGATCAAAAGATTCCTCTCTTGGGATTACTGCTCAAACCAACTTTAAAATCAACCATTGAAAATCCAGGAAGAGCATTTCATTAATATATTGAAGATAACTTCAACTTACCACATGCCCTTCTATCTTTAATACTGTTTAGTCTAAAGAGGGTGGGTTCCCTAGGTATATAATAGAACATAAAGATTTAATTAACTTTATTGCTTCTGTTTCATCATGGTGCACTTACGAAGGCCTTATTTAAATATGATTTGCTGTTAATCTGCTTGTAGTTATCAAATAAAGTCCAAAGGTTTTTATTTGACTTTTATTCATGACATTACTTGAAGTGTAACTATTAACAAATGTTTATTTTAAGCAGAAGAGCGGAAACCCAGGTATCTAAATGACTGGATCCCCTCACTGCAGACTTTTTTTTTTAACATCTTTATTGGAGTATAATTGCTTTACAATGGTGTGTTAGTTTCTGCTTTATAACAGAGTGAATCAGCTATACATATAAATATATCCCCATATCTCCTCCCTCTTGTGTCTCCCTCCCATCCTCCCTATCCCACCTCACTGCAGAGTTTCTGCAGGTCTAGCCACTTCTCTTGTGATAACATTGTGGCTGTTCTAGATATTCTGGGGTCTCTACCTTTTTTGCTTTCAGAGACAGTGGACGAGCCTTGCTTAAAGAGGGTCTTGTTACTTTAGAGCCCAAAACAACAGCAACAAACAGTATCTTTCATTGAAATGTCCACCTTAGTTCACTTCTGGAAACTGCATAAGGTTTTCCAAAGGTTGAATGTGCACACCATTAGAGGGATATATTAGGTCATACTCACACAATTTTAAATTAAAAAATTAATGGTTACATAATTATTTTAATGTGCATTAATAATATTGCTAATATAGCATAACATACATATAATATAATATAACAAGCACATCAAACTCATAATTTCATGCATATTGCTTAAGGAAAAGTTAAACTTAAAATACAGAGAGTTAATTTGCTGAAAAATGGTAAACAATCATGAATGTTATGAGGGTAAGACAAAGATAGGGAAGAAGGCACGTGTACGAGTAAAGTGTGAGAAACACTGAAGGAATGAAAGGAGCGGGGGCTGTTGGGTCCCGATTATTTTACATATTAGCTGGGAGGCTGTGGGCACGTGACTTAACCTCTCTGAGCTGGGATTGCTCATCCCTACAATGAGGAGAGAGAGGTGCAGATAAGGTTCATGGGGTACCTAGCACAGGACCTAAAAGGCTCCATAGTGAGAACCATTTTAAAAAAAATCATATCCACTCTCATAGGACAAAGATAGGAGTCTATTTTAAAGAAGTTGTCACCAGCTCAAAAGAGACCCTTCATTAAATGTGATGAGCCAAGGCAGGCAGCCCAGTGGATTGCTTCTCAACAATTTCTTTTCTTTTTTTCTTTGGCGGCACCTCGAGGCTTGTGGGATCTTAGCTTCCAGACCAGGGATCGAACCCAGGCCCTCAGCAGTGAAAGTGCTGAGGTGTAACCACTGGACTGACAGGGAAGTCCCTTGACCATTTCTTTGAAGCTCAATGTATTTATTTGAACCTATTCATCTGAGCATGTTTGCTAAGGCCCCAATCATATAATGAAGGAGTCAAGTAGCCACACCTTATATAATGCTAAATAATTGATGCTTCCCTTGAACTCTAGAAGTTTCTAAACCCCTAGACATTAAGCCAATGGGAAGCTGTCCTTTGCTGACCCTTACTAATGCCTTTCTCTCTCTCTTTTTCTCTCTCTCTCTTTTCTTTGGCTCACTGGGAACTCATAGGCAAATTTAAATCTCAATGCTAGAACTCTCTTTTACCTGATGAACTACTTGCTCTTCCCCTCCCTCGACACCTCCTGTGCTAATGTGCACTTTCCCTGGTCCTGATATTTTTTATTCTCACTTTACTCTTTTATTATACAGATCTCAGTTTTCATGTGTGCAATAAGAAAGGAAGCGTGCCCAAGTGTCTTGGTCAGCTTGGGCTGCCATAACAAAATACCATAGACTGGGTGGCTTAAACAACAGACATTTATTTTCTCACAGTTCTGCAGGCTGGAAGTCTGAGATCAGGGTATCAGCATGGTAAGGTCCTGGTGAGGTCTTTCTTCCTGACTTTCGGATGGCCACCTTCTTGATGTGTCCACACATGGTGGGGGAGGTGGGGGAGGGAGAGAGAGAGAGCAAACTCTCCTTATAAGGGCACTAATCTCATCATGAGGGCCACATCCTTAGTACCTCGTCTAACCCTAATCACCTCCCAAAGGCCTCATCTCCAAATACCATCACAGTAGGGTATAGGGCTTCAACATAGGAATCTTGCGGTGGACACAAACATTCAGTCTGTAACATTAAATAAATAAGCAGATGATACAAGTCACGTCATCTTTTGCCAGGAGCCAGCAATTTATCATCTGTGTCCCACAAGAATTCCCATACCTTCCAAAAGCCTTCTTTCTTGAATCAGTCATTCTAAAACCAGGTAGACATGCTAACAGTGGTTGTCATACTGAGCCAAGTATATACCCTTGGTTGTCCCTCAGTCATCATGGATTCACAAAAGATGAGCAAGATCTCTTGATGTATCATTCTAGTGAGTTCTCTTTCTCATTCTGGTTGGTTACCCTATGTGTAGATAACCTATAATGAGAGCCTACAATGTGGCAGGAAGGATGTTATAATCTCACCTAATCTCACAATAATCCTGAGAGTACAAATTATTACCCCCCCCCTTTTTATGTGAGAAACTAAATCTCCATGAGACTTCAGTAATTTGTAGAGCAGGTAACCAGTCATTGGAGGAGTCCAGATTTGAACCCAAGTCTGTCTGGGTCCAAGGGCTCTGGGAAGATTTTGATGTTTCTGGAATCCCTCCTTGAATTGCTTGTCCAAATAGTTATTCACTCATTGAACCAATATTCACTGACCTTCTATCCTGTGTTAGACTCTGTGTAGGCAATGGGGACATATTAATGAATAAAAACAGACCAAAAAATCCCTGACCTTACGACTTATATTCCAGTTATGGAAGGCAGACAATGAACAAAACAAATAAGTACAATAAGTGGTGTATCATATGGTGTTAACTGAAAAATAGAGCAGAGAGGGGGACAAGGATTACTGGGTTGGAGGAAGTCATAATTGAAAATACATTGGTCAGGAAAAGCCTCACTGAGGAGACAGTTAAGCAAAGATATGAAAAAGATTAAGTTCTATCAGACTGCCTTTAATCTGAGGCCCCAAATCTCAAGGGAGAAGGACTTTTTTTGAAGAGCCATTGTGTCAGGACTTTTTCTCTTGCAAGTGATAAAAAAAGAGACATATTGAGTCAAATTGACTTAAGCAAAAGGTGGGAATGTATTAATTCAGGAAGTTGAAAAGTCCAGGCCAGGCTGGATTCAGGGGTCAAACAATGTCATTAGGACACAATCTTCTTCATCTGTCTTACTCTGTTTGAGCTGCTATAACAAAAATACCATAGACTGGATGGCTTAAACAACATTTATTTCTCCCAGTTCTGGAGGCTGGAAAGTCCAAGATCAAGGTGCCTGCAGATCAATGTCTGATATGGGCCGGCTTCCTGTTTCATAGATGGCTGCCTTCTTGCTGTGTCCTCACATGGCAGAAGGGGCAAGAGAGCTCTCTGGAGTCTCTTTTATAAAGCATCAAAGCTTTACCCATTGATGAGGGCTCCACCCTTGTGACTGAATTGTCCCCAAAGGCCCCACCAACTGATACCAACATACTGGGGTTAGGATTTCAACATATGAATTTGGGGGGACACAACCTTTCAGTCCACAGCAGTATCACTGCTTTCCTCTGTGGTGACTTTATTCTCTAGCTCCACACAGCGGTAAACTGGCTGCGGTCACCTCCAGGTCAACAGCCTGCCAGGTTCAAACTCAGAAGGAAAGAGAAGGTGTCCCTCTACCTACAGTTCAAGCAAAAGTCTCATTGCATCTCATTGGGTTGCAGGCTCATCTGGACACATTACTGTGATCAGGAAAGGAACACATGGCTCTGATTGGCTGGGCCTGGTCACCTGCCTGTCCCTGGAGTCGGAGGGAGAGTCAACTTACTGACAGCAGGGAAGGGTGGGGTTCAGAGGAAATTTGGGGTGTTGCCGGAAGGAATGGATGACTGCTGAGTGGAGAAATCAATGAGTATCCACTATATCTCTGATCTAAAAATGATCTGTCTTATCCCATTGTGTGCAATGTTGATCCAGTGTGCTCCATGCCCAAAGGATAGTTCAGCATAAGTTTCTCCCTAAGAGATGGCCTGCAGATATTGTTTAAGCTTGTCTAGTGGGACTGGTGGTTTCTGGGTTCTCCTTCCACCATACAGACATGTGGGCAGCACACTCATGGGCAGTCAGCCCCTGGAGGATGGCTGGATGTGTGGTTTTGGCCTGTGACCTCTTGTGTTTCCTCTGTGGGCTTCAGGGAGTCACAATCACAACTGCCTGACATCACCAATGTCAGAAGCTTGTGGCTTTCAGAGTCTTGTTCCACTTCTACTGACAGACACATTACCCATTGGGCCTGACAACCTGCTAAGGTCTCAGTCCTAAATCCTGAAAACACAGCCCACTACTTTAGTAGAACATCACTATTTTCCTGGGAACGTCCATGCTTGTGCTTTGGGTTAGATGGTCCTAGGGCTGGATCTTAACTCCACAGCTCACTTGCTGGGGGACCCTGGGCAAGTCATGTGACTTCCTGAGCTTCAGTTTTCTTGTTTGCATAATGAGCTCACTAAGAAGAGTAAATAAATGTGTGTAAAGAAGCTAGCACATGGCCTGGCACACAGTGGGGACTCAGAAAAATTTGCTCTTTTTTCCCCTTCCTGGTCCCTTTTTCCAGGAAGCTACTATCATTCTTCCTCAGAGTTAATGTTATGCAACTTAACAGATAAACCTGTCAAGTGAAAAGAAAAGGAATGAGAGGGATAGGCAAGGAAACCCTGGGCCACAACTGGGGGCTGTGCGGTTGAGTGGAAGATCATAGGGTTTGGAATTAGACTGGGTTTTGAGTCCAGAAGGCCTTGGGAAAATTATTTAATATCCCAGAGTCATTTTTCTTATCTCCAAAATGAGAAAAACATTTATTGCTATTTACAGTTGTTGCAAGGATAACTGAAATAATGTATGTAAGGAACCTGGCACACTGAGGTCTTCAGTAAGTCTTAGGTCTGTTTGTTTTTGAAAGTAACTAATGCCTAAGTGAAATCTGATTGGCAATCAAGAAACTCATATGGGGCTTCCCTGGCAGCACAGCGGTTGAGAGTCCGCCTGCCGATACAGGGGACACGGGTTCGTGCCCCTGTCCAGGAGGATCCCACATGCCGTGGAGCGGCTGGGCCCGTGAGCCATGGCCGCTCAGCCTGCGCGTCCGGAGCCTGTGCTCCGCCACGGGAGAGGCCACAACAGTGAGAGGCCTGCGTACCGCAAAACAAAAACAAAACAAAACCAAAAAAACTCATATGAAAATGCCCAGAGAGAATTATCTATTTTTCTGTAGGCTGGAATGTCCAGATCTCTGCCCTATTCTCCTCCCTTGCTTGTGTGATGTTTTCCCTTATTTTGGAAGCTAGGCAGAGGAAATAAAAGGTGGCTGGCCAATCTGTCATGAACGAAGAGGATGCTGTGTGTCAGAGGTGGGAGACCAAGTAAATGAAATACATGATGCTTGTCCTTGAGAAGCTTCTGACTTAATTAAGAGAAATAAAATATGCAAAAGAGGCTATTTTTAAACACCCATGAGCAAAATAATAGCCTGTTTGCCAAATGCCGAGGTAGAGTGAAGGCATGACCAGAGCTAGGTGTGAAAAGTCAGGGAGGTTTCTTAGGGCAGAGATCAGCAGGGAGAAGGGGCCCCAGCAGAAGCCCAGAGAAACAATGAAGAATCTCCTGCATGTGGACTTATCTGCACAGAAGGCAAGATTATATGGAGATAATGAGATAAGTCAAGAGGCTCTTAGGCAATTGAATGAGGCCAATCAAGTCGGTTTTATTACCTGTTGCTAGTGCTGGTAACCAAAACAAATCCAAATAGTCTCTCCAGACTGACTGACCAGTTGGAAGAAGAGTTGAAACTCTCATCCGCACGAGGTGGGGACCATCCCTGTTATCATAGTTTCATGATTGCTAGAAAGTGTGAACTTTCTAGCAATTCTTACAAGGTGGCAAGGCTACCTTTCTCTGTGTAGGGTTGCAATGAACAAGAGCTAGAGGTCCATTAGGTGCTGTATGTCAGCATAGAACAAGTCATGGTGCCACCTCTTGTTGGCAGCAGATCACTGGATCTGCCACCCTCACAGGCGAGGACAGAGGATGCTGAAGGTGAGGCTCTGTCTCTGGACTCTGGTCTACAGTTTCAACCTCCCAAGCCGAAGTTAGCTTCTGAATAGAACCTTCCTCTGTGCTGTTCTCTATAGCTGGGCGACATCATGGCATGGTGGTTATGGGCATGGCTCTGTTTCTTACTTGCTAGGTAATTTAGCCAGCCAACTATAGGGACGATCTGAACACAGGCAAACGTTGGAGATATTGTTGATTCAGTTCCAGATCACCGCAACAAAGTGAATATCGCAATAAAGTGAGTCACATGAATTTTTTGTTTCCTAGTGCATATAAAAGTTATGCTTTAAGTGATGATATTGAAGCACCATTTAAGAGGGCACAGAGGACCTCTCATTTAAGTGGACAGAACTCAATTTTAGGTGGGGTGCCATTCTATTCTCCTCTTACAATGTATTGTACATTCACCCTTTGAGCTTAAAACCCTCAGGTTGTTATCATTACTTATCAATAGAAGATGACTATTCACGTGAAGGAATGACAAAGTTCTATTAATATTTAAGCAATAATTTATCATTTGGATTCCCACCAGAGACAAAATCTTGGGAAAAAATGTTCACAGGTTTTCAGAGAAAGTACTTCCCCATTTTGCAGGTTAGGAAAATGAGGTTTGAAGATATTAAATGCCTTGTCAAAGACAACATAGGATATAAAGAGCAAACCTGTGTGTTTTGTTTTGTTATTGCATTGTGCTTTATTGATCTTTAAGAGAGTATTCTTCACTCTCTGAGTCAAATTCACTTAGCAACTTTTCCATGTAATGAGTAACTAAAATATGCTGTATCCATAACTCATTTAATGGATCTTTTTGGATACAAACCATATGACAGTGGTACAAAAACCAAATGCTATTCCTGGGAGCTTATAATTGAGTGGTGAAGGTGAAGAAAAACACTGAACAGGTAATTGTAACTAAGATTTGGGAAACTGATTTAATTCTTATATGTAATATGGACAGAAATTGAGAGAGAAATGTATCATTGTCTTTTATCAGATGCTTTTTGAGTTTGGAGAAGCAGAAAAGGAGAAAATCATTGGTGGACAGTCTGAGAAAACATTGCAAATCAAAAGTTTCATTAATGATCAACACGTGTAAAAAAAGTTATGCTTACACTATGTTGTAGTCTGTTAGCGTGCAAGCACTAACAATAGCCTTATGACTAAAATTACATACCTTAATTAAAAAATACTTTATTGACGGCACTTCCCTGGTGGCGCAGTGGTTAAGAATCCGCCTGCCAATGCAGGGGACATGGGTTCGAGCCCTGGTCCAGGAAGATCCCACGTGCCACGGAGCAACTAAGCTAGTGAGCCACAACCACTGAGCCTGCGCTCTAGAGCCCGCCAAGCCACAGCTACTGAGCCCAGGTGCCTAGAGCCCGTGCTCCGCAACAAGAGAAGCCACCACGAGAAGCCCGCGCACCGCAATGAAGAGTAGCCCCCGCTCACCGCAACTAGAGAAAGCCCGTGTGCAGCAATGAAGACCCAGTGCGGCCAAAAATAAATAAATTAATTAAAAAAATACTTTATTGCTAAAAAATGCTAACCATCATCTGAAACTTCAGTGAGTCATAAGTGTTTGCAGTAGTAACAGCAAAGATCACAGATCACATAGCAACCATAATAATGATGAAAAAGTTTGAAATATTGTGAGAATTACCAAAATGTGACACAGAGATATGAAGTGAGCAAATGCTGTTGGAAAAATGGTGCCGATAGACTTGCTTGACGCAGGGCTGCCACAAACCTTCAACTTGTAAAGAATGCAGTATCTATGAAGTGCAATAAGGTGTAGGGCAATAAACAAGGTATGCCTGTAATGGTAATTCTCTCCTATGATTGCTGGGAGGTAATTAATTCAAAAGGTTCAGTGCAGTGTCTGGCACACAGTAATCACTTACTAAATGGTAATTTTTTATTATCTTAAACTCGTTTGGAGTTTGGTGAAGTTGGGATGCTGTTTTTCTCTAGAGCACAAAGGGCAGGTTTATCTGGCCCAGAATGGACTCGAATTCAGGTTAAATTCAGGTGTGTCTCTAGCATGGTGGAATGGAGAATCTTCTACCTTTAATTTTCTGGTGATTTGAATGTTTGAAACACTCTTCAGTAGGAAGGTTCATGAAAAGACTCAATGGGGGGCTTCCTGGTGGCGCAGTGGTTGAGAGTCCACCTGCCGATGCAGGGCACACGGGTTCGTGCCCTGGTCCGGGAAGATCCCACATGCCGCGGAGCGGCTGGGCCCGTGAGCCATGGCCGCTGAGCCTGCGCGTCCGGAGCCTGTGCTCCGCAACAGAAGACTCAATGGGGAATTCCCTGGTGGTCCAGTGGTTGGACCCTGTGCTTTAATTGCGGAAGGCGCAGGTTAAATCCCTGGTCGGGGAACTAAGATCCTGCAAACCGTGTGGCATGGGACTCAATGTAACAGAGGCCTGCTAGCTTTTTTTTTTGAGTATTCAAAGTGCAATTACTTTTTCAAATCATTGCCTAGAAATGGACTTTATGTACTTGTCTGTTATGCATAAAGTAATATATACAAATAGTTTAAACATGTATATGAACTACACCATGTTCATTAACTTTAAATATGATGGACCAGGTGCCACTGGAGACAGAGAGACTCAACAATGGCTTTACCACTTACTAAATATGTGACCTGGAGAAGTTATTTTATCTCCTGCCTCAGTTTCCTCAACTGGGAATTGTGGCTAAGTTATCGAACTCAGAGGGCTATTGTGAGGATTAAAGGTGACAAATGGAATGCATCTGACATAGAGAAGTACTTAACTTTATTTTTTCCTTTTCTTCAGTTAAACAGAAGTTAAACTGGGATGTAGAGTATTGTCATCAAGTCTTGGTGTCTTCCCCAGCTCCTTTACACTCTAGGACTGTTTGGAAGAAATTACAGAGAAGAAAAAGCCTGCTTGGTGAGGAAGAGAACCGGGTGGGTGAATATATTTCATGCTTGATGCAACTGATGCAATTCCAATGATTGTAATGACAACTGGAAACTTCTTTAGACAGATGATATCATGCAGCCTACTTAGGTAGCAGGTTTCAAAATGAATTGCCTTGGCAGTGTTGCTAGGTTGTTTAGATAGCAGATTGCACTTATGACCTACATCCACCTTCTCTCTGGACCACAGCTGGCAAATGGAAGCATCTGGATTCTCAAGGTTCTACTCCAGGAGGCAGAGAGGATGCAGTTCTGTAGTCCTGGGCTGGAAGTGAAGATGCCTGCATTCTGGTCCCACTCACAGCTTGCCCATGGACATGTCACTTCATATCTGGGTTTCAGCTTCCAACTGATGTTCTCCAAATTCCTTCCAAGTTCTAGTACCTTGTGATTCCACAAATGTGCAGCTTGGTTCCTAGCTGCAGAATATGGTCTTAATGGACCAAGGCAAGGCCAAAATGAAATTGCCTCATTCCGTTATGAAATTTCTCTGGCTTTCTAAAAGGGGCGGGGAAGAGTTCAGCGAGACTAGTAATGAGGATGAGCAAATATGTCACTAAATTCAGGACGCAGAGTCTTGTCTTTAATGACTTGGAGGTGGTGCCTTGTGATGCCTTCAACACTCCCACCCGCCCAGGGTCTGATTCCCCTTGGTTGAGAAGAATCATTTTTTGTTTGTTTTTGTTTTAACATCTTTATTGGCGTACAATTGCTTTACAATGGTATGTTAGTTTCTGCTTTATAACAAAGTGAATCAGCTATACATATACATATATCCCCATATCTCTTCCCTCTTGCGTCTCCCTCCCTCCCACCCTCCCTATCCCACCCCTCTAGGTGGTCACAAAGCACCGAGCTGATCTGCCTGTGCTATGCGGCTGCTTCCCACTAGCTATCTATTTTACGTTTGGTAGTGTATATATGTCCATGCCACTCTCTCACTTTGTCGCAGTTTACCCTTCCCCATCCCCATGTCCTCAAGTCCATTCTCTAGTAGGTCTGCGAGAAAACCATAATTCAAAAAGAGTCATGTACCACAATGTTCATCGCAGCTCTACTTACAATAGCCAGGACATGGAAGCAACCTAAGTGTCCATCAACAGATGAATGGATAAAGAAGATGTGACACATATATACAATGGAATATTAGTCAGCCATAAAAAGGAACGAAACTGAGTTATTTGTAGAGAGGTGGATGGACCTAGAGTCTGTCATACAGAGTGAAGGAAGTCAGGAAGAGAAAAACAAATGCCATGAAGAGCCTAGGGGCAGGATGAGAAGGATTGTCTTTAATCTCTGGCTGAGGTTGTTCTCTTATATTCAGAGCTGGTTTTCAAACCACATCATTTCAGAGAGGCTTCCCTCTGCTCTCAGACACCCAGCTGCGGCAGTCCACGACCTCTTTCCACTTGTTGCCGTGGATGGATGTGTCAGAGCAAGTCGGTCATAGGGAAAGCATGAACTCTCCTACGTGCTCCCCAATCAGTTCCCCTCAGAGCTGTTTTCTCTGGAACCAAGCTCAGTCACTTGCCAAACTCTCAAAACAGAGAGGTCTCTAAATTTTATGAGGTCTCTTTGTTGCCAGGTGAAGTGCTTTGTTGTGTTTATAACACTGATATATAACTTTGTTGCGTTTATAACACTGATACATTATACTGACTTTGTTGTGTTTATAACACAGGCTTCTTCTGAGAAAAGTCACCCATTGAAGGGTGAGAACTGGCCACCCAGAATATAAATGGGAATTTTCTAGCACAGATAAATACAATCGGCCATTTTTACAATTTTTAAGCACTTGGCCATTGATAAAGCCCCTTCACATGTCTTGCATCACCTTATTGGCTTCACGATATCACTATCTGGCAGGTATTATTAAACCCACTTAGCAGATGAGGAAAGTGAAATTTAGGAAGAATATGTTTTGCTCAAAGTCACATAACAAATAAGTCGTCAATCTGGGACTATAAATCCCGTCTTCTGATCCATGAATACGGCAGAACCAGGAAGTTGATTTAAGTCCGCATCCCCACATAAGCAGGAAGAATCTGTGAACATGTCTCAGTTCATGATCTCATGACTCATTGGTCCAATTTGTTTGCCAATACCATTTTTATGGTGGTTTAGTCATTTTCCTGATACTCATGCAGATCTAAATTAAGTAGATAAGATACTGGGACTGCTCGTAAGAAGTTTACATTCCAGAGGAACAATTCAAGTGGGAGAACAAGCTGAATTTTATGTTTTTTGTTTAAAATGAGGGCAGAATAAGGGACAGGAAACTCAAAAAACTGTTCTTATGGGAAAAATTGTTGCACTAAGGCAAGGTGAAGTCATCAATACATTCTTTCATTCATCAAATATTAACTAATCATCTATTATGTGTCAAGCTCTGTACTAGCAGCTAGGGATGCAATGATACATAAGACTTAGTTTCCACGTTAAGTAACTGATAGTGCCACGGGGGAGACAGAATTGTCTACCAGTCATTGCAAATTGGTGTGATAAGGGCTCCAGGAGAGATGTATATGTGAAGTTGTGTGGTATGCTGAGACGGGAGAGGCCTGACAGAGCAGGTAATATTATCCAAATTGTAAAGGATTAATAAAATCTTGCCAAATAAATAAAGGGCAAATGATCATTTCAGAAAACCATCATCATTACCATATAATTACTTCCTATATGCCAGACACTGTTCTTAACATTCTGTAGACGTGAACTCTGTGATCCTTACAATAAACCACAGGAGGTTTTGTAATTATTCCCTTTATTCAGATGAGAAAAATGGACAGAGAGATTAAGTGACTTACCCAGAGTCATGCAGCCAGGAAGTAGCAGAGTCAGGATCTGAACCTGGGCCATCCAACTCCAGAGATCATACTGTTGACCACCGTGACGCCTACAGTGGAAGGCCCAGCTGGTGCAGAGATGAGCAGGTGTGCGTGGGTGTTTGTGTGAGGAACGGGGGAGCCTGTCAGTGGGCCTGGAGCACAGCACGCAAATTGTGTCTGCCTTCGTTGCCCTCCAACCTATTTTCTGTAACCCTGCTCCCATTTTCTCATCATATTCTTCCTGCAGTACCATTTTAAATTCATAGCTTGAGCTTTTGAACCACACCCGCGATGCAGACCTAGGCTGTGCCTCTGCAAAAATGCTAGCCCATGGTTACAACCCCTTAGAGACAGGTTGTTTTTCTCTTTTCTCCTGACTCTGCTTGGCACCAAGACCTCATTCCCTGCAGTCCATGGGGGTGTTGTGGGAGCAGCCCATTTACTTCTGTTTCATGCGTCCTTGAAAAAGTACCTGTGGAAGACCTGGCAATCCCTGGCCTTGACTTCTGTCCTCTGTCCCGAGAAGCCATCAAAACCACAGCTCAGTTTCACAGCTTGGATAATCCAGATGAACAAACGCCTTCAGAAGAAAAGTGATTTTGATGCTCTGCTTACTTCTCTGGGTTCTTGCTTCCTTCTAGATTTAGGCCTGTATTTTTTTTTAAACCATTTTGTCAGTTCTTTGATACTTTTATGAAGATGAAAAGAAAAGTTATCCAGCATGCTTGGCTATTTCAGCAGGAGGGTTGATCCAAATGGCTAGTCCTTCAGTTACAGGAAACTCAAAGTTCCAAGACTCATCCAACTTTCACAACAGCCCTAGGATGTAGATACAATTAATCTGATTTTTCCAATGAGGCAAATGTGATTCAGGGAGTTTGCAAAAGTTCACTCAGCTAATAGATGATGGCGCCAAGATTCCAACTCAAGTTTCTCTAAGCTGAGTCTCTATGTTTCTCCCTCCACATTCCCAGGTTTACCGCTTGCTAGCTGTCTGACTTTGGGGAAATCACTTAAGCTTCCTGTGTTTAAATTTCTTCATTTACAAAACGAAGATAGTAAAATAATCTACATCAGAGATTGTGCAGATGAAATGACTTGATACGTGGAAAGACTTATAGCTATGTCTTGCACATAGAAAGAACACGTTTGTGGTTTTATTATTACTATAATTCTCTAGGGAAATCCGGCTTGTTTAGAATCTGGAAGTTTATGACTTGTTTGGAATAGACTATTTGCCAATCTCTCTCTCTCGCACATTCATTAATTCATCATTTATGGGCCACCCCTAGTGCTTAAGGCCTCTGACACAGCATACATTTAGGCCTTCTAGAGCTTTGGGTCAAGGCCATGGGTGTCTCCCCAAGTTGGAATCCTATTTTCCAAAGGGAGCAGTTATTTCCTTTCTGGTCTCTAGGATAAGAGAGGGGGCCTGTTTGCGTAAATGTTTGTAGTTACAGTATTTGTTGATCTCATTTCCTAATTTGTTCTCCTGTTTTTGAAGTCCTCTTCCTTCCAGCCTCCAGATACACAGTGGATGCTTTTGAAAACAGGGATTTACTATTGTGAAGTTTCTACCACCAGGCCTTTTCCTCTTTTAGACTACGGACTCCTAAAGCATTAGGTAAATTGTCTCTCTCTCGCTCTCTTTTTGTTTTTTAAGCTTTAGCTACCTCTTCAGAGACAGCTAGACCCTCTCTGAAAAAAAGAGAAGCAAAATCCAGCAGAGCCAGAGTCACCCGTGAGATGAATATCCATCGAGTACTCGCCATGAGCAAGGCACTCTATGTTGGCATTGTGGAGGGTATGAAGGTAAGTGTGACACAGTCCTGTGACAAGGGAAAGAGCACAAGAGGTCGCGAATAATAGTTTAATTTAACAATAGGAGATTGTCATAAAGCCATATCTGGGGGAAAGGTACATTGAACAGCTAACTGGGTTGGGTGCAAGGAATTCAGAGGGGAAAGAGGGAAGTGTATGCATGCGTGCATGTGTGTGTGTGTGTGTGTGTGTGTGTGTGTTTTATAGTTGGTGTTATGGTCCCACTTGGGAGGCAAATTGAGTGAGAACACTGTCCATGGGATGGGAGTGAAAAAATGGTGGGTTTCATGTTCAGGAAAAATGGAGAAAAATGACTGGAGACAAATATATCCAGTATCTCAGAGTACAAAGATTCTCATGGAGGAGTTCATTTAGTTTTGTTTAGTTTTTGTTTGGTTTTTTTAGATTCCATATATAAGTGAGATCATGTAGTATTTGTTTTTATCTTTCTGACTTATTTCACTTAGCGTAATGCCTTCAAGGTCCATTCGTGTTGTCAAAAACAGCAAGATTTCATTTTTTTAATAGCTAAATATCACATTTTCTTCATCCATTCATCCACTGATGGACACTTAGGTTGTTTCCATATTTTGGCTATTTTAACAATGCCACAATGAACATGGGGTGTAGATACCTTTTTGAATCAGTGCTTTTGTTCTTTGGATAAATACCCAGAAGTGGAATTAATTCCCAGATCATATGGTAGTTCCATTTTTAATTTTTTTGACAAACTCTATACTGTTCTCCAGAGTGGCTGTACCAATTTATATTCCCACCAACAGTGGGAAAGGGGAAAGCGTTCCCCTTTCTCTACATCCTTGCGAACACTTATTTCTATCAAGATAAAATATCATTGAAGATTTTAATACTAATAATTCCATTTAAAAATATTTATCATTTTGTATAAAACACATATTGTTGAAGCTCTGTTTGCTCTATATTTCTTAATCTTAATGTCTCCAGTTAAATGGTTGTGGTATATTCAAGGCACTTCTTCCTTGTGTTACTTTGACAGAAGGGGTAAGGGAATAAAAATAGCAGGATGAGCAACCAAAAAAGGAGGGAGTGGAGTTTCAACCTTGGTCCCCAAGAGGCAACAAAGGAAAAACCACACAAAGCAAATGAGAAATCCAGAAAGTCATTGAAAGGACAGGGGACCACCTCAGGAAATGCAAAAGAAAGCAAAGGCCAAGGAGTAGGAAATAGAGACTGAGAGCCCCAGTCACCGGCACGAAAGGGACTAGGATAGTCCCAATGGAGATGGAAACGTTTTCAGAAAGATGAAAGTCTGTCACTGCTAGAAAAGAAAAGGAGATTGGAAGCAGAGAGCGTGATGGAGTGACTGCTGTTCTGTGGTTTATGTGATAGATGCCAGCCAAGGTGAAATTGTATGAGTAGGAGCTAAGAGGGAAAACTGTTCCTTCTCCATGGGCAGACACATGCTGCAAGCCTGGAAATAATTCCAACAGAGACCCCTTAAAAAAACACGAAATGGTATATGGAAATGGATTTCCAACAATTTACTAAGTGTTCAGGGTTGCAGCTGGGCTGAGCTGGGAGTCCCCGTAGATTCACATGGAGTAAGCTTTTGACCACAAAGGGGAAGGGAATGGACATTGGTTGAGCAGCACAGCAATGCTGTGAAAAGGATGCTATCTCCGTTTTACAGGTAAACCCAGGGACAGAGTCTAAGGTGACAATATATTATTCATCCGTGCCCAAGGTCACACAGCTGAGAAGTGTGAAGCTGAGATTCACACCCCAGTCTTTCCATCCCTAAGCCTTACCACTTACATCATGCTGGATATTATTTCATTTTGGAACTCTCACCCAGGGCCAGGTTCTTTATATATTTTCTTTGAGCTATAATAGGATCCAGCCATTCGCTTAAGTGTCAGCATGTCAGCATTTCAAAACCTTGCCACTTCCACATGACCCTAACACCTAGAGCTAAAATTGGACAGGATCTCAGAGCCCAAGTGTTTCTTTCCTTTTCTGATGATTTCATGGGGCTGGGGGTGGGGTGTGGATCCCTGAAGGAGTAGTGTCCAGATTAGGAAATGTGTCCTTAACTGGCACTTGGTCTTGCTCTCATATATTCTTTCCTCATATTCATAGTCTTGTTTAAGAAATACAGACCCCAGAAGAGAAAAAAAAATCCATATGTTTTCCTTCTGCTATGTGGAGGAATGATGTGATATAATTATATCATTGTCAAAAAACACTCGACTAGGTCTTCTGTCTTAAATTATTTGAAAGTAGAAGCATTAAAAAAAAAGAAAGTAGAAGCATTTTCAATAAAAGTATCTGTTGTTTAGGGGAAGGTAAGAGACATTCACTGTGAGCTTGTTATGTGCCAGGTGCTTTAATCTATATCATTTCACTTCTGGGAGGAAAGTATCAATATGCTCACTTATAGATGAGGAAACTGAGGTTCAGGCACATTACAAAAATAGTAGGTGGCAGAGCCGGGATTTGAACCCAAGGACACTTGAATTTTAACTAGGCAGCATGCCAGGCTTTAAGAAGGAAATCTGGGGATTAAAGGAGATAAAACCATTAAGGAGTGATCTTTAAGGGACTTAGAACAGTATCTGGAACATAGGAAGTGTTCTATATATGTTAATTACTGTTACTGGCATTATTATTATTGGAAGACCACCTGAAAAACCACCTTTTGCAGAGAATCTCTGACACATGCATTTCTCAACCAAATCTAGCATATCCACTAATACCTGGAGATACGATCCCTGGAGATTATTCTGATGATAACACCAGCCTATTACATTCACAGAGTGATGTGGGCTCTGTAAGCTTTCCAGTGTCTCCATTCCTGGGGGGCAAAGAGCTGTCATACAGACTTCCAGAAGACTTGACTTGCCAGGCTTGGTCGACAGCTGGAAGGAAAGATGTAGGAATTGCCTAATTTCAGAGCGTTGGTGGTGGTTTTAAAAGGCAAACTCTAGCCATCCTTGTGATTACAAGAAAACAGTCATGGGTCAGAGATAAGAGACAGAAGGGCCGAGGCAGCTGAGAAAGGCTTCCCTGGAACTGTCTGCCTGACGTGTTCCGAGGTTAGAGAAGAAGATTGGATGGGAGCTTATTACTGGAGACCCATCTAATTAAGGTAAGAACAGAAGGAATGGCTAATATTTAAGGACTGTAGAATAAAGTTCAAATTTATCCCAGCTTTCACCTTTAAAACTTGCTCCAGGTGAGCTACTAGCTTGCTATTCAATGTTTCAAGTGTTTAAAAAATAAGTTACATTTGGGTCATAGTGCCCCTACTACTTCCTTGGTCTGGGCCTTTGTTCATGCTGTTGTCTCCGTTCGCCTTCTTTGCTGGAGCACTTCCTGCTACTCCTCATGGCTCCTTTCAGCATTATCTTCCCAAAGAAGCCTTCCTGAACTGCCTGCCCCACCTCTCTGTCTCCCCACTCTGGGTTAAGCGCCCCTCCTCTGAGCTAGACGAGACCCCGAACGTACATCTCTACCTACATCACGGCTCGTATCACTTTGAATTGATCTCTTGTTCTGCACTGACAATATCTGGTATGTGTCTGACTCTTCTTTTAGACCAGAGCATCTGGGCCTTCTGTCATTCATCAACATAATGACTGGTGTGCAGTAAGTTTCCAAGAATTAGGACTTAGATCAAACTATACACAAAACAGGGTAAACCAATCTTGGTGAACTATGCAGACAGTGGCTGGAATCACATGCATAAAAAAAAAGAAACCCCTACCTTCTCTTGCCCCACCACCCCCCACCCCTCCCCGGCCCAGTACTCTCTCTAATCCCCAGATCCTGTTTTGAGAGACAAGAAGGTATCTTTTGAAAAGCAAACCCGAAAAATCTAACTGTAAAAAGAGAAGATAAAATGAACACAGATGACAAGGATGAAAGTTCGGATGATGCATTTTGTCTTTTCCAGAAGGCGGACTTCCTTGGGCCTCCCTGATGTTGCCTCCATTCATTTCATGTCCCTTTAGGTCAACAGCCAGAAACGACGATGGCTGCTAGCTCCCGCAGCAGCAGACTGCCTCTAGCTCATCTTCCTTCCAGTTCTAAGCTGGGATCCAAGCCTGGTGTGGGCTACGGTATGCAGGCTTTGAACATCCCTGGCACTTGTACGAAACAGTGTGATCCAACTGGTAGCAGAAATTCCATGTTTATGTGGAACAACATCTGCAGATTTTATCTCCAGTACAGCCCAGTTACAGTCACACTTGGTATTTGAAGAACGAAATGAAGCAACCACAGAAAGAGATAAAATGGCAAGGACTCTGTCTGGCATCTCTGTAGCTGTTTCAAATACAAATAGGCTTCATAACGAGAAAAGGAAAATAGGAAGATTGGGGGTTGGGGGAAGACAGAGATATGAGCATTTATCTGTCAGAGCCGGCATACATAATCAGTCCTGTGTCAGCTTTGGAGTGGAGGGAACATAAATTATTTAGAGGGAGAAAGATGTGGGCTTCTGGCTCCGGCAGAATGTGCAAAATGATTTAAGTACAAAGCTATTCACTGCAACATTGTTTATAGTAGCAAAAGATTGGAAACAACGCAGTATCCAACAATAGAGGACTGGTTAATTAAATTATGGTATGTCCATACAATGGAATACCATGCGGCTGTAAAAGGAAAAGAAGGAGGAAAGTCTTCATGTGCTGATATGGAAAGATCTACAAGATATCTTGTGAAGTGAAAAAAAGCAAGGCACAGAGCAGTGTGTATAGCATGCCATGTTTTGTTTACAAACGGAGGAAAAATAAGACTATATATTCTCATTAACTGGTATATGTGTAAAGAAATGCTGAAAGTGTATATGTAATAAGGAACACATGATGGTGGTTACCTGTGTATGTGGCAAAGGAGATGAGATGAGGGCAACTGGATATTTGGGGGTCAGTGGGGATGAGAGACTTTCTATTACATCCCTTTCTAGGCTTTCCGATTTAGATGTGATTGTATTATCTATTTATAAATTAAATCAAACAAACAAGCATCACAGTTCTGCCACTTTGTTACCAGCTGACCCTAGAAAATTACTTAACAAAATGGATATATTTATGTTCACCCCACTGGCCTGTTAGGTCACTGAGCAACGGAAAGCAGAAAGCACTAAGCCCAGTGCCTGGAGAGGTGCTCATAAATGTTGGGTGATTTCCCTTCCCTATGGAAGTGCCAGGGTCTCTCTGTCCTGGGGCAGAATTGTGATCCACTGGCTCAGAATTTCTCAGGAAGCATTTTAGGAGCAACTCTCTCCTGCTTGCCTTGTCATGACTTTATCTGAGTCCTCACTCCACCGTAAAAATGTCCAGTGACCTTAAGAATTCAGTGGTCTCTGAACACTATTTCGGGCGGGGCAGCCTCTGGAAATGTCTGCCTCATTTCCCCTTCCACATCCGCTCCTCTTGTAGTGTCAACTCTTGCCCAACCTCCTGGGGAGCACTCCCAGGGCTCAGGTGCCTCCCCAGGAAGGAGCCGGTTTGCCTGAGTTCTGAGGTTCGTTCTCTTTCTCCACCTTGCTCCATTGCTTTCTCTCCAAATCAGTTCTCTGGGCTTCAGAATCCCAGTGAAGTGAGGGGACTGACGCCTGTTATCAGTGAACCAAGCTTTCTGCCCCAGGAGAAGCCTGGGAAGAGACCCAGGAGTCGGAGGAGGGGCTCGGAGGGACCACCCAGCATCCCACCCCGCTCTAGTGATGCAGGGGTAGCGGGGTGCTCTGGCTTCGAGGCTGGTGTTTGATCTCTCTCAGGTCAACGCAGAGAGTCGCAAGCAGAGCGCGGAGGTTAGGAAAGAACACCCAGTGCTGGGCTGAACAAAGCCAGCTGCACACATACTCGCTCGGGCCCTTTACTTTCCTCCGTGAAGGGATGGAGCGCGGCCTCTAGCGGCCCCTCCTACACCTGCCCTTGTGGATGCATCATCTGAAACTCGGCCACGGCTCCGTTGGAAACAGGCTGCGGGACTGCTTGACGCGGTCCTCGGAAAACCTTCACCGGGCAAAGTCATGGCCTTGTCCTGCAGGCAAGCGTGTGAGTCAGGCTGGACCTGCCTGCGGTGAGGTCGGTCTCCCGGGCTCCACCCGCGCATCCACAAGTGCATCCAGAGCGTCCCCTCCCCCTTCCTCTAGCTCCTCTCTGTCCGACTCCTCCCCCCTGCTCGGTTCCCTTCTCCATCTCAGTTATCAAGGGCGGCCTGCCGCACTTAATCTCAGGCAGTGTTTTGCAGCGCTGGTTGCTGCATTCCTTCAAACTCTCCTTTGCACAGATTCTGGGACCTAATATTTCTTGAATGAGTAAAGCCAAGCCAATTAGAATAAATTGAGAGAGGACCTGAGACTGAACCAGTTCCATTCGCCTTCATCTATTTTCTACGTTATTTAAAAAGAGACAACATCGACTCTTCTCTTTTTCTTGTTACAACTTTTGGTATTATGGAATGCTGTGTTGGAAATACTGATCAAATCAAATCCTCTGATTTTTGTGGAAGATCAGTATAAATCCAATCTTTGTTCCCTATTGAGCACAAAACAAAACAAAACAAAAAAAAGACAAAACACTTGCGCACACATTGGGTACATGAAACTGTTTTAGGTACAGTACCACATTTTCTTGAACCCAAGGTGGATCCCTTTAGGGCACTTAACAAGATATAACATGGCATTGACTTTTTGCACATATTCCTTCACATTTCTGTTCTCTATATTTCAAGCTACCGTCCACAGAGGGTCATAAATCCCCTGGAGAAGTCATATGTTACACCACGTGATTCGCTTTGCATCTGTTTTGCAGCTGTTCACTTTGCATTTTTATTTTGCCTTTTGGAAACCCTAGAGCAGTGCTTCTCAAACATGAATGCGCATGCAAATCACTTGGGGGATCTTGTTAAGATGCAGATTTTGCGTCAGGAGGTCTAGGGAGGGCTGAGATTCTACAGTTCTAAGGAGATACGCATCAGGTGATGCCAGTTCTTCTGCTCTGGACACCACACTGAGAGTGGTAAGGTTGTGGAAAAATAGGGACCAAAGGACTGTGAGAGCACTCACAGCATCCATGTGGATGAGCTAGCACCAAGAACCAGTCTGGCTGTGGAGGAATTTTCCTTGGAGTGTCTAGTCTACTCTTCCCCTCACCCTTCACTTTCCCTTTTCTTTTTAATGTTCTTTCCTGTTGTCTTGATTGGAGAGAAACTGGGAGAGCAAAGCCAAAAGCTATGTTGATACAGGATGTGTGGGTAGCATCTTATGCTTCTTCAGGTCATCTGGGCTGGAAGAAAATAAAAGGATCCTGCAGCCAGCTATCACTGAACCCTGTGTGGCCTCTGCTCTTTGTGTAAGAGCAACCAGAAGGAGACCCTAAACCAGTGATTTCAGTTCCCTCAACTTTATTTTACTAATGTGAGAGAAGCAGCAGGTCTCTGCAAGGGGCTATGCTCTGTTCCTTCCTTTCCGTGTGTTGTGATCGGGGGCAGAGTTTCTCAGCTGCTGCGCTGTTGACATTTTGGGCTGGATAATTATTTGCTGTAAGAGAACCTGAGTATCCTGCACATTGTAGGACATTTAGCAGCATCCCTAAACTCTACCCTTTAGATACCAGTACCACCCCCTCCTCCTCCATTTGTGACAAAGAAAAATGTCTCCAGATATTCCTAGATATCAGCTTTGGGGCCAAAATTGCCCCTGGTTGAGAACCACTGATCTAAGATAAGGAATAAGCTGTCAGTTCTACTGAACGTCTATCTTCCCCAACCTTATCTATCTGCCTTTGCAAATAGCATGTTATTTTCTACTTTCTAGGTGGAATGTTTCTAAGTGGGATACCACAGAATGAAATTTCCAAGTAAATGAAGCTAAGGCATATGGGTTTGTACTTTGTGCCTATTCCAATGGATTAGTTCTGGCTACCAGAGACACTAGGTTGAAAAGGATTCTGAGGATTCCATATGCAGCAGGAAAGAACATTGTCTGCCATGGGTGTGGGGTAGAGAGGCCATTATGCTTGCCATGAGTTTTTCTCATTTAAAACTATAAATTGCCATCTTCCTTTGCATCCCAATAGTTAGTTTATTCTCAGTGGGACAATAGCTGTGGTCTAATGGAAAGCATGCTGGCTTTGGGATCTGAAGATCTGAGTTGTAATCCCAGCTATGCCATTTACTGACTAAGACCTTGAATGAGTGGGTCACTTAATCCCCCCGAGTTTCAGTTTTCTCAGCTTAGAATATGGGCTATTCATTCCTAGCTCATATGATGGGTCTGAGGATTAAAGGAGATAAATGAAAGTATCCAAATAGTACCTGTCTTATAGGGAACTAGGGTACAATAATATATATATGTGTTGATACATTATTTATTCATCCAATAAATAGGTGACACACATATATGACCAGGGAATATTATCCTATATTAAATGTTTGGAAAATTTCAGAAGATGAAAGTAGCGTCCTGAGAGGGCTTGTCCAGAAGGAAAAAGGAAAGAGCCAGGAGGGTTGGGCCAATCATCCTCTCAAAGTGAAGGTATATTTGGAAGATTTCAAACTGGCCCCCACGGAGAAAATAATTTAGAAAAAGGAAGAAATATTTGTATTTGTTGAGATGACTCATTAGGGAAGCCTTAACGAGTTCTCAAAATGTTGTCTTCAGACGGGCGGCATCAGCCTCACCAGGGAGCTCCAAAGATGAAGTCACTAAGGCCAGACCCTAAAGCTCACTTGATTCATAGGCAAAAAACTCAGGTCCTCAGGTTTCATCTCTTGTTTTCTCTTAGTCTTGCTTCCTAAAAAGTATGAATTTTCTAATCCACAGTAGAGAAGAAACAGCAAATTCAAAGAGGTAAAGTGGAGGTATTAGAAGTTGGATCCCAAAGGCAAAGATAAAGTAACAATTGATAAAGAATGGGAACCCCCCAAATATTAAGACTGGACTTGGGTGACGCTAAGTAGGGCAAACAGCCATGTACCCCTCAATAAGTCCTGTGGTTATTATTTAATATTCCAAAAGAAGATATCTGTTATGTGGCCTAGAATCATCAAGAAAAATTTAAACCATGTTTTTTGTCCTTGGTTTAAATTCATGGGAAGGTGTAGGTTTCAGAAATATTTTTTTAAATGAAAAGAACACTTCAAATAGATAAAATCTGAGTACTTTGAGGAATTACTTTTACTTATTTGGGAATTTCACTTTGTGGCATGCAAGAAACTGATCATGAGGCATCACTGTAACTTTCTAGAGGTCAAGAGCCATGCCCCATACTTTTTTCTACACCTACCTGAGCATAGCCTAAGAGCCCTAAGAGCCCAATAAATACGTGTTTACTGGTTAAGCTTCTCTATAGGCATTGAGGAAAAAAAATGCAGAAACTCAATTGTTTTGTAGTCATCACACTGTTTCCACCTTGCCCTTTCTTCTTATTGCTTCCGTTTTCCAAACTAAATGTTCTGTGTTGATTTTCTGTATTGTTTGCTTCTTTTTTCCTTTGGAGAAAATGAAATTTATGCGTGGAGAGGGACCTTGTTGAGAACATTTGCTTCTTTTCCGTATTGTTTCTCCAGGGCAGCGAATTCACCTGCTAGCTCCCTTTGTGTACTAATCATAATTATAGACCTTCAAGAGTTAGGTGAATTTCATCCCTTGTTACTAGCTATGAAGGTCGTTGCTTCAGGGATTGGCTATTTGTTGAGATGACTTATTAGAGAAGACTTAATGATTTCTCAAAGTGTGGTGGCTGCACCGGCAGAATCAGCCTTACCTGAGAGCTTGTCTGAAATGTGAAATTTCAGGCCCCACTCAGACCTACTGAATTAGAAACACATGAGTGGATGGGGCGCAGAAAATCTTGGTTAACAAGCCTTCTAGGTGATTCTGATGCACGGTCAAGTTTGAGATTCCCTGCTCTAGACTAGGCTCTAGACCAGCCTTCATTCATCCCACCCCTTATTGCACCCCAGTAGGCACAAGTCCTCCTCAGTTCAGAATATTTGGACCATAAATCTAGAGTGGTGCCTAAACCTAGAAGAAAGAGTAGGCTGAGATAAATCTGGATTTAAATTCTGGCTCTGTCACTCGTTAGTTCCCTGTCTTTGAGAATATTATTAACTCATACTGAATATTACTAACCATTGTGAGACTTGCTTTCTTTAATACTTTCCTCAAAGGGCTGTCCTGAAAATGGAATGAGTTGACGTGTATTAAAACACAAAAGGCTAAACAATAACAACAACAACGAAAACACAAAAGGCTAAAGGTTTGGGCTCCTGACTTTCCTTATTTTGTTTAGGCATCAGAGATGTTCCCACTCAGGGAATGTGCCTTCCTATAAAAACAATATTTAGTGCTCAGAAACAAATGCATCTGAAATCCTAATGTTAGCATTATACTTTAGGTATATTATGGATTAAAAACAAGCCTAGCAGACTTTAGTGTGCTGACCTGGGACCATTTATTTCTTCGTTTAGTCATGCCTTTAAAAAGCACAATACAATTTCCCTATGGGGAAATATATTCCAAGTTGCAAAAATGTAATTTACACATGGCTTTTTGGACATGCCCTGTTCATTAGATGTTTCTAGGTATATAACTTTAATGAAATGCCATAAAATTAGTGCCTTTCCTAATACTAATACTAATAGTATCCTTTGTAATTAAATAAAACTCAAAGGACAGGACAGTTGCAACTTGTTTTTGGTGCTGCTCATGATGATCTGAAAATGAAGAAGTCAGACCTTAGGGCAAAGCTGGGCTGGCTGAGGCATAGAGGAAAATGGAAACTCCTGGTTTGAACATGAAGTCACAGTCATTGTCTGAAGGATAAGTTCTCACAGAGGATCCTGTCACCTCAGTCACCACATCATAGGGTGGCTTCAGTGTTAGAGTTCAAGGGCAAGAGCTCCAGGTTCTTGAAATGAACCACTCACATTTTCTGCCTCCCGGAGAAAGCACAAACTGTGAAAAGACATCACACCCTTATTCAAGGTTGATGACAAGTTTCTCCTCCTTAAAATTGGTCTGGGAAAATCTCAGTGGGTACGTCCCAAGGAGACTGCTAATTTACATGAGGCAGTGGTGGTACAGTGGACAGTGGGACCTATGGGACAGAATACCTGGGTTATAATGCTGGCTTTATTTGTTGCATATAATCTGATCTTGGACAAGTCCTTCAGCCTTTCTGAGCCTGTTTTCACTTCTGCAAAAGGGTGGTAATAATAATAATAATAATAACAACAACAACAGTACTAATGATACCCAACCTTCCTAATTCACAGGACTGTGGTTATAAGGAACAGATGAGATGAGGTATATGAACATCTTAATCTTATCTATATGTACATGGAATACGTAGCGAGAAAAATCCCGAGAAAGGCAGCAAGGAGAGCTTTCTTTTAACCACACGAGGACCTTCTGATGGCAGAAGACACAGGAAGCAACTACAGATGGAATGGTCTTGGATAATGGGAGGGATTTTTCTAGCAACATTTAACCTAGGAGTTCTTCTATTCCTACTTAGAGCCAAGGACTTTCTATCTCTTCCACCTCAGCTGGAGAAGGTGTTCATCCACACAGGTGTTTGTAGGGGTGGTTCTGCAGAAGGCATTTGCAGAATGGCTTAATGTAAACACTCACATAGACCACATTTCAGCATTTGTGTGGAGCTCTTAAGCGGTCAATGGGAACAAATTGGGAACAAATTACTTAGAGCAACAGAAATGCGGTTGAGGAGTCTGTACTGCAAAAACTGAACAGTAAAGCCATGCTGCCCTGTCCCTCATGATTGCCCACCCTGGCAGATATCTGGAGATTTAGTCTCAGGATAAGAACAGAGGGCCTCTGGATGGGGTACTTCAGACATATTTGTGGGTGTGGGTACTATACTATGTCAACACTGTAGCAAAAACAGAGAAATTAGGTGACTGTATGTACACTAAATTCAGAATGAAGGGACCCCTTGCCCTGTTCCTCCTGTTGGTGCCTAGAATACTGGCACCAGGGTTTATCTCCAGGCAGGGGATTGGAAGGCTCTTCCTTGAGATATTGACCAGCCTGAGAAACTAACATCAAGGTTTTATCCCAAAGGGACCACCCATACAATTCTACAGTGAAGCTCAAAGTCAACAAAGCTCACCATACGCTCAGAGCTTCCAACCAGCTTTTCTTCACTCCTGGTCATTATGAGTAGGTGGCCAAAAAGTATTAGATTTCTGAGAAAAGTCACCATCATAATAGGTTGAGATGAAAAAAGGAAACAAATAATAGCAACTTAGGGAATACAGAAACAGGACAGGGAGAAAAAAGTAGTACAAAAGAACCAATAATTAAAATCCTCAGAAGGAAAGGAGAGGTAAGGAACAAGAGGCTATAAAAGAAGAATCATTCAGAGGACAAAATATGCTTCTGGAAATTAAAAACTTAGTAGAAGTAAAGGAAATCACCCCCAAAATACTGTAAAAAATATAGAAACAGAAACAAGAATAAAAATATAAGAAAATTAAAAGATCAGTTTAGGACATCCACTATCTGAATAATATAAGTTTCCAGAATGAGACAACAGAGAAAACAAAATTATCAAAAAGTAATTTAAGAAAATTTCCCTGCGTTGAAGGACATAAGTTGCCAGACAGAAAGGGATGATTGAATGTACAGCAAAATAGACAAAAACAGACTTACAACAAGGCACATATTGTGATATTTCAGAACATTGGTTAACAAATAGAAGTTTCTACAAGCTTCCAAAGAGAAAATAAATAAATAAATAAATGAAAAAGGCTTGTGAACAAACATGGCTTTGGACTTTTCAATAGCAACATTGAAGGTAAGAAGATAATAGAACCATGCCTTCAAAATTCTGAAGGAAGATGGTTTCCATCCTAGAATTTGAGACCCAAACTATCACTTAAGTTTGAGTCGAAAAACTACATTTTCAGGCACACAAAGTCTTGAGACCTTTATGTCTCATGCAGCCTTTTTCAAGAGGCTCATCTCAAGTAGGATGTATGCCATCAAAAATGAAAGAACAAACCAGGAAAGATCTGGGACACAGGAATTAGGGCATCCAGTTAGAGAAGCTGAGAAGGAGTCCCCTGGAGCTTGGCGAAAGAAGATTCCAGAATGAGAGGTGTGTGGGAGTGGCCAGCTGGTGCAGTGGCCCTCAGGGAGGAGTGGACCTGAGAGTCAGGTTGAGGGCTCCACCCCACACACACTGCCATTTGCTTTTCTTTTCAACTTGAGAACAGCAAGTCTGAGAGTCATATTCTCTTCTTAATGTGGCTTGTCTTGACCATATACTAATGAAATGCCTACATGTAGTGCCGCTTAGATGTGCTGAGAACATCCATTTCACTGCACAGAATTTTTCTGTTTCTACTTGTACCTGACAGTCATGAGTTTAGAAGCAGAAAATACTCAATAGTCCATTTAGATTCTGGATATCCTGTGCCTGGCCCTGCCCGATGGGAAGGTAAGCTCTGTGTTTCCAAGGACTCACTAACAAGATCTGCCCCTTCCACCTTCACCAGAAGGGGCAGAAGTTAAAGCCAGACTGTGACCCAGAGACTCAGTTCAGCTTTGCTTTTCTTGGCAGCCTTCATCTAAAATAGGCGATATTGCCTCTTCCTTCCAAGGTGTGCTTATACTGAGTTTTGCAAAATGAAATAATATATTGTTTAGGGATACATGCAATCGTGCTACAATTACTATTTTTTTAATGCAGAAGCATGCTTAACATTAAAGTCAGGATAGTGGTTATTCTCCTGGGAGCGAGTGCAATTAGGAAGGGACACACCATGGAGTTTAAGATGACTTGTAACATATTGGGTGGGCCACAAGTTTCGTTTGGGTGTTGCCTCTTATGGAAAAACCCAAACGAACTTTTTGGCCCACCCAATATTTCTTAACCCAGGGTGTGGGTACATCGTTGTTTAATCGTTATTTTAAAGTGTACCTATAATTTTTATACACTCTTCCCTATGTATTATATACAGCGTAATAAAATTTCTGAAATAAAAATGGACTTAAAGTCCAGCAGCTGGGGAATTCCTAGAGTGGCTGCTTGAGTGATGTTGGGCCCCAAAGTGGAAGATTGAAGGTAGAATTATTTTAACTCTGATAGAGAGGAGGAAACTCCCAATTACTTAGGTACTAAGTTCTCCTAGGAGGCATTTTCTTTCTGATTTGCAGGGACCTGTTCTTCAGGGACTGAGTCACTGGAAACATCAAGCAAGATGTGATAACTTCTTTACAGACCGCTGGGCTGTGCTTATGCTCTCTGCCTTACTTCAGATATTACTAGGGCGGAAAAGCCCCTAATTATAGTCAGTTACTGACTAATCACCATACTTCGCTCCTGGTTATTTCCCCTAAGAAGAAAATATGTGGTATTCTTGCCTAACGGGTGTGTGTGTGTGTGCATGTGTTTGTGTGTGATGTTGTTTATTATCTCTCCAAAACGTCTTTACATGACCTTTAGCCGTAGGATGAGCCTTCCTAGGAACTCTTTAAGTCAGCTCCAGCTGTGTGCACAGCTGTTGGATTGCTTTAGCAGACACACCCAGGATATGGGTGTGGCTTTGAAGTGCCCAGCTTTCACGAGTGTTCATTTCACACAGCCTGTAGTGTCAGAAGTAATAGAGCAGGAGGTGGAAGCTGATCTATTCCTCTGTCCCATTCAGGACTCTGGATAGCAAGGGTCAGAATCCCAATTCACAGATTTCAACACAAAGGGATTTGGGGCGGGGGAGGGATGGATGGGGAGTTGGGGATTAGCAGATGCAAACTATTATATGTAGAATAGATAAACAACAAGTCCTACTGGATAGCATGGGGAACTACATTCAATATCCTGTAATAAACCAGGATGGAAAAGAATGCGAAAAAGAATATATATATGTACAACTGAATCACTGTGCTGTACACAACAACTGTAATTTTTGTGAAACAATTACAGTTTCACAGCACTGCAAACTAACACAACACTGCAAATCAACTATAATTCAATAAAATAAATTAAAAAAAACAACACAAAGGGATTTATAGGCTCGATTAACCACATCGCACAGGAGGAGATTCAGGGACAGCTGGATCCAAATGCTCTAAGAAAATCATGGCATCTGTTTCTATCTCCTTCCTTCTATATTGGCTCCCTTTTCAGACAGGCTGTCCCCAGTGAGATGGCCTGGATCAGCGACAGCTTTTATGTCACTTGCTTGGAAAGTCCAGTATAAAAACCCCTCTTTCTCAATCATTCCAGCAAAATTGTGGGGCTCTATTGACCCAACTACAGCCATGTGACCAACCCTGTGCTCCCCAACAGCATATACAAGCCCAGCCCTGTTCCCAGGGAGCGGCTTGACTCCACTACTTGTTACGGTCTGAGAGAAAAAAGGTAGTTTTCATTATAGCAGCTATTTGTAGATAGAAACTTCTCTGGACTTAATTTTGAATATCTAATTTTTGAATTTAGTTATGCTTGAAGTGATACATCTTAGGACTTAGTTATGAACTGTCTTCTGACCTAGCCATATTTGATGAATTTCCACAATTAACAAAAACACACTTTAAAAACATAAAGCCTTCCAATTCAGATGAGTCAAGAAAGCCTCTTTTACTAAAGGAATTTCACAGTAATGGAGTCCTGTATCTTTATATTGAATGGGGGAAAAAACTTCAGTAGAAGAAATCTTCTTCCAATAGATCTCAGAGCATAGTTTAGTCTGACTTGGGGCCTTCAGTTCAATTTGATTAATCGGCTCATGGCTTTGGTTTAGTTCAAAGGTTTGTGCATTTAGTCTTCTTACTGAAGACTTTTCTAACACTGTACCTGGAAAAAGAAAGTGCTTTTAGAGCTAAGGAGTTTGTTCCAAAGTTTCTCCCTTTATTAAAGGGAGACTCACATTTCTTTTCTTTTTTTTTAAATTCAAATTGTGAGTTTCTTTGATTTTTTTTTTAAATTGAAGTATAGTTGGTTTACAATGGTGTGTTAGTTTCAGGTGTACAGCAAAGTGATTCAGTTATACATATTTGTATCTATTCTTTTTCAGAAGCTTTTCCCTTATAGATTATTATAAGATATTGAGTATAGTTTCCTGTGCTATACAGTAGGTCCTTGTTGATTATCTATTTTATATATAATAATGTGTATATGTTAATTGTAAACTCTTAATTTATCTCTCCCCTTCCACTTTTCCCCTTTGGTAACCATAAGCTTATTTCCTCTGTCTGTGAGTCTATTTCTGTTTTGTAAATAAGTTAATTTGTGTCATTTTTTTAAGATTCCACATATAAGTGATATCATATGATATTTGTCTTTCTCTGTCTGGCTTACTTCACTTAGTATGATAATCTCTAGATCCATCCATGTTGCAGCAAATGGCGTTATTTCATTCTTTTTTATGGCCGAGCAATATTCCATTATATACATACCACATCTTCTTTTTTTAAAAAAATTTTTATTGGAGTACAGTTGAATTACAATGTTGTGTTAGTTTCAGGTGTACAGCAAATGGAATCAATTATACATATACATATATCCACTCTTTTTTAGATTCTTTTCCCATATAGGCCATTACAGAGTATTGAGTAGAGTTCCCTGTGCTATAAAGCAGGTCCTTATTATTTATCTATTTTATATATAGTAATATACCACATTTTCTTGATCCATTCATCTGTTTATGGACATTTAGGTTGCTTCCATGTCTCGGCTGTTGAAAATAGCGATGCTGTGAACACTGGGGTGCATGTATCTTTTTGAAGCAGAGGTTTCTCCAGATGTATGTCCAGGAGTGGTATTGCAGGATCACATGGTAAAGATACTCACATTTCTGTCTTCATATTTTGTCTTCTCAGTGAAGGCTTGTGTTACTCTCTTTCACCGTTCAGCGGCAAGACGTACTTTGAGGATGTATGAGTTGGTTTCATATCCGTTACTAACTCTGACTTTGTCATGTAGTCACTTTGCCTCTGTGTGCTTCCCTTTCCTCTTCCTCCTACATAGGACTGCATATATAAACTCCTTAAGACAGCGCCTGGCATGTAGTGAGCCCTCTCTGAGTATTTGCTACCACCATTGTTATTTCATGAGCTCTCGAACCACATAACCGTGGCCCTGTTTTACTTCTGGTTGAGATGGAAGCTGGGAGGGCAGAGGGCAGATGCCTGAAGCTAAGCAGCCTATTAAAAGTAGAATAGAAATCGACGAGAGGAAACCCAAGCGCTTTTCTCTTTAGATAGCTATCAAACCACGCTTCGCTGCAGACTATGGGCTTGGGTATGGCTAGAGATCAAAGGCCCTCTTATGTGCAGTGACATTTGTGAGCACAGGGCTGAGTTATAAAACTCTTGAATGGAAGGTTTTGGCACTTGGAACAGCTTGGGATAGAAAGGCAGGGTTTTTATAGAGGCGGTTCACGGAACTGCTTATGCTGGTGGAGAATCCAGACTGTTATGACTCACTTGTCTCTTTATTGCTTTGGACCAAGAACTGTTGTTTCCTTTTAAGTCCCTCTGTAGGAGCTGAGCTACAGCCTAGGGCCAAGTAACTCTTTCAGGAAGACAGTGTGGCTTCAGTGAGTGTGAACAGGAAAATTCCTTTGTTGGACTCTGGGTCAAGTGGACTGGTCAAGCCGAATAAGGATTTTATTTTTACCAGGGGATAAAATTTCTTTTAGAAACTGGCAGCATCCTTAATGCCTTTTTTCACTTTAGATAGGCTTTCCTTTTGTCTGTCTGCCATTTTCATCTTCTGAAAGCACAGGCTAAATTTGCGTGACTAGTAGAGGATAGAAGAATAACTTTGGAAAGTAGAAATGAGTGTGTCTGGATTGCTACATATGGAACTAGGGATAGCAGAAGGGGTCACTTGGAGTCCAGTTTGCATTGCTAGGTCTCCTGAGAAAAACTGGGAAGAGGAATTTTGGACTGATGGTAAGACCCAGTGGTAGGCAGACTTCTAATGTTTTCCACCTCCTGGTACTTCCTCCTTTGTGTAATTTCCTCCTGGGCTAGTCCTCAAGACTAGAATATGAGGATATGAGAATATCCTCATAAACAGAATACGACAAGAGTAATGAGATGTTCCCATGATTAGGTTACAAAAGACTGTGACTTCTACCTTGCAAGGACCGTCTCTCTTTCTGCCACTTTCTCTCTCTCTTTCTTGCCCTTTCAGCTTGCATGCTCTGATGAAGCCAGACGCTGTGGTGGAGAGGAACACGTGACAAGGAGGCAAGGATGGCTTCTGCTCAACATCCTGAAAAGAGCTGAGACCCCTGGTCTGATATCTGTGAGGAACTGAATCCTGCTAACAACCACTGGGTGAGTTTGGGAGTACATACTGCCCCCGCCAAACCTTGAGTTGATGACTGCAGCTCCAGTTGTCACCTTGATTTCTTGAGGGATGCCCTGAAAGCCAAGGACCCAGCTATGTGGTATCTAGATTCCTTACCCCTCGAAACTGAGATAATAAATGTGTATTCTTTTAATCTGCTGAATTTGGGGATAATTTTTATTTCTTTATTTTTTAATTGATGTTTTTAATGTCTTTATTGGAGTATAATTACTTTACAATGCTGCATTAGTTTCTCCTGTATAACAAAGTGAATCAGCCATATGTGTACATATATCCCCGTATCCCCAGCCTCTTTTTAATGCAGCAATAGATTAGTAATACACCAGTACTGTATTTTAAATTATGATTTCTTTTCCTAGTGGTTTGAAAGACCACTGCTGTCAAGTTCCAAGTTGCCATTTATATGGCGGTGGGTCTGCTGTCTGTTTTTAGGCTTCGTATTCTGTTCTCTTGACATTTATTTTTCGTTCTTTCTTTCTTTTTTTTTTTTTTCTTGGTCTTGGTGCCTCTTCTATTTTCTTCACTTAACGTTATTTCATAGGAATTTGTGAGGAAACTTTAAAGGTTGCCAGAGGCGTCTGGACCATGGAGAACACAGCTGTAAGAACTGGGGTTTTGAGGGGCTTAGATTCCCAGTGAACTCACTAGGGATAGATTCAAGAGACAGAGACCACTCCAAACACTCTGGATTGGCCCTCTTACTAGGCACGATGAGCAAACTTCATGGCTGGAGTTGTATGATTACATGTTCTTGGGGAAAAGCAAAAGGGAAGTTTAGCCTGTCTTAGTCATATTCCTCTACCTAAAAGTTTATCTAAATTATTAAAGTGTTCACTATCGCATAGATTATTAAAAATTAGACCATATAATAAAAGTGACAACATCCCTATTTATCAGAGTAGGAAATAAATTTAAAGAAATACAGATATTTCCTTTTTTTCCCTCCTAGGGTAATAGAATGTGAGACCAGAGAAATCCCTGAGATCACCTAGTATAGCTCTCCCACTTTATAAATGGGCAGAGCAAACCACATGCAGAGATGCCGAGGACAGTCCCAGTTTATACCAGTTGTTCCAGAATAGCAATGAATAACACTTCCTTTCAGTATCAAAATGTCTTGGTTTGGATAATAAATTATATGATCATCCTACTGAGGAGGAAACTGAGATTTTTAGAAGTGAAGGGACTTTCTTCTTCACTTTTAAACTTTTTCATAGATTATAACTGAAAAATGTTGACAACAGATTTCTCCAATCCCTACCCTAGGAAGTACATCCAAATGTAAATATACTTAAAATATTTTTCTCATTAAGTATGATGTAAATTTGAGGTTTCAACTAACAAAACCCCTGGGAAAATAATTGATATTTAATTGGTTTGAAGACACATAATGGGGTGACCAAATGATTGAAGTCCCAGCTAAACTAAACAGTAGGGGTTATGTAAGTTTCAATAGGTCATACAAATACTGTAGATGGTGTCATGAGGGCTAAACTTCAAGCTCCTTGATTGTTTATTGCTCTTTCTGTGTTGTTTTCCTTTACAAGCTGTATGGTAGGTTTTGGCAAAATGCTGGACTGAGCTAATAGATACCCCCACCTACTACTGCAAATGCATAGAATAAAGGTAAAGAGCAATTTCTTATGAAGAACAAAAAACAAAACAAAACAAACCCAAACCCAATTAATTATAAAGGAATAGGTTGATAAATCTAACTACATTAATTAACATCTTTAAGTATCAAAAGGCACCATTAAGAGAGTGAAAATACAGGCTACAGATGATAAAAGGCATTGGCCACACACATAATTGACAAATGAGTTGTATCCAGAATTCTTATAAATCAATAAGAAAAAGACAGCTCAATAGAAAAAGTTGACCAAAGCATTGAACAGGCACTTCGATAAAGAGGAAGCCAATTTCTCTCTCTCTCTCTCTCTCTTTCTCCCCTAACTATAGATCTAAGTAAAAAAAAAGGGTGTGAGAATGTTGAGTATACTATTCTTTTCACTTATTGAAAAATTTCAAAAGAAAACATTGGGAAAAATAAAAATACAGCAAACTCAAAGGAAAAAAAAAAAAGATTACCAGATAGCAGAAATGAAGGGGTAATTCACAAGGGGAGCAATAGGTGTACCAGCCAATGCTACAGTGACTTAGGGATAGACCAGACTTTGATATGGGCCCCAGGAACTTGGGGTTAAGGATTGAACTCCCTTGCAGTGACAGGAAGCATGTGGCACAAAGAACTAAACTGAACCTCTTGCATATAACCAGATGGCAGGGAGTGGCTGCTTTCTCCAAAAAAAGGGAACTAGAAAACTCCTCCTGTTATCCACAGCCCCCCGCCCCCCAAAAAAAGCAGCAAGGGAGCCTATCTGTGCCTGATATTCTGTGTAGAAAAAAGTCTTCTGTTAAAAGTAAAACATCATTCCTGTGCCACGTGTAAGTATTGAATCCAAATGTTCTCTAACCTCATTATAGATAGAATGGCCTAGACCAATGAACTCTCTAAAATAGTCAACAGAAGCAAATGCAAACTACTCTGAAGGGATACTTTCATAACCTCAGGTGCATGAGAAGTTCAGTAAGTATTAGCTCACAATAAAAAATAACAACTCACATAAGGAAACCATCCACCATGTGAGGTGGTTGGTAGGCAAAACATGAGGAAGGATTAGCACCTAAGTGCTTAAAATCACATACTCATCTGAGACAGATGATAACATAAGAATCTTTAAAACAATCACATATATTTTAGAAAAAGAAATTAAAATAGAAGAAGGGTACACTATGAAAAATGGAAAGGTATATATCGAAAATAAGCAAATTAAACTTTTAATTATTAAAAATAGTCAATGGAATTAAAAAACCCTCTGTGGATGGGTGAACTAGTGAACAAAACACAGCTGAAAGAAAATTTAGTGAACTGGAAGATTTTTCTGAGGAAATTATCCAGAATGCCACATACAAGGATTATGAGATGAAAAAAAATGAAAGAGAGGTTGTGACATGGGACTAGAATGATCATAGAATGAGCTGGACCAATGTTATGTCCAACTGAAGTTCCAGAAGGAGAGGACAGAAAGGGATTGGGAAAAGCAATATTCAAAAAGATAATGACTGAGAATTTTCCAGAAGAGATGAATGACATGGCTAACTGGATGTGAAAATAAGACCATTTTTGTTTCTCCTGAGACCAAAAGATCAAGAACTGTTCAATAGTTCACAAGTATCACCCCGATTTTAAAGGTAGCTTCTTGGTCACAAATGCAGGACATGCTAATAGATTGCAAAACTGGTTCTGACAATATGAGCCAATTGCCTCCTTCAGATCTATATAAAAAGTTAAAGATGAAAAGGCTTAGAGAGGGAGTTTTTAGGAGAGAGTCATTGATATGCTATGTTCTTATGACCACTCAAAGAAGAAGCAGGAAGATGCTTCCCTCTCATTTTAAACCAAGAGAAAGTGACTTCAATGGTGGTATCTGGAAAGCTTGACATGTGTCTCCTGAAGCTGGAAGATCCTAGGGAAGATATATATCTCATGCCTGAAAAATCCAAAATCAAGAGACCATGGTTGGAGGTGCTCCTGACTGGCAGCAGAGTGACAAGCAGTGGTTACACTCCAGGGACAGAGCTGCACGTCCATTAATAGTGGGCAAAGATGCCTGCTTCTTGAGCCATGGAAAGGATGACTTGAATTTAAGTAAATTTATAGTTTTGATATTGTATTGGACTATCCTAAAATAGTACAATTATTAAGTTATTATTTGAGATTCCATGTAGGAAAGGGGAAGGATCTGCAGAGAGAGTTTGAAGAGATTGGAAGAAAGAATAAGGTAGTTTTTTCTTATACATTTTTGGGTCTAGCTTAATGAAAACACTAGTTAAATATGAATCTTCAGATTGCAGAGTCATTGCTGAGTCACAATTAAGATAAAATCAATTCATGTTTACTGCATATTTTAATAAGATCACAAAGAGAAAACATTCCCTCTCTTGGAATATCATGTGCTTCCAAATGTGATACTTTGAGCACACATCACCTATGTAATTTTCCAGGCAAGAATGTATAACATGAATCTAGTGAAGAAACGTTAGAAGAACCCCCAAATGAGGAACATCCTATTTACAAATTGGGGAGGGGGATGTAATAAAACTTTCAATGTCATAAAAAATAAGGAAAGTCTATATAAAAAGTCCAGATTCATGGAGGTTAAAGATACAACACAACTAAATGCAATACCTGAGACTAGATTGGACTGTGTACTTTGGGGATAGGGGAGAGGATCCTATAAAGGATATTACTGAGTCAATTGAGAAAATCAGAATGAAATATTAAATAGAAATGTATAATTTTAAACTTACTAAAGTTGATAACTGTGCCGACAGTTATCTAAGAGGATGTCTTTAAGGAAATGTGCATTGAAGTATTTAGAGGTAAAGAGCATGATATGCATGACTTATCCTCAAATGATTCAGAAAAATAATTATGTGCTGTGTGTGTGAGTGTGTACGTGTGTCTGTATGGGTATGGAGAGAGAACAAACAATAAAGCAGATAGAGTAAAAGGTTAATCGTGGATGAAACTAGATAAATGGTATATGAATATTTTTAGTACTATTTTTATTTTGCAAGTGTTCTTTAAATTTGATACCATTTCCAAACGCTCAAAGAACAAAAACAAACAAACACAAAGTACCAGGGAGACAAAACAGATTATCTACAAAGGCGAGTACATCAGTGGGGAGCAGAGTTCTCATCAGCAAAAGTAGAGGCCAGAGGCAATAGTACTGTATTTTCAAACTGCTAAAGGAATGCAATTTTCAGTCTAGTAATTCTTTTTTTTTTTTTTTTTTTTGGCCTCACTGCGAAGCATGTGTGATCTTAGTTCCCTGACCAGGGATCGAACCGGCACACCCTGCAGTGAAAGCACAGCGTCTTAACCACTGGACCACCAGGGAAGTCCCTAGGTCTAGTAATTTTATCCTAGCTAAACTATCATTCAGGGGTGAGGGTGAAATAAAAAACATTTGAAAAGATAAAAACATTTAGATAATGATTAAAACAATCATTCACAATTTCTTGCTGAAAGAACTACTAAAAGATACACTTTAAGAAGAAGGAAATAGGGACTTCCCTGGTGGTGCAGTGGTTAAGAATCCGTCTGCCAATGCAGGGGACGCAGGTTTGAGCCCCAGTCCAGGAAGATCCCATATGCTGCGGAGCACCTAAGCCCGTGAGCCACAACTCCTGAAGCCCGAGCACCTAGAGCCCGAGCTCCGCAACAATAGAAACCACTGCAATGAGAAGCCTGCACACTGCAACAAGATTAGCCCCCGCTTGCCTGCACACTGCAATGAAGACCCAATGTACCCCAAAATAAATAAATAAATAAATTTATAAAAAAAAGAGAAGGAAATATAGTGCAGAAGAAAGAAGTAGGATGCAAGGCAATTAGTAAACATGTGAACAAATATAAATAAACTTTGACTAAAAACAAAATTTTAAATGATTATATTTTGTGGTTAAAGATGTGGAACTAAAATTCTAGACAACAATAACATGGAAGGTGGGAGAGGATAATCCGGAACTAATATACTAATATTTTCTTTAGGTCAACTATGCATGTTAAAAAATTAAGATAATAAATTGAAAGAAAAGAAATAGAATCTGTAACTCCCTAAATGGTTAAAGGAAACAAGAGGAAATAAAGAAAACATGGTTCTCCCCTTCCTCCCCTGCCCTGCAGAAAAAGGGAAGGAAAAGAAAAACATAGATAGAAAAAGCACAAAATAAGAATGGTGGAAATAAATTCAAATATATTATTAACACAGGAAATGTAAATATTCAAACAATAGAAAGCCACATAGAAGTTAAAACAGACTAACCAGATCTATATGTATCAACACAAATAAATCTCAGAAACATTGTGCTGATTGTGTAAAAGAAGATTCTAAAGGTTATACACAGTATGGGACTACTTTGTAAATTACAGAATGATATAAAACAATGTTATATATTGTTTATGCATACAAATGTATGTAGCAAAATTGTGAATGGAGGAATACCTACCAATTTAGTGATTATCTCAGGAGAAAATGGGAGAGGGGAGGGATTAGAGGGAGAAAAGAGGGTGCTCCTAACGTTATCTGCAATTCTTTTCCTTAAACAATAACGTCAACTCTGAAAGAGTCATGACAAAAAGTTCACATGTTACATCTGAGTTGTAGGTATGTGAGTGTCTGTTATATTTATTTCTGGACCTCTCTGTATTTTAAAAGTATGTAAGGAGTGAAAAAATTAAACACTAAACTCTATATTTTATATTTAATTACATTTTCCCAAGGACACAGAGAAGATACAGTCCTGCTCTCCCAGATGCAGGCTTAGGTAAGGATGTGGGTTATTCTTTGTTTTCCTCCCCTTCCAGATTCATGCTCTGCCCTGCTGAGTCCTGTGGACTGCATCATCCAGGCTCTCTTACTAGCTGGCTTTCAGTTTCAGCCAGCGAGAGCCAACGGCGGGGGGAGGGGGGGGCGGGCAGGGAGATGAATGGTGGAGTAAAAAGAGGCCTGGGTGTTTCTTCTCTGCTGTCTTCCAGTTTGGGCATCCTGTGGCTGTAGTTGCATCCTCCCATATGTACCACTCCCACTAGACAGCCCTTGCTCCAGGGTTCCTTTCTCACTGGGCTCTTAATAACAGTATTTCCTCCTCTGGTCTCAAGAGGCCCTGGGGGTGGTATCAGCTTCTCACCATTGCTAGGCTCTCGACACCTTACCAAGCCTTGTGTGTCCCCTTTACCATGAAGGAAACTCTGCAAATAGTCCCTTTGTTAAAGTCTTCGCTTTTTTTTTTTTTCAAGTTTATAGAACATCTTTGCTGTAGATGAAAAGATTGGTTGGATGATCTTCTCCATGTCTCCAGCCTATCTGCACCAAAACAACCTGTCTTGAGCGTGTGTGGTTGACAACTCGACAGAAAGGGATTGTGGCTGACATACACAGGAGGATCTACTTTCTTAAAATCTCATGTCCCAAGGATCTTATAATTCCTTGAATGGTGTCAACTGTATTTTATGATTTATTTATTCATCTACTCAATTTACTTTGATTGTGTGCTGCTCTGTACCAGGAACTGTGTCAAGAAATGGGGATACATTGTTGAACAAGAGGGAATCCTATCCTCAAGGAGCTTACAGTAGTCAGGGGAAGATACGCACATTTCTAGTATGATAAATGCTAGGAAAATGGAAGTAGAGAGTGCTATGGAGTACCCAGGAGGGTTATTCAACCCGGTCTCAGGGAATGTTTCCCAAAGGAAATAACATCTAATCTGAGACCTGAAGGCTAAATACTAGCTAGCCAGATTAAGGAGAACAACTGGTCAGAGGGAATGGGTTTTAGTTTTAAGGTATTCTAGGCAGAGAGAAAAACAACTTGGGCTAAGACAGCACGGAATAAAAAGCATTTGGGAAATTGAAAGTCATTTCTTGGGTTGATATATAGATTGCATGGGAGATGGAGGGGGAGAGATGAAGCAGGAGAGGAAAGCAGAGGTCAGATCACGAAAGGCCTTATAAGGAAGGTGAAGTGTATGGGTGTTATTATGAGGGCAATGAGGAACCATTAAATCTTTTCATGTAGACGGTATATAGTAGAACTATGTTTGCATTTTAGAAAGCTTACCCTGAGGATGAACTTGAGATAAGACTAGTACTAGAAGGGGGTTCTCTAAGGAGGTTGCTGCAGTAATGGAGGCCAGAGATGATGAGCTGGACTTGGATGGAGACAGTGGGGCTGGAGAGACATGCCATGATGGTTTGAAGCAGGCAACCCAAACCTGGCAGCCCGTCACATTCAGACAGCTGCTGTCATGATAGGGCAGCCCTGCAAAATGCAAGTTGTCATCTCCTTGTTTGGTTTCAGCTAACTGTGAACTCCCTGGGGGCAGTGACTATTTTGTATTCATCTATGTGTCTCTAGTACCTTGGAGACGCTCAGGGAAAGAATGTTCTTGAAGAAGTTTTTTTGACACAGTGGTTGTCCTCATGACTTTCCAGACCCAACTTTGTTAGGAAAGGTCAATGACAACCATGAAATCAAGGTCTAGAGCGATTTCAGCCTGCACATTAAGATGTGGACCCTTTAACTCTGTTCACTCTGCCCATTGAAATGTCCAGGCTGGTTTTCCTGACTCAGTTCTCTTCTGCCATCTGCTGGGACAAGCATTTCATAACATACCAAAGCGAGATGACCAATGAAGCGAAGGCTAAAAGCTTCGTGGGGGAAGCCGGGGACAATACCTGGACAACTTTACAATTTAATTGGAGAAATAAATGTTGTACCCAGATGACCTTCCATCTGCAGCTAATCTCGAGTATTTTCCATACCCCTTTCTATTTTTTTTCATGCAGACTATCCTAAATATCTGTATTCTTTAGTTTTTGCAACAATCCTATGATAACAGCCACTGTTATCACTACTTGTTTTGAAACGAGGAAACAGAAGCACAGGGATTTAAATAAAATGTCAACTTGGAACAGTAAGTAAGTGACTGAGTCAGGACTGATGCCTCCTTTACTTCTAGTTCCACTTTTCTCACAAAACATCTTGATCAAAATAAGAGAGAGTTCTAGAGAGGCTGAGGTGTGCTGTTGTCTGTGGCAAGGAAAATGTGGGTCTGACATGGAGGCAGAGAAGGCTGGCAGCTCCTCAATGTTCTGCACTTAAAATGCCCAGTGTTGGGCTTCCCTGGTGGCGCAGTGGTTGGGAGTCCACCTGCCGATGCAGCGGACGCGGGTTCGTGCCCCGGTCCGGGAAGATCCCACATGCCGTGGAGCGGCTGGGCCCGTGAGCCATGGCCGCTGAGCCTGCGCGTCCGGAGCCTGTGCTCCACAACGGGAGAGGCCACAACAGTGAGAGGCCCACGTACCGCAAAAAAAAAAAAAAAAAAGCCCAGTGTTGGTGTGAGGACTGGGGGTTGGAGAGCAGCAGTAACAATTCTTACACATTATATGTTCCCCAGTGACAAGTCAAGGGGATGTCCCTGTGGGGGGAAAAGTTGTAACTCTATGAAGTTTGATAGAGCTTGAACCAAGATGGTACCTAAAACTTTTGGTGGATGTTGTCAAAATAGATACTGTTGTTTTGGTTAACATATGTGGTTAAGACAAAGACACAGATATAGAGGACAAACGAGTGGTTACCAGTGGGGAGATGGAAGCGGGGAGGGGCAATACAGGGGTAGGGGAGTAAGAGGTACAAACTATTAGGTATAAAATAAGCTACAGGGATATATTGTACAACACGGGGAATATAGCCAATGCTTTACAATAACTTTAAAAACTGTGAATCACTATATTATACACTTGTAACATATAATATTGTACAGCAACTCTACTTCAGTTTAAAAAAAGACAAAGACACTAGTGCACCATCCTTTTCTCATCTAAACTTGTTATTCGTATATAAATACATGCTTATATGAATGCATAAATATATTCTTGGAGTTAAAAAACCCAAACATTCAGGGAAAGCTAAAATTCTCCTTTACTTTCCCCAAAGATACTGTCAGTGGTAAGCTTCCAGATCTTTTTCTATGCGTTTACATAAACATGTGTGTTGCCATGGGAACATGGTGTATTGTTTGGTGTTTTATTCCCATATGAATGATATCTAGCTGTACTGCCTTACCTCTCCAACTGAGGGTTCCACACTCTCCTGACTCACTGGGATGTGCCCCTCCTGAGGCTCCACCTTCTTGCCTACTGACAGTCATCCTCTGTCCAGCCCTGTCACACTAAGCCTCCAGGCTGGGAGCTCTCTAGAGCTTGTACCCAGCTTCACAATAGCTTTCTTTCTTTCTTTTTTAAATTAGGGTAAAATATACATGGGACAGATTTATTATTTTAGCCATTTTTAAGTGTGCAGTTCAGTGGCATTAAGTGCATTCACATTGTTGTGCAACCATGACCACCATCCATCTCCAGGACTTTTTCATCTTCTTGAATTGAAACTCCACTGATTAAACAACTCCCCATCTCCCCTCCCTCCATCTCCTAGCAACCAGCATTCTACTTCCTGTCTCTATGAATTTGACGACTCGAGGGACCTGTATACTTGGAATCGTACAGTATTTGTCTTTTTATGTTTGACTCATTTCACTTAGCATAAAGTCCTCAAGGTTCATCCATGTTGTAACATATGCCAGGATTTTATTCCTTTTTTAAGGCTAAACAATATCCCATTGTATGTATATACCACATTTTGTTTATCCATTCATCTGTTGATGGACACTTAGGTTGTTTACTCTTTTCGGCTATTGTGAATAATGCTGCTATAAATATGTGTGTACAAATATCTGTTTGAGTCCCTGCTCTCAATTCTTGTGGGTATTTGCCCAAAAGTGGTGCAAAAGCCCTCTGAGCATATTTCAGTCTGTAGCTTCCTTCTTTACCAAGTTACCCACCCACCAAGGGTACCCCTCTTTGCTTTCTAGGATAGCTATGGCCTTAAACACATGCTTTTCCATTTCTAAAGATTTTGGGCAAGAGAGAGGTCGTTCTCAAATTCCTGTACTTCAAATCTCAGTTCAAAAGTCCCCACTCCTGCTAAGTCTTCCCTCATCCATTCCTAATGCACTGAGTTTCCTTCTCCTTTGTGCTGTCTTAGCACTGTGTCCTCCTATGGAACAGTATTGTCACTATTTGTTTATAGCTCTGTCTTCCTCACAAGACTGTGAACTTCTTGAGGGGGAAGATTGTCTCTTTTTAATCTTTAATCTGGTGTATTGCATATAGTGGTCAGTGTCTGATTTTAGATTTTTAAAATTAATTAAAAATATCTTTAATAATTATATACAGTTACAAATTCAAACAACAAATAAAAGGTTTATAAGCCTTAACCCACCCCTTCCCCTCTTGATACTAATCTCCAGAAGGAAACAACTCTCTTTCTTCTTCTTTTTAAAAAATATTTACTTATTTTTTGGCTGGACTGTGTTTTAGTTGTGGCCATGGACTCAGTAGTTGCAGCGCATAGGCTTAGTTGCCCTGCAGCATGTGGGATCTTAGTTCCCTGACCAGGGCTTGGACTGGTGTCCCCTGCATTGCAAGACGGGTTCCTAACCACTGGACCACCAGGGAAGTCCCTGTTTCAATTTTTAGTTCTCTGAGTGTTAATTTGGTTCTCTAAATAATAGACTTGTACCACTACACCATCCATCCTATGGAGTACTGTTTCTTGGTTTCTGCTTTGGTAGTATTTAGTTCACCTCTATGAGAATTTAGTTCACCTCTACCCTCACCCACCTTTCCTGTCCCCATTGGTTCTAGTCCTTCACCCCCTCTCTATCTCCATGCCCACTGCCATGGGGCTCTGCAGATCCTCCCACCTCTACTCTTTACCCTCTGACTTTGGGCTCAGCCATGTGGTGTCCTTTGGCTAATGGGATGTTCGCAGACATGATACAAGCAGGGATTAGAAAAGTGCTTGTGCGGTAGGGTTTGCCCTCAAGTACCTCTGTCAGCACCTCGCTAGCCTGCTGGTCTCAGAAGGATAAAAGTTGTGGGGCAAAGCTCTCCCAGTTGACTCATAGACCCACAGAGGGAAGCAAAACCATCTAGCCAGACCCAGCTTAGATCAGCTGAACTCTGGTTCACCTGCAAATGAGTAAGTGATAATAAATGATGATTGTATTAAGCCACTGAGTTTTGGGGTAATTTGTTATGCAGCGGTAGCTAACCCCCACAAACTTCTATCTATCTTCCCTGCCCCTCCTCCCCTTCCAGTTATACCATCATTTTTCCACTCTATTGTTTTCATTTTAACCTTTTTCATTCCATTAATTGCTAATGGTATCACTTTTCTTCCCATATTGTACAAGTATATTTTCACTCCTCTTCCTTCTACCTCCACTCACCACTTCCTGACTCCTGATTTCCATCAGCTACACCTTAGCTTTTAAACTGTGAGGTTTGATTTCATAAACACTGAGTTTGTTATAGAAATTTTGGACACTTGCCACTTTCTAAGTCCATTATGTTCCTATGGAGTAAAATTGAGAAAAGATTATTTTAGAGCAAACCCATGATTTACCATGAACTAGCTTGATGTGTTTTCCTTCCTTGCAACCAAATGGTCCCAGATTAACATATCCCCAGTCCCATCAAAGCTCAAGGAGGAGGAGGAGGAGAAGGGTTAAATGTCAGGATGAGATTTCTTTGCATTGGGTTTTGTTGGGCTATTAGAGGAGATAGGAAATAGAATATTTCCTCTGTGACAACTCTTTCTGCTGCCACAAGCACTTGTGCTAGTAGCAGCTGGCTAGGTCACATCAATTTAATAAAACAACCATACTTTACAAAGCTCTAGCTTAATTAATAAAGATAAATTAAACCAAGTTGGGCGTTGTGCCCAGAAAATCAGTATGACATAGAATAGTAAGACGAGTACTATTTATTGATACATTTTGCTATCAATTTTTACGAGACTCAATGAGAAATTGGAGGTGAAAAATGCGTAGATATTTTGTAAGGTTTGGGCTGGAGATGATGATGTCTGAAACTGAGATTCTCAGTTGGTAGGGATGCTTTCCTTGGGTTGGTGGAATCTCTTATGTCTTTCCTGACCCCTCCACACCTACATGGGTCAGAGAAAGTAATGAGAGACTCCTCCCTTCCCTTTGGAGGGCATCGGTGACTTTCATTTCCCCCATATTCTCTGGAATCATGAAGAGGACCTGGGTTGGGGAGTAGAGTGTTTTAGGTTTGAACAGCCAATTTAGCACATCTTGGCAAGTGTAAACTTGGGCAAGTTCCTTAACTTTTCTAACTTTACGGTTCCTCCAAATAATGAAAATAAGTACACATCTTATATAAGTTTTGCTGTGAAGAGTAGATGAGATGACATTCAAAGAACCTCACAGGCCTGAATCACAGAGGATATATAGCCGAAGGCAGCTGCCTTTGTTATTGTTCTTCTTATTCATCAGCTTGAGGTGTATCATTTATTTTAATATTTAACATAAGTCATCCATTATCCCATAACGCCTCCAGTGAGAATGTATTTTTTTCTTTTCCTGCTATCCTCTCTCCTCATCTCGCCAGGGATACTCCATGATTCCTGGATACTATCATCTTTAGCCAGGATTTTTGGTTGTTGTTACCGGTCTTGCCACACAGTGTCACTGTTGAAACAGGCAATCTGGCCACAGGGTAACATCCTCCTGGCCAAGGCCCAGCGATCTTAGGGAATGAAGCAGGTACCTCCAGGAAATACAGTGACCTGAGAGCAGCTGCTGTATTCCATTGCACCTTCCTGGAGAGATCGCCTCTGTTTAAGTACTTCTTGTGATGGACAAAAGCTGTAAGACCATTGTGTGTGCAGAAGGGACCCTCAAACCTGTACATCCTGTCCATGGCTGGGGCTCAGCCTTACTGCCTAGTTTAAGTCTCTGATCTTAGAGTGACACATCCAGAAGCTCTATGGTAGACGGCTTCTTGCCATGTGGTCTGCTACTGTCATGTTCAAGTAATTAGCATCTCATCCCTGGCAATGCTGACTTGTAGACTCCTGCTACAAAGAGTCCCTTGTAGGAGAGCTAGCCATGATCAAAGTTGTAAAACTCTTCCCTCTTTGGCTACATCTCTGCCCAGATGAGTTCCTTGGACCCGGCTGTTTCTGCCCACACTCATGTGAAGTGGGCTGGGATAATGAGGCAGACAGGGATAAAGGAATCCTGAATTAACATCAGTTAACTCCTGTCTCTAAAGTGAGATCTCAGGTCTTTAAATGTACTAAGGGTGCTTGTCATAGGAAGGATGTCCATGAAGAGATGCCCAAGACAAACAGTTTAATCCAGGAAATGAGCTGCCAAACTAAATGTATAACATGATCCCATTTTGTCTATTTTTCTTTCACGTTTCTTTACTATCTGAATTTATTTTATAAAGTGTATGCGTGATTTTGCACATAGTAAAAAAATAATAAAGATTAAAAAAACCCCACGCCCTATACTGCTGGCATATTGGTCAGGAATAGAGCCTTCAATTGAAGGAAAAAGTAGGGGGATAGTGCAGCATCTCTCTAAGGATTGCTTTTGGAAACATTCGAAAAGTTGTATTATCAAAACTATTTTTAAAATGATGAACACAAAGGAAAATCCATAAGGTGATGTAAAAGCATATTGTAAGCTAGGCTTTACTTCCTTAAAATGATTCTAAAACGAGCAAAACAATATTAGGGTCTTACAGTAACCACACCCTAAAAGCAACAGCAGAATCATACAAGAGCAGATGGTGTTTCTGCCTACTTGTGGCCAAGAAAATTTTCTGTGCCTTCTCCTCCTGTAGGCTTCCTTTTTCTGTTTTCACTTTTGATTAAGTGGTAGGTGGCTATATTCTTCCCATTGGATAATGCCTCCACGATGTCCAGTATCTGGGTAGCATCCATTATTCTGTTAGCAATTAAGAACTGAGGAGATGAGGGAAATTGGCATTTAATGTGTACTACTGGGTGTTCAGCACTGGACCAGTGACTTTACTGCTCTCACGATCCAAAGGCCTAGGGTCCAAGAGGGGTTAAGAGCAAATCCAAAGGGGCTGACTTTTCCCCCTCTAGTTCGTATTTTTAAATAGACTTCATTTTTTAGAGCAGTTTTAGTTTGCAGCACAACTGAGAGGAAGGTACAGAGATTTCCCATATGCCCCTGGCCGCCACAGATGTATAGCTTCCCTATTATCAACATTCCCCATCAGAGTGGAACATTTGTTACAAATGATGAACCTACTTTGACACATTATAATCACTCAAAGTCCATAGGTTACATTAGAGTTCACTCTTGCTGTTGTATGTTCTATGGGTTTGGACACATGTATAATGACATGTATCTACCATTACAGTATCATACAGAGTAGTTTCTCTGCCCTGAAAGTCCTCTGTGCTCTGCCTTTCATCCCTTCCCCCACCTCAGCCCCTGACAACCACTGATCTTTTTAATGTCTCCATAGTTATCTTTTCTAGGATGTCACATAGTTGGAATCATGCAGTATGTGTCATTTTCAGATTGGCTTCTTTCACTTAGTAACATGCATTTAAGTTTCCTCCATGGTTTTCATGGCTGATAGTTTATTTCTTTTAGTGTTGAATTATATTCCATTGTCTGGTTGTAACACAGTTTATCTATTTAGTCACCTGCTGAAGGACATCTGGGTTGCTTCCAAGTTTTGGCAATTATGAATGAAGCTGCTGCTATAAACATCCATGTGCAGGTTTTTGTGTAGACACGCTTTCAACTCCTTTGGATAAATACAAGGAGTTGATGCTGGCTTTTGGCCCTTGCCTCCTGCATCTGTGCACTTGAGAACTACAAATATGTATACTTCTTTTATTAAAAGGGCAAATACAAATTTGTCCATACATGAAGTCTCCTTTAGCTGCGTATGGTTTCTGTATTAATTTGGGTGATATTGGCTCCTGCAACAGATTAACACTGATTTTCAGTGGATTAACACAATAAAAATATATTTCTCAGTTCCCAGTCCAAACTGGTTGGAAAGCTTCCCATGTGGTCATTTAGGGTCCTGGTTCCTTCCATCTCCACCAGGTGCCCAGAGTTCTTTTCTTTCAGCTGATGGCTTGGGGAGAGGGATTGGGTGGAAGTCACATGTGTGTCTGAATCACTTTAACCTGCAGGAGACAACATCACTTCTGCTCCTATCTCCTTGGTAAGAACTAGTCCTGTCTAGAAACTGGGGAATGTAGTGCTTCCTGGACAAACATGTCCCCACAAAAACTCTGCACTCTAGAGGGGGATCACACATCTTTCATGGTCACCCAATTCTCTACCACAGTTATACTCATGACTCAGGTACATGATTCTGGATTCTGGAAAAATCCAGTATTTAATCTCATCAGTCATTTTCCAACTAGCAATGAATGGCAAAAAAGACAGGTCATTTGGAGTTAACTCAGGGAGGAGGTCGAGATTCACATCAGTCGTACTGGAGCTCTGGTCTTGAACTTATGCAAGCCATTGATTGACAGATGTGATATCCCCTGAGCAGAGTGGTCAGAGAGCATGCGGAAGCACATGTATCTGTCAGCAAATTCTTTGGATGGTAAAAATCTTCCATGGATTGCAAAGAATGTCAAGTGTAATGTGTACTTCTAAAGGTTATTAGTAAAACTAAACACCCCTTTGTGTAAGAAGTAGCTACACGTCTAAAACGCTGCTGCTGGAATTTCTAATGGGTTCAGCCATTTGGAGAACAAAATGGTATCATATCTTAAAGTTGAAAACGCGGGCATCTTATGACCCAGCCATTCCATCAGTACCATCGATAAGGATTTATTTTCCAGTCAATAACCCCAGACAGCTAAATAGTGCAAAGAACTGCATATAGAAATGACTCTCAGTGGTTTCATTTTTTGACAAGATGACATCTGAAGAGCAGGAAAAAATTGACCAAGTTCTTATGAGAAAGAAATTGATTCTTTTGGAATGCTGCTGTCAGCAGGGGAAAATGCACATCGGCAGCAAGTTTCAAAATGATGGAGACCGTCATGCTGTTTGCCTCACAGACATTCTCAGAGCGAGTCTACCTGAGAGTCAGAATTTGAACAGGTAGAAATATCTGTGCAAAGAAGAATCAATGAAGTATTATATCAGGTATTTCTTACGAGTGGGTGGGCTAATACATGAGAAGGAACAATAAATTTGACAGTAACATTTTAACTAGTTTTATTTTTTTAATTAACAGAAGTATTGATTCAGGGACAATGGAAGCATTATAGGATTTTTCAGTTGTAGGAGAAGTGGAGATTTAGAGATAATTATTTGCTTTGCTGACTGACTATTCAAGTAATATGATAGAAGCATGGGTGATCACCATAGTGGCATACGTAGTAAATTTTCTTTTATGTGGTCACTTATCTGAGGGCCTCAGCTCTTCAGAAGGATATGCTGGAAATATAAAATATATAAAAAATAAAACAGGCCGCTGAGCAAAAAACATGTTACAGGCTTCATGCGCTAAAGTTCACACATTATACTCAGAGTGGTTTCCACACAATACTACTTGAGTTTATCTAATTTAACTTTGTGTTTTTGTCTAGAAAGCCTGGCTGGCTGTTTCCTCCTTTAAACAGCATTGTGAAACACATTAGAGGTATAGGTGTGTGTGTGTGTGTGCGTGTGTGTGTGTGTGTGTGTGTGTGTGTGTGTGTGTATGTACACGCCTAAAAAGTGGTTCTTAACTGGGGGTGATTTTGCCTCTCCCTCCACCAGGTGACATTTGACAATGTCTGGAGACATTTATTTAAATTGAAGTATAGTTGATTTACAATATTGTGTTAGTTCATGTGTACAGCATAGCGATTCAGTTTTTTTTCAGGTTACATTCCATTATAGTTTATTATAAGATATTAAATATAATTCCCTGTGCTATACAATAAATCCTTGTTACTTATCTATTTTATGTATAGTAGTTTGTACCTGTTAATACCATACTCCTAATTTATCCTCCCCCCATTCCTTTCCCTTTTCGTAACCATAGGTTTGTTTTCTATGTCTGTGAGTCTGTTTCTGTTTTGTATATAGATTCATTTATATTATTCTTTAGATTCCACATATAAGTGATATCATATAGTATTTGTCTTTCTCTGTCTGACTTACTTCATTGAGAATAATATTCTCTAGGTCCATCCATATTGCTGCAGATGGCATTATTTCATTCTTTTTTATGGCTGAGTAATATTCCTTTGTACCACAAAGATGGTACTTTGTGGTACAAAGGAATATTTTCAAGTACAAAGATGTACCACATCTTCTTAAGCCAATTGTTTTTTGATGCCAAGACATGGAAACAACCTGCGTCCAGTTTTGGATTGGACTGCTTTTTTTTTTTTTTGATATTGAGTTTTATGAGCTGTTTGTATATTTTGGAGAGATTTTTGATTGTCATGACTGGGGAGGAAAGGAGAGATGTTATTGGCATTAGAAGATAGAGGCCAGGGATGCTGAAAAATATACTAAAATACACAAGACAGCCCCTACCCAAACAAAGAATTATCAGGCACAAAATGTCAGTAGTTCTGCTCTAGAAGCAGGCGGAAGAACATCAGCAAGATGTGTGTGGCAGCTTACAGCCTAGCAGTGAGCTGGAGGCAGAAAAATGATAAAAACAGACACATGAGTTTCAAAAAATTAAATATACAAAAGCACGTCAGGGTGACATGGTTTAGCATGGAGGCAAAGAACTCTACGCACGTCAGTAATCACTGAGGCTATCTCTGTATCAGAGCACTGAGCGGTAATGGCTGTTCAAATAATGTTAATATATTCAGTTTAATAAAATAGGTGGGAGATCTTTATTACCTGCAGCTAAGTGGGAATGCAGATGGCAGAGACTGACATCAGTGATAAACAGATACTTCTGAACAATGCCTGGAGCTAAGGGACTGCTACCCTTAGTTCTTTATGTGGGAGAGAACGTGCACCCAGACATCCCAACCCTGTCACTGTGTGACCTTGGACAAATTTTAAATCTTCTGGCTCTCTGTAGGGGATTATCAGATCTATCATGCTGAGTGCTATGAAGATTAAATAAAAATATTTGTAAAGAGCCTGAGGCATAGAAATCACTTAATACATGATAGTTTTTATTACTATAGCAATGATAAAGAAATCATTCATTTATATTAATAAGTAAATACTATCTATTTGTATTTCTGATGTATTTATATAACAAGAAATAATACATGATGAATGCATAATAGTTTTAATAGATAATCTGATGTTTTGAGGTCTAGACATTTCGGTATCTTAGCATTGTCAACATCTGCACATGGTACTAAATCACTTCTATCAGAAAAAACACACATCAGTGAGGCAGTCATACAGCCAAGATAGTTAAGGGCATCAGTGGCTCTCTATCTCTCCTTTAACTCTTGGACCTCTTATAGCTTCATCTTCAGACAGAACTAGGTTAGTATCTTGGCTTTGGGGCTTATGAACTGTGGCCTTGTTACCTTGGTTAAACAACTGTGGCTTGTAGAGAAGCAAGTTACTCTATCTGTTTAAGTCTCAGCTTCTTCACTTGTAAAATGGGATAGTAACAATTCCTATTTCTCAGGGTTATTGTTTAACAAACATTATTAAATAAAAATTAAATGCATGCATTCAATACATATTAAAAATATTATTGGATAAAATCATGTCCATGAAATACTTACCTCAGGGTTGGCATATAATAAGAACTCTATGAATGTTGACTGCTCTTTTCATTATTTATTATTATTACCACCCTTGGGATGGTTTTGGATGAAGATCTTATTATCACCCTGATAATCCTGGTCCTAAGTTGGCACTGCTCTCAAGGGTAATTCATCTATTGGATTTCCAGTAGTTTTATGTTAACTTTTAAAAGTTGAAAAAATCAATTCAACTTTGAAATTCCTTTTCAATAAGGAATCAGCAACTTTTTCTTTTTTGAAAAAAAGTTCAAACAGTGTAATCATTTTAGTCACAGTTATTGCATGGAAAGTGAATATTATCAGTAAAAAGAAATTATAAACTCATTTTTTGTTGAAATTACAAACTCATCTCTTTTTTTTAATCCTTTCATACTTTCACATTGGTGAAAGGAACATGTCTTGGTTTATCCCAAATGTTATTTCAAATATGCTGGATTACTGCTTTTCATTTTATTTTACTGTCTGTTTTAGAATAGACCTCACCTGCTTGAGCCCAGTGCTCACTGTGGAAATCATCTAGCTTTGCTCCTGTGACACGTGACTTTTGAAGAGATTGTACATACTGTATAAAAGATGGGACTTGTCTCAATTGGGATAAACTTTCATTTTTTGCTGTCTGAGCAAATAAAGGTGAGACAGCAGGAAAAGCTGAGTTGTAGGTGGCAATAACTCTAAACTGGTTTGCTTTGGGGCTTGGACCTGGACCATCTTCTCTATTAATGCCAACTTGCTAATTGATTTCACCCTGTCTGCTGGTTTCAAGTACCATTAATGTACTGATGACTGTAAAATTTATATCCACAGCCCAGATCTCACCCCTGAGGCCATTCTCATCCATTGAACTACCTACTTGACATCTCCGTGTGACTGTCTAATAGGAATCTAAACTTCACAACTGCAAAACCACACTCCTGATTCCAGACCACGACCTTCACCAGGCCTATGCTCCTCTAGCTCAGTAAGTGGCCCCAGAGCAGTGATGAAGAACTGTCTGGTCTTTGTCTCCATTCCTGGGAGGGACTCTCTACCCTTGCAATCTCCCACGTGATAGGAATGTCTTTATTAATCATAGTGGGCCCCTTAGACCACACCTGAGTTTATGCTAATGAGATGACTCAGGACAGGAGCTAGCCATGCCAGGAAGGCCCTCCATGTGATTTGAGGGTTGGAGCCTTGAGCCATTTGATATCAGCCCAACCTCTGGGGGTGGGGCAGCTGGAGATTAAATTCTGTTCTGTGGCCAATGATTCAATTGATCATGCCTATATAATGAAAACACAGTAAAAATTCTGGGCCCTAGGGCTTGGGTGAGCTTCCTGATTTGTGATACACATTGATGTGCCAGGAGGGTGACACGTGCTGAGGACACAGAAACTTCACGTTTGGGATTCTCCCAGACCTCACCTCATGTGTCTCTTCATTTGGCTGGTCTTAATTTGTATCCTATATAATAAAATTGTTAAGGATAATATTTTCCTGAGTTCTGTGAGTTGTTCTAGGAAATTATTGAACCTGAAGTATAATGGAACCCTCAAACAGGCAGCCAGTTGGTTAGAAGTGCAGGTGGCCTGAGAACCCTGGAGCTTGTGGCTGGTGTCTGAAGTGAAAGGAGCCTCACAGAGGACCGTGCCTTAAACCTGTGAAGTCTGAACTAACTCCAGGTAGTTAACCTAAGCCCATCCACTTCTTCCCATCTCTACTGCCCCCTCCCCAATTTAAGCCACCATCACTTCTCATCCAAACAACTGTGATGGTCTCTACATTGGTCTTCCTTCCACTCTTGCCCCTACTCTCCATTCTCCTCCACTCTGTAATCAGGGTGATCTTATAGAAATGTGAATCACTTAATGACATGCCCCTGAAAAATGCTCCTATACTTTCCCCTCACACCTAGCATAAAATTCACATTCCTTCCCAAGGCATACAAGGTCCTGCACAGACTTGCACCTGTGTATTTATCCAACCTCAATTCCCCTTATTCACTGTGCATCAGTCACACTGGCTTCCTTTCTGATCCTTTATTCAGTGATACTCAATCTAATGGCACTTTAAAATCAGCTGAAGCACTTAAAAAATACCTAGCACTTGAGTGAAGCCTGGGCATCTGTAGTTTTAGAAAGTTCTCCAGGGTAATCAAAGGGGCAGCCAAGGTTGAAGACCAGAGCATTAACACATCGAGCTCTTTTCTGCCTTTAGACCCGTATCCTTGTTGTCCCATCCACCTGGAGTGCTCTTGAAATTGCAAGGTCTCAGTTCGGACATCACCTCCTCAGAGAAGTCTACTCTGACATTCTACCTAAGGTGGCCCCCGATGTTTTCCTCTTTCTCATCCCTTTATTTACTTTCTAGTATTTATTGTAATTTGTAAGTATCTTGCTTATTTAGGTTTACTTGTATCTGCTTCCCCCAGTAGAATGTAAGTACCATGAGAACAGGATCTTATTTGTTGCTGTATCCTCACTGCCTAGCACAATGCTCGACATATATAGATGCTCATTAAATACTTTTTAAGTGTTTCTTAAATAATTGAATAACTGAAAAAACTAGCTAAAGTTCCACATAGAAAAATAGTACTCAATGAATTTAATGGCTTTTTTGTCCTTCCGTATGTAGTTTATCTCTATCTAGATCTATATCTCTATTTCTACATGTATATAGACACATATATATATGAATATTTATGTAAATACACATTCACACACATATACATATATACATATACATACTATGTGTGTATTATATATATGTATTTTTTTTCCTAGAAAAATGGTTCTTTAAAAAATATTTGCCCAGCCGTGTGAAAATGCGAAGTAGATGAATCGCAGGAGCCCTCAATAGGAGGGGAACGTTATTTGGCTGTCAGATTGGAGACTGTTCGGGTTGAGGTTTTGGGCTCAAAGCCTTCATGGAACACTCCCTTTGTCTGACCAATTTCTGGTCATCTCTCAGGCCCCAGCTTTGGTGTCACTGCCTCGCCCCATGGTAGAATGCCCTGCTGACAACCACTGCGGAGGATTTGACATGCCTGATTATTTGTCCCATCTCTCAGGGACTATGTCCTGTCTCCACTTCTCTGAGCACCCAGAACAGTGCCTGGCATATAGCTGGAGCTCAGGATGGGCATTGGATGTACTTGAGCCCAGGGCAGTAACAGGAGGGGTTTCAGAGACATTCAGCTGGGCTCAGACCCCAGCTGCCTCCTTTACTGCTTCATCACCCTGGACAGAGCCTCAGTCACTTCATTTAGAACATGGGGAAAGCAGCATCTGCCTTCAAGTTTGTGGGACCAAATGGAGACTCTACGGGGAAATGCTTTTTAAAGGCTCTGGTCATCAAATTTTAAATTAAATTAAATTAAATTTGTTGGGTTCCCTAATATTTTTTCAAAGCAGAGACATGATACCTGGCCGACCATTTTATTTTATTTTATTATTTTTAAAATTTTTGGCCATGCTGCGTGGCATGTGGGATCTTAGTTCCCCGACCAGGGGTAGAACCCATGCCCCTTGTAGCAGAAGCGTGGAGTCTTAACCACTGGGCCACCAGAGAAGTCCCCTAGCTGACCATTTTAGACCCTGGGGACTCATCAGGGAGCACAGCTGTGCCCGCTCTGCACCTGCCTCTCCATGGTTTTTTCACTCAATAGCATTTCCCTAAGTTTCTTGACTAGTCAGCAGGGCTCTGAGGTAGTGCAGATTCTGTGAAGACCAAGCTCCCCTCTGGGTGGATGGCTTTGTGGAGACCTTGAGGACAGGTTAGTGTCTGTGACAAGTAAACAGAAAATACATGCTGGGTTCTTCAGGTCACTTTTCGTCCCTGATCATTAAACTACGGCATGCACAGGAAAATTGTGAATCTGAATACTAAATGTGAGGAATGGACAGCGGCTTCTTTGATGAATAATTCTCAATCTGATGCTCAGTGTCACGGAACTTACTGGTAAGCCCTCATTGCTTGATTGATGAGGTTTTTGCCAAGGCTTTCTTTTTTTAAATCTTTGACATTTTTAGCTTGCTTACAACCCAGGGGCTTCAGGCACAGGCAGTTCTACTTTCTTCTAGGAAAATGGACCTCTTTCAATGAAATAAATTTGTTTCTGAAGGCTCATTTTGATGTTCTCTCTCTCTCTCTTTCTGTGGTCTCTAACCGAATGCAAGAAGGCTGCAGTAAGGTAGGCCCTCTATCTGCAAATCTGAAACTATGGGAAATGAGGTGTGCTCAGAAAATTGAATAGAAAAATTCATGCTAGGTGGGATTACCTATCTGTGGAATATACCATAAGATTGTTTGTAAACATTTAAGCAAACAGTTGGAGGATACCCCAAGCTCTATCCAAGGGGAAAAACACAGGCTCTACAGTTGGAAAGAATCCATTCCAAATCTTGGCTCCATAATTTACTACTTGTGTAATCTTGGGCAACTTTCTTAAATTCTCTAAATCTTAGTTTCCTTATTTTCAGATTTTGTATGCAAATGAATACAGCAGAGAATTTATTATAACCGTTAAATGAGGTATTGTATCCAAAGCCTCTTGGATAGCGCTCATACATCACAGGCATTGAGCACAAGGTTATTATTACCATGGCCTTCTTCATTATCAAGGTTGTTAGGGCACAGTTTCAAGGAGGTAGGACAAATGGATGTCACTGCTAGTTTGAAAAAGAATTGTCAACATTTATAGGAGCACTTGTCTAAATGCTGTTCTATATGTATTAACTCAACAACACTGTGAGGTAGGTACTATTCTCATCTCTATTTTATAGATGAGGAAATTAAGGCACAAACACAAAGTCACACAGCTAAACAGTGATGGAAACGGGATGCCGCCTTAGGAGGTCTAGATCTAGATCTAGAACTTGTGCACTGAACCGCTGACTGTGTCAGCCTCCTTCCAGGGCATAAATCCAGTCAACTTGGTTCACTATATTAAGAAAGAGAAGGGAAATGGTGAATCTAGAGAGCAGGGCAGAATAAAGTGATTCATACTGCTGAAGGAAAGGAGGCACAGAAGCCAATCAAATATTTTCACTTTGGCTTAGTGTTTTATCAGAAATGTGCATAGAATTTTTCATTCTCCATAGTTAGCACTGAGTATAATACGATATAATACAATATAAATAATGTAATATAATATGTGTGCATATATAATATTTTAAATATTATTTTCACTTGCTTTTATTTGATGCTCTAGGAAGATAGACTATGTTTGTCGGCTTTGAGTAATTTTATTTCCTTCTCTGTTTCTTTGTTATATATATATATATATATATATATATATATAGCACGTATATATATTAGTCAAAAGACGGGTGCAAATCCAGGCTCTACCATTACTAGTTGAATGACCATAGGCAAGTTATTTAAATAACTTGAGGCTTGATTTCCTCATTCATAAGAAAAGGATGACAAGAATGTTTCAAGATCTTGCAAGGTTCAAATAAGGTAACTGAGAAAGTGCTTTGTAAAACCACTTGCTGGTTATTATATAATGGCAGGGGTAGTGTCTTTCTCAACTGTATACTCTTCATCTCCCAGCAGTACCTTGTGTTCAGGAGACAATTTTATAGATATTTTCTGAATGATTGAGTAGGGGGAAAAAGAAGCAAACAGCAAATGTTTTATGTCATATATAATGTGATGTAAATTTTTTTTTTTTTTTGCTGCACCACACGGCGTACAGAATCCTGGTTCTCTGACCAGGGATCGAACCCTCAACCCTTGCAGTGGAAGCATGGAGTCTTAACCAATGGACTGCCAGGGAAGTCCACCTTTGCCATGTATTTATTGCAGGTGTTCTTTGTGCCAGGCATTGTGCTGCAGGAGTGTCCTCAGGTGTGCTTGAACTCCAGAAGCATAGGCTTAGAGCATAGATAAGTTGTAGTACTCCTTCAATCTGCATTCAAGGAGGATCTGCCTTCTCCAGTATATTGACTTTCCTAGTTCCTTTGGAAGGTGGACTCTCATTGAGGTGTCATTAAACATCTGAATATACATTTAAGCGTCCTTGTTCTTACTGAATACACATCAAGAACATCCGATGACTTGTGTTCTGATTCATGTGTTTTACACGCTTGAGTATTTTGGTCAGTGTGGTAGTTATGTTACTCATTATAAATTAATAAACTGACATTCTGAGTTACTCACCAGTCTCTGCAAATTGTGTTAATGTGAGATCACTTCTGAGAAATGATGACATTCTTTCTGATTCTTTTTTTTTGGGAGCAAATAATTTTTATTATTATTTTTTTCTTTTACAAATGCACCGAAGAACCATGCAATGCTGCCAGCATTGGATGCAATCCTGGGCCACAAGTCTGCACATTCCCTTGCAACTTGTCCTGTGATGGCAGAACCTTTCATCTCACCTTTATTGTTTACTATGACCCCTGCATTATCTTCAAATAAAGAAACACACCATCTTTTCTCCGGTATCACTTTCCTTGTCGAATTACCACTGCTGGATGTACCTTCTTTCTGAGCTCTGGTTTGCCTTTTTTGACTGTGGCCATCACCATGTCACTCACACCAGCAGCAAGAAGTCTACTCAGTCGTTCCTTGATCCCCTTCACAGAGATGCTATACAGATTTTTGGCTCCTGTTTTGTCAGCACAATTGATCACAGCTCCAACCAGAAGACCCAAGGAAATCTGGAATTTCGCACCAGAGGACCCACCACGTCCTCGGTTTGACATCTTGAGCGCCCTCTTTCTGATTCTTGATGTACAAATTACTTGCCTAAGGAATAGCCTCTGGAATTTGTTGAGTTTACCAAAGTAATGTTACCTTTTGAGTTCTCCTGGTGTCTGGTTGGTTTGCATGGACTTTCTTTGAAAATACAGTATAATCAAATTTCCAGACAAGTCACAGTTCCTACAACGGGTAAAGAAAAATAAAGAACCAATACTGTTCTTAGATTTGAAAATATTAGCGATAGTGGTTCTATTCTCACTGGACATTTTGAGATTCACTCACAACGCTTTGAGATTCACCCATGCTGATGTACTTAGCTCTGATTCATTCTATTTTCTCTGCTGTACATATTCATATAGCAGAATGAACTTATGAATATACCACAATTTTTCATGTATTTATTCTATTGCTAGTAGACATTCTGTTACTTTCAGTAACAGAATGCTTTTACTTGCTTTTACAAATCATGCTGCTTGAACACTCTTGTTCATGTCTCTCCGTGCACGTGTGGATACAAAGGTTTCTTTAAAAAATCTAGGTTTGAAACTGCTGTGCCGGATTGGATACAAATATTCAAATTTACTAGGTTATTTTCAAGTGTTTATACCGTTCTTAGTGGATTTTGAGGCCAAAAATGAATAATAAATGCTACAATTCATAGTAAGTTTGTAAACATGAAGTTTACAAAAGAAACTTTTGAACAGGTTTTCAGGCAAAAATGATGGGAAGCTCTGTAATTTAGGACAAATAGAATCTGTATTTTATTGATTTTGTACAAGTAAAACAAGATGGTTTCAAAAAGGAGGTAGAACGATGAACATCTGAGAGTTGAATGTCAATGATTTGTTAATTCATTTGCCTCTAGTCTAGATGGTCTGTTAAGAATTTTTCCCACAGTGACATAAAACTATTGAAGCTTTCATATAATTTTCTTGCAAAGCACAAGACCTCTTATAAACCAAGTTTTCTTCCCCCCCAAAACAAATTGCAAAAAAAAGCTTTTCTTATGAAATTGATAAATTTTATCACAGGGATCAAAACTATAGAGGAACCATTCAGAGGAATACTCTTCAAATAAAAAGACGCACAAGTACACTATTGCTAAAGAGCTTGAAAACCGTCCTGAGAGTTAACGACAACCATGATGTTCTGCAGGACCCAGAAAGGGATGCTGACAGGCTGAGTGTATTATGACAATGTTGGATGCTGAATAATATCAACAGTGTACAACATGGAAGAACCATTGCCACTGCCTGGGAATTGTGGGAGACACTTGACTTTACATATGGATATAGCCACTGAGGAGTTGTCTTAGTTTCCTGGAGCCATTGCAAAAAATTACAACAACCTGTTCTGGTAGCCAGAAGTCCAAAATCAGCTTTACTGGGCTGAAATCAAGGTTTGGCAGGATCACACTCCCTCCAGAGGTATTAGGGGAGGTCTATTTCTTGGCTCTTCCAGCTTGTGGTGGCTGGTCTGTGACTTAAAACCATTGATGTTTTTGCATCATTTTCAAGTAACTCATGCTTTCTTTGGCCTGTAACTGCATCACTCCAGTCTCTGCTGCTGTCCTGAGATGGAGCTGGTATACCAATTTAAGAATATGTGGATTAGGACCTACTGAATGTGGAGGCACAAACCACCCACAAGCACCCCAGCTCCCACTTTGGGGAAGTGAAACCCACATCTACATCAAGAAAGTAGTCACAAGATGTATTACAGATCTCAGAAGCAAGGGGACGCAATGAGCCAGGGGGAGAGCAGCCCATCTCTGGTCCTGAGCGAGCAGGAGGTAGAAAGCAGGGTAGCAAGGACCTATTACCTATAAGGTGGTTGGGGTGGAGGTCACTAACTTTTCTGGTGTTTACCTCTAAGTGGGAAAAGTAAAATGGAAACTTGTGGCGGGAATCCTAAACTCAAGTCCTTACCTAAATGTCCGTAATCTAGGTGTGCACAGGGTTATCATATTGCAAAATGCCTAGGCAACAACTCAGAAAAACAAAAGTTGTGTTTCTCATCATATGTCCTCACATAGCCTTTTCTTCTGTGTGTGGTCAACTTTATGTCTGCTTTCCTCTTATAAGATTATATGTGATGGAGTTTAGGACCCAAGTGGACTACCCAGAATAATCGCCTCATCTCAAGATCCTTAATTTAATCACATCTCAAAAACTTTACCAGGTAACATTCACAGTTTTCAGGGATTAGGGCCTGATATCTTCGGGGGCCACCCTTCAGCCCACTCCAGGGGCAGAGCGGGAGTTACCAAGATGTATGTGTGCAGAACTGCACGATGACTTTTTATTTTGTTTATCACTTAAATTTCATGTTGCAAGAAGAAAGATTTTTTAAAAATTCAATCAATAACACTTTGTGGGCATAATGTAGACTTAAGGAGGGTTATTGGGAAAGATATTGACTCCAGCTAACTTACAATGAGAAAGAGCTTTGTCACATGAATCAAAGAGGTGGCTCTTGTGTGTCAAACAACAAAATGCTTTCTCACAAAGAATAGCTGTACTTTAACTCTTAATCTTCATTTGGCATTGAAGGAAGTACTGAAGATTGTGCATAAGAACAAATCGGGGTCTCTGTGTGCACATCTTTTCATGCTGACAGGAGAAACACATAGTTAGGGCGACACTGATCTCCTCCAGTGAGGGCACTGTTCTGGAATGTGGGAATGGTACATTTTTGTCTTTGAAATGGGGAATGAAATTAAAATAATTTTTTTCATAATGCCATTTGCATCTAAACTCATAAATCTCAGTATCTTGAAGAGTGAAAACCAGGGATCTGAACTCTCACGTTATAGGCAAAATATTTCTATGATGAACACTCAGGACGAGATAGCAGGATTTCTTAAGCAGAACTGTTGTGTGAAGAGTTTGATTGCTGGGAGTTTGTTTACCAATAGTTAATGGTTTTCTTCTCTTGTTAGAGAAACACATGAAGAAAAACACAATATAAAGTTGGAGATACACACACACACACACACATATATATATATGTATCCATACCCACATTTGGGCACTGCAGCAGACCATGAAACAATACTTTCTAGAGCTATGGTCAATAAAGGAGTGAAAAAGTTATCTTCCAAGCAGAAATATTTACCCTTTGGCTTTTGATTGTGGTTGCTGGTCAACATAGTGTTCAACAGGGCGGTGAAAATAGTATTCAGTGAGAAACCACTTCGTGTTCTGATAAAAATTTAATTTAATTTTTAAATTTTTAAAACCACTTTATGAAGCTATGATTGACACATAAAAAGCTGTATATATATTGAAGGTATACAAATCTGTGAGTTTGAAGATAAGCGTACACCTGTGAAACCATCATTTCCATTAAAGCCATAAATATCCATTACCACCCAAAGGGGAAACCACTTCATTTTCTATTTGATTTTCCAAACTTGTATAAAAGAGGTGTCCAATATTTACTGCCATTCCTGACCACCTGAACTCTGTGCTCAATAACTCTGTGTTTAGTAAAAATACAGAGGAAGGTAAACCATATGAGGAGGAAAGACCAGATGTATAATCTGACCTGTGGCCCAAACTATAGGACACTGAGCTAGATGGAGGGATGTTGGTGAAAGATTGCAAAGGGTGTCATTTCTATAGCTGATGAAACGTTTCTATTCATGTTAATTTAAAATATTTTATTTTTTAGAGTTGCTATATGATCCAGCAATCCCACTCCTGGGTATATACTGGACAAAACTATAATTAAAAAAGATACATGCACCCCTATGTTCATAGCAGCACTATCAACAATAGCCAAGACATGGAAACAACCTAAATGTCTATCAACAGATGAATGTATGAAGAAGATGTGGTACATATATACAATGGAATACTACTCAGCCATAAAAAGAATGAAATAATGCCATTTGCAGCAACATGGATGGAGCTAGAGATTATCATACTAAGTGAAGTAAGTCAGAAAAAGACAAATACCATGTGATATCACTTATACGTGGAATCTAAAATATGACACAAATGAACCTATCTATGAAACAGAAACAGATTCACAGACATCAAGAATAGACTTGTGGTTGCCAAGGGGGAGGGTGGTGGGGGAATGAAGTGGGAGTTTGGGATTAGCAGATGCAAACTATTATATATAGAATGGATAGACAATAAGGTCCTACTATATAGCTCAGGGAACCATATTCAGTATCCTGTGATAAACCATAATGGAAAAGAGTATGAAAAAGAGTATGTATATATGTATAACTGAATCACTTTGCTGTGTAGCAGAAACTACCACAACATGGTAAATCAACTATACTTCAATAAAGAAACATAAAAATAAAAAAATTACTTTTATGTTTTTAGCATAACAAATTTATCATTTATAATATAATATTGTTAGTATTTATTAATAATTTTTTATCATTTATTTTTGTCTACCAATACTATTCTCTATCAATTATTCTTGTCATTGATACAGTGTTAATACTCTTAATTTTAGTAATATTTTAATTTTAATAAAAGTTAATACCGATTTTATTTGCTTTACCTAAAACCAGTGGTCCACATTTGTGCTGAGTGAGCATTAAGCTCTCTGCACATGGAAAAATTTGAGAAACACTTCCCCATCTAGTCCTACTCCTAGCTAGGCACTGGAGAAAAACGATGAACAAAACATGCTATTCCTAATATCAAGGACTTGAAATCTAACTGGTAATTTATATGCATAAATTACCAGAATAATGAGGCAATGTATGATTTCTAATTATACAAAGAAATTTGTATTTGCCAAGTGTCAGGACTAAAGTCAGGAGAGAGTTTTCTTGACTATATCACTGTATCAGTAGTCTTTAAAAATTTTAACCTTTAATGGTTAGTGTGAAGAATTTTAAACAATACGAAAAAGAAGAGTATAGTCTGGTGAGCCACCATTTGCTCACTACACAAGTTCGGTAATGATTAAATCCATGGCCATTCCTATCTGATATATATTGCCAACCACTTCTTCCCACCCTACTCCCTGGATTATTTTGAAGCAAATCTCAGACATATTGTTTCATCTATAAATATTATCAGAGTATCTTTAAAAGATATGTGCTCTTTAAAAAATATAACCTACTATATCATTAAATTACATAAAAGTTACTTACTTTCTAATCTTTGATCAGTGTTCCAAATTTCCCCGATTGTCTTATAAACATGTGTGCATGCACATGAGCTCATGTGTTCTTCTGCATGCTTCTGCATGGGTGTGCATGTGTGTGTTTATACTTGGTTTGTTGGAAATAGTATGCAAACAATCCATATATTATATTGATTGATTTATCTCTTCAGTGTCTTTTTTTTGTTTTTTTTTTGCAATACGCGGGCCTCTCACTGTTGTGGCCTCTCCCGTTGCGGAGCACAGGCTCCGGACGCGCAGGCTCAGCGGCCATGGCTCACGGGCCCAGCCGCTCCGCAACCACTGCGCCACCATGGAAGCCCTTAAGTGTATTTTTAAATCTATGGTTTCCTTTTCCCTTTCCCTTTTTTTTTTTCTTTTGTGTGACCATTAAGAAAAAAAAATTATGTAGTCAAATTGATCCATTCTTGCCTTACTGCTTCTGGACTCTGCGTCATGATTAGGGAAGATTTCCCCAGTCTCAGATTAGATACATTCACACACGTTTTCTTCTGCATGTTTTCATACTTTATATTTAAACCTCTGACACATTTGGAATTTATTCTAGCATAAGGTGTGAAGAATGGATCTAATTTTGTATTTTTCCAGATGACTGTCCAAATTTCCCAGCACCATTTATAAAACGTCCACTCCCACAATTCTCTTTTTAATTTTCTCACCTGGTCAAAGGAGAGTAGTAGTGTGAGAGAAATGGACAAATATTATTCAGACATTATAACAAATAAAGCAATCCATGTGTACAGATGCAGAAAAATGTCTTTCATATATCAGTAAATTAAAAAAAGATGCAGAGGTGAATACATTATGAATCAGGGACTTCCCTGGTAGTCCAGTGTGTAAGACTCCACGCTCCCATTGCAGGGGCCCTGGGTTCGATCCCTTGTCGGGGAACTAGATCCCTCATGCATGCCGCAACTAAGAAGAAGTCCGCATGCTGCAACTAAGAAAAAGCCCTAACGCTGCAACGAAGATCCCGCATGCTGCAACTAAGACCCGGCGCAGCCAAAATAAATAAATAAATATTAAAAAAATTATGAATCAACTTTTGTTTAAAAATTATATATATATGAAAATATCTGGAAGGATATTCTTCAAACTGTCAGTAATGGTTAAGTGGTTACCTCTAGATGTGGGATAGAGGGGATTGAGTTTTAATTTTTATCTTTGTATACTTTAGTATTTATTTATTTTTTTTACAATGAGCACATATTATATTGGCTCAAAAAATTGAAATCTGGGGACTTCTCTGGTGGTCCAGTGGTTAAGACTGCGCTTTCAATGCAGGGGTTGCACGTTCGATCCCTGGTTGGGGACCTAAGATACCACATCCCACATGCTGTGCAGGGTGGCCAAAGGAAAAAAAAAAAAGTAGAAGTTTAAAAAAATTGAAATCTGAAATAATAGGTCATTAACATATCATGAACTGCATTCAACAAACGTTTACTGAGTTCCACTGTGTGCTAGGTTTGCTTGTATGCTCTGTGTATGTTTCTCAATGCCGCACTTTCAAATCATCCACCTTCTCTGTTTCTCAGTTTCCTACTCTCTGAAAAAAGAAAGCGTCAGAATGTACTTAGAATGAACAGTTAGGAGACCTGGATTCTTGTCCTCACCCCTCTGGGCTAGCTTGTGAATTTGGGTTAGTGTATGGCTTCTCTGACCCTCAGCTTCTGCACCTGTTAAATGGGGGTTTGGATCAGGTCCTCTCTGCATTGTGTTGTCCCTCTCTGGAATTCTGTGGTCTGACAATATTTCCATGTACTTTGCATTCACCATGTGACCAGTCCCATTCTAGCCAGGCTGGCCAATTCCATCAGTCCCTGACAATCCAGCCTGACTGGAAAATAGTATTCAGTGAACATTTACTCTGTCTGGTTATGCACATTCTGCAGACCAGGAGAGTGATTTATTTAATTTATATTTAATTATTATCATAGTTGGCAAATGGCAGGAAAATTTTGAGGAGGGGAATTAAAAAGGGATTATATAAGCCCCCTGAGTAATAAGGTTTTTTTTTTCTTGGTTAGTGAAGTTATTCTGTTTCCTTCAATACATTTTTTTGGATAATAAGTTTTTAATTAATTTATTTATTTTTGGCTGTGCTCGGTCTTCGTTTCTGTGCGAGGGCTTTCTCTAGTTGTGGCAAGCGGTGGCCACTCTTCATCGCGGTGTGCGGGCCTCTCACTATCGTGGCCTCTCTTGTTGTGGAGCACAGCCTCCAGACGCGCAGGCTCAGCAGTTGTGGCTCACGGGCCTAGTTGCTCTGCGGCATGTGGGATCCTCCCAGACCAGGGCTCGAACCTGTATCCCCTGCATTAGCAGGCAGATTCTCAACCACTGCGCCACCAGGGAAGCCCCCAATAAGTTTTTAATATAGCCTTTTTCTAGTTTTATGAGTACAGTGTGATTATGTTATAAATGCATTCAACTTAAGCAAATGCAGCTAAATGCATGTGATTCTAGTGCTTATTTTGCATACAGCATGGACTTTATATGCAAGTTGACTTCCTCATCTGGTACTTAGCTGAAGAAATAGCTATCTAGGCAAGTGCCCTCTTGTTGGACATTTAGATGATTTCCAGTGTTTTGCTGTTGCAAATAATGTTACAATGACCTGCCTTGTGAAATCTCTCTGAATGTCTCTGAATTGAAAACAGACTCTTAAAAGAATGTCAAGCAATCAGAGAATAAGTACTGTGAACATTATTGTCTGGGTTTTGCCCTAGCTTTCCAAGATTATCAGCAGCCCATAAAGCAGCTGAGGCCTCAGCTGCATAACAGATGGGCAAAGCCCACAGGGGCTGAATGTGGACTTAATACACCGGATGGAGGAAGAAAGGCAGACACAGGAGTTTAAGATTGCCATGGAAACATGCTTCCTGGCTATATATACATCTTGGTGTCTGACCCCTGTCTTAGAGTCTATGATGACCTGTATATGTGGAGTGAGGTCCCACTTTGAGCTCAGCAGTTTCCAAGGAGATGCTGCAGTCCCCAGCAGCCTTTGCCCTCTCCCTTATGACTCAGGAAGACCAGTTGGAGTTGTCCTCACACATGAACAGAAAAGCCATGAAATATTAATGATTTGTTACTGACTCTGTGGCAAACACTTGGAGAACATCACCTTCCAAATCAATAAGATTTTCACCATGCATAAGAGTGCCCCGAAGTCACATCATTATCCTTCTGGGTACAGGGTGGGAGGCCTAGGAGCACAGACCAGAGGAAGATGCCAACCTGGGAGGGTCATAGTCCCTTTTCTCAATGTTTTTATTGCAGAACAAGTTCAATCAGTGTCAAAGAAGAGGAGCGTGTTACTCATCAAACAACTCAAGACTTGGAGAAGCCCGATAGGTCACCGATTTTTCCACATACAAATGTTAGGAAAAGGGATGTGGTAGAATTTTAACATATTTTATCTTTGTTTACACGCACTCATTACAGTAAATTTGGAGAGTGTAGAAAGATATTAAAATTATTCAGTAAAAAGTTTTTCCCATTTCCACTCCACGGTGGGGTGGAAAGTTCACAGCGTTTCCATATATCCTCTGCCCCCTCAACATGCATAGCCTCCCCTATTATCAACATCCCCCACCAGAGTGGTACATTTGTTACAGTCAATAATTTACACTGACACGTCACCATAACCCAAAGTCTAGTTTACCTTAGGGTTTACTCTTGGTGTTGTATAGTCTATGGGTTTGGACAAATGTATAAAGACATAGGTCTACTGTACACCTGTCATACAGATTAGTTTCACTGCCTTAAAAATCCTCTGTGCTTTGTCTACTCATCCCTTAATCTTAAGTTACATGTGTCTTTATATTTAAAGTGGGTTTCTTGTAGACAATTTATAGCTAAATCTTTTTTATTTTGGCTGCACTACGTGGCTTGCGGGATCTTAGCTCCCTGACCAGGGATGGAACCTGGCCCCTGGCAGTGGAAGCGCGGAGTCTTAACCACTGAACCACCAGAGAATTCCCTTAAGTCTTGTTTTTTGATCCACTTTGTCAAAGTCTATCTTTTAATTGGTGTGTTTACACCATTGACATTTAAAGTGATTATTGATATAGTTGGATTAATATCTACCATATTTGTTTCTATTCCTTGCCCTTGTTCTTTATTCCTATTTTTGTCTTCCACTCTTTTTCTGTTATTTGTGGTTTTAATTGAGCATTTTATATGATTCCATTTTCTCTCCTTTCTTAGCATATCAATTATATTTCTTCAATTTTTTTTTTTAGTGGTTGCCCTGGATAGAATTTGCAATGTACATTTACAGATAATGCAAGTCTACTTTCAAACAACACTATACTGCTTCCCAAGTAGTGCAAGTACCTTATAAAAACAAAATATTCCTAATTCCTTCCTTCTGTCCCTTGCTTGTACCTTATATTACTGCTGTCATTTATCTCACTCATACAGAAGCATATGGAAGTGTATATGCTTATATATACAATTGCATATGCTTATATTGTATGTATAATAAACATACATAATCAAGTACATTGTCGCTATTGTTATTTGTAACAAACTATTATCTGTGAAATCAGCTAAGAATAAGAAAAGTAAGGGCTTCCCTGGTGGTGCAGTGGTTGAGAGTCCGCCTGTCGATGCAGGGGACACGGTTCGTGCCCTGGTCCGGGAAGATCCCACATGCCGTGGAGCGGCTGGGCCCGTGAGCCATGGCCGCTGAGCCTGCGCTTCCGGAGCCTGTGCTCCGCAACGGGAGAGGCCACAACAGTGAGAGGACGGCATACTGGAAAAAAAAAAAAAAAAAAGAATAAGAAAAGTAAAAATTTTTATTTACCTGCATGTATTACTTCTCTAACGCTCTTCCTTTCTTTATGTGGATCTGAGTTTCTGACCCATATCGATTTCCTTCTGTTGGAGGAGGTCATCCAAAGGATGTGACCACAGGATGATGTGTGAACAGGACCAGGGAAATGGGAGGCTCTTCACCCCACCCCTGGCCTTGGCATGTATGCTCTGCCCACCGTTCCCACAGTGGGAGCCATTTTCAAGGATGTAGCTTTGAGCGTGATCTGTTGCTGAGACCATCTGGACAGTATGTGTGACAGAACCCTGTTCAGGCTTCTATATAAACTTTAAGATTATGGTGGGCAGGTGTGGAGATGGACTTCTCTTGCGGTGCCCAAGAAAAGCCTCAGACAAGCCTCAAGATAACTTTCTTACCGAGTTAGGTCGCGTGGACCCCTACTTGAGCCCTAGCTGGCCTCAGAGGGGAAGGTTCTTTTTCCATTCAAGTTCGTGCAGCCAAAACCGAAACCAAAGCTGAGATGCAAGCAAGGCAACCTTTATTCAATGGCCAGAGGATGGAGAAGCAGGAACTTAGTTCGCAAATCAACTTCTCGCCCACGGGGATGATTCAGGCAAGATCTTAAGGGCAAGGTTAATGAGGGCGAGGCATCTACATTGGTTTTCCGGGAATAGCCGTGATTCTTCCTGGAACTGGGCTGCCACCTCCTTTCTGCCCTTGTATGGTTGTTGGCATCTGGGTGGGAAGCGGGGTCGAAGCATTCTGGTGCGGATGGCTGAGATCCTAGTATTATAATGAGATGGTAATGAGCTGCAGGGCGGCTTTGTCGCGCTTGTGAAGCTGAACCAGTTTGTCGCAGTTTTCCTGTGGTTGGAGTCTTGTTCCTGTGCTCTGAACACAGCTAGAGGATATGGTTAGTTGTGGTTTTCTGCCAGTTTACCTGGAGGGAGGGGCCGGGGTATGGTTCTGGGGCCACAGCCTTGGTACCAAGTTCCCGTGCTTGTTAAACCTACCGCCTACCAGACTGGAGTGTCTGCCTCTTCCTTCCGTCTCTCCTCACCCTCTGTGTCCGAGGGCCCCTTTCAGATTTCACCCGGGAAGCTCCAGGTTGTTGGTTTTGAACCAACACCTTCTCTCTGAAGAAACTTCTTTTAACATTTCAAAGCAAGACTGCTGGCAACACAACCTCTCAATTTTTTGTTTGCCTTAGAAAGTATTTTTGGTAATTCCCTGGTGGTCCAGTGGTTAGGACAACGAGCTCTCACTATTGAGGACCCGGGTTTGTTCCTTGGTCGGGGAACTAAGGTACCACAAGCCGTGCGGTGTGGCCAAAAAAAGAAAAAAAGAAAGTAAAAGGTATTCTTCACTTTCGCAGGCTAACTTCTTAGAATACAGAATCCTAGGTTGGCATTCATTTTTTTCTCTCAACACTTCAAATATTTCACTCCATGCTCTTCTTGCTTTCATCATGGTTTCTGAAGAAAAGGTGGTTGTAATTTTTATCTTTGCTCCTCTAGAGGGAAGGCATTTTTTCCCTCTGGCTCCTTTTAAGATTTTTATCTTTGATTTTGTTCAGTTGGAATATTATATGCCTAATAACCCCCGCCCCCCCACCCCCACCCCCCGCCGTTATCCTGTCTGTTCTCTAAGCTTCCTGTATCTGCTATTTGGTAGCTGTCATTAATTTAGGGAAATTCTCAGTCATTATGGTACCAAGCCCAGGTTTAATCTGCTCGCTGCCCGACAGGCCAATATATTGTGGGATAAGTTGCAGCAAGGAATGATGACTTTATTCAGAAAGCCAGCAGGCCCAGAAGATGGCAGACACTCGAGTGCCTCAAAGAACCATCTTCCCCCAGTCAGAATTCCGGCTCCTTTTATACAGAGGAAGGGGAGGGGGCGGGGCCCACCGCAATGTCACCCATTGGTGGGAGCAGGACCGCTAACAGCCAATTCCAAACGGCCTGCGCTAAGGGTCGCGTGCGCCTGCCCCACCCCTATTACAATCATTGCTTTGAATATTTCTTCTGTTCCTTTCTCGCTTCTCTTCTCGGTATTCCCATTACTTGGATGTTATACCTTTTGTAGTTGTCCCACAGTTCTTGGATCTTCTGTTCCGTTTTTTTGTCTTTTTTTCTCTTTGCCTTTCAGTTTTGGAAGTCTCTATCATCACTCTCAGAGGTTCCTTCCTCAGCCCTGTCCAGTCTACCAGTGAGCCTATCAAAGGCATTCTTTATTTTTATTACAGTGTTCTTGATTTCTAGCATTTCTTTTTGATTTTTTCTTAGAATTTCCATCTCTCTGCTTACATGATCCATTTGTCTTGCACGTTGTCTACTTTTTTCCATTAGAGCCCTTATCATGTTAATCATAACTGTTTTAAATTCAATATCTGCTAATTTCAACATCCCTGCAATGTATGAGTGTGGTTCTGATGCTTGCTCTGTCTCTTCAAACTGCCTTTTGCCTTTCAGTGTGCCTTGTAATTTTTTTGTTGAAAGCTGGACATGATATACTGGGTAGAAGGAATGGCAGGAAAGAGACCTTTGGTGATGTGGTGGTGAGGTGTAGGGGTAGGGGAGGTGTTCTGTGGTCCTGTGATTAGGTCTCAGGCTTTCCGTGAGGCTGTGCTCCTTGGCTGTGAACTTTGCAAGTGCCTCTCAGTCCCAGCCCTCTTAAGTGGGGGTGGGGGGCTTAGGAGGGACTGGAGGGAGATAGAGTTGGGTGTTTCCCTTCCCCTGGGCTAGTTAGGCTCTGACAAAAACCCAATAGGTTCGTCTCTGGCAAGGTAGTTTCTCTTGAGGGCAGGCCTTGTTAAGAAGAATAGAATGCTCTGGCATTTTTCAAAACAGCCAGTTTCCCCCTCCTCCTACAGGAAGCATGAGTGGATTTTTCTCCGATCTTCACTGTGAGAACCTGGTCAAGCCTCTGGAGGCAAAACTCACACCAATGTGGGGACCCCCTAAGGCTGGGTCCCCCTGGAGTTTTTATCTCACAGACGGGTCCACACTGAGCCTCCAGCAATTCATCAATTATAGTTCAGGTTTTCCAGCCCCAGCACTGGTTCCTGTGGAGGTTTCTACTCAAGCGTTTCTGCTTCAGTAAATTGTGATTCTCGGTATCTGCATGTCTCTCCAATGCTGGGAGCAGCAATTTGTCCTGTGACCTCACTTCTTTTATGAATCTAAGAAGAGTTGTTAATTTTTCAGTTTGTTCAGCTTTTCACCTGTTAGAATGGAGTGGTGACTTCCAAACTCCTTTTATGCTGGACTGGAAACTGGAAGTCTCAGAAATGTATTTTTAAAGTGTCTGTAGACATCCTTACAAGATGTGAACATTGTTAACAGTCTTGATGCACTTCCATGTATATGCATATAGATACATATTGTGTGTGCATATCATTTCTACATACATATACAATATATACTACTGCTTTCACAGAATTTTACTGAAGTTTGTACAGCTTTGTATTGAGATTTCATACTTCATTCCCATTTGTATTTTTCTATATCATTAAATAATCTCGTTAACAGGAGTTAACATTCAATTATCTAGGTGTAACTAAAAGATGAAGCATGGTAGAAAACTCATCTGTGACATCAAGGAGAGTTGGCTATGAAAAAAGGGTCAATTATCCATGAAATTTTAAGATGACATAAAATTATTTTAGTTCAGTTAAATAGTACATATTGAATACTCTGGCCCTGTCATCTGCATTGAGGATACAGACATGAAGAGAACATAGAGTTTGGCTTGAGGGGCATATACCTAGTTAAGGAGAAGACTGAAAAAGAGAGAATGATAACAAAAATGGTAAGTGCCTGGGCATACATGTGTATATACGGTATCCAGATGGACAGGATATTTGGGGATGAAAGGACAAGCACTTCACCCAGCTGGGGTGGCTTCCTTAAGTTGGGAACACATGAGCTGAGTTTTTTGTGTGTGTGTACACATTTAGTTTTATTATAACAAAGCAACTTGTACACTTTTAACGTTTAAAACTGAGCATCATCTTTCCTTTCCAGTGAAACAAAAAGAAAAATTTAAAAATGAACAGGAACAAAATTGCAATAAAGAATGTCAATTGCAAATAAGATCCTACAGGTTCTGCTGATTCACCCATTGAGTGGCAGGGCTCAAGTCATCTTTAGGAGAGAATTTTGTTTTAAAAATGTCATCTTAAACTGCACGGATGTCCGTTAAACATCACAATTAAACATGCCACAGGAGAAGCCGTGTTGTCAAAATGCCCACTTAACCCACCCAAACATCTCAAACCCACCCTTTGCTGACCTTCTATAACCCCATTTTTAAAAGTTTTTTTTTCTTTCTTTAAACAAGAGAAAGTAGACAGATACACGTTGGTAAATGCTAACTGTCCATATTCACATAGAGACACAGTGTAATCTCTGAGCCCAGTATACAGAGAAGGGAGGAAAAAAGCTAGAATTCTATGCACTACTACACAGGGGCCTAGCACCCTCCAGCTTCCAGCAGAGCTAAGGGAGCAGAAGGTTTTTCTTTTTTCCCACAGAGCATGGTGGTGTTGATTCCATAAAGTTTTTGTTGAGACAGGAAGGGATAAAAATGAATTTGGAACAGAAAGGGGTAGAGATTCTTTTCCCACTGAATTCTGCTCAAGGTATTTCCCCCCCAAATAAGTTGTGAGCCATGGTATAAAGGAGAAAAGAGACCTTAGAAATAGGGCGACTGAGCACAAGAGGAGAAGGAGAAAAGAAAAAAAAAAAGACTGCAACTTGCTCCCAGGGACTGGAGAAAATTAAAAAAGGAAGGTTGGAATCCATCAGTGTTCCATTAGTCATCTTCTCCTTCATCTTCCTCTCCTTCCTCCCCCTCATCATCATCTGCATCTTCTTCACCTTCATCCTCATCCCCTTCTTCATCAATATCTTCCAATCCTTCTTCCTCTTCATCATCATCATCATCTTCTTCTCCTTCCCCTTCCTCATCATCCATGTCCGGAACCAAGGAGTACTGTAATGGATTTGGCCAAATATCATCTTTGATGACCTCTCCTAACTCATCTGCACCTGCATCAGAATGATCAGTAAACCAGGTGAAGAAGCTTTCTGGGTCCTCATGCTGTCTCTTCCTGCTGGCTTTATTCTGCGTTTGACTTGAACGTTTTGTCAAATCCTTTCCGGATTTCCATTTGATTCCAGTGGACTTTAAAGATGGATCACCACTCTCATTCAGATGAAATTCTTTGGAGAGAACTTTATTTTCAAAGTAAGGGTTTTCGTCAAAATAAAAATCTATTCTGTTACCTGATTTAATATCTTCAAATTCTGTCACTTCGACTCTTGTCAAATAACGCAGCGCCCTCCCCAAGCAGTGCAGATACTTGTGGATGGTTAGCAAACGTTGCTCCCCCCAAATTTGGGATATTGGCGATCAATTCCGACCTCTTCTGAAAAACTGGTTGGCGGAGTTTGTTATATTTCTGTTCTACTTTCAAAATCTCCTCACTGGCTTGTTCGCTAAGTCTGTCTATTTCATTTTGTACTTCATTAATATGTTCAATTGCTTCTTGTTGTTCTTTTTCTGAGGTCTCCTTGGCCCCGTCGTGGTTGGAGTTGAGCACCTTTTTACTGACTTTGGCCGCGAGCGCCGACACGGTGCTGCTCAGCGGTCGAGGGGGCGGGGGGAGCGAGGAGGGGAGAGAAGGGAAGGCGAAGGGGGAGGGCCGCGGCTTCCCCTCACGCCACACGCGCGGGCGCCGGCTCCGTCCGGCCGCCTCCTCCCCGTGCTCGCTCGCTTGCTTTCCCTCCCCCTGGCTCGCGCGCGCTGCCCTCGCGGCCTGACGACGAGGGAGGGGCTGAGGCTGCGTGCCGGGCTCCCGCTTACTGAGGTGAGGCGGCGGCGGGCAGGTAGGCGGCTCTGCTCCCTCACTCACGCTCCGCGCTCCAGCTCGCGGCTCCAGCTCCCCGAGCCGCCTCCTCCTCCGCTTCCTCCTCACGGCGAGGGGCGGGCGGCAGAGCCATGAGCTGAGTTTTTAACGCTGATAAGTATTCAGCCAGATGAAGGGAGTCTTAAGGGAGGTAACAGCTGGGCAGAGCTGGAGGCATGGAACCAGGCAGGGTACTGGATGGCAGTACCATGAAGATTGACGGCGCACTGACAGACGAAAAGTTAAGAACTGGGTTAGTAGGAGTTATTATTTTCATTTTGGGCTCAAAGTCTTGTGTTTTCCTGAAAAGAGTATAGAAACTCATGGTTATAATTCTATGTAAAAGCATAGTCCACTGCAGGTCAGTCCCTGGTGAAGCCAAGCCTTACCAATCAGACTATGGTCCAGGAATCCTCTTTTAGAAGGTATGGGACAAGGGTCAGTTTTCTTTTTGTTGTTTTTTTTCCGGTACGCGGGCCTCTCACTGTTGTGGCCTCTCCCGTTGCGGAGCACAGGCTCCGGAAGCGCAGGCTCAGCGGCCATGGCTCACGGGCCCAGCCGCTCCGCGGCATGTGGGATCTTCCCAGACCGGGGCACGAACCCGTGCCCCCTGCATCGGCAGGCGGACTCTCAACCACTGCGCCACCAGGGAAGCCCACAAGGGTCAGTTTTTATAGGATTTTCATGAAACGTAGAATTTAAAATGAAAGTTTTGTACTTGAAGAAGATAAATTTCATTTATCTGAAAAATTTATTTACCTGGCTTCCGTAGAAACAGAGCTTTCATTTTCTTAAAATTAGAAAAATGTTGTATAACAGTAAATATTGAACATAACCTCAATATAGAAAATCTCTGCTTGAAACAAGGGTGTGTACGTATGTGTGTGCGTGCGTGTGCGTGTACCTAAGCATCCAGAACTCAAGTGATGTAGCGTGTCCTTTACCTGGAGGACTAGAGTTACAGAACACAGTTTACAAAGTATTGACTTAGAACAGAGAACTATGAGAGATGAAGGAACTTACAGATGATTTAATGAATTGTCCAGACACTTCATGTTAGAAATAAGAATTCTAAGAGTTGGCAAGGCATTGTAACTTTTTTTTCCCCCGGGGAATGAGACCAAATGATGTGTCAGGCACTTCTAAAAATTCTGATGACTTAATTTCACCACATGCTTTCTTTTGCCCAGAAAGGAACTTGACATAATGGGACCATCTTGGGCCTCAATTCAGGAAATTTAATAAAATACCAAGTATAAAGTTTGTTATTTTTGGAGCACTTTCTGTATATCCTATATTGTGAAAGCATTTTCTATTCATTATCTTAAATTTTTAAAAGATTGTGATAAAATACATATAACAAATTTTTCATCTTAACCACTTTTAAGTATACAGTTTAACAGCATTAGGTAATTCACATTGTTGTGCAACCATCACCACCATCCATCTCCAGAACTTTTTCATCTTTAAAAACTGAAACTCGGTACCCATTAAGGAACAACTCCCATTCCCCTCCTGCCAGCCCCTGGCAACCACCATTCCACTTTCTGTCTCTATGAACTTGACTACTCTTGGTACTTTATATAACTGGAATTATACAGTATCTGTCCTTTAGTGGCTGGCTTATTCCACTTAGCATAATATCCTCCAAGTTCATCCATGTCGCAGCATGTATCAGAATTCCCTTCTTTTTAAGGCTGGATAATATTCCATTGTACGTATATACCACCTTTTGCTTATCCATTCATCTGTCGATGAACGCTTGGGTTGCTTCCTGCTCTTGGCTATTGTGAATAATGTTGCTATAAACATGTGTTTAAAAACATCTCTTTAAGTCCCTGTTTCTAAGAATTTAGGCATATACTCATAAATGGAATTTCTGGATCAAATGGTAATTCTATTTTTAATTTTTTAGAGAACAACCTTACTGTTTTTCATAGCAACAGCACCGTTTTACATTTTCACCAATAGTGCACAGCAGTTCCAGCTTCTCTACATCCTTGCCAACGCTTGGTATTTTGTTTCATTTTGAAAATAATAGCCATCCTAATGGGTGTGCTGTGGTATCTTATTGTGGTTTTGATTTGCACTTCTCTAGTGATTAGTGATGTTGAGCACCTTTTCATGTGCTTACTGACATTTGTATGTTTTCTTTGGAGAAATACCAATTCAAGTCCTTTGTCCATTTTTCAGTTGGGTTGCTTTTGTGGTTGTTGTTGTTGAGTTGTAAGGGTTCTTCATGTATTCTTGATACTAACCCTTTATGAAATAGATCACTTGCAAATATTTTCTCCCGTTCTCTGGGTTGCCTTTCCACTCTGTTGATTGTGTCCTTTGATGCACAGAAGCTTTTAATTTGATGTAGTCCAGTTAATCTTTTTTTTTTTTTTGCTTTTGTTGCTTTGTTCTTTTTGTGACATATCCAAGAAATAAACGCCAAAACCAATACCATGAAACTTTCCCCCTCTGTTTTCTTATAATAGTTTTATAGGGTTCACTCTTATATTTAGGTCTTTGCTCCATTTGGAGTTAATTTTTGTATATGGTGTAAGGTAAGGGTTGCACTTCATTCTTTTGCATGTAGATATCCGGTTTTCCCAACATCATTTGTTGAAGCCACGTGACTTTCTTAAAGCCACACAGCTAGATGGTAGCAAAGATGGGTCCAAACCCCAGTTCCCTGTTTCCAAGTTTTTAGGACTTCCCCTCTATTCTCTGTCAGTGCCCCATTGCCCACTGTTTTAGGTAACTGAGGTATTACTATCATCACACAGAGGTGTGATGGAGCTTACACTCTGAATACACTTGCATTTTAAAGGAATAATTTGTTGCCCATATTTTTAAATAAAGAGATCAACCCCTGCTCCCTGCTCAAACGGTCATCCAGTTTCCCCCCTACTTCACCATTCTACTGAGTTTGGAAAGGAGGCAAAGAAAATCACAAAAATAGTCACTTGTCATTTGTACTTTGCTTCACATAATTATCTTTATTAAATCACGGGGCCCCTTAAGCACCAAGTATCTTTCCACAGGGAAAGAAAATAGGCTTGCTCAATGAGCTGTAAATATTTGAAAATATGAATTATGAAATGATTAATATGAGAGGTCCAAACTTAGCTAACTTAATTTCTATACTACATTCTATCTACTGAGACTCTCTTTGATCATGATTCTAGTTTTATTCATAGCTAAACTGTCTTCTATCTAATTTTCTTTGCAGGAGTTGGAACTTAATATATCTCAGAGGGAAAGATTTATGAGTAAAAATCATAAGAGTAAAAATATTTAAAAATCACTTTCAAAATGTGTTAAACAGGACAAATTTCATTCTGTGTAAGTCTGTGTAACTCTATGAATATTGGGTCTCACAGAGTCCAGGCTCTGCCGGGTGTTGTATTTAAAGAAACATAACCTAGAAATGAAAAGTAATTAGAATATTCCAATGTTATCAATCATATGCCTATTGATTAACACCAAAGTAGATTCAATTCATCACCTACATTTCTTTCAATCTATGGCTTTTTCACACTTTGCAACTGTCCTTCCAGCTGAATCAAATGTCCTCCCTAACACCTATCCAGTGACCTTTTATATTTTACTCCTCCATTTCCTTCTAGAATCCATTTTCTTCCTCAGGTATTTCCTTCTTCAAAGACTGTACTGCTTTGCACAATAAAGGCGATAGGAATGAACACCTCTCATCACCTTCACCCTCACCAATGATGGGCCACCATCATTCCGGCCCAAATTGCTACATCAACATCTAAATGGTCTCCTTGCTTCCACCCCAGCCCCTTACAGAGACCAGATGGTCCTTTAAAAATGTATGTTGGTCTGGTCTTACCTTTCCTCCTCCCCTGAGTTTACTGTCTGTTTCCCCTACTAGACAGTACTCCTTGATGGTGGGGAATTTTGTCTGTTTCCCTGCTGTATCCCCAGGGAAGACAACAATGATGACAGGTAGATGAGATGCACCCTACATTTGTTGAGTGAAAAACTGAGCTTATTAACAAACTTCTTACTTCTTTTGTAAATACTGTTTTTTTTTTTTTCTGTAGAGAATCCTCTCTTAAAAGTTGGCATGATTTAGGCTTCATATTACAGAAAAGACAGCTTGCTTTATTTCACATAAATGAGTAGCTTATGTACATTTTGAACATGGCCAATATGATACCAATAAGGCTTCACAACCAATGATGTGAGCAAATCCTATACTCAAGGAAAACAAATTCTATATCTCTGGCTGCTTTCCTACCACTACCTGACATGTCACAATTCATAAATATATATATATATATTTTTTTCTAGTAGTTTTCTTTTAATAAAGGGGGGACTAAGAAGAAAGAAGTGGCTTAAAAAATAAGGAAGTTAATGTGTTCCTATTACTGGAAATACAGAGGTAGCCAGATTCTAGCAGCTGGATGATGGCCTTGAGCTTGAAGGTGCTTTTCATGTCTCTCTCTGACAACTGGTACTATGTGTGGACACTTCCTGTGCCCCACCTCATATCCTCTGAGTCCACCTTTAATCTAGCCATGGATGCAGGAGTCAGTTCTGCCCAAGTGTATAAGCACCTTGCCTCAGCTGCACAGTGTATTTTTTACTTTCTGCTTCTCTGATACCAGATATGGGACTCTTCTGGGAACAAGCTTGTCCAACTAGTGAACCAGTGAATGGTCCAGTCACAGAATCATCACTTCTTTTGTGAAGCCTCTGTGAGGCAGCTAAACCAACTGGAGGACCAGCTGGACACTTTTGCATACGCAAATGTGCAAGTGTGAAATTAACCTTCAGTGCTCCAACCTTTGACCAACAGGAGATGGAAACTGTCAGATAAGCGTTTCACTCCTCCAATGCTTGGGTGACATTTCTCAGTCCAATTCTATACAATTCCTCAGAGCTTCCCAGCAGGACCAATGTCCAGTTGCCAACAACAGTGACTAGTTTGATACCGTACCCTTGAATTTACTTTTCTATTTCATTCTTCAGAGTCTCCCTACTCTTGTTCCCTGGGCTCATTTACCAAAATAAACTACCTACGTGTAAACCCTTGCCTCAGGCTCTGCTTTCAGGGGAAAACCTAGGCTATGACAGCTGGCACCATAAAGGGCCCTGGAAACGAGTCACTCAGGATGGATTCTATGACTGCATCGTTCACTGGTCAGATGGCAATGAGGACCCCATTGTTGGTAGAAAGTAGGATGGTGCTAGGCCTTGGCATGCAGTATCATTATGACTAGTAAAACCTCCTATGATGGAGAATTGGGATGAAGAGCAGGTGGAAGGTGAAACACTGGCTTAAGTGAGGGAAATCTAGGTTAAGACAGTAAACTTTGTGTTCATGCTGGTCCTCTTCATGGTTGTAAAATGGCTGCTGGTAGCAAACAGGGCTATTTAATGATTCCTCATTCATGTCCAGAAGAGAAAAAGTAATTTTTTCTTTAGTGTGATCTTGTGGACCTCCTTGAGCCAATTTCTGCTGCAAAGAAATGCTGTTAGGCTTGAGTTTCTGGATGGATCTTGGACCAGGGCACTGGAAATTATTTACTGGAATTACTGATTGGGTTTACTTAGGTCATTCATGGGCCACTTATGGGGTTCACATCTTTTCCAAATGTTTCCAAACTTCACAGTTTCGAAGGAGACTAGATTGGATGTTAGAGGATCACCTACAATATTCACTACACCCTTCTTCTCCTGGTCCCTTTGATGAACGTCTCATCTTCCTTGGGAAACTTGTTTAACCTCTCTGTGTGTCAGTATTCTCATAAATAAAAAGGTACTTACTTTGAAGAGTTGTTGTGAAGATTAAATAAGTTAGAACACCTAAGTGGCCTAGAATAGTGCCTGGCACATAATAGGCACTCAATAATGTCAGCTATTATTAATATTGTTGAACATATAAATGTGTGTATATACATTCGCATATATATTAGTATATTTAAAACACATTTTATATTTATCTATTTGTTATTGGATTTCACTTCCAGTCATCTCTGTGTTTCCAGTGCTTGAAGTGAATAAAGATCTGCTGAATGAATGAATGAATGAACAAATAGAATATATGTCATATACATATCTGGAAGGGAGAGATTGCTGTGGAGAGCTGGGGGAGGAAGTAAGGTGGTCTGGGCAGGTTTACTGGAAGAAGTGGAATCTCAGCAGGCACATGAAGGATAAATTAGCTTTTTATAAGGTTGAGGATTAGAAACAATATTAGTATGAGGAATTGTGTGTGTAAAGATACAGAAGAGAAAATAAGTACCAAATATTTGAGGGAACAGACCGATTTGGGTAGAATGGAAGGTGTGGCAATGGACATGAGACTATTCCAATAGGAGAAGAGTGATTTTATGGAAAGAACCCAAGCTTTGGAATTTTACCATGATTTGACTCTTAACCCTATTGCTTACCGGTTGTGTGGCCTTAGATATATTACCTGACCATTCTAAGCTTGTTTTTTTTTTTTTTTTTTAATCTGGAAAATGAAAATAAAGTGCATAAATTGCAGTGTTTGGGGGAAAATTAGCAAAAATATACATAGAATGCCTTTCAGATGGTAAGCACATGATAAAAGCAGCTGTTAAATTGATTGTTATACCGGCAGGTAGTGTTAAATTTTTTTTTTTTAATACAGGAAGGGTGGCATTTTAACATCGTTTGATAGTATAATTGAACCATCAAAATTTACGGAGTGCTAAAATCCAGGAAATGAACCAGCAAGTCTGGCAGACACGGCCAATGCATGGAAATCACTGCCTTCTTTGGGAAGCAGCAGAAGGTAATGGAAATATTTAAAATCCTGTGATAGGATTTTGTGGATTCCTTTTTTAGATTTAGTTTTAAAATTCTGCTTTCAGGCAGACAATTGCTTTCTTTATGGAATTGTTTGGTTTTTCTGCAGTATCAGGTGACACTTTCCTTTCTAAAAGCCAACAATCAAGTCTTTATCAGTAAGTTCATATATTGACTTTTGCCATGGTCAAGTCCGAAGTTCTTCCCTGTCAGTAGAGTGAGTGGAAGAGATTCTGATTCTTTTGCATCTTAATTATTTCTACTGATAAAGCTGTAGCTAGAAGAGACTTTATCATTATCACATTATTCTTAGGCAAAGGCCCACAAAGAGTAAACATCAGTATTGTAAATAAATTCATTTTTATCATTTTTTTTAAGATTCTGCATTTATATCTTATGATATTTGTCTTTGTCTGACTTACTTCACTTAGTATGATGATCTCTAGGTCCATCCATGTTGCTGCAAATGGTATTATTTCATTCTCTAGGTCCATCCATGTTGCTGCAAATGGTATTATTTCATTCTTTTTAATGGCTGGGCAACATTCCATTGTATATACGTAACAGAAACAGACTCACAGACTTAGAGAACGAACTTATGGTTACCAGGGGGAAGGAGGGGGGGAGGGATAGATTGGGAGGTTGGGATTGACATGTACACACTGCTATATTTAAAATAGATAACCAACAAGGACCTACTGTATAGCACAGGGAACTCTGCTCAATATTCTGTAATAACTTAAATGCGAAAAGAACTTGAAAAAGAATAGATACATGTATATGTATAATGGAATCTCTTTGCTGTACACCTGAAACTAACACAACATTGTAAATCAACTATATTCCAATATAAAATAAAAATAAAATAAAAAAAAACATTAAGTGAAAAAGAAAAGGGTGAACACCAGTGCTTTTCAGAATGTGCTGGTTTTATAGCTTCAGTTGTGACTCACCCTTTGCAGCCACAAACCACCGGCTGCCTGATGCCCTCTCAGCTCTCATTTTGGTATTCTTTGGACCTTTTAAAACACAAATTGATTATGGATTTTCCCATTTCTACTCTAATTACCTTAACCTTTGCTATTCTAGGCAAGCAATTTAGGAGTCCACTGCACTTACATTCCAAAAATGAAAATAAAAAGTGAAAGTGTTCCCCTCAATGCATTTGTATTCCTGAAGTGAATTGTCATAATTTAGAATTCTGTGGGAGGAGGACACAGAAAACTTGACAGTTGCCACTCATGTTTCCTGAAGAAAATATGACCAAAACCACTTTTGATTAAGTGAGTTTTATCTCTTGGGGCTTGAGGGGTAGGAAAAGGTCATTTGGTTTCTACAGAAAAATTTTGGTGAGAGATGTGCCTTGAATTTAAATAACTTACATATCTGACTCAAAATTAGTCTCAAAAGGAAGTTTTAAAAATGATCTTCTCTTCAGATTTTCAGTTAGAAGTCAGAATTAGCATTTTTTTACCTATTGAAAAAGAATATTCCCATCCATTGGAGGCAATGTATCATCATGGTTATTGTCACCCCTGGTTTTAGGATGAGATAGCTTAGGTTCATCTCCTGTCTTCATTACTTACTATTAAGTGATCTTTGGCAAGTTACACAACTTGTCTGAAAAATGTACTTACCTCATAAAAGTGTTGTGAGGATTAAACAGTTAGCAAATCAATTTCTGCTTTCCAGTAGTATTTAATAGGTGGTGGCATGCCATTCATCTTGCACTTCCACTAGAAAAAAAGAATAAATTACAGAAATCACATTTTAAAAGATATCTGAGAATAGTGAAAACAAAAAGGACTAAATGAACTAACATTCCAAAAAAGGAAGAGCTCTTCCTAGGTAGGTGAGCTGATTTTATTCTTTTCTTCCTTATGCATTTGCTGAGTCCAAGCATGGGCTGAGGATCAGGCAGAGGGGGCTATACTAGGGGAAGAGAAAATGGCAGAGCCTTAGACCACCATATGGCTTGTCTGCCAGTTTAAAATCTAGAAAACACCCAAATGTACAGACAGCTTTGCCTGATGGGATCTTTGCTGAATGCTGAGTTGGGGGGTATAAGAAGCTAGGTGCTGGATTGGAAAGGCAGAGTGAAATATTTTGCAGTGTCATAGTGCTGATGAGAAAAATTCTCCCTGGAGGCTATGTCCTACAATAAACACATGATAGCGCTCATCTTTGAGACATACGAACACAGAGGTGAAATTAGTCTAGGTAGAGCTGACATCCAGTTCCTTGGAAGCTGATTCCTGAGTGGATTGAGGTGATCAACCCCTCATCTTATCTGTATAACAGAGGGCAAGGTGAACCATCTCTGGAGGAGAACAAGAGTAACTTCAGTTTTCAGTGGTTCCTTTACACAATATCTGGCGTACAAGAAAAAAACAGGATACATGCAAAAAGGCAAGAAAATGTTTGCTAATAACCAACAGAAAAGGCAATAAAATAAATTATCCATATGTTGTAGTTAATAGATTTTCTTATAAATATGTTAAAGAAAATAGAGAAAATGATGGACAGAATGGATAAAAAGAAAAATTCAACAAAGCTTATGTCAAATAATCAAGTAGCCATTTGAAAAATGTAATATCTATACTTAAAAACTCATTGGATGGGTTTAACAGCAAATTGATCACAGCAGAAAACAAGATTAGTGAACCCAAAGAAAGGTCAATAGAAAATTCTCAAGCTAAAGTACAAAGAAGGTAAAAAAGGAATAGAAAAAATGGAACAGAAAAGATGTGTGGGATAATATCAAAACCATTTAATTATGTGTAACATGTGCTTTCTCAATCTAAGAGCATAGGAGAGAGAAAATAGGGCAGAAACAACATTTGAAAAGATAGTCTGAGAATTTTCTAAAACTCATAAAAGATATTAACCCACAAATTCAAGATGCTCAGAATCAGAAAAAAAATAAAGAAAACCATATATAGGAATATCATAATTAAACTTCTGAAAGAAAATATAAAAAGAAAATATTAAAAGCAGTGAAAGGCAAAAAGATTGCTTTCAGAGAGGTGATAACAAGACTATGAGCAGAGTTTTCAAATGAATATATGGTAGCAAGAAGACAATAGATTGACTTCTTCAAAGTGATGAAAGAAAAAAAGACTTCATCTATGAATGCTATACATAGTGAAAAATAATCTTCAAAAAGAAAGGTCAAATAAAGGCATTTTAAGTTGTATAAAAGCTGAAAGAATAGTCTCTGGTAGATGTTCACTACAAGAAATACTAAAAGGAACTGTTCAGAGTGAAGTAAAGGAACCTCCAAATAGATACACAGAACTCCAAGAAGGAATGAAGAACTGGTTAAATATATAGAAAAATATTGACTTTTTTTTTTTTTTTTTTTTGCGGTACACGGGCCTCTCACTGTCGGGGCCCCTCCCGTTGCGGAGCACAGGCTCCGGACGCGCAGGCTCAGCGGCCATGGCCCACGGGCCCATGGGCCTAGCCGCTCCGCGACATGTGAGATCCTCCCGGACCGGGGCACGAACCCACGTCCCCCGCATCGGCAGGCGGACTCTCAACCACTGCGCCACCAGGGAAGCCCTATTATACACTTTTCAGCAAACTAAAAGAAGAAGGGAATCTGTTATTCCCTGATATTCCTTCTCAGAATTCTTTAATCTGATAAACGTTATAAAAATAAACACCAACGGCTAACATCATACTTAGTGGTAAAAATGCTTTCCCTCTGAAATTAGAAATAAAACAAGGCTCTTCATTATCATCACTTTTTTAATTAACATCATACTTAATAGTATGAAGACTTTCCCTGAATCTAAGAATAAGACTAGGTATTGACACTTCAATTTAGCATTGTATGGAAGTCTTAGCCAGAGCCACAAGGCAAGAAAAAGTTTAAATAAAAGATATAAGCATTGGAAAAGGAAAAGGAAAATTTGTCTTTATTCATATATATTATATATATAATAGGTAGATATATTATATACCTTCAAAATCTGAAATAATATAAAACTGTTGATTCCATTCATATGTAGTTCAAGAACAGGCAGTAATAATTGATGCTGGAAGAGGCGAGAATAGTGGTTACATATGGAAGATGAGTAGTTATTGCCTGGTAAGGGTCATAAACCTCCGGATGCCAGAGCTGTTCTATACCTTAATCTGGATAGTAGCTGCACTAATATACATTGAGAGACACTATATGCCTTTGCACATGCAGCAAACAAGAGACCATGCATTTACACAGCTTATGTTCTAGTGAGGGAGACAGACACCAGGCAGTCAACTTTAGTAACAGGTGTTGGGTGCTGTGGTAGAGGAAGCAGTGGTGGCCCCATGCACATGGAGCAGGGAGAACTCTCTTATTCCAGGGAGGAGGGCGGACTTCCTCAAGGAAGAGATGGCTCAGCTGAGAACCATTAGTCATTAGGCAGGGATAAGAAGCTTAGGAGGAAGAGAATATTCTGGGCAGACAGGAAAGAACATGCAAAGGCCTGGAGGTGAGAGAGTGAGGCATGTGCAAGAAATTATAAGTTTGTTATGGCTGGAGTACGTGTCCTGGTTTGGGGCTGGTGAAAGGGGTGTGGAGTACACATCGCCCCCTTGCCCCAGGCGAGGTGGAGAGCGCGAAGGAGATGACAATAATCAGTGGGGGATGAAACTCGAAACTGGAGGAATAAGATGTTTAACATCTATTGCTCTGCAAATCCAGGGAGCCTGGGGTCCCGCTGGGTCCCCTTCCCACCCAGCTATCCCAAACACTCCGTCTCCAATCAGAAGGAGATTTAGAAGCGAAGAGCTGCCCGCCGCGAATGCCTTAATGCTCAGGCCGGGTAGAAAGCGGGTTAGGATCTGATCCCACTGAATAGAGGACGCAGGAGCCTCCCGCCCTTGGTGCTCGGTGTGGCGGCGGCGCGCTGCGCGCTGCGCGCTGCGCCAGGGCGGGCGGCGGCGGCGGCTGCGGCGGCGCGGGCGCCGTGATGCATGTGTGACACCCGTGGACTCCTGCCTCCGCGGGGATCGCCCCAGCGCAGCGTTCGCGGGAGCTGCCGGCGGGGCCACCAAGGCGGACGCCGTTGCGCCCGCACCCGGAGGCGGCCGCCCGCGGATTTCCCACCCAGGTAGGGGACTGTGTTGCTCGTTACGGCGCGTGCAGACCCGGCCGCGGCGCGGACCCCACGCGCTCCTGGGGCTCCCAGGCTCTCCTGCCAGGGCTGAAAACGTACACGGTGCTACCTTCGAATGTTGTTTATAGTAAATGGCACGAAAGACAGGGGAGAGACTTGGAAAGCCGGCGCAGAAAAGCAAGGACTTGCCCGCTGCCCGGGGCTGCGCGCCTCTTTGAAGGTGGCATCCCCAAGGGCTGTTTTTAAAGCGTGTTTCAACTGTTAGCGCCATGCATAGTTTTGCAACTTAGGCTACGGACGTTTATAACTCCCTGTGCATAAGCTTTCTAGTCACTGCTCTTAGTTTCAATTCTTAGATGGATTTTTGTTGTTGTTGGTTTGTTCTTAAAGGACATCAAAACCAGGCTTACACCTGGTGGTTCTGGGTTGGGGTTTGCGTGTATTTCTGTATGTGGAGGGCGCTCTCCGCGGGTGTGGGACCCGTTTCTTAGGGACACAGAGAGGATTTGTTTATAGAGGGATTTTAGCGCAAGGAAAAGAACATGATTTGTTCTGCAGGGACAGGTGAGCAAATGCGTTTAGCCAGGGAGGAGCGAGGCACTGCCGTTTCCTCCGCAGACGGGTGTTAGATATCTCTGCTGTCCAGGGTTCAGCCGGGCTGCTGAAACAGGATCCTTTAACCAGAAACCACAGATGCAAACTAGCTCTTTCTAAAGGTAACTTAACGTCGATGTCTGGGGCTCTGAAAAGAGCAGCCCGGTAGGGTGGGGTAGGGTGGGGTACTGGGGTGGGGAGGGGGTGCCGGGGGTGCCTGCTCATTTTTTCAAAAGCTTGTTCAGAGGCAAATGTGGGCGGCTTTAAGGTTCGGAGAGTGACAGGTGAAGGATGAGGTATATACCTGTGCGGGAGAATTGGGTCTTGTAGCCAGCTCAGCGGTCCTTCTGGTCTACCCTGGTCTCTTCTGCTTCTTGCCCTTTCTAGAAGATGCTTCTGCTTCTTTCCCTTTCTAGAAGACTTACCCTGCTTGCTCCAGTGGGTGCAGCAGACGTAGTACAGGCTCATTCTGCATCTTTCTTTAGTCAGCAAATACTAGTCGAACACACAGTATGTGTCAGAGGCTGGATTAATCCTTCGGGGTGCAGAGGTGATGAAAACAAAGTCCAGTTCCCCAGAAGCTCACACCTGGTGAAGAAGAAACACCTGTAACAATGAGCTGTGATCAGTTCAGTAATGCAGGTGTGAAAAGAGTGGTGGGAGCAGGGAGGAGGAAGGAATTAATTGTGGCAGTGATTATTTTTAAAAGGAAGTTCTCCTAGTTGAGGCATTACATGGATTTCAGTAGGGACGGGGTCCCTGTCTTGGTCCCTTGGTCTGTGAGTGACCCCCATCGCTCTCCCACCTCATCAGCATCAAGGCTACTGGATGGTCAGAGCTCTACAAGTCACAACAGGGCTGACATTTGCAGTACGTGACCAGATCGATCCCAGTAGACACAGACATAGGATGACACCAAGGGAAGAGTGTGCCCAATGCAGGAGATCAGCCTTTTTGTTTTTTTAATGGAACATTTTCCTAAATTCTAGGACCAGGAAGGTTTGGGAGCAGTACACAGAGGCAGGGATTCTGGATAATTCTGAGGGATTCTCAGAGCAGATGAACTACCTTCATCTCCCTTGGGTCCCTGACCTGTCTGTGCTTGTCCCAGCTCAGTTCAAAAGGAAAGCTCCAACCTTGATTGTCTCTAAATAGGTGGGATAAAGGAAAGCTAAAGCTGTTTCAACCAATGTGCTCTGGGAAATAAAAATCCAATCTGATGGATGTTTTTTCCTGAACAAAAGCTGTAGTGGGTGATGAAAAATGGTAGGATGATGAGCTCTTGTGTTATGTATGTTGCCAGAGATGCGTATCACATGCGTTTTGTAACCTAGACCATCACTAAGGTATTTAAAAAGCAGGTTGGCACACTGCAAGGAGCGTGGGCTCTGATGCTCAAACAGACCTCGGTGAGTGTCTTGGGCAGGTTATTTAGCCTCGCTTTGAGCTTTGGGTTCCTGATCTGTAAAATGGAGATAACAGTGGAGTTCTTATAATATAATTACATCATAGATGCTTAAAAATATGTGTTTATTGGGAAATGATCATCATATAAATTGCTTGGCACAAAGTAGGTGCTTAAGAAATGGCAGTTCATTCATTGAGTACCTACGACGTGTCAGGTACTGCTCTATGTGGGGGGAATACAGAACTGAACGAAATGAAGCCCGTCAAAGAGCTCACCTTGTGCGTGCATGCGTGTGTGTGTGTGTGTGTGTGTGTGTGAATATGTGTATAAGATAATGGACAAATAAATAAGTAACTAGATAGTGATGCATTATAGTGGAGAGAAATGAAGCAGAGTAAGAGGAAGGGGGAATCTTGCCAGAGGGTGGGGTGGGGATAGTTATTTTTTAATACAGTTTGATCAGGGAAAGCTTTGCTTGTAAGTGACATTTGACCAGACCCCTGGGGAAGTAAGGAGCGAGCCAGGCAGATGTCTGAGGAAGAACATTCTGGGCAGAGTAACAGCACCTGCAAAAACCCTGAAGCAGGAGAGAGGTATGTTCCTAAGAAAACCAGAAAGGAGTCCAGGGAGGCTGCAGTTGAGTGAGTGAGGGGAACAGCAGTAGGATTTGAGGTCAGAGGGGTAATACGGCAAGGTCACTTGGGTATTGCCTCTTATGATTTCTATTTGTCACTAAGATTAATATCCTGAGCTTTTGCGGAAGGAATTGGCTGAAATCCTACACTCTATGTTTAGAAGAAGGCTGGTTGGGAGACATAGATTCCTGTGGTCACTCAGCCTAAGCAAATGCAGCCAACAGAGGCATAAATCTTTGCAAGGTGTTGAGAAGCTCTGTGCCAAACAGTGTTCAGCTATCCTTCCAGTCCTTTCCAGATCAAGGACTATTTTAGTGCTTCTTTTGAACCTTAGTCTTATGTTCATTTCCTTTCCCACAATGAAAGAAAGGGTCACCTTTAGTGAATAGTCCTGCAGGTATTGTCCTTGTTAGTTTTGATTCTTTATTCTTTGAGAATGACAGTAGTTTCTATGGCTGTGGAAAGGTGTTAGAATCAAGTGGAAATATACTGACCATTGGTGTACCACGGGGTGCATTTACATAATATCATATGATGCATTTATTTGAGGCTTCTGTCTTGTAGGCTGAATATGAAGACCACAGTTTGCTGCTTTGCCCCTCTGAGACTTTGTTCCTCTAAAGAGCATGGTTTTGGCAAACTAATGTCACCAAAGGGGATAGCGTGGGGGGAGGGAGGAGATATAAATTAGGAGTTTGGGATACATGTATACACACTACTATATATAAAATAGGTAAACAACAAGGACCTACTGTATAGCTCAGTATCTGTAATAACCTATAATGGAAAAGAATCTGAAAAAAAAAAGTGTGTGTGTATATATATATATAACAAAATCACTTTGTGGTACACTTGAAACTAACACAACATTGTAAATCAACTAGACCCAATTTAAAAAAAAAAGAGCATGGTTTTAGGATTTGAGAGCTCCACCCCACTGCTGTTCTTGGTGCTGCAGGGCTCCTGCAGTGTTTTCCTTGGACAGAAATGGGGCTGGATGCCTGAGAACCTGGTCAAAGCTCCTGTGGAACAGGCTGTGATGAGGCTAGCTCCTGGTTGGGTGGCTGGCTGGGTGTCCCCCAAGTCAGCTCAGAAGGTGACATTCACCTCTGTGAATTTTCCCCATCCAAGGTGTTGCTGCCTCAGAAAGCCAATCTGTCCCTCTGGGCTACATCACGGTGACCTTGCTCACTCCCATGCCAGTCTATTGATTTGTAATGGCTGGGACACTGTGTGGCATGGTGGTGTGTTTTCTTCCTGCAGACCCCCCTTAGTGAGAGCTAAATCATAAGGAGAAGCTTTCCTGATGAACACATACTCAGAGCAGAGCAGATGAGATGCCTCCCCTAGGGGCTGATCACACACATTAGGGATGACCTTGCCAATGGGACTACAGAGCAAACCTCCCCACAACTTGTGGCTTAAGACAGCAACCATTTCTCATTTTCTCACTTGTCTATGGCTCATCCAGGCAGTTCTGCAGATCCAGGTTGTGCTTGATTGATCCCGGCTGGGTTTGCTCATGTGATTTTTGTCTGCTGTTGGAGTGGCTAAGAGCTGGCTGCTTTAGGATGGCCTTAGCTGGGATGACTTGGCTCTGCTCCAGGTGGTATCTCGTCCTCCAACAGGCTAGCCTGGCATGTTCACATGTTATCTCAGGAATCCAAGGGAGAGTGGAAAATTGCATGACCTCTTGAGCCCTAAGCTTATAACTGGCACACTGTCATTTCAGTCTTGTCTATTGACAAAAGTAAGTCACAAGGCTAGCCCAGAGTGAAGGCGTGGGGAATAGAGTACACTTCTTGATGGGAGGAGCTACGTAGTCACATGGCAGAGAGCATGGATACAGGGAACGGGGGAGGAATTGGTATATCTGTGCAATCAATCTACCATAGGGACCTTAAAGTTTAAGTCCCCTTGGCTAAGGCTCCTTTTCTCCTGAACTCTGCAAATGCCTGCAACTTGCCCTTTTTCTTTTCTTTTTTTCTTTTTTTTCCTGTATTTTTCTCTGTTTCCATGGCTGACCAACTTCAGACATAGGTATCTTTAGATAGTCATTCATTCACCAAACATTTCTTGAGTGTTCCTTACATGCCAGGCATTGTAGGCAGGGGATACAGCAGTCAGGGTAGCAAGGTTCATCCTCATGAAGGATTTATTCTAGTTGGGGAGATAATATGTAAATAAGTAAATGTGTAATATTATGTGATGAGAGAATATCAAGTGAGGAGAGGAGGATGGGGAGTGCCTGGTTGAATGGGGGTGGGGAGTGGGGTGGGTGTGGTCAGGCTGACATGAAGGAAGTGAAAGAGTGAGCTACATGGATATTTGGGGAAAGACCCTTGTAGGCAGGGAAAACAACAAGTGCAAAGGCCCCAAGGGAACAGTGTACTGGCGTGTTCTGGGAACAGCAAGGGGATTCATGTAGAAGGAACTGAGAGAAGAGGGGGATGGAGAAGATGAGATCAGAGAAATGGTGGAGAGCTGGGTAATACAAGGTTGTCTAGCCTTGTGTGGACTTTGGCTTTTGCTCTGAGTGAGATGGGAAGCCATTGGAGAATATTGAGCACTCATTGACATTATCTGATTTAGGTTTTACAATGATTACCTGAGCTTTAGACTTTAGAATAGACTTTAGAGATTAAGGGTGAAAACAGGGAGATCAGTCAGGAGGCTACTGCAATAATCCAGGCAAGAGATGATGGTGGTTTGGACCAGGGTGGAGAGTGGTGATGGTGAGAAGTCATCAAATTCTGGATATATCTTGCTGATGATGGGTTAGATGAGAGAAAGAAGGGAGTCAAGGATGACTCCACATATTTTGACCTGAACAGCTAGAAAGAGTGGCCCTTTACTGAGATGGAGAAGGGACAGTTATGGGGTTCAATTGGACATCCAATGGGAGATGTTAATTAGATAGTTACATATGTGGGTCTAGAGTTGAAGGAAGAGGTCCTAGAAGGAGACATAAACTTGAATATCATTAGCATGTTTCTAGTTCGTCCCTTCAGTGAGCTGAGTCACTGCTGTATCACCAGTGCCCTGAATATTGCCTGCCACCTAGTATGCACTCAGTGAGTATTTACTGAATGAGTGAATAGAGTCATTTAATTACTGGAGGTGACTGCAGATCTTTGCTTCAGTGGATCTTGAAGTGTAACTCCCTGAAGTTATTCCTTTTCTTTCCAAGGTCTCATGAGAGCCTTATTGTGGATCACACGGACTAAAAACAGGCTTTAAATGTGAAGGCTCCAATTGCTTATATCTTATAGAAAACAATGTGTGGTGACAAGAAAGAGAAACAAGTGGAAACCAAAAAATAGCTCACACTTTCAAAAAAGGAGACAAGATCCTCCGGGTGAGGTGGCTGAAATTCAGGGGTGTGATGTTCTTGGGTTATTATTGTACTGCTCTTAATTTAAGATTAAGCAGGAGCAGGAAAGAATCTTGAAAAAGGGAGACATTTATTTAAATCGATTTTATGCCAAGTGAAAGAGTGTCACCAGCTTGCTTGAAAAATCCCACATCTACAGCATCTTGCATAATGTGTTCCTGTTTATAAAAGGAGAGAAATCGGCAATAGCCTTACAGGAAAAGGGGAGGCTGGAATGACTTAAATCTCAGACTCCAGGTACTGACCATTTCCTCCCTGTGGTGTGACTGAATACATGTGAGTGTGAATTTTCTTTGCAATGATATTGGAGGGGGTGGGGAGTGAAAAAAAGAAAAAGCAGGTATCGCAATGGCAAGTGGTTTCCTGTGTGTGTGTGTGTGTGTGTGTGTGTGTGTGTGTGTGAGAGAGAGAGAGAGAGAGAGAGAGAGAGAGAGAAGGAGAGAGAGAGAGGAAGAAAGAGAGAGAGAAAGGAGCAACAGTGGGAAAAAAGGAATTGAAGCCCAGAAGGAAATATGAGGAAGAGGTATCAAGTTGGCCTCCATTTGTCTATGTGGGTACCAGGATTGACCATGTTGGGGATCGGATGGAGCAGTGGGATTTGGGAACAAACAAAACTTGGTTTGAACTCAAGCTTCATTACGTTCTAGCTGTGTAAACTTTAGCAAGTTATTTAACTTCTCTGAGCCCCTGTTTCCTCAGTTGTAAAATGATGATGGTGATGATGATGATGATGGTGATGATGGTAATGGGGATGGGGATGATGATGGTGATGATTATGTTGATGGTGATGATGATGATGATGATGTTGATGATGGTGGTGGTGGTGATGATAATGGTGATGATGGTGGTAGTAATAAAACCCAAGTGCTCTGCAGTTTCCTTCATGCTCCCGGACTTGGAAATATGTTGGTCTAAAAATTGATTAAAGGATCACTATACCTGATGAAAGACTTGAAAATTCTAAGTGTAGTGAGAATTTAGAACCTGTCATTTAAAGTTGCCAGTGCTATTGAGAAGATTATTTGCATGGGGCCCATGATGTTCCAGATGAGACAACTGGACAATAATCATCCTTATGAACTAGAGATTTCCAAGGTGCCTCAGAGGGAAACCAACCTTCTATTCTCGGCAATAGGCCACACACCCCCACCCCAGCTCAGCTCTGCACTGTCCCATACTTTGTTGGAATTCCATGATCAAAATTTTTGAGTCACTTGGATTATGTAGGTGCAGAAACTCTGCTGTCAGATGCCTCTGGGCTTCGCTCCCATAATATCTGCTCCACGATGTTTTCTACTGGAAAATCTGCTGTTCTCCCTGCTCCAGGTGCATAGTAGGCACACAATAAATATTTATTTGATACATGAGTGAGTCAGTGCTATTGTGGTTGCTCGGTTAGCTGAGGCTCTCTCTATTCTTCTTCTTGGCCTGGGCAAGAAGTGGGAATGTGAGTGACAGTGATGAGCCTTCGGCCTCTAGTAAGTACTCAGCAGCTCACGGTTTCTCTTTCCCCCACCTCCCTGCCTTCGCCGCCATTCTGGCCTCCTCTAGATCAAGGAACAGAGTCAGTTTTCCTTTGGAGCTCTCAGATGCATCAGGAGCAAAGGCCAAAGCTCCCTTGTTGTCTTGACCATTGATTATAGCCCACCCAACAGTGTCTCCTACCCTGGCAATGAACACCCACACCATGTATTCCCTCTTTCAGCTGCCCACACAGAAGCCTGTGGTCCTATTGAATTTCTCTTTTTCTATGGAAGCTCCTGCCCCACCCACTTCGTGTTTCCTTCAGTCTTTAGAGCTTGCTTCTGTCTTGGGCAGCAGGGTAGAGAGTAGCATTGACTTTTCTTTTCCCCCAAAAGGCAATTGAAAATTGTCCCCTACCTGGTGACTCTGTAACCCCCCAGAAATAGAGTTCTGAACTGCTTTCAGGAGCTAGAACATGTAGGCCATGTCCTCTCTCCCATTTCCACTTTACAGATGGGAAACCTGAGGCCCAGAGCAAAGAAATCACAGACAAAAGTACCCTTGGACAAGTGGTTGAACAACCTCATTTCTTTCTCTTCCAGTTCTGCATAGATGCAAGAGAAGGTAATTTTGCCAGACATCTGGGGCCTTCTTGCATTACAGATGCCTGGGTGTAGCAGTTGGCTGTTCAAGCTGGGAGCTGGGGACCATTAACTGCTTCATACGTCAACCCCAGATGATACACGTGTTGGCAGGCACTTTGGCATCTAAAACTCACGTAAGCAGGGAGAGGCGTGAGTTTTCAAGTCTGTCCCCAGGACAGAAACCTGCAAACGAAGACATGTCCATCCATCAATACCCCCAAGTGTTCAGGTTTGTTTTAATAAGTATTTCATAGTCAGGTTCCTTTCTGGGCCCAGCACAAATTTAGGACAATGGAAGGATTTACTTGAACTTAGGATCTTAGTGTTTCAGAGCTGAAGGGACAGCAGGAATCTAAACTCCTTACTAGGCAAAGGAGGGAGTTGAGTCTAGAAAAGGAAATGACTTGTTTAAGGTCCTACAGTCAGTTAACACTAGAGAAAGGACCAGAGCCCAAGTCAGGCCTGCAGCAATATGTTTGTCTGAGGGTAGAGATCAAGAGAGACCATGGTCACAGCAGCATTGTTTACAATTGCCAAGGTATGGAAGCAACCTAAGTGTCCATCAACAGATGAGTGGATAAAGAAGATGCGGTACATATATACAATGGAATATTAGCCACGAAAAGGAATGAAATTTTGCCATTTGCAACAACGTGGATGGACTTGGAGGGTATTATGCTTAATGAAATAAGTCGGATGGAAAAAGACAAATATTGTATGATGTCACTTATATGTGGAATCTAAAAAATAAACCAGTGAATATAACAAAAAAGAAACAGACTCACAGATATAGAGAACAAACTCATGGTTACCAGTGGGGAGAGGGAAAGGGGAAGGGGCAAGATAAGGGTAGGGGATTAAAAGGTACAAATTACTAGGCATAAAATAAATAAGCCACAAGGATATATTGTACTGCACAGGGAATATAGCCAATACTTTATAATAACTGCAAATGGAGTATAAGCTTTAAAAATTGTGAATCACTATGTTGTGCTCCTGAAACTTATATAATGTTGGACATCAACTATACCTCAGTTAAAAAAATTTTAAAAAGAGAGAGAACAGGAAATGAGGCCTGGGCCCCCTTCATTGTCATGCTTAGAAGCCCTCTGAAACAGCACAGTTAGTTTTCTCAGGCAGGTAAGAGCCTGGTTGGGCTCCCCAACAACTTCCTCTGAAAAATTCTCTGGGGTTTCCCTTGCCAGTGACCAAAGCCCAGGCCCAGTGAGAGCGGCTCCTGGTTTGCCTTTGGGCCCTGCTCTCCTGCAGTGCGCAGAATCTGACAGTGGCCTCTCTCCTGATCTGGGGTGAAGCAGATGGTGCTGGAATGGAGCCCAGCGGGCACATGGTCAGCTCCAAGAGAGAGGAAATGGCCTTGTGGGGTCTGCCCTGCTCCGGGCAGAGTCCTGGGCCCTGGGGATAGGGCTAAAGAGGTCACGACCATGTCAGGAGCTCCTGACCTTGGCCCTGGAGGGCTGAAGGGGCTCGGTTCCACTCCTGTCCCTAGGATGAGTGATGAATGCAACCCACCTGTGGTTGCTTAAATGTCCGTGGGTTAAATGCAGCCACTTTGAGTTTTTTTTAAAGCAAAGCATAAAAATTAAGCTTTAAGGAAAGGGAAGCTCTGGGAAAGCAATGTAAAAGTGGCAGCTTCAAAATTAAAGTGGTAGAAGATAAGCCCACCTGAGGCGATGAAGAGGTTGATGAGAAAGGGTAGGAGCAGTATGGAAACAGGTGGGATGCTGAGCTGAGCTCTCCTCTCACTCCCCATGATGGGTGACTTTGTCTTCTTTTGGTGGTGCCAGCCCACCTCTGGCAGAGAAGCTGTGCTGGGCCCCTGTCCTTACATCACGGGGTTGGTGGCCTCCTGTTTCCACAGTGGCCCAGTGTGTGGGATCTGGGGGCACCAGGTAGAGCTCTCACAGGCCAGGTTATTCCCATCAAGTTTCTCAGGTTCATCTGTGTCACTGCCAGGTTGATATCCTGGGATTTTTAGCCCATTTCCTCTAGACAAGTAAGGTCCCTTCTGACTGGCTCGACCTTCTAGTCATTCCTGGATTCTTGAGCTTCTTTGAGAAGGTAGAGAGCAAAGAGCTCCAGCGTCAGTCTGCCTGGGTTCCCGACCTGGCCTTGCTTCCTACTCACGTGAGATCTTGAGCAAGTCATTTCACAATCTGTACCTCAGGTTCCCAGTCAGTAAAATCAGAATGATGATAGTCTTACTTTGTAGCGTTATGGGGAAGGAGATATGAGTTAACTTGCATTAAGGGCCTAGAACAGTACCTGTCTCCTAGTGAGAGCTCACTGATGGCAGATAGTATTAAATGCCACATCCTCAATCCAATGACTGGCTGAGGTCCATTTACAGCAGCTGCTGCTCCAGACTGAGCCTGTCACCTCCAGATGCCCTGTAGCCTGCTCAGGTCTCTGGTCTGCCCCCTCTGGTCTCACCTTGGAAACACGAGGGAATGCTTAGGGCTTGCCCATCTGGGAATCAGAGGGAAAAGTCACCCCGAGGTTATAAGGATCACCACCAGCGTTTGCTCAACATTTGTGGAATTCCAACAACAGTATCCTCACAACAACCCTCAAATAAGCAGCTTGTAAATCTGTTTTATTCCCATTTTACAGATAAAGAAATAGAGACAGCAGAGAAGTTTAATTTTACAGCAAACTTAGCTTTGTACTGAGGACACATATGTGCATTATATGTGGTTCCTCTTGGAGCTTGTAGTCTGATCATGTGGCAATAATGACGATTATGATGCATATATGATTTCGTTTAATTCTCCCAATGCCTATGAAATGGGGGTTTATTGTCTCCATTTTATCATCGAGTAAACTGAGGCTCAGAGAAGTTAAATAACTTGCCCAAAGGTTAGCACTTACTAAGGGGCAGAGTGGATTCAAATGCAGGGCTGCTTAATCTCTAGAACATGTTCTTTGCCCTGTGCCCTGTGTTCCCTCCTCACCAAGTCCATGAAGGCTGGTTAGGCGCAGCCCCGGGCCTCAACCCATGACCTTGACTCCGTCCTCTCCCATTTCTGCTGCTATGACCCACAGTCTCCTAGAGGGAGTTTGCAAATATCTGGCTACTACCTGAGGGGCTTAAACAAGGAACTGGATCCAAATGGATTCCCAGCCTCTGAGCCATTTTCCTACATTCACGTGTCCACCTGACCTACCTGTATCCTCAGGGCCAGTACTTACCTGAAGCTGGAGATATTTTAACTGTGAAAACGTCCTTGATGGTAATGGTCCCCAACTCAGTACTCCATGGCTTATAACTCAGTTTCTTCTATAACTTTGAGACCAGTTTCCTGTGTTCCCCAAGGATGAGTTGAGAGAAATCTGCTTATGTCCCTCTGCACAGTCTGGCTTCATTTATTCTAGACTCTTTTCCAAGTATTTATTGAGCCACTGCTACATTCTAGGCCTTGTCTCTTAAGCTTTTCTCTTATTGGAAGGGTATCTGTTTTCTGTCTCCAAAACCTTCCATCCCCTGGAAGCAGGGGTCTCTGAGGTTTGCCTGTCTTGCTGCCCCAGGTGTATCATGTGCCCATGCAAACAAACCTCAGGCCCTTGCCACTCAAAGTATGTGCCCTGGACCAGTAGCACCAGCATCACTTTGGAACTTGTTAGAAACGTAGAATTTCAGGCTCCACCCCAGACCTGCTGAATCAGAACCTACATTTTAACAAGATCCCCGGGTAATTTACACAATAAAAGTAGGGAACAGACCACAACATCTTCATATCATTTTTTCCTAGCTTGAGAACTCACATGGTCACATATTCTTGGCCCTGCACCTCTGGTTCATTAGGGAAGTAGGACCATGACTTGGGTGGGGACCAAGTTTCCTCCGTTGCCAGGACCTATAAGGGCTGCAGTGTTTGGGCTCTGCTGTTGGGGAGCTCATTAATTAATAATTAGACTATAAGGTGAGAAGATGATGTCACAGAGATATATACTGAGTGAATGTTTGTGGGAGCATAGACTATAAGCAGTGGTTATTGCTGCATGAGGAGAGAAGACGGAGAGCCAAAAACACTACTGGACAGCATAAAGGGACATTGCTTAACTGAGCCTTGAAGGATGGGTAGGAGTTTTCCAGGTGAGTGCTGGGGAGGAGAAGGGTATTCCTAATAGAGGAAATAGTTTGAGAGGCACCTAGACCTGAAAGTCCTCGATTGATTTGGGAACAACAGGCAGTCTGATGAGGTGGTACGGTGGTGTTGGCTGGGGGGTAAAGGGGGGAGAGGGCAATGGTGGGAAGTGGCATGGACACCCACTGGAGCCTCTTGTTTTTTTTTTTTTAATTTTTATTTTTATTGGAGTACAGTTGGTTTACAATGTTGTGTTAGTTCCTTTTGGGTGTTTAAAGGTTATCATCATGTGTGCCAAGGAGGAAAAAAACTCAGGAACCGCTAACATACTCAGAAGAGCTGATTGTTATCTTGGCTCCTTGAAAGGGTCCTTTGAGTGGTGAGATAATTACTGTCTTGTGCTTCCTCTACAAGGCTTGGCCGTGTGTGAATTGAGTGGATCAGAAGTCTGATATAGCTTCCATCACAGACATCCATCCAGTTAGAGAAACAACACCTGTGGAAATTCTGATTGATGTCTCGGAGATGCTTTAAGGTACACAAAGACCCAAGAGAGTGTGGAAAATATTTAGTAAATATAAAGAAGTCCTAGACCATAGCTGCCCAGAACAAACAGAGCAGAAAGTTCTGTTTTCCGTATTTGGAGTAGAGGAGAGCTGCAAGGGGACCAGGGAAGCAGTGTTGCCACTACTTCTCAGGCAGTTGCCTTGGTAATGTGGGTCCATCCATAACTGTTTCATGAGTTACTAATTAGGGGATTTCCTCACTTTCCTATTCTCACCACCATTTGGATATATTATAACCACATTACAGATAATCCTGAAAATTGGGAAAAGAAAAGGAAAATCCACCTATAATCTCACCATCTATGTAAGCATTTTGAATTATGTTCTTTATTTAGAAATAACCATATTAAGTACTGTCGGCTCTTTGGGTCTGCTGGTACTGCGTCCATGGATTCAACCATGGATCGAAAACACTTGGAAAAAAAATTCCAGAAAGTTCCAAAAAGCAAAACTTGAGTTTGTTGCACACCGGTAACTATTTACACAGCATTTACATCAAGTTTACAACTATTTGCATAGCATTTACATTGTATTAGGCATTAAAAGTAATCTAGAGACAATTTCAAGTATACAGGAAGATGTGTGTAAGTTATATGCAAATACTACGCACTTTATATCAGCATCCTTGGATTTTGGTATCCATGGGGGTCCTGGAACCAATCCCCTGCAGATACTGAGTAACAACTGTATGTGGTTTTGCAGCCAGTGGCAGATACTGGCAAGCTCTTTATCAAACCTGCTTCCTACTCTTTCTAGGCACACAGACTCCATCTCCCAGCCTCTTTTGCAAGTAGGTATGGCCCTGTGACAGATCTGCTGATGTGATGAGAATGGGTGTGATGGGTATCACTTCCAGGCCTGGCCGGTGAACCTCCATTTGCCTCCTCCAGGCTCTTTTCCCATCCACTGGCTGGCCCTGTTTGGTGCTGTCTCATGTGCGAGAAGCAAGCTCTGTCTACGTTAAACTACTGACATTTTAGAGTTTGTTACAGTGGTTAGTCCACCTTCATCAATACAGAGCCTGAAATTTTAATTAGCAATTTCTCATTAGCTTATGGGAACACATTGCGGAGGATCAAGAAGAGTGCTTCTCGATAACATAAATATTAAAAAGGTACCTCTGGGCTGACTGTTGGGTTGCCTGTTTCCTAGGAGCTTATTTTCTTTTTCTTAAAATGTATTGGGACTTCCCTGGTTGCGCAGTGGTTAAGACTCCACACTCCCAATGCAGGGGATCCTGGTTGGATCCCTGTTTCAGGGAACTAGATCCCACATACATGCCACAGCTAAGCGTTTGCATGACACAACTAAGGAGCCCACCAGCCACAACTAAGACCTGGCACAACCCAATAAATAAATAAATAAATATTTAAAAACCATTGTATCCCTATTTGTTAACATTTATTTTAATATTTAAATTTATTTTTAATAGTTAAAATAGTTATACTGCACAATATTTAAAGAGTCCAATAATTCTAGATAGTTAGAATTACCACATGATCCAGCAATCCCACTCCTGGACATATATCCAGACAAAACTATAATTCAAAAAGATACATGCACCCCTATGTTCATAGCAGCAGTATTCACAATAGCCAAGACATGGAAACAACCTAAATGTCCATTGACAGATGAATGGATAAAGAAGATGTGGTATATATATACAATGGAATACTACTCAGCCATAAAAAATAATGAAATAATGCCATTTGCAGCAACATGGATGCAACTAGAGATTATCATACTAAGTGAAGTAAGTCAGAAAGAGAAACACAAATACCATATGATGTCACATATATGGAATCTAAAATATGACACAAATGAACCTATCTATGAAACAAACAGAATCACGGACATGGAGAACAGACTGGTGGTTGCCAAGGGGGAAGGGTTTGGGGAAGGAGTGGAGTGGGAGAGGGGGGTTAGCAGATGTAAGCTTTTATATATAGAACGGATAAGCAACTAGGAGCTTCTTTGATGCAGAAAAGTGTGGCAGGTTAAACAGCCAGTGTTTCCTCTGATGACTATTCCAGGAGCATATGCACTCTGAAAAGACTGAAGTTCAAAATTTTCCATTTCTTTCCACATTGTTTCTGAATTCTACAGAACGATGGGGATATCTTGTAGCATCCCATATAATTAAAAAATAATAATTTTTTATCCTGAAAACCTGGGAAGTTCTTGCCACATAAATTACATAAATAATTAAGAGTGTTGGATCTATTTGTATTATGCAGTATGATCTAGCATCTTATGCGCTGAGAACAGTGCTGGGCAAGTGAGGAAATCTTCCAGGACATAAGTTCTACCTTTGGTGGCATGTGCCTGACCACCACATAACATAGCATATATGCCTTTGATGAGGCTGACTTGTCCAGGTAAGTTGGTTATGTGTATCCTAGTTTGTAGATTTGACCATCCACTGAAACTTCAAAGTAACTAACAGGTGAATTTGGTCTTTTGGTCCCTGTTGCTGTAGTGTAGATACCCAAAGGGCTTGGTGTGGGACGTGGCCAGACTTTCACTGGCCATTTATTTATTAGACTCCACATGTAAGAGAGAGCATACAGTATTTTCCTTTCTTCGTCTGACTTACTTCACTTAGCATAATGTTCTCAAGGCCCATCCATTTTGTTGCAAATGGCAAGATTTCATTCTTTTTTATGGCTGAATAATATTCCATTGTATATGTGTACCACATCTCCTTTATCCATTCATCTCTTGATGGACACTTAGGTTGTTTCATATCTTGACTATTGTAAATAGTGCTGCAATGAACATGGGGGTGCATATATCTTTTTGAGTTAGCGTTTTCATTTTCTTCAAATAAATACCTAGAAGTAGAACTGCTGGATCATATGGTAGTACTATTTTTAATTTTTTTGAGGAACCTCCAGCATGTTTTCCATAGTGGCTGCACCAATTTACATTCCCACCAACAGTGCACAAGGGTTCCCTTTTCTCCACATCCTCACCAACACTTGTTATTTCTTGTCTTTTTGATAATAGCTATTCTAACAGGTATGAGGAGATATCTCATTGTGGTTTGGGTTTGCATTTCCCTGATAATTAGTAACATTGGGAATCTTTTCATGTGCCTATTTGGTCATGTGTATGTCTTCTTTAGAAAAATGTATATTCAGATCTTCTGCCCATTTAAAAATTAGATTGTTTGGTTTTTTTGATAATGAGTTGTATGAGTTCTTTGTATATTTTGGATATTAGTCCCTTGTCAGATATATGATTGGCAAATATTTTCTCCCATTTGGTAGATTGCCTTTTCATTTTGTTGATAGTTTCCTATGCTGTACAGAAGCTTTTTATTTTGATGTAGTCCCACTTTTTTTTGCTTTTGTTGCCTTTGTTTTTGGTGTCAGATTAAAAAAATCATTGCCAAGACCTATGTCAAGGATCTCATCCCCTATATTTTCTTCTAGGAATTTTATGGTTTCAGGTCTTACATTCAAATCTTTAATCCATTTTGAGTTAATTTTTGTGTCTGGTATAAGACAGTGTCCAAGTTTCATTCTTTTGCATGTGGCTGTCCAGTTTTCCCACCATCATTTATTGAAGAGACCATCCTTTCCCCAGTGTATATTGTCAGCTCCTTTGTTGTACATTAATTGGCCGTATATGCGTGGGTTTATTTTGGGGCTCTCTATTCTGTTCCATTGATCTATGTGTCTGTTTTTATGACAATACCATACTGTTTTGGTTACTGTAGATTTGTAGTATAGTTTGAAATAAGGGAGGTGGTGCCTCCAGCTTTGTTCTTCTCTCTCAAGATTACTTTGGCTATTCGAGTTGTTGTTGTTGTTGTTGTTTTGTGGTTCCATACAAATTTTAGGATTATTTGTTCTATTTCTTTGAAAAATGCCATTGGAATTTTGATAAGGATTGCATTGAAGCTGCAGATTGGTTTGGGTAGTAATAGACATTTTAATATTGATTTTTCCAATCCATGAGCACAGCATATCTTTCCATATATTTATGTTTTCTTCAGTTTCTTTCATTAACGTCTTGTGGTTTTCAGTATACAAGTCTTTCACCTCCTTGGTTAAATTTATTCCTGGGTACTTACTCTTTTTGATGCAATTGTAAATAGGATTGTTTTCATTTACAAATGATGCTATCATTTTAAAACAGATTTTATTTTTAGAGCAGTTTTAGGTTGACAGCAAAATTGAGAGGAAGATACAGCGATTTCCCATCCCTCGGCCCCTAAAACATGCATAGCTTCCTTCATTATCAGTATCCCCACCAGAGTGGTACGTTTGTTACCATTGATAAACCTACACTGACACATCATAATCACCCAAAGTATGTAGTTTACCTTAGGGTTCACTCTTTTTTTTTTTTTTTAAATTAATTAATTTATTTGTTTTTGTCTGTGTTGGGTCTTTGTTTCTGTGCGAGGGCTTTCTCCAGTTGTGGCAAGCGGGGGCCCCTCTTCATCGCGGTGCGCGGGCCTCTCACTATCGCGGCTTCTCCCGTTGCGGAGCACAGGCTCCAGATGCGCAGGCTCAGTAATTGTGGCTCACGGCCACAATGCTCCGCGGCATGTGGGATCCTCCCAGACCAGGGCTCGAACCCGTGTCCCCTGCATCGGCAGGCAGATTCTCAACCACTGCGCCACCAGGGAAGCCCAGGGTTCACTCTTGGTGTTGCACATTCTATGTCCCATTGCATTTTAAAACCAAGCAGCTCTGTCTGATACTTGTAGGTTGTATAACCTTGGGCAATTAGTTTAACTTCTCAGAGCCTCAGTTTCCTCATCTGTAAAATGGTTATAGTAAGATCTATTTTCAGGGGTTATTGAGGGGCATTTATTGAGGAGATGATGGTTGTCTAGTGCTTCGTAGGGTATGTGGCACTCAATAGGTGTTTTCCCTCTGGACTGAAAAACTCCCTGAGAGCTGGGACTGTATCATCTTGTCTACCTCCATAGCTCTGGCTTTTAAGAGTCCCTGGCACACTGGGTGCTCAATGGTTAGTTATTTAACAAACTTGGAGTACCTTTAACAAACCTGTGTATTTCAAAGGAGAAATGCTGTAACCCTGGATTGGAGAATTGAGAAGTGTGGTGGAGGAACATAGAGAGGGTCTAACACCTTGGCCTTGGGGTGTTGGAGGGATAATCGAACAGCTCACAAACAGGGCTAGAGAACAGGAATTTGCAAGAGAAGGCGGGGGTGCTTCCCCTTTCTAATGTGTGTGCTTGGGATTGCTCTATATTTGGATGATGACTCTCTCCTCTGAGGGTTAATCCTCTTTGTCTGAGTCATCCAGCCAGCGGATTAACTGCTTTAAACTCCAAGCCTCACTGTCCCTGACAATGTGAGTTTTGTGTTGCCAAGAACCAGGGCTTCCAAGGGTCAATTTTTATTGACCCAGCACACAAGGCTCCTTTGTGTTTATTTAATCCCAGCCCCTTAATACTATGGAGGGAGAGACTGAGGCCCCAACAGGGGAGGTAACTTATTATTTCCCATGGCAGATTTATGATCAGAGACCCTATTTCCAGCTTGGAATTCTCTCCTCTGCTCTGTGCTAGTGTTTAATAAGTATTCAGAAGAAGGAGCTTAGCTGAAAGAACAAAAACGATGGAATGCAGTGCTGGAGTACTGATGTTAATTCCATGTTGTGTTCTGGGGAAATCTGCAGTCTGTTTGTGGAAAGTCCAGCCTGCTCCCTTGCAAATAGATGGGCTATTTGGAAACCCTCCCAAGGGGCTGAGTTCCCCACCATTTTCTGGCTTTGGGTGCCCGGATCAAGATTCCCATTCAGGGATGAAGGAAATCTGCCTGGCCCAGGTGGGGTCACCTCCCTGTCCTGGAGGCCACCCTATGAGTTCCACATGGAGTGAGGAATGGGGAGTTCTTCAAAGGGAAATTGAGGACTTGTTACCAAAAAGAAGGGGACGTGGTTGCTGGGCAGGGAACCCCAGGTGTCTGCCACAAACACTGAGCTGACTTTTGCTGAAATAAAGATGATAAAGTATTAGCTTTGTTGGTGAGTGTCAAAGACTTTAAAGTCTGGCTGTGTCTTCAACGTTCCTTCTTTTCTAAGGGGTTCCGATTTTCTTAACCCTGTCCTTGCTTGCCCTATTCTTGCTTTTTAAGAATTAAAATATGCAAAACTCAAAGGTGGATTCCCCTCCACCCCCGAAATCCCTTTTACATCTATCTATTCAACAAATATTGATTGACTGCCCACCGTGCTAGGCATTGGGGTTAGTGGTAGGCAAGGAAGATGCAATCCTTGTCCTCTGAATCGCTGACTTGCCTGTAACTTGAAGACCTGTTGCTGCCCATCAGGGGTACTAACTTTGGTTAAAGAAGGGAGTGCATCATTGAATTATATTGATGAGTTATTCTGCCAAAGGACGTGACTTTGCATTCTCCCTGTGCACAGAACATCATGGAAGTTGAAGAGAAAAAAAATCCATCTTGGGACCAAACATCCTGCTACTCTGTTCCCCTGAAACAGAGAGAGTGGGTGGCTTTCACCTGTGCTACTTCTGTTTGCAGGCTGTGAATGAGAAGTGGCACCCCAGGCTGCTTTGTTGCTGTGTGGCAGTGTTTGAACACTGGACAGCATATTGCTTTGCTATTATCAGGTTATTTGTATAATCCCAGCAGCTGGCAATTGTGTAATCATTTTTAAAAGAAAAAAGCCGGAGATATCTGCTTAGAGAGAATCAAATAACAGGCAGAGAATGAGATGTGCTGTGCAATCCCGTGCAGAACATTGGATGGCTGCTCTTCACAAAGGTAGGATTGTTCCTTGCTTAGAATTCCCCGTGGGACTTCCCCTCCTCAAAGTTCAGGGACAGGTAATGCATTCTGGAAGGGAAGCCTGTCTCATTCTCTCTGTATGCACTGACAAAGCTAGAAAAGTTGCTTCAGCTTTTGGGATCTGGTCAGTCTTGTGCTGAGGGCCTTGTGGCTCTGAGTCCAAGATCAGCCCCGGAGGACAGACCTTGAAGAGCACAGAGCTACACCTTTCTCTCCTTCTGTTTTATGTTCCATGGTGGTCAGATGACTGGATTGAAGCTTATCTCCTTCACTTACTAATTGTGCTTGAACGCTCTGTGCCTCAATTTCCTTATCTATAGAATAAAGATAATATTAATAGTGCTCTATCTCATACAGTTGTGAAAAGGAAGACACTAAATGAGGTACTACAGTGCTTAGCATAATGTTGGGCAGATAGCAAGAATATTAGTCAGCTATTACTGTGTGAGAATAATAAAGCTGCGTAACAAATATCCCCAAATATCTCAGTGGCTCACACAGCAAACATTATTTATCTCACTCGTGAGTTTGCCAGTCAGCTGGAGGGGCTCTCCTTCACATTGCAGCTCAGGTGCAGGTCTGCGCCGTGTGACTCTCATCCAGCTATGTATATGCTACTAGCAGCTGCTAGGGACATGTCCTTCTCATGGCAAATGATAGGAGGACATGAGAGATGCCAAACTGTAAAAGCACATTGAAAGCCTCTGTGCATATCCTGTTGCTAACATTTCATTGGCCAAAGCGAACCACATGGCCAAACCCCACATCAGTGAGGTGGGGAAGTACATGCCTCTCACAGTGGAAAACACTGCAACATTACATGGCTAAGAATGTGGATTATAATTATATTATGTGGGGGAGGAGAACTGGGACTAATAATTTGAGGTATCAAAGCAAGTTAACTACGTAACAGGATGTTTAGTGGGAATTTTCTGTTGTCCCAGAATAGGCATTTAGAGTGCAAATCTGAAAATAAGAAGTCTTAGGTACTCTGCCTTTTAAACTGAGCCACAAATAACTGGGGTCCCTGTCCCATTCTCATGACTTTCCAAGAGGTATCAAAACTGGTCATGGAACCCTCAACTCTAAGCCCCCAGGTCTATATAATTATAGAGATGGAAAGGAAGGCATAATCTTTGGAATCTTGGCCTGTAGGAAGTACTTGCTTGAGGTGAAAGACTTTTTGCTCCCCGTGAAGTCAAGTGAAGGGACCCTGAGAGACTCCCTTGTGGAGACTGGGGATGCTTGCAAGGAGGGGATGTGGGGCATTTTGTACCAGCAGACATTCCACTCCCCTGTGGTACTGATGGAGTGGATTGGACTTGGAGGGCTTGACATGTCCTCTGGAGTTTGAGGCAATGAAGATATACAGCCTGGTGCCTACTTTGAGTCTAGAAATTTTGGCAGGCAGGAGGCTTAATGGAGTAGCCCATGCTAGCAGGGAAACATGCATGGCAGTAAAGTGCCAAGGGAAGAAAAGAACCTTTTTCTAGCCCATTCATTGAGGGCTTTGGAAGGTACAGAAGGCTCCACGGGAGGAAGCATAAAGCTTAGGGGAGGGGCAGGGACACACTGGCTGATCCGCTTGGGGCTCCCAGTGTTTACTCCTAATCCCCAGCTTCTGTCTGGCCAGCAGCAGATGGAATCCTCTGTGGGCTGCTCAGCCAAGATGCTCCATGTTTTTAGGATAAGGTGGGGTCCAAAATAAAATGCTGGTACAGAGCATATCTTTGCAAGGAGCAAAGGGTTGGCATTTCTAGGGGAGGAAGAGTTTCCCGATGGTAAGAGCTATCTTTTTCATCATAAATATTTTCTTAATCTCAGGGAGAGATTCAATGGCTAAAGTGGATGTGGAAAGAAGGTAAGATGTACCTAAGGTAGTCAGTCATTTGAGATGTGAGTACAAAGCTATGGTGAGCAATTCATTTGTTCTCATGTTTAAGTCTGGGCTGTTTGGTGAGCTGCCTGAATTTAACAAATGACAAATCCCACTTCTGGCTCTGGTTGTTATGAACATATTCAGTAATACACATAATGTGACTTATTCCAAAATTTGTGTTAGCAAGGAAATTTGAAATTACCCAAATCTATTGGTGAAATTAGTGACTATTCAAGTTTGTCATCAGGTGGTTGGTTTCCTCATGCTTACTAATTTTTTTTCTGATTTGAAAAGTAGTACTTGTTATTGAATAAGATTTGGAAAATAATAAAACTTATAAATGATAAAGCTCTTTATTCATGCTGCCAACTTACCTTCCAGAAAGTCTGTGCTAATTTACCCTACAACTAGCAATGTGTGAACGCCCCTCAATGTATCCTTGCTTGCAGTATTATTATTAAAAAGATCAAACATTGTCAATCTGTTAGCTGAGAAAATATTTTACTTTTTGTGTATTTGATTGCTAATGTGATTGAGCACTTTTGCTTATTGACTAATTGTATTTCCTCTTCTAAGCATCGTCTTTCCATGTCCTTTGTCCATTTAAAATTGAGAGTTAGTGTTTTCCATATTTGTCAGTAAAAGCTCTGTGTATATGGAGGTTATTAAATCAGTGACTCTCATAATTACTGTAATCATTTCCCCAATCTGTTTGCCTTTAATTTTGCACTTATATGGTCTTCTTACCATGTAGCAACCTAATTTTCATATATTGCCAATATTTTCAGTTAAAATTTCTTTCATGCTGAGAAGTCCTTCCTTATCCGAAAAGTATTCATCTGTAAACTTTGACTGTTTTTATTATTTTAATTTTACATGTAATCTATTAATCATTTTCACTTTATTATGACATATGGTGTGAGGTAGGGATCTATCTCTATTTTAGTCTGTTTTAACTGTTGTAAATCAGTTCCTTCAGTATCACTTAATGAGGCTTGTGGGATCTTAGTTTCTCGACCAGGGATTGAACCTGCACCCTCGGCAGTGAAAGCATGGAGTTCTAATCACTGGACCACCAGAGAATTCCCTCATTTCTTTGTCTTTCACATCTCTCGTATTCTCTCATAATTTTTACCTTTTAATTTCTAAAACTTTCTTTTCTGAAGGTGGACTCAACAGCTGGGCAAACCAGACAGATCACCCACTAGCTAGAAGGGGAGAGAGTTGGCTTAAAAATGAAAACAGCTGAGATCAGAGCATCAGCTCTCTTGAAACACGCCAGGCCTCATCGCAATCAGGGGATTTGTTCCTCTCTGCCCCTCCCTCTCCTTCTCCACCCACCTCAAGAAAGCATCTATTTATATTAATATCTTTAAAAGTAATGCTTGTCCAGGAGTCTGACTACAAAAGACTGTATTCCCAATATGTGCTAAACAGCCCCATTTGCTTAAACCCCCATTATGTCAGGTACCATAAATATATTTCATAGATATAAGACCAGTGGTGTTGTGGATGCAGGTAAGATGAGCACAGAGCCTGATTCAGAGTAGGTGTTCATCAAAGATGCCCTCCCTCCCCTCTATCAGGGCTTAAGTCATGCTGCTCACAAGTGGGGTCGCCAGACATCCTCCCTGAGGACTCAGTTGAGAAAGCAGGGGTGCCTGAGGTTGATTTCCCCATCTGAATCATCTTTAACTGCTCAGCTTTCTTTTGATGGGTTGGTTCTGCTCCATCCTTATGCCTTGTGAGCCATTTGGGCACCAGTCCCCTGCTTGCTCTCTGCTGGCACACTTGCTGCAGAGCTGGCACCCCCAGTTCTGGCTCGCTGTCCATCCTTTCTGCTGCTTCCAGTTGCTTGTTTTGTCTCTCTGAGTGATTTAACAGAACTGGACGTCCCAGTTAAGACACTTTGTATCTGGGCTCATCTTCCCCAACCTTTCATCTCTTCTCAGTCCTGTACTTTCCAAGACACCTATTTAAATAAGAGCCTGAGCAAGAGATGGTGTGGGTGGGCCATCAAACCATAGAGCCCGCATTTGTTTATCCAGGAATAACCTAGAAAGCCAAGACCCATGCGGTAACACTCATGGGCGTCTGTGCACATTGTGCTATTTCTGAGACACAAATGGGGGGATTTGCCTGTGTTGAGTACCAGTTATTTGCCTACCGTTTCCAAAGACTAGACCTCGTTTGCACTTTATCAAAAATTCCTGCAAGGTAGGAAGTATTATTTCCACTTTACAGAGAAGCTGAGTCATTCATCCAATGTCTCATGATTGATGTGTGGTAGAGTTGTGACCCAGGCCTTTGGACTCCTCGTCCAGTATTCTTTTCTCTATATTGGGCATGTCTTCACTGGCAGTCTCCAGAGATGAGCAGGGAGAGATGAATTGGGAACAGGCTGGATTCGCTAGATAAGCCATCTCCAGGCGAGACCCTCCTGAGCTCTGAGCACACATGGTCTGTGTCCCCTGCCTATTCCTAGGTTACTCCTTTACCTGGAAGTCACCCAGGACCGTGCGGAGGACTGTTGCATAGGGAAAATGGGGTGCATTGTGTTGCTCTGGATATCACCCCCATCACAAGCTTTGCCAGTTCAGAGAGGATGCTTTAAACCCCACAGGAAATAGTTTGTCCCTGTATCCCTGTTATGCCTCTCCTCATGAGGCATCCTCCTGGGTTAACATCAGGGTGGGCAAACTGTGTTTGGTACTGGTTTGCTATTCTTTTCTCACCACATCCATTAAACTATCAAAATGTTATTAAGATTTAAATGAAATCTCCCAGCCTTGGGGCCCATCTGTTCTCACTATTTATTCCCTCAGGGGAGTCACGAATCTGTCATTTGCAATTTTACAGTTCTCCATATCCGAGGTGCCAGCGGTGTTTCCTCTGCAAGGTTACGATGCATGACTCTCCTCTCCGTGCAGGGCTCTTGCGGGCAGGGGGCAGGGGGGTTGTCTGTGCAACTAATGACACCTCCTTCCTCAGGAAGTGAGAAGCCCTCTCCTGAGTGCCAGGCACAGCAGCCAAGCCTTGCTGGGAAAATATACATCCTTGCCTCACAAAACAGAGATTTCCAGGCCCATATAGGGATCAGGGACTTCTTTTAAGTCATACTACAGCAGCTTCCTGCTGTCCAGAGATATGGAAGTTATTCGTTCTTAAAAGGGGAGTGTTTCAGTTTGCCAGAGCTGCTATAACAAAATAACACAGACTGGGTGACATAAACAACAGCAAATTTTCTGCCAGTTCTGGAGGCTGGAAGTCTAGATCAAGGTGCCATCAGTTTCATTTCCTCTGAGGGCTCTCTCCCTGGTTTGCAGACGGCTGCCCTGTTGATGCCTCCCCACACGGTTCTCCTCTTCTTATAAGGACACCGATCAGATTGGGTCAGGGTCCACCCTGAGGGCCTCATTTTAACTTAATCACCTCTTTAAAGGCCCTGTCTCCAAATACAGTCAACATTCTGAGGCTCTGGAGGTTCAACATATGAATTCTGCGGCAACACAATTCAACCTACAACAGAGAATTAATAAGTGAGAATACAAACACTGTTGAGTTTCCATTCTGTGCCAGGCACTGTACTCGCAGCTTCACATACATTTTCTCATTTATTGAAAAGGATCATCCAACAGCGATTCCAGCTGATCTTTGTATAATTACCACTGAGCAGTCAGCACAAGGGGTGAGGCTTCCCTTGAGAACTTGAAAATTAAACACCAGGGGATAAAGAGCAGAGTGACAAAATGAAGTCACATTGAAGAGAGAAAAGACCCCCAAACCCACCGTACTTGAACGTAACTGGATTGAATCTATTAACAATAATGATAATAATAGTGATAATACTTGAAATTTAAACACCAGGGGATAAAGAGCAGAGTGACAAAATGAAGCCACATTGAAGAGAGAAAAGACCCCCAAACCCACTGTACTTGAACGTAACTGGATTGAATCTATTAACAATAATGATAATAATAGTGATAATAATTGAAATTTGTTGAGTGCTTGCTGTGTTTTTTTTTTTTTTTTTGCGGTACATGGGCCTCTCACTGTTGTGGCCCCTCCCGTCGCGGAGCACAGGCTCCGGACGCGCAGGCTCAGCGGCCATGGCTCACGGACACAGCCGCTCCACGGCATGTGGAATCTTCCCGGACCGGGGCACGAACCCGTGTCCCCTGCATCGGCAAGCGGACTCTCAATCACTGCGCCACCAGGGAAGCCCCCATTGCTGTGTTTTAAGTGCTTTAAATGCATTACTTATTTAATAGTCACAATTCTAAAGAAAGAACACATCTAACACTCTTAAGAGGTGTTGGACAGCGAAGTAGGCCCAGAAAAAGGAGCTTCTCAGAAGGCAATGTTGTCAGTACCTTCCAAATACTGTCCAAGAAAGAGGACGTTCTAGCCAACAGACCCAGTTATTGGCATGGCTGTACCTACTGTGGGCATGCGTGCAGCTGGTCTGCCTAATGTGGGATAGGAGGTGCTGGTCTGCCTAATGTGGGATAGGAGGTGCTGGCCGTGCCAAGATGAGGACTTACAGGTAGATTTCTCCTTGCAGATAAGTCAAGCACTCTGCTTGCTATCTGGAACCCTTGGGGAATGGGAGAGAGACTTGTGTTGCAGGACTGATGAAACCTGATTTAGGGTGCCAGCCAGACCTGGGGCTGGGCTATTATGTTTGTTTCCTGTTGCTGCTGTAACAAATTGCCACATAGTTAGTGGCTGAAAATAACACAATGTATTATCTTACAGTTCTGGAGGCAGGAGTTTGAAGTGGGGCTCCCTGGGCTAAAATCAAGGTGCTAGCAGGGCTGTGTTCCTTCTGGAGGCTCGAGGAGAGAACCTGGTCCTTTATCTTTTCCTGTTTCTAGAGGCCAGCTGCATTCCCAGGCTTGTGGCCTTTTCCCCATCTTCAAATCCATCAGCTTCCCATTTTCAGATTTCTCCTTGTGTTCTTCTTTTCTATGAGGACCCTTGTGATTACAATGGGTCGACTCAGTTAACCCAGTATAGCCTCCCCATGTCAAGATCCTTTCCTTAATCACACCTGCAAGCTCCTTTTGCCATGTCAAGTAGCATATCCCCAGGTTCCAGGGATTAGGACATGTTTGGGAGGCCATTCTTCTGCCTTCTACAGTTATCCTTACTGAGATAAGAACACCCTTTTGGGAAAACTCTTGGATGACAGTCAGCTTGTCCACTTCAGTGACACCCTTGATCTAGACTTCCATTCTCCAGAACTGGGAGAAAATTTGCTGTTGTTTATGTCGCCCAGTCTGTGTTATTTTGTTATAGCAGCTCTGGCAAACTGATACACTCCCCTTTTAAGAACGAATAACACTGGCTGTACACTCTTAATTTTTGAAGTTGGTCCTCCCTACCTGGTGAGGCAAGGAGGATGGTGTAATACCCCATGTGAAAGTTCAGGAAGGTCACAAAGACTGAGTAGTTTTCTGGGATTGGAACCTATTCTGGCCAGCAGCCTGGTCCTTGTCATTGCACCATGCTTCCTTTCCAATCCATGTAACAGACAGGGACACCAAGACTTATTTCCATTAAGATAAATAAATGGAGGACCAAAAGAGGGAATATAGTTTCCTAACCAGGTGGCGGAAAGGTAGAAATTAAAGCATACGGGTGTAGCTCTTCATGGGGTGTGCCAGGGATTGCTCTGTTTTAAAAGCTAACATTCCTTGGTTGCTGGGGTCTCTCTGCATTTAGTTTTATTGTAAAACTTAACAAATCAGGGTACAGACCACCTCAAGAAGAAAGAAGGAGAATCTCTTATTTTGTTAAAATTGTTCATGCTTGTATTCTTTCATCACACACTGAGTGCCTTTTCTTTGGTGGGTGTTGCGGGCAATATAGAGATATTTAAAATGTGGTTCTTGTTCTCAAGGAGTTTACAGTGGAGCAGTTCAATCTGGTCCTTTGTCCTATAGGCCACATAGCATGGGCTTTGGAATCGAAAGACTTGGACTCAACTGCTCAGCTTTGTCAAACACTAGCTGTGTGATGTTGGGAAAGTTGCTTAACCTCTCTGAGCCTGCCTCAGCTCCTCCTTCTCTACAATGGAACAATAACTGTACCCACCTTGGAGGGTCCTTGTAAGGACTGAATGAATGTCAAGCTTCCAGCTCTGAGTTGAGCACACGGCAGATGCTCGTGAGATGTCCTCTGCCCTTCCTTCCCCTGGGCGCTTAGCTTTATCATTAGAGAGAAAAAAAGAGTGTGGATGAGACGGGGTGGGGAGAATGGGAGGTGAATTTAAGCATTTGTGGGATGTTCTAATTAATGGGCAGAGGCCAGGCTGGAAAGAGATCAGCTGTGCCCTTTGTGCGGCAGATCCAGAGCAAGCTCATTTGGCTGCACCCTCTGAGGCTGCCAGGAAGGCGTTCTGTGCTCCAAACCGTCATGCTGGTGGCACTGTCCAGCAGCATCCTCTGGCAGAAAGGCTCAGTAGGTATTTAGAAAGCAGATTTTCCACCCTGTTCTGATTTTGGAAAAGAAAAGCTCTTTCTGTGGAACAAATAACCTTTTGAACAAGAAAGAAAAGAAATACTCCAGAGGTATAACAGGTACAGAATAGACCCAGGGACAGCCCAGAAGGGTGTTTGTGTGTCGGGAGCCGAGATGCCAGTGGGGAGGTGGGTAGGGTGGTTTGAAGGGAAGGAAGAGCGAGACATTTGCTCTAACAGTCCTGCCAGGCTCTGCATGATACCTTTGTAGGCAGAGTTCAGGTTTTAATCCCTGCATATTGGGGTGCAGAAATAGTCCCAGGGTGTCACCAGGATTTCTTTCTTTTTTTTTTTTTTGCGGTACGCGGGCCTCTCTCTGTTGTGGCCTCTTCTGTTGCGGAGCACAGGCTCTGCATGTGCAGGCTCAGCGGCTATGGCTCACGGGCCCAGCCGCTCTGCGGCATGTGGGATCTTCCCGGACCGGGGCACGAACCCGTGTCCCCTGTATCGGCAGATGGACTCTCAACCACTGCGCCACCAGGGAAGCCCACCAGGATTTCTTTTTATTGGTTGATTGACTGAAGTATAGTTGATTTACAATGTTGTGTTAATTTCTGCTGTACAAAAAAATGACTCAGTTATATATATATTATACATATATACATTCTTTTTTTATATTCTTTTCCATCGTGGTTTATCCCAGGATATTGAATATAGTTCCCCGTGCTATACAGTCCAGGATTTCTGTTAACTCTGCCAAGCCATGCAGATTCAGGAGTACTTCTTTGAGCTTTCCTTTTCTTTTTCTCATTAGACTCATTAAAGTGACTTGCATTTTATGGGCTGGGAGGAGACTTGAGTGGCGGGAGTGAAGAATGAGTGACATTTGGTGCTCTCTGCACAGAAAAACATCCTGCAGGCATTCGAGCACATTCCACAGACAGAAGGAGGTGAATGCACTTGCAATGCTCTTATCTTTCTTAGGTTTATCCCAAGGGCTCAAATCAAACCTGAGACTGTGGAGAAAGAAACTGCATCCCCACCCTCTGGGGACAAATTTTGTCACCAGCCCTGCTCTGTGTCTAGCAGAGCTTGCCGGCCCCCTCCTGGGAGCTGTTTTCACCCTCTCCCACCAGTGAGTCATCCTCAGAGCCTGGTTCTCAAGAAGGTGGGATGGGAGAGCAGGAAGAGGTGTCAGAATGCGAAAGCTGTTCTGTTCTTTCCTTGAAAATTAACTGAGCAGCTTGCAAGCAGTGAGTTTTCTGCACGGACCCAGAACAAGTGAGTGGACCAGGTAGCGAGCCAGGGTCTGGAACCCACCCCCCATCGTCCACTTAATTGAGTATGAGATCCCGATGTTGCCTTGTGCAAGTTTCTTGTCCTGCTGCTTTACAAATGGGTAAAATAATCACGGTGACAGTGTATATGTGAGATCCTTGGGGTCGAGTCATTTCGACAAATATTTAACATGCCCTGGGTTAGGTATGTGCCATGTACAGAAATGAGTACGTTGAGGGTATCTGCCCTCAAGACCATGGGAAAATGAACGTGCACGTGACCATCACATAAGGTCAGTGGAAATGAAGGCTGTGGCAAAGGTATAAGTGAAGTGCTGGGTGTGCCAAAGAAGGAGAAATCAATTGTCTGCAGGAGTTGTCACGGCGGGGAGGAGGGAGCACTGTGGCTGAACCAAGTGAGATGGTGAAAAGTTTAGGAGAAGCCCAGAACTGGAATGTGGTCTGAGTGCACAGATGTGGCCGTGAGGTGGACAGAAACCAAACAGAGTAACACGAGGAGCCTCCAGTGTGTGACGGCTACATGGCTGTTGAGGGGGCTTTGGGGACCATGGTCGTGGGGAAATTGGTAGGCAGTAGGGAGCTACCCAAGGCTTCTTTGGAGGGGATTCTTTTGGTCTGATCTGGTCTGTGATTGGAGGCTATAAGACTGTGTGGTTTTAGGCCCCTTCCCTGGTTAAACTCTTAGCTAATTGTGCACCCCTCAGCCTCTGCTTCGTCATCTGTAAAGTGGAGGCAGGAATGGTACCCACACAGGGATCTTGGGAGAGTACATTGGGATGACATGGGGAGAATGCTCAGCTCAGTGACTGGGACTTGGAAGGCTCAGCAAAGGGAGTGCATATCAACAGCTATTCAAGGAGAGACTCCACAGTAGTGGGGGTGGGGGGCTTGGGGAGATGAGGGACTGCGGGGGGGGGGCGGAGGCCACGTGGGCGGATGGTGTGCTGGCAGGTGGGGGATGTCAGTGCATGAACCTGGATGGTGGTGGGGGAGGGGAAAGGAGGGACTGGAGACGGCAGGATGCTGAGACTGCAGGGCTAGGACTTACGAGAAATGGGGCTGAGGAAAGAGGGCGCAGTCAGCGCTGGGGTCCCTAGATTAGGGTAACTGGGAGGGAGGGTGGGAGGTGTGTCTGAGGAATCCTGAATTCCGTGTTGGGCATTTCAGAGGCTGGTGGACGTCTGGGTGGGCAGGCTCATGAGCTGATTGCAAATTCAGGGGCAAGGTCAGGGTCAAGTTATGTGCTTGACTAGGGCCGAAATGTGATGTGGGAGAAGTGGCTGCAGTCTTCCAGGGAGACAGAGTAGAAGCAGAAAAGTGCTGTGCAGAGAACCTTAGGGAACATTCCCATTTAAAAAGAAGGTAGAGGATAAGGAACACGGAATGAGAGAGGGAGAGAAACGGAGGAAATGAGAGAGCAAAGCAGCCTTCAGGGAGGAAGGAGAGAGCCAGGAGAGAGCTGGTGTCATGGACCCCAAAGCAGGAGAGGTCTGACCAAGGAGGAGGTCCAGGAGGATGGGGACCCAGAAGAGGCACCTGAATGGTAATTAGGACAGAATGAATGAGTCTGGAGGACAAGCTACCAGCACAGTGGTGAGAACAGAGGTGCAGCCCCAGGAATGAAGACACAGGCCAGCGAACGCAGACATTCCTCAAGATGGTGGTGGTGGAAGGAAGGAGAAAATGTAGACTGCGTTAGTGGGAAACAGAGTGGAGACAAGTGTTTTTTAGAATGTGTGAAACTTGAGCATTTTTATAGGATAAAAACTAAGCGTGAGGAGAAAGACCTTGAAGATGCAAAGGCAGGAGGAGGGGGATGGAGCCAAGTCTGGGAACCGATGGAAGGGGGTGGGGCTGAGCACAGTGGGGAGATTAGCCTTTGAGATGAGCAGTGAGGGAGGATGGAGACGTTTTTGAGAGAAGGCTGCAATACTCAGTGAATGGGGTGAGGTCAGGAAGTAAGAGGAAAGGTTTTGGAAGTGGGGGGGGATTTACAGAAAAGGTTAGGAACAGCCCTCATTGGGGATAACTAGGCACTAACCAGGGGCTCGAGGAACACTGAGAAACAGGACTGGGCCTCAGTTGATTTGAGCATCCGGACTGGAGGCTGAGCTGATGAGCACGTGTGTGTATGTGTGTACATATGTGTGTATTCCGTATGTATATATATGTATAGGTATATTTGTATATACACATATAGGTTTTGTTTTGATTTGTTTGTTTTCCCATGAGCATTGGCAGGCTAAGCAATGGGAAGAAAGTGGGATTATGCAGGGTTGGCTGTTGTGCCTGTCTGTGGGACCTCGTGGGAACTAGCACCGTTTCCTTTAAGGTCAGTGCCTATTATAGAACAGTAGACTAAGGACTATAGGGCATGTGTTGTGCGCCAGACCTTGAAAGAGGCACGTTACCCCCGTTAGCTCATTTAATGCTATAAAAGCCCTAAGAGGGAGGCCATGTAATTATTCGTACTTTGCAGATGAAGAAACTGAGGGTATAAAAGTGACCTGAATATAGCCCCACACAAAATAAGTGGGGGAGGTTGGAACGGACGCCTGTGAATCTGTAAGAACTTGGCTTTTCTCCTCCATCTGGTGGATGCAGCAGTAGACTTGGGTTTAGGGCCAAGGAGACACGGGAGGGCAGCATTTCCTGTGGGCTCCTAGAAAAGAAGAACAACACGGAACCTCCAGCCCCTTGTTCCACTACTCTGAGACAACATATGTGTGGACTTTTTTTTCCTTTCTCTCTCTCTCTTTTTTTTTGAGGCTGTCTGCACAGGAATTGACAAATTCTAATGATAGTCTATTTTGGAGGGAGTGTTAAATTATTCAGACGCAGGCACAAATAGAAAGTCTTCCGCAGCTTCGACTTCCTGCTTGAACCTGCAGATGTCAATTTGCTGGGCCCTGCGAGGGTCTGAAGATGATGCCCAGGCGGGAGGCGGGTGGTGGCCGGCAGCAGGGCTTTCATCTGCCGCCCAGAAGCGAGTGCTTGCAGGCTGCCTGCCATCTGGAGCCAAGACTCCAAACCCTGTTGGTATCCAGTCCCAGGCTGCAGGGACCCCAGAGAAGGGCGTGGCTCCATGGTGACGAGGCCCTGGTTGGGGCTTCTTGGGGTTCCCCTCGTCCGCCTCCTCATGGGTGTCCTAAGCCTGCCAGGTGTGCGATCCCCCAGAAGCTGCAACTGCAGCCTCACCCTTCTGCTGCGATCACATCCGTGCTTTTGCATTTCTCTGAGCTCCAAAAGGTCCACGTGCGCATCAAGGTGTTATTCAGGAAGGTTCCAGAAGTCGGGCATGTTGCAATTTCTCAACGTGGGACTCTTCTCATACCTCTCTGCCACTTTCTTTTCATCGTTCCTCCTCCTCTCCTCTGGGAACTCCTTTGCCTCCTCTGATGAGGATGCTCCTGCAAGAGGCCATTCAGCGTTGTTCTGATTCTAGACCCTCCCTGTGGAAATCCCTGGAGGATTGGACAGAGCGACAATAATGTAGGGTGGTTGTTTAATTTATTATCCAAACCCGGACGCTTATGAGAGTGAAAAGGGGTACTCTTTAATAGTGACTCTGCTGACACCAGGAATAACTAGGCACTGTCCAGAGCAATTTGAACGGATGGCCACTCTAGAAGGATCAGGGGCTTTGCCATTAAGTGTTTTGCTTATCTTCAAACAACCTCAGTTTTCTCATTGGTCGAACCGAAATCTACTTTTCACGATCATGTTGGAGTGACATATATCATATGCCAGGCACAATTCCTAGCACAGAAGTGTTCAATATATATTGGCTCTTTATTTTTTTCTTAAAAAAACACAAACAAACCCAATAAAGACAATAGTGGCAACAAAAGCCGCTCTGTACCAAAAAATCTTTTATAGGTTTACAGCAGGTGGCATTGAACTCGGCCTATTTTCACCACTTCCCCCACCCCCAGCCTTCCTTCTAATCCAGAGGTAGAGTATTGCCTTTTCACGCAACCATTTTCTTTTCTTCTCAGATGATTCTCATCTCTATACAGTGGTGTTTATCAACACCCCCCCCTTTTTTTTCATTATTACCTCCTAAGGAGATTTTTTTTTTTTTTTTTTTTTGTAGTACGCGGCCTCTCACTGTTGTGGCCTCCCCTGTTGCGGAGCACAGGCTCCGGACGCACAGGCTCAGTGGCCATGGCTCACGGGTCCAGCCGCTCCGCGGCATGTGGGATCTTCCCGGACTGGGGCACGAACCCGTGTCCCCTGCATTGGCAGGCAGACTCTCTACCACTGCGCCACCAGGGAAGCCCCTAAGGAGATTTTTGACACTTATCCCCCCTAATTACCAACCCCTTGCTCCCCATCGTGAAATTTTAATACCACAGATACACCACATATCTGTTGATATACCATGGCCCTTTGAGAAGCCACAAACCACTGTGATATCTAAGATCCCTCCACCCCCTTGCAGAACCAATTTTTACTTCCTCCAAGAAGTGCTTTTCACCCCCTTGGGGGTAACATCACCACCCCCTTTGAGAATGCATGGCACATAGCATGCTCATCTCTTACCCTTCCCATGCCATCTCAGATTCTCCCATGCGTTGTATAGGGTGCTTCTCAGTTGAAATCACATGGTGGGATGGGCGGGGGGAACCATGAAAACCAGTAAGAGCTACCGTCTGTTGAGCACATGCTTCAAGGTACATGATCCCTAATCCTCACAGCAACCCTGCAAGAAAAACTTTCTTTCTTGGATAAGAAAACTCAGGCTCAGAGAGGTTGAATGACCTATGGCCATGTGCCTGTTGATTGTCAAAAGAATTTCTGACTCTGTCTTTCTATGCCACAATGCCTCTTCATTCATAAAGGGAGAAGGTCATGGTAGAAGGAAACCAGCTCATACTCTATGCCTGGGGCTCTCTTTTGTGCTTCATCTACTTTATCTCATTTGATTCTCACCTCTGCTCTGTGAAGTGGGTGGGATGTTCCCAGCTTTAGAGATGAAAAATGGGTCTGCAGTGATAATTTTGTTAAAGTTCACGTGGCCAGTGTTCATGACGAAGGCTGGATTATAACCCAGGTCCGCTTGCTCCTAAAACCCCTCTCTGTGGCCACAATGAAACAGATGCCCAGAAGGAAGTGCTCTGAGCCTCTGCCTTGCAGGCAGGTGAGAGAACCCCCTGCTTTCTCCCATGGCCAGTTTTTTACGTGTTCAACTCCCCTTCCCCAACACACATGCTCGATTTTTTTTATGCTTAATTTTTTTTTTTTAGATATGAAGAGAAATATAAACTATAATTTTTTTGTTTTTTGGCTGCATTCGGTCTTTGTTGCTGCGTGTGGGCTTTCTCTAGTTGCGGCGAGCGGGGGCTACTCTTTGTTGCGGTGCGCGGGCTTCTCATCGGGGTGGCTTCTTTTGTTGCAGAGCACAGGCTCTAGGCGTGCAGGCTCAGTAGTTGTGGCTCGCAGGCTCTAGAGAGCATGCTCAGTAGTTGTGGCGCACGGGCTTCGTTGCTCCGCGGCATGTGGGATCTTCCCAGACCAGGGCTGGAACCCGTGTGCCCTACATTGGCAGGGGGATTCTTAACCACTGCGCCACCAGGAAGTCCCTAAACTATAATGTTTTGAAAGCTGTAAATATCGCTACCTTCACAGACTCTGAGGGATCTGGGAATCCAGGTTAACTCACTGGTCTCCGCTACACCAAAGAGTGACCTGTGTTCTCTGGAGATAATTCAGCAGGATGGCATTCAGGCAGCCGTAGGTGGACGTTGGGGCTTAGGTGTGAATCTCAGTAAGTAGGAAGAGAGTGGGCTGATTTCAGCGGGTTGTTGGGAGTTTTGATTCAGGGTTCATGCATCTGACAACTCCAGAATACAAGGTTTCAGGTTGTGGGGATTTACGCTCTAGGGACCTTTGGTGTATTTTTGGAGAGAAAACTTTTATCTCCATGTGTTGATCCCGGCCACCAGAGCACCAGTGGGAGGGTCCAACCCCCTTGGATGCTTTTTCCCAGGCAGAGAACTGTGCAGTGGATTAAGGGATCTTGGGGGCAGCTGCCAGCAACCTCCTTACATCTTTCATTTCATCACTGGCTAGATTCACTGAGTCCTGACCTGACAGTTAAGTAGGACCAACCATTCCTTTCACAATCTGGGAGGAAGGAGCTCTAGGCATTGGTAGGCAAATGCCTTCTTTTTAGTTGTCGTTATGTCTGTCTCTCTAGGAGCAGGGATGGCTTCCTCTTTCCCCAGGGGAAGGTAGGGGCGGTGACAGCCAGGGCTGGCTGGCTCTTCTGCCATGCTGAGAGGCATCTGGAGGCTGGTTCACAGGGATCCAGGGCTGGCGGTGATGAAACTGAGAGTGGCAGTTTTGGCTGGAAAAGAGAAGAAAGATGGCTCTAAGGGGGCTACTCATTCCTTTTGTCTTGGTCATGGGCCACTTCACCTGACTAGGAATAAATAGCTGCTCTTAAAGGAAAGATGGAATCCTGTGCAGAAGACAGTCTGTTGGGAAACCAAAAGTGCCTCTGATTTTCAGGGAATGGAAGGCCCAACTCAGAAACCAGTTGTAGGGACGACTTGGGAAAATCAGGCCGTTGCTGAGCCTTGGTTTCCCCAGGTGTGAGATGAGAGGTTTGGGTCAGATAACTTCTGTATCCCATTTAAAGTTTTTTTTTTTTTTTCTGGCTTTGTAAAATTTTTAAATTGTTTTATTGAAAACTTGAATATGATGGTGGGACATCCCTCCAGGCTCCAATGACTAATCACCCCAATTACTAATGAGTGTTTAAGTCATCCTTATATCAGAATCCAGCCATCTCAATCATTTTGAAAATTGTGTGATTCTCTTTATTCCTGTCCTGCCCCTAGGTTCTTCAGAACCATTTTTTTTTTTTTTTTAGATTCCATATATACAAGTTAGCATACGGTATTTGTTTTTCTCTTTGTGACTTACTTCACTCTGTATGCCAGACTCTAGGTCCAGACCTACTAGAGAATGGACTTGAGGACACAGGGAGGGGGAAGGGTAAGCTGTGACAAAGTGAGAGAGTGGCATGGACATATATACACTACCAAACGTAAAACAGATAGATAGTGGGAAGCAGCCGCATAGCACAGGCAGATCAGCTCGGTGCTTTGTGACCACCTAGAGGGGTGGGATAGGGAGGGTGGGAGGGAGGGAGATGCAAGAGGGAAGAGATATGGGGATATATGTATATGTATAGCTGATTCACCTTGTTATAAAGCAGAAACTGACACACCATTGTAAAGCAATTATACTCCAATAAAGATGTTAAAAAAAAATTGTGTGATTCTCAACGTGAGATTGAAGAGGAGAGTGGCATTAAAGCATTTACCACAAAACTATTACTTATTTTAAACTTATAATTGGATTTCCTGTGGATGAAGAGACAGCAAGTAACTAGTGAGTAGCCACATGCCAGGAAATTACATGTGCATTTACTTTTAGACTCAGAAGTCTTACTTCTAGGATTTAATTCCAAAAATACTGTAGCAAAAATATGAAAAAATATTTACACAAGGCTATTAATTGTAGTTAAGAGCACCGGTTGATTCAAACATATCAAATATGTTTAGACCCATAGGTTCATGATGGTTCTCAGAATAAAACGCCTCATTGGCCACTTTTAGAAAATGTTAGGGAGCCAACTTATTATTTTGAGAACTGGTAAATGAGGGGAAAGGATTAGATAGTTACCTTGTCTTTCCTATACAAACTAGCTCAGGACAGTCAAAGAGTAGATGAGGGGAAGAAGCTTCTTCTTATAGAGTTATTCCAGGTAATATGTAAAAAGAGTGATAAAACTGGAATTTTGTCATCCCAAATTTCTGGGTCTAGGCAATGATCACCAATGGCTACTAACGTGATGAGAAAAAGACAAGATTTTATGTGCTTCTTGATAGAAATACCATACCATTGCCTATGAAGTAGCTTTGAAAAAAACTAATCTGATTATGAACAAGAGCAGCAATGTCCAATAGAACTTTCTCTGATGACAGAAATGTTTTATATCTGTGCAGTCCAACGTAGTAGCCACTGGCCACATGTGGGTATTGAGAACTTGAAAGGAGACTAATGTGACTAAGGAAATGATTGTTTTTAATTTATTGAACTTTAATTAATTTAAATTTAAGTAGCCACATGTGGCTAAGGGCTACTACATTGGACTGCACAGCTCTAGACTTACCTGTGAACTTAGGGGAGACACAGGGGACAGAAGAACATGTTAAATGACACCATAGGAATACAAACAGCAAAACGTACTCCAAAGTAAAATCTGTAGAACAAACTATCTGTCTTCACCACCAAATAAGATACAGTGAATAAAAACCAGATAGTTTGGGGAACATGTAAATTATTAAAATGATAACAACCAATTACAAGATATGGAGCTTACTTGAATCATGATTTGAACAAATAAATTAAAAAAATTATGAGACAATAATATTACAAAGTTGTTAATTTTTTTACGTGTGATAACAGAATACTAATTATTTAAAAAAGAGTCCTATTATTTTAGAGACACTATTGCTATCTTTATAAAAGAAATCATATGATGTATGAATTTAATTCAGAACAATCCAGTGTACATGTGAGGAGGGAAAGTGGGTAGAGAATTGGGTGGTATAGATGAAACAAGATTGGAATGAGTTGATAATTGTTGAAGCTGGTTGGTGGGTACATGGGAGTTCATTATATTATTCTCTCTACTTTTGAATGTGTTTGAAAATTTTCACAATAAAATGAGAAAAACTAAAAGAAGTAAGGGAAATTTCCAAGAAACCTCTCTCCAAGTTTAAATAACAGCAGCAGCAAGAAAAATTTCTCCCTTGAGCCGAAATCTGAGCTGGGAACTGGGGGCCATGAAGGATGTACACATAGTACCCAAAAGGAAAGGCAGGGTCCCCTGAAGGCAAACACCACTATCAACACTGCAATAAGGAGAGTAAGCCTGGAGTTGGTACTAGGACTTCTTTTTAAGCTGCAAACTCGGCTAAAGTGATTCCTGGTCTATAGTGTCCCTGGTTCTCAGAGAAAGCAAAAGCAAATTCTCTCCAGAGGAGAGCATCCTCCAATTAGGTATGTGGGATTTTACAGATTAAGTTCAAGCAAATATGAACAAGTATTAGGGTGAATATAAAAATTATCACTTTTGGTGATGAAAGGGAGTGCTAAAATAATTAAATTAATGCAAAAGAGATAAACCAGGATTGTCCTGGAGAAACCAATGGTCCCCCCTGGCAAACAGGGAAGGAAGGATGATCCAGCCTCTTCTGTTCCTGGAGTTTGGTGGAAATGAGAGGCTGCATCTCACCCCAGATCATCTGGAAGTTGATCTCATGCTCTGGGTCAGTGGTTCTCAAAGTGTGGTCCTCAGGCCAGTAGCATCCTGGCAATTTGTTAGAACTGTGAATTTGTGGGCTCTACCCTCGCCCTAATAAATCAGAAACTCAGGGGTGGGGCCCAGCGAGCTGTTTTGGAACAAGTCCTCTAGGTGTTTCTAATGCCTCAAATTTGAGAACCACTGGCCTAGGTAAACATTTTTTAACTGGTGTTATCAGCTATTAACAAAATTCCATGAGCATCACAATACCAATGATATTTTTCTTAAAAGAAAGAGCAGACAGGAAAAAAGTTACATTTTCCCCATAATAAACATTTTAATGACACCAGGTAATTCTATAAAGAAAGTCTAGTGAAAGTCATTCAGCAAGTATCCATTAAGAAGGATTTTAAACTAATAAAAATGCCTTTTAGCATTTTATGTAAACATTTTCTATCTCAAAGGTCTAGTGATTCTCCCAGAGAATTAGGACAAAAATATCACGTTCTCAAAGGAGGATTTAATTAGGTACATGCCTGTGTGTCAACTCCTGGAATCTTCCTCCAAGTTCTCAAACAGCTCTGGCTCATTTAGGTCTGGTCTCACTTAACCTGGGACCTGAGCAGCAGATGTTCCTGTCTGTTCTCTGTTCTCTTCCAACAAAAATTGTAGAACGTGGCTGATGTTAGTTTGTTTTTCTCCACTGGGCTTCGTATACTAACCAGACTGGGTTTGGGTACCAGATATTTCTGTGGCTTACAATACTCTCTTCTCTCAAAGGCATGCTTGTGCTTGTCCTGAACCAGTTTCTGGCATGCCTCAGTGGCTGTTTATCACCTCTGTATTAAGCATAATAGGATGCTTCCCCCATTAATTACAGCCTTGCTGGGAGTTGATAAACTATCTCATATGGAGAGATAGAGTCTTATGGCCACAGGCAGCAAACAGAAACCCATCCAGCCTTAGATGGACATGTGTTAATGCTAAGATTTCCCTCACTTCCTCTAACTTCCCTTAAAAATAGACCTATTATTGTGATGGAACTAGAAGTCCTACAACTACCACTAAAGTGGTAGTTCTTGTACCTAAGAGGGGCATAGAATCAGTGTTTCTTAACCCCACTTCTGGAATTGGCTACATTATTTGGGAACTTTAAAATACAATCTTTTTTGTACCCCATGCCCCAAAGAGTTTGCTTTAGCAGATCTGCATGGAGAACCTCCAATTTCGGGAGGCTTCTTAGGGGATTCTAATGCACAGCTTGAGTTTGGAACTGCTAATGCCAAGTTAGAGCTGTTGTAGCAAAGACCTGACGTTTTTCCACATCTTCTGCTGGTGTCATTTAGAGTCTGTTGCAGAGTAGGGACACGGTCTTCTTCAGGAAGACTTGAGGTCTTCAGGAGCATCTTTGCAGCTTGCTATGCAAACTTAGTCCTAATCAAATGAGGGGTTAGCCCATCAAGGTGGCCTGGATGGGAGCACAGGCAAGGTAAGGCTGGCTCTGCCACTCACCACCTGACTCTTTGGGCAAATTACCAAATTCCTATGAGGCTCACTTTGCTTGTCTGAACAATGGTAAGAATAACATCTACTTGGGAGGGCTCTTGTGAAGATTAAATGAGAGAATATAAGTAAATATTGAGTCTATAATCTGGCACATAGTATATACTCAATAAATAGATATATATTTTTTATATATGTATTTACTTATATATTATATAAAAAACCTTTTTCTCCTTGGAGGTTCAAGTCTATAAAGTGGCCAAACAGCTTTTTCTTTTGGACAGAGGTCACATTTTTGCAACATTTTTTTTGCTGTTGTTGTTGTTACAGGAGATTATAGAAAGCTTCATTAAGAGAGGTGAATGCTATACCTGAAAGGGTGTATGTTTATTATTATCTTTAAAATTGAAGTATACTTGATTTACAATGTTGTTGTTTCTGGTATACGGCAAAGTGCTTCAGTTATATATAAATATATATATATATTCTTTTCCATTATGGCTTATTATAGGATATTGAATATAATTCCCTGTGCTATACAGTAGGACCTTGTTGTCTATCTATTTTGTATATAGTAATTTGTATCTGCTAATCCCAAACTCCTAATTTATCCCTCCCCCTCCCCCTTTCCCCTTTGGTAGCCATAAGTTTGTTTCCTGTGTCTGTGAGTCTGCTTCTGTTTTGTAAATAAGTTCATTTGTGTCATCTTTTAGATTCCACATATAAGTGATATCATGTGGTATTTGTCTTTCTCTTTCCGACATACTTCACTTAGTATGATAATCTCTGGCTCCATCTATGTTGCTGCAACTAGCATTATTTCATCCTTTTGTATGGCTGAGTAATATTCCATTGTATATATGTACCACATCTTTTTTTGCTTTTTTTAACATCTTTATAGGAGTATAATTGCTTGACAATGTTGTGTTAATTTCTGCTGTATAACAAAGTGAATCAGCTATATGTATACATATATCCCCATATCCCCTTCCTCTTGCACCTCCCTCCCACACTCCCTATCCCACCCCTCTAGGTGATCACAAAGCACTGAGCTGATCTCCCTTTGCTATGCAGCTGCTTCCCACTAGCTATCTATTTTACATTTGGTAGTGTATATATGTCCATGCTACTCTCTCACTTCGTCCCAGCTTACCCTTCCCCCTCCCCATGTCCTCAAGTCCATTCTCTATGTCTGTGTCTTTATTCCTGTCCTGTCCCTACATTCATCAGAACAATTTCTTTTAGATTCCATATATATGTGTTAGCATACGGTATTTGATTTTCTCTTTCTGACTTACTTCACTCTGTATGACAGACTCTAGATCCATCCACCTCACTACAAATAACTCAATTTCGTTTCTTCTTATGGCTGAGTAATATTGCATTGTATATATGTGCCATATCTTCTTTATCCATTCATCTGTCGATGGACACTTAAGTTGCTTCCATGTCCTGACTATTGTAAATAGTGCTGCAATGAACATTGTGGTACATGTCTCTTTTTGAATTATGGTTTTCTCAGGGTATATGCCTAGTAGTGGGATTGCTGGGTCATATGGTAGTTCTATTTGTAGTTTTTTAAGGAACCTCCATACTGTTCTCCATAGTGGCTGTATCATTCTACATTCCCACCAACAGTGCAAGAGGGTTCCCTTTTCTCCACACCCTCTCCAGCATTTATCGTTTGTAGATTTTTTGGTGATGGCCATTCTGACCGGTGTGAGGTGATACCTCATTGTGGTTTTGATTTGCATTTCTCTAATGATTAGTGATGTTGAGCATCCTTTCATGTGTTTGTTGGCAATCTGTATATCTTCTCTGGAGAAATGTCTGTTTAGGTTTTCTGCCCATTTTTGGATTGTGTTTGTTTTTTTGATACTGAGCTGCATGAGCTGCTTGTATATTTTGGAGATCAATCCTTTGTCATTTGCTTCATTTGCAAATATTTTCTCCCATTTTGAGTGTTGTCTTCTCGTCTTGTTTATGGTTTCCTTTACTGTGCAAAAGCTTTTATGTTTCATTAGGTCCCACCACATCTTTATCCATTCATCTGCCGGTGGACATTTTGGTTGCTTCCATGTCTTGGTTATTGTAAATAGTGCTGCTATAAACATAGGGGTGCATGTATCTTATAGAATTATAGTTTTCTCCAGATATATGGCCAGGAATGTGATTGCTGGATCATATGGTAGCTCTATTTTTAATTTTTTAAGGAACCACCATACTGTTTTCCATAGTGGCTGCACCAATTGACATTCCCACCAATGGTGTAGGAGGGTTCCTTTTCCTCTACACTCTCTCCAGCATTTGTTATTTGTAGATTTTTTAATGATGGCCATTCTGACTAGTATGAGATGGTACCTCATTGTAGTTTTGATTTGCATTTCTCTAATAATTAGTGATGTTGAGCATAAAGAGTGTATTTTTTTTATAATGGTAATTATATGACCATTTCTCTCTTTTTTTTTAATTAATTAATTTATTTTTCCTGTGTTGGGTCTTCGTTTCTGTGTGAGGGCTTTCTCTAGTTGTGGCAAGCGGGGGCCACTCTTCATCATAGTGTGTGGGCATCTCACTATTGCGGCCTCTCTTGTTGCGGAGCACAGGCTCCAGATGCGCAGGCTCAGTAGTTGTGGCTTACAGGCCTAGTCGCTCCGTGGCATGTGGGATCCTCCCAGACCAGGACTCGAACCCGTGTCCCCTGCATTAGCAGGCAGATTCTCAACCACTGCGCCACTAGGGAAGCCCAAGAGTGTATGTTTAAAAGATGGACACTTTCTGACAGAAATTGGTAATAAAGAACATAGAGTCCCCCCAACGTCAGTGCAAGGCTCCCTCAGAGCTTCCAAGCAAAGGAATGGCATAAGGGAGCTGAGCTGGAAAAGGTGCAGGTGAATTTTGTAGACATCTTAATGTAGCCTTTGTGTTAGCTGGAGGCACTCTGATTCTTCAGAGCTGGATGTGGTTAGCTCATACTCCGATCAACAATGTAGAAAAATTCAAGATTTCTTGTAGTTCTTGGGGACTTTCATGCCAAGATCAGCTCTGACTTCTTTCCTCTGCTGATTCTTGTCCTTTACTCTGTCTTGTGCAGCTCCTTTCCCTGGTTGCCACAAAACCTCTTTGTATGTGCAGCAAATTTTACCTAAGTTTGGAGAAATGGATGTGAGTTTATATCACAGCAGGGTAACAACTTAAACTCAAATATTAAGCATCTCTTTTATAAGATCCCTCTTCCTTGTTGCTTACCCCCAATCTCACTGTTCTCTCCCCTCCCCTCTCTTTTATGCTTAGGTCTTCCAGTTTATTTCAAATGCAGAACAATTTAGCTACCTCTTTTGCTACTTTTTCCTGTGGCTAACCCAAGATCTCAGGGTTTCTGCTGTCCCATGTGGCCTTGCAAGATATTTTCCTGAACAAAGAGATTTACTCCCTGGAGGGAATTATGGAACATGTTTTTAAGATGATAATTTACTTCTTATCCCCATCCAAAGCTAAATATTTAAGCAATGAGATGCTGAACAAATATAGGCACAATAATGTGGATGGTGGTGGTGGTGTTGGTAATGAAGAGAAAGACTGGATGCAAGAGATATAAAAGAGCTCACAACAAATTGAGCAGAGAAGCAACACAAAAGGAAGGGGAAGGAAGGACCATTTACTGAATGCCAGTATTTCGTGTAATCCCATGACAACCCTATCATATTGGTTTTATCTCAATTTTCCAAGAAAACCAAAGTTTCCAAGAAAACCAGAGAGGTTAAATAAGATGCCCAAGCCACTCAAACTGTAAGTGGAAGATCCAGGATCCAACCCAGGTATGATGGAAAGATCTGCATTCTTTGCATTGTATTCTGAATCACTTATGCTTCTATCATAGAGAGCTTAAGCTTCATTCTGAAATGATATTTAGTCCAGCTCTTATGCTAACCTAATTCAGTACAAAATCATTTTTGATAATAATAAAGTTTAGGATATATCCTTATTTTTTATAGTCTGCAATTTGGATCTTGGTGTAAATCTTTCTTTATATGGTTTCTCAGGTGAAATCAACAAAAATCTGCCCTTTCGTAAGTGCAGATGAGACCTCTCTGACTTACATGTTAGAGCAGGGCCAGCGGTGGGGTATTCCAGGGGGGCTGACTTCCCAACATTAGTGCCATACAGGGATAGACTGATTGGCTTGCTCTCATGGGAGGAGGCATTTAAGGAAAGACTGTAGGACCACTTGGTTGGGATGTTGTTGTGAGGATTCTGGGTTGGATGAGAAGTTCCCAAATAGAGCTGCCCATCAGAGTCATTTGGAGAAGGAATGTTCAATACCCAGATGCTTGCATCTTATCAGAGATGATTCAGTATGTCTGAGATGGCTCAATGGCATTTCAAAATGACTCACCAGCTGATTCTAATGCACACCCAAGTTTGGGGACTGTTGGAACAGGTTGCTGTTAAAATCCCCTCTATCACAAGATTCTATAAATTCTGTCTTCTGTTGGGGGTGGGGGAGTCATGGTCTTCCCTGTCTTGTATTCTTTAAATCACAATGTTCTATTCATGTGGGCAGTGACAACTGGTCAAATGTGATATCTATTTCATTATTGGAGAAGATAGAATACTGAGCTACCTTTAAAATATCTGGGTTGCACCGTCTCTTTGTAATGGAAAATGTTATTTATTCTAGTGATACTTTTTCATAATGCCAGCAGACCACACAGAGTTTACTTTGAAGAAGCTGGATAATGTTTCTACATCTGTAGGAACTAGCTAGAGGGATCAAGATGAGATGCTTAGTTGATACCACATTTATTTAAAAAAATGGAAGGGTAAACACAGGACTAGTGTGGTTTGGGAAATGTATTAGCATGCTTAAGTACACTTTTCCTTGGCATATTTGAAGCAGAAAAAGAAAACTTCTCAGGAGATTCAGTGGTAAATCTATATTTTCTGAGCCTTGGAAAATCTATTGCTCAATATCTCTCTAGTTCTTGTTATGGATTTTTAAAAAAAACTTTGGCTCATTCTTCCCCAAATAGATGGATGCTGGTAATAAGTAATGAAAAAAAAAATCAAATGCTAGGAAAATGACATGTAATTTTTCCTTCCTACTTGATATGAACCCTTCTTAATAATTGATGCACACAGCTTTTCTAGTGACAGAGGATCTTTCCTTAAAGGGATATGTAACATGAACAAAGCTGAGAGATACTTTCAGAGTTTGTGGCCAGCTCCGAGGCACTGGCCACTAAACTTTTGTTTCTCAACAGGGGTATCTCTCGGGCAAAGACACAGTGTAAAAAAGTAATGCCTTCTTCCACTTTCCTCACTTTGTTCCGTGATGCTGAGCCTTCTTTGGCAGTCGGCCTGTTCCTCATTTTTTAAGTAGGAAGCCTCTATAATTAACTCAAGCCTATTTTTGCTGTGTTAATTAATGTGTGCATACAGGAGGTTGCTGTTTTCCCTTAAGGTGTGATGAATAGAACTGGTTTTCATGGAAATGACCTAGCGCTTTGGCAGATGGAGCAATTGGCTTTGGGAAACATTCACATTAAATAGCAAGACATAACTAATTCTACTTGATAAAGTCTGTCAAGGTCAAGGGTAGAAAGAGTGGTCCCCAGACTTCTCTAGGGCTCCCTGTGAGCGTTTGAGGATGATGAGAAAGGTGGAAGGGACCTGTCCACTGAAATCAGTCAGACCTAGGTCTGAGTCTTAACACCACACCATAGCGACTGTGTGAGCTTTGGTAAGTCTTGTTTGCTCATCTATAAATGGGGCACAAAACACTCTTTTTGTCAGATTTAATTCAGGTAATATTTGGGAAGCTTCTCAGATGAGTAACTCAATTCATGAGTCTACAAGTTGGCTGCGAGCATTTATCCTGTCAGACTGTAAGCTCCCTGGAAGCAGAGACTGTCCTTTTTGATTCTTGTCTCCAATGCCTAGTATCAGTAGGAACTCATGTTTATTCAAAGAATGAAAGATGGATTGGTCTTATTTGATTAGTAACCTTCACAACAGTGCAGTGGCTAGTGCTGGAGTGTGTACAAACTTTACAGCCCTAACCTCTTAATGTCTGCCCCTGAAGGAGTTTGAACCCATCAGTCAGACCTTCTCAGCCTCACTGGCAGAGTCTAGGTCTTGCCAGTCAACAAAGTCTACCCTGAGAATTGCACTATCCCTTCCTGCATGGTCCTTCTGGTCTGGGAGTCCCCTTCTGTAGCTCCCTGAGATGTGAGGTGGCTGCAGAACTTTACAGAGATGCCAGTGGTCCAGCCTGCTCAGACGTGCCATGCCATCGCTCCTTTCTTGAGTCTTGTCATCAGCCAGTGACAGCGCTGTAGACAAGCAGAGCATGACAGGCAGCAGGGCATAGGTCACCTCTGCTCTCAGCAACCTCTCTCCAATCTCTGCTTTTGTTCTTTCCCCACCCCAGGGGGTCTCTTTTTAGCTTGCGTGAGATCAACTCTCCCTTTCTGCTCTTTAAGACACTCAGTCCATGCGCAGAATTCCTCTTTCCCAAAGGCTTTCAGTCTTTGGAACACATAACCCAGAACACTTTCAGGCGATTTATTTCCTGCTCTGCCATAGCCTCTCCCAAGTGCCAACGTGCAAAACTGACTACGTGCTTGAATGCGGCAAAGGAGAGTTAATGTCTGAAAATGTTATATACCTAGGGCCTAGGAAGAAATAATTAGATTCTAGGGACCGGTCTTATTAAAGACGGCAAATGTTATAGGACTTTAGGAGCTCTTAATTCACTGTGGTTGTTAAGGTAGTAATGAAACTCCAGGTATCCTCTCAGCATTTAAGGCAGGAAGAAGAATGGAAGAGACAAAAGTTTTCTTTTCAGATTTTCCCATTTTAACGAGAAATATAAATAAAACAGCATTTTAGAGTTCCATTTTCCCCAGTAGACTAACTTGTATGTCTTATTGACCAGGATTGGGTCACACGGCTGTCTCTAATTGTACAGGAAGCTGAGAAAGCAAGTGCTGGGTTTCTAGCCTCAGTGCAGGGAGGCAGCCAGAGAGAAGGGGGTCAGGGATGCTGTCGGGTTAACCTTAGTCTGAGTTCCCTCTGAAGCAGCTTCTGACACAAAGATTTGAATGCTAGTATTGTGTTTGGGTAGTGAAGTAAACCCTGGTAGAGTGGTGGGGAAGGTAGGCAAAGAGAATAGCCATGTGTGTTAGTAAGAGTTCTCCAGAGAAGAAGAACCAATCAGACATCTATACACATCTATATCCACACACACACACACACACACACACACACACACACACACACACACACACATTATAAGGAATTGACTCACACAGACTATGAAAGACTATGAAAAGCCAAGACATCCAAGCTCTGCAGTCAGCAGGCTGGAGACCCAGGAGAGCTGATGGTGTAAGTTCCAGTCTGAGTCCGAGTCTGAAGGCAGGAGAAGACTGATTACAACTCAAAGACAGGCAGAGGGAAAGAATTCCTTCTTACTCAGCCTTTCATTCTATTCAGACGTTCAGCAGATTGGATGAAGCCCACTCACACTGGGGAGGGCCATCTGCCTTACTCAGGCTACCCAGGCAATGTTAATCTCATCCAGAAACACCTTCACAGACACACCCAGAAATAATGTTTAACCCAACATCTGGGTACCCCGTGGCCCAGTCAAGCTCACACCTGAAGTTAACCATCACACCATGAAAGGGGGCACTGTCAAGCTGTCTACCACTGTGCACAGCTGGAGCCTAGTCCTGTTGGAGCATCTCTGGGAGCCAGAGTAACACATACCCTTGGGAGTTATCACACTTCCAGCAAGCGCTGGTTGAGGGCTGCTGGGAGAGTTTAAGTCCCTGACACTTCTGTCCAGCCTGCGAACTGGCAAACAGGTTCGGGCATAGGAAATAAGTGCTGGCATGGGGAGTCTGGCAGGAACTCTGATAAGATGAGGGGATATGGGTGGGCTCGGACAGCATCAGCTACATCAACCAACAAAGTCTGCCACATAGAGTGTGGTAAAGCACTTGGATGCTTTCTTATCTTTAACATGTTTAAAGCTGGAGGTTGATTCTAAGTCCCAGATATTTTAACCTCTAGGACTCTATCTCAGAAGAGAAGCTTGTGCTCTTGTGACATTTTCCTCTGGGAACAACCTACCAAAAGAAAGAATGAGGATTCTACAGACAGAATCTCAAGTGATTGAACTGTTGATGTGACAACCTGGATCACTGAGAGTCTCTCCATCTTGGATCAGTTTGGAGACCAAAGGGAGGGCAAATCACATTATCTTAGGCAACATTCAAATTCAACCTTGGGCAAGGTGGTGCTACCTACTGTCCTCAAGAGAGAAAACTGAGACTCAGGAAGGGGGAGGAATTTGCCCTAGTGACACAGCTGGAAAAGTCACACGGAGTGGAGTCCAGGGCCACCTGACCATAAATCTGGTGCCCTTTCCATGATACCCAGCTGTTCTCTCCAGGAAAATGACCTTTCAAGAGCACAGTATGAATTAATAATGGTATAATTGTACACTTCTACACTTCTTCTTGTGCTGACTCACATCCAGGCTTGTGGTGGAAAGTTGTTTTTCTGTTTGGGGAATGAGTTGCACTGACCCTCTGACCTCTCTTCTCTTGTCTCTCCTTTCCTTTTTCTCCTGTTCCTTGTCCCCTGTCCCTTCACCTCCCATCCCCCCCTCACCCTCTGTTAGTAAGATGTGGCATCATATTCCTGAGGCAACCAAGTCAGCTCACACTGGGTATCCCATGCCCTTGACGTATCCCTATAAAGCCCTCAGATAGCTGCAATATCTGAGTTAATACATAAATGGACCCATAACGTCCTCGCCTTTGGAATTACTCTTGACCCACAGCCCCTGCTGAAGCGAGGACCAGGGGTCTGTGTTTGTGTCTGCTATCATGAGCACAGGGTTGGCGGTAAACAATCTCATTATGTTTTCTGTCCTGGGAATCTAGTTCTAAGGCTGTGAGAGTCTGAAGTAGTCATGGGGTGGCCAACTGTACTGCCAAGTCAAGTCTGTACCTCAGATATGGGGAAGCAGAGGAGCTGGGAGTGAGCAGAGAGTAAGCGGAGCTTTCTGGGAAGCAGACACAAGAGAACAGAGGGAAGGAATTTGGACCCTGCACCTCTATCCCTCCCCGGGCTAGACTCTTTTCCCCTTGCCCAAGACAACCATGTCATTCTGCTTAAAGAAAGCTCCCTGATACATGCAGCTGGGAGGGGATGTGGGTTTCTTTCCATCCAGATGATCCCCAGTCCAGAGGGTTTGTGTAACAGGCAGTGGGCATGCCTCATGACGGGCATGGGCCTTTGCTCTGTGCTGACAGGGAACAAGGACAGCTAAGCAGGCTTGTGGAAGTTCAAGCCTGAGTGTGTGTGTGTGTGTGTGTGTGTGTGTGTGTGTGTGTGTTTTAATTAATTAAGTAATTTTTATTTGAGGTATAGTTGATTTACAATGTTGTGTTTCCGGTATACAGCAAAGTGATTCAGTTATATATATATATATATATATATATATATATATATATATATATATATATTCTTTTTCAGATTCTTTTCCCATATATGTTATTACAAAATATTGAGTATATTGGGCTTCCCTGGTGGCGCAGTGGTTGAGAGTCCGCCTGCCGATGCAGGGGACAGGGGTTCGTGCCCCAGTCCGGGAAGATCCCACATGCCGCGGAGCGGCTGGGCCCGTGAGCCATGGCCGCTGAGCCTGCGCGTGCGGAGCCTGTGCTCCGCTACGGGAGAGGCCACAACAGTGAGAGGCCCGCGTACCGCAAAAAAAAAAAAAAAAAAAAAAAAAAATTGAGTATAGTTCCCTGTGCTATACATTAGGTCCTTGTTGATTTATCTATTTTATATATAGTTATGTGTATATGTTACTCCCAAATTCCTAATTTATCCCTCTCCCTCCTGCTTTCTTCTTTGGTAACCATAAGTTTGTTTTCCATGTCTGTGAGTCTTTCTGTTTTGTAAAGAAGTTCATTTGCATAATTTTTTTTTTTTTAGATTCCACATATAAGTGACATCATATGATATTTGTCTTTCTCTGACTTACTTCACTTAGTATGATAATATCTAGGTCCATCCATGTTGTTGGAAATAAGCCTGTGTGGTTTTTTTGCAACATTGATCAAGGCCAGCTCCTAACTGAAACAAAACAAAACCACAGCCATCAAAAAAGACAACCATCACGGTAATGGTTACCCAGAAAAGTCGAGTAGAATAACTAGGTGGTTTCTTTAGAAGAGTTAAATTTCAGTTTTTATAATTTTGTTTTGATACCCTGGGGGTGAATTGTGATTTGCGTGTTTATTTGAAAAGGTAAACAATAACCAGAAAAACCTGGAATGACAAAAGTTAAATATAAACTCTCTTAACCCAATCAGCCTAAGACCACCATCTGTGGTCTGAAAAAGACCTATCAGCCCATTGCAGTGGGGGAGGCCACACTTCAGAGGGGGGCATCTCAGCAAACATGGGAAAAGATAGAGTTGTTATAGGATTTTCAGGAAGGGTAAAGTTTAAGTGAAATGGAAATAAAGGTTCAAAGCAAAAAAGAGCTGTGTATGAGGGTGTCAATGTCAGGTCTGGACTGTAAATTGGCCCCAGGCTCCTGTTCCCTTGGAAATGACAAAGTTATGATAAATATGAATGTTGTCTTTAGAACCTCCTTCTCTGGAAGCTCTGCATCTGGGCTGGTAATCGAGGCTGGCTCTTTGTGTCAAAGTGGCTAAGATCCTCCACCAGGCAAGAGGGAAATGTTTCATTCTTACAGATAATATTTCCCTTAGTAACCATTCTGGTAGTCTCTGCTCTTAGAGATCAAGGCTTTTCAGGATGTAAGAAAGCAGTAGTTACTCAAAGAAGGTTATAATGTTGGAATGTCCTTGCGAGAAATATTGTTTCCTATTACTTTGCAGCTGGCTTTATCTTTATCTGTTATCCCAGCCCGATGAATGGCAGGGGGCAGATTTTTACTTTCTCAGTCTGAGCTAATTCTTACTTTCTCAAAACTCTGGGCTTCTTTGGAGGAAAATGTGATGGTTAGTGGGTCAGTGCTTGCCAATGTTTCCAAAATCTGTGAAAACTCGTAGCTATTCTAAATGAGAACAAACCATTAACAGTATTTGAAGAGCAGCTAGGTGGGAGCTGCCAGCTCAGCTGATAGGACAGCTGGGATCCCCCAGTCTTGGCAGGTGACAGAACATAGGACCCTGCCCCACTCTGGAGTCTCCTGTGCCCCACCTTCCTGGGTTTTCCATGTTGGGTATATCAGATGTACTCTTACTGACTTAATTTTTAAGAAGTAGATTCACATCTTGTACTTAAATAAATGCATCATGAAACGAAGGCTTTAATCACTACCATAAAAGGAGAAACAGTGTCACTTGCATAAATTCAAAGTAAAGAAGAAATAAGAGGATGACTAGTATCATTTTTTTTTTTTTTCTAGACGATTTCCTGTCAGATTGCTTGAGCTCGAGGCTTGCCTTGCCTTTAAAGAACAGGGTGGTGGTAGAGAGGATAATAACACATGTCAGAAAGGTGTTAAATCACATCCCATTCAGCACCAAACTGAGACTTTCTCCGTGATATGATCAGAAAGATGAGAGTTAACAGAGGAATCTCACTCCAGAATTCACTATTAGGGCTGGGTTCGTGTACCACCACAAATCATCTGTGGTGCCAACAGGACGTTGTGACCCACACTCTGGGAAACTGGCTTTGTGCTCTGAGACCACTGGCTACACAGCCCCAGACCCAGGATGGAATCAAGTGCCATCCTGGGTGTGGGATGTGTGGGACCTCGGGACAGGTGTCTAACCTCTCCAAGGCTGTTTCCTCATCTGTCCGATGGGGATAATAATTGTTATTACCTCTCATGATTGCTCTGAGAATTTAATGAGCTGATCCACGGAAAACCAATGGCTCCATGTCTGGCAGATACAAAGTTTTCCATAGATGTGAGCTAGGATGCCGAGACAAGCTTGTGTCATGTATCTGCTAAATAGCCGGTGCTTGGGTAGGTCCTAGAGGTCAGATTTAGGTCACAAGGGAAGTCCATCCAAATTGGTCAAGGGAGAAGGGCAAGCTGAGTGCTGAGGGATAATTCCTATTGGGTCAAGGTCATACGAGTAGGGCTGGAGACAAAGGTCAAAGCAAAATAGGTAAGAACCTTGGGTAGGTTCTTAAAATAGAACATCTGCCAAGAACAGGGTGGGAGCAAGAGAGAGGCCCCCCAAAATGTAGGCAAGCAGTGCTGAAGTGTGTCTGATCTCGCCCTCCATCTTTCTTTGTGTGGGTGGCTGTCCAAATTAAGGGAGACCTAGCTTCTCTAATCCTCAGCAACGCTGAGACAATTATGTCTAGGGTCCCTGGTCTTATCTCTGGAACAAGATTAGTTGGGTGTCATGCAATCATCATTTTTTTGTACTCCTACTGCATGCTGGGTATAGTGCAAGGCACTAGGCATGGTAGCACAGAGATGTGGTTGTCCAGGAAGGCTCAAAATGCAGAGTTCTGGAGACCTGAGATTAAGCACCTGAAGTTGAGTATTAGAGAGGCCAACTGTGCTGCGAAGAGCAGACAAGGGCACAGTACTGACAGAGGCCAGGGCCCACTGGGCTCAGGTTAGTGGTCTCAGGGTCTGTCTTTACTCTCCTGTTGTGGGTTAAAGTGTGTCCTCTAAAAAGATATGTTCAAATCTTAAGCCCCAGTACCTGTGCATGGGACCTTATTTGGAAATAGGGTCTTTGTAGATATAATCAATTAAGATGAAGTCGTACTAGATTAGAGTGGCCCTGATCCAATGACTGTCCTTATAAAAAGAGGGAAATTTGAACACAGACACACACACAGAGGTAAGATGGCCATGTGATGACAGAGGCAGACACTAGAGGGATGCAACTGCAAGCCAAGGTATGCCAAGAAACACTAGCTACCACCAGAAGCTGGAAGAGGCAAGGAAGGACTCTTCCTAGAGCCCTGGGTGGGAGCATGGCCTTCTGACATCTTCATTTTGGACTTCCAGCCTCCAGAACTGTGAGAAAATAAAATTTTGTTGTTAAAGCCCCCCAGTTTGTGGTTATTTGTTATGGCAGCCCTAGGAAACTTACATACCTCTGATCCAAGAGCATGCACCATCAGTAGAATGGGGGTGATCGAGTGGAGTGAGGGCCCAGCGTTCTGTGGCTATTGCTGATTCCCTGTTATTCATGAGTTACCTGTCCTCAATGTGCCTGAATATCCCAAAGTACTGCTTCATGCCCCTTCTCCAGGACTCTGATTCTTCCCACCCTCCCCTCAGTTTCCACCTTTCAAGAAGAGCCACTGAAAGTAGAAGGTAGAAGCCCTGGAGCAAAATAGGGGACAGGGAGGGGCATGATAGGAGGGGCAACATGCAGGGAAGGAGGAAGAGATGTGAAAAACAGAATCCCTTCCTGGAGGGTCAAGAGCAGACCACTGGTGCCCCAGGTCCCAGGCCCCAGAGCAGAAGTCACTCCCAGTGAGTGCTAAGTGCAGGAGGCCATGATACTAACACACCAGCTCTGTCCCAGCTTGGCCATCCTTTCTGCCTGGTCATCAGCACATGGCTTTAAAGACATTTGTTGCTTGAAGCACAGAAGCAGCTAATTGCAGTCATTGTTCATCTGGATCTGGGAGTGTGATCAGCATTCTTTGTGTGTCCTTTGGCTCCCTGGCCTCCTCTGGACCCTGCATGAAGGAGAGGGCTTTCTGCCTGGGCCCTGGGTCATGGCATGGGGCCTGAAGCCTAGCTAATGATTGAGAGTTCAACCTGAGACCTGATGGTCAGGGCTGGGGACTGATTGCTCCCTTCCCCACCTGTTCCAGGAATAGGTTCCTGTTCTACCTCACAATAGCCTTTATGAAAAGAAAAAAAAGAAAGACTCATCAGTTGAGTTTCACTTAATCTAAAGAGGTGCCTTAAAATAATCTGAGCCATTGGACAAAACTGGAAGGATTAGATCACAGATCTTTTGATATTGCATGGTGGTCATTGTTCTAAACCATTAAAACCATCGTCCATCTCGTATATTTTAAGCAGTTCCTTAAACCCATGTGGCCACTCCAAAGACCCACATTACCCTAACTCTAAATGCCGCCTTCCCTCTTTCCAAGGAATGATGGGCCCAGATACTGTTATTCTGCTGTACCCATGTAGACATGGATTTCAAACTCAAGGGTTTGGTTGTAGAGAAGCAAAGAGGTCAAGTGGAAAACAGGAATGGAGGAATGTTTTATGTTCATGTCATAGGGACCTCCAGGTAACTCCAGGCTGGGGCTTGGTGAAAATGTCTCAGGGGAACTTGGCTGCAATGCCCAAGGGAAAGGAGAGGCCCCAGTAAGCTTGCATTGTCTCTGTCAAATTTCAGGGAAAGGGTGCAAATCGCCATCCTTCCCTGGAATGGCATGAGAAGCCCAGTGTGATTACTGGGGACTTCTTGGAGATGGGTTCTCTTGTGTGAGGTCATGTGTTGAATGTGTGCACCTGGGAAAGTCTGATGAGAGACTCGGACACTTGGGCATAGCCTTCCTATTCCTAGTGATCCTTCTTAGGGGCTAGTGTGGGGTCTGCTGGGATTATAATCCTCAGGGATGCAGCTATGGCAGGGGACACTACACAAGACACCAGAAGCTAAATGAGCCCTGGAGTTGGAGGTGGGCAGGAGTATCTAAGCATCAGAAGAATCAAAGCTCAGAAAAATCAAGCCAAAGCCCTAAACAAAATGTCTGGAGCAGAGTGGGGACCAGTAGCTGAGGCTGAGGGCAAGGTGATGGGAGAAAATGAAGGAGAATGGGAGTCGGGTTAGTGATGGGAAGATGTACAGAACATATGGTGCTGATGGCTCTGCACTGTCACCTTTAATGGCCATTGGCCTGGCTTACACGTACAGGGACATGTACTCATTCCTACTGGGAAATCTCTAATCAAAGGCAAAGTCAGATAGATGGAGACTCATCATTAAGCCAGAGTGACAACCAAAATTCCCAAGAAGCTCAGTATTACCTGCCTCTAACACTGCCTGGAAAATCTCCAGGTGTAATGTCCTTTAATCCCATTGTTGCCATATATAACCCCCACTGCCCTGCTTTGTGAGTCATATGGAGACTCTGCCTCCTTTATGTGGGCTGCTAATTGTGATTTTTGTGTTTACATAAAGCACAGGGAGAGATGCTTTATCTGGAAACTAAAACCTCAGGTGAACAGGTACAGGTGCGAACCCATTGTTTGATACCCGGGGCTCTCTGTCGCTGAACTTGGCCCCAGCTGTAGGGTCAGTCAGGCCATAGTCGGGGTGTGGTTAAGGCCCTGTGTGTATTGAACACTGATGTCATGAGGGCAGGTTAGGGGCAGGGGAGTTGAGCTCGGAAATGAGAATACGATTCAGGGAGGATTTTCTCCTTTCCCCCATTTCCATCCCTATTCTGGAGGAAATGGTTGTACCATCATTGCATGCACAGAGCATAAATGATTTCTTTGTTAGCTTGTCTCCATAAAGTATCAAGAAAGAGGCATGAAATCTGAAGAGGTGTTCTCACCCTTGGGAGACCCAGACATCCTGCTCCCTTTTTTCTTCTCTTCTGTCCCTTCCCATCTCCCACAAGAGATGTTAACACTTCCCTCATCTCTCCCTGGCTCCCGGATAATTTTGGCCAGAGTAACAATCTGAAAACAGCTTTCTTCATGACTCTCTCTTGGTCAAAAATAATAATAAAGCAAATACTTTTCGTTGCTGACAATATGCTGGGCAGAGTTCTGAGCAGTTTGAGCATGCTAGTTCATGTATTCCTCACAACAACACTGTGGCGTACATACTATAATCAGCCCCATTTTAGAGAGGAGGGAACTGAGACCTGAAGGACTTAATTATTGTACCAGGTCAGGGAGCTGATATGTGGCAGAGCTGGGATTTGAACCTGGGATCTGAATCAAGAGTCCATGCCCTCATCCACTCTGCTTGAAGGATGAAGAACAAGTTCATTAGCCTGGCAGCCAGTGTCTTCTACCATCTGGGCCTCACCTACCTCGTCCCCTGTGGATGCATCTGTGTGCACTTTCAGTAGATGAGGTGCTTTCTTAACTCCACTAGGGTCAATTTCTGACAAAACATTAAGTGAAGTAAGAATAGAAGAAAACTTCATAAAGAGGACAAAGAAATTTATTAAAAATCAACAGTAAGCATTATACCAAGTAGCATAAGACATCCTTATTCAAGTTTTGAATAAGGCCAAGGTATTTGTTGTTACTGCTATCATTCAAAAAACTTGAAGGTTCTAATTGATAGAATACAACAATAAAAATAGGTTACTTAAGGGCTTCCCTGGTGGCACAGTGGTTGAGAGTCCGCCTGCCGATGCAGGGGACATGGGTTTGTGCCCCGGTCCGGGAAGATCCCACATGCCGCGGAGCGGCTGGGCCCGTGAGCCATGGCCGCGAGCCTGCGCATCTGGAGCCTGTTGCTCTGCAATGGGAGAGGCCACAACAGTGAGAGGCCCGTGTACTGCAAAAGAAAAAAAAAAATAGGTTACTTAAATATTGAAAGAGAAGGAGGAAATTACCACTATATGCTTTGAGGTCACTTTATACCTATAAAATCTAAAAACTTGAATACCTATAACATCTAAGAGCTTGAATAAAAAGGTGTTATAACTATTAAGAGAGTTTAGCTGGAAATAAAATGAATATGCAAAAATAAAATTTCCTTTTTCCACTATTAAAATGATTTTCAAAGTAAAATGGAATAAAAATTAATGACAAAGCTATAAAATACCTAATGATAAATGAAATAAGAAATGTAATAGCTATATGAAGAAAACTACATTTTTACAGATGAATATAAATTTTATCAAAGGAATAAATGAAAGGGTATACCATATTCTTGGACAGAAGAGTGACATCATAAAGATAAAAATTCTTCTGAAACCAGTATAAACATTTATTGCAATTCTGGTAAGAATCATAATATCACCTTTTTTTGGAGAGGTGGAGACTTGAAAAATATATTTGAAATTTCACATCAAATACTAAATGTGTGAAAATGGCTAAGAAGACTTTGAAAAAGAAGAAAAATAACTAGAGGGTACCTACCATACTATACATTACAATGTAACATAAAGCTACTATGATCAAAATAATCAGAGGGCTGGAAGAGGGAGTCCAGAAATAGATCTAAGGATCAATGGAAAATTAATGTGTGATAAATATAGTAATTCAAATCACTGGGGTTAATATTATTCATTAAAAAGAGGTGGAAGGACTGTTACCCATTTTGGAAAAAAATAGATCCCTATGTCAAATCTTATAATCAGAATTAATTTCATATGGAATAATTGTCTAAGAGTAGCCCCAAACTGGAAACAATCTAAATGGTCGTTAACTGGTGATTGGGTAAACAGAAAGTGGCTTATTCATATAGTGGAATACTATGCAGCAGTAAAAAGGATTGGCTACTGCTACCCTCAACAACCTGGATTAGCCTCAAAAACATTACGCTAGGGCTTCCCTGGTGGTGCAGTGGTTGAGAGTCTGCCTGCTGATGCAGGGGACACGGGTTCGTGACCCGGTCCGGGAAGATCCCACATGCCGCGGAGTGGCTAGGCCTGTGAGCCATGGCCGCTGAGCTTGCGCGTCTGGAGCCTGTGCTCTGCAACGGGAGAGGCCACAACAGTGAGAGGCCCGCGTACTGCAAAAAAAAGAAAAAAGAAAAAAACATTACGCTAAATGAAAGATGCCAAACACAAAATACTATACCTTGTATGATTCCATTTATATGAAATTTTTAGAAAAGGCAAAAATTATAGAGGTCAGTGGCTTCCTGGGGGCTGGAATAGGAGCAGGGATTGACTGAAAACAGGCATGAAGAAAATTTTGGGGGTGATATATGTGTCCTAAAACTGGATGGTTGTACAACTCCATTTACTATACAATTCATCAAACGGTAGAATTGGAATGAGTGATTTTTTTGGTATGTACATTGTCAATCAGTAAAGCTACTAACAGTGTTAAGAGTAAAAAAAGAAAAAGTATAAGATAATAAAACATTGGAGTAACATATCAGAAAATACTGTTTATAAATTTGTGATGGGAAATACTTTCTTAAGCAAGCCATAGAAAAGCTGTTAAGAAAAATATACATTTGGTAGCATAAAATTAACAAAATTCATGGTGAAAGACACATTTAAAATGTAAAAAATGCAAATAATAGACTTGGATTAAGTGTTTGCATCATTTGTAAAAGACAAGTGAATTTTTCTTTATACAAACCTCATAAAAATTAAAAGAGGCAAACGATCTAATCTCAAATTAGCAAATGATATTCACAAATGACAATACAAATAGACAATAAAATTTGCTTAGGTAGCCATGGAAATGAAAACAAAACTTACTGATTGACAAAATTTCTAACATTTGGTAATACTTAGTATTATCTGTGAGGGTGTGAGGAAATGAAGTCTGTTTTGGGGAGTGTAAATCAATTTAACACATTTAGAGATTAACTGGATTATAGCTCTTAAAATAAAAAATGTGCATGCCCTTGGTAAAATAATCCCTCTTCCTGCAATCTGCCTTCCAGAAAAAAATAGCGCAGATATGTCAAGACAAATGCATCAGTATGTTTGTTGGGTTATTTGAAAATAACAAGAATTAGGAACCAGGTGAATTTCTGTAAATAGGGCTACTTTTGAATATGTTTTGCTACCTCAAAATAATAACAAAACAATATAATATCATACAGCCTTAAAAAGAAGTAGAAATATTTATCTGAATTGACTTGGAAATCTGTATATTATATATATATTGTATTAGTTTTCTATTGCTCTGTAACAAATTACCACAGATTTAAGAGCTTAAAATAACACCTACTCATTAGCATATGGTTCTGTAGGTTGGAAGTCTGGCATGGCTGGGTTCTGTCCTCAGGTTATCACCAGGCTGAAATTGAGGTATTGACTGGAATCAGTTCTAATCTGGAAACTCTGGTGAAAAAAACAGCTTCCAGCTTCCTCCTTATTTTTGGCAGATTCAGTTCTTTGTGGTTTTAGGACTGAGGCGCCCATTTCCTTGCTAGTTGCCAACTAGAGATTGCTCTCAGCTCCTAGAGTCCACTTGCATTGTCACATGTCCCCTTCCATCTTTAAGTCAGGAGAGCATCATCAAATCCTTCTCATGATCTGAATCTCTGGCTTCTGTCTCTGAATGTTAGAGCCAGATTTAAAGAGCTCATGTGATTAGGTCAGGTGCACCTGGGTAATCTCTCTATCTTAAGGTGAACTGATTTTCAGAAGTCCTTCATAGTAATAATGCATAGATTTATTTGATTGAATAACTGGGAGAAGGTGTGTATACACTAGGGCCTGAGAATATTGGGGGCCATCTTAGAAAAAAGCTACTCAGAGATCAAAAGACTGAACATTGAAATAACATCAGACAATGTTATAATTTTTTGTTTTCAACAGTCATACATATTTTAAAGAATTTAAGAGGAGATAAATAGTCTATTATATTTACCATTTCTAATTTCTTTCTGATATTATTTCCCTTCCACCTAATAAGCTTCCTTTAGTGTTTATTTTAGATCAAATCTGCTGCCAGCAAATTGTTTTTCTTCATCTGAAATGTCTTTATTTTGCCTTTATCCTTGAAGGATATTTTTATTGGATATGGAATTGTAGGTAGACAACTTTTCTAGCACTTTAACAATGTTGTTCCACTGTCTCCTGGCCTCCATGCTTTCTAATGAGAACTCTGCTGTAATTTGAATTGTTGTTCCCTTATATCAGGGTTCTGGACTTTAGCACTGTTGACATTTTGGGCTGAATGAGTCTTTGTTTTGGGGCTGTCCTGTGTCCTGTAGGATCTTTAGCAGCATCTTTGGCTTACTAGATGCCAGTAGCATCCCACTCTCAGTGTGACAAATAAAAACGTCTCCAGACACTGCCAAATGTCCTCTGAGAGAGAAAACCACCCCAGATGAGAACCACTGTTATGTCCTTTATATAATGTGTAATTAAAAAAAAAACACCTTTCTTTCTTTCCTCCCTCCCTTCCTTCCTCCTTTCCTTCTTTCCCTCCTTCCTTCCTTTCTTCCCTTCTTTCCTCCCTTTCTCCCTCTCTCTTTTTCTCTCTCTGCTTGGTTTTCAGCAGTTTGATTATAGTGTATCTGGTCCTGGTTTTTTTGAGCTTATCCTATTTGAGGTCCACTGAATTTCTTGAATCTGTAAGTTTATATCCTATAAATTGGGGAAGTATTCAACCATTACTTGTTCAAATTTATTTTTTCTGCATCAGTTTCATTCTCTTCTCCTTTTGGGACAAAAATGATACAGATATTTAGAACTTTTTTTTTTAAATAAATTTATTTATTTATTTTTGGCTGTGTTGGGTCTTCGTTTCTGTGCGAGGGCTTTCTCCAGTTGCAGAGAGCGGGGGCCACTCTTCATCGCGGTGTGCGGGCCTCTCATGTCACAGCCTCTTCCATTGTGGAGCACAGGCTCCAGACGTGCAGGCTCAGTAGTTGTGGCTCACGGGCTTAGTTTCTCCGCGGCATGTGGGATCTTCCCAGACCCGGGCTCGAACCCGTGTCCCCTGCATTGGCAGGCAGATTCTCAACCACTGTGCCACCAGGGAAGCCTCAGATATTTAGAACTTTTGATATTGTTCCACAGCTCCCTGAAACCTGTTAATTTTTTTCAGTTTTTCTCTTCTATTGTTCAGATTAGATAATTTCTATTGATCTATCTTCTAGTTCATTGACTCTTTCTTGAGTCATTATTCTTTTGTTGAACCCATCTAGGGAATTTTAAATTTCAGTTTTATAGTATTGTATTTTTCAGTTCTAAAACTTTTACTTGGTTCTTTTTTGTAGTTTCTATTGTTTTGCTGAAAATATCTCTCTTCTCATTCACTTAAAGGGTGTTTGCCTTTACTTCATGGAACATAGTTACTGTAGATGTTTTAAAATCTTTGTCTAATAATCTCAACATCTGAATTACTCAGGTTTGGCATCTGTTATCTTTTCTTTGAGAATTAATGAGATTTTCTCAGTTTTTTGTTGAGTAATTTGAAATGCTATATCCATTTCCTATTGCTGATGTAACAGATTACCACAAATTTATTGGTTTAAGACAGCACAGACATATTCTCTTATAGTCACGGAGCTCAGAAGTCTAAAGTTAAGGTGTTGGCAGGGCTGCATTCCTCCTGGAGGCTTTAAGGGAGAATGTCTTTTCTTGTCTTTTCCATCTTCTGGAAGTTCCTATATTCCTTGGCTTGTGGCCTCTTTCTCCATCTTCAAAATATATCACTTCAACCTCTGGTTTTATCATAACATCTACTTTTTGTTTGATCCCAATCTTCCTGCTCTTCTTTTTTTTTTTTTTTTTTTTTTCGGTACGCGGACCTCTCACTGTTGTGGCCTCTTCTGTTGCGGAGCACAGGCTCCGGATGTGCAGGCTCAGCGGCCATGGCTCACGGGCCCAGCCGCTCTGCGGCATGTGGGATCTTCCCGGACCGGGTCACAAACCCGTGTCCCCTGCATCGGCAGGCGGACTCTCAACCCCTGCGCCACCAGGGAAGCCCTTCCTGCTCTTCTTATATTAAACCTCTTGTGAGCACATTGAGCACACCCAGAGAATCCAGGATAATCTCCCATCTCAATATCCTTAACTTCATCACATTTGTGAAATCCCTTTTACCATGTAGGGGATTCACCATCCCTTTTACTTCATATTTATAGGTTCTGGGGGTTAAGACATGGGTGTCTTTTGGGAGGGACATTATTGAGCCTACCACAGATTGCATCCTGTACATATTGAATATTGTGTTATGAGCCTCTGGATTTTGTTAAAACCCTCTGGAGAATGTTGTGGGGTTTTTTTGGTGGGGAGGGGGTTTGTTTTTCTAAAGCAGCTAATCAATTCTGTAAGGTTCAGACTGCAAGTCCTGTGTTCTGTAGGCTCTGGTTCCAATGCCAATTTAGTTTTCAAAGCCACTGTATCACTATTTGGGCCTGCCTACTCAGGTACCAGTCGGGGATCTGGGAGATGGTCTATACCACAGTTCAGTTCTTAGAGCTTTTGCTATGCTGCTTTGGTTGATTCTACATATGAGCAGCTTGAGAGTGAGCCTAGGATTTCATACTTCAATTTAGAGGATAGCTTTTCCCAGCCCTTTCCAGTTTGTGATTGTCCCCATACTCTCTGGCTTCCAGGTCTCCATTTTTTTTCTCTCTGTTTAAAAATCTGAGACTTTAGTCTTCCTTCACAGTTCCACACTTTATGTGAATGGTTGCACCTTGGGGTAAATCAGTCAGAAAGAAGAGACACAGAAAAATAACAGGATTCCTCCCACACGCTTCACATCAAAGAGGCCCATCCCCTGTAAATTGGTACAGCCACTACGGAGAACAGTATGGAGTTTCCTAAAAACTAAAAATAGAACTACTATATGATCCAGCAATCTCACTCCCTCCTGAGCATATATCCAGAGAAAACTCTAATTCAAAAGATACATGCAACCCTGTATCACAGCAGCACTATTTACAATAGTTGATGCATGGAAGCAACCTAAATGTCCATCAACAGAGAAATGGATAAAGAAGATATGGTACACATATACAATGGAATACTACTGAGCCATTAAAAAGGATGAAATAATGCCATTTGCAGCAACATGGATGGACCTAGAGATTGTCATATTAAGTGAAGTAAGTCAGAAAGAGAAAGACAAATACCATATGTCACTTATATGTGGAATCTAAAAAATGATACAAATGCACTTATTTACAAAACAGAAACAGACTCACAGACAAAGAAAACAAACTTATGGTTACCAAAGGGGAAAGTGAGGGAGGAATAAATTAGGGGCTTGGGATTAACAGATACACACTACTATGTATGAAAAAGATAATCAAAAAGGACCTACTGTATAGCATATGGAACTACATTTAATATCTTGTAATAACCTATAATGGAAAAGAATCTGAAAAAAGAATATATGTATATTCTTATATATGTCTATATCTATTTGAATCACTTTGCTGTACACCAGAATCTAACACAACGTGGTAAATCAACTATAATTCAATTTAAAAAAACTAAGCCCATTCCTCTGGCCAAAGAGCAGGATTTTCTCTCAGTTTTTGGTGCCTGTGTGGCGACAGTGCTGCACCTGCTGTAGAAGTGCAAGCTCATGATGGAGGTTTGCCGAGGACCAGCAGAGAGGAAAGGAGGAAAAGAGATGGAGATGCCCTCACAGTCTCTGTCTCACAGCCGCCCCCCCCCCCTCTTTCCAGTCTTCTGGCCAGAAAAATAAAGTTTCTTTTGGAGATTTTTTTTCCGTTTGTGCCTGCCATACAGCTCTGGGATTTAGGACCCCTAAATCTAAGTCTAAGCTGGAGAATTTGGGCTCAAAAAATTAAATCAGGAAATTCACTGCTATATTGGTTCTTTGAGTTTTCATTTTCCTTCCCAGCAAGCCTGCTATTATTTACTTTTTAGAATCCTCATATAGTTTCTTTATCTAGTTTGTCCAGAGATTTTATCAGTAAACGGGAGGAGAGAGAGAGAGAGAGAGAGCAGAGCATACTCGTTCCATCTTCCCCAGAACTGGATGTCCCAGGTAGATTATTTTTTCATTATTTTGTGTTTGATTTTTTTGTTGTGCTAAATTTAATCTGCAAAAACATTTTTGGTTCCTATCCAGTAATACACTGCAACCCACAGCTTTAAAAACACTGTACTAGACATCTAAGGAGCTATATTATATTACTAGTGGTACACATGCCTTTTAAATCTAAAACATGTTTTAATATAAAACATTATTGTTAAAAATTGTATTTCTTTTGCTGTCTGTCATGGTTTCCTTTGACTATAAGAATAGTTATTTTAATAAATATATTTTGGGTTTAAGACTGTTAATTTTTACTGAGTTGTTTTTTCTTTTGATTAGCTATTTCTTTTTTTTTGAATTTTAGTTTATTTTTTTATACAGCAGTTTCTTAATAGTTATCCATTTTATACATATTAGTGTATACATGTCAATCCCAACCTCCCAATTCATCACACTGCCACCCCCACCCCCTGCCGCTTCCCCCCTTGGTATCCATATGTTTGTTCTCTACATCTGTGTCTCAATTTCTGCCCTGCAAACCAGTTCATCTGTACCATTTTTCTAGATTCCACATATATGTGTTAATATATGATATTTGTTTTTCTCTTTCTGACTTACTTCACTCTGTATGACAGTCTCTAGATGCAACCACGTCTCTACAAATGATCCAATTTCGTTCCTTTTTATGGCTGAGTAATATTCCATTGTATATATGTACCACATCTTCTTTATCCATTCATCTGTCAATGGGCATTTAGGTTGCTTCCATGACCTGGTTATTGTAAATAGTGCTGCAGTGAACATCAGGGTGCATGTGTCTTTTTGAATTATGGTTTTCTCTGGGTATATGCCCAGTAGTGGGATTGCTGGGTCATATGGTAATTCTATTTTTAGTTTTTTAAGGACCCTCCATACTGTTCTCCATAGTGACTGTATCCATTTATATTCCCACCAACAGTGCAAGAGCATTCCCTTTTCTCCACACCCTCTCCAGCATTTGTTGTTTGTAGATTTTCTGTTGATGCCCATTCTAACTGGTGTGAGGTGATACCTCATTGTAGTTTTGACTTGCATTTCTCTAATAATTAGTGATGTTGAGCAGCTTTTCATGTCCTTCTTGGCCATCTGTATGTCTTCTTTGGAGAAATGTCTATTTAGGTCTTATGCACATTTTTGGATTGGGTTGCTTGTTTCTTTGATACTGAGCTGCATGAGCTGTTTATATATTTTGGAGATTAATCCTTTGTCTGTTGATTCATTTGCAAATATTTTCTCCCATTCTGAGGGTTGTCTTTTCGTCTTGTTGGTAGTTTCCCTTGCTTTGCAGAAGCTTTTAAGTTTCATTAGGTCCCATTCGTGTATTTTTGTTTTTATTTCCATGACTCTAGGAGGTAGATAAAAAAAGATCTTGCTGTGATTTATGTCAAAGAGGGTTCTTCCTATGTTTTCCTCTAAGAGTTTTATAGTGTCTGGTCTTACATTTAGGTCTCTAATCCATTTTGAGTTTATTTTTGTGTATGGTGCTAGGGAGTGTTCTAAATTCATTCTTTTACATGTAGCTGTCCAGTTTTCCCAGCACCACTTATTGAAAAGACTGTCTTTTCTCCATTGTATATCCTTGCCTCCTTTGTCATAGATTTGTTGACCACAGGTGTGTGGGTTTATCTCTGTACTTTCTATCCTGTTCCATTGATCTATATCTCTGTTTTTGTGCCAGTACCATATTGTCTTGATTACTGTAGCTTTGTAGTATAGTCTGAAGTCAGGAAGTCTGATTCCTCAAGCTCCATTTTTTTTCCCTCAAGACTGCTTTGGCTATTTGGAGTCTTTTGTGTCTCCATACAAATTTTAAGATTTCTTCTTCTAGTTCTGTAAAAAATGCCATTGGTAATTTGATAGGGACTGCATTGAATCTGTAGATTGCTTTGGGTAGTATAGTCATTTTCACAAGGTTTATTCTTTCAGTCCAAGAACATGGTATATCTCTCTATCTGTTTGTATCATCTTTAATTTCTTTCATCAGAGTCTATAGTTTTCTGCATACAGGTCTTTTGTCTCCCTAGGTAGGTTTATTCCTAGGTATTTTTTTCTTTTTGTTGCAATGGTAAATGGGAGTGTTTCCTTAATTTCTCTTTCAGATTTTTCATCATTTGTGTATAGGAATGCAAGAGATTTCTATGCATTAATTTTGTATCCTGCAACTTTACCAAATTCATTGATTAGCTCTAGTAGTTTTCTGGTGGCGTCTTTAGTATTCTCTATTTATAGTATCATGTCTTCGGCAAACAGTGACAGTTTTACTTCTTCTTTTCCAATTTGAATTCTTTTATTTCTTTTTCTTCTTTGATTACTGTAGCTAGGACTTCCAAAACTATGTTGAATACTAGTGGTAAGAGTGGACATCCTTGTCTTGTTCCTGATCTTAGTGGAAATGGTTTCAGTTTTTCACCATTGAGAATGATGTTTGCTGTGGGTTTGTCATATATGGCCTTTATCATGTTGAGGTAGGTTCCCTCTATGCCCACTTTCTGAAGAGTTTTTATCATAAATGAGTGTTGAATTTTGTCAAAAGCTTTTTCCACATCTATTGAGATGATCATATGGTTTTTATTCTTCAATTTGTTAATATGGTGTATCACATTGATTGATTTACGTATATTGAAGAATCCTTGCATCCCTGGGATAAATCCCACTTGATCATGGTATATGATCCTTTAATGTGTTTTTGGATTCTGTTTGCTAGTATTTTGTTGAGGATTGTTGCATCTATATTCATCAGTGATATTGGTCTGTAATTTTCTTTTTTTGTAGTATCTTTGTCTGGTTTCGGTATCAGGGTGATGGTGGCCTCATAAAATGAATTTGGGAGTGTTCCTTCCTCTGCAATTTTTTGGAATAGTTTGAGAAGGATGGATGTTAGCTCTTCTCTGAATGTTTGATAGAATTCACCTGTGATGCCCTCTGGTTCTGGGCTTTTATTTGTTGGAAGATTTTAAATCACAGTTTCAATTTCATTACTTGTGATTGGTTTGTTCATATTTTCTATTTCTTCCTGGTTCAGTCTTGGAAGGTTATACCATTCTGAGAATTTGTCCATTTCTTCCAGGTTGTCCATTTTATTGGCATAGAGCTGCTTGTAGTAGTCTCTTAGGATGCTTTGTATTTCTGCCTTGTCTATTGTAACTTCTCCTTTTTCATTTCTAATTTTACTGATTTGAGTCCTCTTCCTATTTTTCTTGATGAGTCTAGTGGTTTATCAATTTTATTAATGGTTTATCAATTTTGTTTATCTTCTCAAAGAACCAGCTTTTAGTTTTATTGATCTTTGTTACTGTTTTCTTTCTTTCTATTTCATGTATTTCTGCTCTGATCTTTGTGATTTCTTTCCTTCTAACAACTTTGGTTTTGTTGGTTCTTCTTTCTCTAATTCCTTTAGGTGTAAGGTTAGATTGTTTATTTGAGATTTTTCTTGTTTCTTGAGGTAGGCTTGTATTGCTATAAACTTCCCTCATAGAACTGCTTTTGCTGCATCCCATAGGTTTTGGATCGTCGTGTTTTCATTGTCATTTGTCTCTAGGTATTTTTTGATTTCCTCTTTGATTTTTTCAATGATCTCTTGGTTATTTAGTAACGTATTGTTTAGCCTCCATGTGTTTGTGTTTTTTACGGTTTTTTTTCCCTGTAATTGATTCTTAGTCTCATAGTGTTGTGGTCAGAAAAGATGCTTGATATGATTTCAATTTTCTTAAATTTACTGGGGCTTGATTTGTGACCCAAGATGTGATCTATCCTGGAGAGTATTCCGAGCACACTTGAGAAGAAAGTGTAATCTTTCTTTATAGGACATTTGGATGGAATGTCCTATAAATATCAATTAAATCCCTCTGGTCTGCTGTGTCATTTAAAGCTTGTGTTTCCTCAGTAATTTTCTGTTTGGATGATCTGTCGATTGGTATAAGTGAGGTGTTAATGTCCCCCACTATTATTGTGTTACTGTCATTTTCCTCTTTTAGAGCTGTTAGCAGTTGCCTTATGTATTGAGGTGCTCCTATGTTGGGTGCATATATGTTTATAATTGTTATATCTTCTTCTTGGATTGATCCCTTGTTCATTATGTAGTGTCCTTCCTCGTCTCTTGTAACATTCTTTATTTTAAAGTCTATTTTATCTGATATGAATATTGCTACTCCAGCTTTATTTTGATTTCCATTTGCATGGAATATCTTTTTCTATCCCCTCACTTTTAGTCTGTATGTGTCCCTAGGTCTGAATTGGGTCTCTTGTAGACAGCATATAAATGGGTTTTGTTTTTGTATCCAGTCAGCCAGCTTATGTCTTTTGGTTGGAGCATTTAATCCATTTACACTCAAGGTTATTATCAATATGTATTTTCCTATTACCATTTTCTTAATTGGTTTGGGTTTGTTTTTGTAGGTCCTTTTCTTCTTTTGTGTTTCCCACTTAGAGAAATTCCTTTAGCATTTGTTGTAGAGCTGGTTTGGTGATGCTGAATTCTCTTAGGTTTTGCTTGTCTGTGAAGCTTTTGATTTCTCCATCGAATCTTATAGAGATCCTAGCTGGGTAGAGTACTCTTGGTTGTAGGTTCTTCCCTCTCATCACTTTAAATATGTCATGCCACTCCCTTCTGGCTTGTAGAGTTTCTGCTGAGAAATCAGCTGTTAACCTTATGGGAGTTCCTTTGTATGTTGTCATTTTTCCCTTGCTGCTTTCAATTATTTTTCTTTCTTTTTATTATTTGCGAATTTGATTACTATGTGTCTCAGTGTGTTTCTCCTTTGGTTTATCCTGCATAGGACTCTCTGTGGGGTGGCTTGGGTGGCTGTTTCCTTTCCCATGTTAGGGAAGTTTTCCACTATAATCTCTTCAAATATTTTCTTGGGTACTTTCTCTCTCTCTTCTCCTTCCGGGACCCTTATAACGCGAATGTTGTTACGTTTAATGTTGTCCCAGAGATCTCTTCGACTGTCTTCATTTCTTTTCATTCCTTTTTCTTTATTCTATTCTGCAACAGTGAATTCCACCATTCTGTCTTCCAGGTCACTTATCCGTTCTTCTGCCTCAGTTATTCTGTTATTGATTCCTTCCAGTGTATTCTTCATTTCAGTTATTGTATTGTTCATCTCTGTTTGTTTGTTCTTTAATTCTTCTATGTCTTTGTTAATCATTTTTTGCATCTTCTCGATCTTTGCTTGCATTCTTTTTCCAAGGTCCTGGATCATCTTCACTATCATTATTCTGAATTTTTTTCTGGAAGGTTGCCTACCTCCACTTCATTTGGTTGTTTTTCTGGGGTTTTATCTTGTTCCTTCATCTGGTACATACCCCTCTGCCTTTTCATCTTGTCTATGTTTCTGTGAATGTGGTTTTTGTTCCACAGGCTGCAGGATTTTAGTTCTTCTTGCTTCTGCTGTCTGCCCTCTGGTGGATGAGGCTATCTAAGGGGCTTGAGTAAGTTTCCTGATGACAGGGACTGGTGGTAGGTAGAGCTGGCTGTTGTTCTGGTAGGCAGAGCTCAGTTAAACTTTAATCTACTTGTCTGCTGATGCGTGGGACTGGGTTCCCTCCCTGTTGGTTGCTTGGCCTGAGGCAACCCAACACTGGAGCCTACCCGGGCTCTTTGGTGGGGTTAATGGCGGACTCTGGAGCACTCACGCCAAGGAGTACTTCCCAGAATTTCTGCTGCCAGTGTCCTTGTCCCCACGGTGAGCCACAGCCACCACCCCCCCTCTGCAGGAGACCCTCTAACACTAGCAGGTAGGTCTGGTTCAGTCTCCTATGGGGTCAATGCTTCTTCCCCTGGGTCCCGATGTGCACACTACTTTGTGTGTGCCCTCCAAGAGTGGAGTCTCTGTTTCCCCCAGTCCTGTTGAATTCCTGCAATCAAATCCTGCTAGCCTTCAAAGTCTGATTCTCTAGGAATTCCTCCTCCTGTTGCCAGACCCTCAGGTTGGGAAGCCTGACGTGGGACTCAGAACCTTCACTCCAGTGGGTGGACTTCTGTGGTATAAGTTTTCTCCAGTTTGTGAGTCACCCACCCAGCAGTTATGGGATTTTATTTTATTGTGACTGTGCCCCTCCTACCGTCTCACTGTGGCTTCTCCTTTGTCTTTGGATGTGGGGTATCTTTTTTGGTGAGTTCCAGTGTCTTCCTGTCGATGATTTTCCAGCAGTTAGCTGTGATTCCGGTGTTCTTGCAAGAGGGAGTGAGAGCACGTCCTTCTACTCCGCCATCTTGAACCAATAACCTAGGTAGATTAGTAATAACATAAATGACGAAGTGGCTGTGGCTTTAGATAAGAAAGTGAAATACGTCACTAGTCTTGGACATGATGATTCTTCTTATCTGCAGAAAGAACCTATACTGAATTCTCCAAGTTCGTCTAGGGGCAGATTATTAATACTTTTTAATTGATCCCGGTAAATATTTTTTGCTCATTTGATGTCTGTAGGAAGTTCCTTTATCTTTCTGCATATGAAATAGTAGTCATCATCATCATGATGGTTTTCCTCTTGTTTCTCCTCAGTCCTTGAGTGCTTACTATTTTCCAGGACCCACGCTAAGGACTTACATACATTATGTATCTTTGAAGTAGCCCCGTCAGTGTATACTTTGCAGATGTTCCAGGCTTGGGCTTGTTCAATAATGGCTTCTTTAAGAACCTGGACCATGTCTATTTCATTCTTTTACCCAGCACTTAACCTGGTTCCTGGTGTATAGTAGTTTCTCAGTAAATATGTGCTCAGTGAATGAATGGATGCAAGACCACCCCCCACCCCAACACTGCTTTATAGCCTACTTGAGGAGAACCTAGGAATTTGTACATGCTTCTCTTTCCTCACTGCAGCTGAAGGGAGAGACCCTTTCAAAGAAACACACCAGTTTTGCACTTCATCTATTCCCTCAACAAATATGTGCACCAGGCAGCATACTGTCTGCTGGGGATACAGTGAGGAAAGGCAGATGGGATCCTAGCCCCACGGAGCTTGCCTTCTGATGTGTGAGAGGCAGAAAAGAAATAACTGATAAACAAATGAGATAATTTCAGGGGGTGATAAGGGATAGGGAGAAATAAAAGAGGGTAATGGATAGAACCTGGGGGTGTGGGGCTGCTTTAGTTTGGATGGTCAGGGAGGTTCTCTGCAGAGGTCACGTTTGAGCTGAGTTTTGAGAAAGAAGCCTTCAGACAATCATTCATCTGCAGGTCACATCCCAACATGGAATTTTCCTCTTGCTTAACATGCTCATTGTTTTCACTGAGACCATTAGGAGTGTAAATAGCACTCTAAGAGAAATGTTTTAAAAAAGGCTAAGGAGAATCAGTCCCTTTCATATTATTAAAGGGATCCTAGAGTCCACCCAGTGATTTGTTGTAGCCCAGATTTTTTTTTTAAATCAAAGATTAATTTAAAGAAAGAATTGTAATTTAATTTGTCTCCTAGGTCCATGGTTTCAGGGTTTTACCACCAAAAAAACCCCAACCCTTAATTAATTAAGTTGATTTCTCACGGGATTGCAATGTCTGTAGACAAGGTTGGTAATAATTCTAGACAAAGATAAAGATGCTTGACTTTTTTTTTTAGATTGCCTGTATAGCCTTATGGGAGGTAAACATGTTGGTTTGTTCGAGTTTTTTAAAATTAAAAGGAACAGGGAATTCCCTGATGGTCCAGTCGTTAAGACTCAGCACTTTCACTGCTGGGGCCCGGGTTCAATACCTGGTCGGCAATAATTTAAATTACGTTAAAAATTGTAACTGTCCCTGCCTGTGAGGTCAAGGATTTTTCTCTTACATTCACCAGTGTGTTTTCAGAAACCAGAACAGCACTTGGTACCAAGTAAGTATTTGACATTTGTCAAATGAATACATGCTTCTGGGGAAGTTTTCCTGATCTAATGCAATAATAAGGCTTTAATTAAAACCAGCATGATTCATTAGTATTCAGGTTTTTTTGGTGGTTAGTTGACAGTGAAGCTTGAATCATATGCATCCTGGAATTTGGTTTGTGAGCTCCTGAAATAATACTATCACATCTACACTTCATTGTGGACTCATTCTGTGCCAGCAGCTTTCCACATTTAAATCCTCAACAACTCTGCCTTTTTTGCAGATGAGAAAACTGTGATGGAGAGAGATTCAAGGTCATGCAGCTGATTGGTAGCAGATCCAGAATTTGGATCTCAGTCCAACTCTGAAACTTGTTCTCTTAAACCATTATGCTCTGGAAAGGCAGGAAGTATGGGGATCAGTCTCTGGGTCTCTGGAGCTGAGTTTCCTGGCTTTAAATCCTGGCCCTGATGTGTGACATTGGACAAGTGGCTTGAACTTTCTGTGCCTCAGTTTCATCCTTTCTAAAATGGAGATAAGTATAGACCTCACCTAATAAGTTAAGATAATTAAGTTTTTAAGGAAAGCATATAATAAGCAGTTCACGGGATGAACTTCCTATCATCATTTCTGAGCACAGAGAGTTTGGGTGTTTAGTCTTTTGAGCTGGTGGGAATACCAGGCTGGAGCCATCTATGGTCTTGAACTTTGGTGCCAGGCTGCCTTCCTGTTTCTGCAGTCACTCTGTGCACTAGACTGCAGTTTCTGTCAAACGCTACCCTCACCTGGTCTGCTGGTTTGGGTTGTGTGTCAAGCTGGCAGCTAATTTTCTCAGGGCAGTTGGTTGGAATGGGACTCCGAGGCTGTGCCCAAAGTCATAAAACACCCAGACTCAGCTTAAACGGCCATCACATCTCCTTGTGATGCGTACGGATTGCTGCAGCTTTATTGATTGGGCAGCAATCTTGCTCTTAAGAAAAACTCTATGCTTAACACACACAGACCAGTTTTGTCGTTTTGTGCTCTCTTTCCTTTTGGCATTTTAACCAAGTTTGTGAACTGTTCCAGTGAGTGTTTTAAAGTGGTTGTCTGTCAGTGAATCTCTCTTGCTCCATGGGTCAGAAACTGAGATGACTGGGTTTTTTCTTTTTTTTTCTCTGTAAACATAATTATTTTTCTTTCTTTCTTTTTTCTTTATTTTGTTGAGGTGTAGTTGATGTATGATATTGGCATGGACATATATACACTACCAAATGACTGGGTTTTTAAGATACCATTGCCTCTTTGATCTACCTCCCTCTCCATGCCTGATGTAGGATCGTCTTTCTGAAACACCAATCTGGTTGTGTCACTCTTTTGCTTGAAAATCTTCAGTGGTGAGGAAACTTTGGGGGGAGGTGATAGAAATATTGATTATCATGCTTTCAGTGGTGGTTAAATGTCAAAACTCATCAAGTGCTATATTGACATCCCATCATTAAAAGTGGTGCATTTGTATCATATGTAAACTACACCTCAATACAACAAAAGTAGTCAGGAGCTCCATCAATTGCATGTACTGTTATTTCTTCTAGGAAAACTCTTCTCAGCCCTTCCCAGTGAGGGGATTTCCCTCTCTCCCTTCCTTTCCAGATCCCCTTTGTGCCAGGCTCTGTGCTGTGCACAAGAGCCACAAAGGTGGAGACAACGCGGCTCAGCCTCCCTGAGTCACACTGAGCAAGCCTATTTCCTGCCCTTACAGAGCGTTTTTGTCTGCAGTGAGTCTTTTTTTTTTTTACTTCTTCTGGCACATGGGATCTTCAGAACAAAGGAAAAGGAGGGGAGGCATAGGCAGGTAGAAGGGCCTGGATACTGGCAAGTGATGTAAATAAGCTCTCCAAAGCCTCTCTTTTGTGCCTTCTTAAGAAGTCTCCCATCAGCCCTGTAACAAATAGAAGCAAGAGAGCAGAGGAGTTAAGAGTTTGGACTCTGGAGACAGTCTTTCCAGGTGGCCAGCTTGGTCCTTACTAACTGTGTGACTTTGGGCAAGTTACTTAACTTCTCTGTACCTTGGTTTCCTATCCGTAAGCTAAAGAGGACAATAATAGTTTTCACCTCAGAGGATTAAGTGAATTAATATATGTAAAGTACTAATTACAGTATGTAGCTCATAATAAAGGTTATATAAATCTTGCTTTTATCATTATTGTCCACCAAGTATACTGAGATGAGTAAGAGCCCTCCTTGAAGGGCCATTTTTTTTCTAGTGAAGTTTAGATAATCAACAAGTGAACAAATCAATACCAAGATGAGGCCACATTGCAATAACTGCTATGAAAGGAACAAAGAAGGTAATATGCTTGGAAGTAGTTATTTTTGGAGGAGAGGAGGGACTCTGGTTGATGTGGTGGGGAGTGGGCCTCTGTGAAGTGGGTACATTTGGACTAACGCCTGAACAGTAGAAGATTCTGTGGTTGAGAAAGTTTGACTTGAGAGGTGAGAAACCTGGCTTTGAATCTCAGCTTCACTGACTATCTTTGTGGCTTTAGGCAAGTTACTTTCATTCTTAGTGTGATGGTTCTGCATGTGATAGTTAGGTAAACTGTCCGATGGTGTGTAGTAGGTACTCTATACATTTTATTTCCATTCCTAGCAGGAAATTGAATGTTGAGTGCTGTGCTATCACTTAATTTAGGGTGAAAATGACTTAATTTAAAGCCAAAGATCACATTCTCTTAATAGTTCAAGCCCCCTGCACTATTGCATCCTTCTTTCCTTTATCTTCTCATTAAATCATATTCTTCATTAGATGGGATCCAGTATGCCTAAAGGTGCTGGCTAGCTCAGGTAGTTTATACCTTAGGGAGCAGCCCATGGAGAGGATTTTAATTCAGGGGGCAAAAGGAAGCTTACTGTAGTGATAATGGAAGAAAAGCTTTTTCTAAGATAGTTCTCCAAATTTGTGACACTTCTATGTAGCTCATTAAAAGATGGTTCAGGCCACTGGATGGGCCAGTCTCTCAGCCTTGAGACTTCTGAGCTGACTGATGTCCCCAGTGTAGGATTCAGCTTGAGTTGTAGATGCTGAGCAGAGTGAGGGTGGGTTCAGACCCAGCTGTCTCCATCTGGAGGTGGGGGAGAACTTTCCCACCTGTAATTCATAGAAGAGATGCCAAGAGGAGGTGGATGGCCATGAAGTTCTCTGTGTTCATTGCATCAGAGAAGGTGAGAATAATGATGGGATAGGGCCTCTGAGACCATGGGTGTGTGGCATCCTCTCTATCAGCCCTGTAGCTCTGTCACCATAGGGGAACACGTTTCAGACATGAATATATAGTGTGCTGTTCTGGCATGAATGAAGCAAGTCTGGAAAAGAGTAACTTCCCAATATTATTTGTCATATCAAAAGTAACAGGATCTACTCCCTCATCTCACCTTGCTCCCACTAGGAAAAGTAAAATAAAAATTCCACATCACTGACATGCCACAAGCTGACCTATTGAATGGTTTAGTAAAGGAAAGAGAACACATTTCCTTATTTCCTAGTAAGTGCCGATGTTTTATGTGCATGATTTGGTTTGTTTCGTACCTTATCCCTGTGATGTTGGGGATACTTATCTCCACTTGATAGATGAGGGATCTAAGGTTTAGAAGATTTAAGCCATTTGTCCATGGTCATGTGACTAGGAAACAGGGGTCGATTCAAAATCCCACCTGTTTGACTCCAGAGACCATGAATTTCCACTCACTGAATTACCTTTCCTACTCATGATAGGAACTTTGGCAAGTTGCTTTCCTGCTCAAGGGTTTTAGGGAGCATCTAGTTAATGAGACTTTGTGACTGGTCTGGCTAGGTACTGGGGCTACAGAGATAAATGAGACATATATTCTTCAAATTGCTCTCATGCATTATGAGTTCACAATGTTGTGAATGGTAGGTGTTCTAGACACTTCATAAAAGATGAAGGTGGTAAATACAGTAACTTCTTAACAAGACCAGTGATTTAAAAAGTCCTGATGCTATTGCAGTTATTTTTTTGGCCCCAGGCAGTTATTTAGGGTGTTAAGCAAGTTGCAACGTAAGACACATAGAAATAATGAGCAGATGAAATGTCAACATTTTCAAAGGCCAGGAGGAAAATTCAATTTGTGTTCCATCCTGTCCTTGGCAAATAGTCAGTTTCCTCCCCCTCCCTTTTCCTGTTAATCACAAGTGAATGTGAACCTGGCTTGTTTACTTCTTGGATCTGTTTGCTCACTGGCATCCACACAGCTTTGGGACTGGAGTTTTCATTTCCTTTGTCATCTTGATGAATGCCCGCACAATTACATAGCAAAATGGCTGTGAAGTACAATGAAACCAATTCAGCAGTGGAGCTTAGTCTATGGGGAAGGCTAGTTAACATTCTACCAGCGAGGAAATAACCTATGATGGCATCTACCATGTTGTGCAAAGAGTTTTGAAGAAATTTGCCTCAGAGTTTTGACCTATAACAAGTCAAAAATCTTAAGCCGGATCTTAAAACCGGATGTAAGGGCACCAGCTGAGGTGGAGAACCTCACTGTTCATACAGTTGCTGTTGAACTACTTTTCAGGAAGAGTCTGTAAAATTAAGGAAAAAGTGTTTTCTGGTTGATGGTTTGGTCAATTGCTTTGATTTTTTCACTTGATATTTCAATAGTTCAGAATAGAAAATAAAATCTCAGTGTCTGGGTAATTCAAATGAAGGCTGACTTTCCCCAATTTATCTAAGTAATTTAATCCCAATTTGTATGGTCAGGAATACATGGCGATCATAGCTATTTGTTAGCTAATTTTCAGCCTTACCCAAAGCTTACCTAAAGGCCACCTCCTCTGACTAGGTAGGGTCCTCATATTTGATAACCCAAATGATGCCTTCTCCTTTGCTTTTATAGCGTTATATATTTGCAACGTCTATCTCTTCCCTAGAGTATGTACTCCTCGAGGACAGGGTCTGCAGTCTCTTCAGCCTTGTTACAGTGCCTGGCACATAGGTGCTCCATAGAGGCTGTTAAATGAGTGCCTGTGAGATGATCATGCACCTCGTAGAGCCCCTGGACATACATATGAATGATAATTCTCCCTAACAGTTTCCAAACTTGAGAGTTCTATATGCTTTTGAGGTTGGTTTGTGGTTAACTAATATCCAGCAGAATTGTGGATTTTTTTCCCCTTCACAAATGGCATTTTTAAAGGTGGTAGGGAAAGAAACTTTGGATGAAGTCCTTGAAATGAAGGACCCAAAGAGATCCTCATGACCTCTGCCATGAGAACAGACCCTTGGAATTGCTTATCCAGCTATGACTCAGTGCTGACCCATCTTAGATGTCCTTGTGATCAGTGACATGCGTTGGAGACATGGCTGACTGGGCGTAGGGCACAGTGTGGCGGCTCAGAATAACCAAAACTGACTGGCCTCCAGGGGAGTCAAGTTCATGATCTTGGCCTGAAGACTTTCATCGGTGCTATCATCATCCTTGGATTTATACTCAGGTTTATGATCTTATTTCAAACTCTTGAAATAGGAGCTTCTAGCTTTTGAGCTTTTGGAGACACCTTTTATTTGGTTATTCATGTATGCACGCATTCAACAAATATTAATTGAGCGCTTGCTATGTGCCAGCCACAAAGCAAGGCACTCCATTCACTGCAGGCGCTCCATCACTGTGGCAGTTAGATGGATGGTCACACATCAGGTCTTGAGAGGTTTTTAAAAGGAAAGCTCTCCTTGCTTGAACTGATCCTTGCTTTAAATTATTCATAGGAAAAACATTCCTCTTCTGTTTTGTACAAGGCTTGTTTCTCCCACTTGAATTTATTTTGCAGTGTCAGTATGTTTTTCATTTGAATGCATTTTTTTATTAGAAGGCCAGTGATAATGTGGTTCTAGACAATCTAACATTTGAGATATGCAAGTATTTCAAATTGAAAAATGAAAGTGCACAATTCCAAGGGTCCATTTTCTCTCTGTCTTTAGACTTAAGCTCTTAAAAATACCTATGGTGTAAATATACATACACGTCTGCCTGTCTATCTATCATCTGTCATGTCTAGATATAGATTGCAGAGACCTACAGTCTAGTTTGGACTAAAATCTTTCTCCTTCTAAGAGACCAGATGCTACGAAGTTTCTTACGTTACTTTACAAATAACCCAATACAGGTTCAACCATGACGCCCACATGAAAGAAGTGACATGTGACAAGTCCTTTACTCAGGGAAGTGACAACCTCATGATGGTCATCAAACTGATTATTCCATTTGTTCATTGTTATCTAATTGGTTAATTGGGTGTCATTATTTAAAGACAATGAGCTGAAATAAAATAATTTTTAAAAACTTTAGGGTAGTAAGAAGTAGGGTTCCTTGCTTAATTTTGTTCTGAATTCTTGTTTCTTGCTTGTAAATGGCTTTTTTATGGTATAAAGTCAATGGAAATTGCTGTTTGTATAAAAATGCTGCTAGAGCAAAAAAAAAAAAAAGAAGTAGTATTCTTTTGTGAGTATAAAGAGGAAAAGGAGAAAACGCTACCTAGCTTAAGAAAGTTCCTGATTCTATGAAATTCTTATCCCCAAGGTTCTGGGACTCTCCTGTGATGTCAGTTCTATTTTAAGCAAGGTATGGCTTGGTGAGAATTTGAATCAATCATCATATAATGAGATTTTATTACTGAAGGAAGAGGGGCTGCACATGGAATTCTTTCTTTTTCATTCATTCATTGAGTTGTATGAATTTTTTTTTTAACTTTCAAGAAATGTATTCCATTGTGTATACAGAAGTGTAATTTTGAAGTTAAGAGCATGGACTCTGAGTTACATTTCCTGGGTCATACCTGGGCACCACAATTGACTTGCTACATGTCTTTAGGCAAGTCACTTAATTTCTCAGAGCTTTAGTTTTCTCATCTGAGAAATGGGGATGATATTGGTTCCCACCTCCTAGGATTAGAGAATGCTTGTAAAATGCTTACTGCAATGCTTAGCACATAATAACTTTTCAATAAATGCTACCTATTTCAATAAATGCTACCCTATGCTATTGAGCATCACAAGTGGGTGTCAGATGTTGTGAGAGTTGATGGTTAGATACCAGTTATTTCTTGGGGGAAAAGTTTGACTTTGGTAATGCTCTCTAAAATGTCCCTTTCTCTTGGCGTCTTCCCAAAGATCCTGCTATTGGAACCTATACTGCCTTCTGATTCATCACCCAGCACTTTCTGTTCCCCAATTTCTTTCTTCTTTACCTTGTTTTTTTCCATTGCTCGTCAGCTGTTTCTTTCTTTGTGAGCTTAAAAGTGACTGCTCAAGACTTATCTGTCACTTCAAAGCCATATGCTTCGTTTTATCATTGGGATCCAACTTATGTATCTGATCTTCACCACTTTATTCAGAATTCATGCAGTCAGAGCCACTGCCCTTCATCTCCTCAAATGATTGCTTAAAGTCAAAATGTTATCATAGTATTTTAATATTTCTCAGACTATTTGGCATAAATTTACACAAGAGAATCTGCATATATACTTGGTTGATTAATGTTAGTATAATAAAATTGTGATGAATCTACTTCAGTTAAGACAAATATGTATAAACAACTATATTCCAATAAAAATACTTAAAAAGGTAAATATTTATAAAGGTGTCTTTCATTTTTAAAGAGGTATGATATTGGAAATCATTTTATCCTGTCACTGGAACTTTCTTCTGAAACAGATGTTCTGTCCATCCAGTTGAATATCAAATAAAAGACATTTGAGAAAAAAATTAACCTCTTCAAAATCAAATTTATTTTGTTTTCTAATTTACAAAGATGTGCAGCACATTTCTGTGTATGTCTGGGTGTGTGTGTCTGTTTGCAATTTTGAACTTTTGCAAAGTTCTTTCGCATCCATGATATGGGTGATATTTTCCTTCCTTCTGTTTAAACAGTCAGTGAGCACTGCTTAACCTATAAGGTACGCAACTGTCTCCAGTACATTGATGATAAGTGTCTTGGTCTTGTTGGTCCAAAGCTTATAGCTATTTGAGAGAATATTATGATTTTCCCCAGCAAAGCATATGGGAATAGGTGGAATGGAACATAGATGTTTCTGCCCTTCACACCCACAGGTCGGTGTCCTTTGAGGTTTCCTGAAGAAAATAATACTGAGCACTTAAGAAGGTCAAATTGCTGAACTGGAAAAGTGATATGATGATTAGGATTATGATAATGGCTAGCATTTGTTCCGTTCTTACCCTGTACTCAGGGACTCATTGAACTCTTAGAATACTCTGCAAGGTAGAGCTCATTATCTCCTTTTTCCAGATAAAGAAACTTAAAGCTCGGGGGTAAAGTAACTTGCCCAAGGTCGTGTTGCTGTGGCCTGGCTCTAAATCACACACTCATAACCGCTTCACCACTCTATGAGGTTGACCAGTGCTTTATCCTCAGTGTATCCTGACACCCCAATGGGTACGACTAGACCCTTCCTGAGATGGGCTGCTACCTGTCTGAGGCTGTCTTTGGACAGCCTGCTCCTTCTCTCTTCTCTCTTTATCATTATAAACAGGAGGATTCTTTATAAGAGATTACTGTATTACACCATGGTATTTTTTCTTCTTTGAAAAAGGATGTGGGTGTTGGCATGAAATTACGCATTTACTTTCTCAAAAAGATAGGCCCTGGCCAATCTGCTTATTAGTGAGATGTGTAATGAAGAAAGCTGAGACTGATTTCTTTTACACCCAAAGCCAGTAACTACAGGTCCTCAGGAGACCTACTTGACAGATTACTGTCATAAACATGTTTTCTTTTATGTAAATAGAACTAATGATAGAGTTTAAATTTATTTCTTTATGTTTGTCTGTAAGTGAGATAAGCCACAGAGCAAACTTTATTTGTAAAACATTATAGTGGAGCAGCATTATGACAAGTAGGAAAAGCATAATTATACATGGGATCGGTCAAAGCTAGTTTCAAAGCCCAGCTCCACAATTTACTTGCTGTGCGTTCTTTAGCAAGCCACTTGACCTCCCTGAGGCTTGGTTTGATAATTTTTTTTTTTTTTTCGGTACGCGGGCCTCTCACTGTTGTGGCCTCTCCCGTTGCGGAGCACAGGCTCCGGACGCGCAGGCTCAGCGGCCATGGCTCACGGGCCCAGCCGCTCCGCGGCATGTGGAATCTTCCCGGACTGGGGCACGAACCCATGGCCCCTGCATCGGCAGGTGGACTCTCAACCACTGAGCCACCAGGGAAGCCCTGGTTTTCTAATTTTTAAGAGGAGGTAATCACACCTACCACTGGAGTTATTGAAAAAGCTGTAGAAATGTGAAAAGATCCTAAATGCTTAATAAACTTTAAAAAATAAGAGAGAATTCAAGCCTTTCTTAGGCAATTAACTTGAAAGCATGATACATCAATCAAATACACAAAAGAGGTTTATTTGGGGGAGCTTTATCTTTAAAAATTACACTGTTTTTTTGCATTAGAAAGAGAGGACAGTTTGAACACGCTCTATTCCTATAATGAGTGCAGGAGCAGACCTGAGTCACGCACAAGACATGTTTTTAACAAAAACTGACAAGAATGAATATTTCCCAGGCATCCTTCCCTGGATGCATGAACACTGCATTAAACCAAATCTACCAGCATTACATTTTATGGCATATTGTTGAAGGTGAATAGTTTTTCTGATGTGACTGCTCAAGGAAATATTTCCATATTTGCAAGTGGATTCTTCTTTCTCATTTCTCAGTAGACTTAGTGCATGGATAAAATGAATTCTATAACGCTCTTAAATGTTTCTTAGTAAGAGATGAATTTCAGAGTCTCACATTTAATCAATAATTTTTCACTTGGCAGCAGAGTGGAGCATTCCAACCAGCTTGGTCTCCAGCATAGGAAAACCGCAGGTAAAGGTCACTGTCCAATGTGCTGAAAAACTGCTCCAGCTTATGGGTTTGTTTTCTAGAAGGCACCTCATTCTAATATATAATCCAATATTTAAAAATACCTCACAGTAATTAAAGTAAAGCTTCATGAGGCTTGTAGGATAACATCTGTCAACAGATACTAGTTTGATACCTAGAAAAATAGTGTTAATCCTGAAATCATTTGATTTTATCTATGTTTTTTATTGTGGCAACGAATGAAAATTTCTCCTTATTGCAAAGATAAGTGGATTTGTATAATTTTTACTGAGTGTAAATGATATCTAACAATAATTTTCTATATTTATTTACTAGGAAGCAGCACTTGTGATTTGTGGATTTTCATTTTGCAAAACACTGACTATATTTCTTTTAAGACTGGTGTTCTGGTGCTTAGAGCTTTTGAGAAGAACTGAACCACATATTTGAAAGTTAAACTCGCTTTGATTTACTGTATTTGGATGTAATTTAAAGCTTCAATGCCATAATAAGCAATAATAATGAGGCTATCTTATACGCATAAAATATTCAAATACAAATTACTAAGACATTTGGAACTGAAAGCTTAACATATTTTATTAAGACTATATATTAGCTTTCATTTAATTATTTTATTTTATCAGTAAGTTTTCCTATACTCACCTTATTTAAAAAAGAATAATTACAGAGAGATCAATCAGAGACCAATTAATTAGAGTTCTACAACCTGCCTTCTACAGAGGCCAAGAGGGGTCCCAGGAAGAAGTCTGTCAGCTCACTATGTGCTTTAGCCTCTTGAATCCAGAGAATTTGGAAGCCAAATGAGTGCCTTTTCCTTTGAGCATGGATGTGTGGTTTGAATAGTGAAAGTTATCTAAAGACTTTTTGGAAAAAAGTTAATTTGAAAGCTCTTACTTCTATGACCCATCACATATTCTAGGTTTTCTTTCTTACTGTTCTCATGATCTGATAGCTTCTAGTACTAAGCCCTGGCTTATCTGCATTCTCTTACCTACCTTAGTTTTTTTGTTTTTTTCTGAAAATGTCTTTTTTCACCTCTATTCCTTTTATTGGACCATATTTAGTTCCTGGCACGCTGTCGTAATTGATCCTTAGAAAGATGCCCTGTGTTTTGTGTTCATTTAGGCATTGCCATTTTTTTTTCTAGCTCCATCCCTATTTACCTCCTCCCATAGGCATTCACTCCAACATGCTTAATAAGCCCATTTACATATATTCTTAAAATATATTGTTTTATTTATACATATTCTATACATGGATGACATTACACCATAGTTTTGTTCTGTTTCTTGCATATATATACACATATATGTTTATATGTATTTCAATGCTTCTGACTTTATAAAGAAGTTAATTTTCTCCAAATTAACTTACCAACACAATCTAATTCTAAGAAAATTCTCCATTTATATATAATGTTGTAATCTCATTACAGGAATATAGTAAATCTCTCCATATAGTCAGATCTTTTAAAAGTTTTCTTTGACAAAGTTTTAGATTTTCTCCATACAGGCCTTGTACACTCATTTTTAGAATAACTCATTGATACTTTTTTAGATTTTTATTGCTATTGTGTCGGTTACCTTATTTCATATTTTATTTTCTTGTTAGTTATTGCTAATAAAGGAAAATGCTATTTATTATAGTATGTTGATCTTTTATCCATAAAAGATAAATTATTTTATCTTAAATAAAAGATAAATATGTAAATAAATTATTACATCTATATGAATAGTCTACATGAGTGATCATATCATTCATCAATAATAATTGTTATGCCTTTTCATTTCCAATATTTTCTATTTTTTCCTTATTTCTTTTTCTTGCCTAGTTGCATTGGTGGGGACCTCCAGTACTGTGTTGTACAGTGGTGGTAAAAGTGTGCATTTTTTTTTTCCTGTTCTTGATGTTAAAGTGAATGCATGTAAAATTTTCTCAATAAGTATGATGTTTGCTGGAGGTTTTTAGCAATCAATGTTTATTTATAGTCAGAAATACATACCTCTAGTGCTTTCTTTTTCACCACTTCTAAGTATCTTCAACTTTGCATTGTTATTTCTTCTTTCTCCTAAAGGCAGAGTATTTCTTAGTTTTCAGACATGTGCTATTGATTTCTAATTTTACTGCTTTATGGCCAGAAACTAATCTCTATTAAACTTCTATTGTGGCCTGGTACATTATAAATTTCTGCAAATGTTTCATAAGTGTCAACAAACGTATACACATATGTAGTTCTTCTACAACATGATTTTTCTTTTTGTCTGCTTTATCTTTTTCTGAAAAGGAAGTATTAAAATCTCTAGCTACAATCGTTGATCTGTCTACTTCTCCCTATGGTTTTATCAATTATACTTCATGTATATATTTTTTTTTTTCGGTATGTGGGCCTCTCACTGTTGTGGCCTCTCCCATTGCGGAGCACAGGCTCCAGACACGCAGGCTCAGCAACCATGGCTCACGGGCCCAGCCACTCCGCGGCATGAGGGATCCTCCCGGACCGGGGCACAAACCCGTGTCCCCTGCATCGGCAGGTGGACTCTCAACCACTGCGCCACCAGGGAAGCCCACTTCATGTATTTTGATACTGTATTATTTAGAGCATTATGTTCATGATTGTTATAGTTTCATGATCTAATGTTGCTTCTACCAGTATACATCATAGTCTTTTTCTTTATGATACTTTTTACTTTACATTCTATTTAGTCTGATATTAGGATTGTTACTCTGAATTTCCCTGGGTTCTTATTTTTCCATTACTTTATTTTCAACTGACAGACTCCCTCTTTGACCAAATTTTTGTCAGGCTCCTCTTAATCCTCTTCTTGACTAGACCTTGACCTTGGCCTGCTGAGTCCAGTTTCAGCAAAGAATCCTTCTAGGTGAGTTTAGGGAGAACCCCCTCCCCCCATCCTTCATATCTGATCAAGTTCCTCATCCACCATCCTTGATATCCAAGTCCTTGACCTGCCTTTAGCAAGAATCCTGTTAGACCAGTTTAGCAAAAATCCCCCCACCCCTCTTATCTTGCTAGGTTCTTCTTAGTGATTTTCCATTAACTGATTCCCTCTCTCTGCTCTCTGGCTATCAAGCTTCAGCTGTCTTTGCTGCATTTGGAGTTGACCTCAGCTCTACACTGGAGTCTCTGCTCTACTGCAATACCTCAAATAACATTTCTCTTGCCATTGTTAACAAGTGGTGCAAAATACTTCTTTTATATGATCTCTCCCTGCACTTTTATTTTAAATAAATCTCTTATAGGCAACATTTTGCTGGATATTTTTCAAAATACAACCTGAGAATATTTTAATTGCTTTGTTCAACTTTTTACTTTAATTGTAATTATTATTATATTAGTATTTGTTGCTTTATCTTGTCTTCTGTTTTTAGTTTTGCATAGCTTTTGTCTTTTTTTCCTCCCTTCCTACTTTCTAATACATATGTTGAATTCTATTTTATAGATTTTCTTTTTATTTTTTGGATTTATTTATTTATTTTATTTTATTTATTTGGCTGCGTTGGGTCTTCATTGCTGTGTGCGGGCTTTCTCTAGTTGCAGCGAGCGGGGGCTCCTCTTCGTTGTGGTGCGCAGGCTTCTCATTATGGTGGCTTCTCTCGTTGCAGAGCACAGGCTCTAGGCACATGGGCTTCAGTAGTTGTGGCTCATGGGCTCTAGAGCGCAGGCTCAGTAGTTGTGGCACATGGGCTTAGTTGCTCCGTGACATGTGGGATCTTCTCGGACCAGGGCTTGAACCCATGTCCCCTGCATTGGCAGGTGAATTCTTAATTGCTGCACCACCAGGGAAGTCCCTTTACAGATTTTCAAGTTACAGTTTTAGTTTTCTTTTCGTTACCTCTAGATTATTAAAACTACAGTTATCTTTACAAACAAAGCAAATACATTATCATGGTCTCACCTCAATCTGGTATCACCTCACTCTGGTCAAAATATATATATTTTGAGTCATAATTTATTTAGAAAATAAAATTTGTTAGTATATTTACTCACTTTTCTTTCCTGTATCTAGCAGTGTCCTTCTAGAATTTATTTTCTCTTTTTGTAGCACTATTCCTCTTAAAACGTATTTTCAAAGTGAGTCTTTGTGTAATAACCTTCTGAGGCCTTGAATGACTCACAATATCTCTTTTTACTTTTGCATTTAATTGAAAGTTTGGCTGACATAAGATTCTAAGCTGTCTTAGTTTCTTTCTCTAATAAGTCTTTGTCAATATGACTTAAAAAATAATTAATTAATTAATTTTTATTTTTGGCTGAGCTGGGTCTTCGTTGCTGTGTGCAAGCTTTCTCTAGTTGTGGCGAGCGGGGGTTACTCTTCATTGTAGTGCGCGGGCTTCTCATTGCGGTGGCTTCTCTTGCTGCAGAGCACAGACTCTAGGTGCATGGCCTTCAGCAGTTGTGGCTCTTCGGCTCTAGAGCTCAGGCTCAGTAGTTGCGGCGCACGGGCTTCATTGCTCCGCGGCATCTGGGGTCTTCCCAGGCCAGGGATTGAGCCCATGTCCCCTACATTGGCAGGTGGATTCTTAACCACTGCACCACCAGGGAAGTCCCAAATATGACTTCTTGAGTGTCTGTTGTGAGGACTCAGGTCCACCTTGAAAGTGACCTTTGGTCACTCTGAACTTTAAGTAAAATGGTCACTGAGTTGCCTCTACTATGGCTTTAAAATTTTTGACAAAATTCTTCCCCTTTTGGAAAGGATGGGAAGAAAAGGGGAGAGTAGGTAACATTTCCTCCTGTTTCACAAGGTCAGGGAATTCACTGAGATTTTGTTTTTCCATTTTTAAAAATCACAGAAGGTTTTTCTTGCTGTGGACAAATTAATGGCTTTCAGCAGCTGCTTTTAACAAGGTGGGCCTTAGGGACTAGTGTGTGATTCCTACCTTGAAACCAAGCTGTGCTATTTTCTAGGTATCTGCTGGCAGGCTCCGAGGCTGGGCAGGGTGGATGCTGCTCCTGAGGCAGTGAGCTGGCCTGAGCTGTCATTTTCAGTCTCGTGGCTGCTCTCATATCTTACACTATTCCCCCCACCCCCCAGTTTTCTTATTTAAAGTGCAAAAAAAGAGAAACAAATCGGGTCACTAATTCGTTTTCTGTCTTGTTAAGGCATCTGTTTCTTAGGCATCTGTGATTGCTCAATATCGTACCCTGTTCAGCTCTTGGAAGTGATGGGGGTAGTCAGGAGAAGTGAGCCTGAGAAGGATGGAAAGGAGCCCCTGCAAGTATTGTGGGAGGGGAATCTGTACAGGGAGTATTCGCCATGCCTGCCTGGTACCCCACCACATAGTAGTACCTCAACAAACTTTTGTTGAAAAATGTACTTGTTGACCTTGAGGTATACGGTTAGCCTCTCATTTCCAAGGAAGCAGGGTTCACTTTGCTTTGCCCTGACATTTTCCAAATTGGAGATGAAAAAAATCCCCCACAACATCAGAGCCAGGGAACCCCCTTAGGAAGACCCAGACTGTCTGTATTTCCTTCTCTTTCCTGGAGCAGAGCAGATGGTGGCTTCACTTGCCAGGTCTAAGCAAGTAGACCCACCCTATGCATTTTAAAAATCTTAGGGCCTTTGAAGACCTCCAAATATGTGAGAAAAGTGCAAGGACGTTTGCCAACACAGAATGAAAGCAGCTTTCATCTTCTCAATGCTCCTCGTTCTAGGAAGCACTCAGCTTTCATATCGTTCCATTTATATTAACTTGAGGATTAATTCTCAAGTGAAGTGCTCGTAAAATGACCACAAAAGAGATCAATGGAGTAGATTTAAATGCTGTGAATGTGCTTATTGTCTCAGAGACAGCAGGCCAGAAAAAGATTTTGTTTTCCTCTATCTTCCAGCATGTTTAGGTTTATCAAACCTAAATTATAACCATAAGGGCCCACAAAGTTTTCCCCTACTTTTACAGTGTAAATGTGGGAATTGCAAACCTGTGTTGGTATGTGCCAGCTAATCATCAGCGTATAGATGAATCAGAGGTCGTTCTTTCTTATAGGATCCTGGACAAGACACTGAGATGCTGCAGTGGATGGCCAGCACAGGAGAGATTGAATTTAGGCAAAGTCAGCTGGGATCAGTCAAGGGCAGTTTTGATTAGTGTCTTGTACTAGGGGAGCTCGAGAGAGAAGAAAGTGTTTCAGTGGAGCAGAAATGGTAGGATGGGGAAGTGGGGAGCTCTGGCTCAGTGACTTGAGGAGTGACGGATAGGGTGATGCACAAGTCACTCTGCCTCAATTCTACCTTGCAAACGTGTGACCTTGGGCCAGCCCACACATGTCTCTGGGCCTCATGAGCTTAATTTCCTGTTTTGATAAAGTAGGGATAATGCCTTTGGGTAGAATATATATGTTCCTTGGGTATGTAGGGCCCTGTGGAGTGTAGGGAGGCACAGTATATATATATATATATATACATACACACACACACACACACACACACACACACAGGCATATATACATATATAACATATATATACATGTATATATATACTCTGTCTATATGCACAAACAGGTGGATACTATATCTATCATCTATATCTATCTATCTATTTCACCTATATCTATTTATCTATATCTATCTCACCTATATCTATCTACCTATCTATCTATCTATTGTCTATCTATCGATTGATCAAATGCTTGATGGAGAGAGAAGATTTATTATGAGGAATTAACTCACAGAATTGTGGAGGCTGAGAAGTCCCATGATCTGCCATCTGTCTGCAAGCTGGAGACCCAGAAAAGTTGTTATAATTCTAGTCTGAGTCTGAAGGCCTGAGAACCAGGAGAGCCAGTGGCGTAAATCCTAGTCCAAGGGTAGGAGAAGACTGATGTTCCAGCTCAAGCAGGCAGGCAGGAAAGGAATGATTCCTCTCTTCCTCCACTTTTTGTTCCATCCAGGCCCTCAGTGGATTGGATTGGATGGTGCCCACCCACACTGAGGAGGGCAGCTCTACTGAGTCCACTGATTCAGATACTCATCCCTTCTGGAAAAACCCTCACAGACACACCCAGAAATAATGTTTAATGTGGGCACCCTGTGGTCCAGTCAAGTTGACACATAAAATGACCCATCACACCTTATAGGGTGGTGGGCAGGTTAAATGCTGAAGTACAGATAAGGCATAGCACAGTGCCTGACACGTAGGTCCCGGAGGAAGTTCGCTTGCTGTTGTTGCCGTGGCTGTATTAAGGATGTTGATGTTATTATATAGATACCTTTTCTGTTGGCATCAGGATTGGAGGGCCTGGGGATCAAAGGGTCTAGGGGAGGGCTGGGGTTCTGCAATTCTATTCTATTACAACTAGAACAAAATGTGTCTATCTTTTTAAAAAAATCTGCAGGCAGGGAAAATATCCATACGAGGGAAACTGCTTAAGTGCTTTAGACTTTGTGTTCATAATTATTTATTAAAGATCTGCTGCTGAAAGAGTCTTGTTTTTCAAAAATAAATCAATAGTTCACACACAGGCTAAGATACTAAAATTCTCTTCTTCTTGCTAGAAATTAGTCATGGAAAAAAATTACATTTGATGTGTTTGTGAAACATTTATTCACTCTATGTGCCGGGCAAGGCATGAGTATAAAATGAAGCATAAACTAGGGCCCCTGTGCTGAGGTGCTCACAGTCTAGGAGACGAACACTGTGTACAAAGAATTAAAATAAGATGCTATAACATGGATGGATGTAGAGATTATCATATTAAGTGAAGTAAATCAGACAGAGAAAGACAGATATCATATGATATCATTTATATGTGAAATCTAAAAAAATGATACAAATGAACTTATTTACAAAACAGAAATAGACTCACAGACATAGAAAATAAACTTGTGGTCACCAAAGGAGATAGCAGTTGTGGGGGAGGGGAGGGATAAATTAGGAGTGTGGGATTAACATATACACTACTATATATAAAATAAACAACAAAGACTTACTGTATAGCACAGGGAACTGTAGTCAATATCTTGTAATAGCCTATAATGGAAAAGAATCTGAAAAAGAATATGTATATTATCTATCTATCTATGAATCACTTTGTGGTGTACCTGAAACTAACATAACATTGTAAATTAACTATACTTCAATTTAAAAATGATTATAAAAATACAGTAGGAAAATGAAAAATGCATTTTATAGAATTTTAACAAGTAACCAGCATGACAATTAAAAAAAAAAATGGGATGTGGGATGTGGCTAAAGATGAGACGAAGAGCTGAGGTTGACTGTAAGGCCCTTGATGCTATGTTGGGGAATTTGGATTTGATTCTGCAGGCAAAGGGGAGACACTGTGGGGAAATACGTATTTGGCAACTATGCCGTGGATAAACACCAGAGACAGAGAGGAAGGAAAATCAGCAAAGTTATGAATTATCCTCTATCAAGGGAAGGGAAGTTCCCTTGATAGAGGATCAAGGGAAGTTTCTTGCCTGCTGAATGAAATTGCACTGACATGAGTGCTGTGCCATTGGGCACTGTTAGTGAGTAAAAGTGTCACTGTGGGGTGAGTCTAAAGGGCAGACTGAGGAGGAAAGGGCTGGGATTCTAGCTAAGCACAGGGCCAGGCAGATGATAATAAGAATGATGACCGTTGTTTACGTGGCACTAGTCACATGCCAGGCTGTGACAAAGGGCCCTACTGCAGAGGGAGGTTGATACCCAATCCCAGGGCTGTGGGACTTTGCCCTTCTTCTGCTCAGCCTGTCAGCTGTGGCAGCCTTCAGCCCACAGATGCTGGTCTTAGATGGAAGCAAGGATATTTACCATAGGATATCACTTACATAAAGTTTAAAAAACACACAAAACATATTGGACATATACATTAATACGTGGGAAGATATAAAAACTGGTGAGTCTCTGGGAGGAAGAGAGAGAGAGACAACATGGGAAAGGTCTGCGGAGTGCCGGGGGGCACCTTCAAGTTCATCCATAGACCTCCCTTTGTTTTGAAAGCAAAAAGTCCACAAGGTCAATGTTAAGATCAGATAAATCTGGGCTGTCAGTTGGTGGTTCTTCATTACGTTGTATCATTTTCTCTTCGTATTTCTGTATTTGAAGAGAAGTTTTATAACACGATTAAATTTTAAAAGGCAATGCTTTAATCAAGGCGCCCAGGCCTACTCCAACAAAGAGATTACTTTTGGCATTGAGTGAATATTCTAGTTGCTTTTTCTTCCCAGTTGACGGCTTTGGGTTTTCATCCACAATGCATGTGTGTGCGTAGGTGTGTGTTTGGAGGTCTGTTAGAGGAGGTGAGCACATTTGTTAAAAGAGAGTATTATGTTTGTATCAGAAACCTAAAAGATATATTTTCTTTATGTGAAATGCAGACTATGCTACCTTAATGATTAGAAGGGCTTATGTTATGGGTAACGGGGCCTAGACCACAGGAGATGAGGACAATTTAAGGGGTAAGTGGGGACGCCATGGGGGAAAGCAATCACTTGGCTGTGGTCGTACTGCCCAAGAAGGGTAGCTGGAGATCTTAATTATAATCTTTAAAGCTATGTGGCCAGCCTTGGTTTGACCCAGACTAGTCTTGCTGTGTGCACGTGGCCTGATCTGGTGGAGGGGACATAAACCACAGTGATTGTAATGACGTGGAGATGGTTCTCTAGGACTGGCAGAATCTCCTGTGGTTTTGCATGTGGATTTAGAGTTTGAAACAGCATATTTGGCATGATAAAATGTATTTTCTATATTGAATATAGAACCTTGTTTTTGGCCATGTAAACGACAGAGAGCTAAACTCAACAAATCTCAGGGGAAGAATTTTCAGAAAATAATTTGACTCTTAACTGAGCCATCACTCCCTAGGGGGAAGAATGAGGATTAGGAAATGAATGGCTGTGAGATTTGCTGAAGGAGGGGAAGCATAGGTGAAAAAGGTTGATAACATTGCTCTAGGCTGGTGTGCTCAGGGGACCAGCATCTTGGTGGTGGTGATGAGTTTGACAAGCAAAGCATAGCTTCTATCTCCCCGAGATCTCCCCACCTGGAGTGGGAGTGAGTGGGCCTGGGCTCTATTTGTTGAATACTGCTGTCCTGAACCCTAGTGCCTCTGGGGAGATGTTAGGCCCTCAGGTTCTTGGAGCAGAGTAAATGCTTTGAGAATCCCAGTTGCAGGCCGTGGTGGTGCTTGTTTGTTTCCAAACCTGTCAGTGTTGAATCGGGACCACGAGCAATAAGAGATGAGAGGAACCACCGAGGCACCCAGGTTTCAGTGCCCAGGTGGGGCGATAGGTAAGCCAGGTAATGGAGCAGAGGCCCAGTCGAAGTTTCTGGACATTCACCGTGGGGATGAGAGCTTGGCAGGTTACTCTGGGCTAAATAAAGGCTATTAATTTCAAGCCTACTTGCTGATGAGGAAGCAGCTTTAAACTGCAAAGGAGGAAAACTTTTCTTTTCCTCTACCCATTTTAGGTTCATTGGCTGGGGTCCTGTCAATTAGACTGACAAAAGACAGATTAACAAGAGAAACAAACTGAAGTTTAGTAACATGTGCAGAGCACATATACATGGGAACCCTCAGAGATGAGAAACTCCAAGGGGTGGTTAGAACTTGGGCTTCTATAGCTGTTCAACAAAAGAACAATAAATTTTTAGAGAAGTGACAGGACAAAGGAAAAGGACTTTCAGTTTCAAAGGTGGCAAATCATGGAAAGGCAAATATATGGGGGAGACTAATGGAAGATAAGGGCTAGTTAGGAAGACTTGTTATGTAGGGTCCCCTGATCCTGCCTCTGTGCTCATAAGGGTCTAGAATTTGTCCTTCCTGGTAGAGAGGAGAGGGGTTCACCTTTACACATTTACGTCTTGCTTTCAGGGGAGGGCAGAGAGCTTTTCTTATATCTGCTTCTTCTCAATTGTCTTCAGCTCAAAATAATGAGTATGCCAAAGTGATGTATTCTGCTACCCTTCAGAACACATTGCTGTCAGGACGGTGTAGCAGCGGGATGGCTAAGTTTGCTTCTGTCTGACTGGGGACTGGCTGGGGCTACGTCTGCAGGCCAAGGGGCTTCAGATGGGTGGCCTATCCAGAGAGGCAAGCTCTGACAGCTCAGAATCTGGCTTTCTTCTTAAGTATCTGTCATCACTCGTTAAGATTTTCCATATTTATGTATCTAAGGTGTATTAAAAAATCCAGGAAGTGCCTTGATCCCACACAAGTTCAAGCCTCTCTCCTGTTGCTTATGTTCTGATATTTGATCATTTACCAAGAGGGAAGGTTTCTGCTGAGGGAATCAGATGCCTTCCTTCTGTGTCTGGTCTTTGTGGCCCATTTCACTGAGATCCAGACAGAACTCCTCTGCCCAAATCAAGCTTTTGACCTTAGAAATGATATTTCTCCAGCAGGATTGATAGGAATGGTAAGGGACAGAGAGTTTCGGGATATTTACTGAGCCATATGGCCTTGAAATCTGTTCACATATAATTAGAAGAAAGGCAAATGCAAGCCCCTGTTGATTACTTTTTGAACACACTTGCCTGGGGGCTAAGGAAGGAAACTTCCTGCCCCTGTGTGGACAGGGGCCACTGGGTAGCTGTTGGTGGCTCTAACATGTCAACACAGGCTTTCACGTGGCCAGTGGTGCCAGCCCACCACTCAGCAAAGACAGGTGCAGGAGAAGGTCAGAGGGACTGTACTAGAGTTTATTTATTTTGCATAAATAAACTGAAAGCCATTCTCATTCTCTTTAGACATATTGTGGATTATACAGTGTCAGGGAGAAGGATTAACGTAGGTGGCATAAGATAACCATTTCACATTTCACTTTTACTGCATATCGGCTATATTTTCAGGGAAATGGACATGCTGGCCCTTCTGTCTTGAATGCTCTCACTCTTTCCACCCTTTGTCTCCCTGGCTACTTCCTATGCATTTTTCAAAGTCAAGCCCAGGCTTCACCTCCTCAGGGGAGCAAGTCTTCAGATACAGTGAATCACTCCTCCTGGGTACCAACATGTACCTGATGGGGTTCAGGACATGCTCCCCCCAAATATGGCACCTTGGCATGTTGAATATTTTAAACTGAAGGAGTCTGAGTAAAATGGCAGAAGCAGGGAGGTGACTCTGACCATCTGCTGCCTTGCTCTTGTCCCCTGAAATGGGTGATAAAAAACTCTCACGTGAGAGATGTCCTCCCTATACCCAGAGGAAAGGAGCATCCTTATCTCTTAAGGCAAAGGGACCCCGAGAACAATCCCAACAAGCAGGCCTTGCTGAGTTTCCCCCAGTTTACTGCACTCATCTCATACTCCTTAACCTGTCATATTCCTCCATGACCACATACTCTTCATCAAATCCAGTATAGGTATAGATAGGTCTAACTGTTTCTTTGGGTTTTCATTTCCTTACGAGGACTCCTGTGTTACCTAAAACTTATATTAAATAAATTTGCTTGCTTGTCTTCTGTTAATGTCTTTGTCATTTTAATTTTCAGACCCAGTCAGGGACCCTAAGAGGGTTGAGGACAACTTTTTTCTCCACTACATATTATATAATTCTCAACTTTGATATTGATTGAAGGCCTAGTTTTTACTTTTAAACACTAATACGGTGTTTATTAGTCCTTAACACTTGTACATATCTTTCCTCATTTAAGTCTCATAGCAGCCATATGAGGTAAATACAGATATTCTCCCTATATTACAGATAAGACTAATGATACTCAGAGAGGTGCAGTTAAGTACCCAAAGTCACACAGCTAATAGTAGTAGAGCTAAGACTCAACTCTGGGTAGTCTGGCTCTAGAATATGTGTTCATAACCAGTGTTGGGGAGGAAGACGTTTCCTTTCTTTTCTTCCAGGTTCTATGGCTGGTCTAATAATTAAATAGACATAAAAGAGATTAACAGGAGAAAAATACATTTAATTTCATATGTACCGGAAACCATAAAAAAAAAAAGAGAGAGAGAGACTCAAAGACGTGGCCAAAACAGGCAGCTTTTATACCTTTTTAGACAAAGAAACAATAAATTTGTGAAGAATTGACAAGACAAAGGGGTTTGGGGCAGGGTAGTAAATTAGTGAAGAAGTAGCAAGACTTGTTTACACAGCCTTCTTGGCGTTGAATTCCCTATCTCTGGTGATAAGGATTTCTCTCTTCCTTCTGGTACAGGGAGGGTACCTTTCACGTGGGAGGTTTATTTCCTGCTTTCAAGGGGACAAAGGAGGGTCAGAGTGCTCTTTTTGCGCCAGCTGTTTCTTAAATAACATTAATTCATTAATTCATTAATGCCAAACAAGTGCCATATTTTGGGGCAGCCTGCCCTGAATTCCATCACCAGCATTCCATATTGTCTCTCCCTAAAGGCTTCTGCCTAATCATAGCTAACTTGCATCAATCCACATCTCCTGATCCTGCCCCATCTTCAGCCAAAGCTGCAACTCCTGCAGGTTTTCTTTTTCCACCGCAGTTCATGGCTACTCCATCCTTCCAACTGCTCAGGCCCCAGATCTTGGAGTCATCTGACTCTTCTCTTGCTGTCACACCCCACATCTGATCCATCTGCAAATCCAGATGGCTCTACCTCCAGCATGGAGCCAGGGCTGACAGTTCCTACTACTTCCATCATAACCATCTCAGCCTAAAGTACTGCTGCTGCTCTGGATTACGGCAAAAGGCCCCTTCCTCTGTGGCTTCCCTGCTCCCTTCCTTGTCTGCCCATCCCAAGTCTATTCTCAACACAGCAGCAGCCAGAGTGATCCTTTTAAAATCTGTCAGATCATGTCACACCTCTGCTCAGTATCTTTCACTGTTCCTGACTTTGCACTTGCCCTCTTTATTTGAAATACTTTCTGCAACTACAGTTGTTCCTCAAAATCTGCAGGGGATTGGTTCCAGGACCCTCCGTGTATACAAAAATCCGAGGATGCTCAAGTCCCTTATACTATCAAATGGTGTAGTATAGCCAGCCCTCCTATATCTGTGGGTTCTGCATCCATGGACGTGGACCCTCCGGATATGGGAGTGCTGACTGTATTTACACAGCTCGCTCCTTTACTTCCTTCTATTCTTTACTCAAATGTCAACTTATCAATGAGTTCTTCCCTCTTTCTCTACCTAAAATAGCCCATTTTCACTGCTGTAGTCTCCTGTTGCTTTTAACCTGCCTTGGTTTGTATACATGGCACTGTTAAATAACAACAGTTCAACTGAGTAAATGTGAAGACCTAATTGGCTTTATTAAAAACAATTCAATTGTTTTTTTTACTGGTTATTTTTAAAAAAATTCTGTCAGTGAGCAGCATTTCCCAGTTTTACACTCCCCGCCCCCAAACTAAGTTCTTGGCAGCTCCATCAGGTGGCATTGCAGGTCGCTTCTGTGATTAGGGTCCTTGCAGCATGGATATCAGTTGGGCACACTGGAGGGTCAGGAAGGCTGCGTCTGTCCAGTGTCTTGAAGCAGCTGTTGCAGGGGCTCTCCCAGCTAGCCCTGACAGCTTCAATATCACTCACCAGATTCCAGGCCAGGCACATCACCCAAATCTGTAGCAATGCAATACCTACGAAAGTACCAGCCATGATGATCAAGTTATCCTGCAACCACATCTCAAACTGGGCCGCACAGCCTTTCGTGTAGATTACAAACTGCTGATCGACTTCTGTTTTTTGCCTGGCATCATAGCCACACTGAACGTTGATGACACCTTCTGTGGGGTCTTTAGTACAGCAGGAGAATGGCAGGCTGCATCGCTCTCGACTTGCATTGGAATCTGTGCAGCTGAAGTAAATATTTAGGTTCCAATCATCAGCTCCAAAAGCAGCACTGAATTGGGCAACATCTCATCGAGCAATAGAAAGAAGCTACACTGAGATGCAGAAAAGGAGAGGTTTATAAATGTAGAGAGGGAGGGTGTGGTGGGGTGGAGGGATAGAAATTAGCAAAGAATTCATTGTTTCAGGCAAGGTTGCCCTCCTAAGGGGGTTGGAGGGAGTCTATCAGAGGATTTCCTAGTGCTGATCAGGAAATTCCAGGTTGGCTGGTTAAGGGGCACGTTCCTGGCGAAGGTTGAAACTGTAATTAGGTTAGGTATTAACTCTTGGTGGGGTCTAGCATAAGTGACTCCATTTTGGGCTTCTTTCTTTTTTAACAGCACTCACATGACATTTATATTTACTTGTTTATTTGTATATTTCTTGCCCCTCCCACTAGAATGCTAGCTCTATGAGGGCAGAGACTTGGACTCTTTTGCTCAATGGTGTATCTGTAGTGCCAAGAAGAGCACTTGGCATATAGTAGATGCTCAATAAATATTTACAGAATGAATGAAAAACAGTAATGAATGAAGTGAATACTCACTCCATGCTAGTCACTATTATAAGCATGTTTACATGCATCATTTCTTAATCTTCACAAGATCTCCGAAGGCTACCTGGGTGTCTTGGAAACATTACTTATCTCTGTTTAACTTCAGTTTCTTTATCTTTAAAAAGAGGAGAATAACAGTGCTTACTTCTGAGAGTAAGTACATGTTAGTCCTGAGGACAGTGTTTGGCACACAGGACCTATTGCAGGGGGGGTTTCCTGGGAAGTGGAGGGAGATTGGTACGCAGAATTAGTGCTCTTGGGAGCAGCACCTAAAGGAGTAAAAGAAGCAGGATTGGCCAGAGGGAGAAGGTGGGCTGCAGTCTCATCTCTCCAGGGAGTGCAGGAGCTGGAAAGACCCATAGAGTTGGCCTGCCCTGCGGCAGGTGGGCCTGGCCTTTGTACGCCCATGTCACTTGGTCATTGGCTTCAGGTGTCTCTGGGAAAAGGGCATGGCCGTGGGTGAGGCCAGTCTCTAGGGAGAAGCGGGGAAATGAGGGCTGCAGACCAGTTGTGAGTGGAGGCTTGGGTGGAGCGTGCCAACACCCCTACAATAAACTTCAGTAAATGCTGGGAATCACACCTTCTTACTGCACTGCCTTAACCCAGCAATCAGTTCCTTCTAAGCACCTCTAGCTATTCTAGTGCCCATTGAGAACAGAGCACATACTATTCTTTGAGAATCTTGGCTTGCTTGTAAAGATTCAGGATTGGATTTGGTCTATAAGCTTTTCTCCCTATGGATTTGGTGGTGGTGGTGGGGAGCCTTTGCCCAGCTGGCCAGTTTGCTTAGACCATGGTTGAGGTGTCAGCGGGTTCTACCCTATTTCCTGTGATCCGGGTGATTCAGAACAAAATAAGGCTATTTTTAGTTTTTGGAGAAACCTCCATACTGTTTCCCAAAAAACTAAAAATAGAACTACCATATGCCCCAGCAATTCCACTCCTGGGTTTATAGCTGAAAAAAACAACAATAGTAAATTCGAAAAGATACATGCATCTCAATGTTCATAGCAGCACAATTTACTATAACCAAGATATGGAAGCAACCTAAGTGCCCATCAACAGATGAAATGATAAAGAAGATGTGATATATATATATATATACACACACACAATGGAAACCTACTCAGCCATAAAAAAGAACAAAATTTTGCCATCTGTAGCAACTTGGATGGACTTGGAGGGCATTATGCTCAAATGTCAGACAGAGAAAGACATATCGTATGGTATCACTAATATGTGGAATCTAAAAAATACAACAAACTAGTGAATATAACAGAAAAGAAGCAAACACAGATACAGACAACAAACTAGTGGTTACCAGTTTGCGGGGGCGTGCATTATAAGGGTAGAGGAGTGGGAGGTTTAAACTATTGGGTATAAGATAGGCTACAAGGATGTATTTATTGTACAATACAAGGAATATAGCCAATATTTTGTAATAATTGTAAGTGGAGTGTAACCCTTAAAAATTATATAAAAAATATATGTGGAGGAAAAACAAGGAAATAAATTTTAAAAAAAAATAAATAGGGCTAGCCTTCTGAGTAGTCTAGGTCACCAGGCAAGTGCACAGTTCCACTTAAAGGAAATTCCCCCACTGCCTGGAGTCCTACTGTTACAATTCCATTCAGTATTGAAGCATTTTTAAGAAGCATTGAGAGTGTTCCGTTGAAATGCAAATAACTCTGTAAAAGTGAAAGACTTAAGCTTTGTGATGAAATGCCTTTCTATCTTTATTCAAAAACACTATTAACTTTTTTATTTTAAAGTATCCTAAATGTGGTGATCCTGTTATGGTGCAACTTGGGTTTCACATGCCGTTCAGTGAAAACAGTCCAGACGTCTTCATTTTCTTTGAGAAGAGTTGAGATGCAGTAGAAGCAGGGCTTGGGTCTGGGGAGCTGGAGTCTAGTGTGAGGTCTCTTCTAACAAACCGAGAACATCTATCTAGTCCTCACTGGGAACTCATTACCCTCTTGGTGAAAGCGGGGTACCTCTAGATCTGCGCTGTCCAACACCAGCCAAATTTAATTCAGTTCCTCAGTCACACTAACCACATTTCCTGCTTTGAATAGCCATGGGTGGCTGGTGGCTATGTCGTGGGCAGCCCAGAAAGTTCTACTGGACAGCACATGAAGGTTCTGCCTTCATTTCTTTTAAATTTCTAACTTTTTTAGTTTTGAGTAGGGTTATTTATTTCGAAGAAAAATTAACTCACATTTGTGATGTGTTGAGAGTTACGGTAATAGATCAATCCTAGTTATGGAGGTTTACACACATCTGCTGTGCTTATCTATCCATCCACTTACTTTCTTCTATTCCTCACTACCGCCCTATAAGGTAGGAAACACTGAGGCTGAGAGGAGTTAAATAAACTTGCGGGAGATCTGGACTTGGATTCAAACCCAAGTTGGCCAAAGGCTGAAGTATGGACCCCAGTTTTCGTTTTCTGGAAGAAGCATATGCTAAAATATTGCCAACTCACTATGCTTCAGAAAGAAGCTCACAAGTCCCTTATTGCTGCTGCTCCCTTTCCTTCTCTTCTTCTAGAAAGTTTCATTGTCTGGGTACAGTGTACCTGATTCCCCTTTCCCAGAGGTAACTACTGTTAATATTTTGTTAAGGAAGTTCACCCTTGCAGAAGGTTCCCCATGCATAGAGCCATATGTAGACTGTTTTCGTATACGGATGGTGCACTGAGCCACATAGGGGTGCTCTCCGAAGGCCTCACTATGGTTGCTACTTTGAATTTCAATTCAGTAAAAGTCAGAAACCCCCTCAGGAATTTCTGTGGATTAGAATCAGATGGAACACTTCCAGTTTGCTTGGGACTTGAGGAGAGCTGTCCATCTGGGGGTGTTGTGGGCAAGGCCTGCTTGAAAGCGAATAATCACACAATCATTTTGAGGGAGTGGGGGTGGGAGTGAGGGGGCCCATTCTCACCCCCATCTTCTGGTTTGCCAGCCGACGGGCTCATAAGGATACAAATGTTATCTTTCCTCTTGACTTGCTTGTATTATAGAGAGAGTGAGTTTAAAGTCAGGGGTGTCCAGAGGAGGGAAAATGGATCTTCTGATCCATTTAGAAGATTGAAAGGCTAGTGTTCTGATGTTAGGATCTCTTATTTAACTACATCACCCCAAACAGGAAAGAAGGCTCTGATCCAGCCCTGGGTGTGTGCATCTTCCAGACAGACCTGAGACAGTGAGAAGGGAGCATTTGGTGGAGGCCCGGGGCAAGACGCTAACTCTATAAAAGTTGTGAAATTGCACCACAAGCAGTTTTCTTTAAAACATTTTTTTCTGCTGAAGATTTTAAAAGGTGGGACTGAAGAATTCCTCTGTGGAAAGCCTCCTGTGTCTAAAGCAAAGTATTGCTTCTGTAAGGAATCTTTTTAGTCCCTGTCCCTGAAAATGGCCTGTGTGTCCTGTGAGGTGCTCACCAGAGAAGCGATTCATCCAGTTCATGCAAACTGAGAGCTAATTTTTTCGCGGCATGTCCATCAAGTCTGTTTGGCCTGATTGGTATCACCAGTCAAGCCAGGGTCCCTGAGCTCACAGGAAGCAATGGCAACATTTCTGATCTAGTACAAACTGACTGGTGTCTGAACAGCTGGTTTCCAATACCCCAGCAGAGACCCCTCCCATTTTGCAAAAACCTTTGTATGTACACTTCTATTTATATGCCCAACAGCTTGCAAATTACCTCTTTTTTTCCTTAGATCTCTAGGGCAAATCATGACTGTGTGGTTTATGAAGAAGAGGAAAGAATTTTTATTTTTCCTTCTGAAAGAAAACAACACTGGGTTAGCTGATTTCAGAGGTGAAAGTTTCCAAAGATCATTTTGCTAGGGACAGTCCCTTATTCACGGAACACAGAAAGACATGGTTTCTTTGGTTTTAAGGCTCCCAATGGTGGCAGCCGGCAGCTCTGGGGGTGGATCCCAGATGACACCTGAGCAGGAACTGTCCTTCACACAGCATGTTGCAGTGACGCGCCATCTGTTTCTAGGATGATTCCAATAGCTGTTGAGGAGCCCATGAAAATATCCCTGCCAGGTCTTCTTAAAATTCATCTTTTCCCTGTAGACGGTATCTGATAACCCTCTAAGTAATAAGGTAATCTAGAAACAGGAGGACAAGGAAGATACATCTTTTAAAAAAATAAGCTTCCTGTTACCTAGTTTGGTTCCCTCCTACCCACCTCCTCCCTTCTTCTGTCCTGCTCAGGACTCCAGGACATAGCTCTCTCAGAGTTCATTTTGGTATCCAAGAACAAATGAAAGGATGCTCCGATGGGTTATTTGGTTTTCCACTGCCCTGGGCTTCAGTGGGGCAGGAGTCCAATCTTCTCTTTATTTTTCTTTTGTAACAAAGTATTTATTAAGTGCCTTTAGTGCAAAGTCCTGCAACCTACCACCTGGGAGACAAATATAAGGTGGATCCTGCCCTCAAGGTGCTGACAATCTAGGCAGTCAGCTGCAAGAGTGCGTGAGTGTGGCAATACTGCTTCGAATAGCTTAAGCAGAGTTCTTTAAGATGTTGACATCATTTGAAATCTCTCCTTACCAAATAGGTGGGAGTAATTTCAACAGGAAAGCCAAACGGTGGAAAGAGGCATGTGAAGGAATTTCATCACGCAAGTAGCCAGGCTTGTCAGGTATCAGACTGAGATAATCTGTGACATTCAGTAATACAGTGGAGAAGCCCAAAGACCACAGCAGAGGCTGCCAGGGATGGACCTGGGTGTGAGTCTGACTCTGCCTCTCTCCAGGTTTGTGATCTTGGGCGATTCTCTTGGCCTCACTTAGCTCCTGTTACCTAAACCCACCTCTTAGGTCTTTGAAAGGATTAAATGAGCTTGTATGTGAGAAAGCTCCTGACATGTACTACAAGCTCATTAAAGGGTCCCTTTCTTTCCCCTTTTCTTTCGCTGTTACTCTAGGATTTGGAGTGCAGCCCAGAACTGTACAAAACTCTAGGCTCTAGCACTAAATGTGTTTGCATTCCTGGCAACATTTGAGCTCTTTCTAATTACAAAGTTTATACTTTGCCAAAGCTGAATTAGAGGCGAGGATGGAGAGAAGGAGGACACTAATTACAGAGATGTCATACATTGGAGTAGGGGGCAGAGGAGAACCATAGGGACAGTTACACCCGGAGACTGAGTCACTCCAGGATAATTAGGAGGTGAAGACAAGAATTAGAATGTACTGGGGTAAATTAAAAAATATATATTATTTCAGGGAACTACAGGGGACTGGTAAGAGCAAGATAAGCTGGGAGGCCTCTACTTATAGTTTCTTCAAAGTGAGAAATGTGGGGAAGGTTTCCAGGGGCTGGGAGAGCAGCGGGCTGATGGGATGCAGGGTGGAGCCATAACTGGGCAGCAGAAATCAGGGGCCCCTAGCTGAGCAGCGTGTGGTAAGTCCATAGGCCTGAGCTGCAGAAGCTGCTACCTGCAGGCAACCCTAGAGGAGGGACTCTTCCGTGGCTGGGTTATTGCAAGGCTGGAATGTAGCAAAGAGCAGGCTAGTTTTGGGTTTTTTTTTAACTTGTTATTTTATATTGGAGCATAGTTGATTAACAATGTTGTGTTAGTTTCAGGTGCACAGCAAAGTGATTCAGTTATACATATACCTGTATCTAATCTTTTTCAAATTCTTCTCCCATTTAGTTTGTTACAGAATATTGAGCAGAGTTCCCTGTGCTGTACAGTAGTTCCTTGTTGGTTATCCATTTTAAATATAGCAGTGTGTACATGTCAATCCCAAACTCCCTAACTATCCCTTCCCCACATCCTTCCCCCCCTTCCCGTAACCATAAATTCTTTCTCTAAGTCTGTGAGTCTGTTTCTGTTTTGTAAATGAGTTCATTTGTATCATTTCTTTTTAGATTCCTCATATAAGCATAACATACAATATTTCTCTTTCTCTGTCTGACTTACTTCACTCAGTAGGTCAATCTCTAGGTCCATCTATATTGCTGAAAATGGCATTATTTCATTCTTTTTAATGGCTGAGTAATATCCTATTGTGTATATGTGCCACATCTTCTTTATTCATTCATCTGTCAATGGACAGTTAGGTTGCTTCCATGTCCTGGCTATTGTAAACAGTGCTGCAATGAACATCGGGGTGCGTGTATCCTTTCAGACCATGTTTTTCTCTGGATATATGCACAGGAGTGGCATTACAGGATCATATGGTAGAAGAGCAGGATCGTTTTAAGAAAAAAAATGGACGAGGGCTAAGATGAGAGAAGAGGTAAATAAAGACATGAAGAAGAATTCCTTTAGCCCTGCCAGTGGTCCTCAGACTTGCCTTTGGGGCACGATGGGGAGGTCTTGGATCCTCCTGGATATCAACTATATTAATCTGTCCATGCCACTCTTCATTTTCCTCATAGATCTGTATCCACAAAGTTTTTAGTCTTTTAGGAAGAGACCCAAATTTTCACCCAATGCCCCCTCCCCCAGTGGAGTATCAAACCATTTAAGTTTAATGCCATTTCTGTATTTTTTTTGGGGGGGGATCTACTTCTAAAGATTGTAACACACCAGAAGATGGAGACTATCTTATGTGTGAAGAAAGGACCCTCTTCTTACAGAAATCTGTTGTTCTTAGGTTTAGTAAAATGTCTATGAACTAGACTATAAGGGACATGAGGGCAGGAGCTTGTTATATCCCCCTTGGAGTCCCCAGCACCTGATACAGGACCTGCTGTGTAGTTGGTATGCCTCCCCCCCAAAGTATTTGTGGAACACATGAGTGACTATAGTGATGACAATTCAGTAAGGCTAGTCCCCTAGGAGGAGTTATCAGAAAAGGAGAAAATACAGCTGGGGAGGTGGAGTGGGCATTGTTTAGTGAGGGTCCTTCAAGGCCAAATTTGAGGACAGTGGTTTGAAGAAACCACTAGGAGATGTTAGGCTGTGAGGAAGTGTGCTGACCATGTTGGGGTGATTCAGGTGAGGGATGCTCTGAGGCAGTGTCAGTTGGATGAAGGCTTGTCTCCAGACCTTATTTCTTTGGCATAGTGTCAAGATGTAAAGTCTAGTAGGCTCAGCGGGCAAAATCTGTAAACCACACAAGAAGAGGGTCCTGGGTGTTTGGCTTTCTTGATGATGACCACTGCAGTCTTCAAGCTTATATTCAATTCTGTTATTGGCATAGTGCTCTAAACAATTTGTTTATCTTTAAGCTGCACTTTCAACCAGTAGGACTATTTTTGAATCAAATCTATTTTGAGAAGGAAAATAAAGTGTATTTTAAATGCCCAGCAGATTCTAATATCTCTTCTTGCTCTGGGGGATGGAAGTCCACCAGCAGTGGGACCGATCTTTAAATGTTCCCTTAGATAAGCCTGTGCTGTGTTCTATGAGTTTCCAGGTAGATGTGGGCAGCACAGAGGGCTCCATTTTAATAGCTCTTACTTTTCGTTCCAAAGGAAATATTGCTTCTCAGAAAAAAACAAAACAAAAATTTTCCAAAAAGCAAAAAGCTTGACCCCATTCCTTTCCTTTCCTCCAGGTTAGTCTAAAATGTACCTGTGCTTCTTCACTCCTCAAACTTCGAGGTGTCAATGAGTTCAACACCCTCTGTTGTCACTCAAGGTCCTTCCTAATCTGGCTCTACCTTCCTTTCCACATATATCTCCAGCTATCCTCCCAAAGTCCCCCTTAACTTCCTCTGGACTCACTGGCCTCCATGGAGATCCCATCATTAGAAAATCTGACATTGCTGAAAGGAAGCAGAATATGCCACGCCCAAAGATGCCACTTTGGCATATTGATTATTTTGAATTAAAGGTACTTAAGAAACAGCCGGTACAAGAAGAACACTATGATCTTCCTTTGTTCCCCTGAAATCAGGAAAGAAATCTCCCACATGAAAGGTACCTACCCTGTAACAGGAGGGTAGAGAGCATCCTTGTCACAAGAGCTAGGGAATTTAGAGCCAAGAAGGCTGTATAAACGAACCTTGTTACTTCTTTACTAATTTACTACCCGAAGTCCAATCCCCTTTGTCTTGGCAATTTTTCATAGATTTGTTGTTTCTTTGTCTAGAAGGTATAAAAGCTGCCTGTGTTAGTCATCTCTTTGAGTCTCGTATTTTTTTGAGACTCCTGTATGTATAAAGTTAAATCTGTTTTTCTCCTGTTCACTTGTACTGTGGCAGTTTAACTATTAGGCCAGCCAAAGAACCTAGGGAAGAAGAGAACATTTTTCTGCCCCTATGTTACCCAAATTTGCTGTGTAATTTTGTCAGTCTGTGAATTTACTTAGGGCACATCTGTTCCCAAGTGAACATACAGGGATGTTTTCAGTTGTTGCTTACAGTGTACAGTCTTTGTTGAGTGTATTTGATTGTAAGATGAAGTGGGATTGTGGAGGAATAGAGGATCCCAGGGCCTGGTTTGGAGGGTCTGTGTTATCTGGCAGACAGGCCCTCTCAGTGGTAGTCAACATTTAATTTTTCTTCAAGCTAGCATTGGTTTCTGAGAGGTACCCATCTGGCAGCAGGAGAGGCAATAAGGGTGTGGGGGAGGAAGCTTAGTAAAGATGGAGGGTTTGAATCCTGACTCTCAAACTTACTAGCTGTGTGACCCTGGCAAGTGACTTGACCTCTCTGAGTCTGTTTTCTTATCTATGGAATAGAAAAACAAGCATAACTATAACCCAAAGTGGGATCCGACTGCTCGCTGCTCAAAAGCCAATAAAGAGGCAAGGTTGGTGGAAAGGAAAGTTTGCTTTATTTTGGAGGCCAGCAACTGTGGGGGTGGGGAGGGCAGATTCCTGTCCAAAGGCTGACTACCCGCCTCCGTCCCCCGCTGACAACCAGGGCACAAGAGCTTTTATAGGCAGAGGGAGGGGCTACATGTAGAAACAGCACAGTCAGCTCTGACAGTCATCTTGAAATTGGTCATCAGTGGTCTGATCAGCGTCATCTTGATTGTTTTAAGTACAGTTAGTCTTCAGTTCCAGCGTTGGTTTGTTCCATTTCTTTGAGGCCAGTTCTCGGAATTGTGGCAGCTTATGTCATAGCTACAGTCTGGTCATCGTGTAGCTAACTTCTTCCACCTGGTGGGAGTTTCGGTATCTACAAGCACACAGGATATGGCTCAGAATATTATCTATAGCCCTTGAGGAGGAACTAAAGGTCCTTGAGTTTGCTTCATGACTGAACTATTATTTGGTCTCCTTCTACTGTTTTCCTTTGTTTCTGCATTTTCTCACTTCTCTGATTAAACTTATTCTTTGGCTAAAGTTTTTCCACAGGCAAAAGGCAGGTGGAGGACAGAGGGGAATGACTATAGAGTCCTGCTCTGTTTCATAACTATCTCATAGTGTGGTGAAGTTGAAATGAGATGATAAATCTGAAGTACTCAGATAAGAAAATGTTGCTTTCATTCTACCTTGAAGGCAGTGTTTTCTGTCTGGGTGGTATTTGTCAAGCTTGCATCATTCATGCATGATCCTCAAGATTTTTACCATATCCCTGGCAAAGATCATACTCTTACTTAATTTTTAAAGAACAGTCAACTCACTCTTATTAAAGGAATACATTTATTTAGGAAGGAAACTATACCACTCTTGTAAATATAGGGTAACTATAAAAACAAACACAGTGAAAGCAATACAATGTTATGTTGTTGATGTTTAGCCAGATACCGTGCCTTGCTAAAAGCTCGGAATCTAAGGCTTGTTTTCACTTTGTTAAAAAGGGCAGTTAGCAAGTTAGCAACTAAGAGGTAGAGCTGTGCTGGCCCCCCAAAGGAGACTTTTCCTTTGACAATTGAAAGGGATTGAACATTAAAAATGAACTTTTTCTTTATGTGATTCAATGTTATTTAATGCGATGCTTGAACATATCTTGAAATCATGTCAGATACCAAGAAATGTAGCATCACCCATTCTGGGAAATTGGCCTTGGGCATCAGTCATTTGGGAGTGTCGGGGAAGGGGAAATTTCCCCCTCAATCCCTCTTGAGTCCTTGTGGCTGGACTAATAATAAAAGTGACACACGACAGATGAACAGGAAATAAAGAAACAAATTTTAATTTGTGCATAAGGGGGTCTGGTAGAAATGCGACCTAAGAAGTGTCCAAAGCAGGCGGCCTTTATACTTTTTAGACAAGGAAACAATGCATTTGTGAGGAATTTACAGGACATAAAGACTTAGGTTTTGGGCGCTGAATTAGTGAAGAATCTAGAGTTTGGGCTTGGGGTAGTGACAAGGTTGTTTTACGTAGGCTTCTCAGCCTGAATTCCCTGTCTCTGGCAATAAGGGTATTCTTCTACCTCCAGATATAGGGAGTGTACTTTTTACATGAGAGATTTATTTCCTGTTTTCAGAGAGATAGAAAGGAGGATCAGAGTGACCCTACAGCCTTGGCTGTTTTTTAAGTAACTGTAATTCAAAGTAATCAATATGCCATTGTGGTGTATTTTGGGGGGCCCACCCTGAACCCCAACAGGAGCAAAATATCTGGTGATTACAGGGATGTTTGTCAGGGTCGGGGTCTCCAGAGAGAGGAGCTGGTACAGAGTGATGGGGAGAGGTGGTCAGGACACTGGCCCAGGGGTAGGGATTCAGGGCGGGGCTCCAGCAGACTGGGATGACATAAATCACAGCAAGATCCTTTTTGACCCACCTCCTAGAGAAATGGAAATAAAAACAAAAATAAACAAATGGGACCTAATGAAACTTCAAAGCTTTTGCATAGCAAAGGAAACCATAAACAAGACCAAAAGACAACCCTCAGAATGGGAGAAAATATTTGCAAATGAAGCAACTGACAAAGGATTAATCTCCAAAATTTATAAGCAGCTCATGCAGCTCAATAACAAAAAAACAAACAACCCAAAAATGGACAGAAGACCCAAATAGACATTTCTCCAAAGAAGATATACAGACTGCCAACAAACACATGAAAGAATGCTCAACATCATTAATCATTAGAGAAATGCAAATCAAAACTACAATGAGATATCATCTCACACCAGTCAGAATGGCCATCATCAAAAAATCTAGAAACAGTAAGTGCTGGAGAGGGTGTGGAGAAAAGGGAACACTCTTGCACTGCTGGTGGGAATGTGAATTGGTACAGCCACTATGGAGAACAGTATGGAGGTTCCTTAAAAAACTACAAATAGAACTACCATATGATCCAGCAATCCCACTACTGGGCATATACCCTGAGAAAACCATAATTCAAAAAGAGTCATGTACCAAAATGTTCACTGCAGCTCTATTTACAATAGCCCGGAGATGGAAACAACCTAAGTGCCCATCATCGGATGAATGGGTAAAGAAGATGTGGCACATATATACAATGGAATATTACTCAGCCATAAAAAGAAACGAAATTGAGCTATTTGTAATGAGGTGGATAGACCTAGAGTCTGTAATACAGAGTGAAGTAAGTCAGAAAGAGAAAGACAAATACCATATGCTAACACATATATATGGAATTTAAGGAAAAAAAATGTCATGAAGAACCCAGGGGTAAGACAGAAATAAAGACACAGACCTACTAGAGAATGGACTTGAGGATATGGGGAGGGGGAAGGGTAAGCAGTGACAAAGCGAGAGAGAGGCATGGACATATATACACTACCAAACGTAAGGTAGATAGCTAGCGGGAAGCAGCCGCATAGCACAGGAAGATCAGCTCAGTGCTTTGTGACCACCTAGAGGGGTAGGATAGGGAGGGTGGGAGGGAGGGAGATGCAAGAGGGAAGAGATATGGGAACATATGTTTATGTATGACTGATTCACTTTGTTTTAAAGCAGAAACTAACACACCATTGTAAAGCAATTATACTCCAGTAAACTTGTTTAAAAAAAAAAAGAAATTAACTGCTTCTTGGGGTAAGAAGAGCATCAACCAGAGGTTCTTGACTTTGAGTGATCACAAGAATTACCTGGAGAGCTTGCTAATAAAACAGATTTCTTTCCCCCTTCTGTGTCAGAAGGTTTGGAATGGGGTCCAAGAATCTGTGTTTAATTGGTACCGAGTGATCCTCCTGTAGGTGATTTGAGGACCACACTGTGAAAAACCCTGACCTGGCTTTAGAACACAGAGGAGCAGAGAGGGAGAGAATTAGCATTTCAGGGATTACTAGGTCAACATTAACGTCTTAACAGATCATCCCACCGTATACATTTGTGTAGGATAAATAAATACATATTTACAATATATAATATTACAGAAACTATTGGTATAATGATGTAATATATGATTTACCTATATTTTCACCTACTATTATAGTGTGATCATTTTTTTCTTAATAAGTCCTTCAAAACCCATAATATTTAACTATATAAGTATGTATAAGCTGCATTTACCGAGCCCCTATTACTTAACATATGGGTTGTTTTCTGGGCTTGATGTTCTAAATGATGCTTTGATTGATGTACTTCTCCATAAACTGTTATTTTGCTTTTGTAGTTTAAAATAAAGAACCATTCTGAACAGTCAAATTAAGGCTGGCATTCCTTTAAAGTATTTGTGTTTTTCTCCAACAAAAAGATGATGTAGTTTGGGTCTTGTTTAATAACCAATACACCTTGGAAACTGGCTTTCTGTTTTAACACAATAGAACAGCTGGGTGCTTCAGCTAAGAAGAGAGAAGTACTTTTAATGTCACACTAATGAGCCCACACTGTGTTAAGTAGGACATCTGAGGTTGGAAGCCTCAGAGAACACATCTTCCGATACTAGCCAGATTAAGCCTTGTTATTTTCGGCTCACGGTAGATGTAACCTACTCCAGAAACATCAAGCAGCGTATTTCAGGAAGCATAGCAGGTGGTTAAAACATATTTTATAGTCTGAAAGTTGATAACAAATAACTCAAGTAGTCCTTAGGACCATTGCACCAAGCCGGGACCTCGGCCAGTAGGGAAGTAAAAGAGTGAATGACTTCTTGTAAAAGGTGGCATCTTCAGGATGTCAGCTGATCCGACTTTTTTTTGGTAAATAAAGGTAAACCAATTGGTCTATTTACAGCCAGGGCAGGGGCACTCTGGCCCAGATGCCATTTTGACTTGCTTTCAAGCAGGCACTGAATAACTATTAACCTCCTTTATCGAGCAAGGATTTTCAAGGACCTTCTATGTTTAAAGACTCTGTATTTGGTTCTAGAGATTAAAAAATTAGTAAAATCCCATGTTTTACATATCCTACAATTACTCACAATCTCCTGGCAGAGAGACACATAAACAGTCACAGTATAATGTGATTATAGAGATATGTGCAGAATGCCATGGGACCTCTTGGAGTAATTCTAAATATTTAAGAATAAAGAGTCATCACATTGCCAGAAAATGGTTAATCAGTTTGGAAATTGTTGCTCTTAGCTTAAAATGGACACTATCCCAGATATTAAAATAATAATAATAATGTTTTATATATTACTAGATGGTTCAAGGCATTGTCACAGATATAGAAGAAAATATTGAATCAGAGAGCTGGAAAGGACCTTAAGAAGTCATCCAGTACAGCCTGTCATTTAGATGCATGGAACTGAGGGCTGCATCCAGGGTCCCACCCTGACTCGATGGCAGGCATAGGGCTGTAGTTCACATCCTCTATCTAGTGGTCCAGTGGTCTTTCTCTTAAACAACTGACAATATTTTGTACTGAGCCCTCTTGTCCTATCTTTGGACTCATTATTGGCATGACCTGCACAATTAGGATGGGAACTGAAGTAAGAGGTGTCTGCAAAGCTAACTGACACATTGGCTATCTCATTAATGCCTATCTGAGTTTGCTGACTTTCCTAGCTCTTGTTCATGTGAAATAGAATTACACTAAGGTTCTAAATACGATCTTCTCAGGCTTTGCCCCTCTATGCCTCAGTTCCCCCTTAATGCCTGCCAAATAGTTTCAGGAGTACCCAAGGCCATCTCCTGTGTTGGTGCACTAGCCTTTCTAAGTGTAGGTTATCTGCCATGTTCTTCTGCCCTGACTCTTTGGGGTGAATGTCTCATCAAGGCCAACTGCAGCTGAAGCCACAGCTGCTACTGACTCCTGCCAAGGAGGCCAACGAGTGCACTCAGCTTTCTAGGGGTGGGTCTGAGTCTACTGGCATCTTTGCTAAGGGGACCATCTTCCATTATTGTTTGCATCCAACTTGCCACATTCTGGGCTCTTGATACACCACCAAGATTTGATTGAATCTGGTGGAAAATCTCAGAATTATCTTTCCCTCCACCTGTGGCCCATTGGGCTACAACAAGGCTGTTTTCTCTAATTCTCACTTCTAATGGGTCCTGCATGCAAATAGACTCTGTGATGCTTGCCAAATTGGCTTTCAAGACATGACAAAATCCTAGGTTGAATAAAGCTTAGACTCTAAATCCATACTTCACTATTTAGAAGAGCCTAATGTTAATACGGGTTCCAAGGAAAAAGAGGTCCATAATCACGGGTAACACTGGTTTCCACCAGTTAAATAGATTTTGGGGGGAAGAACAGCAGCTTTATTATATAATATAAATTATAAAATTATTTAAAATAATTTATTATTAAAATATACATGGCATAAAATCCACTCATTAGAGTAAATGATTTTTAGTAAATGTATAGAGTTGTGCAACAACCATCACTATAATCCAGTTTTAGAACACTCACAGCACTTCTCTGGCTCAACTTTCCTCAAATTTACTGACAGTCACTCCCCGCTCCCAGCCTGGCCCCAGGCAACCACGTATCTGCTTTCTGTCTCTGTGGATTTGCCTGTTCTGGAGAATGTCATATCAGGGAGTCATACGCTACACGACCCTTTGTGTTTGCCTTCTTTTACTTGGTGTAATGGTTTTGAAGTTCCTCCATGTTGTAGTATGCACCAGTAGTTTGTTCCTTTCTCTTGCTGGTTATTCTTCCATTGCATGGATATACCACCGTTTGTTCATCCATTCATTAGTTGATGGACATTTGTATTGTTCTCAGTTTGGGGCTATTGTAAATTATGTTGTTATTTACATTCACATATTAGTCTTTGTGTGGGCATGTGTTTTTATTTCTCTTAGGTCGGAATTGTTCGGTAAGTGTACGTTTAACATTTTAAGAACGTGCCAAACTGTTTTCCAAAGTGGCTGAACCGTTTCTTATTCCTACCAACAATGTATGAGGGTTCTAGTTCATAATATCCTAGTCAGCACTTGCTATCGTCTGTCTGTTGATTGTAACTATTCTGATGGGTGTGTGGTGGTAGCTCATTGTGGTGTGAAATAGGTTTTTATTCAGGTCTTCTCACAGCTTTTAACATAGCCATGTGCATTATGAATCTCTGAAAGAAAATGGTGAATAGAGTATGCAACATTTCCTAAACTTATTTGCTCTTGAAATTCTTTTTTTCCCCTTAAATGAACACATTAAAAGGCCTAATGTTCTGCAGAACACATTTTGGGAAGCATTACATCATTTGAATATAACATTATTTTTAGCTTCGTTCTATGTGATATTTAATCATGAACAAGTGTTTACCACGCGATGATTTTGAATCAGATAGCATAGACGCAGAGGTTAACAGGATGTAAGAGTTAAAGGAGGATGCTTAAGAGATTTGTGCTGGGTCATTTTGGAGAAGCAGTGGTTTTCATGAATAACTAAATGTCAGTTTGTTTTTCTCTGTGTTTTGTTCCCCAGCCCAGTCCAGATGGGCCCCAGATCTCAAGTGGAGTTAGGCAAGGCTCAAGCTGAGATCCTGGCTACATTTTCCTTATCAATCCTCAGATAATAATCATAACAACAACAACAATCATAATAAAAAATCAAATTTATATTGATCACATCCGTGCCAGGCACTGTGCTAAGCACTCTTCGTGGATTATCTCCCCAAATCCTCAACGTAGGTACTAGTATTACAACCATTTTACAGGTGAGGAAACTGAGGCACAGAGTCGCCAGTAGCTTGCGCACAGGTAGCAGGAAGTGGCAGAGTCGGGATTTGAACCTGGGGCCTTAACACTAGGGGTTGTGTTCTTGAACCATTCTGCTATATAGCCTACCACCCTCCAAAAAGGCAGATCAGCCTGAAAAAAGACTTGTCTGGCTGGCTTTCTTTTTTTAATTTATTTATTTTGGCTGCACTGGGTCTTAGTTGCAGCATGAGGCATCTTCATTGCGGCATGCAATATCTTCAGTTACACACACACACACACACACACACACACACACACACACGAAAACTTCTACCTGGTTTTGTTGTCTCTAGATTTTCACTTAAAAACCAGGACACGCATTCCCACCAGGAAAATCTTTCCAGATCCCTGCTCTGCATGACGCTACTTTACTCACTTCAACAACAACTTCAGGGCTTCAACAACTTCAAGGGAAGCAAGGGCTTCCCTTGCTCAAAGGAAAATTCTCAGTCCCTGAGCAGGGCATTCAGACTGATTGCTATTTCCCTCCCCAGTCTGTCTCCCATAATCGCCCCTTCTTGGATCCTCTGCTGTGGGCAGATGCTTCATTGCTGCCAAAACAAGTGAAGCCATTCCTACCTCTGTGCCTTTGCTTCTCCCTGTTCTCCAGCCTGTAGTGCCCTCCTCTCTGTTGTTTGCTTCTCTGAGCCCTTTCCTACCCTTGAAAATCCCCCAATCTCTAAGATGCTCTTTCAGCAGAACTCAGCTCATAGCGATCCTTCCCTTCTCTGAACCTCCTTGGAGAACCTGCATACCACAAAAAACACACACACAAAAAACAGCCCCTGCCTCATAGGGTTCTTGTCCCAGTTGGAATATGTAGAGCACACGATAAACTTAGCATTGTACTTGGCTCAAAGCCACAAGGCAAGTGCCCAATAAATGAAAGATAATATTAGTGAGAGTTAATATTAACATTTAATTTTTATGACTGCATGATGCTTTCTGTTGTTTGACTCTCTCATGAGGGGTAGACCTCTTGAGAATGGGGATCAGGTCATGTCATAACTAATACAATGCCTTAAGCTCCAGAGATCCTGGGGAATGTTTGTTGAGGATGCGCAAACAAACTTGAACCTGGGAGTCAGAAGCCCAATGTCAGTCCTAGCTCTGCAGGCAGCTCCTTGTCTGACCCTGACTTGTCTCCTTGGACTCCTAAGTTTCTTCCACTGTACATCATCCCTAACATTCTCTCTGAAGCTGGCTTCAAATCCAAGCCCTGAAATTGATTCTCTGTGTTACATCGGGCACATTCTTTAACCCTCTTAGCCCTCAGTTTCTTCATCTGTGAAATGGAGAGAATAACATTGCTTCACTATTGGCTGTGAGGATAAATGAGGTAATGCTTGTAACATGCTCATCTTAGTCCGCAGGTAACAGCTGCTCTTCTGGTTGTTTCATTATTGCTGTTTAGCTCATAATCATTAGACTTGCTGATGTTTTTGAATATATGAGTTTCCTGGTGCTGCCATAACAAAGGAGTACAAACTGGGTGGCTTAAAGAAAGAAATGTATCATTTCACAGTTGTGAAGACTAGAAATCCAAAGGCAAGGTGTTGGTTTTGATTGATCCTGATGAGAGTTGATTCCTTCCAAGGGCTGTGAAGGAGAATCTGTTCCAGGCCTCTCTCCTTGCTTCTGGTGGCCTCAGACATCCCTTGTCTTGTCAATGGTACCCTCCCTGTGTCTCCACATCATCTTTTCTCTATGTGTGTCTGTCTCTGCATCCAAATTTCCCCTTTTTATAAGTCACCAGTCATATTGGATTAGAGCCCACCCTAATGACCTCATCTTAACTTGATTATCCTTATAAAGACGTAGTTGCAAATAAGGTCACATTATGAGGTACTGGAAGTTAGGGTTTCAATATACCTTTTTTTTAGGGGGGAGGGGTCCCAATTCAACCCATAAAGGATTAATAGCTGTACTCTCTAGAAAATACTTCGCTGGAAAAATGAGTTGGCATTTCTCAATGAAAGAGAAAAAACCCCCACAGCACTTGACAGTGAGTCTTCCCGACTCCACGACACCTGACATTCACAGCAGTTCATTTAACTGGATCAGACGAGTGGAATTTGTTTTGACAAAGATCTGCTTCTTTCCACAAAGCAAGTCCCAGGACCTTTGCCCCGAGTGGTATTTCCCACATGTGCTTTTGGAATTGCAAATCTATCATTTTTAGTTCATGACATTTTTGCAGAACCCCCAGGATGGAAATAACACACCAGATCTCAGGCAGTTGGCGCGTTCTTTCTCCATTTTTTATAGCACTCTGCAAAGCTCTCATGCTGTTTACATGTGATTTATATTCCTCCTGTGGTCCTAAATGCATATAATAAAAACAGATTTAGAATATTAATTTGACATGGTTCAGGCCAGCATGGCCTAATACAAATTTATTTACTGGGGATGGTGAAAAATCTGAAAGGATGAAGTGAGAATCAGTTCTCAGTAAATATTTCTTGCTGACTTTTTACCTCACTGTTTCTCAAAGCGTAGTCCACTGGATTCCTTATGACGTTTGTGGAAGTTGCAGATTTCCAGACCCCATCCCAGCTCTGCAGGTTCAGAGTCTTTGGGGGAGGGGTGCTTGGATTTGCATTTCTAATGAGCCCCTCATGCCCTGACTGGCTCTGGCCTACCCTGCGTTTGAGAACCACTAGTGTCTGGCATCCCCCAGTAGATATCCCTTGTGTTTTCGGAGTCAAATGAGTTCCAGAGCTGGAGTCTGTCCAGGGCTGAGGGCGAGGAGAGTCAGGCAGACAGGTGTAGGGCAGGGGGTCCAGGGATACCCTGTGGGCACGGCAAGGGCAAGCGTGTCCAGTCCTCTGTGGGGTGGCGTCGGCTGAGCTTGGTGAAAGGACAATGTGGGTTTCGGGTGTGACAGGGAGGCCTGGAAAGGTTGAGGGAACGAGTATGTACTTCACAGCAGGTGGGTTGAGCTGGGGAGTGGATTTCTGGCAGCCCTGATGAAGAGATCTGAGCATCCATCTTAGTCCGAGGGTCTGGCAGTGGGGAGAGTTGAAGTGAGTTAAGGTGTCCAAGAGGGGTCTGGCCTCCACCTGGGGGCGCTGCTCAGTAAGAAGCTGGGCCTCAGAGCCACTCGGGGAACCGTGTGAAAACTCAGTTTCTGAGCTTGAACCAGTCCCTCTGCATGCATTCTAGAATCTGTTTTCTAAACTCCCCGGGGGATCTAGTGTGACAGGCCCTTGGAACAGCATTTGGGAAGAACGACAGCCATGGAAAGAACTGACTTTGGGTATCAGTGGACCTGGTTGAGTCCTGGTTCTGTGACCTTGATCTAACTCCACCTGAGACACAGTTTCTTTATCTGTAAGATAAGGAGGCAAACACATTTTCTTTCTTTTTCTGATTGTTGTAGGAATTAGGGATAAGGGATGTGACACATTTACACAGTTTCTGGTACCCAGGAGGCATTGTTAAATGGTGACTCCATACCTTGTGAGAACTGGAATTCTAGGGATGTAATTAGGACAGGGTCTGTTGGGCATGGAAATCAACAGATGGACCCACTGATTGGAATTGGGATATAAGGTAGGGTCTTGGCTCTGACAATACTGGGTCTTGGTTTCCAGAACTGGAGCTAGAAAGAAAAAGAGCAAAATAACATCAATGCTTAAACAGTGTTTACCAAGCAGGTCAGGCGCTGTTCTAAGTACTTTATGCACAGCCTTACGGGTTAAGTACTATTATTATCTTCATCTTACAGATGAGAAAATTGAGGCTCAGAAAAATATGTGCATGATCACATGGCCATTATGTGGCAGAATCAAATTTCAGGCACAAGCTCTCTGGTTCTGGGTCTTCAGCAACTATTCTTGCCTATTTAAGACAAGTACAAGGTCAGAGTGGCCCTGGAACCACACAATGCTGAGTTTCAGAAGTAAGCTGAGCCCTGGGAAAAATGGTCCTGGATATTTCTTTGCCATACATTTCTAGATGTAAAATTGTACAGCCACTTCATGCCAAAGTTAGAAAAGCTGGCCTCCTCATAACAGAAGCTGAGCTGTAATAAACCTGCCCTGTTGCCAAAAGCTTGATCTACCCTAACAGAAAACCCATGACACAAAATCGTCTTGTATTGAAAATCTCTTGCTCGCTTTATATTTCATTCTTGTATAAGACTTGACCCCTTTCATGGGTTAATCAATGCTTCCAAGGGCCTCTCTGACCACTGCTCTTTTTCACCGGTTTAAGGCTCCTTCATTTGGTATGAATCTGATGTCTAACCAAGATTTCCTCCACATTACACATGAAGCACTGGCACTAATAAACATATTTGTTTAATTCTGAGAGTATTTTGTCAGAATTTCCACATTTCATAACATTCTTCTCTTTCCTTTCTCTGTACTCCAGGGTATAACCTTCAGTAACAGAACAAACCAGGCCAGTCAGCAAGTTGCCAAGTCCCACAGACTCCTTGTCAAGGAGAACAGCTGGACCCATTTCTAATCAACGTCTCCAACACAATACCCTTGGATTGCTGCAGGAGACCAGACCAGGATTTGAAACTTTCCAAAGACTTCCAATAGACATTGAGTGCACATGGATACTTAGGTCGCCTTTGAGACCAAGGCGAAGAATACAGGTGTCACGTTCACCCAAGAAGTCTACATTTAAACAACTCTGTACATAGAATGGATGATGTTTATTGAAACAGCCCAAACCTCTTTCACAGTGCAAGGGATATAGCTCAAGAGGCAAGCAGGCAGTCCCAGAACCAAGGAATGGATGACTACAAATATCATGACAACTATGAGGGCTATGCCCCCAGTGATGGCTATTATCGTGGTAATGAATCCAATCCAGAAGAAGATGCACAGAGTGATGTTACAGAAGGCCATGATGAGGAGGATGAGATCTATGAGGGCGAGTACCAGGGCATCCCTCACCCAGATGATATCAAGGCCAAGCAGACCAAGATGGCGCCCTCCAGGGTGGATGGTCTTCGGGGCCAGGCAGACCTGATGGCCGAGAGGATGGAAGAAGAAGAGCAGCTGGCCCACCAGTACGAGACCATCATTGATGAGTGTGGCCACGGACGCTTCCAGTGGACCCTCTTTTTTGTTTTGGGTTTGGCCCTGATGGCTGATGGCGTGGAAGTGTTTGTGGTGAGTTTTGCCCTGCCCAGTGCAGAGAAGGACATGTGTCTGTCTAGTTCCAAGAAAGGAATGCTTGGTAAGTAGAAATTTTCAAAGGTCATTCTCTTTGTGGCATTAAAATCTGAAGGGGAAAGAGCAGTAAAATTTGTATAGCACCTGTCACTGTTAGGTATCTTAAATCTATCATAGTGTCCTTGCAACACTATCATTTTACATCCATTTTGTCACTAAGGTATTTTTATCTCAGAGAAATTAATAGGCACAGGTTTACAAAGCTAGTAAGTATTGGAGCTTGGGTGCCTACCCAGATCTGTCTGAGTCCCAAGCTCTTAGTTCTTCTTTCCAAGCCTTTTTTTTTTAAATTGAAGTGTAATTAATGTACAATATTGTATGTTACGGGTGTACAACATAGTGATTCACAATTTTTAAAGGTTATGTTCTTTTTTCCAAGTCTTGTTGCCTCCTTGAGAGTCTGGTTTCTCTCTTTTTCATGTTAAACCATCTTCCATAGCCAAATGACAAATTCATTTTGTGTGTGGCAAGCCAGGGGTCTCTTCCACTCAGTACTTCTCTCTATGTCTTTCCAGAACCTGATAGCATCTGCTCCTGGTTTCTCTTGTATATAAGTGTTAGTGGGCTGAATGCCCATGTGCCTTGGCGATGAATACTGGGCTGAGCCACCCACAGAGCCCCTTCAGGCTGTTGGGGATCACGCTGTGAAGCACAGATGGATTCCATGGGATGGAGGACCAGCTTTGCAAATCATTGATGAGACTAGCACCATCAGAGCCAAACATCAGATATCAGGGCTTGCGGCACAGAGGATTCTGTGAAGTTAGAGAGAGGATGGGCATAAATTGTGTGACATAGAAGAGATTCATCAAAATATAGACAAAATAGTCTTGGTCATTAAATGTCCTGCAAAACATATTCATTCTCTAATTTCAGAGTCCATGCAATTGATTGTTTAGCAAATATACAGCTACAGAGAGCTTACTGTGAGTCAGGTTCTTCCTCAAGACAGAGACATAGTTATGACCCACAAGAACTCAAAATCCATCTAACAACTTAGTTCATTCACTCAAAAGATATCTCTTACTTGTGTACCATGTTTTAGTCTTTGTGCTCAGGCCCTGGGGAGAAAATATTGAACAAGGTAGATGTAGTCCTTGACTCTCAAAGAACTTACATAAAGTAGGACAAACAAGCATTAACGAACATAGAGAATTATCTGATTATGGTAGGGATACCTGCTATGAAACACTTTGTGCCATTCTGGTCCCAATGCCTGCTGTAGAGCAGGGATTGACAAACATTTTCTCTAAAGCTCCAGATGGCCTCTGTCACCACTACTCAACTTTGCCTCTAGCACAAAAGCAGCCATAGACAATTTGTAAACTAATGGGCACAACTGGTTCCAATAAAACTTTATTTACAAGAAAAGGCAGTAGGCTGAATTTAGCTTATGGGCTATAGTTTGTTGGCCCCTGATTTTGAGCCACAATAAATAAGATTGGGATATAATATAAAGAAAATATCTGCATAGAGAATTGTCCCTGGAGGCTCTTAAAAATGGTTTTACAGGCTCACAGATAATAGAGATCAGACTTGTGGTTGCCAAGGAAGGGGAGTAGGGGAGGGAAGGAATGGGAGTTTGGGATTAGCAGAGACAAACTATTATATATATGATGGATAAACAGCAAGATCCTACTGTATAGCACAGGGAACAATATTCAATATCCTGTGACGAACCATAATGGAAAAGAATATGAAAAGAATATATGTATAACTGAGTCACTTTCCTGTACAGAAGAAATTAACACGACACTGCAAATCAACTATACTTCAATAAAATTTAAAAAAAAAGAAAAAAGAAAAATACGGGCCAATATCCTTAATGAATATAAATGCCCCCCCCCCAAAATCAGCCTTAAAGAAGTAAATTCTGACACATGCTAAAACGTGGATGAAACTTGAATTATGATAAGTGAAATATACTACTCACAAACACACACACACACAAATGGTTTTATCCATTCCTGCTTAATTAAAGAGACATTTAAAATGATGAGAACTCTGTCAGATATGGCCATCAGGAAACCAGAAGAGACCAAGTATATGCAAACAAAAGAAATGACTCAATAAGCAAGACATCACCCAGAGTTTTTAAACACCAACAAAATTTTATTTTTTAAAAATTATTTTTATTATTTTTTTATCAACAAAATTCCGCTATGTTTCTCTAAGTTTCAATAGATTTTTTAAAAAGGGCAAAAACCAAAACAAAACAAACCCCAACGTCCTGATCAAACCAAACCGTCCCCAATTGATCTAAATATTTCCAAGACCATTATTTTGTTTTGTAACATTCTCAACTGAAACCTTGGGTCCCTATTAGTCCAAATTGGTATGTCAGTAACGCTTTCACTCCCTCTTGTTCTCTCTGCCACCCTGGTGCCCAGTAACCTCATTAACAGCATGGTAACAGCTCCTGCTGGCTCCCAGGGCAAATGCTAGGAGTTGAGGGAACATGGTCCCAATCTGGAGAGCCCACATTTGTGCAATTTTACTTTCAGTGTTTATCATGAAGATGCTATGACTCAGCCCAAGAGGGGCAGGCAGACCCCTGAGCAGAGATGGACTCCCGGTGCACTTTTGGGGCCCCCTGTATGGATCCAGGGAGGTGGGTGTTTGGAGGGTCTCGTGAGGCCGGCTTTTCCATGTGCTGTCTCATGTCAGCTTCATAGTCACCATGGTGCTTATAGGATTTTTATCCCATTTGTACACATCAGAAAACAGGCTCAGAGAGCTGTATTTAATGTCACATAGTAATTGCTGGAGCTGGGATTTCAACCCAGATCTTTCTGATTTCAGGGTCTGTGTTCATTCTGCTATACCATACCGCCTTTCTTTCACACATGGTCTTTAGGAAAGAGGTCATGCCATGGGGCAGACTTCTTTCCAGTCATCAAGCATCCCATAGATTACTTGAGCACCATGGATTGCTTCCAACAGAGACATAGCATGGTGTGGGGAATAGTGGTGTGGACACTGGTGTCTGGCCACTAGGGTTTGGCAACTGGCTATATCATTTATTTTCCAATGACCTTGGGCAAGTCATCACTTCTTTAATTATCAGTTTTCCAATATATGGAATAGGGTAATGATACATCTGTTGTGAAGATTCAGTGAGATAAAGCTGGTAAAGCAATCAGCTCTCCATGCCCCTAAACTACTGTTTGTTCTTGTTACTTTGTATTATGACAGTCTCCCTTCAGCATTTACAGTGAATTATAGTTGCAGTGAGACAATGGAGCAGGCTGGACCCTGCAGCCAGGTGGCCTGGGTATGAGCCCTTGCTCTGTCAATTCTTAGGAGGGTGACTTTGGGAATTACTTAGCTTCTCTGTGCCTTGGTTTCCTTCTCTGCAAAATGGAGATACTAATGGTATCTTACCTCATAGGGTTTTTGAGGGCTAAATGGATTTAATGCATTTAACTTGCCTGAAACAGTGCCTGCCCATAATAGGTGCTCATTTTAGTTATTATTGTTGAGGTTGTTATTATTACTAAGTTGATTGCTTGATAATGATGACTCATCCAAATTCAGGACTAGATTTTCTCAGGTGACATTGCATATTTCTTTAACCCAAAGTTATTTATAATAGGCTTTTAAGGTCAAGCTTCCCTACCTTGGCTGGTAAAAAGGCCTTTTCTGTTCAAGTGCTAACCCAGTTCTTTCTTTCCCCTTCCTAGCTGTTTTTCTTTTGTTTTTTTTTTAAGACAATATTTTTTTGAGAAGTTTTAGGTTCACAGACAAATTGAGAGGAAGGTACAGAGATTTTCTTTATGCCCCTTCCCCACACACATACATCATCTCCTCCTATTATCAGCATCCTCTAGCAGATGTACATTGTTACAGTTGATGAACCTATACTGACACATCATAATCACCCAAAGTCCATAGTTTATTTTTACTTTAGGGTTCAATCTTGCTGTTACACATTCAATGGGCCAGACAAATGTGTAATGACATATATCCATCATTACAGTATCATACAGAGAATTTTCACTGCCCTAAAATTCTTTGTGCTCTGCCTATTCATCTCTCCCCCCTTCCCCAACCCCTGGAAACAACTGATTTTTTTTTTTTTACTGTCTCCATAAGGTTTTTTCTTTTCCAGAATTTCATATAATTGGACTCATATAGTATGTAGCCTTTTCAAATTGCTTTCTTTTGCTTAGTAATATGCATTTAAGTTTCCTCCATGTCTTTTCATGGATTAATAGCTCATGTCTTTTTAATGTTGAATAATATTCCATTGTCTGGATGTACCACAGATTATTTGTCCAGTCACCTACTGAAGGACATCTTGGTTGCTTCCAAGTTTTGACAATTATGAATAAAACTGTTATAAATGTCCACGTGCAGGTTTTTGTATGGACATAGTTTTCAATTCCTTTGGGAAAGTATCAAGGAGTGTGATTGCTGGATTGCATGGTAAGAAAAAGTTTGGTTTTGTAAGAAACTGCTGAAGTCTCCTAAAGTGGCTACGCCATTTTGCTTTCCCACCAGCAATGAACAAGAGTTCCTGTTGCTCCACATCCTCGCCAGTATTTGGTGTCTTCAGTGTTCTGGATTTGGTCATTCTGATAGGTGTGAAGTGATATCCCGTTGTTTTTTTTTCTTTTTTTTCTTTGCGGTACGCGGGCCTCTCACTGTTGTGGCCTCTCCCGTTGCGGAGCACAGGCTCCGGACGCGCAGGCTCAGCGGCCATGGCTCACGGGCCCAGCCGCTCCGCGGCATGTGGGATCTTCCCGGACTGGGGCACGAACCCGTGTGCCCTGCATCGGCAGGCGGACTCTCAACCACTGCGCCACCAGAGAAGCCCTAGCCCGTTGTTTTAATTTGCATTACTCTGATGACATATGGTGTGGAGCATCTTTCCATATATTTATTTGCCATCTGTATACCTTCTTTGGTGAAGTGTTTATTAAGGTCTTTGACCCATTTTTAAAGAAGGATTTTGTTTTCTTATATTGAGTTTTAAGAGTTCTTTGTAGGTTTTGGATAACAGTCCTTTATCAGATGTGTCTTTTGCAAATATTTTCTACCAGTCTGTGACCTCATTCTCTTAACTCTCTTGTATTTTAAAAAGAAACTGGGGGAGTTCCCTGGTGGTCTAGTGGTTAGGACTCAGTGCTTTCACTGCCGTGGCCTGGGTTCAATCCCTTGTGGGGGAACTGAGATCCCTCAAGACCTGCAGTTCAGCAAAAAAAAAGGAAACTGAAAGTGATATGCCTCTGGACTTGACTCCTAGTTGATGTTCCAGGGAAAGAATTCAGAAGGAGAACTCTTCCTACCCCCAAATACGGGCCTCAAATTATAGACTATTTTGTTATTTTCTTCCTGGAAATGGATGAACCATTCAGAAAATAAAAGAAGCATCCCCAGGCCAGGTAACAAAAATATCTGGGTACCGCTGTGCCACTTTGCTGAGGTTTTAGAAAGATGAAAGTTTGCTTCCTTGAAGGGTTGTGTTTTAGTGAGTCACTTGTCTAGAACTGTCTCAGTTGGGGAAGAAGAAGTCCTGTGAAAATGTTTTTAGCATCGAAGGGTCAGCCCTGCTTCTTATAAAGTGGTTGGTCCCCTTTAAGACAAAAAGAATGCATTCATTTGTTAATTAGACTCTTTATTCTTATTTTTAAAAGAATTGCTGGACATTTCCGCATGCCTGTATTCCCTCTATGGCAATGCAAGACAGGCAGGTTCCAGCACTCAGTGTGTTTTATTCTAATGGTGAAAATAGAGTTCATACAAGAAATATAAAATACCAAACAGCACTATGCAATTATGCAATACAATATTCAGTATTATCCCTGTTATTCAAATATGAAGAAAACAGAGACAGTGTAAGGGATAGAACTTGAGGTTGGCAGGTTGTAGAGTTAAGTGGCTTGTTTTTATATCTGCTCTGCTGTCTAGTGGTTGTGTGACCTTGTGCTGATCTGAATTCTTCCTCTCAGAGTCTTCCATGATTTTAGGTGGTTGATGAATGAATCTATCAATATATTTCTTTTTAATCCCCTTCAGGTATCAATATTATTTATGTATTTTCTAGCTATATGTAGAAAAAATCATTTAAAATGACTTAAAGATAGGAAGTTTAGGACTGTCTGGCATGACATTTGCTTTTTCAAATGACATCAAATTGTTGGCATCTCTAATCATTGTTTCCTTATAGCTAGGATACCACTTAGTATTGATGACACATGGACCAAAGCAACAGCATCCTTCTCTGCCTGCATTTGGTAAATTGCCACCAAAGTTTTCTCGTAATTGTAAAAATACCCCTTAGGCTGCAACTGTGGGTGATTCCTACCTTCATGCTGATCAAAAGAAAGAGAGCCTCATTTTTAGGTAAGAGTTCCACTTTTGCCTTCAGAATTTTGACTTCCTGGAAGGGTCTAGTTGCTCAGTGGGTATTTTGTTGGCTGTTAGTTTTCCTTGCTATCTGCAGCGGGAAGGCTCAGGGAGTCCTACGCTTCAGATAGTGATTTAGAACGTAACAGGGGACCCCTGGGGCTTGGTGTCATTATGAGCTAAGGGAGGACATGGAGCAATGTCAGATGGAGTGGATTCATTAGAATAAATTGCGTGTTGAATTTCCATAGCAGCTTGGAGATGGATGTATTACTCTGCTGTCATGAAAGATTATCCTTTAATTGTTTTATATGCAAGTTCGAAGTGAACATCAGGGCAGAGCACTTGATTTATGAGCCACTTTTTCTTTAGCCCTGAATTCAGTGTGTCAGTTCCTGAAAGGAGGGGCCACCTGTACCCCAGAGCCTGGCACAAAATACGTGCTCAATAAATACTTACTTAGCCTCATGGAAACAAATACTCGTGATGGTGAAATCCACCACTAAGAATTTTCATATAATCTTTTTGTGTTTGATGATATCAGTTGTCCTTATTTATATTTTTTAGATCATGGGATTCTTCAGAATAGAATGAAAGCCAAGGCCTCCCTTAATAGAGTCTACACTGATTGCCATATTTAGGAGTGTGGACTTGGTTCTACAGGCAATGCAAGAGCTATTAAATGGGGAGCTATTAAATGGCTTTGAGGAAGGGAGTGACAAGGTGGTTTAGGATGATGACTCTACTCCTGTGATTTTGGTACTGGGAGTGGTTCTAGAGGAACAGAATCTTAAGGATGAGTTTACTGAATTGGTTCTGGAGCTTCTGGAATCAGTTCTCTAATCTGGTTAGATTTAAAGACACTATTGACTCTATTTCCTGTAGTAAAGAGAGCACTTCCTGTTCACAACATGATGTGGCAATAGGGATACACAAGATATCATCATTGGATACTCCTATTCAAATACTTACAAGAGGCAAGGATCTAGGTGAGCATTTTTGTCAAACTAACTGCTGTCAAAGTAACGAGTATGAGATTGGCTGGTTGCTCCTGATATCATTGACAAAGTGGGAAAAGAAATTAATGAACTGAGGACTCGAATTCCCAGCACAAGCACTGCATAAATGACCCAAAATCTTCTATGTCTGCCCTGAAGGACACCTTTATCTCCTGAGATTGCTGACAACCAAACCCAGGATCTCATCCTCTGAGTGGCTGAATTACAGTGCAGGTTGAATTCCCAGCCTCACAGCATGTCCACTGTTAAAGTAAAGGCATTGATAGGGAAGAAATAGGATCCTGGAAGTTGGCATGGGGATGTGTGGGAAGACCCTTATGCAGCTGGGGACATTGAACTCCTAAATTTTGATCAGTTCTCTTCGCCAATAGAAGCAGGCCCTCCACTCGTCTTGAGGGGATTAACCCTGCGTTGATGAGGAAGCTGTAATGGCCTCCCCTTAAGGCACCTGCCTTGCAAGACATTGTTGATTCTCCTCAGGACCCCCACCCCTCTTTTCTTCTGGACTTATAACTAAACTCAAGTCCCTGCAGGTCCCTAAAAGTGAGGGTCAAAATGTGACCCATGAGGAGTTCTGCTACACTGCAAAAGAACTACTTGGTTTATCTAATTTACACAGAAGTTCAGGGAATATGTGTGGGAATGGATATTAGGGGGGTGGGGTAATGGTGGAAGGAACATAAATTTGGATTGGGCCACATTAATTGATATGGACCCGATAAACAGAGATTTCTGCGTTTAATGTTGAAGCTCGGGGGGTTAGAAAGGGCTCCACTAGTTTGGTTGGTTGGTTGGCTAAAACATGGACCAAAAGTTGGCCCACAGTAAATGAACTTGAATGCCAGACCTGCCTTGGTTTAATGTAGAGGAAGAGATTCAAAGGCTTAGGGAGATTGGAATGTTAGAGTGAATTTGTCATTTAAAACCTACTCACCTGCCTTGGGGGGTTACACAGGACACACCTTTCACCGTGACTATGAGAAATAAATTTGTGAGGGGACCCCCAGCATCCTTGAAGAGCTCTGTGATCACTCTTAAATGTAAGCCAGACCTCGCAGTGGGGACTTCAGTCACTGAAGTGAGAAACCTAAATGCAGAGTAATTGGACCCTGGGTGGCAGGGGCCAAGTGACAGTACTTAACCACCAAAGTCAAGGTGGGCGTGATTACTGTAATGGACAGCAGAGTCAAAGCAGTACCTGACTCTAAGAGACTGTGGTATTCCCAGAAGTGAAATACATAGGAAGCCTACTAAATTTTTATTTGATCTGTATGAGCAGAAAAATTCCAGGTCAAGTGAACAAAAGTCTAACCTGTCTCATAAAAACAGTCACTGCCCCTCAATTGATTCCCAGATTTGAGCCAGTTTATAGACCCAAAATCCATGAGTGAAGGGGAGGCTGGGTTCCCTTGAGGAAGGATCCCAGGCCGCTGCCAAAAATTTATACTGGTTCATCTTTCTTCCAGTCTTCCCCAAGGGACCTTTGGCTTTTTACCAGCATGACTGTGCGTTGGAGAAAAGGAAATAATCAGACCTTTTGAGGATTACCAGACACTGGATCTGGACTGGCACTAATTCCAGGAGATTCAAAACATCACTGTGTTCTATCAGTCAGATTAGGGACTAATGGAGGCCAGGTGATCAATGGAGTTTTGGCTCAGGCCCATCTCACAGAGGGCCCAGTAGGTCCCCAAATCCACCCTGTGGTTATTTCCCCAGTTCTGGAGTGCTTAACTGGAGTAGACATATTTAGCAACTGGCAAAATCCCCACATTGACGAAAAATGGATTGTCAGGGAGAGAGACTAAGGTGGGAGATCTGACAGAAGTTTACTGGAGTACTCCAAGGGAGAAATATGCAATTCCTGGACTAGTACATAGAGGAAACAGTAGAAGCTGTTTGAGTGTTTTGAAAAATTGAGATTTTTTTATATAGAGCTTCAAAATATTTCTGCTATAAGCACCTTTTTTTTCTTATTTAATATATGCAAGAAAGAAAACCGATGACTTATGCAAAGAAGACAACCCTTCCTAACTTCAAGAGATTGACATTTTTACACAGCTGGCTGTGTTTATTGCAATAAAATCAGTGAATTCATAGTCAGAGGGTTGACTATGACAAAGCTGATGAGTAAATTCAATTTTCTGTAACAAACATAAAGGAAGAAAAACAATTTCCTATACAACCAACCAACCCACCAGCTAACCAAGCAACCAAAAAACCAGCATCGTAATTTCAAGATTAAAAGTTATTTCACAATTAACCCTTGGGTTAATTGTAACGGGGTTAAGAAAAATCTTGCAAGGAGACCTTCTTGAAACAAAACCCTCAGTTTTATGATGCGGGCTACATGTTAAGTACGGATTTAGCTTTGAGTAAGGCACTTTTCCCATTTGTCTACAGCTGTTTTTTTTTTTGTGCCTTTCAACTTAGTCCTACATCGAAGGATAGAGCCTACCTCAGTCTGAAAGCATTTGTGTCAAAAACCAACTATTAACCACTTAGTCGAACTTATGGATCCTGGATTTCTACTCTGATTTTCATCAAGATTGAATCTAAGCTATTTGGAGCTCTATGTGTGTAGGTTTTAGTTTTACATGGAGTAAATAGCATTGTCTGGAAAAAGGGGGGGGAGAGGGAGGGGGAGAGGGGTACTTAGCTCTCAGGGCTGTTGGGAGAATTGAATGAGATCACCCTTCTAACTGTCCAGCTCAGGGTCTGCACACAGTATGTCCTCAGTTAATACTCATTCTGCTCTTCTGATCCATCTGTTGGATCTTCTGATCCAACAACCTGATGATGTTCAGCTTCTAACTCGTTTGAACTTTCATTGTAGCGAAGATGTCTCAGTACATTCTGTCTACACTTCTTGCAGAACGTCTTTGGCCATGAGACCTTCAAAGACTTGAAGGTTTTTTGTTTTTGCTTTTGTTTTTCTCCACAGTTGTAAGCACACTCCTTGAGACCTAAATAAAAGATGTTTGGTAACTAATGATTTATTAATTTGGGGAATAAAAATGTGCTAGTTACTTATTTATATGTATTCCCCTATATTTGTCCCCACCATGGAAAACTTTAGTGAATTAGAAAAAGCTCATAGGGCTGTTAATCCACATATTTGAAAATATAATCTTCAGACCATGGAAAATACAGCAGGAATGAATGGGAGAAATCCTTAAGTAAACTGTTATATTTACTGTGAATGGAGGGGAAGTTGCAGGGTTGGGCATGTCTCCAGATATTGCAGAATATCCCCTGGAGGGACAAAGTCACCTCCAGTTGAGAACCACTGCTCCAGGTGAGGGCTTCTCCCCTCTATCTGCCCATTTGAGTCACCTGAGGAGCTGTTAAAAAAAGAAACAGGCCCTGGGACTTCCCTGATGGTCCAGTGGTTAAGACTCCTCACTCCCAATGCAGGGGGCCCAGGTTCAATCCCTGGTCAGGGAACTAGAGCCCGAATGCTGCAACTAAAGATCCCACATGCTGCAATGAAGATCCTGCACGAGGCAACGAAGATCCCATGTGCTGCAACTAAGACCCAGCTCAGCCAAATAAATAAGTAAATATTATTTAAAAAACAAAACAAAACAAAAACAGGCCTTGCTGTAGAATAATGCTGTCAGGGACTCTGTGAGTGAGGTATGGCATAGGCATTTTTTCACAGCTGCCTGGTGATTCTGTTGTGCAGCCGGGCTAGAAAACTAGGTAGTTTACACAGCGACTCAGGGTTATTAGGAGCTACTGAGTTGTCAGGGTTTTTTTATTGTGCTACCTAGGAGTTCTGCCCAGACGGCTTCCTTCTTGAGTTTGTGGTGATGGATGGGATATTTGCATACACCTTGACCAGTGTAAGGAAAATGGGGCTGTACCCAAAAATCTTGTTTACATTTGCAAACAAGATTATCAATGGATTTTGATATCCAAGAGATTATCAATGATTTTCATAGATACTCACATTTGATCTTGAAGTGAAACTGTGAGGTGGTCAGAGTGGTAATCCCAAGTTTATAGGTTGAAGGAAGTGCTGCTCGAAGACCGTAAGTGATGCATATGGTTCCTAAGGTAGTTTTCTTGTCTTGCGTTGTCACTCATTGCCACTCGTGTTCACTGTGGGTTACTTTATAGTAATGAGGTTGGAAGGTTTATTTTTTCATGTACGGATTTCTTCATAAAAAGCAAAGAACTAATGCTTAAGAGTTCATTATTTACCAGGACTGGTACAACCTGTTACCTTTCTTTTAAATTAAAATCAAATTATAATAATTATATTACTACCGCCACCAAAAATTACAGTTTGATAAACTCTTTTATACTAAGCATTTTATATATGACATTTCTGATCCTTATAACAACGTGCAAGGGAAGCATTATTTTCACTGTTTTACAAATGAGAAAACTTAGTCTCTAAGAGGTTAATGTAACTTGTCAAAACTAGTTAGTGATGGCTCTAGGAGTTGAAACCAGTTATGTCTGCCTGCAAAGTCTACTGCTGCTCCTTTACCTTGCTGTCCCATCTATGGAAGATGTCTCTAGGTGACCGTTACATAAGTAACCTTGAGCAACCTTTACACTAAATGCATGACTCTGATAAGATACAGTTGCCAAGTAGGCACTGGGCCTCCATCAGAGTGCTAGAGTCAGTTACAGCTTATCTCTGTAGGTGAGAGTATGACGTAGTCCACATCCCAGCCAGCTGGACCAGAAAGGCCAGGTGCCGATTTCACCAGGGACTTGCAGTGATCTGAGGCATAGATTGTGAGCTCAGAATAGGCTGTCATATTGCTGAAGAGCAACACTGCCATCCACCCGTGAAAAGGGTCCCAAGGAATGCTCCATCACCTTTTTAGACCAGAGCAGCAGAGGCACAAAGGACTTCCCCACCCTCCTTCTGCCAGGAACCACATCAGACAATGGAACACTCTTGTCCAATGTGGAGTTCATGACTATACAGCTATCATGGCCCTTTGCAGGCCAGCAGGTGTAAAATCTCTCTGTACTTATAACCCTTGTGCAGCACAAGCCCAGATGAGTTGGGTTTTTCTTTGGAAAGGATTGATTTCGTTTCCAGAGAAGTCTCAGATATTAGCAGGGCAGGGAGGAGGGAAGGGAGAGTCAGATAGATGGTCTTGGAAATGTAATAGCCTTTGACATGCCCCCTGGGGTCCACTGAACAGATTGAATGTGAACACTCTTTTCTCCGTTCAGACGGGCCCAGGCTGCTAAAATGTGCAAAGTGAGCATCATCTGTTTCAACACCGGAGATTTTGCTGACTCAGAGGCATATATCAGTCTCCACTGGGGACGTTCAGCAAATAGCCTAAAGAAGTCGCATCCTTTCCTTGGCCTCTCTGCCTCACCTCTCCTTGGGTCCTAGAAAGGAAAGTCTTATGCTTCGAAGGAGATGTAACGACAGATTATAAGGCATAAGCCATTACTTACAACATTATAGAATCATCTAATATTAGAAGTGAAAGGGATAAAGGAGAACTCGTAACATGCCTTTCATTTCTAACTGGAGGAAACTGAGCCCCAAGGAGGAAGCGAGTTCTTCAGGGTCACAAGCTCTGAGAGCAGGACCTGGGCCCCCGACAACTGGCACAGAGGTCTTTCCTCTACACAGAGTTGTCTTGCCTTTTGCTCTTAACGAATGACTATGTAAATCAATCAGATGATCTTTCATCTGTATGCTTTCTTTTTTAGGAGGCGATATGTGTCTAGGATGTATTCAACTGCCGGTAACGATGACTTTGAATCATGAAGATGTTTATTCTTTACTTATCAAGAATTCTTAAAGTAGGTGGTTCCAGGGTTGGGTCAATGGCCTACTGATGTCAGGACATTAGGCAAGGACATTCTTCTGGCCTTTCCGTCATGGTCGTAAGCTGACCACCATAGCTCCATGCTCTACATCCTCCCATGATGGCTTTCCAAGCAGGAAGTGAGAGCGAGGGTGGCAAGAAAGTGCCTCTTCTGCAATGTTCTCTCTTTTATTGCACAAAAACATTGCCTAGTAGCCTTTGACAGACATCCCTGTATGTCTTAGTGCTCTCCCTCAATTAAGAGTTGGATTCAGAAGACCATCTTAAGTTAACTATGCTTCGTCCCCTAGGGGTGTGTGTGTGTGTGTGTGTGTGTGTGTGTGTGTGTGTGTGTGTGTGTGTGTGAATTTCTCTGAACACATTTTAATACCTAACAAAACCACGCTTCCTTTAACAAGGAAGAAGAGGGAAAAAGTCCTGTTGGGAATGTGACCAACAGAGTCTACCATATGTGTAAACACTTTAAAGGTGGACAGTCTGACTTAATATTTTGGCTCTATCACTAACTACCTCTACCATCTTAGACAAGTCACTTAGCCTCCCTGAACTTTGGTTTCATTATCTATAAGATTAAGATATTATTAGTACCTACCTCACAGAACTATTGTGAGGGGTGATAAGATAGTGTACATCAAGGGCTCATCAAAGTGCCCAATAAGGACCCAATAAATATGATCTTGCTTTGTATATATATATTTTTTATCTTATTGAATAACTCTTTAAGGAATCAATTATTTATTGAGTGGCTCATTGATGAATGACATACAAGTGCCTCCCTCATGGAGGTAACGTTTTAGGGGGAAACAGACAATAAATGAGATGATTCTACCACCCCCCCCCACACCTTCCTAAACTCCATTCTTCCATTGGCAGGAGCAGGGGGTGATCCAGAACTCAGGGTGCTCTAGGTAGGTCCTTCAATACTTCTTTTCCCCCTAATACTACCAACCGTGCTACCAAAATTGGTTTTGAGACCTTCGGGAGCATGTTTACACCCTTTGTCACTGTACGTGTTGGTCACCATGAGAGGTCCATGTCTTCCAAGATGTTCATTATCACCCAGACTTTCATTCCCCTATGGCACTGTGCATCCTTTTTTTTTCCCTATCTCATCTCCCACCTCTTCCCTTAATGTCATTTGCCTTTTTGCTACAACTGAAATGTATTCTCCTCTGAGGATGTTACTTAGCCCTGCAGTCTTAGTGGGTGGCTGTTTCCTTTTTCATATTCCACACCCCTGTACCATTGCTCCTCCTGGCTCCCCCATGACATTTCCAGACCATTCTCCCTTCCTCCTCCTTAAAACATTCCTCATTTGCATCTCCTGTCCTCAGAGGGTATCACCTAGCATGCATCCTTGTTGCAGTCATCTACTGGCCCCCTGTGTCATGCCCCCTCATTCCTTGAGGAATTTAGTGCCAGGTTTACTGTCACTATTTCCATTATAATTCTTGGTGATTTCAGTAAGCACTTTCCAATATCCTAGTTTCTTTCCTTAAAGTCTTCTGCAATGATATCCCCCCCTCCTAATCACCTACTGTCCTGGTCTTACCCTAGGTCTTATTGTTATCAATTACTCCAACCCCTCCACAATCCCAATTTCAAGTACCCCTTCTTCTGTCTTTCTAGCTCACTCTATCCAGTCCTCCAGCTCCCACAATTGTTCAACCTCATGAGACCTACAGCCTTTTGGTCTGTCACTCACCACGCTTTTGTCCTCATCCCATTCTTCACTGAACTTAAATTCTGTGAGCCAGAATCATAACCGCCATCAACTTCCTTGTGCCTCTCTTTTTTGTCATGTCCCTCAGCTCTGGTTACACCTCACTCTTCATCAGTCTGTCCCTGTACCCTGTAGGAACACGGCTGGTGAGATACACACCATGTTGTCCACTGGTCTCACTTTAAATTTATTGTCAATAACCTCAAGGGCGCCCTTGTGCTGCCAGCCATCATCCTTCATTCCCCTGAATTATTCACTTTCCCAGTCTCCTTGATGACAATTTCATGCCTCATCCTCTGTTTTCCAGTTCCCAGCGCCTCCTCCCCATCTTTAACCTCAGCATAATGAACTCAGTTCCTCTTTCACTGAGAAAACAGAAGCAACCAGAAAAGAACTCCCACAGTGCCTACCTCCACACTTACGTTCCTAACTGCCCCTGGGCTTACATCTTATTCCTGTTGCTGTGGAGGAGCTGTGAGGCTCACCTGTCTACTCTCAGGCTAGATTCTCATCCACTCTCACTTCCCCAGGGTACCTCTTTCATAATTCTCACCTTCCTCTCCCTCATCTGTTTTTCTGTCTATCTCGAGTCATTCCCATCAGCACACAAACATGATACAGTTTCTCTAATCCTGACTTCACACACATCTCTTCTGTTTTCAGTAAAACTCACTAAATCCAAGTCCTCACTTTCCATTTTTGCTCGATTTTGAGCAGAATTTAGTCCCCAACACTTCAGAAAACGGTTCTTGTCTAGATCACTAGTGACCCCACTTGGTCAATTGAGTGGTCCAATCTCAGTCCTCCACATTCCGGACCTGTCAGCAGCAACTGTAAGAGTTCAGCCCTCCCGCCTCCTTGAAACACTTTTTTTATTGGATGTCTAGGCTACCCCTGCCTCCAGTCTCCCTGCTGTTCCACTGGCCACTCCTTCTCATTCTCCATTGCTGGTTTCTCTTCATCTTCCTGACCCTTAAACATTGGAACATTTCAATACTCAGCCAATGAAGCTCCTCTCTATTGCCACTCACTTCTTTGGAGAGCTGATGCAATCTCTGCTTTATATACCATCTATTCTCTTGACTCTACCTTTAAAATACAACCAGAATCCAGCCACTTCTTACCATTTCCACTGCCACCAATCATTCCACTCCAAGCTGTCAGTGTCACTCACTTGGGATATAATGGCCTTCTAACTGGGCTTTGTGATTCCACCTGTCAGAGGGAGAGACCACTGTGGATGGTGTGGATGGGTGGTCATGGAAGCTTTGGAAGGAGCCAGCCATGCAAAGATCTGAACAAAGAGCATGCCAGATGGAGAAACAAGCAATGTGAAGACAGACAGGAAAGAGCATAGAACATCACTATCCAGGGAGTACTCAATACCTGATACAAAGGTAAAGAGAAAATTAAGAGTAATTGTCATAGGAATAAAAAAATTGAGATCTGACCCACGAGATACATTTTATTTCAACAGAAGTGTGAATACCCACTTTCCTAACATACTAATATTAAAACCTGTGCCGATCTCTGTCACATACGGTTTGCAAACAATGGATGAAAATAATTGTTTTGTTAGTTGAGTGTTTTAAAAAGCAAGGAATTTTATTTAGAAATCAGATTTCCGGCTCTTTTTGAAACTCTAGGAATAGAGTGTATATTCGATAGCACAACAACTGGCTGAAGTTAAGTATGGCTGCTCCCTTTAGATGGGCCCGTATTCCGCCATTCCTACCATTCCCCATTAAATATGCCTGCTCAACTTCACTCATTTGCATTTACTGCTTGGCCCCTGTAGGCATCTGATTTTGAAATCCTTGGGCTAAGAGGTGAAAAGATTTCATCAGTTTGGATATTTGAGAGGACTCACAAGACTCCTCTGAGTATAGTCACATAGGCTCTTATTTAAAGGGAGAAAGAGAGAAAGAGATTGTAGGCAAGAACTGGACATTGAAAAGACATCCAGGCACACTCTCCAAGGTCCTTCTTATTCTCATATGGGCTTGTCTCCAGATAAAACGACCAAGATCTGTGCAAGAAATCTTCACTTTAGGAGACCTCAAGGCAGAAGTTCCCAGAGGGATTTTCTTGTCCCTCTGATTCTGTGGCAGAGCCAGGTTGACTAACCAGTTATGACACTGAAAACCATGAGTAAACAAATTGTCTCTAGGGATCACCAGGGGACTTTCAGACTTTAAACAGCACATCACAAATCTCATTACCCTTATCTTAGCCATGAGTCAGAACCAGATGTCTAGGTGTCCCAGAGAGAAAGACAGATCTTTTCCAGTCTGGCTTTAAATCAACTCTATGCTAATATAGAAGATAATGTTCTTTGAAGACAAGGTAGCCTGTTCAGAGTCATTGTACCAAAAGGCATCCAAGTTTTGTAAGGTCGTGAGTTTGACCTCTGCCAATAACCAGCCTCATCACCTTCTGATCCCTGTGTGAGGCTCAGTCCTGCTGTCCCCATCCAACCATTCCTTTACCACCCCCAACCATCTGCTTATTCTAAGATAGCAAAGCTTGGCCCCCACCCTCTTTCTAGTCATCAGCTTGCCAGAGTTCTTGCTGTGGCCGTTCTCTGGCCCCTGCCCTGCTCTACCACTTCACTTGTTTCCACCTATTTATTTCTGTTATATTGTGAGTGTTTTTGAAACCGGAGGACTGGGCTGGACTTATTTAATCTCTATGCCCCTTTCCCACACTTGCTGATACATAGAGAATGGGGCTGAGCAAATTTCCTTGTAAAAATTTTGGTTTCCATTCTTGATTTTATGTCAACTACTCCTGTCTCAGCTGTTAACTCTGAGCCATACCCTGCAATTAATTAGCACTACCGTGATTCTCCTGGACTGGTCCTAGATGTCATCAGATACATGGTTCCATCCTCTAGAAGTGACCACAATGGCAGCCTCAACTTGGGCTTTAGTGGAATGGTTGAGGGACTGCCGAGGCTCACTGGGTAATGGTCATGTCTGAGATGCCCACGGTGTCCAGGAGAGCTATCAGAGATGTCACACCTCTACTGGTTTTAGTCCAGGTGACACCTCTTCTTACCTGCACTGAGAGGTACCAAAAGGAAAGCTCTGCTTTTCTAAGATGGCTCTAGTGTGGTGGTATGTGGACAAGGCAATTTCAGGGTTCTCACAACATCCTCAAGGAATATTTCTTAGTGCCTCTTCTTATCAAGAAGAGGCACTAAGAAATATTCCTTGAGGATGTTGTGAGAACAGCATCCTGAGAGAAGATTAAGGGACATGACAGATACCCCTTTGCCCCAGGGCTAGCCCAGGGCAGAAACCTCACTAGTGTCCTGAAAGTTTTCTGTTACAGTTGCTTCCACGATGGCTGTAGGCCTATCTTCTACTCACCAAAGACATGGCTAGAGATCTGGGGTCTGGGTATACTTACAGGCTCACTGCTTGGCTCAGAATATTGCCTTGTGGCTTGAGCTTGGTTATGCGTCACCTGGGTTGATAAAGTCTCTGGGCTGCCTTGCAGGGTCTTTAATTTCCTTTAAGTATTGCTGGAGAAAGAACCTCTTCCTGGTTTAAGACCCTATCCTTACACCATGTTGCTGAAGCAAGTGGCTCTGTCTCTGATTCCCCAATCCATCTGCAGACCCCTACCTCTGGATCTATTGGCCACATGCCGAACCTAGACCTTCCAGGAGGGATGATTCTGCTCTTCCATAGCATTGTGGCTTCTCTCGAGCTGAAGGCCCAAGCATGAGTGAATGTATTGCATCCTCAGGCAGAGTGACAAATACCTCCAACCCTGGTGTCCTTGAATAGTATTAGTGTACCTTTTCTCATGAGCTACTCCATAATTTGGGGCATTGATGAATCACCCAACTGTAAATGTGGATTTCTTCTATCAGATATTAGAACAATTTACTCAGATATTTCAATAATTGTGGTCAGAGAGGAAAGCTCCTAACCTCATCTATTAAATGAAAGCATTAATACTTCCCTCACAGGGTTGGAATGACAAATTAAAATTATTCTATATATCACCTAGCATAGTATCTAACACATGGTAGGGTCTTAAAAGATGCTAATTCCTTTGTCCCTTCCTTTCTCTTCTCCACACTTGTTTCCAAATATCTTATGTGACCTTTTGGAGAGCTCCAACTTTCAGTAGACTGGGAAAGTTAACCTACTTCCAAAGATTCATTCACTTGAGTTTATCGGACACATAAGTACTAGAAGAGTCCAATACAGTGACTGCCAGGTTGGTTTCCACTAGACATACTGTTAAAACCAAACCTTTTCTGTGATAAATGCTTTAGACCCAAAAGGAAGTATTTATTTATCCCAGAAGTTTCCAAGCATCCAGATGTTATATAAACAAAGCACTTGGCCAAACTACCCAAGGCATCTGATTTCATAGGGGTATGCAGATAGATACCCTGATGTTCTTCCATGACTTAGTACCAAAGTGAGACTTCTCCCAGGGGTTCATTTATGTGTTCAACCTTTATCACGTTTACCACGTGATAAAGCAGTAAACTTTATAGATCTGTGACTCCCAGACCCTAGTCCAAGAGAACATTACCCTTCAAGAAAGTATATTTGGATGAATAATAAAGAAGTGGAATAGAAATGGTTCCCTCTGGAGATGCTGATTTTTATTCTTGCAAGGCACATGCATGCAGTCAAATAAATACTGGAGTGGCTGCAGAAAAAGGGAGCTCAGAAGTTTCCTAGGATATTAATGCATTTAATTTCTATGTATTCAAGTGAAAAAAATGTGAGAAATGCTTTCTTTGTCCTTGGCTAATTGCTAGATAAAGAAGATTATCCTGCAGGAGGCTCTTCTTTCCCATTACATATAAGCCAACACATTCTGATTGTTTATCTCCTCAACGTGCTGCCCCTGGTGCTGCGGGTGTATTCTGTCTGTGTGAAGAGCATCTCTAAAGATGGCAAGAGGTTTGTGTTACATACCAGCTCTCTGGAAGGAAATTCAACGCTGGGTCTCAAGAAACCCTTTGACCTCATGATTTCATTTCTAGGAATTAATTCTGAGCAAATAACTAGCAACGCAGACAAGGACATATGCACAAAGATGTTCTTTGCTGAGTTACTTATCAGTGGAAAAAATAGGTTATGGAACTTCCAAGACAGAATGGTCTCCACCATGTAATTGTATGTGTACAAATACAAATACAAAGAATAAAGTACGCTAATAACAGCTGTCTTTGAGTGGTGGTATGATAGTTTTGACTTTACCTTTTATACATTTTTAATGTATTTTTCAGAGTTTTCTACAGTAGGTGTGAATTATTTTAATATTATTTTGTTTATTTCTTGAAAAAATATTAATGGAGTGCTTACAAGGTGTCATTCTCTGTGCTGGGTGCTAGAGACACAGTGGGAACTCCACTCGGACAGAACTGACAGGTCCCCTCCTCCCCCTCCTCTGGGACATGGCAGTCAAAGGCATCTGACAAACGTTGAGCCAATAAATACATAATAGCAAATAGACATATGTTATATGAAGGAATGGTAGTATGGTGCCGAAAGACAAGCAGAGATGACAGAATTTCATATGGAACAGGACAGGAGTCAGAAAACTATGGACTACAGGTCTGTGGCCTACAGTAAGTCCCCTACATACGAACGTTCAAGTTCTCGAATGTGTGTGAAGTTACAGCTTGCCCTCCATCTCCTGTTGCTGACGATCCTTCAGCTCTACCATCTCCCACCTCCTCCCCCTCCTCCAGTCAGTAACTCTTCTTGCCTGTTCACTCGATGCCAGCCCCTGGATGCCAACTGTTGTACTGTACTACTGTACTTTTCAAGGTACTGTACTATAAGATTAAAAATGTTTTCTTTATTTTTTGTGTTTGTTTTTTATGAATTATTTGTGTGAAAAGTATTACTATAAACCTATTACAGTACAGTACTTTATAGCCGATTGTGTTAGTTGGGTACCTAGGCTAACTTTGTTGGACTTATGAACAAATTGGACTTACAAACATGCTTTTGGAATGGAACTTGTTTGTATGGAGGAGACTTACCGTATTTTTGTTTTACATTTTTAAAGGATTATAAAGAAAAAAGGAAGAAGGATATGTCACAGAGACCACAAGACTTCTGCAGAGTAAATTATTTGCAAGTAAAATATTTATTCTCTGGCCCTTTACAGAAAAAGTTTGTTGAGTCCTAGTTTGGGACATCAGGGGTGCCTCTCTCAGGAGATGACATTTAATCTGGGAACTTAAGAAACAGAAGAGTTAGGGGAAAGAAGTGCCCCCCCCTCGCCACCAAAGTCTTGTTAGAAGAAACTTGAAAAAACTTTAGTCCAAAAAAGCTTTTTGTTGGAAGTTGGCTTCCTTTTCAGGTAAAGATAGAGGGAGGTACATTTAAAGGGAATAAATAAATAAGTTTTTTAAAAAAACTCCTATAAATAAGTTTCTTAGGCTTGTCTTGATCCTCTTTTCTCAAATTCTAATATATGGTTGATTTGATTTTAAAATACCACCAACTTATTGTCATTTTTCCAATCCTGTGGCTTTCTCAGGTACCAGCCCATTCTAAGCTGCATTGCTCATAACAACAGTAGCAACTTTGATCAGTTATGTATTTACTTTCGAGCCAAGCATCCTGCTACGTACTTTCAACCCAATGTCCTACATAATCCTAACAACTCTGCAAGATAATCACTAGTATCTGAATTTTACAAAGAAGGAGCAATGATCAGAGAAGCTGAGTGGGGAGCCCATGGTCATGCTGCTGGTAACCCATGGAGCCAGGACTGTGACCACAACCAGCTCAAGTCTTGTGTCTCAAGACTGAGCTCTTCCTTTTATGGGCACCTATCAGTGTGGGTTCCTCCCTCTTTTCCATTTTATTTGTGGTGTTACCACCAGTTGAAAGCCCTTCTCACCCCACCACATCCCCCTCCTTTCACCTCCATGCCCCTGCTCTGCAAGTAGCAGAGTGCTTTTGCTACCAAACTTCACTGTCCAAGGCAAAAGAGGAACTAGATAGAACAAGAAGAGCTTTTCAAAATGCTGTCGTAGGGGGTCAGAATATGTGGCCTCCAAATGGGCCACTTTGATATAAGGATTATTTTGAGCTGAAGACAGTTGAGAAAGAGCAGACTTAAAAAAAAAAAAAAGAGCTCTCTGCCCTACCCCACATTTGCCTAAAAGCAGGCTTAGACTCTAAATCATGGTTTTTAACTACCTCAAAAACCTTGGTGTTATTAGGGGGGACATTGCCTCAAGATGCCACTGAGCTTGTTGAATAGCATTGAAGGAGGATAGACTTCCTAGCTTTCTAACTAGTCCCTTATCAGCTTCATGCTAAAGTGATTTTCCTTGGATAGGCTCATCTTTCTTCCATTCTTCCTTTTCATGGCGTCCCAAAACAGTACAGGGGAGGAAAAACTTTTTCCCTCTATCCTCCTAGGTTTGGTGGCTGGGGACCCTTTGAATTAAACTGACGAAAGACAGATTAACAAGAGAAAAACAAACAGACTTTATTGCCATGCACAGTGCATATACTTGTGAGTAACTCTAAGGATGGTTAGAATCTGGGCTTAGATAGCATCTTCACAAAGAATAATACATTTGTAGAGAAGTGACAAGACAAACTAACAGGGTTTTAGGCTTCCTAGAGTGGCAAACTGTGGGAAGGTAAATCAATCTGTGGGGCAAACTAATATAGAATTGCTTTAGTGAGGTTTGTTATGTAGATTCCTCTTTGTGCAGCACTATGTTGATAAGAGTCTCTGGTGATTTAGCGTCTAAGCCTGCTTTTAGGCAAATGTGAGGGAGGGCAGAGCTTTATTTTGGGGTCTGCTCTTTCTAACTGTCTTCAGCTCAAAATAATCCTTATATCAAAGCGGCCCATTTGGAGGCTGCATATTCTGATCCCCCTACGACAGCATTTTGAGAAGCCCTTCTTGTTCTTTCTAGTTCTTCCTTTGCCTTGGACAGTGAGGTTTGGTAGCAAAAGCACCCGGCCTGGAGCTAGGAGACCAGAGTGTAGTGCCAGCAGATCCCGGGCCAGCAGAGAGCTTCCGAGAGAGTCCCTGACCTTCTCTGGTATTCAGTCTCCTCAACCAGTACAGCTAAGGGATTGAACTCAATGTCTAATCTCTAAGATTCATCCATTTGCTTATGTGTCTGGATCAGTCAGGGTGTAGTCAGGAGACAGAAATCATGGCAATTATTGGAACAGAGAGAATTTAATGTAAAAAATTATTAACTGGGTAAGTGAAATGTTTGTAAAAAGTATACTGAGGTAGTGAAGGCAAGGAGCAGCTGCCACCCTTAGGACCTGGGGGAATAAATTAGAATTATGATAACTTAGAAGCTCAGGGAAAGGGGGCCCTTTGGAGCTAGCTCAGATCTCTGGAGAGAGGGCCCAGGCTGGCTGGTGCTGCTCTGGAAGGGGAGGGGAGGGGAGGCGGGATGTGTCTGGTTCTGCTTTTTGGATTCAGCTGCTGCTGCGGAAGGGAATTGCTGCGGCCAGAGAGAAAAAGTGTTGCACAGGTGAAACGACAGGAGCAAAAAGCAGAGGTTTCCCTCCTTGAAGCCTCCCTCTAGTGCCCCCTACTGGCAGGGCCTAGCAGGGAGCAGCCTGCAAAGTACTTGTATTAGTTTGTGGACAAACTAGGGGCTGGAAGGATGGCTTTGGAGCTGAGAGATAACAGCTCAATAACCGGCACAATGTTCACTGCTGGGATTGCAGACTGGTGGCCCAGAAGCCACTTAGGGCCACATCTGATCCATAAACATGTCTTGTGTGACTATCACAAAAGTTTAATCAAGCATCTGTGTCTGGGTTTGTTTTTTTAGTCTGACAATCTTCTTCCTGAGAAATTCCACAGAATTTCATCCTTCATGATTTATACTTTTTAGAAACAAACAAATGGGAAGGCAGCTTGGAGATTAGCTATCTCAATGATCAGTTTACAGATGTGAAGGTCAGGCCCTTACAGGGTGAGAGGATTTTCTCCCAAATTACACAACCAGTGAATGAGATCTTTGGGTTCCAAAGTCAGGATTCTTACCACTTCCCCTCCCTGTCTTGTCCTGAAGCTGGGTGTGCTCTAGCCTCTTGCCACTCAGAGTATGGTCTGTGGACCAGCAGCACAAGTCTTGCTAGAAATGTGGACTCTCAGGCCCCAACTCAGACCTACCAAACTGGAGAATCAGAATCTGATTTTAAAAAGATACCTCCATGATTTTTGTACATAGTGAAATTCGAGAAGTGCTGAAGATAGCTTTATTGAAGTAAGAAAAAAATAGAACATTTACTGGACGCTAGTGTTTTTCTCTGGGGTGGGACCAGGGTATGGGGCGTGCAGCTTGGTTCTTAGCAAATGTCCTGACCATTCCTCTGATTCTTATCTTCTCTTCCCCCCAATTTGTAGGCCCACATATAGGCATGCAAACACCACATGTGCATGTACTCATACATGTGCATGCACGTGCTCCCTCTCTCTCTCTCTCTCTCTCACACACACACACACATACATACATGCACACACAACTTCTGAGCCATTTATGATCTGGCCTCTGTCCTAACCTCCAGCCCCAATCCCTCACCAGGTGTCCCACGAGTACTGTGTTCTACTCACACTGAACTACTTGCAGGTAGTTGCCCAAACACATCAGTTGTTCTTTCAGCCTCCCTGTCTTTGCACGTGCTGTCTGCTGCTGCCTGTGATACACCCCCATCACCAAGATGGAGACCTGACTGACTTCTATGTGTCCTTCAACAACAGCTCAATGTCTTTCTCTTGGAAGCCTTCCCATGTTGCGTGAGGTGTATCCAGGCTGTGCTCCTCCTCTGTGATTTTAAAATACCTGACATATACCTTTATTGGAGCACTGTTTCTCACCAGGAGATAATCACAGATTTTGTGGTTTATCTCCTTGAATGGAAAGAACCATGCCCCACTGAGCAAGCCATCCTGGGGATGAGCCAATGAAGAAAGAATGAACTGATGCAGAGCTACGAAGTCTGACCAATGCTTATCCATAAAGAGCAGTGAAATATAGTAGTTGAAGCAGGGACTCTGAGGTCAGAAGTACTGGTCCCAAATCTTGATATTTCCGTCAGTTGTTGACACTGGGGAGCTACTTTATCTCTCTGTGGATCAGTTTCCTCCTGTATAAAATAAGGATAATAACAGTATCTCCCTCACTGGATTGTTGTAAACATGAAAGGGGATCAACAATGCCTGTGAAATGCTTATCACAGAGCCTGTCTAGTGGCTAGTGCTCACCCCACGTTTGCCGTTTTGCTGCTATTATATGATATATTAGGCTCCTTAAGTTTGTTCGGCACTTACTGTCCCATTATTTATTGCTGTATAACTCAGTGGCTTAAAGCAACCATAGCATCTATTTTGCTCATGGAGCTGCAATTTAGGTGGGACTTCCCTCCTTCCTCCCTTTTCCCCCTTCTTCCTTCTTCCCTTTCAATATATATATTTTTTTATTCCAAATGTTTACTGACCAAGTATCATGAGAGAAACACAAGTTTTCTGTTGGCTGAATGGGATGTTGGAAATTCTTGGCGGGGAGTTGCACTAAACTGAGGCCAAAAAATGTTGGAAGCCTAACAGACCTAACTGGAGAAAAAAGTTCCCTCTCTGCTCTGGTCTAGAAGTCTGAATTACCAAGTATAAGGAATTGTGTGAAACTCCAGTGTGAACTGGACTGGTGGTGAGCTCCCAGGGGTCTAACTGGGAGTGGGGAGGAAGGGCAGGGCATCTCAGATGTGGGGCTCTTGGCCGTGGTCAAGGTGTTAGGTGGGTTGTCTAAGTCTGAGGAAGTAGAACCCAGTTCTTTCCTGGGGAAAGCCTGGGTGGACACACACAGGGTTTGGGACTTTTCCAATTGGTTGGGGCATCAGATGCTGGTAGGAAACTAGCATGGGGACCAAACACAAAGCCAGTCTTGCAAACTAGAACCACTTGGTGAGAATAATAGGGAAGCTACAGCCTGAGGCTCACCCAAGCACCTGACCGAATTCATTCTTGCTGGAGATGGGTCATGGCAACAGAAGATGGTTTTAAGACACCCTCATCAGTGAGTAAGGCAATCCCACTTAACACCCGATGGCTAAGAACCGGGCAGGATTAAGTCTGCTGGGAACCAGATGCTGAAAGCCCTTGGCCAGTCAGGGCTGGATCAGGCAGATAAACTCACAGTCTAACAGGAAGACTAACCCAGACGTTATTACAGTACAGCATGACCCAGGTCTGAGTTGGGTTTGCAAGTCTTGACTCATTTTCTCAAACACAGTGACCTAATACAGTGGGAAATTGCTCACTGCATTTTCTGAGCTATGGGCTGAGAAACTGGTAAAATTGTAATGGAGAGAAACCTTGGGTCTAGAAGCACAGGTCCAGCAATTTCCCCGAGACATCCCCATGTTTGACTCCCTGCAGATCTTTGCCAAAATGTCCCATTTCCCTGAGGACTTCCTGAACCATCTTATTTAGAACTGTCACCTCCCACCCTGACTCTCCTTTTCTCTATAACACTTATCAGCATCCCACTTACTGTATCTTTTACTCATTTATAATCTCTTTTCCTCAACTAGAATGTAAGTGCCATGAAGGCAGGGATTTTCATGTGTTTGTACCCTGCTGTATCCCCATTAACAAAAATAGCACTTACCTAATAAGAGGCATTTAATGAATGCTTATAGACTCAGGTGTATTTCATGAAGTGACATATACGGAAAAGAAAAAGGAAATAACATATTTCATGACTTTGAGCGATGTAGAGGTGAAAAGTTACAACTCACATGAGGGAAGGGAATCCTAGTTAGTGAAAACCATTGACAGCACCAAAGTTATCATTTCTTTTCATCTCATGGAATAAAAATAATAAAAGAAGGAAATCTGCCACTGGGAAGATAAAGCAGAGCATAGTTGAATTGCTCCTTTTGGGGACCTGCCTGCCAGTTGATTAACCAGCTAATGAAGCTCTTTGCTTTACGTTGGCCCTTCCCAGCACACATCTGCATACATAAAGCATCCGCAGGTCAGGAGAAGCTTCCTTTCTGTGAAAGACAAATGATGTTCTTCGTTTGATTTACAGTCAAGGCTGAGCAAAAGAACACTTACCTAATTCGTATTCAGTATTTCCACTGCATGAAAGACATTCTCCAAAATTTGCTTCTTGGGTTTAGTAAATGATGTACTAGCACAGTCGTTGATAATTAGTAAGTACTCAATATTTAGTAGGAAAGAATTATCCATGTGCTTCGGGAGATTTGCCACCTCTATGAGGATGCTTGCTGGCTTCACTGGAATTCCATAAATGTGTGTACAACACTGTATTTAAATGATATCATAAATTAACTGATTCTATTACAAGGCACATAGTAGTTACATGTGTTGAAGAACGGATAGCTCATTGCTACTCTCTTCCACATTCCCCTAAGAAATCTGAACGTTGGCTGTGGCTTGGAAAAGGTCCTTCTTGGGTGTTTAATAAAATAAGCTGTCTTGTTGGGAATTGCTGTTTTCACTTGCACCATGTTTTTCCTTCCCATTGTTCCCCATACCTGCTTGGCCACAATTTTCCCTGGAAAATTTCTCTAAACATAACCCCACAAGGACTTTTGTAGCACCAACGCTGTTTTGTTTTGTTTTGTTTTAATTTATTTTTGGCTGTGTTGGGTCTTCATTTCTGTGCGAGGGCTTTCTCTAGTTGTGGCGAGCAGGGGCCACTCTTCAACGCGGTGCGCGGGCCTCTCACTGTCGCGGCCTCTCTTATTGCAGAGCACAAGCTCCAGACGCGCAGGCTCAGTAGTTGTGGCTCACAGGCCCAGTTCCTCCGCGGCATGTGAGATCTTTCCAGACCAGGGCTCGAACCCGTGTCCCCTGCATTGGCAGGCAGATTCTCAACCACTGCGCCACGAGGGAAGCCCACCAACAGTTTTTTTGCTTAAAAATAAAATGACAGAATTTCCCTCATCTGAAGATTATGCATCTGAAAAAAGATACATCAAACTCAGCTATGGTTGATCTATTTTAGTATGTATACATATATGTAAACCTGGTGAGACTATTATTTTTTGAATACCATTCCTAAGAAGTCACATTTGTCCAACATTTCTAATTGGCCACCAACATCTGTCACATTCCACCTTTTATGTCTGTGACACAGAATTTCTAGGATGCATTAAAATGGGCATCAGATTTTCTAAAATGTTGCATGGTCTCTAATCGCTTGTATTCTCTCTCCACCCTCTCCTCTCTCTTTCTCCTCCTCACAGGGCTGATAGTCTACCTAGGAATGATGGGGGGAGCCTTCATCCTGGGGGGCCTGGCTGATAAGCTGGGGAGGAAGCGAGTTCTCAGCATGTCCCTGGCCGTCAACGCCTCCTTCGCCTCCCTCTCTTCCTTCGTACAGGGATACGGCGCCTTCCTCTTCTGCAGGCTCATCTCAGGCATAGGGTGCGTAATTACAGAGGTTCAGCTGGACCTCCCCCCACACCAACCCCTAGACCAGTGGTCCATCCATCCTGATACCCTGACTCTGAGTGGTACCTCCAGAAAACTTTGAACTGAGTTTTTGTTTGACTTCCAAGATACTGTGTTAAAGTTGAACCTTAGAAAGGGGTTAGGTTGTAAAGTCAGTCATAAGGTCAAAATAATCTGACACTGCCTTGGCTGGTCTTTCGAATTCACTGGGTTATTTCACCACTGAGCCTAAGGGTGGGACAAGGCAATTGGGTTCCTGCTATGACCATTTTTAGTGTCTGACTTGGTTCTTACTTTCTGGCATTTTCTCTCTGCAGTATTGGGGGTTCTCTGCCCATTGTTTTTGCCTATTTTTCTGAATTCTTGTCCCGGGAGAAACGAGGAGAGCATCTCAGTTGGTTAGGCATCTTCTGGATGACTGGAGGCATCTATGCATCTGCCATGGCCTGGAGCATCATTCCACACTATGGTGAGTGCACTGGCTTAAAAGAACCCAGGGGCCCTTGTTACTATGACACCTGCATCCGAACAACATTCCCTGTCCTCAGCCTTATTCCCACACTCACTCACAGTTCCTGTGTATGACCTTGATCTTTCCAAAGAAATTCTAACACTGGAGACACATGGCTAATTTCAGTACACATGTCTTCCTGGAAATAATACAGTCTACCCTCCCTCACTTCCTCGCTCCTTCTCTCCTTTCCTTCCTTTTCTTTGAAAGGACTTCAACCTTCATCTCCTCCACCCCTCCTCCTCATAGCAAGTTAGGCTCAGTAACCCCATTTTATAGATGTTGTAACAGAAGCCAAGAAGTTGGTGACTTGGCCAAATTGATGACTTGGCCTTGGCCTGACCTTGGATCATGATGCCCCCTCCCCCTCAGTGTGGTGCTCTCATATACCTTCCATTTTAGTGCCTGCTGTCACTCTTTCAGCTGCAAACGTGGAGCAGCCCTTACAGACAAGGTCTTGGTTTCAGCTGAGACAATTTTATTATCTTGGATAATTGCAAAAACTGGATTTTCTGGGCAGGCACTTGGCAACATTAACTTTCACTATTGGATTTTATTAAGAGTAAAGTAGGGAGAAGGCAGCAGTTTTGAATTTGATTATGCCTTTTGAGTATCCTGGGTAATATCATCATTACCCTTCAAAATTATGTTTGGTGAACCACTGATTATGGGTGTAGGCTTTGCCATCATTCAGAATCCTGCAGACCATAGGAAGGAACAGAAACTGCCCCTGAAACTGACCAACAATTCTCTACCCATTCCCTTCCTTGGTGTGTGTGTATTTATTGAAGTATAGTTGACTTACAATGTTTTGTTAGTTTCAGATGTAAAGCAAAGAGATACAGTTATTCTTATTTATTTATTTATTGGAGTAAAATTGCTTTACAATGTTGTGTTAGTTTCTGCTGTACAATGAAGTGAATCAGCTATATGTATATCTATTTCCCCTCCCTCTTGGACCTCCCTCCCACCCTTCCTAACCCACCCATCTAGGTTGTCACAGAGCACCGAGCTGAGCTCCCTGTGCTATACAGCAGGTTCCCACTAGCTATCTATTTTACACATGGTAGTAGTGTATTTATGTCAAACCTAATCTCCCAATTTGTCCCACCCTCCTCTTCCCCTTCTGTGTCCACATGTCTGTTCTCTACATCTACGTCTCAATCCCTACCCTACAGATAACTTCATCTCTAACATTTTTCTAGATTCCACATATATGCATTAATATATGATATTTGTTTTTCTCTTTCTGGCTTATTTCACTCTCTATGACAGACTCTAGGTCCATCCACATCTCTACAAATGATCCAGTCACTTTCCATTTTTATGGCTGAGTAATATTCCATTGTATATATGTACCACATCTTCCTTAACCATTCATCTGTCGTTGGACATTTAGGTTGTTTCCATGTCCTGGCTATTGTAAATGGTGCTGCAGTGAACATTGGGGTACATGTGTCCTTTTGAATTATGGTTTTCTCAGGGTATATGCCCATTAGTGGGATTGCTGGGTCATATGGTAGTTCTATTTTTAATTTTTTAAGGAACCCCCATACTGTTCTCCATAGTGGCTCTATCAACTTACATTCCTACCAACAGTGCAAGAGGGTTCCCTTTTCTCCACACTCTCTCCAGCGTTTACTGTTTGTAGATTTTTTGATGATGGCCATTCTGACCAGTGTGAGGTGATACTTCATTGTAGTTTTGAATTGCATTTCTCTAATAATTAGTGATGTTGAGCATCTGTTCATGTGCCTTTTGGCCATCTGTATGTTTTCTTTGGTGAAATGTCTATTTAGGTCCTCCGCCCATTTTTTAATTGGGTTGTTTGTTTTTTTGATACTGAGCTGCATGAGCTGTTTGGATATTTTGGAGAGTATACATTTGTCCATTGCTTCATTTGCAAATATTTTCTCGCATTCTAGGGTTATCTTTTCCTCTTGTTTATGGTTTCCTTTGCTGTGCAAAAGCTTTTAATTTTAATTAGGTCCATTTGTTTATTTTTGTTTTTATTTTCATTACTCTAGGAGGTGGGTTAAAAAAGATCTTGCTGTGGTTTATGTCAAAGAGTGTTTTTCCTATGTTTTCCTCTAAGAGTTTTATAGTGTCTGGCCTTACATTTAGGTCTTTAATCCATTTTGAGTTTATTTTTCTGTATGGTGTTAGGGAGTGTTCTAATTTCATCCTTTTACATGTAGCTGTCCAGTTTTCCCAGCACCACTTATTGAAGAGGCTGCCTTTTCTCCATTGTATGTTCTTGCCTCCTTTGTCATAGATTAGGTGACCACAGGTGAGTGGGTTTATCTCTGGGCTTTCTATCCTGTACCATTGATCTATATTTCTGCTTTTGTGCCAGTATCATACTGTTTTGATTACTGTAGCTTTGTAGTATAGTTTGAAGTTGGGGAGCCTGATTCCTCCACCTCCATTTTTCTTTCTCAGGATTGCTTTGGCTATTCGGGGTCTTTTGTGTTTCCATACAAATTGTAAAGTTTTTTGTTCTAATTCTGTGAAGGATGCCATTGGTAGTTTGATAGGGATTGCACTGAATCTGTAGATTGCTTTGGGTAGTATAGTCATTTTCACAATATTGATTCTTCCAATCCACGAACATGGTATATTTCTCCAATTGTTTATGTTATCTTTGATTTCTTCCATCAGTGTTTTATAGTTTTCTGAGTATAAGTCTTTTTCCTTCTTAGGTAGGTTTATTCCTAGTTATTTTATTTTTTTTGTTGCCATGGTAAATGGGATTGTTTCCTTAATTTCTCTGATTTTTCATTGTTAGTGTATAGGAATGCCAGAGATTTCTGTGCCTTAATTTTGTATCCTGCAACCTTACCAAATTCACTGATTAGCTCTGGTAGTTTTCTAGTAGCATCTTCAGGAATTTCTGTGTATAGTATCATGTCATCTGCAAACAGTGACAGTTTTACTTATTCTTTTCCAATTTGTATTCTTTTTATTTCTTATCCTTCTCTGATTACCATGGCTAGGCCTTCCAAAACTATGTTGAATAAGAGTGGCGAGAGTGGACATCCTTGTCTTGTTCTTGATCTTAGTGGAAATGCTTTCAATTTTTCACCATTGAGTATGATGTGTGCTGTGGCTTTGTCATATATGGCCTTTATTATGTTGAGGTAGGTTCTGTCTATGCCCATTTCCTGGAGAGTTTTTATCATAAATTGGTGTTGGATTTTGTCAAAAGCTTTTACTGCATCTATTGAGATGATCATATGGTTTTTATTCCTTAATTTGTCAATATGGTGTATCACATTGATTGATTAGTATATAGTGAAGAATCCTTGCATTCCTGGGGTAAACCCCACTTGATCATGGTGTATGATCCTTTTAATGTGTTGCTGGATTCTGTTTGCTAGTATTTTGTTCAGATTTTTGCATCTATGTTCATCAGTGATATTGGTCTGTGATATTTTTGTCTGGTTTTGGTATCAGGGTGATGGTGGCTTCATAGAATTAATTAGGGAGTGTTCCTCCCTCTGCAGTTTTTTGGAAGAGTTTGAGAAGGGTAGGTGTTAGCTCTTCTCTAAATGTTTGATAGAATTCACCTGTGAAGCCATCTGGTCCTGGACTTTTGTTTGTTGGAAAATTTTAAATTACAGTTTCAATTTCATTACTTGTGATAGGTCTGTTTATATTTCTAATTCTTCCTGGTTCAGTTTTGGGAAATTTTACCTTTCCAAGAATTTGTCCATTTCTTTGTGGTTGTCTGTTTTATTGGCATATAGTTGTTTGTAGTAGTCTCTTATAATCCCTTGTATTTCTGTGGTGTCAGTTGTGATTTCTCCTTTTTCATTTCTAATTTTACTGATTTGCACCCTCTCCCTTTTTTTCTTGTTGAGTCTGACTAAAGGTTTATCAATTTTGTTTATCTTCTCAAAGAACAAACTTTTAGTTTTATTGATCTTTGCTATTGTTTTCTTCATTTCTATTTCATTCATTTCTGCTCTGATCTTTATGATTTCTTTCCTTCTACTGACTTTGGGTTTTCTTTGTTCATCTTTCTCTTGTTGCTTTAGGTGTAAGGTTAGATTGTTTATTTGAGTTTTTCTTGTTTCTTGAGGTGAGATTGAATTGCTATAAACTTCCCTCTTTGAACTGCTTTTGTGGCATCCCATAGGTTTTGGGTCATCGTGTTTTCATTGTCACTTGTTCCTATGTATTTTTAAATTTCTTCTTTGATTTTTTCAGTGATCTCTTGGTTATTTAGTAGTGCACTGTTTAGTCTCCATGTATTTGTGTTTTTTTACAGTTTTTTTCCCTGTAATTGATTTCCAATCTCATAGCGTTGTGGTCAGAAAAAATGCTTGATATGATTTCAATTTTCTTAAATTTTCCGAGGCTTGATTTGTGACCCAAGATGTGATCTATCCTGGAACATGTTCCATGTGCACTTGAGAAGAAAGTGTATTCTGCCACTTATGGGTGGAATGTCCTATAAATATCAATTAAATCTATCTGGTCTATTGTGTCATTTAAAGCTTGTGTTTCCTTATTTATTTTCTGTTTGGATGATCTATCCATTGGTGTAAGTGGGGTGTTAAAGTCGCCTACTATTATTGTGTTACTGTCAATTTCCCCTTTTATAGTTGTTAGCATTTGCCTTATGTATTGGCGTTCTCCTAAGTTGAGTGCATAAATATTTATAATTGTTATATCTTCTGGGAGTGATCCCTTGATCATTATGTAGTATCCTCCTTACCTCTTGTAGCACTCTTTATTTTAAAGTCTGTTTTATCTGATACCAGTATTGCTATTCCAGCTTTCTTTTGATTTCCATTTGCATAGAATGTCTTTTTCCATTCCCTCACTTTCAGTGTATGTGTCCCTAGGTCTGTAGTGGGTCTCTTGTAGACAGCATATATATGGGTCTTGTTTTTGTATCCAGTCAGCCAGCCTGTGTCTTTTGTTTGGAGCATTTAATCCATTTACATTCAAGGTTATTATCAATATGTATGTTCCTATTACCATTTTCTTAATTGTTTTGGGTTTGTTTTTGCAGGTCCTTTTCTTCTCTTGTGTTTCCCACCTAGGGAAGTTCCTTTAGCGTTTGTTGTAAAACTGGTTTGGTGGTGCTGAATTCTCTTAGCTTTTGCTTGTCTGAAAAGCTTTTGATTTCTCTATTGAATCTGAATGAGATCCTTGCTGGGTAGAGTAATCTTGGTTGTAGGTTTTTCTCTTCTTCACTAAGTATATCCTCCCACTCCTTTCTGGCCTTCAGAGTTTCTGTTGAAAAATCAGTTGATAACCTTATGGAGATCCCCTTGTATGTTATTTTTTGCTTTTCCCTTGCTGCTTTAATATGCTTTCTTTGTATTTAATTTTTGTTAGTTTGATTAATATGTGTCTTGGTGTGTTTCTCCTAGGATTTATCCTGTATGGGACTCTCTACACTTCCTGGACTTGGGTGACTATTTCCTTTCCCGTGTTAAGGAAGTTTTCCACTATAATCTCTTTAAATATTTTCTCTGACCGTTTCTTTTTCTATTCTTCTTCTGGGAGCCCTATAATTGAAATGTTGTTACGTTTAGTGTTGTCCCAGTGGTCTCTTAAGCTGTCTTCACTTCTTTTCATTTTTTTCTTTATTCTGTTTTGGGCAGTGAATTCCACCATTCTGTCTTCCAGCTCACTTATTCATTATTCTGCCTCAGTTATGCTGTTATTGAGTCCTTCCAGTGTATTATTTTATTTTATTTTTTTGCGTTACGTGGGCCTCTCACCGCTGTGGCCCCTCCCGCTGCGGAGCACAGGCCCCGGACACGCAGGCCCAGCGGCCATGGTTCATGGGCCCAGCCACTCCGCAGCACGTGGGACCCTCTCAGACCGGGGCACGAACCCGCGTCCCCCGCATCGGCAGGCGGACTCCCAACCACTGCGCCACCAGGGAAGCCCTTCTAGTGTATTTTTGATTTCAGTATTGTGTTGTTCATCTCTGTTTGTTTGTTCTTTAGTTCTTCTAGATCTTTGTTAAACATTTCTTGTATTTTCTCAATCTGTGCCTCCATTCTATTTCTGAGATTTTGGATCATGTTTACTATCACTACTCTGAATCCTTTCTTCAGGTAGGTTTCCTATTTCTTCTTCATTTATTTACTCTTGTAGGTTTTTATCCTACAAGACTTGCTCCTTTATCTATGACATATTTTTTTTGTCATTTAATTTTTTTTTTTGATGGGTGGGATTGTGTTCCTGTCTTTCTGGTTTTTGCACCTGAGGCTTCCAGCACTGGAGTTTGTAGGCTGTTGGGTAGAGCTGGGTTTTGGTACCAAGATGAGGACCTCCTGGAGACCTCACTCCAATGAATATTCCCTGGGATCTGAGGTTCTCTGTTAGTCCAGTGGTTCAGACTCAGAGTTCCCACCACAGGAGCTCTGGTCCAACCCCCAGCTTGTGAACCAAGATCCTGCAAGCCATGTGGGGAGGCAAAATAAAAAGAAAAAAAAAGAAAGAGGAAAAAGAAAAAAAAAAGAGCAGAACAATAACAAAGAGTAAAAAATAAAATAAGATTAGAAAACTAACATATGTTAGAAAGAAAAAATATATATATATAGATGAAGCAACAACTGGAAGGTAAAACAGACCCTAAATAGTAAAAAAGAGGAGGAAAAAAAAAGCCAGAAAAGGCCTTGGCTGTGGGGGGGTGGGGCTTAGGCAGGGGCAGGGTTTAGGTGGTAGGTGTGGCCTATGCTTAGGACTGGAAAAGGCCCTGGGGGGTGGGGGGTGGGGCTTAGGCTCAACGCAGCAGGAGGGGCCCAGGAGTGCCCCTGGCCTTGGAGGTCTTAGGACCAGGTCCAGGACCCCAGCAGGCTCACTGGGCCCGAGTGGGTGGGGGAAACGCTAGGTGCATTCTCCCCATCCTCTGATCCTTGAGGGCCCCACCCCATTGGCCTCTCTTCTTCTTCCCCCACTCCTTCCCTCCTATGTCCCTAGGACCCCAACAGCCAGAGGGGGCCTCAGAGAATGGAGGATCAGACCTGGGAGCCCAGCAGGCATCCCAGGGCTTGAGGGAAACAGCTGCCATGCCTCCCCTGATCCTCCAGTCCTGGAGGGTTCCCCCTCCGTCTGCCTCTCCTCTTTTGCACCACCCCCCGCATTTCCCTCCTATGCCCCTAGGACCAGTGAGGCCTGGAGGGGGCCTTGGAGGGTGGAGTAACCAGTTTGGGAGCCCTTCAGGATTCCCAGGGACCGATTGGGCAGGGGAAATGCTAGGCATGCTCACCCCGATCCTTCAAGCCTCTAAGGGTCCCTCCAGGCATGGGAACCCCTACCCCCTCCCAGCCACCCCTCAGGGGCACAGGTCCTGTCTGGCCTCAACTTCTCCTTCCCCCTCACTCCCCCCACATCCTACCCAGTCACTCAGGGTTCCTCCCGTCTCCTTAGGCATTGAGGTCCCCCACCAGCGTCTGGCAGGCACCCTAGTTGTGGGAAGATGCGAACTCCGTGTCTTCCCACACCACCATCTTCCACTGTGCAGCTCAATTCTTCTTTTCAGATTCATTTCCCTTATAGGTTATTACAAAATATTGGGTGGCCAAAAAGTTCATTTAGGTTCTTCCATAACATTTTACAGAAAACCCCAAACGAACTTTTTGGCCAACCCAATATTGAATATAGTTCCTGTGCTATACAGTAGGTCCTTATTGGTTATCTATTTTATATTCAGTAGTGTGTATATGTTAACCCCAGACTTCTAATTTATCCCTCCCCCCTCTTTCCCCTTTGGTAACCATAAGTTTTTTCTATGTCTGTGGGTTTATTTCTGTTTTGGAAGTTCATTTGTATCATTTTTTAGATTCCACATATAAGTGATATCATATGATAATTGTCTTTGTCTGTCTTACTTCACTTAGTATGATAATCTCTGGGTCCATCCATGTTGCTGCAAATGGCAGTATTTCATTCTTTTTAATCGCTTAGTAATATTCCATCTTATATATGTACCACATCTTCTTCAACCATTCATCTGTCCATGGATGTTTAGGTTGCTTCCATGTCTTGGCTGTTGTAAATAGTGCTGCTATGAACATAGGGGTGCATGCATCTTTTTGAATTAGAGTTTTGTCCAGATATATGCCCACAGGTGGGATTGCTGGATCATATAGCAACTCTATTTTTAGTTCTTTAAGGAACCTCCATAATGTTCTCCATAGTGACTTCACCAATTTACATCCCCACCAAGAGTGTAGCAGGGTTCCTTTTTCTCCTGGTATGCTTGTTTTAAATCTGACCCTCTCTGATGTGTGTTCTGGGTTAATGGAGGCTTCTGTATTATCTTTTTAAGAAGAAGCTTTGGTGTAGACAATCCCTATTTTATTAGTTAAGGGGATGCTGGGTGTATTACCCTGAGAACCTGATAAACCCTGAAATCTTAGTGGTTTAATACCAAAGAAGTTTTCCCCTCCTGCAAAGCCCGGCTGGTGTTTCTGATCTGCAGGCAGCTCTGCTCTATCAGTAATCCCAGGGCTCAGGTTCCCTCCAGCATGTGATCTACTCTCTTCAACAGGTAACCTACATGTTGGTTCGGTGAAAGAGCATGGACAGTTGTATGTGGGTGCTTTTGAAGGGCAGGCTAGGAATTGGATCACATCTTCTTTGCTCACATCCCATTGGCCCCAAATCTGTAATATGACCACACACTACAGCAAAGGACACTAGGAAATGTGACCTAGCTGTGTGCCCACAAGGTAGAGGAAATGGGTTTGGGACCATCATGTTACCTTTGCCATATCCCACTGGATTTTTGTATCAGAAACAGAGAAGAAATACAAACAAAAATAATGAAATAAAGAGTTGAAGGGTTTTCCAGATAATTTTGTTACCATAGGTAATTCTACATAATTTTAGATACAAAATTGTATTACTCCTGATATCAGGCTCTGCATTCTACCCTTCCCCAAAAGGCATACATTAATTATCCAGGCCGTTGGTTATATGGGTCCAAGGAATTGCTTTTGTCCCCACAATTCTTGCTGTAATATCACTTCCCCTGTTAATTGATCCAAACGTGTTAACACTAAGAAACTATTTCTACATATAAACTGAGTTAGACAGTTTTGTTGGGGTGGGGGGAAACAAATAGACTCTGGATAAAAGCTGAGTCAAAATAGTGGTTCTATGTAATTTGGGACAGGTCACCTAGCTTGTCCAGCCTTGGTTCCTTTATCTATAAAATGGAGAGAAGGAAGCAAAGAGAATAGACTGTGGAGATCCGATCTGTGCCAGCCCTAACATCCAGCAGTTCTTGGGAGGCAAATAATGGTGAGAAAATTTTGGAGACAATTCTAGTATTTGGGCTGGTTTCCCTCCAAGCTGCATTAGCAATTCTAGCCCTATTTTCAGACTGCTTGTTCCACAAGGGAACTGCCCCCACAACCAACCAATGAGCAAAGGTCCTTGGCTTCCCTCTGATTGGATCAGCTTAAGTCATGTGCTCACCTCAGCCAATCACTAAACCCCAGAGGATGCCAGGTCCTGGGCATTTCATATACTTTCTTCTCCATCCCTGGCACTGGGGATGGGGTCAGTCCCATCCAAACCACAAGTCTGCAACCCAGTGGAGAGGAAGGATGGGAAAGATGTTGTGAGGGGAGCAACCCACAATAGTCACTACAAACTGCATCATTTTTTCACTTCACTTTGCACACACAAACACACAATGTCTGGGTGTCTGGTTTCTAAAAAAGCAATAAAAGAATTCAGGCTGGGGACACATTGACCAAGACTAAGGGGGATGCCCATGGCAGAGGGGCCACATAGCTCCTGGCTGATAGCAGGGCTTGTGGTTAAGTATCTTACTCCAAATGGATAGGATATTTTCCTATTTGTATGCCTATAAGAAATCTATGGCTTTTACATTCCATTTAAAAATACCAGCCTCTTGGATGATTAGCCTTAATTGAAACAGGCATTAACTTGAGGGCAACCCATCCTAGAAATATGGTGGACTAGAATCACAGTGCAACAGGAGTGATTATTTATTTTAAACCTCATTTTACCAGGACCAGATGTTCTGTCCACAGTGAACAGAGACATTTGATGATATTTCCCAACAGACCTAAGACATTAATCCTCTAAAAACCCCTCCACTCAGCAGGGACAAATGCAAGGGTGATCCGGAAAGGAGACTTGATGTTTGTATGTAGCTTGTGCAAACCATTTAACTGGTTTTGCAGGAATGAAGTGATGGGAGGTCTTGGCACCAGGAATTTGGGTGACTGAGTCATTGAGAAAGAAAGTTACAAACCTCAGAATGTTTTTCTGGGAACTCATGGGCATAGCCCCCCCAGAATGGATATATTATGGAAGATTAATTCCCACTGTAGTCAGCAGCACCAGCTATTTGAGAAATCCTGATGGAGAAAAGTAGGGCAAGCTAAAAGATCAGTGACCAGAACAATCCCTGTCTCCAAATTAATAGTAGTCTTATATATTTGGAAGCAGTTCACTGTTTAATTTTAATTGATTTAAGGCCCCAAAGGTGTGCCTAATGAATGTGATAAGTGCAGATTACTAAAATCACCATAAAAACCAGAGAGGCATGAGGGAATAATGGATTTTGGATAATTTGCATATATTTTCATTAAGAAAAAAAATATCTCTGAGGCAGAATACTCTCTAAACATACCTGCTTCTGCCCTTCTTCTCTTGTTACTCACCTGAGTTTGACTGCTACGTAGCTTTGGTCAGCTTTATTTCTGATTACGCCAGAGTGGTTTTTGGACATGAGCTGAGGATGTGGAAATCTTACTATGGTTTTGCCTTCTTCTTTCTGTTGTCACTCTCAAGAGAGGAAAGACTTCTTACTTAAAATTTAAATGAACAAACAGGGACTTCCCTGGTGGAGCAGTGGTTAAGAATCCGCCTGCCAATGCAGGGGACATGGATTCGAGACCTGGTCCAGGAAGATCCCACATGCCTCGGAACAGCTAAACCCGTGCATCACAACTACTGAGCCCACACGCCGCAACTACTGAAGCCCATGCGCCTAGAGCCCCTTCTCCGCAACAAGAGAAGCCACCGCAATGAGAAACCCATGCACCGCAACGAAGAGCAGCCCCCGCTCACCGCAACTAGAGAAAGCCCGTGCACAGCAACGAAGACCCAAAGCAGCCAAAAATAAATAAATAAATTTATAAAAGAAAAAACTCCTGTGAGATGGAAGGAGAACAGGACAGGCTGTGCAAAAAAGAGATTTGATTGTGATTGAGAATGTTGGATGTATTATGTGTATTATGTTCTGTGGCCATTGTGTAAAAGCGGCCACAGCCCCATGTTTTTTTCACCTGGGATTCCCTCCGGCCAGTCATTCCATTGTGCAACTAGAGTAAGAAATATCTGCAGAAACAGCAGATATTGGTTAGGAGTCCCCTGCAAGTAGAACAAATTGAACCGCGATGGTAAGAGAGAATTCAAGACATAAACTGCCCACCTCCGGAGTTGGCCATATAGTATATTTTCAAGTAAATGAAATAGAGATTTTCCAGCCGAATAATGTTCACCGTTTGAACTTTAGAAATCAATATATTTATTTATAAAGTTTGGTCTTTTTCAGAAATGCTGTTGGAATTGTCTTTAGAGATCGTTTTGAGTGACATGAGAGAACCAGTCTATTTCATAACCTTGGCTTTAAAAGAAAATAATCCTTTTGCTGATATTCATCTATTTTACTCAACATCTTTGGCACTAACTGTCATGTAACTATTTCAAAACAAATCAAATCTACCCTCAAAGCAGGTGAATTACTTTTGGTTGCCAGGAGCTTTCACATGCAGCAAATCTGTGGAAGTACCATTGCCTGCCTTCTACAGCTGTGAAAACCCACCAACATGACAATAACGATGTGAGAAAGTCAGGATTTGAACTCTGATCTACATGACTGCAAAAGTCCAGGCACTTTTCACTGTGTTATCGTCCTTTGCAAGAGGAAAATTTGCTTCTTACGAAGATATTTGAAGGAATGTTTTGTAGATCCTGAAGGCAATTTCGGAAAATGAATTTTAGAAATGTTTTGAATAATGAAAGCTGAGTAGGAGCTATTCACCTCTCCATTTCAATGATGGTAGAATTCATTTGAGTGTAGAAGCTCAGTATCTTTAAAAAAAATTAGTATTATCACTGACAGTGTTTTTTCAAAGTGTGGTCCTGAACCCTGTGCATTGGAATCACCTAGAGCTGGTATTGCCCTTTGACTTAGGGAAGACTAATGCCCCATCAAAACCCTGGGTCACGTAAGGCCTTGCTCTGGCTTTCCTCCAGCTGTACCTCTTCCCATGAGGCAACGTGCGTCCCTAAGGCCACAATCCCACTCCATCCAGATCATGCTCTGGCTACTCAGGACCTAGGACTCCCCACTAAACTCAAGGGATCATGACAAGGACACCCACTCTTACTACGGTGGTGTGTGTGGTGTGACCACACGTGTTGGCATGAGGCCCCTCATTCTACAGGAGGGGCTGGTGGGGGGACAGAAGGGGGTCCTGTAAAGGTGGGTCTTGGGCAGGTCAGGGCTTGGCCTTCCAGCTCCTTATTTGTTGAGCAGGAGGATGGAACATCTGTTATCTAACAGTTTAACTGAAATTTTAATGAATATATAGAAATATGGGATGGTGCCTCTATTTGTACTCCTACCCAAGGCCCCATAAGTGTCAGGCCAGGCCTGCCTCTGGGGTTGACAAGATGCAGATTCCCAGCGCCTTTCAGAATCAGAGGCTTTGGGGACACAGCCAGGAAGTCTGCATGTTAACCTGCTCCCCAGGTGATTCTCTTGTGCCCCATGGTTTGAAAGCCAGTTCTTGAAGGTCACTCTAAGACCGTGTGTCAGAGATCCTCTGACTGCTTCTTCACAGGCTGGGGCTTCAGCATGGGCACCAATTACCACTTCCACAGCTGGAGAGTGTTTGTCATCATCTGCGCTCTGCCCTGCACTGTGTCCATGGTGGCCCTGAAGTTCATGCCAGAGAGCCCGAGGTTTCTGCTAGAGGTGAGTCAGCGCCCCCAACCCGTGTGAGGGCAATGGAACTGCGACAGGAGCTAGCCCTGCTGCTCCAGCCCCTTGGTCCCATGTTGGCTGACCTGGCCCATCATTAAATCCATCGTGATGGTTGCACGCCTGGGATTCAAGGACAGCCAGAGCCGGAGGGACTCAGGAGCTCACTGAGCACAGAGCAGCAGCACTGTTCCCGGAGGCTGGGTGGAGCTGAAGGGGGGTCTGCTGAGGATTCTTCTGGCACCCACTCTCCCCAGAGGTCCTGATGATGAGGCACTTCAAAGCTGCATGCAGTTTTTCCATGTTACGGCTGTGAGCTGGGTTGTAAATCTGTCACTGCTCCCAAGCCCTTCAAGACTCTTGGCTTTGCAGGACCTCTCTCCTCCAGAAAGCTGCTCCCAGAGTCCTGTGAGGTTTCCAGCTTGGTGGTGGTGGTGGTGAGGCTCTCGTGCTTGCGGTGGTCAGACAGGCAGGGCTGGTGGAGGGGCGATAGGACTTGAAGGCTCTTACAGCCCCAATTCTCAGAGTCTACTTATAAGCCTCCTTCTAGCTTTCTGCAGACTGACCCTCCTTGTTGAGTTTCTTCTTTCATCCCATTGATCAGGTTCCAGATGCAGCAAAAAGTTTTTTTATCCATGCTTATCTCAAAAGCTACCCTTCATTGTGTATGAGTTTCCTAGGGCTGCTCTAACAAAGGCACACAAACCGAGGGGCTCATAGTAAGAGAAGTTTATTGTCTCACAGGTCTGTTGGCTAAAAGTCCCCAACCAAGGTGTTGGCAGGGCCACACTCCCTTGGAAGCCCTTAGGGAAGCTTTACTTGCCTCTTTCAACTTCTGGTGGGTTGCTTGCATTTTTTGGCATTCCTTGGCTCGCAGCTGTTGCACTCCAGTCTCTGCCTTTGTCACCACATGGTGTTCTCTCTATGTGTCTCTGGCTCTTCACATGGGCTTCTTCTTATAGGGACACCAGTCATGTTGGATTAGGGGTGCACCCTACCCCAGTATGACCTCACCTTAATTAATTACATCTGCAGCAACCCTGCTTCCAAATAAGGTCACATTCTGGGGTACTGGCAGCTAGAACTTCAACATATTTTTAGGGTTGGGGACATAGTTCAACCCATCACATGTTGTGTCTTTGCTTTGTCCTGCCAGGGAGGAACATGGGTCCCACCCTGCAGTCTATTCAACCTTAACCTACGAGTAGTTACTCACAGCCTATAATGATAATAGTACCCAGCATTTACACCTTGAAGGTACAACCTTACTATCCTTCCAAGATGGGCTGCGACAGAAACTTGTCCTAGTCTTTCACAAGCCCTAGATAGTAACACATCCATGGCCAATCGCCTCAGACTTGGGTATCAGCACCTGTTGGGCTTGTAGGGTTTTCCACCCCTAATCAGCAAAAGACTGTTCATGTCTCTCTCCTTGGTTTTACCAGATGGGCAAACACGACGAAGCCTGGATGATTCTCAAGCACGTTCACGACACCAACATGAGGGCTAAGGGGGCCCCAGAGAAGGTGTTCACGGTGAGTGCATGGTCACCTATGCCAACAGGAGGGGGCCTCTCCTCTTCACTGCTTTGGTTTGCTAAAAAATAATTTTATTATATAAGCATATCCCAGAAAATTTGTCAAAAGGGGAATAAAGCCCCTGACATTCCTATTACTGCATCATAATTATCTTTGCATTTTGATGGATACCTTCTTGGTACTGCTAAGTGTTCAAATATGGCAAAGGGAAAACCTAGCTATATTCATATGGGGATAACCATATGTACATATATTTACATATATCAATGCATATAGATTATTCAGGAGTACTTATAGGCATTCTATATGTGTCTCATAGTATTCAGAATCATCCTTTTAATGGACATTAATATTAGAAACATTAACACAGTTTTCGTAAACATGTCCCCAATGTTAGAGATGCATGTGCCCTGTTTTATTACCTTGTTCCTGCAAATATTGCTGCAATGAACCTGTTCCTGCACATAGTTCCTTTCCTTTCATGTTCTGGGTTTGTTTTCTAAGAGTAGACTCCTAGAAATAAAATGAGTGGCTCAAACAGCATGAGTATTTTTATAGCTCTTGAGATGCATTGCAAATTACATTTCAGTAGGGTTGCAATGATCTGTGATACCTCCAATGATAGGATACCTGTTTCTCAGCATCCTTACCAGCATTGGCTGTTAGCCTGGATTTTCTTTCTCACTAGTTTAAAAAGTGAAAAACTAGCCAATGGCAGTTTCCACGGGGAGGTCCTGTTAGTTACCATGAACTGTGCTCTTCCCACCAAGCTGTGGCCAACCACGAGGAATACCCACGGCAGGGTCCCTGTGCACCTGTCTGCATGACCCCCTTTTAGACCAACTCCAAATCCATTTCTTCAAGGAAGCCTTCCTGAGTTAACTCCCACCTACTCCAACTCACTGCTTTTGCTTCTTTGGCTTCCGTAATTTGAGTCTGGAGTAAAACACTTTTTCTTGTTAACCTGTTACTTGAAACCCCTGATTCTCAGGCGGGACCCCATAGCAGCTAAGAATCTACAACCTGAAGCCAGACCAGTCTGGGTCCAAATCCTGATTTTAACATGTTCTAGCTGTGTGGCCTTAGGCAAGGTACTGTCTGTGCCTTATTTTCTTCATTGGGAAAAGAGGGATAACAATGTCTATGAATACAGTTATAGTAAGGATTAAAATCAAGCACCTAAACTGTGCCTGGCTTAGAGTAAATACTACATAGATGTTAACTATTATCCAAATATTTTATGTCATATTTTTAAATAAATAAACTCAAATAATAGATTTTATAGAAAGTTGTCCAGTGGAATATTTCCCCAATTCCAACACTCCTAAAATTATCTAAAATATGGGACCAGTCCTTTTATCACAAACATTTATTAAGAAGCACCATTAACAATGTTTATAGACTTTCCGGCTGGATAAACGAAATGTAATTGAAAATAGAACTTTTAGCTAGTTCATTTTCTTAATCCTTCCTCAATTAACTTTCTTATTAAAAATTTCCCACACTTAAAAAAAAAAGGAAGAAGAAGCACAATTAGCAGAGCTACTCCAAATGAAAGATGATAAGGGAACTGGTGGTTCTCCCAACCTCCCATCCCTGCCGCTCCCTGTGATGGGTTTTCATGCTGCAGCTGGACTGCAGGTCTGGACCCCAGATGCTAGCAGGAGCGCCCTGTCCCCTGGGGTCTGGGTATGCTTGGTTCAGTCCTGCCTCCCACCCCACCCATTCTATAGCCTTCTCTCCAAGCTCCTGCTTATTCCTAGGAGATGTTACTGAGTCTTTGGGTATAACCTCTGCTTTTAGTAGATTTCACTCTTTCTCAGGAAAAGGGAATTAAAAAGGTCACGGGCTCAGTATTTCCAAACTGACTTGATGATCATAGTAATTTTGTAGAAGAGGATGACTGGATGGGCCAGGAAAAAAAAAAAGAAAAGGGGGCTTCCCTGGTGGCGCGGTGGTTGGGAGTCCGCCTGTCGATGCGGGGGACGCGGGTTCGTGCCCCGGTCTGGGAGGATCCCACATGCCGCGGAGCGGCTGGGCCCGTGCGCCATGGCCGCTGAGTCTGGGCGTCCGGAGCCTGTGCTACGCGACGGGAGAGGCCACGGCAGTGAGAGGCCTGCGTACCGAAAAAAAAAAAAAGAAAGAAAAGAAAAGAAAAACAGCCTGAAAGTGTTCCTGACCTCAGACAGCTGGGCAGTGGCTGGAGTCAGGAGTGATACTCAGCCCTGCCGAATGGGGTCGTCTGCTAGGATCCTGTGCGCTCCCCTCTGTAGATGGTACTCACAGTAAACATGCTCAGGGGCCTGGAGGAAGAGCTTAGGGTAGGCCAGGCTCTTAGTGTTCATGGTGAGCCCTGGATGTGGCCCTCCTCACATCCACCTTGGAGCTGAAGGGGTTCAGGACATGATACCCCAAGATATGGCACCTCGGCATATTGAATATCGGAAGCTGAAGGAGCTTGAGAAAACAGCAGAAGTAGAAATGTCACTCTGAACTCCCCCTGCTCCCCTTTCTTCCCTGAAACAGGCCATAAGTCTCCCACATGGAAGGTGCTCTCCGGGCACCAGGAGGAAAGAAGACATTGTTCTCAGCAGAGATGGGGAACTTAGGGCCAAGAAGGCCGTATCAACAAACCTTGTTAAACTAACCCTTATCGTCCTAATTACTTCTTCACCATTTCTTCACCCTAGCCCAAATCCCTTTGTCTTGTCAGTTCTTCACAAATTTACTGTTTCTACAAGGTATAAAAACTTCCTGGGCTGGTCACTTCTTCGGGGCTTCATTCTCTCGTGAAGGCTCCCACGGACATGTAAAAATTCAGTAAAATGTGGATGCTTTCCTCCTGTTAATCTCTCTTTGCCAGTTTAACTTCCAGACCCAGCCAGGGAGCCTAAGAGGGTAGAGGAATACTTTCCCCTCCCCTACAGAGCCCTGGCTTTCACCAGCCCCTGTCGCTACCTCACAAGCTTCTGAACAGCCCCCTGGCAGGTGTCCACTGAAACACCTTTGGAAAGGGGGTGGGTTGAAGTATTCCCCTGAGAACCCATGCTCTGCAAGGCTGGGGTGAGCACAGACCACACAGACTGTATTCTACTTTAGACTGAAGCAAAGCCAAGTATCCTAGTTAATTGTAACTTAGAGTAATTATGCTTTTGCAAGTTGTCAACACGCCCACTTCCAGATCCGTAGGGAATAGGGTGTTATTTTCCCCAGGAGCAAAGCAAAGACAAAATTTGTATTTCCTTCCCCTCTCCCCAACCCACACCTCAGGCACGTGGGATCTTAGTTCCCTGACCAGGGATTGAACCCGCGGCGCCTGTGGTGCAAGCACAGAGTCTTAACCACTGGACCTCCGGGAAGTCCCATTTAGTGAGATTCTTAACGTGCTTCCTGACTTGGGGTCAACCTTCTCCTCGGCCTCTTTCGGCTGCAGCTGGGTTCTTGGTCTCCCTGGGATACCTAATAACACAAAGACCAGTTCCAGCCAAGAGTCACACTGGAGGGCCTGCTGCGTTCTCTCTCCTGTGTCCCTGTGTGGGCCTGGGCAGAAGACCATTTGCAAAGGCCACACACCCAGGAATGGCAGGACCAGCCCAGGAGGCTCTGGCATGCTTATATACCTGTGATTTTTAGGAAGAGCACCTATGCTTTTACCAGGTTCTCAAAAGGGTATCCGGCCCTCCCAAGAGGAGAACCACTGTTTTCAGTGTTTAGAAAAACAAAGCCGAGCCCTCCTAGGCTCAGGGCTTGGGAATTAAAGAAGCAATTGTCCCTAATTCAGGAACTGTATTTCCCCCTGTGGATATCCAGCCGCATCTCTCTCTCTGTCTCCTCACATTCTCAGTCCCTTGGCTGAAGGAAGAGATGGAGACACTTACGACTAAAGCCTTTTCTCCCTAGAAAGAAAGGTTTGTTGGAGGAGGTGATAGAAACTGGTTTTGAATTTTTTGAGTACACTCTTCTATTTTGCTCTGAATTGGTCTGCATGCACGGACCTTGATAACTTGGCTAAGAGTTTGTGTGGTCAGGAATCTCCTTAACATGATGGTTAGTTATAGAAGGCAGTGGTTGTCTTAAACATTGATTAAACTGAAAATCGCTGTCTTAATGAGTCAGGATTGCTCCCTGGGGCTACCTGCTGACATTGGACAAATTAACACTTTCCGGGGCCCTTGGGGGAGCCCTGAGATATACAGCCTTATTTCCATTCCCTATCTCTTTGATTTCCTCCAGGAAAACCAGGGGTAGCAAGGAAGACATAATTTCTCTCTCTTTCTAAAAATTAAGGTATAATTGACAGATAACATTATATTAGTTGCAGGTGCACCACATAATGATTCAGTTATTTGTATACATTGCAAAATGATCACCACAATAAGTCTCGTTACCGTCTGTCACCACACATTTACAAACATTTTTTTTCTTGTGATGAGGACTTTTAAGATTTACTTTCTTAGCAACTTTCAAGTAATGAATACTGTATTATTAACTATAGTCACCATGCTCTATGTTACATCCCCATGACTTATTTTATAACTGAAAATTTGTACCTTTGATGCCTTTCTCCTATTTTATCCACCCATAACCCCTCTCCCCTCTGGGAACCACCAGTCTGTTCTCTGTATCTATGAACTTGGTTTTCTGTTTCTGTTTTGTTTTGTTTGTTTGTTTGATTCCAAATATAAGTGGGATCATAAAGTATTTGTCTTTCTCTGTTTGACTTATTTCACTTACATAATGCCCTCGATGTCCATCCATGTTGTCGCAAATGGCAAGATTTTTTTTTAATTTTTTGTGGCTGGGTAGTATTCCATTGTGTGTGTGTTTGCGTGGGTGGGTGTGTATCACATTGTTATCCATTCACCTGTTGATGGCCACTTAGGTTGTTTCCATATCTTCACTTTTATAAATAATACTTCAGTGAACATGGGAATGCAGATATCTTTTCGAGTTAGTGTTTTCATTTCCTTTGGATAAATACCCAGAAGTGGAATTGCTGGATCATATGGTAGTTCCATTTTTAATTTTAGGGGGAACCTCTATACTACTTCCCATAGTGGCTGCACCAATTTACACCCCCACCAACAATGCAGAAGGATTTCCTTTTCCCCACATCCTTGTCAACACTTGTTATTTCTTGTCTTTTTGATAATAACCATTCTAGCAGGTGTGAGGTGATATCTCATTGTAGTTTTGATTTGCAGTTCCCTGATGATTAGTGATGTTGAGCATTTTTTTCACGTACCTGTTGGCCATCTGTATGTCTTCTTTGGAAAACTGTCTATTCAGATCCTCTGTCCATTTTTTAATTGGATCTTTTTGTTTTGTTTTTTTTGCTATTGAGTTGCATGAGTTCTTTTTATATTTTGGATATTAGTCTCTTATCAGATATATGATTAGCAAGTATCTTCTCCCATTCAGTAAGTTGCCTTTTCATTTCGTTGATGATTTCCTTTGCTGTGCAGAAGGAGGACATAATGTCTTTTATTCTGCTGTGTTTTAGAAATGTCTTGCATAGCAAACCCCCTTTCCTAACACACACACACAAACACACACACACACTGTTGCCTATATGGGTTCTAGACTTCTGTGATGTTAATATCCATTAAGGATAGACTTGTGAATTTTAAGGTGGAGTCAACTCTACTATGGGCAAATCAGATATAAACAGGAATTCAGTGTATTTCCCAAAGCCATAATTGAGTGAAAAAACTCTGATTCATTTTGTCTGCAGTGGGACATAGCCACCTGAGAAAGATCCCTAAGAGATGCTATGTACAATTTTGGCTAAGAATTACTGAACTGTAGGGTCACCGAAAGCTCCTCTAGCCCTAAGTAAGTTAATAAAGTCAGTTACATTAAACTAAAAATTGAAAAGTCAAAGTGGGGTTAAGATTCTCTAGCCAATCTTTGCTTTACAGGTTTCCAACATTAAAACTCCCAAGCAAATGGATGAATTCATTGAGATCCAAAGTTCAACAGGGACTTGGTACCAGCGCTGGCTAGTCAGATTCAAGACCACTTTCAAGCAGGTACAGCTGGGGACCTGGGGTTGTTGAGAGGGAGGCTCTATGGAAATCTGTAACGTCAGTGGATGAAGAATAGAGATCCTGAACACCCCCATCAGCCCAAGACAGTGTGGTGGGCAGGAAGCTACCTTGGATAGGGACTTTCGGGTCCTAGCCCATGCTTACCTGTGAGCCCTTGGGCCACAAACTATAGACCTTTGTTTCTTTCCTTTGTTCTTCCTTCCCAAGGCAGAGATTTTGAATGTAGGTGCAATGTCTAGTCCGAGTAAAAACCTTTCTCTCTAGCACCTTCTCATTAAATAATCCATAGGAAGAAAGGAGTGGGTTAAAGAAATGACCCCTTTGAGATTTGTTGGTGATTTCTGAGAAAGTCTTCTTGAAGGGCAAGGCTCCTGTGAGGTGAATCAACTATTGAACACTGAGGCAGTCAATGGCCAGAGTCTTCTGAGCCTGGATAACCTTCCTGGTGTAAAAGGTGGTTCAATGTTTGGAATATCACCCATTCCCACTGGCGGGGAGCAGAACTCACGCTCAAGGCTATTCACTGCCTTGACATCTCCACTCCGTGTGCTTTTTGTCACATGCATGGAGCATTGTTGTGTTCCCAGCTGCTACAGGACGGTTAGAAGTTGAGACCAGCCAGTAAGAAGAGAAGAGGCTTTCCTTGTTATTTGAGCAGAATTGCTGCCTCTGGAAGATAATGGGTTCCTAGGCAATTTAATAGAAAATATTAAAAATGAGCTCTTCCAAGTCACAAGTTTCTGCCTTTAACAACCCATCTCTTCGGTGTGTTATAGGTCTGGGAAAATGCACTGTACTGTGTGATGGGGCCCTACAGGATGAACACACTGATTCTGGCCGTGGTCTGGTTCACCATGGCTTTAAGGTAAGCTCTGTCTTCCTTAAGTTCATTAATTTCCTCGTGCTTCAGGTGCCTCATCTATACACTGAGGGTTACAGTTGGTTCTAACTTACAGAGTCTGTGTCAGATTGGATGATTTTGGCTCTAAGTAACAGGCAACCAACTCTAGTGGCTTCTACAACTAGGAAATTTCTGATCCTTTTTTAAAATTTTGTATTTTATTAAAAAATTTTTTTTATTATTATTCTTTTACATCTTTATTAGAGTATAATTGCTTTACATTGTTGTGTTAGTTGCTGCTGTATAACAAAGTGAATCAGCTATACATATACATATATCCCCATATCTCCTCCCTCTTGCGTCTCCCTCCCACACTCCCTATCCCACCCCTCTAGGTGGTCACAAAGCACCGAGATGATCTCCCTGTGCTATGCGGCTGCTTCCCACTAGCTATCTATTTTATGTTTGGTAATGCATATATGTCAATGCCACTCTCTCACTTCATCCCAGCTTTACCCTTCCCCCTCTCCGTGTCCTCAAGTATATTCCCTACGTCTCTGTCTATTACTATCATGCCCCTAGGTTCTTCAGAACCATTTTTTTTTTTTAGATTCCATATATATGTGTTAGCATACACTATTTGTTTTTCTCTTTCTGACTTACTTCACTCTGTAGGACAGACTCTAGGTCCATCCACTTCACCAAATAACTCAATTTTGTTTCTTTTTATGGCTGAGTAATATTCCATTGTATATATGTGCCACATCTTCTTTATCCATTCATCTGTCGATGGACACTTAGGTTGCTTCCATGTCCTGGCTATTGTAAATAGTGCCGCAATGAGCATTGTGGTACATGACTCTTTTTGAATTATGGTTTACTCAGGGTATATGCCCAGGAGTGGAATTGCTGGGTCGTATGGTAGTTCTATTTTTAGTTTTTTAAGGAACCTCCATACTGTTCTCCATAGTGGCTGCATCAATTTTCATTCCCACCAACAGTGCAAGAGGGTTCCCTTTTCTCCACACCCTCTCCAGCATTTATTGTTTGTAGAATTTTTGATGATGGTCATTCTGACTGGTGTGAGGTGATACCTCATTGTGGTTTTGATGTGCATTTCTCTAATGATTAGTGATGTTGAGCATCCTTTCATGTGTTTGTTGGCAATCTGTATGTCTTTTTTGGAGAAATGTCTATTTAGGTCTTCTGTCCATTTTTGGATTGGGTTGTTTGTTTGCTTGATATTGAGCTATATGAGCTGCTTGTATATTTTGAAGATTAATCCTTTGTCAGTTGCTTCATTTGCAAATATTTTCTACCATTCTGAGTGTTGTCTTAAGTTTTGTTAGGTACCATTTGTTTATTTTTGTTTTTATTTCCATTTCTCCAGGAGGTGGGTCAAAAAGGATCTTGCTGTGATTTATGTCATAGAGTGTTCTGCCTGTGTTTTCCTCTAAGAGTTTGATAGTGTCTGGCCTTACATTTAGGTCTTTAATCCATTTTGAGTTTATTTTTGTGTATTGTGTTAGGAAGTGTTCTAATTTCATTCTTTTACATGTAGCTGTCCAGTTTTGCCAGCACCACTTAATGAAGAGGCTGTCTTTTCTCCACTGTATATTCTTGCCTCCTTTATCAAAGATAAGGTGACCATATGTGTGTGGGTTTATCTCTGGTCTTTCTATCCTGTTCCATTGATCTATATTTCTGTTTTTATACCAGTACCATACTGTCTTGTAGCTTTGTACTATAGTCTGAAGTCTGGGAGCCTGATTCCTCCAGATCCATTTCTCTTTCTCAAGATTGCTTTGGCTATTCAGGGTCTTTTGTGTTTCCATACAAATTGTGAAATTTTTTGTTCTAGTTCTGTGAAAAATGCCGTTGGTAGTTTGATAGGGATTGCATTGAATCTGAATATTGCTTTGGGTAGTATAGTCATTTTCATAATGTTGATTCTTCCAATCCAAGAACATGGTATATCTCTCCATCTGTTGGCATCATCTTTAATTTCTTTCATCAGTGTCTTATAGCTTCCTGCATAGAGGTCTTTTGTCTCCTTAGGTAGGTTTATTCCTAGGTATTTTATTCTTTTTGTTGCAGTGGTAAATGGGAGTGATTCCTTAATTTCTCTTTCAGATGTTTCATCATTAGTGTATAGGAATGCACGAGATTTCTGTGCATTAATTTTGTATCCTGCAACTTTACCAAATTCACTGATTAGCTCTAGTAGTTTTCTGGGAGCATCTTTAGAATTCTCTGTGTATAGTATTGTGTCATCTGCAAACAAGACAGTTATACGTTTTCTTTTCCAATTTGGATTCCTTTTATTTCTTTTTCGGCTCTGATTGCTGTGGCTAAAACTTCCAAAACTATGTTGAATAATAGTGGTGAGAGTGGGCAAACTTGTCTTGTTCCTGATCTTAGTGGAAATGCTTTCAGTTTTTCACCATTGAGAACAATGTTGGCTGTGGGTTTGTCATATATGGCCTTTATTATGTTGAGGTAAGTTCCCTCTATGCCTACTTTCTGGAGAGTTTTTATCATAAATGGGTGTTGAATTTTTCAAAAGCTTTTTCTGCATCTACTGAGAGGATCATATGGTTTTTATCCTTCAATTTTGTTAATATGGTGTATCACGTTGATTGATTTACGTATATTGAAGAATCCTTGCATTCCTGGGATAAACACCACTTGATCATGGTGTATGATCCTTTTAATGTGCTGGTGTATTCTGTTTGCTGGTATTTCGTTGAGGATTTTTGCATCTATGTTCATAAGTGATATTGGCCTGTAGTATTCTTTTTTTGTGACATCTTTGTCTGGTTTTGGTTTCAGGGTGATGGTGGCCTTGTAGAATGACTGTTCTTCCTTCTGCTATATTTTGGAAGAGTTTGAGAATGATAGGTGTTAGTTCTTGTCTAAATGTTTGATAGAATTTGCGTGTGAAGCCATCTGGTCCAGGGCTTTTGTTTGTTGGAAGATTTTTAATCAGAGTTTCAATTTCAGTGCTTGTGATTTTTCTGTTCCTATTTTCTATTTCTTCCTGGTTCAGTCTCAGAAGGTTGTACTTTTCTAAGAATTTGTCCATTTCTTCCAGGTTGTCCATTTTATTGGCATATAGTTGCTTGTAGTAATCTCTAATGATCCTTTGTATTTCTGCAGTGTCAGTTGTTACTTCTCCTTTTTCATTTCTAATTCTGTTGATTTGAGTCTTCTCCCTTTTTTTCTTGAGGAATCTGGCTAATGGTTTATCAATTTTGTTTAACTTCTCAAAACCAGCTTTTAGTTTTATTGATCTTTTCTATCATTTCCTTCATTTCTTTTTCATTTATTTCTGATCTGATCTTTATAATTTCTTTCCTTCTGCTAACTTTGGGTTTTGTTTGTTCTTCTTTCTCTAGTTCCTTTAGGTGTAAGGTTAGATTGTTTATTTGAGATTTTTCTTGTTTCTTGAGGTAGGATGTATAGCTATAAACTTCCCGCTTCATCTTGTCTATCTTCGTTCCCTGAAGTTTTCAAATATAATCTCTTCAAATATTTTCTTGGGTCCTTTCTCTCTCTCCTCTCCTTCTGGGACCCGTATAATGTGAATGTTGTTGTGTTTCATATTGTTCCAGAGGTCTCTTAGGCTGTCTTATTTCGTTTCATTATTTTTTCTTTATTCTGTTCCGCAGCAGTGAATTCCACCATTCTGTCTGCCAGGTCACTTATCCGTTCTTCTGCCTCAGTTATTCTGCTACTGATTCCTTCTAGTGTAGTTTTCATTTCAGTTATTGTATTGTTCATCTCTATTTGTCTTTTGTTTAATTCTCGGTCTTTGTTAAACATTTCTTGCATCTTCTCGATCTTTGCCTCCCTTCTTTTTCCAAGTCCTGGATCATCTTCACTATCATTATTCTGAATTCTTTTTCTGGAAGGTTGCCTATCTCCACTTCATTTAGTTGTATTTTTGGGGTTTTATCTTGTTCCTTCATCTAGTACATAGCCCTATGCCTTTTCATCTTGTCTATCTTTCTGTGAATGTGGTTTTTGTTCCACAGGCTACAGGATTATAGTTCTTCTTGCTTTTGCTGTCTGCCCTCCCACATCCCATAGGTTTTGGATCATCGTGTTTTCATTGTCATTTGTCTCTAGGTAGTTTTTGATTTCCTCTTTGATTTCTTCAGTGATCTCTTGGTAATTTAGTACTGTATTGTTTAGCCTCCATGTGTTTGTGTTTTTTATGTTTTTTTCCCTGTAATTGATTTCTAATCTCATAGCGTTGTGGTCAGAAAAGATGCTTGATATGATTTCAATTTTCTTAATTTACTGAGGCTTGATTTGTGACCCAAGATGTGATCTATCCTCGAGAATGTTCCATGCGCACTTGAGAAGATAGTGTAATCTGCTGTTTTTGGATGGCATGTCCTATAAATATCAATTAAATCTCTCTGGTCTATTGTGTCATTTAAAGCTTGTGTTTCCTTAGTAATTTTCTGTTTCGATGATCTGTCCATTGGTGTAAGTGAGATGTTAAAGTCCCTGCTATTATTGTGTTGCTGTCGATTTCCTCTTTTAGAGCTGTTAGCGGTTGCCTTATGTATTGAGGTGCTCCTATGTTGGGTGCATATATATTTATAATTGTTATATCTTCTTCTTGGATTGATCCCATGATCATTACGTAGTGTCTCTTGTAACATTCTTTATGTTAAAGTCATTTTATCTGGTATGAGTATTGCTACTCTAGCTTTCTTTTGATTTCCATTTGCATGGAATATCTTTTTCCATCCCCTCACTTTCAGTTGTATGTGTCCCTAGGTCTGAATTGGGTCTTTTGTAGACAGCATATAGATGGGTCTTGTTTTTATATCCATTCAGCAAGCCTGTGTCTTTTGGTTGGAGCATTTAATCCATTCATGTTTCAGGTAATTATCGATATGTATATTCCTTTGACCATTTTCTTAATTGTTTTGGGTTTGTTTTTGTAGGTCCTTTTCTTCTCTTGTGTTTGCCACTTAGAGAAGTTCCTTTAGCATTTGTTGTAAAGCTGGTTTGGTGATGCTGAATTCTCTTAGCTTTTGCTTGTCTGTAAAGCTTTTGATTTCTCCATCAAATCTGAATGAGATCCTTGCTGGGTAGAGTAATCTTGGTTGTAGGTTCTTCCCTTTCATTACTTTAAGTATATCATGTCACTCCCTTCTGGCTTGTAGAGTTTCTCCTGAGAAATCAGCTGTTAAACTTATGGGAGTTCCCTTGTATATTATTTGTCATTTTGCCCTTGATGCTTTCAATAATTTTTCTTTGTCTTTAATTTTTGCCAATTTGATTACTATGTGTCTCAGCGTGTTTCTCCTTGGGTTTATCCTGTATGGGACTCTCTGTACTTCCCGGACTTGGGTGGCTATTTCTTTTCCCATGTTAGGGAAGTTTTCAAATATAATCTCTTCAAATATTTTATTGGGTCCTTTCTCTCTCTCTTCTCCTTCTGGGACCCCTATAATGTGAATGTTGTTGTATTTAATGTTGTCCCAGAGGTCTCTTAGGCTGTCTTCATTTCTTTTCATTCTGTTTTCTTTATTCTCTTCCTCAGCAGTGAATTCTACCATTCTGTCTTCCAGGTCACTTATCCGTTCTTATGCCTCAGTTATTCTGCTATTGATTCCTTCTAGCGTATTTTTCATTTCAGTTATTGTATTGTTCATCTTTCTTTGTTTGTTCTTTAATTCTTCTTAGTCTTTGTTAAACACTTCTTGCATCTTCTCAGTCTTTGCCTCCATTCTTTTTCTGAGGTCCTTGATCATCTTTACTATCATTATTGTGAATTCTTTTTCTGGAAGATTGCCTATCTCCATTTCATTTAGTTGTTTTTCTGGGGTTTTATCTTGTTCCTTCATCTGGTACATAGCCCTCTGCCTTTTCATCTTGTATATCTTTCTGTGAATGTGGTTTTTGTTCCACAGGCTGTAGGGTTATAGTTCTTCTTGCCTCTGCTGTCTGCCTTCCAGGTAGTTTTACCTCTTGCTTTGCAACTTTATATTCCTATGTTCTTTCTCATGAGTAGCTGAGTTAGCTAAGACCTGCAACATAGTGTTAAACGGTAGTGCTGATAATGCATATCCTGGTCTTGTTTCTTATGTTAGTGGTAATGCCTGCAGTGTTTCCTCATTAAGAAAGATCCTGACTTTTGAGCTGAGATATATATATTTTTACATGCTAAGGAAGCGTCCATGAATTCCTAATCTATTGTTTTTATTGGGAATGAATGTCGTTTTTTATCAAATACCTTTTTGGCACCTATGGATGTAGTCATGATTTTTTTCCCTTAGATCTATTAATATGATGAGTTATATTATTAGATATTTCTAATGAACCATACTGATACATTTAAAATGGGCTTGATTTACATCAAGTCCTGAATGCAGTCTCTGATGGTGTTGCTGCTCAAATATTCTGTCTTCTGTATTACAGTTACTATGGACTGACAGTTTGGTTCCCTGATATGATCCGGTATTTTCAAGATGAAGCATACAAGTCCAAAATGAAGGTATTTCACGATGAGCACGTGTATGGTGTCACAATCAACTTCACAATGGAAAATCAGATTCACCAACGTGGGAAACTTGTGAATGACAAGTAAGTGGGAGACCATGGGCTTTCCTCAGATCAAGGGGGCTGTGTGTGGGGACTGTCTTGGGGAGAGAGCCATTGGGAAGATAAGAATTCAGTATGGCGAGGATTAAGCTCCAAGGCTGGTGGAGCATCGCAGCTTACCATGGCTGCCAGAGACTCGACAGTGCCCCTGGTGGCTCTGTCTGTACTGTGCTGTCCCCTGTCATCCTGCCTAAGGTTGATTCATCCAAGGAGGGTCAACCAAATCATCTCTCCTGAGACCTCACATCTTTAATGGTGATGCGCAGAGAACCCCTCAGTGATGCCTGCCTGGAGAGAGGTCCCAGAGCTCTCACCAGTGAGGTCCTGCACCAACTCACAGCCTGGCTGTTGAGCTTTTTCTCTGATTCTGGATGCTTCTTCAGAAGCGAATCCAGAGGCCAATATAACACTATCTTATGTTATTCTTTCGCCTAACATTACCTCCAAGCGATGATTGGCATGGCCCATTGTCATCAAGAATGTTGTTGTGCTTTGGGGCAAAAATGAGTGGAGTGTTAGAAAAGTCCTGCCCACATCCTCCTCAATCTGTTTGACTCCTCGTCTTCCTACTCCTGGGACACTGAGGTGGATAGTCCAGCCTGTTGGGCTTTCAGAACACCGCTTTGAGGTTGCCCTCTGAAGGCCCCAAATGGGTCAGGGCAGGACAGTTTCCTCCAGGCCACATGCTCCACTAAACTGAGCATTTTCACCTCTGCTGTTTCCCTCCTTGAATTATCCTTAGCAAGTTCACTGGGTCAGTCGAGGGCATGATACACCAGAAACACCACAGCCCAGTGTCAGTGGTATAAACTGCCCCCAGGTTAATGTGTCTGTGCAAGAATTATCACCATGAATTTTCTCCTCCGACTCGGTTCTACTTCCCCAGCCTGCACCCACCTGTGTGTCTAAGTGGCCATGACCGTGACTGTGAGAAAGAAGTGTATGTCTGGGTGAAGTCCAAGGAAGGTGGCTTGGGCAGTCTAGTCCATATGTTCTTACCGGCCAGACCTTAGCAAATGTTCACTGTTATTTAGGATGAGAAAGAAAGTGTGGCAAAAAAAAAGGGGAATGTTATTTCTACAAATATAAGGCCTCTGGGGCAGGAAAGTTAGGACCGACTATCCGTGGACATGGAATTCAGATTTTCAGATGATTTTTTTAAATGCTGAGGCTCAGTCACAAACATCTCCACCTTCACGTGCCCATGTATGCACATGCTCTCTTTGGGGACACTTCGGTTCCTGGAATCTGCTGAGAGTGGCCACTCCAGAGATGGCAGCTCGAAGGCTAGTGGTTGGTGGATGGCAACTCTCCCCAGTATTTCTCACCATCAGGGCTCTTCAATATAAGCCCAGAGATCTTGTGTTGGCATTGCCAAGGAAGAAATGTTGCCCTTCTTTATTAGAACGCTTTGGAAATGTTGAAAACGAAGGGACATTATGGATGGCTAGATGTCACCCATGATATGTTGTTATTCCCTGCAGAGACGAATTCACTAAAAGAGACCTTATCTATGAAGTTTCCAATGTTCAGTGATACTCTATTATGGTGTTAGTAATAATAACGATGGTAATGACACTTCTGTGTGCCAGGTGCTTCCTTAAGTGCCTTTCAGAGATTATCTCGTTTAATCCTCACAAAAACTCCAGGAGGCAAGAAATGTGCTTTCTCTTTTACAGGTCAGGAAACAAGCTTAGAGAGGTTGAGTTGCTTGCCCAAATCACACAGCTAATGTAAATAGATTAGAAATATCTCTCACCAATTCATGCATTCGGACTCCAACCTATGACCTTGACAACTACAAATACCGTCTCACTGGGAAACTCTGCATTCCCACAAAGGCCCTGTTTTACATGGTGCTTTCTGCATTAAAAAGTTAATTGCAATGCCAGAGCTGTTATGATTTTTAAAAGTAGGTTTTGGAGTTCTAAGACTTAGCTACACAAAAAATGGGAACTTCTGCTCCACCCTGTCCTTTTAAAAGATCCCAGCCTCCCAAAGCTTAAGGCTTGAGGAAGGCGGTGGCCTCATCTGTGGAACAAGGACCCCAGGGAAAAATAGAGTTATTGTTAAGGGTCTGCAAATGCATAAGCAGGCCAATGATTGTCTGGGAGTGGATGTAAATATTCTGCACACACAGGTGTTCTACCATGTTTCTGTGTTTCAAATGCATACAAATGTTTTTGTGTGATTATTAAAGTATAAATTCCTTCAGAAGTTGCAATGAGTTCATTTTAATTTGTCATATATATGTAATTCAGTTTTTTAACCAGGGGATACCACTGTCACTTGAAGCTCATAATTTTTACCCCAGCAATTTATTTGAATAAAAATGGGGTTTTTCTCCTTGGAAAAAGATTAGGAACTTTTGAAACTAATCTGAGGAATTGAACCTGGTTTCTTTTCTTGAGTTATGCTGCCATCTGCTGGTCATAAACTAGAAAACATGCCACCTTTGGAAACCTTGAGCCTCTTTGGAGAGTTAAATTCTTTAAGTTCTTTAGCTTGGATGGGGCATTGTCCCCATTCATACCAGTATTCCCCCTTAGACTTTATCCACACTTTGCTGATTAAAAATTTAAATAAAATTATTTACTTTATTGACTATCACACATGGGGGAAGATTACTTTTAGCAGGGAGAGCAGAGAGAAAGAAAGCAAATGCGTATCTAGAAGAGAGAAGGTTGATTTCACACATCGCAATGAAATGCTACCCACACTGTTAAAAGCATTTTTTAGTGAGGCATCAGTAGGAATTTTCCTCACCTGCAGTGGGTGTGTTTCAGGACAGTACATCTCTGCGAAGCTGGCAAGGGTGGGAAATGTGTTAAATGTACCTTTTGGCTTCAGGTCTGAGGAAGTAGCCAAGGCTTGAGGGACTTGGGTTCCAAGCCTTGATGGGTCAGTAAATAGCTGAGCCACCTCTGACCAACCTGTTTAAGCCTCTGATTCCACATCTGAAAGTCATAATATTGATATGTAATGTCCATCAGGCTTCAGAGTTAATAAAATATCTCAGCAAAATTTTGTGATTTAATCTAGGTCCGGCATAGGTCTTATAGAGCCTCTTCCTGAATATTTTACAACTAATTGGCTACTGAAAATGGGATTGCTGTTCCTCCATCAGACATTTACCCAGGTTATTGAAGATCAATAGAAATCCTGTTGATTTGAGGATGTTTGTTTTGTCTCTAACCGAGCTCTTTTATTAGTTCTAATAGTTTCCGCTTGTTATTGTTATACCAGCCTATCACCTGCCCATAACAATTGTTTTGTCTCCTTTCTTTTCCTTTTTATTCCATCATGAAATATATCAAATATGTGGAGAATAGAGAATAACACCAACAACCCTATTCAGAGCACCTAGCTTTGTAAAATCATAAACTATGCTACATTGACTTCAGATTTTAATATAGATTAAACATCACTCACTCAGTTGCCCTTCTTGATGCTATTCTTCCTCCTGAGGAGTGATGATCACCACGGTCATAAATTTGGTGTTTTACATTCATGTATGTTTTTATACTTTTCCAATATATTTATGTATCAGTAAACATGGTACAGCATTCTTTTGTGTGCTTTAAATTTTAGGTAAATATCATACTAGGTTATAGATGTGAATGTATAATTCTCATACTATAAATGTTTCAACTAGTTTTGTTACTTTTAGGCTATTTACTTCTTTTATTTTAACTATTTTTAATTGAGGTGTAGCTGATGTACAATATTGTGCTGATTATGACATCCGGTTTGGTGATGGATAGAAGCCATGCTAATGGGTATCCTGACTTCAGTGGGGGCATTTTGGGTGTCTTCCTTTTAAGTATGATATTTGCTGTATGTTTTTGCTTGGCCTCCTTTATAAAGTTAAGGGAATTCTTTTTTGTTTTAAGTATGCTGAGAGTTTTTATCATGAAAGTGTATTGAATCTGTCAAACGTTTTTCTGCATCTATTATGATAATCATATTGTTTTCTCCTTGGACCTATTAATATGATATATTAAAATAATATTTTTTTTCAGTATTCAACCATACTTGATTCCTGGGATATATCTTAATCATTCAGTGTGATCTTTTTTTTTTTTTTAAATTTATTTATTTATTTATTTACTTTTGGGTGTGTTGGGTCTTCGTTTCTGTGCGAGGGCTTTCTCTAGTTGCAGAGAGCGGGGGCCACCCTTCATCGCGGTGCACGGCCCTCTCACTGTCACGGCTTCTCTTGTTGCGGAGCACAGGCTCCAGACGCGCAGGCTCAGTAGTTGTGGCTCACGGGCCTAGTTGCTCCGCGGCATATGGGATCTTTCCAAACCAGGGCTCGAACCCGTGTCCCCTGCATTGGCAGGCAGATTCTCAACCACTGCGCCACCAGGGAAGCTCCCAGTGTGAATTTTTTAAAATGGCAATCAATACATTGACAAATTTGATTTACTAATTTTGCGTTTGTTTGTTTAGATGTTTATAGCAGTTTTATTCATAATTGCCAAAACTTGGAGGCAACGTACATGTCCTATTTTTACAAAAAACTTGTGCAAATATTTCAAATTGGGTTTCAACTTATTATTTTGTTAAGACTATTTTTAGAACAGTTTAGGTTCACAGCAAAATTGAGAGGAAGACACAGAGATTTCCCATATACCCTCTGCCAGAACTACCATATTATCCAGTGATGATCCAAGATGTCCTTGAGTAGGTGAATGGATAAATAAACTGTGGTACCTACTGACCATGGAGTATTATTCAGGGCCAAGGAAGTAAGCTATGAAGTCATAAAAAGACATTGAGGAACCTGAAATGCACATTCTTAAGTGAAAGAAGCCCCTCTAAAAAAGGCTACATCTGTATAATTTCAACTATATGACATTCTGGAAAAGGCAAAACTATGAAGATCAGTGGCTGTCAGAGGTTAGGGGAGAGGGATGGATAAATAAGCAGAGCATAGAGGATTTTTAGGGCAGTGAAAATAGTCTGCATGAGACCATGACGATGGATACATCTCATCATACGTTTGCTAAAACCCATAGAACTAAGGTTCTATTTAGGATTTTTGCATCTACATGAGATTGGTGTATATTTCCCTTATACTGTTCTTTTTGTTTTTTTTGTTTTTTTGTTTTTTTTGGCAGTACGCGGGCCTCTCACTGTTGTGGCCTCTCCCGTTGCGGAGCACAGGCTCCGGACGCGCAGGCTCAGCGGCCATGGCTCACGGGCCCAGCCGCTCCGCGGCATGTGGGATCCTCCCGGACCGGGGCACGAACCTGTGTCCCCTGCATCGGCAGGCGGACTCTCAACCACTGCGCCACCAGGGAAACCCCCTTATACTGTTCTTATTCAACTTTGGTATCAACCTTATATTCTGAGGCACAAGAACATATGTCCTTAGAGAGTCTGTTTGGTTGACATTAGCACCAGTATTTCTCATCCTATAAATCTGCTTCTCCATGAAATAATATTTCAACTGTTTGGAGATATAAGATGGCCATGTCCTAAGTCCACTCTTTTATTTCTTTCGCCAATAGCTTCTGCTTCCTTAAAGGAAAAGTTCCACAAGATACTTTTGTTAACTTTTCTTTCAGCCTTTGAAATCTCCTGAATGAAGAATCTTGGACCAGTTTAGTATATAAATTAGAGATTGGAGGAGATGATTTATGTAAAAGACTCATAAAATATGCCTTGGTCCTTTCTCCTTTTATCTCTTCTTTTCTGATTTTGGCTTTTTATAACTTACTTGGAGATACGTTTTAAGGTCTGTCTGTGTCAGACCTATTATGATTTATGGCTCTGCTTCCTCACCCACTTTTGGTAGAACATTAAAATACCACCGAAGGCCACATCACCAGCCTATCACTGTATTAAAGAGAAGGATATATTAAGAAGGGCAAAGACCTGAGACAGTCTCCAGGAATAGCTTTCCTGAATAAATACATTCAGCATACCAATTACATTAATTTTGACAGCAGAGCCATCTTCCTGTAACAAAGGCTTACTGATTAGTTTTTCCATGGAAATATGAAGAGTCCAGTGATAACTTTTGCAGCAAATTTAACCGTAAGAAAAATTGTTGAAAACACTTTGGCTTCCTAGATCAGTGACTCTCACATTTTCTAAAGTATAATAATCTGGCATCTTCCTCTGGTGATCTTAGTTCAAGAGGTCCAGGATGGAATGTAGAAAACTGTATCTTTCACAATAACCTCCCATTTTGTTCTGATGCAAGGGGTCTGGGGACTTCTCTTTGAGAAGCACTGACCCAGGCTTTCTTATTGGGTGGGAGGTCTTTTTGCAGAAGCTAATGAGAGGTGGCTCTAGTTTAGCGTCTCAGCAGAACACAACAGAGCATAAAGGGTAAGGGGCACTGCGCATTGCATGTGGTCATGGATTGAATGATCTGGTGGCTGTAAAGAGGAACAATGACCCTCAGCGCCCCGTGCTACCTTTGTCACTGGGATTCCCACTGACTTGTAGTTGTCTGTTTGCTTCTTTTTTTCCCATTAGATTTGAGGGCAGGGACCATGTCTTTCTTCTCTGTACTCATAACACCTAAAGCTATGTAAGTATTTGCTGAAGACTGAATATCTAAATAAATGAATAGACAGATGAATGAATGGGTTGTAATTCTTCATAAATGAAGCCATAGCCAAAGGTTTCTTGCTTAAAAGTTTAACCAAGCTTGGTAAATATAACCAATAGGGGATGATGTTAATATATGTCAGTATATGTTTTTAAATGTAATATTGTTCTTTTCTTTTAAGTTTATGTAGGAGTTGGAGTCTTGCAGCAGCTCCTAAATGTGGCTGCACCTCATAATCATCTAGGGGTTTTTACCTCTTATTGACTGTTTTATTTTTAAGTAAAAAAGTATTATGTACACTTGATATAAAGAAAAAATTACGTTTGTCTCATGCCCAACCCCCGTTGTACCTCCTCAGGGCCAACCACATCTGCCAGTGTCTTGCATCACTCTCCAGGTATATGCTATGCATTTACAGGCATATGTGCCATATCCTTTCTTACATGAATGGTCACATGCAATAGACACCATATTGTATTTAATTTTTTCAGTTAACAATATATCTGGAAGATGGTTCCATATTAAGACATATAGATCTACCTAATAATTATAATGGCTATGTGGTATTCCACTGTATGGTATCTATCTCTCTATCTCTCTATCTCTTTATCTATCTATCTGTCATCTATCTATCTGTTGTCTATCTATCTAGTAATCCATTGCTGTTATCAGCAATGTTGCAATGAAGATCAGTGAATGTGTCTCTTTGAATGCATGAGCAAGTATGTGTACGATGAATTTTTAGAGGTGGTATTCCTAGGTCAAAGGGATTGTACATTTAAAAGTTTGCAAAACTCCTCTCCAAAGAGGCTGCACCAATTATGTTCTACCAACAGTGTGGATGAAAGTGCCCATTTCCCCACTTTTTTTGGTTCAACAAAGATTCTGAGGCCCTCACACATCTACTGCCTTTAAACCTTCTAAGACCATCTGAGGGGTATTCATGTTTTTAAAACTCCTATAGTGAGATGTTATTAACATTTTCATTTTACACTATTTCACATTTCTGTGATTCTGATGTAGAAGGTCCATGAACCTGCATATGGGAACCACAGGCTGTATACCTGGACTAGACATCAGTTTCCACTGTCCTGAGGCCCCTCCCCATTTATAAACACACAGTGAAGGAATGGGGAACTAGTCTGGGTTGAAAATAACGTTCCAGCACCTTTGGGTTTGCAGTTCTCCTTTTTTCTGCCTTTCTGTGTTTTCCATCTGAGTCTCAAGTCTCCTTTTTTTTTTTTTTTCCTGGATGAATCATTCAGGGGCTAATTTTTTCCCACAGGTTCACAAAGATGTACTTTAAACATGTACTCTTTGAGGACACTTTATTTGACGAGTGCTATTTTGAAGACGTTACATCGACTGATACCTATTTCAAAAACTGCACCATTGAATCGACCATCTTTTATAACACAGGTAAGGGCACGAACAGGGTGGGCTTGTTGTCTAGAATCAAACTGCTCAGTCATAAGCTTTAGGAGTAGTAAAGTATTCACAGATATTCATGCTGAGTCTTCATGTGGAGAAATGGGTTCCAGCCCCACGTTGGGGCTTCCTTGTGCAACAAAGAAGTTGCACAGCCTTTACCAAGGCATTTAGTTTGTCTGTGTCTCAGTTTGATCACATGTAAAATGGAAATAAAAGTACTGGACAAGTGTTCTGATCTCAACGAGACTGATGCTATATGCTAAGGATCTTTGGTAGGAACAAAGTATGACCCATATTTAAAAAAAAAAAGAAAAAAACAGCATTCCAGGAGGGCTGCATTTTATACCTGGAGTGCACTCTTGAAGACCTAGCATAATTTGAACAAAATTCAAGACATATGTTCTCACAATAATAAATGAAAAGGGAAAACTGCATCTTTTCAAGCTTCGTGCGTGAAATGAGATGATAAGAATATTTTAAAATTACACCATTTCAGATTTCCATGATTAAAAAAAAATCACAAAATTCCACCACTCTCTCACTCCTCATTATTTTTACTGCTCTCATTATAAATTAATACCAAGTGGAGTTGGGTTATAAGGAAACTAATTGAGTTTTACCAGGGGCTTCACCAATATTGCCTCAAGTAAGAAATGTACTATCATTCCCATCTTACAACTAAGGAAACAGGGACTTAAGCAACTTGTCCAAGGCCACAGCTAGCAAGTTGGAGGGACTTTGATTCATCTCTTAATTTGTTTAGCTCTGAAGTCTGTGAACTTTCCACTGAGATACTTGCATTATGTCCAGACCCATGCTTTCTCCCTGGCATTGGCACCAAGGCACAGTTTATGCAAGAACATCTTTTTCCTCCATGATATCAGCCTCAAAAGGTTCAAAATCTGGTCTCTAAATATCCCTTGGTCTTTAAATAGTCAATTATGGGATTTATCTTCCTAATTTATGTTTAGCCCGAACTTAAAAAAATATTAGTGAGTTCTATACATTTACTCTTTGGCATATCTTTTATTTTCTTCTTTCAAGTTTCATTGATGCCTCTTTGCTTGAACACTTTTTATTTTATTTATTTATCTTTTTATTTTATTTTATTTTATTTGAGTAAAATTGCTTTACAATGTTGTGTTAGTTTCTACTGTACAATGAAGTGAATCAGCTATATGCATACCTATATCCACTCCCTCTTGGACCTCCCTCCCCAACTTCCCCCCCATCTAGGTCATCACAGAGCACCGAGCTGAGCTCCCTGTGCTATACAGCAGGTTCCCACTAGCTATCTATTTTACATATGGTAGTGTATTTATGTCAAACCCAACCTCCCAATTTGTCCCACCCTCCCCTTCCCCCCTGTGTCCACATGTCTGTCCTCTACATCTACGTCTCTATTCCTGCCCTACAAATAAGTTCGTCTGTACCATTTTTTTAGATTCCACATATGTGCGTTAACATACAATATTTGTTTTTCTCTTTATGGTTTACTTCACTCTGTATGATAGTCTCTAGAACCATCCACGTCTCAACAAATGACCCAATTTCGTTCCTTTTTGTGGCTGAGTAATATTCCATTGTATATATGTGCCACATCTTCTTTATCCATTCATCTGTCGATGGACACTTAGGTTGCTTCCATGTCCTGGCTATTGTAAATAGAGCTGCCATGAACATTGTGGTACATGACACTTTTTGAATTATGGTTTTCTCAGGGTATATGCCCAGGAGTGGGATTGCTGGGCCATATGGTAATTCTATTTTTACTTTTTTAAAGAACTCCATACTGTTCTCCATAGTGGCTGTAATCAATTTTCATTCCCACCAACAGTGCAAAGGGGTTCCCCTTTTCTCCACACCCTCTCCAGCATTTATTGTTTGTAGATTTTTTGATGATGGCCATTCTGACTGGTATGAGGTGATACCTCATTGTGGTTTTGATTTGCATTTCTCTAATGATTAGTGATGTTGAGCATCCTTTCATGTGTTTGTTGGCAATCTGTATATCTTCTTTGGAGAAATGTCTATTGAGGTCTTTTGCAAACACTTGCAGTCATGAAATGTCAGAGCTGGGAAGCAGTGGAGATCATTAGGTGTTTTCCTCTAACTTCATAGGTAGAAGCTCAGGGAGGTTAAAGTGGGTCAGCCACAGAGCCAGTTCCCAAACCTAGGTTTCCTGAGAGCCTATATAGTGACCTTTTTGCTAGAATAGCTGATGTTAGAAGGTATCAGAAAACATGGAACTGGTTCCGAAGCAAGTGGTTATTCTTATTTTTTAAGACTTTATTTTTTTAGAGAAGTTTTAGGTTCACAACAAAATTGGAAGAAAGATACAGGGATTTCCATATGCCACCTGCTCCCATGCCATAGCCTCCCCCATTACCATCATCCCCCACCAGAACGGTACATTTGTTATAATTAATGAACCTAGGCATCATCATCACCCAAACTAGCTTTCTCTAGTTGCTGCGAGTGGAGGCTAGTCTTCGTTGAGGTACACAAGCTTCTCATTGCGGTGGCTTCTCTTTGTTGTGGAGCACAGGCTCTAGGCGCGTGGGCTTCAGTAATTGTGGCACGTGGGCTCAGTAGTTGTGGCTCACAGGCTCTAGAACACAGGCTCAGTAGGTGTGGCGCATGGGCTTAGTTGCTCTGTGACATGTGGGATCTTCCCGGACCAGGGCTTGAACCCATTTGCCCTGCCTTGGCAGGCGGATTCTTAACCACTGCGCCACCAGGGAAGCCCTAAGGTTTATTTTTGCTGTTGTACATTCTATGGGCTTGGACACATGGATAAGAGTCATCATCATAATATCATACAGAGTGTTTTTACTGCCCTAAAAATCCACTGTACTCTACTTAGTCATCTCTTTCCCTCCTCCACAACCAAGGAGGAAATGGTTTTTATTCTGAAGCATGTTCAGGTTTCTGCATGGGCTTTGGAGTGATTGGCTCAATCTGGATCCGATTCTCTGGTCATTTCCCTCGTATACACTGGGTAGCCTCAGAGGAGTAGCCCAGGTACGGTGGCCCTCAATGTCATCTTGTTGATACAAATAGAACTATTATCTGGCTTGAAAAATGCTGTACTTAAACATGTCCCTCAGTGAATGTTCATTTCCCCTTGCTTATAGGAACTTGAACAGGTCATTACATTTTTAAAGGTTTCCCACTTCATCCATACCTGGCCACGCATCACCTGAATTTTGAGACTGTCTGATTGCCAGGGGGCGGTGCCACCTGCCCAAGGAAGGGGCATAACTTTATCCCTGTTTCTGCCCCAAATCTCTCCAGCCTCCCTCCATTTCATGTGAACCAAACGTTTCCTTCTCTCCGCAGACCTCTACCAGCATAAGTTCATCAACTGTCATTTTATCAACGTCACCTTTCTGGAGCAGAAGGAGGGCTGCCACATGGACTTAGAGCAAGATAACGACTTCTTGATTTACCTCGTCAGCTTCCTTGGCAGTCTGTCTGTCTTGCCTGGGAACATCATATCTGCCCTTCTCATGGATAGAGTCGGAAGGCTCAAGATGATCGGTGAGTTGTGAGGGACGCCGCATTCGTGCTCTCGTGTGCTAAGGCAGTGGCTTAAAATGTATGAAAGCAGTGGACTTTTTCTTAAAGAAATCTCACACAGGAAACCACACAGGTAAGATGGAATCTGCTGGTGTAGAACCAAGGAGGCACATCTGCAAAACCCCAGGGCCCCGTGGAGGTCTGGTCCATGCCAGGGACACACCTTCATTTCCTGACTCAGCAATTCTGTGACAGTTACTTATTTTATTAGCACTTCACTAGGATATTAAATACATCCACTGTACCCACTCTGTAAAATGCTCTTAAATGAGCATTGGTTTCATTTGATGATTTAAAATAAATCCTATTACTTATGATTATTTAATAGTGATAACATTTTGGGCTTTGGAGTTGGATAGGCTCATGTTGGAATCCTATCACCTAAAGGCTGTTTGACTGGACACGTTCCTTTACGTCTCTGGTACTTATCTTATAGATAAGGAGACCTATAATGAGCTGGTAGGGGTTTGTGAAGATTGAGCATAATGTACCCAAAGCATCTCATAGTGCCTGGTGCGTTGCAGGTTCTCATGTCTGCCTTGCCTCATTCAGCAGTTTGTTACTGAAACACATGCCAGGCATAGTGAACAAGAAACAAAATATATACACCCAGAGCCAGGGAAATTGTACACCCATTAGAATATGAGTCAAGGCCAAGAAAGGGGAAGCAGACCGTATGCTAATAAACATGCCATGAGTTCTGCCCCAGGGATATAGCTGATCAGTAAAAATCAATTCCAAGATCCTAGCAGCAAAGCTCAAAGGAAACAAGATAAATCACATAATCATTTTGTCAATCAGTAGTAGCATGAATATTCAGAATGGTGAGCCCAAGACATGCCTGTGATTTCTGCCCTTTAATCTTGTGGTGAGGACGGTCATCTCTCAGGCATGGCAGATTGAGCTGTGTCCCCTGTTAGCGGCGATGCCCTGGTTAGACCTGAAACCTGATGACGGAAGATGGTGGCTTATTAACTTCTGTGACACTCGTGCCCAGCACGGTGCCTGCCACTGAGTTGCCACTTAGTAATGCTGTGGGACCGACCTGAGCCAGCGAAGATGACCTCTTTCCTAGATGAGTTGGAAGCACGATGGTTAAAATAATACCTCTGTTTGCTCCAGTGAGACAAAGACTGTGAGAGTAGATGTGTGACACTTCTGCCATTCTGTCACTGGCCCTTTTTTTAAAAATTTATTTTGGAAATATTAATATGTAATGAGCTAGACAAATAGTGTGTTTGGAGCAGTCTCTCCAACCTGTCTAATCAACGTAGAGAAGAAAAGCAGGTGACCGAACCCAAACATTTTTACTAGGCACTTGAACTAAATCACTTGGAACAGCTCTGACAAGCCTATTTTTATGGGAAAAAAACACAATTTTGGAGGAGAAAAGAGCAATCTTCATACCAGAAAGTAAATTTCTGTCTCTGGTATTTTAAGTCCCAGGGTTGAACAGTGAATTCTGTGGTCAGGTCCTGGAGTAGCTGAGGAAGTTCTTGGGAGATGAGGGTCGATGAAGGGTGGGGTGGGTGCATCTGTGAAGAAGAATGGACGGCCCCCCTCGACCAGGGACAGAGGGAGGGCGGGGCACAGGGAGCAGGCAGGGCAGGGAGAGAGTGGACAGCCTCTTCTTCGCCATTGAAGCCCTTCTTGTCATCATGAATGTATCCCAGATAAAAATTGATTTCTCTAATGCTAAATAGAGCCATACCCCCCAAACTGGATATCTGGAACTAATATTTATTATTCTTTATATCTTGCTTTTTTATTAATGCCTGTATTTTGTTTCTGAGCCAGATTGTTTAAAGCTCGGAGAGTGCCCCCTTTGTATCTTTAGTAAAAGGTCTGGCATACAGTGCATCAACTGCGATATTCTCAGGGCCCAGTAAATACTAGGTGCTCAATAAATGTCACCATGGGATGTGGGTGACCTGTTTTGAAATTGCCTCTCCCATGACCCTTAGACAAATCCCCTATCGAGTCTGCTGGAGAATCATTTATCCTGCTTTCTCTGCTGCTGTGCCCTTTCCTGGGCAGAAGTTGTGCCTTGTTAACAGCAGAGAAGAAAGTTTTGCTGATGAGCCTGCTACTCTTCATTTATTCATTCAATAAACATTAATTTATGCAGCATAATTCTCCGCCAGGCTGTATGGTTGGCAATGGGAATACAGCAATAATTGACACAGACAGCATTCTTGTGCTTAAGGGAAAAATGATCTATTGGGAGAGACAGATGTAAACTAGAAATTTCATTTAACTAACACTTAGGAAGTGCTTATCAGGTTTTTTCCCAAGCATTTTGTAAATATTAGCATATTTAATCCTCACCATAGCCCTGTGATGGGGAAAGTGAGACAGCCCAGGGAGGTTGTGACCTCACTCAAGGTCACACAGGGGGAGCTGGGATTTGACCTCAGGCCTCTCCATCACAAAGGGAATAAGAACTAATGATGAGAGTGGAAGAACTGGGCACCAGAGGGACCTATAGTGAGAAGACCTAACATAGTTGAGGGGTCAGTTCCCTATCACTGAATTTATTTGATGATAATATTTTGTATTCAACAAACATTGTACGCCAAGCCCCATGGCTGGCCACTTTGAGGGATGCATGCATGTCGATGATACAGTTCTCAGGGCACTTGTGGTCCAGTAGATGCCAGTCTCCTCCCATTCTAGTTCTCTCCTTGCTGTTGGAAAGAAGCTACCAGGCTACCCAGTCACAGCCCTAGCCCTTCTCAGAATCAATAGAAATAAAGCAGACAGTTACCATTCCCCAGCTCTTCAGCAGGGTTTGGCACCAGTCTTGGCAGCTCCAGGTCTGAGGGTGAGATTCCAGGTGGAGGCCCCCCAGGGAGGCACTTGTGGGTGAGGCCAGACCAGCCTTCTGGTTTCTTGGCAACCTGAAGACCTCCCTCCTCCAGGGTTCTGATGCCTGGGTGGGACTCTTGCCCTGTTTCCTAGCTGGTTGTTTGGGACCTGCTTTTCTTCCTTCCTTTCTGCTAACTAGTCCCACCGCATTTCCAGACGTCCTCTTGATCTGTGCCCTGCACTCACTCCAGGCTTCCCAAGCTCTTCTGGGCTGGATGTATTGGATTTCAGTAGGATTTGACACAGCCTTCTTTCAGTGGGATCTCTTATCATTAGCTGTATCACCCAGGTCCTGGTGGGAAAAGGAATTTACCCCAGAGAGTTCTAGGGAAGAGACTGTATGATGCGGCAGGGTTTAGAGGTGTGGGCAGGGTTATGGGAACAAATGAGGCAGATGAGACACCCAGATACTAGCAAAAGTGGGCAGCAGGCTCTACCTCCAGGGCTGCAGGGACAAAGGGAGAAAACAGCAGTAACCGAGCCCAGGGAGAGCTGGAACCAAGGAGCAGGCGGTGTCCGGGAGGAACTGTCGTCCTGGGGGGAAGCAGCCTTTGCCAATAAAGGGCTTATAAAGCAGGATGGGAATTAGGAAGAAGTATGCCAAGCCCTTTCTCCTCACAACTGACAAGGAACCCCCAGGTATGCAGTCCATGGGGGTTAGCTTCCCGGGGCACAGAGCAGAGCTGAGAAGGGCAGCTCAGATATCTGGGGTGGAGATGGGCATACATGAAAATAAGCAGCATGGCCCTTGATCAGGTGTTCTTCTGTTGCCCCTTTGCAGCTGTGTTCTCAGTGGAACGTGAGCTCCATGAGAGTAGAGTCTTTTGATACTGATGTATCTCGGGCACCTTAGAACAGTGTCTGGAGCATAATAAATTCTCTACTAATACCCACACCCTCTGCCTTGTTCTCAGTTATTCTGGGCTGGACAGCACCATGGGGTGAGGTTTTCGATATCCTTCCTGGAGGCTAATTCTGGTGATATGACCCACATAGAAGTCTCTAATCCCATGGCTGGGGTACCATGTACGGGGTCCACATCTTTCTTTGTGTAGAGATGCATCTGTTTTTTCAGGTGTTGTCTGCCACGGGCTTCATGTTTCTTTCTGCCCTGATCTCCCTCTGCAGGTGGCTCCATGCTCATCTCGGCTGTCTGCTGCTTCTTCCTATTTTTTGGCAACAGTGAGTCGGCGATGATTGGCTGGCAGTGCCTGTTCTGTGGGACAAGCATTGCTGCCTGGAATGCTCTGGATGTGATCACGGTGGAGCTGTATCCCACTAACCAGAGGTCAGTTCCTCTCTGGACTTCCCTCTGGGACTTTCTTGGACTTCTTTGGCCAGAAGTCTATCTGCCCCAAGATCCTCCACCATGGCCATCTTGGGCTTCTTCTTCTTTTTTTTTTTTCCATTTTTTTAAGTAAACATTTTATTTTGGAATAATTTTAAGTTTACAGAAAGGTTCCAAAGATAGTACAGAACATTTCTGCATACACTTCACCTAGTTTCCCCTAATATTAGCATCTTACATAACTATGGTACATTTGTCAAAACTAAGAGATTAACATTGGTACATTATTAGACTCTGACTTTATTTGGTTTTCACCAGTTCTTCCACTAATGTCCTTTTTTTTTCTGTTTCAGGATCCAACCCAATATACCACATTGCATTTAGGGTGTTTTTTGTTTTCTTTTTTTTAACATCTTTATTGGAGTATAATTGCTTTACAATGGTGTGTTAGTTTCTGCTTTATAACAAAGTGAATCAGTTATACATATACATATGTTCCCATATCCCCTCCCTCTCTTTTTTTTTTTTAACATCTTTATTGGGGTATAATTTCTTTACAATGGTGTGTTAGTTTCTGCTTTATAACAAAGTGAATCAGTCATACATAAACATATGTTCCCATATGTCTTCCCTGTTGCGTTTCCCTCCCTCCCACCCTCCCCATCCCACCCCTCCAGGCTGTCACAAAGCACCGAGCCAATATCCCTGTGCCATGCGGCTGCTTCCCACTAGCTATCTACCTTACTGCGTTTGTTAGTGTGTATATGCCCATGACTCTCTCTCGCCCTGTCACAGCTCACCCTTCCCCCTCCCCATAACCTCAAGTCCGTTCTCTAAGAGGTCTGCGTCTTTATTCCTGCTTTACCCCTAGGTTCTTCATGACATTTTTTTCTTAAATTCCATATATATGTGTTAGCATACGGTATTTGTCTTTTTCTTTCTGACTTACTTCACTCTGTATGACAGACTCTAGGTCTATCCACCTCATTACAAATAGCTCAATTTCATTTCTTTTTATGGCTGAGTAATATTCCATTGTATATATGTGCCACATCTTCTTTATCCATTCATCCGATGACGGGCACTTAGGTTGTTTCCATCTCCGGGCTATTGTAAATAGAGCTGCAATGAACATTTTGGTACATGACTCTTTTTGAATTTTGGTTTTCTCAGGGTATATGCCCAGTAGTGGGATTGCTGGGTCATATGGTAGTTCTATTTGTAGTTTTTTAAGGAACCTCCATACTGTTCTCCATAGTGGCTGAACCAATTCACATTCCCACCAGCAGTGCAAGAGTGTTCCCTTTTCTCCACACCCTCTCCAGCATTTATTGTTTCTAGATTTTTTGATGATGGCCATTCTGACTGGTGTGAGATGATATCTCATTGTAGTTTTGATTTGCATTTCTCTAATGATTAATGATGTTGAGCATTCTTTCATGTGTTTGTTGGCAGTCTGTATATCTTCTTTGGAGAAATGTCTATTTAGGTCTTCTGCCCATTTTTGGATTGGGTTGTTTGTTTTCTTGTTATTGAGCTGCATGAGCTGCTTGTAAATTTTGGAGATTAATCCTTTGTCGGTTGCTTCATTTGCAAATATTTTCTCCCATTCTGAGGGTTGTCTTTTGGTCTTGTTTATGGTTTCCTTTGCTGTGCAAAAGCTTTGAAGTTTCATTAGGTCCCATTTGTTTATTTTTGTTTTTATTTCCATTACTCTAGGAGGTGGGTCAGAAAGGATCTTGCTTTGATTTATGTCATAGAGTGTTCTGCCTATGTTTTCCTCTAAGAGTTTGATAGTTTCTGGCCTTACATTTAGGTCTTTAATCCATTTTGAGCTTATTTTTGTGTATGGTGTTAGGGAGTGATCTAATCTCATACTTTTACATGTACCTGTCCAGTTTTCCCAGCACCACTTATTGAAGAGGCTGTCCTTTCTCCATTGTACATTACTGCCACCTTTATCAAAGATAAGGTGTCCATATGTGCATGGGTTTATCTCTGGGCTTTCTATCCTGTTCCATTGATCTATCTTTCTGTTTTTGTGCCAGTACCATACCGTCTTGATGACTGTAGCTTTGTAGTATAGTCTGAAGTCAGGGAGCCTGATTCCTCCCGTTCCTTCTTTCGTTCTCAAGATTGCTTTGGCTATTCGGGGTCTTTTGTGTTTCCATACAAATTGTGAAATTCTTTGTTCTAGTTCTGTGAAAAATGCCAGTGGTAGTTTGATAGGGATTGCATTGAATCTATAGATTGCTTTGGGTAGTAGAGTGATTTTCACAATGTTGATTCTTCCAATCCAAGAACATGGTATATCTCTCCATCTATTTATATCATCTTTAATTTCTTTCATCAGTGTCTTATAATTTTCTGCGTACAGGTCTTTTGTCTCCTTAGGTAGGTTTATTCCTAGATATTTTATTCTTTTTGTTGCAATGGTAAATGGGAGTGTTTTCTCGATTTCACTTTCAGATTTTTCATCATTAGTATAGAGTAATGCAAGAGATTTCTGTGCATTAATTTTGTATCCTGCCACTTTACCAAATTCATTGATTAGCTCTAGTAGTTTTCTGGTAGCATCTTTAGGGTTCTCTATGTATAGGATCATGTCATCTGCAAACAGTGACAGCTTTACTTCTTCTTTTCCAATTTGGATTCCTTTTATTTCCTTTTCTTCTCTGATTGCTGTGGCTAAAACTTCCAAAACAATGTTGAATAATAGTGGTGAGAGTGGGCAACCTTGTCTTGTTCCTGATCTTAGTGGAAATGCTTTCAATTTTTCACCATTGAGGATGATGTTTGCTGTGGGCTTGTCATATATGGCCTTTATTATGTTGAGGAAAGTTCCCTCTATGCCTACTTTCTGCAGGGTTTTTATCATAAATGGGTGTTGAATTTTGTCAAAAGTTTTCTCTGCATCTATTGAGATGATCATATGGTTTTTCTCCTTCAATTTGTTAATATGGTTTATCACATTGATTGATTTGCGTATATTGAAGAATCCTTGCATTCCTGGAATAAACCCCACTTGATCATGGTGTATGATCCTTTTAATGTGCTGTTGGATTCTGTTTGCTAGTATTTTGTTGAGGATTTTTGCATCTATGTTCATCAGTGATATTGGCCTGTAGTTTTCTTTCTTTGTGACATCCTTGTCTGGTTTTGGTATCAAGGTGATGGTGGCCTCGTAGAAGGAGTTAGGGAGTGGTCCTCCCTCTGCTATATTTTGGAAGAGTTTGAGAAGGATAGGTGTTAGCTCTTCTCTAAATGTTTGATAGAATTCGCCTGTGAAGCCATCTGGTCCTGGGCTTTTCTTTGTTGGAAGATTTTTAATCACAGTTTCAATTTCAGTGCTTGTGATTGGTCTGTTCATATTTTCTATTTCTTCCTGATTCAGTCTTGGCAGGTTGTGCATTTCTAAGAATTTGTCCATTTCTTCCAGATTGCCCATTTTATTGGCATAGAGTTGCTTGTAGTAATCTCTCATGATCTCTTTTATCTCTGCAGTGTCAGTTGTTACCTCTCCTTTTTCATTTCTAATTCTATTGATTTGAGTGTTCTCCCTTTTTTTCTTGATGAGTCTGGCTAGTGGTTTATCTATTTTGTTTATCTTCTCAAAGAACCAGCTTTTAGTTTTATTGATCTTTGCTATTGTTTCCTTCATTTCTTTTTCATTTATTTCTGATCTGATTTTTATGATTTCTTTCCTTCTGCTAGCTTTGGGGTTTTTTTGTTCTTCTTTCTCTAATTGCTTGAGGTGCAAGGTTAGGTTGTTTATTCGAGATGTTTCCTGCTTCTTAAGGTGGGCTTGTATTGCTATAAACTTCCCCCTTAGAACTGCTTTTGCTGCATCCCACAGGTTTTGGGTCGTTGTGTCTCCATTGTCATTTGTTTCTAGGTATTTTTTGATTTCCTCTTTGATTTCTTCAGTGATCTCTTCATTATTAAGTAGTGTATTGTTTAGCCTCCATGTGTTTGTATTTTTTACAGATCTTTTCCTGTAATTGATATCTAGTCTCATGGCGTTGTGGTCAGAAAAGATACTTGATGCAATTTCAATTTTCTTAAATTTACCAAGGCTTGATTTGTGACCTAAGATATGATCTATCCTGGAGAATGTTCCATGAGCACTTGAGAAAAATGTGTATTCTGTTGTTTTTGGATGGAGTGTCCTATAAATATCAATTAAGTCCATCTTGTTTAATGTATCATTTAAAGCTTGTGTTTCCTTATTTATTTTCATTTTGGATGATCTGTCCATGGGTGAAAGTGGGGTGTTTAAGTCCCCTACTATGAATGTGTTACTGTCGATTTCCCCTTTTATGGCTGTTAGTATTTGCCTTATGTATTGAGGTGCTCCTATGTTGGGTGCATAAATATTTACAATTGTTATATCTTCTTCTTGGATCGATCCCTTGATCATTATGTAGTGTCCTTCTTTGTCTCTTTTAATAGTCCTTATTTTAAAGTCTATTTTGTCTGATATGAGAATTGCTACTCCAGCTTTCTTTTGGCTTCCATTTGCATGGAATATCTTTTTCCATCCCCTTACTTTCAGTCTGTATGTGTCTCTAGGTCTGAAGTGGGTCTCTTGTAGACAGCATATATAAGGGTCTTGTTTTTGTATCCATTCAGCTAATCTGTGTCTTTTGGTGGGAGCATTTAGTCCATTTACATTTAAGGTAATTATCGATATGTATGTTCCTATTCCCATTTTCTAAATTGTTTTGGGTTCGTTATTATAGGTCTTTTCCTTCTCTTGTGTTTCTTGCCTAGAGAAGATCCTTTAGCATTTGTTGTAAAGCTGGTTTGGTGGTGCTGAACTCTCTCAGCTTTTGCTTGTCTGTAAAGCTTTTAATTTCTCCATCAAATCTGAATGAGATCCTTGCTGGGTAGAGTAGTCTTGGCTGCATGTTTTTCTCCTTCATCACTTTCAGTATGTCCTGCCACTCCCTTCTGGCTTGTAGGGTTTCTGCTGAGAGATCAGCTGTTAACCTTATGGGGATTCCCTTATGTGTTATTTGTTGTTTTTCCCTTGCTGCTTTTAATATGCTTTCTTTGTATTTAATTTTTGACAGTTTGATTAATATGTGTCTTGGCGTATTTCTCCTTGTATTTATCTTGTATGGGACTCTCTGTGCTTCCTGGACTTGATTAACTATTTCCTTTCCCATATTAGGGAAGTTTTCAACTATAATCTCTTCAAATATTTTCTCAGTCCCTTTCTTTTTCTCTTCTTCTTCTGGAACCCCTATAATTCGAATGTTGGTGCGTTTAATGTTGTCCCAGAGGTCTCTGAGACTGTCCTCCATTCTTTTCATTCTTTTTTCTTTATTCTGCTCTGCAGTAGTTATTTCCACTATTTTATCTTCCAGGTCACTTATCCGTTCTTCTGCCTCAGTTATTCTGCTATTGATCCCATCTAGAGTACTTTTAATTTCATTTATTGTGTTGTTCATCGTTGCTTGTTTCATCTTTAGTTCTTCTAGGTCCTTGTTAACTGATTCTTGCATTTTGTCCATTCTATTGTCCATTCTATCTCCAAGATTTCGGATCAACCTTACTATCATTATTCTGAATTCTCTTTCAGGTAGACTGCCTATTTCCTTTTCAATTGTTAGGTCTGGTGCATTTTTATCTTGCTCCTTTATCTGCTGTGTGTTTTTCTGTCTTCTCATTTTGCTTATCTTACTGTGTTTGGGGTCTCCTTTTTGCAGGCTGCAGGTTTGTAGTTCCTCCTGTTTTTGATGTCTGTCTCCAGTGGCTAAGGTTGGTTCAGTGGGTTGTGTAGGCTTCCTGGTGGAGGGGGCTAGTGCCTGTGTTGTGGTGGATGAGGCTGGATCTTGTCTCTCTAGTGGGCAGGTTCACGTCTGGTGGTGTGTTTGGGGGTGTCTGTGGCCTTATTATGATTTTAGGCAGCCTCTCTGCTAATGGGTGGGGTTGTGTTCCTGTTTTGCTAGTTGTTTGGCATAGGTTTTCCAGCACTGTGGCTTGCTGGTCGTTGAGTGAAGCTGGGTGCTGGTGTTAAGATGGAGGTCTCTGGGAGATTTTCGCCGTTTGATATTATGTGGAGCTGGGAGGTCTCTTGTTGATCAGTGTCCTGAAGTTGGCTGTCCTACCTCAGAGGCAGAGCCCTGCCTCCTGGCTGGAGCACCAAAAGCTTTTCATCCACAGGCTCAGGATAAAAGGGAGAAAAAGTAGAGGGAATTAGTAGAAGTATGAGGAAAGAAAGAAGGAAAGGAGGGTAGGAAGGAAGGAAGAAAGAAAGAAAGAAGCAAAGAAGGAAAGAAGGCAAGAAGGAAAGAAAGGAGGGAGGGAGGGAGGAAGGAAGGAAGGAGGGAAAGAAGGAAAAAAGACAGAAAGAAAGAAGATACAGTAAAAATAAAATAAAGTATAATAAAGTTATTGAATTAAAAACTTCTTATTTAGAAAAAAAAAAAAGGGGGGGGGACGGAAAGAACCTTAGGACAAATGTTGGAAGCAAAGCTATACAGACAAAATCTTACACAGAAGCATACACATACACCCTCACTAAAAGAGGTAAATGGGGAAAAATCCTAAATCTTGCTGTCAGAGACCACCTCCTCAATTTGGGATGATTCGTTGTCTAAAGGAGGGAAGGAAGGACGGAAAGAAAGAAAGAAAGAACGAAGGTAAAGTATAATAAGGTTATTAAAATTAATTATTAAGAAAAAAAATTTAAAAAAAAACATGGACGGATAGAACCCTAGGACAAATGGTGGAAGCAAGACTATACAGACAAGATCTCACACAGAAGCATACACATACACATTCACAAAAAGAGGAAAGGGGAAAAAATCATAGATCTTGCTCCTAAAGTCCACTTCCTTAATTTGGGATGATTGGTTGTCTATTCAGGTATTCCACAGATGCAGGGTACACCAAGTTGATTGTGGAGCTTTAATCCGCTGCTTCTGAGGCTGCTGGGAGAGATTTCCCTTTCTCTTCTTTGTTCTCACAGCTCCCAGGGCTAAGCTTTGGATTTGGCCCTGCCACTGCGTGTAGATCGCTGGAGGGCGTCTGTTTTTTGCTCAGACAGGATGGGGTTAAAAGAGCCGCTGACTGGGGGCTCTGGCGCACTCAGGCCGGCGGGGAGGGAGGGGCACAGAGTGCGGGGCGGGCCTGCGGTGGCAAAGGCCGGCGTGACTTTGCACCACCCTGAGGCGCGCTGTGCGCTCTCCCGGGGAAGTTGTCCCTGGATCCCGGGAACCCGGCAGTGGCGGGCTGCACAGGCTCCGCGGAAGAGGGGTGTGGAGAGTGACCTGTGCTCGCACACAGGCCCCTCGGTGGCGGCAGCAGCAGCCTTAACGTCTCCCGCCCGTCTCTGGATTCCGCGCTTTCAGCCGCGGCTCGCGCCCGTCTCTGGATTCCGCGCTTTCAGCCGCGGCTCGCGCCCGTCTCTGGAGTTCCTTTAAGCAGCGTTCTTAAACCCCTCTCCTCACGCCCCAGGAAACAAAGAGGGAAGGAAAAGTCTCCTGCCTCTTCTGCAGGTGCAGGCTTTTCCCCAGACTCCCTCCCGGCTAGCTGTGGTGCACTAACCCCTTCAGGCTATGTTCAAGCCGCCAACCCCAGTCCTCTCCCTGCGCTGCGGCCTCAGCTCGCAGCCCCGCCCGCCCCGGCGGGTGAGCAGACAAGCCTCTCGGGCTGGTGAGTGCCGGTCGGCACCGATCCTCTGTGCGGGAATCTCCCCGCTTTGCCCTCTGCACCCGTTGCTGTGCACTCCTCCGCAGCTTCGAAGCTCCCCCCTCCGCCTCCCGCAGTCTCTGCCCGCGAAGGGGCTTCCTAGAGTGTGGAAACTTTTCCTCCTTCACAGCTCCCTCCCACTGGTGCAGGTGCCGTCCCTATTCTTTTGTCTCTGTTTTTTCTTTTGCCCTACCCAGGTACGTGGGGAGTTTCTTGCTTTTTGGGAGGTCTGAGGTCTTCTGCCAGTGTTCAGTAGGTGTTCTGTAGGAGTTGTTACACGTGTAGATGTATTTCTGGTGTATCTGTGGGGAGGAAGGTGATCTCCGCGTCTTACTCTTCCGCCATCTTCCGCCTTCTCCTCCCCTCCCTCTTGCATCGCCCTCCCATCCTCCTTATCCCACCCCTCTAGGTGGTCGCAAAGCACCGAGCTGATCTCCCTGTGCTATGCGGCTGCTTCCCACTAGCCATCTATTTTACACTTGGTAGTGTATATATGTCCATGCCACTCTCTCACTTCATCCCAGCTTACCCTTCCCCATCCCCATGTCCTCAAGTCCATTCTCTACATCTGTGTCTTTATTCCTGTCTTGCCCCTAGGTACATCAGAACCTTTTTTTTTTTAGATTCCATATATATGTGTTAGCATACGGTATTTGTTTTTCTCTTTCTGACTTCACTCTGTATGACAGACTCTAGGTCCATCCACCTCACTACAAATAACTCAATTTCATTTCTTTTTATGGCTGAGTAATATTTCATTGTATATATGTGCCACATCTTCTTTATCCTTTCATCCGATGATGGACACTTAGGTTGCTTCCATGTCCTGGCTATTGTAAATAGAGCTGCAATGAACATTTTGGTACATGACTCTTTTTGAATTATGGTTTTCTCAGGGTATATGCCCAGTAGTGGGATTGCTGGGTCATATGGTAGTTCTATTTTTAGTTTTTTAAGGAACCTCCATACTGTTCTCCATAGTGGCTGTACCAATTTACATTCCCACCAACAGTGCAAGAGGGTTCCCTTTTCTCCACACCCTCTCCAGCATTTATTGTTTGTAGATTTTTTGATGATGGCCACATCTTGGTCTTCTTGGTGTTCCATGGACCAAATGTCTTTTAGGTCGTTGAGTTTCTCCTGCTTGGGGGCTGGCATAGGCCGGGAGTGGGAAGGCTAAGGCTTGATAGGGTGGGGTGGATGGCAAGATGCAAAGGATAAGGGCAAACCTTGTCCCGGAGAGAAGAACTAGGACTAAACCATATGTATCGTGCAATCCAAAGGGAGGTAAGAACAGGCCTGCCAATGGGAAATGAAGTGAAAAGGTGCAGAACTAGACAAACAAAGGGTGGGGCAGAAATAAAGGTGGGTATGAGGCATGATGGTCTAGGGCATTTGTGGAGAATGGGGCAAGGATGCCCAGGGTTTCCTTTTATTTTGTGCATGCCCTATGGGAAGAGGCCTGGTTTAAAGGCATAGGGTCAAGGCCATTGCTTAGCAGTTATTTCTCCTCTTGGAGGGGGAATTTTCAGGACAGCAGGTAAGTGGCTCTTTGGCCAGAAAGGAATGTGAAGTGGTGTGGAAGGCAGGTAAATGCAATTCTGCATCAAATCTTAATGATATTCCCAAGATTGATGACAGAGGTATTGGGATAGAGGTAGCTATGGAAAAGCACAGAATAGTGAATTTGGAGCCTTTTCTGTGAATCAAAGATCTTCTAAGTTTTACAAGAAATAAGAGGAGGAAAATTTATCATTAGTTCAATGGTATGTGATTTTAAATCCGGGAAACCTAAGAGAATTAAAGAGACTACCAGAAACAATAAAATAATTTGGTAAGGTGGTCAATAATAAAACTAATTTAATAATTTATAGATTTTAAAATATATCAAAAAATTAAAATTGAAATCCATCTAATAATAGAAGAAATCATAAAATATATAGGAGTCAATTTGATGAGAAAGGTGAAACACTTATGTGAAGAAAACCATAAAGCTTTACTGAGAGATATAAAAGAAGACTCAACTATATGTCAAGATATATCTTACGGAACTCTACGAAGGTTTAATCTTACAAAAATGTCAAGTATTCTTTAGTTTTTAAAGAGTCCATTCAAAACTCCATGAGATTTTTCCACACTCTGGGAACTTGAAAAAATTAGTCTAAAGTTTATTTGGAAAAATACACATGTGAAAATATCTAAGAAAATTCAGAAAACAAAAGGATTGGGATTGGGGCTGGTGAAAATGGATAAAGGTATAGTGTAGTATAGTTACAGAAAAAATGTAAAAAGAATTTAAAGTACAAAAATATAACCATATTCTTCATAAACTAGTGGTGTGAAATAGAGATATTTTGCTTAATCTGAGGAGGACTAGTGCTGGGAATATTGTCTCTGTATATAGATGGAGTCAGAAAAGGATTGATGGTTAACAGTAGTTATCACTGGGAAGTGTGATTAATAACAATTAAGATTAGCTTCTGCCATGGGTGACACAGACCCCAAATAACTGCACACTTAGGAAGAGAGGCACTAAAGGCTCTTTTTATCTTCTTCTTCCTCTTTCATGACCTCAGCCATGGTCCAAGATGAGACCATTTATATTCCAGGAAGCAGGATGGGAGGAAAAAGGATAAAAGAAGAGAGCAAAAGGACCACTCTTGACATCTCTTAAGGGAGTTTCTCAGGAGCTGCTGGGAGTACTTACATCCCATTGGCCTAAACTTAGTCACATGGCCAGACTCAGAAACAAGGGAATCTGGGAAATGTAGTCTTACATTTGGAGAAATGCTATTCAGGGAGAACTAACAGTCTCTGCCACAAGAGGGTCGAAGTGTTATTAACAGGGAACACTTACACTTTCTGCTTCATCCTTCTTCATTCTTTCAGGTTGGGGAAGGAGATACTCCAAAATGTTAATAACAGTGATTACTTTCAGTGGTGAAGTTATATATTCTTGCATCTTTATGTTATTCTGTACTTCCAAATTTCTAAAATAAGAATGTGTTACTTTTACATTTAGGAAGAAAAATTCCCTCCCACACCTTCACCATTCTTCTTTAACAAGGGAAAGGAAGAACCCAGTCCCACACATCTAAGGAGGTCTAGTTTGCATCTCCCAGAATGATTTACTTTCTTCTTCTTTTACAGGGCAACAGCCTTTGGCATCCTCAATGGATTATGCAAATTTGGTGCCATCTTGGGAAACACCATCTTTGCTTCTTTTGTTGGGATCACCAAAGTGGTCCCCATCCTTCTGGCTGCTACTTCTCTCGTTGGGGGTGGCCTGATTGCTCTACGACTGCCAGAGACTCGAGAACAGGTCCTGATGTGAACAACCTACAGGGAAAGGAAATGTTGGAGGAACCTCGTCCAGGAACCTTAACTGCACCTATACTTCCTGTCCATCACTGTCCAGAGGACGCCTGGATAGCACAGGAGGAGAAGTTGAATTTGTGACCCCTAGTCTAGCACCCATTTCAGCCGTCTATATGTTTGTAACTCAGGTGACTGATTTGAGGGTGTCCTGAGCTGTCCTCCCTTAGAGTCCCAGAACTGTGTGCTTGGCTAATGGTGTCCCCAGCCCAGGGCGAGGGAGGAGGGCTCATGCCCTCCAAACTAAGTAAGGGGTATTTCCACAAGTGAGGTGCAAGGACTTTTTTCATTCATTTCAAAATGAATTTGAGAAACACTCAATGTCCTCCATAAAGTTCCTCGGAGCCCAAGGACCTGACAAATTGACTTGGCAGGGAAGTTGAGTCATCATATGAATACTGAAGTACAGGATACATATATTTTTGCATTTAAAGTATTACTTATCATAGTTTCCATTTGAAAATTGGCACAATAGCATTGAAGATACTCTGATATAGAAAACCAAATATGTGAGCAATATCTGTAGAAATCTACTTTACCCCCTCGAAGGGTCCTAAGTTTTCCATGATGATTAGGTGGTGAACTTAAGAATAATATTTATTCCTATTTTGATCTTGTCAAAGAAACTTAATGGGATAGGTATCCTGTAAACTAACTTTGTACATAACTGTCTTTGGGTTTCATTTGCAGAAATGATATCTGCAAATATTTGCCAGCATTTAGCCATATTTTGAGAGGACTTGGTGTTTGAGTTTCCAGAAAATTGGGGCTGATGGAATGAAGTGCAAGCACAACTTCTTACAGCCGTTTAACTTGCTGTCGAGAGGATGCACTTAGCAAATTCACGTTGTACAGTTCCTTTCATCCAGGCGCTTTTCTTCATGTTGGGGGAGGAGTTACTTTCCTTTCTTACACAGATCACTGGTGAAACGCAAGCTCACCATCTTCCATCCTGGCATTTGACGTTGCTGCTCACCCAGAAGAAACACGGGAAGTCTTCCGTGACCTCTGGCACCCTCTTTGTAGGCGAGAATAAAACACGGTGGACCACATGGGGGATTGAGGGAGGGATGGGGAAGTGTAGCCACAGATCTTCAAAGTGTAAATTTAGCAGTAAAACTCAATCCGTATTTGTTACAATGGTCAGGTCCAATGAAAAATCTACCTGATATGTCTCGGTTCAGGGTTTTTGAAGCAGTCATTGGCATGGGAGTTAGGGAGTGTAGTGGATGTCACATATGTTTACCTTCAGTGTTCCAAGAGAACACTTTCCTGAGATCCAGTTTGAAACATGAATGGGGATAGGGGTGGGGGTGGGGTGAGGAACCCAGGACAAACTGTTTGGCAAAGGTCAGTAATAGACTGAAGTCTTGACTCCATAGAAAAAGAACAATGTTTCACCCATCAGAACTGTCCTGCATGGAGGGACAGTGAGCTGTAAAACCCCTGCCACCAGAGGTGAACTTGCTGAGGCCAGGTGAACACCAGTCACCAAGAACTAGTTCTTTGAATTGATTTGCGATGCTCTCAATTCTGTAAAGTGCCACACTTTCTCTACCAGAAACCTCAAAAATTTAAAGAAAATGATGGCTGCATTGAGTGTATTTTCTGTTTTGGAGAAACACCAAGTCCCGTGATAACTTCAGGCCATCTTTTGGTTATTCTCTGGAGTAGAAGAAGGTAGACAGGAGGAAAGAGTATATTCTATAACACATTTCTACCCTGGATTTGAGATCAATTTTAATGGTTAAAAGGTTTTCTCTGCTTCTCATGTTCCCCACCTCTTTACTGGCCGTTTTTTTTTTTTTTCTGTGCAGGGAAGGAAGACACATCAACTCTGATTTGACATCTTGATTCCCCCAAATATATAAATATACCATTGTGTGTTAGTGTTTCTCTCAGTGTTTTACAGGAGTTACCTAACATCAGTGCTACATCAGTAATGAGAGAGCCAATGTAATATAGCTGTAATATACTTGCTTGTGATACAAAATACACTGGCTAGGTTCATAAAACAGAACTGTGTAAACTGGGATTACCACATCCCTTATAACATTATTCTTCAATGGGATAATACAATTCGATGAGCCGTTACTGCTTAAGAAGTTTACAAGGCAGTGAGGGTCTGCATTTCTAGTTATGATGGATCTTGCAAATCTAAAACCTGATTAATTTTTGAGCATTGGAATGGCTGCAACGATTTGGGGTAAACTCCATTTGATTCCTAAGTTCTAACTTCTGCATTATCTTTATGGCTCCTTTATACCAACAACCTAACCAACCAAGGGCAATTCGCATCCCATCAATCATTCAGGCCTTTGTAAAGGTACAGCCATGCTCGCAGCCTTTTCCCACGAAGGATTGTCTGGCACTGGGACCTGGCCACTTCTTAAATGCTGTCACTCTTGCTGAGATAAATGCTTCTTTAAAAATAGTCTCTGTGGCAGGTCATTGGGGGATAATGTACAGCATTCCTGGCCAGGCGCTTCTTTTTCATTTCATGTTCTACCCTGAGAAATTTCCTATGGCATCCGTGGAGAATTAAAGGGATGAGGCTCTCCCTCATTGAGTAAATCTGTTTGCAGTTCATGACGTATTTTATGATGCCCAGTTTGGGAGTAGTTACTTTTAATGGTCTCAGCTGTATTGTGTCATCCCTTGATGCTGATTTTTTGATCTTTTGTTTTACTGGAAATAAATAGTGAAAGGGGTGTGCCTATTTGTGACGTTTATAGCACACAACCCAGAGGTCATGTAATAACCCCATTCCCAGGGTTCCCTGGCACCTTGTATTAGTTCATTAAAAATAATAATAAAAATAATTGTAAGCAAACCTTAAAGAACTGAGACTAGAGATTATTTCCAGATGCTACAGTCTATTCTGGATTCTTAGATTGATTGGATCAGCTGGGAGGAATGCTGACAATCATTTCCTTCAACTTCCTTATTTTGCATAGGGGGACCTTGAGAGGTTAAATGATGTGACCAAGGTGACATGTAGTTCGTGGAGTGGGTTACAAGTCCTACGATAATGCTGTCCGTCTAGTTCTGGACTAATCTCTCAGTCACTGATATGTTACTACAAGGTCTCCCATAGTCTTTGAGGAAAGGGAAAATGTGACCAACACTTACCTGTGACCATTCATTGAAAGTTCACATGATTGGTTTATATAGAGTAAGTTGAAGATCCAGTATAAACACGAAAGGATTAGTATGTATGCATCCATTCAGTCAGACATTCATTTGTTTATTCAACAAACCCTGATGGTAGGAAGATGGCGGAAGAGTAAGACTCGGAGATCACCTTCCTCCCCACAGATACACCAGGAATACATCTACACGTGGAACAACTCCTACAGAACACCTACCGAGCGCTGGCAGAAGACCTCAGACCTCCCAAAAGGCAAGAAGCTCCCCACGTACCTGGGTAGGGTAAAAGAAAACAGAATAAACAGAGACAAAAGAATAGGGACGGGACCTGCACCAGTGGGAGGGAGCCGTGAAGGAGGAAAGGTTTCCACACACTAGGAAGCCCCTTCGCGGGAGGAGACAGCGGGTGGCGGAGGGGGGAAGCTTTGGAGCCGGGAGGAGAGCACAGCAACAGGGGTGCAGAGGGCATAGCGGAGAGATTCCCGCACAGAGGATCGATGCCAACCGACACTCACCAGCCCGAGAGGCTTGTCTGCTCACCTGCCGGGGTGGGCGGGGCTGAGAGGTGAGGCTCGGGCTTCGGGCGGGGTGCAGGGAGAGGACTGGGGTTGGCGGCGCGAACACAGCCTGAAGGGGGCTAGTGCACCACAGCTAGCCGGGAGGGAGTCCGGGGAAAAGTCTGGAGCTGCCAAAGAGGCAAGAGACTTTTTCTTCCCTCTTTGTTTCCTGGTGCGAGAGGAGAGGGGATTAAGAGCGCTGCTTAAAGGAGTTCCAGAGACGGGCGTGAGCCACGGCTATCAGCACGGACCCCAGAGACGGTCATGAGACACTAAGGCCGCTGCTGCCGCCACCAAGAAGCCTGTGTGTGAGCATAGGTTACTATCCACACCGCCCTTCCGGGGAGCCTGTGCAGCCTGCCACTGCCAGGGTCCGTGATCCAGGGACAACTTCCCCGGGAGAACGCAAGGTGTGCCTCAGGCTGGTGCAACGTCATGCTGGCCTCTGCCACCGCAGGCTCGCCCCATATCCGCACCCCTCCCTCCCCCCGGCCTGAGTGAGCCAGAGTCCCCAAATCAGCTGCTCCTTTAACCCCGTCCTGTCTGAGCGAAGAACAGACGCCCTCCGGCAGCCTATATGCAGAGGCGGGTCCAAATCCAGAGCTGAACCCCGGGAGCTGTGCGAACAGAGAAGAGAAAGGGAAATGTCTCCCAGCAGCCTCAGGAGCAGCGGATTAAACCTCCACAATCAACTTGATGTACCCTGCATCTGTGGAATACATGAATAGAAAACGAATCATCCCAAATTGAGGAGGTGGGCTTTGGGAGCAAGATATATTACTTTTTCCCCTTTTCCTCTTTTTGTGAGTGTGTATGTGTATGCTTCTGTGTGAGATTTTGTCTGTATAGCTTTGCTTTCACCATTTGTCCTAGGGTTCTGTCCGTTCGTTTTTTTTTGTTTTTTTTTTACTTTTTTAAAAAATTTGTTGCTTAATAATTTTTTAATTTTATTTTATCTTACTTTATTTTATTTTATCCTTTTTCTTTCTTTCTACTTTTTCTCCCTTTTATTCTGAGCCTTGTGAAGGACAGTCTCTTGGTGCTCCAGCCAGGAGTCAGTGCTGTGCCTCTGAGGTGGGAGAGCCGACTTCAGAACACTGGTCCACAAGAGACCTCTGAGCTCCACGTAATATCAAACGGCGAAAATCTCCCAGAGATCTCCATCTCAACACCAAGACCCAGCTTCACTCAATGACCAGCAAGCTACAGTGCTGGACACCCTATGCCAAACAACTAGCAACAGAGGAACACACCCCCACCCATTAGCAGAGAGGCTGCCTAAAATCATAATAAGGCCACAGACCCCAAAACACACCACCAGACGTGGACCTGCCCACCAGAAAGACAAGATCCAGCCTCATCCACCAGAACACAGGCACTAGTACCCTCTATCAGGAAGCTTACACAACCCACTGAACCAACTTTAGCCACTGGGGACAGACACCAAAAACAAGGGGAACTACGAACCTACAGCATGCAAATAGGAGACCCCAAACACAGTAAGATAAGCAAAATGAGAAGACAGAAAAACACACAGCAGATGAAGGAGCAAGGTAAAAACCCACCAGACCTAACAAATGAAAGGAAATAGGCAGTCTACCTAAAAAGAATTCAGAAACATGATAGTAAAGATGATCCAAAATCTTGGACACATAATACAGAAAATTCAAGAAACATTTAACAAGGACCTAGAAGAACTAAAGAGGAAACAAGCAACAATGAGCAACACAATAAATGAAATTAAAAATACTCTACAAGGGATCAATAGCAGAATAACTGAGGCAGAAGAACGGATAAGTGACCTGGAAGATAAAATAGTGGAAATAACTACTGCAGAGCAGAATAAAGAAAAAAGAATGAAAAGAATGGAGGACAGTCTCAGAGACCTCTGGGACAACATTAAACACACCAACATTCGAATTATAGGGGTACCAGAAGAAGAAGAGGAAAAAAAAGGGACTAAGAAAATATTTGAAGAGATTATCGTTGAAAACTTCCCTAATATGGGAAAGGAAATAGTTAATCAAGTCCAGGAAGCACAGAGAGTCCCATACAGGATAAATCCAAGGAGAAATACGCCAAGACACATATTAATCAAACTGTCAAAAATTAAATACAAAGAAAGCATATTAAAAGCAGCAAGGGAAAAACAACAAATAACACACAAGGGAATTCCCATAAGGTTAACAGCTGATCTCTCAGCGGAAACTCTGCAAGCCAGAAGGGAGTGGCAGGACATAATTAAAGTGATGAAGGAGAAAAACCTACAACCAAGATTACTCTACACAGCAAGGATCTCATTCAGATCTGATGGAGAAATTAAAACCTTTACAGACAAGCAAAACCTGAGAGAGTTTAGCACCACCAAACCAGCTTTACAACAAATGCTAAAGGAACTTCTCTAGGCAAGAAACACAAGAGAAGGAAAAGACCTACAATAACGAACCCAAAACAATTAAGAAAATGGGAATAGGAACATACATATTGATAATTATCTTAAATGTAAATGGATTAAATACTCCCCCCAAAAGACACAGACTGGCTGAATGGATACAAAAACAAGACCCTTATATATGCTGTCTACAGGAGACCCACTTCAGACCTAGGGACACATAAGACTGAAAGTGAGGGGATAGAAAAAGATACTCCATGCAAATGGAAATCAAAAAAAAGCTGGAGTAGCAATTCTCATATCAGACAAGATAGACTTTAAAGTAAAGACTATTACAAGAGACAAAGAAGGACACTACATAATGATCAAGGGATCGATCCAAGAAGAAGATATAACAATTGTAAATATTTATGCACCCAACATAGGAGCACCTCAATACGTAAGGCAAATACTAACTGCCATAAAAGGGGAAATTGACAGTAACACAAACATAGTACAGGACTTTTACACCCCACTTTCACCAATGGAAAGATCATCCAAAATAAAAATAAATAAGGAAATACAAGCTTTAAATGATACATTAAACAAGATGGACTTAATTGATATTTATAGGACATTCCATCCAAAAACAACAGAATACACATTTTTCTCAAGTGCTCATGGAAAACATTCTCCAGGATAGATCATATCTTGGGTCACAAATCAAGCCTTGGTAAATTTAACAAAATTGAAATCGTATCAAGTATCATTTCCAACAACAAGGCTATGAGACTAGATATCAATTACAGGAAAAGATCTGTAAAAAATACAAACACTTGGAGGCTAAACAATACACTACTTAATATCCAAGAAATCACTGAAGAATTCAAAGAGGAAATCAAGAAATACCTAGAAAAAAATGACAATGGAGACACGACGACCCAAAACCTATGGGATACATCAAAAGCAGTACTAAGAGGGAAGTTTATAGCAATACATTCCTACCTTAAGAAACAGGAAACATCTCAATTAAACAACCTAACCTAGCACCTAAAGCAATTAGAGAAAGAAAAACAAAAAAACCCCAAAGTTAGCAGTAGGAAAGAAATCATAAAGGTTGGATCAGAAGTAAATGAAAAAGGAATGAAAGAAATGATAGCAAAGATCAATAAAACTAAAAACTGGTTCTTTGAGAAGATAAACAAAATTGATAAACCATTAGCCAGACTCATCAAGAAAAAAAGGGAGAACACTCAAATCAATAGAATTAGAAATGAAAAAGGAGAGGTAACAACTGACACTGCAGAAATACAAAGGATCATGAGAGATTACTGCTAGCAACTCTATGCCAATAAAATGGACAACCTGGAAGAAATGGACAAATTCTTAGAAATGAACAAGCTACTGAGACTGAACCAGGAAGAAATAGAAAATATGAACAGACCAATCACAAGCACTGAAATTGAAACTGTGATTAAAAATCTTCCAACAAATGAAAGCCCAGGAACAGATGGCTTCACAGGTGAATTCTATCAAATATTTAGAGAAGAGCTAACACCTATCCTTCTCAAACTCTTCCAAAATATAGCAGAGAGAGGAACACTCCCAAACTCATTTTATGAGGCCACCATCACACTGATACCAAAACCAGACAAAGACATCACAAAGAAAGAAAACTACAGGCCAATATCACTGATGAACACAGATGCAAAAATCCTCAACAAAATACTAGCAAACAGAATCCAACAGCACATTAAAAGGATCATACACCATGATCAAGTGGGGTTTATTCCAGGAACGCAAGGATTCTTCAATATATGCAAATCAATCAGTGTGATACACCATATTAACAAATTGAAGGAGAAAAACCATATGATCATCTCAATCGATGCAGAGAAAGCTTTTGACAAAATTCAATACCCATTTATAATAAAAACCCTGCAGAGAGTAGGCATAGAGGGAACTTTCTTCAACATAATAGAGGCCATATATAACAAACCTACAGCCAACATCGTCCTCAATGGTGAAAAACTGAAACCATTTCCTCTAAGATCAGGAACAAGACAAGGCTGCCCACTCTCACCACTATTATTCAACATAGTTTTGGAAGTTGTAGCCACAGCAATCAGAGAAGAAAAAGAAATAAAGGGAATCCAAATCGGAAAAGAACAAGTAAAGCTGTCACTGTTTACAGATGACATGATCCTATACATAGAGAATCCTAAAGATGCTACCAGAAAACTACTAGAGCTAATCAATGAATTTGGTAAAGTAGCAGGATACAAAAAAATGCACAGAAATCTCTGGCATTCCTATACACTAATGATGTAAAATCTGAAAGTGAAATCAAGAGAACACTCCCATTTACCATTGCAACAAAAAGAATAAAATATCTAGGAATAAACCTACCAAAGGAGACAAAAGACCTTTATGCAGAAAATTATAAGACACTGATGAAAGAAATTAAAGATGATACAAATAGATGGAGAGATATACCATGTTCTTAGATTGGAAGAATCAACATTGTGAAAATGACTATGCCCTCCAAAGCAATCTACAGATTCAGTGCAATCCCTATCAAACTACCAACGGCATTTTTCACAGAACTAGAACAAAAAATTTCAGGATTTGTATGGAAACACAAAAGACCCCGAATAGCCAAAGCAATCTTGAGAACAACAAATGGAGCTGGAGGAATCAGGCTCCCTGACTTCAGACTATACTACAAAGCTACAGTAATGAAGACAGTATGGTACTTGCAAAAAACAGAAATATAGATCAGAGGAACAGGATAGAAAGCCCAGAGATAAACTCACACATCTATGGTCACCTTATCTTTGATAAAGGAGGCAAGAATATACAGTGGAGAAAAGACAGCCTCTTTAATAAGTGGTGCTGGGAAAACTGGACAGGTACATGTAAAAGTATGAAATTAGAACACTCCCTAACATCATATACAAAAATAAACTCAAATGGATTAAAGACCTAAATGTAAGTCCAGACACTATCAAACTCTTAGAGGAAAACATAGGCAGAACACTCTATGATATAAATGACAGCAAGATCCTTTTTGACCCACCTCCTAGAGAAATGGAAATAAAAACAAAACCAAATGGGACCTAATGAAACTTAAAAGCTTTTGCACAGCAAAGGAAACCATAAATAAGACCAAAAGACAGGCATCAGAATGGGAGAAAATATTTGCAAATGAAGCAACTGACAAAGGGTTAATCTCCAAAATTTACAAGCAGGTCATGCAGCTCAATAACAAAAAAACAAACAAGTTAATCCAAAAATGGGCAGAAGACCTAAATAGACATTTCTCCAAAGAAGATATACAGTTGCCAACAAAGACATGAAAGAATGCTCAACATCATTAATCATTAGAGAAATGCAAATCAAAACTACAATGAGATATCATCTCACACCAGTCAGAACGGCCATCATCAAAAAATCTAGAAACAATAAATGCTGGAGAGGGTGTGGAGTAAAGGGAATACTCTTGCACTGTTGTTGGGAATGTAAATTGATACAGCCACTATGGAGAATAGTATGGAGGTTCCTTAAAAAACTAAAAATAGAACTACTATTCGACCCAGCAATCCCACTACTGGGCATATACCCTGAGAAAACCATAATTCAAAAAGAGTCATGTACCACAATATTCATTGCAGCTCTATTTACGGTAACCAGGACATGGAAGCAATCTAAGTGTCTGTCGTCAGATGAATGGTTAAAGAAGATATGGCTCATATATACAATGGAATATTCCTCAGCCATAAAAAGAAATGAAATTGATTTATTTGTAGTTAGGTGGATGGACCTAGAGTCTGTCATACAGAGTGAAGTAAGTCAGAAAGAGAAAAACAAATACTGTGTGCTAACACATATATATGGAATCTAAGAAAAAAAAAAAAAGAACAGTCATGAAGAACCTAGGGGTAAGATGGAAATAAAGACACAGACCTACTAGAGAATGGACTTGAGGATATGGGGAGGGGGAAGGGTAAGCTGTGACAAAGCGAGAGAGTGGCATGGACATATATACACTACCAAACGTAAGGTAGATAGCTAGTGGGAAGCAGCCGCATAGCACAGGGAGATCAGCTAGGTGCTTTGTGACCGCCTGGAGGGGTGGGATAGGGAGGGTGGGAGGGAGGGAGACACAAGAGGGAAGAGATATGGGAACATATGTATATGTATAACTGATTCACTTTGTTATAAAGCAGAAACTAACACAACATTGTAAAGCAATTATACTCCAATAAAGATGTTAAAAACACAAAACAAAGACACAAAAATAAACAAATCCTTACTGAGTCCCTATTGTGTTCCAGTCTGCACACTCAGTACTGGGGATACAGAGGTGAAAAAAGTTCCTGCCTCCTGCTTTGTTCTGCTTACAGTGAGTGGGCAAGCTGGATATTAAATTGGCAAAAACAAACCCCCCTCCAAAAAAACAAATCCAAAGTGCAATGATCTTACAATCAATAAAATGCACCTTTTGTTTGTAAGAGGATTCTTCTTTACCAGTCAAGTACCTGTCCACCTTCTCTTTTCCTCAAGGAATGTGCCAATCTCTTCTCTTTATATACCAGGTAAGGTAAAAGGCACACTTGCTCATTTTCTATAGAACTTAATCTGTTTTTGCTTAATCGACTTGCGAGAACGTTTTAGATGGAAGAGGGATGGGGGCAAGGAATTCAACCAGGACATTTGTTAGTGGGACAAGGCTCCCAGTAGTCCTGGGAAAGGCATTTCTACCTCCACGTTTGTCTTTTCTAGGGGGCAGCTGAGTAACAGTCTCTCAACATTTGGGATTTAGTTAGGATTAGGTTGGGTGACGTATAACTGAAAATTCAAACAAGCAGGTTTAGAATATGTTTATAATAAGTTAAGGTTTATTTCTCTCTCATATGAAGGGAATCTGGAGGAGAGAAAGCCATGGCCAGTGTGACTGCTTTGTCATCTGATTATTGGGAACAGAATCCTGCCTTTTGGCTCCTCAGTTTTTAGTGCCATTTCCATGGTCAAGGCTGCCTCATGGACTGAGATGGCTGTTGGAGCACCAGTCCTCACATCCACAGTTCAGCAGGAAGCAGAAGTAAGATCAAGAGGCAAAGGGGCTGTACCTCCCAGCTTAGCCAGCCTCCCTTGCAACTGCTGTCTTGGATGCCCCTTCTGGTTGCTTCCACATGTATATCATCGACCTCCCTTTGTTGCAGCAGAGGCTGGGATTACCTGGGAACATTGCCAGCCTTCCTACAAATTGAGGATCTTGGCGCTAATGGAGAAAGGGAGAAAGGAGAGGTGGACCATGCTTCTTAAAGCTTAGCATGTGTCAGAATCACCTGGGAGGGTGTGTTAAAACCCACACTGCGAGGCCGCATCCCATCTGGGGTGGGATCTGAGAATCTGCATTTTTAACAAGCTCCCGGGTGGTGTGATGATGTCAGTTCTTGGGTCATATTTTGAGCAGCACCAACAATCTGCCAATTTGACTTGTTGGAGAAGTTCTATTGCCTGGATAATTTCAAACTTGCCCAATCAGAAAGAAACTCACAAAAAAGGGCAGTCCATGAAAAACAATCACCATCTTCCTCAAGTTCAGAGACAATCAACTAGGGGCAGTGCATCAGTGACTAAAGAGTGTCAATGAAGATATGGCTAGGTGTGAATCTGGTCTGCTGACAGGCAACTTGAACTTGGCATGGAAATGTGTTTTGAAAAGGGTGAAAAGATGTTTTCCTTTGAAAAGAGAAAGGCGGAGTACAAAAATTCATCCACTTGGATCTCATTCAACACGTATTTACAGAATAGCTACTTGTGTCCCATGCTGTCCAAGGTCCCCGCCTCTACGTGATTGTACCCCTGTTCAAAGTTTGGGCTTTTGTGGGTAGCTGAGTCATGCTTCGGCTCAGCCCTAAAAACAGTGTGGAAATAAATCACACGGAGCCTTTGTGTTTGAGGCAAGCTTAAAGCACATTTTATTTAATTTGCAGAAGCACGGTGGGGAGATTTATATGCATGGCTCTTGTGACAGCACTGACACAATTTTTGATTTCCAAAAAGATTAATGATGAACTGAAACAGAGACAAGAGCTATCCACAAAGGTAAATGGAGAAATAAAAGTTGCTAATTACAGGAAGAACAGGGGATCTGCTGAGCAGGACCATACTACACCCTCCAGAAGGTTCAAGCCATGAGCTGAGGAATAAGGAGTACTTGTCATGTCACCTGACAACACATGCTTTAGCTGTCCATTCACTTCTGGTCCTGCTGGCTTCAAATGTCTTCAAACTTCAGAGGCCATAAATACGTATTCCTCTAGAAAGCAAAGGTCTTTCAGGACCTGTCCCCTACCCCAAGTTAATGTGGTCTACACATTTGGTCCTTTCACTAGGTAAGGAGATCTGTTTAATCTCAGTGACTGTTGCCCAGGAGAGCAAATACTCAAAACCAACTGTCTTGTTTACGTCTCACCTACAATATATAATCTCCGTAATTCAGATTTCTCTAAATCAGCATGTGTGACTTCAATAGGGTGTGAACAAAAGGCCAACAAAAATGGCTTTCCAGGAAAATTAGACCTTGAACTATCTCACAAAGAATTACTTTAAAAAAGCTCAGAAAAAATTGGCAAGCAATTGATGAGCAAAATTATAAATGACTCTTATTTATAAAAGTGTTTCTCCCGAAGAATCAGACAGCAAATTTTTTCCAACCTCAAAAATTTTTGGAAGTGACAAAACTCTACTTATTTAAAGTGTGTTTTATAATAACGCCTTTCTTTCCAATTTGAAGTTTGTCTGGATGAGTCAAGAAAACTCAGCAAGTGTTTAGAGTGGATTGCAAATAGCTAATTTGCTAGTATTTGTACTGATGATTTCTAATAAGGATAATTTCAGAAACCTGTATTCTACATATTTTACAGTTGAAATATCAAATGATAGGCTGAAGATTTGCTATCAGAATATAGGTGGTACATTGCTGAGATGTACGTTAGAACCTAGGCTGTAACAAGTGAGGCAGGAAAAGAGCATTTTACTGGTAGTCCTGAATAGAATATGCGTGTCTAGTAACTTAAATTGATGATTTTGAAAGGTAGCTCAAGTTTTATTATATACATAAAAAAATACGCCCCACAATATATAGATAGTAAAACGATTTTATTGTTTAATACACACATCATGAATTAGTCAGTTTTGATTCAGCCTATTTTTACTTTATGTGATAAAACCCAAAAGATATTTTGAAATTTAAAAGTGTGGAATATTAGGTAGTTAAACACAGATTTGTCAATTCTGCTGCATTTTGAATAGCGCAAACATTGAAACAGCTGATCTGTACATTTCCATTTGGTCCCAACTTTTTGGTCTGTCTGACTCCTAGAGGTCCCCAGCCCTAACAGACTAAGAGAGTATATCTTTTGTTATTACTTCTCTTTTCTTGACATGATAGGTTAAGTATATAAAGAAGTTTGAGTTGTTAGGAAGAGAACTTCAAGATTTTTTGGTCCATCTTTCCATCTGATTTATTCTTATGAATCTTTTCAAAAAAATCCCAAAGTAGTAGGTTAAATTTAGAAAGTCCAAACTAAGCCTCTGGGCTCCAATAAGCAATACTGGGGGATTAAGAGGTTTTATTCCCTCTGGAGGGGGGCTAATAAGGGGCCATTGTGGGAGTGGGAGACCAAAAGTATCCAGATGTGAGTGAATACTCACAGTCTTCCTTGAATATTTGACCAGTAGTTTTGAACATTTTTTATAGTCACTGCTACAAACATGGCCATCTCAGTCCTTTGATGGGATGGGGGTACTTCTAGCTTTTCAAATGTGAGAAGTTGAGTAGTAATGTCCACTATGGCATTTGCTCCTGAATGGGTGTCTGGGAACAAAGTTAATAAAGACAATCTTGCCAAGTCTCTGTGAAGTGCTCTAAGATTTGTAAAGAATTCTTTATAGGTATAGAAGGAATTTATAGAAAGGCATATATAGAAAGCAGTACTATTGCATAAAGCTATACTAATACATACATAGAAAGCAGTACTATTGCATAAAGCTATACTAATACATACATGGAAAGCAGTACTACTGCATGAAGTGATAATAATACATACATGGAAAGCAGTACTATTGCATAAAGCTATACTAATACATACATGGAAAGCAGTACTACTGCATGAAGTGATAATAATACATACATGGAAAGCAGTACTACTGCATGAAGTGATAATAATACATACATGGAAAGCAGCACTATTGCTTAAAGCTATACTAATACATACATGGAAAGCAGTACTATTGCATAAAGCTATACTAATACATACATGGAAAGCAGTACTATTGCATAAAGCTATACTAATACATACATGGAAAGCAGTACTACTGCATGAAGTGATAATAATACATACATGGAAAGCAGCACTATTGCTTAAAGCTATACTAATACATACATGGAAAGCAGTACTATTGCATAAAGCTATACTAATACATACATAGAAAGCAGCACTATTGCATAAAGCTATACTAATACATACATGGAAAGCAGTACTATTGCATAAATCTATACTAATTCATACATAGGAAGCAGTACTATTGTAATTGATGAAATGTGCTGATAGACAGCCTGTGGAAGAAGGAGCTGTTTCTTCAGAAGCCTGCCATCTTTCTTTGGAAGCACCTGCAAATGGAGATGACGAAAAGTCAGTTTGTTTCACGGTCATGAATTACACTGACCAGTCCTTGGTCCCATGGCCACGAGGAGGACACAGAGCCACATACCATGAGCTACGAAAAGGAAGTCTGCAGATGATGGGCAAAGGGACTCATTGCCTGGTTTACTATGACTTGACAGCTGGCTGGATAAAGCTTTGCTGTATGTCCATTTAGAGCTGTCTGGATAAGTCTGTAAATAATACCATATGTAGTGAATGCACCTACAGAATGATTAAACCGATGCGGTGAATGTGAAGTGACCAAAGTCAGTTTTGTTTTCTCTTCATATTTTTCATGCTGTAGTTTCTCTTTTCCTTTAAGTGTTTTTCCATCTCACTGTCCCTGGAAAGTAGAATTGCTCTGATGACCTAAGCTTTTTTGTTCTTTAGTGTACTAAATTAGTAGAAACATTTGATTTGGCTAATAAATTTTTAACCGTTAATATTTTGTGATCCAAATATTAGCAAACACATATGGAAAGCTTACTCTATGACACAAGCCATGTTAAATACTATCTCCCTTATACTCACAATAATCTAGTGATCTAAGTGTTGTTTTCTTCCCTTTAGAGATGGAGAACCTGAAATCTAGAAAGATAAAGAGCTATTAAGAGGTGGAGGCAAAGTCTGGCCCCTCATCACCTGGCATATACTATAGTGTAATCACCCAAAGAAGCCTGGTTGTAGATTTGTAATTAGCTGCAGAGGTTTCCAGGCCACTAGGACAATATTAACCAAATTAGATGTCTTTATTAAGTTCAGAGGATTCCACAGGACAGCAATCTAATAGAATCTTCCTTTTCCCCCCATGCATCGTGATTAACATGGTGTCTGGGACATAGTAGGTGTCGATAAATGATGAATGGATGGATGAATGAACATGCTAGTTGAATGGAGAAGAGCAATTAAGTGTCACATTCAAAATGTTTCATCACTGGATTGATTCGAATGCTGACCTAACACTGCAGCCGTGTCTCTGGATCAGGGTCTTGGAGGTACTTGCTTGGCCAAGCAGTAAAGCTTTAGTTACTGGGTGGTGGAGAATGCTGGGGAGTGCAGGGGAAGGCTCTGGTCCAGGCGCGACGGTGTGGGTGCTCAGGGAATTTAGGATAGTGGCTTTCTGCCTAGTGGTACGGAAGCATTTCAGTATTTTAACGAGCATGGAAGTACCGCTGTGAATTGGCTGAATAGAAACCTTGGGAGCCACACCTGGTCAATCCCAATGCAGCATCCTTGTTTTCTAAGGACCTACTAAGGTGACTGGTGACTGAGACATATTAATTGAAAAACTTTGTGAGGTTGGCTTAGATTCTACCAGGTGCACTTTTTGCTATACTCCCAGAACACTAGAGGGCAGTAGCTACCTTGAAGATGTAAAACAGGTTTGTACTCCGAGGGTGGTTAGCCTTTGGTCCTGCTCTGTCAAGTGGAACGAGACAGCTTTTGCAAAACGATGAACATTTCCCTCTGTTCTTCAGGATGTTTCTGAATATGGAGATGATTCCAGAATAGTTTCTCAAGGGCCCAGAGTGTTCTTCAATCATTTGTAATATGCTCAGGCCTGAAATAGGACTTGCTTAATCGTTGGCGGCAATCGTCTAGATTCAGATCGAGCAAACATTTATTATATGTCCATGTGGAAACACCTACCATCATTCTAGCAGACGACTGACATTTACTCCATGCTTCTTTAAGCAGTCCTGCCCCATTTACTGTTGCTGGGTAATTTCATACAGGCGAAGCCTCTGGGGGTGGCTGGGAATTTGTGAAGACTAAGCGTTATAAATGAGAATGCAGGAGTGTTGTTTGTATATTTATAATGTGTCTCTTTAAAAATTGAAATCTTCCAAGTACTGGAGGCCGCTCCTGACATTAACGATGTTTAAACACAGGTAGCCACTGTCCTCGCTGAGCTTATGGGAGCAAATCTTTTCAGCATATCTGATCCCTGTAAAGGCAGTTGGATGTCCTAGGAGAAGCTCAATTTGGGAGCCCAGAGTTTCTTGGTTCCACTCCTAACTTGCGTGATCTAGGAAAGGGCTGGGAGGTCTTGAGTTGGTTACTTAACCCCAATTTCTTCATCTTTAAGATAGAAGAGGTGGACAAATAGCTGTAAGGTTTCTCCAAGTTCTAATTTTCTACAATGCGAACAATGTCCACCAGGGAAGGCTCACGAAACAAAACACAGAAATAGAATCTTCTGCGTCTGAATCTTGGTAGGATGCAAGGAAGAGAATGCTTGCAAGGTTAGATACGCTTCATTTGGAGACACGTGACAGGATGGACTTTGCTTATTCCTTACCGGCATCTTCTGCTGAAGGAAAAAGAGACAGGTGATCTGTAAACGTAATATGGAGGGAGATCTGGGCTCAGGGCTAACTTAAAGAAAAAGGAAGTAGCCACAGAGAAAATGGAATCTAGTTTTATAGTCAGATCTCAACTAAGATACACACAAAGTGGTGACAGGGAACTTCATTCAGTCACATCTATGAAAACTATGAGAGAAAGTCATCAGGGGAAGAGAGAGGAGACAGAGAGGGAAAGAGATATTGATGGAAGCAAATCCTGTTCTGTCATTTATTAGATGGGTAAGCGTGGGCAAGTGGGGGACTTCTCTGAGCCTCCTTTTTCTCATCTGATGTCTGTAAATGTTAGTTGCCTCGCCCCCTTTGCCTTTACTGTACTTGAATCTGTAGTTCTAAGGAAAAAAATGTGTTGTGTGTTTTATCTATTCAGTACAAATAACTCTCCCTGAAGCCAAATGGATAGAAAGGGTACCAGCAAGTATAGTAGGAAAGTCAGGGTACATTAAGTCTGGCCTGAAGGAACTGTGCTTTTCCAGAATGTTCCCCAGAAAAGACAGATGGGTGAAGGATGTGGAAGTGTATCTGAGTGTGAGGCCTGGTGTGTTTCATGAAACGGACCTTTCTGGCATTGGTATGCATGGCAGAATTCTTTTTGTCTGGAGAGGAGGAGAGATCAGATGTGTGCACTGGGCCCAGGGGAAAGAAGGGCAGGAAGACAATGTCATCTCAGAGATCGGTCACTGGCCATCTCCCTGGACTTGCATGGGAGCCCCATGGGAGAGGAGGTTGCAGGACAGACTGTGCACAGCAGCCTCGGTGATGGTGACAGTGGGGAAAGGCTTTGTGGGGGGCACTAAATATCAAATGGGGGGAACAGGCAGAAGAACACGAGGAAAACACATATGCAAATGTGTGGCATCCCTTGTGAGTTTCTTGAAATAATCAGGAAAAATGCTTTTTTTTTTCTTTTCCATTACGGTTTATTACAGGATATTGAATATAGTTTCCTGTGCTATACAGTAGGTCCTTGTTGTTTATCCATTCTGTATATAATAGTTTGCATCTGCTAACCCCAAACTCCCAATCCATCCCTCCCCCCACTTGGCAACCACAAGTCTGTTCTCTATGTCTGTGAGTCTGTCTCTGTTTTGTAAATAAGTTCATTTGTGTCATATTTTAGATTCCACGTATAAGTGATATCATATGGTATTTGTCTTTCTCTTTCTGACTTACTTCATTTAGTATGATAATCTCTAGGTCCATCCGTGTAGCTGCAAATGGCATTATTTCATTCTTTTTTATGGCTAAGGAAATTCCATTGTGTGTATATATATTTATATATATATATACACACACACATATATATTTTATTATATGTGAATATATATTCCATTTTTCCATTTGGAATATATATATATATATATATATATATATATATATATACCAAACCTTATTTATCATTCATCTGTTGATGGACATTTAGGTTGTTTCCACATCTTGACTATTGTAAGTAGTGCTGTTCATGTATCTTTCTGAATTATAGTTTTCCAGGAGAAACTCTTAATGTGTTTGGAATTTCTATATTAAAAGCCTGAAGAAAATCCTAAGAAACATGGGTGGTTACTGTAAATGAGACCCAGTTTATAAGAAGCTTGATGTAGGCCATGCACCCTAGAAAGAATGGTTGAGGGAGTTTCAGGATTCTTACATGGAAAAGAGATGTAAAAGGACTGGGTGAAGTTCAGCAGAATTATGTCTCTTCCAAAATTCTTGTGTTAGGGTTTCCTTGAGTCAGGATGCGATGTCTGTGATACCAACAGACTGCTTCAGTATCACATGTTTTTATGATTTGATCATTATGTATTTACTTTTTTTGGCCTGACTCATATTAAAGAACTTCAAATTCATAATTTTAAATTTCAGCGAGCAAACTAATAAACTACCCACAATTTACATAATCTTGCTTAAAAAAATAGCTGTTGCATTTGCATCGAGCTCTCAAATGTAATTTACACTGTATATAAGATTTTCTCGGGGGAAACCTAGCCTGAATAAAAAAGGATGAAGAGGAGAGAGAGAGAGAGAGAGAACGCATCAGATGACGGGGACAGAGGAGCACAGAAGGTGAGGAGGAAGCCAGGATGTGGAACGAGGCCAGGTCACAAGGGGACAGCAGGTGGTGCCTACAGAAGCAAGAAAAAGGTCATCATGAGAAGTTCTAGTAATACAGACGGAGAGTGTGTTCAGAGATCCTGAGTCCTCCAACGGGGGAAACTGAAAAGGTGGCAAATTGTAGATTCATCTTTAGGTGGGGACCGTTCTGGAAAAGCATGGGTCCTTCAGGCCAGACTTAATGTACCCTGATTTTCCTACTATACCCAGTGGTATCCTATCTATTCATTTGGTTTCAGAGGGAGTTATTTGTACTGAATAGATGAAACAGGGAACACTTTTTTTTCCTTAGCAGAATCATAGGCTTGGGTCAGCTCCGTGCATTCCAGCTGGTCAGAGGGGGACAGGATTCCTGTCTGGGGACACAGGCAGTTTCAGATGGATGTAAATCAAGCATGCTATATTCTTCTCTCCAACTTGTTGGAGAAGATGCTAGAGAAGGAAATGGGAAACTGCATCCCTGGGTCAGAAATGGACAGTAAAGTCTTTACCACTTCACACGCAGTGAGTGACTGAGGAGTCCGGGGCCTCGTCCACCTGCCCTCTGCCCTGACTGTCACCCTTCTGAAGGGTGGGTTGAATACCTCGAGGCATCACCTCGAATCCTCTTGGCCTGGCGTCCTATTTCCATCATGGCTGCTGGACAGTCAAGCCACACAGGCTTCGACAAGCTTTCCTCAGTCCTCACTTGCTGCTTTGACTCCACAGCAGGGCACACCTGAAGAACTTCCCAGGACCCACAAATGCTCAGCTGTGACGTGGAGGGAGTTCGTACCCTGTGGGGAAGCCCTGGACCCACTGGGGAAGGAGCCCAGGGTAAATGTCTTCCCCCTTCTTACCCAGATGCCTTGGAGACACATTGCATGTTTTCTCAGGTGATCCTATGCCAGTAAGGGGCTCAAGAGCAAGGACCAGTTAGACAACACAAGTGCATCTTTGCGTTGGTTTTCCTTCTTTATTTCCTTTTCACTCTTCATGTCCTTCAGTCTTGCTCCCTGGAATCACCCTCCTAAATAAACTACTCTTGCATACACCTTTATCTCAGGCTCTACCGTGGGGTAACCCGGGCTAGGGAAATAACAGACTGAGAGTGAGAAGGAGATGGGAATCACTCCCCTGGATTGTGCTTCTTGCACAAAACACATGACCATAGAGAGCAGGGGCAGGCAGGAGCCCCAGCACAAATAGTGAGGGCGCTTCCCCCATCCTTTGCTTTGGAGAGGTGGCAAATGCATGGGGCATGTATCTCTCTGGTTAATGATATTCCTTTTTCAGGAGCAGTTCCTCTGCTCTTTAGAGATGATTTTACCTAAAACACAGACTTTGGGATTTCAAATCCCACACATTTCTCTAGACCAAAGACTCAGTTTCTCCAGGGCTTAATTTTAGGTCATGGTTGGCAGATCTGCTCACTGACTTGGTCTCCTGCCCCTGAATACAGACAGTATACATCAGTGTTCTCCTGAAGCCAGTCTCCTGAGCTCTGGACCTCCCACCAAGTGTGGCCTGACTAAAGCAAATGCAGGGGAATTCTTGCCTCTTGTCACCGAGATTCAGTTCTTGGTCAAATAATTGGGTCTTGGATTGTAGAATGCAGGCCTTTGCTTTCAGGAAATTCAATTACAGTGTTGGAAGCACTAATTACCTGTTTTAAAAACCAACATTATTAGCCAAGAATAATTATGACTGCAAGGAAAGTGAAAACAATAAGGAAGGAGCACGTCTTAAAGTCATCTTCAATTTCAGCTTTCCTCTTAGAGCAGGGAATGTACAACTCCCACATTCTCCTCTCTATTAAGGAGGAAGTCCTCAGCTACAAGCAATCTGCTCTTGAATCCCATTTATATTTTTTACCTATGGTGCGAATAGTAATTAGACAGAGTGACAAAAACACAACATGTGGTGGTTCATACAACTTTGGGATTTGTTATTTTAAACTCATTTTTGGGCTATAAATGATTTTTGGAGTTTGAGCAATTTATGGTTGGTGGGTAAAGTGTGTGAAGTGTGTGTGTGTGTGTGTGTGTGTGTGTGTGTGTGTGTGTGTGTGTAGAGGGTGGGTAGCATAATGAGGCTTCATGGTTACCATGACTACACCAGAAAACTCCCCTGGCAACTTGAACAGTATATGGGCAAAAAGGGGGGTTTGGAAAATCATACAAAATAAAATCAGAGGGGGTTACAAATTCTCAAATTGGAAACCTATATTTCCTTAAATACCGCTACCATCTGGGCATATCCTCTTTTAAGATTCTGTAATCCAGATGCATTTTTGTCAAACAAAGCAGAGTTATTTTAGTAACATAAGATTAAAGGAGCAAAGACTGAATGTAATAATTCTAAGGAAACCTGGATATTGGCTGTACAGTGATGTTTGATCTGTCTGGCCTTGTTGGGGTCTCTGTGTCACGTGAATAAAATCTCCCCTTCATGGGAGCCACCTTGTTGAACTAGAGAGGATGAGCTGGACATCATGAAGATTCCCATCATCCTCCCTTAATCTGTCTCCAGGACTGCACCTGCCACATCTCTTGTGGGTCTGCCTGGGCTCCCAAGGTCATCCCAGCTGTGGGGAGAGATAGTGAAAGGATGATCAGGATGAACCACTGACTTTGGGCCTCAGCTTCTACATCAATAAATGGTCAGGTTTGGAGTAAAACCTCTGCCAGATCTTTTGCTTTTCACTTTACATCTTCATTAATTACAAATGTTATCTGGGCTTCCCTGGTGGCGCAGTGGTTGAGAGTCCGCCCGCCGATGCAGGGGACGTGGGTTCGTGCCCCGGTCCGGGAAGATCCCACATGCCGCGGAGCGGCTGGGCCCGTGAGCCGTGGCCGCTGAGCCTGCGCGTCTGGAGCCTGTGCTCTGCAACGGGAGAGACCACAACAGTGAGAGGCCCGCGTACCGCAAAAAAAAAAAAAAAAAAAAAGTTATCTAAGGTCCATCGATTGGACAGAGACTTTTGACACAACAGCACAAGGGGCTCCACTGATCCACTCACCCGTGAAACTGGTGAAAATTACTTAAAAAACCCTAACCATGTAAAACCTCTGGAAATGGTCCTATGCGCAAACAATAAGCGAAAAAAACAGCATTACAAGAAAATCTATGAAAATTTGATTTAAAAAGGGAGTTCGTAGTATTTGAACCAAGACCACTCCCTTTCTCATGACTCCTGCTCGGCCAAATGGAGACTCCACTCCAGATGCTGCAGCCAGGAACACAGGCTTCCTTTCCCCCTGCTTCCAGTTGGAGGGCTTTCTTCCCAGGAAAAGAAGGTCTTCTATATTTCACATCTTGCTTCCCAACTACCTGATGCTGAGGCTAAGTCCCAGTCCCCACTTGTGGGGCAATGTCCTACCTTTGGCATGCTATGCTGTGAATACTGGGGCTTTGTTGCCTTTGCCAGGGTTTGTGAGTGGTGGTCCCGTACCAGGAGAGGCAAGCTGAGAGGACTTTAGGTTATAGCTCCCTCTCAACCCCCAACCAGGTGGTCAGCAAATAGAGCAGGTTATCACCCAGAGTAAAGCTTTGCTCTGCTATTTTTCCTCACCTCCAGCTGCAGAGAGGTGGCTCTAAGATTTTTCCTGGGAGAGAAGTAAACCATAAAACAGATAGCTCCTAATCTCTTCCCCAAAGAACTGACTTCAGTTGCAATAGAATGTGGAGAAGTTCAAACCTAAGGACACTCTCAAGAATAGTGAAGGTTGTGGTAAAAGGAAATTGGGTGGAGATTCATGGTTTTAATGAAGACACATTTAGGTTATAGGCAGGCTACTTTGCAGTAGAGAACTGGGGAATAAGACAGCTGGTAGGAGCCTTCCTGGGGTCAGAACAAATATCAAACATGTATATCAGAAACTGTTCCTCCAGAGGAGTCACAGTGTGATTGGATTAGTTCATAGAGCAATTTATGCCCCAGGGCATTGTTGAAAGCAATAGAGCAATCAGTAGGCAATTAGTAGAGTTTAACAGCTGGGTGAGGTCATGGAAAGATAAGTGAGCCCTGCCAACACCATTGTCATCTTAGCGTACTGTGGGAATCCCCAAAACTGCACCTCCCTGAGAACAACACCAAAGGCTTAACACTCTGTGTTTGTGGGGGAGATGGACTTCACTAAAATCTAATCAGTCACTAAAAAATACAGAATTGATGAAAATTTCATCAGTCGATCTAGGAAAGAAATGGAAAATTTTATTTGAGCCAAATTTGAGAATTATAACCCAGGAAGAGCGTTTCAGAAAAATTATAACCCAGGAAGAGCATCTCAGAAAGCTCTGAGAACCGTTAGAAGTTAAGGCACAGTTATATAAGGTTTTTGAGACAGAAGGCTGTACATTTAATGATGTATTATTTATTCTTTTTTTTTTTTTTTTTGCGGTACGCGGGCCTCTCAGTGTTGTGGCCTCTCCCGTTGTGGAGCACAGGCTCCAGACGCACAGGCTCAGCGGCCATGGCTCACGGGCCCAACCGCTCCGCGGCATGTGGGATCTTCCCGGACCGGGGCACGAACCCGTGTCCCCTGCATCGGCAGGCGGACCCTCAACCAATGTGCCACCAGGGAAGCCCAAATGATGTATTATTGACAGTTTACACAATCCAGATCTAAGCTGCCCCTTGCGAGATCAAGACGGAATGTTATCTTTTAAGGAGTTGTCTTGTTGATGCTAGAAGAATGTTACTCTTTATGGCTGAGCAGGTATTTCTGCTGATGGGGGAGGTTTTGGTCGATGCATAATGCAGATACAGAATGCACAGTGAAGGGAAAGAGGAGGCCAAAGAGCAAAGAAAAATTTTTATGTTTAAATTCTTCTTGTCTTGCCATAAAAGATGAATTTATTTCACACGAGCAAATAATGAAGACAAGACTTGGAGGGGGATACCAGTATCCAGAGTTGCTAAAATATATAATCTGAAATGTCTGATTACCAACAAAAAATTATGAGGCATATAAAGAAATAGGAAAGTATGTCCCATACATACGGAAAAAAAAAAAAAAGACAAATAGAAACTGCTTGTGAGAGTGACCAGATGTCAGCTTTAACAGCAACCATTGTCAAAATAACCATTATAAATATGATCCCAGAACTAAAGGAAACCATGAGTTAAGAAGTAAGGAAGGCATCAAATAGAGAATATTAATAAAGAAATAGAAGTTATAACTCAGTATCAAGTGACAAGTCTGGAGTTGAAAACTACATAGCTGAAATAAAAATTTTTCCTACAGGGGCTCAAGAGTTGATTTGATCTGGAAGAAATGGACAAATTCTTAGAAATGCACAACCTGCCAAGACTGAATCAGGAAGAAATAGAAAATATGAACAGACCAATCATAAGCACTGAAATTGAAACTGTGATTAAAAATCTTCCAACAAACAAAAGCCCAGGACCAGATGGCTTCACAGGCAAATTCTATCAAACATTTAGAGAAGAGCTAACACCTATCCTTCTCAAACTCTTCCAAAATATAGCAGAGGGAGGAACACTCCCAAACTCCTTCTATGAGGCCACCATCACCGTGATACCAAAACCAGACAAGGATGTCACAAAGAAAGAAAACTACAGGCCAATATCACTGATGAAAATAGATGCAAAAATCCTCAACAAAATACTAGCAAACAGAATCCAACAGCACATTAAAAGGATCATACACCATGATCAAGCAGGGTTTATTCCAGGAATGCAAGGATTCTTCAATATACACAAATCTATCAATGTGATAAACCATATTAACAAAGTGAAGGTGAAAAACCATATGACCATCTCAATAGATGCAGAGAAAGCTTTTGACAAAATTCAACACCCATTTATGATAAAAACCCTGCAGAAAGTAGGCATAGAGGGAAATTTCCTCAACATAATAAAGGCCATATATGACAAGCCCACAGCAAACATCATCCTCAATGGTGAAAAACTGAAAGCATTTCCACTAAGATCAGGAACAAGACAAGGTTGCCCACTCTCACCACTCTTATTCAACATAGTTTTGGAAGTTTTAGCCACAGCAATCAGAGAAGAAAAGGAAATAAACGGAATCCAAATTGGAAAAGAAGAAGTAAAGCTGTCACTGTTTGCAGATGACATGATACTATACATAGAGAATCCTAAAGATGCTACCAGAAAACTACTAGAGCTAATCAATGAATTTGGTAAAGTAGCAGGATACAAAATTAATGCACAGAAATCTCTGGCATTCCTATATACTAATGATGAAAAATCTGAAATTGAAATCAAGAAAACACTCCCATTTACCATTGCAACAAAAAGAATAAAATATCTAGGAATAAACCTACCTAAGGAGACAAAAGACCTGTATGCAGAAAATTATAAGACACTGATGAAAGAAATTAAAGATGATACAAATAGATGGAGAGATATACCATGTTCTTGGATTGGAAGAATCAACATTGTGAAAATGACTATGCCCTCCAAAGCAATCTACAGATTCAATGCAATCCCTATCAAACTACCACTGGCATTTTTCACAGAACTAGAACAAAAAATTTCACAATTTGTATGGAAACACAAAAGACCCTGAATAGCCAAAGCAATCTTGAGAACGAAAAAAGGAGCTGGAGGAATCAGGCTCCCTGACTTCAGACTATACTACAAAGCTACAGTAATCAAGACAGTATGGTACTGGCACAAAAACAGAAAGATAGATCAATGGAACAGGATAGAAAGCCCAGAGATAAAACCACGCACATATGGACACCTTATCTTTGATAAAGGTGGCAGGAATGTACAGTGGAGAAAGGACAGCCTCTTCAATAAGTGGTGCTGGGAAAACTGGACAGGTACATGTAGAAGTATGAGATTAGATCACTCCCTAACACCATACACAAAAATAAGCTCAAAATGGCTTAAAGACCTAAATGTAAGGCCAGAAACTATCAAACTCTTAGAGGAAAACATAGGCAGAACACTCTATGACATAAATCAAAGCAAGATCCTTTCTGACCCACCTCCTAGAGTAATGGAAATAAAAACAAAAATAAACAAATGGGACCTAATGAAACTTCAAAGCTTTTGCACAGCAAAGGAAACCATAAACAAGACCAAAAGACAACCATCAGAATGGGAGAAAATATTTGCAAATGAAGCAACCGACAAAGGATTAATCTCCAAAATTTACAAGCAGCTCATGCAGCTCAATAACAAGAAAACAAACAACCCAATCCAAAAATGGGCAGAAGACCTAAATAGACATTTCTCCAAAGAAGATATACAGACTGCCAACAAACACATGAAAGAATGCTCAACATCATTAATCATTAGAGAAATGCAAATCAAAACTACAATGAGATATCATCTCACACCAGTCAGAATGGCCATCATCAAAAAATCTAGAAACAATAAATGCTGGAGAGGGTGTGGAGAAAAGGGAACACTCTTGCACTGCTGGTGGGAATGTGAATTGGTTCAGCCACTATGGAGAACAGTATGGAGGTTCCTTAAAAAACTACAAATAGAACTACCATATGACCCAGCAATCCCACTACTGGGCATATACCCTGAGAAAACCAAAATTCAAAAAGAGTCATGTACCAAAATGTTCATTGCAGCTCTATTTACAATAGCCCGGAGATGGAAACAACCTAAGTGCCCGTCATCGGATGAATGGATAAAGAAGATGTGGCACATATATACAATGGAATATTACTCAGCCATAAAAAGAAACGAAATTGAGCTATTTGTAATGAGGTGGATAGACCTAGAGTCTGTCATACAGAGTGAAGTAAGTCAGAAAGAAAAAGACAAATACCGTATGCTAACACATATATATGGAATTTAAGAAAAAAATGTCATGAAGAACCTAGGGGTAAAGCAGGAATAAAGACGCAGACCTCTTAGAGAACGGACTTGAGGTTATGGGGAGGGGGAAGGGTGAGCTGTGACAGGGCGAGAGAGAGTCATGGGCATATACACACTAACAAACGCAGTAAGGTAGATAGCTAGTGGGAAGCAGCCGCATGGCACAGGGATATTGGCTCGGTGCTTTGTGACAGCCTGGAGGGGTGGGATGGGGAGGGTGGGAGGGAGGGAAACGCAACAGGGAAGACATATGGGAACATATGTTTATGTATGACTGATTCACTTTGTTATAAAGCAGAAACTAACACACCATTGTAAAGAAATTATACCCCAATAAAGATGTTAAAAAAAAAAAGAGTTGATTTGAAGTGGCAGAAAAAAGAATTAATGAACTTTAAGATAGATCAATAGATATTATGCAAGATGAAGAATAGAGAGAAAAAAGAATGAATAAAAATCCTCCCCCCAAGAAATGTGGGAGACCATCAAGCACAGCATCATATGCATAATGGGAGTACCAGGAGAGGAGGGAAAAAAAGGGAAAATATTTTCAAAGAAATAATGGCTTGAAAGTTATGTAAGATTGTTGTAATAAGCAAAACAATATAAAGATGTGTAAACTAAATGCTGATAATATTTCACTCACACGTGTGCTCCCCACCCACCCCGAGGTAACCAATGTAACAGTTTGGTATGTATCTTTCCATACTTTTATCTATGCTCATGCAAAAATGAGCAAATACACATATACATATTTAGCTTTTTAATATATAAGACAGAGGGATAATAATCCATTGTTTGGATGTACCACGATTTATTTAGTTATTTCTCAATTCAACCGTTTCTCTGCTATGATTCTGTTTACCTAATAGCAGACATTACTATGTAAAATTTCTTTGCAAACAAGTCTAGCCCAGTTTTAGAATTTCAGGGCAATACTTGCATTGGAATAGGCTTGATAAAATTCATTTGTAGGATGTGCACCAGCCCGATTTGGATATTAGGTGTGAGAGGTCATAGTGGGAAAAGAGAAAGGATGACAAAGATGAACTTGTTTAAATCTCATTTGGTTCAGCCCAATTTCCCATATATTGAGTGTGGTTTTATTAAAAGTTTTAGACTATGTGGTAATATGGCCCCAAAAGACTGTGGATTTGGAGTGAGAGGTCTGAGTTTGAATCCTGACTTAGTCACAGATTCATTTAAACATGGCCACAATAATGCTAAGTAACAACCAATTGCAAAATCTCAGTAGCATACAAAAATGAGGATTCATTTAGCTCGTGTGTCTGTGGGACAGTGTGGGAGTTGGGCGGGTAGTGGGTAGACTGATTTGGGCTTGGTTCATTTGGGGTAGCTCCGCTTCTTGTGTCTTCTTGGAACCAGAAGACTTGGGTGGTGATGGCAGAGGTGGAAGAGAACATGTCCAAGTGCAAAAGCGCTTTCAAAGTCTCTGTGTGCACCCTGTGGGCTAAGATGCCGTCAGCCAAAACAAGTCATGTAGGCTGAACTCAGAGTCCAAGGGGCGATGAAAGTTTACATGGCCAAGGACATGCATGTATGATCCTATTGTTGGAGATGGAGTAAAGATTTGGAGCCATGATTCTGTCTGTTATTGTCATTTACCAGCAAGTTACTTTGCGCTATCTGAAAAAAGGAGATAATACTCCCCACCTTGTAATTTTGTCTCAAGGGTTAATTGCAATATTGTATGTACATCCCTTGGCATGCGGTACATAATCAATGGCTATTAACTTCCTTGCTTTACAAAAGCTCTTGTGGAATATGTGATTCTTTTATGTTCAAAATCTCACACAACGTTGGTCAAATTGATCAAATAAAAAAAGTGTATGCAATAATTTAAAAAAAATGCTTTCTCCAACACTTGAATACAAGACTGGCTTTCACGTAGCCTATTACATACCACTTGCATAAACACTTCTGCACAGTTGGATCCAGAGCATATGGGCCAGTCTGAATTTTGCCATTTTAGATTTTCTTACATCAAAATTTTGTCTTATACTTCTGCATTGTTTCTCTAGTAATCTTTGTGTGTGTATGTGTTTGTGTGTCTGTGTGTGGCTGTGTGATAGTTTATCATTTGACTGAACCATAGGAGGTAAATTATTTCATGGAGAGGTTTTGAAGCCTCCAGCCTGAGCATAAGTTACCTGGGCTGGTGTCCTGTTGGTTTCAGAGCACTAGCACCTGCTGAGTGATGGTGGGGCGGATCTCAGGGCCTGAGGGGTCCCGGAGCTCCCATAAATCCTCTCTTCCCTTAGAAGACGAGCAAGTGTGCTGGAAAAATAATAAAGTCCTCGATGTTCTATTAGTGTGACTGTGCCTGGGGGAGGAAAACAAAGCCATCTGCAGGTGCTGTCAGTGACAATGGCACAGGGTACCCAGCTCCAGTCCCACCGAGCTGATTGTGTCTAAAGTATTTTAGCCGGACATAGGACTGAATCTGCGCCTTTGTAAATTCAACAGAAGAGCCATATTGGCTCATCTGTTAAATTGAAAAGCGGTAAGTGAAGCGGAACTAGAATGGATTTAACGAGGATGTGGCTAAACCACAGCAGGGAGCAGCAGGTGGACCCTGCTACCTGAGCAGGTTTTGTCCAATAAGGGAAGTTTGGGCTGCAAGCCACTGGTCTCTTTGGGGCCCATGCATCAAGCCATGTTGCTGAGACTAGTACCGTGACTAGACTCCAGAAGATCCATGTCAAACTAGGGGTTTGGTTCAGGCAGGAAAAGGGACTTCTTTTGTTGAGGGTTGTCTGATAAACACTTTTTTTGTGAATTGCCCGGGGTCCAGTGGAGGTGAGACTGGCTCCTTGTGTGTCCCAAACTCTCTACTGCATCATAACCAACTCTCCAGAAATAACTACATCTCCTCTTAGCTTTGCCCAGGAACCTCAGAGAATGATCTGAGTATCCATCGTGGCTCTCGTGAGCATCTTTTGATTTCCCTAGAAGTGTCTCTTCTATTTCTGTGCCTCAGTTCGCACGTCTAGCAATGGATCCCTGAATTGATGGATACGTGATGCAGTGGTTAAGAGCATGGACTCTGGAGCCAGATTGTCTGGGTTTGATTCCTGGTTCAGCTCCTCAGAAGTTGTCACCTTGGGCAAATCCCTTAATCTCTCTGCACATTAATTTTCTCACCTGTAAAATGGAGATAGTAATGATACTTTCCTCATAGGGTTAATTCAAGAATTGAACAATTATTAAAATGCTTGGAGTTCCTGGCACATAGTGTTGTATAAGTGTGGCTGTTATTATCTTAAGACTTTAATGAACATTAATTAATGAGATAATGCATGCAACATTGTAAGCATATAGAAGACACTGAATTATGGGTATCACTACCACTACTGTAAGTTGTTCAGGTTTTATCTCCTCTTGGATAAGATGTCTGCATGTTATCAAGCTCTAACCTGTCTTTTCTCCAACTGAGTTCAGCTCTACAGAGGCATGTGTTCTGTGGTCACAGAAGTTTGGGAAATGCTGTATAGCTGTGTTTGTATGTAAGTGCGCGCACGCGCGTATGTGCGTGCATGCGTGTGTGTATGTGTGTGTGTGTGTGTGTGTTTCTATTACATATTCAGACCATAGAACTACTTTGCCTGGAAAACACACTTTGGAGAAGTTTTTCCATGATCCGTTGAATGATTGAGGGTGGAAATTTTCAGATGAGAATTGTTGGGAGAAGTGGAATTCTGACCCCTTTTCAAATGAGGCTAATCAAGAAACTGCCCTTCCCACCTCCAAGAGTAATGAAGGGGATTTATTAACACCTCCTCTCTGCCAGGCATTGATCTTGGCACTTCATATACATTATTGCCAATAAAAATATGCTAATGGCTACCATTTATTGACCACTTAGAATGTGCCGGGCATTTTATGTAAATGATTCCTACCGTCCATAACATTTTTGCAGAGTAGGTGTTATCAAGCCCAGCTTAAAGATGGGGAAATTGAGGTTTACTGCAGCATGTATACAGAGCCCAGTTTCAAGCTCAAGTCTGAAGGTTTCAAAGCTTCTCTCTGTGAAACACTGATGGGAGAATTTGGCATTCTCTGCAGTACTTAAGGAGATTAGGGAAGGAAAGAGGAAAAGAAGTAATCATAATAGCAGACGTTTATGTTCATTTTGCCATTTAGAAAGTGTTTCCCAATGCAGTTTGCCATTTGATTTTAAGGCTGCATAATCTGGCCCCAGCCTCCCTTTCCAGCCTCTGTTCCCACAGTTCTCCCGCCATGGGAGGCTCCGTTCACGGAGCCCCGGACCTATTTTCTCAACCCGCCAAGTTCTTTTGTCTTCCCACCTTTTCCCACATGGATCCCTAGGCATGGATGACATGATGAATCTTCCAAGTTCCAACTTGCCTTCCCTGAGCATCCTGTCCCAACACCTCTGGCTGCAATCGATTGCTTCTTCTTTGTGCCCCAGGATTTTATACAAACCCATCTATTGCAGTTATCACCTTGAATTACAAGGTGATTGCTGGTTGAAGGAATGAACGGATGAGTACTTAGCAGCCCATCTTGCAGGTAGGCATTGGTTCTTTCTTGTTTTTTTTATTTTGTGTTTTTAAATGAGATAGTAAAGCTCAGAGAGATTTGGTGACTTGTTCAAGGTCATATAAGTGGTTGCTGGTGGAGCCGTGGCTTCAGCCTTTTTTAGGAAGCAGGCTTAAGAGTTAAGTTTTCAGAGACTTCTTCCCCAGTCTCTTCCCTGTAGGAGCATCACTTTTAAGGCAGAATTGATTAGGTCAGTAAGAGAACTCTTATGAAAAGAGTAGCTATGGCCTCTTACCGATATGCATCTTAGGGTTTACAAACCACCTGATATTCTAGCCACCTCAGCAGTTATATCAAGAGGGTCACACTGTGATGATGTTTTTTTTAAACTAACTGATATAAGACAGTATATTTTCTGGGGGTCTTAAATTAAAGGAAAGCTCCAACTACAACCCTGTCATGATCCCTGTGTTTCTCTCTCCATTAGAATGCTTTCCTGGGACAGACTATTCTCTCTCTTAATCTGTGGGAAATTTTGCACTTTCACATCTTACAGAGGCCAATTAAAAGGGTCAATTAAAGTCCAACTTGTGAAGGCAGAGATCCAACAAAGAGGGAATAAGTGAACAAATGATATTAATCAGAATGGAAGCTAAAAGGTTAATATTGACTAAATACTCATTTATAGGCCTTGGGACTGACAGCAAGGTCTCAACCTAGGAGGCCTTGATTAAGCAAAAGCTTCACACTCCTGTGTTTTCTTGAAATTTTTCCTCTGCAGCCTCTTCTGGGGTTCAGGTTTTCAGTCAGCCGGGGCAGTGAGATAGAACATATCAGTGAGAACAGATGGGTGGCCCTCTTTTCCCTTTGAAAATTGGAGTCTAAAGCCATATTAGCTCCAGCCATAATATCAATTATAGCAGGACTTGCATGGTAAGCCTTCCTGATTACTTTTGGTAAGTTTTCTTTGGAGATAAGAAAGAAACCATTAAACCCAGATTACAGTTTGTTAGTTCTAGGAAGTGCGTGTTAGGGCAGCTTCTAACACTATTCTAGACAATGAGCCTGTAAAACGATGACACACTGCCATTCTCGGGAGCAGCTCCAAGACTGACCAGCAGATCTTTCTCATCCATCACTGTCTAACCCTGGAAGCTTGTCTTCTGATTGCTTTGTCGAGAGAGTAGAAATGTGGCTTAAGACTTTTCAAGAAGATCCAAAAAGAAGCTTTATCTTTTTTTTTTTTTTTTATCTTAGAGTTATTTTCTCTCTCTCTCAGATCAAGGTTGTCTATTACAGTCTGGCTCCTTCATGTGATAAGGCAGGCCTTGAATTTGCAGAACTCATTGAAGGCTGAGATTTTTATTTTTTTTATACCCTGAAGCCAGAATCTCAGGGCTGAACTGGAGTATGAGCCTAGTTATGCCTGGGTTAAACCTGTTTCTTTCATGAATTCTTCTTCTAATGACTGTGACCTTATGTAAGATTCAGACTTTGACCTCCTGCAATTTCACTAAATCTTTTTTTTTTTCGTTTTTGAGAACTGAGCATCTTGGGTATTACCTCGTAGAGGAATACTTTTATGCCTGTAGTTTTTACTGTCATTTAAAAACCCAAGTTTACTGGAGAGTTCTGGGTGTAGCCTCAATTACATCTAAATGAATGGTGACCTTAAGAGGTCACCTTGGGAGGACATATTATTGTTTAGGATCATTTAAGTGCAAGTGGATGAAAATCACACCAGCTGAATCAAGCAGAAACGGGATTTCTTGTTTTTTTTGTTTTTTTTTTTTTGCGGTACGCGGGCCTCCCACTGCCGTGGCCTCTCCCATTGCCGAGCACAGGCTCCAGACGCGCAGGCTCAGCGGCCATGGCTCACGGGCCCAGCCGCTCCGCGGCATGTGGGATCTTCCCGGACCGGGGCACGAACCCGTGTCCCCTGCATTAGCAGGCAGATTCTCAACCACTGCGCCACCAGGGAAGCCCGAAACGGGATTTCTTTTAAAGATACGGGGTGTCTCACAGAACTTGAGAATACAAATATTATCAGTTCTCAGGAAAACCTGGGATCAGAAACACAGATGCTCTTTAGCATTGACTTTCTATTTCTTTTACATACAACTCTCTCTACGTACGACTTTCTTTCTTCCTCCTTTTTATGTACAAATGTTTCCTTCATTTCTCCTGTCTATGTCATAGGAAAATAGAATATAAATCCAGCCTGAGCTTCCCATCCTATAGTAAACCGCTCAAGGACTGACTTTCTTTCTCCATTCTAGTTTCAAGATTTCCATGCCAGCACTCTGGTTGGCTTACCTTGGGAGAGGTAAGCCTGATTGTGAGGACTTACCTGGTAGCCCTGTGTATCAGATGTGGTAGGTGGTATCAGAAGAAGGGCAAGGGTGTTGGCAAAATGAAAAATAAGCATGAAAATCAGCAACTTGTCAATGTATTTATGAGCAAACACTGAATTCACTAGTTTTGCTAAGTTAAGTCAATCCATTTTCCTAGGAAGTGAGCAGTTGTAGATTTTTAAGCGTATGAGCTATTAGCTTCTATTATTAATGAATTTAGTTACTTAGAGAAATCAATTCCTTTATAAGACAATCATTTATTTAAACATATCTATTTACATTATCCTTTCCTTAAGCAACTTACAATAAGAGGAAATACACATAGGGCTTACTCTGCACAGGCACCGTTCTATGTTGTGTGTGTGTGTGTGTGCACACGTGCCTGCACATGCACACTCATTCTGGTCCTTAAAACAACCATATGAGGAAACTGAGGCACAGGGAATTTAAAAAATTTGCCCAGGGTCAAGAGATAATTAGTGGTGGAGCTTGGAATCCAACCTACATAATCAAACTGGGGAAAGAAGGTATATTCAAATTAACAGCTAATAATGCAATGCAGAATGTGGCATACTGACTATTTTTCGAACATATGTCCTAGAATTTGAAGAAATTTAAGAACAACATGAACCAGCCTCACTAGTTTATTTTTTTAGTTTATTTTTTGAAAGCATTGCTATTGCTGACATGGTCAATCACTACTGCTCAACCAAGTTAGAGAAAATAGTTTAAATTTTACCAGACAACTTTTTATGATGGCCTGCTTGAAAACGACCATAAGAGGGTGGAGCTGGGCAGGAAAATTATCTCCAAATATTTGAAGCACAGTCACGTGGACAAAAGGCAGCCTTCTCCAATGGATGAAAAGTAAAGGGAGCATTTAGTATGAAAAACTTGCTGACTATTATGTCCACCTACTCTTGGAGCTGTATCCCTTTCAGAGCAATGAACATCCCAAAACGTGGTCCCTGGGCCAACAGCATCAACGTCACATGGGAACTTGTTAGAAATACAAATTCTAGGGCCCCATCCCAGGTGTGTTGAATCAGAAACTCTGGGGTTGCCGTCCAGCCCTCTGTTTTAACAAGCCCTGCATGTGGTTCTGATGCCCCTTAAAGTTTGAGACCCACTGTCATGAAGGCCAGGCCACAGAATCGAAAACTGCCAGAATCACAATTTGTTGATAAAGCCCTTAAGTTTATAGATTACAAAACTGAGGTTCAGCGATCATGAGTTGGAATCAGAGCGTGGGTCTCTGTTGACTCAGTTCAGTGACAGAGAAGAGACTGGTGTGCACTATATTGGTTGTTAGGGGCCATGAAGAGTATCCAAGTAAGTGACTTCTAGGCCATTTCCACACACATCGAAGTTTTCTGAGCTATATAAGGTGACCATTGATTGGGGGAAGGCTATTTTCATAATCAGGACCTCGTCTACTTACTAGAATGTGAATTTGTTGTAGTCATAAAATAAAAGAATCATAGATATCATCTAGTCTGGATCAACCTCTCATTTTACAGATGAGAACAAAAAAGAAACAAAACACCCAAACCTTGAGAACCAGAATTCTCAAGAGTCCACAGGTGTACAAGGTCAGAACCTACATTTTCAGAAGACACTGAAATTTTTTGCTGTCTATTGCATTATGTCAATATTTGTTTCAATTTTCTCATTTCCAAGATAGGTGTAATGATATATCTATTTCTACTTAAAAGAGAAGTTGTTGAGGATGAAATGAACATAGATTGAAAAGTATTGTTATAGATTAAAATGTTATAGAACATTCAATGCTATTATCTTCAGCATTGATTTTATCATAAGACCTGTCCTCTTGCATGTTGGATAGACTCAGTCATAATATTTTAATACTAGCAGGTCCTCAGAGGTCATTTCTTCCAAGCCTTCATTTTACAGATGAGGACACTGAGGTCCAGGGAGGCTTATATGACTTGCATAAGTTCACATACAATCATATGTTGGACTTATCTAAGGATAAACATCTTGTGAGTGGCTCCCTTGAAATGCCTGCCCAAAATCAAGCTTAGGCTGTTGTCTATTTCACTTACAATTTCCCCTGTGATATTTGACATCACAAATGAAATCACCAGCCCAGATGTTTAATTGTTTCTAAATGGAAGCTGTGAAATGGTAAGAAATTTTTTGCCATCTTTTCTGTGGGTCATTGTGTTTTCTCCAAAGTCATCGTAGTTTTGTTATTTGTGAGCCTATTTCCAAACTGGGAATTATGAAAAAATGATCTTTTACATCATTAGAATGACTTATGGAAAACTATATTATAGCAGTTCTAGATTTTTTGTGCATGATACTCTACCTTACGTTTCCATTTGGCATGCAATTGGATGACCCTAACTGGTATATTTCTAGTCAACTTTTAGCACAACATAAAGCTGTAAATGGAAAGAAAAAGGCTATTTCTGGCCAGATGCTCTTTAACAGTCTGCTTTTCTTTCCTTCTTTAATAAGTAGAGTTTACTCTTCTCACATAATGAATAGCATTCATGTGCATTGCAAAAAAAAATTAAAATATTTTAAAATGTAGGAAAAAGAAAAAATATCCATAATCTCACCAGGCAGAGAAAATCTCCTTTGTTACTGCAGTGTATTTCTACTTTAAAAATATTTTTATGGTAATAAACGTACATAAAATGTACATGTATATACTAACATATAGTAATAAAGCTTAATGAATATTACTAAACCAAACATCTCTTTTAATGCACACTTACCCCTTATTCAATAAGGTCAGGAAATACAGCATTATAGGCATCCCAGAAAATACCTACATGGCCCTTGTGATCACAACCTCTAATCTTCCCTTTAAATAATCACTATATATTTTTAGTTTGTCTGTATAGTTTTACAATTTTACATGTATCCCTAAACTATACATTAATTGTAACATCCATTACAATGAATAAACAAATACTGAAACATTATTATTAACTAAAGTCTATAGTTTACAGACTTTATAAATTATATGAAGAGTGTTAAGATCTGCCTATGGCAGAAGCTGGGCTTTGGTTTCTAGACCATTCCTTTCTGTTCCAGCTCAGGACTTATACTTACTTTCTCTTGCAGGCTGAAAGCTAGCTGCCATCAGGGAATGATTCCTGCTCCAATATGAAACATAAAAGTCCCCTGGCTGACCCTCCTTCACTTCTGGAAGGAATGTAAATTGCTATAGCTATTCTGAAGACCAATGCAACAATATTTAGTGCAATTAAGTATTCATATGCCTTGCAACACAGAAATTTCACTTCTGAGTAGTGTGTCCACAGAAACTCTCACACAGGCAGATAATGAGATATCTCCAAGAATGTGTGTGGAGTAAAAAATTGGAGGCAGCTCAACTGTTCTTCCCTAGGAGAATGGATATGTAAAATATGACATGTGCATATGACAGAATGCCACATAGCAGCCAGAAGGAGTGAAACAGATCTACAAATAGCAACGTCTCAAATACATAATGTTAAATGAAAAAAAGTAAGAAATAGAATGAGATCCATAGCTGCTGTGAGATCTGTTGCTGCTTAATAAACCATGTCAAACTTATTGGCTTATAACCACTATTTATTAACTGTGAGTCAACATTTGGGGTTGGGATGAGCAGGGCAGTTTTGCTGGTCTCTTCTGGGCTCACTCATTCCCCTGCAGTTGGTTGGCAATTGGAAGAATTGTTACTAGGTTGTCTGCAATGGCTTCACCTGCCCATCTAGCCACGATGTTGGCTCCTTATGTCTGGGAGGGCCTCATGTCAGCAACAACTTGTGGGCTGGCTTGGGCTTTCTCACATGGTGGCAGAGAACTTGCCAGCAGCAAGAGAAGGCAAGCCCTAATGCACAAACAGTTATCAAGCCTTTGTTTGATCATGTTGGCTAATGTCCCATTAGCCAGAGTAAGTTATGTGCCAAGTCTGGAGTCAGAACATGGTTCCAAGGAGGTGTGTAGCTCATTGGGTGCCAGGACTGCAAAAATCTACTATAATAAAACAATAATTGTTATGGACTGATAACAAACTGAATTTATTTGTCCTCCCAAATTCATATGTTGAAGCCCTAACCTCCAGGATCTCAGAACGTAACCATATTTAAACACAAGGTCTCAAAAGAGGTAAGTTAAAATGAGGTTTTGGGGTTAGGCCTCAATATAATCTGACTGGTGTCCTTTTATGAAGAGGAAATTTAGATACCAGATATGTACTCACACAGAGGAAAGACCATGTGAGGACACAGTGAGAGGCAGCCATTTGTAAGCCAAGGAGACCTCCGAAGAAACCAGCCCTGCTGGTACCTTGATCTTGGACTTCTAGCCTCCAGAACTGTGAGAAATGTCTGTTGTTTAAGCCACCGCATCTGTGGTATTTTGTTACGGCAGCCCAAGTAAACTATTATCATACTACTTATGTAAATTTAAAGGGTTCACTCATAAGCTATAATTTCCATAGATAGAAAGGGAACACAATAAACATAGGTGTAGATTAGAAGTATGTATACTAAATACTGGAGGGAAGGTGCTTATGAGGGTAAGAGAATGGGATTAGAACAAGAAATAAAGTGAAAAACAAATTAAAAAGAGACCCACAGATGGACTGATGATAAAAGTGTGCCATGTATTTAAGTGGGTGATCAGGTCTGTGTACCTGAGCTCGAAAAATAGGATAAAGTAAAATTTAAAAAGTATTTTCTGGTTGAGGCAGAGTTAGCTTCCATTATATGAAGATACCATCGCTCCCATTCATAGGAGAGGAAACTGAGGCAAAGAGAATTTAAATGAGCTGCCCACAGGTACACTGTGAGCAGTGGCTGGGCAGAGGGTAGAACCAATTTGTGTGATTCCCACCCTGAGCCTTGGCAACTCCCATTTGATTGTCTGTTACTTAGCTTCTGTGTCCCTTCAGTTCCTTAGGTCCTCTTCTTGGTCTGGAATTGGACTTCTCCTTTGTTCTCAGCTGCCAGTCTTGTTTCTGAGTCATTGCTTGTGCTATACTTCCTTGTTCCCTGCTGTTTGCTGGCTCTGATTTACAGGCTGGCTCTGCCCTGGTCTGGGCTTGGCCCCTGTAACACACTCTGCCTCTCCAAGGTAGGCTCCAAGGTTGCACCCACAAGGTCTGAGAAAGTCAGGAGCCTGAGAGCTAAAGAACACAGCCAGCAATAGGCAGAAAGAGGCACAGGATCAAGCTTTAACTTCCCTCAGTTGTGGGCCCTTTGTCCTATCATCTCCAGAGATTTTGATAGAACTAGGCCAGGGTACAGCCTAGGCAATCAAGACTTTGAAAAAGCTTGCCAGGTGACTACAATGTAGAGTCAAGGATGAGAACCACTAGTCTGAAGTTTTATTTTAGTGCTAACTGGATATGGATATATACACACACATACATTTAATAATATTTAATTATTACCCCACTTTTTTTAGCTTTATTGAGGTACAGTTTTTAAAAATTTTTATTGGAGTATAGTTGATTTACAATGTTGTGTTAGTTTCAGGTGTACAGCAAAGTGAATCAGTTATATGTATGTCCACTCTTTTTTGACTCCTGCATAGGTCATTACAGAGTATTGAGTAGAGTTCCCTGCGCTATATGGTAGGTCCTTATGAGGTATAGCTGACAATTAAAATTGTAAGATATTTAAAGTGTACATCATGATGATTTGATATATGTATACATTGCAAAAGGATTCCCTCCATCAAGTTAATTAACACATTCATCATTTCACATATTTACCCCCCCTTTTTTGTGAGAATATTTAAATCCTACTCTCTTAGCAAATTTCAATTATACAACACAGTGTTAACAATTATAGTCACCATATTATATATTAACTCCTCAGACCTTATTTATCTTATAACTGAAAGTTTGTACCTTATTTGTCTTACAACTGAAAGTTTGTACCCTTTTACCAACCTCTCCCTATTCCTGTCTACTCCCCTCTCACTAGCCCCTGGAAACCACTTTTCCAACTCTCTGTTTCTATGAGTTTTATATAAAAGAATAAGGTCAATTTTGGGCTGGAGCTGGCTTATAATGGCTAGTAAGAGCAGATTGTTAAGTATAGAAGATTTTTCCAAGCTTATTGTTGACATTGGCCATAGTGGAAGTATTTACACCACAGAAATTGGCAAATGTGATAAAACTGGGCTTGGTTTTGGGAGAACTGGCTTATCAAAACACAAATGGATATGGGCTATAAAAATTCACGTATGTAAAAAGTCATAACACTGTAATGTATAATATAGTATAAGTGTCCATGCTGTGGAGTCAGAAGACCTGAGCTCAAGTCAAACACCTTTATAGTCAAGTGATGAACAGCACATTATTTTATCTTACCTGAGCATTGATTTTCTCAGCTTTTAAGTAGGAATAATAATGCATACCTCACTGAAGTGCTATGAGGAATAAAAAGCATATATGAAAGCATTGTATACAAAATAGGTGCTTGAAAATTATTAGCTGATTTTGCCCAAGGAGCAGAGTCTAGCTAATAAATCCACCCACATTGCTTTCAGAAAATGCAAATAATATTGATATCTACAAACGTTCACTGTGTGCCAGATATTTTATTTTTCATGCATTAGTCTTCCTCACCCACAACAACCTTTTGAGGAAGGTACTGGGGTTTTTTTGTCACTATTTTAAAGATGATTAAACTCACAGAGCTAATTTTTTTGATAGGGGTTGTGTCTATCAGATCTTAGAATCAGCCCTCTTAACTGTTACAGGCTACTGGTAAAGGCTGATAAATGGTAAATGATGATAATGCATGCAATAAACATGATCACATGCGGTAAGTGTGTCTGCCTTATTCAATTAGGTGTGAGGTCATCTGGAAAGCAGTGCCTTTTGTATCTATTAACATGGAATCACAGCTTTGTCAATTCCTCAGAGGCTGCCTGAGATCTTTGCAAGAAAGTGTGCCATAAACCGTGGTCATGTTTTATGCAGTGCCGTCACTTTCGTCAGTCCTGTGGGGATTAGAGTCTTACCGGAAGCGGTTCTTAACGGTCTTCAGCTAGACCAACTCACAGCCCAATTCTCATTCCAAGATCCCATTAACAGACCTTTGATATGGTACTGATAACTGCCCATCACTCTGTGATTAGTCTCTCTCCCTTCTTCTGAGTCAGTTCCTTTAAATAATATAAAGTGGAGTTACTCATTTCATCTCAGGATCCTTGCTTAATCAGTTATGCTATTTCTGAGCCATTAGAAGATCTCAATTCCTTCATCTATCCATGCTGCGTTTCAAATAAGGGCAAAGATATTTTTTCTCCTCTAGAATTTCCCCTCCTGCCTGGTGTACTGCAGAACAGAGGCAATGGAAGAAGCTTCCTGTTTTCTTTTAATGGAAAAGAAACCTGGAAAGTGGATTTTATTTCCTTACCATTTATTTTTCTTTATTCAGCAGCTACACTTATTCCCATTGAAGAAAAGTAGCTTCCTCTCCTCTCCTTCCCCTTCCCTTTCCCCCTTTCCTCCTTCTGTCAATTTCTGCCCCTCTCTCCCTTCTTCCCTTTCTCTCTTTCCCTCCCTTCCTTCCTTCCTTTCTCTCTCTTTCTCTCTCTCTCTTTCTCTTTCTTTCTTTCTTTTTCTTCCTTCCTTCTCCCTTCCTCCCTTTCTTTCTTTCTTTCTTTCTTTTTTCTTCCCCCTTTCTCTCTTTCCCACCTTTATGAAATGACTTCTGTAATAGATCATGTTTAGCATACTTCACCTGTACGAAGTTGCTAAAATAGTACTATGACTCTACTGAGAATGAAAGCGCTGAAATAATTTGCTTCTACAGCAGAGTTGATCACGTTTTGAGAGGAAATTTGAAGTCTTGAGAGTTTAGCCTTAAAATTTTAACATTATCTCCTAATTACTGAGTAATATCCCCAAATCACCCTTATGTATATAATTCAGGTGATCGTTGGTGATCTTTCTTTGGCACGTGTGTGTGTGTGTGTGTGTGTCAGAGAGAGAGAGAGAGAGAGAGAGAGAGAGAGAGATGTGCACAGATGCACCTTTTGGGAGGTTCTGAGGATTGCTTTAAAACATACATATATATATATATACATACATATATATATATATACACATATATATGTGTGTGTGTGTGTGTTTGTGTGTATACATTTTTTTCTTCAAGAAAAGTTGAATCAAAGGAGGGAGAGGAAAGAGGCTTGTACACACCATTCTAACTAGAGAGGGAGGCAGAACCTGTAACTCTTCAACTGCAGAAGGATAAACGTGAGCTTTGGTGTGGCGTGAGCATGTGGCTGAGGCTATGTGGGGGTATGTGGTAGTGTTTGTCATTCTTTTTTTTTTTTCTTGCTGTACGTGGGCCTCTCACTGTTGTGGCCTCTCCTGTTGTGGAGCACAGGCTCTGGAGGCGCAGGCTCAGTGGCCATGGCCCACGGGCTCAGCCGCTCCGCGGCACGTGGGATCTTCCCGGACCTGGGCATGAACCCGTGTCCCCTGCATCGGCAGGTGGACCCTCAACCACAGCGCCACCAGGGAAGCCCTGTCATTCTTCAAAAATGACATCATACCCCTTTTCCCTGAGGCTTTGTTTGCTTGTTTGTTTGTTTTTTCCCATGCCTGGATTCACATGAAAGTCCTTGGCACATAGGGAATAACCCATCTTTTGACTTTTACCCCAATAGAGTAGCAAGTTTTATTGGGTGAGTTCCACTGTTCTGTGTTCAAGTTCACTGATCCTTTCTTCTGCTTCCTCTAATCTGCTCTTGAATCCTTTTAGTTTAGTTTTTGGTTCAATTATTGTATTATTCATCTCTGTAACTTCCATTTGGTACTTTCTTATATTTTCCATCTCTTTTGAAGATGTTCACCATTCACTGTGTTCACCATTCTTCTACCAAATTCAGTGAGCATCTTTATGACCATTATTTTGAACTCTTTATCAGATAAATTACTAATTTCTCTTTCATTAAAGTTTTTTTTCTGAGGTTTTATCTTGCTTTTTCTTTTGGAACATATTCCTTTGTTCCTTCATTTTGCTTGAGTCTCTGTATTGATTTCTATGCATTAGATAAGACAGCCACTTCTCCCAGTCTTGAAAGAGTGGCCTCATGTAGGAGATGAAACATCATTCAACTCCGCACTAGGTCTTGGTTGTCTCTCAAACCTTTGTGATTATCCAAGCAGCCTATTTCATTTTTAATGGCTCAGAGTAGTTGAAGGTGTGCCAGGACCTGGCAGTGTCCCAAAGGGTAGGAGCTCAGTCAACAGCTAGATTCATGCTGCCTTGAAGCCAGAGCTTGAGGTAGCAGCTTTCAAAGTATGCAATATATACAGTCTTATGGGACTACAAGCATAAGTTCCACTGCCCACCAGAGCCAAGTGACCTTGAGGTATCCCCTGGGTAGCAGTAGCAAAAGTTGGGGCTCCAGATGACTGTATAAGCAACATTCTGGTAGAGCCCAAAGATGGCATCCCCAGCCTGCGTTCTCTGAGAGCACATCTCTAGCCCCTAGATGTCTGCCAAACCTGAAGCCTGTCCCTTAGACTGAAGCTCCAGGACAAGCAAATAATCCTCCTTCACAGAAAGACTGGGGGTGTTTCAGTCTGCTGTCTGTGCAGTGCCCTGGTGGTGCAGGTGGTGGCCTGCCAAGAACTATCTCTCTGATTGTTGCAGTCCTGTAGGACCCAGGAACGCAAGTCCCCCTGACCATCAGAGCCAGATGATCAAGGAGCATCCCCTGAGCAGAAGCCTCAAAGACAAGGGCACTAGAGTAAAAACTGGGGCACCAGATGCATGTAAAACCTCACTTTGAGAGATTCTCGTGCTCTGGAGCATGGCAGAGGGAGAGCATAAAGATAATGCTCACCATCCAAAGTCTCTGGAAGGGATTACCGTAAGCCTTTAGATGTGTGTTTAATTAGAAGCCTGCCCCTCAGGCTGCAGCTATGATGATTAGCTGATAAGCTTTTTCCATAGAAAGACCAAACTCCTAGGTCTGTTGCCTCTTGCTGTGCCCTGGGGGTGGTAGCCATTTAAGAACTCTTTCTCCATTGGTTACAGTCTTGTGGAGCCCATGAGCATAAGCCCTACTGGCTACCAGAGCCAGGTGATTGTAGAAGTGTCCCCTGGCAGCAACCACAAAAACCCAGTCACCAGATGTAAAACCAGGGAACCAGATGTGTGTAAAAGTTCCTTTCCTAGAGATACAGGTAGTCTGGAGAATGGCAGAGGGAGTGTGAGGTAGAGGGAGAGAGTAGAAATGGCTCCCACTGGGACAGAAGAAAGGAAGAAGAGAGGAAGAAAGAAATAAAGAAAAAAAAAGATGTCTAGAATTTAAAAGAAGAAAAAGAAATGGCATCCACTGGCTGGAGCAAGGCAGAGGGAGGACAGGAATATAAACGGTGCTTGCTGGGGGTAAAAAGAGAAAGAGCAAGAGAGAAAAAAGTCTTTGTTAAAAAAAAGAAGATGATTCTCTCCAGCGGGAGCAAGGCAGAGAGAGAGCATAGACCCGCCAGTCTCTGTCTGAAGAGCATGCCCCCAAATGTCTGTCCAATCAGGTGCCTGCCCCTAGCCAGAGCTCTAAGACAAGCCAGTGAGCCTCTCCCACAGAAATTTGGGTGCCCTGTATCAACCACTTCTGCAATAGGCCCTGAGGTGGGTGAGTCTGAGCATTTGAGTCCTTTAAGAGCTGTTTCTCGGGTCGCTGTAGCCACGTGGGTCTCATGGATGCAAGCCTTGTTGGTTTTCAAAGCTAGATGTTTTGGGGGCTCATCTCTAAGGTGCAGGTCTTAAATGTTGGTGGTGCCCTATGTGAGGTTCAAGTTCTGCTCCTCAGGGAGAAGGTTTTGGGTTCTTTTCCAACTGTAGGTGGAAGCACTGGGGTTGGGATTTATGACAAGATTGTGTCCCAGCCTCTTCTACGTGCTTCCATGTGGGTCTTCTCTCATTCACCTGAGGTGTAGGAGTTGCTCAGTCAGTTTTTAGTTGTTGTTTTTTTTTCTCCAGAGAAAGTTGGTTCATATGAGGCTGTAGACTCAGTGTATTTAGGGAAGGAGATGAGTTCAGGATCCTCTTATAGCACCATCTTGAATTGTAACCCCCAGAGTAGCAAGTTTTGTTATAATAAATGTTGGACATTAAATAAACCAGAATCCTGGCTTTACCTTTTGCTATTTGTGCAAATTGAGACAAGTTCTTAACCTCACAAACTCCAGTCTCTTTAATTGGGAAATGGAACTGTTCAATATCTATCTCTGGAGGTTAAATGAGATATTGCCAGAAAAGCCCTTTGTACAAGTAGCAGGTACCAAATAAAGGCTCAACACATGTGAGTCATTTTATTTTAACTGTCTTTATTAATTTAATAAAGACACACCAAGTTTCTCCAAGTCCTTGCTCAAATATCTTTCTGAGAGCCTTTCTCTGCCTTTCAAGGTAGAGTTTAAGCAATGCTTGTTTCACGTCTCCACTGGAGAGCAAAACATGATGCTTTGCAATTTATCTGTTTACACATCTGTCACTTCCAGTGCACTGAATCCTCTTGACCAAAGGGAATGTTGAATATTGTTCATCTTGGTATATGACTGTCTAGTACTTTGCCCAGTACCTACACATTATTGTCTCTATCTATCCATCAGATATTTACTGAGTGCCTACTATGTGCCAGATATTGTGCTAGGGATTCGGCATGCAATTGTATACAGTCTCTATCTGCAAGAAGCTCACTGTCTGTGAGGGACATGGAGAAATAAGTAGCTAATTAAAATATGGTGTGATAAAACGGAAGTTTAGCTATGCTTTTTTTTAATACTTAGAAGAAATCAGGGAAGGCTTCTTAAAGGAGGAGGTTATATCTAAAATGATACATAGATATATGTGAGAATTTGGGGGCCTTGTTTTAGGTACCCTCAAAATCAGAACCTGAGAAAAGGACTTGAGTGTAAGTAGTTTATTTGGGAAGTGCTCCGGGGAGGGGGAATGGGGAAAGTAGGGAGAATGAGAGAGGGAAGGAAGGAAATCCAAGAAAAAGTGCATTCATTATTGAATCGATGGGTATGGGTAAATGGCTATGTAGAATATGCTTTAGAATTTCATTTTGTAGGGCCAGAGATGGGACATTTACTTACTGATTTTATCTCCTATTGGGTGAGTTAATCTCCATTAACTCCTCTGGAGTTAATGCCTCCAGAGGTGTTAACTCTCTTGAATTTCTGGCTCTGTATAAAGACTGAAAAAGCTTCCTTGACTTCAAAAGAATCTGAAGGCAGAAATGGAAAAGTGCTTGTGGGAAGTGAGAGGATGCAGTGGGAACTGTCCAGCAGAGCTTTGGCTGAAATCACATCCAGGTGATAATGTACAATGCAGAGGACCTTGGCCATCTCTCCACTGGGAGTTTAAAAAATGCTTTGCCCTAAAACTCCTGGGAAGCCTGTCAGAGTTCAAAACATTTTAAGAGCTATGAAAACTACTTCAAAAATTCCTGTAAAGTTCCCCAAATTGCATACTGTCAGGGCTCAATTTGGCTTCCTTCTGTAATCACCCAACAGCTGTAGTTGGGAAATAAACCACTAGTTTAAAAAATGTGTAATATATTCTATGGGTATGTGTTTAATTCAAAAATTTTTAGCATAAATTCTAGTGCTCACTGAAAAAAACCTTGTTTTATATTCTTTCAAACCTGATTCATCTGTCCTCCTTAGCATGCCTTGTCAAGTCATCAACCCCCTGAGGAAGCAGGTAATATTGCTTCCTGAAAAACTAACCACTCCTTTCCTAGTAGGAGGACAAGTGTAAGGCAAGCAGAAGAGAATGCATATCAATTCCCCACAGAGGGTACAATATTTGAACAATAATGTGATGGCCACTGTTTCCTTTTAGGGAAAGTGTGGTGGGGAAAGTGTGCCTCTGAAGGTCCCTGATGGCTAGATTCAGAAAAATTTGGGCATTATTAAGCTCCCTAAATAATTATTTCTGGAAGGATGGCTACCATTCCAAATGCCATCCTTCTTTTCAAACTACAGTATCCATAAGGATTATGAATCTCTGGTACAGTGGAAAGTGCATGTGGTTTGGAGGCAGACAAACCTGGGTTCGAATGCTGGCTCTGCTGATTACAAGCTTCATGACCTCAAGGTAAGCATTTAATTCTCTCTGAGTCTCTATTTCCTCATCCTCGAAGGGGGGGAAATAATACTTCTTTCTCAGTTTTTTTGCGAGGGTTAAATGAGATGATATCTGTTAAGCACTGTGTACAGAGTCAATATTCGACAATGTTAGTTCCTTCCCTATTCCCCTATTCATGCAAAGCGGGCATGAAGCAGTGTTGGGTTTCCACTGCTAGCAGAGACTTACATGCTTCTGAGCAGACATCTCTCACTTATAGAACAGCCATCTTGTCGAGTTTCCAAAGCTCTGAGAACCAGATATGCATTAATTTCATTTACTTACTAGATTTTAGAATTATTTTACTTGTTAGCTGTTTTATTTGTTATTTACTTCGACTTTTCTCAATTAAGTTTTCAATGGACTATCCTCTCCTAAAGTTATTAGACTATAGGGATTATCGGAAACAGACTTTATAACGGTCACCCCAGAAGAAAAGGGAACAAAGGATATGGACCCACAATCAGCAGATGATGAAATACATGAGAAGATGCTCAACTTTACAAGTAATCATGTAAATGAAAATAAACATTTTGAGATGTCACTTCAAATCTATCAACTTGCAAAAACCTGTAGGAAAGATGGTACTAAGAGACGGTGAGGTGGTAGCGTAGTGGATATCCTCATGCACTGCTGGTGGTGGTGCAAATCAGTAAAGCTATTTTGGAGAGCAATTTGGCAGTAGGTGGCAAAATTGAAAGCACACACTTCTTGACCAAGCAATCGCAATTATAAGTCCATACAATAGAGAAACTGTCACGTGAGCTCATAGAGACATGTAGCATTGTTGTTAATATCTCAAAGTAAAGGAAAGGGCAATCTAAATGTTCAGCAATCCACATTTAAATATATTCTAGTGAGTTCATTTGCTAGGATGCTGTTTAAGCGTTAAAAAGATGAGGGATAACAAGATGAACAGGCACAAAAAGATCTCCAAGATGTACTGTTTTATTCAAAACATGCCACAACCATTTCACATGTGCCAGAGACAAGTACAAAGATGTTCATTGATGTTTATTGTAGCAGTATTGTAATAGTGAAAAGTTGGAAACAACTTAACTACACACCAGCAGGAGAAGGGATAAATAATTGTGGTAGATTCATATAATGCATTATTAAATGGTGCCAGATTAAACTGGAGCAGTCATACCAGTATGGGTAAATACCAAACGTGAATGAAATACATATACTTTTTAAAAGTTAAAAGCATGCAAAGTAATACTAGTTATTGTTCAGTAGTATATACATATACAATTATAGAGACATATGTGAGAAAAATAAATACCAAACTTGAGTAATTGTCGTGGGGCATGTGTAAAGGGAAGGGAATGAAATGGGTGGGGGTAAAGGTGTTTTATTTATCTGAATTTTTTTTTTTTTTTTTTTTTTTTGGTACGCTGGCCTCTCACTGTTGTGGTCTCTCCCGTTGCGGAGCACAGGCTCCGGACGCGCAGGCTCAGCGGCCATGGCTCATGGGCCCAGCTGCTCTGCGGCACGCGGGATCTTCCCGGACTGGGGCACGAACCCGTGTCCCCTGCATCGGCAGGCGGACTCTCAACCACTGCGCCACCAGGGAAGCCCTGAAATTTTTGTTTTTAACGACAAATGGAAAATAAGGGTCCTAATGGAAGAGAAATTTGATGCTACTAATTTAAATAGTATTTTATTTATAAAAGAAAATTTAAAAAACGCTTGTCTCATGTTTCCCCTTCCATTAACTACAAAATCTAGACAGGAAATTACTAACCTGTGTTTCTACACTTTGGACTTTGCAGAGTTCATGAAGTGAACTTAGCATCCCTGTTTCAGTTATGGGCAAGGTTCAGTGACATGACAGGGAAATAGGACAAGCCTGTCTGGAGACCGATGTTCCAAAGAGATGCCAGCATACACACCTGTCTTGTTTGCTGTGAGAACTCACTTCCGCACAAACCCCTTTGCTTCCCCCTTAAGCCCCAGAACTCCCCATGGCCCCTTGGCTCCACAATCCCTAGTGAAGACTAGGGAATCAACAAGTTTTATCATCATATTCAGCCTGTGAACAGAGCTGAATGGTGCTCAACTCCTTGAAATTTTACTGCAGTCCTTGTCATTGTGATGAACTAGCCTTCTCACCATGTGCTTTGTTTTAAGCTACTGTGGATCCAAACTGTAATCTCCAAGGTTGGAAAAGAGAGGGGCAAGTGCTTTTGTTTTATGGGATTGTTCACAGTCCTTCATAAAACATCCAGTCGAAGAACGATGGTTTTAATGAACAGAGGCTTAACTCCTACACTGTGCTGAATCCTTACCACTCTTGGAATTAACCCTGATATAGGAGGTTTTCCTTTTATCCCCAGGGATATCTCCCTGCTGGCAAAGAAAGCAGAATGCCAGACAGAACTCTAGGTAGGGACTGCTTTTTGCTTCCTTGACAGTCTAAATTATGATGGTTGCTTTGGGTGTATTGTACTGTGTGTATATCCTACACTTGGCTGAACACGTATTGAGGCCAGAGGACGGGATGGCTGCTTGAATAGGTGCAGGAGAGACCCTATAGGGATAACCAACTCCCCAGGAAGCTCCAATCCAGGAATTGCTTTTTTTCACTTTGAATTTAAGCCATGATTCTAGGCATGGGATCCTAGGTGAGCCCCTTTTGAGATTTAAAAAGCATGATGTGGTTTGGGTTTGTGAGTTTTCTCTGCCTTTAGACAGAGAATGCAGGAGGCTGGATGGGGAGGTTTGTTTTACGTGGGTCTGGACATACCTCTCCAGGATCTTGGTTTCCATGGGGAAGACTAAGTAGGATTCAAGATTCTGGATACTTTTTCTTAAGGCTAACACAATTTTGTTTGCATACGAAAGTTGAGAAGAAAGCTACCAGGAAGAAGGAAAAACCCCGCTGAGTGTGATTTATCAGGTTGCTTGATGAAGTGATGCTGCTGTGGAATTAGTTTAACTCTGTGAGGTCTGGTTGTTCACACACAGGACTCCTGCTTTTAATTCAATCAAGTGCTTAGACATCTAGAATAAAATGGAGATTTGGACAGGAGAAAAACCACTCTACTAATAACTGCATAATAAACCTAATATATTAAATATATCCTTCCATTCACCCTTCAAATAAGCATCAAAGGCAGAAGAATTTAGCCAAGGGAATTGAGGGCACGATGCTTGAACTTTCAGCTTGAGTTTCTTAACAGAACAATGATCTAAAGGGAATTATAACTGTGACTATAGGGAAGTTTCATTTTTTAACTGCTACAAGGTTTGCCATTCATGACTGACATTTTTTTTTTTTTTTTTTTTTTTGTGGTACATGGGCCTCTCACTGTTGTGGCCTCTCCTGTTGCAGACACACAGGCTCAGTGGCCATGGCTCACGGGCCTAGCCGCTCCGCGGCATGTGGGATCTTCCTGGACCGGGGCACGAACCCGTGTCCCCTGCATCGGCAGGCGGACTCTCAACCACTGCGCCACCAGGGAAGCCCCATGACTGACATTTTATGCATCATTATGGGCATGCCAGTTGGCTGCTCTTCTTGTCTATTGAGTGTCCATTCTGATTTGTTAATGACAGTTTTATGCAACTTATCGAATATAGTTAATTATCACCCTAATTCCATTGTTCTGTGGATATATCATTATTTATTTGATGGGCTCCATATTGATTGACACTGAGATTTTTCCTCCCAATATTTTGCCATTACAAATAATGCTTCAGTAAACATCATTGTACATACGACATTTCACACATGAACAAGAATATTCATGGGACAAATCCCTAGAATCTGAGCTTCTTGATCAAGTGGTATGTATATTTTTTATTTGAAAAGATATGACTAAATTGCTCTCCATAGAGGTTGCACAAAAGTCATGAGGTGGAAGGAGCAGACAGGGGTTATGATGTGTGTCTATGTGTATCAGACCCTTTTGTGTTGCTTGTCACATCCTGGCCGTCCACGTCTGATTTCAGCTGTGGCTCAGCTGGGCAGTTGTGCACCCACTTCCAGTGGCGGCGATTCTAATCCTCCTCCAATGCACAGAGCCTCTTTCCACTTTTAGCCACAGGCATCTGGAGCTGGCTCAGCCAGTGCACAGTAGCAACAGGAAGTGGGGCTGGGAGCAGTTAATAGCCCTTAGAGTGGCCCTATCCAAGGGAGAAGGGGAGGCAGTGGGTCAGTGCCCCAGCGCTCAGTTGTGCTGTGTGCTGTACACTCCTCAGAGCACAGCCCTGCTGCTTTGCACAGTGACTTTGAAAATGCACCTTTTTCTGGCCTGTCCTGCTCCCTGCCTCACTGTCTCCATTCCCTCACTTGTGTATTCAGGCATCACCTTCTGAACTCCTTACTCAGTCTCTGTTTATGGGAAAATCCCAAACTAGACACATGTAAGGTGCTAACGAGTTGATAGATATTATTGTGTTTAAAAAGTATGCTGGATGCATAACCAAAGCAACTGGCAAATCCATTCTGTCGCTCTGTATTTCAAACTCTGCTTCATAGGTCCTTTCAAGGCCCCAGGGCCTTGCTTATCATTAACTAGCATTCACAATTTCAGGTAGAGAATTCTAATTTAAGGGATTAAAAAAAAAGAGACATTCTTCTCCCTCTGATAGGCTCCTGCTTTGATTGAGGATGGTTTGGGGAGGAGCTTGGAGTGGGGAGGAAGACTCTATGTGTGATAACTGAGAAGAAAGAATTAATCCTTATTTAATAGCTCTCCTTGGTTAATCCTTTACTTCCTTTTTTTCCCTAGGGAATTCCTAATTATCTCCATATATTCTAAGCCCTAGTGTTGATCCTTGTATTTCAACGTGGTGGTAGACGAAATAGGGCAGCCGGGCTTTTTAAAATCTCTGACAAAATTTGGGAATAGTCAAGCTGCAAGTTTCCCTTTGAATATCGCGCTTTTAGAAGTTGTGGAGCTAAAGACTGTCCAATCTATGACAGAATCCTAGGATATGTAAGGTTAATATATTCAAGACACCCTCATAATTCCTTGGCAAGGAAATGGATGATAGGTTAATACATGACTTCAAATCAAAATTAACGGCAGAAGAGGAAGACAAGGGGTTTGGCATATTCTTCAAAGAAGCTCCTGGGATAAGAATTTAGGATTTCAAACTCTGTGCCTCTAAAATGCAAATCAAAACTACAATGAGGTATCACCTCACACCAGTCAGAACGGCCATGATAAAAATATCTACAAACAATAAATGCTGGAGAGGGTGTGGAGGAAAGGGAACCCTCTTGCACCGTTTGTGGGAATGTAAATTGATATAACCACTATGGAGAACAGTATGGAGGTTCCTTAAAAAACTAAAAATAGAACTACCATACTACCCAGCAATCCCACTACTGGGCATATACCCAGAGAAAACCATAATTCAAAAAGAGTCATGTACCCCAATGTTCATTGCAGCTCTATTTACAATAGCCAGGACATGGAAGCAACCTAAGTGTCCATTGATAGATGAATGGATAAAGAAGATGTGGCACATATATACAATGGAATATTACTCAGCTATAAAAAGAAATGAAATTGAGTTATTTGTAGTGAGGTGGATGAACCTAGAGTCTGTAATACAGAGTGAAGTAAGTCAGAAAGAGAAAAACAAACACTGTATGCAAACACATATATACGGAATCTAAAAAAAAAAAAAAAGGTTCTGAAGAACCTAGGGCCAGGGCAGGAATAAAGATGCAGATGTAGAGAATGGACTTGAGGACACGGGGTGGGGGAAGGGTAAGCTGGGATGAAGTGAGAGAGCGGCAGAGACATATATACACTACCAAATGTAAAACCGATAGCTAGTGGGAAGAAACCACATAGCACAGGGAGATCAGCTCAGTGCTTTGTGACCACCTACAGGGGTGGGATAGGGAGGGTGGGAGGGAGATGCAAGAGGGAGGAGATATGGGTATATATGTATATGTATAGCTGATTCACTTTGTTATACAGCAGAAACTAACACACCATTGTAAAGCAATTATACCCCAATAAAGATGTTAAAAAATTTTTTTTAAAAAAACCTCTGTGCCTCCAATGTTTTTCAAAATATTGGACTTCTTTTCTCAAATTATTAGCACAAATTAATTTTACCCCCAAAAGTGTAAGAATTGAAATGAACGGAAAGAAAAAAGTCAGAAAGAAGCAAGAAGTGAAAATAATTACAAACTTAGAAGAGAACAAAAACCAGGTGTAGAAGCCAGTTTCATGTTCCTCCTTCCCAAGTTTTCTTCTGTGGGAATGAGTCAAACGTTGGAAAGTACTGGAGAAGTTATTCAGGAAGTGGAGCTTCCCATCCTCTCTGGAAACGTCCAACTTGGAATGACTCTGCAGACTTTGCCTGAACATGTCCAGGAATGCTGATCTTGAGTGAATACTCTCAGAGGCAAGACCACGTTAGCCCTGAGGGAGCATCACAGAATTTAGGAAGTTCTGCTCTTATATTGAGAAGACTTCAGCCCATTCCTAACCTTGTTTTTGCTCTGTCAATGAGGTTTTGGTTCCATGACCATTAGTTAATGGCCCCACCTTGACTTCTGTTCCAGCTTTGGTCCTCCTGGCTGATACTGACAGTTGGTAGAGACCCTGCTTTGACATGGGGTGTGAGATGGGACAGGGAGTTTCCCTTCATACTGAGGATGCATAGCTTGTGTGCGCATGCTCAGGAGTGTGTGCTGTGTTTGCTCCTGAGATTTTGGAGGGTTGGTCTATGACCTAAGGTCAGATATAACTGAATTGGCCAGTTTGCCTATGATTTTTTTGATTATCTTCATGCCAACTTCCCTCTCTCAGTGTGGATGTTGGAAGGAGGCATGTTTCAGTTTCCTAAAGAGAACTTCTGTTTGGTCATAAAGAAGTGACCCAACAAATAAGCATCACTGTCAATCTTCAAAAAGCCATGTTGCCAGTAGAAAGAGAAGAAAAAGGAAAAATGACCCTGAGAAAAGAAAAGGCAGTGCTGTATGCTCGGCTGATTCATGCATCCTTTGCCATTCTCTTTGAGAGAGAACTAGAAAATAGGAATACACCTGCTTGAGGCTGGGCGCTTCCCTGGGGAAGAAAGGAGAGTGGTTTCCCTCCACATGTTCCACACCTAACACTTGTGCAGCATGCTCAAGTAATTTTCACAACTATTATTTTGTTTGCTCATCTCAACTGTCCTATAGAGTAAGTAGGGTTAGTCCCATTTTACAGATGAGGATACAGGATCAGAAAAGGTAGCTCTATTCCTCAGTTTCCAGGGCACACCAGTGACCTGGGTGAAAATAAATGTTGGCTTTGTGATGCCAAGCCTAGGGAGAATTAATTCAGATCATCACTGCCTTCTTCCAATGAATGTGGCTGTAAGTGGAGGCGAGAGAGAAGCATTGTTAAGAAACTGTAGCCACATCTAGAACGAGTCTGAACCTCCAGCACACTGCCCACAAATAAAGCTCACAATTATTCTAGTGAATGCTTTGTATAGCTGGGAAAGATTGGGTGATCATGCTTGTATCTTCGTCAGTAATGACGAGACCCTTCTATTCTCTTTTCCCTCGTGTGCTTTCACAAATCTTGTGTTCTGATTCATGCTCAATCTCTTTTCTCTACCAACATATTCAACTGCTATGAAAGGCAAATTTCTCTGTAGCATCACCTGTGCCTTTGGAAGCCAGCAAGCAACATCACTCCAGTTCTTGGTAAAGCGGGGGTCACAGATCCATCCCCCGTAAGGCTACAGGAAAGATTGCCTGTGATGATGCATTTATCATGCTAATGCAGCATCTGAGGCAGAAGAGTAGCTATTATTAGTCATAAGTCTTATTAGTCAAATTTTAAACTTACTGTGATTGCAAGCACGTCACTAGTCCTTAACCTTCCACAACTAGTTGCTGATGCATCTGTAACCAGCTCCCAGGGTCTGACTCCAATGTATTAGAATATGAGGATGGCCCACTTCTTCCTTTCTCAGAGTTTATTTCTGCTTCCTTTCCCCATGACTACTGGCATATTTAAGACAAAATAATATAAACATGCCAAGCACTCCTGCCTCAAAGGTGCTGTAAGTGTAAGATAATGCCAGGCTTGTCTCAGCAGCCTTGTCACACCCCCTATAAAGCCAGAAGTCTGCTTATTCAGGCCCAACCCTCCACTGAGAAGCCATAAGAGTGAAGGTCTGTGCCTCTGTCTCCGGGCTTATTCAGTCCTGGGAGAGAGTTTCCTCCCTGTGATTCCTGGGGTGGGCAGTGCTTAATTGATTCTAATGCACATAGAACAGTCAGCCCCTTCTCATCCCTGAGATGTGGCCCAGGGGATTAATCTCCCATCTTCTGGTTAATCAGTTTCCTCCCCAGGCTGAATTAAGCCTCAATTTTCATTTTTGATAGAATCTAACTTTGCTGACAGATGCTTTCTGGGCAACCTGGAAAGTCCTCAGCATGTGATAATGTGGTGGAGGCTCTAACGAATTCCTCACTCCTCTGCTGGAATTATTTTCTGGAGCCTTTAAGATATCAGGGCTGAATTGTCACAAGGAAAGTTACTGGCATGGTAGACCACTGGCATAATGATTCTATGAAGTTGTCACCCAGCCCTGCTCTAAGCATATCTTGCTCCTTTTCAGAGGCAACATAGGAGTGGGGAGGGAGAGTTAGTCTTGGATTTAAATCTCAACTCGGCCACTTACCAGCATTACTACTCTTGCTATGGAGATCATATGAACAACACCAATAATAATTGCTAAGAGCTACGATTCTTTTATATCCTCATTACTCCAAAGGTGGTCCTTAGGGCAGCAGCATTAGCATCTCCTGGAAGCTTGCTGAAATGCAGAATCTCAGGCCATCCTTTAGCATTATGAATTAGAATCTGCATTTTACCAAAATCCCTAGGTAATTTGTATACTCTTGAAAGTTTGGGAAGCACTTGCAGTTAACTAATTTATTTCTCATTATAATTTTGAATATTTCTGGAAGGTGTTGCTGGCTCTGCTTCACTCTCATCCCCACTGTAAGGACTTGATGACATTTGCTCCTGGCCATACAGCTAGGATGAGGAACAATCAATCCCTTGATAGGCCAGCATCTTGTTCCCTTCATCTTGACAAGTATCTTAGGTTTCCTAGGGCAGAGACGGGATGAGTTCAGGATCTTCACTTCTTATTTCCTTTTCTCAAGGGAGTTGCATAAATAGTCAAGTCTCTGGGGGACTAGAGGTTTCACAATTTATTTGCTTTGGAAAAAGAAGGGGCTCTGATTTATAAATACATTTTTTAAAAGGATGAGTATTGTAAACAACCAGTTTCTATGGTTTTGGTTTCTCAGTAATAAGGATGATAAATCATAAAGGACAGGAGGATTGTAGAAGTATTTAAAGACGAGAGAAACATGGGATCTGGACCAAATAAACAAGAATATATTTAAGTGTCATGATCCTATCATTTCAACATCCAATTTTCAACAAGATGCATCTCAGATCTTATTATGCGTTCCTCAGAGGACAGATGAGATATAGAGTATGTGACATTCACACTGCCTAGTCAACTTTACCTCAGGCTTTAGACGTGAGTATATGGTGAGGAAATTGCTTGCGGACAAGATGGAAAACCTCTGGGGCAGCTGGGTGAAGGCCATGGGGAAATCAGATTATTGAAGTAACTTTTCTCATTTGATTAATGTCTCTGAAAGTGAGTTTAGGGAACTACTAAAAAAGTGGATTTATGACTACATTTTAGGAAGAGAAGCTTGGAATTCAGGAGGAGAAAAGTGAATGTGCACAAACCTTGGAGAAATTACTGCTCACAATGGGAAGTATATTCGTTATTTATTGCTGCATAACAGATTGCCTTAAAACTAAGTGATTTAAATAGCAATAAACATTTATTATTCACACAGTTTCTGTATGTCAGGAATTCAGGAGCCATTGGGCCAGGTGGTTCTGACTCTGGGTCTTTCATGAGCCTATAGTCAAGATATTGGCAGGGACTGCAGTCATTTAAAGGCTTGAATGGGGCAGTAGGATCCATTTCTAAAAAGACTCATGCACATAGGCAGGCTGTTTCTGTTCCTTGTCATGTGGACCTCTCCAAAGAGCCCTTGAGCATTCTTCCAACATAATGGCTGGCTTTCCTCAGAGCAAATGATACGTAAGAGTAAGACAGAAGCCATGATGTCTTTTATGACCAAGTCTCAAAAGTCACACATTATCATTTTCACAATATCCTATTGGTTATACACGTCAGCCCTCTTCAGTTTGGGAGGAGATGATACAAGAGTGTGATTGCCAGGGAATAGGGATCATTGGAGGTCATCAATGAGGCTGGTTACTACAGAAGATAAAATATAACTATGTAGGGACCAGAGGTGGGGGGAGCATCCTGGCTAGATTCCTAACTTTCTCCTTAATTATATGATCTTAGACAGACAACTTTTGTAATCTCTTAGTCTCAGTTTCTTAATCTCTAAAGTTGTTAGTATAGATGATCTCAAGTGTTCGAATGCTCTAGGCTCTTGGTATGATGGAAAAATCAGAGACTCACCATCTGAGGACCCTGGTTTGAATTCCAACTCCCTCTCATTTGCTGGAAGGTCTAAGGCAAGTCACTTCCAGCTCTGAAGAATGGATTTCTGACTTGCAAAGTGATAATGGATGTCAAGTTTCTTGTAAATCTAACTTCCTTACACTTGTAAGGTGTTTTAATTTCCACATGAGGAAGCTGAAGTGGAGGAAGCCAGAAGACATATTGTTACCATGCAAAATAAAATTACCTGCTCCTCTGCAATGTATGATGAGCCCTCCAAACAGCCTCTGCTATCTGCCAGGTTACATTGTGATCTTTTGAGCTGTGCCAGGTGGTTATTATCATAGAAACTAGAATCCATTTTATTTCACATGTGTACTTTATAATTTATAAAGAGCTTTTACTGACATTATGTTATTTGGGCTTCATTTTTTTTTTTTTGCCAGTATAAAATATCTCATTTATGAGAGTATATTTTGAACTAGCAGTGTTTATAAATGTGAATTCATGCTGGCTGTTATTTTTATGATTGATTATCATCCTCTCCCATGAGGTAGATAAAGTCAACCAGTTAGGTCTCATCCTTATCTTCTATCATGTGAGAAATTTGCATCTCAGAAAAGTCAAGTGGCTTATCTCATGTCACAGAGCTACTTAGGATAAACCTGTAGAGACCTCTTATGTCTATGGCCACTTTTATTTATAAGGATCATGTCCTAAACTACTGAAATAAAAGAAGACAATAAAAGGAATCATAACTATTATTATTATTAAATTCTATAAACACATAATATGTTCTTTCTTCATGCCAAATGCTGTAGTCATAATGATGAAGAAAATGTGGTTTGTGGCTCACTGGTTGCTGGATATGGTGGGTCAGGCTAGAAATACATACATACAGACAGACAGACACACATAAGTCATTTCAAGGTACTATGGTATGTTTCACCACAGAAGTTTATAAAAGGTGTGTGCTGATCAGATTGGTTCAAGATGGTGGAATAGAAGGATGAGTGCTCACTCCCTCTTGCAAGAGCACTGTAGTCACAACTAACTGCTGAACAATCATTGACAGGAAGACACTGGAACTCAGCAGGGGAGACGAAGACAAAGGAGAAGACAGACAAAGGCAAAGGATAAGCCACAATGAGACTCTAGGAGGAGTGCAATCACAATAAAATCGAGCCCCATAGCTGCAGGGTAGGTGACTCATGGGCTAGAGAGCAGTTATACCATGGAGTCCACCACTGGTGTGGGGGCTCTAGGCCCCACGTTGGGCTTCCCAACCCGGGAGTCTGACAATGGGAGGAGGAATTCCCAGAGAATCAGACTTTGAAGGCTAGTGGGATTTGATCGCAAGACTTCGACAGGACTGGGGGAAGCAGAGACTCCACTTTTGGAGGGCACACACAAAGTAGTGTGCACATCAGGACCCAGGAGGAAAGAACAATGAACCCATAGGAGACTGAACTGGGCCTGTCTGTTGGTGTTGGAGGGTCTCCTGCAGAGGCAGGTGGTGGCTGTGGCTCATTGCAGGGACAGGGACACTGGCAGCAGAGGTCTGGGAAGTGCTCCTTGGCATGAGCCTTTCTGGAGTCCACCACTAGCCCTAGCAAAGAGCCTGTAGCCTCCAGGGCTGGGCCTCCTCAGGGCAAACAACCAACAGGGAGGGAACCCAGCCCCACCTATCAGCAGAGAAGTGGATTAAAGTTTTACTGAGCTCTGCCCACCACCAGTCCTTCCCATCAGGAAACTTGCACAAGCCTCTTAGATAGCCTCATCCACCAGAGGGCAGACAGCAGAAGCAAGAACTACAATCCTGCAGTCTGTGGAATGAAGACCACACTCACAGAAAGATAGACAAAATGAAAAGGCAGAGGACTATTAACCAGATTAAGGAACAAGATAAAGCCCCAGGAAAACAACTAAATGAAGTGGAGATAGGCAACCTTCTAGCAAAAGAATTCAGAATAATGACAGTGAAGTTGATCTAGGACCTCGAAAAAAGAATGGAGGCAAAGACCAAGAAGATGCAATAAATGTTTAACAAAGACCTAGAAGAATTAAAGAGCAAACACCTAGAAGAAGTAAACAACAAACAAACAGAAATGAACAATAAAATAACTAAAATGAAAACTACACTAGAAGGAATCAACAGCAGAATAACTGAGGCAGAAGAACGGATGAGTGACCTGGAAGACAGAATGGTGGAATTCACTGCCACAGAACAGAATAAAGAAAAAAGAATGAAAAGAAATGAAGACAGCCTAAGAGACCTCTGGGACAACATTAAATGCAAAAACATTCACATAATAGGGGTCCCAGAAGGAGAAGAGAGAGAGAAAGGACCTGAGAAAATATTTGAAAAGATGGGAAAGGAAATTGCCACCCAAGTCCAGGAAGCACAGACAGTCCCAGGCAGGATAAACCCAAGGAGAAATATGCCAAGACACATAGTGATCAAACTGACAAAAATTAAAGAGAAAGAAAAAGCATTAAAAGCAACAAGGGAAAAAGGACAAATAACACACAGGGGAACTCCCATAAAGTTAACAGCTGATTTATCAGCAGAAACTCTACAATCCAGAAGGGAGTGGCAGGACATATTTAAAGTGATAAAAGGGAAGAACCTACAACCAAGATTACTCTACCTGGCAAGGATCTCATTCAGAGTCAATGGAGAAATCCAAAGCTTTACAGACAAGCAAAAGTTAAGAGAATTCAGCACCACTAAACCAGCCCTCTACAACAAAGGCTAAAGGAACTTCTCTTACTGGGAAACACAGGAGAAAAAAAGGACCTACAAAAACAAACCCAAAACAATTACAAAAATGGTAATAGGAACATACATACTGATAATTACCCTAAATGTCAAAGGATTAAATGTTCCAACCAAAAGACACAGGCTCGCTGAATGGATACAAAAACAAGACCCATATATATGCTTTCTACAAGAGACCCACTTCAGACCTAGGGACACATACAGACTGAAAGTGAGGGGATGGAAAAAATACTCCATGCAAATGGAAATCAAAAGAAAGCTGGAGTAGCTATACTCATAAGATAAAATAGACTTTAAAATAAAGAATATTACAGGAGATAAGGAAGCACACTATATAATGATCAAGGGATCAATCCAAGAAGAAGATATAACAATTATAAATATATATGCACCCAACATAGGAGTACCACAATACACAAGGCAAATGCTAACAGCTAGAAAAGGGGAAATCAACAGTAACATAATAATAGTGGGGGACTTTAACACATCACTTACACCAATGGACAGATCATCCAGACAGAAAATTAATGAGAAAACAAAAGCTTTAAATTACACAATAGACCAGATAGATTTAACTGATATTTTTAGGACATTGCATCTGAAAACAGCAGACTACTCTTTCTTCCCAAGTGTACACAGATCATTTTCCAGGATAGATCACATCTTGGGTCACAAATCAAGCCTCAGTAAATTTAAGAAAATTGAAATCATATCAAGCATCTTTTTCAACCACAAGGTTATGAGATTAGAAATAAATTACAGGGAAAAAAATGTAAAACACACAAACACATGTAGGCTAAACAATATTTTACAAAATAACCAAGAGATCACTGCAGAAATCAAAAAGGAAATCAAAAAATACATAGAGACAAATGACACTGAAAACACAATGATCCAAAACCAATGGGATGCAGCAAAAGCAGTTCTAAGAGTGAAGTTTATAGCGATACAATCCTACTTCAAAAAACAAGAAAAATGTCAAATAAACAACCTAACATTACACCTAAAGGAACTAGAGAAAGAAGAACAAACAAAACCCAAAGTTAATAGAAGAAAAGAAATCATAAAGATCAGAGAAAAAATAAATGAAATAGAAACAAAGAAAACAATACCAAAGATCAATAAAAGTAAAAGCTGGTTCTTTGAGAAGATAAAAAAAATTGATAAACCTTTAGCCAGGCTCATCAAGAAAAAGAGGGGGAGAACTCAAATCAATAAAATTAGAAATGAAAAAGGAGAAGTTACAATGGACAGCACAGAAATACAAAGCATCATAAGAGACTATTGCAAGCAACCCTATGCCAATAAAATGGACAACCTGGAAGAAATGGTCAAATTCTTAGAAATGCACAACATTCCAAGACTGAACCAGGAAGAAATAGAAAATATGAACAGACCAATCGCAAGCACTGCAATTGAAACTGTGATTAAAAATCTTCCAATAAACAAAAGCCCAGGACCAGATGGTTTTACAGGTGAATTCTATCAAACATGTAGAGAAGAGCTAACACTCATCCTTCTCAAACTCTTCCAAAAAATTGTGGAGGAAGGAACACTCCCAAAGTCATCTTACAAGGCCACCGTCACCCTGATATCAAAACCAGACAAAGATACTACAAAAAAAGAAAATTACAGACCTATATCACTGATGAATATAGATGCAAAAGTCCTCAAAAAAATACCAGCAAACAAAATTGAACCATACATTGAAAGGATCATACACCATGATAAAGTGGGATTTATCCCAGGGATTCAAGGATTCTTCAATATACACAAATCAATCAATGTGATACACCATATTAACAAATTGAAGAAAAAAAACATATGATCAGCTCAATAGATACAGAAAAATCTTTTGACAATATTCAACACCAACTTATGATAAAAACTCTCCAGAAAGTGGGCATAGAGGGAACCTACCTCAAATTAATAAAGGCCATATATGACAAACCCACAGCAAACATCATTCTCAATGGTGAAAAACTGAAAGCATTTCCTCTAAGACAAGGATGTCCACTCTCACCACTATTATTCAACATAGGTTTGGAGGTCCTAGCAACAGCAATCAGAGAAGAAAAAGAAATAAAAGGAATACAAATTAGAAAAGAAGAAGTAAAGCTGTCACTGTTTGCGGATGACATGATACTATACATAGAGAATCCTAAAGATGCCACCAGAAAACTACTAGAGCTAATCAATGAATTTGGTGAAGTTACAGGATACAAAATTAAAGCACAGAAATCTCTTGTGTTCCTATACACTAACAATGAAAGATCAGAAAGAGAAATTAAGGAAACACTCCTATTCACCATTGCAACAAAAAGGATAAAATACCTAGGAATAAACCTACCTAAGGTGGTAAAAGACCTGTACTCAGAATACTATAAGACACTGATGAAAGAAATCAAAAATGACACAGACAAATGGAGACATGTACCATGTTCTTGTATTGGAAGAATCAATATTGTGAAAATGACTATCCTATCCAGAGCAATCTACAGATTCAAAGCAATCATATAAAATTACCAGTGACATTTTTTACAGAACCAGAACAAAAGATCTTAAAATTTGTGTGGAGACACAAAAGACCCTGAATAACCAAAGCAGTCTTGAGGGAAAAAAACAGAGCTGGTGGAATCAGACTCCCTGACTTCAGTCTATACTACAAAGCTACAGTAATCAAGATAGTATGGTACTGGCACAAAAACAGAAATTTAGATCAAAGGAACAGGATAGAAAGCCCAGAGATAGACCCATGCACATATGGTCAAGTAATCTATGACAAAGGAGGCAAGGATATACAATGGAGAAAAGACAGTCTCTTCAATAAGTAGTACTGGGAAAACTGGACAGCTACATGTAAAAGAATGAAATTAGAACACTCCCTAACACCGTACACAAAAATAAACTCAAAATGGATTAGAGACCTAAATGTAATACCAGACAGTATAAAACTCTTAGAGGAAAACATAAAAAGAACACTCTTTGACATAAATCACAGCAAGATCTTTTCTGACCCGCCTCCTAGAGTAATGGAAATAAAAACAAAATTAAACAAATTGGACCTAATGAAACTTAAAAGCTTTTGCAAAGCAGAGGAAACTACAATCAAGAAGAAAAGACAACCCTCAGAATGGGAGAAAATATTTTCAAATGAATCAACAGACAAAGGACTAATCTCCAACATATATAAACAACTCACGCAGCTCAATATTAAAAAAACAAACAACCCAATCAAAAAATGGCCAGAAGACCTAAATAGACATTTCTCCAAAGAAAACATACAGATGAAGAGGCACATGAAAAGCTGCTCAACATCACTAATTATTAGAGAAATGCCAATCAAAACTACAATGAGGTGTCACCTCACACCAGTTAGAATGGGCATCATCAGAAAATCTACAAAAACAAATGCTGGAGAGGGTGTGGAGAAAAGGGAACCCTCTTGCACTGTTGGTGGGAATGTAAATTGATACAGCCACCATGGAGAACAGTATGGAAGTTCCTTAAAAAACTAAAAATAGAATTATCATATGACCCAGCAATCCCCTCCTGGGTATATACCCAGGGAAAACCATAATTCAAAAAGACACATGCACCCTAGTGTTCATTGCAGCTCTATTTACAATAGCCAGGTCATGAAGGCAAACTAAATGCCCATCAACAGACGAATGGATAAAGAAGATGTGGTACATATGTACAATGGAATATTACTCAGCCATAAAAAGAAATGAAATTGAGTTATTTTTAGTGAGGTGGATGGACCTAGAGACTGTCATACAGAGTGAAGTAAGTCAGAAAGAGAAAAACAAATATTGTATATTAACCCATATATGTGGAATCTAGAAAAATGGTACAGATGAACCAGCTTGCAAGGCAGAAATAGAGACACACATGTAGAGAACACACGTATGAACACTAAGGGGGTAAGCTGGGGGGAGGTGGTGGTGGGATGAATTGGGAGACTTGGATTGACATGTATACACTAATATGTATAAAATAGATAACTACTAAGAACCTGCTGTATAAAAAAATAAAATAACGTTAAAAAAAAAAGCGTGTGCTTTGGGGGAACAATTGATGAATAAAATATAGTTTTCTGATTGAGGATATGAGGAAAAGGGAGTGGTACTTTGGGCTGGACTTTTATGGCAGTAAGGGAGCTGTTAGGTAGATGAAGGTGAAAGGCATTGCTGCAGAGAGGGAATCTTGGCAGCAGGATGCTTCAGAAGTGATGGGGAGACCGAGGTTAGATTTAAATGGCTTTATATGTGCATCACAACTATCTTGGAATTTGTTCTATAAATGATAGAGAACAATTGGCATAGTGAAAGATTCTTTCTCCTGACTGTAAAAGTATATAGATGGCTTTTGAACAGGGAGATGGCATGAAGAAGGTTATGAAAAATATGCTTTAAAAAGGGCAAGAATGAAGGCAATAAGTTCATAGCTGATGAAACCGGTCAGGCTGGAATGAAAGGGAGTTTAGTGGTGACCTGCAATGTGGTGATAAATGGATTTGTAGCCTATAAGCAGTAATGTGCCATAGCTCAGGGGTCAAACTTTTTCTATAAAGGGCTAGATCGTAAATATTTTAGGCTTTGCTGGACATATGGTCTCTGTTGCAGATACTCAGCTCTACTGTTGTAGTGGGAAAGCAGCCATAGGCAATATGAAAATGATTGCACATGATGTGTTCCAATAAAACTTTACTTATGGATGATAAATTTTCATTTTATGTAATTTTCACATAGTTTCATATAATTTTCACATATCACAAAATGCTATTCTTTTGCATTTTTTCAACCATTTGAAATGTAAAATCTATTCTTGGTTCACAGGCCTTCCAGAAACTGATAATGGGAATTATTTCACCCATGGACCATAGTCTGCTCACCCTTGTGTAGGTTATTGAAATTCCATTGCCATATTTACTTGAGTGGTCTTAGCAAATACATCCACGCCAGACATAGTAAATGCAAACTTCACCAAGCAACTTTCTGTTTCATAGAAGTCTTCTCCACATCCTATTTGGAGTCAAAACACTCAAAAATAGTAAAACTTGAGCATGAGCAAGGAGAGGAGTGCATGCCTACTCAGACCATCCTTCCTACAGGCTACTGAGATTCTGTGGGCAGGTGGGGGCCTCCCTGAGTTCCTTACTCAGACTTTTTCACACGCCTCCGCACCAGCCATCCCAGGTTGGTTGGGCTTGTGACAAAGTCAGGTCAATGGGTAGAATCGCTTGGCTCACAAGAAAGATAAGCATGTGCTTGTTGGGTGGTAATGGAAGAGCTGGGTGAAAGGGAAGATGTGAATCTGACACATTTAGTTGAGCAATTTAAAGTCAAATCTTTTTCTGGAGAAATGTCTATTCAAGCTCTTTGCCCCACATTTAAATCAGATTATTTGTTTTTATACTACCGAGCTGTTGGAGTTCCTTATATATTATATTTTGGATAGTAATTCTTTACCAGATATATGCACTGAAAATATTTTCTTCCATTCCATAGGTTGACTTTTCACTTTGTTGATTGATTCCTTTGCTGCACAGAAGATTTTCAGTGTAATATAGTCCCATTTGTCTAATTTTACTTTTATTGTTTGTACTTTTGATGTCATATCCAAGAAATCATTGCCAAGCCCAATGTCATAAAGCTTTCCTCCTATGTTTTCTTCTAGGAGTTTTACAGTTTTAGGTCTTATGTTAAAATCTTCATTCCTGTTTCTTTTTGTCCTTTAATGTTAATAAGTATTCACAGAAATGTACTGAGTACTTGCTTTATCTCATTGACAATACTCATAACCTTGTTTTACACATGAGAAGAAGCAAAGCCAAAAGAGATACCTATTTCCATTTATAATTGCACAGCTAATCAATGGCAGAAGTTGGGACTCACACCCAGATGATTTGGTACCAAATGCCATTATCTTTCTCCCTTCCCACCTGGTCTTTTATTTAGTTCCTTTTGAACGGGGGATGAGGGAGGCATGAGGAGAGAAGGGAGGGTGAACGGAGCACCCAGGAGACTGCCTTCTTCCAAACGAAGCATGAGGGGGGTGAATTTGTTCAGTCCCTAAGGAGAGATCAGCTTTCTCAGTCTATTTTTATTCACTGACTACCTCCGCCTTCCTCCCTGCCCTTGTTTCTCTTCTCCATCTCTCTTGCTACCTACTACCAGCAGGTGTAATTATTACAGCAATTATTATTATGTCTAGGCCAGAAGACATAAAAGCAAATATGATTTTAAACTACAACGATCCAAGTATTTGAACTTCAGTGAATATGTGGCCAGTACAGATTATGTTTTTCATCAATCACATTTTGTTTTTGGCAGAGAGGGGAAGGACAGAGTGAAGGAGATTTCATGATTTTTCAGTGTGCTATAAGGAAACTCCTGGTATGCCTGTATTTACCACGGTGAAAAAGCAAAATAGGCACAATAATAACAATTCTCTAGTTTCACTCCTCCTTTCTAAATGAGGCGTATTCCTTCAGGGCTATCAAAGAGTATTTACATGTAAGATCCTTCTCCAGGCTCTGTGGCAGGAAGGATGGCTTTCAGAATGAATGATCTGGGTCCCCACCACAAGCTGGCTAGACTAAGAACGGTGTTGTAGAAGCTAAAGCTGTTTGTCAAATGTTCTTAGATTGTGCAGAATTTGGTGACTTCCTTCCCCTTCCTCCCTCTTTTTGCCTTCACCTGATAAATACAATCTGATTCCACACCTTTCATCTTTCTTACACAACATATAGCATGGGCCCCACTGCTTTTCCATGAGAATGCCTAGGTGGGGCCTGTCCTTTTGTGTGTCTGTTGTCTCTCCTCATTAGCTTTAGATGGGGATCAGCTCCTCTTTACCTGTCTAGACTCAAACTAGAGCTTTTAGAAGTAGTCTAGATTTTCATGGAGATTTGGAAGATAGAAGGAAGCGAAGTTTACATTGCACACCCTGGAGCAAATTTCTCAAATCCCTTTGAGTACACACTCCCCCACCCCCCCACCCCCGCCCTCTGTCTTATTATTCCTCCCTTTTCTCTGACCCTCCCTTCCAAACCTCTGTTCCTATGTTCTTTCTTCCCATTTCTGAATCATCCAAGTCTCTTAATCACTCAACCCTTTATGATGAGCAATTTGGCTCTGTGCTGCTTCTACTTTCAAAATCTTCCAGATACCAAGACCCACCCTCCTTAGAGAGCTCTGGGGGGTTTTAATAAAAATTTGTTCTTAGTATTTAGAAGACTTGGTTTCTTATCTCTGTTTTACCATTTATAAGATGTGTGAGATTATACAAATTCTTCATGTCTTGGAACCAGTTTCCTTTCTATAAAATGAAACTAACATCTGTTCTGTTATCTGGAGGATCATCAAAATATAAAATAACCATAGCTAATAAGTGCGGAGCACCAACCATGCCCCAGGCACCATGCTAAATGTTTTATGCATGAGGTTCCGTTTACCTTATGATGTTGGAACTAAATATTATCACCCTTATTTCACAGACTATTAAATTGAGTATCTGAGCTGCTAAGTAACTTGCCCAAGGTTTTCCAGCTGGTAAGGAGAAGGGCTAGGATTGGAATTTGAGATATAAACCTCTGTACACAAAACCTGGAGAACCCAGAGAAGTACCTGACCCAGGTAAGGGCTCATACCTGTTTGTTCACTGAGTGGGTGGAACTAGAGAAAATGCCTGTCTTTTAGATGATGGGAGACATCACATGAGTTTCCAAATAACCCAGGATAATGTGAAGTCACTCATGATATTGGCCTTATTGGTATTTGACTCTGCTATACATTAAATGTCCCACGGAAGCATGCTAGTCTAGTACAGTGGCTTTGGAAGGAGATCAGGATTTAGGAACTGGACAAGAATTTATGTTTTCTAAGTCTCCCTTTTCCTCTGTACTTTTTATAATTCTGATGTTTAAAACCACTCATGTTATAAGTTGCTGTAAAGATTCAATGAGACCATGAACTTGAAGTGTTTAACATACGATCTGGCTTAGACTAATAATTCATCATTTGTTGTCTATTAATGACAGCCACAACAATAAATAAGTAAATAATAACAAATTGATGAAATATCCCCATGAAAGTTCAAGTGATCTTGTTGCCTCCCTCCTCTGTTTAGTGGCTGCATGATTTTTACTGTTTCCATTGAATGGTTTAACATTGGCAGGTGGGGGATTTTGATAAACATATAGAAAGGGAGCCACAGGACTTGTATTTTAGTCACTTCTATTACTTCCTTGTTTTGTGGGTTAGAGCAAGTTACTTTTCTAAGCTAATCTCACTTATAAAAATAACAGTGAAAACACCCGTTCTTCCTCCCAACCCCCTACAGTGTGAGGTTCCATTGATACAATGTGTGTGATGGGACTTTATAAACCCTAAAGGACTGTGTACATGTTATTGTTTTCTCCCTTGGATTTGGGAGCAGTGTTTTTCAGTTCCCTTTAAATGACCCAGCACTACACCCCTGGGTACTAAATACATTTGCACATGAACATTTGGTTAATATTGGGAATGGCATTTGCAATCGATGTTTTCCCTTGAAAAGCAAAGTAAGCCATTGCGAGCTAAACTGTAGCAGTGCCATTTACAATAATAAGTTTATAGGAGCAATTGCTACCTTGCCTATTTTGCTAGAATAGCATAATAGAGACTATTAGATCAGTAAACCACCAATTTGATAGAACAAACAAAGAAGAGAGTGAAAATAAATGGATGTTTGATATCCTGAATTTATAATCAGATAAAGAAAGAACAGCCTGTAAGAATAAGTACCATTTATTTGGGGGAGTGCTGTACACCAGTCACTTTCTAGGAACTTTCTCTAATGCTTCTAACAACACTGTGATATAGGTATTACTATCCTCATTTTACAGATGAGGAAACTGAGGCTCAGAGGTTTAGGTCACTAGTCTGGTCCTCCTTGAATTCTGTTTTTCAGAGAATGGTACTGCCACCTACCCAGTTACACCAGCCAAAGTCTCATGAGTTAACTTTGATATACCCTTTTCTCTCATTTCCCATATCCAATTTATTATTAAGGCTTATTGATTTTACCTCTGAAAAATCCCCAAGATTCTGTTTACTCTTTCCAGCTACAGCATTACTAGCTCTTATCTGGATTACTGCACTGGCTTCCCACCTGTACACCTGTGTCCATGCTATCCCCCAGTCTGTTCTCCCTGCTTGGAGAACAGATCATGCCCCACATCCCCCATGCCACCTAGAACGAGGACAAACCTCTGTACCATGGCCACAGGCCCTTGTCCATTTCTCTGACCTCAGCATGTGCCCTACCTCTCAGCTCACACTGCACAGACTCAATCTCCCAGACAGGATGTGGTCCCTCATCACAGCACCTTGCTTGGGATGAAGGCTCCTCCTTACTTCACTGACTTATTGTCCACTTATCCTTCTGATCTCAGCTCCAGTCACCCTTCCTAGGAGAAGTCTTTTCTGATCTTTGTAACTAGGGCAAACCCTCCTACTGGATGCTCTCATAGTTCCAGAGACCTTTCTTGGCAACACTTGTAACAGTTAACCCTTTGCATTAACTTGGGTGACAGGTGTGTTAGTGTCTGGCTCTGCCTCTGAAGTGTAAAGATAAAAGGCAGGGATAGTATTTGTTTGCATTACTAGAGCCTAGTGTGCTCAGTAACATATTGTTGAGCAAATGAATGATTTGGGCAAGGCATTGCAGCTAGAAGTGATGGATTTTGGATTTAAACTCACTTCTTTCTGGCTCTAAGGCTCCAAAGACTTTGCCCTTAACACCATTCACTTTCAGGCAGTGTCATTTTAGCAGTGGGACTGATAAGTGCACTTTATGCTAAGATCAAACATATTTTGGTTCCCTCAGATAAAGTTTGATTAAAAAAAGAGGATTATTAAGAGCAGATTTGATAAGCGGAGTTTCCTGAACAAAGTGTCTGGATTTTGTATTAAAGAGAAATGTAATGAAAATGGATCAACCTGGGCTGATGGGAGGGGTGGGAGCTGGAGAGTGAAGGAGAGCAGCTCCATCTGTACTGCCCTTGACCCTTGCTCTCTTCTTCATTCTGGCTGGAACTGGCCACCCTGAGTGCTGTAAGATAAGGATGAGTTATCTCCCTTGGACTGTGTGTGCATTGGGCTATGTGTGAGTGGCACAACTTCTGTGAATGAATGAAGCTGTGTAATTAAGGAATTTGTAGAAAATTGCAAGTGTGCATTATTGTTCTGTCCTAGTACTTCTCCCCAAGCTACATTTTCTTGAATTTGCTTTTATTTTATTTGCCTTTATATTTATTTGCCACTGACACTGGCAGCAGGATGGAAGGGAGGGAGAGAGGGGACAAGTGTTAAAACTTTTAGTTCCTGGTTTCAGCTCTGCTACAAACTAACAAAACTGATTTTGATCAACCCTGTTAACTTTTCTGGGCTTCGGTTTCCTCATCTGAAAAATCAGTGATGGTCTGAATCCCTTTCAACTCTCACACTCTCTCCCCCCACTGTTGAAACATTTATGGAAGCCATTGTTCTCTTATTCTTTCTAGTGGACTTTGAGGCTTCTGTATTACAAAGGGGCAGTCTCCAACCTAAATGACCCTTCAAGCAAATTAAATTTTTAATCATTTCCACCTGGTAAGTGAAAAGGCTCAAGGAAAGAGCTAGCTGTCAATAGCTCTGTGGATGGCAAATTAATTCAGTGGAATAGAATCTGAGAAAACACGTGCTTACACAGCCATAATTTGCCTTTTATTTTCCTTTGCAACTTAGAAGAAAGTGAATAATTTCCAATGAGCCTCTCATTTGAACATATTGAAAAAACATGTCATTAGCAAAATGAGAATTTAGTGGCTTGATTATCATATATCTCCAAGTATGTGGAGCAGTCATTTTTCCGTTTGGGGTAATTAGTTGAGTAGAAAGATGCAAAATCTTGGGGGCAGCAAAATCCTTAAATGGGTCTTAAGTGGGTGTTGGGAAACCAAAATGAGAAGAGGAGCACATAGGAAGTTATTAAATAACTAGGGAAGGGGTCAGCTGCATTTCCTATGGCTATCAGATGCAAATCCCTAAAGCAATGAAGATGAAATTGTGGACTGAAATGTGTTTGTAGGGTCTCATTAACCCAAGAAAAGTGCAAAAGACAAAAGGTTAAAAGAGATGAAAATTTAAAATTCATTATTTAATTTGCTTATCTGCCTTTGAAGCCTTCCAACTTTCACTCTCACTTTTTTTCTCTCTTGTGTAAGGCCACCCTGGCTTATCAGCTAGCTACAAGGGCAACCTTGGAAAATTGCTTAAATTCCCTAAGCCTCATTTTTTTGATTTGTACACTTTGGGGCAATAATCCTTGATTTTTCTGGCTTGGGTCCTTGCTGCTCAGACCTCCTAAGATAATGGATTGCTTATGTGCTTTAAAAAACTCATCACCCAACATACACCGTGGGCAAATTCAGGTGACTGAGGGCAGTTGCTTCCTGGTGTTAGGCTGGTACTAATGGGATGGAGTGGAGAGCAGTGGCAGAGGAGAGGGTTGTAGAATTTTCTTAGATTCATTTTTTCCTTCAGAAAATAACATTGCTCTTATAATTGAAGACACCTACCTGCATGTGTATACAGAAATTCTAAGGTTGTCAGAGCTTTGCATTGATTCTAGAGCAGAACTTCAGGATTGCTGGAGCAGTGCCATCATTATACCTCATAGATTGTAGTCAACAGGCTGTTTATGGCCTCCTTAACGTGAAAGAATCTTGTCCAGGGTGGGGAGTCAGGAGGCTGGGATCACATTGTCCCTCCTTCAGGCTGGGAAGTCCCAGGAGAGCATTACTAAAAATTTAATTGGAACATATATCACAGTAATAAGGAATCCATCTCTTGAAGGCTTCCTAGGAGAGTTCCTGCAGATTTATAAGAGACACTGCATTGATTAAATGTCTCTGATGCTTCCTTCTTAGTGGAAACAGCTCAGGTCACCAGGCCACTTAGAAACTTATGTTCCCCCTTTCCTTGATGAATTGAGAGATTGGGATTGACATATATACACTAATATGTATGAAATGGATAACTAATAAGAACCTGTTGAATAAAAAAATAAATAAAATAAAATCCAAAAATTAATTAATTAATTAATTAATTAATTAATTAATTTTAAAACAAGAAACATTGTTCCCCCTTTCCTAATAACCAGCTCCCTACCATAGAATTTACTTAGGGAATAGCTCATGCTATTTAACTCAATATTTTAATTAGCAGAATGAGCATTCACAGAATATCAATATAAATTGCAATATCATAACTAACTTCATTTAAAAATTATTTGACTCTAATTCAACTTTTCTTTAAAAACAGATTTTTTTTGGGGGTAACTTAGTTCATCACTAGGAACATGAATGTTTTACAATGCTGAAAAAAATTTGAATTTCTTTTCATTTAAAACCTATAGCTTTTTATTTAGTCCAACTTTTCCAAACATATTATTTTCCCACTATGAAATAATTAGTATTTAGAGAAAAATATGAAGAAACAAAGGCACATATAATCCCAGCTCCAAGGGTTAACAACTCTTAATATCTTATTCTAGTACTAGTTCTTCATGCTGTGTCTATATTTCATATAGTTTCATCATATGTCATAAAAGTTGTATATTGTAACTTTAATGCATTTTTATTGTTATAAATAAAACACGTTTTATGTGTACAAATATAACATATAGAAAAATATAAAAAAGAAAATTAAAGTCATTGAGCATCTTACCTTTTAGAGATAATCGCCATTAAAATTCAGGTGTCTATTCTCAGAATATTCTTTCCCATGTCTTTTCTCTTTTTCCTTCTTATTGAATATTTCAAAAATGCAGAAAAGACAGAGAATACTATAACAAACATTTATGTATCCATCATCAAAATTTTTAAAATATGGATATTTTTCTCCATATACTTCAGAATCTTTTAATTTTTCTGTTGTCCAATGCCCCTCCTCCTCCCTATTTTTGTCAAAACAAAGCATTATGATAGAGTTGAAGCTCCCTATGCTCAATTTTATCTTGTCAGGATTATTGAAATGTATAGCTCTAGTCTATTTAATTTCCCTGCTGAATAATGTACCACATGGACACACAACAATGTAAGTACTACACTCTTGCCATGTGCATTCTTGTGTAGATCTCTTGAGAAGAATCCCTCTTATGTATGTGGAATTGCTAACATGTAGGGTAGGCTTGTCTCCAACTTTACCAGGAATTGACTAATTGTTTAAAGTGGTTATAACAATTTGTATTCCCACAAGTGACATTGGATAGCTTGTTTTGTTTTTAGCTTCACTTGGTATTGTTAAGCTTTAAAATTTTTGCCAAGCTTAAGAGTGTAAAATGGTATATGTAATTTAATGTTATATATACCTCGTTATTGATGATAAATGTAACATTTATTTCTAAAAGTCACAACTGACATTTTGTTTTCAATTCAAATCATATAAGTTGAATATCAACTCATAGATCAACATATCAAATGCAAGGTTTCCCAAGGTTACTACTCAGGGCTGCGGATGGATCTGGCTGCCCAGATCCACCTTCTCCAGCTCTACATCACCAGCATTAATATTTCTGCCTTCCAGTTCTAGTGTTCTTCCTCAGGGACTGGGAAGGTCCTAGCTATAGAAATCAACTGCAGTAATAAGGAGGATTCTATCAAAGCAAATTTATGGCCTTCTAACCTAGTAATCATGTAGATATTAAAATACTATATTTATAAAAATTACACAAGTTTTACATGAAAATATGCAATACCAAAGCATATTAAAAGTACAAGCCCCCCTTGGAAGGGGGGTGGCAGGATGAATTGGGAGATTGTGATTGACATTTATACACTGCTATGTATAAAACAGATAATGAATGAGAACCTACTGTATAACACAGGGAACTCTACTCAGTGCTCTGTGGTGACCTGAATGGGAAGGAAATCCAAAAAAGAGGGGTTATATGTATATGTATTGCTGATTCACTTTGCTGTACAGCAGAAACTAACACAACATTGTAAAGCAACTATACTCCAATAAAAATTTATTTTAAAAAGTACAAGCCCCCCTTAATTCTCCTTCTTCCCCAGTAAAGAACTGCTTGTAGATAACCTCTACTCGTTCCTTCATATTTGTGTATATGTACAAATACAATGAATATGCTTGAACACGTCTCCTTGGGCCCATGAGTAGAAGTTGAATGTGATTTTTTAACTTAATGTTATTTGTCAACATCTGCACAGTATTCTGTAATATGAAAGTATCATAACTAACCTAACTCTTCTAATGATGGCATTTAGATTGCTTCCAGTTATCCATTATTGTCAACAATGTTGTTGAAAACATTCTTGTAAATGTCTTTGGATATCAGTGTGAGAATTGCCTTGTGAGAAATTCCTAGAAGTGCTATTTACATCCTAATTTTTTAAGTTCCTGTGGAATTGGTGCCTTCTAAGTAGGTTTTGGACATGGTACCTAGATTCTTTGAGCTTTAGGTGTGTATAATATGGCAGAAGTAATAGTAACTACCTGGCAGGGTAGTTTTGGGGATGAAAAGAGATAATGTGTAGATAGACCATACATAGAGTTTGGACCACAGTAGGTATTCAATCAGTGTTTGTCCTTTCACCTCTTTCTCCTTTTACCTCAGCTCTTAGCAAAGGAAAAGGGTGAAAAACAGGGAAATAAAACACATTCCCATTTGTATCAGACTTTGTCTAGAGCTGGCATTCTTCTCAAATATCTTTAACAGGCTCCCAGGGAGAGAAGAAATCTATTTTCTATCCAGAATATAACAGGAAACATAACAGATGGAAAAATGCTTCTACCCTCAGTGTGAAAAGCCATCATGTTGATTATATTTCTCAAATGGTAAAGTGAGGCATAAAGGCAGTGCTTAATCATTCTTGTTTTCTCATTATCAGCTTCCCACTGCTCTTATTTTTTCCATCTGGGAATAATTGTAATAACAAGGAAAAAACAATAACATAGCACTATAAAAACTTTACTGAATGCACTGGGTATAGCAAGAAGCAATCAGAAATGGTTAATTTTCCCCCTCTATTCTTAAAATTTGCCCTGTGGACTTATTACAGATCCATTGGATGAAGTCTTTGGCATCCTATATTTTCCTGAGCAACTTTAGGTTTAAAGAATTCTGTCCAGTTTAATTTCAAAATCCAAAAATCTCATCTAATCTCATCAACCATCTTGAATTAACTTACAGAAGACTACACCCAACAACCACTTTTTTTTCAAGTGTGTATGGTATTCACCAGGATAGATCACTGTCTGCGTCATAAAAAAAACTCAATAGATTAAATCAAATTGAAATCATACAGAGTTTATTCCCTGACCATAATAAAATCAAAATAGAAATCAATAATAAGATATCTAGGAAAGCCTCAAATATTTGGAGATTAAATATAATCCATGAGTCAAAGAGAAAATCATAAGAGAAAATAGAGAACATTGCAATCTGAATGGTAATGAAAATAAAACACATCAACATTTGTAGAATACAGCTATAGTGGTGATTAGAGGGAAATTTATAGCTATACATGTTTATATTAGAAAAAAATTAAAGGCCTAAAATCAATGGCCTGAAAAAGATAGGGGGAAAAAAAAAGCAACAAAAACCCCTAGGAAGCAGCATGAAGGGAATTATAAAGATAAAAGTTCAGACACTAGCCAAATCAAAAAAGAACATAGAGAAAACAAAGCAAAAGTTGGCTCTATGAAAAGATCAAAATTAATAAACCACTAGCTACTCTGATCATGAAAGAAAGAGAAAACATGAATTCTCAATATCAGAAGTGAAGAGGAGCTATCAGTACAGATCCTACAGACATGAAAAGGATGATGAGAGTATTATCAACAATTTTATGGTAACAAATTCAACAACTTGGATGAAATGAACAAATTCTTTGAAAAATACAACTTACAAAAACTGACACAGGATCTAGCAGAAAAAAACTGATAAATCAAAAACTTCTGCTAATCAAAAGATACATTAAGAAAATAAATATGCAAGCCACAATCTGGGAGGAAATATTTATAAATCCATTTGCTGACAAAGAACTGGTTTCCAGGATATATAAAGAATTTTTATAACCAGACAATAAAAGATAAAAAAAATCCTCCAGAAGGGGAAACAATTTCAAGAGACACTTCACAAAGATGATATACAAATGGGAAAAGTGCTCAATATCCTTAGTCATCAAGGAAATACAAATTAAAACCACAATAAGACACTAGTACACACCCACCAAAATGGCTGTTTGGAAAGACTAAACACCAGTGTTGGTAAGAACGTGAAGCAGCTGGAACTCTGCTATATTGTTGGTGAGAATATAAAATAGTACAACGACTTTGGAAAATTTCTGGAGTTTTCTTAATAAACTAACTATATACCTACCTTAAAAATTCCATAATTTCACTGTGAGGTATTTACTCAAGACTAATGAAAATGTATATTTAAAAAAAGAAGCTTGTAGAAGAACATAACAGTTCTATTCATAATAGCCAAAAACTTGTAACAGTCCTGGTGTCCATAAACAGAAGAATTGATAACCAAACTATAGTCATTTATACCATGGAATATTACTCAGCAATAAAAATAAAAGAACCATTGATATTTGCAATAATATGGATGAATGTCAAAAGCATTTTGTTGGCTGAAAGAAGACATACCAAAGAATGATTGCTATATGATTCCATTTACCTAGAATTCTAAAATTTGGCAACCCTAATCTAGACTGGAAGATAATCCAAGAGTATAGGAGTGGAGATTGATTGAGAGGGGACATGAAGGGACTTTTTGGGATTATGGTAATGTTCTTTATTTGATAGATTTTAGGTTACACATATATATGCATTTGTCAAAACTCAGCAAATATATAATTAAGATTTTTATATTTCATTGTATGTAAATTTTACATAAAAACTGTACTGAACTCTAATAATGCATGCTGAGATATTCAGGGCATAAATAGTGATGTCTCCAATTTACTTTGAAATGCATAAAAACTAAGATGGACTAATGGATGGATAGAGAGATGAATAGATATGTGATAAAACAAGAATCTAGATGGTGGGTATACAGGTGTTCACTGTAAAAGTTTTTCAACTTTTGCTGTATGTCTGAAAATCTTCATACTAAAAATATTGGTGAAAACTCCTCTTCACCCCTCCACCTCTTTGTGACAGCTTCAGCCTGAGAAATTTGCAGTGGGGAAAGAAGAGGAGGGCCGTGTGTACGGCTGCTGTTTGTCCACTCCCTACCTCTTCTTAGTGGTGGTTTCTGGCCATTCTAGGGCTGGCTAAGATGGGAGTATGCAGGAGAGACAAAGGAACAGATATCTTATGAATAGGTTGGTTGCAAATACAGATACAAAATATCTGGGTGCAGATGTGTATTTGCATCCCTTTCTTATGGGACCTATGTGTGGCTTCCTCAGAGATCCCCTCAGTAAGGATCTCTGGCTGCAGTTCACTAACTTACACAATAAATTTTCTGGGTGGTCACTTATAACCCACTTACCATCTACCTTTGATGGCACAGTGCAGGCTTTTTCTGCTGAGGTTGCCTCATTACTGGCAGGAAGCTTTTTCGTGGCAGTCTTTTTCAAGATCTACAGTTGGTTCCCTATTGTGGAGTCCATATTTGGCCCATGGAAAACATACACTTTTGTCCAGCATAACTTGAAGTATGGGTTACTCCCGATTCAAATCTTTCTCTCCTCTCTGCCCCCGTCATCCAATCCAATGTCTTGTCTTTGGACTTTATTCAGTTGTGAATAGCGGCCCTTGAGTTCTTCAAACTTTCAAACACTTAATCTGTCTGAGTGGTTGTTTTGAGGTTCCTCTTCATGCAGTTCACTTACCTTAAAATGTCAGGGGAGCATTTTCCCACCTATGGGAAAGGTGTAAGGAGGGAGTACACACACAATCCTTTTAATGAAGTCCTCATTCTAAGCCCCCAGTGAAATTTTAGTCTCTTCTTATAAAGCTTGGAGGTGGATAATAGTCTATACTGGCATAACTGGGTTTTGACTCTGCCCTTTGCAAGTCTTGTACAGAAGGTTTAGAGTCTGAGTTTAAATGAGAGGTTTCTTGACAACTATTGTTTGGTTCTTAAACTTCGGCTCTAATGCAAAACTTGGAGAAGATAGCAAGTATCCATTATCCTGTAACAATAGCTGATCTGTTTCTCTTCACTGTCTCATGTATAGCAGAATATTTATGAGGTACAGATGTTTGCAGTAAAGTACTCTGGAAGTAGGAGTCAGAACATTAATGGTGGAAAGGGGTCTTAACAGAATTTCTAATCCTACTCCTTCTCTTCACAGAAGAGACTCGGAGATGTGATGTGTTTGCCTGGGAAAACACAAGTAACAGGAGAGATTAACTAATTTCTGGTTCACAGCTCAGACATCAGCTTTTTACATCCTCCCCTCTGACAGGGAGATAAGACTTAAGGCAGCAATTTTCCTCCTATTTCTGAGCCTATACTCCACTGCTCCACACGTTGAGCGTTTGAACTGTGAGTGGCCAAGAGCAGAGCACCATCCCCGGAGAACCCTAATAGGACCTTCAGATTACCTGAAATTGGTTGCACTGCCCATCACTTGAGCAGTTGCTTCTTTAAAAGAGGAATTGTCCTGAAGGGCTTCATCTGGCTTTATGAGTCAGCTGGCAAAAAACCAAGTGACTCTGAGATAGGGTTGCAGAGAAAAGGCGCCGTTTGTCTGACAGACTGGAGGGGCAGAGTGATGGGACCTCTTGATTACCAGTTGAAAAACTGTGCTTGGGCTCATCATGAACTCTGCCTCCATTAAATGCAGGAATGCTTTTATCATCTGTATTTCAGGGAGGGTCTCTTTGCTTCTTGTCCTTCTTCTGAAGGGTGGGGCAGAAACTGCATTTGAAACACTTGCTATGAGAGGTGGTAATTGGTAAACTCAGGTGGCAGTGAGTAACCCCAAGTCAGAGATGCTGTTGGGCAAAAGCCTTAACAGTGTGGTCTGGATCCTTTTGTTTGTCCCACTGCCCAAGGCTGTGATTGTTTGAGAGTCCTCCATATGGTGTGATCTCAGAGGGGAAGGAACTATTTTATTCAACATTCCTTGAGTGTAGACCCTAGGCTAGGAACTTTATGTTCATTACTTTGTTTCAGACTCATGATGGCCTTAATACTATATTTTCTTTTACAGATGAAACATTTAAATAACTTGCCCAGGATCACAAGTCAGAGGTAGAGAGGCCAACTTCTTCAGGCAATCCATGAAACCTTCCCCCAAGAACACGGAGATAAAGGCAATAGCTTTGACCTTACAGTTAAACTAATCAAATTGACATTTAACGGTAAGCAATAGATTGCCTCCTGTAGCCCCAACAAGAGCCACTTGACTATATCTAATCAGTAATAGAAATGCTTCTACCAAAGAAATATGTGATCAGAATTCATGGGCAGTAGTAGAACAGATGAATATGGGAAAGAGAGCTGTAAGCCCTGGAAGGTATTGGAGGGGACTTCTCCCAGTGCACCCTGACCCTGGCATGGGGGTGGGGGTGGTGGGAGAATTGGAGACATGTTGGTCAAACGGTACAAACTTGCAGTTAGGAGATGAATATGTTCTGGAGATCTAATGCACAGCATATTTTCTATAGGCAACAGTACTGTATTATATACTTCAAAGTTGCTAAGAGACTAGATCTTAAATGTTCTCCACAAAATTGAAACAGTAATTATATGATAGAAGTGTTAACTAACGCTAGGGAAGTAATCATATTGCAATATATAAGTGTATCAAATCAACATGTAGTACACCTTAAACCTACACAATATTATATGTCAATTTTATCTTAATTAAAAAAAATCACACAAGCCTAGAAAAATAAAAATACAAAAATCTCTTCTTTTTCTGGAAAAAATATGGGTATAAATACACTGTTGGTTTGCACCACTCTGCCCTAGGGAAGGCCACAACATTTTGTTTGGAATACCTTCAGTGTTGAAACCTTTCATTTTGGTGAGCAGAATTGATTTAAAATTGTCTTATAACAGGTTTGTAAACTGGAGAGAGAAATCCAGTTTTGGAGTTTTGGGTATAATAAAGCATTTGCTGGGGCTCTGAGGGAACTTTTGGGACAGTCTCAAACAGACCTCTGCACAGACAAGGGCCTACAAGAGAGGAAAATCCCACCATTCCAAATCTATCCCACTCCAACTGTCGGTGTAATAGAGGGAAGGGCAGGACTGGGGAGATTCCTTTATCCATGGCAGTCAGCCATTCCCAGTTATATGGCCTGCACCTGTCAATCAGTTGGCCTCTGTGGATTCCCTGATGGGCATGGATTGTACAACATATTAATGCTCTCCCTTCCTCTCCCTTCGCACTGCCCTGACTGTGCTCCTTCCATATCTTTAATCAACTATGCAGTGTAAACACCTATTTCAATAATATGTGTAATGAAAATGATTGGGAAACAGTATTCTAATGACTACTGATGGGGTGGGGTGAGGGGGCCTTCAACAAGGAGTCCATATATGCTCTTCCAAAGTGGAGAGCCCTAGGCAATGTTGGAAGGATGAAAATTATGTGTTGACCTCTCCTTCTTATTTGTGATGTCAATCTCTCTCATCTCTCCCTGATGCCTTCTCCTTTTGGTTCCAACCAAAGTCCTTCTTCTACCTCCCTCTTTTTCTAGATATAAGATTGCTTTCCTGTGTTGGATATGTCATATATCTGTGTATATTTGTGCGTGTGTGGAGACAAAAAGTTGTCTTTTAACTTTTAACATGCATATTGTTTAAAGGGTCAAGTAATTCCATAAGGTTTATCATGAATTCTAGCATTCTCCTGCCTCCAGTGTCCCCATTATGTGCTCTTCAAGGTAATCAGTTTCAATTCTTGTAGCTTCTTCTTTTGGTATTTGCTTTCCTATCTCGAAATAATATGCTATTCTGTTACTGCTTTATTTTGGAGGATTTAAGCATTCTCTAATTTCTCTTTTCACTACTTTTCTGTATACAGCACATTTCTTATCCTCCCCTCCACCCCATCCTCCTCAAATAGCTCTATCATTTTGGTTAGATCAATGTTCAGCATTTACATTTTTATAGATACATATATATATATATACACACACACACACAGGCACACATATATGCTAGTCATAGCAGAGCCATATATGCTATGATAAATTTTCCTTTCTGGCATAATATTTTCTTTCTCTGAGTTAATAATTGCTTCCTGTGATGTTTAGTTTTCTCTGTAGTTAAATCATTCTCAACCTCTCCCTGTTGCTTGATTCTCTTCCAGTTACTTTAAAGCACACCAAGTATTCCATAAATTTTATATGCTTGGAGTCATCTCTCCTAGAGCTTTTTCCTTGTTCCAGTATGGAATGGTTGCTTTCTAGTTACCAGTACTGTTGTCAACCTGGAGTCTCCCTTTACCATCAACATGGGAATTGCTTTGCCTTTTTTATTGGGTTGGACCCCTATTTCTTAGATCCCATATATTTCTTTGTTCTTTTTTTTACTCTCTCGTTTTGGTGGAACACGTCTTCCAATAGCTTACTGATAAGGGATACATTGAAGCAAATTTCTTCTGAAAAATGACTTTATTCTTTTTTACACTTTAGTGATTAGTTCAGTATTTCCCCTTCAAATTTGGAAGATATTACTCCATTATTTTTTAATTTTTTTAAACATCTTTATTGGAGTATAATTGCTTTACAATCATGTGTTAGTTTCTGCTTTATAACAAAGTGAATCAGTTATACGTATACATATGTTCCCATATCTCTTCCCTCTTGCGTCTCCCTCCCTCCTCCCCTCCCTATCCCACCCCTCCAGGTGGTCACAAAGCACTGAGCTGATCTCCCTGTGCTATGTGGCTGCTTCCCACTAGCTATCTATTTTACATTTGGTAGTGTATATATGTCCATTCCACTCTCTCACTTTGTCACATCTTACCCTTCCCCTTCCCCATATCCTCAAGTCCATTCTCTAGTAGGTCTTTTTTTAGCTTCTGGTATTGCTATTAAGAAACTTGAAACCATTGTGATTCTTGATCCTTTGTAAATAATATGTTTTTGTTTTTTTCTTTCTGGAAACTGATGGGATCTTCTCTTTGCTCTATCTTCCAATGTTTTTTTTTTTTTTTTTTTTTTTGCGGCACGCGGGCCTCTCACTGTTGTGGCCTCTCCCGTTGTGGAGCACAGGCTCCAGACGCGCAGGCTCAGCAGCCATGGCTCACGGGCCCAGCCGCTCCGTGGCATGTGGGATCTTCTCGGACCGGGGCACGAACCCATGTCCCCTGCATCGGCAGGCGGACTCTCAACCACTGCGCCACCAGGGAAGCCCTCTTCCAATGTTTTGAGATGGTGTACCTTGGTGTGGGTTTTTCCCCGTGTTTCAATCTGGGAAATGATGTCTTTCGACTTCAGAAAATTTTCTTTATGTTTTTGGGTGTCTTGTTCTTTTTCTCTCTGTTTTATGTCTCTGTCTCTTTTTCTCTCTCTCACTGGAATTCTGATCATATGGATGTTGAATCCCTTCTAATTTTCTTGCTTTTTTTCTCCTATTTTCAACTTTTTCTTTTAGCTTTATTTCTGGGGAAAATAAAAAGCTTTTACTCAATTTTGTCTCCCTATTCTGATGTGAATTTTAAAATACTCTGCTTTCATATTCTTAATTTTAAAGAACTTCCTCATTCTGTGGATTGAGTTCTTGTTTCGTGAAAATAAGATTTGCTTTTATCTCTTTGAGAATATTTGTGATGGGCTTTTGAAGATTTTACCTCCTTACACAGTCCTTTTTCATCCAAGTTGTTTTTATTTGTCTTTTTGCCATGGTTTCTGCCTTTTATGTTAGAAACTTTCCTCAGATATCTGGTGACCCTTAGCTGTCTGTTTCTGTTAAAAAACGGAGCTCCTAAAAGCTGTTAGAACTCTGTGTTTGTGGGTTTCCTTGGAAGGTGGTCAGGCTGGGCCAGTTTTTGGGAACTGTACCCCAATACCAGCACCTTTAGATATCTTCAGCTGGGCAGGTAAGATTCTCTCCAGAGAAGAATCTTCTTATTTCCTGCCTGAGTGTCTGCTATCCTCTTTGCAACCAAGTAGGAGGAAAAGCTGGAGGATATCAGTATTCACTATATAAATGATCATTTATTTCTATTGTTTTCAGCACTTGGTGTATGGAGAGCTCCTGCTGAGAGACCCTGTAGAAAAGAAACTTCCAGGTGGTACCACCTAAAGGGAGGGGCAGAGCTGGTAGAAGTTCTGGGCTCTACTGCTACTTAAATAGAATTCAACCCTATTTTCTTCCTTACTTTCACCTCTTGAACTTTTAGGGGATTCTGGTTGCTTTCCCATTGCTGACTTAGGGTTCAGCATTCCTGGGTCTGCTATGTCAGGTACCAGTTATACTTTCTGTTTCCCAACTTCCTAAGTGCTGTAGGTGTTGTCTTTTCTCTTCTTATTATGCTTGAGGGGTTATATTTTTAAGATCCTCTCACTGTGACTTTAATGTAATGTAAAGAAGGAATGGAGGCATGTGCATTTATTCAATTGCCTCTCTTAGCCAAAGTCTATATATTTCTCTTAGAGTAAAAGTCTTAATCATTCCATGTTTCAATTAATTAGTATTTTACATATGCATTCTGCTTTGATGAAGGAGAAAGAGAGTGAGAGAAAGAGACAGAGAGAGACAGAGCAGAAGGAAGGAAAACATGATATTGTAATTTAAAAAACCCCACTGGCCTGTTTTTGGAATCAATATGGATTTAGTCCTGTTTCCTGTTTTAAAAGAACTGACATTCAGAAAATGATCCCGAATCAGTCCTGGGGCAATGCGGAAGATACATTTGTGTTCAGTTTATAATCCTTAGGCTGAAAGAATAAATATTGTAAAACACATTTTCAAAAAGAGTTTCTGATTAACTCACAAAAAATTGGGCATGTAGTGTAGCCCATGCATCTCTGGCTAAGTCAGGGTTTGTACTGATTTTCTCTGCATCAATGAGTTGTCCTTTATATTACTGTACTTTTTCTTCAACTTAACTTTAAAAAGAGAAAATGAATATGGAGAACAGTTGAAATAAAAGGAACAGATCATCCATAACCTGTCTCCTTTTCCTCCCACCCCAAAACGACCATTGTTAACATCTTGCTATGTTCTCTTCCTATACGTTTTTTCCTAGGCCATTTTTTTTTTTAACGTCTTTATTGGAGTATAATTGCTTTACAATGGTGTGTTAGTTTCTGCTGTATCACAAAGTGAATCAGCTATACGTATACATATATCGCCATATCCCCTCCCTCTTGCGCTTCCCTCCCACCCTCCTTATCCCACACCTCTAGGTGGTCACAAAGCACAGAGCTGATCTCCCAGTGCTATATGGCTGCTCCCCATTAGATATCCACTTTACATTTGGTAGTGTATATATGTCCATGCCACTCTTTCGCTTCATCCCAGCTTACCCTTCCCCATCCCTGTGTCCTAAAGTCCATTCTCTACATCTGCATCTTTATTCCTGTCCTGCTCCTAGGTTCTTCAGAAACTTTTTTTTTTTAGATTCCGTATATGTGTGTTAGCATACAGTATTTGTGTTTCTCTTTCTGACTAACTTCACTCTGTATGACAGACTCTACGTCCATCCACCTCACTACAAAAAACTCAATTTCATTTCTTTTTATGGCCGAGTAATATCCATTGTATATATGTGCCACATTCTCTTTATACATTCATCTGTCATTGGACACTTAAGTTGCTTCCATGTCCTGGCTATTGTAAATAGAGCTCGATGAACATTGTGGTACGTGACTCTTTTTGAATAATGGTTTTCTCAGGGTATATGCCCAGTAGTGGGATTGCTGGGTCGTGTAGTAGTTCTATTTTTGTTTTTAAAGGAACTTCCATACTGTTCTCCATAGTGGTTGTATCAATTTACATTCCCACTAACAGTGCAGGAGGGTTTCCTTTTCTTCAAACCCCCTGCAGCATTTATTGTTTGTAGACTTTTTGATGACGGCCATTCTGACCAGTGTGAGGTGATACCTCATTGTAGTTTTGATTTGCATTTCTCTAATGATTATGTTGTTGAGCATCCTATTATGTGTTTGTTGGAAGTCTGTGTATCTTCTTTGGAGAAATGTCTATGTAGGTCTTCTGCCCATTTTTGGATTGGGTTGTTTGTTTTTCTTCAGCTGCTTGTATATTTTATATTTTTTTCATGAGCTGCTTGTATATTTTGGAGAATCAATTATTTGTCAGTTGCTTCATTTGCAAATATTTTTTCCCATTCTGAGGGTTGTCTTTTCATCTTGTTTATGGTTTCCTTTGCTGTGCAAAGCATTTAGGTTTCATTAGGTCCAATTTGTTTATTTTTGTTTTTATTTCCATTACTCTAGGAGGTGGATCAAGAAAGGTCTTGCTGTGATTTATGTCATTGAATGTTCTGCCTACGTTTTCCTCTAAGAGTTTGATAGTGTCTGGCCTTACATTTAGGTCTTTAATCCATTTTCAGTTTATTTTTGTGTATGGTGTTAGGGAGTGTTCTAATTCCATTCTTTTATATATAGCCATCCAATTTTCCCAACACCACTTATTGAAGAGGCTGTCTTTTCTCCACTGTATATTCTTGCCTCCTTTATCAAAGATAAGATGATCATATGTGCGTGGGTTTATCTCTAGGCTTTCTCTCCTGTTCCTCTGATCTATATTTCTGTTTTTGTGCCAGTACCACAGAGGCTTGATTACTGTAGCTTTGTAGTATAGTCTGAAGTCAGGGAACCTGATTCCTCCAGCTCTGTTTTTCTTTCTCAAGATTGCTCTGGCTATTCAGGGTCTTTTGTGTTTCTATACAAATTGTGAATTTTTTTGTTCTAGTTCTGTGAAAAATGACATTGGTAGTTTGATGGGGATTGCACTGAATCTGTAGACTGCTTTGGGTAGTATAGTCATTTTCACAATGTTGAATCTTCCAGTTGAAGAACATGGTATATCTCTCCATCTCTTCATATCATTTTTAATTTCTTTCATTAGTGTCTTATAGTTTTCTGCATACAGGTCTTTTGTCTCCTTAGGTAGGTTTATTCCTAGGTATTTTATTATTTTTTTCTGCAGTGGTAAATGGGACTGTTTCCTTAATTTCTCTTTCAGATTTTTCAGCATTACTGTATAGGAATGCAAGAGGTTTCTGTGCATTAATTTTGTATCTTGCTACTTTACCAAAATCATTGATTAACTCTAGTAGTTTTCTGGTAGCATCTTTAGGATTCTCTATTCATAGTATCATGTCACCTGCAAACCATGACAGTTTTACTTCTTCATTTCCGATTTGGATTCCTTTTATTTCTTTTTCATCTCTGATTGCTGTGGCTAAAACTTTCAAAACTAACTGGACAACCTTGTCTTGTTCCTGATCTTAGTGGAAATGTTTTCAGTTTTTCACCATTGAGAATCATGTTTGCTGTGGGTTTGTCATATATGGCCTTTATTATGTTGAGGTAGGTTCCCTCTATGCCCACTTTCTGGAGAGTTTTTATCATAAACAGGTGTTGAATTTTGTTGAAAGCTTTTTCTGCATGATCATTGAGATGATCATATGGTTTTTATTCTTCATTTTGTTTATATGGTGTATCACATTGATTGATTTGCGTATATTGAAGGATCCTTGCATTCCTGGGATAAACCCCACTTGATCATGGTGTATGATCCTTTTAGTGTGTTGTTGGATTCTGTTTTCTGGTATTTTGTTGAGGATTTTTGCATCTATGTTCATCAGTGATATTAGCCTGTAGTATCTTTTTTGTGACATCTTTGTCTGGCTTTGGTATCAGGGTGATGGTGGCCTCGTAGAATGACTGTTATTCCCTCTGCTATATTTTGGAGGAGTTTGAGAATGATAGGTGTTAGCTCTTGTCTAAATGTTTGATAGAATTTGCGTGTTAAGCCATCTGGTCCTCGGCTGTTGTTTGTTGGAAGGTTTTTAATCAGAGTTTCAATTTCAGTGCTTGTGATTTTTCTGTTTCTTCCTGGTTCAGTCTCAGAAGGTTGTGCTTTTCTAAGAATTTGTCCATTTCTTCCAGGTTTTCCAGTTTATTGTCACATAGTTTCTTGTAGTAATCTCTCATGATCCTTTGTATTTCTGCAGTGTTAATTGTTACTTCTCCTTTTTCATTTCAAATTATATGGATTTGAATCTTCTCCCTTTTTTCCTTGATGATTTTGGCTAATGGTTTATCAATTTTGTTTAACTTCTCAAAACCAGCTTTTAGTTTTATTGATCTTTTCTATCATTTCCTTCATTTATTTTTCATTTATTTCTGATCTGTATGATTTCTTTCCTTATATTAACTTTGGGGATTTTTTATTCTTCTTTCTCTAATTGCTTCAGGTGTAAGGTTAGGTTGTTTATTTGAGATGTTTCTTGTTTCTTGAGGTAAGATGGTATTGCTATAAACTTACCTCTTAAAACTGCTTTTTCTCCAACCCGTAGGTTTTGGGTCATTGTGTTTTCATTCTCATTTTTTTCTAGGTATTTTTTGATTTCCTCTTTGATTTCTTCAGTGATCTCTTGGTTATTTAGTAGTGTGTTGTTTAGCCTCCATGTGTTTGTCCTTTTTACAGTTTTTTTTTCTTGTAATTGATATCTAGTCTGACAGTGTTGTAGTTGGAAAAGATACTTGATATGATTTCAGTTTTCTTCTATTTACTAAGGCTTGATTTGTGACCCCAAATATGATCTATCCTGGAGAATGTTCCATAAGCACTTGAGAAGAGAATGTATTCTGTTTTTTTTTTTTTGATGGCATGTCCTATAAATATCAATTAAGTCCATCTTTTTTAATGTGCCATTTAAAGCATGAGTTTCCTTATTTATTTTCATTTTGTATGATCTGTCCATTGGTGAGAGTGGGGTGTTAAAGTTCACTACAATTATTGTGTTACTGTTGATTTCCCCTTTCATGGCTGTTAGCATTTGCCTCGCATTGAGGTGCTCCTTTGTTGGGTGCATAAATATTTACAATTGTTATATTTTCTTCTTGGAATGATCCCTTGACCATTATGTAGTGTCCTTCTTTGTCTCTTGTAATAGTCTTTGGTTTAAAGTCTATTTTGTTTGATATGAGAATTGTTACTCCAGCTTTCTTTTGATTTCCATATGCATGGAATATCTTTTTCCATCCCCTCACTTTCAGTCTGTATGTGTCCCTCGGTTTGAAGTGCATCTCTTGTAGATGATATATGTATATGGGTCTTGTTTTTGTATCCATTCAGCCAGTCTATGTCTTTTGGTTGGAGCATTTAATCCACTTATATTTAAGGTAATTATCAATATGTATGTTCCTATTCCCATTTTCTTAATTCTTTTAGGTTTGTTATTGTAGGTCTTTTCCTCTCTTGTGTTTCCCACCTAGAGAAGTTCCTTTAGCGTTTGTCATAAAGCTGGTTTGGTGGTGATGAATTCTCTTAGCTTTTGCTTGTCTGTAAAAGTTTTAATTTCTCTGTCAGACTGAATGAGATCCTTGTTGGGTAGAGTAATCTTAGTTGTAGGTTTTTCCTTTTCATCACTTTAAATGTATCCTGCCACTCCCTCTGGCTTGCAGAGTTCCTGCTGAAAGACCAGATGTTAACTTTTTAGGGATTCCCTTTTTTGTTATTTGTTGTTTTTCCCTTGCTGATTTTAATATTTTTATTTGTATTTAATTTTTGATAGTTTGATTAATATGTGTCTTGGCACATATTAAACACACAAATATGTGTGTTTCTCCTTGGATTTTTCCTGTATGGGCCTCTCTCTGCTTCCTGGACTTTATTGATTATTTCCTTTCCCATATTAAGGAAGTTTTCAACTCTAATCTCTTCAAATATATTCTCAGTCCCTTTCTTTTTCTCTTCTTCTTTTGGGATCCCTATAATTCGAATGTTGATGTATTTAATATTGTCCCAGAAGTCTCTGAAACTATCCTCAATTCTTTTCATTATTTTTTCTTTATTCTGCTCTATGGTATTTATTTCCACTATTTTATCTTCCAGGTCACTTATCCATTCTTCTGCCTTAGTTACTCTGCTACTGATTCCTTCTAGAGAACTTTTTATTTCATTTATTGTGTTGTTCCTCATTGTTTGTTTGCTCTCAAGTTCTTCTAGGTCCTTGTTGAACGTTTCTTGTTTTTTCTCCATTCTATTTGCAAGATTTTGGATCATCTTTACTCTCATTAGTCTCAATTCTTTTTCAGGTAGACTGCCTATTTCCTCTTCGTTTGTTTGGTCTATTGGGTTTTTACCTTTCTCCTTCATCTGCTGTGTATTTTTCTGTCTTCTCATTTTGTTTAACTTACTGTGTTTGGGGTCCTCTTTTCACAGGCTGCAGGTTCGTAATCCCTGTTGTTTTCAATGTCTTCCCCCAGCGGGTAAAGTTCCTTCATTGGCTTGTGTAGGCTTCCTAGTGGAAGGGAGTGGTGCCTGTGTTCTGATGGATGAGGCTGGATCTTTTCTTTTGGTGGGCAGGACCGCATCTGGTGGTGTGTTTTGGGGTGTCTGTGAACTTATTAAGATTTTAGGTATCCTGTCTGCTAATGGGTGTGTTTGTGTTCCTGTCTTGCTAGTTCTTTGTCATGGAGTGTCCAGCTCTGTAGCTTGCTGGTCATTGAGTGTCACTGGGCCTTAGCATTGAGAAGGAGATCTCTGGGAGATCTCTCACTGATTAATATTACGAGGGGCCAGGAGGTCTCTCGTGGCCAATTTCCTTAACTCGGCTCTCCCACCTCAGAAACTCAGGCCTGACACCCTGCTGGACCCTGTCAGCCACACAGCCAGGTATGTGGGGAGTTTTTTGTCTTTTGGGGAGTCTGAGGTCTTCTGCCAGCTTTCAGTAGGTGTTTTTTAGGAGTTGTTCCTCATGTAGATGTATTTTTGATGTATTTGTGGAGAGGAAGGTGATCTCCACCTTTTATTCCTCAGCCATCTTGAAGGTCCTCCCCTAGACCGTTTTTTAGAAGATATTTTTTAACATGAAATTGTCTTAGATGATGGTTAAGTTGTCAGAAAGGACTGCCCCCTCTCTCCTATGCTCTCCTCTTCTCCAGCTGGAAAGTTGGGAACCTCATAAATTAATTTTACAGTGCCAACATTATATGTTCTGTCTGGTTACTCTGTGGTGCTCTCTCCCTATCACCCTCTCCTTCATTCCTTCCCTCCCTGCTTCACACACACACACACACACACACACACACACACACACACACTGGGCCACAGGAGGCCAGGCAGAAAAATAATACCATCACTCTCCAGAAGAAGGGACAGCTACACTTTTACAAATGACAAAGGCAGTTCTGTTTATAAAAGGGATTTTCTATTCATCTTAGAGGTTTTTCCAAGAAGCTGAGAGGTTTTTCTCTCCAATCGGAGTGTGTGTGTGTGTGTGTGTGTGTCTGTGTGTGTGTGTGTGTGTGTGTGTGTGTGTGTGTTTATGAGAGAGAGAGAAAGAGAGAGAAAAGAGAGAGAGAGAGAGAAATGAACAAATGCATTGTGAGAAGTGCATCCTGACTGAATGGGGTGCAGGCAGCTGCAGAGCCGAGATAGGAACTTGAAATGCTTCACGGTGCCAAGACTGTCAGAAACTGCTCCTGGGGTCTGAAAAACAACAGCAGGATCCAGCATTCCTCTGACAACCACTCAGAAAATAGAATGTGAAGAAGTGGGAGGAAAGGAAGATGTAAGGCAAGGCATCAAAATGCTTCCTCCTTCTCTAAGGATGCCTGTGAAATGTTGGCCACTTAAGGGGCACAGGTGACGGGCTATTCGGACAAAGAGTAAAAATTGTGCTGTCAGGCCACATAACCTGCTCTTCTAATAGTGAATTTTCTTAGTTTAAGTACTTGGGAGGACTGTCTCTTAATTTATACAGCCCCCACTTACCCTAGACTAATATTTCAGTTTTCTGATGATTTCTTGGGTGATTATGTCAGGAGTCAGCAAACATTTTTCTGTAAAGAGCCAGATAGTTAATATTTAAGGCTTGGTGGTCCATATGGTCTCTGTTGCAACTATTCAACTCCGCTGTTGCAGTGTGAAAGCAGCCATTGAAGTACATACATGAGTGAGTGTGGCTGAGTTCTAATATAATTTTATTTATGGACACTGAAAATACAATTGAATTTAATTTTTACATGCCACGAAATATTATTATTCTTTTGAATTTTTCCAACCTTTTAAAAATGTAAAAAGCATTCTTAGACCTTAGGCTGGATTTGGCCCATTGGCTGTGGTTGGCCCTGGTGTTTGTCCAGATCATGGTATTGTAGAGACAGACAGGAGAGCTCTCTAACTCCTCCCCTCTCCTCCTATCTCTTCCTTACACCTCCCCTCCCCTTCCCTTACCTGCCCTTTCCTTCTCTTCTCTTCTCCTCAGCTTCCCATTTTGCTTATTTGAAAAATCATGAACGGAAGCTGAAGGAAGTGAAGGATTTCTTATTTAACCCATTAGTGGCAGTGTCGGAATAAAAACCCAGGACTCAAGGAGTAGTCTTTATAGCCCAGAACAAGACTATGGGATGTTTTTTGTGATTCCAAAGGGCAAGCTATCAAAAGGCACACAAGCTTCTTAAGGTAGTGCTGGGTCCAAAAGCTACTTCTTTTTTAACTTCCTGTTCTATGATTCTTGAATGCATAATTAATTAATTTTTAGTACATAGTTAATGTGCTTCACACAACTGGGCTGTAGAGATAAGCAAGGTTCCACCTGCCTTCTAGGAGCTCACTTCTTCAGGGTATTATTTTGAATAATCCATATAAACCTACCTATGTGTTGTTTTACCCTTAAAGAATTAAACCCACTTACACTTTTATAAGTTGCAATTACAATTAAAATTTGGAAGGGAATCCATCCCTGGAGCAAGTAGGCAAAGGGAATAAAAAACAAATATATAATTCATACTTCTTACCTGTGTATTAGGGCTCAAAATAACAAGACTATTATTTTAAATGAGCACAAAAAGAATTTTACTTCCAAATAAATATAGTTCTTAACAAGTGATACATTGATTCTTCTGGTTCCAGACATTTCTGAAAGTGTCCTTAGTGCCTAGGTTACTTCCTTTGTGGCTGCATTTTTGTTTTGGTAATGACAATCTTTGCTTTTTGCAGTCACATTTTGCAAATTACCTGAGGCGTCTTGCTATGTGGTAATGTTTGAGTCAAAAACTTCATGTAAAGCACATTGTGAATGAATGGGTTGTTATGGTGAAGACTCCAAGTGTTGGGTTGGGGCAGAGGAGTGGAAAGAATGCAGACTTTAGAGTCAAACAGACAGTTGGAGCCCACCGATGTCAGAGAAGATACTTTACTTCTTTGAGGCTCAGTTTTCCTATCTATCAAGTGGGACTAAGAATACTTTCCTTGCACTGTTGTTGTAAGGATTAGAGATGATGTATGCAACATACTCCAAGCATGCTAGGCATTCAACTTCTATTAGGTACTCTTACTTGGCCAGTTCACTGCAAAGCATTAGGTAACATGAGACAGAATCTTTCCAAAACAGGCTTTTTGGGATAAAGTCTGAAGCAGTGTTAAACAAATGAATCAAGATATTTTTCACTCCTGTTTTTGAAGTATGTGCTTTCTTGGGTTTTGGTAGTGTTGAAAATTTCCACAGAAGAATGTGACACCTCACTTCTGAATCATACGAGAAACACCATGTTTCATCGCTAGTTACTATTTTCTTTTTTTTAAAAAAGTGTTATTTGTCCAGCTTCTCTTGAAAGATCCATTAAATGTCACATTATCCCGGCTTCCGTTAATCTTTCAAAACACTCACTACAACAGTCATAACAATTTCTTCATGCTCAACTTTATTTAAGAAGTGTTTCTCTAAATATAGTGTTACTGAATTTTTATTTAAAACATCCAAGTTTATTTTTCCACATAAAAATAGAGATTCATTATAAAACATCTGGAAAACACAGAAAAGTAGATTTTAAAATATTCTTTTAGTCTTATAACACAAAGCTATCCACATTTAAATCACTGCTCTCATTTTGGTATATTTCACTCTGATGCAATTACTATTTTTACTCTCCTTCCTCCAATCCATACCAGTGATGACATGATGTGTATATGAATGTGTATATATGCTTATATGCAATCCATAAATATGTATCTTTAAAATAGTATCTGTTTATTTTTGATTATAATAAAATACCTATTCATCACAGAGAAGTTGAAAAATACTGCAAACTGTAAAGGAGTTGTGAAAAACATCTCATAATCCCACCATGCAGAAATAATTTCCTTAACATTTTTTCTATTGTATTTTTAGAGTATTGAGATACTACTACATATTCTGATTTGTTTTGTTTTGTTTTGTTTTGTTTTTTTTGCGGTACGCGGGCCTCTCACTGCTGTGGCTTCTCCCACTGCGGAGCATCAAGCTCCGGATGCGCAGGCTCAGTGGCCATGACTCACAGACACAGCTGCTCCGCGGCATGTGGGATCTTCCCAGACCGGGGCACGAACCCGTGTCCCCTGCATTGGCAGGCGGACTCTCAACCACTGCGCCACCAGGCAAGCCCCCATATTCTGATTTTTAAGTATAGTAAATGAACGTCTACCAGAAAAGTGAATTAGAGAAGAAATCGGTGAAGTTATTTTTTGGCTAGAGAGTAGTATATTAGCCTTTTTCAATTAGAGAGATGGCTGCCAAAGACATGGGTTATTCAATATGGGTTTTGAAGACAAATTCCTAGGCATGAAAATAGACATTGTGCTTCTATCAACAGAGCAGTTTTAAAAAATAGACTTTATATTTTATAGAAGTTTTAGGTTCACAGCAAAACTAAAAGGAAGGTACAGAGATTTCCCATATGCCCCCTGTACCCACAAATGTAAAATCTCCCCATTACCAATGTCCCTCACTAGAGTGGTACATTTATTACAATTGACGAACCTACACTGATATATCATAATAAGCCATAGTTTACCTTAAAGTTCACTGGTGGGGTTATACATTTTATGAATTTGGACAAAAGTATAATGACATATATCCACCATCATAAAATCATATAGAGTAGTTTCACTGCCCTAAACATTCTCTGTGCTCTGCCTATTTATCCTGACCCCCTCCCCCAACCCTTGGCAACCACAGGTCTTTTACTGTCTCCATAAGGTTTTGCCTTATCCAGAATGTCATATAGTTGGAATCATATAGTATGTAGCCTTTTCAGATTGGCTTTTTAAACTAGTAATGTGGATTTAAGTTTCCTCCATGTCTTTTCAATGGCTTGATAGCTTATTTCTTTTTAGTGTTGAATAATATTCCATTGTCTGGATGTACCACAATTATTTAACTACTTAGCTACTGAAGGACATCTTAGTTGCTTTCAAGTTTTGTCTATTATGAATAAAACTTCTACATCCATGTACAGATTTTTGTGTGAACATATAAGTTTCCAACTCTTAGATGAATACCAAGGAGGGTGACTTCTGGATGGTAAAGACTATGTTTAGATTTCTAAGAAACTACCAATTTTTTTCTCCAAAGTAGCTGTATTATTTTGCATCCTCACCAGCAATGAATGAGAGTTCCTGTTCCACATCCTCACCAGCATTTGGTGTTGTCAGTGTTTTGGATTTTAACCATTCTGTTAAGTGGGTAGTGGTAACTCATTGTCATTTTAATTTGTAATTCCCTAATGTCATAAGATGTTGAGCACCTTTTCATGTTTTTATTTGACGTCTATATATCTTCTTTAGTGGGGTGTCTGTTCAAATTTTTTGCCAACTTTTAAGTCAGACTGTTCATTTTCTTATTGCTGATTTTTAAGAGTCCTTTGTCTATTTTGGATGACACTTCTTTTCAAATGATTTTTTTCTAGTCTGTAGCTTGTTTTCTCATTCTCTTGACAGTATCTTTCACAGGGCAGAAGTTTATAATGAAGTCCAGCTTATCAATTATTTCTTTCAGGGATCCTGCCTTTAGTGTTGTATTTAAAAATTCATAACCATATCCGTGGTTATCTAAATTTTGTCCTGTCATCTTCTAGGAGTTCTATAGTTTGGAATTTTATAGTTAGGTCTGTGATCCATTCTGAGTTAATTTTTATAAAGAATGTAAGTTTGGTGCCTACATTCTTTTTCTTTTTCTTTTTTGCATGTGGATGTTCAGTTGTTCCAGCACCATTTGTTGAAGATGCTGTCTTTTCTCCATTGTATTGTCTTTGATCCTTTGTCAAAGTTTAGTTGACTGTATTTGTGTAGGATATTTTTCTGGGATCTCTATTCTGTTCCACTGATCTATTTGTCTATTCTATCACCAATATCACATTATTTTGATCACTGTAGCTTTACAGTAAGTCTTGAAGTCGAGTAGCATCACCTGTCAAACTTTGCTCTTTTCCTTCAATATTGTTTTGGATATTCTGGGTCTTTTGCCTCTCCATGTAAAGTTTAGAATCAGTTTGCCCATATCCACAAAATAAATTGCTAAGATTTTAATTTGGATTGCATTGAATCTATAGATCAATTTAGGAAGAACTGACATCTTAACAATATTGAGTCTTCCTATCCATTAACAATGAATATCTCTCCATTGATTTAGTTCTCCTTTGATTTCTTGCACAGAGTTTTGTAGTTTTCCTAATGAAGATCTTGTGCATATTTTGTTAGAGTTATACTTAAATATTTCATTTTATTTTTGGTTCAAATGTAAATTGCACTGTTTTTAATTTCAAATTATACATGTTCATTGCTGGTATCTAGGAAGGTTGTATCCTGCAACCTTAATATAATAACTTATTAGTTCCAGGAGGGTTTTGTTGTTGTTTTTGTTGATTCTTTTGCATTTTCTACATAGACAATCATGTCATCTGTGAACCACGTCAGTTTTGTTTCTCCTCCCCAATCTGTATACCTTTTATTTCTTTTCCTTGTCTTATTACATCATCTAGGACTTCCACAAAATATCCAATATCCACAAAATAGCTTGCTGAGATTTTAATTTGGATTACAAATTAAATGATGTGAAAAAGGAGTGGTGAGAGAGCACACACTTGCCTGGTTCCTGATATTATCAGGAAAGCTTCTAGTTTCTCACCATTAAGAGTAATGTTAGCTTTAGGTTTTTTGTGGATGTTCTTTATCAAGTTGAGGAAGTTACTCTCTATTCCTAGTTTGCTGAGAGTTTTTAGCATGAATGGGTGTTGGATTTTATCAAGTCCTTTTCTGCATCTATTGATATGATCATGTGTTTTTCTATTTTAGCTCGTTGATGTAGAACCCCCTCATCACCCAACCCACCTGAAGTTTTTTCTATGAATACTCCATTTTATGGTTATAACTTATGATTATTTATTAGCCAGTATGTGTCTTTAATTTTCTTTACAGAGGGTGTACATATGTAATGCTTTCTGAAACTTTCTGTATATGAGATTCATTGGCTGGGGTGAAGGGAATATAGCAAACATAGATCTTGCTGATTAACAGTATATCCATTTACTCCAGTTTGGAGAGGTTATTTTGGACAACTCACCCTCTTTTGGGGCAATGCTTAGTCTTTTAGATTCTTCCCCTTCCACATTTTGCAGATCTTTGACACTGGGGGACAATAGACTTTGGATTTGTATGGTGTATTCTGGTCTGCACTGGTCTCTGCTTTAGAAGGGTGGGTGGGTCAGGTTTTGTTCAACCTGGACTAGTGTCCACTGGGAAGTGATAAGCCTCATCTGGCATGGTGTGCCGTTGTCCACTAGTGAAGTTCTGGTCATTTGTCTCTGGTTTTGATGTCCTTACAGAGTGATCTCTTTGTCCTGGCTGAAGACTCCACTGATCACTACCCCTGTTGGCGCCTCTCCTTTTCCTCCTATGGCATGTGGAGACTTTTGCATCCCTGTGCTACTCTTCTGGAACATAGTTTTGGGCTCACCTCTAGTCATCTCCCTTGCTAGGTCTAACTTGTTCTTGAGGTGCTATATTGCTCAGGTGACCAGCTGAATACCAGTCTTCCAAGTGAAGACAAAATCTTTCAGTCTGTGTCTCACTCTATACTCTGAAAGCTACCAATTTACTTGGTTCTTATCAACACAGTTTCCTCTGGGATTTTGTTCTAGCCAGTGAACTAGATCAATAAATCTGCTCATGTGCTTACCCTTCTCTTCTCTCCTCAAAACCCTACATCTCCCTGTCCCAGAACTTCTCCATTTTCTCTCTAGGCAGCTTAAAATTCTCTTTATTATGTGCTGAGCTTCCTAGCTTCATATTACAGTAAAACCCTATGAGTTCAATCTCAAAAGTTGAATGTACCTTGCATTTGACTTGATTAGTGAGGAGTTTTTTTTCTCTTTTCTTTGTTCATTTTTTAATTTAGAAATTTCTTTCACTCTTGACAAAGACTGACTTTCAGTAAAAGCCCAGTTTTTTCTAAGTTATTTTTGGCTTTTTTTCCCCACCAGAATATGCTATGGGTGAGGAACCATGTGGTAATAAGTCTTCTGGCATTTAAAAATATTTCTGACAATACTGATAATAATTTGTCCTTTTTCTCCATTCCCAATATATTTGGTCATTGGACATTTGTTGACATGCTTAGGGATGCTGAAATTCTGTGGAAAACAGAAAATGCTGGCTCTCCTAAAGTTTGAGAGCTTTGGTTGTGACATAAGTGGTGAGAGGAGATGGGTGGGGTCCCTATGGCTGGTGTGCTTCTTACATTGTAAAGTTACAAAGTCAATTCAGAATCTTAAAATTTTTTTAAATTTTATTTTTATTATTTTTATTTGAAGTATAATTAACTTACAGTATTAGACCTTAAATGAGATAATTTACAAGATTTTTTCTTTTCCTCAATATATTTACATAGTACTTATCACCCCAGTGACTCAACTGTCTTGGGAGCAAACAGCTAGGACAGAGAAGGATCTGGAAAGAGGGAAGAATATACTTCCTTAATTTCTTGATTTCTCCCAAAGAAAGCAGTTTTTTAGCAAGACTTTGGCTTGCTTTCTCAGACTTAACAATCATAAAATAAGTAATTATTTTTACACCAGTTTGTTTTATCTTAGTCATTAGGCTGGTAATAGTAAAAGCTATTGTTCAGCTGTTTAGGACATAATGTGCAATTTCTATGAAAGAGACATGGTCTTGATTTCATTCAAGGACCAAATTTATTGCCCTTTCTCTAATTGTCTTTTGTTTCTTAAGAATAGGATATATTCCTGTCCACATCCCAGCCTCTCTTCCACCCCCAATGGCCCAGTTTCTCCTAGAAATGATTTCACCATCTACTTGACAGAGACAGTTGAGTTGATCAAACATGAACTCATCTTAAACCCCTACCCTGATAAGTCTATTCTCCAAATTCACTCCTTTAGTCTGTTCCAGAACCCCAAGGAGGGTCTACCAATTCCAGGATGCTGTTCTCTCTACCTCATTTCTATGGAATAACTGACTTGGCTGAAAGTAACATACAACTGTGACATGAGTGGATTGACACCACAGAGAACTGTATTTTCTTTCAGGTGTAGACAAAGCCTGGTAATAAGCAGCCCACTGTTTGACAGATTTGTGCCCAAGTCCTCAGAGACCCAGACTTGTGTAGCTCACCACTCTACTCTTTCTAAATGTAACCTGCATTTTTCAGCAGTTTCTTCATTTGTAACAAGAAGGAAGAGATGAATAAGGTGAGAGTCCAGGGCATGTCCCAAATGTACCTCAAGGAAAGGTCCCAGAAACTGCCACATGACTTTCCCCTTACCATTCCATTGGCCAGAATTTAGTCACATGGCCACACCAAGCCAGGAGGAGGTGATGTGTCCAGGTAAAAACTCTCTTTTTATGGAAGAGGGGAGAATTGATTTTGGAGGGCATTCAGGGGTTTCTGCTGTAACCAAGGAACTCATTTTCCTTTGTGTTTTATAATCTACTCTAAAACCATCTCTACGAACATTTTTGATAAAAACAGCCTCTCTGGGACACTTTTCTGGTCTACCTGGCTTGAAAAGGAATTACTTATTTGAGTAAGAGGTTTATTTATTTGTTCTTAAAAGCTATATTATTATTAAAGTTACATTAATACTACTATCTTAATTACCTTCCCTCCTAAACTGTCTGTTTTATCATTAGACATGTGACATTATTCTGTATTTTAAAGAAAGAAAAAATACTAAAACTAAACATGCAAGCTTTTCACATAATCTCAGTAACAGCTCTCTAATAGAAAATGGACTCTTGAAATACTTAGGTCTGAAATAATACCCTTGGAGTATGTCCAACTGCAGAGCAAGGAATGATTGAGCCTAGGGAGTGTTAGGACATGGGTGCTCTGGTTGGTGGCTGACACTGCTCTCCCTCCAAGCCCTGCTGGGAAGCTCTCTCACAAGCAGCACCCTCAGCTTGTCCATGCAGTGGGCAACAGAGCTCAAAAGCATAAAATGGTACTCATCTCTAAATCCTTTATTGCTTTGAAACTGCTAACAGTAAGACAAAATTTGCTCAAGGCAAAAACTCCACTATTTATCTGCTGCTGCCATTTGGGTCCATAGTAGAACCTAATGAGAATGAGTGGATCATCAGTCACACAGTAAAATTTTACTGAGGGTCCATAATATCCCAGATATTGTCCTGGAATTTGGAAAACAACAGTGAAGAAGTGTGCAGCCCTGACCCATTCTCTGAGCTTCCCCTGCTCTTCTGCAAACAGCATTTCTCAGGCTCCTTTGCCAACTGGTTCCTGGTTAGGTTTCAACAACGGGAGGAAATCAATAGTGGGAGGAGTGGAGAAGGCTGTTTCTCATCCATCCCTCCTACCCTCATCCCTGGCCTTTAGGTGGTATCTCCAACAGTGGCTGTGTTTCCTCACTGATTTCAGATCTACTAGAAACCATGACCCCATGATCCCAGCTCCCACAGGCAGCCCCACTGTGGTTTCACTTCCCACGAAGTGGCTCAGTCTGCCGGCCTCTGGTGACACCACTTTTTCTCTCCATACCTAGGGATAGAATTTTCTTGCTCATTGTCTGCTTTTTGTTGTTATCTTTTAACACCTTTGTTACCAGTTCCCATTATTAAATGTTGCATGGAGTCTCTGGCAAGACTCAATAGGAGAATTACACTTAGAACCTTAGGGTTTTACAGCTCTCTTACATAATTATTCTTACTCTGAGATATAGTAACAGGTAAACACAAGTTGTTTAATCCTTGAAAATCAAATGACCATGTGGCTTGACTGATCAATTGTGAACTGGATGCTATCTGACCTACCAAGCTAGAAACTTGCCCATGTGCAACAACACTACATCATCAAGTGTAAATGGTAAATGTGAGATCAGTCTCTAGAACTTCAAGAAGACAAAAGTATAGTATATGAGCAAGTAACTCAGATCCACAGGCATCTACTTCTGCAGCTTTGCCATCCTTACTCCAAGCTACTCCTAATGGAGTGTGTCCTATGGCTAGTTGATGGAGGAAGAAAAACTTGGATGTTGTGAATTGATGGGTGTGAGTGATAGGCTGACAACAGTTGAAAGTGGACTGCTTCAGCTTTACAGCTCCATTTAGGAGTGATGAAGGAAATCCTCTGAGTGTGTAGAACCTCTGACAATATATCTGGTTACCTACTTTGCAAGGAAGGAGATATGGCCATAAGTATGTTTCTACATTGATTCATCAAAGTGGCATAGACTGGTTAGTCAGGGAGTGGGGATGAATCAGACTGGAAGATTGGTGACAAAGAAGTCGGGAGAAGAGGAATGTGGTTGGACTTCATGGAAAGGGCACAGAGTGTGAATATACTCATCTCACGAATATGGTCCCCAAGGGCACCCATGGAAGTGGAGGCCCTCAATAACTAGGAGAACAAGGTAACCCATTCTGTGGACATAATTTGGCCTCTTCCCAAACTACCTCTAAGCTTGTTCAATGGTCTTGTGTACAAAGTGGCCATAGCAGCAGTAATAAAGGTTATTCATAAGCTCAACTAAATGGACTTCTCTTCACCAAGGCGAATCTGGCTCTGTCACTGCTGAGTGCCCAAGCTGCAGCTGTAGGGTCAGGGCTGTGCAATATGATATCGAGTTGATTAAGCTGAACTCCTTCCAAATGAAGGGGGTCTCTCCTGGAAATTGCTTTGTCTTCCCTGCCTCCAGGGTTTCTATAAAATGCCATAATCATCATCATTGTATCCCATTTAATTGTTTCCTGACTGAGGAATTCATTTTGTAGTGAGAGAAGTTGACCTCAGGCTCAGCATAGATTTCAGTGTCTTACTACTGCCTCAAGGATAAGGGATGTGCTTTGAACAGTAAAAGAACTACAGTGTTCTTTTTGCTTGAGGCAAAAATACATGGATCTGGGAATTAAGTGTGAAAATGGGAGTACTTCTCAGTATTACATTTAATAGCCCATTTAGAACATTTTTTCTTCCTGTATCAGCAACTGTGGTTCAGAGGTCCTAATTCCCAAAGGAGAGATGCTTCTATCAGAAAGGACTATAATGGTTCCATTACACTGGAAGTTGAAAATATCACCTACATACAGTATTTTTGGCTTCTCATGTCACTGAACCAGCAGGCAGAGAAGAGACTCCAGATTTCTTATCTATACCCCCCATCTCACCTGTCTCATTGTGGTTCCTTCTTTATATCTTTAGTTGTGGAAAATCTTTTCTGCTAGTCTTCAGGTCATTCTCATAGATAGTTGTAATTGTGGTGTGCCTATAGGAAGAGGTGAGCTTAGGGTCTTTCTACTCTGCCATCCTGGCCACCTCTCCATCCCACACATTGCTTAGTGGGGAGTATTGATGAGAAAATTCTATTGCCTTAAAGAAGGGAAAATGATCAAGGTTATTTAGAAGAAATAGAGTTGAGAAGATTTAAGGAAAAACGTATAGTTCAATAAGACCTTGTGGAGAAAGGCAAAATAAGGAGGAGGAAATGGCAGAATGTTTACATTCTTGGAAAGACAAGAATGAGGAAAGCCAAAAGCACAGCTGGAGTTTGACCAGATTGAGCAGAAGTTCCAGCTGAAACTGAACTAAGAGAGCACCAGTCTTGTTTACCTTGATAACAGTCCCACCTTTTGCTAACGATCCTCAAATGAGAAAAATCTGGCAAAAACAACCAGAGGAGGCAGAGTCATTTATGATCCAATGTACCTTACCTTGGGAGAAGTCTGAGGAGGAATTTGGGAAGGATTGTGTTGCAGACAACGGATGAGATAATAATGGGAAAATTTGGGGCTGGGTATAAAGTAACTGGGATGTCTGTTTGTGAATTTCTATTTGTATACTTCTCCATGTTGTATTTCCTGCTAAATTTTATCCCAGCCAGTGTGAAGATTAAGGTCTGATTATTATGGTTATCACTGGCGGGATGTCTATTATTTTCCAGAAACTGTGCTGGAAACTTTATATAAGTCATTTAATTACATTTTTCAATCTGCATATGAACTCGATATTATGGTGATCATTTTATAGATGAAGAAAATGAGACTGAAAGCAATTAATAAATTTCCCAAGGTCAGATTGCAAGTAAGTACCAGACATAAAACCCACATTAACTAAGTCCCAAACTTCTGCTCTTTCAGTTTTGTTACAAAGTTGATCACAGAAAACATTACCCTATTTGTTTGGGCACTTTCACCGCCTATTAGATTTATCTGTCAGACAATCTAATCAAATGAGTAGGAATATGTCGTTTAGAAATACTTTGAGGAAAAAATATTAAGTTAAAATAGCTGACACATGACCAACAATCAGAATATTCTGTAATTGTTTTTAAAAATGTATGTGAGAATATTATTAATGCTGACAAAATTTCATTGTATAAAAAAATGCTCACATTCTTCATGTACAATCTTGGAAATAGCTACTGATAATGAAAGAATTTATTTGCTTAGGAAAATCTGGGGGTGGTGACCCGTTTCACAACCATTCCTGAGGTGAATGTCCACTTTATCCTAGGCCTCTGGCCATAGGCAATTGATACAATGGATAAAGATACCTAACCTCAAAATATTATTTTTCACAAGCATTCAAAACGCGTGAGGGAAGATACAGAGATCAAGGCTAGTAGAGCTGAGTTATACAAATGACAATCCTCTAGAGAGAACAAACCATCTTAGCTGCCATGCTCCATAGCAAAGGTTAATAGAAATTCTTGCCACACCATGAAATGTGAAACACTAAGGGCCTAGACCATTCAAGAATAAAATACTGGACAACTTCCTGGGCAAAGAATCCTGATTAGCTGAACTCCTGGCTAAAGGCAAGAGTCAAGAGGAGGCAAGAGTCTGCAAGAAAGTTAGAAATGCCAGCTAGAATGTCAGCTTCAGCAACAAAAGAAAAAGCCTCTACTTGCATTTCTTTGTTTACAATATGTCTATTTCTATGTTAGCCTTTAATATATAATAACTATGAGCTTTCTTTCCTTTCATATGCTGTGTATTTGTGGAATATAAAGATAGAATTACTATAAATTATAATAAATGGATATCACCTGGAGAACCTGGAATCAGTAAAATGTGGTCTCATGACATTGTCCCTTGCTTAGTAGCTGGATATAAATTTGGGATGTTTCCCATTGGAGAAGAGAGTGAGTGTTAGTTATTACATATGGAATAATTACTTCTAGTTGTATGGAGGATATAGATATGTGGGAAAAAAGGATTTGTGTGTGGGTGTAGAGATGTGTGTATGTAGGTGCATACACACACACACACACACACACACACACACACACACACACACACACATCCCAGGCAGCCAGAGATGCCAGAATGTTGGAGACACAAACTGGGATGGTTGCCCAGCTCCTAATGATTTCCCCAATGCCATGCCTGCAAGATATATTCTGTCCCCTGGACATGGCTATTTGTTCCAAGAATAGAGATACCTGACTCAAGTTAGGTCAATTAGATTTGCTCTCCTAACAATTTGAAAACCTGAATTGAGACACATGAAAAAAGAAGGAGGTTAGAGTTGCATAACCCTTAGCAATGCTGTAGAAAGCATGTCTTCAATCCCTAGCTGCTGGAGGTCCTGGAACTTCTTTGTTTTATTCTTCACAAAACAATCATTCAGTTCTTCCTTTATTCTATGATCACTCCCAAACCTTTGCAATATATCATTTGCTTGAATTTTTTAAAAAATAGGAAAAAGTAGGGCAGGGAGTCTAATCTTAAAATTAAGCTGAACTGAGAGGGCTGATGAAAATACATATATTTGTTTAGAGGGCTGTGTTCATATGTCACAGAAATAGGAGGGAAATATACTATGGATATATATCTTATCTTACCTTATCTTCCACATTGCTCATGGACCACTTTCCTCTCTGAAACACCAGTTCTTTGAACTTCGCTCTTCTTTATATTATTAAGAATTGATTTTAGCTGTAACTAATACAAAATAGCACAAACAAGTAGGGAATTAGTTTTCTTATGGAAGAAGTATTGATACAAAGGTACTGCTCAGGTGGCAGCTCACCAATACTGTTGAAGCCCAGGCCCTTCCTGTCTTTCCTGCATTGTCCTTAGCATGTGGCTCTCATCCCTGTGGTTATAAAATGACTGCAGGATCTCTAGGCATCAAGCCAGCATAACAGACAGAAGAAGGCTGAAAAGGAAGAGGCAGCATCAACAGCTTTCTGCTTATGTCTCATTGGCCAGAACTCTGTTGTATGGCTTCCTCTAGCTATAAGAAAGGCTGGAAAATTAATTCTTTTAAGCAAAAAAAGTAAGGAAGAATAGGGTTGGAATGAGTGATGAGTGAACCAATGCACTGTATCTTCCATAGCCTTCCAGAAAAATCTTAATGAATTTTCTTTGTTATAATAATGCTTAGAAATAAAAGGTAAAGTAGACTCCCCTGTACAGTTTTCTGGTTTCCTGGACAGAAATTCAATCACACACTGAAACCTGTCCTCACTCATACCTGTTGCCAATAGACTTCATTCACAACTATGTATCACTGATCCACTCAGCAAATCAGTGTATGTGTGTATGTGTGTGTGTGTGAGAGAGAGAGACAGAGAGAGAGAGAGAGAGAGAGAGAGAGAGAGATTCCATTTTATTTATTTATTTATTTGACTTTAAACAATTAAAACTTTTATCTTTTTTTTTTTTTTTTTTTTTTGTGGTACGCCGGCCTCTCACGTTGCGGAGCACAGGCTCCGGACGCACAGGGCCAGCGGCCATGGCTCACTGGCCCAGCCGCTCCGCGGCATGTGGGATCCTCCCAGACCGGGGCACGAACCCGTGTCCCCTGCATCGGCAGGCGGACTCCCAACCACTGCGCCATCAAGGAAGCCCAAAACTTTTATCTTTTTAGAGCGTTTTTAGGTTCACAGTAAAAGTGAGCAGAATGTACAGAGTCCCCATACACCCCTGTGCTCCCCGCTCCTAACCTTCCCACCATCACCATTGCGTACCACAGCAGTACATTTGTTACAATCAATTAACCGGCATTGACATGTTATTATCACTCCAAGTCTATAATTGACATCACTGTGTGTATGGGTTTTGACAAATGTATAATGACATGTATCTACCATTAAAGTACCATACAGAATATTATTACCCTAAAAATTCCCTGTGCTTCACCTATTAAGAGAGATGCCATTTTTAAATGAGAAATACACTTACATGGGACAGAGTCCAGATGTACAAAAATTTACCTCTCATCCTTGTCCCTCACCCTTGTCCCCATCCCAGATGCCATCGGTTATCAACTTACTGGAGATCCTTCTAGAGAGAGTTTATGTATTCATAACCAAAAATGTGCATGAGTTGCAATCCTCTCTTAAAATCTCTGGTTCCATCTTCGCACATTTCACAAACAGGTGAGCATGCCAACATCTTTACCAGGGGAAGAAAAGGGCAGTTAATCCTCACTCAACGGCTTTGTGCCAGGTGCCTCCATATACCCTGTCTCATTTAATCCTCACAATACTGCATGTTCAGGCCGAAAATCTGAGGCTCAGAGTACTTAGATGGCACATTAGACCACAGAGCTAGTAAAGGATTGAGCTGGCGTTTAAAGCCCTGTGTCGGTTAGCTTGCCTCTGAAACATCTACTTTTGAGCTTCTCTGGCCTTGTTTATTCCAACTTTTGATCTACCACACTTCTGCCAGACTGTTGACTCTTTCTGCCACAACTGACTACACAGTTCTTCTTTTTTTTTTTTTTGGAGTATAATTGCTTTACAATGGTGTGTTAGTTTCTCCTTTATAACAAAGTGAATCAGCTATACATATACATATATCCCCATATCTCTTCCCTTTTGCATCTCCCTCCATCCCAGGGAATTCCAGGGAATTCCAGAGGCTGCTCCTTTTGACTGAGGCCACCTGTGTGCCCTTGGCAGCCACTACTAAAGTAGCTGGGGCTGAGGGTCAGTTACAGTGTGTCTTTTTATTTTAATTTCTGTTTCCTTAGTTTCTAGTACAGTTCCTGGCACTCAGCAAGTGTGCAATAAATCTTGGTTACATGAATGAATCTCTTCCTAACATACATAATATGTACTCACTTGTTAATTAAGATAGACGGTATCCATTGTCTTTGTTTATGTTCAACCAATTAATAAAGTAAATCATCTTCTAACTAGTTAAACCAGACTACATGAGAGAATCAAGATAAATGTACCTAACAAATTGCCTGATGTATAATAGGCAACAATAAATGTTAGTTTATTTCCCTTTAGGATTAAGCAGATTATGTAAATAGATTTTATTGGGAACAGTGTCAACTTTCCTGTTTATGGCTTGTAACACATTCAGAAGAATCAACAAAGATTTCAGTTTTTATTATCTGCACAGTCTCTACTTGAGGCTTCCTGAGATCATCAATCTTAGCTGTGGGGAGGCATAATTAGGATATAATCTGAGATATCATAGTAGTAATGATATTAGAAAGTACAGGAAGTATTAAGAAAATATGGCTGCTATTAAAATGGTTTCAATGTGAAAAATCATAGCTGCCATGTAGTACCTAGTACAGGCCAGGCACCATACTAGGTGCTTCACATACCTTATTGCTGATCATCAAAACAACCCTAAAAGGAGGGAATTATAAGTGCTAGATACACCATAATGGACAAGGTTTGTAATTAGGATACCAGATATGCAGAGCCACCCATATTTTTATATTAAAAATATTATTAAATTCCTATGCTAGAAATAAGAATTTATGAATTTCTTTACAATTATTTGTTTATTATTATTTAAAAAGTTTGAATTACACAAACGGGGTCACTATTACCTTTCTAGAGCCTAGGATTTCTAAAAGTCTTAATTTCACACCCTCTGCTCCAGCAGATATTATTATCTCAAGTTTAGAAGTGAGGAAATTAAAACTCAGAGAGGTTGGATAGCAACTGAATCAGTCAGGGGTCATCAGAGGAGCAAAAAGAAAAAAGAGGTGATACTCAAATGAGAACTTGCATTAGCCCCTTAACTGGAGCTGAGCTGCTGAAAATGCTACAGAAGTCAGTTCTGAATCCACTGAAGACGTGCCACTGCAACTAGGTCTGGAATCAGCTGGAGCTGCCAGATTCTGGAATAATCCAGCTGAAAACACTTAGCCGTCTCTAGCAATTGCAACTCTGTTGGAGTCAGAGCAGGAGACCTTTCTCATCTTCTTGCCTTCTGATCTCTTGCCAGTGTCTGCTGCAAGAAGAACTGAACAGAAAATCAGCACATGAGGGAGTCTGGGAAGTGGAGCCTGCAGACTCCCAGCCCTGCAGAGCAGAATGGAGAAGGATGGGTATGGGTTGGGCAGATGACAGGCAGACATCCAGGACACCCATATAGTGGGAAAGCGGTATGGCAAGGCTGCCCCATGTTGCCTGTCTGTAAAATGTGTATATTTAATGGCAAAGCTATACTATTGAGTTCATCTTATTTATTTCACTTGAAAATTCATGTTTGAGTGAATCTAATTCACTTTCCTTGAACATTTATATTTCTGAGGTCTGAAAGCTGGTTCATTTGTCCTCTAATTCAGCTCTTTATTAAACTTTGAATATGATCTTTCAAATGAGTGGAGAAATGTTCCATATTGGTGACTTTTTGAGTATTGGCATTGGTGCACACTGGTTGAAATCTTAGCATTCTGGATCCCTGCTGGGATCTTCTGTTGCTACTCATTATGTCATTTTCTCATGCTGCAGAGAACATGTTTGAAACTGAAATGGCAATTTATATTCATACTTGCAATATCTCAGTTATTTGGTAACAATCCTTAAAATGTGACCAGGGCCAAATGACTTTGGATTTTTCCATTGCTGTTGCCCTTTCAATAATGATCATTCAGAAAACACCCTGAATTAGGTACTGGGGTTACTACAACAGACAAGATAAAATCCCTATTAATGAGGGGCTCCTACCCTAATATTTGACCCAAACAGAGAGATTTCCTCTTAGTCTCCAGCAAACACTTTCCTCTGAGAGAAACATTCAACTTAGGATGTATATCCTATTTTCTTTTTAAAGACACCAGTTTTCCACTTCAACCAAAGGAATCAAAGACAAAAGAGAGACATTAAGAGGGTAATTTTTTAATCATAATATATTCTTGGGATGATGCCAGGTTAACCAGATATTCTTCCTAACTTGTAACATTGGTCATCTATTTCTTTGCTGGAGCAATAATGGCTGTAAAGTGACCTTCTCTTGAGAGTATTTGTTATCTGACAGTGGAAGGACAGGTGGAATACTCTGGCCTGACTTTATTCTTATGTTGCTGCCACACAAGTATCATGGCAGTGACGAGTGCAGATAGTAACAGAGTGATTCTGTAACTCAGAACCATCAGAATACTCTCCAGGAGTAGAGTATGGGATATGGCCAACTGTGAGGAATTTTTCCCAACTTTACATTCTCATTAAAAAAATACTACCAACCACCTACTAAATTAACCTAGAATTCATGGCAGGATTCTTCAGTATACATAAATCAGTCAATGTAATAAACCATATTAACAAACTGAAAAATAAAAACCATATGATCATCTCAATAGATGCAGAAAAAGCTTTTGACAGTATTCAATACCCACTTATGATAAAAACTCTCCAGAAAGTGGGTATAGAGGGAACCTACCTTAACATAATAAAGGCCATATATGACAAACCCACAGCAAACGTCATTCCCAATGGTGAAAAACTGAAAGCATTTCCTCTAAGATCAGGAACAAGACAAGGATTTCCACTCTCACCACTGTTATTCAACATAATATTGGAAGTCCTAGCTACAGCAATCAGAGAAGAAAAAGAAATAAAGGGAATCCAAATAGGAAAATAAGAAGTAAAACTGTCACTCTTTGCAGATGACATGATACTCTACTTAGAGAATCCTAAAGATGCCACCAGAAAACTACTAGAGATAACCAATGAATTTTGTAACGTTACAGGATACAAAATTAATGCACAGAAATCTCTTGCATTCCTATACTAATGATGGAAAATATGAAAGAGAAATTAAGGAAACACTCCCATTTACCACTGCAACAAAAAGAATAAAATACCTAGGAATAAACCTACCTAGGGAGACGAAAGACCTGTATGCAAAAAACACTGAATACACTGAAAGAAATTAAAGATGATATCAACAGTTGGAGAGATATACCATGTTCTTAGATTGGAAGAATCAATATTGTGAAAGTGACTATACTACCCAAAGCAATCTACAGGTTGAATTCAATCCTTATCAAATTACCAATGGCATTTTTTACAGAAATAGAACAAAAAATCTTAAAATTTGTATGGAGACAAAAAAGACCCTGAATAACCAGAGCAGTCTTTATGGAAAAAAATGGAGCTGGAAGAATCAGACTCCTTGCCTTCAGACTGTACTACAAAGCTACAGTAATCAAGACAATATGGTACTGGCCCAAAAACAGAAACATAGATCAATGGAACAAGATAGAAAGCCCAGAGGTAAACCCACTCACGTATGGTCAACTAATCTATGACAAAGGAGGCAAGTATATACAATGGAGAAAAGACAGTTTCATCAATAAGTGATGCTGGGAAAACTGGACAGCTACATGTAAAAGAATGAAATTAGAACACTCCCTAACATGATACACAAAAATAAGCTCAAACTTGATTAGAGACCTAAATGTAAGACGAGAAACTATAAAACTCTTAGAGGAAAGCATAGGAAGAACACTCTCTGACATAAATCACAGCAAGATCTTTTTTGATCCACATCCTAGAGTAATGGAAATAAAAACAAAAATAAACAAATGGGACCTAAAAAAACTTCAAAGCTTTTGCACAGCAAAGGAAACGATAAACAAGATGAAAAGACAACCCTCAGAATGGGAGAAAATATTTGCAAATGAATCAACAGACAAAGATTAATCTCCAAAATATATGAACAGCTCATGCAGCTCAATATTAGGAAAACAAGCAACCCAATCCAAAAATGGGCAGAAGACCTAAGCAGACATTTCTGCAAAGAAGATATATAGATGGCCAAGAAGCACATGAAAAGCTGCTCAACATCACTAATTATTAGAGAAATGTAAATCAAAACTACAATGAACAAAAATAAGCAAATGGGACCTAATGAAATTTAAAAGCTTTTGCATAGCAAAGGAAACCATAAACAAGACCAAAAGACAACCCTCAGAATGGGAGAAAATATTTGCAAATGAAGCAATGGACAAAGGATTAATCTCCAAAATTTACAAGCAACTCATGCAGCTCAATAACAAAAAAACAAATAACCCAATCCAAAAATGGGCAGAAGACCTAAATAGACATTTTTCCAAAGAAGATATACAGATTGTCAACAAACACATGAAAGAATGCTCAACATCATTAATCATTAGAGAAATGCAAATCAAAACTACAATGAGATATCATCTCACACCAGTCAGAATGGCCATCATCAAAAAATCTAGAAACAATAAATGCTGGAGAGGGTGTGGAGAAAAGGGAACACTCTTGCACTGCTGGTGGGAATGTGAATTGGTTCAGCCACTATGGAGAACTGTATGGAGGTTCCTTAAAAAACTACAAATAGAACTACCATATGACCCAGCAATCCCACTACTGGGTATATACCCTGAGAAAACCAAAATTCAAAAAGAGTAATGTACCAAAATGTTCATTGCAGCTCTATTTACAATAGCCCAGAGAGGGAAACAACCTAAGTGCCCATCATCGGATGAATGGATAAAGAAGATGTGGCACATATATACAATGGAATATTACTCAGCCATAAAAAGAAACGAAATTGAGCTATTTGTAATGAGGTGGATAGACCTAGAGTCTGTCATACAGAGTGAAGTAAGTCAGAAAGAGAAAGACAAATACCATATGCTAACACATATATATGGAGTTTAAGAAAAGAAATGTCATGAAGAACCTAGGGATAAGACAGGAATAAAGACACAGACCTACTAGAGAATGGACTTGAGGGTATGGGGAGGGGGAAGGGTAAGCTGTGACAAAGTGAGAGAGTGGCATGGACATATATACACTACCAAACGTAAAACAGATAGCTAGTGGGAAGCAGCCGCATAGCACAGGGAGATCAGCTTGGTGCTTTGTGACCACCTAGAGGGGTGGGATAGGGAGGGTGGGAGGGAGGGAGACGCAAGAGGGAAGAGATATGGGAACATATGTGTATGTATAACTGATTCACTTTGTTGTAAAGCAGAAACTAACACACCATTGTAAAGCAATTATACTCCAATAAAGATGTTAAAAACAACAACAAAAAGAAAAACCCCAAAACTACAATGAGTTAACACCTCACACCAGTTAGAATGGGCATCATCAGTAAATCTACAAACAACAAATGCTGGAGAGGGTGTGGAGAAAAGGGAACCCTCTTGCACTGTTTGTGAGAATGTAAATTGATACAGCTGCTATGGAGAACAGTATGGAGGTTCCTTAAAAAACTAAAAATAAAATTACCATATGATCCAGCAATCCCACTACTGGGCATATACCCAGATAAAACCATAATTCAAAAAGACACATGCACCCCAATGTTCATTGCAACACTATTTACAGTAGCAAGGTCATGGAAACAACCTAAATGCCCATCGACAGACAAATGGATAAAGAAGATGTGGTACATATATACAATGGAATATTACTCAGCCATAAAAAGGAACTAAATTGGATCATTTGTTGAGACGTGGATGGTTCTAGAGACTGTCATACATGGTGAAGTAAGCCAGAAAGAGAAAAAGAAATATCATATTTTAACGCATATATGCAGAACCTAGAAAAATGGTACAGACGAACTGGTTTGCAGAGCAGATATTGAGACACAGATGTAGAGAACAAATGTATGGACAACAAGAGGGGAAAGCGGCGGTGGGGGTAGGGGTGGTGGTGTGATGAATTGGGCGATTGGGATTGACATGTATACACTGATGTGTATAAAATTGATGACTAATAAGGAACTGCTGTATAAAAAAATAAATTAAATAAAATTTAAAAATTAAAATAAAAAGAAATGGTGGGGGAAGCAGAGCCTGGCTGCCTTATATTCTTTGTGCCTTGGCCACAGAGGCAGCTCTTCTAAACCCCCGACTACTCTGGACATTCTAAATATGTCATCTTTTGTTATTATATTTTACTGTCTTCTTGCTCAATTGGTTATTTTTGCTTGGCATACCTTTCTTCTCTAACACTTCTTGTTCAAATATATCTCCAAACTAAATTCTACCTCTTCCAGGCAACTCTTCACTTGAAACCAATCTAGACTTCCTCTGCTTTCCTACAGCACTTGTGTTCCCAATGGTTGTATTCAGGGAAGATTGCCGTACTATGTATCAAACTGCCATGAAGTCAGGGAGGTTTTGTCCACCTTAGTATCTTCATTGTGCCCTGCAAATATTAGGTACTCAAAGATTTAATTGCTTTTTAAAGAAGAGAACATTTGCCCTTATATAGGTTATTGATAATTCTCTCTATACAGATCAAGATTTTCCAAATTTGTTTCCCTATTTCCACCATATGGAATGACTTCTTCCCATTTAGGCTCTGTTCAAATGCCACATCAAAAACAAAACCTCCCTTGAATCTTCCTTGATGAAAATAGTATCAAGTTCCTTTGAATGCACAATAGGACACTTTCTGTCCCTCTCTGAGGACACTGAGCTTTCTCTCATATATTATACAGCCGCATACATGTCTATTCTGCACAATTGTAAGTTACTTAAGAAAATATCCATGTTATAGAACTGTAAGAGTATCAAGTCTGCAGTGAGAGGAACATGGCTTCAAACTCAGAAAATGCCAGTTAATATCTGGATGGCAGTGAGTAAAGGGCTTGAGTTCTCTGAATCTCAGTTTCCTTATTGTAAAATAAGGCTAATAATGTATCCTTCAGAGACTTTTTGGTGAGGATTACATTCTATAAGATCAAAGTAAATGACAAACATTGGGCATTCAGAATGATAAGTCCCTTTTCCCAGATTTATCCTTGAGACTTCCCCAGAACCTAGAACAGTCCCTGGCATGAAGTATATTCTCAACTTTTGTTTGCTTAATGAACTGAATTAGGCCAGTGGAATTACTATTCTAGAAAATTAATGAGATCTATGTGGGAAAAAAATGGACTCCATTGACAAGAAGATTAGGAAACATCAAGTTGTATCTAAATATATTTTTTAAGCCTTTTAAAAAAGGATTTAATTAGAAACATCCATCAAGAACTGAAATGTGATTTGCATTATAAAGTTTTAAGCATTCTATTCAAACCAACTTTCTTGATGGCATCATCAAGCTACGATGATATAGTGATTCCATTATCCTCTTGCTTTGTGGGAAAAGGGCTTGGTTAAACCTCAACAAGTTTGCCATGAACAACAGTGTGCCCTGGTTGGTGATGTTAACGTACAGATCCAGCTGCCCTTTATCTTATGGAGAGATGTCCAACTGTCCACTGAATGGTGAGATGTTCACCATCCGGCCTACAGGCCGGATGGGCAGGCTGTTGGTGAAGCCTTCATCCACCCACTTCTGCCCTTTGTATGCCATTGATTTCAGTCCTGTGTAAATGGACATGAAGCTGCTAGCTAACAGGACCTTAATAAGGTCCTCCCTGGAGGGAAAACTGCAGACTAAGTTTTTTTAAAAATAGGATTTAAAAAAACTTATGATTATTTAATGTTCATGATTTGGCTATTATATCTCTTCACAGAAAATCTCACAAGACTAGTGTTCATTGCAGCAGAGTTTGGGAAATACAGAAATAGGCTACTGGTCTTAGAGAGAGCGGGAAGAAATCCTGTCTGCCCTCAGGTTGTCTTTCTTGTCTGAGACTGACTGGCCGTCTCTGCAGAGGCTCCCCAGGTTGACATTTCCAAAGTAGCTTCTCTGTGGCCCACAGTCTGACCTTCAGGCTCTTAAAGCTGGCTGATTACCCTAAGGATGTGGACTATCTCTCATGGACTGACTCACATTACCAAGTTTAGAGACCGATGAATAAACATTGATCAGAATTTGCTAATTTGTCATGAGCATTCTTACTTCAGGTGGAATTTACCATATGGATTGGCCTAATTACATAAGTTTTTCCCTCATCGTCTGATCTACTGAGAAAGTCAAATTATAACTTTAAGGTTGTTGGTAAGCTTGAATCAGAAAAAGTCGGGAAATACTGAACTGACTTTAAGAGATGTCTTCAGTTAGACCTTCTGCCCCTTCCTCTCTCCCTTTCTCCTTCTCATCTATTCATCAACAACACTTCTTGGAAACCAATAATGTGAGGCAGAGGGCTCTGGGGTGAGCCTCCCTAATTTTCAATCACAGATGTTCTGCTTCTAGCTGTGTGATCTTGGTGAGGTGATTTAACTTCTTAATGCTGCCATGTCCTCTTGCATAATAGCACCCACTCCAAGCATGTTAGAGAAATTACTATATGCAGATGACTTAGAACAGCAACAGGCACCGATGGTTTGCATACCTCTTTAATGTGCACATAGGTTAGATAGGCTGTGCTTTTTAAATTTTATTTTTTATGTACATTGGAAAATTGAGTTTCAAAGTGATTAATTGTTCTGCCCTAGGTCACACTCAGTTAATAAGTAGCAGAGTTTGTTCAGGCCCACGTAAAAATCTACTGTTTATTTTAGAAAATCATGGATTTTGGCATCCTGGGGGAAGAAATAAAACATAATAGTTATGTGGGCTCTCATTTCCCTTTTTAAAAATTCTGTAGAAATGAAGGGTGGACTCTAGTTTTTATGTTTATCATCAACTTTTGAAAGATTTTGTCATTTTCCATATTTATCTCCTATAATTTGGACCTCCCTTAAATGATGCCTTAACAAATGAGATCAATTTTCCTCTGAAATGTTTTTTTTTTTTTTTTAAAGAAATTACAGTCATCCCAGACTCACGTTCTTAGGGAGGAAACAGTACATTTGGCAATTTCCATTGTTTCTGGTTGTGATCAGGTTGAATTTCAAGCAGTCATCTTCAAGCTATGCCCTAATTAAGAGAACAGATATTGTCAGTCAGCCTGTTTAATCAGTTTCCCATCTGGCATAATCATGTTTATGAGCAGGATCTGCTTTTGCTTGGCTTGGGAAATAGCTAAAATCGACAGCACAAGGCAATCACATCTCCTAAGGTAAGGGCCCACTCTTCACTTCTAATCTTTGCTGGGAAAGCACAATTTCAAAGCTGCAGAATAAGTGTATGGGATATTTGAAATGCTGGAGCCCCATTTGGTTCATGGTATCCATCCATCCATCTATCCGTCCATCCACTAATCCATCCACCCATCCATTCATTCATCTATATTTCTCCTTACTTCCATCCATTCCCTCCCAGTAAATATCCCTTGAGCCCCTCATACGTGCTGGCCTCTCTATGACCCAGGGCATACTGTTATAAAAGAGAGAGTATTCCTGCTCTCAAGAAGCTCTTGGTGTAATAGAAAACGTCTCAAAAACATATGGATCTAAAAAATAAAGCCTAGGACCATTTAGGGGAGGGTAGCATATGAAAAATTTTTGCATTGAAAATAATTGTCTATACAGTTTTGTATTCTGTCTCTAAAAATGGTAGTTGTGCCAAAGGAGGGTATAGAAGTTAACCATTATTACACTATTTCCTCAAAGGAGCATGCCTTTGATAAATTATTTGTATCTCTATGGTGGATGGTGCTTTATTGGTCTCCTGACTAAACAAAAACCAGAAAACACTGGGAGAGAGATTTCAAGTTAACACAGGTGTGAATGAGCTAATACTACTTCTTTCTATCAGGAGAACAATTCGGACATCAGAGAAAAATAAAAAAAACTTTGGGAATGTTGCTGCATATCCCCTATAGGCCACTCAGATCTTAGGCAATGTGGCAGCTCTTGTTATGTAAACAGATGCAGGAAAGATGCTAAAATGCTCCTTGGTTCAATAATGCCCACAATGTTATATTTCACAAGGGCTTAGTCAAAATTCTGTTAATAAGAGACTTATGCAACTAGAACATGTTGTTTTAGGAAGAAAATGAATAGTTGCTAAGAGGAGGCATGTTTGCTCTTAGGAAATTCCACTTGACACTGGCTACAACCCTTACTAGAAGAGAGGATGAAATGGAATAGGAGTTCCCATCTTCTTTCAACCAATCTCAGGGTCCACGCCTTCCCCTCTGCCTGTGAGCTTGTGAAGCCTGAGCAGAAGGAAGCCTCCATTGGCATATGAGGAAAGCCCTAGGAGGCTTGAATTCCTTTCTTAAGTAAAGAGGGTTGGAGTTTCACACAGGAAAGTGGTGGTGACACCTCCATACAGGGATTCTTGAGGTGTGACTGCAGGAGGAAGACAAGAACAGGGAGCAGTAAGAGGGTCACTGGGAAGGGAGATGAGGAGCAAGAGCACATTTACAACCAACAAATTTCCCTACTGTGAGCTCTTCTACACCTCCTTGAAAAGTATGAACGATTCCGACAAAGTCATCACCTCCTGTCTCTATGGCCTGGGTGCTTGCCCAAATCATTAGTAGAAGAACTTCTTATACTTCTTTTAGAGTTCTTTCTTCAAGGAGGAGGGTGTGGGATTATTTACAAATGAAGCTGTTCCAGACAGCATGTGGAACCATATGCTTTGGGGGAGGCATGGCAAGTGGAAGGGGGAGCACAGACCTTCCTCTTGGAGTCACCTGTATGGAGAAGACCACTGATCATCATGTCTTTCCAGGCATTGCAGACTGTAGGGTGGATTTCCTGGATTCTCCTGATAACCTCCTCCTCACCCAGGGACAGAAATGGGACCTGCCATACTCTGGTTACATGAAAAAGCACTTCATAATGGTTTAAGTTGTTTAAATAAGAAGTGGACCACAGAGGCAGGAATTGAAATCTTTGGTGCTGGAAGTGTTTTAGGGTACGTTGCTCTACAAATTGGAAGAGATATTTGGGGTGGAATTCAAACACTGTAAGGGTGACCCGAAGCTCCCAAACTTGACTGCACATCAAAATCATCTATTGAGCTGTCGAAAATACAAATATGTGGGTTCTACCCCAAGACTGGCCAAATCAGAGCATCTGGAGGTAGAGGCAAAGAATCTATATATTTTTCACATAGCGATTCTAAGACAGCCATGTTTTAGACCCAGTGGACTAGACAAACTTTAAGCTAGAAATTCTACTCTGAGATTTTATGTTTCACGTGAAAAGCAACTGTAATCTCAGAAGACTGTTAAGCTTTGACTGCCACCCTATATGTTGGATCACTTTTTAAGTTCTGGTCCTTCAGTATCTTGTATATATTGGGTGAGTTTTACTGAGTGTTGAAAGATTGCCACAGTAAGTATGGTTGCCTTTCAGTTACTACCTGCTGGTGTTGGCAGGAAGAGCTGTGAGTGACCTGGTGCGTGGGTTACCAAAGACCTACAAATAAGCTGAAAAAGGAATTCTGGAATCCTTCCTGGGACACTGAGAACCATGTATGTAACACCATCTGGTACCAATTTTCTTTCTTCTTCATGTGAGCGGAGGTCAGCAGTGAGGGAAAAATATAATGATGAAGACAAGATAAGTGATATAATCAAGCATTGCTCCACATCGACCTTCCCATGTTGGCCAGGCAAGCACAGGGCAGAGACCCACAGTAACTGGCCATTTTATAAAGGGCCCTGGCAAAACTCTTCTCTCTGAGGCTCAGTTTTATATGGGTCACAAAATAACCAAGGGAAGGCTCTTTAAGGACAGAGCTAGTGTGGAACCCAAAGTGATGGGATGCAGTACTGGAGAATAAGCTGTGTACAATTTAGCACATGGACTTAAGGATTTGTTTTTGGGTGCTGCCACACGTTTACATCAATCTTAGTTACAGCCCAACTTGCCTATCATACTCTTGCCTCCATGGAACCTTCTATGAAAGCTAGCCTCCAGCCCATCAGCCATATCTCTTCTGTGCTTCTTAAATGGAGGACCGAACCATTCCAATGGTTCTTCATTGCTGAAAAGATGAAGCTCAACTCCTTAGGCTGAGTGCCTTCTGCTTACCTCTCTAGATTGGTCTTCAACTCCATACTTTTCATGCCCCATACTTGAACTATAAGTTCTTACCTACCCCTGAACAAGCTTTGTAGGGCTTTGCCTGCTTGATTTTGCTGATGGCATTTACTCCACTCATATCTCCTGACCACCTAGTGATTCTGCAGACTACAGTTGAAGTTCTTCACAATTTTCCCTCTGGTTCTCTACCCCCAAGCACAGTTGCTCTCCAGGCTTGGGGCTACTGTTGTATCTAGAACATAAATTTGTATATAATTGATTATACTTTGCAATTATTGTTTTTTCATTATCGGTAATTGCTTAATTTGTTTAAAAAAATATTGAAATATAGTTGATTGATGATGTTGTGTAAATGTTTGGAGTTGTCTTGTTTATCTATTTTTTAAATTTATAGTAGTGTGTATATTTTAATCCAAAACTCCTAACTTATCCCTCCCCCACAAGTCCCCTTTGGTAACCATAGATTTGTTTTCTATGTCTGTGGGTCTATTTCTGTTTCATAAATAAGTTTGTTTGTACCATTTATTCAGTTATTTAAAAAAATTATTTATTTATTTATTTATTTAGGCTGTGTTGGTTCTTTGTTGCTGCACACTGGCTTTCTCTAGTTGTGGCAAGCAAGGGCTACTCTTCGCTGTGGTACGTGGGCTTTTCATTGCAGTGGCTTCTCTTGTTGTAGAGCATGGGATCTAGGCATGCAGGCTTCAGTAGTTGTGGCACACTGGCTCAATAGTTGTGGCTCACGGGCTCTAGAGTACAGGCTCAGTAGTTGTGGCACACAGGCTTAGCTGCTCCGTGGCATGTGGGATCTTCCTGCACCAGGGCTTGAACCCCTGTCCCCTGAATTGGCAGGCAGATTCTTAACCACTGTGCCACAAGAGAAGTCCCTGTACCATTTTTTTTAGATTCCACATATCAAGTGATACCATATGATATTTGTCTTTCCTGTCTGACTTACTTCACTTAGTATGATAATCTCTAGGTCCATCCATGTTGCTGCAAATGGCATTATTTCATTATTTTTTATGGCTGAGTAATATTACATTGTGTATATATACCACATCGTCTTTATCCATTCATCCATCGATGGACACTTAGGTTGTTCCATGTCTTAGCTATTGTAAAAAGTAATGCTGGGAACATTGGAATGCAAGTATCTTTTCAAATTATGGTTTTCTCTAGATATATGTCCAGGAATGGGATTGAAGGATCATTTGGTAGCTCTGTTTTTAGTTTTTTAAGGAACCTCCATACCGTTATTTGTAGTGGTTGTACCAATTTACATTCCCACCAAAACCGGATACTATAAACTCTTAGAGGAAAACATAGAATGCTCTTTGACATAAATCACAGCAATTTTTTTTGCAATAATGGAAATAAAAACAAAAATAAACAAATGGAACCTAAGTAAACTTAAAAGCTTTTGCACAGCAAAGGGAACCATAAACAAAAAAAAAGACAAACTATAGAATGGGAGAAAATATTTGCAAACAATGCAACCAACAAGGAATTAATCTCCAAAATATACAAACAGCTCATACAGCTCAATATCAAACAAACAAACAAACAAACAAACAACCCTATAAAAAAATGGCCAGAAGATCTAAATAGACATCTCTCCAAAGGAGACATACAGATGGCCAAATGTACATGAAAAGATGCTCAACATCACTAATTATTAGAGAAATGCAGATCAAAACTACAATGAGGCATCACCTCACACTAGTCAGAATGGTCACCATCAAGAAGTCTACAAATAATAAATGCTGGAAAGGGTGTGGAGAAAAAGGAACCCTCCTACACTGCAATTAATTGTTTATAAATCTGGTCTGTCTCTTCTAATAGTCTGTAATTTGTTTAGTGAAGTCATGGCTTATTGTCTTGGTCAGTATCTGGCATCTCAAAGGCCCTTTGTATATATTGTATAGAGGGTGATTTCTATACATAAAAATCCCCTAAATACTGGGAATTTTTATTGTCTTTATGAAACAACAAATTCCAGGAATTTTGAGAAATAGTCATGCACCAGGAGTATTGATTTGTCAGCCTGTGTTTGCTGTGTTCTTCCTAAGATTCAGACCTACCTGGGTATGTCTAGAATACCAGATAAACAGACACTAGGTATTCCTGGAAAAGACTCTAGGTATTTCAAAGAAGAATTACAAATTTATTTTGAGGAAAACTGGGCAAGTCAGAGGGGAAGAGTGATTTTGAGTGTGGTATTGGTTGGGCCAAAATGTGCCCTCTGTTTTTTAAGTAAAAATAAAAGACACATTTTTCATTTGCACCAAGAACTTTATTGAACAACATATCCACGTTTTTGTTCCACTACCTTCTGCCATTTTTCAGGCAACTTCATAAGTCCATCTTCCCCAAACTTTTTATCTTTTTGAGCAAAAAGCTGTTCCAGGTGCCATTTACAGTCTTCTAGGGAACTGAAATTTTTTCCATTAAGAGAATTTTGTAAAGACTGAGATAAATGGAAATCTGAAGGTGCAATGTCTGGTGAATATGGCAGATGAACCAGAACTTCCCAGCCAAGCTGTAACAGTTTTTGCCTGGTTATCAAAGAAACGTGTGGTCATGCGTTATTTTGATGGAAGATTATGTGCTTTCTGTTGACTAATTCTGGACTCTTTTCCTCAAGTGTCACCTTCAGTTGGTCTAATTGGGAGCCATACTTGTTGGAATTAATCATTTTGCTTTCCAGAAGGAGCTCATAATAGAGGACTCCCTTCCAATCCCACCATATACACAACATCACCTTCTTTGGATGAAGACCGGCCTTTGGTGTGGTTGGTGGTGGTTAATTTCACTTGCCCCATGATCTCTTCTGTTCCACATGGTTGTACAGTATCCACTTTTCATCGCCCATCACAATTTGTTTTCAAAACGGGAAGTTTTCATTACGTTTCAGTAGAGAATCGCATGCGGAAATATGGTCAAGGTTTTTTTTGCTTAACTTATGTGGAACTAAAACATCAAAGCGATTCTCATAACCAGGTCAGTGCAAATGATTTTCAATGCTTGATTTGGATATTTTGAGTATTTTGGCTATCTCGCTCGTGGTATAACATTGACTGTTCTCAGTTAATGTCTTGATTTGATCGCTGTCAACTTTAACTGGTCTACCCGACCGTAGAGCTTCATCCAGCGAGAAATCTCCAGCACGAAAGTTCACAAACCACTTTGGACATGTTCTACCAGTCACAGCACCTTCTCCATACCCTGCACAAATCATTTTGTGTGTTTCAGTTGCATTTTTACCGTTCTTGAAATAATAAAGCATAATATGCTGAAAATGTTGTGCTTTTCTTCCGTCTTCAATATTAAAATGGCTACACAAAAATTCACCAATTTTGATAAGTCTTCTTTTAAACGCACGCTGATATGACAGCTGTCACATACAATCTAACAAAATTGTTTCAAACGAATTTAAAGACAACTAAGTGCTACTAGAGCCATCTTACAGAAAAAAAACTAATGAACATTTTGGCTCACCCAATATAATGCTTATCATTCTGAGAATTGCCTGATCCAGTCCTCATGAGCTGACTGGGGGAAAGTCCTGGGAAGAAAGGGCTATAATAATTATGGGGTAAGTAATTATAGATAGTTTAGTGAAATCAGTGTGAGACTTTCAGAGTCATTTTCTAGCTAAAAGAGATCCTAGCAGTGGTAGGAATGTAATTGTACCACTTGGAGTGACACTGCTAAAATATATGTTGATGTTGATTAGAGATATTGACCTAGACAGGGAGCCAGAGAAGTCAAAGTCTGGAGAGAGAGAGAGAAAATGGAGAGACAGAGAGAGAGAGAGACAGAGAGAATGGAGAGACAGAAATATGCACGAGATGACAGCTCACTTGTAGGGCCTCATAGGCGGGAAGGAGAGGAGAAATGTGATGGACACAGATGGACACATGGCGAGAGCTCAAGCAAGACATCCTCCAGGAGTCTCAGAATTATTTGGAAGAAAGTTTTATTTCTTCCAAATGGGAGAAAGGCAGAAGCAGAGAAATGCTGGTTTTTGTTTTTGTTTTCTTTTGTGAATACAACCTCGCTTTTTTTTTTAAACCCCCTTCCTTTCCCTTCCCTTTGGTGTGGCCTTGAAAAACACACATTACAAAAAGGAGTGCATAATGCAGTTCCTGTCAGTTGATGGACCAAGACATGCATAAGTAAAAAGAAAACCATGCAGAAGTACTTCAGGAGACATAGGATCAAAGTGTCCTCTCCTTTCTAGATTGAACTTCTTGGCAAATAACTTTTAGGATTTAATATTGCCAAAGGTTTTAGCTGCTATTTTGTTGCAAAGGAAAGCTAAAGATGGGAAGAAAAGAATTCCTTTCCTCCAGGCTTAACTTCGCGTCAGTGTATGCCATTGTTGGCATCTGAAAAGAGGCTAATTTGCAAGGTGGGTTTAAAAATTAGGTACTTTAATTTTCTTTACATTTTAAAGTTCATGTAGATGAGAAATAGACCAGTAGCTGTTATAAATATGTGGGTCAAAGAGCAGCTCTCGGTAATACAGAAGCAAAGAGTCCTGTCTTATGCTGTTCACTGAGAAAATGCCTCAAGAGTTTGATTTGGGAACTGCTTGCCTAATGTTGACAAAACAGTCATAAAATACTGACCTCAGTATTTCACTGGAAATTAAAAACTGGGAATTTATCTTAAGGTTCTTTTTGACTTAATCACTCTGGTCACAGCATTCCCTGCTCTGCTAGAAGGTGAAAAGTCTATGAGAAATTCCTGGCAACTTCATATACAGGATATAAAAAGAAAAATCAAGCAATTCATTTGCTATTAATTTTAAAGAACTAAGCAACAACACAACAAATGATCACCTAAGATCTAAGAACATGCATCTAAAATGTAGAGCCAACTGGATAGTCAGGAATCACTGTGTCATGGACTTATGAACTGAGAGGAGCTGCCAAGATCACCCAATCCAATGCCCTCATTTCACAAATGGGAAATCCAGAGAAATTGAAAGATTGTTGACTGAAAAAGTTTAGCAGGGTGTCTACTAATTCTTGGGCAGAGTAAAGTAGCTATCAGGAAAACAGGACTTGGGTTAGAGCTATGCGGGAAAAGTCATATAATAATTCCTTTAGTTCCCCCAGAGTACAAAGAAATTAACTAGAACAGTAACACTATACTTAAATGTTTTGTATAAAACTACTTTATTGAGTTATGATTGACATATAAAAAGCTTTACATATTTAATGTAAACAACCTTTTAAAAATATTTATTTTATTTATGTATTTTCTTTAACATAAATCTTTATTGAGGCATGCTGGATCTTTTTGTTATGGTGAGTGGTCTGTTCGGGTTTCTCTCTAGTTACAGGGCATGGGCTTCTCTCTAGTTGAGATACGCGGGATTTTCTCTAGTTGTGGTGTGTGGGTTTTGTGTTCTCTAGTTGTGGCACACAGGTTCCAGAGCACGTGGGCTCTGTAGTTTGTGGCAAGTGGACTCTTTCATTGAGGCGCAAGTTCAGAAGTTGTTGCGAGCAGGCTTAGTTGCCCTGCGGCATGTGGGATCTTATTTCCCCCGCCAGGGATTGAATCCCTGTCCCCTGCATCGGAAGGTGGATTCTTTACCACTAGACCACCAGGAAAGTCCCTAATGTAAACAACTTGATGAGTTTGGGGATAAGTATATACCCATGAACTCATCAGCACCATCAACATCATAAGCATATCCATCACCTCCCCAAATTTCTTCCCTCCCTTATGATGATGAGGAGGAGAATAATGTGTGGAAAGAAAACTTAACATAAGATCTACTCTCTTAGCAAATTTTAAGTACAATATAGTATTGTTAGCCATAGGTACTACACTATATAGTAGATCTCCGGTTCTTATTTATTTTGCATAAATGAAACTTTGTACCGTTTTACATTTCCTCCTCATTTTCCTCTCTGCCCAAACTTGGTAACTACCATTCTACTCTGCTTCTTTGAGTTTGACTATTTTAGATTCCACATGTAAACGAGATCTTACAGTATTTGTCTCTCTCTGTCTGGCTTGCTTATTTATTTATCTATCCCATTTTAGTGATGCTTTCTATTTTATTTTATTTTTATTTTTAAAAATATTTATTTATTTATTTTTGGCTGCACCAGATCTTAGTTGAGGCACGCAGGAACTTCACTGTGGCATGTGGACTTGTTTTAGCTGTGGCATGTGAACTCTTACTTGTGACGTGCATGGGGGATCTAGTTCCCCAACCAGGGATTGAACATGGGCCCCCTGAATTGGGAGCCCAGAGTCTAACCCACTGGACCACCAAGGAAGTCCCTTATTTTATTTTTAATTTAATTTTACTTTTTTATTGGAATATAGTTGATTTACAACGTTGTGTTAGTTTCAGGTGTACAGCAAAATGAATCAGTTATACGTGTCTTCCAGGTTCATCCACATTGTCACAAATGGTAGAATTTCCTTTTTTTTGTTTTCTTTTAAGATGGAGTAATATTCCATTATATTTATATACCACATTTTCTTTACCCACTCATTCGTAAATGTACATTTAGGTTGTTTCCATATCTTGGCTATTGTGAATGATGTTGCAATGAACATGGGCTTGCACATATGTCTTTAAGATTCTGATTTCAATTCTTTCATATATATACCCAGAAGTTGGATTGCTTGATCATATGGTAGTTCCATTTTTAACTTCTTGAGGAATCTCCATGCTGTTTTCAGTAACATCTGTACCAATTTACATTCCCACCAACAGTGTATAAGGGTTCCCTTTCCTGTACATTCTTGCCAATGCTAATCTTTTGTTTTTAAAATAATAATTATTTTAGCAGGTATGAAGTGATATCTCATTGTGGTTTTGATTTGCATTTCCCCAGTGATTAGTGATATTGAGCACATTTTCATGTACCTGTTGGCCATTTTATGTCTTCTTTAGAGAAAAGTCTATTTGAGTCCTTTGCTCATTTTTCAAGCAGATTTTGTTGTTTTTGTTGTTATTAAGTTGCATGAGTTCCTTACATACTTTGGCTATTAACCCTTTATCAGATATATAATTTGAAAATATTTCTTCCATTCTGTAGGTTGTCTTTTCATTCTGTGATTGTTTCCTTTGCAGAAGCTTTTTAGTTTGATGTTATTCCACTTGTTTATTTTTGCTTTTGTTGCCTGTGCTTGTGGTGTCATATTCAAAAAACCATAGCCAAGACCAAATGTCCATAAACTTGTCCCCTGTGTTTTCTTCTAGGAGTTTTATGATTTCAGGTTTTACCTTTAAGTCTTTAATCTACTGTGAGTTGACTTTTGTGTCTGGTGTAGGATTAGGGTCCAATTTCACTCTTTTGCATGTGGATATCACATATCCCCACTGCCATTTATGGCAGACCCCATCCTTTCCCCACTGTGTGTTCTTGGCAACCTTGTTGAAGACTAATTGATTGTAGATTATTTCTGGGCTCTTGATTCTGTTTCATTGGTCTATGTGTCTGTTTTTATGCTAGTTTCATACTGCTTTGATTACTATACCTTTGTAATATAATTTGAAATCAGGAAGTGTGAGGTCTCCAGCTTCGCTCTTCTTGCACAAGGTTGTTTTGGCTATTTGAGACATTTTGTGGTTCCATATAAATTTTAGCATTGTTTTTCTGTGAAAAATATCATTGGAATTTTGATAGGGATTACACTGAATTAGTAGATTGCTTCGGGTTGTATGGACATTTTAACAATATTCACTCTTCTAATCCATGAACATATGATACCTTGCATTTATTTGTGTCTTCTTTAATTCATTTCATCACTATTTTATAGTTTTCAGTGTATACATATTTCATCTTAAATTCTTTTATCTGTAGCAAAAGTTCCCAGAAGTTTCAGACCATCCATTTTTCTTGCCAATTTTGATTTCATTCCCCATTTGACAGGGATTAACTCTGTAGAAATGTGAACAACACCCATTATCCTTTTTTTTGTTTGTTTTTTAAGTGGGCATTTACTGTTTTGTCTGCCTTGAACTCAAGTCCTTTTCTCACCTGAGGAACTCTTGTCCCTAACACTAGTTCTGGTGAGATCTGGTGAGCTCTCAGTTACAGTGACCATAGGGTGTCAGAAGACCTGACCTGGGTCAATTATAATATTTCATTGCCATAATTTCATTGATTGGCTCAGTGATGGGCATAAGATCCAATCCTTGTCATTGAGAAAAATTCCTGAGGATTTTCCTTGCTGGAACTATTGGGGAAGGACTATATTTAACTCTGTTCATGAAGCTGAAGGGTGCAAACTTTGACTTGCTTTTGTTGATGGTCCAGCATTGAGGAGCAGCTGCCCAAAAAAAGATGCAGAAAAATGAGAAAAAAGACAAGAGACAGTGAGTTGTTAGTATTGGAATCCTATATCCAGTTAATCTGGAGGCTAATTTTCCTCCCTCTCTTTTGGAGGTTTGCTTATGTGTGCCTACAAATTACCCTCTGTGGCTTACCTAATTTTAATTGACTTTCTGTCACCATCATTTGAAAGTGTCCTAACTAATATTTTCCATCCTTCTTCTCTGTCCTTGATTGTCCTATATTTGTGTCTTTAAGTAAATAGTTAGAACAATAGTGGCCCCCCCAAAAGTCCATATCTTAATCCCCAGAATCTGGGAATAGTAGTGTACATGGCAAAAGGGACTTTGTAGATGTGACAAAATTAAGGATCTTGAGATGGGGAGATTATCTTATTTTTAAAATAAATTTATTTATTTATTTTTGGTTGTGTTGGATCTTCGTTGCTATGCATGGGCTTTCTCTAGTTGCTGCAAGCAGGGGCTATTCTTCGTTGCTGTGTGTGGACTTCCATTGCAGTGACTTCTCTTGTTGTGGAGCATGGACTCTAGGTGAGCAGGCTTCAGCAGCTGCAGCATGCAGGCTTGGTAGTTATGGTGCATGGGCTTAGCTGCACCATGGCATGTGAGATCTTCCCGGACCAAGGTTCAAACCCGTGTCCCCTGCATTGGCAGGTAGATTATTAACCACTGCACCATCATGGAAATCCCAGGGAGATTACTTTAGATTATCCAAGCAAACCAAATTTAATCACAAGGGTCCTTGTAAGAGTAAAAGGGAAGGAAACAGAGGAGTCAGTCAGAGAAGGAGATGTGAGGGTACAAGTAGAGGTTGAAGTGAGGCAGTCATCAGCCAAGCAATGTGGACAACCTCTAGAATCTGGAGAGTGCAAGGAGTAGATTCTCCCCTAGCATCTAGTGGAAACTGTCCAGATGATATCTTGACTTTAGTCACATATGACTAAGTTGTTTTAAGCACATAGTTTGGGGTTATTTGTTACAGTGGAAATAGAAAACTGATGTAAAGTCATTAAAATTATTGAGGCTCAAAGCAACTCCCTGAACTATTTTCCTCCAATTTGCATCCAACCTGGACTTTGTCACAAATTCACCAAGCATATAGGCTGGCCACTTTTATGATGTGAGCTGAAATCTCCCGGAAGTTTTCCTGCTGACTTGCAGGATATCTTTTGTAGATGATTAAACTTCTTGAAGAAGGAATACCACTTTTTCTTGCATAATGATATAAGGCTTGGATTTCAAATATTCTGTGGAGAGAAACATATTGACTTATCTTTTGTTTTTTTTTTAAATGTAAAAATGTTAGAAGTTAATACAAAAGCAAACATATAAAAACAACAACAATGACAACAAAAATTAAGCTCAGTCCTCTGGATTTCCAGATTCATTAATTTATTTTTTTTAAACACCATTATTGGAGTATAATTGCTTTACAATGGTGTGTTAGTTTCTGCTGTATAACAAAGTGAATCAGCTATATGCATAGGTATATCCCCATATCCCCTCCCTCTTGCGTCCCCCTCCCATCCTCCTTATCCCACCCCTCTAGGTGGTTGCAAAGCACCGAGCTGATCTCCCTGTGCTATGTGGCTGCTTCCCACTAACTATATGTTTTACATTTGGTAGTGTATATATGTCCATGCCACTCTCTCACTTTGTCCCAGCTTACCCTTCCACCTCCCCATATCCTCAAGTCCATTCTCTAGTAGGTCTGTGTCTTTATTCCTGTCATGCCCCTAGGTTTTTAAGGACAATTTTTTTTTAAGATTCCATATATATATGTTAGCATACGGTATTTGTTTTTCTCTTTCTGACTTACTTCACTCTCTATGACAGACTCTAGGTCCATCCATCTCACTACAAATAACTCAATTTCGTTTTTTTTTTGTGGCTGAATAATATTCCATTGTATATATGTACCACATCTTCTTTATCCATTCATCTGTTGATGGACACTTAGGTTGCATCCATGTCCTGGCTATTGTAAATAGAGCTGAAATGAACATTTTGGTACATGACTCTTTTTGAATTATGGTTTTCTCAGGGTATATGCCCAGTAGTGGATTGCTGGGTCATATGGTAGATCTATTTTTACATTTTGGGTCCGCACTGATAGCCGTGGCTCATGCCTATCTCTAGAGCTCCTTTAACCAGTGCTGTTAATCCCCTCTCCTCGCACACCAGGAAACAAAGAGGCAAGAGAAAGTCTCTTGCCTCTTCGGCAGCTCCAGACTTTTAACCAGACTCCTGCCCAGCTAGCTGTGGTGCACTAGCCCCCTTCAGGCTCTTTTCATGCAGCCAACCCCAGTTCTCTCCCTGGGATCTGACCTCCAAAGCTTGAGCCTCAGCTCCAGCCCCCACCCGCCCCAGCAGGTGAGCAGACAAGCCTCTCGGGCTGGTGAGTGCTGGTCAGCCCTGGGCCTCTGTGTGGGAATCTCTCCATTTTGCCCTCCACACCCTGTTGCTGCACTCTCTTCCATGGCTCCGAAGCTTGCCCCCTCTGGCACCCGCAGTCTCTGCCCGCGAAGGGGCTTCCTAGTGTGTGGAAACCTTTCCTCCTTCACAGCTCCCTCCCACTGGTGCAGGTCCCATCCCTATTCTTTTGCCTCTGTTTTTTCTTTTCTCTTACCCAGGTACGTGGGGTGTTTTTTGCCTTTTGGGAGGTCTGAGGTCTTCTGCCAGTGTTCAGTAGGTGTTTTGTAGGAGATGTTCCTCGTGTAGATGTATTTCTAATGTATTTTTTGGGAGGAAGATGATCTCCACGTCTTACTCTTCTGCTATCTTGAAGCTCCCTGACTTATCTTATATACACTCAAGTGAAAATGACGGAATAATGCTGTATTTATTCAGAGCGGGTGTTGGTGAGGTATGACATGGTTGGAGCTCAATCTTGAAAGCATGTGCTTTTAGGTATTTACATGGTGAGGAGAAAGCTTCTGAAAAGGGAGACCAGGGTTTTGAAGATAAACTACCAACCTCAGAGTGTCACAAAAGCCAGGCCTGGTTTCAGCAGATGGAAGGTGCCTGGTATGTATTTTTGTCTAGTTATGCTTGCAGTGTACTGAGAATTTGGTCGTCAGGCTGTGTGATCTTAACAACTCTAAGCTGCCTTTATTTCCTTATTTGTAAAATGGGGGTAAAATTCATATGTAACTCATTTGCCTTTTGTGGGATTAAATGAGATACTGAATGCTAATCAGTAAATCAGCAATATGGTGACTTGGGAGGCACTGAGATCTGGAACAAACTATGAGCAATTGGTGAGTGGCAGGGAAGAAGTCAAATTCATAGGCAATACATGGACCACGGGTCAACAAGGATGTATATAGTAGGAAGTAATCTGGCCAAGCAGTCAGGGTCAGGACATTCACAGTAAGAATAACAAGCATGGATTAGAAATCAAAGATATGGGGCACTAGGTCAGATCTGGGAGAGGTCCTCTCTACAGCACATGGGAGGTGGCACATACAGGGAAGGCGGCAAGGTTGTTTGGCTTTCAGCTCAGTTTTTAAGACAGTGATTCAGGCACAGGCAGCAATGTAGGAGTCCACTACAGGTCAAGGTCTAAAGTGAGAGGGTTTGATCTTGTGTGATCATGGTGGAAATCCAATAGTTAGAGCTAGAACAGTAGTCCATAATGATCAGTGCTTCTTAAATCCTATGGTCAATAGTACTGGTTCCAATACTTTGAGAATTGAAGAGGGTGTGGCAATGGGAAATAGAAAAGTTGCTATTACTGGAATGGCTGAGGGAGGGTCCAGGCACTGGTATTCTAATGTGAAGGCTGTGATGAGAACTGCTGGCATAGAATGTGACTTTCAAAATGGCACTCAACTAAATAGTGGCAGAACTGGAGCCAGAATTATGTCTTCCCTAAAAAAGTAAAACAAAGTCAGACTGGTCCCCAAAACTGAGTGAACAAGTATCAAAATTAGAGGTATGTAATTGATGACTTGAGGAAAAGGACAGTAGATCTGGTATAAGCAGGGACTGATGGGGTATGTCGATGGCCTTTATGGACTAGCCATAACCTGGTATGCCATGGGCCGACTGTGTTTAATCAGGGGTGTACTGACAGAAATTGAGCCTGTGAGCACTCAATTTATGATGAAATTGCTGCAAAAAAACACAGCTAAAACAATCCTTAGCATTACCTAATTAGTGGCCAATACACTGCCTTGCTGGTAACAAATCCTGTAGCCCCAGGTAACCATCCAAATCAATGAGCAGGTGCATACAAAGCTGGTTGTGGAGCTGAGGTAGAGAACTGAAAAGGAAAGTCTCACTCGATGCCAGAGGAGAGATAAAGAATTACATGTGTATTGTATCCTCCTCCTTTTTCTTAGTGCATGATTCTGTGTTAGGAAGGCAGGTCCATCTCAGCTTCAACCTTCACTAAGCCCTCAATGCCTTAGCTCCAGACCTAGTTCAATTCCTAACTGGCAACGGTTGAAGAATTTAATCTGCTGCATATTCTAGGGGTGATGTAAGATGTTCTGTAACATCTTACGGAAAACCCAAACGAACTTTTTGGCCAACACAAAACTTGCCTTGGGATCTGAGTTTCTGTTTTCTGGTAAAAGAAACTGATTCTAGTGGGGATTATTGGTGGATGGGAAGTAGTAAAGACCCCTCCCTTGAGAGTGGCTCCCCCTGTCCTTATTTTTGTCACTGGCTTAGCAGTGAGCATTCCTTGATGCTGCAACTATAAACAGGTAAGACTGGAACAGCAACAGGTATAATTTAGAAATTTAGTCCAATCCAGTACTGCCTGTGGTAGGATGGCCACCTGAGGATTTAACATCTTTTCAGCTCTGTAGAGAAAGGGAATAGAAAACCACCTGGATGGGTCTTCAAAGGGTAAATCACTTACTTACAATGATTCTTGTAAGACAGTGATCCTTCCTGAGAGGAGGTGTGGTGGGAGGATATAAAGCCCTCTCCAGGCAGATCATTATCATTATCATGAGCATGTTCAGGTAATCAGAGTATTTCTACTGACTTAAAGGAAGGGAATGAGATCTCTGGTTTTGTGTGGGTCTGAGGGCCTTACAGAAAATCCATGGAAGTAATCTGTAGGGCATGGATAAGTAGTCTTAACCCATAAGTGGGTTCCATAAACTCAGCAATCAAGGTAAATAATATTTTGATGCAATGTTTTTAAAGATTGGAATTAATGGAAAAAGTTCACACTGAACAAAATATGAAGCTTTTAAACAAAGACAGAATCAGTAATAGTATAGTGGCATGTTGAGTCATATTGGTGCCTGAACAAAAGGAAAAATCAGAGATACTTATTTTTAATAACAAGGAACACAGAAAATAACAAACAATAGGAGTGCAGCAAATCAATTCAAGATGAATTGCAGATCTAAATGAGAATGGTAAATAATAAAGCTTCTCAGCAGAAACACAAAATATCTTAATAAACTGCAAGTAGGCAAAGATTTCTTAAACAGGACTCAAAGAGCACTAACCTTAAAGGGGAAAAAAACTTGAAAAATTGAATTATAATAAGATTAAGTACTTCTGTTTATCAAAAGGCATCAGTAGGGAAATGAAAAGGCAATTCAGAATGGTGGAGATATTTGCAATAAATGAATATAAAATATGAGAATCAATTCCTGGAGTATTAAGAATACCTGCAAATGAAAATAAAAGATAGGCAACACAATGAAAACAAGAGCAAAAGACTTGAACAGACACTTCAAGTGTATATATCTAAGTAGGCAATAAACACATGAAAAAGAGCTCATTTTCATTACTTATCAGGGAAATGCAAATTAAACACACAATATGCTATCACCACATACCCACCAAAATGACTAAAATTTTAAAAAGCAGATAATACCAAGTGTTGATGAGGATGTGGAACAACTTAGACTGTCTTATACTGCTAGTGAGAGTACAATATGGTAAAACCACTTCAGAAAACTGTTCAGCAGTATCTTCAAAAAGCTGACCAGGTACATCACTCCTGGCCCAGCAATTCCAACAGAAATGCACACATATGTTCACCAAAAGACATGTATAAGAATGCTCAACATCGGAGACTTCCGGGAAGATGGCGGAAGAGTAAGACGCGGAGATCACCTTCCTCCCCACAGATACACCAGAAATACATCTACGCGTGGAACAACTCCTACGGAGCACCTACTGAACGCTGGCAGAAGACCTCAGACCTCCCAAAAGGCAAGGAACCCCCCACGTACCTGGTTAGGGCAAAAGAAAAAACTAAACAGAGACAAAAGGATAGGGACGGGTCCTGCACCAGCGGGAGAGAGCTGTGAAGGAGGAAAAGTGTCCACACACTAGGAAGCCCCTTCGCGGGTGGAGACTTCGGGAGGCGGAGTGGGGGAGCTTGGGAGCCGCGGAGGAGAGCACAGCAACAGGGGTGCGGAGGGCAAAGCGGACAGATTCCAGCGCAGAGGATCGGGCCGACCGGAACTCACCAGCCGAGAGGCTTTTCTGCTCGCCCGCCGGGGCGGGCGGGACTGGGAGCTGAGGCTCCGGCTTTTGTCGGAGCGCCGGGAGAGGACTGAGGTTGGCGGCGTGAACACAGCCTGCAGGGCGTTAGTGCACCGCGGCTAGCCGGGAGAGAGTCCGGGGAAAAGTCTGGACCTGCCGAAGAGGCAAGAGACTTTTACGTCCCTCTTTGTTTCCTGGTGCACGAGGAGAGGGGATTAAGAACGCTGCTTGAGAGAGCTCCAGGGACGGGCGCGAGCCGCGGCTAAAAGTGCGGAGCCCAGAGACAGACATGAGACGCTAAGGCCGCTGCTGCCGCCACCAGGAGGCCTGTGTGTGAACACAGGTCACTAGCCACACGCCCTTCCGGGGAGCCTGTGCAGCCCGCCACTGCCAGGGTCCCGGGATCCAGGGACAACTCGCCCGGGAGATCGCACGGCGCGCCTCAGGCTGCAACGTCACGCCGGCCTCTGCCGCTGCAGGCCCGCCCCACACTCCGTGACCCTCCCTACCCCCCGGCCTGAGTGAGCCAGAGCCTCCGAATCAGCGGCTCCTTTAACCCCGTCCTGTCTGAGCAAAGAACAGACGCCCTCCGGCGACCTACACGCACAGGCGGGGCCAAATCCAAAGCTGAGCCCCTGGGAGCTGTGAGAACAAAGAAGAGAAAGGGAAATCTCTCCCAGCAGCCTCAGAAGCAGCGGATTAAAGCTCCACAATCAACTTGATATACCCTGCATCTGTGGAATACCTGAATAGTCAACGAATCATCCCAAATTAAGGAGCCCTGTGGATGAAAGGCTCTTGGTGCTGCAGCCAGGAGTCAGTGCTGTGCCTCTGAGGTGGGAGAGCCAACTTCAGGACACTGGTCCACAAGAGGCCTCCCAGCTGCACATAATATCAAACAGCAAAAATCTCCGAGAGATCTCCATCTCAACGCCAGCACCCAGCTTCACTCAACGACCAGCAAGCTACAGTGCTGGACATCCTATGCCAAACAACTAGCAAGACAGGAACACAACCCCACCCATTAGCAGAGAGGCTGCCCAAAATCATAATAAGTCTACAGACACCCCAAAACACACCACCAGACGTGGACCTGCCCACCAGAAAGACAAGATCCAGCCTCATCCACCAGAACACAGGCACTAGTACCCTCCACCAGGAAGCCGACACAACCCACTGAACCAACCTTAGCCACTGGGGACAGACACAAAAAACAACAGGAACTACGAACCTTCAGCCTGCAAAAAAGGAGACCACAAACACAGTAAGATAAGCAAAATGAAAAGACAGAAAAACACACAGCAGATGAAGGAGCAAGATAAAAACCCACCAGACCTAACAAATGAAGAGGAAATAGGCAGTCTACCGGAAAAAGAATTCAGAATAATGATAGTAAGGTTGATCCGAAATCTTGGAGATAGAATGGACAATAGAATGGACAAAATGCAAGAATCAGTTAACAAGGACCTAGAAGAACGAAAGATGAAACAAGCAACGATGAACAACACAATAAATGAAATTAAAAGTACTCTAGATGGGATCAATAGCAGAATAACTGAGGCAGAAGAACGGATAAGTGACCTGGAAGATAAAATAGTGGAAATAACTACTGCAGAGCAGAATAAAGAAAAAAGAATGAAAAGAACTGAGGACAGTCTCAGAGACCTCTGGGACAACATTAAACGCACCAACATTCGAATTATAGGGGTTCCAGAAGAAGAAGAGAAAAAGAAAGGGACTGAGAAAATATTTGAAGAGATTATAGTTGAAAACTTCCCTAATATGGGAAAGGAAATAGTTAATCAAGTCCAGGAAGCACAGAGAGTCCCATACAGGATAAATCCAAGGAGAAATACGCCAAGACACATATTAATCAAACTGTCAAAAATTAAATACAAAGAAAACATATTAAAAGCAGCAAGGGAAAAACAACAAATAACACACAAGGGAATCCCCATAAGGTTAACAGCTGATCTTTCAGCAGAAACTCTGCAAGCCAGAAGGGAGTGGCAGGACATATTGAAAGTGTTGAAGGAGAAAAACCTGCAACCAAGATTACTCTACCCAGCAAGGATCTCATTCAGATTTGATGGAGAAATTAAAACCTTTACAGACAAGCAAAAGCTGAGAGAGTTCAGCACCACCAAACCAGCTCTACAACAACTGCTAAAGGAACTTCTCTAGGCAAGAAACACAAAAGAAGGAAAAGACCTACAATAACGAACCCCAAACAATTAAGAAAATGGGAATGGGAACACACATATCGATAATTACCTTAAATGTAAATGGACTAAATGCTCCCACCAAAAGACACAGATTGGCTGAATGGATACAAAAACAAGACCCATATATTTGCTGTCTACAAGAGACCCACTTCAGACCTAGAGACACATACAGACTGAAAGTAAGGGGATGGAAAAAGGTATTTCATGCAAATGGAAACCAAAAGAAAGCTGGAGTAGCAATTCTCATATAAGTTATATATATATATATATATATATATATATATATATGTAGTTTGCTTGAGTGCAGTGTTTTTTGTTTTTTGTACTGAATTCATTAGCATGGGTCGGTATAAAATTTAGCATAGGTCAATATGTAATTTGTAAACTAATAAGGTCTTAAAAGTGAGGAATTAAGTCTTTTAAATTTAATTATTTATTGTAAAGAGCAGAATAGCATACATAAACAGGTGCCTAAGGAAAACTTGTATTCTAATATGGAACTCTCATGAACACCTTTTTTTTTTTTTTTTTTTTTTTTTCTTCTAACGGTATGATAGTAGGCCATTTGATTATTTTTATGGCTTTAACTTTACAACAATGAAATATTCGTAAATTTTAAAAAGTATTTTTCTTTATTTGATGCGGGTGGGATACTGGAGAAATGAAAGATCAAACATCTATTGAGGAATCCATACTTGTCTATATATTGTGTACTTTTATTTCAAGAACTGATTTAAAATTCCTAAAAGGATGCTATAATAAGTTATTATGCCATTTTACAGACTGAATTAAGTGAATTTCAGGGAGGTATGAAACTTGCCTAAGGCTATCCAGCTACCAAGCGGTAGAAGTGAGAATTAAATCCAGGTATACCTATAAAAAAAAAAAAAAAAAGAAGGCGAGGGCAGCACCAGGGTATGGGGTTGTTAGTTTTATAGGGGTGAGTAATTTCATATGCTGATGAGTGGGAGGAGTATTCCAGCTATTTTGGGGAAGGGGTGGGGATTTCTAGGAATTGAGCCACCGCCCACTTTTTGACCTTTATGGTCATCCTTGGAACTGTCGTGGCACCTGTGGGTGTGTCGCTTAGCTTGCTGATGTGTTACAATGAGTGTATACTGAGGCTCAAGGTCTAGTGGAAGTAGACTCGTCCGCCATCTTGGACCTATTTTGTTCTAATCAGTTTATGTTGTGTCCTCGGGCTATGTAATTCTTTTAAAGGTTGTGCCCTGCCCCCTTTCCTCCTGTTTCATATTGAATATATAATATTTACCAGAGTATGTTTTAATAATTAATACATGATATATTGTATAATTAATTTATATATCATATATATAATGATATCTATAGGTATTTGTTCTAATAAGTCATTAAAAATAAATGAATAAAAAAAAAAGTAAAAAAAAAAAAAGAATGCTCAACATCATTAGTCATTAGGGAAATGCTTATTAAAGCCTCAATAAAATACTACTAAATACCTATTAGAATGTCTAATAGGTGTCTGTAAGAATTAACTACACAAGTGTTAATGAGGATTAGAAACAACTGGAACTCTTATATACTCACTCCTATTGGACATATAAAATAATACAATCAGTTTGGAAAATAATTTTAAAGCTTCTTAAAAAGTTAAACATGTTTCTACCACATGACCCACAAATAGGTATTTACTCAAGAAAGGTGAAAGCATGTGTCCACAAAAAGACTTGTACAGGAATGTTCATAGCAGCTTTATTTTTAATAGACACCAGTTGGAAACAACCTCAGTGCCCATCGACAATGAATAGATAAGTGAATTGTGTGGTATATCCATACAATGAAACACCATCAATAAAAAAGGGATACACTATGGATACACACAACGACATGGATGAATCCCAAAATAATTCAGCAGAGTGAAGAAAGGAAGAAAAAGAAGAGTACGTATTGTGTTATTCCTTTCATAGAAATTTCTAGAAAATGAAACTAATCTATAACAATAGCAGATCAGTGGTTGCATGGGGATTGGGGCAATAGAAAGAGGTGGGAAGAAGGGCTTACAAGGGGGCAGGAGGAAACTTTTGTAGGTACTGAACTTTTTAATTATCTTGATTTTTGTGATAGTCTTGTGTGTATGTGTGTGTGTGTGTGTGTGTGTGTGTGTATGCGTATGTCAAAATTTATCAGGTTGCACCCATTAAATATGTGCAGGTCACGTGTATCAAAATAAAATCATTTAAAACATAATTACCTAAAAACTTTGCTTTTAAGTTGCTCATTGCATAGCAGTAGATAGACAAACATATCATTATTATGCACATGTGCAATTATAGAGAGCTTTGGCAATATGCAGAGGCAAGTCAATCCAGGAATGCTTTCTGTGTGGAGGCATCAAGGAAGGCTATAGAGAGGGATGGTTAGTGAAGTGCAGGGGCTCTAAAACCATCCATTTAAGACAGGCTTGGAGATATACTTAGAAGCCAGATGGTTAAAGGGCTTGTTTGCCATATTAGGAAGATATAGGGCAAGGAGAGAAGTAGGACCCATGAATACATTATCACTAATAGTCACAATTTTTGGTGGAGGCCTGATTTTCTTGATAAATTTATGATTCACAAATCTAGTCATTTAGAGGTCATTGGGCCTTGATTGAATGAATAGCCTCATTCTTTTGCCCTTTACTCTGATATTATCCACTGCATGTCCTAGAAAAATATGTACTAACACAAGTGTGTTGGTTCCCTTTCTAATAGGACTGGAGAGTTTATTCCAGTCAGGACTAACAATTTGTCTTTGTCCTTTTGCATTGTCTTTCTTGCAACTTATCTTCTTTGAATGTAGTAAAAATACATTTTTTTCCTGCTTAGCAAGATACATTAAACTTTTCTCTTAAACTTGTCTAAATAATGTAGTGTAACATATCAATTTGTTTAAATATATAGGGAAGGAATATTTGTGGTAACCTACTCAAACCATTATGGTAACTATCCCAAGTCTAATTTGCATTCAGATGACTTTTAGGTGGGATGAGTAGAAGAAGGAGAGAAAACAGTAGGAGGAAAAGCAGAGGAGGAGAAGGAAGCAGAATGAGAGGGTGAAACTCCACCATTAAATGCTTAGTAAATAATGTAATAAAATTGCTATCAAAGTCCTTTCTTGAGTATTTATTAAAACCTATATTTTAATCCATTTGTCCTAGTTTTGTAATTGCAAAAGAGCCAGAAGAAGATTTACACGTTTTAGTTTTCATTCTATATTATTCTCTCCAAAGTACAAATAAGTCAAATATATGGATTTTCTTTTTTAAATCCTCAGAAAGGAAATAAAATTTTTGCTATTGTATAAAGAAACAGGCTCTGACTCTCAATAACTTAAAATAGCTAATTTTCCTGGTACTTTATTGCTTTATTTATCTCCTTTTATTTAGTCCCCATAGAAACCTACCAAGTCATTTTTGTTAGACCTATTTAGAGATGAAGGAAATGGAGAAGTAGAGATTACCTAGATTGCTCAGTCAAATAGCTAATACAGGTTTCCCCTGCTATCTGAAGGTAGAGCATTTCTAAGAAAACTTTCATAAATTGAAATGGCATAAAGTAAAGAAGTAATTACCTTAGGACACATCTTGCTAACTGATGTGCAAAATAAATCAAGATATAAGCACAGATGCTCACAGACACAGTTCAAAGTTGTGACAGCTTGGTGATTATAGTTAATAATGCTGCATTGTATACTTAAAAGTTGCCTAAAGAGTAAATCTTTAATGCTCTGACCACACACACAAAATGTAATTACAGAAGGTGATGGATGTGTTAACTAACCTTATTGTGATAATCATTTTGCATTATATACATGTATCAAATCATCAGCTTGTACTCCTTAACTTACACAATGTTATATGTCAATCATATCTCAATAAAGCTGGAAAAAATGTACCAATTGGGTTTAAGAATATATAGGTAGAAATTGGAAAGTGAAAGGGCAGTGAACTCGAAGACAGTCAATAGAAATTTTCTAATATGAATCTCAGAGAGAGAATATAATGTTTTTTAAAATAGAGCTTCACGTGGAAGTGAAGCTCTAGCAATCCCACTACTGGGCATATACCTTGAGAAAACATAATTCAAAAAGAGTCATGCACCACAATGTTCTTTGCAGTGCTATTTACAATAGCCAGGACATGGAACCAATGTAAATGCCCATCAACAGATGAATGGATAAAGAAGATATGGCACACATATGCAATGGAACATTACTCAACCATAAAAAGGAACAAAACTGGGTCATTTGTAGCAAGGTGGATGGACCTAGAGTCTGTCATACAGAAATAATTAAGTCAGAAAGAGAAAAATAAATACTGTATGCTAAAGCATATATATGGAATCTAAAAAAATAAAAATGGTACTGATGAACCTAGTTGCAGGACAGGAATAAAAAAGGTAGACATAGAGAATGGACTTGACACGGGGTGGGAAGCTGGGCAAAGTGAGAGTATCATCGACATATATACACTACTGAATGTAAAATAGCTAGTGGGAAACAGTGGCATAGCACAGGGAGATCAGCTTGGTTCTTTGCGATGACCTAGAGGGGTGGGATAGGGAGGATGGGATGGAGGCTCAAGAGGGAGGGGATATGGGGACATATGTATGCATATGGCTGATTCACTTTGGTGTACAACAGAAATTAACACAGTATTGTGAAGCAATTATACTCCAATAAAGATCTATTTAAAAAAAAGAAAAAAATAGAGCTTCAGTGGTTTGTGGGACAATATCAGTCTAAAATATATGTCCCTGGAATCCCAGAAGTAGAAGAGAAAATATGGGGCAAAAAATAATAGCCAAATATTTCCTAAATTTTGTGGAAAACATGAACTTATATATCCAAAAGGTTTAAAGAACCCCAATTAAGACAAGTACAAAGAAAATAGTACCTAGGCATATCATAGTCAAATTGCTGAAAATTAAAGATAAAATCTTGAAAGCACCCAGAAAAAAAAGATATTATATACAGGATAACACTAGCTAGATCTTTATTTGGGAAAAAATGAATGTCAAAATTTGAAGGAATGACATTTCTAAAGTTCTGGAAGAAAAAAAAGCTGTCAACATAGGGTTTTACATCATCAGAAATATCCTCAAAAATGAAGGTGCATAAAAGACATTTTCAGGTACAGGAAGGCTGAGAGATTTCATTGCCAGAAGACATATATCACAAGAAACGGGAATAGGGATTATGGTAGGCATATGGCATTCCAAAGATGTCCATGTCTTATGCCCTGAAAACTGAATATGCTACATTACATGACAAAGGGGAATTAAATAAGTAGATGGAATTAATGTTGTTAATCAGCTGACCATCAGGGCAGGATGGGGGGAGGAGGGACAGGAAATGTAATCACAGAGTCCTTAAATACAGAAGAGGGAGGCAAAAGAGGAAGTTTCAAAGTGACAGTATGGGGAAAGACTCAACTGGCTATTACTGGCTTTGAAGATAAAAGAAGGCCAGAAACCAAAATATGTTTGCAGCTACTAGAAGCTGGAAAATGCAACAAAATGAGTTGTCTCCTAGAGTCTCCAAATAGGAATATAATCCTGTTCTACATTGATTTTAGCAGAGTAAGACCCATTTCAAACTTCTAACCTACAGAATTCTAAAGCAATAAATTTGTATTCTTTGATGCTACAAATTTTGGGGTAGTTTGTTAAAATTAATACAGAAATAATTCAGCCTGAAGACATTAACACTAGATAAAAACTTGGAACTATGAGAAGGAATGAGAGGAGTATAGGAAATGGTAAATAACTGAGTAAGTATAAAAGAGCATCTGTTAATTCTGCCCTTAAATTTTTTGAAAAACTAACGATCATTTAACACAAACCTTACAATGTTTTATATGGAATTATAATGTATTTGGATGTAAAATATATGACAAGAACAGCACAAAGAATGGGGGAGATAAAATGAAATTATATTCTTGCATGTGTCTTAACTTTTATGTGATATGGTACAATATTAACTCCATGTAGACAGTGATATGTTAAGGATATCTATTATAAGACCAAGGGAATCAGTAAAAGATGTTTTAAAAGGTACAGCTGAAAGAAAATATTAGAATTAAAATGAAATACTAAAATAAAAAATCTTAAAAGAATCCAAGTAAGAGCAACTACTCCATTTTCAAAGTTTTTGAAATGCGCCCTTTCCTTCCTCCTCTTCCACCTCTCTGAGGTCTCACTCTCATCTGCAGGGGCACAGAGCCAGGTGTGGTCCATCTGGGTGGGCTGTGTGGGCTTTGGGGTAGAGCACACTGCCACTCGGGGCAGGTTCTTTGTGGAGGAAAGCAGGGGGGTCACCCACGGCACCCCAGCCACCCTGAGGATGCTCAGGTGTCTGGCAACCCAGCCACTGCACATCACAAACAGCACATATCTGAATGACAAATCCCTCCTGCTGATGGAGAGATGCCAAAATCTGCACTTGGCTTAGAGACCTTATCGAACAAAATGAGAAACTGTGTGGTTGACCGGGTGTCAGGCCTGAGTGTCAGGCCTGAGCCTCTGAGGTGGGAGACCCAAGTTCAGGACATCGGATCACCAGAGACATCAGGGCCCCACGAAATATCAATCAGTGAGAGTTCTCCCAGAGGTCTCCAGCTCAATACTAAGACACAGCTCACCTAACAGCCAGCAAGCTCCAGTGCTGGATGCCCCAAACCAAACAATTAGCAAGACAGGAACACAACCTCACCCATTAGCAGAGAGGCTGCCTAAAATAATGCTAAGTTTACAGACATGCTAAAACACTCCACCAGACACAGCTCTGCCCATTAGAAAGACAAGATCCAGACCCACCCACCTAAACACAGGCACCAGTCCCCTCCACCAGGAAGCATATATAAGCCACAGAAACAACTTCACCCACAGGGGGCAGACACCAAAAACACCGGGAACTACGAACTTTCAGCCTGTGAAAAGGAGACCACAAACACAGTAAGTTAAGCAAAATGAGAAGACAGAGAAATACACAGCAGATGAAAGAGCAAGATAAAAACCCACCAGAAGAAATAAATAAAGAGGAAATAGGCAGTCTACCTGAAAAATAATTCAGAGTAATGAGAGTAAAGATGATGCAAAATCTTGAAAACAGAATGGAGAAAATACAAGAAACATTCAACAAGGACGTAGAAGGACTGAAGAGCAAACAAACAATGATGAACAACACAATAAATAAAATTAAAAATTCTCTACAAGGAATCAATAGCAGAATAACTGAGGCAGAAGAATGGCTAAGTGACCTGGAAGATAAAATAGTGGAAATAACTACCACAGAGCAGAATAAAGAAAAAAGAATGAAGAGAATTGGGGACAGTCCCAGAGACATTTTGGGCAACATTAAATGCACCATCATTGGAATTATAGAGGTCCTAGAAGAAGAAGAGAAAAAGAAAGAGTCTGAGAAAATATTTGAAGAGATTATAGTCAAAAACTTCCCTAACATGGGACTGGAAATAGTCAATCAAGTCTAGGAAGTGCCAAGCACTTTATAGCAATACAATCCTACCTCAAGAAACAAGAAAAATCTCAAATAAACAACCTAAACTAGAACCTAAAGCAATTAGAGAAAGAAGAACCAAAATATCCCAAAGTTAGCAGAAGGAAAGGAATCATAAAGATCACATCAGAAATAAATGAAAAAGAAATGAAGGAAAAGATAGCAAAGATCAATAAAACTAAAAGCTGGTTCTTTGAGAAGATAAACAAAATTGATAAACCAATAGCCAGACTCATCAAGAAAAAAAGGGAGAAGACTCAAATCAACAGAATTAGAAATGGAAAAGGAGAAGTAACAACTGACACTGCAGAAATACAAGGGATCATGAGAGATTACTGCAAGCAACTCTATGCCAATAAAATGGAAAACCTGGATGAAATGGACAAATTCTTAGAAAAGCACAACCTTCTGAGACTGAATCAGGAAGAAATAGAAAATATTAACAGACCAATCACAAGCACTGCAATTGAAGCTGTGATTAAAAATCTTCCAACATGGACTTCCCTGGTGGCGCAGTGGTTGAGAGTCCGCCTGCCAATGCAGGGGGCAGGTGACACGGGTTCGTGCCCCAGTCCAGGAAGATCCCACATGTTGTGGAGCGGCTAGGCCCGTGAGCCATGGCCACTGAGCCTGCGCGTCTGGAGCCTGTGTTCTACAGCGGGAGATGCCACAACAGTGAGAGGCCCACGTACCACAAAAACAAACAAACAAAAAAATCTTCCAACAAACAAAAACCCAGGACCTGATGGCTTCACAGGCAAATTCTATCAAACATTTAGGGAAGAGCTGACACCTATTTTTCTCAAACTCTTCCAAAATATAGCAGAGGGAGGAACACTCCCAAATGCATTCTACGAGGCCACCATCACCCTGATACCAAAACCAGACAAAGATGTCACAAAAAAAGAAAATTACAGACCAATATCTCTCGTGAACATAGATGCAAAAATCCTCAACAGAATACTAGCAAACAAAATGCAACAGCATGTTAAAACACCATGATCAACTGGGATTTATTCCAGGAATGCAAGGATTCTTCAATATACGCATATCAATCAACGTGATACACCATATTAACAAATTGATGGATGAAAACCATATGATTATCTCAATAGATGCAGAAAAAGCTTAAACAAAATCCAACACCTATTTGTGATAAAAACTCTCCAGAAAGTAGGCATACAGGGAACTTAGCTCAACATAAAAAAGACCATATATGACAAACCCACAGTGAACATTGTTCTCAATGGTGAAAAACTGAAACCATTTCCTCTAAAATCAGGAAAAAAACAAGGTTCCCCACTCTCACCGTTATTATTTAACATAGTTTTGGAAGTTTTAGCCATAGCAGTCAGAGGAGAAAAAGAAATAAAAGAAATCGAAATCAGCAAAGAAGTAAAACTGTCTTTGTTTGCAGATGACATGATACTCTACATAGAGATTCCTAAGGATGCTACCAGAAAGATGCTACCAGAAAACTACTGGAGCTAATCAATGAATTTGGTAAAGTAGCAGGATACAAAGTTAATGCACAGAAACCTCTTACATTCCTATACACTAATGATGAAACATCTTAAAGGGAAATTAAAGAAAAACTCTCATTTACCATGCATCAAAAGACTAAAATACCTAGGAATAAACCTACAAAAGGAGACAAAAGACCTGGATGCAGAAAACTATAAGACACTCATGAAATAAATTAAAGACGGTGCAAAGAGATGGAGAGATATAACATGTTTTTGGATGGGAAGAATCAGTATTGTGAAAATGAGTATACCACCCAAAGCAATCTACAGATTCAATGCAATCCTTATCAAACTATCAATGGCATTTTTCACAGAACTAGAACAAAAAATTTTACAATTTGCATGGAAACACAAAAGACCCCAAATAGCCAAAGCAATCTTGGAAGGAAAAATGGAGCTGGAGGGATCAGGCTCTCTGATTTCAGACTATACTACAAAGCTGCAGTAATCAAGACAGTATGGTACTGGCACAAAAACAGAAAGATAGATCAATGGAACAGGATAGAAAGTCCAGAGATAAACCCACACAAATATGGTCACCTTATGTTTGATAAAGGAGGCAAGAATATACAATGGAGAAAAGACAGCCTCTTCAGTAAGTGGTGCTGGGAAACTGGACAGCTAAATGTAAAAGAATGAAATTAGAACACTTCCTAACACCATACACAAAAATAAACTTGAAATGGATTAAAGACCTAAATATAAGGCCAGACACTATAAAACTCTTAGAGGAAATCATAGGCAGAACACTCTATGACATAAATCACAGCAAGATTCTTTTTGACCCACCTCCTAGAGCAATGGAAATAAAATCAAAAATAAACAAATGGGACTTAATGAAACTTCAAAGCTTTTGCACAGCAAAGGAAACCATAAACAAGATGAAAAGGCAACCCTCAGAATGGGAGAAAATATTTGCAAATGAAACAACTGACAAAGGATTAATCTCCAAAATTTACAAGCAGCTCATGCAGCTCAATATCAAAAATAAAACAAAACAAAACAAAAAAACCCAACAACAACCAAATCCAAAAATGGGCAGAAGAACTAAACAGACATTTCTCCAAAGATGATATACAGATTGCCAACAAACACATGAAAAGTTGCTCAACATCAGTAATCATTAGAGAAATGCAAATCAAACCCACAATGAGATATCACCTCACACCAGTCAGAATGGCCATCAAATAATCTACAAACAATAGATGCTGGATAGGGTGTGGAAAAGGGAACCCTCTTACACTGTTGGTGGAGATGTAAATTGATAGAGCCACTATGGAGAACAGTATGGAGGTTCATTAAAAAACTAAAATTAGAACTACCAAAAGACCCAGCAATCCCACTCCTGAGTATATACCCTGAGAAAACCATAATTCAAAAACAGTCATGTACCACAATGTTCATTGCAGTACTATTTACAATAGCCAGGACATAGAAGCAACCTAAGTGTCCTTCAACCAATGAATGGATAAAGAAGATATTACATGTATATACAATGGAATATTAGTCAGCCATAAAAAGAAAAAAAATTGAGTTATTTGTAGTGAGGTGGATGGAGTTCGAGTCTGTCATACAGAGTGAGGTAAGTCAGAAAGAGGAAATCAAATACTGTATGCTAACACATATGTATGGAATCTAAAAAAAAAAAAAGTTCTGATGAACCTAGGGGCAGGACTGGAATAAAGATGCAGACGTAGAGAATGGACTTGAGGACATGGGGAGTGGGAAGTGTTATCTGGGACGAAGTGAGAGAGTTACATTGACATATATACACTACCAAATGTAAAATAGATAGCTAGTGGGAAACAGCTTCTTTGCACAGGGAGATCAGCTCAGTGCTTTGTGACCACCTACAGGGGTGGGATAGGGAGGGGGTAAGGAGATGCAAGCAGGAGGGGATATGGGGATATACGTATACATATATCTGATTCACTTTGTTATACAGCAGAAACTAACACAGCATTTTAAAACAATTATACTCCAATAAAGATGTTAAAAAAATGTTACCTAGCCATCTTAAAAAAAGAAAGAATCCATGTAATGCAAAAGGTGGCAGAAAAGGAGAAATGAATAAATCAACAAAAAAAATAGAATAGAAAACAAATAGCAAAAGGTTATATTTAAACTGAAATATATTAACATTTACCATAAACATAAACGAATTTAGCTTTCCAATTAAAAGTTACACATTATCAAACTAGCAAAAAAAAATAGACAAATGTGATAGAGTGTCATAAAGTACTAGTATAAAAATATTGTGTTAGTTAGGGAGATTAGGATATGATGCAGTGACAAACAGACCCAGAGTTTTAGTGGGTAACAAAGAAAAGTCTTATTTCTTGCTCACACAAAATCCTTTATGGATCTAGCTGTTTCTCTGTGACAACTATTTTTCATATGGCAGTTTGGCAAGCCAGGATATTGGAACTTCACTATGCTGGAGCTTCACCATCTGGAACATGTGACCCTAATTGATGTGGAAAGGAAAGAGAAGGTTGGAGAATCGCCAACCAGTCCTTAATTGCTTATACCTTCAAGTGACACAAAATATTTCCACTCACTTTTCACTGGCTAAAGCAAGTTGTGTAGCCATGTCTAACATCAAAGCCTGGAAAAGTAGTCTTTTATATTCATGGAAGGGGGGGATTTGGATATAATAATGAATATTAATAATGCCTACCTTATATGCACAGTCTTATGCTTGGGAGGCACTTAGGAAGTGGGGCCTAATATAGTATAGGTGCCTTCTAAAGAAAGGGAAAAGTAAATTCCAGACAGAAAGAACCACATGTGCCAAGGTATGAAGATGTTGGGATAATTGTTCTGTAGAAAGAGGGGTGGATGGAAGAATACCTAAACTGTAGCTAGGACATAGGCCATGAAGTGTCTCTTTAAATCAGGCAAATAGATGCTGGGTTTGCAGTTATCAAGAATATAAGAATATAAAGAATATAAAGGATTTTTACACCAAATTATTGGTCAGTAAGAAAACAATGATTCATAAAGTTCTTGAAGCAAATTAGAACCAGGGAAATAGTTTCCCAACTTGTAGAAACTTAGCAGAAGTTAGAGGAGCATGTGGAAAAAAGTGATCATCTATAGCGTAATTCTCAGACCTCAGAGTTCACACTTCACTCAGAAAGAAAAAAATCATTCTTGCTATCTTCTAGGGAGAAATACTTTTCATATTCTTTCCCCCCAACTAACACTGAATAAGTAGGATTGCTAGACTTAGTAATGTTTCCAACTTCTTTTTTCCTTTTGAAGATTTTCTAGGCATGGTAGGAGGCATCTCTGGCTCCTGCCAGGACCCAGGAGGGTTTCACTCCAGGACTGATTGGTGTAACATGTGAAGTGACTGGAGGGCAGATTGTGTTCTGCCTGCATGCTGCAAGTGCTCATTAAATGTTCAACACAAACAACATCAAAAGGGTGTTTTCTCTTTCATGCCATTGGTACAAATCTTGTGGACCAGATTGGAGATTTCAAGAGAATTCATCTAAGCTACACATGTTCTTTGGAAAGCAAAAAATATGCATGTAGCCAGGCATCTGAGCCAAAAGGACATATTTCTTTGGTTCTATTGCAGTTATTTCATAGATTCTTGTATTCTTTTCTTGAGGGGGAAGGTGATCAACAAATAGTACAGTAAAATCATAGAATGTTAGATTTTCAAAGAAACTTAATGTTTATCTGACCTGAATATCATTTTACAAATGGGAAAAATGATTTGCTTAAAAGTCACATAGCTGGTAAAACTAGCACTAGAACCAAGGTCTGTTCTCTTCCTTATGATCTTTCTTACGTTTTAGGGAAATTTTATTTTTAAATTAGTCACATAATTGTTATTATTAACTGTCCATACTACTTTGATTTACTCACATATTTACCTTTTTTTTTTTTTTTGGTTATTACTATTTCCTACATACCACTGCTAACTTCTCAGTTTAATTTCTACTGACCCAAGTATAATCCTTAAGTTGGAACTCTGTTAGGATCTGTTGATGAAAACTTTATCAAAGTGTGCCTTAAAGTATCTTTATTTCATATTAATCATTTAAAGATTGTTTAACTGAGTGTGGGATTTTGAATATAGAATTTTTATGTGAGTATAAAAGATTGATCTTTTGCTTTCAGAATTTAAAAAAACATTATTTCATTGCTGTCTGGTCTTTATTGTCACTAATGAGAAGACTGCTGTCATTGTAATTGTGCTCTTTTGTACAGAACTGTCTTTTCCCTTTGGTTATTTTTAAGATTTTATCCTGGGGCTCAAAAGTTTCTCTATTATGTGTTTAGATAAAGATGGGTTTTTTTTAATTATCTTCTAATTTACTTTTTTTTCTGTCAACTCTCACTTTCTGTTACTATTATTGGATATATGTTGAAATTTTCCATTCTCTCTTCCATATTTCTCTAAACTTTCACATATTCTGTTTCTTTATTTTCTTCCCAGTTCTAGCTTCCAGTTCCCTAATTCTCTCTTCAGCTGTGTCTAATATGTTATTTCATTCCTCTACTGAGCTTAATTTCAGTAACTATGCCTTCATTTTTAGAAACTTGATTTATTTCATTTTCTAATTTGCCTGATCATTTTTATTGTCTTGTTCTTTCACTGTAATTTTTCCTATTTTATCTCTTTAATAATTTTAAACATACTTATTTTGTTAATACCTTATTGTTCTATAAGTTTGGATTCTTGGGGTGCTAATTTTTCTTTTATCATACCTACATTCTTCCTGGTGGTTTGTTTCTTATTGTGGTTTTTAATTTTTCATTGAGCTCACTTTTAGTGAGGATTAATTCTATTGGAATTGAATGCAATTTTATTTGAGGAAATGTTGCTAAAAAGTGGTTCTACATTTGCTTGTGCCAGATACTCTGAGAGTCTTCCTGTTACATAATCAGTTTTATGTTGAGCTCTCAGCATTGGTATTCCTACACTATAGAAACTAAAATCTTTGGAAATGCAGAAAAATTCCACTTAGACTCTGTTCTAGAAGAGAATTAGAGCTAGGGAGGAAGGGTAGATGGGTCACTTGAAAAGGATATGTAGATCTACCAGATGCCATTTCTAGTTCTTTTGCATAGAGAACTGAGCTCATTAGTATCCAGCATGTTAATTTCTGAAAAATCTGGAGGGAAGACAGTCTCATCCTTGCCAAAATGTCTTCATTCCAACATCGGCAACAAGTAGCAGCTTGTATTCCAAAGCACACAGAGCTGAAAAAGCCATGTTCTGTACTTAACCCTCCCCAAATGTTCAAGCTGCTCTTCTCTTCGTTGAAACTGAGTGCACAAGACATTCATAAATATGGTTAGCATGTTAGAATGATAAGTTCTAATTTCCTGCTACACCTTATGTTGGCCTCTTGAAGGTTTCTTGGTTTACCTTGATTTCTTGATTTCTTACATTTGGTTTCTTGGTAGTACCTCTCAGGTGGGATTAGATGCAGGTATCTTATGGCTCCCATAGCAAGGGACTGATTTAAAAGTTGAAGGCTATGTTCTATTGGTACTTGTTTGACATTAAGAATGACAACAATAATTAACATTTATTAAGACTTCATATGGGCCAGTTACTTTATTAAGACTTCATATGGGCCACGTAAATGCTTTACATTTATTATGTCATTTAATCATTCCAAATCTCCTAGTTGCTCTCCTTTACAAACCAGAAAAATGTGACTTGAAGAGTTTAATAACTTGCATGTGGTCATGGACTTTTGGAATTTGGATCTGAGTTCAGGCAATCTGATTCCTGCTTCACACTCTTAAACTCAATGCATGTTGCTGCTACTGCTACTGTTACCTCTTATTCTAGCAATGTTCTATTGAGACAAAATTTTTAAAGCAATGAACAGCTATTTTCAGAGTCATATCAGCATTTATAAAACACATTAATGTTCTATAACCATTTCAATTTCAACATTTGTCCTATTTCCCCAAATGTCACTGACTGAGTATATGTATTTTTCAGATAGCACTTGCTCCTAGAGGCAGCTGAGAAGTCTTTTGTTTGTTATTGAGTCCTGAGTTTCAGTTTGAAAAATGGTTTCCATAAGGCTTCTCAGTTGTTGCAAAAATTTAAAATAATACTTAAGGGAAATAAGCACTGTGTTGGCAGCTGTTAGCTCTCCCAGTGTTTTCTGGGACAGAGTGACTAAATGATAAAGAATTAACTGCTTTTTTAGTCATTCAGCTTCCCCCAAATCTAAGCATCACCTCACCAATTTCCTCATGTTTTCTTCATCTGCTCAACTTTGTGCACTGCCTTGTGTGGTGGAAAATGATGTGCCAGGAACAGCAGCTGAGGCAACTCATAGCAAAAATAGTGTACTTTCCAGAGAATGATAGAAAAAAATGAAGTAAATTCCATTTTATAAAAATTAGGGTTTTTTTTCTATTGTAAAAGCACATGATTATTCAAGAAAATTTCGAAAATGTAGAAAAGAAAACTCTACTTCAGTTCTTTCAGCCAAGACAATCACTGTTAATAGAGTTAATCACTGTTAATAGAGTTGTGTATTTCCACCTTGTCTCTTTTATTTGTTTGGTTTTTATATTTTCTAGTTACTATCATACCATAGAATCAGATCTGTTTAGAGTTTTGTTTTGCCTAATATTATAACAAGTGTTTTTCCAGTTATTCCCTATATGAATACACACACACTGCCCATGTTTAGCATGGGGGTACAGTGGTAAACAAGATAAAAATGAAAAAAATCTAGGCAAGATAGACAGTAAACAAATAAATGTGAACTATAGTTTCAGGTAGTGACATGCATCTCTGCATTAAAACAACTGAAATGAGGTAAGGGGGTGAGGTGGGCTGGGTCAGATGGAAGGGCCAGGGAGGTGGCAGTTGAATGGAGGTTTGAGTGGACACAGAAAGCGAGGAGGGCAAGAGCCTTCCAGGAAGACTGAGGGAAAGTGCCAGGGCCTGGGGCAGGGACATGCTTGTCATTTACAGATGGATGGGAGGCCAGCCAGGGAGAGTGCAGTGAGAGAGGGCTGGAAGGAGGAGGTGTACTCAGGGAGGTGCGCAAGGTCAAATTACACAGAACCTGGTAGGTGAACATAAGGAGTTTGGATTTTATTTTGAGTATAAAAGGAATATCTTGGAGGGCTTTTGAGCACAGCAATGACTTGATATGACCTATAGTTTCAGAAGGTCATTCTGGTTGCTCTGTGGAGGTTTAATTGTGGGTGATCAAGAATGTACACATTTAGACCAGTTTCTCTACTATGGACTGAATTGTGTCCCTCTCAGAATCACATGTTGAAGTCCTAACACCCAATGTGCTTATATTTGGAGATGGGGCCTTTAAGGAGGTAACTAAGGTTAAACTAAGTCATAAGGGTGGGACCTTAATCTAAAAGAATTAATGTCCTTACAAGAAGAGAGAGACTAGAGCATTCACTTTCTTCCCATGCACACAGAGAAAAGACCATGTGAGGACACAGCAGAAAGGTGGTGTCTGAAAACCAGGAAGGGGTCCTCACCGGAAACCCAGTTGGCTGGCACCTTGATCTTGGACTTTTAGCCTTCAGAATTGTGAGAAAATAAAATTCTGTTGTTTAAGTTACATAGTCTGTGGTATTTTGTTATGGCAGCCCAAGAGGACTAATATAAAAACCTTATATGAAAAGGACTTGGGAAGATTTTTTTATTTGTTTTGTTTTGTAGACCCATGCTCAATGCATGAATCAGTGGACAATGCAGCTGTTAGAACAGCTAAAGCCACCATGGCCTGAACTGCTGGTGTTTGTCCCCATCCAGGGAGAGGATAGAGCCCCTGCACTCTGCACAGGTCAAACCACATCTGAAGATTGTGTACACCTGTGGTGCCACATTTTGAGACAATGGATACAGGGATACCAGTAGGGGAGAGAATTCTAGAAATCACATTGTATGTGAAACAGTTCAAGGAACTAAGGATGTCCAAAATGGAGAAAAGGAAGCTGGGAGTACATAGAAATGCTCACCTCCAGGATTGAAAGGGTAGCACCAACATCAAGGAGAGGAATTTTTAGGCAATCAGATTTTACCCAAACATGAAAGATCCTTCTTGCAGTTATTTAAAACTGGAAAACATTACCTAGGAAAGAAATAATCTCCCTACCTCTTGAAGTGACCATCTCAGGCTAAATAAATATGTGAAAATATTTGTAAGTGTTTTATATGAATTTTATACAAATATACAAAAAATATTTGTAAGGTGCCCAGCACAGTGGATTTCTTCTTCCTTTGAGAGGACAGCCATACTTTGATACATATGCATTGCAAGACATAAACCAGAAAACAGACTGTTCATGGGACCGGGCACTCAGGTTGTATTACAGAGGTAACTATACATGTCTCAATATTGTGCAGAAATCAAAGTACATTGCCAGGCTCCAAATATGCCGCATCCTTTATTCAGTTGAGCAGTTCTTGATTTGGAAAGTTTGCTCCCAGACAAACAAATATTCAGATTATGGATTTTGATATTGCTCTTCATATTTGTGGAGTAATGAGTCTACTCTGTTTTCAATATTGAAATCATTTTAGGAACAGAATACAAAGAAGTGAACTTCCATAAATAAAATAACATTGTTTTTATGATTATAAATGTAATGCTTGTTCATGGTAGAAAATACAGAAAAGTACACAGAATAAAAATAGTCACCCAGATTCCATCTCTAAGAGATAATCATGGTTAACATTTTAGTGTATTTAATGTCAGTCATTTTTACTATGTATAACCATATGTGTATTACATACATACATACATCCCTTTTTAAATTAAAATTGGGTCATGTACTTTTCACAATATATAACACATTATGAGCAGTGCCCTACATTATCAAAAAATTTGAAAATGTAATTTTTTAACAACTGTGCCATATTCAATGCATGAATTTACCACAATCACAATAAATTTCAACATTTGCCCCTTGAATGTTTACAGTGTTGCCAACATTTCACTGTTATAACTGCCACCCTGATCAACGTTCTTGTACAAATATCTTTGAATACATCTTTTATTATTTTATTAAGCTAATTGCAAAGCATGGAATTAATGGGTCCATGTATCTAATCTGTAAACTTCTTGATAGAAATTGTGTCAAATTGCCCTCTAGAAAGATTGCATGAGTTTACATTTGCATTGTTGGTACATAATGCTGCCAATTTCCAGTTCGTCCATCAATTCTAAGATGTTCTGTAAAAAAATAATTTTGCCATTTTTGATAAGCCAAAGTGGACTTTCAGTTTCACTATAATTTTTCTGATTAGCAAAATTTATTTTTTTCCTTCTATGTGGTTATGTGATTTAAATTTTTTTTTGTTAAGTTTTTTCATGTTCTTTGCTATTTTTTCTATTGGCATTTGTCTTTTTCTCATTAATTTGTAAGGGCACTCCACAACGTAAATAAATTAACTCTTTGTTATGTTTTTTTTTTTTTTTTCCTGTACACGGGCCTCTCACTGCTGTGGCCTCTCTCGTTGCGGAGCACAGGCTCCGGATGCGCAGGCTCAGTGGCCATGGCTCATGGGCCCAGCCACTCCATGGCATGTGGGATCTTCCCGGACTGGGCCACGAACCCGTGTCCCCTGCATCGGCAGGCAGACTCTCAACCATTGCGCCACCAGGGAAGCCCCTGTTATGTACTTTTTTGAGTTTATCATTTTTCTCTTAATTTTTCACCATTGTTGAAGAAGTTTTTCAAGGAACTTTTTTATTAAAACCATGTATCTTTTCTTTTGTAATTATTTTTCTATTCAATTTATGCTTAGAAAGTTCTTTCCAACCTTAAAATTAGACAAATGTTCAGCTATATTTTATTCTATATTTTTATAACATTTAAAATCTTTTTCCCCACTTTCTCCCATTATGTCTTTTAAATATACAATGAGGTATGAATCTAACTTAATTATTTCCCAAATGGTTAACTAGTTGCCCCACACTATTTACTGAATATTCCTTTCTCCTCAACTACCTGAGGTACCACCAGAAGTGTATCAATTCATACACTATTACTATACTTTTATAATTATTTGAGTTTTATAGTAAGTTTTATTAATTAATCTTTTGAGTGGTATTTATACAAGATTGGCAAAATGTCATTATTGAAGCTGGGTAATGGGCACATGGGAGTTCATCATGGGTGTTCTCTTACTTTTCCTTTGTATTTAAAATGTCTCTAATAAAATGAGTTTATTACAGTTATAGTTATAGAAAGTCTAAGCCTACATACTAGAACTCCTATATCTCCCTCAAATCCAATATTCAGTTAATTATTACCAAAGCCTAAGATGGGCCTTAAAAGCTCATTCCTGCTCCTTCAGCTCAGGCAGCTCTCTTTTCTTTCCTAGACCTCTTGCCCATGTACTCACTGCTCCAGCTGTCCTCACATCAGACCATTTTGCGATGCCCTCCTTTTTGCACTGGGCTCCTTTCCTGTCAACCCGAACCATGCACTCTGGAATCTGGCCTTAGCACACTAGTTACTCTTCTCTGAACTCGCTCTGCTGCATCTCACCTTGGTTAGCTCTCTCCCTCTAAAAAGCATCTGCCCTCCTTGTTCACCTGGCAAACTTGTGTGGCCCCTTCAATACTCAAAGGAGGCCCCAGGCTTAGGTAGCCTTCCTTGGGACTGCACCACACCCCCAGCCCCAGCAAGCTGGATGCTCTCTCCTTGAGGTTCCCAGCATTGAATAGACTACAGTGTATTTGTTTATGCAGCTAGTATTAAAGGGATCCGAGAGTCATGTTTATTTGTTTAACCTCAGTCCCTAGCAAGGGTCAATGAATAGTTGATATGTAAATAAAAATAAAAGGAAAATCTGATTTCTAAACCCACATGAAAGAAACAATTATCTTAAATTGGAATTTAATTGTGGTAATTTTTCTGTTTCTTATTTCCCAAGTATGGTCGCACCTCCAGGTTCTATCCTAATGAGATGCAAATTTACCATGAAGCTAATGGAGTTTAAGTTTCAGAGCCCCTCATAGTACACACTCCTTCCCAGACCCTAGGAGGAGCCTGGAAATATGCTCACATTAGTCATATGATATTGTAATATTTGCAAAATACAGATCTCTTCCCTCCCATTTCCCTTTCTGGTTGGTTGGTGATAGAGTGAGCATGGGTACTTCTGGGATTCAGCTAAGGAAAGGCTGAATTAGAAGTATAGCAGGGAGTTCCCTGGAAGTCCAGTGGTTAAGACTCTGTGCTTCCAGTGCTGGGGGCATGGGTTTGATCCCTGGTTGGAGAACTAAGATCCCACATGTGCTCAGTGTGGCCTAAAAAATAAAAATTATAAACAAAAAAGTATAGCAATTTGAATGTGATCCAGTCTATTTATATGATTTGCAGTCATTTCTGTGTACAGTTAAGCTATGATTAGCCAACCTGGTGTAGGAAATGCAACTCCTTCTACCCACTCTGACTCATCTGATCTCGTGACACAAAATTGCAGGGCCACATGTCCTATGGTGATGTGAATGTGTCCTGAGGCACCTATCATAATATGTGAGTACTAGCAAAGGAGCATGGTTTAATATCAAAAGCTCACCTGTGAAAAATCTTTCTAATCATTAGATATGTGCAACATTAGTCAAACAGATATTCTTGCCTATTGGGGAATGTTTAAAATATAATGTACACTATTATATTAAAGTTTTTTGATGGGAATTGAACAAAAGAGAATTTCTCAGAATTTCTGTTTGCAGGGCATACCCCCATAGTGGTGCGACCACCAGTGATGACCTCTGTAGGAAAAGTTGTGGCTTTGTCTGTGTCAATATCTAAACTTGACATTTCTGGAACAGTGATGAGTGATGAAGTTGAAGGAAACTTTTTAAAACTACCAATAACTAAACAAATGCTCATCAGCCATGCTCCAAAATTGAATTATCTTTCTATTCTATCAACAGAAAATGATATTATTACAAAATTTTTGCAAATATATACTTGTATTAATCATGTTGCACACAAACTTACTATGTCAAGAAAGCTGGAAGAAAAGGTATAGAGAGATTTTTTGAAAAGAGGTGCTCTTACAACTCACTTTGGATTATGGCATCTAATATCAGACGTCTGCTGAAACAGAGACTGTAACACTTGCTATATTTTTAAAGGGTTATTAGTATTTGGTTCATTTCACTTTCCTGCTCAAAATCCTTCAGTGGCTCCCCACTGCTGACAGAGCTCAGTCTGAGTTCCCTCACCTAATCTGAAATGCCTTCCAGGCATGCTTCCTCCATTTATTTCCCTCAAGCACCAGTTATTCTGCAGTCATTCCTTCTACTCCTAATTCCTCCACTTTGTACATGAATATCCTTCCCTTCAAGATACCACCCAAATCCCACTAGTGCCATATCCCAGAACACTGTTGACTGAGGCAATCTTTTTATATATTCACTTTCTGAGCATTTATTCTCATTATTGCTTGTTTGGCAGAGAGGGGGCCTGGTTCTGTGTCTACTGGGTATGTGACTTGGGGCAATAACTCAATATCTCTGAACTCCCACTCTTCTCATCCGTATAAAGATGGAAATGAGGCTATCTGAGTAATATCACATGGTCATTGTGAAGATTAAATAAGTGAGTACATACAAACCTTGCAGTGCATTGCCTGGCCTTGTGTGGCTGTATGACTGCTTCTCAGGTCCCTCTTTTATCGAGTCTGCATGTGGTGAGGCAAGGAGGTCCCACACTGTGACAGACATTCTGCTTTCTCTATCCTTGCTGCAGCAAGATGACAATGTTCTTACACATTCAAATGGGAAACAAAAACATGGAACTGAGCAACTTTGGCAACCCAGCCCATTTTATCAGTAACTTGTGTATTGTAGCACCCTTCTGAGAATTATTTTTCTTTGTGGTTGGGGCCTCTTTCTGAGAAATGCTCTGTGGTATGTGGTTTGAGGTCCCAGAAGCAGAGAGGAACTATGGACAGGGTCCTACTGCATCTTGTGACACAAGGTGGCTGCACCAATGGAAGGCCAAGTGGAACATATTTGTAGGTTTTCAAAAAAAAGTCTGTTCCTTCCTATTTGGCCTTTGACTCATATTATAGTTTTTTTGCAATGAATTTGTTCTAATCTTTTGAACTAGATTGTAATCTCCCAAAGATAGGAACCCTGTGTGTGACGTATTCCAGGCAGCCAACCTTAGACTGGATGGTTCCCTAACTCCCAGTGACTCTCCCAGGGCCATGTTTAACCCTACCCACATGGCCATCACTCTTTGACCCAAGAATGAAGACACATGGCTCACAGTGTCTAGCATGATACCTGCATCCTTATCTCCAGGCAGTTAGTATGCATCCTTCCCTGAGTCCTGTTAATTTTACCTGAATATCTCTCCTATTTGTTACTTCTCTCTCTCTGTTTATCACCAATACCCTACTGTAAGCCACTGTCATCTCTCAGCTGGGCTTCTTCAATCACCTCCTAACTGATCTCCTTATAAACATTCTAGACCCATTGATCTGTTGTCAAACTATAGATGGAATGATCTTTTAAAAACAAATCTGGCCACTATGGAAAACAATATCAAAATTCCTCAAAAAATTAAACATAAACTTACTATATGATCCAGAAATTCCACTTCTGAGTATATACCTAAAACAAAAGAAAGCAGGAACTCAGACAGATAGTTGTATAGCCATGTTCATAGCAGCATTATTCACAATAGCCAAGACGTGGAAGCAACCCAAGTATCCACTGATGGATGAATAGATAAATGATATGTGTTATATACATAAAATGGAATATTATTGAGCCTTAAAAAAGGAAATTCTGACATATACTGCAACATGGATAAGCGTTGAAGACGTTATAGTAAGTGAAATAAGACAATTACAAAGAAAAATACTGTATGATTCTACATATAATAGGTACCTAGAGTAGTCGAATTCATAGAGACATAAAGCAGAACAGTGGTTGCCAGGGGCTGGGGGAAGGGGAGAGTGGGGAGTTATTGTTTCATGGGTATGGAGTTTCAGTTTGGGAAGATGAAAAAAGCTCTGGAGATGGATGGTGGTGATGTGGATGTACTTAATGCCACTAAACTCCACACTTAAAAATGGTAAATTTTGTCATATATATTTTACAACAATTAAAACATATGCATAAGGATGGGGGAAACAAATCTGATCATATTACTTAAGAAATCATCAAAGAAGTCCTACTCTTCTTAGAATAAAATCAGAATCATTAGTGAGTTGATCAGGCTTGTATGATCTGAGCTCTGCCCATGTCTCCATCCTCTTCCCCACCTCCTCCATCTCTGTGCTCCAGCCACTGGCCTTGTTTAGTTCCTCAAGGAGTCTTGCTCCCTCCTACCTTAAGTCACCCCTCTGCTTGAGAAGCTTTTCACCTAGATATAATGACTTCTTGATAAAATACTAAGGGCCTGTTGCTGTACAAACCTGGGATCATATTTCAGTTGATAACTTCCTTTCCTTGAAAAGTTTGGTCTGTCAAGATAAGGAGCATGTGTCCTATGCTTTTCCTAGGGAAAAGTAACTTTGAGGGTTGGACTTCTAGAACTTGAAGTCTCTAGCCTTTTTATTTTTTTAAAAATGTTTCTGCTGCTTCATTAATTTCTTCTAAAAAAATAGACATATGTCTAAATATCTGATACTAAAAGATGACTTTCAGTATTTCAGGAAAAAAAAAAGAGAATAACATTACCAATCAGAAAATTGTGAGTTAAACAGTGTTTCATGCTGTGAGCAGTTGATGAAATAGAGAAATTGCTACCAAATTTTGTCATTTGGAAATCTATATAGCTTACATTAAAAAAAAAATTTAGGGCTTCCCTGGTGGCGCAGTGGTTGAGAGTCCGCCTGCCGATGCAGGGGACACGGCTTCGTGCCCCGGTCCGGGAGGATCCCACATGCTGCAGAGCGGCTGGGCCCGTGAGCCATGGCCGCTGAGCCTGCGCGTCCGGAGCCTGTGCTCCATCCACAACGGGAGAGGCCACAACAGGGAGAGGTCCGCATACCACAAAAAAAAAAAAAAAAAAAAAAAAAAAAAAGTTTAAATGTCATACAAAAATTTGACTTTTTTGGGTGTTGAATTCTCTGAGATTCAACACACATATAGGTTCATGTAACTACCACCACAACCAGAATACAGAAGTTTTATCACCCCCAAAAAACTTCTTCATACTGCCGCCTTGGCAATCAAATCCTCCTTCAGCCTCTAGCCCCTGGCAAGCACTGATCTGTTCTCCATCACCATTGTTTCCCTTTTCCAAAATGTCAGATAAATGGAATCATACAGTATGTAATCTGAGGCTGGCTTCTATCACTATAATGCAAGGTTCATCCAGGTTGTTTTATTTATCTACAACTCATTCCTTTGAAGGCATTTGGGTTGTTTACAAGTTTTGCAGTTATGAATAGAGCTGCTATAAAGAGTCATGTACAGGTTTTTGTGTAAACACAAGTATTCATTTCCCTAGGGTAAGTACCCATGAGTGGGATTGCTGGGTCATATGGCTAGTGTATGTGTAGCTTTATAAGAAACTGCCAAACTATTTTTCCAGAGTGGATGTACCATGTTGCATGCTCACCAACAATGTATGAGAGTTCAGTTTGCTCTACATCCTCACTAACACTTGATTCATGAGGTTTTTTTTTTTTTTTGAGAATTATACTTTCTACAAGATATGTAGTGATTTTTCATCATGGTTTTAATTTACATGACCCTAATGGCAAGTGATGCTGAGCATATTTTCACGGGGTTATTTGCCATCTTTATATCCTCTTTAGTGCAGTGTTTGTTCAAGTCTTTCCTAGGTTTTATTTATTTATTATTCTGTTCAGAATATCTTTTGTTTGAACTCTATTAATTTTCTTTTTTTTTACATCTTAATTGGAGTATGATTGCTTTACAATGTTGTGTTAGTTTTTTTTCTTATAAAAAAGTGAATCAGCTATACATATACATATATCCCCATATCCCCTCCCTCTTGCCCCTCCGTTCTCCCTTTCCTATCCCACCCCTCTAGGTGGTCACAAACCACCGAGATGGTCTCCCTGTTCTATGCAGCTGCTTCCCACTAGCTATCTATTTTGCATTTGGTAGTGTATATATGTCAATGGTACTCTCTCACTTTGTCCCAGCTTCCCCTTCCCTGCCCCTGGTGCCCATGTTTTCAAGTCCATTCTCTACATCTGCATCTTTTTTCCTGTCCTGCCCCTAGGTTCATCAGAACCTTTTTTTTTTTTTAGATTCCATATGTATGTATTAGCGTACGGTATTTGTTTTTCTCTTTCTGACTTACTTCACTCTGTATGACAGACTCTGGGTCCATCCACTTCATTACAGATAACTCAATTTCATTTCTTTTTATGGCTGAGTAATATTCCATTGTACCTATGTGCCACATTTTTTTTATCCATTCATCTTTTGAGGGACACTTAGGTTGCTTCCATGTCTGGGTTACTGTAAATAGTGATGCAGTGAACATTGTGGTACATGTCTCTTTTTGAATTATGGTTTTAAATTGGGTTGTTTGTGTTCTTACTGTTGAGTTTTGAGAAATTTTTTAAAACATATTTTGAATATGAGGCCTTTGCTGGATATATGATTTGGAAATGTTTTAGCCCATTGTGTAGGTTATCTTTTCATTATCTTAATAGAGTCTTATACAGAACAAAATATTTGCTTTTGATAAAATCTAATTTATTGATAATTTTTCATCTCTAGATTGTGCTTTTAATGTCATTTTAAGAAGCCTAACTCCAGGTTATAAAGATTTTCTCCTAAATTTTCTTCTAAACTTTTTACTTTTCACATTTTGATTTATAATCTATTTTGAATTAATATTTGTTTATGGTGTAAGATTTAGGTAGAGCTTCAGGTTTTGCATGTAAATGTTTAATGGTTCCAACACCATTTGTTGGATTCATCAATATATTTCTCTTGGTAATTTCTAGCTTAATTCTATTATGTCAGAGAATATACTTTGTTAACTTCTTTTAAATTTGTCAAGATTTGTTTTATGACCCCATAATAGCCTATCTTGATGAATGTTCCATGTGGACTTGAAAAGACCATGTATTATGCTGTTGTTGGGTGGAGGGTTCTATAAATTTTAATTAGATGCTGCTGGTTTATGGGGGTGCTCAGTTCTTCCATATTCATGTTGATTTTCTGTCTGCTTGTTTGCATGATGACTAAAGAGTGTTAAAGTCTCCAATTATAATTAAGAATTTGCCCATCTCTCGTTCCAGGTTTATCAGCTTTTTAAAAAATGTTATTTATTCATTTATTTATTTAAATATATTCTTTCTACTTATTTACCATTGTGCATCCTCCAAAGGTGACCAGAGTTGTTTTTTTTTTAATTTGCATCAGTATGAGCTCATGGATTTCAATATACTTGATGGTGTATCAATCCATTCCAGTTCACATCCCTAGTGATGATCAAATAAGCAACTTCAAGTTGGCCTCCAAGTTTCTGTAAATGAATCTGGTAGCCTTAGAAGACTTCCTTGCTTTTTGTTAATTGAAGTATAGTTGATCGAATTTTGCTTTATACATCTTGATGCTGTGTTGTTAGGTGCATACATATTTAGATTATTATGAGTCTTAATGAACTGACTTTTTTTTTTACCATTATGTTATGTTCTTTTTGGCCTTAGTAACTCTCCTTATCCTGAAATATACTTTGTCTGACATTAAGTTCGACATTCTAGCTTTCTTTTGATTCATGTATGTGAAGTATATCTTTGCCCATCCCTTTACTTTTAACCTACATATATAAGGAAGGTTTTGTGAAGACAGTATATATTTAGTTTTTTTTAGGTACTCTGACATTCTTCATCTATTATTTGGTATGTTAGGCTATGTACTTTTGCAAGCATAGTTCTGATAGTGACTTTAAGGTCTTTGATAATCCCAACATCTGTGTGACTTCAGGGTTGACATCTGTTAATTGTCTTTTCCATTGAGTTGAAATTTTCCTGGTTCTTTGTATGCAAACTAATTTTGGATTATATCCTGAACATCTTAAATACTGTACTAGAATCCCTGGGTCTTGTTTACCTTCTAAAATGAATGTCAATTTTGTTGTTCTTGTTGCTGTTGTTGCCATTGTTTTGGTAGGCATCACTGAGATTAGGTTTGGGCCACAAATTCTGACCTGGCCTCTCTGCGTTCTGGTTTCAACATAAATCTGTTTTCAAAATATTTTCAGTGCTACTCAGATCAGTCTGGGTGGTTAGTTTGCGACCTGTGCTCAGTTCTCAAGGCCTGTAGAATGCCATGCCCAGGTAGGAGGTGTACTTAGGAGTTCATACACAACTTCATAGAATCACCCTCCTGATCTTGATCCTCTCTGTAATTCTGCCAACACTGCTTTTTGCTCTAGGATTTCCCTTCCCAGTTTTATGACCAGAAACCTGGGACTTGAATTTCCCAACTGTTCCATAAACTTCCAGTATCTGTGCCTATGTCCAAGGCCAAGTGGTGGGAGGAGAAAGGGCCAAAGAAAATACAGCTGTGTGTGTTCACTGTGTACTCTAGGGACACAGTTCCTTTGATCAAAAAGAAGGTTTAAGGTACCCTCCCACTGCCATTTATTTCACTGTGCTACCACCAGGACCATCAAAGGATTGCTTGTGGGGGTGTTATCATAGGAGAGAAGAGAAAAAAATAAAAGAAAAAGCCCAAGGTGTTGTCCTCAATCACTCTGGCCCTTTTCTGCTCCACAGACAAGAAAGGGAGGTCTTCTCTTGAGGCTCTTTCTGTCCATATCTGGTGTGTATTTCAGGGCTATAGGCTACCTTTGATTCCTAGTTGGGTAATATTGGAGGGAAAAAATGAAAAACTCACCACTGGTTCAGCGGGAGTTCAAAATCTGGTTTCCTTCCCTGATCCACCCACTACCATCCATGGTTATGATCCTCAGAAACCCCCTCTTTGCATTCTATCCAAGCTTTATAGTTGCATTCAGTGGGCGAGGCAGAGTGGAGTGTTTTACCCCATCTTCTCTACAACCAGATCACAACTTACACTTTAAAGATATTTTTTACAATTATAAAATTAATACCTATGTATTGTAGATACTATGAGGAATATGCAGGTAAGGAAAAAGAAGAAAGTGAAAATGACCCCCAATACTAACACTTCAGTGTAACTTCTATTTATTTGCATTGTAAGCAAAATTAGATCATGTCGTACATGCGGATTTTTTTCTTTTCACATAATATGCTGTAGACCTATTTCCATGGTAATACACTTTCTTCTCCAAAACCATTTTTCAAAATTGCATGGCAAGTATTACTTCATTTGAGTGTGTACCCTAATATTTTCAACCAACTTCTTATCATTCAGCATTCAGGTTGCACAGCTTTTATATTGGTTGCAGCCAATGGGTATGTAGCTGGAGAAATCACAACAGAAGCTAAATTCTCTTAAATCCTCTTTAGGGCCCATTTGAACTTTTGAAACAAAAATATGCTATTTTACAACTCTGCCCCCACCTCCAATTGGCAAAATTTATGCTCTACAAAGAGGACCACATTTTAAATGCAATGGCCAGGATTCCTATAGAAAACAGAATAAGAAGGAGCTCTGCTATAAAAATAGCATCTCACATCTAAGCACAGAGGGAACTCCATCTGGGGTTAGATGCCCTAAAGAGCAGCCAACAGTGTAGTCTCCTTAAAAATAAGTGCATCACCATTATTTTTAGGTGTCTCTGTGCCTCAGCCCCTGCCACACATGATAAAGGTGTGCTTGTGCCTGCATGACAGTGATAAGATGCCACGAGGAAGTGTTTGCAGATGGCTGTGGTTTAAAAAAAACCAAAACACAAAGAACTCTTTAAGTCTTCCTTTCACCCTTATTAAAATTTGGGGAAGATTACTGTGGAATTTGTGCTCTATCTCAGAAACAAATCATAACCTTTTCATAAGGCTGCCCTAGGCCGCCTGAAGTATAGCTTATTATTTCACAGTGGCTTGATAAATGGGAAAATGTATATGAAAACCTTCAATACACACTTAGAAAGCCCTAAGCCAAGCCTGCCTGTCCTACTGACTTTATTAGAGAACTGACTGGTAGTTGGCCACTTACAATAATAATGCAAGGTAAGGTTAAAAAACATGCACCTACATTTATGCATACACGCATACATGTATCTTTGTGTGTGTATGTGTATATGTACATGTTCATATAACAGCAGCTCCGTCTATGATATTCCATCAGCTCTGCAACTGAAGATTCTCTAAGGTGTTTTAAGGCTTATTGAAAACCCCATGGATGCTTTGTAGAATAATGTATGATATCTAAGCATAAAACAATGGGGAAAATAAATAATTTTATAATAAGAACTGAGGGTCTCACAAAAAGATGGAACACTCTATGAAGTTAATCCCTACAAAATCTGATGTCCTGGAAATAAACAGGCCTGGAGGTAAGGTCTGACAGTAATAAAAATAATCATCATAATACCTGAAATTTAAGGAGCATTTACTTTGTACTCCGTGCTTACAGCTTTCTCTTTCATGCCTTTAACAGTTTAAAATCAGTCCTATTATTTTTCCAGCAAGGAAACAGAGCTTTGGAAGAGTTCAATAACCTGCCCAAACTCCCACAGTTGTTAAGTTCCGAGTGTAGGATCTAAACCTGGATCTCCCTGACCCCAGGGTCTTCTTTTTTTTTTTTTGCTGTACGCGGACCTCTCACTGTTGTGGCCTCTCCCGTTGCAGACCACAGGCTCCAGACGCGCAGGCCCAGCGGCCATGGCTCACAGGCCCAGCCGCTCCACGGCATGTGGGATCTTCCTGGACCGGGGCACGAACCCGTGTCCCTTGCGTCGGCAGGCGGACTCTCAACCACTGCACCACCAGGGAAGCCCCAGGGTCTTGTTTTTAACCACGTGTTTTCTTTCCCTTGGTTTCCCTGTTCCAGACTCAGAATAACCCCTGCCTCTATGTTCATTTGATTTCACTCCAACTTTGGTTTCTGGATTCAATTCCAGATATGCCTTACTTGTGGGGCATATTTTACAGAATGAAAATATTTTTTTTAAAAAGAGGTCTTTCTGGATTTCCCCTTCCTTTTGCTATAGATATTGGAACAGTTTCAGCAAGTAAAGCAACTTGGCATATATAATAAGAATAAAGGAAAAAAATTTCTATGACTACTATTTACCTCTTTACCTCTTCTCCACACAATGGAGAGAATCCTGCTTTGGCCCCAGAGCTGCTGTCCATCTGTACCTGCCCAGGGAGATGATGAACCTTGCAGCCTTTGCTTGGGCCCAATCAGAGCAATGAAGAAATAAACACAAAGCTGGAAATGTGAAGGTGGGAGTGGTTTTGGAAAGAACTGCAAATTAGTTGTAGACAAACAAAAAAGAATGAAGGTATATGGAAAGCTGCAAGGGGAGGAAAGCAAGGACAGATGTGGGCTGGGGGGAGGGGTCTTCAGGGAGCTTGGGAAAAGGGGTGGAGAAACTTTAGAGTGAATGATAGCACAGACAAAGATGAGAAGTAGTTGGTGAAGGGCAGCAGGAGAGTGAGTGGCATTACTGCTCTTATTCGCTGGGTCTCATTTCAGATTCTTCCAAAGATGGAAGAAACGTCTGGTAGCATTTTCATTATTTTTTATGACTGCTCTGTGTTTCTGCAAAAGTGACCTCAGGCTAGGGCTGAGCTGCAAGCACCCCTGTTACAAAGGTGCGGTACAAACTTCTTCCTAAATGTGGGCTTTAGTTTGTACAGTTGTTTAGTTTGTATTATTTGAGATTCAATTTTATCTATTTTTTATTGGATTCTAACATCTTGGTTGTCAGCATACAATGTCCCACTGGGAGCTCTGTAGTTTTAATGGACAGATTTCCATGTAAGCCGAGGAAAGGAGGCGTGTGTGAAATGAATAAATCCTGCAGTGATCAGAACTTTTTGTTTTTCTGTAATTCTCTTGAAAATAGAATGGTTGTCTTAAAAGATTTATGGAACTCCTTTGGTATACAGTATCTTTAAAATTAATACATTTAGGCAGTTATACTGAGATGAACAGTTATCACTTCCAACAGAAGTGTCAAACTTCCTAGTATGACACGTTGAGCAGCTACTATGTGCCAGGCATCAGGATACATGCCTGGAGTACAATGATAAATTTATAATACAATCTCTGCTCTCAGGCTCACAGTCTGGTAAGGAAATGAGCATGTAATGACACACAGGCAGTTCAGTTGACTCAGTCCTAAAATAAATTGATTAATGTACACAGTACAAGTTATCCTGTGTATCCTATGGTGATGGTTCCACTCCTCATAAAGTCTACAGCTATAACATTTCTAACCAGGGTTTGGTGGGGAAAAAAAGGGGGTTGGCAGAGAGTTTCAGGATTGCAAATACGAATTACTTTTCCCGATGGAATTTCAATATGAAAAGAGTTCTTGTAGCCATAGCTAAAGAGTTTTAAACCTAAACACCATCCAGCAAGTCCAACTTTTGCATATTTATAGTCAAGAGAATAAACCGAAATGGGCTTGAAATAACGCCTTTGCCAGACTGGCCCTTCCTTGTTCTACTGTTTTGTTTCTCAGCATCCCCCTCAGATATCTGATGCTCCAGGAGACCAGAGGCATCCTATTCCTGGCATAATTGAATAGAGTATGTCTTCACTCTCCATAAACATGGAAGTCATAAATATTCAACAAATACATGAATTTAAGTCTCATTTTAAATATTGCTTCCTCGGGAGTTCCCTGGCTGTCCAGTGGTTAAGAATCCATGCTCCCAATGCAGGGGGCGCAGGTTCAATACCTGGTTGGGGAACTAAGGTCCCACATGCCCTGTGGCCAGGACAAAAAAAAAAATTGCTTCCTCGGTGATGCTACCTGTGAGGTCCCCCAGGGAAGCAAGTCGCTCCTTCTCCTGTGTTCCCATTGCACCTGGATATATCTGTAGTATAGCACTGACTTCATAATGATTTTATATACCTGAGTATTAGTCTGCTTGAGCTGCTGGAACAAAATGCTGTAGACTTGGTGGCTTAATCAACAGACATTTGTTTCTCACAGGCTAGAAGTCTAAGATCAATATGCATGGTTGGATTCTGGTGAGGATGCTCTTCCTGGCTTACAAATGGTGTCTTCTTGCTGCGTCCTCACATGGTAGAGAGAAAGAGAGCTCTGGTCTCCCTTCCTTTTCTTATAAAGACAGTAATCCCTTCATGAGGGCCCTACCTTCATGACCTTATCTCAACCTAATCACTTCCCAAAGTCCTCACCTACAAATTCCATCACATTGGGGGTTTGGGCTTCAATTCAGTCCATAATGACCTGTTTCCAAGGCTATCTGGTCAATTCTTCATATGCCGTGGATGCTTCCCATTCATCTCTGAACTTTGGTTAGCTATGCTGAGATACTGCCCAAATAATATTTGAATATTTATATGCACATTACCTCAATGCTCTGTACAAATTTTCAAATAAATATGATCTCACTTTCATAAATGCTCAAGTAAATATTGCCTCATCTATCTTACAAATCAAATGCTGTGAGAAAAATTAAAGAAAGAAATATTAAGATTTTGATCTGATTAAGATTAGAAACATTTTGTATTTTTGTTGCACAAGGAAAATTCACAGGCCTAACATCTGCAACTCTTGTAGACCCTTGACATCTGAAAAATCTTTACATTTTATGAATTCAGTTTTACAAAATCCCTAGAACATTGGCTGGTGACGTTACCACTAATCACAGCTTTGGAGACTGAAGCACAGAGAGGCTGTCAGTGGCCCAGGAGGCACAGAAGGATTTAACCGACAGGTGGAGATTAGAAGGTATAATTCTAAGTATTTAATCCTCTCTTCTGTTCTGTGGTTTTCTATAGGCTTCAGATAGCTAAGAACAGTTTGGAGAAGGTGACAGCGTTAGAAAAGCAGGGAGAGGCAGTTTAAACAGCTCTTTCTGTCATCTTCCAGTTGACAATCCCCCAGTGAATGGTCAACAGAGAGGCATGACTAACAGGTAATAGACCAGCAGCTCTGCCCCAGCTCCTGGTTAAATACTGACTGGTGCAGGGCTGGTGGCTGGTGCCCTGGTACATGGAGGATATAAGCATCTGTGGGGAAAGGGAAATAATTTCTTAAAGGGGACACTGCTAGGGGTCTTGGGCAGAGGGTGAAGTGAAAATAAATATGCTTTCAGCTAAGAGACTGAAATGAGTCAGGTGACTGCAACCAATTCTGAAATAAGCATCAGTGAACAAATTTTAGCACAGATCTTTCAAATAAGAGCAGCAGCCTCCCAGGAAACCAGATCATAAGAGGGTCTCCAATGGATATGAACAAGATGGGGTTTGGGGCCTCTGAACTCCTCAATCAATGAGAATCTGGGCAAGATGGGACCCAGCCAGCATGCTCCTTGTTCCTTAAAGTGTTATAATCAAGTCTTACATCTATGTAGTCTCACTGGGCCCAAAAGGCATCCTAATGCATTATTCATTTATCCTTCCTATGGCCTGGCCACGTAGGTGTCACCACTTTTGTTTAATGAGGAAACAGAGTGAGAGAGGCTGAGTGATTTGAGTAATGGAACCCAAGTAGAAGAGCTCATTGTTGAATGCAGACTTTTTGGCTTGCTGTCCTGTGGACTGGACTTAGCACAGGGATGTGCTAAGTCTTCATGTGCTGGGTTGTGCAAGATGCTATTGCTTTTGGCTCACTTCAAACAGGAGAGGTCTGGGGCTGAGGCTCACTGAGTCATTCATCCAAATTATAATCTGATATGTGTTGGTCATCATGCTAGATGCTGAGGATGCAACAACGAACCACACAGATGTGATCGCTGCCCTGGTAGATCAGTGCCGTATTCACAAGTCAAAGGAGTATAGTGAGCTGGAAGGCTGCTGGCACAGGACTGCCCTTCTCCCTGAAATTCCAGAAGAAGAGAGGAATTTGGTCTGAAGCTGCTGAGGAAGGGCTGAAGTTCTAAACTAGCAAGAAGACAGGCTTTTGGGAGCTGGCCAGGGAAGCCCTCTGAAAAGACTGTTCCCCTCCAGGTCCCATTCATTCCCCACCATCCCCTTCAGTGCCCTTAGTCTACCTAGAACATGAGTAAGGGAGGCTCCCCATAGCTTTTTGCCACAAAAATCTGCTGTGTCAAATTGCTTTCCCTTGAACGCTGAGCACTGGTGAGTGGTGAGTTGTGACCCTGCAGTTTGTAGGCAGCCCATCTGTCTTCATGGCAGAGGCTATGCTCTAATTTCAGAATTTCAAGATGAAATCAGGAAGCTGTGTCCATGTTGCACCTCCTCAAACATCCGCAGAGAGTGACATTTTAGTGGCCAGAAAACAGTGCCAATATTCTTAGTGACATTTTTCTAAGTTGTAAGAAAAAATGTTTAAAAATAAACATAAGTTTTTAAAATTAATTTTTATTGGAGTATAGTTGCTTTACAAAGTTATGTTAGTTTCTGCTGTGCAGCAAAGTGAATCAGCTATATGTATACCTATATCCCTTCTTTTTTGGATTTCCTTCCCATTTAGGTCACCACAGAGAATTGAGTAGAGTTCCCTGTGCTATACAGTAGGTTCTCATTAGTTATCCATGTTATACATAGTATCAATAGTGTATATATGTCAATCCCAATCTCCCAATTCATCCCACATACCCCCAAACATAAGTTTGGGATTGACATGTACACACTGCTATATTTAAAATATCAGTAGATAACCAACAAAGACCTACTGTATAGCACAGGGAACTATGCTTAATACTCTGTAATATCCTAAATGGGAAAAGAATTTGAAAAAGAATAGATACATGTATATGTATAAGTGAAAAAAAAACCCATAGAATGTAAACCAAGAAAGAACCCTTATGTAAATTATGGACTTTAGTTAATAATATTTTATCAATATTGGCTCATCAATTGTCATGAATGGACCACACTAATACAAGATGTTAAGAATAGAGGAAACTGTGTTTAGGGGGAGGGGTATATGAGAACACTCTGTACTTGATGCTCAATTTTTCTGTAAACCTAAAACTACTATTCTAAAAAAGACCATTAATTAAAAACAAAAACTAACAACAGCAACAAATCTGATAGCAGGCCCTACCCATTTTCCCAAAGATCTTTTACTAGTGCCTTGATATTCAAATTCATCTTTTCTGAAGCTTAACTTGGTGGATTTTTCAGTTTTTAATTTGTTTAACTCGGTATATCACCATCTGTCTATGGCTTTCCAGTTGTATTTTCCAACAACAACAAAAATATATGCAAATGAGAATTTTCAGTCTAGGGGTCCCTTGTCTAGGAGTGAAAATCATAGTGGGCCTTGGGACTTAGAGTGGGCTACTGCATCCATTCCTAGAGACCTAGGTAATGAGACTGAGGGAGAAAGAGAGTTCTAGGCACAACCTGTGTTTTAAAATAAAATCCCCTCTGGATCAGCTGACCCTGGCTCTATGGGCATTCTTTGGTTCTTTGGGAGGAAATTATTCTGTGTATGTGTATTTGTGACTGTGTGTATAACAAAAGAGGCATTGAATGGCAAGTATAAGTCTACCATGACACGGAGCTACTATAGTTGAATTTGATTTTGAAGGAGTGGGCAGTTTTCTCTTTTATTCCCATAGCCAGCAAATGCAGTGGCAGACCAGCAATGCAGGGGAGGCCCTGGACACTGAAGGCTTTTCCTTCAGTGGTCAAGGATTGCACTGCACCTGCATTTCATGCCCTCAACATTCTGGGTGTGCCTGTGGCCAAGTCACCAGAGCTGAATAGTTCTTAGACTTTAGCATGATGTGCATCAGCATGAACTGGAGGGCTGGATGAAATACAGATTGCTGGCTCCATGGGGGAGATTCTGATTCTTTAGGTCTAGGGTTGGGCCTGGGAATTTGTATTCTAAGCTAGATTCCAGGAAGCAGTGATGCTGCTGGTCAGAAGACTGCCTGAACATTGAGATCTGCCAACTTAGACTGTTAATCAGGGGACAAGAATGGCATGGGAGTGTTTGGATTACCTGTTTCCAGCAGGACACAAGTTGACAATGACAGCAACCAGAGCTGAAAATCAAGCAGCTCCTGCTCTGCTGGGGCAGGATGTTTGGTTATTTCTTCCCCTTCTCTTTGTCCTTCTCCTTGTCCTTGTCCTTCTCCTTCTCCTTGTCCTTCTCCTTCTTCTCCTCCTCCTCCTCCTTCTTCTCCTTCTCCTTCTCCTTCCCCTTCCCCTTCTCCTTCCTCTTCTTCTCCCTCTTCCTCTCCTTCTTCCTCTCCTCCTCCTCCTCTTCCTCTCCTTCTTCTTCCTCTCCTCCTCCTCCTCTTCCTCCTCCTCCTCCTCCTCCTCCCCCTCCTCCTCCTCCTCCTCCTCCTCCTCCTCCTCCTCCTCCTCCTCCTCCTCCTCCTCCTTCTTCTTCTTCTTCTTCTTCTTCTTCTTCTTCTTCTTCTTCTTCTTCTTCTTCTTCTTCTTCTTTTTGACTTTCAATGACAATGTACTGTGCATTTAATAACATAAGTAAAAGTAAACTGTATGAAAAAGAGAGTAAAATTACTACACAGAGAGAAATGGAAATATACCATTGTAAGGTTGGAATATGATGCATGAAGTGATACAATATTATTTGAAGGTACATTGTGAGTTAGTTTTCATTCTGCAAAGCCCAAAGCAGCCACTAAAACAACACATTAGTCATAGCTAATAATTCATCAGTGGAGATAAAATGAATCATAAAAATATTCAATCAAAGATAGAACAAAAGGAAGAAAGGGTAAAAAGAACAGGTGGAACAAATAAAACAAAATACAACAATCATATATTTAGCTTATCAGTATCACTATTCATATCAAATATAGGTGGTCTAAACCCTCCAATTAAAAGGCAGAGATTGTCATTTATAATAAAAAAGGAAGACTCAACTATGAGCTGCTTCTAAGAAACTCACTTTACCTAAAGAGATTGAGTGCTTAAAAAATAAAAGGATGGGAAAAGATTTATACCATGATATATAATATACCATGGCTATTTAAGGAAGACAAAGTAGATATCAAAACAACACTAGCAACAAAAAGTACTTTACATAATGATAAAAAGAATGAATTTATTGAGAGTATATAGCAATCCTAAACCTTTAAGCAGCCAATAACAGAACTTTAAAATATATGAAGTGAAATCTGACAGTACTTCAAGGAGATGTAGGCAATTTCTACAATTAAAGAAATTGACAATTTCCATGTTATAAATCTATGATTATAATCATTTATAAAGAGTAATTTCAAATGCATTCACCCAAAATTTTGAATAAGAACTTAGTTGGTGGTACACAGAACCTGTGACAGTGCAGAACCCACTGTGGCAATGGCAGCAGTGCCACAAGGGCCAGTGTCCAACATGTAGGTCAGTAGAGGCAGCAGGACAAGCTTTGCCATCCAGAGTTCAATGACAGTGGTGAGCTCATAGATGGGTCCTGCCCACTGCCTAGCCTCCCTTGTCATGATCTGCATTCCAAACCTGGTTCTCTTGCCTTCCTGGCAGTTTGTGAGCTTTATACAGAGCACAGAGAAAAGTCACTTCCCTCAGTAAGGAGTGTAGTTGGGGAGAATCCCTCCTATCATGAGCAATTCTGTGCACATCTCCAGGCTAAGTCTAAGACCTAAACCAAGGGGAAGCAACTTTCTCCTTCCTCTTCCTCTCCATCATATTTCCTTTCAGCAGACCTCTGGTCTGGAAACCAGTGTCCTTGTACAGTTCTACCACCAGCCTGCATTTCCCTCTGTTGATGAAGCCACAAGATCCTTTTCAGATGATGTTTGGAATTTACGTTTGTAATATGGCCAATTATGGAACCTAAAGAAGTTGGGTGAAAAGAAAGTAGTAACCTAAGAATTTCTCTTGTTATTCTCAGGTTGATGCCAATGCAACAACTATGTTTTCTTTTGTTTTAAAAGAAAAGTTGTCCTATAAGTCTTCCTTGGTTGAAAGCATCTGCCTGTCTTTCTCTAGCAATTTGAACCAGATCACTCAAAGTCAGTGGCCAATATATAAAACTTTTTAACAATTCTCCTGCTTCCGCCATTCAAATAAATAAACAGAATATATGACATTTCCACCAAGGGCAGCAGGAGAAGACATTCCATTTCATGCTTCAGCGATCTGACTAAGGAAACAAATATAGATTTTTCTTCCAAATGCCTTAAGGTTATAAGGAAAGTTGATTAAGGCCTCCCTTTAAGCCCCACCAGAGAAATTAATGGATTATAAAGTGTGCCTACTCTTTAAGAGAAAGAGGTTATGTCTAATATTGACTCTTCTAATCAGTTTGACATAAAGCATATTTCTCACAGATGTGGCACTCTAGCCCATCTCATGTGCAGGAAAGATGAAAGCCATATAGATTTCAGTTTCCTGTTAGCTGAGAATAAATTAAATCATGTTTTTTCCTCCTCTTTACCACTCCTTTGTGGATTCAATTTCCATGTAGACATGTCTGATATTATTTTTTAGGGAGGAGTTAATAAATTGTTTTTTTCCTTTTATTGTACTGATATGATTCTTGCCTTTCCTTCCCCCTGGCTCTCCCTACTGCCAATGAAACAAATACAGAGGCCAAAAAATAAAAATAAAAAGAGAGAGAGAGAGAGAATAGAGTCATGGGTTGTGATATTAGTTTGACCTTTGTGAGGTTGCAGAAGAGCTGATCATAAATCCTGGTGGTTCATGGGTTGGAATTGTTCCCAGAAATTCCCAAAGTATAGTGATGTTCTTGACAAAGAGACTTATTTTCCCAGATTTTAAAAAGAATATTATATTAGCTAAGGTAAAGCTACCTGTTGTAGTAAATAAAATTTAATGTCTCAGTGGCTTCGCACAAAGAGAAGTTTTTGTTTCGTTCATAAATTTCATCCAGCAATGGGAAATGGAGATGGGATGGGTGAGGTTCAGTGGGGTAGATTCTGCTTCATGAAGTCACTTAGGAATCCAGACTAATAAGGGCCCTGTTATTTTCAAGTTTGACTTTCCAAGCTGCCTGCATATTCACTTCCAGTCTGGGGATGGGAGGAGAGAGAAAGAGAGAGGAGAAAGAGAGACAGACAAACAGACAGACAATTGAGAGCATTACAAGGTATTCTTTATGGGCCAGGCCTGGAAGTGGGGTATATATCTCTACCCATTTTATTGGTCAGACACTGTTGTGTGGCTTGAAGAGCTGGGAAATATCTTGAAGCCTTGGACCCAGGAGGAAAGGGATAGCTAGCATCTCATTTCTTTGGAGGGATTAGAATTTTCATCTGAGGCCATTTTCAAATTTGGGACCCAGATAATCATTATTAAATTATAATGTTTGTATTATATGCTTTATCTTTCATGAATATTTTTTGTTGGCTTTATCTTGTAGTCATATTTCTAATTATATGATTTAAAGGTATTTTAACTTGATACTATACTACCAATCCTTTTTCACTAGACTGACCTATTTTTGTGCTTGTAATTGAATATTCCAATCAGATGGACTATGCCCTCAAGTAAGTTTTCTCCCAGGCCAAGTATATGAGTGTGTTTTCTAAGCTCTTACATTTCCAAGATTTTTTTTGTTGTTGTCTTGACAACTTGACTATGTCAAGTGTTATAAAACAGGGATGACAATTGATTCTCATATATGGGTAATCTAAAGCATGTATTAATTCTATTTCTCTTGAACTGACAAAATTAAGAAATTTCCACACTTCTTCCTCTAAGTGTCTGCTAGCGTAGTTTCTCCTTTCAGAAGAATAACTGAGAAAGAAAAAAAAAGTCACTAGGGAAGGAATATTTACAGAAGGCAAGCCTGATACCTTACTTAGAAAATTACAGAAAATCCTGCATCATATAGTAATGTTAAAACCTTGACACTACGTATTAAAAAAATGTTATTCACTATTCTAACAGTCTCCCATTTGCCAATATATCTTATAGGAACTTCTGATCAAAAGACTTGTTAGTTGCTAAAAATATTCAGCCAAAGAGAGCTTTACTCTTACTTGAGAGAGAAAAAACATTCCTGTAAGATATTTGTCTCCTCATGCTGTATTTACATTATTCGTGCTAGTCTACATTATATATTTTTAAAATGAAGCTTTATTTTGTACTGGGGGCTGGAAAGGTTAACTAGTGGTAGCTTCCAAGTCTCAGATTTAGTGAAGAAAAGTGAAGAAATCCAGGCTCGGCTGATTCTTTTTTTTTTTTTTTCTTCCCACCTGAGCAGATGTCTCACACCAGAAATTGAAAAGTAATATAGATAAGGAATGATTTTTTATTTAATTTGAAGTTACTTTTTTATTGTGTTTCTTGATCATATTTTCATCTGTTGTATCTGTAATATCTTCATGTCTGCATGTTTAGTTGTACTTAAATAGAATAAGTTTGACTTTTTAATTTTACAATGTGACATCAGGCTTTTTAAATGTGGAGTTTAAAATCTCTTGTTATCTAGAACCATTAATAGGAATTCTACAAAATTCAGATTGCTTTGGGATACATAACTTGAAAGATAAATGAATATTCTAGCTTCCCTGAAAATGTCTAGTATATAGAATTAATTGCTTTCTATGGCCCTACCTGACCTTGGTTAATGAGGTCAACAAAGGTCTTAGAGGAACCATGAACTTGAATTTGACACTGGAGTCAGCGATGGTGACACAGGTCCCTTAGCTTAAATAGAAAACTTGCTTCCATGACTCTTGCTGACTCTTCTCACACTAATTTTTCCTAATTTGTCTCATTAATGCCTCTTCCTCCATCAGCCTCTTTGATTAGGTTTTCTCAGTAATCAGTCCTAGGATCATTCTCTCGGGGACAGTCTTGACTATCTCCATGGCTTCAAATATCACCTGTAAGGAAATGACTCCCAAATCTTCATCCACATCTAGATGTCTCTCCTGACTTACAAGTCTCTCTGAGATCAGTCCTTTACTCCCCTTGTTTTTATTTTGTTTTGTTTTGTTTTTACCACAAACTGATGTTTCAAAGCTAATGCTGAGGAAGGTGGTACATTGAACATGAGGACTGGCATTCTTCTACATTGTTTTGGGTAAGATGAATTGTTTTGGGGGAGATGAAACATTTTGAAGGAGATTTGGCCTGTTTATCCAATTTTAAATGGGCATTTCCCTTAACTCAGAAATTTCACTTCTAGGAATTTACCTTAGGAAATTATCCTAAGGAAATAATTGGACATGTGAATCAAAATGTATTTACAGGAGTATTGCTATGTTGTTTGTAATATCAAAAAAGTGGATGCCCCCTGAATTACAGGACATGTGCACAATGATATACAAGACAGCCACTGATAGTCATGTGTGCTTATTTACAGAGACATAGAGAGTTGCCTCTGATAAGATGCTAATAGAAAAAGGCAGGGTATAAAGTGTTATAGATGTTATGATACAAATTTTATAAAAATATTTTATGTATATTTCATCATAAAAAATATGAAAAGTACAATGGAATACTGAGTTATTTCTGGATGATAGGATGGGGTTACTGGTGATTTTCTCATTGTTCTTTATAATTTAGTATCTGAATACATATACAGTAGGGATGTACTGCTTTTATAATCAGGAAAAACCATAAAGTTATTTTTATTTTGAAAAATGAGTGAATTATTGTTTTAAAGAATTAGGAGTTTGGGATTAGCAGATACACACTACTATATATAAAGTAGATAAACAACAAGGACCTACTGTATAGCTCAGAACTATATTCAATATCTTATAATAACTTATAATGGAAAAGAATCTGAAATAAAACCACTTTGCTGTACACCTGAAACTAACACAACATTGTAAATCAACTATACTTCAATTAAAAATTGAAAATTAAAGAATGTCCATAGATACTTGTGGAAAAAATAAAAATAATCTCTCTATGCATTAAAATTGTTCAGATGAAGTATACCCCAAACCCAGTTTTCTCTCGTGTGCTCTAGTTTATTCTACTCAACAAATGTTTATTGAGGCCCTAGGGTGTCCTTCCATTTTATCCAATTGATTATTGGCCATTTCCACCTGGATGTCCCACATGCTCCTGAAGTCAATATGTATAAAATGAAATTTACCATCATGTCTTGAAATCTGTCCCTTCCTGTATTCCCAGTCTCAGCTAAGAGGATCCTCATCTACCCAAGTAGAAAGTCCAGGAGTCAACATGAGGCCCCCAATTACCTAACCCACCACATTTAGTAATGTGCAAGTCCTGTGGCTTTACTATTCTTTACAATCCATCCTCTCTTCTCCATTTCCTGTTCAAAAGCCCTGGCTAAGCCCCTAATCCTTGCTTGGATTGCTGCAGTTGTCTCCCATACTGTTAGAATGTTCAATTTATAAAATCCTAAATGTTTTTGCTTAGACATCTCCTTCTTCTCACTCCTCTTCTTTCTCCTACCATGTCCATAAGGAGAATGGCTGGTCAACTCTCAAGACATGGTTCAAATGTCACCTCTAACCTTTCTGTTGGAATTGGCCAGTCTTCTCCTTGTGATCCTTGTTGGGAACCACAATAGGTCTCTTATAATGATGGTAATGGCTAACATTGAGTTTTCATTGCAGGTCAACCACCATTCTAAATGTGTCACATGTTTTAACCCCAATACTTTCAACAACGCTGTGATGTAGGTACTATTATTATCTATATTTTATAGGTAATGAAACAGATTTAGAGAACTTAATTTGCCAAACATCACACAGTCAGCAAGAGGAAGAGCTAGGATTTGAACCCTATATTGGCTCCAGAGCCTTCACCCTTAGCTCTGAGTGGTCATACATCTCTGTGCCCTTAATCTATATTTTATTATAGCATAATATCTTACTGTACTTCTTTTCCTATCAATATGTGTGGTTTCCAGGGAGATCAGCTCAGTGGTTTGTGACCACCTAGAGAGGTTGGATGGGGAGGGTGGGAGGGAGGGAGATGCAAGAGGGAAGAGATATGGGAACATATGTATATGTATAACTGATTCACTTTGCTGTAAAGCAGAAACTAACACACCATTGTAAAGCAATTATACTCCAATAAAGATGTTAAAAAAAAAAGAAGAAAGTAAGGAAGAAAAGAAGGAAAAACAAAAATATGTGTGGTTTCTTGCAGAGGCCACATAGACAACCTCAATAAAGGTGTGCACTAATTGACTAATCTTTCTGGGATGGAAAGTCTAAGCCAAAGAGAATTAACATTGTTTAGAATTTTTTTTGCTTATTTTTGTTGCTTACTTTGTTTATATCTGGATGGACTCTGAGGTCCTTTTAATTTTGAAATACAATAGTGTATTATTTGCTCAATGGGCTAGATCTTGCCTAGTGATGAACACATAGAGGAGAATCAATTGAATCAGCTCTTGCCCAGTGAATGTAATGGTACTTGACTGAGAAATGGTGGAGATGATCTTTGTGGAAAATATAATTCTCTTAGAAAAATGGTGAAAATTGACTAACTTTATTGGAGAAAGACTGAAAAATCTCATTCAAGACATTGTGTAAATATGGTTAAAATGAATCTCTTAGTGGATATTTGGAAGAAAATTATAAAACCACTTAGCAAATGTTGATCATTTCAGAGTTCTATACATATTAAAGATACCCAGGTTAAACAGATCTCAGAGGGTCAAATACACAACCTGTCATTCCTATCATCTAGGTATCTTTTATTTATTTTTATATGTATTTTTGTTGTTTATTTTATTTATTTTTTATTTTTGAGTTGAAGTATAGTAGATGTACAATATTACATAAGTTACAGGTGAACAACATAGTGATTCACAATTTTTAAGGGTTATATTCCATTTATAGTTACTACAAAATACTGGCTATATTCTCTGTGTTATACAGTACATCCCTGTAGCTTATGTATTTTATATATAATAGTTTGTACCTATTAATCCCCTACCCCTAACTTTCCCCTCCCCTTTAGATGTCTTTTTTTTTTTTTCTAGATATCTTTTAAATCCTTCTTTCCTTTGAGTTCCTACCTCCTGAATGCAGGCCTGGTGTAGCCTACTCACTGGTCTTTTCCTCTTCTTGTGCTGCCTGTACACTGCTCACAATCTTTTTGAAACCCGTTTGTGATCAAGTCACCCCCCTTGTTCAAAACTCTGATGTCTACTCGTTGTCCCAGGGGTAAAGTTCACACTCTGTTGCCAGGTCCCCACAATGTGTGCCATCCTGTCTTACTAGCCCTTGCCTCTACCTCTTGATTAAAAGAGTCACAAGTCCACCATATGAAAAGGACTGCCATTCCCTAGACATAATATGTGTTCTCTGCCTGGAATATCGTTTGCTCTTATTAGTTTCAAGATCCAGCTTCTTTAATCTCTCTATGCCTTCAAAGAATTGCCTTCGTTAAGTGATGCGCTTTCTTTTTTAAGTTCCTGTAACGCTGACATGCATTTTAATACATGTACCATAATTACCTGTTCACTTGATCCATTTCCCTCCTTACACTATAACTTGAGGTTGGCGCCAATTTTATTTTTTATTTTTGTCTTAGAGTCTTGTAGACTAGTGCTTCTCAAACTTGAATGTACATACAAATTACCTGGAGATCTTGTAAAATGCAGATTCTGATTCAGCAATTCTTAAGTGAGGGCTGAGTAAGCATTTCTAACAACCTCCCGAAAGGATACCAGTGTTGTCGACCTGTGGATCACACAAGGGAACATATTTTGGGCAGTTAATTTTTTGAATGAATGAATCAAAATGAAAAAAAACCCAAATGAAACATATTGTCAAACTGTGTTCTGCTTTACTTTTAACTCTTTTAAAAAAAAAAAAAACAAGTGATTAACATTTTCATTCAGTCTGTGTCACTCTAGTGATCATTATATTTTTATAGCTTTAACATTTCCTCACATTTCAATATTATTAAAATTTTTCTTCATTATGTTTTTCCTTTTTTAGAATTAAATTTTGTTTCAACCAGGACTGATAGTACACAAATCTATTACTACAGTGGGGCAAAATTTAAATCTTGAAACAGAATTCTTTTAAAAAAAACATTTTGTTGTACACACCATAGACATTATTTTAATCATAACCAATACTGCATAGAATTTCAATGGGGTAAAATATATCTTCAGAAGTTAATCAGTATATATAGGTGATTCACTCATAATGTTCTCTGTCGTGTTTTTGAACAAGTGTTTTTTTTATTTTTAAAGTATTCAGTTAAACTTTAAAGAGGATGCTTGCTTTCTCATAGTCACTTCCTGTTCTGATTAAATACAGGTGTGCCACACAAAGCAATCCGCTTACTACAACTGGGCTAATTTGTGCCCAAACTTAGTTTCTCCACATTCTTTTCCTCTATGATTAAGAAAAGATGAAATTCAGTACTTCATAGCTGGAAAGGGCCCATGGACATTTTCCACAAATGTTGAATATTTTACTCACTGTCAACATCTCTACCTTGGAAAACAAATCAAAATGCTCAGATGCATCAACTACATCATCAGAAATTCAGATCAATTGCCAAGCAATTACTGGGAACATCTGGTTATTTTGATGATCATAGTGGCCAAATCAGTTAACTCTGATACAACCCAACTAGAATCACAAATCTGATTCAATAACAATAGCGACAAAAGACTGATTGAAGGGCTTCCCTGGTGGTGCAGTGGTTGAGAGTCCGCCTGCTGATGCAGGGGACACGGGTTTGTGCCCCGGTCCGGGAAGATCCACATGCCGTGGAGCGGCTGGGCCCGTGAGCCATGGCCGCTGAGCCTGCGCGTCCGGAGCTTGTGCTCCGCAACGGGAGAGACCACAACAGTGAGAGCCCCGCGTAAGGCAAAAAAAAAAAAAAAAGACTGATTGAAGATAACTGGTAGGTATCACTGGGTGGCATCAGGTTTACTTTCATTATACTGCTTAAGAACATTGATAAACAGACTTTCTAAGTTTCACTGGAAAATCTACAGCAGTAAGGACCCTTCTAGCTCTGAACCCCTATGCTCAACAAATAATTTTATTTTCTCTCCTATAAGGATTCAGTTTCCTACTTAGTTGTCATACCCTGCTTTTGCTCTAACTTATGGCTACTTTTAATTCCAAACGTGAAATCTTTCATCCTAAGGAGACATGCGTTATGTATTTGTTTTAGCGTACCTCAGGGAGCAAAGCAAATGTGCATTGAAGATTCAATTAGCAGTAGTGAGGATGGTGATTAAAGAGCTAGACTTGTCTGGCTGATTCATTTGGTCTCTTTTCATTTCATTTCTTAGGGACTAAATGTAGCTTGAAATAAAGTTTTATTTTAAATTAGTGTTCAATGCTACACAGCCAAGAAAGACTGTTTTTTTTTTTTTTCCCAAACACATTCCCTTTTGTGCACAGAGAAATTCATGATCAGCTTTCCACTATGTGTGAATTTCTCAAGTCATTTGAAAACTGCTAAGCCAGAATGTAGAAAGATCTGCTGCATTACTAGAAGATCACCTTTCACCTTGTCACTTTAAGATCACAAACCAGTGATGTGTGGATTGGGTCAGTGTTTAGAAACTTCTAAATTCATTGACAACATCAAAGGAATTCCCTGGCAGTCCAGTGGTTAGGACTCCTCACTTCCACTGCAGGGGGCACGGGTTCAATCCCTGGTTGGGGAACTAAGATTCCACCGGCCACGTGGTGCGGCCAAAAAAAAAGAACCCAAGAAGCATCACATAATCTAGATTTCTGGCTTCAAGTGGCAAAGGTTGTGTTATGTCTGATCCTTTTTCACTGGGCATGTGTTCTCCAGTTTGCACAGTTCCTGCCTGATAACTGTCACTCATTTATGTGGCCTGCTTAATACCTAGAGGCATCTCCTGCTCTCAAGTTTTTGGTTGTGCAAATCTTCATGACTGCACACAGCAACATGGAGATGAGGGGTAGAGTATAGAGTGGGACTTACCCACCCAGGTTTAGACAGAGGCCAGGGGAACTTACTCTAAGAGGCAGCAACGTAGGTAAGACTGAGGTCTAATGCACATCAGTAGTCATCCATCAAGAGAAGGGGCAGCAAAAATAGTGTGGCAGGGCTCCAGCAGGTAAGGAGGGGAATTGTGGTGGGAAGCCAACCTTTGAGAGGATTTTTAAGGACTAGCAAGGAACTTTCCTACAAGAAAGGGGTTCAGGACCTCATTCCCAGGGAGGATAGACAGAATGAAACAGAGACCCAATGCTGAGAAAGGAAGCAGGCTCGTGACAATGAGAATGTAGGACTCGGGTCTTTGGGGAAAGCAACGGGGCAGATCAGTGGCTAATGACAGGACAACCTGATATGCTGAGTTTCAGTGATTGGCAGGCTGAGGCTGTTGGCTCCCTCTCTAATTCAAGAATAGGGTCAGAACCAGAGCTGGATACAGCCAAAAGATGGGAGAAGTCCTTGAATCTGACTTTGAGGACCTGGGAAACAGATGCAGAGCAATTACAGCAGCTCTGGGTCATGTGTGGTGCTGAAAGGAGGGCGGAGACTTCTTGATCTCATGTTTCAGTTCGTCTGCAACTCTTCTGTTTAGTTAGCATAAAGTCTGGAAGTCTATTATTTAAAAAAAAAAGGTTCATGGTGGAAATCTCTGCAAACATTTTATAGCAAGCATAAGAGAATATAAAGAATATCTCCCTTTGTCCACCAATGTCTATTCAGCCTGTATTAGCTGAAGTCACATTGAGCAACCACTCTTATATATAAATGGATATTAGAATTTGAAGCCCATAGTTCTTGCCTTAACCCCCAACTTGGTCTTCCCCATGAGAGAAACGACCCTTTGCCTCTTGAACATCTGACGGTTAACTAGCCAGGAAAGGGGTATCTGCTTAGGCAGAGGGAGAGATTAGATGGGGGATAACAAACATGCAGCTCTTGACTCTTATACCTCTGATAGGCATCCCTAATTGATTACAGCACTCTTTCCCGCTGAGCTCAGATGAGGACTCAGAATCTCTCCCCATACCGTGCTCTAGAAGCCAATCAATTAGGGTTGACACTGGAAATGCAATGCATCTGCCCTTCTTTGATTAGGTTTTTACTGCCAAGTTTCTGTGGATGAAGCTACTGATTGGGGCAGAGTATCCATGCACAGGTTGAAAGCAAGCAAATTGACAGCCAGGGAAGTTTATATCAGAATAAAAAATGTTAAGATATTAATTTTTATTTATCTCTCTTTCTCTCCCCATCTCTTCTATGTAGATAGGCAAATCCCTTATATTTCCTTGCCTGTGGGATTATTGCTGGGCAAAAAGTGTAAAATACAAGAGCACCTCCTGTCTTTTGTAAAAGCTTAAACTGAAGGAAAAGATTCTTTGCTCCGTGTTCCAAAAAGGAAAGAGGAAGGAGTCACTTAGGCTTATTTGATTGATAGTCCTGTAGGAATGTGGGCAGAAGGAGTATATAAATAAACAACCTGTATAAATCAGGGTCCCAGAAGGAAGGAGATGATGCCTTCAAATTAGGAGAGGGTAAGCCACAAGGAAGAGGGAAGTCCCGAGTCTAATAACAACAGAGCTGTTATAGCCAATTGTCCCAAAGTAATAAGGGCAGGGAGTGGCAGAGCAGGAAGGAGAGGACAGTGTAGCCAGACTGATCTAGACAGCGGCAGTGATCTCTGGTGCAGGGACAAACTAGCCCTAAGAAGCCACATGGGGACAGAGCCAGGAAGGTAAATAGTCCTATCTTACCCCCTCTTCTCCCTCCTCTTTCCTGCTGGGGCTCCCTGTGGCCAAAACAGATCAGAAACCAAAGGGCAAGGGAGCTTGTTGTTGCCCAGGTAGGTCAGCAGGTTGCAAGGTGGAAAAGGGTGAGGTGGGAATCCAAAGAGCAAATGGAATATGTCTGTCACTACCCAAACCATTTCCTTTCAACTTACACTTCTGCCTTAACCTCAGGGTAAAGATTTCGTGTTGATCACAAAGGACAAGTGAAGTCCTATCAGTCACTGTATCATCAAGGGATGCTATAAATTCAGCTGTACTTCTACCTGAAACCTAAAACATTAGCCACTGTAAGTGTTCTAATATGATACTGGAGGAAAATGGGGGATCAAAATAAGTAACAAATATAGCTGCTATACCCACTGGTTTGGTGGTTGGTTTGTGGTCTATTTGGGAATCATATATTTGTTGTTTTCTACTGTCCTTTCCCCTTACTCTTGCCAGAACTTCAGCTGGATAGATTTCTCTACTTGAGGAGGTGACTCAAACCTCAATCTCCTTAATATCTGAGGTCTTTATGTTTTTTTTTCTTTATTTTGTTGTCACAGTACTTCACTAATGAGGCCTATTGGACAAGGGAGTCATAGAAAGTACCCCGGTGAATGCCCTGGGTGTGGACACATCCTGATGAATAGCAGTGACTCATTTCCCCCTGATAATGAGTACATTATGTAAATCTGACAGTACAGTCTTGCTCTTCTCTGATTGTTGGTTCAGCATTACAAGAAGCTCAAACGATCAGCTTCTAATTAATTGCCACCATGTCCGTATTTCCTGGTGGAAGCATTCCTTCCTTGGCCACTGGGATCTCCAGCCCACCAAGTCCAAGGTCTCAGGAACAGGAAGCAAAAATTCTTCAAGTTATTAGATGCTAAAGTGAGAGGGTCTTTCCCATCTGGCCATGGAGGAGACAGTGCCGTGTTTTGGCCATTCATTTAAGACATATACTGCATCCTGCAGGACAGCTTCCCAACCTTAAAAGGGTTGTCTTCCTGTTAACATTGTAACAGAGACTTCAGCAGGGCATTCCACTTTTAGTTCTATGGAGCAAGCTGCTTCTGAATGCTAGTGTACATAAAAAGACAATGTGTCCTGTTTTCCATCACTGCATTTCCCTTTCTATAAAATATGTTTCCTGGATGGAAGTGATGTTGTATGGTGACATATGGCAATGAGTAACTGATTATGTTAACCCACAGATGGTAATGGTAAAAGGATTTTAAGGAGTATCCAGTGAATGTGTCAGAGAAATATTCCAAAATATAGCATGTGTGACCTCCAAAATCTAACACTAAGTTAGGCACGTTGTCTGTAAGATAGAAATTTCAGCATTTCACAGAACAATATATTTCTAGAAACTTTATCATCATGGCAGGGCCCTAAAGTTTCTTGAAGTTTATCTCCCATCTTTCTGCATTCATATGGTTTTTACTAAGGCATCTAGAGTGCTTGATACTTTTTGTTCGTCAGATCCAGTTAGCATCATCTGATCTATATAAACAGCCACCATGATGCTCTGTGATGTACTGGAATGAGCAAGGTTCCTCTGTATCATATTAGGGAAGAGAATGAGCGAATTTACACAAGACATGAGACACTATAGAAAAGTTTTACACCACCATGGAATAATACCATAAGGGTAAATTGTTGTTTCTGCTATATGAATACAAACTCTTTTTGTTTGGTGGAGGAATAAAGTTTTTTGTCAGGTCATTAACTACATACCATGTAGCAAGAGCTGTATGAATTTTCTCCAATAAAGAGACCGTATCTGAAACTATTGCTTTGATTGGACTTATTGCCAGAATAAGCTTGTAGTAATCATCTGTCATTTCCACAACCCATCTTGCTTTTGCACCAGTAATATGGGCAAATCAAAAGATTTATGGTAAGAATCACCACCTCTAAATCTCTCAAGTCCTTGATGGATGTGCTAGTCTCTACCTCTCTACCAGGGATGAATTTCTGCTTTTGGTTTGCTACCTCAGCAGAAGGGCAGTAGTTTCCATTTGGTCCTTCCGACTACAATGGCCCTCACTCCATGGGTCAGAAAACCAGTGTGGACCGTGTATCTGTTACTAAATAATCTATTGCCGCTATTCATTCTGAGTCTGCAGTCCCAACAGGATTGAGCTAAGACTTCATCTATCCCTTGGTGTCTATGACCCCCTACTCTGAAGGTAGACCACCATATCATTTATGTTTCTGAGCATGAGTGTAAGTCCAGAACCAACTGCTAATAATCTCTGGAAAGTCTTTATATTTCCCTTTCCCAGTTCATAGTAACTCTGTTCAATGGCCATTGGTTCCTCTGGGTGGAACTGGTGACTCATGTTAGGTTTCTTTCCACCAAACCCCCAACTTTTCCTCCTATATATGTCAAGCATCATCTCTTTCATTGCTTGAGATTCCATAATCAGTACACTATTAATGCATATTCCTGAGAATCAAAACACTCTGATTCCAAAATAGTGTCATTGGTAAGTTATATTAAAATGTTTAAGGAATACATAGTACCAATCTTATATAAATCCTTCTAGAGAATTGAGAAAGAGTATAGACACTCCAATTCATGTTACAAAGCTAGAATAATTTTAATTCTAAAAACCAAAAAGACAGTATGATAAAGAAAAAAGACAGGCTGATATTATCATGGATGTATTTGCAAAATTCCTAAACGAAGTATTAATAGACCAAATATAGCAATGTACAACTGGATTAATATTATATGACTAAGTTGAAACTATCCTAAGATTGTTAGTTTACTTCAGTATCTGAAAATCAATAAATGTAATTCACTATAATTGAATAAAAAGAAAACCATATGATCATTCCAATAGATACAGAAAAAGTACTTTATAAAATTCAAAATCTATTTGTGATAAAGAACAGATATGTGAAAATAACTAAAAAATATTTTGAGCTAATGGCTCACTATAATGAACTTAGTGAGGAATGAATGATCTTTTCAATTATTTGTGTCAGGTAAATCATGTATCTATGTCCAAAAAGCGAGCCTTGACTTCTACCTTTCACCACAGAGAGCAACTTTTTGTTATGGAGCATAAATCATGACCTAAAACAATTAAACTTGTAGAAGTAAACAGAGGGAAATATTTTTATGATATTGGGATAGGCAAGAATTTTTTTAAAAAGGATACCAAATGTCCCAATCATAAAAGAAAATATTTATAAAGTAGACTTTATTTTTAAAAGACACTATTAATAGAGTGAAATGACAATTCTCAAGAGAAGATATTTGTAATATATAAATCCAAAGTAGGACCCATATCCAGAATGTATTTTTTAAAACTTCTACAAATCAATTATAAAAAGTTAGACTCTAAAAATGCGTAAAATACTTGAATAGCATTTCACAAACTAGGATATCCAAATGCCCCCCTAAAATATGTTACATATCACTGATACAATATAATCAGTGGTTATAAAAAGTGGAAATTGAAACCACAATGTGATACTGCCACACCCCCATCATATAGGCTAACATTAAAAAGCTGATGATACCCAGTGTGGTGAGGATGTAAACAACAAGAACTCTCTTATACTATCAATGGGAGTGTTCAGTTGGTACAACCACTTTACAAAACTGTTTTTTGACATTTAGCAAGGCTAAACACATGCTTACTTTATGACCTAGCAGCCCTACCCCTAGGTATATATCAAATGAATGCTTGTGTTCACCAAAAGGCGTGTTCAAGAAGGACCACAGCAGTTTTATTCATAATTGTCCAAAATAGGAAACAACCCAATTAGCCATTAAAACTAGAATGAAATGAATTGTGTTGTATTCATACAATGCAGTTACACACAGCAATAGAAAAAGACAACCCAAACTACGTATACACACAATAATATGGATGACTCTCACTGACATAATGTTGAATATAAAAAATCAGAGACAAATGATTTCATTTATGATCCAGTTTATGAGTCCTCAATCCAGCCAAAATGATGGTGATAGAAACCATAATAGTCATTACCTTTGGGGGTGGGATCCTGAGCAGGAAACAGGAGGGGGGCGTGAGGGAGCCTTTATCTGTAAAGTTATATAATAGAAATATTCTATGTCATTATTTGCCTGGTGGTTATATTTAAAAATTCATCAAGCTCTGCACTTAAGATTTATAAACTTGGCTGTAAATTTTATTTGTGAATTTAACTGAAGTTCTAACTTAATTTTGAAGGTTATTTCAAATGTGGAGGGAGAGGACAGTTGGAAGTCCTGGTAGTAGGAGCTTTGACTGGATTCATGGACACTAACACAGGGTCAGCCATGTTGCGATATTGCAATTCACCTGCCTGACAGTTCTGTTCCTTATTAGAACTATGTGGATAACAAAAGCATCATAGCTGGATTCTCCCTATCCTGCCTCTTTTGTTAGTCACACAGCAACTAAACGGTGAAACCAAGATTTGAACCCACCCAGTCTGGCTCCAGGATCTGCCCAGGAACACACACTAAGGTTGTTTTTCAGACCTCTGCATAATGAGGTTGTATCAATGTACTACTTGTAATTTTCTGACTATATAACTTCTTTTATTAATTCCTATGAATTAATTCCTAAATATGATTACATGACATAATTCACTTCTTTGAGTTTTCTTTATAAAGCCATACATTAATGAAGTCACTTCAGGTGTTAATAAAAAGAAATGTCACTTGAATTGTGAGGTCTGGCCCAAAATTTGCAATCGTGTAGTCAAAATTAGGCAGGTCAAGTAAGCCACCATTTCTTTTTTTAGAGCAGCATATAGTCTCATGCTGAGAGGTAGGAGATAACTATTCTCTGTTAAAGTTTTCTGGGCAATAAACCATTCAAACTACACTGCTTCTGAAGTATTTGTCTTCCCTAGGAAGAAGAGGTGTTTTTTTTTTTTTTCTCTCTCAATCTCTCTTTTTTCCTTTTTTTTTTTTATTAAAGTGTAATTGATTTACAATGTTGTGTTAATTTCTGCTCGCAGAAAAGTGATTTTTTATATTCTTTTCCATTATGGTTCATCACAGGACACTGAATATAGTTCATTGTGCTATACAGTAGGACCTTGTTACCCATCCATTCCATGCATACTAGTTTGCATCTACTAACCCAAACTCCCTCCTCCACACCTCTCCCCCTTGACAACCACAAATCTGTTCTCTATGTCTGTGAGTCTGTTTCTGTTTTGTAGATATGTTCATTTGTGTTATATTTTAGATTCCACGTATAAGTAATTTCATATGGTATTTGTCTTTCTCTTTCTGACTTACTTCACTTAGTATTATAGTCTCTAAGTCCATCCATGTTGCTGCAAGTGGCATTATTTCATTCTTTTTTATTGCTGTGTAGTATTCCATTGTATATATGTACCACATCTTCTTTATCCATTCATCTGTTGATAGACATTTAGGTAGTTTCCATGTCTTGGCTACTGTGAATAGTGCTGCTATGAACATAGAGTTGCATGTATCTTTTTGAAGTATAGTTTTGTCCAGATATATGCTCAGGAGTGGGATTGCTGGATTATATGGCAACTCTAGTTTTAGGTTTTTGAGGAACCTCCATACTGTTTTCCATAGTTGCTGCACCAACTTACATTCCCACCCACAGCGTAGGAGGGTTCCCTTTTCTCCACACCCTCTCCAGCATTTATTGTTGGTAGATTTTTTTTAATGATGGCCATTCTGACAGATGTGAGGTGGTACGTCATTGTAGTTTTGATTTGCATTTTTCTAATAGGGATGTTGAGCATCTTTTCATGTACCTGTTGGCCATCTCTATGTCTTCTTTGGAGAAATGTCTATTTAGGTCTTCTGTCCATTTTTGGATTGCATTGTTTCTTTTTTTGTTGTTGAGTTGTATGAGCTGTTTGTATATTCTCTCCTGAGCACCAGCACAACAATCGCAAGAGTTTCCCCCAAGCTGAAAAAAGAAATAAAAAAACTCAATTTACTAATTGCCTGTTCATGCAAATTTCCAAATACCAAATATATTCCCATTCTGATATGTTCAGAGTAACCCTCTTCTCTTCTTACCAGATTCTCTCCAATTTTGGTTGCTCTGGGCCAATGATACCATCCGGTGCCTGGAGCAGGGAACTGCTCTCATTAGTGTATTTTCTCTACCACCTTCTTCCTTACTCTCCAAGAAGAGGGTACCCAGATGAAGAAGCACTGGTTTCCTTTGTCTCTTACAATCTGAAACAGTGCCAGTTCAGCTGATCCATTTCCAGTAATATTTTATTTTTACTCAACCCACGACTACTGGGTCTCAGGAATGTGTGAGCACAACAACCCATTCCTACCTTTACCTTGCTCTCTATCTTTCAAATTTTACATGGTTACTTTTTAAAAAATGAGTCCATCTAAGGTTAAGATCAGAAGTTAATAGGCTTTCTGACTGTCACACAGAAGCAGAACCTCAGCTGAAACAGTAGTATGCATTGTTCAGAACTGCCTTGATGGACAACTTGGAGAATTTGAGGTCAAATATAGACCAACAAAAATCAATGGTTTTTATTTTCAATCATCTGAACTTTCCTGGGGAATTTCCTGGAGAATCCCTTCAAATAGCAAGTAAGTAAATGTACTTCTGTTTTATGTGTTTATTAGTTAGGGTTTCCTAACATGTGGGTTCATTTGATCTGTACAACATCTCTTTCTCCCTTTTAATGTTTCTGTATTAGGTCCTCTCTCTTGGCCTGTGAAGCAGATGGTCTTTGTCAGTTGAATTATACCAGACGTTTGAATTTTCCCCACAAGCATAACTATGCTCCAGTTGCTTTTTTCTATAGGCAAGAATAATATACCCAGCACATTTATGCTTCCAAATGATACACCAGATGGATGCTAAAGCAGAAATGATATGTAGATACCTAATTATTACACAAATGACTCACAATATATAGAGTCAACTGAAATTATCTCCTGTGATTTTGGTAAATTTATCAAAGTAAGAGCATTAGCTTATTGCTTTGTCTACCATTCTCTTTTTTACTTCATTTGAACATGATTTGGTGAGTTTGAGGAAAATGGACTTCAGATTACTTGAGTTTTGGCCTGCATACATTAATTCATTCAGTAACCATTGAATGAATACCTACTATTGTTATGTACCAGGGACATAAAGTTAATGACGTATGGTTTTTCCATGGGCTCAATGGGAGAGATAGACTCTGAGTAGGTAATTTTAAAAATATAATTTGTTTAAACATGTAAGTATGGGTAAACAATTTTATGAAAATATAGAAAAGGAAGAGTTTAACTCTACCCAGGAAGGTCAGGGAAGACCTTATAAGAGCCAACATATATATTTAGTTGGAACTATCTATGTGGAAAGGAAAGGCAACAGGTGCTAAGGAGAGGATGTGTCCTAACTAAAGAAGATTAAATCCTTGATCATCTGAGATCCTTCTTCAGCACACACACACAAATTACTGTAAATATGTTGACTATTATTGATGAAGTGGAATTATAGAAAGAGCCACCTAAAGTAAATTCTTTAATTTACTAAGATTAAGAATTTAGTGTCCTACTTAAGAGAATCAGAATCATGCTTTGGGGAAAGCTTTGAAAGCAAAATGAAGAAGAGAAGTAAGTCAAGTGAGCAATTGCTCAAGACTGAAAAGTCTCCAGGAGACAGCAAATCTGAAGACATGTACACTTTAGTATGGCAGGGATGTTGCCCCTGGTTTGTTTCTTAGACCTGTGATAAATGGCCCTTTACCCACAGCTTGTTAAAACAGTGGCACTGAGCAGACATAACTCCATGCATGCCAACGTCCTTCCAGGATCAGGAATTGGTTTCATCCACCCTGTTTGAGGGCATGCAGATTTTAGCATACCTTTAATGCCATATCGCATCAATAGCTTTTTCTGAATTTGTGTGGATCTCAGGTTTCCTCCCAGGTCCTGGACTACTAGATTCTTTACTTTTCTCCATGGGCCTGACACTAAAAAGTCATCTACTCTAACATCCCCAGTAGTGGGGGACACTCCCTGCTTTATTCCCACCACACCCACCAACTCCACGGCTGCTTTCTCCCGTGTACCAAGATGGTACTCAGAGTATTGGATGGGCAATGCTTTGTCCCTGATGCTTGGTACTGCACAAATGTATTAGGTCTTCAAGTTGATCTCCATAACACAGTGATGGCACTGCATAGAAGCCATCCACACCTTACCCCTCCTGACACCCTGGCATTATTCTTAGCTTCAGGACCAATCTGCTGGGCTTGAACCCTTTGAAACACAATTTTCATTTTCTCCTATTCCTTCTGGCTTCCTGCTCGTGGTCCTGCTGCTCTGCCCTGTTTTGTTTCTTTGCTTACCCTGTTCCCATGCTACTTTAACCCCCCACTTTAGGCAACTCATCCAACTACGACTGATCCCGTGACTATACACTGGGTATAGACCACTTTGGTGGGGGCCCCTCAATAGGATTTGCTTTGGTTCTGGTTGCAAAGACCTGCTACATATAAAATGATGATAAAAATAAGGTTTCCGCGTGAGAGGCTTTCTGTACATTATCACATTTAATATTCACAACGTCCTTTAGGTTATCCATAATCTTCCTGACTTTTTACACAAAGAATCTGCAGTTCAGAGAGTAAAATGCTCTGCTTGAGGTCCCATAGTGAGTATGTAGAAGCCCAGGTTTGTCTCATTCCAAAGTCCCTTCTATGAATCATTAAATACCCTACAACCCTGTGTACATAGATAGATGAGGTTTTGAATTATTGACCTCAACCCTAAAGGCTGCAGCTATATCCATCACTTTTCTAGCATTTCTGTTATTTCTCATCAGTCAATTGCCCCTGTGTGTGGGTAGGTCTTCAGCCTGCCCCAAAACATTGCTCAGATGCATGCTGGCAGTGTATACAAACCCCTCCAGGGACTAATTTTGCAAGAAACATCTCAAGGCAACAAGGAGTGAGGTATCTAGTGGAAGCATGTTCTAGCAGGGAAAGGAGAAGATAAAAAAGCAGTCAGATTCTCAGGGGGAAATCCTATGATTCCTGTTATGAAGGTACCTTTTTAAATGAAAAATTCAAGGTGCAGAACAAGTGTACTTTTGCCTCTTCTCATGTACAAAACACACACACATTTTTTAGGTAATAGAACAGTTAACTAAAAACTAATAAAAATCATTATTCATGATGGAAGTAGGAAAAATGGACAGGACTATTCTTTGTTTTATGGTTTTCACTTTGGAACCTTGGAAATGTTCTATGTTACTATAAGTAAAAAAGGAAAAATAGTCACAATATCTGGAATTGTAAAGCAAAATTAAACACATAAACATAATTATGTATGAAGTTGACAGTGTAACAACATGGAGAAAAATTAGTACCAATGACTTCTAAACACAGTAACTTGAGTAATTAGACTATATGTCTCTAATAAAATAATCCTAAGAACATAAGAAACCACTAAGAAATCTTAAACTACTTTCAGCAATAATGTTGGTATTAGAATTTGGGAAATATTAGATATATATTCCAGAATAAAATTAAATAGATATTTAATACAGTTAGGGGGAAACAGTCTGAGCAAAAACAAATGAACAAAAAACAAAAACAAAAAAAGACATATAAAATCAAAAAAGTTAGGTAAAATGTTATAATCTTTCATTTGAATTGGTAGCATCAAGTGAACTTAGTTTTTTTTCTTTCTATAAAAACATGTATTTCCTAGCTTTGTTTGTGAAAAAAAGATCTAGAAGTAGAAACAGCCCAATAGTAATTACAACATTAGCATCTAAATAGTTGCTCTAAATACTATTTCTCACAAAAAGGAATCAGGGTCCCTCAGAAAAATGGCTCATTTCCTTTCTGGGGCAGAAATTCAACAAGGAGAGCCAGGAACACCTTGTTGTGCAAGACAAACTACTGAAATTATAGTAGAAAGCCACTGGAGCCAATTTGAATGGGGTCCCAATGGCCAAAGATGTCACAAATTAAGCATCAAAAACAATAATGAGCTTGAAGGATTAAAATATATCAATTATCAAGATGACTGAGTAGAAGGAGGTGCTCTCACTCCCTCTTGCGAGAGCACCAGAATCACAACTAACTGCTGAACAATCATCAAAAGGAAAACACTGGAACTCACCCAAAAAGATACCCCACATCCAAAGACAAAGGAGAAGCCACAATGAGATTGTAGGAGGGGCGCAATCACAGTAAAATCAAATCCCATAACTCCTGGGTGGGTGACTCACAAATTGGAGAACACTTATACCACAGAAGTCCACCCACTGGAGTGAAGGTTCTGAGCCTCACGTCAGGCTTCCCAACTTGGGGGTCTGGCAACAGGAGGAGGAATTCCTAGAGAATCAGACTTTGAAGGCTAGTGGGATTTGATTGCAGGACAGGATGGGGGGAAACAGAGACTGCACTCGTGGAGGGCACACACAAAGTTGTGTGTGCATCAGGACCCAGGGGAAGGAGCAGTGACCCCATAGGAGACTGAACCAGACCTACCTGCTAGTGTTGGAGGGTCTCCTGCAGAGGCGGGGGGTGGCTGTGGCTTAGCGTGAGGACAATGACACTGGCAGGAGAAGTTCTGGGAAGTACTCCTTGGCGTGAGCCCTCCCAGAGTCTGCCATTAGCCCCACCAAAGAGCCTGGGTAGGCTTCAGTGTTGGGTTGCCTCAAGCCAAACAACCAACAGGGAGGGAATCCAGCCCCACCCCTCAGCAGACAAGCTGATTGAAGTTTTACTGAGCTCTGCCCAACAGAGTAACACACAGCACTACCCACCACCAGTCCCTCCTATCAGGATGGTTGCAGAAGCCTCATAGATAACATCATCCACCAACAGAAGCAAGGAGAACTACAATCCTGCAGCTTGTGGAACAAAAACCACATTCACAGAAAGACAGACAAGATGAAAAGGCAGAGGGCTACGTACCAGATGAAGGAACAAGATAAAACCCCAGAAAAACAAGTAAATGAAGTGGAGATAGGTAACCTTCCAGTAAAAGGATTCAGAATAATGATAATGAAGATGATCCAGTATCTTGGAAAAAGAATGAAGGCAAAGATCGAGAAGATGCAAGAAATGTTTAACAAAGAACAAGAAGAATTAGAGAACAAACACCTAGAAGAATTACAGAACAAACAAACAGAGATGAACAATACAATAACTAAAATGAAAACTACATTGAAAGGAATCAATAGCAGAATAACTGAGGAAGAAGAAAGGATAAGTTATCTGGAAGACAGAATGGTGGAATTCACTGTCATGGAACAGAATAAAGAAAAAAGAATGAAAAGAAATGAAGACAGCCTAAGAGACCTCAGGAACAACATTAAATGCAAAAACATTCTCATTATAAGGGTTCCAGAAGGAGAAGAGAGAGAGAGAAAACACCAGAGAAAATATTTGAAGAGATTATAGAGGAAAACTTCCCTAACATGGGAAAGGAAAAAGCTACTGAAGTCCAGGAAGTGCAGGGAGTTGCAGGCAGGATAAAACCAAGGAGAAACACGCCAAGACATAGTAATCAAATTCACAAAAATTAAAGACAAAGAAAAACTATTGAAAGCTACAAGGGAAAAATGACAAATAACATACAAGGGAACACCCATAAACTTAATAGCTGATTTCTCAGCAGAAACTCTACAAGCCAGAAGGGAGTGGCATGACATATTTAAAGTGATGAAAGAGAAGATGCTACAACCAAAATTACTCTACATGGCAAGGATCTCATTCAGATTCGATGGAGAAATCAAAATCTTTACAGACAAGCAAAAGCTAAGAGAATTCAGCACCACCAAACCAGCTCTAGAACAAATGCTAAAGGAACTTCTCTAAGTGGGAAACACAAGAGAAGAAAAGGACCTACAAAAAAAATCGAAAACAATTAAGAAAATTGTCATAGGAACATACATATCAATAATTACCTTAAACGTGAAAGGATTAAATGCTCCAACCAAAGGACACAGGCTCACTGAATGTATACAAAAACAAGACCAATATATATGCTGTCTACAAGACACCCAATTCAGACCTAGGGACACATACAGACTGAAAGTGAGGGGATGGAAAAAGATATTCCATGCAAATGGAAATCAAAAGGAAGCTGGAGTAGCTATACTCATAAGATGAAATAGACTTTAAAATAAGGAATGTTACAAGAGACAAGGAAGGAAACTACATAATGATCAAGGGATCAATCCAAGAAGAAGATATAACAATTATAAATATATATGCACCCAACATAGGAGCACTTCAATACATAAGGCAACTGCTAACAGCTACAAAAGAGGAAATTGACAGTAATGCAGTAATAGTGGGGGACTTTAACACCTCACTTACACCAATGGACAGTTCATCAAAAATGAAAATAAAGAAGGAAACAGAAGCTTTAAATGACACAATAGACCAGATAGATTTAATTGATAATTATAGGACATTCCATCCAAAAACAGCAGATTACACTTTCTTCTCAAGTGCACACAGAACATTCTCCAGGATAGATCACATCTTGCATCACAAATCAAGCCTCATTAAATTTAAGAAAATTGAAATCATATCAAGCCTCTTTTCTGACCACAACGCTATGAGATTAGAAATGAATTACAGGGGAAAAAACGTAAAAAAACCAAACACATGGAGGCTAGACAGTACGTTACTCAATAACCAAGAGAACAATGAAGAAACCAAAGAGGAAATAAAAAAATACCTAGAGACAAATGACAATGAAATCATGACAATCCAAAACCTGTGGGATGCAGCAAAAGAAGTTCTAAGAGGGAAGTTTATAACTACACAAGCCTACCTCAAGACACAAGAAAAATCTCAAATAAACAATCTAACATTACACCTAAAGGAACTAGAGAAAGAAGAACAAACAAAACCCAAAGTTAGTAGAAGGAAAGCTATCATAAATATCGGAGCAGAAATAAAGGAAATAAAAACAAAGAAAACAATAGCAAAGATCAATAAAACTAACAGCTGGTTCTTTGAGAAGATACACAAAATTGATAAACAATTAGCCAGACTCATCAAGAAAAAGAGGGAGAGGACTCAAATCGATAAAATTAGAAATGAAAAAGGAGAAGTTACAACAGACACCACAGAAATACAAAACATCCTAAGAGACTACTACAAGCAACTCTATGCCAATAAAATGGAGAATCTGGAAGAAATGGACAAATTCTCAGAAAGGTATAACCTTCCAAGACTGAACCGGGATGAAATAGAAAATATGAAGAGACCAATCACAAGTAATGAAATTGAAATTGTGGTTAAAAATCTTCCAACAAACAGAAGTCTGGGACCAGGTGGCTTTACAGGTGAATTCTATCAAACATTTAGAGAAGAGCTAACACCCATCCTTCTCAAACACTTCCAAAAAATTGCAAGAAGAAGGAACACGCCCAAACTCATTCTATGAGGTCACCATCACCCTGATACCAAAACCAGACAAAGATGTCACAAAGAAAGAAAACTACAGGCCAATATAACTGATGAACATAGATGCAAAAATTCTCAACAAAATACTAGCAAACAGAATCCAACAACACATTGAAAGTATCATAAACCATGATCAAGTGGGATTTATCCCAGGGACACAAGAATTCTTCAATATATGCAAATCAATCAATGTGATACACCATATTAACAAACTGAAGAATAAAACCCGTATGATCAGCTCAATAGATGCAGAAAAAGCTTTTGACAAAATTCAACATATATTTATGAAAAAACTCTCCAGAAAGTGGGCATAGAGAGAACCTACCTCAACATAATAAAGGCCATATACGACAAACCCGCAGCAAACGTCCTTCTCAATGGTGATAAGCTGAAAGCATTTCCTCTATGATCACAAATGAGACAAAGATGTCCACTCTCCCTGCTGTTATTCAACATAGTTTTGGAAGTCCTAGCCATGGCAATCAGAGAAGAAAAAGGAATAAAAGGAATACAAATGAAAAAGAAGAAGTAACACTGACACATTTTGCAGATGACATGATACTATACATAGAGAATCCTAAAGATGCAACCAGAAAACGACTAGAGCTAATCAATGAATTTGGTAAAGTAGCAGGATAAAAAATTAATGCACAGAAATCTCTTGCATTTCTATACACTAATGACGAAAAATCTGAAAGAGAAATTAAGGAAACACTCCAATTTACCACTGCAACAAAAAGATTAAAATACCTAGGAATAAACCTACCTAGGGGGAAAAAAGACCTGCATGCAGAAAACTATAAGACACTCATGAAAGAAAGTAAAGATGATACCAACAGATGGAGAGATATACCATGTTCTTAGATTGGAAGAATCAATATTGTGAAAATGACTATACTACCCAAAGCAATCTACAGATTCAATGCAATCCCTATCAAACTACCAATGGCATTTTTTACGGAACTAGAACAAATCATCTTAAAATTTGTATGGAGACACAAAAGACCCCGAATAGCCAAAGCAGTCTTGAGGGAAAAAAACGGAGCTGGAGGAATCAGAATCCCTGTCTTCAGACTATGCTACAAAGCTACAGTAATCAAGACAATATGGTACTGGCCCAAAAACAGAAACAGAGATCAATGGAACAATATAGAAAGCCCAGAGATAAACCCATGCACCTTTGGTTAACTAATCTATGAGGAAGGAGGCAAGGACATACAATGGAGAAAAGACAGTCTCTTCAATAAGTGATGCTGGGAAAACTGGATAGCTACATGTAAAAGAATGAAATTAGAACACTCCCTAACACCATACACCAAAATAAACTCAAGATGGATTAGAGACTTAAATGTAAGACCAGACACCATAAAACTCTTAGAGGAAAATATAGGAAGAACACTCTTTGACATAAGTCACAGGAAGATCTTTTTTGATCCACCTCCTAGAATAATGGAAATAAAAACAAAAATAAACTAATGGGACCTAATGAAACTTAAAAGCTTTTGCACAGCAAGGAAACCATAAACAAGACGATAAGACAACCCTCAGAATGGGAGAAAATATTTGCAAATGAATCAATGGACAAAGGATTAATCTCCAAAATATATAAAGAGCTCATACAGCTCAATATTAAAGAAACAAACAACCTAATCCAAAAAATGGGCGGAAGACCTAAATAGACATATCTCCAAAGAAGACATACAGATGGCCAAGAAGCACATGAAAAGCTTCTCAACATCACTGATTATTAGAGAAATGCAAATCAAAACTACAATGAGGTGCCACCTCACACCAGTTAGAATGGGCATCATCAGAAAATCTACAAATAACAAATGCTGGAGAGAGTGTGGAGAAAAGGGAACCCTCTTGCACTGTTGGTGGGAATGTAAATTGATACAGCCACTTTGGAGAACAGTATGGAGGTTCCTTAAAAAACTAAAAATAGAATTACCATACAACCCAGCAATCCCACTACTGGGCATATACCCAGAGAAAACCATAATTCAAAAAGACACATGTACCCCAATGTTCACTGAAGCACTATTTACAATAGCCAGATCATGGAAGCAACCTAAATGCCCATTGACAGATGAATGGATAAAGAAGAAGTGGTACATATATACAATGGAATATTACTCAGCCATAAAAAGGAACGAAGTTAGGTCATTTGTTGAGACATGGATGGTTCTAGAGACTGTCATACATAGTGAAGTAAGTCAGAAAGAGAAAAAGAGATATCATATATTAACGCATATACGTGGAACCTAGAAAAATGGTACAGATGAACTGGGTTGCAGGGTGGAAATTGAGACACAGATGTAGAGAACAAATATATGGATACCAAGGGGGGAAAGTGGCAGGAGTGAGAGCATGGTGGTGGAATGAATTGGGAGATTGGGATTGATATATATACACTAATATGTATAAAGTGGATAAGTAATAAGAACCTGCTGTATAAAAATATAAATTAAATTAAATTTTTTAAGAAAGAAAAAATATCAATTACATAAAAATTCATAAAAGTACTCCCTTAATTGGTTACCTCTGGGTGTTGCTGGGATACCAAGTCATTATTCTAAAAGTCAGTGAATTAAAGTAAGACATCCATTTAATCAACCTTTTAACTACCGGTTTACAGGAACGATAAAGGATAAGCATTACATTAAACCACAAAGATGTAATTGGTCCAAATCATAAAATGGGGTACTCTTAAAGGTGAATTATCTGACTTCTTCAACAAATACTTAGCACTAAGAGAAGAACCTTAAAAGGTACATATCAACCTCATGTAATGTGTGCAGTGTATGGACTCTGATACTTAGGAATCTAAGCATGAAAAGACTTTGCTGAGACTCTATTAGATACTTTTAAGGATTTATAATTCATTTTTATGTATAATAATAATATAGTCCTAATATTTAAAAAGAGAAAAGAAAGACAATCTTTGTTAATTATACACACTGAAAAAAAAGAAGGATGAAATATAATGCTTGGAATTTTCCTGATAATACCCCATATCTTGGTCCCAGTCCCCAGAAGCAGAGCATGAGATGAGGATTTGTGTGCAAGAAACACAGTGTGGAAGTGCTGCTATGAGAAGCTGGTAGTGGATCTGGTCAGGGGAGCACGACAGGGAGGGGAAGAAGTCACAAGTGTGTAATTTCAGGCAAATTCTCATGAACGGTAGCTTCAGCTCCAACTCTCAGGGGAACTCTGCAGTGTAACTTACACTGCAGAGCTGCTTTGTCCTGAAGAAGGAGAGCTGGCTTTCACACTTCCCACCCATCCATCACTGGCTAAGGATCACTCAGGAAGATGTAAACCTCTAGGTGCTCCTGAGCAAAGGAGCTCCACAGCCCAAGGACAGGCATTGGAAGAAGAATCCCACGTGCAGGTCTTTGGAGATAAAAGCACACTGAAGCCTGAAGAGGGGTACACAGTAATGGCAAAAGGATCTGAGAGCATCTGAGTGGAGCACCTACAGTGCCTATATTAAGGACCCTCCAGTAGAGAGAGGAGAGTGTGGGTAGTGATGGAGGAAGACGCAAGATGCACGTAATATTGAGACATGTTGGGGCAAGATGCATATGCTGGAAAATCTCCATAAAAACTAAGAAAAGTAAGCAATCTGACTATCTCACCTGTTACATATACTGTATGATATAAGCAATTGTAATCTAAAAAAGATTCATTGGATCTGAAAGTTTGTTTCCCATTCAGTTGTTGAGAACTTGGAAAGGATTTACCTGTGGAAACAATGTCATATGGTGGTTAGTTCCCAAGATAACCCACAAAAGACACTTTTGCCCATAATCGGGAGGAACACCATATGCTCACAATGAAACATAGTAGAAAACACCACAGAGACAGCACAAGTAATTAAATCACACCATACTTCTGAGAAAGAAACTGCTTTTGCTTTGTCTTTTTTTTTAACACTTTTTTTAAGATTTATTTATTTATTTATTTATTTATTTATTTATTTATGGCTGCATAGGCTCTTCGTTGCTGTGCACGAGCTTTCTTTAGTTGCAGTGAGCCGGGGCTACTCTTTGTTGCAGTGCGCGGGGTCTAGGTGCGTGGGCTTCAGTAGTTGTGGTTCACGGGCTCTAGAGCGCAGGCTCAGTAGTTGTGGCGCATGGTCTTAGTTGCTCCGTGGCATGTGGGATCTTCCCGGACCAGGGCTCAAACCTGTGTTCCCTGCCCTGGCAGGTGGATTCTTAACCACTGCACCACCAGGGAAGCCCCTTTGCTTTGTCTTTGATGATCTAGGGAAAGCAACTGTTCTTAGAGCTCCTTTGTTTCAGTTTTTTTCTCTGCCAAAGGGCCACTTTACAACTTAACCATTGGCTAAGACCGGGGTCCCCAACCTGGTACCTTATGGTTGGAGGCCTGTTAGGAGCCGGGGCTGCACAGCAGGAGGTGAGCAGCGGGCAAGCAAGGGAAGCTTCCTCTGCCACTCCCCATCGCTCCCCATCACTCGCATTACTGGCTGAACCGTCCCCCCTCCCCCCTTCCATGGAAAAATAGTCTTCCACGAAACGGGTCCTTAGTGCCAAAAAGGTTGGGGACTTCTGGGCTAAGAGGCGGTTGGAGGTACGTGTTGGGGAGGGGGGTTTGCTTGTTAGTAACCAAGGGGTCGCTATTGCTGCTGCTGTCCCAGGCAATGTCGCAACACTCAAAGCACAGATTTCCTAACACAAAGTGTTTTCACCGCCGCCCACCCACTTCAATCAAGGTGAGAGTTTTGGTTAGAAAGTAAAGTAGGAGGAGAGACTCCCACAAAGTGAACCTGTTTCTTCCAACACACTGTAGTACCTGGGCACAGAAGTTTGGAAAAATTATTTTTCACACAACCCAGTCTCTTATGAATTTGTCTTTGATCTGCCTTGCAACCTCCCTCCCACATCTCCCCACAAGGGTGAGCTTGCTCTGTCCCCTGTTTCTGTGCCTCCAGTTCCATTGGCCTCTTTCTCAGGTGGGTTTTCTCTTTGTATCCTTATCACGAGGGAAGTTTCCATTGCCAAGGTGCACACCCAGTTCACTCCACCAAAAAACCGGTCCCACTTGGTCAGCTCCAAATGTACTTTTAGACAATTTACTTTTGGTGATTCAAGGCTGCAAGACATTTTGCAAGTTTGCTGTCTCCTCTCTGTTCCACAAGTTCTCATTAACCTGGACGCTCTTTTGTGAATATACTATGACTCGAATTATTGCTATTAGCTATCTTGGTGCCCTTTTTTACTCCAATAAATATTTCTCATCTGAGCGGTATGAAATAGTCAATCATGCATACTATTTAATTCAGGGCTCATAATAACACTGAGCCCCCTTATATAGATGAGGTTCAGAATGATGGGGTACTTCCCCAAAGTCACAATGCTGGTAAAATGTAGAGCCAGGATATACACCAAGTCTGTCTGACTCTACTCTCCACATTCTTTTCTATTCTGTCACGAGAAGAGCTGGGGATATGTGGCATGGTCCCTCCTTCCTTCTTCTGATTGTTTTCTAGATCTCCCTTGGAAAAGTTGTCACTGTTTTCTCAAGAACCAGGATAATCTTCTTTCCAAAAGAAGCATAACAGCCCTATGTTATGTATACATGCTATTGCTGTTCCTATTTTAAAGATAAGGACAGAAGCCAAGGAATTAAATTATTTAGTCAAAGTCACATGGCTAGGTAAGTGGCAGAATTGGCTTTTGAATATAAGCAGTATGACTATAGGGCCCTAAACAGTATGCAATCAGCCTCACAAGGACTGAGGGTTTAGCTCAATGGCAAGGCAACAGCGTTCCCAGGTGGGCCCATCAGTTAAGTCCAGACCACTACTAGTCCAGGCAATACTTTTGTGGAAGGTTGCATTTTCCAGAGATAGTGGTGACAGTATTTCTCATCTGATGTGCTCCTCTTAAAATATGACCTGGACACTTCTCCTGTTGAGTGGTGGTGTGTGTCTTCTCACCTTTAGACCTGGGCAGATCTTTGCAACTGTCTCCACTGTAGAGTCTGAAACCCCTGACACTATGTGACTTCCAAGGCTGAGTTACAAAAATACCAGCACTGCTGCCTTATTCTCTTAGAATGTTTGTCCTTGGAGCTCACCACTCTGCTGTAAGGAAGCCTTAAGCAGTCCATCGAGAGACCCATGTAGGAGAAACCAAGTTCCCTAGCCCATGGCCCTGGTTGAGCTCCCAGTCAATGGGCCAGCACCAAATCTTCAGCCACCTTGAAAGTGGCTCTTCTGGCCTCCAGTTAAGCTGCCCCACCCAGCTGACATTACATAGAACAGAGAGGAGCTCTTCCTTCCCAGCTCTACTCAAAATGCAGATTTGTGAGCAAAATAAATGATTACTGTTATTTTAAGACCTTAGTTTTGGGGTGGTTTATGCTGCAGCAAGAAGGAACTGTAACAGCTCCCAAAGCAGTGTCCTCTCAGCATTATATTTGGTGCCTAGTAGTGGTGATAGTGATGTTAGTAGGATTGAGAAAAAGAATTAACTTTTATATGTCAGGCACCTTACCAGGCACTGCCATGTACTTTACCTGGTCTGTTTCCTAAATTAATTCTGTGAAGAAAGTGCTCTTATGTTAAGCTTACAGGGAAGGGACCTGAAGGCCAGAGAGTCCCGTCCCTTTACTCATTTGACACTTGGCATCAGCAGACATGTGGTGAACTTGGGATTTAAGCAAAGGCCTTTCTGAATCCAAACACATGTCTTCTCACTAATATTTTATTGCTACATTGAGTCTTGGTCCATTAAAAAATGGTGACTAGGGACTTCCCTGGTGGTCCAGTGGTTAAAACTCCAGGTTTCCAGTGCAGGGGGAGTGGGTTTGATCCCTGGTCTGGGAACTAAGCTCCCACATGCTGCACAGTGTGGCCAAAATATAAAATTAAATTAAAAAATGAATAAAAATTTTTTAAAAATTTAAAAATGGTGACTAAATGTGGTAAACTAAAAAAACCCAGGACTGAAGAGGTTAATGAAAAACTGAAGCTTCCCTCAAGTCTAGGATAGTAGAGTGCACTGCTGACTGTGGACATCATACAAAAGCTTGTGATTCCCAACTGGAAAATAATAATATGACCAATGATGATGATGATGATGATAACTACCCCTGATATAGTAAATATTAAAAAAATGTAAATAGTATTTTTAAAAAAGAGCCAGGAAAACAAGAGTCAGGTTCTACTGTGTCAGGTGCTTCAAGCACGTGAGCTCATCAGCCGTCCTAGGATGTAGGTATTTTTGAATCCCCATAGGAGGCAAGGGCACTGAGATTCACACAGGCCACATAACTTTCTGAAGGCTGACAATGAGTACCCCTGACTCTACAGCCCACCTCATTATACTGTCTGAAAGAGGGAGCTGAGGAAAATGTACATACAACCCCAATGAAATGCATTCCATTGACTGACAGGGAGTGAACAAGGCGAGGAGCAAGGGCAGGATGGACAAACATCCATCAGTAGCTAGATATCAGGCAGACACTAACTAGGAGCAGTGCGTGATTATACTAGGGTATCCCAGAAGTCCATGGACAGCTACAGTGAGCATAAGCATAGCTATGACTTGAAGTTCCCACCAGCTGGGCCCTTTTCTACCTGGCATTTGGTGGCTGGTGCAGCCCCAGAGAACACTACTTAGCCCTCTGATGCTTGGAAATGCCAGAGCTTAAGGCCTCTATGCTGTTGGAAAAAGTGGCAGACATTAAAGGTGCAATTCTACCTATACAAACACTTCTTGTTTCTGCCGGCTCTTATTAAAATGTATGAGATAGTCCTCTATCAACCATGGGCCACTCTGATCTGTTCCAGAGAACACTTCAAAGGGACCAGCCAACCCTGAAGGACTACTCCACCCTCTCCCAAAGGAAAGCATGGACCAGTAACTGGACAGCCTTAAGCCCAGGCCCCTGTGACAAAGCATTGGCCCAACTTGTAATTTCCCCAAAGACAAATACTTCAGAAAAAAATTGAAGTCTAGGGGAGGAGAGGTTGTGAAGAATATTTCTTCTGACTTGTTGGTAAGAGACCATTTGTGGAGGAAAACATGTTTTAAAAATACAGTCACCTGTTCCCACTGTTTATTCCAGTTCTGAAGTAAAGGTTATTTGCTTGTATTTTTAAAAGGGAGGGGGCAGGGAACAAAGTCTTCGTTGCCATAAGAATAAGAATTCTCTTCCAATCAGAGGAGTATGAATTCAAGTGAAAAACTGGAATCAGGAGAAGGTGAACTATTCTGCAAGCACAATTATCTATTGTCCTGCAAAAATCTACAGCCAGACAGAAAAACTAAGTGCTAAAGGATATGCAGAATGTGAATTTCTCCACACATTTTCACTTGCTTTTCCAGTAACAACTGGGAATCTTTGGCTGATGTGGTTTAAAGATTAATTTCAATGTTCATTTAAAATTAATATTTAAATTCCTTCACACCTGTTTCACTCATTCTATAGAAATGATTGGGGATCTGGCAGGTACTTGAAAGCTTTGGAGAAAGTCTGTGGTTTTTGAACGACCATGAGTGAGTGCCTTTGGATTCTTTATTTCTTTGAAACAGCTGATAACGAGATGTTGAATTATGAGATTTGGAGTCAGACAAGTTTACATTTGAATCCTGGCTTTACCACAAATGGTCTAAAGTAACTTCAGGCCCATTCTTTCACCTTTCTGGACAAAGTGAGAACAGCAATCCTACTTCACAAGGCTAAATAATAGAATGTAGTTTGAAACTCAAAAAGATGCCTGGCATAGAGTAGCAGACCACTGACTGGCAGTTTTTATGGCCACAATCACACGCCATTTGGTTCAGTCGACTGGGCTTCTTACTTTTTCATTTCAATTCAAATCACATATTCGCGGGTCAGGTCTCTTGAATTTGGATTACGTGGGATATCAGATAGGATTAAGTTTGATGGTATGTGACAGATACCCCAAATAATAGTAGTTTAAAACAAGATAGAAGTTTATTTTTTCTCCTGTGTAAAATAAGTCTCAGGATATGCAGTGCAGAGCTGGTACTGGAGTCATGGACCCAGCATCCTACATACAGCTTGAGGTTCTGTTCATATGGAAGGGCAGGAGCATAGGCATTGGAAGGCAGCTAGCAGTCTGTGCTATGTGCAGATTCTCTATTGCATTTCCCTCCTCAGCCCCAATTACAAAGTTTCATGCTATATATATTGTCTTTCCCAATGGAAGGAAGGGGAGAAACACCCAAATTGCCCACAGTAAATAAAACACTTTTTTTTTTGAAGTTTTTTTTTTTCACACACACACACTGTATTTTATTTTTACAAGAGATAAATAAACTGACACCAAGCATTGTAAATGGATAAACACAACAAAAGCAACAATGATTGCAATTACCAAATACGAAACACACTCATACTATATCATAATATTGACATTCAGTCCAGTAATCCTCCACTGTAACAGATTCTTTACTATGCAGTGAAAATTGATTTGTATATTTTTTGCCTAGACTCCTTGTGGGATTTTTTTTTATTCAAACAGAAAGTCACAAAAATTATAATCATCCTCATCAGTTCACTCAGTCCCATGTAATTAATTTTTTTTATCTTGATATTTTGTTAGCACTTTTATGAATTCATCAGTTTTCCATTAGAGTTCTGAAAATGCTTATTCATTCAGTTCAGCAGTACAGTCAGTTACCAGAAACCTGTACTTGTCAGTCTTTTCCATGAATTCCTTGAAGATGAAACCCTTTTATAGGAACATTTTTGCAAAAGCGTCAGAGTACACCCAGAACTGTCTGTAAATGACAAAAGACTTAAAAATGACCATGGTTAAAGATTTGATGAAAGTTCATAACAATGCAATTGACAAGGAAATTTAGTTATTTCTGAGATATACATTTTAAAATAATAACTAGAATTATGACTTATAACATTATACCAGAACATATAAGATTTTTAGAAATTTCATGTAATCTCTGAAACATTTGTATTAACATATTTCCATACAAATAACCCAAAGAAAGTTTAGTATAAGTTGTTTTTGTTTGTTGGTTTTTTATACCATAGGTTCTTATTAGTCATCAATTTTATACACATCAGTGTATACATGTCAATCCCAATCGCCCAATTCAGCACACCACCATCCCCACCCCACTGTGGTTTTCCCCCCTTGGCGTCCATACGTTTGTTCTCTACATCTGTGTCTCAACTGCTACTCTGCAAACTGGTTCATCTGTAAAATTTTTCTAGGTTCCACAAACATGTGTTAATATACGTTATTTGTTTTTCTCTTTCTGACTTCCTTCACTCTGTATGACAGTCTCTAGATCCATCCATTGATTGATTTGCGTATATTGAAGAATCCTTGCATCCCTGGGATAAATCCCACTTGATCATGGTATATGATCCTTTTAAAGTGTTGTTGGATTCTGTTTGGTAGTATTTTGTTGAGTATTTTTGCATCTATATTCATCAGTTATATTGTTCTGTAAATTCTTTTTTTGTGGTGTCTTTGTCTGGTTTTTGGTATCAGGGTGATGGTGGCCTCATAGAATGAATTTGGGAGTGTTCCTTCCTCTGTAATTTTTTGGAAGAGTTTGAGAAGGATGGGTGTTAGCTCTTCTCTAAGTGTTTGATAGAATTCAACTGTGAAGCCATCTGGCCCTGGACTTTTGTTTGTTCGAAGATTTTTAATCACAGTTTCAATTTCATTACTTGTGACTGGTCTGTTCATATTATCAGTTTCTTCCTGGTTCAGTCTTGGAAAGTTATACCTTTCTAAGTATTTGTCCATTTCTTCCAGGTTGTCCATTCTATTAGCATAGAATTGCTTGTAGTAGTCTCTTAGGATGCTTTGTATTACTGCAGTGTCTTTTGTAACTTCTTTTTCATTTCTAATTTTATTGATTTGAGTCCTCTCCCTCTCTTTCTTCATGAGTCTGGCTAATGATTTATCAATTTTCTTTATCTTTTCAAAGAACCAAGTTTTAGTTTAGTTTTTTTTTTGCCCCTTCATTTCTTTAATACAGTTTCTTTTTTTAAAATTTTTTTTACATCTTTATTGGAGTATAATTGCTTTACAATGGTGTGCTACTTTCTGCTTTATAACAAAGTGAATCAGTTATACATATACATATGTTCCCATATCTCTTCCCTCTTGCGTCTCCCTCCCTCCCACCCTCCCTATCCCACCCATCCATGTTGTCACAAAGCACCTAGCTGATCTCCCTGTGCTATGCGTCTGCTTCCCACTAGCTATCGATTTTACGTTTGGTAGTGTATATTTGTCCATGCCACTCTCTCACTTTGTCACAGCTTATCCTTCCCCCTCCCTATATCCTTAAGTCCATTCTCTAGTAGGTCTGTGTCTTTATTCCCATCTTACCCCTAGGTTTTTCATGACATTTTTTTTCTTATATTCCATATATATGTGTTAGCATATGGTATTTGTCTTTCTCTTCCTGACTTACTCTGTTTGACACTCTGTTTGACAGACTCTAGGTCCATCCACCTCACTACAAATAACTCAATTTCGTTTCTTTTTATGGCTGAGTAATATTCCATTGTATATATGTGCCACATCTTCTTTATCCATTCATCCGATGATGGACACTTAGGTTGTTTCCATCTCCAGGCTATGGTAAATAGAGCTGCAATGAACATTTTGGTACATGACTCTTTTCAAATTATGGTTTTCTCAGGGTATATGCCCAGTAGTGGGATTGCTGGGTCATATGGTAGTTCTATTTCTAGTTTTTTAAGGAACCTGCATACTGTTCTCCATAGTGGTTGTACCAATTCACATTCCCACCAGCAGTGCAAGAGTGTTCCCTTTTCTCCACACCCTCTCCAGCATTTATTGTTTCTAGATTTTTTGATGATGGCCATTCTGACCAGTGTGAGATGATATCTCATTGTAGTTTTGATTTGCATTTCTCTAATGATTAATGATGTTGAGCATTCTTTCATGTGTTTGTTGGCAGTCTGTATATCTTCTTTGGAGAAATGTCTATTTAGGTCTTCTGTATATTTTTGGATTGGGTTTTTTTTTTTTAATTGAGTTGCATGACCTGCTTATAAATTTTGGAGATTAATCCTTTGTCAGTTGTTTCATTTGCAAATATTTTCTCCCATTCTGATGGTTGTCTTTTGGTCTTATTTATGGTTTCCTTTGCTGTGCAAAAGCTTTGAAGTTTCATTAGGTCCCATTTGTTTATTTTTGTTTTTATTTCCATTTCTCTAGGAGGTGGGTCAAAAAGGATCTTGCAGTGCTTTATGTCATAGAGTGTTCTGCCTATGTTTTCCTCTAAGAGTTTGAGAGTTTCTTGCCTTACATTTATGTCTTAAATCCATTTTGAGCTTATTTTTGTGTATGGTGTTAGGTTGTATTCTAACCTCAGGCTTTTACATGTACCTGTCCAGCTTTCCCAGCACCACTTATTGAAGAGGCTGTCCTTTCTCCACTGTACATTCCTGCCTCCTTTATCAAAGATAAGGTGACCATATGTGCGTTGGTTTATCTCTGAGCTTTCTATCCTGTTCCATTGATCTATCTTTCTGTTTTTGTGACATTACCATACTGTCTTGATTACTATAGCTTTGTAGTATAGTCTGAAGTCAGGGAGCCTGATTCCTCCAGCTCCGTTTTTCGTTCTCAAGATTGCTTTGGCTATTCGGTATCTTTTGTGTTTCCATACAAATTGTGAAATTTTTTGTTCTAGTTCTATGAAAAATGCCAGTGGTACTTTGATAGGGATTGCTTTGAATCTGTAGATTGTTTTGGGTAGTACAGTCATTTTCACAATGTTGATTCTTCCATTCTGAGAACATGATATATCTCTCCATCTATTTGTATCATCTTTAATTTCTTCCATCAGTGTCTTATAATTTTCTGCATAAAGGTCTTTTGTCTCCTTAGGTAGGTTTATTCCTAGATATTTTATTCTTTTTGTTGCAATGGTAAATGGGAGTGTTTTCTTGATTTCACTTTCAGATTTTTCATCATTAGTATATAGAAATGCCAGAGATTTCTGTGCATTAATTTTGTATCCTGCTACTTTACCAAATTCATTGATTAGCTCTAGTTGTTTTCTGGTAGCATCTTTAGGATTCTCTATGTAGAGTATCATGTCATCTGCAAAGAGTGACAGCTTTACTTCTTCTTTTCCGATTTGGATTCCTTTTATTTCCTTTTCTTTTCTGATTACTGTGGCTAAAATTTCCAAAACTATGCATGTTGAATAAGAGTAGTGAGAGTGGGCAACCTTGTCTTGTTCCTGAACTTAGTGGAAATGGTTTCAGTTTTTCACCATCGAGGATGATGTTGGCTGTGGGCTTGTCATATATGGCCTTTATTATGTTGAGGAAAGTTCCCTCTGTGCCTACTTTCTGGAGGGTTTTTATCATAAATGGTGTTGAATTTTGCCAAAAGATTTCTCTGCATCTATTGAAATGATCATATGGTTTTTCTCCTTCAATTTGTTAATATGGTGTATCACATTGATTGATTTGCCTATATTGAAGAATCCTTGCATTCCTGGAATAAACCCCACTTGATCATGGTGTATGATCCTTTTAATGTGCTGTTGGATTCTGTTTGCTAATATTTTGTTGAGGATTTTTGCATCTATGTTCATCAGTGATATTGGCCTGTAGTTTTCTTTCTTTGTGACATCCTTGTCTGGTTTTGGTATCATGGTGATGGTCATGTAGAATGAGTTTGGGAGTGTTCCTCCCTCTGCTATATTTTGGAAGAGTTTGAGAAGGATAAGTGTTAGCTCTTCTCTAAATGTTTGATAGAACTCACCTGTGAAGCCATCTGGTCCTGGGCTTTTTTTGTTGGAAGATTTTTAATCACAGTTTCAATTTCAGTGCTCGTGACTGGTCTGTTCATATTTTCTGTTTCTTCCTGGTTCAGTTTCAGAAGGTTGTGAGTTTCAAGAATTTGTCCATTTCTTCCAGGTTGTCCATTTATTGGCATAGTGTTACTATAGTAATCTCTCATGATCTTTTTTATTTCTGAAGTGTCAGTTGTTACTTCTCCTTTTTCATTTCTAATTCTATTGATTTGAGTCTTCTCCCTTTTTTTCTTGATGAGTCTGGCTAATGGTTTATCAATTTTGTTTATCTTCTCAAAGAACCAGCTTTTAGTTTTATTGATCTTTGCTATCTTTTCCTTCATTTCTTTTTCATTTATTTCTGATCTGATCTTTATGATCTCTTTCCTTCCGCTAAATTTGGGGTCTTTTTGTTCTTCTTTCTCTAATTGCTTTAGGTGCAAGGTTAGGATGTTTATTCGAGATTTTTCCTGTTTCTTAAGGTAGGATTGTATTGCTATAAACTTCTCTCTTAGAACTGCTTTTGCTGCATCCCATAGGTTTTGGGTAGTCGTGTCTCCATTGTCATTTGTTTCTACGTATTTTTTGATTTCCTCTTTGATTTCTTCAGTGATCCCTTCGTTATTAAGTAGTGTATTGTTTAGCCTCCATGTGTTTGTACTTTCTACAGATCTTTTCCTGTACAGCTTTTAGTTTTATTGATTTTTGCTACTGTTTTCTTTGTTTCTATTTCATTTATTTCTACTCTGATCTTTATGATTTCTTTCCTTCTGCTAACTTTGGGTTTTGCTTGTTCTTGGTTCTCTAGTTCCTTTAGGTGTAAGGTTATATTGTTTACTTGAGATTTTTCTTGTGTCTTGAGGTAGAGTTTTATAGCTATAAACTTCCCTCTTAGAACTTCTTTTGCTGCATCCCATAGGTTTTGGATCGTCGTGTTTTCATTGTCATTTGTCTCTAGGTTTTTTATGATTTCCTCAGTGATCTCTTGGTTATTTAGTAACGTATTGTTTAGCTTTCATGTGTTTGTGTTTTTTACTTTTTTTCACCCTGTAATTTATTTGTAATCTCACAGCATTGTGGTCAGGAAAGATGCTTGGTATGATTTCAATTTTCTTAAATTTACTGAGGCTTGATTTCTGATGCAAGATGTGATCTATCCTGGAGGTTCCATGTGCACTTGAGAAGAAAGTGTAATTGCTGTTTTTGGATGGAATGTCCTGTAATTATCAATTAAATCTATCTGGTCTATTGTGTCATTTAAAGCTTCTGTTTCCTTCTTTATTTTCATTTTTGATGAACTGTCCATTGGTGGAAGTGAGGTGTTAAAGTCCCCCACTATTATTTTGTTACTGTTGATTTCCTCTTTTATCGCTGTTAGCAGTTGCCATATGTATTGAAGTGCTCCTATGTTGGGTGCATATATATTTATAATTGTTATATCTTCTTCTTGGATTGATCCCTTGATCATTATGTAGTTTCCTTCCTTGTCTCTTGTAACATTCCTTATTTTAAAGTCTATTTTATCTTATGAGTATAACTACTCCAGCTTTCTTTTGATTTCCATTTGCATGTAATATCTTTTTCTAACCCCTCACTTTCAGTCTGTATGTGTCCGTAGGTCTGAAGTGGGTCTCTTGTAGAAAGCATATATATTGGTCTTGTTTTTGTATCCATTCAACAAGCCTGTATCTTTTGGTTGGAGCATTTAATCCATTAACTTTTAAGGTAATTACCGATATGTATGTTCCTATTACCATTTTCTTAATTGTTTTGGATTTTTTTTAGGTCCTTTTCTTGTCTTGTGTTTTCCACTCAGAGAAGTTCCTTTAGCATTTGTTCTAGAGCTGGTTTGGTGGTGCTGAATTCTCTTAGCTTTTGCTTGTCTATAAAGCATTTGATTTCTCCACCAAATCTGAATGAGATCCTTGCCGGGGAGAGTAATCTTGGTTGTAGGTTCTTCACTTTCATCGCTTTAAGTATATCATGCCACTCCCTTCTGGCATGTAGAGTTTCTGCTGTGAAATCAGCTGTTAACCTTATGGGAGTTCCCTTGTATGTTGTCATTTTTCCCTTGCTGCTTTCAATAATTTTCCTTTGTCTTTAATTTTTGCCAATTTGATTACTATGTGTCTTGGCATGTTTCTCCTTGGGTTTATCCTGTATGGGCCTCTCTGCACTTCCTGGACTTGGGTGGCTATTTCCTTTCCAATGTTAGGGAAGTTTTCATCTATAATCTCTTCAAATATTTTCTCTGGTGCTTTCTCTCTCTCTTCTCCCTCTGGGACCCCCATAATGTGAATGCTATTGCCTTTAATGTTGTCCCAGTGGTCTCTTAGGCTCTCTTCATTTCTTTTCATTCTTTTTTCTTTAGTCTGTTCTGCAGCAGTGAATTCCACCATTCTGTCTTCCAGGTCACTTATCCGTTCTTCTGCCTCAGTTATTCTGCTATTGATTCCTTCTAGTGTAGTTTTCATTTCAGTTATTGTATTGTTCATCTCTGTTTGTTCCTTAATTCTTCTAGGTCTTTGTTAAACATTTCTTGCATCTTCTCGATCTTTGCCTCCATTCTTTTTCCAAGGTCCTGGATCATCTTCACTATCATTATTCTGAAATTTTTTTCTGGAAAGTTGTCTATCTCCACTTCATTTAGTTTTTTTCTGTGGTTTTATCTTGTTCCTTCATCTGGTACATAGCCCTCTGCACTTTCATCTTGTCTATCTTTCTGTGAATGTGATTTTTGTTCCATAGGCTGCAGGTTTGTAATTCTTGCTTCTGCTGTCTGCCCTCTGGTGGATGAGGCTGTCTAAGAGGCTTGATGGGAGGGACTGGTGGTGGGTAGAGCTGACTGCTGCTCTTGTTGGCAGAGCTCAGTAAAACTTTAATCCACTTGACCGTTGATGGGTGGGGCTGTGTTCCCTCCCTGTTGGTTGTTTGGCCTGAGGCAACCCAACACTGAAGCCTACCTGGGCTCTTTTGTGGGGCTAATGACAGACTCTGGTAGGGCTTATGCCAAGGAGTACTTCCCAGAACTTCTCCTGCCAGCGTCATTGTCCTTATGCTAAGTCACAACCACACCCTGCCTCTGCAGGAGACCCTCCAACACTAGCAGGTAGGTCTGGTTCAGTCTCCTATGGGGTCACTGCTCCTTCCCCTGGGTCCCGATGTGCACACTACTTTGTGTGTGACGTCTAAGAGTGGAGTCTCTGTTTCCACCAGTCCTGTCAAAGTCCTGCAATCAATTCCCATTAGTCTTCAAAGTCTGATTCTCTAGGAATTCCTCCTCCCATTGCTGGACCCCCAGGTTCGGAAGCCTGATGTGGGGCTCAGAGCCTTCACTCCAGTGGGTGGATTTCTGTGGTATAAGTGTTCTCCAGTCTGTGAGTCACTCACCCAGCAGTTATGGGATTTGATTTTACTGTGATTGCGCCCCTCCTAACGTCTCATTGTGACTTCTCCATTGTATTTGGATGGGGGTTACCTTTTTTGGTGAGTTCCTGTGTCTTCCTGTTGATGATTGTCCAGCAGCTAGTTGTGATTATGGTGTTCTTGCAAGAGAGAGTGAGAGCACATCCTTCTACTCTACCATCTTGTGGGTGTTCAAGTAAAACACTTTTGTTTCTCTATTTTAATTTAACCATGGTTCTTAGTTACATTCCAACAACAATGACAACAAACAGAATATATCAACATTGCACTAAATGTATTAAATGTTGCCTATATTGATGTTATATGTATTTATAAAATCATGTGAGCAGTATTTTCCACTCTTATTTGAGGTTTGCTTCCTCATAAGAACAAAGCAAGGCCACTATGGAGAACAGTATGGAGATTCATTAAAAAACTAAAAATAGAGCTACCATATGATCCAGCAATCCCATTCCTGGGCATATATCCAGAGAAAACCATAATTTGAAAAGGTACATGCACCCTAATGTTCACTGCAGTGCCGTTTACAATAGCCAGGACATGGAGGCAACTTAAATGTCTGTCGACATTGGATGGACATTGGATAAAGAAGATGTGGTACATATTTACAATGGACTATTACTCAGCCATAAAAAAATGAAATAATGCCATTTTTAGCAACTTGGATGGACCTAGAAATTGTCATAGTAAGTGAAGTAAGTCAGACAGAGAAAAACAATTATCATATGATATCACATATATGTGGAATCTAAAAAACTGGTACAAAAGAATTTATTTACAAAACAGAAATAGAGTCACAGATGTAGAAAACAAAATTATGGTTACCAAGGAGGAAAGGGGGAGAAGGATAAATTGGGAGATTGGGATTGACATATACACACTACTATATATAAAATAGATAACTAATAAGTACCTACTGTACAGTACAGGAAACTCTACTCAGTACTCTGTAATGACCTACATGGGAAAAGAATCTAAAAAAGAGTGGATATATATATATATATATATATATATATATATACATACATACATATATATAACTGATTCACTTTGCCATACAGCAGAAACTAACACAGCATTGTAAATCAACTATATTCCAATAAAAATTAATTTAGAAAAAACAAAGCAAGATTGGGACAAGTTGTTCCTCAAGATCTTTTCCAGCAGTGCCCTTCTCTGAATCCAGGTAGGCCAACAAGCTCCAGGAAACATTGATAGTCCTTGGTCCTGTTGACTATCAATCTGTGGACGTGGCCACTCTGCTTAGTGAGTCACTTGAAAAAGAGCAGGAGTTTAAGGTCATAGAGCCTGAATCTCTAAGGAACTACCGTCATCTGAGGATAGGGGCCACTTTATACAGCGATACTCTTCTGCTCCTCTTTTCTCATGAAGTGGGAGCCAGGAAGGACTTTCTACACAGGTAAGACTAGTATGTGCACTAAGAACAAATCAGCTGTTAAATGTGTTGAAAGCGGGGAGAAAGGATCTAGGATTTTATGATTGCTTAATAAAAACCACCTATTTTTACCCTGTGAATTGGTTATTGTTTGTTATCTCTACCTTGAAGGTGAGGAAATGAGGTTCAGCAAAGTTCAGTAATGTTGCCATGGTCACATCACAGGTGAGATGTGACACCACAATCTGTACCTAACTCTGTCTCCAAGGCCTGTGCAATTTCATATATATATACATATATATGAACTGGCTACCTAAGGATTCTGTGAAAAATAAATAAAACATGGTAATGGAATAAATTCAAAAAACAAGCACCACAAAAAAGCAGAGTATAATATTTTATTTACAATACAGACAAAATTGTGTAAAAATGTACCAAAAGACTGGAAATAAATAAACCATTTTCTTAACAGGGGTTGCCTCTTGGTGGTGGGGTTAGGCAGTAGTTTGCTAGAGCTGGCTAGTAAGAGCCTATATTGTTAAATATTCAAGAGTTTTGAGACCTAGTTGTTAAACTGTTGGTAACTTTAAAAAGGCCAGGATAGGTGTATTTATTGTACAACACTGAAATTGACAAAGACTATAAATCACGGCGTTATTTTCCCCCCAGAAAGCCAGTTTACCAACACAATACTCACCGCTCACATCTTCTGTGCTTTTGTGTACTGTTTTGTATTAAACCATTTCTGCAATAACATAAATTAGCATATAACCAAGAAAAAATGAATATGGTAGAGTTAATAAAGGATAAAATGCAACTAAACTAAAACCAGTAGCTTCCAAAAGACCTGTAGATGATCTGGACATAGCTTTCCTTTATCTGTGCTATTGTCTTTGAACTCAGAGTTCGCTGTGGGTTCAAAGGAGAGGTCAAGTCCCAAGTGTTTTCTCCAGATGTGGTGCCCCTCTCAGCTCTGCCGTGCTCACTGGAGCGAGTGTGTGAACAGCTTCAATAAAATAGAACACCTGTGTGTAATGGGCTGTGAGTCACACAGCACATTTTCCTAACTAGTTCTTGTTGGAAATTGATGCATCCTTTGGTCACAGGTGGTCTTCCAGTACCTTGTGTGGCTTGGAATTTCCTTTTTGACTTTCCTTCATTCTGTAAATCTAACTCCAAGTAGGAAAAAAAAAGGCTTAATTTAAGAGGACCTGTAAGAGACCATTGACCGCCTCCTTGAAGAGGCTGAATCCCTTGCCTGAGCACTGAAGAGGCACACAAAGGCTGCTCCCCCTAACTCCCAGCTCCCATGTACATGGTCATGCTTGGCAGGTGCACTCAGCACATGCTATTAGGCCCATGAAAAGAGAACCTCAATCAACAAAGTGCTCCATCCACCTGCCACAATCTTGACATCGATATTCTTATGTGCACATGGCAGATGTGGTTATAGCTTTGGTGGGGGTGAACCAAGGCTGTAACAAGACACCTACTGAAATTGTAGAGTAAGATGATAAGGAGGATACCAGATAAAGCAGGCAGCTTTCAATCCAAAGTCCAGAAAAGAACACAGGGACTTTTTTTTAATCTGTTGCCTGCTTGGTGTGCTGAGTCATGGCCCTAACTTCTGTTGTTGGAAAAGGTTGCTTGTATCAAATTATCCTGCACCCAGGGAGGCAGAGCAGCCCATTCGTCCTGGCAACCTTGCTCCTGGTGAGTCACTGAAACTAAAGATTCAAAAGACCTATTATTTCCTCTGTCCATCCTCTGGGGATTGATGTAAACTTGGTTCTTATATGTGTTGCCTCTGTTTCTTCTTCCACCTGGTTCTGATTTAAATAGTTGAGAAAAATGTCCCTGGTCTAATTTGGAATTTGCAGAGCATTAGAATGGTGATTGTGTCAAACCAAATTAACCAGTATTTATCGAATTACTACACTCTGTTAAGCACTTTGATACAAACCTCTATTTATTGAAATTCTTCTTAGCAATTCTCTTCTTAGCAATTCCACTTCCTCAGCTAACTCACTTTATCTAGAAAAGTGTAACTCATTGATTTGGGTAAATTAAAAGAATATATATATGTACAAATAGTTAGGGGGCTTCCCTGGTGGCACAGTGGTTGAGAGTCTGCCTGCCGATGCAGAGGACACGGTTCGTGCCCCGGTCCAGGAAGATCCCACATGCCGCCGAGCGGCTGGGCCCGTGAGCCATGGCCGCTGAGCCTGCGCATCCGGAGCCTGTGCTCCGCAACTGGAGAGGCCACAGCAGTGAGAGGCCCGCATACCGCAAAAAAAAAAAAAAAAGCAATTGCAGTAATGATGGGGGGTAGCAGTATCAATATCCATAATCATAACAAAATTACAAAGTTAGTGTAGTTATGCACAGATTTAGGCTCTGACACCACATGTGTTCTTTTCATGTGCACTCTCAAACTCAGAGCCTCTGATTTCTGGAGAAGATTCTATTTTGTTAGGTTCTTAGGACAGCAGACAAGAGTCACATTGTCTTTTGGGTCCCTGTAGTGGAGAATATGACTTCAGAATTGTTAACAGTGAGTGTCTGAGCAAGTAGCTGATATTCTGGTCCAACTCCCATACAGAAAACACTCAATGCAAATTACTGACAGATGATCTGTGAAGTCTGAAGATTTTGCAGATGTCAATTGATAAGATGTTCAAATATTTATATCATGTCTTGGAAAATAATTTTTTCTTTTCTTAGTATGATTCTGCTTTAAATGTAGTAAAAGAAGGATAAACTAGCATATGAGTAGAGGAGGCAATCTGCCTACTGGAAATCACTGAAAATGTGGTAATAGAAATTGAGTTTGTGTCTCAATCCTCCCTCTACCAAGATTACAATAACTTATTCTGAAACCTACAGTGGGATAAAGTAGAGACAGATGGCCATCTTCATAACTACAACTTTCCATTTAAATATGGAAATGTGGCACTGACCTTGTTAGCAGCCATTTTTGCACTTTTGGAAACTCAAAATCGTTGTGTGTACCCATAGAGTCATCAGGCATTAGGAGGGCAGATCTTACAAATAAGCTTCCATTTCATCATATAAACCTATAACACCACTGAAATGCTCATCTATATTCAATGAGTAGCTCTTTTAAAATGAGTTTTCTTGGATACCATTAGGGCAGTGCAACTGATATCCTTTGAGGCAGACATTCAAATTCTGGACAGAAAGTTTTCCTTATACAATCTCTCTTGACCTTCTTAAGAAGTCACAGTGTTGGCTCAGGTTCTGTAATTGACAAACTAGTCCTTGTCCTTTTCAAGAATATGAAGTCACCTGCATGCCTCACCCAGTACCTTTGTCAATCTAAATGAAACTGATTTCTTTCATTATTACTTACATGGTATGGTTTTAGATTCTCTCACCAGGCCGTCATATTTTTGGGGATGTATTCCCGACTTTTAGTGTCCTTCTCCAAATAAGACTTCAGAAGCAGACCCTTGAATGCAGTTCTTGAATGCAGAACAGAAGGGAAAACCAACCAGTAGCGCTTTTGACAGCTGGAGGCATCTGACTCATGTTTTTTAATATCAGATCTATTCTCCTAACAGGTTTATAGGTGTGCAGTACAGTATTTTTATCTATAGGCTGTACAATGTTATACAGCAGATCTCTAGCATTTACTCATCTTGCATAACTGGAATTTTATACGTTTTGATTAACGAATCTTCATTTCCTCCCCCTCCCAGCCCCTGGAAACTACCATTCTATTCTTTGCTTCTATGAATCTATTTTATTATTTTTTTTGTTTTATATAATCAGTGTGTATTTAGATTAAATTAGATATGTATAAATTTCTTTGCATGTTATTTCTTCTTGCAGCTCAGATATTTGTTCTAAGATTTTCTTCTTCTTGAAATACATGTTTTTGAAGTTTATTTAGATTTATTGTTGGTAATTCTCATGGTTTTTCTTTTTCTGAAAATGTTTTTATTTCATCCTCATTCTTGTATGATCGTTTTAGGTTGATTGTTTCTCTCAGCACATTGAAGACATTATCCCACTGAATTCTGGCCAAGAGTTTGACTATTTTAAATACCTCACATAAGTGGAAGTATATGTCCTTCTGTGACTGGCTTATTTCACTTAGCATAATGTCCTCAAGGTTCATTCATGTTGTCACACTTTTCAGGATTTCTTTCCTTATAAGAGCAGTGAATTGCAAGAAAATCTACTTTCAGGTGAAAAGCAGAATAGAGAAACATGCTATGTAGATCTTTTAAATACCAGAAAGTGTCAAATAAAGTCCAGATTCCAAATTATTTTGCACCATTGGAAGCTCTGTCAACATTGGGCTCACACAACCACATGCCATCTCTTGGCTGGAGTTGAATCAAGGTGGCCTCTTTTAGGCAGGACAAGGGCTCACTGGTTTGCCAAGGTCTCTACCAGTCCCTATTATACATCGACTAGGTATACACATTTAATTACCTGCCTGATCCTGTAAGCACTACAAGTATTTTTTTTATTCAGGTATAGTTGTTTTACAAAGTTGTGTTGAATACATTTCCCTGTGCTGTACAGTAGGACCTTGTTGTTTATCCATTCTATATATAATAGTTTGCATCTGCTAATCCCAAACTCCCACTACATTCCTCCTCCTTCCCCTATATCTGTAAGCAGTACAAATTTTTGACTCCTGATCTAAATTATGAACTCCTGGACAAGTACCTACATTTATTCCTCTCTGTGAATAAACAACTCAGTAATATATTTTGGCCAAATAAACAATATGACTTTCACTCCTTGGTCCCCAGACATTCCCGCTGCTGCCACTGCTCACTTGTACTCTAGCCATTTGCTGTTTTAACACCACAGGGTCCTTTCATCTGGATGAGAATGGAGAACAAAATATAGGGACGTGGCTGAGGGAAGGTGACTAGGTCAGGAGTAAGATGAGGCTGAGAATACAGAATATAGGTGATACTGAGGAAAGATGGGAAGATCATCTGAGGAAAGCATATTTTTTCCAATCATTTTTTTTTGTTTTTACATAACCCGCTTGCTCAATTTTTTTTAATTTAATTTTATTTATTTTTATATACAGCAGGCTATAATTAGTCATCCATTTTATACACATCAGTGTATACATGTCAATCCCAATCTCCCAATTCATCACACAACCACTCCCAGCCCTGCCACTTTCACCCCTAGCTGTCCATATGTTTGTTCTCTACATATGTGTCTCAATTTCTGCCTTACAAACTGGTTCATCTGTACCATTTTGCTAGGTTCCACATATATGTATTAATATAAGATATTTGTTTTTCTTTTTCTGAATTCACTCTGTATGACAGTCTCTAGAACTAACCATGTCACCACAAATGACCCAATTTCGTTCCTTTTTATGGCTGAGTAATATTCCATTGTATATGTGTAACACATCTTTATCCATTTGTCTGTCGATGGGCATTTAGGTTGTTTCTGGGACCTGGCTATTGTAAATAGTGCTGCAATGAATATTGGGGTGCTTGTGTCTTTTTGAATGATGGTTTTCTCTGGGTATATGCCCAGTAGGGGGATTGCTGGGTTGTATGGTAATTCTATTTTTAGTTTTTTAAGGAACCTCCATACTGTTCTCCATAGTGGCTGTATCAATTTGCATTCCCACCAACAGTGCAAGAGGGTTCCCTTTTCTCCACACTCTCTCCAGCATTTGTTGTTTGTAGATTTTCAGATGATACCCATTCTAACTGGTATGAGGTGATACCTCATTGTAGTTTTGATTTGCGTTTCTCTAATAATTAGTGATGTTGAGCAGCTTTTCATGTGCTTCATGGCCACTGTATGTCTTCTTTGGAGAAATGTCTATTTAGGTCTTCTGCCCATTTTTGAATTGTGTTTTTTTAATATTGAGCTGCAGGGGTTGTTTATATATTTTTGAGGTTAATCCTTTGTCTGTTGATTCAGTTGCAAATATTTTCTCCCATTCTGAGGGTTGTCTTTTCATCTTGTTTATGGTTTCCTTTGCTGTGCAAAAGATTTTAAGTTTCATTAGGTCCCATTTGTTTATTTTTGTTTTTATTTCCATTACTCTAGGAGATGGATCAAAAAATATCTTGCTGTGATTTATGTCAAAGAGTGTTCTTCCCATGTTTTCCTCTAAGAGTTTTATAGTGTCCAGTCTTACATTTTAGCCTCTAATCCATTTTGAGTTTATTTTTGTGTATGGTGTTAGGGAGTGTTTAATTTCATTCTTTTACATGTAGCTGTCCAGTTTTCCCAGCACTTATTGAAGAGACTGTCTTTTCTCCATTGTATGTCCTTGCCTCCTTCCTCATAGATTAGTTGCGTGGGTTTATCTCTGGGCTTTCTATCTTGTTCCATTGATCTATATTTCTGTTTTTGTGCCAGTACCATACTGTCTTGATTACTGTAGCTTTGTAGTATAGTCTGAAGTCAGGGATTCTGATTCCTCCAGCTTTGTTTTTTTCATTAAGACTGCTTTGGCTATACAGGGTCTTCTGTGTCTCCATACAAATGTTAAGATTTTTTTCTAGTTCCATAAAAAATGCAATTGGTAATTCGATAGGGATTGCATTGAATCTGTAGATTGCTTTGGGTAGTATAGTCATTTTCACAATATTGATTCTTCCAGTCCAAGAACATGGTATATCTCTCCATCTGTTAGTATCATCTTTACTTTCATCAGTGTCTTATAGTTTTCTGCATACAGTTCTTTTTTCCCCCTAGGTAGGTTTATTCCTAGGTATTTTATTCTTTTTGTTGCAATGGTAAGTGGGAGGGTTTCCTTAATTTCTCTTTCAGATTTTTCATCATTAGTGTATAAGAATGCAAGAGATTTTTGTGCATTAATTTTGTATCCTGCAACTTTACCAAATTCATTGATTAGCTATAGTAGTTTTCTGTTGGCATCTTTAGGATTCTCTATATATAGCATCATGTCATCTGCAAACAGTGACAGTTTTACTTCTTCTTTTCCAATTTGTATGCCTTTTATTTCTTTTTCTTCTCTTATTGCCATGGCTAGGACTTCCAAAACTATGTTGAATAATAGTGGTGAAAGTTGATATCCTTGTCTTGTCCCTGATCTTCGAGGAAATACTTTCAGTTTTTCACCATTGAGAAGGATGTTAACTGTGGGTTTGTCATATATGGCCTTTATTATGTTGATGTAGGTCCCCTTGATGCCCACTTTCTGGAGAGTTTTTATCATAAATTGGTGTTGAATTTTGTCAATATCTTTTTCTGCATCTATTGAGATGATCTTATGGTTTTTATTCTTCAATTTGTTAATATGGTGTATCACATTGGTTGATTTGCATACATTGAAGAATCCTTGCATTCCTGGGATAAATCCCACCTGATCATGGTGTATGATCCTTTTAATGTGTTGTTGGATTCTGTTTGCTAGTATTTTGTTGAGGATTTTTGCATCTATATTCATCAATGATATTGGTCTGTAATTTTTTTTTTTTAGTATCTTTCTCTGGTTTTGTTATCAGGGTGATGGTAGCCTCATAGAATGAGTTTGGGAGTGTTCCTTCCTCTGCAGTTTTTTGGAAGAGTTTGAGAAGGATGAGTGTTAGTTCTTCTCTAAATGTTTGATAGAATTCATCTGTGACGCTATCTGGTCCTAGACTTTTGTTTGTTGGAAGATTTTAATCACTGTTTTAATTTCATTACTTGTGATTGGTCTGTTCATATTTTCTATTTCTCCCTGGTTCAGTCTTGGAATGTTATACTGTTCTAAGAATTTGTCCATTTCTTCCATGTTGTCGATTTTATTGGCATAGAGTTGCTTGTAGTAGTCTGTTAGGATGCTTTGTATTTCTGCGGTGTCTGTTGTAACTTCTTCTTTTTCGTTTCTAATTTTATTGATTTGGGTCCTCTCCCTCTTTTTCTTGATGAGTGTGGCTAATGATTTATCAATTTTGTTTATCTTCTCAAAGAACAGATTTTAGTTTTATTGATCTTTGCTATTGTTTTCTTTGTTTCTATTTCATTTATTTCTGCTCTGATCTTTATGGTTTCTTTCCTTCTGTTAACTTTGGGTTTTGTTTGTTCTTCTTTCTCTGGTTCCTTTAGGTGTAAGGTTAGATTGTTTACTTGAGATTTTTCTTGTTTCTTGAGGTAGTCTTGTATAGCTATAAACTTCCATCTTAGAACTGCTTTTGCCACATCCTATAGATTTTGCCTTGTGTTTTTATTGTCTCTAGGTGTTTTTTGATTTCCTCTTTGATTTCTTCAGTGATCTCTTGGTTATTTAGTAATGTAGGTTTAGCCTCCATGTGTTTGTGTTTTTTACATTTTTTTCCCTGTATTTCATTTCTAATCTCATAGCATTGTGGTCAGAAAAGATGCTTGAAATGATTTCAATTTTCTTAAATTTACTGAAGCTTGTGACCCAAGATGTCATCTATCCTAGAGAATATTCCATGTGCATTTGAGAAGAAAGTGTAATCAGCTGTTTTTTGACGGAATGTCCTATAAATATCAATAAATATCAATTAAATCTCTCTGGTCTATTGTGTCATTTAAATCTTGTGTTTCCTTTTAATTTTCTGTTTTTATGATCTGTCCATTGGTGTAAGTGAGGTGTTAAAGTCCCCCACTATTATTGTGTTACTGTTGATTTCCTGTTTTATAGCTGTTAGCAGTTGCCTTATGTGTTGAGTTGTTCCTATGTTGGGTGCACATATATATTTATAATTGTTATATCTTCTTCTTAGATTGATCCCTTGTTCATTATGTAGTGTCCTTCCTTGTCTCTTGTAACATTCTTTATTTAAAAGTGTATTTTATCTGAGGTGAGTATTGCTACTCCAGCTTTCTTTTGATTTCCTCTTGCATGCAATATCTTTTTCCATCCCCTCACTTTCAGTCTGTATGTGCCCCTAGTTCTGAAGTGGATCTCTTATAGACAGCATATATATGGGTCTTATTTTTGTATCCATTCTGCAAGCCTGTGTCTTTTGGTTGGAGCATTTAATCTATTCACGTTTAAGGTAATTATCGATATATATGTTCCTATTATCATTTTCTTAATTGTTTTGGGTTTGTTTTTGTAGGTCCTTCTCTTGTCTTGTGTTTCCCACTTAGAGAAGTTCCTTTGGCATTTGTTTTAGAGCTGGTTTGGTGGTGCTGAATTCTCTTAGCTTTTGCTTGTCTGTAAAGCTTTTGATTTTGCCATCAAATCTGAATGAGATTTTTGCTGGTTAGAGTAATCTTGGTTGTAGGCTCTTCCCTTTCATCTCTTTAAGTATATCATGCCACTGCCTTCTGGCTTGTAGAGCTTCTGCTGTGAAATCAGCTGTTAACCTTATGGGAGTTCCATTGTATGTTATTTGTTGTGTTTCCCTTGCTTCTTTCAATAATTTTTCTTTGTCTTTAATTTTTGCCAATTTGATTACTATGTGTCTTGGCATGTTTCTCCTTGGGTTTATCCTGTATGGGCCTCTCTGCACTTCCTGGACTTGGGTAGCTATTTCCTTTCCCATGTTAAGGAAGTTTATGATTATAATCTCTTCAAATATTTTCTCCTGTCCTGTCTCTCTCTCTTCTCCTCTGGGACCCCTATAATATGAATATTGCTGTGTTTAATGTTGTCCCAGAGGTCTCTTCGGCTGTCTTCATTTCCTCTCATTCATTTTTCTTTATTCTGTTCCACAGCAGTGAATTCCATCATTCTGTCTTCCAGGTCACTTATCCATTCTCTGCCTCAGTTGTTCTGCTATTGATTCCTTCTAGTGTAGCTTTCATTTCAGTTATTGTGTTGTTCATCTCTGTTTGTTTGTTCCTTAATTATTCTAGATATTTCTTGAACATTTCTTGCATCTTCTTGATCTTTGCCTCCATTCTTTTCCCAAGGTCCTGAATCATCTTCACTATCATTATTCTGAATTCTTTTTCTGGAAGTTTGCCTATCTCCACTTCATTTAGTTGTTTTTCTGGGGTTTTATCTTGTTCCTTCATCTGGTATATAGTCCTCTGCCTTTTCATCTTGTCTATCTTTCTGTGAATGTGGTTTTTGTTCCACAGGCTGCAGGATTGTAGTTCTTCTTGCTTCTGCTCTTTTTCCAGTCTTATATGATGTTTCCCTAATGGGGTTAATAAGATATGCCCCAATGTCCCTCATTCTTGTTGCTAAATATTTAGATCTGTGTGCTCTCCAGGTGTGAGTGGTTTATTCTCTGGAACGTGGAAGCACAGTCCTTCTGCTTCACTACCCAGAGTTAATTAGCCTTCCTACACCCCCGGTCAGACATCGCTGGCTGGGTTAGAGCCTCTGACAGCTCTGGCAGCATCGAAGGGCTCAACTCATGATTCTGTTGGCTTAAGGGAAGGTAATGACTCAACAGCTACAGATCACTCTCACCCTTCTGCTTTAAAAAAAAAAAAACACCCAAAATTTAGGCCTGGAATTCTATTATTCTCTTTTAAAATAAGGACCTGGAAATGTCAGCCCCAGTGATTATGCCAGCAGGTGTCTGGACTTCAAAGTGGGCACCTGTCACCGAAAAGATAATTGACTTTATTCAACCAATTGTCTCCCTGTTGTAATCAAGCCATTTCATTCGAATGGATCTTTCAAACCGTTCCTTTGAGTAAGTGGGGGAGGCAGTGGCTGCTGGATCACAATTACCATGGAGAGGGAGTGGGAGAGGGAAGCAGAGCAAGCTCAGGAAACAGAGGCAGCAGCAATGAGCTGTCAGCCTTTCTGAGAGTGATGGCTGACCCAGGGGAGGGTTTGTAGGTGGAAAAACTCAAGAATGATTAGGGAGAGGTGTGGGAGCCTCCTGCTCTCCCTGGATTCAAGTGTTCTGCATGTTTATTTAGTTTGCCTTCTGGCTGCAGGCTGACACTCCTAGTCTGCATCTTGTTTTCAGCATCAGGTGCCCTGAGGGGACAGAGGGGATCGTAGCTGTGTCCAAAGCAACCTTTTCCCCCCTGGGGACCAAGGTTCATGTAAACCTCAGAGACGAGAGTGCAGCTTGGGACAGAGACTGTTTCAGTGTCTCTCTCTCCTACAAGGAGCTAAATCCTCCTTAGTCAGGTGTCTCACTGGTGTTGACAGATCTGGACGTCCATGGAAGAGAAGGCTAGGATTTGAATCAAAGGGAGCCTCAGGCAGTGATGAATTCAGTGGCTCTCAATTTCCCCACAGTGTAGACAAAATAAGTGTCGAATTTGATGGGCTCAGGGAGGGTGGGGCTGCCAAGTTCCAGCTGTGCCTTCAGCAGCTGTGCTCTAGGGATTCAGGAGATGCCACATGGTGGATTTTCAATTTTAGAGAGTTAACCAGTGTGAAAGTTGTTCAGTCTGTGAGACCGAGCTTTGTTCACAACAAGAAATCTGTGGAAACATAACCTGTGCTGAGTTCCTGGTGCTGCTGCTTATCCGAGGTCTGACTTGGAGCAAGTCACTCAAGGCTCTGAGTCTCCATCCTCTTCCTACAATGTGGAGCAATAGTGCTGCGAAATGAAATGAGATGAGATAGTAAACCCATAGCTCAGTGACTCAAATGTCTGATGTTTTTTTAGGTGCTCAGTGAAATGCAGAGCTCTTGTCTCAGAACGAATAGGGTGGAACAAACCCCCCATCCTAGCTATCCTGCAGTCTCCCACTCTGGTTTTACCATCACGTGGACCCTGAGACACACAGCCCCTGGCTCTGCAAGGGTCTGCTTCCAGGCTCCAGGGGGAAGGTCATTTAATGGCAAGTTCTCCCTGTTGATCTCACCAACGCCAGGACTCTGTCCCATCCCAATCCTACACAGCACTTTTCTGTAACTCTCTGCTGACACTACTTTCTGCCTTCTTCATGCCAAGTATCATATCCCTGCAATGTCCAAGTCCCCTGAGGAGATTTGTGTTTGAAATACCAATATGGTATCTTAGACACAGTAGTAAATCAATAAGTATATATTCATGTGTGTGTATGTATGTATGTACCTGCATGTACAGATGAGTAACAGAATCCACAATTATCATTTATTAATGTCAGTAAATCCCTATGAATTGAATATGAGTATCAATAAGTGAACGTATTGCTAAGACTGTGCCTCTTGTAGTTTTTAAATATCCTTGGGGAGCCAACAATATCATCCTTTGCTATCAAGTTTGATTGACTTACTGAAAAAAATTCGATAAAATTATAATTGGTACTGACCAAGCCATAGACAGGAGGACCTCAGTTAATTCACCCATCCTTCACTGTGGAGGCATTATTAGTCCTATTTGGGTGGAATGCAAGTATCAAAAGGGGAAACTTTTTTGTACAGGAGGAAGAAACAGCTTCAGGGAAAGCAGTGCTGGGAGTTAGGTTGGAAACACTACACAGGTCAACCAGACCACAGGAAAAGGGGAGGGAAAAGCAAGGAGAGGACATACTGGGATGGTTTTCATCCCCTTAACCACAAAAGGAAGGGCAGCCAAGAACATAAAGGGAATCTGACCAACCTCGGTCAAAGGTCACACCTGAGTCAAATGTCTCACTTTCAGCTGCCCTACACAGGGCTCTTCTGGCTGCTGTGGCAATGGGCCCTCCCCTTATGGAAATGGCCTTATAATGAGAAAAGTCACGTGCAAATAACCAAAGCAGCTAACAGAGGTGGTGCCCCATGTGGTCTAATTAATGAGATCTGTGTGAAGGTCTGGGGAAAGTATGAAAAATGTTTGTACCCCAGGAAAAGAATGATGTCCACAGGGGGGAGAAAATAGCATGTTAGGTTGAATCCTGATTTTCACTATAAATTTCCTTCTTGAGTTGATAGAAACAGAAGCAGTTAAATATTGAGAATTTCACAGAGTTCAACCTAACACATAAACTTGAGCTTCAGCTCTAGAGTAACAGATGCTGAGTTCTGGATTGTACAAATTATGACCCGTGAAGTCTTGTCATCCTGTCAAATAGCAAGTGCTGTAGAACTTTCAGCTATTTTTAAAATTCTTATTATGATAGACTTGTTTTTCCCTATGACTCTGGTGAAGGTATTAGAAAGAATCATGGATTCGCATGTCCACATTTTCTCAAAGACATCACTGCTGTAAACAAACCCCAGAAACCAGAAAATAGAAGGTGCTCACCAGGGCTGGCTTCATGAATGTAGGGCCAGTATAGTCACACAGGACTGTGTTCCCAGAAAGACCCATGCTTGAGGATTAGTGGTCTTTGGGTGCCATCTTGAAGTTCTTAACAGTCTTATCATTGAATTTGTGTTTTGAAAGTGCATTCCAATGGGACAAAGAACCATGTACTAGAGGTTGGCTGTCCTCTCTTACATGGGTCTTGGTTGCCTTCTGCCTAGCCCTTGTCCAGGAACAGCTGCAGCCTTGGGACAGACTCAGAGAGGGATGGGCTTGGGCAGCTGTGCACTGAAACATAGAGCAGGGTCCAGTCCGGGCAACTGTGAAGGTCACTATTCACCCCTCGAGTATCCCTGTGTCCAAAGGGGCACAGAATTAAATTGCAAATAAGCAACACTATGAGAGGTTGACAGAAAGATCATGGAAGAAAGGAAGAAAGCTTTTTGAACAAGAGGTGCTGTATTTTCATTTTTCACTGGGCCCTACAAATGATGTTGCCAGCCCTCAGGCTCAGCCTTTGGGCACCATGTGCAAAGGGTAAGAGCAATTCCTCTTCATGTGCTTAGAGACACTCCAAAGGTGGGCTCATGGAGAGGGAAAAGCAGAGTGTGCTGGTAAGTCTGCACTCAGTGTTTGCCTTTGATATATTTATTAGGTCAACATACATATTATGTTTCAGATAATGGATAACTACTCATCTTTTGGGGGAACTGGATAGTGTTCCCTATAAAGAGGAAACACCTGAAACCATGGTTTGAGATATGACTGAACATTTAGACTTGGGATTCCATCCTTGTAATCTAGTTTTGCCTTGGTTTATAACTCCATTAACTCAGGTGTCAGGAGAGATTTCCATGGGTAGACATTTTGTGGTTTGTTTTGCATTTAATATCAATCATTATAATCCAATATTGTGCTATGTGTTAGATTCCAATCTTCTTTTAACATGCTATTTTTCCTTCAACCTTCCATCATCCCTATGTGACAGGGAAGAATAACCTTGGTATTGTCTGTTTTACATGTACACACACTACAGCATACAGAATATAATATTGTTTTATTTATACTTTATCAATGGATACTTACAGTTGAAGTATTCTAATCAGGAATACACACTCCAGAGGTAGTTAGTATTTTAATGAATTTAATCAGAATCTCACATTCTAGGGGAAGCTATTACAAACCTTCAGTTACCTATAGAACATTTGCTGATTAGAATGAATGATGTTAGAAATGATCTTTTTCCACTGGTGAAGTGAGTGGTATTCCATTATGTAGACTGACTAGAAATAATTTTACAGAAACAACCTTCCTTTCTTGTATGTGTTATGTGGCTAGCGTCCCAGTCGGTCTATAACTATTGAAGTGGTACCTTTGCAAAGGACTCCATCAAATCCTGCATCCTGGTCCCCTTAGGACATGATTTCTTGTTCTTTTTAGATTGGAGCAATAAACATATTTTATATCATGACCTACTACCACTATCACACACACACATACACATGCACACACATACACACACACATACATACACATACATATTGAAAGGAAAAGTTTCCAGAGAAAGCACTTCTTATCCTCATTTTCATTTCATGTAATGCAGTCTATTATTTTTCTATTCTATTCAAGTCTACTATATTTTGTTTTGTTCATTGATTGCTGCAATCCACTCAATTTATTTCAGAACACCCTAGTGGGATGGAAACAGTAGTTTGAAAAACTCTAGCCTAAACAGCTAGCTTAATCCTGCTGCTAGAATATTGTTGCATATTCTATGAATGAACCTTTCCAGCAAGGTACTCGTTAAAGAGCCTGACACAGCCAGGAATGGGGGATTCATTGAGGTACAGGATAGATGACACACATGTTTTCGTGTGAGGGTCCAGAATTTGGTCTGGGACTTGCTTTCATTGTAACATACAACCAGGTAGTGAAGAGGTGGGAGAGAAGACCCCCAGCTCTCACCTGTGCCCAACCACTGGATGTTACCAAAGCTGCCAAAAAGATCCCAATAATGGTGAAAAACCACATTGGCTTAGTTCAATTTGCAAGCATTTTTTTAAAAAATGAAACATTATCAGGCATTGTAATGGGTTGAATGGTGGCACCCCAAAAGATACGTCTACCCAGAACCTGTGAGTGCAACCTTATTTGGAAAAAGGGTCTTTGCAAATGTTAGTAAGTTGAGGATCTTGAGATGAGATCATCCCAAATTATCCAGGTGAGCCCTAAATCCAATGATGTATCCTTACAAGAGAAAGACAGAGGGAGATTTCAGACAGAAGAGGAGAGGAGAAGGCCCTGTGAACACAAAGGCAGATCTTGGAGTGATGCAGCCACAAGCCAAGGAATGCCTGGAGCCACCAGAAGCTTGAAGAGGCAAAGAAGAGATTCTCCCTAGAGCCTTCAGGGGAAATATGGCCCTACGGACACTTTGATTTCAGACCTCTGACTTTCAGAAATGTGAGAGAATAAATTTCCATTGCTTTAAGCCACCAGGTGTGTGGTAATTTGTTAGAGCAGCCCTAGGAAACCAATACAGACATTAAATAGAAAAAGATCACAGACCTCTCTTTGATAATCCTGCCAGTCACTCAGCCAGAACAAGAATGACCACACCCTGAACCAAGAACCAGAGATCTGTTATGTACTTTTTTTTTCCCCAGCTTATTTAGAATTGGCTTTCAGGAAAATACTGCATTTTGTTTAATTCAAAATATTTCAAAACATCACTCACCATCTCTAATTTGAATGCCAAATTAGAAATTTATTTCAGAAATTGTGATGGGCGTGATTACTGCACACAAACAGAGTGCACAAACTTTTTCAAAAAGGAATAAGCAGGGAGTTCCCTGGTGGTCTAGTGGTTAGGATTCAGTGCTTTTACTGCTGTGGCCTGGGTTCAATCCCTGGTCGGGGAACTGAGATCCTGCAAGCTGTGTGGCATGGCCAAAATATTTTTTAAAAAAAGGAATAAGCAGATGCCTATGACCTCCGCATCCCTTCTAAGAGACTTTATTTTCTTAAGCAATGGTGACCCCGGTTGGGCATTGCAGGAAGATAGGAAAACCATTCCTATGTTAGTAAGGAAAAAGAGGCAGCCTATACATCGGGGCATAGGATTTCAGATGTGGTCCTATGATAAGAAAGGTAACATCCTATTTCAAACAGCATGAAAAATAGAAGAGAAAAAATAAATTGTGGACCACATATTTACTTGAGAACAACACAGTAAATCAGAAAATCAGAGACCCTGATATAGATCTTGTTAACTTTTAAAAATCAGTTTATCTCCAATAATACTCCCAGAAAATAAGAATTTAGAAAAGAATTTTTTGAGGCAATTTTTTCACTCCCACAGACCACTTAAACAGAGCAAGCTTCTTTGTTTTAGCTTGAAGCACGGTGCAACACAGGTGTATGTTTCATGACCAAATGACGATGGAAGCATAGATCATTTTATTTATCTTCGACAGTTACTATGAGAGGATAATTTGATCATTTCTACCGAATCATTAAATCAGAAAGGTAGCAAAATTTCCTGTAAATTGTGTATGCAAATTGCCTTTGATAGCACCAACATGCAATTGCTTCTGGAATCTAATAAAGCAAACGTTTTAGGTCTGCCCAGCAGCATTTACTTATCAGGCCAACATGAAACATAAAAATGATGTTTGGGAAGAACTTACATCACATAAGAGTCATTACAATATGATAGTATTATGGTGACCTTTTTGTTAAATGCTGTGGACATTTTTTGAGACAATTTTATTCTTTCTTAAATATTCTTTTAACTTTTTTAGACAATGTAATTTACTATTAGGGTTTAAAATTAGTATGAGCTAACATTACTCCATTTTAGTAACCCAAATGGAAAAATAAACTTTCCCCATTACAAGAACTTGTACAAGTCCTGGGGACAGGCTCAGACTGGGCTGGCTTGAGTCACATGATCATCTCTGGAATCACATGACCAATCACTGCAGTGGCTGCTGGGGGGCAGGGTTCTCTGACTAGCTGCTCTCTCCAGGCCCACGTGGTTGGAGTGGGCAAGGACGGGTTCTCCCTAGCAAGGGCAGCTGTGATGTTACCAAAAGGAGTAAGGGACAGAGCTCCTGGACAGGGCTTTCTCTGAGGTGTTACAAATTGGCTCTCTCCCTTCCTGTTCCATCTCCCAGGTTATCCCGAATAGGGGAGCATCCCTTTCCCTTTTGATCTTGTCATTCTCATCCTGGATTACACACCTATTCTGACTAATTCACCCATTCAAGCTCAGTTGGGAAAGTTTAAACTTCTTCCCCTTGCAAGGAATCTTTCTTTTATTCAAACACACTTCCTACCCATGAGAAACAAAACATTATTCAATTACAAACCATCTTCTAAGCATTTATCATATGCACACATGAGTTCATTTAGTTCAATAAGTTCTGGGTTACTGTTCCAAATTTAAGACTAGTAAATGGAGATACAGAAAGGTTATGTAAGTCATGCAAAATCACATAGCTCATGAATGGCTGGACCAGGATGTGAATTTGAGCCAGATTCCAAGCCAGGATCTTGAAAAGGGAAGGCCTAATGCTGCCACACACTAGCTGTGTTATCTTCAGTAAATCATCTCCACCTGAACCATAATTTTAATCATCTATGAGGTCAGAATATTTATAAATCCTGTCCGGCCTATTCCATGGGTTCTTGGAAGGTTCTATGAGATGACATATGGGAATGAATTTTGCACATAATAAGTCACAGGTGCACACACATGATGTTTCTTTCATAGATCGAGCCTCTAGGAAACTGTCTAGAGGGGGTGGAGGCATATCTAGTAAGATTTGGGGAATAGGAACCTCAGCGGATTTGAATACTGGGTGGAGGGACATAAAGTGATGAAGCGAATATACTGAGGCTCCAGCTGTGGGTTGGCAAGAGGCCAGGCAGGGTCCAAGTAAGTGGGAATGACCAAATGTGCTGATTTTCCCATGACCGAGGGATTTCCTGGGACACAGGACTTTCCGTGCTAAAACTGGGCAAGTCCTGAGCAAACTAAGATGAGTTGGTTGCCCTAGTTAAGATGAAAATCATTGGTCATCTTAATAGCAGTAAAAGGCATCCTCGTGAGGAAATGACTTGTGAACTGGCTATTTAAAAGCAGGGTGGAAAGTAACCCCACTGTGACTGGGTTTTGTGGAAGCGGCAGCCAGATTGTTTCAAAGGTGCCATCTCTCCAGCCCCTTAGAAAAGTGGAAGCAAACAATGTGTTTCCTGAAGTAAGGAAAGATTGATGAACCATTCTGGTAGGATGGTAGCAATTCTTCCCCAAACTCATAGCACTCTGGAAGTGAACTCTTCCCTTCCCCTAGGTTAGCAGGCACATAGTCTCCCACTCTGGGCCATAACACCCAGTCTCCTCTGGGGAGGAAGGGACAGTTCTGCTAGGAGTTAGGAGCCAAGAATGCAGGCATTTCACACCTTCATGCAGCCTTGCTTTCCAATGATGCCTCTTTGCCTAATTCCCTCTTCCCTTCAAAGGCTCTCTTTCCAGAATGTTCCTCTATCCTCTTGACTTGTGACTTGTAGCTGTCTTCACTTGTGTCTGTATATCCAGACAGGACTGAATGCCTGAAGGGGACCTGGCTTTGGAAACCTGGGATTCCTGCCCCACTCCACAAAAAGAACATTCCTTTTGGAAAACTCTTCAATCTTGTCATGTTCCAGTATCTTGTCACTTCTCAGTGCTCCATTTGAGATGTGCAATGACTCGGCCAAATATCATCTCTATGTCCCTTTAAACAAGTTACTTCATATCCCTTTCTCACTTCCCTCTTAGTAAAGTGAGGTTGATAATTATGTTACCGAATATAATTGGTGGTGGGAGGATTAAATAATTTCACACATGTGAAGTGCCTAGAACAGTGTCTGGATGCTAGTAGGTGCTCGATAAGTATTAGTGCTTTTTGTTTTTATCCAACCTACCTGCTTGTTGCATTAGCATTGCATTCTCATCAGTTTCTGTAGAAAATGAGGTGTAAAGTTTCCCTTCCTTAGTGTAGCAGAAAGAGCATATGCTTTGGAAGTGTGTGATTATCTCCAATATTATACAACTCCCATACATTTTGATTTCCTAGTTTGCTAAACTGAACTAGGAGTCAACTAAGGTGGGTTCAAAGAGATAACACATGACCACTCATGAAACCAAGCAGGACCCTGGGGGGCTCCTGGGCATGGAAGCCTTTCTGTCCCGTTTCTTGACTGCAGCCTCTGTGACCTTCCCTGAGTTCCAAAGGGCAGATTCAGAACAGTTGCTAATCCGGGAAGGGAAGGGATACAAAGACAAGGGAGGGGCAGCCAGGAAACAATAGTACAGTCTTGGGGCAGGGTCCTGGTTCCACCTCAAGGAATACACATAACAATGTCTTTAAGCCCTTTAAGATGTCAGCATTCTTCATACTAGACAAAGACCCCCTGAGGTTACATTAAAGGAATCAGAGTGGCTCATTAAGATTACCTGAGACCAGATTAGAGGAGTGCAGGCCCTGAACACACCCTAAGCTTATCAGCAACCCCGCCCTTGAACCATTGCTCTAAAACTTCTAATCAAATCCTCCCAGATTGGGACACATAGTTTTTCCAGGCAGGAGCCCACTGTGTCCCCCTTTGCCTGGCAAAGCAATAAAGCGATTCTTTTCTACTTCACCCAGAACTCTGTCTCTGAGACTTGATTCAGCACCAGTGTACAGAGGCCGAGCTTTCAGCATCACTCCCTCCTGCGGGACCCCCCCACATATCTTACACTCTATATACAGTATAGGGTGGAACCCTCGGACTGATTTTATGTTATGTCACTAGACTGTAAGCCTCTTGAAAAAAGGTCATGTTGATTTTAATCTTCTTTCCAGGACTTAACTCAGTATCGGTATAAAAGGAGAATCAATGGATGTCTACTGAAGTGATGGCACCTGGATTGTATTTGGTGATCTATGAATTATGGTTTTCTTTCTAAGGTTATAGAGCCAGTTAGTAAAATGGAGGGTGCCTGTTCTGACATTTTGTTCCTTAAATCTATTAGTAAATTTGCCTTACAAGGAAGGATATTGAGAAAATAACTATAAAACATCTTTAGTTCATGAGCAAAAATAGGACTTAGAGACTACGTTACATAGTTGAACTACATTTCTATTTTCAAAATTAAGCCTGTTGTATAACATCTGTTGTATTTCATCTTCAGTTTTAATACATTTTAGACAAGGTGGAAACTTTCAGGACACAGTCATCAATATTTCTGAGCAAGAATCCTGGCTCCTTTGTAATTAAATTGCCCTTTCCTGCTAATTTGTGTGCGTCCATATAATATCCCTTCCCTCAAATTAAAAACATCACTCACTGACGATGCTTAAAATTTGAAACAAAGGTAGAGAAGTGCAAAGGGACAGGGCATAGAAGCAATCAAACTGGATATTTCTCCTGAGTTAAGGTATTTTTATTCCTTTACATCTTGTCAAGTGGTTACTTTTGTGGCGAAAGCAGCTGTACTATGGGAACATATTTGATGGGTAACAGGTTTTATATTCACAGATGTCAATGATGAAGCTTGGAAACATTTTTTATAAATGGAAAAGAAGCATGAACAATCATTTTTTCTCATCACAAGTTTGTAGTCTAAACTTGTTTTCATCTCGGATAAAACTGACTTTCTACAGCAACTTAGTATAGATGTGAAAAAATCCTTGGACCATTACTGTATATTCTGTTGACATGGAACTAGAAGAAGAAACTGAGTCAACTAGAACATAGTTCTGTTTCTGCAACATGTACTGTAAGGTCTTCTCATACAATTTTAGAAATTCAAACACCCAACTCCAAAATAATGAAATGATGGATCACATTCCAAACTTGAGAGAGGCTATGTTAGGAAGTGGAAATATTTTTCCGAAAGGATTTGAAATAGCAAAACATGGCATGTCTCTTACTTAAAATTCTAAAAGATTTGTAAACCTAGGCAATTGACTCTTATTAGCATCCCCCAACTGTGGTTTATTTTTCCATCTTGACCTTCTCAGTTATTCTGTTTCATTTAATGAAGGCAGATTTCCCAATCCTTGTTTCCTAATGTTGGCCTCTTGAGTCTGATTTAGCCAGAATAGTGGTGATAACATGCAGAATTTAATAGGGAAGGGAAATAGCTAATTACATATGCTATCAAAGGAAGTAAGGAAAGGCCTGGAGAAATGATACATCCCTAGATCTCAGAGTCACACATCATGGCACAGAATATCGAGCCTGCAAGATATGGTATGGCTGATGTCAAGGTGTCAGCTAGAAAATCTTCCACAGATAGACCCCCAGATTTTACCTGCACTGTTCCCTCTGTTCTCCTGATAAATTTTTATATGAATTTTGAAAAAAAATAATGACACAAATGTGTTATTCCAAATAGAAGGACTATGTCATCACTAAATTAGCTGGAACTCTTAACAATTCCCACAATGTTGGCCAAAGGAAGGGCCAGCTCTGGGCTGGCCTTTTGCAAGAACCATTTAATAGCACTTGCCATTGCTTCTTCCCCATACTGGGTCCCTGCCCTCTCTCCAACCCCCCATAACAATTTTCTCTCATTCACACTCAAGTGTAAATCCACTCACTGGAGATTAGGCAGCCTTGGAGATCTATACCAATGATCTCATTTCACTAGGAGAAACATGCAGCCAGAATTATGAGTTTGGAACAGAACATAAAACTAGTCAATGCCAGAACTATGTTTGTTGACTTTTTTCTCTGTCATCAGTATCAACAGTTTTTAGAGCTATTGTGATCTTCAACATTAGCCAAAAATGTGTTAGAAAGCTAAAATAACAGTTAATAGGCTAACCCAAAATACAGTCATGCCACACCAAAGGTGAGTTCATGCTACCAGGAGGAGGAGCAGAACCTCAGAAGCAACAGCAATGTTTGTGAGGCTCCTGCAGCAGAGTGGAGAGCCTACAAGTTTGCCTTCTTATTTCAGCAGATACTACTCAGGTACAACTCCTCTGTTTCCAGCTACTCACTTGCCTGCAGAAATTATCCAGGAGAAACCAGTGGTTGCTACAGCTGTGGAAGCATGAAAACAGTTGGGCTTGTTAAACAATTTAGAGCAACTTCAGCAGGATAAGTTTTCCAGAAGGATCTAGTTGCCTTCTTTTTATCACAGCCTCATGAAGTTTACAGCTGTCATTTATCCAGGACTATAGTCTTTTTCATTTATTCCTAAGTTCACCAGGTGGTGGAACCAAGGTGGTGGGATAAAATAATGGACTAGTGCCCCTATCTTGAGGCCAACCTTGTTGGCATCCTCCCAAAACTTTTCCCTATTTATGACAGCCGCCTAAGGGTTATCAATCCCACTTCTGGTGACTGAAATTTTACCATAAGCTTAACTTCTCAAGTTTCAGAATCAAAGGCTTTTGTTGTGATGCAGTGGATGAGGTAGGAAATGGGTGATAAGAAACCAGAGAGGGCACTCACCTACTCCATTTAGGCTGAGCCTGCCCATCCTTAAAGCTTGCTTTTGGGGCTGGAAGATTCAGACCTGGAGTCACATTGCGGCTTCATCACGTACTAGCTGTGTGACCAAGAGTTCACTTAACCTCTTGGTTCCTTGTTTCCCTTATTTGTAAAATAGGGATAGAAATAGATTAAATTAGAATGCCTGACATATAATAAATGTTCAATAAATTCCAACTACTGTTATCATATGTTCAAAATGGGAATAATAATACCCATGACCCATGGCTGAGGTCAATAATGCTACCTACACAACAAACATTCTTTAGTCTCAGCGCAGTGAGAGTTTATTTCTTATGTCCAGTCCAATGTGAGTAGTGGGGCAGGGGCTCAGTTCCATGTGGTCATTCAGTGGTTCAGGCACCTTTCATTATTCGTTTCTCCTATCTTCTAGAACCATATCATCCTCTTAATTCAGCCTATAGGTGGGGAAATGTTGCTGGGAAAAGAGAAAGAGAGAGTGGAGAAGGCACACCAGTTTCAACCACACATCACCTCTGTGGTTGTTCTGTTGTCAAAAACTCATCACATGGCCTCATCTAGATGTAAGGGTGATGGAAAAGGTTGTTTAGCTACATGCCTAGTAAGACAAAGACAACACAGGTTCTGGAAGGCTCTTGAAGCATCAGTCACATTTATCTCCAAGGAGAGTGCTGAGAATTAGGTGAGATGCCTTATGTTAGGTAGAGGAGAGTTAGTCTCAGCACCAGCCTCCTTAAATATAGCTACTGTTACTATTAACCTCGCATCACTGGGTTAAGGTGGGCACACTTTGTGAAAAGAGCAAAGTCTGAAGTTTATTCTAGCATGTCTTGCTACTGAAGCCTTCATAGACCCGAAGGTGAGGGAGACCCATGGTTACTTCTGCACAGTGAGCATCCAGAGACCGGTGACCCAGAAAAACAGCACCAAGGCTCTCCCAGAGCTGCTGGTCACTTAGAGAAGAGAAATAACAAACAAAACAAAAAAAACCCTTAATTTTAATATGTCTGTTTTTAGATCTAAGAGATTTCCAAATATTGCCTTTTTTTTGTATTATGAAAATATTTTACCCCGGCTCCCCTGCTTTTTAGCTGTCAGACTTTGGCAAGTTATTTGAATTCTGTAAAATAACCATCTGTAAAATGAGGATAGTACTGTTCTACTTCAGAGGGTTTTTGTGATGATGAAATGGCATGATGAATGGCAAGTAACCCTGGGCTTGCAGTAGTGGAGACTTAGGGGCAAGGTGCTGTCTTTTTCCTCTTCCTCCTCCCTCTCCTCCTCCTCTTTCTTTTCTCCACCTTTTAAATGTGATTACTATTTCTATAATCATGCATTGTCAAATCGAACAATGTTTGTCTCTTTGACTTTCTCTTTGACCGAGGCTAGCATCCTGAAGTGGTTGGAGAAGCCTGGACTTTGGAATAAGCGAAGGTTGAATCCCATCCTGACTCACACTTGCTCACTGGGTGTGGGTCCTTGGGCAACTCACTTGACTTTTCTGTGTGTATTTATTCATCTTTAAAATAAGGTTATGATTTCTAACATTAAAGGGTTGATAAGAGTCCGGTAAACCAATAATTGCTGTGCATGGTATAAAATGAAAACTAATTTCCTTGTCCAACATGGGAATTCTCAGGGGGCCTAAGAATTTGTAAACTGTAAATTGTAGCACCCTGGGACCTCAGAAGAACTGACGTACATTCACATGAGTATTTTTTATTGACAGATCCAGTTCCATGCTGTTTTATAATTTGATTTTATTAATAAGTCCAATACTTAAGTGTGAAAGGTTCAGGGCTTAGAACTGATATCTTGTGGTTTTGACTTGCATTTCTCCAATAGCTAATGATGTTGAATATCTTTTCATGTGCTTATTGGCTACTTGTATATCTTCTTTGGAGTAATGTCTATTCTAGTCTTTTCCTCATTTTTGAATTGGGCTTTCTTTTTTTGTTGAGAACAAATTACTTTTCAATAAGCTTTTAGTTTGTGGTAATTGTGTCTAAATGAACTGTATCTTCAAACTTATTTAATTTTGTTTACTTGATCTGTCAAATTTAGAGAGAGCTGTTTAAAAGTTTCCTGCCTTAATTACAGCTTTGACAAATTCTTGTATTTCTAACAGTTTGCTTTACACGTTTTAATGCAAGATTGTTTGATGTTCTAGGGTTCATTGTGGCTTTGATTTCTCGGTGTTATACCTTTTATCAATATAAAAAGTCCTTTTACATCTGGTTGCTTGAATTTTGCCTTGCCTAATATTATCTCTCCTGCTTTTTAAAATTAGTTTACATTTGTTTGGTGTATTTTGGGCAAACCCCTTTATTTCAAACTTTGTGTCAATTTACTTTATGCATATCTCCATAAACAGCTTATTAGCAGGTTGTTTATTTTTACCCAATTTAAGAGATCTTGTATTTTTTAAACTCAGTCTGTTGCCATCATTGAAATGTTGGGTGTTAGTCCTGCTGTCTTTTTCTGTTTTCTTTCTGAGGTCTTATGCTCCTTCATTTTTCTTTTCTACTTCTTGACTTTGCTAAACGTTCAAGTTCTTTTTGTTTTATTTTTTCTCTCATTGCGGTTTATAGGATTTACATCCTTTTTCTTTTTATTCTACTAGTGTTTACCCTAAGTTTTTCACACATACAAGATGAGGGACAGATTTAGAGAATGATGATTTCCATTTTGGAAGGAGTTAGAGATGGTGTATGTCATTGACATAGAAATAGCTGGTGTCTGTCACCTCCAGGTCTAAACACACATTTGTTCCTCTTCTGGGAAAATGGACATGTCCAGCCTGATCCCTGGCTAACACCGAACCACCCTTCAGCCTCCAAATAAAAAGTCCTCTCTTAGGAAGCCTTTCCTGGCTCCAAGTCTTGGGCAATGTTCTCTCCCAAGTGCTCCATAGCATTCTGTCCTTGGCCTGTCACAACACTTTCCACCCTGTCTTATAACCAACTTTTCTTCATCTATCCTTGTGGAGGGGACACTATGTCTTGTTTACTGTCTCCAGCACCTAGCTATTCACTATGTGAGGCCCAGAAATCTGCTCCCTGTGTAATACTGATGGGAAACACTTTTCTAGGACCAGAGACAATATAATTGACATGTCAGTGAGATGAACTTTAGTGGAGACAGCTAAAGTTTAATCCTGGGGCAATCTTTCCACATGTCAGGGAAAGAACAGTCTCAACAAAGGGATTTTAAATCCATCTCCTTGGAGGTTATCATGTCCTGAAAAGTCTCACCCCAATTCTCAGTCCATTTGTAGGCAATTGCTGGAGGTAAATTAGAAAACAGCTAGCTCCTAGGTCACAAAGAAGCTGAGAGAGAAAATCTGCCTGCATGTTGTTACTGCTGCTAAACACTGTGGTACATGTTTGGTGAGTGCATCTAAACTTCTGGAGAGCATATCTGAGGCCGGAAGTCATGTTGCTTTTGATTTCATTCTTGGCAATCTCTGACATGGATGAAGCGTATTTACGTGCACTAGCCCTCACACCCTGTTCTTAATTGTCTCATGCACTGAAAGGTAGAACAGGACACCTGGGAGGCCAGTTGCAGGAGAATCTGTCACCTGTTTCATCAACCTGTGCATCCTCTGTATTTGTCTGAGACCACCTTGCTCCAGTTACTTAACCACAGTGACAAAGATAATTCGTGGTGAGATTAATTGAAATTGAGATCTCCTGTGGCTGATTGCTCACACTGGGAGCTCTGCTTACTCCTAAAAATTGCCACAGGGTCTGTGTATATGTAGGTGGATGCAGAAGAAGGCAGGGGCAGTGGACAAGAGGAAATGGTGAGATGGCAGTGGGGCCTGCTGTGCCCACCTGGTCCCTCATCAAAGATGACCTCACCTGCTTTGATATGTTGAAGCGCCTACGTTACACCAAGACTTTATTTCTTTGCCTGGTTTGAAAGCCTGTCCTTACTGATGTGTTCTCTTTTAGAAATGTGATTGAAACAGTTCATTGATTCCAAGTGCTTTGAAATTGTGGTATTTATATCCAAAACTACTGTCTGTTTTCAATATTAGGTTTGGAGCTTGTTGGCTATAATTAGATACCAGTGTGGTGCAGTACTTTGGAGTTTGCTTCTACTTCAAAACCCTAGAACCAGACTATTGTACCCCTTTTAGGCAACTTTATTTGTTATAGGGAGTACATGTCTTAGTTGCCTCCTCTTCCTTCTGTTGGTGGAGGGGATTTTTGCCCCAGGGTTATGAAGATGGCCAAATACGTGACATCTGACCCTGGACAGATGAGACTGGCAGCAGTGTATGTTACTTGCACAGCCTTAGAGAGGAGGACTTCATACACCATGCAGGGTCAAACAGGGGTTGCACTTGGGAGCACGGTCTGTGAGAGACAGGCTTTGTGGTATCAAGAGGGTGAGGTGCTCCCCGGTTCCCTCGGGAGGATGGGATTGACTTATTTGAATAATTCTGTGGGCTGGCAGGGAACTGAAACCTGCTACTCAGGAAGAAGCAGGCCCTGTGCCTGGGCCCCATGATAAGGAGGGTTGTTTGGCAAGAAGACCTTATCCATGGGAACAGAGTAGGAGGGGAACTTGCTGTTAGGCCATTCAAGGACCTCCAAATTTTATCAGATGTCAAGGCAGCACATCATAGGGAGCCTTAGTCTCAGGCCTTACACCACAGTATAGCACCACCATGAAATGCCAAGAAACATCATTCTCATCATGATATACAGAACAGAACCCAGGCATCCCTGGGCATCCTGATCATAGGATATAAAGTACAATTAATGATGTCATTCTTAGCTGTGTAAACCTCCTAAACTTTTGGCTTTTTAATGTTCCTCTGTGGCTTAACTATTTCTTTCTGGAGATATAATTGATATATAACATTGCTTAAGTTTAAGGTGTACACTGTGTTGATTTGATGCATTTATATTTCGCAATATGATTACCTTAACATGTTAGCATTAGCTAAAACCTCTATCATGTCACATATTTGTCATTTCTTTGCTGTACTGAGAATAATTAAGATCTAGTCTCTTAGCAACTTTGGAGGTTATAAATACAATATTGTTGACTATAATCACCATGCTGTGCATTAGACCTCCGGAACTTATTTATCTACTAAATAAGTAGATACTTATTAAGTTTGTACTTGCAAGTTTGTACTCTTAATCTCTCCCCACTTTCCCTTCTCCCATGCCAGCACTCCCTGGTAACCACCATTTTGCTCTCTGATTCCATAAATTCAGCTTATTTGGATTCCACATAGATCCACTGTGAGATCATACGGTACTTGTCTTTCTCTGTCTGACTTATCTCACTTAGCATAATGCCCTTAAGGTCCACCCATGTTGTTACAAATGGCAGGATTTCCGTCTTTCTCATGGCTGAGTAATATTCTATTGTGTATATATATCACATCTTCTTCATCCATTCATCTACTGATGGACAATTAAGTTGTTTCCATATCATGGCTGTTGTGAATAATGCTACAGTATATACTGCTTAAATATTATTTTATTCCAGAGGGAGAAGGACCAGATGTTCCTTTAAAATAAACCCCTTCATCTGACCTGGAAAGGGTAAGCTGAACGGAAACTCTGTTGGCATGCATTACAGTTGATTTTTCAAAGTAATAGGAAAAGTAGTGAGAGTTATTTTGGGGGAAACATTTTTCATAAAAGAAGTCAAAACATGTGGACCAAATTGATAATACCAGAATAGATGAAGAGATATATAGTGAGCACAATACAATAAGGACAAGTTTAATTTAAACTTGACAAGTCAGAGTTTAAATTACCTGTTGATGAAGTAAAGTTGAGTTTTTTAGACCTTCTGCAGGGAGGAAGAATACCACCATATATATATATATATAAAGAGAGAGAGAGAGAGAGAGACAGAGACAGAGACAGAGACAGAGACAGAGAGACAGAGAGAGAGAGAGACAGAGAGAGACAGAGAAATATATATTTATATATATGTAAAAATATTTGTGTGTATTTACGTATGTCTATTCCAAAATATTTCCCTAGTCTGTGAGGTTGGATGAAGTCACATTAATATGACCACTCAAATTTCACAGGCTCACAATAGCCACTTCTTCACAGGATCTCATGTTCAAAGTCACTCCAATTATAATGGCTTCTCTGGGGTTTTATCACACAAATAAATATGCTCTACTGGGTCCTACTCTGATTCCATCAGGGAACCTTATCTTCTGTGAGCTTCCACTGATAATCACTGTGCTTTCTGGGCGCAATGTTCCCTCTGGGGCTTTGCCACAGTTCCTGAGATCATCACCAAGACAGTGGAGATGGGCTGGGCACAACAGTGAAGAAGTGACGTGTTATCCCTAGAGGTGAGACAGGAGTTCCTCTCCCCAACTGTGTTATAGCTCCTCACCAGTTTGGAGACCCAAACAGCATGGCTTAGGGCTCACCCATCTTTCTCCTGACCCTGACTACAGGCAACTGCCCAACAAATTTTTCCAGAGAGTCTTCTCCCCTCACCCCATTCCCATGTAAACCAATTGACATAGACACATGCACAGATGTGTATAAGACTCAGCTTAGGTTCATGTGGGAACCTGACCCTGGTGCCTATTTCATTTTTCCTGGATTCTTAGAGGCTATTGAATGTACAATACACCACTGTTATAGCAAGAATTTATTGGGGGGGGGAGGGATGGAGACGTTGGGAAAAAGAACTACCATATTAAACACACATTTGATTGTAAGAGGTATCTCAATTTCAAAAACTTCCAAATGTGAAGAAGAAAATCAACCCCAACATTGAAGGAGGTGTAATTTAGTGGAGATATCTTGGAATTCATTTTACCGTTTTGTTCTTGAATTTCTTTAACTAAAAAAACTGCCTGATACTTTTCCAAAAACGTATTGTACATTCAATGTGTATCTATGAAACACAGAAGTTCAGAGATAGAAAGGGTGCATTCCCTATTAACAAGTTGTGGCCCAGAGATATTGGTGATATGGCAAAGGAACAGAACCTGGTATGACTGAACAAGGAGATGCTCAGGTTTTCTGTCTCCTTGTCCACTATTCTTCATCCAAAGGAAAATAATGTGCATTTAAAGTAGTCATTTTGGGGGAGTTCCCCGGTTGCCTAGTGGTTAGGATTCTGGGCTTTCACTGCTGTGGCCTGGGTTCAATCCCTGGTTGAGGAACTAAGATCCTGCAAACCATAAGGGACAGCCAAAAAACAAACAATCAAACAAAAATAGTAGTCATTTTATCATGAGAAGTTTCTTTAAAATCAAATTTGCACTTATTTTATTTACTGAAAGAAGTGAAACACGCACTTAATTCTTTAGAAGGTGAACCATCTGTAATTCAGCCAGAGAAGGTAGGCAATATTTTTATCTTACTAATTTAGTAGGACAGCTGTAACCAAAAGTAATAGTTTATAAATATTGAGTGTGCCTTACTAACAATGTGGAATTGTTTTAAATAAAATAAACACATATATATTTGGATATATTTTACATAATAAAATAAGTATGAGGTTATATAAAAATCAAAGACAATTTCAGCCAGATTTATATGATAAAGTTAAAATATTGGGTTATACAACACATATTGGGATTTTAGCTTTTCCTTCACTTTCCTGTTGGGTTGGAACAGAAATACAATGCAAGATAATTCACCATAAAATTACTAGTATGAATAGGAGGCCTCTGTAATGTAGATGGATGCAACGACAAATAAAGATTAATAATTTTTCTTTTTCTTGGTAATAACCAGTTATGAAAAATAGTGGAAAAATATTTGATTAATAATATAAATAGAAAAATAACTAGAATGAATTTTATACAAAAGGAATTCATTTGGCTGCAAGAAGCAGAGAACTGAAGTAAGAGTAAGTTAAATTGAAGAAGTATTGTTGCATGTTTAAAAGAAATATATTCAAGAGATAGACAATGAAGGGCTAAAGTGGTGGTTCCTTAGGCACCAAGGTTTTTTTTCCCTTTTCTATTTCACTGTCTTTGGCTGCAAATTCTGTCTCTACAGTTGCATCATAGTCCAGCATAACTGATCAGTTTCTTCCCATCACATCACATTTGCATTAATCAGTCTCCAGCTGCAGATAACTGAACCCACTTTAGCTACTTTACATACAAATGGCTACATTATAAAATACTAAAGCGTTTATAGAATCATAGGTAAGGCTGAAAAAACAAACACTAGTTTAAGATTTCTGGACTAATTCCCAAGTCGCATGAAAGAAATGGGCCACCAAGGGAGCTGCTGTCCCTTCTTTGATCAAGAAGCTGCTTGCCTGGTTTAAAGCTGCCACTCCACTTGCTGGCTCCAGCACCACATGGCTACTGCAAAGTAAGAGAGGAAGTCCAATTGCAGGAAGTCACATAATCACACAGCTTCAGTGATTGGGAAGCTCGTAGTACCACTGTTGGTGCCTTCAAAACCAAGCTGTTTCTGCTACAGCCTGCACCCACGATTTCAGTGACTGGAAATGAGGTCCTTGGCTAATGCTTCCCCAGCATAACTAGATCCCACACAATCGGGCTTGCCAGAAAAAACAGTAGGAGCAGCATTCTGCTTTACTTCTGCCTTCCAGATCTTCTACTTACGCATTAGATGGGCTGAACATTCACCATATCCAGAACCACAGCTGCAAGGAAATCTGGAGAAAGTCATTTTTAGATTTCCAGTCTTTGAAATGTAGGAAGACACACTTTAAGGTAGTTGCAATAGACAGTAAGTGCCAATCCACCATTCCACTAAAACATTCCAGTCAAAAGAAAGGAAAAAGGAAGGGGGAAGCTCAAAGGACATCCTCCTTCGTCAGATCAGTTGACTTTAAGCTTTCCTGAAGTCTCATCCAGTGATTTCCATTTGCCTCTCATTAACCACTGCTAGCTGCAATGGAGGCTGGAAGCAGTGGGAAATTAAGGAGTGGTACCCATCTTGAGACAGCATAGTTCTTAGCCTTCAAGTGCCATGGAGTTTGTCCCTCCCAGTAGATTCAAAGCCACTTGGGATTGGAATACCTCTAGATTGTGAACAATACTATTTATACATTAGCACTATCATTCAAACTAAATTTGCACTGCATACATGCCACAATAGCTAATCTTACCCAAATTTTTCCTTTTAAATTATTCACTTTTTGGAGATGAGATTTTCCTGGTTTTCCTTGCACAGTAAGTAGACTATACTAACCAGAAGGGAGTCCAGCATTGTATGAGTAGTCACCCCCTGTTAACACCTTGCTAATCACTTTGACATTCTTACAGAAGTACAAGCAAGAGCGACCAAAGGCTAGCCTTGGAATATTCTGTGGTTTCATTTTATTGAAACTGCCATAAAAAACAGAGGGACTTACTGTTTCTCATACTTGTGTTTATAGAATAGAACATTAATGTTTGGAAACTTGAAAATGTAAGAGGGGGAAAAAAGGAAGTAAGAAGAAGTGTACAGGTACAACTTGCCCCATCTTTCATTATAGGGAATAAGTAGATACAATCTAAAATAGAAATGTTGTGTCTTTCAATTTATTTGTTTCTTTTTCTAGTTTTACTACATTTGATTGATTTCCTAAATGTTTTTGTTGGTTTTGCAAGTTTTTGAACTTCCCATAATTATATGTGTGTAATAATACCCTATTATTCTCCAGTCACTTGGCGTTTTCACTGAATAATAACATTTTCTTTAAGTCCATTAGTTTCTTTAAGTCCATTGTGTTGATCAAAACTTTTGAGTCTCCACAGATTTTTGTTCTCTTGGTCTATCAGTTACTGAGAGGGTAGCCAAATTCTCCAATATGATGGTAAGTTTGACAATTCTCCTTGTAGTTCCTTCAATATTTTCTTTTATATATATTTTGAAGCTAAATTGTTGGTTCATGCAAGTTTAAATTTTAAATATCTTTTCCATGAATTCAACTTTTGATATTTTGTAAATATCAGAGTTTTATTTCTATTTAATACTGCTTACCTTCAAGTCTCCTTAAGCTGCTGTTACTACAGATAAATTAGCTTCCTACTGTTTAGTACTTAACTGGTCTATTATTCTTCATTCTTTAATGTCAAGTTTTCTAGATTTTTATGTTCTGTTACTTTTTTAAACAATGTTGAACTAGGTTAATTTTTTAATTCGGTTTCTCAATCTTTGTTTTTTAACTGTTATACCATCTATAGTTATTAATACATTTGGACCTATTTTCACCATCTTATTTTGTGCTTTTTGTTTGCTTCAACTCTTAAATGTTTCTTTTCTTTTCATTGCTTGGTTTCAATTAGACTGATGATTATTTTTCTTCATTCTATGTTTTCCTTTTACACATTGGAAATTATATATTTTATATTTTTTCATCATGTTTCTAGAAATTTTATGTGCATACTTGACTGCTTCTATCCTCCAGTATCCATTTTGTCTTTCTTCTTCTTATTAATAGATCCCCTTCACAATTCTGACCGTCATATAGCCATACCATTATTAACATTTCTCAGTTTCTGTCCCTGCTGATTAGGGCCATGTGACTAGATTTTGGTTAACAGGATATGAGCAGAAGGTATATGTGCAACTTCAACTTTGTGTCCTTAAACACAAAGTTGCTTCATCTTCATGTGCTCTTTCTGTGTCTTTAATGACTAAAATGCAGACATGGTGACTTCAACCCTGTGAGTCAGGAAAGTCAGAGCAACTGTCTCAGACCCAATGATGGAAGACATGTGTTGAGATTTCATCTCAGGTCACTAGACGATCTTGTGGAGTAAATTCTGCCCACTTGCCTGGTCTGTCCCATGAGAGAGAGAAAAATACTACCTCATTAAATTCATTGTATTTGTTTTCTTTTTTTTTGATACAGGATCTAAATCTCTATTCCCACTGACAGAGAAATACCAGAATTGGGGTGCTGTCATAACACAAACTAAAATATCTGCTGTTGATTCAACAGTCAGGCAATAGGATGCAAGAAAACAGATACTGAAGGCTAGAAACTTGATGACTCTTATTTATTGCAGGGAAACACTGGGTAAAACACTTGCCAACATTCACCTGGAAGACAGACCATTGAAGTTTTCAGATCCAAGAAAGTAGTTGGAAATAGCCAGAATGTTAGTGTGTACTCATTGCTCCTTGTTGCTTTCAGCAAGTGTTTATAAAGACGGGTTATGGACTATTATCTCCTTACATCCATTTTCCCTTCTTGCTTTTAGTCATACCACACTACAATACTCTGGCAATACATTTTGGTTGCATATGTGACCACTCAGCTGAGGACTACATTTCCCAACTTCTCTTGAATGTAGGTGTGGCTATATCACCACATTTTGGCCAAGAGTAGAACAATATAACTGATGTTTGTGAATTCTGCTTCATGTCCTTAAAAGTTATCTTGCTTATTCTCCATATTTATTTTGTTTTATTTTATTTTTATTGATATGAAGTTTACATAACATGTAATATGCCATTTTAACATGTTCAATTCAGAGGTATCTGGTGTATTCACAATGTTGTGCTACTAACATCTCTTTTTACATTCAAAAATAATTTTGCCATCCTGTAAAATCACCCCACACCCATGAAGTAACCACACATCATTTCCCCCTTCCACCAGTCCTAATTCATTTCTGTCTCAATGGATCTGCTTATCCTGGATATATCATATAAAAGGAATCATAATATGTGATCTTTTGTGTCTGACTTCTTTCACTAGCATAATGTTTTTGAGGTTCATCCGAGTTGTAGTATGTATCAGTACTTCCTTCCTTTTTGTGGCTGAATTATATTCCTTTGCATGGATATGCCCCATTTGTATATCCATTCACCTGAATGAATACTATCACCTCATACTTGTTAGAATATCTATTATTAAAAAAAACAGGCAGCAAGTGTTGGCAGGGTATGGAAGAAAAGGAACCCTTATGAACTACTGGTGGGAATGTAAACTGATGCAGCTTCTATGGAAAACATTATGAAGTCTCCTTAAAAATTTAAAATAGAAAAAATATAAAAATAGAATTAGCATTTGCCTAGGCAATTCCACTTCTGGATATATATCCAAAGGAATTGGAAATCTTGAACATGAAGAGATATCTGCACTTCTATGTTCATTGCAGCATTATTCATAATAGCCAAGGTATGGAAACAACCTAAATGTTCATTAATGGAGGAATGAATTTTTAAAATGTGGTATATACATACAATGGAATATCATTCAGCCTTAACAAAGAAGGAAATACTGTCATTTTCAACAACATGACTGGGACTGGAAGACACTATGCTAAATGAAATGAGCCACAGAAAAACAAATACTGCATGATCTCATTTATTTTATTTTATTTTTTTATACAGCAGGTTCTTTTTTTGGGGGGGTTGAATTTTTTTTAACATCTTTATTGGAGTATAATTGATTTACAATGGTGTGTTAGTTTCTGCTTTATATCAAAGTGAATCAGTTATACATATACATATGTTCCCATATCTCTTCCCTTGTGCATCTCCCTCCCTCCCACCCTCTCTATCCCACCCCTCTAGGTGGTCACAGAGCACCGAGCTGATCTCCCTGTGCTATGTGGCTGCTATGTGGCTGCTATGTGGTTTTAGTTAAAGGATACTTGGGTCTTGATAACAGATAACATCACTCTACTGTTATCTGATATAGGCTATTTTGGTGAAGAAATATAAGATCTACTTGAACTTTTTTCTCCTTAATGTGACAGGATTTTTCCACCTGGCTGGTTGTAGGATTTATGTTTTATCCTTGAAGTTTAGCAATTTCAAGAAGGTATGTCTTGGTATTTATTTTTCTGTATCAGTTCTTCAGAAAATTTGTCTTTTTGAACCACAGATTCAATCATGTTTCATACTTTGTGGTTGTACTTATTTCCTTGCTTTATTGATGTTAAAAATACTTCTTTTCTTTTTTTTTTTTTTTGTTATTTTCATTGGATTTTCCCCACGCATTTTATTGTGAAAAATTTCACACATGCAGAAAAGTTGAAAGAATTTTACAGGGAAGTATCATATATCTACTTCCTGGATTCCAAAATTAACATTTTATAATAGTTAGTTCATATATACCTGTCCTTCTATCCACCTTCAAGAGATTTTATTTTATCGATGCATTTCAAAGTAATTTTCTGATAACGGCACACTTCCTAATAAATACTTCAGCATGTATTTCATTAACTAGAATCTAATATTTATGTTTTTTTCTTTTGTGGTAAAAATAACAAATGACCAAATGTACAAATCTTAATTCCATGATTTTGACAAGAGCATACACCTACTTAACCTGAGCCCTTACCAAGATAGAGAATATTACAATTATCTCAGAAGTTCTCTCATGTTCATTCTCAGTGAATGCCCACACTTAGGCCTAACCCCTAAGAGGCAACCATTATTATGATTTTTTTTAAAACCATGGATTAGTTTTGCCTGTTTTAGAACTTCATAGAAATGGTACCACAAAATATGTACTTTTTGTGTAAAATTTCTTTTGCCCAACACAGTGTTTTGGAGGTTTATCCCTGACATTGCAATTATCAATAGTTTGTTCCTTTTTGCTGCTGTGTAGTAGTATGAATATACTGTTTAAGTTTTTTTTAATCCACTCTCCTGTGGGCTGATTCAAGTTTTGGGCTATTATGAATAAAACTGCTTTGTACAGTTTTGTACATGTCTTCTTGGAGATATATTATACTTCTCCATTTCTCATGTAGAATAGCTGGGTTGAATGGAGGCATAGTTTTATAAGAAACTCAAAACTTTGTCAAAAGTGATTGCATCATTATGCTGCCACCAACAATAAATGGAAGTCCCAGTTACTCCACATCTTCACTTATATTTGGTGTTGTCAGTTGTTTTAATTTCAGCCATTCTGGTGGATGTGGAGTGATAGTTCATCATTTTATTTTGCATTTTCCTGATGACCAATGATGATGAAAATTGTTTCATATGCTTATTGGCGATTTGTATACCTTCATTTGTGCAGTATATGTTGAAATCTTAAGCCCATTTTTAGTGAATTGTTTGACATTTTATTATCTTAGATTACTGTCCTTTGTAAGACATATATTTTACAAATATTTTCTTCTAGTTGATGGCATTCCAGTAATTTTCTTAATCAAATCTTTTGATGAGTAGAATTTTAAAATTTTGATCAAGTCTAATTTATCAATTTTTTCTTTTAAAGTTATTGCCTGCTATGTCCTAAGAAATATTTGCCTAACCCTGAGTCATAAATGAATTCCCTATATTTTCTTCTACAAGATTTATTGTTTTAGACTTACATTTAGGTCTCTGATGCATCTCAAATTAATTTTGGTGTATGACATGAATAGAGGTTACTATTAATTAATTTTACATATGGGTATCAGTTATTCCACCACCATTTACTGAAGAGACTTTCTTTTCTGTATTGGATTCTTTGGTGCATTTGTCAAAAATCAAATGATTGTATAAATGTCAGTCTATTTCTGCATAGACTGCAGTCTATTTGCAGTCTATTTCTATTTCATTGATCTGTCAAACCTTATGTCACTGTCTTAATCACTGTAGTTTTATAGTAATTCTTAAAGTTAGGTAGTTTAAGTGCTCCAAATTTGTTCTTCAAATAGTCACTGTAACCATATTCAGTATTCCAATCCGTGAACATGGACTATCTCCCCACTTTTTGGTTTTCTTTAATTTCTCTCAGCAATGTTATCTGGTTTACTGTAGAGGTAATGCTGATCTTTTATTAACTTTTCCTTAAGTATTTTATGATTTTTGACAGTATTATAAATTATTTATCTAAAATTTCATTTTCCAATTCTTTGTTATAGTATATGGAGATAATTTGGATTTGATGTATTAACCTTGTATTCTGCAACCTAACTAAATTAACTTTTTAATTCTAATGTTTTTTATTGGTATAACTAAATGTGTCAATTTTTTCCTTAATATTTTCTCAGGTTTATATATTGTTTATAAAGGCCTTTGTTAATCCAAGATTAAGAAAATAAGTTCCTATTTTTGTAATACATTTCTAAATTTTACATTTAGAATTTTCATTCTGTCTAGTATTTAGTTAATGTATGGTAAGGTACAAATGTAGCCACATGCCAACCTAATCATTGGCATAGTAAATTGTTTTATTGATGACACCATTTATTCAATTAGTTATCCAATTTTGAATTGAAATTGAGTTGCCATTTTTATCTTATACTAAGTTTCAAGTAGACATGAGTCTGTTTCTGGGAGTTTTAGCTTGGTCTATTGATTTATTTGTCTATATTTTTGCTAATAATGAGGGTGGTTTTATTAATACAGAAGTTTATTTTTTCAAATATCTTGGCTAATTCTGTGTGTTGACTCCTCCAGGTAAAATATATAGTTAACCTAAGTTTTATGAAACATCTCACTGAGATTCTTATTAGAACTAAACTGAATTTACAGATCAATTTGAACTGTATACCATTGAATATTGAATATTCCAATCCAGAAATATAATTTGCATCTTCTTTTTTCTTAGGTGTTGTTTTATGACTGTAGTAGGGCTTAAAAATTTTCTTCATGTAGGTCTAGGTTATTTTTCTCAAGCTTTTCATAAGTATTCTATAATTTGCTATTGTCATGGATCTTTTTATATTTTCTAACTGGTTTTTGGAAAGCAATTTTTTTCACAATTTCTTTCTTTCTTGAGTTTATAATGCACCTGAATATAATTGAATTCAAATCAATAAAATATAATAAAATTCTTAAATAGTTGCTCAGATAATTGCCACCTTCATAGAGAAAGGAAGGGAGGCTGCAAGAGAAAAATGAATTTTCTTGTATTCCAGAAACCTCCACAAAGCAACCTCAGACTCACTTGCATCTTGTATCTACAGTTGAGTAATATCATGATATATACTAAGAGTTTCCAATTTAAAGCATTGATTTAACATTAAAAGCACAAGGATCCCTAAAATGAACTATTTGTTTTCACTGTTAACTGTATTTTTCGTTTATGAAGGAGAAAAGTCCAAAAGAATGGACTTCTCAATTGTTCTGTTTTTGCTGATGTACTTTCACCATTAGATTAAATTTGTGGATCTGGCCTGAAGGTTTTAATTTGAGTCCATCAGTTTATCAGGCCTGAGGGAAAATAAACTTAGCCTAAACCTCCTCTCCCCATTTCTAGGAAGTAGCAACTTCCTAGAAGGAGTGAGCACTGTAAGAGTTTAGAAAAATCCCAAGGAATATGCTTTAATCAGATTCTTGGGCACAAAGTAACAATGTTAATTTTTAAATGCTGTCTGTTCTCCAAATTATAGAGTGGTTAAAATTTTCCATTTTGTAATTTATAATATTTAAGCCAAATACACTTTCCCAGTGTTAACAAAGGGATGAATAGGCAGGGAAATGTCCCCGCATGAGCTCCTTTAAAAAAACCCACACATTTAAATCCAGAAATACCACCCAATTTTCTAAAGTGTCTTGCCAGCCTTTTATCCTCATAAAACTCAATATAATGAGGCTAAATGCAATGCAGATGTCAGGGGAAATGCTCTAACCACTTCCTGTCAGCCATACAGGTATTCATAAGCCTTCTCCCCAAACCTTCCCACAGTGTCCCAAGCATTCATCTTCTCTGTGGGAAGCACTTGAATCTGACAGCCTAAAGTGTTTTCTTTTATTTTCAGTATCTCATGAAGATTTTCTGAAGCAGGAACAGCAGATAATATGGCTAACAATGATTACCACTCTTTATTTTCCTTATTCTGGGGCTGAAGGCTGCCCTAATTCTAAATCTCATTGTCAAAATCAAACAGACTGAAAAATTCCCTTGCTTTAATGTCCTGAAAAACTCTAAGTTGGTCATTCAGTCTCTCTTTCATATGCTATTGGGGTTTTATCAATATCATCCTGAATGATTATCAATCATTACTAATATTATCTTGGGCTCTGATTCTTTGAAGACTATTTTTTTTAATTAACTAATTAATTTATTTATTTCCTTTTAATTTTTTAGTACATTTCTTTAATTCCTACTTATTAATGACCTACCAGATTAGATCAATATTGTATTAATGGTTATATGTATTATGGACTGTGATGTCTTCCTTTCAATGTTTAACTGGTACTTACTTGGTTTGCAAGTGAAACCTAAAATAATTCATTCAATATAAAAGTATTTAGCTCTTACTATGTGCCAGGCAAAGTCCCTGCCTTCATGGAGCTAAGTCTAGTGGGCATGTGTTGAAGTTAAAGATGAATTACACAACAGTGAGATAAGTGCTAAAGTGAAGATGGGTTTTCTTGGAAGTTGAGGAGTTTAAGAGGGCTTCCTGGAGGATGTTATCATGTGGCTAATGCCAGAGGATTCATATTGAGAACATGGAGGGGTTAAGAGTTGAAAACTAGAGAAGTAGGAGTTAAGAGAAGCAGGGAAAAGGGAATATGAATGGACGTGGAGGCAAGAGATAGCTTAATACATATAAGGATGATCATGATGTTTCCCGAGTGGAGCAATTAGCCATGAGGTTAGAGAAATATATATGAGCTAGAAGTGAGATAGAATTGCCATAAAGACATAGGTTAAGAAATTTCTATCTTGAGTACAATGGGAAGGTACTAAACTGGTTCATGCATATTATCAAATTTGGATTTCAGATCACTCTGGCTACAGTGTAGAGGATGAATAGGTTAAGGACTCATTAGGAAATGGTGTTGCAATACTCCAGGCAAGAGATGAAGGTTTAATTTAATAAAAGCTATTCCCTTGGGGATGGAGAGCAGTGGAAGATTTGGAAAATATGAAGAGGTAGAATTGACAGAACTTGAGGAATATTGGTTGTAGGGTGAGATAGGGAGAGAAATCAAGGATGAGAGCCATGTTTCTAGCTTTGTGACAGCATATTTTATTTAAGAGCCCAAAGCAGATTTCTTGGAAGAAGGGCATAGTCTCTGAAGTCAGACCTAGATATGTTCTCAGCTCAGCCACTTGCCAGCACCTGTACCTTTGTATTAATTACTTAATCTCACTGAGCATCAATTATCTGTGAAATGAAGATAATCTTCTAAGGATTAACTGTACATACAAGCATGTTGAAAATAACCAAATAGTACCAGTCATATATTTGGACATCAAGAATGACAACTAATACAACTGGCATCTTTGAGATGTTAAGCATTTCTACACACAAAGATGGTATATCTCTATATTTATTCTAGTCTTCTTTAATGGCTTTCGGAAAACATCTATTCTAAATTTTGTTATCATTTTAAGTGGAATATTCTTTTCATTACATTTCTCTAATTGTTCCTTAGTAGTGGAATAGAAATTCCCCTCTGTGTTGTGATTTTCCATCCATCCAACTTGATTAACTGTCCTATAATTTCCAATAATTTGTCTATAGATTTTGGAATAGGTTGTATAGACAATTCTGTCATCCATAAAATAAAAGTTTCATTTATTTCTTTCTAATTCTTATATATTTAATTTGTTATTACACTGACTAGAGCCTTTATACCAGTGCTGTGTAATAGCAATGTAACGTAAGCTCCAGATGTAATTTTAAAAAATTAACAGGGGCTTCCCTGGTGGCGCAGTGGTTGAGAATCTGCCTGCCAATGCAGGGGACACGGGTTCGAGCCCTGGTCTGGGAAGATCCCACATGCCGTGGAGCAACTGGGCCTGTGAGCCACAATTACTGAGCCTGCGCGTCTGGAGCCTGTGCTCCGCAACAAGAGAGGCCGCGATAGTGAGAGGCCCACGCACCGTGAAGAGTGGCCCCTGCTTGCCACAACTAGAGAAAGCCCTCGCACAGAAACGAAGACCCAACACAGCCATAAATAAATAAATAAATAAAATCCAAAAAAAAAAAATTAACAGACTTTATTTTTGAAAGCAGTTATAGATTTACAGAATAATTGAATGGAGAGTACAGAGGGTTCCCATATATCCCTTAATCCCCCATCCCACAAAATTTCCCCTATTATTAACATCTTGCATTAGGGTGATACTTCTGTTATAATTGATGAACAAATATCGATGCATTATTAACTAAAGTTCATAGTTTACATCAGGGATCAGTTTGTGTTGTACATTCTGTGGGTTTTGACAAACGTGTAATGACATGTATCCACTATTACATCATATAGACTAGTTTCACCGCCCTGTGCTCCATCTATTCATCCCTCCCTCTCTCCCTCCCTCAGAACCCCTGGCAATCACTAATCTTTTTACCGTCTCCACAGCTTTGCCTTTTCCAGAATGTCATATAGTTAGAATCATACAGTATGGAGCCTTTTCAGATTGGCTTCTTTCACCTAGCAATATGCACTGTTCCTCCATGTCTTTTCATGGCTTGATAGCATATTTCATTTTTTGCTGGATAATATTCCATAGTATGAACACACCATGGTTTCTTTATCCATTCACCTATTGAAGGACATCTTGATTACTTCCAAGTTTTGACAATTATGAATATAGCTGTTATAAATAGTCATGTATGGGTTTTTGTGTGGACTTAAGTTTTCAAGTCATTTGTGTAAATAACAATCAGCACAATTACTGGATCATATGGTAAGAGTATATTTAGTTTTGTAAGAAACCACCAAACGGTCTTCCAGAGTGGCTATACTATTTTGCATTCCCACCAGCAATGGATGAGAGTTCATATTGCTCCACATCCTGGTCAGCATTTGGTGGTGTCAGTGTTTTGGATTTTAGCCATTCATAAATTGTTGTTTTAGTTTCTACTTTCTTAATGACACGTGATGTAGAGCATCACTTCATACGTTTATCTGCAATCTGTATATCTTTTTTGGTGAAGTGTCTGTTCATATCTTACTTGTTTTTTAATTCTGTTGTTTATTTTCTTATTGTTGAATTTTAATAGTTCTTTGTATGTACTTGGTATTAGTCCTTTGTCAGATAAGTGTTTTGCAAAGACTTTCTCCCAGTCTATGGCCTGCCTTTTCATTCTTTTTTTCTTGTATCTGTATCTTTGTTGTTGTTTTTTCACATCTTTATTGGAGTACAATTGCTTTACAATGGCATGCCAGTTTCTGCTCTATAACAAAGTGAATCAGCTATACATACACATATGTTCCCATATCTCTTCCCTCCTGAGTCTCCCTCCCTCCCACCCTCCCTATCCCACCCCTCCAGGCGGTCACAAAGCACCGAGCTGATCTCCCTGTGCTATGCAGCTGCTTCCCACTAGCTATCTACCTTATGTTTGGTAGTGTATATATGTCCATGCCTCTCTCTCGCTTTGTCACAGCTTACCCTTCCCCCTCCCCATATCCTCAAGTCCATTCTCTAGTAAGTCTGTGTCTTTATTCCTGTCATTTTTTAAAGTGTTTTTGTAAAGCACAAGTTTCTAATTTTAATGAAATCCAACTTATCAGTTTTTTTATTTATGGATCATACTTTGGTATTTTATCTAAAAAGTCATTGCCAAATGTAAGTTCATCTAGATTTTCTCTTATGCCATCTTCTGGGAGTTTTATCTAGGTATTACTTAATATATGATTCCTTCTTTAACATGTGTTATTGAGAAGTACATTTCTAAATTTCTAAATAGATGAAGGATTTAAAAATTATATTTAAAATTTAACTTCTAACTTTATCACATTTTGTTCCGAAATGTGTTTTACTTATATATTATTTATTCTTTGGTATTTGTTGAGGCTTGTTTTATGGCCTGGTAGATAAATAAATTTTGTAAATGGGAACGATGTATTTCCTGAATTGATGGGCCAAATTCTACTTATATCCATTAGAGTGAGGCTATTAACTGTGTTTTTGAAGTTTTTTGGTACCTTTTTTGCTTTTTATTGTTTATTTTAAATATCAATATTGAGAGGGGTGTGTTGAAATCTCATACTTTGATAATAGATGTATTAATTTCTCTCTGTATTTCTATCAATTTTGCTTTGTATGTTTTGAGCTATGTTACTAGGCGTGTACATACATACCTCCCTGGTGAGTTGACCTTATTATGAAATGACTCTAAAAATACTTTTTAAAATTTAAGTCAACTTCTTCTCATTTTATGTAGTTTGCTGAAGTTCACCTAACTAGCATGTGGCATAACACAATCCACACCCAGGAAGTCTGGTTCTGGAGCCCGTGTTTCTGACCACTGCCCAATGCCTCCACCTCCAGGCATCATCACCTGAGCCGCCCTTTCACTTATCTTGCTGTCTTCCACAGCATCTCTGCCAAGGACCAGCTGTGCCTGCCGACGAAATGGAAAAAGGGATTTTCCACAGGTTCCAGATGTGACCTCTACGGTTAGAAGAAGGGCTCTTCTAAAAGCCTTTGGCTCCCTCTCTACCCAAAGCTAAACCTGCAAGTTCCCTATAAAAGTCATCAGTGGCTTTGTTTCTTAGAGCTCAGTTTTTTCTAGCTCTGCATCCACCCCTAATGTCTATATTTTAAGTCATTTCACTCCAGTCACCATTTTTGTTTCCTTTTCATTGTCCTTACCCTGCCCCCTTCACCTTCTATTCTGCCAGCTTCCTTCAGACAATGGATGATTGAATAGTTTGCAAGGATGGAGTTTTGGACTCTCCGCTGGATGAGACTTGGCTAATCATTGTATGGGCAAGGCGGTCCCCTGCCTCATGTTTGGTCCAGTTTCAGACAACACAGAACCTAAGTCAGAGTCTAGCCCTGCAACTTCTCTCTTTACTGGATGCAAAGATAGGCAAGATTTTACCATTAGAGTAGCTCTGTTCTTGCTTTGAAAGTTCATTTTCTCATTCCTCCTATACATAAATTGTTACACAAATTGCCGTGGAAATTATGCAAAAACAAGATGGACTCTCACTCATAACTTGATTTTGATCTCAAGACTGATGACTCCACACACACACTTAAGAGGGTATGAAAATTTTATCACTTACATAATGAGGATTTCTGGGGAGGGGAGGGAATATTTTTCAAACTGTTCTAAAAATGGCTTGAGAGAACAAGGAAAGGAGCTAGTTTGGGATTTTTATTGTGGCTAGACAGTGAGTCCAGGATGCGGATTCTCACATGCAGGAAGGGGCTTGCATGGATTTTGAAACTACCATCAGTGCCAAAGGAGGGAACACCCAGACTTTCTTATCAGCTTTCCAAGATGTGAAACAGAAGAGGAAGAGGGAGAAAGTTGTCAGCAGTCCAACATCAAAAAACGGAATCAAACTTTAGTACAAAATTTTACAACTCTGCATTGTAATCTCTTTTAGTTGTTTATCGCAATAGTTCCACTTTACTGAAAAGGTCCCCCAAACCCAAGAAATAGTTCAGGTTTCCAAAACCAAAGTTAAAGGAAAGGTTGTTCTCCAAGTAGTTCCAACTCCTTGGCTCATAGTTATTATGTGCCTGGGTCTGCCTGAGACTCCAACCAGGGTTGCAAAGACAGCAATCAGTCACAGACATGCAGATAGTCTCCAAAGCAGCACCCCTAGGTGATTGTAGTATCTTCTTTCTGACTGTTGGTGAGAGAGGAGCAGATCAGACAGGGAGTAGTTGCCAGCCCCTCAATCTGCAAAAGTGAGCCATGCAAAGAAATTACTCAAGCCTCCATATCAGGGACTAAGTTCATATATCATCTCACCATTAAGTGACTTTTTTCTTTTTTTTTGATATTCAGTTCTTCCCATGATTATAACCAAAGGGCAAATTCTGGACCAGGAAGGAGGATGTGTCACAGGGAAGGGATATTGAGAGTAAGAGGAAGAGGGCAATAGAGGGGTAAGTGAGGCATCATCCATCCATTAACCAGGTAAAGCACTATGGGAAAATTTCCTCCTGCATGACACAATATTCCAGTTGTAGCAGTATCCTTTGGGCAAAATGTAACAAATCTGTTCTTGTTTAACTGGCAGGTGTTTAGGGTTGTTATTTTGCTTTTGGCAAACCAATAAACAGGGAAATTCACTCTCATGGAGTAGGGGATATGGGGAATTCTAGGACAGAGTCTTGATTCTTTAGCAGCCAGGAAGGAGTTAAAAAAAGAATCTGTGTGTTTTTGAAAAGAAACTTTGCTGTGCCCCCTCCCCCTGGACTTAATCCACCTCCTCCAAGGGCAGGTGGAGGAGGGGAGTGCAGAGGCATGGAGGGGAGCAGGCACCAGCCCAGCCTGAACCAAGCGCTCTGGATGCTGTTCCACTTCATAGGTCATTGGCAAGGCTCTTGACCTAAGTCTGATTGCAGATGATGGGTGAAGACTGAGACAGAGCATAACAAAGGCAGTTGGATGGCTACTTGCAGGTGATTTCTCGGAGGGCTGGAGGGATCCTTTTCAAAGGAAAATGTTGGAAGACTGTTACCATGGTAACTCTCCAAGTTCTGAAATGATATAATCAGATAATGCTCTGGAAAGCAGAGGAAAGGTGGTGGATTTAGCACACAGGAACAACTAAATTCTACAAGTTGGGTTTTTTTCTTTTTTAAAAATGTTAAGTCTGAATATTAAGAAAGAAAGAGAAAAGGAAGGAAAGAAGGAAGGAAGGAAGGAAAGAAAGAAAGAAAGAAAGAAAGAAAGAAAGAAAGAAAGAGAAAGAGAAAGGAAGGAAGGAAGGAAGGAAGAAAGAAGGAGGGAGGAAGGAAGGAAAAGAAAGGTAACAAAATAAAATAAGATAGAGAAACAGAAGGGTAGAAAGGCAGAAACAAAGGAAAGAAGGTAGGAAAAAAGAAAACTCAAACATAATTTATTTCAAAGAAATATCCTTGAAAGCAAGAAAGAGCTGCTGTGGAGTTGAAGCTGAGAGAGGGAGGTTTGATTCTCTATGATTTTGACCTTTATCTTTTATGAAGATTGATAGATAAGTTCATTCATTTACTCTGGATTTCTACTCTTTATTAGCACATCTATACTGTATATATTATGAGACATACTTACCTTGATGCAATTAGGTTATTATCAGTTTAACATAAGATTTATGCCATTTTGTCTGTAAAGGCAAGCTATTAATGACAATTATTGTTGACAATAATTGTATAAATATTTTACAATATTAATAAAGACATTTGAATAAAGACCTCAATAAAATGAGAGCAAGTCCATGTGAGCATCTAGGGCAAAAGTGTCCTAACCACTACAACAGAATTGTGAGTGTGGTTAATGTGGTTAAAGAATGATAACAAGGCTAGTATGTATGGAAAATAGTAAGAGGAACAGTGATAGGAGATGAGGTCTGAGAAGTAGACAGGAGCCAGATCTTGCAGGGCCTCACAGGACATGATTGGAATTTGGATTTTATTCCTAGTGAGATCAGATGTCCCTAGAAGGTTTTGAGCAGGGAAATGACCTGACCTGACTTCACTTTGAAAGAAGTCCTCTGACTACTGTGTCAAGAGACTATGCTGTGGTAAAAGCATAAGTAGGGAAACCAGATGAGAAATTATGTGATATCAAAGGCAAGGTGTGATGTGGTTATTGGAAGCAGTCTGATTACAGAGTAGCAGATGAGGAGGAGTTGGATTCTGGATATATTTTGAAGTCAGAACCAACAGATTTTGAAAGGGAATTGGATTTGAAGTATGAGAGGAGAAGATTCAAAGATGACTCCAAACTTGGACTTTGAATCAAGCATTTAGGTGTTTGGTAGTGCCATTTACTGCATGGGAAATACTGGATTTCTTGTCATCTTGGGCTGCTGTAACAAAATACCATAGACTGGATGGGTTAAACAGCAAACATTTATTTGTCTCAATTCTGGAGGCTGGGAAGTCCAAGATCATGATGTCAGGGCAGATTTGAATCCTGATGAGATCCCTTTTCCTGGTTTGCATACGGCCACATCTCTGTATCCTCACATGGCAGAGAGTAGAGGGGGCTCTGGTCTCTTCCTCTTCTTAAAAGAGCACTAAATCCATTATGAGAGCTCTATCCTCATGATCTCATTTAAACCTCACTACCACCTAAAGACCCCAAGTCCAAATGCCATCACACTGGGGATTACGGATCCAACATATGAATTTTGGGGAGTCACAAACATTCAGTCCACAGTACTGATAGAGAAGGGTTTGTGTGTGTAGGAGAGACCTCAAGGGCTCTATTTTGAGTTGCCTATTAGACATGCAAGTGGAAATGTTACATGGAGATCTGAATACCCAAGTCTGGAGTTCAGGAGGTAGAAATTTGGGAATCATCAGAGTATCTATCAGAGGGATAAGTACAACATTTAGAGGCTGAAATATGAAAAGGAGTTTAAAAAAAGTAGGCTGAGAGGTAAATCAAGTGAGGTTGAAGGAAAAGCAAGAGACTGATGTTTCAGAAGCCAACGGAAGAAAGTATTTCAAGAAGGAGGGAGTAATCCACCTCCTCAAATGGTTCTAATCAGTCAAGGATGAAGAAGACTGCACATTGGCTGTGGATTTAGCAACGTGATTTCATTGATAACTGCTACAAAAACTTTTTCTCTAGAGTGGTAAGGGAAAAAACATTAATGGAATTGGTTCAAGAGAGTGTGGGAGAATGGGAAAGAGGCCACAGTGAAAATAGGGAACTGTAGAATTTTGCGACAAGATGCAAAGCAGGATGGGGGTTAGAGGAGTCAAAAGAAGGTGGTTGTTGATGTTTTTGTTTTAAACATGGGAGGTAAAGTAACATTTTTATGCTACCTAAAAGGATCCAGAAGAGAGGAAGAACTTGATGAGGTAAGAGAGAGAGGATGGGATTGATGGTGAAACTAGTGGTTGTGAGTGTTCTGGAGTAGGGGATCCAGTCACATATGGAGGTGTTGGTCCTGGGCCACAGCATGGATACATGTAATTTATGGTAACAGGAGAGGAGGTAGGTGATATCATTACAGATGAAGATCAGTTAAGGAATTGGGAGAATGAGGAAGTACTTTTCTTAGGGATTCTGCTTATGCAGCAAAATGAGAGTGAGTCACTGGTTGAAGCTGAGGATGAGGATGCTTATATTGAAGACCTGAGGAAAAAAGAGGGTAAGTAATCACCTGAGGGGATAGGATTGCATGTAAAGGCCACTTAGCAGGATGGGAACTCAGTAAGTTCCTGAACTAGACCCTGGCCAGTCGACCTGGGTGTGTGTTTTTCTCAAACCACATTCGGCTTGTGCATAACAGGCAGGGCATTGGATTGAAATTCAGTGGGGTTTTACCAGGCAAGTATGATGTAGGGCGAGGGGGCATGCGTGTTGAGTTAATAACCCACTTGACAGACTTATGATGTGGAAGAATTAATCAAACAACTTCTACGCATTTTGAACATTCTTCTCCCAAGACTATTTTTTCTATTCAGAATAGATTAAATTGCACTGTCTGAGAAGTAGAAGTAGCTTATGATAAGCTTCATTATTGATATCAAGCACGTGTATAATTGTCATATTTTACAATATTAATTATTTTTACAATTATTTTACAATTATTAATTATTACTTTATCTGACCACTCTATATAAATTATTCCAATCTGTCCTCTTACTCTGCTTTATGTTTTTTTTACTGTGCTAACTAATGATTTATTTATATCTTTCTCATCTCTCATTAGAACGTAAGATCCACAAGAGACTTTGTTTCTTATGTTCATTGGTGTATTCCTGGAGAAATGATGATTTTTTTCACATAGTAGACCCTTAAAATATCTGTTAAATAGATGAAGGATGAAAGAATGAATGAGATATTATGTTAGGATCCTTTACTCACAGAGCATCGCAGTTATTTCTGTGATTCCAATTCCACCGTGGGATTACAAGATTCCGTCTGATATTGTGCCAGAAAATGAACAATCAGGTCCTTGGTGGTCAACATACCTTTGGTTATACCTTTGGTTATATGATGGTATTGTTGAGCATTGATTCCAACTTCCTTCAATCAGCTTCTTGGGCCTCATAAATATCCTACACAAAAGCCATAAACCCTAGACTCAACATCTACAAACTCCACCTCTTTTTGATATTGCATTCTAGCCGAGCTCCAGTCTCTCCTATACATTTCCCACCTCCTTCTCATTCTCAGTGGAAGATCAAGCTCCCTTAGGAGATGCCATTTCCAGCTCACCATTCAAATAACTTCAATCTCCTGCCTCTTTGGAGCTATCAAGAAAATCCCCTCACGGGCTTCCCTGGTGGCGCAGTGGTTGAGAGTCCGCCTGGACAGGGGACACGGGTTCGTGCCCCAGTCTGGGAAGATCCCACATGCCACAGAGTGGCTAGGTCCGTGAGCCATGGCCACTGAGCCTGTGCGTCCAGAACCTGTGCTCCGCAACAGGAGAGGCCACAACAGTGAGGGACCCGCGTACCGCAAAAATAAAATTAAAAAAAAAGTGTCACTGTTTTGATCAAAAATGTTCACTCATTTTTGTCATGGCCTGGACATGTATCTCCTAGGCTTGATGGCCTTTTGCTGTGGAATTTATCTGAGAAGTTACCGGTCTGCCTCCCTAGGTGAACTCTTTATCAGTTGCTTCTTGGAGTGAACTTCTAAGAGTTGAATCATCCCAGTTCTTGGCAAAAATTGAAATGCAACCCTTAACAAGTCATTTGTGATGACATGGGAATGGAATGGAAGAGCTGAGCAGCAGTTCTTTGGCTCTGTGCCTACAACATAACTACCCTGATAAATACCAAACATAACTTCTTTCTCCACATGACAGGTGGATATTTAAAAGAATACATCATTAAAGCATAACAAAGATGTTAGAATCAGAAAGACATTGATTCACAGATCCAAAGCACATTCTAGTCACTTGTTACCATATTTCCCTGGGTGAGTTCCCTAACTCTCTGAAGACCTATGGTCTCATCTGTAATATAGGGTTAAAAAATGTCACCTACGGGCTTCCCTGGTGGCGCAGTGGTTGAGAGTCTGCCTGCCGATGCAGGGGACACAGGTTTGTGCCCCGGTCTGGGAGGATCCCACATGCCACAGAGCGGCTGGGCCCATGAGCCATGGCCACTGAGCCTCCGTGTCCGGAGCCTGTGATCCACAATGGGAGAGGCCACAACAGTGAGAGGCCCACGTACCGCAAAAAAAAAAAAAGAAAAAAAAGTCACCTACATCATGGAGTTATTATCAGATTGAAGTGAGATAATTAAAAGTGCTGAGCACAGAGTCTGTCTGTTGTATAGTTCATATTCAAAAGTTAGTTGTATGTATTAGCAACAGTTGCCACAGTGATGCTGAATAGCAAACCACCCCCAAACTCAGTGGCTCACAATAATTCACATTTATTCTTTTGTTCAGGAGTCTGCAGGCCATTTGCATTACTATGGGCCCAACTGGGCAAGCTGGGCTTGGCTCTGGGATGTTGCTTGGGTTCAGTTCAGTTCCATGTGTGTTTCTCCAGGGCCAAGGCTCAGAATCAACAGCTATCTGAGCCATGCTTTTCTCAAAATGGGGCACCAGAACACCAAGCTAAGCCAAAAGACACAAGCACATTTAAGGTCTCTGCTTCCATCATAATTAATAACATTCCATTTGTCAAAGCAAGTCACATGGTAACCCCACCATCAATGAGGTAGAGTAAATTTCACCCAGAGTAGTTTAGGAAAGGAACTGATTATTCAATGAAAGATAATTTCAACTATCACACTATCATAATAATGTTATATTAATAGATGATGATAATGATGACGATGATGATGATGATGATGGGTAGGTAGAAAAATAATCATTGATTCTTTCCACTGCTTTTGCTTCATTGCCAATTCTGTGCCAGGGTCTACCTTAGCCACTTTCCCAAGTAATGTGAAGCTTTCCTAACCATATGGTGATTTTGATGTGTGGTTTTAAAGGATGACTTCAGAGACATCTGAGTTGTGCAAATTCTTTCCATCGGCTTGGAAACAAACACAAACTAAACAAGTGACCAAATGCAACCTATTCTTTGCTTGTACACCTTGTACATTCATGTTTTTTGTGCGTCCTTGGACATCTCTGAGCCTTAGTTTTCCTAATCTGAAAAATGAAAAGATGTTCTCTTAAGTTCCCCTTACTTTACTGAGTATTTTCCATAAATGAAAGGACTTCTCCTTTACACAGGTTAGTCTCATGCATTTTAAGCAAAACAGAAATGCATTGAACATAGTTGACGGACATTCATCAGAGGGAGGACTTGGATCAAATGCCAGGTTCTGTTCAGCCACAAAATAATTCATGGACAATGCAAGGGACTCACAACATGCATGCCTTGGCCCTTGCAGAGATGAGCTAGGCAAATGGAAGAGCACAGTCCAATGTAAAACCAGGTGTCATGTCTTAGGAACTCCCTCCTATAATTACAGAAGTAGAGCACATGGGGTGGAGGTAGGGGAGTTAGATATGAAATATGAAGGAAAAAAGAAGATATTTATCAGGTGTTATTTGGCAATACAGCCTTCTTGCTGTCTCGTATTCATTGTTCAGGCCTACAGGAAGGAGGAGAAGGCCTCTCAACCACCCATGGGTGGCAGCTATCAAGTCTACAGAAACAACAAATGAAAGATAATCTTACTGAGTTTGATCATCTCTATCCTGCAATTCCACTGGTTAATTAACTAGAGGAAAATCACTCAAGCTACAAAGTAAAGAATTTGAGTTGGGCATGAGGAAGCATTCCCATCTTAGGAGGTTCATCAATATTGAAATATCTTGAAGTTAGTTGACAACTTGTCTCTCCCAATCTCTTGGTATGGAGGGGTGAAGGAGGACTGACTGACATTTATTGTTAATAAGGAACAGAGAGTCTCACATACAGTATCCCATTAAACACCATAAGAGTCCAGCCAGGTAAGTACAATAACCTGATATATTCAGAAAAGAATCCAGGATTGTTTGGGTTAAACACATTATTACACAAGGACATGCTGTTAGGAAAAGGAAATGGTGGAAATAACATCAAACCTAGCCTTTGATTTTTCCAACATATTGCATTTTGATCTTTAAAATATGCATGTAGATTCAGAAAGTTCTATTGGTTATGGCTCAAAGCGGGGAGGTAGACTAAATTAATGCTCACAAAGTCTCTTTCAGTCCCAGACACCTGTGAGTCTATGATATACAGCAAACGAGTTCCTCTGCAAACCCAAACCCTAGGGTACATGTACATATTTTTTCCTTGTTTTCAGCTGTCAGCTCCTCGACTACCCCTCATGGCCACTTTGCAAGTCTTGATTGCCAAGCATTTATTTTCTTTTACCAGTTTGTCTGGAAGACAGAAAACCTCAGGAGGGGATTGTTGGGCTTTTGATATAAGGCACATGAAATATTTGTAATTATGGATTACATTTTTGTATCCAGTAAATGACTGAAAGGAGTCCTGTGATAGAAACTTTTAGAAGATAATTGAATGTGTCAACTATATCAAAAAATTATGTACTTGCTCTACGTCTGCAAACTGTGATAAATAGTCTATTGTCTGGACATGGCATTTTCTTTTGCATTGTAAAATTATTGTAGCCCTTGTCACTGAATTTTTGGTTAACAACTCAAAGAAACCCTTGGACTAGAATTCACCTTCTTGATGCCAAATACTGTACAGGGTTACCTATAAAATAATAAAAATAATAATAGTTCAAAACTTCAATTTATTTATACCCTTATCCCAGATGAAGGAAATGTGTATTTTTTAAGCAAATTTATCTGGTTAAAAATGGGGCATGTCTTATGCTTGGGTAAAAATTAGCATTCCTCTAACTGAATAATGAAATGAGAGTAAAAGCACTTATTCTTCATTATTTATGTTTCCAATTGTGTCCTTTGCATAATTGCCTTGAAACAGAAGCACCTTATTAAAATGGACAATCAATAACAGCAATAGAATTCCCAAGCAGAAGAACAAAACAAAATATAAATTAAAACTTCCTGTTAAATCCCAACAGTATATAGTGTGGCCTGACCAAGAAGATTTGAGCTTGTTTAAATGTATATAAATCAGAAAAAATAGTAAGAGTGAATGGAAATCAAGAGGGATCAAATCTAAACACAGGACTGAGGTGAGAATTTTTCAAGCTCGAAAAGAGTGGCAGACATAACAAAGGAAAAGAGCAATAGGTATTTCACATACAAATTACAATTTTTCTCAAAATTGCTTAACAGGCAAATAAACCAGGGGAAATACTTGCTCCAAACAGGACAAAGGGTGATATCCTTAATAAGAGAAGAGCTCACACCAAAAAGTAATAATAAAAGCATCAAGTTCCCAATAAATAAAAGGGGGAAAGAACAAAGACAATTTAAAACAGACACATCAATGGTTAATAAACATTTGAACATTTTTCAACCTCACTCATTATCAATGAAATGGAAATTAGAATAACAATGAGATGCTATTTTTAACCTATCAGATTAATAGAACTGTAAAGAATGAGAGTATTCAATACTAGAGATTCAGTGCTGTGATGCAGACACACTCAACACAGCTGGAAGGATTACAAAATAAGTATGAGCCTTCAGGAAAGGAACGGGACGTACAATGTGAGAGCCTTTAAAATATTTGTAATATTTGTACTCTTCATCTCCAAAATTTTGTTTCTATGATTCTATTGATGGAAATGATCTGAAATGAAGACAGAATTTTCTGTTAAAGATTTTCATTGCAATGCTGTTTGTAATATTAAAATTTGGAAACATACGAAGTTTCCAAAAATAATGATATCAAACACATTGGAATAGAAAATGTAGCCACTCAAATATCTGTAAAATATTTTGAATAATATCATAAAATGCCTAGATTTTAGTGTAAAACATAAAAGTAGAGTATAAAATTTTATATGTGGATTGAGATCAAAGATGTAAAATATGTATAAACAAATGACTGGTATGGATTATAGCAAAATGTTAATCATGGTTATATCTGGTTGGTGAGATTACAGGGAGAGCGACCATGTAATTTATTTTCCAAGTGGGGACATGGGAGATGAAAAGGGGCCTGGAACAATGGTTACAAACTGAATTGTTCCAGTTATATGGTCACACTTCTCGCAGATCACCTTCAAGTGAATTTTTCAAGTGCTGGGCTCTTCCATTCAAAATTTCTCAAAAAATCTTTTCTCCCCCAATGTTCATTGCAGCACTCTTTACAATAGCCAGGACATGGGAGCAACCTAAATGTCCATCGATGGAGGAATGGATAAAGAAGATGTGGTATATATATACAATGGACTATTACTCAGCCATGAAAAAGAAAAAAATAATGCCATTTGCAGTGACATGGATGAACCTAGAGACTGTCATGTTGAATGAAGTAAGTCAGAGAAAGATAAATATCTTATGATATTGCTTATATGTGGAATCTAAAAAAATGGTACAAATGAACCTATATATAAAACAGAAATGGAGTCACAGATGTAGAAAACAAACTTATGGCTACCAAAGGGGAAAGTGAGGTGGGGGAGGGATAAATTGGGAGATTGGGATTGACATATACACACTACTATACATAAAATAGATAACAAATAAGGACCTACTGTATAGCACAGGGAACTCTACTCAGTACTCTGTAATGACCTATACGGGAAAATAATCTAAAAAAGAGTGGATATATGTATATGTTTAACTGACTCACCTGCACAGTAGAAACTAATATAACATTGTAAATCAACTATGCTCCAATAAAAAATTAATTATAAAAAAATAAGAGTTTATAGAATAAAATTTCTGCACAGGAATGAAAAAATATATATTTTCTCAAAGTTTCCAAGGAGAATCTTTCTGATTACAGAGTGCTGAACTCACAACCCACATGTCTATGAGAAGGGACATATCAGGGAACACCTTCTGACACTAAAACCAATGGGAGTGTTCCTTGTGTTAAAGTCCTTATATATTTTTCAGACCAGTACTATTTCTTTTACAAAAGGATTCCTCCTCATTAGCAAAATGCTACATGTTCAACCAGGTGACATTTGACAATGTCTGGTGACATTTATTTAAATTGAAATATAGTTGATTTACAATATTGTGTTAGTTCAGGAGTAAAGCATAGGGATTCCATTTTTTTTTTCAGATTATATTCCATTATAGTTTATTACAAGATATTGAATATAATTCCCTGTGCTATACAGTAAATCCTCGTTGCTTATCTATTTTATGTATAGTAGTTTGTACCTACTAATACCATACTCTTAATTTATCCTCCCCCCTTCCTTTCCCTTTTTGTAACCATAAGTTCATTTTCTATGTCTGTGAGTCTGTTTCTGTTTTTATATAGATTCATTTGTACTATTCTTTAGATTCCACATATAAGTGATATTATATAATATTTGTCTTTCTCTGTCTGACTTACTTCACTAAGAATAATATCCTCTAGTCCATCCATGTTGCTGCAAATGATAATATTTCATTCTGTTTTATGGCTGAGTAATATTCCATTGTATATATACACCACATCTTCTTTTTTAAAATTTTTATTGGAGTATAGTTACTTTACAATCTTGTTAGTTTCTAATGTACAGCAAAGTGAATCAGCTATATGTATACATATATATCCCATTTTTTTGGATTTCCTTCCCATTTAGGTCACCACAGAGCATTGAGCAGAGTTCCCTGAGCTATACATTAGGTTCTCATTAGTAACCTATTTTATACATAGTATCAATAGTATATATATGTCAATCCCAATCTCCCAATTCATCCCACTCCCCCCTTTCCCCCTTGGTATCCATAAATTTTTTCTCTGTGTCTGTGTCTCTATTTCTGCTTTGTAAATAAGATCGTCTATACCATTTTTTTCAGATTCCACATATATGAGAAATTATACTGATTTGCTGGGTAAGTAGAAGAGCTCAGTAAAAATTCATTTGTAGGTGGTCTGGGAGAACTGTGGTTTGGAAAATGCTTGGTATGAGAAATAGATGAGGAGAGTGGAAAGCCCGAAGTAGTTTAACAAAGTAGTGAGTTCCCTGTCACTGAAGGCATTTGAGTTGGGACTGAGTGACTCCACCAGGGATGTTCTTAAAGAGAACTGAAGGCTGCTTCTGAGATACCAGCCCTGGGATGTGGGGTTCTCTGGAAGACCAGTCCCATCCCAATCTCAGTCCCTAGCTTTTCTTAGGACTGGGCTCTACCCCAGAGAGGTAAGGCTGTCCAGGCAGTTCACTGCAGGCGCAGCCACACCTGAGCAGAGTCAGAGCTAGCAGGGAGTGGGGAGCTGAAACTCTACTCAGAACACTACCTTATATTTGAGTATACCCTTTTCAAAGTAGTTTCACATACCTTTATGATTTTTCAAAAATTGCATATTTTTTCTATTGAACACAGAACATTCCCAGGATTCCAGAAACTCTCTAATTCCCTCTCCTAATCATAACCCTTCTTCCCCCAAAGGTAACCAGCATCCTTACTTCTTGTTCATCTGGCCTGTTTTTAAACCCTTCTAAATGGAATCATGCAGGATGTGCTCTCTACATCTGCCTTCCTTCACCCAACAATGTTTGTGAGATTTCTCCATATTATTACTCTATAGCATTTAATTCTCATAGAAACACCAAAGGGGGGGGGTGGTGGTTCAGAAGGGCTCTACAACTTCTCATGGAGATAAGGAAATGAACCCAAGAGATTAACTGACTTGTCCAAAGTCACGTTAACCAATAACTTGTCAGTAAGTGGTACCTGGATCTCCAGGCTCCAGTCTAGCTTTCTTCCCTTGCACTGTGTTGACAGCCCCAAGAAGTATGGCTTGGTGGGCACAGTGTGGGGACTGGGTTTCCACATTTGGCTCTCCTACTCACCACTTTTGTGACTTTGGGCAAGTCTCCTACCTTCTCGGGAACTTGAATGCCTCTTTTGTAGAATGATACCCTGATATCAATGCCTCCGAGGCAGTCAGTTAATGGTTGTTAAGTGGATGAATAAATGGGTGGTTCTGGAAAGAGTCTCATACCAGGGGAAGTTCCAGTGAAAGACTAATTTTGACACATTGGTTAGGATGCACTGAGCTATCATACTAGATGACTAGAAGGGAAACAAACAAAGTAAAACAATGATCTAGTCTTTTCCAACATCTGAAAACTTGCTTTTATACAGAAGACCTGGATGACCCACTGTACACCCAGTGTCACCTAGAAGATCAGGTCTAAGTGACAGCTCCTCTAATTAGCCCTCTTAAAGCTCTCAAAGTGTTTCTCAGACCCCCATTTGCTCCAGGCTTTGGTGTTATGTACAAAAGTGTCAGTTTTTCAAAGCTAATCTCTTCCTGAGTTTTTGACATGCGTGCAGCACTGGTGAATTTTCAACAATCTCTGGGATAGCATAGCTTTTCTCAAGCAGAATGTAAAAACAATCCAGCTGGCAGACCAAGCTGAGAAATCCTTGTTCATCTAAGTTAGATTGTGCCTAAATGCTCTCTGGGGTTTCACTTATTTTTCAACTTGCTCTTGCTGTGAAAGTTCCACCTTCTAAATGTTAAGTCACTGAGTCATAAAAAGATGTGACATGACCACAGCTAGCAAGCAGTGTGTTTTTCTGTAATGGTCTATATGTGTGGTGCTAGCTGTGGAAATTTTGGAATGACTTTCTAAATATTGTGACAACCTTATCCTTTAATATATGTCATCACTATAATTTATTGAGCACTTAGTATGCATCAGACTATGTTAGCTATTCTTTTGGTGTTTCATTTAATCTTTATAGTAACCCCCTTAAGATAAGATTATCATCATGATTTTATGGAGAAAGAAACAGACCCAGAAAGGTTAAATAACTTTTTCAAGGTTAAACAATTCATAGGTGGCAGAGCTAGAACTCATGCTTAGTGCTGTCTGATTTCAAAGCTAGTTCTCTTCCCTCTCTTCTGTGACTCATAGCAGGAATAAGGGGACTCTAACATGAGAGATCTAGAATGTGGGACCCAAGAAAGAAGATGGAATCTCACCTTGCTGATTTGCACAGTTCTATGGGAGTGGGCGCTATGATTTCCCCAAGTCCCAATGACTTGATTATCAAAGTATACAGCCCACCATGACTGGAGAGGATCAGGTGCTGGCACACCTGTCAAGAAGGAAGTCAGGTATACTTGTCAGACCCCAGCCTATATCTGACCAAAACAGGCTGCCTGCAGGCACTCTGGAGGAATAGAGAACAGTTTTCCAGATTTTTCTTCCATCACCAAGGTGAAGTGCTCTCTGCTGCTCTATCATGGTTCTTTATTTAGCATAGCAGTTCTGTTCTGCCAAAACATCCATTCCAATCCATTCCAAACATACGTGCTTAACATAACAATAATAATGTAAAGAAAACAACAAACCACTCTTAGGTAACCTCCAATAGTGAGTCCCAGACATTTGGAAGAGAGAGAAAATATAAACATTGCTGCTGCCTTTGAGGGTAAGGCTCCGTGGTACCTTTGAAGGTGAGAGAAGCGTCTCTCTTTTTCATTCTTCTTTGTTTTTAGAGCCATTTAGGTCATTAAAGTAACCTAAATTGGGGCCCTAAGTCCTGAATTCTTCCTGCTTTTTATAGCCACTCCCACACCATAGTCTAAGCCACCATCATCTCTCCCCAGGGCTGCTTGAGCCACCAGACTGGGCTTCATTTCTATCCTTGCTTTCCTACAATATATTCTCTTCAAAGCAACCAGTGTTCTTTCAAGCACATACATCACACTCTTTTGGGGACAGAATTTATTTTTCAAAGATGGCTGCATCAGTAGATCTTGTTCCACATGTTCTTACAATGTCATATTGAGACTCTACCATCACTAGTAGGGTCTATGTTCCCTCCCCTTGACACTGGGTAGGCTTTTAGGATGGACTCCATGAGTATTAACAGACTAAGTTAATAAAGGTGATACAAGCTATCACCAGGCTCTCTCTCTTGAAATGCTTGCCTTGGTAATCCAGCCACCATCATGTGAGGAAGCCAAGCAGGGACATGGAAGCTCTAGGTGCAGTCCAGCTGAGGTCCCCGTGGAAAGCCAGCACTCCCCACCAGACATGTGAGTTAGCAAGCCTTCAGATGACTGCCAACCCCAGTCTTAGAGCAGCCCCAGCTGCACCAAGTTGAGCCGAGGAGACCTGACTCACCAAGCCTTGCCCACAAACAGGTGTTGTCACTGTGTCAACAAACTACATTTAGGGGAGGTTTGTTACACAGCAATAGGAAACTGGAACTCCATCACTCCCTGCTTGAAATCCTCCAATGATTTTCCAATGCCTTGTGAAGAAAATTCCACATCCTTACTTTGCTCTACTAAATTGTGCATGATCTAGCCCATTACAATCCCTCCCATCTATTTAGCCCTCTGGTCACTGCACTGTAGCCACATGTTCCTTTTGCTCCATGGGATCCACTGAGCTTGTTCCAATCTCAGGGTCACTGTTCCCATTGTTCCTTCTGCCTGAGTGCTAGTCCTTGGTACTTGGCATAACTGGATTATTCTCATAATTCAGGTTCTGGCTCAAGCATTGCTTCCTTCACTGGTCACCAGAACTGGTCTCTGGTCTCTGGGTTTGTTTCAGATTAGCAGGACACATATAAGATTAGATGGTCAGTGTGACATTTCTTCCCCAACCATGTTCAGCTGCAGAGATGCAGGCATGGAATAGGTGCAGAGTGGAATTTGTTTCAAACAGAGTAAGAGCCTTATCAGGTGAACTCATTGCTCTTGACCCTTTTGAAAGCAACTCTGCATCAGTAAACACTGTTCCCCACAGAGCCTCCAAGGGTGCTTTTCACCAAGACAGTATGCTAATAATGAAGTAGTCAGAGTCTTAAGATATGTTTATCAGATTCCATTTGAGTATTATTGGCTCACGGGCAGTGAAAGAGAGAAAGAGAGAATCTTGGTATACAAATTCCATGGTTCTCTTTAATCATCTTTAATTCTTCAAAATTTATTTGTTGAGTGTCCATTGTCATCAAGGAAGCTATATTCTAGTGGAAGGGACAGATGCTAGGCAGACGAATAAAGAATAAATTTAAAAAGTGTATGTCGGCGTGTGATGATATAGGAGAGAATGGGAGAGTCTTAAATAAATGTGTCAGCCATGCAGCTATCCACAGATGAGTGTCCTAGGAAGAAGGAGCAGCAAGCACAAAGTCCCTGGTTTGTGAGTATATGTGGCATGTTTGAGAATCAGCAAAAAGGACAGTGTGACTGGAGTGCAGTGAGAAAGAGAAGAGGAGATGGGGTTGAGGTCCCAGAAACACCCTGACTAAATCTTATGTGGACATGTGGGACACATCAAAGACTTTCCCTCATGCTCTGAATGAGATGGGAAACTGCTTAGTTTCATGGTGTGACATATATTCTGGCTGCTGGCTAAGGAGAGGCCGTAGAAGGACAGAGAAGAACAGGAAGTCCAGTTAGGAGGCTCTTTCAGTGATCCAGAAATGGAGCCAGTGGTAGAGGCTTGTATGAAGGTGTTAGAGGCTGGGGTAGTGATAAGTGGTCAGATTTGGGATATCTTTCTAGTGCAGAGCCAATATTTGCTGACGGATTGGCTATCTGAGGTGAGATAAATGGTGTCAACAGTGATTTCAAGTTTTAATCTTGAGCAACTGCGAGGATGGAGTTGCCATAGACTGCGATGAATGAGATGGTAAGACGTGCAGGTTCAGGGATAATCAGAAATGTCAGGAATTATATTTCATGCAGGTTATGTTTCAAATGCCTCAGTGTCTATTAGACAGGCAGCATTATACAGGCAGCTGGATATATGAGTATAGCTTTTGTAGGAAATGATTAAGCTAGAGATATAAATTTGGTAGTTATCAGGGCATAAATGGTATTCATGGCATTAATCATGACACTAGAAAATCTCACTAAGAAATGGATATAGATAGAGGAAAGAAGTCCAAGAAGTGAGACCTGTACCTTTCCAACATTTGGTGATAGGAGAGAATGGGAACCACTGAGTGATTAAGGAGGATTGACCAATGCTGTGTGAAAACTAAGTATAAGAAAGTCCCTGGAGAAGGAAGGAGCAACCAACCACTTGAAATACTAATGAACAAAGTAAGATGCATGTTGAGCATTGCCTGTTGGATTTGGAGATGAGAAGATAATTGATATCCTTGACAGGAGCTATTTCAATCTTGGGGAGAGGATGAAAACCTGAATAACAGTCAGTTGGGGAGAGGAAAGAAGGAAAAGAAATGTAGACAGTGATTTCATTTGAGTATATTTATCCTGCAAAAGAAGCATAAGATGAGGGCAGTAACTAAAATGAGGAGATGTTTAAAATTAGAGTCCATAGATAATTAAGTTTCAGTTGGCTCAAAGATAAAGGGCACGTTGAGAGGAGGGGCTGAAGATAAAGAAGACTTTGCTAATGGCTTCCTTTCAAAAGCACAGAAGAAGGGCGTTGGGAGTTGCGGGTGGCGATGGGGTCAGATTAGGGTGTGTGGAGAGCTTTAAAGACAGATAATGGGAACTACCTGAGAGTCTTAAACTTCTTATGGTAGCTGATGTATAACAGGAAAAGGGGTGTTATGAAACTAGCCACAAACATGACTGTTTGACTCTGATCCCAGATCCATTCTCTGTCCTTCTCTGTGTCTTCAGAGTCTAGCTTCCTTGCAGGTTGCACCATTAAGGCTACTTTGTCCTCTGAATTCCCATTGGTCAAAGCCAATGGGAAGCTCCAGCAGGAGATCAGAAGGCAGGAAGAGAGAGAGGTCAGCATTTTTCCTCTGCTTCCTTCCTGCTTCTTCCAATTCTGGCAATGGCTGCATTTCTTTAAGTACCAGCTCTGTGGGCACCCCCTCCTCTATGGCTCCAGATCATGCTGGTCAAGGGTTAGTGATTCCTTCTGCCTTTGCTAGTAATCACCTTCTGCCCTTGATAATCACCCTCCTTGTTCGTTCTCACATTTCTGTCCATACCTCAGCCAATAGCCTCTTCATTATATTTCTCCAGTTAAATGACCATTTGAGAGGAGACCTTTAAGATGGCAGAGGAGTAAGATGTGGAGATCACCTTCCTTCCCACAAATGCATCAGAAATACATCTACATGTGGAACAACTCCTACAGAACACATACTGAACACTGGCAGAAGACCTCAGACTTTCCAAAAGGCAAGAAATCACCCACGTACCTGGGTAGGACAAAAGAAAAAAGAAAAAACAGAGACAAAAGAATAGGGATGGGACCTGCACCTCAGGGAGGAAGCTGTGAAGGAGGAAAAGTTTCCACACACTAGGAAACCCCTTCACTGGCAGAGATGGGGGTGGGGGGAAGTGGGGGGGAACCTTTGGAGCCACGGAGGAAAGCACAGAAGTAGGGGTGCAGAGGGCAAAGCAGAGAGAGTCCTGCACAGAGGATCGGTGCCAACCAGCACTCACCAGCCTGAGAGGCTTGTCTGCTCACCCACCGGCCAGGATGGGTGGGTGCTGGGAGCTGAGGCTCGGGCTTTGGAGGTCAAATCCCAGAGAGCAGACTGGGGTTAGCTGCAGAAACACAGCCTGAAGGGGGCTAGTTCACCACAGCTAGCCAGCAGGGAATATAGGGGAAAGTCTGGAGCTGCCTAAGAGGCAAAAGACCATTGTTTCAGGGTGTGCGAGGAGAGGGGATTCAGAGTGCCACCTAAACGAGCTCCAGAGAAGCAGGTGAACCGCGGCTATCAGAGCAGACCCCAGAGACAGGCATGAGACGCTAAGGCTGCTGCTGCAGCCACCAAGAAGACTGTGGGGAAGCACAGGTCACTATCCATGCCTCCCCTCCCAGGAGCCTGTGCAGCCTGCCACTGCCAGGGTCCCGTGATCCAAGGACAACTTCCCCAGAAGAACACACGGTGATCCAGGCTGCTGCAATGTCATGCTGGCCTCTGTCACCACAGGCTCACCCCACATTCCATACCCCTCCATCCCCATGGCCTGAGTGAGACAGAGTCCCCTAATCAGCTGCTCCTTTAATCCCGTCCTGTCTGAGTGAAGAACAGACTCCCTAAGGCAACCTATAAACAGAGGTGGAGCCAAATCCAAAGCTGAAGCCCAGGAGCTGTGCAAACAAAGAAGAGAAAGGGAAATCTCTCCCAGCAGCCTCAGGAGCAGTGGATTAAATCTCCACAATCAACTTGATGTACCCTGAATCTCTGGAATACCTGAATAGACAGCGAATCATCCCAAAATTGAGGCGGTAGATTTTGTGTGATTTTGTCTATATAGCTTTGCTTTTACCATTTGTCCTGTGGTTCTGTTGGTCCGTTTTTTTATGTTGTTGTTTTTTTGTATAGTTTTTAGTGCTTGTTATCATTGGTGGATTTGTTTTCTGGTGTGGTTGCTCTCTTCTTTCTTCACTTTTTTTTTTATTACTTTTTAATTTCTTTATTTTTAAAATTTTTATTTTAAACTATTTTAGTTTACTTTTTGCTTTCTTTCATTTTTTCTCCCTTTTATTCTAAACCATGTGGCTGACAGGGTCTTGGTGCTCCAGCTGGGTGTCAGGACTCTGCCTCTGAGGTGGGAGAGCCGAGTTCAGGACTTTGGTCCACAAGAGACCTCCCAGCTCCACATAATATCAAACAGCAAAAGTTCTCCCAGAGATCTCCTTCTCAATGCTAAGACCCAGCTCCACTCAACGACCAGCAAGCTCCAGTGCTGGACACCCCATGACAAACAACTAGCAAAACAGAAACACAACACCACCCATTACCAGAGAGGCTGCCTAAAATCATGCTAAGTTCACAGACACCCCAAAACACAGCACCAGATGCAGTCCTGCCCACCAGAAACACAAGATCCAGCCTCATCCATCAAACACAGGCACCACCCCTTTCCACCAGGAAGCCTACACAAGCCACTGAATGAATATTACCCACTGAGGGAAGACACCAAAAACAATGGGAACTATGAACCTGCAGCCTGTGAAAAGGACACCCCAAACACAGTAAGTTAAGCAAAATGAGAAGACAGAGAAATATACAGCAGATGAAGGAGCAAGGTAAAAACCCACCAGACCAAACAAATGAAGAGGAAATAGGCAGTCTACCTGAAAAAGAATTCAGAGTAATGAGAGTAAAGATGATCCAAAATCTTGGAAATAGAATGGAGAAAATACAAGAAATACTTAACAAGGAACTAGAGGAACTAAAGAGCAAATGAACAGTGATGAACAACACAATAAATGAAATTTCAAATTCTCTGGAAGGAATCAATAGAAGAATAACTGAGGTAGAAGAATGGATAAGTGACCTGGAAGAAAAAAATGTGGAAATAACTACTGCAGAACAGAATAAAAAAAAAAAAAAGAATGGAAAGAAGTGAGGACAGTGTCAGAGACCTCTGGAGAAACATTAAATGCACCAACATTCAAATTATAGGGGTACCAGAAGAAGAAGAGAAAAAGAAAGGGATTGAGAAAATATTTGAAGAGATTAGAGTTGAAAACTTCCCTAATATGGAAAAGGAAATAGTCAATCAAGCCCAGGAAGAACAGAGTCCCATACAGCATAAATCCAAGGAGAAACATGCGAAGACACATATTAATCAAACAATCAAAAATTAAACACAAAGGAAAAATATTAAAAACACCAAGGGAAAAGCAACAAATAACATGCAAGGGACTCCCCATATGGTAAACAGTTGATCTTTCAGCAGAAACTCTGCAAGCCAGAAGGAAGTGGAAGGACATATTTAAAGTGATGAAAGGGAAAAACCTACAACTAAGATTACTCTACCCTGCAAGGATCTTATTCAGATTCGATGGAGAAATTAAACCTTTACAGACAAGAAAAAGCTAAGAGAATTCAGCACCACCATACCAGCTTAACACAAAATGCTAATGGAACTTCTCTAGGCAAGAACCACAAGAGAAGGAAAAGACCTACAATAACAAACCCAAAACAATTAAGAAAATGGCAATAGGAACATACATATTGATAACTACCTTAAATGTAAATGGATTAAATGCTCCAACTAAAAGACATAGACTGGCTGAATGGATATGAAAACAAGACCTGTATATATGCTGTCTATAAGAGACCTACTTCAGACCTAGGGACACATACAGACTGAAAGTGAGGGGATTGAAAAAGATATTCCATGCAAATGGAAAGCAAAAGAAAGCTGGGTAGCAATTCTCATATCAGACAAAATAGACTTTAAAATACAGACTATTACATGAGACAAAGAAGGACACTACCTAATGATCAAGGAATCAATCCAAGAAGAAGATATAACAATTGTAAATATTTATGCACCCAACATAGCTGCACCTCAATACATATAGCAAATGCTAACAGCCAAAAAAGGGGAAATCAACAGTAACACAACCATAGTAGGTGACTTTAACACCCCACTTTCACCAATGGTCAGATCATCCAAAACGAAAATAGATAAGGAAACACAAGCTTTAAATGATACATTAAACAACAGGGACTTAATTGATATTCATAGGACATTCCATTCAAAAAGAGCAGAATACACATTTTTCTCAAGTGTTCATAGAACATTTTCCAGGATAGATCATATCTTGGGTCACAAATTAAGCCTTGCTAAATTTACAAAAATTGAAATCGCATCAGTATCTTTTTTGACCACAACGCTATGACACAAGATATCAATTACAGGAAAAAATCTATAAAAAATAGAAACACATTCAGGCTAAACAATACACTACCAAATAACCAAGAGATCACTGAAGAAATCAAAGAGGAAACCAAAATATACCTAGAAACGAATGACAATGAAAACATTATGACCCAAAACCTATGGGATGCAGCAAAAGCAGTTCTAAGAGACAAGTTTATAGCACTAGAATCCTATATGAAGAAACAAGAAAAACCTCAAAGAAACCCCTCTAAACTCACACCTAAAGCAATTAGAGAAAGAAGAATAAAAAAAGCAATTAGAGAAAGAAGAATAAAAAAACCCCAAAGTTAGCAGAGGAAAGAAATCATAAAGATCAGGTCAGAAATAAATGAAAAAGAAATGAAGGAAACAATAACAAAGATCAATAAAACTAAAAGTTGGGTCCTTGAGAAGATAAAAAATTGATAAACCATTAAACAGACTCAGCAAGAAAAAAGGCAAGACTCAAATCAATAGAAATAGAAATGAAAAAGAAAAAAATAACAACTGACACTGCAACAAGACAAAGGATCATGAGAGGTTACTAAGAGCAACTATATGCCAATGAAATGGACAATCCGGAAGAAATGGACAAATTCTTATAAAAGCACAACCTTCCGAGACTGAACCAGGAAGAAATAGAATATATAAACAGATCAATCACAAGCACTGAAATTGAAACTGTGATTAAAAATCTTCCAACAAACAAAAGTCCAGGATCAGATGGCTTCACAGGTGAATTCTATCAAACATTTAGCGAAGAGCTAACACCTATCCTTCTCAAACTCTTCCAAAATACAGCAGAGGGAGGAACACTCACAAACTCATTCTACAAGGCCACCATCACTCTGAAACCAAAGCCAGACAAAGATGTCACAAAAAAGAAGACTACAGGTCAATATCACTGATGAACATAGATGTAAAAATCCTCAGCAAAATACCAGCAAACAGAATCCAACAGCGCATTAAAAGGATCATACACCATGATCAAGTGGGGTTTATCCCAGGAATGCAAGGTTTCTTCAATATACACAGATCAATCAATGTGATAAACCATATTAACAAATTGAAGGATTAAAAAACATATGATCATCTCAATAGATGCAGAAAAAGCTCTCAAAAAAATTCAACACCCATTTATGACAAAAACACCTCCAGAAAGTAGGCATAGAGTGAACTTATCTCAACATAACAAAGGCCATATATGACCTACCCACAGCCAACATCATTCTCAATGGTGAAAAACTGAAAACATTTCCTCAAAGATCAGGAACAAGACAAGTTGTCCACTCTCACCACTATTACTTAACATAGTTTTGGAAGGTTTAGTCACAGAAATCAGAGAAGAAAAAGAAATAGCAGGAATCCAAATTGGAAAAGAAGAAGTAGAGCTGTCACTGTTTGCAGATGACATGATACTATACATAGAGAATCCTAAAGATGCTACCAGAAAATGACTAGATCTAATCAATGAAATTGGTAAAGCAGCAGGATACAAGATTAATACACAGAAATCTCTTGTGTTCCTATACACTAATGATGAAAAATCTGAAAGAGAAATCAAGGAAACACTCCCATTTACCACTGCAACAAAAAGAATAAAATAACTAGGTATAAACCTACCTAGGGAGACAAAAGACCTGTATGCAGAAAACTATAAGACGCTGATGAAAGAAATTAAAGATGATACAAACAGTTGGAGAGATATGCCATGATCTTGGATTGGAAGAATTGACATTGTGAAAATGACTATACTACCTAAAGCAATCTACAGATTCAGTGCAAGCCCTACCAAACTACCAATGGCATTTTTCACAGAACTGGAACAAAAAATTTCACAATTTGTATGGAAACACAAAAGACCCCGAATATCTAAAGCAATCTTGAGAAAGAAAAATGGAGCTGGAGAAATCAGGCTCTCAGACTTCAGACTATGTGACAAAACTACAGTAATCAAGACAGTATGGTACTCACACAAAAACAGAAATATAGATCAATGGAACAGGATAAAAAGCCCAGAGATAAACCCACACATATATGGTCACCTTATTTTTGTTAAAAGAGGCAAGAATATACAATGGAGAAAAGACAGCCTCTTCAATCCATGGTGCTGGGAAAACTGGACAGCTACATGTAAAAGAATTAAATTATAACACTCCCTAACACCATACACAAAAATAAACATAAAATGGATTAAAGACCTAAATGTAAGGCCAGACACTATAAAACTCTTCGAGGAAAACGTAGGCAGAACACTATGACATACATCACAACAAGTTCCTTTTGACCAACCTCCTAGAGAAATGGAAATAAAAACACAAATAAATAAATGGGACCTAATGAAATTTGAAAGCTTTTGCAGAGCAAAGGAAACCATAAACAAGATGAAAAGACAACCCTCAGACTGGGAGAAAATATTTGCAAATGAAGCAACTGATAAAGGATTAATCTCCAAAATTTACAAGCATCACATGCAGCTCAATAGCAAAAAAACAAACAAGACAATCTAAAAATGGGCAGAAGACCTAAATTGACATTTCTCAAAAGAAGATATACAGATTGCCAACAACCACATGAAAGGATGCTCAACACCACTAATCATTAGAGAAATGCAAATCAAAACAACAATGAGATATCACCTCACACCAGTCAGAGTGGCCACATCAAAAAATCTACAAACAATAAATGCTGGAGAGGGTGCGGAGAAAAGGGAACCCTCTTGCACTGTTGGTGGGAATGTAAATTGATACAGCCACTATGGAGAACAGAATGGAGGTTCCTTAAAAAACTAAAAATAGAACTACCATATGACCCAGCAATCCCACTTTTGGGCACATACCCTGAGAGAACCATAATTCAAAAAGAGTCATGTGCCACAATGTTCATTGCAGCTCTATTTACAATAGCCAGGACATGGAAGCAACTTAAATGTCCATCGACAGATGAATGGATAAAGAAGATGTGGCACATATATACAATGGAATATTACTCAGCCTTAAAAAGAAACGAAATTGAGTTATTTGTAGTGAGGTGGATGGACCTAGAGACTGTCATACAGAGTGAAGTAAGCCAGAAACAGAAAAACAAATACCACGTGCCAACACATATATATGGAATCTAAAAAGGAAAAAAATGATTCTGAACAACTTAGGGGCAGGACAGGAATAAAGACACAAACCTAGATAATGGACTTGAGGACACAGGGAAGCAGAAGGGTAAGCTGGGACAAAGTGAGAAATTGGCATGGACAATTGGCATACACTACCAAATGTAAAATAGATAACTAGTGGGAAGCAGCTGCATAGCACAGGGAGAACAATTCGGTGCTTTGTGACAACCTAGAGGGTTGGGAAAGGGAGGGTGGGAGGGAGACGCAAGAGGGAGGAGATATGAGCATATATGTATATGTATAGCTGATTAACTTTGTTATAAAGCAGAAGCTAACACACCATTATAAAGCAATTATACTCCAATAAGTAGTTTTAAAAAATGACCATTTGATTCATGCCTGGACTCTGGTGGTCTTCCCTTCTACTGCTAACAGGGTTACCATATGGCTGGTTCTGCCCAGTACAGTTCTGATGTACATGATTTATGCCAGTGTAATTATTAACATCACACCCTTTTGTTCTCAAAATTATTCAAGTTTTAATAAACGATATAGTCATCCTACCCCTGGTCCCTTGGTTCCATTTGGTATGGTCCTGAGTACTCATGAATCTGAATCTTCTGATAACCTTCCCTCGGGGCAGTGTCTTCTTTGTCTCTTACAGTATTTCCTGTGAACTGAGAAGCTGGGTATCTAGGAAAGGGAGGAGGGAAAGGAAGAGCATAATTTGGTCTTTATTTTCATTCTCCCAAGACATTAGGCTAAAAGCAAATGAGAAAACAGGTCTTACCTTGTTTATGATTTACATTTTTCCATGCTTAATCATGTATAATGAAGAAACACTTCCTTTGGGTCACTGGCTCATTAGCTTCTTACCGTCCCTTATTTGAGATTCATATAAAGGCAACTCTAAGAGTGGCACAGGTGAATTGAGAAATGTCAGGTGGTAGTGCAACCTTCAGCAAGTTAAACTAAGTTCTGTTGGCCTTGATTTCCTCAACTGTGAATGGGAGGATTAATAGTACCTACGTAACTAGGTGACTAGGATTAAATGAGTTAGTATATAAGATATAAAAGAAGTGCCTGGCACATTGTAAGCACTGTGCAATTGTAACTCCACCACACACACACACACACACACACAGAGTGATGGGGAAAGCTTGTATGGGATGGGGATGAACACTCATGTAGCAGAGGGAAGAAAGTGATTCTCCTCTCCTGAGAGGAGGACTGATGCAAATTGTGTTACAGATCCCTGTAGCTTGTTGAAACAAGGGGCTACTTCTTGCTTGGGAAGAGTGTGCATTTCTAGGAAAAGGGAGAAAAGGAAACCTGTGCTTGCTTTAATTGAAGTCTCTTCTGAGCAATCTACCTTTGAGCTCCCAGAGAGCAGTTACCTTGGGATATGTGGGACAGTTCCTAGCAATGTGTACATATTTTTGGTTTTCAGTTCTTGCCAACAAAACAAATGAAATCAACATTCATTTTTATGAGCTGACATAAATTCTGGGTGTGAGGTTGTACGGTAGATGGGTGTGTCAGCATGGATCCAAGCCAAAGACCAACACTACAAAGTAATTTGGACAGTGGAAGTGTAATAGAAGTAATCATTAAGTTATGATAGGGGAGGAACAATAAAGATAGAAAACTCTAAATGGTACTCTGGCACTGTGGGAGAGTACACCACAAAGGACAAACTTGGAAGAGGTTCCAATCTCATTGGAGAAGGTGCGGTTGTAGCCCACTGAGTGGCAGAGAAGCTCGCTGGCTTACAGGAACCCCAGCTGGTCCATAGTCACTGGGCAAACAGGAACAAACTGCTTGGGCCTGCACATAGAGGGAGTCAGTGTCCCTCCTTGGGGTGCACAGCTCAGAGTGCAAGGTATTTGCATCAGGAAGGCAGGAAACAAACTCTGGGGGATAGCCAAGCAAAGACTGGCAGTGGACATGCAGACATAGCTGAGGGGCTACTATAGAAGCAAGTCCTGGAGCACGGTGCCTGAGTTGGTAGCACCATGGGAAACAGATTAGATTACTGAGGCTAGTAGGCATCCATGCAGAATATGGAGGGGAGCTGGAGAGGTGTCTCCCTGCTGGTACCTAAAGCACTTGTGTGTATGGCTTGGGCTGGTCCAGATCCAGGTGTGGCCATGGGATCCCTAGGTCAATTCTGCAGGTATTAGGAAATATCTTTTACTCTCATATTTATCTATCAGATGAACCATCCCGATTTCTGACAACTGTTCCTTCTGCAGCATTGTAATCCTGGTCACACTGACTGAAAACTCTCCTTGGCCATTGTCTGTGGCAATATTCCAGACGTAATCATACTGGTAAAGAATACACCAAAAACATTGCTTCCTGTGCCTGGTACCCTATAGAAGAGTTTCCTGGGATTTTTGTCAGCTTTTTAAGCAACTATACAAAGGTTACCTCTAAGTTAATGCACTGTGCCCCAAGCAATAATCACTTATATGTGGTATATAATTGACCTTACCTATGGTTATTATAGTGGATATAGTCTTCCAAGCTATCGTAAAGTATATTTTGCATTTTTATAATCACACTATTAAGGACTAGAAAATGTATTCCGAGGTAGCATTTCTGTGAGTGACATGCATTTTCAGTCTCATTACCAGGAGGGGTCATTAGATAATCTTCTGATGGCATTGGGTAAATGTATTTCTTAACACTGTTCTCCTGGGATAAACAGATAAAGTCATCATTTTGTTCACTGTGGTATCTCTAACTCTCAAAATGACTGAGTGACCATAATGGTATTCCATGAGGATAGGATGTATTGACTGTGGGTTGGCTTTTGGTTTCCTTAGCAACTCTCTCCTAGGGACACCATGGCAGCCACATTTATTCAAAGTTAGGATTCTAAAAAAAAAATGACAGTATTTCGATTGAGATTTTATACACCTAAATTAACTTTGCTCAAGAGACATGCATTTTGCATTGCTATCATTTTTTAGTTTGTGTGCTATTTCTCATTAGAATAGAAAATTCTGCCCTCAGAGGAGAGTTGGCTGGGAGGGGACAGTGCTGAGGGTAGAGTAGATTAGAAAGGCTTAATAACCTGAGTCCCAAAGAGGAAATGGTTTTCTCTTAGCTCCATTTTCCAATACAGCCCCGAGGGGAACTAATTTAGAATCTAAGCGAACCCTGTCAAATTCACAGTCTCCTTAGCACCATGCTATTCAACCTGAGTAGAAATAACTTAGTCTTTCCCATTGTTTTTATAGAAAAAGCTGATCTCTGTGTGAAACTTATTACCATTTCCTAAACCAGGGTTTCTCAAGCTTGACCCCACTTGTATTTTGGACCAGGTGGTTCTTTGTTATAGGGGGCTGCCTTATCTATTGTAGGATGTTTAGTAGTATTCTAGGTCTCTACCCAATAGATGCTAGCAGATACCCTCCCCTACTGTAACAATAAAAAATCTCCAGACATTGTCAACTATTTGGGGGGCAAATGGGGCAAAATGGCCGTACTTGAGATCTATTGTCCAAAAGAAAGGTGTCATGGGATCCCATGAATAACTCACTGCCATTCTTCCTTATCAGTCCTCACTTTCAGCTTCCTAAGCTAGGTAACTTATGCCCAGAATGGGCATGAAAAGCCCATGAAAACCCATGCCCAGAATGGCTATTAAAGACAGTTATGTTGTATTTACATATTATTTTAAAAGTATTTATCAATTTGGGATTGACATATATACATTACTATGTATAAAATAGATAACTAATGAGAACACAGGGAACTCTACTCAGTGCTCTGTGGTGACCTAAATGGGAAGGAAATCCAAAAAAGAGGGGATATATGTATAGGTAATGCTGATTCACTTCGCTGTACAGCAGAAACTAGCACAACATTGTAAAGCAAATATACTCCAATAAAAATTAATTTTTAAAAGTATTTATCATTATAATATCATTGTCCTGTTTACCCATGAGAAGAGTTGATTTGATTCATCTTCTGGCCTCAATGTTTCTCATCTCTGTCATATCTATACACTTCACAGCCCACGTTTCTTATAAATGTATGCATGTCAGAGGGAAGGAGCCAATGCCTCCTGGCCCCAAATATGAAAGTTAAAAGAATAAGGAAAAAATGAGAGAAAAAGTCATGGAGGAATCTACTATGAATTTCAGAGGACACAGTTTTATACAATATTGATCCTACTTGGCCTTACAATCAGCCACAAAATTAGACACATCTGGGAGGAAATTTTATGTAATATGTTTAAGCCCTAAAAGATTACTAGAATTTTTTTCCAACAAGATCTACTAGAACAAAAAATTCTTAATCAATAAAAGAATATGTGCAGTTCCTCACACTTCCATATGACCAAAACTATATTTTTAGAATAAAGATATTCCTATATAAGCCCTATAGATGGAGAAACATTTTTGTTTCATCTCAAAAAAAGTTGGGGATACAAAATGTTTTTGTAGATCCTCCATAATGCAGTTAGAATTGATCTATACTGGAATTGAGGTAACACTTGAAATATTTGAAGTGAACTAGCTCCAGCGTCCACCATGATGCACCCTGGCACATATTCAGCAGTGATTTGGCTTTGTTGGAACGGTTTTAATCTTAGGATGAAGACTGTGTGACAAGGGAGACGGAAAGACCATGGATTTTTGCATCTGGTTGACAGGAGTCTTAAACCCAACACTGGCTGTGTAATTTCAGGCACCTTTTTTTAACCTTTCTGAGCTTCAGTTTCTATAAAGTAAGAGTATAATACAATCATTGCAAGGTCATTGCAGAAATTAGAAAGAATGTACATAAAGCCGTGAGCAGAATGGCTGGCCTTGGAATGAGCTCCTTCCCTGTGGGATGGTTACTCCATGCTGACAAGATTTCTGACACACATGACCTCAGGCTAACACAACCAATGCACTGCCCAGAGTCTTCTCCCATGTAGATAGCCAGAGCCTTCAGGTTTCTTTGAAAAACAACAAATTACCATCTACCTAAGGGGTTTCCAAATGACAATGTAAGCCTGGCTCGAAACCTGTTGAAACAATGATTCCCTGGTTCATACCCTAGATATTCTCTTATTTTTTCACATCTTTATTAGAGTATAATTGCTTTACAATGTTGTGTTAGTTTCTGCTGTATAACAAAGTAAATCAGGTATACGTATACATATATACCCATATCCCCTCCCTCTGTGTCTCTCTCCCACCCTCCCTATCCCACCCCTCTAGGTGGTCACAAAGCACAGAGCTGATCTTCCGGGTGCTATGTGGCTGCTTCCCACTAGCTATCTATTTTACTTTTGGTAGAGTATATATGTCAATGCCACTCACTCACTTTGTCCCAGCTTACCCTTCCCCCTACCCGTCTCCTCAAGTCCATTCTCTACATCTGCATTTCTATTCCTGTCCTGCCCCTAGGTTCTTCAGAACCATTTTTTTTTAATTTAGATTCCATATATATATGTTAGCATATGGTATTTTTATCTTTCTGACTTACTTCACTCTGTATGACAGACTCTAAGTCTATCCACCTCACTACAAATAACTCAATTTCGTTTCTTTTTATGGCTGAGTAATATTCCATTGTATATATGTGCCACATGTTCTTTATCCATTCATCTGTCGATGGACACTTAGGTTGCTTCCATGTCCTGGTTATTGTAAATAGTACTGCAGTGAGCATTGTGGTACATGACCCTTTTTCAATTATGGTTTTCTCAGGGTATATACCAAGCAGTGGGATTGCTGGGTTGTAAATGTAGTTCTATTTTTAGTTTTTTAAGGAACCTCCATACTGTTCTCCATAGTGGCTATATCAATTTACATTCCCACCAACAGTGCAAGAGGGATTCCTTTTCTCCACACTCACTGCAGCATTTATTGTTGAAGATTATTTTGATGATGGCCACTCTGAGTGGTGTGAGGTGATATCTCATTGTAGTTTTGATTTGCATTTCTCTAATGATCAGTGATGTTGAGCATCCTTTCATTTGTTTGTTGGCAATCTGTGTATTTTCTTTGGAGAATTGTCAAATTAGGTCTTCTGCCCATTTTTGGATTGGGTTGTTTATTTGTTTGGTACTGAGCTGCATGAGCTGCTTGTATATTTTGGAGATTAATTCTTTGTCGGATGATTCTTCTGCAAATATTTTCTCCTAATCTGAGGACTGTCTTTTCATTTTGTTTATGGTTCCTTTGCTATGCAAAAGCTTTTAAGTTTAATTAAGTCCCATTTTGTTTGTTTTTGTTTTTATTTCCATTTCTCTAAGAGATGGGTCAAAAAGGATCTTGCTGTTATTTATGTCATAGAGTGTTCTGCCTATGTTTTCCTCTAAGAGTTTTATAGAGTCTGGCCTTCCTTACATTTAGGTCTTTAACCCATTTTGAGTTTATATTTGTGTATGGTGTTAGGAAGTGTTCTAATTTCATTCTTCTACATGTAGCCATCCTGTTTTCCCAGCACCACTTATTGAAGAGGCTGTCTTTTCTCCATTGTATGTTCTTGCCTCCATAATCAAAGATAAGGTGACCATATTTGTGTGGGTTTATCTCTGGGATTTCTATCCTGTTCCATTGATCTATATTTCTGTTTTTGTGCCAGTACCATACTGTTTTGTTTACTGTAGCTTTGTAGTACAGTCTGAAGTCCAGGAGCATGATTCCTCCAGCTCCGTTTTTCTTTCTCAAAATTGATTTGGCTATGTGGGGTCTTTTGTGTTTCCATGCAAATTGTGAAATTTTTTGTTCTAGTTCTGTGAAAAATGTCATTGCTAGTTTGATAGGGATTGCATTGAATCTGTATATTGCTTTGGGTAGTATAGTCATTTTCACAATGTCAATTCTTCCAATCCAAGATCATGGCATATCTCTCCATCTGTTTGTATCATCAATTTCTTTCATCAGTGTCTTATAGTTTTCTGCATACAGGTCTTTTGTTTCCCTAGGTAGGTTTATACCTAGGTATTTTATTCTTTTTGTTGCAGTGGTAAATGGGAGTGTTTCCTTGAATTTCATTTTAGATTTTTCATCATTAGTGTATAGGAATGCAAGAGATTTCTGTGCATTAATCTTGTATCCTGCTGCTTTACCAATTTCATTGATTAGATCTAGTCATTTTCTGGTAGCATCTTTAGGATTCTCTATGTATAGTATCATGTCATCTGCAAACAGTGACAGCTTTACTTCTTCTTTACCAATTTGGATTCCTGCTATTTCTTTTTCTTCTCTGATTGCTGTGACTAAACATTCCAAAACTATGTTAAGAGTGGTGAGAGTGGACAACTTGTCTTGTTCCTGACCTAAGTGGAAATGGTTTCAATTTTTCACCATTGAGAACAATGTTGGCTGTGGGTTTGTCATATATGACCTTTGTTATGTTGAGATAAGTTCCCTCTATGCCTACTTTCTGGAGGGTTTTTATCGTAAATGGGTGTTGAATTTTATCAAAAGTTTTTCTGGATCTATTGAGATTATCATATGGTTTTTATCCTTCAGTTTGTTAATATGATGTCACATTGATTGATCTGTGTATATTGAAGAATCCTTGTATTCCTGGGATAAATCCCACTTGATAAAGGTGTATGATCCTTTTAATGTTCTTTTGGATTCTGTTTGCTGGTATTTTCTTGAGGTTTTTTTTCATCTATGTTCATCAGTGATATTGGCCTGTAGTTTTCTTTTTTTGTGACATCTTTGTCTGGTTTTGGTATCAGGACATTGGTGGCCTCGTAGAGTGAGTTTGGGAGTGTTCCTCCCTCTGCTATATTTTGGAAGAGTTTGAGAAGGTTAGGTGTTAGCTCTTCACTAAATGTTTGATAGAATTCACCTGTGAAGCCATCTGGTCCTGGGCTTTTGTTTGTTGGATGACTTTTAATCACAGTTGCAATTTCAGTGCTTGTGATTGGTCTGTTTATGTTTTCTATTTATTCCTGGTTCAGTCTTGGAAGGTTGTGTTTTTCTTAGAATTTGTCCATTTCTTCCAGATTGTCCATTTTATTGGCATATAGTTGCTTGCAGTAATCTCAGGATACTTTATATTTCTGCAGTGTCAGTTGTTACTTCTTTTTCAATTCGAATTCTCTTGATTTGAGTCCTCTCCCTTTGCTTCTGGCTGAGTCTGTCTAATGGTTTATCAATTTTGTTTATCTTCTCAAAGAACCAACTTTCAGTTTTATTGATCTTTGCTATTGTTTCCTTCTTTTCTTTTTCATGGATTTCTGATCTTATTTTATGATTTCTTTTCTTCTGCTAACTTTGGGGTTTTTTTGTTCCTCTTTCTCTAATTGTTTTAGGTGTAAGTTTAGGTTGTTTATTTGAGATTTTTCTTGTTTCTTGAGGTAGGATTCTATTGCTAAAAACTTCCCTCTTAGAACTGTTTTGCTGCATCCCATAGGTTTTGGGTCATCGTGTTTTCATTGTCATTTGTTTCTAGGTATTTTTTGATTTCCTCTTTGATTTCTTCAGTGATCTCTTAGTTATTTAGTAGCATATTTTTTAGCCTCCATGTGTTTGTATTTTTTATTTCTTTTTACCCTGTGATTTATATCTAGTCTCATAGCATTGTGGTCAGAAAAGATACTTGAGACAATTTCAATTTTCTTCAATTTACAAGGCTTGATTTGTGACCCAGGATATGATCTATCCTGGAGAATTTTCCATGAGCACTTGAGAAGAAAGTCTATTCTGTTCTTTTTGGATGGAATGTCCTATAAATATCAATTAAGTCCATGCTGTTTAATGTACCATATAAAGCTTGTGTTTCCTTATTTGTTTTTATTTTGGATGATCTGACCATTGGTGAAAGTGGGGGTTAAATTCCCCTACGATGATTGTTTTACTGTCAATTTCCCCTTTTATGGCTGTTAGCATTTGCCTTATGTAGTGAGGTGAACCTATGTTGAATGCATAAATATTTACAATTGTTATATCTTCTTTTTGGATTGATTTTTTCATCATTATGTAGTTTCCTTCTTTGTCTCTTGTAATAGTCTTTATTTTAAAGTCTATTTTGTCTGATATGAGAATTGCTACTCCAGCTCTCTTTTGATTTCCATGTGCATGGAATATCTTTTTCCATCCCCTCACTTTCAGTCTGTATGTGTCCATAGGTCTGAAGTCAGCCTCTTGTAGACAGCATATATACGGGTCTTGTTTTTGTATCCATTAGGCTAGTCTATGTCTTTTGTTTGGAGCATTTAATCCATCTATATTTAAGGTAATTGTCGATATATATGTTCCTATTACCATTTTCTTAATTGTTTTGGGTTTGTTATTGTAGGTCTTTCCCTTTTCTTGTGTTTCCTGCTTAGAGAAGTTCTGTTAGCACTTTTTATAATTCTAGTTTGGTGGTGCTGAATTCTCTTAGCTTTTGCTTATCTGTAAAAGTTTTAATTTCTCTGTCAAATCTGAATGAGATCCTTGCTGTGTAGAGTAATCTTAGTTGTAGGTTTTTCCCTTTCATCACTGTAAATATGTCCTTCTACTCCCTTCTGGCTTGTAGAGTTTCTGCTGAAAGATCAGCTGTTAACCTTATGGGGATTCCCTTGTATGCTATTTGTTGCTTTTCCTTTGCTGCTTTTAATATTTTTCCTTTGTATTTAATTTTTGATACTTTGATTAATATGTTTCTTGGCATGTTTCACCTTGGATTTATCCTGTATGGGACTCTCTGTGCTTCCTGGACTTGATTGACTATTTCCTTTCCCATAATAAGGAAGTTTTCAACTCTAATCTCTTCAAATATTTTCTCAGTCCCTTTCTTTCTCTCTTCTTCTTCTGGGACCCCTATAATTCAAGTGTTGGTGTTTTTAATGTTGTCTCAGAAGTGTCTGAGACTGTCCTCAATTCTTTTCATTCTTTCTTCTGCTCTGTGGGAGTTATTTCCAGTATTTTATCTTCCAGGTCACTTATCCATTTTTCTGCCTCAGTTATTCTGCTATTGATTCCTTCTAGAGAATTTTAAATTTTATTTATTTTGTTGTTCATCACTGTTTGCTCTTTACTTCTTCTAAGTCCTTGTTAAATATTTCTTGTATTTTCTCCATTCTCTTTCCAAGATTTTGGATCATCTTTACTATCATTACTCTGAATCTGCCTATTTCCTCTTCATTTGTTTGGTGTAGTGGGTTTTTACCTTGCTCCTTCATCTGCTTTGTGTTTCTCTGTCTTCTCTTTTTGCTTAACTTACTGTGTTTGGGGTGTCCTTTTCGCATGTTGCAGGTTCGTAGTTCCCGTTGTTTTTGGGGTCTGCCCCCAGTGGCTAATGTTGGTTCAGTGGGTTGTCTAGGCTTCCTGGTGGAGGAGACTGGTGCCTGTGTTCTGGTGGACGAGGCTGGATCTTGTCTTTCTGGTGGGCAGGACCGTGTCTGGTGGTGTGTTTTAGGGTGTCTGTGACCTTATTATGATTTTAGGCAGCCTCTCTGCTAATGGGTGGTGTTGTGATCCTGTCTTACTAGTTGTTTGACATGGGGTGTCCATGACTGGAGCTTGCTGGTCGTCGAATGGAGCTGGGTCTTAATGTTGAGATGGAGGTCTCTGGGAGAGCTCTCGCCGATTGATTTTTTGAGGGCCCGGGAGGTCTCTGTTCGTCCAATGTCCTGAACTCAGCTCTCCCACTTCAGAGGCTCAGGCCTGACACCTGGCCAGAGCACCAAGACCCTGTCAGCCACAGGCACTTCCTCAGAAGCCAATAATAAAACTTCATATGAAGGCTGCATATTTCCTTGGGGCTTGCTTGGCAGTGCTCAGTTTTCACCTGTCCATCTAGACATACCATCTCTTGCTCTTCTCCTTTGTTTTATCGTCATGGAAGGAACAGATATTTTGGAGCCAGACAAATCCATGTCTGAATCTCACATTCATCACTGCATGTAGTTGTATGGTATCAGGCAGTTTACTTAGTAGTTTCTGTGTCACAGTTTCTTCATTTATGCCATGGAGACACTATTGCTCTCCCAGCCCAATTGTTGGGTAGATAGGTGCTATTGAAGAATGGTGCCTTATCTTCTCCCACATCACAGTGGGGGACTGCACCCTAGAGTTTCTGTTTTAGTGGTCTACTCAAGGACTTCAGACCTGGGCTTTAGAAATCTCCCCAGGAGGTGGAAATGTGGGGAGCTTTCACTTTATGAAACATGGGGTTTTCACATTATAAAAACTCACCAATTAGTTTATTTTTCTGCTGTATGTCATATTATACTTCCATAAAAGTTTAATTGAAAGTAAAATATTTCCCCATGTGATTCTAATGTTTAGCTGGGTTTTGAGAGCCACTGGTTAATAGCTTTTCCAAGCCCATTTGAAATTCATAAATGATAGATATTATTTCTTCATCATTGATGAAAGAATTATTGGTCCAATATGCATGACCAGTGGAAGAGTCACTTCCCAGAGTTGCAGAAGAATAGATCTTGATGACACATGCAGAACGTCTAGTCTGAGCTTTCATTTCATAGTTAAGGCATCTGAGAACCAGGAAAGGGACATGATTTCTGTAAGTGGCCCAGTGAGGAGCTGGCAAAGTAGACAGGTGCACAGATGACCATTCCCATCCTGCCTCTGTAAAATGTAAGTGACTTGTGAAAATGTACCCACCTTTCAAACACAGTTCTAGATGCACAATAATGTTGGCCTTGGTTACCTAATATCTCACTACTGATGGAGAGCTTTGACCAGGACTAAATGTCTGGGGATAAAATAATGAATCTCACCTTCTTTTCAGAATCTTATGCTGACCCTCACTTTTTCCTTCCTTTAAAATTTCAAGGAATATGAGAAAACTCTAATTTGAAAAGATACATGCACCTCAGTGTTCACTGCATTGCTATTTACAATAGTAGCCATGACATGGAAGCAACCTAAATGTCCATAGACAGATGAATGGATAAAGAAGATGTGGTATCTATATACAATGGAATATTATTCAGACATAAGAAATAATGAGATAATGCCATTTGTAGAAACTTACATGGACCTAGAGATTATCATATTAAGTGAAGTAAGTCAGACAAGAAAAGACAAATATGATATCACTTATATGCAGAGTCTACAAAAATCATACAAATGAACTTATTTAAAAACCAAAAAGAGACTCACAGACATAGAAAACAAACTTATGGTTACTAAAGTGGATAGCAGGGTGGCGGGAGGGATAAATTAGGAGTTTGAGATTAACATATACACACTACTATATATAAAATAGGTAAACAACAAGGACATACTGTATAGCACGGGGAACTATACTCAATATCTTGTAATAATCCACAATGGAAAAGGATCTAAAAAAGAATAGATATAGATATATGTATAATTAAATCACTTCACTGTATACTTGAAACTAACACAACACTGTAAATTAACTATACTTCAATTAAAGAAAAAAAACTTCAAGGAATAAAAAGCTACAATAATGGAGTGCTGTCAAGCTTCTACCAAAGCACTTTCTTTTATGGAAACTGTCTTTCTGAAATCAGAATAAGACCCTTCAATTGCTGGGCCCTCCCTGAAACTCAAACACTGAGACCGTGGAAGATGGACCACTAATTGTCCTCGTTTCCACTCTGCTCAATTAGAAATTAAAAGCATTAATACTGTTGAGCCAAAGATTGCAGATTGTGCACAAAGTGGCACAGTTCTATTTTCCTTCTTGTCAAGAGTGGTTAATTTTCCCCTGAGGGACTCTAACTGTGCACTCTTTTATCCAGCGCTGAATAACAGAAGGAAATTGAATATTTTAAGCTTGGTAAGTATGGTATTTATTTGTAATTTCACTTAGAAGATGAACCTGTTAAGACTTACACAAAACGTCAATATGTTTAAACACAGGGTTCCCAGAGGTAATTGCTGTGATTTTGAGTAGTGGTTTAGTTTCCAATTTGCTACTTTATTTACTTATTTCAGTTCTGGATAAATAAGGTAAGTTAAGTTCACAACACTATGAGAATTTTTCCCCTATGATAATGAATTTAAAAAAGCAACTAGAGGTGCACTGTCAATGTCTTAGTTAGACATTAAACAGGTGAAATATTGGTCTTAATCAGTTAAAATCCTGGGATATTTTTTTCAGGTAATTGAAATGTTGGGAAAATGAATTATATCAATCAGGAAGGACATATTAAGAAAAATATGCACATTGTGGGTAGGCAGATTGAGAGTAATAAGACTGAGTCTAAAGTGATGTAGTAAATAATTAATTTCACTTTGATCCTCACAATAATTCTTCAAGGTTAGAATAAAGTGCCCATTTTTCAGATGAGGAAACTAAGGTGCAGAAAGATTATAAAACTGAGATTCATGCAGTTCTGCTTAAAAGCTGTACCCTTACCCCAGTGTCTCCCTGGTGATGTTTGTTAATGAAAAACATTCATGCATTCAAAAATATTGGTAGTGGGACTTCCCTGGTGGCACAGTGGTTAAGAATCCACCTGCCAGGACAGGAATAAAAGACACAGACATAGAGAATGGACTTGAGGACATGGGAGGGGGAAGGGTAAGCTGGGACGAAGAGAGAGAGTGGCACTGACATATATACACTACCAAATGTAAAATAGATAGCTAGTGGGAAGCAGCCACATAGCACAGGGAGATCGGCTCAGTGCTTTGTGACCACATAGAGGGGTGGGATAGGGAGGGTGGGAGGGAGATACAAGAGGGAGGAGATATGGGGATATATGTATATGTAGAGCTGATTCACTTTGTTATACAGCAGCAACTAACACAACAATGTATAAAGCAATTGTACTCCAATAAAGATGTTAAATAAATGAAATAAAATAAAATAAAAAATAATTAAAAAAAGAATCTGCCTGCTAAATGCAGGGGACACGGGTTCCATCCCTGGTCCGGGAAGATCCCACATGCCATGCAGCAGCTATGCCGGTGCACCACAACTACTGAGCCTGTGCTCTAGAGCCCGTGAACCACAACAACTACTGAGCCCGTGTGCCACAACTACTGAAGCCTGCACACCTAGAGCCCATGCTCCACAACAAAGACGAGCCACCACAGTGAGAAACCCGTGCACAGCACTGAAGAGTAGCCCCCTCTCTCTGCAACTGGAGAAAGCCTGCTCACAGCAATGAAGACCCAATGCAGCCAAAAATAAATAAATAAAATAAATAAATTTAAATTAAAAAAATATTGGTAGAGGGCCTGATACAATAATGACTGAAAAAATACACAGTCAGGCACCATGAGGAACAGCCAGAAAGCAAGATGGATATTGTGAGGGGAGGGAAGGCAATGAAAACAAGTAACCAACATAGTATAGGAAGAGAGATCCCCAGAAAAGTGCATATCTGTGAAATTTACAGCAGAACTCTGGGGGAAGTATACAAGATGACCTGTGTTCAGCTTCATCAGTGAAAGAGCTGATGCTCTCTTAAGCACATTTTACATGGACATCACTGAAATTTCACAAGTCTTATTTTTATATAGTCTTTGTAGTGGGTTGAATGGTGACTCCCCAAAAGATAGGTTAGCACCCCAGAATCAGTGAATGTGACCTTATTTGGAAAAAGGGTCTTCAGAGATGTAATTGAATTAAGGATCTTGAGATGAGATCATCCTGAATTACCCCTGTGGGTCCTAAATCTTACAAGCAGCCTTAGAAGAGAAGATAGACAGAGGAGGAGAAGGCCATGTGAAGACAGAGGCAGAGATGGGAGTGATGTAACCACAAGCCAAGGGATGCCTGAAGCCACCTGGAAAAGGCAGGAAGGATTCTCCTCCAGAGTGTCTCAGAAAAGAATAAGAAGGGTGACTCTGCTGACACCTTGGTGTCGGACTTCTGACCTCCTTAACTGTGAGAGAACAAATTGGTTGTTGTAAGTCACCAAGACTGTGGTGACTTGTTACAGCAGCCCTAGGAAACCAATTTTTTCTTACAATACTCATCTTATAGATGAAGAAACTGAGGCTTAAAATGTTAAGTAGATTGCTCAGTTCACACAGTTATCAAGAGTTTAAGCCAGGGCTGGAATCTGACCTCAGAGACCGTCCTCAGAACCTCATACCTACAACCTCTCCCTGTCTGCAGAAATAAGGCCAGATTCCTCAGGCTGGCCAGGGGGCCCTTCTCAATGGGGCTCAATTCACCTTCCTGGACCCTGCTTTCATCATCTTCCAGCCCCGCCACTCACCGCACCCTGTGTTCTATTGGACCCCTTGTAAAGTATACATTGGTAATAAAAATAACTACCATGTACTTAGTCTTACTATGTACAGGCACTGTCCTAAATTCTCTGTATTCATATTGTATTTACTCCACCAGAATCTATGCTTCTCATTTTACAAATGAGAGGATTAAGACTTGTAAGATTAGCTAACAAATATTGGAGGTACTGGGCCCAGTTCAAAAGCCACTTCCTCCATGAAGCTTTCTGGAATTTTCTTACCACAGTGGAAATGTCCTGTGTCCTTTACGCTTCTGTATCACTTGGACCCCACTTCTAACTCCATCAATCCTTTATTCCTTCAACAAGTAGCTATTGAGCAAGTACTTTTCACCAGGCACTGAATTTAGAAAAGATTTCATGCAAAGGAAAAACACAATCCCACCTTCAAGGAGCTCACAGCCGGATGGAAAAAATAGACAAGGAAAGCAGTGTCACAGTACATCACAGGGAGTGACAGGAACAGAGTGAGGCTCAGGATGCCATGTGAGCTCCCTTGCTTCCCTCCAGCCCCCATCCGCCTCCTTCCCAGGCCTGTATCCCCCAGGAGGAGTTGGGAGTTCTGGTGGCCCACGTGCCCCACGTGTTATAACGTGATGCCCTAGAGAACCCATCTCTTCTCCATCTTACACTCAGTGTTTACCTAACTTAGCTGCCTGGAGCAGGCTGGTGCCCCTGGACACAGCTTTCCAGCTCTCTCTTCAATCCAGACTTCTAAACTCTTGCTTAGGCAATCTCTCCTCTTTCATGTGCTGTGCAGTGAGGCCTACTGAGGGAGGGTCATCAAATCCCAAATTCTTGATTTGGGCTTAGGAAGCAAGTGGGGTCCTTTTATATTGGCCTAGGCCACCTACTCCGGCCCATATTCCCAGAGAGCTCATCAGTGGTGTTTGGGCCACTATCGCAGCACACAATCCTAATAAAATGGTACTTTGGTTCTCCATTTACACACTGCTCCTGGTGCATGTTACTCCCTGGAAGCACGGTTTAGTCTGTGATATATGTTCACATCACAACTCTACTTCCAACCACTGCCACCAGCCTCTGCAGGATTATTTGTTAAATAAAGCAGAAGCTGCATCTCCTCCATTTGTGTGCACAGCTGTAAAAACTCCAGTGCCACACTCTCGAGGTTGAAGGCTCAGGGCCAGCCATGCTGTTTCACAGGAGCCAACTGTGCCATTTGCCCAGTGAGAAGGGACAGAGGGAGGGTCAGAGGCCCCAGTTCTGGCAGTGGGGCTCTGCAAAGAGGGACCACAGAGAGAGAAGGGCTGCAAAGCTTGGCTATCTTCCCAGTCTCTCATTTCTACAATGTCACCATGATTTTAATTAAATACTCCCCCTACTGACTCAGCAGTGGCTGTAAAAGCCAAGTGCAGAGCCAAGGACCTGATATATAGAGTGTCACTGGTGGTAGTCAAACTTGAAGGCCCTGCTGGAGCCGGCCAGCTCCCAGAGCCAGAGACAGCCCCAGTCTTCCTTCCCCAGCAGGACTCTCTGGGGGCTGCGCATTGTCAAAGCCTCCTGGAAGAGACACTTTCTTGGACTCCACTGGTCTTAGTTTTGAGCTTTTTACTAAACTCCTATTAGGGAAGCTGCTTCATTCACCCCATTAAGCTTTCCTCCTGGTTTTTGCATAGCTGTGGCTGGAAGATGACTTCTGAGAGCTCCCATCAGCCCCTGGAAGAAGATAGAACTGCTCTCAAAGAGAGGAGACCTGGATTCACAGGCCATAGTGCAGGGCAATGGAAAGCCATAGGCTTTGTACTCAGACCCAAATGGGTTCTGATACCAGTTCTTCTGGCTCTTACCAGGGTTCCTGGGCTAATGACTCAACTTTCCAAGCCTCCACCTTCTTATGTACAAACCAGAAATAATAAGATCTATTTTACAGGATGATCAAAAGGATTAATTGAGACAAAAATTGCAGACACCAAGCCTTCAATAACTATTATGTCCAACGTGCATTGTCCAAGTAGAGGCTAGATAAACCACAACCTGTGATATAGCTGCCAAGAGGATGCAAATATGTATGAGCACTTACAATATTTCAGACATTGTACTACATAATTTTCATAATTATCTGGGCACAGAGGAAATTATTTTTCTGCTTGCTGTATTCAGGGAAAGGATTCAAAGGCTCAGAGAGGCTGTCGCAGGCCCCTCTGTCTCAATACCCCATGCAACTGAATGATAGTGTTTACCGTCCTGGTGGTAGATTCAATTATTATTCAGCAAATCTTTACTCCATACAAGGAGGTTGCTTCTTCATCCCATTGATATTGAGCTTGGTCCTGTATTATTTTTTCCAAGTGGCACATAGGCAGGAGCTACAGTGTCTGAGATCTGAGTCTGAGCCTGAGGGGTGTTGCATGTTTCTGCTCATCATTCTGCAAGATTCTTACCTCCCTGGTGGACTCATGATGAGTCACTGCCCTTCAAGCTTGGGGCCCTGAATGGGACACATGGAGGAGACTCACAGCCTGAAACAGAGACAGCAAAACCAACCTGTAAACCTGTGAGCAAAGATAAATGCCTAGCTCTATATACCAAGATCCTGTGATATTTGTTACACAGCAATAGCTGATGTATTCAGTCTCCCAGGGAACTAGACAGAAAGCTGGATATAAGTCTCCTCTACTCTTGGACCCCCTAATCTATCTGGGAGTGCTACTGTTCCTCTGAACCCAGTACCCAACTAGGTAGGAAAGTAACCACCATCCTTTCAGGAACAATTCCCGGACTTCCTTCCCTCCCCTCTGCTCTTGTCTGCGTTAAACAAAAGAGAAAAGATTGGTTTAACAGTGATTCTTCCCCAACTTTCCCCTCTTACACTTGAACCTTTACATTTTATATTCTCTGACTACTTTAGGAAAACTTGCCACTAGGGTAAAGGTGACCATCTCTAGCAGCCATGGAGAGAAAGTGTTGGTACTTCACACTAGTATATAGCTATGCAAAAGTTCAATGAGATGAAAAAGTGCTTACTATTAAGCACTTTGTAGATCTTATTATTTCTTTTATTTATTTATTCATGATTGCAACAAATGGTTATTGAAAACCTACTCTTAGGGTTGCCAGATAAAATACAGGAGGCCCATTAAATTTGAATTTCAGTTGAACAGCAAATTTTTAGTATCACATGGTATATATTTATATTAAAAATTATTTATTGTTTGTCTGTAATTCAAATTTAAGTGGGTGCCCTGTATTTTTACTTGTCAGATATACCAACCATATTACTATAATCCAGGCATTGTGTAGATGCTAAGTATAGAGTGGTTGGGAATGATAGATAAAATCTTAGCCTTCCAAAAGCATATAAGATTTTGGATAATGCAGGCATGTATACAGAATTACATACAGACATGGATACAAAACATGAACATAGACATGTATACCAATTATGGGTCATATAAATCCTATAATATAAGAGACCCAGGTACTATGTGCTAACATATCAGCATATGGACTGCTCCTCCCTTAACCCACACCTGTATCCTCACAGATTGCTCTCTAGACCACTTGATTAAAGAGGGAACAATCAAGGCTGTGTTTTGGATGGCTCTGCATGACATTCTGGCGACTGCTAAAATTAATGGGTGCTAAATTAATGGGTGCAATGTTACAGCTTACTCGGGAACAGCCCTGAAAGAGAACAGAGAAGGAAAATCGGCTCAGCAAAGAAAATTTAGCAGCCCATTTCCTTGGCCACTTTATTTGGAAGGAGAGACAGCCTAACTCAAGGACTTATACTTATTCATAATGGTTGGCTAGTTGGTCAGGGACTTGGAGGGGGCAATACTAGAGTACTGGGGAGTAAGACCTTTGGAGAAGAGGTATATGGAATTTTGGAATGGCCCCAGAATATAAAAATATCTGTATCTTACGTGAGGGTCCAACATAGCACTTCCACACCCAGCAACTTCTTAATAATCAGGAGAGAAAACTGACCCAGTCTCCTCCTTCCCCAGGCCTCCCAGTGCCTACCCAATGGGCAGATGAATCATGGCAGGAATGGGGGCCATGCACATAATGTACCCAACAACACTGATTTCTCTTTGCCAAAGCTTATCTGACTACCCCGTTGCTGAGTGGCCAACTTTCCAATAGCAACAACTAACTGCAATCCTGTAGTGTAGTATCTTGGAGGACCATTTGGGGACCTGGTGGCTGATTGATTCCATAAGCCTCCTTCCATAATGGAAAGACTAATTTCTTCTTAGTGAAAGAGATACATTTGAATTTGCTTTCCCTGCCAATCATACTTCTACTAATTACCTGTACATGTCATATTATATATTATGTGTGTGTGTGTATATTGGAAAACAAGTCCCCTGGCCCAACTAAGGGACAAAACCTTCCTTGGGAGGGATGCAGCCTTGCAGAATAAATTATATGCTTAGAACCAGTTTCCAGTATACCATTTTGTGAACCTCGTAGGCATATTACAAGGGTCCATTACAGAGGCTAGAACTGGGGAGCATGTCACATAATTAAATCTAGTGACTCACTAGCAAAAAATTTGCTTTCCTTCCTGAATCTGTAGACTCTTATTAGTTTAGAAATTTAAGTATCTAGTTACAGAATGCTTCCACCCATGAACACAACAATGATTTCATGGAATTGGAACCTAAGAATACCATCTGTCCACTTTGAACTCCTCATGCCATTCAATTAACCAGCAAAACAGGACACTATATTGTTGGCTAGAGCACTTACTCCCACTAAGGGGAAATAGTATTGAATCAAACAGTGGGGTAGAAAGAACTATAAATGGAGTACAGGTTCCCCTGGGTGCCTTTTAGTTCAGTCATTCCTGCAGTGCTAATTGACAGGACCACCAAGCTCACATCCTTCAGGAAGGAAGATGTGAGCTACCTCACTAGGCAACAATCCATGATCACCACAGGTACTGGCTGAAGGCCTAGAAAACAAGGAAATTGTAGGGCACAGGGGAAGGTCATATACATCATCTACAGCCTTGAGACCAGATACAGTACAAAGGCATGACCTTCCCTCATATTTCTTTTTTTCTCTATATATACACTAATTTTTCTTTTATTTCCTCCATTTCTCCCTTCACCATGATCTATAGGTTGTATTGGTTCAAACGTTTCAAAATATTGAGAACGGTTCAAGAGACAGCCAGGAGGAGGGATAGACACTCCCCAGAAAGCCTGGACTCAGAGATGGATGCATTTGCTGAGAGATTTGTGACATCTCCTTGATTGGGTGGTGGGATTGTGAATGAGTTTTCAACATACAAGTGAATTGCTGTAGCTAAATGAGGACTTTATTTTGAAAGGTGATTATGGGAAGAAGAGTGTGTGAGGATGCAGGGTTTCCAAGCAGATGAAGAGTATGGGACTTTATCAATTTTGACTTTCTAATATCCCATACTCTTCCCATTTAATGCAATCCCAGGAGAATCCCAGAAGAAGGGGCAGTTAGTGATTACTTGCAGTAGACGTGATGGTAGAGCCAAAAGTCCAGTGGTGTGGTGATGTGGCTCTAGGGCCAGCATTGCCAGCTGTGATCTTGGGTCCCAGGACCAGAGGTCAGGTCATATTCTCAGCTATCCAGACTCTCTTGACCCCTGACTCTTTTCTGAATTGGAATTCTGATTTTCCCTGTCATTCGTAAATTAGCAGGTCTCTTTCCTTTGAATCCTCCATCTGCTTTAGTAAGCTAGATTGATTTCTATTGTTTACGACCAATCACCCTGCCCGGAACAAGTAGTTTGTGCAATGGGAAGGTTCGGGACATAGCCCTGGAATGGGTGGGAAATGTGCTCTGAAGATGCATCTCATTGGAGAAAAGGTGATCAAGGAAGAGCCAGAGCTTTGGATGTGCCATGTGTGGAAAACTGATGTCACGCATGATGGTGGTAGAACTTTCAGAAAAGGAATGTGGTAAACCAGATGTCAAACTCTTCAGAAAATGAGGGGACGTGACCATATGGCCACTTGGAAGAGAATGAGGAGGTTGGCATAGAATGATTTAGCCAAATAGATCAAGTCTCAGAGGAGCAGAGATATTTTGGCACAAGGTAAGTGTGGAGGAGGCACCGGGGAGCAAGGAAAATTCAGACCCACATCCTGTGTGTGTGGGAGATGCAGGGGTGGCTGTGTCCTCATGGAAAAGCCAGGTTTCAGTCAAGGCAATAAGCTCAAAAGAGTGCTTACAGAGGACGAAAAGTGTAGGAGAGTTTGTCTCCTGGGGGAAGATGTTCCACAGAGCATGGTGAAACTTCCTGAGGAGAGCGCTGGGACGCCCCATCAGCGGGAGGCAGCTCATACACTCTGGAGAGGGTAGAGAGAGGACAGACGACACCCGGCCTAAGGCTGAGGGGAGGCACGGTATGTTTAGCTAGGACAAAATTGTCCAAAAAATTAGTCCTCCTTCACATGCACCTAAGTAAGGTCACTTATGTGGCTGCCTAAGTAGACTGATGAGACAAGCACAGGCTTTGGGCATGAGAACCTGGGTTCTAGTCCCCTGACTGCCACTAAGTGAGTTTAAATACCTTATTTTGGTATCTTCATTTGTATAATGGGAATCATAAGGCCCGTACTACTTGATTGTTGTGAGGATCAGGAAGATAAGGTATAAAAGTGCTTTTTAAGAATAATTTCAAACTTACAGAAAGAAAAGCTGCTGGAACAAAAATAATACAGTGAACACATGTACACCTTTTCTGAGTTTCACCTTTGGTAATGTTTCCCCTATTTGCTTCATCATGTATCACTTGCACTTTGTCCCTTTATATATGAAAATATACATACTTATAAAATATTATATACATATATGTATATTGTTTCTATATACAAATGTGTATACATGTGTACCTATATGTATACATGTATGTATGTATATACATATGTGTATATTTGTATATATAAAGCATTTGAACCACTAGAGGTTAAGTTACATATATCATGGCCCTTAACACCTATATACCTCCATCTGTATCTCTTAAGAATAAGGACATCCTCTTTCATCAGTACAGTACAATTATTGACTTCATAAATTTAACAAGATACAACAGTTTTATCTTAACTACTGTCTGTATTCCAATTTTGTCAATGGGCCCAATTCCAATCTTCACAGCATTTCCCAGCCTATGGGATACAGCCTAGGGTCAGGCTTTGCATTCAATTGCATGTCTCTGGCCTCCTTTAATCTGGAACATTTGTACAACCTTTCTTGGTCTTACAAAAGTACCATTTAAAAAATATCACACCAGAGGAACACAAGTGTAAGGCATACAAATTAGAAAATACAGATGCACCAAAGAAAAAAACACCCGTAAACCCAGACCTTGAACCAGTTAAGTTGACCTTCTCTCCTTGGTGAGCAACTGAAGAGAAATACCACCTGTCTTTTGTCTCTCCTACTCTGTGCTTCTTTGCTCTTAAAGACAACCTCATACTACTCCTTTCCACAGTGTGTGTGTGTGTGTGTGTGTGTGTGTGTGTGTGTGTGTGTGTGCATGCCTGTGAATGTGCTTCTTAAACCACAGAATCCTATACTAGTCTAAGTGCTCTTAGCTAACCAATAGAGTTTGAAAATGGGGATGTGTTAAATGCCTTTTCCTGCTGCTTCTTCGCTCATCTCTCTGGCTGTCTCTCTTTGCTCATTTCTCTTCTGTCTTATCTAGGATTCTCTTCTCTGTGTCCCTAGAGCACTGTAACTGTGCCTTATTGACCCCCACTGCCATCATCTGTTCACATGTCTGAAGATGTCACCAGACTCATTCTAGCCTTAGTACTTAGCAAGTCCGTGGCCCATAGTAGTCAGTTAACAAAGAGGCACTGAAGAAATACATGAGCAAATGAATTCGAATCTCTTTAATTATGTTTCTGTGGCATGCACTGTTTTACTATTCAATCTTGCTATGCAGGTGAACTACAGAGTCTTAACATTTGTATAACTAGAAAGAACATTGGCTTATTGAAGACAACACACCTGTTCCATTATCTACAAATGATTAAATCCACTTAGGATTATGGTCAACACGATGGTACCTAAGCAAAAACAGTAATTAATGAAATAAAATCGTGTGTAGGGGTAAAATTTGATCTTGTTTAAATTCAGATAGATGAAAAAAACTGGTGTGAAATTGGAACACCAGATGGTTTAATACATTATATTAATTTTCTATTCACATATTCAATTATAGTTTAAATAAAAACTAATATGGGTAATTTATCTCCTGGCGTACCATCTGATTATAAATTCCCATAATGTCCAATTTACCCACCAATCTCACACTGCACAATTACTGAGCAAGCAGGGCATGGTCTGCTGGGTATTCCAGAGGGTTCTGGCTCCTCTGGGCACCTGGGGGGAGGTGTCATAAGGCAGGAGGTCAGTACTGACTTCTCTTTCTCAAGAGCGTGGGTGCCAGATAAAACACAGGATGGCTACTTAAATTCGAATTTCAGATAAACAAAGGACAATTTTGTTAGTACAAACATATCCCAAATATTGCATGAGACACATAACTAAAAAAATTCACACAGGTTACCACATGCTTTCCTGTGCATCCCTTTCCTCTGTGCAACAAATCCATGAACCAGGACCTCAGGTTCAGTGTCCTAAGAGAAACCTGCATCCAGTCAAAACTCTGCCATCACCAGCAGCATCTGAGGACAGGTCCATGTCCAGCAGCCATGGCCAGGGCCTCCCAGAGTTGCCAAGAGGGACTGGGGTGAAGTGAGACCAGGTCCTCTGACTTTGCCTGATGCCAAAAGCTGATCAGAGCAGGCTTTCCTTTGGCCCAGGCCTAGAGACAGGTCAAGGTCAGGCTGCGGTAAAGCCCTGTCACCATCTCCTTGAAGAGCTATGTGAAATAAATCTTTGTGCCTGCTTTGTGGTGTCAGAAATTACTTTACAAGAGAGGAGAGGAGTGCAAATCTTCAAAATCTTAAAACACACATAGCTTTAAAATAATTGTCGGTAAATTTAGTTAGTAAATTTTCATCCGTTGTCTCAATAGTGAACAAATTATTTTTCTCTACTCGATCATCTTTCCGTCTCTCCTTATTTACTCCACATTTAAATCTTCCTTTGGAGCTCACATACTATTTCCCTTTTGTAGCCTGTCTGAACCCTCACAGCCTGAAGGGATTTCCCCCTTTTCTGCATCCCACAACACCTAATGTTTAACCTTCTTATAATGCACCACTTCTATCTTGTATGAGGATTTGTGTACATGCCTTATGTCTCCTTTAGTATAGAAATTCCTTGGGGTAAAGGCTTACATCTTGAGTTTCCAGAGTACCGCATTTGCTGCCTTAAATATAATGGATGGTCAATTATTGCTGAAAAAGAAAAAGAATAAACGGCACTTTAAAATTAATAAAACACATTTCCCAATAAAAGAGCTCCTTGGAGAAATGACTGATTCCAGGGCTGGGCATAGATAATGCAAAACGAGGTTCTTGTTAAAAAAACACAGAAGCTAACTTGAAGAGGCTTTCACTAATCAAATAATTTGAGCAACAAAATACATAAGTATACTAACCCATAGAATAAAAAAGAACCCTTGAGTCCTCACTAAGATAAACATGTAAATGGAAAAATAAATTAATGTTTCAGAAGGAAAGCTCTCCCTTACAGAAAACTTCCGGCTAAATGTAGAAGAAATGATTGAATTAGAATATTGCCATTTGGCAACTACTTTAAAAATAAGTGCTCTAGTTAAAAGTCATCAAGGATGCTAAAACAAGTGGGCAAAATTGTGATGAGTAATGGCATGTGTTCATGGTCTTAATGTATCTCCTCTCAAGATATCAGTTCATTACAAACAGGAAAAGTAACTTTTGGGTAGAGAAACATGGCAGGTGTAACCTTAACCTAGGTTTGGGAGAAATCATTACCAAGTGCCTCCTGATATGATGCACTGAGCAGGACACACCACTTCTGTGTATTCCTGACAAAAATGCATAGCATGAATCTAACCACAAGGAAACATCAGAGGAGACCAAGTTGAGGGACATTCTGCAAAATGCTGATACACACTCTTAAAAAATACACTCTTCATGAATGACATAGAAGACTAGGATTGGAAATGAATGTGGAGACATGGCATGTAAATGCAGTGTGTGATTCTGAATTGAATCCTGGGCCAGAAAAGTGTTTCTTTTTTCATAGAAGACATTAGTGGGGCAATGGATGAAATTTTAATATCTGTAGTTGGATAATATGAGTGTATCAAAGTTAACTTCCTAATTTTGATAATTGTACTGTGGTTATGTTACAGAATATCCTCATTTTAAGTATGACACTGAAACTTAAAGGTAAAGGAGAATAATGCTTTCTACTCATCCTCAAACAGTTCACATTTTAAAAAAAAGATATGTAGATAGAGAATAAAGCAAAAGTGTTAAAATGTTAACACTTGAGAAACCATAGTAGGCTATATAGGAATTCTAAGTACTATTTTTGCCAATTTTCTCTAAGTCAGATTATTTCAAAATTTCAAAATGGGAAAATAACTTTTGACATACAGAAGTATATATTTATTGTTTCTAAATTAACCAATCTTTAAAAATTATGTAAAAATTACATTGCATAAGTTTTAAATTTCCTCAAATTTCTATTTTTTGGACCCAATCTGGCCAAAAAATGTCTCTCAATTTCTTATGATTTCTGAATTTGGGAGAATTTTACTAGTATTAAAATGTTTTTGGTAACTCTTCTAGAGCATTGATTTCCTCTAATGGGTGACCAAAATTCAAAGTCAAATAAAAATGCCCGTAGAGTTCAAGGTGAGCCCCACTGTGACCTCGTGCAACTTATCTGTTCTTGTTGTGAATGGATTTCATTGCCCAGAACACTGCAGTTCTAGTCTCCCCAACACACTTGCACACAGCCTTTAAAGTCATTATCTTCTTGTCTTGTGGTTGCTGTACTGACCTCCACCCCAGTCCACTCCTGCCACCCTCCTGCCTTGAGGACTGGGATCTCGGTTTTCCATGTGGTCTCCACAGAGCCTAGCACAGTGTCTAAATATGTGGAATGCTAAAGAAAATAGTATTTATTATGATCTCACATTTCTAGGCCTATATTAATAAAAATGTTTATTTTATTTAAAACATTTTCTACATGTTGTGTTTACTCACAGAGCTGTTCCTTGAGCAAAGGACATTGGTATCTACTGAACTCCCGCCATGCAAGAAACAGAACATACACCATCTCATTCAGTCCTTAATATGATCATATGACACAGGTATAGTTATGCCCATTTAGCGGGTGAGAAAACTGAGGTTCAGAGACTTTAAGTTGCTGAAGCTCACATAATAAGTGGCAGAGCAAGAATTTGAACTCAGACCTGTCTAATGTCAATGTCCATATACCCTCCTTCTATTATCCTCAGTAATTCTCTATTTCAATCAATTCTTTTTTTTTTGTTGCACTACGCGGGCCTCTCACTGTTGTGGCCTCTCCTGTCGCGGAACACAGGCTCCGGACACGCAGGCTCAGCGGCCATGGCTCACGGTCCCAGCCGCTCCGCGGCATGTGGGATCCTCCCGGACTGGGGCACGAGCCCACGTCCCCTGCATCGGCAGGCGGACTCTCAACCACTGCGCCACCAGGGAAGCCCTCAATCAATTCTTTTATTTCACAATTTAAACAAACAGCCCATTGAATATACGGCTGATTCTTACAGATGCTCCTTTCTAGTTCTCTGTAGATTTGGGGATGGGAGGCAAAATAGAAAATAAAAGCATAAATATGAAAAACTAAATTGAAAAGGAAGTTCACAGTCACATAGAACTAAGGGGGAAAGCAGTAGCTTATTGATATGCTCTCTAGGATGTCTGCACTGGAAAATAATTTATAGGGGGCATGCACTTTCCCACATTTTATCTTTGAGAAGAAGTAGAGGAAGATGCCAAGAAAGACTGAGGGGTATCTATTCCCAGATTCATATTTGATATCATTCATTAGAACTGCTGGTTTGTCTAGAAATAATGATAGCTTGAGCTGCTGCATTCCCTCAACACCTGCTACCCCTTTTTACTATCTAGCAAAAAATAGAAGCTGTGATACTGGGAACTGCAAGATTCATAAATGCTAGCTTGAATGGCAAGGCTCCAGCTCACTCAGACCCAAGCCCAGAGTCTCTTACTTCCTTCTGACATGACCACATGCCAAGCAAGGTAAATGCTCTCACGTCCTCTGTCCACCAGGAAGGAGAGAAGGTACACATACAAAGGAAGTGTGGGAAAATAATAATCAAATAGCTAAGAGGTCAGAGATGCTGAGAACTCTGAGAAGTTGAACTTGATAGAAAAGAACTTGATACAAGATCTGGTAGGATGTAGAACTGAAGGCAAGAAAAATGTTCCCTGACACCTTTTGTCAACATACTCCATGATGTAGCCTGGATCATTGACAGACAACTTTGGGGAGCAGTTTGGAATTCTCTAAGTGACCCCATTCTCTTGGGGTAGATGCTTTGGGACTAAATAGGAGCTGTCTGGTTTGATATCTAGAGAGAGGAAAAGACCCTCCACCAGTCAAATAACAGCTAGCAGTCCCAATTGTTCCCACATGGAGCAGAGGAATCACCCAGCTGAGCCCTGCACAAATTCATGACACACAAAACTGGGAGCTATAATAAAATGATTGTTGTTTTAAGCCACTAAATTTGGGGGTAGTTCATTATGCATCAGTTGATAACTGGACCGCTTGGGCATCAGTATATACTCATCTGTAAAATAAAAGGAGGGGACTCCACTGGACTCCATGACCTTCAAGATTCTTGAAAGTCCTCAGAGGAATCCCTTGATAGGTACATTTAGCCTGTTCTATCTGAGTGGTAAATAAATGCGTGCCAATGTAATATTGTGCTATTCCTTTTAGCATTCAGATTGCAGCAAGAAATAAATTTTTGAAAAATGGCTTTAGCCCTGAGAATTCACTCTGAAATTGGAATGTTTGACCAGATGGGAGCCTCAGAGCGCACTGTAAACAGGGGTCTACTTGGGCAATGCACAGGCAACCTGGCCTATTCTGTTTTCCTTTCATTCAGAATTCTACTAGTGACAACAGTAAAACTAGGAGGCCAAAAGAGCCCCGTTGCTCATTAAGAAACTGTCATGAGACAAAGAAGAGCCGTTTCAGAAATGATGGAACGATAAAAAGTACAAACTAGACAATTCCATAAATAGGATAAGAGTATATTTCTCCTACATACCAATTTTCCTTAACAACTTCTATAAGGGTTGTCATTTACAAATTTATCTCAGCCATCTTTGAACCTATTTATATTTTCACCATCTTGGGATAACAAGCTCCATATCATCTTTATGTTTATTTGGCCTAAATTTACGTCCTGTAAGCTAGTTTTAGTAAACTTAACACCTCCTTCTCTCTGTGTGACCAGGTTTAACAAATTCAAAAATCTAAGCTGTGAAACAAAATACACTGAAAATTAGCCATGTTGAATTCTTTGTAAAATAAACCTAGATGTAAATATAGAAATGCATAACAATGGAATATATGGAGAGTTCTCATCAAACAGATTCCTACAAAAATCTGTCAGAAAAAGTATGACACAAAGATGAGAGAAAGAAGCTTTTTAAAAATAACCTAAGGAGTAGCCTGGTTAGGACTTCAGTGTGTAGAGTGGAAAGGCCTTACAGACAAGTAGATCTGTGAGTGAATCTACCACTTACTATCTACAAGTCTTTGACAAGTTCCTTGATGACTGTAAGGCCACATAATTGCACATGAAGAAGAAAGACACCCTAGTGGTTAAGACTGTGGCCAAGGGAGCCAGACTGCTTGGGCTACATCCAGCTCTACCACGTATGGCTGTGCGACTCTGGGAAACCTACTTAACCTCTCTGTGCCTCATTTTTAAAACCTGTAAAGTGTGAAAGTAATTAATACCTGCTGCATTGTGTTTTCATCAGGTTTCATGAGGTTTAAATAGGTAAAGCTCTTAGAACATGTCTGGGACTTGGTAAATACCATGAAAGTATTAGCCGTTATGATTGCAATAAGGTGCTAAATAAATATTCACTCTTTTCCTTTCCTTCTGCAAATTTTATAATAAAAATGAGGCTCTGCTGTTTTCTGCTTCCATGGAGGCAGACAATTGTACAATGTAAATGAAAATTGCTATCATACATATAAGCCAACTTAATTGTCAATAAATAACAATACTAATAAATGACATTAAAGTAGGGAAGACTTTGGACAAAAGGAAGAGTTTCCAGACTGCTAAGCTCACTAATACAAGTGATGGGGGAGCTCTGATGCAGCCTTTCCTGTAACTTTCCTATAAGTCTTTTAGAAGAAAAAGATTAATTTTGTGTCCTGGTCACTATTAAAAAGTTCACCTGACAAGAGTATAGTAGTCACTTCATATGTATTTGGAGAAAGAATGACACTGAATGACAGCTGGAAAAAGTGTTTCATGTTTCCAATTCACAAATTCTTCAAAGGTCCTGAAAATGTAAAGCACGCGGCATTTGATTTATTTAGCTGTAAAGCTTCATTTTCCTTTATGGTCTCCCTGGTTTCACTCTGTTTTTGACCCATTGCTGGAGGGCTGACAGCCATGTACCCGGCAGCCTGAGGCAGTCACCCCTGAAACATTGGGAACATCCAAGCATTCTTGCCCAGGGTCAGTGTCCAGGGGTTCAGGTCCAGGGACTAGTTACTAAGACCTTGGGCCACAGAGCAAGCAGATTCACTCACAGCCCATGTCTCCTTAGCCCGCCCTGGTGTCAACCTTGGTACTGAACACAAGATTCCTGTGCCTGCCCCACAGTGAGGCCAAACAAACTGAAACGTCAGTTTGGAGCAGAGAAACATACATTGCAGTGTCAAGCAAGGAGAACAGGTCGCTTGTACTAAAAAAAAAAACCCTGAATTCCCTGAAGAGTTTCAGCAAAGCATTTTTAAAGACAAGGTGAGGGAGGGGTGTCCCAGGGTAAATGATCAGCACAATTCTCTGATTGGTTGATGGTGATCAATCCTTAGGTGCCAGAAGGTTTGGGGGCTACATGCTCATGATCATTAAGTAGTTACTTTCTTTCATTTTGTGATGGTTGTAGCATCTGAAAAACTCAGGAAATATTCATCAGATACTGTTATCTAGGTACTTCAGAGAGGAGCTAAAGCAGAGGATATGGGGGACGGGTCTGTCCTGGGAAGGTCCATAGGGTCCTGCTTGATTACAACCTGATGAAGATTCCTCAGCTTCCTGTATCTGTGCTAGAGGACATTCACTGGCTGCCAAGTGTGGGAACATCACCTAACAAAGGATGGGGCAGTGGTGGAAAAACACCGTACTAGTAATGCCCCTGTATTATGGATGGAATGTCTGTGTCCCCCCCTCCCCCCCACTCCAGATTCCTATGTTGAGGCTCTAAACCCCCAATGTGGCTGTATTTGGAGATCTAATAGGATTTGTGTCTTTATAAGAAGACACCAGCAAGCTTGAACTCTCTCTTTCTGTGAATACACTGAGGAAAGGTCATGTGAGGACACAGTGAGAAGGCAACCATCTGCAAATCAGGATGAGAGCTCTCAGCAGAAATTGAATTTACCAGTGTCACCGAGTCTAAGCTCGTACACACAACAGGCCAATAATCAAGAGGTGAGTTGTTGAGGCAAGGAATAATGACTTTATTTGGAAAGCCAGTAAACTGAGAAGATGGTGGGCTCATGCCCCCAAAGAACCATCTTTCCTGAGTTAGAATTCAGGCTCCTTTTATACTAAAAGGGGAGGGAGGAAAGTCAAACACACTGCCTCCAGAGGGGATGTGTTAATTTCTTCCTCCCTGCAGCCCTCCACAGGTGGGCCTGGTCAGGATGTTTCCTGTGAGCTAAACAAAGGTATTTTAGCTTAATGCTCACTACCTGGGAGGTGGAGTTCCCAGAGATGGGCTAGTATGTATTGGGTTGGTCGAAAAGTTCATTCAGGTTTTTCCGTAAGATGTTACAGAAAAACCTGAATGAATTCTTGGCCAATCCAATATAATTTAAGCTTACAGGCAACATCCCTTTAGTGATTAACTTGTAATAGAACATGAAGTGTTCTTCCCTATTACACCAGGACCTTAATCTTGGACCTCTAGCCTTCAGAAGTGTGAGAAAGTAAACTTCTGGTGTTCAAGCCACTCAGTCTGTGGTATCTTGTTACAGCAGCCTTAGCCAACTAATACATCCTGTATTCTACATCTCTGAGAGGGTCCCCAGCAGAACTGAGCCTCGGTCACCCACTGCTGAGATAATCTAATCACGAACATACCTCCACTCACTTGAGGTCACCTCCTAAATAAACACCCTATACTCAAGTCCACTCCTCAGGCTTTGCTTCTGGAGGAATGTAAATTAGGAAATAAATAATCAGGCTCAGTGTGTATCAGTGGAAGTCTTCAGTGTGATAGGGTATCACTAAAGGCATCATATATAAGGGCCAGTGTGTTTGTGGAAAGAAGGGAGAGATCCTTGATAGGGCTCCTGGGCTGAATGTCTACAGGTGCACCTCAGATTTTCTTTACCATAAATGAAGATAAACCTCCTTCTTTCCATCCTCTGCCCTCCTTTGGGTAAGAAAGAATTACATAGAACCACCTTCCTCCTGGGTAAAAACACTCTGTCCATGTGCAGGGTACAGAGTAATTGTCATAATTCACTGTGTACCAGGGAAATGTTCTTGAGAGTCTTTCAGACTCAGGACTTCTAGGATTCTCTCAAGATTGCCCTGCATTTAGATATTACATTATTACCCCCTGAAGGGAAGAACAAGTGGGCTTACTGGTGTCTGATTTCTGAAAGTGACACATCCAATATGAAGTGATGGGTGGAGTCTGGCATGGGAGGACATGTCAGTGAGCACCTATGGAAGGTGTACTCGCCTGCCTCGAATTGGGCAGGTTATCCTGTCACCTACTGTTGTGGATCTGGATTTACTGTGTTGAGCACTCAGGCACAAATTTGTAATAAAGTCAGTGTGGTTTACATTATTTAGCATGTGTAATGTGCTAGCTGTTTGGTGGAGAAATGAGAAATTCTGTAACAAGTACATTCCCCAAGAAAATGGGCAATTTTGGTCTCCATCACGAGAGGATCCTGGGCCAAGTTCCCTGCCAAGCATATTTTTCCAGAGCATTAATCTTCTATAAATCACTCAAGTTGATCTCCAGAACTACTTTTGTCCCCATAATTTTCATTTACATAACTCATCAGTTAAAAATACAGGAGGAGAAATAAATTTGTTACTGCAGGACACATTCTCTTGACTCTCCATCCATAAAATTATATCCTATAAACTTTAAGCTTAACTGGGCTCTGAATGAATTTACTAGTCCCCTAGATCTACTGCAAGAAAGAGCTCTAATTTTCTGAAGTCCCTTTTCTATACATACTTTGTTATCTGATAGACCTAGGTTTGCATGCTCATGTCATGAACATAACTTTGGAAAGTTACTTAAACTCTCTAAACATTAATTTTCTCATCTATAGATTGGCAATAGTAATAATAATTCTTATCACAAGGAATTATTACAAGAATTAATAAGAAAATATATGTAAAGTGTCTGGGAAAGCCCATACCATAATTGGCACTTTTAGTACATATATGACATTCTTTGTTCAACATACAAACCCCATTTCTGTATTTAAGTAATTCTCTACCTTTTGTATCTTGGTGAGAAATAGAAACTGAAGATTCCAAGTACCAGTTTTTTCAGGATTCCTTGCAGCTAGGCCAAGGCACCTGACCTAAGCTTAGCCAAGCAGATGCACATACTCTAGTCCTGATGAATCAGATACATCCACCCAAATTTTGACCTGGGTGATTTACCACAAAGCAGGATGCGGGAAAGTCCCTCCATGGGGTTTAAGTGTTAACAGAACACCCGGCTTGCTGGGGCACCAGGGGCAGCAACATCAGCAGCAATATCTTGTGTCCAGTGCTCATTGGAATGATTCTAAAGCATTATTTGGGCTGTGGTTCTCGCAATGCTTCAAAATGTCAGCTCAAGCCTGGCAGGCTCAGCCAGGTACCATGCCCTTTGATCAGCCCATAAAAATGATTCTTACTATAAGTTAGGGTTTGAGGCACCTGGTCAGAGCCCACTGCACAACCCAACTTAACTAAGACCGTTTTTATTTGCTTCTTGTGTTTCTAGCTTTGATATCTTGACTCCGTGAGCTCAATTTCATTTTTATTTTCAGGATGAGGCAGTGGACTTATTAAAACACACATACTTTTTGTTGTATTATGGTTCATACAGATATTGTCAAATCTCCTCCACTTAAACTATGAACTATTTCATGTATACAGGGTGTACAGAGTGATACAATGAATATCCAAATACCTCAACTTTCTTTTTGCCTTCATGTGAGCTTGAGTTTAACCAGATACCTTATTAGAGACTTCAGATTAGCCTTCTCTGTTACTTCCAGTAGGGATTTTATACTGTAGATTAGAAGATCCACTGGAACCTTTCTTACCCTCCCTTGGGAGGGACATATGTATGAAAAGTTCAGAATACAGATTTAAACCTCAAAGTGAACTTGGAGATCCATGAATAAACTGTGCTATCCCCATATTTTGTGTATAGTTACCTAACCACTGGATGTATGAATTCCTCCTGGTTTGAGTAACTTTTCTTTGTTTTTTTGTTTGTTTGTTTTGTTTTGTTTTTGCGGTACGCAGACCTCTCACTGTTGTGGCCTCTCCCGTTGCAGAGTCCAGGCTCTGGACGCACAGGCTCGGTGGCCATGGTTCACGGGACTAGCTGCTCTGCGGCATGTGGGATCTTCCTGGACTGGGACACGAACCCGTGTCCCCTGCATCGGCAGGTGGACTCTCAACCACTGCGCCACCAGGGAAGCCCTTGAGTAACTATTTATTTTTAAGTCAAGATAATTTATACAAGGAGAAACATAACATTTCATAGGTATACATTTTGATTAATTTTAACTTACTAGGTACTTCCTTGTAACTAGCACCTAGGTCTAAAAACAACATTGCCAGCATCCCAGAAGTCTTATGTCATATATTTTTCCAGTTGATACTCTCCTGATTAAAAGCAATCAGTAGGCTAACTTCTCATACCATTTTTATGAAGTTCAACAAAGGCAAACTAATATATGTTATAAAATAAACTATGTCATGACTGGCTTCTTTGGCTCTAAATTATCTTTGTATAATTTGCTTATAATGTGTATGTAGTTATGAATCATTATTCCTCATTGCTGTATAGTATTTCATCGTATGATTATAGCTTTATTTATTCTACTCCTGATGGGCATTGGACAGTTTTCAGTTTGCATAGTGTGTTAGTTTTCTAGGGCTGCCATAACAAAATATAGGCTAGGTAGTTTAAACAACCAAAATTTGTTTTCTCACAGTTTTGGGGGCTAGAAATCTAATATCAAGGTTCTGACAGGTTTGGTTTCTCCTGAAGCCTCTCTCCTTGGGTTGCAGATGGCCATCTTCTAGTTGTGACCTCACATGGCCTTTTCTCTGTGCACACTCCCCTACGTCTCTTCTTTTTCTTATAAGTACACCAGTCATATCACATTATGGCACTACTCTTATGACCCCCATTTAACCTTAATTATCTCTGTAAAGGTCCCATTTCCAAAAACATTCACATTGTGGGTTGAGTAACTACTGATGCGTCAAAATGTGACTCCAAAATGTACTGACATAAACCAACCATTTTACTATGATCAGGGAGAAGTGGGGACAGCTTACATATGTTCTATGATATCTGGAGTCTTAGCTAGGAAGATTTAATGGCAGGTGGTGACTCAAATGCTGGGTGCTGGAATAATTTTAAGGTGTACTTGCTCACATGTCTGGTATTTGATGCTACCTGGAGCTGCTGACCAGACCTCTTAGGTGTGGCCTCTCCATGTGGCTTGGGCTCCCTCATAGCATGGCTGCTCTTGGGAAGTCAAACTTCCTCCATGATGGCTCAGGGTTCCAGTCTAGTGATTAACAAATAAGGCGGAAGCTGAATCCCCTCCTATTCTGATCTTCCCTCAGAAGTCATTTCTGCCACATTTTATTAGTTATTAGTTACTCCCAAGCTGCGTAGATTCAAGAGAATTCACAACATTTTTTTTAATAGCAATCCTAAATGACCTCTCTGCAGCTCCTTTTTTTTTAAACACTTATGGCATGCCTACACAAGCCACTAAAGACCACTTACATTTTGCCTTAGGACAGGTACACTTTAGCCTCTCTTCCCTAACATTGACCTTTGAACTTTCCCCACCCCTAACTTCACCTTATTTGTTCACATTGGCTGGTTCATGTAAATTATTGACCTGAATCTAAACTCTCTCCCTGGTTCTGACCTGACATGACCATGAAGTTCTACTCCTGAAAGCCACCTTTCTGATTCAGGTGTTAAAGCCTCAGGTAAGAGATCTGTCCTCATTTGTTTCTCCTAATCCCAGAATACCTCTAGCCCCAATGGGACAAGGCATGAGGACTAGACATAGGGCAGTGGAAATGAAAGAAAAAAAGATTCAAACCTTCAGGAAACTTCTGAAAGCATTATTCACATGGATTTAAGATATTTGACCAAATTTTTCCATTTTAGTAACAGATATTAAGTATAAAATTGATGAAAACCACAGATGAGAGAGAACTCCAGAGTTACATGAGGCAACCAACTACATCAAATTTGCAAACTGAAAGACAAATTATTTCTTCGAGTGATTATTTTCTGAGTTCACTTGCAACCAACATCTGTAGTGCACCCAACTGGTTCTAAATAACAGGATTTGGGATTTTACTGGAGTCAAGATGTCACATTTATCATTTATCATATACATTGTTTATTTTTCAGAGGAATAAATCTGCCTAGAATCAAATGTTTACATTCATTCTTCAGATATTCCTGGCTTAACTATCACCAATGTCTACACCGTAGCATGGATTAAAGACTTTAAAAATCTTGTGCGTTTATATGCAGAATATTCTTTCTTTTCAGGGGACTAGCATTAACAACGGTACTGTTCTTGGGATCAGGAGTGAGAATCTACCCAGATCCTATAGGGAAAATCCGCTTTATAATTTTCTAAAGCCATAAGTCAGCATATGCTATAATACGCATAACCTGGATTCTTGAAATAAGATACAGCTGAATTCAAAAAATATCTACATGAAACTGAATAACTTGATGACATTGTTTTAATGCTCTAACTGGTCAAAGGCAGCCAACAGCTTTATCATAAATTAAGGAGGCTTTTGAGGGAAATTCTTAAAAAACGGCATGTCCACATTTATGGATTGACAGCTGAGCAAATTTCCTGCTGTGCTTTAGGAAGAGGTGCCAGCCAATGAGGTGCTGTCGCAATGACTGAAAACCACCTGCTGATGATTTCTACTCCACTGTATGAAAGTCAGCCTTCTTGTGGATGATCACTGCTGGTAGAGAAAAAACTGCCTCTACACTTGCTGATTGTGGATAGCAAGTTGAGGAGGCTTAGCATCCTGGGTCTTAGAAAATTTGTAAGGGTACAAAGATGCAAAGTGATAGGAAGAGGCCAGGGCAACCTGTGACAAAGAAGAACACAACCACTTATTCCACAGTGAGTCAGGGAGGGAATACTAGGTTGGAACACTCATTATTCTTAAAATGCCCTTTGAAAAAAACATGTTTCAGTCAAAAGAACAATGCTCTGACATTTAAAGTACCAAATATTAATTTTCTAGGAGCCATAGTTCTTTTCTTTTGCTTGCATTAAAGAAAAAAAAATTGTATGTAACTATAACATTTGGGAATACTCTTACAAAAGAAAAAAATCCATAATTATTTTCATTTTTTACTATATCTTAATTTTGATCATGTGAATAAATATTGATATAAAAAGTTACAATCAGAATGGATATAATAATTTATAATTCTTAGTTTAATAAGGTAGTTCAGATATTTACTTGGATTTTTTTCATAATTATTTTTATTAATAAATGTGTAATAGCTCATGTATTTGAGATATATAATATACAACTTATAAAATTTATGAACATTTTTAATTGTGGATACTAAAAACTAATATACAGTAATTGTTCCCAGTTTTTCACTGTCATGGATAAGAGTTAATACATTTTCTTTCTTCTGCAGAACTATTTCTCAAGATAAAATTCTGGGACAGGAATTACTGTGACAAAAAGCATAAACCCTGTCTGCTGAGTTACTAAATACCTTCTTGCAGATTGTGCATACACAAGTTCCAGGGGTGCCATTCATAAAGCTCCCATCCTCCCCAAAGTTTTACATTGTGAATGGCACCCCCTGCAGCTGTGCAGCACTTAACCTGTGCAACATCATGTAGCAGTTCTGTAATACATCTTGAAATACTAGCCTACTGTTGCGTTACTTTCTCAAGGATTAGTCCAAAAGAATCTCAAGGAAAAAAAAAAAAAGAACAATCCCACTCTCTGTATAACTTGTTTAAAGAGTTAATTAGGAATATAAGAACAGAATATTTAGTAACAATAGAAATAAAGTTGCTGCATTCCTCTGTAAAACTCATGAGTAGTTGACAATATAGTTCTTAAGATAAATTATTTGGAGAAAATTAATAATTTGTGAATCTGGTTAGAATTTTCAAGGTACAAAAGGATAAACATTTCAAGAGAAATTAAAGGAAGTAAATAAAGATAAAAGAACAAATTTTGACAAATATACAAAAACTTTGGTAATGCTTAATAAATATTAATGCTTAATAAATATTTGGTAATGTTTAATAAATATTATGATGACTTTGAAAACCCTATTAAAATAAATAAAATTTTGGTAAACCTAACAATGAAAAAGTAGAGAAAAATAAAACATTTAAAATGAGAAAGGGTAAACAACCAATACAAAAGAGACTAACTTCACATGAACACTACATTAATATATAATAAATCAAAATATATTAAATTTGAAAAAACAATGAATTCCACATCCTATTAAAAAACCATAAATACCAATATGCATGAATGAAATAAAAGGCTTGAACAGACATATGACCAAAAAACAAAATTGGCAAAAAATATTACAGGTTACCAATTTAGAAAAAATCAGAATCTCATTTTTAAATTGTTTCAGACATTCATGGATAAATTATGAGAACATAAAATCTTCCAAGACTGAATCATGAAGAAATAGAAAACCTGAGTAGAGCAATTACTAGTAAGGAGATTGAAAGAGTAATAAAAAATCTCCCAACAAACAAAAGCCCAGTATCAGATGGTTTCTCTGGCAAATTCTACAAAACATTTAAAGAAGATTTGATATCTATTCTTCTCAAACTCTTCCAAAAATTGAAGAGGAGTAAAACCTTCCAAACATTTTACAAAATCAGCATTGCCCTTATACCAAAGCCAGACTACAATACCACAGAAAAGAAAATTACAGGACAATATCCTTGATGAATATAGATGCAAAAATCCTCAACAAAATATTAGCAAACCTAACCCAACAATACATTCAAAGGATCATATAACATGATCAAGTGGGATTTACTCCCAGAATGCAAGGATGGTTCAACATCCACAAATCAATCAACATGATACATCACATTAACAAAATGAAAGATAAAAATCATATGATTATCTCAATAAATGCAGAAAAGGCATTTGACAAAATTCAACATCCAGTTATGATAAAAATTCCCGACAAAGTGAGTGTAGAGAGGAACTTAATAAAGGTCGTATATGACAAACCAGCATCATACTCAATGGTGAAAAGCTGAAAGTTTTTCCTCTTAGATCAGGAACAAGACAAGGATGACCACCCTCACCACTTTTACTCAACATGGTATTGGAAGTTCTAGCCACAACAGTTAGGCAAGAAAAAGAAATAAAAGGTATCCAAATTGGGAAGGAAGAGGTAAAACTGTCACTATATATGAAGAACCCTGAAGACTCCACACACAAAAAAAAACCTCTTAGAACTAATAAATGAACTCAGTAAAGTTGCAGGAGACAAAATCAATCTGTGGCATTTTTATACACTAGAAATATAATAAACTATCAGAAAGAGAAATTATGAAAACAGTCTGTTTACTATTGAATCAAAAAGAATAAAATATCTAAGAACAAATTTAACCAAGGAAGTGAAAGACAAGTACACTGAAAAGTATGAGACTGATGAAATAAATTGAAGATGACTCACATAAAAATTCAAAGATATTCTATGTTCATGGATTGAAAGAATTAACATTGTTAAAATGTCCATACTACACAAAGTAATTTACAGATTCAATGCACTCCCTATCAAAATTCCAATTTGATATTTCACAGAACTAGAACAAATAATTCTAAAATTTGTTTGGAACCACAAAAGGGCCCAAATGGCCAAAACAATCTTGAACAAGAAGAACAAAACTGGAGGTATCATGCTTTCTGATTTCAAAATAAATTATAAAATTACAGCAGTCAAAACAGTATGGTCCTGACACATAAACAGTCATACAGATCAATGGAACAGAACTGAGAGCCCAGAAATAAACCCACACATATATGGACAATCAATTTTTGACAGAGAAGGAAAGAACATACAATGGAGAAAGGATAGTCTCTTCAATAAATGGTGCTAGGAAAAATGGCCAGCCACATGCAAAAGAATGAAACTTGACCACTATTTTATACCATACACAAAAATTAACTCACAATGGATTAAAGGGCTTCTCTGGTGGCGCAGTGGTTGGGAGTCCACCTGCTGATGCAGGGGACACGGGTTTGTGCCCCGGTCCGGGAAGATCTCACATGCCATGGAGCGGCTGGACCTGTGAGCCATGGTCACTGAACCTGCACGTACAGAGCCTGTGCTCCGCAATGGGAGAGGCCACAACAGTGAGAGGCCCACGTATTGAAAAAAAAAAATGGATTAAAGACTTAAATATAAGACCTGAACCATAAAATTCCTAGAAGAAAACATAGAGGTAACTTTAGTGACATCTGCCTTAGTGATGTCTCTGTGGGTGTGACTGCAAAAGCAAGGTAAACAAAAACAAAAATAAACAAGTGGGACTACACCAAAGCAAAAAACATCTTTACAGTGAAGGAAATCACCATCAAAACTTAAAGGCAACCTTCTGAATGAGAAAAGATATTTGCAAATCATCTGTTTGATAAGGAGTTAATGTCCAAAATATAGAAAGAACTCACATAACTCAATAGCCCCCCTCCCCCCCAAAAAAACCTTGGTTAAAAAATTGGCAGAGGATCTGAATGGACATTTTCCTAAAGAAGATGGTCATCAGACACATGAAAAGATGTTCAACATCACTAATTATTAGGGAAATGCAAATCAAAACCACAATGAGATATTATCTCACACCTGTTAGAATGGCTATTACAGAAAAGACAAAAAATAACAAATGTTGGAGAGGATGTGAAGAAAAAGAAATCCTCATACACCGTTGGTGGGACTGTAAACTGATCCATTCACTATGGAAAACAGTATAAAGATTTTTCAAAAAGTTAAGAATAGAACTACCATCTGAACCCATCTATTCCACTTCTGGGTATTTATCCAAAGAGCATGAAAACACTAATTCAAAAAGATATAGGGGGCTTCCCTGGTGGCTCAGTGGTTGAGAGTCTGCCTGCTTATGCAGGGGACATGGGTTTGTGCCCCGGTCTGGGAAGATCCCACACGCCGCGGAGCGGCTGGGCCCATGAGCTGTGGCCACTGAGGCCGCGTGTCCAGAGCCTGTGCCCCGCAACTGGAGAGGCCACAACAGTGAGAGGCCCACGTACCCCCCCCAACAAAAAAAAAGATATAGGGCTTCTCTGGTGGCGCAGTGGTTGAGAGTCCACCTGCCGATGCAGCGGACATGAGTTTGTGCCCAGGTCTGGGAAGATCCCACATGCGGCGGAGTGGTTGGGCCTGTGAGCCATGGCCGCTGAGCCTGTGTGTCCGGAGCCTGTGCTCCACAACGGGAGAGGCCACAACAGTGAGAGGCCCGCATACTGCCAAAAAAAAAAAAAAAAAGATATATACACCCCATATGTTTGATGCATCATTATTTACAATAGCCAAGGTATGCAAACAACCTAGGCATCCAATGATGGATGAATGAATAGAAGTACACACACACACACACACACACACACACACACACACACACAATGGAATGCTACTCAGCTATGTAAAAAAGTATGTCATCCTGCCATTTGTGACAATATAGATGGACATTGAGTAAAATAAGTCAGATGGAGAAAGACAAATACCATATGATTTCACTCATCTGTGGAATCTAAAAAACAGAGCAAATGAAGAAACAAAATAAAACAAAAACAAACTCATAGGTAAAGAGGACAGATTAGTGGTTACCAGAGGGAAAATGGGTTGGGGTTGTTTGAAGTGGGTCAACTTTGTGGAGAAGGATGGCAGCTAGACTTGTGGTGCAGATCACTTTGAACTGTATACAGATGTCAAATTATAATGCTGTTCACTTAATACTCATATAAATAAAATATTTTTAAAAATTTTTTCAGACATTCAATGAATAAATAATTGCTTGTTATATAAACAAATTGATATCAAAAATGGGATCAGGTTTTAAAAGTGTTTTTATAAGGCAGATTTCACTGTGATCCCCAAACTTAGAGAGAATAACACATAAATTTTAAATGTGTAATACCTGCAAACTGCCCATTTTATATTACTTGATTAAGACAGGAATCAATATTGTATATATAGTATGATTTTAGTCATGTAAGAAAAACAAAATTACACATAACAACAAATGAAACCGGGAAGAAAAAATGCTAAAATATTGAGAGTGGTTCACTCTGGATGTGAATGAGTGATTTCTTTTCTTTTTACTCTTCAAAAGTTTCCTAATTCCCACTATGAGTTAATGGAGGATGGAGGGGGAAGCACTGTTATGTACTCCCAAATTGTTATGTTGAAGTTCTAACCCCCAGTTAGAATAAAGCCTTCCTCAGAATGTCACTTTATTGGGAGATAGGGTCTTTAAAGGGATAATTAAGTTAAAATGAGGTCATTAGGGTGGGCTCTAATCCAATATGGTGTCTTTATAAGAAGAGGGGATTTGGACACTCACACATGGAGGAAAGACCATGTGAAGACACAGGGGAATGACAGTCATGTGCAAGCCAGGAGAGAGGTCTGGAACAGATTCTTCCCTCATGGTCCAAAGAAGAACCAACCCTGCTGATACATTGATCATAGACTTCTAGCCTCCAGAACTGTAAGAAAATAGATTTTTGTTGTTTAAGCCACCCAATCTGTGGTATTTTTTTAAGGTAGCCCAAGCAAACTCATACAGGGGCTTTCTCTCTCTCTCTTCCTTCCTTCCTTCCTTCCTTCCTTCCTTCCTTCCTTCCTTCCTTCCTTCCTTCCTCCCTTCCTTCCTTCCTTCCTTCCTTCCTTGTCAATAAAAATAATCTCATTGGAGAATATTGAGAAAAAATGTAAAGCCTCTATTACTTCTATAAGTGGGTTTTCATAACACTACTTGTCGTTAACTTGATTGATTGATTGAGGAGAGTGATCTGAATTCCTGGGAGCTGTATTGGTAATGTTAAAATCAGCATTTGGAAACAGCAACTCAGGTTGGGGGAAGCCACTGGGCTAGGTATAAGGCAAGTCAGTTTAGGTGGCTTTGAACTTTGTTCACCAGGTAATAAATGTGGGAAGAATCGGGTGAGAGTGACTTTGTGCCAATAATAGTAAGGGTAGGAATAAAAAAAGAAAAAGTTGTCACCTCCACAAATCAGCTCCTATGTCGCTCAGTGATGTCAAGTTTTTATAGCTGTTTTTTTATAGCTCTAAAAATACCTTTAGTCTTGATACTCCTGAAGGAAAAATAATGTTGTTATTGCCAGGCTGAAACTCTAAATCACAAGACATCTTTTTCCCCATTGAATTAATTGCCTTCATAATTCAAGTCTTGGCAGTGACACAGATTTTATAAAATACTATAGTAGAAGTAAAATTTGGTTATGCATAGAAAGAGAATCATACAAGGATCAGGTAGGTTGTTCATATCCTGCAGCAATTCTAAACCTATCAGAGGATCAGACAGGGGACTTTCAAACCAAATGCACTGGTATAAACTTCATTTTCACAAGTAATATGCTCTCTTCCATCATCCCTCCAAATCTACCTTTTATTTTTCATAAGGACATATTTTCAGAGAAATACTCCTCCACTATAAAGAAAACATCAGTGTGAGCAGGGCTGACCCCAGTACTCCCTGGGTAGGGAGAGTGGCTGAGACTGCAGAGACGTGGCAAGCACTTCATCCAAAGGGGCGTGGCTCACCCACAAGAGTGGCCTGTGCAGAAAATCCACCAACTGCTAAAGAGGGAAACATATTTTGGATGGCTATGCAAATTCTCCAAGATTTTAAATGTTGGCTCAAATTTTTTTAAAGCACCAAGTTAATCACTTCCAGGAACAGGATACAGCTTCTAGTGAAATAAAAAGAGTTCTGCTCTGGAAGTCAGAAGAAGGGAATCCCGGCTCCACCCATTTCTGCTGTGTGGCATTTACTGCATGACTCCAGCAGGGGTAACAAAACAGTACTGTCTTAGTTTGGATTCTTCTGTAGCCAGAAATAAACTTTAGATTCAGCCTCCGTCACTGGCATGTCCTGGACACCGAGCCAGTATCTATATGTGTGTACGTGTGAGCGGGGGTGTATGTTTGTAGACAAATATTTTGGGAGTAGTCTTACCTTGAGCCCAAAAGGGTCCTTCACTACCCAAGAAGTAGCTTGGCTTTCATCAGCAGCACAGCTCTTGTTTCATTTCACCTAGCTGTGTCGAGAAGCTTACCAAAAGCTTACGTAGAGACACATAGGAAATGGAGTGCTTAAGTACCTATTTATTTGCAATCCACCTGCACTTAAGGCACTCTGTTATTTTATACTCAACATACTGTACCTGTTCCTTAGACCTTATTAATGATACTCTCTCAGTGAAACATACTGGGGCACTACTGGACTGTTTGGCTCTCAGTTTCAACATCTGCAAAATTCATCAGTTATTTTCAGAGTAAATAAAGCTTCCAGCAGAATGCCTGGTACATACTAGATCTTCAAATAAATGTTTGGTGATCGCAAAGATGCATAAGAAAATCTGCTATCAAAATATGACTTATCAATCAGAGAATATAGAAAAAGCAATAGCTGATATTTAATACCTATTCCAAACAAAGAACTTAGAATAGAGACTCTTTCATAATAAAGTTACTATATATGACCCAAATAGATACTAAAATCAGCATGGATCAAGAGAAATATCACCTTAACTTCAGTCTTTAAAAAAAACCTCACCATTATCTTGTTGTTTATTTATAATTATGGCAAAATATACATAACATAAAATTTACTACCTAAAAATCTTTAAATGTACAGTTCAGTGGCATTAAATACATTCACATTGTTGTGCAACCATCACCACCATCCATCTCCAGAACTTTTTCATCTTTAAAAACTGAAACTCTGTACCCATTAAACAAGAATAATAATCATTAAATCATAAATCCCCATTGGAAAAAAAGGCAAAGGTGTCGTTATTTGTGGATAGCATGATTATATACATAAAAACTATAATAATATGCTAAAATTATAAATAAGCATTTATTAAAATGGCCAGATACAAAAGAAATGCTCAGAAACTGATAGCATTATGATATATGTATAAAATTCAACTAGGAAGTATGATGACAAAATGGACTATCATTTACAAAGTCAATGCTGTAAAGTACTTAGAAGAAATCTTGAGGAAAAATGACATGTGCATTTAAAATATAACCAAGCCTTCTTAGGAGAAATTAGTCATTTCTAAAAGTGAAGATTCATATTTTTAAATAAGCAGAGCATGTTAATGCATATATTTAAAACAATTCCAATCAAAATTCCAACCAAACATTTAAAATTGGTGAGACATATTTTCAAAAGATGGTTCAAAGTAAGATCATTGTAGTGGTCAGGATCTGTAAAGAGGGCATGTAGGGGGCCCTAGCCTACTAATATGAGAATATGTTATAAAACCAAAACCTATTGCAGTATGGCACTGGCACCAAAATTTAAATATAAGTCTTCAGAAATGGATCAATACATGAAACATTGCATAAGTACTTTACATGTTCAAATAAAATAAATGAGAAAGAATTGTTAATTAATAATGATGAGATAGCAAGTTGAAAGAGGAAAGAGTGAGTTTGTAGATTTATACATTATGCTATACAACAAAATAAACTCTGGCTACATTGAAGGGCTAAATAGATTTTTTTTTAATTGAAGTATAGTTGATTTTAAATTTTAGTTTTAAAAATGTACAATACAATAAAATGTTAAGCAGGTAACTGGGGAAATGATCAAGACCCTTTCAACATGAATCTGAAAAAAAAATCACTAGACAAAAGAATGACTATTTCAAATATATAAAATATTAAAAATGCATTAATCTGATAACAAAAAGTAAAATTTATGCCAAACTTTGCACTGTTTGTTAAAGCAAGAAATTAATATTTGCAACACACTAAGAGCCCATTCAATTTTATAAAGGAAGCAGGAAGACTCCATAAATAAATAGACCCAGATAAAAGCAAATAATATTTGAGTGTTTTCACTGAGCCAATCATTCATTTATCTTACATCATGTAATCCTCACCAAAATTCTATGAGACTAGAGATATTAATATCTCCATTTTATAGACATTAACCCACTTGATCCCAGAGACATAGAAAGCAGAGTCTAGAACTTTTGCTTTAACCACCACTCTTGTTTTTTTCTTTTAGGTGTTCCAAAACATTAAAATAAACAGCATAAATGATCAAAAACCTTCTACAATTCATTGACTTAATATTCATTGAGCGTCTATTTTATACCAAGCTCTGTGCCAGGCACCTGGAATTAGAGGCAGATCGAGATACTCTCAGATGTCCAGTGGGGGAAACAGGCAAGTAAAATAACGACTAAAAATATGTTATGTATAACCCACTGTGCAAATTAAAGCAACATTGGAGGCACCATTTTGATGGCCAAGCCAAAATTTGAAATAATAATAGTTGAAAACCTTGAAGAATTGATATAAATTTTTAATAAAGCAATATACAATTATATACTAAGAACTTTAGAATGTTTATTCCCTTTGACTCAATAACCTCTCTTATTCTTGGAAGTTCATCCTGAAGAAATAATGTATCAAAAGGAAATAAAAGTATCTTTCATTAATTAACTTTTCAAATATTTATTTTTGCCTACTGCCTATACTCAGATTCTGTGCCAGGATCTGGGGAAATGAAGATAAACAAGAAGTTCATTCCACAGAAGTCTTCATTTCAGTCCTCATAGTAATAGAGAAAAATGGAAACAACCTTAATGTCCAATAATGGAGGGTTATTTTACATATTATAATACATTTACTTGCATATATATAGCAAAATATGAAAATTATATTCCAAAATCACATAAGAATAAAGGTCATTTTCAAGATACAATGCTAATTTAAAAATATTAAATTTGGTATACAGTTCTGTTGTTGTAATAAATATTTATTCATAAAAGCAAAAGCTAGAAAAGTGTACACAAATAAGAAAAGTGGCATTAGGGTTTGGGGATTATGGATGATTTTTGTTTTACTGCTATTAATATTACTTCTATATAGCTTTTTCAATGAAAAACAGAAAGAGGAGAAAGTATTCATATGCCAAAAGATTGATCCTGGAAGAGATTAATAACTGATTACAAAGGGGCTTGGAAACATGAAGTTCATGTAACAGCTCACAGAATAACAAACCAGAACTTGCAAGATATAAAGGGAATGATATTCCTGCCTTATACAGACAGACAGTAAAAAGAGATGGTAGAAGATGGAATAAATGCTGTACTAAAATCTCATTCCATATAAAACCATAATTACTCTGAAATTACTGGCTTCCAAAGTCCCACTAACACAGTACTTGCTAAGTGTTGTCAAATATAATTTTAGTCAGGATTCCCAGGGTCAAGTATTCAGCAAAAAAATATGTTTTAATACACTTGTAAAAATGATAAAACACTTCAGTGATTCTTGGTCCCTTTGAGTCTTTCTCCTAACTCCAGTTATCCAGCCCAATTATGTGCTCTTAAATCAACTGACCTGCCACTTTGAAAGCAGGAATCCTGGTCGCTCTGGCTTTTTTATTGAACCACATACCCCTCTGCTGCCTTTCTGGTTCCTGGAAGCTTGATATTCTTGAGTCTGACCTTCTGTCAACAAGAAAGAAGCAGTGACAAAAATAAGAAAAAGTTCCCCAATGCAGGGTCTAACATGGACTTCCCTCATTACACAAGACAAACATTCCTTGTGAGCAGAGGAAATAAAAAAGGCTGAGCAAGAACACAGTTCTTCAGGGACAAGTTTCTTCCCCAACCTAATTTGTGAGGAATGAGTTCAACAAAGAAAAACTGAATGCCTCTGTGAGGTTCTGGGAGCTACATAGCTGCTTCACTAGATGTCAAAGTCAGTTGTGGACTTAAGTGTAGGTTTCATGACATCCAGCACTTCGCTCCTGTAAACAGGAAAACAGTCAGGAGCCTGACCAGGGGCTGTGGCCCTTATGAAAGTACTGGCAACATTAACCCATGACAGCCACTGCAAGATGTTAACCTCTATGTGGGTTCAGTTTCTGCTCTGTACTGTTTTGGCAGTTGGAGTGATGCTTGGTTCCATAATTCCAAATTATATCTGTATCTTCCCCAAATCTATCTACATTGACTTATCTGTTCTTGTATCAGTTCAGAACAGCCTTGATTGTTTTCCCCTTCGATTAACATTGCATTTGCCATAGACACGTCACTTTTGCCTCAGATGAGGACTAGTGGACCCCTCATAGTGATGCTCATAGAGCAACACTGCTTGGCTTCAACACTGCTCTGTCTACTGCCTCTGCCCTCATACCTCCCCCACTGGAAATTATGATAGGTATTGCTCTTGGCATCATTTCTTGGTTCTCTTGAGCTAAAATCGACTATTGCCTCACATAATGCACTTGCCTTTCATGGTAGAATCCACATGGCCAGTATCCTAGAGAAGTCAACCACCAAGGAGGCTTTCATAAGGCTTTTGTGGGATTTCATTTTATATTTTCCATGATAATTTATACTCTATTCTCTAGTTAACCTACCAAAGATCCATGCCAGAGAAGACTTGAGAAGATTAGCCCAGGCAAATAATCATAAGGCTTTTATGGGATTTCATTTTATATTTTCCACTATAATTTATACTCTATTCTCTAGTTAACCTACCAAAGATCCGTGCCAGAGAAGACTTGAGAAGATTAGCTCAGGCAAATAATCAAGGCTACATGATATCCTCAGATTCCACCACAAATCTTGTAATACAGGCAGCATTAGAACTCAGATTCTAATTGGTACTCTAGTGCTCATATCCAATGCAAAAAATTTTAGTCCCTAAGATACGTGAGCAAAGATATTTCCAACACAATACCTAGAGATTTCTTCCTCAGGTGCTTGGTTATTTCAATTAGTCCAAGATGATCTGGTAATATCAAAGCTTCCAAATTGTCATGCTAAACTCAATGGGTGGGTATCCTTTATTTTTGCATTCAAGACAGAAGTGAGATACACATGAAGCAAGGGAGATTGGAATAGGAAGAAGGGCTCAAGATGGTGTGTGTGTGGGATATAGCATTTGCTGAGTTCGATGATATAAATTTTCCACCTTGGCCAATTTCAAGCTACTGCCACCGTGAAGTTGACCAGCTTGCCAAATATTTGAAAATTAGCTCTCTCAAGCCACTTTTGAGCAGACTCCAGCACAACACTATCTCTGCCTGTCCTCCTTTCTATGAATTACCACCTGAAGATATGGCTTTGGCTCTCACATACTTGCATAATACTGTTGTTTTGTTGTTCTACTTGTTTTTGATTGCCCACAACTATTTTTTGCAGTCCCACTGATATGTAAAATGTAAGTAAATTACTTCTTGGCTGAGGTATGGGTATAAATTCTAACATATGAAAGAAGAGAAATTCTTGTGGCTATACCCTTTCAAGTATTTCTCCTCCAGCACTTTCTGGCATATGGCCTGATGGAAGAGAAGAGCTCATAAACATCGACTGGGAAATATGGTAATATTTTGATTTATAAATGATTGTGAAAGCTTCTCTCTGTGTCAGGCTTGAATGCATAAAATGTCCTATGATTCTTCCAGTCAAGAAATTGTATTCCTTTAGGATACAGAAGAACTGCAAAACACCATGACAATTAAAGTAAGAGATGAAGAGGAAAGAGGGGAGCCCTGGTGACCACAACAATGAAAACAAAAGCAATATACTCTATATTTTATGGATGTTATGATGCACTTGCACACACATCCTCACAGTTCCGGGCATTGCATTTTAAGAGGCTTTGATAAATGGGAGCACATTCAGAGGACACCAATAACAATAAGAGATGCTCACACTTCTGAACTCTTTACAATGGGGCCATGCACTCTACTGATGGTATTACATGTTCAATTTTATTTAATTCTTCCAACTCCTAGGCTCTTACAGAAGAGGAAAATCACAATTGGATTATGATTTGTAATTTCTCCTCTATTGTATATTTAGTAAATGGTAAAGCTGAGAGTCTGAACTGTCAGTTCAGGACTAGGCAGTCTGATTCCAGAAGTTGTGCTCTTAAGCACAAGTTTCATTAGCACCACCCCCCTCCCCTGCTAGATTGAGGAATTACATCTATAAGTGTCCCAGAAGGAAGCACTAAGAATATAGGGTAGAAGATGCAAAAAGGCTGACTTAGCGACAGTAATAAGTTTATCTTTCTCTTAGCAAGGCCTTAAGTGGAAGAGGCCATCTTGGGACACCATGATTTCTCATCATTGGAAGTGCCCAGACAAAGACTGGATAACAGGTGTCGGTTACTTGTAGAAAGAATGTGGATTAAGAGGTATAATTTGGATTGAATAATTTCTCTGTGCTATCCAATGCAGTAGTTGCTATCCACATGGGACTATTTAAATTAAAATTAAAGTTACAAATTTAGTTCCTTAGCCACTCTAGCCACATTTCATTTACTCAATAGCCACATATGACTATGGCTACCATGTTGGATGGTGCGGACATATAGAACATTCCAAGCATTACTGAAATTTCTACTGGACAATGTTGTTCTAAACTATAAAATCTACCTCTTAAAATTCTATCTGCCTTTGAGAAAAACAGGATGAGTAACTATCTTGATTTCATATATGAAGAAATTGAAAATGAGAGCTTTATTTTCTAGTCTAAGTGTTAACATTTCATGATCCCCTGATGCCTACACATACCTTGCTCCTCGCCAACAAATGCCTTTCCACTGCTGGATCTGCTGAGGCTGTGGGTTGTACACTCAGGCTCCCTCCATCATTTCCAGTGCTTCCTCTTTGTGGCCACAGGAGAACTTGGCATTGTACTGTTTGGTGCATAGATAATTATCAGTTATTTCTGCCTCCCCTTTAATTTGCTCACAGAGCATTTCCTGGAAAGATCTTTGAAAGCAATTGGGCCAAAACACTGTGTGTGCAAGAAGAGGAATTATAGTGGCTGGGAGGAAGATAAATTATGATGTCAGCTTGATTACAGTGCTGGTTACTGCTCAATCAAAACTTTGGGCAAAAGAGCCTTTCCATGGGAAATCTATTTATAGATCACCTAGCACAGTGTCACCTGTTGACTGCCAAGGGTGTAGCAAAGGAAGTCCTGAGAGATGACTTGAGGTCAGCCTGGTAACGGTACAGGGCAGGTGGACTTCTAGGGTAGGCTCTGGCCTTGCAGAATGTCCTCAGTTCAGCACAACTGAAATGTATTCACCTCAACAATCAAGTAACTGATTTGAGAAAGAAGGTATTCAAGACCTGACACCTGATATGCTTTCTGGTTACTCAGTAAATTCATTCTGATCCATTACTAACTGGTAGACTTTCTGGTGGGTTCTGACCTTTATTTATAATGTCTTAACAAGATATAAGTCAGGTATAACCACTTTGGGGTTGTATATGCTTTAATTCTGGATAACTCTCAAGAAGGAACACTCATGAAGTCCTCTCTGTGTCAAGCATTGGGTTGGCCAAACAGTTCGTTTGGGTTTTTCTGTAAGATGTTACAGAAAAGCCCAAACGAACTGTTTGGCCAACCCAATACATCTACACATCTTATCCTATTTAATTTACAATGACAATGTAAGTTAGTTAATATTATTATCCCAATTTTATAAATGAGGAGGCTGTGGTAGAATAAGCAGCGGACTGAGAAGTTACACCCAAGTCTTCAGATTCTAATTCTAGAGTTGTTTCCACTAATAAACTAATACTTCTCAGGTGAAAGGTGGCATAACCTCTCAATTTGAATGGCCAACTTCTGGATTCCCAGGACATCCCACTATATCACATTAATATTTCACCAACTTCCTTCCTCTTTATGTCTCTAATAATGTCTTCAGTAGCAATCATACTGAAATGCTACCAATACATAAGTTGGTCATTCTTTCCTCCTATGTTTGCGTATGACATTTCTCTCACCTAAAAATGTATTCTGCCTTCTCTCATAACTCTTTATAAATCCCTTACTGGCGAGATCATTTCAATAATCTTGTCATCTCAAGAAAGGCACCTGGCAAATGCCCACAAAACATGAATTACGAAGGACTGCTGGATGAACACACATTTCCTTTGAACTTATTTATAAAGCTGTTATTATATCACTAATTAGTTTTCATGGCCCAGGTCTTCTAATGCGTGCATCTTGTGTACCTTTAATTGTGTTTCCCTTTGTTACCTTCAAACGTTGGTTCTTCTTTCCTACAGTATAATCACATTTTTGACCCAGAGAACGTCCAGGGTTTGAATTTAGGATGAGAGATTAAGTTGTCTAAACAAGTTGGTTCTTTTAAAATTTGAAGTCTAAAGCTTTTGTTTTTCCTAACCACCCATCTATTTTAGTGCCTTAGCAGAGTTATAAATTCAAATTCATACTACTTATTACATTCAGTATCTCTTTCTTCAATAACCATAATGACTCGACCATTAAGAGACACACCAAGCCAACCACTTGGATGTATACACTACATCAACTACACTCTATTTCCATCATATGAATTATTATCAGAGGCAGAGAGTAAGTTGGGGAGCACTAAAAATAAATTGTCATCATTATAAGCCATTATAATAAGTTATTCAATTTGATGAATAATCTTTGACCTCACATCACATGTATCTTTCAAGGAGCTGATAGACTTCATGGTATTTACTAAATACCTGAAATTCACTAACACCCAGTATATGGAGACCATGAAGTCTTCACAGAATGATACATTTGGGCTGAGCATAATCAATAGTAATACGTGAAGAGTGTCCTGAAGGGTAAAGAGGAATCCATTTTGAATAAATGAATCTTGAGAAATTGAAGGTTATCCTTTTAAGTCATGAGATCTTTTTTTTTTTTAATACAATGCCAAAATATCTGACATGCTTCTTTGCCTAAGAAAATAGGGTGGCATGTAAGACAAAGTTTACATTGTCTTCATGAGTTAGGGTAACTGTTATGAACATCAAGTAATGCCCACACTGGCAAAGTATGTATAACCAAACAGAGCATGGATTTGGATTCAAAGAGACCTGGATTTAAATCTTTGCTTCATCATTCAGCATGATTTGGGGTGCAAGTAACTTAAAACCCCAACTCATGTGCCTTACACAGTAAAGAAATAATTTCACATCAAGAAGTTGGGAGGTAAGGTGGTTTCAGAGTCAGTTAAATTTTCACTTCAGGAAGTCATCACAGAACCAGATTCTTTCTGTCTTTTTTCTTAGTCATACTTAGTACTTTGGATTTGTCCTCAGGCTACAGCTGGACATTATGACAGTTGCACCTGTCACAGTCAGCCACAGTAGCGTCCAGGAAAAGGAGAGATTGTTTCTTCTTTAGGTCTTCTTTTAAAAGGGACACAACCTTTCCCAGAAGCTTCAGAGCAGCCTTCTCCTGATGTCTTCTTATGTTGAATTGGGTCACATGGATATCCCTTAGCCAAACACTGGCAGGGGGATGGGATTATCAGGATTGGTTTAGAACTATCAGTATTTATCCCCTGGGCTGAAGCACATGGAGGGGGGTAAGCAAACTTGGGGCTGTGCAAAAAGAAGGAAGGATGGAGTGAAAGAAATAAAACATAGTCACTAGCTGTGAGGTCTTGGGCACATTACTTAACATCTTTAAGTCTTAATTTCTAAATCTGAAAACTGGAAATAATACCTGTATCTCACAGAAGCCTAAGAATTAGAAAAGGTAACCTTTTCCCTTGGCCTGGCACATAAAGACACTAGCAGTTTATTTTGTATAATTGCAGTCTTTACTATATTTCCCTGTTCATCCTTTTTCTGCCTTCTTCTTTGTGCAATGTGCTATTCCCATCCCTGGTTTTTGGTACTCTCCATGAACTTGCATCTTGCTATTTATCACCGCTTTTTGATTTGGGTTTTCTGTCACTCATTTTCCTTCTCTGCCTTGTCAATTTCTTTTTTTGTTTCTTTCTCTTTGTCCAGACTCTAACTTTACTGTACCTTTCTATTTCTAAGTATTACAATTTGTGTGCATGTGTCTATTTAAGATATATTCATGGGGGCTTCCCTGGTGGCGCAGTGGTTGAGAGTCCGCCTGCTGGTGCAGGGGGCGCCGGTTCGTGCCCCGGTCCAGGAGGATCCCACGTGCCGTGGAGCGGCTGGGCCCGTGAGCCATGGCCACTGGGCCTGCATGTCCGGAGCCTGTGCTCCGCAGCAGGAGAGGCCACACAGTGAGAGGCCCGCGTACCACAAAAAAAAAAAAAAAAAAATTGATATAAAAAGATATATCCATGGCTCATAAGGGAGAGAATTTCTTCTGCTTAGCCAACAATTTCAGACCCTAGGAGAACCTCACATTTATTTGATGGCTGTATAATTATGTCTTTAATACTATATTTGAAATCAGAATTGGTTGATAAACAATCAATGGAGATAAAACAGAAAATGGAGAAAAACAGAAAGAACATTCAACACACATTCCAGGTTCACTATGCTAAATTCCAGGTAGAGGCAAATGTGAAGCATAGAAAAAGCAAAAGAAATGCTGAGGAATGGTGAGTTTGTACAAAGAAATAGTGAGCAATATGATAGAAAATGCATTGTGAGGACACATTTGGAGAATTTTGAGAACGATGCTAAAAAGTTGGGACTTTATATTTTGACATGAGGCAGGGGACAGAGTGGGACCATTACATATTTTAATTAGAGGTGAAATATGAAGAAAACATGATTACAGAACTCAATATGGCAGTAGTATAAAAGAATAACTGGAAGGAATACAAAATACTCCAACCGAGCCAGTAGGAGGCTATCAGGCAGGTTAGGCTAGGTTATGCTAAAGAGACAACTCCAAAACTCTCATGACTTAAAACAAAGACACACACACACACAAACATTTGTTTCTCACTCATATGAACTGTTCATTACCAGGAAGCAGGGAACTCTGCTCTTCATATTCACACAGGCATCCAGCTGAATCCAGCTGATAGTGAAGCTGAATCCAGCCTTTGTACCCTGACACCAAATCAAACCTCAGAGAATTTTGAGTGAAGTAGAAAAGAAAAGCTTTACTGTTTTGCCAGGCAAAGGGAGCCACAGCGTGCTAATGCCCTCAAAACTGTGTGTCCCAACCTGGAGGGGGTAGTGAGAAGTTTTACAGTGATTGTTCAAAGAAGGCATGATCAGCTTGTGGACATTCTTCTGGTTGGTTCGTGGTAAGGTAAGTGGGAGTGAGCACCATCAACCTTCTGCTTCCAAGAGGTCTGGAGTCTGCATGCTTGTGGGCAGCATACGGTTAACTTCTCCCACCTGGTGGGGGTTTCAGGATCTGCAAAACAGCTCAAAGATATTGGTATGTATATCCCTTGAGGGGGAACCAGGACCCTGCCCCAAGGCTGCACTATTGTTTCTTTTGACTGCTCCTCCCTTGTCTCTGCATCCCCTTCCTTCCCTAATTAGCAACTGTTTGAACCTGCCCCTTGGAACTCAGGGAAGGTCATGGAGGCTGAATGAAGCCTATTTCCTGTAATCAAGAAATGGGGGACACAGAAAGGCTTTTGTACCCAGCAGCCCCACAGGGTCCTGCTCAGTTTCAATAGTGATGGTGGTACCACTATCTTAAACTTTGACAATTACCATGACAAAGCCAAAGAAAGCTCTGGAGGGTCATACACCAACAATTAAGTCTTTGGCCCTGAAGTGACTCACACAGTGGTGTGTTGGAGTCAGCTTATATGGTCTCACAAGAGCCCAATGTGTACACCTCTTCCCAACTCCATACTCAGCGACCTCAAGTTGGTAGCTTGAAATCAGCAATAGCAGCAGTATTTGCACCAGAGAAATAAGCTAGTGCTACAAATCACACTCCCCCTCCACCCACCACCAAAAAAAAAAACAGTTGTTAAATGGTCACCAATACATTTCTTGATTCACTTCACTTTCACTCGCAATTCATTGGCAAAACTATTCAGGCTCAACCCAAATACAAAGATATTGAGAAGCCAGTCCTACCATTTGCCTTGTAGGCAGAGAGCCAGAAATATTTGGTGAACAGCAGCAATGATAACCAGAGAATAATGCAAACATTCATTCATTTATATATTCATTCAATAAAGGAATATTTCAGACTTTAACCTAAGAACCTAACCTAAGAATAAAAATGAGAAGCAGAAGACTTTTAAGCATGGGTGGCATGGTAGTTATCAATTTATTGCCTCTCAGCTCCTAATCCACCCTTTATTTCCCTCCTTGGGATGCTAGAGATGGATCTTGTAAACCATTTTTCCTTTGCTAGTAGAGATTGCAGACAGATACTGCATAAGGAAAGGGCTTCTTCCTGAGTCTGGTATGATTTCTCTATCTCTTTATCCTGCTGTGCTCATCTCACATGAGAGCTACCAGTGGAGCTCATGCCCAGAAAGTTTCAGAGGCACCCCCAAGGGTAGCTTTCTAGCAAGTTCCAAGAATGCCTCAGCCAATTTCCGAACATGTATAGCAGCATCCTCTGCAGGTGTCTTCCTGGTGGCTTTCTAGTATACTGATCTGGCTAGTATACCTAGCCAGATCCCCAGTGAGTTCAACAGCATCCTCCAGAGCAGCTTCCCACTAAGTTTTTCTAACACACCAGTAGATGGCTTCCTGCCTGCCAGCCTTAATCTGGCAGTACCTCAACAGAAGACTAGCTTGCCAGTTCCACCCCACAGTTCTCTGCCTGCCAACCTCAACCCACCAATAGTGGACCAGCTCTAGTCAAGGCAACCCAGTGAATTTATTTGCCATCTGGTGAGCTGCAACCATATCCTTATCCTCCCCACTAAAATTGAACTCTTGGTCTTGGGGAGGAGAACTCTCTACCAAGTTTGGGAACTCCCCTGCAGCCTTAGGGTGTTCTTTAATATTTATCCTCTTTTAATAGCTAATTACCTGTACATGGTTAACAGTTCTTTATTTTAATCCTTCTCAGTTCAAATCACCATGTGGCTTTTGCCTTCTGACTGGACCCTAATACAGGTGGGAAAACTAAACTTAAAAAAGATAATTTAGGCTGCTGTGCAGAGAACAGCCTGGAGTTGGCCAAGGGTAGAGACAGAGAGGTTGGTTAAGTGACAGATTATGGTTAGTCAGATGGGCTCAAATGATGGCAATGCCAATCAAGAGATATGGACATATTATAGATGTTCTTAGCAGATAAAATAAGTAAGTCTTTGTAATGAGTTTGAGTGGATGAAGGAAAGAGAAGAATTGTGCTGTCATCCACCAAGTTAGAGGACTCTGAGAGAAGAATAGATTTGGAGAATCACCAAAATGAGTGGTTTTGGACTTGTTGAATTGGAGATAACTTTGAGTCACCTAAGTGGAGATGTCAAGCCAGCAGTTGGATTGATGAGTCTGTAGGTCAAGGGAGAGTTATGGACTGAAGATATAAATGTGTGTCATCTGGAAATAATAGTATAGGTGTATAGGTTAGGGTAGATGTTTTTGCTTGTCCAGCATTCCTTCCTCCATATTATTTACCCACAAAATTTTTCTTTGCAGAACCACTCCTTTCTTTAAAATTAAAGTATAGTTGATTTACAATGTCATGTTAGTTTCAGGTGTACAGCACAGTGATTCAGTTATGTGTGCATATATATATATATATAAATTACATATACTATATATATACTCTTTTTCAGATTCTTTTCCCTTATAAGTTATTACAAAATATTGAGTATAATTCCCTGTGCTATACAGTAGATCCTTGTTGTTTATCTATTTTATATATAGTAATGTATATATGTTAATCCTTAACCTCCTAATTTATCCCTCCCCTCCCCTTTCCCCTTTGGTAATCATAATTTTGTTTTCTATGTCTGTGGGTCTATTTCTGTTTTGTAAATAAGTTCATTTGCATCTTGTTTTTAGATTCCACATATAAGTGATATCATATGATATTTTACTTTCTCTGTCTGGCTTACTTCACTTGGCATGAGAATCTCTAGGCCCATCCATGTTGTTGAACATGGCATTATTTCATTCTTTTTTATGACTGAGTAATATTCCATTGTGTGTGTGTGTGTGTGTGTGTGTGTGTGTGTGTGTGTGTATGTGTGTGTGTGTGTATGCATTTTCTTTATCCATTCATCTGTCTATGGACATTTAGTTTGCTTCCAAGTCTTGACTATTGTAAATAGTGCTGCAATGAACATTGGGGTGTATGTGTCTTTTTGAATTATAGTTTTGTTCAGATATATGCCCAGGAGTGGGATTGCAGGATCATATGGTAACTCTATTTTTAGTTTTTTAAGGCACCTCCGTACTGTTCTCCATAGTGGCTACACCAATTTACATTCCCACCAGCAGTGTTGGAGGAGAACCACTCCTTTTTTAAATGGACATTTCTGGTGCAGCATCACAAAGCAATAAATATTATATTCCAAAGGGGTTGTTAGACTGTATGCAAATATGTGAAGGAAGTAGTCAAAAACTAGTCATACAATGAAACCCCTCACCTATTTCAAAGGTGTACAAGTGTATTCTGCAGGGAGGTACTATCTCTTAGACCCAAGCTTGGTGATAGGGATCCAAATAGAAGATTCACAGAAGATATTTAAAGATAATTTTGGAATGTTGGGAATCTCAAATAGATGAGTGATGCCTCCTTTTCACCATAGGTCAAGAGAGAGAGCTTAATATGTGTCCCCTCAATGTAGATGGAGAGTTAAACAGTTGCCTGAGATCTGACTTATGCCTTATAAATCTAAAGGTTGAGAGGCTGGTGGAAATAGCCTGTGAGAGCAATATGGAAGCAAAAGGACGGGGGCTACTACAGAGGAGAGCTGGAGTGGAATCACCTTAGGGCCTGTCTGTGAGCCATTTGCATGCGTGAATAGATCTTTGCAAAAAGTTGTGGAAAGTATCATCAGATGTCTGGGTGCTGAGGAAAGAGGAAACAACCAGAAGAGATGGAAATGCACCTGTCCTGAAGGTTAGAGATCCCCAGTAATAAGGGGAAATAATGAGGAAAATAGTATAGGTGAAAATGGAGTGAGGGTTGTAAGCATAATAGTAGCACATTTAGGGCATTCCTATCTACTGGCACCTATTTATTCTAGAAGGTAGGGGATAGACCATATGCTGAGAAGAGTTTGTGAGTGTTGGTTAAGAGGACCGGGGATATTAGGAGAGTGGTGGTGCGTTCAGTAAAACTAAGGACTCTGCAGGAGATCAGTCATGTTCGAATTTGAAGGAAGTGGCCATACTGAGATGGTTTTTCACAGTTCAGCGCTGGTGAGTCATCCATGAGATGACAGAGATCCCTGAGGGTCAAGGCAGAGCAGGTGAGGGAAGTCTCAGTGGGAAATGATCCATTTTGAAGACCCCACACTCTGCTCCTCAGCTTGCGAGGAGCAGGTCCAGGCTCCATTAACATCTGGCTTCTAAAGGCTCCTTGATTTCTCCTTGCACCTGCACCCAGTATGAAGACTCCCTTTCCTTCATATTTTGCCCCAAAAGGATTTGGGCATTTTCTAAAAGCAATTTTTAGTGGAGAGCATGAACAACAATAACAAAAATTCCAAAAGTCTAACAATAGATGTTTTCAGAGTATAATCTGCTCATTGAAATTAAAATGTAACTAGAGTTCTGAATGCAAATAAGAGCAGCCTGCAGTCATGGCCCACAGAGGCTCTGCTTCATCTTCCTTAACGTATGTACTCTTATTTCTCTGGTCTGCTTGCTTCGTCTTAATCATATCCATTAATAGATTGGTAAGGCTGTTTCTACTGGTTGGTGAAGTGATGATTCCTCTCCAGTTGTTCTAAAATAGAATTAAGGTCTCACTGGGGGCACACAAAGAGACATATTATGAAAGGAAATTAACAATCCTCCATCAAATCACTAAAAACTTTGGTTAAATGTCTCAGAGATCTACAGAAGAAAGTATTCATATATGCATTTTCCCCTGGTGTGTATTTTTTGTGTGTTTTCCACAATGAGCGTATATTACATTTTCCATAGGTAAAAATAAATTGCATTTCAAAGTAATGAGAAAAAAATACGGTGCTTAAAGATTCATCTAACACAAAACAGAGTAATCAGGTTATCCTGTGCAGAAAATTGCATTCTTGATTCTGGAGTTTTGTGCATTTTCCATAGGTCATCCAGGATATATGTCAGAGCAGTCTATTATTGTTTGTATTATTTGGGACATACACCATTAGAAAGACTTGCAAAAAGCTTTTACTGATTAAATATTTACCAGTAAACACTTGACAACAACTCAACTACCTCTTAAGCATTCAAATAAATGGTGCAAGTGTCCCAGAGGGGAGAAACACAAGGAAATTATAAGTGAAAGCATTTCTAGCAACTCCCTTCCTGCATCCTTTATGACCCTTGGAAAACTAAAGAATATCTGGTCTGCAATATATTTCACACCTTTGTCTTCAAAGCTCAACCTTCATCAACACAGAGCAACAAATTTGCTATTTTTGGAAAACTAAGATAAAGAGTTGCTCCAAAATACAAAAAAATAAAAAATTCAGGAGTTCTACGAAGATCCCACCAAGAAACCCTTCATGCATCCACTCAACATGAATAAATTGGGTACATACACTCTATTAAGCAATATATTTGCTACTAGGAGACTGAGAAAATAAACATCACCCTTATATATTTTATATTTGACTTATATTTATATATATGACATATTTTAGTAGGAAAGATAACATATGCACACAAACAATTAAAACAACACAAGGGAGCCTGTAACCAGCGTCTTAGGAGATCTTCAAAGAAGGTGCCAGGAATAGGAAGTAATCATGTCCTACTGGGAGGGGCCAGAGAAAGTTTCAATTCAGAAATGATGTAAGAATTGAATTTGGAGATATTGTTTCCCAAAGCGGGCTCTTACGGCAAGCAGGTGAGACATTCAAGTATGAGCAGGAAGATAAGCAGGAATCAAATTCATGTTTTGAGAGGACCTGAAGCTTATGCAGTTATCACAACCCTATTTGAGAAAAGAGATACCAAACTTTGTTTTCTTAAATACTAGGAACCTTCCAGGTACATGATGGTCCCTGAAGCTTAAGCTTCCTTAGCCTCACGGGTACATGAGGCCAAGTTTGTTGGGTCAAGCAGACTGAGGGCTAGTCGGTCTCTGTCACTTATTATCTATATGATTTTAGGCAAATCACTTCATTTTTCTAAACATCAGTTTCTTCAAGTAATACCTACTTTATCTACTTGTAGAGTTGGAAATAGCAACACAATTTTCCTTTTGGGGAACCCTACTCTCAGCCAACTTGTCAGGGTCTACCTTGCACTTCATGGGTTGATTATATAGCTTGGCCCCTGAAATAAACACACCCCATTGGGCATGTGGCCCAAGTCAGGCCAATCTGGACTGACATCTCCCTCCACCCTGCCCCCAGGATATTGCTGTAACCAACAGGAATTCTTTTTCCACTGGGGCTGCTAAACTAATAGAACATAAGCCTAGAGCAGCCAGTGGCCAATTGGCTTCCACAGAGGGAAAGCTTGAAGCCAACACAATGGATGGCAGAGCCCACAGACAGAGATAACATCTAATGGCACAGCTGAACTGTGCTGGCCTCAGTTTGAAAAGATTTCTGCCATCTTCAGCCACTAGTGCCCTGACCAATACACTACAATTATGGCAATCCTGTAATTTTTGGATCACCCAGCAAACCTGCTTTCAATTCAATATCTAAACATTTGTTGATCACCTACTATGTGCAAGAATGTGCAAGATGAAGAAACTATTGAGAACTCTCAGGTGCTACATACCACGTGGGCTCACTGGCTTCAACACTGTCCATCCATAATTCTCTCTATTCTATTTTAAAATGCCTATGTCCCCTCATATCTATTATAGTTATGCCTGAGACAAATCAATCCACCATTGTGACTGAAGAAGCTAAATTTACTGATAAAATTGGTCAAACAACAGATGTAACTGTATCTTCCACAGATAATTTAAGATTGTATGGATCATCTTGTGTGGGTTAGGAACAATTCTTGGCCCTAACTCTGTCTCTAATTCTCATCAAAAGCTGGAATTGAAGTAAGCGAGTGACATTACTTTGGGGATAGCTACAAATGCACCACAATTTATTTATCTGGAGTAAATTCTTTGCAAACTTTGGTAATTTAGCTATGGTGATAACACATTACTTATGGCACACTAACAACTGATTAATCTCACAAAAAGAGAGAACCATCAATGTGTAAACAACACAAAACCGCAGATCACATTGTGTGCATGATTCCTGCCATAAAGAGGAAGCTGAACACAAGGACTTTTGTTTGGCACTATGTCTATCACCCAGCAGAGTGCTTGACGCAGGAAGCTCAATCAATGTTTGTTGGACTGAACTGAACCTCATCTACTGTAAACGGATGAAACATTGCTCTCTGCTTTACCAAAGCAAACTGCATACCAGTTTTAAGCTAAAGCCCACCCGTACATTCCTCTGTTTAGAAAACTCACTGGAGCAAATAATATTCCTTATCACCTTCAAAAAATTCTTAGTACTCACAGCCTCGATGATCAATTATTAGCCTAGTCCTTCTCAAACTTAGCTGCAAGCTAGAATCACCTGGGGAGCTTTTAAAGTTTCTGAAGCCCAGGTTGTGCCACAGATCAAGTGAATCAGGGTTGCTGGGAGATAAGACCCAGGTGTCAGTGTTTTTTAAAACCTCCCCCAGATGATTCCGGTGATTCCAATATGCAGTGAAAGTTGAGAAACACTTAGTAGAACAATCTTTATGCACTTCCTGCATTATCTCTGTAACTATATCAAGTTTTTATTTGTAATCTATGCTGCCCTAGTCCAGACCAACACTGGAGTATAATGGTCTCATAAAGGCAGGAATATAATATTAACTTTTGACATGGTCACCTCCAGTGGAATTGCTAGAATCTCAGATACCTCTTAAGATTCAGGAGGAATAATAAGCAGTTTCTGGGGTTTCTTCACACCCTGATTTCTTTTTTAAAGAACTATATAAGCCCTACCCATTCACAGAAATGGACCACTAAAGTCATGGGTATGGTCTCTAACCCTGCTTCCCACACTCCTATAATCACCTCTCTGCTTCCTCTTACCATAGCTCAAAGATTTTAAATTTGAGGGTACCTCAGAATCACCAGGAGGACTTGTGATCACAGATTCCTGGGCCCCACCACTAGAACTTCTGATTCAGTAAGACTGGGATAGGGTTTGGAATCTGCATTTCTAACAATTTCCCAGATGTTGCAGATCCTGCTGATCTGGAGACCACACTTGGAGAACCACTGCCATTGCTGGTTAGATCTGACCCAGACTTGGCTAATAAAATTCCCTTGTTCTTGACTCAGAGGTAAACTCTGAAGACTGATGTATTAGTTTCCTAGGGCTGTTGTAACAAAGGACCACAAATGTGTCCTGGTGCAATTCACACCCTCAGTTTCCATGACTTAAATACAGTTCCTTATATTTGAAAAGTCTCCCTTTTTGAATTACTCTATTCAGATTGGACTGCTGTTATTTGCAACCAAAAGAGTAGTGTCTAAGGGTTGCATCTATGTCTCACCTGTGCTCCAACAGACCATGACTGACTCCTTCCCCTCCTGGCACTACCATTTCTCCAGTTATTGCTGATGTCCAGTCCTTGAGGCCAGCTGTTATTTCTGCTCCTGCTGCATTTTCCTGAAATGAAGAAATGGCTTTCCTTTGGCCATTTTAGATTCTGAAGAGTCCACACAGCAAAACTGCTTGGCATGCTACCTTTTGAAGGATGTCTAGTGATGTATTTCATGTTTTTAACTGTCTTTTTAAAATTACAGCCTTTTTCTCTAGCATAGACTCCCTGGAGCAGGGCTTCTGGGACATCTGAGCATGAACACACCAGGCTACTTTCCAAATATTCTCTATTTCAACTACCATGCAGTGTTTGGAGACTTATTATGCGTACTCAACTTTCTCTCCATTTGAGTACCTTCAGGACACCAGGCCCTTCCTGGAGTGTGAAGGGGTGGCCATTGTTTCTGACTTTGGAGACCCTAAGTTCTGGTTGTTGGAAAGGATCTATACTGGATATTTTCCATTTGACCCTCAGGTCTGATCTCGGGTGGCCTCGGCCTGCAGCGGCTTGAGGGAGGATTTCGGCTCCCTGGCCAGAGATTGAAGTCAGGTGGCAGCAGTGAGAGCACCAAATCCTAGCCACTAGACCACCAGGGACCAGTGACAAGGCCCTGGCCCATCAGCTTTGTAGAAATAAATTTCCACAAAGAGATGAAAGTAGTGAAACAGGTACTGTTTAGTAGGAGGGAAAACGGTACGTGTGAATAGACTCACACGGGCGGACTCAGAGGGTTGCACCCTCATGGTAGTTTGAATCACTTATATGGGGCATTTCTTCTGGGTTCCCTTGGCCAAGCATCCTTCTTTGCCTGGTTCTGAGTCCATATTTGATAGATCTCAGGGTCTTCCCCTGTGTGCATGCGCATCTCTTAACCAAGATGGATTCTAGTGAAGAGGTCTATGGGTAGGTTGATATCACTCCCTTTTTGACTTCAAGGAGTCTTTCTGCACGTGTGTAGTTGAGAAGGTGTCCTTGACTTCAAGAATGAGAAATATGTGGTCTCTTTATCTCTTATCTGGGCAGGGCTCAGCTTCTCCCTCCTGCTATTGTCTTCATCTTGGAGTATCTGTCCACTGGGGACAGACTCCAGCTGCTCAGCCTGGGGCCCATCTATCTCCTGCCTCAGGTCCACCCTCCACAGTCTCCACACTGCCTTGATCCCCAGGAGGTTGCCCCACATGGACTGCATAAATAAGCTTCCTTCCCCTCTGGCTTCTGAATAGGTTTGGCTGAGAAACATGGACAGGAGGTTGGATGAAGGGAGGTGGGGAGAGCAGGACCAGGGTATTTGTTTCCCCAGCTCCCTCCTTAGGGTCACGCTGACTGGCTGCTTCCCTTAGCTCCTGTCAGGAGGCCCTCTCCACAAAGTCCTCTCTGTCTCAGTAACTGCTCTCTCTCCCTGCGCCTTCAAGTCTAAGAATGGTAAGAAGACTCAAACATCTCTAGCCTCAGATACTACACCATCTCTTGCCCACACCTTTAACTCTTATAAGCTTATATATTTGGAATGTGTATCTCTTTCCTGCTGGGTCTCTGACTGATACTGAGATTTGGCCTTACGTAAAGAGCCACTGACCAACTAAAGGCTCATCTACCCCAGGGAAATTCTTGACTCTTGTTTCACCATGTCTCAGTGAGGCAGGAGATAGATGGGCTCCAGGATGAGCAGCTAGAATCTGTCACCTGTGGACAGATACTCCAGGACAAAGATAATAGCAGGAGGGAGGAGAAGCTGAGCCCTGCCCAAATAAGAGATAACAGATCACCACATATTTCTCATTCTTGAGGTCAAGGAGACCTTCCTGAATACACATGCCCAGAAAGGCTCCTTGGGTGTCAAGGGAGGGGGCGCCACCCTATAGTAGGTGATTTCAACCTACCCATAGATCTCTTCTCTAGAATCCATCTTGGCTAAGAGATACGCACACGTGGGAGGACCCTGAGATAAACCAAATACGGACTCAGAACCAGACAAAGCAAGATGATTGGTCAGAGGAAACCCAGAAGAAATGCCCCATATAAGTGATTCAAACTACTGCAAGGGTGCGACTCTCTCTCTGAGCCCGCCCGTGTGAGTCTTTTCACATATACTCTTTTTCCTCCTAACAAACACTACCTGTTTCACTACTTTCCATCTCTTTGTGGAAATTCATTTCTACAAAGCCAATGGGCCAGGGTCTTGTCACTGGTCCTTGGTGGTCTAGTGGCTAGAATTCGGCACTCTCACTGCTGCAACCTGACTTTAATCTCTGGCTAGGGAACCAAAATTCTGCTTCAAGCCGCTTCAGGCCGAGGCCACCTGAGGTCATCAGGAAATGTCAGGGTTGACTACATTTTTCAATATTTTCTTAGACTCACACCTGGTACCCTTGCTTGCTACATGTTGTTCACAATTTTCTATTCCTTCTCTCTTTTGTGTAGCCCAGCGTTTCTCAACCTTGTATGCAGATTAGATAACCTGGGGAGAGTTTCTAGAAATTCTAATGTCCAGGTTGCTGAGGGTGAGACTGTAGGATAAGAAAACAGTACAGTAACTCCCCTACATACAAACTTTCAAGTTGCAAACTTTCAAAGATGCAAACCTGTGTTCCATCAATGTCATGTGTGAGTAAAATTGCAGCTTGCCCTGCATCTCCTATTGCTGACGATCCTTCAGCTCTACCATCTCCCACCTCCTCTCCCTCCTCCAGTCAGTAACCCTTCTTGCCTGTTCATTCGATGCCAGCCCCTGGATGCCAGCTGTTGTACTGTACTACTGTACTTTTCAAGGTACTGTACTGTAAGATTAAAAATGTTTTCTTTATTTTTTGCGTTTTTTTTTGGTATTATTTGTGTGAAAGTATTATAAACCTATTACAGTACAGTACTCTATAGCCGATTGTGTTAGTTGGGTATCTAGGCTAACTTTGTTAGACTGACAAACAAATTGGACTTATGAACACATTCTCAGAATGGAACTCATTCTTTTGTAGGGGACTTACGGTAGATTAATACTTGCTGATTGAGTGAAAGGCAATATATTTGTATAATAATAAAGTAGCAATCAGCATAATGCATACCCATTGATCATGTTAATCAGGAATTTGCATTTCTCTTTTAGTGCTCACTCAGCTTTTACCCTAGTTCTTCATTTGAATATAGGGAATGTGCCAACCTCTTTGGAAGAAAACTATGGTAATTCATTCAGGAAATCATGCCTTGCTTCTCTTCCTTCAACTCTTCCATGGCTTCCCATTGAATTGGAATAAAACTAAACTCCTTATCATGACCCAGGAAACCCAGGTGATCTGCACCACCTCCCCACCTCCCACCCAGACCCCTTCCCTCTCTCTGCCCAAAGATTATCACATCTGGGCACACTAGCCTTCCAAAAGTTTCTAGAACAAGACAAGCTTTTTTCCCAGACTCAGGAACTCTATACTTGCTCTTTTCCCTTCCTCTTCTCTCTTATTGTTATTTCTGCTGTCAAAAAAGAATAAGAGACAGACTCAGACAGAAGTTAAAGCAGTAAAGGAACTATTGCTGTAGGAGAAGACCTCTGTAGAGAGCCAGGCTCCATTTTGAATACAACAAGGCCAGGTGGGGATTTATATCCAAGAAGCAGGGTGGAAGTCAGTGGATGGAAAATTACTAAATTAAACATCAAAGATTAAGGGACTCCTGGAACTGACTTGATAGGATAAACTCTGAGACATATTTTACATTCCATGCCTTCTCTACAAGGTGAGGCTGAAGCTTCTCTCCTAGGACTTTGCCTTAAATCACAACCTTTTAGATTTCTTCCCCATCTTGGTCCAGCTGCCCTCTAGGGAGTCCTCCTGAATGCATACCCTTAATATATTGTTTGTACAGAAATCCTCATCTCAGGATCTGCTTCTAGGAATCCTGACATAACTTACACAGGAACACATTTCTGTTGGGCATATCTGGGTGTAGTATTGCTGGATCAGAGACTATACCTGTGCTCAGTTTTCCAAAGTGGTTGCACCAATTAACCCTCCTAGCAGCTGTTTATGAGAGTTCCAGTTACTTCAGATCCTTGTCAACACTTGCAAAAAGTCTTTTCTTCAATTCCTCATTTTTTTCAATGGGTTAATCTATCTATTTCTTATTGATTTTTAGATGTTCTTTTTTATATTTATTCTTGATATGAGTCCTTTCTAATTATATATATGTATATATATATACATATATATAATAAATATCTAGTCCCATTCTTAATTTTGACATACACAATCATCTGTGAACAATTATCATTTTATTTTACTTTTCTAATTGTTATTTTCCTCTTGCCTTCTGGCCTACCTAGGTCCTCCAATATGATGTTAAGTAGAAATAATTATGGAGAACATCCTTGTCATAGACCCAAATTTGACTTTCATTACTTTGACTTTATATGGGATGTTTGTGGATAAGTTTCTGTAGATATACTTCATTAAATTAAGGAAGTTTCCTTCTATTCCTAATTTGTTAAATTTTGTTTTGTTTTGTTTTCATGATTAAGGATTAAATTTAATCAAATAGTTTTTATGCATCTCTTAAGAGGACCGTATGATTTTTTACCTTCTTTCTGTTAATGTTAAAACTAATCTTGCGTTCCTGGATTCCAACTTGGTTGTGGTATATTATATATTGTTGGATTCAGTTTATTTTCTTTTTTAAGTTTTTACATCTATGTTCATGAGAGATATTGGCAAATAATTTTCCTCTCATAATATCTCTATCAGGTTTGGTATCAAAGTTATTCTGGTTTCATAAATATGTCATGAAGCCCTCCCTCTTTCTCTGGAAAATTTTGTGTGATATTGGGTCCTTGATTCCCTGAATGTTTGGAATAATTTAACTCTGCATTTCTCTTTTTTCTTGGATTTTGACCACTAAACATTCTGGCTGTCTTGGCTACTTTGTGATGTTTTCACATAGATCTTTTCAAAATTTTAAGCAGATTTTATCATTATTCTCAGTAAGATGGTGGTTTGATAGATTACAAGGTCCTATTTTTAGGACCACATATAAATGAAGCATAGATTTTGAACAATGAATGGTTGGAAACATATACACTCTGGTATTTTTTTTTAACATCTTTATTGGAGTATAATTGCTTTACAATGCTGTGTTAGTTTCTGCTTTATAACAAAGTGAATCAGTTATACATACACATATGTTCCCATATTTCTTCCCTCTTGCATCTCCCTCCCTCCCACCCTCCCTATTCCACCCCTCTAGGTGGTCACAAACCACCTAGCTGATCTCCCTGTGCTATGTGGCTGCTTCCCACTAGCTATCTACCTTACGTTTGGTAGTGTATATATGTCCATGCCACTCTCTCACTTTGTCACAGCTTACCCTTTCCCCTCCCCATATCCTCAAGTCCATTCTCTAGTAGGTTTGTGTCTTTATTCCCATCTTACCCCTAGGTACTTCATGCACTCTGGTATTTAATCATGAAGGACTTTGGATTCCAGAGAATACTAAACAATGGGGATCCCTGACAGTTTTTGAGTAGAGAGATAATAGATCAGATCTAGAATTAGGAAAGTAAATGTGGCAATGATGTATGACATGAAAGGAAAAAAAGAACAGGTAGGAGGTTATTACAAAAGTTCACTGAAAACAAATACGAGTCTGCTTAGGAGAACGCCAACAAAAATGTAAAAGACTTCCTTTCAACCAGTGATTCTCAAAGTGGATCATGGAGCAGCAGCAGCTCACCTGGGAACTTTTCATAATGCGAGTTCTCAGCCCTGCTCCAGACCTACTGAATCAGACTGTCTAGGGGAGATGTCCAACAATCTGTGTTCTAACAAACCCTCCACATGGATTCTGATGCTCATTCAATTTGGGAACCACTACTTCAGACCAAATCTAACCTCCCTGACAGCTAGGGATGATTGTATGATGCCAGTTCTGGCCAATGAAACAAAAGAGGAAGTCCACTCAGGGTAATTGTAGGAAAAGTTTCTTTCCTGATAAAAAGGGCAGATGAAGCTGGGGCTGCCCATTTTCCTTCCTCCTATCATGAATGTTGATTGACATTGTGACCAAGAGGAAAAAGGTCTGAGGGCTGAGAAATCCAACAGGTTGAAGATGGCAGGTCAGAAATATCCAAGAGTTGGGGTTCTTGATAACAGTAATTTGCCTCCCACCAGCCCCAGACTGTCTACCTTTACCTAATTAAATGCATTGATCATTCAATTCGCTAGTAACTGGGCATTCTGCTGCTCATAGCGAATGGATTCCTAACTGATACCTGTGTCAAGTTTATAGCTGGCATCTAGTAGGAGATCATAAGTGATAGTTCCACTTGACAAAATCAGGAAGAAAATTGTAATCTGTTTATTTAACCCATTTCTGCAGAAGACATATCTGCTAAGCATTTTTTTCTCCCATGGAGATCACAGCTTTGAGTAACATTCTACTGTTGCTTAATACCTTGGACAGTGAAGGCAGTTTTGAATGTTATAAAGAATTTCTTTACTGGATGAAGGCACTTCTGTATGTGAGCCCAGAAAGCAAGGTATCATAGTGCCATCTCCTTGGAATTACCATTTGCCTTGTTCTCATTCAGAAAGGGGAAATCCACTGGGAATAAAAGTCCCACCAATTAATTCTCACCAGAGACAAGTCTGTTCATCCCTAATTCCTGCTGTCAAGGTACGTCACTGAATACTAATTCTTGCTTTCCCAGGACTTTGTGGAATAAGAGAATGGCGATTTCTGGCAGAGAAGACAATTCCACAGCACAGTGGGCTGTGCGTGGCAGCTTCCTCCCAAAGCAGGACTGGCTCAATTACTCGGAACTCTATCTCCAAGTGTGTTCCAGATGGCAGCAGAGACCTCTCCAAGTCTCAAACATGCTTGGGTGGCATTTATGTCTTGTGTGTGACAACCCTGTTCTAGAGGGACTGACTCACAATGCACAACAAAATACTCTAGTGGGAAACATCAGCTGAGTTGCTCACAAGGAGACTGCCTGGGGGGCATCACCCACATATCCAGCTCCTTGCTCCAAATTTCTGCTTTGAGGTGTAGGTACCATTTTGGGTCTCAAGCAGGTTTTTCTGTGAATGGGTACAAATTCTGAATCACCTCCACAGGGAGTTTTTTGGCACTGACCACCCTGTTTAAATTTACAAACTTCCTCCAAACTCTCACATGCATACTCCCGCAACTTTGCTTTATTTTTCACTTAGTACTTATCACCATATGGCATACTATCTGCTTTACTTATTCAAGTTTTTATTGTCTTTCCTCCTCCACTAGATTTTAAGGTTTATGAGAGCAGTGATTTTTGCCTGTTTTGCTCATGGCTATATCCACAATATTTAGGGAAGTACCTGGCATGTAGTAAATGCTCAATAAATGTTCAAGGATGGATGTTTCTAAAGTGATTGTCTGACAGGTCCTGGAAAATGTCGTACCTTTTTCCTGCCCTTTACCATTGTTTCTCTAAAGTATAAGCCTTAGAGGATATTAGGCTTCAGATTCTGTTACGGTTTACTCCATATCAATAGAAACTGGTTGAATAATGATAATGATTAATAATATCTATTCTTTTAGGGCTCACTATGTAACAGGTGAATGCTGAGTGCTGAGATACATTATCTTATTTAATTCTCAGACAATTCTAACAGCTTTAGCTCCATTTTATCAATGAGAAAAAGGAGGCTTAGTATCTCAGACGACTCATTCAAGCTCTCCCAGCTCATCAGTGGCAGAGCTGGGATGTGAATTTGGGACTATCTGACTCCAAAGCCCAGGCTTTTACCTGTCACCTCATTGGAGAACAGCTTCAGCATTAGTTGACACATTTATGTTACCCTGATTTCTCCTCCTCTCTTACTAAAATATAGGTATTTTTTGTGTGAGCCCTGGAATCAAATGACGGAATAGAGATGCTTTTTCCAGAGCTCCCTCCTGCCTGGAAAGAGTGAGAGCAAGAGAGGGAGAGAGAGAGAGAGAGAGAGAGAGAGAGAGGGAGGGAGAGAGAGAGAAAGAGAACTACTTGGCAGAAGCGAAGTTCTAACTAAATGTTGATTCTTTAGGTGTTGATGTACCTTCCAAAAGAAGAACGTAAAAGCATTTTATGTAGAATGAACGTATTTCAGCAAAGTTTATTTTAAAAAAAATAGTATCAAGGCAGACTGTCTTAAAGGTCCTATTTCCTGAAAAATCCTAATTATAATTAGACATTAGCACAAATCTTAGAATTAGTAATAATAATAGTGGCAAGTGCTTAAATAGTGCTTATTTATATGTAGGCTTAAAATCTGCAACAACCCTATGAGCAGGCAGAGAGGTACACTCAGGTTTAACCAGCTGCCTTTGAGGAAATGGCCAACGCTGCTCACCACCACCCCCAACATTGTTTCCTTTGTAGTTTGTGCTCCAGCAGCACCTAGATGGCACACAGGTCCTCAATTACCCTCTGTCATTTCATGCTTTTACACCTCCACTCATACAGTTCTCACTTGGAAATGCTGTTCCCGTCTTGTTGGCACTGGGAACTCCTATTTGTCGTTTAGGGTTCTTTCCTCTTGGGTGTTGTGTTACTTCCCCTAAGAAGCCATCCTTAACCCTCTTCGTCTTAGTTAACTTTTTCTCCACTGTTCACTCAGACACACTGTCCTTACTTGTGTAATACACATGGAGCAGTCAATTTCCTTCCTTAGAGTGTAAGCCTCATGAGGGAAACAGTGAAGCCACTTCCATCTTTGCAACGAACAACACCTGGTGTACTGCCTGGAACAAGAATGTTACAGAACTGAGATGAAATCAAAGGGGCTACAATGAAATACATTGTAGCATGACCAGTCATGGAATCAAGGAAGCCTACTAACTAATATTATACCCAAAGTGTTAGACATCCATAATTCCTCCCCCCTGGATGCTCTCAGATACTATCTTTGCAAATTTTTTGAGTCTGTAATTTTTGAGCATGTGCAATGGCTATAACAGTGTTGTGTAGGAAAAAAAAAGTCTTCCTTCTGTGTTTCTCCTTTGCTCTAACACTACTATCACACTCACATTTCTGACACCAGATGTGTATGGGTTTTCCCCAACCAAACAATTCTCTGTGACTCAAGCTGGGTGTCTTACAATTTAACTCAATTTTGATACTATTTACCTGGAGATAGCATCAGATCCCACAGGATAAGAACTCAGTCCCACAAGGCTTCTCCCACCCCACTTCAGGCCACAGACTCAAGTCACAAGTTGCTTCTGACTGATTGGCTATAATTCTGAGGTTCCCACGACCTCCTCCTTGGGTTTGATTAGTATCTAGAGCAGCTCACAGAATTCAGGGAAACAATTAGGTTACCAGTTTATTAAAAGATATGATAAAGGATAGAGATGAAGAGATACATAGAGTGAGGTGTGGTAGGGTTCCAAGTTCAGGAGCTTCTGTCCCTGTGGAGTTGGGGTGTGTTACCCTCCTGGTATGTGGATGTGTTCATCAACCTGGAAGCTCTCCAAACCCTATACCATTGGGATTTTACAGAAGCTTCCTTACATTGGCATGATCAATTATTAACTCCATCTCCAGTCTGTCTCCCCTCTCTGAAGAGTAGAGATTAAAATTCTAAGGTTCTAATCATGTCTTGGTCTTTCTGATGATGAACCCTGATCCAGGACCCCACCCAAAGACACCTCATTAGAACAAAAGATGCTCCTACAGCTCTTATCAATTAGGAAATTCCAAGGGTTTTAGGAGCTCTGTGCCAGCAACAGTGATGAAGACCAAATATATATTTCTCATTATAAATTGCAATATCACAAATGTGTTAAGCATAATCAGGGTAAAAGTGAGGTATAAACATGGTCTTTGAACTACTCTGCATCAAAGGAAAAATGACCAAATAGAAGGGCCCAGGGGGCTGCAATCTGTTTATTCCCTGGCCTAAGTCTCTAGCAGGTGGTGCTGAACACTGCATATAGGAAAGAAACTCCTTTGACTCTCCCACAGGAAACACTTCAAACCCAATGCTTTAATTATTTTAGGTGTAGACTGAAGAATTCCTTCCCGTGGGCTTCCCTGGTGGCGCAGTGGTTGGGAGTCCGCCTGCCGATGCAGGGGACACGGGTTCGTGCCCTGGTCCAGGAAGATTCCACATGTCGCGGAGCGGCTGGGCCCGTGAGCCATGGCCGCTAAGCCTGCATGTCCGGAGCCTGTGCTCCGCAACGGGAGAGGCCACAGCAGTGAGAGGCCCGCGTACCGCAAAAAACAAAAAGAAAAAAGAAAGAAAAAAAAGAGAATTCCTTCCCTGGATCTCAGACACACCACATTGGAACATTACAGCCAAGAGACAAGCTGACTGACATTTTAATGGATTTCTCTGCAACAGGTTTGCCGAAGTGCACCTATCCACAGCCAACCAGGTATGCAAAAGGCTTAGCCTGGGTACAAAAACCTTTCCAGCATTTTTCTAGAAACCATCTCTGTGAAGATGATGATAGAATACTGTCTAAGTGTCTGAAGCTCCAAAGGTTCTACTCAAGGCAGAGACAGTGTGTTTATTAAACAGAGGAAAGTTTAGTTTAGGATTATTGGAAGACAGCCAAGTACCCAGGATCTTTAAGGCTTGACTTCTTTGGGAAAAATATTTAAATGAAATGAGCCTTTTGTGTGATGAATGGGTTAACCCACCTTTCCAAATTTCCAACTCTATAATCTGCTGTGAATCTCATGTCAAGGTCACCTCTCTGCCCTCAACACATGGGAGCGGCTCTTCGTCTTGGACCAAGACCTAACTACCATTGGAAAATGGTGAATTCAACAAAGCTGAGCAGGTTTCTTTATAATGGAACTTCACGAAGTCTTCACTCTCCATGATGTGTACAGAGTATGCAGTATTTCCCAAGATGATTTAACCATGGAATCACTGTCTTCCTTTTCCGTGGAGTATTTCATGGGGCTATTGAGCCACAAGTGCATAATTTGGTATAATCAAAAATTTGATCTCATGTTTAAAGACCTAATGCTAAGAGCAAGAAGCCTGACACAAAAGATTACATACTGTATGATACCATTGATATGAAATGTCCAGAATAGGCAAATCAATAGAGAAAGAAAGCAAATTATTATCTACCAACGGATAGGGTGAAAGCAGTGGGGAGTGAGATGTGACTGCTTGCAGGTAAAAGGTTTCTCTTGAGGTGATGAAATATCCTAAAATTAGATTATGGCAATGATGGCATAATTGTATAAATATACTTTATTTTTTAATTTGAATTCTATTTTTTGTATTTTATTTTATACAGCAGTTTCTTATTAGTTATCCATTTTATATATATTAGTGTATATATGTCAATCCCAATCACTCAATTCATCACACCACCACCACCACCCCCGGCACCTTACCCCCTTGGTGTCCATACATTTGTTTTCTACATCTGTGTCTCTATTTCTGCCCTGCAAACTGGTTCATCTGTGCCATTTTCTAGGTTCTACATATATGCATTAATATACGATATTTATTTTTCTCTTTCTGACTTACTTCATTCTGTATGACAGTCTCTAGATCCATCCATGTCTCTACAAATGACCCAGTTTCGTTCCTTTTTATGGCTGAGTAATATTCCATTGTGTATATGTACCACATCTTCTTCATCCATTCATCTGTCAATGGGCATTTAGGTTGCTTCCATGACCTGGCTATTGTAAATAGTGTGGCAATGAACATTGGGGTGCATGTGTCTTTTTGAATTATGGTTTGCTCTGGGTATATGCCCAGGAGTGGGATTGCTGGGTCATATGGTAATTCTATTTTTAGTTTTTTAAGGAGCTTCTATACTGTTCTCCATAGTGGCTATATCAATTTACATTCACACCAACAGTGCAAGAGGGTCCCCTATTCTCCACACCCTCTCCAGCATTTGTTTGTAGATTTTCTGATGATGCCCATTCTAACCGGTGTGAGGTGATACCTCATTGCAGTTTTGATGTGCATTTCTCTAATAATTAGTGACGTTGAGCAGCTTTTCAAGTGCCTCTTGGCCATCTGTATGTCTTCTTTGGAGAAATGTCTATTTAGATCTTCTGAGCATTTTTTAAATGGCTTGTTTGTTTTTTTAATATTGAGCTGCATGAGCTGTTTATATATTTTGGAGATTAATCCTTTTCCATTGAGTCATTTGCAAATATGTTCTCCTATTCTGAGGGTTATCTTTATGTCTTGTTTATAGGTCCCTTTGCTGTGCAAAAGCTTTTAAGTTTCATTATCTCCCATTTGTTTATTTTTGTTTTTATTTCCATGACTCTAGGAGGTGGGTCAAAAAAGATCTTGCTGTGACTTATGTCAAAGAGAGTTCTCCCTATGCTTTCCCCTAAGAGTTTTATAGCGTCCAGTCTTACATTTAGGTCTTTAATCCATTTTGAGTTTATTTTTGTGTATGGTGTTAGGGAGTGTTTAATTTCATTCTTTTACATGTAGCTGTCCAGTTTTCCCAGCACCACTTACTGAAGAGACTGTCTTTTCTCCATTTTATATCTTTGCCTCTTTTGTCATAGATTACTTGATCATATGTGCTTGGGTTTATCTCTGGGCTTTCTATCCTGTTCCATTGATCTAAATTTCTGTTTTTGTGCCAGTACCACATTGTCTTGATTACTGTAGCTTTGTAGTATAGTCTGAAGTCAGGGAGTCTGATTCCTCCAGCTCCTTTTTTCCCCTCAACATTGCTTTGGCAATTCAGGGTCTTTTGTGTCTCTGTTCAAATTTGAAGATTTTTTGCTCTAGTTCTGTAAAAACTGTCATTGGTAATTTGATAGGGATTGCATTGAATCTGTAGATTGCTTTGGGTAGTATAGTCATTTTCACAATATTGATTCTTCCAATGCAAGAACATGATATATCTCTCCATCTGTTGGTGTCATCTTTGATTTCTTTCATCAGTGTCTTATAGTTTTCTGAATACAGGTCTTTTACCTCCTTAGGTAATTGTATTCCTATGTATTTTATTCTTTCTGTTGCAATGGTGAATGGGATTGTTTCCTTAATTTCTCTTTCTGATCTTTTGTTGTTAGTATATAGGAATGCAAGAGATTTCTGTGCATTAATTTTGTATTCTGTAACTTTACCAAATTCATTGATTAGCTCTTGTTGTCTTCTAGTGGCATCTTTAGGGTTATCTAAGTGTAGTATCATGTAGTATAATTCCAATTTGGATTCCTTTTATTTCTTTTTCTTCTCAGATTGCCATTGCTAGGACTTCTAAAACTATGTTGAGTAATAGTGGTGAGAGTGGGCATCTTTGTCTTCTTCCTGATCTTAGAGGAAATGCTTTCAGTTTTTCACATTGAGAATGTTTGCTGTGGGTTTGTCATATATGACCTTTATTAGGTTGAGGTAGGTTCCCTCAATGCCCACTTTCTGGAGACTTTTTATCATAAATGGGTGTTGAATCTTGTCAAAAGCCTTTTCTGCATCTATTGAGATGATCATATGGTTTTTATTCTTCAGTTTGTTAATATGGTGTATCACATTGATTGATTTTAGTATATTTGAGAATGCTTGCATCCCTGGGATAAATCCCATTTGATCATGGTGTATGATCGTTTCAGCATGTTGCTGGATTCTGTTTGATAGTATTTTCTTGAGGATTTTTGCAACTATATTCATCAGTAATATTGGTTTGTAATTTTCTTTTCTTGTAGTATCTTTGTCTGGATTTGGTATCAGGGTGATGGTGGCCTCATAGAATGAATTTGGGAGTGTTCCTTCCTCTGGAATTTTTTGGAAGACTTTGAAAAGTGTGGGTGTTAGCTTTTCTATAAATGTTCAATAGAATTTGCCTGTGAAGCCATCTCATCCTGGACTTTTGTTTGTTGGAAGATTTTTAATCACAGTTTCAATTTCATTACTTGTGACTGGTCTGCTCATATTTTCTATTTCTTCCTGGTTCAGTCTTGGAAGGTTATACTTTTCTAAGAATTTGTCCATTTCTTCCAGGTTGTCCATTATATTGTCATAGAGTTGCTTGTATTTGTCTCTTATGATGTTTTGTATTTCTGTGGTGTCCATTGTAACTTCTCCTTTTCATTTCTAATTTTATATATTTGAGTCCTCTCCCTCTTTTTTTGATGAGTTGGCTAAAAGTTTATCAATTTTGTTTGTCTTCTCAAGGAACAAGCTTTTAGTTTTATTGATCTTTGCTATTGTTTTCCCTATTTCTATTTCATTTATTTCTGCTCTGATCTTTATGATTTCTTTCCTTCTACTAGACTTGGGTTTTGTTTCTACTTCTTTCTCTAGTTGTTTTAGGTGTAAGGTTAGGTTGTTTATTTGAGATTTCTCTTCTTTCTTGAGGTAGGCTGGTATTACTACAAACTTCCCTCTTAGAACTGCTTTTGCTACATTCCATACATTTTGGATCATCATGTTTTCATTGGCATTTGTCTCTAGGTATTTTTTTATTTCCTCTTTGATTTATTCAGTGATCTTTTGGTTGTTTAATAATGTATTGTTTAGCCTCCATGTGTTTGTGTTTTTTACATTTTTTTCCCTGTAATCTATTTCTAATCTCATAGCATTGTGGTCAGAAAAGATGCTTGATATGATTTCAATTTTCCTAAATTTACTGAGGCTCGAGTTGTGACCCAAGATGTGATCTATCCTGGAAAATGTTCCATGTGCACTTGAGAAGAAAGTGTAATCTGCTGTTTTTGGATAGAATGTCCTATAAATATTGATTAAATCTATCTGGTCTATTGTGTCATTTAAAGCTTTTGTTTCCTTATTAGTTTTCTGTCTGGATGATCTGTCCATTGGTGTAAGTGAGGTGTTAAAATACCCCACTATTATTGTATTACTGTTGATTTCCTCTTTTATAGCTGTTAGCATTTGCCTTATGTATTGAGGTGCTCCTATATGGGGTGCATATATATTTATAATTGTTATATCTTCTCTTGGATTGATCCCTTGATCATTATGTAGTGTCCTTCCTTTTCTCCTGTAACATTATTTTAAAGTCTATTTTATCTCATATGAGTGTTGCTACTCCAGCTTACTTTTGATTTCCATTGGCATGGAATATATTTTTCCATCCCCTCACTTTCAGTCTTTATGTGTCTCTAGGTCTGAAGTGGGTCTCATGTAGACAACATATTTACAGGTCTTGTATTTGTATCCATTCAACAAGCCTGTGTCTTTTGGTTAGAGCATTTAATCCATTCACATTTAAGGTAATTATTGATATGTACCTATTTATTACCATTTTCCTAATTGTTTTTAGATTGTTTTTGTAGGTCCTTTTCTTCTGTTGTGTTTCCCACTTAGAGAATTTCCTTTAGCATTTGTTATAGAACTGGTTTTGTGGTGCTGAATTCTCTTAGCTTTTGCTTGTCTCTAATGCTTTTAATTTCTCCGTCGAATCTGAATGAGATCCTTGCTGGGTAGAGTAATCTTGGTTGTAGGTTCTTCCCTTTAATCCCTTTAAATATAGCATGCCACTCCCTTCTGGCTTGTAGAGTTTCTGCTGAGAAATCGGCTGTTAACCTTTTGGGAGTTCCCTTGTATGTTATTTGTCATTTTTCCCTTGCTGCTTTCAATAATTTTTCTTCGTCTTTAATTTTTGCCAATTTGCTTACTATGTGTCTCAACGTGTTTCTCCCTGGGTTTATCCTGTATGGGACTCTCTGCACTTCCTGGATGTGGGTGGCTATTTCCTTTCCCATGTTAAGGAAGCTTTCGACTGTAATCTCTTCAAATATTTTCTTGGGTCCTTTCTCTCTTCGCCTTCTGGGACCCCTATAATGCAAATGTTGTTACGTTTAATGTTGTTTCAGAGGTCTCTTAGTCTGTCTTCAATTCTTTTCATTCTTTTTTCTTTAGTCTGTTTCGCAGCAGTGAATTCCACCATCCTGTCTTCCAGGTCACTTATCCATTCTTCTGCCTCAGTTATTCTGCTATTGATTCCTTCTAGTGTAGTTTTCATTTCAGTTATTATATCATTCATCTGTGTTTGTTTGTTCTTTAATTCTTCTAGGTCTTTATTAAACATTTCTTGCATCTTCTCGATCTTTGCATCCATTCTTTTTCCGAGGTCCTGGATCATCTCCACTGTCATTATTCTGAATTCTTTTTCTGGAAGGTTGCCTATCTCCACTTCATTTAGTTTTTTTTCTGGGTTTTTTTCTTGTTCCTTCATCTGGTACATAGTCCTCTGCCTTTTCAGTCTATCTTTCTGTGAATGTGGTTTTCATTCCATAGGCTACAGGATTGTAGTTCTTCTTGCTTCTGCTGTCTGCCCTCTTGTCTATAAATATACTTTGAAACCATGGAATTCTACACTTTAAATTGTATGGACTTCATGATATGTAAATTATATGTCAACAAAGCTGTTACTTTTTTTTACAAAGACCCTATAAAGATCATTTCACTCTTACCAATTAAAGTAGTTCTTTTTTTCCCTTTCCCCTTCTTTTTTTTAATCTCTTTTCCCTCTACAAACTTTTTTGGTCTGCTGCACCAATTCAGTACCTTTCATTATTTTCTAAGGCTAATTTTACTAATAAGGAATATATGTACTCATTTAAAAATTATAATGAATGCTGAAAAGTGTAAAATGAAAAATAAATCTTCCATTTCTCTCTGAACCTCTGTCCCAGTCTTAGAAGTAATTGCTGTCTCTTTAGAAATTGTTTACACATTTGCAGTCTGTAACCAAATGGTGTCTATATTTTTACACAAATTGGACCACACTCGATTCTGCATCTTGTTTGTCTCACTTAGTGGTACATTTTGGAGATCTTTTTGTGTTTGTACATATAGACAAATTACATCTTTCCAACAGCCGCACAGTGTTCATTGAATATTTATGCCATATGTATACTGTCAGTTCCCTATTAAGAGATATTGAGATTGTTTCCAGATGTGACTGGTTTTTATTTTTTATGTTTTACTATTACAAACTATACTGTAATAAATATTTTTGTGGGTTGGTTCATGTAAGATAATTACTAGGAAGTGTTCAGAGGTTAAAACCCATGTGCCTTTGGATGTTGTTAAATGTGACTAGGTTGCCTTGCAAAATCATGCCCCCACATACAATCCCTCCTCAGGGGATAAGATGAGAGAGCTGGCATGGATTTTTAAAACTATCTTAGCCCTGGACAAGTTCTACCCTTTCTCATCCCTTACCCCCAACCACACCCAAGTAGTGCCCAGGCTAAAGTCTTGTACCAATACTGTAATGATGTGTTTTATTCTTGGAATGCAACCTTCTTCACTGGAGGATGCTCACTTTATTCTGTTCTCTGTAGTTTTCCTGCTTGACACCGGGCCTTGCACCAGAGACACAATCAATAGGCAAATGGGCCATTACTGCCCTGTCCAAGAAAGGGTCATGTCAGCTCATGTTCTGATTTTATGATCCTCTGACTGATGGTCTTAGTTCTCTCTTTGCATTCCTGCTTAACTTCTGACAACTTCTGTCACTGCATCAACTTAAGTAACTAGTGGGGATGGTGGCAGAAGATGGTGTCAGCCATGTGTGAGGCTTTGCGTATTTGCATGTGTGAAGGGGTACAGAGGGGCATGGAGGTGGGCATAATACTAAATGGCTATTTTTGAGTTTTCAGGGAATCAATAAAAATATGACTAGAATAACATTGTGAACATTTTAGCTCTCTTACAGATGGTTTGATACAACTAAAAGGGATGTGGTTTTAGCTGTGATGTAGGGTTGTCACTCTTAAGAAAGAACCCTTGTAGAATAGAAAAATCCAAGCCTGTCTAAGGCTAACCACACTTACACTATCAGAATCAGGCCCAGTTGTATTACACTCTTAGATTATTGAAAGTGCCCTGATTCTACCCCCTTTATCATATTACCTTTCTCTGGAGTCAAATTTCCATCCCCCAGCTACAATAGAGTTTTGAGACTCATTAACATAAGTGTTCTGGAAGTGAAATCAGATGAAGAGTATAAATACTTCCTCTTCTTTCTTTCTTTTTTTTTTTTTTTTTTTGCGGTACGCGAGCCTCTCACTGCCGTGGCCTCTCCCGTGGCGGAGCACAGGCTCCCGACGCGCAGGCTCAGCGGCCATGGCTCACGGGTCCAGCCACTCCGTGGCAGGTGGGATCCTCCCAGACCGGGGCGCGAACTCGTGTGCCCTGCATCGGCAGGCAGACTCTCAACCACTGCGCCACCAGGGAAGCCCAATACTTCCTCTTCTTAAGCTTTGCATCAGATTAGCTCCATAGAAACACTTAATAAGAATTAGCTTATTCACTTCTCAAAACAACCCGAAGATACAGAGACTGTAATTATCCCCATTTTACAGAGACGAAAACAGAGACAGAGAAATGAAGTAACTGTCCTGACCTGATATTTCTAGCAAGTGGTGGAACTAGCTATCAATCTCAGGTGAGTGTGACATGCATGAAGCCTCCAAACCACAGGGATGTGTGGTGCCCTAACGTGGCTTTTCCTCAGCCCTGTCTCTGAGAATGTCTTCTTTCCACAGCTGGACCATCTCCACCCTCACCCTGTGTGCCACACCACCCAGCCCCTGATTCCAGTCCTAATAGTCCCAGCACAGGGTTCAGAAGTCAATATAAATTCCTCCTGGCGGCTGGTACAGCTCACACTGAACCCAGGAATTTTCTCAGCACACATCCTTTTTCATGTCCTTCAGCATCTGCCTGAGATGCATCCCAGCGATGTACTGGGCACCTCCACTTCATCCATCTGATTGCTCCCAACTTCTCCCAACCTCCCAGCTCTCCCTGCAGGACTCTGGATATCTGGACTGCAGGCTTTTTCTCTTGTTTTTGCTACACCGGGTCTTAGCTGCAGCATGCAGGATCTTCCTTACGGCATGCATGCAAGATCTAGTTCCCCAACCAGGGATCGAAGCCAGGCCCCCTGCATTGAAGTGTGGAGTCTTACCCACTGGACCACCAGGGAAGTCCCTGGATTGCAGGTTTTTAGATGGTGAGAAACAGTCACTGTCAGAACTCTTCCACCTCCTAGCAGGCACTCCAAACCAGCTCCTGTTCCTGCTGCTGCCTTGTTACTTGTTACCCTGGTTTCTCACTGGACTTTCTCTTGATGCCTACAGGGTGGGTCTTCTCCCCAGAACCTGCTTCACCTCAGGAGTGGAACTGGTTCTAAGCCCAGACCTTCTTGGTCTGGCTATTTCTGCTGTACTTGAGTGGTCCTCATACATGCAAGTTCTGACATATACTATCATACTGATTCTTACGTACCCCACACCTCCACTTCATAAGTCAAAGGCAAGAAAGGTCATAGATTCTTTGGCCTTTCCCAGCCCAAAGAATGTGTACCTCCAAGAAGATGGGTGATTCAAGGAAGGAAGGCCAGACAAGAATAGATAAAATGAGTCAATTTCTGAGGCCTTGTATAAGTGACATCATAAGAAGTTTAAGTCCTCACAGGGGTCCTAATGGGTATTCCCATCAACAGACCAAAGAGATGTGGGCAGTGTGGGGGGAGGGATGGGAAGAATCATGGGAAATGAGGAAAGGCTGCCTGTCTTGGGTGAGCCCCAGGAACACTTCAGAGCACAGTTTCTCATCCTCAACAGAAGGCTGTGACTCCTGCCCTTCCTTTTGCATGAGCTTGTCATGAAATCCATGACACTGGTAGTGAAAGTGGTTTGTCAATTCTAAAACAGTGGTCAGTAATGAAGTATTGCTGATTTTCTGAAATTAACGATGTTAAATGAATTAGAAGTCCAGGGGTGACAAGCCCTACAAGAAATAAACATCATTTTTTAAATTTTTTATTGAGGTATAGTTGATTTGTAATGTTGAAATATCATTTTCTTAATCAGCATAATTGTGGTTTGGACTTATTTGGTACCTAAATGACTCATATGAGTATGCCTGCCATGGTATGTTTTAGATTCTTTCTTTAGACTAAGCTGAATTTGTCTTTAAAAAACAAAATGGAAAAGCATTTTAAGAACAATTGCTTTGGTCCTACTCTTAGTCTATTCATATTTCTGCTTTAAAAATTAAAGGAGAAAGTATCTGGGGAATAATTAAACTGAATCTGGTGGGATATTTCACCCCGATGGGAGAGTAGATGGAATTGGGGGATTTGAAGTAGCCCTAAGAATATAATACTATGCTACTGAGCTACAAAAATCCTGCCTGATTTGTAAATTTGTGTTTCCATGGCAACGCAAGTGTATAGTTAAATAATCCTCAGTTGTCTACGACTGAATTCTAGCAACTCGTCCTAAACCTTCATCCTATTCTAATCCCACAGCTGTTGCCATGGAAATGATCAGATAAGATTCAGTCCTGGAGGCAGATGGGCTGGTGGTGGAAGCTAAGTCCTGGCCTACATACATTGCTCCCTGAAATACTAGGTTTTGTTTTGATTTGTTTTTTTCCAGTCTTTGAACCACAGAAAGCAGCTGTCTCCAGTGAGAGGTTAATGTAGAATGATGCCACGAAAGTCATTCGTGGGGTCTGGGCATCTGGAACAAATGAGAAAAAACCGATTCCAAAATACATCTGAGGAATGGAGAAATTGGAAATGTGTTTCTTTGACTCATTTTTGAAAACTTGCTCTGAAAGATCATCACACCAGGGGTTTTCTCGTGGAAGTCCGCATCCCAGAAGTGATTTCCACAGGCTGTGTCCCCACCCCAGGAGGAGGGTGGGTCACACCAGGCCACTCCCTGGGCTTTGCCAGTGCAGGAGGGGCAGTTCATTCTTCATTGTGCATGCGCGCTTTCATTTTTCATGGTTGATGGGAGTTTATCGTGTGCCTCCAGCGTTCAGTTTGGTTGTGTCAGCAATGTCCTGAAGAATTTGTGATGTCTCGAATAGCATCCTTTTATCATGTGCATTCTTGCAAACAGATTGTTTGGGGAGAGCTAAAATTTAAATAATTGTTTCTAGGTAATATCCCAATGAAGTTATGTTTTGTTTAAAATAGAAAGACGTATACCTTGCCTCTTTAGTTTGAACAGTGTCATTTCATATGCCGTGATGTCTTTGCCAGATACTTCACTCAGGGAGGTGAAGCCAGCTCTCAAAGCAATTGTGCCTTTCACTAAGGCAGATTCCCTGCAATGTGTGAGCCCTGATACGTCATATGAGAACAGGACAAACCTCAGAGTAAAATTTACTGAATCCTAGAAGCAGAAGAGGACTTGCAGGGTCTCAGGCTGTTCAATTACTGGGAAAAGTTTTCAGATGAAGAAACTGAGGCCAAGGTTTCCAATGCCTCACAGTTTAGGGCTCATGCATTTACATCTGGGACCCTTCCCACTCTGTCTCTGGTTTAACAAAGGATCCAAGAGTTCTGTCTAGCTTTACTTTCAGTCTCCTTAACCCAGGCAGCTCCAGCTGAATTCCTGTACTGTAGTTTTTATTGCTTATTCCCTTTTAGAAGTTTTATTCGTATATGCTCTATATAATTTCATAAATTTTCACTTACATATAATTTGTTCAATAAACACCTGTTGAATGAATATCTGTGTTATATGATTGGAGACAGTGCAGAGGATTTGGAATAAGAAGCCACTATTGATCTTGCTCTGTATGACTCCTTTCACCATAGGTACAGAGCCAGAGAGTGACAGCTTTTAGAACCTGCTTAGCACTTTTTGGGCAAGTTGTACATTTTAGGAGGTAAAGGCTATGCTTTTCGATGACACTAAGTAGAATTTCATTCTTGCCCTTCTTCTCTCAGCTTCCATAATTGTAAATAATGTTGAAGAGAGACAAGAGCTGAATCATTTCTCACATGAAAAAAAAAAGTGAAAAATTTGAACTGAAAGCTTGCCATTCTCCAGCGGACTTCTGTGATTCTCACCAGCGCTAAAAGGTTGCATTCTCTTTCACTGAGCAAAAATGTAGCTACATTACCTACCATTTATGCCTAAATGGAGCACGAACCAATGCAGATAGCCTTCTGGTGCCTGGTGTGCTCTTCTGATCAGCATTCCACTCCTTGTGTTAATTCAAGCTTTGGGGACACCCTGTTCTCCTGTCGCTGAGGTCTATCTATTTTCAAAGAATACTTTTCATGTGCAAGAATGTGTACTTGTTACCATGGTGAGGAATCATGTCACTTCCACAACTATGAGAAGTTCTGAGTTGGAAGTTCGCAGTGAATTGGAGGAAAAACAGTTCCACATGTGGCCATGCCAAGTGTCCCTCTTCAAATTCTCCCTCTCCAGACCCAATCAGGTTACAAATTCCCACTAATGTACCTCTGAATATCTCTCAACTTGACCCTCTCCCAAGCCACCATCACCTCTAAGGCAATTATAGTGGCCTTGATTTGTCTCCCAGATCCCCTCTTAGTCCCATTCAATGCAGAACCAAAGCAATGTTTTAAAAAACCTAAATCTGAATGTGTTCCTGTCTTGTTCAAAACCTTTCAATGACTCATCTCTGACTTGGATTAAAATCCAAAACCCTAGCATGGCTCTGCATGAGTAGCCCTCTTCCCACATCCCCAGTGCAGCCTGGAGCCACCTCCTCTGCAATTCTCACATCCCAGCCACATACCCAGAGGTCCCCCACATGCACACGATGCCCGGAGCACTCCTCCTGCTGCCCCTTGCTCCAGAATGACTTCTATTCACCCTTCAGCCTTAACTGAAACAGCACTTCCCAAAACAAGCCTTTGCTGAGCTCCCAGATTAGTGTGGGTCTGATTCATAAACTTTCCTTGCACAGTGTACGTGTATTTAGAGGAATTTATCACAACCGTAACCACATAGCCTCGTGTAAAATACTTTACCTGTAGTCCCTCCTAGAATTAAGTTCCAGGAAGACAAAGGCTGTATTTGTCTTGTGCATCTTGGTCTCCCAAGTGCCTGGCACAGATGAGGTGCCTAAAAAGTAGCAGGTAAAATAATGAAGGAATAACACTGGCTAAATGGAAGGTGAGAATGGTTATTGGCATTGAGAAGGTTTGGGCGGTAAAAGGCAGATTATTTGAAAGATCACTGATGTTTAAGAATGGATATGAAATAAGGGGCACCATTGGGTCCAGTTCAAATATTGAGCATCTATATGTGCCAGACCCTGAGCCAGACACATCTCTTCCCTCAAGTTTTTCACAACCTAATGAGGGTGACATACACATAAGTGTAAATGTAAATTAGTGATGTTACACCATATACTCTTCTAAGGTACATGGATTCAATTATATGTGCCTCACCCAACACACAATTCCACATGTCACGTTTTATGCCACAGGATGTAGCATGATAGGGACGATCTAAATATTTTGTGCCCTCAATGAGGCTGAGTTCCTACTAGCATATTCCTTAGGGAAGCTGATTCTAGTACTTGAACATGGGTATTTTTCTTATATCATGGATCTTAACTCAAGCCACTTACTTCATCTGGTGTTCAACTAAAGCGAAGATGATCTGCTTCAGTGCTAGAGGGAAAAAAGGCTAGACGAAGGAGTTGAACTGTCACAAAGTCTCAACAAAGGCCTCAGCCAATACCATAGGGAGCTCTAGAGCTGGGACAGCCCTCTGGAGTTGTTCTGAAGTCAAGCAACAAGGCTGGGTCTTTGAATCCCCACACGGACCAGCCATTGGATGTAGGATGCCCTAGTCATGGGGATATCCTTAGATGAAGCAGCTCTATTAGGCTGAGAGCAATTCCTCGGGAGAAATTCAGCTATAAGCATTCATAGGAAGCACTCAGAGAAGCTGGGGAAATGAGTGTCTTCGTCCTGAAGGTGGGCCCTGGGGAGGCTGGGAGTTAAAGATTTTAGGCACGACTTGCCTCCCAATAATTCCATCCTTTCCCATTTTCAACAGGTGCCAACTGGTGGGTAAAGGCAAGTGGAAACGTCCTGTCCCTCCAAGAAAGAATTAAAAATATTTCTTAAGGATGTATGATCACTTCGCCCTTAGGAACAGGAATGGTAAACATCGATGAGTGTCAGGGAGTTTCACGGACCTGGGCAGTGCTGGAGGCCATAGCTCCTTGCTCCCTGGTACCCTTCTCATTTTTAGAAGGAGCTGTTTGTCTTCAGCTGAAGTTTAGCAATGACTAACAAGGAAGATCCCTGAGTTTCAAGAACTCACTGAGACTTTGCCTCAAGCCACGCAGAGTTGTAGCTGAGGCTGGCTGCAGGAAGGACACATCTGAGAGACAAGCCTACTACCTGGTCTCTTTCAAGAATCCAGGTGCTCCCTAAATCAGGTGCAAACTACGCATCTAAGAGGCAGTGCTTGTAGCAGTGACAGGCTCTCCGTCACCAATTATACGCACCAGGCAAAGGGCAGTTATTTATAAATACTTTGTTCCTAATAAACTGTCAGTGCAGCCACGGCCCTTCAGCCACACAATACATTCATTTTTACAAGGCCCTGGTCGCCTTTCCTCTGCCCTTTCTCATCTGGTTGCAGTGCTGAGCGTTTATGGCCATGGGAGCACCTCTTTCCATGCAAAGGATGAGAAGGTCAAGGTGTGACCTTGCCACCTGCCTCTGCATCATTCTAATGTATCCCTTAACTAGACCAAAAGCAATTAGATGGTCAGATCCTTCCTTTCTAAGCTTATTACAGAATTGCTCAAAGCTCCTACATCTTCCCAAGGAAACTGTCACATTGCTGGAACTCCTTTCCCGTTGGGACCAGCCTGAAGCTGAAATCTCAGTTTTTAAAAAAGGCTGACAGTGCCATATAGGGGTCTGGATGGAATCCAGAATCACAGAGGCACTTAAAAGTTGGGCAAACTTTCTGGGAATAAAGTTAGCTAAGACATTTTTGTTCTTTTTAATCTCACTGTATGAAATCACTTGTCACTCAGAAGGAGAATCTGGGAGCTTATTTATGCTCACATATCTTCATTGAAAATTGAAGAGAGTCCAGGTTAAAGTCGTTTCTTTCACCCTCACCACTAACTCGTATTTCCAACTATTCCTTAATTCAAACATGCAATGAGCACCTGCTGTGTGCCAGGCTCTATCCTGGCTTCTGGAGGTGTGGAGATGAGAGACACTGTTGATGCCCTAAGGCTGTCCCAGTACAGGACAGAATAGAGTGAGGGTGTGCCCCCTGGAGTTGTGCAAATAGAAGGACCACGTGCCTTCAAGGACCTTACTGCCTAGACGGGAGCTGCCAGGACTTAGCCACTGGCCACCTGTGGATACCGAGCACTTGAAATGTAACTGAGGGACAAAGTTTGTAATTTTCTTTAATTCCAATTAACTTAAATTTAAAAGCCAGTACTTGATCCCATTACTGGAAAACTTTTAAGTATGCTTGGGACAACTTGGGAAGGTGAGTCTCCTTTTGGAACTCTAAATGTTCTGAAATATAAGCACAGATCAAGTATTTCCAACGAAAATCTAGCATCCAAATTGAGATGTGCTATAAGTGTAAACTACACACTGAATTTCGAAGACTTAGGATGAGAGGAAGAATGTAAAATGTCCCATGAATAATGTATATATTTATTAAATGATAATTCATTGGATATATAGGATTAAATAAAATATATTATTCAAATTAATCACCTAAGGTTTTATTTTTACTTTGTAAAATGTGGCTACTAGAAAATTGAAAATTAGACATGTAGCACAGGTAATACTGGATAATGGTGCTCTAGAAGAAGAGATAGATAAAGAGATAGAAAATTAATGGGGTAAGTATGAGATAGAGAAATAAGGGACAAATAGGTGAGGTATCCCATACAGGGGATGGGTAGAAGTTCACAGGCCTAAGAAAGCAGAAAAGAGAGAAAAGAGAGTCCCACTCAGATGACTTGACATGGGCAAAGACATGGAAGCATAGACAAACCTTCTACATCAATAATACATTGATAAATGAATTCAAAAAAATTTTTTAAATGGGACAGGTGATAAAGGCAGCATGAGAAACTGAAGAACCTTGTGCAACAAATTAAGGGAACTGAGCCTTAACCTAGTGAGGAACCACTGAGATACTTTAAGGAAAGAAATGGCATCTTCAGAGCTGCCTTCTAAAACTATCTCCCTCGTGGTCATTTGAAGAATGGAGTGAATTGGGTGACCCAGAAGACCCTCCTCTACATCCAAAGAGAGCAAGGCCAAAATCCAGGTGTCCTGCAGGAAGGGACGTTGAGTGAAGGGGGAGAGGAGAGGAAGGAACAATCCGTTTGCTGCTACGCTGTAGGGATAATGAAGTTATTTAGAAATGAAAAAGAAGGAAATTGATATTTATGTTCACGTTACTTCCTTTTCTAAAAAAGATCTAGTCCTTCTTAGAAAGTACAGCCCAAACCTGTGAAAACGAACACATTATTTAGGAAGAAAAGTTACAACTTGAAAACCCTGAAACTATGAGCTTCTGACAAACCAAATCAATTAATTTATACCCTGTGGCATGAAGAATGCAATTACAAAAAGAAGAAAAAAGCTGGCCATGTTGTGAAGACAGATTTTCCAGGATTATGTCCAACCTTGACATTACTCGGATGCTGTTTATTCAACTGCTCTGTGAGGTCAGGTCTCCCTTTCATGTTTTTGGCCTTGGGACCCTTCAGGCAAACGCCTTTGAATACAAATATTTCAGCTCTTCCTTGGAACTTTCATTAGGTTCTGGCTTCATTATTAGTTCAAACCTCAATTCATTACTAATTTACATTTACTTCCCTACCAGGAGGTCAGAGGGTATTTCTTATAAGGAAATGTAAATTGCTGTATTTCTGTTTTTCCATTAAACCCCTACCACTTGGGAATTATGTGTTTTTCTGTATCTCCCAAGAAAGATTGAATGAATCAGAATTTAAGATGTGTAAAATGCCTCAGGCTTCTTAGAAAAATAATGCTCCAAAAGGATAACATAGAAATGTAGATTTATAAGTATCACAGAAGATGCCCTGGGTTTAATCAACACACTTGGTAACCAGTTTTCAGGCAGCTTCTTGGACAGGTTTGGGGGCAGGAGTCAGACGGCTGGGTCTCTGGTCGTACTGTGCATCTGACCTCTGTGCCAAATGGGCCACTCACTTCATCACCCTGCGCTTGCGCTTCCTGGCGTGTGAAATTAAAATAATAATATCTGCCCCTCTATACCTCAGGGGTCATTGGGAGAATCAAATAAAATATCTTCTGTAAAACCAATTGGAAAGTAGACACTTTCCATTGTGTATCACTAGAACTGGCAAATGTTTGGGGACAGTGATTAGGATTACGGTGGTTGGCGCTATTGTTTTTCTATCTCTCCAACTTCAGCACATACCTCAGCATATGACCCATCACAGGTTCTCAACAAATATTGTTGAATGGAACCATTCTTTCTCAGGAAGTTTTTTTCATGACATTGTTTTGAGAGATCCTCCTCCCCACCGTACACTTCTTTTCATGAATTCTTAAAGACATCTTCCTTCATCTCCAATATACGTACCTTAGTCTTTAATTTTTCAAAGCTGGCTTTCTGTGCTAATTTTTCTCCCAGCCCCTCTCTTTTAAACCTCATTTCTGCTTGAATGCTGCCTCCAATTTGGTCTCATCTAGGGCTTTCTCTGTTCACTTGAACTCTGTTTCCTGCTCCTCCCTATTTGAGTTCTAGAAAATCTGTGGCCTCCCTCTTCTTTTACAGACCCACAAATGACTATGAAAATGTCATTTCTCACTTAAACACTTCTGCTGCTTTTTCCTGCTGCTTCTTTTTTTTTTCCATGTCAGCAAATCCTTTGCCTCATTGTCAGTGAAATTCTTTTTCTCTCTTTTTCCTTTTTTATACAGTTCAGTTTAGTCACCACTATAATCTTTCTCATCACGTGGTTTCCCTTTTGGTTAAACCCATTATTTTGACACAGTTTATAGCCTCCTTCCTTCCCTTACCTTCACTGGCTCGGCTCTTATTTAAGACTAGGTTTCACATTGATTGTTTCCTTCTGAGTTGGAGCCATTTTTGATGCCATAATATTTTATGATCCCAGAGTAGTTGGTCTCCAAGAACTTCTTTAAGTACAATGCATTTTGGAAAGAGTAAAAGAGATAAGGCAGACCACCATTTTTAAAGCACAATTGAGGCTTACAGGAAACTTGAATGGCATCACAAGCTATTCTCTGAAGCGTTAATTAGCCCTTTGTCTCACCAGACAGACTGTATCTCACGACTGCAGGGGTGTATATTCTTTCATATGTTTATTTTGCTTACTCACTGCATTGCTCAGTGTTATCCCAATGTTCTAGGCAAGCCAGAGGACAAAAAGAGATGATGAAGAAGCTAGTTATAATAGTAATAACTAATATTACTAGATGCTTCAGCAGACAAGCCAGGTACTCTTCTAAACACTTTATATTTATATTATATTAACTCATTTTTATCCTCCAACAATTCTATGATGTGGGCACAGTAAGTATCCCAAGATTATAAATAAAGTTGAGACACTGCGCTTAAATAACTTACCTAAGTTACACTGCTAGTAAGAGATGGAAAATAAAAAGGGCATAAAAGCCAAATTTAATTCACAGTTGTGTCTGCAGGAGGTTGGTCTGCTTGTCCCAATGGGCTCACACCATCTCCTAGCATGTTTCGGTGAAGGCGGTCCCTGGCAGTGTGGTGATTGTGTCCAGTGTTCAGGGTAGTTGTAAGGGCCAGTGGAAAATGCATCTGTGAGCAAAAATTGCTAACTGAAAGAGAGAAAACTTGTTTTGTGACCAGTTGTAAGAAGACCAAAGTGTAGGATTTCCTGACGGAAAGGTTGTGCCATCGTAGCGGGAGAGTAGTAGTTTATGATGGAAGTACCACTATCCTAAACCTGTGGGCCACACAGGTCAAAGGGTAGCTGCCAGTTCACACTGGTGACTAAAGGGACAACAGATCGGGACTCCCTATTATGGTTCTACAATCCACAATGACTGGACCTGTGATACTGACTCTATTGCAATTTCACTGCCTGAGATTTCTTTCTGTTTCCGTGGGACACTTCAGATTGGTAAATAGGAAACAGAGGGGAAAAGGAATTGATTGGCCCGATGGAATGTAGAAACCATGCATATTAAATCATCCTAAATATTCTTCAAAAACATTGAAAGTCGTGAATTGAATAAGGTCTTCTACAAGGAAACTCACTGCCATTACTCAGACCTTTCTACACAACTCAGTAGTAGTTTCCCACCTACAAATGTAATATTAATCATCTCTGAAGATTTTCCCAGTCTTGTCCAATTGGGAAACCACCATTCATCCTTTAAGTTCCTGCTCATCTAATACCTCTTAGGAAAATCTTTCTTCAGTTTCCCCAAGCAATAGGAGATGCACCTTCCTCTACATCCCAGTGGTATTTTGTGCTTGCTTATTATAGCAGTTACCATATTGCATTATAATCCTTTATTTATTGCACTGTTGTCAGCAGATTATGAATATCTCCAGGACAGCAACCCTATTGTACAGAATCTATATTATAGACTTTTAATACTCAGAGCAAGAGGATTACCATGCAGCAAATATTCAATAAATATATGGATAGATGAATGAAAACACAAATAAACAAATATCCGGGCCAACCTCCACTCTACCTTTCAACTATTTTAAATTACCTATTCTAACCATAGGTGTGTCAGGGTTTAATCAGAAAAACAGAACCACAATGAGTGAACTAGGATAAAAGATTTATTATAAGAATTGGAACTTACACAATTGTGAAAGCTGATTAAGCAGTCTATGTAAAGCCATTGCTTCTTCATCTGAGGTGAAGGTGGAAGTCAGCAGTGCAGGCAGTTAGGAAGAAAAAGTGGACATGAAGTGGGTGAAACAAGGGCAAACTGGGATCCATGAGAACGGATTGGAACGCACATCTGCCTCCAAACTTAATAACACAGGTGATATTGGTGCCTTTCTGTAGATATCATGCAGTGGTACGTGGACCTTGGCCAAGATTCAGAGCAGCTGACAGAGGAGCTCCAACACAAGCTGAAGGACAGGGCTGTTACTCCCTGCCAACGAGGTAAGCCATCAGATCATAGGCTACAACCTGATGACCTGCCTGATGACCCTACACTGACCTTCCAAAACTGGCACTAAATTCTCTCATGGCCAACCCTAACCAGGAACCATGAATCGGGACAGGATTCTGGGAGATGCAGTTCCAACTTAGCCAAGTTGACAATGTACAAAGCCACCACAATAGGTGTACAATCAGAGCCCACCCAAAGTGAGACCCAGGCCCCACTGTGAAATTTGAGTTTCCAACTCAGTTAGGGCCCATGCAAATGAGAAGGAGAGAATTGGAAGAAGAGCCAGAGAATGCAATCACCAGGCAGCTATGGTAGATTGCATTATGGGCTCCAATTTCTCACCCCTCCCTGCATCTACACCTTTGCTTGCCTCACAGTGGGCAAGTTGTACTTTCCTGAGCCTTGACTTTGGGTGTGGCCAAGAAACTGACTTTGGCCAATAACATACGGGCGGAAGAGATAATGAGGTAGATTTGAGCCTAGATATTAAGGGGCCACACATGTTTCCACTTGCCTCCTTGCTCTTTTCCATCTCTGTGAGAAGATCCTGAGAGGGGAATCAGAAACACATGGAGCAGAGCCATCCAGCCCCACTGCAGATGCCTGAATAAGGCCCATTCACGGTTGTTTCAAGCTCTGTGCTTTGCAGTTGTTTGTTACACAACAATAGTTAATCAATACAACTAAGAGCAGAAGGAAGAGGGGGGCCGTTGGAGGCGCCTCTCTGAGAGCCAAAGCCTAGTGTTTGCCTGAGTACTACTGCCTGAGTACACAGTTCTCCACTTATCAGCAATCCTTGTGTTTTTGTGCAGCCTTTGCCACTGTTTTGTGCAATGAGCTATGTGGAGTAGGGCGTGTGTGGTGTGCAGGAGAGAAGATATCTCTGATGTGGGCCACCTCTGGCCAGCCATGGCACGAAAGGGATGCCCAGTAGCCAGAGCCTGCAAATTAGGTGAAGCTGAAGCTAAGGTGTGCAGAGAAGAGGTTAGGACACGGCAGGAAGCAGAGTTCTTCTAAAGGGATTTTATTTTCAGGTGCAGTTTGGCTGATGGACAGCTGAGGACTGGCAATTGCAGAGCTGCTGCATAAACAGCTTCTGATGGTTTCCCATCACCTGCAGGATAAATGTCAAATGCCTCAACAGGACAAGTAAGGTGCTTTACTGGCCTGGCCTCCTCGTGCCTTTGGAGAGCTCTCTCCAGCCCCTCCTTGTTACTCCTGCTCTCACACACCCGTGAATTCTCTTTGCCTAGAATGCTCTTCTGTATTCTCTACTTAGCAAGCTCCTGTTTGCTCTTCAGAGGCTATCACAAATGTTCAATTTTCTCTGCGGATGTCCCACTCTTTAACTACTTGCAGCCTCCTAACCACCCCCTAGGCAGAATTATCACTCCTCCAGGTCCTGTCTTGCTGTCCTCCTCCATTAAATGATGACCTTTTGTGGGCAGGGACCAGGTCTCCCTTACCACTACATCCTTCTTCAGCATTTAACCCAGAACCTGGCACAAGAAAGTTGAGCCACAGATTGTGGCTGCCGAGATTCAGTTGCTAAGATACATTTCAAGAGGATGAAAGTTTTTCTCTACTGAAGCCATTATTGCTATCTGAAAAGGTGACCTCCTAGGGTCTTGTTAATTATCAGTGGATGCCACAGCAGAGATGTGAATTATTCAATTCTTTTTAGAAAGGAAGTCAGCTGGGAATAAAAGAAGAGCCCGAACCTTAAAATATACCTAAAAATATCAGACATATAGAATGACTAAGTTTCCATCTAATGCAAAATAGCTTAACAGAAACCCACTTTAAATGGGCCACAAATAATTGCTGACCGGACTTGTGTTTATCAAGGCTTTCACTTGGTTTCAGAGCCTTCTCTCTAAAACATCTAGTTGTTTTGTGTTTTTTTTCCAGAATCCCATCTCATTTTCCAAACACCACTCAATCTTTCAGCCTGTGAAAAAGCTGAAGTGATGTTTTCTCCTTCCTAAACTGACAAAACAGGAGCCAGTACTTGGGCAAGGTAGCACTCCTCTTCCTTCAGTGTCAGATTTAGCAGAAGTGAAATGCAGTCTCTCATTGACCTTCATGCTCTCTGCCCACATCTAGACTAATCATCACCCATGTCTAGGGGTAGCCTTACACACATCCAGGGGTGCCAGTTCTCCGAGCTCTCTGCACATCACATTTCAACTTGGCCAGCTGTGTACCATTAGGCACTGTCAATAGGGGGCGCTAGAGAGCGCCTGCAAGACCACAGGAGGGATCAGGAACTTGCTCCTTTCTCTCGTACCTTTCAGGCTCACTGTAGCTTCTTCACCTCGCTCCTTCCTGTGACAGCAGATTAAGTCCAGTTTTCAACATTTGCAGAAAATGCCTTATTGCACATTGCACCCCTATCCCCATAGATGCCAGATGCAGCCAAGAAACATTCCCTAAAGAGTCTGATCAATTCCAGGAATCCTCCTCTGAGTTTCTAAGTTTTAAAAAAATTCCAATCTTTTTACTTTGTCCCTCCAGCCCTAGAGGTGTTTGCTACTTCTGCAGTTGTGACGCCCTGAAACCTTAGAATTGTCTTATTTTTCTTCTCATTTAACTACGTAACAACTTTCTACTTTGCTAATAATTCTTGATATTAAATTCTTTATGTTAAAATAACTGGTGTGATTTCTGTCTTGTGAGTGGACCCTGACTGATACCGGCTGGTGTCAGAAAATATTTTAGCTACCTGTTCCCTCCTCTGCACCCACTGTGAGACTTCATATGGTGCCGATGTCCCTGTTAAGATGTCCTGACTGGCAGGCCCCATGCATACCCCTGGATCCCCCTACTGGGTTCTGCATCACTCTCCCTGTGGTTTTCATGCTCATCACAAGCTCCAGTCACCACTTCAGCCCTCATTCTGATCATGGGGGGGGGTCCCATGCTCAAGTCCTCAACACTCACCCTTGTAGTTCACAGCCTTCTGCTCTGGGCTTCCTCAAGACTTTCTAAACCCCCAAACCTATGCTAAGTGCCCTGATTGCTAACAACTGACTCTATGGGGGAAAAAGTCCTGTTTTATAGCTTTTTCTGATTTCTACTATGTGTAAATACTCCCACCAAGGCCAATTTCACTGAACATGGAGTTGGGGGAAGATACACAGTACTACTCCATTATATCGTAGTTTCATCATAAAGGTAAAATAGACATAAATTATCTCAAGAGTATAAATAATAGAAATATGTAGTAAAATAATTAAAAGTTATGAGTTTTGAGTATATCCTTTCTTTTTATCAATAATACAATTTAGTTAGCTGTTATTTCAGTTAACTTTCATTTTTTAATGGCTCTATTTGAAAACTGGGTCACAGAATTTCTGAAAATTTAACAATTAGCTCCCACCAGTCAATAAGAACTAGCTCTACTATAGCATGGGTCAGAGCTGTACCCACAAAGTGTCCCCACTTTGTCAATGGAACCCTGGACCTATACAGAGGAAGCACAATGTGAAAACCAGCTCCCCGGGGATCAGTAAACCCAGGTCATCATTCTAATTCATCCCATCACCCCAGCCACACATCTCAATAACAAGTCACTGATTTGGGGAAGCACCCTGCAAGGTATTTAAAACACAGACACCCCAGAACTCCAGGGGTACCAGCCTCCTATCTTTTTTTTTTTTTTTTTTTTTTTTGCGGTACGTGGGCCTCTCACTGTTGTGGCCTCTCCCGTTGTGGAGCACAGGTTCTGGACACGCAGGCTCAGCAGCCATGGTCCACGGGTCCAGCCGCTCTGCAGCATGTGGGATCCTCCCGGACCGGGGCACGAACCCGTGTCCCCTGCATCGGCAGGCTGACTCTCAACCACTGCGCCACCTGGGAAGCCCCCAGCCTCCTATCTTTAAAAAAGGATTCCTCTGCCTTTGAGAGTTCTCCTTTTGTGAGAAGTCTTCAGCTAATTTGAGACAGAAACCACAGAAGAGGACCAATCAGAAGAAAGGCAGATGCAGGGGGCAATTTGGAGCAGTGGAATTTTCTACTCTTGGCACTGGCTCCTAGACCTTGGTCTACAGTGAATACGACCTCCCAGTTCTCTTACTCCAGAGCCGCAAATTCCCCACAGGTCTCATGAAGGCCAACTATTTTTTTCAGCAAACTTGGTCTCTCACATCTCCACCCCCCCAAGATCTTTACCCTCCTGGGTACTCAAACCCAGAAAGCTAAGTTCAGGTTCAAGTTCACTTCCCTCTCAGTACCCACTAATATCTATTTCTCTCACTTCCTGTTCATCCCCCCATCCCCTCAACTTCTCAATAGCTCAGAAAACCTCCATTTTCCTTAAGGCTGGGAATTTGGGGAATAAATATGGGCAAACTCTTCCTTTTGGCATCCTGCCTGCCTGCCTTGAGTCAATAGGCAGTGAAGATGTAGCTGTTGTAAAGCAAAGGAGGAGAACCCAAAGAGAAAAGCCAGTCAATACTTATGTGATGACTTCCATGAGTCTCAAACATAATAAATATTAACTATCATGATTTTAATGTGAAACTAACATGATTGTAATGTGGAACTTATATAATGAAAGCCCTTGTACTGGGCTCCCCATTGCATCAGATGTCTTTCCTGAAATGTTTCTGTATACTGGTTGCGTCTCAGGGACCTCTAAGACCAAATACTTGGTTGTATTAAAATCAAAGGAATAAAACTTTCACCAGACTTAACACTTTCATAATAAGCTATCCATTCATAAACTTGAAGGAATCCCAGAAACAAATTAGTTGCTGATTTTGCAAAGTCAGTTCAGGTCTGTAAAAGCTAATGTTTGCCACATGCTAGGCATTGGACTAAGTACCAGCTATCCAAAGAAGTAAGCACTATTTTACACCCATTTTACAGATGAGTATATGGAGGCACTGAAGTTAACATTTCTAAGGTCACTCAGCTAGTAACGGCAGAGCCAGGAATTAAAACCACCCAGTCTTAGTTTACAGCCTCTTCACCATTGTGCTACACTGACTTAACCCCTAACCCTTGTCAAAGCCACTTAACCCTTGCTGCTAAGAATTTTCTAGAGTCTGAAGCTGCAATAAAGAATCTTGAGAATTTGCCACCTGCCTCCTTTCTTGCTCCGTCTCTGCACATTCTTACTCCTGATTTCACACAGCCTATTTGTTTTGAAGATTTAATCTTTGATTCAGCAAACAAAGAAGGTGCCATCTGCCTGACACCCCTCCCAAACTCTTCTGACCTATGGTCTCACAATTGCAAGAATCTAAGCTGGATGCTTGGTTTTTCCCCAAGTAATACCAAGGGTTAATGTCCATGGGGTGCCTACCACGTGCTGGGATGTGTTAAATTCTCAACATGTGGTGGTCAGTACCATCATTTATCACATTACCCCCCTTTTACCCTCATAACTGCACTCAGATGTAGGTCTCACTGTCGTCATTTTTACTAGTGAGGAGATTGAGGCTCTGTAAAGTGCCCTGAAAACATTCCACAGCTAGACGGTGGCTGAGCAGAGATGAGGGCGGAGATGCCACCTCCAGCCTTGCCCTTCTGCTCCTTCTCAAGCGCACTTCTCTGCGAGGAAGAGCGATGATGGAGAGAGTCCCCAGGCACACATTATTCGAATTACACTTAACTACAGCAGAGCCTTATTATGCATTTTCATCTTCTTAGTGCTTTCTAATTAAAAAGGAGGAGAATAGTGATCTTTTTGCTCTGTAACTTCTGTTTTCTCTGAGTGGAAAGCAGAGGGCCCCCAATGAGAGCCTTTGCATAATAGAGCTCATTGTATTGCAATCAGCTGTTTTAAGTGCAGAGTTCTCCAAGGTCCCTTTTTACTGGAGAGAGTTAATTAAAAACACAGCCACTAATCACTTACCCTTGCTTAGTCTTGATTACAAAGAATATGTGGGGCTTCCCTGGTGGCGCAGTGGTTGAGAGTCCGCCTGCCGATGACACGGGACACGAGTTCATGCCCCGGTCCGCGAAGATCCCACATGCGGCGGAGCGGCTGGGCCCGTGAGCCATGGCCACTGAGCCTGCGCGTCCGGAGCCTGTGCTCCGCAACGGGAGAGGCCACAGCAGTGAGAGGCCCGCGTACCGCAAAAAAAAAAAAAAAAAAAAAAAAAAAAGTGAATCGACTTAGTCACCTAAAAGTCTAAAGTGTGCCCCTACTGTAACAGGCTTTCATTAATGGTAATAATAATATTATTATTCCTATTTATCATCAATGGAGTGCTTACTAAGGACCAGGTACTCTGCTAAGTGATTTTTATTTAATCCTCACAAGGACTTTAATTAGAAGCTGACACTATTATTTTTCTCTCCACCTTGCCCATGAAAAGCCCAAAGTGAAGGTTAGGGTGAAAGTGAAAGCTGAGACTTGAACCCAGGTGTATGCAAGCCTTGATGGCCTCCACGTCTTAGGAATGGGTATAATAAATTATTTCCTTTTATATTATACCAAAACACTCCTTTATTCATATAGTAGAGCTCAGAGTCATGACATCTAGGAAATTGAAGACCCTTACAGCAATAAACTGAAGTTACAGACCATTTGACTGTAACTTAGGAAAACTTCCCAAGACCTTTGAGTCTGGGTCAATGGAAGCTAAGCCCAAGGCAAGTAGCAATCAATCCTCTCAGCTGGTACCCCTATGACTGAGACCTGGACAAGGCAGGGTGTTGGTGGCCTCTGAGTGGCTAAGTGGAAACCCAGCTGAGTGGTGCAAGCTATCAACTCCTTTAGCTGAGACTGGTCCTTCACTGTGCAGATCCTTCAGGTGGGTGGTTGGTGGGAATCGAACAAAGAATTTAGAATTAGAAGACTGACATTTATTAGCACAATCAGGCCCCTGGTTCTCTCCTCAGCCTTTCCCCCGCCCCCGTTTTTTGTCATTACATTCACAACTTCACAAGCTATTTCCTCTGCCTTGAATATTTGTTTATGCCCCCCAAATCCCCCTCCCCAGAGGTCTCTCCTGAGACCCTTTAAGTGTCAGCTTTAAAGCCCCTTTTTTCACGTAAATCCCTCCTGACCCCCAGAAGAGGTCATACCTCAGCTTCCTGTGCCAAGGAACTATCTTGTGTGTATCACAACCGTGAATATTTATTTGTATAACTGTAGATTCAATATCTGTGGTCAGCGCCTGATTATAAATTCTGTGTCTTATTCTTTGTTCTATCTCTAGCTTAGTACAGAGCCTGACATATAACGGATACTCATAAATACTGATTGCTCTAACAAAGTACCAAAACCTGGGTGGCTTAAAACAACAGAAATGTATTATCTTGTGGTTCAGGGGCTAGAAGCCTGAAATCAAGTTGTCAGCAGAGCCCGGCTCTCTCTGACAGCTGTAGGAAAGAATACTCCTTGCCTCTTTTAAATTCTGGTGTTTGCTGGTTATCCTTGGTTTGCAGGAACATCCCTCCACTCACATGGCTGTCTTCTCCCTTTGTGTCTTCACATGGTCTTCCCTCTGTGCATGTCTCTTTGTGTTCAAATTTCCCCTTTGTATAAGGTTGCCCCTCATGTTGGAATTAGGACCTATCCTAATGACCTCATTTTAACTTGATTACCTCTGTAAAAAACCTATTTCTTTATAAGGTCACATACACAAGTACTGGAGGTTAGGACTTCAAAATACCTTTTTTTTTTTTTTTTAGAGAACACAACATAATCCATAAGAGTGACAAATGAATAAATAAACTTGCTTGGGCATATCTCTTAACCTTTCTGTGCTACGATTTTCCTCATTTGCAACATGATAATAATACCTGTCTTGACCCCACATATATTTTTGAGATGAAAGAAGTTAATGGCAATCTGATATAGCATTATTCTTCCCACTAGTAAATTTGATTTGACTAGCCAACATGTTTGGGGATATCTTAAGTGTAATTAGACCAAATTTTAGGTGAAATCAGAGTAAGACTATTAGAAGAGCAGAAGTTACACAGTATGCAGAGTGGGAATTTCGGATGAGACACTCCTGAGCTTGAATCTTGCTCTCTGCCTCATTTTAGCTATGAGATTTAGTCTGAGTCTTAGTTTCTTAATCTGCAAAATGGGTCAATAACCCTTTATTAATCCTACCTAAGGTTATTGGGAGATTGAATGAGATTATGTTTATATGCACTGAGCACAGCATCTAGGATATAAGAACCAATCAGCAAGTGGAACAACATATAAGATACACATTTTATATATATATATGTATATATATGTGTATATATATGTTTGTATATATACATATATGTGTGTGTGTGTGTATATATATATATATATATATATGAACTGTGCTAAAAACCCAGGCCATGCAACTGCTATAACTATGTGACAAAATGGGAAAAATGAAGGCTGACCTATGGTGGAATTGACCCAGAACAGGCAGCTCTCTGGTCCTCAGCAGTCTCTCCAGCTCAGCCAGGAGAGGACCATAGAATACCATCCTCTGTGCCTGTGTTCTTTCCCTTTGCCGTCTGACAGCTGACACTGAAGAAAGGGTGCAGAAGGGGTGAAGGTACAAAACTGTGTCAGTGGTCAGTGTCCTGATCTCCCAAGACAGATGTGAATGAATTTTCACTTTTGATGCATTAGAATTTCTTTCCAGGAGGACAGGGACAAGGAGGTAAAAGCAACTCTGCTGAATGCTTCTGACCAAATCTCAGATTGCACTTTGCCATCAAGGAAAAATAAACTAAAGGCATTGTCTGAGATGCCAGGAATGTTAAGACATACTTCAGTGATGAAAGGCACTGTGGGGCAGAGCTCCAGCTGCCCTGAAAACAGGACAACGGCCCGTGTGTCCGAGTGTGTACGTGCTAAAAGGGCTGGAAATTCTGCACGGGTCATTCGTCAGGCTCTTTGAAGTACTGCACTTCTATTTTTAAGACTATGTTGGTGTGATGTTTTAGAGTCCACCAGACCTTGATTCAAATCTTAGCTGTATCACATCCTAGCCCAGTGACTATGGGGAAATTACTTATTCTCTGAGTCTCGGTTACTTCAACTGGGAGGTGAGGATGATTCCCATTTCCTAAGGCAGTCAGAAGGATTTAATGAGATGGGTATGCAAAATGCCTACCACAGTGCCTGGAACAAAGTAAACACCCAATAACAAGTAGTCAGTGACACTAAATGTTAGAGGTAGAATCGAGTAGGGGAGACATGCCAGACGTTGGTTCAAATACCAGGACTCACATCCTGGCTCAATTACTCACTGTGGGATCTGGGGCAAGTCAACTTCTTTGTACCTCAGTTTCTGCACCTAAAAAATGAGAATCCTTACGTATGTCCACAACCCATTACCCACAATTTCCAAATCCCCCAAATTCAGAAAATCACAAAGTTTTTTCCTAACTCCATTGGTGACAAAACCTGACTTCCACTGTCAAGGGTCTACTTCCAATCAGTTTCTATCCTGCTTGGTAGAAATAGTCACATTGATTATGAAGTGCTGACCTAGACTTTGCTGGGGTATTTTATTACATCTAGTACATGAGTTGAACTGCCTTCTGAAAATGTGAAAACTTCTGAATGCTGAAAACCATCTGGCCTCAAAGAGTCTTAGACCAGGCAGGGTAGACCTGAATGTAGAACCCACTTCATGGGGTGGGGGGCTGATGGGACCAACTATGTAGAATAGTGCAGAGCACATGGAAAGGGCTCAGTAAGTGTGAGTAGGGCACAGGGCACAGACTTGGCACCAAACTGCAAGGGTCCAAATCCTATTCCACTTCCCTCCTGCGTGACCTTGGGTGAGCTGCATAAACTTCCTCAGGTTACCCATGTGAAATGAGGATGATGGCCATGATATCAACTAAATCAGTGAATATATGCAAAGTACTTGGTAATTGCTTGGTACATAATAAATACTAATAAGTGTTAGCTATTATTATAATGATTGCACCCTGACATGTATATTAAAATTACTCTTTTATAAAGGACATGGCATTACAGGAAAATTCAGAAAACAATGCAGCTCAACCTGTGTTGGTATTCCAAGAATTTTACAGAAAATAGAAAAGTTACCCAGAGTATTAATCTAAGCTGAACTTTTGTGCCTTCTTTAATCAGATTAAAGTACTTTTTCATTAAAGTAGTTTTATTTTCACATAATGCTCTTGATGGATTTTTTTCCCCTAAAAGTTCTAAGACAGAAGCAAAAACAAAATGGTTCTTTCTTGTTTTAACCAACACAAGCTATTTCAGAGGGACAGCTGAGGAAGGGCAGATCGGAGGAACCCCATAAGGATGATGTTCTAGGGATTGTTGGACTCAGCACTTGTTTCTAATCCCTTCCTCCCCTTGTGGGTTGGCCGTGGATGTGTGCCACTCAGATTCCCAAGAGAACTTGCTGCAGGGAGCATGGCTGGTACACAACTCCACATTCCCTCCAACTGCATTCACTACACGTGTGTCAAGACCACTGATCTCCCAAAACAGATGTGAATGAATTTTCACTTTTGATGCATTAGGACTTCTTTCCAGGAGGACAGGTACAAGGAGATAAAAACAACTCTGCTGAATGCTTCTGGCCAAATCTCAGATTGTACTTTGCTATCAAGGAAAAATAAACTAACGGCATTGTGTAGGGGAAGAGTGGTCTTGACACACATGTGGTGGATGCAGTTGGAGGGAATGTAGAGTGTCAAGCCATTCCTGCCACCAACATGGGATTCTTTTTATAGGCAACTATTGCTGGGGATGTCCCATTGTCCTGTACAAGACTTTCTTAGAACTACAGTCTGAGTCAAACCCAATCCTTCCTCCCCTCTCTTCTCATACAGGTACCTGATCTGTGTTGGGAGTCTGAAGAACTCTCCCTGCCTAGTTGTGATTTCTCCCCCTTTATTACTGAGAGACAATTTCCCCAATAAATATCTTGCACATCTAAGCTCACCTAATTCCATCTTGGTGTTTGCTCCTTGAAGGACCCTAATTGCCACACGCAGAGTTTATTTCCCAGAATCCTTCTCCTTGAGGGTCCTGGATGTTATTGAGGTTCTGTCTCTGAGATGTTCTTGCAGATGATTTGGAAAGGAGAAGGAAGGAAGACATTAATCTCTGTGGTAAGGATAGCTGACAATTGGGCTCCAGCAGATATGGGATTTTGTAATAATCAGACTCTACTTTCCACTGTCTAATCACCAGTCTTATGGACTCAGGATGCTCTGACATTGGCAACAGCAGGGAACCTCAGATCACAACTGCTATGGCAGGATTTCAGAGCTAAGCAGCATCCCTTTAGCTCTTGCCCTTCCAGCTTTGCCAATAATTTCATAAGCACTTGTTTTCTTGAATTGGATTTCTTTCTTTTTAAAACACCAGAGGTGATTTTCATTTCTTGCACTGAATGCTGATTGATACACCAAGTGGATTTGCAGATTGCAAAGTTGACTTGTTTATGCTCAGGGAACATATTTAATAAAGCTGTAAAACTTGGAAGTGAGATTACATACCTACCAAGCCACTAATTCAACAGGAAGGGACTATAAAGAACTAGAGGATTCATTTGTGTTGGCTGCCCCTCACAAGGTGTTTCAAGAAAAATTGAGCTCCAGCAAGGGTTTGCCAGAGAGCAAGCAAAGGTAGAAGGGAACAGGGAGTCCAGGGTTTAAGGTTTTCACTGTGTCGGAAAAGGCGACTGATTCTATACCTGGTTTCTTTGAACCAGTCCTTGTTAGAGTCCTTGTTTACATGCTCAAAGGGGTCTCAGTTTGAAAAATAAATTACATGGCCATCCTATTTATGTCCCAAATAGCTAGAGAGGAGACTATTGTTCAAAAGGTTTTTCAAAGACCTATCGAATTGAGACCTTTTAGTTAAACAGTAAGTCAAACAAAAGTAGCCCTTGCTAACTGAAGATCAAATTGAAAATGTTGCCTTTCAACCCAACTTATTGTTTTAAAAGGCTTCAGTGTGTGTAGCTATCAAACTGAGGAAGGGGGATGGGTATAACAAAAAGGCAGGTTCAAGGTAATGTCTAGGAGAGAACTTGGGTATGGCTTCTGGCATGTGGAACCCACTAGAAGCAAATGGAGTTGTATTGCCAACAAAATTATAAAACTGGTTTGCAAACCCTGTAACTTCCAGGTCTTTAAGCAACTCCCAGATCCTCCAAATTCTCACAAATAGAATAAGTTGTAAAAGCTCTGTCACAGGGCTTCCTTGGTGGCGCAGTGGTTGAGAGTCTGCCTGCCGATGCAGGGGACACGGGTTCGTGCCCCGGTCCGGGAAGATCCCACATGCCATGGAACAGCTAAGCCCGTGAGCCATGGCTGCTGAGCCTGCGCGTCCGGAGCCTGTGCTCCGCGGCGGGGGTGGGCCACAACGGTGAGAGGCCCGCGAACTGCAAAAAAAAAAAAAAAAAAAAAAAAAAAAAAAAAAAAATCTCTGTCACAGCCAGGGAGGTCTTACTCTACAGAAACTGCTCCAGATGTGACTGCAGAGAATAAGGTACCATCAGGAAGAAATTCTCAAAGTCAAGGTCAGGGAATGCAGAGGAAAGTGGATAGAAGTGTTTCTCCAACAGAACAGAGCCAGCGCAAAACCAAGTAGCTAATTCCCCTGCCACTTAATGCTCACAAAACCCTTCGAAGTTGGTGTTAAAATACCCCATTCAGACAGTTGGAATGATTTCTCTGGGACCCCATATTTGACTGTGGAGATTTAAACCAGGTTGGCCTGACTCTTGAACCGATGTTCTTTCAACCGAGGTTAGCCATGTCTCTATCCAGGGAGCTGCAGTTTTGGGATGCACTTAATAATGCTCCCTCTGGGTAGATGCCTGCTTGTCTGACCTGCCCTAAACATTCATGGAACTCATTGCTACATCCACAAGGAGAGGAGAAGTGCTCCCGTTACTTGATTTATTGGCTTTATTTCTGACCAGAATAAAGTACTCACTACCTGCAGGACTGCCCTCTTTATTTCATACCAGATTTGTTCTAAATGACTTCAGCCCATTTCCCAAAAAAGCCGGACTTACAGGACAAAGATTTACCACCACACAAGTTATTCCAAAGAAACATTTTAGGCTCTGACCACATTTAATCTCTATGTCTGTGAGCTCCTGGGCAATTGAAAGGACAAAGGGGCCACTTTCCACTGAGTTTGAAGACCCCATTTTTAGCTGTCTGAAAAAAGGGACATTTTAACCTGCATTAACTCTAGGGGACATCTTTTAATGACCCAGAATATCAGTGACAAAGCCAACACTTGTCTCCAAATACTAGATTAATAATTGGACAAAATGTAGCACCCATGCACCTCCTCTTGTAAAAATTAAAATGAAACTGATGTCAAGAGAGATTTTATTTGTGTATCTCCTTGACTTTATAAGAGGGAATGAGGACTGTAGTTGACAACTAGAAAGGGTCAAACTAAGCCTTTCCAAGGTCCCAAACCCAATCTGCCCCACTTCAGATGATGCCCACTTGCCAGTCTCTATCACTTTTGCAAATGATCTTTTTTTTTTTTTAACTTAGAAAAGGATGTTTTGAAGGCAGCTGAGTTTTCAAAACAGGAAATGATAATATAGCCTCAGAGCAAGAAGGTCATATATTATGTCCAGTGACAGCCTGGCCACGATGCCCCCCTGAGTTCTTATGGAGAAGCCATTGGATAGCAGTAAATAACGAGTAGAACACACAGTGTTTTATTCCAGGGAGTTCATGATTCTCTACCCGTTCTTTACTCACAAAGCACTCATCAAACTAGGTGTGAGAAGGGTCAATTTTGCAGGGACAGAGAACAAGACATGAAACAATTATACCCCAGATGACACTTGTCATCAAGAAAAAAACACACCAGTGGGTACAGAGTCTAAATCTTCTGGGTGAAGTGCCCACTGTAAACACCAGCCCATTCTATCCCTGTCTATTAGGCATTTTTGCTAAACTCCAATAAGGATCAGAGTGACAAATCTAACAAAGATCTTACACAAACCTGATTGGATATTGTGCTTGCCAATATGCATACAAAATAACCCAGTTCACAAAAAGATAAGACATTAATCTCACACCCGTTTGGGGGCAGTCCATAAAAATAAAATCAAATCTGTACTTTCTCTATTCACTGGCTTAGATTATCAGTAGGCCTGGATACATCTTGATTACTGCCACTGCTCGTCAGATCCTTAGCATAGACTGAAAACTGAGAAGATATGTTTTATCCATGTGAAAGAGTTAATTTTTTTTCTGGCATCTTAAAAGAGGCTCCCAAGAATAGTTGAGAATTTAGGGGAAAAAAAAGAGATAAATCTGTCTTTTTTTTCTTTTTTTAAGAAGAGGAATACACTGAAGATATGAATTGTCAGAGGCCCAGAACAGTTTATTTTGTCACTTCCCTGTGACTAAAGGTTCCTCCTCAAGGGCTATAGGTAACGTTCAGAGCTATACCCTTTGAGCTGTCTTATAGATACTGAAAGCCTCACCAGGTGGAAGAAGTTAACTACATGATGTATAGTTATGTAGCCGTGACATAAGCTGCCATAATTCTGAGAACTGGCCTCAAAGAAGTGGGAACAAACCCACCCTGGAACTAAAGACTAACTGTACTGAAAACAATCAAGATGACGCTGATCAGACCACCACATAAGTAATTTCAAGATGACTTTCAGAGCTGACTGTACTGTTTCTGCATGTAGCCCCTTCCCTCTGTCTATAAAATCTCTTGCCCCCCCCCCATTGCCCCACCCCTGCATTGCCAGCCTCTGAAATAAGGAAAACTTTTTTTTTTTTTTTTACTTTTTTAAAGTTTATTTTTTTAATTTAATTTCTGCTTCACCCCTGTCCTTCACTGGGCCTGGTATCGCCAGAGTCTAAACATTTTATGGTTAAATATCTCTAGAGACGAAACCTACCAACTCTTGCATTTTTAAACAAATTTTCTTTGGGACAATTTACTCCCAATTGGAGAAGAAAATTTAAATTCTTGAAATCAATGCTGAAAGGAGTAGAACAAGCAAGAGGAGAGAAGCTGTGCTGTGTGTGTGTGTGTGTGTGTGTGTGTGTGTGTGTGTGTGTGTGTGTGTGTGTGTGTGTAGGACTTCTCCCTGGGGACTTTTGAAATTGTTGGTAAAAAGCTATGAAAAAAATCAACAAAGCAAAATGAAACAAGTGGAATAGGCTGAAACGAATGAGAATTTTCTAAGTGAAAAATTTGGCAAAGCTATTTAAAAGCACAAACTGATTTTAAGATTAGTCTTTAAGTTCTTGAATTTTGACCTATTTGTTTAACCAAAACAACTGCTTCTGTGAACTCCTGCTTGTTCTTCAGATAATACGCAGCTCATTGTTCATCACATTTAATTCTTCACTCCCTGGATATCCATTGATTCTCTTCAGAGTCCCTGGCAAAGTGTGAAATAGTCCACCTTTGACCTCCCTCACCTCTGCTCGCTCATTCATTCATTCAACAAACATTTGTTGAGAGTCTTTCCTTTCCACCCACCATGCCTCTTTATTGGATTCAGAGCAGCACGCAGCCAGACCCCCACTTTCAGTAACAGTTTTGGGGCACCCAACGTGAGGCTGTGCTCTTGCGATATCTGGCTCCCAGTGTATTCCGGAGCAGAGCCACCAATCCTGGCACCAGGCTGGGATGGTTGCGAGGAGCCTGCTGCTCATGGCTCGCTGGCCTCTAGAGGGGGATCTGGGGGGACATTCCTAGCAGCTGCCAAAACAATTCCCCTGTTTTGGGGATCCTCCCTGTTTCTCCCCTGCTCAGCACTGGCTGCCAACTCACATTTTTCCTTGGTGGCACAGAAACATGCATCTGGAAGAGCTGACAAGCTCCAAGACTGAGTAAGTCCACCAGTGTGCACCTGGGCAAACTTCTCTTTTGAGCATGAAGTGTTATTGGTCATTTTGCCAATTGGTTCTGTTGTGTGTCTGATGTTGAGGACCATTGGTAAGCACAAAGTGCTATTTGGGCATTTTGCCAATAGGTTCCAATGTCTCTCTGCCATTGAGGACTGTTTGTGAGCACTGAGTGTCATTTGGACTTTTTTTCCAATTGGTTCTGACGTGTGTCTGACATTAAGGACTGTTTGTGAGCACAAAGTGCTATTTGGGCATTTTTGTCAGTTGGTTCTGTTGTGAGTCTGACTTCGAGGACCATTTGTGTACTCGTGACCAGACCATTCTGTACTGGTCATCCTTTCCCAGGATTTGTTCTGCCTGCTGGTGTGTGAATGTATATTCTATTTGTGTGATTGGTATCTTTGCTGTCTTTTGTAAATTGGAAAATTCAGGTTCAATTCATTAGAAAAATTTTAGCTATGAAATTATGGCTCAAGAAAAAGAAAGATGATTTTTTTTACAATGTATGGCAACAGTATTCTTCATACTCCAGAGAAAATTGGTTAAGATGAAACTTTTGAAACTCCAAAACTGGTTCTTTTTGCATAGGCAGTTAGAAAAAGCTAGCTTGATAAAATACTGTTTTCAGAATTCTGTCCCTGAGAGAACAAAAAATATGCCTAAGAGAAAGCTTAAAGTTAACTCTTATCATGTTCTTGAACTACAAGTACAGTCCACTTTGCCTGAGACTTCAGGTTTGTGTTAATTAGTAGAAGTTTGAAAGATGTTTGGGTTCACCAAACACTCATCTTGTACCACATTAGAGAGAAATCACGCTATGAGCAAGTGTATTTTTTTTAGAAGGTATGGAATATGTTCTTAAGTTTGCCAATCAGAAAATGTTGGTATAACAGTTCAATTACTTGTTTCTTGGTTTTGTTAAGGTCTTGTAAAGGTTAAAAATTGTAATATGTAATTAAAGATACTAAAATGATAAGGGAAACATTTCAGTGTGTAAAGCAAGTAGTCTATGTGTTGCCGGTAAGAGAAGGTATAAAGACTGGAGATAGTTTTTTGAGGAAAAAAAGGAGAAAAATTTGGTCCTAGAGCTTGTTGGTAATATATGGGGAAAATAAGGGACAAATTAATCTGGATCCAGAAAGTGATAAAAGGTTTATGAAAAAGAAACTTTGAAAAAAGAATTTTGTACATAGTCAGGATTGATTAAGAATAGATTGAATTTAATTAGATAAATGAATTTTGTTTTTAATATAAGCTGGTATAAGACTGGAATTTGGTTTTCTCTCTCTGTTAAGAGAACAAATTTTTCCTGGAATACTGAACTGCTTTTGATAACACATTGTAAATTTCTTCTCTAGCTAACTTTGAGTACTACAGAAGGCCCCTGAAGCATCTCAGAAGAAATATTAAAGGAACTAGGATTATTTGGTACATTAAATTACATGAAAAACATTGTCAAATAATAATGATAAACATTCCTAGGTTATACTGTATGGGTAAATGTCATTGATATAAATGTTCTAAAAGTTATTAAACAAATACAGGTCTTTTGATAACTTGCAGATCATACTGCTAAACTGAGTAAAACATTTAATGAATTCCAATGGAAAGTTATTATTTTGCTTTTAACCATATTTTTGATGCCAATATTTAGGATGAAAAAAATTGTTTAGTGAAGTTGTCACAGAGTATAACTGCTCATGATGCGTACCGCTGCTGGCTTTAAGTTTACTGCTTGAAGCACATATGCAGTGTTTGTGTGACAATTTGATATAATTGATAAAATGTATAACCTATAAAATGTTTCCCCACCAGCATACCTCTGTACTTGTTTTTTATGTCTGATTAGTTTTTCCCCAATGTGGATGACTAGGCAAATATATAAACAAAAATGTAGGCTTAGCACTGAGGGACATGAACGGACCCAGATCAGGCAACTGAGCCACTCTGGCAAAGTTGGAAAAATATATTGATCATCAATGTTTTCTATGGAAAGATTTGCAATTAAAAGGGGAAAATAATGGAAGAAATTTTCACATACTGAGGTATGGGGAAGTCATTCTGGCTTATAAAATACATGATTTAATTTGAACTTTAGGCTAACCAGAACAGACTGTTTATGGCCTATTAAACATACGTGGTACATCTGCTTTAACCATTAAGGAAGAAAAATACATTCAGAGAATAATACAAAGATATATTTTGATTATTATCCTCATTATAATATGTCTACTAATTTTCAAATGTTTGTCCAGGAGCTGTGACAAAGTAATCAGAGAGAGAGGTGATGTTTTCATAATACAAAATATTGATGCTAAGCTTAGAACTCAAGATTATTTCCAAGTCTGTGTCCATTCCCCAAATTAACCAGGACTGTGCCCCACTTCAGCAAAAAGTAGCTAGAGTGGTCGTTGCCCCATTCCCTCAAAGAGTTGGGGAAAACTGGAACAGAAATGGAACTAAAACCAAGTTCCTCTGCCAAGTATATGATTAACCTCTCTATCTAAAACTATTCTCTTTCTTGTTCTGTACCTGTCCCTCCTCAAGACTGAGGAGCATCAAAGAAAAGGTGGGATTGAAATGAAGCAGGACCCTATGGTCCTCCCCCCACCCACCTGCCCCATGTCCTCAGCCTGCCTAAACACTGCAGCACACATCTCCTTACACTAAGGCATTTCCCTCACTACAGCAATATGATTTATCACACCTAAAGTATTAGAAAGTGTCTAGTATCATCCATAATCCAATACCCAGTCCATATTCAAATGTCCCCAGTTGTTTTAAAAAAGTTATAAAGCTTTTTTAAAAAATCAGAAGCAAAATTTCAATTCACACATTAAATTTATTTTTTTTTTAAATTTTTTTAAGAAAAGCCCCTCCGTCTCATTTTTTCATGACATCAAATTTTGAAAAGTCCAGGCCAGTTGATGTCTGGATTTGTCTGAGTCTGCCCTGAGAAGACTGAACACACTGTCTCTCAAGGGCAAAAATTCAAGTCTACCCAGCATTGCCTTCTGCCAAAACACATACCCTGCCCCTACACAGGGTCTTCCCATGGTCCCCTGCATCTATGATAATATTTAATATTTGTGTATATCAACAGCACCCAGTAAGTTTCTTAATTTGTCTTTATATATTTACTAGGGGTATAATAAGTTCTAGCATAAGACCTGGCACAAAGTAGGCCCTCAGTGTATGTTTTTAAATAAATATACAAGCTAAATTTCTCTTTTTAACCTTTTTTAAAATTTCAGAATAAAAACATTCAGAACAGTGCAGAAGTTTTAAGTGAAGACATCTAAGATCTTATACAAATATACACCATGGAACTGCCACCTGATCCAGATAACAGCTTTTTCCAGCCTTGAAGAAGGCATCCTCACACCCCTCCCAGTTACCATCCCCAAAGGTAGCCATTGTCTTGACTCCTGTCATCATAGCTGAATTTTACCTGCTCATAAACATATGAATGATATGGATTTTTTTCTGTGTGTGGCTCTTTCACTCAAAATGGTGTCTGCAGATTTATCCATTGTTGCTACATTGTTCTTCATAATTCAAAATTTGTTACATTGATTCAAAATGTAATACTTTTCGCTGTAGTATTTCACTGTGAGAATAAATCTCAATTTATTCACTTATTTCAACTCTTTGGATTATTCCCATTTGGGAGCTTTATGAATAATGCTTCTAACAACATTTTTCTATCTACCTCTGTTGCATATATGCCTAGTAGTGGTATTTCTGGGTCATAGTGAATGGATATATCCTCCTCTAGTAGATACTGCCAAACAGTTTTCAAGGTGTTTGTTCTTCAGTTTACACTCCCAGACATAGTGAATGAGAGCTGATGTCTTCCATATCTTCTCCAACACTGGATGGTGCTAGCCTTTTTAATTTTACTCATTCTGGAGAGTGTGTGATGGCATATCATTTGGCTTTAATTTGCTCTTTTCTGTTGTCACCTTTCTATATTCTTATTGACTATGCATATATTCTCTTTCGTGAAATGCCTATCCAAGATTTTTGCCCTGGTTGAACAATAGGTTGATAGTATTTTCCTTAGTTACTAATTTAGAAAAGTTCTATATATTCTGGATGCAAATATTTTCTTCTTCTGTAATTTGCCTATGCACTGTCTCAGTGGTGTCTTAAAGGCATTTTAAGTCCTATTTAAGAAAACTTTGCCTAACCCAGGATCATGAAGATATCTTCCTGTTTTATTCTGGAAGCTTTTTTGCTTTACCTTAACACATTTAGATCTGTGATCCACTTGAAATTGATTTTTTCCATATAGATATCCAGTTATTATAGCACCATTTATTGAAAAGACATTCTGAACCACAGTGGCAATTCTGTCATAAATCAGGAGACCACATATATGGTAGGCCTATTCCTGGGCTGTCTCTTCTGTTCTTTTTGTATGTTTATCTATTGTTATATTAACACCACTCTGTCTTGATTACTGTAGCATTATAGTTAAGTCTTGAAATGTGGTATCAAAAGTCCTTCAATTTTGCTCTTTTTAAAGCTCTTTTTGCACTATATTTGGTCCTTTGCATATTCATATGAATTTTATAATTAGCTTGTTAATTCCTATTTATGTGAATATTAACTGAGTATGCGAATATTAACTGAGTGGCCCTGAATCAGAGGGGATGTGTGACAGAGAATACAATGGAATGGCAATAGACAGTGGTTCTTAATTGCTTGCAATTAATATATCTTACTTCTGCCAATTGTCCAAAAACATATAAGCACTTGAGCACATTGCTAGGCCTGTTCCCAGGGCCTTGTAAGGGGTCCATGTAAGTGAGGAACTGGTGTTAAAGCTTCTTTAGCTTCTTGGCAAATACACCCTTGCCAGGACACACCATCTTTACCTGTATCCAGGTGTATCTTCCCTTGTGTGCGGCTAAGAAGTTCTAAATTAGCTAGAATTTTATCTGTTGCCTTTATTACTTTGTATTTATTTTCCAAAAATGTCCTCCCATATTCAGCAAAGTACTTTACATAGGCCCGTGTGTTAGACTTGTGGAGATGGAGAGGACAGAGTAAGAAAGGGCTTGGGGGAACTTTTCCTCCAGGTCCCCAGGGAAGAAGGAGCTCCAGCCCATCAGGAGAACTACACCAAGAAATTGCCGGTAGTGGATGACTTTGGAAGAGCTGTCCATCCAGGAGGGTCCCAGAGAGAGCTCAGTTGGGTCACTCATACCTCTCTGCAAGGCAGGGTTCCCAGGATGAGGTGGATTTGAGCGACAATAAGTGTACCTTCAAGAAAAGTTCCTTCTTCCACGCATCCCCACACAACTGCTCTGCATTTGCCATTTGGCCCTCACGGTGTAGCCAAGACAAAGAAACTCAGATTCTGAGGCCATTTAACAAGGGGGAAAAATGGAGCTACAGTTGCTGGTCTGTAAAATTTCTATAATTTCTTTGCTTAGGTCAGTTTTGGTTAAAATATAAATTGAAGACTGCTCCCCCCCAAAAAAAGGCCCCCAGCCAGTGACACTTTGGTCAGCTCAATCTTGAATACAATGACTTCTGTTGCTAACCAGCATGGAGGGTGGAGGATACCCACTCTTGACTGGACCTGTGACACCAGCTGGCATCAAGTGGACATGGGAACTGGGGAGTTAAGACAACCCAGACACAAGGGTCTAACAGAACACTAGGTCCCTGTTCTTCATCTTTGGCTGTGGAATTTACCAATGTTGCATTGGACTGAGACCAGGTCCTTTCCCTGGTTACAAAGGCCCATTCTCACTAGGGCAAAAGGCAGCATGCATGTGCCTTCCTGGAATTCTAGAAAGCAAATGCCATGCTGATGTATGTGTGTGGCGGGGGGTTGTGCATATATGGCAAACATTTGACAAATGCTTATGGGCCTCATACTGGGTCATAGTTACTTAGATATTCTGGCTGATTCCAAAGTTCATAGCTATTCTACTCCACAGCTGGCTGTCTCATTAAAAGAGAGAAAATAGACTCAGAAAATAATAGCCTTCTAGCACCACTGAGCTATGCAGACTATGTGATGAGTTGAAATAAAATATACCATCATAAGAATAGCTAATAGTTATTGAATGCTTACTGACACTGTGAATGATGGAATATTAGAGCTAGAAAAGACCTTACAGTGAATCATGGCTTCAACTAATATTTATTGAGTACTTAATATATATCATTCATTGTTCCATGCATAGAAGATACAGAAATGAATGAGACAGGCAGATTATTTACCTTCATGGAATTTACACCCTAGTAGAGGAGACAAATAATTAACAAGTAAATAAATAAGAAATTCTGATAATTATAAATGCTGCAATGGAAATAAACTAGGTGAACAATGAAAGTCACTGAGAGGTGTGGGAGAGTTTATTTAGATAGGGTGTTCAGGGGAAGCCTGCATGCTGAATATTCTCCATTCTCCCCTTCAGATCCCCTGTCCACCCTTTCCCACAAGCTCTGAATCCCTGGAGGCTGATCCAGCAAGTCCAATGATATCCAAAGTGTCTGGGGAGGGACAGGGATGCATCATGAAAGGCCTGGTGAACCCCAACAGAAGAATCACTGTGGAGGTCTATCGGGTTTGGAGTGGGGCCACCCAAATGGCACCATTCTTTTGGAGGACCAGCCAGTCAACTGGTAGTGGAACGTGAGGATCTTCATTTTCCACATAATACCCTCCCAGAGGGTATCCATACTGGAGGAGGCTATAGACAATCATATAGACGAGATTAGCCTGCAAATGTCAGCCAGTCTCTTTTCTGATCCATGCTAGTGTTTGCTCAGAGGGCCTATGAACAAAGTGGCCCTGACAGCAGAGATGCAGAAAACACCTTAGCTCAAAAGCCTGGACTTTTAGCTAGTGGCTTCCCAAGGGCCCAGCTTCTCAATAGGAGTGGCCAACATTGGGACCATTCTCCTGGGGGACCTGCCAGTCACTTGGCAGTAGATTGATTGCACTGTAGTCCTTACATCATGGAAAGAGTAACATTTTTTTCACAGTCATAGATACATATTTCAGAAATGGATTTACCATCACTTCCTACAATATGCCAGGGATTCATTCTTTCCCTCTTCTTGGTATCCCTCACATCACCCCTGCCAGCAAAGGAAGTGAGGCAACGAGAACTGATAGTCAAGAGACTGTATTTGATCCTTTGGCTGGATTAGTCCACATCACAGCCCCACCATGTAAGCACAATTATCGTCCACATTTTGTGACTATGCAAACTGAGACTTAGGGAGTTTAAGAAACTTGCTCTAGCTGGTCACCTAGCTTACAACATGACTAGGGTTAAATCAGGCTTTCTGGACAAAAAGTCTGTGTTAAAAAATAAAATCACGGGCTTCCCTGGTGGCGCGGTGGTTGGGGGTCCACCTGCCGATGCAGGAGGCGCGGGTTCGTGCCCCGGTCCGGGAAGATCCCACGTGCCGCGGAGCAGCTGGGTCCGTGAGCCATGGCCGCTGAGCCTGCGCGTCCGGAGCCTGTGCTCCGCAACGGGAGGGGCCACGGCAGTGAGAGGCCCGCCCACCGCAGAAGGAAGAAAAGAAAGAAATAAAATAAAAATAAAATAAAAAATACAATAAATAAAATAAAATCACTGTACCTTGGAGAAATGACTGATTCCAGGGTTGGAGTAGGGAAAATACAAGATGAGTGAGAAACATCTTATAGTATCACAAAGAAAGGAAGTGCTCCTCCACCCCCTCCAAAAAAGCAAAAAGAGGAAGGAAGGAAGGGAGGGAGGGAGGGAAGAAGGGAGGGGAGAAGGAGAGTGAGAAGGAAGGAGGGAGGGAGGGAGGGAGAAAGGAAAGAAGACAGGTGGGGTTTGTCAAAAGGATACAGGAGCCAATCTAAAATCACTCAATGGTCAAATCTGGAACAATTTGAGAAACAAAATAAATAACCATAATACCAGATTGTAACCCAAAGAATAAAACAAATATCCCTGAATCTATACTGATATAAATAATTGACTGAATAAATAGGTACATGGAGGAAAACGGATAAATCTTTCTTACAGAAGGATTCCAAAAAATATATGTAAATTCTCCCTCCCCCAAGAGATGGAACTTAATTCCTCTCCCCTTGAGTTCAGGCTGGACTTAAAACTAGCTTATAGAAAAAGTAAAAGAGTAACTTGACAGTGAAGAAATCTGGCAGATACTCTCTTAACCAAGATCACCAGTAATAAGTCATATTGATATCATGTGTTCCCTGATACAGTACCATGAGAAGGGCACTCACTGTGGTATTCTTTCCAAAAACTCTTAACCTTAGTCTGATTGTAAGAAAGGATGATACAAACCCAAATTGAGGGACATTCTACAAAATATCTGACTGGCACTCTTCAAAACTGCCAAGGTTGGGGCTTCCCTGGTGGCGCAGTGGTTGAGAGTCCGCCTGCCGATGCAGGGGACACGGGTTCGTGCCCCAGTCCGGGAAGATCCCACATGCCGCGGAGTGGCTGGGCCCGTGAGCCCTGGGCTCTGAGCCTGCGCGTCCAGAGCCTGTGCTCCGCAACGGGAGAGGGCACAACAGTGAGAGGCCCGCGTACCGGGAAAAAAAAAAAAAAAAAAAAAAACTGCCAAGGTCATGGGAAACAAGGAAGGACTCGGAAATTGTTGCATACTCGAGGAGACTAAGGAGACATAACAATTAAATGAAATGTGGTGTCCTTGATTGGATCCAGGAACATAAACAGGGCACTAGTTCAAAAAACAACTGGCAAAATAAAACCTGTAGTTTAAAGTATTGTACCAATGTGAATTTCTTAGTTTTGGCAAATACAGCATAGCTATATATAATGTTAACATTAGGAAAAGTTGGGTAAAAGGTATGTGGACATTCTCTGCAACTGTTTGCTTTTTTTTTTTTTTTTAAATAAATCTAAAATTATTGCAAAGAAAATTTTTTTTAAAAATTTAAGAAAACAGATCACTGTACTAGATCACCTCTGAGTCATGGTATTCAATAGAACCTTCCCTGGGTACTTTCCACTTGGGGACATTTAGTCATAGGCCAAAGAAAATTTTCCTCTCGATCCAATTAATAGAGAAAATAAAATATAAAAGGAGAAACATAGGAGTTGATGAATTCCCCAGCTTCTAAAGAGTACTCCAAAGAGACTGCATTATTAACAACTGTGCACGATTTAATAAATGCAGTGACTCTACCAACAGCTACCGGCTCAGTTGTTGAATTTTCTTGAAGTATTCATAAAAACCACAGGTCCTGCATCTTTTGCTACAATCTCCAACTTCACCAACAAAATTGTGCACCAGCCTTGATGAATAGCCACTGGGATAAATCATTTGAGACAATCAGAAGCTTCTTTGTGCATTTGCTTGAAAAACTGGCCTCTTTGATGAATATATTTAATGTATTTCTCAAGTCTATCTCCACTGCAACATCATGCTGTTGAATCAATATAGACAGTAAATGGACTCCACAAACAAAGGAAATGAAATGTAATTACCGAGAAGCAAAATCAAGGGCCTGCCTTCTCCACAGCAGCTGGATTTCCTCTGCATGGGTCACAATTGCAGTAGGACCCATGTCTCTTCAGTGCAGTTGGCATTCAATTACCACGCATTTATTGTGCTCTGCAACTGGAGGGGCCACGGCAGTGAGAGGCCGCGTACCGCGGTACCATGTAGCTCTGAAATTCATAAAAATAACCACCACTGTGTGTCAAGACTTACGATCATTATTTTACTACCAACCCTGCAAAATAGGCATTATTATCCCTGCTGCTGGAGATGAGGAGGTTAAGAGTCAGAAGCATTAAGCCATATTGTTAGTTGGGCATCAAATCTGGATTTCCCTGGCTTTAAACCTCAAGAATTTCCCCAGACACAGTATAGAGCGTATCTTTGCTAACATGGATCACACAGCACAAACCCTATACTCCTGGCAAACTAAATTAAAAAAAGTCATTTTTTGAATGTCATTTGAGCTTTTCTTTGAAAGTCATTATTTAAATCAATCCCTTTTCAAAAAATGTGAAAGATCAGTTAAACAACATTTGGTTATTAGTTAACTCAAATTGTCCCTCTTTTTTCCTTCAAGAGGTATGTGGTAAGTTCCATGTAAACATTGAGAGAAAGTGAGAATGCTCAACGGCAGACACACCTGTTCAAGGTATAATCCAGGGAAATATCTTTCTAACTTTTTTCTCCCCTCAACTCACAAGAAACTGTTTTTTCTTTTCAAAACAGGAAAAAATGTATGTATGTAATATGAGAAAACAGTCTCTTGAGCAGAAGCACAAACAGCAGGTTCAGTGCAAACCTTTACAGTAGCTTCTTCAGAAAGAAACAATAAACACACTTACAGAGTTATAGGGAGAGGCTTGGTAAACAGAAGGCAGCACGGCAGAAAGCATCAGAGTCACAAGCCTATAAAGTACACTCCAGAAATGAGAGCAAAACTCAGGCAAGGGGGAACAGGATGACCAAAACTCAGCTCTATTTTATAAATGTATATAAATATTTTGGATTTATATATGCCCTTTACATTCTGGATTTGTATATTTTTATCTTTTTCTATATATACATAAATATATATAACATGATTATATGGAGAGGTGGAAAATATGAAAGTATATCTATTTACAAATGTAAAAATTATATATATAATATATGAACCCAAAATAAGTCATATTGGTTTATTTTTCTTTATTTATTTTTTAATTCTATAGTGCTTTACAATTTTCAAAAGTTTCACACACATGATTTCATATAATCCCATAATAACACTTTTTTTTCCCCTACCCCTATGTTTCCTCTCCCACCTTCCCTCTCCCCACTGGTAACCACTCGTTTGTTCTCTATGTCTGTGAGTCTGCTTCTTTTTTGTTATATTTGCTAGTTTGCTGTATTTTTTAGATTCTACACATAAGTGAGATCAGACAGTGTTTGTCTTTCTCTGTCTGACTTATTTCACTTAGCACAATGCCCTCCAAGTCCATCTATGTTGCTGCAAATGGCAAAATTTCATTCTTTTTTATGGCTGAGTAGTATTTCATTGTGTGTGTGTGTGTGTGTGTGTGTGTGTGTGTGTGTCTGTATACACACACACAACATCTTCTTTATCCATTCATCTGTTGACGGACACTTAGGTAGGCATATGGATTTACATAATAATTTTTATTTTAAAATGAATCAATAGTCTCACTTTTCTTTTTTGACTGGAAGTTCAGGACTAGTTAATCAGATGTGGAGGCATCCCCTGACTGGATAAGAAAAACGCTTCAGAACAATAGTGTATAATTGGGAGGTTTCCAACTCCTTTGAGAATGTGACTAAAGCTATAGAATTTCTTCCATGAAAATGGATATACACTCATTCATGTGTGTTTTCTTTCTGGGACATCCATGAATGCCTGGCAACCATCCCTATGGAGAGCCCAGGAGGCCCCCAAACCTTCTGCCATGTTCGTCTCTAAAACATAGAGAAAGAGATTGACAAGCCATGAGGATTTCTAAAAATCAGTTTACAAATCCTTTGTTAAAGGAGCTTTGAGTTTTATCTAATGGCACACATGGGGTTGTTTTCTGTGCCTTCTAATTTCTAGATAGTGTTCCAGAAGTACATGCCCCCAAATAATGCAAGTCAGACAGATAATAAAAGACCAGAGCAGGAGACCAAGCACTCTTAAGCTTTGGTGCATTAGCAAGAGGCCTTCAAAGCTTAGAATCTGATAAACAGCAGTCAAACCTGGAAGGCCAAAGAGTCTGGTCCTCTAAAGCATGTCCAGGGGAGCCAGAATGTTGCCCTGGCTGTCTCTAGTTTGTGTGTGGGGCAGAATGGAAATGGGTTGAATATGGTGTTGGAGCAGAGATAACAAAATCCATATGCAGAGCACATGGGCTGATCCTGAATAATGGAATGGAGTACTTCATATGCACATTTCACTTTCATTAATTCAATTGCACACACAAGGAAATTAAAAGCATAAGTAAGAACAAGATAAAGTGTGAATAATTTAAATAATGTAGACTATGAGGCCATTCCATTCAATGAACACACGCCAAAAGGCAGTGGATGCAAAGCTGTTTGCAAAACCTAGGAGAAGAGGAAGAACATGTGAAGAATTTTAAGGATTTCTTGGCCACTGACAAGGAAGCAAGCCCATTGTTCAGTTGGAAAAAAATGAGTGACTGTTCAAGGAAGTCCAAGAGGAATTAGGACCCAGGCCACAAAGCAACATTAGCCAGTAAAGAAAGAGACAAACCTGTGAAATCAACTGCAAAAGATAGGAAAGCCTAGATAACATCTTATTTAGGAATTGGGAGTGGACGGGGGGAATCTCTCTCTCTTCCTCTCTCTCCCTCTCATAGAAATGAGCTGTACAGCATTGCATTCATTCTTGGCAGAAAAGCAAAAACAAAAATATTTCTTAGCAAACAAATAGAGCCAGATCTCAAGAGTCACTAGCTACTGTATTCCTGCCTCAGTCTGGTACATTGCTGGATTGCACATTTATTGGATGCTCCTAGGTTTTGTCACTAAGAGATATTTAAAGCACAGACTAAAGTGGATTTTACATCACACCTGACCTTAGCAAGAAAAATCAAACAGGGAAGGCACTAGACTCAGCCCCACAGGTGTCTTATGAGTGTATGAAAAGCACTTGGTCCAGACTAGAGATTGTCCATCCCCATTACTTATTGAGCCACTGTGAGGAAAGACTGTGTTCACAGCCCATGGTGGGGAAATTTAAGCCTGAACTAACATTTCAGCTCTTAACCCTAGCTAGACAAAGAGTCTTCCAAGGGGTTCTACATTTGTCATCAACCTCAGTAGTCACTTCATTGACTTCAAAAGTGAAAGAAAATGATTGTGTCAAATATCAGATGCAAATCAGAGGCAGAAGATGATGATGAGGGATAAAAATAGAATTCCCCCTTATCATTGGGACCTACCTTAGAAGTGGCAGAAACAAATCATATTTGCAGATCATTGGTCTATAAAATTCTGTTATCATACCTGCAAAAATTGCTGGAAAAAGTTATCACTGTCATTCATATAGTTCTTTCCATTTTATAATATACTTTAACACATAATATTTCATGCCATAATTATGATGCAGAGTGCCACCATGAGGAGACTGAGGCTCAGGATGTTTAGTGACTTGTCAAGGTTCAGAACTGGAATGGAGGTGGCTATTTGGTCACAATGGTGAGGAACCAAATTTCACCACTAATAACATCCTACAAAAGAAAAGGAACAAGTGTTTTGTTGTCCACTTTCTTGGGGTAGCAACTTGCAAGGATCTGACAGAATGACTAGGCTATCCAGGCATTGGTTCCTTGAATTCCATCACTAATCCAGGATGAATGGATGCCCAATTTTACTGGCTTCCCTGGAAATAATACTGGCTTGCTCTTTCCTACATGTCCCAGTTCAGTGCTATTGTTTTGTTGTTTTTAATTCCCTCCCCTCCTTTTATTTGCTATAAAGCCCTGCCAATTCTAACGTTCTAAACTACATGTCAATACAAATGCAGGAGGCATTTGTCATGTATATAACATGTTGTGTTACTACATCCACCTCTGGAAGATACAGCAAATGTGTGTTAGTCTCTAGTTTGTGAAATTTTGTGAAATTTTCTCATTACAGCAAACCAAATATGGCAGAAGATGACTTATTTTGTCTGTAATTTAGGCAACTTCGCTTTATTCTTGTATAATTATAATAATGTCTCTAGAACTCAATATTATATTCAAACCCTCAACTCCCTTATGCAGTTGACAGGTTTTGAAAATAGAAGAGAAGGAACAACTTTGATTTTAAAGAGGAAAACAAGTGCTGATCTCATATAAAATACTTATAACTTCATGGACATCTCAAGATGTTGCATGCACAAATGCTTCTCAAAATGGGCTCCTGCCTCCCTTCCAAATCGAACCTGAATCCAGTCTGCTCTCCTATACCCAGAAAAAGGACAAATTTCTACCTATGAATTGTGCTGTCAGGATAAAATTTTTAAAGTATTCCTTTAGGCACACATTTAAATGACATTTTCAAATCATTTGTAACATCATGAGAAACAAATAAAAAAGACACTAAACAAGATATATGTTCTATAATTTCATTGACATAAAAATATGTAATATAAAATATATTTTAAATGGTTGGAAAGAAATACATAAAATGTTCATAATAATGATCTCTGGTTTATACAATGATGATTGACTTGTGTTCTTTTTTTTTTTTTAAATCTTCTAAGTTTCTACCATAGTCATGTATGGGTTGTCTTCAAAAATATTATTTTTTCTTAAAGCAGCCCTTCCCATATTATAGCAATAATGTGTCAATTTGCACTCCTGCAACTAACTACTTCCATACTGAGCTCAGTCTACCTGCAGGACTTACTCTGTGTGCTCTGCCCCAGCTCTCTTCTTTTCCCACTCTTTATGCCCTACCTGGGAATGTTTGTCTGTTCCTATTGCTACAATTATAATCTGTACATTAATAATTCCCAAACATATATTCTATATCCCAGAACTCTCCTTTGAACTCTAAAGCTATGCATCCTGTTTTCCATTTAGTATGCCCACCATGATCAGTCAATGGCAACCCAAACTCAATATGATCAAGTCAGAATTAGTACCCCTGTTCCAGAGAAAGAAAAATATTAAGTAAAATGATGACTTGGGGTTACAGAATTATTACTCTGATGGGGATCAAGGAGGATGATGCTGGTACAAAAGAGGAAGTAATCAGAGAGCAAGAGTCCATCAAGGAGGCTTTAAGATGGCACTGAGACTGGGGGCAATTTTCTTTCTCATTAAATAATCATAAGGGTTACCAAAAAGAATTACCTCATTGATGAGGTGATTTCACCAAGAAGTGCAAAAGCTCTGTCATTAGGGAACAAGTAAATATTTCAGTAAGTTAATAATGAAGCAATCATGAGCATGCACAGAAGCCCTCCCTCCAAAAGAAGGGTTTCTCCTACTCTCTATTGGTTGCCCTTTTCACTATCAACAAGTGCTTGAAAACACTCTTGAACATGTTAAGATTAGGATTTGGTTAGATTTTTTAGCCTTGAAATGTATTCTTTAAATTTTGTGTTTGCAATATATTTTTCTCTGTTAATTAAACCCCCTTAAGAGTATCTTTAAGGGGATAAAACATGAGAAGGGTGAATATCTTAGTCATGCAGACCTGCTGAAAGCTGGTTCTGAAATGAGGATTCTTCCAAGAATAGCACTTCTATCATTTTCCTTATTTTTACCAAATCAAGTAAGGTTCAAATGCCATTCTGCATCCTTGGATAAGTTACTTAGCTTCTCTGAGCCTCTGTTTCCTCCTTTGTAAATTAAGGATAATAATGATGTTTACCTCCAAAGACAGCTATGAGGATTAAGTATTACACATGCAGTATTTTTCACTGGGCTCAGCACACACTAATACATAATAAATAGTGGTAGTGGCAGCAGTGATACCAATGGTGGCTGTAGTGGTGGTGATGGCAGAGATGGTGGTGGTGGTAATAGTGACAGTGGTGGTAGCGGAGATGAAACCTTAGTGGTGGTGCGGGGGTGATAGTGGTAGTGGAGGTGGTAGCAACAGTGGCAGCCATGGTGGTGGCAATAGTCATGGTGGTGGCAATAATCATGGTGGTGGTGGTGGTGGTGGAGGTGGAGGTAGAGGTGACGAAAGTGGAGGTGGTGATGGTGGAAGTAGAGGTGGAGGCAGCAGAGGTGGTGGCTGCATTGTGTTTAATTCCTAAAGCCAGGGTGGTTCCCTCAGAGGGATTACAGCCCTGACTAGATGGTCATCAGAGTTGGTCTGATGGTCTGATGGTCTAGATGGTCTTTTCAAAGGCATTCTTGATAGATGTGGAAAACCATTTCTTCGTGTTGGACTTCGCTAGCTTCCTAGCTATGCTCATGTCTCAGCTCATGACACTTCCTGTGGCTGTAGAAAGCCCAGAAGGAAATTAAAATAACTGGTGATAAAGCCTAGGTATTGAGTGAACTTAACTTGATAGAGGGTTAGAAGATCAATTTAACTTTTTCCCTTCTGTCCCTTCAAACCCAACTTTTTCTCCCATTCCTGGATAAAATCTTAGACAGGACTTTCTGGGTTTTTTCATTGTTTTTTAGATACTGAACAAATAAGCCCTCAGTTTTGGCATCAAAATGTTAAGTCCAATCTGAAAATTATCCATTTCCAGGGGAGTAAAATACAATAATCAAAACATTGTGAATTTCTCACCCAGCACAAGCTTGCTTCAGGTTGGATGCCTGGTCTCTGCCATTCCTGGGATGCTGTTTCTGAATATCCCAGGCAAGGCCAACAGGGTGAGTGGATTAGGGGAAGAGGAAATTGTCCTACATGCTGATGGGTTGTCATTTGGGTTGGTCCCTCTAGATGGAAGGTGGAAGGTCCCATTTGCTGGGTTTTGCCCTCGTCAACACTTTTGCAAGGTCCTCACCCTATATACACACACATACACACACACACACACATGCATACACATATGCACACAAACCACCCCCACCACACCTCTGAGAGCAGCTTCCTCAGCACAGACAAGACTTCGCTTCTCAGGCTCTGGACTTCAGATGGCCCAGCCCTCTCTTGGGGATCACATTGTCCCTCCAGACTGTCTTCTTTTGTCCATTTCACCACGTCCACATCTGGTCCCTGGAGAACACTCACCTTTGCTCTCTAGGATCAGATGGGTGCAATGCCAGCCACAGCCACTCCTCTTTGGATTCTCTTGATGATGATGATACATGTTTCCATGTGCCCCCGATGCCAGTAGGCACATGCTGGACTCTCTGGATGGTTCCATCAAAACCCTCTCGCTTGACTTAAAGTAAGGCAGAAGCCCCTCCCACCCTCCCAGGGACAGAGGGAGGAGCCCAGAGCCCTAAAAACCCTGTACTGCTCACTCCCCCCTCCCTTAAGCTTGAACTTGGATGAACTGGCTACTGCTTGTAGAATTGGTTTTCCAGTCTCTCAGCGTGCCCTGCTGAAGATGGCACCTATTGTGCTGTTCCACGGCTTCAGGGACCTGCTGGAAGCCCCAGACAGACAGAGTGACATTTTAACATTCTCTTACAATAGGGTTGAAGTGCTGGTAAATAAGAAATGAACAACAACAACAAAAATTATGAACATTCTTGGTCTAGGAAAACAAACACAAAAAGAAGACAATAGTAATGAGAAAATACCCTGAATTTGTTGAGTAAAGCTTTTATACATATTTTTATATGATTTTCAAGGACTAGGAAATGGGTATGGGGGTCACAATAATAAGCTAACATTTGGATAATGTGGCAGAGTTACAAAGAGCTTTCTTACAAATTGTCTCATTTGATTCTCATGAGAAGCCTGCGAGGTTGGTGCTGTGCATCTCATTTTACAGAAGAAGAACCAGGGTCAGGAGTGGCAAAGGAGGTTAATCTCACAAGGTAACCCACATCAGTTGAGGCCTGCTGTCTAGAGCAGTTCTATTCAAGGTATAGTCCAAGTGTAGAAATAGAAAATAAGCATTGAGGAACTCTTGTAGTAATTTCATGTTGCCATAACATCCAAGCGTGTGATCAGTAGACTTGTTCCATTGAGCAGGGTATGGACCACTACAGGTGTTATCAAACTCACAAGGTGTCTCGTGAAGCATGAGCTGTATACCAGTCATGTGCAATAGGAACTGCATTCTGGTCTGCAATCATATAGAAATTAAAAGAGAGAAAAAAACTTGTCCTTCACCGTAAGTAATTTTAAAAACCGTGCTCTGCACAGAGCAGTGCATTCAGAAGGATCAAAAGCAGTGCTGTGGTTGATTAATGATGTCTGTCATGAGGGGGATAGGAGGCAGTGATGTGCAGGCTATACTATGCCCTTTCTGCTATGTTGTGAGGTCCTGTTAGTGGAACCCACTTAGACCTTGAAAAGAGACACATATGGGGAAAGAAATGTAGGTATTACACTGATAAACCTATGTCAACTGAAAAAAATGCACAACTTAAAGTTGAGAATTATGTTTTATTTGGTGAAGTTTCTGAGGACTCAAGCCCAGGAGGCATTCTCTCGGATAGTTCTGAGGGACTGCTCCAAAAATGTAAAGGAGGATCCAGTATATATAGGATTTTTGCAACAAAATCCAGGTAGTCAGAACATCAAAAGATTGCTGTTAATCAAAGAAAACGAGACATCTCAAGTTAATGAACTTAGAGCTTTTCTATGTATGGAATGATGCAAGAGTCTGGGCTCCTTGAAATCATTCATTTGATATGCACCTTAACTCTCTAGGGCCAGTATACTCTTTTTCACCATCCTGAATCCCATCACAGTGCATGGCACAGGGAGGCTGCAGTGGCTGAGGGCTTGATGGCCATAACATCCTTTGTTTACTGATACGGCAGGCCACATTTTTCGTTCACACCTGATTACAAAAACACCTTCTGTTTGCAAAATGCTTTACAAGTTTCAAAGATATTTAACATGTCTTACCTCATTTGATACTTGGGACAATCCTGTTAAGACAAAGAAAGGAGTGTTAGCTCCATGTTACAGAGAGGAAACAGAACATTTAAGGCCCTACCCATAGGCAAAGGGCTAGACAGTGGCAGTGTTGGAACTGTCAGGTCTCCAGTTTTCAGTCCAAATATTGTCATCACCACCCCAGGTTGCCACCTGTCCTTGGCTGATGGTGAAAAAAAGGGATGTATAGGAAAGCTTCAAGTAAAATTAAAATGTCATATGAAGTCAGTTTTGTTATAGAAAAGTTTAGATAATTTCATGGATGACATTCCTAGATAGTTTTTAGATTGATATCACAGAAAAGCAATTGCCACTTTCAGACAGATCTCTGGGCTGGAGAGGAACATGGATCCAAACCTGAGGTGACAATTTCTCCCTTCACTTGATGTCTTAGGCCTAGTTCCAGATGGATCACTTGAGTGTTACTATAAATCGGTTAGTAAAACTTTCCTTACAAGCTACACGCATCTATCGAGCACTTACTGTTTTGTCAGAGACTAGACTAGGCCTGAGAGACACAGACAAAAACAGGAGCAAAATATGCATGGAGAAATATTTGCAATGAACTGTTCTATATGCAATAATAATAGATACGTAAGAGGTCCAGAGTTGCTTCGGAGGAGGGAGAGATTGACTCTGCGGGTAGAAAGGGTGAAGAAAGCAGGAATGGAAAAGGATTCACCAAGGAGATGACCCTGCTTATGGTGTGTTTTGTAGGGTGAATAACAGACAAAGCAAGAAAGGGCATTCAGACAAAAGGAATAGTATATGCAAAGGCACAGAAGATGTTGAATCACATGATGGGTTTGGGGAAATACAGAGTATGCTACCCATCGTGTGTGTGTGTGTGTGTGTGTGTGTGTGTGTGTGTGTGTGTGTGTGTAATTGTGGTAAAATATATATCATACAACTTACCATTTTAGGTGTATAGTTCAGTGGCATTAAATATATTCACACTGTTTTACAACCCTCTGAAGATAGATGGTTTTTTCAAAGGTAAGTAATATGGGAAACAAATCGGGATTTGACCTACACCATGCAGTTTTTAAAAGAAACTCATCTATTGTTCACATGAGAGGCACACGTTTTTCCTTATTGAAACTAGCCACACACTTAACCTGGCTGATGCTTAGTATCTTCTTTGATGATATAAGGATAATAACAGAACCTGCCTCATTGGGCTGTTGTGAAAATTAACCATGTAGAGTGATTAGAACAGTCTTACCACATAGTAAATGCTTAATGTTTTATTGTGGTTGGTGATGATAATGCTAGTGGTGGTGGTGATGATGATGGTAATGATGCTAGTGGTGGTGGTAGTGAGAATCGTGAGGATGGTGATGGTGATGATGCTAATGGTGGTGGTAGTGAGGATGGTGATGAAGATGATGGTGATGGTTTCCACCTTACTTGGTCTCTTATCTCCCACTGCCACATCTTGGCTTCCAGGACCAAATATGGAATGAATATGGGGTAATTTGATTATGATTTGGTGGTATGGAGTATTGCTTAGCCCACAGAAGTTTTACTAAAGACTGTTATGCTTGGTATCTTGTGGGCAAGTGTTGATGAACTGTTGGCTAGAGCTCATTGGCATACTGATCTAAGTCTCTTCTTCCAGAAACCTCACAGACTGCTAACCACTTTCTGTAAATACAGTTGGTCCTCTTTATTCACAGATTCCATATTTGTGAATGCACCTACTGCTAACAGTTATTTGTAACTCAAAGTCAATACTCATGAACCTTTGGTGGTCAATTGCAGACACGCAGAAAGCGACAAAAATTTGAGTTCTCCAATGCACGCATTCCCAGCAGAGGTCAAAGAAGGTGGCACTCTGCTTCTTGTTTCAGCTCTCAGACTGTAAACAAGTATTTTTTCATGGTCTATTTAGAGCCATGTTTTTCACATTTCTGTGCTTTCTGTTGGTGATTTTGCTGTTTGGAATGGTCCCCAAGTGTAGTGCTGAAGTGCTGTCCAGTGCCTCTAAGTGGAAGAAGGCTGTGATGTCACGGAGAAAATAAGGGTGTAAGGTAAGTTTCATTCAGCCATGAGTCATAGTGCTGTTGGCCATGAGCTCAACATTAACAAACCAACATTTCTATTAAATAAGGTGTCTTTAGGGCTTCCCTGGTGGCACAGTGGTTGAGAGTCTGCCTGCCGATGCAGGGGACACAGGTGCGTGTCCTGGTCCGGGAAGATCCCACGTGCCACAGAGTGGTTGGGCCCGTGAGCCATGGCCGCTGAGCCTGTGCATCCGGAGCCTGTGCTCTGCAACGGGAGAGGCCACAACAGTGAGAGGCCTGCGTACCACAAAAATAAAATAAAATAAAATAAGGTGTCTTTAAACAGAAACATACCTAAAACAAGATTATGTATTTATATATTGATGAAAACGTGACCAGAGGCCCTCAGGAACCCAGCCCTGTGTTTCCCCTAGAAACAGTGGTTCAGAATTCACTAATTCTATGTCTGTGGTGACTTTGTAGACAGTCACTACCTCAAATAACGGGAATCAGCTGAACAAGGAAGGAAATGACCCATGGGGGCCCACAGTGTGTGAGCACGTTGGTGGAGAGAGGTGCACAGGGACAAAAATGACTCCTCTCAGGTGCCAGGCTCTGGTAGAAGAAGGAAGGTCTCCTGCTCTGACATCTGCTGACTCAAGGAAGACAGGAAATGTTCCCACAGTGGTTTGGGCACAAGAAGTCTCCATAACTAGTCAAATAATTGTTTCTGGGACCAAACTTTTGGGTGTGGGGTGGTGGAACATGAACTTTCCTTTTCCGAAAGCAGCCTACATGGACTCAAAATGGCTTAAACTCCAACTTCCCTTTTCTCTGGAACTTTCTTGAAGTTTCTGGGAAACAATTTCACTCCTTTCCTGATCAGACCTTCCAGTGTCTTTCCTTCTAAGTAGTACACAGAGATACCACAATGTCCCCAGAGTGACTGCTTTGCATCTGTCCTGGAAGACGATGGCATCCACATCTGGGGCCAGTTCTAAGCACTGCCCACACACAGAATGATGCAATCCTGGGTTTGCACAGTTAAAAAACATGTTGCTCCTCTTGCCCCCAAGAGTCATGTCTTGACCTGAGTAGGAAGCCCCTTGTATCACAGTGTCATTCTAAAGGGGATACTGTGAGCTGAAACGCCTGACGGGGCTGTGCCTAATCTGTGAGGGAGCTGGGGACAGACACCTCATTGCTCATCGTCACTTCAGAACACTATCCACCCAGCAGCTGGGCAGGCATGACATGGGGGTAACAATACCCCCTCGTGCACTAGGGGAGAGAACATTTGCAAGCTCCCTGTGCAGTACCTCCCTAGATGCTCACTTTCTCCTCCTCTTTCCTTCTCTCCCCTCTTTCCCTCTTCCTTCCCTCTTTCTCTGTTTTCTTCCTCCCTGTTATCTCTCCATCTCAATCAGCTCAAACACTCTTTAATACTAATCAGTGTCACATCCTTACTAGTTGATGAATGAAACATAGAGATAGGAGTTTGGGGTTTGAGTCTCCTCTGTCCCTAAATGCATGAGTTTGGTCAGTTTGTTCATCGAATATTGAGTGGAAAAGATACTACTTTTCAGGCACCATTCTGGGTCCTCAGGCTAGTACAGGAAATAAGCAGAATAGATGGCTGTCCTTGTGAAGCTTAGATTCTACATGCATAGATGGACAATAAACAGTAAACATAGCAATTATGTAAGTTAGAAAATGATAAGTGCTATGGAAGAAAGAAAACTTGGAGCAGGATTAAGAGGATGCACACAGTATGAGGGAAAACCACAAGGGGTTACCCTCTCCGAGACCCCATATGCTCATATATAAAATGTGGATGACACTCACCAGCTCTCCTTGCCAGGATGGAGAGAGACACATGAAAGGGCCATATAAATCATAAGCCATGAGATGAATATTTACTGTTTGAGGAAGAATCTTCTCATCTATATGATGCCAAGTTTAAAATAAACTCCTCATTTGGATCAGAAAATGATGAGGGATGGAAATTGGCATTTGCTGAGTGCCTACCTTGTGCCTCTTACTGTGTAAGCCCCTCACCCCAGGGACCTCCCCTCATCTCCAAGGTGGACATCTTATCCCAGTTTTGTGGCCAAGAAAAGCAAGGCTGAGAAGTGAACTAACCCACCCAAGGTCAGGTCACAGAGCTGGGAGAGGATGGTGCTGGGCTGAGGCTCCATCTCTGTCTTTCTGGGGCTCTTTCTTCAGGGGATCCAATGTGTTAACCTGGCTAGATGACCTCTAAAATTCCTTCAATTCCAAGAGTGCACGGAGTCCCAGTGATTACTCTGCTGGGTGAGGATAATTGGATGACCCAGAGAAAAACATGTCTCAAAAACATGAGTTGCATGGTTTCTAACAGGAAGGCTATTTCTTAGCTCTCCTGGCAACAGATCTCAGGGGAAACAGACATCAGCAGGCTAGAGGGTCAAGATGAATGGGAGAACAGTGGAAGCTTGACTCAAGGGGCTTTCTCTACCTTGTGGGGTCCTGGAACTCAAGAAGAAGATAAAAGCCTGAGGGATTTTGCTGCCACTTCCAAGCCTCTGAATAGCAAAATTATAAGGATGAACCGCAGTTGAAGAAGCACCTTCTGACAGTGAGGTAATTATCAGAAGCGGTCACCCAACATGCACAGTTGAAAGCACAAGGTGGCTTAGGAAAGGCAAAAATATATCTATCATTTCAAGTTACAAGTTTGTGCACAGGAAGAATTGGCAGGCATGTTAAATATTGCTTGCCAAGAAGTTGACCAGGAAAAAATAGTTTTTTTCATGCTATTTTCCCAGTGTTTGAGGTTTTGAGATATTAAATAACTTAATATTATTGATATTGTAGTGTTTTTTGGCTGTTATCTCATGTCTGATCCCTGCCAGGTTATGCATAAAGATAGTCTGATTTACATATTTATTAGCTACATTTTACAAGAAAATAGCATCCCCGCATCTCCCATGGTCCACAATCTGCACTGACTGGTAAGGACATTTAAAATAAGCCCCTGTCACAAATTCTCATTTTATACTGATCATAGTGATAGCTGTGCATGAAATTATAGTGGAGAGATGCTCCCAAGTCTGTGCTGAATATCAAGTTTAAGAGCGATGAGGTCATTTGGTGAGTCTGTGACCCTTCTAATTATCTAAGGGAGTCACTGATACCCCTGAATCCCCACCTTGGGACACAGTGACCCAGATCAGCTCACAGAACAAAAGTTCAGATTCTAGCATGCTCTGTCTGGAGGCAGTGGCATCAGTGTCCTTTGAAGAAAGGCCTCTCACCTTGAGGGGACATTCAGTGGGGTCCCAATATCCATGGTGGTTTGTTTAAAACCACTTGAACCATTTGACCACCACTGCAGAGTTCCAATCATTCTCCTGGGAGTACGGGCTCCTTCAACCAAGAAAGCACTGCATATGATTAGTCTCCTAGTTCAGTTTCCTTTGTCTTATAGAAATATATGTGTCTATAAAATTTCAACAAGCATTTCTCTTCACAAACATAGAGATACCTGCAAACTAATAGTGGAAACTATTTGGCAAGGAAATATAGGCATCTTGACTGAGGAGGGTCTGTGAAGGTAGAGCTGCCCCCACTCCTCCAGGAGGAGACTCCTGGTATCTGTTTATTTCCTAGAACTGAGATGCTCACCTGTGTTGGGGGACCATACTGCAGGTAGGCACAAGAGAATGAAACTCTGAATGAATCCAAATTTTCATTTTCTAACTACATCTTTGGGTTTTATTTCTAACTACTGACGTAACTGAATGACGATTCAAGTGTTATGTGAGTGGCATGGCCAACATTGGACCCACGTGATTACTATGAAAAAGAAAATCTCTTTAACACTCTACTGCTTAACTGTTAATCCAAAAATTCACTGGCCTCCTGCCTACTTTCCTGGTCATGGGGAGACTTGAAAACAATATGGACATTTGGTACACATCTTCTTTGAAAGAGGTATTTATTATCTCTTTTCTCAAGAGCCTGGAAACAACTTTATACCCACTCCAAAAAGAGGCATCTTCTGAGAAGCCACACCAAAGGTAATTTGCATCCTTATCTAAGGAGAGCATCACAGTCTGCTTCAAAGATTTGCTGGAGGCTTAAGGATCCTGTTTCTGGGCCATCAGGTCTCTCTAAGCTGTTTTAGTACAAGATTTATTCATTCAGAAGTTCATTTATTCACTCAGAGATTTATTCCTATGAAAACAGATTAAATGATGAGATACATAATATAAATCTAGGGATTGCTGGGTGGTTTTCCAGAGGGAAAACACTGATAGGTATTTTAATGTCCCTTGCTACAGGCAAGTATTTGGTTTTTCTTTGCTTCTAGTAGCTAAAACGGGAATCTTCCAAACTGAGCTTGACCATCTAAGGTCAGGGACCTCACTCAGATGTATGGCTCTTCTGGAAAACTAGATTGATTCTTATATCATCTTTTCCAGGCCTCCTAAGCTGGCACCCAATTTCAACTACCTTTCTCCTTGAGTGGTTCAAGCAGGTTGAAACTCTTTAAACAAGGTTTTCTCTCCAACATTCAACCTCCTGATCAGAATCAAGACATTTTCGGGAGGGACCCCACACTGCACTGAGCCTATCAGGAAGATGTTCAGTTATAGCCTTAGAGGGGCACAAGGGACAGAGACCCTGCAAAGCATGGGGAGATCAAGTGAGGAACAGGGAACACTGCAGGAAAAGATGCAGGTGAGCTGTGGAGAGAAGATAACCCAGTCCTGAGAACAGGAGGGTCTGACGGCCTTACCTCCCCAGTATTCTCTCCTCTCCATCTATCACAGACAGCATTCTGTCTGTGCCAGTTCTCTCTGTTATCCCCTCAAAATTGCCATTAAATAGAAAATTTCGATATTATGTATAAAATTTGTTCAGCCACTATGGAAAACAGTATGGAGGTTCTTCACAAAATTAAAAATAGATTTAATTTTCAATTAAATTAGAACTTACCATTTTAATTAAATTAAAAAATTATTTATTTATTTTAGAATAATTAAATTAAAAATTGCTACCACATGATCCAGCAATCTCACTTCTGGGTATATGTCCAAAGGAAATGGAAACAGTACCTGGAAGAGATATCTGCAGTCCTGTGGTCATTGCAACATTATTCACCATAGCCAAGACATGGAAACAACCTAAGTGTCCATTAATGGATGAATGGATAAAGAGAATGTGGTATATATGTAAAATGGAATAGCATTGAGCCTTTTAAAAAAGAGAGAGAGAAAATACTGCCACTTGCAACATGGATGAACCTGGAGGATATTATGCTAAATTAGATAAGCCAGACATAGAAAAACAAATACCTTATGATCTTACTCTTATGTGAAATCTGAGAGTCAGACTCATAGTAGAGAGTAGAATGGTGGTTGCTAAGGGCTGGGGGGTAGGCGGAAATGGGGAGATATTTGTCAATAGGTACAAAGTTTCAATTATGCAGGATGAATACTTCTAGAGAGCTCATGTACAGCATGGTAACTATAGTTAACAATACTGTATTGCATACTTGAAATTTGCTAAGAAGTTAGATCTTAAATGTTCTCACCAGAAGAAGAAAAAATGTAACTATGTGAGGTGATGGGTCTGTTAATTAGCTCGTGGTGATCATTTCACAATGTATATGGATATCAAAACTTCATGTTGTTCACCTTAAATATATACAATTTTTATTTGTCAACTATACCTCAATAAAGCTTAAAAAAATGAAAGTAAACATAACTTCTCAAGTACTTGCTGAGCCCCTGGACCAGCGTCCCTTCAACTTGACTTGTCCCTCTTTGGGGATTTGATGGTGAACACCATATTCATGTGGGTAGGTAGTTCACCTCCAGCTAACAAAAGCCAGATTCTTCAGGAATAAGGAAATTCCAGAACTACCGGCAACAGACACCCAGAAAGTTGTTCCACAAAGACAATTTCTAGGCTAAAAGCTCTATAGATTAGCCAATTGGAAAGGAAGAATGATCTAAACAAGAGTAAGGAAGTTACTTAACCTCTCCACACCTAAGTTTCCTCAGCTTAAGGTAGAATCACCAATAAAATTGAAACCATAGTGTTGTCATGAAGATTGAATTAATTAATTTGCAAAAAGATATCAGAACATAAGTGCCCAATAAGTGCTAACATTCATATTACGGCAATACCATATAGAAAATATAAAATAAGATCCTGTCTCCAGAAGTGTGCCTTCTAGTGGGAAGGCAGGGGATAAAATAAACAAATGGAACAAATAGGATAATCCCCATAGTGGAGATGAGTGAATTTGGAAACTCTGGAAGAGTTTTCCCAAGTCTTCTGGAGAATAAGGAAAGACTCCCAGAGAAGATGGCATGTGAGCTAGAATATAAAGGATGCATAGCAGAGGTGTCTTCCACATGGACATATCATAGAATCTTTATTTTTTTTTGCATACTGGAATATGCAAAGGCATGTAGATGCAAGAGAACAGTGGGTATGGGGAAGTGCAAATACTTCAGATCTTTACCTCTAAGGTGCACATTATGGGTCAAATGTGAAATAAATCAGCAATATGCTTTTTTTTAATTGCCAGAAACTTGAAAACTCAGGTAGGCAAAAACTTATTCAGCCTTCTTAACTATAGAGAAGAGTTGATAACATCAGGTTTCTTGTTTAAAGGAAAGTGTCAGATGTTTCCTCTCCTTAGCTATTAGTTAATTCCAGAGCAATGGATTAACACTGAATATATTCTTTGGAAATTATCCTAATTAAGTAAATAATATGCAGGATCTGAAACAAACCTCAAGGCAGTCACTCTCAGTGTTACCTAGATCCAAAGTAAAGTTGAAGATATTTTTTAAGTGTCCTCTTTTCCAGTTATTGAAAACCATCCTGGCCTTCAACCTGACATGGTGTCATTTCCTCCCGTATCAGCCAGAGTTCTCTGGAGAAACAGAACAGTAGAACTGATATATCTCCATATCTCTGAATCTACCTATCAATCTATCTATCTGTCTTTCTATCTATCTATCAACCTACCTATCTAGGTATTCATTATAAGGTATTATAACAAATCTGTCTAGGTATTAATTATAAGGAATTGGTGAATTCCTTATAATTGTGTTTAAAATGAAACTTGTGATTATAAAGGCTAAGTCCCCAAATCTGCAGTTGGCAAGCTGGAGAACAAAGAGAGCTGATGATTTAATTTCAGTACAAGCCCAAAGGCCTGAGAACTAAGAAAGCAGATGATGTAGTTCCAGGCCAAGGTCTACAGGCTAGAGACCAAGGAAGAGCCAATATTTCAGTTCAAGTCTGAAGGCAGGAAAACACTGGTGTCCCAGCTTGAAGGTAGTCAGGCAGAAGAAATTTTCTTACTTGTAGAAGTCAGCCTTTTTGTTCTATCAGACCTTCAGCTGATTGAATGAGGCCCATCCACAACAGGGAGGTAATCTGCTTTACTCAGTCTAATGCTTCAAATGCTACTCTCGTTCAAAACACCCTCACAGACATACCCAGAATAATATTTGACTAAATATCTGAGCACTTTCTGGCCCAGCTAAGTTGGCGCATAAAATCAGCCACACTGAGAGACCTTCAAGACGGCAGAGGAGTAAGACGTGGAGATCACCTTCCTCCCCACAAATACATCAGAAATACATCTACATGTGGAACAACTCCTACAGAACACCTATTGAACGCTGGCAGAAGACCTCAGACTTCCCAAAAGGCAAGAAACTCCCCACCTACCTGGATAAGGCAAAAGAAAAAAGGAAAATAGAGACAAAAGAATAGGGACGGGACCTGCACCTCTGGGAGGGAGCTGTGAAGGAGGAAAAGTTTCCACACACTAGGAAGCCCCTTCACTGGGAGAGATGGGTGGTGGGCAGGGGGGAAGGTTCAGAGACAAGGAGAAGAGTGCAGTAACAGGGGTGCAGAGGGCAAAGCAGAGAGATTCCCGCACAGAGGGTCGCTGCCGACCAGCACTCACCAGCCTGTGAGACTTGTCTGCTCACCCGCCGGGGCAGGCGGGGGCTGGGAGCTGAGGCTTGGGCTTCGGAGTTCGGATCCCAGGGAGAGGACTGGGGTTGGCTGCATGAATACAGTCTGAAGGAGGCTAGTGCACCACAGCTAGCAGGGAGGAAGTCTGGGAAAAAGTCTTGACCTGCCTAAGAGGCAAGAGACCATTGTTTCAGGGTGCTCAAGGAGAGGGGATTCAGAGCACCACCTAAATGAGCTCCAGAGATGGGCACGGGCTGCGGCTCTCAGTGTGGGCACAAGAGATGGGCGTGAAATGCTAAGGCTGCTGCTACAGCTACCAATAAGCCTGTGTGCAAGCACAGGTCACTATCCACACCTCCCTTCCTGGGAGCCGGTGCAGCCCACCACTGCCAGGGTCACATGATCCAGGGACAACTTCCCCAGGAGAACACATGGCACGCCCCAGGCTGTTGCAATGTCATGCCAGCCTCTGCACTGCAAGCTTGCCACGCATTCTGTACCCCTCCCTCCCCGCAGACTGTGTGAGCCCCAGCCCCCTAATCAGCTGCTACTTTAACCCTGTCCTCTCTGGGTGGGGAGCAAATGCCCTCAGGTGACCTACATGTGGAGGCAGGGCCAAATCCAAAGGTGAACCCCAGGAACTTTGAGAACAAACAAGAGAAAGGGAAATCTCTCCCAGCAGCCTCAGGAGCAGCAATCACCTTGATGTACCCTGCATCTGTGGAATACCTGAATAGACGACGAATCATTCCAAAATTGAGGCAGTGGACATTGAGAGCAACTGTAGACTTGGGGTTTGCTTTCTGCATGTAATTTTTTTCTGGATTTATGTCTATTTTCCTTTAGTATTTACAGCTTATTATCATTGGTAGATTTGTTTATTGATTTTGTTGCTCTCTTCCTTTTTTTTAATATATATATTTTTTCCTTTTTCTCTTTTTGTGAGTGTGCATGTGTATGCTTCTTTGTGTGATATTGTCTGTATAACTTTGCTGTTACCATTTGTCCTAGGGTTCTGTCTGTCTGTTTTTTGTTTTTGTTTTATCTATAGTTTTTAGTGCTTGTTATCATTGGTGGATTTATTTTTTAGTTTGGTTGTTCTCTTCTTTCTTTCTTTTTTTTTATTATGTTTTTATTTTAATAACATAATTTAAGTTAATTTTTTTTTCTTTCTTTTTTTTCTCCCTTTTCTTCTGAGCTGAGTGGCTGATAGAGTCATGGTGCTCTGGCCGGGTGTCAGGCCCGAGTATCTGAGGAGGGAGAGCCGAGTTCAGGACATTGGTCCACCACAGACCTCCCAGCCACATGTAATATCAAATGGTGAAAATTCTCACAGAGATCTCCATCTCAACACTAAGACCCAGCTCCACTCAACAACCAGCAAGCTACAGTGTTGGAAACCCTATGCCAAACAACTAGCAAGGCAGGAACACAACCCCACCCATTAGCAGAGAGGCAACCTAAAATCAAAGTGAGTTCACAGACACCCCAAAACATACCACCAGATCCAATCCTGCCCACCAGAAAGACAAGATCCAGGCTCATCCACAAGAACACGGGCACCAGGACCCTAAACCAGGAAATCTACACAACCTATTGAACCAGCCTTACCCACTGGGGGCAAACACCAAAAACAACAGGAACTATGAACCTGCAGGCTGTGAAAAACAGACCCCAAACACAGTAAGTTAAGTAAAATGAGAAGACAGAGAAACACACAGCAGATGAAGGAGAAAGGTAAAAACCCACCAGAACAAACAAATGAACAGGAAATAGGCAGTCTACCTGAAAAACAATTCAGAGTAATGGGAGTAAAGATGATCCAAAATCTTGGAAATAGAATGGAGAAAATACAAGAAATATTTAACAAATAACTAGAAGAACTAAAGAGCAAACAAACAATGATGAACAACACAATAAATGAAATTAAAAATTCTCTAGAAGGAATCAAGAGCAGAATAACTGAGGAAGAAGAACGGATAAGTGACCTGGAAGATAAAATTGTGGAAATAACTACCACAGAGCAGAATAAAGAAAAAAGAATGAAAAGAAGTGAGGACAGTCTCAGAGACCTCTGGGACAATATTAAATGCACCAACATTTAAATAATAGGGGACCCAGAAGAAGAAGAGAAAAAAGAAAGGGACTGAGAAAATATTTGAAGAGATTAGAGTTGAAAACTTCCCTAATATGGGAAAGGAAATAGTCAATCAAGTCCAGGAAGCACAGAGAGTCCCACACAGGATATACCCAAGGAGAAACATGCCAAGACACATATTATTCAAACTATCAAAAATTAAATACAAAGGAAAAATATTAAAAGCAGCAAGGGAAAAGCAACAAATAGCATACAAGGGAATCCCCATAAGCTGATCTCTCAACAGAAACTCTGTAAGCCAGAAGGGAGTGGAAGGACATATTTAAAGTGATGAAAGGGAAAAACCTACAACCAAGATTACTCTACCCAGCAAGGATCTCATTAAGATTCGACAGAGAAATTAAAATTTTACAGCCAAGCAAAAGCTAAGAGAATTCAGCACCACCAAACCAGCTTTACAACAAATGCTAAAGGAACTTCTCTAGGCAGGAAACACAACAGAAGCAAAAAATCTACTATAACAAACCCAAAACAATTAAGAAAATGGTAATAGGAACATACATATGGATAACTACCTTAAATGTAAATACTCCAACCAAAAGACATAGACTGGCTGAATGGATATAAAGACAAGACCCATAAATATGCTGTCTACAAGAGGCTCACTTCAGACCTAGGGACACATACAGACTGAAAGTGAGGGGATGGAAAAAGATATGCCATGCAAATGGAAATCAAAAGAAAGCTCAAGAAGCAATTCTCATATCAGGCAAAATAGACTTTAAAATAAAGACTATTATAAGAGAAGAGATAAAGAAGGACACTACCTAATGATCAAGGGATCAATCCAAGAAGATGATATAACAATTGTAAATATTTATGCACTCAGCATAGGAGCACCTCAATACATAAGACAAATGGTAACAGCCATAAAAGGGGAAATCAGCAGTAACAAAATTATGGTAGGGGACTTTAACACCCCACTTTCACCAATGGACACATCATCCAAAATGAAAATAATTAAGGAAACATAAGCTTTACGTGATACATTAAACAAGATGGATTTAACTGATATTTACAGTAATTTCCATCCAAAAACAACACAATACACTTTCTTCTCAAGTGTGCATAGAACATTCTCCAGGATAGATCATATCTTGGGCCACAAATCAAGCCTTAGTAAATTGAAGAAAATTGAAATCATATCAGGTATCTTTTCTGACCACAACACTATAAGACTACATATCAATTAGAGGAAAAAATCTGTAAAAAATACAAACACATGGAGGCTAAACAATACACTACTGAATAACCAAGAGATCACTGAAGAAATCAAAGAGGAAATCACAAAATACCTAGAAACAAATGACAATGAAAACACAATGACTCAAAACCTATGGGATGCAGCAAAAGCAGTTCTAAGAGGGAAGTTTATAGCAATACAATCCTACCTTAAGAAACAGGAAACATCTCAAATAAACAACCTAACCTTACACCTAAAGTGATTAGAGAAAGAAGAACAAAAAACCCCAAAGTTAGTAGAAGGAAACAAATCATAAAGATCAGATCACAAGTAAATGAAAATGAAATGGAAGAAATGATAGCAAAGATCAATAAAACTAAAAGCTGGTTCTTTGAGAAGATAAAAAAATTTGATAAACCATTAGCCAGACTCATCAAGAAAAAAAGAGAGAAGACTCAAATCAATAGAATTAGAAATGAAAAAGGACAAGTAACAACTGACACTGCAGAAATACAAAGGATTATGAGTGATTACTACAAGTAACTCTATGCCAATAAAATGGACAACCTGGAAGAAATGGAAAAATTCTTAGAAAAGCACAACCTTCCAAGACTGAACCAGGAAGAAATAGAAAATATAAACAGACCAATCACAAGCACTGAAATTGAAACTGTGATTTAAAATCTTCCAACAAACAAAAGCCCAGGACCAGATGGCTTCACACGCAAATTCTATCAAACATTTAGACAAGAGCTAACACCTATCCTTCTCAAACTCTTCCAAAATATAACAGAGGAAGGAACACTCCCAAACTCATTGTACGAGGCCACCATCACCCTGAAACCAAAACCAGACAAAGATGTCACAAAAAAAGAAAACTACAGTCCAATATCACTGATGAACATAGATGCAAAACTCCTCAACAAAATACTAGCAAACTGAATCCAACAGCACATTAAAAGGATCATACACCATGATCAAGTGGGGTTTATCCCAGGAATGCAAGGATTCTTCACTATATGCAAATCAATCAATGTGATACACTATACTAACAAACTGAAGGATAAACACCGTATGAGCATCTCAGTAGATTCACAAAAATCTTTTCACAAAATTCAACACCCATTATGAAAAAATCCTTCCAGAAAGTAGGCATAGAGGGAAATTACCTCAACCTAATAAAGGTCATATATGACAAGCACACAGCTGGCATCATTCTCAATTGTGAAAAACTGAAACCATTTCCACTAAGATCAGGAACAAGACAAGGTTGCCCACTCTCACCACTCTTATTCAACATAGTTTTGGAAGTTTTAGCCACAGCAATCAGAGAAGAAAAAGAAATAAAAGGAATCCAAAGCAGAAGAGAAGAAGTAAAACTGTCACTGTTGGCAGATGACATGATACTATACATAGAGAACCCTAAAGATGCTACCAGGAAACTACTAGAGCTAATCAATGAATTTGGTAAAGTAGCAGGATACAAAATTAATACACAGAAATCTCTTGCATTCCTATACATGAATGATGAAAAATCTGAAAGAGAAATTAGGGAAACATTCCCATTTACCATTGCAACAAAAAGAATAAAATACCTAGGAATAAACCTACCTAAGGAGACAAAAGATCTGTATGCAGAAAACTATAAGACACTGATGAAAGAAATTAAAGATGATACAGATGGAGAGATATATGATGTTCTTGGACTGGAAGAATCAACATTGTGAAAATGACTATACTACCCAAAGCAATCTACTGATTGAATGCAATCCCTATCAAACTACCAATGGCATTTTTCAAAGAACTAGAACAAAAAATTGCACAATATTTATGGAAACACAAAAGACCCCAAATAGCCAAAGCAATCTTGAGAAAGAAAAACAGAGCTGGAGGAATCAGGCTCCCTGACTTTGGACTATATTACAAAGCTACAGCAATCAAGACAGTATGGTACTGGCACAAAAACAGAAATATAGATCAATGGAACAAGATAGAAAGCCCAGAGATAAACCCACACAAATATGGTCACTGTATCTTTGACAAAGGAGGCAAGAATGTACAATGGAGAAATGACAGTCTCTGCAATAATTGGTGCTGGGAAAACTGGATGGCTACAGGTAAAAGAATGAAATTAGAACACTCCCTAACACCATACACAAAAATAAACTCAAAATGGATTAAAGACCTAAATGTAAGGCCAGGCACCATAAAACTCTTAGAGGAAAACATAGGCAGAACACTCTATGACATAAATCACAGCAAGATCCTTTTTGACCCACTTCCTAGAGAGATGGAAATAAAAACAAAAATAAACAAATGAGAACTAATGAAACTTACAAGCTTTTGCATAGCAAAGGAAACTATAACCAAGACAAAAAGACAGCCTTCAGAATGGGAGAAAATATTTGCAAATGAAACAACTGACAAAGGATTGATCTCCAAAATATACAAGCAGCTCATGCAGCTCAATACCAAAAAATCAAACAACCCAATCCAAAAATGTGCAGAATACTTAAATAGACATTTCTCCAAAGAAGATATATAGATTGCCAACAAACACATGAAAAGATTCTCAACATCACTAATCATTAGAGAAATGCAAATCAAAACTACAATGAGATATCACCTAACACTGGTCAGAATGGTCATCATCAAAAAATCTACAAACAATAAATGCTGGAGAGGTTGTGGAGAAAAGGGAACCCTTTTGCATTGTTGGTGGGAATGTAAACTGATACAGCCTCCTTGGAGAACATTATGGAGATTCCTTAAAAAATTAAAAATACAACTACCATGTGACCCAAAAATCCCACTACTGGGCATATACCCTGAGAAAACCATAATTCAAAAAGAGTCATATACCACAATTTCATTGCAGCTCTATTTACAATAGCCAGGGCATGGAAACAACCTAAGTGTCCACCAACAGATGAATGAATAAAGAAGATGTGGCATGTATATACAATGGAATATTACTCAGTCATAAAAAGAAATGAAATTGCGTTATTTGCTATGAAATGGATGGACCTAGAGACTGTCATACAGAATGAAGTAAGTCAGAAAGAGAAAAAAAATACTGTATGCTAACACATATATATGGAATCTAAAAATTTTTTTTAAAAATGGTTCTGAAGAACCTAGGGGCATGACAGGAAGAAAGATGCAGACGTAGAGAATGGACTTGAGGACATGGGGAGGGGGAAGGTTAAGCTGGGACGAGATGAGAGACTAACATTGACATATATGCACTACCAAATATAAAATAGCTAGCTAGTGGGAAGCAGCTGCATAGCACAGGGAGATCAGCTTGGTGCTTTGTGTCCCCTTAGAGGGGTGGTATAGGGAGGGCAGGAGGGAGATGCAAGAGGGAGGGGATATGGGGATATATGTATACATACAGCTGATTCACTTTGTTGTACAGCAGAAACTAACACACCATTGTAAAGCAATTATACTCCAATAAAGATGTTAAAAAAATAAATAAATAAAGTAAAATTAGCCACACCTACGTAGTTGGTGTGATATATTGTTTGGCATTGTCACTGCACATGGTGGAATTTTTTCAGACACTTTGTTAATCGCAATACTAAAGTTAATAGTTATATCTTAAATTGGGCATATAAGATTTAAAATCAGGAAAGACATTTTCAGAGTTTGGAAGATCTGATTTGCATTTCCTTAACCTCCTAAATTTCTTTTGATTCTGCAACAAATATAATGTGACAGAGTATTATCAGAAGGGCTCCAAATATTTGCGATTTATAACAAGCCTCTCTGAGGATTTCAATAATGAGAGATATACTTTATCATCACAGGTCTTGACTCTGCTAAGTTTCCAAGGAAGCATGTGGCTGTTCTTTATAAAATATGTATCATTAAAATCCTGCTCCTGGATAGAGCAGGCCTTCACAGCTGCCCACACAGCACAAACTAAGACAAAGTTCTGGCAACCACTTCTCTGATTGATGTAAATAGCCAGCCCTGTTAATTCAGGGCTGGGTGACTTTTCTCTTGGTTTTATTTACCAGTCTCCTCTGCACATCTATCACATTAATTGGTTAATTGTGAGCTTTCCATCGGGCAGCCTGCTATTTGAAAGCCCCAGGGAGTTTAACTTGAGGTTAAAAAAATAAAAAGCCAATCATAACTATCCCCCACAAAACCCTTTTCCTGAAATAGGAAGAAAGTCAAGATTTAATTAAAATCTCTTTCCCTTGAAGTGTCCACTTGACCACTCCTTTTTTGCACCTCACTTAATGCCTTAAGGATGTAGGGCTCATTCTGGCATTACTTCCTCCTGCTCTTGGCCAACTGGTGTAACCTTGAGTCCAGAAGCCAAGTAGTCCCTGATTTACTAGCCCTACTCTATGTCTCTACTCTATGAAGCTATCTTTTGAAATTTGCACACTGACCCCCAACTTGATCAAAATATGTATAAAATTCTTTTTAGAGGAGACAGTTTATAAATAGGAAAGAAGATTTGTTATATTACAAGTTGTAAGAGTAGCCTTGGGTGTTTAGACTTTTTTTTTCTAATAGGGAAGAGTCAGTCATCACTGGGATATTTTAGAATCCCAAGGACAAATCAAATATCAGTTGTCTGATCCATTTAACAATAATATATCTTCAAAATTTTTGCTTCAACATCTAGAAAGGATTTACTTTCTTATTTCAAACCAATTAAATATACTGGGTGAAACAAGTCACTCATTTTCCTCTGAACTTTTAGAAATGTCCTCATTAAAAAAATATATTGTACCTATTATTAACCTGAATTCACGTTGACTGTGTTTTAGCGTATTTATAAATGGTGAGCTCAATTTCTGAAATTAAACTTTTTATTTGCAATTTTCTAAAACGAAAAAAAAATCTGTTGGGACAATTACCCTACTTTGAACAGTCACCTTCTAAATTGGATTGATGTCATTGAGCACAATACTCCTACCAGTCTACAACGCTAACTGTGTATTTTCAGGCCAGTGGTTCGAAACCATCATCTTAGGCGGTTATGAAGAGGCTCCTCTTCATGTGAGGGAGGAAGGCCCTTCAAGGCAGCTCTGCTTCTGTTTTGTATATGATGCCAAGAAAGAGTGCTGAACAGACAGTGCATGACTATAAAAGTTTCTAGGCAATTATTTAGGAGTCTTTCTCACTAATTCCTCATGACCTTTGTTGGAATTAACTACTTGATTATTATGTATTAATAAACTAGACTAGAGAAGACCAAAATAACAAACCAACCACAGAATCTCAGTGGTTTACCACAACTGTGGCTTTTCGCTTACTCATGACAACTTATATGAGCAACACAGGTTGGCAGAGAGTCCTTCTTCACTAGACACTGAGGGATCTAGCTTGACTGGTATTCCAACATCTCCATCCAGGACCTCCATGTCACCAAGGCAGGGCAAGAGAGAGACTGAAGATTGTGCCCTGGAAATTCAAAATCTACAACCTGGAAGTGATGAACACTACTTTCACTTTCACCATTGACCAGAACACTCACACGGTCCCACCTAACTGAAAGGAGCTGGGGAACACAGAACTTCAGGTGCCCAGGAAGTAGAGAAGAATGGGATATTTGCAATATCTGGTAATGTCCATCAGAGCTTCTCTCCTTTTCCCTTCATCCCATACTCCTACTCCTGACTTCCAACTCCCTCCCAAGCTTTCTCTGATTTTATGACATCTTGGACCCTTTTCTGGAATTCCAGTTGTGTCTCTGTCCTTGCCCTCTCCATACATGTCAGCCACATACACGCACACACACACACACACACACACACACACACACACACACACACCAATAGGAAATGAGGGTCTGACAGTTAGTTGAAAATACTCATACACATATAGTAGAAACAAAAGTAAATAAGAAGCGTGAGCATTCAGAATGCCTAGAACTTAAAATGACTCATAAGAATTAGTATTGATGGTCTCCAGGTCCTGCCATTTTGTGCCCTCATATATTTGAAAATGGTTCATAATAAATCCTCTGCTCATAATTTAGTACCACTGCCCTTGAAAATATTGTAGCTCACTGATGACACTGGTCCTGCCTTAGTTAAACATGTGTGTGTGTGTGTGTGTGTGTGTGTGTGTGTGTGTGTGTGTGTGTTGGGGGGAGGGGATTGGCAGGATCATCCCCATCCAAATGCAGAAATAGAAAATTCAACTGAAATGATCTGGCAGAATTTTCAAAATTATAATACTCAATGCTGGCAGAGGTACAAGGAGGCAGGCATGCTCATACATTACAGGTGAGAGCAAACTCTAATACGACATTTCTGAAGGACAATTTGGAAATATCTCTCAAAAGATTTTAAACCGTGTATATACTTTGTTCCAGCACTTCCATTTTTAAAATTTGTTCCTGGTTGTAAGCACAAAAATTTAGTTGTAAAACTGTTCAGCATAAATTTATTTATTATAGGCTTGAAACATCCTAGATGCCCAACAATAGGGAATTGAATAAATCATTTCATATTATTGGACACTACCCAACAATTAAAATTACATTGTGGAAATATATTTATTGACATGAAAAGCTGTTAGTAAATTATTATTACATGTTTCCATTTTGGAAACAACTACACACACACACACATACAATTTTTACCTTTGCATAAGGTAATTTGGTTTGGCTGACTTTTATCTTCTTATCTTAATTTGTCTGAAATTACTTTGCAGCTGAGATATTTGTGTAAAAACATTATTTTGAAAACATTTGAACTGTGACATTTTTAAGGAGGCCTTCTGGGGTTGACCCATCCATGCTCCATCCCTACTCACCCCAAGACCCCCACTGGACAGATATCATAACCCTTGGTTAAATCTCTCTCCTCTTTTATATTGTATTCACCTAGCAAACAGCCTCACATGTGGTCATTTATCTCCATGACTTTTTGCTTTCATTCATTTTATTCTCTAATTATTTGGGCATGAATACCCATAAAACCTCTCACAACTCTTCTCCCCAGTACCTTGAGTTTAGACCCCTTCTCTCTTGCACACGGTTCTATACTAGCTCCATGGTTTCAAGCATCATGAACTATGTGTAAGAGGCTTCTTCCACCCACCTGTCCCATCCTTCAGAATCCATATCTCAAAAAATGATATTTGTTATTAACCTTGTACACTCCCACCACTCCAATCATGGGAATGGGATAAGATACTAAAGCAAAGTTGTCTATATTTATACAAACATAAATCTCATGAAAACCTGGGAAAATGATGAAACTCACACTGACGACTTGGTATTGAAGAGTTATAATGACAGAGGAACACTATTAAACAAATTTCCCGGTAAGGGCTTGTTTATCCTAACATCTGGACTGTGACAATTGTAAAGTTTTTGAATAACCTTATATGTTTTCCCAATATTCGTCATGGGTATTTAGCTAATAAGCAGCTAGATAAAATTCTAGGCAAACAAGCCCTTCTGTTTCACTATCGAAGTACATGAATGTCCTCACAATAATTTCCTCTTGTTAAAATTGTGCTGAGTACACCAATGAATGTTATTTACGTGGCAGGAGAAAATAGAGGCTCTTCTATTTTATTAGAAACAAATGCCCACCTTTCTTTCGGATAAGCCTTTGTTTATATGACTTGTGCTATTCAGACTCTTGTTGCATGTGGTAATGGCATTACATGTCTGCATGTTGGGGCAGTTTGTCCTCCCCCATGTCCGAATCAATGAGCATTCTTATTGGTCTAAAAGCACTAAGTGAAAAGTATTGCCCTGGAAAAAAGAAAAATATGACTGTGCTAGGAATTTTTCAGCACATTCCAAAGTACTTCTCCCCAATTCTGCACTCTGGTGGGGCTACATTCCTAAGGAAGTCATCTGTGCAAATACACATGGAGCCTTCCAGGGCCGGGCACACACCAGCTACTTCAGGACCGTGTGGGTGCGAGTGACAAATTCTCCTGCTGGATATGTTATCACACATCATGGTAACACTGAGGAGCCATCCATCTGGATCGACTTTATGCTCTGAAATGTAAGGTTTCAGAATTAGATGAAATGTACATTTATTTGTTGAGGCAGCTTGTTAGGAAGAAGGATTGGCTGCAGTGGAGGTCAGAGCCAAAGAGACATTGAGATGTTCAATACCTAAGGAGACAATAAGTGACATAAAAGGATTTGTTTCATTAACTTGTGTCTCAAAGTCTCCTCTAGAAGAGTTCTTTATTTATAGATGCATATGCCTCACCCGAGTTAAAAATATAGAATTTAGATGGGAGCAAGAAGTTAAACCTGTAAGGATAATATTACGAAACGAAATACGACCCACACTATAAACTCAGTACCTCTTGGGCTGACCGAGGGCCCCATTTAAATATAACATTACTATTTGTTGTACATAATTTTGGTGGAGGCATCACTAAATTTACTATGACTGTTTTCAACAAGATGGCTAAACACTATTGAAATAAGATCCCTTGATTAAATCAGTAATAAATCAAATACACTTAAAGCTCCGTAATGCACTTAGTGAGAGAGCCAACACTTGAGAAAGAGTGACTACCACGTCAGCTGTTCTGCTCTCAACAGTTGTCACTGAGTTAAAGGCTTGTCTTATTTCATCAGCTAGAGGGACTGAAGAAGAGGAATATAAGAAGAAATGGATCAGGCTGACAGTTATGGATGGTGATGTCCTCCACAGTGTACAGCCAACCAAGAGCCATGGGCTCTTTCTACACCTTCTGAGAGATTAGAACTCAATAAGGAAGGAAACAGACCCATCAGGGTGGGGTTGCTCTCCTATAGCAGGAAAACTGTAACGGGAAGTAGAGAAGTAGAATGATGAGGCAGAGAGAAAACTGCAGTGGAACCAGATCTAGGTTCGCTGTTGGGGCTTTGACAAATATCATGACATCTCTGAGCCTAGATTTTCCTACCTGAGCAATACTGATCATTACGTATGGAGTGTATTAGTTTGCTGAGGCTGCCATAACAAAATACCACAGAATGGATAGCTTAACAACAGAAATTTATTTCCTCGTAGTTCTGGAGGCTAGAGTCCAAAATCCCAAGTTGGTTTCTCCTGAGGCCTCTCTCCTTGGCTTGCAGACGGCTGCTTTCTCATTGTAGATATGTGTTCATGTCATTGTTCCTCAGTGTTCTCACAAGCCTGGGGTGTCTCTGTGTGTCCTAATTACTTCTTCTTGGAAGGATACCAGTCTTACCAGATGAGGGTCCACACTAACGGCCTCATTTTAACTTAATCACCTCTTTAAAAGCCTGATCTCTAAATAGAGTCACAGTCAGATGTAAAGGGTTAGGGCTTCAGCATCCGAATTTGGGGTTGGGGGACACAATTCAGCCCACAGCACAAAGCAAATGTAAGTATGCAAAGAGATAATGGGTATTCAAGCACATGAGAGATTGCAGGGTGCTTTAGGGCATAATTCATTATCACTTGGAAGGAAATGTCAGAACACACTGCCCCAGACTTTCACCAGGAGCAACTGGCTCATGGAAGCTACCTTCAAGTCTTTTTATTCTGAGGAAAGTGGAAAACAGGGGTGGAAGGGGGGAAGACATACAGAATAATTTTTATTAATATTTTGGTCACTGGGCATCCATTCTCTTTTATACTTCGATTTCCTTTGGGAATTTACCTCCTGGGCCCCATACACTGGGTGCTGTGGAAATGCCCTGTATTCCCAGCATAGGAGCTGAGAGGTCCCTGTGAAGACTTTCTGCACATCCAAGGTGGTAAAGCACACAACCTTAGTTGGCTAACTGGCTACAGTCTGCTGGAACATTGTGTCCTATTAAAGTGATGTAAGGATGAAGAAAAATTGTTGGGTTTTATTCACTTCTTCTGACGAGCTCTGATAGCCCAATGTGTTATAAGGTCCTGCTCCTAAGTCTGGTTTTCTGCCCTATTGCTGATTCTTAATGCTTCCCGATATTCTTTCCCCAAGTTCTCTTTTGCTTAAAGTAGCTAGAGTTTGGGTCTATTGCTTACAACCAAAAAAGCCATAACTGGTAAAAGAGAGTGGAAGGATGAACAGAAAGAAGTTTGCAACAGAAAGGGAAAGATGGAAGGAGGGAAAATTGAAAGAATAGAAAGATAGAAAATTGAAAGGAAAGAGGGAAGAAGAGATGGAAGAAGGAAAGAGGTGGAAGGGCTAGAAAAGAAGAGGAAGGATGAAAGAATGAGAAGGTCACAAGGCATAGCAACTCAGACCTCCCTTGAGTGAAATCAGCTCTATACCCAGAGAAGAGAATGTGGTTTCCCTCTAATGCTTAGCATACAGAGTTTCAACTCAGCAAGAATATCTTTCTGTTCAAGGAAATTAGTGCTGCCCTGGTCCACCCAGGTCATTTAATAGCAAAAGTTTTCACCTCCTGGAGCAGCCTAAGGTTATGAAACCTTATATGGAGCTGAAATTTGCTCCCAGTAATATATACTCTCTGGAGCAGCTCCAAACAAGTCTCCTGACAGACTTGCAAATATTTTAAGACTGAGAGAGAAAGGGTGGAGATATAGAAGCTACACTCAATGAGGTCACTATATCCCAGATTCTGGTCCTCTGCTTTGTACATCCAGAAACTCAATTTATCCAGGGGACCCAGAATGGACTGGTCAATTCAAACGAATTTATAACGTGATTGACAGGTAGAACGGGATTCCAATTTCTCAGTACAAAAGTACTAAGTTAGAATCAGATCTGGATCCAAACTTGGCCCCTGTATTTCTTATCTTGTAATTTGTGTACAAGTTTATTAACCTCTCTGAGCCTGAGTAACGCCTGTGGTTGGTGTGAGGGTTGCATTAGATATTCCCTGTGAAGTGCCTGGGTGTTATGGGGACCCAGCACATGTCACTTGTCATTCCTCACCTTCTGCACCTGACTCCTCTCCTGAATCTGTTCAGATGCTCTCAGTCTCATCTGTTCTTGCTTCAGCTACTACAATAGCAACCAGCTCTGCATTACCTCTGAGTAATTTCAAGCAGGGGCAACCTGGCAGTGCCTTCCTCCTGCCTGTTTCTGCTCCTCTCCATCACAGCCATCCCTGCTGACTGGGAGGTGTGGAGGCTGCAGGACACTCCTTGGCACCCACCTGTACATGACCTTGAAAGGTAGGGGAGTTACCACCATAGAGTGAATCTTTGACCAAGGAGAGACAGGACCCAGGATAAATCTTTCCATCTTTCTCCATTCCACTGTCCTGGGACCATTTATAAGGTCTGTCTCTTCATCCTCAGGACCTCTTGGCCCCTTAGAATTTGCTATCTAGTGGCACTTGACAGTGGCTGACCTCAGTAAGTCATCCTTGTGTTGATTTTTCCTCCTTCTCCCCCTCCCTCCCTGAGATGCTTACTTCCTACCTAGTAATGACCCAGAGCCTTTTCCTTAGGAAATCCAGGCTAAAATGAACTTTCTAGGGAACCCAGGCTAAAATGAACTCCGACTCCCTTTCCCTTTCCAATCACAAGAATACCCACATTGGTCTGTCCATTGTCTGGATCAGGCAAATTTCACGGTACCCAGGAGATCATACTAAAAGTTTGCAGTTTGCTGGTATATATTTAGAATGAAATATTATGTAGCCTTAAAAAGTAAAAAAAAAAAATCCTGTCATATACTACAACATGGATGAACCTTGAGAACATTATGGTCAGTAAAATAAGCCAGTCATAAAATGACAAAAACTGTACAGTTCCACTTTAATGAAATACCTAGAATAATCAAATTCATAGAGACAGAAAGTTGAATGGTGGTTACCAGGGACTGGAGGGGAGGGAGAAATGGGGAGTATTGTTTAATGGATACAGAGCTTCTTTTCTGCAAGACAAAGAGTTTTAGAGATTGGTTGCACAACAATGTGAATGTACTTTAAACAAGTCCAGTGGAACCATTCCTACTGGAATTTGTAAACCATATTTTAATAAATATAGTCAAGGATTGTGCTAGACTTAATCTTTTATAATTAAACTATAAATATCACCTAAAGTACAATTTAGGTCTTGAAAGCCTCCTATTATGGATTTGATTGTGCCCCCCCCCAAATTCATATGTTGAAATCTTAACCCCTAGGATTTCGGAATGTGACCTTATTTGGGAACAGTGTCATTGCAAATGTAATAGTCAAGATGTGATCATTAGGGTGGGCCCCAATCCAATGTGAATGGTGTCTTTATAAAAATGGGAAATTTGAGACACACACACACAGGGAAAATGCCATGTGATGGTGAAGGCAGAGATTCTACAAGACAAGACACGTCAAAGATTGGCAGCAAACCACCTGAACCTAGGAGGAAGGCATGGAACAGATTCTTCTTCACAGTCCTGGGAAGGAACCAACTCTAGTAACACCCTGATCTCAGACTCCTAGCCTCCAGAACTGAGACAATATATCTCAATGTTGTTTAAGCCACTTAGGTTATGGCACCTTGGCAAAGGGCACCTTAGCAGCCCTAGCAAATTAATATGCCCCCCACATGAGTCAGGTCTCCCCTATCCTCTTCTGTGTAATGTTTTTTTATACCCAGTGACAAGACTTCATATATATTTTATATAATTTTGGTTCAGAATATATGCCATCAAAATCACTGAAACTCTTGATTCTGTCATATATTGCATTTGCTCTGCTTCCAGGTTTATGTTATCTGCAAACCAAATATTTAGCTCATTTGGGGTAAAGACTGAATCTTCCTTCTCCTGGGATTCAGACCGTGACTCAATGGTGCTTAGAAGAACATTGGCCTCACGGGAAGATATACATTCTGCCTAGCCGAATGAATAATAGTGATTTTATTACTGACATGTTTACATAATTGGCAGAGTTCCCATAGGCCAACTAAAGTCAGTAAGATGGAAAATCATATCTCTTTCCATTAAAATAGCTTGGTGGTAATATAACAAAAGGTTTGCAATTTTATTACAATTTTATTTAAAAAAATATCAGAAGCCGCTGAAAAATCAACAATTTAGCCTGTGACTCTACCTGCCTTCTTTCTTTCTTTTTGGTGGTTGTGCCTACACCCCTTGTATAGATAGACAGATATCACGAGAGAGAGAGAGGTCATATATATTGTGCATCACACTTGTGCACAGAATGACTTGGCTGAATTCAATATAGAGGAAGAGCAGAGTGTGCCTTTTGTGTGTTTGTTGTGTTGAAATAATAGACCTCAAATTCCCCATTTGACTTGCTTGACACAGTTTTCATTAGGAATAAATCTTGTTGTTTGATATTGTGGCACATCAGGGAAACAGCTTTGACTTCATTTTTCCTCTCTCCAACCCATCACACCAGGAGTCATAGCGTCTGTTGATACCATCTTGCTCCTCAGTTACCATTAACTCTGAGTAATCCTAGACTCATCACTTCACCTCTCTGGACACCTGGAAAATGAGGGCCTTATGGTAGCCAACCTCTGAGGTCCCTTTTTCAGTGCTGATTCTGGGATGCTTTGGGGTCATTGGGGGCAGGGAATTCCTCATCATCAATATATGTTTTCAAAATGGCAATTCTCTTTTTAAGTAAATCAGTCCTTGCTAGGATTTCAGAGCTGACAGAGACAGAATTGGAACAGGTTTAGTAATCATAATTTAAATCTCTCTCCAGACATTTTTTTTCTAATGTTTATAAGTGAAGGGTGTCAAAAGCATTCCATTAACTGGCATGAATTTTTATTGAATAGCAAGAGTAAATAATATATGACTTGGGAGGAAATTTCTATTAAATCTATTTGGAGCCTTATGTAGATAAAGCTATTCAATTTGTGCTTTGCTTCAATATGGATGAAGCATTAATATTTATCTACAAATAATCCATGGCTATTATTTTTACAGGTGCCTGAAACAATATATGCCTTTGAAAGACATGTGGGGAATCAGGAGCTTCCCCAAACCCCCAGAGAGGACCTTGACGATAATTCTTCCATGATATGACCTGACCAGGCAGTGCCAAGCATTCTTTTGTGATCATCAGAGGCAGCTGCAGCCCTGGTGAGGAGAGAAGGCAAGGATCCTGGGGAGATGTCAAGGGGCCAATGGTAAAAAGGAGCAGCAGCTTCTCATTAGTACAGAAATAGAATGTTGACCAAATGCAGAAAATAAATAAAATTAAATTTTAGGTTTCTCTCCAAAACATAGCCTCCAAAAAAAAATGGTCTTTGAGGAAATTAATATGCATAGATGGCCAACTCTGCATAGCAAACGTTGCCAATGCAATCTCATCAAAACCCACAATAGCCCAGGGAAATACTAACGTCAGCCTCTGTTCATAGATCTGCTGGGTGACATTCAGAGGGCTAAGGGAGGGCAGGGAAAAACAGTATTTATTCAATATTTATTACATTCTTTCCAAACATTGTGATTAACCTTCACAAGAATCCTTTGAGATATGAGTCCATTTGACAGGTGAGGAAACTGAGGCTAATAGAGGTTATGTGTCTACCCAGACAAGAAGAGTTGCATTGAACTTGGCTCTGTGGACTCCTGGGTCTAAACTCTTTCCATTCTACCCTGCTGCATTAAGGAATATAGTTGAAATTTGATATTAAAACACTAACCCTAAAAACATTTTAAGTTTCATTAAAAGTCCTACAAATCTTTAGGGCATTGGGGCATTTTTTCAATAGTCCAAAGTTTAGATATATTTCAGTAGGCAAACTGTTCCCAAATCCTTCTTCCTGAATCCCTCCACACAGCAGTGCAGTGGTCAGTGAACCTTCTGGAATTGTATGTAAAACTGAGTGTATGTGTTTGTGTGTCTACAGCTTTCAAAGGTCTCAATTCCAAAGAAAGTTAGGAATCAGTGGCATAGATTCATAGAACTATTATTAGCCTCCAGGCCACTGGTGCTTTAATGGACTGTAAGAGGATGGACAATATCAGCCACAGAGGAAGTGGTTGCTTAACATGAATTAATGGGTCCTTAGAGGAAATTCACTAACAGGCTTAAGGGAGGAGAGAGTCCCACCAAGCTTTGCATGGATAGAGGCATATCCAAGTGCATCTCATTCAGTCCTGAGCACCATAGTTAGGAAGGCCCTTGGCCAACCAGGAAGTAGCCAGAGGAAACTACAGTGGATGTTGCATCAGGAAACCACTTAACGCAAAGAAGAGGTGGAGGGACAGAGTGTGAAAGGAACTCTCAGACATTGAAAGTAGGAGTGTAAATGGTACAACTTTGAAAAGCACTATGGCAATATGTAGTAATCTAAAAACGTGGATATTCTATACCTTGGCAATGCTACCTGTCCACAGAGAAACTCTTACTCGTGTACAAGGAGCCAAGTAGGAGAATATTATTATAGAATTGTGTATAATAGCGAAATAAAAAGAACCAAAAAATAAAGAAAAATCTTAAAGCATATATATCTATTGACAGGAGAACGTGTTCCAAAAATGTAGAACATTCACAGAATGGGAAGTGAAGAGCAGCTAGAGTGAATGAACTACGTACCAATGTGGACAAACCTCAACACAAATTCTCAACACAAAATTTTTAAACGTTATATACAATGTGGAATTCTCCACATAAACTTTAAAATCATGCGAAAATAAATAATAAATTGTGCATGTATACATGTGTATATGGTAAAGTAGAAAAATGTACATGGGAATGATTGCACCAACTTCTAGAAGGTTATTTCAGGGGTAGGATAAGGAATGGCTTTAGAGCAGTTACAAAGGGAGTTTTGGCTTCAACTGAATTTTTTTTTTTAATCTGAAGCAAATATGGAAAAATAGTGCAGTTTAACAAAGGTGGGTAGTGGATACATACTTTTAATTATTTCTATTATTCTATTATTATTATCAATATATTACATATCTCTGCACTTGAAAAATTTTGTAATATTGAACACAGAAAGACATTGTGAGCCGCCTTTACTGAAAGGGTTCAAGTTGAGGCTGCATGTCTATTAGAGTCAATTCCTGCAACAGCTTAAGATTGAATTAACTGGTGAGTCCTTTCCAGCTAGAAGCCTGTCAGAGTCTAGTGCCCCCCACAGCATCCTAGCACTTGGATAACCCACATGAGGTACCTCTTACCTCACCCTGTCACCCTACCTGTGCCTCCCTCTGAACCAGTCCCACATGGTATGTGCTATCTTCTCACCCTTCCCCTGTTCAGAACTTCATGCTTACCGTCTCCTACCAAGGTGAAAACGAGGTGATGGATTTGCATAGAATCAAATTCCATGGTCTGTATGGTGCCTGTTTGGGGGCAAGACTTTAACCCAAAGTGACTCATGGGATTGACAGCATGAAAATGAAGCAGGAGAGATATTTGGGGGTATGCAGGCCTTAGACTCATGTCTAAGGGCATCCTTGATTCCCCCAGACAACCTTTGATTTGGGAGAATGCTTTCCTTTTGACTTGGCATCATAGACTTGGCATACACACTGGGAGCCTATCAGTCCTAGTTTGAATCTTGGTTTGCTACCTTCTGGCTGAGGAATCTTTGGCAAGTTTCTTAAATATTGTGTGTTCTTAAACGTACAGCATTCTTAGAAGTTAGGGAACAAAGTAAGATAAGCTATGTAAGTTATTACTCAATTAATGTTAGTTTCTTTATTAGTTATCTATGCTGCATAACAAATTACCCCCAAACTTAGCAGCTTATAACAGTAATATATTTTAAAGATTTTTTTTTGATGTGGACCATTTTTAAAGTCTTTATTGAATTTGTTACAATAGTGTTTCTGTTTTCTGTTTTGGTTTTTTGGCCACAAGGCATGTGGGATCTTAGCTCCCTAACCAGGGATGGAACCCACACCCCCTACATTGGAAGGCAAAGTCTTAACCACTGGACTGCCAGGGAAGTTCTTACAGTAATACATTTTAATCTCACCATTTCTGTGGGTCAGGAATCCGGGTGTGACCTGGCTGGGTCCTCTGGCTCAAGGTCTCTTACCGTCTGCAATCAAGGTATCAGACAGGGCTGAAGTCATCTAACGACCTGATTAAGGCAGTTACTGCGGCTGTTGGACTGAGGACCTCAGTTCTCCCACTGGTGTTGGCAGGAGGCCATCCTGTATTCCTTGCCACATGGGCATCTCAACATGGAAGCCGACTTCAGAGACAGAGAGACAGAGAGAGACAGAAGTCACATTCTTTTATACCCTAGCTTCAGAATTAACATCTCCTCAGTTTTCCCATATTCTACTCATTAGAAGGAAGCTACTAGGTCCAGGCCACACTCATGGGAAGAAGATTACACAAAGGTGTGAATACCAGGAGGCAGGGCTCACTAGGGTCCGTTGCTCAAGGCTGCCTCCCACAGTTCCTTTCTTTTCCCCACTTTTGGGTCAATCCTGACCAAAAGAATACTCACACATTGCTCTTTGTTAAACGTATTTAATTTGCAGCTATTTGTAACGCATATGCAGTCAACCTCTTAATGTTTTAAAGACTTTCCATTCAGATAATATTTATATAGAAATTATATAGTATTCCCATATATGTATATAGCTTCTTTCCTTTGAGAATTTCTGATACTTTAAGATCAGTAAGATAATAATTCTGCTAGAACCTCCCTTCTTCTCAGATGACATCAAGATGATGAGCCACTGGGGGGCTAAGCCTCAAGATTCCACCTGTGTCCACTCCTCTGTGGCCCAATGGCCCCTCACACAGCATGTTCTTGGGCCTGAGGGAAGTTCCATCTACCCACAGATCCAAGGGAAGCCACAGTCTGAAAACCCCCTCCCTCATTACTCACAGCCCCATTCTCCCTTTAATTTCTAGGAAGACAAGTTACACAGAGTCTCCCTTGGCCAGCTGGGAAGACCAAAGACAGGCTCCCAGCCCTGGCACTTTGCCTAAGACCAGGAAGGTACAGTCTGCATTTCCCTCTTATATTCTTGTCCCTGCCTGGTCCATGCATCTCTGCTGAGACATCAACTATGGCCCCATTTTTGCCGACTTCTAATAAATTAAGGAATAAATTAACGATCATGCAGGGCCTTGTAAACACAGCTCTACACTGAAAAATTCAAGAAAACCGAAGCCTCTTTCTTCTTGTCTTTATCATGCAGCTTCGCTCTCTATCAAAACCTCTGAGCCTTGAAAGTGTTAAACGAGTGAATGTTTAGTAGCTTAGATTGTTGTTGCTTTGTCACTTTGTCCTGCTTACCTGGCCCCGCTCTGCCCCTCTATTTGCTCCCCTCCTATCACTCTTCTTTGTTGTCAGCATCACAGCACCCAGGAGAACTGTAGGCCAGCTCCACTGGTCATCTCCTTGCATCCCCTGTGCTGCTTTGTGCCTCTGACTCTTGCCTGAGTTATCCCTGCAACTATGATGCCTTTTTCATCTGACTATCTCTTCTTCCTCCTTTAGAACACAACTCAGGTGTTGGGTCCAGGCAACTGAGCATTAATTCCTAAGCCCCACAGTGGTCCTTGTGTGACAGAGTATAACATTACCATAGAATTTACTGTGTTATATTGGAATGTCTTGTTTGCATACTCACCTCCACCATACGGGTTTTCTCCAAGATGGACCCAGTGACAATGTTATCTCAACAAAATAAAGGCCATATATTATTGGGACAAGCCCACAACTAACATCATACTCAATGATGAAAGGTTGAAAGCCTTTCCTCTAAGTTCAGGAACAAGACAAAAGCGCCCACTCTCACCACTCCTCTTTAACATGATACAGAAGTCTTAGCTAGTGCAATCGGGCAAGAAAAAGAAATAAAATGTATCAGAATTGGAAAAGAAAAAGTAAAATTGTCTCTATTTACAGATGACATGATTTTATATATAGAAAATCCAAAAGATTGCAACCAAAAAATTGTTAGATCTAATCTAGACGTTAGTTTTATTCCCACTTTGCAAATACAGTATGTCCCCTACATACGAACCTTCATGTTGCAAACAGTCAAAAATGTGAAAGTGCCCAGAGAAAGGATGAAGAGAGACAAGAGGAAGAAGAAGAAACTGAAGAACTGAAGAGATTCATCATGTAGGAAATGGCAAGGGGATTTTCTTTATTTGAGGAGGCACTGTTAGTTTTTGAGGCACAGGATCTGAATGTAGAATAGTACACAAAGGTTGCAGCAGCCGTTCAGAATGCAATCCAGTGCTACCATATCATCTATGATGAGAGAAAAAAGAGCTACTACCTAGACATCACTGGATTGTTTTTTTCAGGAGGGTAGATAGAATTGAATCCAGCAAGGAACCAGAACCTGTGCCATCGACGTCAGGCATGAGTGACATTGCAGCTTGCCCTCCGTCTCCTATTGCTGACGATCCTTCAACTCTACCATCTCCCACCTCCTCCCCCTCCTACAGTCAGTAACCCTTCTTGCCTGTTCACTCGATGCCAGCCCCTGGATGCCAGCTGTTGTACTGTACTACTGTACTTCTCAAGGTACTGTACTGTAAGATTAAAATTTTTTTCTTTATTTTTTGTGTTTGTTTTTTATGTATTATTTGTGTGAAAAGTATTACTATAAACCTATTACAGTACAGTACTATATAGCTGATTGGGTTAGTTGGGTACCTAGGCTAACTTCATTGGACTTAAGAACAAATTGGGGACTTCCCTGGTGGTGCAGGGGCTAAGAATCCTCCTGCCAATGCAGGGAACACAGGTTCAAGCCCTGGTCTGGGAAGATCCCACATGCTGCGGAGCAACTAAGCCCGTGCACCACAACTACTGAGCCTGCACTCTAGAGCCCGAGAGCCACGACTACTGAGCTTACTTGCCACATCTACTGAAGCCCGCATGCCTAGAGCCTGCTCTCCACAACAAGAGAAGCCACTGCAATGAGAAGCCCGCACCCTGCAACAAAGAGTAGCCCCGGCTCACTGCAACTAGACCAAGTCTGTGTGCAGCAATGAAGACCTAACACAGCCAAAAATAAATAAGTAAACTTATTTTAGAAAAAAAGAACAAATTGAACTTATGGACATTCTCTCAGAATGGAACTCGTTCATATGTAGGGGAGTTACTGTAAGGAGAACAAGGTTTAGAAAGGTTAAGTAGGTGGCTCAAAGTCACGAGGTCAGAAAGGAGCAGAGGGAAGTTTCAAATTCAATCTGTCAGTCCTGGAAGTCCATGCACTTAACTATTCAGCTAGACAGCCTCCTGCATCTTCCCACCAAGCCCCCAGTCCTCTACCCTCCACTCTCAGCAGGGGGCCAGCATGGGGTTGGTGCTCAATCTGTGTCTGTCTAGTACAACTGAATTGCACCCAGTTGTTTATAGATAAGGAAATTACATTCCTACTACCTTCATCAGAGCCAGGAGAAAGGAACAGGTCTTTTTATATGTACGGGATTTAAATATTCTCATCTCATTTTTTCCTAAGTGACAGGATAATCATCTTTCTCATCAACACTTGCAGGCTCAATAAAAACTGCAGATAAAATGAGAATGTAATTTGTTGCTAACACATAACCATCTTATACTCATATCAACTAGGTTTAAGTGCATTAGAAAAAATTACAGAGAAAGAGCTTTAACTACATTTGCAAAATGTACAGTCATTAATAAGGGGGCTCTCAACTGTTGCTGAGTCAAGGCTGTTCGTGTACCGTGTCTCCCTGTCCCTTTAAATACCACGCTCTTGCTCTTTGGGGAAAGGAGAGTGATGTAATGATGTATACTTCTAATTATAACCGACCAAACTCTTCCACACTCAGTTTGATTCCCTGCAGGTTTCACCATTTGCCAATATCTATTTAACTGTAGCGGTAACAGGAAAAATGCCCAAGTCTAATCAGCTAGAAATTCTTTGGCTCTCTCCCACTTTAGTGAAATCACATTTTTGCACTTGAGGTCATCTTTATATATGAGAGGGGAGCAAGGCTGGGAGAAAATTGGTATTAAAAATAGAGCAAAGTTCCAGTCTCACTCTCTAGAGCTCATGGAAGATTCTGGCCTTTTATTATTCATGATTAATGCTGACACCACCACCGCTGCCTCGAGAGCATGCCAAGGATCTTCACAGTGCCCTGGCTTCATCTTGGCAGTGGCCATGGTTGGCATCTTTCAGGAGGTTTCCTTTTCCTTCTGCCCATCACATCCAGACACCATGATGGCAGGGTGAGTCCAGGTAAATGACGTGTCTGTCCACCCGTAGGCTAGCCTCCAGCTCTGAAACCCTGACCACCTCTCCCGCTGCTACCTACCTCATCCCCATGCCCAAGGCTGCCTCAGCCCTGAATAGCACCTGTCCCAAATTTCACAATTTAGGGATGGAGGTTACCAATCAGCTGAATCACTAAATTAAATATTGAAAATATGCTGCCAACAAGAGAATTCCTTCTAGTCAGAAAACTTAACTTTTATAGATAATGCCCCTGCTTGTGAATCTAATGCAAAAGTCACTCTAGTGATAGCACTCTGGAATAGTTAAGAATATATTTTTAGGCAGGTGAAGGGTTTTTAGGAAATCTTGGGTTTGAGTACATTATAACTGGTGATGGGAGAAATAATTAGATGAGCAAGCAAAGGAGAAGGGAGCATTGGTTGAGTCCTTTCCATGCTAAACACTGTGCTTAATTCTGAATTCAGAATATCTCATTTAATTAATGTCTCAAGGGTGTTTACCACCTAATGTGGTAAATCTAAAAATCCACATTCTTGCAGTTGAGGATACTGAGGTTCAAGGAAGTCAAATAACTCTTCCACTAGGGAGGGTGGGAGGGAGATGCAAGAGGGAGGGGATATGGGGATATGTGTATACATATGGCTGATTCACTTTGTTATACAGCAGAAGCTAACGCACCACTGCAGAGCAATTATATTCCAATTAAGATGCTGGAAAAAAAAAAAAAAACCCTTCCAAGATCACACACCCAAATGGAAACATAAATTCTGGTCAGGTGATCTCCAAAGTGCTGTTTTTCCTTCCACCTCACACTGCGGGGACCAGGGGTCAAGTGTTGGCTCAGCCAACCAGATGAAGGTGCAGAATCTGAACATGGAGTAAGGACAAGTGTTGCTCTTCTACAAAAGGATGTGTGGCCCTATGGTCCAAATCCAATGGCTAGGTTAGAATCTCTACCCGAGTAAGGGCAAGGCGACTAACAGAAAAAAGACAGTGGCCAATAGATGCAGCAGATGCATTCAGAGAAGCCCAGGGAAGCAGGAGAGAGGTTCCAGGGAGGTCCAAAGCAGGCCCAAGGAGAGTGGTATTCAGGGACAGGGCCTCCATCTATTTGCAAACTGGAGGTCAGGGCAGAGAACGAGGAAGATGACTGAACACACAGTTGCTGGACCAGAGATTCAGGATTGGGCAGGGACTGATCCCAAGCCTGGCCTGTCGCTGTGGTGCTAAGCATAGAGCCCTGGACCTCCATGTGCTCAAATAGGGGATGAGGTTGATCCCTCAGGAGGGTCTCTGTTATCTTAGGTTGCTAGGTTGAGAAACCTGCAAGGTTGTGAAGATGTGCAAGGTTGTGAAGATGTGAGGGTCATTGATCCTGTGAAGGTCTGGGGCAAAGCCTGAATATTATCCCATTTTACAGAAGCCAACAGGATTACCAACTCCCTCCATGGTCAGTGGGTCAGCACCCTCACTCAGTCACCAAATGCTCTTTTGTGTCCCTACGATTCTTTCATTTCTGTAAGAATCACATTCCTGTAAGAATGTGTTTCCTGTAAGAAACACAGCCACTGCATGGCTGTGTTCTGCTCTAGGTATAAAGAGACAAAAGCCAGCTTATGTGCTGGGTGTCATGGGAAATGACTTGGTGAGAAAGACCCAGACTCTCCCTCCTGAAGTTTATAATAATCTAGTAGAGAAGATAGGACACAAACTGGAATAGCTACAATATCAGGTCACATATGCTAAGGACCCTCTGGAGGAGCAAAGTAGTAGTTCTGCATAAGAGAGAAAGGAGAATGCTTCTGGTGGTAGGAAGAACACAAGAGGTTAACTGAGATGATTTGGTGAGATTCCCAGGAACACATGAACCTTGCTGTAAGGAACACAAGGAGAGGTGTGGGGTTAAGAGGTGTAGGCTGCAGGTCTGCAGTGACCCTCATCTACATGACATGTACCCTTTTTGTTCCTCTCAGGCTGGTCCTTTCCAGTCATGGAGGCAAAGCTCCGTGGTCATCCTTCATGACTACCTCTGACCTCAAAATGCCACACCCTACTCTGTGGTCTTTCCAGGGACACATGCTCTCCTCTTGAAGATCGCTGACAAACAACCTCTCCACCATCAAGTGGTCCAAGGTCAGATTCGTCCCTTGACATTTTGTTGAATCCCCTTTCCCTTGAGCGTGGAAAGCTGTGTGGCTAGAGTTAGCAGGGCTGTCTTGATCAAAGTGCACCTTACCTACCAAATGACAGTACTCTTGAAAGAGAGCAGAGAAAGCCAAGCTGCTCTCCAGGTCATATTTGAAAAGTACTAGAGGAGCTTGCTATCATCCCATAAGAAATCCTTGTTAAGCAAAATGATCATCTGGAACACAAATAATCCCACCCTATGTGTCTATTTTCTAAATGTGAATTCTGCAGAAGACAAGTTTTCTTCTTCTTTATGTATCTGTGCGTTCTTGGATATGTACTTTCATGGAAGCTTGACTTGACTTAAAATTGTCCTTCTCTGCAAATTATAAGTGGACTTCATAGCAGAGAAGTCATTTCTTTTTTATAAATTTATTCATTTATTTATTTTTGGCTGCATTTGGTCTTCGTTGCTGCACGCGAGCTTTCTTTAGTTGCGGCAAGCGGGGGCCACTCTTTGTTGTGGTGCACGGGCTTCTCATTGCGGTGGCTTCTCTCATTGCGGAGCACGGGCTCTAGGCATGCAGGCTTCAGTAGTTGTGGCGCACGGGCTTAGTTGCTCCACGGCATGTGGGACCTTCCCGGACCAGGGATTGAACCCGTGACCCCTGCACTGGCAGGTGGATTCTTCACCACTGCGCCACCCAGGGAAGTCCCAGAGAAGTCATTTTTAAAACTCATTGTCTCAAAGGGTCTTGTACAGCAACACTCCATGAGGCTCGACGGCTGGACTGGCTGGCTCTATGCTGGTCTCACCTGACTCAGTGACAACCTGGGGGTGGACAAGTGGCTTACTCTTTGTGGATGCTGTTCTCTGGATGCCCATGAGGATGCTTCATGGAAGTCAGCCCTTCTGTGGGGACCACTTTGTTCAGGTCTGTTCTTCAAGGCCTCCAAGGTCTACCTATTTCAGGTATCAGAATCCTAAAGGCCTAGGGAGTTAACATCCTTTGGCTGAAGTTATTTCTCCCCAGTAAGATGAAGCAGCATAATATGACAGAAAGAGAAATGACCCCCAAATCAGGCAAGCTGAGCTCAAAGAGCACCTTTGGTAATTACTAGCTGTGTGGGCAAAGTACTAAATGTGACAGTACCTATTTCAGAAAGTTGTAAATATAAATGAGTCCGCATTATAGTAGTCCTTTAGTGAATGATAGCTTTATACAATCTTCCTTCCTTTTTTTTTCTCTTTGAAATACGTCATGTTGAATGTTTTTCTGATGTGCTATCTGTGCAATTTTTTTCACATCTTTATTGGAGTATAATTGCTTTACAATGGTGTGTTAGTTTCTGTTGTACAGCAAAGTGAATCAGTTATATGTATACATATATCCCTCTTCTGGGGATTTCCTTCCATTTAGGTCATCACAGAGCATTGAGTAGAGTTCCCTGCGCTATGCAGTCGGTTCTCATTTGTTATCTATTTTACACATAATAGTTGTATATATGTCAATCCAAATCCATCCCACTCCCCCCTTCCCCCTTGGTATCCATACATGTGTCCTCTACATCAGTGTCTCTATTTCTGCTTTGCAAATAAGTTCATCTATACCATTTTTCTAGATTCTACATATATGTGTTAATCTACGATATTTGACATTTTAAAATTAATTTTCCCCACCCCTGGGAAGGGGGGGTCAGAAGCAAAGTGGTATCTGGGTGGGTCATTGTCACTCCACTTTCCCAGTTTTGCCATGTAGTAGAAGATCCTTATCTTCATAAGTCCTCTGCAGAGGGTGGTGAGAAATACTGTGAGGCTACCACATCCTGGCCTTCTAGAGAGTTATAGGGGTGGTTTTGGCAAGAGGCATCTCTAGAGCATTTTATCCCAAAGCTATCAGCATAAAAGACAATATAAAGAAGATAATCTTGAAAATCTTAAAACCTTTTTAGAGGAACTATCAGGCAGAAAAGCGTTTCTTAGACTCTAGAAAGACAGTTCATGGTGGGAAAAGCCCTGGTTAGTGAGTCAAAAGACAGGGGTTTCAAAACAAACTTCAACCTTAAGAACCGTGGCCTTGACCATGACACCTAAACTCTGGGGACCATAGTTTTTTTTTTCTCAGCTCTACATGAGGGGCAGTGTTCCTTTTTCACAAGTTTGGTGTAAAAATTTATGGGGATCTGTGTGAAAGACATTTAAAAATGATGATGTGCCACACAATATTATCATTTAAAATTATGAATCATAATGATAGTAAAAGGGGGAGTTTGAAAGTTAGAGGTCGTCAGTGCCTCTCAAAATTGTCTAAGAAAAGAGAACATTTTTTAGGTGAGTGTCTCTGAAACTTTATTTAACATGATCCTCAATAAGAAAAATCATTTTACATTGTGAGCCAGGATCCATATGTATATGTCTGTGTGTGTACATATATATTAATTCTCTAGAGAAACAGGACTAATAGGAGGTATACAGAGAAATTTATTAAGAGTATTGGCTTATGGGGACTTCTCTGGCTGTCCAGTGGTTAAGTCTCCATGCTTCCACTGCAGAGGGCACTAGTTTGATCCCTGGTTGGGGAACTAAGATCCCACATGCCGTGTGGTGCAGCCATAAATAAATAAATAATAATGACTGTTCACCAGCCCAGGGCTGCAAATATACATTTATTAAAAAAAAAGTATTGGCTTATGTAATCATGGAGGCTGAGAAGTCTTATGGTCTGCCATCTATAAACTAGAGTCCCAGGAAGCCAGGGGTGTAGATTATAGTCTGAGTGAAGGCCTGAGAAACAGGAACACCAAGGGCAGAAGATTAGTGCCCCAGCTCAATCAGTCAGAGACTAAATTCAACCTTCTTCTAACTTTTTGCTCTCTCCAGGCCTCCAACAGATTGAATGATGCTCACCCACTTTGGAGGAGGGCAATCTGCTTTACAAAGTTCACCAATTCAAATGCTATTCTCTTCCAGAAACGTTCTCAAAGACATCTGAGCATCTCTTGGCCGAGTCAGGTTGACACCTGAAATTAACATTACAGCATTCATAAACAAACACTTCATAAAATAATACTTACCTTGAAAATAAAATGGACTCTGATGTGTTCCATTCTTTTTTGTTCTACTTGAAATAAAATGCTGACCATAATTCTTTAAATAGATTTTTTAAAACACTGATAGGTCACAGCTACAGCTTGAAAAACACTAGTGTGGATTAGGGGTCAGTAGACTCCCTCGAAAGGGCCAGATAGTAAATATTTTAGGCTTTACAGGCCATAGAGTTTCTGTTTCAGAAAGCAGCCACAGACAATGCATGAATGAATGAGCATGGCTGTGTTTCAATAAACCTCATTTACAAAAACAGGTGGTCTGCTGACCCTTGGTCTAGATGAACTCAAGATTTTTTAGGCAAAAATGTGCTAAAGGACCATGAGACTATAATGCAAATAGCCTTAAAAACCATCTGGCTCTCTAAGTCCATTGCAGAGCTTGCTAACAACCTCAATTTGGCCTCCTGTAGCAATCCACCCTCGCGGGGGGAGAGAGAGTTTTTCCAACAGCAGAAATAGCCAGCCCTATCTCTCCTGACAAGTCCTCCTCCCAGTGCAAATCAACAACCTGGCATCTGGTCACGAGTTGAATTAGTGTGAGTCATTGCCCAAGAGCCTGATCAGACTGGAGTGAAAAAAGGAGTCATGTTCCAGAGCCTACAAAACCAAGGACTGGATTCCAAAATGTCTCATCTGACAAAGCACTGCCTTCCCCGTTCCACTCCTGCCCCAGCCTGGAAAAGCGAGAGTGTCAGAGTATTAACTATGGAAACCAAAATGATTGTGCACTGCAATGGGCAGTTCCATTTTCAGTTGGGTCTTTGACATTGTGTGACTGTGAGAGAGGAAACTGCAATGATCACTCTGGTGAAGGACACATTTTTACCCAAAAATTTTTCATCGGCAATCTAAAGTGATCTTTATTCATAGGCAATCTAAGTGATTTTTTAGTTTGACTCTTCCAGAAAATCATCCTTGTCATTATTTCAAAGTGAGCAGAGCACAGCCTGGTGACCCTTGACACAAACAACCTATGGTCCTGCAACCGCACTCAGAGAACCAGTGATTTTAACCTCCTTTGGCACCTTACTTAGTGCCTCAAAGGCATAAGATTCATTATGAGCTCACCAAAGTGTCAGAAAACTCTTTCATAAAGGACCAGATAACAAATGATTTAGGTCTGCAGGCCCAGAGGCAAAAGCAAAGCCTTACAGAACCATTTAAAATGTAATCATTTAAAAATGTAAAAATCACTCCTAGTTCACAGACCCTACAAAAACAAGAGGAGAGCTACATTTGGCCCATAGGCAGTAATTTGCCAAGCCCTGGTTTAGAGGGATGGAGGGCAGGACAGTAGCACAGTAACATTATTCAACTGGAAAAAAAAATGACAGATTTGTCTTTTGGAATATATTATTTCAATGTCATTGCCCCTTTTGATGGATAGCATTAACTTAAGGGAATTTATTGTACTGGAATAAGGATATTTACTAGGCTAAAAATTAAGTACCTAATTTAAGGTTAGAAGGTTTTAAAGATAAAATTATATGGTTAATTTTTATTATAAATATTCTTTATGATGTAGTATAGAAATATGATATTTTAATCTTGTGGATTTAGAAGAACAGGTATTAATAAGTTGAAGACACTGATATAGTGTTATAGAGTAAAATTTCATGAAAATTCTATATTCTTGAGATCCATACAATGAAGTGAGAAGAAAAAGTGTTTAGAATCTGGCCAGTAGAGCAGAAGTCACCATTAAGATTGGACATGGTTGTCCTGTTATGGGCCATTGAGCACATGTTAATGACATATAAGAAGCAAAGCCACATGCAGATAAGGTAGAAAGATAATCTGGAATGAGCTTCAAATGGTCTTTTGAGTCCCATTTGAAGGAAGTACTAGAGTGGGGTTGGGTAGAGAACAAAGAGTGAAACAGTGAAGAACTTGGATGGAAAATATAAGAAAGAAGCTGGGTCCTTGTGAATGAGAATGTTTAGGATGCTGAATATGTCCAGTATTCCTGCCAAACCATCCACCTTCGTGATTCCACGTTGTTCCATCTGTCCTGCTCATCACCATTGCTGGTGGCTTGAGGCAGTGTAACAAGGAATAGAATCAAATAGAAATTTTTGTCAAGGAGTGGAGCATCGTCTTGGCTGGGAAAACAGACACAAACCCCAGGGCTGAAGAGTGAGGTGGGGCTCAAAGGGGGAGAATGAGTGCAAAGATCTGAAGCCAACAGGAGCAGTAATGAGTACACATACAGAATCAGTAGTTCAAGACAAAGGCATGAGCAAGTTGAAAGCATGAAATGGTCGCAATTCAGAAAAAGTTCCATTTGAAGGCATTGGAAAGCTATCAACGCAGCAGAAAAGAACAGTTTGGTAGCTGCCAGAGGCAGAAAGTGGGCAAAATGGGTGAGGGTGGTCAAAAGGTAGAAACTTCTAATTATAAAATGTCATGGGGATATAATGTACAGCATATAACTATAGTTAATAATACTGTATTGTTGTTTGAATGTTGCTAAGAGAGTAGATCCTAACAGTTCTGATCGCAAGAAAAAAATGTGACTATGTATGGTGACAGATGTTAACTAGGCTTCTTGTGATCATTTCACAATATATATAAATATTGAATCATTCAGGTTGTACATCTGAAACTAATATAGTGTTATATGTCAATTATATCTCAATAAAGAAATAATCAAAAAATAAAATATCACTGTGAGAAATAAATAGATACTGTTTTTTTTAAAAAAAAAGCAGAGAAGAGAAGCACATTAATGTGAATCTGACATTCTAGACATATTTTCCCCTTGAGGTATTTACTAATACTAAAACAGCTCAGAGCTAAGAGACTAAGTAAGAAGCAGAGTATAAAGTGGTGTCTAATAGGCTGAGAGGCTAAGCAGAGATTTTGGTAATCTCATAGAGCTGGGAAGGCAGATATTGAAGGTCAGAGTTCACCAAATAGGTGGAGCCCTGGTAAACACACCAGACTTCCAGTTAGAACCATAGAAATGATAAAACCTAGGAGCAACTTTAAATAGAAATAGACCATCCCACATAAAAATTGAAACCAGTGTTCAAACTACTCAATTACCAACTGTATTAAAGAGATCTGACTCAATTCTGCCTGCCAGAAAGAAAAAAATAAACTCTCTGTGGAAGAATATGTCAGCCAGAGTCTCATATGATCTTGAAATTTTCCATACACAATATTTGACTCTCAAAAAAGAAATTACTATGCATTCCAGGAGTTAGGAAAAATGACTAAAGATTAAAAATCAAGAGAGAAAACAGGGAAAAAGTGACAAGCTTGAGAATTTCATTTTAAAAAAGACTAATGGGAATTCTAGAACCAAAAATATGAAAACTAAGGATTGATTAGATGAGTTAATTAATAGATGAGTAGATTAGACACAGTAGAAAAGAGGATTGGTGAACCAGAAGATAGGTCAGTAGAAAATATTCAGACTAGGGCTTCCCTGGTGACACAGTGATTGAGAGTCTGCCTGCCGATGCAGGGGACACGGGTTCGTGCCCTGGTCCAGGAAGATCCTACATGCCGTGGAGTGGCTAGACCTGCTGAGCCTGCGCGTCTGGAGCCTGTGCTCTGCAGCGGGAGAGGCCACAACAGTGAGAGGCCCGCATACCGCAAAAAAAAAAAAAATTCAGACTAAAAATGTAGAGAAAAAAGTTTATATTAGACACCTGAGATACATTAAGAAGATCTAATATTTGCAATATTTGGATAATTTGTACACCAGAAGGAAAAGAATTAAAAAATGGAACAGAAGCAATGTTGAAAGAGATAACAGAAAAACATCAGAAAACTGAAGAAAGGCATCAAATCAAAGATTCAAAAAGTTATTTGAACTCTATACAGAGTTAAAAAAGAAACTTCCCACAAAGAAAATTCCAAGACCAGATGACTTCCAGAAGATTGACTACATTATCTTCAATGATAATCATACTCCTAAAATTCTGGCTATAAATGATGAATGCATTTTTTCTCACACATCACAGAACAGACAAAAGCTCTTTCGCCTGCATCTTGCCTGAATTCTTGACCAACAAAATTAGGGTCATAAAATAGTTGTTGTTTTACACACACATGCACACACACACACACAACCTTCCAAAGAGAACCCCAAGCCCAGATGTCTCCACTGATGAATAGTTCCAAATATTAAAGGAAAGACCTCAACAATCTTACATAAGATCTTTCAGAAAATAGAGTGAACACTTTCTAATTAATACTATGAGGTCAATATCATTTTACTTCTCAAAAGTGGCAAGACATTATAAGAAATGAAAATTACAGGTAAATTTTTCTCAAAAAAATATTGTTTCACACAGAGATCAAGAATATATGTAAAAAATACTACATTAGGACCAATTTTCAGCTTATTCTAGGAATAAATGTTGGTTTAAAATTCAGAAATCAATTGATGTAATTCATCCTATTAATAGAATAAAGGAGAAAAACCAAATAATTTTCTCAATAGATGAAGAAAAAGTAGTTAACAAAATTCAACCCTGATTGATTCGTGATTTAAAAAACAATCTCTCAGCAAACAAGCTAAAAAAGGAGCCTCCTTATCTGATGAAGAGTATCTACAAAACACCAAAGGCAAACATCATACCTAATGATCCATTATTACAATTTTTATCAGAGATCAGGATTAAGGTAATGACTCTGCCCCCTCCATTCCCATTTAACATTGTATTAGAGGCTGTGACCACTGTAATACATTACTAAATAAAATACATACAGGCACACATTCTACCTAAAATAAACACAACTGGATTAAAAAGGAAGAAAGTAAAGGAAGGAAAAAAGGAAGAAAAAAACATGATTTTACGCATAGAAATTTAAAAAAAACTACACACTATTAGAATTAGTAAATAAATTTAGCAAGGTGGTGGGATACAAGATCAGCATAAAAAATAAATTGTATTCCATAGACCAGCATCAAACAATTTTTTTAAGTGAATTAACCAAATAATACCATGTAGGATAGTATCCAAAAAGTTCAAATACCTAAAAATAAACCAAAGTGCAAGACTTCTAATACAATACAGAAGAACAATATTGAAAGAACAGAAATAAAACCTAGATAAGTGGAAGACTATATCGTGTTTCATGGATTAGAAGAGTCAGTGTTGTAAATGTGTTGATTTTTTCTGGGTTGATCTTAATTCCAGGAGGTTTATTTTTGAAACTTGAGAATCTGAATTTTGAAATTCATATGGAAATGCCAAGAACCAAAGGTAGCCAGAATAAACTTGAAATACTTCCACCATCCGATGTCAAAACTGATTATAAAGACATTGTAATTAAGATATTAATTAGTGCAAGAATAGACAATAGGCCAATTTAACAGAACAAGAGTCCACAGAGTTATACATAAAAGGCACTTGATTTATGACAGAGTGAAAAGAGGACGTTGTTGACAATAGTGATGTTGCATCAACTTAATATTTACATGAAAAAATAAAACATGGTAAACCCAAACATGAGCCTTACCTCAACCCACATACACAGCTCAATTTTAAATAGACTATTGAAGATACGGAAGAATATCTTTAGGACTATTTATTTTGGCAAAGATATCTCAAACAGGAAAATATAGGCGCTACTTGTAAAGGAAAGCAGATACATTGGACACTACTGAGAGAACGGAACTACAAGCCACAGATTTGAAGAATATATTTTAATCTGTATTACCAACGAAAGAGTCATAGCTAGAATATAAGAATAAGGAAAAGATCGATAGAAATAATAGAACATAGAAAAAAATCTATTGAAAATCAGACAAAAAATTTGAACAGTGACTTTTAAAAACATATAATAATCACTAAGAAAATACAAATTAAAGCCGCAGTAGGATACCACTACATATTCAGAAGAATAGGTAAAATTAAAAGGACTGACCCTACCAAATATTGGTCAATTGTAGAGAAACTGGAATCTTCATACATTCCTGGTGGAATGCATATACATTAGTACAACTTCTTCAGAAAGTTGTACTAATGATTTGCAGTTCCATTCTTAGGAATAGATATACCCAACAGAGATGCATACACAGGTTCACCACTAGGGATGATCAAGAATATTCACAACAGTTTTGTGGATAATAGCCAAAACCCAGAAATATCCAAACGTCCATCCATAGCAGGAGGAATAAATAAATGGAATATTTTATAGCAATGAGATGAATGAGTTCCTTCTACATGTAAAATATGAATTAATCTTAAAAAAAATGAGTAGAAAACCTGCTTGATTTCATTTATATGACGTTCAAAAATAGACGAGGCTAATCTATGGTGTTAGAAATCAGGAGGGACTTCCCTGGTGGTCCAGTGGCTAAGACTCCATGCTTCCAGTGCAGGGGATGCAGGTTCGATCCCTGGTCAGGGAAATAAGATCCCACATTCCACACAGTGTGGCCGAAGAATAGAAAAATAAAAAAGAAATCAGGAGAGAGGAGACTTTGGTAGAACAGTGTGGGTGGGAACTGGAAATAAAGTGGCCAACTGTCCTGATTTACCTGGGACTGAGAAGTTAACCAGGACACAGGACATTCAGTGTTAAAACTGGGTTAATCCCAAACAAACTTGAATGGTTGGGCACTATAACTGGCACGACCCCGAGAGGTGCCTCTGTGGAGTTGTGATGTTCTCTTTCTACATCTGGATGATGGTTACACTTTGTGATAAGCCATCTGGATATATATGTATGACTTGTCTTCCTTTTTTTCATATATGCTTCACTAATAAATTTACTAAGCAACCTATCTAGCATTTATTGATCATTGTAGATTAACGTAGAGGTATACGGAAAACTAATTATCCCCAAATCATGTATTGATTAATGTGTGCTTTCTCTGCTGATTGAAAAGCCTCTTCCTCACCAAGCTAATGCTTATTCACTTACTATATGTTCGATCAATATCTACCCCCACCCAGGTAAGCACTGTTCCAGGGACTGGGAATAATACAAAAGTGAACAATGCTTCTATTCTCAGGGAGCTTTCATTCAAGGGGCAGGGATAGGCAACAAACAAACAAACAAACAAACAAAACACATTACATAACATACTATTATATGACATACTATTAGATAGATAAGTGTAATCAAAAAATAAAAAGTAAAGAGGGTCAATGTAGAGGATGTTGGGCACCGATCTTTAGGAAAGTGTGGCCACAGAAGGTTTCTCTATGGAGGTGACATTCGATAAAGGTCTGAATGAAATGAGGGACTAGCCCTGCCGTTATCTTAGGGAAAGAGAGGAGAATTCCAAATGGAGAGAGCAATCACTATAAAGTTCCTAAGATGGGCGCATAAAATCCATCCTTTTTGAGCACTTATTACAAATAAAACTATCCATTTAAAGTCTGCTTTCCCATGACCCACTGGTAGCTTCACTAGGGCAAGGACCATATCTGGCTCAGTGACCAATTTTTCCCACTGTCATGCATGGTGCATGCACTTGCCCAATAAGTATGTGTGAAATGAACAAATTACAGCACTACACTTTTATGTATCCTTCAGTTTGTTTCTGGGCTACCTCTTCTGTCCCAGGAATCTATCTGTTTATTTGTGCAACAGTTTCACACTGGTTTAATTACCATGGCTTTAGAGTTTGGGTTAACGTCTGGTGGTACAGTCACAGGGGGCATGATTCAAACAGTAGGCTACATACTGCAGATACAAGCGTAAGTAAAAATAGACAGATGTTGTCATTGTTCTCATGACAGTCAACTCCTAGTAGGATGGTGGAGGGAGAAAAGCTTAATTTCAAAGGAGAGGTTGGCAGTGTTGTCTAGGTCTGAGGAGTATATGCATAAAATCGAGAAATAAGACACCTTATCTGGATGGATAAGCAGGTTGGGGATCTGACACTGGAAAATCTTCCAAATGGGGCTCAGGGTTTTTATTTGAGATGAGCTTCTTGGGAGCCATTTGTAGGTTCTAAAAAGGGCATGTGCTATTTCCAGTCCCAAAACCAGTGGTGAGTTTTATTATCCGTGAAACAGAGCCGAGAATAAATTCCTGCTGAGAGGGTATGACCAGTGTGGGGCATGCTGTGATCTGTTCATCTGATCCTCACGAAGTAGCAGCAACACAAACAGCTCAGATGGTTCCTCTGTGCCCTTGCTTTGAACCAGCGCCGGCCTGGGGCCCAAGGGTTAAGTGTGGATTTTAAAAAATTAAGCAGCTATCTGAGACTTCCTGAGGTTATAACCCAGTTGTGCCTTTTGGATGGGGTTTGCTTCTCCCCAGCTCTAGAGTGGATAGTGTTGCTAGCTGCCCCAGATTTTAGAGGGTGAGATGGCAAGGGGTGAAAATGTCACTGTTCTTGGCCAGGAGAGGATGCCAAGGCAGATTTAGAAACCTCAGCAACCCCACATGCAGGAGAGCAATTAGACATGTATTTTAGTCTTTGCACCTTGGTTGCAACTATTTCCAAAATCTTGTGTTTATGTCACGCTCTCTCACCACCAGCTTCCAATTCAGTGGGTAAGACTGGGCCTATCTATTATTTTATATTCTATGTTTTGGTCTCAAATTTGAGTCTGACTGAATTTCCATAATCCAAATTATGCCTTATGTGATCTTCATAGACTATTTAAGTAAGCAGAATAATTTTATAAAGCAAATAACTACCCAGTTTTGTATGTTTGAGTTTTCATAAAGCAAGATGTAACTGTCATGAAGTCTCACTGCCTCGCTGTTGCAGGCAAGAATGGATGCCCCACCTGTGGAGAATCAAGCATGTGAAATGTCTTAGCTGGAGTCTTAGGGAGGTGGTTTCTAATATTTGCCAACAAGCTGTGAGCCCCCATGTAGACTCATTATTGGTGCCTCATTATCATCTTCATCCATATGTGTTCAGATCATCTATTTGCAGGGAGAAGGGATTTCCAAGGAAGAAGAGCATCCTTGGCCCTTCCTGGATTCTCTCCCAGGAAAAATTATATGTCATGGGAAAGTTCTTTGTGTGCCGCCACCTATCAGGGCCAGCAGACAGCACCCCCAGAGCACTGGGCGGTCCCAGTCCCCCCACCAGTGACTGTTGGCTGACCTGTTCCTGTGGAACACCAGGCTGTGACCTTCTAGGGGGCAAGGAATCTGTAGTGGTTGATTGAATGGATCAAAGATGTTGTCTAAGGGTACAAACTTACAACTAGTAGACAAATAAGTTCTGGAGACTGAAGGCACAGTATGGTGAATACAGACAATGATATTGTAGTATAATCACCACATTTGCTAAGAGACTAGATCTTAATCGTTGTCACCAAAAAAAAGAAATGATAATTATGTGATGTGACAGAGGTGCTAAGTAAAGATACAGTGGCAATCATATTACAACATATAATGTATCAAATCAACATGTTGTACACATTAAACTTACACCATGTTATATTTTAATGTATTTCAATTAAAAAGAAAGATGAATGAGAGAACCCCAGGAAGTAGGGGGATCAGTTGAAGGGTATGGTGCAAGGCTTCTGGCCTTAGGGATGGCAGAGCTCCTTCAAGTCTAGCCTCTGCACTCACAAGCCCTTTGACCTTGCAAGTTACTGTTTCCTCTCTGCTTCAGTTTCTTCCCCTGTTTGGAGAAAGAAGACACCTACTTCACAGGAGGGTTGTGAAAATTACACATGGCAACGTATATAAAGTGCATAGCATAGTACCTAGGTCCCCAGGCAATAAACGAACAAATTCATTTCTGAGAACTAGTTGTGCTTCCAGCCATGGTGCCTGGCCTGCTGTTTGCTGTGAAGATTGTCAGGACCCTTGCCTTTATCTTTCTATTCAGGCTCAAATTAGTAATTAAGAAAAATTTGCCTTTTGTATATCTTAAAAAAAAAAAAAACCTTTGACCCGCATCTAATCACTGAGTTTCTTCCTTTACCTCTGTATGCCTCAGTCTCCACCCTTCCCGGTGAATAGCTCAGTCCTATTTGCAACTGTCTGTTCCCGACCTTAAAAACAAACTAGCAAGAAATATTAGTGATTGAAGTAAAAAGTAAAATAAAATAGCACAAACTATAAGCATACAGCTTAATGAATTTGATCCTTCACCCCTTACCGATCCCATTATCGCAAGCATTTCTTCCTATTCTTATGGGGCAAGAATAATTGATTATTTATCTATAGATTCCACATAGACTTCCATCGTTGTGGTTCTAGCATACAGGGAAAGAATGGTTAAAATAAGTAGTAAGATGTGCAACAGAAAGAAATGATCAGGAGATTTGGACTTAGGTACAGGAAGAGACAAGGGGCAGATGGACTAAAGCAAGTTAATTAGTGTCCACCAAGTATCCCAGGTTCCAGAGCATTCAGTACAGTAGAGGACAAAGATGTTGGAAGAGACTGGAAGGCAAGCTGCAAGACAAAGGGTAGAAGGAAGCTCTCCGGGTCCTCATCTTGACCACGTGTTTGATGTAGGAATGGGATCGTCATCTGGGACCATCAGAACTGTCCTCATTCTGAGAGTTTAATGAAAGTCAAAATGTTATACACGATTGTGAATCAGAGTTAGATCCCACTAGAATTTAGCTCATCTTTGCAATCTGATCAAGAAAGCAAAACAATTAGGCTGACGGTAACAGGACTCAAAGTCTCACAGCCTCGGTTGAGGAGACGCAGACATAGAAGGGGAGAGTTGGAGAAAATATTAAGTTATCGGCTATATGCTGGAGGTCTCAGGAGATTCTTATCAGGAGTTCAAGATGGGCCATGGGCATTCTCAAACCACACTTGGCAATGGAGAGAGCAGTGATTTGTAACTTCCTTACCTATCACCTGAATTTTTTAACTTAGATTCCAGGAGATATCCTCGAGCCCTTGGTACCCTATTTTCAATAAATCCTCACCTCAAAAGCACAGAGACAAACAGACATGGGAAACCATCACTTTCCTAGACCTGAAAGGAAAATCTAAGAGAGCTCAACTCTCTTGTCCCATGCCACCTGATGAGAGAGAGAACTTTAACCATATTTTGGTCCTGCTTTTCAATTTTATTAGGATCTGAAGGGATGAATCAATTCTGTCCCTTCTTATCGTTCAAGCTTAGAACCAACTGAAAAACAGACAAAATGTAGCCAAACAAATGAATGGATCAACATCAAGTCTTCCCCCAAGAACAGAGCCATGACTGCTAAGCTGACCATTTGGCAAAGAACAAACCAGAGCACAAGTTCATCTCAGCAGCCATCTCCTAAGAGAAGAAGAGGAAGGAAGGGTTCTTTCTCCCAAACGTGCCACCCAGAAAAGCCACTCTCTTCTCCCAGTGATAAATAAGCTAGAGGGAGGAGAAAGGCTAGGAGTATTTCTCCCTAATGGAGGTCTCTCCTCACAGGAGGAAATATCAGGGGTGGGATGTAATGCTCCCAATAATGGATTTTTATTTATTTCTTCTCATTTGCCATTTCTCTCTAAAACAATCTCTTTTCTTTCTTCAGTATCATGGTCCTTGGAATTGTACATTGGATGAGAATATTCTTTGTCCCATGTAGGTTGACACCTAAGAGATTTCCATATGTTCATGGCAATGGCAAATGGACTGCTAAATGGCTAGAGTACCAGACACAGGATCTGGCAGGTTTACCAGCAGTTGATCTCAGGTCTTTCACAAAATGGCAAGGGAACTCTTTTGGAGGACTCCTTCCTCATGGGGAACACTGGATCATCTGAAATGTGTCCGTGGCAGTCTGATGGTATCATGTCAGAATGAAGGATTCCCAGGAAAAGAACAAGCAAGAGAGAAGATGTGTTTCTAAGTCCATACATAGATATCTAAGTGGGACATTCTTTTTTTTTTTTTTTTTTACTTGATGTATAGTTGCTTTACTATGTTGTGTTAGTTTCTGTTGTGCAGCAAAGTCATTCAGTTATACATATGTATACATTCTTGTTTTTTATATTCTTTTCCATTATGGTTTGGGGCATTCATTAGTCAGTCATTCAGCAAATATTCACCAGTGTCTATGAGGGCCAGCCCCTGCTCTGGGGATCCAGCAGGGAATAGGACCCCGTCCCTGGCCTCATGGAGCTTTCATTCTGATCTGGATGACAGAAAATACAATGTAACAAATAAAGAAATGATATGCTATTACCGCATGTAGAGACACACTGTTATTAAGGAAGATACCACTGGGTGAGGGGATGGAGAACAACATAGTTGTCAGGCTGTGCATTTTTTTGGGTAACAGGTGTCTAGATGGCCTAACTGCCAGCAGCTGGAGACAGTGACATGCCTTGGAGTCTTGCCTTCCACTCAGTGAGGAAATCTCGGTACCAGGTTCTGTGAAACTCTTTTGCCAGCCCCAGTGTGAACATATCAAAGGACAAGGAGTTTTCCGAGCTTTGGAGAAAACTGTTTCACTGCTAGACAGCTCTAAAATGTAATAAGAATTTTCCTTGAGCTGATAATTTCCATGGGCTGGAATGCCATGTGCTGGAACAACCTAGAATAAGGTCTCTTCCTCATTCATGTGCTAATAATGGGCTGTTGTTTATTGAAGGCCTACTCTCTACGTAGAACCACATTTACAAAGATGGGCAAGTTCCTTAACCTCTGTAAGCATCGGTTTTCTCATTTGTAAATCAGAAAGAACAATGCTTGCTTACTGGGTTTTAATGAAAATTAAATTAGGTAATGCATCTGTGCCCAGGTACTGAATTAGATCAGAGCTGATCTAGCACAAAGCTGATTTCCTTTGATACCCAAGATAACCCTGGAATGAAAGGTTTTCTTTCCTCAATTTATAATAAGGGGGTGGGTTCTTAACAGAGGTTAACTCACTGAACCAAATTTCTAGAGTTCGTAAGTGATAAGTAAGCTTAAAACTTAGTTCATTGGCACTTCAAAGTCTAAATTGTTTCCAAAGTTGCCTGCTTACTCCTCAAATACTAGAAAGAGCTTATCCTGGACTGTTAAGTCAGATGCTTTCTAACACCATATCATCTCTTTCTTCAACTTTTCATTATATGGCATTATTCCTGGACTTTTCATGCTGTCTATTTCCATTTGGATGCATGCCTGTTGAAATGAACACTTTAGCCAGGTTAGCACTGGCTGGTGGAGAATTAAATGGACTCAGTTTACCCCATTTCCTTTATGTGGGCACTGAACTTCTATTAACAACATGACATTTATATCAATTTTTTAAAAAATACCACATCACATGAATTACAAATATTGCACAAAAGATTACTTCAACCTTCATTTTCAAGTGAAATGCTGTGAGAAGAGTTCTCCCATCCTTTCTGCCCTCCATTTATCTTTTTAAAAATCAAGAGTTTCTAATTTATGTGGGTATATAGAGCATTTTTGTTTGGTCTCCTTTCATTCTCAAGACCCCACTAAAATAAGAAAGTATAAAAAAGACAAAAACCACTAAGAGTGGGGCTTCCCGGGTGGCGCAAGTGGTTGAGGGTCCTCCTGCCGATGCAGGGGACACGGGTTCGTGCCCCGGTCTGGGAAGATCCCACATGCCGCAGAGCGGCTGGGCCCGTGAGCCATGGCCGCTGAGCCTGCGCGTCAGGAGCCTGTGCTCCACAACGGGAGAGGCCACAACAGTGAGAGGCCCGCATAACACAAAAAAAAAAAAAAAAAAAAAAACCACTAAGAGTAAAGAAAGTGGTTAGGGGAGGGAAGGATGAAGGTCAATAAGATTATCAGCTAATGAGAAATTTTTCTGATGCTTTCTGGATGGCAAACACCGATGGGAGCCTTTGATGAATGGAATGGTGTGGAGAAAGCAGGAGTTAGAATTAAATCGTACCAGTCACAGATTTAATTTATGGTGGATGTGAGAGAGGGAATCTGGGACCCTGTCCTCATCTGAGGAGCAGCTTGGAGACCTAGATCTTTATCTTGACAAGCGGAACCCTGGGCAAACTCTATTTAGCATTGATTTCCTATCAGGTCCTTTCCTTATATCCAATACTTACTGAGCCCTGATAAGTGTCAGGCAATGTTTCAGATGCAGAGGATCCAAAGATAAATAAGATATAGTATATATGTTTGAGGAATGGCAGGGTCTAATGGGAGAGACAGATGTATAAACATATAAATACAGTTGCAGTATGGGGAACACTTTAATGAAATGTAACAGAATTGCAGAGCAGGAAGACACCAGCTCTGCCAGGGAAAAAAATGGGACAAGGAAGGTTTTGTAGAGGACGTAATGTTTTAAGTCCTGAAAGAGGCTAGGATTTCTCAGGCAGATAATGGGAGATTATACTAGAAAGAGACATAGCACGTACTACAGAAGCATCCTCTTAAAATTTTTTTTTTAATTGTGCCTCTCAAGAGTCTTCCTCTTCTCCTTTTTTTTTTCTGACACCAATGATATTATAATAGAATTCCAACTATTTTTATCATTAGTACTGCCAAAAGTTTCACCAAAAAGAAAAACTGAATTATTAAAAGAATTCCCGGTCGGTACATTAAAAGAAAATGGTCTCATCTAATCTGACTACCACAAATTGGAATAAAATTTAATATATATTTTAATGATTTTAAAATGCAGTTATTTAACGACCTTGAATTTGATACACAAAAATATGGTAATGCCATGTTGGTGTGTTGGCTTGGTTTCTGTGAGACTGAGAGTCCAAATAGTACAATGCAAAAGCACTCTATTCCATGGGAAGACCAAGTTCAAAGACCTGAAGAAAATCATTCCCACCACATGGTTTGCTCCAAGAACAGCTTTGTTAACTTAAATGAAGTGTAGAATATCGCATCAAGTGCTATGTTACCTACCATTCAGTAAAACTATTATATCAGTGTTTTTAAAAAATTTTCCTTATCTAAGCACACTAGAATATTCTTATAACCTAGCTAAGAACAATCTTTAGAGAAAAGATAAGACAATTTAGTAAGACTTGCTATCCTATAATGGTCATAAGGTGATCCAGTAGAAATAGCAGAATATAGAAGTAAATATCAATCAAGACTTCTTAAGTTTCTTTTCAGTTCAGTGATGAATAATATTCCACCCAAATCATCTATTCATCACCTAACTGACCATAAAAGGGTTTTCTTCTCCTAAAGGTTTTATCTGTCATTTCCTACACACAGTAAACTCCACAAGGACAGGGACCATGACTGTCACTTTTACAGTTTATCTCCAGAACCTAGCACGGTGCCACTCATCCACATAGTAGTAGCCTAATAAATACATCCTGAATGAATATACGATGTCGTCAGTTTATATAGGCATTAAAAAAGGGGGTTGGAGGGAAGCAAACTCCACTATATAAGTAATTGAGGACCAGTGCAGTCATAGCTTTCAGAATAAACCAGAAATATCCAAGAACCCACAGTTCAACAGATGTACCATCAATATAGTTTATCAAATGGAGATCTACATGGGTCAAGAGCTCTTGTTGAAATTTAAAAACACTCTTGGAGGCACAGGTATATGGGTTACACTCTAGTGCCATTTGCTTTAATCTACAATCAACATTAACTACTCAGACTTATATCTGAAATAAAAATTTTTCATGTGTGCAGGGAGAAAGTTTATCTTCATAGAAGACAAGCTTTCCTGGAGTAGAGAATTTGAGATAACAGTAGCTATCATATTTAAGTGCATACCTTGAGCTAGACAACCTCCTAAGTGTTTATCTCATTTCCTTCTCCCTCAACTCTATCAAAAAAAGTATTATTACCCAAGTTTTACATATGAGGAAACTGAAGATAAGAGAGGTTAAAAGATGTGTCCGAGGTCAACTCAACTAGTCAGCGATAGGGCCAGGATTTAAACCAAATCTGCTGATTTTATCTACTACAGGGGTTAGCAATTTTTTTTCAGTAAAGGGCCAGAGAGTAAATATTTTAGGTTTTTCAGGCCATACAGTCTCTGGCCCAGCTTCTCAACTCTGCTGATGGAATGTGAACATGGCCAGCAGATAAGTAAACAAATGAGCATGACTGTATGCCAGTAAAACTTCACTTATGGACTCCAGAGTACCAATTTCACATAATTTTCATGTGTCACTAAATAGCCTTCTTCTTTTTATCTCTTTTTTAGCCATTTAAAAATGTACAGGACTGTTCTTAGCTGCAGGCTATACAGAAACAGGTGGTGGGCTGGATTTGATTTGTGAGCTATACTTTGCCAACTGCTGACCTACTACACTCTACTTCCCCCCACTTTGGAGGCAGGAGGAGTGCTATTGGTGTCTGGGAAGTAGGTGTGAGGAAAGGTAGAAGAAATCTAGGAAAAATATCTGTGTTCCTTGAAGTTTAACCAAGGAATGAGGTGGCCCTGATATGTCAGGAGAAGTTCATCTTTCTGTTAAATTTGATGGTCTTTTAGTACCACAGGCTGTTACAATGCAAATTGAGATACAAGGAATAACCAATAAGTCTGCAAACTCCATCTGGTTCAGCCCTTTCTCTCCAGGTCAATCCAGGGCTTCCCATCATGTTTTCATTCCCTTACTCTTTGAGAAGGAAGAAAGCAAGAGAAACCAGGAAAAGAAAATATGACAATTATGGATCTGAAAACAACGTAGTCCCGACTCTTGCTGTCATTCTTTCCTTCCTCTCCACCTGTATTACTTAGTATTGACTACAGACAACTGAAAACCCAAAATAACAGGGGCACAAAAGAAATATATTTCCTTCTCATAAAAATTTAGGCAGCCCAGAGCTGGATCGTTCCACCTTATATTACTGCTGTCAGTGGAACCTTTCAATGTGTGGTCCAAGGTGGATGCTCCATTCTGGCCATCACATCACCATTCCAAAGGGAACATTGTAGGAGAAGAGCAAGACTTCGTCTTTCCAGGCATTAACATTTCTGCTCACATCCTGATAGAACACAGTCACAGTCTCACCTAACCTCAAGGGAGTCTGGGTAATGTAGTCTTTGATTCTTGGCATTCAAGTACTCAGCTAATGTTTGAGATATTTTTACTTAGCAAGAAGGGGAGAAGAGAGGTTGGTGCCTAATTGACAGTTTCTGTCACACAATGCATTGGTGGAGAGAGATTGTTACCACCTTCTGCTCTTGACATCCACCTCAGAAACACTGATATCAAGACTTTCAACCATTACTTCTCTCTTGGACAAAGTTCATAGTTGCCCATCCTGGCTGCACCTCACACTCACCCTGTATATCTCTGCCTCTCCTGGCCACCAATCTCAATAGTCAGCCTCCCTTCCCTGTTCATCTTATTTGCTTACATTTCCCCGTTACTACTCTGGCTCCTTTCAACTGGCTTCACAACACTACATTCTGGCAATATACCCCAGGGCTAGCGTGGGACCTTTCAGGCTTACCTGACCCCCACAAGCATCAACCCAGATGATCTTCTCAGGTAGGTGTTCCATCCATCTATCTCACTGAATGTGTATCACAGAACCCATCACCTATTTATCTTCAAGCTAACATTGAATGTCTGAAACACAGACGTGAATCCATTTTTATCACAAGGATACATTCAAAAATTATGAAGGGCAAACCATAGAGACAGAATAGAATGCCTATCTAGCCATTGTTTCTTTAAAAATCAAGTTTAAGTAAAATTAAAAGAGCTACAACATGGTCTCATCATCAGGCAGTATTGCCAGTGGTAATGAGTGTATTTGCTTAAACTGATGTGTAAATCTAAAATTTGAAAACAGGGGCTTCCCTGGTGGCGCAGTGGTTGAGAGTCCACCTGCCGATGCAGAGGACATGGGTTCGTGCCCCGGTCCGGGACGATCCCACACGCCGCGGAGTGGCTGGGTCCGTGAGCCATGGCCTCTGAGCCTGCGTGTCCGGAGCCTGTGCTCCGCAGCGGGAGAGGCCACAACAGTGAGGGGCCCGCGTACCGCAAAATAAATAAGTAAATAAATAAAATAAAAATAAAATTTGAAAACATATATTAGCTGAATGATAATCATTTGCACAGCCTCTGTTGAGGTAAGTAGTGTTTCAGTACTGAAGAGAGCAAAATGAGACTTGCCTTTTTGTTCTTTTTTTTTTTTTTTCCTATTTAGAAGTACAATTTAATGGCATTGGAAGAGATATTTTTAAAAATCTGTTAGAGAGTCATTTCTTTAGTGAGAAGAGAGGGACAGTAACATGGAAAGGCCTTTTTTCCCTGAAAGCTATCCTTTCCCAAGCGAAAGTCCCCTATTATAAAGTCACAATGACACAGATATGAAAGGTGCTTGTTGGACATCCTGCATCATACAGGGTAGCAAAGAGACCGCTCTGGAAATGCCAGTCTGGTGTGGTATGCAGCTACCCAAGAACCCCGAGGCCAGCATCACTCCTTAAACTTGTCTCTCTCTCTTGTTCGTTAGATATTTGTTTCCAATTTAGATATGCAGCCTTGTCTTAAGGAACTGGAAACAATGCATGCATTTGGAGGATTTCATTTTACTAACGGGTTGAATTTAGTGGATCAACATTTTGAGGTTTAAGAATATTATGATTCAGTGTATTTTGTAATCCTTTTCCTCATCTCTGCCTCCTCAGAAGAACTCCAAATACTTACATTACTTTTCAAGGCTCTTTTGAGTCCGATTTATGTCTTTTGGATGTCACGCTGTGCAAAGATCATCCTCAAGGCTACCCAGGATGGTCGTGTTTATATTCATCTGATTTAGTTTTATACTTTCTGCAGATATGGAAGAGTGTTCCCAGAATGGCCTCTGGCAATGTGTTCATCACTCAGTTTCTAAGTGTGGGACGCAATTGCTCCTCAAGTTGCTAGAAACCAAGGTCAGGGCTGTAGAAGCAGCTATGGGCTGTATGATATACATATTAGCATATGTTAGAAACCAAGTGGGCATGGAAATATGGAGTTTAGAATACAACAGTTAAAAAACATTACCTCGGGGCTTCCCTGGTGGCACAGTGGTTAGAGTCCGCCTGCCGATGCAGGGGAGGTGGGTGCGTGCCCCGGTCCGGGAAGATCCCACATGCCGCAGAGTGGTTGGGCCCGTGAGCCATGGCCGCTGAGCCTGTGCAATCGGAGTCTGTGCTCCGCAACGGGAGAGGCCACAGCAGTGAGAGGCCCGCGTACCGCAAAAAAAAACAAAAACAAAAAAAAACATTACCTCGGTTCCCATTAGATTTCTCAATGCATTTGCCCCAAATCTCTTCACACAAAGAACTAAGGTTCTTTTCGTATTTATGAAAACCCTACATGCCATGGTGGCCGTAACACTCTCTGTATGGTAGCCCATACTCTTTCAATATTAAGCTTTCTTGGGTCCACATTTATGTATGCCAGACATTTTAAAGAGATTTAGAACTTCACAAAGAAGGTGGTATCTGAATTTTTTAAATTTTTATAAGTCAAATATTCGTTGAACTCTTACTTATGTAGCCGGTATAAATGAAGAGACAGCTGAGAAGTTAGTTGAGAATTTTTCCTCCTGTGGTTTTTACCTCTTGTTGAAACTGAGAGTTACCTTTGTCGCCACCACTGCCCTCTTTGAGCTTAATTGGGCTTTGAAGGACCATTAGGTGTCTACCCTGTGAAACAGTTCATGGGGAAAGCCGGGAGAGAATTGAGAAAATGTGTCCAGATTCATAAAATGGGGAAAAGGTATAATACCGAAGAGACATAATAAAACAATCCAGGGTTGCCAGTGAATGAAAGGTGAGGGTAAGTAGGAAATGAGGCTGGAGAATTGCGAATCGAGAATATATATTAAAAAAAAAAAAAAAAGGTTCTGAAGAACCTAGGGGCAAGATAGGAATAAAGATGCAGATGTAGAGAATGGGGAGGAGTTGAGGACGTGGGGAGAGGGAAGGATAAGCTGGGACAAAGTGAGAGAGTGGCATGGACATATATACACTACCAAACGTAAAATAGATAGCTAGTGGGAAACAGCCACATAGCACAGGGAGATCAGCTCGGTACTCTGTGACCACCTAGCAGGGTGGGATAGGGAGGGTGGGAGGGAGATGCAAGAGGGAGGAGATATGGGGATATATGTGTACGTATAGCTGATTCACTTTGTTATAAAGCAGAAACTAACACACCATTGTAAAGCAATTATACTCCAATAAAGATGTGTAAAAAAAAGAGAATATTTTTTAAAGTTTTAATAAAAGAACATATAGTTCACATAAATAATAAAAAAGACAAGATATTAACTTCAGAGGAAGCAGGTTTATGGAATTTTTTTTTAGTCGTTATTAAATAAAAATCAAGGACTACATGATGAAATCCATCCAAACAGGGATTGCTTGCACGATTTTGTTCTTATTATGGAAAAGAAATAAAGTTAACAAGAAACAGAGAGACCACTTCTGAGCAATGACTCTGGCTTTTGCTATCGGTACAAACCTCATGTCACTAAAAGCCTATCGGAAAGCAGCAATTATACCAGCAATCTAATGTTCCATCACCTTCAGAATCACTTCCTCCACATGTTGCTAATTCAGACCAGACACAACATGGGCTTCTTTATGGCCAGAGGGCAACTTAGGATATCTCAGGCCTTGTCCAGGTCAAGAGAGGTTTCCATTTCCTAACGTATTTTCCATAAATGTACTGCAGTGGTCTAAATTGACTTCAAAGTGGTCAAGGGCATTTTGGATATTAGATAATCAGAATAGGATCCATGTAGACTGGATCAAAATTTCCATTGCTCTTGTCTGCCTTAGTTTGTCAGGATGGTCCTAGGGAGCAGTGGGTCAACTTTGAGGTGTCCTTGCTACATGCCGTATCCATGTAATCAGGCCAAGACGAAGAGATCATCTTGGTCTCCTTTCTGTCAGAGGAAGACATTGTCTGAGATGAAAGCAGCCAATATTTTTGTGTGTGTGTGAGATTGGGAGTGGCTCACGGCTTGGAAAAGATGTGGTTGTTCTCCATATGGAGGCATTAAAAGACAACAGCTATTTTGAGGCCACCGTTGGACTATGCTTGGTGAAAATGGCCCAGAGCTAATGATCCTGAAATCTAACATTATCTTTGAAATTTGCATGTGATTTATTGCTTTAAGTGCCATTACCAAAGGTCTCCAATGCCTTGGTCAGTCCATTCAGTAGAGGCATTAAAATAACCACACACTTTTTAGTCTTTGTCCCTCTTCCAGTGGTCTGGCTCCTTTGCTAGTATTCAGGTCTTCTGGGACCAGTCAGTTATGAAATAAGACTATACATTCTCAGGGCTAGGAATGCCCGAGGGCCTTGTGAGGGTGGGGTAGAAGAGGGACGATGATTAAATATATGCACCCTTGGATGAGGCCCCATTGTAAAAAGGTCCCACAGTTTAATGGGTTATTGTGCCATTAAAAAGAACAAAAAAACAAAAAACCTTTGACTGGCTACTGAATACTGTTTTGTCTCCCTATCTTTCCCATGCCCCACAGTCCTGCTATATCACTTTCCTAACCAGCTCCTTCCTCCTACATCTTACTATATTCTCCCATTTGCCCATAATCAGCAGGTCTGGAAGAACTTAGACTAAATAGTGAGACAATATTATCAATGTCTGGCAGAATTGAAGAAATTTCTATAATTGTGTTTTAGTAGGGACTGGGATGGTCCCAATGAGGGCAATATCTAGTGTTTGGCTTCTGAGAGTAGGAGCTAAAGGGAAATACTTTCTCAAGGAAACCAAGAAGTAGAGAAACGATATGATCTGGTAGAAAGGGCAAAGCTTAAGTGTCAGGAAGCCCTGAGAACAAATTTCAACTCAGCCCCTTATAAACTGTATGGCCTTGAGAAAGTCATTTCATAACTATGACCTTTAGTTTCCTTGTCTGTAAACTGAGTATCATGAAGGATTATTATAAAGATTGCAAATAATATAATCATGTCTGGCACATGGTAGGTATGTGATAAATATGATTATTATTTTATCATCATCATCTTCAGAGCTGAGAACCAAGCTGAGGATACCAAACTCAGTTAGCAAGTCCAAAGGGTAGGACTGGTTTCAGAAAACAGACAAAACCAAGACTCTGAATGGGAGTGAAATGATCCCTAGGCAATGTGACATCAAAGCTGGAATGCCTATAGCCTGTCTACACTGGCCGCGGGTTATGTGGTGTGTGAATGGGTGAGGCTGGTTTAAATGGATAGGGCGAGTCAACACTCTCTACTGGTGGGTGGGCTTTGGAGATCCTCTCATGTGCCCAGACCCAGGATACAGCTTGTCTGATGACAGCTTCTGGACACCATCCATCCATGGAGACACCATCTTTTTCTCCCCTCTGCTAGGGCTGGGCTTGTGTGAACATGAGACGAAAAACGAACAGTGGAATCCCATCCTCTCAGCCACAGATCCAAATTCAGTTCTTTGGAAGGAGTGTTTATATTACTTCATTTGTTTGGACACAAATATGAGAGAAGAGAGGACCTCAGGAAAAAACGAGGGAGGATTGGAAGTAAAAGACAGCAAAGACTAAAAAAAAAAAAACAAAAAAGAGGTTACTGACTTCTACATTTAGTACTTATAAGTGAATTTTGGGCTTAAAAAAGTAAGGTCTTCATTGCCAAAATTGAGTGGACTTCCGGTAACCACTGACCTTGGGCAAGAAACTAAATGCTTCTCTTTCTCCATTTCCTCATCTGTAAAATGGAAAAGCATGAGTTTAGACTGTATTAAAAATCAAGTTAACTTTTCTTTGGTCTTATACCTTGATGTTATGGAATCATTAATAGCTGCAACTGGTTATATAGGAAACAGACCAAGGCATATCCCAAACCACCTCCCAGAAGTCCCCACCCAGAAGTGCTCAGCCAAATTAACTCCAAATTAAGGAGATTTTGTATTACTTGTATTTATAAAACAGAAGAAATACTTTGCCTCTTTTGTTTACTTTTCCGCCAGGACTAACTTCAATAAAGAAGAAATAAGACGCAAGAGGGAAGAGATATGAGGATATATGTATATGTATAGCTGATTCACTTTGTTATAAAGCAGAAACTAACACACCATTGTAAAACAATTATACTCCAATAAAGATGTTTAAAAAAAAAGAGAAGAAATAAAAATAAGTTATGGAAAACTCCCTTTTGCTGTGCTTGTTTTTCTCAACACTTCACGTTATTTCATAACACTGATAATACAATATGATGACCAAAAACAAGCTAGGCTTCTATAGTTACACTTAATTCTTGGCTTCTAAACAATAGTGGGAGCAAAGCCCATAGGAAAATTTGGCCTGCCAGACACATTGCTTTTAGGGAATCTGATAGAATTGATGGCAGCCCTCTTGATCTTTATTTTGTTTTTTCAATTTATTTAAACTAAATACACACACACCAGTTCACCCTCTTCTCCCACTTCCATCCCCCACACACCCCCTGCCTCTCACAACCAATAATCAGTCTTCTGTATCTATGGGCTTGGTTGTTTTGTTTTTGTTTTGTTTTTTTAGATTTTGCATATGAGAGATTGTACATTGTTTGTCTTTCTCTGATTTATTTCATTAGCATAATGCCCTCGAGGTCCATCCATTTTGCTGCAAATGGCAAGCTTTCATTTGTTTTTATGACTGGATAACATTCCATTGTATATATATATACATACTTTGGAAAGTATGGACATTTTAACAGTGTTAATTCTTCCAGTCTATGAACACAGACTATCTTTCCATTTATTTGTATCTTCTTCAACTTATTTCATTAATGTCTTATAGTTTTCAATATGCATGTCTTTCACTTCCTTGGTTAAATTTATTCTTAGGTGTTTTATTCTTTTTGATGCAATTTTAAATCAGATTGTTTTCTTAATTTTTCTTTTTGATAGTTTGTTATTAGTATAGAGAAACACAACAGATTTTTATGTATTGATGTTGTATTCTGCAATTTTATTGTATGTTTATTAGTTTTCATAGTTTTCTGATGAATTCTTTAGGACTTTCATATAATATATATAATATATATTATATATAATATAATGTTTTTGCAAGTACTGAGAGTTTCACTGCTTCCTTTTCCATTTGGATGTCCTTTTTTTTTTTTTTTTGCTTGCCTAATTGTTATGACTAGGACTTCCAATACTGTGTTGAATAAAAGTGGTGAGGGGGTCCTTCTTGTCTTGTTCCTGATCTTATAGGAAAAGCTTTCAGCTTTTCACCATTGAGTATGATGTTGGATGTAGGCTTGTCATATATGGACTTTATCATATTGAGTTTCATTCCCTTTAACATGCTTTGTTGAGAGTTTTTATCATAAATTGATATTAAATTTTGCCAAATTCTTTTTCTACATATATTGAGATGATCATATGACTTTTATTTTCTTAATGTGGTGTATCACATTGACTGATTTGCAGATATTAAACCATCTTTGCATCCCTGGAATAAATCCCATTTAATCATGGTGTATAAGCCTTTTAATGTATTGTTGGATCTGGTGTGCTAATATTTTGTTGAGGATTTTTGCATCATTGTTGAAGGATATTGGCCTGTAATTTTTTTTTATTGTGGCATCTTTGTCTGGTTTTGGTGTGAGGGTAATGTTAGCCTCATTAAATGAATTTCGAATAGTTCCTACCTTTTCTCTTTGAAGAGTTTGAGTTTTGGAGAGGTTCTAGTTTGAGAAGAATTGGTATTAATTCTTCTTTGAATGTTCAGTAGAATTCACCAGTGAACAATCTGGTCCTGGACTTTTGTGGCTTGGGAGGTTTTTGATTACTGATTCAATCTCCTTACTAGTAGTTGGTTTGTTCAGATTTTCTATTTCATCATTATTCAGTCCTGGTATGGTCTATGTATCTAGGAATTTATCTAGGAATTTATCTAGGAATTTATCCATTTCTTCTAAGTATCTAGGAATTTAGATATCTAGGAATTTATCCATTTCTTCTAAGTTGTCCAACTTGTTTACATATAATTGTTCACAGTAGTGTCTTATGATCTTTCATATTTCTGTGGTATCAACTGTAATATCTTCTCTTTCATTTTTATTTTATTTGTTTTAATTCTCTTTTTTTTCTTGGTGTGTCTAAAGATTCATCAATTTTGTTTATTGTTTCAAAGAATCAGCTCTTAGTTTCATTGATCATTCTGGGGTTTTGTTGCTGTTGTTTTTTGTTTGTTTATTTGTCTCTATTTCATTTATTTTTACCCTACTCGTGCTGTTTCCTTCCATCTACTAACTTTGGGCTTCATTTGTTCTTATTTTTCTAGTTCCTTGAAGTGTAAAGTTAGGTTGTTTATTTGAGAATGTTTTTGTTTCTTGAGGTAGGCATTTATCACTATAAACTTCCCTTTCAGAAAATTTTGCTGCATTACATAAATTTTGGTATGTTACATTTCCATTTTCATTTGTCCCAAGGTATTTTTAAAATTTCTTTTGATTTCTTCTTTGACTCATTATTTGTTCAGTAGCATGTTGTTTAATCTCCACATATTTGTGAATTTTCCAGGTATCTTCAAATGCTTAATTTCTAGTTTCATATTATTATGATTGGAAAAGATGCGTGATGTTATTTCAGTCCTCTCAAATTTATTAACACTTGTTTTGTGGCCTAAAAAATGATCTTTCTTAGAAAATGTGCACTTGAGAAGAATGTAAATTCTGTTGCTTTTGGAAGGAATGTTCTGCAAATATCTGTTAAATTCATCTGATCTAATGTGTTGTTTAAAGCCTATGTTTCCATATTGATTTTCTGTCTGGATGATCTATTCAGTGATGTAAATGGGATATTAAAGTCCCCTAATATTATTCTATTGCTGTCTATTTCTCCTTTCTGTCTGTTATTTTTTGCTCTATATATTTAGGTGCTCCTATGTTGGGTGCATAAATGTTTACAAATGGTATATCCTCTTATTGAATTGACCCCTTTATCATTATATAACACCCTTCTTTGTCTCTTATTAAGGTCTTTATTTTAAAGTCTTTATTTTGTCTGATATAAGTATAGCTACTCCAGCTTTCTTTTGATTTCCATTTGCATGGTATATTTTTTCCATTCCTTCACTTTCAGTCTGTGTGTGTCCTTAAATCCAAAATGAGTCTACTATAGACAGCATATAGATGAGTCTTTTAAAAAACATTTATTCAGCTACTCTATGTCTTTTGATTGGAGAATTTAGCCCATTTACGTTTAAAGTAAATATTGATATGTATGTGCTTATTTCTATTCTGTTAACTATTTTCTGTCTGTTTTTGTAGTTCCTCTCTGTTCCTTTCTTTTCTTGCTCTCTTCCTTTGTGGTTTGATAACTTTCTTTAGTGGTATGTTTATATTCCTTTCTTTTTATCTTTTGTGTATTTCCTATAGATTTTTGTTTTGTGGTTACCATGAGCCTTCAATATAACAACCTATATCTATGACAGTCTATTTTAAGTTGATAACAACTTAAGTTTGATCCAATTTTAAAGCTCAACATATTTACTCCCCACCACACCATGTTTTATGTTTTTGATGTCATATTTTACATCTTTTTATCTTGTGTGTCCCTTAACTAATTGTTGTAATCATAGTTATTTTTACTACTTTTGTCTTTTAAACTTCATACTGGTTTTATAAGTAACTAATCCACTGCCTTCACTAATATTTACCTTTACAGTGAGATTTATAGTTTCAGATGTGTTCTTGTTACTAATTAGTGACCTTTCTTTCCAGATTAAAGAAATTCCTTTAACATTCTTGTAAGGCTGGTTTAATGATGATGAACTCCTTTAGTTTTTGTGTGTCTGAAAAACTCTCTCTCCTTCATTTCTGAATGATAACTTTGCCAGGTAGAGTATTCTTGGTTGGGAGGTTTTCTCTTTCAGCACTTTGAACATATTGTTCTGGCCTGAAAAGCTTCTGCTAAAAAATCTGCTGATTGTCTTATGGGGGTTCCCTAGTACAGAGCAAGTTGTTTTTCTTTTGCTGCTTTTAAAATTTTCTCCTTATCTTTAACTTTTAACATTTGAACAATGTGTCTTCCTGTGGGTTTCTTTGAATTCATATTTTTTGGAACTCTCTGGGATCCGTGGATCTAAATGTTTGTTTCCTTTCTCAGGTTAGGGAAGTTTTCAACCATGACTTCTTCAAATAAGATTTCTGCCTCTTTCTCTCTCTTTTCTCCTTCTTGGAGCTATATAATGTGAATATTTGTTTGATGTTGTCTCATAAGTCCCTTAAGCTATCTTCACTTGTTTTCATTCTTCCTTCTTTTTGCTGCTCTGTTTGGGTGAGTTCCACTCTCTTGTCTTCAAGTGACAAGTGATCCTTTCAGCTGCTTCATCTAGTCTGTTGTTGAAACTCTCTAGAGTATTTTTCAGTTCAGTTATTGTATTACTCAGCTCTGTGATTTCTATTTGGTACTTCCTTATATTTTCCAACTCTCTGTTGAATTTCTCACTGTGTTCATTCATTCTTCTCTGCAGTTCAGTAAGCATCTCTATGACCATTGCTTCAATTCTCTGTCAGGTAAATTAGTTATCTCCTTTTCTTATTCTTTCATTTGGAACATATTTCTCTGTTTCTTCATTTTGCCTGACTCGTTGTGTTTGTTTCTATACATTATATGAAACAACCACGTCTCTTAGTCTTGAAGAACTGATCTTGTGCAGGAGATGAACCTTGTCATTCCAGCTCTTGGTTGTTTCTCAAACCTTTGTGCTTGTCCAAGCAACTTATTATACTTTTAGTAGTTCCTAGTAGTTGAAAATGTGCCAAAACCTTTCACTGTCCCAAAGGGGTGGATCTCAGCATCTAGATGCAGGTTAACTAGAAGTCAGACCCTCAGGCAGCAGTTTCTAAAAGTACGCAATTATATACAGATCTGTGAGACCACAAGCATAAGTCCCACAGGCCACCAGAGCCTGGCAATCTGGAGCTGTCTGCTGTGCAGCAGTCACAAAAATCAGGGCTCCAGACTAGTATATAAGTTCTTTAGTGGGAGATACTTGTGAGCTGGATCAAGACAGAGGGAGACACCAAGATGGCGTCCACAGCCTACATTCCTTGAGAGCAGCTCCATAGTCCACTAGATGTGCGCCAAACCTGAAGCCTGCCCATCAGGCCAAAGCTCCAGGACAAGCAAAGAGGCCTCCTTCACAGAAAGACCGGGGTCGGGGGAGAGGGGGCTGTGCCTCAGTGCACTGCCTGTGCAGTGCCCTGGGAGTGGTAGCCTGTCATGAACCATCTCTCCAATTGCCACAGTCTCATGTGACCCAGGAATGCAAGCACCCCTGGCCACCACTACCAGGTGATCAAGGGGTATCCCCAGGGCAGCAGCCACAAAAAACAGGGCACTAGACATAAAAACCACAGCACCAGACACAGGTAAAGCTCCCCTCCAGGAGACACTGATGCTCTGGAGAGTGGCAGAGGGTGAGCCTGAACATAGTACCCATCCTTCAAGGTCTCTGGAAAGGATTACACTCAGCCCCTAGATGTGTGTTTAATTAGAAGCCTGCCCCTCAGGCCACAGTCATAATGATTAGTTAATAAACCTCCTTCACAGCAAGACCAAGCTCTTGGGTCTGTTGCTTCTTGCTGTGCCCTGGGAGTGGTAGATATTTAAGAAGTCTTTCTCAGGACTTCCCTGGTGGTGCAGTGGTTAAGCATCTACCTGTCAATGCAGGGGACACAGGTTCAAGCCCTGGTCTGGGAAGATCCCACATGCCATGGAGCAACTAAGCCTGTGCACCACAACTACTAAGCCTGCACTCTAGAGCCCATGAGCCACAACTATTGAGCCTGCCTGCCACAACAACTGAAGCCCACGTGCCTGGAGCCTGTGCTCTGCACCACAACGAGAAGCCCACACACCGCAACAAAGAGTAGCCCCTGCTTGCTGCAACTAGAGAAAAGCCCACGCACAGCAACGAAAACCCAACGTGGCCAAAAATTAATTAATTAATTAATTTTCAAAAAAGTCTTTCTCCATTGCTTAATGTCCTATGGGACCCATGAATATAAGCCTCACTGGCCACAAGAGCAAGGTGACGTAGAGGTGTCCCTGGCAGCAGTCACAAAATTTGGGATAGCAGACAGGGGTATGAGCTTCCTTCTGGGTGACACTAAATATTACAGTCCCACAGGACCAGGAACACAAACTCCCCTGACCTTCAGAGCCAGGCGATCAAGAGTTGTCCCTTGGGTGCAGCCACAAAAATCAGGGTGCTAGGTGCTTGTGCAAGGTCCAGATTTAAAGTGAAGAAGGCTCATTTGCTTATATTATAGTGTTGGCCTGAGGGGCAGGCATCTAATTTAACATGCACATCAAGGAGCCTGCTGGAACCCTCTTCGGCAATGAAGACGGGCAGGCTATCTTCACTCTCTTCCTTCACTGTGCTCAATATTGACTTTTAAGAAATCAATTTTTTTTTCTTTTGAGGGTTTATGTGATGAATACAAATATTCCACCATTTATCTTCTGCTACGTGCCTGGCACGTGTTAAGTATTAAGTGTTAATTATTTTTATATTAATTACCTGATTTAATCTTCATGACAAACACATGAGGTCAGTATATATTATCAACTCCATTTGAAGAGGACAAACTTATAGCTAGAAAATTTAAATAACGTGTCCAAATTCACAGAGTTAGAAAATGGCAGTAGTAGAGGTCAAACCCTGGTGCCTTCAGTAAATATTGATTAAGCCCCTGTGATGTCCCAGACACCGTGCTAAGTACCTAGATGCTGGGGTGATTAAAAACAGATACAGTCTAACCTTCTGTATGGTCAGCCCACTCAAGATGGCTGTTCTCTTGCTCTCTGTACATCCCCTGCCTAACCAGTGCCTGCTTCACCTACACCCTACTCACCTGACTGACCTTCCTATGTACTTGCCCCAGGCCCAGCTGGTTAATGTTCTTATCAAAGGGGCACTGAGGGGCATGCCTTTCTGCTGGTTTCCCTGGTAACTAGTGAGCCCGTCTGATGTGAATTCCCCTATAACTGGTAATCTCCCCTTCCCCTGGAAGCGAAGACTGCCACCATGTCCTGCCTGCCGTCCACCACGTATGGTGGGGTGTCACTCCAGGACCTTGCTTCCGATGTGTAAGCTCCCTCATCCATTAAACCATTGATGTCTCTGTTGCTGCCTCTGGGCTCTGTCTTTGGTCTTGAAGCTGGGCAAGCACAGCCCTTGTAGGACTGTAGGACTTCATCTAACAGTAAGATGAATAGAAATTCATTGTACAAACCAACACGTGTTAGAATAGCAGCAAACCCAAGACTGGAAAGAAAAGTTACATGGCACTTGCAGAGCCTTTAATAGAGGGATTTGACCTAGTCAGGGAGCTTGGGAAATGCTTCCTTGATGTGCCTGGAGAACATCAAACCTTGGCAGAAGGATGGTAGGAACCATGAGGGACTAAGAGAAAGCTAATGTGACTGTGGCAGAGAGAGCAAGGGTAAGAATGGTATGTAATACAGCTGGAGAGGGAGACAGTGCCAGGACATGCAGAACCCTGTGAACCAAAGTGAGGAATTTTGTCTTTCTCCTAAGAGCAATGGAACCTCATTGAGCTACTAAATTAGGTATAAGTTCCCTTCCTCATTTAGCCAGTGGAAATTAGGTCAAGTAAACACTCACCTTATGGAGAGGGGAAGAAACAGAAGAAAGGAGGGGACAGTGTTTATGCTTTTTCTTCTTTAGGATATTGGCCTAACCACAGCTCATTAGTGATAAGGTGAATGGTCTTCGGTGACAAATATCCCATGAAAACCCACAGAGAGCCCAACCTGGCTTCTAAAACTCTTTGCCAATGGAAATCTTGCACCAGTTCTCATTCTCAAAACACAGTTACATGATAAACAGATGAGTTTTACTTGCTTTGTCTACAAAGCAACAGATTTTAAAGTGCCTACTTACCCAGGGTGGTGGTTAGTAAGACTAAACATGCTTATAAATCAAACACAGCAATGAATAACTACTGATTTCCTGCCTTTCAAGTTATTGCTGGTGTTTTGAATGATGTGTGGGGAGTTTTCTCTCTTTGCTAAAGGATTCCAGGCCCTTTGAGATATACAAGGTTCTTAGAAGAAATAAAGAAATATAAATGAGGCAAGTCAAAGGTTGGTTTCATTCCTTTTATTGAAGTAAGCAGATGTTCGTTCATCAGCTCTGAGACAAAATTGTAAAATAAGAGAAAGGACTTGAGCATCTAAGCTTTCCAACCATTTCTAGTACAATCAGAAATTTTGTGCTTACTTATGGTGACTGAACATACTATTCTGGCTTTATGAATATTAATACGTTTTTGAACTTGAATAAGTTTCTTTATAGATTAAAAAGTAAAAGAGTCTCAAGCTCATTTCCCCATACTTCAAGAAGGACAAGGCTTTTCTAACAGGTCTTAAAAGAAGTGGAAATGGAAGGAAAACCAAGAACATTCTAGAAAACAGGTCTTTCATTTGTTTTGGACTTTGGACAGCAGAGGGAACTCAGATAAGGCCATTTCATGATCCCAATATGCTCTGTTCACAGATTTGATACTCACATATTTCCTACAAAAATAGCAAGATAGTCCCTGTTGCTTCCAGCTGAAAAAAGCTATCTTTGACTCTTCTGAGCTGGCCACTCCCAAATCTCCACTCTCTTCTCTGATGTCTCTCCTGTACTTTATGTGGTGGTTTTAAAATACATCCTCAGGTTCTTCCAAATTCCTCCTTCCAAAAGGTGGGACTTAATTTTGAGTGTGGGCTAAACTTCTTGACTCGCTTTTAAAAAATGGAATATGGTGACAGTCTGTGACTCCTGAAAAATAGGTCATAAAAGATATGACAGCTTCCTCCTTCTTCTCTTTCTTGCAACACTCACTCTGGGGGAAGCCAGCTGCCATGTTGTGAGGACCCTTGAGGCCCTGTGAAAAGACCCACATGTGGGGAATGGAGGCTTCCACCCAACAGCTACATGAGTGCGCCATCTTGGAATTGAACCCTCCAGTCCTAGTCAAGCTTTCTGACGATTGTAGCCCCAGCCAATATCTTGAGTGGTCCTGAGCTAGAACCAACTAACTAACCTGCCCCCCAATTTTTGACCCATAGAAACTAAGAAAATAAAGGTTTGCTGTTTTAAGCCTCTGTATTTGGGGATAATTTGTTTTACAGAAATAGATAACTAATACACCATATAATATATAAAAGTATCAAAAAAATTACTAACACTTGCTCAGTTTACTAGAACATAATCTCCTTACAGAAAGGAATCATGTCTATTTGTCTCACCACCAGAACCTCCATGCACCGGCCCGAAGTCAGTACTCAATACATATTTGTTGATTCACTGAATGATAAGACCCTAGTTACATAACTGGTATTATGTTATTCACTTTACACATATTTTCTCATTTAATTCTCACAGCTATTCTATAAAGTGTTTTTTTTTATCCTTGTTTTACAGATAAGTAATCCAAGGCTTAGCAAGATGATGAAAGTAGACTCTGGCATCCTGTGACTCTAGGACCTGAGGCTCACAGGGGAGTCTAGAGCAGTCCTGTGGACTTAGGGTCCAGCCACACTGACATGTGTTTTTGCACCTGCTGTTCTATCAGCTAGAGACTTGTTCTTCCCATACCTCTCCTTAGAACTCCAACAACTGGGCCAGAATGTGCCAAAGCACATCCTCCCCATGGAGATGCCATCTGCTCCTGTAAGAAAGCATGAGAACAAGTTCAGCTGGTTAGGATGGGAAGACTCAGGTCTGCTTCTAGAGGGGGGAGGATGGACAGGACCTGCAGAGGGAAAATAGGAGTCGACCATTATCTCTCTTAACAGAGCCTTCCTCTCTCCAGATGGTTCCATGCAAGTCAAATCTCTAGTGTTGTTGGCGAGGCCTCAGGCTGGTTCAGAACCACAGAAACCAAATGCCCAGACTTAGGCAAGGTCCACAAGACTCTACGTGAATTCTCCAAACATAGCACACCCTGGGGATTAAATTCTAAGGCTCCAAGTCCCTGTATTGCATTCCTGGCCCCTCACTAAGCCTTGATGGAAGAATGTTGAATTGTTGAAAACAAGGTTGAAAGAGATTAACCTACCAAATCCAATCAACAATCAACATGCTGAGAACACCAACCAGACATGTTCATGTCTAAATACACAGTGTCTTTGTGGTAACTTACTTTTTCCTTTCAAAACATAAAAATCTGCAGTACTAATGTAATTTATGTGGAGCTTGAGAGTTTCATTCTGTGCTGTTTTGGAGCTTTTTGCTTCATTTCATAAAATGCTGTGGCTCTGTGATGAGGTATTTAAATTTGGAAATAACCTTATCAAACTTTGTTCTTATAACTGTATCTAGTCCTACCTTTAAGGTGGCTAATTTTTTGTGAAAATTAAGTTTTGAATAGATTTCTAGAAGCTTGTATAGCCCATAAGAGAATCTCAAGGTAATGCATTTTGATATTTTCCCAATGAGCAGCTTACTTTTCTGGTGGGAAAAGAGGGAAACAGGGAACAATATTATTTGTTTGAATGTCAAAATAATTTTTAGAAGACTATTTAATGACATAGAAAGAAACTCACTCTACACTACAAATAAGAAATAGTATGTATATTACGATGCTTTTATATTAAATATATAGAGAGAAAGATTTATGTTTACATATAGAAAAGACCAGGATAGGCGTGAAATATTAATAGTTAGCCCCACCTCTTCCCTCCACCCATCCATTCCTTCCTTTCAATGTCTCTTCAGTGCCTACCATGTGTCAGGCACTGACTTAGGTTCCAAGTGTCCAAAGATAAGAGTCAGTTCTGCCCTCAAGTGCCTCAATGTCCAATGAGAAACTCAGTGAAGTAAACAATTGGAAAAAAACAGATGCATAAAAGGCAGTAGAGGGCTTCCCTGGTGGTGCAGTGGTTGAGAGTCCACCTGCCGATGCAGGGGACACAGGTTTGTGCCCCGGTCCGGGAGGATCCCACATGCCGCGGAGCAGCTGGGCCCGTGGGCCATGGCCGCTGAGCCTGCGCGTCCGGAGCCTGTGCTCTGCAACGGGAGAGGCCACAATGGTGAGAGGCCCGTGTACCACAAAAAACAAACAAACAAACAAAGGCAGTAGAGCATAGTGGTTCTGAGAACTCACCCTTGTGATCAACATGGATTTGAGTCCAAACCACAGTTTTACACTTACTATGTGTATTGAAGCAAATTTTCTCACTTCTCTAAGTTCCAATGTCCACATGTGCAAGTGGGGACAAAAATACCTACCTCACAGGACAGTTGTAAGGAATAAACAGGAAGCCTATGAGTGTGAAGGGTTCAGCATAGACCCAGCTGTAGTCAGCACTCAATAAATGTCCAGCATTGGCTTTTATCATAGATGGCAGAGCGGGAGCTCAGAGGAAGCTTACAGGCTCCTGAAGATCAAAGTCCCTGAACTCATAGTCAAATGACTAACCCTGAACCAGTAATGATAAATCAGTAACCTAGTGTTGGTGTGTTTTGCAAACCCAATCATTGGGCAAAAGCTGCCATTGTTACCTTACAAAAATGTCCATAATCTACAACATCATGCAGCTCCTGTTTGAAGAGGACACTTTTATTTCAAAGCTTTTAGCTTCACGCATGTCTGTGGCGTCTTCCGAAAGACCCTGAGGTAGCCCCCTACCACATGTCAAATGTAAAACCAGCTCAAAAGCCACCACCAGAGACCCTTGCTTCCGAGGTAGCGTGGTGAGAGAGTGAAAGCCCAGCCCTTGGAGTCAGGCAGCCCTGAATCAGAGCCTGTAAACATTGAGCAAGTGAACTGTGCCAGCCCCTCTGTTTGGCATGAGAGTGAAAATAACTACCTCATGGGTTTGTCATGGAAATGAAATGAAGGCCACTAACCCAGTAACCACCACTTGGTACATGCTCTGCAAATGGTGGTTTTCTTTCTCTGTCAATAAAGATGATGTATTGACCGTACACACACAGACTTGTATGACTCTGCCACTCAGTGCCAACATGCCCTCATTCTCTCGTCATGTAGAGCAAACAAACCTTTCAGATGCTTTTAAAATTGAAGCGCAGCTGAACTAACTAACTATGTTTTGAGGGGAAGGTGCACACCTCCCACTCATTTTAGGCATCATTGGACAATACTGACAAGAGGAGACATGAAATTAGTCAAATCGATTGGGTTTCATTCACTACTATTACCCAACAGTCTGAATGAAAAAGTCTGTCCTGATTTCCAGGTCCAATGTTCTTTCCACTGCATTAAAAACTGCTTCAACACACATAAGTAAATGGAAATAGAATTAGATTTTTTTTTTAAAGCCAAGACTTCAGTGGGTGAAGCTCAAGAAGATCTTGTTTCACTCATTCATTTTATTCCTCTTTATCGGATGCCCACTCTATACCAGCACTACTGGGAAAAGGAGCTAAAGGTGGGAGCAAACAGATGCCAATATGATCTATGAACCTCAGACACTAAGCAAATATCCATGCAATCAAATCATACCATATCTCATTTTCTTTCTTTCTTTCCCTCTTTCTTCCTTCCTTCCTTCCTTCCTTTATTTCTTTATTTCTTTCCTTCATTTTAGAGTAAGGGCTAGATGTGGCCCATGGACCATAGTTTGTTAACCCCTGTTCTTTTATTTGTTTATTTATTTATTTTTAATTTTTGGCCACACTGCATGGCTTGTGGGATCTTAGCTCTCCCAATCAGGGATCAAACCCGTGCCCCCTGCAGTGGAAGCATGGAGCCCTAACCACTAGATTGCCAGGGAATTTCCATCGCATTTAAGATGCGACTATTTTCTTTTAACCATATCAGCATATCCAATATAAAGTCTCACTGTACCATTAATGTGTCTTACCATCGAGATGACCTGGAAGGGAGCCAAGTTCCTCAAGAGAGTATTTCCATTTGTTTCTTTCACCCAGAGCTACTCCCAACATGAAACCTCTTTTTTTTTTTTGCGGTACGCAAGCCTCTCACTGTTGTGGCCTCTCCCGTTGCGGAGCACAGGCTCTGGACACGCAGGCTCAGCGGCCATGGCTCATGGGCCCAGCCGCTCCCCGGCATGTGGGATCCTCCCGGACCGGGGCACGAACCCGTGTCCCCTGCATCGGCAGGCGGACTCTCAACCACTGCGCCACCAGGGAAACCCCACATGAAACCTCTTTTAAACTACATTCTCTGCTTGAGCTTTCTGGACCAACTTGCAGTTGGACTTCAGACCAGAGACCTGCGTGATGATCACCTCCTGGTTCAAATTGCCAGGAGAGAGTTTTCTTCCTTTTCCCACCAGGGCTAGGGTTGAGTTTCCTTGCTATCCCTTTCTGTTGTTGTTTCTGATGTGCCCTTATACTGGTGGGCCAGCTTTGCGTGTGGAGTCCCATGCTAAATTCTCTACCTTGAGTTCTTTTTTTTCCGACTTCCTCAGAGGTACATACAATAATTGTGCATTTTACCATCAATGGCTTCTTTGGCTCTATAAAATACAGTGGTTATAGGCTGTGATAAGAATTTTGAAATAGCAGTCAAAAGTGGCACAAGGAAGCATAAGAGAGTGACCTAATTTATAGTGAAGGCCCTATGAATAAGGGATATGTAAACTGTATGAGTTTGCTAGGGCTGCAATAACAAATAGCACAGATTGGGTGGCTTAAAATGCAGAAATTTATTTTCTCACAGTTCTGGAATCTGGAAATCCAAGATGAGGTGTCAGCAAGGTTGATTTCTTCTGAAGTCATTTTTCCTTGTCTTGTAGATGGTCGTCTTCTCCATGTGTCTTCACATTGTCTTCCCTTTGTGTGCATCTGTGTCCTAATCCCCTATTCTTGTAAGGGCATCAGTGCTATTGAATTACAGCCTACCCCAACGACCTCATTTAACCTAATTACCTCTTTAAAGAACCTGTCTCCAAATACAGTCAGATTCTGAAGTCCTGTGGGCTAGGATTTCCACATGTGAATTTTGGGGGCACATAATTCAGCCCATAACAAAAACTGAGGCCTGGAAGATGGGACAAATGACCCAGGAGCGGAGCATTCCAGACAGGGGACCAGCCTGTGCAAAGTCCTCTTAGATAAGGATGCCAGAGTTAGTTTTAAATTCCTTTAATGTGGTATCTCCAAAGTGTTTATATCCAAAGGAAAAGAATGTCATTTCAATGAATCAGTTTCTCTTGAAATCTGAAATAGAAATACGATGGATGCTTTATTATAATTACATTAAAAATCATATTTGTGAAAGTAGGGTTATACCCTCTGATTATAATTATCACCCACGATTTCCTCAATCTGAAGTTGATTTTGTGCCCCGTTGCTGTGTTAAATGTCCTGTGAATTGACGTGTGAATCTCTAACAAGATAAATTACTGCCATTACATATGCCTTTTGGATGGAGAGGTATTAAAACCATTCCTTCTTACTGCCTTTTTAGAATAGGCTCATCTCCAGGGGCCGAGCATTCCGGATAGGGGGAACATCCTGTGACATCGGGGAATAAAGGATGATTTGTAACAGGATCATGGAAAGATGGTTTCCATCTGGCATACGGAGGGTGCCCTTCCTCTCAGCGCATATTCTTTACTTTGGTGCAAAAGCCCATACTCATCCCAACACTCCTCCAAAGGTGCTTCCTGGGACTTCATAAAAGTGATGGTAAAAAGCACAATTCATATTTTTTCACATGTGTGACTCTACAGCAAACAGGACCTGAGGATATCTCTGCTTTTACTGGGCTATCTCAAAACTGGATTTGCAATTCCAGTCTGTTGTAAGATTAGACAAAAAGAGCCTACTTTATCTTCAGAGTTCTGCTATAAGAGCTTCTTGATAGAAGCCAATGATTTACTACATTGGAGAAGTGCCTAGTTACAGTATAGCTCATCAGATGAAAGGCATGATTCTTTTTTCAAGCGAGTGCTCTGCCCTTAAGTGACCAAAACACTCACATGAATTCCTAGGAGGGTGTTCAGCATTTTCCCTCATCTCTATCTGGGTTGTGTGACAAGCAGATATAAATGTCAGCTTACATTTGCTAGGCTAGAATGTAGAGCTCATGGAAGTTCCTTTGCAGGCAAGTCTTTCCCTGGGAGCAGGGGCACATTCTATTCAAGGAGTTGAGAGAGTTGTGGTGAGCTGCTTCTTTGTCACTCGTCTGTCATTCTCAAATAGAAATAGGAGAGGTGGTCCCCAGGAATGAGAGTTGAGATGGCAGTCCCCCCACCTGCAGCCAAATCCTATGTTGAGTGGAAGAGGTGGGGAACTTCTCACCAGCTGTGACCCTAATTTTATCTCATCTGGACCCTAGGTTGATCATTCTAGTCCCAGAGAAGAAATCTCCCCACCCGCTCTTCCCCACTTCGTGCTACTGTGATTGTTTCATTCAGAGAAGAGCTTCGGCTCTGATAAAGAGCAGTGATGAGAGATCAATGGATCATTTATTCAAACAATAATTGTGTATTTTTTTTCATTTTATTATTTATGCAAATTAAAGTTCGTTGGTAACAGGAACGCTTGCAACTGCAAAATAAAGCTACATAGGTGTAAGAGGTCATGTAAACGGTTAATGAGTTTATTTCCAAAGTTAGCAAAACTTTCATTGTAAATCAGTCTGTATTCAGGAAATAAAAATTATTAGTGTATAAACACAAATTCCATGGTGACCTTCAGGATGTCACCCTACTTCTTTACCTAGCAGTTTGAGTTCTCATATTTGCAGTGTTTCACAAACTGTACTATGTGCAGTTTTCATGAGTAAACCATCAGAGAATAAATTCTATCTTTAAATTAAAAAAAAAATCCTACTAGATGCTCAGTGCTGTTCTACATACTAGCATATTCTGTTCCCCAAACCTCTTGTTGAAGCTGTTTGTTGTGTTCGGTATCTGAATCTTCCTTTTTCACTTCTCTTCCACCCTTCTAATCTTCCTTTTTATTTTAAGGTTTATATTATTGATTATTAGATCAAATAATTGCATTTGGTTTGATAAAAAAAAAAAGGAAGCTTCAAAGTAGTTAAATCCTGACTTCAACTGTTAATTTCAGGCTTAGTGAAACAAAGCAACTGTATTACCACAAAGATCAAAAATAAGGCAGGGCTTCCCTGGTGGCGCAGTTGTTGGGAGTCTGCCTGCCGGTGCAGGGGACACGGGTTCGTGCCCCAGTCTGGGAAGATCCCACATGCCGAGGAGCGGCTGGACCTGTGGGCCATGGCCGCTGGGCCTGCGCGTCTGGAGCCTGTGCTCCGCCACGGGAGAGACCACAACAGTGAGAGACCCGCGTACCGAAAAAAAATAAATAAATAAGGCAAATATTCAGCTGTTGCCGCTCTGAAGCACTCAAAGAGCCAACTAGCTGACACCATTTATTGACTTTATGTTCCAAAACAGTTGATTAAGCTTAAATCTGTCCCTTTCACCTGAAAAACTGTAGGTTTATGTGGAGAAATAAACCGTTTATTTCAAAACTAAACTTTGAAGTTTGAAAATAAAAGGTAAAGAGTTGTGGCCTGGTACACAGGGGCTCTTCTAACCTGGAGGGATCATCTGAATTTCAAAGGGAAATGCTAACAGGTGAGTACTCACTCCTTCATGCACGGGCTGGGCTCCTGGAACCCAGCACTGCAGACAACGCAGAACCTGCCACTAATATACTCACCAGATAACTGATGGACTTCCCTGTGGACAAGCTTAAGGCACAGGACACTTGAAGGAAAATCATCCGATATTGCCCACCTATGATCCTGAGTCAAAGGCAGAAGTAATTCTTTCCTTTTTCCTCTGCTCTCCTCTGGCTGCCTGGAAGTGGCACAAACTCTGGGAAAGGGGCTTAGAAGGTGGAGCCGCAGGAGGTGTAGAGCAGTTGTTCTCAAGCTTTGCTGCATTGCTACACATTAGAACCACAAAGGAGTTTATTAAATTTCTGACACCCAGGCCATGCTGGGGGCATGGGGTGTGTGTGTGCGCGCGCGCGCGCGTGTGTGTGTGTGTGTGTGTGTGTGTGTGTGTGTGTGTGTGTGTGTGTGAAGCAGGTGTTAGCATTTGTTGAAGATCCCCAGGTGTCTCTAATGCACAGCAAGTCTGAGACCAGAGGTAGAAGTGGTGTTTCTCAATTAGGCGGAGCCTGAGTGTCTGCATTTCTAGCAAGCTCCCAGGTGGTGCCCATGCTGCTGGCCCCCAGAATGCACTTTCAATAACAAGGTGTAGGGTTCCTCCCCATTCCACCCCCCAGTGCTATCCTGGCAAAATAAAAGGAGCCAAGAGAAAAGAAAAGTGAGCCTGAGGCAGAAATTCTTGGTAGTTAGCTTAATAAGGCGGGAAAAAGTGGAAGTGGGTAGGTGAGGTTATCTGGAGGAGCTCATCTCATTGCCACAGCCTGGAACAAAGTATAAGAAAATCTGTGCGTGACCCAGGAGGACAGAATTGCTTGCTATTTTGAGGTAGGACACCCGCTCCCCCATGACAGCCCTTCCCTCCCCCCGCAGCCCAATACCACACACGTGGGGAGAATTGGTTTGCCCTGTGACTCTATCCAGACTGTCCAAATTCCTATGCCTCCCTGTAATTACACAGCCCAACGAGGAAGGGAACAGATTAGACCCCCTCCTCAGCATATAAAAACGCTCAAGGTTCTTGCATTTTAAGCCAACCCCCAAGCCAACACCTCTTTGGACTCTGGGTTCCCTTGGAGCAAAACCTCTCTCCTTTTTGCACACAGACAGCTTCAGAAAAAGAACCAATTGTATGTACCTACTGTCCACATTTCTCTTCTTTTCCACCCTGTCAGTATTTGAAATACTGCAATTTTGCTCATAGTAAAATTTTTTGCATTAATTTTGAGTGTTTTAAAATACTGCCTTAAAATATTATTAACCTTGATTACTTAGTGTTTTGGCACCCCCCCCCTTATATTTTGCTCCCAGGGCAAATGCCTCACTTGCCTTACCCTAGTCCCAATCCTATTTTTTTTTTTTTTAACATCTTTATTGGAGTATAATTGCTTTACAATGGTATGTTAGTTTCAGCTTCACAACAAAATGAATCAGTTATATATATACATATATTCCCATATCTCTTCCCGCTTGCATCTCCCTCCCTCCCACCCTCCCTATCCCACCCCTCCAGGCAGTCACAAAGCACAGAGCTGATCTCCCTGTGCTATGCGGCTGCTTCCCACTAGCTATCTACCTTACGTTTGGTAGTGTATATATGCCCATGCCTCTTTATCGCTTTGTCACCGTTTACCCTTCCCCCTCCCCATAGTCTCAAGTCCATTCTCTAGTAGGTCTGTGTCCTTATTCCTGTTTCACCCCTAGGTTTTTCATGACATTTTTTTTTTTAATTCCATATATATGTGTTAGCATACGGTATTTGTCTCTCTCTTTCTGACTTACTTCACTCTGTATGACAGACTCTAGGTCTATCCACCTCATTACAAATAGCTCAATTTCATCTCTTTTTATGGCTGAGTAATATTCCATTGTATATATGTGCCACATCTTCTTTATCCATTCATCCGATGATGGACACTTAGGTTGTTTCCATCTCTAGGCTATTGTAAATAGAGCTGCAATGAACATTTTAGTACATGACTCTTTTTGAATTATGGTTTTCTCAGGGTATATGCCCAGTAGTGGGATTGCTGGGTCATATGGTAGTTCTATTTGTAGCTTTTTAAGGAACCTCCCTCCACAGTGGCTGTATCAATTTACATTCCCACCAACAGTGTAAGAGGGTTCCCTTTTCTCCACACCCTCTCCAGCATTTATTGTTTCTAGATTTTTTGATGATGGCCATTCTGACTGGTGTGAGATGATATCTCATTGTAGTTTTGATTTGCATTTCTCTAATGATTAATGATGTTGAGCATTCTTTCATGTGTTTGTTGGCACTCTGTATATCTTCTTTGGAGAAATGTCTATTTAGGTCTTCTGCCCATTTTTGGATTGGGTTGTTTGTTCTTTTGTTATTAAGCTGCAGGAGCTGCTTATAAATTTTGGAGATTAATCCTTTGTCAGTTGCTTCATTTGCAAATATTTTCTCCCATTCTGAGGGTTGTCTTTTGGTCTTCTTTATGGTTTCCTTTGCTGCGCAAAAGCTTTTAAGTTTCATTAGGTCCCATTTGTTTACTTTTGTTTTTATTTCCATTTCTCTAGGAGGTGGGTCAAAAAGGACCTTGCTGTGATTTATGTCATAGAGTGTTCTGCCTATGTTTTCCTCTAAGAGTTTGATAGTTTCTGGCCTTACATTTAGGTCTCTAATCCATTTTGAGCTTATTTTTGTGTATGGTGTTAGGGAGTGATCTAATCTCATACTTTTACATGTAGCTGTCCAGTTTTCCCAGCACCACTTATTGAATAGGCTGTCCTTTCTCCACTATACATTTCTGCCTCCTTTGTCAAAGATAAGGTGACCATATGTGCGTGGGTTTATCTCTGGGCTTTCTATCCTGTTCCATTGATCTATCTTTCTGTTTTTGTGCCAGTACCATACCGTCTTGATAACTGTAGCTTTGTAGTATAGTCTGAAGTCAGGGAGCCTGATTCCTCCAGTTCCTTCTTTCGTTCTCAAGATTGTTTTGGCTATTCGGGGTCTTTTGTGTTTCCATACAAATTGTGAAATTTTTTGTTCTAGTTCTGTGAAAAATGCCAGTGGTAGTTTGATAGGGATTGCATTGAATCTATAGATTGCTTTGGGTAGTAGAGTCATTTTCACAATGTTGATTCTTCCAATCCAAGAACATGGTATATCTCTCCATCTATTTGTATCATCTTTAATTTCTTTCATCAGTGTCTTATAATTTTCTGCGTACAGATCTTTTGTCTCCTTAGGTAGGTTTATTCCTAGATATTTTATTCTTTTTGTTGCAATGGTAAATGGGAGTGTTTTCTTGATTTCACTTTCAGATTTTTCATCATTAGTATATAGGAATGCCAGAGATTTCTGTGCATTAATTTTGTATCCTGCCACTTTACCAAATTCATTGATTAGCTCTAGTAGTTTTCTGGTAGCATCTTTAGGGTTCTCTATGTATAGGATCATGTCATCTGCAAACAGTGACAGCTTTACTTCTTCTTTTCCGATTTGGATTCCTTTTATTTCCTTTTCTTCTCTGATTGCTGTGGCTAAAACTTCCAAAACTATGTTGAATAAGAGTGGTGAGAGTGGGCAACCTTGTCTTGTTCCTGATCTTAGTGGAAATGCTTTCAGTTTTTCACCATTGAGGATGATGTTTGCTGTGGGCTTGTCATATATGGCCTTTATTATGTTGAGGAAAGTTCCCTCTATGCCTACTTTCTGCAGGGTTTTTATCATAAATGGGTGTTGAATTTTGTCAAAAGCTTTCTCTGCATCTATTGAGATGATCATATGGTTTTTCTCCTTCAGTTTGTTAATATGGTTTATCACATTGATAGATTTGCGTATATTGAAGAATCCTTGCATTCCTGGAATAAACCCCACTTGATCATGGTGTATGATCCTTTTAATGTGCTGTTGGATTCTGTTTGCTAGTATTTTGTTGAGGATTTTTGCATCTATGTTCATCAGTGATATTGGCCTGTAGTTTTCTTTCTTTGTGACATGCTTGTCTGGTTTTGGTATCAAGGTGATGGTGGCCTCGTAGAAGGAGTTTGGGAGTGTTCCTCCCTCTGCTATATTTTGGAAGAGTTGGAGAAGGATAGGTGTTAGCTCTTCTCTAAATGTTTGATAGAATTCGCCTGTGAAGCCATCTGGTCCTGGGCTTTTCTTTGTTGGAAGATTTTTAATCACAGTTTCAATTTCAGTGCTTGTGATTGGTCTGTTCATATTTTCTATTTCTTCCTGATTCAGTCTTGGCAGGTTGTGCATTTCTAAGAATTTGTCCATTTCTTCCAGGTTGTCCATTTTATTGGCATAGAGTTGCTTGTAGTAATCTCTCATGATCTCTTTTATTTCTGCAGTGTCAGTTGTTACCTCTCCTTTTTCATTTCTAATTCTATTGATTTGAGTCTTCTCCCTTTTTTTCTTGATCAGTCTGGCTAGTGGTTTATCTATTTTGTTTATCTTCTCAAAGAACCAGCTTTTAGTTTTATTGATCTTTGCTATTGTTTCCTTCATTTCTTTTTCATTTATTTCTGATCTGATTTTTATGATTTCTTTCCTTCTGCTAGCTTTGGGGTTTTTTTGTTCTTCTTTCTCTAATTGCTTGAGGTGCAAGGTTAGGTTGTTTATTCGAGATGTTTCCTGCTTCTTAAGGTGGGCTTGTATTGCTATAAACTTCCCCCTTAGAACTGCTTTTGCTGCATCCCACAGGTTTTGGGTCGTTGTGTCTCCATTGTCATTTGTTTCTAGGTATTTTTTGATTTCCTCTTTGATTTCTTCAGTGACCACTTCATTATTAAGTAGTGTATTGTTTAGCCTCCATGTGTTTGTATTTTTTACAGATCTTTTCCTGTAATTGATATCTAGTCTCATGGCGTTGTGGTCAGAAAAGATACTTGATACAATTTCAATTTTCTTAAATTTACCAAGGCTTGATTTGTGACCCAAGATATGATCTATCCTGGAGAATGTTCCATGAGCACTTGAGAAAAATGTGTATTCTGTTGTTTTTGGATGGAATGTCCTATAAATATCAATTAACTCCATCTCGTTTAATGTATCATTTAAAGCTTGTGTTTCCTTATTTATTTTCATTTTGGATGATCTGTCCATTGGTGAAAGTGGGGTGTTAAAGTCCCCTACTATGAATGTGTTACTGTTGATTTCCCCTTTTATGGTTGTCAGTATTTGTCTTATGTATTGAGGTGCACCTATGTTGGGTGCATAAATATTTACAATTGTTATATCTTCCTCTTGGATCGATCCCTTGATCATTATGTAGTGTCCTTCTTTGTCTCTTCTAATAGTCTTTGTTTTAAAGTCTATTTTGTCTGATATGAGAATTGCTACTCCAGCTTTCTTTTGGTTTCCATTTGCATGAAATACCTTTTTCCATCCCCTTACTTTCAGTCTGTATGTGTCTCTAGGTCTGAAGTGGGTCTCTTGTAGACAGCAAATATATGGGTCTTGTTTTTGTATCCATTCAGCCAATCTGTGTCTTTTGGTGGGAGCATTTAGTCCATTTACATTTAAGGTAATTATCGATATGTGTGTTCCTATTCCCATTTTCTTAATTGTTTTGGGTTCGTTATTGTAGGTCCTTTCCTTCCTTTGTGTTTCTTGCCTAGAGAAGTTCCTTTAGCAGTTGTTGTAGAGCTGGTTTGGTGGTGCTGAACTCTCTCAGCTTTTGCTTGTCTGTAAAGGTTTTAATTTCTCCATCAAATCTGAATGAGATCCTTGCTGGGTAGAGTAATCTTGGTTGCAGGTTTTTCTCCTTCAACACTTTCAATATGTCCTGCCACTCCCTTCTGGCTTGCAGAGTTTCTGCTGAAAGATCAGCTGTTAACCTTATGGGGATTCCCTTGTGTGTTATTTGTTGTTTTTCCCTTGCTGCTTTTAATATGTTTTCTTTGTATTTAATTTTTGACAGTTTGATTAATATGTGTCTTGGCGTATTTCTCCTTGGATTTATCCTGTATGGGACTCTCTGTGCTTCCTGGACTTGATTAACTATTTCCTTTCCCATATTAGGGAAGTTTTCAACTATAATCTCTTCAAATATTTTCTCAGTCCCTTTCTTTTTCTCTTCTTCTTCTGGAACCCCTATAATTCGAATGTTGGTACGTTTAATGTTGTCCCAGAGGTCTCTGAGACTGTCCTCAGTTCTTTTCATTCTTTTTTCTTTATTCTGCTCTGCAGTAGTTATTTCCACTATTTTATCTTCCAGGTCACTTATCCGTTCTTCTGCCTCAGTTATTCTGCTATTGATCCCATCTAGAGTACTTTTAATTTCATTTATTGTGTTGTTCATCGTTGCTTGTTTCATCTTTAGTTCTTCTAGGTCCTTGTTAACTGATTCTTGCAATTTGTCCATTCTATTGTCCATTCTATCTCCAAGATTTCGGATCAACCTTACTATCATTATTCTGAATTCTTTTTCAGGTAGACTGCCTATTTCCTCTTCATTTGTTAGGTCTGGTGGGTTTTTATCTTGCTCCTTCATCTGCTGTGTGTTTTTCTGTCTTTTCATTTTGCTTATCTTACTGTGTTTGTGGTCTCCTTTTTTGCAGGCTGAAGGTTCGTAGTTCCTGTTGTTTTTTGTGTCTGTCCCCAGTGGCTAAGGTTGGTTCAGTGGGTTGTGTAGGCTTCCTGGTGGAGGGTACTAGTGCCTGTGTTCTGGTGGATGAGGCTGGATCTTGTCTTTCTGGTGGGCAGGTCCACGTCTGGTAGTGTGTTTTGGGGTGTCTGTAGACTTATTATGATTTTGGGCAGCCTCTCTGCTAATGGGTGGGGTTGTGTTCCTGTCTTGCTAGTTGTTTGGCATAGGATGTCCAGCACTGTAGCTTGCTGGTCGTTGAGTGAAGCTGGGTGCTGGCGTTGAGATGGAGATCTCTGGGAGATTTTTGCTGTTTGATATTATGTGCAGCTGGGAGGCCTCTTGTGGACCAGTGTCTTGAAGTTGGCTCTCCCACCTCAGAGGCACAGCACTGACTCCTGGCTGTAGCACCAAGAGCCTTTCATCCACAGGTCTCCTTAATTTGGGATGATTCGTTCTCTATTCAGGTATTCCACAGATGCAGGGTATATCAAGTTGATTGTGGAGCTTTAATCCGCTGCTTCTGAGGCTGCTGGGAGAGATTTCCCTTTCTCTTCTTTGTTCTCACAGTTCCCAGGGGCTCAGCTTTGGATTTGGCCCCGCCTGTGCGTGTAGGTCGCCGGAGGGCGTCTGTTCTTTGCTCAGACAGGACGGGGTTTAAGGAGCCGCTGATTCGGAGGCTCTGGCTCACCCAGGCCGGGGGGGTAGGGAGGGTCACGGAGTGCGGGGCGGGCCTGCAGCGGCAGAGGCCGGCGTGACGTTGCAGCCTGAGGCGCGCCGTGCGTTCTCCCGGGGGAGCCGTCCCTGGATCCCGGGACCCTGGCAGTGGTGGGTTGCACAGGCTCCCCGGAAGGGCGTGTGGCTAGTGACCTGTGTTCGCACACAGGCCTCCTGGCGGCGGCAGCAGCGGCCTTAGCGTCTCATGCCCGTCTCTGGGCTCCGCACTTTTAGCCGCGGCTCGCGCCCGTCCCTGGAGCTCTCTCAAGCAGCGTTCTTAATCCCCTCTCCTCGTGCACCAGGAAACAAAGAGGGACGTAAAAGTCTCGTGCCTCTTCGGCAGGTCCAGACCCCTCCCCGGACTCTCTCCCGGCCAGCCGCGGCACACCAACGCCCTGCAGGCTGTGTTTACGCCGCCAACCTCAGTCCTCTCCCGGCGCTCCGACAAAAGCCGGAGCCTCAGCTCCCAGTCCCGCCCGCCCCAGCGGGCGAGCAGACAAGCCTCTCGGCTGGTGAGTGCCGGTCGGCCCGATCCTCTGCGCTGGAATCTGTCCGCTTTGCCCTCCGCACCCCTGTTGCTGTGCTCTCCTCCGCGGCTCCCAAGCTCCCCCACTCCGCCTCCCGAAGTCTCCACCCGCGAAGGGGCTTCCTAGTGTGTGGACACTTTTCCTCCTTCACAGCTCTCTCCCGCTGGTGCAGGACCCGTCCCTATCCTTTTGTCTCTGTTTAGTTTTTTCTTTTGCCTTAACCAGGTACGTGGGGGGTTCCTTGCCTTTGGGAGGTCTGAGGTCTTCTGCCAGCGTTCAGTAGGTGCTCCGTAGGAGTTGTTCCACGCGTAGATGTATTTCTGGTGTATCTGTGGAGAGGAAGGTCCCAATCCTATTTTATTTACTCCTCAACCCGTTATGATCTGGCCTCTGCTCCCTGAACTGCAATAGAAACTAACACTGAAAGGTTCATTAAAAAATCCTTGACATGTCATTTTTTTAGAGAACATTTTTTCACTCCCTGTTTCATTTGACATTTATTTGAGCATTTCAAACAATTCAAACAAAATACTATTATTACCAAAAATGTTACTATACTTATACCTAAACCTATTCCTAGAATGCATCTTGTTTCATTCCCTATTTTGTTTTATTTTATTTAATTATAGTTGATTTACAATATTAGTTTCATGGTTACAACATAGTGATTCCGTATTTTTGTAGATCATACTCTATTTAAAGTTATTACAAAGTATTGGCTATATTCACTGTGCTGTACAATATATCCTTGTAGCTTATTTATTTTATACATAGTAGTTTGTATGTACAAACTATCTTAATCCTAACCCCTATCTTGCCCCTCTCCTCATCTCTCTCCCCACTGGTAACCACTTGTTTGTTCTCTATATTTCTTTATTATTTTAATAGCACTTCTATACTTCCTAAAATTATAGCAGTTCTTAATTAAAAACCTTCCTAAGATTATAGTATTGTTACCCAAACCGAAGAGAAAATGAATATCAGTTCAGACAGCCAAGGTTACAGGATCCAGTTAACCAACTGACTCTGGTTATGGCATAAACCCAGGTTTTTTTGCGAAGGCTATTCAAACCGAAGCCATGGACATCAGGCTGAAACTTTCATTTTGAGAGAATCTTCTCTTTTTACTTCAATTAAGAAAAAATTAGATTCATACTTTTCCTGCAGATTTTAGTTTTTAGTAGCCTGGAATTTTCCCATTAAATGTTGAAATCTTTCTTGGCAAGCATGACATAGCTCATTGTCCTGTCATTGTGATAACCTAGTCTCTTGGCATTATTTAAAATGTATGCGTGCCGTACTAGTGTCTCATTATAATTCATGGAGCCATCTAGAGGTTTCATCTCCCAGGAAAGGTAGAATTAAGGCTATGTTATGAGCGCTCCTTTTTAAGACACTTGGCCTTTTCGAGTTATCTTGGAACACAATTTGAAGCTCCGTTCTGCATAGTTACTGTATGTGAGCACTGGTGCCAATAAGTCCCTCCTCCTGTTGTTTCTGTATATTTTCCCAAGGTGATTTGGTAACTCACAGTTCCCTATATTTCTCTTTCTTACACAGATAGACATTAATTTCATGTCTCTGTGCTAAAAGCAAACAGAGTTAATAGAAGGAATAAAATACCAACTTATGTTAACCTTTCATTAAAATTAATAAAAAATTAAACAGGTCCTTTTATAGTCAAACTTCTATGCTCATCCTAATTTCCTTTAGTATATTTTATATGAACTTTTTTCTTAATATCATTATGAAATTATGGCCTTGCACAAATTCTTCATATTTCAAATAATCACAATTATTATACCCTTTTTGATGCTCAAATTTCAATTTAGCCACTGGGAGACCTCTAAGCTAGCTCTTTTGTCTTTTCAGCACTGTCCCTTGCATCTCTGCTTTCTGGTAACATATGGTATTCCAGGTTCATTCTACTGTTTTTGTGTGTGTGTGTGTGTGTGTGTGTGTGCGTGCACGCGCACACCAGGAGTGCTAGTTTCATCCAGTGAAGTATTAGCAATCCAAATCTGGGCATTTAGGAGTTCATGTGAGAATAGGCAGTGAACAAACTGATACTGCTGTTGAGACACTTCTAGCAGGAAAAATGTTGCTTTTTAACATCCTGAGTTCACATTGATTTTTTTCTAATATTATTAACATAATTAAGTCACTGTATTTTACTCACATCATGAGGTTTTATCGACAACCTTTAAGACTTTCCAATATATAGCTGCAACAAATGACCTCATCTTGAACCTTGTTTTTTTCATAGTTCCAGCCATGGTATTGGCTTTTGTGCTTGTCTTTGTGTCACACTGACATTCGAGGACTCTGAACATTTGTTCTTTGTACCTCATGGCCCTTATCACACTGATTTCCAATCTCATCCCAGATGACTTTTCAGCTGCTGGGAAATGTACCTAAGTGTTTCTTGCCCCTGAGGAGTAATTGTTCTGGATGGTGGCATGTTGATTTTCTGCTATTCGAAGAAAGGCTTGGCTTCACTTGTCTCGAAGACTTTTCTCTGTTTGAAATTCAGTTTTGGAGGACACCACATTTCCCTTTGTCCATAATTCCTCTGCCACCAGTTCTGTATCTGTCCTTGCAATTTTCAGCCATTGACTTCCAATACATTTTAGTACAGGAAGAAACATGTGGTCTCCCGATAGTCTCCTTAATGACAACATTGAAAGGACAGAAGCATCTTTTTCTCTGTCTCAATCTGGTTAATATATTTACTTCTAGAAATTCAGGTTTTATTACATTTTTCACAAGGAGGTCCTCCTTGACTGGCGAACCCAGATTTGCTGATCCCTTTGTTCAAGTGATGTGGAACTCTACAAGAGTTTGCTCTGGCTACATCCATGGGTTGGGTGGGGAGTGAGGGCCACACCACCGTGTGGGCTGTGCCAAAGACACCGTCTCCCCTTTACACTTAGTAAGGGGGCTCTGGACAAGGGAATGAGAGAACACTTGCTTAGAGAGATAAGAGCTAGAAAGTAGAGAACATAAAGGGACTTATATGTGATCTCTTATTCAAAATAACCTTAGCAGGATGGAATCTGGTTTTGGCAGCAAACTAAGTTTCATTTTACGCCTTTGAGCTGGAACAGAGTGCATAAGAAATGTCAATTTGCTGGAGGTTTCCCATTAAAAGAGGCAATTTGGGTCCAGAAATAATACTGTATACATTTAAAAAATATCAGTGAATAAAGCAGAAACTAACACACCATTGTAAAGCAGTTATACTCCAATAAAGATGTTAAAAATAAATAAAATAATATCAGTGAAAAAAAATTTTAAATTGTAATCCTAATGCATCTTTATTTTTTTAAATGGTAACTAAGAATGTATATGAATGTAAAATCTGCCATTTATGAGCCAGGCTCCATGCTAGGCACTTGACATTAATAACTCCTCCAGTATTCCTAACAACATGCTGGGACAGGTACTATGGTTATAGTACTTTGTTATATTGTCTTAAAGATGGGTAAATGGAGGCTTAGAAAGGTTAAGTAAATTACCCTTGGTCATAAACTAGTAGGTGGTAAGTTGTGATTCAAATTCAGGTAGTCGAACTCTGACTCCAGAACATGGTCCTGAATATGTGTATTATGTGTATCATATGTGTGTTTGTGTGTGTGTATAACAAAAATTGGGTCATATCCTACCTATAATTTGGAATCCTTTTTCTCACTTATTAACTTATTGAGAGCATTTCCCTCTTCTTATAATGTTTTATAAAGGATCATTTTTAAATGGCTGAATACTGTCTTTTCTTGAAATTGTAAAGTTATTTTGCCAGTCACCTATTAATGAACATATAAATAAAGCATTGTACTTCTATTTTTGTGTCTCTATTTTCTTAGGATACATTCATTGGAAGGGGATTACTGAGCCAATAGAAGGGGCCAGTTTGAGTACCCAGGTAAATATCACCAAATCACTATCCACAGAGTTTGTACAAATTCTTACTTCTGCCAGCTATTTTTTAGGGAAAACTTCTATCAAACTTTTACCACCACAGAAATTTTTCTTTAAAAAATGTTTTGCCATTTTAGTGGGTGAATAAAATATATATCTTGTTTTAATTAGTATCTATTTGATTAGTTATGAGTGTGAATATTTAAAAATATTTATTAGATTTTGTATTGCTTTAAAATTTCTGTGTGGATCCTCTGCCCACATTTCTTTTGGGGTATTAGAGTTTTACTTATTAATTTGTAACAGTGCTTCATGTTTTAATGATATTATCCTTCTGCCCTGTTGCTAAATTACTTTTCCCAAGTTGTGATTTTATTGTTGTGAATGATGTTCCTTGATTTAGAGGAGTTCTAATTGTGTAATAGTAAAGTCGATTTAGCTTTTCCTTTGTAATTACTTCTATTGCTTTTATGCTTCAAATGTCTTTCCCTCTCCAGAAATCCGATAATTATTCACTTATATTTTTGTCTATGTATGGTTCTTTAATCCCTCTGTTTTGTTTTGTTTTTTTGTGGTACGCGGGCCTCTCACTGTTGTGGCCTCTCCCGTTGCGGAGCACAGGCTCCGGACGTGCAGACTCAGCGGCCATGGCTCACGGGCCCAGCCGCTCCACAGCATGTGGGATCTTCCCGGACCGGGGCACGAACCTGCGTCCCCTGCATCGGCAGGCGGACTCTCAACCACTGCGCCACCAGGGAAGCCCAATCCATCTGTTTTAATTGTTGTTTTTGTTTTGGGCTGCTGCATGGTGAGGCTATAATTTGAATTAATCAATTTTCTCAACTATTTGATGAATAAACTCTCCCATTTTTGTTGTGCTTATTTATTAAGCTGGAATATATACCAGAGTCTATCTCAAGGCCAAGTGTTCTATTCTATCAATCTATCTGTCGGTTCTTGAACTAGTACCATACTGCTTTGTTTGATGTTGCTTGCAATATGTTTTAATTCCTTGTAAGACATGCCTCCTTAATCTAATTGCTCAGTTTTCCTATTTTAATATGTTCTTCTTTTTTTTTTACTTGTTATTCCTCTGAATGAACTTCAGAATCATTTATGTCACTAAGAAAGATAACATTGCCTATTTTTTGGTTTTCATCATGTCACTGAATATTTAACATGTCATTGCAAAATCATAATAGTATTTATTGTTCTTTTGTTGTACCATCTTTGTCAGTTTTATATTAGTGCTACACTGACTTCATAAAATGAATCTACATATTTTCAGCTTTTGTTTTTATATTGGAAATATATAATATGAAATTATCTGTCTTTGTGAAAGTCTGAAAGTTATCACTAGTGAAATTTTCAGACAATGAGACATCTTTAGCAGTCTGAGAGTCAGGTACAATTTTCCATACAAATAATCATTTAGTTCAGTTTATCAAATTTATTAACATAGTATTTTAAAATAATATTTCCATATTTATTAAAATTTTCCTTTTCCTTTTCACTTTTAAATCTTGTTTTTTCTCTTTACTTTTCATGTGTTCTTGTGTTAAAATAAAAAGCAGTTCTTGAATTTGTGTATCAACTTTACTATTTCTATTTTTAAAAAATTTGTTCAATTTTCTATTCTTATCTTTAGAAAATCTTTTCTTCTGTTTTCCTTGGTTTTGTCTTAAATACATTTTAATTATTTACAGTACACATCCTTTGAAATATATCTACTTTGTCTTATTTCTATAAAAGGCTCACATGAAATAATTGTATTCTGTCCATTTCTTCTTATATATCTTTGCTTTATATATCTGCATAAAATATATATTCCTTTGATATCATCATTGAAGACTGCACATTTTTATGCACTCATTGACTCATTTGATATTTTTTGGCCTTGTATCCATTCTTGTATGAATTTTATAATAATATCTTTATTTTTACTTCATTTCTATTTTTCTAGTAAATGTTTATTCATTCTTTTATTTTTAATCTATTTGTGTCCTTTCTTTTGGATATATTTCTTATGATTAGGCCACAGTTGGATTTTTTCTTAACCCAATCCTGAAGTCTTAGTATTCTAATACATGAGGTTAAATCATCTAAATTTATTGTTATAACTGTCCATCTACTCATCCTGGATAATCATATAAACAGTGGGATATCTGGGGGTTTTGCTCAGGCAGGGTTCAGAGGACCCGAGTTTGAACACTAACATGAGAAACAGCCGCAGGCATGAAAACAGACAAACTCACACTTGGTCATAGGCAAGTTCATCTTACAAAGAAAGGAACATTCTAAACGTCAAGTTTGTGCAATCGATCAGAAATCTAGAACAGGAGCCAAATCAAAAAATTTTTAAAAGATCAGACACAACTGAGGAGTGGGCTCAGGAAACAGGGCTAGGAGAGCTTCCCTGAGGTGGGGCACCAGGGAGATTCAAGCATTCTCAATCCTTTACTGTAAGTGATAATGAAGACAAAAAGCACAGCAACACCAATCAACATGTTTTTTTTTTTTTTTAAACTTCGAGGTCCGTCCGGAGAGCGTGGGCTGTTCCAGAGGCAGATGGAAAGAGGCAGCACCATCAGATAACAGAGGGGCCTGTGGGGGGGGGGGTCAGTTTAATTAATCATCCTTCTTAAACTTGCCCTTGATGTAGGTCACCCAGTCCAGAATCAGCCACCAGTCGATGGACCACGGCAGCCCCACAGTGCCCACCGCACCCCATGTGCCCACAGTGGAAATCCAGTTTCTGACCAGTTCCTGGGAGTGCAGGGCAAGGAAACTGGTCAGCATCTCAGCACCATCCCAGCTCAGGGTGACCCAGTCCCCACTGGCTCGGGTGCCAACAACTCATTTTTATTTTTGATTTATGCTTAGGCTAAGCACTGGACTAATTTCTTTAGACAAAGATTTCCTATAATCCCCACAACTACCCTGTGAAGTACATGTTATTCAAGTTTTAGGAAAAGAGAGGCTCTGAGCAGGTGAGTAAATTTTCCAGACCAACATTAGTAAATGCTAGAACCACTTTCAAAAACCAGATTTCCCTGACTCAAAAGACCTTGATTTGAACCACTGTGTTATTCTGTTTTCTTCCCAAAGTACAATTTTTCTTGGTTTTTATTTTCCCCATTTTTACAAGTGTACATTCTATTATGAATTCTTCTAATTAGGTTTTTCAAAATCACATTTGAATACATAGGTTCTCTAATTATCAAATTCATGAATAATATAATAATTTGATTCCTTCTTCTATAAGATGAGGAATTTAGTACACTTGTAATTCCCCATATACCCATCTTTCCTCCATTCTTTGGCAATATCATTTGGAATTATAAACCTATTTATTATTAGTTTTATTTTTAGTTATTTTAAGAAGTAACAACAACAACAAAAACTTTCCATCTGTACCAATATTCTATTTACAGAATTTTTTAAAACTTAATTCTATACATTTAGCTCAGACTGTCACAATGTTTTTGAACCCACTTTTGCTGTTCTTTAGTTTTTGTCTTTAATTAATATGTTGTTCCATTCGAACCTGTCTTTCCATAAACTTTTCAAGAAAAGTGCATGGGTGGTATCTTTTTTGAGTTCCTGATTAGAATAACTAAGAATGTCTTTTTTCTTTTCTTTGCAAATTAATTAACATTTCAGCTTGAGTCATAAGCATTTTCTCTTAATACCATTTAGACTTTGCTCCATTTTCATCTGGCATTCAGTCATGTGATACATTCTCAAATCAGCCTGTTTTCATTTGATGTTAAGTGACTTTAATGTTTTGTCTGGATATTTATAGAATTTTTTAAAAAAATCCTTTATGTTCAAACAAATTTGCTAGATTTTATCGAACTGTGCATCTTTCTTCAGGCAAATTTTGCCTGGAAATTGTACGCTATTTTAAATTGTGCATTCTACCTCTTTTTTCAGCTTGAAAATTTTTCTTCCATTATTTTTCTTCAATATTGCAGCAACATCATTTACTCTGGTTATATCTTCCTTGAGGGGGTCCTTCTTATCCATATATTAAGTCTTTACTTTTGATCTACCAAATCACACATCTTTTCTCTCATCTTTTTTGTAATCTTTGTTTCTTTTCTCTACATTGAGAGAAAACTTCTCTAGCTTGATTCTATATCATTTGTTTGGGTTTTCTGCAATTTTGATTCTGATCTTCAAAATCAGATTCCAATCCCACAACTTTAGTTTTGGTTTGCGTGAATCCACATCTTATCTGTCCCACTTCCTTTTCAAATTCAGCTAGAATCTGAAGCATCAGGTGGGGAAGCATTACTTTTTCTTGTGTTTTCACTCACTTTTTTTCTCTTCCCAATACTAGTTACTGACCACTCTGGTCCTGGCTCTTGCAGGGGGCAGAAATATGGACATGAAAGACACTAATCAGTCTAGACAGGGAGAAGTGCAGTGAGTGTCCTCAACAGTGGGAGAAATGCTAGGGCAGTGGCTGGCCTAGGTGGTAAGGGGATGTAGTGGTAGGGAGGCAGTGAGGGAGTTGGGAGGGCAGTAGGGTAAGGGTATTTAAAGGTTTCTTGGAGGAGGTGACACTTTAGGTAGATCTTAAGGAACTAGTAGGTGTAAGCCAGCTGAAGAAAGGGGAGGTAAGGGCAGAGGAAAGAGCAGGTGCAAAAATTTCGAGGAGGAGAAACCATGGTGAGCGCAAGGAACCACACTTAGTTAATTATGGCCAGTACAGGGTAAGTGTGAAGGGCTGGGGATAGTGTTAAGGTATTTTATTAGCTTGCTAGGGCTGCCATAACAAAATATCACAGACTGGGTTGCTTAACAACAGAAATTTATTTCCTCCCAATTCTGGAAGCTGGAAGATCTGAGATCAAGGCATCAGCAGGTTTGGTTTCTTCTGAGGCCTCCCTCCTTGACCTGCAGGTGCTGCCCCTCTGTCTGTGTTTTCTGTGTCCTTCTCTTATCTTCTTATAAAGACACTAGCCCTATTGGATTTGGGCCCACCTATATGACTTCACTGTACTTTAATTACCTCTTCAATGGCCCTGTCTCCAAATACAGTCACATTTTGAGGTAATGGGGGCTAGGACTTCAACATACAAATTTTGGGGAGCGGGGCACCAATCAGCCCACAACAGGCAGACAGAGACTGGACAGCCTTCTTGTTCAGTGTGTCACACCCTCAGACCCCCCTACCTATCATTCCATAGGGGAGGAGAAGGCCTGCAGGAACTGGAAGGCAGTATATGGGGAGGGCCATAACCTGAGCAGGGGTTCTCCTCCCCTTTCCTCTGTATATGATTTCTCTATTACTCATACTCTAGATTCAGTGGCATGCTGCACCTTGTGGATTTTCTTTCATGGTCTTCGTATATACTCTCCAGGAACCCTTTATACATATGAACAAGTTCCATTCTGAGAGTGCGTTCGTAAGTCCAATCTGTTCGCAAGTCCAACAAAGGTAGCCTAGGTACCCAACTAACACAATCGGCTATATAGTACTGTACTGTAATAGGTTTATAATACTTTTCACACAAATAATACATAAAAAAACAAACAAGCACAAAAAGTAAAGAAAACATTTTAAGTCTTACACTACAGTACCTTGAAAAGTACAGTAGTACAGTACAACAGTTGGCATACAGGGATGGCATCAAGTGAATAGGCAAGAAGAGTTACTGACTGGAGGTGGGAGAGGAGGTGGGAGATGATAGAGCTGAAGGATCGTCAGCAATAAGAGGCGAGGGGCAATTTCACTCACACCTTATGTGATCGGACATGTGAAGGCACATGTGAAGGCACATTTGCATCTTTGAAAGTCCGCAACTTGAAGGTTCATATGTAGGGGACTTACCGTACACTTGATTTAGGGTTCAGTGGCACAATGCACCTTGTGGATTTTCTTTCATTGTCTTCATATATACTCTCCAGGAATTCCTTATCTTTTAGATCAATCAGAGAGTTAATGCATTGCATTGCACCATGCCTGCCAAGGGTACACAGGCCTGGAGCCCACTTCCCCTCAGGAAGGCAGACAGCTATGGCCACTTTCTGCCAGCCTTGGAACCCATGAAACTCTTGACATGATATTAACCTCTAAGTCTCCACCTTCCTTGGCTGGAGATGCTCTGGGGCCCCCCAAACACTTTCAGTGCTGGCTAATTTCATGTGCCCACAGTTGCTGTCAGTACCCATCCTTAAAATACAAAGGTTGGAGTGCATTTTTCAGAGACTGGGAGCAAAGCTGGGATCTTCCCTTTTTCTGAGAGAGAAAAGTAAAAGTATGATGTCAGTGAAAGGGGCTGACGGGGACGAGGCCTGCTGCAAGAAGGGTGTGCACAGTTGCGGCTGGGGCGGAGAAGTGGATCCCTGGGGAGAGTGCCTGGAAGGAAGTTTTCTATGAACCTGGACCCCTTCTGGGTCGTTTTCCTGTCCTAATCAGAAGTACCAAGCTTCTTGGCAGGAGGCCTGTTAGACCCTGAGCAGGACAAATACTCCTTAATTTTTAAAGTAAGATACTCTCTCTACCCTTAAGAAGCTAGCAGTCTATTTGGATAAACACATTCTATTTACATAAATAACAATAGACTGTAGCAAATGATGAGCTACCCAAATACACTAATATTGGTACATGTTTGTTTTACTCCTTCTCCTTTATCTCAAAACTCATTTTCCATAAATATAACCCATTTCTAAAAACCAAGTTTTCTCATACCTATTCTTCAATTTTCATTAGTTTTTTTTCTTCTGTTTCTCCACTTGGATTTTGGATTCATCCTTTTTTAAATTGCATCCAAATTGATGTTTACCCTTTTAACTTCTTTGCTGAGTTTTAGGATATATTCAAATTAAGACATATAATTAAAAATATAGAACTAAGATTATAGAAAGCAGCAAATGCAGGCTATATGGTAGAAAGGCATATGGATCAGGCTAATTGGAAAGTGGAGGTGGGCGAGGGGGAGAAAAACCCTGAGGAAGAGGAAATAAGCTTCAACTCAGCCCAAATATTTGTTTCAAGCCAGAGAAGTTAGCCCAGCCCCAATTCTATCTTTGGTTGAACACAGTACATGATTGGTGTATTTTCAGGAAAAGAAAAGAAAAATCCATCCATAGGGTGAGGATCTAAGCATCTATTTTGCACTCCAGTGACAATCAGAAATCATTCTTTGCATTTATTTTTCGACTTTGTATTTGCCTGTGAACAAAACTGAAGCTGGCAAAAGATGGTTCATGTGAATTACTTGGACAACAGTTTCTCCTTGTGTGGAATTACATTGAGGCTGCTTGCTGTGAAATCCTGACACAGCCCAGTAACAGTGGAAGACATTGTCATTTTTTTTTCCACGTCCATGAAGTTAACCCACTTCTCTCCTACAGAAATGAATTGATGGTCCTTTTTAAAGTAAGGGAGATAAAGCTCTCCAAATCTTAAGCACTAAGCATACACATACAGTTTATTAATATTTTAGGATCAAAAGCCAGTTTATCTTCCCATGTCACCCAATCTTCTTTATGCTTCAGATTTCCTGAGTACATTGCAGCATCTCAATGTTTGGAATACTTCTAATAGTCAGCAAAGTAAGGACTCATGGAACCAGAGCCTCAGCTAGCAATATTTTCATCTAACTTAGAAAAGTCACCTAGCCCAGAAAAGTAGTTGAGAGACTAAAATAATTCCAAGGGTTCTACAGTCATTCATACTGACCAGTTCTAAACCCATCATCCACCACTAGAGGGATAGAGGAATGAAAAAGCTTCCAGCCTAGAAATGGTGGCTAAACCAATTCTCCAAGGCAACATTCAAGGTCGCCCAGTTGGTGGGTGGGGTTTAAGCTCGTGTTGGCCTTGCTCATTACATGATCATCAACTGTCCATTACAGAGGCTGGTTGGAGGGGGCACCCCAGATCATGGGAGGCCTAAACTCTTTCTTCATCTCCTTCCTCCTTCTCCTAGGTGCTCCCCCAGTTTGGGGTGGAAAATGCAGGTTTTAATTCCTGACACTAGCTAGCTGTGACCTCCAAAAAGCCACTTGCTGCTCTTTCTTTATGAGTAAAATGGGGTTAATAAGATCTGCTCTCCCTGTTGTGAGAGTTGAGTGAGACACAGGACATCAGAGCACTCTATCAGCAGTCACGTGTTGTACAGATATGAAGACAGTTACTATTTTTCTGCTGCTGCCTCTGTCTGCATAGGAGAGGAGCCAGGCAGAAGCACCTGCTGCTCATAAACCCAGCTCGTTATTCCTGGAACCCTCATGTACAGGTAAACAAAGGATGAGCAGGAAGGAAGAGAATTGAACCTGTTAAATTCCTTCTTTCTGACTGTCATGAGGCTAATGCCTGGTTGCCTTCAGGCCGACTTTGATTATTCTTAAGGCTTCAGGCACTGAATTATTTTCATGGCTGTGTACCATAAATAATAGGAGGAATCTACAACCCTAATCCAGAATCCTCTCTCTGACAGCAAAAGGGTTTGAGTTCTCTAAAGACAGTTAAATTTTACGTGAAATAAATGGTTGAAGCTGAAAAAAGCTTGTCCCCCTTTTTGGTCTGTACCTGAGGCAATGTAGTATAGACAAAGAGAGCTGGAATTGCATCCAAGTCCTGTCCCTTTTGAGCTGTGTGACACCGGGCTAGTCATTCTACATCTTTGAGTCTCCATTTATAAAATAGGAACAATATGAGTGCCATCCTCCCCGAGAGACAGACCACTGGGTGATAAGCAAGATAATATATAGGGAGTTCAGAACTGGGGCTGTGATAGCAGACACCTTGGTTTCAAAGGCTGGCCCTGCCATTTACTGGATATGTGTGACATTGGTAAGTTTAGTTAACATTTTTGGGCCTGGTTTCTTATTGGTAAAACAGCGCTAATAAGAGTGTCTAGTTTAGAGGATGGTTGTATGGGTTAAGTTGTAAATGTGGGTGAAGCACTTAGAACAAACGGTGCTTGGCCAGAGTCAGCACACAACAAACATTAGCTCTTGTTATAACAAGGTATGTAAATAAAACTCGAAGACTATACCGCACTTTGGAAGCTGTTTCAATAGCGACAGGACCACTGTTCAGAAACAAGTAAACAGTCTTAGCTCAGCTTTGTAGCTCACAGTTTTGGAGGCAGGGAAGGGAGCTTCTCAGGAAAAAGTGAGTCTTCTCAGACCCTCCTCAAGGGTCTTCTCAGGAAAAAGTGATGAGGCGCTCTCATGATGCCAGAGTGATGGAGAGGACCAAGGGCGTAAGAGGAAAGATCCCATAGAAAAGTTGGCTATGAGTGAGGGGAGGGTGTAGGGAGTAAGGGAGGGGCTGCAGTAAGGTGATTAACTCTTGGGGAATGGTATAGCCAATAATGACAGGAATTGGGGAAAATGGAAAAAGACCTCTGTGGTGGAAGCCAATTCACATAGGAGACAGCCCAGACAAGGGGAGGGGAGCATCTGAAAGGGACACCAAGCCTAGGTGAGATCATGTGTGGAACCACAGGAGGATGCAGCCGTTTATATTTAGATGGTATGGCAAGACAACACCCCCTACCATTACACTATGCGTTCTCGTTCAACTTCTTTGGGAGTAAGCAAAAATTATGAAAGTGTTAATTACTCTTCAATTTCAGATTTAAGCCTGCCTTGGTACACAGGTGCCTAGGAGAGTGGATCATTTTCTTAAACATGACTATTAAGGAAAGGCTTTTCAAATGATTGGTTAAGCCCCCACTGGACCAAGTGGAAGATGCTGAGTGCTTCCTGGTACTTGTCCAGTCCTTTCCAGGCTTCTCTGAGCTTCCGAAAGCTGTCTGCGGACTAGCAGATCCTGTCGGTAGTGCCTTGTGGCACAAACTCCTGGTAATGATTATAAAGAGCGGCTGCCACGGGGCCTGGGCATTCAGGCCAAGGCCAAGGAAGGTGGCCCGGGCCACAAAGCTAGGGGAGAGGTGGGGACCAAGGCAGGCCTGTGGCTAATCTCTTCTTGCTGGCTCCAACTGCGCGGCTACATCAATTTCGAGGATGGCCTCCAGGCAGATGGCGGGCTGCACAAGGCCCTCTGCTGGGGTCGCTGCGACCCTGCAGCCGCCTAGACACCGTGGCTGGGGGCACTTGATACTCTGTACGGCTCCCGACGGGTTAATGGAACTTTCCTTTTGGTCTGGGGCCTTTTAGGCACACCCAGAGGCCTAGAAGAGCAGGAGCAGAGGCCAGCAGGCTGTAGAAGCCTCGAGCAGCTCTGACCTCTGGCACCTCCCCAAGCCCCAGAGCGCAACATCCGTCCCCAGAAATACCCGGGCGGAGGGGAAGGGAGCGCGCCAACCCTTTCCTGGGTACTCAAGTCTTCTCTCTCTTCCTAGAAACCTCTCCTCCCCTCGGGTCTAGCGCCCCGACGCCGGAGCTCTAGGTCCCCGCCCCACAGGGTCGCCTCCGCACCCCATCTCCGCGGTCGGAGTTCCTCCTGCAATACCACCCAGTGTCCAAGGCGACGCCCCGAGCCCCGCAGCGCCATCTAGGGGCTGGGTACGGCCTTCCTCCCTCTGGGGCACCCCCTCCCTTACTCCGCAGGGACTCCCCCTCTGCCGCGTCCTTCGGGCAGCGGGACGCTTCCAGCCTCGGCCAAGGGGCAGAGCTTGGCGCCCCAGGCCGGTACCCTCGCACCTGCCCCGGGGCACACGGGCGGCGAGGAGCGGCGCGGCGGGGGCGCGCAGAGGCGATCGAGGCCCGGGCCTCGCGGTAGAAGGGGAGGCGAGGGCAGGCGCGGCCCGCGGGCGACGGGAACTGGGCGAGGGCAGCGGCGGGCAGCCGCCGGCGGCGAGGCGGCGGCGGCGGGCGGCGCGAGGAGCCCCTGTGATTGGCACAGCCCTAGCCGGAGGAGGAGGCGAGGGGAGGGCGGAGGAGGAGGAGAAGGAGGAGGAAGGGGGCGAGCGCGGCGGCGGCGGCGGCGGCGGCGGCTGCGAGGAGCCGTGCCTTCCACCCTTCTAGCCCCGGCAGGACGGGGGTGGCCGCCGCGGGCCCGGGGCGGGGACAGCACGCAGCCTCGCCGCGCGCACCTCCGCCCAGCAGCGGCCCCGACACCCGGGGCAAGCGGGAAAGCGGCGGCGGCGGCGGCGGGGGAAGGATGCAGGGGAAGAAGCCGGGCGGCTCGTCGGGCGGCGGCCGGAGCGGCGAGCTGCAGGGGGACGAGGCGCAGAGAAACAAGAAGAAGAAAAAGAAGGTGTCCTGCTTCTCCAACATCAAGATCTTCCTCGTGTCCGAGTGCGCCCTGATGCTGGCGCAGGGCACGGTGGGCGCCTACCTGGTGAGTCCCCGTGCCAACTCCACCGCGGGGCCCCTTCCCCAGCGCGGCTCCTGGGTGTTCAGCTGACAGGAGGAGGGGGCAGCCCGGGCGCCGGGGGCAGGCGGGCATGACCTCCGCCCGGCGTGGAGGTTGGCTAGTGGTGCAGAGGCGGCCGCCGGGGGAGCTGCCGGCCCGGGCTGCTGAGCGAACCGGGAGCCGGCGGGACCGCTGATGCCCGCAGCTGCTCGCGCGGCCGGCGGGGGCTGGGGGGGGACCCGGGTTGGAGAGGCAGCGGGCAGGTGGGCGTGAAACTATCCCTCTCCCGCCAAAGCACAGCCAGAGGGTAAGTTCAGGAGCGCCCCTGCAGAGGAAAGCATCGCGGTTTTCAGGTGACCGGCACATGGAAAGAAAAGCCCGTTAGCCTCTTGCGTCCTCGACTCTGCATTCCATCCTCCGGGAGAACAAATCCATTATGCATCATTTTCTCCGGTAGCTTTCTCCATCCACCAATTACGGAGGGATTTAACAGTTTAGAGTAAAATGCGCCCAAGTGGGGCCCTGATCCGAGCCGGGGCTGCAGGGCGAATATTCCCACTGCGTATCCGTTAGCCATCTCTCAGCGTCTGGGATAAAGTTACGATACCTGGAGAGCAGCTGTGAGTTTGTGTAGTTTTTGCTACCCACTCTTAGACCTCAATTCCCCACCGTGGTCTCTCGTTCCCAAGGGGGTATTGCATCATTGTGCACAAGGTACATCGATTTCATTTGCTTTCTGAGGGGGGATTTTAATGTTCAAATGGTTAGGGGTGCATAACATACCAGAGGAAACAGCTTGTAATGACTCAGCAGTCAAATACCTACTATACCCGCTGTCTCCTGCCCCGCGCAGGTGGTCCCAACTTGGGTTTAAGAGAATGCACTTCCAGACCCAAGTACGGTCCTGACTAAGCAGGATTTTTCAGAGTGTATAGTGTTAAGACATTACTTGGCTACTGACCTGAAACTGAAATCAAATGTCATAGATTTTGAGTGTTAGTGAGCAAGTTTGATGGAGATAGAATTGGACAAGGTTTTGGCTGTTGGAGAACTACATCCTGAGATAGAACCATGCTCTTTCCGATGGTACCATTAATCCCTTCTTCCTGGCCTTGGGGTGCAGTTAATGAGGGCCAGTTGCTGGGTGCCCTGTACCATTCATAAACAGCCTCCTAAGAATTAGGACTTGCTGTCGGGGAAGTACAACCAGGCTTGGTCTCTTGGTGTGGGATAAAGTCAGTTATGTGGTTACAAGAGAGGGATGTTCAAATTCAGCTCGGTTCCCGGGGTGACAGGCTCACAGGGTTTCTGAAAATCAAATGCATTTTCTTTGCTCCTTGTCAGGTGAGAGGCATTTAAATCCCTGTTACTGGCTGCATCCATGACATGCATGCTGCCGGTGAATCCTGTAGCCAAAAGCACATTTTCATTTCTGTTTAGATTTTTGTTTTATAAAATGCACTTGTAGTTGGAGTACTTAGTTGCAGACAGTACCTGTGGCCTTCGGAGTTTTGGAATTAGGGGATGACCGTGTCTTGGGGGGTGGGTCAGTGTATCAGAGTGTCCTTGGAGGGAATTTGACCATTAAAATATTAAAATAGAGACATGTATTACTAAGATGCAAATGCACAGTAATAAAAATACATGTAGGTTTGTACTGTAGCATATGCAAAGTATGTGGTACCTAACCGGGGCTGTGTTTGTTCATCAACAGCTGCCTCCAGTTTTTAAGTTTTTGCCTCAAACCAATTTTGTTCAATAGAGTGGGTTATTCATGTTCTGTATTATAGTATCTAATGTTGGCAAAAATTGAATTTCTTGAAGTATACAGAGTGTTATGGGTTTTGGAATTTGTGGACACAGATTTGGAAGATCACCATTTACAAATAAAAGGTTTTACTTCTTAAAAAAACCAAACAAACGCCATCAGAACTTTTCACACCATGAATGATAAGGCATGGGCTCGGTTTTAGCTTGCAATGATTTAAGGATTTTGGAAGGAAAGGAATCTGGGCTTCGATCAGATGAGTGGCCGAAGCCCCTTTAGAAAGTTAAGAAGTAGAGGGCTGGTGGATGTTACAGGCAGGGCTGGCCCCAGGAGATAGGAAGTGGACTCTGATCCCAGAATGGCTGAGTGGCAGGCAGAGGAGGAATTGAGTCCACCTGGTGGGGATCTCCCGGCATTTCCCGCCTGGGCTAATGGAGAGCCTGGTTTGAGGGGTAGGGTAACTGGAGTCAACAGGTGACTGGCAGAAAGCAGATGGAGGCCTAGGAGAGGACGGGCTTAGGAAATTGAATGCATTGTTATTACTTAGAGTGGAGGCATCAGGTGCTCAGGTCTCTGCCTTACTCCGCTGCTCTTGGCTCTCCACTGCCGTCTGAACCTCATGAAAACAGTTTGCTTGTCAGGGTTGACTGAAGCAGCTTGCCATGGGTTTTGCTCTTTTGGGCCGCTTGGGAATTTTCTCTTCATCTTTTATTTGGGAGGTAGAATTAAAAGTTTGTTGCTTCTTCAGTGATGTGAGACTTCTTTATGGCTAATTTGAGAATGAAACATTGCAGGATGTTCCCAGGAAAGGCAACTTTCTCCATTCATGGTGGCTTTCTTAGGAAACCTGAGAACCTGTGTTTGTAGGCCATCACACACACAAGGTCCATGTGCAAGGTGTGTTATATGGGATCTTTACACTGGCAATCAGCCTGCCCCTCTGAGGAAGCATTTTCAGATACCTGATGAAGGGCACACCTTGGGGCCCTGCCAACACTGCTTACTTTCAGGGAGAGAAGGGAGATTGCAAATTCTCTGCCTATGACATTACTTCCTATTTGAGTCCCAAGTCCCCGTAGTAGCTACCTTATTATTTCGTCTTTCCAGGTGCCATTGTTTTAATATTAGGAGGCTTCATTTCATTGCTCCGTTTTCTTTCTGAAAAGACAGATTATCTAGTGTCTTTGCTGACACTGGTATAAGCTGCCCAACTGCAGACCTGAATTAGAAGTTGCCTGTGATTTGAGAAGCAACTTTGAAAAGCTGGACTCTGTGTGTGTGTGTGTGTGTGTGTGTGTGTGTGTGTCTGTCTGTCTGTCTGTCTGTGTCTGTGTGTGTGTCTGTTTTCCCTCAAGAACCCGCCCAAACTCAAGTTAGATCTATATTGGAGATAGCCACCAATTGTTAAGCTAGGCAGGGGTCCGGCAACTTTTGGCCTGGGTGCTGGGGTCTCCTGGGGAAATACAGAAGGACTTTGATCCTGATGCCTAAACTCGATGATGATGATAATATAGATAAGGTGACCCGGGTGCAACCTGGGCCAGCTGTGGATTCTGAAATCTCTTACCCTTGCCAGTGTTTTAACTGGAAATCATGCTTCAGATAAGACAATAGTCACAGACAACAGTCACAGGGATGGTCTCTTGTAGTCACTTAAACTGCCTGACTGGCTAGGAAATATTTTTTTCTGCCTAAGAAGAGGGACCAGGACTTCCCTGGTGGTCCCGTGGGTAAGACTCCACGCTCCCAGTGCAGGGGGCCCAGGTTCGAAACCTCGTCAGGGAACTAGATCCCACATGCCTGCTGCAACTAAGAGTTCACATGCCGCAACTAAGAGCCCACATGCTGCAACTAAAACATGCCACAACGAAGATCCCGTGTGCTGCAATGAAGACCCAGTGCAGCCAAACTAAATAAATAAATATTAAAAAAAATAATAAGAGGGACCCATTCAGTTTGATCGTCACTGTGTGCAGAAGAGAGAATGCAATTTAATTTTCCTCTACTCGGGTCGTTGCTTCTGGTGGCTCCAGTCTGCCCTGACCTACTTGCAAGGATGTAACACCTGCTTAAGTCTTGGGCTGTTTGGAGAAGGCACAGGCATATGGGAACTGCACAGAGAGAAAGTTGTTTTGTGTGCACTTGGTGTTTGGGGGAGACCCACTGAGATATTCCAGGCCATTCACTGAGGGTAGCCCTTCCTATAGAGGTTTGTGTGTGTTCTCAAATGAGTGAGGACTGGAGGTGATAAGGATGTGTGCAGGAAATTAAGCCCTCGGGCACCTCTGCGCTGTTGTGGAAGAGGCTCAATTGCAAACACATTTGAATTTCCTCAGGATGAAAACTTAAAAAGGCCAGTTTAGTCTCTGGGTGGGGCACACAGGAGGTTCTTATGAACCAGGAATGGGCATGTCCCTATCTTTTTTTTTTTGCAGATTGTTATTAAAATAAAGTTTATTTTTTTATTGAAGTATAGTTGATTTACTATTTATTAAAATAAATAGTTTATTTTTTATTGAAGTATAGTTTATTGAAGTATAGTCTAGCTTTTATAGTTATTAAAATAGTTTATTTTATTTATTTATTTATTTTTGGCTGTGTTGGGTCTTCGTTTCTGTGCGAGGGCTTTCTCTAGTTGTGGCAAGAGGGGGCCACTCTTCATCGCAGTGCACGGGCCTCTCACTATTGTGGCCTCTCTTGCTGCGGAGCACAGGCTCCAGACGCGCAGGCTCAGTAGTTGTGGCTCACGGGCCCAGTTGCTGTGCGGCATATGGGATCTTCCCGGACCAGGGCTCGAACCCGTGTCCGCTGCATCGGCAGGCAGACTCTCAACCACTGCGCCACCAGGGAAGCCCTAAAATAGTTTATTTTTAACTGAAGTATAGTTTCAGGTGTACAGCATAGTGATTCAGTTATACATATATATGTTATACATACATATATATTTTTTCAGATTTTTTCCCTTATAGGTATTACAAAATATTGAGTATAGTTGACTGTGCCTTACAGTAGATCCTTGTTGTTTATCTATTTTTTATACAGCAGTGTGTATATGTTAATCCCAACTTCCTAATTTATCCCCACCCCACCCCATTTCCCTTTGGTAACCATAAGTTTGTTTTCCATGTCTTTGAGACTCTGTTTTGTATAAGTTCATTTGTATCTTTTTTTTTTAAGAGTCCAAGTATAAGCGATATTATATGGTATTTGTCTTTGACTTCCTTCACTCTATTTAGAGTTATGTAAAAATGAAGTCTGAGGTTTTGGTGACAATGTAAGGAGACGAATGACTGTGTCAACAAGGTTCCATCTCACTGCTTTGTAGTCACTCTGTTTCTAGGCTTGAGAACATTCAGTGGGCTTGCAATTAATGGCTGAGGTGAAACAGCTGGATTTGTTCCTTTTCTGTTTTTTTCCTAAAGAAGCATCATTTTGAAGATGTTTTTTTGTTTTTCTTTTGCATATCTAACCCAGAAGCAGACAGCTGAGAGACATTTTTAAAGCCCTTGTCAAATTAGTATGATGCCTAAGGCAACTGTATTTTCTTTAATCAAATTATTTTACACACTTATGGTTACTCAAAGTGACAGATTCCCTGCCATTTGCATAATTACTATATAGCCCCAGGTAGGAAGAAATAAAATTACCCTGATATTTTTTTTTCTTACAGCTTAGTTGAAAATGTTTAGCTAATAATCATTTAGGGAAAAAAAATTGTTTCTGAAAATTCCTTTCAACCGGCTTTGTGTACATACCTCAGTTTCTGTGGAGGTTTCCTCTTGTGTGTTTAGCAGTCGAAGAAATGGAATTAGTTGTGAAGTGAGCAAGGGCTCTTTCCTGAACTGGGTAACTCTCCCCATTTCAAATTTAGATACCTTACAAAAAGGGTGGCCCAGAGGCCTCTCCACAGCGGCCCTGCCTTGCTAATCAACCGCTCAGCATTTAAACTCATCTTCTTGCGGGCTGCCTGAATGGTGTTGTTCTCTATGAGGCTGCAGAAGTTTCCTCTAGTTACCAAGGCCACCTGAGCAAGAGGGTCTCTGTGACTTTCTCTTGCGCATCTTATTAAAGCAAGCTTGGGGGTGCTGCCTTGTCCAGGGACCAGGTTCACTTAGTAGACTGGCCAGGAATGAGTAAGTGTAATGTCGCAAAATCGATGAGGATACAGCTGCCTTTCCTATAGAAGTAGGCCTGGGAAAGAGAAAAATATCTGTGAATGTTATTGGCTGGTTGCAGAGAGAGAGCAGAAGTTGGCATTGGTTTCAGCGTCTGTGCCAGGCCTCCTACAGAGGTTGTGGGAGCCACAGGGACTCATGCTGAACTGCCCATGGTCCTTGGATTCTGGGGGTCAGGGCCCACCAAGTGACTGGGCAGGTGAGTGTGTACGAGGTGCTGAGCCCTTGCTGCGGTGGAGAATTAGACTGCACCAGCAGCATTTCTCCAGTACCTTACTTCCAACTTAACAAACATGTTTTTTTTGTGTGTTTTTTTTTGCGGTATGTGGGCCTCTCACTGCTGTGGCCTCTCCCGTTGCGGAGCACAGGCTCCGGACGCGCAGGCTCAGCGGCCATGGCTCACGGGCCCAGCCGCTCCGCGGCATGTGGGATCTTCCTGGACCGGGGCACGAACCCGTGTCCCTTTCATCAGCAGGCGGACTCCCAACCACTGCGCCACCAGGGAAGCCCAACAAACACGTTTAACTTGCACAGATTTAACTGCACACACCACTGAATAACCATGTTCCTGTGAAGTAGAGTCAAAATACTTATCACTTTACTCGCCTGTATTTTGTCATACAGGTTCCCTGTTATATTCTTTGCATTTGTGTGCATTATCTGTTTACATACATGTTCTTGTAAAGAGTTACATTCACCAAATATAGTATGTTGTCCTTTTGTGGGGGGGGGGCGGTTAAGGGACATTCAGTGGTAATTCTGATTATATGGTTCCCATGTGGATTTATTTTATTTCATTTTTTAAACTTAAAAAAAATTTTTTTTGGCTGCACCTTGACGGCATGTGGGATATTAGTTCCCTGACCAGGGATCGAACCCGAGCCCCCTGCAGTGGGAGCGTGGAGTCTTGACCACTGGACCACCAGGAAAGTCCCCCATGTGGATTTAGAACCCAGTCTACAGGTGAAGAATCGTCACCTGTATTTTATTCCCTCTCAGAAATGCCGTTGGTAATTTGTAGGCCAGGACAATAGCACCCTTGTTCTTTTAATTAGTTTTGCTTTCTGTTTCTCTGTCTGCAAAATAGATGATACACAGGAAGAAAAGTGAAATCAGTGACTTCGGTTCATAGGATAAGTGAATTGATGTGGTTCTAAGACACTTGTATTTGATATGATCTAAGTGCTTAGGTGTTTATATGAGATGCAGTATTGCTTAATGATTGGAGCTCTAAGTTAATGGTTAAAATTCCCAGGTGGAGAACAGCAAGCACCCATGGCAGCTGTGACTTATTAGATGAGCATCAGAAGACCCAGGATTCATTCCTGTGTCCTCCTCTTGCCGGCTCTGTGAGCTTGGGCTGATTACTTAACCTCTCTGTGCCTTGGTATTTAATTTTAAAACTCATAGTGTTTCTGTGAGGGTTAACTGAGTCGGTATATCTAAAGCACTTTGATACTCACATGTGGTGAGTACTCGATAAATACTAGCTATTATTATTAATAACAATAACATGGTTATACATATTTACATAAGAACTATGTAGCCCCAACCAATGAGAAATAAAATTATTTCCATCAAGCTTTGGTCTTGGTTTAGTGAATTGTACATTCAAATCATTTCCTAATTTGCTGTGCATTTTGTCTGGGAGGTGAAAAGTTTTTAAAAGCAAGAAGTACTAATAAATAAGTTGCTAATTCTGCTTGTTCCCTTGTTATAAATACAGCAATCCATTTCATCTTAGAGATGTTATAAAAATTACCAGTCACTGGCGCAGTGGTTGGGAGTCCGCCTGCCGATGCAGGGACGCGGGTTCGTGCCCCGGTCTGGGAGGATCCCACGTGCCGTGGAGCGGCTGGGCCCGTGTGCCACGGCCGCTGGGCTTGCGCGTCCGGAGCCTGTGCTCCGCAGCGAAAGAGGCCGCGGCGGTGAGAGGCCCGCGTATCGCAAAAAGAAAAAAAAAAAAATTACCAGTCACGCGGGAGAGGAGCCCACTCTAGTAATAATTCTGCTGACCATTTACAGTCAGTGGGTACTTTGAGGTGGGTAGAGAAGGGACAGCACACAGACGGCTGGGAGGACAGGTGTGCTGAGGCTTCTCTTTGGGAGGCCCTCAGGATCTTTGCTCTGGTCTGTGGCCACAGGGTGGAGAAGACTGGGTAGGTCTTCTAGGTTTGTAGGCAGCTGAGAGGCAGGGAAGAGAGTGTTGGACGTAGAGTCAGAAAGACCTAGGTTTGAGCCTGGACCTGTTCCTTACGTGCTTCCGATGACTTGACTTACCTGAGCCTCAGTATTCTTATTGGAAAAGTGAGGTTGCTGATAGAGCCTGTCTTATATAGATGGTTGAGAGATTTAAATACAAGGACACGTGAAAGAGTGCTGCTCATAGAGTGCAGTGTTCAATAGTTGCTTTAACAATAATGGCATAACCCTGCTGGTTGACCTTGGCACAGCAGACGTCCCTTCCAGGGACCCGAGGATTTGGGGTATTGTGTGTGGCCTGGGCTCTGTTTCCTAAATTGGAGATCTGCTTCTCTGGATGAAAAGTGGCCACCTCAAGGCAGCCTGGGGTGTCAGGAGGGGCCCGGGAGACATACGTCGTGGACGTATGCTACCCTCCAGGCAGCCTTGTTTAAGATGTGTGACCTCAGAGCTCAGCCCTGGTTGCAGGGAAGGGCTCAGGTCCCGCGCAGCACCCACTGCCTTCACCTTAGTCCTCTTGCAGTTCTAAGCAGAGCTCAGACACGCAGTTGTGGGCAGTTCCCTGATCTTGGTCCTTTTTGGTTTCTCAGAAGCAGAGCGAGCTCTCAACACAGTCTTGCTTCCCATTCCGCGGATTCGTCCATCTTGGCTTAGGGCTTGCGAGATTGTTTAGGAGGATACGTTCTGCACGCGCCACTCTCCTCCCATCAGTGGTTTTAGAAGCATCTTTCCTTCCCCAGCCTGGTCAGTGCAGTCCTTGGGAAGGATAGGGCATGAACTGGGCCCTTCTCAGTCCATCAAGCTGCAGCGTGTATGTTAGGTGAGTTCTTAGGTTCGCGTTCAAATGCCACAGGCTTCACAAGAGAGAACATGCACACTGAGGACCCCAATTACCAAACTCTGGTGGCTCTGTGTGGACCTCACTGAGGAAGGAACCTGTCTGCTTCTTAAAGCACTGAACTTTCTGCAGCCACAGCTGTGGAGTGAGCGAGCACGGGGAGCCTTCTTTCTGGGTGTTTCGTGACAACATGTAGAGTGGAAATGGCCCACTGGATGTGGGCAGAATCTCCGCCATTGGCTCTTTATTTCAGTTCTTCTTTGTGGCTGAGTCGAGCCCTTCTGAAAAGGGAAGCCCTTTCTGACGGACTGTTTAGTTGCTTGTTCTTTTGTGGAAATGATGGTAACCAACCCAGCTATTTCTTAAATGACTGGACATTCCTCTCCAAGCGGGGAAGAGTTATTTCACTGTCTAAGGAGAGCTGGACATTAGAATTTTTCTGGACTTAAAACGAGAGTCTCATGTGTCCCTTCCAGTCAACACTCGTCAGAAATACTTAAAAGCAAAAGGCAACATAGGTTGCTGTAAGCCCTACTGTTTGAAGGCAGGGGGCAGGGGAGAGGTGTGAGCCCACTCTTCCCCTTTGCCTTCATGATTTCCACCATAAATTCCCTGGCAATGGCTCTTTAAGTACCTGCTTCTTCTGGGGATGTCATATCCCACATGGCATCTTAAGTTACCTGGTAACAGAATCGGAGGGTACTGACTATAACGAGGGGGTCTTATTTCCTTAGGGTTGGCTTTGGTTGAAATGTTTGTCGTGAGCCTCAGACTGTGGACTCAGACCCATCCAAGCAGGCAGTGGGTGTGACTGTTGCATCCCTAGGATGTGGCAGAAGGTCTAAGCTCTAGGCAGTAGTGTGAGTCCATTCAAAAACCTGGAGTATGCCACTGGCTCTTCTGTCTGTGCATCTGTCTGTCCATCTGTCTATCCATCCACACTCCCTGTGGGGGTTCTGTACTATGTGCAGATTCTAATTTGCCTGGCAGGTTGCCCTTTGGGATGGGTGTCTGGATAATGAACTTGGCTGTGCAGGTAACCCTTGAAACCTCTTCTTGGTAGGTCTAAAGCCTGGCGTGGCTGTCACTTCCTAGCCATCTAAGCTCTGGGCTGTGTAGTGTTAGCAGAAATAGGAAGTTGAGCAGGCTTTCGACAAACAGTCCTGGTGAATGTAATGGAATAATATAGAGTAGAATAGCCAATTCCTTCCTACATCACTGTTCACACGACCACAGGAAGCCGAGGAAGGTAGAAATGAATACTTTCACCTCCATTTCTGCACTTGCAAGGTTGGTGTAGGGTCAAATGGTGTTTTTCAGTTAAAGACTGTTGTAAAATGTTCTTGCAAATGGTTATTGTCTTTCCCTTCTCCTCCACCTTTGGAAAAGGTTTATGTGAAACGGGCAGCCTCCTTCTAATTGTTGGCTTTGCCCCCCTCCCCCTTCTGGCTGCAGTTCTCCCATCCTCAGCTGATTAGAATGAGAAATTACCACCTTGAATATAAGCAAGTTGAAATTGGAAAGCTGCCCTCTAACTGATTATGTAAGCTTGAAAATACTGTACCTGAAATCTCGTGTTTAAGAATTCCCTTAATGAAGATAAAAATCTCAAAGCAGCATGGACACACCTGTTTTCATTATGTAAGATTCAATTATTGTGGTGCAACCTGTAAAATAAAGAATAGTGTTGATTAGTTCATATCTCCGTTGGCTTTTTGGGTCAGAGAATTGTTTGAAGTACACCCACAGAGCCACGTAGAGCTTAACCCCCTGGAAGTTGGCCGCCACTGCTTCAGCACCAGCACCCCCTTCTCTCCAGGGGTGCACAGGCTCAGCCTAGGTCTGTGGTCACCGCAACTCTCAAGGTTGTAGAGGGCAGGTGTCCGTTAAGGTCGGCTTTAGAGATTGCTCACGCCAGTCAGTGGGACGTCCGGGAAGATTGCTGTTAACCCTGATGGGCTTTATCCTTTGGCCATTTCTTTTCCTGAAGCGCTGCCCTGATGGGACTTGGGATGTCCTTTGTCTCGTTGGCATGTGTTTCAACATGGCACATCACACCATCCTCTTCTCAAAGCCATACGTGTGTGGGGTGCCCAGCACAGCATGCTACATGGTCCATTTCAGATTTCCAGCCTCCTGAATTATAGACAAGGAGCTTATTTTCTGGCCATGGTATGCACTGGGGGGAAAGGACTTAAAGAGAATGAGACCCGTTGAAATAGCTATAGAAGAGCTTCAAACAGACCTCTCTTGCAAAAAATTTAGGGCAAGACTCATGATGGATTACGCGGCATGTTTGTTGCCTCCCCAGTGCTGGTAGATACTGTGTTTGTTACGAGGCTTAATGTGCTAACAACGGGTTTTTCAGCCAGTCCAAGGGAAGATATCTTTTGGAAACAAAAAGAGATAAATTAGTGCCTTCCCTTTACCTTTGCCAATCCGTGGAGATGCGTATAAATAGATCAAAAAGTCCTGGAGCACTTTTGCTCCAGAGCAAATGGGGAGGTCTGCCTTGCTGCAGCTGGGCTCAGAGTGGCACGTGCAGCCAGCAGCACTTGGGCTAAATCCAAAGGCAGCCCGTGGAACTTGTAAGATGCACAGGTGGGATTGGCCTGCATTGGGACTCCCTTTCTTACGTCTTTCTAAAGATTACATTGTGGAAGCTCTATGCTTGTTGCTTTCATCTTCAGCAAAATCAGGGCACAGAGCTAAGTAACTTACCTAAATGTGCTCCAGAGCTGCCCACATTAGCCAGCAGGTGTGAGCAGGTAAACAGGACGAGTTTTATTTTTGGAAATAATGATTAGAAACATATATAAATAAAAATAATGTTTTGGTGAGTGCTGGGAAAAAAAATCACTCACTTCTCTCGCTGCCTTTTAAAACATCCCTCCTTTTTTTAATAGATGCAGTGTTTCCTGGTAGGAAACACTATCCTTAATCTAGTGAACAGATAAAAATATATGCATTTATATTTATCTGTCTTAATCTAGTGAACAGATAAAAATATATGTGTTTATATTTATCTGTCTTCTGATAGTTTGAATTTCATTGGGGAATGCTTTTGTTACCTAAAAATAATAGTACCAAGGCAGCACTTAAAAATAACCCCAGGGCTCCTGGCACCCAAGACCATCAGGGAGATGATTCCATGTGACAAGTGAAACACTTCAGATCCCCCTCCCCTTACAAAAGAAAGCTGAGTGTTCTAGCGTTGAGGTCTGTCGCCTTTGTGGTTGCCTTTCTCTTTGTGCCAGCTGAGCTGTGGGGGTCAGGCTGGTCAGCTCAACTCTGTCGCCTCCTAGTTGCTCATTAACTTTATTCCTGCCTCCGTCTGCTGGCCCCTGACCCCAACAGTGCCACGCTTCACCAACCCTGGCAGGATGTCACAGCCAGATCTGCGAGACCCCTGTGAGGGTGTGCTTCCGGAAGTCCAAACCCAGACCACTGCTGAGTGGAATTCTATGCCAGGCTTTTGCCACGGGCACTGTTTTTTTTGTTTGTTTGTTTGTTTTAGCTGTGCCCCGCGGCATGTGGGATCTTAGTTCCCTGACCAGGGATTGAACCCGTGCTCCCTGCATTGGAAGCGCAGAGTCTTAACCACTGGACCGCCAGGGAAGTCCCCCACAGGCACTGTTAATACCCTTCTTCCAGCTCCTCCTCTGCTGGCTTCCCACCATCCTTATTCAGTGGAAAAGGCAGTTGAGCCCTTGTCTCTTACAGGCCCTAACGATCCAATCCCATCCTTCACCACGGACTGCGTGCTAATTCTTGCTGTCCTGGACCAGTTCTGAGCTTATTATATCGTATTTAAGAATGGAAGTGGGGAGAATTGGCCCTTCCTATTTATTTAAACCTTTTCCTAGGTGGGGTTCATAGGGCAGTAGGGTCATTCTCGAACATTTTCGGTATCTCTAATGTTAGACCAAAATCGGGTTATATTTTCTCCCTTAGATATATAGAGATGTGACGTGTGTAAAGAGAAGGTGACTTTCACAGTAATCCTTGGGTTGGGAGCTGGACTTGGACCCGGAGGTGGGAAGATAGATGAATGTAAATGTGTTTCTCTGGGTGTTTCTGAAGGAAGAAACTGGGTGTGTTAGTCTGCGGCTGCCATAACGAGTCACCACAAAGTGGGTGGCTTCAAACAACACATTTCTTTTCTCCCAGTCCTGGAGGCCAGAGTCTGAAATCAAGGCGTCGGCAGGACCACACTTCCTCTGAGACTCTGGGCAGAATTCTTTCTTGCTTCGTCCGAGCTTCTGCTTCTGGAGGCAGCCCTCGATCCTCGGTGTTTCTTAGCTTGCAGCTGCACCCCTCTAGTATGTGACTCTGAGGTCGCGTGGCATTTTGCCTCTGTGTGTATCTCTCCTCCTCTTATAAGGTAGTAGTTAATGAGGGCGCACCACCCTGATGACCTCATCTGACCTTAAATACCTCTGCTAAGACTTTGTTTCCAAACAAGGTCACATTCACAGATCCCAGGAGTTAGGTCTTCACCATGTCTTTTTGAGGGACACATTCAACCCATTATGCCAGGGAATAAAAAGAGCAAAGGACCCTAAAACAGTCTGAGGTACAAAGGGAAAAAAAGAAAGAAAAGGACAAACTCTGCCCTCTTTAGAGTTTTGGATTGGGTAAGAGGATTATGGGATATTGGTTGGAGAGTTATTCTAACCGGGAAGCCCTGTCTTTGAAGAAATACTGCCCTGTGACAATCCGTTCTTCCTTCTGTAAGAAGATAACCATGTTTTTCTCTCTATGGGGGTGGTGTGGCTTACGGGAGTGGACCTGATTGGGTTAATGGGTAGCTTTGAACAAGTCCTTTCCCTATTCTGGGCATAGCGAATGCAGGGGTTGGATTAGATGATCATTTGATTAAGGGCAATGCATGTTTTAAAAAGCCTAGAAATACATGTGGGTGAGTACTGTGTATAGATGTGGTGCGTGGGTGTGTTTGTGTGCAGTCCATCTCCCCTGTCTCTTACACCCGGGACTGCTTCACAGGAACCAGGCCTGGTAAAATGTCCAGCTGGCCCCGTCTCCTCCCTGAAGCCCCATCCGATTCGATGAGGGTGAAAGACACTTTATGCTGTGCCAGCCAGTCTCAGATTTGGCCAGGTCCGCGTTCTAAGAGGACCAGACATCTGGCTTCTCATCTCATTCATCTCTGTGTTTTTTGGATGGAGGTGGGAGCTGCCTGATTCTCGGCATTTCTCAGCACACGCTCCTTTTTAAAGACTTCAGCTTGGTTTCTGCCAAACTAATTAACTTGGACAACTTCCTTAAGTGCTGTAAGCAATACAGAGTCGAGTAAGGCGTGTTCTTGGCCCTCATGGCGTTTATACATCCTAGTGGGGGAGATGGTGTGTTTATAATGTTTTCATTAATCACTCATTCATTAGACTGTTTCAGGTCCCGGGCCAGGCAGTGGCTCGGCCCTCTTGGAGCCCTGAAGCTAGTGCAGTCGTGTTAACACAGGGCGGTGTGATCTCTGACCATAGAAGCAAACCGTTGGTGTCAAGGTGGGAGGTGGTGTTGGACGTAGGTCTGGGTGGCTGAGGAGAATGTTTATGGTTGCAGATGGAAAATCATTTTCTCGATCTTGGTCAGGGTACATCTAAGGGAACGAGAGGTTAGGGTTAGTGTTGAAAGAATCTGGCTGGGGAGAGCCCTTGGACGTAGGATGGGGTTGGGGAGCTTCTGATGGAGAAGGGGCAGGCTGGGAACGCGGGGCCACAGCCACATACTAGGGCATGTCAGGTCTGGCACCGGGGAGTCTCAGCTCCAGTCAGCAGTGCGGGGGCCGTTGGTATCTCTCTTGGCCGGGCTTCCATCCTTCCCCCAACCACCCAGCTTTGTAGTAGTGCCTGAAAATGCTGCTTGAAGCCAGACTTTCAGCATGTGGAGGCAAGCCATATCAGGCCATCCTCAGACTCAGCCAGGAGCAGGCATGGCTGCGTTGCATGACGGAGCCAAAGGGCTGAGAGATGCTGCTGGTCCTGGAATGCTGCACTCACCAGGATGGGGGCAGTAGAGGAGGGGGAGCTGTAGCATCCATACACAATGGCACCTCTGTATTCAACCTCTGAGTTATCTCCAAATGAGATTTCTGCAAGATGAGCCAACATTAGGAAAGGTCCTATCTTATTTGACTTTTTAAAGAGAAAACACACTCTAGCTTGGCCTTGGATGTATCAATTCTGGATAACTTTAAAGCTGGTAACAGAACAAACTGTGTTCACACACAGGAAATGTCTCCAAACAAAAAGTGGGCGTACAGTTTTCAGTTTAAAAATTGGATGGAGGCCATTCAAACTTCCCCTCCTGTTCTCCTTGAGAAGAACTTGGCAAGCTGCAGGGCGGGGGCACTCGTCCTTGGAGTAGTCATGAGGGTCCAGAGAGAAGATATCCTAGGACCAGAGCTGGCTACTGGGATGAAGCTCCGGTAACGTCAGGGCTGAGAGGCTGGTGGAGGATTTACTGAGCTCTTTGCCCTTCAGCTTCAAAGGCTGTGTAGAGGGTGTGTGGAGTCTGGCCAGAATGTCTCCCTGGCCTGTTGGCCCACACCTGTTGCTGCACATGGCTGGTTCAAGCACTGGCTGAGAGCCCCGTGTGGCCACATCACCTGGCTTTACCATTAACTTGAACTTCAGGTTCATGCTTGTGGCTGTTTTTCTTAATATAAAGACATTACTCTCTTACTTATTACACAAGGAATACTTGTGTTGAAAATTTGGAAAATACAGGTAATTATAGATACATTAAAAAGAGAAGAAGAAGAAACATCATCTTTTAAGTGATGTCGTTGTATAATGCCGCGACATGGCGATACGCTGTCGACTTTTTGGGGGGTATCATTTCAGTCTCTCTGGGTCCACCCACCCGCATTCTTCCATGGCTTTGAGGGTGTAGTAATGAATATACCTACTTCAAACGAGCTTGAGAATGCTGAATGAGGTAATCCATTCAAAGTGGTAAGCCTGAGCCTCTCTGCAGTATATTACTCTTGTTATTATTAGTTATAATAAAATCAGATCACACTACACATTCTGTTTGGAGTCTGCTCTTTCCTCTAAACCATGGTGACCACTTTCTGTAACATTAGATGTTCTTCTCTGGGGTCCTGGTTTTAAAGGAAAATGGCCTTATGGTAACTAGACTTCTATCATGATGATCATTTTGAAATGTATAGAACATCGAATCACTGTATTGTACACTGGGAACTAATGCAGTGTTGTAGTTCAATTATACTTTAAAAACAAACTCATGGAAAAAGAGATCAGATTTGTGTTACCAGAGGCGGGGATGGGGGAGGGGGAAAAAGATGAAGACAGTCAAATGGCTCAAACTTCCAGTTATAAGATAAATGAGTACTAGGGATGTAATGTACAGCATGATAAATGTAGTTAACACTGCTGTGTGTTACATATGAAAGTTGTTTACAGAGTAAATCCTAAGAGTTCTTATCACAAAGTCATCATTTCACGACGTTCTGTAAGTCAAATCATTATGCTGTACACCTTACACTTATACAATGTTGTATATCGATTATATGTCAGTAAAACTGGAGGAAACATTTTTTTATTATTTTTATTTATTTATTTATTTTTGCGGTACGCGGGCCTCTCACTGTTGTGGCCTCTCCCGTTGCGGAGCACAGGCTCCGGACGCGCAGGCTCAGCGGCCATGGCTCACAGGCCCAGCCGCTCCGCGGCATGTGGGATCTTCCCGGACCAGGGCATGAACCCGTGTCCCCTGCATTGGCAGGTGGACTCTCAACCACTGCGCCACCAGGGAAGCCCAGAAACATTTTTTAAAAAGAGAATAGCAAAGAAAAATTCTGTTACTGTTTTTGTAAAAACAATATATATTCATTATGAAGAATTTTAAAATGAAGAAAAGTTCAGATAAAAATATTTTAAGAAATTCCAAATCCTGCCTTTCGGAAATAATCATGACTGATTTGGGGTTTGGGAGTAATCATCACACTTTCCTTTCTGCTTCCTCTTCTCCCCAGTTAAGAATCAATTGGGCGGTAGACCTAACACCCAGCTACAGGGGTATAAAAATAGCATCTTAGGGTTTATATGGAAACATTTGGAGTTTGGGTTGGAAAATGCAGTTTATGGACAGATTCAGACTTCTCACGACTTTACTCCAAGTCAGAATGACAGGCTATGTGTCCCTGTAGGGGCACACCTGCTCAGCTTTGCTCGTGGAGGAGGAAAGAATGTATGTCCTGAAGGAGACATTCACAGAAGGAGAGGAAGAGGTTGGGGCAAGCTTGCCAGGTTTCTTTCTCAGTCTTACTGATTTGATAAGTCACTCCATCCCTCTTTGGGGAGGACTGAATGAGGAAGTCAGAAGAGCAGATGATTTTTGTCTCTGTTACTTCCAGAAGGTAGAGGTTCCTCTAGTATGGATCAAGGTATGAATTCTGGGAGGAGGAAGGAGTAATTCCCCCTTATCATTAGCAGCATACCACTGCAGGGTTCTTCTGTTCTTACATGGAAAAATGGCTCGCTGGCTGGCTGGATATACTTTGTAAAATATATGTTCTTCAAATGCAAAGTTTAATTTCAGTCGAATTTAGCAGAAGATTTAATTAAAACTTGAAAGAGGTCACTGTCTTCTGCCCTTGAATGTTGCTGTTGAAGAGTCTAAGGTCAGTCTAAATTTTCCTCCTTTATAGGTTATTTGCTTATAGATGAGACGCCTGAGTAATTCTTTCTTAATATTGGACATGTAACTTAAACGCAGTATGTGTTACTGGTGCATAATGTGTGCCGTATTTTTGTGGAACTTGATGTTTTCATTTGGTCAACAGAGCCAATTCTTTATTAATCTCGGGATTTTTCTTATATTGCCTTTTGAACACTTCCTTGGTTCTGTACGGTGAGTTCTCTACTATAAGGATGCCAGTTATCTGTATGTTGGATTGTCTTTGTACTCCTTAGTTATTTGTTTTGCTTTGATTATTTTAATCCCTTATTTTAGTCCCTTATGCACTGTGTTTATTTCTAGCTTTCCTCTAGTCAGTAAATTGGTTTGAAGCCATCTTTTCTTAGTTCCATATAGATTTTATTTTATATATTACTTTCTCGTGTTTATTTCTTTGGTTTGCACTCTTGTTCTTTTTGTTTGCTTGTTTGTTAATGTTGCCTTTGAGTTCTCAGTTTATTGAACTCATATTAAGTTCTGTGTCTCAAACATCTTTTAGGGGGAATCCTCCTCTTCTTGGCTTATGTTTTCTTTTAGGCTGAATACTTTGTCTTTGATACAGGGCTTCATTTTTTCCTTTCCTTCAAGAGTCTGTGTTTACAGCTGCCGTGCCTTTTTGTTTGCTTTTTTCCACTTTGTTCTTGCCTGAGTGAGTCTGCCCAGATCTTTGTTGTTCTGGGTGTGAGTGATTTCTCAATTTGAAGCTTCTCTTTTCTTCCCCCTGACTGCCAAGTTAGAGTTTGAAAAACTCTTCTGTTTTTTTGTTTCTGTTCATGCTTTCTGTAGCCTGAAGACATACAAGCAAACAGGGCAGCTGAGCTATAGCAGGTGGTGTACAGGGTGCTGACTGGTCATGGCCAGAAGATGTGGGCTTGCTGGCTTTTGCTCCTGGGATCTTTTAAAGGTCCTTTTAAGTGGGTTCAGTCTTCCTGTGTGGGGGCACTCACTGCGTCACCATGGGCAGTATTTTGTGGCCTGGATTTCCCTACATACCCCTGGAGCCTTCACTTCCTTCTAGCAGGGACAGTCAGCTTTGTGGTTCATGGCTCCTCTTCATCGTTTCCTCCCCAGTGAGAAAAAGAGGAATATACAGATACCTATCAGGGTGCTTTTCTTCAGATTGGTGATACTAATGAAAACTCTCAGAAATGTAATTTAGTCACTGGCTCATCTTCCCGAGGGTAGTAGCTACAGAGTTATGAGGCTTGCTACACTCTATCATTCTGGTCTGCTCCAGAATCTTCCTTTACTTTCCTTGGAAGGCAGTATTTGAGTTTATGACACTGGGGTGTGCTCATTTTCTTATTTATTTTTTGACTGGTGATTATTTTATTTCTTTTTTTTAGACAATAAATTTATTTATTTATTTATTTTTGGCTGCGTTGGGTCTTTGTCGCTGCATGCGGGCTTTCTTTAGTTGCGGCGAGTGGGGTCTACTCTTCGTTGTGGTGCGCGGGCTTCTCATTGCAGTGGCTTCTCTTGTTGCAGAGCACAGGCTCTAGGCGTGCGGGCTTCAGTGTTTGTGGCACGTAGGCTTCAGTAGTTGTGGCTCACAGGCTCTAGAGCGCAGGCTCAGTAGTCGTGGCGCACGAGCTTAGCTGCTCCGTGGCATGTGGGATCTTCCCGGACCAGGGCTCGAGCCCATGTCTCCTGCATTGGCAGGCGGATTCTTAACCACTGCGCCACCAGGGAAGCCCCGGTTATTTTATTTATGATTTAACTTTTTTTTTCCTTTGGTTAAGTTTTGGAAGAGTGAGATTTTGTGTGGAAGTTTGTACCATTTTAATTGGGAAGCATCTCACTTCATTTTCAAAGACTGAATGATATTCCACTGTATTTCATTCTGTTTTATCCCTGTTATTTCTGTGTGGCAGGTCGTTTACAGCTTTGTTTTGCTGCTATAAATCCAGATTTCTCATGACTTTTCTGTTTTGCTTTTCAAATTGTGAAATGGGGTGAGAATATTAAAGGGGATAGTCACTGAGGGGAGGGCATTTTTGGGGGGTCTTATGTGCACCAGGAAGTGTGTACATGGTCTGATCTGACTCTCACAACACCCCTGTGTGGTAAATACCATTATTTCTACTTTACAACCAAGGAAACTAGGGCTCAGAGGAGTTGAATGACTTGCCCAAGGGGACACAAGGAGTGTTTGATCCTGGGTCCCTCAGTTTCCGTTTGCTCTAAAAGCCCTTCTCTTTCCTCAGACGGCACCTCAAAAAAATCACCGCTGAATCAAGTGCTTAAGTGTGTTTGATGTCTTGCTATCGTTTTAACACGTTACTCCTTGTGAGAGAACACTGCTGTTCCTCTTTTTAAAATTTTTTAACTGAGGAAAAAGGTCATGAAGGTTGAGCATGTCTTCACTGAGCCAGAGAACCATGTTATCTGCCCTTCCCTTCCCCTTGAGTGCAGAATGGCCTTTGCAGGTGATTCTGGAAATGAACTGTCCTCCATTCCAGAGCCAGTCACAGGGCCCCTGCTCTCAGCATGTTACCACCTGCGTGCTCAGCTCTCGACTGCGTTCTCACTCGAAACAGCCAGCCACTCAAAAACAAGGGCCATTATGTAATAATTCTGCCATAACAACACCTACAAGATTACAGACAGCTCCGTGCCAGTGGGAACAGACACTCTAATTAATGTTCACTTCTTCCACAGATAGACATTTTTCAAAACCTTGGTACAAAATTACACGTGCCTTGTTCAAAAAGTATTCCATAGGACCTACCGAGAATAGATTGATATTTATTGAAAGTGTCGTGGTTGGGGAATCATTTATTTACCGGGGTCTTGGTTTTATCATCGATACCAAAAATGGGTACAAGGCCACTGTCTCACTTGTGTGGAATGTTTAGTGGGTTAAAAAGTGTTGTCATAGTTTATGTCATTTAAGCCTTATAGTAGCCGTGGGAGATAGGTGGGCATTTTTACCCCACCTTTATTTTTAATTCTATATTATTAATTCTTAAGCAAAACAAAAATAGAAGTTATAGTACAATGAACACACCCATGCGCTCACACCTAGGATTGAACAGTTGTTAACATTTGGCATATTTACTTCATCTGTTCACATACATATATGTACACACACAAGGATATGCATGTACCTTTTTAACAACTTTAAACTATAGAAATGAAGACACTTCACACCTAAGTACTTCATGCCTCTCCATAAAGTATGATCATTTCCCTGTAAAACCACAACCCTATTATCACTCCTAATAAATTAACTATTTCCTAATTTCAACTCATACCTGCTACATTATCAAATTTCTCCAAATGTTTCCAAATAGCTCCACTGGCATTGCTAGCTCTATCCCTAGCTCAATCTCTAGAGCCCTCTATCTCTTTTTAAAACAGCCACAAACCAGTGAAGGATCTTGCATTTCACTTGTTATAGGACTTTCGGTTTCTCTTTTTTTCCAATTCTTTTTACTGTGGTAAAATACACGTAACATGAAACTTACCGTCTTTAACATTCTTAAGTGTACAGTTCAGTGACGTGAAGTACATGTATATTGTTGGGTAAACATTACCACTGTCCATCTCCAGAACTCTTTTCACCTTGAAAAACTGAAACTCTGAACCCATTAAACAATAACTCTATTCCCTTCTCCTCATAGCTCCTGTCAACCACTGTTCTACTTTTTGTCTCTGTGATTTGACTTCTCTAGATATCCCATGTAAATGGAATTATACAGTATTTGTTCTTTTGTCTCTGGATTATTTCCCTTAACATAATGTCTTAAGGTTCATCCATGTTGTCCCATGTTTCAGAATTTCCTTCCTTTTAAAAGCTGAAATAATATTCCATTGTAAATATATACTTGCTTGTCCATTCTTCTGTTGATGGACACTTGGGTTGCTTCTACAGTTCAGCTATTGTGAATAATGCTGCAATGAACAGAAGTGTACAACTTTCAGTCTCTTGTAATCTAGGATAATTCCCCCACTTTTTGCTACTGATGTTGACTTTTCAAAGAAGTTGTTGACTCTTTGAAGAGGTCATCATTATCTAGAACTTTCTGCAGAATGTTCTCTATTCAGAATTTGTCTAGTTATTTCCTTGTGGTTTGACCTAGCTTGTCCTCTCATTGGATGCTAGTGTTTTCTTGACTAGATTTGCATTTTGCTTACGTTAGGTCACTAGTAAGGCACTCTTTTAAGTACTTCATATGAAAATGTCTGGTTGACCCCTGTTCATTATGCTAAGGTTGACTGCTGTGTTGAGATGGGTAGTAACAGCCAGACCTCTTCCAAGTGAAAGGCATGTTCTCTCCCTTGAAGCTGGTAAGTAATCTCTGCCGGCACTGTCGTAACAGATGAGGCTATTGCCAAAATTCTGAGTAGGCGCTCACTCAGTTACCAATAGAAATAATCTCTCTTGTTTATTGAGAGTCTGCTATGTGCCCGGCACCGGTGCCATGCTTGACACACATTATCTCATTTAGTCCTTCACTATTATCCCTGTTTACAACTCAGTGTTGGGGACGCTAGTTGCCTTTCTGCTATGAAGACACTTCTCAGGCCTCTGCCCTTCCTACTGATACTTTCCTTTCCTCTTACTGCTCCCACCCACGGTGGATCATGGTCTTTCCCCCAGGCTGGCTGGCTGGCATGATGTGGGCACTGTCTGCCCAGTTTATAGATCTCCGGATAAGAGCTTGGCTCTGGAGCGAGCCTGCCTGGATTCCATCCCCAGCTCCACCCCTCAGGCATGACTCTGGGTTGGTTTTCCACCCTCTGGATCTCAGTGTCCTCGTCTGTAACTTGGAGACAATAAAAGTACCCACAGAGGGTTCTCGCGAGCATGAATGGAGTTATCACATGCAAAAGGCTAGGTACGGTGCCTGGCGCATGTGCTCAATGAATCTCAGCCTCATTCTCTCCGTCACCCCTTCATGGGTCCCTGAAGACAGTTGTCAGGCCCTCTTTGCCTTGAGGGTTTTGTGGTCAGCACCGTGGAGAAACGCTGGGTGGGATGGCTAAAAATCAGCAGTAGAGTAGTGACGGCGGTCCTAGAGCAGGGCCTGCAAACGGCGGCCCGCAGGTCAAATCCAGCCTGCAGGCCGGCTTTGTAAGCCGCGTGTTTTTGGAACACAGGCATGCAAGTTCATGTACACATTCTTTTTTTTTTTAAAGCAATTCTTTATTTACTTATTTATTTATTTATTTGGCTGTGTTGGGTCTTTGTTGCTGCGTGTGGGCTTCCTCTAGTTGCAGCGAGCAAGGGCTACTCTTTGTTGTGGTGTGCAGGCTTCTCATTGCGGTGGCTTCTCTTGTTGCAGAGCACGGGCTCTAGGTGTGAGGGCTTCAGTAGTTGTGGCTTGTGGGCTGTAGAGAGCAGGCTCAGTAGTTGTGGCGCACGGGCTTAGTTGCTCCGTAGCATGTGGGATCCTCCTGCACCAGGGCTTGAACCCATGTCCCCTGCATTGGCAGGCGGATTCTTAACCACCGCACCACCAGGGAAGTCCCTCATGAACGCATTCTTGTCTGCACCTACTTCTGTGCTCCAACAACAGAGTGGAGTAGTTATGACAGAGACCACGTGACCTGCAAAGCCTAAACTAGATACCAACTGGTCTCTTCCAGGATGAGTTTGCTGGCCCCTGCTGTAAAAACATAAAGAGTCCTTAGAGCTGTGGTCTCTATTCTGGGGGTCCCAGCTCCCCCAGATGAGATGCTGCCTCCTGAACCCCCGCCTTCAGCTTTCACTCTGGGCATGGCCTTTCCCATTGTTCCCAGGCTTTTGGACCCAGAGCCTGAGGCTGGCTCTGTCCTCTGGGCAGGCCTTCCTGCTGATCTTAGACTGGCCTCCTGGGAACAGAAGACACGTGTGCTCACAGATGTTATGAAGGCCCCCAACCTGGAGATGTTCCTGGGTGGGGAAGAGGGTCTTTCAGTCGAATAAGCCTGTTATGTTTTGCAGGGCATCTCTCAGATGACCCTGCGGGGCACAACTTTGGGCTCCACTGGGCCAGCCACCCCATGTAGATGTGGTCTGTGTGACAGGGGTTGTGTATCCCAGGCCTTCCCTCTACTCATATTCCTGGTCCACGAACACTCTAACAGCTAATTATAAATACTTTTGCCAGTATGTTTGGGGTCCTGCTGTTTGACCCAGATGGAACTGATTGAACTTCCCAAAATGAGAAACCTCATTTCCATCAGTTCCTTCTACACTGGAACCGAAACAGACCACTTTCCGAAAGTCATTTTCTATTATGTGTGGCTTGTATTACTTGATTTATTTCCTGGTCTTTAAGGTAGTTTTGTTGATCTGAGGCATTAAATTTAATTCTGATGGTGAAGCATCTCTTCGCTTATATTTTAGGTATCGCCTCACCACTTAAATCAGTATTTAATGTTTTAATTAATTTGGCATGGAGCCTCTGTGAATGATGGTGGCAGTTCTCTTTGTATATATTTTTAATTTTGATGTCCAGCCCCACTCTCCTCTCTCTCTCTCTTGCCCTTAAAACATTTAAGGTGTTTGTATTCTGTGATGCTACCATTATTAATTCAAGATCTGTTTATTGAACTTTTGTGTTTTGCCAAACACTCTTCTTCGTGCTGAGGACACAGCCACTATCAAAACACACAGAAATCTCCGCTCCAAAGGAGCTTACATTGTGGTACTTTTCTGCAAACCTCTGTAAATGACATCAGAGCAATGGCTGAGATTCTTGGAAGAGTGAGTGAGTGTGAGGAGCTGGATGTAAAGACCCCTTTGTGGAGATGTGGGGAGCAGAACGTTGAAGTGAATCCTACAGAAAAAGCAGGATCATCAGTGGAGCGGGGAGGTGTGCTCTCAGGAAAGGAGGGGTGATGTCTGAGGGAAGGGCTCTGGCCATGGCGCCAGGCCCGCCATTGAGAAGGGGAAGGAAGATGACCCCACTGGATGGAGGTCGCAGTTAAGTAAAGGAAGGCCTTGAATTCTAGACTCAATCTCCTAGGCAAAAAAAAGAGTCATTTTAGGTTTTTGCAAAAAAGCGGTCTGTGGAAAGAGGTGTTTTAGGAAGAGAGTAGCTCGGGGGGTCTCAAAGCAACGGGAGACCCGTAGTCTGGCCTGAGCATGCAACCAGAAGTGAAGGGGTGGCGCTGTGAGGCTGGGTCACCTCCCCAGTCCGACGTGCACTAGGTGACAGGACCACACAGAGACTGTCCTGGGGAAAGACTTCTATCTGAAGCTTTACTGAAGCACAGAGCACTGTGCTGACAAAATGGGACAAGATCTAGCATCCTAGAAGTGAAACCATCATCATGTGAGATCCTAAGCAGTGCGTGGATTTGGGCCTTTAAACTGGCTCCATGACTCCACTTGCATTCCTGGTCCTCGGTGGTGGCCAAAGGCCTCAGAAGAAGAAAGTAGCTCCTTGGGCGTTTGTAGAACGTGGTGTCATCAGATGGTCTTCTTAACACTAGCTCCCGTAGCACAGAGACTGAATACATGATGGAGCCTCTGGAAGCTTCTGTTAAGTATGTTCAGTGTTGTGTTAAGAATGACATTTTGACAGGGGCAGATCAAACACTCTGTTATGTTTTAAAAGCAGACTCTAGTTTTATGTCAAACCATCCAGAATTGTCACCTCTTCGCTGCCTTCCGTACAACTCAGAGCGTGGATTTTCACGTCCAGAAAAGTCTTCATTCACCAGCATTCAAACAATGAAATACTGACAATAACTGAAAAAGTACCCACGCTTCACCAAAAGGGCCTTATGCTGAAAGAATGTTGCACTTCCTGGAGATTTTATCCTTTTTTCTTACATTTAGGAAATAAGAATGGAGGCTTTTTCCCTCTCAGTTTTCTCCACTTCTTTCTTGTGAGCAGTTGAATCCTTTCTTCCTGGCCTTCAAATATTTCTGAAATAGCTATTCTCAGACATAATAACAACATTAACTAACTGTAAAACAAAGTATGACTGTGTTTTAAAACTCAGCCTGTGTTCTGTACCTGTGCTGTTGAACACACACATTTTTTAGGTAAATTTTTTCTTTTTCTTAATTTTTATTTTATATTGGAATATAGTTGATTTACAATGTTGTGTTAGTTTCAGGTGTACAGCAAAGTGATTCAGTCATACATGGACCTGTATCTGTTCTTTTTCAGATTCTTTTCCCATATAGGTTGTTACAAGAGTATTGAGTAGAGTTCCCCGTGCTATACAGTAGGTCCTTGTTGATTATCTATTTTACATATAGTAGTGTGTATATGTTAATCCCAACCTCCTAATTTATCCCTCCCCACCGCCACCTTTACCACACTTTTACCCACATGCGTTGAATGGGGCAGCCGTGCTTCCAAAGGCAATCATGTAATTTGATAGGTCACCGTTATATAGACTGTTAGCATAAGGGTTCTCATAAAATATTTATCACTTGTCCCTGAGCTGGCCGCCCATAATGCAGGTACATTCGGCATCACTACTTACACTGTGACATGCTTGGTTTCTATCACTTATTTTGTCTGCACTTTTTTTTTTAAGCCACCATCTGCATTTTCCACTTCAAAGTACATTAGTTACCATGGAAACAGTGATGTCATTGGTGGGGGTGAGGGTTAGTAACATCCGCAAGGACAGTATCAAATCATTTTATTTAATGGTTTGAAATTTATTCCACACTTGGGGATGATCAGGAGGATGTCTGAGAGGATGGTATGCTTAGGTACTTATAGCTAGTATGGTGCAGGTGTATGTAACAAAAGTCAGCCATTTGTGTGGTGTTTAGGTTGCAAACAAAAATATGCCTGAAAATTAAGGAAAAAAAAATAAATATAAAGGAAAGGAAAAGGAAGGTCAAGGGATTCATATAATTTCCAACTGTCCAGGGTACATGGTTACAACAAATGCATAGAGTTCCCACTATAGGTATGGTTTATGTAAGTAATGGTCCATTTTCCTCTTATAAAAATACTGTTATAAAATAGGTCTTTAGCTTTCTGTGTGACACTTGTGTTCTAGGCAGTGGTTGATCAATTCTGGTGTGCAACTGAGTGTGAATGGTGTGCATTCTGTGTGATCTTGTTGACAAGATCCCTAAAGAGGTGCCAGTGGTCTCAGAAGCTTTAGGAGGAGACTGTATGTGACTACAGTCATGTGTGTGACAGCAGAGGTGGCGTGGGGAGGCCCAACGAGGGTGCCTGCGTCCCTTTAATAAGTGCTTAGGGCGCTGTGCAGAGCGTCTGAATGAAGCTGATCTGTGTTCTCTTCAACCTATGCATCCTTTTTTTTTAACTTTTAATTTTGAGCTAATTGTACATTCACGGACATATATAAGAAATAATACAGAAAGATGCCCAGTCTTCCTCTGTGGTAACATCTTGCGTAACTATAGTAGATACCATAGTCAGGAAGTTGACATGGATGCAGTCTACCTGCAGACTTCTCTAGTTTTATGTGCACTTGTGTGTGTGTGTGTGTGTGTGTGTGTGTGTGTGTATTTAGTCTTTCAATTTTATCTCATGGGTAGAGTCCTGTGACCACTACCACAGTCTAAGTACAGAACAGTTCAACCCCATGGATCCCTCCTGGTACCCTTGTATAGACACACCCTTCCCTGCTCTCTAGCCCCAGGCAGCCCCTATTGTCATCCCTCTGTATCTGAGGGGGATTGGTTCTATGACCCCTTGTGGATGCCAAAAATCCACAGATGCTCAAGTTGCTTGTATAAAATGGCCTGGTATAGTCAGCCCTCCATATCCATGGACGCAGAGCCCACGGATACGGAGGGCCGACTGTAATCTGTTCTCCATCTTGGGAATGTCATTTTCAGACTGTTATATAAATGGAATCATACAGCATGCAGCTTTTTGAGATTGGCTTTTTTTCACTCAGCACAAGTCCCTGGAGATCCATCCAAGTTGTTGCATGTGTCAACAATCCATTCATTTTAAGTTCTGAGCAGTAGTCCATGGTATGGATATACCACCATTAGTTTAAACATTCACTCCTTGAAGGGCATTGGACTGTGCTTATCTTTTTTTTTTTTTTTTGCGGTACACGGGCCTCTCACTGTTGTGGCCTCTCCCGTTGCAGAGCACAGGCTCCGGACGTGCAGGCTCAGCGGCCATGGCTCAAGGGCCCAGCCGCTCCTCGGCATGTGGGATCTTCCCGGACCAGGGCACGAACCCATGTCCCCTGCATCGGCAGGTGGACTCTCAACCACTGTGACACCACGGAAGCCCCTGTGCTTATCTTTTTAAACAGAAATACTTGGGAGAGGGCTGCTGCGGTCCTAACAGCACAGAGTCAGTGACTACTGTAAAGGGATCCAGGAGTTTTCAGAAGGTCTCTCTTCAGAGCAGTAAGGCCCGAATTATTTAGAAGGAAGGAGTGCATTGGAGAGAGCCGCTGGAAATCCAGGAGAGCTGGCTGGCCAGGTCCCGTGTCTCCTTTTTTTTGGGGGGGAGGGGCGGGTTTGGTATTTGATATAGTTTGTTTCCTTGCAGAGGGGAGCAGAAGTATTCGGTGCTCTAAGGCTTGCATTTAAGTTTCTGCATCTCTCTTCCAGGATTGATAGAAGAAGGTATTTTTCCTGGTAAAAGGGGCTGTAACACCAACTACTCAGCCTGCTTGGTCCCCCCAGTTCCTTTTGGGGACGATGAAAACCTAAACTCTTGTTCTGGGACAGATCACTGAGGGAATTGTTGTCTTGGTCTCACTGATTGATTTTTTCATCTGGAAAGTGTTCCGCTTGGCCTTTTCAAATATACTCCCCAGGATTGGGGCCACGTGACAGAATTTAAACACCAAAATCATTCTTGGAGTACCAGCCATATGTCTGTGTTTCTGTTGTGACATTCATGGGAAGCAGCCTGAGTAACAGACCCAGTGATCTGACATTGCTTTTCCCATTTAAAGACTTATTTACCCTGCGTTTTATGCAACCAGCAGGCTCTCCACTTGTCCTCTTTAAGCTATTGACCTAAAGAAAGGAAGGGTTTTTAGCACTGGGACTGAAAGTTTAAAAGCCACTCAGAGAAAGCTGGTGTATCGGATCGGAAGCTTTTAATACCAACAGCTGTCGGTCAGAGTCAGCTCTCAGACTTTTAGAATTGAACGGTGGATGCAAGTCCCCTGGGAAGTAAGCAGCATGTAGAAATGGCCCCCAAGGGAAACAGGGACATGTGCCTTTGGCCCAGACATCAGGAGATGGTTTTTGTAGCATAAGCACTGTGATTTCTTTGCTTGGCAATCTCCTCATCTTCTAGTACTAACCCTGGAATGTCATGCTTGAATAGGTTAACCCTGCCCCTCCCTGCCATCACCTTCCCCGCCTCTCCCCCACCAGGTCAGGTGCCCTTCTCCTGGGGCCTCCTTTGCCATTGACCCTATTATAATACAAAACCCTTAAGATCTGTGCCTTGAAGTACTCCCTTTTGCTGGGGAGTTTGGTTCTCAAGCAACCTGGGACACCAACATTGTGTGTGAGTGGAACATTACCCAAGGATGTTCCTCAGCTGCTTAGAAGGTGAGTAGTGCATTCAGGGGTCGTGCAGTATGAAAAATGCTTAGAGTGAAATCACGCTTAGCATTGGTGAGGTGTGTGTACAAGGAGAGGACATGCGAGGACTGACGCTTAGTGGGAGGATGGGAAGGTCACGTCTCCCTTCTCAAGTACACGTTCAGGACATGCCTCTACTGAGTGGAATTCAGGATAAACCAATCACACTCTTTAAATAATGTATTGTTGAAGCTGTGTATTTGCTTATCTTTGTGTTCACAGCTCCCAGCTCAGGGTTGAGCAGGTGGTAGTGTTTGGTAAATGTTTGCTAAATGAATGAATGAATAATCAAGCAGGGAGAAGTGAAATGTATTAATGCGGGATGGGTGCCCGGGGGGTTAGGGGGCTTTCTACCCTCCACTCCCACAGCTACCATACATGACTTTTCAGCCCCACTCTGGTTTTACAGAACATATTAGAAAAGTATAACTCCAACAGAGCCAGTAAATTATGGACCTGAAAGAACTGGAGTTTCTTTGCAATTAGGTGTCACCTGGTATCCAAGCTGCTGTAATATCATCTTGTTCTTTAAGAAGTTGTTTGGGCTGCACTCTTAGTGCCTGGTGAGTCAAGGAACGGCAGACGGACCACCAGTCATGGTACAGTCCAGGCTGGTGCCGTCTGCTGTAAACAGGCAAGTATCAAGGGCTTGGGAAAGAGCCGTGGGCTCCAACCATTCAGCTTACAGGCCTCTCTATTAGCTTATCTTAATCTTCAGGTTCCCAAGATGCTTTGAGGCTGGTGAATAATAAAATAACTCCCTCCTTCCACCTCACTTGTTTTTTTTTTAAATAGCTGGCAGTAAGTGGTCTGGCTTTCACTTTCTCCAGGTGCCTGGGATGCTTGCTTTGTGAAATCTGCTTGTACTGAGAGTGAAAAGAGAAACTTGGTACTGAGGCCCTGGAATCCTCTCTTTTTGGTTTGCCTTTTCACTCCATCAGCTGAGGCATCAGAGGGAATGTCAGAAACCCTAGGCTTCTCAGTAAAAGACTTGCCTGTTTGGGATCAGAACACGCAGTCTCTTGCTCTGATGCTGGGACTTGGGGATGATATGAGATCGCCTCGCTTTGGCTTTGCTGGGGCATTTAGAAACTGCCACATCTTTTTTTTTTTTTTTTTTTTTTTGCGGTACACGGGCCTCTCACTGTTGTGGCCTCTCCCGTTGCGGAGCACAGGCTCCGGACGCGCAGGCTCAGCGGCCATGGCTCACGGGCCCAGCCACTCCATGGCATGTGGGATCTTCCCAGACCAGGGCACGAACCTGTGTCCCCTGCATCGGCAGGTGGACTCTCAACCACTGCACCACCAGGGAAGCCCCGGCCACATCTTTCATATTCTGTCCCCTTGTGTTTCCTTACGTGTAGCTGTCATTTCCACAGGGATTTCTCTTTGCAGTTATTTGTAATTATCGTATTTTCTGCCATTATGTACCCTTCAAGTTGCTGTTGGTTATAAACTCCAAGTTGTGATTTATATCTCTTAATTACTAAGGTGATCCTTTTGCACATTATTCATACTCTTCGAATTATTTCATGTGCTTTGCTGATTTGTGTGTAGAAATTTTGGTTCCAACTATTTTTCAGGCAGAATTGTATTGGTCGTATCTCTGAGTTTAGCATCTTCATGTATCATGGTTGCAGCCACATGATTCCACACCGTGTGCCAGGAACTGTGCTAAATGCTTTTTACCTATTGTACACTTAATCCGCCAGCTAATACACCCACAGAAACTCTGCACAGAGTGGAAAGCTTTGCCACCGTAGCATCTCATAAAGTCACGTGAATGACCAAAATAGTGGTCTGAAAAATGATAAGAATAATTAGAGAAATGCAAATCAAAACTACAATGGGGTACCACCACACACTGGTCAGAATGGCCATGATTAAAAAATCTACAAATAACAAGTGCTGGAGAGTGTGTGGAGAAAAGGGAACCCTCCTACACTGTTGGTGGAAATGTAAATGGGTGCAGCCACTATGGAGAACAGTATGGAGATTCCTCAAAAAACTAAAAAGAGAGCTACCATATGACCCAGCAATCCCACTCCTGGGCACATATCATATCCAGACAAAACTATAATTCGAAAAATACATGCACCCCAATGTTCATTGCAGCACTATTTACAATAGCCAGGACATGGAAGCAACTTAAATGTCCATCAACAGATGAATGGATAAAGAAGATGTGGCACATATATACAATGGAATATTACTCAGCCATAAAAAAGAATGAAATAATGCCATTTGCAACAACATTGATGGACCTTGAGATTGTCATACTAAGTGAAGTAAGTCAGACAAAGACAAATACCATATGATATCACTTTTATGTGGAATCTAAAATATGACACAAATGGGGACTTCCCTGTGGTCCAGTGGTTAAGACTCCGCATTCCCAATGAAGGGGAATGGGAACCCTGGTCAGGGAACTAGGTCCCACATGCAGCAACTAAGAGCCTGTATGCTGCAAAGAAGATCCCGTGTGCTGCAACTGGGACCTGGCACAACCAAATAAATAAATAAATATTAAAAAAATAATAAATACATAAAATATGACACAAATGAACTTATCTATGAAACAAACAGACTCACAGACACAGACTTGTGGTTGCCAAGGGGTGCAGTGGGGGAGGGATGGATGGGGAGTTTGAGATTAGCAGATGCAAACTATTATATAGAGGATGGATAAGCAACAAGGTCCTACTGTATAGCACAGGGAACTATATTCAATATCCTGTGATAAACTAAAATGGAAAAGAATGTGAGTAAGGCAATGGTAGAAGGGACACAGCTGGGTCTGCAGCTGGCCAGCGATGTGGGAAGGGGCAAAGAAGACCACCTCAGCTCTGTGTGGACCCTCCTACCAGCTGCCCAAAGCAGAGGGCAGACTCAACACCCCCTGAGCCTCCCATCAGCCCCTTCTTTCCTGGGCCTCACGTGGGATGGGTAGGCTTTTTCCTACTAAATGAGCAAGATTCAGATAGCTCCCACGACTGTACTTTTTACCAGAAAGCTTTCCTTGATGCACTGGGGGAGGACCTAAGACTCTATGCTCCCAGAAGACAGGTGAGCTTGCCAGGAGGGCTCCAGCTGCCGAACTCAAGTCATTGGGATAGGTCCTGATTAGTTAACCTCAGCGGAGCTCCATTTCCACAGCTCTCAAAAAACAATGCTATTATGAGAGTTAAATGAGAGATGAAAAATACTCAGCACAGGGCCTGACATGGAGTAGGCATTCCCAAAATGCTTAGTTTGAACAAATGATTCTGATTTGAAAAAGGAAACGTCAGAATTAGAACTGGAATTTAATTATTTAAGCTCTCTAGAAAGATGCAAATAGTGAAAATCACTTAAACTCTATTTAATACTTGAAAATAAACATTTGGTAATAATTTCTGATTTTAGTGATTCACGTAATCTCTGTTGAAGACATTAATAATGGTTTCTTTATTTTAAAACAACATTTTTTTTTAAATTTAAAATTTATTCTTTTTTTTAAAACAACATTTTATTATTTAAAGAAAAAGGCTCAGGAGTCAGGATTCTGCTTTTGGTGCCTAGCACTGCCACAGTCAAGCTGTGTGACACTGAGAAAGTTTTCTCATCTCTCAGGACCTCAAAATCAGCTGTGAAATAAGGATAATAGTTGAGAAGATTAAAGAAGTTAAAGCATAAAAAACCTTGGAGCAGTGTTAGATACTATCACTATTCTTATCATTCTTTTTGTAAAATTTATGTTATTGACGTATAGTTGATTTACAACGTTGTGTTAATTTCTGCTGTACAGCAAAGTGATTGTTATACCTATACATACATTCTTTTTCATATTCTTTTCTATAATGGTTTATCATAGTATACTGAATATAGTTCCCTGTGCTATACAATAGGACCTTGTTGTTTAGCTATTCTATATATAATAGTTTGCGTCTGCTAATCCCAAACTCCCCATCCATCCCTCCCCCCACTGCCCCGCTTGGCAGTGAGTAGATTTAGAGGAAGTGTGAGATAAAATTATATAGCTATTCAGAGCAAGAGTGTTTTAGGCAGAAGGAATAGGAAGTGCAAAGGCCCTGAGGTCGAAGCTTGCTTGTTATGGTCAAAGAATGGAAAGGCTAGTGAGTCTGTAGCAGAGGAAGCAAGGGGGAAAGCGGTAGATGAGAACAGAGAGGTAGCTGAAGCCCACATCCTGCAGAGCCCTGTGAGCCATAGTAAGGCTGAGTTGATCCTTTAAAGTTTATTTTTGGGGCTTCCCTGGTGGTGCAGTGGTTGAGAGTCCGCCTGCCGGTTCAGGGGATGCGGGTTCGTGTCCCGGTCCGGGAAGATCCCACATGCCGCGGAGCGGCTGGGCCCGTGAGCCATGGCCGCTGAGCCTGCGGGTCCGGAGCCTGTGCTCCGCGACGGGAGAGGCCACAACAGTGAGAGGCCTGTGTACCGCAAAAAAAATTTAAAAATTAAAGTTTATTTTTGGCCGGCATGTATGATTGGTTCATTTCCCCAGTATCCCACTAGCCTGTGTGTCTTTGTCACTCATTTTTCCTTTCTTTCAGTGTGTCCTGCGCTTCCTCTCAGTCTCCATTAATTGTGCAATGGGAACATTTCCCCCACTATAGGCACAGCACAGAAATCTGCATTGGAAGCTTAGAGGATTGTATCTTTTTCCATGAGCTAACTCTTCTTTTTAGCCGGAAAATGACAGCAGAGCACATCTCCTGTGTTTCTCTTTTATTTATGATCCTTCCACCCCATGCAAGTCCTCCCATTAGGTGAGATCTGCCTCCCATGAGCCCACGGCCCCCCACCCCTGCCCTGCGTCAGGGTGGACTCTCAACTTGTCTTCTTATGGGATGAGTGTGTGAAGTCCTCTGCAGCACCTCCTGCCCGGGGGGCCCAGCGTGAGTACGAACTTGGATGCGGTGATTTGCCTCTTTATGCTTTGCCCTTCCAAAGAGAGATGTGAAAGCCAGGCTGCCGGCCTCAGGGTTTTGTTTCTACCGTGTGACCGTATTTCTGTACTTGCTGACTGCTTAAGTGCAGGGATGCATTCAATATCCTTATCTTTGCGGCTTTGTTCTCACACTGACTCCATCAATCTGAGTCAGTCGTCCAGGTCCAGCGTAACTCCAGACAAGAATAAAGGTGTGATGTGATAGCACTTTGTTGATTCTCCTTAAAAGTTGTGAAGATGAGGGATAATGGGTATTTAATGAGCTCCTGCAAGATGGCAGGTGCTGACAAGTGTCTTACATCTTCCATTTCTAATCCTGCAATTGATATATTATCATTCAGAACCTGAAGCTTGGAGGTCACAGGATCCTGCTTCCAGCCGCCATTGCAGTTGAGACGGAGAGGGAACAAGAGTTAATTTCCCGCTCCCTTTCTGCCTGTGTCTGTGCAGTGGCCAAGACTCGCTCTCCCAGTGGAATCTGTGCCGGCTTTTATGGCCCTTTGTGAGAAAGCGCAGGGAGACCAAGGTGCATGAACACCAGGTGTCATTGCCACTGTCAAGCACCTGTTCCTCAGTGCTGGATCATGGATGGGTTTAGAAATGCCCTCGATTTCAGAGTTGATACAGAACGTGTGACTAGATTGATGGTATTTGGCTTTGCTCTTCAATACTTTCCTTTTCTCATTTAGCATATTGTCATCCTTTTCCCCTCTCCCCTTCCCTTGACCGTTTCCCTCTGAATGCCAGATGGCTCCAGCCATCTCTTGACTGTGTTAGGCTATCCAAGCACCCCTGCCCACCCAACTCCCCTAGCTGCAACCCTAAGGCTTTTGAAGATCCCCTCGGCCCGCTGACTGAGACACTGCAGCCACCAAGCCTGCACCCCTCGCCTGGACCCACCCCATCGAGTGCCATGGTACCGCCTGTGTGCACGGGGGCCCCGCAGCAGCTGGTGCCAAACAATGCACGTTCTCATCTGGGCATCCCGGAGTGGCCTGGCAGCTTTAGCCGTTCAGAGCCCAGCTGGGGCTGGAGTCGCTGGGCTGCCCTGCAGAGGTGGTTTGCCACTTTGTACTAATAAACAGATTTCAATCCAAGGAACTTCAGAGGGCCTGCTGCTCTTACCCTGTCTTCTGACTGTCTTTGTGATGAAAGATGTTTGCACGTAGCCACATCGTTTAATGATACCAGGATGGATGCGAATGCCGAGGTTTAAAATGTCATTCTGCTGCACTGGCTGTATGCTCTGGATGAGTTACTTAACCTCTCTGAACCTCTCCTTCTGTATCTTTATATTGAATTTCATGTCAGGATTTCATGAGATAATGTTTGTGGAAAGCACCTCGTCTGGGCATTGGCACACTGTCTGCCCTCCACAGATAATGAACTTTCTTCTCTTTTCCAGATAGGATCCCAGGCAGGAGAAGACAAGGCCAAATCAATTTCTAGACATGCTGCTTTGCTCTCTGCAGTGATCTGCGCTTGGCAGATTTCAGATACTTTTAAACAAAAATAAAAGAGCTTTAATTATGCCCTTGTTTGTGGCTTGGTTTGGTTGCCTTGTTAACCGATTTGAGAAGACTGCCCGCCCTGCGGCTGCTTCAAAGTGCAGGTCTGGCTGGGAGTCAGGAGTGGAAAGTCAAGTCTGTTATCATAAAACTCCCAAGTCCCTCTGGCTCGGAGATGGGGCTGGCGGTGTCATCTGGATGGCGTGTGGTTCAGGGCACGGCCTGCTGGGTCCAGGCAGGTTGCTTGCTCCCTTATCACGCCTGCAGTGGGTGTGTCTTTGGCCCTTGTAGCTGCTGTTGCTCTTTGCTTTCCATTCCCTTAATTTCAGTTGCGGTCTTCCAGTTAATCCAGATGACAGGCACCACTGTAATCTGTACCAAGCAGATAGCTGGAGTGTTTAGCGTGACTTTGTTGTCACATTGCCTGGATTCCAGTCCACCTCATAGTGGGTGGTCTTAGGCGTAAGGAATCTCAATTTCTTTATCTGCAAAATGGAGTTGTGATAGCACTAATCTTACAGGATTGTATGAGGATTAGGAGGATTAACCTATAAAAGTGGTTAAAACAGACCCTGCTCCATAATAAGTGAAAATTGCTTGTATTAATATTAGTAATAGGCAATATTTGAGCATTTATTATTACAGAATAAATACATTCTAGCTAAGTGGATCCTGTCAGTTCTCTGTAAAGTGAACCCTATTATTATTTTGTTTGTTTTTTGCGTCGGCAGGCAGACTCTCAACCACTGCGCCACCAGGGAAGCCCCCTATTATTCTTTGACTGAGGTGATAGTACTGGAGATGCAAACTCCTTAGATAAAAGTAAGTTCTATATTGTCACCAGGCAAGGACTGTGGGTGGCCCTACTGAATCTGGGGTGCATTTGTAGCCCTCTGTGGGCTTTGGATCACTCTATGCCTCTGATATCTCCCCTTAGGCTGTAATTCATTGCTTAGTCCCATCCCAGACCCTACGTTTCCTTGGCTTTCTGGTCCTGAGCTCACGCTGCCTGTCCTCATACCCGTGGGCTGTCGTGGCTGTTGGAATTGGGAGGCAGGATCTGTGCTTTCGTCCGAGGCCTCTTGCCTTGTCCAACACAGTGCTGGCGTGTTCTGTGAATCTACTTGCCTAGACACTCTGTAAGGTAGGCTCTTTTCAAATGTGATTGCTATTCACTTAGTGTCAAATATAGCATAGTTATTTATCCCTAGGATCTGCTCTGACCCATCAGTATCACAACACGGTGAGCCTTTTTTTTTTTTTTTTTTGTGGTGTGTGGGCCTCTCACTGTTGTGGCCTCTCCCGTTGTGGAGCACAGGCTCCGGACGCGCAGGCTCAGTGGCCATGGCTCACGGGCCCAGCCGCTCCGTGGCATAAACCCGTGTCCCCTGCATCGGCAGGCGGACTCTCAACCACTGTGCCACCAGGGAAGCCCGAGCCTTGTTCTTTATATGTTCACTTAGTCCATTAGCCCAGGTAAATCAACCAGGCAGTTAAGGTGACTGTGTGATTTTTGAGTTGTGTTCCTTTTCCTTTGTAGGTTGTTCAAATGATTTCATTTTGCATCATTCAGAATTGTTGTGATTCTATGTCATCTTGTTCACAAAATACCATTTGCCCTGAGCAAATTTCTGTTACATCTCAGAATAACTTACTTTAAGGACAGAGTCTACAGTTTCCTGAATTTTGCAGTCTAGGAAACATGGTGACATTATTTTCTTGCTAGAACAAAGTACAAACCCAGATTGAGTATTTATCCCTTTGATTACATGCCCAACACTCTGCATACATTTGTGTTTTATTCATTTATGACTGTATTTTATATATATGTATACATGCATGTAAATATGTATAAGTATATACACATTTAACATGAGGAATATAGAAAGATTGAGACATAAGTTTTGGTCCCTCTGTACTATCAGTAGTCATTTTCTCCCAATGTTTTGTTAAGAAATATTTCAAACGTAAAAAAGTTGAATTGTCCAGTTAATACCCATATACCCACTGTGATGATTCTTCAGTTAACATCTGGCTATATTTGCTTTGTCATATAATTATCCATGTCTTCATCGCTGTATCCATCCATTTCCATCCCCCTGTTGTTGTCTTTCTAAGTGAGATGCAGGCTGCCCCTAATCGTGACCAGGTGCTCTGTTGGCAGGAAGCATGTATTACACTTTGGGTCCTCCCCGAGCGTTCGCCGAACCTCTTCTCGGAGAGACCTTGACATCTACTCAATGACTCGGCCCAAAGCCTCACCAGCAGGCACAGAACCCTCCCAGTGGCCTCACCCAGGGCTTTATCCTTCTATGTGTGGCCTAGACCATTCCGGTTCTCACTGTGCCTTTTAGAGCAAAGGTGTTCAAGATGCTGTATCTACCTTTTTACTTCCTCAAGCCAAGAAACATAACTAGACTCCCCAGAAGACGCTGTCTGCTCTCCATCCTTTAGCACGAGCCAAATGAAGCCTCTGACAAACACCAGCTCCAAAGGCAGACTGAGTTCGCCTTCCCTTTGGTTACTTTCCAGCATCTCTGGTCTGGGCAGCCTCCCTTCCCCCTCCAGCTAGCCACTGGGGCTGACCTTTGAGGAGGAGTTCTCTGCTGTCCTGACCCACTGGGGCCCCAGTTCTGTCCTGGCTGGACGGCATGGCTCTGAGGAATGATGAAGGCCTTGCTGGGTGTGAACTTCCCATTCATGTTAAATCACTGCTTTCTCCGTTATTATTTTTATAACAATATCACAGTAATGGCCACTTCATGTGTGCATTCTGTCAAAAAAGAATTGTGAAGAAGTGAAAAACGTGTCTCCCATATAATTACAGAGTGAACCTAAGTCAAATATTATACTTATTAATGAGGGAACCAATAAATCGGTAAAGCTGGCTCAAAGGGCATTGGAAGAAGTGGGTGTTCATAGGCCTTTTTTTTTTTTTTTTTAAAGGATAGAAGAGAATGATTAGGTAAGTGTGGAGGAAATGGTGAGGTACCATTTAGATCAGCCTTGAGGTACTCCAGCTTCTGGGAGTGCTGCCAGCAAAAAGCCCTCTCTGTCAGCTCCCTTCAGGGTGTAGGGGAGGGAAACTTTTCCCTTCTTCTCTTTCAGGTCCTGTGATTGGTCTAATGATCACATTGATATAAAACAGATTAACAGGAGAAAAAATGAATTTAATTTTGTACGCATGGGAGCTCATAAAAAATATGAGACTCGAAGAATTGACCAAAGCAGGCAGCTTTTATACCTTTTAAACAAAGAAACAATACATTTTGAAGAATTAATAAGACAAAGGGAATTAGACTTGGGGTGGTAAATTAGTGAAGACGTAACAGGGTTTGTTGATACAGCCTTCTCGGCCTTGAATTCTCTGTCTCTGGTGATAAGGATGTCTCTCTTCCTTCTGGTACAGGGAGAGTGCCTTTCACGTGGGAGATTTATTTCCTGCTTTTAGCGGGACAGAAAGGAGGGTCAGACTATCTTTCTTGCCCTAGCTGTTCCTTAAATAACTTTAATTCAAAAGAATCAGTATGCCTAAGCCTTGTATTTTGGGTGACCTGCCCAGAACCCCATCAAGGGGTTGCCTTAACTGAAGAAAGTCCCCTGGCCTCCTGGGCACCCCATGTCTGATCCATCTCTAGGTGTAAAGGCCGGATCTCTCACCCCCTGCTTGCGTTTGTCGAGGGTCATCCTATCTTCAGAACTGCCCATAGGGTCAACTGAGGCTTCTGTCATGACTGTGTGTCCCAGCTCACTTTTTTCTCTCCACCCAGAAATCTACAAGTTAACACATAGCTAGCTTCATAGTGTCCAAGGCCTTAATATATTGTCAATAGCAAAATTAAACCCAGATATATCCCTCTAGATATCAGGGTTTGGCTGACCTGTAGAGACAGATAGCAAATATTTTAGGCTTTGCAGGCCGTCCCCCCCCCCGCCCCCCGCCCTCCGTCCTCCATCTCTGTGGTCCTCTCACAACTCTTCAGCTCCGCCCTGGGAGCAGGAAAGCAGTCACGAAGACTAAACAAATGGCTGTGTTCCAAAGACACTACTTACAAAAACAGGTGGAGGGTGGGATCTGGCCCACGGACCAGAGTGCTGACCCCTGCCCTAGATAGTTAAGTAATCAATCCTTGGGTAAGTGTGTTAAACACTATCCTAGTGTGACACTGAAAGGACAAGCTACCTGCCGTCTTTGCCCCGTTTGATGCTTATAGGATATAATTTCTAAATCCTACGACTGCCTACAAGGTGCTCATCTTAACATTTCACAAATGAGGTACCAGGATCAGTGAGGGTTCTCCATGGTCTTACTATTTAAGTAGATGGTAGTTTCTGGAAGTGAGCATGGTGGATCTAGCCCTGAGGCTTGCTCTGTCCCCTTCCACCAGCCTACCTCACTGAGTCATGGGAAGCAGAGGTTTGAGTGACTCTTTGGAGAAAAGCACTCCCAAAACAGATTCACAGAGCCCAAAGGTATCTGAAGAGGCCCTGTTCAGCATTACACCCTCTGCCGTGTGTCCTGGACTTCTCACAGAGTAGGTGGATTTACCTGTGAGTAAGGCAATTTGAATGTAGAGAGCTCTTATCCATTAAGGTTTTAAAGAATTGTCCAGCCTGGACCTTGTTTCCTGGGCTGCATTCTTCTGACACAAGGAGGAGGTAAGAACAGCTTACACATCGAGACAGAGATCTTACCTGAGCTGTGCCACACATGGCTCAGGTGTGTGGCATTGACGAAGCCCCTAGGTCAGCCAGAGACTCTGTTAGCATCACAGTGAAACATGCAGGATCTCTCTTCCAGCTCTCCCTTTACCAAAGTCCATTAAACTGGGCCTGGATTCGAATGCTGACTCCTATCACCAGCTATGCGACCGTAGGCAAGTTTCTTAATTCTCTCTGTACTATTTAATATGAAAATGAAATGAAGCTATCTATGTAAAGCTTGTAGAACAGTACTTGTAACACAGCAAGCACTATGAAAGTATTTTCTGTTATTGTTATTGCTACTGTTATCTTTAGAACTTAGTATGGTGCCTTGCTAGTAATAGGGGCTCAATAAGTGTCATTCAATGCATAAATGAGCCACATGATAAATTAGATTCAGATTAAGTTGTGGAATAGTGCTCTCCAGTAGAGCTCTGTGATGATAGGAATGTGCTGTCTCTGTGCTGTCCACCGGCCACGTTTGGCTAATGAGCACTTGACATATGGGTAGTGTGATTGAGGAACTGCAATTTAAATTTTATTCAATCTTCATTTAAACTTGTAGCCACATGAGGCTAGAGGCTACCGTGTTGGACAGCACAGTCCTCTGAACACTCTAGTGTTTAGAGATTGTGATTCAATATTTGGCATTCTTCAAACATCTGCAAGTGATTAGAACAGGACTGGAACTCTTAGGCCAGTACTTTCTCATCCATCCACTCATCCATCCTTCAAGAAATAAATTCTAGAAGCCAATATTAAGTTCCTGCCATATGCCAGTTACTCTTCTGGGCACTAGCAGTCAGCAAAGGGAGAGAAGGTCTTGGCTGTCAAAGAACTTGTGTGCTAGTAAAGGAGTAGATAAAATAAAGGCAAACAGTAAACAAGCCACTTCCAGACAAGGTACGGGGGTGCAGTCAGGACAAAGGAGGGCATTGTAGTGGTGACTGGCTTGGAAGGGATTGTGGTGCTTGTTTAAGGAAAGCCTCCGTCAGGAGGGAACACCTGAGCTGAGACCTGTTTGGTGAGAAGGAGAGAGTCTTGTCATGATCTGGGATCAGAGTGTTCCAGGCAGATGGAGCAGCAAATTGTCTTAAAGTCGGGGCCGTGCTTGGCCTGTTTGCAAAAACAGGAGGAAGGCCAGGTGGTGGGAATGGTGAACACAGTAGACTGTGGTCATTAGGTGAGCTTGGAGAGGAGGGCAGGGTGGAGTTTTTCGGGAACTTGCGGGCCAGGGTCCTGAGTTAGGATTTTATTCTAGGGGAACCATAGGAAGATCCTGAGCAACGCCTCCTGGATTCAGTATCTCTTTCATTGCCATGGGTGATGGGGAGGGGCGTGGCAATGTGGTGGTAGCTCATGGGAAGGGATACTGGTGCCTGGGGCACAGACAGTGGCAGTGCAGATAGAAGAGTTGAGAGATGGGGATCTACCAGGGTAGAGCCAACAGAACTTACTGCTGGGTGCATTGGATCTTGAAGGTCACAGAGTTTTTATATAACCCCGTCCCCAAATATACTTACACAGTGAGACTGAGTATTTCACTGACTGAATAAATTTACCTTCCTTCCCTCATCCTTCAGGAGGCTGCTAAGAAGCTTCGTGATGCCTAGGAGTATGGGTTAGGGGATTATAAAGCATGTAGCCCAAAGCAGTGTTTCTCTGACTTGAAAGTGCAGATCATCCGGGGATCTTGTTAAAATGCAGACTCTGACTTTGTAGGTCTGGGGTGGGGTCTCAGATTGTGCATTTCTAAAAGGCTCCCCCACGGTGCCAGTGCTACCTTTGCTTGAGCCCCACTTTACCTAGGGAGGCCTTACTCCTGCTATGTAAAGGCACAAAACTGTGACCCTCCAGAGCCTGTGTGTCTTAGGAGCAGGTTGTAGGTACCTGGGACGAACTCACAAGAATCCCGCTGGAGTTCATTCTTCTAGATCTGCAGGAGCATCTTGGTCTTGTGGCTATGAGCCCTCTCTAGAGACTCAAGGAATTTGCTTTGTGAGTAGAGGAACTCCCTGCCTCTTTGTTTGTCCTTTGGGAACAGAATTGCCCAGCAATTATTTCACAGCCTGTAGCAGTGTAGGCAGCTCTTCAAATCCAATCTCCAGAACTACATTTGAGGGGATGTATTTTACATGAAAAAGTAACATTTAAAGGACCTGTGGGCTAGAAGCCCTGTGACTCTCTCTATATTGTGTATTATTAACACAATGCATTTACCTGGTGCCTGGGTGGGAGAAATGAGACTTGATCACCAGAGATATTAACAATAAGATGATCGGTTTCAGCAGAGAGGAAGTTCTCCAAAGCGGTGCCTCTGGCTCTGGGTCCATTTCTTAATGAAATGGGAAAAGGAAGTGTCAGAACGTTTAATAGGATACATTTCGCTAAAGAGCATTACTGTAAGTGAAACCTATTACCAGGCTGTAGGATTTAGGGCTGTTTTGAAATGAGTGTACTTACTCCCTTGTAGAAGGGGCTAGTTCAACCATATTGATCATCCGGCGCCGGCACAGAATGTTTTATTGAGTCAGGATTGCATATGGAAGCTTTTTGTAAATTAAACTAACATTTGATGATTGGGAGAAAATGACTGTGACTTGCCATCTGGTTCCTCAGCCAATACCATTGATTCATGGTGCTTGTAGTAGTTCTTAATAATCTGCCCCATTTCATATTATATGAGATATTGAAGCTATGTTCCTGATTCCTCCAGTCTAAACATTTAGGGTTATTGCACCAAGCTTAAACTCCAGCTTTCTTCCATCTAATTTTTTTGAGTTCTCAAGTGCTGTGACATTTATCATCACAGGTTATTAAATTATCATGTGGTAGTTTGCATTTTAATTATGTTATTCACTTCTAATAAATGCAAATCTTCCTCTTGAAGCTCACATAGATTTTTTTTAACTAGACAGAGGGGGGGACGTTGAACTGTCTAGACCCACCTCAGCCAAAATGATCGACATCCTTTCTTGTTTCTGAGTGGGAATCTATTCAGTAAAGCTCTCACTCTGTGGGTTTGACCCGCCAAAGAAGCCTGATTCTTCCAATTCCCAATGTTCGTTTTCCCCTTTTATTTCTCTCTTCTTTCTGGAATTACTGCTTACCCCAGAGAGAGCAGCTTAAAAGGAAGAATCAGGCATAGTCAAAGAGAGACTTTACTGAAATGTCTTCCGTTCATAATATGGTCCTAGAATTAAGGCAGCAGCTTTTCCTGTGTTTGTAGAAGTGCTCCCAGCATAAGCATATACATCTCTCTACTCTGTAAACCAGCCAGTTACGTCCCGGATGGGGAGTCAGAGTGACGGCCCCAGTCATCACAAAGAACCTTTATCTGCCAATAAAATAAAAATCAAATCCGCGGTATGGCCACAATTTCTTTTCAGGGCTGGAACTCCAGGCAGAAGTGGCATGTGGAGCTGCTCCTTCTGGAGGGACACTGTCCCCAGTGTGAATAAAGGGGAGCCTTACATAAGATGTCTATCATTTTTGTAAGAGAATGGTCAGAACTGTCCTTAGAAAAGTCTCTGTGATGCCAGTTAGGACTCTGCCAAGAGGTATCATGGGCTCAGTAGCCAAACAGTCCTGGGTGGAAATCCTGACTCTGCCACTTTCTAGCTGTATGATCTTAGGAAAAATAGGTAACTGTTTTGATCTTTAGTCTCCTCTGGAAAATAGAATCATGCCTTCTTGGCAGCTGGAGAGTTGTAAGAATTAACAGTAGCCTACCGTCACTTTCTACCACACTGTGTGACATTTTCTGTACAAAATGTTGGTCTCAAAACAAAGCAAAAATATTAAGGAGTTGGATGTGACCGCTAATCTTTTATCCTGGTTTTTACATTCTTTGGATCACAATAAACAATCAACAGCCTTCGAATGATTCAAATGATTCCGTTTCCTTCCTCCTGGCTCTTTAGACTGTGTCGCAAGCAGTTTTCTTTGCTGATGCAAACGCCGGGACTGTCATCTTGATAAAGCCAGTCTCCCTGGACACTGGTGGCCGAGTGGATGGGTTTGTTCCCATGTGCCAAGCTGAATCTGCCCTGCAGCCCAGGCTCTCCCAAAGGCAGTGTCGGAACTGGATGTCCAGGGCCTGCCATGGCAACGCTATCTCTTCTGTTTTCTGACTCGTCGAGGCATCCTGCGGTGGTTGACATGTCAGCTGTGGGAGCTGTAACTGCTGGGCAAAACCAGGCGTGTTTGAGTGCACGAGAGTCTTCGCTCTAGACGCACAGAGTTTTCTGAGTCGAAATGGAATGAGAGGCAGAAAGCACATGCTCACGGTTTATTTCCGATGCTCTTGGCTTGCGTGAAGGTGTCTCTTTCAACACATCTTATTTTCTAAGCATGAAATCAAAGGGAGATAACGTGACCCAGTTAATACGATAGGGCTCCAGCACGTCCCAGGGGAGGCATCCGCTGACCATCCCTCATACACAAAGCTCCCTTCTCAATAGCAGAGCCCTGACCCTGGGTCAAGAGTGCACATAGCAACATGCTCACAGCTCTCTGGTCCCAAGTGAGGCAGTAGCCACTTTCTTACCTAGACGACAGATATACTGCCCTGTATGTCATCCCACCGAAGAGGCAATGCCTCTGTTCTAGAAAGTGGAGACTGTAGTCTTTACAGAATGCATTTTCTCGTACGTTTGGCAACATCTCTAATACCAGCTTAGACCTGCATGTCTGTGCAGTTTCCCCAAACAGGGTGTCTCTCCCGGCCTCTAGCTTTTATTAGATACAAACCATCTCATTTCCATAATTGTTCTCCTTGTCGGGTCTGGCTGTATTCTCTGGCCCTCAGAACCGTTTGGGTCTCTTCTCAAAGGGCCAAGAAGGCTGTACTCACTTCCTCATTTCCAACTGATCTGGAAAAATTCAACTAAAGGAATTTGATATTTAGATCCACAGTATCCTAGCGTTTTACTCAGCGGGTTGAGGTCCTCTTCTCCATGCCTTCATCATGAGACACCCCCACCCCCAGCGCATGCATGCTCAGGGGGGTGACATCACCCCTAGTGGAGGGAAAATTGCTTCTTCTGGGGGAGGGGCGCAAAACCATTATTGCTCTTTTTATGTATAAAGCATAGATATACACACAACATATAAGCAGATATGTAGTATGACTGTGGTATTAAAATATCACGGGGGGGCCAATTAGGAAGAAATGTCTAAAAAGGCTCTTGGGTATGTGATAATGAAAAAAGGTTGAAAAACACTGCTCTAGAGTTTTCCTCATGATGCCTCCTTTTCCCTACTCACAAAAAGTAATGCTTAAGAGGGGACCTCTTTGCTCTCCACTTGGGGTAAAGACATTGCTAGATGTAGTTCTGGAAGGAGGGAAAGGCTACTGTGTCTCCAGCTGAAGAGTTATTTAGAACTCTTTTAGGGAAAGTCATGCCGGAGTTTTAAATAACAAAGGAATCGCCTGCAGAGATTTCAAAATTCCAACTGCTGGACCCCACCCCAAATGTACCCCAGAATCTTCTGGAACTCTGGACATCACTTGGGTGATTCCTAAATAGTCACACCAACACGAACTCCACAACTGCTGATGTAGATAGAAGGAGAGAAAGTGGCTTAGATTAGAAGCTGGCCCAGGGCCAGAAAGTGAACTGTTACATAGGTCTACTGCTCACCACCTCTCCTCACGCTCTGCGCTTTGGCAAACTGGATGGTGTAACCAAAATTCAGCCTCTGTACACTGGTACCAAATTGAATCTTGGAGACTGAGTTTTGGATGAAGTAGAAAAGAATAGCTTTATTGCTTTGCCAGACAAAAGGGACCACAGCGGGTTAATGCCCTCAAAACAGTGCCTGCCGACCTGGAGGGGATAGTGAGGAGTTTTATAGTAATGGTTCAAAGAGGGCGCGATCAGCTCATGGACGTACTTCTGACTGGTTGGTGGTGAGGTAAGTGGGAATCAGCATCATCAACCTTCTGGTTCCAACTGGTCTGGAGTCTACATGCTTGTGGGCAGCATACAGTTAACTTCTTCCACCTGGTGGGAGTTTTAGTTCTGCAGAAGAGCTCAAAGATATTGTTATGTGTATCCCTTGAGAAGGAACCCGGACCCTGCCCAACGGCTGCACTATTGTTACTTGACTGCTCCTCCCTTGTCTCCGCCTCCCCTCTGTTCCTTGATTAGCAACTGTTTGAACCTGCCCTTTGGAACTCAGGAAAGGTCATGGAGGCTGCATGAAGCCTATTTCGTACAAACAACAAGTGGGGGACACAGAACGGCTTTTGTGCCCAGGAACCCCACAGGGTCCTGCTCAGTTTCAGTGGTGCATGGTTCACCAAACATACCCCACCCTTTTCCACCTCCTTGCATTTGCACGGAAGGCTCTCTCCACTCGGATTCCCCTTTCTTTCATCTTAACCTATCAACATTTTACTTGTTCTGTAAGACGTAGCTCCAAAGATTCTTCTTGCAGGAAGTCTTTCATGAACCTCCCCAATCCACCCCATTTTCTTATTGCACTTACCACATGCTGCCTTGCATTTGGGCTCTTTGTACACATTGCCTTATTTTTCCGTTTTATTGAGGTATAGTTTATATACCATAAAATCCATCCATTCCAAGTGTACAATTCAGTGATTTTTAGTTGATTTATAAAGTTGTGCAACCATCCCCACAATCCAGTTTAAAAACTTTTTCATCACTCCAGAAAGTTTGCTCATGCCTGTTTGCAGTCAGGCCCCACCCTACCCCCAGCCCCAGGCAACCTGCTTTCATTCTCTATAGGTTTGCCTTTTCTAGATATTTCAAATCCATGGAATAATACAATATATAATCTTTTTCATCTGGCTTCTTTCAATTAGCATGACTTTTTGAGGTTAATTTATGTTGTAGCATGTATTGGCAGTTCCATTTCACTTGCAAATACTATTCCTTGGTATTGTAATGTAGTGGATATTAGATTAACTGGATTGGATTAGTATCATATTTATGGATATACCACATTTTGTTTAATCATTGACCATTGGTGGACATTTGGGTTGTTTCCAGTTTGGGGTTATCATGAATAATGCTATTTGCAGTCTCTCTATAGACATATGTTTTCAATTCTCTAGCGTAGAATTGCGGGTGGAATTGCTGGGTCATGTGGTAAATTTTTATGTTATTGGAGTATAGTGGATTTACAAAGTTGTGTTAGTTTCAGGTGTACAGCAAAGTGATTCACTTATACATACATATATATATTTTTTCAGATTCTTTTCCCTTATAGGTTATTACAAGATAGTGAGTAGTTCCCTGTGCTATACAGTAGGTCCTTGTTGTTTATTTTATATACGGTAGTGTGTATATGTTAATCCCAAACTCCCAATTTATCCCTCCCCCCAACCTTTCCCCTTTGGTAACCATAAGTTTGTTTTCTATACCTGTGGGTGAATTTCTGTTTTGTATGTAAGCTCATTTGTATCATTTTTTTTGTTTTTTTAGATTCCACATATAAGTGATATCATATGATATTTGTCTTTCTCTGAGTTACTTCACTTGGTATGATAAGTGAATCTCTAGGTCCATCCATATTGCTACAAATGGCATTATTTCATTATTTTCTTATGGCTGAGTAATATTCCATTGTGTGTGTGTGTGTGTGTGTGTGTGTATATGTGTATATATATATATATATATATATATATATCATCTTCTTTATCCATTCATCTGTCCATGGACGTTTAGGTTGCTTCCATGTCCTGGCTATTGTAAATAGTGCTGCAATGAACATTGTGGTGCATGTATCTTTTTGAATTATGGTTTTCTCCAGCTATATGCCTAGGAGTGGGATTATAGGATCATATGATAGCTCTAGTTTTAGTTTCTTAAGGAGCCTTGATACTGTTCTCATTAGTGGCTGTATCAATGTACATTCATGTGGTAAATGTATATACAACTTTTTAAGAAACTGCCCAGTTGTTTTTCAAAGTGGCTGTAACCATTTCATCTTTTCATTCCTACCAGCCTCAAATGAGGCTTCCAGTTTCCCTACATCCACATGAATGCTTCGTATTGTCTGTATTTTTTTATTACACCCATTCTAGTGGGCGGGTAGTGGTAACTTGTGATTTTTATTTGCATTTCCCTAAAGACTAATGATGCTGAGTATCTTTTCAAATGCTTATTAGGCATTTATATGTCTTCTTTGGTGGAATGTCTGTTTAAATTACTTGCCTATTTTTAAAATTGGGTTGTTTGTCATTTTATTATTGAGTTGTACCATTGGTAGGATGTGTCGTTCAGATCTCTTTATTCTTACTGATTTTCTGTCTAGTTGTTTTATCAGTTATTGAGAGGGATATTAAGATCTCCAACAATTATAATTGAATTGTTTATTTCTCCTTTCATTTGTCAATTTCTTTTTCATTTATTTTGGGGCTCTGTTATCAGTTTAATGTGGTTGGGTTTACATCTGCCATTTTGTAATTTGTTTTATGTCTCATATCTTTTTGGTGCCTTTGTTCCTTCTTTATTGCCTTCTTCTGTGTTAAATAGATTTGTTCTCATGCTTCATTTTATGTTTTGAATCATTTTCTTAGTGATTGCATCTACAATATATATCACAGTTATAACAGTCTACTTCAGATTAGTACTAACTTAATTCATATTTTTTATAAATTTATTTATTCATCTTTTTATTTTTGGCTACATTGGGTCTTCATTGCTGCACACGGGCTTTCTCTAGTTGTGGCGAGTGGGGGCTACTCTTTGTTGCAGTGTGTGGGCTTCTCATTGTGGTGGCTTCTCTTGTTGTGCAGCACGGCTCTAGGCACGCAGGCTTCAGTAGTTGTGGCACATGGGCTCAGCAGTTGTGGCTCCTGGGCTCTAGAGTGCAGGCTCAGTAGTTGTGGCGCACGGGCCTAGTTGCTCCGCGGCATGTGAGATCTTCCTGGACCAGGGCTCGAACCCGTGTCCTCTGCATTGGCAGGTGGGCTCCTAACCACTGTGCCACCAGGGAAGTCCCCTAACTTAATTCTTGTAAAATATGGAAACTTTGATCTTATAAAGCTCCATTTCTCCCTCCTGCTTTGTGCCATTGCCACATATATATTAGATCTATATATGTTATTAATTGAGCAACACAGTTATTGTTTTATGCAATCCTGTGCCTTTTAAAGAAGTTAAGAGGGAAAATATATTTATACAGCCTTCTGTATTTACTCACATATTTAATTTTCCTGGTACTCTTTATTTCTTAGTGTATATATTTGAGTTACTGTATGGTGCAATTTCCCTTCCACCTGAAGGAATTCCTTTAGTGTCCCTTGCAAGGAAAACCTGCTAGCAATGAATTCTTCCAGTCTTGTTTATCTAGGAATATCTTTATTTTGCCTTCAGTTTCAAATAATAGTTGTGTTGGTTATGGTATTCTTGATTGATAGTTTTTTTCTTTCAGTTCTTTAAATATACCATTCCACTGCTTTCTGACTTACCTTGTTTCCAATGAAAAGTCAGCTCTTAATCTTATTGAAGAGCCCTTGTATGTGATGAGTTTTTTTTTTTCTCCTTGCTGCTTTGAAGGTCGTCTTTTGAGTTTTTGCCTTTCAACATATAAGTGAACAGGTTATAATGTGTCTGGGCACGGATCTCTTTGCTTTTGTTCTACTTGGGCTTTGTGGAGCATCTTAAATCTATAGATTCATGTTTTCTACTACATTTTGGATATTTTAGCCATTATTTCTTAAAATACTTTTTCTTCCCCTTTTCTCTCATCTTTCCTTATGGGACTCCCATTATATGTATATTGGTGTACTTACTGGTGCCCCACAGGTATCTGAGGTTTTGTTCATTTTTCTTCTTGGCTCTTAAAGATACATTAATTTATCTTTCAGTTCACTGATTATTTCTTCGGACATCTCCCATCTGATATTGAGCCTCTCTAGTGAGTTTTTAATATCAGTCATACTTTTCAACTTCAGAATTTCTAATTTTTTTGTTCTTCTTGTTGTTGGTACAATAACTATGTCTTTATTCAGATTCTGTATTCATTGGATTATTGTCATATTATTTAAATTTTAAACATAGGTTTCTCTAGTGTTTTGAACATATTTATATTAGGTGCTTTGAGCCTTTGTCTGTTATGTCCAACATTGGGACCCACTTTGAGACAACTTCTGTTGACTCCTTTTTTTCCCCTGAGAAAGGAAAGACCATGCTTTCCTGTTTGTTTTTTGCACGACTTAATTTTTTGTTGAAAATTGAGCGTATTAGATAATATACTCTAGCAATTCTGGATTCAGTTTTCTGTACACCACCACCCCCACTCCCACCTGAGATTTGCTATCACTGCTGTTTAATTATGTGCCTAGACTGAATCTGTGGAATCTGTCTCTCTCATGGTGTGTGGTCATGGATATCTTGACTCAGTTTTTTGTTTTTAATTCTTGTGTGTGTGTGTGTGTGTGTTTCATGTTTTAAATTCTTGTTTTTATTTTTAAGCCTTTCTTCCTGGGGGTCACCTCTGTGTCTGCATAGTCAATGATTGGTCAGAGTTTGAGTTCAAATGCCTCAAGCACTAAGATTTTATTCAAACTTAAGGCAGCTTTTATGTCTTCCCAGCTTTTACTTTCTTCTGGGCCTTTTGGCATCTCCTTTGCCTATGTACACAGGCTCACAGTCAGGCAGGAATGAGTAGAGAAAGTGGACCCTCTCTGGTCTCTTTTCCACTTGTGTGTGGCCTTACAGTCAACCAGGGATCTGTGGGGAGCTTATCAAGGACCCTGTGGCTGATCTTCCTGTTACATTTCTGTATAGTCGGCCAGTCTGTTGCTTGCCCCAGCCAGCACCATGACCTCCGAGTAGCTGAAGTGGACTCCCCTGTTCATTTGCCATTGGGATTGCTATTCTTACCTACAACACCACGGAGTGTGGGGTTTTTCACATCCACTGCAAATCAAGTGGACTCCCTCCAGCCACGAGGCTGCTGGTTTGCAAGGCCAGCCCACCTGGTAGAGTAACTGGGCCAACCAACATGGGAGGGGCATGGGAGGGAGGGAAAGAACCCAGATCCCCACTGTTCTTACCAGAGGTTCAGAAGTTTTTCTTGAATAAATGCTCCTCAATCTGTTGTATGTTTTAGTCAATTTCCAGAGTCTTGAAATAGTTGTTTTCGACAATTTTGTCTAGTTTTGTCACTGTTCTTTGAGGAGAGAATTTGTCAAGTTACTCACACTGCTATTCTGTCCCCGTTGTCTTTTCCCATCTTTTAGAGAGGAAAAATCATGTGGCAGGAAAAATCGTGTGTATTTAAAGGTATGGACTCTGACACCAGACCACCTGGGCTTTAATTGGCGCTGCCATTTACTACCTGGAAGAACTTGGGCAAATTGCTTAACCTCTGGGCCTCTGCTCTCTGTAAAATGGGGATAATAATAGTACCTACCTAATGGAATTGTTGTGCTAATGAAATGGATTAATATACATAGAGTAAGAGGAGCAGTGCTTGGCACACCGTAAGTGCTATAAAATGTTAGCTTTTGTTGTTATTTCAGGGAGGGCGGGGACTTCTCTAGGACTTTAGGTCCCATATCCTTGGCCTAGTACCTTGCATAGTCAGCCCCTCTGACCCTCAGATCATCTATACTAAGTGATGCTTGATGTGTAGAGGAAATGAGGGCAGTTCTCAGAGTAACCGCAGGTGTGGGGAGGAAAGACTGCATGGGACCCAAGGAACAGATGGCCCTGTGCCTTGATGAGGCCAAATGTTGTTCAGTCTTTGTCTTGGGCTCATGTGTATTTGTCCTCCCAGCCCCCGGAACTGCCTAAAATGTTCAAGTGCTACTCATGTACCATATTGAGTTGGAGACCGTGTCTGCACAGTTGTGTTTCCAAGCAGTTAATTAGCACAGTTCCCACATTTCAGAAGTTTCCTTGCAGCATGCAGCTCCAGGAGTGGACAGAGCAGCTTGGCCATGCTGCTTACTTAGGTACTTGCACAAAGGGAAGGACCACTGGGGAGCTGCAGGAGGGCAGGAGAGCTTACGGTGTGTGTTTACCAACTCAGGTTGCTGTGCACCTGTGCAGAGCCATCGTGCCTGTGGGGAATTGGTATTGTTGCCTCCAATGGACACAAGTGGGGTGAATGGAATACGGGCTGAGTTCAGTCCCCGCTCACCACTTGGTGGGTCACCTTTGAGCAGGACAGCTGTATGTAGTGACCTGGTTTAGCCACCATGAGCCCTACTCAGTGCTCAGGAGCAGGGCCACAGACACGATAAGACAGCCCTTGCTCTCAAGGAGTTTCATCCTTCATGAGGGACGCTAGACAGGCCAAAATAATCATGGCCAGGGAGAAGGTGAAGGGTGTTCTCGGAGGAGGTGTCATTTGAAATGCCTGCTGCTGGGTAAGTAGGGGTTTCTGAGGTGAGTGGAGTGGGATGGATGGTATTTGCCCATTTGAGGGCCAGGGGATGAGAAAGATCCGGGCCAGTGTAGGAGAGTGCAAGGAGGGATTCTTGCAGGAGGCTGACCTAGAGGCAGAATGCGGCCAGATCTTGGTGGGTCTGGCAGTTCAAGCCAAGGAGCTTGGGCTTTTCTAGTTGGCAATGGGCATCACTGGAGAGTTTTATTTAGAGAATTAACTGGGGATGGATTGAATGAGGTGAGACAGGAAAGAGGACAGCGGCCCATGCAAATGCACTTGGGAGAATTCGGGGAAGAAGAGGGAGAAAGGAGAATGTGGGGATCCCCCCCATGAGAATAGTACAGTGACTCCAGAACCATCAGGTGTGACCTTGGAGAATCCTGGCCAAGAGAACAAGAGCCAAGGAGGAGGAGAGGAGCGTGGAGGGCAGCTAAGCCGTGCATGTCATGAGGGAGGGGTCGGCTATGTCAGAAATCAGGGAGACCCCGTGTGAGAAAATAACACATTTAAGATGTAGGAGCTCATGGGGAAGCTTTCTCAGGGGCAGCTTCCACGGCCCTAGGAGAGTCGGGAAGCCCCAATGCTCTGCATTGACTCGAGCGTGGGAAACAGGGCCGTCCACCTGGCAAACATGGACTTTCTTTATGACCTTGATGGAAGGAAAGATGAATTCACGGCAGTGACCAGAAAGGTGATTTTAAGTTGTGGTTTTTAACATGGATGGGCATGGGTCAAGCTAGAGGATAGAATGGAGATGGAGCCAGTGGAGGGGGAAGAGACAGCAAAGAGGGCAACATGGTGGAGGAAGGTCTTCAGGCAACAAAAGGGGATGCATGGGCAGAGGGGGCTGTGCGGAACGGAAGGGGGCAGCTCTGGGTGGAGCTGAAGTGGGTGCCCCGCAGTGCCTTCCCTCCCTTCCCCCGTCTTTCTCCAGTAGGCTCCCACTTCTGAATCCAGCAGGAAGAAGTTCTGTTGTCACATCCACACTTAACGTCAGCTTCTCTATTTCTTTGATCAGTTACAGGTACCCCTTTGGGTACTTAGTTTACATATTGGTACAGCACTGTTAGCTCCTTGAACAAGGTCACATGCATCCAACAAGCAGGAGACTGTTTTCCTCAGGGGGGAGTGAGACCAAGTAGTGCTGAGTACTTTTCTTCTAACGTGGCGGGGGGGACAGAACTGGACTCAGCATCAGGAGGCATTGCTGTCACTTACAGGTGTGTGACCCTGGTCTAATTACCTCACTGCTCTGGGCTCCTGGGTCCTCCCAGTAAAATATGGGGAAGGGGCTAGATCATCCTCAACATCCACTTTGGCAGTAACGTCTGTTGTTCCTGCGATCCATGACTGTGTGTCTTAGGTGAAGTTCAAGGGTGTTTTGTGCCTGAGATGCACTGAAATAACAGTGGAAGGATCTACAGTTGGATTTGAGCAGTGAGCTGGTGTGAGCAGGTCCGAGAAGATGAACTCTTAAGGTGTGTGGCTGTTCCCTTCATTGCTCTGACACCAAAACTGGACTTTCTTAGTCTTCTGGAAGCTGTTTAATGCACGTGAGCGGGCACTGTTTTGTTCTGACCCCTGTCTATCTTACACCTGGATGCACAAGCTTTGTCAACCATATTATTTTCTTCTCAGCTTATCTGGGTGATTCATTTCTAAGAGAGGATATAATTAGGTCGAAGTAGATTATCTTGGTACTTAGGACTTAACCCTACCTGTCTGGTGCTTTGCTCTTGAGGAATTATATATAATGGCTTTGTACACTGTCCTGGTAGAAGCAGTTTATATGTAGCATACTCCTGTGGAATTACAAGTAAAATCGGGAGACCAGGAAGAAAAAGAAATGAAATGCTCAAGTGCAGCCCTGGCATCCCACACCATTATTGCTCTAGCATTGGCTGCAGGCTTGAGTCAGAGATTCCTGGGAAGCAAAGCAAAAAGGGAAATACAGCTATAATCATACTGTTTAATAGCCTTTGGTTGGGGGTAGCTGCTGGCGGGGTTGGGAGTGGGGATGACGATAAAATTAGTTCCTAGGAAAAGCAGAGCTTTTTCTAGTACTTAATTAAAAACATTGCCCATACCAGCCTTAACCCAGTGTTTCTGAAAGTATTTATATTTTTCTCAAGGGAAGCACAGGATTTGAAAAATGAAGGCTCCGTAGTCAGGAGAGTTTCAGGAAATATCTATCGATATTTGGATGGATGATTAACAATGAATATTATCATTTGGAAATCTCTCATAAGTCTTGTACAGAAACCTGTTTATCTTTGTTCAACCCAGAATTTTCAAAATTACCTATGACTTCATAATGCTTTTCCTGCCTGCATAGCTTTTAACACTAAGTTTTTTTTTTTGAACAGCAAGTTTGCTGCTAGAGCCCATTAGCCTTTACCACCTGGGTCAGGGGAACCTCACCGAGGCAGGAAGCATATTGCTTGGTCACTCAGGTATGGGGTCTGTGGGACTGGGCTTCAGTCCTTGCCCCTCTGCTCACCAGCTGCGTGGCTATCATCGGGCTAGTCATCTCCAGCCTCAGGTTTCTCATCTGTAAAACTGGATAATAATAATATGACCTACCTCTGGAATCATCGTGTAGAATAAATATGTCAATCGATGTAAAACCCTCAGGACCATCCCTGGATAAGTAACTAATACGTGTTCTTTTGCCTGTAAGGAATATTGTCCCCATTCCGGAGGGTACCCTGCCCTGATGCCACGTCGCTCCCACGTGACTGGGTACTAACTCTAGGGCTTCTTTGGGTACTGACTGTACTTCTCTTTATTGTGGCAGAGAGCAGCTCTATTGGCCCTTTGTGATAATTGCCTATTTTCATAGTTGTATTCTCTATTATATTATGAGCTGGTTAAGGACACCTGCAGCCCCGGAATTAGAACTTGACATGGCTACTCAATCTGGGGTTTTCAGTCTTTCTGACAGTGTAAGCCCGGCCCCTAGGGCATACAGAGAGTCTGATTCAGTGAAAACAGCTCTGCCTGGTGTGTGTGTGTGTGTGTGTGTGTGTGTGTGTGTGTGTGTGTGTGTGTGTACATTGTTAGCGTGTTAGATGGAAATCTCTTAAGACTCTGGTCCTCTGTACATTTTTGTTGAATGCCGAGGAAATCATTTAACTCCTATTGTTCTTGAAGTTTCTCTAATAAAAGAGACCTGGCACCACGTAAATTGTGAATTGAAAGAATGGTCTCAATTCCTGTGAAAGGTACTAAACACAGACTATTAATAATAGGACTGATGCAAAAATTTCTAGTAGTGCCTTTACAGCTCAGTCACTGAGTGGAAGAAAATTCTATTATCTGTACCCAGCAGGGACGGAGAATCCTTGTTTTTCTATGATGGACCACTGAGCTATGGAGAAAAATCAATGACAAGATTCATAAGCAGGAAGAAAATTTAGAGATTTTTTTTAAAGAAGAGGATCATAAAACTTTACGCATTCTCTTAGAATTAAATGAACATAAGATTTCACTAAATATAAGGAATAATAATTTTAAAAAGATGCCTCTGTTGTACTTTAGGGCTATTTAGGGAAGAGAGTAGAAGAGAGAAACTAAGAAACAGGGTACAGAGGGGAAAATGGTCTGAGAAAGGTGCAAATAATTCACAAGGGTGCAGGAAATGACCGAGAAGAAGTCTCAGAGATGCAGACGAATGAGGCCTTTCTAAGGAAAGAGTGTCCAAGACTGACTCTCAGAGAGCAGGGTGACCAGAGGGAACGATGGTCTCTTGTTAAAGACCCAGGTGCAGAGAGAGCTGGCAGGCTCTCGGGATACTTCTGTGAGGAAGGGTAAGGCCATGTTGCATATTCGCAACCCCAGGCATAACTGCAGTCACAGTGACAAACATCGGACAGCACGTTTCCTCCTCATTTGTGGCAAGCTTTGAGGGCAGAATCATCACCTCCGCATTACAGATCAGAAAAGGGAGCTGTAGGCGTGTTAAATGCGTGGTTCGTGTGTGGCTCTCAAAATCCCTCATGTTTTCCGTCTGCCCCTCTTCTCACCCCTTTACACACACCAATGCCTTTGGCATGGGCTGAAGGCCAGAGTCATATCTAAATCAGAGGTTCTCCATATAATTCTTGCTCTGCTTTTTAAGAAAAAATCGTCAATTTACACCCATTTATTATGTCATAAAACAGGCTAAATCATTCCATCAGAAGTAAAGCGACATTGACTGTTTGTCTTCCTTGGCCAACCTGCGAGGCGGGTGGGCAGTCTGTTGGCCCCCAGGGCAATTACAGGACTCATTGTTGTGTTGTTCTCTTTTACCTGGCTCTGCAAACCTCAGATCCTGGAATTCACAAATGAACGCCTCTTGCATGCCGTTTCCCCTGTGCCCTAAATGACTGGCTCCAAGGAGCTGCTGTTCGAGTGAAAAACAAAACCACACAATGTGTGCCTCCCTCACCTGAAGCAATTGCTGCTGCTGCTGCTTCATCCTCGGGAGATGCTCTCTGGGCTTCTGTGGTTGGACCCCTTCCCGCCTTTGCTGCAAGACCACGTCCTGGCACATCAGGCAAGCAATTGAAATGGGCTTGCAACTTCCTTTCATGGGATTAAAAAACAAACTTGCATTGAAGTTGTGCCCGGAATGGCTTTTCCATGGCAGCAACAGGAGTGCTTTGCAAACTTGTTATAAATGGCCAGCATTGTTATTGCCAGACTCAGGAATAAGGCAATTTCCCGAACTGGATTGACGGAGAAGCGAGCAGGAGTTTGGCAATCTGTGGCCTGCGGCCAAATCCAGCCATGGCTTATTTTTTTTTATTTTTATTTTTTAAAGATTTTTTTTTTTGATGTGGACCATTTCTAAAGTCTTTATTGAATTTTGTTACAATATTGTTTCTGTTTTGGTTTTTTGGCCACGAGACAGGTGGGATCTTAGCTCCTCGACCAGGGATCGAACCTGACCAGGGATCGAACCCACACCCCCTGCATTGGAAGGTGGAGTCTTAACCACTGGACCACCAGGGAAGTCCCATGGCTTATTTTTAAAGTTTTCTTGGAACACAGCTGTGGCCATCATTTACATACTGCTTACCGATGCTGCTTTTGTGTTAGGATGACATAGTTGGAGTTGCTGCAGAGACCAAGTGGCCCAGAAGCCGAAAATATTTACTGTCTGGCTCTTCACGGAAAAAGTGTGCTGATGCCTGTTCAGGAGCCCCAATAAGGGGACCTCTGGGCCTTTCTTTAACTACAGTTTAATGTGAGGTCGACATCCACACTGTTTCTGCATCTGCTCCCAACAGCGCTGGGCACCGCTGCTGGGCGAGTTGTTTGAAAGTACAGCTTCCTCCATGTTCCCCGGGCGGCAGCCTGCTGGGCTGTGGTGTCTCGTGCCTCTCCGAGCAGAGGGGCTTTTAGATGCAGGTTCTCTGCACTCCCGGGCTCTCCCCAGCCTCGCAGCTCCCTCAGCCCTCACACGGGCTCCGGATTGAGGCACGGCAGGCTCCCCAGGGTCTTTTTCAGCTCCAGCTTCCTTGACCCAGGCCTCCCATCAGCCGTGGCTCTGCTGCTCTTTACATCTGAGGCATCACACACAGGCACCCTTCTCTGTGGTTTTGCCAGCACGCCCCTATGGAAGCCTCGTTTCTCACCAGCTCTGCTGAAATAGTTGCCTGGGCAGTTTCTCCTCCCTCCACATGCGCCACACCTGCCAGGATAGTGTTACTGAAGGATGGCTCCCCAAGGACCTCCAAATCAACCCTCAACCTAGTCTTTAAGGCCGTTTTACCTCCTCATGGCGCTCTGAGGCCAAAAAGGTCTTCCTCCCTTTTCCCAGGGATGGTCTGAATTTTCCCTTTGCCATTCCTCCCACCTCCCACTGGTTAGAATGGCCATCATCAAAAAATCCACAAACAATAAATGCTGGAGAGGGTGTGGAGAAAAGGGATCCCTCCTGCACTGTTGGTGGGAATGTAAATTGATACAGCCACTGTGGAGAACAGTACGGAGGTTCCTTAAAAAACTAAAAACAGAACTACCATATTACCCAGCAATCCCACTCCTGGCAATATATCCAGAGAAAAACATTGTCTGAAAGCATACACGCACCCCAGTGTTCACTGCAGCACTGTTTACAATAGCCAAGACATGGAAGCAACCTAAATGTCCATCAACAGAGGAATGGATAAAGAAGATGTGGTACATACACTCAATGGAATATCACTCAGCCATAAAAAAGAATGAAATAATGCCATTTGCAGCAACATGGATGGCTCTAGAGATTGTCATACTGAGTGAAGTCGGACAGAGAAAGAAATATCGTATGATATCACTTATATGTGGAACCTAAAAGGAAATGATACAAATAAACTTATTTACTAAACAGAAACAGACTCACAGACTTAGAGAACTGACTTATGGTTACCTGGAAGAGTGGGGAGGGGAAGGGTGGAGGGAAGGGATAGTTAGGGAGTTTGGGATTGACATGTACACACTGCTGTATTTAAAGGGGATAACCAACAAGGACCTACTGTATAGCACAGGGAACTCTGCTCAATGTTATGTGGCAGCCTAGATGGGAGGGCAGTTTTGGGGGAGAATGGATACGTGTTTGTGTATGGCTGAATCACTTTGCTGTGCACCTGAAACTGTCACAACATTGTTAATCGGCTATATTCCAATATAAAATGTTTTAAAAAAAAGTATTGTGGTCCCACCCCCACTGCCCATCTATTAAGATCTGGTTCATCCCTGGTGCGTCCCAGATCGATTTTCCTCCGCCTGCAGCCAAAGGTGTGTTCTCATTCCCGAGCCCTCTGCCACTTTACTGCATGACCCTGCATAGTAGGCTGTGCTGTTAGGACCCTTTCTTTCTGCTGTTCCCAGGTTGTGAACCCCCACAGGGCAGGGATTCTCTCTCAGCCGTAGTTATATTCCTTGCACCTCCCGCCAAGCGGGCTCTGTGTGGCATCGAATTGGAAGTCGCACAGAGCATGCACGCCAGGGATGAGGGCGGCTCTTTTATGTGTACCTACTGTGCGCCAGCTGCTGAATCATGACCTCGTGATGCATGTATTGTTATCCTCACCACACAGGTGCAGAAACAGCTCAGAAAGATTGGCATGGCCAAGCGCTCTCAAAGCCAGATTTGAACTTGAGGCTCCGGTGCTCCAGCGCTACGCGGATAGGACCAGGGTGCAATGTTGTAACTACCCCTGCACACTCAGCCCCTGTGCCCGGGCTATACCAGGAGTCTCTGCACACACACACACCTCTGCCTGCCTGTGTATTAGAATCACCTGGGAGCTTGGAAAATACTCAAGCCCGGGCCCAGCTCTCACACATGATATCACAGTCCTGGTGGTGGTGGGCTGGGCATGCGGGGGGCAGTGCTGGTGTGTTTTTCCAGGTGATTCTAGTCCAGTTCCCACCCCCCTGAGCCAGAATAAGAAAATAGACTGTGGGAGGGCTCATGAGGGCAATTCTGAGCTTCAGCTGCTGCTCCAAGAGGTTGGCTGCTTCTTCCGTGAGTCCCTGATAACTGGCCCTTTCAGAGGTGAGGAAAGTCCCATCTGTCCCTGGCCGTGGTCTCTGGGTGCCTCCTGTCTCACAGCATTTCTGCCAGGATGTCCACAGGTCTCCCTTTTGGGCTGGGCCCCCACCTCGGCAAGTGACCAGAGTGTGCACCTCAGACTCCCTCAGAGATGAGCCTCCCCCAGATGCCACCCAGCTTTCCCATAGGAGGAGAAGAGACTGGAGGTGAATTGGAAATGAGGGAGTGCTTTTAATTGGCATCTAATTAAGAAAAAAAAGCTCTTTAATCTTGAGGGGAGACAGGTTTATCGAGGATGGAGAGCCCAGTGGTGCGGTGGTTCTCAAAGTCTGGTCCTCAGATCAGCAGCACCCACGTGCATCCACATGACGTGTGGGAGCTTATGAGAAGCGTAGATTCCTAGACACATCCCAGAGGCACTGAATCAGAGACTCTGAGGTTGGGGGTCCAGCAGTCCGATACCCTCCAGGTGATTTTGCTGCCAGTGAAGGTTGAGAACCATAGCTCTGGATTGGTGGTTGAGCGTGTGTGTACACACCTGAAACGTCAGTGGTGTTCACCCCTCCCCAACTCCGGGCACCAGAGACCGCTGGGGGTTTTTATAAAACCTTGGACTCCTGGGCCTCATCTCAGGGTTTGGGAATATATATATATATATATATATATATTTTTTTTTTGCAGTACGCGGGCCACTCACTGTTGTGGCCTCTCCCATTGTGGAGCACAGGCTCCGGATGCGCAGGCTCAGCGGCCATGGCTCACGGGCCCAGCCGCTCCACGGCATGTGGGATCTTCCCGGACCAGGGCACGAACCTGCGTCCCCTGCATCAGCAGGTGGACTCTCAACCACTGCGCCACCAGGGAAGCCCGAATCTATTTTCAGCAAGTGCTCCAGGAGATTCTGAAATGCAGGCGGGTTTTTTTGTTTTGTTTTGTTTTTGAATTGTGGTAGCAGAAACCTGATAAATATTGCATTCTTTTAATAATAACTTTGTATCTACTTGGTTCAAGGTGAGGACAGTTCCTCTTTTCTTTTCCTCCTGGAGTTGTGGCTCCTTCGTGTCTAATTATCAAGACATTTCCATCAGTCCTGTTACCCGTTAAGTACAGACAGCCGTCGCCCTTAGCGGGCATCTTCCTCATTGCTGGATTGTTCATTACCACTTAAAAGCCACAAGTGGGTTTATGGCCTCATGCCTATTTAATTAGTCCAGCTTCTCCAAATTGGGTTTTAAGTGAGTGAAGACATTAGCCTCTGACCTAATTGATCCACAAAGCATCTTTTCAGAATGTTTGTGTAGCTTAACTCTGGATCCAGAGAGGTGTCCCGGAGGCTTTCAGCAGGCCACGGGGTCAAGGAGGTAAGGACCGTACTACTCCTGTGACCCTTGTGGGTCGCTCTGCAAAGAGCAGGTTTGATTCAGGACAAGAATGGCTGGCATAGGCCCCTGCCCTTTCTAGAAGAGTGGACTCTTTTTGTTTTGCCCACAACTGCCTCTCTCCTCACCATCCTTATGTCATCATAAATGTCCACACCTGTGTGATATTTTATGACAGGGCACACCTGCTGGAACGGAGAGGTTGTCATGTTTCAGATCTGCCTAGTACGGATGTCATGAAGCCTTGTGACAGAAATGAAATATGCCTTCTGCTCCATTTCTGCCCACCCTTCCTCCCACCGCCGTTGCCCTTTTACTCCCGAGGTGGAGGTCACCAGGCTGCAGACCTGCCAGCCTGCTCGAGGTGACTCTGGTGAACCCAGGGGACCCTGCCCACATGCGTCCACTTCTGCATCTGGCTTCTTTTAGGCACCTCTCAAGTCCCGTCATCAAGGCCTGCGTGAACCCCCCAGGCCCCCCGCCACCTCTCAGGCAGTCAGGCTGTCTGCCTTTGTTCTTCCACATGGCATTACCTGTTATATGCCTCTGTTAGAGCATTTATTCCATCGAGCTTGTTTGTGTTACGAAGGAAAGAAGGGACTAAATGAAACCTTTGTTTTCACTTGCCCAGACCTTTCAGAAGGATCTCTGGGAGCGTTTGAAAGCCATTTTAATGAGACCAGGACTCGCTAAACTTCTTTTCTCGACAATGGCCAATACTTGGTGCTTGAAAAATAATTAACTAGGGCTGCATGAGTTGTGAGCTGGCCTTGACTTGGTTAGAAGCACAATGGAAACAGGAATCAGAATCAGAATGCCGGCGATCGAGGGCAACACAGACGTCCCATCCTTGGTCATGAACAGGGACCTGCACCAGTGTTGAGTAGTGCCCTGCAGAGCTCACCCCCAGGCCCAGTGCTGACGGAAAGGCTGCAGTCGTTTGTGTTGTTGTGTTAGTGCTGTGCTAACCCACATAGAATCACCTGGGCGGGCTTTAACAACATCCCAGCACCCAGGTTGCCCTGGCTTAGAAACTCACGGAGGGACCAGGCATCTGAAATTTTTAATGCTTTTCCAAGTGCATCCAATCTGAAGGTAGCATTGAAAACCCCTGGGTTAAAGGAGTCTGTTTAAATGTGTGGGGTTGAAATGAGGCTACAGGAATTACTGGACTAGTGTCTTTTTCTCTAATAAAGGTAAATAGAATAGAGGCATGCTAATCAGCACAGGTGTGTGTGTGTGTATGTGGACATTGCAGAGAGGGTGTGGACGCAGGGATGCTGACACCAGTGCCCATATTTATACATTTGGAGGAAGGCTAGATCCACTGACGCTTCTTCCTTACCTTCCTTAGCAGCACATGCCCAGTCACTCAGCAGAGGCAGCCAGATCTCCCCAAAGATATAACGCTGCCTCTGTGACGCTTCTCAGATTTTCCTGTTCATTTCCATTGCCACGGTACTGACCTTTTCTTCTCCCTTTTCTCAATAATAGTCCAGCCTTTTTCTCCGCTGGCATTCGCTCCTGCATTCTTCCACTCCATCCATTCTCCACACTCTGACCATACCTGAGTCACTCTCATGTTTTTAGAGCCTTTGCTGTTCCCCATCATGATGGCCCCAGGCTTTCTGACCCCAGAGCTTCGGTTCTTCACCCCTCGGCTTCCCCACCTCTCTCGATGCTCTCTGGCCATGTAGGGAAAGGCTGCTCTGTGCTAACAGACTTTTCATACGTTACGTCTAATCTTCGCATCCATCCTGCCGGGTAGGCATTATTATTCCTATTTCACGGAAATTAGGGCTTGAAGAGGTTAAGTTAACTTGACCAAAGTCACAGAGCTAATTAAGGAAATAATAGGTGTGCGGTTCAAACCAGTTGCTCCTCCCTCCAGGCTCTGCATTCTCTCCACCACACTGCAGGGGACTGTCTGATTCCTTTAGGGTGGCCTCTGTAGCTTCTTATAGTCTGTTGCCAACCTGTCTTTTCACTACGTGCGTTCCATTCCATTATGAAATCATGCCACCCAACGTTTGCTCGCCCTGTTCCTTTTGCCTGGAGTGTTCTTCCCTGCCCAACTAGGACTCCTACGACAGGGACTCCTGTCTTGCTGATAATACCCTGCGTGGAACCTGCAAACAGCAGGACAGGGAGGCCATTTGCATTTTGTCTCCACCTCAAGGAGCCTTAAAATGATGCATCTCCTCTTGACCCTTCTACTGTGATTTTGCATCATGAATGTAACATGTAACCAACATACATGTCTACCTTTCTGCTAGGTGGCATCTTTGAGGCCAGGTGTCATCCCTTTCTCCTATTTCTGTCTTTTGTGTCCAGGGCATTGTGAAGCCAACAGCAGATGTTCAGTAGATATTTGTTAAACAGGTGAAGGGCAGACAAGGAGGCAAAGGTGGGGAAAGTCATCAAACTATACCACCTGAGGGAGCTCGGTGGGGCTAGGGTGCACAGAACAGTCAGGGATTCAGGGATGTCTTTACCTCTAGGGAAATGTCCACTGTTTGGAAATTTCCAGAAGGAAGCCAAGAGTTAATGATTATCCTAATGATCTAATCTAGCTTGTCCATTTTGCTCCCCTCCCAGGTTTTTGTTTCCTTGTGTTTTTATTTTATTCAATATGCTTTGCTAATAACCTCCTGGTAAAAAGCCCGTGGACCCTATGTCCTCCAGCATGGACTTCATAAATAAGATGTAGTTGGGAGAGAGCCTGTGAAAGCTGTGGACTTCAGGACTTTCACAGGACTCGTGAGCCTTCAATGGTGGCAGCTGTGGGGATGCAGAGGTTGTTCTTATGCGGTGAGGCAGAATCTTTCAGAATGGAAACAGATGCCAAGGGAAACTTCTTCCCCGATGGAAGTTAATTCTTTAACCATTAAATTGGGGTCATCATACTAAGTAAACGGTTTTTGGACTCTTAAGGTTTAAATCACTTGGCACAGCTGGTAAAAACAAAACAAAACAAAACAAAAAACGGCGAGGCGGGAGGATCCGGGATGGGCAGGTGCGCTGCGTGACGGGAAGGGGGCCTCCTGGGTGGTTTCCATCAGCACTGGCGTTGAGATTGCATTTTGCACCCCACAGGTGAGCGTCCTTACCACCCTGGAGCGGAGGTTCAACCTCCAGAGCGCCGACGTGGGCGTGATCGCCAGCAGCTTCGAGATCGGGAACCTGGCGCTCATCCTCTTCGTGAGCTACTTCGGGGCGCGCGGGCACAGGCCACGCCTCATCGGCTGCGGAGGCATCGTCATGGCCCTGGGCGCGTTGCTGTCGGCGCTGCCTGAGTTCCTGACCCACCAGTACAAGTACGAGGCGGGCGAGATCCGCTGGGGTGCCGAGGGCCGCGATGTCTGCGCCGCCAACGGCTCTGGCGGGGACCAGGGGCCCGACCCGGACCTCATCTGCCGCAGCCGGACCGCTACCAACATGATGTACTTGCTGCTTATTGGGGCCCAGGTGCTCCTGGGCATCGGTGCTACCCCCGTGCAGCCCCTGGGCGTCTCCTACATCGACGACCACGTGCGGAGGAAGGACTCCTCGCTCTACATAGGTAAGGAGTTGCCCCACAGCCAGGGGTGCTGTTCCCTTTTGGTTGATTCTGTGTCAGTAAACAGGGCATGTTAACAGAAGAAGAAAACGTGGGCCCCTGCAGTTTTAATTTTCCCGGAGCACTGGTTCTCAGACTTGGCTACACATCTCGGGTGTTTTGGAAAATGCTGATGTCTGAGTTGCACCTCCAGAAATTACGGGGTAGTTGGTCTGGGGTGCATCCTGGGCACATAGTTTTTAAAAAGCTCCCCAGGTGATTCCAATGTGCAGCAGAATTTGACCTCTGCTGTGCTAGAGCCTCAGTAAACCTTGAGTGGGAAGCCGTGGTCAGGGGAAGTTTTATGTTTATTTATTTGCCTTTTTGTGTGTGTTTGGACTTTGGGCTATTCGGCATTAGCCACGAGGAATACTTGGGGATCTACACATCGGAAACCCTGTTTTTAATCATCAAAATGATCTCCTGGTCCTTGTCCTATTGAAGCTCAAAGAGAAAGGGGATTGCATGCCCAGCATTTGGTATTATTCAACGTTGGTAACGTTCCGTAATTTTTTTTTTTTTCCTGTCACGGGGTATGCACTGGAACTGCATATTTGGGAAGAAATAAGGTACATGTGAACTTTGAAAAAATGTTTTGTGCTGTAATGATTTCTGCTGCTATTTTGTACTGGGAGGATGGAAGCCATTTGCAGGTGTTGGGTTAAGAAACATGCAAGTGGTGAATTATACTTACAGCAAACGTGGCTCCTTAGTCACTGCTTTTAGGCACTGCTGCGTGGTCATTTGTCGGGTGAGGGCTGGCCTGCCGAGCATCTCCATTTCTTGTTTACCGAGTTTAATTTTGCAGTTGGATTGTATGACATGACCCCAGTCACTGGGTGCTAAGCTCTGAAAAAATCATATCCACCCACGGAAGCTTTGTGCTTCCCAAAAGCTGTGTGCCTTGGAGTATAAAGTTAATTATAATACGAAGTTTAGGTTAAAATAGAATTTGATAAGAATTTTTCAAAAAGCTTCCTATCTAACAAGTTTCCACCATACGCTGCCCAAGCTTTCTGAGACAGGAGGGTTCAGAGCAGCTACACACCTGAATGCTAATTTTCCTCTGTGACTTTCTGTCCCAACTGTGGCGTAGATGACTTTGTTGAATAAATATGTCGTATGTCTCAGCCCTCTGTGAACAGGCTCTAGGAAAGAAAGGTGGAGAATATGTATCTCCCCATCCAAGGGATGAAGCACCTGTGGACCTGCCTAGGGAACACAAAGTAGAAGAGAAGATTGCTCAGGCCGAAGATGGCTAGTCGCTTCTCCCTGTGGTTAGGGGTTTCCATAATTGTGTGTGAAGGTGGGCACAGTGGGGAGAGGGGTCTAAGGAAATCATTTACATTTTGATGCTTTTAAGGCTTCAGTGAAAGCCCCTCCTCGTGAGTCTGTTGCAGACCAGGAGGCGGGCCACAGCACGTAGCCAAAACAGTCTCTGCAGGTCCATCTGGGCCATTGGTCTCTGACCTGACTGATATCACTCTAGGACCCTAGGATAGATGTTTTTTGGTAGCAGTAACAGCAAGTAGATAAATCAGGGCACATGGAAGGAAATGGGGAGTGAAAAGCTGAGTTCTTGTCTCTGATGAGGAAATCAAGTAGAAAAGTGTCTCCGCAGAATGCCTCCTGCAGTCACACCAGTGGTAAATCACCTCTGCTTGGGGGCCCCTGCCTGGAGCATCAGGCTCAGAGCCCTCTTCCAGAAGTCCACCCTGATGAGTTAGGCTGTGGTATTTCCTGGCACTGGATGGGGGCTGGGCTGTCGGTTCAAAGCTTTAGGATGTGGACTCATTTGGGTTTTGTGGGAGGTGGAGGCTTGGGCCACAGGGCTGACCATACCAGGCACAGGCCCTTCTCTCTTTCTGAGACCTTGTTTCTGGGATTTACGGTGAGTCTTTGGTAGGAGGCAAGTCTCAACCAAATTTCTAATTGGGCATCCTTTTCCTCTATGATAGTTCAACATTCACAGAGTTGGGAGTGTCTTTTTGTGTGGTGTGTGGGCATCTTGGTGGCATCTGGCCAAATTCCAAAACATGACAGTACAGGACTGTGGAGACGGCCTTCCTGAGTGCTTCTGAACTTGTTTCCTGGGTCTGTGTTCACGGGGAGCAACAGAGAGCAAGCTTTCTGCACAGATCGGCCTCGGTAGGTGGCCTTTTATTCCATGCATGGTTTGAATTCTCCAGGAATGATTTTAAAAGACCATGCACATGCAGAGCATAACTGGTTCAGTCATTGATTGTACAGGTCATAAAAAGTGTTTGTGATCACGAGACTATTTTAGCATTTATCTCCTCTAATAGGGAGCTAGTTTCTGAAGCCACTTAATTTGTCTTCGGGAAGTATTTGGGGGAGCCTGCTGAATGGGGCTGGTATGACTTATGACCTCTTAACTCCCTGCAAGAGAAAGACAGTCTGAAGGGACTGGTGCTGGGACTGTGGGTGTTGATGGTATCCGTTGGGGTGGAGTAGCATGTGCGCCCCTTGGTTCCAGCTCTTGCAGAGCTGGTAAGAGAGAGAGGCCCATAGCTAGCCATCTGATCATATGCCTGACATGTGAGTGTAAACTGGAGATCGAAAGGTTTCTAAATCTTGCACGTGTGAAGCACAGGTTGTTCACAGCTGCTCCTTTCCTGTGGGTGTAAGCAGGGAAGGGGATGATAACCATGCAGCGCCCTGGCCACAGGCCACTGGTGACAAGCCCTGCCCCTGGGTCACCAGCTGGGTGCCTTCGGCACAACTATGGCCATGTCCTAGACCCCCTACAGCTAGAGGGAAAGGGAAGCATTCCATATTAAATCAAGCTGGTATTTTCCACCCAAGTGACTCTTTGCTTCAGCCTCTTGTGGCTGAGTCACTGCCAAACTCCTGGATTCCTTGATGGTCATTCACAAGGGGCTTCTCCTGCTGGCACTGTTCTCTGGCCATTCCTGCCCAGCCTGGGGAGGGAGCCAGGGGAGCTCATTACCAGGGGACAAAACTCACACGGCTCTGCTGGCAGGCTTTTCAGGACCACACAATGTGGAGCCAAGCCTCACAGCGTGGCTGGCCGGTGACCCGTGGGTGGCACGTGGCATGCCTTCTTCCCAGAGAGACTGATGGAGCAGAGTGGCAGTGGGAACCGTTTGATATGGTGGCGTGAGTGGGGTCCACCAATCGACCCTCTGGGAATTACTCGTGCTGTTAACCCATGTTGTGACCTTCCATGAGCTCAGTTTTCTTAGCTGCCCTGTTTCTCCGAGTTCAAAGCACAGCCCGTTGTATTGTAGGCAAGAGTAAGTAGGCTAATGTAATGGACTCGCTGGGTCCTTTCATTAGATTGCTGTGGCAATTGGTTGGTGCCTTGTTTTGTCTTTTTTTTTTCCTTTGGGGAGAAAAAAGCTCCAAATGAGAGTGGTAAGGATTTTTTTTTAAAAATAACTTTATTTCTAGTTAAAAAGTATTACATGTTCACTGTTGACAACTTTGGAAGTATAGAAAAAGGATCATTGAAGAATAATTACCCTTAGCTTTATGCTTATATAAAATCCGTTTTTCTGCATCGGTATGCTTTTCTACACACACAAAAAATGTGTTTATAATAAATAATGTTTTGCTACTGTATTCCTCTCTTAATATTTCATGAACATTTCCCCATGTCACTAAATATTCTTTCGGTAATATTCTTTCTGCATACGAATATTCCCTTGTGGATCTATACTGTAATATTTAATGCCCTCTATCATTGGACATGGGTTTGTTTTTCCTATTTTACTGTTATAAACGAAGCAGACAGGTGATCTGTGCTTCTGAAAGGTTAAGTAACTTGTCTAAGATAATGAATGGGGCTGAGCCCTGGGTATGAGAGTGATGTTTTTTCCAGGTACATCTGGGATCTGTGACAAGGCTGGGGTGGGTGGGGCTGGGTGCAAAGGGCTGGTGGATACTCCAGGGGGTCAGGTGCAAGTAGGGGCATTCTGCAAGACAGCCTGAATTCTTTGGGAAATAGATATCAGAGGAGTCAGGAAGGTGAGAAGAGAGCCGTGTGTCTCAAATCCAAGGGGAGAGGTGCGATGGGAATGGAGAACGGGTGTGAAGGCAGAATAGAGAGTTGGGAGGAGAAAGAAGGGGGGGGCCTGGCTAACAATTCACATCAGGGTTCTGGAAGGAGGTTGTGCCCCTGTTTCATGGTGCTTTAAGTAGAGATCAGCACAGATCAGAGCTGGTGGATTCCGTGTTCTGCTCACCTCTCACCAGAACTGAGGACAACATACCCTCACTTCGCTGTTCCTATCATGTGGAATCATGATAGCCATTAGGAAATTGCCCTTATGTTGCGTTGGAAATCTGTCTTCTTACAACTTTCCACACACTGTCTCTGGTTCTGCCCTCTGGGTCCACTTTGAGAAACTGTGATCCCTCTTCCACATTTGGTAACTCCACAGCTGGTGGAGCACCAGCCTCTCATGGGCAGGGAAGGTCACCTAAAATTTGACTCTTATGTGCTGGGACCTCCGTTCCTTACTTGATGCAGTTTCCTGCCACACAGCCACCGTTTCCCTCTTTACGAGGGATGCTAAGGCTGGAGGGCTTGTTACTAGGGGACAGAAACAGGTGAATGGGGCATGCAGGATTTGGGTACTGTATTGCTTTGCTAGGGCTACCATAGTATAACACCACAGACTGAGTGACTTAAACAATGGAAATTTATTTTCTCACAGTTATGGAGGCTGGAAAGCCAAGATCAAGGTATCAGAGTTGGCTTCCTCTGAGGCCTCTTTCCTTGGCTTGCAGATAGTGCCTTCTCCTCCTGTGTCTTCACACAGGCTTCCTTCTGTGTGCACGTATCGCTGGTGTCTCTCTGTGTGTCCTAATTTCCTCCTCTTACAACGACACCAGTCAGATTGGATTAGGGTCCACCCATATGATCTTATTTAACCTCAACTACCTCTTTACGGCTCTATTTTCAAATAAGTCACATGCTGAGGTACTGGGAGTTAGGGCTTATATATATGACTTGGGGGGGCGGGGGACATGATTCAGCCCATAACAGGTACCAAGAGGACCAGTACCAAACAAGCTGAGACTCCTGCCTCTTTTGTCCTAACTTTTCAATAAGGAACTTCATTGTCATGTTTGTTTTTTTTCCAAGTACTCAAGGAATTATTTGAGGATGTAGTTTTTAAAAATGTTTTATTTTGGCACAATTGTAGAAACACAAGTTGTTGCAAAATACAGGGAAGTTCCCTGTACCCCTCATCCATTTTTCCCCAATGGTGACATCTTGCATCACTGTAGTACAGGATCAAAACCGGGCAGTGGGGCTTCCCTGGTGGCACAGTGGTTAAGAATCCACCTGCCAATGCAGGGGACACGGGTTCAAGCCCTGGTCCAGGAAGATCCCACATGCTGTGGAGCAACTAAGCCCATGCACCACAGCTACTGAGCCTGTGCTCTAGAGCCCACGAGCCACAACTACTGAAGCCCGCGTGCCTACAGCCCACGCTCTGCAATGAGAAGCCACCATAATGAGAAGTCCGTGCACCACAACAAAGAGTAGCCCCCGCTAGCCCTAACTAGAGAAAGCCTGCGTGAAGCAACAAAGACCCAATGCAGCCAAAAATAAATTAATTAAAACCAAAAAACAAACAACAAAAAAACAGGCAATGGACATGGGTACAATTCATGGGGTTTATTCAGATTTTATCCATTTTATGTGCACTCATTTGTGTGTTTCTGTGTGTGTATAGTTCTGTGCAGTTTTATTACATGTGGATGATGATGTTTTAAAAATGCAGAATGGGATCAAGGTGAAAGCAGATTGTGTTGAGTCATGTGAGTGTCTGGCAGACAGATATGCATGTGATACCAACACACACGTGCATACACACACACACAGGAAGATATGGAGACAGAGAGGAGGCTGTAGGTAGAGCAGGGGCCAACTAGAAGAAGGGGATTCTTGGAGGAGGGCTTCTGCCTTCCCCAGAATGGAATCCTCGCAGGGTACCCAAATACACAGAGCAATTCCTCCAAGCCGGGAGGCACATATGTTAGACATGAACGTGTCACACTTTTCTTTATCACTTCTGTTGAAACCCAGTGGAGACCTCCACATTCCAGTTAATGATGCAAAGAGAATTATTCTCAGATTTCATCTGCCAAATGTTTGTTTAGCACAAAGGTCACTAATACCAGGCAGCAACCAAACAGAACTAAATTTCTCTTCAGAGCCCTGGGAGCCCGGAGTTATTTTGTTTCTGATGAGTTTTTATTTTAACTTGACATTGGGGAAAACTGTGTTTTAACTCTCCAAAGAGTGTGGGTCGGGTATGGATCAAATACACTGTGACTGCAGTTCATCTGAAAAAATAATTAAAAAGCCATCCCTCGTGGGAGCAAGCACAGCTCATTACATTCTTGCAACTCCATTGATATTGAAGTTTCCCTTGTTAATTTCTTTTTTTTTTTTGTAAATAAATGAGGCTGTAAAACGTCAATTTGTTTTGTCTGGGTTCCAGTCCCTCTCCCCAGCAGCTGGTCACATGCCATTTGCAGTGTGTTTTAGCAACTTGCTAGGAGACATGCGTGTGGCTCTTATCTGGCACTTCCATATTGCCCGGGCTGGTGGATGTTTCTTATTCATTTTCAGCCGCTCATAATTCATGCCCCTTGATTCATGGAATCACTGCTGTGCTCACTGCCTCGGTGACCTTGGGCAAGACTCTATAGAGCTTGGGCTCTGGAGTCTGACCATCTTGAGATTCAAATCCTAGCTCCTCCACAGACCTGCCCACCAGGATTTCGGACACGTTTTCAGTTGACCTGAGCCTGTTTCCTTATCAGTAAAATGAGCCTGGAATCTACCAAGCGAGGCTTCGCCGGGACATTAGGTATCACGTTGTGGTGGGGGTCAATTAAACGCAGTCCTGTTCATCTTTGTGGTCATATCAACTCCATTTCCAAATGTAGAAACGGAGGCAGGAATAAGCGATTGACTTAGTTAAATACACGGGCAGGTCTTTTGACAAGAGTGGTTGGATCTTGATTTTCAGCCTGTGATGCAATCCATCCAGTAGATCTGAGAAGCAACCTCTTCCATCTTGAATTAGATCAGCAGGGCTCTTACTTGCCTGCACACCCCTTCCTGCGGCTCATCTCAAAGTACAGAAAGTGCTAGAGGTGTCCCAAGCAGCAGGCGATCTGGTTTGTATTAAGTCGGAGGCACCCCACAGTATGGCCATTGCCCCAGTGGGATATATTTATTGGCTTTCTGGGTTCCAGCACATTGCTTCTTAATTTGCTTCTTAATATTAGTTCAGTTTTTGAAAGAATGTCTTCTCATTTTAGTCAAATTGGGAAAAACAAAAACAGAATAAGAAAACATAAATAATTTGTAAGCAGATACCTATAGAAAATTATCGTCAATGTTTAGGTCTATTTCATTCCAGCCTTTTTTGTTTGTATTTACTTTCACCTAGTTAAGACCATACTCTAGGTAAACCTGCTTTTTATCAATGATAAACCTTTCTGTGTATCATAAACAGTAAACATCACTTTAGATGACTGCATACTATTTTGTCAATCTAGAAAATCTGGAATGAGTTCATTGGACATTTAGGTGATGGAGATGTTTGTGACTGTAGAGCTTCATCCACATTTACTAAAGCTCACGTTAGTGTGGATAGATTCAGTGGGAGCTGGAAACCAGCCTGTTGGCTTTACTGGGGCTTCTTCCAGAAGATGAATGCAGGGCGTCATGAAAAGAGGCTTTGGGCCGGGCTGTGAGCCTTGGTGCCCTCGTTTTGCAGCCCTCTCCCACCTCTGCTCAGGGTAGCAATCCTAAGTCCTGCCAGGGCTCAGCTAGCAAATGAGGAAAGCAGGCTTTGTGGAGGCTGGGAAACCAAAGGGCCTTGCCATGTCCTCAGCCATTGTTGCCCTGTGGGAACTCAAAGTCAGTCTTGCCAGATCTTCTGATTTTTAAGAGAGGCTGGAAATGCGTATTTTTCAAGTGGAGTGAATTGCCTTCTCCTTGCAATTGTCTCCTAAACCCTCCGTGGCTCAGCGATCACAGAAGCCAGCTTGAACACATCAGTGCCTTGCTCTTTGCAGTTTTTGCTCCAGACCATCAATTTCAGATGGCATTCACCTTTTGAGTAGCAAATAAATTCAATAAGAAAGGAAAAAAGGAGGGAAGGAAAGCAGTTGCACATCATGAATGCCACAAACAGGATAAGTAGCGTGATCTGCTGTGATTCTGAATGATACGCATTTGCTTGGGGAAGGGGGTAGGGCGCTTTCCCAAACTCAGGACACAGTGGCAGAAATGAGTGGAGGACAGCTGCTGAGCCGGCCTCCCAGTGTGCCGTCCTGGCTGAGGCTTTGCTCCTGCCTCATAAGAATGGGAACTGCAGTATGGAATGGAAAGGAAACCATTTCTCCCAGCTAAGCATGGGGGGCAGAGGAAGAAGAATCCTCCTGAGGGTTCCCTGAAGGGAGCATGGGAATGCAGAAACTGATACCATTTGGAGCTGATTGAGGCCTGTGGGTGTTTACTGTGTGTGAGAGAGCATCTTTGCTCAGGGATTTTAGAACACAGCATCATAATGTGTGATAGGAAGAAAGACCAGAGGCCCAGGCTGACCTAGAGAAGATTCGTGGGGAAGGTGAAGATGCATGTGAGGGAATTTTCCTTCCATAAGCTCCTCTAAGTCTACTGTTCGTTACTTCTTTACTACCAGCCCTTTACTGCACCTGACTAGTGAAACCACACCCATTCTATTTTTCTTTTCAATTGTAACGCAAGTATTATGCTTAAATGAAAGATTTTGAGGTATTTTCCTGAATAGCATGCAACCTTTTTTTCTTCAGTTATTTCTAAACTATTTATTTCTCCTTTCTTACAATAGTATTGGCTTTACTTCCTTTTTTCCTTTCACCCGCAAGAAGCTTTCTGTGAGAGCAGACACCATGAAGGGCTTGGTTTCTGTAGAGGATTGTGACTTGCTATTGTTAGATTAGGGATTACTATAGGGAATGTCCTTCCTCTTCAGTGGGAAGTGAGTTCTTCATTGCTAGAGAATTCTTTAGTGTTAAAATGCCTCACGTAAGAGTCTTTTTTGTGGATGTTTGGCTTTTATCTGTCCAGAACCTCATTGTTTTCATTGGGAAACTGCCTCTCCCCATCCCAGGTGGTTCTTGTGGGCTGCAGAGATGATCATGTGGTCCAGGCATGGCCAATCATGACACAGAGAAAGGCTGTGGTCTGCAATGAATGGCCCAAGGAGTGAGGCAACCAGAGTCCACCATGAGGTTTGAAAAATGGACTGGAGGGCTGGGGCAGGGAGAGAGAGATCACTTTCTCCTCTAGGACTGCTAGCTCTAACACCTCTGAATGCCCACAGATTCCAGTGTCCATCTTTGTTTTCACATGCAATAAACTTGATCTAGGAATGAAGACAGCAAAGGAAAGTAGACCAGGGGGAAAGAGAGGGCAAGAGGGCTCCCTGGATCCAGCTATGCCTGAAGCTTGCATCCCAATTAGCATTCCCCTTAGAATCCCCTTGAGCACATAAATTATCCTTTCCAGCATTTGCAGTCAAATGCTGTAGATTAGGATCCTGCCTAATGAGGCTTAAATGTCCAGTCATGTCATGTCAGAGTTGGACTGGATTGCTTTCCTCTTGAGCTTTGACCAGGCGTCTTCCAACAAGGATGAGTGTTTCTGTCCGCATGTAAGGCAGGTGTCCAATGGTCAAAACACTAGCTTGTTCATAATATCAAGGTATTCTAAAGGACTAATCAACTCGTGGCCCTATATAGCCAATAAAAGGATTAGGTGTAAAGTTCTGGTTTAGTTCTTCATTTCTTTATTTCATAGACTTTTAAGATGAAGGATAGGGACCCAGAGGCCAAAAGTAATGCCCCCTCCACTTTCTCCCTACCCACCCACCCACCCCCAAAAAACAAGTCAAAGTATTTCAAAATAAATAGGCTTTGTGCAGGAACAGTAAGTGTTTAGTAACGAATTTCTTATGTGGGCAAGAGAGTGTTGAGCATGTGAAACTTATTCAGTGGTGCTGTTTATTGAATGGAAAAAACATAACCAACCCTGGCTTCTTTACATGGCTGCGCTCACCAAAGCTACCTTTGCTCCCTCTAACGGCTTCAGTGTCAGGAATGAATTAGCTAAATGAATATGTTCCAATCCCAGCTCGGCTTTCCCATTTCATTTTTCCCAAGCCGTGTATGTGTGGTGTATGTGTGGCGTGTGTGCGTGCGTGTGTTTATTTTTGCCCACATACAGATAAAATCTGAAGATACTAAAGCATTAGGTGGCTCATGGACACTCATAAAAACGTTCTTTTATTGCTTTCTAATTTTTAAAATTTTTATTTTATATTCGAGTATAGTTGATTAACAATGTTGTGTTCGTTTCAGGTGTACAGCAGAGTGATTCAGTTATACATTTACATGTATCTATTCTTTTTCAAATTATTTTCCCATTTAGGTTATTACAGAGTATTGAGCAGAGTTCCCTGGGCTATACATAGGTCCTTGTTGGTGATCTATTTTAGACACTCACAGAAACCGAGGTGTAGTCTTGAGAGCTGGGCTTCGTGAATCTGCCTGGAGAATGTCAAGAGAAATTGAGGGCTTCTTAACTGGGCTACTTGAAGCTAAAGGTTTTTGGATGTGCTTTAGGGGGAGGGGTCCACAACCTTTTAAGGTTGTAATGGAGATGTGTGTACACTCTTGTGGCGAAGCTTTCAGTGGATTCTCAAAGAGGTTCATGACCCCAAAAAGGTTAAAACCACTGAAAGTCCGTATGTTGAGCAGACCCCGATGACAGGAGACTTGGGGTGAGATAAACCAAGATAGTCGAGGTGATACGCTGTATGGTGTGACAGATGGCATTTGGGGACTGGAATGTTGTTCACTGCTCAGCCCTCAACTTGCTCTGCTCCCTGGGGTGACACTGTACTTACAACAGGAAGCATTGGAGCATTGCTTAGGCAACTGTGGGTAAGAAGAAGTCAGAATGTGTTCCCAGTGGCACTGGAGACACCCTCTCAGCCCTCGTCCTCCTGTGCTGCTGCCGCCTCCACCCCACCCCCCTAAAAAGTTCCTTGGTGGCTGAAATTTTCCATCCCTACTTTCAGCCTAACCGCGGGTGTTTTGGGTAATATTCAGCAAATTTTTTGTGCTGATTTGAACTGATGCACAGATAGGAAAATCAAAACCTTTTTTTTTTTTTTTTGCTCTAAAAGCAAAAACATTTTAAAAATGCACTTGGATCATTAATAGAGTCTGAACTCTCAAAGTCAAAACTTTCCATGTGTTGTTACTAAGAAAAATTCTCTTGAGGCAATTAAAGGCAAAACGAACAAATAGGCAAAAAGTTGTGAGGGACCCCAAAAAATCATGTGAGAGTGCCGAATCGAAAAAAATTTTAAAAAGATACAAATGAATGCATTTACAAAACAGAAAAAGACTCACAATAGAAAACAAACTGGTTACGAAAGGGGAAAAGGGAGGGGAGGGATAAAGTAGGAGGTTGCGATGAACATATACACACTACTATATATAAAATAGATAACCAACAAGGACCTACTGCTATACTCAATATTGTGTAATAACCTATAAGGGAAAAGAATCTGCAAAAGAATATATATGTGTATAACCGAATCACTGTGCTGTGCACTAGAAACTAACATGATATTGTGAATCAAGTATACTTCAATAAAAAGATTCATCTGAGGACATAAATGAACTTGGCAAACTTTTTATGGGTAAAACATTTATCCCAAAGTTTTTGGGTTTGCTGCATTTGAGAAACCTCCTTAATTGTCTTTACCAATTACCATTGCCTCTTATTTCAGGTATGGGAGGTAGAGGCGTGCTTGGGAGTTGAGCTCATCCTAATGTCTCTCCAAGGAGACATGCTTTTCCCCCTTTCTCTCTAATGTTCTAAGCATGTGATGCAAATGGATGTGATTTCCCACTGCTTCCCTTTTCTGGGCAAGACATTATTACCATAAGCACATTCACAGCTGCCCACCTGCCTTGTGGGTTGTTAATGGAGTTTACAAAGGGAATTTGGATTCCCAGCAAGAGGCCTCATTAACACAGCAAGGATCTAATAGATTCTAAAATTGTGTATGGACACTCACAACCTTTGGAAACCCAGTGGTGTCTATTCTTAGATCTAAGTCATTTCACCTGCCCTGGGCTCGGTCTGTACATTTCCGTCACGGGGGAATAGAACCTTGTCTTGATGGAGTCACATCAACTGTATTGTTTTAAGTTAAGCATTAATGCCTGTGATTCAGGGGCTAAAGACAAGATTCAAAAGCCATCAGGCGGGGCTTCCCTGGTGGCGCAGTGGTTGAGAGTCCGCCTGCCGATGCAGGGGACACGGGTTCATGCCCTGGTCCCGGAAGATCCCACATTCCGCGGAGCGGCTGGGCCCGTGAGCCATGGCCGCTGAGCCTTCGCTTCCGGAGCCTGTGCTCCGCAACGGGAGAGGCCACAGCAGTGCGAGGCCCGCGTACCGCAAAACAAAAACAAAAACAAAAACAAAAGCCATCAGGCAGTATAAAGGACAAAATGTCTCCCACACTGGTGCTTTAATTTTATTCTTTTTAAATACCGCCTTGTTACTAGCCATGAGCAAGTGTTTAATTTTAGGATCCCGTGTTGTCACCAAGAAAATTCAACAGCTGTCTGCTTATTTAGACTAGTGTGTTAAGCACCCATGGGTTTGACTAATGACCACAGTAACAAAATACACTAGCTCTCATTGATGGAGTCTCTGCTGTATGACAGACAGGAAATGGGAGCCTTACATGTGGTTGCCCTTGCTTCCAACTACTAGAGCCCAGAGAGATAGGGGTTGTTATTCTCAGTGTACGCATGAGGAGCCCGAGGCCGAGGGAGGTTAAGCAGCTTGTCCAGGGTCATACAGCTATCAGGTGGCAAGGCCTGGATTATAATCCTGGTCTCCATTACCCCATATCTTCCCCACCATATGTTCCCCTCCCCTGTCCTTAGACACTGTGGTGCCCCACCTGGGTAATATAGGACCCCAACTGTGCTATGCTAAGTATTAGAAATGGCTTAACCCAACTACCTAATTCTTTCTCTTTCTCGCTCTCTTTCTTTGTTTTGTATACAGAATACCGAGAGCTGTGGGTTATTTTAGCAGCAAAGTATGAAATGGTGATGAGTTTTCAGGCCAGGAGAGGTCTGATGGATGCAGGCTGCTCAGGGCCTGGCTTCCCAGTGGGAGTTTTTAAAACTCTCGTCAGATAAAGCTTTCTTCCCACGGAAAAACCCCAGTGACTTGTTTTCACAATCTCCCTGTAGTAGAGTGAGAGAAACACACTCACCAGACTGTTTTGTTTACATTGGAGACCTAGCAGCATTTAATTGGTGTACATTCATCCCTGTTATGCAACTTGGACTTGAGTTGTTTTCACTCCCAGGCTCGGCTCGGCTGACTTGCTTTTCCGTGTAAGTCAGGGAACGACTTTAGAACCTACTAGGCCACAGCTGGGACAAAACTGGTGAGAAGGTAGGATAAGAGAGATTTCATGGATCAGGGATGAACACAGGAGAAAGAAAAAGAACAAATACAGATCAACAAGTCACAGGAAGGTCATTCCCAGGGCCTTGCATCCTGGGAAAATAATCAGCCTCCACAATTGTTCAGCCCAGTGGGGTTGTGAAGGACTTCAAGAATAGAACATCTATGGAAATGAACTGCGTTAACAGGAGAAGGTAGTTACAGGATGGGTCAGAGAGTGGTGGAGCCCTTCTTTAGCCACCGTGGGGGACGTGATGTCCAAGTAGCTGAACACTCTTCCCTGTACAGGCAGACCTCGAAGATACTGTGGGTTCCATTCTAGGCCACTGCAATAAGGCAAATATCGTGATAACGTGAGTTACATGAATTTTTTGGTTTCCCAACACATATGAAAGTTATGTTTATGCTATACTGTGGTCTATTAAGTGTGCAATAGCATTATGTCTAAAAAAACTGTATATACCTTAATAAAAAATATTTTAGTGCTGAAGAATGCTAGCCGTCATCTGAGTCTTCAGCAAGTCATAATCTTTTTGCTGGTGAAGGGTTTGAAATATTGCAAGAATCATCCAAACATGGCAGAGACATGAAGTGAGCAAATGCTATTGGAAAAATGGCTCCGATAGGTTTGCTTGACGCAGGGTTGCCACCTTGAATTTGTAAAAAATGCAACACCTGCAAAGTGCAATAAAGCGAAGTACAATAAAATGAGGTCTTCAAGCCTCACTTTACTGAGATCTTGTTGGTGGCCTGTAGACAGATGACCATTTTTTACTGGTCTGCCTGGGGGAAGTAGAGAGAGGGTTCAGAGGGCAGAAACCAGGTGTGAGTGACCAAGTGTTCAATCTAGGAATCAATTAGGAATAAAGTTGGAAAGTTGGGCAAGTGAGTTCCTCCAGATCACGACTCCAGCTCCATATTTCTAGCTTTTTTTTAATTAAAAGTTTTAATTGTGGTAAAAGAAAGTCATAACATAAAATTTACCGTAATAACCATTTTTAAATGTGCTGTTCAGTAGTGTTAAGTATACTCACGTTGTGCAACAGATCTCTGAAGCTCTTTGATCTTGCAAAACTGCAGCTCTATATCCATTAAACAACTCCCAGCCTCTGGCAACTACCCTACTATTGATACTTTGTCTTTATGGGTTTGACTATTCTAGTTACCTCATGTAAGTGGAATCATGTGATATTTGTCTCTTGGTAACTGACATTTCACTTAGGATAATGTCCTGGAGTTTCATCCATGTTATAGCAGGTGTCAGAATTTCCTTTTTAAAGGCTGAATCATATCCCTTTGTATGCATAGACCACATTTGGTTTAGCCGTTCATTCCTTGATAGACATTTGTATTGCTTCTACTTCTTGGCTATTGTGAGTAATGCTGCTATGAACATCTGTGTGCAACCTGTTTCTGGCTTGTTAAATGACATCTACTTGGGTGTCAGGCTCAGCTTAAGGCCAAAATTCAACTCCTTAATTTCCTCCCAAGTTTGCTTTGTCATTGACTTACCATATTCTTTCCCTCCCACCCCCTGCATTTAAAAGCGACCACCTCTTACTGGTCATGACTCCTGAAGATCCCTTGTGTCTGGCTCCCAGTTCCCTCTACATTCACTGCCCCAAAGACTCTCAGCCCTTCTCACCTGGACAATTATGTCTACTTCTTTTGAGTCTCACTGTGTCCAATCTGGCATATTTCCAAATGGTCTCCATGGTGCTACTGCTCCAAAGCACGTTCTGTAAGAACCTGGAGAGATGTGCATTTTTCTGGAGGCTTTGTTACAAAAGTTCCAAGCCATCTGCATGGAATTTAATAGGATTTTCTTACATTCCCAGTGAATAATAACAATATGTTTATATGTATTAATATAATGCATGTGTCTAAGATAATAGTACTGTAATTTTTGAGATACTTAAAATAATTTGACTGCTTTTTCACAAGTAGAGACATGTTTAATTCAATTGTCTACATTTTATTTACACACTCATTGATTTAACAAACATTGGTTGAGAACTTACCATGTGTCAGTCAAGGTGCTGGGGACCCACGGAGGAATCAGTCCCAGTACCAGTCTGTAAGAGTAGTGATAACATCGGCAAACATTTATATGCACTTTCTGTGTGCCAGAGACTGGCGAAGCTCTTTAGTATATTATCTGGTGTGATTCCCAAAATAATCTTTTAAATTTCATTGTCTGCATTTTATGGGAGGAAATCAGGACACAGATTGAGTAACACGCCCAATAAGAGACAACGTGGAGATTTGAGCCCGGGGGGGTTCTTTCTCCAAGGAAGGTGTTCCCAGCAAACTCTATCAGCAACTGTCATGAAAAGCAAGAGCTTGAAAGATAGGGCAGGATGAAACACCAGACTAGTAGGAAACTGCACCCACAGTTGTATATGTGGAGTGGGGAAATATTGACCAGATGTGCTCAGGAATATTTTACAAGCATGAGTAGTGACTCAGTGCCTTGCAGAAAGACAGGCTATCTTCCCAGCCGTGGCTGCTGTTAGAGCCTTGCCTGTTCTCAAAGCAAGGACTTGTGTAAACTCTGTGTCTCATAGGTGTCAAATGCTGTTCCCTGATGTGATGCATTATCCAGGAAAGGAAATAACATTACAAAGCCTCTCACCCAGACTCAGAAAGGAAGGTGCTGTCTGAACTGGCTCTCTGGATGGCTGGGAGAAACAGTTTCGGAACTTGGTAGTGTTTACAGCTGGGCAGGTGGTGTTGACTTCTTATGAATCATGGAGACCAGCCCGAGAGGGACCGCCTAACCCTGTGTGTGTGTGTGTGTGTGTGTGTGTGTGTGTGTGTGTGAGATGATGAAGGGAGAAAGTGGAGATTGTTATTCATCACACCAAAGACAAAGCATGTTCTTTTTTTTTTTTTTTTTTGGCTGTACGCGGGCCTCTCACTGCCGTGGCCTCTCCCGTTGTGGAGCACAGGCTCTAGACACGCAGGCTCAGCGGCCATGGCTCACGGGGCCAGCCGCTCCGTGGCATGTGGGATCTTCCCGGACCGGGGCATGAACCCGTGTCCCCTGCACTGGCAGGCGGACTCTTAACCACTGCGCCACCAGGGAAGTCCAAAGCATGTTCTTTTATGGAATCATTTCACTTCTGTTGGAGATGACCAAGCAAATAGTCCATGAGCATTAAACTTTTAAAGTCAGGATGGAAGATTAGTCTCCACAGCTTACCGTCTGCAGTGGTGAGGACTTAGAAAGCTGTGGGTGGTAGGCAGCTCCACTGGGAGAGTGCACACCATATGCTGGGCCCTGAGCTCAGTGTTGCCCTTATGTTCCTCATTTTATCTTAGTCATGACCATTTTACAGCATAGGAAACTGAGTCTCAGCAGAATGAAGTATCTTGTCCAAAGTCATACCTCTTGGTAAGTGAGTGATAAGATTTGAGCACAATGTCTACAAATTGTGTCTGACCCTACAATTGAGATTTTACAGAATAACTGATTTTTTTTTATTATGGGAAATTTGAGTCCTATCTAAAAGTAGAAAGGATAGTTGAGGTACTTCCCTGGTGGTCCAGTGGTTAAGACTCCAGACTTCCAATGCAGGGGGCCGGATTCAGTCCCTGGTCGGGGAACTAAGATCCCACGTGCAGAGTAGCCATAAAAAACCAAAAAGATAGTTGACTGAACCTAAGTGTGCCCATCGCCCAATCATTATCAACACATGCCCTTTCTTGTTTCATCTGTATGTACCTCTACCCAGTCTCCTCTCTCTTTGATTATCTCAGATATATTGCTTCAGAAATTTTCAGATGTATCATTTTTGGGGCAACTATTTAGTATTTATTTGTAAAAGGTAAGACCTCTTTAAAAACATAATCACAATATCATTGTCACGCCTTAAGAATTAATAACAGTTTCTTAATATCAACAAATACTACTCAGTGTTCAAATTTCTGCAGTTGTCTCAGATAAAACTGTTTCATCAGATCCCCAAAGCTCTATGCTTTGCAGTTAGTTGCCTTGTCTCTTAAATATCTTTTAAATCTATAGGTTTTTCTCTCTTTCTTCCTACCAGATAAAGAAACTGGATCATTTCTCCTGCAGTTTTATACAATCTGGCTGATTCTTTTTAACATGTTCTTCTGTCTCCTACTAGCATTTCTTGTAAGTTTGTTGTTAGAGCTAGAGGATTGAGCAGATTCAGGTTATTTTATTTATTTATTTAGGCCAAAAAACACTTCTAGGTGGTGATGTCTACTTCCATTACAAGACACATGGTGTCTGGTCCTCTCTTCCTATGGTGTTGACAGCCATTGTTGATCATGGCCTTGATAGTGGTAACATTCAAATTCTAGCATTCCTTCTTCATTTATTACTTCTATTAAGAGAATGTTCCTTATTCCAACTGTTTTATTATCCTGAGGTAGTACTGGAATAAGAAAAGCAGGAACTCTTTGAGTTCCCGGACCCAGTTCCAACGTGTGCATGTGGAGCCTTCCCCACACCAACAAGCAGTTCTGGTGTCCAAGAAATCAACTCAATTCTGACTCTGTCTACCCGGAGATAGAATCAGATTCCACAGGTAGAGGGCTCAGTCCCGCAAGACCTCCCTCCATTTCAGATGTCATTTGCACCTTTGCTTCTGACTGAAGCGTATAAATCATAGATTCCTATGACCCCCTCCTTGGTTCCATTAATTTGCTGGAATGGCTCACAGAACTCAGGAAAACCCATTTACTCAACTAGATTACCGATTTATTTTACAAGGATATTAAAGGATATGAATCAACAGCCAGATGAAGAGATACATAGGGCGAGGTCTGAACAGAGGAGCTTGGGGCCCAGCACAGTGGCACACGGAAGCATTATGGTTCCCCAACATAGGAGCTCTCTGAAAAAGGAACCAAAAAGTTGTCCTTTTGGGCTTTTATGGAGGCTTCGTTACATAGTCATAATTGACTAAATCATTTGACAGTGGCACTGATTCAACCTCAGGCCCCTCTCCCCTACCCAGAAATGGCGGTGGAAGGGGTGGGACTGAAAGTTTCAACCTTCTAATCACCTATCACATGGTTGGTTCTCCTGGCAACCAGCCCCACCTGGGGTGGGATGAGTAGTCACTTTCATTAACATAAACCCAATTGTGATGGAAAGGACTCGTTATGAATAACAAGACACCCATTTCACCTTTGTGGAATATGTATTTCTTATAAATCATAATATAAGAATGATTATCAAAAATAATTCAAGATTTTTTTTTCTAGTTCTTTTTGTCCTTAAGGTATATCCTATTAGGGATATATAGGGATATATATATATTACTGTGTTTAAAAATCATTAAAATGGCTTCTCTCTGTGTGGTTAGGACTCTAATTCAATGAGCAGTTAAACTTATTCCATGTTGCTTTTGATTTTTATAGATTAATTCTTAAAATATAAGTTTTTATAATTATGTAAACTACATGGTTTCAAAGTCAAATCTACGAAACAGGAATATTCTGAGAATTCTAACTTCTGAAACCAGTCACTTCTATCTATACCTTCCCTCACCTTCAAGGTAGCCATTTTCTTTGTTTGTTTTAGGTTTTTATTTTTCTGTATTAAAAATGTAACCAAATACACTTATGTGTTAACATCTCCTTTTTCTTGAATAAAATGTAACTAGTCTATACATTTTCTCCACCTGACTTTACTTGACAATATATGCTGTAAGTAAAGGAACGTTGCATTATATGAAGGCTTAAGATGATTAGCATTATGTAGAGGCATAGAATCATTGAATTTTGAGAGCTGGTGGTAATAATAGCAAATGCTCGCGTGGCGTTTACTCTGTGCTATGCTCTGTTCTAAGTGCTTAACATAAATTCACTCAGTAATTCTCATCATAATCATCCTCTGGGGTATGTAGTATTATTGTCCCCATTCTACAGATGAAGAAACTGAGGCACAGGGAGGTGAGTTAGGTAACTTGCCCAAAGTCTCAGAGCCGGTGGGTGGCAGATTTGAATGTGGGTGTCTGCTCTCATATACCACATTTTGCGTTAGAATTGCCGGAGTCTGTTTTTCTGGTTATTTCTGAGTGAGGAAGCTGTAACTCCTGGTCAGTTAACAGTCCAACTGCCCATGTGCCCAGCCCCTAGATTTATTACTTTTTCAAATGGTCACTAGCTTGCCTTGAGCTCCTTGTCGAGCCTAGAATTTGGTTCTAAAAACTTAGCCTGTTACTTCATGGATGCTCAGAAGACATGAGATGCCTGGGTCAGAGATAAAGGATTTATTCCTCCTGGCACAATAATCGGCATGTTGTGACTGTTTCCTTGCCCCTGTCAGTGCCACAGGGGTGATTTGGAGGGCCGGATGGATGGATATCTGCTCCTGAGGTGAGTTGTGTTACAGGAGACGAACACTGCATTTAGGGAATCCACTGCTTTTCTAGCAAGCAGTAATAAGCAAGCTTATTTTTGGTCTTAGGGGGAGAAGTTTTCTCCTTCATCAAGGTTGCTTGCTGAGAAATGGCTGGGTAATAAATGGCCTTGCCTTCTTCTCACAAACGGAAGATGTGTAGGAGCGTAGAAAGTCATCAGGGACTGTTTCTCTCAATACTTCTTTGTACCTGTCTTATTGGCTTTAGAATATAGAGTCAAGTGGGTACCCCATACCATTTCTTTGACAAACTACGGCTTTTTAAGACATTTGCCAATATTCTATGACATAGTAACTCCAGGTTTTGTAGTTACCAGATTCTAACTATAGTAGAAAACAAAAAAACCCAAAAATCCAGTGAGATCCCTTTTGAAGGCCACCCTGAACAAATTATCAACACTCACCACATTGCAAACCTGTGGCTTTTCTTTTTTATTTGTGACCGTTAACATTTTGAAACCAGTCAGAGGGATGAAGTTAACAAGCCTTGATCAGCTTCATTCCTACATAATAGGAGGTTTCTTTTTTATTTCCTTTTCTTTTTCCTGGTTGAATTTCTTTTCAATGTTGAGCCCAGTTTTTCTTGATTTTTATGATTCTGTAAATTACTGCTCTGCCTAGGACTGTGATTATCACTTCACCTGTTCATAGTAACACATTGAGCTTTGAGTGAGAACACTCTTGGGAGGCAGCACGTTGACATCCTCAGTGCATTTCCTGATTGAGTTGCTTATATTAGGTAAGGAACATTAAGGGTCCACGCCTTGTACGTGTGAGGGAGAGAAGGGGCCTTGTGAGTTAGGAGAGGAAAAGGCAACATAAAGAAGTTTTTGCCAGCGTGTTATCAACTCTGATCCATTGAGGGAAGCTGGGAGCCTGGGGTCAGAGTCCTGGAGAGAGAACGTAAAAAACCGGTCCTGGGTTGCTGGGGGGGAAGGTGAGGCCAGTGAGGGTGAAGGCCATTCTTGCCCCACAGTAGCCCTTAACCTTCACGTCAGCCCATCGCTATGAGCTACGAGGATGGATGCTAGTCAACCAGCCCAATTATTGAGTCTGCTATGTGAGATGTGGGTAAGCCTTAGCCTCTTCTCATGAACTTTAATGAAAGGCAGTTGACTCTGGGGGCTGAGGGAAGGGCGATTTTGGGGAGTTGCTGGTGTGGGGGAGAGCGAGAGGGCTTATCACTTCCTTCCTGGTGTTGCCGAGGGAGTGTTACACCTGACTGTGCACAGGGCGTGTTACTGAATGGCGGTCAGTGCCTATACGTAGCCTCCCTGTTAGGAGCTTTTATGCTTCTTGTTGGAAGGATCTTTTATTTAACCAGGCTCCGTGGGACCTTTCAGGACCTTCAAACTGTTTCAGGTCACAATTAGCCTTGGGAACATAAGAGGAAATAGAAAGCTAATTATTAAAGTTTTCACAGGTCTGAATGGAGGGAATAAACCCCTGTTATTTCGCAAACCACCGAGCAAGGAATGCAAGTGGGTTAGTGATTGCACTGCCAGCACTCAGTACTGCCTCCTTATTGCTTCCTAGCTCTGTGACTTAGTTTCCTCCAAGGTCCAATGGGAACAATAATGCCATTTCTCTTATTAGCGATGTTGTGATGATTATGGGAAGTGACATGAAAACGTTACATTCCTAGCAGGTAGTAAGAGCTCAGTGTGTTATTAAGGGGAGGCCAGAATGTCAGCACAAGCCCAATCTCCCGATTTTTACATGGCTTCTAGGTTTAGGCTGTAGTAGACTTTTTTCTAAATAAGGCCTGCAGCTGCACTGTCCAGTATGGTACCCACTAGCCACATGTGGCTATTTAAATGAATTCAGGCCAACTAAAATTGAAAATGCAATTGTTCAGTTGCACTGGTTGAATTTCAAGATGCAAGAGCCACTCATGGCTCTTGGCTCCCGTTTTAGAAAGTGTAGGGTATTGAACGTTTCTGTTCTCGCAGCAAGTTCTTTCAGACAGCTGTGGTCTGGAGGGTTTAAACCCTGAGGGATTTGATGACATTATAATGACTGTTTAATCTTGGAACTTTTTTCCTGATACCAGTTCCCTTTCTATGCCCTTTTCTACAAATAGAGAAGAATGTATGTAGTGCCGATATGGGACTGTACAGGCTATTTCAATGACTGTTGGAATAACAGAGCCCTTGCAGATGAAGTTGAGGAGGAGGGAGTTTCGCCAAGGTGAAGGCTGGGGTTGCCCTCACAGGTGGCTGAGGGCCACTGTGCCTTTCAGCCCCACAGCCCCTGCCAGTGGTCACAGAGGCTGCATTTCCCCCTTTTGCTGCAGTCCCCAAGATGTTCTCAAGTTCTCATATTCCATTCTGTTTCCCTCATAGGCACCCTGTGTCCCAATTTGAGTCCCTAAAATAAGGTCACTGTGATTATGGGACACCAAAGGCCTTTCATTCATTTGCTGAGTATAGGTAATTAATATTGTCCCCGCTCTGTTCCCGGAATCCTCGAAGAAAGAAAGGCAGTCTTGGAAGGGGCCGGAGAGCCAGGACACCTGTGTCTCCCTTTTCCTTTGGGCGCCATCTCCGTGAGAAGGGTATGAGCTGAATTTCGTAACTAAATAACCAGCTGCCATCCCAGCTGATGATGTGAAAGGAAACCACCCCCTTGCCTTAAGATGTGTTTCTGCATGTGAGCTCTTGAGGGCTCATTAGTGATGATGTTAATAAGGACTCCTGTGCTCTGCTGTCATCTCTCTGCCTTTCCTAGGAGCATGAAGAAAGCGCTCTCTAGGGCCTTTGGGGCACAAAGGCCAGAGCTAGGAGCTATGACTGCTCCCTGCAGTAGGAGCAAGTAGGGTCTCTGGGGAGGCAGCCTAGTGGAAGGGGGTTTCCGAGCTGCATTGTTAAGAAGAGGAGGGAGGCTGGTAAATTTGGGGAAAGGGAAGAGGGGAAGGGGGCATTCAGGAAGAACAGATTGTGCAAAGTTTTAACTGAGACAATGAATAACTTATTAGAACGATTCCATCACTTCCAAGTTATGCAGTGTTGGGTAAGTTACTTGACCTCGGTTTTCACATCTGTAAAATGGGAGTGGGAGTTGTAACAGTACCCACCTCGTTGGGCTGTTTTGAGGATTAGTGAGTTAATACTTGTGAGACATTCAGAGTATCACCTGGCTCAGAGTAAGCACTCAATGAAAATTAGCTGTTATCATAAATATCTTTCTCCCTCTTCCTAGTATTTTGATTATTATTAAAAGTGAAATAGGGGGCTTCCCTGATGGCGCAGTGGTTGAGAGTCCGCCTGCCGATGCAGGGGACACGCGTTCGTGCCCCGGTCCGGGAAGATCCCACATGCCGTGGAGCGGCTGGGCCCGTGAGCCATGGCCGCTGAGCCTGCGCGTCCGGAGCCTGTGCTCCGCAACGGGAGAGGCCACAACAGTGAGAGGCCCGAGTACCGCAAAAAAAAAAAAAAAAAAAAGTGAAATAGGCTTTGGTGTTGAATTTAGATGCCAGCTTTGCCACTGACCCTGTGCAAGCCACTGCAGCTTTCTGAGCTTAAATTTATTCATCATTAAAATGGGGAGAATACTATCTGTGTTACAGGACTTCTTGTGACATTTAAATGAAGTATTGTTTATAAAATGCTAGAACATGGCCAGGAATATAGAAGGGCCTCAATAATCTTACTTTTCTCCTGCCCTTCTCTTCCCAGCCAACTTTCCCAGTAGTCACTGGGTAACCCATTTAGTCGAAAAGTGATGGGATGAAATGGCATTTGAGGAAAATTAATCCAGCAGCTGTGTGTAGGATGGATTAGCTCATGTGCAACACTGCGGCTTAAATAGAAAAAATATGGCTTTTTAGTATCTAGGTGTTTGTGTCATAGTTACAAGATGGTTTTCTTTATGCTTACAATGGCTTTTTCTGTGTGCCAAGCTGCTCTAGATGTTTGACATATATTTACTGATTTAACCCTTAAGACAACCATAAGAAGTAGCACTATCGTTCCCATTTTACAGGTAAGGAAACTGAGGCCCAGAGAGGTTAACTTGCCCACAATCATCCAGCTAGTATGTGGTGGTGCAGGGGTTTGCACCCAGGCCCACAGACCCCAGAATCTAACCCCACAGCCTCACGGGTTGGCAATTCTAGATTCGGTCGGGGACTGCATTTTACATTTAGCAATTTTACAATTAGGAGCCACAGAGGCGAAGACGAGAGGGTTAGTGGAGAAAGAAAGCATAGTTAGGTCACCAGTAGCTTTTAGCCTTGTCTGGAGGAGTTGGGCAAAGAGGGCAGGCTTGGAGGTTTTCTAAACTTAGGCTGTGATGCTGCTTCCCCTCCGGGCTAAACCTTGCCCTGACGCCTGCCCTCCTCCCGCAAGTGCCTCAGGCATCTCGGAGGGGAGTGTGGCCCTGCGGCAGGACTCTCCACCTCCCAGCTTTGCTGGCTGCACGGTTTCCCCCACAGCTCTGCAGAAGGCCAAGCTTCCCATTCACCCCTCCTTGTTCTCTGGCTCCAGCCAGGCCTGGGGAAGGCGGCGGATGCTGGCAGCCACTGTCTGTTGCCCTCCTGCCAGCTCCGTACCTCTTGATGGAGCCTTTCGTGGACCTGCATGTGTGTGAGCTGCAGAACCAGATGAGGTGCCAGGCTGCTGATCCTTCTCCCCGCACCCAGCGTTCTAGCCTAGACCTTGTACTCCTTCCCCTCTTGGCCTCCTCCTTGCTTCCTCCATCCGTCCTACGCACCTCTGCCTGGGACGTCTTCCCTGCTGTAAAAGCGTCAGCAGCCCCAGCAACCCACAGGGTGCTGCCCCAGAGCCTTGCCACCCTGCTGCTGGTGTGTTACTCACAGCCAGCGATGACTGAGCCCTCCCCGGGGGCCAGGCATTGGTCTCAGCACAGAGAGGTTAAGTCACTTGCTCAGAGTCACACAGCTGGAGAGTAGCAGAATCAGGCCTTGAGCCTCAGGACTCTGGCTCTGGGGCCCATGTTCCAGCCCTCAGGAACTGATAGCACTTTTTATGGTCCAGGGAATTACAACAGGGTCATTCAAGAGGAATGAGCATCACTCTTGTACCCCTTGCCCCCCTGCAGACACCTGGACACTCACTCACATGTTCTTGTGAGCCTGCTCTGCCTTCTTGGTTGTGAGCCTGCGTCGGTGCACCTGCGGGTATTAATCACAGCTCAGGGGCCTCCTTTGGCAACCCGGAGAGCCTCCTGGGCCCAGAAGCGCCCACACCAGCGAGTGTTTCGTACTGAGTAAATCTCATTCTCTATGGGTGACCTGGGTAAATGTCCTACATCCTGACTGCTGCCTCTCGGAGTTGTTTTTGCCACTTTCTGACTGCCTGCCCCAGGCATCTCCTGGCAGCTTGAGAACATCTGGGCAGGGCTGCTAAATGTTTATGAGGGATCCAGCCAGGGGAAGGCCCCCTTGACCTCTGGCCTTGGGCTTTGCCACCCTGCCATTTTAGGAGAGTGATTTATTGAAGGGGGGGCCGAGGTGGACGGTGGGAGGAAATCGCCCCTTTAAACTGATGGCTACTTTTGCCCGCATTAATGTGCAAGCTTCCAGCCATGCAGTTAAAGGTCGTTAGGCAGCTACAATGTGAAATTAATTCTGCAGGCCACCCCCCCCCTTCCCTGCATGATTGTGGGCAAAACTGCTCCAGGGCAGAGAGAAAGCAGGCGTGTTCCACTGGTCTGGTGAGAAGATTATACTGTTCTCTTGGGAAGGGACTGAGAGCTTGCTCTCAGAGAGAGAGAGAGAAAGAGAGAGAGAGAGAGAGAGAGAGAGGGAGAGTGTGTGTGTGTGTGTGTGTGTGTGTGTGTGTGTGTGTGTGTGTTTGTGTGTGTGTGTGTGTGTGTGTGTGTGTGTGACATGGAATAAGTGAGTAAGCAACCAGCTGGGACAGAACCCAAGGCCCTAAGAGTCCCTGGGAGGCAGTGGTGTCTGTGGCTACCCAGCGGATTTTCATCAGCAGGCGGCAGGATCACCCTATGAGCAGGGGAGGTGGGAGCCTCCTTCTGGCCTTGGGAAATGCTGGTACCCAACTTTGAGACTTAATTAAGTCTGAGTTACTTAGCTTCTCTGAGCCTCCTTTCCTCCTCTGTAAAAGGAGGATGATGGAAATGAGAGGATGTGGGTACGGGTGGAGGGGTGGGATGTTTAACTCCGTCAAAGATCTTTTCCGGGCTTCCCTGGTGGCGCAGTGGTTGAGAATCTGCCTGCTAATGCAGGGGACATGGGTTCGATCCCTGGTCTGGGAAGATCCCACATGCTGTGGAGCAACTAGGCCCGTGAGCCACAACTACTGAGCCTGCGTGTCTAGAGCCTGTGCTCCGCAACAAGAGAGGCCGCGACAGTGAGAGGCCCGCACGCCGCGATGAAGAGTGACCCCCGCTCACCTCAACTAGAGAAAACCCTCGCACAGAAACTAAGACCCAACACAGCCAAATATAAATAAATAAATAAATTTAAAGATCTTTTCCTTTCTCCTGCAGAGGTTGAACCTTTTAATTTCCAGTGGGTTTGACTTTTTCCCACTTGGGATGTTTGTTTCTCACTCTTTCCCTTTAACATTTTTTTCTCCCTTTTTAAGTCTAAAATGTCTTCTTCCAGTCACCTCCGTTGAGCTTGTCTCCGTGTGCGCATGACCACATCTCAGAGTGCCCGGCATCCTTTTTCCTCTCAGCCTCCCATGCTGCCTTGTGTACTGTAGGTGTTCCATAAATGCTAACTGATTTCTGGGAGCCTGCAGTCCTAGAGGGAGGGCGAGTGGCTGGTGTTAGAGGGACAGCTCTTGGGCTGCAAGCAGGGTTCTGTACCAAGGGACCCAAATGTTGGCTGCCTGGGGACCACCTGCCTTTGATGCAGGTCTCACCCATCCATGACAAAAATGAGAAACACATACAGTGTGGAGAGTTTGTGATAAGCTTAATTTATTCCACTTAGAGTCCTCTTCTTTATTCTGAGATAATGCCCTTACCTACTGTTTTGCGGTTTAAAGGTACCTAATTTTGATTCACTGTAGCTTTTCTTTTTAAAATTGTACTTGTAGGAATAAAAAGATGGTATACCTCTGTCAGGTACCCCCTCAGTATTTTACGTTTGAGTGGTCCATAGAGTCCAAAAGTGCAGGAAATCTTGGACCCAGCAGTGGATCTGTAGTAGACACTTATGAGCCTACGATTCTCAATTAGATGTTATCGCACGGATCTGATGTGAAAGCACGTCTGTCCTTCGCTGAGAATTTATTTTATGTATTTTCCTAAAGCTGTGCAGGTAAAACATGACTCTTTTCAGTGCTGCCACCACACACCTGCAGGGGGCGCCACTCAGAGACTACAGTTTGAACCAAGTGCCCTAGAGTTGTGTGTCGGTGGCCCTCCCTCTTAGATTTAAAAATACAAGGCTCACTGGTTTGCCACCTTTGGTATGACAAAACTCTTTGCCTGTTGGAAATCTTAAGCAGAGACCCCACGTCAGACAGAGCAGGGCTGCCTTGCCTGAGGTGCATGGGGCCCAGGGCCCAGCTGTTCGGCTTTCCTGCTGCCTCCCTCTCTCTCTTGAAAGTCTCCATGGACCTTCTGTCCCTGCAATCCCACGGCCCCAAAGAACACACCGAAAACCTTGGGTCTAGTCTAATTTCCCGTTTTTTTTTGGTGGTTTGTTTTAAAAAAATTTTTTTTGTAAAATACACATAACATCAAATTCACCATCTTAACCATTTTTAAGTATACAGTTCAGTATATTCACACTGTTGTGAAATCGGTCTCCAGAACATTTTCATCTTGTAAAACTGAAACTCCGTACCCATTAAACAACTCCCCATTTCCCCCTCCCCCCAGCCCCTGACAACCACTGTTCTACTTTCTGTCTCTGTGAATTTGATGTCTCTAGGGACCTCCTATCAGTGGGAATCATGTGGTATTTGTCCTTTTGTGGCCGTCTTATTTCACTTAGCGTAAAGTCCTCAGGTTCACCCAGGTTATGGCATATATCAAAATTGCTTTCTTTCATGGCTGAGTAATATTCTGCTGTATATATATACTACATTTTTGCTTATCCATCCATCCATCCATCCATCCATCCATCCATCGACGTTTGGGTTGCTCCCTCTTGACTGTTGAGTAATGCTGCTATGAACATGGGTGTGCAGATATCTCTTTGGGACCCTGCTTTCAATTCTTTCGGATATACACTCAGAAGTGGGATTGCTGGGACATACGGTAACTTGATGTGTACTTTTTTTTTGAGGAACTGCCATACTGTTTTCTGTAGCAGCTGCATGATTTCCTTGTTTTATTAATGATGAAATGGAGGGCCCCCTAGGAGGCTTTAGTAGGACGTCAGAGCGCAGAATGAGAGAGGGATGAGTAGGATTGTGTTGTCTTGTCCTCACCCCCAGCCCTGCTTGGCCATGGTTCTGGCATTGCTGCCTTCCCCCTCCCAGGCCAGCTCTTGCCGGGCACCAATGGCATGGCTCTCTCCTCTTGACTCCTTAGGCCTAAGGATTGTTGACTCTTTCCCACCATTGCTAGTCCTGGGTGGGAGTGTCCCTTGGTGGGCCCTTAGCCCTGCCCTCACCTCTGTAAATCGTCATTCATTGGGTACTCTTCAGTGGAAACCTGTGACTGTAACTCTTTGCTACCTGCACATCCTCCCTGACCACCTGCTTATCCGCAAGGTGGCCTTGGGCATGTTGCACAACCTCACTGTGCCTCAGTTTCCCTCACCTGCGAAATGCTTCCTTAGGGTTGTTGATATATCTAAGGGGTTAGAAGAGCCGTTGGCACATAGGAAGCCCTACATAAGCATTGCTATTATTTTTATGATTTCTGTATCCTTGTGCAAGTCCTCTCTTAAGACTCTAAAACTGGGTTAAGTCTCTAGGGCCTTTCCATTACAGAGTGAGCCCCTCGGGGTTTCAGCAGCTCCAGATTTCTGGGCTGAGGGGCAAGAAGGACAAGGCCAACAAGGGGGAGTGATATTATCCAGGAGGCTTTAAGTCCTGTCCACCAGAGAGATGAAGTGCTGGGCATGCTGGCTGCCCCAGCTTATGGCGGGCCCTCCTCCTGGTACCAGCTTAGTGAAGCAGCCAGCAGCTGCCAGGCTGGGCTCAGAGTGGCTTTGGCTTCCGTGCTCACCTGGGAGATGACCTGTCGCAGGTCCTACTCTTTTTTTTTTTTTTTTTTGCGGTACGTGGGCCTCTCACTGTTGTGCCCTCTCCCGTGGCGGAGCACAGCCTCCAGACGCGCAGGCTCAGCGGCCATGGCTCACGGGCCTAGCCGCTCCGCGGCATGTGGGATTTTCCCAGACCGGGGCACGAACCCGTGTCCCCTAGCATCGACAGGCGGACTCTCAACCACTGCGCCACCAGGGAAGCCCACAGGTCCTACTCTCGACCTTCCTTAATGAATAGAAATTGATAAGAGGCCAGATAAGAAATTCAGGCAGGACTTTACTGGGGCCCTTGTGGCAGCAGGGGGGATATAAATGAGTGACAGGTTCCCTTGCTCACTCCCCAAGGTGGAGGCGAGCTGGTTCCTTATATGGGGTGAGGGTAGGGGTGTGTCCAGGGGTTGGGCTGGAGGGGTGACTTAGGTGGAATGCCCACCCCTTTGGATGTCCACCCCTTTGGTGCTGTTGAGTGGAGGGGGCATGCGCAGTACCCTGGCTTTTGCTCCCAACACCCTGTTTTTGCTGCTGGCTCTTAGAAGTGGCAGTTGAGCTTTTGGTCTTTTTGTATCTTGTTGTGCATAATTTGCCCCAACTGTGCATGCATGCAGGTATTTTTAGTCCCTTATAGTTTCTTTGTATCTTGTTGCTCCAGGAGATATATGTCCAGGTGCAAGCACTGCAGCAAAGGGTCCCAGGGCCCAGGTCTTAGGTCCCAGCCTGTCTCACTCCCAGGTCCCTTTGGAGCCTCGTCACTGTGCTCGGCCCTTGGCCAGCAGATAGGACACAGTGAATTCGTGGAGGGTGTGGATCTCTGACGTGGGGGATTCCATGATGGCTCCCTCTTTGCCCACTAGGCGCCCTTTGGGAGGGAGTCCACCTTGAGATCTGAACACTCGAGTCACTTGTGAAGGACTGTGGGGGATGAGGGGGCTGTCCTGCCAAGCAGAACTGATGCTGGCCATCCTGAGGTGAGGCAGGAGCACGTACACACACTCGCACGTGTGTGCAAAGAAACATCACACTGGCCTGAAACTTTCTGTATTCGCATTTTAATCATTCACATTTTAAAATCTCCTCCCTACATTCGTATTTTAATCACTGTCCAATATTTTCTGTTATAGAACGTGCTCAGGCCCTAATTGAACTGTCGTTGGACAATTTATGTTCTGCTATGGACTCTAAGTATTTTCTCTATGGCTGGCACTGGGAAAAAAAGAGATAGGACCCTGGCCTCATGGAGGTGAAGAGCCAACCGTGAATGAATGCATAAATAGGCAAACAGTAATTACAAGCTGTAAGGAATGCTATGGAAGGGTAGCGCTAGCACTGCAGGCAGCGGGAAGAGTGTGTGCAAAGACCCTGAGGCAGAAGAGAGACATTACTGTATAGGAGGAACCAAGATAAAACACATGTGGCAGAGTGAGTGGGAGGGAGATGGAGAGCTGAAGCTGAGAGGTGGTCCTGCGGGGCCCTGTAGGCCACAGTAAGGCGTTAAAGTGTTTTTCTCAATGTGATAGGAATCCATTTTCAGGGTTTAGATAGGAGTGATGGGATCTGGTGATGTTTTGCTGCTGGGTGAATGGGTGACGGGTAGTAGTTAGGAGACTGTTGTAGCAGTTGGGGTGAAAGGTCATCGCAGCCTGGATTATAGTCGGGGCAGTGATGAACTCGGAGTTGACAGAGGTTTGTTTTTTTTTTTAATGAAGTATCGTAGATTTACAATGTTGTGTTAGTTTCAGGTGTACAGCAAAGTGATTTGGAGAGATATATATATGTGTGTGTGTGTGTGTGTGTATGTATGTTTTTTCCATTATCGGTTATTACAAAATATTGAACATAGTTTCCTGTGCTATACAGTATGCCCTTGTTGTTTACCTGTTTTATATATAGTAGTGTGTATCTGTTAATCTCAAACTCATAATTTATCCCACCCCTTTCCCCTTTGGTAAACCATAAGTTTGTTTTCTATGTCTGTGAGTCTGTTTCTGTTTTGTAAATAAGTTCATTTGTATCTTTTTTTTGGGGGGGGGTAGGAGTTTATTAATTAATTTTTTTTTGCTGCGTTGGGTCTTCGCTTCTGTGCGAGGGCTTTCTCTAGTTGGGGCAAGCGGGGGCCACTCTTCATCGCGGTGCGCGGACCTCTCACTATCACGGCCTTTCTTGTTGCGGAGCACAGGCTACAGACGCACAGGCTCAGTAGTTGTGGCTCACGGGCCTAGTTGCTCTGCAGCATGTGGGATCCTCCCAGACCAGGGCTCGAGCCCGTGTCCCCTGAATTAGCAGGCAGATTCTCAAACACTGCGCCACCAGGGAAGCCCCATTTGTATCATTTTTTTAGATTCCACATATAAGTGATGTCATATGATATTTGTCTCTCTCGGTCTGACTTACTTCACTTAGTATGATGATCTCTAGGTCCGTGACAGAGATTTTTGAGGTTGAGTTGATAGGAATTCCTGATGGATTGTGGTGGGGAGGGAAAAGGCTTACAGAGAAAGAGAAAACTCCAGGATAACTGCTAGAGTTTCGGGCTTCCTCAAACATCTCATCTCTTTCCCCTGTTATTTTGGTTGAGAATCATCTAACATTTTCTTTGAATATTTAAATATCCCTTGGTGATGGCAGAGTCAAGTGTCAGGCATTGCTGTGCACTACCTGACGATCATGGGTTCAGTGTGGACCTCTTTCTCTAGATGCAAGTCCCCAGGTCACCTTGGGGATTTTTGTCATTCTAGAACTGAGAAGACTTCAAGATCGCCAGTTTAGCGTCTTCTATACAAAGTTAAGCAACTTGTCTCGTGTCACACAGCTAGTCAGTCTACATTCTTGCCAAAGGTATCAGCCCTGGGCAATTGACAGGACCCCGGTTACATCCCTGCCTGGTGGTTTCCAGATACCCTTGGCTCTGGGCAGTGCCACAGCACCATTGAGGAACTCTCAAGGCCATGGTGGACAGAAATACGTTTCGGGATTCATGGCTAATGAGAGAGACTCGAAAGTCACTGGTGCTGGTGACTCAGTAAGACACATTCATCTCTACCAAGGTCTAAGGGAAAGGAGCCTTTGATGTGTTTACACGTGAAAACTTCAAGGCACGATTGGCCCTCTCCAGGGGCCAAACAAGGCCTATATCAGAGTCTACACTTTCCCCTCTGCTGTCTTCCTCGAATGAGGAAGCTTCCCTCATTATATTAAAATAGTAACTTAGGAAATAAAAGTATCCTCGACCTGGTAGACCTATTAAAGAGCAAAGTCATGTAAGGAACTTTTTAAAAAAGAATGCAAAGACAGTGAGTGGCCTGCATTTACATGGACAGAGAAAGGAGGACACGTTATGTGGACCCCAAGCCCCTTTGCTGCAGAATAACCTTTCAACTCGGCCTGAGATGAAAAAGCAAAGGTACAAATTCACCAATACTGTGAAGAACTGAGATATCGAATCACTTTGCTCTACAAAAGAAATTAATGCAACATTGTAAATCAACTATAAGTCAATAAAATAAATAAAAACTGAGATATCATCAGAAGACCCTCACAGAGGGAATGGTCCAGTCAATTATGATATATGAAAATGACAGAATATTTTGCAACTATTGAAGATCATGATCGGAAGACTATTCTGTTACATTCGAATGCATATGATAGAGGACCAAGTGAAAAACTGATTCTGAAACTGCAGTACAGTTTGGGTATACAGTGCATTTAAGGAAAAGGACTTAAAAGAATTATACTATTTCCCCCCCACATGTCTCTAATGTAGTTTTTTTACATTAAAAAGAGAGAATGCAAACAGGACCCATTTTTCCCAGTTTAGTTTTAATGCTTAAGGCCGAAAAGAGAAAGCCAATGACCTGAGTCATCAAAATTACCCTCCAAGGGAGGACGGGTAAGCATCCTTTGGGGAACATTTGGCAGTCGGTGGAAACTTGGCCACCGTGGAGTGGCAAAGGTGGGGGATGACTGGTGACTTCAGGGCGGGATCTGCCAGTGGGCGTCCATGGAGTGTCCCCAGTGCCGTACCCCAGTATAGCAGCACAAAGGAAGCTCGCCATTGGGCCCCTGAGTGATGGGGTGACCACAGGATGTGCTGCTGGGGTAGGCGCTGCGCGTGTTGGCCTTTGGTCCTGTGCATTTCCTCTTTGGACTTTGGGTGGGGCTGTGGAGGACAGAAGGACAGGGCACAGGAAGCTTGGTTCTTAGAAATAGCCACACTTGGCCTTTCCGGGACCTTCCTTCTGGCGCATGTCCAAGGATAAGACCCCTCCTTTCCAAGGCTGGCTGTTTCAGAATGCCCTGTGGCAGAAAGCGCTGCTTGCTCTGAGTAGGAACATCTTGTCTTTAACCTGGAAATCCAATTTGTACGCAGGCCTTTCTGTGAACACTTGAGGATTCTCGGGCCTGGCCTCTCCTGAATGCGTTTCCATGGCCTCAGTCTGGTTGCCGCAGGCCAAGTTAGCATCTTCCAGCCTCTAGCCCATGGGGAGCCATGTTGCCTGGATCCCGTATGTCTCTTCTTCTCTGCTCTGGAACTGTTTGTGGTGGCCCTTTGGGGACCTCTCGAACACTCATGGGCCTCACGCTAGGAGGCTGGTTATTCTGGGCAGGAAGCAGACTCTGTATAAAGAGCCCCTTATCTTCTGCACCAGAGGCCAGCAGAGCTCCTTCAGCCTTTAGTAATTCTGTTGGTTGGTTGGTTGGTTAATCCACTTCAATGTTTGTTAAAAATATGAGTTAGTTCCCGACATTAAGCCTGGATTTGCGCTTCTCTTGGGGCAATAATGGCTGAGCCAAAGTTGGCTGCTCTGTTCCCACCCAACCTGCTTTCCTCATGTGTGCCCCGCGCCTGACCCTGTAGGCAGGTGACTTTGGGACCCTCGATCTATATGCTGCAGAGTGCTGTCCTTGGGGCTACTCCTCTTTGCCCCCTGCACAGGTGACAGGAAGGGGTTGCAGCCCAGTCGGCAGTGGCTTTCCAGTTCCACTAGCTGTTCCCGCAGGGCCGTGGGAGCAGAATCAGAACTCAGACGGCAGGTAGACTGCTGCGTGGAGATGACATAGTCATTGACTGCCGCCTTGCTGGCTCTGTGTTCCACACCCTCCATCAAGCTTGGGCCAACAAGTGGGTGCGAGGCCCTGGCCTCCAATGATACCTGCCCGTGGCTCCCATGTCACCCTGCTAATCAGTGCCCTCCTCTGGGAAGCTTGTTCTGCTCCTGCTTGGCATGAGAAAGTCATGACCAGCCCTCTGCTGTGGGCCCAAATCATGCCCACACCACATTCCTGCGGATAAACTTAGGACCCTGCAGAGGCGCCAGCGTGCACATGGCCCCATGGGATGGGAAGCAGGGGTGGGAGTCGCGTGTGGGGGGAAGGTTCCCCTTCCCAGCCCCAGTATTCTCCTGGGTGCTCACTGGGAAGGGTCAAAGGTAGACATGTAGGAAACGTGCATCCTTGTACTTTGGGTTATGGCTGATGAGACAGGGAGTTTCTCCCCAAGATTGGAAAGCCTTCACACAGCATTGGGAATTATAGCAGGAATGTCCTGGATGAGCTGTACTGATACCCGGTGCTCGTGGACAAGAGGGCTGGGGTTTCCCTGACAACAGATGGCATTCTAAGGAGTAGGAGAGGCGTGGCGAAGGGGATGCATAGTCCGTCAGGACGTGTGTAAGGTTGAAGGTCAAGGTTAGACTTACGGGGTCCTGTATTGCAACTAAATGCCCCCAAAGAGATTCTGGGTGACCTGTGCTCAGCCTCTGTGTCAAGGGTCTCAGAGACCGAGGAGCATCCCACACCCTCATTTCCGTAACCAAAGAGATGGGCCGTCCCTAAATGAATCAATTAATAATCAAAGAGATGGGCCGTCCCTAAATGAATCAATTAATAATCAAAGAGATGGGCCGTCCCTAAATGAATCAATTAGTAATCAAAGAGATGGGCCGTCCCTAAATGAATCAATTAATAATCAAAGAGATGGGCCGTCCCTAAATGAATCAATTAATAATCAAAGAGATGGGCCATCCCTAAATGAATCAATTAATAATCAAAGAGATGGGCCATCCCTAAATGAATCAATTCTTTGGAAAAGCCTTCTTGGCTTCTTGCTTCCATCATCCTTTGTGGGAATCGTTCCCGCTGTTTTTAACCCTGGTGTAAACTTCCCTGCCCTCTGGCAGATGTCATCATGGTCCTTAAACCTCTTTACAGAGTTCTCATCATGCGTCATTGAGTGCTTACCCTCTGCACGCTGTGTCTGGGTGTGGACACGGTGGTCGCTGTTGGAGACAGGGGTATTGCAAATATCACAAAAGGCTGGGGAGGCAGACACTTCTGAACACAGGTAACTCTGATGCACCCACAGATAAGCTCGGAAGGAGGGTGGCCCTTGGGGAAGCATGTGGACAATAGGACCGCACTGCCTGGGTTCCATCCCGGCTCTGCCGTTTCCTGGCTGTGACCTGGTACCGGTTTCCTCCCCTGTAAGCAGAGATAAGAGTAGTACCCACCTCAGAGAGTTGTTGTGAGGATTAAAAGAGTAACTCTAGGAGAAGTACCCAAACAGTGGGTGGGAGCTGGGAAGCCCCATAAATGTGTTGGTGGTTGTCGTGGTTACAGAAGTCACCCTGTGATGGAGAGAGAAAAGCCACACTGCAGAAATGGAGAGAAGGGAAAATTAGTTCTGACTAGGGGGCTTTTAGGAGGGCTGGAAATTGAAGATGCCCTTGAGAAAGAAGGTTGTAACAGGCACGGGAAGCAGCTGGACCACAGTCAAGGAAGCCTGAAGGCGCAGGGGCTGCATACTTGGGTAACGTGGAGCCCCCTCTGTGGCTGAAGTTTAGGGTGTTTAGTTGGTGGGGGGATCAGTAGAGGCTGGGGAAGCAGGACTCAGCCTCGGAACGGTGGTGGGGCCTGGGCTAGTGTGTGAGAAGAGTCAGGGGTGCTCCACATGGTCTGGCAGGCAGCAGGGGAGTCCAGCCCTGCCACTGGCCCTTGATCCTGGGCTTTAATCAAGGGGGTTCTCTGATCCCCGACTCTGGGATGGGGGCGTAGGGGAGGGCACGTGAGCTGCTGCAGGGGCACCTCGAGTGCAGAGCAGACAGGACACATAAAGGCGCGTGCTCCCCTGGCTGTTACGGGCTCCGTGTTCTGGTCCAGTCTGTCTAGTCCCCTGGATCCCTGGTACTTACCTAGTTTCTCTACCATTTCCCATGCCACACATCTTCCCTCTGTTTCTCTCTCTAGAGCTAATTTCAATTTTGTACAGCTTCATTTGTTTCTGTATGTCCCAAGCAGCAGCCCTGCTTTTGGGGATGGGGGCTGACGAGCGTGCTGTGGAATGCTTTTGACAGTGCTGAATTTTATGGTACGTGGAATGCCGATTCTGCTGTTAGTAACTTGATGACAAAGATGTCTTGGGCAATAAGGCCAGGGAGCCACCCTCTGTGACTCTCACAACAGGTAGCTAATATCCAATCTGAGTGAGGAAGAAAAACAAATATTTCTTTAGCTTTCACTCCATTTGACAGGAGAGCTTAAATTATTGTGCATATTCTCATGCTAAGGCCAGTTCCCACAGGTCCCTGGGGGTGGTGTGGCTTTGAGGAATTTATTCACATTCTTAAGTATACATCGTTTTATTGAGATGTAATTCACATGCTGTAAAATTTACACTTTAAAAATGTGGAATCCTGGGCTTCCCTGGTGGCGCAGTGGTTGAGAGTCCGCCTGCCGATGCAGGGGACACGGGTTCATGCCCCGGTCCGGGAAAATCCCACGTGCTGCGGAGCTGGTGGGCCCGTGAGCCATGGCCGCTGAGCCTGCGCGTCCGGAGCCTGCGCTCCGCAGTGGGAGAGGCCACAACACTGAGAGGCCCGCGTACAGCAAAAAAAAAAAAAAAAAAATGTGGCATCCTGTGGATATTCATGACGCTGTGCAACCATCACTATTATCTAGTTCCAGAAAGCTATCATCCTCAAAAGAAACCCCATTAGTAATCACCTCCCATCCCCCCTTCCCCCAGACCCTGGGAACCACTCATCCACTTGCTGTCTCTCTGGATTTGTGTATTCTGGGCTTTTCAGACAAATGGAATCATATAATATGTGGCCTTTTGTGTCTGGCTACTTTCACTTAGCATAATGTTTTCAAGGTTCATCCACACTGTAAACGTGTCAGAACTTCATTCCTTTTCATAGCTGAGTAATATTCCTTTGTATGGATATAACAGATTTTGTTTATTCATACATCAGTCGCTGGATATTTGAATTGTTGGTAGTTTTTGGCTACTATAATGCTGCTCTGAACATTTATGTATAACTTCTGTGTGGACATACATCTTCAGTTCTCACAGGTATATCCTCAGGAATGGAACTGCTGGGCATATGGTAACTGTGTATAACATTTTGAAGAACTGCCAAACCGTCTTCCCCAGCCACTGCACCATTTTACATTTCCGCCAGTAATGTATGAGGGTTCCAATTTCTTGACAACCTTGCCAACAGTTGTTACTGTCTTTTTAATCATAGCCATGCTAGTGGGTGTGAAGTTGTTTTGATTTGCATTAAATGTGCCTGATGATGTTGAGCATTATTTCATGTGCTTATTGGTCATTTGTATATATTCTTTGGAGAAATGTCTGTTCAGATCCATTGCCTATTTTTAAATTGAGTTATCGATCTTTTTATTGTTGAATTGTAAGAGTTCTTTATATTTTCTGGTGACTAGACCCTTATCAGATATATACTTTGCAAGTATTTTCTCCCTTTCTGTGGTTGTCTTAAGTATACAGTTGAATTAGTGCCTTTCACCAGAATATGTGTGGGTCGCCACAAAGGCTAGTGCTCAGACACTCCACCAGCAAACAATTGCATCTTTGTATCACTAGCATCTCACCCAGAGCTTGGCATGAAATAAGTACCAGTGATTTGAGTAAATAAATGCATGGTTTTCCTTTGCCACTTTCCGAGGATAAAAATGGATCTGGGTAAGGTAGGCGGAAATGGATAATAAATTGCTGAGTAAAACCACAGAAGCAAAGGATGCACATTTGCACACTTAGGCATCCTGTATCTGGCTATCATTTTTCAAGATCAATGAAGGGGAAGGCTGGAGTGCAGAGCTGGGTTTGCACCTGTGTTTCTGACGCAGCAAATATACTTTTCTGAGATCAATAGGGTGACTCTGCACAGCCCTGGAAACATGGTGTAATTATAGGTGTAATTATCATGCTGAGAATTACAGTTGTCACCTATTGATTGCATCCTCTCAGCAAATATTTGCACATTTCTTCCTGCCCCCATGCCACTCCACGCCGGCTCCAAAATCTAATTGTCACTGACCTCCCTCCAAATTGCTGGATCCAGGAGGGAAGACGGGGTGAAAATCCAGCAAGGGAGGTGCCAGCTGTCCCATTACCATCATCTTGGTCAGGGAAGAGGCAGCTGGGAGGGTCTCAGATTTAGGGACAAGGGGGGACAGTGTCACTCTGAGAAATGGAATCAAAGAATCTAAAGAAATGGGTAGGCGTCAACCTCGTGGGAGGCTGCATCTCAGAATCATCTGGACAGAGAGGGATTTCTCATTCTGCAGGTAAGACCTGGAGAGGGGCTTCTATAGTCCTAGGAGAGGTCCCAGGCCATCCCTGTAGAGGAAGACAGCTATTTATAAAGTTGCTAAATATCAGATAAGCTGTCATCTTAGAAAGTATAAGTTGCTCACTCGTTCTTTGACTTATTCTTTCATTCATTGAGTGAACACTTGTTGAGCTAATGGCTGTCCCAGGAAGGGCCTCTGGGGGCTGCAGAGAGGAGTCAAGGACAGCCTCTGCCCTCCAGGGTCCTGCAAAACCCAGGCAGGGAGGCAAATGACTGCAAAGGAGACCCAGAGGTGGTGAAGGGGGATGGGGAGGTGGGAGGGGCTTGGGCCTCCCTGGGAGGCTCAGGAGGGGCTCCAGGGGCAGGTGGAGCCTGCAGTGGGGAGCGAGTATCTATCTGGTAGACTGGGCCATCGCACGCAGAGGGGGCGGTTCCTGTTGGGGCCAGCACCCGTGAAACCACAGGGCCTGGATGGGAACCACAGGGAGGATGCTGTGATGGTGGCCGCGGGCTGCCCCCAGGAATGGGAACCGTGAGGTTGGCAGTGGGAATTTCCCACCCAGTGTTCAGCTCTGCAGAGTCGGGCTGGGGGCCTTGGTTGGGACGTGGCAGATCTGGGAGGGGAGGGTTCAGGATCTGCTGGGTTGGTCTCAGGGTGGGGCGATGGCATCCTGCCTGTGCTGCTTGGTGAGTCTGTCTGGAGTGCTGCCTCTGTCCCTGGGACACCCAGTCTCATCCCATAGCTCTCTGAGGCCGATTTGTCTTTGAAACAGCATCTTCCTGGGGATGGGGGGAGGGGGGAGGGGGGAGGGGCGAGTGAATTGATTGGAACAGTGAGCAAGTCTCACACTTTTTGTTCGCAGGACTCTCAAACTTTTCAGAATTATTGAGGACCCCACTGACCTTGTGTTTATGTGGGTTATATCTTCGGATATGGACCGTGCTAGAAATTAAAACTGAGAATACACAGGCACACATCCCGTCAGCCGTCAAGTGATGATGTCTTCACACATCCCGTGGAAACCCCTAGTGTACACTCAAGAGAAAATGAGAGTGAAACAGGCAGATAAGGTCTAGGTATTATTATGGAAACAGTTTTTACCTCATAGACCCTCCTGAAAGGGTGTTGGGAATCCCGGGGGTGTTCTAAACCACGCTTCAGTGTTATGTTGGATTACAAGCTATATACATAGGTCCACGTCTGCTTGATCCCTGAGCCCCCAGTGAGTTTCTCAGCATAAATGTCCACCCAGCGAGTGGGCAGGCCTGGGGTGCTGTCTGAGGGCCAGGTGGGCACTATGTTGAGGGGGGAGGGATACCACGCAGAGTAAGAAATTCCTGCCCGTGGCAGTTCCCGGGGGGGCTGGAGTTCAATGTGGAATTGCAGAAGCAGATATTTCTGTTGCGACTGTGGTGAGGCTATGAGGGACGGTGACCAGCCGAGCCCAATCAGGGGACTGCAGGCTTCCCCGGGGAAGTGAATCCAGACTCCTGGCTGAAGAGGAAGTGGAAGTTGGCCTGATGAAGAGCAGTGCAGGCTGAGAAAGTGACCCTGTAGGAATTTGATCAGGATGGAAGAGGCCTGGGTGGTTAGAGCCCAGTGACTTAGGGGGAGAGGGGGCACATTGGAGGGGGGAGAGGGTCGGCCTGAAAAGCACCCTTCACATTCCCATCCTCCACTGGAGGATCTGACCGGAAGGAATCCATTGCCAGCCTGGATATCGTACCCTGAACTGCCCTCCAGGTGGCCCTGAGTGCTACCCTCCTCTCTGCTGCCCGCCCAGGGCTGCGCAGTGTCACACCTCTCAACTCCTGGCTATGTCTCCCAACTCATGGCCACGCCCTTCCTTACCTCTGTGCCTTGAGCTGCATTCTTCCTGCTGCCTGTACACCCTCATCAGATGCTCCTGTCCCTCACACCCCAGTTCCGTTGCCTCTCCCCAGCATTTCCTCACCATGCCGCAGTCGCCTTGTCCACCTCTGCTTCCTCCTGTAGCTCATTCATAGGAATCATCGAGCTCACTCTCATACTATGAGCCACTGTCCCACAACACTGTGGAGTGGGTCTATTATTAACCCTACTTCACAGATGAGGAAACCAAGGCCCAGAGAGGTTAAGTACCTGGCACAAGGCCACAGAGCTAGGAGGTGATGGGACTGGGCTTGAACCCAGGCAGTCTGGTTCCAGTCTATACTCCTAACCACTGCACTGGGCTGGCCACTTTTTATCCTATGTCATCTTCTTTCCAGCTCTCGAACCATGTGTTCATTCCCAGGCTGCTACATAGTACGTGCTCATTAGAGGTTTGACAAATGAATTTCATCTTCCTATCCTGCTCACCTGGGCGTCATGCCTTGTGCATATTCCATTAATAAAGGAATGAGGACATGGGCTGATGAGCAGACAAAGAACAGATGACTGCCACCTGTTAATGTGTGTGGAAGCTGTAATTACCAGTGTTCTCCAGGGCAGAGGTGCGAGTTCATAATGACTAGACAGGTTCTAAAATCATCCCATCATTGGTGAATGCGGTTCTGAAATGACTTTGTCATTGTAACATCCCTGGCCGACAGGAGGTAATGTTTTTACTGTTTTATCAAAAGCAAAAGCCTCTTGGGGCATGTGCCCTCCAAGGCCTGGGTTGGGGCTCTTAGTTCAAAGCACGGACAAGAGGAGGGTGCTTCCCCACGCTGGTGGTTAGGAGGCCCACCCCGGGGGTGCTCTGAGGTCAGAGACGGCTTTTGCAGGCTGAAAATGAGTTAAAGTCTGATCGTTATAATTCTCTTATCTCTGACTTCCTGCCGGGGCTGCTGGTGTCTGAGCTGCACAGAATCCGGGTGGCCTCTCAGTGGGGGCGGCTGACCGCCAGAACCTGTGCAGAGCCTGGGAGCAAACGATTGGGGGGGGGGGGGTCTTGATGAAAATGGGTGCCAGGTGTTGGGGATAAAAGCCTACTGTCGGCCATTACCATTTCCCCCACCTCTGGGCAGCCCCAGTTACCCTGGCTCTGCAGGATTTTCCCTCCAGCTCTGCAGATCTGCTGGCATATTTATTTGTAAGTGAAGTAAGCAGAATTTTTCAAAGGGAAGCAGTTTGCAAAAGCTGAAAAGAAAACAACTTGGGGTAAATGGCTCATCTGGCAATGGGAAACAGCCTCTGGCATCGAGAGCTCTTTAACCTTGTCTGTATAAGCAGCGGGGAACTTGGCTGCTGTAGCATCTTAGAGAAGGAACTTTCTGTCTCCCTGCTGAGGCTAGACCCTGGGGAGAAAGAGCCTAAAACTCAGCCCAGGACCCCTGGAGAAATTTGATAGGTAGACGTCTCTTTGCCCCCATCCAGTCAACTTCTGTGCCCTTCCTGTCCAAGCCTCCGTGGCTTCTGTCCCCTAGCCGATTGTGTAGTCCCCCACCTCGTCTCTGAGTTCTGCCCCAGCGCCCAGGCAGTCTCCTCTGCATACTGCAGCTATCAGTATGATCTTCTAAAAATGCAGAGTGAATCTGCTCCGTTACACCTGGGAGCAAGACCGCTGGTGCCTCCTGTACCCGCATAAAAGCAGTACAAAGGCTTCCACTCAGAATAAAACCTGGTCTTACCAAGGCCTGCATGGCCCCGTGTGATCGGGCCCTTCTGACTTTCTGTTCCCATTTCCAGATGCAGCCACACTGGCCTCTTGGCTGTTCTCACCTACATCAAGCTTGTTCCTACCTCAGGGCCTTTGCATTTGCCGTCCCCTCTCCCTACCTCCCTCCCCACATCCTCCTGGTTTGGTTCTCCCTCTCTTGGTTGAGGGCTCTGCTCTGATATCATCTTATCAGAAAGGTCCTCCCTGTCGGCTCTCTAAAGAGTAGCACCCCTTCTCTCTCCCCTGTACTCCCTGCCTGCCCCCCATTCTCAGCTTTATTTTTCTCCATGGAACTCAGTGTCACCGGATACAGTGCATTGTTATTTATTTATATGTTCAGTTTCTGTCCTGCTACATCAAAATGTAAATGTAAGACAAGGACTTTGTTTAGTTCACGGCTGGGTTCCCATTGCGTTGAGCAGTGTCTGGCACAGAACAGGTCCTCACCAAATCTTTGTTGTACAGATGAAGAACTGGGTCTCCACGTGCCCCTTCGTATTCACCCACCATGTTCACCCACTACCCTGTCACGCGACAAAGGTGAGCTTTGGATTTCAGCAGCTCTGGGTTTGAATTCTGGCTCTTCTGTTCCCTGGTCAGGTGCTGCCGGTCAAGTCGGCTTCCTTCCTTCATTTGCCAAATGCAGAGAGCATGGCTTAGCCGTATGGCTGTTGGGCGAAGGGAAGTTAGGGTGCTCAGTATCTGCTAGCTTGTATACCGTGTTAATTCAATGTACGCAAACAGAGGAAACACCTTAAAAATAATAAGGAACAGTTTTATTGAGCTATAATTCACATCCCATAGAATGTACCCATTTAAAGCATACAGCCCAGTGGTTTAATATATTCAAAGACTTGTGTAACCGTCAACACCATGCAATTTTTATCACCCTCAGAAAGGAACCTCATACCCCTTAGCAGTCATTCCCTATTACTTCCTCCCCCCAGGCCCTGGCAATAGCTGATTTATATTGTGTCCCTATGGATTTGCACATTTTTGACATTTCATATAAAAGGGATCATACAGTACGTGGTCTCTTGTGACTGGCTTCTTTCACTTAGTATTTTGTTTTCAAGACTCATCCGTGTTGTAGCATGTATCGTTACTTCATACGTTTTTATGGCAAATAACATACCATTGTATAGATATATCACATATGGTCGATCCATTCATCCATTGATGGACATTTGGATTGCTTCCGCTTTTTCACAGCTACAAATAATGCTGCTGTGAACTTCTGTGTACAAGCTTCATGTGGATGAGGAGAGCTTTTGTTGGACATCTCCAGGACAGTTCAGGGATACCTTCTTTGGGGGGTGTTCATACCTGGAGCCAGGTCCCAACTCCCCCAGGAGCTCCTGAACTCATTCCTTTCAAATTATGATTGTATTTTTGGAGAGCTATGTTACTTATCCCAGCAGACATTCTTTTGCTATGATTGCTTTATCATTATGCTTTCACTTTTCTATATGACTCGTTGGTTATTCCTTTGATGTTGCCACCTGGGATTCCTCTCTCTGTACGTACTAGTTATCTTCTTGATGCCTCTCCTAGGCCTTACTCTGCTCAGCTACCTGGCTTTATTTGACTCTGTTCTCAGAACTGATCACATTACTTTCTCTCTGGAGCTGCCCTTTTCTGAATGAAATTTGCCATTCTGCTCCGAGAACCCTCGACTTAAAGTGGACTTGTCTGAAACGTGATCTTTGAGTTTTCAGTTCCTCTCATTCCAGTCAATTTCTTTATCTCCTAAATGCATTATCCACGACCCCAGTAGAATTCCAAAAAGCATTTGTAGAAGATTCATTAAGTCTTGGCTGCTGGCGAGGGTGTGATAACAAAGGCAGCATCAGGCTGCTTTGCCGAGCGCCAGTGTTTGAACTCCTCAGGTTAGCGCTTCTCCTTTGCCTGATGGAAGGCATATGCAGATTCTGCTCTGAAGGGCATCTGCAGCAGTGGCTTATCTTCTTGAGGGGGAGGATGGTGGTGCAGAGGGCCCGCTCTCTGGTTCTACTCTGAGGGCACAAAGGAAGGTTTGTTGAAAACATCTCAGTCAGGGCTTCCCTGGTGGCACAGTGGTTGAGAGTCCGCCTGCCGATGCAGGGGACACGGGTTCGTGCCCCGGTCCGGGAAGATCCCACATGCCACGGAGCAGGTGGCCCCGTGAGCCATGGCCACTGAGCCTGCGCGTCCAGAGCCTGTGCTCTGCAATGGGAGAGGCCACAACAGTGAGAGGCCTGCATACCGCAAAAAAAAAAAAAAAAAAATACCCAAACATCTCAGTCAAAGTTGGGTGGGATTGCAGAGATCAACAGTGTCTCACATTTTCAGAGCACTTTTGAGTGCATTTTCCTGTATGTTATGTTATGGAGGATACCTCAGGGCCTTTGCATGTGCTTTTCCACTTCACTCGGGCCTCTATCCATCTGTCACCACATCAGAAAGGCCTTCCCTGAACACCCCGCCCCCACTCACCCCCCACCGTCACTCTTGGTCCCCTTCCTTGGCTTTCTTTTTTCTTTGCAGCACTTATCTCCACTGTGTGTTTTATATTTATTTGTTTATCTGTTGCTGTTGCTCAATAGAACGTAAGCCCCGCGAGAGCGCATCATCCACTGTTACATCTTTAAAGCTTAACACGGGTCTCAGAACATGGAAGGGACTCAGTAAATGTACGTTGAGTGAATGCGTGAATGCATTTACTTTTATGAAAACCCTGGGGCGAAGGTACTGTTATCTCCATTATGTGGGGGAAGGAACCCAGAGTCAGATGACTTGAGATAATTACTCAAGGTCATAGGGTGGGATGTAACTGAGCCCTGAATTGAGTTCGGCCCTGCTGGGTCTCTGTGAAGCCATCTCCCAGGCTTACAGGGTCTGAGAAAGTCCTCTGTAGGTCCTTTGGAAATTCTCTGAAAATGCCGCAGACTTTAGCAGGAAGTGGCACATGAGGTATATGGAATGGAGTGGCAATTTTAAGAGTTACAGAGCAAGGATTTCCTGTGACCTGAGAGGGAATACAGGAAGTAAGTGAAACCTGGCAAAACAACTGTAGAAGAGACTTGGAACTGAGGGGGGGGACGACGGGAGAGGAGGGAGGATGACACAGTGGGAGTGGCTTTGGAAGGTCGTAAACCCAAAGGAAAGCCTCCGCAGTGATGTCTTCGGAGTCTTGTGATGGATTCAGCCTAAACCTGCCCACTGGCTCATCTCAGGCTGTTCAGTGCACTCGCCCACACCCCCAGCATGCACAGATGTTTCTCTACTGAGGGTCTAACACTCCGAGGGACAGGAGGGACGGCAGCCTGGGACCCTGAACTCTTGAGTGCTGTGCTAAGGAGAAAGAGGCATGGATGATGAGAACAGACATCCCAAGTCACCCTGCATCTGACTGTGGGGTGTATCATATGATTTTATTGCAGTAGGTGGTACTTGTATGGATGGGGAATCTGCGTGTCTTCAATTTGTGAAAATAAGTTGGCAGGAAAAGGAAGCCTGTGGTGACACCAGAAAACTCACTCAAGATTAGCAGTTTGGGGCTTCCCTGGTGGCGCAGTGGTTGAGAGTCCGCCTGCCAATGCAGGGGACGCGGGTTCGTGCCCCGGTCCGTAAGGATCCCACATGCCGCGGAGCAGCTGGGCCCGTGAGCCATGGCCGCTGAGCCTGCACGTCCGGAGCCTGTGCTCCGCAACGGGAGAGGCCACAACAGTGAGAGGCCCGCTTACCGGGGGAGGGGGGAATTATCAGTTTACCTGGAATGAGCCATAGGTCACATGACCTCTGTAGGAGTAATCAGGGCTGAACTCCAAAAGTAGATACAAGGGCCTGGTCATTTGTGATTTTTTTTTTTTTTCCACAGGGGTGGTGGTGGTAGGGAATCATTAGATGACACATTTAAAAGTGCCCCTTTTTTTGCATACTGTAAATGTAGTTGTTGATATACAGGTGCTGTAACAAGCAGACCCTCACAAGCATCATGGCTTAAATTGATATTTATTTCTTGCTTGTGTGACATCCGAAACAGGTTTTATAACAGGTGGGCTGCTCTCCACCAAATGGTGGCTCTTTCCATCTTGGCATTGCCATTTCCATCATGTCACGTGCGTGGTTGCTGGGTTTGCATCGAGGAGGAAGAAGGAATATGGCGGAAGCGGGGTGAAGAGTTCTGTAGGCTGGGCTGGAGGTGGCACAGTCACATCCATTCACGTTCCATTAGCTGGAGCTCAGTTCTGGGACATCCCTGGGAGGCTGGGAAACCATGTGGTATGGGAGGAGCTGTAGCTCAGGCTACAGCAGTCCTTCTCTGCCACAGAGAGTCAATATTTTTAGTAAAATACGCCCTTTAAGTGATAAAGGCCTTTGTGTGCGACTGAGTATGTTCTTTTTTTTTTTTAACATCTTTATTGGAGTATAATTGCTTTACAAGGGTGTGTTAGTTTCTGCTGTATAACAAAGTGAATCAGCTATACGTATACGTATATCCCCATATCCCTTCCCTCTTGCGTCTCCCTCCCACCCTCCTTATCCCACCCCTCTAGGTGGTCACAAAGCACTGAGCTGATCTCCCTGTGCTATGTGGCTGCTTCCCACTAGCTATCTACTTTACATTTGGTAGTGTATATATGTCCATGCCAAGCTCTCATTTCGTCCCAGCTTACCCTTCCCCCTCCCCGTGTCCTCAAGTCCATTCTCTACGTCTGCGTCTTTATTCCTGTCCTGCCCCTAGGTTCTTCATAACCTATTTTTTTTTTTTTTAGATTCCATATATATGTGTTAGCGTATGGTATTTGTTTTTCTCTTTCTGACTTACTTCACTCTGTAAGACAGACTCTAGGTCCATCCACCTCACTACAAATAACTCCATTTCGTTCTTTTTGTGGCTGAGTACTATTCCATTGTATATATGTGCCACATCTTCTATGACTGAGTACGTTCTTGAACATTGTTTCCTTCGATCCTCACAGGAGAGTTGTTTTTGTCCCCATTTTGCAGATGAAGACACAGAGGCTCAGAGAACACAAGTAACTTGTTCATGGCCACAGAGGGTCAGGTGCTGGTGTCAGGATTGGAATCCAGATGCTCACAGGCCTCATACTGTTTCCTGATCCTGGGTTTTCTTTCCATTCATTTTTGAATGTGGCCTGAAATTCTACCTTTAGACTTTTCTACCTGTGCTGTGCTGGCTCTCTGGAGAATCACGTCTATAACCTCCTCTGAGAGGCTCTGGGGGACTTGTCTCCTTAGTGACAGCACACAGACTAGGACACGCTGTGGTGCTGAGGGTTTTCGGAAACTTTGGGGAGAGAGAGGTGTATGTTAAACCCTGTGTCTCAGAGGGAGTGAGAGGAGCACGGGATTAAAGGGGAAAACACATGAGGACCCACCCCCGTCCCTGCGCCTGGGAACCCAGGCCAGGCCTCGCCTGCGGGCTCCTCTGAAGGAGACAGTTAGCCCCGTTGGATGGTTGAATGGCCAACAATGAGTTAGAAGCCCAAGATCCTGCTCAAATCCCTGGACCCTGCGTGGAACTGAAGAAGGACTTTTAAAACTAGACCTGATGGGTGGAACTAAATATCCTCCGTCGTGAGGAATAATCTCATTTGGGCCTCTGAGGCTCTCTCAGCTTCAGGCTCTCTAAAAATATCCTTCATTGACTCTTCCCTCTGTAACCCACACCCAGGCTTCTGCGGCTCCCTTCACTCTTTTTCCGCTCCCCTGCCAGCTGCCTCCTTCTTCTTCTCACCAGCCTGGCCTTGCTCAGGTGCTGGTGACAGCGGGACTCGCCTTAGGGTGGGCCCTGCGGAGATGCAGCAGGTGGGGAAGGGATGCCGTGCCTGCGGGCACACTCGGATTGGGGGGAGTTAGCAGGGGTGTGTGTGTGTGAGTCTGCGTGTGAATCTGTGTGCAAGTCTGTGTCTTTTTGTGAGTCTGAGTGTCTGAGTCTGTGTGAATGTGTGTGTGAGTGTGTGTATGTGAGTGTGTGTGTAAATCTGTGTCTCCATGTGAGTGTGTGTGTGTGTGAGTCGGTGTGTGTGCAAGTCTGTGTGTGAGTCTGTATCTTTGAGTCTGAGTCTCTTTGTGTGAGTGTATGTGTGTGTGTGTGTGTCTGTGTGTGTGTGTAAGTCTGTGTCTCCGTGTGTGTGTGTGTGTGTGTGTGTCTTTGAGTGTGTCTGTGTGCGTGCACTCAGGGCAGTTCTTAGGAGTGAGTGTGGGCACTCTGCTCTAAATGGCTTCCACTCCCAGAATTTGCTGCTGGAGGTCTCTGGCGAGAGTGAGGCATAGTCATCTGAGCTGGTCCAGCCCGGACGACACTGATTCCAGCCCCTGGCTATGTTGAAGGGAGGGAGGAAGCTCCAAGAGGAGCCCAGGATGGGATCTTGTGAAGCTCGAAGCTTGCTGCCTTCGGCGTCCTTCTTGGGCAATTCTCTTAAGAGTCGGTGTGGTTCATCCTAGCTTGGATCTCAGTGAGTCACCCAGAAGGCATCCAGGCCTGCTCATTCTGGCTGCCTCAGGGCGTTGGTGCCCAGCTAATTATGGGCAGCTCTGATCTGAAGTAACAAGGTTGAGTGGAGCTAGGTGGAGAAATGACCCAGACAGAGACGGGGGCCTGGGCTGGCTGCCCCAGCTGCACGGTGGCTGCACTTATGGCTGGCAATGAGGTCAGGGTGTTTCTGCTTTGTGACAGATTTGGGACGCAGGGGAAAGAGGAGTGCAGGCTTGGTGCTGACAGAGACCAGTGCTGATGCCAGTACAGAGAGAGTGGGTCACAGTCGGGGAGTGGGGGCAGCAGAGTTTAAGCCGAGGAGGATTCTGATGACTGGGGAACAAGTTTCCTGTGATGTATCACGAGCTCCAGCATCTCTCAGCAAGATGTTCTCGCCCCTGAACACAACGCGACATCACTGTGTCTGCAAGGTGCCTGGGCAGAAAAATCCCTCATGGATCTGGGCACAGAATTGCAGTTCTGAGCAGTTCAGGCTACGACCCCACCAAGGAATTGAGCCCGACACCTGAGTTTTGTGGACGCAGGTTTGTGTTAAGACACTGGGCAGAGATGTGCTTTTCAAATGCAAATTTTAGTAATATTTATTTCAATGGGTCCCTTAGGAGCAGTAAGCATTCTCAATCCCAATTAACCTGGGCATGCCTGGGCCTTAGTGACACTTCTCAGAGCCAGCAGCTGGCACGACTCCTGTAAAGAGATAGTTTCAACCCAAGGCTGAGTGATAAGGTGATGCGTTGAAGAATGTAAAAGATTTGAACCTTTGCTTCTGCAAAGAGCTTGGCTGCTGTACCACAAATCACATTTGTATGGCATTTTACTTCCAAAGGGTAGCTTTAGTCATGGAGAAGACAAAAGCTTTGTGTTGAAATTTTTTTGCCTTTTTTTCTTTTCTTTTCTTTTGTTTTTGGACAGCAAGAGAGATGAGACATAATTTGTGTTTTTGACCTCTGCTTTCAAATCACTTTATAAATGGCTTTAAAACTGTCTTAGTGTGTGTTCAGGCTGCTATAACAAAAATACCACAGACCGGGTGGCTTAAACAACAAATATTTATTGCTCACAGTTCTGGAGGCTTGGAGGCTGGGAAATCAAAGATTAAGGGACTGGCAGATTCAGTGTCTGGTGAGAGCTCACTTTCTAGTTCATATAGATGGCTGTCTTCTCACTGTGTCCTCATATGGCAGAAAGTTGCTCTCTGGGGTCTCTTTTATAAGGCACTAATCACATTGATGAGGGTTCCACCCTCATGGCCCAATCACCTCCCAAAGGCCCACCTCCTAATACCATCACATTGGGAATTAGGATTTCAACATACGAATTTTGGAGGGGACACAGACCTTCAGCCCATAACAGAAGCTCCATGTAAATGACCCAGAGGCGTCCCCTCTGAAGGAGTTTGGAAATGCCTTCATCCATTTGTGTCGCTTGTGGTTTTCTTTCTACATAGGCACAGAAGTGATTAGATGGTAAGAATTTAAGAATTGATGTCTAAATAAATGCAGTGGCTCTTGCACTTATATTTCTTTTAAATAAAAATTCTACATGATAAAAGAGCTTTTTCATTATCACAGCATGCAGGAGAGGTATAAGGAAGCACAGAGTACAGTTTTCTAGTTTGATGACTGTAAGCAGAAGTGAACTGGGGTCTAGATGAATCCCTAAGAGTACAAATAGGGCTTCCCTGGTGGCGCAGTGGTTGAGAGTCCGCCTGCCGATGCAGGGGACACGGGTTCGTGCCCCGGTCCGGGAAGATCCCACATGCCACGGAGTGGCTGGGCCCATGAGCCATGGTCGCTGAGCCTGCGCGTCCGGAGCCTGTGCTCCGCAATGGGAGAGGCCACAACAGTGAGAGGCCCGCATATCGCAAAAAAAAAAAAGAAAAAAAACAAAGAGCACCCCACTTGAAGCTTTATATGGTATCCTGTGGTAGAATAGCTACCCTAGTTATGCTTTTCTTTGGATAATAATGCTGTTGGTCTCCTTCCCTCCCTCCCTCATACACCGGAGCTGATGTAGGGACATAACCCCAAAACACTGCCACATGGTGAGGACAGATAGCACTTGATATAAAATAATAATCCATTCTTGGATGAATCCCATGGCATACAGATAATCCCAGATGAAATAAATTAAACCCATTTTACAGATGGATTCACCATTTGGTCCTGGTCCTGTTGACGTCCATCTCCTGTTTCCGAGCCTGTTCTCCTGGATCCTGTTACCTATCCGATATTAAATATCCAGATCCAGGAAGCTATCAAATATCAAAAGCACAGTTCGGGGCTGTGGTTACTTTCAACAAGCCAACCATTTAAGAGGCATCAGGACATAGCGGCAGGAATAAAGGTCAAGGTCGCTGCTTCAGCAATCTCCCAAATCCCGCTGGCATAAGCTCTCTTCCTGTCTACTTTGTCTGCAAGATTTGGTGCCAGGAGTTCTAAAGGGCAGCTCTTCAGGCAGCTGAACCAAGAGGAAGGCTCCACTCCCTGCTCTGTCTTTCCTCTTCCTGCAGAGATGCAAGGTGGCTTTGAAATGCCCGTGTCTTCTTTCCCTTCTGAGCGCCTTATTTGTTCAAATGCTTCCACTCTGAGCATTTGCTCTATTCCTCTCCCCAATCGCCTCGGAAAGTACCCAGGCAAGCAGCTCACAGCCCATCCATCAGAGTACAGTGCACGTCTGCTTTCTCAGAGGAAATGATCATAAAGGCTGCAGAGGAAAGGACGTGCCCCCGTTTTCAGTGTAGCATCAGACACTGGAAAAGTCCAGTGTCTTGCTTGGACTCCCCAGCCCACTCTTGGTTTCCTCCACTTCTCTTTGGGAGGAGGAGGGGGAAAAGCAGGAAGAGTTTAGCTAGCATCATTCAGGTGATGCTTTCTAGCTTCCTGAGAGCTTTCTCTCAAGTAAGCTCTGTGGAGTTCTGCTGGGATTATTGGACACGGAGTATGAGTAATAGGCTGGCCCCCTAGAATTCTCTGGACTCTCTTTATTATGCAGCATGAAAGTGTTCCCCCTAGAACAGAACAGTGCTTCTAATTTATCACATCTGGTCACTAGGTGAGATGAATAGGGCTCCACAAACCACCATGGGGACAAATTGTACCAAATTCTGGTGTTAATGAAAGGAAGTTCCGTCACGGACAGGGAGTGAGAAGGATCTGGGGTGGAGACGTGTAACTCCCGGCATGCACACAGGTGCACCATGCACACCTACGTGCAGGGCACTTACACACATGCTCACACACTCACAGTGTTTGCGGTCGGCACTCACAAACATCTTTATGCCCTAATGACAGGCGCTTCACTGCTTTTAGTCACCCTTAGGGGTGGCCCTGGATATTGGCACCTTTATGCTTTGCATGGGCTGGTTCCTCTGCGTGGGAGCCTCTTTCAGTTTCCTCCACCCAGTGCATCTGGCCAACCCCAGTTGCTTCATGTAGAGTCGGCTCAAGAGACTCTGGGAAGCCTTTGCTGCCCACCCCTCCCCCGTGCCCCACAGCACACACAGGGGCTCACTTCCAGTGATGCACTGCACGTGGCACTGCCGTCCTTCACCATTGTTCTATGATAGGGCATCTGTTGCTCATGTACCTGTCTCCCCACTCTCCCTTGAGGGGTGAGCCATGTTTTTCCATTGTACAAAACAACTGTTGTGTGCATCAACATGCCTGGCACATACGGGCAATTAGTAGATGTTTGTTAAATGAATGAATGAGTGAATGAATAAATTTGGTGGGGGTGGGGTTAGTTTGGACTATCTGGCCACCATATGTGGACGCTAAGAACTAATTGTTCTTATGGAGTAAAATTTCTTACATTTGTCTCTTTTTATTGTTATTATTGTCTCTCATCAGGAAAACTACCAAAATCTAATTTGACTTGGTAGCACTCAACCTATATAATTTCTTTCCTGGTAGAAATGCTCCTGCCATCACCAAGACTTGCCCCTTGGTTGTCCCACAAGAAATCTCTGATCTCCCATGGAAGGGATTTATTTAGCTCCGTCTACAGGCCTCCTGATGGTGGAAACTGGGCTTGGATCCAGACTGAGTGGTGGGGAGTTGCCAGAGTTAGCCCCTTGGATTGCTGGCCAGAAGAGAATTGGCAGCAATGGTCGACGAGGCCTCTCATTTCCCAACTTTATGTGCCAAAATTCTCTAGTATTATATTTGCCATGGTGACCAAGGTAGTATAGCGTTTTCCCCTCTCAGCTAAATGCTAAAAGGTGAAAAGACGTTTCTTGCTCACACGGAGAAACATTTAACTCCAACCAGGAAAAAAAAAAAAAAAAAAAAGCCTTGGGGCCATTAAAAAAAGGCACTGGCATCAAAATATAGCACCTTTGTCCAAGCTGTTCAGAACACTTCATAAGCAACGTCCTGGCTGCACATGTAGGAGAGAGGTAGGGTTTGTTCTGAACTACACTTTAGTGTATGATTTAAAATGTGGCCACAGTGCAGGATATTTGCATGCCTGTCTTTGGGCTCTGTTTTTAAAACAAGGAGAGACGTGATGAAAGCCACAGCTGGTGACCTGGCCCCAAGCCTGGGCAGCTGGGGCTCCAGCAAGGCTGTGGAGTCGCTCACGTGAGGTGCCTGCAGGGTGGGGAGAGGCCTGCATCCACTGCTCTCCCTACAGCTGGCGCACCAGAGTTGACATGGAATTCCAGGTCTGTGACCATTTGCTGTGACACTCCTTCAGCATGAAAGCAAGTAGCTAGGGGATGAGCTATAAGTCGTTTCCAGGGACCCAGAAGGAGACCCGGGGAAGCTAGATGGTTCCTTTTTTTTTTTTTTTTAAATGAGCGGACCCATTTTTCCCAGTAGACCCTCAAACCTCCAGGTCTCTCCTGACCAAAAACAGCCAGTGAGGGTGGATACCAGCTCCATGAGGTGTCTTGCCTTGGCTACACAGTGCTTACGCAGACATGAAGTTTCCTCCTGACACCAGCAGCCTCCCCGTGCCAGAAGAACAGACAGGGCTGACACCTGTTTGCTGGCCTCAGGACACTGAGCTGGGGTGCCGGGGGTCCACCATCCCGAAGCACTCATGTCCAGCCAGCTGCCTGCGGGTGCTGAGATGCAGGTCCGTGCAGAGGGGGTGCATGTGTAGATCCTTAGGTAGGTATAGGCATATACGTTCGGTCCTCCCTATTGGTGGATTCCGTATTTGCGAACTCGCCTACTCGCTAAACTTTATTTGAAACCTCAGAATCAATGCTTGTGGCAGTTTTGTGATCATCTGTCACATACTCAGAGTGGTGAAAAATTTGAGTCGCCCCACATGCGCATATCCGGCGAAGGTCAATTAAGGCCATGCTCTGCCTGCTTGTTTCAGCTCTCCTGATGTAAACAGGTGTCCTTTGTGTGGTATATTTAATGCTGCATTTTTGTGCTTTTTGTTGGTGATTCTGCTGTTTGAAACGGCCCCCAAGCATAGTGCTGAAGTGCTGTCTAAGTTCGAGAAGGATGTGATGTGCTTTATGGAGAAAAAAGGTGTTAGATAAGCTTGGTTCAGGCATGAGTGACAGAGCTGTTGGTCTGCAAGTTTAATGTTAATGAAACAAAAACATATTAAATAAGGTGTCTTTAAGCAGAAACATACAAAACAAGGTTAAATATTGATCTCCTGATGAAGCTGCTGTGGCCAGAGGCTGGCAGGAGCCTGACTGTGTATTTCCCCTGGGAGCGATGGTTCACTGTTTGCTAATTCAGTGTTTGCGGCCACTTCATAGAACAGAATTACCGTGATTCACGAATACTGAGAATGAACTGAATACACTGCTTCGGGAGAGGGTTTTACATAGAGTTTTGTATCTGTGATGCCACATTTGGAAACATTTGCCTGTGGTCGTATGGAAAAACCTCCCTGACACAGACTGTGGGCTCACACCGGTCCTGGTGCTGGGTTGGGGGTGGGAATGGAGGGGAGAGGGCTGCTGTGAACAGGACCCCAGGAAAGTGCTGCTGATCGATCTGGAGAGGGCTGTTGTGGTCATGGTCCCCTGGACGCTGGGTGAGAACAGAGGCCCAGGGAACGCCCTGACGTTGCCTCTAGTTTGGTTCCTGGTGCTGCCTGGATCCTCTGTGGGTCTCAGCTCTGAGACGAACTGTGCTCCCATCCACACAGTGACTGGAAAGGACAGTGGGCAGGGCACTGGAGCAGGGAACGGAGATGGAAGGGTGGGGATTTTTCATCCCTCCGCTTTGTCACTCCCCAGAAAAGAAATGGTAATGGATATCCAGGAACAAACAAATTCCCGAGTGCCCACTGCTGCCAGGCCCTGCGCATTTGATCTCATCTGAACGGGACAGCAGCCGTCCGAATGATCGTCTCCATGCTGCTGATGCAGAATAGGTGCAGAGAGGTTACCTAAATTGTCAGAGGACACGGCTAATAAAGGATCGAATTCAGATTCAAGCCTAGGTTAACTAATGATACAACTAAGAGGATTTGGTGGGGGACTGGAAAAACAGAACAGCAAGAAGAGGATAAGATTTTTGTCTGAGTGTCTAAAATATTGGTTCCTTTGAGGGAGATGAAGTTGCGTGAGTGATGGCAGGGGACAAGGGTGAGTTAAGACCGTGGTTCTCAACCTGGGCTGCATTTGCCCCTTAGAGGACGTTTGGCAATGTCCGGATTCATTTTAGGTTGTTGAGGATGGAGGGGTGGGGGAATGCGACGCATCTAGTGGGCAGAGGCCAGGGGTGCTGCTAAACGTCCTGCAATGCACAGGGCAGCCCCACAGCAAAGAATTATTCAACCCCAAATGTCAGTAGTGCCAAGGCCGAGAAGACCTGAATTAAGATGAAAGCAGGTTCTTGAAAGAGGTGTGTTGCTTGGATGTCTGGGGTCAGAGTGCAGAGACCCCAGAGGTGCCTGCAGATGGGCTCAAGGGAGACCACAGCGTTGTGACAGCAAAGGATAGCGTTTTTACTTGGGGTTTCTGGTTACATTTACTCCACTGAAAAATGAGAGACTACAATCGATCCAGAAACTTCAGTAGAAGTATTTTCTTCTGACCTGTCATCATTCCTGGCTCAAAGTTTACTTTTTCTTCATACATTCTCTGTATTAAATCAGATGCACTCTGTGAGCCATGCAGTCACCTGGTAGCAGATGACAGATCAGTGACAAGTCAAGCAAGAGAGACAAGTGTCCCCGGATGTGGGAGGCCAGGCCGGGGCCCCAGTGCTGTCTGTAATGACCACAGGTATGAGCACCACTCGGGGCTCACAGGCAGCTTGGGGCCTCCACTAGAGGTCTGACACTAAGGACAAGGCTAGGGGCAGCAGTGGGTCCCAGAAAACCAGGCCCCCCATGTGGGTTAAGAATGACTTCAGTTTAGGGACCCCACTGGCTTTTTTATTTCTCGGACTCTTCTTACGGTTTGCAATGTTTGTTTGTGGGACAGCTGCAGGCATATTTGCAATATATATTTGCGGTTTGTCCTGGGGGAGCTGGTGAAGTTTTCAGAGACAGACTCATGAATAAAAATGAATCATGTTGGGGCTTCCCTGGTGGCGCAGTGGTCGAGAGTCCACCTGCTGATGTAGGGGATGCGGGTTCGTGCCCCGGTCCGGGAAGATCCCGCATGCCGCGGAGCGGCTGGGCCCCTGAGCCATGGCCGCTGAACCTGCGTGTCCGGAGCCTGTGCTCCACAAAAGGAGAGGCCACAGCAGTGAGAGGCCCGTGTACTGGGGAAAAAAAAAAAAAAAAGGAATCGTGCAAATTCGTTCCTGTATTGGGAGTATGTGCCAGGCGTTACGGGGCACAGAGATGGGGGCAGGTGCCTTAGCCTGGAGAAGCCTGAGGAGGGTGAGGGACGTCTCCACTGAGTTGCTGTCAGGACCAGAAGGTGGAGGAGGAGTCCAGGAAGAGGGAAGAATGTGCTGGAAGGTGGGAAGCATCCAGGCAGAGTGGGAACTTGGCTGTGAGAGGTCAGCCTCAGTCCAGGGCAAGGGGGCGGACCCAAGGCAGCCAAGACTCAGGTGCCTCTGGAAGAGTGATCTCTGAAGCTTCAAGGGAGACTTTCTCTTTAAAAAAAAGTTTTTTTAATTTGTATTGATATTTTATACAGTTTTTAATTGTTACTTTCCATTTACCGTTTGGCTGTGGAATACATCCTTGAGCCTGTCTTACACCCAGTAGTTTTTTTGTACCTCCCACTCCCCCATCCCTACGTTGCTAACCCCCACTACTGGTAACTACTAGTTTGTTCTATCAGTGAGTTTCCTTCATTTTTGTTATAGTCACTTGTTTGTTGTAGTTTTTAGGTTCCACACATAAGTGATACCACACAGTATTTATCTTTGCTGTCTGACTTATTTCGCTTAGTATAATGCCTTCCAAGTCCATCCATGTTGCTGCAAATGGCAAAATTCCATTCTTTTATATACAATGTATATGTATATATGTACATATTTATCCATCTGTTGCTGAACATTTAGGTTGCTTCCATATCTTGGCAATTGTAAATAATGCTGCTCTGAACATTGGGATGCATGTATCTTTTTGAATTAGTGTTTTTGTTTTTTTGTCAGATATATACCCAGGAGTGGAGTTACTAGGTCATATGGTAGCTCTATTTTTAGTTTTTTGAGAAACTTCCATACATCCTTGCCAACATTTGTTACTTGTTTTTTTTTTTTTTTTTTTTTTTTTTTTGCGGTACGCAGGCCTCTCACTGTTGTGGCCTCTCCCGTTGCGGAGCACAGGCTCCGGACGTGCAGGCTCCGCAGCCATGGCTCACGGGCCCAGCCGCTCCGCGGCATGTGGGATCTTCCCAGACACAAACCCGTGTCCCCTACATTGGCAGGCGGACTCTCAACCACTGCGCCACCAGGGAAGCCCACTTGTTCTCTTTTTGATGATGGCCATTCTGACAGGTGTGAGGTGATCTCTCATTGTGGTTTTTGATTTGCATTTCCCTGATGATTAGTGATGTTGAGCATCTTTTCAGGTGCCTGTTGTCCACCTGCGTTTCCTCTCTCTCAAAGATGGAGGATCCCTCAAAGAAGGCAGAGGCATTTCCAGCCCCTCTACAGTGGGGAAGTGTGTGACCTCTCTCCAAGAGGTGTGATAAAGCCAGGGTCCCATTTTGCGTCAAAATAGAGAAGACAGTTCCTTCATCGAAAAGCAAACCTTGCTGGGCACTAGATACCCTTCCCAGAGGATGGGAACCTGGGAGTCTGGCTGCCCGGGTTTCCTCCTAGCGTCTCTGATTCCTCACTATGTGCTTGTGGGTGATTAACTTAATTTCTCTATGCTGCAGTTTCCTGTCTGTAAAATGAGTAGAATAACTGTACCTAAATCATTGGGTGTTTTATGAGATGAAATGACTTAGTGCAAATAAAGTTCCTGGAATAAAGTAAATCCTCAATTAACATTAGCCAGCATGCTGCCCTCTTTACCGTTTAAGGGGGGCGGCGGAAAAGAACTTGGAGAGAGAGTGTCAAGCTCCCAGGCTGAGCTTGAGAACTGGCAGTCCAGTGTGTTGCAGCTGGCTGCCAGATGTGCATTGTTTTTAATTGAATTCGAACGCCTTTGCATGGGGCTGGCATGATCCATAGTCTCTCCTGCACCCCAACCCCCTGTCCCAAACCTGTCCAGCCTCACACACTTAGAGTCCCCTGTTCTTGGCTCCCTGGACACAGGGACAGAGGACATAGGAAGTTGTGCTCCATAGGCAGGAAAAGATACAGGAGAAATTGTTTGCAGGATTAGCCCTGAATTGAGCCAGCCGTCACACCCACATGCATGGGCGTGAGCCCTGTTCATAAAGCAGTTGAGTATTTTCAAAGGCTGGGTTCTGCCCAGGAGCTCACTGATGATCAGTTTCCATGGCGGCAGGTTTCCAGGCCAGGAGGGCACCCTGCACACCCAGGTGGTGGCTGTGGGCTCGTGTCCAGGTTGACCCCTCCCGCTCCCCTTTTCCATCCGGCTCTCAGCTTGCACTCCCACCCCAGGATGCGGGGGGCGCTCCAAGCAGGAGGGGCAGCCAGCCTGCCCGGGCACACAGCAGCCTGGAGAGCAGGGCTAGTGATGGAGCAGGGAAAGACCTCTGGCCCCGGAGGAGGCAGAGCCTTAGCCTGAAGTGTGACCTTGGGCAGGTCACTGGGCCTCACAGTGGGTGTGACATCCTGCCTGTGACATCGGGGTACTGGTTTGGCTTGCAGCCTCTGCTGTGATTGTTAGGATGCCAGAGAGAGGCAATGTGTACAGAAGGGACTTAAAAATGTTAGGTACTTACTCTGCAAATAATAAGCATTTAAAATCATTCGATTAATCTTATTTCTCAAAGGATGGCCAAGCAGCCCACAGCCTGGGACTGCAGGAGTGTGTGTGCTGATTGGGGTGAGGGTCCCAGACTGCCCTGGGGAGAAGGTGGGTGGAAGCAAGGGTATCCTATAGGCAGAGGATTTTTTTTTTTTTTAGGCTTTTAACCTTGCATAGTTTATTTTTTTACAATTTATTTTTATTTGTTCCAGCTTTATTGAGATATAATTGACATCTAAGTGTGCTAGGCTGTGTCTTCAGAGTCGGGGTGGAGTTGTGTCCTGGTTTGGGGCTGCTCTCAGGCGGATTTTGTAGCCGGGGTGGCAGGTCCTCAGGCTCATTGTGACTCTGCTCTCCCAGCTCCATGCTCAGCTCATTTCCCACAGGCAGGGAGTATGACTGCTTCTGGTATAAGACGCTCTCCTTAGCCTCCTCTCATTACCCTGAAGGAAGACAAGACAAACTCCTTCTTTATCTTGTCTTATGCACCTAGGAGGGGAGGCTCTGGGCCAAAAAGGAGTTTGCATCTCTGCCTACCCTTTGTTGTGTGATGGGGGAAACAAACTCTTTTGCCTCAAGCTCCTTATCCTTTAAAATGGAAATATTGAAGGATAGAGCCCACCTCTGGGAGCTGTAGGGACTGTTAAATGTGCTACCGCTGGTGGGTGCTTAGAACGCAGAGCACTCAATAAATATTCACTGTCATTATGAAAAAATAATCTAATATCTGTTATTATTATCATCTTTAGCCACTCTGTCAGACAGTAGAAATATGACGGGAGCCACAAATGCAAGCCATGTAATTGTAAATTTTTTACTACCTTATAAAAAAGCAGCCACGGTAAAAGAAAAAAAAAGTAGAAACAGGTGAAACTAATTTTGATGCTATATTTTATTTAATCCAGAATATCTACAATATCATTTCAACACACGATCGATACGAAAGGCATTAAGATATTTTACGGTCTTATTTGGGTACTAACTCTTTGAGATCCAGTGTGTATGTTACACGTAACAGCACATCTCCGTTTGGACCAGCTACATTTTAAGTGCTCGGAAATCCTATGTGGCTAGTGGGTACCTTACTGGACGGCATTGCTGTAACCATATATACTAATTACTTCCAGAATGTACCATCGTCCCTCAAGACTTTTGCTTATCATATTCTTCCTAATCAGCTCCAACGTCTTTACTGGGTAATTCCTGTTTATCCCTCAGAGTGAGGTCTGGCGTCAGATTCTCCTGGGAGAATTCTGTGACCCCCTTAGTCTGAGATGGGGCCTCTCCTCCCACAGCTCCTGACCATTGTGTGTACCCTGAGGGCTTTGGTGGATGTAGGAGCAGTGGGGAGGGAATACTTGAAATCGAAGGGGAGACTGTGCACAGTTAGGAATGGTAACCCAAAGGAACATTGGCAGATATATTAATATTTACTTTCTACTCCAGTTTTATGTGTGTTTGGCTGTCAGTTACAAGCAGTGGTATTTCTCTCTGTCCATGGCTTAATACAGTTTTGGATTTATGTGATTTTAGGTATAGGTCTTTTAGGTGTATCGAATCATGTGATTTGGACGAAGTTGGACTCCAGAACCTTAGATGGACAAACAAATTTCACATGAATTTGTTTTGCTCTTTATTTTACAGTGGAAGAATGAAAATGAGCGGAGGAGACATAAGGAAATACTACTTTTTTTTTTTTTTTTTTAGGCCATGCCATGCAGCATACAGGATCTTAGTTCCCCAACCAGCGATCAGACCCATGCCCCCTTGCACTGGGAGCACAGAGTCTGAACCACTGGACCGCCGGGGAATTCCCAGGAACTACTACTTTTTACATTTAATAGTGGCATATTTATAAATAGAATTATTAGGATCGGCTGTTGTCACATTCGTGACAGCTGACCTGGTTTTGAATCCCTTTTCCATTGCCTGCGAGGCCTTTGCCATATTGCCTGATCTTTACCTGTCTGTTTCCTTGTCTGCCAGATAGGCATAATGACCATCTGATAGAGTTATAGTAAATAAGTAAAAATGACAGAAAATGTAAGTAGTTTTTAATTTTAGTTTAATTTAGTTTTTAATTTTCCTCTGGTAGAGTTAGTTATTGTTTGCTTTTTAGTTATTCATGTATAGTTCTGATAAGTTCTGATTCTCCATGTTTTTCTTTTGAAAAAAATATAGTTGATCCAAGACTGAAAAAGGAGTGTTAAACCCACCCATATGATGCTGTTCTTTTCACCGCCTCCTTGATCTAATATTCAGATGCCCAAGTAAAATATTCTTTCTTCATACAGTATATCTTATATAAAATGACCTTGTTTGTTAATTATTTTTTCTTTTCTTTTTTAAAAGTCAGAATTTTTGAGATGTTACATACAATAAAATGTACTCTTTCAAGTGTACAGTTTGATGAGTTTTGAAAAATGTATATAGCTGTATGAGCACCCTTATAATCAAGATGTAGAAGTTCCATCACTGCTAAAAGTTCTGTATATCCTCTTCCCAGACCATCCCCTCCTGCCTCCCCTGGTCCCTGGCAGCTACTGGTCTGCATACTGTCCCTATGGATGTGCCTTTCTAGAATGTCATGTAAATGGAACCATCATGTATGTAGCCTTTTGTGTCTGACTTCTTTCATTCAGCTTAATGCTTCTGAGATTCATCAGTGATGGAACACTTACCTGTAGTTTGTTCCTTTTTATTGCCGAATAGTATTTCATTGTATGGACATACCAGTTTGTTTATCCATTTACCAGTCTAGGGACATTGGGCTGTTTCCAGTTTTTGACTATTATGAATAATGTTGCTATGAACACTTGCCCACAGTTAATGTGTTTTCATTTCTCTCTGGTAAATACCTAGGTGTGGGATTGTTGAGTTATATAGTGGATAGTGCTTTTTTGATGTGAATTTTACTTATTTTAATATTGTTCTTCTTTTTGTTTATATTGTCTGATATTTCTCTGTCCGTTTTTTTATTTTTATACTTCATAGGTCTTATGTTTTATGTGCTTTGTCAAACAGAATATAATCGGATTATGGTTTATGTATTTCTTTAAAACTCATTCTAGCTTTCTTTGGATCTTAGTAAAATTTTTAATTGTTTGATTTCTGTCCTTTTATATGGAATTTTATATTTTGTGTTTGCTTGCTGTTTATATATTTTACCTTTCCCTTTATCAGTTAATGGTGTGAATTGGAAGATAGCTTGTTTTTAATTCTAGTAATGCTTTTCGTTAGGTTGTAAACCTATATTTCTTGAATCATTAAAGATAAGAAAAAGAAGCTAGGAATAAGATCTTCCCTTTGACAAAGTAAGAAATCCACTGCACTTTCTTCCTTCTTTCTTCAACCTGCCGCCAGCCAATTTCCAATTGTTAATATAATCTAAGGTTATAGAGTCTCTAATTCTATAGAGACTAAGGTTATCGTTGCATAATTATTTCTACTATAAAATATTTCTTCAAGCTTAGTTTTTGGCTTTTATACTCAGTTTTTAAACCATAATTTTAACAGCCATTTATACTTAATTCTTTAAATTTAGATGTTGTCATTGCTCTTTGCCCTTCCTAGTATACTGGGACTTTCTCCTTCTCGAGTTCTTGATTTTAGCCAGAGTATGCCTTTGAAACGTTTTCTCAGTAAAGGCACATGGGTGATGTAGTATCTGAGCTCTTGAGTATCAGAGAAGGCTTTGTGTTTCTTTCCACCTCAATAATAAGTTGCCCAGGTAGAAAACTTACTTGTCACAGTCATTTTTCCTATAACTATGGAGCTGCTGTCTTCTGGTGGAAGAGGGAGTAAGGTAAGATCAGCCTTTTGTTCCTTTGTATGCAGGTAACATGTTGCTTTACCTTCAAGCTCCTAACCAACCAGCCATGTCCTCGTGGTCCATGGAGAGTAGTGAAGCAGCTGTCCAAGGATATCATGATACATTTCATGTTGTCAGCGATACACTTAGAGCCAGCATCTCCTGGCAGCTCTAGAGAAGGCCAGATAGCTCAGTGCATTTTGGTTTAATTCGGGAGGAAAGAAAAAATGTTGAGAATGTACCCCAGGGAAATGGAGTCCTAAGACATCTCAATAAAGAAGGGCCAGAGGCAGATCTTTCTTTTGCAAGCAAACCTTCTTAGAAATAGGTTGAGGTTAAAAATACATCTTCAGAATGATCCCCCACAGTGGACTCTCAACCCTGTGAGGACAGGGACCTTGGCCATCTTGTGTTTTGTTCACTGTTGTCTCCCCAGACCTTGTGTGAGGCCAGTCACAGGGTAGGCCCTCACTCAGTAACTATTGACTCAGATGTTGAAAATAGAAATATTGGTTATGGAATCAGATATTGGACCAGATAATCTCCTAAATAAACAAAGGTGCCTTTTGCTTCTTGCTGGTTTTCTCCCGTCACCACTTTTGGGGAGTTTTTTAGATTTCTGAGATACGCCAGGGCTAGGAAGCATGTCTGCTGGAGGTCATTGGTCAAAGTCAAAGCCATAAATCAGTTCCCGGAGGGATTTTCTTGCCCATAAATGATAGCCTCAGTCCTGCACCCCCCTGTCCTCCCATTACACTTTATGAAGATGGATTATTTCTGATGTCGGTATTTCCAATCCTTTAATTCTTTCTTTCCTCAGTGAAATAAACTCCTTCATTCTTCAGTGAAAATGGTGCTGTGCGTAAGTTTCTGGCGTCCACACGAGGAAAGAGCTTTCTGTGAACATATGGCCTTTAGAATGAAAGCCAGTGATCTTTAGTTCTTAATTACCTAAACCACCAACTCGTCTAAGCCCTGGTCCATACTCCAAAGAGGAGCAAAGGATTTGGATGTCAATTTAAGTCTTAGCATCTGTTCTGTATTCAGGGCTCGGAGTATCGGAATGTGCACTTTTTTTTTTTTCCTCCTCAGTGGAAAGTACTCCCCTTTCTGTTCCCACTAGGAAGTTTGTACATGTATTAGAATTTTCCCACCAGAGTCGATTTAATAATTACCCAGGCGTTTGCCTTTTGACAGCGTATGCTAATGATTCTGGGTTCGTAGAACAAATTAAACTCTCAGAAATCATGAATGAATTCATATATGAAAGCTGCTCTTTGGAACAGGCGTCTCCGGAGAGTTCAGACTTTCCTTGTGTCATCAGCATCTGGTTCAAGCGCCAGCAAACTGGCCTACAGGCCAAATCCTGTTTTTGTCAGTAAAGCCTAAAATAGTGACTATCTGGCCTCTTACAGGAAAACTTTGCCAACCTCTGATCTAGTTCAACATGTAGCGCAGAAGCCGCCACCCCCAACTGCCCCACCTACTCCTCAGTCTCTACCCCATCTCTGTCATCAGTTACCTAAATCGCTTACCAACCTCAATACTCTTCACTTGGGCTAATTACCACTTATGACATCAGACCTACAATTTCACCTCTGACATAGAGGTGCTTCATCTGCACAAAGCGGGGTGTAATACAGTTTTTGGTGTTAAGCGTTGCACCAAGTGAGTTTACATCTATAAAGCACCTAGCCCGATAGCTGACAGTTAGCAGACCCTCAATCTGTATTTCCCTTCCTTCTTTCTGCCTCTTCCCCAACGAGTGGGACCATTTATCCATGCAAGAAGTGTAATGGCACCAGGATGCACAGGAGTAGTGACTTTGCAATCAGACCGCCGGGGTTTAAATCACTGCTCTGCCCCTTACCAGTGATGTGACCTTGATCCAAATGCTTAATCTCATTAAGCCTCCTCCCAAAACAGTGACAATAATAGTATCTATTTCCTAGTAACATTGTGACTCTTCAGTGAATAGTGCATGTTAAGTGCTTATCAGAATGTCTTGCACTTAGTATGTACTAACTAAATGGTCCCACGCATTACTTTCAGCATCAGTGGAATCATCATCGTTTTATTACTGAGGCGCAAACTGTTGGTGAGGACCGTGGCTTTCATCAGCTCCGCCCACATTTCTCAGCCTCACCTTTGCCACTGAGCTCCACTGTCACAAAGAAAACAGATGTCCTCCTGGGGGCAGTAAATTCAGAGTTTCACCTTCTGTAATGTGGCCTCACTAAAAATAAAAGGAAAGCAGCGGAGAGGCTGGATGTGCGCATTTCTTTTAGATCCACTGCTGGGTTGCCTTCACAGCCCTCGCATCCTCTACCAGTGTCCTCTGCCTTAGCTGTGCACGTGTGGCTTTCCTTCCCTTCCCAGCCCCCTGGGGGGCTGCTGGAGTGGGGAGAGGACACTGCTCAGATGGGGCCACCCAAGTCACGTTCATTCATTCCTTTGTTCTTGCATTTATTTCCTCACTCAACATTTATTTTACTCTTCTGTGCACAGAGCTATCAAGGGAGATTAGTACTTAGGTCCACCATTAAAGAGCCCAGCATCTTGGGCCTTGATTTTGAGGATGTGTTGGAGAGGCAAGAACTCGGAAAAAACTGGGAAAGCAGGAAGTTTTAAAGTAATCCGAGTGAAAGATGGTGAGTGGATTAATAGGGTGATGGAGCAGAGAGGGGTCCTAGGCTAGGATGAAGCTCTCATCAGTAGGAAGTTTGTAAGCTTGTTCTCGGTGGGTCCCTTCTATACATGACTCCTTGACTATAAATCCCCCTTGCTCGGGAATCATTCTGCAGGGGTTGTCAGGCCCAGCCTCCCCTTGGCAGTGTTGTCCCCCACACGCTGCAGCTGTGGTTGAGCGGAGGGCAGGCTGGAGTCACTACAATGAGAGTGAGTTTCCCTTGCTGCCCTGCAATCCGCGAGCAGATACAGCCCAGGAACACCTGCTTTCTGGGTTCAGCATGTGCTGAACAAAGGCTGTTGGCTGACTTACCCCCCAGACCCAGGAAAGACAGGGTGCACGGTGACTCTAGGAAGGCGCGCCACCACCCTCCAGCCTTGTGCCCCAGGGTCCAGGGGACCATAACTCAAGCCCTTTATGGAACAGTGGGTCCCACTGTGGTGGAAGTGCCTGGCAGCTGTGCCTTTCTTGTCAAACACTGGCCTGGGCAGGCCAAAAATAGCCTATCCTGGGACCAGTGTGTGTCCAGGAAGTGGTGTGAGTGGGTTGCCCCCCCCGCAACCCTGGAGGGCGAGCCAGCATTCCTCATGCCGGGCAGCCCGGGAAGGTAGAGACCAGGACTGGGGCGGGATGATTGGGATGCCAGAGTTCCTGTCGCACTGGCCTGGCCTGCCTTGCACTCCCAGCTCCGTCCTCGCATTCCTCCCACTGCTTCGGGCTAAAGCTCGCCTCTGAACACCCTACTCCTGCTCAGAAGGCTCCACGGGATGCCATCACCAACCAGAGCAAAGCGTGCCTCAGCCTGTGACGCCCCTTCGAATGTGCCAGATTCTCTCATATCCCCTCTGACCACCACCCCCAGCCCCCGTGCCCTTGAGGTTCCACCCGAAGCAGACTCCTTGGTGTTTCCCAAACACTCCCACGTTCCTACCTCGTGACTTTGCTCAGCTGTTCCCCGCTGTGAATGCTTCCTACCTGTGGACGTTCTACAGGACCTTCAGGGACCAGCAGCTCAAGGGCCAGGTCCTCCCCATGTAAGGCCATCATAGGATTTATCATTCACCCTGGACTCTCTTGGAACAAAACTCCCAAACCAGAACTGCCTGGGCAGACTGGGTTGTGAGGTCACCTTACCCAAGAAGCTTTTGTGAAAAGGAATGGGTCCCTCCCTTTTCTAGTTCCCTCAGTTCTTTCTTGGTACAACTCTTGGAATAGATCCCAGGGTGCTACAGAATATGGACATCAGTGTAACATTCAGTTCCTGCCCCGGGGTCTAAGCTCCCTGAGGGCTGCCCTTCCATGCGCCACCCGCCTCCCCCAGCACCCAGCGTGGCCCTTTGTCTAAAGACGGTGCTCATTTCCACTCACAGAATCTGCCTGTTGGCGAGCGTGTTTGGATGTTGCGTGCCAGGCGCAGAGGTGCATGCTCTACGTGCGTTCCTCAGCACCCCAGCACTGCCTGGCCAACTTACCCACAACACCACCAGAGCGGGCGAGCCTCCGCCCCAAAGCCCTTGCACGCCAGCTGCAGACCCTGTTTAGCTGGCAGACCAGGCTCTCCCGACTTCAGGCAGCTGCCAAAGGAGATCCTGTGAAATTTGTGGCAGGAACAGTTGATGGTTCCCAGAAAAGGACCACCTACGGGTCATGCCAACCACACGTTCCTTGAGACAGGAAATGTGGTGTGGCTTCTTGTTTTGCATTATTAGATCACTTAGCGATCAGAGCAAGGCCCCCAGCTCTCTCTAAGGTAATTTAGCCCACATGTAGATGTGCTTGTTGAACTAATTTCACAGTCTGGCCTTGGCTTTGCGGGTCAGGCTCTATGAGAAATAGTTGTAGGAAAAATACTTCTACACTTTAAGAGCCCTGTTGAAGTTTCCTTTAAGAGTTCATGAGATTAATCCCACCTAGAGGAATAAGTCCCAAACTGGTTTTCCTTTTCTTAGTTAGGGAATCCTTTGTTCAAACAAAATCGTAGGCGGACGTCCAAAATGGAAAATGACAAAGTAGAGCTTCTTCTTGGTGAAGGGGACCGTGGAGCTTGAAGATCTGTGCACCCACCAGTCGGCTCCCCCTACTGAGTATCTGAGAAAACAGCATCTAGGGAGGAAGACCCGTGACTTGGGTTGCTGACTTGGGAAGCTCAGGATAAACGTGGCAAAAGGACAGGTGTTGCCCACCAGCCTTGCGGGTGTGCAGCGAATGCTGGTTGGCAAGGGCTTCCCAGAATCACACAGCTCGATCATGAAAGGAAACCCGTGAGTCCCAAGGCCAGACTCTCTGCACCACACCCAATAGCGGGGAGAGAAACCCGTGACTTCAGGTGTGACTTAGCTGCACCAGCCACATCCCAGGAATCGCAGGGCTCCATTCCTTCCCAGAATGGCATCCCCGCTTGAGTCTATGGGAGCAGCAGCAAGAGACAGGCTCCATCCAAAGTGGACTGTCCTCTCCGTATATCCCCTGACTTACTTCCCCTAGGCCAGGGGTGGGGATAGTTAGAAGTAGCAGTCACGGTTTAACAGGTTACGGTTTTGCCGCAGCAAAACCATCTTTTTGCCGTAGCAATCGATAACTGTGCAGGCAGAGTCCTGTGTGCTGTGCGTTTCATTTCATTTTTACAACATTCCCATTTCAGAAACGTCATCTGGTTAAGAATTTTAATAACAAGGCCCGGGTGCATTTCTCCCATATTTTTCTGGAAGCACGGCCCTGAGAGCCATCAGGCAGGAGGAGGGTGCTGCTGGTTTCTAGAGACATCCTCAGGCTGCCCCTACCCCTCATCCTCATTCTTTGTCTGGTCTAATGGGCGAAGTGCCCCAGCAGAGCCAGCCTAGCTGGTTTCTCTCCAATTCCAGCTTAATCTTTAATTGACTCCCCTGGACAGACGGAGAGCTGAAACCCATCAAGGAGGAAACACGAGGCTGACTTTCCCCCAAGTGTTCAGCACACTTTTGAAAGTAAATTACTTATTTCCTTCTCGAGGTAAAAGCAGGCTTGTTTGGCTGTGGCACGAGGAGGCTGTGAGGACTGTAACTTGGTGAAAATTAAGGTGAAAATTAAGGCTTAATATTTTGACCAAAATCAGGAAAATAGTCTTGATGGATGGAAGTGTGAGAGCAACGTGAAATTTGCCCTGGGAGCAGAAACAGGGCGGAGGGCAATTGGAATTCACCAGCATGTGTACAGATCTCTGATTGCAGAAGTCCTGTTGGAAGATACTTAACCAGTGGTACATTCCTGAAACCTAACAGTGCTCTAATTTGGGTCTAGATGCTGCCATGTGTTGTAGTGTGAATCTGTGTATGGTAACTAGGCTCGTCAGTCAAGGAGGAGAATGAAGACGGTTGCTATGGAAGAGGTGAGATGCTTGTAAGGGTAGATGTGGTTCCCGCTCACGTGGTTTTCCAGTTCAGCATCTGCACCTCTGACCCTCTCGCAACCAAACAAGGGATCTGTTTATCCAGACTGGGGGCTGCAGGGTCAGATTTGCACTTGGTCGTCCCCCCTGAAAGGAGGGATTTGCGCCTTCATTTCTGCTTGCTTGCCTGGCTCGGCCGTGAGCTGCAGGGCTACCCAATTTGTTGACTTTTCTCAAGGGGCAATGGTGGGAACCCAGTGCTGAAACCTAAATCCTCTTTCCAGACTATTTCTGAAGCTTCAAAGAGAGATAAAGGTCTATTTGATAACCTCCCTCTTCAGCTGTGTTTTCATAAGTAAAGGAAAAATGAAGACTTAAAGCCGATTTCCTGGAGGATTCAACTTTCCTTCTTATTGGAGATTTAAGAATAATTTTAAAAGTGCAAAATTTCCACAAAGTCTGGATACCTTGGTGCCTTGTTCCTGAGAGATATGATGGTATGTTTATGTGAATGCGTCTAGATAAGAGGTTCCAAATGGTTTTGCTTAAACCCCATCAGTGAAAGTTTCTGTAAATATCAATAATGCTGTTATTTATATATAAGTTACGTACTTGTATTGCTTTGTTCATATAAAGTGTAAGTTATAGAACAAACCAACGCATACATAAAAAGAGGAGGCAAACATGAAATAAACAGTATTTTTAAATGTCGTCTAGCTAATCCTGATGGTTTCATACTATCAGCTGATATCGCAAGACAGAAATAGAGTGATGTTTGTTGTAAATGATTTTGAGTATAAATTGATATTTCAAATTATTTTCTACATAATTTCCCATTTTTTCCCATTATTTTTGTCATTGTTTTTAACCTTGTAATATGGCTCACAAAAGTTTTTATTAGGGAATTATGAGGCCCTGCCTTTTTTTTTTTTTTTTTTGACATTTACTTGTGTTTGTATCATTGATGTTATCTTCAACCCATACTTTCTCTACAGGAATCTTTTTTTATTTTTAGGTGAACTTTTAATTTTTTTTTAAATATATTTATTTACTTTTGGCTGTGTTGAGTCTTCGTTGCTGTGCACGGGCTTTCTTTAGTTGCTGTGAGCAGGGGCTCCTCATTGCAGTGGCTTCTCTTGTTGCAGAGCACAGGCTCTTAGGCGCGTGGGCTCTAGGCGTGCGGGCTTCAGTAGTTGTAGAACACGGGCTCAGTAGTTGTGGCTCACGGGCTTTAGAGCACGGGCTTCAGTAGTTGTGGAACACGGGCTCAGTAGTTGTGGCTCACGGACTTTAGAGCGCAGGCTCAGTAGTTGTGGCGCACGGGCTTAGTTTCTTCACAGCATGGGGGATCTTCCCGGACCAGGGCTCGAACCCGCGTCCCCTGCATTGGCAGGCGGATTCTTAACCACTGCGCCACCAGGGAAGCTGAACTTCTAATTCTTAATTAAACTGTATCATACATAGAGAAAAACACTTAGGTTATAAGTGTACAGCTTGATGAATTTTCACAAAATGTACATACCACATTCCCACTGCCCAGATCAGGAAATGGAATATTCCAGAAGCCCCCATGATGGCTCCCCAGTCCTCTCACCCACTTTTCCCCAAAGTAATCAATCTCCTGACATCTGTTAATGTATATAACCTTTAGCGGTCTTTGAGCTTTATATTCAGTTGACCCTTGAACAACGTGGGTTTGAATTGCATGGGTGCACTTATACGTGGATAGTTTTCAGTAGTATATACTACGGTACTATATGGTTGGTTGAATCCGTGGATACGGAGTATCCGCTAAGAAACTCTAAGTCTACTAGGATCAACTTCCACGTTGTTCAAGTTGTTGAAGGGTCACCTTGAAGTGATACTGTATGTAGTCTCTTGTGTGTGGCTTCTTTCGCTCTGCGTTGTTGGGTGTGGTGGTAGGGAGTTCATCCTACTGCAGCAGAGCACCCCGTGGTATAATGGTTACCACCATTTCATCATCCACTCCATCCATTCTGCCATTGGTGGACATGTGTGCAGCATCCAGTTTGGGGCTGTCGTGAGTACTGCCTCTGTGGGTATTATCATGCTTAAGTTTTGGTGAAGGTATGCATGTGTTTCTATTGGATGTGTACCTTGGGGTGGAATTCCTGGGTCATAGGTATCTTCATCTTTAGTAGATCCTGCACAGAGGTTTTCCAGAGTGGTTGGACCATTTACATTTCCAAGTGAGCAGGGGCTGAGGAGCATTTTCCCATCTTTACAAACCCTTGGTATTATTGTCTTTTAAAAAATTTTTATTTCTTTATACAATTTTTTTTTTTTTTTTTTTTTTTTTTGCGGTACCCAGGCCTCTCACTGCTGCGGCCTCTCCCATTGCAGAGCACAGGCTCCGGACGTGCAGGCTCAGCCGCCATGGCTCACGGGCCCAGCCGCTCCGCGGCATGTGGGATCCTCCCGGACCGGGGCACGAACCCGTGTCCCCAGCATCGGCAGGCAGATTCTCAACCACTGCGCCACCAGGGAAGCCCTTTTATACAATTTTTAAAGGTTACTCCATTAACAGTCATTGCAGAACATTGGCTATATTCCCATGTCGTACAATACATCCTCAAGCCTATCTTACACCCAACAGTTTGTGCCCCCCTCTGCTCCCCAGATTGCCCCCTCCTCCCCACTGGTAACCACTCGTTTGTTCTCTATGTCTGTGAGTCTGCTTCTTTTTTGTTATATTTGCTAGTTTGTTGTATTTTTAGGTTCCACACATAAGTGAGATCAGACAGTATTTGTCTTTCTCTGTCTGGCTTATTTCACTTAGCATCATGCCCTCCAAGTCCATCCATGTTGCTGTGTGTGTATATATATGTGTGTGTGTGTATATATATGTGTGTGTGTATATATATGTGTGTGTGTGTATATATATGTGTGTGTATATATATATGTGTGTGTGTGTATATATATGTGTGTGTGTATATATATATATGCCACATCTTCTTTTGTCTTTCGAACTTGCGCTGTTCTGGTGAAGCACGGTCCTTTGGTCAGACAAGGGGTCCCCTAGGCCCTGGGCTTTTACAAGGCTCCTTTTCCTCAGAAGGCCGAGGGCTCGAGAGGGTTACTCGCTAGAGTTCTAGTTACTAGGGGCCCTGGAGTCCCCTGTGCCGAAGACCACTTCCAGAGCCTGCACGTCCTGCAGGGAGTGACCCAAGGTGTGGCCAGGAGATGCTCTTGGCTGCGGGGGGGTGGAAGGGGGAGTGAGTGCATGGAGCTTACACCTGTGGGCTCCTGGGTCTCCGTGCACACGGGAGAGAACGGAGCCCAGGGTGGGAGGAGGGGGACACCAGGACCCCGAGCCAGCTCTCCCCTACTCCTAACCAGCTCCCCGTGCTGCCATGGCTGAGAATTCCAAGTTCGGACCTGGTCTTCCAAGTTCAGGTTCCTTTGAGGAGCGTGGAAGGCCAAAGCCGGTGGAGGTGGCCGCTGGGAGCACCTGTGGGCAGAGGCTGCGTGGGGTAAGGGGGCCTCTCAGCTTCTGTGCTCCATCTTCGCTGGGTGTCCAGGTCGGGTCTCAAGGGTGCGTGATGGCATGCAGGCAGCTGGGCCTTGCCCGGGAGATGTAGAGCCTCCCTGAGCCCCACAGTAAAGAGGACCAGAAAGTGGGACCTTTGTCCTGTGGATTTCCAGAGCTTTCAGCATAGGAAGCTGAGGACGCAGCTGAACACTGGCAGCGGTGTCCTGTCCCTCCCCCACATCCTGCTGCGCCTCCTGAGCTGCGTCTTCCTAGAGCTGTGCACTCCCGCAGAAATATTCATTGTGGGCCACAGGTGTAATATTACTTTTCTAGTGGGTGAACGCATTTTTAAAAAAGAATATACAGAAACAGGTGAAATGAATTTTAATGTATTTTAACCCAGTATAGCCAAAATATTTTAATTTCAACAAGCAATCAACATATAACAGTTATGGACAAGATATTTACATTTTTTTGTGTGCTAAGTGGTGAAATCTGCTGTGTAAATGTGCATGGAGCAGTATCTCAGGTCAGACCAGTGGCTTTGTCTCCCCTACTAGATAGTGCAGCCCTGTGGTGGGAAGTGAAATTAATTTGGTTTTGAACTGTCCATATTATTTGATGTGAACTGTTGCTTCTGTATAGTTTTAGTTTTGTTGTTATAAAGGTATATTTGTAAAATGAGGCTAGGACATATTTAATTTAGCCATTTGTTAGCTTGATTTTTAAACTTTAAAAAAATATTTTATTGAAGTATAGTTGATTTACAATGTGTTAATTTCTGCTGTACGGCAAAGGGATTCAGTTATACCTATATATATATTCTTTTTCATGTTCTTTTCCATTATGGTTTGTCACAGGGTATTGCATATCCCTGTACTATACAGTAGGACCTTGTTTATCCATTCTAAATGTAGTAGAGTGCATCTGCTAAACCCAAACTCCCAATCCGTCCCTACCCCACTCCTCCCTCCCCCTTGACAGCAAGTTTATTCTCTATGTCTGTGAGTCTGTTAAATGTTTAACATTAAGGCATATGGTAAGCGTGTCTCCATTTGAACTTTTGCCCGTAGATGCCCCAGGTGGTGACTATAAAGAGTGAGGGTGGCTCGAGGCAGCCGTGGTCAGCTGAGGCCATCCAGCCCTGTCCATCTCCGTGTGTCCATTCCCAGACACAGGCAGGGACCATTTCTTATTCATCTATGGGGCCCCCAGCATCTAGTTCTTTGCTTTTCGCACGTAGTAGGTGCTTTATGAAGAAAGAAATTAGATCTGCCTTATTCTTCCCATGTATTCCTAGAGAGGCTAATGTATTACCTCGTTCATTCAGCGTGTGTTAATTGAGCACCCATTATGTGTTGGCTGCCTGGTGCTATTCTAGACTCTGAGGATACAGTGGTGAAAAGACAGAGTTCCTGCTCTCTTAGAATTTGTGTCATTGATGAGAAGCCTTCTTGGTTGTCGTTAATAGTAATAATAATAATAGTGCCACGACCAATAGTTGACATAGCCCAAATGACAATCTGACATGTGACTTACGGTGAAAGCACTCAGGAAAAAAAATAGTAATTATCTTGAGCCTTAGAAGATATAATTAGTTAGCAGACACAACAGCTATGCAGAGCGTCTATTTGAGGTGTTCCGCTGGCCACACTTGGAGGATGTGAGGTTTGGCTGGAAGAGATTAAGGGGATCCGTTTAAGAACACTTGCCGTAAATCAAGTCTGGCCTATAAGCCTGTTTCTGGGCTGTTATCTGTGACCTGACAAATAATCCTTTCTCATTTACACATGAGGGGTTTTCTGGGGGCTGATGGGAAGGAGATACAAATTAGAAAGATGGCATAGATCAGAAGTCTGGCATCCTCAGTCAAATGACGACTGAAAAGACTTAAGTGAATAAATGCACATTGAAAAATATAGTATTTAAAAAATTAAAAATCAAGTAGCTGCAGAAACATTTTGTTCCATGGAATGGTTCAACGCAAGGAGTCAGAAGGAAAAGGAAACGTGGAGCTCAGTTAGGAAAAGAGCGAGAGGCTTTGTGTCTATGCTGGTGGCTTTCAGACGTGCCTGAAGTCAGAGTCACCTGGGGGACGCATTACAACACATGTTGCTGGTCCCTACCCGCAGAGTCTGTAGTTTGTATGTCTGGGGCGGGGCAAGGAAATCTGCGTTTCTGACAGGTTCCCAGGTGCTACTGCTGCAGGTCCAGGAATCACACTCTGCGTCTAGTCTACTTCATTTCATTATGGTTGTTAGACACACACAGTGCTTCATGCTTTGGTTTCACGTGGTTAATGCAAGCTGGAGCCACACACCCTATAATGCAGAAAGAGGTAGAATTCTGTCTAATCATGGCTGCAACAAGAATTAGGGGAAAAACACGGTAACTTCTGTATATGTTTTCATTACTGCCTTAGGCTGACCCTTGGTGTCTTTGACTAAGTCACCCAGTCTCTCTGTGTTTCCCTGTGGGGATATTAAAATTAGGCTCTCAGTAATCTGGCCCTTCCCTTCAGCTCAAATCCTGACACTGCCCTTCTGCAGAGGCTGCTGGAAGCAGCGGTCATGGTTTCCCAGACCCACCGTGTTGCTGTTCATCCAGCTGGGCCCTTGCATAAACTCCACCCCTGCGTTAACCCACTGCAAGGTTTTATTCTTCCTCAAGGACCTTGTGCAGCTGCCACCTCTGTCTTTCTCCATCCGTGCTCTTTCTGTGCCTTATATGGACTCCTGCTACAGCACTTATTATATTATACTTTGTAATGTATATAGCCTGCTTACTTGGTGGGAGCTCTTCAGGGGCATGAGACATAGCTTCTTTAGTGTCATAACCCCCACTCCCAGACAACACGTAGCGACACACAGTAAATATTTATGGACTGCATGATTGGATGCTTTAGTGAAAGCATCCCAGATTTCTCAGGCTATAAAAATAAATAGAATGAAATCACAATCAATAAATGGAATGCAGAGAGTTCAAATAACTGATATTTGGAAAAGAGTTGCAGACTCATGGTGCAAATAAGATAATAATGAGAATTCCTCAGACTTGCATTATGTCGCTGTGCATCACAGTCAAGTCCGAATCTAACTCTGCTTATATTAATTGTTTCATGGAAGAACCAAAGTGTTATTTATCTACGAACAAAAAGCAATTTGCTGATACCAGCCCAGGGATATGAGTGAATATTACAAAATCGTTATCCATAAGCATCTGTAATCTCCTTTATATTTTGGTCACAATGATAGGTTATCAAATGAATCAGAGGACCAGTGTCTGAAGCCTCGGCTGTAACATAATCACTTGGGAAAATATTTGATGAGATAGTAAAAAGATTATGAGAGTGAAAATTTCTTCAAAAATGTAGCTGCAGAACTGTAATCATCTAGAATATTTCAAAATCCACTACCAGAGGGTTCATGATCTCTTCTGTGTATTTTCTATTATGGTGTTTATCACTGTGCTACACATACAAGACTTTTAAAAAGGCATGGGGGTGGGGAGGACAGAAATTTAAGCTGAAGGAAAGGGGGAGATTTTTTAGAGACTGGACAGGGGACTATTTACAGTGTTGGCAGGCAAAGGCAGAGTTTGTTTTGAAGAAATTGTGGTGTGCTAGAGTTTTGTGAAATTGCTTGGATAAGTTTTGCCTACTTTTCTAATCCATTGCCTGAGATAAAGCAATAGCTTTTATTAAAAGTGGAGGACGGCAGGGCTATCATGGCAGTCTGTCCCAGGACTAGGCAAGGCAGTGCCTCCTATTGGCTGCCCTGCAGCAAGCTCGTTTTCCTGCACACCATTCTCCATGTACCTCCCTCTTGACTAACCCATTCTTCTTAAACTTTTGTTGTTGTTGTTTGACTTAAACTTTTTTTATTACACATTAATTTTAACTGCTATGATTATTTTTAAAGCTTTCTTGGTAAATAGCTTGCCATACACAAATTTTCTTAATGATTTTCAGCTCTGAGAAGTACAGTGAGGTCATTTCACGAGTTAATTTTGTTTTTTGTTTGTTTTTCTTATTAGTTATCCATTTTATACACATCAGTGTACACGTGTCAATCCCAATCTCCAAATTCATCCCACTACCACCCCACCCCCGCCGCTTCCCCCCTTGGTGTCCATACGTTTGTTCTCTACATCTGTGTCTCAATTTCTTCTCTGCAAACCGGTTCATCTGTACCATTTTGTAGGTTCCACATATATGCATTAATATACGATATTTGTTTTTCTCTTTCTGATTTAACTTCACTCTGTATGACAGTCTCTATATCCATCCATGTCTCTACAAATGACCCAATTTCATTCCTTTTTATGGCTGAGTAATATTCAATTGTATATATGTGCCACATCTTCTTTATCCATTCGTCTGTCAGTGGGCATTTAGGTTGTTTCCATGAACTGGCTATTGTAAATAGTGCTGCAATGAGCATTGGGGGTGCATGTGTCTTTTTGAATTACGGTTTTTCTCAGGGTATATGCCCAGTAGTGGGATGGCTGGGTCATATGGTAATTCTATTTTTAGTTCTTTAAGGAACCTCCATACTGTTCTCCATAGTGGCTGTATCAGTTTACATTCCCACCAACGGTGCAAGAGGGTTCCCTTTTCTCCACACCCCCTCCAGCATTTGTTGTCTGTAGATTTTCTGATGATGCCCATTCTAACTGGTGTGAGGTAATACCTCATCGTAGTTTTGATTTGCATTTCTCTAATAATTAGTGATGTTGAGCAGCTTTTCATGTGCTTCTTGGCCATCTGTATGTCTACTTTGGAGAAATGTCTATTTAGGTCTTCTGCCCATTTTTGGATTGGGTTGTTTGTTTTTTTAATATTGAGCTGCATGAGCTATTTATATATTTGGGAGATTAATCATTTGTCCACTGATTCATTTGCAAATATTTTCTCCCATTCTGAGGGTTTTCTTTTCTTCTTGTTTATTGTTTCCTTTGCTATGCAAAAGCTCTTAAGTTTCATTAGGTCCCATTTGTTTATTTTTCTTTTTATTTCCAGTACTCTAGGAGGTGGATCAAAAAATATCTTGCTGTGATTTATGTCAAATAGTGTTCTTCCTATGTTTTCCTCTCTAAGAGTTTTATACTGCCCAGTCTTACATTTAGGTCTCTAATCCATTTTGAGTTTATTTTTGTGTATGGTGTTAGGGAGTGTTCTAATTTCTTTTTTTTACATGTAGCTGTCCAGTTTTCCCAGCACCACTTATTGAAGAGACTGTCTTTTCTCCATTGTATATCCTTGCCTGCTTTCTCATAGATTAGTTGACCATAGGTATGTGGGTTTATCTCTGGGCCTTCTATTCTGTTCCATTGATCTATATTTCTGTTTTTGTGCCGGTACCATATTCTCTTGATTACTGTAATTTTGTAGTCTAGTCTGAAGTCAGGGAGTCTGATGCCTCCAGCTCTGTTGTTTTCCCTCAAGACTGCTTTGGCTATTTGGGGTCTTTTGTGTCTCCATACACATTTTAAGATTTTTTGTTCTAGTTCTGTAAAAAATGCCATTGGTAATTTGATAGGGATTGCATTGAATCTGTAGATTGCTTTGGGTAGTATAGTCATTTTCACAGTATTGATTCTCTCCATCTGTTGGTATCATCTTTAATGATACGTAGGTTTATTCCTAGGTATTTTATTCTTTTTGTTGCAGTGGTAAATGGGAGTGTTTCCTTAATTTCTCTTTCAGATTTTTCATCATTTGTGTATAGGAATGCAAGAGATTTCTGTGCATTAATTTTGTATCCTGCAACTTTACCAGATTCATTGATTAGCTCTAGTAGTTTTCTGGTGGCATCTTTAGGATTCTCTATGTATAGAATCATGTCATCTGCAAACAGTGACAGTTTTATTTCTTCTTTTCCAATTTGTATTCCTTTTATTTCTTTTTCTTCTCTGATTGCCACGGCTAGGATTTCCAAAACTATGTTGAATAATATTGGTGAGAATGGACATCCTTGTCTTGTTCCTGCTTTTAGAGGAAATGCTTTCAGGTTTTCACCATTGAGAATGATGTTTGCTGTGGGTTTGTCATATATGGCCTTTATTATGTTGAAGTAGGTTCCCTCTATGCCCACTTTCTGGAGAGTTTTTATCATAAATGGGTGTGGAAAAAAAATGGGTGTGGAATTTTGTCAAAAGCATTTTCAGCATCTATTGAGATGATCATATGGTTTTTATTCTTCAGTTTGTTAATATGGTGTATCACATTGATTGATTTGCATATATTGAAGAATCCTTGCATCTCTGGGATAAATCCCACTTGATCATGGTGTATGATCCTTTTAATGTGTTGTTGGATTCTGTTTGCAAGTATTTTGTTGAGGATTTTTGCATCTATATTCATCGGTGATATTGGTCTGTAATTTTCTTTTTTTGTAGTATCATTGTCTGGTTTTGGTATCAAGGTGATGGTTGCCTCATAGAATGAGTTTGGGAGTGTTCCTTCTTCCAAAATTTTTTGGAAGAGTTTGAGAAGGATGGGTGTTAGCTCTTCTCTAAATGTTTGATAGAATGCGCCTGTGAAGCCATCTGGTCCTGGACTTTTGCTTGTTGGGAGATTTTTAATCACAGTTTCAATTTCAGTGCTTGTGACTGGTCTGTTCATATTTTCTATTTCTTCCTGCTCTACCTCAGAAGGTTGTACTTTTCTAAGAATTTGTCCATTTCTTCCAGGTTGTCCATTTTATTGGCATAGAGTTGCTTGTAGCAGTCTCTTAGGATGCTTTGTATTTCTGCAGTCTCTGTTGTAACGTCTTTTTCATTTCTAATTTTATTGATTTTAGTCCTCTCCCTCTTTTTCTTGATGAATCTGGGTAATGGTTTATCAATTTTGTTTATCTTCTCAAAGAACCAGCTTTTAGTTTTATTGATCTTTGCTATTGTTTTCTTTGTTTCTATTTCATTTATGTCTGCTTTGATATTTATGATTTCTTTCCTTCTGCTAACTTTGGGTTTTGTTTGTTCTTCCTCTAGTTCTTTTAGGTGTAATGCTAGATTGTTCATTTGTGATTTTTCTTGTTTTTTGAGGTAGGCTTGTACAGCTGTAAACTTCCCTCTTAGAACTGCTTTTGCTGCATCCCATAGGTTTTGGATCATCCTGTTCTCATTGTCATTTGTTTCTAGGTATTTTTTGATTTCCTCTTTGATATCTTCAGTGATCTCTTGGTTATTTAGTAATGTATTGTTTGGCCTCCATGTGTTTGTGTTTTTTATGATTTTTTTTCCCTGTAATTGATTTCTAATCTCATAGCATTGTGGTCAGAAAAGATGCTTGATATGATTTCCATTTTCTTAAATTTACTGAGGCTTTATTTGTGACCCAAGATGTGATCTATCCTGGAGAATGTTCCGTGTGCACTTGAGAAGAAAGTGTAATCTGCTGTTTTTGGATGGAATGTCCTCTAAATATCAATTAAATCTATCTGGTCTATTGTGTCATTTAAAGCTTCTGGTTCCTTATTTATTTTCACTTTGGATGATCTGTCCATTGATGTAAGTGAGGTGTTAAAGTCCCCCACTATTATTGTGTTACTGTCGATTTCCTCTTTTAGAGCTGTTAACGGTTGCTGTATGTATTGAGGTGCTCCTATATTGGGTGCATATATGTTTATAATTGTTATATCTTCTTCTTGGATTGATCTCTTTATCATTACGTAGTGTCCTTCCTTGTCTCTTGTAACATTCTTTATTTTAAAGTCTGTTTTATCTGATATGAGTATTGCTCCTGCAGCTTTCTTTTGATTTCCATTTGCATGGAATATCTTTTTCTATCCCCTCACTTTCAGTCTGTATGTGTCCCTAGTGGGTCTCTTGTAGACAGCATATATAAATGGGTCTTGTTTTTGTATCCATTCATTAAGCCTGTGTCTTTTGGTTGGAACATTTAATCCATTCACATTTAAGGTAATTATTGACATGTATGTTCCTGTTACCATCTTCTTAATTTGGGGGGTTTGTTTTTGTAGGTCCTTTTCTTCTCTTGTGTTTCCCACTTAGAGAAGTTCATTTAGCATTTGTTGTAGAGCTGGTTTGGTGGTGTTGAATTCTCTTAGCTTTTGCTTGTCTGAAAAGCTTTTGATTTCTCCATCAAATCTGAATGAGTTCCTTGCGCGGTAGAGTAATCTTGGTTTTGGTTCTTCCCTTTCATCCCTTTAAGTATATCATGCCACTCCCTTCTGGCTTGTAGAGTTTCTGCTGAGAAATCAGCTGTTAACCTTATGGGAGTTCCCTTGTATGTTATTTGTCGTTTTGCCCTTGCTGCTTTCAATAATTTTTCTTTGTCTTTAATTCTTCCCAATTTGATTACTGTGTGTCTTGTTGTGTTTCTCCTTGGGTTTATCCTGTATGGGACCCTGTGCACTTCCTGGACTTGGGTAGCTATTTCGTTTCCCATGTTAGGGAAGTTTTCCACTGTCATCTCTTCAAATATTTTCTCAGGTCCTTTCTCTTTTTTCCTTCTGTGATCCCTATAATGCGAAATATTGTTGTGTTTAATGTTGACCCAGAGGTTCTTAGGCTGTCTTCATTTCTTTTCATTCTTTTTTTTTTATTCTCTTCCACAGCAGTGAATTCCACCATTCTGTCTTCCAGGTCACTTATCCTTTCTTCTGCCTCAGTTATTCTACTATTGATCCCTTCTCCTATATTTTTCATTTCAGTTATTGTATTGTTCATCTCTGTTTGTTTGTTCTTTAATTCTTCTAGATCTTCGTTAAACATTTCTTGCATCTTTTTGATCTTTGCCTCCATTCATTTTCTGAGGTCCTGGATCATCTTCAGTATCATTATTCTGAATTCTTTTTCTGGAAGATTGCCTATGTCCGTTTCATTTAGTTGTTTTTCTGTGGTTTTTTCTTGTTCCTTCATCTGGTACATAGCCCTGTGCCTTTTCATCTTGTCTGTCTTTCTGTGAATGTGGTTTTTGTTCCACAGGCTGCAGGATTGTAGTTCTTTGTGCTTCTGCTATCTGCCCTCTGGTGGATGTGGCTATCTAAGAGGCTTGTGCAAGCTTCCTGATGGGATGGAATTGTGGTGGGTAGAGCTGGGTGTTGATCTGGTGGGAAGAGCTCTGTAAAACTTTAATCCTGTCTGCTGATGGGTGGGGCTGAGTTCCCTTCCTCTTGGTTGTTTGGCTGGAGGTGACCCAACACTGGAGCCTACCTAGGCTCTTTGGTGGGGCTAATGGTAGACTCTGGGAGGGCTCACACCAAGGAGTACTTCCCAGAACTTCCACTGCCAGTGTGCTTGTCCCTTGGTGAGCCACAGCTGCCCCCTGCCTCCGAAGGAGGCCCTCCAACACCAGCAGGTAGGTCGGGTTCAGTCTCCTATGGGGTCACTTCTCCTTCCCCTGGGCCCCGATGCACACACTACTTTGTGTGTGCCCTCCAAGAATGGAGTCTCTGTTTCCCCCAGTCCTGCCAAACTCCTGCAATCAAATCCCACTAGCCTTCAAAGTCTGATTCTCTAGGAATTCCTTCTCCCGATGCCAGGCCTCCAGGTTGGGAAGCCTGACGTGTGGCTCAGAACCTTCACTCCAGTGGGTGAACTTTTGTGGTGTTAAGTGTTTTCCAGTTTGTGAGTCACCCACCCAGCAGTTACGGGATTTGATCTTGTTGTGATAGCGCCCCTCCTACAGTCTCATTGTGGCCTTCTCCTTTGTCTTTGAATGTGGGGTATATTTTCTGGTGAGTTCCAGTGCCTTCCTGTTGATGATTGTTCAGCAGTTAGTTGTGATTCCAGGCATGTCCTTCTACTCCGCATTCTTGAACCAATCTGCCTCTTCTTAAACTCTTGAGCCGATTTTATTTCATCTTTCTTCCTCTTGCCTCTGGGTGTCCCTAAGGCATTGTTCTTACCTCTGGCTCTTTCCTATATATATATATATATATATATATATATATATACACACATATATATATATACAGTTATATATTTCCAAATGTCCTGGGACATCTCCATTTGGATGTCCAGCCTCAAAAGAAAAGAAAAAGATCGCTCAACTAAACACATATGCTTAAACCCACCTCTCTTTCTAGATCTTTTCTCTTAGGCAGACATGCCTTGATCAGTCCCTCCCAACTGCTTTTGCTCTTGCCTGAAATGCCTCCTAGCCCCAGTCTGGAATGGGGCTCTCAAATACAGGTTTCTTCCTGCCTGTAGAAACCAGGAAGGGAATTTGAGTGAGTGTGTGATGCTGGCAGGGGTGCGGTGAAAAATGGCAGCTGTCATTCACTTCATTGTTGGGGAGCAGTATAGCCTTGTGGGGACAGTGGAGCAATGGAGGGCCCTGCCCAAGCGGGGCAGCTCCTGGCCATCCTTGCCATCTAAGAATGTGCCATCTTGGACCCAGTGTTACCAGATTTCTTTGTTTTTAGAGAGAATGCAGAGTCCATTTCTTTGTTTTGAATCACCTGATTTTATAAATGATAGCAGTTGTTTGACATTAAAAGCATCCTTGGGATTGACATGTACACACTGCTAAATTTAAAATATATAACCAACTGTATAGCTCAATATTTGTAATATTTATAATATTTAAAACATATACCTACTGTATAGCTCAATATTCTGTAATAACCTAAATGGGAAAAGAATTTGAAAAAGAATAGATACATGTATATGTATAACTGAATCACTTTGCTGTACACCTAAAATTAACATTGTTAATCAACTATACTCCAATATAAAATAAAATAAAATAAAATAAAATAATCCTTTGACCTAACATCATATAGCTCATATAAACTGTGTCTGTTAGTCCTGTGTGGACCTCAGCTGCCAGTTTGCAATCTCTAATTTCGAGATACCCAGTGCTGTCCGGTAAACAGATGCAAACCATATGCAGCATCTAAAATTGTCTGGAAGTCACATTTTAAAAAGTAAAAAGGGTTCAACATCACTAATTATTAGAGAAATGCAAATCAAAACTACAATGAGGTATCACCTCACACCAGTTAGAATGGGCATCATCAGAAAATCTACAGACAACAAATGCTGGAGGGGGTGTGGAGAAAAGGGAACCCTCTTGCACTGTTGGTGGGAATGTAAATTGATACAGCCACAATGGAGAATAGTATGGAGGTTCCTTAAAAAACTAAAAATAGAATTACCATATGACCCAGCAATCCCACTACTGGGCATATACCCTGAGAAAACCGTAATTCAGAAAGACACATGCACCCCCAATGCTCATTGCAGCACTATTAACAATAGCCAGGATGTGGAAGCAACCTAAATGTCCATCGACAGACAAATGGATAAAGAAGATGTGGCACATATATACAATGGAATATTACTCAGCCATAAAAAGGAATGAAATTGGGTCATTTGTAGAGACGTGGATGGACCTAGAGACTGTCATACAGAGTGAAGTAAGTCAGAAAGAGAGAAACAGATATCGTATATTAACACATATATGTGGAATCTAGAAAAATGGTACAGATGAACTGGTTTGCAGGGCAGAGACAGAGACACAGATGTAGAGAACAAACATATGGACACCAAGGGGGGAAGTGGGGGGGGGTGACTTGGGAGATTGGGATTGATATATATAGACTAAAATGTATAAAATAGATAAATAATAAGAAGCTGCTGTATAAAAATAAATAAAAATTTGTTTAGGTAAAAAAGTATAAAAAGGAACGGGGCAATTAATTTTAATAATATATTTCATTTCACCCAATGTTTCTAAAATATTTCAACATGGAATCAATAGAAAAAAATTGTTAGTGTTGGGCTTCCCTGGTGGTGCAGTGGTTGGAAGTCCGCCTGCCGATGCAGGGGACGCGGGTTCGTGCCCCGGTCCGGGAGGATCCCACGTGCCGTGGAGCATCTGGGCCCGTGAGCCGTGGCCACTGAGCCTGTGCGTCCGGAGTCTGTGCTCCGCAACAGGAGAGGCCACAGCAGTGAGAGGCCTGCGTACCGCAAAAAAAAAAAAAAAAAAAAAATTGCTAGTGAGAGATACTTCCATTCCATTTTCGCACACTAAGTCTTTGAAGTCTGGTGTGTGCTTTACACACTTTTGGCCCATCTCAATCTGGATGAGCCCCATGTGGCTACTGGCTACTCTGTCGGTCATCAGCACTCTGATGATGAAGAACAAGAATTAATTATATGCACACCAAATCAGGCGAGATTTTATTCATTATGCTTGCACAGAGCTAGGTAATTTGAATCTAGCATAAACCATAGTAGAAGATAGCGACTCTGAGAATGATGTGTCTAAAAATGGCACAAAGAAGTGCATGGAAAAAAGTTCTGGGTGGCACCAGAGTGATCAACTACAGACTTTCAAAAGCCCCTCAAGCATGACTGGTAGGAGTTTTTTATCAGACTTTTCTACTTGGAGCTCTACTTGTCTCACAGGAGTTCACAGCTGATGTTCTAATTCACACTTTGAGGTGGGGTTACACTTTGCATTGTTACTGTGCTCTTGCCCTTCTGAAATGTCAAGGTGAGCATTTGTCCTTAAGCATTTAATACAAAGTGAAGGTCATAGAAGCCAGTGTAAAATGGGGAAGAATGTTCTGAATTCAGTGATGACGTCATTCAATCAAGATTTAGCAAATATACTCACTGCTAAAAATGAGCATTTCCACCCAGTATTTACCTAGTTTCACTGTATTTTCCTACTGGGGAGCAGAGCCCAGGAGCTGTTGTCAGCTTTAACCTGGTGAAGATTGTGACCACCAGTGACCCCTTTCTTGACTCCCAGCTCCATGTTTTTTATGTTTTCTTATAACTCCATCCATGGTACATTCAAAAATCTTTTGAGGCTGCAAACATGGAGGTCATGCTGGTCAAACATGGGCATCTTCCAAGAGTAAGGTCTCAACAGCGTGGCACAGAGTGAAACATACTCTGGACATACTGTGCTCTCACTAGGCCTTTATACTCCTAGTAAAGACCAGATTTGGTCATTTATGCTCCTTTGTTACTGGAGGGAACCAGGCACAGTATGAAAGCCTCTCAGGACGGTCAGCCACACCAGTTTGATCTGAGTGTAATGTCCTCAGATATGTTAGTATTGTAGGAGATACTTACCATCATTGCTTTCCAGGAGCGAATGGTTGCATCTCTGGTGAGTTAGGGCAGAGGCAAAAGTTGAGAATATCATTCTGGGTTGAACTGCCGACACTGTTGGGAAGGCCATCCTATGGCCGAGGGGGGCCACCATTACTGTGACATGTCCCCAGGTCTAAAATCCCTGGCAAGGATCTGACGTTCTCACGTTTTCTCAACTGCTAAGAAGCAGGAGTCAGGGACCTTGAAGGAGAGCCCAGACCCTCAGAGAGGTGGTGTTTCCCCTTCCTTAGGCACTCCGTCCCTCCCTGCTCCTGGGCTCTCTGGCTTCAGTGAGCAGCCTCCTCTGGGTTTCAGCCAGGCTAATCTCTCGGGTACAGCTTTGGTGGGGAGAGAAGGAATCAGATAGTCTGCCTTTGTGCAGGGAGGAACTTTCCCACGATTGTCTGCAGACACATACTGGTCTCTCCAAAACCATTTTAGTGCAGACGTGTCAACCAAGGCATACAATTTCAGTCAACTTTGTTTCGAGTCTTCTGAATTCTAGAGGGAGTATTCATAGTGATATATCGATCTTTGGTGAAGGAGAAAGTTACAGAGCACTTTGGGTTTGAGGTTACCTCTCCAAACACTTTTATAGGAAGATGAAATTTGAGAACTAATTTATAGAGATGATGATTTAGAGTAGAAATTGAGAGCTAATAGGTCCTTCCTTAGAAATGGCTCAGAAAACGCGTAGTAAAACGACAGAGAACAAAAATGGAACTTGGCTGCGTGACTTGGGCATTTCTTCTTTTCATTCATACATCCATTCTTCTGATAAATGTGTAGTGATTATCTCACCAGATGCCAGGCATGTAGAATGCAAGATCCAAGGCCTTTCTTCATTTAATGGACCTGGTCCTATGGTAAGCAGCCTGCTAGGTTGGCCTCCAATAATCCTTGTCTTCTGGTATTCATACCCTCCCATGGTGAATAGTGTTGTAACCAGTATGATGATGGGGAAGTGATGTGTGACTTCCAAGGCTAGGTCATAAAAGATATTGCTGCTTCCCCCTTGCTCTCTGGGATCACTTGCTCTGGGGCGAAGCTGGCCACATGTTGGGAGGACTCTCCCGCATGGAGAACTGAGGCCTCCTGCCAGCACCAACTTGCCAGCCATGTGAACGAGCGATCTTGGAAGCAGATCTTGCAGCTCCAGTCAAGCCTTTAGATGCCTGCAGCCCCAGCTGATGTCTTGATTAAAGCCTCACAAGAGACCAAAAGCCAGAACCACTCAAATTCCTGCACATTTAAAAAAAAAAATTTTTACTGGAGTATAGTCGATTTACAATGTTGTGTTAGTTTCAGGAATACAGCAAAGTGAATCAGTTATACATATACATATATCCACTTTTTATTTTTAGATTTTTTTCCCCATATAGGCCATTACAGAGTACTGAGTAGAGTTCCCTGTGCTATACAGCATTTTCTTATTAGTTATCTATTTTATATATAGTAGTGTATATATGTCAGTCCCAGTCTCCCAATTTATCCCTCCCACCCATATCCCCTGGTACCCATAAGTTTGTTTTCTACATCTGTGACTCTACTTCTGGTTTGTAAATAAGTTCATTTGTACCCTTTTCTTTTAGATTCCACATATAAGCAATATCGTATGATATTTGTCTTTCTGTGTCTGACTTACTTCACTCAGTATGACAATTTCTGGGCCCATCCATGTTGCTGCAAATGGCATTATTTTGTTCTTTTTTTATGGTTGAGTAATAGTCCATTGTATATATGCCCTGTACTTGTATGAGATGAGAAGTGCTTATTACTGCTTTACGCCTCTAGGTTTTGAGGCAATTTGCTATGCAGCAATAGAGAACTAATACATAGCCCACCTGTGCCAGACCTTTGCAAATATTAAACTATTAACCCTCACAACAACCCTTTGAAGGAGGTACTGTTGTTGTTATACCCATTTGATACATGTGGAAACTGAGACCCAGAGATGACTTGCCCAAAGTCACAGAATTTGTAAAAGGCTGAACTGGGATTTGAATTAAGCAGTCTAGCCAGAGTCCATGTTCTCAACAAGTACTTTGTGTTGTCCTTTAAGAGGAACATGCTTGAGGACATCAGTTCTAAAATCAGGTGGGCCTCTGTCCACTCAGTGGTAAAGATAAGATAATAGCAATTCTTATTTAGGGATGTTTTTAGGGTTAAATGAGATAAGGCATGAAAGGCCTATAGCTGGGGGTGGGGGCACGGTCAGCACACCTGAGTTCCCTTCCCTTGCCCAGCACCTTTTGTTTGCTACTGCTAAAGGGGGACTCGTTCGTCTGGAAGGGTCCTGCTCTCTGCCTTGGGTCCTGAAGCCATGCACTGTGCTTGGATACTCCCTGTTCTCTGAGCCCTGGTGTCCCAGCCCATGTGATCCCAGCTCTCTAAAGGAGACTCCCATTTGGGATGCTGCCCTGAATTCTCACATAGGAAAAGCCAACTTCCTGAGCATGCCCTGACCTTCATTGCTAGGATGCAAACTAACAACAGGAAACCATTTCCTGTGCTTAATTACATTATTCACAGCACTATGCAGAGTGCTGGAACCACAGCCACTAATTCACAAAGTAGTTGGAAAGACAAAAATAAAACAAAGAAAGGAGAATGGCTTTGCTGGCTCTGTGAGTTGTACATTATGAAGCCAGAGGTGTGCAGTCTGGCTGTGCAGTCATCCCTCGATATCCACAGGGGATTGGGTCCAGAAGCCCCTATGGATACTAAATTCTGATGATGCTCAAGTCCCTTAGATGACCCTCTGTATCCACGGTTCCACATCTGCAGATTCAACCGTCAGCAGATTGTAAACATAGTACACAATCTATCCGCGGTTGGTTGAGGTTGGTTGAATCCACAGGTGGGGAATTGGCAGATACAGGGGACCCACTGTACTTGGAGATTTGGGGACAGTGCCACAAGCAGTGTAAAGTGCAGGGTGTGGAAGGAAGTCACACACATGGGGTTTCTAATCCCAGTTCCATCACTTTCCGATATGAGACTTTGGACAAGTTATTTAACCTCCCCGAGGTTCGTTGAGTAGAAAAGGAGGATAATGATGCTGACCTCATTGATTCCTTGTGAGGATACCGTAGGATAATGTGGATGCCCTGCATCAGGATGAGTTCCCTTCCTCTTCATAATGACCGTACTGGAGAGCTAGTGTCATAAACAACTAATGGTTAGGAGTTAAAAGCTCACACAAGAGCTTCCCTGGTGGCGCAGTGGTTGAGAGTCCGCCTGCCGAGGCAGGGGATATGGGTTCGTGCCCCGGTCCGGGAAGATCCCACATGCCGCGGAGCGGCTAGGCCCGTGAGCCATGGCCGCTGAGCCTGCGCGTCTGGAGCCTGTGCTCCGCAACTGCAGAGGCCACAACAGTGAGAGGCCCACGTACCGCAAACACACACACACACACACACACACACACACACACACACACACAAAAAAGCTCACACAAGAATTCCCCCTCCCCCCAAAGGAAATTTAAGGATCATTTCAGACCAAAACAGTATTGAGGCATTCCAACAGGCAACCACAGAAGAGCTGCTGACCTGTGTGGTCCATGGAGGTACCTAGTGGGAGGTCAGACTTGGATGCATAGACCTAGCCTGGCTGGCGGACTAGAGATTTAGTCTTTTCAAGTCTGTTTCTGACCCTGGAGGAGAAAAGTAGTTATGCACCCTGACAGCTTTTCTTTAAAAATCTTGTACATCTCTTACATAAGGTAAGTGGGAAAAAAAGCTTTTCACAGAGTATAATATGCATTCATGATTAAAAACACAAAACAAGAAAAAACAAATTAGAAAAATCTGAACAATTTAGAAATAGAAGGGAACTTCCTTATTCTGATAAAAAATGTCTACCGCGTTTCCCTGGTGGCGTAGTGGTTGAGGGTCCACCTGCCGATACAGGGGACACGGGTTCGTGCCCCGGTCTGGGAAGATCCCACATGCTGCGGAGCGGCTGGGCCTGTGAGCCATGACCGCTGAGCCTGCGCGTCTGGAGCCTGTGCTCTGCAACGGGAGAGGCCACAACAGTGACAGGCCCACGTACTGCAAAAAAAAAAAAAATGTCTACCAAAAAAGCCCCCCCAAAACAAAAACACTATGGTGAGCGTGATACTTCACTGTGAAACTTTAGGAATGATTTCAGGATGCTTTCATTTCTTCCATTCACTATCACACTGGATGTCCTAGCTACTTAGTAAGACAAGAAAAAAAAAGGGGTGTAAAATCAGAAAATAACAAACAAAATTGCCCATATTCACAGATGATATGATTGTCAATGTCAAAAAGGAAAATCTATAAACTATTAGTAAGAATTCAGGTTTGGTGGATACAAGATCTATGTACAAAAATCAGTAGTGTTCCTATAGAGAAACAAAGCCAAGTAGAAACGAAAAAGTTAAAAAAAAAAAAGAATGTTTACACCAGCAACAAAAACCATAAAGTATGTAAGGAAAAGAAATTGAAAACATAAGCAAGACCTTTATGGACAATATTATAAAACCCTATTGAAGGGTATAAAAGAAGACTTTTAAACGAAGGGTAAAACACACTATGTTCATGGATAGAATGATTCAGTATCAAAAGATATTATTTCTCCCCAAATATAATCTGTAATTGCAATAAAAAGAAAACAGGTGGTGTGTGCAGGTGTGTGTGCAAGTGTGTGTGTGTATAAATAGATATATATATACATAACAATACAAGATACTCCTAAAATTCATGTAGAAAAGTAATTGATCAAGAATAATGCACATAGTTTTATATAAGGGGATTATATAGGAAGGGAAATTGCCCTAATAGTTATTTGGATTACAAATTGTAGTAATTTGGGTATGTGGCATTGGCACAGGGGTATAGAAATATATACCATTTAAACTGCCTGGTGTGACCAGAAGTCAGTGTATGCATGTCTGGGCATGTAATTGAGAGCAGTGATGTTATAATAAGTGAGGAAAAACCATTTATTCAGTGAATGCCTAAACTGCCAGCAAACTAAAAGGAACAAAAAGAAAATCAGATCCTTACTTCACACTTTATTAAAAAATTGATTACATTTTAATTAATTTAAAAAGATTAAAGACCTAAATATGAAAAGCCCCAAATTTAGACCTTTTAGGAAGAAAAGAGCAAACCTTTTAAAAAGAAATGGATTACATTAAAATTAAAACCTTATTAATAATAGGACACCATAAACTGAATTAAAAGGCATACTATAATAATAGTCTGCATAATCAGTCAGGGATTAATATCCAGAATATTTAAAGAGTTTCTACAAATCAGTAAGAAGAAAAGGCTATGCCACAGAATAATGGGTACAGGATGGGAATAGGGAGAAATCAGAGGCAAGAAAACTGAATGGACAATAAGCATAAAAGATGGTCAAACTCACCGGTAGTCAGGGAAATGCAAATTAAAAACAACACAGTGAGATATAATCCCACACTTCTCAGACTGGCAAAAATTAAAATCTGACAACACCAAGAGTTGGCAAAACTGTGGAGATTTTCGGGCTTCCCTGGTGGCGCAGTGGTTGGGAGTCCGCCTGCCGATTCAGGGGACGCAGGTTCGTGCCCTGGTCCAGGAGGATCCCACGTGCCGCGGAGCAGCTGGGCCCATGAGCCATGGCCGGCCGCTGAGCCTGCGTGTCCGGAGCCTGTGCTCCGCAACGGGAGAGGCCGCGGCGGTGAGAAGCCCGCGTACCGCAAAAAAATAAAATAAAAATAAAAAAAAATGTGGAGATTTTCATACAGTGCTGCTGGGGATAAAAATTGGTAAAATCACTTTGGAGAGTAAGTGGCAGTTTCTACTACAAATCAGCAGGTCTACATTTACAGTACACTCTAGAGAAAATCCATCTACAGATAGGCTCCAGAGGAAATCCAGCACGTATGCATGAGGAAACATATTTGTGTAAGAGTGTTGGCTGTAGTGTTCTTTGTAAGAGTTAGAAGCTGAGACCAATCAAATGTCCATCATTTAGGGAATGGATGAATAAAGTATTTTATATGTATAAGATCGAATACTCCATAGCAATTAAGTGAATGGATTAGATAAATATGGATATCTTACTGTTGAGTCAGAAAAGTTACAGTCAAGTAGTATTCCATTTATGTAAATTTTTTTAAATAGCACTTTTACATAGTTTATGGTAATACGTAAGTACCAAAATTATAAAATCACGCATGGGAAAGACATGTAGAACGTTAGAAGAGCAGTGTCCTCTGGGAAGGAAAGGTGGGAAAGTGGGATTGAGCTGGAGTAAAAAGGAGGCTTCCACTCTGTAAAGTTTTATTTCTTTACAAACAAGAATAGAATCAGAATGAAAAAGAGGGAGCTGAAATCAGTAGTACAAAACGGTAACATTTGTTAAATCTAAGCTTGGTTATGGTTATTAAATTATTTGCTGTATTTGTATGTTTAAAATCCTTCTGGAAGCAATAGCCATCAGCACCTTTCAGATTTGCCCAAAGGAGCAATGTGGAAATGAGTCCTTTGCTAGTAGAGAGCATTCTCTACAGGTGTGTCCCTGCTTACAGGGAGGTGTTATGCATGGGTGTCTGTGCCCACATGTGTACAGGCTTGTATTCATCTCTTGCTCAGCTGGTGTTGCCTTGGCAACTTGGAATGCCCCAACATCTGCTGAATCGGGGGTAGGTGAATGGCTTTGCACATTGGCTGTTCATTTCCCTCAGAGGAATGTAATCTAAAACAAGGGTGATCAGTCTGTCTTTGTCTCTCTGTCTTCTAAATATGCAATTCACCTTGTCTTCATCATCTTTTAGCTATTCTTCCAGCTCATATATCTCATTTTCAGCCATTCCTAAGATATAACTGTGAATGTCTAATCAAAAACAAGCCAAATTTACCTTTTACCATCTTAAACCATTTTCTCTAAATAAGCAGTTAACATGCTTTAAAGACCCGGGGGGAAAGATGCTGTATTTTCACTGTAGACCTTCTTTTCCCACCACTGGGAGTACCACGGGGGGTGGGGGTGGGTAGGGCTGTGGGACTCAGTACCAGCACATGTCACAGGATGCTGCCTGTGACAGCAGGAATAGGAATAGTGCTATGGAATAGATTCCTGCCTCTCGTCACTGTGGTCCATGAGAACCCCCTGACTTGCTCCTTATCCGGCCTGGACTTCATTGGGGAACATGCCAGCACTTCCTGCCCCGCCTCCTGGGCGCACTGGCCTGCTGTGTGTGCCATTCTTCCTGCCTGTCATTTGGAGCAATTGAGCCCCATGCTAGGAGCTGAAGGGCAGAAGGATGTGATGTGAGAAGGATGCCTGAATGCTGGTTAAGCTCTTGGTCTCAGATACACCCCCAGGGAAACTTCTTAGTGAGTTGAAGGCTACATAAAGGGACACCAAATAAGTGTACCTTTTATCAACGCAGAAGGGTTCAAATTCTTAGAATGTTAAAGCTGGTCATGTGAAGGATTTCTGGTCTAACCTAACCATCCATCCAACCAATGTTTACTGGGTTCTTTCGATCTGCCTTTAAACATGGGAAGATCCAAGTCCAGGGAGGCTGCATGAATTCTTTTCTGTTAGCTAAGTTGGCATCTCCCCCAGACAGGTACCCAGTCAACACAGCCCCCCTCCATCCTGCTGATAAGGGTCATCAGAGCATCCTCTTTTCCAACCACACTTCTGAGACCATTCTGTAGAGCCCTTGGGTAAGGAATTGATGAGTCAATATTGAGCCCTTAGCTCTTGGGACTCAGGATCTTAGTCCAGTGAGGACACGAAAATCCTTAACCGGTGGAGTCGATGTGTGGTTTTCCCATCAGTCTCAGTGCAGGTGCACATTCATAGGGCAAGAAGGCACCACCCTGTCACCACTGCAGGTGTTGATTGTCCCTGATAATTGGTCTGACCCTGTCCCCAGGCAGGCGGTATCCAGACCTCAGCTCTGGTGCAAGACACCAAGGAGGGAGAAGCCTCCCAATGGGTTTTACTCTGAAAAGGCACTTGAACAAAGTACTTATTCCCTGTCTGGACAAAGTGATGCATTTTATGGGTCTGGTGACAGTTCTTAAAATTCTTTAAAGCCCAGGTGCTGGGAGCAGCATTGCGTGAACATATTTAATGCTTTTTCTCTTTTTTATTAAGGAAAACCACTCTTAATGTGGAATTTGGGTCTATTGGCTCCTAGCTGACATTCTGAGAACTTTTTCTTCTCACTGCTTCTAGCCTTTCCAAACAGTCTTACGTGCTTGATACACACATGGTAAAAGAAGAGCTTCATAGTAAAGTAATTTCCAGAAATTGATAATAGTGATCGTTTCTCTGGAAGGGTCTGGGCTGGGCAAGAGACTTAATTTTTATTGAATATCTTTGTTGTATTTGAATTAAATTTTCCCCCAAAGCATACAATTTTCGTTTTTTTTTTTTTTACATCTTTATTGGAGTATAATTGCTTTACAATAGTGTGTTAGTTTCTACTTTATAACAAAGTGAATCAGTTATACATATGTTCCCATATCTCTTCCCTCTTGCGTCTCCCTCCCTCCCACCCTCCCTATCCCACCCCTCCAGGCGGTCACAAAGCACTGAGCTGATCTCCCTGTGCTATGCGTCTGGTGAACTTGATTAATTTAAAAAATCTTTTGCTGTAGCACACAAAGAATACTGCTTGTACTAAATAGTAATAGATGCAGTATTGCATCTGCGTCACCACATCCCTATTCTTACACTAACCAGCTTTATGATGGAACCAGTTACTTAAATGCTCTGAGTCTCAGTTCTCACATTTGTAAAATGGGGGTACACTTGCTTATCCTCACCGTGTGTCATAAAGGTGAGATGAGGCATGTATATCACTCTTCCTGCATTTAAATTACAATGCCGGACTCGCTCCAGATTTGTGTACACCTGGAGACTGGGAAATGCTTCATGTTTATTACCTTCATCTCCTCCAACCCCCAATGAATGTTCTGTAACTTCCTAATGGAAAGGGATATTCTGTCACACTGTTCACTGCTACATCTCTGTGCCTAGAATGGTGCCTGGTATAGGGTAGGCATGGTGTAAATGTTTATTCAATGAATGAATGCATGCATGCATGATAGGGGTTCAATTCATGTTACTTGATGCTTGAATAGTGATTTGCTGAAATAATGTACACACACCCTGTCTCATCTGCAGTGGTTAGCGTCAATACGTGTCCTTGGCTCTAGAGAGTATACATGCCTTTTGCTCAGTTTCCATCAACTGGCCCATCGTACATTGGTCTTGGCGTCCACCCACACACCTAGTGCTTCTGCCTCCTGGCATTAAGCACCATTGGTCATTGGTGACCCTCTCATTACTCCTTGAGCCGATGCTCTGTTATTTTCTCTGCTGTATTGATACGGAATCCCAGAGCTTGTGGGAAAGGCCAGGGATTGGCAAGTGAGAGCAAGACCAAATCCAGCAGTGACAAGCAGTAGTCCTCTTGTGTGACTCTTGTAGCACCTGCTACCACTTGTGCCCTGAGCGACAACAGTGAACAAACCAGGTACACACGACAGCCAGCTCCCTGCTGGGATTTATGGATAGAGGGCCAGGGGGTGACACCTGGTCAGATCGCAGCCCTTACCAGTTGGCTTGGGTGGGGTGACACTGGGGTTGGTGTCTCTTGGCCGGCCTACCCATCAGCACTGCACAGGTGGGCTGGGGACCAGCCAGCTGCACGGTTCCCATGCAGAACCGTGGGAACTCGGAACTCACCTGCTCCACAGCTGGAGCTGTCAGCCTCTATCTCAGATTCCTGTTGATCGTCCATATTCACTGAAATGTGCAGCAAGATGGGCAAGTGCATCAGGGAATGTGGTACCTGGATCGTCTCAGGTTCCTGGATCCCACCCAGACCTTCTGGGAGAGGCTCTGGGGGAGTGGGGTAGAGGGACTTGGCAAGCACCAGCTTTAACAAGCTCCAGTGGGTTCTGGTTCATTGGAGAGGTTGAGAGTTATGCTGGAGTAGAGGGGAGTCTGGCGTTCAGAGCTGGGCAGACCTGGGTGTGAGTCCAAGCTCTGCTACCTGCCAGCTGTGTGGCTCGTGGCATGCAACCCTGCTGGACCTCTGTGTCCTCCTCAGTATGATAGGATGATGATGATGGTGTCTGTCTCACAGAACTGCTAGGATTAAGTGAGTTAGTGCGTGTGAAGTACCGTCCACATGTCTGCCCTGCGGCAAGCACATATGAGTGTTAGTTGGTAATGCAGTGGTGACGTGACCGTGATGACCACCCTGGGGGTGGAGTTTCCGTAATTCTGCTCCAGCACAGAGGAGATGCTTGAGCGGGGTTGAACACAGAATGAATTACGGGCCACTTCTTGACAGCCTGAACACTAAAGACCAGAGACATCAACTCCCTCCAGGATTAGCTGTCACTGTTGTCTCTGTGTTGGCAAACTCCCCAAAGCAATTTTCAGGGAAGCCTTATAACTGAGTTTAGCAGAGGATGGACACCGGTGAGTGATTTGGGAATATAAAGCAGATGTAGCCGCAGAAGCAATCATAGGAGCTTCCTCTCCGTTGCTCCTTAAATGCATTAGTCCCAGCTGAACTGTGATGATTTTTCTTATGTTAAAACATCTTTCTTTTATATTATGCTCTGGGAAAACCAGGTTCTAGATGAATTCAAGGCTTGCATTTGAGCGCTTCCCTAAAGCAGTGGTATCTGGCAGTAAGTAAGATAGCATGCTGTTTGGCTCTAAGCCATAAAAATGTCTGAAACTCCTTTATTGAAAGGCAGTGCCTTAATTTGCTACAACTCACTAAGGAGCAGTGCATTGGTGAAAGGAAAAGTTCATGATGTTTGCATTCTATTTATTTTAAATACAGCCTAGTTCAATAAATAAGCCAGTTTTCTCCTAGCTGTGTTGAGAGAGCGGTATATAAAACCTGATAGATGGGCTTCCCTGGTGGCGCAGTGGTTGAATGTCCGCCTGCCGATGCAGGGGATGCGGGTTCGTGCCCCGGTCTGGGAAGATCCCACATGCCGTGGAGCGGCTGGGCCCGTGAGCCATGGCCGCTGAGCCTGTGCGTCCGGAGCCTGTGCTCTGCAACGGGAGAGGCCACGGCAGTGAGAGGCCCACGTACCGCAAAAAAAAAAAAAAAAAAAAAAAAAAAACCTGATAGAGGTTTGTTGCATTGGAACTCACTTGGGGAAGTGGGCTTCTGAAATGTGATTAGCCTTTGAAAAATCAATAGAAAGCCACCAAGGTCGCTTTACAAGTTGGGCATTTGTACGTGGAAATTAACCCATCTGTGGGTTAATGCTCCTGGCTTGGCACAGCTGCTAGCCCAGCACTCAGCTTGTATGGAAGTGCAGGGATGGCCACATGTGGTCGCTTCAGGACCATCCAGAATTTGATGGCCTGCCTGTCCCTGTCATGAGCAGGCACATGGGCCCCGTCATCTTGACATCCTGTGTGGCTCAGTGTGGGTATAGTTGGACTCACAGTGGGTCTGGGGTGTAGGTGAGAGCCCCTGTCCTGTTGGTCTCATGTTTCAAGGCAAGCCTGAGAGGGACCTGCACAGAGGAATACACATTAGGGTCAAGCACCTGTCTGAGCTTTGTTGCTACCTGTTTAAAGGAGTGCTCAGAAATGCCAGCTGCCCTGTGCCTGGAAAGTTGGGGAGCTCCTGTCCTGTGCGGAGTGGTGCTGGGGTTCAGTCCTGCTCACCGGGGAGCCCGTTCTAGCTAGCTCATTTCCAGGCAACCCGGAGAGTTCCCAGCCTCACTCACCAGATAATCCTCTTGTGCTCGTTACACCTTTGCCTCTGTAAGGGCCGCCTTTCCATGTGGGAGAAAGAACGCAAGCCATGGAAGCAGGTGGATCTGAATTCCACTCCTGAATCTGTTGCAGACTGAGCTGGGGGCTCAGTGAAAGCCTCTCTGAACCTCAGTCCTTCTAAGTGTCCCCTGAGGAATAAATTGGTTAATTGGCCCTAGTGAGGATTAAAGAAGATAGCTTATAGGTGAAAGTAGGTACCGCAGTGCCGGGAGTGCCTGGTGTGCTGCTGAATGCTCCATGGTCTCTGTGATTGGGTAATCTGCTAATCTATTTTTTATAAGGCCTAGGAAGAAACAATGAGAAAATGTTCAATTCACAGGTTAATTAGATCTCTCATATTCCTGCTTGTGCTGGAGTTGAGACAGGAGATAGATGGGCCCCCAGGCTGAACAGCTGGAGTCTGTCCCCTGTGGACAGATAATCCAAGATGAAGAGGAGGAGAGGCTGAGCCCTGCCCAGATGAGAGATAAAGAGACCACATATTCCTCATTCTCGAAGTCAAGGAGACCTTCCCAACTACACATGTGCAGAAAGGCTCCTTGGAGGTCAAAAAGGGAGGGGTGCCACCCCATAGTAAATGATGTCAACCTACCCATAGGCCTCTTTGCTGGTAACCGTCTTGGCTAAGAGTTGCACGTGTACACAGGGTAGGACCCTGAGATAAACCAAATACGGACTCAGAACCAGCCAAAGCAAGATGACTGGCCAAAGGAAACCTGGAAGAAATGCCCCATAAAAGTGATGCAACCTACCACGAGTGTGCGACTCTCTCTCTGAGCTCGCCCATGTGTCTATCCACACGTAGCCTTTTTCCTCCTAATAAACACTTTACTTGTTTCACTGCTTTCTGTCTCTCTGTGGAAATTCATTTCTACACAGCTGACAGGCCCGGGCCTTGTCACTGGCCACGGATCTAGTGGCTAAGGTTCAGTGCTCTCACTGCCGTGGCCTGACTTGGATCTTTGGCTGGGAACTGAAATCCTGCTTCAAGCCACTGCAGGCCGAGGCCACCCAAGACCAGAGTTGCCTAAGAATGTTGCCATTCTCTCTTCCTTCTGCACTTGGAGAAAAGGCAAAGCTTCTCCCCATCCTAGTTGTAAGAATAGATGGTCTTGCCTTACCGAGATAAGCGAAGAGGTGACAGTAGCTAAAGATCTGTGATATGAGCTAAAACGTCCATGTAAACCAGATAATAGTTTCTTTCTCAAATATGAATGAGGTTTACTGGACTTAGTACAGCTACTAAGGTCAAGAGGAAAGATGCTTTTCAGTTAAAGAAAAAAAAGAGTTCTGAGGTTCTTGCTGGCGACTGTCTTCTGTTCAGATCAGACATATTTCTGCCCAATCCTGCCTTTCCTACTCCCAACACTCCTGTCTGTCAAGTATTTTAAAGTATGCTGAGTTTTAAAAAAAATCCAGCAGGAAAAAAACCCCTAAAAACCAATTTTCTGTTCATTAAAGTGACTGCGGTTGTTGATAAAGACTTGACTCTTTTCAAAACTTGAGTCCCAGAGCCCCAAAGGCAAAACATAGTGAACTTAATAAAAAGGATGGATGTATCTGGGATGAGTCAGTCATCTCTGTATTGACTAAATGTTCATTAATTACCACATTCAGAAATGGAGTTTCCCTCTAGAGAAAATGCTAATTAAGATGCCTGTTTAAGCTCCCACATTTATCCTCTTAGCAATATCTCCCTTTTATGTGATCTGTTTCAAAAGGCTGGAGCCCTTTACTTAGATGAAGTAATTTCTAAAGGAAGGAGCAGAAAGGCCCATTCAGCGGTAGTTTGGGAATTGTGTTACCTTGAGTTATATAACTTTCCATGTAATATACTGATTAAGCACTCGTGCACGTTGTCCAAGAGTTTATACACGAAATAAGCCACCTTCCAGCCGATACCCAGGACGGCTAGAGTGTGTCTGTGGTGAAACATTCGGGCTAACGTCATTACCCATGCGTTCTTGTCTAGGTAAAGGCCTGATTCATGTCAAATGCTGCTAAGGATGAGGGAGAAACTGTTTGTTCTCCAAAACCTGTGTGGTTCGTGTTAAAGTCGGTTGGATAACATGCAAACACTAATTAGGCAGGCATTGTTCTATAGGGAAAGGACAACAGCGTTCAGTCATTGCAGACTCCAAGCTTGAGCTGACAGGCACGTAGGGTACACGGCTGTGACGTGAGGTTGGAGGTGGGCCTCTCTTACACTGAATCCATGAAGACCCCAGGGAGGAAGTGTGTGAGAGAAGAAGAGAGGCTGTCAGATGTAGTTTAAGGCCAACACAGAGGAAGGGGCATCTTTTTGAATGGGGAGACTGCGGCGAGGGTGTGTCTTGTGATGAGTCACAGAACCTCTTCAGGGAGGCGCGAGAGAAGTGGACTATTTTAACTGGTGGTAAGAACCTGTCGTAGGTTTTCGGAAGCATGAGGGTCAGTAGGCTCTTCTGAAAATCAGAACTGAAAGGGAGAGGGGTGTGGAGGGAGGGAGAGGACTACATTTGTTTTTCCTGTTCTGTAATTTTTGAGGCATCACAAGTTAAATGTTATAAAATAACCCCCAAAGGATAAAACAAGGGTGTCCTGAAGTCGATATGAGTGTTTTACCCATAGGATGGAGATTCAAGCTCTCCTGGTTTGCAGGATACTAGCTCAAAAAGAGTGCAAGTTTGTTTATTTTCTAAATCTTTTTTATTTATTTATTTTTTTTTTTTTTTGCGGTACGCGGGCCTCTCACTGTTGTGGCCTCTGCCGTTGCGGAGCACAGGCTCCAGACGCGCAGGCTCAGCAGCCGTGGCTCACGGGCCCAGCCGCTTCACGGCATGCAGGATCTTCCTGGACCGGGGCACGAAGCCGTGTCCCCTGCATCGGCAGGCGGACTCTCAACCACTGCACCATGAGGGAAGCCCTATTTTCTAAATCTTTGAAAGAATCTCTCTTAAGTGCCAGATTGACAGCCTTAGGGGGACTTGCCGTTCCTGGATCTGTGGGCCGCGCTTTGGTCTCCAGTGGGACCAGAGAGGTTGTCTTTGATAAAGAAGTCAGCTCAGTAAACCAGAGCATCCCATTACTGACATCGTTTCTTGAATGAACTGGGCAACCCTAAACTTGGTCCCCAAATGGCCCATGTGCAAAATCAGGAGACTTTTTTTTCCTTTCCTTGTAAACGCATGCATGTGCATGCGCGCGCACACACACACACACACACACACACACACACACACAATTCAGAGCCTTGGAATTAGACTGAAATAGTTCTGATTGAAACCCTGCCCAGCAATATAGAGCTCCTTGGAGCTCAGTCTTTAGAGGAACACAGGCTGTGGTTCACATCCCAGCTTTCCCACCTGAGTGGCAGCACCCTGAGAGCAAGTCAGGTTTCCTTTCTGAACTCCAGTTAGATCTTCTTTGAAATCATGATACTAACACTCGTTTTGTATGGGTTTGTGATGGTAAGGTAATATTTATGAAGTATCTAGCTGAACGGCACATACAATGGGCTAAAAATATTAGAGTTAAGACTTTTCACTTTAAATACTTTGACCCATGACCTCCTTTCTGAGCTAGTTTATTAAAGTAATCTAAAATACACAGGTTTTGGAGATTCAACGTTGATACTAAAACAATGAGGTGGGTTTAAAATTCTGTGTTCAAATTGATAGAACATAAGGAGTGTATATATACACAAGCACACACATACACACACATACATACATCTATAATAGGTATAGGTTGTTGTCTCAATGATATGTTTCAGTGAAAATTAGCAAATTGTTTATTATGCATAGAAAACAATAATATGAGCATTTATATGATAAGTGCAAATGTAAAATTGAATCTAAAAGTGAATCTTTTCATAAAACAGATCTGCTTTGGATAGCATCACTCGTGGTCAAGGAAGGAAATAAACTCCCTGCCTATCCAGGAAAGCAATGCTACAGCTATAGAGGCTATTTGGAGAGATTTTATGAATTTCTGATGTGTAAAATGAGTGTGTACCATGACATAGATGGAGTCATTTGTAAGGAGAATGAAAAAGGTACTCCTTCTGACATCTTTTTTTTTTTTGAAGTGACATGTGTATACCATGACATTTCTCTGCCCCAACTTGTGTTCCTTCTCAGTGACCCCACCCATCATCCAAGTGCAGGTCAAGGTCTGCCTGTTGCCCCGAATTTTGTGCTCTGCTGAGCCATCTGCTGAGTTACAGTTGGGAAGTCGGTGAACCTTTAAGCTTCACCATGAGAATGTTTTCTAGAGGAACAACTCTGGAATTGAAATAGGCAAGAGCCAGTTCTATCCGGGCCATAGACCGAGACACACAGCACAGTCTTGGCAGAACATGTACAAGGTGCCCTGGGCTCTGCCATGTCTCCATCTTTCTACCACTTCGGGGTCTGGTTAGACGGCTCAGGCTCTGAGCAGTGCCCTGGGTTAAATTCCTCCAGTTTACTCAGTCTCTGGGCTTTGTAAGTTCATTTGCTAAGGTTTCCAGTAGGGCCTCTGCCTGTTGGACAGCTGTGCAGTGAGTAAACCAGGCACTGGTGTATCAGGAAGAGAGCAGACTTTGATACAGACCCACCTTTGGATTGGGCTCTGCTGCTGTGATCTGTGTGACCTGGGGCAGGTCACCAAATGTCTGCAGGTCTCACTTTCCTCCAGTTTGAATAACAATTACCCACCTCCTTCAAAGGGATCTTCTGAGCTCTAAATGGATGGACAGGGAAAGGCTTCCCAAAAGGCTCCTCGAAATTTCCTAAATGTTAGCTCCATCGTTGTGGAGCTGTAATGAGGACTAAAGGGAAGGGATCTATGTATTGATAAAAGGGGCCACAGAAGCTTATTCTACATGTGTTCTTTCCTTCATTCCCTTCTAATTAGTTCAGGTGACAAAGTAATGTGAAAAGAGGAGTGTGCTTTAAAAAATGTGCATTTGACAGAGGCCTTTCCCAAATCCTTGTGCTCATGGAGAGGGACATGGGGCCAAGGAGTCTTGTGGAGGATAAGCGCCTTGCATGCTAGATTCCTCCAGGCTTTGCTTTCACCTTGCAGCCTCACCCCATACCTGGCAGCCTTGGACAGGCAGATGGTAGCTGAGGGAGCAGGTGCCCCTGAGCCTGCAAACCACCACATGATGCTTGGTGTCCTTACTTTTCTTTGTACCCCCAGCACTCAGCACAGGACCCCAGAAAACTCTTTTGAGTTATGGGATGCTCAGGTGATAATGGTCTGTCTATTGAGGGTTTCCCCAAAGTGTTTCAAATAATACTACTCTAGGAAGGGGCTCCATTAAAACAACAACAACAGCAGCAAAGTGCATGAGCTTGAGAAAGATCTCTTCTGGAAACTGGTGATGCACATTAACATATTAAAGGCCCTGAAAAGTCCTGTACAAAGAAACAAGTTCAGTGTCATTCAACCCAGTGTTCCTCAGCTTCATTTTGATCTGGGAAACTTTCTTTCACTTGTTCCCAGCACATGCACATTGGGAACCACTCATCAATGGCATATTGATTGGAATTAGTCTAAAATCCTCCATCCTCGTACATTTACCTGTAATTGCTAGACTTCTGTGTAGATATTAGCTTCCTTTGTGGTCTATTGTCCTCGCCTGGCTGCAAAATGAACTTCATGTAACTTTCCCCCCATGCTTTGTTGCTGATGTCAGTGGGGATTGAATGTTTGGCTAGACTCATTTTTCCACTTCAGAAGCCCCGCTGATCTCTTTGCATGATGTCACGTTAGCTGTCTTAAGCCTCAAAGTCAGTTGTAAACGATGGGACAAGACTCACTGGGTGGTCCCAGAGAGGCCCTGATGATTTAAACAGCTATTCCTATAATCCAGTCAACTTTGCTGGGAAGATACATCCAGGATGCCCCCTACCTCTCCCTACCTTCCTCACCCATCCGCCTGCTCACCGTCATTCTGTCTCGCTTGGACCATCATAGTAGCTGCCTAACCAGACTGTTCCCAACACAGCAGCCTGGGGGATCCTGCAAACACACAAGTCAGATCAAGTCATCCCAATACCCTGGAAACACCAGCATCCTGACAATGGCCCGTAAGGCAGTACGTGACCAGGGTCCCTGCCACCCTCCCCATCCCCTGTTCTGCCAGCCACCCCAGACTCCTTGCTCTTCCTAGAATGCTCCTGGCAGAGTCCCCACCTCATGTAATACAGTTTTTGGCGTTAGGCGTTGTACCAAGTGAGTTTACATCTATAAAGCACCTAGCCTCTTCCCTGTGATACCCAAATGGCTTGCCTCCTCACTTACTTCTGGTGTCTGTCAAATCCCATCTTAGTAGAGAGACCTGCGTGTACTGTCCTGTATAGAACAGCAGCCCTCCCCCACCCCACCAGCTTCCCCAGTAGTTAACCTGTATCCTCTGCCCTGCTTTTTTGCCCCGGCAACACCCATCAGTGCCTGAGGTGTGATATATTTATCAGTTGTTCGCTTATTGTTTCCTCTCCCCTCGGGGATGTCAGCTGAGTCAGGGCAGGGTCTTATTCCCCAGCTCCTAGCACCGTGCTTGTCACCTTGTCAAGCAGGCAGACCTCAGGATCTAGTGGTTCAATGGATGAGTAACAGCAGTCCCCATCCCTCGCTAGTGACGACCAGAATGAGTTACATGCACGGGGTTTTGAACGTCACGGCACTTTTCAGTCTGCAGTGTCATTTGCAGCTGCTCGGCCTGGCAGATTTTCCCAGGTTCAGAGGCTGCTGCTTCTGAGTCAAGTTGTCACAGCTGAAGGTGAGAGCCAGAGCCTCAGCGGAGGAGGGCATATGGAGCAGAGGTGACCCCGAGGAGAGGAAGCTGAGGGCAGAGGCTGCAGAACCGCCGGCCGTGATGCCAGCGCCTCCCCATCCCTTTAGGTGGCTTTCCTGTGATAATAATGATCGCTTGTTGCAGGGGTGCTTTGTGGCCAGGGTCCATCCTCATAGCCTCTTACACTTGCCGGTGTATTTTAATCTTCTCAGTTACCAGCCTCTGAGATTGTGGTGGTTTGTACTTGGGCAAACAGCTCACCGCTGAGGGGTCACTTTGGTCGACAGAGCAGAAAAGGGCTCAGTCTTCCCGGCCCACAATTTCCTTGCGGTGAAATGAGCAAATCAGAAGTGAAGGCTGTAAAAGACCCTTCCCGTCCCCAAAGTTCCTTTATTCTAGGAATCAAGTCTCTGTGAAGCCACGGGACCACGTGTGTCATTCATTCCATGGCTCAGCCTAGCCATCCCTTAAGAAACGGCAGCTATGTCCAAAGGTGCTGGTGGCCTTGGGGAGAGAGTCCCCTTCCTGCCACTGCCTGTTTGGCTCTAGAAATGGTTCAGCTCCGAGACATGTGGGCTGCGCTGAAGAACCTCATCCAGGTAGAAGGGGCCTCCTGTGATGAGGACACGTCTGAGCTCCGGCTGTGCAGCAGGTTGCACTCTCAGCCCTGCCGGATTGAAGTACGAGCAAATTCCGAGAATCCCCAGGTTGCCGGAGAAAGTACAAATGAATCACAGACGAAAATAAGGCTGAAGAATCTCGGAGAAGGCCTTTAAGAGAAAGAAGATGCCATTTGCTGAAGGTAAAAGTACAACTCTGGTAGCAGCTTATTGACCAGAGCTGTCACAGACTGGAAGCTGGACGCTGGACCGTTCTGGGTCACGTGACCTGGCAGGAACCCAGCCAGTTAGGGGGTTCCTGCCCAGCAGACCCTGAAGCTAGAGGAGAGGACAGCTTTTCCAGACTCCTCAAGGGGGCAAGATGGGGCCTGGCTCAATACCAAGGGAGTGTGAATTCCAGTTCTGGATTCCACTGTTGACCTCAGTAAAGAGGTAAACCAAGGCAAGTTCCAAGAGATGAGTTTATTCGGGATTAGTGGAGGAATTGCAGTTCGGGACAAGCAAACTGAAGTAAGCGACAGGCCAGTCACTGAGGGTTTGGGGCAGATTGTATTTACGGGCAGGGAAAGTAACGAGGGGAGAGTTCAAGTTCGAGTCAGTTAAAATCAGAAAGAAACAGAGACCAGCCTTGAAAACTTCCCGAGCAGACAGAACCATTCCAGCAGCACAAACAAAGCTCAATTCAGCCCACTTGGTGAAGCCAGCCCGCCCTTGGTCATCTCTCGTTCACGGCTCTGGCAGGACTTCCCAAGGTTGATAGGAGACAAGTAATGGTCATCGAGAAAATTCCAATGCTATCATTTTTCTGTAAATCAGGCATTTACGTGAAATCAGTCTCTTAGTCCTTCAGTTTTGTTTTCCAGAGGACACAGGCATGAGGTTCTGCATTTTATATCCTCTGGTTCTGTGTTAGATTGAAATTCTTTCACATCATTAACTCAGCTCTCTCAGCAATGCAGTGGGTTTGGTGTGGTTATTCCCATTTCACAGATGGGAATGTAGAGGCTCACGGATGTGAGGCTTGTGTTACACAAACGCCGCTGCTAGAGAGCAAGTGTATTGCACTCCTCTGATATTTCCAAGATGCGTGGCCTGTGCTCTGCCCAGGGGCTGTGGTGGCTGCTGCCGTGATGGAAAGGGAAGTGAGATCCGATCCCAGCCCTGCAGTCCTTCTAGGGCAGAGACCCCACTGTGGCAAAAGGCTGGAGGATGTGTTTTGTTCCTATGATCCAGTGTGCTCCAGGGAGCCCTTAATTGGTGAGGCAAGCCCGGGCCACCATCTGAGTGGGATTGTACTTGCCAGCCGAGGACCTAAACTATTAAGAATAGGCGAAAGGTCATTTTCCAGTGAGACAGAAAATGCCACTCATAATCAAACTTCATTACTTGGTTTTAAATCCAGCCGAGACATAGACCCATCATAAAATTGAGGCACCCAAAAGGACCTTCAAAGATGGTGGCAGGAGGATGTTAGGGGAGGGCTTGGACTTTGTCAGACACACTGGGTTTAATTCCTGGACCTGCCCCACACAGCTCTGTGACCTTAGGCAGGATGCTGAGCCTCTCTGAGCCTTAGTTTCTCACCTTGTCGAATGGCATAAGAATAGTGCTCTCCTAACGGGTGACAGAGACCTGGCAGAGATTGAGCTGGATACTGCCGGTAAAAGGCTTGGCCGCTGAAGGTGCTCCCTCCAAATAGAAACAGTGATGCGGAAGCCTCGTTTGGTACCCCTGCTCCATCTTTCCATCACCTGCTCCAAAGAGTCAGGCTGAGGCGTCCTCATCTCCCCCGATCCAGGCAAACGCTTCAGCATGTTGCCCTTCGGACCTGGCAAGGGAGAAACCTATGGGGGAGGCCGTGAAAAGTGGTGAAGGCAGGAGCTGATAGTTTAGTTGGAGAAATAAAATGTAAGCGAAGGGCTGCCGGCAGAGCTATGGTAAGTTGGCACGTGAGTGATGACCAAGTGAATTGAAATGACACTGCTTGTTAGAGGGTTGAAGGATGGCAGGAAAGGATTTCAGGCTGGGGTAGTTCCAGGGAGGAAGTTTCTGCTGGGCCTTAGAAGATTTTGTCTGGCCCAAAGGAGGGAGGCCTTTGTTGGCTCCCAAGCAAAAGGAAGGGAAATAAGAAGCTGTTGGGCAGCTTTCCTCCAGCTCCCACCGTTCACGGGCTGTGTGGACAACTGGCCACCTGCCGGCTCTTCTAAGCGCAGCCCTGGTGTGAGCCAAACACATAGGCACGGAGGTGAAGCGTGGGTGCAAAGAGGCCGGGAAAGCACTGGAATGAAAACTGGCTCTCTTTGGAGGACTCCAGGGGTGAGAAGCCCCTACGATTAGGGTTTCCTTCCAGGCCTGAAGTTTAAATTACAGCCATAATTTACTGTTATTATGGGCACTGAACTGTACTTGCCCTGGGCTCTGTAAACAGGAAGTCAGCCAGGCCTACTTAAGTGGTGTTCAAGCAGCTCTAAGTAAAAGAGGCTTAATGGTTCAAGAGCAGCGGGAGAACGCAAACCTGCCCTCTCCTCCTTCCTGGGCACTGAAGCGTCTACCTTGTCTGCTCCATTTGCCCCTCAGACACTTTCCTTCAAAAATCAGATCTGCAGGGCTTCTCTGGTGGTGCAGTGGTTAAGAATCTGCCTGCTAACGCAGGGAACACGGGTTCAGCCTTGGTCCGGGAAGATCCTACATGCCGTGAAGCACCTAAGCCCGTTTGCCACAACTACAGAGACTGCGCTCTAGAGCCCGTGAGCCACAACTACCGAAGCGCGCGTGCCTAGAGCCCAGGCTCCACGGCAAGAGAAGCCACCGCAGTGAGAAGCCCGCGCACTCTGTGCACCACAACGAAGAGTATCCCCCGCTTGCCGCAACTAGAGAAAGCCTGGGTGCAGCAACAAAGACCCAACGCAGCCAAAAAAAAAAAAAAATCAAATATACAAAAGTTACTGAATGCCTAGTGTGCCAGGCTCTGTGCTGGAGGCAGAGAGGGAAATGGAAACTTACAGGACATTGTCCTTCTTTGTAGAGGGAGAAGGTGGGAGGGGTTCAGGCCCAAAGCATGCTGGGAATTCAGCAGCATGACCTGGTGAAGAGGGAGGAGGAGGCGGCCAGGAGCCGATATGGAGGAAACAGACCTGGCTGATGGGTGGTAGGTTCCTCGGGGGAAAAGGCCCACTGTCCATGGTGCAGGCCCCAAAAGGGTTGATGCACTCCAACTCGGTTCCGTATCTAACCAGGTTTGACAGACAGATGCCTCGGAGAGCAGGAGATACTCAAAAGTCAGGGGAGCAATAATGTCTAGTTCCAGGTTAGAGAGCTACCTGGAGTGGCATAGGACAAGCACGGTCTATCCTCAAGGGGGCTGGGCCAGGGGATGAGCGTTTTGGTAATGCTGTAATGCCATTAAATGGAGTCTTCCACATGTCATGCCAGTAGGCTGGGGTCCAGGGCAGCTTCCATCCCCAGGGGAGAGCCAGAGTGCTAAGTGAGCAGGAAGTTGAAGAAGCCTGGGTTTCTACTCAGCCATGAGTTAGTGGGTAAACAGGGTGCCATGTGCCGTTGGGGCATTGCCCCTGCATTCCAGCTGTAAGTCTAGTCCCTGCTCGCTGGTGGGCCCGGGGTGCCCGATCACTTCTGCCCATGAATGGGGGTGGGGGCGGAGCTCGTGGCGGGATGGCTTCTCAAACAGTGGCCGTGAAAAGTGGTGAAGGCAGGAGCTGATAGTTTAGTTGGAGAAATAGAATGTAAGCGAAGGGCTGCTAGCAGAGCTATGATAAGTTGGCATGTGAGTGATGGCCAAGTGAATTGAAATGACACTGCTTGTTAGAGGGTTGAAGGATGGCAGGAAAGGATTTCAGGCTGGGGTAGTTCCAGGGAGGAAGTTTCTGCTGGGCCTTAGAAGATTTTGTCTGGCCCAAAGGAGGGAGGTGAACATTCTGGACAGGAATACAGTGTGGAAGAGGGCCAGGCGTGGAAGGCTGGGAGACGGCAAACCACGTTCTGATGTTGCAGGTTTGTGGGATGTGACTAGGAAAGGCTTTGAAGGCCAAGCAAAAGACCTGGTCCCGACCCCGTGGGATTTAGGCAGTGGGAACTATGGCATTTGCAGGTGGACATGGCAGTAGTTTGCAGCATGTGACAGAGACTTGGGAAGCAGAGAGACCAATGGGAAGAACTACTACATGGCTCAAAGGATGAATCAACAAGGGCCCGAATCAGGCTAGTCACAGTGGAAATGGAGGAGAAGGAATGGATTCCAGAGATTTATCAGAGCAAGAGAGGGTGGGACTGAGGGCAAAGCCCACAGAGACTGTGTGACAGGGAGTCACAGTCATAAAAGGAGGAGGAGAAGATTAGGAGAAGATAGTGGATGAGCTTTGAACAGGTGGATTTGAGGTGGCAACAGGCATCTGAATGTTGATATCTCAAGGTGAGATAAGTGAAGTTAAGCAACAGGAAAGGTTAGACTGAGGTGTGTATTTGAAAATCTCCTCTGTAGTGTGGATCTTACATAGTCACAGTGGAGAACACTTCCTTGAAGAGAGTAGAGGGAAAGGATGCAGAGGGTCAGCTACTCAACACCAGGTGTGATGGGCCGAAGAAGGAAAAGGAGCAGCTAAAGGGAAAATCCAAGGTTAAGAGGGAGCCACACGAGCAGTGAGGTGCCATTTGCAAAGGAGAGAGAGCATCCAAAGAAGAAAGCATCAAACATGGGCAGTTTCTGGGCTTCCCTGGTGGCGCAGTGGTTGAGAGTCCACCTGCCGATGCAGGGGACACAGGTTCGTGCCCCGGTCCGGGGAGATCCCACATGCCGCGGAGCGGCTGGGCCCGTGAGCCATGGCCGCTGAGCCTGCGCGTCCGGAGTCTGTGCTCCGCAACGGGAGAGGCCACAGCAGTGAGAGGCCCGCGTACCGCAAAAAAAAAAACAAAAAGGGGCAGTTTCAGCTGCTGCAGGGGGATTAGAGAAAATGAGCATTCATATCTAGTTATTGGAACTGACCCCTCAAAGGTCTAAAGGATGTTCAAGAATGCTGTTTCCATAGAGTCAGAGGAGCAGAGGTTAAGGGGATGGGGAAAGAATGGGTGGCGGTGAAAAAAGTCTAGAAAAGGATGCAGAGGGGTCACCAAACTTCCAAAGCTGGAAGTGAGACCACATTATGTTCCCCAATGGGGAAGAAGCTGGTGTTGAACAGGTTGGAGAGAAAGGGGGTCCTGTAGGAAGTGTGTTCTGGAGAAGATGCTTGTGAGCAGGGAGTTTATCCTTTGAAGGGCAAAGGCATTGTCATTTTCAGAGACAGGGCAGTAGAAGAAATGGGTGTAAAGGTGAATATTTGGGAGTGCCAAGGACCAGAGAAGGGGTGCTTGCACCAAAGGGCCGCTGTCTTCTTAGAAACAGGCAATGAGAGGGCGGTGGCTGCGGTCGGTGGGGGAGGGTGAGAGAAGGCAAGTGGGAGTCTGGGGAGGGAAGTCCCCGCAGGGACCGTCGTGGAGCATTGGCTCAGGAATAAGGGGAGAGTGAAGGGTGAAGCGAGCCGTGGGGATGCGTGATCCTCTTCGATGGTGGTCTGGAGAGAGTCCACAGGGGATGCTGAAGCGGGTGTCGTCCCACCAGACCAAGCTGGAGGGCCGGAGGCTTCCAGCAGGGTGGGTGAGCCCGGGACACACGTGAACTAGCTGAATCACCGAGGGACGCCCTGACAGTGCAAGGTTTGGAGAAGCTGAATGGGAGCTTCTTGAAGGAGGGAAGCTAAGCAGGTGATGGGTGGGGAAGCCGGGTTGGGGGGCTGATGTGCAGGGGAGGGGGCCTCCAAACCGAGGCCACAGAGGTGGAGCGGGGAGGTGATGCGGGTCAGGGCTGTACCAGGGCCAACGCAGAGCCCAGTGGCAGGGATCAAAGCCTCTGGGGGACCAAGAGGCGCAGGCCAACGCTGACAGGTGCGAGGCCGGGCCTGAGGACGGGGTGCGGGTGGTGTAGTCGGGAGGGTGCTGGCTGGGAGTCAGAGCTTCAGTTTTACTATCTCTGCTGCGAAGTAGCTGTGGCACCTTGAGCAGGTCCCTTGCGTTTGCTGGATGAGGGGCTCCTGTCAGCATCATTCCTTACATCGGTGCTGTGCAAGGTGGTCTAGCAGGACAGCAGGGACCCTGGAGGGGATTCAGAGCAGCGGCCGTGGGTGCTCTTCACAGGCTTGGCACCTCCTTCCAGCCTGTTTTTTACGTTCCTGCCCTCACAAGGCTTGCTTGTGGTGTCAGGGGCAACAGCAGGACGCCAGCCCCTTGTGGCACGGCCACTCCCCTTCTGCAAGAGTTGGCAGCCCTGAATTTCGCAGCAGGGTTTAAATCGGTACCCTCAGCCTCCTGGCAGCCCGACCTCACTCTGGCGGGTAAGCCGGGGCCACCAGAGTGAAGCAGGAAAAGTGAGGCAGGAGAGAGGAGCACCTGGAGGGGCAGCCTGGGTCTCACCTGTGGGCGCACATGATTGGGCGAACACAAAGAAGAGCCTGATGGCCGGGGAGTCCGAGGGCAAGGGTGCCCCCCAACATCCTCCCCATTCCTACTGCACAGGTCTGTGATCCTATGTGCTCAGCCACTGCGGCTGTTGGGTGCTACCTGGGTGCCCCTCAGGTACAACATCGTGACTGCAGCATCTGATGCCGCTTCCGGGGCTCCCCTTGTGCCCGGCCTGGGGACAAGGCGCTGCGCAGGGACCTTTTTTTCCCAGGAAGCTATATTTAGAGCGCTCCAGCTGAACTGCTTCTGGGAACTGTATATCTTCAGTAGGAAAGTGTGCCTCATTAACGAGGCTGCAGGTGTGCGTGTCCTGGGAGGGGTTGACGCCGTTCCTAACGGGATGGGCATCTGCTGGCCGCTGCTTTTGGCACTGCCACGGTGGCCTTGCTTACTATATCTCACTAGATACAGTGGAAGTTGTATCACCAGGTGTGAGATTCAAACCTTCAAGCCTTGGCTTTGCCACTTAACAGCTCTGTGATCTTGGGCAAGCTATGTACTCGACCGTTCTTGAACCTCAGTTTACTCATCTGTAACTTGGGATAATGAGAGGACGGATTTCATGAAAGTCATGGGAGAGTCAGATCAGGTGAGGCATCTAGCTCGTTGATCGGTGGTCAATACATGTGAGCCCCACCAACCCACCCCTCTTTTTTTTTTCCTTAGAGGCTTCTTTTCATTTATAAACTTTGTTAGTCGCTGCTGTGGCCAAGCCCATCCCAAGGTGCAGGTGTGCTGATGGAGTTTGAAGGGCTCACAGGGCAGCAAGAAGAGTTTGAGCTGAGCCTTGAGGGATGACCGAGAGTTTGCTGGAAGAGATTCGGGGTTGGGGTCAGAGAGGACGATTCTCTCGTGACAGCATCCTCCTTTTTCTATGGGCAGGCAGGAAAGGGAGGCCTTTGTCCCTTTCCATGAGGGTAGCCTCCAGCCCCTGTCTGAGTCAGCTCCACACAGAGCCCATCAGCGGCCCCTGGAAAGCCTGCCCTTGTTGTCTGGGAGGATGCACCCCTGCTGCTCGTCGTGGGATGGCTCTGCTTTGCCTGGTGGCTCTATCAGGTGTCTTGTGGGGCAGGCCTGAGGTCCCAATGGTGCCGGGCCCAGGTGTGGAAGAGAAACAGGGGTCATAGTGGTCTTCACGGCAGGGCAGTGAGGACTGTGCCCTCTCTCTACCCCCAAAGCACAGGTCACACGAGATCCTGTGGGAGAAGAGAGTGGATGCAGGGACCCTGAGAGAGCATGCACCCAAAGAGCTGCTGCCCAATTATCATTGTTTCCCCCAGGATACATCCCTGGGGAAAACAATGGGCAGGGTCCAAGGGCAGGGACGGATTTTCCCAGCTGTTGTATGTCCGGGACACGAGCTACTCTCTAATTACATCGTTTTTTACCAGCCATGTAGACTTATAACTTCAGACGGTATTTCTTTCTCCCCATAGCACACACCTTTGTCATGTCCTGAAGCTTCTGGTTTGAAACAGTGTTGAAATCTGTCAGCTCCATGAGTTAACACTCCCATCTCAGCAGATTGATTTGGCAGAAATACTAAATTCCAGAAACCGTGTGGGCTGGCCGGCATGAGCCCTGCCCTGGGAGAGTAAAAAAAAAAAAAAAAAAAAAAAAAATACATTGCAGATTCTGTGGGCTAACTTGCTTTGAAAAGCAGTCAAGTTTTATTTTTATTTTCTTATTATTTGTACTGTGTCCACCATTGGCTTTCCTGTTGTATTCTGTGGGGGTGATGTTGATAAAGGAAGCGAGCAGGGTCGACAGGAAGAAGGGAGGGTTGGTCGAGTTCATGCCCTACCCAACACTCACGAACAGAGAGAAAGCTGGCCCAGCGGGCCGGTGACATGAGCCCAGCTGCCTCCTCTTTGACATCAGTGCTCAGAAGAGACCTGTTTCCACATCTTATCACTGTGCTCAACAGGGGAGAATTTAGCAAACCCAGAAGGTAGTATCGTGCACAGGGCAGCATTTTCCAAAAATATATATTCTCTCAAGCCACCTTAGAACCATTTTTAATCATTTCATTATTTCTGGCATATATGATCAGAAGTGATTTTAATGACAGTAAAAAAAAAAAAAAAATACTGGCTCCATGGATGTTGGACATCACCTGAATTGCATATTCTCTCCAAACCATAGCCCTTGCCTGTTAAGGGGATGCTAAAAATGGTACCTACCCCAGAGAATAATTTGTGAGGATTAAATGAGGTAATACATGGGTTTTCCTAGACACACAGCAAGCACTCAACCTAGGGCAGCCACGATCCCGTGGTCATCAACATGATTGGGGTGCCTGTTGTCCTCATCGCATCCTTACATTTTGGGATGGCCCAAGTGTACTGTACCTTGGGTGGTGCAGCATCAAAGGCACGGTCTTTATTCATTCATTCATCAGAGAGTTATTGAACTCCTACACGTGCCAGGGATTAAGGCCACAAAAATGAATGAGACACAGACCGGCCCTGAAGCAGCTTCCCCTCCGGAGAGATGCTCACATAAGCAGATACATCATTTTTCACTCTAACGATGACTACGAGGGAAGCAGGCGCTGGGGACATGGGGAACCCAGGGAAAGGGAGGGAGTCAGTGGGAGACAGAGTGTCAGAGTCCCCTTTCCTCGTCCTTCCATGCCATCTATTAGAGTAACACCTGGATTTTTATAATCGGCCAAAGCCAGTTTACAATGAGAGCCTCACACTTTCTGGGAGTGGCAGGAAGGCAAAGTCAATTCATTTTATTGCTTTGGGACTAGACTGAACCAGAAGGTGTAGAGATGAAGCAGGAAATCCTGTCTGAGACCAAGCTTCCCATCCGTTGGCATAAAATCCTGATGAGCCCTTAAGGGGAAGGGAAAAAAAAAGTCTAGTAATATTCAAATGATGCTGAGAAATTCCTGACTTTAAAAGGATGAGATTTTTAGCAAAGGAAGTTGGATATTCAGAGGTGCTTTTTTTTTCCAAAATTATTTTTAGCCTCCAGCTACATAGTTTTTCTTGCCGATTAGACCGATTGTGTTTGGGGAACAAAAGCAAGCCACATCCTCCTGTTAAAGTGTCTGGGATGTTTTAAGGCCTGTGCCTGTGATTATCTCAAAAGGGTAGCGCCTTGGGGAGGGGGGTGGGGGCAAAGTAAGGGTCCAGGGTAATAGTCACTAGTAAATAGTCACTAATAAAACTCTTAAGGACGTTAATGGCCTTAGCCCAACTTGCTCTAAAGTGTGGGAAGTTCTGGGATGGAGGAAAAAGCTCACGCCTTGTCGAAGTGGTAGTTTCCTCAAAATGTGTTATTTTTGCCTTATTACTAGGTGCCTGTGAGAAAAGACATAAAATTAAATAAATGTGTTCTTTTGTTTCTGAAATCGTCCATCAAGGATTTACTCATGTCGTCTCTCTTTGAACTGGGTCTCTTGCTCTCAGGGGCCACAGCCAGGACTGCAAACATACATTTAAAAGCTGCTTTGATAAACAGTGTGATAAGTACATGAAAAGTACAGACAGGACGGGAGAGACTAACTGCGTGGTCAGCCAGGGAGTGTATCTTTTAAATTGCTGATGACATGGGAACCAGGGCTTCAAGAATTGCCAGGAGGTTGCCAAAGAAGGAAGGATGCTGGGCAGTGGGAAACGTGCAGTGCTGACCTGCCTTCCAGGGAAGCTTGGAGTTGTAGGTCCTGGAACAGAGCTGAGAGAGAGGATCTGATTGCAGGAAATAGCCAGAAATCATGGAATCGCTGAGTGGGTGGTTATCCCAGCAAACCTGCTCATTTTATAGGAGAGGGGGCTCAGAGCCGTTGGGTAGCTTGCCCAGGGTCACACAAACTATAGGGAAGAATCTGAACCAGGACCTGGATGTGCCCTTTGGGGCTCGGCTTCTTCAAGTGTGACATGAGGGCTTGGGAGGTAAGTATGCTAAGGCCTCTCAAGGGTTTCTTGGTGCTTCTCTGCAGCTTCCCGAGAATAAGACTCAGCTTAAAGAGAATCTATGGTTATTTACAGAACATACAATGAAAAAGTTGAGTAGCCCTTTGTATCCTAAATGGCCACATTTGTGCCAAACTGAGAGCCTGGTTCTGTTTTCAAGATGAGGGGATTGAAATTCACTGCATTTTTAAAACAAATTCTTCCTCTTTTTCATCTTCTGTTAATCTATATGAGAAGAAAACTGAAGCTTTCAGAAAGTAGAGCTGTGAAGGAGCTAGACTGATGTTTAATAAACAACCTTGAAAGTGGAGACAGATCTTACCCTCCTCCGTCAGGAAGTCATCCTATGAAAGCTGGATCTGTATCTCTTGATCCTTACCCTGGATGGCTTTTGAGCTCTGTCTTTTGGGGCTGAAACCTTTTTCTTTGCATTCACAGTGGTGGCGGGGAGGATGTGTTTTCTATAAAGCCTAGTGTACAGTATTTGGAATCATCTAGTGAATCAGTTGGGTAGCCTGTTCCCTGGTGGTACCTCTGCCTCGTGGGCTCCCAGAGCATACCGCCATGCCTGGTTAGCAGTTAGTGTGAGTCTACCAGGCTGCAGGACCCCGAACAGAGCGTGGGTCTGTCCCCTGATGGGTGAGAAAAATGAATGAAAAAAAATGAAAGAAAATGATGTAACCCCCCCACTCTACATATCATGGGCAGGGTTCACCTCAGTGATTTCTTTTTTTTTGGCTACGTTGGGTCTTTGTTGCTGTGCGTGGGCTTTCTCTTGTTGCAGCAAGCGGGGGCTACTCTTCATTGGGGTGCACGGGCTCTAGCTGTGCGGGCTTCAGTAGTTGTGGCGCATGGGCTTATTTGCTCCACGGCATGCGGGATCTCCCCCGACCAGGGCACGAACCCGTGTCCCCTTCATTGGCAGGCGGATTCTTAACCACTGTGCCACCAGGGAAACCCCACAGTGATTTCTTTAAGCAGAATCTCTCTTTCTGCTCATGCCTACTACTAATTACAGTCTTGTGATTAGAAGTGCCTGGCAGAGACTGGCTCCCCTGCTCTTCACGACCACCAGGTCTTAGTCTTCAAAGGAAATTAGGCCTCAGATCCATTGGGATGTTTATGAAAATATTAATGCTGCCCAACTGAAAGTTACGTTTCTTCAGAGCGTTTTTAGCTATAAGAGTTTTCTTTTGTGTTTTTGTTGTGTTATAAGAGTGACTTTTTTGTCTTCTAAGAGATGTTAAAATTCAAGCAGGACTTAAGGTTATGAGCTTATAGGTAAGCCAGGTCCTTATATCTTAGGCTCTTATTTTAATGCCGCGGATGATACTTCATAGGGTTCTTCTGAAGAATAGAGGGAGACGTTGTAGGCAATGAATGCATGAGAATTAGAAACAACAATGCTACTATGACCGGCAAACATATTGATGGAGGCCACCAATGGTTTGGGAACAGTGCTAGGCACTGGGCCAGGCCCTGTACATTCTTGGTTTCTAATTTTTGACCTAATTCTGAAAGGCAGGTCCATCCCATTGCACGTGGGAGGGAAATAAGGCTGTAGTTCAGGCCACTGTCAGTTCTCTTCTTTTCCCTGCCCATCCTCTCACGGTCTCCTGTTAATATTCCCCTTCAACTGGGGTGACTTGAAACCGTCTTCTCAGTCCGAAAAGCAGGAAGGATGTCTAAGCGAGTGGCTGCTAGCCACCTTGCCGACGCCGTGTGATTCATTGCAGAGTAGGAGCTAATATTTCCCAAGGGCCCTTTAGCAGCAGAAAAGGCTTAAAAGAGTGGGACAGAGGTTTCTAAGTTACTGAACAGATTTTATGAACCGCTAATTACTTCATAATGGTGTTTTATTGGGCTAGCATGATCTGTTATTTGCACTGACTGTTTGCATGTCTCAGTCCTTCTGCCTGTTCCTTCTGCCCTAGCCAGTGCACCTCTGGGAAGCTCTGCCCCGTGTCCAGCAGAGGAGGCTTTGGTGTAGTTCTCTGCCATACTCACACCCAAGCCAGTGTCCACCACTAGTCACCATATATGGGGATGGGGACTCTGGCTCCAGTGACTCTTTGAGTTAGTATCATTAGGAAATTTGAGCAGGGGAACTACAGCCTGAGTAGGTACACCTCTCGACGTGATGGATTTAATAGATTTGGCAATGGACAAGAGCCTTGGTTTTCTCGTCTGCAAAATGGGGTTAAGGAAGAAGAAGAGGGGTTTGTTTATTTTTGTTCGTTGGTTGGTTCTTTGACTGGGTTCTTCCCCTTCTGAGTCTTTAAGAAGTTTCTAAGGGCACAGGAATGACCAGAGCAGGCAGTAGGTTTAACATGTGTCAGAGAGAAAGTGGAGCTTGAACGCTCCTGTTTCATTTTTATTTTCCCATTGATTAGGACAGCTTAATGTGAAAAGGGTGGGGCAGACAGGTTCACAAAGCAACCGGACTCCATGGCAATTACAAAAAGAGCAACAGGAACCTTGGGGCTCTCTGAGCTCTGCTTGCTCTTTCCTTTTAGAGAATTTGGAGATGTGAACACATAGGTCCGCTCCCTGGTTCTTTAAAAAGAGTCAGGAGGAATGAGGAAAGGGAGATGGGCAAAGGAGGTGGGAAAGTTGTCATGGTTTTTATTAAGCAGGAAAAGATGGATCAGAAAGCAGACAATACACAGGAGAGAGTGGCAGCACTCCCTGCAAATGTCTGGAGTGGATTACTAAACAGATGGGAGCTTTGATAGAAGATTACTGGGAGTTGTCACGAGCTCTCTAAAAACAAGCAAAGTCAAATAAATGCTTTACGTTTTTGATAAGGTTGCTGTTATGTCAAATAGATGCCCAAGATACGATTTCCTGGAGACATCTAACAAATGTTCCCATAATAGCCTTATGAGCTTGTTAAACAACAGTACTGTGTTTCGATTTCTTGAGAGAGAAGTTGTGTGTTAGACACAGGCTATGGTGTTTTTTTTTGTAGCTGGTCTCGCATAATCCTCAGGTCGCACATCTGAAGAAGTTGTTGCTATCATTGTTTTTCCAATATCGCGTTTGTTCAGTTTGGGGCTCAGAGAGATTAAGCAACTTGCCCAAGGTTGCACAGCCTGTGAGGGCAGAGTAGGAGTCTCACCCCAAATTCTCTGCCTCCCCACCGCCCATGCTCTTGACCATGATGCTACACTGCCTCCCAGGGGCTACAGTAGCTGCAGAACTTGCCCTTGAAGCATTCATTAATGGGTTGACACTGGTCTGGAAAGACCTCTGGTGTGGAATGCCACAGGAGTCTCCTTTTGCTTTGCGTTCTTCAGCCTTTCTACGCATGACCCAAGTGAAAACAGAAAGGCACACTTTTTCATATAAGCTAAATCATTGGCCCAGGCTGGAGGAACAGACCATGCACAGGATGGCGAGAAATAACCTCACCTGTCCCAACAGTGGGTGGAAACCACAAGAGCCATTGCAAAGTGTACATTTCTGCATCTTGGCTTTTAGTCAAATTTTCAGGTAAGCCACACCTTGGCAAGAGGGACACTGGAGAGCGGAGTCCACGAAGGGAATGAGGACATTGAAGAACCTCTACTGGCTCCTCCCATCACAGCCTTCTTCTCAACCTGCACAAACCACCTATCTTCCGGGGAATTTCTGCTGAGGATTAAAAGTGGGCAGAAGACCAGTCCATTCTGCGGACTTGTCGCTGTTGACGCCGGGTACCACCAAGGAAAGGTTGACGCAGAGTGCCCAGTGGAAGGAGGAGAGAAAGCTCAGGGTGTGGGAAGCTGACCGATCTCACGTCAGGTGATGGTAGAGCCAGAATGACGGGAGTAACGGTGCAGGCATCCAAGGAATCTCAGTGATTTGCTTCAAGTCTCCAAGGAGGGAGTTGGTGAAGTCAGAACCAGAACCCAGGCCTCTGGACCCCGTTAGTACCATGGGGAAGCCACAGTGCTGACATCTGTCTCTCCAGCCTGGCTTTGGGATTCTGGCTCCCAGAACAGGTATACGTCTCCATTCCTTGACACTCACGGGACCCTTCCTGCCACGCTCCACTCAGCAAATGTATTTATTTGATAAATGGTTACTGGCAGCCGACAGCATCAGACAATGTTCTAGGCCCTGGGAACCTTTTTTTTTTTTTTTTTTTTAAATTTATTTTTGGCTGCATTGGGTCTTCATTGCTGCGTGCGGGCTTTCTCTCGTTGTGGTGCGCGGGCTTCTCGTTGCGGTGGCTTCTCTTGTTGCGGATCATGGGCTCTAGGCACATGGGCTTTAGTAGTTGCAGCACGTGGGCTCAGTAGTTGCGGCATGTGGACTCTAGAGCACAGACTGAGTAGTTGTGGCGTACGGGCTTAGTTGCTCCGTGGCATGTGGGAACTTCCCGGACCAGGGCTCGAACCCGTGTCCTCTGCGTTGGCAGGCAGATTCTTAACGACTGCGCCACCAGGGAAGTCCAAACATTTTTAATAAAATAAAAATAAAGAGAGAAAAGAAAAGGAAAGAAAAAGAGGAAAAGACACAAATACCAGCCCTCCAAATTGGGAAATGTTCTAACCCAGAAAGAAGATGGTTGGGCTATTTGATGTAATGCAATATTCAAACAGCTCAAGTAGGCAATAAAATTTTTAGTCTAGAATGGTCAGGACTTGAGCGATTTTTTTTTTTTTTTCCGAGCGGATTTTATTCCACAGAGAAGTCACTGCTTCTAATTTTTGTCGAGAACATGCTGCAACTGGGGCTTTTTCCATCTCTCCCCAGGCCAAGTGCAGAATGCCAGAAGTTTGGCGTTCCCAGGGATTTTTGTAGGATCTGGACATGAGAGAGTTTTGCTTTTTGCTGGCATATCAATTAGGAGATCTTGACTTCTTGCTTCAGGGGGGTGTGTGTGTGTGTGTGTGTGTGCGCGCGCGCGCGTGTGCATGCATGCACGCGCGTGTGCATGTGCACGTGTGCACCTGTGTGTGTGTTTCAACATCAAAGCCTGACCTACCTTCAAACCACCTCCCCAAACTGTCTGTTGCTTAAAAAATACCCTGTTTCCTTCAGGCCCCAGAGGGCATACATTTAAGTAAATAATTAAGTTACATCCTGTTGCCAAGTAATTTCTTAAAGAGGCGGTAAATGGAATCCCTTCTGGGAAGGTTATGCTGTAATCACTGGATGGCTTTCTTCAAGAGGAAGATGTTTATTTGCAAACTCTCCACAGCCTAAAATATTTACATCTCAGGTCTCTGACCAGGAGAAAGAAAGAAACCTTGTTCACTTTCAGAGGATGCCAAGTTTAGGATTCATCTCTGGCGATGTGGGAACAGCCGTCAGGGACTGTTTTGCCTCCGGCCAGGCCCTTACACTGCAGTGAGCAGGGTCCCTGTGCTCTGGGGATTAAAGGTATTTGCACTGGACGAAGGCAGGCATTATACCGGGCTTGGTAAGTGTTGGTATACAAACTCTCCATTTTGCATCTTTTACCTGCTTAAACGTACTCATTTGCCTGGGCAAAGACCTGTGTGAATACTTGTTTTTGAAAAATGTTTATATTTTCACATAAAAGAATACGTACTCCTCATCGACAATGGGGAAACATCATAAAGGCTAAGAAGCAAAATAAGAATCATTCATTTTCCCACACCCCAGGGATAAAGTATATTTTTGTCTGTTGTTTTCCAGTATTTTATTTTCCCTCAACCCCATAGATGCAGTCGAGCTGACACTGTATAAGAGAATTATTTTATAGATTTTGTTAAAAGGAAAGGTGAATGGTCTCTACCCCAAGGAGCTGGGCTCCTCTTCTAGCTGAGACCTGCTCACCTGCCTTCATACATTTTAATAGAACTCTTCCATCTGCTGTCATGAAAGGTAAAAAGAGCTATGGTTCAATCAGGCACATTCATGGCTCAGGTGAAGAGTTCTGGGAGCTGAAAGGCCACAGGTCAATTACCCCAGAGCGGTTCAGGATTGCAGCTTGAATGCTCAGTCACACTTCTCAAGGTGCATTATTGCGCTAATAAAATGTTCTTGGCTATAATTTTGTAGCAGTTGGTAACAGGAGTCCCAGAGGAATTGGGCATTTATCTTGAACACGGGCTGTGCCCAGGCCCCCACCCGCATAGCAAAGTTTTCTTTAATGATGTTCCTTTGAATAATTTAAATGCCATCGCCTGTGGAGTCTTTTCTGTGTATTTTATGCTGCAAAATGTCCCAAAGGGTTAGTTGGTCTTCAAAAGCCGTGTGGTTAGACACAGTTGGATACTTTTTTTTCCTTCTCTGGCCTTGAGATTTATGCATGGATCCTTTTCTTAGACAAATACCGGGGGGGAAAGACCTTTGCAAAATACAAAATTTCATCCTGGGGACGCACAGTGGAGGATTCCTCACCTTCCGGAGCGCCTCTAGCAGGAGCTCCATAGTCTGGGAGGAGGGGGGCGTGGCAGTGGGCGGGGCCTAGGCCAGTGTGATTGCACTCCAGGCCAGAGACGCAGTAGATAGCATGGTCGATACCATCCCACCTGAAAAAGATTTAACAAGGACCTACTGTATAGCACAGGGAACTATAACCAATGTCTTATAATAACCTATAATGGAAAGGAATCTGAAAAAGAATGGAAAATAAATGAAAAAGAATCTGAATCGCTTTGTCATACACTTGAAACTAACACAACATTGCAAATTACTATACTTCAATTAAAAAAAAAAAAAGATTTAACAACCTCAACTGCTGATTGAACCAAGGAACCCAATGTGAACTTTGAAGAGCTCTGCCCTCAGGGGTAAAAAATTTAGGAAATTTTAGATCTAATAGGGTATGTGAGGTCATCTCTTCGCAGACCTTGGATTTACGGGTGAGGAAACGGAGGCTCTGCCAGGGTGAAGGATCATGGAGTGAGTCACACCCAACACGGCAGAGGAAGGTTAGAACCCACATCTCCTGAAACCCAAGCCATGCCTCTCCTGTGCTCCCACTGGGACCTCTCTGCGCCCACGTTCCAAGGACACTGGAGACGTATTGAATGGTACCATGGAAATGCGATCCTTTGCTCAGGGATCTGATTACTTTGAAAAAGAGATGCCAACCTATGGAATTCTGCTTTGTGAATAACTGGAGTGAGTGCCTGTGGAATTAGGTACACGCACCCCTAGCAGCACTTTGGCATCTGGTCCAAGCTGGGTCACGCCCTGTGAGGGAGGGACGTGAGGACAGCATTTTACGAACATCGCGAATGTCTGTTACCTTCTTAAAGAAATGTTCTGCACAGAGGAGTCCCAGGATCCGCTGGGGCCTCATTTGCTTGTGCCAGGGCCCCAGATGAAAGCCAGGGGCAAGGAAGAGAAAGACAAAGGAAGTCGATGGAGCCTTGAATAAGACAAAAATTAAAGGAGCTAAATGCGAGGGGGGGGGGCGGTTTTCAAAGAGATGAGTCGGGGGAGAAATAATAGCAGTATAAAAAGAATTTGAAAAGAAAAAGTGTTTAATTATGCTAACCTTTAAGAACTTGTGTAGCACACAGTGGAACAGGAGCCTGTTTTGTTTGGTTGGAAGCGGCCATCTGACGATAAACACTTTCTAGGGCCCCAAATAGTTCCCTAAGAGAGGGCTGGTGTTACACTTTGTCCAAAATTGTCTCAAACCCAGAGGACCAGGGCGTGTGCAGGCATGTGACCAGGGGAGAGAAGGGGGCACAGCAGGGGCCAGGTGTGAGGATGAAAGATGAATCTCATCATGAGCATCTGGGGTGCTCCTTGAGCATGTGGGACCCCAGAGTCCTGAAGCCAGAGGGGGCTTCAGCGTGGTGTCCTCGGTGGAGGGAGTAGCCACAGGGAACGCTGAGAGGTTGAGGTTGAGAGTCTCAGGGCTGTGCTGTGCTTCCACCACCCTGGAATAAATAAAGGGTCAGTGAGGGCATGAAGAGCATTGAAGCTGGAAGGGAGGGATTTTGGAGAAGGCTGTGGGTTTTCAGACTTTACTATGTATATGATGGGCGAACCACCGGAAGCTGTTGAGTAGCAGAGATGCTCTGGGTTTTTGGCGGAAAGCTCTGGCTGTCGTGATTGGTCGTGATTCGGTGGGCTGGAGTGGGAAACAGCTGCAGATGCGGGGGCCTCTTGGAAGGTTTTTGTGATACTCCTGGCAAGCCATCAGGAGGATGTAGACCAAATCAGAGAGGCGACGAGGAGACAGCTTTGAGGAACATCACAGCAGCTGTACATAAAAGATTGGGAGCCTGGTTGGATTGGACCTCTAAGGGACGGGGAAGTGGTGACGATTACTCTGCGATTTCGAGTCTGTGTAGCTGGCGGGCTGTGATAGGAAGTCAGGGTGGGGAAAGAGGGGGAGACGAGAGAAAACAAGTCATGCCTGAGCATTTTGGCTTTGAGGTGTCAGGGGAAGTACTCATGGGTGTCCTGGAGGCATCTCATACTTTAGCATGTCCACACAGAAGCGCCTGACCCCCACTGCCATGCTTGCTGTCTCTGCAGCGCTGCGCATCTTAAGGGCAGCCCCACCCATTCAGTTGCTTGGGGTGGGTGGGGGGACCCTTGACTTCTCCCATCCCCCAGTCTCCACGAAGTTATGAGAACACTTTGTCAGTGTTCCCTTTAGAGCAGTCTGCTGCCCCCTGCTCCCAGCCCCCAGGGATCCCTCCGCATTCCTGCATGGAGCCTCCCACCCCCATCCTCCTTGTCTCTTCACAGCCCACTGTCAACAGGGTACACAGGAGCCATCAGATCCCATCGCTTTTCCGCTCAGCACCCTGCATGGCTCTCCCTCCTTCTGCATAAAGGCCGCGTTCATCTCAGCAGTTGACAAGACTCTATGCGACCCACTGCAGCCCCACTGACTCTGTACCCCTCTCCGTCCCTCACGGTGTCCGAGCCAGGCCCCAGCCTCTCTGCTCCTAGGTGTGCAGGTGTGCTCCAGGCCTGGGCCCTTGCTTCCCTGTCTGGAATGCTCTTCGCCAGATAACCTCATGGCTTATCCGCGCTCCCTTGAAGTCCTTACTCACATGTCCCAATCTCCATGAGACCCGCTCCACCTACACCAAAACTGTACCCACCCAGCACTGCTATGTTCTCCCCATTTTTTTCCATCGTCAATTTGGGAATCATCAGTGTAGAGATGGTGCTTAAAACTGCGAGACTGGATGAGGTGACCCGGGGAGTGGGTATGGGTGAAAAAGGGAGCCTGGGGCACTCCCTAGCTGAGTGGGCAGACGAGGAGAACCTGGGCCAGAGATCAGAGGGGACAGCTGGGGAGGCTGGGACATGCAGGATCCTGGCAGCCAAGGGAGGAAAGTTCTTCCAAGAGGAGGAAGGGGTCGCCGGGGTCTAAGGTGGCAGGGGATGGGGGGAGCAGGTAGGATGACAGTGGCCTTTGGATTCATCCATTTTCAAACCTGGGGAGGTCTCATCCCCCCGGTCCCTCCAGCAGTGACACATGGCTGTTTGTTAAAAGGTCCAGCGAGAATAAGGCCTCCGTTGATCAATTACATCTCTGCTTTAATACCAATAGCCCTGTCACTTCTGGATGGCCTGTGATGTGTCACGTGATCTACATCCACTCTCTCATTTAGTCCCCACCGCAGTGCAATGAGGTCACCACATTTTACAGCCCAGGGAACTGAGGTTCGGAGAGGTTCAGTGGCTTGTCCAAGGTCAGAGTTAAAGGTGCAGAACGGGACCGAGGATCCAGGATGGGCTCCCAGGCACATGGTTTTTCAGACTGGGCCAGTTAGTCCTGTGGGCACGGAACAGCCCCAAAGGGTACCATCCACTAGGCTCCCACACCTGAGCTGGCCACGCAGGGGACCTCAAAAGTCCCTGGAGACCCTTCGATGAAGCTGTGTAAAGAAGTAAGACCAGCTTGGTAATGGCGCCAATAAAACTCCATCTGTGCTGTATATGTTATGTTGATAGTGATGCAAAGGTAAACTTTGCCAGAGGGAAATGTCACTCTTTTCCTTTGCTTTTTCCCTTGTCAGAATTACGTTTGGTAAAAATCCCTGTTGTGTGGCCCCAAGGGATCTCGAAACCCAGATCTGTTTAAATGTAAAACATACAAACTCAAGTTAATATACACATACAGAACTGTGCATTCTAAGAAGACTCTCGGTCGGGCGGAGTGATCTGTGGGAGAACCAGGAACCAGTCTGCCCGCTCTCTGGTTTTAGCTCCCACTGGCACCTGGTGGAGGCCAGAGGGCTGGGTTCTGCCAGCCCCTGGGGAGCTCAGTCCAGGACAGCCCGGAATTACCATGGGAAGTGAGTTCTAACACGCATGGAGCCCCAGACCGCCAGGGTCCCCCCACTTGCAGAGGCCCAGCCACGAGAAGCCCCATCCATGAGAGGTTCCTGACAGCATGAGTGCCTGCCTTCATCCAGGGTCCCTTCCTGACCCATAAAAGTCCTTGGTCTGGGGACTTCCCTGGTGGTCCAGTGGCTGAGACTCCACGCGTCCACTGCAGGGGGCATGGGTTCGATCCCTGGTCAGGGAACTAAGATCCCACATGCCGCATGGCCTAATAAATAAATAAATGGAAATAATTAACGTTTTGAAAAAGTGAAGAAACTACTTTAAAAAAAAAAGAGTCAAAGAGTCTTCGGTCTGCTTCCTTCCTTACCCCGGGGTGGGGCTGTAGCTCAGTGCTGTCGGCAGAGCCTGTGGGATAGAGGGGCTGATGGTGGGAGAGGACGAGAGTTTCCAGTGACATCACAGTTTGAGGTCCTGGAAGCTGGTCCCCAGCCTGAGCTCATTGTAGGGAGAGATGCTCATGCAGTGCTTAGTTCAGCCTGTGGTGTCAGCCAGGTGTGTCTGAGGCCTCTGCTGAAACACCGTCTCCTAGGGTGTAACGGGGGCAGGGCCACTGCCTGAGGCTTGACCAGCACCGCTAACTGCAGAACCTCCCCAGGCCATGTTGCAATTAGAGGAAGATACCCATCTGTTTTCTGGATTTCTCCTGTGCGTCTGACAATCCTTCTAGCCAGCTGGGTTTCGTGAAACCCCAAATGGGTCTTGCCTGATGAGCATTTTTCTCTAATTTTTAAAGCCAATCTGAGAGTTTGTTCCGGGAAATCTAATCTGTGCACTTCCTCTGCCAGCCTATTGTTGAAGAAAGGCTGTTTAGTATCCGAGAAACCCTCTGGGGCTTTTAAATGATTCTGTTCAAGTATTTCTTCTCCTCTCGCTAAAAATTCCACTGTGCCAAGAATTAAGAGGCTTCAGCTCCTGAGGACTGTCCTTGGGTTGAGAAGATGACAGCCCTGTATCCTTCCCATCTGGGTAGAGGCATTAATTAATCCAGCCTTTTCACTTACCTTGATAGGGAGCCATATGCCTTGTTCAAAGCCAAAGTTCATTTTTTTAATTAAAAAAAAAATAGCATTGCTTCAGTTACCGCTCCCTGGCTCCAAGTACTAGCTTTGCTGCTAAACAGTTATGTAACTGGGAACTCACCACCCTGGCCTCATCCTCTCTGAAAGGATGAGATCAGGCAGCCTGTGAGATTTCCTCCAGCCCTTGTGATTGTGTGGGTTGGTAACTTTGCACCTTTGCTGTGCTGGGAAGTGCCCAGATTTCATGGTGAAAATACAGTCTTCCTTCACCAGAGCATTAGAACTTGACCTCTAAGAAGACAGGTCTACTGGAGGCAGGCTGCACCTTCCGACAAATAGTGACCGAATGCCTTCTAGGGGCCACCCACTGTTCTGAGTGCTGAGGTCACAGCAGTAAATGAAATCAAAAAGCAAAACCCGTACCCACGGAGCTTGTACTGTAGCAACATGACCTGGGATGCTTGATTGTATCTTATAAGCCTCGGAGTCTGATTATCTGTGATCTGTCCGTTGCTTACAACCATCCTCTTTATCTTTAAGATCCACAGACATTTTCACCCACATGTTGTTTTGGTAATCATGTCTATGCCAAAGGATGTATTTTACTGCCAAACTGTCTTTTCTTTTTTGGCCTGAGTTGGGGGAAATTCATGCATTATTCATTAGACCCCCCAAATGACTCATTCGTGAGTAGATAGGAACCCAAGGCTCAGAGGCTGGTACATGGTGACATTTTTAAGAAATGGTCAAGCTAGCTATCCAACCCAAATTATTAATTCTAAATCCAGGCTTCCTTCAACTAAAATCTCAATAATAAAGTCATGTTTTCATATGCAGGGAGTCAGTTTCTAGACCGCTAAACCTAGAACTTATCGCACGGGTCCTGTTTGCCAACCTCAACCCTCCACCCCCAGTGTCAAATTCCTAACAGATTTCTGAAGCTGTCCTGACATTGCTACGACAACTGTTTTGAGTTGCCAAAATGCATGCCATCACGTCACTTCATTCTCATTCATTCTTACTCTTAGTGTGAAACTGACTGGAAGACACAGCCTGAGACCTGAACTTCGCAGCTCACACCGCCCTGCTCCAGCAGTTCGTTCAGTTGCTAGAACATTATCAGGCTTCCTGGACCTACTGATGCACAAGGCTTTCTTTCTCTCAGCTTTTGTGTTTTATTTCCACCACTACTTTCCAGCATAGCAGCCTGGTGGTGAGCAGTCCAGCAGTCTTGACTTCAACACTATCACCTGGGTCTCTGTTTAATGACAGGATGGTCCATCCTTAACCATGGCCCCTGGACCACTAGTGTCCCAAGTAGTGAGAAGAGCAGTTAACCTCACACATTCAGTAATGGCACCTGAAGGCATCCTCTGCTCACTGCAAAAATTATTTGGAGATAAGTATGAGCTTCCCATGAGGGTCAGCCACAGCATAGAAAAGTGTATTGGAGCTAGAAGACCTGGCTTCAGGTGCTGCTTTCTCTCTGGGAACAGGTAGAGCTGGGCGTACGGATGTGCTACCTTATCTCTCCAATCCTATGTCATCTCTAAAGTGGAGATAATGATCCCAGTCAGAGCAACCTCCCTGGCTGGCCAGTAGAAAATATACGAACTAATGTGAATAAAAGTACTTGGCAAATGGTGAAGTTTCGTACAAATGTGAGAGATCATTACTCATCTTCTGCAAACAGAAAAAAGTGATCTGTGGAAGAGGAAAACACATGGGGATGTAGAAGCTGGAAGGATGTATGCAATTTTGATACCCAGCTTCGCTAATATTAGTATTACATCTCCATATGCCTTAATCTTTGCAAAAATAACAGTTATTACAGTCTCGAAAGAAGACATGTACTCATGAAAGCAAACAGGTCGTTTTTTTGAATAGTTCAGGCTCCATCCAGGTGTTGGTTATCCTGCTAGGTTGGTGGATTTTGGTGATCTGATTGCTAACGGGCGTTTGAATTTGCAGTACCAGGAAGTATTCCAGGGTGAGACGCGAGTAAGCACATATCTGCCTCCAGTTCCAAAGAGGAAGGTAGTGCGGAAGGCAGGCAGTCCAGAAGGAGAAAGCCCACGTGAGTCAGTCTCCTCACCTGGAAGCCTCCTTCCTGGGATCTGGCCATACAGTGGGTAAATAATGAACTGCAAAGCCGCTGTGTCCTAAGAGCAGTGCCCACAATGACACTGGCGCCATCCTCCCCCACGGACCTGCGTGGTCCCCCTCCTGTGCAGTGATGTTCAAAGAGGGCGTGGTGGTGCCTGGACAATGCTACCCGCCTCCACCACTGCCTGTGCCTTGATCTTAACTACTCAGGAGAGTAGGGTAATTACCGCTGATAATGGCAGGTGGGGGGCTCTCAGGGAGAGCAGAGTGGGCATCAACCTTCTTTAATCTCTGCCCTTTGGCTGTGGGTCTCAAACATCAGTGTGCATCAGAAGCGTCAGGGGGAGCTGTTTAAAATGGCCATTTCCAGATCCCACTTTTAGAAAGTCAGATGGTCTGGGATGGGGCCTGGGGATCTGCATTTTTGACAGACCGCAGAATTGATTCCAGTGCAATTCCTAGACCTTTGGGTGTGTGACCTGACTTGTCCCCACAGGCCGTCGGGCCTGGGCCCAGCTGGCCTCGGACCGCCTGCTTCCTTCTTGGCAATGCCCATCTCACGGGGCTGCAGGGAGCATTAAATTGAATGGGATGTCCAGCCTACAGAGGGGCTCAGTAAATGTTAGTGCTAGCCCTTTCTTCATAGCAACCCTGGACAAGAAAGAGAACTGAATTTATTTCAGGTTCCCTAGGATGTGTGACAGCTCTTGGTTCCCAGCAGCCTTTTTGCTGATGCATGTGTCATGTAGGCGTACTTCCATCACTCGGCAGGTGTCTATCCCAGGCGTCCATCTTGCTCAGTGGGCCTTGCAGGGCCAGGGAGGGAGACACAAATGATGTGTGAAAAACAGTTGCCGGCACCATGGATTGGAAGCCCTGTTTCTGGAGGTGAGACTTCAGCGCTTGAGCCAAATCACGTTTGCTAAATGGGCAGAACTCTTAGGAAATCAGCTGAAATAGAGCAGCAGAGTAAATCGTACAGTCTTTTGTATGCTAGGAATTCAGAGAAAGGGGGAAGCAGTGGTAGGTTTCCTTGCTTTGAATGTCTGCCCTTGCTTCCGAGATGAACTATATCACCTTTCGACAGGTATATTTTGAATGCAGATGGAGACAGTCAGGTTTCTCTGAAGATATATGTATATATGTGATTAGAATCAGAGTTTCAGAATCTGAAGGGCTACCACACTCATCTAGAGGCACCGCCACCCCTTCCCATCCTTCCCACACGTGCCTAGTGTTAGAAGGCGGAACCCCAGCAGCCCAAGGAGCTAAGGTGTCTTAGGTACTAAAAGGGACGAAGAACTTGAAGCGTATAAACACAGAGAGTAATTGAAATGGTGTTGAAATATTGAATTTGAATCTTTTAGAAAATCTGTGTGCCACAGATTCCTAGCTAAGTGATGCTGAACACTTTCTAATCATTTAATTGGTGGGTTGGCAGGAAGGAATGGGGAGGTTCATTTAATTTAATAGCCCTGAGGCTCAGCTTCAGACTAAACTGTTAGTTTAAGCAGAATTCACCTTCTGCAGAGAGTGGGTAGGAGTGGGCGAGCTGTTTCCTCTCTCAGTTGAGCCCTAAGGAGCTTGGGGTTCCTTAGATGACTCTCCCCGGAGCTGCTTCCTCGCCCCGGCCCCTTTCTCAGCCAGACGGTTGCAGGAGGACATGCTGTTTCCCATCTCAGCCAAACTATTGGCATATGTCCTGAAGCAAACACTCTAGTCTTTTTTGACGGTTACCATTTAACATTCACATGGTGTCAGAAATGTGCCAGGCATCCTCCTCGTATCATTTTGCCTAGCGAACCTAAAATTAATTTCAAAAGTGAGAAGATGTTGAGTATTGGAGACAATAGTGGAGGATGACTTAAGGGGTGAGGTGTGACTGTTTTGCTGTGGCACCTGGAACATGCTTTCTGGGGCACAGAGACATCGAGCCAGTTCACGTGGGGGAGAGGCTTTAAGGCGGTCTCGACTTGTCCATGCACCTCGGAACACTTTTGAGCCTTGTGGCGAGACGCAGGAGACACCTCCTGCTTCAGAGGAGCTCACAAATGAACCCAGCGTTGCCTGTGCCTAGTGAGAGCACAGATTGCTGACCTTGGACTGGAGCAATGGGGGTCTGTGGGGAGGGGGTCAGAGGATGCTTCACAGAGAGGGCGCAACTTCACCTGAGCCTCGGAGGGTGACTAGGAGATCACCAGTTGGACAAGGGAGGAGGACAGATGTCCCGTGCAGGGGGGACAGTGTGTGCCAAGATGCAAAAGTGTAGATGGATGAAAGAGCAATGCCCATTGAGAAACCAGCAAGCAGAGGGCAAGGTCAAGGAGAATTAAAAATTGATGCCATATTATGGGGAGCATATCCACCCAAGGGGCTCGGGTAGTCTTGGCCATAGGAAGTCATCAGCAGGTTTTAAGATTTATATTTTAGGAGGATGACCGAGGTAGCCACAGAGTGATAAGATAGGGAAAAGATTCTAGAAACAGGATGGCCAGGAAGAGCTCTTTCTTGTGACCTGCCTCTGTGCAGTCATCACAGCCGTGGCTGCCTGATCAGCTGAGGGTCACTGGCCCCGTTGTTTGGGCTGAGATGTTAGTAATTGGCCAGAGGCACGTGTTGGCTTTCCATAGGTGCCATTCAACTTGACTCTTTTCCTTGGTCGGAGCCAGCCTCCTGGACCTGGCGAGGCCTTACCCCAGGGACCAGTGATGGGAGGAAGTGCTTGGCCTAGGAGGAGACCATCACCCGTGGGATTATAGCTATTCTTCGTCTCCCCAGTTCAGGTCATGGAAACACACAGCCTCCAAACAGCCATCTCCTGACAAATACCCAGCATCCTTCATGCATTCATTGTGTATCAGCATTGCTTGCTTTTGAATCCAAACTCAGGAGGAGGCTTTTGATTCATCTGGGCGTGAGTAGACCCAAGTTTTTTGAAAATCAGAAGAATAAGGGGCCACCCTGTCCAGCCCCCGGCAGAGAGCTCGGTGTCACATACACAAAACCTCTGATACCTTTTTGTTCAGTGGTGCCCAGATTTGAACGCCAGGTGGTAAATGGGCTCCATGCACAGACAAACTTAGTTTCATTTGCATTCTTTTCCTAGGTGAGGGTCTCACCTGGTTCCCGATTCACTTTCTGATCTACCACCTTCTCTATCATTTTCTCTAGTTATTTCCATGTAGTGACAACCACTTCCACACACTGTCTGCCTCTTCTGCCAGGCATTTTACACGTGTTAACTCAGAACTCGGAGAGGTGAGAATTACAACCCTGCTTCTGGAGATCAGTCCGGGGAAGCTCAAGAGAAGCTTAAGCAGCTCTTGGTGCCTGTCTCCCCCTCTCTCCTCTTTGTCTCGGTAGTTTTTGCCATTCCTGCTGAGAGCCTTCTTCCTTTGTGCCTTCAGAGACACTTCTATCACTTCCACCTCCCCCCCCCTTTTTTTTCTTTTTTGCGGTACACGGGCCTCTCACTGTTGTGGCCTCTCCCGTTGCGGAGCACAGGCTCCGGACGCGCAGGCTCAGCGGCCATGGCTCACGGGCCCAGCCGCTCCGCGGCATGTGGGATCCTCCCGGACCGGGGCACGAACCCGTGTCCCCTGCATCGGCAGGCGGACTCTCAACCACTGCGCCACCAGGGAAGCCCCCCACCTCCCCTTTTTTATTTTTTAATTTATTTTTTACTGAAGTGTAGTTCAATTACAGTGTTGTGTTAATTACTGCTGTACAGCAAAGTAACTCAGTTATACAAATATATACATTCTTTTTCATATTCTTTTCCATTATGGTTTATCACAGGATATTAAATACAGTTCCCTGTGCTGTACAGGAGAACCTTGTTGTTTATCTAATCTCCCGTCTTTTAAAAGGAACTTTAGTCTTGATTCAGCTGCTCCTTCCAGCTTCGGTCTGGGTCTCTGTTTCTCGTCCCATCACCATACCCAGTGGCTCCATGGCTCAGGGTACAAATTCTTGGCCTCTTAGGATGACATTCAGCCCCACCTGTCAAAGGTGACCCCTGTCTCATCACTGCCATCACCCTCCCTGACACGCTATCCTCTCTTGGCCTTCTGGGAGGGGGCAGCAGGCTTCCTTCCTCTCTCTCAGACTCCTGCTTTCTCACCCTCTTTCTCCTCCAGCCCTCAAAGGATGAGGCCAGTTTCCCGGACCCCTGCTTTTGTCTCTCTGGGAACTCATCCCTTCCCCCATCCAGATAAGCCCAGCTCCAGGCAGGCTCTGTCTGTTGGACCACTAGATCAGATAGATCTCCTCCTTGGTGGATTTCAGTGGCAGCCCGGCCACGCACGTGCTCAATCTCTTAGGCCAGCAAATGGGGGACACCTCTGGCTGGTCCTAGCCTTTCCCTTCTTAACGGAACAGACAGGATGTCCTGCTGGATCTTCATTCCCAGAGGCCTCCCAGCCCCAGATCTCTGTCCTCTGTATCCCATTACTGTCAGTGGTTCCTCCTCTCCCTCCATCTAGGCCCCCATGTCTTCAGGCCATCCTGAACTCAGGAGCTGCATCTGCATTACATTGTCCCCCTACTTGAGAACCTGCCACGGCTCCTCTGCCAGCTATCGCATCCTGTCCAGCCTGCCCGACACTCCAGCTTCTTCCCAAACTGCCACTCAGTCTGTCCATTGAGACATTTCTCCCCTGGCTCCCAGCGTGCTCTTTGGCTGCAGACAAGTAGGTCCCCGAGCCCCCAATCCCACCCTCCCCACACCTGCTCTGTGCTTCTGTCTGCTCCTCTCTGGCCGGAACCTCTTCTCTGCTTCCTTTGTGCCTCTTAGCCATCCACCAAACCTTGCCTCCAACCCTGCTTCCTCTAATTTCTAACACAAAGAAAATGTATCCGCTCTTAGAATAACGACACTCACTGTAAAATGTGTTTTAAAATGCGGTAAGTTCCCTACATACAAACGAGTTCCGTTCCAAGAGCGCGTTCATAAGTCCAATCTGTTCGTAAGTCCAATAAAGTTAGCCTAGGTACCCAACTGACACAATTGGCTATATAGTACTCTACTGTAATAGGTTTATAATACTTTTCACACAAGTAATACATAAAAAATGAACTCACACAAGAAATAAAGAAAACAGCTGGCATACAGGGGCTGGCACTGAGCCAGCAAACACATTCACATCTTTTTTTTTTTTTAACATCTTTATTGGGGTATAATTGCTTTACAATGGTGCACTAGTTTCTGCTCTATAACAAAGTGAATCAGTTATACATATACATATGTTCCCATATCTCTTCCCTCTTGCGTCTCCCTCCCTCCCACCCTCCCTATCCCACCTCTCCAGGGGGTCACAAAGCACCGAGCTGATATCCCTGTGCTATGTGGCTGCTTCCCACTAGCTATCTACCTTACGTTTGTTAGTGTATATATGTCCATGCCTCTCTCTCGCTTTGTCATAGCTCACCCTTTCCCCTCCCCATATCCTCAAGTCTGTTCTCCAGTAGGTCTGTGTCTTTATTCCTGTCTTACCGCTAGGTTCTTCATGATATTTTTTTTTTCTTAAATTCCATATATATGTGTTAGCATACGGTATTTGTCTTTCTCTTTCTGACTTACTTCACTCTGTATGACAGACTCTAGGTCTATCCACCTCATTACAAATAGCTCAATTTCGTTTCTTTTTATGGCTGAGTAATATTCCATTGTATATATGTGCCACATCTTCTTTATCCATTCATCTGATGATGGGCACTTAGGTTGTTTCCATCTCTGGGCTATTGTAAATAGAGCTGCAATGAACATTTTGGTACATGACTCTTTTTGAATTTTGGTTTTCTCAGGGTATATGCACAGTAGTGGGATTGCTGGGTCGAATAGTAGTTCTATTTTTAGTTTTTTAAGGAACCTCCATACTGTTCTCCATAGTGGCTGAACCAATTCACATTCCCACCAGCAGTGCAAGAGTGTTCCCTTTTCTCCACACCCTATCCAGCATTTACTGTTTCTAGATTTTTTGATGATGGCCATTCTGACTGGTGTGAGATGATATCTCTTTGTAGTTTTGATTTGCATTTCTCTAATGATTAGTGATGTTGAGCATTCTTTCATGTGTTTGTTGGCAGTCTGTATATCTTCTTTGGAGAAATGTCTATTTAGGTCTCACATTCACATCTTTGAAAGTTCGCAACTTGAAGGTTCATATGTGGGGACTTACTGTACAGAGAAGTATACAGAAGAGATGAAAAAAACTTAAAATTTCACCACCCAGAAATTAAGATGATAATTTGCATGTATCTTCCAAAGATGAAATGCACGTGCACATGTAAAGGTATATATTATTTTTACGTCATTGGTATTGTGCTATTTATACATGTTCTCTTTCTTTATTTGCTAATTGTTAATAGAATTTTCCCATTCCACTAATTTATCTTCAAGCAGCATTTTTTATTTATTTTTTTGCGGTACGCGGGCCTCTCATTGCTGTGGCCTCTCCCGTTGCGGAGCACAGGCTCCGGACGCGCAGGCTCAGCGGCCATGGCTCACGGGCCCAGCCTCTCGGCGGCATGTGGGATCTTCCCGGCCTTGGGGCACGAACCCATGTCCCCTGCATCGGCAGGCGGACTCGCAACCACTGCGCCAGCAGGGAAGCCCCAAGCAGCATTTTTAAAAGCCGTATAATAGCCCACCATATGGATGTGCCGTTGATTTATTTAGCTTGTCTCCTTCTGTAGGTCAGGTCCTGGCTTCCAGCTTTCCAGTATTATAAATAACAAACATCCTTGTCCCCTAACTCTAGCCATTTGTTTCCTGTATCATAGGATGTAGCATTTTTTAATAATGCAGAGGCCAGTTGCATTTATTGAGCTACTGCGGGGTGTCAGCCTCTACGCTTAGTGCTTTTCCTTTCAGTAAGAAAGCCTCAGGGCTGCCTTGCAAAGCAGATATCCTCAAGATCTCAAGTAACTTGACTGAAGTCACCCACTTAGTTGGTGATGAGGTCCAGATTCAGGCCCAGCCTTTGATCCCACACGCAACCCCCGTTGCTCTGCCCTCTGCAGTGATGTTCAGAATGCATAGCCATGTGCATTTGTGGGCAAACACTAAGTCTTAATGAAGGCAGTGGACAGCCTCATGGATTTTACTGTCATTTCCCAGCTGGATTATAAGATGCTCTTAGATGTCTGGTGCACACCTCTAGGCTTAATCTTAGATCTAATTAGAGCCAGAAGGGACTTTCTTATCTTAAAAATGAAGACGCTGAGAGGCGTAACAGGCATCCCCAGTGTCGGGGTGTCAGCTCTGTTGGATGGCCTATGGTAGACACATCAAAACGGATCTTTAAAGAGTTATTGTCTTTATTATGTAGACTTATCTTTCCTGTGCTCATGTACCAGAATCTGTAGCTATTGTGACATGTGAAAGAGGCAGTCTTGTAAAATGCAGCAGTGGCTGTAGCCACCATACCACATCACTACGGGAGAGTCCGTGCTGAGCCCTGCAATTCCTCAGCTGCAAATGCCTTGATTTACTCCAGGTAGAACAGAGGCATGAGAAGAGTATGACCCCAGCCTAGAATTTCATTGCCCGTAGTATTAAAATCCGGGTTTTAACTGCCCGTTTGCTGGGGTCTCTTTTCTTTAAGCAAGTGGTTCTCAGGTTGTCAGTCGCCTGGAGGCCTGGTGCTGGCCGTGCCCCCTTCCCAGAGTTTCTGATTCTGCAGGGCTGAGGTGGGGCCTGAACATATTTTTTTCGAACACACTCCCAGGTGGATGCTGATGCAGCTGCTTGGGGACCACACTTTAAAAGCCACAGCCTTAGGCCTTTAAAAAGATACTGGAGGGCAGGTCATGCAATTAACTATCACATCGTTAGCCTTTCTACTTAAAATGGCAAAACGCCGCGTGATTCAAATCATTCACTTCCATACGTCTTTCGAAGCCCAAAGTGCTTTTGGCATTCTGCTCGGCTTCAGGCCCTCCTGCTAAAGTTTCAGCCCCACCCCATGCCTGAATCCTCCCCAAGTCTGGCAGTGTATCAGACCCCACATCTGAGCAGACGGTGGAGGCTGAACTCAACCTTGCTGTCCAGAGCCTGGGATCTCAAGAACTGGGGTTTGGTCCACAAGAAAAGTGTGCTCGCTGAGTTACGGTATCCATGGTCACGCACCTGTGCCCTTAATGGATCCCAGCCATTTACCAGTGGCCCTTGCCTGCCACCTTTGCCAGCCTTGGACCATCTCTTCTTATAGGAACTGCTTCCCTGATCTGTCCCTAAGTGGAATCTGAGGTCTCTTTGAACTGCCGCAAACCTCCCCAGAACCCCAACATCTAACCCCCAAACACCCACATTTCACCGCTGTCTGGAGCTTCTGTAGCCATCCTGCCCCTCCATCAGACCCGGGAACGGGCAGCCAGTTCTGATGGAGTTGAGTTTGCCTTACCCCATTTGATTCTGAAATAGGACTGCCACCCCGCCTCTTCTCCTGGGGAAGTCCCAGAAGCCCCCTAGTCCTAGTACCCCCTCCCACTCATTTCCCTTCCTCTGACCATCCTTGTGAAGTGTCCCAAGTACTCATGGCCAGAGCCACGCTGAGTACGATCATGTTGTCTCCTTTGATTACAAGATCTAAAACCACCCCCCCTTTCCTCAGCGATGTTGACTTCTCTGTGGCTGCAGGTGTGTGTCTACCCAGCAGGATGATTATGAGACCCTCCATGTAAAGCTGGAGCATCTAATGGGTCTTCGGAAGAACAGCCCCGGACACAGCTGAACTAGTGTGAGAGGAATAGGTCCCATGAGCTGAGACTGATGAGAGGCAGAGGCTGGGAGTAGGGCTTCTGCCGTGCCCGCCACCTGGCCTTCCTGGCTCCCCTGTTGGCTGCTAGCACACTTGGTGGGTTCCGTGTGCCACCACCCAGTGCTTTCCCTCCTCCTTCTCGAGCCAGAGCCATGAGCAAGTACGTGGGAAGCCTTCACCTCTAGGCTCTCATTATCTGGTCCCGATGGGCTTCTCCCGGAGAAAGGAGGGTCCTGACCAGAGCATGGCTCAAGGCACCTTGATTCCCCTCAAGAAAGGGAGGGGAGGGGAGGGGAGGGAGGGAGGCGGTGGGATGGGTGCAGGGAGACAGAGGAGGAGTTGCGGGGCAGACTTAAAAGTGCTGTAGCTGGTGTGAAACGCGGCCGTGGGTCCCTGGCCCTAGTTCACAACAATGAACCAGACTTTATAACAGAGCTCCTTCATTTTGGCACCATTGACATTTGGGGCTGGATAATCCTCTGCTGTGGGGCTGCCCTGTGCATTGCAGGACGTTTAGCAGCGTCCCTGGCCTCTAGCTGTAAGTAGCCCCCTCACCCCTGGCAGATGTGATAATCACAGATGTCTTCAGACATTGCCATATGTAACTGCTCTTTCTGCCCAAACTGAGAGCCAGTCAACAGATATTACTGGGAAGCTGGTGGTTTCACCTATATCAACTGATTTAATCCTCACAATAACCCCATGAGGTGAGTGACATTACCCCATTTTATAGATGAAGAAACTGAGGCCTCGAGGGGTTAAATGTGATAGATAGGATGACATAGGAAGTGCCAGGACCAGGACTTGAATCCAAGTTGCTCTAATGTCAGAGCCCATTATCTTAGAGATGTATGGTTGCAAGGAAAAGAAAACTCCCTGGCAGGGTTTATTGTAAGGACACAATGGGCTATTTCACAGGCAGCTCAAGACAGGAAGTGAGGTTTGACTGAGCCTCACAGAAATAAAATTGGGAAGTTGAGAGCCAAGTTTACGGTCTTGTCTCTCAGTGCTCCATGACTGCATTTATGCCGGCATATTTCCACGTGGTGGCTTCCTCTCCTGGTCTCTGCTTCGGTGCCAAGTCCCCAACCTTGCTAAAATGCCTCACTCAATCCCTGTTGGAAATCCAGATTCCCAGGAGAAACAGTGTGATTGGCTCAGCCAGGCTGAGTGGTTTGTTCCTGGTCCAATCAGCTGTGTATGTTGAGGGCAGGGTAGGCAAGGGGAGAAAATGATTGGCCTCCCTGACACCCTGAGCTCTTGCCACTGCCCCTTCGCTGCCCTTGCTCGGCTGTCACCATGACAACAGAGGCCAATCTGCCCAACACCTGGAAGACAAGGATTTTACTGACCAGGACAGGCCACCGTGTCCTACAAAGTGAAGCCACAGGAGATGAAAGCAGACACATCTGTCTTTAGCAAACAAGTGGAGCCCGATAAGCCCCCCAGAAATTGATCTTTACCAACACTTAACGAAGTTAGCTGGTTAATAGCCCATGACAAATCCAAAGGCTGTTAGGGGTCTGACAACCTAGACATTAACAGCAGCAGTGGCCAATTTCCAAGAGATTACTGACATTCAGGGCCATTCAGGAAGATATCTGGGAGGAAACAGTCACAGAGCAGTTTTGGGCACAGAGAGGGAGGGCGGAGGGAGAAGCCTAAGTGGTAGCTTGGTGATGTACAGTGACATTGGCATCTCTGGCAAGAGCACAAGTTGTTTGTGGAGCCTTTTTTTTTTTTAATAAATTTATTTTATTGTATTTATTTATTTTTGCCCATGTTGGGTCTTCCTTGCTGCGTGCGGGCTTTCTCTAGTTGCGGTGAGTGGGGGCTACTCTTCGTTGCGGTGCGCGGGCTTCTCATTGCCATGGCTTCTCTTGTGGTGGAGTATGGGCTCTAGGCGTGTGCGCTTCAGTAGTTGTGGCATGTGGGCTCAGTAGTTGTGGCTCGTGGGCTCCAGAGCACAGGCTCAGTAGTTGTGGTGCACGGGCTTAGTTGCTCTGTGGCATGTGGGATCTTCCCGGACCAGGGCTCAAACCCATGTCCCCTGCATTGGCAGGCAGATTCTTAACCACTGCACCACCAGGGAAGTCCCGAGCCTTTTACTTATAGGAGAGTTAAGGACAGAAGGAGCAGTGACTCTGGGCAGAATTTCCTCGAGCTCAGATGAAACCCAACAGACCCCCAGAGACCCAGCACTCCTTGGTGTCACTGAGGCTGTTTCCAGGGCTTCTGGTCCTCTCCCTGCCCCGTGATACGACGACTAAAAGTCATTGTGACTGATCTCTAACCAACACACTGTGAGCGTGATAGTGCAACCATCGTGGGCCACCCACTCTGCCTGGCCCTTGCCCTTGCCCTGGGGGTGTCAGGGGGCACAGAGGGATGACTGATTTGACAGCAAAGATGACAATGCAGTATGCTGTGAGCTCCAACGGAAGTAGAAACGATGTACAGGGGGAACCCTTTCTAAGGCTTGTCGCCGTGGACACAGTGTTACTCTATAGAGCCAGCACCCACAGAGGCATGGTGCGCCATCCAGAGATTCATAAAACTGGCTCTTGCCGTTTAGAAGCTCGCCCTGGGTACGGGTGGGGGGAGGAGGTCAAAATCCCTGGCCTCCATTCCCTGCGTCTCATCCATCAATAAATGCTCTCAGCTCTGTCTCCAAATAACATCTCAGCCCATCACCTCTCTCATCCCCTGTCCACTGGGCTGGTCCAGCACACTATCAGCCCCACCATCTCCTGCAACCCATTACTCACTCAGCAACCAGAATTGTCTTTATGCCATGTTCCTGCGTAAAATGGTCCAGTGGATAAACACAGACTGCTTATCTTTTTGGCAGGGAAGGGGAACACGCCTCGTGGCAGGCAGAATCTTAGTTCCCTGAGCAGGGATCGAACCCGCGCCCCCTGCAGTGGAAGCACGGAGTTTTAACCACTGGACCGCCAGGAGGGAAGTCCCCCAGACTGCTTATCTTGAACCATGAAAAAGAACCTGCCTTCCTCCATGACCCGTGTCCTACTCTGCCCCTGCTTGTCGTGAAGCAGCCTCCTGTCTCCTCTTGCTGTTCCTGAGATCCCTCGAGCTCATGGCCACCTCAAGCTTTCACACTCCCTCTTCCCTCCACGTGGGACTGTCGGCCCCCAGAAACTGACTCCTCCTCATCTCTCAGGCCGCAGCTCAAGTCCACCTCCTCGGAGCAGACCTCTCTGACCACCCTTCCACCTTGCCTCCCACCCCCTGACCCTCTGGCACAGTTTCCTGTTGTGTTTTCTTCATAGTTTCAGGAATTATCTTGTTTGTTTATTTTGCTATGATAGAGATGCAAATAGTCAGAACTAGGTAAGAAACGCTCAGGGCCGACGGAGAGGTGACATTTGAGCTGGAACTTGAAGCAGAGGTGTGACTTGCCAGGTCAAGCAGTGGATGGAAGGGATTTCAGAAGAGGGAGCAGCGTAAGTGAAGGCACAGAGGCCAGTGAGTGTGTCACTCTCAGGAAACAGCTTTTGGGTAGTGTGCCTGTAGCCCAACTGCACAGGAAAGCTGAATGGGAGTCGACTGGGGCCGAAACTCAATGACAGAACGTTTGGACTTCATCCAGTGGGCGGTGAGGGTGTCAGCAATGCATAGTCAGTGGTACCCTAGACCTCCTGGATTTGCTTAATGGAACCAAATAGTCAGAGTCTGAAAGTGAAGTTGAGTTGTTTTTAGTAGGCAGGAGTCGCTGGGAGCCAAGCTTGTCAAGGGAGGAGAGTGTGCTGAGATCAGGGGCTTCAGCTTGGGGTGAGACTCGAGGAGAAGCTTTGGAGTGATGAGATCTTGTTTTCTGAACCCATCTGGAACTGAACAACCATGTGGCATTCCCTTGTGGGGTGGGTCCGTGCTGGTCTTTGAGAGATCAGCCAGGGCAGGGGGAACGGCCATAAAACCAGCAGATTCACTGTGCCGAGAAGACACACATTTTCCACCGCTGGCTTTCTCCCTCCACTGCTGGCTCAAGCCAGACAGAAACAGAAGTGCTGCATGATGAGGGTCAGATGCTGTCGGTAATTACACAGTGATGAGTCTTTGTTGTAACATCCAGATGTCAGTGCTATTTTGGGCAGATGTTCTGGAGAGCGGTTGGCGATGACCTCGCCAGGGTGTGACTTGAAAGACCAAATGACACGGCTGCTGTGAGTAAAGCCAGTCTCTGCTCTCCTGGTCCCTGTATCCCACGGCCCTGAAGTCAGAGCAAAAGCAGTGTGCCCCGTGTCACAGTGCCCCTAACTGGGGCCACCGCTGGCATATCCTCAACCCAAGCTGCTGAGTGAGTTTAGAGCTTGTGTGATTGGCCTGGGGCCTTTGAGAGAATTTTCCTTGGACATAGTGCCTACACCCAGGTGGGTATGCCAGGTTCCTCTCTTCCACCTTGGGAAGGGGTCAAACCTGTGTGACTGAGGCAGCCTGTTAACCTCTCTGAGCCTCTGTTTCCTTATCTTTAAAAAAAAAAAAAGGATAGTTATACCTATCTGGATGAGCTGGACGAGAATGGGGTGAGATCACGTGTGCTGTGGCAGGTTGCATTCTGTAAGGCATCACAGGCATGTTAGTTATCATGGCAGCAGGCTCCTGGCACATCAGTCCTAGACTCAGAGCTGTGGAAGAATTGGATGGAACCTCAGTGGTTTATCCAGTCTAAACTCTAAGCCAGTGAAAGAGCTCTTTCTCAGGGGTCTCCAGTGGGAAGCCACTTGCCTCTGCTTGGATTCCTCTTGCCTGGGTGAGGTGTCCCGTCTCCCAGGTCTTTTCCCTATTCCAGCCCCATACAGGATGCAGTGCTCAGTGCATTCCCTTACGAGGAGCCTGGCTCCCTGTACTTTGCAAGTTCTGCTTTCAAAGCATTCTAGAGCCATGCTTTCCAGGATGGAAACCACTCTGCATGTAGCGTTGAGCACTTGAGGTGTGGCAGGTCCAAACTGAGGTGTGCTGTCCGTGTAAAACACACACTGGGTAGCAAAAACCTACTAGGAAAAAAGGAGTATAAAATTTCCTGAACAGGGGGCTTCCCTGGTGGCGCAGTGGTTGAGAGTCCGCCTGCCGATGCAGGGGACACGGGTCCGTGCCCCGGTCCAGGAAGATCCCACATGCCGCGGAGCGGCTAGGCCCATGAGCCATGGCCGCTGAGCCTGCGCGTCCGGAGCCTGTGCTCCGCAACGGGAGAGGCCACAACAGTGAGAGGCCCGCGTACCGCAAAAAAAAAAAAAAAATTCCTGAATAAATGTATACAGATATAAAATGCATGTATATTTATATTAATCCATTTTATTTTACTTTTTATCTTTTACATGTTGCAATGATAATATTAAATATAGTAATAAAGCAAATTTCACCAGCTTGCTTTTACTTTTCTAATGTGGCAACTGGAGGAATTTAAATTATATCTATGGCTCACATTATTCTTTTATTGGACAGTGCTGCTTTAGAATTATGTACACAATAAACTGGACTCAGTCCTTTTTCTAACAGCCCTTCACCTATTTTAAGATATCCCCTAAGTCTTGTCTTCTCAGTTATTGACAGGTATTCACGAAGCACGTGCTCTGTGCTAGGTACCGTGTCAGGCGCTGAGCTGGGATGCGATGATGAACAAAACCAGCTGGGTCCTTGTACTCCTGGAGTTGCAGTTTGATGGGGGAGATAGATGTCAATCGGAAGTCTCACAAGCAGGATGGTGGTTCCTGGAAAGCAAGACAGGGCTGTGCTTCCACAGGGGGCCTCTCAAAGCCCCATTTTGCTCTTTTTTAATACACTTTTTGTTTTACAATAGATTTACATTTGCAGGAAAGTTATGAAGAGAGTTCCCACAAACCCCTCACCCACTTTCCCCTATTATTAATGTCTTATAATAGTAAAGTACGTTTGTCACAATTAATGAACCAGTAAGGATACATCATGATTAACTAAAGTCCACACTTTCTTCACATGTCCTTGGTCCTAGAAAGCTCAGGTCCTTTTTATGTCCCAGATCCTATCCAGGACCCCAGATCACATTACATGTCCTGTCTCCTTAGGCTCCTCTTGGCTCTGACAGTTTATCTCAGACTTCCCTTGTTTTTTTTTTTTTTGGCGGTACGTGGGCCTCTCACCGCTGTGGCCTCTCCCGTTGCGGAGCACAGGCTCCTGAAGCGCAGGCCCAGCGGCCATGGCTCACGGGCCCAGCCGCTCCGCAGCACGTGGGGTCCTCCCGGACCGGGGAACAAACCCATGTCCCCTGCATCAGCAGGCGGACTCCCAACCACTGCGCCACCAGGGAAGCCCCTATTGTTTTTGATGACCTTGACAGCATGAGGATGGGTGGTCAGGTATTTTGCAAGGAGTCTCTCAGTTGTGATTCATCTGCTGTTTTTTTCTCCTGATTAGACAGGGGAAATGGTGTCTGGGGCAGAAGACCACAGGGAAAAGTGCCATTCGCATACAACAAGACTGATTACTGTTGATGTTGACCTCGGTCACCTGGCTGAGGGAGGGCTTGTCAGTATTCGCCACTGCAAAGTGACTCTCTTTTCCTCTTCTCCATGCTGTGTCCTCTTGGGAAAGACATCACCAGTGCAGCCCACAGTTAAGGAGTAAGGAGTTATTCTCCACTTCCTTGAGGGTGGAGCATCTCCATAAATGATTTGGAATTCTTCTGCATGGGAGGTTCTGTCCATTTTCCCCCCATTTGTTTATTTATTCAGTTATTGATTTATATCACTATGGACTCATGAATATTTATTTCATACTTTGTTATAATCCAATGCTCCTTAATTTATTTTATCATTTAAATTGTTCCAGCTGTAGCCATTGGGTGCTCTTTCAGCAGCTCCTGCGTCCTTCTGACATACCCCCATTTAGGTGAGGTTTTGGGGTTGTTTTTTTCGCACAATTCTTTACTTTCTGACCCCTGGCTACCAAGGCTCTGGGAATTCTAGGTAAGGGGCAGAGAATCCCCTAAGGTAATACACACCTTGAGTTTACAAACATGAGTTCATTTGATCACTCATTCATCCCTTAGGCATTTAACTGGGATCCAGGCTCTGAGATGGGTATGAAGGAGATATGAAGCCCAGTTTCTGCTTCACATCTGTGTGGTACAGCAGTAAAATGAGCTGATTTTGAAGTCAACCTTTTCTGGGTTCAAATTCTGACCCCACCATGAGTTCCTGTGTGACCCTCAGTAAGTGGCTTAACGTCTCTGATGTTCAACTTCTTCACCTGTAAAATGTGAATGAAAATAACCTATCTTAGGTTGACCTTTTGGTTAGTATCTTAGATAAGATAAAAGCGCTTATCACTGGGTAAGCACTTGATAAAGGTTAGTTCTTAATAGATTGTTTGGAGGGGACTGTTGGGTATGAATCCGTCTGATGTCCCCGGGAACCATCCTGTTCAGCCCCTTCTGAGGTCTATGCATGGCCAGAGGGCTGCACATGTGCCATCTGTGTGCCTGGAAGTGGCAGCCTCCTCGGACACCACAAAGGAAATTAAGTGACACTAGCTTACATCAGCCTTTGACTGCATTCGGCCCCAGGCCCGGAAATCAGAGAGATTCTAGGGTCCATCCTTCCTCTTCCTTTCTGTATGTGAATACTTTTTTGATAGAAAATTACCCTGAATATCACTTGTGTCAGCCCCGAGGCTGAGGTTGAATTTCTCTCTAGATGGGGAGAGGGGCCCAATCCCCCTGTACCCGGTGCCACCTGGCATAGGACCAGTGCTCATCTACCCAGGCCTTCACGCCACGTGGTCAGACTTACAGTGAGTGGGGGCCGACAGAGATCTTGGGCAAATCACACATTGTCAGGCTCACACTCTCCATCTGTAGCTGAGACAGGACACTCCCTTGACTGCAGCAGACGGTTACAGTTACCCGGAAACTCTCTCCTCTTCCCTCAGCAGGGCACAGTCTGTTCCAGAAGGATCAGTTCCCAGCCCGGTCTCTTCCGTCAGACTGTGAGCTCCTTGATTCCACCAGTTTCACGAGAAGCACAGCAGGAACAAAATAACAGAATACGAATTTCCGTCATTTAGCAGAAACCTTTTTTTGGCAAGTCTTATGTGGTTGAATTAATGACGTTCCATCGTACCATTATGAAAAATAAGATTTGGAAACACACTCTCAGCAGGATTTGGGGGGTGGGTGAAAAGAAGGGTCACAGACTGCCAGTTGTCTGCCCCCAGATCTCTCCTCCATCAGTCCCAGGCAGGGGGCAAGGCCTTCCCGGCGTTACCTCTGCACCCTCCCCCTTTCTCCCTGCATCTGGCCCCCCAGTTGTCCCTCCACCATCAGATTCTGCACTCAGGGAAGCGCCCAGCAAGCATGTTGGCACAGAAGTACCAGTGACTAAGGAATGCTTCCTTTTCCAGATGAATTTGCATATTTTAATTGAAGGCAGATGCCTTGAGTTAATTCAATGCAGCAAACTTGGGTTGAGCATTTATTATGCTCAAAGGAATAAGATTCTGAGAGCTCAGTGGGGTAGGTAGGGGCAGCTTTATAGGGGGAGGTGACATTTGAGTGTCGTATGAATTTCACAGGGGTGGCTCTGGGAGCAGCCAGACCCCGTCCAAGTCAAATCAGCCTTCCTGAGAAGTGCAGGGACGCAGCAGCTGGGAGTATGGTGTGTAGCGAAGGGGCTGGAGTGTCTTGTGAACCAGGCGAGGATGTGTGAATTTCATCTGGAAGGCAATGAAGGATCCCTGATGAGTTTTGAGAGGGGTTGGTGTGGTCACACTTGTGTCCTGGAGAATGCAACTCTGTTGGCAGTGCCAGAGAGAACTTGGAAAGGGCAGGGCTTGGCAACAGGGTGACCACTTGGCCCAAGGAGTGAATTTCTAATTGTGGACTGTTGGACACCAGCAGGCTGGTAGGGGAGTGACGGGGGTGGGGGGTGGGGGTGACATCCAGAGCCATAGCCCCAGAGGCAGTCTCTGGCAAGCCAAGCCACTGCATTGGGCTTCTGCTCATGTGACCTGTCCACGGCTTGGAGCGTGGCCACTGGAATTGTCATTATGACCCCTCTTCTGGAGGCTCATTAAGGCTTTCCCTCGAAATCAGTGTCTGGAAGCCATTGGCTCCCATCCAGCCTCTCTCCTACCCCAGGCAGCCCTGGGAGGGTGCCTAGATCAGGGCCTTCCTGCCAGCCTCCTGCAGGTCCCTTTTGAGAAATCAGAAGCTGCAGCTCTGTAACTCGGCCAGCCCTTTGGAGTCTCAGCGTTTCTCAAGGTAGGATTTGGTGAGAGGAAAACACCGGAACAGGAAACGTTAGTTCAGCCTGTGTTACCAGATCACCCAAAAAGGACAACAAAAATGGGGAGCTAAAAATAGCACCTTAGGGCCCCTTCAGGTTCTGCTTTTAAGTACTGAGCGCCAAGCCGGAGGGCAGGTTAACCATCTGGGAGCCTCACGGGCTGTGATGTTTCGGTTGGGCCTGTTTTGAGGATGTAGCCATGACAACTGAGAGTGTGGACCTCAGAGAAGAGGGGGGTCTTGTTAATGTGACAGATGCTGAATGGGACCCCTCCTGTGTGTAGACAATCAGTGAAATCCATTTCAGTCCACACCCCAGAAGCATGGGTGGGGTCCTTGTCATAATAGCGTAGTGGAGTGACAACTGCTTCAAAGCCAGGCAGGCCTGAGTTCAAATCCCAGCTCTGCTACCTATTCGCTGGGTGACTTGGGCCAGTGTCTTTGTTTCTGGGAGGCTCTCTTTCCCTGTCTGTAAAATAGGAACAGTGAGAGCCATTGCACACGATTATTGTGAAGACTGAATGAGATCATATAACTCACTGCCAGGTGCAAGGTGGGGACTCTGGCCTAGACTTGTTCCTTTAAGCAGTATATTAAATTTTTAAAAGAAATCAGCCAGCCAGCCAGGCATGTTCTAAGCTTTTGCATTTTCCGTGGATTATCTTGTTTAGCCCGTAGGGTAACCTTATGAAGGAGGTACTACATTGAATTTCATCGAATTTTATACCTTTTATCCATGAGATGAGTCTTAGGGATGTGTTGACTCTGCGTTTACTAGTGACTGGGGACCAGTTAACCTCTCCACAGGGCTGATCTTGCAGTTGTTCAAGCCATGGGTCCTGCCTTAGTTTCCTAACAGACTGGGCCTTCAGGAACTGGATAGATGAGCCCCACCAGGAACGCACCTAATGCTAAACTCTGCTTCAGCGTCCACCCCCATTCCCGCCCCGCACTGAACCTTCACCAGAGCTTAAAGGTCAGTTGGATGAATTCGAATCTCCATTCCACTTTTTCTGCAAGGAGATAAAGGGAGTGGGCTAGATCATTCAGTTGAGTTGCCATACATATGTGGCCAGCCTTTCCCATGTAGCCCCTGCTTCCTGCAGTAATTAAGGAGGATCTGTGTGCTCAAACGCCTTTGTAGCTCTTTTAAAAAACCTCCTTATTTCTTTCCTTTTTTAAAAAAACAGCGTTGTTGAGATATAATTTATATACCATAGAATTTGCTTGTTTTACATGCACAGTTTACAGAGGTGTTCAACCGTCACCACAATCTAATATGGAAGCATTTACGACTCCCCTGCTATTTCTATTTAAAAGTGGATAAAAAGTTACATGCTGGTCCTGTTGAGCCCTTGACTGGGAAATTTCAAACGAGGAAGCTCTGCATTAGAAGGCCTCTTAGGGAAGGAAGGAAGAAGGCAGCTCAGGAGCCGGGAAGCTTTTTATGGGCGACAGTCACAGAGGTGGAACCAGAGGAAGAGTGAAGACCAGGCATCCTCGATTCTGCCTGTGGGGGGCCCAGGTGTTGGGGCCAGGCTCAGAGTCCCTGGGGAGACCACGTCCTCAGTGATGGGCAGAGTCTCTGGGAGGACATGAACAGCTTCCAGAGTCCTGACCTCATGAATCCCTCTGGAAGGAAGTGGGAAGGCAAAGGCCAGCCCGAGTCCAGATTCCGGAGGGGAATCAGTACTGTGCCATAGGGCCAGTGTCATGGGATGTCCTCCGGCTTCTCAGAGGTGAGATGGGCCAATGGGGAGAACCAGCAGAGACCAGTTCCCATCCTGGCTTCACCAATGACCAGCTCTAAGCCTCAGTACCCTCATCTCAAAATTGGTGAAAATACTTGCTTCCATCTCTGACTTTTTTTGTGGAGTGAGACTATGCACACAAACGGTCTAGGATGTAACAAGGGCTCAATAAATAGAAGCATTTGCAGTTATTATTACTAACCAAAAAAGCAGTTTCTGTGAGACGCAAACCTTGAACACGCTGTGGAGACATAGCTGCTTCCTTGGGGAAAGGCGAGGGGCGTGCATCATGTTGCAGGTTCAAGGCCACGTTCTTCTATTTACTGTGTTTGTCTGGCTCTGGACAGGCTGCTTGACTTCTCTGAGCCTCAGTTTCCTTATCTGTAAAGTGGGCCTAAGGATATGCCTACCTTTTCAAGTTGGGCAGAGGATCAGATGAGATAATGCATGTAGAGCTTAGCCAGGGCCTGGCACCTGCCAAAAGTCCCATCAGGGCTGGCTGTTCTCTGTGGATGGCAACCTCCCAGTTCTTCAGTTCACATCAAAGTCAACATCTCAATGAATGGGTGAACCCTTGAAAGATGCTATTAAGGACCTGATGAGAATCCAAATGCCGTTCCGGAGCGCCTCTGCCTTGTTTGTTTACACCTTGGATGTAAATACTGGGGGAGAGAGAAAGAGAGAGAGAGAGGAAGCTGGAGCTTAACTAGAAAAACATTGAGGATCAGTCCCACTGGTGGCAGCCAGGGCGTGTGTGTTTGTGTGCAGTAATGCCCACTAGTGTGTCCCATGGTGGCCAGATCACCATGGTCACATCCCCACCCTACAGGCCATGGGAAGGGGCCCCAGAGCCCTTTGCCCCACGCATGGTGCCAGGCTGCTTGCTCCAGCTTCTCATTAGGAAGCGCTGTGGAGTCCTAGCAATGACCCTGTGGGGACACACACACCCGGCATCTCAGGGCTGCTCTTTCTTTTTGTAAAATAAAGAGGTTGGACTAGAGGAGAGCCTTGAATTTGACATTACTTTCTGTGGAGCCCAAGGGTTCACCAAGGAGCCTCTGGAGCCATGGAAGAGCTGGGAGGAGGGGTCACCCCACCCCCTACAATCAGAGTCAACGTGAGCTTCCATTTGAAGAAAAGGTTTCACTACAAGAAGAGAAAAAAGACAAGTTGACAGGTGCTGGGCTAGAGTATCTCCAAGTTTCCTAAAACCTTGTGGTTCTTGGACACCTCTCTCCAGGGAAGAGCCTCCCCGGCCCTAGGCAGAGGCTCTGGGCGTAGCAAGATGTGATCCCCCGGCCCCAGGTGGCTGGGAAGGGCCTGGGGAGGGTTGAGCCCTGGGCTGGTCACCGCAGGAGAGAGTAGCCCTGTCCATTTCCCCAGGAGCCATGCACATGTTACTACTGTCTTTGTGCTTCGTGTGGCAAAGGTGCTCTTTTAGGGAAAACACCTATGGGGGATCAGGGTCGAGAAAAGAGAGCTTTTCCCTCCACATCAGGACTTTCTCTGCAGACTCTTAACCGCCGGAGAGCAGAGCAAACTAAGTCCTCAAGAAGGGGAGGCCGCCCCCTCCAGCCTCTTCATCACTCGCAGCCCACCTTGTGGCCTTTTGTAGAAAGGTTTTTCCACGCCAGCATTTCCAAATCAGACGTGAGCTCCTGAGTGGTCACGTCTGACCCGCCTGAAGACTTCTCTTTGGGATCACTTCTAGTTTTAGGAGCTCCAGCCTATTCACATTTCAAATAATCGCTTGCTGAGGGTTTCTGAGGCCACCACGAAGAAGACCCCACCGGAGCCTGTGTTCACAGGGACGCTGTGCTCCCCAGGGACTTCAGTACTGGCCCGGGTCTCCACTTCTGCCACTTAACCAGCAACTTGAGAACATGGTTTCCTTTGCAAGCAGACTCATCCAAAGTGGGAAGAAGAAAAAAAAAAAATGGTTGAGAATGACAGTAAACACATGCCCTGTTGAATCAACTCAGCAGATCTTTTGGGGAGAGCTTGATACGTTGTAGGCAGTACGCTAAGGATGGGAAGGAAGGGTGGTTAAAAGGACCCTCTTCTTGGGGTTCTCATCACCTTGTGAGGTCCAGTGGGTTCCACAAGGCACCATGTGTTCATCTGAGTCTTTCGTCTTTTTTTTTTTTTTTTTTTTGCGTTACGCGGGCCTCTCACTGTTGTGGCCTCTCCCGTTGTGGAGCACAGGCTCCAGACGTGCAGGCTCAGCGGCCATGGCTCACGGGCCCAGCCGCTCCGCAGCATGTGGAATCTTCCCGGACCGGGGCACAAACCCGCGTTCCCTGCATCGGCAGGCGGACTCTCAACCACTGCGCCACCAGGGAAGCCCTCGTCTTTTTAAATCCTCCCTACACACACCAAAGAGCTGCCAGGGTCATCTTCCCAGAGTATGGCTCTTGTACCTGGAAACCTTCCTGTCCTCCCACACCACAGCTGTTTGCTCTGGGACCACAGCTGTGAGCCTGGCATTCGGGGTGCTCCACGATCCAGCCCAGACCTGCTTTCACTGCCCTCTGCTCTAGGCCAAATCTCATTCCCACCTCCCTCTGCTTCCCAGGTGGTTTCCACAGCCTGGGGTTGGCATCCCCTCACCTCAGCCCACCAGCACCCCAGTACCCAGGTCCCATGCCATATGTCCTGCACCCTTGAGGAGAGAGTGAGAGAACTCTTAAAGAATAGTACGCTGGCAGGGGATGTCACTATGGTATTCACTGGCTTCTCTTTTTCTCTGCTAACACAGATACAAGGGACTTCTCACACATTGGCGGTAGCGAAACCTACAAACCTAGTGTGGTTAAGGCATTAACTTGGTGTCAGATGTCAACAACGGAGTCATTAAATAAGACTTACTAAGCATTGCCTTACTGCAAGAGGACCGCATGCATCTTTTGGGACCAGCTTTCTAGAACTAGGATCGGTGCAGACTATTTTCCTTTGCAATCACTTGACCGCTTGGCACTAGTGACACCTGGCTCGGGTGGGCTACCTCCTAAGGACACCCAGCCCGGGGACATCAGGGGATGCAGGCATGCCTGAGCTCCAGGGTAGAGATTCAAGAAGCTATTTTTGTTCTTCCTAATTGGCATGCTTTGAAAGGCAAAATTCGCAATCAGCCTGCGGTGATGGAGTTAGGAATTAGACTCTCTCTGTTCCTCGAATCACATACGAGATTGCAAACCACATGAGCCCATCCCCCACCCCCACCTGGCTCCCACTTTTAAATATGAATCAGATGGTTTACTTTCCTCTTCCAAAAGGAAAGCATTTCTCTAATGATTAGTGATGTTGAGCATCTTTTCATGTTTGTTGGCAATCTGTATATCTTCTTTGGAGAAATGTCTACTTAGGTCTTCTGCCCATTTTTGGATTGGGTTGTTTGTGTTTTTGATATTGAGCTGCATGAGCTGCTTGTAAATTTTGGAGATTAATCCTTTGTCAGTTGCTTCGTTTGCAAATATTTTCTCCCATTCTGAGGGTTGTCTTTTCTTTCGTCTTGTTTATGGTTTCCTTTGCTGTACAAAAGCTTTTAAGTTTCTTTAGGTCCCATTTGTTTATTTTTGTTTTTATTTCCATTTGTCTAGGAGGTGGGTCAAAAGGGATCTTGCTGTGATTTATGTCATAGAGTGTGACACGGGGAGGGGGAAGGGTAAGCTGGGATGAAGTGAGAGAGTGGCATGGACATATATACACTACCAAATATAAAATAGATAGCTAGTGGGAAGCAGCCACATAGCACAGGGAGATAAGGTAGGTGTTTTGTGACCACCTAGAGGGGTGGGCTAGGGAGGGTGGGAGGGAGACGCAAGAGGGAGGAGATATGGGGATATATGTATATGTATAGCTGATTCACTTTGTTATAAAGCAGCAACTAACACACCATTGGAAAGCAATTATACTCCAATAAAGATGTTTAAAAAAAAAAAAAAGGGAAGCAGATTCCAAACCTAATTAAGGTAGCACCTTGAGTCTGTAACTAAATTCATTCACAGCCCAACTGGGGCACTGGAGTGCCGAGATTCCTCTGGCCATCTCCTATTGCAAACCTGATTCAAATCAGTATCATTTATTCAGGGTTAAGCTATTAGAGAGATTTTTTTTTTTTTTTTAAATGAACACTGCTCTTCTCATGCTTGGTGGGGCCACACGGCTCCAGTGCCTTTGATCCCGGTCAGCACAGAAGTTCCAGAGCAAAGGAGATCTCGAAACACACTCGTCATTAACAGCTGCAGGCACTTGGAATGTTCTGTCCAAATGGCATGAACAGCCTCGCTAGTTTGGCAGCCAGAGCTGGAAAGCAGAAGGATCCCAAACGGAGCTCCTCTTTGGAGCTACCTGCTGGCTCCCACCTGCTAAGCAGGGTTCGGAAGCAGTGCAGCTATGCAGTTACCAGTCCTGTTACTCACTCATCATGTGACCCAGGAGATCCAGACCCTTTCTGGGCCTCAGTTGCCTCTTTAATGTGCTGGATCACATATCTGTTCCACAGGGTGATTCTTGGAGATCCACAAATATTTGGGGATTCCTACTCTGTGTCAGTACTGTACTAAGTAGGCTCTAGGGAGGTAAAGAGAAATAAGACAGAGGGTTTTGCCCTTAGTAAGTCCATGCCCTAAATTGGTGGTTCTCAATGAAAGGTACTCTTATCCCCAGGGGACATTTGGCAATAGCTTGAGAAACTTTTCTTTATTTTTTAATTTAAAAAAAAAAATTTTTATACAGCAGGTTCTTATGAGTCATCAATTTTATACACATCAGTGTATACATGTCAATCCCAATCGCCCAATTCATCCCACCCCCACCCCCCCACCCCCGTGGCTTTCCCCCTTTGGTGTCCATACGTTTGTTCTCTACATCTGCGTCTCAATTTCTGCCCTGCAAACCGGTTCATCTGTACCATTTTTCTAGGTTCCACGTATATGCGTTAATATACGATATTTGTTTTTCTCTTTCTGACTTACTTCACTCCGTATGACAGTCTCTAGATCCATCCACATCTCAACAAATGACCCAATTTCATTCCTTTTTATGGCTGAGTAATATTCCATTGTATATATGTACCACTTCTTCTTTATCCATTCGTCTGTCGATGGGCATTTAGGTTGCTTCCATGACCTGGCTATTGTAAATAGTGCTGCAATGAACATTGGGGTGCATGTGTCTTTTTGAATTGTGGTTTTCTCTGGGTATATGCCCAGTAATGGGATTGCTGGATCATATGGTAATTCTATTTTTAGTTTTTTAAGGAACCTCCATACTGTTCTCCATAGTGGCTGTATCAGTTTACATTCCCACCAACAGTGCAAGAGGGTTCCCTTTTCTCCACACCCTCTCCAGCATTTGTTGTTTGTAGATTTTCTGATGAAGCCCATTCTAACTGGTGTGAGGTGATACCTCATTGTAGTTTTGATTTGCATTTCTCTAATAATTAGTGATGTAGAGCAGCTTTTCGTGTACTTCTTGGCCATCTGTATGTCTACTTTGGAGAAATGTCTGTTTAGGTCTTCTGCCCATTTTTGGATTGGGTTTGTTTTTTTAATATTGAGCTGCATAAGTTGTTTATATATTTTGGAGATTAATCCTTTGTCCGTTGATTCCCTTGCAAATATTTTCTCCCATTCTGAGGGTTGTCTTTTCGTCTTGTTTACAGTTTCCCTTGCTGTGCAAAAGCTTTTAAGTTTCATTAGGTCCCATTTGTTTATTTTTGTTTTTATTTCCATTACTCTAGGAGGTGGATCAAAAAAGATCTTGCTGAGATTCATGACGAAGAGTGCTCTTCCTATGTTTTCCTCGAAGTTGTATGCTGTCCAGTCTTACATTTAGGTCTCTAAACCATTTTGAGTTTATTTTTGCGTATGGTGTTAGGAAGTGTTCTAATTTCATTTTTTTACATGTAGCTGTCCAGTTTTCCCAGCACCACTTATTGAAGAGACTGTCTTTTCTCCATTGTATTTCCTTGCCTTGAGACACTTTTCGTTGTCAAGCCTGGGGGCATCTAATAGGTAGACGCCAGGGGGAGTGCTAAACATCATATGATGCACAGGACGGCCCTCCAGAAAAAGAATTATTCGCCCTGTCATGGCAGTAGTGCTGAGGTTGAGAAACTCTGGTCTAAGTGGAGACCAGCCCAGGTGTACAAGAAAAACATGTCAGTGCACTGTGGTGGGAGTGATGAGAATGAAATCAAAGACTGCATACAGCGGCCTAGATTTGATGGTTCTCGGTAGAAGGTTGTCCTTTGTCATCCTTCATGCGGTGTGGTACTTGTGCAAGGACTCGGGCTGGCAACAAACACCGAGAGCAAGAAAGTAGTCTTCGCATTTACTGCATGAGGGAAGCGTACCTCCAGTTGATAGAAATCCAGCTCGTGGGACCCTGTGCTTTTCTGACTCTAGGTTCCAGCTCCGTCAAATTCCACCCCCATCAACAGGTCCCCAAGGCCCCAGGGACAGAGGGAACCCAGAATGGAGCCAGGAGGAGGCTTTCAGCAATGAGTATGCCTTTGCTTTCTCCTTTCTTTCTCATCTAAAGGCTCCCAGCCCTTGACAGAGCTCTTCCAGGCAAAATTATAAATGAGTCACCGCGTGACTCACTGGGGAAAGCCCTCCCTGAGGGTGGTGGCTGAGCCCCCACCCAGGTGACATAAATCCGCTTTCCCGGTTCCTTTATTGCCTCTCCCCACAGAGACTAAAAATAAAATGTAAGATAGTTTTGATGACTTCCTGCAATAACTTTAATAGTTTTATACTAAGAAACGAAAGCAGAAATGTTTAAAGGGGCCAAATTGGGAAGCTCCCCAAATGAGAATTCGGGAAGGTCAGAGCACGGTGAGAATTTTCTTCCATTGCGTGGGCATCGGGCCTATTTGGAACTGCCTTCTCCAAGCAAGTCATCCTCCCAAGGAGGCAAGGGGGGAGGGGAGAGAACAGGAGCCTCTGATTCAGAGAGTCTCGGTCTCAAGGTCAGTGTTCTTAGGAAGTCGCTCAGCCTCTGAGCCTCCATGCTCTGGTCTGCACAATGGGTCTTAACGGCAGCTGAAACCCTTGTTTGGAGGATAAAGGAGTTAGGGCATGTGAGCGGGCTTTGAAATTTAAACAGCCTTCTGCGGCTATTGTTAAATGCCAGGGGTCTGATGATAGCATTGTGGCTTTGTCTTTATCTTTTAAAGATAGATCCTGAAGTAGTTATGGACAAAATGAGGTCTGGGGTTTGCTTTAGAGTAACACAGAAGCGGGAGACATAGGTGGGATGTACATGGAAAGTGGACCATGAGTTGATGAAGCTTGGGGCTAGTGATGGGTAATCTGGATTTTCATTATTCTAGCCTGGACTCTCTACTTTTATATTTAAAATTTTCCATTCTTTAAAAATATTTAGAAAGTATTTTAGAAACAAGTTTTGGAGGTTGATCGCACAACAGTGTAAATACATTTAACCCTTCTGCACTGTAGACTTCAAAGTGGGTAAAGATGGTCAATTTCATGTTATGTGAATTTTACCACCACTTTAAGTATTGATGGATATCTTTTAAAGTTAATTTTTCAGATTAGTATGTTTGGGGCAGAGGGTGCATACAAAGACGGCAAAGATCAGAGAGAAGAAAGGTGGGGTGAAGAGGGTGCAGCTCTGCCCTGGGAGTCTAGGAACAGATGAAAGGAAGGCTTCTCCCCTGGTGGGTAATGGAGGTGGGAGATGAGCTTTGGCAATGCCATCCTGGGGTGGCTAGCCCCAGCTGGACCTCGAGGAGTGAGGGGGGGCTGTGAGGAAGAAGGAGGAGGGGCCGAGCCCCCATGATCCTTCCCTGGGAGTATGAGGACGCAGGTGGCCTGGCTCCCTCCTTGGGGAGGCTCACGGTCTGCAGGTGAAGCGGTTCAGAGAACGCTAAGTCCTCCCATTTGGCCATGATGCAGTGGAGATGGAAGGCATTCAGAGGACAGCATGGGGCACTCTGCGAGCTCGACGGAGTAATTTGGACTCCGGAACGGATGAAGTCGGAGCTACCATCACTCCCTTTCTAGCCTTTTAAAAAATACAGGTCAGAGACAGAGCCCTTTGAAGCTAAGTGTCACCTGTCTGGGAATCATTTTCCTCCCGCCTTTGGGTTTACAAAATGATGGGTGGCCCAGAGCACTCTTCCCGACGGATGATGCTAACCTGTCAATGGAAGTGCAAGTGAGGGGCCCTGAGACAGAGCAGAGGGCCTTGGGCGGGCCGTGGCCTCTCTTCTGGTCCTGATTCTTCAGTTGTGACACCTGGGGACACGTCACTTCATCTCTGGGGCTCTCAGTGTCACCACCTATGAAACGAGCGGGGCCATCTCTGACGGCCCTGATCGTCCGCTCTGTGTCTGAGTTTATGCAGACCGGCCGTTGTAGGGTGGTCCCTGCAGGCAAATCACACAGCACATGTTTTCGTCATGATCTGGGAGTCTGGACGTGACGCGCTCCTGTTCCTTCTGCTGAGTAACCTGCACCACGGAGGTCTGTAAAGCAGGGGCCCGTCTTTCTTCCACTGTCACTGACAGTGCAGTTAATGGTGCTAATCAGTTCTTCCCTATGATGTGCGCTGTGTGAGACGCCGGGGTAGCAAAGACAGTGCTCAGACTTCGCTTTTTCCCTCATGGATAACTTCTCAGTTAGTTAACAGGTTTCAAAGGATTCAGGATGGTGCAAAATGGAGACTTTGGGAAAGAACTGAGAAATTCCAAGCCCAATAAGCATAGCCCGCCTTAATCCTCCCCCCCGCCACTCACCACAAACACATACACATACACAAGAGATGTTGAATCATATATTTACAAGGAGATTTGGACCAACCCAACCTCAAAGCATTGTTCACTCAACTTCCACTCAACAGTTGTTTTCTGAGCCCCTGGACTGCACTTGATAGAAGACCCAGGGGAGATGATCCAAGGGACGTAGTGATCTGCAAACTTTAGGCCATGGGGCTCTTATTTTAAAGAAAATTATATTCATTTCCTGGGGTGGTCACAAATTACCATACACTTGGTGGCTTAAAACGACAGAAATGTTTGTTCTCATGGTTCTGGAGGCCAGGAGTCTGAAATCAAGGTGTTGGCAGCTCTAGGGGAGAATCCCCCCCTTGCTTCTTCCAGTTTCTGGTGGCTTCGGGCATTCCTTGGTTTGTGACTGTGTCGCTCCAGTCTCTGGCTTCACATGGCCTTCTCTTCTCCATCTTGTGTATGTTATAAGGACACTTGGATTTATGGGCCCACCAGGGTGACCCAGGATAATCACTTCTTGAGATCCTTAATTAATTACATCTGCAAAACCCCTTTTTCCAAATTGTGTTCACCAGTTCTGGGATGTGGACATACCTTTTGGGAGGCCATCATTCAGCCCACTCTGAAACCTTACACAGACGTCCACAGGGCAGACTGGAGAAAGAGGGGGCCCTAGATACATGGCAATCATGACCTCAACCTCACGTTCAGTGCCCTCCACCTGGCAGCCGTTGGCAGCAAGGAGACGAGTTTGGGAGCCAACACTGTAGTAGAGAGAGAGCTTGGGGGACTTTGGAGTCAAATCATAGGCTGGGAAACAAGCCGAGGGCTTGGGCAAGACAACTTGACCTCTCAGTGTCATCATCCGTGAAAAGTGAGGCGTTCGTGTCTACACTGCAGTGTTGACGCGTGGTCTCAATGAACTTGACCATCCTCAGGTGTCAGTGTCCTCTTGTCTCACCGCATGACACCCGGCCCCACGGAAACAGATGACAGTGGGGTTATGGGGACACATCTGACTGCACAGCAGTGTTGTCAGGAAGCAGTGGACAAGGTGGTCAGTGGCTTTCAGGGGTAATCAAGAGCTTCTAGAATTGTAGGGATCGAGGTTTTTGCATTTTCCCTGGCAGAAACAAGGGTGCGCCTCAAGCTTATTCAGTTCTAAGTGCCAGATGACAATCCGTGTTCACTGGACGTGATCTCTCCACACCCCGCACCACCCCTGTCTGCTTGCACCATAGGTTGGAGGTGGGCTGAGCTGAGATCTGCTGCAGCTTGGCTGCTACAGAGTAGGGCTTCTGTAGCGTAAAGAACTTACAGATCTGGCTAAGGAAAACCTTAGGCAGAATGTTGAACTTACGAGTTTGGTTCTTCTACCTGTGTATGGCAAAGCGCTTCTAGAGAGATAGGAGCTCCGGAAAGGACTTTTTTTAGGCTGCGTCATTCTTTACCGTGAGGGCTGTCCTGTGCATCATAGGATAGGCTTTTCAACAGCATTCCTGGCCTCTACCCACTAGATGCCAGTAGCACTCCCTACTGGCTTGTGACAACCAAAAACGTCTCCAGGCAGGGCTTCCCCGGGGCGGGGCAAGATTGCCCCTGGTGAAAAACCACTGCTTTAGAGAAACTGCCCCCTTCTAAGCCAACTTGTCAGGTGTCAGAACTGAGAGAGTCATTCTCTTTGTAAGAATTAACAAACAACAACACAAGTTGCTGCGTGCCCAGTGCTTCCGGTGGGAGGAGTTTGATCGCTTCAGTTAACCCCAAACCAAAATATGCAGCCAGAATCAGACTTGGTTTTCTTGCTCTGACTAAATGCCTCCTCCCTCATCTCCAAGCAGAACCAGAAGTGATTTTCCGGGAAAAGGAGGCTCACAGTGTTTGGACCAATTATTGGATAGTTTCCCCGGCTGTGTTCTCAGAAGGGCCTTGAGGACTGCACCCAGCGACCTGCCCCGGTGGGCGTGTGCTTCCCAAACCTGTTCTCCATCTGTCCATCTGTCCTGATGCACTTTTTTTTTTTTTTTTTTGCGGTACACGGGCCTCTCGCTGCTGTGGCCTCTCCCGTTGCGGAGCACAGGCTCCGGACGCGCAGGCTCAGCGGCCGTGGCTCACGGGCCCAGCCGCTCCGCGGCATGTGGGATCTTCCCGGACCAGGGCACGAACCCGCGTCCCCTGCATCGGCAGGCGGACTCTCAACCACTGTGCCACCAGGGAAGCCCTGTCCTGTTGCACTTTTTAAAGTGGACATCCCTTTAAATGGGATGGGGGGACATCATCTCCCCCATTCTCCAGTCTGTGAATTGGAATCCCCCCTCTCAAATTTCCCTAGAGAAATTCAGTGTCTGCATAAATGAGTTTTCCAGAAAACCCATCTTCTGGGGCTGAGATGCAGGGAAATCAAGCAGCTGGTGTTGATTGAGCCTCAGAATCTTGAGAGAGCGGACAGCAGGGCAGCAGGGGGATGGCTGGGGTGACATGGCTTTCTGGTTGACACCTCCACGCCCTGCTTCCCCTGCGCCTTTGGGGAAGGGACGTCACACCTGTGCTTCTGGGGCAGTTGATGGGAAGGACTCCCAATCCTCTGTGTGCCCGGCATGGTGGAGAGACTTGAGGAATTCCTGGCCCAGATGAAAATCCTAAAATCTTAGAATCTGTCTAGTCTGCCTTCCGAACACTCAGCAGGAAAGCCCTCCCTTCAACCCCGACACCTTGGCCTCCACTTGAACACCCCCAGTGGCAAGGATCTCACTACCTCCTAAGACAGCCGGTCCACCTGTGCCCGACATTCCTGGTCACCTGCTTCCTTACAGCAGCATCCCGAATCTGGTTCTGGCTCCTGGAAATACACACAGTGGTGGAGCCCCTCTTCCCCATGACAGTGCATCAGTCATACCACTGGCTCATTCCTCTTTTTGAGACTCATTCTTCCTTTGCAGTCCTGTAGTCATTTCATGAAATGGCTTCTAGCTCCCTCCCTCCCCCAGGTGCCCTTCAAGAGATAATCCAGCACGGCATGGCCCTTTCCAGATGTCTTATTCTGGACTGACCACACTGGGGCTGACATGTGAGCTGAAGGGGACGTCCCCCTTGCATCCCAGACTCTGTTGATGCCGCTGAGGGAGCACTGGCCTTTGGGACAAGTGCTTCGCTAGCGAGGGCTCATTCTGGGACTCCCTGCCTTGAACAGGTGACCTACCACACCTTTCCCAGCCTATCCCCAAGTTTCCCGTCCATGAATGCTGGCTACGTTTCATCCTGGTACTTTGGGTCCATGGATACAGCACATTTCATCCATCTCGAGTCTTTAATCTACCTCCAGTATTTCAAATGGGCATAATGTGCGAATGCACCATCGCGTACGTACCAACAGGGTAGGAGTGAGACTCCCTCCTGTCCCACAAGACTCTCCGCACCTGCTCTGGTGGCCGCAAAGGTTCTGCCAGCTCCGGCTCCCAGCACCGGCGCGGCTTCCCTGTCTCGCACTGTGAGCGAGCACTTTCGTCCCGTCTGTGCTTGCCTCACGGTATCATGTGTTGATGATGTCCCCCAGTCTAATCAGCCTCCTGACCCTATAGGAAAACCAAAGAGGAAATGAAGTTGGTGGGGCACACCCATTCCTGGGGCGTTCTGACAGCAACGGCTCCCTTCTCTGAGAACATGTAAACCCCGTGCTGAATACCCTATCCTTGAAATTCTGTCCAGCTTCAAAATCTCCAGACCATCATTTCAGCAAGCAGCCGGGCCCCCTTAGTGATGAATCAGGATGAAATTGGCATTTCATTCACTCTTCAACGATTTTCCACGGTTCATCAAACAGAACCCCTGGTTCAGGGACACCGCTGGAGATGAGGTTGGAAATGGCAGAACGCAGCCATCGGGTCCCACTAGCTGTCACCTTTGCAGTCTGCCTATCTTGCCCCATATGGGACCTCAGAACACCCAGCCCTGCCTCTAGATGGAGAGATTTCTGTTCTGGGGCACCTTTCAAGGCTACAGTGCAGTCCGTTCTCCTGGCCGTAGGACACAGTTTTGATAGTGGGATTTCTGCTTTATCCCAGAATCCCAGCTCCTGTCCCCATCTTGTGCCCCATGAATGCCGGCTGGGCTTCTGCTTATGTGGAGGGCGTCCTGTTCAGAGACCTGGACCTGAGTCCACTGATAGCCTGATGGACAAAGCCATGGGACCCCCGCCCCCAAAGCCTGCTTCTGACGCTGTGCTCACACTAAGTCAGGGCTCACCGGCCTCCTTGGGCACCAAGCTTGCTGCTCTCCCGTCAGCTCAGAGCCCAGCCAGCCCCGCCCTTCCGTGTGCACTCAGTAGGAGACTCACCAAGTCCCCACCTGCTCACCTCAGTGTCCCCAGCCTGCTCTCAGAGGCCAGTCCACGCAGCACCATGTGTGGTTATGCAGGCTGGCACCGCGGCCCCGCCCCTACCCGTGACACTGCCCGCCCCACATTTGGACTTTATGTTATAAAGTCGGGAGCCCCTGCTTTATAGTTTCAAGCAGGGGAGAGGTATGCTTCCATAAGCTTTAGGAAGATGAATCGAGTCAAGTACAGACTCTGCGGGTTGGGGAATTCAAGGTACCGCGGTTGCGGGGTAACCAGTTATGATCCCAAAGGCCTCCCTCCTGCTGCCCCAGCGTTTTGGAGACAGTCGTTTCCTTGACGACACAGCATGAGAACCTTCACTGATGACCGCAGACCTGCTGAGTTGTTTGTCCAGCGTGTCCTCCTACAGGAAGGGAAGCCACCCTCAGAGGAGCAGGTGGGGGACCGTCCTCCCTTGTACAGCAAGCCCGCCTCTCCCAAAGCATCCGTCCCGGGTTTGAGCGGGTGTCTGGCTCCCTCTGGTGATGAGGAATTGCCTGGGAGCCTCCCGTTTCCACTGCTAGTGGAAAGCACGCCTGCTGAGGTGGAGGACGGGTAAACTAAGGGCTCCCAGGGACCCACACCCCAGGCTGAGTACATGTGTATCTGTGCTTGGGTCCAGTTCTGTCTCTCTCAGGCCTCCTAGCAAACAGCAGTTCCTTTAGAACTCCTGGAAGGATTTCCATGACCCATGACCTTTTCTGCTGCCTTTCTTCCTGCCCAATGGTAAGTGGGAGGAAGTGTAGGATTGGGGACCCACAGAACCTGGGCCCCTCTCTGCTTGTGTGGAGAAGGCTGGTAACCTAACTTCTCTGTGCCTAGGTTTCTTCATTTGTAAACTGGAGGTGAAGAGGTCCAAGTCTCAGAGTTATCATAAGGGTTTAATTGTATACCAGGTCTAAAGCACCTGACACTGAGAGGTCCTTAATGAAAAATTATCTCATCGTTGTAACTAGCAATGGTGGCGGTGTGACTAGATAGAAGATAGAAATAGCAGTGGGCTTTCCGTTCCTGGGCAGTAAAGACCAAATGAGGTCACCTCACGTGGACACCTGAGTACTTTGGGGAATGAGAATGGGAAGTGCTTACTAAGGTCTAAGAAATGACCTGCAGGAGAGCCGCCATGACCCCCGCCCCGCGGGGTTGGGCCTGACCTCTGACCTGGGGTCCTGCCGCCTCCCTGAGGCCTGGGCCCATCACTCCACTTCTCTGAGCCTCAGTGACCTCCACAGCACTGTCCCCTTCATCAGGCAGCCTCTCTGGGGCCACTGAGAAAATTCATTAAGATTCCGAAGTCCTTTGAAGATACAAGCTGTGCCGGCAGATCACAAGACAGGCAGGACCTCTTCAGCAATTCAATTCTCTTCAAGAAGCAGCTGGCGGAGGCCGGGAGAAGCTGCTACGGGGTCTTCTATAAGTCCAGCAAGTCCACCGGGCAGTGACCCACTTCTGATGCTGGGGTCCTAGATACAGCACCCCTCGGGGAGGGTGGGGGACATGCATCTCACTCCCAGTCAATCGGAGATCCCTGCACCTTCAGTGGAGTTGAGTTCATCCCATCCACAGCCTTGCCCCTCACCCCCTCTCTGAATCTCCACTGGCCTCCCTGCTCCTTTGCCCTTTGTTGCCCATCACCACCACATCATCGTCACTCGTAATCGTCCTTGTTCATGAACCTGACTCGGGTGCTCGGCTGTGAATGGGTTGTTCCCCCATCTGATTTTCTGCAGTTCTATCATGCTGAAGCTCACATCCTGCCTGAGAACCACGGGTCTTGGGTACAACATTCAGCAAACGTACTTCCGTGGGTGCAGGGAGAGGTTCAGACATGATAAATAAGGCAAGGGTCCCACACAGGCAGAGAGAGCCCCCTGCTGGTTTTACATCCTGCCAGCCCTACCCAGGGAGTAACACCCATGCAAGCAGCTGTTTGTTGATTCTGTCCTGATGCCTGGGCGTCCTCGGATGGTTTCAGACATGTTTATTGGCTCGACTTCTGCGTCTAACGTTCCATGCCACTTGGGTGGCATGCTACTCTGAGTTTCCTAGTACCTTCTCACGAATTGTCACGTGATCCTCACACCTGTCTTGGGAGGTGTATTGTTTGCTAGGGCTGCTATAACAAAATACCACAGACCGGGTGACTTAAACGACAGACATTTACTTCTCACTGTTCTAGAGGCTGGAAGCCCAAGGTCAAGGTGTCTTCAGGGTTGGCTTCTCCTGAGGCCTCTCTCCTAGGCTCGTAGGTGGCTGCCTTCTCCCTGTGTGTCATGTGCATTTGCTCTGTGCATGTGTCCTCCTGAGGTCTCTTTCTCTTCTTATAAGGACACTAGTCCTGGTGGATTAGGGTTCATCCTAAGGGCCTCATTTTAACTTAGTCACCTCCTTAAAGGCACTGTCTCTAAATACAGCGCCATTCTGAGGGACTCGGGGGTTACAGCATCAACAAATGGATGGGGGCACATGCGCAGAGATGCACCTCCATTAGATGCGTGGTTCCCCACCCGGATGGAGGGGTGGGTGCACAGTTCAGCCCGTAATAGGGGGTAAGCAGGGCAGGTCCCTGTCCATTTTACAGATGGAACTGCCAAGGCTGAGAGAGGGTGAGTGCCTTGAGCACGGCTTCCTACCTCCACGGTGCTGCACCCAAGCTGAGACTGGGAGGCCAGACCCTGGGCTCCTGCCCTCCCCCATCTCTCCACTGCCCCCTGCTGGAGGCTGGCTGCAGGGACAACAGGAAACCATGAACTTCGTCCCCCTGTGAGCTCAGAGAGAGCTTCTGAGAAGACCCTACTCAGCTCACAAACAGGATGTGGGCCCTTCAGGAAGGTGCAACCTGCTGTTTATTTGAGTGGATTTCCTGCCTGTATGGCTCGTGGCTTCCTAGCCCTCACCCTGCTTGCCGCATTTTCTCATTTCATCAGCCATTGTGGTCTCAGCACTCTTGGACCCAGGGTTTTCCAGGGGCTTTCATGGAGGATGGGGGAGGGAGGGTGTGCTCTTCCTTGCTTTGAAGAGAGTCAGCCAGCTCCAGCCGTGCTTCTTGGTACCTGCCACGTACAAAGAAAGCTACAGGAGAATTTGATGGTGGCTCCGTCCATGATGCGTCACTCCCACGGGGGCACTGAATGGGGAGACGTGGCTTAGCCCTTGCTGACAGTGAGCGTGACGTCCAGATGCCCGCCAGTCAGCCAGCCAGAGGGACACATGCCCTTACCCTGGTAAGGCCCTGCTGGGCAGGAGGGTGGGGAGAGAAGCTTCTGTCAGCTGGGCTGAGAAATAAGACTAGCAACAGCTACAACTTTGACCAATTGCAGAGCCTTCCCGAGCATTCCAAGAAGCCTTGCCTTGTGGGATGACCTTCATTAGATGCGTGGTTCTCCGTAATGCCGGGGCTTGCTACCTCTGCCAGGCCTGGGTAGTGATCAGTTCAACAGACCCCAAACATGGGGTGTCTCGTCCAGGCAAAGGGCTGCATCCGCACTCTGGAAACAGGAGTTTTTATTTTTATGTATTTATTTTTTTTGAACAAGGTCTCTGCCTTCCCTGAGACTGCATTTATGGCAGCATGCCTACTACATGGAACTTTATTTTTGCATCCAGGCAGACTATAAGCAGAACTATAAGAAAAGTCTCAGTCTAGGTGCTGTGCCAGAAGAGGGAAGGGGAAGGAAAAATAAAATCTAGGAAGGCCCCTTGGAGGAGGTGGTATCCGAGGCAGGCTTTGAATGGAGGGTAGAGCTTTTTTTTTTTAATTGGAGTATAGTTGATTTCCGATGTTGTGTTAGTTTCAGGTGTACAGCAAAGTGAATCAGTTATACGTATACATATATCCACTCTTTTTTAGATTCTTTTCCCTCATAGGCGAGGGTAGAGCTTTGATGCACTGCCCCGGGCCTGGAGGAGAGGGTGAAACCGTGTTGAGGACCAGTATGAGTAAGGCCTGGAAACCAGACAGCACTGGGACCAGGTATGCTAGGCAGCGTTCTGTAGTTGGGTGCACAGTTGTGGCGGCCTGCGAGGCCACTCTATATGGCTGTACAAGAGAGACTCTGGTTCGGCCACCATGCTGCATGACCTCAGTCTGGACATGCTAGGTTTCCAACTGCCCCCTGCAGGCCTGACATCAGAGAGCGCTCACATCCTTCCTTTTTCCCACATGTCCAGATGCCTTTTTGGGTCCCAGCGAGTTCCTTGAGCATGGTCAGCAGGGGCAGAGCCCAGAGGTTCTCAGCTTGGCTGCCCATAGAATCACCTGGAGAACTTGGAAAAATCCCAGTGCCTGGGCTGCACCCCGGACCAGCTACATCAGATCTTGTGGGGCAGGACCTAGGCATTAGTATTTTCAGTTTCCCAGGTGATTCCAATACACACCCAACTTTGAGACCCAGGGATCTAACTGACCTTGGAGGCAACAATTATGATCCTGTGGGGATGGACATGTAAGGTCGGGCACGTAAGCTCTGGCACATAAGCTCTGGCACGTACGCTCTGGCACGTACCATGCAGCCTTAGCAACTTCAATGTTTTGTTTATAAACTTTGCAATGGGGATAATTCTATTACACAGATGGCGTGCAGTGTCTGGCCCATAATCTGTGTTCAGCGAATGGTCGCCCCCTCATCCTCTCCCCCCACCACTTCCCCCTCAGAGGTCAGTTACGTAAGGCTGTCAGGCTGTTGGCAGCGGGCACCGGATAAACAGGTATTGCATGTTTTGCAGGCTTCCTGCTGTTCGTGCATCATGTTTTATTCATGCACGTATGATGCCGAGTGTTCCTTCTTAGGGGAGAAATTTCAGCCTGCAGATTTCAAGACAGAAGAATACATTTGTATAAATTGAGGGCACGGAAGGCCAGTGAGAGATGAGAGAAGCAGTGCTTTGATGAGGGTTGGTGGGCAGTTAGAAGCTGAGGACAAGGATATTTTACAACCAGGACTCTCTGCTGGGCCGGTGCTGCCCTCTAGTGGGGAAGAACCATCACCCACCCCAGCTTCCTCCTTACTCCATCCGCTTGAGGGGACCCTCCAGGGTCAGAATCACTCTGAGACCAGCTAAAGAAGCAGAGACACATGCCTAGGGGAGACCAGCCCGGCAGGCCACCCGTCTCGGACTCATCATCCCTGAGAAATAAAGAAAGTTCTAGAAAGCATCTGCATTCTAGGTAGCTTCGCATGCGTTGCCTCTAATTCTCACTGTTCTGCAAGGCAGATGATTCTTAATCTAGACTCAGTGTTGGCAGATGAGCCATTCGGAAATCGAGAATTGTAATCAGGATCCCAGCCTAGGTCTGCCTGATTCCAAAGGCTTCACCGCTGTACCCTAATGTCCTGTCTGTTCTTTCTCTAAGAACCTAGGTGGTCCTACAGGCCTGAGTTCAAATCCACCTCCACCATGTACAAGCTGTGTGGCCTCGGGGCAATCAATTAACCTCTCTGAGCTTCTGTTTTCTCATCTGCAAAAAGAGTTTCACAGCAGGCACCTTACCAAGTGGTCATGAGAATTTTTGTTTGACCTCAAGCACATCAGAAAGGAAAAAGACTTGAAAGCGATTGTCTCAGGAGGGTAGGATAATAGTAAGTTGTCCCCTTTTCTGAATGTATTACTTTTTCATTGAAGTATAGTTGGTTTATAGTATTGTGTTAGTTTCAGGTGTACAGCATATGATTTTTTCTTTGCAGTTTATATTCCGTTATAGGTTATTATAAGATATTGGGTCTGATTCCCTGTGATATACAGTAAATCCTTGTTGCTTATCTATTTTATATACACTAATAATGAAATACCTGAATTCATTACTTTTATAATCAGACAAAAACAAAGGATTCACTAGACCACTTTCCTTTGAAAAGCAGTCAAAGCACTCACCCACCCATGTACCAGCCCAGTGAGATACCCGTTGAAGAGAATGTTGTCTCATTTTCTGGAAGCAGTAGCAAGCAAATCTCAGGGCCCCTCCCAAGAAAACCACAGACTTCCCCTGAAGGGGTCTTTCATCATGTCAAGCACAGAAGCCTCAGCTTCGCCCTTCCCCTGCCTGGCTCAGTGCTGTCTCAGTCATTGCTAAGAAGTCAGGGCTGTCACATGTCACCCAGTGTCCTGGGGTGCCTGCCCTCCCAACAGCCAGGAAGGGATCCGGATCTGGGCCTTGGGTGCCTTGAATTGTGGTTCCGAATTGTATTAGCTTCTTCCTTTACCCCTGCCCTGAGGGCAGCCGGGAAATTCCTGGCCCCTGAAATTCCCTTTTATCAGCACCTTAAATTCTACTGCAGTAGAGAATTCCATTCTTTAAAAATATATTCTTTAGAAAATCTTATCATTTGTTTCCAGGCTGTGTTGGATACTTTTTTAAAAATTGCTCTTAGAAAAAAATAACCTTATCTATAGGGACAAACCGGAAGGGAATATCTAAATGAATAGGAGTGTTTCTCTCTGGGTGGCGAAAGATGGTGATTTGTGCCGTCTTCCTTGTAATAATAATAGGCAAAATTTATTAAACACTTACTGTATGCCAGGCACTGTGGAGAGCCCATGACATGCATTAATCACTTCAACCTTGAAACAACCTTGAAAGGTAGGAACTATTATTATCCCCACTCTCAGGTGAGAGCATGGCGGCCCAGAGAAAGTAAATAACTTTTCCCAAGGTCACACAGCTAGTGAGTACAGATGCCGGCCAGCTCCGGGTCTGTGTTCTTGGCCTCTGCGTTGTGGTGCCTCTCCATCCTTGCTTTCTTCTCAGATCATTCTTCAGTAAGCATGTGTTTCTTTTAAGATGAGGGAAAGAGTTTTTGTTTTCAAGTGAACTTATCTGGTTCCACCAATGCAAAAACACATGAAAAAATACAGTGCAAATACAGTAACGCCCAAAGGAAATACGGAAATGATGGTATTTCTTTTGAATTAAATTTTTTTTTATACAGCAGGTTCTTATTAGTTATCTATTTTATACATATTAGTGTGTACATGTCAATCCCAATCTCCCAATTCATCACACCACCACCACCACCCCCCGCCACTTTCCCCCCTTGGTGTCCATATGTTTTTTCTCTACATCTGTGTCTCTATTTCTGCCCTGCAAACTGGTTCATCTGTACCATTTTTCTAGGTTCCACATATATGCATTAATATACGATATTTGTTTTTCTCTTTCTGACTTACTTCACTCTGTATGACAGTCTCTAGATCCATCCACATCTCTACAAATGACCCAATTTTGTTCCTTTTTTGTCTGAGTAATATTCCATTGTATATATGTACCACATCTTCTTTATCCATTCGTCTGTTGATGGGCATTTAGGTTGCTTCCATGACCTGGCTATTGTAAATAGTGCTGCATTGAACATTGGGGTGCATGTGTCTTTTTGAATTATGGTTTCCTCAGGGTATATGCCCAGTAGTGGGATGGCTGGGTCATGTGGTAATTCTATTTTTAGTTTTTTAAGGAACCTCCATAGTGTTCTCCATAGTGCCTGTATCAATTTACATTCCCACCAACAGTGCAAGAGGCTTCCCTTTTCTCCACACCCTCTCCAGCATTTGTTGTTTGCAGATTTTCTGATGATGCCCATTCTAACTGGTGTGAGGTGATACCTCATTGTATTTTTGATTTGCATTTCTCTAATAATCAGTGATGTTGAACAGCTTTTCATGTGCCTCTTGGCCATCTGTATGTCTTCTTTGCAGAAATGTCTATTTAGGTCTTCTGCCCATTTATTGATTGGGTTGTTTTTTGTTTTTTTTTAATATTGAGCTGCATGAGCTGTTTGTATATTTTGGAGATTAATCCTTTGTCCATTGATTCGTTTGCAAATATTTTCTCCCATTCTGAGGGTTGTCTTTTCGTATTGTTTGTAGTTTCCTTTGCTTTGCAAAAGCTTTTAAGTTTCATTAGGTCCCAATAGTTTATTTTTGTTTTTGTTTCCATTTCTCTAGGAGGTGGATCAAAAAAGATCTTGCTGTGATTTATGACAGAGTGTTCTCCCTATGTTTTCCTCAAAGAGTTGTATACTGTCCAGTCTTACATTTAGGTCTCTAATCCATTTTGAGTTTATTTTTGTGTATGGTGTTAGGGAGTGTTCTAATTTCATTCTATACTTGCCTCCTTTGTCATAGATTAGTTGACCACAGGTGTGTGGGTTTATCTCTGGGCTTTCTATCCTGTTCCATTGATCTACATTTCTGTTTTTGTGCCAGTACCATATTGTCTTGGTTACTGTAGCTTTGTAGTATAGTCTGAAGCCAGGGAGTCTGATTCCTCCAGCTCCATTTTTATCCCTCAAGGCTGGTTTGGTTATTCGGGGTCTTTTGTGTCTCCATACACATTTTAAGATTTTTTGTTCTAGTTCTGTAAAAAACGCCATTGGTAATTTGATAGGGATTGCATTGAATCTGTAGATTGCTTTGGATAGTATAGTCATTTTCACAATATTGATTCTTCCAATCCAAGTACATGGTATATCTCTCCATCTGTTGGTATCGCCTTTAATTTCTTTCATCAGTGTCTTACAGTTTTCTGCATACAGGTCTTTTGTCTCCCTAGGTAAGTTCATTCCTAGGTATTTTATTCTTTTTGTTGAAATGATAAATGGGAGTGCTTCCTTAATTTCTCTTTCAGATTTTTCATCATTAGTGTATAGGAATGCAAGAGATTTCTGTGCATTAATTCTGTATCCTGCAACTTTACCAGATTCATTGATTAGCTCTAGTACTTTTCTGGTGCCATCTTTAGGATTCTCTATGTATACTATCATGTCCTCTGCAAACACTGACAGTTTTACTTCTTCTTTTACAATTTGTATTCCTTTTATTTCTTTTTCTTCTCGGATTGCCATGGTTAGGACTTCCAAAACTATGTTGAATAATAGTGGCGAGACTGGACCTCCTTGTCTCGTTCCTGATCTTAGAGGAAATGCTTTCAGTTTTTCACCATTGAGAATGATGTTTGTTGTGGGTTTGTCGTATATGGCCTTTATTATGTTGAGCTAATTTCTTCTATGCCCACTTTCTGGAGAGTTTTTGGAATTTTGTCAAAAGCTTTTTCTGCATCTATTGAGATGATCATATGGTTTTTATTCTTCAATTTGTTAACATGGTGTATCACATTGATTGATTTGCATATATTGAAGAATCCTTGCATCCCTGGGATAAATCCCACTTGATTATGGTGTATGATCCTTTTAATGTGTTGTTGGATTCTGTTTGCTAGTATTTTGTTGAGGATTTTTGCATCTATATTCATCAGTGATATTGGCCTGTAATTTTCTTTTTTCGTAGTATCTTTGTCTGGTTTTGGTATCAGGGTGATGATGGCCTCATAGAATGAGTTTGGGAGTCATCCTTCCTCTGCAATTTTTTGAAAGAGTTTGAGAAGGATAGGTGTTAGCTCTTCTCTAAATGTTTGATAGAATTCACCTGTGAAGCCATCTGGTCTTAGACTTTGTTTGCTGGAAGATTTTTAATCACAGTTTCAATTTCAGTGCTTGTGACTGGTCTGTTCATATTTTCTATTTCTTCCTGGTTCAGTCTTGGAAGGTTATACCTTTCTGAGAATTTGTCCATTCTTCCAGGTTGTCCATTTTATTGGCATAGAGTTGCTTGTAGTAGTCTCTTAGGATGCTCTGTATTTTCACAGTGTCTGTTGTAACTTCTCCTTTTTCATTTCTAATTTTATTGATTTGAGTCCCCTCCTTCTTTTTCTTGATGAGTCTGGCTATAGGTTTATCAATTTTGTTTATCTTCTCAAAGAACCAGCTTTTAGTTTTATTGATCTTTGCTATTGTTTTCTTTGTTTCTGTTTCATTTATGTCTGCTCTGATCTTTATGATTTCTTTCATTCTGCTAACTTTGGGTTTTGTTTGTTCTTCTTTCTCTAGCTCCTTTAGGTGTAAGGTTAGATTGTTTATTTGAGATATATCTTGTTTCTTGAGATAGGCTTGTATTGCTATAAACTTCCCTCTTAGAACTGCTTTTGCTGCATCCCATAGGTTTTGTATCGTGTTTTCATTGTCATTTGTCTCTAGGTATTTTTTGATTTCTTCAGTGGTCTCTTGGTTATTTAGTAACGTATTGGTTAGCCTCCATGTGTTTGTGTTTTTTACATTTTTTTCCCTGTAATTGATTTCTAATCTCATAGCATTGTGGTCAGAAAAGATGCTTGATATGATTTCAATTTTCTTAAATTTACTGAGACTTCATTTGTGACCCAAGGTGTGATCTATCCTGGAGAATGTTCTGTGTGCACTTGAGAAGAAAGTGTAATCTGCTGTTTTTGGATGGAATGTCCTATAAATGTCAATTAAATCTATCTGGTCTGTTGTGTCATTTAAAGCTTGTGTTTCCTTATTAATTTTCTGTTTGGATGATCCGTCCATTGGTGTATGTGAGGTGTTAAAGTCCCCCACTATTACTGTGTTACTGTCGATTTCCTCTTTTAGAGCTGTTAGTACTTGCCTTATGTATTGAGGTGCTCCTATGTTGGGTGCATATATATTTATAATTGTTATATTTTCTTCTTGGATTGATCCCTTGATCATTATGTAGTGTCCTTCCTTGTCTCTTGTAACATTCTTTATTTTAAAGTCTGTTTTATCTGATATGAGTATTGTTTCTGCAGCTTTCTTTTGATTTCCATTTGCATGGAATATCTTTTTCTATCCCCTCACTTTCAGTCTGTATGTGTCCCTAGGTCTGAAGTGGGTCTCTTGTAGACAGCATATATATGGGTCTTGTTTTTCTATCCATTCAGCAAGCCTGTGTCTTTTGGTTGGAGCATTTAATCCATTCGCGTTTTAGGTAATTATTGATATGTGTGTTCCTGTTACCATTTTTAATTGTTATCAGTTTGTTTTTGTAGGTCCTTTTCTTCTCTTGTGTTTCCCACTTAAAGAAGTTCCTTTGGCATTTGTTGTAGAGCTAGTTTGGTGGTGCTGAATTTTCTTAGCTTTTGCTTGTCTGTAAAGCTCTCCATCGAATCTGAATGAGATCCTTGCTGGGTAGAATAATCTTGGTTGTAGGTTCTTCCCTTTCATCACTTTAAATATGTCATGCCACTCCCTTCTGGCTTGTAGAGTTTCTGCTGAGAAATCAGCTCTTAACCTTACAGGAGTTCCCTTGTATATTATTTGTCATTTTTCCCTTGTTTTCAATAATTTTTGTTTGTCTTTAATTTTTGTCAGTTTGATTACTATGTGTCTCAGTGTCTTTCTCCCCGCGTTTATCCTGCCTGGGAGTCTCTGCACTTCCTGGACTTGGGTGGCTATTTCCTTTCCCATTTTAGGGAAGTTTTCGACTATAATCTCTTCAAATATTTTCTCAGGTCCTTCCTCTCTCTCTTCTGCATCTGGGACCCCTGTAATGTGAATGTTGTTGTGTTTAACGTTGTCCCAGAGGTCTCTGAGACTGTCCTCAATTCTTTTCATTCTTTTTTCTTTATTCTGTTCCACGGCAGTGAATTCCACCAGTTTGTCTTCCAGGTCACTTATCCGTTCTTCTGCCTCAGTTATTCTGCTATTGATTCCTTCTAGTGTATTTTTCATTTAAGTTATGGTATTGTTCATTTCTGTTTGTTTGTTCTTTAATTCCTCTCGGTATTTGTTCTTTAATTCTTATAGATCTTTGATGTCTCTTGTAACATTCTTTATTTTAAAGTCTGTTTTATCTGATATGAGTATTTCAACATTTCTTGCATCTTCTCGATCTTTGCCTCCATTCTTTTTCCGAGGTCCTGCATCATCTTCACTATCATTATTCTGAATTCTTTTTCTGGAAGGTTGCCTATCTCCACTTAATTTAATTGTTTTTCTGGGGTTTTATCTTGTTCCTTTATCTGGTACAAAGTCCTCTGCCTTTTCATTTTGTCTATCTTTTTGTGAACATGGTTTTCCTTCCACAGGCTGCAGAATTATAGTTCTTGCTTCTGCTGTCTGCCCTCTGGTCGGTATTTCTTTATATGATTCTGTATCATCCATATTCTTTGAAATAAGCATCTCTCACTTAAGTAACCAAAAAACTAAAACTTGTAAGGCACAAAAGAAAATCCTGCTACTAGAAGTACCAATGAGGAGAATAACTAACAGCTAATGATTTTTGAGAATGTCTGTGTTCTCGGAAATTATCTGAAGCCTCTTTTGGGCACTCATACATTTGCTCCTCAAAGGCTCCCAAGAACGTAGGGGTTGTTGTCAGCCCATTTTACAGAGTCAGGAACTGAGGTACAGGGAGCATTTGTGCTGTGACCACAGACACACAGGGTGCAGCGGAGCCTGACACTGCCCTTCCTGTAGTGTCCTAACCCCCACTCAAGGCAGGAATCATCCCTGTTCTATTCCACCAGTGACCCTCAGAAATACTAATGGATTTGCCTGATTTTAGAGTAAGGAGAGGCACTGGGAGGAGCCCCTGAGTTTCTGGATGGCCTTTTTGCTTTTGCTTTCAGCCACGTAAAGAGTTTGTGCCTTCAGCTCCTCAGTGACAGCCTTCGCCACTGTGTCCCTGCCCCGATGGGCTGTTGGTATAGAAGCCAGGCCCCGTGTCACACTCCAGCAAAGAGAAGAATAAAGGCTTGGAGGGAAGGGTCAGCATTTTCTCCTTTACAGGATACCACATGTGCAGCTGTAGCCTGCCCAGTGACGGTCCTCCTCCTGCTTGTCCACTAGGGGGCAGGAAATAGCAGGCCTTCAGGTGGGTCTGGCTGCAGAAGACTCAGGGCCCACCGAGAGGAGGAAAAGCGGGCACCCACAGCGTATTTCCCTTCCCCTGGCTCTTCTAGCTCTTCTAGCACCCAGCAAAGCCAAGGAGCATCAGTGGAAACAAACATCTATGAAGTACTTCATCTGGACCAGGAGTCACGCTGGGCCCTTACATCTGCTTTCATTTATCCCTCCCTGCAAGCGCTATGAAATACATCTTACTAGCATCTCCCCTTTTCAGATGTGGAAACTAACAGAGGTGAGGGACTTGCCCAGGGCTGCCAGCACTTAAGTGGCAGCACCAGGATTCACACCCAGCCAGGCTCTAGAACCCACTGTTAACCCCACTCACCACACCCACCTCTGAAGCCAGGTGGTTTCTATCCACATCCTCGTTGTGGTGCAAGGTGTGAGAAGCAGGTGGCTACCTGTGAGCGGCGGGGTTTGGGGTTGGGTTTGGTTGTTATTCTTTAAGTTTGCTTATTTGTGCTTGAGCTCACTGGAGACCCAGTCCTGCAGAGGGCACCAGGGGTCAGCTGCCCCCCTAGAACCAGGGGCCCTGGAGCAAGCTGCTTAACCTCTGTGAGCCTCAGGTCCTCCTGGGATACAGCTGGCGTGACGGCACCCGCCTCATCGCATTGTTAGAAGGGATCATGAAATAACGTGCATAAACCACATAGTCCAGACTCTGGCACCATCCAATAAGCACTCGATAAATAGCCAATGGCCATTTTTCTATAGGCACTTGTATGACACACGTATGTATATGTGAAAATGTGATAATCATGTGTTTGTGCAGAAAACATATTCCAGCTTAACGAATTGTTGCAAAACAGACACCCACGTAGCCTGCAAATAGACCAAATACAAAACCAGCACCTGAGAACCCCCCACCCAACCCGTGCCTCCTTCACTGTAACCCCTCCCTCCCTCATGGGCAGCAGTGACCACAACCCTGACTTCTCTGCTATTCATTTCCCTGTGTTTCTTTATAGCTTGATTACCTAGGTATATATCACTACATGGTTTAATTTTGCCGCTTTCAATTCTGCGTAAGTGGAATCACACCAGTATGTATTCTTGCCTGTCTGTGTTCTTTTGGAATTACATCATTTAAGATTAATCCACGTTATTGATGATTTGTTTTCTCTGCTGTATAGTAATTCCAATGTATGAAGATGTCACCGTTTGTTTCTCTGTTGTTCTGTTGTTGGGCATTTGGGTTGTTTCCAGTTTGAGGATCTTACAGGATTGGGATGAGCATTCCTGGATGTGTCTCCCAGTGGGTTTCAGACTTTCTGTAGAGTATTTACCTAGGAATTAGGATTGTGGGTCATTGGGTGAGTTCCTCTTTGGTTTTACAGACACTGCCAAAGTTTTGCCAGAGTGGTTGTCTAATTTACACTCCTACCAGCAGTATGCAAGAGTCCAGATTCCCTACATCCTTGCCAACACTGGGTATTATCAAGCTCTTCAATCAGCTAAAAATCTAATGACATTTCACTGGGCTTGTAATTTACATGTCCCTGAATTCTAATGAGGTTGAGCATCTTGTCCCATTCCATTGTTCCTTTGAACCTCCTCTTTTGTGAAGCACCTGTTAATGTTTCTGCCCCCTTTCCACTGGTTTGTCTTTTTCTCATGGACTTATAGTAGTTTTTACATAGTCTTGATATGAGCCCTCTGATTCTTGTATGTGTGTTTTTAAGGATGTATGTTACATGTATGTTTTCCCACATCTTTGCTTTCCTAGTGGGCTCTTTTGATGAATCTAAGGAATGACCTTAATTTTAATGTAGACCAATTTGTCAAGCTCTTCTTTTAATGCTTCATGCTTTCTTTGTTTGGTTTAAAAAAATCTCTCCCTGCCCCCAACATTGTGACAGTACTTTTGTCTATTATCTTCCAGAAGCTTTATTGTTTTGCTTTTCACACAGGTCTCCGATATGCCTGGAATTGATTTTTACATGTGTTGTGCAGCCGACTTTTTTTCCCTATAATTTCAAGTTGTCCTAGTACCATTCATGGAAAAATTCATCCTTCCCCCCACCGCTTTGTAGGCACACTTTGTCATAAATCAGGCGTCCACGCAAGTATGGATCTGTTTCTGGGCTTTCTCTTCTGCTTTACTTGTACGTTTGCTGCTTCTTGTGCCAGAAACACACTGTCTTCATCATTACAGCTTTAAAAGGAGTCCAGTAGGGTATGTCTTGACAATTCTTCTTCTTCTTCCAAGGTATCCAGGCTGGTCTTAGTTCTTCTGGTTCTATGTGTGTGACCTGATCCCTTTCTAGAGGCTGTCACGTCAGTCCCCTTGACACATTGCATCTAGAAGGAGGCACATTCCCAGCGCTGAGAGTGACACATGCAGAGAACACTGTCCAGGGAAAGAGCAGGCGGGGACTGAGTCCCAGCTCTGCCCCTCCCCAGCTGGCTGAACTTGGGCAGACCATGGCCAAGAAGAGTTTCTCCCTCCCCGTTTTGTGTCACTGTGGTAACGAGTATTCTCATTCACACACCCTTTCAACAGATTGTGAGCTAACTGTCCTGGGCCAAACTGGGGACAGAAAGAAGAATAAGGCACCATCTCTGCCTCACAGGGCTTCAAGTCTCCTCCAGCATGTCTGGGACTGTGCCCCAGTCAATGCCAGGTCTGGAAAATGACCCACAAAAAAAATGTCCCATGGTCAAATAATTAACAAGCAGCTTCATGCAACATCCTGTTCTTAGAGATTCACATGTAGCAAGTATAAGATCTGAGATTGTCCTCAAATTTGCTTAACAATTGTGTTGGTTTCCTATCACTGCTGTCGTAAGTTACCGCAAATTTAGTGGCTTAAGATAATATAAGTGTATTATCTTAGATTGTGGAGGTCAGAAGTCCATAATGGGTCTCCCTGAGCTAAAAATCCAGGTGCCAGCAGGGCTGCCTTCCTTCTGGAGGATCCTTTCTGGAGGGGAGAATCCACTTTCTTGCTTTTCCCAGCTCCTAGAAGCCACCCACATTCTTGGCCTCAAGGCCCTGTCCTCTGTCTTCAAAGCCAGCAGCGACTAGTCAAGGCTTTCTCATGATGCCATCGCCCTGGTTCTGTGGTCTCATCTCCTTCTCTGACTCTGAGCTGTATTCCTCCTCCTCCTACATCTACAGGTCCTTCAAGATTACATTGGCCCACAAGGATAATCAGCATGATCTCTCTATTTTCAAGTCAATTGATTAGTGACCTTAATTCCATCTGGAGCCTTCGTTCTCTTTGGTCAGTTACAGTAACAGACACAGGTTCCGGGGATTAGGACATGGGCATCTTTGGGGACCATTATTTAACGTCCTATATGGTGGAACCCTTAGCCTGTGAGTGCACTCACCCCAGCTTGATAGCGCGTGTAGTGCATTGCTGTGTGTGTTCTTTACAGCACACGGTACAGTGGGAGGTCTTTCTCTAGCCCCACTCCATCATGCACTGTCCTCTTTGGTGCTGACGTCATATGGTAGGTTGATTTGTTTATGGCCTTTCTTCTTCCCAAATACCAACTCCACAAAAAAGCAGGGATTTTGTCTGTTTTGTCCACAGCCGTATCTCAGCTCCTTGCACAGAGCCTGGCACCTATAGGTGTCATTATATATTTTGAATGATGGAGAATGGTTGGAGGTCTCTCCAATAAGACAGCAAGCTTCTTGAGGGCAAAATCCTCATCCAGTTCATCTGTCCTTCCCCTGCGTCCAGAGATGTCTGGTGCTAAGTAGGAAGATTGTATAGCATGGGTGGCAGATTTACACCAGAGGTTCTCAAACTTTCTGGGTTCATTGTACCCTTAGTGTCTTATTCTTCACAGAGCCCTGAGTCTGCAGGATATACCCAGCAATTGTGTTTATCAAGCAGTTAGGTTCAAATTACTTAATACACGTTTGAAAAAAATAACACACATAAATTGAAAGAAAAAAAATATTTCTATTTTATTTTTAAATATGTATGATTACTTACTAATGGGTTGTGTGTCCCTGCTGGGGACTACATAGATTCTCAAACCTTGGAATCAGATTGGACTCCATTTCCTGTGTTCTGCATTGATTTCCACACCACGTTTGCTTTTTATCACAGCAGGTACTGAAAACTCAGTTCACAAAGACAGGATGTATTTGAAAGGAATATTGCTTGATCCAGTGCTGAAACCATCAGCCACCTAGAGTGAGGAGTTGTGAGTGGTTGTATGAGTAGCATCTGACAGATGTTAGCTATCACTGGGTTTCCCTCCAAAACTTAAAACATTTTGCGGTACCCCTGTGAGTTCACTGTGGTACCCCAAGGTGCCTCGACACACGGTTTGGGAACTGCAGATTTACACTAACCGAATTTACAGAAGGCCTCTGTTCAAACCAGGATGCCGGGGTTAGATCACCATGGGGGTCATGCCATTCTCTCTCCCTTTGTTCAGTCCTCACATCCCTGGGAAGCCAAGTTAGCATCAGAATGTGCTTGGCAGGTGGGCAGTCAGAGCAAGGGGGTGGACTCTGGACTCTGGTCGGCCGGTCCGTCTGGACCCTTGCGATGCTTGGGATTGCGGCTGCTTCCCCCGAGGAACCCTCTCTGGGGCTTGGCCTGCTCCCAGCATCAGAGACACAGACGTCATCCATTTAACAAGCACTCATGGCTCTTTCTGGGTGCCAGACTCTGTTCTAAGAGCTTTACAAATACGAGGTCATTAAATCCTCCCTATAGTCCCGTGGAATAGGCCTAATATCATTCCCATTTTACAGATGAGAAAGCTGAGGCACAAGGAAGTTAAATAGACCCTTCCCAAGGTTCCCAGAGCTAGGAAGTGGTGGAGCTGGGATTTGAACCCAAGTGGCCCATACTCTCTACGGACCTGCTTGAAGGATGCTTTTCCCCTAAGGGGATGAGAGAAACCTGGCTTCAGAGCCCACTGTGCTGCTTTCTGACTCACTGTTGGGAAGTGAGGCGCTAAACCTTTCCGTCCGCTGTGAAATGGGCGCAGACTCCCCGTCAGGGCCATTGAAAGAATTACAGCAGATTATGCTTGTAAAGCACCAGGCTCAGGGTAGCAGCACAGGAGGGGCCCTTCTCTCTCTGATCTCTGCATCCCGGGCTCGCCTCCCCTCCCGTGCACACAATCTGGCAGACAGCAGGGGGCAGCACTGGGCCGCTGAAGAACCTTCTCTCCTGGACCTGGAGGCGCTCACCATTCAACGCAAGGATTCTGGATTTTAGGGCCGGACCATCTGTTTCTTGTCTATTTAGGCAGAACATTTTGGGGGGGGGGGTTGCTAAACAAGAACAAAATCACAGCCTGGTGGGATGAATCGAAAAGAGAGTGAAGAAGCAAATTCAGAAGTACCTTTCTGTAAGATCACAGCCTGCCTTGTGTGCTCTCAGGGGAACAGCATCCTCTAAAGACCCAGGGCTGTGCTCACCGATGCTGCTTGATTTGAGCTGTTATCCTAAGATATTTCTGAAGTGAAAAAGGGTGCTTCCTGATGCATGAGCCTCCCATCCCCCCCCCACCCCCACTACTGGATTGTCCCTTGGAAAATATTCAAGAACCCATTGCTGCTAGAGGTTTACTTGGTATCTCTCCGAGGAGGAGCTGCTTTAAAAATATTCCCTCACTTCAACTGAGGGGAAAAAATGTCCTTCACACAAAAATACGCATCCTATGTCTTTTTTTCTTTTCTTTTCTTTTGGCCACGAAGCTTGCAGGATCTCAGTTCCCTGACCAGGGATTGAACCCGGGCCACGGCAGTGAAAGCGCCGAATCCTAACCACTAGACCACCAGGGAAGTCCCCCTACCTCCTTCTTTGGTTTTGGGAATGGGATCCTACCAGGTTTCTTTGGGGGAGAATTCTGTCCTGTTCAAATGGAAAGCCACAATTCAGCGTTTTGGTGACCCGTGTCCTGTCCTAAAATAACCAGATGGAGGGACCACCTTGGCACGTGGCTTCTCTGCAGTGGCGTCTGCCCATCCGAGCTGCCAGAACGGATGGCTGGCCTGTCTGGGGCTGGTGGGGCTCTTGTGGGCAGCTGAGCTTGAGGGATGCCCTTCCTTTTGTGTCATAACTTGCACAAGGGCAGGACGCCCAGGGCCTGGAGTCTCCAGCTGTCCCATGATGCTGGCTGGTCCACACTCCCACACCCTCCACTGCCCCCATGTGGGGGAGGGGTAACAGAACACTCTCAACACAAGCGTTTTTTTTTTTTTTATTTTTGGCTGAGTTGGGTCTTCATTGCTGTGCGCGGGCTTTCTCTAGTTGTGGCGAGTGGGGGCTACTCTTCGTTGCGGTGCGCGAGCTTCTCATTGTGGTGGCTTCTCTTGTTGCAGAGCACGGGCTCTAGGCACGCGAGCTTCAGTAGTTGCAGCATGTGAGCTCAGTAGTTGTGGCACACGGGCCCTAGAGCACACGGGCTTCAGTAGTTGCAGCACATGGGCTCAGTAGTTGCGGCGTGCGGGCTGTAGAGCACAGGCTCAGTAGTTGTGGCGTACAAGCTTAGTTGCTCCGCGGCATGTGGGATCTTCCCGGACCAGAGATCGAACCCTTGTTGCCTGCACTGTCAGGCAGATTCTTAACCACTGCGTCATCAGTGGTTAAGTCCCAACACAAGCTTTAAAGCTCACTGGTTGTTTCTTTCCAGTGATACTAAAAGCTTGGTCCTTTGACCTATTCAGTTTTAATTATCATTTTCATTGTTAATCTGTAGGGGGTGGAGCAGTGATTATTACATTGAATGGGGGGGTATTTAATTTGCATGAAAGGAGGCATGTTATCATGGGGGTGCTGCTGGGGGTCAGGGTGATGGCTAGGACTATGGAAGGGGCGTCAGAAGAGTAGTTGCAGCACGCCTGGCAAGAGAATTGTGTTCTATCTCCGTGCCCCTTTCTTTGGGGACAGGCTGAGTAGTTAGTTTACTTGCTGAGGCATCTTTAGAGTGCCAGTGGCTGACCAGTGGCTCCCCTCAGCCTGCAGCCTGGACAGAAGGATAGAGCTGGCTTCATGATTTTGTCCTGAAGCAGAAAGCCCTTCAGTCTACCTCAGGTACAGCTCTTGCCTTGGACACCCCCTGTCCACACCCCTGCCCCTGTGTCTTTCTCAGCATCACTTCCTACTTTGCTTTCCCCCACCTACCGAAGAAGACCGAAGCCAAGACTAGCTCTGCTCCCTAACTCTGCCCAGCTAAGGCCTAATTCCTCCTAATTCTAGCCCATACTTGAAAGAGCACCATGTTCTAGACTTTTCCAAAAACACCCCACCTTTCTCAATTTTCTCTGGTCGGTTATCTCAACCTAAGTTGTGACAAACCAGAGCCAGTGTTTTAACAAAGTGGATTCTGCTGCTCTCCAGATTCCTATAAACAGGAATAACTGTGAGACCGGAGGTCATCGGCTGGGTACAGGAGCAGCTGTTTTGAGGCCCTTGAGCTTCTAGATGGCTCCATATCAGAGTAGGATTTCACTGAGGGTGGATTCAGCCCCATTCCTGTGATAGAAGCCATCCTCTTTTCATCCTGTCCTTCATTAAACAGCATTCCTTATAAGCCATCTTTAAGTGATTGCTTCGGGGTTCTGGGTCCTTGTCTGTAAATGAGGAAGACGTGGCTCCTTCGCCAGGTATCTAAAAAACAGTTAAGGTGTCTATAGTTTCCTCTACAAGTCAGTGAGCTCCAGGAAGGCCTGGATTGTTGACTCTGTACTTCGATGCTGAGTCCCCATCCCTGAGAAGGCTTCTCGGCACATAGAAGGAACTCAATAAGTATGGACTGAGTGGATGAATATTTGAGCAGTTCCATGATGACGTCACTGGGAGATTTCAGGCTGAGTTAGTCTACCCTGCGAACAGACCAGAACTATCCTCCACTGAGCTCAGCTTCCCTCTGGTTGAATCCATTTCCTACCTTGTTCCTCATGTGCCCACATGGGCCTGTTAGTACCCACACTCCAGGCTGCCTGCTTAGGTTGAACTGACCCATGTATTGGTTGTCCCCGCAGGCAGCCAGCTTCCTAAGAAAAAGCCACTTCTTCACGCTTACGTTTTATTCCCAGGGCCTTGTGAGCTATCAGTGCTCAAGCTGAAACTTAGTTAAATACGGACAGCCTGTGAGTTTTTAGTTTGGGCTCAGTGCTTTTCCAGAATGACCAAAAGTTGGTGCAAAATTCCAGATACTATATCCATCAGATACGTTACTCAATCACGTACCTAGTCCCACCTTCTCAAGTCCTACAGAAGAGCTTGAGGCCTGAACAGCTGTTACAACAACAGAGAGCAATTCCAAAAATGTGGGGGCGGGGGGGGCACTGCCAAACTGAAATTAATAAAATGTTTAATTAAATGTGCTCAGGGCATACCATTATGTCAGCTTTGTTGTTTGCTAAATTTAATGCCTGTAAACATTTCATTACATTTGAGAATAATTTGTGGCTTCAACGTTTCTCACTTCACAAGACTCCCTGAGTTTGCACAATGAGCGCTGAGACGTCTTCGCCAACCGTAAATTAATTGAATTACATAAAGCCAAATAAGTGCGAAAGCAAAATTATAAAAATCCTTCCCAAAACGTTTATGGAAGAAAAAATATTTCATGATAGACATGGACGTATTTTAATGGGTTTAGTATGATATGGGGTGGAGTCCTCTAAAAGTAACTGTACGTGGAGCCCACAAATTTTTCAAAGCAACCTATTGAAACTATAGAATTCCTGCATGCCAGTGCTTCCATAGAGTTTCCAAAACTTAGAAATACTAGCTTTCCCCTCTAGGATTTTTAGACTCATTCCTCTAATGTCATTTGTCTAATCAGACCTCTCATCTGATCAATGTAAAACAGTTTTCTTGAGCTTTGGCAATTTTGCTCAATAAATGGCTTCGGCTTTTAATCTAATCTTGCTTTCATCTTCTTCTTTCAGGAATCCTGTTCACGATGCTGGTGTTTGGACCAGCCTGTGGATTTATCCTGGGCTCTTTCTGTACCAAAATCTATGTGGATGCAGTCTTCATTGACACAAGTAAGGAATTTATCTCAATTTCCAAGTGCCGCCCACAAGCCCTTCCTCCACCATAAAGGAGCCCCAGCCTCTGGGTTCTAAAACCTTCCTACTAAGCAGCAGCCCTAATGCATCCACTTCTCTAGCTGGTGGCCCCCTTGAGATTAGAGGAAAGATTGGGTCATGAATTTGGTACAGAGGGTCTGGCTTGAAGCATGTGTTCTGCTCGTGTCTACCTAGAGACTGAATAACACCCTAAGGTTGATTTCACTCCTCAAATCTGAATTTTCCTCATCTGTAAACTCAGGGTAACAAAACTTATATCTGCCTTGAAGGGCTTTTGTAAGATAAATGAGGGGACAGATGTGGAAATGCCTGGCATACACACATACTCATTGAATGTTGGTCCATGAACCCGCATGAGGACCCTATTTCTTAAACTAAAAGTTGGAGCACGTGTTCAAGTGCAAATGTACACATGGGGTCAAGTAGACAGAATGTTTGAAAATTGTTTCTGTAAGACACTGTCGTGGTGGGCTTTCTAAGGAAATATACCATACCTCAAACCCATTTTAAGCGGCATGTCTTGTGTTCTTGGCAGGAAGAGCAAGTGTATGTCAGCCTGCTCTGGGCCCCCCCATCCCTAGCATACCTGGATTGAACAGCGTGCTAGTTGAGATGTGCTAGGCTATGCAGTAGTAACAGACAATTCCCAAATCAAAGTGATTTTATGCAGCCAAAGTTTATTTCTCAGCCATACTGCATATCCAGTGCAGGTTGGTGGTGTTTGGGGGGTGGAGGGTGAGACTTGCCTACTGTCGTCCCTCCAGGACCCAGGCTCACAGAAGTTTCATCTGACTCCTGCCTGCCCAGTCGCCGAGGCAGGAAACCAGCTCCTGTTCAGAAATGACACACATTGTTTCTATTTACATTTCAATGACCACAGCAAGCCACCTGGTGTATTAATCTGCGGCTTTGTGACAAATGACCCCAAACTTCGTGACTTTAAACAATAGGTATTTTCTCACAGTTTATTTCTCTGGGTCTGGAACCCAGGAGCAGCTTAGCTGGATGGTTCTGACTCAGGGTCTCTCATGAGGCTGCAGTCAAGGTGTTGAGCTGGTATCAAATCATCTGAAAGCCCACCTGGAGGGGCTCCACTTCCAAACTCACCCCACGGCTGTTGGCAGTCCTTGACAGATGGGCTCTCAGGCTGGCTTCCACGGATCTCTGTACAGGGCTAACCTCGGCATGGCCTCCCTGGAGCAAACAACCCAAGAGAGGGTAAGAGCACCTGAGACAAAGCCGCAGTCTTTTATAACCTAGTCTCACAAGTGACACCTCATTGCTCCTGCTGCGTTTTGTGTGTTAGAAGCAAGCCACTTGTTTCTGTACCCTTGGAAGAAGGGATCATTTCACAAGGACGTGAATTCCAGGGGTGGGGATCGTTGGAGGCCGTCTCGGGCACTGCCCACTGTATGTGGTCACGACTCAACTGCGTGCCCGAAAGAGGGCGCTGTGTTCCTGTGCAGCTTAGCGAGTTGAGAAGCCATGTTTCCTTTCTCTCTGAAAACAGTGCAGGAAGCCTTTCCAGCTTCTCTGTCTCATCCCGATCTGTTCCCAGGATCAATAAGAACTCTCAGTTGCCTGGTGTTCAATTCATCATCTCTTGACAGGGCTAAATTTACTAATTCACCCCAAAGACATAATCTGGTTTTAAATCCAATCAAGTCACTGTGATTCACTCCATTAACCCCAGTGATATATTTACTTGTAGCTAATGATGTTACAGATCTCCAAACGGGGGAGAAAAATCAAATGCAGCCTTATTTGTTTGTTCGTTTTAAAGTGCTGGGTCTGTTCAGGAGGGGATTGAATGCCGCTGTTTTGTAGCCCTTGGCTGGCCCTTTGAACCCTATTCCTAGCGGGTGGGATGACTGGTGGCCTGGTCAGAGAAACAACCCATGGTGACACGGTCAGCTGCCATCTTGCTTCTACGGACAGAAAGCCGGCTTCCGCCGCTGCACCAAAGGCAGTACAGGACAGGAGTAGCAAAGGAGGGGAGGAAAGCGGGCACCCTCCCAGTGCATGGGGAAGGCTGCCTGCGGGGAGAAGGCAAGTGTCCAGGCGGCCTATCCTGCCCTCAGTGTATTAGCAGGGCCCCCTTGAATCAAAGCTTGTGGAATACCAGAATCCCTGAGCCGGAAAGAACCTCAGACATCATTCTCTTCCAACTCTTGCATTATGTAGATAAGGAAACTGATACCTAGAGAGGTAAAGGGATGTACCCAATCCAAGGGGTGTATCTCTATAAAACCCAGGTCTCGGAGCAAGCATGTGGAGACACCCCTCGCCAAGATTCCTCTTGGGAATTAAATAGCACCTTTTTCTCAGTGACTAGAATGGCCAAGAGGTAGACAGGTGGCTGGAGGGGGCTTAGCCCATCCACTCGCAGCCCCCTCTGTATGCCATTCCCTTGCTCAGGCCATCCCCTCAGTCTGGAGCGCCGTCCCCAGCCATTCTCCTCAACATCTGTCCTCACCTTTCAAGGCCCAGGTGAGTGTCATCTACAGTTCTAGACTCATTGGCAGTTTGAAGCCTCCCCTACCTGAGACAGATGGGCGCGTTTCCGTTCAGTCTGGGCTGATGGCCGCCTTTCCCCAAAATGAGTTAATAGCGGACTTCCTATCCGATGAGTCTCAAAGGACTGAAGGATGTGTTGTGAGTCACCCTCGTGGTTTGCATCCCTTCTGAAGGCCCCCGGAGGGCTGGTGCCACCCTTTACCAGCAGAGGGCAGAAAAACATAATTTATTCTATTCAGGAGCCAGTCACAGAATTCCATAGTTGCCAGCAGTTTTCTAATCTTGTGACTGAAACTTGTCATTCCGTCTACGAGTGGATTGGGGCTGTGTTTCGAGGAGTCGGTTCTCAGTTCTTTCAGGATGACCCTTCCCTGTCTTTTCCTCACCGACTAAGACAGAGCCCCTCTTTCGGGCTGTCCAGCCTATGGGAATGTGCCCTTAAGCATGAATGTACAGGGGCCACGCACACAGCCATATGTTTCTGAAAGTCCAGCTGAGAGTTGGGCGGGGGACTGGAAAAAGCAGTGGCCTGGGAATTGTGCGAGGTGGGCAAGGCAGGTCCCTGGGAGGCCCTTGTTATGGGGTAGTTGGAGGAGGGCATGTGCCTTTCACCAGGCAGCCTAGCAGCGGCTGAGGAAACAGGGTGAAGGCAGAGACCGGTGAGGGAGTCTGGTTGGAATCTGTGTGTCAGTGAAGCTGGGGCTGCAGGGGAGGTGGTTGGTTGTAGGAACAGGCCAGCTATGGGGCTGCAAGACCCCACGGGCAGCTCCCCAGGAGGGCTGCCCTGGCGGCACTCAGACACAGGGATTCTGCTGCTGCCGCCTTTCATCCGTGTCTGAGCCCTCTGTGGCTCCTTCGGCCCCTCTTCTTAAGGAGGACAGGTGCCTCCTCTGACAGCCTGGGGAAGGAATGATGGTGCCTGCAGAATTTCTTTTCTAGAATATCTTTGTAAAGCTGAGACCAGTCAAGAGCAGGACGTAGGAAGAAGAAGGGCCTGGTAGCAGAGTAGACCCCTGAGCACTGGACTGACCAAGCTTCACAGTGTGGGGTTAACAAACTGATGACAATGGCAGCCGTGAATTGACCCCTTTTTAAATACATCGAATGCCTCTGTGGAACCTCACAGATGATGTGTCCTCCTGCAGTGATTATGAGTTCTGAGTTCAAACATCAGACCAGACCTCCATTCACATCCCAACCACACCCCTAATGAGCTGTGTGATCCTGGGGCCATTTCTCCTCATGGGTCTATGTGTGGATGACATGATCATGTTAATCATACAAAGCAGTTAATACAGTGCCTGGGGAATAGTAAACACGCAGTAAAATTAGGTGTAATGAGGAACAGAGAGGTTAACTCACTGCACAGCCCAGGCCTATCTGACCCCAACTGGGCAGCTCACTTCCCTGAAACCTCTCCAGGAGTTTAGCCAGAAGCCTGCCCCCTTCCACGGACAGAGGCCTGGCTGAGATGCCCTGACTGCCAACACTTCCGTACAGACTGGCCCTAAGGCACACCAGCCCGCTCTGCTACAGCTGCACAGCGTTTGCAGCTGCAGCAAGATACGTCCATCCATTGGCTTCACAGAAAAGGTCGACAAGCAGAGAGCATCCAGCTCTGCCACCCTGGGGCTGGCTGCCACCGCCAGATTCCTTCACGTTGGACTAATTAGTCCAGTGGCTGGGATTCTGAACCATCCATGCTGTCCTCCATCCCCACCCCCTCCCTGTCTCCAGTTTCTAATTAGGTCTGGAACTTAATGATACTCTTGGACTTCTTGAGTCTCATAGCAAAAGTTTTACAAAGTAGGTTAGAAAAATAGGTAAGTGGACTGAGGAAAACGAAGCAAAACTGCTCAGAGAGCCATAGTATCGCTTACGCATCAGTATGGCCTGGGACTTAGTCAGTGTTCCCAATTTGCTTTGATCTCTTCTTCTCGCAGCCTTGGGTATCCTCATGGGTGGCTTGGTTGGTTAGTTTTAAACTGGTTTAACCCCGTTCCTGGGGATTTCTTTCATTTGAACCAACAATGGTAGTGGTCCTTGGAAATGGAGGGAAATCTCAATGAAGCCCGTATGTTTATATGACCTTCAACAGAGGGAACGAACAGCTGTCAAAGCTTGCTCAACTCACCCAACGAAACTATGAAGCCCTCCAAATGTTGGATTCCAAGAATGCAAGAGTCAGAACAATAGGTTTTATAAAGCAGAAATCTTAACAAGCCTACAGACACATATGCAAAGGTAGACCCACCCTGTGCCGGCCTCATGGTGACCCGGGGGGTGGCTCTCCCTGCTCCCCTCTGCTCCCTTCCCAGCATTTTTCCTCAGTGCCTGGAATGACCAAGGGGCAGGCAAGTGGCTGGAGGGAGCTTACCCAGGACACTCACAGAGTCCCCTGAGGATGCCAGGCCTTTGCTCGACTGTTCCCACAGCCCAAGATACTGTCTCCACCCTGTCCTTCTCAACATCTTTCCTTATCCACGGTTCTAGCTTCATTGGCAATTTGATGCATTCTAAGTAAATGAGACAGATTGGTGCTCTTCAGTTGTGTTCTGGGCATCTTGCTGACAGCAGCCTTCGCCAAAAGGCTGAAACTGCAGTCATTTTTTAAGATCAAGACACTAACTAGAACCAGATAGAAAGAGAAGTAGAGAGATTTTCATGCCTGGCCCCCTACCTGGACCTAAAAGAATACCATTGCTACTAAGCCTGCCCGGGACCACTTTTCTTAAAGGGTATGATTTTTATTTTTATTTTTTTGCGGTACGCGGGCCTCTCACTGTTGTGGCCTCTCCCGTTGCGGAGCACAGGCTCTGGACACACAGGCTTAGCGGCCATGGCTCACGGGCCCAGCCACTCCGCGGCATGTGGGATCTTCCCGGACTGGGGCACGAACTCGTGTCCCCTGCATCGGCAGGCGGACTCTCAACCACTGCGCCAGCAGGGAAGCCCAAAGGGTATGATTTTTTATTTCCTAAGCCTTTTGTACTAGTCAGGATAAGCTGAGTTATGCTGCAGTAACAAACACCTCCAAAATGTCAGTGACTTGGAAATACTAAAGGTTTATTTCCTGCTTGTGTTATATACCTGATGCAGGTCAGCAGGCACATTTTGTTCATTGTAGCTTCTCAGGCATCATCTTAGGGAGAATTCCACATGCTTCGTGATCAGGCAGGAAAAAAGAGCATGGGGAATCATGCACCAGCTCATACACATCTCCACACGGAAGAGACATGTGTCTCCTCTCTCGCATTTCATTGGCAAAATTCTGTGGTGCGTGGCCACACCTAACTCCACAGCAAGGGAGGTGAAACCCTCCTCGTTCTCAGAGGAGGAGACCCAAATGCAGACATGGGTAATGTCTAGCAGACATGCTTTGCCAGGCCACGTAGAGAACTCCCCTTCAGCACAGGTAATGCTAGAACAATATCTGCTGAGCGATGACAGTTGCCAGGCAGGGGGTGGGGGATGGGGGTGGATATTCCTCTTAAATGGCCAAGGTGCCTCCTGAAAATACTATTCATTGTAGAGATGGGTAGAGAAAAGAAGTGCCTCAGAAAAGACATTTCTCAGGCTGGTGTCAAGCATCTGTTGTCTTCCCAAGAGCCACCAAAATTGGGCTGAAGCTCCACTCATGAGGCTGACCAGTCCTGAGGGCAGCACACTCCAAAGCTGAGTGGTTTCTTCTTAGCCTGTTATTTCTCTCCCTGCCGCCATCCTCTGGATAATTGAAATGGAGAGGAAAAAAATCAATACTTCCCAGAATAGTCAACTGTGATTTTCCTGGCTCTGCAGATCCCTGCCCTCCGCGCATCTCCCTCCAGACCCGTCCCCCGCCCCTTCCCCAGCGGCAGGTGCACTCTGAGGCTGACACCGATCGGGTACCCTCCCCTGTCTTAGGGATCGCGAGTGCGTGTCGGCTTTCCACCCACAGGCACAGGCCTACAGGGAGCGAGTTGCCAAATTCACATAAACATCCACCTCCCGCAGCGCAGCCCCTCTCGCGGGGATGTTTTCTCACACATAGAACAGTCACTGACTTCCTATCTAAAATATGACTTTCTACGTGCTACTGATTTCGTTCTGCCAAACAACTGCCAGGATTTCTCTCTCCCTACTGGCTCACATCTGCCGGATTTATGGGGCCCAAAGACAAAGGAGGGAAATACTGTAGCTCCCTTTTCCCGTCTTTTGTTTTCATTCATTGCTTGGCAGTAGGTGAGGAAAAACAGTAAGCGAAGAGATATGGGAACATATGTATATGTATAACTGATTCACTTTATTATAAAGCAGAAACTAACACACCATTGTAAAGCAATTATACTCCAATAAAGATGTTAAAAAAAAAAAAAACAGTAAGCGATTGGTGCAAACAGTCTTGCTTAGCTACCCAAGGTGGTGTGACTTCCTTTTCTCTTCTGTTGTTTGCATGAAGATGCTTTCCAGATCACCCTGTGTTTTCCCATGCCATACTCCTTTTAAAAAAAGTCTGTACCTTAAAACTCCCATTTATATAAATATATCCCTAAAAGTGAAACATTAAGAGCTCCCATAGATAAGAGCCGACTCTGTGTCAGGTGACGCTTTTTCATTACCTCTCATCCTGGAAACCACTGTCCATGACTATCATCTGTATTTCACAAATGCTGAAACTAAGGGTCAGGGAGGGTGAGTCACTTGCCCGGCATCACATGCTTGTAAGTAACAACGCTGGGATTCAGCCCCAAGCCCACTAGAGTGTACACTCTATAGAGTATATACTCCCCTCCGGCATGATGCCGCACAAAAGCAACTGGCCCGTTCAGGTGCCCTGGTTATTGCTGCTGGGCTCATGTCAGGGTCTCCAGGACAGAGACTACTGATGTTGCAAAGGCCAACTTACCAACTGTCAGAAGAGCTGGTGGTCTTACCCATTGAACAAAGCACAGGAATTATCCACTAAGGGCCCTCCAGGGAGCCCAAAACAAAGACCTGCCGGTCAAGAGGGAAAGAGTGTAGCCCTTGGCGACTGGACGCCTGTGTTCCAGTCTTCAGCTCTGTGGATGTAGACAAGGCACCCAGCCTTTCTAAGCCTCGATTTCTCCATCTATATGAAATAGGGACAGTAAAAGGCCCTGCCTTGTAGGGTTGCGGGGAGGGTTGATTGGAACAGTTAAGAATGCACTCCACATGGTGCCCTGCGCAGAGTAAGCCCTCAGTCAGTGACGGCTGGTGTTTTCATTACTGTTAGCTGAAGAGTCTTCAGGGAGACCACTTTACAAATGGGGGAGTGCTCATCTGGTGACTATGGTCATTTCTCTTGCCAAGCCCATCCATCCATCTGGTCCAGGCCTGCAGCCCTATTAGTTCTTAGCTCATATGCTGTGGTCCAGACCTCCAAGAATTTCCTTCCATGCTCCAGGTATATGGAATCATCATCAAAGAGACATCTCTAAGCAGCTCATGCAGGAGCGCCCTGCTCCGAAAGGCAGTTGTAGAGAGAGGGAAAAACATCTCCCAAGGGGTAAGCGGTAGCTTACATCTTCTTGACTTCAGCTGGCAGATCAAAATAGTCACAGACAAGAGAGCCAAACCACATGCCTGTTGCCTTAAAGCATGAACCTTGGTTGCAGAACCTTCTAAAAGAGGACTGGCCCCCCAGACCACAGGCCACAACCAAGGTTGAATTAACCCATCCCCTAGCAGCTTGGAAACACGACCCTCAGCATAAATATGAAGCTAACATCATTGAAGTGCTTAAGCCCTTATCCTGAACACTTTGTGTCTGGTGGTGCTCATTTGATCTTCCCCACTCGATAAGGGTAAGTACCATCATAACATCAGTGTTATGTTATACACATCAGTCAGCTGAGGCATGAAGAGTTCAAAATTGCTGGCCTGAGGTCGCACAGCGAGAAGTGGGCAGGATTTCAGTCCAGGTATCCTGGCTCTTGATTTCCATTCTGCGCCACCCCGTGTGATCTGTGAACTGATTTAAGACGGGGGTGGGGTGTGGAATGGGATCTCAGGTTAGCTGCTTCGTAGGGGGTGCGCGTGAATATACATGGAAAACTATACCCTTGAGCGATAAATGTTTCTGTTTCCCTGTGTGTTTGTTAGCAGACCTTCGTAGCTCTGCCAAGACAGTCAATTCCAGCCTAAATTCAGAGGGTGTCTGGCTTCTGTTTTTGTTTAGACTGATGCAAGCACAGGGTAGACAAGAAGATGAAGGAGGGAAAGCCATCAGCCTTCAGCTTGAGGAAAACCAGAAGCACGGCTGTGAAGCCCTAGGCTGCTTTGCCCATGGACCAGTCTTCCCCGCCCCAGGCCGTTTCCAGAGCCCTCGGCCTACCTGTAGAACTGATTGCAAACCTCCACCAAACGCCAGGCCCCACCAGGTCCCCTCCCGCTAACCGTGCTCTTTCCGATTGCAGGTAACCTGGACATCACCCCGGACGACCCCCGCTGGATCGGAGCCTGGTGGGGTGGGTTTCTGCTCTGCGGTGCCTTACTCTTCTTTTCTTCCGTCTGGATGTTTGGGTTTCCACAGTCTCTGCCCCCGCACTCAGACTCCGCCCTGGAGAGCGAACAGGCCATGCTCCCCGAAAGAGAATACGAGAGACCCAAGCCCAGCAATGGGGTCCTGAGGCACCCCCTGGAGCCGGACAGCAGTGCCTCCTGCTTCCAGCAGCTGAGAGGTAAGGGCGCCTCATTGGCAGGTGGCACTCAGGACCGGATGCTGGGGGACCTGAGATAGAATCACATTGGTTTTGCATGATTTGCCTTCCCTGGCCCTGTGCTTAACTGATCCCTGAGAAGTAAATGCACTTCATAAAGCAAACACAAAGTTACTACCCTTTAGCGAAGGGGCAGCAGACGAACCCCCCCACCCACCCCAGGCCGAGAGCCCAGTGGTTAACATAGCACCTGATGTACGCTACACATAAATGTGCGTAGAAGGAAGAAAGGGAGCGAGGAAAGGAGGGAGCTGGACGTTTCATGGTCCTCCTTTGAACTCTTTCAGGCCACTTACAAGCGCATTGAAGCAGCGTAAGACTTTGAAGTTGGCTCCCTTTGCCTGATGCAGGCGTTCTGGAAAAGCCACATCCAAAGAGCATTTCCTTAGATTCACTCTGTCCTTCCATCCCCTCCACTAGAGATGAGAGCTGTGTTCCTCTGGAAAGAAAGGTTAACTCAGTCTTGAGAGCAGAGTCCCACTTTAGAATGCAGCAGAGCGCTCATCATCATTTTTAGAGGAAACAAGTGCATCTTTTCCGACAAAATGGCAAGACACGAACAGCGATGCAGAATGAGGATGAGGAACCCCGTCAACAGCCCCTGGTTATTTCCACATTTGCTACAGTCTCTTAAGAGGTGAGGATGACGACCGGACAGCCTCAAAGCTGCTCGGTGTCTATCCTGGCCCTCTCCCCACTGAGAGGTATGCACGGTGCTTCCTAATTCAAGGACCTCTTCCTGCTGGGTCCCCTGAAGGACTTGCTGGATTTTGGAAGTGGGCAGGAGCAAGGCTGAGGTGTTACTTCTCAGGGAGGCTGGTGTGGGAAACAGGTGGACCGTTACCTCTGCAGGAACCGGGCACACAGCCAGGCCCACTTTCAGCAGCTGCCGCCTCAGGCTTTGCGGTGCTCGATTTAGAGATTTGATGAGAGTCTCTTTACTGAGCTCTGTCTAATGAGGTGCACTTTCTATGGAGATGCTTGAGAACCACGGAGAGAACCTCGGGTGACCTTGCACTCAGATCCCCGCTCTGCCCTTCACCGGCTCTGCGATCATTAACTTCTCCGCGCTTCTCTCCACAAGTATAAAGTTGTAACACCGTTCCTCGGTGACACCGTGGTCGTGAGAATTCCCTTGGAAGATTGTCAGTTAATACCACCTGTTAGCCAGCGAGGAATTCAAAGAACTTGTGCTAATTCCCAGAAGAGACTAATTGAAGAACCTAATGTCATGTTTGACTCCACGTTCCGGGACGGCTTCTACCAAAGTCGTCATGTGGAATTGTAGATGATCTCTAAGGGCGAGAATGCTCTGTTAGATGAGAAGGCCCCGTGCTTTGTGTCCTCTGAGGTTGCCCTGGTCTGGACCCTCAGGAGTATGTGCTTCTTAAAAGAGGCTCCCCAAATGGGCCCCCTTCAGGAGCCCCCAGGTGGCTGGAGGGTGATGCCTGCTGACCCTCTGATAGCACAGCTGGCCACACAGTGTCCCAGGGACCAGAGCCACGGCAATAGATGGGGCTGGCTTGAGAGCGGGCCTTGCAGAGGGCACCTTGGACCTGGGTGGTGGCAGCCTTTCCAGGTTTTTCCTCTTCCCAGGATGATGGTCCTGTTTTCCTCAGCCTCTGATGGTAAAAGCTATACCTGTAATCGCTCATCTTTCATCTCTGGGGATACACAGGTGAAAATGATACACTTGTGCCATCAGAGAACTCGCTGTCCAATGTAGCGACAGGCCAGCAAGTCAGAAAGGCGGCCTAACGTGATGAGAACTGCAGCACCAGGCAGCACCATAGGTCATGGAAATACAGTCAACAGGCAGCGAAAGCCCACCTCTTGGGTCCAGTGCAGAGCTGAGCTGAGTCTTGAGGGATGCCATGGTTTCAGAATTCTCGGGCTCTGATTCAATTACTGGTTAACCCATTTGTTAATTCAGTCAACATTTACTGAGATCCCGCCAGCCTCCAGGGACACAGCGGTCACCAAGGCAACTTAGATTCTGGAGCAAGTGTAGTAGCAGGGGAGGCACGCAGTGGGCAAAGTCGAACCAGTGACAAGATGAGTGCTGGACTTGCTGTGTCTGAGCTGACAAGTACACAGTTGGGTAGATGGGTCTGAGTCTCACTAGATCAGAGCCATCACAAGTTATGGCCTGTGTGTACATGGGCTCCACTTGGATAGTTAATGATTTTTAGTTTAGAATTAGCAATTCCCAGAGGCATCAGGTCCATTAAGGGACCTAAAGGATGTCCAAGCAGGAAAGGAAGGCAGCGTGTCTAGAAGAATCCCCAGGAGCCAGGGTACAGTGGAGCGAGCTATTATGCTAATAAATTTTACACATGCCAACACACGGAGAGGGAGCCACGGTGGTTTATATCCTTCATTTTTTCCACGTGAGACAAAATGTTTCTGCCACGTGGACATTTCCACCAAAAGCAGCATGTGATGCTGCCAGGCGCTCCCAAATTCTTCATCTGATTTGCAGCCTCGGAAGCCCCGCTGGTCTGTATACAGCCTGCAACACATTTACGGGTACAGATAAGCTAAGCATCGTTACACATATCAGAGGAATTAACATTGCTCTACAGATCTATATGTTGCAATTTCTCATCCGTTTCATTTGAGCTTGCAAACGGGTTTCTTTTCTAGCCATCAATCTGTGTGACCTGCCAAGCTCTACAGATAGCAAAGGCCCCTGAGAAGAACTGCGTTGGCCCGAGAGCAGCCACTCCACCTTCCTTCCCTCTGGGACCAAGACACACAGCCTCTTCTGCTCCTGGGAGAGCCGTGGGGCTGCTCACCTGAGTTCAAATCCAGCTGAGCCACTTCCTAGTCATACAACCTTGATCGTGTCGTTCAGCTCCTCTTGGTTTTGCCGTGTGGCGTCTGGTGTAACTTTACAGCAGCTGCATAAGGTCAAAATTAGGACGTATTACCGTTTATAGGTGAGGACACAGAGCTCCCATTCGGTGACAGAGGACTTCAGGCCTGTGATCGCTTTCCAGAGCCCTCTCCCCCCAGAGCAGGCTTTGAAGGTCTGTTTCCAACAAAGTCGACCACCAGTTGGGTTTTGCAATTGTTTTAAGAAGGTGAGAGATGGAGAGCTCAGAATCTTGTTCCAGAACTGTGTAGAGAAGCTGTTACTTGTTGCACAGCCCAGACGTCCCCGTCTTGTGGCGACTGTCACATATCCATTTCACAAAGCAGGCAGCAGGGGAACAAATGCTTGGGCTTGTGAAACTCCAGCACCTCCCCCAGGTGGGAGCCTGCAAATCCAAGACACATTTTTGCATCTCAGCTGTGCCACCAAAGAACTTTTCCTTTCCTCCCTGACTCTAAAGCCCCTCCTCCCTCTTCTTGTTCTTCAGAGCATTTTGCTGATTCATCTTTCAGGAACCCACCACCACCACCACCACCACCACCTCCCTCCTCTTGTGTTTACTGCTGTGTCCACTTCTCCCCTTTCCTGCACCATGAGCCCCTGGGGGCCGGGACTGCACGTAGCGTGGTCTCGTTGAATCCGGATGCTCAGAGTTTGCAGAATGGTTTATAAGTCTAGATATGGTGGGAGGAAAGAATTCAGGGGACTGTTAACAGACAAATGGACAGTATTATCATTAGTTAGTGTGTTTATTCTCACATCCACAGTTGTGTGTTGCATTTGGAAACTGGCTCCAGCATCACTTGCCCTGGAGGGGCCTTGATGGTTAGGACCCGGGCCCTTTCTGCAGCCACGGGTTCCTGCAGCCACGGGTGTGTCCAACTTCCCCATCACGTTCTGTACAGTTTTCAGAACACCTCACGCACTCTTCTCTTTGCTGCTGTTTCTGCCTGGAACGCCCTACCTCCCTTGATCCACTTCTGGGCTGGTCTCAGTCACTACCTTCCCAAGAAGCCCTTCCCTATAGCCCCTCTGCGCTCATGCCCCTGTCTGCTCAGTACTAGATTAGCTGCATTCCTCTGTTGCCCTCAAAGCCCCCGCAAAGCACTTGGGGTAACCCCCACTACACAGTGGCCCATCTGTTTGCCTGCATCTTCCCAAAGCTTGTGGCTTCTCCAAGGACACGAAGCTCTCATTCATCTTTTTTGTTCCCACTGCCTAGCTTGGTGCCTGGCACGTAGGTAATATGGATTGAACGAATGAATGAGTAAACAAATGAACACTTTCTTGCCGGTGCGCACACGTACGCACATACACACATAATAGCAGCTAACGTTTGTTTTTCCTACACCATCATATTTAATCCCCCCCCAACCCCATGAGACATTGGTACCATTTTACAGACCAGGAAATTGAGGCTTACAGATGGAAAGGAAAGGCATTTGAACCGTGGAGGGCCTCAGTGTCTGTCTTCTTAACCACGACATTGTGCTGCATCTTCGGGCAATAAACAAACTCTCTTAAAGAAAAAGTGGTGTCAGCAAGGTGCTAAGTGACTTTTCAACAGCGGGTACTAAAACTGCGACTGTGGCTGCAGACGTGTCCTAAAGCAATGAGTCTTCTAGGCAAGGGTCCAGCTAAAAAGGGAGGGAAGGACAGCTTCCTGCAAGCATTGGCGTTTCCTGACCCTCTGATGGACTTCCCAGCGGGGATGAGTGTCACTGTACCAGCAGCTTAAAACCTGAAGGGAGAGCCCACCTTTGATCACTGAGTGAGCAGAGAAGTCAAAAGCTGAGCGCTCTTGTCTCTGCGCCCTTCATGCTGACTGCCAAGTGGCCTCTTCCTGTCCCAGAAAAGATAGTAGCACCAGGTGACAGCGGGTGATGGCTGAGCTGGCAAGGTGGGGGTGGGCCTTCAGGCTTGGAATCTTAAAAACCGCGCCCAGAATATGGAGTACAGCTGATGACTTCCAAAGCACTTGCACAGACCTCCCACTTGGCCCCCATAGTACGGCTGATAACGTGCGTGTCGTTACCAATCTCCATGCCACCCATGGGGACACGGAGCTCTGGGGGATTAAACCGTGCACCCAGGTTCCTGCAGCTGTGAAGGATGCGGCTGGGACCAGACTTGGGTCTGAGACTCCCAAACCCGAACTCTTTTCCTCTGTTCCTCTATTTCCCACAAAGAGCCACTCAACTATTAATGAACCAACCAAGAAGGAAAAAGGGATCGGTCTGGGGTGGATGGAACAAAAGCCTTTACTGTGTTGGAGAGACTTCCACTCTTAATGTCCACTTTCTTCCTCTTCAAAAGAGGAAATGCAGAGCCTGACTCTAGAGGACCTTCATTTCTAGGGGAAATGAAATCTGCCTGGGTTGGTACCTTCCCCACGTCTCTCCCCACCCACACCCCTAATGCCATCCATCACCGGGTTCTGCTGACTTTAGCGCCTAAATATCTCTCCCTCCCGCTCATGGTCTGTCCTGTACTCCAGTCTGCCCTCCCCCTCCAGGCTGTCATCCACACTGGGATGTGTTCAGAATGCGTCTGATCCTGATAGATAGCGGCCGAGCCCTTCACGTGGCCACCAGCCCCGTGAGATTCTGCCCCTCCAGCCTCTTCTCACACCTGCCGCCCTGTTCCCACCATACCAGTCTCACCTTGCTGGCCTCTTTTTAGTCCTTCATATTCCCCAGGCTCAATGGACTTTGCATTTGCTGTTCCCACCCCTGGAATTCTGATCCCATCTTCAGACATCAGCTCACACATCATTTCCCCAAGGACATTTCCCTGACCTCCTGATGGCAACCCCTCCACGGCATGTTGCTCTCTGTGTCATGGTCAGAATGTGACCTCTGTAGGAGTGATCACTTTCTCCATAAGCTCCATGAGGTCAGGGACCACATCCGGCTTTGCCATGCCCTTGTACATGGCCGATGCTCAGTGCACATCTGATAAATGGGGGGATGCATGGATCGTTGGGCAGGCGCTGCCCAGCCCAGCACGGTTTGCTGCTTTCCCTAAAGCCGTCCTCGCACACAGCCCCTCCCAGCGTTCTGACCTGTGTTTGACCCACCCGCAGACACTGGCTTAGCAGGAGCTCCACCTGTGTCGAGTGTCACGGCTGGCTCCCAGGTGACTTACCTGTGTGGGAAGGAAGATCTGCTCCTGGTGCTTCAGCCACCAAAGCAGAGGGTCTGCCAGCCCAGTGGCTCAGGCTGACCTGCACTGTGCCTTTGGGTGCGTGTCTTTACTTGCCCGTCTTCCTAGCGGGCGTCTTGCTGCTTGGGCAGGGTGCATACTCGCCCCCCACCTCTGTGCCACCCACTGTTCCCATGGGGGTCCCACGTGCGTCGGCCTGGCCGTGGGACCCAGCTCATGACTCCAGCTTCTGCATCTCTGCCAGGCCACCTACATCGTCTGCCAGCCAGCAGTCGGTTTCTGCTACATCTTTCTTAATTAAGGGCCTGTTGCCTTTCAGCATAGTGTTATTGTGAGCAGCCTGGTGATCTGAGAGTCCTTGTTCTGCAGGCCAAACGGCTGAGTTTTTTATCATGCGATTCATCTTCAGAACTGTGCTTTCCCCTCGTGTGGGTTTCCTGTTAAAGTCTTCTTTCTTGATTCTGTGGCCAAGGAAACCATCTGCCTTCCCAACCACTTGGAATTCTATGCCAAGCTGTGGTTCAGAGGCTGCCACGTCACAGGTGTCATTTTTACAGGTCCCCAGGGTCCAGACTGGTCAGTGGTTTCATCGTGTTCGTATCAGTGTCGATGGAGGATGCGCTGGGGGTTATATCCGTGCATCAGTCATGACTCCCCATCTCAAGTTATTTCAGCAAAGCGCCTGAGATGAACATAGGTGAGGGCACCTAGCACGATGCTGCCTGGCACACTGTGGATGCTCCTTGTGGTTTTGGAAGGAAGGGAGGGAGGGAGGGAAAAAGGGAGGAAGGAAGGAAGGGAGGAAGGGAGGAAGGAAGGAGGGAAAAAACTAGAAGACAGCATTTCCCAATGGGAGTTCCTTGGAACGTGAGTCCTCTGAGATGCTCAGAGAAAAACAGATCAACAAAAATAACCGGGAGTAGTGGTTACATGTCCAAATAAGCTGGGAAACCATATGTATACTGTGACGCTCTTGGAGAGTCGTAGAATATGTTTGTGTTAAAGGCTCTGAGAAGGCCAGCTCTAAGGAAAGCTGTCTGGCTTTGCTTTAGTTTATATTTCTCAGACTTATGGGATCCCAGGACTCTTTTATTCATGCTGACTCTTCCGGCACTTATGATGTGTTGCTATGATACAGGATAGAAGGTGGCGAGGATTATGGGAGGTTCAAAGGGATATAGTGAGGACCACAGAGGGAGGATTTGAAGACAGGTGCGTGAAAGATGCAGCATTTCAGCCTGATCTTGAAGGACGAGCAGGATTCCCATGGATGGAGGGGAGGGCAAAGGCTTCCGGGCTGGGATGCCTGAGATGTGCATGGAAGAGAGACATCTGGTTTTGGGAAGAGGATTTAGGGAAGGTCATGATAGAAGGCAGGCTGGTCTCAGCTTCCACATCCAGCAGAGTTCCTGGTATCCAAAGCTGCCCAGTAAGTCTTTGGTAAAATTATGAATGAATTATTGAGGGCCTTCTCATTGCCCTTCTAACGAGACTGGACTTTATTTTATGAGCCATTGTTTCCCAACTAGGGATTTGAGTCAGCACTGCATGTGGGCTTTCTTGAAACACACATATTCAGGGGCCGCATCCCTACAAATTATGATTCTCTGAGTCTGTGGTGGGGAAGGGGGATGGGGGAGAGGTGACCCAGGCATCTGGGTGTCTTTAAAGCTCCCCAGAAGATTCTAAGTGAGCTCCCAGGAGAAAACAAATGTCAGAGCTGGTGGGGGTCCCTTGAGGGGTCTCCACCAGGGGCTAATTTCTCTGGCAGTTGCATATCAGATAAAATGGGGGAGGTGACCCGCTGATGAAATAAGCTTGGGACAGTCTGTGACATGACTCTTGGAGGTTGACGTTAGCATATTGAAGGCTCTGAGAAGACCTGCTGTAAACCCAGCACTTCCGAAAGTAGCATTAGGAAGCCTAGGTTTAGAGATGGGCACGTACGTCAGCTTGGGTGCTTGACTTCACCGTTTCTTTTCTGCACACTGCTGTTTCTCTTTCCAGACTTCCCAGGAATGAATTCTCCCATCGTTAGCATTTTTGTGAATGTCAGACGCAGTGAGCCTGGCCACCGCTGAGGTGGGGCGCCCTGCTCCCAGAGAAGGTTCTAGGGGCTGGCATGAAGTTATAAAAGTGGCCGTTCGCTTACGAAAGACTCTTGATTTCCTTAGTCATTTTCTGTCTGCGGCCAACATGGAAAGATGCAATATTGGGGTCTGAATAAGAGCCTGCTGCTTCCCAAGCTCCTTCCTCCACCTCTGAAATCATGTGGGGATCATGTTTCTGACTTCACACTGCTGATGCCAGGAAATGACTGGGATGACCCCAGTTTAGAGCAGCAGCTTGCAGATGCTAGACATGCCTCTGTGGACACTTAGTTCTTGCTTTAAACTGGCTAGTGGGCAACCACACTGCTCCTCCTTGGTGGCTGTAAGGAGGTGGTGACTTTTCAAGAGTCGGTGGAATTGATGGGCTCTGGGTTGTCCTAACCGATCCACACCCATCTGACACTTGGATTTCGCTGTAGATGCTCATTTCCTGTGCTGATGGCTTCTTGTTTGTTCTTTCAAACCATGACCTTCTCCATACAAGGGAGGTGTTACTGTCTGCCTATTATTACCTTACTGAAGATGGGCAGACAGAAGCCTGGTAGTTACTGCTTTCAAAGTTAGCCGTGAGAGGGTGCTAGAAGCTCCCCTGGATGCCCCGGGCAGAGATTGGGGGATGGGCTCCTCTATAGTGATGAGGCCACAGGGGGCCCAAGGCTGCTGGTCTGGGGCCAAGTTCATGGTAGGCGCTCGCTTCCGGGAGGCACCACGGGCCTTCCCTCCCACTGGGATTTCCTTCACCCCTACCTACTCAAGGGATGGTTTGGGCACCTCCAGAATCAGTGATGGAAATGACCGTATTAGCTAATTATTCCCACTTTCCTCACAGCCCATGAACCTGCGGAACATCTCGAATGGTGTGATCATAAATTGGTCTCTGTTTCTACAGCTAATGTTCCTTAAGAGACTATGACAGTTACCTTTCAAGGCTATGCGATTCATTTGTTTCTTTATTGGATTCTTTAATCTACCTTGCATGTATTAAGCATCTGCTCTTACCAGGCACAATGCCCATGTCTGGGGCTGGAGCTGCTCCATCTCTGCTCTACCTGAGAGCACCTGGCTCCTCCTATGAGACAGACGGGAGGACCCAGACAAGGGCGTCCAGTGGGGTCGGTGGTGCCAGGATGACAGCCTGCCCTGGGCATGTGGGAACCAACTTGGTGGCTGGTGAACATTCACGCTACCCCATGAAACTTCGTTTTTCCCAGGATCCGCTCTACCTTGGCTTCACTCTTGTGCCTCCATGATGGTGTGTTTTTCCACTCCATTATTTCTTCCTTCCTCTTTCATTTTTTTTTTTTTTTTTTTTGGTCATGACTTGAATACTGTTATTTATCTCACCCAGATCCCTCCCACCTCTGTTCTCTTCTGGTCATGGGTCTCCTATGTTGGGAAGCACTTCATGGTGGCTCACCTTTCAGGAAAGTACTTTTCTGTTGACTCGAGGCCCCACCCAGAAACCTGAAGATTTAGAGATGAGTCCCAGAGTGCAGGCAGAACTGAGTTCAAATCGACCCTCCTTCGCTTCTCTGTTTTGTATTCTGGGATGCGGACTGTTGGGTTTCAGCCTCTCAAGGGAGCCTTGGTTTCCTTGGGTCTAAAATGAGGATGGTAGGACCACCCCCTGTTGTAATAGTTGTGAGAGTTAAAAATGAGAAACCTTGCCACGGTGCCCATCCAACACTGGTTGCGAGGCAGGCTTTGGCGGTCATTGTCATGATTCCTGAGCAGTTGCATAGACTGGCTCCATCTCCCATCTTGGGAGATGTTAACCATGCTGTATTGACAGAAGTGTTATTAAAGACAAAGAAACAAGGCCAACTTCAGTAGAGAGACTGAAGGCAGAGAGATCTGAGGGTCAAGGGGAGTATAACTGAGCCCCACATTGAGCACTTCCCAGAGTACCTCCAATTCCCAGGAAGGGCAGTGGACAAGGACTTGTGCCTCCTGACCCCCTGACCTGCTGAACAGCCCCCTGCAGAAGGGGGATCTTCTTGGAAAGCCCTTGGCTCCCAGGAGCTCAGTTCATCTGCTCCAGTCTCTTCCCCACTCTACTCATCACATCTGATCACATAGGCATTCCTGTAGGAAGCCTGATGTCCTCCTCCCAGCCCAAGGGCTCTCTCCCTAACATAGCCAAGGATTACTTCTATTATATTGATTACTATTAATCCTATCGGACTCTTTTTTACTGAAGTATGGTTGACTTACAATATTGTGTTAGTTTCAGGTGTACGGAAAAGTGATTGTTATGCGCATATATATATGTGTGTGTATATATATATTTTTTTTTTTTTCTATTCTTTTCCATTATAGTTTATTACAGGATACTGAATACAGTTCCCTGTGCTATACAGTAAATCTTTGCCGTTAATCCCATCAGACTCTTACCTGTATTCTAGACTAGAAGCCCTGGGCCACATGCTTTACATGCAGTGGGTCTCATTTCATGTTTGTGGCAATCCATGGGATGGAGTCATGTGCTCTGGTCAGTCTTGAAGCCAGAATTCAAATCCCAATGACCTGGCTCCTTAGACCAGGTTCTTAGCCATTATTTTATACAACCTTATTCAGTGAAATCTTTTCTGTGGTACAGGGCTCTTCTGTAGGCTCTCCAATCCTTTCTTTCATTCCTCTGTCCCCCTCCCTTCCTCTCCTACTTCTCTGCCTTCAAACGACATGGACTAAGCCCTTAATCATGTCAGATCTGTTCATTTTCCCTAACCCCAGTGGGAATGTTTTATTATTCTTCATTCTAAGAATTAAGCCACAGCTTGATTACCAGGGGCAGCCTGCATGCTTAGTCCTCAAGCCAACAACAGCACCCCTCAGAACCCAGAGCAGAACAGCACAATGGTTATAAGCACACTGTGTGGCAGCAGGTGCCAGGGTGTGAGTTCCTGCTTTGCTTCCTTAACCATGGGGCCACTGTCTGCCTCCGTCTTCTCATCTGTAAATGGAGGATTTTAATCATCCCAGGAACACAGTTTGTTGTGAGCATAATGCGAGTGGATGTGTAAGCAGTTAGAATGGTACTTGGCCCACAGGAAATGCTCTGTCAAGGTTAATGCTCACAACTTCTCTAAACCTGCCTTTCTCCCTCTTGGAGAACCCATAATTTTCCAAGAAACTCCATCCTACAGGACTGCCTTCCAAAGACTAGCAGTAGCAAACTTGTTTTCCCTGGAGATCACACCCAACTTTGTACCATTCCGCTAGTAGCAGCACCGTGCTCCTGATGAGAGGTGAAAAGGTTTCCCTAGCTGTGAGGCTGCATGGTACAAGCCCGCCTGCCTCCTACCCCAGCTCCCAACTTCTGAGGCTAAATCAGAAGGTGAGAGGCAAATAGCTCTGGGAGACTGTAGGTGTTTGGTAGCCTGGTGTGGCCTTGGTTCACCAATTTCTATCTGTCTGGGCCACCTCATTAGCTACTGCCACCTTGGAAAGTTAGCATTTTATGGGCTTAACAATCCATTTGCATGAAAAAGCTTGGAACACTGGGATAGCCAGCCCTAGGGTCAAGCTAATTAATACCCGTTTTCAAACTGGGGCTTTGGAGGGTAGATTGAACCTTTGGAAAGGAATCTTCTTTGACAGTACTACAAGTCACTGCAATAAAACCCAGGATAGGAGGAAGAAACTGGGAGGAAAATAGCTGAACACAAGAGGAAGCTGTCATTTCTGGAGGCGAATCGGCTGGGTATAGGCGGAAAAAAGAATGCTCTTCATGCAGATGAGGCCCACTGAGTCTTCCCTGGGCCTTCAGTCAGATAATCCTCAAACCTAATGATTTTCACATCTAATCCAAGGCAAAATTAGTCATTAGATATTCAAACAAAAGCAGGCAGGCTCCTATCTTGACAAGGAATCCTTCCAACTGAAATGGACTTATCTCTGGAATAATTAAAATGCTTGCTGAAGTATGAAAATGTTCCATCAGCTGGAGTTGCCTTTGTTGAGAAGTGCCCTCGTCATCCCCAAATAAACCACGATGGCCATGATCAAGGACAAGGAGGTACCGAGGCCCAAACAGTTAATGTGATCAAACTCAACTCCTCATTGGCATCATTTCTGAGCCAGAGAACATAGTTCCTAATTGGAGGATGCTGGCGGTGTCAGCTCAGCAGCAGTTTTATTTGCAAGCAGGTGTGGCTGTGGTGCTTTCTCCTACTGAAGTCCCCAGATCTAAAGAGTCTGCACTGTAACAAAGTAAATGAAGCCTACAATAAAAGTATGGTACAGGATGGTTTTCCTAGAATGTCCCCAACGTGCTGACTGTTTGTCAACAGTGTTTCCAAAGTTTAGACATCTTAACGCCAAAAGACTACAATGATGGGGCAACAGTGTTATTACCCGCCAAAACATGAATAGCTGGGGGCTCTCAAATTCATTTATTACAAGGAAGTGCTGTGGTTGCCCATGTAAACCATACCACTCTCTGCGAAGCTTGGTGTTTTGTGACATAATCAGCCAGCCCCTTGTCACAGGTACATTACACCATCACAATGTGCCAAACACTATAGCAAATCAGCCTTCACTCATTGGCGGTGATTTATGACGATGGAGTCTTAACATCCAAGGGGTTTTTGTTTATGAAGACAAATACTTCATTACCTTCTGTTTATGCCCAATGTAGTCATCTTCTATATTTGTCAAACAGTACACATTTTTGAACATTACACAGTCAACATTCCTCTAAATATTTTTACAATACTTAATAATGTGAATTTAACAAAGGAAAATTTTCCAACATTTAAACATAGATTTTTTTTAATTTATTTATTTATTTTTAAATTTATTACTTATTTTACTTATTTTATTTTAGGCTGCATTGGGTCTTCGTTCCTGTGCGCGGGCTTTCTCTAGCTGTGGCAAGCAGGGGCTACTCCTTGTTGCGGTGTGCAGGCTTCTCATCACGGTGGCTTCTCTTGTTGCGGAGCACGGGCTCTAGGCGCACGGGCTTCAGTAGTTGTGGCACACGGGCTTAGTTGCTCCGCAGCATGTGGGATCTTCCCGGACCAGGGCTCGAACCCATGTCCCCTGCATTGGCAGGCGGATTTTTAACCCCTGCGCCAGCAGGGAAGCCCCTAAGCATAGATTTTAAGTGTAACCTCTTCTAGACAAATATTTGAGATAACATTTCTAAAAAAGTCAGATTATTATAAATGCTCGAAACCCTGTAAAAAATGAACAGAACACACGCATAAAGGCCAGTCCCTTGCAATAAAGCAGGTATAAATATATAAATACCATAGATTTAAAGTTGTTTTCTCACCATCTTTATTCTTATTTACCATTTTTAAAGTTTTTGTTTTATTTTGTGCATGTGTGCACACGCATTTATTTAATCCAAGAGTTACCTTCCTAAGATTTTAGTAGTTTAACGAGAAACCACCATGGAACCGCTGAGGCCACCAGCTCTGATTATTGTCTGGTTGTTTCTCGGTTGGGATGCAGAATCAGATTGCTCAGCCCACAGTGATTCTGAGCCTCCAATCATCTGGCTCAGTCCATTCCCATAGCTAAGTTCCTTTTAGTACGTCAAAGGATCCTTAAGTCTTATATAGAGATTTTCATTTTTGAAACTTGGTATCTTTCCCAGAAATGATAAATTTTATGTTGTGTGTATCTGCCAGTTCCTGACCCATTGTTCTGTTATTTTGATTTATTGAGCTTGTCTGTTAACGTTATTAAAAACTTATGTATCTCCTATTATTATTTTATTCTAATTAGTTGGGCCATTTAGAGGTTTCATCTCCTAGGAAATGAGATTGAGCCTGTGTAATTAGCTCTCTTCTTTAGGACAGCTGGCTAATTCATTACCTTGGAATGCAGTGTTAGACATTGCTCACCTGTTTATTTTGTATGACCATGGGCACTGATTGGTTTTTCCTAGACTTGGAATAGTACTTGCTACATCTGGGACTCTGTTTTATCTTTTTCTATTTACACAGGTGGAAGGAAACAAGTACATCACATGCCAAATGTTCCACATTATTATGAGTACAGCAGAACAGAGGTCCCCTAACTTATCACTGCTACACCACTTTTACACATTTTTGCCTATTTCCTTACCACCTGTACCGTCATTTACATAACTTTCTCTTTAAATAACTTCAAATCTACTTGTTTTATTTAACCTAGCATCATCTTAAGCTATGGTAGCCATGAAACCATGCATTTGATGTATCAGTTTTCTTTTAGTTAACTTTTTTTTTTTTTTTTTTTACTAAGTGCACATCAAAATAATGGCATAAGTATTGAAATGATGGGGTTGTCCTGATACCCCCAGACCCCTTGCCTACTGCCAGGATATGTCATCACTCCATAGCTGAGGAGATCTGGTCAAAGACCATGTACAAAGGATTCTAATGGCTGGAAAGAGCCAAATAATGTGATTACATTCAAAGGATTTTAAGAAACCCAAATCTCTCATTTGTAAAAGCACCAAATTAAAAGGAAATCTGAGTGGTTTATGAAACCACCTACTTTAGGAAAAACAGAGTATAATAAAATAAGATTGAAATGCGTCACCTCAACAAAACCTGCTTTGGCTCCATTGGTAATTAAAGCAGTACACAAGCCACAAAGCACTTTTGCCCACCGTCAACTCTCATCTGAGCCCTGAGCATCAGGACTGGGTGGGCAGCAGCTTCTAGGTTGCCTTGGGTGTTGAGGAAAGACCACCTGAGGAATAAGGAAGAGATGGAGCAAAGATCTGGGTTCAGAGCATTTAATGGAGGGAAGAGCCCTGGTGCAAAGAGCTGGGTGGGGAGGACCAGGTGCCGGTGGGGCTGGAGCAGAGGGAGGATGGAGAGTGATCAGAAGTGTGATCGGATAGCCAAGGGGCAGACTGTGGGCCATCGTACCAAGTGTGGATTTTGGCCATTGTGGAGTTTGAGTAGGAAGCTGATTTGACCTGATCCCATTGACTACTGCATAGGGGAGGATTATATTGGATCAAGAGTGAAAACCAAGACCCTAGTCTTCCCCAAGTGAAAGCTCATGGAAGCTTGGCCAGGCGAATGTGGTTGTGAGAAGGAAGGGGGCTGGGTGGGTGGAGGCTGGATTATATATGTATTGTGTGTGCGTGTGTATGTGTGTATGCATATACATACACTATCATTTCTTTCTTGAAACTGTTAAAATGAAATATATTTTCTTAAAAGAATAGATACATGTATATGTATACATGAATCACTTTGCTGTACACCTGAAACTAACACAACATTGTTGATCAACTATATTTCAATATAAAATAAAAAAAAAACAAGTTGCTGAAAAAAAAGATTAAATATATTTTCTTAACACACACCATTATAAATATTCATCACAGGTATATTGATAATATATACTTAGATGTATTAATATAATTAATACATTTCTACTTATAATACAATTAAGTTATATTTTCCCTTTTGAGAAACAAACCCCAAACTCCTCTTTTTTTTGGATGGAAATAACTTGTGATGGCTTATAAAATAGTGTTTCAAGTGTGCTGTAAAAAAAAAAGAAAAGTCATGGTGTAGTTTCTCCTGCTTTAGTAGTTGTCAGTTTAGTTGACAAGATATCAGCATATAGTTTGAAACCAGAGTTTTCACAGTTATGGCTGACTTAACAGGTTATAGGCTTTGGCCTGAGCAACCAGGTGATTCCTGATGCTGTTTACTGAGATGGGTCAAAGTGGGGCCTTGGGGACAGAAGGCCTGGGAGTGCAGTGTGTGACCTTGGTCCTCTGCTTCTCTCCCTGCAGTGATCCCGAAGGTCACAAAGCACCTGCTCTCAAACCCTGTGTTTACCTGCATCATCCTGGCCGCCTGCATGGAGATTGCAGTGGTGGCTGGCTTCGCTGCCTTCTTGGGGAAGTATCTGGAGCAGCAATTTAACCTCACCACCTCTTCTGCCAACCAGCTGCTCGGTGAGTCTGTTCCTCAGCCTCCCAGGAGGGTGGAGAGAGGCCGTCACTGCTTGTAATACTATAAGAATTGACTGAGACCCGCCAAACAGCCCAGACTGTGCTGCCCCTGCAGAAGCATATACATGTGGTCAGTGTGCAGAAGAATTTCAAAGGATTTTCTTGGAGTAAGATTTACTTGCCTGAGACAATTGCTAAAAGTACATGATAATAAAGAGCTAAAATGTAAAGTGTGCATAGGAAGCATTGTGACAGGCCAGGAAGTCTATAAATCAGTGTGAACTGGAGAATTGTGGGGAAGATGTGAGGAATGAAGAGGGGAATCAAGGTGGATCTTGAAAGTTTAGCAGGCTTTGGTCAAGAACATAAAAAAGCAAGGATATTCTTGGCAGCATAAAACCCACGGTCAGCAAATATAGAGGTTGGAAGCCATATGCTCCCCTCTATCCCTGTGCCCATGGCTGATGTAATTAATGGATCATGACACTCCTTCTCCCCAAGCTCAAGCGTGATCTTACCAGTCTTCTCAGCAGTAGACTACAGGAATCTGCTTCCAGTCCTTTGGAGCTGACATGCTAAAGAAAACCCGTTTGCCCTCATGAGAAGGAGCATTCCTTATACGCAGTAGGGAAAGTGGTCTCATGGCGGAGGAAGGAGAATGAAGGGTCAAGAATGACTTCCAGGTTTCTGGCTCAGACAAAGGGTGGTACCATTTGTGAAACCTGGAAATAGCAGAAAAGAATCAGATCTGTAGGGAAGGTTGTGAGTTCAGAGTTGAAGTTGCTGAGTGTGAGATGGCCGTGGTATATCTACATGATGTCCTGTGCATGGTTGAGGGCTGAAGAAGAAGATGTGGGTTGCATCCGTTTGTGCATGGTAGTTGAGGACACAGGAGTGGAATTTGCAGAAGGAAAATGTGTAGAATTAGAATAGAGGGGGTGAAACACTGCCCATAGGAAATACAGGAGGCCATAGAGAAGTTCAAGAAGCAACACCTGAGAGAAATCCGTGGATCACGGGAGTCAAGGAAGAGATGATACCAAGAAGGAAGCTGTCAGCAGCATGAGTGCCCACGCGTGATGCGGCCTCACATGTCTCTGGTCCTTTCAACAGCCAGGACGTCTTTCAGCCTGTGTCAGGGCTGTGTCCATGAAACAGCAGCAGGGGAGCAGCCCACAAGAGGGAAGGAATAGCCAGTGACTGCAGGACACTTTCCAGAGCTTAGTGGTGGAGGGACGGAGAGAAGACATGGTGGGCAGTGTGTATTGCAGTCAAGGGATTGGAGTAGTGACGGTGCTGTTGCTAAGAGACAGTTGCTATTGTGACAGGAAGGACTTGAGCAGGTGTCTAAGCAGAGGGGAAAGAACCAGCAGAGGCAATGTGCAGAAAAGAGAGGGAGTATAGTAGACAGCCTTTGACAGAAGAGCTCATCTGTTCTGAAAGTGCAGAGAAGGAGAGAGACACAAGGATGGTCCCTGAGAATGTGACAAGTCCGGCCTGGCAGTCGAGAGGGCTCCAGCCCCGTGGAATTATCTTCTCTGTTAAGTAGAAGTAGATCATGTCCTGAGAGAAGTGGGCGAGGTGATATTTTCTGATCTTCTCCTTAGCATTTCCTTCACAAAATGGCCAATAAACCCATGTAAAGGTGCTGACCCCTCATGAGTCATCCGGAAAACACATACGAACACCACGATGAAATACTAGTCCATGTCTGCCAGACTGATAGTACCAAGTGTTGGCGAGGACGTGGAGCCACTGGAACTCTCATACACTGCTGGTGGGAGTGCACAATTGTACAAGCGCTTTGGAAAACTGTTTGGCAGTACCCATGAAAGCTAAAAGCATATGCTTACGCTGGGATCCAAGCATTCCACTTCTGGGCATAAATCCAACAGAAGTGAGTGTTTAGGTCCACTCATTTATATATGCGTAGGTACAGTATCCAAAACAGCTTTATACATAACAGCCCCGAACTGGAAACAACCCAAATATCTATCGATACTAGAATGGGTAAATAAATGATAGAATATTCATACAGTGAACTGTCATACAGCATGAGAAAGCAAGAGCTTGGATACATGCCTCCGTGTGGATGGATCTGACAGAGTTGAAAGACGTCAGACACAAAAGAGTACATATTTATGAGTTAAAAAGAAGAAAAGTTAATTAAAGTGATGGAGGCCAGAATGATAGTTACCCTTGAGGGTGGAGGGAATGGGGGCACCAGGGAGCCCCTGGGGCTGCTGGAAATGTTTTAATACAGGGGTGTATAAAGGGGCAAAAATTCATCAGTGTTCCCTTAAGCTTATGCACGTCACAGGACGTAAGGTATCAAGTTAAAAAAAATTAAAACCCTACCAGCAATGATGTGGCCAGATCCCAGCACCTCTCCCTGGGAGCTGCTAGGGCAGCACAAGCCTTGTTGTTTTTCTTTTTTACTAATAACTCTCTACCGTCCGCTATTTTATAAGTATTTCTTCCAAGAGGTATTAGCAAGATGCAGTCAGCCCTTTAGTACCTGTCTGACAGAGATAGGGTAAAATGTGTCTCTCTATAATTAAAGTTATAACTTCTTCATTACACCTACAATCTCTCAGGTTTTGCCCTCCAGCACCCAAAGAGTTTATCTCTCACTTCCTGATTTCTTTGCAGCAGCTCCTTACATTTTGATTACATTTGCTTCAGAGTTGGGGCTCTGTTCTATTTCAGGACAGATTTCCAAAGTTTTCTATCAACAAACGAGTCAGTAGTCTTCAGGGCAGAAGGTCAAAAACAATCTCGCCTTCCTGCATCTGTTTCTGTCCCAGGGACTCTGTCTGTTAGAGCACTTGCACAGGGAGACCCTCTCCCGCCATGTGGAGAAGCAGCCTGGTGGCCCATCTGTCGGTCCGTCCATCCGGCTGGCAGCCCAGGCAGGCAGGACACGTGCCCTCTCCCTGTGCCCTACCCATAGCATCAGTCTGTTAGCGTGGACTCTGGAAGGCTGGCTGCAGGAGGGGATGGCAGGGGGCCTTTAGGGGACAGAGAGAGGCAGCAGAAGCATAAGGCAAGGCTCGTGTCCAAAAATGCTTCATCAGTAGCCCCCCACACACACACAAACCTAGGGGATGGACCCCTGCAGTCATCCTGGGCCATCAGCGCTGTCTCTGGGCCACCCACGAAGTCATCAGCAGATGGGGCAGAGTTCAGAAAAGAGCAACACAGATGATTAAGGGCTGATGGCATTGATCTATGCGTGAAGATAAAAAGGACTCAATCTGCATAGGTGAAGCTAATGAGGATGGAGTTGGGGGGAAGTTCTGATAGCTGCCCGCAAGCTAAGGCTGCACACACGTCAGGGAGGGAGAGGGCAGGCTGATGATGGCTTGGAGAAAAGGTGCTGAAAGCCTCTTATTGCCATAGTTACCATCCTCACCAGGGGCCGCTCCCTGCTGCCTCTGATGGAAAATGGAACAAAATGCAACCTGCTCTCTGGGCGTGGGCTCTGGCCATCAGTATTCACTCACACAGATCCCATCTGCTCGCTGTTCCGTTCATCTTGAAAATAATCCCCAGGCGCCCACTCTGTGCTGGGCACCGTGCTAGGCACAGGGAGCCGGGACTGAACAGGATGGAACGGTTCTTGTCCTCAGGGAAGCTGCATTTCAGGAGGGGGAGAGAGAACAAGAAACGAGAAATACCTGAGGCAGCTTCAGATACTGGGGAGAGCCATGCCAACAATAAAACAGGGCAAGAAACAGTAGGAAATCCCAAATGGGCTGCAGGACCACTCTAGATGGGGTGGTCTGGGAAGGCCCTCCATAGGGCCCAGCCAAGTAAAGATAGAGGGTAAGAATGTCCTAGAACAGGAAACAGCAAGTGCAGAGACTGGGGGCTTGAACGGATTTGGCCTATTCCAGGGAGAGAGGGGAGGAGGATTGGGCGTAGTTGGGGGAGCGGAGTGGCCTGGGGTTTAGACAGGCAAATAGGATCATCTATACCAGGACGAGAGAGAACCAAGCACAGCTCCTCCAAGAGCATCAAATAATACAGAGATACTATGTTTTTCAAGAAGTGTAACTTGTGCTATTTCCTTTGCAGAGCTCAGCCTCCCTGATTGTTTTTCTCACCAGAATATTAAAATTAATTTGCATTCCTTTAGCACATACCAGCTGATTGATGTAGTCAGTTGACCTAGAGGTCTGTTGATTGGCAAGGAAGAGGCAGCCTAGACTGGAAAATTAGCCATGCACAATCTACACGGTAGATAAATGACACACAGTAATTTAAAGCCGAGTTTAGATGAAGTGAATCAGAACAGAACAAAACCAAACAGGAGATTGGAACGCTAGGATCCTTTGGTCCTCCTAAGATGCCCTGAGTCTCTGAGAATCAGAAATAACAGGTTTATGGTCCTGCTGCCTTGCAGATAGCTCTGTTTATAAGAAAGGGAAAAAAATATATATGCCAATTACTCACCAGGAGCTACGAAACATATTAATTTGATTGATGCTGCTTCCTGAGAGGTCACGGGGCTGGTTAAAACACGGTCTGCACAGGCTGGTGAGTTCTGGGACCTTTGTTTAAACAGCCTCCAGACCCTTCCTTGCCTGAAGAGTGGGAGAAAATCCCCAATTTGATCCCCTTTCCCGCACCACCTGGAAAACGCACAGAGGGCACATCACTGCTCCCTGATACTTTTCTCAAATGCGCGTGCGTGTTCCCAGCTGGTCTGACTGGTCTCTTGGTTGTTCCCACACCAGCTGGGTGTGTTTCCCACGAGGGTTCCCCACTTAGCATGCAAGGTGTATGACTTAGACTCCTAATTATTGAGTTTTTATGTGTCTGTCTTCCCCAGTATTCATGAGTTCCTTGAGGGTAGAAATGAGGCCACTAACAGACGCTTTGGGGCACAGTGGAGCAAGTGGCACCACAGTGGTGTCACAGGGAATCCTGTCCATGCAGGGCTCAGCCTCGGGCCTGGCACCCAGTGTCTGCATTGATTGGCCCCTCTTCCCTGGCTAATGGTCCCTGCCCCTCTGCTCTCCTCCAGGGATGACTGCGATCCCATGTGCCTGTCTGGGCATCTTCCTGGGCGGTCTCCTGGTGAAGAAACTCAGCCTGTCTGCCCTCGGGGCCATTCGGATGGCCATGCTCGTCAACCTGGTGTCCACCGCTTGTTACGTCTCCTTCCTCTTCCTGGGCTGTGACACGGGCCCTGTGGCTGGGGTTACTGTTCCCTATGGAAACACGTAAGTCCCAGAAAGGTCTCGCCACCCCTGCCTGCCCAGGATGCCAGGACCCTCTCTCCTGGGTAGGTTAATGGAGCCAGTTTTGTCCCTAGTGACCATGAGCTGCAAAGTCGATGATGCCTCTGCATCTTCCTCCCAGGGTTGAACAATCTGTGTGAACCTTCTGGGCAGAGAAGGCTGACTTCCACTTAAAGGCTCTCTCCCAGGGCGGCCAAGGGAGCACTGGGGAGACAGTCAGACATTCACTCCACAGAGGACTCAAATGCCAATTTTTGTCATTTGATTTTAGGAATGACGTGAAGATAGAAAATTAAAAATAAGTTTTATTTTCAAATTCAGCTTAAAATAAGAGACTTCAACAATTCCTTTTTTTTTTTTTTTGGCCGCATGCATGGCATGAGGGATCTTAGTTCCCTGACCAGGGATCAAACCTACACCCCCTGCAATGGAAGCATGGAGTCTTAACCACTGAATCACCAGGGAAGTCCTAACAATTCCTTAAACCATCAGAAGCTATCATTAGACTCACATAGTAATTACAGGGTATGAGCCATAGTAGGTATTGATAAGGGTGGGAGGGAGAGGTGGAGGGGAAAAAAGGAGAGAAGAATGGAAAGAAGTTAGCTCTTATAGGACAACTTACTTCCTAGTTATTATCCCAAGACTTTGAACTAAAGTCCAATCAGACTTGCCCTTAGAGGGAATTACAGAGAGTCCTTACATATCCAGCACCAATAGCGGTCCCCCTTTCTACGTGAGACTCTGCAGCTGCCTTGGGAATCCAGTTTGGAGCATCAGGGCTGCAGCGTGGTTGGCCTGCAGGGTACCAGTTCCTCTCCACACCAGTCTCCTCCTCCGAGCAGGCCACCAGGCCTTCTCCTGAAGTTAAGTCAGGAGAAGTAGGGCCGGGCTTATCTGCCACCCTGCGAGGTCAAACAGGCAGAATGGGAGCACACGGCCAGAGGCAGCTTCTGTATATCCATGCACAGTTCAAGCACTGATGGCCCTCCTTCCCTGAACCACGACCACATTGGCGACCATGACCACAGAGGGCAGAGGGCTGTCACTGGGGGGATCCAACAGAAGTTGACCTTTCTCTGATGGGTTCCACGTTTCCTGTCTTTTCCAGCTCATCACCTGGCTCGGCCCTGGACCCCTACTCATCCTGCAATAAAAACTGTGAATGCCAAACGGATTCCTTCACTCCAGTATGTGGAGCAGATGGCATCACCTACCTGTCTGCCTGCTTTGCTGGCTGCAACAGCACGGTATTGGTGATTTTCTGATGGGGTGGGATGGGGCAGGGGACTCAGACAGCTAAAGTAGCTTAAAACCCAAGGGCAAGGGCAAGAGTGGGCAACCACACGTGTCCTCAACTTTGTGTTCCTGCGCTGTGAATTTATCTCAGCCTCTGCCCTGCTCTAGTGGAGGATTCTCCATCGGCAGGATGGGAGGCCTGCCAGGCCATCCAGCTGCTTCTTGCTAAATCAAATAGGTTTCTAAAAAGTGTCTTTGAGCAACTGAAAGTAAAAATTCAAAGGTAGCTCTGTGGAGCCAGAGGAAAAGATTGTGGTTCAAAGAACTCACAAAAGGTATCAATGGAATGGGATGACTCTACAGGTAATGAGCTCCCCATCAACAGAAGTATGTAAAGAAAGGCTAGAAAGCCACTTATCAGGGAAGGCCTCTTCCAAACCTGAGGTTATGTGGCACTAATCCAACCTGTTCTCTGCTCAGTTTCCTTTGCCCTTTTCTTCTTAGCTAGATGCCTCCCACCTTTTTCCATCCTCCCACTATCATTTTTTTTTGGCTCTTTCCTTCTCAGCATGAATTATACAATTTGCTGTCAGCCTGCAGCTTTCCACATTCTCTGCATGAAAACTTGAGGCTAAGGGACTGCCCACCCAGTCCTGCTGATCCCACCTTGCAGGCGTCTCTTGCACCTGCCCTTCTTCTGCATCCACACCACCACTGCCCTGGTGCAGGTCTTCCTCATCTCTTGCTTGGACCAGCATAGTAGTCGCCTCCCTGGCCTCACAACTTAGGATCACCCCCTGCTGGTCTGTCTTCTACACTGAAGCCAGAATGATTTCTGTAATACTGTATAGGACCCTTTCTAATGCTACTGTCAGCTAGAAGATAAGATCTAGGCACTGAATTGGGTTTGTGTGTGTCTTCAGCATGTGTCTTTCCTCCGCCATGCTCTTCAGCTGTGCTTCCTTTCAGTTGGTGGTATTCTGCTTTCCCCCACACAACATGTGTCTTTTTCTACTTCTCCCTCCAATTGGACAACTCCTACTCACCTGTCAATACCCTACTCAAATGCCCCCTGCTCTGTGATACCGGTAATCCCTGCCCTCCTTTATCTTTGGGGTTCTTGACCCTGCAATCTTAGTACCTGTCTCTCCTGGAGGCATTTCTCTTGTTTCACTGCAGTGATCTGTTTTTCATTTGCCCTGACCTGTGAGTTTCCTAAGTGAGAGCTGGCATCCATAAGTGCTCCAGAAATGTCCAGAAGTGTATAGATGGAAAGAAAGATAAGAAGGCTGAGTGGCTGCTTTCAAGGAACTTAGAGTTGAAATCATTTGTTTCCTCTCCTTTCCACATCCCGTATCTTTTGGGAGTAGTGATTTCTCCGAAGGAAGAAAAATTGATCATTTATTTTCATTTCCAAAGGTCTCATTTTTCCTTGCATTTAACATTTAGATTCTTGGCCGGTTACTACCATTTTTCTATAGAGAAAGTAAATCACCTTGGGGGGAGGGGAACTGATGTTTTAAATTAGATGATAAAGCAGTTTCTTCAAGTGAGAGGAAATGAATTTTTAAAAAGAGGTGGGACCTTGAGAATGGTTAAAATAAAAATTCAAGCTATTCTTTTTCATGACAGCAATTTCATTAACATTTTAATGTCCAAAAAGTTATATTATAAATCAGTTTTGGTTACTGTGCTGTTACAAGAATGACATTGACTCAGTATAGGCTAGTGCCCTGAGACCAAAGCAGTCTATTCCAGAGCATTTTCTGACCAAACAATAGTCTAGAAAAATCCATGTCTCCTGATCTTGCATGGACTAGAGTCTTATTGAATAAGAGCCTAATCAGGCCCGGGTTTGCGTCTAGCTGCTGAAACAGCAAGCTGTGGAATGCAATTATCATCAGAGGGCAAGCTTCTCCGCTCCCCTCTGGACATATGGTTTATTCCCCAGACACCTGCCTTTTCTTCACAGTACTGGAGGCCTCATGTTGTCTGCTGGGGTGCAGGCAAAGCAGAGAGGTGATATCCCCCCACAATTACAATCTCTTTCTCAAGAGATTGAGAAAACCCCAGGGCTGGGGTGGGAATAACACTCCACCCCGTGGAGGCAGATCTCTGGAGGCCCTGCCTTCCAGCGGGTGGATGAGGGCTTTGGGGCCACAGAGCCACGTGTATCCTGGAAAGGGGCCTTTGTGATGGTCGAGGCCTAAAAACAACCACAACCATAAAACTTGCAACAGCAGCAAGTTTTTCCGAGAGCCGGTGCGGGCCAGGTGACGGGGCCTTCCACCTGTTCCTCACGGCCCGTGGCAGCTTGGCCCAGAGTCAGAGGAATATCAGTATTTTGAGAAAATGCCAAAACAGTAGATTCGATTCCTGGTATGTTTACTCCCTCCTCCTCTACCTCTTCCTTTCTTGTCTCCAAGCTCCCCCGAAAAACTCTTCCACAGACTACAGTCTTCTTCATCTCTCTTCCCTCTTTCCCTTTTTTGTATTTATTCCTTCTGCATCCAGTGGAGTCCTTTCTCAGTGTCAACGCAACCATTCTTTCACCTGTACCCCCAGCCCCGCATATATTGGGTTGGCCGAAAAGTTCATTCGGTTCGTGACTACATTAAAGTTTTTGGTGAAAATGAAAAATGTCTTTACTTAAAACCGAATGAACTTTTTGGCCAGCCCAGTATCTCACTCACCCTCGTAACAACCTTGGCAAGGAGGTGTTCTACTTATTCCCCGATTACAGATTAGTCCCTTGCCCAAGGTCACACAGAACATGGTGGCGTTGGCGCGGGAACGCAGGGTCTGTCTGACGCCAATCCCAGTGTCTTCCTCTGACCCTGTGACTTCCCTCTTTAGGATCCCTCCCTTTTTTCCACCAGAAAGAAGTTCTCCGTGCGTGCCCCCCACAGTCGGGACATTGTGCTTTCACGATCTGGCCCTGCTGCCTTTCCAGCCTCAACCTCCCCCGCTCTGCCCACCTTCTGAGGAGCCACTAGCTGTGTCAGACTTCTTGGGGTGCCCCCAGAACACCCAGTTCTCTCTTACCTCCAGACCTTTGTCCATGCTGTTTCTTTCATCAGGGTTGGTCTTCCCCTAAGCCCTTCACATCCCTAACACCTCCTTATGCGCAGCTGAGACGCCTCCTCCCACTTCCTCACTGCTTCCAGGGCTGCACTGGCACCCCTCTTGCAGAGGCCTCAGCACCTGCCCTCCCAGCAAGGCTCTTACTGTGGCCCCCTCCACTGGACTGAATGGTCCATGTTCGCCTGCGTCTCCATCACCAGTCCATCACTAGGCTCCAGTATCCAGGGATGGGGTTCTGCTGTGGGCCACTGCATTCCCAGTATTAGCCATGGCTCTGGATAAATGCCCTAGGCTTTCTGCACACCCGGCTGGAGGTTCTATGCCAAGCTTAGCAAGCCCCAGGGCGCTAGGGGCGGTAATACCACAACTGGCAGGCAGGTTGGTTGGCTGGTGCAGATTTCAATCCTAAACACCTCTTGCATGCTCATCTCTCCCCACTTGATAGCTTCCACCCAGACTTGTGAAAATTTCCCCTAACTTGATTAGACGCGAATAAGTCACTGAGGACATCATTCTGATTATTAGGAGATCTGGTTCACATTAGCGGTTTCCTGATATTAGACTGCCCTTCCTGCCCTGCTTTAGGGTTTTGTTTTTCATTTTCTGATCTCATTTCTCCTTGAGTGATAGTGATGGAAGTTTCCAGAATTGCATTTAATATACAACTTCTAATTCTTCTCATTGCATATGACCAGGAAGAGTGACAAAAAAGATAGCAAGCTAATTCTGTAAGCTTCCTTTGGCATGAATATATTGTCCGGATTGTTTCTGTACCTTTCACTCTCAGAAGTAATTATTCTAACAGAAAGCATGTTGGTAGCTGCTGATTGACTGCTGGAAGTTGTATCCTTTTGATGTACTGAATAATGGACTTAAAAAAAGCTTCTATCAGCCACTAATGGAATGTTGAAAATCAGTACAAGTCCAGCACAGCAGTTTGTAGGGGGCTAATGATAGACAACTAACCTGTTCCCCCATCCAGGCAACAAGGATTTATCGAGCACCTGTTTGAGCAGAGCCCTGAGTAGGTGCTATGGGGGGAGGGGAGGGGGCAGCCCCATTTTGGATGTGTGCAGGGTGCTCCTCGTTCAATATCATGGGTCTCGCTCCTGGCTGCACATTAGAATTGCTTGGGAGCTTTTAAAACATGAGGCCTGAGGTCTATCCTCAGAGATTCTGATTCCCTCTTTCTGGAGTGGGACCCTGCCATCAGTTGTTGTTTTTTTTTTTAAGATTTACTTTATTTGTTTATTTATTTTTTGACTGCATTAGGTCTTCATTGCTGTGTGCGGGCTTTCTCTAGTTGCGGCGAGCGGGGGCTGCTCTTCGTGGCGGTACGTGGGCTTCTCATTGTGGTGGCTTCTCTTGTTGCGGAGCATGGGCTCTAGGCGCGTGGGCTTCAGTAGTTGTGGCACACGGGCTCAGTAGTTGTGGCTCGTGGGCTCTAGAGTGCAGGCTCAGTAGTTGTGGTGCACGGGCTTAATTGCTCTACTTGCCATCAGTGTTTTAAACACTCCCCCCCCACACACACACAAGTGTTTTTGATATGTAACCAAGGTTGAGAACCACTGGGCACTGTTGACAGTTGGGGCTGCATCATCCTTTGCTGTGGGACTAGAGGATGTTTAGCAGCATCCCTGGGGCTCTACCCACCGGATGCCAATAGCAGCACTACCCCCTGCACCCTCTGCCATTTGTGAAACCACCAATGCCTCCAGATAGTTCCATAGGTCCCTGGGCGGGGGGACAGAATACTCCCCAGTTGGGAACCACTGCTGTGGTCAAAGGAATGAGTTCTTAAAATTTTCTAGAAACGGCAGCATCTGAGCTGACACTGAGCATCCATCCTTCAGTCTCCTTTTCCATCTCACCATCATTGGGTTCACCCACTGTAGAAACCAAGCTGGAGGTTAGAGGTGCCATGTCAGCATCTTCCAGCAGAAGAAACAGACTGGTCGATTAAATGCCATATCTGCCAGCAGGGGTAACTACAGTGGCTGAACCAAGGTTTAACAGCCTGGGTATTTCATATACAAATCTAGATTTCTGGCCTCTCTGAAAGGCCAGAAAGGTGGATGAGAATTAACATGGCACCTGCACCCCGATGGGGCAGCAGTTGGCTGGAGCTAAGAGGAGACTGACGCTTTAGACAAGACATTTGATCTCCACTTAGCCATGGTCCCCACCACTGGTCACCCCGGACACTGGACCATTTTTCTTATCTGTTTCCTAATGGTCCCCAAAGGTCTGGAGTTTGCAAATCCTCTTGTATAGCCTGATCCCATTTGCCAGAACTGATTTAAAAGTCTGTCCTCATCCTGGTGATGGCTTGTCAGAGGGACTTGGGAATATTCTGAAGTCAAGCCCAATGAGGGCATTGCCTCCCAGGGCATCTAATATATCTCAGGCCCTGGGCTAGACATTAGAAATATAGAGATGAATAAGGCAAGGAGATCATGTTTACTATAAGTTAAGATGTAATATATTAATAGAGTTACGTTACAAGGGAACACCCAAGAGCAGCAGCTAACCAGGCCTTATATGTTTATAATATGGTATTAAGTGAAAAGAATACATTATAGAACAATAACTAGATTATGATCCCTTTTAGTAAAGGTAAAGAAAAATCTAAAGATTTGTCTATCTCTGCATGGGAAAAGATTGGAAGGATAAGCCTGTCACAGAACATTATCTCTGGCTAGGACTAAAAACTTAATTTTTATATGTTTCTTTACATTTTTCTGTATATTTCTAAATAACCTAAAATGAACATGCATCCCTTTTCCAATAAGGAAAAACATTGGTATTAAAAGAAAGATCCAGCATTAAAGGTTGGGTGGTTACAGTCTAATGGAAGGAAACAGGTATGTAGAGAAATTGGTGAACTTGGAGCCTTCTGCCTGCTTGGGTAGGAATTGGTTCAGGCTGGGGCGGGGCTGGAAGGAGAGAGTGTGGATGCTATTTCCTGGAGAAAGAGCAAGGGGCAGGGCCAGGCTTCATCCACGGAGAATGCGTGGGTAGTTGCCCGGTGGATAGGATGGAAGGACATCCCAGCCTGGAATGTGTGTGAGCATGGGGTGGTGGGGAGGCTTGAACCTCATGACAAGGGCAAGGCTTTGGTTTGGAGTCTGGAAGGAGGAAGGTAAAGGGAAGGGCCCGGTGTTCATTCTGAGCTGCAGCCACATCCTTCTCCTCTGTGCTCTGCCCACACTTTCCACCTGAAATGGCTGGAGCAGAGAGTAAGCCCGACGCTTCCCAAAGAACGGCCCTTTCCTTCCCCTCGGCAGGAGATAATTAAGGCTCTGACAGGATGCAGGTTACAGAGGTGAAGGGTGGATGGAGGTCTTGGTTTCATCACAGGGTTTTTCTCCCTGGCCATTATCCTTCAGCTAGTGACCCTGCCAGGGAACAAGAGAGCGCATTTCTTCTTGCAGTGTTTCAATCTCCCCTTTGCCTTGAGGCACGTGGGTTGCCCGTGATGCTCTTTATGACGAGCTCTGACGTCTTCACCTGGAAAAACCAACTAGGGTTGGACCAGTGAGGTGAAGAGATTCTAAGCTACAAAAAGACAGTAATAAGTGACAGGAGAATGTCTGAGGAACTTCACTGAATCATGAAGGGATCCCATAAAAGTCTAGGACACATACGAGTATGTTGTCATTCGAAGGAAGATGTCCCAGCTGTTGTGGTACAATCTCAGTTCTTTGCCATCTCGGTCATCAGGCAGAAGCCGGACAGGACACTGCATGTGTCAGCACTCCCTCTGGCCAACCCCCTTTCTGAACTATAGCACTAGGGCCCGACCTTTAATAGAGATTGTCATTTCTTCCTGGTAACCAAACATATTTCAGAAAGAAAACCAAAAACAGTATTCCAGGATGCTGAGAATGAAACTTTCAAGTTTTCACAGGCTCTTAATACAAAGAACATCATCACCCCCATGCCTGTCCCCTTAGAAAAGTCATTTTTCAACCTAGAGATTAGTTTTATTTGTGCAATTAATAGAATTGATCCATCAGTATTGACTATTGGGGGAAAAAAACAAAAACAACTTTATTTGCCAGATACTTTTGAAACACTGCTGAGGAGTATTTTGTTCTTATAATATGAGCTGTCAAAATAGCATGCTTATGATTTCCTTCATCAAGAGAAAATGAAGCCTAGATTTGAGAGAGTCGTTTTTCTATTTTTATGCTCTCCAGCTTTATCGTAGTTATTTATTCCATCATTGCATGTGAATAGAAACATTTCTCAATTTAAATTAATGGCTGAATGTAGAACAAGAGTACAATTTTTAGTGACTCTGCTCTTCTTTTGTTGATTTCTTCTTCTGGAGTTTTAAATTTTTTTAAATAGATGATACATGTGTGTGGTTCAAAAACCAAAAAGGAGGGAGTGGAAACTCCTTTCTACCTCAGTCTCCTGTTCACCCACTTTTCAACCCACTACTCTGCCCAACAGGTAATTACTATTATTAGTTTCTTGTAACTACTGGGTTTTAATGCACCAAAAGGTATTATTCTGTAGCTTGTTTATTTATTTTTTTAATTGAAGTATAGTTGATTTATAATGTGTTATTTTCAGCAAAGTGTACAGCAAAGTGATTCAGTTATACATATATGTAGATCCCTGTGCTATACAGTAGATCCTTGTTGGTTATCTATTTTATACTGTAGCTTGTTACTTGTGGGGTTTTCTTGTTGTTAATAATTTATCTTGGAGTTCTTTTCATATTAGTACATAAAGAGCACTCTGATACCTTTTTTACTGCTACATAATATTCCGTGTGTGGACCTAATGGAATTCATCTAACCAATTCCTGTTGATGGGCATTCAGGGCCGCAAAACTTTAGCTCCTGCAGACTGTGTTGTGACTTGAATTGTATACTGACATCATTTTGTGCCTGGGCAAGTCTGTCTGTAAGATAAGTTCTTGTAGAATTTCCAAGCCAGTCCCACTCTGTCCGCCGGGTCGCCACTGCTTCCAAATGTGGTCAGGCCAGTTCCTCCGTGAGCACCGTGGTCATCTGATTATCAACATGATCTCTCAGGGCAGTAAAGCTAGGTCCTGCCACCCCACGCCTGGCACCAGGCAGAGACTCCAACTCTCCTGGAGGCAGTGGGGACCACATTCCTCCCCAGAGAACGGCAAACTGGGGAGACGTTCCTTTGCCACGGGATGGAAAACTGGACATTTGCCAGGTCAGGAGCAGTAGACTAATCTCCTGGAGCCTAGTGCACTTCCTTCACAGTTCAATATATTGGGGGCTGCTGAGGACAGCACTAGGGGGTACCCCTTCATTCAGGCCGTGATCATCTATAGGCCGTTGTCCAGGTCCATCTGCATTCTGGGCTGGCGCCACCCACAGGGCTGTTGTATACAAACAGGGTGAGAATTAGTATCCCAACCTCTATCATCTCCTTCCCTCACACCCAGGTTATCCCTATATTTTCAAACTTCCTGCTGCTTGGGGCTTTTGCAGGTCTCAGTGTTCCCACTTACATGCCAAGTTAATACCAGCTGAAAGGCTGTCTGCTCTCCCTTCTCACTTGGAATTGTAGTGTGAAGCCTCGTTGGTGCAAAGTCCTCTCTTCCAATTATGCACCCTGGGATGGTTATTCCCAACACACTGGGACATCAGGGTGGAAGTTTCTCCCTAACCTGGCCTTGTACGCCCGGAGCCCCACAGGTCCTTTAGCACAATGGCCAGGGCGATCTGTGGTCTCTTCTATCACCTGAGCCCGAGTAAAGGACATTTCCCATCCCTTGCCGCAGGACTTAGGCTTAGCACTTTTCCTTGGATTCTCTGCGGGAAGCGTCCTAGGAATGTCCCAGCCTGCGCCCCAGCCCTCGGGACCACCCAGCACTTTCTGTTCATTCTGTCAGATGGACTCATTTAACTAAAAAGGAAACCTATCCAAGTCCCCACTCAGGTCACTCGGCTTACCTCCTCCCCAGCCTCTTTTCACAGCTCCTCTCAAATACATTAAATCTGAATAAATTAGTACAGAGTTGCCTAGAGCATTTGAGAGGGACCCATCCATTTCCAGCTTCTCTCCTCGGCACCAGCAAGCCAGTATGATCACTGGTCCTGTACCAGTTTCCTGCTTCTCCTCTCCTGGCATCTATACCCTACAAGTGCTTATTCCTGTCCAATCAGCCTGTGCTGCCCTGGGTCCATTCTTGTCCCATTCCACCCCCTGGCTTTGTGCTCTCACCTGTCCCCTTTGCCTTGGCTGCAAATCCTAGGGTGGCTCAGCCCCGCCGTTTGCTCACGCCATTCACAGGATGTTGCCTTCCTGGACACGTTCACGTCACCTGGACCAGAAGGACTGTATAATCACTGAGATAAAGGCATCTTATTTCTGACCCATTCCATTAGGGCCTTGATCACAGGCCTAATCCAGAGAATTTCAGAAGGAGTTTTTTACTTATCAGAGCAGAGAGGGGCCGGGCAGTTTCCTCTTATGTTAAATGTAATACACTTGAGCCATAGCCTAGGTACAGGGCAGAAATCTAAGACTGGGTGTAGGTTCCAATTACAGATTACTTATTAAACTAAACAGAGCTCACCAATCACACAGTTCATTCAAAGGGTTCTGAGGACATCACATTCCTAAGGGGCTACGTGAGTCAGAACTCATTTCCTGGGGTACTTGGCAAAACAAGACCACAGGCATCCACCAGGGGCCTGTTCCCTGTTTATACCTGAGCACTCTCCAAGTCCACGTGTTTCTAAGGACCCCAGTCCCAAATCTCTTTTTCCTCGCAGGCTACAGCAGGGATCAAAGAGAGGAGGCTGTGGGCTTCCCTGGTGGCACAGTGGTTGAGAGTCCGCCTGCCGATGCAGGGGACATGGGTTCGTGCCCCGGTCCGGGAAGATCCCACATGCCGCAGAGCGGCTGGGCCCGTGAGCCATGGCCGCTGAGCCTGCGTGTCTGGAGCCTGTGCTCCGCAACGGGAGAGGCCACAACAGTGAGAGACCCGCGTACCGCAAAAAAAAAAAAAAAAAAAAAAAAAAAAAGAAGAGGATGGGAGTGGTGTGAACTAGGGCAGGGTTTGAGAGGTGTTTAGGATATGATAAAATGAACAGGACTTGAGGGTTCATTCATTCATTCACTCATTCAATAAATACCATACTCTAGAGCTGGGGATAAGTCAGGGATCAAAACCACAGTGGTTTCTGTCCTTATCAGCATTATGGTCACAAGGAAGATGGATTTGACGTAGGAGTAAGGGGTGGGGGAGGTCCACCAGGTCTCTATAGAGTTAACAGGGTGTCATTTCTAAGGCAAGAGATGTGGAGGGAAAGGAGATTGGGGCCAGGGGTATGTGTATCTGTCAGGGTTTGGTCAGGAAAACAGCACCCACAAGTCTTTTGGAAATAAAGGGTTTAGTATAGGAAGTAGAACTAACGTGAATGTGGAGGAGTTGGCAAATTAAGATCTGGAAGAAGTGAGATGAAGGACTGGAGAACAGTCACTCGCTACATCCCCAGAAGTACCAGCTCAGGTGGGCAAGTCGAGGCATATGGGAAATTCCCAGGTGGCTGCTCAGTGAGATGAAGGGGGCGTTCCGGGAAGGGTCTGGGGAAGCACATCAGCGAGCCTGCGTCCAGGTCAGTAGAGGTGGCCATGGGCCCTCTGTTGTCGGCAGGGTAGTCAGTAAAGAAGGCGGATGCACACAGATGCTAGGACCAGCCAGCTCCTTCCGGGCACCTCTGCGTGTCTCTGTCCCCGTGTCTGACCATCTGAGAGTAACGGCCTCTGCTTCACTTCCAGATCTCGTCTGTGTTTCCCTCTGGTCCAGCTTCATCCATGCAGGGAAGGGAATCCTAGGGAAATAGTTCCTGCTGTGGATGGCAAAGTAGTGCCAAGATGCCGGCACGGAATCCCACGCAGGACACTCATCCCGGAGTCGGTGTTGATATCTCAGCAGGCTCAGAGGCTTAGGAAGGGGCATCCCGAGTGGGTCTGGGAGGGATATGGGCTAGGGATTAAATTTAGGAGAGTTACCGGAAAGCGTGTAGATGTAAAACAATCTAGGGAAGAGTGCAGCACGAGAAGGGAAGAAAGCCTGGACCAGAAGCCCGAGGAGCTCCAGCATTTTAAAGTGGGGTCGGGGGAAGATGCCAGCAAGGAAAATGCAAAAGGAGCGACCAGAGAGGGAGGAAGGAAACCAGAGAGCAAGCTGTGGAAGTCGAGGAAGTGGGTCACAGGCACGTGCTGGGGGTGGGGAGGGAGACCTCCAGGAGGAGAGAAGTGGATGGCAGGGGCAGGCTATGGAAGCCACTGGCGAGCTTAGCTGATCCGATTACTGCGGGTGGGGACCCAAGTCGGCTTGAGTGAGTTGAGAGCATGGGAGGTGAGGACGCAGAGGTGGTGAGTGTGAACAGCTAGAAACGTTTAGCTGTGAAGTCGGGGTCGGGGGAGGGGAGCAGTTTCCTCTCCCCGGAAGGCAGAGAAGAGGCATTTTCAGTTAGACTTGGGGAGAAGGCCTGCTTCCTAATGAAAGCAGAGGAAGGTCTGTTCACGCAGGCATTCTAAAACCGTCTGCTGAGTTCCCCCTGCTGTGTCTCAGCGCTGTGCTGTGAGACGATGCTCAGTAAATCACAGGTAATACACGTTCTGATCCCAGGAGCGCAAGGTCTCCTCCAGGAGGGCAGCGAGGGTCTCTGCTGTGGGGTGTGGCGTGTACCCTCACGGAGGGAAGTACCAGCTCACATGGGGGCCGACTTGCGGAGGGGCCTTGCAGCTGGAGGAGACATCAACACGGGGTTTTGGAGAAGAGCTAGTATGTCTCCAGGCAGAGGTGTATGGAAAGGGACAGAGGGGTAGGGCCTCAGCACTTCTCAGGGCGTGACAGTAAACACCCCTGGGTGCTGAGATGGGGCCGTTTACACAAGAGCACCTGCCGTGCCAGATGTCTTAGGAAGAAGGGTCCAGCCCCACCCAAGGTCTCCCCGACTTCGCATGGGTTAAAGCTCCTTGGCAGGACACAGCCGCACAGGATGGAGGCAGCAGGCTTTGGACACCCCTGAAAGCATCCCATGTAGCTTAAAGGCATAAGAAAAGCTCCAATGTGTATGTCCTCTGGGGAAAGAAGAGGAGAGGAACAAAGATGAGGGGAGACGGACTGAGGAGAATAAATGTAGAAGCCAAAGGGGATTTGTTCGACTCTCACTAGGCTTTACCTCGGCATGTGCCCTGAGAGCCGAGCAGTCCTGGAAAGAAAAGCGATGAATCATTTATGATTGTTTTCACTTTGTATTCATTAAAGGCCTCTGCACTATTATTATCGAACTTTAATTGGCTCGGCACGGCACTGCCTCTCCGAGTCCCCGCTCTTCCCTTTGCCATCAGAAATTCCTCAAGCGTGAGCCAGGACCGTGCTGGGGAGCAGGGCTGGCTGGGCAAGAATCCTCCCCCCGAAGATCAAACAGAATGCAGCCGCTTGTCTTTCTCCTCTCTGATCATATATTAATAAATGTATCTCTCTGGGCTCCAGCTCTCTCCCCACGATCCGCTCTAAACTCTCTGGCATCTCTGCACCCTCTTTGCTTTCTCAGCCACTCGAGACCTTTCCCATTAGCTGGCCCCTCTCACAGCCCGACGAGCTCAGCAACTTCACGCATGACGGTGCACATCCTTTGTTCCAAGTGCCACCTTGGGCCCTGAACCAGCAACCATATGCGGGTTACCTGATTTACTTCTTTTAATATACTTCAGTGTAATTATAACGGCATAAAAGAGAGGACAAATTGGCAAGTGATTACACTGTTAATTTGGCAATGTTTTATCACATTGTGGAAGCACAATTTCCTCTCTAATTGTATTGGTGGGGGGGACACGTTTGTTTGCATTTCGGCTTATTGAGGGATTCTTGAGCATAGATATGAAATACACAGGAGATGGGGAAATCGGCTCTCCTCCCCATAAATATTCCTTTATTTACATGTGTTTTGCAGCCTCTTTAAAAAAATCTAACTCGTTTATTCAGGCCTAATTAATGAAATGCTGCAGAATGTATAATAAGGCTATGACAGTTCCAGCTGCTGGATGGCTTTGGATTGGGAAACTGGAGATACCCCCAGTTAAAAGGGCTGAATGCTTCCCTTTCAGAATCTCACCAGCTGTGCGTGCCTCACGACCGTCCCGCCTGAGAATGCGACTGTGGTCCCTGGAAAATGCCCCAGTCCTGGCTGCCAAGAGGCCTTCCTCACCTTCCTGTGTGTGATGTGTGTCTGCAGCATGATTGGGGCAATGGCTCAGACTCCCTCAGTCATTATCCTTATCAGGTAAGCTTAGCCCCTGGAACCCGACCCGAGAGCCAGCCTCCCGTCTCCCCCTCCCCACCTGCTGTGTGTCTGCAGTTCTCCTGGAAATCAGACCTCCGGGGACTATATGAGTCTTACAATCCAGCTTCCCTAGTCTGGTAGGAATCGGTTACGTTTGATAGAGACCTCACACCAAAAGTAGAAAGCACGGCCCAAGAGAGAACACTACACTTTCATGTCATCCCAAGAATAGATGCTGCAGGTGATTTGGAAAGGGACCGTGGTCCCTTATTGATATTTGCAAAGAGCCACATTGTTGGAGTAAAATGAAAATGACATTGGACTAGCCAAGTCCCTGTGTCTGGCTCCTGTCCGGGCACTGATTAGCTGTATGACCTTGGGCCCATTTTCCCTCAGACTTGTTTCTGAATCTGGAACTAGAGGTGATGTCATGGGTCCTGCCTGCCTCCTGCTGTGGTGTGGGTCCTGCCGAGACCGTGTATGTGCAAATGCCGTGAAGATGTGAGGGGTCATTGACAAAGTGTGATGCAGGGCTGAGTGACTAATGGAAGGCAAGCAGTGACTGCTTTTGTATAAGTGGATGGTTGGAGAGACCCCCCCCCCCGTAATTCTGTTTCCCCATCTCTCAGGACCTGTCCTGGGGGCAGATGAGGCGCCTCAAAGGTGAATTACTGAGTAATATTCTGAGTAACTTACACAATTACGAAGTTATCTAGACTGTTTGAGGAACCTAGAAGCAGGATGCTCGACGCTCTAGCATCCATCGGAACCAGAAGTGGCGGCAAACACAGATCCATCTCACCAGGATGCAGTTATCTAAACAAACCAATTCAATCCCAAGGGCTAGAGAGCTAGAGATAAAAGTAGGAATGAGATGCTTGGATGCGGCCTGTACAAATGTACATCACCAGCTGCTCTATCTGGCCTCTTTTTCTCACTGTGCCTACCACACTTCCTGATCTTGGTTATGAATTCACGAGGAAAAGAATTTACACAAAGTTCTTATGTTAGAAAGTCATTAGTAAAGCACTTTTTATGTGCCGAAGCATTAAGGGTACAATAGCAAATTACCATTTTATACTTATTAAATTTGAAAAATAAATTTAAAAAATTCACACCCAGTGCTGTAAGCAAGGCAAAACGGGTTAAATCACATATTGCTGGTGGCTTTGAGAAGCGTATCACTTCTTTCAAAAAGCAGTGTGGCAAATGTAAGTCAACAGCCATAAAAATGTTCAGATTTTTTATGTGGTAACCCTACCTATTGCTACTTGTCTTAAGAAAATACTTCTCTACGAGAAGAATAGTTCAGTGGAGACAGATTTTTGTTACAATGTCAACTATAATAGCAGAAAAATCTGAATTGGAATAGTGAGTTAAATTATAGTACCACAGCTCGGTGGGATAATGAAAATTCTTAAAAATGTGAAAAGTGTTTATGAAATGAACTATTGAAATTATATATGGAAGATGATTATATATAATAGGCACATGGACAAAACCCATCAGATCTCAGGTATGGGCTTAGGGTGGCTGCATTACTTCTTGTTATTAGAAATTCCTTTGAAGTTATATTGTGCCATTCACACACAAAAGGCACCAAGAAGCAGGAAAAATGACCTTTACAGCCATTAGCAATGACTGGTCCCCTTTTTTCTCTCCCCTTGACTCCTCTGCAAAAACCCAGCTCAGTAGTTGTAGCTGGCAGACCAGACACAGAAAGTCATTTGAAATCTTAATCACTTCCAAATCTCAGCTTGATAGATAGCTCTAGGAGATTTTCAGGAAATCTTTGATTCCTTTTCAGTGCACCAGCAACAGATGGCCTGGATGACCCAGGCTGGGCCTTGTCTACCTCAGAGCTGGAGGTATGTGCCCACTGGCCTTTTGAGGGGTCCAGGGTAAACCATCTTCCGTCACCATCCACTCCAGTTTGCCATCACAGATGTTCTAGGGAGGTTACAAGGGCACAGTCTGAGCCACAGCCCAGATGAGCACCGGCCCTCGTCACGTGCCAGAGCAACAGACCCACTCCCACTCTTACTCCAGACAGAAACATACTTGCCAACAACAGTGCTCAGGACATCCGCAGGGGAGGATACCAACTAGCAGCCACTTAGGTGCCCGCACTGGACTCTTGTTTTAACTTCCTGCGTTTGCATCTTTATTAGTGCTCAGTTGGGGAGACGCCAGAGGCTCAGAGAGTGATTAAGCAGTATCCTCAAGGTCACGTAGCTAGTAAGTTGTGGAGCTAAGGCCCACTCCCTGGCCTGGCCTGGCCTGGTGCTTTCAGTAATGTTGACCGAAACCCTCCATTTCTCCGTAACTAAAGCCGAGAAGGATTATTTCTCCTGTGGGAACCAGTTTCCAAACAGGATATGAAGGCAGATCTTAGCATCTTGTTCACTTTATTCCTAGTGACATGATAGCTAAAAGGAAATCAAACTTCAAGTGACAAGTACTCTAGCTCATTATGCCAGCATGTTTTCTTGATAAGGAGAATTTGCCTTTATCTTTGTGTCTTTCAAGTCAGTACCTTCAAGTGAATGTGCAAAGAGTGAAACCGTGGCGCCAATATTAACTCCAGAGAGCTTGGATTTTGTTCCATGCGCATTCGAAAGAGAACTGACTGTGTTTCTGTCCAGAAACACTGATGTCATCTTTGATATCGTACAGGTATCTGGCTTCATCAGCCAGAGAGTGGTTTCCCTGTCATTCGATGGAAAGTCTTGACCTGCCGCCCTGGGACTGCTTACTTATACTGGACTCTTTGCAATTGAAAAGGAAGGTGTATGTCCCCAAGAACAACACATTTTTAGTTTTCTCTGAAAAATCTCAGAAATAGGGCAAAGATTGTGGAAACAACATCCATGTCCTTTTTGGCGTGACAGTGTCTTTTGGCCTTATATACCAAGAAGCCAAAGGCATGCGCATCTGATGCTCAAACCACGTGGTAGGTCATTGGATGGTTGCCACTGGATGATTGGAGGAATGACCCCTGGGGTCGGTTAAGAATAGTCTTCTAGCTACCAAGTCCAGAGATGGGTTATATATCTTGTGTACTAGGTAGCCCACTGGATTTAGATGTCCCATTGGTAACTTTATTTCTAATGTTTATTTTCTGCAGAATTGCTTGCCTGGGTCCTTCCTGCACCACATGAGTCTTCCTGGTCTTTCGGCCACACTGAAATTCTCCTGGTGTTTCCTGAGGGTCAGCCACACAGGACTGTCTCTAGGTCTAGCCTGGTCCTTCCAGGGGGCAGAGTAGTGCACTTATCTCCCCGTCTTCCCTAGAGACTCATAATGGGGACGGGACAAGAGGAGGTTTCTCTGCTGGTGGTGTTCAGGATGACCTGGAGCGCATGTGGTCAGTCAGATGCCTCCCCCTCTACCAGCACACCAGAGACAAGGGCTGCCCGGGGCTTAGTGGGAGACATGTGCCCACCCACCTACCCACTTATACATTCACTCAGCATGTGCTGTGTGTCACACACCACACTGATGATGAACGAGATGCAAACAGTCCTTGGCCTCAAGGAGAGAAGACAAGCATTGAGTAAATACTAGTTTCAAGAGTAAGAGACATAACGCAGGTGATCTATGACCAGCTGTGAGGGCCTCTCTATCTGGAATCGGTCACCAGTTCCAAACCCCCTCTCCTGTCACTCTTATCCCAGAAAGTGTTACCCTCTGAGACTGTGCTAGAAAATGTGTGAAAAGATCATGCTCGGGGACTGTTGTGGGTAAACCAAAGCCCAGAACATTGAGTCGGTTCAAAACAAAGTGATGCAACTATATGAAGGTACCTTTCCAATTTAAGAGGTACTGAAACTGGATATAGATGAATGGATTATTTCACAAGTGGTTCATCTAGGGAATCGACCAATGCTAGTCTGGTTGATTTCACAAAATGGTGCTAGAATGACAAAGGTGTTTATGGTTCTTGCCTGTTTGTATAGCATAAGGGGAACTGTCTTTCCTGTCAATATTTTCCCCAGATACATATACCCACCAATTTAAGATGTTTCCCTGTCCCAGCAAAAGCAAAGTGCCTTTAACTGCACAGAGTACCAATTATGCTGATTTCTTTTCTCTTATCATTGGGAGGATAGAAAATGCATGTGTGGTTGATGCTCCGCCACTTCACCCTGGTTTGGGTGGATGGACAGATGAATGTGTAATATCAGGTAGCAAGTAGGGGACCCTTATTTCTGAAAATGTTGAATGAATGTGTTCAAACTGACATTTATTGAGCACCTAATGTGTTCAGAGCTCCGTGGACCATACCCGGGTAAGTGAGCTCAGCACTGCTCTTAAGGAGTTCTTTCAGAAGCTGACCAGAGAAGATGAAAGACCTTGTGGACCAAATTTGCATTCCATCCTTCAAATAAGAAGATTAGTTTTAGTTAATAAAAAACACTGTTAAATTCCTAAACTCATGTCACTGCAATTGCAGGGATTTTTCAGAGTTTAGGCAGGGAAAGTGAAAAAAAAACCAAAAGCACAAAACCATTAATAATTTTCTACAGAAGGACTCTGACGGACAGCAGCGGATGACTCTGGGGTCTGTTAATTAAAGTGGAGTGATAAGCATCTTTTCTTTTTTCCTCTTCTCTTCTTTGCATGTAGGACAGTCAGCCCTGAACTCAAATCCTACGCCCTGGGAGTTCTTTTTCTCCTCCTCCGTTTGTTGGGTACGTATTATCTCTTTGTTTCCTCAATAATGAATTGGATGCTTATAACCAGGTGAGTACATATCAGTGGAATCATCCCCTTTCTTGAGTTTGTCATTTTTCCTATGAGGTTTTTTGGTAAACAAGAGAAACATCAAGTCTGTTAATTTTGCTCAGGGTTTAGACCTAAACTCACACACTCCCTGGATATTGCAGAGTTTTTGTTGATATCAACTATGCCTTTGTACCACCCTTAATTCTTATTGGCATAAGGAGGAAAAGCGATGGCACCAAAGGGAAAGAAATTTGATGGTGTCATTTGGAACCCTCATTAAGCAACCCATGAGCAGCTTGTGAAATGCTTCACTTATGGGGCTTCCAGCTCAAGGAGAGAGGTATTCTCACAATGCTTCGCAGATGGAAACTTTGCATCCTTTAAATTTTTCCAAACTGATTGATTTAGTTTATTTACCTTGGGTTTCCTGGATGGGGCAAATATGACCTTCATGCTATAGACCCTACATTCCAAGGTTTGGTATGGATAGAAGGAATTAAGTCTAATGCCCCAATTTTTAAGATGGGAAAACAGGATGGGAATAGCCCATGGTTCTTCCGGGGTGCTGGGACTGGCTGGAGAGAAGCTGCAAAGGCCAACAAGGTAACCCTTCTCCCTCTAGACCACACTGTTGCTTTATGAACTCCCTTTGTCAAGGCCAAGATCAAGATAGGACAACTTTTTTTCTTGGATAATAAAGCTGTGGTCTTCTTTAATGGACATTAACTGGTAAATAGATGTGGAAAGGGAAGTAACCATGGCCTATATCTTCAGAGTAAAAATAAAGTTTCTCATTCCAAATAGTATATAATCTGGATGAGCATAAAGAATTAACTATAGAAATGTTTATAAAAATGTCTATAAAAGTTAAAAATTGGCAACAGCCTAAATACCCAACAGCAGGGAATTAGTTAAGTCCATTATGAGCTCTAATTCCAGTAGGATTTATGTTCCCCTTTAAAGTTCTGGAAAGAAAAATATTCATGGACTTGGAAAAGGCACATGATATGTGGAGGGGGAAAAAGAGGTCTATAATATATGCAAAATGTTTTTAAAGTATATATAAATATGGAAAAATACTGGAAAGCTAGATGTGAAAATGGTATCAGCTATTATCATTGAATAGTGAGGCTATAAATGATATTTTCTAAATTTGTTTTTAAAATTTGAATGAATATATATAGATTTTATTACTTGCAGAACGAGATTACTTCCTATATAATTGATAAATGAAAGAAAATTATTCACCCTTAAATCCATTAATAAGGTAAGGTTTTCCCTGGGGAATGGCAAATACATGACACATGCCCTATCTCTGTCTATAGCAAATAACTTTCAATCAATTGCTGTGATCACTTTTGCCATGCCCAGGACAAGACCTCAGAATCTTCTCAATCACTATCAATCCACATCTGTTGGTACATATGGAGAAACTTAAATGGCATCTTTGTCTTATTTCTGGTTCATGGAAAATAGAAATGTTCTATGTATAATAATACCTAGTTCAAACAAGTTCAGCAGTAATTCAGACTAAAACATTTAGGCCTTCCTGGAAGTTGTAGTGGCTTTTAGAGCTCTCTAACTGCACAGGGTACCAATTATGCTGATTTTTTTTCTCTTATCATTGGGAGGATAGAAAATGCATGTGTGGTGATGCTCCCCCACTTCACCCTGGTTTGGGTGGATGGACAGATGAATGTGTAATATCAGGTAGCAAGTAGGGGACTCTTATTTCTGAAAATGTTGAATGAATGTGTTCAAACTGACATTTATTGAGCACCTAATGTGTTCAGAGCTCCGTGGACCATACCCGGGTAAGTGAACTCAGTGCTGCTCTTAGGGAGTTCTTTCAGAAGCTGACTAGGGAAGATGAAAGCCCTCCCTCTATGGAGTTGCTGCAGAGGTCTCTGTTTCTCTAAACAGATGCTGAGGACTCAGTATAGCTGGTAAAAATTAGCCTTCAGAATAATTTTGATAGCACAAAATGAAAGAAAATTGGAAGCTATTTTTGAAAAGTTAATGAAAATTATAGGACACTTGAAGACAGAACTGAAAATTATAGAGCATGTGTAATGTGACATGCTGTTTCTAAAGCTGGTTCTCTATTTGTATGCCTGCTCCAGGAATAATCAACCAAGCATTATCTAGAAGAGTATTTATTTTTCAACCTCTGTGAGCCACAGCAAGAGATAAGGTTTACAGTGTATGGCCCAGTACATACACGCATATCACAAATATAGCTGAAGCAAAGATTTCATGAAAAATATTCACCTTTAATATGCATTGATGTCCTCTGCTACTTTCTATTCCATTCCATCCTTTTTAAGTAGTGGGTCATGACCAACCATACTGATTGTATTACCCATATGGGTCACACATCACAGTTTAGAAAATGGCTCTAGAAAGATATGGGACAGTTTCATCTTTTAATTAAAAGTGGCTTATCAAAGAAGTCTTTGCACTTGGCCTGGTTCCATTTCCTGTAGCACCCAATAAGATTAACCACCTTTACTGTTTATGAAGGGCCAACCGAGAAATCAGATTTCATGACATTGTCAACCTTTGTGATTGGCCCCCCCGTAGGTAATGGGGATACAACGAGGACGTCGCAGTTCAGTGTGACGAGATCTGAGATGCAGTCAGCACAAGTGACAGGGGGACATGTGGGAGAGCCACCTAGCCTGGCCTGGGGAGGGGGACAGGGGTGTGGGTTTGAAAGGCTGTGCTATCTACCTAAGACATGAAGAAAGAATGAGGAAGAGTTACACAGCTGAGCAAAAAGGAGAGAGTGCTTTAGACAGAGAGACTTAAAGGAGTAAAAGCCTGGAAGTGAACAAAGGCTGAAGCATGTTTGGGGGCTGCAGGAAGGCTGGGGGGACTGGCAGAAGATGGGGCTAGGGAGGGCGGCTGTCAGGGAAGGGCTGCTGCCCTTTTGACAAGTTTGACCTTTATCCCTAAGGCAGAAGAAGTCATTGAAGAGCCATTGTGCATTTTTAGAAAGGCCCACTGTCTACCATGTAGAGAATGTGGGAACTGAGTAACAAGCCACTGGTATAACAGAGTAGCTGCTGGAGACCCAAGCTGAGATGCTGGCTACCAAAATGGGGAGATGTGGGTAGAGGAAGAATTGTCAAGGCTTAGTCTCTGAATGGAAGTGTACAGACTGGAGTATCTGAGAAGGAGGAATCCACAGTGACAGCTCCTTATGAAAGATTTGGATCATGTGGTCCATGGGGATATTGTTTATTAAAACAGGAAGACCAGTATGAGGAGCAAGTTGGGAGTGGTATAGACCAACACTGTCCAACAGAACTTCCTGTGATGGTGGAAATACTCCAAATCTGTACCACATGGAGCACTTGAAAGGTGGCTTCCATAAACTAGTTTCACTTCATTTTTATTGGTTTTCATTTAAGTAGCTGCATGTGGCCAGTAGCTATCATACTGGACAGTGCTGGTCTCAAGGCTCAGTCTTTGATTCACCATCATCGGTGGGTCGGAGCTTGAGGAAGTGGGGGCAGCGAGGGGAGACCACTCTTTGCAGATACTTGGCTGTGAGGAGTATAGAGAGCAAGATCCAGAAGTGAAGGCAAGGTTATTTTCCCCTTGTTGCTTTAAATGCCAATGGAAAGGAGGTGTTTGTTAGAAAGGGCAGGGGCAGAGAATGCATTGGCCCAGGTCAGTGTGGCACCAAGAGCTTCCCAAGCAGCCCGTGGCAGCCTAGGAATGCCATTGGTGATATCAGTGGTAGGTGCAGTGGAAGGAGCGTGAAGCAAAGAAATTAAGGACAGTGGTCACAGTGAGGCTAAAGTGATTGACCATGGTACCTGGGCTGGATAAGGAAGAGGTGAGCTAGGAGAGGGGAGAGAGAGAAAGGAACGTAGGAACTGGATATACTAATTTATGTAAAAAAGAGTTAGAATCTGTGGCCAAAGCTTTGGTGTCTGTGAAGTGACAAAACCCAGTGTGTGGCATGACTAGAGAGGACGGGAACATCCTTGACATTGAGGGTGAGCTGTTGAAAGGCCAAAGTGTGGACGCCCATGTCCATGGAGAAGTTCAGGTCACCCAGGACAGCAGTAGAAGTTGAGTGGGAGAGAAGACTGAGCTGGATAAAGGTCAGGAAATACAGAGAAAACTGAATGACCTACTCAAAGCGGAATGCCTGATGTAATCAAATCCATCCTTCTTCATCCTTTTGCAAGTGGCCTGATCACCGCTTTTCTCTCTGGGTGTGGGCATAACGTCCGCTCGAAGGTCTGATCCAGAATCTTGCTCCTGGAGGTCTACTGCATGCCGTAGATGTTACACCAAATGAAATGAATGGAAACAAATATACGCTGAGATCATGCGATGTCAAAAGCACTGTTCTTGTTGCTTCAAAGGATATAAAAATAAGTGGGAGACAGAGCCTGCCCTCTCCAGTAGGAGAATGAAGCAAGTATGGGTAACGTAAAGGGCTAGAAGAGTTTGGACCTTGAATTTCAAGGGAAAAAAGATTTTACTTGGCTGAGTCATTGCCAGTGTGGAACAAATGATGGTATGAGATGGAAATATTCAGAATTCTGAGTTAGGAAGATCAACCTGGGAGAAAGGTGCAAGGTGGTTCAGCAGGATGCAGGATAACTAAAGCACTGAGAAGAAGAGAAGGTGACCAGGGTAAGGCAGTGGGATTAAAACGCAAGGACAGATGGAAGCCATATTGTGGAGGTAATGTCTGTTGAGCGCCACCCCCCCCCCCCCCCCCCCGCCCCGGGACTAGATGAAAGCAAGAGAGAAACAGCAGAAGCACAAGATAAAGCTGAGGATTTGAGCCTCTGGGACTGGGCCTACAGAGAAGCCTTTAATAGGATAAGGTAACAGACACAGGGGTCTCAAGGGAATTGTGAGGGATGACTTGGGCTGACTCACCACCTGCCACAAACTCTCCTCCACAAATGCCTGCTCTTAGTTTTCCCGAGCAACCTGCTGGCAAAGAGCATTGGGAACCTCAAGGTGCACCTCTGTACACAGGTGTCATTCCTGAGCAGACTGTCCTTGGGTCTTGGGTCATTGGTGAGCTGGTCTAGGAGAAGTACGTCTTAGAAGCTCCTGATGTGAAACACTTGTTGAGCTCGCATTGTGAAGTCTTGAATATAAAGAAGTTCTACAGCAAGTGGGAGAAATGAACACGTAAAATGAGTGCGTAAGGAGTAAGCGCAGCCAGCCAGAGACCCCAGATGAGAGGCCGTTGCCCCCAGCCATGGGATGGTGGGGCGCAGGATATAGGGTCTGGAATGTGCGGGAGACCCTTTCCACTCACCTCTGCGTTTAGTTGTTTATTCAGCAAACATTTACTAAGCACCAGTGATTTACCTGACCTCCTGAAGGACCTGAACCACCCACGATCTACATCCTGGCCTGTTCTAAGGTGATATCGGATACTTGCCATGGACCCCACTGCAGCCAGGCATACCCGGGTTTGAGTCCAGCTCTGCCATTACTGTTCATGAGGCCTTTGGCAGGTTATTTAAGGTCTTTGAGCCTCAGTGAGTTTAACAAGGCAGCCAGGAATGAAATGAGAATAGAGTAGCTCCTCCCAACTTCTCAGATTTAAGAAAAGGGAATGTCAGGTGCCCGTGGACAATGCTGGACGATGTTGACAGTCCAGTCTCTTTCTTGGCATTGCTGAAACAGACAAACTCATTAACCCTTTCAGGAGAACATACTTTGACATCCCTTTCTAGCTTGCGCTGGAGGTAACAGTAATTCCATCAGGTTGAATAGAGATTCCGTGGTGAATTCAAGTCTTGGCAGGTGAGCTGGGAGAGGAATGGATATCTTTTGAAATGTAAATGCAAGAGTAATTTGCAGCTTCCATCTTGTCCCATAAAGGAATGTGAATTTATTTTTCTTACAAAAGCCTTTGTTCACCTTTTAAGTTTAGACCAAAGAATATAAATAGGCCTGGCCTTTTCAACCCAGAGAGTGAATTAAGTAACCAAGATACAAGACACCGAGGTTTAATCTTTGTTAATAGATTTCAGGAAAGCAGAGACAATTTCCTTAAGCGGCACTGCAATTTTTGCATTGAAATATAGCTGCAATTTGGGCCTGAGTGTAATAGGAAGTAAGATTTAATCCTTTTAATATTCTCTGTAATAGCCAGTAACAGCTTTGAGCTTTCCGGATACCCTCCCCAACATATGGTGGGTTCCCAGTGTCCCTGTGATGGGACCTTAGTTAATGCCTACTTCATCTGTGAGTTTCTCCCAAGGAAACATTAGGAAGAAAAGAGCTCAAAAGGGAGAGGACGGTTCCTGCGGGCTCCAGGGAGGAGAGCATTCTTTTAAAACACACGGTTTCTAAAGAAGTACTTCATTATCATCACTTGCCTCCTTCTTCCTTAGGTAACTGAGGACATAACAGCAGAAGTAGGTACTAACATACACCTCACCCAACTTACCTCCCTTCTGTCACTAATCAGATGAGTTCTAGAATGGCAAAGGCCTCTAAGTAAGAGATCCAGCAAGTGCTTCATCTCTAACATTCTCTGCACACCTGGAATTCAGGACCTGAGAGCTAGAGCTCCCCTTTGGAAAAGCATTTTAAGTCAAAGAGGAAAAGATGAACTTGGCAGAAAAGAAAGCTAATATTTCCTCCGTTCAGAAATGTAAAAGGGTTATCACAAAGGTTATGAGGTACGACTCGTAAGGTACCCAATCCAGAGTTTATTCTAAACTATCACCCCCAAGTCCCCTGTACAAGATAAATAAGGTAGCAAAAGTTCTGGCCATATGCAAGGGCCAGACCCTTGCATAACACTCCCCTCATCTGTACCAGAGTGCTCACCTTGAGTCTGACCAGGCAGGCCATATTATTTCCTAAAAGATCAAGAAACTGAGGCACCGAAAGTAACTTACCCCAACCTTTCAGCTCCTTAAGTGAGAGGGTCTTTCGTCTTGACCACAAGTGCTCTCCAAAATATCGAGTGTAACATGAAACACTTTGCTAGGCACTTAGCTTTCTAATTTCTGTTGGAAGGCTTTTTCTGATACTTTCCAGGGCCTTGTCATCCAATAGTAAAGCTTGACAAGGATAAAACGGACATCGTTAGCACATAGAAATATGCCCTACTTTAAGACAACTGCATGTTATAAAAATCCTCACTCGGATCAGGTATGTGAAAGAGTTACATATTGGCACTTTAGAGAGATTTTTTTTTTTTTAATTTAAGCAAGCATTAATGAATGGTTCCATGATACTGTACATTTCCTGCAATGTGCTTAAAATACGACCTGATTTGCCCAACTTGGATTTGCATACAACTCTTCAGGCACCCGGGCATTGTGGAGCGAGGGGCCCTGTACCATCAGTTCCTTCCCTTGGCAGAGCTTATACCAGAGGTGTCATAGTCTTGGCTTCCCATTGCCTGGTGGTGGGTGGGGCTAGGACAAGAGAGGCAGAAGGAAAAGGAGGGAGGAGCATGGGAGCCAATTAAAACCTAGTTAAACTCTGACAAATAGACAAGTGAATGGATCTGCGTTCTCCCACTGGGCCACAGGAACAGGCCAGATTTGTCCCATTGATCCCCAAGTCTATCCACAATCTAAACTGGCTCCAGATCGCCATTTCTTTACCTAAGTAATGTGGAGTGTAGCTTAGTGTCTATCGGTGGTTGCCATGGCAGTTCCTCCAGTTGGCTCTTTTTCAGTTAAATGAAGAAAGGTATCTGTTGGGGGTCAGGAGAAGACACACTGGTTAGTGAGAAAGGTCTTCAAACACCTGGGCAGCCTTTGGGGCAGAGAATGCTGGGAATGTGAGTTTCCACCCACCAAGACCAACCTGACCTGGGAGCTGCAAAGAGGGAGCAGGTTGTATTGGGAATTTGAGTTTGGAGTTTATTAACTCAAGCTGCCAGAGAGATTTAATTGCAGTTTCAATGAAAATTTCTTCCTGGGGGTGGGGGGCGGTTTCTCTTTGGGGTAACAAACGACAGAGTTGGACAGTGCTAAGGATAAGTGCTGAGGCACCTGGGCCCAGGAGGAAGCCCTGCCAACCGCATCAGCACTGATAGGATCATGCAGTTCTCTCCCCATTGCCATCCCAGGCCAGTCATTAAAACCAAGGAAACGCTGTATGACAGACTCTAACACATATGTACGGAATGTAAAAAAAAAAAAAAAAAAGAAGAAAGAAAAAATGGTTCTGATGAACCTAGGGGCAGGACAGGAATAAAGACGCAGATGTTGAGAATGGACTTGAGGACATGGGGAGGGGGAAGGGTAAGCTGGGACAAAGTAAGAGAGTGGCATGGACATATATACACTACCAAACGTAAAATAGATAGCTAGTGGGAAGCAGCCACATAGCACAGGGAGATCAGCTTGGTGCTTTGTGACCACCCTAGAGGGGTGGGATAGGGAGGGAGGGAGACGCAAGAGGGAGGAGATATGGGGATGTATGTACACATATAGCTGATTCACTTTGTTATACAGCAGAAACTAAGTAAAGCGATTATACTCCAATAAAGATGTTAAAAAAAACCAAACAAACAAGGAAACAGACTCACAGACATAGACTAGAAAACAAACTTATGGTTATCAAAGGGGAAAGGGAGGGAAGGGATAAATTAGGAGTTTGGCATTAACAGATTCACACAACTACATATAAAATAGATAAACAACAAGGACCTACCGTATAGCGTGGGAACTGTATTCAATATCTTGTAATAACCTATAATGGAAAAGAATCTGAAAAAGAATAGATATGTGTAATTGAATCACTGCTGTACACCTGAAACTAACATAATGTTGTTAATCAACTAGACTTCAGTTAAAAAAACAAACCAAGGAAGTGCTGCTTCCTTCATTAAGCCCCCCTCTTCCAGGCTGCCCTCTGAGGCTCTGCTGTGGATATAACAGAGCCATTCTTATTCTGGTGATCATGGATGGACTTCAGGGGTCCATGAAACCCCTGAAATGTGGATGCGATTTTGTGGGTAGATGTATTTTTCTGAAGGAAAGGTCGATATCTCATCAAATTGTCAGTGGGATTTTCCTTAATACAAAAGTGAAACTCAGTCCAGGGCTGAAAAGAATGCTCAGGGTATCAGGGTACCTTGGCACTGGGATATGGGAACTGTCACCACCTGCTTCCAGGGATCACTTCCTGCTTCTCACCGAAGATGATTGGTACCATATTCTGGCCTTGGGGACACTGTTTCTTCCGAAGCAATTAATTTGTATTGATGGCCCATCCATTGCTTTCCCATAATACAGATGAAACATTTTTCCCCCAACAGGGCAGAATCGCCTGGGAATATTTTATTTTAACAATGCTGATGACCAGGCCACATACCCAATATTCCGATTTAATTGGTCTCGGGTAGGACACCTCAGAGGATTTTAATGTGCAGCCAGGCCTGATAACCTTTGAGCTCGGGGGTAGCAGCAGGCGCATGAACGCAGAGAGTAACAGAGAACTGAATTAAGGATGATGAATAGTTTCCATCTCGTCTGCCTTTTTCGATGACTGATTGTAGGTGCATGAAATGATCTATTGTGAAGGTTTTAAAACCGGTTCCTGGTTCAGAATGAAAAGTATTCTGTTCCAGTGGTAATATTTAGGGGAAGGAAAGTTGTCAGTATGTGTGCAGATATTTTCCAGCTATTAAACCATACCCACGTGTATACTTACATATCTTTGTATATATACATATATGAGAACACATCCTTCATATGTATATGTGTGTGTGCGTATTATATATACACACACATAAGGTGTAGTGTACTCATTTTCAACCTCTGGTCCCCTCTGGTTCCAACTCCCTCCTCTCAAGAGCACACACAGCCTCAGAAGCTCCGTGCAAAAGAGCAATACGCAGAGTGTGATGCCTCTTAGCAGTTTCCTCTACAAGGGTGCACTGCTTTGAGTGACACCAAGAATGTCTCCCTTCAGGGAAGACTCTTCCTTCCCAGACTCTCAGTGGGTGATGATCCCAGATGTCATTTGTGTTTACTCTGTGCCACGCACTGTTCTAAATGCTTTCCATGTATTCAATGAGCCAACCTTCACAGTGATCTGAGAAGGACTGATGTTATTAACCCCATCTTGCAGATGGGGAAACTAAGGCACAGAGGGCTTAAATAACTTGCACAGGCTTGTGCAGGAAGAGGCAGAGCTGAGATTAGAACCCAAGCAGTTCGACCTCCTGACAGGGTCTTTACCCCACTGTGCTATAGGACCACTGAATATGGTCCACGAACCCTACGGTCCTGTCGGAAGAGATACGTACGGGGACAGGGGAGCCCTTCTCTCCATCAAACCAGCCGTTCGAGCCCAAACATTAACTGTCCGTTTCCCTCTGACAGGCTTCATCCCCCCACCACTCATCTTCGGGGCCGGCATCGACTCCACCTGCCTGTTCTGGAGCACATTCTGTGGGGAGCAAGGCGCCTGCGTCCTCTACGACAACGTGGCCTACAGATACCTGTACGTCAGCATCGCCATTGCGCTCAAGTCCTTTGCCTTCCTCCTCTACACCACCACGTGGCAGTGCCTGAGGAAAAACTATAAACGATACATCAAAAACCACGAGGGCGGGCTGAGCACCAGTGAGTTCTTTGCCTCTACTCTGACCCTAGACAATCTGGGGAGGGACCCTGTACCCGCCAACCAGACACATAGGACAAAATTTATCTATAACCTTGAAGATCATGAGTGGTGTGAGAACATGGAGTCTGTTTTATAGTGACTGAAGGAGGGTTGAACTCTGTATTAGTCATCCAAGGGTCATTTTTCCTAAAAAAAGAAAAAAAAGAAAAAAGTTTTAAAAAAAAAAACTCAATACACACAGAGACACACACACACACACACACATGTACACACAGCACCTTTGTCCTTTTTCTCAAAATCAGAGCCAGACAGGATTCAAACTAAGGAGAGCGTGGGATCACGTGGTTGACATGCAACCTCCTGGGGCTCAGAGTCTACTCTTTGAAGGCACCTCATGGTTTTTTCAGGATGCCGACAGCTGCAAGCAACAGGCACTGCCAAATTCAGGGAACAGTGGTGGCCGGCTTGGAGGACGGACCTTTCTGGATATATACACACATACAAAACAAAAAAATATATATATATTAAAAAAAAGAAGTCTACTAAAAAACCCAAGTTGACAACATTTGCCAGGATAAGCACTAGTGACACACCCCATGCCACCCTCCCCGCCCACACGGGGGTGGAGGGGCACCCAAGTCAGAGGAGTGGAGGCCCGCTTCTCTAACTTTTGCAATATGGGTCGCTGTGTGGACGACTCACCCAGTCTGCACATGTGGTTCAAGGCCCCAGAGTTCTCTCAGCGATGCTAAAGGGTGATCTGTGCTGGAGACTGTAATTGACACCTCTCACCAGCTCCATTTCCATTTCTCAAGACTGAGGGCCCCAGGGGGAGCCGGACATGGGGGGCCAGCACCTCCCCTTCCCCGCAGCACCTCCCATTGGGGTGCGTCCCCCAGCCCCGCAGAGTGACCTCAGGAAGCAGTGGGCCTCGCCTGGCTATGACTGACTTCGCTCAGAGCCGGTGAAACCCAACCTAGTCCAAGTCATTTGCTTACATTTGCCAAACATTTTGCCATTTTTAAGGAAAAAAATGCAATGCATATGAATTTCAAACTGTTGTATGTGTAATCCTCTGATACTATTTTTAACTACTTCTCAAATCTGTGTTAACCCTTCAGTCACTAACACAGTTCTCTAGGCCGAATTTATTACGCTGGTTGCTTTTACTTTTCTCCTTTTTTAATGCACCAAAAATATAATGTTATTCAAGGGATGCAATTAATCTATTGTAATTTTTTTATCATTTTATCCTCATTTGGATAGTCTGTGAAAACAAGAATATGCAGTGTGTTAAAAGAAAAAAAAAAAAAACCTTAAAAAAGAGAGTGTATATGCACCCTGCCTTTAAAAGGATCACATTTGAGGCAACAGGAGATAACGTGATGAATTGCAAATTTGCCTTCTCCATTTATTCCCCATGATTCAGTGATCACTGTCACGGGAGGCCCTTTCATATGCCTGCTTCACATGCCAAGAGGTGTTCTTTTCAACCTGCAGTGGAGACACGCTCAGCTGTGGGTTGTGTGTATGGGTGCAGGGCTTCTGGGGAAGAGGAGACGGAAAAAAGAACAGTTCCCTAGCACAAGCTTTGAGCAGCATGTAGTGTCTGGGATAACAGACCCACAAGCTCCTGGAAGCTACTGCACGTTCACTGCCTGAAAATGTCTAATATTTTCAGGGTCAGTCTTGAACTAAGAGGCCTTTGTCTGTATGTGTTTTGAAAGTGGCTGTATCTCAAACAGCTAGAAGCAAACCTACCATTGTTTGGGGTAAGAATCACAGGAAAACCTCTTGCATCCAGCTGACTCGGCCTGGTGAGGCCGTTTGCAGAAGGGGCAGAGCTTATGAGAGAGAGAGCACGCGCACATGCACACACAGGGTCCAGTTAACCCACCTTTCATGCTATTGCAGTGACCTTGATCTAGGCCACTCCTGGGCCTGGAAAGACCCCAAGGATGGGTTGGTGGTTGGCTTTTTCACCTCAGACAGACACGTATTTTCAGGTCATCTAGAAGGCAACAAGAGAATCAGGAAAGAAAAGAGTGGGGCGGGGGGAGAGGGGCATTGTGATGAATTTTTAACAAATGCTGTAAATGGGGCAGTTTGAGTTACAGCCCCAAACTAGAGAAAAGCCCCACGGAGCAAGGATGCCCAAAAGAAGCTTGTGTCGTGGTGCGGAGCCACCGTGATCCGCTGCATCCCGGGACAGGATGCTTCTGGAAGAGCTTCCTCCTGTGTTTTGCTTGAGTCTGTCCTTGTTCCTGAAAATGGGGACGCTCATCAATATGTTAACTAGTTAAAGGTGGGATTGTTCTCCAACAATTCATAAACTGTGTACACTCTGTGGCTCCCGTGGCTGTGATTCCATCCTGTATAGGTGTTGGGTTGGTTTTGTCTTGAAAATGTATTGCTAACAGATCACTGCCCTCTTGTATATGATCGTGTAGCTCCCCCAAATCAGTCCACACCCACGGAGGCTGCAGAACCTCGTGTTTCATGGGGCTATTTGTGTTTTTGTTTTTGTTTTTTAAAAAAGATTTTTGAAAACTCTTTGCATTTGGGCTATTTTTCCTAAGATTTTAGGCTGAATAAGAGGTTAGGATGACAAAGGAAAACAACTCCAGGGCTCAGTTTTATCAACAACTGGATCGAAATTTAAAGTCCCCTCTTGTAAGAGGGCTCTAACATGTGTTGTTGTCACCTTTAAAAATTTTAATTTCTCTCCCATACTCCAGAACAGAAAACCTAGTCTAGCTTTAATTTTCCTTTTGTGCTACAAGGAACCGTTGTACATACCCTTCCCAATCCGGCCCCTTGATTATTTGCTTGGTTTTGAGCAGGATTTTAAATGGAAAGATTTCCTGGGGAGATCTTCATTGGACTTATGGAAAACAAAAATGTAAGGGACGGAATAAACCTAGAAAGTGAATGCTAACGTTCTCTCTCTTCTGCTACAAAGCCCTCCACCACCTTAGTGGAAGGTGCCCAGGGATGGATGGAAAGGCTCTCTTTGCTGCAACTTGCGACAGGTTTTTGTAACTCCTACATATAGACCAAAAAGGTTTCTACCAGTAATATTCCTGCATATGAAGTGAACACATTTTCTAGAGTCTCTGTCTCTGGGGGACGGAGTTTGCTGTCTTCCTCCTGCTGAGGCTGTGCGCTGTCAGGGAAGCCCAGCAGCTTTGCTGCCTTCTTCACGCCTCCACAGAGGAAGGCTGTGAAGCTTCCAGGCACCCCAGGGACACTGCCACTCCAGGAGGCCACAGCATGTGGGCTTTCCTCACAGCTAACGAAGGAGCCAGAGATGCTTCTGCTCACGAGTCCCCTAAGGAGTTTGCTAGCAGCCCTTAACAGGCAAAGTAATAAGGGGAAACCAAGAGCTTCTAAGGAATCCTTTGACAGACTTCCTAATGTCTTCCGAGCAGGAAGGAACGTGCTTTTCCATAAAAATTGCTTCTTTCTCCCCACCCTCCAGTGGAATAGCTTCCCCTAGTGATGATTTGTAGAGTTTGGTTAAGTGGTGTCTCTACATTCAAATCCCTGATTCCACTTCCCCATCTCCAATAATAACCTAGAGCATCCCCTCGCTCGGGCGTGGCAACATTTCCCATGCCTTGCACGCAGGCCCAAGGTGACCCACAGAAATGTTCTGTTCAAGGCGGCCAGCTGGTCCCTGGGATGATAGCCACACCACTCCTGAGGAGGTTTCTCAGGAAAAAGATTCTGCCGTGGTTGCTAATAGATTATCTTCCACACTTCCAAAGCAGGCCATTCCTGAGGAGCATGTAAAATGGAAACATATATATACTCACAGGGAAACCCTCTGAGGAGAAGAAGCTGTTGGTTCCGCATGAGCCTACAAGGCTGTTTTTCTTGCTGCCCGCTGTTCAGGTCATGGGAAGTGTGGTTTCTTCTCCACCCAGTCAAGCCCACCAGGCCTGTGTTCTAAGCCCTGTTTGGGAGTCCTGAATGTACTCCTGAGCAACGTGAAGCAATAAAGTTCAACCTGTAGAAATCAATGCAGCTGATTATACAATCAAGAGCAGAGGGACAGGACAGGGTAAGCTTCTGTCCTGTTTGGTGCTGTTCACCCTACTGTTTTGTTGTTTGTATGTTTTGGTGGTGTTCACCCTATTGTTTTGTTGTTTGTATGTTTGGTTTGGTTTGGATGAGGGGAGAAAAACAGACAAGCAGTTTTTCAGTCTAACAGAATATTTGCTGTCTTGTGCTGTTCTTACCTGTTTCGATGGAGGACCAGTATCTGTCCAGGAGAAGGTGCCAGACACATAATAGGGGCTTAATTACTCCACTGAGCTCATGTCAGTGCCTCTCAACAGCCTCCTTTGAGCCATGGTCTGTGTCTCCCTTTCGGTTAGAATCCAGATCAAATCCCTCAGAGGTGCGACATTTTCCAAGAGAGGGTGCTAGTGAAATTAAATTGAGCCTGGAAATTAGTTTGAGGCATAAACAGAGTCCTTTTCCTCCTCTCTGCCCTTCCCTCCTTGTTTCCTCCTTATTCACCTCTCCCAACTCAGTTCAAATTCTTGAGTTCTGAACAGCTGTGAGGACTTAATCTCTGAGAGTGACCAGCCCTACCGATAGCCTTTGGGCCTAGCCCCCCTGGGGTATTACTCAGGAATAAATTGGTAAAACAGAGGAATCTCTTAACTGGCAGAACATGCAAGAAAGACATTGTTCAGATGCCTCTTTCGGGGCCTGTTGCTAGGATCACACGGGAATTTACACTGTCTGCACACAGCCACCCACTTGTGTCTCCCCTCCCTCATGCTTGTAGGTGACCTCAGAGTGCTTGGTTATCATGGCAGGGAGGACATGAGTTAAAAAGCCTGAAATGGGGAATTCAGAAAAGCCGGGATTCCCCAGCACATTAGAAATCTGTGACTGCCATGGAGATAAGGACAGAGCTCATGCTTCTCAGGGACCCTCCACATGGTAGCACAGTTTTCCTTGGCAGGATTAGTGCCATTTAGGGGAGCATTATATGAGCTTGATAATTTCCAGTGATGTGTTTATTCACTCACTACTTCATTAAAATGTTGACTGTGTGCCAGTCTCCGAACCAGGTACAAAGGTAGAGAAGACATGGTCCCACCCTCCAAGAACTCAAAGTTTAATGATTGAAACAGACCTGAACACAAATAAAAGCAATAGAATAGTCATTTTAAGAGCCAGGGTCTGTCTGTCTGTCTGTCTGTGTCTGGGAGCAATGAGGGCTGTTTCAGGGAGCTGGGAAGTTCTGCATCATGGCATCAAGAATAAGGAAGGCTTCAGAGAGCCGGTGGTCTAGAAAACAAGAACTAAAGAGCAGTGGATGTCTGCCAGGGAGCCAGGGGAAGAGATCCTCCATCGACAGGACCAGCAGAGCAAGTTCACAAACCTTCCATAAAGGGCCAGGTTGTGACCATTTTAGGCTTTGAGGATCATTGAGTCTTTGTGGCCACTACTCTTTTGTCATAGCAGGGAAGCAGCCCGAGACAATGTGTAAACAAATGAGTGGGCTGTGCTCCAATAAAGCTTTATTTACAAAGACAGGCAGTCTCTGGGTTTGGCTGAGGGAGGGCTGTAGCACGCTGATCTCTGTTCTGGAAAACAACGAGGTCTGAAGCAGCATGGCATACAGTCTGATGGACTGTAGCAGCAGAGGCCACTGTAGCCTGGGCTGAGTCATGGATTGGAAGGGTCCTTCAGCCTTAAAAATCTAATTCAGGTATCCCATTTTCCAAGAATGAGGTAAGTATCCCATTGTCGTCAGGGTTTGCAATGAAGGCAACATTATCTTTCTCCTGTGTAACGAGGGGAATTGGAACTATACAATCTACAGTCTCTTCCAGCCCTGACACTCACTTCCTAGCTCTACCAGAGTAATCATCTGTTTTTCTTAAGTGATGGAATTGGACATGGGAGGGGAAAATGCAGGAACAAGACAAAGGAGATTGAATCCAGATACTGAATAGTGTCTCGAGTTTCTTCCCTCCAAGACAAAACCTTGGCACTAGAAAGCTAGTAGATATGCCCAGTGGAATAATTGGTAAGCATGAATAATAACTAATAATAATAGTAGCTGACATTTACCAAGCACTTAGTATGAACTAGCTTATCACATGTATTAGCTCGTTTAATCTCAACCATAGCCCTGTGAGGCAGAAGCAGTTATTAAACTTCAGTTTACACGAAAGGAAAATGAGTCTGGGAAAGCTTCCAGAATTGGCTCAAGGTCACAAAGCCGAGTTTCAAACCCAGGTCAACAAATCCACAGCTCGTGTTCTTTGCCTTTATGGGTACTCCCTCCATCCTGGGCAGGAAATGAGAGACCCTTCCCACCTGTAGGGATGTCCTATTCAGAAGACTCCAACTCAAATGGACTGCGGATGCCCCCCACACTCTCGCATGCCCCCTATCATAACAACGGGGACATGGCAACAGCTGTATTCTGGGGACATCTGCTCTTCCTGTGTTGTTCCCAGTCTTAACCACAGAGCCCAGTGATAACTTATTTGGGATGTTCTACCAGAAGCAGGCAGGTAAGAGGAAACAGGAGATGATGCCTCCACTCTAATGCATTTTGAAATGCAATTTCAAAGTGCTGAAATGCCAGGGAGACAGTCCTCAGCACTGGTCATCAGCTCCAGTGGGAGAGACCCCGGACACCCCTCCCACCTGGCACCCCTGCCGTCCTCAGTGTCAACCTCAGGAGCTCGGCTCCAGCCCAGGGCCTCAGACACACCGATGCTGGTCACTGGTTGGAGATATGTCTTGCTCTATTATCAAATACTAGACTTTTAGGAACAGAGTTTCTAGATGTTTTGATTTTTGTATTAACGACTCAGGCCAACAATCAGTAATTGATGATTAGCACCGATTCTGAATATTTTTCTGTAAGGTAAAGTGATTATGTTCTCTTACCGGGAGCAGATGGAACAACCATAGTGAATTTTCTGGAGGTTTAACATCCTGTAGGCTGAGATTTTTACCATCCCATTACATCCCAGAAAATAATGTTCCTCTTAAATTCATGCTAACTTAATAGAAGGTAACTCTCGTGGAGATGGGTTTGTCAAGACTGTTGGATTTTATAATCGAAGACCATAAAATGAAGTGGAAGTATGCAACGTAGGAAGTTTCATTATAAGAGGAACCCAGCTAACACATCAATTGTGCTCTAGCCCAGCCCCTTAAAGGAGGAAAGGGGCTGGAAGCTCATGCTTATTATGAGGCTGCTACCCACGTGCCAGGGGCCATAAGGCCTGATCCCAGGTAATATTCTCATCAGTTTTCTCACACCTGCCCTATGAGGTAAGTATCATTGTTTCCACTTTACAGATCAGAAAACTAAGGCTCAGTAAACCAAAGCTTCCCAAGGTCACACAGCTAGTTAGAAAGTCACCAGGAGCCAATGTCAGATCTGTCTGACTCCTGAACCAGTGCTCTCTCCATGACACCACAAACGCCATCAAAGTGACAACGCAGATCTGGCTGGCTCCTCAGGAAACTTTGATGAAGCCAGGAAGGCATCTACTGTCAGAAACCCCTACAAAAGTCTATAATTCCATAGAGAAATGAGGCAAGAGCTGGCAGTGAAAACCTCTGCCAAACTTTGCCTACCGGCACAGAGATCTAAAATGAGAAGAACTTTCTTTCCTTCAGTAAACACTGGAGACCTTTAGAAACACTCCTCCTTCCTTTTTCCACCTTAGCCACGTCAGCAGAAGTTGACCACCTCCCCATCATTCTCTGCCTGATTCATTCTGCACACAAGGACCAACCCCGTCTCTCTCACTTCTGTCCCACCTTCCCCAACTCCCTGCCCCCATGGCTTCTAACAGAGCCCCCAAGACTAAAAGAACTTGAACCTTGTGAAAGTTGAGAAGGATTCTCCAAACTGTCCAGAACATGTGAGCTGCATCTCCTATAAGCCAGGTCTCAGCTGCAAAATCCTGAGGAAAGGAGTGACATTTCCACATTGTCACCTTTTGTACTACCGGGTCAGAGTCTAGAGAGGACAAGGAAATGAGTGGGGATTTCCATGGTACCGCTCTGGCTATCATCGAGCAGGAAAGCTGCATGTCACGGTCATGGAGACCTACACAACTTGTAAATCATCACAGGGACGAAGCTGGGTTTTTCGTGCCTTTTAAATGAAGCCGCAGCATCTATTTCAGAAGTGTTGTGGAGGCTTAAAAACCTTGCTCCAATGAGGAGATTCTTTCACTCAGCATGTGGTGACCCTCTGTGGCTGAATGAGAAGCAAACTGGTCCCAAATGCTGGAGGAGAAAGCATGACGTTAGAATGCCAGGAGGTTCTCTCTGGTACACAGCCACCTGTTCAACAGAGATTGCAGTGACAGTGTCTGTCACTGGTGACTGACGAGGATGAAGATAAGTTGATGACGGGGATGCAGCTTATTCCTTCCCATAGAGTAAACATCCACGTAGGTGTTGGTACAGACATGTATAGATATGCGCTTCTCAGAAACATTTGGCCTACGTAAAGGTCTTCGGGCTTGGAGTCTGGTTCCTTGGGGTGACGTGGAGCAAAACGTAGCATTTTATTGACATGACTTCCTGCTCTTATCCGTTCCACTGGAAGGCCAGGATGCTGTTATATAAGCCTAAAAAATAAGTAGGAAAACCAGAAAAGACCGATCTCTTTTTCCTCTTGGCTCTCTTCCCCCCTCCCCCTTTAGGCACAGAGTACCAAGACATTGAGACTGAGAAAACCTGTCCCGAGTCACAGTCACCTTCAGAAGACTCCTTTGTAAGAAGCTGAGGGCCTGGCCCTCGTCCTGCACAGAACAGCCCGCCACCGCCCACAGACCTCGCGGGCCTGACTTAGCGTGCTCTGCCCTGCCCGAGAACCCAAGGGTCCCTGTGAGGACTCTCCGGCCAGTATGCGGTCCTTTGAGGCCCCAAGCACAGGCCTGTGATGAGGACTAAGCAGGTGTCTGTGGCCAGGAGTCCTCCAAACCCTTGGAGTAGGCATTCTCCTGGATCACTAAAGAGTAATATTGACCAGATGTGCAAATTTCCTTCTGCCCATTCCCTCCTTTGGCTCCTGTGGGGATGGTCTGCTGACATGCTTTAGAAAACTCCCTCTTGGGAATGCTTCTCTGACCGAGGGCTCCAACAGTTCTTCCAAAAGCAGCTGAGTCTGGATTTTAAAAGGAGGGGGTAAAAATTACCCTGTTTCATAGAACAGAGGGGGGAAAAAAGCACATACTCAATAGATTTTGAGTGTGGTATTCTGTATTTTTGCAGCTTCTATTTTCCAGATGAGCAGTCTAGAAATATGTGATGTAAAGTACATACTGTACGTTTGCTGAGAATTATATTAAAAGCACTATTTTAATTCTTGCTCAGTCTCACGCTGTAATCTCTATTATCTTTCTCTCTTGTGTCTTGGGTAGGACAATCCTCAAAGACTCTTGAGGAGAGTGTTTCTGGCTGTGTGTGTTCTATATTTACGGGCTTTGAATAGTTCAAAAGAGCACAGTCTTTGGAGCCGAAACAGACCTGGGTTCAAATCCTCATCCCAGCACTCGCTTACTGGTGTGGTGTTGGGGAAGTGATCTGACTCCTCTGAGCCCCAGTTTCATCATCTGTAAAATGGGAATGCTGTCACCTGCTTTACACAATTGTGGTAAGGCTTCAATGAAATCCAGTGTGAAGGAAGCACCGTGTCTCACAGAGAATGGGCATGGAGAAATGGTACTTGTTCATTGCTTCCCAGCCTCTGGCTGGAATTAGATGCTCCACAACACTGTCATGGTTCCTACTGATACATTCCATAGTACTGTAATGTCACCATCTGGTTTTCCTTTCTGGTTCTCCCATTGTCCGTAAACCCTGGGAGAGCAGGTAACGGCTTCCTCTTGGGATACAGTGCCTAGAATCGTGTGTGACATTTGGTGGATGTTCATTGTATAATTGAATGAATGAATGATGAACAAACAACCTCAGAATCATCAACCTCTGGGGCTTTGACTTTAGTCCCACCCCTCTGAGGCAAGGGCAGCATTTGCCTTCCCTTCTCTAGGTCCATAGACCCTCCCACAAGCCTCACTGCCTGGCTGGAGCTCCACTGCCTTCCCAGTCATTGTTAGGCTGCCGTTGTGAGGCTGCTTCCTAATTGGCCAGCTTCTCCACTACATCCTTAATCCACTGACAGGGCTCCTACCTCCTATGGACAATCAAGTTGATGCCTGCCGCTGGTGTGCATCTGAGAGTCCTCACTACAGCCATTACATCCCTAGCCAGACAGGAGCTCCGGGAGCTAACGCTCACTCTCTGTCATCTGAACAGAAGACCCAGCATGGCCCCAGTCCTCGTGTGGGGCTAACCCTGATAACTGACCTATGTTCTCAGATCCCCTTACAGCCTGGATCTTGCCCTCCTACAGCCCCATCGTTTGCAGTTGAGCTCACCTGAAATCAACGCTTGTCAAGCTAATATTCCTTGAAGACTTCACCCTCCCTCAGCCCTGCCTGATATTTTCACTCTGGGATCCATGGACTCAGAAAAGAGTATGCTTGGGCGAGTTACCTTCTCTGAGGCCCTATTACCTGGCCCATTGGTGTCTCGAGGACTTCTTTCAGCCTGACCCTATTATTTATGGGATTGTTTCTTTTTTGCAACAAAACAACATGATGTATTCTCTCCAGCATAAAAATCCCAAGAAAATGCAATTTCAACGTTTTCCATCATGATGTGAAAAGATGCTGAAACAGCTGAAAAAGTGGTTAGTGATTCCTCATGGAATCTGAGCTTCATTTGCACTGGAAATTCAGTTGGAGGCAGAAGAAGGAAGAAGAGGAGGGTGTTGCTTATGGCATCCATGTTCTCAGTCCAAAATCTCACATTTGTTTTTCACCTACAGTCCAATTTCTTTTCTTTTGCTATATTTTCCACCGTAAAGGCAGTCAATTTATGGAAAACTTACACTCCCATCTATTTTATCTGAACTTCACAAAGATGTCTTACTTATTTTGGTAAGACAATATCTAATATTGAAGATATTTGCTTCAATATCTAAGCAGGTCCGTGAGAGAGCTGTGTGCACAGGTTGTTCAACCAACTCAGGGAGAATAGACTGCTTAGATTAATCCAAATGCCATTTCCTCCAGATGTCCTATCAACTACCCTGGGCCACTGGGGCTTTCAACTACGTATATATTTGGTCCATCTTGATCTAGATCTGAAAATCCAACTTGACCCTTTTCTCAGTCTTTGTGAAAGGGCTAGTCATGCACCCAAACATTTGGCACAACTGAAATAAAAACAAGCTGTTTCTGTGGCCTTGAATGTGGATTCAGAACCACCATGATCACATCCACTTTACAAAGAGCTGCCCTTTTTTTTTTTCTTTTCAGGCTTTGTTACTTCAGGAACTCCTGCTATAGCATTGTTACCATAACTGTGCAGAGAAATGTCTAATTAATGCAGAGGGCAGAGACTAGCTTTTGCTTTCCAGAAAGCATTTTTAAAAGTGTCTTAACCTTTCTGAGTTCTAGTGTTCCCATGTATAAAATGCATAAACACGTAGTTATCAGATCCCCAAAGGAGAGCTTTGCAGATCTTCAAGAGTGTTTCAATGGGCAATCTCACTTCCCTCTTCCTCCTAAGGTAATTAAGGTGAAATAAAGAAGACAATCAACCTGGAACACAAAGGCAGGGTAATAAATGCATGAGTTCAGTTGACCAGCAATATTAAAAAAACAGGCTCAGGGACTCAAACATGACATGGCAGAAGCCAGCAGCCTCCTTTGGAAAGGAGACATTCTCCTGTGAGGCTCTCTCCATCACCTGTCACTGAGAACTTGCCCACAATCCCCAGGAGCAACTGAAACGTCTCCCAGTGAAAAGGAGGTAGGAACCTCTGTCCTCAGGCTTTACACCCCCAGCTTAGCAACAGGCTCCTTCCTTACCCCGGAAGCTTAACTTGCTCCCATGCTGATCCTTCCATTTCTTTGGGGAATTATTCTGTAGGAAGGCAACTAAATTTTCATAGTAAAATCAGTGCTTGATATAGGTAAAAAGAAAATACAAAAACAAAAAAGAAAAGAGCCCAAAGAAAATGGCTGTTCCTTCTGTTGTTTCTAAAATAATCATTGCCTAGCTCTTTAAGTTCAATGCAAATAATTAGGCATTACAATGCAATGCTAGAAAGGGAGACAATATGCCTTTTTTTTTTTTGACTTTCTTTATCGAAGTGTAGTTGATTTACAATGTTGTGTTAGTTTCAGGTGTACAGCAAAGAGATTCAGTTATATATATATATTTTTCAGATTCTTTTCCCTTATAGGTTATTACAAAATATTAAGTATAGTTCCCTGTGCTATACAGTAGGTCCTTATTTATCTATTTTATATATAGTAGTATGTAACTATTAATCCCAAACTCCTAATTTATCCCTCCCCTCCCTTTCCCATTTGGTAACCATAAGTTTGTTTTCTATGTCTCTAGGTCTATTTCTATTTTGTAAATAAGTTTTTTTGTATCTTTTTTCTTTTTAGATTCCACATATAAGCAATATCATGATATTTGTCTTTCTCTGTCTGGCTTACTGGCTTACTTCACTTAGTATGATAATCTCTAGGTCCATCCATGTTGCTGAAAATGGCATTATTTCATTCTTTTTTTTATGGGTGACTGATATTCCATTGTTTATGTATACTACATCTTCTTTATCCATTTGTCTTTGATGGACACTTAGGTTGCTTCCACATCTTGGCCATCATAAATAGTATTGTAATGAACATTGGGGAGATGTATGTCTTGAGCAGGACACTGGAGGTGAGATTTTATTTAAATGGCAACTGTCTCTGTGAACATGGCCCTTGAAGAAGCATACCATTGTCAATCATTTCCTCAGATGGTATCAGCAGATCAATCCTGAAAACATGACTGAGGCAGGGAGGAGAGATACAGAATTCAGACCACGTGGGTGAGGACAGGGCTTAAAAACACTTGGAGGCCCTCAGTCCGACTTGGTCCCACCCCGTCCTTCACGGCATCCTACAATTCTTGGGAATATGAATGCTGTGGGAGGTGATTGCTGTTCCTGCATCCATTCCATATTTCAAACTGATGTACGTCATGTTTAAAGCAAGGCTGTGATTTTCAGTTAGTACAGACAGGACCCTGTGAGGTCCTCTGCACGTAGTAGGCCCTCTACAGCTGGGGGCAGTAGGAAGGCAGGATGGCTTGGTGGAAAGAGCAGGTAACAGGTCTGCATCTCAGCTCAGCGGCTTACTAACCTTGCCAGGTTAGCATGTCAAGTCACCCCTCTGAACTTCGGCTACATGTGGCTCTGAGATGGGAAGGTTTCAGCCTCCTTGGCAGAGACATGGTGAGAATTCAGTGTACGCACAGCCCATCATCTGTCCCTGGTGGGGCTCAAGAAGTGATGCGTTTCATTGAGAAGTCTCGTCCTCAGCCATTTAAATACAAACCAGCTTCCATTTACCAATATTTGCTACCACTTTGCTTTTTGGAAACCCTCTTTTCTGCTGTGTACTGCTCCTGAAATGACTTAATCAGTCAATTCCTTAATTTTTTGAGTCATTTTTACTTATTAAAATAGCTTCGCTTCACTTCTTAAGCCCTGGTCCTGGCCATTTGAGAAACTCCTGACACATCTTCCATTCAAGCCCTCCCCAACAACGGCAGGCCAGATGGACCTGTGCCTCTGGGGGCCTGGAGCGAGGGGAAGCTTGTTCTGCTCTCTCCCTGCAACTGCCTCCCTCTTCTCTGCCCAAACTCGGATCCAGGGTGGTTTGCTTACCAGACTGCCCGTGGCTAAGCTTGCTGCCATCACTGGCTGTCATTGCTGCTTGAACCCCGTCTGAAAAGTACTGGTGTGGAAGCAGACAGGCACCAGGAAGCCCAACTAAAGAAGGAGCCTGTCCCAGGAGCTCCCCTGGGCTCTGTGACTCCCTAGGAAACCCTCAGCCTACCACCTCACCTGAGCTCAGGCCTGGGGTAGGAGCAGGGCCAGCATCCCCAGCTCTCTGTAACAGATTGGTTCCAAGGTCTGTCGTTGCCTCCCTCCTCCCTGGCCCATCTCGCCAGTGTACTCCCTCACCTCTCCCCAGCATGCTCTGATAGCGGCAGGACAAGGCTGCAAGCCCCGGCACCCCGTGTGCAAGATGTCAGCCTCCCCTTCTTAATGTAACTGCAAATTTTACCAGCAATTGCTTTGGGGACCCCATTCCCTTAACATTGGGACTGAAAACCAGTCAATGTCACTCTTCGTAGACATCACTTCTCCCTGCAAAATGGTGACCTCTCACCCCCTTCTCCAGCCTTTTGGCGGGGGCACAGATGGGATGTGGGGAAGGAGGGAGGAGCTGTCAGTGCCAGTTTCTCTGAAGAGGGAAAAACCCCAAAGATCTCCGCTGGCATGCCACATCACCACCTTATACAAAGATCATCAAAAGAGGAAGGCCAGCCAATGGGTGACACTGATGTTAGATGACAATTCCTCAAAAGAAGTCTCCCACCTTTTCAAAACAAACAGCTGCCTTGAGCCTGAGCCCTCAGCACCGTCTAGGCTTCAGGTAGCTAATGACTTGTAGGTTTCACACTTGATCAAAGAGTATCAATCCAGGGTCTGGTATGGAGCCCTGTACCCTAGGAGACCCTGTGGAGAGATCCAAGGAAGCCCTGTACACAGTAAATCTACAATCTGGATTGAGGAAAAGCAAGCCTCTATATACTAAAAAGAACTCTACAATACACTCTACATCCAGGCACTATTATTAAGAAATGGAGACATGACAGTGATGGGAATTCAGAGAGGAGAGAATCCTTAAGGACCAGAGCAGACAGATAAAGACATTCTCGAGGAGGTAGGACATGCAAAGGCCTCCGAAGAACTCTCTCTCTCATTTAGGATCCAGGTATGAGGTTTTGCCCTGTCCATTGGAATGGGTTTCTGGAAGGAAGCAGGCAGTGATCACAGAAGTCAAGTCTCTATGACAGACATGAGGATAAATATAACAATATACCAAGCACTGGGCTAAATCCTTTACAAGTTCTGCCTCCTCACTGAAGCCTTGCAAACACTCTGTGAAACAGGATTTATTTCATACCAGCCTGTTAGCCTGGGTTTCAATCTAGGTTCCTCTAGTTGCCATCTACAGGACCGAGGGGTGCTCATAAATAAAGTGAAGATAATCATGCCCACTTCATAGGAAGATTGTGGGATTCAGTGGAACAGTGTATATAAGGCACTTAGCACTGTGCCTGGCACCCAGAAAATGTCTAAGAAATGCAAGGTCTCTTCCTCCACTTGAGTACATAGAAAACACGTTCTCTTATGTTGCCAGGTCATCTGACAGAGGATTAAACTTTTTTTTTTGCGGTACGCGGGCCTCTCACTGTTGTGGCCTCTCCCGTTGCAGAGCACAGGCTCCGGACGCGCAGGCTCAGCGGCCATGGCTCACGGGCCCAGCCGCTCCGCGGCATGTGGGATCCTCCCGGACTGGGGCACGAACCCGTGTCCCCTGCATCGGCAGGCGGACTCTCAACCACTGCGCCACCAGGGAAGCCCAGAGGATTAAATTTTTAACTGAGCTAACTTGCATGGGTAAATAATTATAAGAGCAATTATCTCCCTGAGGACAATTATTTACCATCACCGTTTGCACCCACTGAAATTACATGCATAAGAAGCAGAGTCACCCATTGGCAGATAAACATAATTTTATTGGAAGAATGACATCCAATGGCTGATTGGATTAATAAAAGAAATTTTTCCCCAGAGGTATTTCAGAAATGCTTCTTTAAATTGGATCATATTTTTTAAAAGCTTGTACTCTGAATTCAAATTATGTATTAATTCCTTTCCAAAATCAGCATGCATCCAACCCTTATAAACATCATGTACTTCTGAGAAGCTACAACTAAGATAGTTTTATAAACCACACAGACACCAATCCTCTTGATCTCTGTATAAGAATAGATCTATAGAAGACATAGGATTTCGTGGTAAAGTCAATTCTGCAAGTATTTCAAGTGAATAATACATTTCCTGGTTGGAGGATTTTATTTTAAATAGTGGGCAAATATGTGATATCATGTAGTCACTTTGCAAATTTAAACAATTTTTTGTGCTTAAACTCTCCAAGCTATCGAATAGTCATATGCAGATTTGGCTCAAAATGGCTCTAAAAATTGAGTTTACAAACACTGTATTTAATTCTCATCAATTTCACAACAAACTAGAAGCGATTATTAGGGTCCAGATTTTTGGATCCTGAGTGATAAAGGATGTTTCCTTTCCCTTTTTGGGGTGGCCCAATACTCTATTTGCTCTTATAGTTATGAACACAGGTCTAAGTTTTTATTTCTCAATCACTGTCTACTGTTTATCACCCCAAAGCCTCCAGGTAATTGGTATCTGTTAGTTACATGAGTTTATATGCAGCTCTTCATTTATGAGTTTTGGTGGCAGTCTACACTGGCATATTTTTTTAGGTGCTTGAAATACTTCTGTGAGGTAGAGATAAGAAAGGCATAAAACTTTATTTTACTACCAGAAAAATCCAGAAGACGACAGGTAACTTCCCAGGAGTGCTCACTTCACTTTTGTCACAGAGGAAAATTAAAACCATCTTGTTACTGAATTACAAGATGGTTGCCAGAGAGGACCACAAGCTGTTACTGGCCTGGAAAAACAGTTTCACATTTTCACACATGAAAAAGAAATTTTCACACAAAGCTCTTGCAGAAGTAAAAATGGATATATCCAATATCTACTGCACACTTCTTAAAAATGCCCTCAGAGTCTAGACCACGGTTAGCTTTGAGAATTTCAAGATACATTGAAATATACCCTCAGGGGCTTCTCTGGTGGTGCAGTGGTTGGGAGTCGGCCTGCCGATGCAGGGGACACGGGTTCATGCCCTGGTCCGGGAAGATCCCACATGCCGCGGAGCGGCTAGGGCCGTGAGCCATGGCCGCTGAGCCTGCGCGTCCGGAGCCTGTGCTCCGCAACGGGAGAGGCCACAACAGTGAGAGGCCCGCGTACCACAAAAAAAAAAAAAAAAAGGAAATATACCCTCAGATCAAACCAAGTTCATGAATTATCTAACCCGATAAGACTAAAGCTGAAATACAACCAAATTGGTGCTATCCTCAACTCTTTGGAAGAACATTTAATGATCTTTCTAAACATTTACCTGAAACTTTTGGTATTAGATTCTTGTACTGTCTTTTTCCTATTTTTTTTTTAAATATAAGGTCATCTTTTCTAGAAACTAGTGTGAGTAGATGGCTCATCATGGCGATTAGAGCATCAGTAGTTGTGTGTATAAATTAATAATGTGGTAAGTTGATGTTCACCACTTTTCTGCCTGTGTAGGCTCAGAATCACATCTGATAAGTCATCCCTTACTGGTAGAAATCTGTACATCCTTCTATCTGGGGCACATTGAGTACAGGGACATGGGTCTGTTGCTTGAGTCCTGATGAATAGAAAATTCCTACCTGCTTAGCTTCCAAATTTCTAAAAGAGCAAAATGCAAAGTCATAGCTACAGAGAAGGCTATACTCAGCTGAGTTCATTTACAAGGGTTTTATTATTTCACACTTAATAAAAATCACAATAATAATGATGCCGTCTCATTCATGGCAGCAACACACATAATCCATAAAAATGCCTAACAGAAATGTCTATTATTTATGTAAAGAAAAACTGTAAAGCCATCTTCAAAGACAAAGATAATAACTTGAAAAATAGAGAGTCCTACCATATTCCAAGATCGGATGACTAACTACTTGAAAAGTGTGATGTTTTTCCTGAAATGATTGCAATGCAATCACCAAGAAAATCTCAATAGGAGTTTTTATGGAAATTCAAAAACTGATTACAAAATTCAAATGGGAGTGCTCAAGAATAGCCATGGTAATTCTGAACATAAAAATTTAAAACTGCAATGCAGGAAGAGTAGCCTTCTCAAAAATCAACATGTTAATAAAGCTCTAGTACTTAAAAAGGTGCAGCATTTGTACAGGACCAGATAAATAGATCAAAGACTCAGAAGAGCAACTATATACAGACACTGGAATATATTGGGGGACTTAGACTATATTAAAGAAGAGTATTGCAAATGACTGGGGAAATGCTTGACTATTCAACTAATGGTTTGAGGAGACAATCTGGAAATGAATTTGACTCACTGCTTCTCACCAGTGAAGAATACATACCCTACATGGTTTACATAGTTAAAACTGTTAAAAAACTATGAAGATTTAGGAAAAACAGAACAGACTCACGGTTTGGGGATTTCCTTAAAAGATCCGAAATGCAAAAATCTGTAAATAAAAAAATTGATAGGGCTTCCCTGGTGGTGCAGTGGTTGAGAGTCTGCCTGCCGATGCAGGGGACATGGGTTCGTGCCCCGGTCCAGGAAGATCCCACATGCCGTGGAGCGGCTGGGCCCGTGAGCCATGGCCGCTGAGCCTGCGCATCCGGAGCCTGTGCTCCACAATGGGAGAGGCCACAACAGTGAGAGGCCCGCATACCGCAAAAAAAAAAAAAAAATTGATAGATTTAACTATTTCAAAATTAAAGTATCTGTGCAATCTAAAACAGCATATACAAAATCTAAAGAGAATAGAATATTTGAAATAGCTATAAATGACAAAGAATTACTGTCAGAATATATAATGAATCCCTACCTATTGACACAAAAAAGAGAAATAACCAGAACTGCTGAATTACGCAAATACAGGGGCTGCCATTCCCATCCTTGTCTCAGTAAATCTGATAGAAAACCAAGCAAATAACATGAATGGGAAGTTCATAAAAGAGGAAACACAAATGTCCTATAAGTGTTCAATTTCACTAGTAGTCAAGGAAATAAAAATCTTTTAAAAATCAAAGACTGGGCTTCCCTGGTGGCGCAGTGGTTGAGAGTCCACCTGCTGATGCAGGGGACACGGGTTCATGCCCCAGTCCGGGAAGATCCCACATGCCGTGGAGCGGCTGGGCCCGTGAGCCATGGCCACTGAGCCTGCACGTCCGGAGCCTGTTGCTCTGCAACGGGAGAGGCCACAACAGGGAGAGGCCCGTGTACCGCAAAAAGAAAAAAAAAAATCAAAGACCATCTTGACCTATCAGGATGGTAAATATTTTTTTTGATATTATTTCGTGTGAGGGCATAGGGTAACTGGCTTTCTCATATGCTGCTAGGGTATAAATTAGTATGGTCATTCCAGAAGACAATTTGCCAATGTCTATTAAAATTTTAAATGCTCATATAGTATGATCCAGAAATTACATTTCTTAACCTCTACCCTAAATAAAGGGGTGTGGTGCAAACAAAGGAAGGAGGTATTTAATACCATGACATGGCAGGGTTTGGGCCTTCAGGATCCCTGGTGATCAGAAATTAAGTTCTTGGCCAACCTCTAATCTTTTCCCCATCATGACCTGCATATAGAACATGGTTGGGCACTTAGCTTCAATTCTTTTGACCTGACATCCCTGTTATAACGTCACTGCCTCCCTTGGTTTAAATCCCACCCATCTTTTAACATCAAGCACAAATATTATAGAAACCTTGGTGCTCTCTATGATTAGTTCATTAAGCTTGGATTTTTGCCAATGGCTCAATATCTATTTCACATAATAGTTCCCATGTGATGTTTTACCAATCCCTGTTATCCCCAGGATGATCATATTAAAGCATCTTTCAAATCCAGGTTGGCCCCTCCACTGGGGCCTCACAGGCAGACGCTGGGCTGGGAGGGGCTTAATGCACTAGCAAGTTCAGTAGTGAGTCAGTGGAGAGTCCACTGATCCACATTTCCTCCACTACTTCACCAGGAGTGATGGTTTCTCACTAGATTCCACAATCCTTTGCTCTCACGGCACTTATACTCACTGTATTAATCATGTTTGGGTCCATATGTTATATTCTTTATTCAGATATATTCCTTACAGACAATATCTTTTTTAATTCTTTAGTCCTGACACTGCTTAAGATAACATCTTATACATAAAAAGTACATTAAATGTTTTTAATGCATTAAGTCAATTACCTGTCCAGTAGCCTAAAAAGGTAGACAACATTGCCAGGAGGAAGGTCTGATACTCAGAGTCACTCTAACAAAACACATCATCTAGGATTGACCAAATTGCACCTAAGATTACATAAGGAAGACTAGAACTGAAAGTGTCTTATTATTCTGCCATCTCCTTTTAGCCTAATCTAAATAAGTCACTCTGGACTGATAATTTTTAATTGAAGTATAGTTAATTTACAATATTGTGTTAGTTTCAAGTGGACATCAAAGTGATTTGGTTATACATACATATATGTATTTACCTATATTCTTCTTTATTCTTTTCCATTATAGTTTATTATAAGATATTGAATATAGTTCTCTGTGCTATACAATAAATCCTTGTTGTTTATTTATTTTATATATGGTAGTGTGCTCTGTTAATCCCATACTCTCAATTTACCCTTCCTTCCCCTTTCCCTTTGGTAACCATAAATTTGTTTTCTATATCTATGAGTCTATTTCTGCTTTGTAAATAAGTTCATTTGTATTATTTTTTAGATTCCACATATAAGTGATATCATAATATTTGTCTTTCTGTGTCTGACTTCACTTAGTATGATAATCTCTAGCTAGATCTATCCATGTTGCTAAAAACTGGCATTATTTCATTATTTTTGATGGCTGAGTAATATCCCATTGTATACATGTACCCTGTGTTCAACTCTTCTGAAAAGACATTTGGGATTCCTTCTCCAAAAGACCCTCAAGGCAGACCCCAAGGATTGCTTTTAAATGCACCCATCCAGGCACATGAAGCCACCACCACACCTGAAAAAAGCCCAACACCCACCAGAGTAAACCAGGTGGAACCTGAAGCATGAGGCAGTTTTCATAAATTAAGCAGGATGATTTCTCATTATGCCAGATGGCAAGATCGAGTGACCTGTGGTGCAGCGAGCTACTGCTGTATTTCCTCCCTCTTACTGCTCTACCCTAAAAGTGCAGATTATCCCAGAGGGCAGCTGAGAAATAAAAATAGCAGCTGTTATTTACTGAGGCTCAATTATATCGCAGCCATTGTCCTCGGTATTTTACATTTATCCCCACAATCAATTTTATAAGGCGGGAATAGTTATCTCATTTCTCAGAAAAGAAAGGAGGTGTTCACAGCCCCTACTAAGAATGGGTGGGGCCAGGATCCAAGCACCATCCTCTGTGACTTCTGTCTCCAATGGAGGGTGCTGGCCTCTCCTTTTCTAGTCTTAGGAGACTTGACATCAGTTGATAGTTTTGATGGGAATGGTGGATTCTGGAAATTGATGAAAATCTAGATTCTGAATGGAGAGCCTCCTATTCCTGTTTGACCAGGACAACCAGCCTCTGGGAGGATCTCTTAACATCATGTCACTCACAACTCTGTGGGCTCTGGTGGTGATGGTGGTGAGAGCAGCATGGAGACTAGGAAGTGTCAGCAAAAGAACACCACTAATTGAACATGGCCACATCCAGGAAAATGCCAGCTCAGAGACTGGTGACAGAATTCTCTGGACTCAACCCGCTTGTGGGTGGGTGTGTGGGTGTCGGGGGAAAAGGAGGTGGTTAGTGGTCATTGCCTTAGCAGAAGTAGTGACAAAGGCCATAGCACTGATCAATAGAACTTTCAGTGATATAGCACAGTGAACAGCACAGTATAGAGCTGGAAACAGCTCTATACTGTGCTGTTCAATATAGTAGCCACTAGCCACATGTGGCTTTTGAGCACTCAGAATGTGGCTAGTGCAAGTGAGGAACTGAATTTTTAATTTAATTTGATTATAATTAACTTAAATGGTCACTTGCATCTAGTGGCTACTATACTGCACAGTGCAGACCTAGAACATCACACTACATGCTTTCTGAGGATGAAGGGGCTAAGAGGTGGAAATTCTACCAGAAGGTCACAAGTCAAAGGGCTGGAAAGTGTCCCTGGGCAAAGATTAGTCTGGATTTTTCAAGAAATTGCAGTCACCACTTCTTAATCTTCTACAAGGAAAAAACATCTGCTGCAAGGTAGAGACTGAAGTAAGGTCATCATACATCCCCTCACCCCCATCACTGGGTTCTTCAAGGCTGGCTCTCAGCTACTTCCACACTCTTTTCTGGGGCTCTAAGGAATTTCAGCTGCTGTCTACCATTCCTGGAAGCTCTAAGAAACTCTAGACTCCAAGATTAGAGTCTAAGTAAAACTCTAAGACTGATCCAGGATGTTTCTGCCTAAAGAAATGCCAAGCAGCCGTTTCTAATCTACTCCTTTCCATGCCACACTGGCCTCAAGGGGATTCTACAGACTTGCCAATTCCCCAGGCTCCAGTCTAGCAGTAAGAAACAATTGTTCTTGAAGCATCCTCTAACCTACCTAGGGGCTCCATAATGATGTTACCCCACCCTGGAATGATTGACAGGAACTCAAGATACCTCCTTAGAACCCACACTAGAGTTTACCTCTGTGTTTCACCCCCTCTTTGATTCTCTCTTTTCCCTCTTCCAACTCATAGGATTTTTATTTAGTCGGGGGGTGGGGGGAATTGCTTCTGATAATCAATCATCCTCCAAGGCCTTGAATTTTGATACTCAAAAATCCAAGCTTTTAAACTTTTCCCTCTGCTTTTCTGCCCTACCAACCCCTTATTAAGGCAATAGATGCCTCACAGGTTAGTTTAAATGGGAAAGGACTAAAAAGTTTCTTAAGGGGAGTGGGAGGGGCAGGATAACTAGAAACATGCTGTTTGTGAATCCTGCAAAATCTTTTCATACCACCACAGTCATAGAGATTGAGACTCAAAACTCTGATAGAATCTGCAGCAAGATTTACAGAGCCTACTTCTTCCATTCCAGTCTCCAGATATCTCATAGCTGAAAAGATATCCGGTCAGTTTTTCTTGAAAGGAAAAAAAGGTTAGTATTGAGAGCCCCTTTGGTTATTTCCCCATGCCAAGATCCTGGTCTTGCATTTGATCTTACTTGCAGGCTGGAATCTGGCCATGCTATTTTCCTCAAGGACCTACCCCGGGTTGCAGTCAGCTGGTACTCACAAAATCCAACATGAATGTTGATGTGGTGGAGCCCATTGCCAACCAATGATCTCCAATTCACTCTGCCTAGTTTTCCTCCTCACTTCCATCTTCCCAAGATCAAAAGAAGCCATGCTGAGTGTCTGTGTTGCAGGGGATGAGACAAACTGAAATCTCACTTCTTTCCCATGCTAGGGTAAAGAAAGCCCCGTGGGCTTCCAAGGACCACCTCTGTTTCTAAAGGTAGCCACGTTCTATGGAATTTGAAAGGCATCTCCATGTTCAAAGACTCTGAATGAAGCCAGAATGGGATATCATGTTCCAATCCCTTCCCCCAAAGAGCAATTAGCATTCCCTGTACAGATCATTTAGACTAGAATCTGTAGAAATGATAGATCCTGATAGGGATATCCGCCGAGTCAAGCAATGCGATATTGAGGAAATATACATTTTCTACCTCTTTCTTGAGTGGGTAGCTTCTTATAGGGGGAATCCATAATGAAACCAGGGAATCAAGAAAATAACTCAGCAGCCATTTTCTAACCACTAACACAGTTCTGTGCTAGTCCTGTCCTCAGGGATGTGCATCTAGCAGGGAGGCTGAGGTCAAAAACCCAGTTAACAAGGAGCCGCGGAGGAGAGTGCAGCAACAGGGTTGCGGAGGGCAAAGCGTAGAGATTCCCACACAGAGGATCGGTGCCGACCAGCACTCACCAGCCCGAGAGGCTTGTCTGCTCACCCGCCAGGACGGGCGGGGCTGGGAGCTGAGGCTCGGGCTTTGGTCGGAGCGCAGGGAGAGGACTGGGGTAGGCGGCGTGAACACAGCCTGAAGGGGTTAGTGCACCACGGCTAGCCGGGAGGGAGTCCGGGGAAAAGTCTGCACCTGCCAAAGAGGCAAGAGATTTTTTCTTCCCTCTTTGTTTCCTGGTGCGCTAGGAGAGGGGATTAAGAGTGCTGCTTAAAGGAGCTCCAGAGACGGGCGCGAGCCGTGGCTAACAGTGCGGACCCCAGAGACAGGCAAGAGACGCTAAGGCTGTTGCTGCCGCCACCAAGAAGCCTGTGTGCGAGCACAGGTCACTATCCACACCCCACTTCCGGGGAGCCTGTGCAACCCGCCACTGCCAGGGTCCCGGGATCCAGGGACAACTTCCCTGGGAGAACGCACAGCGCGCCTCAGGCTGGTGCAACGTCATGCCGGCCTCTGACACCACAGGCTCGCCCTGCACTCTGTACCCCTCCCTCCCCCCGGCCTGAGTGAGCCAGAGCCCCCGAATCAGCGGCTCCTTTAATCCCGTCCTGTCTGAGAGAACAGACGACCTCAGGCGACCTACACACAGAGGCGGGGCCAAATCCAAAGCTGAACCCCGGGAGCTGTGCAAACAAAGAAGAGAAAGGGAAATCTCTCCCAGAAGCCTCAGAAGCAGTGGATTAAATATCCCCAATCAACTTGATGTACCCTGCATCTCTGGAATACCTGAATAGACAACGAATCATCCCAAATTGAGAAGGTGGACTTTGAGAATAAGATTTATTATTTTTCCCCTTTTCCTCTTTTTGTGAGTGTGTATGTGTATGCTTCTGTGTGAGATTTTGTCTGTATAGCTTTGCATTCACCATTTGTCCTAGGGTTCTGTCTTTTTTTTTTTTTTTTTACTTTTTTAAAAAAATGTTTTCTTAATAATTATTTTTTTATTTTAATAACTTTATTTTATTTTACCTTACTTTATTTTCTATTATCCTCTTTCTTTCTTTCTTTTCTTTCCCTTTCTTTCCTTCTTTCTTTCTTTCTTTCTTTCTTCCTTCCTTCCTCTCTCTCTCTCTCTCTCTGTCTCTCTCTCTCTTTTTCTTTCTGTCTTTCTACTTTTTCTCCCATTTATTCTGAGCCGTGTGGATGAAAGGCTCTTGGTGCTGCAGCCAGCAGTCAGTGCTGTGCCTCTGAGGTGAGAGAGCCAACTTCAGGACACTGGTCCACTAGAGACCTCCCAGCTCCACATAATATCAAATGGTGAAAATCTCCCAGAGATCTCCATCTCAACACCAACACCCAGCTTCACTCAATGACCAGCAAGCTACAGTGCTGGACACCCTATGCCAAACAACTAGCAAGGCAGGAACACAACCCCACCCATTAGCAGAGAGGCTGCCTAAAATCATAATAAGTCCACAGACACCCCAAAACACACCACCAGACGTGGACATGCCCACCAGAGAGACAAGATTCAGCCTCATCCACCAGAACACAGGCACTAGTCCCCTCCACCAGGAAGCATACACAACCCACTGAACCAACTTTAGCCACTGGGGACAGACACCAAAAACAACGGGAACTATGAACCTGCAGCCTGCAAAAAGGAGACCCCAAACACACTAAGATAAGCAAAATGAGAAGACGGAAAAACACACAGCAGATGAAGGAGCAAGATAAAAACCCACCACACCAACAAATGAAGAGGAAATAGGCAGTCTACCTGAAAAAGAATTCAGAATAATGATAGTAAAGATGATCCAAAATCTTGGAAATAGAATAGAGAAAATGCAAGAAACATTTAACAAGGACCTAGAAGAACTAAAGATGAAACAAACAACAATGAACAACACAATTAATGAAATTAAAAATACTCTAGATGGGATCAATAGCAGAATAACTGAGGCAGAAGAACGGATAAGTGACCTGGAAGATAAAGTAGTGGAAATAACTACTGCAGAGCAAAATAAAGAAAAAAAAAATGAAAAGAACTGAGGATAGTCTCAGAGACCTCTGGGACGACATTAAACACACAAACATTTGAATTATAGGGGTTCCAGAAGAAGAAGAGAAAAAGAAAGGGACTGAGAAAATATTTGAAGAGATTATAGTTGAAAACATCCCTAATATGGGAAAGGAAATAGTTAATCAAGTCCAGGAAGCACAGAGAGTCCCATACAGGATACATCCAAGGAGAAACACACCAAGACACATATTAATCAAACTGTCAAAAATTAAATACAAAGAAAACATATTAAAAGCAGCAAGGAAAAACAACAAATAAAACACAAAGGAATCCCCATAAGGTTAACAGCTGATCTTTCAGCAGAAACTATGAAAGCCAGAAGGAACTGGCAGGACATATTGAAAGTGTTGAAGGAGAAAAACCTACAACCAAGATTACTCTACCCAGCAAGGATCTCGTTCAGATTTGATGGAGAAATTAAAATCTTTGCAGACAAGCAAAAGCTGAGAGAGTTCAGCACCACCAAACCAGCTTTACAACAAATGCTAAAGGATCTTCTCTAGGCAAGAAACACAAGAGAAGGAAAAGACCTATAATAAGAAACCCAAAACAATTAAGAAAATGGGAATAGGAACATAAATATCGATATTAACTTACATGTAAATGGTTTAAATGCTCCAACTAAAAGACACAGACTGGCTGAATGGATACAAAAACAAGACCCATATATATGCTGTCTACAAGAGACCCACTTCAGACCTAGAGACACATACAGATTGAAAGTGAGGGGATGGAAAAAGATATTCCATGCAAATGGAAACCAAAAGAAAGCTGGAGTAGCAATTCTCATATCAGTCAAAATAGACTTTAAAAGAAAGACTATGAGAAGAGACAAAGAAGGACACAACATGATGATCAAGGGATCGATCCAAGAAGATATAACAATTGTAAATATTTATGCACCCAACAAAGAAGCACCTCAATACATAAGACAAATACTAACAGCCATAAAAGGGGAAATCAACAGTAACACATTCATAGCAGGGGAATTTAACACCCCACTTTCACCAATGGACAGATCATCCAAAATAAAAATAAATAGGGAAACACAAGCTTTAAATGATACATTAAACAAGATGGGCTTAATTGATATTTAGAGGTCATTCCATCCAAAAACAACAGAATAAATATTTTTCTCAAGTGCTCATGGAACATTGTCCAGGATAGATCATATCTTGGGTCACAAATCAAGCCTTGGTAAATTTAAGAAAACTGAAATTGTAACAAGTATCTTTTCCGACCACAATGCTATGAGACTAGATATCAATTACACAAAAAGATCTGTAAGAAATACAAACACATGGAGGCTGAACAATACACTACTTAATAATGAAGTGATCACTGAAAAAAATCAAAGAGGAAATCAAAAAATACCGAGAAACAAATGACAATGGAGACACGACGATCCAAAACCTATGGGATGCAGCAAAAGCAATTCTAAGAGGGAAGTTTATAGCGATACAATCCTACCTTAAGAAACAGGAAACAGGAAACATCTCGAACAAACAAGCTAACCTTGCACCTAAAGCAATTAGAGAAATACAATTGCTTTGGGGTATACAAAAAATACCCCAAAGTTCACATAAGGAAAGAAATCATAAAGATCAGATCAGAAATAAATGAAAAAGAAATGAAGGAAACAATAGCAAAGATCAATAAAACTAAAAGCTGGTTCTTTGAGAAGATAAAATTGATAAACCATTAGCCAGACTCATCAAGAAAAAAAGGGAGAAGATTCAAATCAGTAGAATTAGAAATGAAAAAGGAGAAGTATCAACTGACACTGCAGAAATACAAAAGATCATGAGAGATTACTACAAGCAGCTCTATGCCAATAAAATGGAAAGCCTGGAAGAAATGGACAAATTCTTAGAAATGCACAACCTGCCACGACTGAATCAGGAAGAAATAGAAAATATGAACAGACCAATCACAAGCACTGAAATTGAAACTGTGATTAAAAATCTTCCAACAAACAAAAGCCCAGGACCAGATGGCTTCACAGGTGAATTCTATCAAACATTTAGAGAAGAGCTAACACCTATCCTTCTCAAACTCTTCCAAAATATAGCAGAGGGAGGAACACTCCCAAACTCATTCTACGAGGCCACCATCACTCTGATACCAAAACCAGACAAGGATGTCACAAAGAAAGAAACTACAGGTCAATATCACTGATGAACATAGATGCAAAAAATCCTCAACAAAATACTAGCAAACAGAATCCAGTAGCACATTAAAAGGATCATACACCATGATCAAGTGGGGTTTATTCCAGGAATGCAAGGATTCTTCAATATACGCAAATCAATCAATGTGATACACCATATTAACAAACTGAAGGAGAAAAACCATATGATCATCTCAATAGATGCAGAGAAAGCTTTCAACAAAATTCAACACCTATTTATGATAAAAACCCTCCAAAAAGTAGGCATAGAGGGAACTTTCCTCAACATAATAAAGGCCATATATGACTAACCCACAGCCAACATCATCCTCAATGGTGAAAAACTGAAAGCATTTCCACTAAGATCAGGAACAAGACAAGGTTGCCCACTCTCACCACTCTTATTCAACATAGTTTTGGAAGTTTTAGCCACAGCAATCAGAGAAGAAAAGGAAATAAAAGGAATCCAAATCAGAAAAGAGGAATTAGATCTGTCACTGTTTGCAAATGACATGATACTATACATAGAGAATCCTAAAGATGCTACCAGAAAACTACTAGAGCTAATCAATGAATTTGGTAAAGTAGCAAGATACAAAATTAATGCACAGAAATTTCTGGCATTCCTATACACTAAAGATGAAAAATCTGAAAGTGAAATCAAGCAAACACTCCCATTTACCATTGCAACAAAAAGAATAAAATATCAAGGAATAAACCTACATAAGGAGACAAAAGACCTGTATGCAGAAAATTATAAGACACTGATGAAAGAAATTAAAGATGATACAAATAGATGGAGAGATATACCATGTTCTTGGATTGGAAGAATCAACATTGTGAAAATGACTCTACTACCCAAAGCAATCTACAGATTCAATGCAATCCCTGTCAAACTACCACTGGCATTTTTCAGAGAACTAGAGCAAAAAATTTCACAATTTGTATGGAAACACAAGACCCTGAATAGCCAAAGCAATCTTGAGAATGAAAAATGCAGCTGGAGGATCAGGCTCCCAGACTTCGGACTACACTACAAATCTACAGTAATCAAGACAGTATGGTACTGGCACAAAAACAGAAATACAGATCAAAGGAACAGGATAGAAAGCCCAGAGATAAACCCACGCACATATGGTCACCTTATCTTTGATATGGGAGGCAGGAATATACAGTGGAGAAAGGACAGCCTCTTCAATAAGTGGTGCTGGGAAAACTGGACAGGTACATGTAAAAGTATGAGATTAGATCACTCCCTAACACCATACACAAAAATAAGCTGAAAATGGATTAAAGACCTAAATGTAAGGCCAGAAACTATCAAACTCTTAGAAGAAAACATAGGCAGAATACTCTATGACATAAATCACAGCAAGATCCTTTTTGACCCACCTCCTAGAGAAATGGAAATAAAAACAAAAATAAACAAATGGGACCTTATGAAACTTCAAAGCTTTTGAACAGCAAAGGAAACCATAAACAAGACCAAAAGACAACCCTCAGAATGGGAGAAAATATTTGCAAATGAAGCAACTGACAAAGGATTAATCTCCAAAATTTACAAGCAGTTCAATAATAAAAAACCAAACAACTCAATCCAAAAATGGGCAGAAGATCTAAATAGACATTTCTCCAAAGAAGATATACAGACTGGCAACAAACACATGGAAGAATGCTCAACATCATTAATCATTAGAGAAATGCAAATCAAAACCACAATGCAGTATCACCTCACACCAGTCAGAATGGCCATCATCAAAAAATCTACAAACAATAAATGCTGGAGAGGGTGTGCAGAAAAGGGAACACCTTTGCACTGCTGGTTGGAATGTGAATTGGTACAGCCACTATGGAGAACAGTATGGAGGTTCCTTAAAAAACTACAAATAGAACTACCATATGACCCAGCAATCCCACTACTGGGCGTATACCCTGAGAAAACCATAATTCAAAAAGAGTCATGTACCAAAATGTTCATTGCAGCTGTAATTACAACAGCTAGGACATAGAAGCAACCTAAGTGTCCATCAACAGATGAATGGATAAAGAAGATGTGGCACATATATGCAATGGAATATTACTCAGCCATAAAAAGAAATGAAATTGAGTTATTTGTAATGAGGTGGATGGACCTAGAGTCTGTCATACAGAGTGAAGTAAGTCAGAAAGAGAAAAACAAATACCGTATGCTAACACATATATATGGAATTTAAAAGAAAAAGGGTTCTGAAGAACCTACGGGCAGGACAGGAATAAAGACACAGACTTACTAGAGAATGGACTTGAGGATATGGGGAGGGGGAAGGGTAAGCTGTGACAAAGTGAGAGAGTGGCATGGACATATATACACTACCAAACGTAAAATAGATAGCTAGTGGGAAGCAGCCGCATAGCACAGGGAGATCAGCTCGATGCTTTGTGACCACCTAGAGGGGTGGGATAGGGAGTGTGGGAGGGAGGGAGATGCAAGAGGGTAGAGATATGGGAACATATGTATATGTATAACTGATTCACTTTGTTATACAGCAGAAACTAACACACCATTGTAAAGCAATTACACTTCAATAAAGATGTAAAAAAAGACAAACAAATAAAACCCAGTTAACCAGACACAAAGCAAGACGGTGGCAAGTCCTTTAAAATGGATGGTGTCCTCATTAACATACCTTTCACTGTAGCATTCAATGAGATCTAAAATAGAGTCTTAAACAATTTAAACATGTATTAACCCCTCTATGACATTGTCACTTACTCCTTAATTTCTTTAGCTAAAATATGCTGTACACGAGATCTGTAAATACTTGAGAAGATGGGTGTTTCTTTCTTAACTTCCAAGTGGAAAGGCACAATGTCCATTCTGACCCCAAGTAGTGCCATATCCTCGGGGTGAAGGAGGGGAAGGAGATGGGGCTGTTGATGCCCACAGGAGCCATGCTTGACTCAATATAATGCAAACCAGTGGAAATTGTGATTCCTTCAGCTGGAGGGGAAAGAGAAGGATAACCCACGTCATGGAATTCCTTCTCTGTCATACTCTGCCTGAAGCTCTTCTCATATCTTTTCTCAGTTATTCCTCCCGACATTCCTCCCAATAGTGAAGTACTACTATATTGATGCAATAGAACAATGCTTTTGAGATGCTGGTGAATTTTTCCTTTTTGTAACTACTTTTCTCTCTTGGCACTTTTTTCTCCCCTCAATCATTAGGCTACTTTGTGTTAATTGCTTAGGGGAGGGATGTGGTAACAAAGAGCAGAGAAAAGAGCCTTTTCAAAAGCCAACACCCTTTGGCAATGGAAGTCACTCAAGCTTAAGAGTTGGACTGAGTAACAGAAGTCACTACCTCCAACTCAAAGCCATCCCGCCAACTAGAAAAATGTTCCCTAGGCTGGAAGAAGGAGTCAGAAAAGAAACAATGAGCATTGATAATAGGGAGTCCCTTGCAAAAGTGGCCCTACCGGGCTTCCCTGGTGGCGCAGTGGTTGAGAGTCCGCCTGCCGATGCAGGGGACACGGGCTTTTGCCCCGGTCCGGGAAGATCTCACATGCCGTGGAGCGGCTGGGCCCGTGAGCCATGGCTGCTGAGCCTGCGCATCCGGAGCCTGTGCTCTGCCATGGGAGAGGCCACAACAGTGAGATGCCCTCATACCGCAAAAAAAAAAAAAAAAAAAAAAAGTGGCCCTATGCCCTCTCCCTGGGCACCTGAGCAGGTAGAAAAATCTCAGATTCATTTCAGGGGTGTGAGAGCAAGAAGATGTCTGTTTTAACTGCTGGTGTTGTGGCCAGGAGGCAGTTCATCTTCAGAGACCTTGTTACAAGATGTGTCACACAGTGGCGTGCTGGAGCTGGTTAGATAGAATTGACTGTTACATTTACAGGAATTTTGTGAGCTGATTGTTAAATCATCAGTAGCTTGAAATCAGCCATAGTGGGAGTGTTTACACCCCAGAAATTGGCAAACACTACAAATCAGGACCTCCTTCCATCCACCCTCCAACCCCCCACCCCCAGAGGTGGTTGTTAAACATTTACCAGCACACCACTGGAGGGGTGGAGGAAGCGTTAGACAGTGCCAGAGAATGATACCTGTGCTTCCAAAAATTGCTGAGAAGGAGAAGAGAGCGCTCCAGATGAAGGGACCCTCCAGACAGCAGACTGTCTCTGGAAATTGCATGTATAGACAACAGAGACCCACATGGGGAGGACAGATGTCATTGGTCAGCAGATGCCCAAATGACTTCAATGAGTGATTGGGCCCTTGGAATCATGGTGTTTTTAGATAAGTCCCCCAGAACATAAATGCAAACCTGGTGAAAGGACAAGAAATCCCAAATTATTTTGCAGTACATTTCTTCCACCATGCAGAATAGGGATTCAAAACATCAATTCTCATAGAAGAATTAAGTTACACATATTGTACACCTGAGTTTGTGAAATTTACATCTACACAGCAGATGAGAAACAGGAAGGTTGGAGAGGTTGCCTTACCCAAGAATCTCACACTGTCTATCAACTCCCTGATCCGTGCTTTTTTCACCACGTAGGCGGAGCCGATGTTGGGGGTGGCTGTACTGGAGGTGGGGAGCTGATGTGGGGAGCAGGACCCAAGGCAAGTGCCAGCCACAAAGATGTAAAACATTTTCCCAAGTCCCAACCCAAATCAACAAGAAGCTCCCATACTCCTTACTTAATAAGGTAATAAAAAGACTAAACAGAGAGCTGAGAAGCCCTCTTCTGAGCTGGTCAGGTTTTGCTAAATAATTTAAAAGCTGAGTCTGACAGAGGGGCAAGAAGGAGAGATCATTAATCCAACTGATGGCAGAGGGAATGTAAAAGCAGGAGGTCAGGGACCAAGAGAGGGGAACATGACCATGGCCCCATGTAGGAGGAAGGGGCAGATTCAGTGGGATTCAAGCAGTGGGTGATCTGTGTGGGGCCTGAACATGACAGGGTCAGCTGTCAATAAGCCTTGGAACATGAATGACATTAGGATAAAAGGGCACCCATGTCCCTGCAGATGGCCTAGAGGAAGAACTCTGAGAGCCTGAAACTTTCATCATTACTCAGGCAGGGTATGCACTCACTCCCCCGCCCTGCCTTGCCTCCTCTGAAAGGCATCCCTCCCACTGCGATGAGCACAGAGCACCAACCAATGCCAGCACAAAGGAGTCAATCCCAGCTAAAGACCAGCCCGTGGAATCTTCTAAAACTAAGCAAATGAAACTGCCCTTCCATACAGTCTCTCTGCATGAACTGCATCCTCCCAGGCACAGAGAGGGCACCCCAGGCCTCCGCTCACCCAAGGCAGAAGGCACATCCTGCCTTTTCCTCCTGCTTCCAGGGTCTGTCTGAGCTCCCGTGAAAGGCCAGCCTTCCTGAACTTTGCAGGGAGACTTGAGCACGCAGCTCCTTTAAAGTCCCCTAGCTATTCCAGTCATTAAAGGGTGTTTTAGAAGGCAAGGCAGCATCTCTCTCAGGGCTTGGCTGGCATCCCAGTGTAGCTGGAAGGAGGAGCAGACAGTGCTGGGCTCTCGACTCTTGTCTTCACCGGGGTTTAAAATCCATTCCAGATCAGGGAAGCCAAGTAGTGACCCAGGTCCCTGCCCCTCATCCCCTGGACATCAGCCCGGGGCCAAAGTGTACCAGGCACCTCGAACTGCCTCTGAGCTACAGGAGGGGAGGGCAGACACTGCTCTCTCAACCCGACACGTTTTCCCCTTCTTCATTCCAATTGTTGGGTCCTCTTTCTTTACCTAGATCACAAGTACATGGAGGGGAGGGTCTCTGCCTAATACTCTCTAGAATCACAGTAACTGCTCAAGAAATACATGTATAGTTGGATCACTGATAATGGGCCCATGTGTAGCAAACAAGGTCAATACCTTCCCAGTTGCTCTTACCACCTGAGTACCAAAGAGGAGGGAAGAAGATTGAAGGAAAGCAGCAGACTATAATAGACCATTTCCCCAAAAGTAGGGCACAGGTCACTGATGGTACATGAGATGCAGTTAGGTCTAGTATTACCCAAATAGAAGGAGGAAGTAAAATTGTTATTTACTTTGGTTATTGGTTAATCACGTTGGTTATTAAAATGTGATACACAGATATGTCATTAAATAACATGCAGTCGTATAGTGGGAAAGCTATTCTAATTTCAAATTTCTTTCCATTCATCTGCTTAGAATAAAGAGAAAGTCTCTGTGGGTGCTGGTGTGTCTTTAACACTTTCAAACACCTGCTAACCTCCCTTTTAAAAGAAGCTGTTTTAGTAACTTTGCAGGCATCTGTATCTAGATAAAATTAATTAACATCATATTTGTTTTAACGACAAACTTATAATTTTGGCAAGAGACACAGGTTTCCTATTTCCAATGGTGATAAGGTTTCATTTTTAAACAAACTTATGAAAAAGAAGTGAGCTTGTTTAAAGAAAAATAGTAAGGAATACCACAGATGGTGTGCTGATATAGCAAAAAAAATAATGTGAAGGTCTTATTTGAATGATAGAAGTTTCAGTGTATGACATAAATGGTAATAGAAAGAAGACAGATTTTGGATTCAGAAACGACCTCATCCTCAAGTGGTGACTGCAAGAGCCAGTGGCCCCAGCCTTGGTCCTCACCCAGGCAGGCACTGTGTGTGAAGGTTTGTCCTGATGGAATAGAAGTAGAGTGGGCATCCCAGTTAATTCCCAGACTTACAACCACACTTGTTTTGCTCTAAAAGCCAAGAGCCAATTGACTCATGGCATTTCCCTGGTGACTGATTTTGGCCAAAAAGGGAGGGTGTGTGAGACCTAACTTCACCCAATCAGGTGAAAAGGAAAGGCTTTTATGTCATGACTGAGAAGCAAGTGGCTATTTTTTCTCTCTTCTGTGAATAAGAACTCATGTGACCTCAATGGCTCCAGGTTCCTGCCTTACAACCATCAAGGAAAGTTTTAGGATGAAGGCAAAGCTGAAGACACCCTGCACAGAGAGATGAAGAGCCCAGAGCCCGGATGGTGTTGATGAGCAGTTCACCATTCCATGCTGAGGTCCTGACCTAGTTCTCCATGCCCTGTTATGGGAGATAATGTCTCTCCTTATTGGTTAAGCCGGCTGGAGCTGGGGTATCTCCTCCCTGTAGCTCAAAGCCCCTATGATTCTGGATACTTTGAGGAGTCCCAGAGGGGCTGGATACCCTACAGCAGGGTTCCCCAACCCCCAGGCCGGGTACCAATCCGTGGCCTGTTAGGAACCAGGCCGCACAGCAGGAGGTGAGCGGCCTGCAAGTAAGCGAAGCTTCATCTGCCGCTCCCCATTGCTCCCATTACCGCTTGAACCAGCCCCCCACCCCCCATCCATGGAAAAATTGTCTTCCGTGAAACCAGTCCCTGGTGCCAAAAAGGTTGGGAACTGCTGCCCTACAGGATTCCAGTTAATGACACAGAGGTGAGAGGGGTAGAGCAGGGGACACTGTGCCCTGGCCCAGGTGACCTGTGACTTCCTTCACACCGTTCAGCAGGAACTTCTGCTCTTTGCATCCAATTCCTGCCTCTCCTTTCAAGAAAACACTGCCAAACAGGTCAGTGCATTCAAATAACCAAAAGAGGTTATGACACATACCCCTGGGAAGATAAGTCCTAATCCACCAGTGAAATTTCATCTGCTAGGGTCATACTTTCACTTACATGCCACCTGTACCCTGCTGCAATCTCTTCCTCCACCAACTTGGGGCAATGAGCAGCTGTCCTCTCTTTCCTTTGTAGTGAATCTTTGTTATCTAGAACGCCTAAAATGTCATCAATGTGCCCCTTCATCTTTCTCTTCTTCAGACTAACTTCTTTGAGTCCATTCTCCTAAGTATTATTTTCTAACGTTAACTAGTATTTGGTTCCAATCTAGCTAACTCCTTCAATTGTACATGGTTACAAGGAGGCCTGAAAGAGCCCTGGCACGTGAAATCTCTTTATGAGTATAAACTGAGTACAGTACACCGTTATGGATGGAGAAGTCATTCAGTGAAGCTCATCATTTGTTGTACTGAACTGAAGTCATTTCAGCCAATGCTCTTCAACTGGCTTTTCTCGCAGGGCTGGTGAATTGAAAGAAGCTCTAGCCTATAATCAGGAAACCTCTGCCCTCAACTCAGCTCTCCACAAGTGAGCTATCTGTGTGTGATCTTCAACAAGTAACGTTTTCTACCTGGGCCTCGCTTTCCTCCTAAATTCTGAGATTTTAATGGCAAAAAGGAGCGGTGATCCATAGTCTCTGGATGGAATCAGGGAATGTTCTGGAGATACAGGTCAATGCAAGGCAAGCAGGGACCTGCAAGGGTAGGATTTTGTTTGAACTTTTTTCTTTCCTGCCTCCCAGTGACCTCCCATCCAGGCTGTCCCGTCAGACTCCAGCCAGGTTTGCCCTCCTCTTTTTCCAGGGAAGGGATCATGGGGACCAGGCAAGAGATTTTCCCTTTGATGTCTGAGTGGAATGGGCTTGCCCAGGACCTTACAACTCCCTTTACATGAATAACAAAGTAGGCTTCTAGGAGAGGGACTCGCTCAGCTGCAGGGAGCAGTCCTAGATAGAAGGGAACGAGGAGCGGCAACTTTAGGCTGACAGCTGTGCCTGCTACATGTGGCAGGGGACTACACGTTTCCAAACAAAAACCCCCAGGTCCTGCACATGCCTGGCCTCATTTAACCCTCACAGCTGATCTGCCAGGGAGATGTCAGCTTGAAAGCACACACATGGCCACCTCAGTTGTTAAAATACTGAAATACTTCCATGACAATTGGTAAACAGCCTGCCCTGAGCCCCCTGAATTCCTTGCCCCCAACACCCTGGGTCTCAGCAAATGAAGGGTGTACCTGAGCACTAAGTGGACTTCCAGAAACCAGTTCCAGCACTTACAATATCTCTTGTTGTTCATTAATACCTGTTATTGAATATTTCAAATATAATCATTGGTGCATAGTGTCTATAACACATAGATTATACAGATGAGGGGTCTATGACAAAGTTTGGTTGCTTAACCATGAGAGCAATGATAAGCAATGATAATACTGTCCATATTAGAATAGTATTCAGCCATAAAAAGGAATAAAGAATTGCTCCATCCTAGAACATGGATGAACCTTGAAAACATGGTACTGAGTGAAAGAATCCAGACCCAAAAGGCCACATTAGTGTGATTCTGTTTACATAAAATGCCAAGAATAGGAAGATGTATAGAGACAAAAAGTACATGAGTGTTTTCCAGGGACTGGGGGGTTGGGAGGGGTGGGATTGGGAGAGGCGATAGCTAACAGGAGTGGAATTTCTTTTTTGGGGTAAAGAAAATGTTCTAAAATTGATCTTGGTGATAGGTGCACAACTGAACACACTAAAACTTACTGAATTGTATACTTGAAATGGATGAATTGTATGATATGTGATTTAAAGCTGTTTTAAAAATTACCAGATACAACCTCCATAAATATTTACTAAATTTAAAATTATACACACACACACACCATTGCCTTAACATATTATATACACTATAAAACAAATACAGAAACTATATTTGTATAGGATGAGATGAAAAATAATAGAAGTTTTAATATTTTCTGTCTGTGACCCAGTGGATTGCTTTTGGAGACCCCCTGCTCTAGAAGCAGAGGTTCAGAAAGGCTGCAGAACCTGCCTGCTCACAGAGCCTTTGCTCTTCCTAGTACAGAATGCAGATTCTAGGGCCTCCTGGAGGTTGAGGAAGGCCAGGGAGCACTGCTATATTTTTTGATGTTCACAAAGTAGTACTGGAAAACAAAGAAATGCCAAAACAGAGTTAAAATATCAAGAAATAATTTTTAATTGTTTACATTTGAAAAAATGAAGACTTTGTGACATAAAAAACAGAATGCAATATTATTGTGCTATTCACAAGATAATTAGAGTTTTTCTGGGAAAAACTGAGAGCACACGGAGGCAGTGGAACAGTTATGGAGAACAATTCGAGGCTGGTGTCTTAACGTCTCGGTTCAGTGCAGTCTCTTGGCGGGTGTGTGCACAACCGCGCTTGGCAATGGCGGTTGAGGCCCTGGTGGGTGTGTGAGTCATGCTAAATGGACACTGGGCTAATGGAGGGATGGACCAGTGGACACCTGTGCTTTGGGGCAGAACATGAGAGCCAGAGAACAGGGAGGGAAGTGGCCTGCAAACCTCCTTTTTGTCTACAAGCAGTCATTCTGTAGGATTACTTAGCCAGGGAGCAGAGGGAAGTGGAGGAAGATTGTGGGAAGAGATACCAGTTCAACTGAGAGGGGGATTATCAAGTCTCCTGGAGGCAAGACAACTCATTAATTCACAGCTGGCAAGATGTTTCCTGTCAAAGGTTGATATTTTTTTAATTGTCTTTCTCTCTTACCAACAGTACAATATCAGTGAGTACAATATCACAGAAAATTGTGATAGCCCCTCCTTTATTTCTTCCTTTGCCTCCCACATTTCCAAAGCCACAGAGCTTTGAGGAAAGGCAGGGTCAAAGTCTCCTTCAGGTCTCAGTTCTTGGAAATTGAGTCTCTTATTCATTTGGAGCTGCCCAGTGGTTGCCATGGTAACACAACATCTGCTACCCAACTCTGCTCCAGCGGTCACTGGGTTTGGTATACTCCAAGCTGTTGCTGGTTCTGTGTTTTGCCTGATGTGCTACTCTGCTCCCCGAGGAATGCATCACATTTTTTCAGCAAAGGAACACTTATTCAAAAGGCAGGGTTATGGAGAGAAGGAAGGTTAAATCAGTGCAAGTTGCAATTCTGAGAAAGCAAGCTCTCTGCGTGTGGGGCCATTAACTCTGCCAATCTTTGGATTAATGTTCTGCATCTGTTGATCTCAAATCCTACTGAAAACCATCTTCCTAGATTTATTTTGTTAGCATTTGTTTCTAAGGAGCATACATTATTTATTAAAACTTCTGTAAGATGTTTAAAATATATATAAATTCCATGCTCCTCTCCCTTATTTTCTCATTTTAATGTCTTTCAGGTTTAATTGCTTGTCTGCCATTCTTTCTATTCACCAATTATTTCTGAAACTGAACAATATAGAACATAAATACAGGTTTCCTTGCCTACAACTTTCTCCTGTTCTTCCAGGCAGCATCTTTATTCCCACTTCCCCTTGAAAACACATGATTTTTCTTGCTTGCTTTAATAATTACTATCCTCAGGGGGGTCTCTAAGAAACTGAGAGGTGGTGTGGTACAGCCGTAAGAATACAGACTCCAGAGTCAAGGGAATCTAGGATTGGTCTCCTATCAAGGGTGAATAACTCATCTCATTTTGCCTGGAACTTGGCCAGTTTTAGCACTGAAAGTTCCCCAGCTGGGGGAAACCTTCAGTTCTTGGGCAAACCAGGATGACTGGTCATCCTCGTCCCAGCTTCCTCATCCTCTTGCTCTGTGTTCTTGGGAAATATCTTTTGCTTTTCTGACACTTGATTTTCTTATTTGTAAAATGAGAATGATAATAAGATGTTCCCCAAAAGGTTTTGGTGGGGATTAAATAAGTTAATAGATAAGATGCCTAATGCTAAAACAGAAGTCCATGCTCAGTAGCTATTATTATTAATCTTAGAATTAGAACTCTAGAGATAATCTTGAGTCACTCATCCAATTTACAGCTGAGAAACTGGTTTGTTTAGATTGTCTAGCTTTTAAGGCTAGAAGTAGGACCAGGACTGGGATGGGGCAAGTGAGGTGCCTAGGGCTCAACATTTAAGGAGAAACTCACTCTGGGGTCATGTAAGTACATACTGCAAGCAAGGTGCCAACCTTTAGGTAATGCTGCCAGACTACCAATCATGATTATCTGTCTTAGATTAAAAAAAAGTCACATTCTCTACTAGACAGATGCTCCATTTTATCTTTGGTGACAATTAGTTTCTAATAGCAACAGTGTTCTTAAGTCATCCAGGACTGTGACTGCAGCAAAATATTTTACTCTGAGTATCATTAAAACAAAGCAAAACAAAAACCCTTGGTTCTCAAGAGACCTTGAGAAGTGAATCATTATAGTCAATCGTTTCCCAAATAGCATTAAATTGCCTTTTATTGTTAACAATATTTTATGGAAATCTTTCTAAAAGATATTGCACATTTCCCTGCCTTTTTCTGTCCATTAAATTAGACTTTTTAATTTGAAATAATTATAAGTTCAGGTGCAGTTGTGAGAAACAATACAGAGAGATACCATGTAAACTTTACCCAGTTTCTCCTAATTGTAACATCTCACAAAACTCCAGTACAATATCACAACCAGGATACTGATGTTGATACAGTCAAGATATACTATATTTCCATCACCATAAGGATCCCTCCCCCTGACCTCTGGTAGCCACACCCACCACCCTCCCACTCTCATTCCCTCCCTGGCAACTATTAATCTGTCCTTCATTTCTGTAATTTTATTATTTCAAGAAAGTTATATAAATGGAATCATACAATATGTAATATTCCAGACTGGCTTTTCTCAGCATAACTCTCTGGAGATTTATCTGGGCTGTTGAGTATATCAATAGTTCATTCCTTTTTATTGCTGAGTAATATTCCATCATGTGGATGTACCACAGTTTGTTTAACCCCTTGAAGGACATCTGGGTGATTTCCTTTTTTTTTACCACTATGAATAAAGCTGCCGTAAAAACTCATGCACATTGCTAATAGAAATTTAAAACACACAAATAAATGGGCATCCTGTGTTGATGAATTGGAAGACTAAATATTGTTAAGATGACAATACTACCTAAAGTGATCTACAGATTCAAATTTCTACCAAAATATCAACACTCTTTTTTGGAAAAAAAAAAAGAAAAGAAAAATCCATCCAAAAATTCATATGGAATCTCAAGGGACCATGAATAGCCAAATTAATCTTGAGAAAGAACAAAGTTAGAGGTCTCACACTTCCTGATTTTAAGACTTACTACAAAGGTACAGTCATCAAAACAGTGTGATTCTGGCATGAAGACAAACAGAGAGACTAAAGCAATAGAATATAGAATACAGAAAAATCCTTGCATTTATGGTCAAATGATGTTTGACAAGGGTCAAGACCCTTCAATGAGGAAAGGAGAGTCTTTTAAAAAATAGCATTGGAAAAACTGGATATACACATGCACAAGAATGAAGCTGGACTCTTATCTTACACCATTTAATAAAATTAACTCAAAATGGATCAAAGACTTAAAAATAAAAGCTAAGGGGGGGGGTACCTTCAAGATGGCAGCAGAGTAAGATGGGGAGATCACCTTCCTCCCCACAAATACATCAAAAATATATCTACATGTGGAACAGCTCCTACAGAACACCTACTGAACGCTGGCAGAAGACCTCAGACTTCCCAAAAGGCAAGAAACTCCCCACATACCTGGGAAGGGCAAAAGAAAGAGAGAAAACAGAGACAAAAGAATAGGGATGGGACCTGCACCTCTGGGAGGGAGCTGTGAAGGAGGAAAAGTTTCCACATACTAGGAAGCCCCTTCACTGGTGGAGACGGGGGGTCAGGGAGCTTTGGAGCCACAGAGGAGAGTGCAGAAACAGGAGTGCAGAGGGCAAAGTGGAGAGATTCCCAGACAGAGGATCAGTGCCAACCAGCACTCACCAGCCTGAGAGGCTTGTCTGCTCACCCGCTGGGGTGGGTGGGGGCTGGGAGCTGAGGCTCGGGCTTCAGAGGTCAGATCCCAGGGAGAGGACTGGGGTTGGCTGCATGAATACAGCCTGAAGGGGGCTGGTGCACCACAGTTAGCCGTGAGGGAGTCTGGGAAAAGTCTGAACCTGTGTAAGAGGCAGGAGACCATTGTTCTGTGGCACGTGAGGAGAGGGAATTCAGAGCACTACCTAAATGAGCTCAAGAGAAAGGTGTGAGCCCCAGCTATCAGTGCAGACAACAGAGATGGGCATGAAATGCTAAGGATGCTACTGCAGCCACCAAGAAGCCTGTGTGCAAGCACAGGTCACTATCCACACCTCCCTTCCTGGGATCCTGTGCAGCCCACCATTGCCAGGGTCCCATGATCCAGGGACAACTTCCCCAGGAGAACACATGGCATGCCTCAGGCTGGTGCAATATCATGCCGGCCTCTGCCACCACAGGCTTACCCTGCATTCTCAACCCCTCCCTCTCCCCAGCCTGAGTGAGCCAGAGCCCCCGAATCAGCGGCTCCTTTAACACCCTCCCGTCTGGGTGAAGAACAGATGTCCGAGGGTGACCTACATGCAGAGTCAGGGCCAAATCCATAGCCGAACCCCAGGAGCTGTGTGAACACAGAAGAGAAAGGGAAATCTCTCCCAGCAGCCTCAGGAGCAGCATATTAAATCTCCACAATCAACTTGATATACGCTGCATCTGTGGAATACCTGAACAGAAAATGAATCATCCCAAAATTGAAGCAGTGGACTGTGGGAGGAACTGTAGAATTGGGGTTTGCTTTCTGAATCTAATTTGTTTCCCGTTTTATGTTTATCTTAGTTTAGCATTTAGAGCTTATTATCATTGGTAGATTTGTTTATTGATTTTGTTGCTCTCTTCCTTTTTTTTTACGTGTATATATAGATATAGTTCCTTTTTCTCTATTTCTGAGTGTGTATGTTTCTTTGTGTGATTATGTCTGTATAGGTTTGCTTTAACAATTATTCCTAGGGTTTTATCTGTTCATTTACTTTTAGTATAGTTTTTAGTGCTTGTTATTATTGGTGGATTTGTTTATTGGTTTGGTTGCTCTCTTCTTTCTTTTTTATTACTTTTTTAAAATAATTTTTATTTTAATAACTTTATTTATTTATTTATTTCCCTTTTCTTCTGGGTGGTGTGGCTGACAGGGTCTTGGTGATCTGGCTGGGTGTTGGGCCTAAGCCTCTGAGGTGGCAGAGCCGAGTTCAGGACATTGGTCCACCAGAGACCTCCCAGCTCCATGTTATATCAAACAGAGAAAACTCTTTCAGAGATCTCCATCTCAATGCTAAGACCCAGATCCACTCAATGACCAGCAAGCTCAGAGCTTTACACCCCATGTCAAACAACTAGCAAGACAGGAACAAAACCCCACCCATTACAAGAAAGACTGCCTAAAATCTTAGGTTCACAGATGCTCCAAAACACACCACTGGATGTGGATCTGACCCCAAAAAAGATAAGATTCAGCTTCATCCACCAGAACACAGGCACCACTCCCCTCCACCAGGAAGCCTACAAAACCCACTGAGCCAACCTGACCTACTGAAGGCAGACACCAAAAACAACAGGAAAAACCAACAAGCAGCCTTCAAAAAGGAGACCCCAAATACAGTAAATTAAGCAAAATGAGAAGACAGAGAAATACACAGCACATGAAGGAGTAAGGTAAAAACCCACCAGGCCACACAAATGAAGAAGAAATAGGCAGTCTACCTGAAAAAGAATTCAGAGTAATGATAGTAAAGATGATCTAAAATCTTGGAAAGAGAATGGAGAAAATACAAGAAAGTTTTAACAAGGACCCAGAAGAACTGAAAAGCAATCAGACAGTGATGAACAACAAAATAAATTAAATTTAAAATTCTCTACAGGGAATCAATAGCAGAATAACTGAGGCAGAAGAACGGATAAGTGACCTGGAAGATAAAATAGTGGAAATAACTATCACAGAACAGAATAAAGAAAAAGAATGAAAAGAATTGAGGACAGTCTCAAACACCTGTGGGACAACATTAAATGCACCAAAATTGAAATTATAGGGGTCCCAGAAGAAGAGAAAAAGAAAGGGACTGAGAAAATATTTGAAGAGACTAGAGTTGAAAACTTCCCTAATATGGGAAAGGAAATAGTCAATCAAGTCCAGGAAGCACAGAAACTCCCATACAGGATAAATCCAAGGAGAAACACGCCAAGACACATATTAATCAAACTATCAAAAATTAAATACGAAGAAAAAATATTAAAAAGCATCAAGGGAAAAGCAACAAATAACATACAAGGGAATCCCCATAAGGTTAACAGCTGATCTTTCAGCAGGAACTCTGCAAGCCAGAAGGGTGTGGCAGGGCATATTTAAAGTGATGAAATGGAAAAACCTACAACCAAGATTACTCTACCCAGCAAGGGTCTCATTCAAATTCAACAGAGAAATTAAAACCTTTGCAGACAAGCAAAAGATAGAATTCAGCACCACCAAACCAGCTTTAAAACAAATGCTAAAGGAACTTCGCTAGGCAGGAGACACAAGAAAGAGAAGGAAAAGACCTATAATAACAAACCAAAACAATTAAGAAAATGGTAACAGGAACATATGTATCAATAATTACCTTAAATGTAAATGGATTAAATGCTCCAAACAAAAGACTGGCTGAATGGATACAAAAGGAAGACCTGTATATATGCTGTCTACAGGAGACCCACTACAGACCTAGGGACACATAGAGCCTGAAAGTGAGGGGATGGAAAAAGATATTCTATGCCAATGGAGACAAAATAGACTTTAAAATAAAGACTATTACAAGAGACAAAGAAGGATACCACATAATGATCAAGGGCGCAATCCAAGAAGAAGATATAACAATTGCAAATATTTATGCATCCAACATAGGAGCACCTCAATACATAAGGCAAATGCTAACAGCCATAAAAGGGGAAATCAACAGTAACACAATCATATTAGGTGACTTTAACACCCCACTTTCACCAATGGACAGATCATCCAAAATGAAAATAAATAAGGAAACACAAGCTTTAAATAACACATTAAACAAGATGGACCTAATTGATATTTATAGGACATTCAATCCAAAAACAACAGAATACACTTTCTTCTCAAGTGCTCATGGAACATTCTCCAGGATAGATCATATCTTGGTTCACAAATCAAGTGTTGGTAAATTTAAGAAAACTGAAGTCATATCAAGTGTCCTTTCTGACCACAGCACTATGAAATGGCATATCAATTAAAGGAAAAAAATTATAAAAAATACAAACACATAGAAGTTAAACAATACACTACTAAATAACCAAGAGATCACTGAAGAACTCAAAGAGGAAATCAAACAATACCTACAAACAAATGACAATGAAAACAGGACGACCCAAAACCTATGGGATGCAGCAAGCGCAGTTCTAAAAGGGAAGTTTATAGCAATACAATCCTACCTCAAGAAACAAGAAACATCTCAAATAAACAACCTAACCTTACACCTAAAGCAATTAGAGAAAGAAGAACAAAACACCACAAAGTTAGCAGAATGAAAGAAATCATAAAGATCAGATCAGAAATAAATGAAAATGAAGAAAATGATAGCAAAAATCAATAAAACTAAAATCTGGTTCTTTGAGAAGATAAACAAAATTGATAAACCATTAACCAAACTCATCAAAAAAAAGAGGGAGAAGACTCAAATCAATAGAATTAGAAATTAAAAAGGATAAGTAACAACTGACACTGGAGAAATACAAAGGATCATGAGAGATTACAACAAGCAACTATATGCCAATAAAATGGACAACCTGGAAGAACTGGACAAATTCTTATAAAAGCACAACCTTCTGAGACAGAGCAGGAAGAAATAGAAAATATAAACAGACTAATCACAAGCACTGAAATTGAAACTGTGATAAAATATCTTTCAACAGGGCTTCCCTGCCTGCCGATGCAGGGGACATGGGTTCGTGCCCTGGTCAAGGAAGATCCCACATGCTGCGAAGCAGCTGGGCCTGTGAGCCATAGCCACTGAGCCTGCACGTTGGGAGCCTGTGCTCTGCAACAGGAGAGGCCACAGCAGTGCGAGGCCTGCGTACCAAAAAAAAAAAAAAATCTTTCAACAAACAAAATCCCAGGACCAGGTGGCTTCATAGCCGAATTCTACCAAACATTTAGAGAAGACCAAACACCTATTCTTCTGAAACTCTTCCAAAATATAGCAGAGGGAGGAACACTCCCAAACTCATTCTAGGAGGCCACCATCACCCGGAAACCAAAATCAGACAAAGATGTCACAAAAAAAGAAAACTACAGGCCAATATCACTGATGAAAATAGATGCAAAACTCCTTAACAAAATACTATCAAACAGAATCCAACAGCACATTAAAAGGATCATACACCATGATCAAGTGGGGTTTATCCCAAGAACCAAGATTTCTTCAATATATGCAAACCAATGATGTGATACACCATATTAACAAACTGAAGGATAAAAACCATATGATAATCTCAATAGATGCAGAAAAAACTTTTGACAAAATTCAACACTCATTTATGATAAAAACTCTCCAGAAAGTAGGCATAGAGGGAACTTACCTCAACATAATAAAGGCCATATATGACAAACCACAGCCAACACCTTCCCCAATGATGAAAAATTGAAACCATTTCCACTAAGATCAGGAATAAGACAAATAAGACCAATAAGACAACAGGTTGCCCACTCTCACCACTATTATTCAACATAGTTTTGGAAGTTTTTGCACCAGCAATCAGAGAAGAAAAGAAATAAAAGGAATCCAAATCGGAAAAGAAGAAGTAAATCTGTCACTGTTTTCAGATGACATGATACTATACATAGAGAATCCTAAAGATGCTAGCAGAAAACTACTAGAGCTAATCAATGAATTTGGTAAAGTAGCAGGATACAAAATTAATGCACAGAAATCTCTTACATTCCTATACACTAAAGATGAAAAATCTGAAAGAGAAATCAAGGAAACACTCCCATTTACCACTGCAACAAAAAGAATAGAATACCTAGCAATAAACCTACCTAAGGAGACAAAAGACCTGTATGCAGAAAACTATAAGACACTGATGAAAGTAATTAAGGATGATACAAATAGATGGAGAGATGTACCATGTTCTTAGATTGGAAGAATCAACATTGTGAAAATGACTCTACTACCCAAAGCAATCTACAGATTCAATGCAATCCCTATCAAACTACCATAGGCATTTTTCACAGAACTAGAACAAAAAACATCACAATTTGGAGGGAAACACAAAAGACCCTGAATAGCCAAAGCAATCTTGAGAAGCCAAAACGGAGCGAGGAATCAGGCCCCTGGGCTTCAGACTATACTATGAAGCTACAGTAATCAAGACAGTATGGTACTGGCACAAAACCAAAAATATAGATGAATGGAAGAGGATAGAAATCCCAGAGATAAACCCACACACATATGGTCACCTTATTTTTTGATAAAGGAAGCAAGGATATACAATGGAGAAAAGACAAACTCTTCAATAAGTGGTGCTGGGAAAACTGGACAGCTACATGTAAAAGGATGAAATTAGAACACTCTCTAACACCATAAACAAAAATAAACTCAAAATGGATTAAACACCTAAATGTAAGGGCAGACACTATAAAACTCTTAGAGGTAAACATAGGCAGAACACTCTATGACATAAATCACAGCAAGATCCTTTTTGACCCACCTCCTACTGAAATGGAAATGAAAACAAAAATAAACAAATGGGACCTAATGAAACTTCAAAGCTTTTGCACAACAAAGGAAACCATAAACAAGACCAAAAGACAACCCTCAGAATGGGAGAAAATATTTGCAAACGAAGCAACTGACAAAGGATTAATCTCCAAAATATACAAGCAGCTCATGCAGCTCAGTATCAAAAAAACAAACAACCCATTTCAAACATGGGCAGAAGACCTAAATAGACATTTCTCCAAAGAAGATATAGAGATTGCCAACAAACACATGAAAGGGTGCTCAATATCACTAATCATTAGAGAAATGAAAATCAAAACTGCAATGAGGTATCAGCTCACACCAGTCAGAATGGCCATTATCAAAAAATCTACAAACAATAGATTCTGGAGAGGGTGTGGAGAAAAGGGAACACTCTTGCAGTGTTGGTGGGAATGTAAATTGTTACAGCTGCTATGCACAGCAGTATGGAGGTTCCTTGAAAAACTAAAAATAGAACTACTATATGACCCAGCAATCTCACTACTGGGCATATACCCTGAGAAAACCATAATTCAAAAAGAATTATGTACCACAATGTTCACTGCAGCTCTATTTACAATAGCCAGGACATGGAAGTGACCTAAGTGTCCAATGAGAGATGAATGGATAAAGAAAATGTGGCACATATATACAATGGAATATTACTCAGCCATAAAATGGAATGAAATTGAGTTATTTGTAGTGAGGTGGCTCTCATACAGAGTGAAGTAAGTCAGAAAGAGAAAAACAAATATCATATGCTAACATACATATATGGAATCTAAAAAAAAAAAAAGTTTCTGATGAACCTAAGGGCAGGACAGGAAGATGGAGAGAATGGAGTTGAGGACACAGGGAGGGGGAAGGGTAAGCTGGGACGAAGTGAGAGAGTGGCATGGACATATATATATACTACCAAATATAAAATAGAGAGCTAGTGGGAAGTAGCTGCATAGCACAGGGAGATTAGCTCGGTGCTTTGTGTCCACCTAGAGGTGTGGGATAGGGAGGGTGGGAGCAAGGTGCAAGAGGGAGGGGATATGGGTAATAGGCATATGTATAGCTGATTCACTTTGTTATACAGCAGAAATGAACACATCATTGTAAAGCAATTATACTCCAATAAAGATGTTAAGAAAAAAAAATAGAACTAAAACTATGAAACTTAGAAGAAAACACAGGGGGGATCTTCATGACACAGATTTTGCAAATACTTCTTGGATATGACATCAAAAGCACAGACAAAAGAAAATACATACAAATTGAACTACATCAAAATTTAAAACTTTGTACATCAAAGGACATAATCAACAGAGTGAGAAGGCAAACTATGGAATGGGAGGAAATATTTCCAAATCATATACCTGAAAATGGTCAATATCCAGAATATATAAAGAACCCTTACAACTCAACAAGAAAACAACACAATTTTAAAATAGGCAGAGTACTTGAATAGACATTTCTCCATACAAGATACACAAATGGCTAAAAAGCAGATGAAAAGATGTTCAACATCACTGATCATTAGGTAAATGCAAATCAAAGCCATAATGAGATACAACCTCACTCTCATTAAGAGTGAAAGAAAGAAAAAGAAGAGTTGACAAGGATGTAGAAATGAAACTCTTGTTCACTGCTAGTGGAAATATTAAATAGTTCAGCCACTATGGAAAACAGTATGGCAGTTCCTCAAAAAATTAAAAAGAGAATTATCATATGATCCAGCAATTCCTCTTCTGGGTATATATTTAAAAGAATTAAAAGCAGGACTCAAACAGGTATTTGTACACCCATGTTCACAGCAGCATTATTCACAATAGCTAAAAGGTAAAAGCAACCCTAAAGTCCACTCACAGATGAATAGATTTTTTTTAAAGTGGTAGGAGTGACATCACCAAAAAGGCACCATATGTTGTTTCTGACTTAGCTCTCCCTCACAAGAACAACAACTATTCATGGGCGAGACCATATGGAGAAAATCCTGGAACACATGGGTGTCCCAATGCACACCCCTGTACCACAGAGGTCAAACCTGACTGCATTAGGAGGGTAGGAGGAGTGGCTACACATTGATTGCTTTGCGCCTCCCCCAGGTTGGCATAGCAACACAGCAGGAGCTCTCCCCTGAGCCCCATGGTTCCTCCAGTGAGAAAAGAGCCCAGGGTGAACGTTGAGTTCTGAAGTATTGTGGGGTGCTTCTTGGGAGTCCCCACTCCAGTCTCATCCCACCGGAATTGTGGGGGAATCTGTGACGCTTGACCACTATGAATCTGATTGTGACTGATAAGGGGGAAGGGGCTTGCAACAACCAGCTCTTAGATCTGGGCAGATGAGGTTCTTACCTGAAGCACCCACACAGAAGTCCAAACCAGTGGCTTTGCTAATCCGTAGAACCAAATCAGTGGCACAGTCTGACCAGAGAACTCAGCAGAATGCAAGTCTACCTGATTTGGGTCTTCAAATAAAGAGCCTTGCTGGCCCTGGAGCCTGGTCTACCACTTCCCAGGAAGGGTAGCTAATTCATAGCTCCCCCTACTGCTGATTTAGCTTCCCGCCCCTCCAGACCAGCAAGCCTCACCAGGAACACCTAGGAGGCTTCTTGGAGCTGGCCTTCCTATTTCACCCAGGAAGGGGAGCAAATCACAGCCCCACCCTATGCTGAGTGTAGCTCCCAGCTCCCTCTAATCTCAAAGGCTGACCAGAACACCTGGAAAGCTGCATAGCCCAGAAATGTTCAAGCAGATTGTACAGCAGGCAGAGCTGACCATCTGCAGAGGAAAGCCAGAGGCTGCATTTAGCCAGGAAACTTGGGTCATGGGTCAGCTTGAGTCAAGACCACAAAGAAAAAGCCTTGCCAGATTTGGAGCTGGGTCTTCTGCTTTGTTAGGCAGAAAAACTAATTTCTAGCTTCATCCATTGGTAAATACAGCTTTTAGCCTGCCTGACCAGGAAACGTAACCAGAACACACAGGAAGCTGTGTAGCTATCTAACAGCCCTGCTTATAATCACAATTGAACAGAGTGCACAATTTGAGGTCTCCTCCATCTGCGGAGCAAAATCAGTCACTTCATCTGGCCAGGGAATTCAATGCACAGTCTTGCCTGATTCAGTCCCCAAACAAAGCCATGCAGGCCCTGGGGCCCATCCTGCTGCCCCACTAGGGCAGGGAAGTCAATTCAGAGCCCCAGATAACTATAGTTCCCCTTTCCAACTGTCCAGAAAGCCTGGCAACCACTGAGAATGCAGGCAACCATGGAGATCACCTAATAGACTTGCTTGGGCAGGGAACCATGCCAGCAGTCCTATCTAACTCTTCTCAGCCAGTGGCACAACCACCTAACCTCAGAGCTCAGGCAGTGGCCTCTACCAAAAATAGACCCTGATAGCAAGCCCCACTTGCCCAAGGATGTTACCAGCAGACCTGTCCAGAAACCCAAATGGAACTGACTGGTGAAGAACTATTATCTTTGCCAAAGTGAACCTATGAAGTCTAGAAGAGGAGGTTACTTACTCAAATGCTTAGATACCCATGTAAGAAGTCAATGATCAGAAAAAAATGAGGTAAATATGATATCAACAAAGGAAACTAATAAAGCCTAAGTACTGACCCTAAAGGAATGGAAATCTATGAATTATCAGACAAAGAATTCAGAATAATTCTCTTAAATAAGTTTAGTGAACTACAAGAATATACAGACAACTAAACAAAATTAGGGGAAAGTGCATGAACAAAATGAGAAGTCCAACAACGAAATAGAAATGATTCAAAAAACAAAAGTGAAAACAGACATCCTACAGCTGAAAAATACAACTAAACTGAAGAATTCAATAGACAGCTTCAAAAGCAGACTAGACTATACAGAGGAAAGAATTAGTGACCTAGAAAACAGGACATTTAAAATTATCAAGTCAGGTGATCAAATCAAGATGGCAGAGGAGTAGAACATGGAGCTCACCTTCTCCCACAAATACATCAAAAATACACTGACATGTGGAATGATTCTCACAGAACATCTACTGAAAGCTGGCAGAAGGCCTTAGACTTCCAAAAGGGCAAGAAAATCTCCACGTAACTGGGTAGGGCAAAAGAAAAATGAAAAAAAAAAAAAAAGGAAAGTAATTGGGATGGGACCTGCACCTCTGGGAGGGAGTTGTGAAAGAGGAAAGGTTCCTGGCTGTGAAGTCCCCTCACTATTGAGGAAATCAGCCAGGATAGAGGGGGAGTTTCAGAGCCTAGGAGAGAGTGCAGCAACTGGTTTGCGGGAGGCAAATTGGAGAGTAACCTGCACAGACGGTCAGTGCTGGCTGGAACTCCCCAGCCTGAGATGCTTATCCACTGGGGTGGGTGGGGGCTTCATGCTGAGGTTCGAGCTTCGGAGGTCAGACCTCGGGGAGAGGACTGGGGTTGACTATGTGGAGACAGCCTGAGGGGGCTAGGTTGTGGTGCACAGAAACCTAGAGAGTACGGGAAGAAGGCTGGGCCTGCCAGTGAAGCAAAGCACCATCGTTGGGGGGCATGTGAGGAGAGGAGAGAGACTGCCATAGGAGCTTCTTTTTCTGTGCTTGCTCTCAGGTGTCAGGACACTGCATACACAAGCTCCTGGGGTGGGCATGAGCTGCCACTGACATCTTGGGCTCCAGAGGTGGGCAGGGACTGCTACTGACACTGCTGAGGGTCCTGCAAGCAGGCACAGGTCGCTGCCCCACCCTCCCGGGAGCACGTACAGCCTGCTGCCGCTGTCAAGGGTCCCATGACCTGCTTCCTACTGCTGCCCGAGCCTTCCCGGGAGCATGCATGGGCTGCACACCTGCACATGCCCTATCAAGAGGATAACAGTCAGCGCACACTGAGGAAAGAGATGGCGAGCATCCAAATCAAAAACAGTCCTCACACCAAAAAAATATTAAATCCACACAAGCCACGCAGGGACACTCCTGCACATAAATAGGCTTCCAAGACTACAGTAGATAATTGTTTCTCCTAAACTCACAGAGTAAGAGAAATATAGGCAAAATAAAGAAGCAAAGGAATCACTCCCAGTTAAAAGAACAAGGGAATTCCCCTGAAGGAACAAAAAATGAAACAGACCACTTTAATCTAATAGACACTAAGTTCAAAAAAGAGGTAACGAAAATACTGAAGGAATTAAGAAAAGCTATTGAGAGAAATGCAGATTGCTCTGAAAAGGAACTAGAAACTATAAGGAGGAGCCAAGAAAAATTAGAAAATTCATTTGCTGAGACAAAAGGTGAGGTAAAGGTAATGAATAGCAGAATGAAAAATGCAGAAGAAAGAATAAGCGATCTGGAAGACAGAATAATGGAAATTATCCAATCAAAACAGCAGACAGAAAGCCAAATGAAAAGAAAATGAAAGCAATATAAGAGACCTATGGGATAATATAAAGCATGCCAATCTAAGCATAACAGGGATTCCAGAAGAAGAAAGGGAAAAGGGGATTGAAAATGTATTTGAAGAAATTATGGCTGAAAACTTTTCAAACCTAAAGAAGTAAACAGATATCCAGATACAGAAAGTACAGTGGGTACCAATCAAGAACATATTATTGTAAAAATGGCAAAACTTAAAGAGAGGATTCTAAAGGCAGCAACAGAAAAACAAGGAGTAAATTACAAGGGAATCCCCATAAGGCTATCAGCTTATTTCTTTATAGAAACACCACAGGCCATAAGGGAGTGGCAAAATATATCCAAAGTCTTGAAAAGGAAAAATCTGCAACCTAGAATATTCTACCCAGCAAGATTATAATTTAGAATGGAAGAAGAGATAAAGAATTTCTCTGACAAGCAAAAACTGAAAGAATACAGCAATACTAAACCTATTCTAAAAGAAGTACTGAAAGGTCTTCTCTAAATAGAAAAGAAGCAAGAAAATATAAGAAGGAGGAAATCACAGTTGGAAAGTAAATCGCTTAAATAAGCCAGTATACAGATCAAAAAGAAAAAAAAACTATTTGTGACAGTGATGATAAACACAAAGAAGAGCAAAAGGATAAACATGAAGATGTAAAACAGGACAAAAAAAATCACAGAATGTGGGGAAGGTGAGTAAGAAAATGCAGATACTTTTTTTTTTTTCTTAGAATGTGTTTGAACTTATATGACTATCAGTCTAAAGCAAGCAGGAATAGGAAGGGGTTAACATACTTGAAAAACAGGGCAACCAGAAATCAAAAACATACAATAGATTTACAAAAACCAAAAAGAAGGGAACACAAACATAAAATAAAAGGAAATTATCAAGCCACAAAAAGATAAATAAAGAAAAAGGAACAGAAAAGAGAGCAAGAATCAACAGGAAAACAGGGTTTAAAATGGTAATAGAAACATATGTATCAATAATTACCTTAAATGTCAATGGACTGAAGCCTCCAATCAAAAGTCATAGAGTGACAGACTGGATAAAAGAACAAGAGCCTATAATATGCTGCCTACAAGAGACCCCCTTAGGGCAAAGGACACACATATATTGAAAGTGAGGGGATGGAAAAAGATATTTCATGCAAACGGAAATGACAAGAATGTGGAAGTTGCAATACTCATATCAGACAAAACAGACTTCAAAGGCTATAAAGAAAGGTAAAGAAGAACACTATATAATGACAAAAGGATCAATACAAGAAGAGGATTTCACACTTGTAAACATATTTGCACCTACTATAGGAGCACCCAAATATATAAAACAAATACTAGCAGACACAAAGGGAGAAATTGATGGGAATATAATAATAGTAGGAGACATTAACACCCCACTCACATCAATGGACAGACCTTCTGACAGAAAACCAAAAAGGCAACAGAGACCCTAAATAATATAATAAAACAGTTGACTTAATTGATATTTTCAGGACATTACATCCAAAAAAACCCAGAATATACATTCTTTTCAAATGCACATGGAACATTCTCTAGGACTGACCACATACTAGGGCACAAAACCAACCTCAACAAATTTAAGAGTTAGAAATTATTTCAAGCATCTTCTCTGACCACAATGGCATGAAACTAGAAAACAACCACGGAAAAAAAACTGAGAAAAAATGATTACATGGAGACTAAGAAACATGCTACTAAAAAGCCAATGGATCAACAAGCTAATAAAAAGGCAATTTAAAAATACCTTGAGACACATGACAATGAAAACACAACCATACAAAATCAATAGGATGCAGCAAAAGCAGGTCTTAGAGGGAAGTTCATAGTAATACAGGCCTTCCTCAAAAAACAAGAAAAATATCAAATAAACAACCTAACCTATCACCTAAAAAAATTAGAAAAAGAAGAATAAACAAAACCTAAAGTCAACAGATGGAAGGAAATAGTAAAGATCAGGGAGGAAATAAATAAAAAGAGATTTAAAAAACAATAGAAAAAAATCAATAAAACCAAGAACTGGTTCTTTGAAAGGATAAACAAAACTGATAAACCTCTGGACAGGCTCACCAAGAAGAAAAGAGAGAGAACACAAATAAACAATATAAGAAATGAAAAAATGAGAAATCTCAACTGACACCACAGAAATACAGAAAACCATAAGAGAACACTATGAACAATTATATGTCAACAACTTGACAACCTAGAAGAAATGGACAACTTTTTAGAAACATGGCCCAAAAAAACTGAATCAAGAAGAAACAGATAATTTGAATGGACTGATCACTAGAAGTGAAATAGTATCTGTAATAGAAAAACAAAAAACTTCCTATGAACAAAAGTCCAGGACCAGATGTCTTCACAGGCAAATTCTACTAAACATACAAAGAAGATACTGATTCTTCTCAAACTTTTCCAAAAGACTGAATAGGAAGGAAAACTCCCAAAGACATTCTATGAAGCTATCATCAACCCTGATACCAAAACCAGAAAAAGATATCACAAAAAAAGAAAATTACAGGCCAATATCACTGATGGACATACATGAAAAATCTTCAACAAAATACTAGCAAACAGAATCCAACAACACATTAAAAGGATCACACACAATGGGAATCATCTCAAGGATGCAAGGATTCTTCAATATACACAAATCAACCAATGTGATACACTGTATTAACAAACTGAAGAATAAAAACATATGATCATCTCAACAGACACAGAAAAAGCTTTCCACAAAATTGAACACTGATTTATGATAAAAACTCTCCAGAAAGTGGGCATAGAGGGAACCAACCTCAACATAATAATGGCCATATATGACAAACCCACAGCAGACATTATTCTCAATGGTGAAAAACTGAAAGCATTTCCTCTAAGATCAGGAACAAGACAAGGGTGTCCACTCTCACCACTATTATTCAACAAGGTCTTGGAAGTCTTAGCCACAGCAGAGAAGAAGAAGTAATAAAAGGAATCCAAATTGGAAAAGAAGAAGTAAAACTGTCACTGTTTGCAGATATCATGATACTATACATAGAAAATCTTAAAGATGCCACCAGAAGACTACTAGAGCTATTCAGTGAATTTAGTAAGGTCACAGGATGTAAAAAAATGCAGAGAAATCCCTTGCATCCCTATATGCTAACAATGAAAGATCAGAAAGAGAAATTGAGGAAACACTCCCATTTACCATTGCAACAAAAAGAATAAAATACCTAGGAATAAACCTACCTAGGGAGACAAAAGACCTGTACAGAGAAAACTATAAGACACTGATGAGAGAAATCAAAGATGACACTAACAGTTGGAGAGATATACCATGTTCTTGGATTGGAAAAATCAATATTGTGAAAATGAGTATACTACACAAAGCAATCTACAGATTTAATGCAATCCCTATCAAATTACCAATGTCATTTTTCACAGAACTAGAACAAAAAACTTTACAATTTGTATGGAAATACAAAAGGCCCCGAAAAGCCAAAGCAATCTTGAGAAAGAAAAATGGAGCTGGAGGAATCAGGCTTCCTGACCTCAGACTATATTACAAAGCTACAGTAATCAAGAGAGTATGGTACTGGCATGAAAATAGAAATATAGATCAATGGAACAGGATAGAAAGCCCAGAGGTAAACCCACACACATATGGTCACCTTATCTATGACAAAGGAGGCAAGAATATACAATGGAGAAAAGAGAGTCTCTTCAATAAATGGTACTGGGAAAACTGGACAGCCACATGTAAAAGAATGAAATTAGAACACTCCCTAACATCATACACAAAAAATAAACTCAAAATGATTAAAGACCTGAATGTAAGGCCAGACACTATAAAACTCTTAGAGGAACACATAGGTAGAACACTCTATGACATAAATCACAGCAAGATCCTTTTTGACCCACCTCCTAGAGAAATGGAAATAAAAACAAAAATAAACAAATGGGACCTAATGAAACTTCAAAGCTTTTGAACAGCAAAGGAAACCATAAACAAGACCAAAAGACATCCCTAGAATGGGAGAAAATATTTGCAAATGAAGCAACTGACAAAGGATTAATCTCCAAAGTATACAAGCAGCTCATGCAGCTCAATATCAGAAAAATAAACAACCCAATCAAAAAATGGGCAGAAGACCTAAATAGACATTTCTCCAAAGAAGACATACAGACTGCCAACAAACACATGGAAAGATGCTCAACATCACTAACTATTAGAGAAATGAAAATCAAAACTACAATGAGGTATGACCTCACATGGGTCAGAATGGCCCACATCAAAAAATCTACAAACAACAAATGCTGGAGAGGGTGTGGAGAAAAGGGAACCCTCATACACTGTTGGTGGGAGTGTAAATTGATACAATCATTATGGAAAACAGTATGGAGGTTCCTTAAAAAACTAAAAGTAGAACTACCATATAACCCAGAAATCCCACTACTGGGCATATACCCAGAGAAAACCATAATTCAGAAAGAGCCATGTACCCCAATGTTCATAGCAGTACTATTTATAATAGCCAGAACATGGAAGCAACCTAAATTCCCATCAACAGAGGAATGGATAAAAAAGATGTGGTATATATACACAATGGAATATTACTCATGCATAAAGAGGAACAAAATTGGGTCATTTGTAGAGATGTTGATGGACCTAGAGACTGTCATACAGAGTGAAGTAAGTCAGAAAGAGAAAAACAAATATTTTATATTGACACGTACATGTGGAATCTAGAAAAATGGTACAGATGATCTTATTTGTGAAATAGAGACACAGACATAGAGAAAAAAAAATGTATGGAAACCAAGGGGGAAAGGAGGGGTTGGGAGAAATTGGGAGATTGGGATTGACACATATACACTATTGATACTATGTATAAAATAGATAACTAATGAGAAAATACTGTATAGCATGGGGAACTCTACTTAATGCACTGTGGTGACCTGAATGGGAAGGAAGTCCAACAGGGAGGAGATATATGTATATGTATAGCTGATTCATTTTGCTGTACATTAGAAATAAACACAATACTGTAAAGCAACTATACTTCAATAAAAATTAATTTAAAAAATTAGCAAACCAAATCCAACAACACATAAAAAAGATCATAAACCACAACCAAGTGGGATTCATCCCAAGCTCACAAGGATGGTTCAGTATATGCAAATCAATCAATGTAATACACCACATTAACAAAAGAAAAGTAAAAAGCCACATGATCATCTCAATAGATACAAAAAAAGAGAGAAGCATTTGACAAAATTCAACATCCATTTATGATAAAAACTCTAACCAAAGTGGGCATATAGGGGAAAATCTCAACACAATAAAAGCCATTTATGACAAACCCACAGCCAATATTAATACTCAGTGACGAAAAGCTGAAAGCCTTCCCGCTAAAATCTGGAACAGCCAAGGATACGCACTCTCACCACTTCTATTCAACATAGTATTGGAAGTCCTGGTTACAGCAATCAGACAAGAAAAAGAAATAAAAATATCCAAATTGGAAAGGAAGAGGTAAAACTGTAACTAAATGCAGATAACATGATACTACATATAGAAAACCCTAAGGACTCCACACAAAACTACTCGATCTAATAAATGAATTCAGCAAAGTAGAAGGATACAAATTAAATTCAGAAATTGGTTGTGTTTCTTTACACTAACAATGAAATATCAGAAAGGGAATGTAAAAACACAGTACATTTTAAAATCACACCAAAAAATTAAAATACCTAGGAATAAACCTGACCAAGGAGGTGAAAAACTTATATGCTGAGAACTTTAAAAAACATTAATAAAGGGAATAAAAGAGGATTCAAAGAAATGGAAAGATATCCCATAATCTTGCATTGGAAGAATTAATATTGTTAAAAATGGCAATACTACCCAAAGCAATCTACAGATTTAATACAATCCCTATCAAATTACCCATGACATTTTTCATAGAACTAGAACAAATAATCCTAAAATGTAAATGGAATCATAAAAGACCCAGGAGTGGCAAAGCAATCTTGAGGGGGCAAATAAAAAGGAGGTGTAATCCTCCCAGACTTCAGATAATACTGCAATGCTACAGTAATCAAAACAGTGTGATACTGGTACAAAGACAGACATATGGATCAATGGAACAGAATAGACAGCCCAGAAATAAACCCACACACCTATAGTCAATTAATCTTCATCAAAGAAGGCAATGTAAAATGGGATAAAGACAGTCTCTTAAGCAAGTGGTGCTGGGGAAGTTGGACAGCTGAATGGAAAACAATGAAAGTTAGAATATACCTTCACACTATGAACAAAAATAAATTCAAAATGGCTTAAAGACTTAAACATAAGACATGACACCATAAAACTAGAAGAGAACAAAGGCAAAACATTCTCTGACATAAACTGTACCAATGTTTTCTTAGATCAATCTCCCAAGGCAATAGAAATAAAAACAAAAGTAAACAAATGGAACCTAATCAAACTTACAAGCTTTTGCACAGCAAAGGAAACCAACCATAAAAGAACCAAAAAGACTACCTATGGAATGGGAGAAAATATTTATAAATTATGAAACCAAGAAGGGCTTATTCTCAAAAATATACAAACAGCTCATACAACTCAACAACAAAGAAACAAACCAATCAAAAAATGGGCAGAAGGCCTAAAGAGACATTTCTCCTAAGAAGACTTACAGATGGCCAAGAGGCACATGAAAAGATGCTCAATGTCACAAATTATTGGAGAAATGAAATCAAAACTACAATGAAGTATCACCTCACACTTGTCAGAATGCCCACCATTAAAAAGTCTACAGATAAATTCTGGAGAGGGTGTGGAGAAAACGGCACACTCCTGCACTATTGATGGAAATGTAAGTTGGTGCAGTCACTGTGGAAGACTGTATAGAGGTTCCTCAGAAAACTAAAAATAGAATTACCATATGATCCAGCAATCTCACTCCTGGGCATATACCCGGACAAAACTATAATTCAAAAAGATACATGTACCCCTATGTTCATAGGAGCACTATTCAGAATAGCCAAAACATGGAAACAACCTAAATGTCCATTGCCAGATGAATGGATAAAGAAGATGTGGTACACATATACAATGGAATACTAGCCATCCATAAAAAAGAAGGAAATAATGCCATTTGCAGCAACATGGGTGCAAATAGAGATTATCATACTAAGTGAACTAAGTAAGAAAGAGAAAGACAAATACCACATGATATAACTTATATGTGGAATCTAAAATATGGCACAAATGAACTTATCTACAAAACAGAAACATACAGACATAGAGATCCAACTTGTGGTTGACAATGAGGAGTGGGGTAGGGAGAGGGATTGACTGGGAGTTTGGTGGGTAGATACAAGCTATTACATTTAGAATGGATAAACAACAAGATCCTAATGTATTGCACAGCGAACTATATGCAGTCTGCTGGGATTAACCATAATGGAAAAGAATATGAAAAAAGAATGTATATATGTGTATAACTGAGTCACTTTGCCATACAGCAGAGATTGGCACAACATTGTAAATCAACTATACTTCAATTAAAAATGAAAATAAAATTATCATGTCAGAGTAGCCAAAAGTAAAAAGAATGAAAAAGAGTGAAGAAAGCCCAGAGGACTTATGGGACACAATAAAAGGAAACAATATCCACATTATGGGAATTCCAGGAGCAGAAGAGAAAGGGACAGAAAGTATATTGAAAGCAATAATGGCTGAAAACATTCCAAACCTGGAAAGAGAAATGGACATCAAGATCCATGAGGGCTGAAGGTCACAAAATAAGGCTACACTGAAATACATTATAATAAATTGTCAAAAGACAAAGATTTTGAAAGCAGCAAGGAAAAAGAGAGAAGTTACATACAAGGAAACTTCCATAAGAAACTTCGGGTCAGGAAAGAATGGAGTGATATTTTAGAAATATTTTTCTTAAATGTCAACCAAGAGTTCTATGCCTGGCAAAACTATCCTTCAGAAATGAAGCAGAGATAAAGCTTTTCCCAAACAAACAAGAGCGGAGAGATTTCATTACCACAAATCCTGCTGTAGAAGAAATGCTAAAGGGAGATCTTTGAGTGGAAGTAAAAGGACGCCAATTAACATAATAAAAATATAAGAAGGTAGTGTAAAACTTACTGGTAATGGTAGATATATAGTGAAATTTAGATTCCGTAATACAGTAATGGTGGTGGTTAATAATCCACTTACAACTCTGGTTTAAAACTTTAAAAGCATATGTAGTAAAAAATAATAACTAGAGAGTAGAAGCAAGAAGAACTACAATCCTGCAGCATGTGGAACAAAAACCACATTCACAGAAAGACAGACAAGATAAAAAGGCAGAGGGCTATGGACCAGATGGGGGAACAAGATGAACCCCAGAAAAACAACTAAATGGAGATAGGCAACCTTCCATAAAAAGAATTCAGAATAATGATAGTGAAGATGATCCAGGACCTCGGGAAAAGAATGGAGGCAAAGATCGAGAAGCTGCAGGAAATGTTTAACAAAGATCTAGAAGAATTAAAGAACAAACAAAGAGAGATGAACAACACAATAACTGAAATGAGAAATACACTAGAAGGAATAAGTACCAGAATAACTGAGACAGAAAACGGATAAGTAACCTGGAAGACAAAATGGTGGAATTTACTGCTGCAGAACAGAATAAAAAAGAATGAAAAGAAATGAAGACAGCTTAAGAGACCTCTGGGACAACATTAAATGCAACAACATTCACATTATAGGGGTCCCAGAGGAGAAGAAGGAGAGAAAGGACCTGAGAAAACATTTGAATAGATTATAGTCTAAAACTTCCCTAACATGGGAAAGGAAATAGCCACGGAAGTCCAGGAAGTGCAGAGAGTCCCATACAGGATAAACCCAAGGAGAAACATGCCGAGACACATAGTAATCAAACTGGCAAAAATTAAAGACAAAAATTATTGACTGCAGCAAGAGAAAAATGACACATAATATACAACGGAACTTCCATAAGGTTAACAGCCAATTTCTCAGCAGAAACTCTACAAGCCAGAAGGGAGTGGCATGCTATATTTAAAGTGATGAAAGGGAAGAACCTAAAACCAAGATTACTCTATCCAGCAGGACCTCATTCAGATTTGATGGAGAAATCAAAAGCTTTACAGACAAGCAAAAGCTAAGAGAATTCAGCACCACCAAACCAGCTCTAAAACAAATGCAAAAAGAACTTCTCTAAGTGGGAAACACAAGAGAAGGAAAGGACCTACAAAACCAAACCCCAAAACAATTAAGAAAATGGTAATTGGAACACACATATCAATTATTACCTTAAACGTGAATGGATTAAATGCTCCAACCGAAAGACACAGGCTTGCTGAATGGATAGAAAAACAAGACCCATATATGTGCTATCTACAAGAGATCCACTTCATACCTAGGGACACATTCAGACTGAAAGTGAAGGGATGGAAAAAGATATTCCATGCAAAGGGAAATCAAAAGAAAGCTGGAGTAGCAATACTCATATCAGATAAAATAGACTTTAAAATAAAGAATGTTACAAGAGACAAGGTAGGACACTACATAATGATAAAGGGATCAATCCAAGAAGAAGATATAACAATTATAAATATATATGCACCCAACATAGGAGTACCTCAATACATAAGGCAACTGCTAAAAGCTATAAAAGAAGAAATTGACAGTAACACAATAATAGTGGGGCACTTTAACACCTCACTTACACCAATGGACAGATTATCCAGACAGAAAATTAATAAGGAAACACAAGCTTTAAATGACACAATAGACCAGATAGATTTAATTGATATTTATAGGACACTCCATCCAAAAACAGCACACTACACTTTCTTCTCAAATGCACATGGAACATTCTTCAGGATAGATCACATCTTGTGTCACAAATCAAGCCTCAGTAAATCTAAGAAAATTGAAATCATATCAAGCATCCATTCTGACCACAACGCTATGAGATTAGAAATCACTTACAGGGTCAAAAAAGTTAAAAAAAACACACAAACACATGGAGACTAAACAATACATTACTAAATAACCAAGACATCACTGAAGAAATCAAAAAGGAAATCAAAAAATACCTAGAGATAAATGATAATGAAAACACGATGATCCAAAACCTATGGAATGCAGCAAAAGCAGCTCTAAGAGGGAAGTTTATAGCTATAAAACACTACCTCAAGAAACAAGAAAAACCTCAAATAAACAATCTAACCTTACATCTAAAGGAACTAGAGGAAGAAGAACAAAAATCCCCCAAAGTTAGCAGGAAGAAAGAAATCATAAAGATCAGAGCAGAAATAAATGAAATAGAAACAAAGAAACCAATAGCAAAGATCAATAAAACTAAAAGCTGGTTCTTTGAGAAGATAAACAAAATTGATTAACCATTAGCCAGACTCATCACGAGAAAGAGGGAGAGGACTCAAATCAGTAAAATTAGAAATGAAAAAGGAGAAGTTACAACAGGCACCACAGAAATACAAAGCATCCTAAGAGACTACTAGAAGAAATTCTATGCCAATAAAATTGACAACATGGAAGAAATGGACAAATTCTTAGAAATGTATAACCTTCCAAGACTGAACCTGGAAGAAATAGAAAATATGAACAGACCAATCACAGTAATGTAATTGAAACTGTGATTTAAAATCTTCCAACAGGGCTCCCCTGGTGGCGCAGTGGTTGAGAGTCCACCTGCCGATGCAGGGGACACAGGTTCGTGCCCCGGTCCGGGAGGATCCCACGTGCTGCAGAGCGGCTGGGCCCGTGGGCCATGGCTGCTGAGCGCGCGCGTCCAGAGCCTGTGCTCCACAACGGGAGAGGCCACAACAGTGGGAGGCCCGCGTACCGCAAAAAAAAAAAAAAAAAAAAAAAAATTTCCAACAAACAAAAGTCTAGGAACAGATAGCTTCACAGGTGAATTCTATCAAATATTCAGAGAAGAGCTAACACCCATCCTTCTCAAACTCTTCCAAAAAATTGCAGAGGAAGGAAGACTCCAAACTCATTCTATGAGGCCACCATCACCCTAATACCAAAACCAGACAAAGGTAAGACAAAAAAAGAAAATTACACACCAGTATCACTGATGAATATACATGCAAAAATCATCAACAAAATACTAGCAAACAGATTCCAACAACACATTAAAAGGATCATACACCATGATCAAGTGGGATTTATCCCAGGGATGCAAGGATTCTTCAATATGTGCAAATCAATCAATGCGATACACCATATTAACAAATTGAAGAATAAAAGCCATATGATCATGTCAATAGATGCAGAAAAAGCTTTTGACAAAATTCAACACCAATTTATGAAAAAAACTCTCCAGAAAGTAGGCACAGAGGGAAGCTATCTCAACATAATAAAGGCCATATACAAAAACCCACAGCAAGCATCATTCCCCATGATGAAAAACTGAAAGCGTTTCCTCTAAGATCAGGAACAAGACAAGGATGTCCACTCTTGCCACTAGTATTCAACACAGTTTTGGAAGTCATAGCCACGGCAATCAGAGAAGAAAAATAAATAAAAGGAATACAAATTGGAAAAGAAAAAGTAAAACTGTCGCCTTTTGTAGATGACATGATACTATACATAGAGAATCCTAAGATGCTACCAGAAAACTACTAGAGCTAATCAATGAATTTGGTAAAGTTGCAGGATACAAAATTAATGCACAGAAATCTCTTGCATTCCTATACACTAATGATGAAAATTCTGAAAGAGAAGTTAAGGAAATACTCCCATTTACCATTGCAACAAAAAGAATAATATACCTAGGAATAAACCTACCTAGGGAGAAAAAAGACCTGTATGCAGAAAACTATAAGACACTGATGAAAGAAATTAAAGATGACACCAACAGATGGAGAGATATACCATGTTCTTTGATTGGAAGAATCAACATTGTGAAAATGAGTATAGTACCCAAAGCAATCTACAGATTCAATGGAATCGTTATCAAATTATGCATGGCATGTTTTAGAAAACTAGAACAAAAAATCTTAAAATTTGTATGGAAACACAAAGACCCTGAATAGCCAAAGCAGTCTTGAGGGGAAAAAAACAGAGCTGGAGGAATCAGACTCCCTGACTTCAGACTAGACTACAAAGCTACAGTAATCAAGACAATACGGTACTGGCACAAATATCGAAATATAGATCAATGGAACAGCATAGAAAGCCCAGAGATAAACCCATACACCTAAGGTCAACTAATCTATGACAAAGGAGGCAAGGATACACAATGGAGAAAAAACAGTCTTTTCAATAAGTGGTGCTGGGAAAATTGGACAGCTACATGTAAAAGAATGAAATTACAACACTCCTTAATATCATACACAAAAATAAACTCAAAATGGATTAGAGATGTAAATGTAAGATTGGACACTGTAAACCTCTTAGAGAAAAGCATAGGAAGAACACTCTTTGACGTAAATCACAGCAAGATCTTTTTTGATCCTAGAGAAATGGAAATAAAAACAAAAATAAACAAACAGGACCTAATGAAACTTCAAAGCTTTTGCAAAGCAAAGGAAACTACAAATAAGATGAAAAGACAACCCTCAGAATGGGAGAAAATATTTGCAAATGAATCAATGGACAAAGGATTAATCTCCAAACTATATAAACAGCTCATGCAGCTTGATATTAAAAAAACAAACGACCCAATGAAAAAGTGGGCAGAAGACCTAAATAAACATTTCTCCAAAGAGGACACACAGATGGCCAAGAAGCACATGAAAAGCTGCTCAACATTACTAATTATTAGAGAAATGCAAGTCAAAACTACAATGAGGTATCACCTCACACCAGTTAGAATGGGCATCATCAGAAAATCTACAAACAACAAATGCTGGAGAGGGTGTGGAGAAAAAGGAATCCTCTTGCACTGTTTGTGGGAATGTAAATTGATACAGTCACTATGAAGAACAGTATGGAGGTTCCTTAAATCTAAAAATAGTTACCATATGACCCAGCCATCCCACTACTGGGCATATACCCAGAGCAAAACATAATTCAAAAAGACACATGCACCCCAATATTCATTGCAGCACTATTTACACTAGCCAGGTCATGGAATCAACCTAAATGCCCATCGACAGATGAATGGATAAAGATGATGTGGTACATATATACAATGGAATATTACTCAGCCATAAAAGGAATGAAATTGGGTCATTTGTAGAAACGTGGGTGAATCTAGAGACTGTCATACAGAGTGAAGTAAGTCAGAAAGAGAAAAACAAATATCACATATTAACCATATATGTGGAACCTAGAAAAATGGCACAGATGAACTGGTTTGCAGGTCAGAAATTGAGACACAGATGTAGAGAACAAACATATGGACACCAAGGGGGGAAAGCAGCAGCAGGTGGGGGTGGTAGTGTGATGAATTGGGAGTTTGGGATTGACATGTATACACTGATGTGTATAAAATGTATTACTAATAAAACCTGGTTATAAAAAATATATAAAATAAAATAAAAAAATAATAACTAGAATTATCTGTTATTAGATATATAATATAAAAATGTGTAAATTATAATATCAGTAACCTAAAATGTGAGGGAAAGGAGAAGTAAATGTGTAGAAATGCTATTGAAGTTAATTTGTTATCAGTTTCAAATAGGGTGTTATAATTTTAAGGTATCTGATATAAACCTCATAGTAACCACACGGGAAATACCTATAGTAGTCACAAAAAAGAACATGATAAAAAAAAGTCAAAGCATACTGATACCAAAAGATATCAAAAAAGGGAGGAGGATAAGAAAGAACAATAGATCTACAAAACAACCAGAAAACAATTAACAAAATGTCAATCGTAAGTTCTTACTTATTAATCATTATTTAAATGTAAATGAATTAAATTCTTAATCAAAAGACACAGAATGGTTGAAAGGATTTAAAAAAAAAAAACAAGATCCAACGATATGGTGCCTTTAAGAGACTAACTTTAGCCTTAAAGATACACATAGACTGAGAGTAAAGGGATGGAAAAACATATTTCAAGCAAGTGTTAACAAACAAACAAACAAAACAAACCAGGGGTAGCTACTTATATCAGGCAAAATAGACTTTAATGTAAGAATGTAAAAAGAGACAAAGAAAGATATTATATAATGATAATGAGGGTCAATCTATCAAGAAGATATAACAATTCTAAATATTTATGCACCGAACATTGGTGCACCTAAGCAGATAAAGAAAAAAACTAACATAGCTAAACGGAGAAATAAAGAGCATTATATTATTACATGGAGTCTTTAATACCCCACTCTCAACAATGGATAAATTGTCCAGAGACTCAATAAGGGGACAGTATACTTGAGTAACACTATAGACCAAATGGACTAACAAACATATACAGAACATTATATCCAACAGCAGCAAAATAAACATTCCTCTCAAACTCACATGGAGTATTTTCTAGGATAGAACATATATTATGCCACAAAACAAATGTTAGCAAATTCAAGAAGGTTGAAATCATACCAAGTATCTCCTCTGACAAAAATAGTATGAAACTAGAAATCAGTAACAAAAGGAAAACTCAAAAACTCATGAACACATGGAAATTAAACAACACTCTCCTAAACCAGTAAGGAATTAAAGTATAGATTGAAGAGGTAATAAAAAAGTATCTTGTGACAAACAAAAATGAAAATATATACCAAAACTTATGAGATGAAGCAAAAGCAGTTCTAAGAGGGACGTTTATAGCCAAAAGAAAAACAGAAGGCCTACATTAAGAACAAGAAAGATCTCAAATAAACAACCTAACTGTTCACCTAAAGGAACTAGAAAAAGAACAACAAACAGCCCAAAGTTAGCAGAAGGAAGGAAATAATAAAGATTAGAGCAGAAACAAATGAATAGAGAACAGGAAAACAACAGAAAAGATTAACAAGAGTTTCGTTCTTTGAAAAGATAAAGTTGACAAACCCTTTGCTAGACTAACCAAGGGAAAAAAGAGAACCCAAATCAACAGGATAATAAATGAAAGAGTAAATATTACAATGGGTACCACAGAAAAAGAAAGGATGTTAGAGGCTACTATGATCAAAAATAAGCCATCAAATTTCTAGGACAATCTACAAGAAATGGAAAGTTTCTTTGATACATAAAAACTACTGAAGAGAGTTCCCAAGATGGTGGAGTAATGAGACCACGACTCTTTCAGTCATGCCAAAATTACAACTATTTACAGAGAAACTGTTGATGAGAAAGACCAGGATCTACAATAAAAGACCTTCTACAGCCAAAGATATAAAGAAGGAACCACAAGTAGATAAGTAGGAGGGATGGACTCATGGTACAGTCAAGACCTACACCCCCAGGTAGGCAATCTACAAATAGTAGAATAATCACAGTTGCAGAGGTTCTCCCCAAGAAACAAGGGGTCTGAGTCCCATATTGGGCTCCCCAGCATGGGGGTCCTGCACTGGGAAGATAAGCCCACAGAACATTTGGCTTTGAAGCTCAGCAGGGGTTCTTTTGTGGAGACCCAGAGGACTTTGGGAAATAGGGACTCCACTCTTTAAGGGTGCACACAAAATCTCACATGCTCTGAGACCCAGAGCAGAAGCAGAAATTTGAAAGGAACCTGGGTCAGACCCACCTGCTAATCTTGGAGAATATGCTGGAGAGGCAGGAGGCAACTGGAGCTCACCCTTGGGACACAGATATGGACGGCAGCCTTTTTGGGAGCTTTTTCTACCGCGTGGACACTGGTGCTAGTAAGCACCACTTTGGAGTCTTCCCTCTAGTTTGTTAACCTTAGGACCCAGCCCCACCTCCACCCACCAGACTGTATGCAGCACTGCTGGGATGCCTCAGGCTGACCAATTTGCCAGATGGAGACACAGATCTACCCACCAACAGTCTGGTGGCTGTAAAACCCCTTGAGCTCACAAGCACCCCTGGACATAGCCTTGTCCACCAGAGGGCCCATGAACTGGCCCCACACATCAGGGTATAGGCACTAGAACTGGGACACCCAGGGACTTACAGCCAGAGATCCAGGGTCACAACTCTGCCCACCAGTGGGTAGACACCAGACCGAGAACCACCTAGACCCAGTCCCACCCACCAGTGTGTGGACACCAGCTCCAGGACAACTGCAACTCTGCAGCCTGACCTGTCAGACCCAGTCCACCCACCAGCAGAACATCAGCTGTGAGACACCTTGGGTCCCTCAGCCAGCTGCTCGTGGATCCAGCCACACTCACTAATGGGTCAAAACAAGCTTTGGGAACCACCCCCCCTTCTCTGAGATACCAGAGCCAGCTGTGTCAGGAATCAGCCCCATTCACCAGCAGTCCAACACCAGCTCTGGGACCCCTGAGCCCATAGACCCCAGGACATGGCGCTGCCTGTCAGTGGACCAGCAGTAGCCCCAGGACATGACTTTACCTGCCAGCAGGTGTGCACTGGCCCCAGGACCACAGTGTCCCTTCAGTCTGCCTGGTCAAGACCCAGCCAACACATAAGCAGGTCAGCACCAGCCCTGGGATTCCCTGGGTTCCAGCCCCACACAACAGTGGCCTGACACCAGCTTCAGGATCTCAAAGCCCTACAGTCAGAGTCTCTGAGACACAGCACCACCCACCAGTGAAACAGAATTAGCACTGGGACCCCCTAGGTCCCAACCCCACCCACCAGAAGGCCAAAACCCACTCTGAGATACCCTGGACACCTCAGAAAGTTGCCCTGGGATACAGCCCCACTCACCAGTGGGCTGACACAAGCTATGGGATAACTCAAAAACCATAGCCAGCCATGTCGTGAACTGGCCCCACCTACCAGCAGGCTAACACTAGATCTAGGAACCATGGCCCTGTAACCACCCACCCCAGAACCTGCCTCTGCCCTCCAGTCAGCCAGCCACGGGACCCACTGGTGTTCTGCAGCCAGTCAAGCTATGACCCAGCTCCACAAACAAGTGGCTGGCACTCTTGCACAAGGCAGCGCTTGGCAACCAACTGGACTGAGGGACAGTTACACCTACCAGGCCACACACAGTAGTCAGCCCACCACAACAGAAGGGTCTGTGCAGTCAACATAGGGGTTACCCATAGAACATATAGCTCTGGTGACTAGAAAGGTGTGTGCTACTGGGATGCATAGGATGTCTCCTACAAAAAGACAAGTTCAGGAATACAACAAACATACCAGATACATAGAAATAAAGCCAGAAAATTAGGCAAAAAGAGGTGACAGAGAAACATGTTTCAAAAGAAGGAACAAGATAAAGAAGAAACAGAAGAACTAAGTGAAGTGGAGATAGGCAATCAACCAGATAAAGTTTTCAAGGAAATGATCATAAAGATGATCAAAGAACTCAGGAGAAGAATGGAAGAACAGACTGAAAAGTTAGAAGTTTTTAACAAAGAGCTATAAAATATGAGGAAGAACTAAAAAGAGATGAAAAATACAATAACTGAAATGAAAGATAAACTAGAAGTAATCAACAGCAGAAACAGATCAGAAAGCTGGAAGACAGAGTACTGGAAATCACTGAAGTTGAACAGAAAAAAAAGAAAGAAAAGAAAAAAGCATAAAAAGAAATGAGGACACTTTAAGAGACGTCTGAGAAAATATCAAGCATAATAACACCTAGAAGGGGAAGAGAAAGAAAGGGGCAGGGAACAGATTTGAATATGGTAACTGAAAATTTCTTAACCTGGGAAAGGAAACAGACATCCAAGTTTGGGAAGTACAGAGAGCCTCAAACAGAATCAACCCAAAGAGGATTGCACCAACACACATTATAATTAAAATGGAAAAATTTTAAAGATAAAGAGAAAACATTAAAAGCAGCAAAAAAAAAAAAGTAACATGTTACACACAAGGGAATTCCCATAAGGCTATCAGCTGACCTTTCTTTTTTTAAAGAATTGAAAAAAATTTGTCTAATGTTTATTTATTTATTTATTTGGCTGTGCCAGGTCCTAGTTTTGGCAAATGGGATCCTCATTGTCACATGAGGGATCCTCGTTGCCACATGTGGGATCTTTAGTTGTGGCATGCGGGAACTTTAGCTATGGCATGCAAACTCTTAGTTGCAACGTGTGGGATCCAGTTCCCTGACCAGGGATGAAACCCAGGCCCCCTGCATTGGGAGTGCAGAGCTCTAGTCACTGGACCACCAGGAAAGTCCCTGTTAGCTTCACTTTCAGCAGAAACTCCGCAGGCCAGAAGAGAGTGGCATGATATATTTAAAATGATGAAAGGGGAAAACCTACAATCAAGAATACTCTACCAAGCAAGGCTCTCATTCATATCTGATGAGATCTCAATAGGTTTACAAATAAGAAAAAGCTAAAAGAGATCAGCACCACCAAACCAGCTTTACAAGAAATGTTAAAAGGACTTTTCTAATTTAAAAAAGGCCACAACTAGAAATATAAAAATTATAAAAGGAAAAAGCTCATTGGGAAAGGTAAATATACAGTAAAGGTGGTAAATCAACCACTTCAAGTCTACCAAGAAGGTTAAAAGACAGAATAAAATTATATCCACAATAAGCAGTTAAGGGATACAGAAAAACAAATAGATATAAAATACGATGTCAAAATGGTAATTGTGAGGAGAGGGGAGTAAAAAATGGAAGGTTGTTAAAATGCATTTGAAATTAAAAGTTCAGCAACTTTAAAAAATTACATATATATATATACACATGCACATGCACACACACACACACACACACACACATAAAGAGAAAGAGAGAGATTGCCATATATAAACTTCATTGTTTATAATATAAACCATACATAAACCAAAAATCTATAATAGATACACACACACACACACACACACACAAAGAGAAAGGAATCCACTCATAACACTAGAGAGAGTTATCAACTTACAAGAGAACAAAAGAAGGAGGAACAAAAAAGAACCACAAAATGATCCAAAAGCAATGAACAAAACAGCAATAAGTACATACCTATCAATATCATTTTGAATGTAAATGGACTAAACTCTCCAATAAAAACACATAGTATAGATGAATGGATACAGAAATAAGACCCACATATATGCTGCCTAAACACACACAGACTGAAAATGAGGGGATGGAAAAAGTTATTCCATGCAAATGGAAATCAAAAGAAAGCCAAAGTAGCAATACTTATATCAGACAAAATAGACTTTGAAACAAATAATGTTACAAGAGATGAAACAAATAATGTTACAAGAGACAAAGAAGGACATTACATAATGATCAAAGGATTAATCCAAGAAGAAGATATAACATTTAAATATATATAAGTACCCAAAAAAGGAGCACCTAAATACAAAAAGCAAATATTAACAGATATAAAGGGAGAAATTGATAGTAACATACTAATAGTAGGGGACTTTAACACTACATTTAACATCAATGGACAGATGATCCAGATGGAAAATCAATAAGGAAACACTGGCCTTAAATAACACATTAGACAAGACTGACTTAACAGAAATATATAGAACATTCCATCCACAACAGCAGAATACACATTCTTTTCAAGTGCACATGGAACATTCTCCAGGATAGATCACATGCTGGCCAGAAAACAAGCCTCAGTAAATTTAAGAAAATTTAAATCATATAGAGAATTTTTTCTGACCACAACCCTATGAGACTAGAAAATAAACTACAAGAAAAAACTCTCACTCCCCCAAAAACACACATGGAGGATAAATAATATGCTATTAAACAACCAATGGAGCATTGAAAAAATCAAAGAAGAAATTTTTTAAACGCTGGAGACAAATGAAAACAAAACAAATGAAATCAGGCTGCAGCAAAATCAGTTCTAAGAGGGAAGTTTATACAAGACAAGACTATCTCAGGAAACAAGAAAATGCTTAACTGAACAACTTAACCTTACACCTAAAGGAACTAGAAAAAGAAGAACAAACAAAACTCAAAGTTAATACAAGGAAAGAAATCCTAAAGATCAGTGCAGAAATAAATAAAATAGAGACAAAAAAAAAAAAACCCAATAGAAAAGATCAATGAAACTAAGAGCTGATACTTTGAAAAGATAAACAAAATTGATAAAACTTGAACCAGACTCATCAATGATAAAAGAGAGAGTACCCAAATCAATAAAATCAGAAATGAAAAAGGAGAAATTACAATGGACACCACAGAAACACAGAGGATATAAGAGATTACTATGAACAACTATATGCCAATAAAATGGGCAACCTAGGAGAAATGGACAAATTCCTAGAAACGTATAGTCTCCCAAGACTGAACCAGGAATATATAGAAAATATACTAATTACCAGTAATGAAATTCAATCAGTAATTTAAAAAATTCCAAACAAATGAAAGTACAGAACCAGATGGACTCACAGGTGAATTCTACCAAATATTTAAAGAAGGGTTAACAACTATCCTCAAACAATTCCAAAAATATTTCAGAGAAAAGAATACTTCTGAATTCATTCTACAAAGCCAGCATCACCCTGATACCAAAACCACATAAAGATATCACACAAAAAAAATTACAGGCCAATATCACTGATGATCATAGATGCAAAAATCCTCAAAAAACAATTAGCAAACTGAATTCAGCAATACATTAAAAGGATCATACACTATAGTCAAGTGGGATTTATCCCAGGGATGCCAGGATGTTTCAATACTGTTAATTGACCATTGTGATATACTGCATTAACAAATTGAAGAATAAAACCATATGATCATCCCAATAGATGCAGAAAAAGCTTTTGACAGAACTCAACACAAATTTCTGATAAAAACTCTCTACAAAAGGGGTAAGGAGGGGACATACCTCAATGTAATAAATGCCATATATGACAAACTCACAACTAACATCATACTCAATGGTGAAAAGCTGGAAGCATTTCCTCTAAGATCAGGAGCACTACAAGGATGTCCACTCTCACCACTTTTATTCAACATAGTATTGGAAGTCTTAGCCACAGCAGACAAGCAAAAGAAAAGGAATCCAAACTAGAAAGGAAGAATTAAAATGTCACTGTTTGCAGATAACATGATACTATACAGAGAAAATCCTAAAGATGTCACCAAAAACCTACCAGAGCTCATCAATGAATTTAGTAAAGTTTCAGGATAGAAAATTAATATACAAAACTCTGTTGCATTTCTATACACTAACAATGAACTGTTGCAAAGAGAAATTAAGGAAACAATTCCATTTACAATCACATCAAAAAGAATAAAACACCTAGGAATAAATCTAACTAAGGAAGTAAAAGACCTGTACTTGGAACAGGATACTGATGAAAGAAATTGAAGATGATACAAACAAATGGAAAGATATATTGTGCTCATGGATTGGAAGAATTAATGTTGTTAAAATGACCATACTACCTAAGCAATCTACAGATGTCATGTAATCCCTAACAAAATACCAATGACATTTTTCACAAAACTAGAACAAGTAATTTAATAATTTGTATTGAAATACAAATAATTCAGAGTAGCCTAAACAATCTTGAGAAAGAAAAACAGAGCCGACTTCAGATTACACTACAAAGCTACAGTCATCAAAACGGTATGGTACCAGCACAAAAACAGACACATAGATCAATGGACCGGAATACAGAGCTCAGAAATAAACTCATGCACTTATGGGTCAATTAATCTATGACAAAGGAGGCAAAAATATACAATGGGGGAAAAGAGAGTCTCTTCAACAAATGGTGCTAGGAAAACTGGACAGATACATGTAAAAGAATGAAATTAGAACATTTTATCACACCATATACAAAAAATAAATTAAAATGGATTAAAAACCTAAATGTAAGACTGGAAGCCATAAGACTTCTTAAAGAAAACTTAGGCAGAACACTCTTTGACATAAATCGTAGTAATAATTTTTGAGTCTCTCTCTCAAGGCAAATGAAACAAAAGCAAAAATAAACAACTGGGACCTAATTAAACTTAAAAGCTTTTGCCCAGCAAAGGAAACCTGTGTCAAAATGAAAAGACAACCTACTGAATAGGAGAAAATATTTGCAAATGATATGACTGATAAGGGCTTAAAATCCAAAATACATAAACATCTCATACAACTCAATATCAAAAAACAAAAAAAAATCCAAACAATCCAGTTTTCAAATGAGAAAAAGTTCTGAATAGACATTTTTCTGAAGAAGACATACAGATGGTTAACAGGCACATGAAAAAATACTTAACATTGCTATTCATCAGAGAAATGTAAATCAAATCCATAACGTGAGGAATATCTCCTCACACCCGTCAGAATGGCTATCATCAAAAAGACCACAAATAATAAATGATGGAGAGAATACAGAGAAAAGGGTGCTCTTGTACACTGTCAGCAAGAATGTAACTTTGTGTAACCACCATGGAAAAAAGTAGGGAGGTTCCTCAAAAAACTAAAAATAGAGTTACCATATGACCAAGCCATTTCACTCCTGTCTATGTATCCAAAGAAAATGAAAACACTAATTCAAAATGAAACATGTACTCCAGTGTTCTGAGCATTATTTACAGTTGTCAAAATATGGAAGCCATCTAAGTGTCCATCAGAAGATGAATGGATATAAAAGAAGTTATATATATATATATATAGATAGATAGATAGATACACACACACACACACACACACACACACACACATATACATACAGTGGAATACTACTCAGCCATAAAAAAGAATGAAATTCTGCCACTTGCAACACCATGGATGGACCTGGAGGGTATTATGCTTAGTGAAATAAGTCAGACAGGGGAGAAAGACAAATACTGTATGTTAGCACTTATATGTGGAACCTAAAAATACAAAAAAAGTAAATGAATATAACAAAACCAAAACAGACTCACAGATATAGAGAACAAACTCGTGGTTACCAGCAGGGGAGAGGGAAGGGGGTGGGGCAAGATAAGAGTAGCAGATTAAGAGGTACAAACTACTATGTATAAAATAAATAAGTACAAGGATATATTGTGCAGCATAGGAAATATAGCCAATATTTTATAATAACTTTAAATGGGGTATGGTCTATAAAATAAATGAATCATTATTCTTTACATCTGAAACTAATATATTTTAAATCAACTATATCTCAATTTTTAAAATTTATGAAAAGAAAGACACAACCTACCAAGACTGAATCAGGAAGAAATAGAAAATCTGAAGCCACCAATTACTAGCAAGGAAATTGAATCAGTAATCAAAAATCTAACAAGGAAAAGCTCCACTTAGCCTAGCTTAGCCTCACCCTAGCTCCCAAAGATTTCTTCTGTTTTCTCCTGAAAGTTTTATAGATTTTTTTTTTTTACAGTTAAGCGCATGATTCATTTTGAGTTAAGTCAAGGTGTGTGTGTGTGTTTTGTTTGTTTGTTTGTTTGTTTGGGATAGGGATTCCAATTGCTCCAGCATCATTAATAGGAAAGGCAACTCTTCCTATATGTAACTGCTTCACAATTTTGTCAAAAATCAGTTGGGTCTGTGTATGGGTTTATTACTGGGTTCTCTATTCTGTTCCATTGATCTATTTGTCTATCCATCTGCTAAATATCACACAGTTGATTATTGTAGCTATATAATAACTCTTGAAATCATGTAGACTGATTTCAAATTTTTCAAAATTATTTTTGATTATTCTAGTTTAAGTTTTTGTATACATTTTAGATTAAAATAGTCTATAATGACAAAAAATCTTGCTGAGATTAGATAGGCATAGTTTTAAATCTGTATATCTATTTGGGGAGAATTGACACGCTTACTATGCCATCCACAAACACAGTATATTTCTCCATTTATTTATTTATTTATTTCATCAAAATTTTGTAGTTTTTAGCATATAAGTTCTGCACATATTTTTTAAATTTTCACTTAAGTATTCCTTTTTGTTATTGTAAATGGTACTACATTTTAAATTTTGGTATTTATGTATTCATCAATAGTATATAGAAATACAATTGATATACAGTATCATATCCTGCAAACTTCCTGATATAATTATTATTTCTAGAAGTTTTTTTTATAGATTCCTTGGAATTTTCTATATAGATAATCATGTCTTCTGCAAATAGAGAAAAATTTTCTTCTTTCCTTTTTGAGCAGCATGCTGTTTATTTCTCTTTCCTGCCTTATTGTGCTGGGTGTAACTTCTATCACTATGTTGAAAAGAGTGGTGAGACAGGAACAAAAGAAGACATCTTGCCTTGTTTCTGACTTAAAATAATTCATTTAGTCTTTCACCATTAACATATAATGTTAGCTATAGGCTTTTTGTAGATGTTCTTTATCAAGTTGAGTAAGTTCCACTTCTATTTCTAGTTTTCTCAGAGTTTTTATTGTGATTGATGTTATGATAAGGTTTTCTTCATTAGCCTGTTAATATGGTGTATGTCATTGACTGACTTTTGACTATGAACAAGCTTCCATCCCTGGAATAAGCCCTGCTTGGTTATGGTATACAATTCCTTTTATATATTGCTGCATTCTATTTGCTAATATTTTGTTAAGGTTTTTTGCATCTATTCTTTAGTGATACTGGTTTGTAGTTTTCTTTTTTCTTCTTTTGTACCATCTTTGTCTGGTTTTGGTATCAGGGAATATTAGCTTCATAAAATGAATTAGGAAATTTTCCCTTCTCTTCTATTTTGTGGATGAGATTTTGTGGAATTGGTGCTTATTTTAAAAAATTCTCCAGTGAAAGCATCTGGATATCTTTGGGGGGAGGTTTTAATTTACAAATTAAACCTCTTTAAAAGTTATAGAGCAATTCAAATGATCTACTTCATACTGACTTATGATAGTATTTCTTTTCATCTAAGTTGTTGAATTTATGTGTGTGAAGTTTTTTTGTGGTATTCCCTTATACTTTTTTGATGTCTGTAGGATCTGTAGTAACATCTCTATTTCATCCCTGAGAGTGATGATTTGTGCCTTCTCTATATTTTTGTTGTCAGTCTCACTAGAGAATTGTCAAGTTTATTGGTCTTTTCAAAGAACCAGCTCTTTGTTTCATTTATTTTCTGTATTGTTTGCCTAACTTCATTTTCATTGACTTCCACTCCCCCTTTCATTATTTTCATACCTCCACTTGCTTTGGGTTTATTTTGCTTTTCTTTTTCTTAGTTCTTAAGGCTAGAGCATAGACTATTTGATTTGATATTTTTCCTCTTTTCTGATGTATAATTTAGTGATATAAATATTCTCAGCACAGCTTTACTGTGCCACACAAATTTTGATATGCTGTATTTTTTATTTTCTGTTCAATTTATTTTTTAATTTTCCTTAAGATTTCCTCTTTGACTTATGGATTACTTAGAAGTGCATTGTTTGGTTTCCAAATGCTTAGGATTTTCTCATTACCTTTTTGTTATTGACTTCTAGTTTGATTCTGTTGTGGTCAGAGAACACACTCTATATTACTTTAATTATTTAAAAATTTGCTTTGATTTGTTTTATGGCCCAGGATATTGTCCATATTCATATATATCTGGGGACCACATGGACCAAATGTGTATTCTCCTGATGTTTGATGGAATGTTCTATAAATGTTGATTAGCTACTGATGGTTGATGGTACTGTTGAGTTCTTCTGTAGCCTTCCTGATTTTTTATCTAGTTATCTATCAATTGTTGAGAATGGGGTGTTGAAGTCTCCAACCATAATTGTGGATTTGTCTATTTCTCCTTTCAGTTCTACCAGTCTTTGCTTTACATATTTTGCAGCTCTGTTTTTTGATGCATACACACTTAGAATTTCTATGCTTTTTTGGTGTATTAATGTTTTTACCATGATATAATATCCCTCTTTGTCTCTGGCAGTTTTCTTTGCTCTGAAGTCTGCTTTATCTGATATTCATATAGCCACTTCTGCATTCTTTTGATTAATATGTACATGATATATCTTTTTCAATCCTTTTGATTCCAAATGCTTAAACTGTCATATTTGAAATTGTAGACAACATATAATTGGGTCATAACTCTTTATCCACTCTATTAATCTCTGTCTTTTAATTGATGTAGTTAGATCATTTACAGTTAATACATTTATTGATATGTAAGGGCTAAAGTATGCCATATCACTTTTTGTTTTATGCTTCTTCTCTCTGAATTTTGTTTCTATTTTTTTATGCTACCTTCTTGTGGATTACATGAATATTTTCTAGAATTTTACTTTGAGTCATCTCTACTGGTTTTGAGTATATCTCTTGGTTTAACATTTTTAGTGGTTGTTCCAGATACTACATTATATGGATGCAAATTATCACAGCCTACTGGTGTCATCATTTTACTATTATACCAATGAAATATAAAAACCAGATGTCCCTTTACATCCCTTTACCTTCCCACATTTATATTTAACTATTTCCTCTATAGACATTTAGAACCACATCAGACAGTGTTATAATTTTTCCTTCAATTATCAACTATAATTTACAAAACTCAAGAGAAGAAGGAAAGCCTATTGTAATTAGCCTTAATTTTACCATATTCTTCCCTCCTGATGTTTCAACTTTCTTTATTCTGTTTTCTTTCTTCTTAGAGAACTTCCTTTATCTATTCTTTTAGGGTATGCCTTCTGGTGACAAATTCTTTTAGTTTCCTTTCATCTGAGAATGTCTTGATAATTCTAAAAGTATATTTTCACTATATATAAAATTCTGGGTTGAGAGTTTTTTCTGTTAGTATTTTAAAACTTTTCTGCTACTTCCTTTTAGCTTCCGTGGCTTCTGATGAAAAATCTGTTGCCATAATTGTTTTTCCCCTATAGGGAAGGTGTTGTTTTTCTCTCAAACTGATTTCAAATTTTTTCTTTGTCTTTAGAATTCTAAAGTTTGAATACAATATGATCAGTGTGTATTTCTTTGAGCTTCTTCTGTTTTGGGTTCTCTCCATTTCTTAAACCCGTAGGTTTATGCCTTTTACCAAGATTTGGTTAGTTTTCCACCATATTTCCGTGACTGCTTTTTAAGTCCCACCTTCTTTCTCCCCTCCTTCTAAGATTCTGATGACAAAATATTAGGTCTTTCATTACAATCCCACAGGTCCCTAAAGCTCTATTCGTTTTCTTTAATCTGTTTTCTCTCTGTTGTTCAGGCTGGGTGAATTATACTGTTCTATCATTTGGCTCACTGATTCTTCCTTCTGTTCCTTCCATTCTGCTATTGAGCCAATCCATTGAGGTTTTTATATTGGTTGTTGTATTTTTCAGTTTTAAAATTTCAATTTGATTTTTCCTCTATGTCTTTTATTTCTTTGCTGAGGCTTTTTTCCTTTGTTTCAAGTGTGTCTAATTGCTTGTTAATGCGTTTTTATGATGACTGCTTAAATTTTTTATCACATGATTCTAATGTTTCTATCATTTTGGTATTGGCATGTATTGATTGATTTTTTTCATTCTGCTTGAAATCTTCCTGGTTCTTGGTATAAAAGTAATTTTCAATTTAAACATGGACTTTATGTTCATTATCTTATTTGACTCTGAATCTTATTTAAATATTCTGTTTCAGCTGAATTCCATTCCTGTGGGTGAAAAGGGGAGGAATGCTGCCTTGTTACTATCAGGCAGAGGCAGAAGTCTTGGTTTTCCAATTGGCTTCCATTGACACTCAAGGGGGAGCTCCTCATTAATTCTGGTTATAGGTAAGAATTCCATCTCCTTAGTAACCTCCATTGATACCTCCCATGTTGGAAGGACAAGAAGAGGCTCCCCACATGGCCTCCACTGACACCATGCAGGTTTGAGTGGCTTCATTATCACTGGGTGGTGATGAAAGTCCTGACTTCCTATTAGGCCTCTATTGACAGCACCTCAGCAAGGAAGATTAGGGCACTTCATTACTGTCAGATGGGAGTGGAGGTAGGCTGCAATGATATCATGATGGGGAGCTTTGTTACCATGTGCAAGGATGAAAGTCCTGGCTGCCTGACTTGGCCTCCTTTGACACCATTCCAGTGAGGATGTTGTGATGGCTCAGGACAGCCTGGTGAGGGTAGAAATCTAGGCTCCCCACTCAGCAGTAACTGGCATGGATGGAAGTGGAGCTGTGGTATTTGACTAGAGTAGTTATTGTTCAGAATTTCTTTAAGAGGCTGCCCCTTTCCTGATCCTTTGGCTAGAGAGACCAGGATTTTATTTGTGCTTTATTTTTTATTTTTTGTCACTTGGCATTTCCAGGTTGCTGCCTTCTTCTACTCCAAGTCTGAAATATATTAGGCAAAATTAAATCCAAATGTAGTTATCATGTTGTTGAGTCCCAAGGTCTCTCACAGGTCTGTCTACTTCTCTCCACTTTTCAGAGCCTTATTATATTTATTTTATATATAATGTTTAGGATTTTCAGTTGTACTTAGAAAAGGAACAGGGAAAGTTATCCATCTTTCTGGAATCACAAGTTCATGCCTTCTTGAACAGAGGTTGTTCCCCTATATTGGATGACTCTAGCTCATTATGGGAACTATCCATTATTATACCTATTATACTATCTCTGGTCTCTAACGAACAATTTAATAGGTCTGTTTATCCCAACCATAAGGCTCCAAGACCAGTATGCCTCAGGGATTCTTCTTTTCACTTTTCATAATTGTTTATGTCCATCCTTTAGAAATTTAGGTCTAAATGAATTTAAAACATTATTTAGCAATTTACCACTGTGTAATTTAAAGCAAATTATTATCTCTAATCCTCAGTTTTATTACCTATTAGACTGTTGTATATTACTTTTCTGCTGTAATTGAGCCTATCTTTATCAGCCCCTCTTCTGCTTCTGATTTGCTATGTCTCAGTTGCCATGAGCAGAGAAAAAGCTCAGGTTAACTAAGAAAAACCATTCCAGGAATGACTCTCCTGTGAATAATCTGTATGAGGTTAGCCTGGTTAGGGTCATTCCTGGCTTTCTTATTTGTTCTTACACGTAGCACACTCTCTCAGGATTGTGTCTTCCAGAACTACTTATAATTTTTCTGTCTTTGCTCTCATTCATTTACAAAGCTTAGAAATCACTTTCTAAAAGTTTAGTATATTGATTTCTGAGGAACTTAATATTTTGTTTGTTTTTTAATATCCCAGTTGGGGGGAGGAGTTAGAGACAAGAAGAATGGTATTGATTTAAAGGTTTCTAAGTGAGTTAAGTTCTGTGCTTCCTGAAATTTCCTACTTCCAACCACCATATTATGCAACACACAACTGCATTAGTTAGGGTATGATAAGCCATTGTAAAAATAGACACTAAAATGTAAAAGGACTATAAACACAATAGAAATCTACTTTTCATGAACACAGAAATCCAAGGCAAGTACTTCTGGTTAGCAGTGATTTGCTTACAGTGATTCAAGAACCCCAGCGCCTTCCACCTTGTGACTCTGCCCCCAGCTAGGATCTAGTAAACATCTGCATACACCTAGTAGAAGCAGAGAGAATTATAAAGGGATCTTCTTAAAAGCCTTATATTTTGCTGTTCATGCATTCTAGCCATATGCCCACCTACAGCTCTCTTAATGAGAAAGGAAAGCAGCATACTGGCGGATGAAAAAAAATTTTTTTCCTGGAAATGTTTGTTGCAAGTAAACAAATTCTCACTTTCTTCCATGATTTACTTAACCTTTACTTATATTGGGATGATTTTCCCTCAGGATAGTTATAGAAAGTTTAGTTTAAAAATAGGGGCTTCCCTGGTGGTGCAGTGGTTAAGAATCTGCCTGCCAATGCAGGGGACACAGGTTCAAGCCCTGGCCCAGGAGGATCCCACATGCTGGAGAGCAACTAAGCCCATGCACCACAGCTACTGAGCCTGCACTCTAGAGCCCGCAAGCCACAACTACTGAAGCCCGCACGCCTAGAGCCTGTGCTCAACAACAAGAGAAGACACCACAGTGAGAAGCCCACGCACTCCAATGAAGAGTATTCCCCACTCGCTGCAACTAGAGAAAGCCCGCGTGCAGCAATGAAGACCCAACTCAGCTAAAGATAAATTTTTTAAAAAATTATTAAAATAATTTTAGGGACTTCCCTGGCAGTCCAGTGGTTAAGGCTCCATGCTCCCAATTCAGGGGGCATGGATTCAATCCCTGGTCAGGGAACTAAGATCTCACATGCCACACAGTGTGGCCTAAAACAAAAATAAATAAGAATAAAAATAATATAAATTTAAAGTGTCTAGAATAGAATCCAAAATTACTCTACTTATGTGACCAATTCTCAAGGAAAAGGTAATTTACAGATACTGTCCTTGAGAGGATTCAGAAGTTGGAATTATCAGGTAAAGATATAAAGCAGCTATTATTTCTACGTTCCATGAGGTAAACACTTCTGAAATGAATAAAAAGATATGTGTCCTTAACAGAGCAACAGAAACTATATAAAAAAAATGAAAAATTTTAACTGAAAAATAGAATATCTGAAATTAATGTTTTCCTGGATGATGCTATAGCAGAATGGAAAGGAAAGAGAAGAAAAGCCTGGACTTAAATATAGATTAATATAAATCAATCAATCAGAAAAAAACAGATGGGAGGTGACCAAGACAGCAAAGTAGGAAGACCCTGAGCTCACCTTCTTCACACAGGAACACGAAAATTACAACTATTTACAGAACAACTATTGATGAGAAAAAATGGAAGACTAGCCGAAAAGATCTTCTACAACTAAAAACATGAAGAAGGAACCAGAATGAGACATGTAGCAGGGGTGGAGACAAGTTATCCTCAAGAGCTATATCCCAAGTGGGCAAGACACAAATGGGAGGGTAATGATAGTTGCAGAGTTTATCTCCAAGGAGCAAGTGGTCCCATCCCCACATCAGGCTCCCCAGGCTGAGGGTCCTATACTGGGAAGATGAATCCTCAGAATGATAGGCTGTGAGGGCCAGGGGGACTTACTTTCAGGAGATCCAGGGGCTGTGGGAAATAGGGACTCCACTCTTACAGGGCACATATAAAATCTCACATGATCTGGGACCCAGGGAAGAAGCAGTAATTTGAAAGAAGCCTGGGTTAGACCCATCTGCTGACCTTGGAGAGCCTCCCTGAGAGGCAGGAGGCAACTGGAGCTCACCCTGGGGACACAGATACTGGTGACAACCATTTTGGGAAGCTCATTTTACCACATGGACACAGTGCTGGCAAGCAACATTTTGGAATCACCTAGCTTATTAGCAATGGGACCCAGCCCCACGCACCAGTCTATTGAAACCAGTACGGGGACACCTCAGGCCAAGCACCTAGCTAGGCTGAGACACAGCCCCACCCACCAGCAGGATGGCTGCTTCGAGACTTCCTCAGCAAAAGCCACCTTGGAGCTCAGCCCTGCCCGCCAGTGTGGTCACTCTACTCACCAGTGCACCAGCACTAGACCTAGGACCCCCCAGGGTCCTGTATCCAGAGACCCTGGGATGCAGCTCCACTCACCAGTCAGCCAGCATTAGGCCCAGAACCAGCTTCACCCACCACTGTGTAGGCACCAGCCCCAGGACCCCTGGGCTCCAGCCCCACCCACCAGAAAGCCAAAACACCAACTCTGGGACACCCAAGGCCCTGCAGCTAGAAACTCCAGAACACAACTTAGCTAGTGGGCCAGCACTAGCTCAAGGACATGGCCTCACCCATTAGAGGAGGGGCACCAGCCTCTGAACCATGGCAGCCCCACAGCCTACCATGTCAGGACCCAGCCCACCTACCAGCAGGCCAGTACCAGCTCCAGGACCCCCTGGGCACTGGCCCTGCCCAAGAGCAGACTGACACCAGCTGTGGGACACAATGGACCTCAAGGTCAGCCATGTTAGAAACCCAACCCCACCTACCAGTGGCCAGTAGTCTGTACACAAGGCAGGGCCTGGCAACCAACCAGACCAGGGGACAGCCATGCCTACCAACCACACACAATATCAGCCTGCCACAGCAGAAGGATCCATACAGTCAACCTAGGGGGCACCCCTAGAGCATAGAGCTCTGGTGACCAGAAGAGAGTGCACTGCTGGGATGCATAGGATGTCTCTACAAAAGGTCATATCTGCAAGGTTGGGAAACCTAACCAACCTACCAAATACATAGACTAAAAACAGCAAATTAGGTAAAATGAGATGACAGGAATATATTCCAAACAAAGGAACAAGATAAAACCCCAAAAGAACAAAGTGAAGTGGAGATAATCTACCAGATAAAGTGTTCAAGGTAATGATCATAAAGATGTTCCAAGAACTCAGAAGAAGATTGGATGCACAGAGTGAGCATTTAGTTTTGTTTTTTTTTTTTAAATATGGAACGCTTCATGAATTTGCGTGTCATCCTTGCGCAGGGGCCATGCTAATCTTCTCTGTATCGTTCCAATTTTAGTATATGTGCTGCCAAAGCGAGCACAGCATTTAGTTTTTAATAAAGAGTTAGTAAGAACCAAACAGAGATGAAGAACACAATAGCTAAAATTAAAAAATACGCTAGAAGTAGATTAGAGGAACTGAAGGGCTAGCTGGAAGATAGAGTACTGGAAATCGCTGAAGCTGAACAGAAAAAAGAATTTTTAAACATGAGGACAGTTTAAGAGACCTCTGGGACATCCACCCCTATAAGATTTGCAGTATAGGTGCCCAGAAAGAGAAGAGAGAGAAAGGGGCAGAGAACATATTTGAAGAGAAAACAGCTGAAAACTTCCCTAACCTGGGAAAGAAAACAGACATCCAGGTCCAGGAAGAACAGAGAATCCAAAACAAATCAATCCAAAACCACACTAAGACACATCATAATTAAAATGGCAAAAATTAAAGATTGAATATTAAAATCAACAAGTTACATAAAAGGGAATAATATCACTGATGAACATAGGTGCAAAAATCCTCAAAAAAATATTAGCAAACCAGGACTTCTCTGGTGGTCCAGTGGATAAGACTCCATGCTCCCAATGCAGGGGGCATGGGTTTGATCCCTGGTTGGGGAACTAGATCCCACATGCATGCCACAACTAAGAAGTCTGCATGCCACAGCTAAGAGCCCACATGCTACAACTAAGATCTGGCAGGCGTAGCCTAAATAAATAAATAAGTAAGCAAAACAAATCCAACAATACATTAAAAGGATCATACACCATGATCAAGTGGGATTTATCCCAGGGATGCTAGAATTTTTCAATACCAACAAATCAAACAATATGAAATACCACATTAACTAATTGAATAAAAATCATATGATCATTTTAATAGATGCAGCTTTTGACACAATTCAACACCCATTTATGATAAAAACTCTCCAGAAACTGGGCATAGAGGGAACTACCTCAACATAATAAACACCATATCTGACAAACTCACAGATAACATAATACTGGGTTGGCCAAAAAGTTCATTCATGTTTTCCTGTAACATCTTACAAAAATCCCGAATGAACTTTTTGGCCACACCAATACTTAATGGTGAAAATCTGAAAGCATATTCTCTAAGATCAGCAACAAGACAAGGATGCCCGCTCTCACCACTTTTGCAGATGACATGACACTATGCATAGAAAATACCAAAGACTTCACCAGAAAATGACTAGAGCTCATCAATGAATTTGGTAAAGTTACAAGATACAAAATTAATATAAAGAGATCTGTTGCATTTCTACATACTAACAATGAACTATAAGAAAGAAAAATTAAGGAAACAATCCCATTTAAATCACATCATAAAGAATAAGAATACCTAGGAATAAACCTACCTAAGGAGGTAAAAGACCTGTACTCAGAAAACTATAAGGCACTAATGAAAGAAATTGAAAATTACACAAATATATGGAAAGATACACTGTGTTCTTGGACTAGAAGAAATTAATATTGTTAAAATGACCATACTACCCAAGGCAATCTAGATTCAATGCAATCCCTAATAAAATACCAAGGGCATTTTTCACAAAACTCAAATAATTAAAAAAATTTGTATGGAAACACAAAAGACCTGAAATAGTTAAAACATCTTGGAAAGAGAAACAGAGATGGAGGAATCATGCTACTTGACTTCAGACTACACTACAAAGCTACAGTCATCAAAACACATGATACTGACATATGGTACTGAGACAAAAACTGACACATAGATCAATGAAACAGAATACAGAGCCCAGAAATAAGCCCATGCACTCATGGCCATTAATCTATGACAAAGGAGGCAAGAATATACAATGGAGAAAATACAGTCTCTTCAATAAGTGGTTTGCTGGGAAAACTGGACAGCTACACGTAGAAGAATGAAATTAGAACATTTTATCACACTAAATACAAAAATAAACTCAAGATAGATTAAAGACCTACTTGTAAGGCCAGGAACCATAAAACTCCTAGAAGAAAACTTAGGCAGAACACTGTTTGACATAAATCATACTGATATTTTTTGGGGTCTGTCTCCTAAAGCAAAGGAAATAAAAGCAAAAATAAACAAATGGGGCCTAATTGAACTTAAAAGCTTTTGCACAGCAAAGAAAACATCATCAAAATGAAAATATGACCTACTGAATGAGAGAAAATGTTTGCAAGTGATATGACCAAATATATAAAAAGCTCATACAAATCATCAAAAAAAAAACCGATTAAAAATGGGCAGAAGACTTGTATAGACATTTTTCCAAAGAAGACCTATAGATGGAGCTAACAGGCACATGAAAATGTGCTCAGCATCATTAATCATCAGAGAAATGCAAATTAAAACCACAATGATCTATCACTTCACACCTGTCAGAATGACTATCACCAAAAAGAACACAAATAACAAATGTTGGCGAGGATGTGGCACAAAGGGAAGCCTCTTAAAATGTTGGCGGGAATGTAAATTGGTGCAACCACTATGGAAAACAGTATGGAGGTTTCTCAAAAAACTAAAAATAGAACTACCATATAACTCAGCTATTCCACTCTTCAGTATATACCTGGAAAAAAAAATGAAACCACTAATTTGAAAAGATACATGCACCCCAATGTTCATGGCAGCATTATTTACAATTGCAGAGATATGGGAGCAGCCTAAGTGTCCATCAACAGATGAATGGTTAAGAAGATGTGGTGTATATATATACAATGGAATACTACTCAGCCATAAAAAGAATGGAATTTTGCCATTTATAGCAACATGGATGGACTTGGAGGGCATTATGCTACACGAAATAAGTCAGACAGGGAAGGACAAATACTGTATGATATCACTTATATGTGGAATCTAAAAAAATAAAACAAACTAGTGAGTATAACAAAAAAAGCAGTAGACTCACAGATACAGAGAACAAACTAGTGGTTACAAGTGGGGAGAAAAAAATGGGGCAAGCTAGGGATAGGGTATTAAGAGATATGAACTTCTATGTATAAAATAAATAAGCTACAGGGATATATTGTACAATACAAGGAATATAGCCCATATTTTGTAATAACTATAAATGGAGTATAATGTTTAAAAATTGTGAATCACTATGTTGTACACCTGTAACTTATATAATATTGTACAATTATACCTCAATAAAAAAAAAGAAGAGAAAGAATTTTTAGCCAGAATATTGTGGAGAAATGACAGAAAGGGCCAGGCCTAGAATGCAACTGAGAAATAGTGAGACAAATATGCACTTGAATACAAAACAGGATTTTTCTGTCTCATAATTTAAAAACAAACACACACTTCGAAAACTGCTCTAATCACTGCTGTATTTATTTGTTTTTCAATAAGACTGTAAACTCCATTAGAACAGGGACTCTAGCACTGAACCCTCAGCATCTACCACATGTAAGTACTCAATTACTCTTTTTGAATGTTTGAAATTCCAGATTCACAAGGAAGAGAAAAACAAACATGTAGTGATATGCTAGAGCCAGGTTGTACCCACTCTCAGCGCTCAATTTTTGAATTTACAAGAGTTTTGCATGCCAATTACTAAACACAGCCACTATTAAAAGTTAAATTCTATAAACTTACAATTAAATAAATTATATCAAAAACAAAGATAAAAAAGTTAAAAATAGAACTACTATATGATCCAGCAATTCCACGGCTGGGTATTTATTCGAAGAAAATGAAAGCTGCAGTTCGTTTACAAAACACTCACTGTATGATTCAGTAATCACTCTCCCGAGTATCTACCCAAATTATTTGAAAACTTATATCTACATAAAAACATGCATAGAAATGTTTATAGCAGCTTTATTCATAATCATCAAACACTGGATTTAACGAAGATGTCCTTCAATAGGTGAATAGTTAAACAGACTCGTTAATCCATACAATGGAACATTATTCAGCAATAAAATAGAAGTGAGCTATCAGGCCACGAACAAACATGGGTGAACCTTAAATGCATATTTTTAAGTGAAAGAAGCCAGTCTGAAAAAGGTATATACTATATGATTCCAATTATACCACCTTCTGGAAAATGCAAAACTACAGAGACAAAAAGATCAGTGGTTTCTAGGGGTTCTGAGTAAGAAAAGATTTAATAGGTGAAGCTCAAGGAACTTTTTAGGTAGTGATAATATTATGTATAATATTGTAATGTTGGATATAAAATTATGCATTTGTCAAACTCATCAAATTTTAAAGCACATAAGTGAACCTTAACGTATACAAATTTTAAAAAGTATCTAGGAGGTTGGGGAATCCCAGGAAGGAAGGCAGACGATGACAAGATGTATTACAACTGTATGAAACATCCTCACTAAAGGAGATGAGGAGAGAATGTGCTGGCCTTAGCAACTCTGGAAACGATCTGAGTCTGTAAAACTAAAGGCATGAAGACTACACAAAAGCACTGCACTTTAGTTCTTAGGTGGGTAGCAGTTAATTTTGATACTTCTATACATAGACTGGAATTGAATAATTAAGTGGATAGCAGATTGTGGAAGCCAGGTTTTTCACCGTTGGAGTGGGAATTTATAGCTAATCAAGGGGTGGGGGCTAGAATGATCCCTGTAGTAATGGATTAGAGTTGGAGACATCTGTATGAACACATGTTTAATTAATATGGATACAGATGGCTACATATAGAAATTACACATGCACACACTGAGGTAATATATACACATACATTTTCCCCCTTTATCAGCTGAGAAGGCGTGAAGACAATAACAGCATCCAAGCAAGAAGCACACATACTGCCCAGATGTTGGTTTCTAATATCTTTCTACAATAAAAGGAACCAAGACCCTTTGAAGAAATGGCTGATTCTAGGACTGGAGCTATAAATATACAAGATGAGGCTAGAGCATCTTGTAGTGCTAGAAAGTGCGAAGTACTCAAACCAGGCATTAGTGGGACTATGTCAAAAAGACATAGGACCTAACTGAAAGAGCTCCCAATGGACAAAGCTTTTCTGAACAATAAAATATACAAAGTACTAGTGAATTATAACCCAAAGTACAAAAAGAAAAAGAAAAAGGATTCCATACTGATAAAAAGAAGTGAATGGATGTTTCAAGAGAGGATAGTAAATTCATCTCCCATGAACAATTCCAAGTAATTTATGTAGAAACTACCTCTCTGAGAAGGGGGAGCATAACTCTCCATGTTTAAGTATGGGCTGAGCATAGTGGCTTTTTCCCCAAAGACTGCAGTAGGGAAAGGGGGAGGGATGGGAGAGTAATTTTACAATAGAGAAACCTACAAACACTACCTTAGCTAGGTGATCAACGTCAACATCAACAGTGACAAATCATGTGACAGCATATACTCTTGATATGATGTGATGAAAATGGTACATTACCCCTTAGGTAAAAACTAAGGTAACCTAAAAGCCACTACCTGTGGGCTTTAGTTGATAATAATGTATCAATATTAGTTCATTAATCATAATAAATGTGCCACAGTAATGTGAGATATTAAAATGGAAAACTGGGTGCAAGATATTTGAGAACTCGCTGTACTATCTTCTCAATTTTTCTGTAAATCTAAAACTGTTCCAAAAAATAGTCTCTTTCTAAAAGTGAAAACCAGAAAAAAAAAAGCACTAATTCAAAAAGATATGTTCATTACAGCATTTTTACTGTAGCCAAGATTTGGCAGCAACCTAAGTGCCCATCATCAGTGGATGGATAAAGAAGATGTGATAAAGAAGTTATATATACATACCTATATATAAACTCAGCCATAAAAAAGAATGAAATATTGCCATTTGCAACCACATGGACATGGACCTAGAACATATAGTTCTAAGTGAAATAAGTCAGACACAGAAAGACAAATACTGCATGATCTTGCTTATATGTGGACCCTAAAAAACAAATGGTCAAACACAACAAAACAGAAAACACAGAACAAACAGTTGATCGCCAGGCGGGAGGCGGGCGGAAGGAGGAAAGAAATAGGTGAAGGAAATTAAGAGATACAAACTTCCAGTTGTAAAATAAATAAGTCACAGATATAAAATGTACCATGTGGGGAATATAGTCAATAACTATGCAATATCTTTGTATGGTGACATATCATAACTAGACTTATCACGGTGATCATTTTGAAATACATTGAAATCAAATCACTATGTTGTATAACAGGAACTAAGATAGTGTTGCAGGTCAATTATACTTCAAAAACAAACCAACTATAAAAAAAGAGATCAGGGGCTTCCCTGGTGGCGCAGTGGTTGAGAGTCCGCCTGCCGATGCAGGGGATGCGGGCTCGTGCCCCGGTCCAGGAAGATCCCACATGCCTTGGAGCGGCTGGGCCCGTGAGCCATGGCCGCTGAGCAAGCACGTCCGGAGCCTGTGCTCCGCAAGGGGAGAGGCCACAGTGGTGAGAAGCCCGCGTAGTGCAATAAAAATAAAAAAAAAAAAAGATCAGATTTGTCCTTACCAGAGGCAGGTTTTAGAGGAGGGGGAAATGTATGAAGCAGTCAAAATGTACAAACTTCCAGTTATAAGATAAATAAATACTAGGCATATAATGTACAACATGATAAATATAATTAATATTGCTGTATGTTATATGTGAAAGTTGTTGAGAGTAAATGCTAAGATTTCTCATCACAAGGAAAATATTTTCTTTTAATTTCATATCTATATAAGATGATGGATGTTCACTAAATTTATTTTGATAATCACTTTATGATGTTATGATCATTATGACATATACCTTAAATTTATACAGTGCTGTACATCAATCATGTCTCAATAAAACTGGAAGAAAAAAATGGAAAAAAATAAGCAGGGTCTGAGGGACCTGTGGGATAATGACAAAGTCTAACATTCATGTAATTGGGTCCCCATAAGAGTACAGAAAGAGATCTGTGCAGAAAAATATATTTGAAGAAATAATGACCAAAACTTCCAGTATTGCTTAAAACATAAATCTGGGAATATATAAAAGGCTATCCTAAATTCTTTTACTGTATGAAAGCAAAAATATATCATGAAGAAGAGAGGGTGAAAAGATCTATATAGTTATAAGGCTTCTACATTTTACTTGCAGTAGCAAAGTAGACTTTGAAAAGTTTGGTGTGTATATTAAATCCTTAGAGCAATAACAACAGCAATGACAGTAACAACAATGACAAAAATGCACAAAGATATAGCCTAGAAACCAGTAGATATATTACAATGGAACAGTAAAAAAAATTTTTTTCAATAATTCAAAATAAGGCAGGAAAGGAGAAATAGAGGAACAAAAACCAGAAGGGATCAACAGAAAATAAATAATAATATAGTAAACTTAAATCCAACCATAGTAATAATTATATTAAATGTAATGTACTGACATAAGAAAGTCCATGTGAGGACACATCAAAAAAGCAGGCATCTACAAGCCAGGAAGAAAGGATTCCACAGAAACCAACTCTAATGGCTTCATGACCTCAGACTTCTAATACACAGAATTGTGAGAAATTAAATGTCTGTTGTTTAAGCCTTTCACTCTGTGATATTTTGTTACTGAAGTCCTCGCAGACTAATACATGTGTAATTTCATCAAGAAGAATTAACTACTCTAAATGCATATGTACCTAGCAAATGAGCTTCAACATGTATAAAGCAGAAGTTGACAGACCTATAAAAGGAGAAAAAAATTTTTAATCCACAACTGTACTTGAAAATTTCAACATACCAATTCAGTAATCAATAAAACCAGGAGACAGAAAATTAGCAATGACATAGATGACCTAAACAACACTATCAACCATCTTGACCTGAAGATATGGACAGACCATCCCAGCCAACTACAGACAGCTAAAGATACAAATTCTCTATGTGCACATGAAACCTGCATTAAGACAGACCATATCCTGGGCCAGTAAACAAATCTTAGAAAATTTAAAAGAACTAAACTCACACAAAGTATCTTCTCTGACCAAAATAATAATAATAATAATAAAATTAGAAGGTCAACAGCAGAAATGTATCTGGAAAATTCACAAATACTTGGATACTTTCAAAAGAGAAGAATCTCAAGGAAAAAATAGGAAATATTTTGAAATGAATGAAAATGAAATTACAACATATCAAAATTTGCAGAATGCAGCTAAATCAGTGTTTAGAGAAAATTTACAGCAAAAAATGTTGATGCTTAAAAAAGTGTAAAAACAATAATATAAGCTCTAACCTGAAGCATTTAGAAAAAAATACAAAGGAGAATGATGAAAATAATAAAGAACAGAAATCAATAAAATTATTATTAGAAAATAATAGAGAAAATCAAAAGCTGATTCTTTGAAAAGATCAATAAAATTAATTAGCCTCTAACCATACTGAACAATAAAAAGAAATAAAACACAAATTTTCAGTATCAGGAATAAAAGAGAGAACATTACCACAAACACTACAGATAGTAAAAATATAATAAAGGAATACTTGATTAACTCTATACTCATAAATCTGACAACATAGATGAAAATGACCAATTTACTGAAGGACACAAACTATCAAAACATTACAGAAAAAAAAACAGTCTAAATAGCACCTATTATAGAAAATGAATATGTAATTTAAAACTCTGCAGCAAAACAAACTTCAGGCCCAGATGACTTCACTGGAAAGTTATACCAGACACATAAGGGAAAAAGGTACCAATTCTACACACTGTCTTACAGAAAACAGAAGAGCAGAGACTTCCCAATGCATTTATGAAGGCAGCATTATCCTGATATGAAAACTAAACAACAAAAGAAGTACAAAAAATAAAAACTTCAAACCAGTATCTCCCAAGAACATAAACGCAAGACTCCTCAACAAGACATTAGTAAATCAAATCCAGCAATATATGAAGAGAAGAATAATAACTTGCTATCAACTGTAGCTTATTCTGGGAATGCAAGATTGATTTAACATTTGAAAATCAATGTAAGTTATACTATTAATAGATTTAAAAAGAAAAATCTTACGATCATATCAACAGATAAGTAAAAAATTGACAAATTTCAAAATCCATTTTTGATTTTAAAAAAACCTCTCAGAAAATAGATAAAAGAAGAGAACTTCTTTAACCTGATAAAGTACATCTACAAAATATCTGTAGCAAACATCATACTTGCTGGTGGAAGATTTCATGCTTTCCTTCTAAGATCAAGAAAAAAGAAAGGATGTTCACTATCAGCATGCCTATCCAACATTGTACTGGAATTCCTACTCAGTGCAATAAAGCAAGAAAAAGAAATTGAAGGACTATAGATTGGAAAGGAAGAAATATAACTTTGTTTTCACTGATAAAAAAAAGGTCTATGTAGAAAATTTTAAAGAATCTACAAACAAGCTTCTAGAACTAAAAGTCTCAAGATACAAGATCAACAAACAAAAATCAATCATATTTCTATATATTAGTAATGAACAATTATTTAAAATTAAAGTACTGCTTACATAAAAATGCACAAAATACTTAGGTATAATAAAATATGTGTAGGTCTGTATTTGGAAAGCAACACAACAGAGATAAAAGAAATCAAAGACCTAAATAAATAGATATACTACGCTCATGGGTTAAAGAAAAATAGTGTTTAAGATATCGATTCTCCCCAAACTGATCATAGATTTAATGCAATCCCTATCAAAATCCAAACACGATTTTTAGATCGTGATTTTTATTTCAAAATTAATCTGTTACTTATATGGAAAGGCAAAAGAACTAGAATAGTCAAAACAATGTTGAAAAACAAAGTCAGAGGACTTATACCACCTGGTTTTAAGACTACTTTAAAGCTACAATAATCAAGACAGTATAGTACTGTTGAAAAGTTAGATGCATAGATCAAAGAAACAGAATAAAGAATCCAGAAATAGAGCCTCGCAGATATGATCAATTGATTTTTTTCTAAACAAAGACACAATGCAACTCAGTGGAGAAAGGAGGATGTTTCCAAATGATCCTGGAACAAGTGGAATATGGCAAAGAAAAAACTCAAACTAAACTTCACATCATATTAAAAACTTGACTCAAGTTATAGACTTAAGTGTACAACTTACAACTATAAAATCTCTAGACAAAAACATGACATAATTACTGTAATATTGTATCAAGGAGTTCTTAGGTGCCACCACAAAGGTATAATTCATTAAATAAAAACACAACAAATCATACTTCTACAACATTAAAACCTTCTACTCTGCAGCACATACTGTTGAGAGAATGATAATGCAAGCCACAGACTGGGAGAAAATATGTGGATGTCACATATCTAAGAACTTGTATACCAAATAAATAGCAAAGCCTCAAAACAAAATAATAAGCAAATAACCAACCCAATAAAAATGGACAAAAGACTTCAATGAACACTTCAACAAAGGTACAGATGGGAAATAAACACTTTAAAAATGTTCAACCTCATTAGGCATTAGGGAAATGCAAATGAAACCACAATGAGATACCAGTATATACCTTTTGGAATGTCTAAAATATATTTTTTAAAAACTGAAAATATCGAGCACCAATGAGGAGGTAAAACAATTGGAGCTTTCACACATTGCTGTTGGGAAAGCAAAATGATACAGTCACATTGGAAAACCAAAAATTATAAAAATTAGAAAGAAGAAAATATATTGTCAAGCACCTCATAAATAACAAAATGCAAATGGCACATAAACAAGTGGGGAAAAGTTCAGGCCCAGTGCTAAGCAAATAAATGAAAAGTAAAATATCAGAGAGATACTAGTCTTTACAATTCACCACCAACAAGGATTTTTAAAATAATTTGCAAAATATTTAAATATTTATTTATTAATATTTAAATATTAATATTTAAATATTAATATTAAAATATTTGCAAAGATTCGGTAAGACACATATTCTCATAAACTACTGGTGACAATGTAATTTGTTAAAGCCCTCCAGAACATGATTTGTAAATATCTGTCATAAGCTATAAAAAATTTCATCCTCTTCAAATCAGTAATTTTACTCCCCTGAATGGATCCTAAGGAAGTAATCAAAAATGAAGACAAAGATTTATATATAAAGAAGTTCATCATGACGTTATTTTAATACCAGAACACTGGAAGCAAACTTAATACACAATTCAGCCAATAAAAATACGTATGAAGCGTTTTGGATGACATGGGAAATACTCCTGCTGCAATGATAAGTAAAAAATAGGATAGAAAACTATACATAATATGACCCTGGTAATATATCTATAAATATATATGTATAATTTTAAGAAGATTAGGATTATTTGTATGTGGATATATAGCATGTGCATGACTGCAAAGAAATACAACCATTAAGACTGCCAGACTGGACTTTGTGATTTTATTTTATTTTTTTAATAAATTTATTTATTTTATGATGATAATGATGGATTTGATCCAAGCACACTTCCAGATCCAGATAAGTACAGAAGCTCCAAAGAAGCAGATAATGAAGATATGGAAAATAAAATTAGTGATACCAAGAAGAAGCAGGCAATGAGGAAAAAGAACGACAGTGAAGTGGAAGACGTGGGACCCACAAGTCATGACAGAAAGAAGACCAAGTTGGAAACCTCAGAGCCTTTGGATACAGGCCTGTCTTTAGCCGAGGATGAAGAGCTGGTGTTACATCTGCTCAAAAGTCAAAGCTAAATAGTACTTGCACTTGTCTTCTCCTTGAAACTCTAGTCATGATTATGTGGGCAAGAAGTTGAAAAAACAGTTGGCTTTGGGACACTTACGTAACATGAGTCCCATGCCCAAAGGACTCATTCTTCAGACAGGAGCTATCATACCTCTAAGCCCCTTTCACAGGCCATGCTTGCACCATCCCAGAGCAAACTCACAGTGATGGTGGATTATAAAATTTCCTGATCCCATTTTCCAGCCTGTGCTCTGTTAGATTTTATCCATGGGTTCCTACATCTTATCACTGGAAGTGCTTCCTTTGTTTTACTGGCAAGTTCTAGAGACCTTGTTTCATTGTTGGAAATTCCTGTTTTGCTTACCGTACAGAAGTTTCTCTATAATGTTAAACAAAATTGCTCAGAGAAAGAGTATGATGAGTGTGATGGACAAACACTGAGAAAAAATGAATATTTTTTAATTGCCATGATCAATAATAAATATATTTCCTATAAAAATATATATTTATTTTATTTATTTTTGGCTGTGTTGGGTCTTCATTGCTGAATGTGGGTTTTTCTCTAGTTGCAGAGAGTGGGGGCTACTCTTCATTGCAGTGTGCGGCCTTCTCATTGCAGTGGCTTCTCTTATTGTGGAGCACACGCTCTAGGTGCACAGGCTTCAGTAGTTGTGGCTTGTGGGCTCTAGAGTGCAGGCTCAGTAGTTGTGGCGCACGGACTTAGCTGCTCTGCAGCATGTGGGATCTTCCTGGACAAGGGCTCAAACCTGTGTCCCCTGCATTGGCAGGCAGAACCACTGCACCAGCAGGGAAGCCTTTTGATTATATTTTTTAAATAGTTAAAACATTTTCTTAAATCTTCTGGCATTTTTACATTAAAAAATTGTACTACTTTTATAATCAGATAATATAACCACATTATTTTAAAATAATGTTTTACTTTATCACAGGATCTGGGTTTTATACCTGTAAGAGGGCTGTGAAGGGAGATGAGTCTGGTTAAAGGTTTATCAATTTTGTTTATCTTCTCAAACAACATGCTTTTAGTTTGATCTTTGTTATTTTTTCTTTGTTTCTATTTCATTTATTTCTGCTCTGATTTTTATGATTTCTTTCCTTCTACTAACTTTGAGTTTTGTTTGTTCTTCTTTCTCTATTTCCTTTAGGTGTAAGGTTCCATTGTTTATTTGAGATTCTCCTTGTTTCTTGAGGTAGGCTTGTATTGCTATAAACTTCCCTCTTAGAACTGCTTTTGCTGCATTCCATAGGTTTTGGATCATCATGTTTTTGTTGCAATTTGTCTATAGGTATTTTTTGTTTTCCTCTTTGATTTCTTCAGTGGTCTCTTGGTTACTTAGTAACATATTGTTTAGCCTCCATGTGTTTATGTTTTTTACATTTTTTCCCTGTAATTGATTTCTAATCTCATAGCGTTGTGGTCAGAAAAGATGCTTGATATGATTTCAATTTTCTTAAATTTACTGAGGCTTGATTTGTGACACAAGATGTGATCTATCCTGGAGAATATTCCATGTGCACTAGAGAAGAAAGTGTAATCTGCTGTTTTTGGGTATAATGTCCTATAAATATCAATTAAATCTATCTGGTCTATTGTGTCATTTAAAGCTTGTGTTTCCTTATTAATTTTCTGTTTAGATGATCTGTCCATTGGTGTAAGTGAGGTGTTAAAGTCCCCCACTATTATTGTGTTACTGTTGATTTCCTCTTTTAGAGCTGTTAGCAGTTGCCTTATGTATTGAGGTGTTCCTGTGTTGGGTGCATATATATTTATAATTGTTATATCTTCTTCTTGATCTCCTGATCATTATTAGTGTTCTTGTCTCTTGTAACATTCTTTATTTTAAAGTCTATTTTATCTGATATGAGTATTGTTACTCCAGCTTTCTTTTGATTTCCATTTGCATGGAATATCTTCTTCTATCCCCTCACTTTCAGTCTGTATGTTTCCCTAGGTCTGAAGTGGTTCTCTTATAGACAGCATATATATGGGTCTTATTTTTGTATCCATTCAGCTAGCCTGTGTCCTTTGGTTCGAGAATTTAATACATTCACTTTTAAGGTAGTTATCGATATGTCTGTTCCTATTACCATTTTCTTAATTGTTTTGGGGTTTGTTTTTGTAGGTCCTTTTCTTCTCTTTTGTTTCCCACTTAGAGAAGTTCCTTTAGCATTTGTTGTAGAGCTGGTTTGGTGGTGCTGAATTCTCTAAGCTTTTGCTTGTCTGTAAAGCTTTTGATTTCTCCATCAAATCTGAATGAGATCCTTGTGGGGTAGAGTAATATTTGTTATATGTTCTTCCTGTTCATCATGTTAAGTATATCATGCCACTGCCTTCTGGCTTGTAGAGTTTCTGCTGAGAAACCAGCTGTTAACCTTATGGGAGTTCCCTTGTATGTTATTTGTCGTTTTTCTCTTGTTGCTTTCAATAATTTTTCTTTGTCTTTAATTTTTGCCAATTTGATTACTATGTTTCTCGGCATTTCTCCTTGAGTTTATCCTGCCTGGGACTCTCTGTGCTTCCTGGACTTGGGTGGCTATTTCCTTTTCCATGTTAAGGAAGTTTTCAACTATAATCTCTTCAAATATTTTCTTGTGTCCTGTCTCTCTCTCTTCTCCTTGTGGGACCCCTATGATGTGAACGTTGTTGTGTTTAATGTTGTCCCAGAGGTCTCTTAGGCTGTGTTCATTTCTTTTCATTCTTTTTTCTGTTCTGCAGCAGTGAATTCCACCGTTCTGTCTTCCAGGTCACTTATCGGTTCTTCTGCCTCAGGTATTCTGCTATTGATTCCCTCTAGTGTAGTTTTTATTTCAGTTTTTTTTTTTTGTTCATCTCCATTTGTTTGTTCTTTAATTTTTCTAGGTCTTTATTAATCATTTCTTGCATCTTCTCAATCTTTGCTCCCATTATTTTTCTGAGGTCCTGGATCATCTTCACTATCATTATTCTGAATTCTTTTTCTGGAAGGTTTCCTATCTCCACTTCATTTCATTGTTTTTGTGTGTGTGTGGTTTTAGCTTGTTCCTTCATCTGGTACATAGCCCTCTGCCTTTTCATCTTGTCTATCTTTCTGTGAATGTTGTTTTTGTTCCACAGGATGCAGGACTGTAGTTCTTCTTGCTTCTGGTGTCTGCTCTCTGGTTGATGAGGCTATCTAAGAGGCCTGTGCAAGTTTCCTGATGGGAGACCCTGGTGGTGGGTAGAGCTGGCTGTTGCTCTGGTTGGCAGAGCTCAGTAAAACTTTAATCCACTTGTCTGCTGATGGGTGGGGCTGTGTTCCCTCCCTTTTGGTTGTCTGGCCTGAGGTGACCCAACACTGGAGCCTACCTGGGCTCTTTGGTGGGGCTAATGGCAGACTCTGGGAGGGCTTACACCAAGGAGGACTTCCCAGAACTTCTGCTACCAGTGTTCTTGTCCTCACAGTGAGCCACAGCCACCCCCCTCCTCTGCAGGAGACCCTCCAACACTAGCAGGTAGGTCTGGTTCAGTCTCCTATGGGGTCACTGCTCCTTCCCCTGGGTCCCAATGTGCACACTATTTTGTGTGTGCCCTCCAAGAGTGGAGTCTCTGTTTCCCCCAGTCCTATCAAAGTCCTGCAATCAAATCCCGCTAGTCTTCAAAGTCTAATTCTCTAGGAGTTCCTCCACACTTTGCCAGACCCCCAGGTTGGGTAGCCTGACGTTGGGCTCAGAATCTTCACTCCAGTGGGTGGACTTCTGTGGTATAAGTATTCTCCAGTTTGTGAGTCACCCACCCAGCAGTTATGATTTTATTGTGATTGTGCCCTTCCTACCATCTCATTGTGGCTTCTCCTTTGTCTTTGAATGTGGGGTATCTTTTTTGGTGAGTTCCAGTGTCTTCCTGTCGATGATTATTCAGCAGTTAGTTGTGATTCTGGTGCTCTTGCAAGAGGAAGTGAGCATCAGTCCTTCTACTCCACCATCTTGAACCAATCTCCTAACAGATCACTCCTAAACTTAGTGTTTAAAGCAATGACAACCTTTGTTTTTCTCAGAAGTCCACAGTTTGAGAAGGGCTTTGTGGAAATAATTCAGTCTCTGCTCCACTTCACAGAGCTAAGAGCTGGTGCCTGGAATCATCTGGATGTTTCTCACTCACATGACTGGAAGGTGCTGCTAGATGTTGACTAGAACATCTATGGTTATTACCCAGAAAACTACATGTGATTTCTCCATGTGGCCTGGGCTTCCTCACAACATGGTGACTGGGTTTCAAGGACTTCAAGGGCAAAAGTACAGAATGAGAGCTAAATGGGAATTCTATCCCCCTTTTTAATCTAGCTTTATAAGTCATAATATGCTACGTCCACTGCATTCTATTAATTAGAAGCAAATACCTAAAGCTGATATGCCCAAAGTTTGCAGAATTAGATGCCAGTTTCTATGGAAGGAGTCAAATTACTTGTGGATATGTTTTAAAGCCACTAGCATCTGTCCATTGGCATCAAATCATCTACGTTTCTCCCCTATGCAAAATACACTCAAACCCTCTCAAGATCCCTCACAGATTTCACTTATTACAGCAGACCCAGGCTCATCATTCATCTTAATTGTGTTTAAGTCTGGATGAAAAACTTCAGATGTGGTTCCTTAAGTACAGGTGCTCAAGTACAGCATCCCTTGAGTTGAGCACCTATAAACCAAATAGCCAAGTTTTATGCTCCAACTCACCCAACATGATAGTAGGAGAGGCATAGGATGACCACTTTTCCATTAACAGGGGGAAATAGGAGGTGCACAGAAGTCTGTGGTCCATAGCAATTCTGAAATCTAGGCAAGCACACATTCCCAGCTCCTCTATTGGGTTTCAGTCCTGCTGCCTTACAGTGATTCACCTTGGCTCTTGGCCCTCCTCTATGTGCTCTTGTCATCTTTCCTATTAGTTAACTATTGTTGCATAATAAGTCATCCCCAAACTTAGTGACTTAAAACAATAATTACTATTATCTCTCACTATTTCTAGGCATCAGGAATACAGGAGCATCTGGATGGTTCTTGCTCAAGGTTTTTGGAAGACTTCAATCAAATATTGTCTATGGATGTAGTCATCTGAAGGCTTAACTAATCTGGAGAATCCAATTCTAAGGTAGCTTACTCATCTGGCCAGAAACTTGGGGTTGGATGATGATTACTTGCCTCAGTCCTTTTTTATGTGATCTTCTTCACAGGAATGCTTAAATGCTCTGGCTTCCCCCAGAGTAAGAAATCTAAGAGGGAGTCAGGTGGAAGCCACAATGACTTTATTACCTAGCATTGAAGGCTTATACTATTGCTTCCAGTGAATTTTGTTTTAAAAGAGGCAAAGGATTTAATGTAGGAGGGAACTACACAAAGGAGTAAATATCAGGAGGTATTAGGGGTCATCCACAAAGATATATTACTATGACTCATGAATAGAGGGACTGAAAAAAACCCAGAAATTGAACAGGTGCCAAGTTGCAAAATAATGTAATATATTTAAGCAGACTGGCAGAACTATGAAAGTCAAAGGTATACACAGAGGCAACAGGGAAGAGAGATGAGGGAAGAGATATAGATAGAGATTCCTGAATAGTCTTACATTAATTGTCCTAAGCAGCATGCTACATTGAAAACTTATTTGGGTGCTGAATTTGTCATTCCCAATCTGATCGAGTTTTAGATAAATTTACAGGCATCCTATTCCCAGAGAATGTTGTGGAAATCAGTCATGGCTGACAGAATCCAGAGGTCCTGTTAGCTCTGCCCTCTTTAGTGCTCTTCCAGTTAACCATGCTCATCAGTTCAGCTCTCTTCATCCTATCAGGTGTGCAGTGATGCTCTCATTTTGCCATCTCACTCCCCAGTCATCTTGGAAACAATCCCTAATGGCCTGTGGTGCTCTTCTTCACCGAAGTACTACAACCAGGTCTAGTCCACCCTATCACCATTCCCTAAAAGCACACAAATCATCTTCTCCCATGGACAACTGTCATAGCCAACTGGATATGGAATGTACCCTGAATCTATAAATGGTACCCTTTGTGTATCCAATATCAGGACTTGTTTTTCTATGTGGACAGCCAGCTGTACACTGTCTTCTTCCTAGATATATCACCTCTCTCACTCTGTAGTCTTCATAGTGACTCAGAACCCTTTCAGATACCTCTCATTAAGTTCTGTGGGACAGGTACTAGGCCCTCATTCAGAAAGTCAAGGAAAGAGACTTTGATCAGTTTATGTGAATATTCCAGGCTTAGATTGGCACTTCTAAGGCCAAGATATGATCGGAAACCTACTGGCTACCGTAAATCACATTGCCCAGGGCCAACCAGAATCTCAGTCCTGAACAGAGCAGCCTTGAATCCCTTTTCCAGGTCATGTGGATAACCACATAGCCCTGGGAGAAGTATACATGATGGAAAACATCTCTTGCCCTCAACCTCAGGATCAGCGAGCAAAAAGATCCAGGATCTTTCTCAGTCTGCACCTTGGGGTTTTCTCCCTTTGGCTTAGCCTGGGCTCCAGGCTGGGTTGGCTCAGAAGAGCTCTTCAGATCCCTGTGATGTGCTTTATAGTATGTTTTGAGACCTATCTCATCATACAGTCTCTCATCATACAGTGACTCCCCTGACATTGTCAGCAAGCTTTGAAGGCTCCATTTAATGTCTTACTATTTTCCTGATAGAGAAGCATACATTTAATGAATCCCAAAGGTCAGGAGATACTGAGTAAAGAAAAACCTTTGCTCTCTGATGGCCACAGGGTGCAATGGCCCTTTCCAATGGATAGGGAGTGAGTAGGTTCAGCTGGTCTGAGTCAGCTCATAAAAAAGACAGCAAATTTTCTCATTGGTATTCAAAGTCCCTCACTGAACACCTGAGTAATAAGGTTACCTTCTGGGCCAGGAATCCCCTTTGTATCATAGAATACTAGGTATTCCCTACCCCATCTTAATTTAGCCTGTAAATATGTAAAGTGGTGGTAGGGAGACTTTCTTCAATTGGAGTGCACATGCAGCTCTACTGCCTAAGCACACCTCTCTAAGGTATAATACTGCAACTGAGGGGATATTGTGTGCTTTACACTTTCCTGCTCTTAGTTCTTCTCAATCAAACTTGTCATTACGTACACCTTGGGTCATTAGTGTGGGGTCACCATGCACCTTGACAATAGTTTGGTTGTCATGTAAACCCTGTTCTGAGCAATTCCCTAGGACCTCATGAGCTCTATGGGCCTTCTGGGTCTCCAGAGGGGTAGGAGACATGTTCAAGGATGATAATTTAGAAATCGAATGGGGCTTGTTAGTACAGCCTAAATATGAACAGAGGGGATAGGATGGCCCTCTTCCATTTGGGAGTCCATTCAGGATACTTTAACTTGCAGATGTTATTAAGTCCTGACAGAATGTGCAAGTCAAAGTAACCCAGATGGGCTCTAACATGAAATAGGGTTATCTAATCATATTGTCATCACTCTTTTACATCATGCAACATGAGCATTTACCTAAGTATTTATATCTGGCTCCAGGCTGGGGGAAAACGTTCCTACTGTATTCAGTTAGCAATACTGTTATGCTAAGATGCAACCCAACTCACTCCAGCAGACATGTGGCTTCAACTAGACATTCCCTTATGTTGGATTCCACCAAGGATGCTGCTTAAACTGAATAAACAGGAAAGATATAGAAGCTTGATTTTTGAAATTTCAGAGGAAGGATTAAGATTAATTTTACTGGAACCAGAAAAAAAATATTGCTCCTAGGGGCCTTCCTTAGGGTTGCAGCCACATTCAGTCATTCACCTAACCCTGCTCATAGTCACATTACCTAATGTTCGTCTGCTTTCCTGTGCAATCAATCCCCAGCAGGGCCAAGTATGTACATTGAGAGGAGTTACTGCTGGTTGTCTTTTAAAAAAAAATCTTTTAGATATGATTTAGAGCTGTGAGAGATTTTTTTCCTAAAAAAAAAAGAAAATTTAAGCTAATGACTGTTCCAGTTCTTGTACATCAAATGTCATTTACAGGGTCAGTGAGTGGAATAAAAACGAAAATGACAGCCTTTGAGGAGACATATGGCTGGCATTTAACTACCAAAAAGCACAGAAATGGAGGTATTTTTTTAGATGCCCAGAGTACGGACTGGGAGGAAAGAGAACAGAGAGAAAATGTGTCATGATTTAGGAGGAAAGGATGAGGAGGTTGAAGGGAGGTGTGGTGGCATGAAAAAGGACAAGAAACAAATAGGGATAAAGACAAAGAACATTTCTTCACTGCTTTGTAAACTTTGGTAGACTTCGTGTTTCAAAATGGAGATTTGAGCTCATGTAGTTATCTCACCTCCTTCCTAGAAACTCATTAGAATGACCAAGGAAATATAAAAATAAGAAAAAGATTTATAATAGCATTAAAAATAAGAAAGGAAAAACATTAGATAACAAGAAAACTGGAGGGACTTCTGTATAATATGAGGCATATGTTAGGGGTCTTCAGAGAAACAGAACAAATTGGAGATAGACAGATAGGTAGATGGGTAGGTAGGTAGACAGACAGACAGTGCGGGGGCAGGGAGGGAGAGGGGAAGTGGGAGAGAAAGAGTGAGAGAGAGGGTAAAGGAGAGGGGAAGACTGAGAAAAAAAGAGGGAGAGAAAGAGAGATTATGAGGAATTGACTCAATTATGGAGACTGACAAGTTACAAGCTCTACAGTGTGAGTCAACCTGGGTACCCAGGAGAGCCAATGGTGTAGTTCCAGTTGGAAGTCTGACAGGCTCAAGACCCAGGAAAAGCCAAAGTTTCAACTCCAGTCCTAAGACAGGAAAAAGACTATGTTCAAATCTGAAGGCAGTCAAACAGGGGGAATTCTCTCGTATTTTGGAGAAGGTCAGCCTTTTTGCTCTCTCCAGGTCTTCAATGGATTGAATGAGGCCCACCCACATTAGGGAGGACAATCCCCTTTACTAAGTCTACAAATTTATGTTAATATCATCCAGAAACACCTTCCCAGAAACAGCCAGAATAATATTTGAGCAAACATCTGGACCAGTCAATTTTGGCACATAAAATTATCACAAAGCAAATGAGACTTTTTAAAAAAGAAAGGCTGATCTATCATGCCCAGAACATGACTCCACAACTAAACTCAGTTGTGGTGGTGGGGGTGGGGCCAGACAAAGGACTTCATGTGGCTCTGGCCACAGCATGTCCTTGAGATTTACTTGATGTAGACTAAGTGGACATTCTCTGACCACATCCTTCATTTTTCTTACTTCCTACTAAAGCTCTGGCCAGACACTGATATGCCTAAATCCTACCAGCAGAGACTGGATGAGAGGGCAACCTGAGATATACTTGGGAGAAATTTGAGAACTTCTTTGGAGCCCTGCACATAAAGCATCTGCTTGCCTCAGCTCCCACCACTACCTCTGCTTAGGGCTCCAAATAAGGGAGGGCTGAGGATGGCCAGATACAGATGTGACTCAATACCCAAGCTAACTTAATGGGATAAGATGAGTGTGTTGGTTCCTTTTGCCTTCTTTTTTCCTCCCTTCTAAGTCTTATTTGCAAAGTCTTTTATCATAATAATGACTCTAAAGATATGCAATGGGTGGACAAGCAATATTAGCAGGAGAAATTCTGCTTGTCTCATTGATTCTCTGTTAACAGTAACTCCTAAAGACCTAAGCCTCAACTCAGAGAATTTTGAGAGTCTACCTTCCCTTGTAGGAAGAAGCCAAACTAAATATAAATGAGGAGGGAGTCATGTCCCCTAGGTTAACAATCATTTCTTCAGGATTCCTCCATAATCCCCTTTGAAAGTACAGCTCTGGACAGATAGAAGCACTCCTATGTTCCCAAGGCAGTGTTCAAAGGAGAAGAAGGGTCAGTGATCACGCAGCAAAAGGAAAAGATCAACCTTGCAAAGAACTGAGTCTTCTAGGGACTAACATCCAGCGGGGCTCAAGGAGGTGAGGGGAAGAAAGTGCTCAGTAAAGCTGGAACACATGTAGCAGTTTCATCTCTCCCCTAAAAACCCTGGTGTAGCAAAAACAAAGCAAACAAAAAACGAGAGGAAGTGAAAATTTTCCCTGTTTCTCTCTGCCAGAGATTTAAAAATTTAAACAGGAGCCTACACAATCTTAGGGAAAAAGCCATCAGAAATTATAACACTGAAAAGAAAAAGACCTACCTCTTAAATAATGAGAAAAGACAAATAGCCAGACCCCAATAAACTCAGTATTCCAGAAGGGTCTCCTGAGGAATCAGACAAATATCACGCTATGAAAAGGCTCCTCTAGGAAATGTGAAAACTTGTACACATCTCTAGATCACTCTTCCAACATAGTTTAAGAGGGCATTACATCTGTGGAAAGAGTAAAATCTGAAATCAAGACATTAGGTTGAACTACATGAAAGTGCTGATATTTGATCATTTTTGAGCTGGAAAACTGGCAGTTTTATATGGTTCAACCATTAGATTGCTTTCTAATGAAAAACTGAAGAGTCAAAGGGCTTGGGATAGGGACAGAAATAGATGTCATGGATGTAAGAAGAAATAAGAATTAAGTAGATATTACAAAAAAATCAAATGATTTAGCAATTCAGTTTGAGAAGCTATGGCAAGATTTAGAGGCAAAGGATAAAGTGATTGAGGTGACTGGTAAACAAATAAAAGACTTTCCAATCCAAAAAGAAAAAACAGAGAAAATGGAAGAGAAGTTATCATAAAAGATGTAATTTTTAAAATTCCCAGGAGTGATATCATCAAGATGGCAACATAGATCAATCCTGATTTCAGTTCCCCTCACAAGAAGACCAACCAGCCTCTGTCCATAGACAAGATACCACTGTGAAAATCTTGGAAACTGGAGATGAGGCTGAAGCACCCCTCTGGACAACAGAGACTGAGAAGGACCACATTAGGAGGGTAAAAGGAGCAGTTTAATTTTGACTGCATTGCCCCTCCCCCAAGTAAGCACAGAGCTGCACAGAGAAAGCCACGCTGGGCTTAAAGTTTCTTCAGTGGGAAAAAGATAACCCAAGCAGACATACAGCTTCCCTAGCATTAAGGGACACTTTCTGGGAGTTCTACTCAGGTCTCATATGATGAATACTGCTGGGGGAACCAGCAGAGCTCAACCACTGGCAATCAGTTAGATGCAGAGAAGGGGAGTGGGGCTAACAGCAACCAGGACTCAGATCTTGGCAGACCATGTTCCTGCTTGCAGTGGTAGCTGAGAAGAGATCCCATCCAGCAGTTCTTCCCATCTGCAAAGGCAAGCTAGTGGCCACGTTGGGCCAGGCAGCTCAGTTGGAAATTCTGCCTGATTTGGATCCCCAGCCAATGATGTGTACTAGCCATGGAGCCCATTTTATGGCCCCAACTGGGCAGGGGAGCAAATTATTGGTCCTGCCCAGCTACTCTCATCCAGTCCCATCCTTCTGGAAAACATGGCCACAGAGGAGCTCATCCTACAGCTGGTCCAGGCAGGTAACAAAGCCAGCAGCCCTGCCCAACTGTTGAGCATAGCCTCTGGTCCCACAAAACCAGGGAGACTGAACAGTGGCCCTGAGCACCCTCAGAGAAAAGCCTATGGCACTGCCTAGACATGGAGCACAGCACATGACCTTGCCCAATTACTGAACATAGCTATGGCTTGGCCCAGTCAGAGATCCCAGCATGTGATCCTGCCCAATTGTGGAATGTAGTCTGGGGCCCCACCTGACCAGAAAGCTTAGACAGCAATTTCACATGACCACAGAGCACAATACTCAGCCTCACCAATCTGTGGGGTCAGCTGAAGACCTGGCCAAATGACAGAGCCCAATCAGCAACCTCTTCAATAGTGGAGGACAGCTAATGGCCTACCTGATTACAAAGCCCATCCTGCAGTTCCACCTCAATGTGGAGTGACACCATCCAGTCAGGAAGAATAGCCTGAGGCCCCACTCAAACAGGAGCAATTGGAGAGAATGACCTGTGGCCCTGACAACTTGGGGAATCCAACCCATGGCACTGCCCTGCCAGGGGACACAACCTGAGACCCAACCTAAATAGAGGTGGGGCCCAGCTAGTGGCCTCACCTGACTACAGAACACATCCAGCAACACTGCCAAACCAGGGAGATCACCCAGTGGCCCCACTTGAATGTAGAGCCCAGCCAGCTACCATCCAACCATGAAGCTCAGCCAGCAGCACACCCTGACCTGAGAGCATGGGCAGTGGCCTCACCCAAAAAGACACCACCAATAACAAGCCCCACCTGCCCACAGATGCCACCAGCTGACCCATTTGGTACCCCAACCTGAGGTATCTGCTGAAATTATTTTCCTGATGAAACAAATCTATAAAGTCTGGAAAAGGAGACCACTTACTCAAATGTGCAGATATTAGTGCAAGGCATCAAGGATCACAAAGAATCAGATAAATATGATACCACCAAAGGAAACTAATAAAACTCCAATAACTGACTATAAAGAAATGGATATCAATGAACTGTCTGCCAAAACATTCAGAATAATTCTCTAAAAGTTTAGTGAACTACAAGAACATGCAAACAACTAAATGAAATTAGAAAAACAATGCATGAACAAAATGAGAAGTTCAACAAATAAACAGTAACCAATCTGAACAGACCAATTACTAGTAAAAAGATTGAATCAGTGTTCAAAAACCTCCCAACACCTACATAAGGACAGCCCTTCAAGATCACAGTAGATAAATATTTCTCCTAAATTCATAGAGAGAAATCATAGTAAAATGAAAATGGAGAGGAACTACTCCCAATTAAAAGAACAAGAGAAATCCCCTGAAAAAAAACCCAATGAAACAGACCTCTCCAATCTACTAAACCCCAAGTTCAAAAAGGAGTAATAAATATGCCAAAGGAATTAAGAAAGACTTTCGATAGCAATGCAGATCACTGTAACAAGGAACTAGAAACCATAAAGAGGAATCAATCAAAATTAGACAACTCAATTGCCGAGATAATAAACCAATCTAAAAGCAATGAATAGCAGACTAAATGATGCAGAAGAATGAATAAGTGATCTGGAAGATGGAATAATGGAAATCATCCAATCATAACAGCAGACAGAAAGACAAATTAAAAAATGAAAGCAACATGTGAAATCTATGGGATAATATAAAGCATGAAAACCTATGCATAATAGGGGTTCCAGAAGGAGAAGAGAGAGAGAAGGGGATCAAAAATGTATTTGAAGAAATCACGGCTGAAAACTTCCTAAACTGAAAGAAGGAAACAGATATCCAGGTAAAGGAAGCACAGAGGGTCTCCAAACAAGATGAAACCAAACAGACTCACACCAAGACATATTATAATTAAAATGGCAAAAGTTAAAGATAAAGAGAGGATTCTAAAGGCAGCAAGACTGTTATAAGGGAAGACTATAAGACTATAAGACTGTTATAAGGGAAGACTATAAGACTATCAGGTGACTTCTCCACAGAAACTGTGCAGGAGAGAAGGGAGTGGCATGACATATTCAAAGTCCTGAGAGGGAAAAGCCTGCAACCTAGGACACTCTACTCAGCAAGATTATCACTTAGAATAGAAAGAAAAATAATTTATTAGACAAGCAAAAACTAAAAGAATCAGCAATACTAAACTTAACCTAAAAGAAATATTGAAACACCTTCTCTATAGAAAAGAAGCAAAAGTCTATTAAAAAAAAAAAGGAAAATCACAACAGGAAAGTTAAATATATAAAAGGATTGAAGATCACATAAATAAGCCAGTACATAGATTAAAAACAAAAATTTGTTTTTGATTTTAAAACAAATAAAAATTTAAAACAAACAAAAATTAAAAACTAAAAATTTTTGTAAAAGGAATTATAACTACTATGAATAGAATAAAGGATAAACACGAAAATGTAAAATAGGACATCAAAATCACAGAGCATGATGGAGGCGAGTAAAAAAATGTAAATCTTTTAGAATGTGTTTGAACTTATATGACTATCAGTCTAGAGCAAGTAGGTATAGTTATGGGTTAACATACTTGAGAACCAGGGAAACCAAAAATCAAAAATATACAATAGATTGACAAAAACCAAAAAGAAAGGAACTCAAGCATAATACAAAAGAAAACCATCAAACCACAAAAGGAAAACAAAAAGCAACAGAAAGGAATAAAGAAGAACTACTAAATCAACTGGAAAACAAGGATTAAAATGGTAATAAATACACACTTATCAATAATTATTTTAAATGTTAATGGACTAAATGCTCTGATCAAAAGACATAGAGTGGCAGATTAGATTAAAAAAAAAAGAAAAAAACCAAGAACCTACAATATGCTGCCTACAAGAGACTCACTTTAGGGTGAAAGACACACATAGATTGAAAGTGAGGGGATGGAAAAAGGTATTTTATGCAAATGGAAACAACAAGAAAGCAGGGGTAGCAATACTTACATTGGACAAAATAGAGTTTAAAACAAAGTCCATAAAGAAAGACAAAGAAGGACACTATGTAATGATAAAGGGATCAATATAAGAAGAGACTACTGCACTTGTTAACATATATGCACTCAATATAGGAACACCTAAATATATAAAACAAATACTAACAGACATAAAGGGAGAAATTGACAAGAATACAATTGTAGTAGGAGATTTTAATGCCACTCTGACATCAACAGACAGATCTTCCTGAAAGAAAATCATTAAGGTAACAGAAATCTTAAATGATGCAATAGAACAGTTGGGGACTTCATTGATATCTACATAGGACACTACATCCAAAAAAACAAAACAGACGAACAAACAGAATACACATTCTTTTCTAGTGTGCATGGAACATTCTCTAGAATACACCATGTACTAGGACACAAAACAAGCCTCAGCAAATTCAAGAGAAGATAAATTATTTTAAGCATCTTTCCTGACCACAATGGCATGAAACTAGAATCGACCACAGAAAAATAAAATGGGACAAATATGATCATGTGGAGACTAAACAACATGCTACTAAAAACTGCCCCCCCCCAAAATGGGTCAATGAGGAAATCAAAGAGTAAATTAGAAAATACCTCAAGACAAATGACAATGAAAACACAACTTTATAAAATCTATGGAATGCAGCTAAAGCAGTTCTAAGAGGGAAGTTCAGAGCAATAAAAGCCTTCCTGAAGAAACAAGAAAAATCTCAGATAACTAAACTGCTACGTAGAAGAATTAGAAAAAGAACAAACAAATCCTAAAATCAGCAGAAGGAAGGAAATAATGAAGATCAGAGAGGAAATAAATAAAATATAAATCAAAAAAACCAATAGAAAAGATCAATAAACCAAGAGCTGGTTTTTCAAAATGATAAACAAAATCAACAAACCTCTAGCCAGGCTAACCAAAAAGGAAAGAGAGATGACCCAAATAAACAAAGTAAAAAATGAAAGAGGAGAAATAACCAATACTGCAGAAATATAAAAAAAAAAAAAAAAGAGAGAGAATACTATGAACAATTAAAATTGGACAACCTAGAAGACACAGACATGTTTCTAGAAACATATAACCCACCAAAACTGAATCAAGAGGAAACAGATAGAAGCTGGAGACAAGATGGTGGAGTAGAATGACTTGAGCTCACCTCCTAGCATGAAAACACCAGAACTGCAACTAACTGCTGAATAACCATCAACAAAAAAGACTCCAACCTACTGAAAAAAGATATTCTACACCCAAAGCCAAAGAAGAAGCCACAGTGAGGTGGTAGGAGGGGTGCTGTCAAAATATAAACAAATCTCATACCCACCAGGTGAGCGACCCACAAACTGGAAAATAATTATGCTGTAGAGGTTCTCCCATAGGAGTGAGAGTTCTGAGACCCATGTCAGGCTCCACAGCCTGGGGGTCTGGCATCAGGAGGAGGAGTCCCCAGAGCATTTGGCTTTAAAGGCCAGTAGGGTTTGAGTGCAGAAGCTCCACAGGACTGGGGAAAACAGAGACTCCACTCTTGGAAACTGCAAACAAATTTTCATGTGTACTGGGACCCAGGGCAAAGCAGTTACTCCATAGGAGTTGGGTGCAGACCTACCTGTGGGTCTTGGAAGTTCTCCTGGGAAGGCGAGGGTCACTGTGGGGGCAAGGACAATGGTGGACACCCCAAAGAATACCCATAAGTGTGAGCTTTCCCAGAGGTTGCCATTTTGGCACTGAAACCTAGCCCCACCCAACAGCCTACAGGTTTCCAGTGCTGGGATGCCTCAGGCCAAACAACCAACAGGGTGGGAACACAGCCCCACCCAGCAGCAGACAGGCTGCTAAATTCGTCCTCAGCCAACAGCCACCTATGAAGACACGCTTTGACATGCCCATGCCCATGCCCACCAGAGGGACAAGGCTCATATCCACCCACCACTGGGCAGGCACCAGTCCCTCCCACCAGGAATCCTGCAGAAGCCACTGGACCAACCTCAACCACCAGGAGGCAGATACCAGAACGAAGAAGAATTAAAATCCTTCAGCCTGGGAAACAGAGACCACAAACATACAAAGTTTGACAAAATGAGATGGCAGAGGACTATGTTCGAAATGGAGGAACAAGATAAAACCCCAGAAGAACAAGTGAAGTGAAGATAGGCAATCTACCTGAAAAAGAATGCAGAGTAATGATAGTAAAGATGATCCAAAATCTTGGAAAAAGAACTAAAGCACAGACCAAGAAGATACAAGAAATGTTTAACAAAGAGCTAGAATATTTAAAGAACAAACAGAGACGAATAATACAAAAACTGAAATGAAAAATACACTAGAAGCAATCAATGGCAGAAAATGAGGCAGAAGAATGAATAAGTGAGCTAGAAGACAAATTGGTGGAAATCACTGCCATGAAGCAGAATAAAGAAAAAAAAAATGGAAAGAAATGAGGACAGTCTAAGAGACCTCTGAGACAACATTAAACACAATAACATTTGCATTCTAGGGGTCCCTAAAGAAGAAAAGAGAGAGAAAAGGGCTGAGAAAATATTTGAAGACATAATAGCTGAAAACTTCCCGAACATGGGAAAGGAAAACAGTCACCTAAGTCCAGGAAGCTCAGATAGTCCCATACAGGACACACCCAAGGGGAAACACACTGAAACACATATTAATCAAATTGAAAAACTTAACAACAAAGAGAAAATATTAAAATCAATAAGAAAAAAGTAACAAATAACATACAAGGAAATCACCATAAGGTTATCAGCTGATTTTTTTCAGCAGAAACTCTGCAGGCCAGAAGAGAGCGGCACAATATCTTTAAAGTGATGAAAGGGAAATACCTAAAACCAAGAATACTCAACCCAGCAAGGCTCTCATTCAGATTTGGTGGAGAAATCCAAAGCTTTATAGACAAGCAAAAGCTAAAAGAATTCAGCATCACCAGACCAGCTTTGCAATAAATGCTAAAGGAACATCTCTTGGCAGAAAAGAAAAGGCCATGCTAGAAACAAGAAAATTATGAATGGAAAAGCTAACTGGTAAAGGCAAATATACAGTAAAGGTAGGAAATCATCCACACACATATATATCAAAATCAGCAATTGTGAGGAGAGTACAAATGCAGGATACTGGAAATGCATTTGAAATTAAGGGATCAGCAACTTAAAATAATCTTGTATATATTTAGACTGTCTATCAAAACATGGTAACCACAAACCAAAAATCTACAAAAGATACACACAAAAAAAGATAAAGCAATCCAAACACAACACAAAGATAGTCATAAAATCATAAGGGAAAAGAACAAAAGAGGAAGGGAAGAAAAAAAGGCACACAAAAACAAATCCAAAACAGTGGACAAGATGGCAATAAGAACATATACATCAATAATTACCTTAAATGTAAATGGATTAAATGCTCCAACCAAAAGACACATACTGGCTAAATGGATACAAAACAAGACCTGTATACATGTTGTCTACAAGAGACCACTTCAGATCTAGGGACACATACAGATTGATAGTGAGGAGATGGAAAAATGTATTCCATGCAAATGGAAATCCAAAAAAAAAAAAGCTAGAGTAGCAATACTCACATTAGACAAAATAAATTTTAAAATAAAGACTGTTACAAGAGACAAAGAACACTACATAATGATCAAGGGATCAATCCAAGAAGAAGATACATCAATGGTAAATATATGTGTACCCAACATAGGACCACCTCAATATATAAGGCAAATACTAACAGATATAAAAGGAAAAATCTATAGTAACACAATAATAGTGGGGGACTTTAACATCCCACTTACCTCAATGGACTGATCATCCAGACAGAAAATCAATAAGGAAACACAGGTATTAAGTGACACATTAAACCAGATGGATTTAATTGATATTTATAGAACATTCCATCTGAAAGCAGCAGAATACACATTCTTCTCAAGTGCACATGGAACATCCTCCAGGATAGATCACTTGCTGGGCCAAAAAGCAAGCCTCAGTAAATTTAAGAAAATTGAAATAATATCAAGCATCTTATCCAACCACAACACTATGAGATAAGTCAATCACAACCAAAGAAGATATAAAGATGGCAAGAAGCACATGAAAAGATGCTCAACATCGCTAATTATCAGAGAAATGCAAAATCAAACCTACAATGAAGTATCACCTCACACTGGTCAGAATGACCATCATCAAAAAGTCTACAAACAGAGAGAGGGGGAAGATGGCAGAAGAGTAGGACACAGAGATCACCTTCCTCCCCGCAGATACATCAGAAATACATCTACACGTGGAACAACTCCTACAGAACACCTACTGAATGCAGGCAGAAGACCTCAGACCTCCCAAAAGCCAAGAAACTCCCCACGAACCTGAGTAGGGCAAAAGAAAAAAGAATAAACAGAGAAAAAGAATAGGGACGGGGGCTTCTCTGGTGGCGCAGTGGTTGAGAGTCCGCCTGCCGATGCAGGGGACACGGGTTTGTGCCCCGGTCTGGGAAGATCCCACATGCCATGGAGAGGCTGGGCCCATGAGCCAAGACCGCTGAGCCTGCACCTCTGGAACCTGTGCTCCGCAACCGGAGGCCACAACAGTGAAAGGTCCACGTACCAGAAAAGAAAAAAAAAAAATAGGGATGGGACCTGCACCAGTGGGAGGGAGCCATGACGGAGGAAGGGTTTCCACACATTAGAAGCCCCTTCGTGGGTGGAGACTGCGGGTGGCGGGGTGGGGGAGCTTTGGCGCCATGGAGGAGAGCGCAGCAACAGGGGTGCAGAGAGCAAAGTGGAGAGATTTCCGCACAGAAGATCGGTGCTGACCAGCACTCACCAGCCAAGAGGCTTGTCTGCTCACCTGCCGGGGTGGGCAGGGCTGGGAGCTGAGGCTCAGGCTTCCGGTCGGAGTGCAGGGAGAGGACTGGTGGCGTGAACACAGCCTGAAGGGGTTAGTGCACCATGGCTAGCCGGGAGGGAGGCCGGAAAAAAGTCTGGACCTGCTGAAGAGGCAAGAACTTTTTCTTCCCTCTTTGTTTCCTGGTGTACGAGGAGAGGGGAATAAGAGCGCTGCTTAAAGGAGCTCCAGAGAAGGGCGTGAGCTGCGACTAACAGCACGGACCCCAGGGACGGGCATGAGACACTAAAGCTGCTGCTGCCGCCACCAAGAAGCCTGTATGCGAGCACAGGTCACCATCCACACCCCCGTCAGGGGAGCCTGTGAAGCCCGCCACTGCCAGGGTCCCAGGATCCAGGGACAACTTCCCCAGGAGAATGCATGGCATGCCTCAGGCTGGTACAATGTCACAGCAGCCTCTGCCGCCACAGGCTCACCTCGCACTCCGTACCCCTCCCTCCCCCTGGCCTGAGTGAGCCAGAGCCCCCGAATCAGCGGCTCCTTTAACCCCATCCTGTCTGAACGAAGAACAGACGCCCTCCGGCGACCTACACGCAGAGGCGGGGCCAAATCCAAAGCTGAATCCCGGGAGCTGTGCAAACAAAGAAGAGAAAGGGAAATCTCTCCCAGCAGCCTCAGGAGCAGTGGATTAAATCTCCACAATCAACTTGATGTACCCTGCATCTGTGGAATACCTGAATAGACAACGAATCATCCCAAAATGAGGAGGTGGACTTTGAGAGCAAGATTTATTATTTTTTCCTCTTTTTGTGAGTGTGTATGTGTATGCTTCTGTGTGAGATTTTGTCTATATAGCTTTGCTTTCACCATTTGTCCTAGGGTTCTATCCATCCTTTTTTTTTTTAAAGTTTTTTCTTAATAATTATTTTTTTATTTTGATAACTTTATTTTATTTTACCTTATTTTATTTTCTTTTATCCTCTTTATTTCTTTCTTTCTACTTTTTCTCCCTTTTATTCTGATCCATGTGGATGAAAGGCTCTTGATGCTGCAGCCAGCAGTCAGTGCTGTGCCTCTGAGGTGGGAGAGCCAACTTCAGAACACTGGTCCAAAAGAGACTTCCCAGCTCCACGTAATATCAAATGGCGAAAATCTCCCAGAGATCTCCATCTCAACACCAACACCCAGCTTCACTCAACGAACAGCAAGCTACAGTGCTGGACACCCTATGCAAAACAACTAGCAAGACAGGAGCACAACACCACCCATTAGCAGAGAGGCTGCCTAAAATCATAATAAGTCTACAGACACCCCAAAACACACCACCAGACGTGGACCTGCCCACCAGAAAGACAACATCCAGCCTCATCCACCAGAACACAGGCACTAATCCCCTCCACCAAGAAGCCAACACAACCCACTGAACCAACTTTAGCCACTGGGGACAGACACCAACAACAACAGGAACTACAAACCTGCATCCTGCTAAAAGGAAACCCCAAACACAGTAAGATAAGCGAAATGAGAAGACAGAAAAACACACAGCAGATGAAGGAGCAAGGTGAACACGCACCACACCTAACAAATGAAGAGGCAATAGGCAGTCTACCTGAAAAAGAATTCAGAATAATGATAGTAAAGATGATCCAAAATTTTGGAAACAGAATAGAGAAAATGCAAGAAACATTTAACAAGGACACAGAAGAACTAAAGAGGAAAAAAACAATGATGAACAACAAAATAAATGAAATTTAAAATACTCTAGAAGGGATCCATAGCAGAATAACTGAGGCAGAAGAACAGATAAGTGACCTGGAAGACAAAATAGTGGAAATAACTACTGCAGAGCAGAAAAAAGAAAAAAGAATGAAAAGAACTGAGGACAGTCTCAGAGACCTCTGGGACAACACTATATGCACCAACATTCGAATAATAGGGGTCCCAGAAGAAGAAGAGAAAAAGAAAGGGACTGAGAAAATATTTGAAGAGATTATAGTTGAAAACTTCCCTAATATGGGAAAGGAAATAGTTAATCAAGCCCAGGAAGCACAGAGAGTCCCATACAGGATAAATCCAAGGAGAAACACGCCAAATCACATATTAATCAAACTATCAAAAATTAAATACAAAGAAAACATATTAATATCAGCAAGGGAAAAACAACAAATAACACACAAGGGAATCCCCATAAGGTTAACAGCTGATCTTTCAGCAGAAACACTGCAAGCCAGAAGGGACTGGCAGAACATATTTAAAGTGATGAAGGAGATAACCTACAACCAAGATTACTCTACCCAGCAAGGATCTCGTTCAGATTTGACAGAGAAATTAAAACCATCACAGACAAGCAAAAGCTGAGAGAGTTCAGCACCACCAAACCAGCTTTACAAGCACTGCTAAAGGAACTTCTCTAGCCAAGAAACACAAGAGAAGGGAAAGACCTACAATAAAAAACCCAAAACAATCAAGAAAATGGGAATAGGAACATACCTATCAATAATTACCTTAAATGTAAATGAATTAAATGCTCCCACCAAAAGACACAGACTGACTGAATGTGTACAAAAACAAAACCCATATATATGCCATCTAAAAGAGACCCACTTCAGACCTAGAGAAACATACAGACTGAAAGTGAGGGGATGGAAAAAGATATTCCATGCAAATGGAAACCAAAAGAAAGCTGGAGTAGCAATTCTCATATCAGCCAAAATAGACTTTAAAATAAAGACTATTAGAAGAGACAAAGATGGACACTACATAATGATCAACGGATCAATCCACGAAGAAGATATAACAATTGCAAATATTTATGCATCCAACATAGGAGGACCTCAATACATAAGGCAAATACTAACAGCCATAAAAGGGGAAATCGACAGTAACACATTCACAGTAGCGGACTTTAACACCCCACTTCCACCAATGGACAGATCATCCAAAATGAAAATAAATAAGGAAACACAAGATTTAAATGATACATTAAACAAGATGGACTTAATTGATATTTACAGGACATTTCATCAAAAAACAACAGAATACACATTTTTCTCAAGTGCTCATGGAACATTCCCCAAGACAGATCACATCTTGGGTCACAAATCACGCCTTGGTAAATTTTAGAAAATTGAAATTGTATCAAGTATCTTTTCCAAACACAACACTATGAGACTAGATATCAATTACAGGAAAAGATCTGTAAAAAATACAAACACATGTGGGCTAAACAATACACTACTTAATAACGAAGTGATCACTGAAGAAATCAAAGAGGAAATCAAAAAATACGTAGAAACAAATGACAATGGAGACATGATGACCAAAAACCTATGGGATGCAGCAAAAGCAGTTCTAAGAGGGAAGTTTATAGCAATACAATCTTACCTTAAGAAACAGGAAACATCTCGAATAAACAACCTAACCTTGCACTTAAAGCAATTAGAGAAAGAAGAGCAAAAAACCCCCAAAGTTAGCAGAAGGAAAAAAAATCATAAAGATCAGATCAGAAATAAATCAGAAAGAAATGAAGGAAACAATAGCAAAGATCAATAAAACTAAAAGCTGGTTCTTTGAGAAGACAAACAAAATTGATAAAACATTAGCCAGACTCATCAAGAAAAAAAGGGAGAAGACTCAAATCAGTAGAATTAGAAATGAAAAAGGAGAAGTAACAACTGACACTGCAGAAATACAAAAGATCATGAGAGATACTACAAGCAACTCTATGCCAATAAAATGGACAACCTGGAAGAAATGGACAAATTCATAGAAACGCACAACCTGCCAAGAATGAATCAGGAAGAAATAGAAAATATGAACGGACCAATCACAATCACTGAAATTGAAACTGTGATTAAAAATCTTCCAACAAACAAAAGCCCAGGACCAGATGGCTTTAAGGCGAATTCTTTCATTTAGAGAAGATCTAACACCTATCCTTCTCAAACTCTTCCAAAATATAGCAAAGGGAGGAACACTCCCAAACTCATTCTACGAGGCCACCATCACCTTGATACAAAAACCAGACAAGGATGTCACAAAGATAGAAAACTACAGGCCAATATCACTGATGAACATAGATGCAAAATTCCTCAACAAAATACTAGCAAACACAATCCAACAGCACATTAAAAGGATCATATACCATGATCAAGTGGGGTTTATTCCAGGAATGCAAGGATTCTTTAATATATGCAAATCAATCAGCGTGATACACCATATTAACAAACTGAAGGAGAAAAACCATATGATCATCTCAATAGATGCAGAGAAACATTTTCACAAAATTCAACACCCATTTATGATAAAAACCCTGCAGAAAGTAGGCATAGAGGGAACTTTCCTCCACATAATAAAGGCCATATATGACAAACCCATAGCCAACATCATCCTCAATGGTGAAAAACTGAAAGCATTTCCACTAAGATCAGGAACAAGACAAGGTTGCCCACTCTCACCTCTCTTATTCAACATAGTTTTGGAAGTTTTAGCCACAGCAATCAGAGAAGAAAAGGAAATAAAAGGAATCCAAAACAGAAAAAAGGAAGTAAAGGTGTCACTGTTTGCAGATGACATGATACTATACATAGAGAATCCTAAAGATTCTACCAGAAAACTACTAGAGCTAATCAATGAATTTGGTAAAGTAGCAAGATACAAAATTAATGCACAGAAATCTCTTGCATTCCTATACACGAATGATTAAAAATCTGAAAGTGAAATCAAGAATACACTCCCATTTACCACTGCAACAAAAATAATTAAATATCTAGGAATAAACCTACCTAAGGAGACAAAAAACCTGTGTGCAGAAAACTATAAGACACTGATGAAAGAAATTAAATGATTTAATTAATAAATAAATTAAATTAAATTAAATGATACAAATAGATGGAGAGATATACCATGTTCTTGGATTGGAAGAATCAACATTGTGAAAATGACTCTACTACCCAAAGCAATCTACACATTCAATGCAATCCCTATCAAACTACCATCTGGCATTTTTCACAGAACTAGAACAAAAAATTTCACAATTTGTATGGAAACACAAAAGACCCTGAATAGCCAAAGCAATCTGGAGAACGAAAAATGGAGCTGGAGGAATCAGGTTCCCTGACTCAGACTATTCTACAAAACTACAGTAATCAAGACAGTATGGTACTGGCACAAAAACAGAAATATAGATCAATGGAACAGGATAGAAAGCCCAGAGATAAACCCACGCACATATGGTCACCTTATCTTTGATAAGGGAGGCAGGAATGTACAGTGGAGAAAGGACAGCCTCTTCAATAAGTGGTGCTGGGAAAACTGGACAGGTACATGTAAAAGTATGAGATTAGATCACTCCTTAACACCATACACAAAAATAAGCTCAAAATGGATTAAAGACCTAAATGTAAGGCCAGAAACTATCAAAGTCTAAGAGGAAAACATAGGCAGAACACTCTATGACATAAATGACAGCAAGATCCTTTTTGACCCACCTCCTAGTGAAATGGAAATAAAAACCAAAATAAACAAATGGGACCTAATGAAACTTCAAACTTTTGCACAGCAAAGGAAACCATAAACAAGAGCAAAAGACAACCCTCAGAATGGGAGAAAATATTTGCAAATGAAGCAACTGACAAAGCATTAATCTCCAAAATTTACAAGCAGCTCAATAACAAAAAAAACAAACGACCCAATCCAAAAATGAGCAGAAGACCTAAGTAGACATTTCTCCAGAGAAGATATATAGACTACCAACAAAGACATGAAAGAATGATCAACATCATTAATCATTAGAGAAATGCAAATCAAAACTACAATAAGATATCATCTCACACCTGTCAGAATGGCCATCATCAAAAAATCTAGAAACAATAAATGCTGGAGAGCATGTGGAGAAAAGGGAACACTCTTGCACTGCTGGTGGGAATGTGAACTGGTACAGCCACTGTGGAGAACAGTATGGAGGTTCCTTAAAAGTCTACAAATGGAACTAACATATGACCCAGCAATCCCACTACTGGGCATATACCCTGAGAAAACCATAATTCAAAAAGAGTCATGTACCAAAATGTTCATTGCAGCTCTATTTACAATAGCCCGGAGATGGAAACAACCTAAGTGTCCATCATCGGATGAATGAATAAAGAAGATGTGACACATATATACAATGGAATATTACTCAGCCATAAAAATAAATGAAATTAAGCTATTTGTAATGAAGTGGATGGACCTAGAGTCTGTCATACAGAGTAAGTCAGAAAGAGACAGACAAATACCGTATGCTAACACATATGTATGGAAGTAAAAAAAAATGTCATGAAGAACCTAGGGGTAAGACAGGAATGAAGACACAGACTTACTAGAGAATGGACTTTAGGATATGGGGAGGGGGAATGGTAAGCTATGACAAAGTTAGAGAGTGGTATGGACATATATACACTACCAAACGTAAAATAGATAGCTAGTGGGTAGCAGCCGTATAGCACACGGAGATCAGCTCGGTGCTTTGTGACCACCTAGAGGGGTGGGATAGGGAGGGTGGGAGGAAGGGAGATGCAAGAAGGAAAATATATGGGAACATATGTATATGTATAACTGATTCACTTTGTTATAAAGCAGAAACTAACAAACCATTGTAAAGCAACAATACTCCAGTAAAGATGTAAAAAAAGTCTGCAACCAATAAATGCTGGAGAGGGTGTGGAGAAATGAGAACCCTCTTGCACTGTTGGTGGGAATGTAAATTGGTAAAAACATTATGGAAAACAGTATGGAGGTTCCTTAAAAAACTAAACATCGAACTACTATATAATCCAGTAATCCCACTCCTGGGCATATATCCAGAGAAAACCGTAATTCAAAACGATACGTGCACCCCCAATGATCACTGCAGCACTATTTACAATATCCAAGATGTGGAAGCAACCTAAACGTCCATTGACAGAGGAATGGATAAGGATTATGAGGTACATATATACAATGGAATATTGCTCAGCATAAAAAAGAAGGAAATAATGCCATTTGCAGCAACATGGATGGACCTAGAGATTATCTTACTAAGTGAAATAAGTCAGACAGAGAAAGACAATTGTCATATGATATTGCTTATATGTGGAATCCAAAAATAATGATACAAATGAACTTATTTACAAAACAAAAACAGACTTACAGACTTCGAAATCAAACTTATGGATACCAAAGGGGAAAGGTGGGGAGATGGGTAAGTTAGGAGCTTGAGGTTAACATACACACACTACTATATAAAAGAAAGATAACCAACAAGGACCTACTGTATTGCACAGGGAACTCTATTCAACATTCTGTAATAACCTGTATGGGAAAAGAATCTGAAAAAGAATGGATATATGTATAACTGAATCTCTTTGCTGTACACCTGAAACTAACTCAACATTGTTAATCAACTATATACTCTAAGATAAAATAATAGTTAAATTTTAAAAAAGAAGAAATAAATTGTTTGAACAGACCGAACACTAGAAGTGAAATAGAACCTATAATATAAAAACTCCTTGCAAATAAAATTCCAGGATCACTTAGCTTCACTGGGGAGTTCTAACAAACAAACAAAGAAGAACTTATACCAATACTTCTCAAACTCTTCCAAAAGAATGGAGGGGAGGGAATACCCTCAACATCATTCTATGAAACCACCATCACCCTGATATCAAAACCAGACAAAGATACCACCATAAAAGTAAAGTACAGGCCAGTATCTTTGATGAAAATAGATGCAAAAATCCTCAACAAAATATTAGCCAATCAAATCCAACAGCACATAAAAAGGATCATACACCATAATCACATTGGATTGATTCCAGGGTCACAGGGATGTTTCAACATACGTAAGTCAATGTGATACACCACATTAACAAAAGAAAAGACAGAAGTCACATAATCATCTCAATAGATGCAGAAAAAGCATTTGACAAAATTCAACATCCACTCTTGATAAAAACTCTCACCAAAGTCAGTATAGAGGGAACATATCTCAACACAATAAAAGCCATTTATGACAAACCCATAGCCAACATAATACTCAATGGTGAAAAGCTAAAAGCCTTTCCACTAAAATCTGGAACAAGACAAGGATGCCCACTCTCACCACTTCTATTCAGCACAGTATTAGAAATCCTAGCCACAGCAATCAGACAAGAAAAATAAATAAAATATATACAAATTGGAAGTGGAGAGGTAAAATTATCATTTTATGCAGATGATATGATGCTCTATGTAGAAAACCCTAAAGACTCCACACAAAAACTATTAGAATAAAATGAATTCACAAATATAGCAGGATACAAGATTAACATACAGAAACCTATTGATTTCTTTACATTAACAATGAAATATCAGAAAGAGGAAGTAAAAAAAAAATCCCATTTAAAATTGCCTCAAAGAACAAAAAACTAAGAATAAATTTAACCAAGGTGGTGAAAGACCTATATGCTGAAGACTATAAAACATTGATAAGAGAAACAGAAGATGTCTACAAATTTAATGCAATCCTTATCAAAATATCCATGACATTTTCCCACAGAAATAGAAAAATAATCCTAAAATTTATATGGAACCACAAACGACCCAGAATTGCCAAAGCAATCCTGAGGAAAAAGAACAAAGCTGGAGGCATAACCCTTCCAGATTTCAGACAGTACGACATAGCTATAGTAATCAAATCAGTGTGGTATTAGCACAAGAACCCACACATATAGATCAATGGAACAGAACAGAAATCCCAGAAATAAACCCACACACCTATGGCCAATTAATCTTTGATAAAGAAGCAAGAATATACAATGGAGAAAAGACAGTCTCTTCAACAAGTGGTGTTGGGAAAGCTGGACAGTTACATATAATTCAGTGAAAGTAGAACACTGTCTCATACCATATACAAAAATAAATTCATAATTATTCAAAGACATAAATATAAGACATGACATCATAAAATTCCTAAAGAGAACACAGGCAAAACATTCTCAGATATAAATCATAAAATATTTTCTTAGTATGGAGATTCCTCAAAATATTAACAGGAGAACTACCATATGACCCAGTTATTCCACTTCTGGGTATTTATCCCAAAAACACTAATTCAAAATGATATATGAACCCTATGTTCATTGCAGCATTGTTTACAATAACCAAGATATAGAAACAACCTAAGTGTCCAGAGGTGGCTGAGTGGTTAAAGGTATAATAGATATAGATATATGGATATATATAAATAAATACTACTCAGCCATAAAAAAATAATGAAATTCTGCCATTTGCAACAACATGGATGGACTTTGGAGATATTTTGATAAGTGAAATAAGTCAGATGGAGAAAGACAAATACCATATGATTTCACTCATATGTGAAATCTTGAAAAACAAAACAAAAACAAACTCATAGATACAAAGATCAGATTAGTAATTGTTACCAGAGAGGCAGGTGGTTGGAGGTAGGCAAAATGGGTGAACAGGATCAACTGTATAGTGATGGAAGTTAACTAGACTTATGGTGGGCATCATTTTGTAGTGTATACAGATGTCAAATCATAACGCTGTACACCTGAAACTTATATAATAAAAATATGCAAAGATATAAAACAAAGAAGTTGTGGTGTATCTATACTGAAATATTATTTAGCCATAAAAAGAAGGAAATCCTGACAATATGGATAGACCTCAAGGGTATTATGCTAGGTTAAAGCAGTCAAAGACAAATACCATATGATCTCACTTATATAAGGAATGTAAACAAACAAAAAAGCCAAGCTCATAGATTCAGAGAACAGATTGGCTGTTGCCAAGGGTGGCATGTAGGGTGGGTGAAAAAGTTAAAGGAGTCAAAAGGTACAAATGTCCAGTTATAAAATAAATAATTCATGGGGATATAAAGGACATAATTGTGACTATAGTGAATAATACCATACTGCATATTTGAAAGTTGCTGAGAGAGTAGATCTTAAAAGCCCTCATCACTAGAAAATAATTTGCAACTATGTATGGTGATTGATATGAACTAGACTTACTGTGGTTATAATTTATAAATGTATACAAATATTGAATCATTATGTGTACACCTGAAATGAATGTAATGCTATATGTCAACTGCATCTCAATAATACAAAAAAAAAGAGACAAGGTATGAAATCAGGCATAGGTCTTGTTAGATGACACAGGACTCCCAAACTTCCTGGGTTAGGGATATTTCAGCAGGAGAAAGATTATATGATTCATTCATTAAAACATCTAATTGGTACTACAAAAACCATTCATTTGTCCAGTCAATAAGTATGTTTTGAACTTTTACTTTACGCCAGACACAGCGCTTGGCACTGAAACAAGGAATGCCCAGCTCCACTGCCTTTCTGTCATATTAGTGGGTTTTTAAATCCCATATCATTCTACTTCCACCCTTTGAATGGTTAGAGCCATTTCTTTTCCCTTTATCTTCTTCAGTAGAAATATTTATCTAAAACTCAAATATTAAGTGGCTCTAGGGAAGAAACCCATAATGCTTCCCCTATTAACAATAGGTCCTGCAGGATGTGATGCCTTCACAGTCCGCAGCGGGACGCTCCACACTCACTGTTCTCTATCCTTGGTCCTGACACAGGCCCCGGATTTCAGAGGGTGGCAGGAACCTATTTTCCACAAACTCCTTAGTCCTGAACAAAGACCGGACTCTATGATAGCATAATCTACCAGAATTAATAGGAAAAATGGTATTGCTTCCATAATATGCTCCATAAGAAATCTCAATGGTTTATTTAACATTATTAGTAAAATTATCATTTATGTATGACAAGTATGTTCAGGTGAAGAGACCAGCCCACAGGCCTTGTTCAGGTCAAGGACTGCCAGGCAGCCCTCACGACTCACCACTAATCTCAAACTCTACTTGGATAATTCATGATATGGATTTATCGTCTGATGGCCATGCAAAAAACGTTTCACATCTTTACTCTGAAGTTTTCCATCAAATTTATATGTAAACTATGGAATACGGAGCTAAAAGTAGTCAACTCTGATGGGTCATTTCACTGTCCCCTTGATTCTTTTTATTCCTCTGCCATAACTCCCCATCAGGTTCCCCACTGTTCTTTTTAAAGGGGGACTGTTCAGAAGGCAAACTATTTTGCCCTTGCCATCCTCCTTACTGCTACCTGGAATGTGGATGTAATAGCAGTAACAATAATTTCCATCTATCATAAGGTAGCCTTGAAGGATGGAAGGTGTATGCTGAGAATGGCAAAGCAGAAAGAGAGGGAGTCAGTTCCGTTGTTTATGGAGCTGCCATACCAGCGCCAGAAGTTGGCTTAACTGCAGAACTCTTTGTTTGAGAGAAAAATACACCTTTATTTTGTTTAAGTTGCTGTGATTTGTATTTTATATTACAGGCAGCAAAAATTAATCATAACTGGTAAAGAGGGAAAACAAAGCTAGAAGTAAAAAGACACATTGACAGGTTTCTGCATAAAGACAGGTGGTAGATTCCCCTCAGTAGTAAAGGGGATGAAGGACAGTGGATGGATTTGGGAAATATTAATGAGGTATGATGAATAAGATTTGTGATTGATTGGAGGCAGGTAAGGAAGGGGAATTTAAGTTCCAATTTTCTGGCTTCAGACAATGGAGATGACAGATCATTATCGGTTACAACAAACTTTCAAAATGTTTGACATTGAAATTTAGACATCCTCAAAAACTCAGAATCTGTCAGATCTTTGCTCAACTTTCAACTATGCCCTCCCCCTACAAAACATATAATAAATTCCATAAGGTTCTAAGCAAACCTTGAAATCAATCTTATCAAATCCCACCCCTAAAACCTTCGAAGTTTTTTTTTCTTCCAGTTTTATTGAGATATAGTTGACATACAGCACTGCATAAGTTTAAGGTGTATATAGCATGATGATTTGACTAACATATGTCATAAATGATTGCCACAATAGGTTTAGTGAACATCCATCATCTCATATAGATACAAAATAAAAGAAATAGAAAAAGAGAGAACTCTAAGGATTTACTCTTAACTTATATATATAACATATAGCAGTGTTAATTATATTAATCATATTTTATATTACATCCCTAGTGCTTATTTATGTTATAATATAAAGTTTGTACCTTTTGATCACCTTCATCCAATTTCTCCTCTCTCCACTCCCCACCTCTCGTAACCACAAATTTGATCTTTTTCTATGAATTTGTCTGTTCATCATTGAAGTATTAATGAAGTATTAATTAACTAACCTACAACACTATTTAGTTCCTGGTACACAATAATATAGTTATTCGATGTTTCTATACATTTCAAAATGATCATAATAAGTCTAATTTTCATTTGCCACATACAAAGATATTACATAATTATTGAATATTCCCCACTGTACATTTCATAAAAATTACTCATTTATTCTGTAACCAGAGGTCTGTACTTCTTAATCTCCTTCACCTATTTCTCTCATCATCTAACCCACCTCCCCTCTGGCAACCACCTCTTTGTTCTCTGTTTTTGTTTTATTGTGTTTGTTCATTTTTTTTTTTGATTCCGCATAAAAGTGAGATCATACAGTATTTGTCTTTCTCTGTCTGACTTATTTCACTTAGCATTGTATATTCTAGGTCCATCCACGTTGCTGGAAATGGCAAGATTTCATTGGTGTATATATATACACACACACACATGACATACACACATATACATATATGTATCACATCTTTTTCCATTCATCCATCTATGGGCACTTAGGTGCTTCCAAATCTTGGCTTCTGCACATAATGCTGCAGTGAACAAAGGGGTGCATATATCTTTTTAATTAGTGTTTTCATTTTCTTTGAATAAATACGCAGGGGTGGAATTCCTGGATTGCAGGGTAGTTCTATTTTTAATTTTTGAGGAATCTCCATAACGTTCTCCATAGTGGCTGCACCAATTTACATCCCCATCAACAGTCCCTTTTCTTCACATCTTGCCAACACATTATTTGTTAATAACAAGTTTTTCATAGTAACACGTCTGACAGGTGTCAGGTGATATCTCATTGTGGTTTTGACTCGGATTTCTCTGATGATTAGCAATGTTGAACATCTTTTCATTCCTCTGTGTTATCTAATCTACTGTTGATTCCTTCTAGTTCATTTTTCACTTCAGTTATTATATTCTTCAGCTCTGGTTCTTCTTTTATATTCTAACTCCTTGCTAAACTTATCACTGTGTTCATTCATTCTTTTTTTTAATTATTATTTTTATTTAAAATTTTTTTAACATCTTTATTGGAGTATAATTGCTTTACATTGTTGTGTTAGTTGTTGCTGTATAACAAAGCAAATCAGCTATACGTATACATATATCCCCTCCCTCTTGCGTCTCCCTCCCACCTCTCTAGGTGGTCACAAAGCACAGAGCTGATCTCCCTGTGCTATGCGGCTGCTTCCCACTCACCATCTATTGGACATTTGGTAGGGCACATATATACAATGGAATATTATTCAGCCATAAAAAGAAATGAAATTGAGTTATTTGTAGTGAGGTGGATGGACCTAGAGTCTTTCATACAGAGTGAAGTAAGTCAGAGAGAGAAAAACGAATACTGTATGCTAACACATATATATGGAATCTAAAAAAAAAAAAAAAAGGTTCTGAAGAACCTAGGGGCAGAACAGGAGTAAAGACGTAGATGTAGAGAATGTTCATTCATCCTTACCTCAAGTTCTTTGAGCATTTCTATGATCACTGCTCTAAACTCTTTACTGGGTAGATTGCTTATCTCCACCTCACTTAATTGTTCTTCTGGGGTTCCTCTGTTGCCTCATTTTGCCGAATACTCTTTTTTTCCCTATGTAGTAGGTAGGTCAGTGACGTTTCCCAATCTTGGAGAAGTGACCTTGTATATGAGATATCCTATGGGGCCCAGCAGCGTGCTCCTCTCTGGTCAACAGAGCTATATGCTTTAGGGGTTCCCTCTATGTGGGCTGCATGAGCCCTTCTGTTGTGGTGGTGCCACATATTGTGGGGATGCTGGTAGGCATGGCTGGACCCTTGTGCAGTTCACTGCCAGGCCCTGACTAATAAGGAGGCTTCCAGTCACTGGTAGGCAGGGTCAGGTCCCGGGTGGCTGGTTGCACAACTCAGGATGTCCCAGTGCTGGTGCCCACCTGCTGGAAGGAGGGGCCAGGTCACAGGTTAGCTGGTTGTGGGGCTGCAGGATCCTGGTCCTGGTGCCCATCTGCTGGTGAGCAGGGCCATGGGGGTCTGGAATTGGTGTTGCCTGCTGGTGGGCATGGCCTGGGCCTGGGGCTCTATTGGTCCACTTGTGGGTAAGGCAGCTGGTGGAGGGACCCAGTTCAATTAATTCTTGGTCCCTTTGAACGTAAAACCTAAATTAACTGAAAAAAGGAGAGAAGTAGAGACTTTCATGGTTTAATTTTTTTTTTTTTTTTTTTTTTGTGGTACACGGGTCTCTCACTGTTGTGGCCTCTCCCGTTGCGGAGCACAGGCTCCGGATGCGCAGGGCCAGCGGCCATGGCTCACAGGCCCAGCCGCTCCGCGGCATTTGGGATCTTCCCGGACCGGGGCATGAACCCGTGTCCCCTGCATCGGCAGGAGGACTCTCAACCACTGCGCCACGAGGGAAGCCCCATAGTTTAATTTTTCCCACCTTTTTCATGAGCAAGTTATCTATCCTTCAAATTTAAGACACCTTCATGCCCATAAATGTATAAATTGTTATAGCATTTACAGTCCTCAGGTATGCATGTGAATTCAGGGAAATGCAGATAGTTGCTATGGTTTTTTAGATGTTTCCTCTATTCCTGAAACTGTTCCCAACTTGGCATGGATAGATTTTCACACCTTTTGAGGCTCAACTCAAATGTTACTTCTTTCATGAAGCCTGTTTTTATCACTAAAGCTGGAAGCAGTTCTGCCTTCTCTAAACTTACATGCTTTTAAGGATTTACTGGATACCTTTTACTCAATAGTCAAGTTAACTGGGCCAATTAAATGAGTTAGGAATGCTGTGTATATTACAGTCATAAAACCAATTATCTCACTGTGAAGAATTCACTCTGACCTGGGGTTTTTCTTTTCTTCCATTTTTGCAACACAGAAAATTTGCTTTTGGATGCCAACTCTTCATTTTTTTATTACCTATAGAGGCACTAAATACATTGAAACTTACTTATGACAAACTTTGTTTTCCACATCATGTCGAAGCTATCATTCCTATTCTAGTCATTTTATCTTACAGACTTATAGGAAATTAAAAGGAAACATTAAAGAACAAAGGCATTTAGTCGTTTCATTGCCTGAACTTGAAAAATAGAATGACAGGAGGTATAGAGAGGCAGTTTTAGTTGAGTAGCCACTTTGAAAATCTGAAAAATGAGAGGAATTACTTACTATTCTTAGCACTGCGCAAGGTACTAAAAACTCATTTTGCACTTTAATTTAACAAGTATCTGTTGAGCATCCTCTGTGTTACATGCCATATGCAGATCTGTGGCAGTGGTGTGCTGGAACCAGCTCTGTAAGCTGGCAAGAGCTGATACTTAAAATTTCTGGAAATTTTTGATCCAGTTGTTAGTCCATTGGTCGTTTGAAATTGGCTGTGGTTGGAGTATTTACCCTGCAGAAATTGTCAAACACTACAAATCTGGGCTATTTACTTTCAGGGAGCCAGTTTACCAGCACACCACTGGAAACACAGTCATGAGTGAAATGCATTCTGAGTCCTCAGAAGCTTGCTTCCCTGTTGAGGGATAAGGCAAGTACAACAATGATCAAAACACAAGGCACAATTAACTGGGTTAACATCAATATGTTAAAATAACAATACATAAGTCTCAGTCCAGAGCAGCATAGCATTAAAAGAAATAGTCACAAAAGAATTCTAATTGTGTACCCTATAAGAACACAACATGAATCCAAGGACACAGCATAACACAACTCTTAGTAGAACACTATTATCTCTGACAATATGATAGACTAGAGATTCTGAAATTCTCTGATCACAAGGTAGGTAATAATTTTGCATCACACACATACACACTTTTAAATGAATGGACAATTAATTTAAAAAGAGAGAAATCCCTTGAGGTAATGATTGAAAAGGGAGATATAAAGAAAGCAGAGGCTAAGGAGAGAAGTGAGCATAGTCATTGCCATCAAGGCCTCTGTGGATCCTTCCCTTCCCTTCCCAAGTCTAGGTTCTAGTTACAAAGTAAAAAAAAAAAAAAATTAAATTTAAAAACAGCCTTTCCTGAGCTTCTATAATCATAAACTAGCCCTAGACAGAAGTCACACAACCCATTTGGGGCTCAAAACCTCGCAAAGAAGTTCTACTTAATGTTGACCTGCATCAGAATGAATCCAGGTCCCTGAGAGAAACAAACAAATCCTCCCAGGAGAAATGCAACCCAAGTTTCAGAGAAATTACAGAAAGTATCCACTCAAAGTATAAGCTCCCAAACAAAAAAATTACCAAACATATGAAAAAAATCATCCTGAGTAAGAGAAAGCAGAAAGAAAAAGCTACAATCATAAACCATATCTATTAAAACTTCAGATACCAGAATTGCCAGACATAGGGTAAGTATATACTTATCAGAAGTGGTGTAATTAGGTATGTTAAATGTACTTGAAGAAGCAAAAGAGAATTAAGAAATGAGTAAAAGAGTATTAAAATTAATAAGCAGATCTGAAAATAGTAGAATTTCTGGGAATAAAATATATAACAATTTAGTTTTTAAAGCCCTGTAGAAAAGTTAATGAACACACACAGTAAGATGAAGAAATTATTTGTGAACTGACAGGTAGCTCTGTACATTTGGGGACTGCTTTTTAGACATCAGGTGCAATATTTTAGGTATTTCTTTAATGAAGAATTATATTCCAAAAACTTTTTTTTAATTTGAAAACATCCTATTTCATCCTCATTCTTTATATTTCCAACTTTTTATCATGAAAAGATTTTAAATATAGAATGGTTGGAAGAGTAGCACAAAGCTAAAAACTAGTATGTTTATATGTAAATTTATATACCTACTTTTTTGCTGAAGCATTTGAAGGTAAACTGCAAACGTCATGACGTTTCCCCCTTAAACGTTTCAGCATGCTTCTATTTAAGGGTGGGAAAATGAGATTCAAGGTGTGAAAGACTGAGTTAAAAGGCCCGACAAACAACAGACGCTAAGAGAAAGAATGAAGGAGAGGCAATATTTAAAGGGATGATGGTTTAGATTTCCTAAAATGGAAAAAATATAAAGTGTAAGGCTCAGGAAACCCAATGCAAGATAAATAGAACGCCACGCCTAGATACAATATAGTTAAATTGGCAGAACACGAAAGAGAAAGAGAAGATCTTAAAGTCAGCTGGAGGTTCTTAAAAGCAGAATCCTTAAAAGGACACACACACAAAAGACTTACCAGACATCTCCACAGCTACAAAGGGAGCAAGCAAGCATTTTAAAAGCGTTTTCAAAGTGCAGGGACAGGGCGCGGAGGGATTATACCTTCCTATTGTGTAACTACAAAAAAAAAAAAAATCTTTCAAGAATGACGCTGAACCTTAATCATGTGATTACATTTAGCATCTCTAATGCTATGAAAAAAGACACCAGACAAATCCAGAAAGTGAGACTTTTTATAAAACAACTAGATTTTAAAATGTCAATTCATTAAAAAAAAAATAAAGGGATAGTTTTACGTTAAAAGAAGCTAAAGAGATTTAACAACCAAATATAATGTGAACCTGATTATAAGGCAGTAAAATTAAGGTGAAATATAAGCTATTAATATATTTTGGGAGCAATTGAGAAATTTTGAATATGTACCAAATATTAGATATTATGGAATTATTGTTAGTTTTTTTCAGTGTAATGTGAACCTGATTATAAGGCAGTAAAGTTAAGGTGAAATATAAGCTATTAATATATTTTGGGAGCAATTGAGAAATTTTGAATATGTACCAAATATTAGATATTATGGAATTATTGTTAGTTTTTTTCAGTGTACTAATGATTCTGTGGTTATATAGAATAAAGTCTGTAATGATATATGTGTCTTACTTTCAGATGATTCAGCAAAAAAAAATTTATTAAAAAATGTATATATACTATTTTTTCTTTGTGCTGTACTTTCAACCACTCTGTATTTTAAGTGCTTTCATAATACAAAGTTGGAAATGTAAAGAAAATAGTTAACATGTGGATATCTAAACAAACATTGATGGAATTTAAAATGCTAACAAGGTGAAACCAAATATCTGGACAATAATAGCACCCAGGCTAGGAAAAAAAGATTGATGTTAAAATATTCTAAATTTCTTATACTGATCAGTAGGAGGATAAATATATTAATTTAGACTTAATTATGGATGTGAGAATTTTAAAAGGATAAAATTGGAAACAGATCTTTCAAACTAGTACAAGGAGATAAATGGAATGAGCAAAGAGTCTAATTAAATAAAATAAGGATATTTTTTCTAAATGGAAAAAAATTGGAAATAGATCTTCCAAACTAATGCAAGGGGAAAAAATGGAATGAGCGAAGAATCTAATTAATTAAAACCAAGGCAAAGAAGACATAAAAGGAAACAGGAAAAGCCTAATAAAAAGCACAAAGTAAGCTGACATAAATAAAACGAAGTATTTCATCACAATAAATGAGAATGAAGTGAAATTTCCTGCTCAAACTCATGATTTTCTGACTTGATTTTTTGAAAAATCCAGCTGTATGTAAAAGATTCCTAAGATATATAGAGAAAACTTGAAAAACTATAGAAAAAATATTCATGTATATACTAAAAATGAAAGCTGGTGTAGCTGTATTAATATCAAACAAATGAATTTTATCATTAGTAAAAAACCATTAGTAAAAATTAGAAGTATAAAAGTTTTAATCCCCTGGGAAGATGTATTGAATCTAAATTTGTAAGTACCTAATAAAATAGCTTAAACAAACAAAAAAAAACAGAATAAAGATTGATTAAAGATGTCGAAGATCTTTTTATGTACTTATTGCAATCCATCCATAGTCTTTAGTGAAATGTCTATTCAAATCATTTGCCTGTTTGTTTCACTGTTTGTTTTCTCATTATTGGATTTTGAGAACACTTTACATATTCTAGATACAAGTCCTTTATCAGATATACATGATTTATAAATATTGTCTCCCAGTCTGTGGCTTTTTTTAAATTCTCTTAATAGAGTCTTTTGAAGATCAAAAGTTGTAAATTTTGATGAAGTCCCTTTTTTTAAAAAAAAAAAACAGATTGTGCTTTGGTGGTATATCTAAAAAATGCTGCCCATTCCAAATTCACAGACTTTTATTTTTTCTAGAATTTTTATTGTTTTAGATTCACATTTAGGTGTATGATCCATTTTAAATCCATTTTTGCATATTGTGTGAGGCATGCATGGAAGTACATTCTTTGCATATATGATTGCATATAGGCAATCATCACAGCACCATTTTTTGAAAAGACAGTTCTTTGTTCTAATTGTTTTTGTATCCTTGTCCAAAATCAATTACCCATGTATGTCATATATATGTCTAGTTCATGACTCTATTCTGTTCCATTAACATATTTCTCTATCTTGATGTCAATACTATATTCTTAATTACTGAAACCTTTTAATAAATTTTGAAATCAAGTAGTATTAGTCCCCCAATTTTGTTCTTTTTCAAAGTTGTGTGACTATTCTAAATCCTTTAATTTTCATAGAATAACTTTTGTAAGGTTTTCCCTGTGTATTTAAAATTTTTATGCTGTTCTAGATACTATTTCTTTTTAGTTACAATTTTCAATTGTTCATTGATGTTATATAGAGATACAATGATTTTGTATGTTGATCTTTTATCCTGAAACCTTGATTAGCCTACTTATTAGTTCCAGTAGTTTTGTAGATTCTATCAAATTTTCTACATAAACAATCAGGTTATATAAAGGCAGTTTTACTTAGACCTTCCAATACAGATGCTTTTTATTTATTTATTTTTCTTCATTTACTGTAACAGTTAAAATATCCAAAACAATGTTGAATGGGGGTGATAAGAGTATCCAGTGTCTTTGAAAAAGCAAAATGTTTCTATTTTGAGGAAGTCATTGTGATTTTTTTTGTGCCTTATCTTAGAAATCATTGCCTAAGTCAATATCAGTAAGATTTTCTCCTGTGTTATTTTCTAGGTGTTTGATAATCTTAGCAGCTACATTTATGTCTGTGGTCTATTTCAACTTAATTTTTATATATGATTAATTTTTTAAATGATCAGTGATTAAAAACTGTCAACAAATTAGGAATAGAAGGTAACCTGAATTTCATCAAATGTTTCTTCTACAACTATGACATAGGCTTTTTGTTTTTTAGTCTGTTAATATGAATTTGTTTGATTTTCAAATGTTGAAGCAACCTTGCATTCCTGGGATAAACTTTACATGATTATGATGTTCTATCCTTTTCATGCATTGTTGTATTCACTTTGCTAATGCTTTGGTAAGGATTTTTACATTTATGTTCTTAAGAGATACTGGTCTGCTTTCTTCCAACATCTTTGTCAGAAGTGCTCCTTGACTTTCCATTATCTGTATGGTATCACTATTTTTTAAATGTTTGGTAGATTCTACTAGTAAAGTTATATAAGCCTGGTGATTTATGTGTGAGAAAATTTAAAATATGAATTCGATCTCTTTAATAAATTTAAGAGAAATCATGGTACTTGTTTCTTCTTGAGATTTGTTTTTTCTTTCAGAAACTGAGATTTGATCTTTCAGGAATTTGTTCAATTCACTTGTCTAATTTATACCCTATGTTTAGAGTTATTCATAATATACTCTTAACTATTCTTTTAATGTTTCTAGTGATGGCTCTTCTCTCATTACTGAGAGTGGTAATTCTTATCTCCTTTCTTTTTATTATTATATGTTAGCTGTACCAGGTTCTCAATCAGGAGTAATTTTACCCTCTCTGGGGGGCATTTAGCAATGTCTTAAGACATTTTTGGTTGTCACAACTGGGTCATTGTTGCTGGCATCTGATAAGTACAGGCCAGGAATGCTGCTAACTATCCTGCAATGCACAGGACATCCCCAACAACAAAGAATATTCCAGCCCCACATTTCACTAGTGCTGATGTTGAGAAATCCTGGGCACCAGAGTTTCACCATTTCATTGCTTTTCTCAAAGAACCAAGCTTTGGTTTCCATTATTTTTCTCTATAACATATTTTTTGTTCTCTGTTTCTGTGCTTATCTTTCAATTGTTATTTTTAATTGTGGCAAAATATACATAACTTAAAATTTACCATTATAACCAGAGCTCTTTATCATGCATTAAACAACAATTCTCCATTCCCTCTTCCCCTGGTCACCATCATTCTACTTTCCATCTCCATTCCCTCTTCCCCTGGTCACCATCATTCTACTTTCCATCTCTATGAATTTGACAACTCTAGGTATCTCACATAAGTAGAATCATACACTGTTTGCCTTTTGTGACTGGCTTGTTTCACTTAGCATGCCTTCAAGTTTCATTCACAGCACATCTTCAAATTTCATTCACATTATAGCCTAGGTCAGAATGTCCTTTCTTTAAAGCTGTATAATATTCCACTGAATGTATATACAGCATTTTGTTTATCCATTCATCTGTCAGTGGACACTTAGGGTTGCTTCCACCTTTTGACTATTGTAAATAATGCTGCTATGAACAAAGGTGTATTCTACTCTCACCTTTAAAATGTCCTTTATTCTGCTTACTTGGGTTTAATTTGCTCTTCTTTTTCTTGTTTCTTCAGGTAGAACTCAGATCACTGATTCAAGACATTTTAGGGGCTTCCCTGATGGTCCAGTGGTAAAGAATCTGCCTTCCAATGCAAAGGATGCGAGTTCAATCCCTGGTTGGGGAACTAAGATCCCACATGTTGCAGGGCAACTAAGCCCGTGCGCCACAACTACTGAGCCTGCGTGCCTCAACTAGAGAGCTCACATGCCATAAACTACAGAGCCCATGCTCTCTGGAGGCTGGATGCCACAACTAGAGAGAGAAAACCCATGCGCCACAACTAGAGAGAAGCCTGTGCTGCTGCAACAAAGGGCCCACGCGCCACAAGGAAAGATCCCATGTGCCATAACTAAGACCCAGTGCAGGCAAAAATAATAAATATTTTTTTTTAGAAAAGGCTTTTTAAAATTATTGTGAACATTTAAAGCTATAAATTTGCTTCTATTTTCTGTTTTTCAGTGAACCCCACAAGTTTTAATAATTGTGTTTTCGTTTTCATTCTGTTCAAAATATTTTCTACTTTCCCTAGTGATTTTTCTCTCTGACTCAGTGGTTATTTAGAAGTGTTGTTGAAATTCCTAACATTGGGAGAATTTAAAAATGTTTTTCGGTTCTGAAGAACCTAGGGGCAGGATAAGAATAAAGACACAGAACAGAGAATGGACTTGAGGACAGAGGGAGTGGGAAGGGTAAGCTGGGATGAAGTGAGAGAGTGGCATGGACATATATACACTACCAAATGTAAAACAGATCACCAGTGGGAAGCAGCCACATAGCACAGTGAGATCAGCTCGTACTTTGTGACCACCTAGAGGGGTGGGATAGGGAGGGTGAGAGGGAGATGCAAGAGGAAGGAGATATAGGGATATATGTATATGTATAGCTGATTCGCTTTGTTATACAGCAGAAACTAACACACCATTATAAAGCAATTATACTCTAATAAAGATGTTTAAAAATTAAAAACTAAAAAAATTTAAAAATGAACATTTTTCTGTTAACTGGATAACTTAAGTACTTTGTGATCAGAAAACATACTGTATATGATTTCAGTGCTTTAAAATCTACTGAGACTTGTTTTATGGCACAGAAAATGGTCTTCATTGGTAAATGTTCTGTGTGCACTTGAAAATATTGTATATTATACTGTTGTTGGGTACAGTATTCTATAATTGTCAGGTAATAATATTGTTCAAGTGTGCTGTATCTATACTGATTTCCTGTTAACTAGGTCTATTAATTATTGAAAGAAGAACATTTAAATCTCTAACTAAAATTATGCGTTTCTATTTCTCCTTTCGGTTCTTCAGTATTTGCTTTATGCAATTTGAATCTCTGTTATTAGATGCACACACATTTAGGAATTTTATGTCATCTTGATGATTTTACTCCCTTATCATTATAAAATGACCCCTGGTAATATTTGTTGCTCTGAAATCTACTTTAATATTGGTATTGCCACTCTAGCTTTTTTTTGGATTAGTACTGGCATGGTATCCCCTAGTTCTTTTGTTTTTAACCTATCCTGTTTCTACAATTAAATAGGTGTGTTGCAAAGAGCATACGGTTCAGTTGTGCTTTTTACATTCAACTTGACAATCTTCTTTTAATTTGGATGTTTAGAACATTTACATTTAATATGGTTATTAATATTGTTTGGTTTAAATCTATCATCTTTAGAGTTGTTTTCTATTTGCCCCATAGGGTCTTTCTTCCTTTCTCCATCTTTCTCTGACTGCTTTGTATTAAGTGAACATTTTTATATTTCCTTTTATTTCTATAATAGATTTATTCACTATAATGTTTTTAGTGATTACATAGGGCATTTAATATACATTTTTTACTTACCAGAGTTTTCTTACAAATAATATGTCACCTCACATATAGTGTGAACATGGCAAAAATATTCTTCCATTTTCCCTGTTGGCCTTTGTGTTATTGCTGTCATGCATTCTAATTTAACAAATGTTATAGATTATACAAATATATATAGATATTTGTTTATATATAGAATTATATTCATTTGTACGACTTTGATTCTTGCTTTAGAGAGTGAATTGTAATTTTTAAAAATTTTAAGATTAAGAAAAAAGTATTTTATATTTTTTTATATATGTACCACTTCTAATCCTCTTCATCTCCTTGTATAGAGCCAAATACCCATCTGGTATCATTTTCTGTCTGCCCGAAGAAATTCATTTAACATTTTTCTAGTGCTAGTCTTCTGGCAATGAATTCTTTTAGTTTTTTATATCTGAAAAGGATTTATATTTCTTTTTAATATACTGATTTCAGACTATAAAATTCTTCAAGGAATTTTTTTCTTTCAGTATTATAAAATGTCACTACACTGTATTGTGGCTTTCATTGTTTCTGACGGTATCTGCCATTATTCATATTTGTGTTCATTTGTGTGTAACGTCTATTTTCCATGGCTGCTTTTTTTTTTAAACAACTTTATTGGAGTATAATTGCTTTACAATATTGTGTAAGTTTCTGCTGTATAACAAAATGAATCAGCTATACGTATACATATATCACCATATCCCCTCCCTTGTGTGTCTCCCTCCCACCCTCTCTATCCCACCTCTCTAGATGGTCAAAAAGCACCAAACTGATCAACATGTGCTATGCGGCTGCTTCCCACTAGCTATCTATTTTACATTTGGTAGTGTATATATGTCCATGCCACTCTCTTACCTCATCCCAGCTTACCCTTCCCCCTCCCCATGTCCTCAAGTCCATTCTCTATGTCTGCATCCTTATTCCTGTCCTGACCATACGTTCTTCAGAACCATATTTTTCTTTTTTATTTTTAGACTCCATATATATGTGTTAGCATACAGTATTTGTATTTCTCTTTCTGACTTACTTCACTCTGTATGACAGATGCGAGGTCCATCTACCTCAGTACAAATAACTCAATTTCATTTCTTTTTAGGGCTAAGTAATATGCCACTGTATTTATGTGCCACATCTTCTTTACACATTCATCTGTCAATGGACATTTAGGTTGCTTCCATGTCCTGGCTACTGCAAATAGAGCTGAAATGAACATTCTGGTACATGACTTTTTTGTTTGTTTGTTTATTTTAACATGCTTATTGGAATATAACTGCTTTACAATGGTGTGTTAGTTTCTGCTTTATAACAAAGTGAATCAGTTATACACATACATATGTTCCCATATCTCTTCCCTCTTGCATCTCCTTCCCTCACACCCTCCCTATCCCACCCCTCTAGGTGTTCACAAAGCACCGAGCTGATCTCCGTGTGCTATACGGCTGCTACCCACTAGCTATCTATTTTACGTTTGGTAGTGTATATATATCCATGTCACTCTCACTTTGTCACAGCTTACCCTTCCCCCTCCTCATATCCTCAAATCCATTCTCTAGTAGGTCTGTGTCTTTATTCCCATCTTACCCCTAGGTTCTTCATGACTTTTTTTCCCTTAGATTCTATATATATGTGTTAGCATACGGTATTTGTTTTTCTCTTTCTGTCTTACTTCACTCTGTATGACAGACTCTAGGTCCATCCGCCTCACTACAAATAACTCAATTTCGTTTCTTTTTATGGCTGAGTAATATTCCATTGCATATATGTGCCACATCTTCTTTAGCCATTCATCTGATGATGGACACTTAGCTTGCTTCCATCTCCTGGCTAATGTAAATAGAGCTTCAGTGAACATTTTGGTACATGACTCTTTTTGAATTATGGTTTTCTCAGGGTATATGCCCAGTAGTGGGATTGCTGGGTCATATGGTAGTTCTATTTTTAGTTTCTTAAGGAACCTCCATATATTCTCCATACTGACTGTATCAATTTATATTCGCATCAATAGTGCAAGAGGGCTCCCTTTTCTCCACACCCTCTCCAGCATTTACTGTATGTAGATTTTTTGATGATGGCCATTCTGACTGGTGTGAGCTGATACCTCACTGCAGTTTTGATTTGCATTTCTCTAATGATTAATGACGTTGAGCTTCCTTTCATGAGTTTGTTGGCAATCTGTATATCTTCTTTGGAGAAATGTCTATTTAGGTCTTCTGCCCATTTTTGGATTGGGTTGTTTTTTTGATATTGAGCTGCATGAGCTGCTTGTAAATTTTGGAGATTAATCCTTGGTCAGTTGCTTCATTGCAAATATTTTCTCCCATTCTGAGGGTTCTCTTTTCATCTTATTTATGGTTTGCTTTGCTGTGCAAAATATTTTAAGTTTCACTAGGTCCCATTTGTTTATTTCTGTTTTTATTTCCATTTCTTTAGGAGGTGGGTCATAAAGGATCTTGCTGTGATTTATGTCATAGAGTGTTCTGCCTATGTTTTCCTCTAAGAGTTAGGTCTTTAATCCATTTTGAGTTTATTTTTGTGTATGGTGTTATGGAGTGTTCTAATTTCATTCTTTTACATGTAGCTGTCCGAGTTTCTGTATATTTTGAATATTAACCCCTTGTCAGTCACATTGTTGCAAAAATTTCTTCCATAGTGTAGGTTTTCTTTCCTTTTTCTATAAATTTATTTTATTTATTTATTTTTGGCTGCATTTGGTATTCGTCGCTGTGCATGGGCTTTCTCTAGTTGCGGCAAGTTAGGGCTACTCTTCATTGTGGTGCGTGGGCTTCTGATTGTGGTCAATCTGTCTCCCAATTCATCCTCCCACAACCCTTCCCCCCTTGGTATCCATATGTTTGTTCTCTACATCTATGTCTCTATTTCTGCTTTGCAAATAAGATCATCTATACCATTTTTCTAGATTCCACATATATGCATTATTATATGATATTTGCTTTTCCCTTTGAGTTACTGCACTCTATGACACTCTCTAGGTCCATCCACGTGTCTACAAATGACCCAATTTCATTCCTTCATAAGGCTGAGTAATATTCCATTGTATATATGTACAACATCTTCTTTATCCATTCCTCTGTTGATGGGCATTTAGGTTGCTTCCGTGACCTGGCTATTATAAAGAGTGCTACAATGAACATTGGGGTGCATGTGTTTTTTTGAATTATGTGTCTCTAGGTATATGCCCAGTAGTGGGATGTTGGGTCATATGGTAGTTCTATTTTTAGTTTTTTAAGGAACCTCCATACTGTTTTCCATAGTGGTGTATCAACTTATATTCCCACCAACAGTGTATGGGTGTTCCCTTTTCACCACACTCTCTCCAGCATATATTGTTTGTGGATTTTTTGATGATGGGCATTCTGGCCTATGTGAGGTGATACCTCATTGTAATTTTGATTTACATTTCTCTAATAATTAGTGATGTTGAGTGTCTTTTCATGTGTTTGTTGGCCATCTGTATGTCTTCTTTGGAGAAATATCTATTTGGGTCTTCTACCCATTTTTTGATTGGGTTGTTTGATTTTTTATATTGAGCTGTATGAGCTGCTTGTATATTTTAGAGATTAATCTTTTGTCCGTTGCTTCATTTGCAAATATTTTCTCCCATTCTGAAGGTTTTCTTTTTGACTTGTTTATGGTTTCTTTTGGTGTGCAAAAGCTTTTAAGTTTAATTAGGTTTCATTTGATTATTTTTGTTTTAATTTTCATTACTCTAGGAGGTGGGTCAAAAAAGATATTAGTAATAGCTGGTAATTTTTTATTGGATGCTAGGCATTATGAGTTTTTTTACTTTTAGAGATAGATTTTGTGGCATTCTGTTAAATATGGTTGGGCTATTTTGGGGGAAAAGTAACATTATTTGTAATCATTTTTATCCATTTCACTTTTGTTTTAAAGTTATTTTATGGCAGATTAAAAATGATCTATAGGTTTGGGCTACTTTGACTCCACTACTGCAGCACTATCATTTTTATGAGGCAACCATATGCCATGTCTATTAGGAAGTCTTTCCATTCTAGCTGATGGGAATGGAAACTATTTGGGGCCCTGTGTGAGTTTAGAAAATTTTTTTCTTATTCTTTTATGGGGGTCCTTTCCCCAGCCTCAGTAGTTTCCTTATATGTATTTGCAGATCAGAAATCAGCCAAAGACTCAAGAGGATCTATCAGAAGATCTTTGGACCTCTGTCTCTTCAATTGCCTCCTCTCCAGGATTTTGCTCCAAAATTCTAGCTTCCTTGGTTTTTCTGAACTAAGAACAAACTGCTAGATTCTGTTTGAGTTTCCCCTCCTTGTGCTGTAGCCTGAAAACTTTCCTTAAGCAATGAACAATGGCACTTAAAGGGCTCACCTTGCTTTCTCAGAAATCACTGTGCCATGTTCTCTGTTGTCCAATATCTGAAAACCATCATTAAGTTTTTAGTATGACCCATTTTCTGGTATTAATGTAGGAGAGTAAATCTAGTCCCTTATCTTCTATCATTCCTCTGACATACCAAATTTTAAGTGAATATGGAAAAGAAAAAGACCAGGAGTAACCAAGATACACTTGAAAAGAACCACCAAGTTGGTATATTTTCTTATTAGATATCAAGACTTTTTATAAATACATAGTTTTTATGACAGTCTGGTTGTGGTAAATGGATGAAAATAATTTAAAAAAACAATAAACAGATCCACATGTATATACAAGTTTAATGTAGTTCTGGGGAAAGAATGAATTATTTAATAAATAGTGGTAGGATTTATTACCAATCTTGGAAAAAGTCAATTCATTCCTACCTCGTACCATGTACAAAAATTAAAGCCAGGTATGGTAATGAATCTTGCACTTAGGCTCAGGTAGATATGTCCAAGAATAATAGTAGCAGCATTGTTCATAATAAGATAGAAATAATCAAATTATCCATCAATAAGAAAATGGACAGATAAGTGTAGTATAGTCACAAGGGGAATACTATGCAGAGATACAAATAAATGAATGAAAACTACAGTCAGAAAAAAGCCAGCATTGATTCCCAGATAAGATGGCAGAGTAGAAGGACCTAGCTCACATTCTCTCATGAAAACACCAAAATCACAACTAACTGCTGAATAGCCATTGACAAAAAAGGAATGGAACATACCAAAAAAGATTTTCCCCTTCCAAAATATAAAGAAGCCACAAGACGGGAGCAGACACTAGAAGTAAGAGGAACTATAATCCTGCAGCCTGTGGGACTACAAACACAAAAAGTTAGACAAAATGAGATAGCAAAGGAATATGTTCCAGAATAAGGAAGAAGATAAACCCCCAGAAGAACAACTAAGTAGACATAGGCAATCTACCTGAAAAAGAATTCAGAATAATGACAGTAAAGATGATTCCCATTGACAGATGACTGGATAAAAAAGATGTGGCACATATATAAAATGGAATATTACTCAGCCATAAAAAGAAACGAAACTGAGTTGTGTGTAGTGAGGTGGATGGACCTAGAGTCTATCATACAGAGTGAAGTAAGTCAGAAAACAAATACCGTATGCTAACACATATATATGGAATCTAAGGGGGAAAAAATAGTCATGAAGAACCTAGGGGCAGGATGGGAATAAAGACACAGACTTACTAGAGAATGGACTTGAAGACATGGGGAGGGGGAAGGGTAAGCTGGGACAAACTGAGAGAGTGGCATGGACGTATATACACTACCAAATAGCTATTAAAACTAGTAGCTAGTGGAAAGCAGCCGCATAGCACAGGGAGATCAGCTCGGTGCTTTGTGACCACCTAGAGGGGTGGGATAGGGAGGGTGGGAGGGAAGGAGATGCAAGAGGGAAGACATATGAGGATACATGTATATGTATAGCTGATTCACTTTGTTATAAAGCAGAAACTAATACACAATTTTAAAGTAATTATACTCCAATAAAGATGTAAAAAAAAAAAAAAAAAAAAGATGATCCAAGATCTCAGAAAAACAATGGAGGCAAAGAATGAGAAGACACAAGAAATGTTTAACAAAGAGCTAGAAAATTTAAAGAACAGATGAATAACACAATAATTGAAATGAAAAATACACTGGAAGGAATCAATAGCAGAATAAATGAGGCAGAGCAATGCATAAGTGAGCTAGAAGCCAGAATGATAGAAATCACTGCCACAGAACAGAATAAAAAAATAAATAAAAAGAAATGAGTTAAAGTTAGGAGAAAGAAAGATTCTTAAAGAACAGAGCAGAAATGAATGAAACAGAAACAAAGAAAACAATAGCAAGATCAATGGAACTAAAAGCTGGTTCTTTAGAAGTTAAACAAAATTGATAAACAAAATTGATGCACCCTTAGCCAAAATCAAGGGAAAAAGGGAGAAGGCTCAAATCAATAAAGTTAGAAATGAAAAAGAAGTTACAATGAACACCATAGAAATACAAAGGATCATAGGAAACTACAAGCAACATATGCCAATAAAATGGACAGCCTAGAAGAAATGGACACATTCTTAGAAAGATACAACCTTCCAAGACTGAACCAGGAAGAGATAGGAAATACAAACAAACTAATCACAAGTAATGAAATTGAAACCGTGATTAAAAATCTTCCAACAAACAAAAGTCCAGGACCAGATGGCTTCACAGGTGAATTCTCTCAAACATTTAGAGAAAAATTAACATCTAACCTTCTGAAACTTTTCCAAAGAGTTGCAGAGGAAAGAATAGTCCCAAACACATTCTATGGGACCACCATCACCCTGATACCAAAACCAGAGGAAGATATCACCAAAAAAGAAAATTACAGGCCAATGACACTGATGAACATAGACGCAAATATCCTCAACAAAATACTAGCAAGCAAAATCCAACAACACATTAAAAGGATCACACTCCATGATCAAGTGGGATTTATCCCAGGGAAGGAAAGATTTTTCAATATCTGCAAATAAATCAGTGTGATACACCACATCACAAACTGAAGAATAAAGCCATATGATCATCTCAATAAATGCAGAAAAAGTTTTTGACAAAATTCAACACCAATTTATGATAGAAACTCTCCAGAAACTGGGCATAGAGGGAACTTACTGCAACATAATAAAGGCCATATACAACAAACCTACAGCTACCATAATTCTCAATGGTGAAAAACTGAAAGCATTTCCACTAAGATCAGGAACAAGACAAGGATGTCCACTCTCACCACTCTTATTCAACATAGTTTTGGAAGTCCTAGCCATGACAATCAGAGAAGAAAAAGAAATAAAAGAAATACAAATTGGAAAAGAAGAAATAAAACTGTCACTGTTTGCAGATGACATGATACTATACATAGAGAATCCTAAAGATGTAACCAGAAAATTACTAGAGCTAATCAATGAATTTGGTGAAGTTGCAGGATACAAAATTAATACACAGGAATCTCTTGCATTCCTATACACTAACAACGACAGATAGAAAGAGAAATTAAGGAAACCATCCCATTTAACATTGCATCAAAAAGAATAAAATACCTAGGAATAACCCTGCCTAAGGAGACAAAAACCTGTACTCAGAAAACTATAAGATACTGGTAAAGAAAACAAAGATGACTCAAACAGTTGGAGAGATATACCATGTTCTTGGATTGGAAGAATCAATATTGTGAAAATGACTATACTACCCAAGTTAATCTACAGATTAAATGGAATCTCTACCAAATTACCAATGACATTTATTGCAGATTTGGAATAAAAAAAATTTATTTTTTTATGGAGACACAAAAGATCCTGAATAGCCAAAGCAATCTTGAGAAGGAGAAAAAGAGCTGGACAAGTCAGGCTCCCTGACTTCAGATTATGCTACAAAGCTACAGTAATCAAAACAGTATGGTACTGGCACAAAAACAGAAATATAGATCAATGGAACAGGATAGAAAGCCCAGAGATAAACCCATGCACCTACGATCACCTAATCTATGACAAAGGAGGCAAGAATATACAATAGAGAAAAGACAGTCTCTTCCATAAGTGGTGCTGGGAAAACTGGACAGCTACATGTAAAAGAATGAAATTAGAACATTTTTTAACACCATACACAAAAATAAACTCAAAATGGACTAAAGACCTAAATGTAAGAGCAGATACTACAAAACTCTTAAGGGAAAATATAGGCAGAACACCCTTTGACATAAATTGCAGCAAGATCTTTTTCAATCCACCTCCTAAGTAATGAAAATAAAAACAAAACTAAGGAAATGGAACCTAATTAAACTTAAAAGCTTTTGCACAGCAAAGGAAACCATAAACAAAAAGACATCACTCAGAATGGGAGAAAATATTTACAAATGATGCAACTGACAAGGGATTAATCTCCAATATATACAAACAGCTCATGCAGCTCAATATCAAAAAACAAGCAGCCCAATCACAAAATGGTCAGAAGATCTAAATAGACATTTCTCTAAAGAAGACATATGGATGGCTTACAGGCACATGAAAAGATGCTCAACATTACTAATTATTTGAGAAATGCATATCAAAACTAAATATAATATGATGTATCACCTCATGCTGGTCAGAATGACCATCATCAAAAGTCTACAAACAATAAAATCTGGAGAGGGTGTGGAGAAAATGGAACCCTCCTACACTGTTGGTGGGAATGTAAATTGGTACAACCATTATGGAGAACAGTATGGAGGTTCCCTTAAAAACTAAAAAATAGAGCTACTATATGATCTAGCAATCCCACTCCTAGGCATATATCCAGAGATAACCAGAATTTGAAAAGATATATGCACCCCAATGTTCATTGCAGCACTATTTACGATAGCCAAGACATGGAAGCAACCTAGGTGTCCAGCAACAGATGAACTGATAAAGAAGTGTGGTATATATATACAATGGAATATTTCTCAGCCATAAAAATGAATGAAATATGGGACTTCCCTGGTGGTCCAGTGGTTAAGACTCCACACTTCCACTGAAGGGGGTACAGGTTCAATCCCTGGTTGGGGAACTAAGATCCTGCATGCTGCATGCAGTCAAAAAAAAAAAAAAAAGAAGAAGAAGTAGTAATACCATCTGTAGCAACATGGTTGGATATAGAGATTATCATAGTAAGTGAGGTAAGCCAGACAGAGAAAGACAACTATCATATGATATCACTTATATGTGAAATCTTAAAAATATGATACAAATGAATTTATTCACAAAACAGAAACAGACTCACAGACTTCAAAAACAAACTTATGATTACCAAAGGGGAAAGGTGGGTGGTGGGGGAGGGATAAGTTAGGAGGTTGGGATTAACATATACACACTACTATACATATATATATATATATATATATACATATAATAGATAATAAACAAGGACCTACTGAATAGCACAGGGAACTCTACTCAATACTCTAATGACCGATATGGGAAAATAATCTGAAAGAGAATAGATATATGTGTATGTATAACTAAATCACTTTGCTGTACACCTGAAACTGATGCAACATTGTAAATCAAATATATTCCAATATAAAATTAAGAAAAAAAAAGAAATCTTTGGAAAAAAACTACACTCATGAACATGGATGAACCTTTGAAATATAATTTGTGTGAAAAGAAGTCACAGAAGAATACATATAGTATGATACCATTTTATGCAAAGTATAAAACAAGAAAAATGAAATAAAGATTCTATTTAAACACACAATCATATGTGACAAAGCCATAATGAAAGCAATGGAAGGATAAAAATTTTAGAATAGTAGTGGTTACTCTAGTTGGTGGGACCGGGTGGGTGATGAGGTTGTGGGGGCAGATGGGGTCTTTGGATTGGAGGACAGCATTGGAAAGTTTCAGTGTAGTCTGCAATGCTCTCTGTCTTAAGTTGGGAAGTGGACTTACGAGTGTCTACTTTATGATTGTTTCATAATTTATAATATATTACATGTATTACCTTTTCTATATTACATATAATAAACTTCATAAAACCTGAGAAACAAACAAAAGTAAACTCTATTGTTATATTCTTGAGTACCCTGCAACTTCCGGGAGCCCTTTGCACGGATGGTCCAAAAGAAATCCTCTCAGCTTCACATGGACCCATTTTTCCATCCTGCCCGAGATTACTTCTCTCTACTACCTCCCCTATTTTGCATAATGGGCTGGGAACTCATCAAGTCATCCCACCCTACCACTGCCACGGCAGAAAGTAGTCCCTCCTCAGTTTGCCTGCTTTCCTTTCACAAATTTGCCCTTGATATCTTCAGAGTAGGTAGAGTGGTTCTCTAACACCTTTAGCACAGCTAAAACAGAACAGTCTGAATGCTGTGTTGGGCAGAGGAAAAAAGTATAGGCTGTAAGTATACATGTTGACAATTGTGGAACGGAGTCCTCCAGAGGAAACAAGTAAGGGGGATGGGAACTCTGGCTGGGGGTTGTGGAAAGCCTTCAGACAGAAGGCAGCATTAGAACGGGGCTTTGAAAAGTGTGTAGGATTTTGATAGATGAGAGAATGAACATTCTCTTTAGAGGGAAATGTCATCATGAGAGAACATTATAGGGCTTTTGGACTTTGGTTTGACTCGTTCACAGGGGAAAAGAGTAGGTGACAAGCTTGGATTGAGGTAGCCCCATAGAGTTAGGATGGTATGTTAAGGAGTTAGATCTTTATTCTTTAGAGCATGTGAATCCACTGAAAATTGTTGAATGAATGTTTACATGACGAGACCTCTGTATGAAGATTGAAATAATTAATCTTGAGAACTTACTGGGGACAAGGCACTTCATGTGTGTGTGCACGGGGTGTGGGGAAGGGTACAAAGAAACCAAGAAACAAGATATGATCACGGCCCTCATGACTCATAACCCAGTTGAAGTTAAAGAACATAATCAAGGGAGCAGGGTGAAGAAACAGGACAGTTTTCCAGCTTCCCTGAAACAGGTCTTTAGTGTGTGGTTTCCTTATTTGGTTGGACTCAGTGTGACTAACCAGAAGTGTCCAGATTAAAGTACAAAGGCAAATAATAAATTTCTGCCTTGCTCAGCCCATTATAAATTGAATGGAGTGGTAATTAGGTGGTACAATGCTAGGAGAGATGTCATTACCAATTCTTAGGAAACGCACATTCCCTTTTATAGGAATAACCACAGGATCCATGTCCACAAGTCCCATGGACCCTATTTTTAAGGTACAGACAGCAGGAATCTGCACGGCCACATGGTGTGTGAATCAGTGTGATGCCCATTAGAGGATGGATTTGCCTTTCCTGGGTAGTAAACTCCAAGGAAGGAGCCTCTCTCCCAGACAAGCAGCAGGTTTTTGATGCTGTGTCAGATAGAATCCTCTTATGCATCCCCTCAGTCTGATTTTCAAATTGCTTGAATTGTGAGTCCCCTCATCTATCAGTCTAGATAAATGCAACAACCTGCCTCAGAGGTTGGTGAGGTGATCTATTTCTCTTTATCACTGTATATTGACGGATCTTTATGACATGGAGCAAGCTGGGTCTCTTCTCCTCTCCACTTATGCATCATCCCCTAAGCGCCAACACACCCTATTGAAAAGGAAGAGGCAGCCAAGACATTTGCTAAAATTATATTGTATTTCACCTTACTTTGGAAGTAATGAGATCGTTTAACATGAAATGTAATTTAAAAGTGCAATGGGGGAGGGCTTCCCTGGTGGCGCAGTGGTTGAGAGTCCGCCTGCCTATGCAGGGGACACAGGTTCGTGCCCCGGTCTGGGAAGATCCCACATGCCGCGGAGCAGCTGGGCCCGTGAGCCATGGCCGCTGAGCCTGCGCATCTGGAGCCTGTGCTCCGCAACGGGAGAGGCCACAACAGTGAGAGGCCCGCATACCACAAAAATAAAATAAAATAAAATAAAAGTGCAATGGGGCTTTTTTTCTTTTCCCTCCCCTTGGTAATAGCTTCAGACTCTGTGTGCAGCTACTGACACATCAGTAAGAGGTGTGGAATGAAACCTGTTCCTTTCAGAAAATGAGCGTCTGCTGAGAGAGCTGGACAGAAAGCAAGGATGTAGCGGGTCTTTGAAGACTTTGCCTGTGCCTCAAGCTCATCTCCCTACTGGTTCACGATACCTTACTCTGGGCTCCACACAAAGCCTGGTTCACAGTGAAGAGAAGCCTTCAAACACATGTATATTCAGCTAACTCCAAAATGAGACACCAAGAAGCAGCTCAATCCGTACTCTTTTCCCTTTTCCTCCCCTCACCTGCTTCAGAAAATGATATGCTTTCCTTCCAGGACACAAAAAGATGCCAGTTAGATCAGCAGTGTCAGGTGTATTTATTATCCCTCAAGGGGTGTAACATGAGGAATTGGCAGCACTGGGTGGGGCTAGAAGTGTAGTCTTCTGGAAAAATTTCACATTCAAAGCGAAGTCACATCTCATAAGGCAGCTAATAGTTTTAGATTCACATATTTAAGAAGAAAGTGGTAATTGTATGGTAAAATATTAGCAAAGCTCAAAAAACTAGAGCTAAAACGTAGTCTCTGGGGGGAATGCTATATGAGATGTGAGAGTTGTTACCAATGTTACCTGTAGGCATCAATAATAACATCCTCTATTGCTATAATGTAAACACATGATCAGTATAAAAATTAGGACAGTCAAAAAATAGAGATAGAGATACAGATGCTAGGTATGTTAAGGGAATAGAAGGTGATGGCTCCAGGAGATTGGATTTGGGCTTGCTTCATTATTATTACTACTTTTGAGTGTGTTTTAGAGTTATTCAACAGTCAAAACCATAAAGTAGAAGGCAGGTAAAGAGTCATATACCTTTTACTTGGCTTCTGCAGGAACTAGCCGGGCAACCTTGAGCAAGTCACTTCGCCTCTTTTGGCCTCATTTTTTCTCACCTACAAAAGGGAGCTATTATTAGTGCTATGGTTAGCGCATAACTTATGCTTATATAAAGCACCTGGTATATGTATTTTTAAAGCTCATTAGGTGTTTTTAAAAGGTATTAAAAGTGCCTAATAAAGCGTTTTCAGTGTGGTCCACAAACCAACAACGCCCACATCACCTTAAGCTCACTAGCAATGCAGACTCTGGTGAGTCACTCCAAACCTACCTCATTGGAATCCGCCTTTTAACAAGCGTCAGGTGATGCTGATTAGCTCTTAAAGTGCTGATTTGCATGCAGTATATCTGGGATAGAGACTCAGGTTCTGCCTTCCTAACAAGCTCCCAGGTGATGCCAATGCCTCTGGTCCAAGGGCCACAATTTGCGTAGCAAGGGTTTAAAGACTGTCAGCCATATTGGAGGTGCTTAATACAACCGCCTAAAGCACTGGTTCTCGAACTGGGTGCATCAGGATCACCTGGAAGGCTTGTTAAACCACAAATGAATAGGCCTCACCCCCAGAGCTTTGAGCTAGTGGATCTGGGTGGGATCCAAAATTTGCATTTCTAACAAGTTCCCAGGTGATACTGATGCTGCTGGTCCAGGGATCACATTTTGAGAATTATTGGTCTACAGACTTAAGTTAAAAATAAAAGATTACTGTTCCAAGAACAGGAAAAGCAGGATAATAAGCTAGTACAGCATGATTTTTAGTTATAAATAAGGTACATGTTAAAATTTAGAAGAAAATGTACAGTAGAGATTGCTTGAAGGAATTGGTACTAAAGAGAAATTTGGGGATTTCTCTATTTGCCAAATTTAATTGGCAGTAAAAGGTCATCCCCCTTCAAATCACCCCTTTCTTCCTAGGCTGCAGTTCCAGAAGCAGCAGCTTTCCTAATCCCCTGACCTTTTCCAGTTATACGAGGAGGCTGTTGGCTTTTAGAGATGAACACGTTGATTTGAATTGAAAAAGGAATGAGATTAAGAAGGATAGGGGATGCAATGATTTAAAATGTAGGCATAAATGAACAAATGGGTGAGCATGTTGAAGGTTAGACATCCTCACAGATTCAGCAAGGTGGATATGTCCATATATTCACCATTTGATTTGTTTTTTATTTATGTCCCACTGTGCTCCTAAAAGTTTTTAAAATATTTTGAAAATGAATCATGGCTTTATCAACCTCAAGGTGTTGAGGTAGGGAATATTGTCTCCATAGAGCAGGAAGTGCAGTACCAAGTCACCATCATCACCCTTTGTCACAGTGGAGCTGTAAGCTAGGCTCTGTCCTTTGCAGAGAGGCATCTCCACTGGGCACGTACAAGCATACGAAGTCTGGAGGTCCAATTCCACAGGCCCTAGCCCTTCAATGTAAATGCCCTCAGATTTAAGAATGTCTAACATTCCCTGACTCCAAACCAGTGGATGTCCTATAAAGGTTTGTTGTATTTCAAAGGACAGATACCCCATCTCCTGAGAAAGAGCTGATGCTTCAGAATTGGGGGAACAAAGGCAAATTATAATAATCATAATTTAAAAATCTTATATGGTATAATGGAATAACCCTAAGAAAATAAGAGATATTCATTGTAATTATTTAGACAGTGACAGATTGTCAACAACTTATTGCCCAGCATTTGGTCAACAAAACTTCATATAGCCATTAAAAATTATGTCTGTGAATACCAAAGGATAACTATTGTATTTTGGCAATAAACATTTTCTAGGTTAGGGTAAAAGAGAAAAAAGGGATACAACATTTCATCTACAGCTTAATTACTGCTGTATTTTTGAAATTCCATGCCTAAGAAGCACCTGAAAGAAAAACATCTCAAAATGTAGGCATTTTGTGTTTGCAGTATTCTTTCAAATTTTCCCTTCTCCCCCTAATCATTGTTTAATAAGTATGCACTAAACTTATCATGAAAAATGAACCATTTTGTAAACTATGACTTTTAAAATTATTTTATTTTAATGCTGATAACATTAAGAGTAAAAAGAATTTATTACTCTCTAATTACAGTTACGCTAAAATATCTACCTGTTAAAAAATAGAAGTCAGTGCATTAACAGTGATAGTTTTTATTGGGATTTAGAGCAATGGAGGAGGGGTATTCTCTAATTGCCAAATGTATTGTGTGGTTTTAGAATGAAACAAATGCAAAATATAATGAGAAAATGAATGTTTTTGTCAGTAGCATTGCCCTTCATATACGCACAGGAGATTTCTCAAAGAAGCACCTGAAATTTGGGGGACTCATCTTTACTTAAAATGCAATTGAACAACAGCTTGCTCTTTGGCTTGTTTCTCTCGTTGAGGAGCTCTGGGGACATATCCTGGCCTCTCTCAGCCACCCCATGCCTAAGCCTGGACTCCCACATGACGGCAGTATGACAGGGGGCTCACTGCTCTCTTCACTTGGATGAGAGCCCAGCAGAGGAGCATGCTCTACTTCTCAGTGCCTCAGGAGAGGTCACAATGCCTGAACCAGCATCCTGCCCCTGGCAGCCTCACTCCCATAGGCACTGGCTAACATGGCTCTGTGCCCATCAACTATGTAACATAGCAACTTCATATGACTACAGATTTGGGGCTCAGCATGCACTCATTTGTAGAGAGAAGTAATCCTGTTTTTAACCAACCATGCCCAAGGAGGGCCACGTGTCTATCAGTCAAGGTACCATTTGGTGACTCTTTTCAGGGTCTCATAGGAAAACAAAAGGTCCTTTCACATTAAGTCCTAGGAATTTTGCCAGTAATCTTGGTGAAACTGAACTCTTTTTCACACTGTGAACCCCATTGAGATGTTAAAATGTGTTCATACCAGTCTCCAAATAATTTTCTCTAATGGTTCAGACTGTCACATAGCAAACCATTCCCCTAAAGTATGCAAAAGGACCCAGGAATTCATTCATTTATTCACTCATTCATTCAACAACTACTCCCTGAGTGCCTTCTGTGTGCAAATAGCACGCCAGGTGCTAGAGGTAAGTGGTGCGTGAGACACAGCAGCCACCCTCAAGGAGCTCGAGGTCCAGATTCAGAGACAGAAGTAAAGAGGCAGGTTCAGTGGAATGTGAGAAGGCTCTCCATGAGGTCAACGTGAGGAGTTAAAGAAGGACAGAGGACTTTCTGGAAGAAACAGTGTCTAAGCTGAGAAAGGAAGCACAGGTTGAAGTTAACCTGGCAAAGGTAAGGACGAGTGGAAGGGGAAGAACCTTCTAGAAAGAACAGCCAGGACAAGAGCAAAGGGATAAGAGAGAACTCTGGGGGAATAAATAGAATGGGAGGTGGGTGTGCAGCAGGGATTATAAAGGGCTTTATAAGCATGTTGTCTTGGTAGTGCACTTCAAAGCTGCCTGACTCCCCCACCTGTTAATCTTGGGGAGGAAGAAGGGAGCTGATGTCAGTCAGAGCCCAGGTCATGATTGGGTCAGTGTCATTGGTTATGGAGCTTTCCCTGTAAATGCAGTGAGCTTGACAAAGTCCAGCCTGTAGTCACATTCTCTTGGGCTTGACTGTTTGCATTCCTTTCATTGGCCTCCTCTTCAGAATCTGCTATTTTCTCTTGGATTCCTTTCCTCTCAGAGCATCTAGTACCTACGGGATGCCTGGAGCTGCCTCTTATTCTGGAAGGATCCTGTCCTGTGGAGGCCATGTGGGAACTGGGGTGGAACCCAAGGGAGGGGAGTCAACCGCCATACCCTTAAACCTACCCACTCTCTGCTCAGAGACATTTGGCTGGTGGCTGTGACCTCAGCATGATAGCTACAAATGTTTGTTCATCAGATAATGTATATAACTGGATGCATAAAAGGCTGCTAAGGTTGTCAATGTACAAAACAATAGGTTCTATGGAATTAATATACAAAAGTGGAAGGATTGCTTAGACCTTTCTTGCAAAGGGATTGAGACAATGAGATCATATTGGGATCTAGCTCAAAGCAGATTTTTAGTACAAAACTTCTTCCTCTCATCTCCTTTGTTGTTCTCTGAGCCCTAGGGTTCACAAAAACCTGGCCAATTAAAATCAGCTGGGGAAATCCACAAAAGGGACCTTAAAGAGAATAACAAGCATGAACTGTTTTAGGGGGAAAACAAGTCATTTTACCCTGAACACACAGTCAGGGCTGATTTTCTATTAGGCATTGTGCAAGGGCTGGTAGCAAGCCACTTTGCTCTTGGGAACCTGTCAGTCCACCGGTGAGAGAAGTCCACCCAAATGACAAAATTGGTGCCTCAAAATACGTGCACATAAAGAGCCAAGAGAGGTAGCCACTGGAAGAGGTGCCCTCCCGCCCAGCTGGGAAGGCTATGGGTGGATTTGTGGAGGAGGGGGCATTTGAAGGAGAGGTAAGATTTGGATTCCAGGGTAAAGGGAACAGAAAGACCCAAGGTAGGGAGGAGGGAAACATGGGAAAGAGAAAGAAGTTCAGTTGGGTTGTGCCTGAAATGAATCAGATGTTGGAACCAAAGGAAGGCAGATTGGAAAGTCCTATTGGGATCAGGTGATGGCAGGTCTAGAGGGCCAGCTTTCTGCCAGCTCCAGGAATTCCATCCTGCCTGGCTGGGGCACCCTGAGGACTGGGGCAGGATGCGCGCGGTGAGTGAGCATGGCTGACAAACACTTGTGACCACTGACAACGCATATTCACACTTTAAGTGCCCATGATGCTGGAGTGCCTGGCCAAGCCTCCCACTGACTGCACAAAAGGAGCAATTGCCCTATTTCCACCCTTGGTAGCTTTATACCTGGCCCCCCCTCCTCTCACCATATTTCAGAAAACCACCACCACCCTCCCAAGGCTGACCCATCCTAGGCAGCAGGGTCAAAAGTCACAATGAAGATCCAGGATACAGACCTGCAGCAGAGCAGCCTGGGATGACTAACTACAAAAGGTGGTCACAGTCCTGGCCTCTGCTTGGCAGATTCAGGGCAACAGCTGTGGAAAAGCAGCACCTGCTTCATTTCTGCATTTTCTACGTGGCCCCCAAGCCCTCGGCTGCTGAGAAGAGCACAAAGTATCCCATGTGTGCCTCCCGAGAAATGCCAGGCTCCAAATGCTGTTTTTCCCGAAGGCCCTTTCATTGCAGTATGTTTCCATGTCTCAGTGTTTACTGCCCTTATATCCTAACTTGCCTGTAGCCAACAGCTGTCATATTCAAACATTTAGACAAACCCAGAGTACCCCCCTCCTCCATCAGCCCCAAACAGTCCTGTCAATCCTCTTCACGTCTGTATTCCATATGGTAAAAGGAACACCCTCTGCCAGGAGTGATCAACAATTACAATTATGAGGTATATTTCCAACTGAATGCCTTGTTAAACACATATAATCAACCCCAAATAAAATGACATGTTGCTGATAAGGAACCACTGGCCCCATGGGGATGATCCCAGGGAGAAACATAAATTCCGTGACCAAATCTCTGACATAATCAGTAAGGAGGCACCCACCTCTAGAAATGAACCAATAAAATCTAACAGCAAGCCGGATATTGAGGAAAATCAGCATTATTATTATTGGCAGATTTAAACTGTGCTCACAAAAGACTCAGATTTTTGTAAGCCCTAATTTCTGAAGAGATTTTCACTTGAAAGTGCATTGTATAAAATAAAATAGAACCCTTCCTTTTGATAGAAACGATGATGGCTAAGGTCACAGACTAGTCAATAAAATCCTATTAACCCATAATTAAACTGAAGAGCAGCACTGCTAAACCATTCTTGAATACAGTCTGCATCCCCATCTCTGTCTCCTCTGATGTCCTTTGCTTATGCCCACCTGTCAAATCCTCCTCGTTATCGAGATGCAGAGCAGGAAACTCTTCCTCCATGAAGACTTCCTTACAACTTCAGACAAAAGAAAACTCTGTCCCTTTACGCTCCTGGAATACTTTTACTCCCTATGGCAAATTGCCACATTGTGGGCTATAATACATGTGTCTTCTTCACCCTGTTCACCTGGGAGTTCCTTGTTGGGAGAGAGTATATCTTAATCATTTTTGTACATCCTACAGTAGCTATCTTGATGTCTTTCGAAGACTAGTCCTTTCATAAAAGTGTTTTAACTGAAAAACACATGTCTGATGTTAAACCAAGCAGAATAATGAAGAATAAATGGAACTTTGAGAAAATGACTGATAATGCCTTATCTACAGTTGGATGCACAGGAAAAGCTAATCAAATTTAAACCTGAAAAACAACAGAAAGAAGAAATGTTTTTCTTTGGACAGCATTCCATTGTATGGCTAGGCCATACTTTATTTAATCAACCTCTAATTATTGAAAACATGATGTGGTTTTTCCATTAATAAAGAATCCTACAATGAGCAAAAATGAACTATCAATTTTGTGGGTGTAATTATTACTTTAGAATAAACTATTGGAAGACAGTTTGACCCATAAATGTGCATATGTGTTTTTAAGAGTTTATATAAATTGATACTTCTAAGGGGCAATTCTAATGTTTTGCAAATAGGTGTAACTTTGCTTTTGTTTTCTGCTAGACATACTCAAGTTAGGGAATTTCCCTTTCTTCATAGTTATAGTTTGGCTCTTGAATGTGTGCTGGACTGTATCCAGTGTTTGTTCTCTGCTCCTTTTCTGGGTCTCTCTCTGTGGGGCACTCTGATCCACCTTTTCCAGCCTGCTCTGTGTGGGGAGGGGGGCTTGCTTGCCCTCTGGCAATTGGCTGGGTTCAGCCAGTGGGAGGGACCTTTAAGAAATCTAAAGATGCCAACAAACACATGAAAGGATGCTCAACATCACTAATCATTAGAGAAATGCAAATCAAAACCACAGTGAGGTATCACCTCACACCAGTCAGAATGGCTATCATCAAAAAATCTACAAACAATAAATGCTGAAGAGGGTGTGGAGGAAAGGGAACCCTCTTGTACTGTTGGTGGGAATGTATACTGATACAGCCACTGCAGAGCTCTGTATGGAGGTTCCTTAAAAAACTAAAAATAGAACTACCACATGACCCAGCAATCCCACTACTGGGCATATAATCTGAGAAAACCATAAGTTAAAAAGAGACATATACCACAATGTTCATTGCTGCACTATTTACAATAGCCAGGACATGGAAGCAACCTAAGTGTCCATCGACAGATGAATGGATAAAGAAGATGTGGCACATATATACAATGGAATATTACTCAGCCATAAAAAGAAATAAAATTGATTTATTTGTAGTGAGGTGGTTGGACCTAGAGTCTGTCATACAGAGTGAATAAGTCAGAAAGAGAAAAACAAATACTGTATGCTAACGTGTATATATGGAATCAAAAAAAAAAAAAGGCTTTGATGAACCTAGTGGTGGGATGGGAATAAAGACAGATGTAGAGAATGGACTATGAGGACACTGGTGGTGGGGGAAGGGTAAGCTGGGACAAAGTGAGAGAGTAGCATCGACATATATACACTACCAAATGTAAAATAGATAGCTAGTGGGAAGCAGCTGCATAGCACAGGGGGATCAGCTTGGTGCTTTGTGACCACCTAGAGAGGTGGGATAGGGTGGGTGGGAGGGAGGCTCAAGAAGGAGGGGATATGGGGATCTATGTATACATATAGCTGATTCACTTTGTTTTACAGCAGAAACTAACACAACATTGTAAAGTAATAATACTCCAATAAAGATGTAAAAAAATAAAAAAGAAGAAAGAAAGAAATCTAAAGAGGTGTTGGTGGGGAAGAGGGAGAAGCTCAGCACATCCACTCTCTTGGCATTCTCCCTATTGCCTTGTCAGTAGACGCACTTCTCTACCAAAGAACACAGCTTCTGTTAGATGCCCCCACCCCACAGTTTCTGGAAACTATTCCCTCCTATTGCCCTTCAGGCCTTGGGTTGCAGGGAATATGCAGGTAGCAGCTCTCCACTCTTACTAGTCCTGGGATGTTTCACCATGCCTTCTGGACTCCTGCAACTCAACCCACATCTCTGCAGAGGCCATTCCTTTAACTCTCCCATTCACCCTTCTGAATGTTCTAACTGTTTCTTGACAGGCTTGGACTGACATAGTAATTGGTACCAGAAGTAGTCCAGGGGCTGTGTGGCAGCACTCAACCATTAGAGACAACACAGTTTTTAAAATTAGCAATGTTGTCTTCTGTGAAAATGGAAGTATCTTGACCCACAGAACCTGTGACAATGGCTAATTTAATGATGGGATTCCTAGAAATGAAATAAATGGACAGCTTATCAGATGTACTTAACATTCTGGTTCTGGTGGACAGGATCTTAATATAAGTCACTGCCATGGGTTTTCATGGCCCCATATACACTTCCCAGACATAAACTGGTTCACAGACCCAGAGTAGGTTGTACCCTTTGAGAAAGGGCCCTACAATGTAGCCACAGGTATATACTAGGAATTTTCCTCCAGGCCTTCCCCAGAGGAAAGGAAATACCTAGGAAAAAGAATACCTAGATCTTCCAAAGTTTTTAAGAGTCTGTCTCTGAACTGATGTCAAGCCCTGGAGATTGACTAGTGGACCATCTGGCAATTAAGAGTGGTGACTTATGGAAATTATATGATGCATGGAGTTTTGGACTGAATCCATCTTTCCATCAGTCTAGTGGGACTCATCATGGATGTTTTGTCCAGTTCCAACATGTAGAGGTCCACAATCAAAGACTTTAGAGATACAGTAGTGGTAGCTCTTAACACAGTCTCATTTAATAGGCTTATTTGACTCATATAAAACCCAGATAATCTTTCAAGACTACAGTAGAAAATTGTTTCTCCTAAACTTACAGAGTAGGAGAAATGTAGGTAAAATGAAGAAGGACAGGAACCACTCCCACTTAAAAGACCAAGAAAATTCCCCTGAAGGAACAAATAATGAAACAGACCTATTCAGTCTAACAGACACTGGGTTCAAAAAGAAAGTAATGAAAATAATGAAGGAATTAAGAAAGGTTGTTGATAGAAATGCAGGTTACTGTAAAAAAAAGAACTAGAAACTATGAGGAGACAAGAAAAATTAGAAAATTCATTTGCCGAGATGAAAGCTGAGCTAAAGGCAATGAATAGCAGAATGAATAATGAAGAATGAATAAGTGATCTGGAAGATAGAATAATGGAAATCACCCAATCAGAACAGCGGACAGAAAGCCAGATTTAAAAAAGGAAGCAATATAAGAGACTTACGGGATAATATAAAGCATGCCAATCTATGCATAACAGGGTTTCCAGAAGAAGAAGAAAGAGAAAGAGGGATTGGAAGTGTATTTGAAGAAATTATGGCTGAAAACTTTCCAAACCTAGAGAAGTAAACAGATGTCCAGATACAGGAAGCACAGAGGGTCCCAAACAAGATGAACCTAAACAGACCTACACAAAGACATATAATAAAAATGGCAAAAGTTAAAGAGAAGATTCTAAAGGCAGCAAGAGAAAAACAAAGAGTTAATTACAAGGGAACCCCCATAAGGCCATCACCTAATTTCTCTACAGAAACACTACTGGTCAGAAGGGAGTGGCAAAATATATTCAAATCTTGAAAGGAAAAATCTGCAACTTAGAATACTCTACCCAGAAAGATTATCATTTAGAATAGAAGGAGAAAGAATTTCTCAGACAAGCTAAACTAAAAGAATACAGCAATACTAAACCTATCTTAAAATAAATATTGAAAGTTCTTCTCTAAATAGAAAAGAAGATACAGGAAAGAGGATATCACAATTGGAAAGTAAATCACTTAAGTGAGTATACAGATCAAAAAGAAACAAATCAATTTGTGAAAGCGATAATAAACACAAGGAACAGCAAAAGGATAAACATGAAGATGTAAAACAGGACATCAAAATCATAAAATGTTGGGGACAAGAGTAAGAAAATGTAGATTATTTTTTTTAAGAATGTGTCTGAGCCTATATGACTATCTGTCTAAAGCAAGCAGATATAGAAAGGGCTTAACATACTTGAAAAACAGAATAACCACAAATCAAAAACATACAATAGATTCACAAAAACCAAAAAAAAGAGAACACAAGCATAAAATAAACGGAAATCATCAAACCACAAAAAGGCAAACAAAATGAAAAAGGAACAAAAAAGAAACATAGAATCAACTGGAAAACAAGGTTTAAAATGGCAATAAATACATATGTCAATAATTACCTTAAATGTCAATGGACTAAATGCTCCAATCAAAAGACAGAATAGCAGGTTGGTTAAAAAACAGGAACCTACAATACGCTGCCTAAAAGAGACCCACTTTAATGCAAAGGACACACATAGATTGAAAGTGATGGGGTAGAAGAAGATATTTCATGCAAAAGGAAATGACAAGAAAGTGGGGGATCTCAATACTCATATCAGACAAAATAGACTTTAAAACAAAGGTCATGAAGAAAGATAAAGGACACTTTATAATGATAAAAGGATCAATACAAGAAGAGGATTGTACATTTATCAACATATATGCACCTAATATAGGAGTACAAAAATATATAAAACAAATACTAACAGACATAAAGTGTGAAATTGTTGGGAATACAATAATAGTAGGAGACTTTAACACCTCACTCACATTAATGGACAGATCTTCTAGACAGAAAAATCAATAAGGCAACAGATATCCTAAATGATACAATAGAACAGTTAGACTTAATTGATATTTTTGGGACATTACATCAAAAAAATCCCAGAATATACATTCTTTACAAATGTGCATGGAACATTCTCTAGTACTGACCACATACTAGGGCACAAAACACACCTCAACAAACTTAAGAGTACAGAAATTATTTCAAGCATCTTCTCTGACCACAACACCATGAGCCTAGATATCAATGACAGGAAAAGAAATGAGATAAAAACAGATTACATGGAGACTAAACAATATGTTACTAAAAACACCAATGGGTCAATGAGGAAATCAAAAAGGAAATTTAAAAATACCTTGAGGCAAATTACAATGAAAACACAACTCGACAAAAATCTATGGGATGAAGAAAAAGCAGTTCTTAAGGGAAGTTCATAGTGATACAGGCCTTCCTCAAAAAAACAAGAAAAATTTCAAACAACCTAACCTACCACATCAAAGAATAGAGAAAGAGGAACAAACAAAACTGAAGTCAGCAGAAGGAAGGAAATAATAAAGAGCAGAGAGGAAATAGAGATTAAAAAATCAATAAAACTAAGACCTGCTTCCTTGAAAGGGTAAACAAAATTGACAAACCTCTGGCCACACTCACCAAGAACAGAAAAAGAACTCAAATAAACAAAAATAAGAAATGAAAAAGGAGAAATATTAAACAATATTGCAGAAAAAAATACATAAAAGAACACTAGGAAGAATTATATGTCAACAATTTTGACAATCTAGAAGAAATGGACAACTTTCTAGAAACATGCAGCCCACAAAACTGAATCAAGAAAAAATAGATAATTTGAACAGACCGATCACTAGAAGTGAAATAGAAACTATAATGGAAAAACTCCCTACAAACAAAAGTTCAGGACCACATGGCTTCACAGGAGAATTCTACCAAACATACAAACAAGAACACTTACCAATCCTTCTCAAACTATTCCAAAAGGTTGAAGAGGAAGGAACACTCCCAAAGACATTCTATGAAGCCAATATCACCCTGAAACCAAAACCAGACAAAGATACCACCAAAAAAAAAAAGAAAATTACAGGCCAGTATCTTTGATGAATATAGATGCAACAATTCTCAACAAAATACTAGCAAACCAAATCCAACAACACATAAAAAAGATCAGTCACCACAACCAAGTTAGATTCATCCCAAGTTTACAAGGATGGCTCAACATATGTAAAATCAAAGTGATACACCACATCAACAAAAGAAAAGACAAAAACCACTTGATCATCTCAATAGATGCAGAAAAACATTTGACAAAATTCAACATCTATTCATGATAAAAACTCTTACCAAAGTGGATATACAGGGAACATTATCTCAACATATTGAAAGCTATTTATGACAAACCCACAGCCAATATAATACTCAACGGTAAAAAGCTGAAAGCCTTCCTAGCAAAATCTGGAACAAGACAAGGATATCCACTCTCACCAATTCTATTCAACATAGTATTGAAAATCCTATCCACAGCAGTTGGACAAAAACGTATCCAAATTGGAAAGGAATAGATAAAATTGTCACTATATGCAGATGACATGATCCTATATGTAGAAAACCCTAAAGACTACACACAAAAACTACTAGAACTGACAAATGAATTCAGCAAGGTAGCATGATACAAGATTAATGTAGAGAAATCAGTTGCATTTCTTTACAATAACACTGAAATATAAGAAAGGGAATATAAAAGAACAATACCTTTTAAAGTCACAGGAAAAAATAAAATACTTAAAAATAAACATGAGGAGGAGGTGAAAGACTTAACATGCTGAGAACTATAAAACATTAATAAAGGAAATTAAAAATAATTCAAAGAAATGGAATGATATCCCATGCTCTTGGATTGGAAGAATTAATATTGTTAAAATGACCATATACTACCTAAATCAATCTACAGATTTAATGCAATCTCTATCAAATTACCCATGACATTTTACACAGAATTAGAACAAATAATCCTAAAATTTATATAGAAACATAAAAGACACAGGATTGCTGAAGCAATCCTGAGGAAAAAGAACAAAGAACAAAGCAGGAGGCATAACCCTCCCAGACTTCAGACAATAGTACAAAGCTACAGTAATCAAAATAGTGTGGCATTGGCACAAAACCAGACATATGGATCAATGGCACAGAATAGAGATCCCAGAAATAAACCCACACACCTATGGTCAATTAATCAACTAAGGAGGCAAGAATATAAAATGGGAAAAAGACAGTCTCTTCAGAAAGTGGTGCTGGGAAAGTTGGACAGATGTATGTAAATCAATGAAGTTAGAACATATCCTCACACCGTGCGTGAAAATAAACTCAAAATAGCTTAAAGACTTAAACATAAGACATGATACAATAAAACTCCTAGAAGAGATCATAGGCAAAACATTCTCTGACATAAATTTTACCAATGTTTTCTTAGGTCAGTCTCCCAAGCAAATAGAAATAAAAACAAAAATAAACAAATGGGACCTAATCAAACTTACAAGCTTTTGAACAGCAAAGAAAACCATAAACAAAATGAAAACACAACCTATGGAACAGGAGAGAATATTTACAAATGAGGGGACTGACAAGGGCTTAATTACCAAAATATACAAACAGCTCACACAACTCAACAAAAAAAAACAAACCACCCAATCAAAAAATTGGCAGAAGACCTACATAAACATTTCTCCAAAGAAGACATACAGATGGCCAACAGGCACATGAAAAGATGCTCAGTGTCGCCAATTATTAGAGAAATGCAATTCTAAACTACAATGATGTACCACCTCACACAAGTCAGAATGGCCATCATTAAAAAGTCTACAAACAATAAATGCTGGAGAAGGTGTGGAGAAAAGGGAACACTCTTGCACTGTTGGTGGGAATGTAAATTGATACAATCACTATGGAGGATAGTATGGAGGTTCCTTAAAAAACTAAAAATAGAATTACCATATGACCCAGCAATCCCACTACTGGGAACATACCCAGAGAAAACCATAATTCAAAAAGACACATGCACCACAATGTTCATTGCAGTATTATTTACAATAGCCAGGTCATGGCAGCAACCCAAATGTCCATCAACAGATGAATGGATAAAGAAGATGTGGTACATATATACAATGGAATATTACTCAGCCATAAAAAGGAATGAAATTGGGTCATTTGTAGAGATGTGGATGGACCTTGAGACTGTCTTACAGAGTGAAGTAAGCCAGAAAGAGAAAAATAAATATCGTATATTAACACATGTATGTGGAATCTAGAAAAATGGTACAGATGAACCAGTTTACAAGGGAGAAATAGAGACACAGATGTAGGGAACAAATGTATGGACACCAAGAAGGGAAAGAGGGGTGGGGTGGGATGAATTGGGAGATTGGGATTGACATATATATACTAATATGTATAAAATAGACAACTAATGAGAAACTGCTGTATAGCACAGGGAACTCCACTTCACTGTACAGTAGAAACTAACACAACACTGTAAAACAACTATACCCCAATAAAAGAAAAATAAAGAAAAAATAGTCTACAAATAATAAATGCTGGAGAGAGTGTAGAGAAAAGGAAACCCTCCTATACCGTTGGTGGGAATGTAAGTTGGTACAGCCGCTATGGAAAACAGTATGGAGGTTCCTCAGAAAACTAAAAATAGAATTACCATATGATCCAGCAATCCCACTCCTGGGAATATATCCAGACAAAACTATAATTCAAAAGATACATGTACCCCTATGTTCATAGCAGCACTATTCACAACGGCCAAGACATGGAACAACATAAATGTCCATTGACAGATGAATAGGTAAAGATAAATGGGTACATATATACAATGGAATATTACTCAGCCATAAAAAATAATGAAATAATGCCATTCATAGCAACATGGATGGACCTGGAGATGATCATACTAAGTGAATTAAGTCAGAAAGAGCAAGACAAATATCATATGATATCTCTTATATGTGGAATCTAAAACATGCCACAAATGAACTTATCTATGAAACAGAAACAGACTCACAGACATAAGGAACAGACTTCTCTGTTTCAAAAGAAGCCTTGACCTAGAATTTTTATCTTGAACACTGATTTGGTGTAAATTTCTACATCTAAGTCAGGGATTGGAGGCCTGTAGACTGTAGTGCAAATGTGGTCACAGATATATTTTCTGTCCAGCACAATATTATTAATTTTATAATACATTTGGATGAAAGACTGGAATCATACTGCAGAGGACATGACTGATGTTCACCAGTATTGGGGTCTTTTCCTCTCCTGGTGATAAAGTGACCATCTTAGCCCCTTGCAGTTGGAAAGGGCTATAGGACTTGTTTGCATAAATGAAATGTGAGAAGTTATCACTTTCTGGCTACTCTCGTCTCTGTTCCTCTATGGCAGCAACTACAGGAACCACCTATCTCAAATGCTGGAGTCACAAAATGGTAGGACACAGTCAGACTGAGTTCCAGACTGACTGTAGACCCACATGAGTCTACCTTTGATGTATAAAGGCAAAGATTTTGAAATTGTTTTTGAATACAGCATAATGGTTCATTCTGATTATTTTGTATTTGGGTTTTCTTTTTTCTCCACATAATACATCAGCGTTTTTCCATGCCCTTAAAGATCATCTAAGAACAAGATTTTTAATGGCTGAATAATATTTCATCATAAGTTTATGTACCATAAATTTATTGAACTAATCCCCTATTGTTGAACACCTCATCAGAAGCATTTTTAGAAACTAATACTGAAATGAGCTTCATTGTGTTTGGCACTGGTTCTTTATCAAATTAAATTAGTGCTACTCCTATAATTAGGATTAATTACTGTTGCAAGTAACATAAAGCCTCATTGTAACAAGTTTAAAAAATATATAGTCTTTGTTAGAAGATGACATGATTGTTTATATAGAAAATCCTAAGGAATCTAACAACTAGAATAAGTGAATTTAGCAAGATCAAACCATATAAATATGCATAAATCAGTTGTATTATATATGCTAGTGTGCAAACAATTGAAATATGGAAAGAATTTATAATAGCATCAAAAAACCAAAATGCTTAGGATTTAGTTTATAAACAAAAGACACATGATAGAGGGATGAGAGACAAGATGGAGGAGTAGAGGACTTGAGCTCACTTCCTGTCACGAAAACACCAATATCACAACTAACTGCTGAACAACAATCGACAAAAAACCCTCAAACCTACCAAAAAAAGATTCTACACTCAAAGACAAAGAAGAAACCACAACGAGACAGTAGGAGGGACACTTTCATGATATAATAAAGTCCCATACCCACCAGGTGGGTGACCCACAAACTGGATCATAATTATATTGCCAAGATACTCCTACAGGAGTGAGTTCTGAGCCCCACATCAGGCTCCCCAGTCTGAGGGTCTGGCATTGGGAAGAGGAGCCCTTAGAGCATATGGCTTTGTAGGCCAGTAGGGCTTGAGTCTAGGAGCTCCACAGGACTGGGGGAAACAGAGACTCTACTCTTGGAGGGTGCACACTAGACTTCACATGCACTGGGACCCAGGGCAAAGCAGTGACACCATAAGGCCAGTGACACCCTCCAAGATCCGCAGGTAGGTCTGGCCCAGACCTGGGTCAGACCTACCTGTGGATCTTGGAGGGTCTCTGGGGTTGGCAGGGGTGGGCTGTGGCTCACCATGGGGGCAAGGACACTGGTGGCAGATGCCCCAGGGAATACTCATCAGCATGAGCTCTCCTGGAGGTTGCCACTTGGGCACTGAGACATGGACCCACCCAACAGCTTCCAGGCTCCATTGCTGGGATGCTCCAGGCCAAACAACCAACAGGGTGGGAACACATCCCCACCCATCAGCAGACAGGCTTCTTAAATTCATCCTGAGCCAACAGCCACCTACAAAGACACCCACTGACATGGTCCTGCCCACCAGAGAGACAAGACCTACCTCCACTTACAAGCCCCTGGAACAAACTCACCCACAAGGGGGCAGACACTAGGACAAAGAATTATGACTATGCAGCCTGAGGAATGGAGACCACAAAACACAGAAAGTTAGAAGAATGAGATGGCAGAGAAATATGTTCCAGATGAAGAAACAAGATAAAACCACAGAAGAACTAAGTGAGGTGGAGATAGGCAATCTACCTGAAAATGAATTCAGAATGATAGTGAAGATGATCCAAGATCTTGGAAAAGAATGGAGGCACAGACCGAGAGGATACAAGAAATGTTTAATAAAGAGCTAGAAGCTTTCAAGAATAAACAAACAGATGACCAATAACTGAAATTAAAAATACACTAGAAGGAATCAATAGCCGAATAAATGAGGCAGAAGAACAAATAAGTGAGCTGGAAGACACACTGGTGGAAGTCACTGCTGCAGAACAAAGAAAAAAGAATGAAAAGAAATGAGGACAGTCCAGAGACCCCTGGGACAGCATTAAATAAACCACCATTCTCATTACAGGGGACCCAGAAGGTCATGAGAGAAAGGGCCTGAGAAAATATTTGAAGAGATAATAACCAAAAACTTCCTTAACATGTGAAAGGAAACACTGACTCAATTTCAGGAATCACAGAGAATCCAATACAGGATAAACCCAAGGAGGAACATGCCAAGACACATATAAAATTGACAAAAATTAAAAACAAACAGAAAATATTAAAAGCAACAAGGGAAAAGTAACAAATAACATGCAAGGGAAACCCCATAACGTTATTAGCTGATTTTTCAGCAGAAACTCTGCAGGCCAGAAGGGAGTGACATGATATACTTAAAGTGATGAAAGGGAAAAACTATAACCAAGAATACTCTGCCCAGCAAGGCTCTCATTCAGATTCGGAGAAATCAAAAACTTTACAGACAAACAAAAGCTAAGAGAATTCAGCACCACAAAACTAGCTTTACACCAAATGCTAAAGGAACTTCTCTAGATGGAAAACAAAAGGCCACAATCAGAAATAAGAAAAATACAAATGGGAAAGCTCACTGGTAAAGGCAAACATACAGTAAAGGTAGGAAATCATCCTCACACAAATATGATATCAAAATGAGCAATCAAGAGAAGAGGAGAGTACAAATGCAGGATAATGAAATGCATTTGAAGTTAAGAGACCGGAAAATTAAAACACTCTTGTATGGATATAGACTGCTATATTAAAACCTCATGGTAACTGCAAAACAAAAATCTACAATACACACACAAAAAAGAAAAAGCAATCAAAATACAACACTAAAGATAGTCATCAAGGGCTTCCCTGATGGCGCAGTGGTTGAGAGTCCGCCTGCCGATGCAGGGAACACGGGTTCGTGCCCTGGTCCAGAAAGATTCCACATGCCGTGGAGTGGCTGGGCCCATGAGCCATGGCCGCTGAGCCTGCACATCCGGAGCCTGTGCTCTGCAACAGGAGAGGCCACAGCAGTGAGAGGCCCACGTACCGCAAAAAAAAAAAGATAGTCATCAAATCACAAGAGAACACAAGAGGAAGGGAAGAAAAAAGACCTACAAAAACAAATCCAAAAGAATTAAAAAGATGACAATAAGAAGGTACACATCAATAATTACCTTAAATGTAAATGGATTAAATGCTGCAACCAAAAGACATAGACTAGCTGAATGGATACAGAAATAAGACCTGTATATATGCAGTCTACAAGAGACCACTTCAGACCTAGGGTCACATAGAGCCTGAAAGTGAGGGGATAGAAAAAGATATTCCATGCAAATGGAAATCAAAAGAAAGCTGGAGTAGCAATACTTATATCAGACAAAATAGACTTTAAAATAAAGACTGTTACAAGGGACAAAGAAGGATACTACAAAATGATCAAGGGAACAATCCAAGAAGATATACCAATGGTAAATATATTTGCAGCCAACATAGGAGCACCTCAATATATAAGGCACTGCTAACAGACATAAAAAGGGAAATTGACAGTAACACAATAATAGTGGGGGTCTTTAACACCCCACTTTCATCAATGGACAGATCATCCTGGCAGAAAATCAATAAGGAAACCCAGGCCTTAAATGGCATATTAGATCAGGTGGACTTAATTGTATTTATATAACATTCCAGCCAAAAGCGGCAGAATACACATTCTTCTCAAGTGCACAGGGAACATTCTCCAGGACAGATCACATGCTGGGCCACAAATCAAGCCTCAGTAAACTTAAGAAAATTGAAATCATATCAAGTATCTTTTCTGACTAGAGCACTATGAGATTAGAAGTCAACTACAATTTTAAAAACTGTAAAAAAAAAAAAAAAACACAAACACATGGCAGCTAAACAATATGTCACTACAAAACCAATGAATCACTGAAGAAATCAAACAGGAAATTTAAAAAAATACCTAGAGACAAATGAAAATGAAAACATGATGATCCAAAACCTATGGGATGCAGCAAAGGCAATTCTAAGAGGGAAGTTAATAGCAATGCAACCTTACCTCAGGAAATAAGAAAAATCTCAAACAACCTAAACTTACACTAAAGCAACTAGAGAAAGAAGAACAAACAAAATACAAACTTAGTAGATAGAAAGAAAGCATGAAATAAGAGCAGAAATAAATGAAATAGAGACAGAGAGCAATAGGAAAAACCAATGAAACTAAAAGCTGGTTCTTTGAGAAGATAAATGAAATTGCTGAACCTTTAGCTGGACTCATCAAGAAAAAAGGGAAGAGGGCTCAAAGCAAAATTAGAAATGAAAAAGAAGTTACAACTGACATCACAGAAATACAAAGGATCATAAGACACTACTACAAGCAAATATATGTCAATAAAATGGACAACCTAGAAGAAATGGACAAACTCTTAGAAAGGTACAATCTTACAAGACTGAACCAGGATGAAATAGAAAGTATGAACAGACCAATCACAAGTACTGAAATTGAAACTGTGATTAAAAAACTTCCACACAAAAGTCCAAGACCAGATGGCTTCACAGGTGAATTCTATCAAACATTTAGAAAAGAGTTAACACCTATCCTTCTGAAACTATTCCAAAAAATTGTAGAGGAAGAAAACACTGCCAAACCATTCTATGAGGCCACCATCATGCTGAAACAAAAACCAAAGATACCACAAAAAAGAAAATTACAATCCAATATGTCTGAGGAACATAGATGAAAAAATCCTCAACAAAATACTAGCAATCTGAATCCAACAATACATTGAAAGGATCAAACACCATGATCAAGTGGGATTTAATCCCAGGGATGCAAGGATTTTTCAATATCCACAAATCAATCAGTGTTAAACACCACATTAACAAATTGAATTAAAACTATGTGATCATCAATAGATGCAGAAAATGCTTTGGGAAAAATTCAACACCAATTTATGATAAAAACTCTCCAGAAAGTGAGCATAGAGGGAATCTACTTCAACATAGTAAAGACCATGTATGACAAACTACAGCTAGCATCATACTCAACAGTGAAAAACTGAAAGCCTTTCCTCTAAGATCAAGAATAGGACAAGGATGTCCAATCTCATCACTTTCATTCAAATACTTTAGAAAGTCCTAGCCATGGTAATCAGAAGAAAAAGAAATAAAGGGAATCCAAATTTTGAAAAGAAGTAAAACTGTCAGTTTGCAGAAGACATGATACTATACATAGAAAATTCTAAAGATGCTACCAGAAAACTGTTAGAGCTCATCAATGAATTTGGTAAGGTTGCAAGATACAAAATTAATACACAGAAACCTCTTGCATTTCTATACACTAACAATGAAAGATCAGAAAGAGAAATTAAGGAAACAATCCCATTTACCATCACATCAAAAAGAAATAAATACCTAGGAATAAACCTATCTAAGGAGGCAAAAGACCTGTACTCTGAAAATTATAAGATACTGGTAAATAAATCAAAGATGACTCAAGCAGATGGAGAGATATACCATGTTTTTGGATTGGAAGAATTAATATTATCAAAATGACTATACTACCCAAAGCAATCTACAGATTCAATGCAATCCCTATCAAATTACCAATGGCAATTTTCACAGAACTAGAACAAAAAATTTTTACAATTTGTATAGAAATGCAAAAGACCTCAAATTGCCAAAGAAATCTTAAGAAAAATGGGGCTGGAGGAATCAGACTCCCAGACTTTAAAAAATACTACAAAGTTACAGTAATGAAAACAGTGTGGGACTGGCACAAACACAGACTTATAGGTCAATAGAAAAAGATAGAAAGCCCAGAAATAAGCACATGCACCTATGGTCAATTAATCTACAACAAAGAAGGCAAGAATATACAATGGAGAAAAGACAGTCTCTTCAATAAGTGGTGTTGGGAAAACTGGACAGCTGAATATAAAAGAATGAAATTAGAACATTCTCTAACACCATACACAAAAAATAAACTCAAAATGGATTAAAGACCTGAATGTAAGACCAGATCCTATAAAACTCATTGAGGAAAAAATAGGCAGAACACACTTCAACATAAATTGCAACAATTTCTTTTTGGATCCACCTCCTAGAGTAATGGAAATAAAAACAAAAATAAACAAATGAGACCTAATTAAACTTAAAAGCTTTTGCACAGCAAAGGAAACCATAAACAAAATGAAAAGACAACCCACAGAATGGGAAAAAGTATTTGCAAACGAAGCTACCAACTAGGAATTAATCTCCAAAATTTACAAATAGCTCATGTAGCTCAGACAACCCAATCAAAACATGTATGAAACCTAAGTAGACATTTCTCCAAAGTAGACATACAGATGGCCAAAAAGCACATGAAAAGATGCTCAACATCGCTAATTATCAGAGAAATGCAAATCAAAACTCCAGCGAGGTACCACCTCACACCAGTCAGAATAGCCATCATCAAATATCTACAAACAACAAATGCTGGAGAGGGTGTGGAGAAAAGGGAACCCTCCTACACTATGAATTGGTACAACCATTATGGAGAACAGTATGAAGGTTCATCAAAAAACTAAAAATAGGGCTTCCCTGGTGGCACAGTGGTTGAGAGTCTGCCTGCCGATGCAGGGGACACGGGTTTGTGCCCCGGCCCGGGAAGATCCCACATGCCGCAGAGCAGCTAGGCCCATGAGCCATGGCCATTGAGCCTGTGCATCCGGAGTCTGTGTTCCACAACGGGAGAGGCCACGACAGTGAGAGGCCCACATACTGCAAAAAAAAAAAAAAAAAAAAAAAAAAACTAAAAATAGAACTACCATATGATCCAGAAATCCTACTCTTGTGCATATATCCAGAGAAAACCATAATTTGAAAAGATACATGCCCAATGTTCATTGCAGCACTAAGTACAATAGTCAAGACATGGAAGCAACCTAAATGTCCATCAACAGAAAAATGGATAAAGAAAATGTGGTGCATATATACAATGGACTATTACTCAGCCATAAAAATGAAATAATGCCATTTGCAGCCACATGGATGGACCTAGAAATTATCATACTAAGTGAAGTAAGCTGGACAGAGAAAGACAAATATCATTTGATATCACTTATATGTAGAATCTTTAAAAATGACACAAATGAACTTATTTACAAAACAGAAAGAGACTCAGAGTTTGAAAACAAAGCTATGGTTACCAAAGGGGCAAGATGGGGGGAGGGATAAATTAGTAATTTGGGGTTAACATATACAAACTACTTTATATAAAATAGATAATCAACAAGGACCTACTGTATAACACAGGGAACTCTATTCAGTAATCTGTAATAAGCTATATGGAAAAAGAATCTGAAAAAGAATAGATATATGTATATGGATAACTAAATCACTTTCCCATACACCTGAAACGAATACAACATTGTAAATGAACTATAATATAAAATAAAAAGACCTCTATATTGAAAATTATAAAACATTGCTGAGAGAAATTGAAAAGTAAATAAGTAATACACCATTTTCAACTAATGGGGGTAAAACAACTAAATATTCATATGAAAAACAATGAATCTTGACCCTCTACCTCATATCATACCCAAATACTAATTCAAGATGCATCATAAACCTAACTGTAAAAACTAAAATTATAAAGCTTCTTGAAAACCTTAGAATATCTTTGCAACCTGTGGGTAGACAAAAGTTTTTTAGATGGGACACAGTGAGCAGTAACCATAAATGAGAAAAATTTGATAAATTAGACTTTATCAATAACTTTTAATATCAAAAGACATAATTAAGAAAATTTATGGACAATCCATAGAGAAATATTTACAAAACAAATATCTGACAAATGCAGCAACTCAATACAAACTCAGTAAGTCAAGCCACCAAATAAATGGGAAAAACATGTGAACAACTACTTCACAAAGGAAGATATATGTATGGCTGATAAGCATATAAAAAGATGCTTGACATCATTAGCTAACAGGGAAGTGCAAATTAAACCACAGTGAGATACCGCTATACACTCACTAGAGTAGCTAAAAGTTAAAAAGACTGATAAAACCTAATGTTGGTAAAGATGTGGAGAAAAAAATTAAATTAAATTAGAAATTAAATTTTTAAAAAGTTGTGGAGCAACTGGAAACTGCATACATTGTTGGTAGGAATGTAAAATAGTGCAATACTCTGAAAAAAGGTCTGATAATTTCTTATAAAACTAAGCTTATACCTATTCTATGATCCCAAAATTCCATGCAAGAAAATGAAAACACATGTCCACAAATTGTAAAGACTGTTCATAATAGGTTTGTTCATAGTTGGCAAAAACTGCAATTTGACCAGTTGTCCATCCAGAGAATGGATAAACAAACTTCAATATATTCATCTAATAGAATATTGCTCACCAACAGAAAGGAGTGAACTACTGGTAAATGCAACATCATGGCTTACTCTGAAAACATTTTTTCACATGAAAAACAGTCCTACACAAGAGAGTACATACAACATGATTCCATTTATATGATATTTTAAAACAGGGAAAATTAATATATGATTAAAAAACAATAGCTGCCTCTGAAGAGGGCGGTGGAAGCAAGGGTTTATTGTGTAAGGGCATGAGGAAACTTTCTGGAGTCATGATATTTTTCTATATGTTGATGAGGATTTGTTTCATACAGGTGTATACATCTGTCGAAATCAAATATTACAGTGAAATATGAGTATATCATTCTATGTAAATTTTATCTCAAAAGAAAAATAAGAACTGTAAACAGATATTAAACTCTGGGTAGTGGTACACAATGTTTAGGGGTATATAGGGGTAGAATGTATAGATGTCTGATAGTTACTTTGGAATGTGCCAAAAATAAGATGGATCAGTGGATAGATAGAGGGATGGATAGATAGATAAGTGATAGAACAAGTATAGAAAAATGTTAACTATAGAAAGTAGGTGCTAGATATTTACTATACAATTCTTTCAAGTGTTCTATATATTTGAAATTTTTCTTAAGGACATGTTGGAAGAAAAGAGGTTTATTTCTCATAAATGTAAAATGTTGGTCCAGAAATAGGCAGCCCAGAGCTTATATGGCAGATCTATGATTAGGAATCCAGGCTCCTTCTGACACCTCATGGCCCAAGATGGCTGCTAGATCTCTCAGCATCTAATCCACATTCCAGCCAGCAGGACACTCAAAGCATTGCAGTGATTCTTTCCTGTCTCTCCTCTGCATCAACAATTTCTCTTTATTGGATCATTGTCACTGACATGCAAACTTGTGGTTCTTTCTCTCTTCTTTAAAAAATCCTTTTCTTGACCCAACTTCCTCCTCTACTGACTGTCAACCTGTTTCTTTGCTCTCCTTTACACAAAACTGAACAAATCGATGCCTATGTCGGCTGTCTGATTCTACCCTCAGTCCTCTTCTTGTATCTGCAGTACTCTCTCCTTTATATAGCTTCTGGGACACTTAGTTTTCCTCCTACTTCCCTATCTCCCTAGTAGTACTGTCTCATTCTCCTTCACAACTTCTTCCTCTTCCCCCTCTTCCAACATTCAATGTTGGAGTGACCCATGGCTCAGTCCTTGGCCCCTGTGTCTCCTCCACCCAAGCTGGTTCAAAGGATTTAATGCCATTCATTTGCTTATGACTCTCACACTTATATCTCTAGCCCAGCCTCTCACCCTAGCTCCAGAGTCATACCCAACTCCTACAAATCAGGCATTCATCTTCTTGTCTAATAGATACCTCATACACAACATGTCCAAAACCAAATTCCTGATCCTTTTCCCCCAAAGCCTAATTTCATCTCAGTTTCCTCTCTCTTAATGATGCCAGCTCCATACTCCAGGTGGTGAGACCAAAAAACATAGTCATCCTCTTCTCTCTTTTTCCCATACCCAATCCATCAGGAACCCAAGCTAGTTCTACTGTCAGGATATGCCTAGAATCTGCCACTTCCCATTGCCTCCCTGCTGCCACCCTGGCTCAGATTACTGCTATACCTTTCTAACTGGTTCTCCTGCTTCTTTTGCCCCCTAACAGTCTTTTTGTAACAGAGCAGCTGAACTAATCCCTTTAAAATGTAAGTCAGATGTTATCATTTTTCTGCTCAGAACACTGCATGGCTCCCTACTTCCCCCAGAGTAAACTGAAGACATTCAGTGGCCTACAAGACTGTGTGATTTGGTGCCCCTCACTGCCTCTGGACTTCACATGCCCCTTGTGTACCAACTCCAGCCATGCCAGCCTCTTAGTGATCCCTGGAACGTGTTAGGCATTCTCTAGCCTTGAGGTTTCTCACTAGCTGTTTCTTCTGCCCGAAACACTTTGTCCAGATTTTTCACTGGATAATGCCCTCTCCTCCTCCAAGTCTTTGCTCAGATGGATCCCAAGCACCTGCAGTAGTGCTAGTACCTAGACCAATCCATGCTCAGTAAGTAAATAAGTGAAGCGTACAGAACTGTGGGATCAAACCTCCACAAGCCCTTTAACCAGCTACATTTGATACTTTTGGTATATTTCCTTCCTCCAACAAAAACAGATTTATCTTCTGATCAACACAGTATTATCCAAAGTTTTTAAATGCATTCCCCCTAACCAGTCTTAAGTGTAATCAGGACCCAGGAGATGAGAGAGGCGGACTTGGTTGAAAAAGAAATACCATTTAAGTCTATTTCCAAATCAAAGGACTGCAGTCCGATAGGCTCTGTACTCAGGAATACAGAACCAAAAAACAGTGTCACTCAAATACATGGTAATGATCCCTAGAGTCATCTTTATTTAGAATGAAAACAAAACTGAAACAAAACAAACACCAAGAGCAATTTTTTTTTTTTTTTAAAAAAAGGTCATCTCTCCTTAATTCCTGCTCAGTTTCTAAGGAATTATGTTCAAATCTTAATATGCAACTTTCTCCCTTCCAGGCCTGGTGGGCTTATTTTTCTTTTTAAGGATTTGCCTAAAGCAAAAGTAACCATCACAACCATCTGTTGCACAAAAAGGATTAACTTTACTTCCAATCAAAAGGCAAACTGCTGCCCCTGAGATTTGCTGCTTGTCACAAGTAGCTAAGATTCAAGGTACAGCAGTACAGGTAGCATCTCTGGGTCTCCTAAGCACCCTCATTTTTATGCTGCCACTGCACTGTCATCAATGGTTAGGGATCTAGTCCCAGAGCACATCCATGACTGGAAACTCAGAGGTGGTACTCCAGTGGTGAGCTTCCTGTAGTCCTGGAATTTTCTTTGCCTGTAGCCAATTCACAACTTCTGCATAATTTCGAGGAGGGGTGTGGCTCTCAGATATGGCCCCTGGCACCTAGTCATTGGTCAGCTTTTACATGGACACAATTGTTTTTCCACTCGCAATCACTTGCAGTAAAGTAAGGAGTCATGAAATCAGCCAGAGTCTAGATTTAGATCGCAGCATGAGTCTGATGTCAGCTACTGACTACACCATTTATGCTATCAGAGTGGGCAGAGAAAAACAAAAGAGTTTTGATGGCATATATAATACAAAGTTCAGAAAGTCTGGAGAAGCCACAAGTCCCTTATTGTTATTGCTGCTGCTGTTGTTAATTAATTGAATGATTTATGTTGAGTCATCTTTCCAGTATCTCTTGAAGCTGAGTATCACTCTGTTTTCCTGGTTACCAGGGCAAGGTCAGGTCAAGTGTGTGGACATGAATAACCTGTATCACACCATGTAGACTACTCAAGTTAAACAGAGGGTAGCCCCTTTTCTAAGGTCTCCAGCTCAAACAAGAGTAACTTCATCCCAGCACACTACTCGCTGCAGCCAATGTCAGTTCTCTTAAAACATTATAATGACAGAAAACCAAAGGACTTTATGAAAAGCTCTTTGAGCACCTTCATATGCCATAGAGTCTTGGTCTGGGTGAAGCATTGCTTCCTCCTGCAGATAATATAGCAGTTTAGTAAAACCCAGCAAGTCAAACTCATTACAAAAGTAAAATATTCCTGATTCATCTTAGCCTGTTCTTACCTAAACTGACACATTTGCTCATGAAAAATCACTTGAGATGTCTCTATATTGAGAGGTAGGAACTATTCTTTACACTTTAGCAGTTCTTAAAAGCAAGTAATACTTGAATTTGTCCCTCCTAAGAATGAAGGGGAGGAAGGATCAAGGAAGTGATAACAGTAAGAGCAAGAAAGTATCTAAGGAACTGATAACTATATTTCTTTTAATCAGCTGTTACTGAAAAGGAGCTCATCTTTCTTCACTGTTCTACTCTTAACCAATGGCTGGCTTGCACTTGGTCACTCCTAGGACTCAAGTAGTCCATGTGACCATGGACAGCAAACCCTTGAGCTGCCAGGGAACGTCAGAGCTTGGTTCATGGGGGATGCCATGGAGCACACAGTTTCTGTACCATATCAGAAGTTTTTCTCTAGTCCAAATGACAAGAGTCTCAAATTGCTCCCACAATCATAATTGGTCCCAGAGACACAGAATCTAGCATAGGGCTATGAGGCCCCCTCAGGACAGTTGTCATTGCTGTGTAATCAGCAGGTGTAGCCAGAACAAGTTAAAGGAGAGGGTATAAACCCTTCCAGAAACTCCATTATTAAAAGCATCTATTTAATGTGTGGATACTGAGCAGTTTGGGATGGAGAGGAAGAATTCTCTCCGATTGACACTGGCCAGTCCAAAGCAAAACCAGTGTGGGCATGAAGTTTATATGGGTTTGGGATGTATAAAAGACTTAGAAAACTGAAAGTGATCCAAACTGGCACATAGGTATTTCTTCTGCAATGTTTCTTTACATGATTTTTTCTGGGAAGAGTGCCTCTTATCTTATAAAAGGCCTTCAATAATCCACCCACCATAACAACCCTCTGTAATAGCAAGTGTCCTCTCTATGCCACAGGGACACCATGCTTGAGGCTACCTGTGCCCCACATCTGTAACTTCCTCCTGCCTGTTCAAATCTTCCCTCTCCTTCAAGGCCCAGTTGAAGAACTTCTATATGAAGAAGTTCATGAAACTCTAGATGACTCCAGCCCCAAAGATCTCTCTTATCTCGGAATTCATGTGCCACTAATATCCCACTTTATTACACATCATTTGATACTGTCCTATAATGCCACCCATGGTGTGTCCCCCAATAAAACCATACTCTTCTCAAAGTCAGAAACTGAAACTTTTACTTTGTTGTTTGTCCTCACTGTACCTGGCACAGGCATGGACATATGGTAGACAGTGTAAGAGCAGTTGGATTGTTCAAAAGTTAAAAACCAGCACATAGATTAAAAAGAAACAAAAGCCTAGGGTTTCCCTGGTGGCGCAGAGGTTGAGAGTCCGCCTCCCGATGCAGAGGACACGGGTCCACGTCCTGGAAGATCCCACATGCCGCGGAGTGGCTAGGCCCGTGAGCTATGGCTGTTGAGCCTGCGCATCCGGAGCCTGTGCTCTGCAACAGGAGAGGCCACAACAGAGAGAGGCCCGCGTACCGCAAAGAAAAAAAAAAAAATCCTAGACCAGGTAAATCCCCCTCATCAAAGATGTCCAAATTACATGTAGATCCAAAATTATATTCTTTTTAAAAAAGAAGGCAAATAACAGAGTTTGAGCCATTTGGAATACAGTGAAGGATAAAAAATATTTCAGCAATGACCTCAAATTGCAGAGACAATATAGTTATAGGAAAAAGGGAGGGAATGAAGGAGGGAGGGTAAGATTTTATTCTAAATTGACCTTTATACAGCATTCAGAGGATGCTGAAGGAAAGCTAAAGATGACAGACAGCAAGCTAGGTGCTGCCTTACAGAGTGAAAGAATGACAAGAAAAACAAGCACTAATTGTGAGGGAAGGAGTATGTGAAAGGGCATTACATGAAGGACAGAGAGATAAGAGCCCTGTGTACCAGGCCATGAGAACTACATTCCATTTTGACAGCCTTCTTAGCCAAAAGATGTAGATAAATTAGAAGTTATGCAGAGTGAACAAAACTATCTGAATGACTGGGAAATTCACAAAGCATATTCTATAACATGAAATAGTTATAAAATCTCTCATAATTCATATGGATCACTCTGAATCAAACCATAGTCCTCCCTTTTCTAGAAACATATATAGTGTTTTTAGCATATATGATGTGCCTGGCACTTTACACACACCACCTCTAAACTGCACACCAACATAATGTTAGCAGTGTTACTCTTATTTTACAGCTGAGGATACCAAGGCTCAGAGGATTAAAGTTATTTACCTATTCACCCATTCAACAAGGATTTATTGTTGCCTTACTTTGTTCTAAGAACAGAGTATTAAGTTGGGATCAGGACAGCAACTTCTGCCCTCACAGGAGCTTACATCCTAAAGCTCATTGTCACAGAGCTGGAGAGTCTGGATAAGATTTGGACTCTGATTCTAAACCAATAGTTGTCTCTTTTCTTTTCTACTCTAACAAAGAAAGACTACAAATTGTTTTCTTTTTAGACCTGTCAAAACAACCTAATAACATGGTTATAAAAACTTTTTGTCTCAACAACGCTTTTTGAAAAGACTGTTTAAACTACCAGAGGGAATATGAAGTGTGTGGAAAACTTAGAAAAAAGACTTTTCTTACCTTTTATTTAGATTACAAAAGTGATACACTGAAGCCTTCTATAGTAGACTGAGAATACATAGGGGGCTCCCCTTTCTGTGACAAACAGAAATTGTGGGAAAGGATTATCAAAAAATTATAAAACTCAGCTTGAAAACAAAACAAGAAAAGGAAAACCTGAGATTCCAGAGATAAAGAACCTCAAAGCTAAGTGACTACAGTAAGAGGAGTTCACGGACTATGGCTCCCATGGGTACTGAACCCAGACAAATTCTAGGGGTTAGGGTTTTGAAACCCATGAGAGGTGTCAAACCTAGGAGTGGGGGAGCTAGGTATAAACCCCTGCACCTAGAGCCATAAGAGCTACTTCATCTTCTAAAAGAAGACAACAAAACTTCACCCATAATCTTGAGAAAGGGGCAAAAAAATTTGTCCTCCTGGGTCCAGAGATAAATAAAAATGAGTCAACTGTAAGAAATGGATGGATGCATAGTCCAAAATTAAGCCACATAATGAAGAAAACCCAAGCTGAGAAAGGAATACAAATCTAGCCCTGAACCAGTGAAACTCCCAGAACACTTGCTAAAGCAAACCCAAAATTCCACTACACAGACACTTCCACAACCCATTATAGAGGCAAAAAACCCTACTAGAGATAAATTCACAATAAAAATAAGTCCAATGAGAAAATGAAATACAATGAGGGTGGGTCTGCAAACACATCAATTAGAGCATCAGAGCTAGTAGGACAGTCTGAAAAAGGCTATAAAATAAGCAAAAGAATTAAGGAGATGGAAGAAGGAACAGAACAATAATGAAAGTATAGTTCAGAATTTTTGGAAAGACATATTTTAAAGAGAATTAATGGGGCTTTAGAAATTAAAAAACTTAGTCACTGAAATTGAAAATCCCAGTGCACATTCAGTAAGCAGATTAGACAGATGTAGCTGATGAGAAAAGTAAGTCAACTAGAAGAAAGAACTAAAGAAATACTCCTAATACCGTAGAGAAAAAAAAGAGATGGACATTATTAAATAGTTATCAGAATACATGAAGAATAGAATAAGATTAAACATCTATGTGATGTCAGTTCTAGAAGTAGACACTGAAAAAAGGGAGAGAAGTTTAGTCAACAAAAATGGATGAAAATTGTCCCCAAGTTTAATAAGACACGGGTTCTTACTTTGAACAGCACACAGATTCATCAGAAGAATACAGAAATATTCATTCCAGCAACATTATAGTGAAGGTATAAAATATTGAAGGAAAAAATATTAAAAACTAAAAAAGAAAAATAAGTCACAAATCACCTACAAAGCAATGGCAATCAGAAAACATATTTTATACTAGCATCAATATATGCCAGCATTTTATCCCCAAATGGCTGGGGGAATCTATCAATCTAAAATTTTATACCTAGATAATCTGTCATAATGTTGTTCAACATGGAATATGGTAGTCACTAGTCAAATGTGGTTACTGAGCACTTGCAATGTAGTTAGCCCAAACTGAGGTGGGCGGTAAGTGTAAAATAAACTCGGGGGGTGGGGGAACCTTCAAGATAGCAGAGAAGTAAGACATGGAGATCACCTTCCTCCCCACAAATTCATCAAAAATACATCCACATGTGGAACAACTCCTACAGAACACCTACTGAATGCTGGCAGAAGACCTCAGACTTCCCAAAAGGCAAGAAACTCCCCACCTACCTGGATAGAGCAAAAGAAAAAACAGAGACAAAAGAATAGGGATGGGACCTGCACCTCTGGGAGGGAGCTGTGAAGGAGGAAAAGTTTCCACACACTAGGAAAACACTTTCACTGGTGTAGATGGGGAGTGGGGAGGGGGAAGCTTCGGAGCCATGGAAGGAAAGCTCAGCAACAGGGCTGCGGAGGGCAAAGCAGAGAGATTCCCACACAGAGGATTGGTGCCAACCAGCACTCACCAGCCCGAGAGGCTTGTCTGCTCACCTGCCAGGGCAGGTGGGACTGGGATCTGAGGCTCGGGCTTTGGAGGTCAGATCCCAAGGAGAGGACTGAGGTTGGTTGAGTGAACACAGTCTGAAGGGGGCTAGTGCACCACAGATAGCCGGGAGGGAGTCCAGGAAAAATTCTGGAGCTGCCTAAGAGTCAAGAGACCACTCTTTCGGGGTGCACGAGGAGAGGGAATTCAGAGCACTAACTAAAAGAGCTCCAGAGATGGGTGCAAGCCGCAGCTATCAACACGGACCCCAGAGACGAGCATGAAAGGCTAAGGCTGCTGCTGCAGCCACCAAGAAGCCTGTGTGCAAGTTCAGATCACTATCCACACCTCCACTCCTGGGAGCCTGTGCAGCCTGCCACTGCCAGGATCCCGTGATCCAGGGACAACTTCCCTGAGAGAACATATGGTGTGCCTCAGGCTGGTGCAACATCACCCTGGCCTCTGCCGCTGCAGGCTTGCCTGCATTCCATACCCCTTCCCTACCCCAGTCTGAGTGAGCCAGAGCCCCCTAATCAGCTGCTCCTTTAACCCCTTCCTTTCTGAGAGAACAGATGCCAGAGGGAAACCTGCATGCAGAGGTGGGACAAATCTAAAGCTGAACCTCAAGAGATGTGTGAACAAAGAGAAAAAAGGGAAAGTTCTCTGTGCAGCCTCCAGAGCAACGGATTCACCTCCACAATCAACATGATGTACCCTGCATCTCTGGAATATTTGAAAAGACAAGGAATCATCACAAAATTGAGGCGGTGGACTTTGGGAGCAACTGTAGACTTGGGGTTTGCTTTCTGCATCTAATTTTTTTCTGGTTTTATGATTATCATAGTTTAGTATTTAGAGCTTATTATCATTGGTAGATTTATTTATTGATTTGGTTGCTGCTCTCTTCCTTTTTTATATATATAGGTTTTTTTCCCCTTTTTCTCTTTTTGTGAGAGTGTATGTGGATGATCCTTTGTGTGATTTTGTCTGTATAGCTTTGCTTTTACCATTTTTCCTAGGGTTCTGTCTGTCCGGGCTTTTTTTATCTTTTTTTTTTTTAGTATAGTTTTTAGCACGCATTATCATTGGTGGATGTGTTTATTGGTTTGGTTGCTCTCTTCTTTCATTTTTAATTACTTTTTTATTTTAATATTTATTTTTTATATTAATAACAAACATTATTTATATTATTTTCTCTTTCTTTTTTTTTTTCCTCTCCCTTTTCTACTGAGCCATATGGCTAACAGGGTCTTGGTGCTATGGCTGGGTGTCAGGCCTGAGCCTCTGAGGTGGGAGAGATGAAGTTATGACACTGGTCCACCAGACACCTCCAAGACATATGTAATATCAATTGGCAAGAGCTCTCCCAGAGATCTCCATCTCAATGCTAAGACCCAGTTATACTCAATCACCAGCAAGCTCCAGTGCTGGATACCCCATGCCAAACAACTAGCAAGACAGGAACACAACCCCACCCATTAGCAGAGAAGCTGTTTAAAATCATAATAAGTTCACAGACACCACAAAACACACCACTAGATGTGGTTCTGCCCACCAGAAAGACAAGATCTAGCCTCATCCACCAGAACACAGGCACAAGTCCCTTCCACCAGGAAGCCTAAACAACCCACTGAACCAAACTTTCCCACTGGGGGCAGACACCAAAAACAATGGGAACTATGAACAGGCAGCCTGCAAAAAGGAGACCCCAAACACAGGAAGTTAAGCAAAATGAAAAGACAGAGAAATACACAGCAGATGAAGGAGCAAGGTAAAAACCCACCAGACCAAACAAATGAGGAAACAGGCAGTCTACCTGAAAAAGAATTCAGACTAATGATAGTAAAGACGATCCAAAATCTTGGAAATAGAATGGAGAAAATACAAGAAAGGTTTAACAAGGACCTAGAAGAACTAAAGAGCAAACAAACAATGATGAACCACACAATAAATGAAATTAAAAATTTTCTACAAGGAATCAATAGCAGAATAACTGAGGTAGAAGAATAGATAAGTGACCTGGAAGATAAAAGAGTGGAAGTAACTACTGCAGAGCAGAATAAAGAAAAAAGAATGAAAAGAATTGAGGGCAGTCTCAGAGACCTCTGGAACAAAATTAAATGCACCAACATCCGAATTATAGGGGTTCCAGAAGAATAAGAGAAAAACAAAGGATTGAGAAAATATTTGAAGAGATTATATAGTTGAAAACTTCCCTACTATGGGAAAGGAAATAGTTAATCAAGTCAAGGAAGCACAGAGAGTCTCATACAGGATAAATACAAAGAGAAACATGTCAAGACACTTATTAATCACACTATCAAAAATTAAATACAAAGAAAAAATATTAAAAGAAACAAGGGAAAAACAACAAATAACATTCAAAAGAATCCCCATAAGGTTAACAGCTGATCTTTCAGTAGAAACTCTGCAAGCCAGAAGGGAGTGGCAGGACATATTGAAAGTGATGAAAAGGAAAAATCTACAACCAATATTACTCTACCCAGCAAGGATCTCATTCAGATTCGACGGAGAAATTAAAACCTTTACAGCCAAGCAAAAGCTAAGAAAATTCAGCACCACCAAACCAGCTTTACAACAAATGCTAAAGGAGCTTCTCTAGGCAGGAAACACAACAGAAGGAAAAGACCTACAATAACAAACCCCAAACAATTAAGAAAATTAGGAACTGACATATTGGTAACTACCTTAAACATACGTGGATTAAATGCTCCAAACAAAAGACAGAGACTGGCTGAATGGATACCAAAAAAAGACCCATATATACGTTGTCTACAAGAGACCCACTTCAGACGTAGGGACACATACAGACTGAAAGTAAGGGGATGGAAAAAGATATTCCATGCAAATGGAAAGCAAAAGAAAGCTGGAGTAGCCATTCTCATATCAGAAAAAAGAGACTTTAAAACAGAGACTATTACAAGAGACAAAGAAAGACACTACATAATGATCAAGGGATCAATCTAAGAAGAAGATATAATAATTGTAAATATTTAACCAACCAACATAGGAGCACCTCAATAAATAAGGCAATTGCTAACAGCCATAAAAGGGGAAACTGATAGAAACACAATCATAGTAGTGGAATTTAACACCCTATTTTCACCAATGGACAGATCATCCAAAATGAAAATATATAAGGAAACACAAGCTTTAAACGATACATTAAAAAAGGTGCACTTAATTGATATTTATAGGACATTCCATCCAAAACAACAGAATACACTTTCTTCTCAAGTGCTCATGGAACATTCTCCAGGATAGAGCATATCTTGGGTCACAAATCAAGCCTTGGTAAATTTAAGTAAACTGAAATTGTATCAAGTATCATTTCCAACCACAACGCTATAAGACTAGATATGAATTATAGGAAAAATCTGTAAAAAATACAAACACATGGAGGCTAAAAATACACTATTTAATAATCAAGAGATCACTGAAAATATCAAAGAGGAAATCAAAAAAATACCTAGAAAAAAATGACAATGAAAGCACGACCCAAAATCTGTGGGATGCATCAAAAACAGTTCTAAGAGAGAAGATTATAGCAATACAATCCTATCTCAAGGAACAAGAAACATGTCAAATAAACAACCCAACCTTACACCTAAAGCAATTAGAGAAAGAAGAACAAAAAAATCCCAAAGTTAGCAGAAGGAAAAAAATCATAAAGATCAGATCAGAAATAAATGAAAAAGAATTGAAGTAAACGATAACAAAAATCAATAAAAATAAAAGCTGGTTCTTTGAGCAGATAAACAAACTGAGAAAACATTAGACAGACTCATCAAGAAAAAGAGGGAGAACACTCAAATCAATATAATTAGAAATGAAAAAGGAGAAGTAACAACTGACACTGCAGAAATACAAAGAATCATGAGAAATTACTACAAACAATTACTATAAACATTACATAACTATATGCCAATAAAATGGACAACCTGGAAGAAATGGATGAATTCTTAGAAAGCACAACCTTCTGAGAGTGATCCAAAAAGAAATAGAAAATATAAACAGACCAATCACAGGCACTGAAATTGAGACTGTGATTAAAAATCTTCCAACAAACAAAAGCCCAGGGACAGATGGCTTCACAGGCGAATTCTATCAATCATTCAGAGAAGAGCTAACACCTAACCTTCTGAAACTCTTCCAAAATAGAGCAGAGGGAGGAACACTCCCAAACTCATTCTATGAGGGCACCATCACCCTGATACCAAAACCAGACAATGATGTCACAAAAAAAGAAAACAAGTCAATATCACTGATGAACATAGATGTGAGAATCCTGAACAAAATATTAACAAACATAACCCAACAGTACATTAATAAGATCATACACCATGATCAAGCGAGGTTTATCCCAGGAATGCAAGGATTCTTCAAAATACACAAATAAATGTGATAAATGATATTAACAAATTGAAGGATAAAAACCATATGATCATCTCAATAGATGCAGAGAAAGCTTTTGACAAAATTCAACACCCATTTATGATTTTAAAAAATCCCTCCAGAAAGTAGGTATAGAAGGAACATACCTCAACATAATAAAGGCCATATGTGACAAACTAACAGCCAACATCATCCTCAATGGTGAAAAACTGAAACCATTTCTACTAAGATTAGGAAAAAGACAAGGTTGCCCACACTCACCACTATTATTCAACATAGTTTTGGAAGCTTTAGCCACAGAAATCAGAGAAGAAAAAGAAATAAAAGGAATCCAAATTAGAAAAGAAGAAGTAAAGCTGTCACTGTTTACAGATGACATGATACTATACATAGAGAATCCTAAAGATGCTACCAGAAAACTACTAGAGCTAATCAATGAATTTGGTAAAGTAGCAGGATACAAATTTAATGCACAGAAATCTCTTGCATTCCTATACACTAATGATGAAAAATCTGAAAGTGAAATCAAGAAAACACTCCCATTTACCATTGCAACAAAAAGAATAAAATATCAAGGAATAAAGCTACATAAGGAGACAAAAGACCTGTATGCATAAAATTATAAGACACTGATGAAAGAAATCAAAGATGATACAAATAGATGGAGAGATATACCGTGTTTTTGATTGGAAGAATCAACATTGTGAAAATGATTCTACTACCCAAAGCAATCTACATATTCAATGCAATCCCTATCAAACTACCACTGGCATTTTTCACAGAACTAGACCAAAATATTTCACAATTTGTATGGAAACACAAAAGACCCTGAATAGCCAAAGCAAGAAAGGACAGCCTCTTCAATAAGTGGTGCTGGGAAAACTGGACAGGTACATGTAAAAGTATGAGATTAGATCACTCCCTAACACCATACACAAAAATAAGCTCAAAATGGATTAAAGACCTAAATGTAAGGCCAGAAAGTATCAAACTCTTAGAGGAAAACATAGGCAGAACACTCTATGACACAAATCACAGCAAGATCCTTTTTGACCCACCTACTAGAGAAATGGAAATAAAAACAAAAATAAACAAATGGGACCTAATGAAACTTCAAAGCCTTTGCACAGCAAAGGAAACCATAAACAAGGTGAAAAGACAACCCTCAGAATGGGAGAAAATATTTGCAAATGAAGCAACTGACAAAGGATTCACCTCCAAAATTTATAAGCAGCTCATGCAGCTCAATAACAAAAAAACAAACAACCCAATCCAAAAATGGGCAGAAGACCTAAATAGACATTTCTCCAAAGAAGATATACAGACTGCCAACAAACACATGAAAGAATGCTCAACTTCATTAATCATTAGAGAAATGCAAATCAAAACTACAATGAGATATCATCTCACACCAGTCAGAATGGCCATCATCAAAAAATCTAGAAACAATAAATGCTGGAGAGGGTGTGGAGAAAAGGCAACCCTCTTACACTGTTGGTAGGAATGTAAATTGATACAGCCACTGTGGAGAACAGTATGAAAGTTCCGTAAAAAACTACAAATAGAACTACCATGTGTCCCCGCAATCCCACTACTGAGCATATACCCTGAGAAAACCATAATTCAAAGAGTCATGTACGAAAATGTTCATTGCAGCTCTATTTACAATAGCCCAGAGATGGAAACAACCTAAGTGTCCATCATTGGATGAATGAGTAAAGAAGATGTGGCACATATATACAATGGAATATTACTCAGCCATAAAAAGAAACGAAATTGAGCTACTTGTAATGAGGTGGATAGACCTAGAGTCTGACATACAGAGTGAAGTAAGTCAGAAAGAGAGAGACAGGTACCGTATGCTAACACATATATATGGAATTTAAGAAAAAAAATGTCATGAAGAACCTACAGGTAAGACAGGAATAAAGACACAGACCTACTAGAGAATGGACTTGAGGATATGTGGAGGGGGAAGGGTAAGCTGTGACCAAGCGAGATAGAGGCATGGACGTATATACACTACCAAACGTAAGGTAGATAGCTAGTGGCAGGCAGCTGCATAGCACAGGGAGATCAGCTCTGTGCTTTGTGACAGCCTGGAGGGGTGGGATAGGGAGGGTGGGAGGGAGGGAGACGCAAGAGGGAAGAGATATGGGAAGATATGTATATGTATAATTGATTCACTTTGTTATAAAGCAGAAATTAAGACACCATTGTAAAGCAATTATACTCTAATAAAGATGTGAAAAAAAATAATCAAAATTTAAAAAAATTAAAAATAAATAAAAAATTTAAAAAAGGAAGTGGAAACTCTGAAGTCCATGCTTAATATAGAATCGAATTTTGAGCTAGACCATTCCTCTGATCCAACTCTCTCATGTTAGAAGGCCCAGGAATGCTGAGTGACTGGCCCAACATCACACAGCAAGGTAGGAGCAAAGATGAAACAAGAACCAAAGCATGGCAAGTAGAGTAATTAAGAGTAGACCAACCTTGGATGTGTTCAAGGTATAGACTTGATTTTTCAAATAGTTGCCAAACCTGCTTTGAGCTAATTGGCACAGAGGTACTGTAGAAACACCTGGATTCTATGAAAAGAGGAGCAAGGATTTTACATTGCAAGTTCAAGGGCAAATATCCACATTTGCCAGCCCATGCTGAGTCTCAAGAGACTCCAAGATCGCACTTCACCTCTATGCTGACAGCTACAGAGACTGCCTGTACTCAGAGTGCAGTCACACTGGGAGCCTCTCAGAGTATTTTATCCTTAATTTAAATCCTATTGATTATTCAGCATGTTCAAGAGTTTAACCAGTCATCAAAGTTTAAACCGCCTCGGTTCTGCATACAGCAAGGCAGGAAATTAGCTCCTCAGCCCTGAATCCAAGTGGAAATAAAGATGGACTGGTGAGAAACTGACCCTACTTTTGTACATATGACTCCACCTAAAGCTCTGCTGAGAGGAGGGCAGAGGGCACACACCTCCAATAACCCCAAAGCAGACACTGGCATCCCTCGATGCCCAGAGACAGCAAGTTCTTCCGGGGGGCACACGTGTTGCTGGATGGATGGAAGAAACCTCCTGCCCCCTGTTCTTCCCACACTGCAGTACTTATCTTTAATATCCCATGCAGAAAAAAGTGCAGCAAGGAGAGCCCCAATTTTTGAGCCATCGTGTAGCAAGCACCTTAGAGGATGAAGGTTTTCCTGGCTCAAAGCCTGTGACAGGAGCTGTTTTAAAGTAGACTCACCCTTGAAGCCTTCTATCACCGAGTGAGAGAAGATCATTTAATGGATCATGCCCTTCACAATGATGAAACGGTGAATGCTTTTTGCCAAGCGTCAGCCTCCCAGACAGTTAAGTAGTTTATATGTACACACATATTAGAGTATGGAAACATTGCAGGAAATGGAAAGGGCTGGGAGGATAAAAACCACATCAGCAAGACCCTCACAGAATACAAAGTTTATGTGTCTTCTCAAAAATCTGTCTTCCTGAATAAGTCTCTTCCTAAATCAGGATTAGGCCCCCACCCACCATGACCACCTCTTTTCCCTACTCAGCCCTACACAGTGCCCAGCAGAGCCATCAGAGGCTGTTTTGCTAGGTGTTGGATTAGGGCAAACGGTACAAGACAGAGTCAACACTCAATGGCTTTTTGCCAATTGACTGAGATTAAATTACATCAGGCACCCCTGGAATTGATGGAGATGTCTACAATTATCTGTCTAAGCAGGTCCCCACTCTGCTCCAGCCACTTCTCCTGAGGGAGAGGCAACCCCATGGAGGTCTCCTCCTTCAATCCATTCATAAGATGTGTTTCAGATTATTCCTTCCTTGAGAATTTTGTCTGTTCACATGTGTTTCATCTTTACTTGATTTTCTAAGCATTGGCTGTGGCATCTCAACCTAATAGCTGGATCCGCTGAGTGAGTAAAAGCATCACAAGAGTCTCCATCCCCTCTGTCACTGTGTTGAAAATAGGGAAGCTAAACATAGAATGACCTTTACTTTTGTGTATATAATTTTATTTCCTCCTATTTAAAGGAAGAGTGGTTCATTATGAAGTACTTAGAAAATATAGAAAAGTAGAAAGAAAATTCTGCAAATCCATCATAACTCTACCAAAATAAAATTATTGACTAACCCCTCCTTTAGTCTTTATTATACACATTTACATATACATAGAAAACTAAGAGTTACATTTATTGAGTACTTTGGTAAGGGTTCAGACACGTTATTTCATTGAATTCTCACTGTAATTCTAGGTAGTAAGTACAACTATCACCATCTGTGATTATACTGTATATGAAATTTTGTTGGAATTTTTTTGCTTTTAACATTAAAAATAAGCATTTTCCACTTTTCTAAAATTTTTATGGCTTTTTTTCTTTTGAGTTTTTGTGGTATTATATTTAGTCATCTTGGCTGGTTTAATCACGTTATTGTTGTTTATTTTTTGGCCGTGCCACGCAGCATGTGGGATCTTAGTTCCCTGACCAGGAATTGAACCCACACCCCCTGCAATGGAAGTGCAGAGTCTTAACCACTGGGATGCCAGGGAAGTCCCCTGTGGCTATCATTTTTAATGATTTTATATTTTTACTTTAGACGTACTTTACGATGTTTTTATTAAAGATTTAAATTGTTTTCAATTTGTTGTTTTATAAATAACACTATGATGAACATCTTCATGCCTGTTTTCTGTATTTAACATTATTTCTTTAAGATAGTTTCTCAGAAATGGAACAACTAGGTCAAATGGGTATAAATATTTTTAAAAGGTTTATTCAGTTATTTGCAGAACAGATCCCTGTGATTTAGAGCAATTTTATGTAATTTAAAGAATGTGATAAATGTCATTATCAGAAGTTACTAATTATATTATCCTGCTAAGAGCGAAACAGCACTTGAAGCAACCTTAAAACTGTAACATTTCACCCCAAACTTTCATGCAAAACCAAAAATGCTACTTAATATAAATCAGTAAAAGCTTTTTAAAAGTGTGCTAGTGTAATACAAGCTGTTTGTGGGTAGTTTGGTAAATAAAAGCATAAAGCATCTAAAATTTAGCCATAGTCACAGTAGTACCCAGAGATTGTCAAATTTAAGATTTCAGTGGGTTTCTTTCCATTCCTTAGTAGGGAGGTTAGATAAATAGATAATAGTGTGTAATCCATTTTTTATACTTTTTTTTTTTTTACTGGATACAATACAATATAAACCTCCTAAAGGATCTTGATGCTTCTACTCACGTGATTCCCAGGGGTGTTATACAAATGAACACACTCCACAGTTTTGGGGGAGTGCAACTGCAGGCTGCCCAGCAGCTAGAGAACAGACTGTTCTCCATGGTTTGATTAGGGAGGGGATGACATAGAGTCAATCCCTTGCTACTAAAGCCCAGATCCCAGCGAGAAGAAGGTTCTCTGGCCTCTATCACTGTTGTGTCAGACCGGATGCCTGAGCATTCATGCTTGTATTAAACAAAATGCCCATCAGCTCTCTGCTGACCTGGGGAAGGTGACAGATTTCAAGAAAATGAAACTTTGACCAGGGACGGACTCCTCTTAGCTGAGCAGCGGGAACTTTGATGACTAATTTGTCAAGCCCACCAAGATAGAGTACGTGCTGCTAAAGGCATTTTTAGAAGTCTAATCTAGCTGGGGGAGGGTGGTGTTGAATCTAGTTTTGTACTTAGATTCAGCGACAAACAGTTTAACCTATCGAAAGCACCTCCTGACCTCAGCTAAGGGGAGAGGACGCCCCATTGATTGCCGGGCACTCCTTCACCCCCAGGACTGTTGGTCACGGCTTGCCGAAAGCATGCTGCTCCTGCTTCTCCAGAGCCTCTGCTCACGGTTCTCAGCTGTCATCTCCATTTCAGAATGAGGAGACGCTGAGACTCAGAGGAGATTCATCTGTGCCTGGTCTCTGCAGTTCATGGTACTTAGGAGCAAGCAGGCTGCAGTAGGGGGGCGCTGACAAGGACCAAGACAAAAACAAGCTTTTCAACTGTAAAAGAACAGTGACTACCCAACTGGGCTCTCTAGAGTTTGTCGTCGTTGGTGCAGCTCTCGTACAGACCCACCCCAGTTAAGAATTCTTGAAATTAGAGCAGGAAGAGACCTTGGAAATAATGTGGGTGAGAAATTACAAACTGCTGCCCTTCACAGATGGAGTGCCAGCAACTGATATCATCCCCAGAAGTGGATTTAAAACATTTAAATTTGTTGCCAAAATGTAAAGTTCAGGCGGTTTCATGTCAAAGTCCGTGTTTCTGGCTTACCTTGAACAATTGAGACATCTTCCAGCAGCGAGCTTCTTTCTTGCTTGAAAGCATGAGCTGCACTCCTTCGGGGGTGTGTAGTCTCCAGTTTGCCACATCACCCCCTTTCCCTACTACATCACATGCTTCTTACCTAGCAACACCCAGATTTCCTAAGACCTCTTTTGCAGATAAGCACATTGACCTCTGGAGACTCTTATGACCTGCCCAACGTCAGACAACTTATTTCCTTGCTCTTGGCCACAGGCATGCATCAGCCACAACTACATACTGCTTACGAGGTCTCTGCAAAATGGCTTCAGGGTCTTTTATAAACTTCTAGGACCTCCTCCCTTCCTTTTAAAGCCCAGGTGATCTCTTTCTTCATTTCTGAATTAAAGTCCTTCTTTTATCAGTAAAGTGAGTAGGGTGGGGATGGGGGAAGATAGAGCTTTTCAATAGAAAACCCCTGTTCAGTGACTCTCAATGCTGGGAAGTATTTGTGGTCTCTCTAACCTCAGCTGCACATTATAATCAGATGCCCTGGCCTCACCCCAGACCAACTAAGTCAGACGCTCTGGATCCAGGTGTTGGTAATTTGTAAGCTCCTCAGATGATTCCAATGTGTCATCATGATCTCTGCTCACTACCTGAGGTTGTGAACCCAGCTTCCCTGCTGAGGGCTCATGAGCCCTCCTGGGTAATTTACATCAGTTTGAAGCGTTCTGGAAAATGAGGAGGATAGATTAGGTTTATGATTTCCAACTTGGGATGCTTTGTCCCTTGAAATCCACCAGGGGAATTATGAGGTCATCGAGCTACTTTCTGATAGAGATTGCACACTTACCCATGTTAAGGCATATTTACACATGTTAATAAAGATGTTAAGTTTCTTTGCTTCTGCTTGGAATTACATTTACTTGTGTGGTGATTCTACTTGTAAAATATGGGGTTTCTGGGGGGGAGGGGAAAATGTTGGTGATTAAAAACTGAGAGAAGGAGGAAGGGAAGAAGGAAGGAAGCGGGGGAGGGAAGGAGGAAGATATTTAGAGAAAGAGAGAAAGGGAAAGAGAGAACAGTCTGGCACTCTGTGGTTTGATGATTACACCTGGAAAGAGAAAAATGACTTCTGAGGGAGTGCATAGTCTTTGAACATCCCTCTACCTTAAAAGAATTATATTCTAACACAATTCTTTTTAAACAGAACTTCCTTCCTAGCCCCCTTCTTTGTGGAATGTTCTAATACCTGGACGCCAACACCCCTGAAAAAGATTGGCCCTTAATTCAGGGACCCCAACCCAGGAGGCCTGTTTTACCTTAATGAGCCCAGCAGTTTGACAGCCAGAACCAGGCAAGGCAACAGGTACAAAGACAATGTTGTTGGGATACATGTCAGTGGGCAGTGACAAAAAAATAAAACATTTTGCTACATGACAGATAAGTGCTCCTTGATGATCTGCCTGCTTTTATTTTTTCGAAGTCTTCTTCCTGCTTTATTCTCACCCAGCCATTAAGTTATTCTAGCCAACATGACCATTTCCTCAATAAATATTTTCTTTGCCTAAAACTAGGAGGAATTTCATCAAGGAAGCAGAGGATGTGTTCATTAGGCTGGTTTTTCTCTTTGCTGCATCTCCTGGGGAATTGCCCCCTTGAGTTTCACTCTTGTGAATGAAAGCAGATCTGGTGACAATTGCTAGGCAACGTGTCATCATAAATATTTCATCAGTGAAAGAGTCTGTCTCAGAGAAGCCATCCTTCATCTGTTCTGATACTTCAGCTCTCCTTTATAAAAAGAATAGAAAAAAAATAATAGAACTCCATGACCCCTACATTCCCTGATATCCATGATGAGAAACTGATGACAAAGGAATCAAGTAGAAAATTCTTAAAATCCAGGCAATGGCAATCATTAGAAAATATAATTCAAAAAAAAAATCCCATTCACAATATTGTCTTAGTCAGCTTGGGCTGCTATTAGAAAAATGTCATAGACTGGGTGGCCTAAACAACAGACATTTATTTCTCACAGTTCTAGAAGCTAGAAGTCCAAGATCAAGGTTCTGGCAGATTCTGATCTTGGTGAGGGCCCTCTTTCTGACCTTAAGTTGATTACCTTCAATGAGATATCACCTCACACAAGTCAGAATGGCCATCATCAAAAAATCTACAGACAATAAATGCTGGAGAGGATGTGGAGAAAAGGGAACCCTCCTACACTGTTGTTGGGAATATAAATTGGTACAGCCTCTATGGAGGACAGTATGGAGGTTCCCTTAAAAATTAAAAATAGAGCTATCATGTGATCCAGCAATCCCACTCTTGGGCACATACCCAGAGAAAAGCATGGTTCGAAAGGATACATGCACCGCAATGTTCATTGCACTGTTTACAATAGCCAGGACATGGAAACAAGCTAGATGTCCATCAACAGATGAATGGATAAAGAAACTGTGGTACATGTATGCAATGGAATATTACTCAGCCATTAAAAAGAATGAAATAATACCATTTGCAGAGACATGGTTGGATCTAGAGATTGTCATACTAAATGAAGTAGGTCAGACAGAGAAAGACACATATCATATGAGATGGTTTATATGCAGAATCTAAAAAAATGATACAAATGAACTTATTTACAAAACAGAAACAGACTCACAGACTTAGAGAATGAATTTATGGTTACCAGGGGGAAGGGTAAGGGGGAGGGATAGACTGGAACTTTGAGATTGACATGTACACACTGTTATATTTAAAATAGATAATTAACAAGGACCTATTGAAAATAAATAAATAAAAAGATGATTGCCTCCCTGCTGCATCCTCACATGGTGAGAAAGGAAGCACTGATGTTTCTCCTTATAAGGACACTAATCCCATCATGGGGGCTCCACCCTCATGACCTCATCTAAACCTAATCACCCCAAAAGTCTCACTTCTTAATACCATCACACTGAGGGTTAGGGTTTCAACATATGAATTGGGGGGGGGGACACAAACATTCATTCTATAACAAGTATCAACTAAAAAATTGTAAATTATGCTCATCAAACATTTGCAGTGAAACACTGGCACATTATTACAAAGAAAATAAAGGATTCGATGGTGACTGAACACTATAATTACAACTATTTCTTTTCAAAAAAATACCAAAACATAATGGTGACAAAAATCTAGAACATAACCAAAATATCAAGAGACGTTTTCTTAGGGGATTTGAACTATGGGTGTAGTAGACAGAATTCTAAGGTGGCCTTCCCAAGATTCCCACCTTCTCAAGTGTATGCTGTATAATCCTTCACTTGAGTGTGGGCAGGACCTAAAAACATGATGGAATATCACTCCTATAGTTATGTTATGTTATATGGCAAAAAGGGATTTTTCAGATATAAATAAGATTCCTAGTCGATTGAATTAAAAGGAAGATTATCCTGGGTGGACCTGACCTAATCAGGTGAAAGAAAGGCTATGAACTGCCTATGGGGACCATGTGGCAAGGAACTGTGAGTGACCTCTAGGAGCTGAGAGTAATCCCCAGCTGACACTTAACAAGAAAATAGGGACTTCAATTCTACAAGGAACTGAATTCAGCAACAACCTTGAATGAGCTTGGAAGATGACCCCAAACTCCAAACGAGAACCAGAGCATAGCCAACACCTTGATAGTGCCCCCTGAGACCCTGAACCAAGACCCAGGTAAGCTATGCCCAGACTCAACCCACAGAAACTATGAGATAATACGTTTGTGTTGTTTTATGATGCTTGTGGTATTTTATTATGCAGCAATAGAAAACTAATATGGGGGGGTGATTGTCCTTTTCTGTATTTCTTGTATAACAAACTGAGTACAAAGTTGAAGACTCCATTTGAAACACAGAATTTTTAAAGACTAAGTACATCATCATTGGCATCCTGAGCAGATAAAGTTTCCCCCTAATTTCCTGGCCCTTGGGCCACTTTCACAAACTTCCTTTCTGATCCTCACTAAGTGAGAGAGTTTCATCATGGCACTAACTCAGAATCTATTTTTTTAGAAGTATGCCTTGTAAATGCACCTTACTCTGGGATAAACTTCCTAAGGAAATAATTAGAAAAGATCATAAGAATGGATATAAAGAGATGTCCATCACTATCTTGCTTATGAAGATAAAATTCAAAACATACAAAGGGTCTAGTAATCGGAGACTGATTAACCAAAGTATGTTTCATTCATTCAATGGAATACTATGCACCCATTTTAAAGATTATATACCTCAGTGTTATTAATATAATGTTTCTGATATAGGGTCATGAGTAAAAAAAAAACAGGTTACAAGACCTTATGTTTAACAGAATCTCAATTTGTTAAAAAAAAGAGATAGATATGTGTATTGATACACATATGGATCTAGAGATAGAGATAGATTAAAAGGTACCTGAAAGGAGGTACATCAAGGTGAAAAGAGTAGTTATCTCTAGAGGTTGTTATATGGTATTTTTCTTTTTGTTCATTTGGACATTCTAATTTTTCTTCAATGAAAATAGATTTCTGTTCAATTTTTCAAATGCAAAGAAAAAATTAACTGTTCAATAGATTAAAAATGTAGAAGATACATGAGACAGCTCATTATAAGAAAGATTTCCATTTCTATTTAATAGTTGATACCTTTGGCTTTCATTAAGTTTTGTTAATATTCCTGTTTGTCCTCATGTTTACAGTAACAGTTATGTCTATTGATGGATTCTAAGAAAGATTTGGTCTCCATAATACTCAAATAATTCTGCTTTTTAGCATTAATGGCGTATTTTCCAGATGCAAATCTTGGAAGTCAGTACTCAGTTATGCTTGTTGTTGTGGTTTCAAAACATACAAAAAGCACTGGGAATGCCACATCCATGATATTTACCGATGCTTCCATTATGAAACTCCCAGTAGAAGACAGTCTTACAGAGAAAATAAACCCTTTCAATCATCTTCCATTCACCTTAAACTGTAGTGCGGGTAATAATCTCACTTTTTCAGGTTCAGAGTTCTCATGTTCTCTGCCAAAGCCATCAAAACAAAAGCCACTTAAAGGCATGGGATTGCACTTCAAGATGGCAGAGGAGTAAGACATGGAGATCACCTTCCTCCCCACAAATACATCAAAAATACATCTACATATGGAACAACTCCTACAGAACACCTACTGAACTCTAGCAGAAGACCTCAGACTTCCCAGAAGGCAAGAAACTCCCCCACCTACGTGGGTAGGGCAAAAGAAAAAAGAAAAAACAGAGACAAAAGAATAGAGACGGGACCTGTACCTCTGAGAGGGAGCTGTGAAGGAGGAAAAGTTTCCACACACTAGGAAGCCCCTTCACTGGTGGGAAAAGGGGGTGGGCTGGGGAGAAGCTTTAGAGCCATGTAGGAGAGCACAGCAACAGGGGTGCAGAAGGCAAAGTGGAGAGATTCCCGCACAGAGGATCAGTGCCGACCAGCACTCACCAGCCTGAGAGGCTTGTCTGCTCACCCGCCAGGGCAGGTGGGGCTGAGAGATGAGGCTCGGGCTTTGGACGTCAGATCCCAGGGAGAGGACTGGGGTTGGCTGCATGAACACAGCCTGAAGGGGGCTGGTGCACCACAGCTAGCTGGGAGGGAGTCTGGGAAAAGTCTGGACCTGTGTAAGAGGCAAGAGACTATTGTTTCGGGGTGCGTGAGGAGTGGGGATTCAGAGCACCACCTAAACAAGCTCCAGAGATGAGCATGAGCCACAGCTATCAGCACAGACACCAGAGACGGGCATCAAATGTTAATTCTGCTGCTGAAGCCACCAAGAAGCCTGTGTGCAAGCACAGGTCATTATCTACACCTCCCCTACCAGGAGACTGTGCAGCCTGCCACTGCCAGGATCCCATGATCCAGGGACAACTTCCCCGGGAGAACACACAGCGTGCCTCAGGCTGGTGCAAAATCACGCCAGCCTCTGCCGCTGCAGGCTCAGCCCGCATTCTGCACCCCTCCCTCCCCCAGGCCTGAGTGAGCCAGAGCCCCCTACTCAGCTTCTCCTTTAACCCTCTCCTGTCTGGGCAAAGAACAGATGCCAGAGGGCAACCTACATGCAGAGGTGGGGTCAAATCCAAAGGTGAACCCAGAGAGCTGTGCGAACAAAGAAGAGGAAGGGAAATTTCTCCATGCAGCCTCAGAAGCAGTGGATTAAATCTCCACAATCAACTTGATGTACCCTGCATCTGTGGACTATCTGAATAAACAATGAATCATTCCAAAATACAGGCAATGGACTTTGGGAGCAACTGTAGACTTGGGGTTTACTGTATGCAACTGACTAGTTTCTTATTTTTATGTTTATCTTAGTATAGTTTTTAATGCTTGTTATCATTGGTAGATTTGTTTATTGGTTTGGTTGCTGTCTTCTTTTTTTTCTTACTTTTAAATATTTTTATTTTAATAATGTTTCTTTTAATTTATTTTAATTTATTTCTTTTTTTTTCTACCTTTTCTTCTGAGCTGTGTGGCTGACAGGGTCCTGGTGCTCTGGTGGGGTGTCAGGCCTGAGCCTCCGAAGTGGGAGAGCTGAGTTCAGGACATTGGACCACCAGAGACCTCCCGGCACCACATAATATTAATCGGCAAGAGCTCTCCGAAACATCTCCATCTAAATGCTAAGACCCAGCTGCACGCAATGACCAGCAAGCTCCAGTGCTGGACACCTCATGCCAAACAACTAGCAAGACAGAAACACAATGCCACCCATTAGCACAGAGGCTGTCTAAAATCATAAGTTCACAGAAACCACAAAACACACCACCGGATGTGGTTCTACCCACTAGAGAGACAAGATCCAGCCTCAACAGCCAGAACACAGGCACCAGTCGCCTCCGCCAGGAAGCCTGCCCAACCCACTGAACTAACCTTAGCCACTGGGGGCAGACATCAAAAAACAATGGGAACTATGAAACTGCAGCCTGCAAAAAGGAGACCCCAAACACAGTAAGTTAGCAAAATGAGAAGAAAGAGAAATACACAGTGGATGGAGGAGCAAGGTAAAAACCCACCAGACCTAACAAATGAAGAGGAAATAGGCAGTCTACCTGATAAACAATTCAGGGTAATAACAGTAAAGATGATCCAAAATCTTGGAAATAGAATGCAGAAAATACAAGTAAGGTTTAAAAAAGACCTAGAAGAACTAAAGAGCAAACAAACAATGATGAACAACATGAAAAATGAAATTAAAAATTCTCTAGGAGGAATCAATAGCAGGATAACTGAGGCAGAAGAATGGATAAGTGACATGGAAGATAAAATAGTGGAAATAACTACCACAGAACAGAATAAAGAAAAAATAATGAAAGAATTGAGGACAGTCAGAGACCTCTGGGACAACATTAAATGAACCAACATTCAAATTGTAGGGGTAAGAGAAGAAGAAGAGAAAAAAAAGCATCTGAGAAAATATTTGAAAAGACTATATTTGAAAACTTCCTTAATATGGGAAAGCAAATAGTCAATCAAGTCCAGGAAGCACAGAGTCCCATACAGGACAAATACAAGGAAAAACACACCAAGACACATATTAATCAAACTATCAAAAATTAAATACAAAGAAAAAATATTAAAAGCAGCAAGGGGAAAACAACAAATAACATACAAGGGAATCCCCATAAGGTTAACAGCTGATCTTTCAGCAGAAACTCTGCAAGCCAGAAGGGAGTGGCAGGACATATTTAAAGTGATGAAAGGGAAAAACCTACAACCAAGATTACTCTACCCAGCAAGGATCTCATTGAGATTTGACAGAGAAATTAAAACCTTTGCAGGCAAGCAAAAGCTAAGAAAATTCAGCACCACCAAACCAGCTTTACAGCAAATGCTAAAGGAACTTCTGTAGGCAGGAAACACAAGAGAAGGAAAGACCTACAAAAACAAACCCAAAACAATTAAGAAAATGATAATAGGAACATATATATCGATAAACACCTTAAATGTAAAAAGATTAAATGCTCCAACCAAAAGACATAGATGACTGAATGGATACAAAAACCAGACCCATATATAGACTGTCTACAAGAGACCCACTTCAGACCTAGGGAAACATACAGACTGAAAGTGAGGGGATGGAAAGAGATATTCCTTGCAAATGGAAATCAAAAGAAAGCTGGAGTAGCCATTCTCATATCAGATAAAATAGACTTTAAAATAAGATTATTACAAGAGACAAAGAAGGACACTAAATAATGATCAAGGGATCAATCCAAGAAGAAGATATAACAATTATAAATATTTATGCACCCAACATAGGAGCACCTCAAAACATAAGGCAAATGATAACAGCCTTAAAAGGGGAAATCAACAGTAACACAATCATAGTAGGGGACTTTAACACCCCACTTTCACCAATGGACAGATCATCTAAAATGAAAATAAATAAGGAAACTAAAGCTTTAAATGACACATTAAACAAGAGGGACTTAGTTGATAATTATAGGACAGTCCATCCAAAAACAATAGAATACACTTTCTTCTCAAGTGTTCATGGAACGTTGTCCAGGATAGAACATATCTTGGGTCACAAATCAAGCCTTGGTAAGTTTAAGAAAATTGAAGTTTTATCAAGTATCTTTTCCAACAACAGCACTATGAAATGACATATCAATTACAGGAAAAAAATTGTAAAAATTACAAACAAATGGAGGCTAAACAATACACTACTAAATAACCAAGAGATCAATAAAGAAATCAAAGAGGAAATCAAAAAATACCTAGAAACAAATGACAATGAAAACACGATGACCCAAAACCTATGGGATGCATTAAAAGCAGTTCTAAGAGGGAAGTTTATAGCAATAAAATCCTACCTCAAGAAACAAGAAAAATCTCAAATAAAAAACTTAACCTTACACCTAAAGCAAATAGAGAAAGAAGAAGAACAGCAACAACAACAACAAAACACAAAAGTTTGCAGAAGGAAAGAAATCGTAAAGATCACATCAGAAATAAATGAAAAAGAAATGAATGAAATAATAGCAGAGATCAATAAAACTAAAAGCTGGTTCTTTGAGAGGATAAACAATATTGATAAACCATTAGCAAGACTCATCAAGAAAAAAAGGGAGAAGACTCAAATCAACAAAATTAGAAATGAAAAAGTAGAAGTAACAACTGACACTGCAGAAATACAAAGCATCATTAGAGATTACTACAAGTAATATATGACAATAAAATGGACAACCTGGAAGAAATGGACAAATTCTTAGAAATGCACAACCTTCTGAGACTGAACCAGGAAGAAATAGAAAATATAAACAAACCAGTCACAAGCACTGAAATTGAGACTATGATTAAAAATCTCCAACAAACAAAAGCCCAGGACCAAATGGCTTCAAGGCGAATTCTATCAAACATTTAGAGAAGAGCTAACACCCATCCTTCTCAAACTCTTCCAAAATATAGCAGAGGGAGGCACACTCCCAAACTCATTCTACAAGGCTACCATCACCCTGATACCAAAACCAGACAAAGATGTCATAAAAAAAGAAAACTACAGGCCAAAATCACTGATGAACATAGTTGCAAAAATCCTTAACAAAATAGTAGCACACAGAATCCAACAGCACATTAAAAGGATCATATACCATGATCTAGTGGGGATTATCCCAGGAATGCAAGGATTCTTCAATATACACAAATCAGTCGATGTGATACACCATATTTACGAATTGAAGGATACAAACCATATGATCATCTCAATAGACGCAGAAAACACTTTTGACAAAATTCAACAACCATTAAAGATAAAAATCCTCCAGAAAGTAGGCATAGAGGGAACTTACCTAAACATAAAAAAGGCCATATATGACCAACCCACAGCCAACATCATTGTCAATGGTGAAAAACTGAAACTATTTCCACTAAGTTCAGGAACAAGACAAAGCTGCCCACTCTCACCACTATTATTCAACATACTTTTGGAAGTTTTACCCACAGCAATCATAGATGAAAAAGAAATAAAAGGAATCCGAATTGGAAAAGAAGGAGTAAAAGTGTCACTGTTTACAGTTAACATGATATTATACATAGAGAATCTTAAAGATACTACCAGAAAACTACTAGAGCTAATCAATGAATTTAGTAAAATAGCAGGATACAAAATTAATGCACAGAAATCTCTTGCATTCCTATACACTAATGATGAACTATCTGAAAGAGAAATTAAGGAAACACTCCCATTTACCATTACAACACAAAGAATAAAATACCTAGGAATAAACCTACCTAAGGAGACAAAAGAGCTGTATGCAGAAAACTATGAGACACTGATGAAAGAAATTAAGGATGATAAAACAGATGGAGAGATATACCATGTTCTTGGATTGGAAGAATCAACATTGTGAAAATTACTATACTACCCAAAACAATCTACATATTCAATGCAATCCCTATCAAACTACCAATGTCATTTTTCACAGAACTAGAACAAGAAATTTCACAATTTGTATGGAGACACAAAAGACCCCGAACAGCCAAAGCAATCTTGAGAAAGATAAACAGAGCTGGAGGTATCAGGCTCCCTGACTTCAGACTATACTACAAAGCTACAGTAATCAAGACAGTATGGTACTGGCACAAAAACAGAAATATAGATCAATGGAACAAGATAGAAAGCCAAGAGGTAAACCCATGCACATATGGTCACCTTATCTTTGATAAAGGGGGCAAGAATAATCAATGGAGAAAACAAAGTCTATTCAGTAAGTGGTGCTGGGAAAACTGGACAGCTACATGTAAAAGAATGAAATTAGAACACTCCCTAATACCATAACATAAAAATAAACTCAAAATGGATTAAAGACCTAAATATAAGGCCGGACAGTATAAAACTCTTAGAGGAAAACATAGGAAGAACACTCTTTGACATAAATCACAACAAGATCTTTTTTTGACCCACCTCCTGGAGAAATTAAAACAAAAATATACAAATGGGACTCAGTGAAACTTAAAAGCTTTTGCACAGCAAAGGAAACTATAAACAAGATGCAAAGACAACCCTCAGAATGGGAGAAAATACTTGCAAACGAATCAACGGACAAAGGATTAATCTCCAAAATATATAAACAGCTCATGTAGCTCAATATTAAAAAAGACAAACAACCCAATCAAAAAATGAACAGAAGACCTAAATAAACATTTCTCCAAAGAAGATATACAGATTGCCAACAAACACATGAAAGGATGTTCAACATCACTAAGCATTAGTGAACTGCAAATCAAAACTACAATGAGGTATCACCTCACACCAGTCAGAATGGGCTTCATCGAAACATCTACAAACAATAAATGCTGGAGAAGGTGTGGAGAAAAGGGAATCCTCTTGCACTGTTTGTGGGAATGTAAATTGATACAGCCACTATGGAGAACAGTATGGAGATTCCTTAAAAAACTAAAAACAGAACTAACATATGACCCAGCAATCCCATTACTGGGCATGTACCCTCAGAAAACTATAATTCAAAAAGAGTCATGGGCTTCCCTGGTGGCGCAGTGGTTGAGAGTCCGCCTGCCGATGCAGGGGACATGGGTTCGTGCCCCGGTCCAGGAAGATCCCACGTGCCATGGAGAGGCTAGGCCCGTGAGCCATGGCCACTGAGCCTGCGTGTCCAGAGCCTGTACTCCGCAATGGAAGAGATCACAACAGTGAGAGGCCCGCGTACCGCAAAAAAAAAAAAAAAAAAAGAGTCATGTACCACAGTGTTCACTGCAGCTCTATTTGTGATAGCCAGCAGATGGAAGCAACCTAAGTGTCCATCGACAGATGAATGGGTAAAGAAGGTGCGGCACATATATACAATGGAATATTGCTCAGCCATAAAAGGAAACGAAATTGAGTTATTTGTAGTGAGGTGGATGGACCTAGAGACTGTCATACAGAGTGAAGTAAGTCACAAAGAGAAAAAATAAATAGTGTATGCTAACACATATATATGGAATCTAAGAAAAAAAATGACATGAAGAACTAGGGGTAAGACAGGAATAAAGACACAGACCTACTAGAGAATGGACTTGAGGATATGGGAAGGTGGAAGGGTAAGCTGTGACAAATTGAGAGAGTGACATGAACATATATACACTACCAAAAGTAAAATAGATGGCTAGTGGGAAGCAGCCATATAGTACAGGGAGATTAGCTCAGTGGTTTGTGACCACCTAGAGGGGTGGGATAGGGAGGGTGGGAGGGAGGGAGACACAAGGGGGAAGACATGTGGGAACATATGTATATGTATAATTGATTCACTTCATTATAAGGCAGAAACTAACACACCATTGTAAAGCAATTATACTCCAATAAAGATATTAAAAAAAAGAAGGACAAAAAAAAGAAAATATCTTCCCAGTGAGGTTAAACCCTTGGTTGGAAGAGCACATCTCTGTACATGATCCAGGGAATAGAAAATCCTTTACTACTTGGAGGGTGGGTGTGAGTGAGGGTTTTGCTACCAGCTGGATAACCTAGACCTGTGGTTATCAACTGGGCATGATTTTGGTCCCCAGGGGACATTTGGCAATGTCTGGAGACATTTTGATTATCAAATCTGGAGTGAGGAATGTGCTATTGGCATCTAGTGGATAAAAGCCAGGGATGCTGCTAAACATTCTACAATGTACAGGACAACCTCACACAAAAAAGGATTTCCAGTCCCAAATGTCCATAGTGTTAAGCTTGAGAAAGCCTGGCTAGAGTGTCAGATACATACAAAACAGGTGATGTGAAGGACCTGAAAGAGGTAGGAACAGAAGTCTCTTACAAGCACAGACACCCATACACAGAGCAACAGCAAAAGTTACACCCAATAGCAGACAATATGGGATAATCAGGAGCAGATTTACCCTCCTGCCTTACACGACTAAGAAGCTAGAAAAATATATCAAAAACAACATTTATCAAACATTAGACAATTTGCGGAGAGGCAGGATGAAGCTGTGCAAAACGGATCTTGAGTCTTCGGCTGGGTATTGATCTACTGCTTGAGGCGAAATGTTTCAGACATGTTTGAGTGTACCGAGGACTGGGGAAGGAACTACCAGAAGAGTGAATAGAACAATTTCCAGGGCTCACACAGGGCTGGGTATAGTTTATGTTCCCAAAAGCTGGAGTGGAATAACCTCTTAATATGTGTATGATGGGTAAGCTCCTCAGAAACATATTGACTTAGCTGTGGGGCCAAATTAGCCCTAGACTAAAAGCCTCTGTGACCAGCCCTAAGAAAACTTAAAAGTAAAGAAGATGTGGCATGTATACACAATGGAATATTACTTGGTCATGAAAAGGAACGACATTGAATAGTTTGTAGGGAGGTGGATGGACCTAGAGTCTGTCATACAGAGTGAAGTAAGTCAGAAAGAGAAAAACAAATACCATATGCTAACATATATATATGGATTCTAGAAAAATGGTACTGATGAACCTAGTGGTAGGGCAGAAATAAAGATGCAGACATTGAGAATGGACTTAAGGACACAGTAGGGGAAGGGGAGGCGGGGACATAGTGAGAGAGTAGCATTGACATATATACACTACCAAATGTAAAATAGATAGCTAGTGGGAAACAGCCACATAGCACAGGGAGATCAGCTTGGTGCGTAGTGATCACCTAGAGGAGTGGGATAGGGAGGGTGGGAGGGAGACCCAAGAGGGAGGGAATATGGGGATATATGTGTATGTATATCTTATTCACTTTGTTATACAGCAGAAACTAACACACCATTGTGAAGCAATTATACTCCAATAAAGATGTATTTTAAAAAAAGAATCAATCTCATTGCAAGTAATTGAACTGCACACCAAAACAAAATTCAATAATCTATAAAGGAATACAGCAAAATCCAGCAACCAACAACATAAAAAATATACAGTATCCGGAATCTAATTAAAAATTACCAGACAACCAAAGAAGCAGGAAAATAAGATCTGTAACCACTAGAAAAATCAACTACCAGAAACAGACCCAGAAATCACAGAGATGATAGTAATAGGAGACAAGGACATTTAAAAAGATTTTATAATTATGTTCTATATGCTGAAGAAGGTGGAGGAAAACATGACCAAGATGAGGTAAGAAAAGAAAACATAAAATACTGAGAGGGATGATATATTTCTTCACTCTGGCACTTATGAACATGTGCTGTGCTAGGCATTGGGACAAGAGAGATGATTAAGTCGCAGCCTCTGTTCTTCTGAAGTTCATCCTTTAATAGAAAAGGTAGATGCAGAAATGATTAAATATGATAGACTGAAGTATGTCAGTGCTAGAGGAACACGGAAAGGTTGTGGGCAGCAACTACCTAGGGCCTAGGGTAGGGTTAGGGTTCTTTATCATAGGGACAAATAATAATAATAGCCAACTTCATGCAACAATAAAAATTATTGAGTAACTATATGCAAAACATATTAGAAGCTTAGGAACAAAATGGAGACATAAAAACAAAAATGAACCCTTTCTCTCTCAAAGGTAGCATTAATTGAACCCTTAAAACTCTGTGTCATTTTGTCCTTGTAACAATGCAAGATAGATACTATTATCACCCACTTTGATAGATCACATTAATGTCCCTTAATCCTCTAGTCCTCTGTGTATGCATTCCTTTTGACCTGTGACTTTGAAGTTCTTCCCCTAAAGTGGCAGAGTACATTTCCCTGCCCCTTCACTTTGGTGACATGACTTGTTTGGACCAATGAAATATTAGTAGATGTGATGGGACTAAAAACTTGGAAAATGCCAGTGCACTTGGGTTTATTTTCTGGAATATGTGCCATTACATGAGAAGAATATGCATGAGGCCAGGAAGAGGATAAGAGACAAGTGGAACAGAGTCAACCCAGCTAACCCACAGACCTACGGTGAGAAGCAGCGTCTCTGGTGTAGATCAGCTGAACCCTAGCCCAACCCACTGATGTGTAACCTGGGACACAACCTTACTGCTGTGTCCCACTGATATTTTGGACTTGTTTGTTAGGCATCAATACCTAACTGTTATGCACCGTCTAATGAAGAGAGGGAGGTTAGAGTGACATACAGCTACCTAGTAAACAGTAGAAGCAGGATTTGAATTTACATCTGCCTGACTCCAGAGCAAGCGTTTTTACACATTTACTGCTTCCCTAGAACCTCACTCCTGGGAATTTGCTCTAAGGCAACAGTTCCATGCACATATATATGCACCAACGTTTTTCTTAGGACCTCCCAAAATTGAAAATGACCTAAAGTCTCCAAAATGAGAAAAGAGCTTAAGTAAACTGTGATATACCATCTCAAAGGAATAGCTCATGCCTACAAAATGTCAATTAAGAAGAATTTGCTACATAGAGGGAGGTCTATATTCTAATGATAATCTTCAAAACTAAAATATATTTTGTAGGTCAACTAAAAATGTATGTGTGTAGATATGCATATATACGTGGTTTTATAACTATATGCAAATAGAAAAGGACAGAAAGCAGCTTATTAAATGAAATCAATTTCATAGAGTTGTGGGATTAGAAGCGATGTATTTTAGTCTTCTAATTTTCCATTAGAGTTGCTATAATAAAAACAGTGATTAAACTGACACACACACAGCTCTGGTGTCACACCTAATCCACTCAAAGGGCTTACACAGCCACCCACTATCTTATCCACTCCAAACCTTTGGAGCCTTCAGGATTCCTGGGCATCACAGACATCTTTCTCTCCAGTGCTGTGAGCAATGTGCTTCTGAGAGCATCTTCCCATGACAAGCCCCCACCAGGGGTACCATGGCTTATACTCGGTCTTAGCAAAAGAAGGCGGAACGCCCTTAGTCCCCAAAGGCTTTGCATTTGTCATCCAGGATAGATTTCTCCATCAATAAATTCTTTCACATCAAAGTTGAAGCCAATTTTTATCCTGGTTGTCAACCTGGTTAGAGAATGAGGAGAGGGTCTGGTTGTGATACGGGGGCATTTGCCTCCTTCCTTCAACCTTTTCAGTGATCATAACTCACTGTATGGAACACTTACTGGTGCCACAGCTCTCTGCTGGGCATGATGTATATGTCATCCCATTCAATCTCCCAGTAACGGTATCACCTCATTTTCTAGGTGGCCTTAGAGAAGTTGAGTAATTGGCACCAAGTGGCCTTGGGCGATAGTATTGGATTAATCAGTAAACAAGTTGGTACCAATTTTATCTTCCCCCAGGCAATTAAAACCCAGTCCCCCAGTGACTCCAACTGGAAGGTCTTCACATACCTTGAAGGGAGATTGGAGAAAATACTGTTTGGGGGACATAGGAGAGGGACCTTCTACTTTGATCCAGGCCATTAGTTGGCTACTAGCTCTTCCTTGAGCCATGGCCACAGAGGAGTCACTGTCTCCCTTTTGCCACCCTCATTCCCTCTGATCCATCCTCCTCTCAGTAGCTAGAGTGGTTCCTTAAAAGCATAGCCATCACAGCATTCTTCTTTACAAGTCCTCAGTGCCCCCCACCCAGCACCTTTCAGTGGAATTTCAGAACACCTCAACATGATGTACTGGGACTTTGTATTTTGGCTCTGCTATCTCTTAACATCATCTTCCCTGCTCTGCAACTGAAAGTTTACCCTTCATTCACCCAGGGCTACTTAACAGGCCCCCCCCAATACACCAATGCAGGATTTCAGACCTTTTCCCAAGTGTCCTCTCCCCTTGGTCCATCTGTGTTATGGACTGATAGTTTTTGTCTCCCCAAAACTCATATGTTGAAGCCCTACCTCCCAATTTGATGGTATTTGGAGGTGGGTCCTATGGGAGGTAACTAGGGTTAGATGAGATCATGAGAGTGGGGCCTCCATGATGGGATTAATGCCCTTAAAAGAAGACGAAGAGAGACCAGAGCATTCTCTCTCTCTCACCCATGTGAGGACACAGTTAGAAGGCAGCCAGCCATCTACAAACTAGGAAGGAGGCCCTCACCAGGAACCAAATCTGCCAGCACCTTGACCTTGGACTTCCCAGCCTCCAGAAATGTGAGAAATAAATGTTCTCTCTGTTTAACCCACACAGTCTATGGTATTTGGTTATAGCAGCCTAAGCAGACTAAGTCTGCTTAAATAGACTAAAGGGAAGCTCTTTTTCTTTCTCAAATGGCACCTTTTGATTATTCACCCCTAGAGAGGGGGAGAGAATTATCCCTGTAATTATCCTATAATACTGTGTTCTGTAAACTTTGTCCAGTGAAACAACTAGTGTGGCCTTTCTCTGGTACCACAATTATGTTTTCATGTCTATTTCTCCTCCTACATTGTGACCTTCTTGAGGACAAGGACTTTTTCATTGGATTCATCTTTGTGTTCCCTGCAATAGCACATGCACAACACAGAGTAGAAACTCAATTAACACTCGTCAACTGGAACTCCACTTAAAATAGCCCCAACTCAAAGAGGCTTTATCGTTAAAAATAAACTAAAAATATATGACAGTGGTTTCAATGTTGTTCAAAATTTCCATATATTTACTTCTACCTATTTACTGATTTTCTATTTTATCAATTATTAAAGAGGGATATTGAAATCATTAATTCTTTGCAATTCTGTTAGATTTTCTTCATGTATTTTGAAGTCCTCTTATTAGATACATAAATATTTAGGAATCTTATGTTCTCTTGGTGAATTGAGCCCTTTATTATTATAAAATGACCTTCTTTATCCAGGACAATAGCCTTTGTTCTAAAGCCTATTGTATCTCATATTAATATAGATATGTTAGCACAATTTTGATTAATGTTAGCTTGTTATATATTCTTTCATCACTTTACTCTTAACCTTTGTGTCTATATATTTAATGTGCTTGTTGTATACAGAATAAAGTTAGGTCTTGCTTTATATATGTCTTTTAGTGGGAGTATTTGGATCATTTACATCTAATATGATTATTATATGGTCAGAAATAAATGTATGATTGCTATAAAAATATATAAAGAGAAAAAATTATTTAAATAAAATAGCCCCCACTCAAAGAAGAGAAGGGGGACTAACCATTCATTTAGTGCCCACTGAATGCCAGGCTCTGGATTAGGCTCCTTACCATGTTGTAACCTCTGGTGTCTCATTTAATCCTCACAATAACCATGTAAGGTGGCTGTGATAATCCCCATTTGCAGATGGTGACAAGGACGTTCAGGGAGGTTCCATGACTTGCCCACAGTCATGGAGTCACTAAGCAGTGGAACCAGGGTTTACTCCCATCTCTGTTTGGCTCCAAAGCCTGCACTTAGGAGCTCTCCCTGAACCCGATGCCTCGTGCTCAGAAGAGGTGCACATTCCTGCACCCACTGGGTGAGCCGAGTCTTTCCAGACATTCTTCACCCGAGGAGCAGAGTCTCCACCACACTCATCATGAGTTCCATTCTGCCTCTGGCCTGGAGGAGTCAACTTCTTTAGGTGCCACCAGGAGAGGACACCTCTGCACTCGGTTTCCTGGCTGGCAGGGGGCAGAGGATCCTGCTGAGCAGGCACCTTGCAAGGTTCTCATGATCAGGAGGGTGCTGAACACAAGGCACAGGGCCACAGGCTGGCCTTCCAGGAGCAGAGTGATTCGCCAGCTTGGGAAGCATCCTGTCCACCGAGGGCACTGGTGGGAACCCCTTGAGGTTTTCAGCAGCTCCCAAATGCAAACCCAGTGCAACAGGTATTCAAGCCATCTAGGGCTTTCTACCATGCTTCCCTCAATTCTTCCAGCCTCTGCTCATTACCCATCACCAAAGCCACTTCCACATCTGTAGGTGTTTGTTACAGCAACACCCCATTTCCTGGGAGCAGAATCTGTGTTAGTTTCCTAGGGCTGCCGTAGTGAATTGCCACAAACTTGGTGGCTCCAAATAGCAGGAATGCATTCTCTCACAGTTTTAGAAAACAAAAGTCTAAAATCAAGGTGTTGGCAGGGCCATGCTCTCTCTGATGCTCTAGGGGAGGATTATATCTTGCTTCTTCCAGCTTCTGGTAGAGCCAGATGTTGCTTGGCTTGTGGCACCATAATTCCAATCTCTGCCTCTGAATTCACATGGTCTTCCCCACCACCCCCACCACCCCCCCACCTCCCCACTGTGTCACTCTGTGTCTCAAATCCCCCTCTCCTTTCTTTTATAATGACACCAGTCATTGGATTTAGGGCACACCCTAAATCCAGGATAATCTCATCCCAAGATCCTTAACTTAACAATCTATGCCAAGACCATATTTCCAAATGAGGCCACATTCATAGGTACTGGGAGTGAGGACCTGAACATATCTTTTTAAGGGATACTACTAATCTACTACAATGCCCTTTAAAAAAAAAAATAGAGAATCTCATTTAATTTTTTTGTTCAGGAACCAAAAGATAGAAAATTCATAAGGAAATGACGTTCTTCCTGCATCTTAATATAATTTTGAGTCTTGTTAATGGCTTGCATTGCCCTGGTGGAATCCGTGCAGCTGACTGTTGATGTATGAAATGAAAATTCCTTGCCTACTACAAGAGGGACAAATAGTACTGAAGTTGACTCAGATGTGGTTACAAATATCTATTGGTCAAAGAATTGAGTACATTTTAAAATGGATATGAATATACGGATGGAGATTCTTCTTTCTCTTGGCTATCTCTTAATCACTGTTAGATAGCAGATTGGTCTGGAGTCAGAGAGACTCAAGTTCAGATCTTGATTTTACCCCTCTTAGCTGTATGTCTTTCAGCAAGTTGCTTGACATTGCCAAGTATGTTTTCCCATTCATAAAATGGACAGGAAAATGATAACAAAACATGCGCTTCCAACCTCCCAGAGTTTTTCTGAAGATCAACTCGTGTATCTGTCGGCACTATGCAAATATCTGTGGCTATTTTGAGCGAGTCTTGCAGAGCCTTGGTTGACAAAGTGAGTCTCTCATGGTAAGATGACCATGCATACAGAAGGTCAGACACTGGAAGAGCTTAAATCCCAGTGGTGGCCTTTCCCTAGAGCCTAGTTAAATAAACTGTTAGGCATTGATGATGAGAAAGAATTTGAAAGAATCAGCTAGCTGCCTGCTATGTTGTCTTGCCTAATCCCATTTCAAGGCTCTGTAAGTATCAGGGCAAACATTGTCTCCTCCCTTTAGAACTCTAGCAGTACACGCAAAAATGTACTCAAAAATGCTTGATAACTCACAGCAAACTTATATGTACCTCCTACAAGATTATTCCCGATTTCACTGTATAAATTATGTGTTTATTTTCTACAGAGCCTTCCTTCTTCCTTTACATTATTACAGTTTTAGTATTCACTCAACAAACATTTGCTGATCACCCATACTGAGCCAAGCCTTGGGCTACCACTAATGCTATAGATCATGGAAGGCAGGGCCTCTACCCGCATGAATATCATGATCTAGTAAAGAAAAAAGACCTAAATAACCAAGTATACCATGAGATGTGCCTTTGCAAGAGGAAGTAAAGCTTCCATGGGTTGGGGGAGAATAGCCCAGGCAGAGGGGTCATCAGGAGCACAGAAGCAAAGGGGTGAGAAAGTGAGGCTTGATGAGAGGGTGGTCCACGTGCTGGAGCTGCCGGGTGTAGAACAGAAGGGGAGCGGAAGCATGAGGCAGGGCTTAGAAGACTAGCTGGGCCCCAACCTGGAGGGCTTTCTATGTCAAATGGGAGGGTTTCAATTTTATCCCTTAGCCAAAGGGAGCCCAGAAGATTGTAAGCAGGACAATGACCATATCAGACATGCCCTACCCCTACGAGGTGCAACTTTGGGGAACACTTCCCACAGGAAATACAACACAGCAATTATCCTGGTTGGGGAAGTCTGTTTTCCCTCGTGGGTCAAGAGAATGTTATGTCAGCAAATGGCTTGGCACTCCTATAATCCCTGCAGCAATGTCCTAACCCAGTTCAGAATAAAAACATCCACCTGGCTTGGTGCCCCTTAAAATCTCCTGCTAGAAATAGCACCTTGGAGAGCAAATGTATAAAGGGAGTTATGAAGGGCATCCAGGAAAGGCAACTGGAAAGTGCCACGAGACGTAGGGAGGGAGATGGGAAAGAGTGATGAAAAAACAAGCAGAGAATGGCTTCCCTGGGGGCGCAGTGGCTGAGAGTCCGCCTGCCGATGCAGGGGACACGGGTTCGTGCCCCGGTCTGGGAAGATCCCACATGCCGCGGAGCGGCTGGGCCCGTGAGCCATGGCCGCTGAGCCTGCGCGTCCGGAGCCTGTGCTCTGCAACGGGAGAGGCTACAACAGTGAGAGGCCCGTATACAGCAAAAAAAAAAAAAAAAAAAACAAGCAGAGAGATGGTCCAAAAATGGTTGGACGCTCCCTCGGTGCCCCAGGAACAAGGAGGTTGAGCAAAACATCAATAACTCATTTCCTGATCAGGGCATAACTCACAAAATTATCAGAAAGTCAAGATAAGAGACAAGCATATTCCAGAACCATACAGGAACTTCTGCCAGCAAACATACTTACAGATGGCTTTAGCAATCAACGACCAAGTAAATTAAAATGAGATGGCTTATATTTTCCATTTGTCGCTGTGCCTCAGGTGGCTTTAGGACCCTCAGAGTAGTGCTGATGGGCTCCGAGAGCAGAAATGATAATAGAATAGATTGGTAGGTTTGGCAATCTAAAAGACAATACTCCTACATATTGAAAATCTACAGGTGCAAAATGAAAAGGCAAATCCAGAGAACAATAACTTTTTTTTTTTTTTTTTTTTTTTTTTTGCGGTACGCGGGCCTCTCACTGTTGTGGCCTCTCCCGTTGTGGAGCACAGGCTCCGGACGCGCAGGCTCAGCGGCCATGGCTCACAGGCCCAGCCGCTCCGCGGCATGTGGGATCTTCCCGGACCAGGGCACGAACCCGCGTCCCCTGCATCGGCAGGCGGACTCTCAACCACTGCGCCACCAGGGAAGCCCGAGAACAATAACTTTTATGCACAAAGCCGTCTTCCATAATTTCATTTATTCTCATCAAAACTTGGAGACAACCTAATAATCCAACAGTCAACTTTTAAAAGGAAGTTATGAGGACCAGTAAATGTGGAAAGCACTTACAAATGCATCTAGCTAAGTAATAAAAGCAGACAATGACGTTTTGAACATATGTTGTGATTTTTAACTATGTACTAATACAAATGCTATGCATTAAAAAATCTAGAAAAATTTTTTTAAATGTTTGTTATTTCTTATTCCCTTGGGTAAATGAAATAAACCGGAAGTAATGAAGGTTCAGTGTTAGCTGTCAAATCCTTCTATTGGGGCTTCATCTTGCTTTCGGAGTCTGATGCCTCAGCTCTGTTTGGGAAAAGCTGTCTAAGGAAATACATGTGTCCTTAGACGGAATGACATGACTCTTTTTTTGCCATCTGGGGGACATTAATAGATGTAGTTACTTGTGCTCCAGACTGGGAATCCCCCGATGACACAGACTCTGGTGGTGCTGTTTCTCTCTCCTTTCTAGTACCTGCCATGGCCCTCATATTCTGTTCTGTGAAGGCAGGGGTGAGAACCTGAGTGTGTAGAGAAGGAACATTGCATGCATTCAAGCAAAGGGTCCCCTTGAGTATCTATGGTTAAATGCTAGTTAAAATGTATCAGAAGCATAAACAAATTAATAGGTTAAACCAGGCTTCTGGTATGAGACAAATAAATGTCATATGAAGGTCAGAGTTTATCTCAAAAACAAACGAAAGATAAAAGACTCTGTTGGGCTCTTTTGTGTCTCTCTGGGAGAAAAAAGTTGTCACTTTTGCAAACGATGTGAACTCTTGCCTAACTCCTGCACATCTGCTCCGGCTGGCTTGTGGAATCTAAAAAGAGCATTTCCCTTTCTGGGTCAGCAGCAGCATCACATGCAGAGGCGGACGGTGGGTGTAGATGAATGTGCAGAATGGCACCAGCCCCTGGGGACTCCTAACACATGTGACGCACATCCTAACAGTCATGTGCTCATGTGGAGCAGGGACAAACTGGTTAGGACCAAAGGGAAAGACTACAGAATGGAAGAATCAAGGTTCCCCATGGAGGCAGGGAGAAATAGGAATGGACACAAACTTCTGTGATTTCCTGCCAAGGCTCTACTGCAAGAGCCTGCTTGTCACCTGCTTCTGGAGAAGATCTCTCTGGTTGCATCAATGCCATTTACAAGTAGGTTGCTTCTCCCTATTCTGGCATTAATGTGGGCAGGGAGTGTGGGGGGAGTTATAAAAGGCTGAACTAGAGAACAGCCTTGCTCTATAAAGGCAGCTTGGTTCTCTTGAGTATGCAAAGACCTGAATTCAAGTCCCAGGCTGGCCCCTGGCCAACTGTATGGCCTTGGGTAAGTCCCAACTCCTACACTGACATTTTGGCATTAGGTAGAAAGTGGAGGTGATGCATTTGGGGCTTCCTACTCCTCTGGGCTGCTACTGGCATCAATTAGCAGAGTGTTTTGACAACCTGAAAACTTCCTCAGGGACCACTAGGGACCAGGGGGACAAGCACATGCAGGTTCTCCACTGTAGCACTCAGGGAAGGGAAAGCCCTGGCCTCCAAGGGTTCCGGGACAACAGAATGACTGCAGCCCCATGTGGACCATGCCCAGATGGTCACAGTTCGTGATTTATGTATCCTCCAAATATCCCCAGTGTAGCTCTCCATTTGCTTATGCAGTGGCTATGTATCTAGTTCACAGAACTGAGGTCTGCAAGAAATGTGACTTTATTTTGCTACAACTCAACTTAAATTCTAGAAGCTCCATTCTGTTTGAAGGCAGAAAATGAAATCTTAGTCAATTTTATATAAATTTAGCCTTTCAGGTTTAAACTCAAACACTTCCAGATATCCCCATCCACTTTCTTTTCCCAGGAGTAACATCACAGTTTAGGGAGCCTCACACAGCATCATAGCATTGGTCCTGGATGGGAGGAAGGAAAGAGTTCATATTCCCCAGTCCTTGTATCTAGGTGGGGAGATGTTTGTAGACCCCAAGATCCTTCCCTCAGTCCTCTGTGAGGTATCTAAGAGAAGGAGCTAGGCCTTTCCCTCCCAGTACCTCCCTTTTGGGGGAATCTGTCTGCAGAAAGAACCCATTTCACTCTGCCCCTCCCAAGGAAGGGCAGCAGTGGCCTATGACTTCTGTGAATGAATTAGTCCACTGAACACTAGCGTGCAGTACTAGTAGGCCCATAATTTCCACTCAAATCAGCAACATCTTCCTATCTTGCCTGTCTCACGTATAAAGATGATATTTGGATTTAGAACTGCCTGACTTCTGTGTCAATCCGTCAATTATTTCTGAACTTAGGTGAAGAACAGTGATGTCATTTAAGTCCTTATGGGTGGTCCACCCATGAAGGAATCTGCTGATGTATCTGTATTCCTCTCTGGTCCCCAGCACAGGGTCCCATCCAACATCAGCTGATGCAAACCCCATCATGACCAGTGCTTTTGGCTATCTCCCTTCTCAAGGACTCAGGAAATTCATATTCCTTCCCACACTCCACTGAAAACTCTTGGGGTCTCTCTGAACTTGACAGCCTCCTCCCATGCCATAGTGGTGCAAGGATGCTGCTCCCTGGGTATCTCTCTACTCTCAGATCCCTAAATTCCTCTGGGAATTGTGCTGTACAGCATGTAATAGTTTCTGAGGGCTGTTGTAACAAATGAACACAAACTGGGTGGCTTATAACAACAGAATCAGTTTTGGAGGCTAGAAGTCTGAAATCAAGGCATCAGGAGGGCCATGCTCTCTCTGAAGGTGCTAGAGGAGGACCTTCCTTGCTCTTCTAGTTTCTGGTATTTGCTGGCAATCGCTGGTATTCTTTGGCTTATAGATACGTCACCTAAATCTCTGCCTTTGCCTTCACATGGCCTTCTCCCCTCTGTCTGTCCATGTCTCTATGCCCGGATCTCCTCTTTTTATAGGGACACCAGTCACTGGATCTAGTATGACCTCATCTTAACTTGATTTCATCTATAAAGACCTTATTCACAGGTTCTGAGGGGTTAGGACTTCATATCGTTTGGGGAGAAAAATTCAACTCATAACACAGCCCCTTCCTTGAAGTAAATCTCAGAATGGCATTACCTGTCCCTCTCACTTCATTTCCAACTCTTCCTTCTCTTGCAACCCAAAGATATCTTAATCTCTTTTCCGGAAAACACTACCTTTGGTAGTGATTCTACTAAATCTTCTTCCCTTAGGAGTGGACAGTAGTTTTTCATTTGTTTATTTCAGATAAAAGCCAGAAATTTGATGCCCTTTGTTTTCTATCTTATGGGATGCCCCTTCCTTGAGGCAACAGAGGTCTCCTGTCCAGAGGCAGGAGAGGGTCCTCAGGAAAGGGTGTGGATAGAAACACATCTTTCTCACTATTATCCTGACACACATATGTTTCTTTCAGAATATTTTCTGAGTCTTCTTGATTTTTACCATTTTTTCAGCTTCCTGCAACCACTGGGATCTTGTGGCTCTGAAAATTCCTGTTAAGAAAGAAGATAAAAGACAAGGGGCATGCCACATTTGCAGAACTGGCCCTCCTTGTAAAGGCTTTGCAGTCTGTTGATGAGAAAGCTGGAGTTAGAACACCTCTATCTAAAGACCTGGGTCTGACAAAAGGATGTCCCAGATGGAGCCCAAGGTCCCATTTTAGAGGTTTATTTTAAGGAGTTTGGCGCATGTCTCCAAGAGTCCTTCTTTAAAATATAGACATCAGTGAGAGTCGTGCAAACCTTAATGATAGTTATATCCACATTTTTCACTATTTCCAAATGCAATCCCTCTTTTGACAAATGTAAAAATCTCATGGCCTTCTTTACAGTTATTTGGGATTTCAAAGTGAGTAGAACATCATGACGAAAAGCAAGACAAAGCAATAACTGTTCTGATTACATTTCTTCAATCTGCATGTCTCTCCCTGAAGAATCTAATCCCCCCACTAGAGGGCGTCGTGCCCATCTCCCTGCTCAGCGATAATTGTTACTTTAGGGGCTTTAAAATCCCGATGGTCCATTTAGATTTAGAGAACAAGGTCTTGGGAGAATGCATCCTGGACTGATAAGTTTGGGGGATAGGTGTTTGGGGGTTGGTGGAAGGAACGGCAGGAGTTCTTACAAGCAAGAGCAGACCTTGCAATGTGTCCCAGCAGAGAGATGGGGCATAAACTCACACATCTGGAGGAGGCCTTGGGGAAGTTGGGTCTGCATCCATACGGGGGAGTGGAGAAAACGTTGCACAAGGAGTCAGAAGACCCTGGTTTGAGCCCCAGGTCTGCTGCTTACAAGTCACATGAGTGTGGTTGACTTCCCAAGAAAACCGACAATCTCAGCACTGGCCTATGTAGTACCAGGCTGACCATTCAGAATTAACCTGGGGATCAGGGGAGGTAATTCTTTATGAAGTTGCTAATCTCCTGATTCAGACGAGCCTTTCAGTAACAATCCCTTCACCGGTGGGAAGTGGAAGGCTGAATCCAGTGTAGAAATAGTCTGGTTCTTAGGTCATTTTATCCCTGACCTCTTCTCCAGGCATGGCCCACCAATGATTTGTCCCAAAGCCATTCCTGCCATCAAACATTGGTGGCTTAGGGACAAATATGATATCACCATATGATATCACTTATATGTGAAATCTAAAATATGGCACAAATGAAACAGACACACAGACATAGAGAACAGATTTGTGGTTGCCAAGGGGGAGGGGAGAAGCAGAGGGATGGACTGGGAGTTTGGGATTGGTAGAACTATATCCTATATCCTGTGATAAACCATAATGGAAAAGAATATTTAAGAATGTCTATATGGGTATAACTGAGTCGCTTTGCTGTATAGCAGAGATTGCCACAACACTGTAAATCAACTCTACTTCAATATAAATAAATAAATAAATAACACTCAATTTAATTTGTAGGGTTTTTGAAGTGTGTTGTGAGTTTTCCATCAATATGTTATTCTGCATCACCAAATACCTTTTAGAAATTAATCTAAACCCAAGGGGGCATTTAGGGAGGGGAAGTAGGGGAGAGATGGATTGGGAGTTTGGGATTAGTAGATGCAAACTATTATGTATAAGATGGATAAACAACAAGGTCCTACTGTATAGCACAGAGAACTGTATTCAATATCCTGTGATAAACCATAATGGAAAAGAATATGAAAAAGAATGCATTTATATATATATATATATATGTATGTATGTGTGTGTGTATAACTGAATCATTTGCTGTACAGTAGAAATTAACACAACATTGTAAATCTACTATACTTCAATAAAATAAATATTTAAAAAACAAAAACAAACAAACATAAAACACTGGTGGCTTAGGAGCCTCTGTTCAAGAGCTTTTGTGTAACCCCCTGAGTTAGTCATATTCTGACGACAAGGGCCATCCTGAGCTGAAGTGGCAGTGTCTTTGCCATCGGATGCCTGAATACGTTTTAGCTCCAGAGGTTCTGCGGATGCTGGGAGGTGGTTTAAGCTCTACCAGGCAATGACAGGTTGCTGCCTGCAGGTAATCCCCTCATCATCAAAGTAGATGAAGTAGATGCATTCAAAGGGAGAGAAAAGAATGTTCTCTTGGGATGTTCATTACAAATACAGTTCTGGTGCCAAGCAAGGAGTTAAGCTTGCTGTTAACCTTTAGAAGCAGGGAAAAAAATAGATGGGATATAAGATTGAGATCTCCAGTTAGTGTTTTTTTAAAAACCTGTCAGATTTAATTAAATCATCACAAGTGCCTTTTAAAGGGCTCTGTGTGGTTGTCCTGCACAGTTGGAGGAACCTGATCCAAGAGGCAGCGGGGTTTGCTGGCTCGCCAACTTCTGTCCTTTCCCAGGCAAAAAACACAAGTCAGCCCAGTAGTGCTCATCATCATGTGGACCCAGAAGGCCATCAAATGCAGAGCTGGCATCGGGTCCTGAGGCTCAGCACTGTGCGGGAAATTTGCCAGAAACTCTGATGCCCACATCTTTTGTCCCTCAACTGGCTAGACTTTCTCTGCAGTGCTTTGTATCTACTGAGTTCCTAAGTTACAGCCTCCCCTTCCTCTTCACTCCCTGTAGCACCAGAGACACAATATGCAGGACTTAACTTCCATTCTCTCATCCAAGAGACAGCTACTGTGTTAAATGAGAAGCCTCTATTGGTAAAAATATTATAATACATATTATTATATGCGAATGATATAGGTAAAAATGACAGTAGGAAACACTTCGTCAGGAAATCGACACTGTTCTCAATACTTTACATATTTCCAAACTCCAAGACAAATCAAAAGCTAAGTGCGAAACTGTGCGTGGTAATCAATCATGTTGTTTACCAGAGAATCCTGGTTCTCTGTTAGTTTGCAACCTCAGGAGCTGCCCAGGTATAATCTGAAACCAGCCCCATCCACAGAGGGCAGGGAGAGGCCAAAGAAAGATGCAGGTTACTCCAGGTTGGTAGGTGGCAGGTTTAATAAACAAGGGGACTTCCATATGAGGGTTGTCTTGGGCACCACAAAACGAGTAGATCTTAGCACCCACCTGCCAGAATCTTAAAGTGTTTATGGAGAACTTAACAGGGTTCAGTCACATATCCCATCTAGATGGTCTCAGCAACACCCTCCTGTTTCAAGGTTGTGTCCTTGGGCAGCTTCTGGGGTGGGGAAGGCAAGCAGAATGTACATTCCAAGGACAGGAGAGGGAGTGAGGCACCTCCAATTGCCTGGGTCCAGCCCACATCCTTTCGTTGACCTCTTCCAACACTCCACACCTCATGACCAGCTCTTACCATTTCATAAGGCCCCCTCTTCTGCAATGTGCCCTGAGCAGTCAGCAAGGGGTTTTACTATCATGGAGGTGGCTTTTTTGGTAGCTATCTGGCTGCATTGGAGGCAGATGTCACAGCAATAGTATAGGCACATGTAAGAGAAAACACAGATGAAAATAATGCTTCCCAAAATAAGTAATATTTTTTTTTACCGAGAGCCCCATGATATGAACCACTAACTTATTAAGTCTCCTAAGCTTGGGGGGAGGGGTCTGATCACTCAGGGTACTCATGTGTGTTTTTATGTGATTTAATAAAGATGAACATTAGCAGTCTCATCAGGTATGAGCACACAACATTTTAATTGGATAATGGCACAAGTGCCTCCTTGCGAGGCAATAATGATATCTAAGGCCATTCTATTTTGGAGGACAGCTTTTCTCATTAGAGACATTTCAGTGTTAAGTGAGGACAGGCTTTGCAAGCTATCATTTAAGCCCTGCTGGGTGAATTTATATTTACATAAAGTAACCTAAAGAAAGTTTAGTATCACTTATTTGACAATGCTTCCCATGTAATTTAATGTATCAAAGCCTAATTAATTTAATATCTCTCTTTTATGAAAAGAAAGAACACATCTTTTGAGATGTTTCAGGGACCCTCTGGAAAAATCCCAAAGTTAGTTAGAGGTCAACAAGACTTCATTTAGAATTTGATTTTGTGAAAGTTTGTCAAAAATATCAAAAGGTTTAAACCAGTTGATTACAGAGGTCACTGTGAAAGAATACTTAGTCATCCATTTAACCAAAACAATAAAGACTTCAAAGACAAATATAGAAAGTTCATAGTTATAAAAAATCTTGGTTCTTTTAATAAAGAAGGTGCAGTTTTCTTAAGTAATCAAAAACCTGATAAAGTCAACAAGAAACACAAGAAATTGTTTTGATAAAACATAGAATCTTTGTTTTCTAGGCAGATTACTTAAAAGGTAAAGAAAAACCTTTCACAATCCCATCAAGAACAGACAAATAGTCCAAAAAAACCTCTGTCCTTTTAGCAGATGAAAGAAAATTGTTTTATTTTTACATAAGTACACTATTGATATTAATGCTTATTTTTCTTTAAGCCAGTAAAATAGAGCTCTTTTACTAATTAATTTTGGTAGTACCACTGAAGGTAGAAAAATATCACATGTATATAACATATACCCATAGACATACATAAGCATACAAACACAACATTTGCCACAGCTACTGAGCCTGCATGCCACAACTACTGAAACCCGCATGTCTAGAGCCCATGCTCTGCAACAAAGAGAAGCCACGGCAATGAGAAGCCCGTGCACTGCAACAAAGAGTAGTCCCCGCTCACCACAACTAGAGAAAGCCCATGTGCAGCAATGAAGACCCAACGCAGCCAAAAATAAATAAATAAAATAAATAAATATTAAAAAAAAAAAAGACTTGCATTTGTCCTTTACCAGTAATCTTATGGAGGCTGTGGACTGATTTCGGGCAAGGGAACTTCTATAGCCGTATGTATTTTAAATAACCTCTTTTTTTCCTTCCATCTCAGGCAATTGTGGGTAGTGTTTTCATTATCTCCTGGGCTGTGTATATTTCAGACTTGATAAGATTTACAACTTCAAGTATCAAAGGAAGAAGGCAAGTTTTCTCCTAGGATATTGGGAGTCTATTTCTCTATTATCAGAAATCTAGGGTAATTGCTATTTAACATGTTCCTTTGTATTAGGGACTGGACGGCATGGGGAACTCTGTCCATTTCATTGACAATCACCACAACATCGTCCCCTTAATTCTCCTCACTTTCCCAGGGCTTCTACTTCTTAACATCTTAATCACACTTTGTCACAAGTACTCGGACCTTAATCCATGACAGCTTGTGCCCTCGAAGCTTTGCAAAATGGCAAGCTAAGGTCTCCAACTTGTTATTTTGCTCTCCCACCTTGTCTATTAGTCCTGAAGCTAGCAGAGTAGTGGACAACTGTACATCCTTCTCTAACTTCAGCTGTTCTCCCAACTTCCTAACTTGAGCTTCACCCTCTAGTCAGGAATGGATGGCCAGCTGAACTGCCCACAGTAGAGGTCAACCTATTGCAGTAGCCATTTGTTTCCTTTATTTGTCACAGTGCACTATGCACAGTTTCTCAAAAAAAACACATTAAAGTAGCTCATGTTTTCAGGGCATCCTGTACTCATGCAGCAGTCTACAAGCATCTAACTCAGGATTTCCCCCACAGATACCTCTTCCCCCAGGCCCATTTTTTTGGATTCCTGGCTGGCTTACCAATTCTTAGTTCACATCCTTGAGAGCTTCCTGGGAATAATCTTAAACTGGCTTCTATAAATGGAGGGCAAGCAGAGATTGAAGAATGAGGTAGACACTACAGATTGGTAAGTGGCAGGGTTAATAATCCAGGGAACATACATACAAGGCATGCCTTGGGCACCACAAGATAAGTAGATCACAGCACCCGCACACCAGAATCTTAAAGTTTATATAGAGGTCTTAAGTGGGTTCAGTCACATGTACCATCCAGATGGTCTCAACAACAACTTACTATCTCAAGGCTGTGTCCTTGGGCAGCTTCTTGTACAGGGAAGGCAAATGGAATACACATTCCAAAAACAGGGGAGGGGGTGAGAAGCCTCCAACTGCCCAGATCCAGCTTTCATGTCAACTGGCAGTCACATTCTCTTGATGACCTCCTCCAACACTCTCCCCTTCTGAACACATGATTGGTTGGACATCCTGGCTCCATTGTAGTTGGAAGGGGCTGTGTGACTCATTCTGGCCAATGAGTTTTGAGTGAAAGTGATGCATGTCAGTTGCAGACTAGAGCATTTAATTGCCAGTGGAAGGCCCTCCATTTATCTCTTTCTCACTGGGACAGTGACTGGCATCTTTTGGGACCAGAGTCCCCTACCAACCCAACAGGGATATGTGGCATTGTGTGTTTTTAATTTCTGAGCCACAATTATTTGGGTTTTTGGCTAGCAAGTCTATCTGATTAAACATATATTCATAGGTTACTTCTGAAAAGAGGAAAATTTTGACAACAGTAAGAGAAGAAGAATCAGAAGTGGGAGGGATTTTATACTTTCATTTTTTGTGCTTTGTTTTGTTTAGCATGCCCATGTATGAATGCCTTCCCCCCTCCTCTACAATGAAGTTTTTAAAAATGAATGAATAAAATATACTGAGCAGCACTATATACTAAGCATCACACTAGGCAACTGGGAGACAGAGTTTGGAGCTATTCTATTTTCCTAGCCAAGGTTCTGTAGGGCCAATGTTCCTGAGTCTTCTCTGGTCATCTACATCTTGCTCAAATGGGCCCTCGGCATACCATACAGTTCTCCTCCTCCATTCACAGCCAGGGAGGCAGAGAGAATGGAGCTGGAATCTTTCTGCCCATGTCAGAGAGGTCTAAGTGAGCCTCTCCATCACCATCACTGACATCTAGGGTGGAGTGAGCTCGGGAAAGGCTGTGATGATGCCTGAAGCCTCTCAGCTCACTGTGTGGACAAGCAGTGCTCCAGCTGGGTCACTTAAGGGGCCACTTCCCAGCCATATGGACATGAGCCTGAAGCAGGCTGTGTCCTGAAAAAGCTTCTGTTATAAGTGAGCCCATAAACAGCCCTCCTTGCCAGAGGCTGGGGCTAGTATACCAGTTAGGATTCTTCATTCGGCTACAGAAACCCGACCACAATGGCTTAACGAAATAGAGTTATTTTCCCCCATAACAAAGAGCCCAGGGGAGGCTGTGTGAAGTGGTACAGCAGCCCATGGTGTTATCACTGTCCCAGGCTTCATCATCCATATTGTGTGGCTTTCACTCCTTGCACTTGTCACCTCAAGGCCGTAAGATGATGGCTGTACCTCACACCTCCCATCGGCATTACTGGCCAGAAGAAGAAAAGAAGCCATCTCAGGAAAGCACAAACTTTCTCAGAAATCCAATTTATATTGGCTGCAACCAGCCAATTATAATAATTAAGAGCATTGACTCTAAAAACTAACAGGGTTCAAATTCTGGCTCCACCATTTAATAGTTTGTTCTTGGGCTATTTACTGAACCCCGCTGTGTCTCAGTTTTCTCATGAGTAAAATAGGAATAGTAGTACCTACATCATAGGAATGTTAGGAGGACTAAATTACAAAGTGCTTACAGTCATGCCTAGACCATAGTAAAGACAACATAAGCCACCCAAGGCCTTGGCTCTAACCTTAGCCTCTCCCATTTTCACCAACCACCTCGAGCAAAGGGCCAATCCTCAACACTAAGGGAGGATCTGCAGAGACCTGAGACCGTCCTGTAGGACACTGCATTTGTCCTCACTCAGAGGCACTTGACTGGGGCATGTGCCAATTTTAGGCAGGGCCTGGATGCAGAGTCAACCAGGAGACCTGGGGAAGGAAGGAGCTCTGAGGCAGTGCTAATGAGGCCCCTGCCACTCTTTAGATCTGTGACAACACAGAATTGGTGTATGTACATAGTAGGTGTATCTGGCAGTGATGCTGGAGAAGGGTGGTCCACTAAACTCAAAGTAAGATCCTAGTCAGCAGTCAGGGATGCAGGATGGGATGTGGGGAATGGGGCAGAGCACAGGTTCCCAGGGGAAGGCTGGGCATGGGTCAGAACATGGCTTCAAAGACGGCTCCCATCCAGCTAGGAACTAGAGAGCAAAACCAAAGATATCAGGAGAGACACCTGGACTCACACACATAGGGTGATACTCAAAATAGTGCACAACCAGTAAGGTGAGGCACCTGAACCAGTAACATTCTAGACTAGGAGCATGGAGCCCCTGCTGTGCCAGGAACACTGATCATTTAGTTCCTGGACCACGGAGAGCTCTGGGTGTCCAAAGGGAGCCCAGGGAAGGGGGTGAGGCAACCAAGCAATTCAAGGGCATTTAGACAGCAGACACAACTTTCCAATTGCTAAGAAAGCATTTCAGGATTTTAACAGCTAGTTTATCCGTACAGGTGCCTTCTAGAAAATGCCAGCCCTGCTCTCACCAGCTAAATTCCAGACACTGTTCCCACTACTTGGGTGTACATTTTTGAAGGGCCCCTTTCCTGCTCAGAATGGCTCAGGAAGAAGCAAGACTTAATCTGCAGGTACGGGGTCTCAGTGCCCGCAGACCCAGGGGTAGGGCTGACCCATTTCCCCTTTCTTCTTCCTCTAAATTGTCCCATCTGTAATGGTTCTTGTTTTCCATTTTGAGATATTTGTGGGGGATCAGGTAGCTGTTTGGGGGTGTCTGCTCAATGCCCAGCCCCAAAAGGGACTGAGCAGCGGGGGCACAGGCGTGTTCTGGAGGCCCCGCCTTCCTGGAACAGGTAACAGAGAAATGACAGGGCTCATCCTCTGTTAATTGCTCCATTTCTTCAGGCAACAGGATTTTTCATAAAAACCCAATCCTGTTTCTACTCTATCGCCCTCATCTCCACCCCACAAGCTGCTTTCTACCAACAAAAATTTCAAAACTGATCTTTGAAATGACTCCTCATTTAAATCAGTTTCTGAGTTTTAAAGGGTAAGAAAATGTCTCTCGCTCATTTAGACTAAAATAATGTGCCTATTAACCACGTTGGAGACACACAAAGTCTACTGCCTAGAAATTATCCATTAGCCTCATTTCAGGCTCTCCCACCTGCCAGCCTTCTTCCTACGCTGCCTCAGAGTTCTAAATCTCAAACTTCATCTTGGCGTTCCCCTCTTCCAAAGACTAATGTTCCATGGCTGTCCATTGTATTTTTTTTAAATTTTAATTAATTTATTTTTTAACATCTTTATTGGAGTATAGTTGCTTTACAACGTTGTGTTAGTTTCTGCTGTATAACAAAGTGAATCAGCTATACATATACATATATCCCCATGTCCCCTCCCTCTTGCGTCTCCCTGCCTCCCACCCTATCCCACCTCTCTAGGGGGACACAAAGCACGGAGATGATCTCCCTGTGCTATGGGGCTTCTTCCCACTAGCTATCCTGTGCATTGTCTTAAGGGTAAAATCCAAAATCCTCAGCCTGTGACCTAACTTTAATCTTCTTTCACCATGTCACTCCCTCTCTCTGGCCTGGGAATTCCAGGCTCCACCCCCACTATACATATCACAACTTTATCCCAATTGTTCTGCCTTTTCCACCTGGAGAGACTTCATCCCATCTCCACCTGTCAAGTCCTAGCTGTCCTTCAAGGGAGGGAGTTAACTCCAGACTTCTCTAAGAAGTCTTCCCAAATCCTCACGTCTTAGAGGATTAACCACCCCAAGCTCTCTCCCATCGCACCTTGTTCTCACCTATTACAGAAGCCCAGTCCCTCTCTCCTGTGCCCCAGCTCATCCTTTCTTCTCCATCTATGTCTACTCTTTGTTATCCCTTGAAGGCAACTTGCTCTAGGGTTTCTTGTGCCTCTGTATATGTTTATCCCTGGATGATCTTCTCTCCCCTTATCTGTCCAGCAAACTCAAACTCATCCTACTGCAGCAGTGGGTCTCAACCTTGACTGCACATTAGAATCAAATGGAGAGCATTCAAATGGGAGGTGATACCCAGGCTTCACCCCCTCCCCGCAGCAACTAAATCAGAACCTCTAGGGGTGGGATCCAGACATCAGCACTTTTAAAGCTCCCCAAGTGATTCCTACGTGCTGCCAAGATTGAGTACACTTGTTCTGGAATCGCCTCAAGCTTTCACCTACTTTGTTCAGGTTAATTATTATTTGTATCCCGGAGCTTAGCATTATGCTTGTAACTAAATAAGTTGCTATTGAATGACTAAATAAATGAATGACTGGATGATTGCATAGAAGGAAGGGAGGGAGGGAGGAAGGAAGGAAGGAAGGAAGGAACGGAGGAAAGGAGGGAAGAAGGGGGGGAGGGAGGGAAGAAGGGAAGGAAAAATGGAAAAACTGATGGATGCTATGTACCTTCAGAATAATCATATGCTGCCTTCCACTTCTAGACTTATTCTTGGAAGGAAAGTATTAATCCCATACCTCTAGCAAGACAACTCCTGTTGATTTCTTCGGTCTCTCCTTGCCCATACACAGAGGGCAAGGAGAGACGGAAAAAAGAGGCAGACCACCCCAAATTGGTAGGTGGCAGATTTATTAAGCAAGGTGTGTGGTTAGGCTATTCAAAATGGCTGTTTTTTTGCTCTCTGTACGTCCCCTGTTCGACCAGCCCCTGCTTCACCCACATGACTATCCAATCCTCTTAATTATAGGGCTTAAGTAGTCCCTGTAAATGATGAGCCCACCTGATGTCAATCTCTCCCCTATAAATGGTAGCCTCCTTATTCCCCAAGCAGTAAAGACTGCTGCCATGTCCTGTCTGCCACGCATGGTGGGGTGTCACCCCAGGACCTTTTGTATAAGATACCCCTGTCCAATAAACCATTGATGTCTCCGTCACTGACTCCCGGCCCTTTCTTTGGTCTTGAGACTGCAGGCTTGTAGGCCTGCTGGGTGCAGCCCAACACAAGGGAACTTACTTATGAGGCTTGTCTTGGTTTCCACAAAATGAGCAGATCTCCACATTCACCCTGCAGAATCTTAAAGTGTATATAGAGGCCTTAATGGGGATCAGTCACTTATACCTTCTAGATGGTCTCAACACCACCCTACTCTCTCTAGGCTGTGTCCTTGAAATAGCTCCCACTGTGGGAACGGTGGTCAGAGCATACATTCCAAGGACAGGGGAGGGGGTGAGGAGCCTCCCATTGCCCTGGTGCTGCTGGCAGGTCAGTGGATGGTCACATCCTCTCACTGACCTCCTCCAACCACTCCCTTACACAGCACGGGTACTGAGTAAATATCTGTGGATTTAAACTGAGCCGTGGCATCACGCAATTGTCAAGTTATCCATCAGAGCAGCAGTTCTCCAACTTTGCCCACAAAACACTCAGTTTTGACTTATGTCAAAAGGGACCACTACTAAAAATGAAGTGATAAAAGTCTATCTTCTCCTAATTTGCAGAGGAACTTGGAATTTACTCCGTTTTATATTTGTCCTTCCAAAAATTTTCTTAAAATTTTGCCTCCCTGCTGCCAACTTTTTTGCTAGCAAGTATTGATAAATTAATATGATGATTAAACGTAAGAGTGAATAAAGGAAAATCTCTAAAATATGATTAGAAAATAACATCTGGAGAATGTTTCCTCTGGCTAAATTGATTACCTGTCCTCTCCTTCCTCCCACTCTCTCTCCCTCCATCCCTTCCTTCTTTCTTTTCCTCCTTCTTTCCACAAACATTTATTTATCATGTACTAGGTGCCAGGCACTGTGCTAGGTTTAATGGCACAATACAGACATGAGCTTTTCCCACAAGAAATTTACTGCAAATATTTGAATATTCCATGCTTCTCACAAGGTATGCTATGACTTCCAGAAACTCCACCTCCTTGACAAGGTTAAGACCCACTAATATTTCACAGACAGGGTTCCACTGAATACACCACTTGTACTTAAATGTCAGATTAAGTTGCTCTTGGTGAGTGAGCAGAACCAGAGAAGTCAGGACCAGCTGGTGGGGGGGCTTGGGAATTCCTTCTAAGGACCCTACTTTCCCTTTGGGAATGAGCTGTGGGACCCTCTCAGGATCCTGACTGCCTCCACAGTCAGGCTCAAACTTGCCCTTTTGCTCTCAGGGCCCCAGACTCCAAGATCTTCCTGGGTTCCTTGCCGTTGTACCTTCCATAACCATACCAGCAGGATCCCTGGGATTTTCCACCTCCCTGTCCATACCCATCTTATGGTAAAAAGACACACAAACTTTAAGAGTTACAAAGATGCCGGGGGGGGAGAATGTAGAAAGCAAAATCACAGAAACCATGAATCAGTCAAGTGAGCTGGATAGATTTGTGAGCAAGGAAAACCTTTCCTCAGTCCATATTTCTCAACTCTCCCAGTATCCAGCAGTGGTGCTCATTCAAATCTAGTGTGAAGCAGGTTTCTCCAAAACCTGCTTTCCATCTTTATTTGGGCCCCGGACTTGCACTTCTAGCCTCAGAAGTCCTAGAATTTCTTACATATAATCTGTCCAGAGTAGCTCTGTCCCTAAAGCCCACTCTGTTTGCTTCCAAAAATGCCCAGCTCTGGACTACTGGTCTACCTGGCATCCCTTTGCAAAGACATCACTCCTCTTGAGGTCTGTGTGGTATGGTTTCCAGGCCTCAGGACCTCTTCATGGAATATTCAGTCAGTGTATTTGGTTTGTCTGAACCATTTACTGGTCTGCTGCCGAACTCTAGCCATGAACAAAGCCAGACTCTAGACTTTTCAATCTATTGATTTTACTGAGCACTGTGCCCACCCTCCAGTGTCTGAGGGAACATCGTGGTGGAATCCTTCTTACCTTGGGGCTCCTCACCATTGTTTCAGACCCCATGGAGAGTCACTCCTGATCGCAAAGCCTAGATTTCACTGTGGTTCACTTAGCAAATTTCTGTGTTTCATACAAGAGACACTTCTAACTTCCAACTCTGGTACAAAGTAGGAAAAAAAGCCTCTCCTCTGCTCACGCTATGGTCAAGTCATTCTCTGAAGATTCATCATTCAAGTGGAGGAAGGAATGGAATTTTCCAGAGGTCACTTAATTGCACTCTTATAGACTATGGTATTTTAAACATTAATACTCTGTAATAAAAGAAACTAGAAGAAATGTGGATTAATCAAAGGCAGAAGCTGGAAGAGAGGACACATTATGGAGATTGATGACTTGGGTTAGATAATCACAGAGAGCCATGCATTCATTCAAGAAAGTAATTTTTAAGCTCTGGCCTTAAAGCACTAGGGTCCTATGGGGATGCTTCAGGTCTGCAAGGATTCCATAAAAGTTTGATTCAGAAATTCTATATACTTAACTGTTTCTCAGTCTAACAAAAACTTTCATATTCAAAGGTTATGTTTCCAAATATTACTTTTATTGGAGACCATTGGTACTTTGTGTGCTAACTCACCAACTTTATAATAAGTATCACAAATGTGAACAGACAAAACAAATTTGCCTGTGTTACACACACACATACACAATGTAGGATATGAGGAATGTGGTGAAACATATTTTTCGTGTCCTTTACAGCTGACCACTGGGTTACTCCTAGAAAGGGAAATGTCTTTATTTGCTTTTTTCTTTCAAGGCCCACCCTCTTCCATGTTTATGTTTATTTGTTTTATTGATGAGTTCCCTTTCTCCTCAGAGCTCACGAGTCACATAGCTGCTATTTGTCTTTCCAGACCCATTCTTTTCACACACATCTTCACTCTTCTTTCTGTCTAAGAGACAGACTTGAATGAATGACATCAATGGCCTCCCTTGCCCTTTGGCTCTCTGTTGAGTAGACCAGTGGGGAGCTCTAGGGAGGATAAGGGAGAGGAGAGTGAAGTCAAGGGAATGTATCTCTGATTCCTTTCCTTGGGGTCATTTAGGCCTAGCTGGGTCCCTCAGCAGCTGAAAGCCACTGCTGATTTCCTGGCAACTCTCTCTTTACAAGTCTTCTCCCTTTAAGTTCCACTAACCATTCCCTTCAGGCTGGGTTAAAATAATAGCCCTGGGTTTCTGTACTACCTCTTGTGGTTGGTTTCCCTACACCCACCTACACCTTTGTAAACAAATCTACCTTGAATTACCTTAATTTGGGTGTGCCATCTGTTTCTCACTGGAACCTTGACTGTACACCCTACTCCTGGTCCCCTTCCCAGAATGGAAAACATATGCACTTATGTGCTTCTGTTTGTATGTGTTCTTGCAAAATGGTGTTGTTTTTTATGCATGTATTTGAACTTTCTCATAAATGTTATTGAGTTATATATTTCATTCTGCTTCTTACCTTTCTCACTAATTACAATTTTTTTTCAAGTTCATTCATGTTGTTATGGCTACAATTCATCTTTTGTCTCTAAACTTTTGCTCCCTGCTCTGCTCTGTGCACTCCCCACGTTTATCTATCCAATCTCCAGATGATAGGTACCCAGATGGTCTCCGAATTCCTGGCACCGCAACCAATGCTGCACCGAAGTATTGTATATGTCCCTTGGGGAGCTGTGTAAGTATTTCTTCAGACTACAGATGGAGAGGGATAAAATTGCTGAGTCATTCAGTGTACATCTACTTAATTGGACTCAGTTAAGAGATGAGCACCAGCTGTGTTCTACAGACCATCACACCATCTGCCCTCCTGGCAATAGTGCCTAAGGGTGTGCATCTCCAAATCCCCACCAACACTTGGCATTATCCCGCTTTCTAATTTTGCCAATCTACTAGATAGAAAGTGGTATATTATTTTGTAATTTGTCTTTCTTTGATTATTAATAACTTTAAGCACCTCCTTAGGTGCATTTGGTTTCTGCTTCCATAAATTACATGTTCACATGCTTTGACTATTTTTCTTTTTTGAATTACTTTTTATTGGAGTATAGTTGCTTTACAGTGTTGTGTTAGTTTCTGCTGTAAGCAAAGTGAATCATCTATACATATACGTATACCCCCTCTTTTTTGGATTTCCTTCCAATTTAGGTCAACACAGAGCATTGGGTAGAGTTCCCTGTGCTATACAGTACATTCTCATTAGTTATCTATTTTATACACAGTTATCAATAGTATATATATGTTAATCCCAATCTCCCAATTCATCCCACCACCCCCACCCCCCGCTTTCCCCCTTGATATCCATACATTTGTTCTCTATATGCTTTGACTATTTTTCTATTGGGGTTGCTATTTTTCTTATTTAATCCACAAGGAATTCCAGGTATATTATTTTTAAATACCTTGTTAGTTTCAGTTTGCTAATATTTCATGTAATATTTTGTACACCTACGTTCACAAATGAAATGAAACTGTAAATTTCTTTTCTCCTATTGCCTTTATCTAGAGTAAGTTTAAAATGATAGGAATTAATTGTTCCTTACAAGAATCTGATGGCTTCTCACCATTTACACACTGGTCCAAGTCACCACAGTCCCTTACCTGGATTACCAATGAGGGATAACTCAACGCAGGGGAGAAGGACATTGGGTTTTGGAGTGGAGCAGGCCCCCCTCATGAGCCCCCATGTGTGGTGTGATAATTACCTGCTTTTGTATCTGTCCTCCTCACTGGACTGTATTTCTAGTACCTGGCACACATGTGCATAAAATAAATGTTTAATTCATTGGTGAATGGGAGACCATTCTGATTATTATCTATATGATTTGGAAAAAGTCAGGAAACCTCAGTTTTCTTATCTCTATTATCAGGATAATAATGATAAAATCATGTGCCATATTTGTGATAAGGGTTAAATAGAACAATGCATGTAGAGCAGCACCCAGTCCCTGGATCTGATGCATGATGATATGCATGTATGGGTGGAGGTCAGCTCAGGGATAACCCCACCTTATTTAAAAATAGGGCTCAAGACACCAACTGGTTGGAAGCAGGGCTGATGTTTCAGGCTGGAGGAAATTCACAGGGACTAGTGCACCTGCCTACACAGGAGCACAGGTGCCTCAGGGGAATGCTGTCCCCAACTTCCAAGGATCCCAGCACTGATTAACATGTGAACAGGGCCCTAATTAGAGAAGAGCCATAAAGGAAAAAGCTAGATGGAGTCTCTCTGGTCCCTGGGCCTGCTCACCACGCCTCTTAATACCCATTTGATTCCACTCATTAGCGCATGAATGGGGCATTGATTACCAAGCCAAGCTATTGTGCAGCCTTTCAATGGAGTGGCTTCATCGGAGGATTTATTGGTAATTAAGCCTTGAATAAATGTTTTGCAAATGGGGTTTCTCCTGATGAATAGGAAGGGCTTTGGGAGTTGAGAAACCGTCAGTGCTGGGACCATACAGGCCTGCCATGTGTGCTTTCACTTTCACATAATTGTATGTTTGTCCATTTCAAGGCTGTCCAGGCCCCAGTTGGCAAATGACAACCAGTTACAAATGCAGGTCTACCTTCTTGGTTTTATTCTTTCCTGGAAGAAGTGTGTGAAGTTTCTGGATTGTTTATCTTGGCTAGTACCAATCCAGTGGCTCTCTCACAACATCTCACTGGAGAGACACAGTGCACTGGCAGAGCCTATGGGGGAGTTCCAACCTCACCGGACAGTGACACTTCTCCAGGGCACTGGGGAGCTACAAAGTTTCTCACAGGGTTTGGTCTGGCCAGCAATTCTCACAGGGTGATTACTCTTAGCTCCTAGCAGGGTTCTCAGCTTTGATACTATTGACATTTGGGGCCAGATAATTTACTGTGGATAGTGAGCTGTCCTATTCACTGTAGGATATTTAACAGCATCCATGCTCTTGAAACCGAGCAGGACCCTGTGGGGCTCCTGGGCACGGAAGCCTTTCTGTGTCCCCCGTTGCTTGTTTGTAGGGAACAGACTCCAGCCTCCATGACCTTCCTGAGTTCCAAAGGGCAGATTTGAACAGTTGCTAATCAGGGAACAGGAGGGGATGCAGAGACAAGGGAGGAGCAGCCAAGAAACAGTAATGCAGCCTTGGGGCAGGGTCCTTGTTCTGCCTCAAGGGATTCACATAAAAATATCTTTGAGTTCTTTACAGAACTAAAACCCTCAACAAATGGAAGAAGTTAGCATTCTTCATTCCAGAGAAGATCACCATCTGATAACCACAGCAAGAGGCCACCTGAGGCCAGGTTTAAGGAATGCAGACCCTACACACCCCCTAATCCTTAACAGCAAACCCACCCTTGAACCATTGCTATAAACCTCCTTACCAAATTCTCCTGGGTTGGGACACACAGTTTTGAGGGGTATGAGCCTGCTGTGTCCCCCTTTGCCTGGCAAAGCAATAAAGCTATTCTTTTCTACTTCACCCAAAACTCTGTCTCCAAGATTTGATTCAGCACTGGTGCACAGAGGCATTTTTGACATCAATCTCCACCCACTAGATACCAATAGTACACTGGACAATAAAAATGTCAGCAGACATCGCCAAATGTCTTTGGAGGACAAAAATGCCCCCACTTGAGAACTGCTGCCCCTACTAGAAAGGGTTTCCAAGGATTTTGACAGAAATACTGAACTTGTTTGGGGAAAAAAATGTCTGCAGATTAACAATTTTTTAGGTTAAATTGCTTTAATTGTTTTAAACAATTTTTAAGGTTAATGAAGGAAAATTTTGTTTACAAAAATCCATTTATTCATGCCTTGTCCATTTATTCTTACTTTCTTAGGTTCCTTTCCTGTGCCAGGCACTGTTCCGGGTGCTGAGAGTTAGCAGAGAACAGGACACTCAAGGTCACTGCTCTCATGCAGCTCACCTTCTAGATGGGAGGAGCAGACTGACAGTAGACAAGTCAACAAATAAATGTAATAACTTCAGGTTTAGGTAAGTATTATGTGATTGATATGATCAAGAGTAACCTCAATGAGGGATGGAGTGGGTCACGATTTTACATGGAGATCAGGGAAGGCTTGGATCATGAGATGGAGCCAGCCACAGGATCCCTCTGGGGAAGAGCTTTCCAGGCAGACAGAACAGGGAGGGCAAAAAAGAATGGGGGGATGGTTGGAGGAGGTTGAGCAGGTTCAAGGAAGAGAAGAGGGTGGTGTGGCTGAGCTAAGGACTAAGGTACAGTGCAGGCTGAGGTAGAGTTTGGAGAGGAAGTTGGGAGACACATCATGGTCTAGATTGTATTTTATGTGTAATTACCCACCACCACCATTACTCCTTCTAGTGGTTTGATTCCAACCATTCCTTGGTCCCATGAGGACCTCCAACCCCTTGAGCCTACCAATCTCTTACTATCCACTACTCCATCAAGTTCTTGCTCTCCTTTCTTGACTTAAATCCATGGCCCATCGTTAGTAACACTCTTTTACACATCCTCAACCCCCTTCCTCTCTTTCTGCCACTGCACTTGCCTAATAAAATTTTAATTCTGCTTATATACCTCATGTTTGCCTTGGAAGAGCTGGATGTAGTTGGAGAGAAACAAACAGCAGACTTGCCTGACATTAAAGTTATGCTCACAATCTCAAGGAGCCTTCAGCACTGCTGGCAACTTGACTCTAGTCCATACATTTAACCACTCTAGGAAAACTGAGTTATGGAGACTTAAAATGACATCTTGAAAGGTCTGTGGTAAACAATTTAGAAAGTCCCAACATGAGAAAATAGTTTTCTGTAGAAAACATTTCTATTTCCTAACCTGTTCTTTGGAAGCAGGAGCTACTCTTGGCTATCACTCCACCAAATCTCAGATTCATTTCCTCAAGTAACTGGAATGCAGAATGACTTTTCAAACTGGTAATGTGGGATTTCCCTCTCCTCCAATCCCTTCATACTTCATGACAAATCATTAAAGTGTTCTATAGCAAGTCTCTGTGAGGCCACATGAACCTTCCTCACCGGTAAATCCTCCATTGGTAGGAGGTTATACACACAACAAATTACTCATTATAAGATTAGCCATAAATTCAGGGTTGATGGTTGATATCTGTATTAGTTTCCTATTGCTGCTTAAGTTACCATAGACTTAGTGAATTTAAAATAACACAAATTTATTCTCTTACAGTTCTGGAGGTCAGAAGCCTGAAATCAGTCTTCCTGCACTAAAATCCAGGTATCTGCAGGGCTGGTTGCTCATGGAGGCTCTGAGAGGAAAATCTGTTTCCTTGCCCTTTTCAGTGTCTAGTTGCCACCTGGATTCCTTGGCTTGTGGCCTCTTCCTCCATCTCCAAAGCACATCACTCCAATCACTGCTTCCATCATTATACCACCTTCTCTTCTGACTCTGGTTCTTTCTGCATCCCTCCTATAAGAACCATGCTGATTGTATCAGGTCTACCTAGATAATCCAGGATAATCTCCCCATCTCAAGATTTTTAACTTGATCACAACTACGAAGTCCCTTTTGCCAAGTAAGGTAATATTCACAGGTTTCAGGGATTAGGACATGGACATATTTGAGGAACTATTATTCAACCTACCAACAACATCTGTTCAGACGGCATCTAAACCTGAGAATAGTATTTCTCCAATAATTTCCTCAGCTTCTTCTTCAGGTTCTGTCAATTTTAAAACACCATGTAACCATGTCTCAGCCATCAATCAGAAGTCTGTCAAACAGTCATTTGTACTTCGTATGGGTTTTACATCCTTTACTGGTAAGACCTGGCATCTGAGATTTGATTTCTTTTCCCCTTCATTTTTGACACTGAAAACTGTAAATGTCATTTTGTTATCAGTGTCTCAATATAAATTAGAGAACATTTGTTCTAAGCACAAGGTTTAAATCAGGCCTTGACTTTCTGGATACTCACTTTTATCGCCTCTTTTGCTAGTCAGCTCTGGCCACTGTAGCAATGATGAGAACTAGAGTAAAGACCAGGACTGCATACAACTGCACATTAGGCATGCCAGTTCAGCTCACAGTGCTTTTCTCCATACCAGGGCCTGTAACAGATAAATCCCATGAACCAGACAATATTGAATATGTCAGGACTGACAATTCTCTGAAGCTGAGACATCCCGAACTGTGGGAGACTGTAGCTATTACTGTGCCATCTGGGTAGGCTACAGTATAAGGAAGAATTGAACCTTGGGGGAAGAGTGAGTTGGGTTATACCTGTTGAATCCAGGGACAGTGAATTTATCCATTCATTGACTCAATCAATCAGTCATTCCTTACTAATTACAAGCTGATAATACCCACCCAGTGCTGGGGCTGCAGAGATAAGAGACAATATTGTAAACATGAATTTATGGTCCCATGAGGCTTGCTCCTGTTTATTTAGAACTTGCTATGGACCAATCACTCAGAGAGAACTTTTTGGAATGTAGTTCTTGTACATACAGTCCTCCAAGAAATACCTCAGGGAATTTAGACCAATCTTCTGATTCAGGAGGAACTGGTGGGTGGAATGAATAGGGAGGGGACTCAAGTCAAGAATAAGTTAAGTGAAATATAGGTTCTGTCAGCCCCTGGAACCTATCTGGGGACTTTGGGATATGGGGGTCACATCATACCCTCCAGGGTTAGGCATGTGCTGATTCAAATCACTGACTGAAAGGATTAAAAGAACCAGATTGAGTTTATCTGTAGAGCAGCCTCACATTTGGTGTGTTTTATACTATTGTTTCAAGGGAGCCCTGGACCCAGCTGTCCAGGGACAGGCCCTCATCTGAAGATGGCTGTTATCACAGGTCAAAACTCACATCTCAGAAAATGTGGTGCTATCTCTGGGAAGCAGGAGGTAACGTACATTTTGTTCTCATCACAGAGACAAGAAAATTCCCTTTCAGAAAAGGTGCTGCTGGGAGCCGGTGTGTGAGGAGCACAGGGCTGACCCTTGTTGATTGTGGAGACAGGAGTGAAGACAGGGCCAGCTATTTTGAGCATCAAAGTGTAGTCATTTCCATGGATGACCATTGATAATGGTAAATTGGACAAAAGCAAAGTGCTTCATGGTGCCTGGCCAAATTACACATCTGGTGTGATCAAATTCTAATGTCAGCATCTGAAAGTCTAGAAAACTGGCTGAAGAATGTGCACCCCACCCTCATTTACACTCTGTCTTGGAGGTCCTGGGCTATATATGGAAGACACCGTGCTCTTTAGTCACTGACTGACCTTCCCTCTGAAACATGTGTCCTGCTTTGATTGATGCCACTTCTTTTGAGGGAAGGAACCACACCAGGCCCACCTGCAGCCCCTATCTTATAATGGAGTCTCAGGGGCTCGACTTGGGGGAACTAGAGAGTTTACCTGAAATGGCCAAAAGCAAAAAGATTTAGACTATGCAGGATACATATGATGGAAACTATGAGTGATGGGGATAAGAGGAAGCCTTTCTTATTCATTCAGCATTTCATAAATATATATTGAGCACTTACACTGGGCCAGATTCTGCAACTAGTGATGGGAATTCAGTGGTGAACAAAACATGGGTCCTGCCTGCAAGTTCTGGCTAACAGGCATCATGGTTTAGCCCTGTAGGGATAGCTGGTGGTTGCCCGTTCAGCATCCATTCCCATCACATCCCTCCCAAGCCACACTCCAGTTTACTCTGCAGGCCTGAGGTTTGAGTGGGTATGATGTTACTTCCAGCTCTGGAGATGGGCCCCACTAGCTGAGGTTAATCACTGTATCCAGAATGGCAATTAGGCAACACGACTCCTGCCTTGGGCCACACACTTCAGAGTGCCCAGCATTTGACCCCATTTCAAGCATGCATTTTACTAGAATGTGAGAGTCTGGGGGACTGGGGGAACAGACCCATAAGGAGCCTACAGCTCCCATTATAGAGCAGGCCCTTGGTATCAGGGCTCTACTTCCTGGGCCTGCACTGGTCTCTTGCCCATTTCTGTCCTCCCAGAGGCAGATCATGCTGCCGGTGGGCCCACGCCTAGGCCAGGTATAGAGCTTGAACATGAGGGCGGGGTATCCACATGCATGTGTATAAAGCCCTTCGCCATGTGGATGGAGCATGGGATGGACGAGCAAAGGGGGGGGTGGCTATTGCCTAGAAGCCTCTATTTGTACACTTGCCTGGAAGCCATAAATATTCATGTAAGCCTAAGATATCACATCTTCATCAACCCCACAAATGGTTCAGGAGTGGGCAAGGAACCCAAGTTAATTCAATCAAGTGAACTTCAGGAATTTTGTGGATTGTGACAGAAGGAACCTTTTAGAACTACTCTTGCCTAAAGCCAGCCCTACGTCTGAAAGTTTTGGGCTTTGTAAGTCAATCAATTCCCTTTATCATTTCAGCCAGTTTAAATTGGAGTTTCTGTTCCTTGCAACCGAAAACATCCCAGTAGAGTATCAATCCCATTTCTATCAGCTACCAGCTGAGCTACAATGAGCCTGCAAATCATTTTTATCTCAACAAGGCTGAATTTCCCCAAATGTACATGAGGATGATAACTCAAATGTTGCTGGGTGGCTGGGAGGAAGGAGAGAAATCATGTGTGGAAAAAATTGCCTAACCTGGCATATAGTATGTGCTTGGTAAATGTCACTTCCCTTTTGATCAATGTGGACCAGAGAACTCAGGTGAAGCTTCTAGACGAGTCCACGACAGTCACTGTTTCATGTCACAAACCTTTACTAGGCCCCTCCCAGTCATCAGGCTCCACATTAGGGGTTAATAGCCAAAGATGAATGAGCCAGAGGCTCTGCCCTTGAATGGCAGACAGGCGCATGGACTGCAAGGGAGAGAGACGAGTCCTCAATCACATCAGCATGGATGAGGCTGTGCTCACCTGTCATTTCCAGGACCTACTCAGGGCCTGGCACAGAGGAGATGCTCCCCAGTGTTTGCTAAATTAATAAGATGTGAAACAAACCAGGCCTTAAAGAACAGGTTGGATATGCATAAATAAAGAGAAATTTGGAAGGCATTTTGTTAGAAATTGCTTTTTGTTGTTATCAACAGAAACCTAACCTTCATGGCTTCTACACACAGAGATTCCCTCTCTCCTGTGAAGTTCAGGGCTATTCCAGGGCTGACATGGTGGCTTCAAAGGACCCTTGCTTTTTCTACCTTTCTGCTTGGCCATGTGTAGCCTTCCTGTCAAGGTTTCCCCCCAAAGGTCCTAGAAGACTACTACAGTTCCAGCCATTCTATCCATATTCCAGGTAGCAGTTAGAAGGAAGAGGAAAAAGTGGAAAGACAAAAAGGGGCTTACCCCAGCTGTCCTTCCTTCTCAGAGGTCCCTCCCTCTAAACTTCCACTTAAAATCATTAGCTAGAATTTAATTCTATGATTACACCTACTTGCAAAGGAAATGTTGTTAGCAAAGCACAACGGTGTCTCCATAATACAGTTCTATTGGCAATAAAGGGGAGGAGGATGGAGGTTGGGGAGAAAACCAGCTGCTGCTATCACCAGTGAGCACCATAAGAGCAGAGATGAAGATGATTAAATACAGATGCAAACTCTTATATATAGAATGGATAAACAAGGTCCTACTGTAGAGCACAGGGAACTCTTTATTCAATACCCTGTGATAAACCATAATGGAAAAGAATATAAAAAAGAATATGTGTGTGTATATATATATATATATATATATATAACCGAATCACTTTCCTGTACAGCAGAAATTAACACTGTAAATCAACTATACTTCAATTAAAAAAAAAAAGATTAAATAGCCCATGACCAGGAGCAGGGAGAGGATAGATTTTGTTGGAGTGGAAGGTAACAAAGAGGTCAGGATTTCAAACTTTAGAATCAGAAATACCTGGAGGGCGGTTCCAATGCTGGACTGCTGGACCCCCACCTCCAGGGTTTCTCATTCAGGAGACCTGGAGTGAAGCCCTAAAATTTTGCATTTCTAACAAGTTGGCAGATGATATTGATGCTTCTGGTCTGGGGACCACACTCTGAGAACCACTTTAGGATGAAGTTAGGACTTCATCCTCTGAGTAACATGGACCCCCTTAAAGCTTTTGAGCTGGGAAGAGAAACAATGAACTAACTGATTTATGAGGGCTTACCTGTCAGAGGTCTGTAGGATGGGCTGGAGAAGGTAGAGATAGAGGCAGAGGCTGAGGCAGTAAGAAGGCAGGAATCAAACCAGCATTGGAGTTGTGTTCAGCTAGGCTTAACTGTATTGTTTATAGCAATTCCGTGAAGATGCTGACCTTCAAACCCCAGCTGTATTAGCTATGGGGAAACCAATGAAGCTAGCTGCCTTATGCCCAAGACAACCCTGTTATTGAGGGTGTATTAATATTAATGATTGTTTTTTTAAAAAAATAAGCAAAGATGATATAATGACATGTGTCCCAGTCTCCCTATCCTACCCAAATGCAGCCCAAAGAAGTTTATATTGAAAAATGAGAAGCAGCTGGGTGGGACTCACAAACAAATTATCAGGTCGTGATTAGAAGAAATAAGATGGCAGAGAGGGCTTCCCTGGTGGCATGGTGGTTGAGAGTCCGCCTGCCGATGCAGGGGACACGGGTTCGTGCCCCGGTCCGGGAAGATCCCACATGCCGCAGAACGGCTGGGCCCGTGAGCCATGGCCGCTGAGACTGCGCGTCTGGAGCGTGTGCTCTGCAACGGGAGAGGCCACAGCAGTGAGAGGCCCGTGTACCGCAAAAAAAAAATAAATAAATAAAAGATGGCAGAGGGACTAGGTCAGTGGATCCTTGTTCCTTGCAAAACTGAGTCTCCCCTGGTTTCTGTTTGTTTTGCCCTCACCTAAGTTTGGGGTTTGCTTTTCGGACTGAAATATAGAGGGAGGCAGGATAGCCAATTGAGGATTTAAACCAACTCCGGTTTAGCCCTAGTCCTAGCTGCAAAGCAGGGTTGGTAGCCAGTCTCTGGGGAAAGGCAGGCTCTGGAGGGTTTGACAACCAGAACGTGGCTAGATTTCAGCCTCCGTTTGATCACTTGGCCAAAGCCCTTGTGCAGGACACAGCTTGTAGAAGGGTAAGAGGTGGTCAGGCTGTGAGAGGTGACGTACCCTCAGGAGCCCTGGGTTTCTCCTCTGTCAGATGGGATGGTAGGCAAAGGCCTCAGAGTTTCGGGGCAGATTAAGTGAAGTAAACAATATAAAGTACCTGGCACATGGTTAGTAACCGACAGCATCAGTTTCCTTCTAGATTTCCATTTGAATCAGTGAGGGTAGCTGGATGGGTTAAGCTTCTTGGGCTGCAAGGGAATCATCTGTTCCTCCAAATCTTGGCACAGCTGCCCATGCTTAGCATTTGCAGCAGCGTGCCTGCTGTATCTCCGCCAGCATCTCATTGGCGTGAAGAAAAAGCGACGCGGGGCGCAGGACGGGAGACCAGCTGAGCTTCCGCGGTCAGCACATTAGCTCCCTAATACTGCCAGCTTCAGGGGTTGCCAAGACCCGACTGGGAGTCTGAGATCCCAGTGCCTTCCCTCCCTTTTCATTAATTTCCTAAGCTCCAACACCACCGAGATAATGCCCCGCCAGGTGCGGGGACTTCTTGAAACAGCTTTGCCCTCCGATCCAACGCATAGCGTGGTCCCTGTGTACTTGGCGCAGGTGCTGGAGAGGCCAGGAAGGCAGGGGCACGGGCATCATTTCAGCAAGCCCTGTAGGTATGAGGCGATGTGGCGAGCTTTCACCGCTGATGACTCTCTTTCTAAAGGCGCCAGCCAAGAGGCTGAAGCACCAAATCCCAATTAAATCACAAAAGAAGTGGGAGCAGGCGGAGGATGAGTGGGGAGGGAGGCTCTGGGAGGGCCGCTTACCCTACTTGCCCAAGGCTGAGCAAGTGTTGCTGGATGGGGACTTTTCTCCTCTTGGTCCAGGAATAATTGTAACAAACCCTGAGCACCAATCACGGGCCAGACATGGGCAATCCAGAGACGAAAGAGACCTGCTGAGCAAGCTCACATTTGAGTCGGGGAGACAACTGCCAACAGCCCCTAGCCTACAATGGTGCAGGAGCTCTAATACAGCTCAATGGTGGTGTTGTGAGTACAGGAAGGAGGGACGTCTATTTCTGCCTGCAGCGATGGGGAGGCTTCAGAAAGCAAGGGGCACTGGAGCTGATTCCCAAAGGATGGGCAGGAATTTGCAGGCAGAGAAGATGGGAATGGCATTCCAGGGGCAGGAACAGCATGTAGCAGCCAGCGTCCTGAAATGTGGTGGGGAGTGGAGGAACAGGTAGGGAAATGACACCAGCAAAGTAGTGGCACTGAAAAGGGTCTTCTACGCTGACAGTCTTGTCAGGGGACCAAAGGAGGGAGAAGTCTTGTAGACCAAAAGCAAAGAGGAAAATCCTTAAGCTGCTCTGTAACACACACAAACACGCATGCACGCACGCACACATGCACGCACTTTCCCCATCCCCATTTTTGGGGGTTAGGGAAGGACAGGCTGGTAGGATAATGAACTTCTAGGAGTTAGGTGCCTGATAAGATATCCAGGCCAGCAAGATGGAGAGAGTATATCCTAAACTCTGAGATCAGTGCAGAGGGCAAAGAGCTGGGAATGGGAGGTTAAGTTAAAAGATCTGGAAGAAGGCAGTGGAACAGGAGGAAAGAAGTTGGGCAAGAGGTAAGGGCATCTGGAATTTTACCATGCCTGGGGCTCTTTATCTGCATTTTATGCAGTATCAGTGACATGGCATGATCCCCCACTAATTATTTGGATTCATTTGTCATTAAAGATCATCTGACCCGTGCCCCTGACCCTTCCCTATATGTAGTCATTAGTGTCGGGAAAGGCAGCAGGCAGGGACCAGGAACATAAAGCCTGGGTCTTGTAGGTACAATGTTGTTTAAATTCATGATTATGGGTTATGTAGGGTCTGGCCCAGCTCAAGAGCTTGGAATTATGAGTGTAGGAACTAGATTCAGGGCTCAGAGTTGATGTGGGATTATTCTCCAGCCAATCAGAGAAAACCAGCATCGTGCCAGTTTGTTTTCTCCCAAAACCATGTGATGGAGAGAGAATACACAGGTGAGCCCCAACAATGACGTGAAGAAACATGCACCTGGGGCTTCTGTGAATAGGAACTGATTTTTCATTGTGTAATAGTGATGTCTAAATAGTCCAGATGGTGTCCCTGAGACCCTAAAGCACAATGGGCTGGGAAGGGTCATGGGAATTCAATCCAATAAACACTGTTTGATACCTACTGAGGCAGCACTGTGCTTGACAATGAGAAAGAGAAGAAAAATACCAAATCAGGCCTGGCTTTCCTGAAGCTTACGGTCTAGTTGAGAAACAGAAAATTAAACCTTGGTTACAACTGACCTGCGCTAGGTCTATGATTGAAGAAGCATAGGTAGCCATGGAAAGCTATCCCAGGACCCAATAGGGGCTGTGTGAAGGATGTTCCAGGCAGAGGAAAGAGTGTAGCAGGGCTCCAAGATCACAGAGACTGGCACAGATAAGCAGGGAGAAAAGTGCAGTGGGATTCCAGAGTGGAATCCCAAAGCCAGGACCAAGAGAATGGGCTTTACATAGACATCATAGGAAGACACTGGAGATGGTAAAACAGGGGAACAGCATCACCTTCTGGGGCAAATTACTCTGCCTTGTGGAAAAGGAGCTAGAGGGTAGCAAGAGGGCAGACAGGGCTTCACTTAAGGGATTACTGTGTAGTTCAGGCAAGAGGTGATGGGACCTGGATTTGAACACAGCAATGGAGGTGGAGGGAAGTACAGAGACACCAGAGATACTTATGGAAGAAGCATGGGCAGAATTGGGATACTAAATTATGATGCAGGCATGGGGGTGAAGGAGCTTGTCGTAGGCTGAAGACTGGCTCCCAACAATACCAGGTCCTAATCCCTGGAACCTGTAAATGTTGCTTTACGGGGCAAAGGCACCTTGTAGGTGTGATTGAATTAAGGAACCTAAAATGGGGAGATTATCCTGGATTATCCAGTGAGTCTTAAAAGCAGTCACAAGCATCCTATGAGTGAGAGGCAGAGGGAGATTTGACACAGACAGAGAAGGCAGTGTGACCATGGAGACAGAGATTAGAGTGATGTGGCCACAAGCCAAGGAATGCTGGCCAGAAGCTGGAATAGTCAAGGAACAGGTTCTCCTTTAGAGCCTCCAGAGGGAGCGCAAACCTGTAGGCACCTTGCTTTCAGCCCAGCAAAACCAGATTTGGGGCTTCTGGCATCCAAACTGTGGGAGAAAAATTCTGTTGTTTTAAGTCACCAAGTTGTGGAAATTTATTTACAGCAGACACAGGAAACTAATAGAGAGCGGAAGAGTAAATTCTAACCATCAGTTTCCTAGTTTGGACAACTGGGTGGGCGCTGAACATGGAAAACCCCAAAGGAGAAGTAGGTAGGTAATAGTGGGTTCGAGCATGGCCATGGTAAATGTGAGGGTTCTGTGAGCTATTGGAGGGTAGATGTCTAGCAGGTGATTGGAAATACAGCTTTGATGCTCAGGACCAACGTCTGGGCTAAAGTCTGAAATTTATGAGTCATTAGCATTGAGAGAGTAAGTGAAGCCATATTGGTGGATGAAATCACCAGGGGTGATGTTGTTCTCACCCCTAGCAACACATTAGGATCACCTGGGCAGCTCTTTCAAATGCCTGAGCTCCCTTCCTGGCTATTCTAATTAACTCAGCCTGGGTGTCCAAGCCTTCCTATTTTTTAAAGCTTCCCAGGTGATATTAATGTGCAACCAGGGTCAAGAGCCACTGGTGTAGAAAAGAGAAAGGAGCTGAAGACAAACACCTGGGAACAGTGGTTTTCAAAGTGTGGGCCCTGGACCAGCAGCGTCAGCAGCATCTGGGAGCTTAGTAGAGATGTGAATTCTTAGGACCCACCCCAGACCTACTGAATTAGAGCTTCTGTGGGTGTGTGGCCCAGGAGCCTGTATTTTTTTTTTTTTTTTTTTTTTTTTTTTTTTGTGCTACGCGGGCCTCTCACTGTTGTGGCCTCTCCCGTTGCGGAGCACAGGCTCTGGACGCACAGGCTCAGCAGCCATGGCTCACGGGCCCAGCCGCTCCACGGCATGTGGGATCCTCCCGGACCGGGGCACGAACCCGTGTCCCCCGCATCGGCAGGCGGACTCTCAACCACTGCGCCACCAGGGAAGCCCAAGGAGCCTGTATTTTAAGAAGCCCTCCAGATGACTCGGATGCATGCTCACATTTCTGAGAACCACTGGGTTAAAGGATGATCATCAGAGACAAAGAAGCCCTTCCTCCAAAAAAGAGATGGAGTCCAAGTAGCCAGCAAGGTGTGTGGAGATCCAGGAAAATGTGTGAACTGGCATCAAAAGGAGGTGGCATTTCTGTAAAGGGAGCAATAGTGCCAAAAGGTCAAATAAGGTAAGATCTGCATCATTGGATGTAGTGACCATGGATGTTAGTCCTTTTTGACCTTGACTAGAGCACGTTCAGTGGGGTGGTGGGATTCTGGTGGATTGCAGAGACCCAGGAGTGGGTAAAAATGAGGAATTGGAAGCAATGAGTAAAAAACACTATTTTAAGAAAAGAGGGAAGAAGAATGGGGCCAGCAGCTAGAGGGGAGATGTGGAGCCTAGGGAGCTTGTTTTTCATTTATTTTTATTTTTAGGGTAGAAATGACTTCAGAATCTTTGAATGTGGAGGGAAAAGGAGCAGGAGAGAAGGAGAAGTTGAAGATATGGGGCCAAAGGGGGGATAGAGCAAGGGTGAAGAGGAGGCAGGAGGGAATGAAGTCCAAAGCACAGGGGTTGGAGAAGCCTTGGATGTAGAGGGAAAGGAGAAATGGTACATTGAGGTATAAATCCATTAGGAGGTGTGAGGAAGCCTGAGGGCATTTTGAGGCCGTTGGCTTGCGGTGTTACTTTTCTCTGGAAGTAGACTGTAAGTAAGATGTCTGCTGAGACAGGGTGGGTGTAGGTGTGATCAATTAAAGCCACTGAAGAATGGGGACAGAGGGCTGACAGGAGAAAATAGAAGTCATCCTGGGCGGTGTCACAGCTCTACTTCTGGTTGAATATTGGGAATTTATCTTGGCCCCAATTTGCAGGCTTGTGTGATTTTTTTGTTTTCCTTTCACAATGCTCAGCAGAAAGGGCTAAGAGTTGAAGTGGTGCGTGGCTGGATTTTGCCAGGAGGGTGAGATGAAGGGGCTTGAGTTGAGGATGCTGGCAAGAGAGTGGCTGACACTCTGGATGGATCCCGGACTCTGGGCAGGGAGGATGGGAGTTGCTGATGGACAGAGGGAAATAGATAGGTCAAGGGACAGGCTGTCTGAAGGAGGATGAATAACTAGTGACACACGCGAGCAGAGACAGGGTTGTGATCAGAGAATGGGATGTCTGAAATGTTATGATTTCAGAGGTGGATTCTAATAGAAGCAAACTAGAGATACACTGGAAGGTGGTATCTGGTGGACCAGGGAAAAGAGTGTGAATTCAGGTCACCAATCCAAACAGGTCCAGGTAAAGGGGCAGGGTGAAGCCGGGAAGCTGAAAGACAGAGGAGCTGGGCTCTGGTCACTGAGGTTTTGGGGGATGGGAGCTGCCAGGGGGCCCCCTCAGAGGGGTGTGATGGGATGCTCCAGAGACACCCTCTTGATGGGAAGTATCAAGTCCCCCTGGTGTTACATTGTTCTTGCCTTGCACCTGACCATTGCCACAATGCATCATTGTTGCTGTTAATAAGAGCTGGTGTGACCTACCCAAATTAATATACGACAAGAGTCAATGTCTGTAACTGCCCTCATCTGAGTCCCCATCTTGGAGACAACAGGGGTGGGCAGGAGGGAAGTGGTAGCAATTTCTCAGCTCTTTCTCAGCTCCCATTTCAAGGGGTTTCCCCTCCCCCTTCTCCCTCCCAAGCTGGCATAGCCCCGCAATGGTAACGAGGGAGCCTCTGGTCACCCACCATCCTCTGGGTCCACAGGCACCCTGCTAGGTGGTCCCTCCTCTCACGCCCTCACTGGGTTTCCTGTGCTGGTGTTCACTGAGGGGCAACCGCTACTGTCTGTTTCTTGGGAATCCTGTTGAGGTCCAAGGTGACATCTGGAGTCCCTGCCATAAGCCCCCACTTAGGTCCCCACGTGCTGGGGCTACTTCCCAGTGATATTCTACATGCTGGGATCTCTCATTATTTTGTGTCCCCCACCAGGGGAAACAAGCTGGAACTTCCGGAGCCCCAGATGCCATGGGAACTGGGCAACAAGGGAGCTGGGCCCTCTCTCAGGGGCAAACATCCCCGGCTGTCAGCCTGGCACCTTCCGTACTGGTCCACGCGGAGGGCAGGCCTTCTCTGAGAGGCTGCAGTTCTCCTGGGCTACCCTCTGGGAAACAGGGAGCAAACCATCCTATTTTGAGACTCACCCAAATTCTTGAATGTTTCTACAAATCCTCCTCAGTCTCCCCAAGGAATCGGAGGGGGAAGGAAGCAAGGACATTCATGTCTGACACCTTGCTCTTCACCCTCCCCCTTTCTCTGCCCCCCAGCAATGGCGGGCGTTCTGCTTCCTCTTCCTTTCTGACAAATCTTACTTCCTCCACATATTTGGTCTTCCCTCCCTCAGGCAATGAGGGCATAAAAGTCAAAAGAAGAAAACTGGATTTCTTTCTTCTTCTTCTTCTTTTTTTTGCCACACCACAGCATGTGGGATATTCCCCAAGCAGGGATCAAACCCACGCCCCCTGCATTGAAAGTACGGAGGCTTAACCACTGGACCGCCAGGGAATTTCCAGAAAACTGGATTTCTGAGAAGACAGAAAACTTTGACGGGTATTTTGAAAATATTATTCCAGTTATACTAATAACCAATAACAGTGTTAAGAGACTTATCTATACTGTTTCATAAAACTGCAGAAAGGGCTTCCCTGGTGGCTCAGTGGTTGAGAGTCCGCCTGCCAATGCAGGGGACACGGGTTTGTGCCCCGGTCTGGGAAGATCCCACATGCCACGGAGCGGCTGGGCCCGTGAGCCATGGCCGCTGAGCCTGCGCGTCCGGAGCCTGTGCTCCGCAACGGGAGAGGCCACAACAGTGAGAAGCCCGCGTACCGCAAAAAAAAAAAGAAAATAGAAAACCTGTGAGGTAGTTCTGTTATCATCATTTCATGAACAGGGAAACTGAGGCTCAGCAAGGCTAATAACATGTCCAATATCACACAGGTAGTAAGTGATGGAGGGAGGCCTCCAACCAGGTCCACGTGATCCAGAGCTGGAGGTCTTAACCACTATATACATGGCCTCAACTAGCCCACCCAGCTTCTGTCTGTCTCCAAAGTCCAGAAACCATGGATCTTGTTTTCATTCTCTGTCCCTGGAGCCCCAAGGGTAACACTTTCTGCATTTTCCCGTAACAGCAACTGAAGGAGGTAAAGGAATATTTCACCATCTCTCCAATGTCTGAACCATTGGGAAGGAAGATGGGGTTAATATTCATCCAGGTTGACCAAGATCAGTCATAACAATTGTTAAAATATTGAAAGTTGAATTGTTAAAATACTTCTATTCCAGCTGGTAAATAGCTGTAGTCCTCAAATACCCCCCACCCCCAACCCTGCCCAGGTGCCATCCTCCAGGGTCTCATTTTGATTGGTTGGAACTCAAGCTATACACGTTGATAAATATATTGAATATTACTCCTAAAAGCAGAAAAGAGGGGCTTGCCTGGTGGCGCAGTGGTTAAGAATCCGCCTGCCAATGCAGGGGACACAAGTTAGAGCTCTGGTCTGGGAAGATACCACATGCCGCAGAGCAACTAAGCCCATGCGCCACAACTACTGAGCCTGCACTCTAGAGCCCGTGAGCCATAACTACTGAAGCCCACGCACCTAGAGCCCATGCTCCACAACAAGAGAAGCCACTGCAATGAGAAGCCTGAGCACCGCAACAAAGAGTAGTCCCTGCTCGCCACAACTAGAGAAAGCCCGCACCAGCAACGAAGACCCAGTGCAGTCAAAAATAAATAAATAAATTAATTTAAAAAAAAAAAACAGAAAAGAGAAGTTTTACCCTGCTAGGATTGGACATATATGTGTAAATGCTACCTCGAGCTACTGATGATACCATAAAATTGGCATTTTTCTGTAACTTTAGTGAAATAACTTGTATGAAAGCACAGCATAATGCCTAGCACATAGCAGGTGTTCACTAAACATTAGCTGAACTATAATCTAAGTTATGTTGCCAGAAGTCTCCCTTGAGGGAGAGTTTGGAGCCCAGCGATTTCCAGAGTTGATGGAATTGATACTCATAGCAATTTTCATTTAGGTCCCTGATACAGAGATATGAATCAGATATGGCTAGAATTGGGACATCTGGATAAGCTTGCAAAGGCAATTGCCTGGCCATCAGAACCACTGGACCTGAATGGGGACTAGCTGACAGGCAAAAGCAAAGTGAAATAGGAAAGAGATTTGTGCCAGCAGCAGAAGCCAATTGTACTAACCACCAAGTCCTCCCTGTGGACAGATGTCGGGCCCTGTCATTTATTGAGTGTTTTATCCTCTTTTAATCCTTAAACGCACTGTAGAAATAGTCCCAGATCCCCATTTTGGATGTTTGGAAATTGGAATTTAGAGAGGGTTGATAACTTGTCCAAGGTCCATGGCTATTAAGACATGGAGTCAGGAATCCCATCCACTCTATCTGGTTCTATAGCAGTTAGTCTGTCCCCTCCACCACAAGCCTAGGTGTTCCCCTTATGCACTGCTGTGGTTTGTTTTAACCGACCCTTAGAAGGTAATCACAAAAGTAATGGTCCAAATATTCACATATTCCCAATTAGACTTGTTTTTAGTAGAACTCACCCACAATCCAGAGAGTCCGGCAAGGTCTGTTATGGGAAGAGTAAGGAGATGCAAAGAACCAAACACACACACCTACACCTGCCAAGAGAAACAAGAAAAGACGACATCAGTTGACAAGACCCATGACCAACACTCACTGCCTCGAGTGCTTCCATGTGGGTGGAGAATTGGATGGTGCCACAGACATACTTTGCCAACGGATGGCGTCTCTGGATGAGCAGGCTTGGTCTTGGTGTAGAAGGGAGCTGTGAATGATGTGGCGGATGAATGTCCGTGGTGAGCCTGGTGGTTGGATTGATGCAGTGGGAGCTTACGTTCCTAGACTGTGCGTGTTGACAACTGGGATCAACACAGAGCGGGTGGGCTGAGGTCTAGACACAGGATGAACTAAGGCTGGAGTCTGTGTGTTCACACAGCATCTCTGATGTCTAGTCTTTGCTAATCTGTGTGTGTGTGTGTGTGTGTGTGTGTGTGTGTGTGTGTGTGTATAGCTCTACATGGTTTTCAAAGTGCTGTCTCAAGCAGGATGGGTTTTTAACTGGACGAGGATTTTGAACATGCTGGTAATCGTGGTCCCTGGATCCCACTCTGCCCATTAGCAGATGGATGAGTGAGGTTACTTTTCTTTTTCTTTCTACCTCAGTGGAATTAGCTACTTTCTAACTGGTCTCCCAGAGGGTGGAAACCACTGTGTCCATGCTTGAATCCACTGCCTCAGTTGCCTTTGTAAACACAGATCTGACTATGTTTCTGCTCAGAAATTATCTGAGGCTCTCCACTGCTGTAGTTTGTCCATAGATGATATTCTGAGCATGGAAATGCGGCCAAATAAGTTTGGGGGAGACGCTGCAGATAAGATCCTCTCTGTGTTTTGCAATGTACAGTAGCATATTAAAGGGAGTACAGACCTGTTTCCTGTGTTTTGGGGTCTTCTCAATGAATTGGGCTACAGAGATGTATTGCCCTTTGAAACATCTGCTAAAATCTCAAGACTATATCTTATAGAATAAGCTTTGGAAAAGGCCTGCCTGAAAAATAATATCCAGACTGAGTAACTTGACCTTCAAAACCTTCCAGAATCTTGACTTAATATTCTTCAAACGTGGCAAGAGTTCAGGATCAAGAATCAGATCCCAGTTCAAATCCCAGCACTGGCATTTAATCCTGTGAAACTTTGGCCTTAATCACTCTCCCTTTCTGTGCCACAGGTTGCTTATCTATAAATGGCAATGACTGTGCCTTCCCTGAAGGGTTATTGTAAAGGACCGCATGAGAGAATGAATGTAAAGCCCATAGTAGAATATCCAGCCTACAGAAACCAACTCATGAATGGAATTTCTATTATTATAATTATCTTTGATCCAGAAAAGAATGAGACCATTTCTGAGCACACAGTATCTGGCTTCCTCTAAATCTTCTACAGAATCAAATAATCAGACTCCTGATAATGACAAAAGCAGTGAAAATAACTGACCAGGGTGCTGAATACATATGAAGACTTTTAGGGGTTTTCAGTACCAGAAAAATAACTTGGCTACATGATGTAACTTACTATGAACATCACTGGTTGTGAAAATTAGAAGACAGAAGGTCTGCATTTCCTGGCCCTGGAGCTACCTATAACTTGGTGTGGGACCCTGGGAGAGAATCTTGGCCTCTGAGGGACTCAGTTTCCCCTTCTGCAAATGAGGACATTGGGTGGGAAGATAACTAAGCTCCCTACCAATTCTAAGTCCATGGGGAAACCCTCCTTCTCTATTGCCTCAGACATGTGTTAGTTAGCTCCCTGTGTGGCATTTGCTCTGTCACTCTAAGAGCATCACACTGAGATCGACACACCAATTGTGTTGCCTTATACCACAAAGGACCACACTGGACCATCTGCTCCCCAGATCTGCCTGTGTGACTCAGGTCATAGCAGCAGAAACTTGCTCTGAACGTGAGGGTCAGTCAAGAGGAAAGGCAGAAAGACAAGGTTTTTCCTTTCTACTGATTTGGTATCTTTGTCTTGTCTGTGGTTCCCTTGGCACCAATAAATGAATCCCTGGGGTGGCAGTAATGATTGGGATTTTGGTCTTATGATCTGACCATGTAGTAATCTCTGTAGAGGAATGTTAGAGTCTCTGTTGGGTGAGACAGGTGACAGATTACCTAGTTTGTCTATTTGACTATTTTAAGCTCTGCTCAATTAAGAATTTCAGCCTACAAGGAAGGAGATTGGATCTTTTAAATATGGACCAGTGAATTTTTGTGTTTCTGTATTTACTTTTGACTTCTGGCTAAAGTTGTAGAGCTGAAGCTACTAATTCTCTATATGACTGTTAGTCCATAAATGAAAAAGGCCTTGATTTCTCATTTGTAAGAGTATAAAATATTTTCCTACCTCTGGAAGATATTCTGTTTCTTAAATTATGGGAGCACTCTTCTGACTTGTTTATAAACAAAAATCAACATATAAGTGGAATATTCCTAAAATTCCCAGGAAATAGAAACATTGAATTTCTGATACTTTGATGTGCTAGACCTGAAAAAATCCATCTTACATAAATTGCTGGCTCAGAAACATGGTAGGGAACCGAACACATAATTACAGAAAATGTTGGCAAATCACAGTTCAAGAAACACTAGCTATATCTTTTCTCTGATTTATCAGTGTTAAGTGTAATTCAATAGTACATTTTATTTTACTTGGGTTTGTATTCCTAACAAAATCTGAGTCTCCTAAGTTTATATAGGTTTACTAATCAAATAAACTAACATTACTCCCAATGAGGTTTAAGATTATGAAAAATGTAAATTTGCATTCAACTGAATTGAGTCATTATCTGACCTTTTCATATCAACAGTAATTATATTTTGTATTGAACCAGTTTAGACAATTTCTAACATCTTTAGGTGAATTAAAAGCTTGGACAAATATCAGAGTGAGCTAATTAATGGATAATTCTTAGATACTTAGCTATTTTCAAAATAAGATAGAATAATGAGACTTTGATTACAAATTATAATTTAAAGTATATGTGATTTTGCTTCTTATTTTTATAAGCTATACAGCTAAATCTTTGGGTCATGTTAATAAACATGTTCATTTTAAAGTGTAAAAGTGGTGTCTGTAGCTATATAAAATTGTGTTGTATGCATCACAAGTTCTGTTAGTCTGCTAAAATACTCATATATGACAGACAGTCCTCCATTATCTACCCCCTAATTTGCTCTGTGAAATAGAAGTTAGTTACTTTAGTTAGAAGTCATAATTAATATGGATGGTTGAGATAATACTAGGAGCGATGGTGACAGAAATACAAGTGTCTGTGTGCTTTCACTTTTTAAGCAAGTCTATTCCAAGATATAAGGGAAGGACACAACTTGGAAAGTGAAATCTAGTTGCCTTAGTTTATAACACCTGACTCTGAAAAGAAGCCGTGAAAATGTTAACATTTTGACAAAGTTCTCCCAGCTTTGAAGGGCTGGCTTCCTTGATTTACTGACCAATGTCATTATCCATAATATAAAAGAATATTCTTTACCTTCTGTGTAATCTTCCTAGATAGCAAAGGTTCTTTGTCTTACCAGAATAATTTTCTATCCCTCTATCTGAGCTTTATGTTTACTTTATTATGTCCTTGATTATGAAAAAGCAGTTCATCATATAAAAAGAGCTCAGATGTTTTATAAGCCTGTTATTTAAAAATATTTAATAATCACTTTGATAAATAGGTAGCCAATTATTCTTTTTCAAGCATCCAATGATCCTATCTTAATCAAGTATCTGAATATCCTCTGGCAACTCTTTAGATTTTTTGCCTTCCCTAGATTGTATCCTAATTTAGAATAAAATAAAATAAAATGTTCAGGATATTTTCTACACCTATCTTTGAAAATTCCCAGTAGACCGCTGGAAAATTGCAAACATTTGTACTTTCACCTTATATAAAGAGAAGTACTAAAAATAACTAGGTTTGTTTGGTGTGATTCACTGATTCTCTGGTTGGAGTCACTATTGTAAGAAATGTATTTGAAGAGTTGTCAAATCAGAAGGGCTTCTCTGTCTCCCCTGCAGAGACATGATCCTGCTTCCCAGTCTGGGCAACAGTGAAAATGGCCTGGTTTCCCTCTTCTGTCATAGAGCTTCTATAGGATGAGTAGACTTAAGAGCTCAAAGGATTTGGGGGAGGAAAGAGTTCAGTGATTGGAGCAAGCATGGAGGAGAAACTTCTCTTAAATTCCTTCTCTCCTCTCCATGCTACAGGCCCACCATTTTCCAGACGTTTCCTTCCAGATGGAAACAGAGTGACCTATATAAATCAAAGACTGGCAGAACCACTTGGATGGATGAGTGGGGGCATAGGGTGAATGTGTAGGTGGGTGAGTATGTGGGTGGTTGGATGGCTGGATGGGTGGGTAGGTGGATGGGTGAATGGATGAGTGGGTGGATAGGTGGATAGCTGGGTAGATGGAGGGGTACATGGGTGGGTGAATGGGTAGGTGGGTGAGTAGATGGGTACATGGATGGGTAGGTGGGTGTGTGTGCTACAGCAGGGACTTGACCTTACACAACTATAAGCAGTCCCTGTGTGGCTGTTGTCTGACACTGCACTTGAAGTCCTCAGAACTAATAAGCTGGCAGGGAAGATGAGTATAATATGAGGGAGAGCAAGAACAAATTGGAACTCACAGGCTGGACTAAAACCTACGTCAACCTTGATGACCAGGCCACCTGCGGAAGCTGACCTTAGGCCACAGGGAAAATTCAGCTGTTCTTGCACACCCTAAAAAATTTTGTGAGTTTCTCAGGTTCTCACTACCATATTTTCCAGGACACCATTTTGCTCCCGCTGTAGCTTATCCCTAAGTTTATCTGAGGGTCCTATTGAGTAGGCATCCCCCTAGTCAGCCTGAGGGGACAGTTCACAAGGACCCACACCTCTTTCTTCCTCTCTGATGGTTCTCTCCTGCCCTCAGGCTGTGGGGTTGTTATCTAGTCTGTGTTTGGAGAAGAAAAAGAGCTGCTTGGCAAACAAACATCCTTCCCAAATTTTCCTGCCATACTCTGGTGCAGTGGTTCTTTAATCTTTAAAGCCAAGTATGTGATGTCTTTTCCTCTGGCTCTGCCGTGGTCATCACTTTTGGGGGAACTGGGCTTACATCTGACTGCTGGGGCTGAAGGGTTCAGAAAGGGTGATGGAGGGAGGAGAGAAAGCAAGCAGGACATTTGGAGCAAATGGAGAAATTTGGAGTCGAGTGGTACTCATCAATTAATACTCCAGAATTTTATCTACCGCAAAAATACTAAAAAACAGAGGACTGCCTGAGTAATAATTTCAACAAATAACTTACTCCTTTCCAGTAAAGAAACAAACCTCTTTCCACTATACCTACTATACACACTGCCTTCGAATCCACTGAGACCTGGCCCTTGACTGTGAAAGTAACACATAGGCATGGTTGTTGGAATTGGAACCCACCATGGACCCTGAGCATCATTGTATGTTCTTGCTAAGGGTGCTAGGAGTGCAAGGCACTGACTGCTCTTTACCTGGACTACTTTCCAGAGCTGTGTCCTCAGTGATTAACCTTAAGGGAAGAGGTAGCATCGCTCTCCCCAAAGCTGGCTTTCTTCCCCTCCCTGTAAAAGTGATGAATCCTCCAATCACAGTGTCACATAATTCACTGCCTGTGAAGCAGCCATCCAAGCCCACCTATGTCACTTCCCTTTACCTCCATGGGACTGTAGGTCATGGAGAACTGGTACAAACAGAAGCTCCAGCTACAGATTTTGCCATGAGTAATAAAGTCCTTTGCCTCTGACCCAGGAGTGTCATGTCTTCTGCCAGCATCCATGGAACCGTGGTGTGTTAGCTTGTAAGTAGGATAAAATCCCAGACCATTATGAGCTCTTTTCAATGGTGGCCTCTCAATGCCTTCTCCCAAAGCGTGCATGGATCACCTAGACCACCATCTATGTGCCTTAGTGTGACCCTGCTAAGTGATATAAACAAAAGGTGAAGCAGTTGATGATAACAAAAACCAAAGCCAGGGTGGAAATCCAATGTCCACCTCCCACTGGCTGGGCTTGCCTGGTACCCATGCCTAGAAACCCAAAAGCACCATGACAGGAGAGAACTGTTTGATGGTGTCCTGGCCCAGCATAGGTGCCTGGCTGATTTGGGTGCATTCTTGGTGGTTTTAGGAAGAAGGTATCTACCAATGCACTCTGGCTTCTTAGCCTGCTGCTAGCAAATGCTCACCATTCCCAGACTCCATGCAGCCTTTCTAGAAGAGATTTCAAACCTAATTAAGCTTAACATTATCATTGTTTTTATCATATTAAGTTCCTGCTTGGCCCACAGCAGCGGGGGAAAAGAGTCAGTGCTGCATCTTTAAAGAGAAACAACAGATTTGGGTTCAATTAAAAATTCATTAAAATGCAAATTAGTTTGTAAATTTTTTTTTCTCTCCTTCTTGTGATTCCTCAATGTGGCTTTTTAATCATAGTGGGCGCTGAACAAAAGGTGAACCCGTGGCTAGAAAGGAATAGAGAGGGAGAGCTGGAATTCTGAACCCCATTCACTGTGGCTGGATGCTGATTCTCTGAGAGCCTTACCCCTTCTCCTCCTCCTCCTTCCCCCTCCATCACTCTGTTTTCTCCCCAGAGGAGACTAGTTTCATGATTGCTCCCCAGTGCTTGACTGATAACGCCCATCATTTTCCTGATCTCCATCTCGCTGAATCTTAAGGGAAACACCAGAATAAAAAGAATAATTACCCTTATCCACCTAGAGCCCCTGGCCATCCCTCTTATTTTGATAATGCTTGCGGGGAGCTTTCTCCTCTGACAGGACATTGAAATGTCACTAGGGGTTCCTGCAATGACTTAAAATGACAACCCCCCCCAAATGGTTAGCCAGGTAACCTCTTTGCCCAAATCCTACAAAACCACAGAGCCTGCAGAGAGACGTGCACAAACTAACAAAATGTCTACTATACACAGCACCTGTAAGGCTCTGCCCTCACTCTCTGACCAGTCTACCCAGGAATCTTAGTAAGCTCCCTACTGTTATGCCTGGCATAGGAATGGGGAAACTGAGGCTCAGAGATTTGGGGAGATACTTGCCCAAAGTCACATCACTAGAAAGTAGTAGTCAGGACTTGAACCCATATCCCTTGGATTCCAAAGCCAGTGCTCTTTCCGTTACATGAATTCCACGATTCTTTGTTTCCATTTTCACGGAGCTGGTCCGGCTTTTTGTTTCGAGGATTGACCAGCTGTTACATCCAGTTGATTCTAAGACAGGTTGGATGTATACACGGATGCTAGCTTTCTAGAGAACATGGTGCCTCAGATCCCGGGAGCGATGCTTTCACGGTGCTGCTAGCTGTGGGAAGCAGGCAGCTACTGCAAGTTCATTAGACGCCCCTAATTGCTGAGAACACATTCAGGTGCTATGGTAAATGCAACTTAATTGAGAACGAATTAACTTGTTATAGTTATCTCGTTACATGACAATTAAATGTCTAAATATTCTTTTCTTCTCAGATAAAGGAATAAAAAAGGAAAATCGGGGGTGAAACTGAATCTCCCATCAGATGGTAGGGCCTGGGTAGATAGATGGCAACACTGCCGGTGCAGCAATGGGGCCTCGTGGTCTTGAAGATGGAGTCAAGCTCATTAACACCGTTTTAAAGGAAGATGTTCAAAGGCGGTGGGCAGATCCTGACTTTCAGAAGAATTCTCCATTAAATCTGGTGCAAAATGGGATTTGGCCTCAAAGGCTCTAAGAGACAGAACCTGGCAAGGACTGTTTCTCCCACCCAGCTTCTCTCTAGCTATTTAAGGTCTGGGCTTTGTATCCTTTTGTTTGCTGATAATCTGCCCTTTTCTGTGAAAATCCAAGGAGACCTTCCACATAAGGTAACTTCGTGCTGTTGTCAGGAGCTGACTGCCAGGGCAGGGCTCTGTTTCAGCCCAGCTCTCATGTAATCATTCGCTCTTAATCCGTTTTCAGCCACAATGTCGTTTAACCCTCTCCTCTGCCGAGTTTCCAGAAACTCCTCCAAAACGAATCACCAGCAGTGGGGGAGCTGAGAGGTGCCTCCCTGGAGGACCAGGAATGAAAGGAAAGCTAAAAGAATAAGTCGTGCATGGCACTTTACTCTTTCAGCCCTGATGTTTCTTGTTTAATTATGTGTGTTTAAATCACCGAGAAAAGCAAATCCTGTTTATTTCCGTCAGAAACTAAAATCAATATCGGGTCCTGGCAGACAAGGGAGTCAGATCCCATTCTCACAGGCTCGTTGCCATTGGAACTGATGGGCTGGTGAGTTTGGGCTGCCTTGTTGAGATCTGTTGGTATTGCACTAGGAAGTTATCTGGCTTTGCATCTTAATGAAAGGCAGACATGGCTGCTTGGAAACACTCCTCCTGACTCTCTCAACCCCTCCAGTTTGACGACAAGTACCCTTTCCAGATTTTTCTGGTTCCTCGTCTCACTGAAGACGGTCCCAACCACATCGTTCCCGGGACTTTAACATTCATCCTTTCTCACAGCCACTGATTATCTTCTGTTCTGGGGGCTGATAGTGCTGACTTAACTTGCATCATCCCTAGAGAGAAATTAAGATGCTGAAGGCCCATTCTCTAAGGGGAGCTACTTACCTGGTCTGCCCCCAGGCTGGATGTCCAAACCCCTCGTCCAGGTATGTTTCCGTAAAAGAACCCTTAGTTCTGGCCTTTGTGAAGACAACAAAAGAATTAATGGAAAATGATGAGCCCACCCTGTGGAAAGAAAAATGATAAACCACTTACTATACAGTCAGCAAAGAGCAAACTGTAAATAACATACAGTGAGATTCTGATAGAAGTTTCCAATTTCTTCTCGCTACAGAACTCGTGCAACCCCTCTTTAGTATCATTAAGAAGCTTGCCTGTCATCTGATTCATCTGGGTGTTTTGAAGTTTATTTTACCACCTAGGTTTGGCTACTTTCTTTCTGCTGTGTCTCTAACCCCGTTCCTGTTGCGCTTCAGTCTGTGCTGGGACACGGCTTCTTTGTATGAAGCCCTTTCTTGCTTCTATTTGCAGAAAACACTCAATCTCTGCTTATGCATTTGTTCAAAGTTCACTTTAAGTACAGAGTATTTATCAACTGTATTGCTCAGCAAAGTGCCTGCCGCTGGTTACTCATTAAAGGGAATGGCTTCTCTTCCTATTTTGCATGGCCCTGAAGCTTTCTGTCTCTGTCTCTCTCACAGAGCGCTCTGTTTTCCTTGGCCAGCTGCCTCTGTTCTCAGACTGCAACCTGATGATTGGGGGCATATTTCAAACCCTCTACTTCTTGCGGGTGGGGAAGGTAATGACCAATTTGGGACTGACATTAAAAAGAGCTCTTCTATTGCGTAGAAACATGGTTACTGTGTTGAAATCCTCCTGGCAGAAGCAGCATCCTGGTGAGGGAGGTTTAACCGAAGCTTTGGGGATGGAGGTGGCGGGGGGGGGGGCTACAGACTGGTGTGGTTTCTGCCAGAGAGTGACTCTCTCAACCCTGGCTGCCCTTTGGAATCCCCTGGGGAGTGTTTGAAATTCTGACACCTCTGTCCCACCCTAGAGATTCTGATTGAATTACTGGGGAGGAGGGAGCCTGAATCAAGGTCGTTTCAAGTTCCCCAGGTGAGATGGAGAACTGCTAGGCTAGAGGTTGGAGCCAATCAGAGTCATCAAGAAAAAGTGAGTTTCTGTTTCAGGGGAGAGCAAATCTCAACTTCAAGTCCAAAGGACTAGCAACAGGATTGGCATCCACACTGGAAAGCCAAGAGTTCAAAGTGGAGCAGAAATGGAGCACAGTGTAAAGAAAGTCAACCAGACAAGAGCCACAAGGATCCAGAGTGGCCTCTGCAAGGGCCCTGGCTGGTGGGGCTACAGCTCAGACTTGAAGGCCAAGGTATCTAGAGCCCCAGTGTTCAGCTTGGCTTGATGTCTGAGGCAGGACCCGTAAGGACCTGTGACTTCCTGCTTACAGCTCTTAGACACCATTCTGGCTGCAGTAGCTAATGGTTGAGCCACTTCATACCATTGCTACACAGATTATATGACAAATATAACGGTGTAGAATCATAGAGTATTAGAGCTGGACAAAATAATGTAGTCCAACCTTCTCCATTATATCAAAATCAGATCAGAAACTATTTCTCCTCTGTTCCACTATAAAGATTTAAAAGACTAAAGTCAAATGTTCATAGAGGCAAGCAGAAATGGTTTGAATTTTTAGTATGAAAGTTTCAATTATCATCAACTCTATTACTGCAGAGTGGTGGGAAATGGGAAAGCATCCCTAAACCAGCCATTCCCAAACTTCAGTGTGCTTGAAACATGCCCAGGGTTGGGAAGGGGAGGTGGGAGAAGGTATGCATGTTAAAAATGCAAAGTCCTGGGTCCACTCCAGAGAGTCTGATTCAGTAGGTCTGGGGCAGGCCCCAAGAATCTCCATTCTTAATATGTGAGATGCCCTATTATTCCAGGAATTCTGATGTACATGGTACCAAAGCCAGGTTTTAAGAAACACCGGCTTGAGCTGTGATAGAATCACCCAAATCCTGGGCAGAAAAGCAGTGTTCCAAATCAGCAATTATCAACCCTGGTTGTCCATAGAATCACCTGGGCAGCATTTTGAAAAATACTAATGCCTGGACCTCAACTCAGATCAATTGAATCAGAACATCTTAGGGCTAAGGCCTTGTATTAGTTAGATATTACTGTAACAATGCTGTGTAACAAACATCTCAAAACTCAGTGGCTTAAAGCAACAAGCATTCATTTCTCACTCACAGGTCTGTGGGTGGACTGGAGCTTGGCTGATCTACGTTGGGCACAACTGGGGAAACGCTCTGGACTGCAGGTTGTATTCTGGTGAGCTTTATGTATGTTTCATACTCCTTAGAGCAGTGGCTACCTGGGGTACATTCTCTCATGACCCATCAATGGAGTATGTGAGACAAGCCAAACTAAGCACATTTAAGGCTTCTGCTCTTGTCATGTCCAGTAACATCCCACAGCCAAGCCCAATATCAACAAGATGGGAAAAAATACTCTGCCTAATGGTCCAAACTACCACAGTGCTCCAACCCAGACCAATTAAATAAAAATTCTGGGGTGGGGTATGGGAACTGCAAAGCCCCTAAAATGTGCAGCTAGAGTTGGGACTCTTTCTTCTAAAGGATGATTCAGGTCCCAAGCAGTTAACCCTGTGTGAAGGAATTACAGTCCTACATACTTGGAATAAAATATGAGAAGTAGCTCCGTGGCAATAGGATTATTAATTAATGATAGAGAAAATAATAATAATCAAGCAAAGTACATTATTTGTTCATGTCAGCCCTTCATATATTTGGACTTCGTTACCATGTTCTGCGCAGCCAACCCCCAGATCCTCTGAGCTGTATGCTGTCGGTTCCACTGCCCACTGTCCACGTGCCACGCTGTCACTCTCTCTCGCCATTGGTCTCACTCTCTTACTGCATTCTAGACATTTTATGTGCACCCCTTAAATATGGGGTCTTCCAGAAAATCCCTCAGTGTGCCTGCTGTGACCTCAACTCGAGAAAAATAAAATCATCCCCCTTGTCCTTGAGACCAAACTCCTGTTAACTCAACCCAAGTGAAACCTCCAGGGAGGAAGCAGCACCCGTTCACCCAGGTCAGGTGCATTGACCCTGGCTTAATGTCAAGACCAGTTCCTCAGCCCTCCCTTTGGGTCTAGTCCCAGCTCTGCCTCCAACACCCTCCGTTCCCTTGGATAAGTCACTTCTCTCGGCCCCAGTTTTCTCATCTGGAAAAAGGATTCTGGAGACAGCCATGCCCTTCCCGCTCTGCCCTTGGCAAATATGGGATTATGCCGGCCTGAGAATTGCCCTAGAGGAGTGCTGTTATAATCAGGGGGCTTGAAGGAAGCCCAGACACTTACCTGGGATGATTTCTCAGCAGCACGCTTGTGAAATGCTCAGGCAAAGGCTCATGCAGCTCCAGAAAGATTAATTGCTTTGTTGCTGCTAGTGAAACAAGCCACTAACCACATCCTCCCATATGCACAGTGACTGGGCTCCCAGTAAGGAAGCTCCCAGTAAGAAAGAGCTTTAACACAGCACAGAACGGGGCCGTCTAGGATGCGGTTACTCAGCTATGTGCCCACCTGCCGCAGCATCCAGGGAGCCTGCAGACCTCACTCCCTTTGGCAGTAAAGGTACTTCTCACCGCTCCCTGCCTTCCTCATCTCCCTGCACCTGACTACTTGGGATGGTGATGTGGAGGTCATTCATCCAACTGCCCTTACCCTAACCCCATCCCTATGTGGCCTGACACTGCCTCCCCCTCTGTGCTTGTCTCTTTCTCTCTCCCCCAGCTTTACCATATACCCATCACATCAGCCTCCTGGACATTCCCCAAACACATCAACTTCTTTCCCTCTTACCTGCCTGGACTCCTGGGGCCACAGCCACACCCTCAGGACAGGCGTCTACTTCTGTACCAGCATCTTATCCCAATACCCTATGTTCTTTCTCCGATATCAGCACCATGCCCCCTCTGCACGCATGGGCTTAGAGGGATTCTCAGCCACTTTTCAACAGAATCTATGTATAACCCTCCCCCAACAAAAAAAGAAAAGCAGTCCAAGGGATTTATTTCTTTCATACTCCAGGTTAAAAATTTGGAAGAGCACAGAATGTGTATGCACCATGGGTCTCAGTTTAGACAAACTTACTAGATTTAGGAGTCTTATTTTCTCTTAAGGAGCTGTACAGTGGGTTAAAAAGTGTATGATCAGGGCTTCCCTGGTGGCGCAGTGGTTGGGGGTCGGACTGCTAATGCAGAGGATACGGGTTCAAGCCCTGGTCTGGGAGGATCCCACATGCCGCGGAGCAACTGGGCCCGTGAGCCACAGCTACTGAGCCTGCGCGTCTGGAGCCTGTGCTCCGCAACGACAGGCCGCGATAGTGAGAGGCCCGTGCACCGCAATGAAGAGGGGCCCCCGCTTGCCGCAACTAGAGAAAGCCCTCGCACAGAAACGAAGACGCAACACAGCAAAAATAAATAAATTAATAAACTCCTACCCCCAACATCTTCTTTAAAAAAAAAAAAGTGTATGATCATAAGTTTTGTATTCATTAGTATCATTTCTATGCTGCCAAATGCATCATTCTGACTCACAGTTCCCACTGAACCTATAAGCAAGAGGATTTATTTTATTGTTTCATTTTATTCATTGCTTCTCCTTCCCTCTCAGTGTTTCCCTAGGGCTGTGTCATGGGCAAAATTTCACCTGTCATGGGGTTACAGTGGTAGGAGCTGGGAATCTGGGTACCAGTCTCTGATTGGCTGGTACCTACACTTTGGTAGGATGAGGATGTTTTTGAGAAGGATTGTGGCCCCAGCCAAAATGCTTCTAGCCAGAACAAAGGAAACCTTACTTTCTAGAAAAAGTCACACCTCTGATGCCAGTGTCTAAACCTGAGCCCCAAGGTATTAGGACCTGCTCCTTAATATTTTAATAGCAGGTATTTGCGTGGTAGCTTGGACAAACAATGTATTTTTCTTTTAACTTGACTATCCCCATATTCATAAGTAGTCCCCATCAGGAATAGGCAGTTCACAGAAGCAGCATACAAAGAGATATTCACTCTCACATATAATGAAATAATTTGCATTAAAAACAACAAAATAGACTTTTTTTTCACCTAGCAGATGGCAAAGATACACAAGTTTGATACAATGCTATATTAACAGGTGTGGAGAACATTTTGATGGGAGAGTACATTTGCATAGCTCTTTGGCAATGGTCACCAAAATGTAAAGTGTATATGATTCCTGATTTAGCAATTCTGCTCCTGGACTCTTCAAGAGCTACAGTGGCCCATGCAAACATTTCTGGAGAAAATTCCATGCCTGTGCAGACTGGACACACTGGATTCACCTCAAGTGTGGAGAAAAGGGAACCCTCCTACACTGTTGGTGGTCATTTAAATTGCGGCAGCCACTATGAAAAACAATATAGAAGTTCCCTAAAAAACTAAAAATAGAGCTACCATATGATCCAGCCATCACACTCCTGGGTATATATTTGGAAAAGATGAAAACTCTACTTTGAAAAGATATATGCACCCCAATGTTCATAGCAGCATTATTTATAATATCCAAGACATGGAAGCAAACTGTCCATCAACAGATGAATGGATAAAGATATATATATATATATACAATGGAATACTACTCAGCCATTAAAAAAGAATGAAATAATGCCATTTAACAAAACATGGATGCACCTAGAGATTATCATACGAAGTAAGACAGAAAAAGACAAATATTATATGATATCTCTTATATGCTGAATCTAAAAAATAATACAGATGAACTTATTCACAAAACAGAAACAGACTCACAGGCATAGAAAACAAACTTATGGTTACTAAAGGGGAAAGGGGAGGGGAGAGATAAATTAAGAGTTTGGAATTAACTACTCTATATACAGTAGATAAACAGCAAGGATTTACTGTATAGCACAGGGAACTATATTCAATATCTTGTAATAACCTATAATGGAAAAGAATCTGAAAAATAATATATATTATATATATGTACACACACATAAATGTATATATACCTGAATCACTTTGCTGTATACCTGAAACTAACACAATATTGTAAATCAAGTATAATTCACCAAAAAATAAAAATTTAACTTCAAATCTCAAAATGCACCCCAACCATGCCTAGCAATTCAACAACTCTTACCTAGTCCAAGGACTTTCTGCTCTACTAGGTGACCAGATCATACAGGCCCCTCACTTCTTAAACCTCCAACTTCCTTTAGCTGGTGACCCTTCCTCTGTCTTCATGGATGAAGAGATGCAGATACAAACTGTTTCCCCAATTTAAAATATTGTGATACGTCTACCATGGGGATGAAAGACAGCATAGGATTTGGTGACAGTCAGCCTCTGAAGTAAATGGGTTTAAATGCCACATATCAGTAAAAGACCTTGGTCAGGTTATATAAACTCCCTGAAATTCAGCTTCTTATTCTATATAACCAAGATCATGGTCATGGCCATGGAGGAAAGAGGAGAATCAAGAATGACTCCCAGGTTTTTGGCCTAAGCAACTATATAGATGGTGATACCATTAACTCAGATGGTAAAGGTTTAGGACATGGTTCTCAAACTATGGCCCCTGGACCAGCAGCATGAGCATCATCTCACTCCCACCCCAAACCTACTGAATCAGAAACTCTGTGGTGGACCCACCAGTCTATTTTAACAGACATCCAGGTACTTCTGATGCATGCTAATGTGTGAGGGCTGGTGATTTGGAGGATATACCAGAAGTGAAAGAATTTGAGTTATTTTAAGCAGGAACGGATTTAAGGTAGTAGGTGGTTACCAAACCCTTGAAACGGAGAAAGAATACAGGTCAGGGAAAGGTGCCCCGGGTAGCTTGGTTTACCTCCAGCTTACAGAGAGAGAGGAAGCTGTGGAAGTTCAGAAAACCTCTTGAAATAATTTCAGCTTCAGAGGTAGATGATTCATAGGAAATTGCTGGGGGCCACGGCAAAATCTTTCATTTGCTGATTCCATGAGGAGCAATTATTTGGTTTCTGCTTCTCTAATTTCCTCCAAATCTCATACAAAGGCTTCTTGTTAGTGGAATCTAAACTGGAAACCCATTGTCAGGGATTTGGGGAAATGGAGTTGCTTGATTCCCAGAACCTTTGATGGGAGCAGAGTAAAAAGTGGAGGATGCTCTTGGGCTCCTCACTGAGCCCATTCCCCACTGGCACATTGGGAAAAAACAAGAGTCTGTTTGAGATGCTGATGAGTCATTCAAATGGAGATGTGAAGTAAGCAACTGGATATCTAGACTGAAATTCAGGGGCAAGTCAGGGCTGGAGATCTAAGTGTGAAAGTCCTCAGCCTGTAGGTTATATTTAAAGTCTTGAATCCCCAAGATGACATCGTTAGAGAAAGTGTGTTACTACAGAAGATCTGAAGAGACTCATAATTTGGCCCTGGTCTGCCAGAGGAAGAGGAAATGGTCAAAAACAAGGGAAGAAAGGGCCATCCAAGAGAGTGTTTTGTCTGGAACCCTAGAGGGGGAAGTCTTTGAAGAGGAAGGAAGGGCCAACCAAGTCAGATGCTGCTGGGAGGTCTGAAAATGGACTCCTTGGTTGGCAAGATGGAGGCCATTGGTGAGGTAGCTAAGAGCCACTTCAGCAGAATGGTGGGCAAAGCACTGTTGGGAATTGGTTGAGGAGAAAGTAAGCATAAAGGAAATGGAGACAGAGAATTGACAGCAAGCACATTTTGCTATGAAAAAGGACAGGGAAATGGCTCAACACCAGGATCTTGGTTATTTATAGGAAGAAACTGAATTTCAGAGAGTTTATATGATTTGACCAAAGTCTCATACAAATAGGTGGTATTTAAACCTCTACCCCTGAGCTTGACTGTCACCAAATCCTGTGTTATCTTCCCTCCCCCGGACAGACCCTCCACAATTTTTCAGGTTGTTTTTTTCCTCTGGGCTTGTTTTCCCATAGTTATTGGAAAGAAACTAAATTCCCTACTTACTCCTCAAAGCCTCTTGTCAGAAGGTGACTTTTCTTATTAGAAAAGAGATCTTATTAGACAGAAGCAGGGATGAGGCCCCAACCTGCTGAGGGGGGGATGAGGCAGGTCTTCATACCTTCAAAAGCAAAGGACTTCTACTAATTCACTCCCAAAAGCACTTTCACAGAAAGAGAACATTCAAATGGATAAAGGGGAGAAGAAAGAACACTCCCTCCCTTTGATTGTTTCAGGTTAATAAATCAGTATTTGTGCAAATGGATTGACTCTAATGGCCACATGAATCTAAGCCAGACTCAGAAAAAAGAACTCCAAAAATGAGTACAACATGGACAAGTCAATGCCACACTGAGATGGGATTACGATCTGCCTGTCACTCATTGTCTTCCTAAGGACATCACATGACATTACTTCCCAGGGCCTGGGCTATCTGATTGGCTGTGAAATCTGAATTCATCTTGTGTGGATGTCAAATGCACCTGATATAGTCAACCCAAGAGAGGCTGAGAGTCAGTAGTGGGCTCCACAAAGGTGTTAAAATTATCTACTGATCAACTGATTTACTGAATTTACCCCTTTCTAAATAGATGTTTGGAAGCTTGATCATATATGCTACCTTGCACCCTAGAAATTGTAAACAAATTAGTTGAAACAAAAAATCAAATTAGGAGAGGTTGATCTGATTTGAATTTCACCTTGAAATAAAAAATGTTGTCTTATTTTCTTCTTTTCTTAATTTAGTTAGAAAAATAATACATGAACACTGTAGGGAAAAAAATGAGGAATTACGTTTCAGCAGTATGGTGGACAGGAGGATGCCTCACCCAGATTCCCAATCAAGGAAAGACTTGTTGCCTCAGCTACTGGGTGTGCAGTCAGCAGACAGCTCCAGATGTCAGGTCCTTCAGTGTCTGCCTCAGCTCCTGAGCACCACCTTGCCCAAGAACATGCCCTTCCCAGGGGAGTTCATGCCCAGTGACTCATCATTGATGCCTGGACATTTCAGCCCAATAGGGGACAACTCTGATGGGCCATGCATGCTTCAGAACTCTCTGGGAGGTTGGCCAGGGCTTTACTAAGCATGCATGCTAATTTTGTTCCTTCTTTGCCCAATCATGTTTCCTCTCACAGGTGTTGGGCCCCATTAAAAACTCCCATCTCCACATCTACTTGGAGAAAACCCAACCTGGGATAACCGGTACTGGGAGTGGTCCAAGAAAGCAGGCAATAGGATGAAGATTTGGAGGATCACTGGCTGCTTGGTTGGCAATGAAGACCCCATGACTGGTGGCAGTTAAAATGCAGAGAGTTCATTTGTTCGAATTCTCACCTTTGATCAATTGGAATGGTGAGCCAGCTGAAGGGAATGCATTAGCTGGTGCAACTTATCAAGAGTGTATTGGGGTGGGGGTGGGGCATAGTACCTATAAAGACAATGGATTGGATGGTTATTTTTAAGCACCACTGGTACCCTAGAGAAAGTTCACAAAAAGCTGACAAAAGTCAAGTGTGAAAGCCAGAGGTCTTCCCTGATAGCCAAAAAAGGGGCTTTCATCTCCTGTAGTGAGAGGACAAAGAACACTGAGGCCTCAGCTCAGGACTTCATTTAAGAGTGGACAAGATGCACCCTAGCAAGGACCCCAGGAGATGGTGCTGACTTGCCACAAGGATGGCACCTAGAAGCATGGAGTAGTGATGGCTCATGCTAAGTGAAGTTGAAATGCCAGAACTACCATGCAGATGCTGGAGAAAGGGATTAAAAGGCTCAGAGAAGTGGGTGGGCTGGAGTGGATACACAATGTAAAGCCAGAAGTTTCAGCGCATGTTCCAAGGAAGTCTTGAAAAGACACCACTTTCTAAAGTCAGTGGTTGGAGAGCACCAGCATCACTAAAAAGTTCAGTAGTAACTCTCCTCTGTAAGCCTGGGCTGGTGGTGGAGAAGCTGTTACAGAGCTAGGCACACTGAGAACAATGTGGATGATGGGACCCTGGAACAATAAAGCCCAGGTGCACACTGAGAACAATGTGGATGATGGGACCCTGGAACAATAAAGCCCAGGTGGACACAGTTATTGCGATGAGTACACAGTAATTGTGATAGGAGTGGCATCCAAGGGAGCTAGACCCACAGAAAATTCCTGTTATGGAGACAAGTAACAGAACATAATGTCACTAGAGGTGAGATAGATGGGCATCCCACAATGGTACCATTAAGCTTGTACCACCAGAAGAAAACAAGAATAGATGAGCAGAAGGCTGAAGGCTGTCACCCCAATAAAATGTCACATCCTCTTATCCATATTCTTGATTTGAGCCAGTTTTCAGACTCAGACCAATTGACTGAAGAGGTGGCTTTGTCCCAGGAGGAAGGAGTCTACAACACCATGGCAAGTACACAGTAATGTCTCCCACAGTCCTTCCTCAAAGGAACCTATAGCTATTTACTTGGGTAGTTGTACACTGGGGAAAGGGGAACAGTCAAACATTTGGAGGACTGTTGGACATAAGTCTGAATTAACACTGATACTCAAAAAACTAAGGCATCACTATCCTTCCCCCTCTGTTAGAGTCAGGGGTACATAGGGACCAGGTAATAAGTGGGGTCCTGGCCAAGATCTGGCTTACAATGGATCCACTGGGTCCATGGACCCACCTAGTGGTCACTTCTTTTTTTTTTTTAATTTTATTTATTTATTTATTTATTTATTTATTTATTTATTTATTTATTTATTTATTCATTCTTGGCTGTGTTGGGTTTTCATTTCTGTGCGTGGGCTTTCTTCAGTTGCAGCGAGCGGGGGCCACTCTTCATTGCAGTGCGCAAGCCTCTCACTGTCGCGGCCTCTCTTGTTGTGGAGCACAGGCTCCAGACGCACAGGCTCAGTAGTTGTGGCTCACGGGCCCAGTTGCTCTGTGGCATGGGGGATCTTCCCAGACCAGGGCTCAAACCCACGTCCCCTGCACTGGCAGGCAGATTCTCAACCACTGCGCCACCAGGGAAGCCCCCTAGTGGTCACTTCTGTGGGCTCGATATGCATCTTTGCGATTCATGTATTCAGTAGTTGGTGCAACCCCCATACAGGATTCTTGATCAGTAGGGTGGGAACTATCATAGTGGGGAAGGCAAAGGGGAAGCCTTGGAACTCTGTCCTTGTTTGGAGGTAATTCTCTGTAGTTATGGCACTTCTGCTCATCTTCTGAGCCAAGCACGCTGCAAGACTGTTTCTATAACAGACAGTCTTAGAAGCTAGAAATAGTGTCTCTAAGATAGAGACCCTCAGAAACATTCCAGGGAGATAAAATCTCCCTCCTCCCAGAAGATTTTCTTACCTTCTAGAGTAATAAGCCTAATCTTTCTCTGGAGAGGAGGATGGGTATGTTTGCCAGCAGCCTCATGTAGGATTTAGTGTTTCCTAAGCTCGTTGTTCCTTGCCTGTGACATAGACGTGTGTGTGTGTGTGTGTGTGTGTGTAGCATCCACTAAGCCCACTCCACATTGTCCCATGGAGCTTGGGGGACAATGGGAATCCATGCAAACATTTTGTGCCATAACTAATAAATATATTGTCTGAATGCATTTTTGCCTCATTGTTTTGTTACCAATCAAATGTATGAAAGTGCAGAAAGCAAACCTTATGAACTGCTTGATTGCTTGGCCTGACTCTCCATCCCCCTCCAAAACAAGAGAGCAAATCAAAAACAGGATCACGTCCTGGAAAGGATGGCAGGAATTGCTGACACTCTTAAAGACCTAAAGCAGGAGTTGGTAAATTACAGCCCACAGGCAAAATCTGGCCCACCACCTGTTTCTCTAAATAAAGTTTTATTGAAACACAGCCACTCATTTGTGTACATATTGTTTATGGCTGTTTTTGCAGTATAGCAGCAGAGTTGAGTAGTTACATCAGAGAATGTATGGCCACAAAGCCTAAAATATTTATTATCTGGCCTTTTGCAGAAAAGGTTTACTGACTCATGATCTAAAGATGTCAGAATATGCCATCTCCATACATGCCTCAGTCTGGACCCTGGAAGAAACCAGATGGATCCTGAAAGATGACAATGAACTACCACAAACTCAACCAAGTTGTAGCCCCAATTGCAGCTGTCATGCCAGATGTATTGACTTTGTTAGCTCAAATTAACATGGCCTCAGGTACATGATATGTGGTAATTGATTTGATAAATGAATTCTTTTACATTCCTACCAGAAAGGAGGATCTGAAACAGTTTGCACCCACATGGAACAGGCAACAATATGCATTCATAATTTTGTCCCAGGGATATATGAACTCTCCCTGCAAAAGAGATATGAATGCTTTGAACATCCCACAGCACAGCACATTCAGTCTATCCTCTACATTGATGATATTGCAATAATTTGGGTCAGATAAGAAAGAATTGGCTAGCACATGGGATGCTTTAGTGTGACACATATGCTCCTGAGAGTGAAAGGAATAATCAGAGTCTGCCACATCAATACAATTTTTAGGAGTACAGTGGTCAGGGGCATGCCAAGACATCTCCTCCCAAGAAAAAGGTAAAGTATTGCATTTATACCTCCCATGAAGAAGGAAGGAAGCACAGTGCTTGACAAAACACCGGTAGATTTTGTCAAGTTCTGGAAGTATCATATTATATACTTTGCAGTACTGTTCTAGCTCATATACTGGCTGAAATGAAATACTGTATACTTCGAGTAGAGCCAGAGCCAGAAAGGACTTTGTAGCAAGTCTAGACTGCAGTGCAAGCAGCCTTGCTACTTGAGCTGTATGACCCAGCAGAACCTATGCTATTGAGTTGATGGTGGTGGACAAAGATGCTGTGTGAAGCAAATGGTAAATTCCAGTGAAATAACCACAGTGAAGAACCCAGGGTTCTGCAAGGCCATAGATCTGCAGTGTAGAATTATACACCTTTAGAAAATAGCTTCTGGTAGAGATGGAGCACCTGACCATGGAACACAAGGTGACCATGAGTCCAGAATTTTCCATCATGGTCTAAGTCTGTCATCATGTCCTCAGGTTGGGCTGGCCCAGCAGCAGCCCAACAAAAATGAATGGGATGAGACTGAGCAATGGTTGGCCCAGAGGGTGCAAGCAAGCTGCATGAATAGATAGCCTAGATCCTCATGACTTCACGCTCAGCTCATCATATACAGAAGCCTGTATGACAAGCTGAAGGAGGAAAAACCCAAGCTTGGTTTACAGATGGGTCAATGTTATGGGCTAAATATTTATGCCCCCCCAAATTCATATGTTGAAGTGCCAACCCTCAATGTGATGGTATTAGGAGGAGAGACCTATGGGAGGTGATGAGGTTTAGATGAGGTCATGAGGGTGGAGTCCCCATGACAGGATTAGTGCCCATATAAAAAGAGTAAGAGACACCAAAACTTATCTCTGCCATGTGAGGATAAAGAGAGAACGGAGCTGTCTACAAGCCAGGAAGAAGGTCCTCACCAGGAACAAAATCTGCCAGCACATTTATCTTGGACTTCCAGCCTCCAGAACTGTGAGAAACAAGTGTCTGTTATTTAGCCCACCCAGTCTATGGTATTTTGTTATAGTAGCTGAGCTGTCTGAGACAGTCATCTTGGGATGTGAATACAAGCTAAAAGTGGATGGCCATTGCAGTTGCTCTAGAGTCTTGCTTAAGGGTGGCTTTGAAAGTCAGAGGTGAGGAAAACCCTTCCAATGGGTTCTACTTCATGCAGTGCACCTCATCGTTCACTTTGTGCAGAAGGAGAATTGGACCATAGTAAGAACACATTATAGCTCATGGGTAATATGAGTAGTTTGTCTGGGTGGTCAGGAGTCCGGACAGAGAAAGATTTGGAGATTGAAGACAAAGAGGTCTTGGGTAGCAGCATGCAGATGCCCATATGGCAGTGGACACAAGGTATGAAGATCTTTATATCACATATTAACATCTACCAGAGAGCATCCACCATGGAGGAGACAATATTGTCTCCAGGTTCCCCTCTGGGTGGATGAGGTTTTATAAGACCTGCACTGTAGTTCACTGTCTCCTTCTACCCAATACCACTCCTCCCCCTCCTTTCACAGGTGTTGATCCTTAACAATCTTGGAAGTTAAACTCTGTTTTAGTGCCTGCCTCCAGAGAACACAAACTGCAATAAAGAGGAGGAAAAATATGTGAATTAAAGTCACCCCAAATCACAACCCCCACCATAAATAGAGAGCGTGTCTCAGAGACATGATCGCTCTGACATAAGTATATGAAATCAGCCAAATACATTGTAAACTGTTAAGACACTCTTCTGTTTATTCAATAACAGTGTCAAAATCTCAAATTTTTCATCAGAATAAAATATTAAAGATTGCCAGTATCACGTGCAAGTGATCTGTAGCCCCCAAACATTTTAAGAATGCTACCTTCATGCCATCCAGACATACTGACAACCAATATTTTCCAATATATACCTCCAGACCTCTTATCCTAGGTATTAGTTATCTATTAGTACCAAATTACCACAAACTTGACAGCTTAAAACAACACACATTTACTATCTCACAGCTTCTATGGGTAAGGATTCTGGACATCTTCTTTCTTGGAGTTTCCAACAGGCTGCATACAAGATGTTGGCCAGGGCTGGGTCTCATCTGAAGGCTCAACTGGGGAAGTTCACTCAATGGTTGCTAGCAAGATTCAGTTCCCCATGGGCTATTGGACCGAGGGCCTCAATTCTCCAGTAGCTGTTGGCTGGAGGCTGTGCTCAGTTCCTTGCCAAATGGGCCTTTCCAACATGGTGGTTGGCTTCATCAAAATGTACAAGCCAAGAAGGCAATGGAGAGAGTCTGATAGCAAGATAAAAGTCACAATCTTTTGTAGGCTAATTATAGAATTGAAATCCCCTTAATGTTGCTGTGTTCTACTGGTAAGAAACAAGTTACTCATTGGAAGAGGATTATACAAGGCCATGAATACCAGGAGGCAGACATCCCTGGGCACCATCTTGGACGATGCCCACTCCACCATGAAAATATGTACATGTTTATGCTTGCAAAGTGGGATCATATTGTTTTATAAACTTCAACTTACTAAAAATGCAACTTAACTTTTTTTTTAACATCTTTATTGGAGTATAACTGCTTCACAATGGTGTGTTAGTTTCTGCTGTACAACAAAGTGAATCAGCTATACGTATACATATATCCCCATATCTCCTCCCTCTTGTGCCTCCCTCCCACCCTCCCTATCCCACCCCTCTAGCTGGACACAAAGCACTGAGCTTATCTTCCTGTGCTATGCAGCTGCTTCCCACTAGCTATCTATTTTACATTTGGTAGTGTATATATGTCCATGCAACTTTCTCACTTCGTCCCAGCTTAGCCTTCCCCCTCCCTGTATCCTCCAGTCCATTCTCTACATCTGTGTCTCTATTCCTATCCTGTCCCTAGTTCTTCAGAACCATTTTTTTAAATTCCATATATATGTGTTAGCATATGGTATTTGTTTTTCTCTTTCTGACTTACTTCACTCTGTATAACAGAATCTAGGTCCATCCACCTCACTACAAATAACTCAATTTCGTTTCTTTTTATGGCTGAGTAATATTCCATTGTATATATGTGCCACATCTTCTTTATGCATTTATCTGTCGATGGACACTTAGGTTAAAATGCAGCCTAACTTCTATATACACAAATGTCACTTATTTATGAGTTAAGGACTGCATAGTATTCCACTGAATAGCCATCACATGATTTACTCATGAAACCCTATTGCCAGACAATTGGTTGTTTTCGATTTTCCATTTCTATAAACGATGTTGCTGTGAACATCCTTGTAACTAAACATTTCCACACTCATTTATATGTTTGCTTAGGAAAACATTTCTAGAGATGGATGGAATTGTTGGGTTGAGGACATACTCTTTTTAAAGACTTTTGTTATGTTATGAGGTGTTTTTAACTGATCTCCATTTAATGGACTTAGGTTAACAAAAGGCCTTCATTCCTCTCTGTAAATCGTACTGCTGCTCCTAGCGCATAATGGCTGTGCAGGAGCAGGCCTCTTCCTGGTGGGTCTGCCCATTTCCATTCTCACTGACCATCAATTCCTCTATAGAACAGATGTCCCATATAACATGATTTCCATTATATCACTAGGTTTGCCCTCCAGAGAAGTTGCTCCAAATTACCCCCCTGTGAACAGTATACGGGATTATCCCCCTCTATTTAAAATCTATTATATGAGAAGGTGCTGACCCATCCTCAATAAAGTGCACACATTCTGGTTTCTTTTCCTAACAACAATGTGAGTTTCACACAGATCTAGTTCTTAGATGCCCCTGGAGCCAAGCACAGATCACAGGTATGTGAATCAGACTAGATGTTAAAACAACAGGGAGTGGTGGACCCTGTTGAGAGCTGAAGTCTGTGGCCCACTAAAGGCCTTTAGACTCAAAACATTTTAAACTACTTTGCTGGCCCAAGAAGATATTTTTGTGACTCGGCGTAAACTTGGGCTATGAGTTTATGATCCATGATTTATACTTGAGAGACACTTGGTAAAAAATAATTTCCTCTGGACATGGAAAAATGCAATCTGTCAGCAAAGCCAACTGCCCTAGATAGGTGACACTTAAGTCTTTACTCCAAAAATGTCATATGAAATGGGTCAGCAGGAACTCCAAGATGGACAAAGGGCATGAAGATTAATAAACATTCTCTTCTCGGGAAGCAAAACTAGGTGTCATAAAAAGCATAAATGAATGAACAAATGATGACAGCTTTTCTGGTACTGTGTTCCCTTCCTCCCTACCTGCTACAGGAGTAGAACACTCTCACTTTCAGAACCTGCGAGTAATGGGAGATGCATTTATAAATACTCCCACACTTGCCATGAATCTCCACATCCCTGGAGGACTGACTATAGGAATCCATTAAGTTAATGAGGAGTTGGGTGCAGCTATATCTATGCAACATGTGACAAGTGTCACCTCATAATTGAATTGGGGATCTTTTGCAAAGACTCTGAGGGAAAAGCTCTGGCTTCAGTTTCTTAAAAATCAGATTGCTGGGCACAGAGCTGGGCACATAAGGGGAAGATGTTTACTAGGATCTTGTGGCAGGTGTGTGAGCTGTGAGGACACAGATACTGTCTTAATATCACCCTCTTCCTCCTCCTTCAAGGAAGTGGATTTGCTGTTTTATATCCCTTTCTTTGGGGGAGGGGAAGGGATGTCAAGAGAAAGACTCTGGTTTTTGGTCTAATTATATGTCAGGATATCTGGGGAAAGTGGGGACATTTCATATTTTTAACTTTTTGATTTAAAACAGCTAGAAATGTACATCTTACTGTGGTTGTGCCCAAATCAGGAATAGTGCAAAGTGTTGATTTATTATTGATTTTCACTGATGGTGCAAGGTGTCATTCTATTACTGACTTTTGTTATTGATTGTTTGAAGAACTGCTCAAATTTAATTTCTTCACCCAAGCTAGAAGGGGCATTAAGAAAAGGACTCCTCTGAAGAAATACCTTGGATTCCTCTGAAGGAATAACTCGGATTTTCCAACCAGTTTTTGATAATCCACATCCATCTCCCCTTGACTTGTTTGCCTTGGATACTCATTTCCAGAGATACTACTGTAACGACTTTTTCATCTCAATTCCAGTTACATTGTGATTGAAACTGGCTTCTGAGGTCAATAAGCAAAATGTAAGATTCTCGCCTCTGTAGGTGATTGTCTCCTCGCTATACTCCCATTCTCTCAATTTCCCTTTCGACTCTTCGTGGTCCAGTACTTTCCTGGCACTGGCTCAGCTCAGGGATACCACATCATTCTGGGTAAGCCCGACCCCCACCCCGCCGCCCATCTTGCACAGTGCCACCTGGTGGTTCCCCTCAGCTATTACAGCAGGACAACAAAAGCAGTTGCGGGGAAAAGCTTATCAAATGAATGGAAATGAAAGCATCCAGGACTGACTGCATAAAAGAAATCAAATGACTGATAGAAAAAATTTCCTCCTTTTGTGGAACGGCCATAAATTCACAAGTTGTATGAATGCAGAGTAAGGATTGATTCTGCAGGGACTAGTTTACAAACATCCAAAACTGTATTCCTATCCACATCTTCTTTGAAAATACCTTTTATATTTTATTTTGTCAGTGAATGAAGGATGACTTTTGAGTGGTAAACCTCTCCCTGTGAAAGCCCTCTCTTTACCGGCTTCTGAAAGCAAAACTGTAAAATGGTTTTCTATTATCTAGAAAATTATGTTGAATCATCAATATTATTGATACTTAATAGTTTATCCTTTCAAACGGCTGCAGCGACCTTGCAACAACAATTCAAAGAGTCTCTTCATTCAAAGAGTCTCCCTCTCATAATCTCACAATGGCTAACTGTGCACTGTTGTCCTGGGTCCTGGCTAATATTTTTCCATGTGAAGGAAAAAAGAACCAAGTGGCAGTAATCTTTTTAGTATTTATCTTCTTTTTTTTTTCTTTCGCTATGCTTTAGAAATAACAACAAAATGTTTCTGGGATGTGATTTTTAAATTTCCCTATTTTTAAAAATAGACGCCGCTTAGTGATTTCTGCTTTGTCGTTATTTGTGGTCAATTCCATTCTAGAAACGAAGGAAAAGAAGTTCTTTTCCTGCCAGCTTCATCTTTCCCATTGATTTCCTTTCCCAACACATGCCCCTAATGGAGCTTGAAATGAATGCAGCTTTGCTTTTGTTTTCTTCCTTTGCAGTGGCACACCTCTGCCAGAGGCCAGCTGTGGTCTGATCCTGGGGCACTCATCCTGCATGAAGGACATCTGCCCCTCCCAGCGGCTGGCACACAGACATGGTAAGGAAGGGGAGGTGAAGATGCCATCCCCTTTGCTAGGCCTGGAACCACAAGAGAATAGTATCCTTTGAAATGAGCTGAACTATAGGGAAAAAAACAAAAGGTTTATAAAACACATAAAAGCTAAGACGTTACCAATTCAAGTAGAAAATAGGATGACAGTGCTGAGAATGTGAGGGGGGGGGTTTTATAAAAGGCCAAAGGAACTCACTTATATCTTGAAAACTACAAAATAAGAAATAGAGTTACAGATGTAGAGAATAAACTTATGGTTACTGGGGGGTAAAGGGAGGGGAGGGATAAATTGGAAGATTGGGATTGACACATATACACTACTATATCTAAAACAGATAACTAATAAGGACGTACAGTATAGCACAGGGAACTCTGCTCAGTACTCTGTAATGGCCTATATAGGAAAAGAATCTAAAAAAGAGTAGATGTATGTATATGTATAACAGATTCATTTTACTGTACACCTAAAACTAACACAACATTGTAAATCAACTATACACCCCCCCCAAAAAAAAGAATGACAAAACTCATCAAATTGTCCAAATGGGGATTATGCACACAAAGGAAAAGGGGAAAGGAAGGACATGGTAAAGAAAGTCTTCCAAGTTCTCCAGCTGTCACTGGGTCTCTCTTTCTTCCTGACCTTCCCTGTAAGCTCTAGCAGCACAGTCCACACAAACAGCTGAATCAGTGGATGTGAGAGAGTTTGGCCACGGACCTCATGAGCACTTACAGAGGTAAAATAACCCACAATGGGGCCCTTCTGGGTCTGAGACTCCAGTTTTTTTCCTTTTGGAAGAAAACTGAAAGAGTAAACTAGCCTTCCTAATCTCTCCGGAACCCATGCGCTGCTATATTGGGAAAATCTTGTGGCATTTGTCTGACTCAGTATGTGAGCAATGTAAGTGCTCACCAGGGTGGCTGTTAGGTGCCCAGTCTACCTCCCACTGATGTCAGATGGCTAGAGGCGGCTCCCAGGGCCACTCAGGAAAATCTACTAAACAGCTTTCGGACCAAAAGAGGGACCCAGCTCTCATCTGTCATCTCAGTGAATTTCCAGAAACCTAAGAAATGGACTGTATTTCTTCACTGGATCATGGTTATAGCTGGGGTTCTATTACTGACTAAGGACTTGGAAGCAAGTAAATCATAGCTATCACCAATAATATGCTTACGTCAAGGCAGGTACACAGCTACAAACGTCCATAATCATTCAGAATTGTCAAAAGTATCTCCCTGTATGTAAACTTTTAGTCTAAGCTTCAATTGCATGTGGGATCCCAATGTACTATGAAGAATATTTGTAACATAAAAACATGCAACTCTACTTGGTGGTAAAGATAGTCTTTCCAAGAAAGTGTTCACTGTAATAAATGTTGAGTAGTAATAATACCCTTTTAGAGTCTGGATGAGTTTGAGACAATTTGGATTTAATAAATTTCCAAAAAAATATATGTTGTCTGGGGAAACTTAAATTACGGCTTTCTTTTTCATCTCAATAAATTTCTTCCCAGCAAAAAAGAGGATATTTCACGATGTGTAGTGGTCACCTAACTGCATTTAAAGTGAGGATTATTCTTCTCAAAGAGAGCTGTGCACCATAGGATGCCTTGAAGGCCTGGACAAGAACTTTGTGAAGATTTGAAAAGAAAGGATGTCTTTATGAACTTCATGTTTCTTTCACCCTCACCCTTCATTTTAACAGATCGTCAGTATTGTTGCCAGCATGAAACCATGGTCAGCAGAATTTGAGCAATGGTGGGGCAGAGGGGAAGAGGCCCCCTCAACCCCTGCGAGTTGCAAGATTTGCGGCACCATGTGGGCGTTAAGCCACTGTCTCCTCTCTCTGCAGGTGGCTCTCTGAATCGCCCCTTTGCTCCAGAAGCTGGGGCTGGGCTGAGATGTAGAACAAGCAACAGAGAAATCCAGGTTAAGTGATGATCAGTGACATCAGGTGAGAAGTATATGAGAGGGAAGACTCGCCAAGGCTCCCAACATGAGTGGGGCACGGTGTTGTAGACTGTGCTTTCCTTCATTGTAAATTGCAATATGAATACTAGGTAGATGTTTACGAAACATCAAAGAAAGATTGGAAATTGTTTGCAAAACCAATTTTCTTAATATGTGTGTTTATATTGGGTTATTGAGAAAGAATATTAAACTTTGGGAGAAAAAAATTCAGTGCAGAGAAAATAGGCATGACAAATTTTAATGACATTTTTCTTGATTACAGAGTCATTTATGATCATTGTAGAAAATTTTATAAAACAGAGAAAAGTACGTAGAAAAATACAGATCAACTCAAGTTTCACCATCCAGCAATAACCACTGCTCACATTTTATATATATATCCTTTCTATGTTTGCATTATCCTAAATAATAAATGAAAGTCCATATGTGATGAGCATTTACTTTATGCTAGAATTCCATGTACTTTAGATACATTATCTTAGTTCATTCTCACGGAAATTTGTGAGCTGAGTATTGTTATTTTCCTCACTTAATATTTAGGAGACTGAAACTTGAATACAGATCACACAAGAAGCTAAGTTCTGAACAGTGATCTATGTGATGTGGAAATCAACTTTAAACCAGAACCTCTCAAAGTGTGGTCCATGGACCAGTACTGGTGTGTGAACTGTATGTTACTGATCCCTGCTGAGAGAAGTACAGAAAGTAAAGACAAACATTTAGAAACTTTTATAACAATTTCACATTTGCAACATCTCTGTGTGTGATTAAGGGCTCCCCTAGATGAAGAGGGTTTGGGGATGCCTGACAGCCACAGTGAGTAGCCCATGGTGTGAAATGCATACTAGTCATGCAGAAGGACATGAACTGGTCTGCAATCAATGAGCAATTTAAAACCTAATAAAAATGCTGGTCCTGCACCATGAATAGTTTGAGGAGCACTGCTCTGTTTTTAAATGTAGGTGTTATTATTCAGCTATAGTGAGGCAAATGGATCAGGAGAGCCATCGAAAAGATAGTTTGTTACTCACAGTTCCAAGAGGAGGGGGCATGACATGCCATGCAGGACCACCAGGGGAAGCACCAGGGTCAGTCAGAAAGCAGAATGTGTAGGGAAAAAATGTGGGCAAGAGCCTGTATTGTGGTTTCCATGGAAAGGAGCAGGTGAGGCAGGATAAGCAGGCTTAGGATAGGCTGGTTTGCATAATTTCAGTGGGCTCTGGGGCATAGGGGCTGTCTCTAGGTATCTGGTACTGGCCTTAGGGTATTTAGGACAAGGGGATAGTGGCCCAGACTGAGAGCCCCATAAAGAGGTGGTTGGGGTGTGGACCCTGGATTGTTTGGCTTGCACATGAAAGGTACAATTCCAGGCAAATCCTTTACTATCTCTAGGAACTGACTACCCTGGGCAGGGTCTCCCTGTCTCTCCGGGGTCAGCAAGGATCCAGATGTCAAAGCATTAGAACCAAAATACCTGCTTAATACAAACCACTACACTGCCTCCTAGGGTGATAACAATGAAATAAAGGTAGGAAAATAGGGTGTTAAGAAACAGAAAATGCAACAACATGAAACTCAGCTACAGAAACAGCTCTGCTACCCACACACATGCTTATTTCTGGTCAGCAACTTCCAGCAAGTCCTTGCTTCACACAGTCATCTGAAGGCAGGCCTAATGAGGGTTTGTGTGCAGAGCTGGAGGTGGGAGAGAAAAAGCCTGCCGTGGTCTTTTCCATCCCCACTGTGGGAGAGCTTGCCAGTTGTCCCCCACATCTCTCTTTCCCTTCTTCCATGATAGACTTCTTAGCTGAGCACATAGAAGGCCAGAATAAAGATTTGTTCATGCTTCTCTTGCAGCTAGGCATGGCCACATGACAGTATTCAGGACAAAGGGGCAGAAGCAGAAGTATCATGTGGCCAGTTTCAAGAACTTTCTTTTTGCCTTTGTCTCTTCCTCCATGCTATTGTTTAGAACTTGGATGTGATGGGTCACAAGGAAAGGGCCTCACTGTAGGGATGAGAGAGAGGAAAGCTGGAAGGACCTGAGTCCCTAAGGACCTTGGGGACCCCATGGCCAAACCAGCCCTGGCTATGTGCTTGGAGACTCGCACATGAGAAAAAACAAAAAAACAAAAAACCTGGTTTTGGGCATTTTGTGTTTACTGTTGCTTGCAGCTAAACTTAATCCAAACTAATTCACTCATAAAACCACTGGCCTCTTGATCCTTCTGCAACTATCCCAATCTGCTTTATCAAACCTGACTTGGGGAACTGGGAAAAAAAGACGTACAACCACAAATAATACATTTGAGGAGAAGTAGAAGAGGACTCCTAAAGGGACATTGTACAAGAAACCCACTTGGGGCCAAGGGGCACTCCCCTTTAACCAGTGTTTTGTGCTAAGATCCCAGCAGGTGGATATTCTGATGAACGCTACCATGGCTTTGGAGACTATCCCATCTGGAGTCCACTTTAGAAATGGTATTTCACCAAACCTGCTCACCAGGATGATGTGACTGTGGCAACTTCCTGTTGCCACTGGTCACCAGTGTTGTGCTGGAAATGCCTGATTGTTAAACAGGGCTGTCATTAAACACTAAAGTATATAAACTTACATTAATAAATTATATTAAAGGCAATGCATACTCAGAATGCATCACTTCTTAATTTTATTTTCTACATTTTACCTATGTTCTTTTTTTTAAATTTTTATTTATTTATCATTATTATTATCATTATTTTGACTTCATTGGGTCTTCGTTGCTGCACGTGGGCTTTTCTCTAGTTGTGGCGAGTGGGGGTTCCTCGTCATTGCAGTGCATGAGCTTCTTACTGCGGTGGCTTCTCTTGTTGCGGAGCACGGGCTCTAGGCACGCCGGCTTCAGTAGTTGTGTCTTGCGGGCTGTAAAGCTCAGGCTCAGTAGTTGTGGTGCCTGCACTTAGTTGCTCTGCAGCATGTGGGATCTTCCTGGACCAGGGATTGAACCTGTATCCCCTGCATTGGCAGGCAGATTCTTTTTTTTTTTTTTTTTTTTTTGTGGTATGTGGGCCTCTCACTGTTGTGGCCTCTCCCGCTGTGGAGCACAGGCTCCAGACGCGCAGGCTCAACGGCCATGGCTCACGGGCCCAGCCGCTCTGCGGCATCTGGGATCCTCCCAGACTGGGGCACGAACCCGTGTCCCCTGCTTTGGCAGGCGGACTCTCAACCACTGAGCCACCAGGGAAGCCCAGCAGGCAGATTCTTAACCACTGCGCCACCAGGGAAGTCCCTTACCTATGTTCTTGAGATTATTTCATGTATGGTCTGTACATAGTAGAAATACTATATCAACTCTTCTCAACGTTGCCTTCAGTGAGGTGATGGTTGGGGCTTGAGATTGGCCATGGCTGGAACAGGTATTGAGTTAGTTTCTACCATAATGGATAACATGGGACCAGAAGAGAAATAGAGGTCCACACCCCTTGAGAATTTACAATCTCACTGAAATGTCGTGAAAAACTAAATAAAATTGGTATGTGCAGGAGAGCTAGCACTGAACTCAACTAGAAGACAGGAGAGCTGAATTCTGTTCTCAGTTCTGAAATTAGCAGTGGGGCTGTGGTCAAGTCTTTTTGTCTCTGGGTCCCAGGGTTTTCCATCTGTAAAATCCCCCAGGACTCCAAGCTGCAGAAGAGCAGAAACTGTACCTACGGATCCCCACTACATCCTAGCCCTCTGGCAGAGTTCCAGACACATGACAGGTGATGCAGCAACACTTAAGTAAATGAGTGGCCAGGAGCTGTCTCTACCCACTCTTCCAGCTCTGAAAATATGGAGGTCCATGATCCAAACTGAGGTTAAAAGAAGAGACACAGAACTGAGTGCCAGGGATGGCCGGCTCGGGCCAGCTTCCTCAGATGCCTCAAGGAGTGGTGGCAGGTGAGGGGTCATGCTGGACTCTGAGCAAAGTTGGGTGAGCTGACTCAGAGAAAGCTGATTCCAGGATCGCAGTGATAATTTCGCTGAAGCACTGGTCAGAATAGAGAAAGGACATACCTTTTTTTTTTTTTTTTTGGACTGTAAGAAAGTATTTTTAATACGTGTGTCTGACAAAGGACTGGTATCATGGATGCTTTTTTTTTTAATTGTATGATTCCTTTTTTTTTTTTTTTTTTTGGTTAAACCCTTTTTTATTGAAGTATAGTTGATTTACAAAGTTGTGCTAGTTTCAGATGTACAGCAAAGTGAGGACATTCTTTTAGGTTTATCTTTGCCATCTGGTACCTGACTTCATGCTTTGGTTCAAACTACCTTTAATACCATCTGAAGGGTTAGAAAAATCCCAGCAAAACTGAACAATTTCCCCACTCTCTGCTAACACCTCCAATTCTCTGGGGAGCACAGTCCCTTCCAAGATCTCCTGCTGATAATCCCAGAAACATTTACAGCAATTGCTTGGATATATTTCCTTCCTTTCTTTGGCTAATATACAGTTTTACCACTTACAAAAGCTACAGATGGAATGCAGACGTGCCTGTTTACTTTTCCTTGTTATGGCTCGATTCTGATTTTGAAGGGTGAAAAGTTGCATTTCTGAGAACATTCAAATTTAGAGTACATTTCGGAAAGGAAGGCAGGTTCTCTCAGCTATTGGAGGTGCAGAAACACAACAGCCTATTAGTCTGTTCCAACTAAGATATCCTACTTCCTTACACCCCCAACCCACCCTGTCCCACCGATAGCTGTTCATAGCTTCTGCTTCAGAGATGATGAAAAAGTCAGGTCATCACCACTTTGCAGGTCGTTAACATTCTAAAATGTTAAAAATGTCAAAATTCTCTCTCTCTCGGAGAGAGGTCAAGGGTGATAGTTACCAGGTAAGAGTTCTGAATGAGAAAATTATTACTTATTATTGAGTTTTTAAAAACAAGTTTGGATTGACTGAAAGGCCTAGGCTCTTTCATGTGGAAAGACAAAAATTGAGATTTACGATCATGGTCTCTCCAATGATGAAGGGTGTGCAGGGAGTGAAGATAAATTTGTTCCTTGAATCCTGACATCCCAGAACTAAGAAGATACAGTAAGAATCAAAGGCAATGGTAGCTTACAAATCCATTTAGAGCTGCCTGGAGTGCTGGAGGGGGCCTTGGCAATCTGATCCCAGAAGTTGCTGAGGCCCGGGGAGGCTTAACTGAATTAAAATTTCCTCTCTGCCAGGTGAAACATCTTGGGCAATTTAGCCTCTTTTGAGCCTCCATTTCCTCCAGTGTAAAATGAAGAAGGTGGTACCCATGTGAAAGGATTGCCAAAAGGATTCTTCATTACCACCTAAGAAGTAGTTCTGGTGAAAAGTCTATATATCTGGGGGTGAGAGGTGGAGGGAGTTTAGTTAGATGTGTAAATGGTACATGCAATTTTGAGTTTCTCCAAGTTTCAGGTCTGGGTTGCGGTCCCCACTCCTGAAGTTGGACCCTGGAAGGGGAAGCACGCCCTTAGCCAGTGTCAGGGATGAGAAGGAACCGCCCCATGACTGGGTGTGGCTCGACTGAGCCCCTTCAGGGCTCTGCAGAGCTTCCTGTTCCCCTTTCCCTCATTAATACGCACTTCCCGGGGCCTGATGAGGTGCCTGAATAGCTAATAGACTCTATTAATTTGAGCTAAAATGTTAATGGGTAGTAGTGACTTTTCATTTGCTGCCACTCCCATAAACTCCTATATTTTAACCCACACATTCAATGACTTAGCTTAAAGAAATGATTACTGTGGGACCTTCCAGTTTCTTGGACAAAAAAAGGCAGGAAAAAGTCACGCTTAAACAGAGGGGTCAGAAGGAGAGGAGGGGTCAGGATGGCCAAGCCAAGCGTGGGCCCACACGGCAGGTTACCCAGCATCAGCAGACGTGACACCTTTGATCCAATCATTCTTCCTCTTTCCAGATGCCAGGAACAAACTCAGTTTTTGGAGACAGCTGCAAGGGGCGGTGAATGTACACAGATCACTGTAAGAGTAGCTGGCCCACACAGACTCAAGCCCAAGTGCTTAGGGACAGCATTCCACAATCAACTATCACAAGGGTTCCCTATTATTCTCCGAGTAAAATCCCATCTCAATGGCTCTCAGTGCAAGGACAGCCTCCACGTTACAAAGCTCGTGCTACTTCCCAGCAGATGTACTTGAGGGATGTTGCTCTTTGGGTCTGGTTACAAGGATTTCTCTATAAGGGATGGAACTATTCACCAAGTTTCTACTCTTCCTGGCCACTTATAATGACTCCTCAAGTGAGTCCAAAGAAGGAAGCCTTTGAGGCTGGGATGATAACATGGGTCACCTAATAGGAAGTGGAAATAGACTCTATTGTAGCAGCGCTTATAGCAGCGACGTTTACCTGACCTGGGATAAATTTAGGATCATGGCAATCTCTCCACGATGTTCCGCATAGTAAGGGTGTAGTTGGTAGAGAAGCAGAGAGCTGGGGAGAGAGAGGCCAGCCAGTTCCTTCTTGCTTTTGTGGGTGATCTTATTAATCAATTATAAGCTATTCAAGAGGCCATAGCTGTATTGTAGCTCACAGCCCCTACCACAACTACAAATTTCCAGGTCTGTCTTCCTCGTGAACCATGAACCACTAGAGGGCAGGAAACATGTGCCTCTCTCTTCTTATGCTATCTCTAGCCCCTAGCACAGAGCCTGGCACAGAGTAGGTGCTCAATAAATACTGCCAAGTGACGGAGTGCATGGATGAGTGATTGAAATGTTAGGCAGCATAACAGCTGTATCCTGTTCTGTCCTCTCCCTATCCCACAATCCCAACCATTCATCTCAGAAAAACAAGGCAAAATGATAACAAATACAACTCCTACACACAAAGAGGCAGAAGAAGGCAAAGAGGCAGAGCACAGCCAGTGCTTTGGAGGGGAAATCAAAAAGGCCCTCTTACCAGCCCAGGGTTCTTCCGAAGAGGCTTAGACACTGCCAGCTCCTCTCCAAGCCCCTCTGGGACCTGGCTCTGTATGGGTGGCCCCGGGGGCCACAGCCAATCTGCTTCTCCCACTCATTCACCAGGGCTTTCCAGAGAGGACATTCCATATAGCTTCTCACTTTCATAACCAGCTTGTCATTTCTGGGAAGTTTCCTGATTTCAGGATTGTTACAATTAGTGCAAGAAAAAGAAAATTTGGGTAATTATCTAATTCCAGTAAAACTTAATGGGGCCCTTCCCACCCCAGGCTAATGGTTGGTGCAAAATGTAATTTAAGTTAAGCTGTCTAAGGTTGGGGAAGCATAAAATATTCAGCACGGGGGGCATTACCCCTTGTGGGAGCCATATTTTCTAGCAGACCTTTAGATCAAGATAAGACTCCGGGGCGGGGATTATTGATTTTGCCAGGAGAGGGCAAGAGCTGGTAAGATGAAGCCCAGCTCAGAATTAGCACCGCGAGGGCCCAGGCAGGGCGGGCACTGAGTCTGCCATTGTGGGTAGAGCAGTCACTCCAGCAGGAGCCAGGGTTCTAGGCAAGGCTGCAAGAGCTCAGTCAACTCAGCGGACTCTCTGGACCCGGTCTCCTTGGGTCTATCAATGGAGACCAAGATGACCGCCTGAAGGCGGTGGTTTCTCGGCGGTCGAGCACCTCGCCCACAAATTGCAATCTGCATCTCTGCCGAAGTTGGCCTGTCCTGGATATTTCTTCTCCCCTCCCCTTCCTCCACCACCTCTCCTAATTCGTCAACTGCTGAAACATCTGCCTGGCTGAAACGGCCTCCTCGTCGCGCGCGGGGGCTGTCCCCAGGTGTTAGTCTTTGTGTCGGGAAAACTTTGTGAGAAACCGAGGGCGCTGGACAAAGAGCGAGGGAGGGAGGGCGTTTGCCAGCCGGCGGGGTACGCCGGGCGGTGCGCGTTCTTCCCTGGGCTCAGCTCTGTACGCGGACGCACCCGGTGCCCCGAGCCCAGCCTCCTTAAGCGGGGAGTGGCAGGCTCCGGCCACATCCCAGCGCCCTCGGGAGCTGAAAGAAGCCAGGCGGGAGAAGCAAAGGCGGGAGTCTGGACACTGGAGTTGACTGGGGTGGGAGGAGGAGGGCAGCGGAGCTGAGCGAAGCTGTCAAACTGCGCGCGGAGCGCCGCGCGGGGCGGGGGAAGGGAGGGGAGGGGAGTAGAGAGGAGGGGCGGACGGGAGCTGAGAGGGAGCGAGCCGGCTCGCCGCGCCTGAGCAACCCTTGTCTGCCGCTGTCGCCGCCGCCGCCGCCGCCGCCGGCCCGGACTCGCCCGGAGCGCAGGGTGTCTGCCCCGCTGGGCGCCGCGCGCGGAGGCTCCCGCGCCTGCCGCTGCGCCCTCCAGCCCCAGCTCCTTGCGCCGGCCCGCGTGGGTCCCGGTGGGCGCGAACCCACCATGCAGCTGCAGTTCCGGAGCTGGATGCTGGCTGCGCTCACGCTGCTCGTGGTCTTCCTCATCTTCGCAGACATCTCGGAGATCGAAGAAGAAATCGGGTAAATAGCTGCGCCTGGGCCCGTGCCGAGCCCTGGCGGGATCTCTTACCACCCCGGTACTCCGTATCCTCCCTCACGCCCGCTTTGTGTGCGCCGCGCCCCCCTGTCGCTCCGCTGGAGAGCCGGGGGACGATTTTGGCCGGGGGTGGCTGTGCAGGGAGCCCGGGACTGTTTGGGGAGCGGAGGGTGGGGGCGCGGCTGCCACTGGGAGCCCCCGGGCAGGGAGCACTGCCAGCCTCCAGCTGGACCGCGTCGGGGAGCGGACTCGCCCACCCTGCCTCCTTTCCTCTGCATGTCCGCGCGCGTTGTCGCCGGGGTCGAGGGAGGGCGCCCGGGAGTGTCTGGGGCGGGCGGAGGGGCCGAGAGTGGAGGAGGCAGGAGTTTCTTTGTCTCCTGCTCGGCCGCTTTCTCGCCTGAGCAAAGTGGGCAGGGGGCGCGCGGGGATCTCTGTGCTGGGGGAGGGGATCCCCGGGCCGGGGCGGAGGGCGGGGTTCTTCACGGGCTCCCGGGAAGGCGAGTGTCCCCAGTACCTACAGACACGCACACGCGCCTCCCGCCGGCCCGGGAGCCCAGCACAGGGGTGTGGGCTGACACCGCTAGAGGCGGAGCGCGCGGGGGTTAGCTGAGATCCCTTCCCCACCCTCACCTGGCTTTGGGCGCTCAGCTAATCCCGCGGCTCCCCCTGTGCCCCCGGGTTCCTGTGCGCTCGCAGCGCCGCGATGGAGACCTTTCGGGAAAGTCTGTACCACCGCCCTCTCGTCTTCGGGGGCTGGGGAGGAGGATGCCTAGCACGCGGTCTAGCCCTCGCTTTTCTCCCGATCTCTCCGGGGGGAGCGGGGGGACCGCGAGCCCCTGCCCTGCCGCCGGACTTCCAAGAGTGCGCGCTTGCGGCGCGGGACGCACCTGCTGTGGGTCCTGGAGGCTGAGAGTCGCGCCCCGCCCCTGGGCCGGCCCCTCTCCGCTTCGCCGCTACAAAGAGCCACCAACCCGCTATAGGCAGGAGGGGGAGTGTGCAGCCAGGGTTCTGAGGGGCCCTTTGGAGAGCCTCCTGGCCCTGGGCAGAGAGAAAGTGAGGTCGCAGAGTGGGCAGAAAGTCCCTTCCTCCGTGGGGCTAGTCCCGCACCGCGTGCGCCCCTCCTTTGTCCCATCTGTTATTTCATTCACTATCAGCGCTAGTTGAGGGCTCGCTAAGCTGACAGATCCCTCAAAAGGGAAAGGCCAGTCCTGGTCCAGGATGCCAAGGCCCTAAGGACTCAAACCTGGGGCAGGCGTCACTACCTGCTCTTTCCTTTTCTCCTTGCCCCTTCCCATCTTGGCCACCGCAGAATTCCTTCTGTGAACTCCAGTGCTCTTCAAGTACCAAACGTTTCTCTGCCTCTCCCTCCTCCTCATTCTCGGTTTCCCCAAGAGCTCAGAAAACTTTCACAAATAGTGTTCAGTTAATACACGACATGCTCCCACGCGGAGATAGAGAAACGCTACGTTCTGTAGCTGTTCGCCTCAAAAACGTGGATCGGAAAGGAAATCAGGCAAGACAAGTCTTGAGGTGATGGAGGACGCGGTGGGGAGGATCTTCCTCTCGGCTCCCACACTCTTCTCCCAGATGTGGGCTCTGCCTGGCCCAGACCACTTGCTGACCTTGACATGTGAGGGAAGGACCAGCAGCTGCCCATTGTTCTGCTATGAAAACGTAAGAGCTGCACCCATTCAGGCATCCCTCGCTTGTCCATTCACTGAACTTTTACCAAATTTCTTCTATAGGCCAGTGACTTTTAAGTTTTCAAATGCAATCAACAAATCACTTTGCACATAATGCTACACTTCCCTGCCAAATGTGTTGTAACGCCCCTACTCCCCACGTTAGGTTGTTCTAACGGTATCCAGAAATAAGCTGCAAGGCCTGAGCTAAGAAGGGCATTTACATATATATTTAAATCCCAGGGCTCTTGTGCTATGGCTGTGTTTCATTGGGGGGGGGGGTCCTGCTTGGGCCCACACTGGGGAAAATTGTCTAACAATTTTGTGTCATCTGGTGTGACATTATCCCCCCTTCTGGTGCCCCTGTCCGCAGGCTGACCCCTGACTTGACCAGTCCTGACCCAGGCCCGAGACCCCTCTCCCGCAGCCCCTCCTCCAGTCCCACCCCCCAGTCTTCCCCACACACTGTTAACTCATCTGGGATTTGCCATAACTGGGGGAGGAAGGATATGAAACAGAGGACCTGAATCCCCGCAGCCCCCTATATCTGTTTTTCAAGCCAAGTTTCAAGCTCAGTCACTTATTTAATCCTTGGAAGCACCCCAACTTTGAGCAGCCAGCGGGGGCTCAGTGCCCTAGTACAGTGGCCAGTGAGGCGGCGCCAGGAGCAGGACTCATCTTCCTCACCCTATGCTTTGCCTTTCCGGGAGACCTGGGATCATCCTCGAGACCACGGTGCTATTGCACCAGCCCTGCCCACCCTTCCCCTACTTGATATTGACCTGTGCTAGGGAAGATTACAAGTTACCTGCCAGTACCACTCCCTGGGAGAAGACAATTCTGTGAAAGGATGGCTATTTCTGGAAGGCAGTGGTGGCACCCTGTGATCTTTTAGGAAGGAAAGAAGGAAGGAAGGAAGGAAAGAAGGAAAAATCTCTTCTTGAAGTAAATTTTCCAAGGATTAACACATGAGAAGTAAAAGAGGAAAGACAACTTCATGTGTATCATCTAGAGGAACAAAACTGAGATATATTTTTGCTAAACTCTTGATTCCTTTTGTTATAAAATAAGGCTTTTGCTGTGGTGATCTCAGAAGTTCTGTCCTGCCCAAGGAATCATATAACAGGTTATGAAGGGCAGGGGTTTTCTTCCAGGGCCTATTTCCCTAGAGACACGTCTCTTCCTAAGTGATGATTTTCAAAGTTCTGTTTCTAAATTGCTTGCTTGGGGAAATGTCTCCCTAGGGCTGAATGAGAAAAAAAAATGTAAAATGCTCTTCAAAGCATTCAAAGAGTGAATTCAAATTCTGAATCAGAGATTGGGTGGAACTTTGGTAAAACAGCCCCCATCAACTCATGCAGCACCCCAAATTTAGAGTCAGCTGGACCAAGTCGTAAGCTAAAACTCTTTTTCTGATTATCCCCTGGGCTTTAGTCTTGAGTGTAACCTTCAAGAGAGAGTTATGGGCATGGCTGTCTTGCCCACCGTGATACCTTCAGAACCTGACACACAGAAGGCATTCAGTAAACATCTACTGAATAAATATCTTTCTGGGGTCTGGCCCAGCAATGGGCATACACGACATCCTTAGGGAAGGCTGACACTCACAGAGCCTTAGGGTGAGAAAGGAGGGCAGGGCTCCCCCTAAGAAACCTCCTCTCTTTTTACAATTAGGATAAATTTGACCCTGAGAAGTAGCATCTCTTATCCAAGATCACACCCTGGCTGGTTAGGGACAGGGCAAGCCTGCACAGGTCTCCTCACTTATAACCCAATGCCCTAGTCCCCAAATGAGGTCTCTAATCGTAAAACAGTTACAGAACTCTTGTTAAAGAGGATGTAGCTAGTAATAACAGAAATCATGGCAATGGTGAAGGTGAAGATGATGGTGGTCATTAACATTCATTTATTTATTGAGTGCTTGCTATGAACCAAGAGCTATTCCAAGTGCTTTATAGACGCTAACACACGTCATCCTCCTGGCTACACAATGGTCACCTACTAGTGGCGCCAAAAGCTACTATTTGTTGAGCACAAATACTGCCAGACACCGTGCTTACTGCTTTAAAGCACTAGCTCACTCAGTCCTCACCAAACCTCTTGAAGCTAGGTAGGGTGGCTATCTTTAGTTCATCAGTGAGGAAACTGAGGCTCAGAGAGGTTGTATAACTTGCTTGTGATAAAGCAAATGACCCTAATTCTAAGAGAAGCCAAAGCCCCTGTCTTGACTGCTGTGCTAGACTGCCCTGTCCTACGAATTCTTTGCCCCATGCAGTAACATTACATAATAGGTCTCAGAACGAGCCTTCCTAACTCATCCCCCCGCATCCTTTCAAAGGCCCAGTTTTCCTAAGAGCCTGGTCTGACTTAGTAGTTACCTGCTCCCCTGCCCTCAGCGGTTTAGAAGGAGGGAAGTTGAGTAATGAGGATTGGAGAAGGACTCGGGGCTCGTCTCCCCAAAGTGCCCCTCTGGTCCAGTCAAAGTTCAGTGTGATGCTATACCCTGGTTTGCCAGACAAGCTCACTGGCCATGGGCCTGAGCATCCCAGACTTATAGGTGGGGCCTTGGGCTAACGCTTCTGAAGGAGAGAAAACTCCCATTCCATTGCAGCCCTGATTCTGATGTCAGTAGAATGCGCCTTCCTTACTTCTACACACCACAAGATTGGGCATCCAGGAACCTGGACTAGGTGATAGTTAAAGATGCTTAACAACTGGTCCCTCTCGGGCACTGACCTGTGAGAATGGACATCTGACTGGTCAGAACTGATGCCGTCCAGTACACCATGGTCAGGGTCCTGGTGCCCCCCAGACATCAGACACTGTCTGGGAAGGTAATAGACAAGGAAGGACTAGCTCTGACCCTCAGATCCGTGGGCTGGTAACTACTGCCATCAGCTGAGAATGAGGTGAGGTGCACCTTTTAGTGGATGAGTCCAGGTGGATGAGAAAGGAAATGACCTTGGGCAGTTGCAGTCCAGGCACATATTTGCACAAGGCCGTGCAACATTTTTTTAAAGCCCACTCTTCGCCCCAGTCCTCATGTACTTCACTCAAGTATAAACATGATTGGAGGATAAAATAGGACAGAAAGAAAGTCTGGTGTTTAACTGACTTGCTCCAAGCCCTTGTTGCCAACTGTTCCTAGCATCAAATTTAAATTGCAAATAGATATCCATCTTAGAAACCAATTCACCACTCAGGGCCTCTTTCCCCTTGTAAAGCGGGGTTGCTGGATTTGAAAATTGCTTAGGTTTTACAAATTGGGGATGTTGTAGATCGCAAATGATGAATACTTCTCAGAGATAGTGGAATTCTATAAAGGCTCCCATTGCTTTTAGCATGGTGTACAAGGTAATACCTAATCTGGCCCCAGCCTCTCTCTTCAGCCTTCCTGACCTCCAGACATTCTGTATTGCTCACAGTTCCCTGGAATGTACCATGACTTCATGCCTCTGTGCCTTTGCACATGTTCTTACTGCTTTCTAGAACAACCTCCTTGCACACACTATTCTTAACCCCACACCCCACCCATCCTTACTTCCCCTCCCTCCTCCTTTAAGGCGAAGGCTAGTATCATCTCCTTTGCAAAGAATTCCAGGACCCCAGACCTTCCTTGGACAGTCTGGGGTAGCTGCCTCTCCTGTGTGTACACTTAGCATCCCATAGTGACAGTATCCTATGGAGATGGACTCAACAATTTTGTTTTATTTTTTCCCTTATCCCCAGCCCCTGGTGATAAGTATATGGTTTAGTAAATAGAGCCCATAAAGTATTTTTAGGATGAACAAACTTGGGCCTAGCACATGGCAAAAGTAAGCATTCAGCCTTTCTGACCCCAAAGGTCTACACAATTCTAATAACAATTAAACACCCTCCACTTGCTCAGAAAGCACCTTTCTAATTTGTAAAAGAGGAGGGCCTAGTGATAACTTTCCCACTGTCAGTTCAGATAAAAAGCAAAGAGGTAGAGCCCCACCTCCAAGCCTCTGTCCAGCTCATTTTCTCCAGAGAGCCCTTTCTAGCCCTGCCACTGCCAACAGTGCCAGCGCCTCCCCCGTCCTCCTTCTGCCTGGAGAGGAAGTGCCTGCTCTGTCCATCTTTATCACCTTAACGGCTTCCACACTGGCGTTAGGAGCAGACTTAAGTTGGGGCCAACTGTTTCCTTCCTAGGGCTGGTCCCCAGAAAGGATGCTGAACAGAAAGGCTGTGTTGTGTGTTTGAAACATTGAGGGAGTAAGAAGTAAGAGGTCAGGTTGATGTGTGTCATCTCAAAGATTTTCTCTATTAAGCGCTTTTAAGTGGTGTTATGATTTTCAAACACTGGTCAAACCAGGGAATCGTGACGGATTAACCAAGACTCATAGCAGCTGCAAGGACCCTCAGTGGGTTTCAGGAGCCTCGCACCTCTCAGCTGCCTCAAGCAAAAACAAATTCAAGCGGCAGGTGGAAAGATACAGTGAAAGGAGTAAGGCAGAGGCAGGAACATGAATGCCACCAGGGGGGTGGTCAGGTGGCCGCCTCCTGCCAGGGAACAGGGACAGGTCCACCTCTCCAGGAGAAGCCCCAAGGTGAGACGCTTGGGTGTCATCTGCGCACAGGGAAACCGTCCCCTGTGAATGAGTGCCTGCTGGTCTGGCGCTTGTCCTTAAGTGTTGGGATTAGTCACTCTCCTGGGGGGCAGCTGGGCTGGATTTAAATTCTCCCCAGTCTCCTGCAGTTGGTCACTTGGCTAGGAAGCCGCCCAGTGTCCTGACAGGACCTGTTTGTCACAGCATTTTCTTAGCTTCAGCTGTCACAGACTTCGCAGTGGCAAAGGGAACTGCTCAAGGGGTGTCTGTGTTACACACGGCAGGGAGCAGCTCCTCCGGACACTTCTAGCACTTGGAATCCTGATTCGCTGCTCTTGGAAACCCAGCGTCCTGCCTTGCTGTGTGGGTGTGTGTTTGAGTTCTGAAATTGCTCTGTGAGAAGGAAGCTCCTGGCTCTGTCACAGAGTTTCCTCAGCACTTTGCTCTTATTGTTGGAGAAACACGGAGACGCTCAGCTCTGCTTCCTGGTCCCCTTTTAAGGCTCCGGGCTACAATTTCTCCTCCTTCTCTTAGTTGATGGCTGGAGGTTGAAATGACCCTGAGATCAGCATTTCCCAGTGCTGATGGGTGGTGATCCAGAAGGAAAAAAGAAAAGAAAAAATAAAAATAAAAAACACAGTGTAGCCATGACAATCATGTTAGTTTCAAGTATGCCAACTGTCATTTCCCAAGAACTATCCTTTGAGATGCTGTTCTTTTTTTTTTCTTTTGGGTATTGATGTCCTTTCTTTCCTGAAAGAGGGTGATGGTAGATAGTAGTTGTGATCTTTTTTCCTAAACGGAGTCCCCAACCCCAATTCTTTGGAAATGTTACCGATCACTGAAATCTGTAGTCTGGGGTCTCAGTTTACCTTGAAGAGTAAACAGAGGGCATCGCTTCTAGAAACAGGGGCTCCTTCCTCATACATCTTTCCTCCGTGGAGGTTTGGGGCGGGTCTGCTGTGTGCCATATTATAGCCTAGGCACTTTAGCTCTGTTCGCACCTGTAATCTTCCCCACAATCCTATGAGGTCCATATTGTTATTATCTCCATTTTATAATGAGGAACCCGAGGCACAGAACAGTTAAGTAACTTGGCCAAGGTCACATAGCTGGTCAGTTGCAGAGCTGGGATGGGAACCCAGGTTCCAGGGAATCAGTAGAACTCTCCCAAACGGACGCACAAAATGACATCCGGTGGGGAAAATATGCATGCTCGTGTTTCCAAAGGGTGAAGCTTGGAAAGAGAGAGGTCTGTGGGAGAGAGAAACCCGGAAAGCAGCAACGCTGGAAGAGAGCTTAGGAGACAGGAAACTAGAGGTGAGGCCGTAATGGAATATGGCAGCCCAGAAGATCAATGCGATTTAGGGTCTCCAGACCCGCAGCATCTTGTCTTGGAATGGTGCCCCCCACTCCACCTTCCCCCTTTCCCTCCCGTCCAGCCCCCTTTTCGTCCCCACCAGGTCTCATCAGAGTGGTTCTGGAGCACATTTGTTTGACCAACTCATTAGAGTAGACACACACACGTACGCACACACTGATGGGAGAGAAAAACAGCACAGACGATTAAGGCCTGGAGGAATTTTCTTCTGGGGAAAGAGAGAAGGGCTAGTGCAGTCCGCTTCCCGGAACCTGGCAAGGAGGGAAGAAAGTAGGCTGGGAGGGGACAGGCTTCTGCAGGGAGATTGTACAGGCCCAGGGAGCCCGTTTCCTGGGAGCTGACATTGTGTCGAGAGCTGCACGGGGCAATCTCTTAAGCCTCACAGCCGCCACATTTGCTCATCTGCAGATGAGGAAGTAGGGGCCCAAAGGGGTGCCAAGACTTGCTAAGGACACACAGCCAGTAACAAGGAAATTAGGTGCTAGCCAAGATTGCCCGACTCCATCCCCTACGCTGTTCATAGTGACTCTGTGTCCCCGAATCACCAGGCCGCCTGCCCCTGTCCCCCCTGCCTCCCGTCTCCTGCCTTGGGCCATTTTCTGTACCACAAAGACAGTTTGCAAAGGGAAGCTGGCAACATTAGGACTTCAGAAAGGACTCGTGGCATGTCAGGTGAGCCTCCCAAGCACTATGGCGACCGCGCCCTTGGGTGCAACGTCTCAGCAAGACTGAGGAGGGGAGGGGCACACACACCCTTGAGCTCTGTCCTTGCTGCTAGGCTTCCCATCTCCAGTTTCAAGAACAAGAATATTGGCCATGCTCGGAGGAGCGCTACACAGGATTAATTCACACCTTCTTGCTTAGTAAAAGCCAGCGTGGCTTAAATAATGCAGCGGGGAAGCTAAGATACCCGGAGAAAATGAGCTGGTAAATTGATCAGGCGACTTTCGTTTGCTCCTCTCCTGTAAGCAGCAAAGCCCCTCCTACTGCACCTCTGAGGTTCCTAAGTTTGGGATTTAGCTCTAAGCGGACTCTGCCTGATGTCCAAACTATACCCCAGTCCATAGGTTTAGTTCCCAGGAGAGGCAAAGAGAAGGGCAAGAGAGAAACCCACAGTGGTGTACAGGTCCTGGCCCAGGCAGAGAGCCTCTTAGACTGCAGCACGAGAGCAGCAGCTCCTCGACAAATAGCTCCAGAAGACCGGGACCATCCAGCATTGGGGGTGGAGCCAGCTAAGGCTCCGCAGCCCCTTCCCCAGAGGGTACCGCCACCAAAGCTCTACCCTCCAGCGTCATTAGGATGACTCCCTTAGGGCTTCTTTGTAAATCTCTCCCAGCTGCCAGCCTGGGGCCTTCCTTTTCTCCGGTCAGTAAGGACTGTCAAGCCTTCCCTATGAGCCAGACTCACTGCTCATGCCTCTGGACACTAGGCCACACCTTTGGAGCCCCTGGGAGCTGCTATGGAAAGACTGAGGCTCTAATCGCTGATGAAACACTTATTACCTGCATGACCTCAGGCAGGTGGCTTCACCTCTCTGAGCCCCAGTTTCCTAATCTGTATAATGGAGTTACTAGTATCCAACTCACAGTGTTCTGAGGAATAAATTATAAATCGTGGGAATGTAAAATGGTGCAGCTGCTGTGAAAAACAACAGGGTGGTTCCTCAAAAAATTAAAAATAGAATTACCATCTGACCCAGCAATTCCTCTCCTGGGTATATACCCCAAAGAATCAAAAGCAGGGATTTGAACAGATATTTTTATACCCGTGTTTATAACAGTATTATTTGCAATAGCCAAAAAATGTCCATCAACGGATGAATGGATAAGCAAAATGTGGTATGCATATACAATGGAATGTTACTCAGCCTTAAAAGGGAAAGAAATTCTGACACATGCTACAACATGGATAAGCCTTGGGGACATTATACTAAGTGAAATACACCAGACACAGAGAACAGATATTTTATGAGTCCACTTATATGAGACGACTTGAATAGTCAAATTCATGGAGACAGGAAGTAGAGGGGTAGTTGCCAGGAGCTGCGGGAGGGGAGTTGCTGTTCAGTTGGCACACAGAGCTTCAGTTTTGTCTGCAGGATGAGAACTCTGGAGGTTGGTTGCACAGCAATGTGAATGTACATGACACTACTGAACCGTACAGCTGAAAATGGTGAAAATGGTACATTTTATGTTAGGTGTATTTTACCACAACTAAACACACACATGCACACACAGACACACACACACAAATGAAAGCAGCCAGAAGAGTGCCTGGCAGGTGCTCAAGACACATTGATTTATTTGAAGAGCATAGTTGTGGTATTAACAAAGCAACGTCAATGTGAGTACTATTTAATTCAAAAAGTGATATAGTACAAAAATCATGGTTGGGAGGCAGTAGAGGGAGAAAAAGAGAAAGGGACGTAGACTGGAATTAGAGATACACAAACCATTTCTTTGTTGTGAGCATATCTGGATACACTTGCTGGAGGGGGCCCAAATTCCCAACACCTGGGATTTAGGACCTTGGAAAGTGCAAACATATACTTTTCATGGACTCTCTGTAACTACTGGTTGGCCTGCCTTCCTGTCTAACTTCAGTGGAGGGGCCCATAAGGTCTCCGTCAAAGTCTAAACTGCATGGACGTCAGGGAGTGGTGGGAGAGGGAAGCAGGGGAGAGAGAGGTGGGAGGCCAAGGGTGCAGATAGCCCAGACCACCCCTCCCTCCCAGATCTGGGCTCCTAGCTGCGCTTTTCTTACCATCTGCATCAGAGTAGCCATGGTTAGTGTTTTTGGCTCAAGGGAACAGAGAAGGGAGTTCCTGCTGGTCTGGAACCTGCTGAGATACAGCTGACTCTCCCCATTTAGGCTCATGCCAGGCAACTCCCAGAAGACAACTGGAGTGAGCAAGTGCTGTGGTTTCCAGGGTCAGGCAGTCCCAAAACTGGGGACTGTTACAAACAGTGCCGGCCCCACCCCAGAGTTTCTGATTCAGCAGGTCTGGGGTGAAGCCTGAAAACTGGCATCACTAACAAGTTCCAGGTGATGCTGATATCTCTAGCCCTTTCGAGGACCACACTTGGAGAACCACTGGGCCTTGTCAATCAAAGTGCGGTTCTCGGACCAGCCACATGGGCTTCACCTGGAGTTTTGGTAGAAATGCAAAATCTCGGGCCTCACCCCAGACCCACACCTGATGAAATCTGCATCAGAACAAGACCCCAGGTAATTTGCTTACACACTCCCTGCACTGGTGGGAAGAATTGGTTTCATGGCCTTCTGCAGAGCCCCAGCCCAAGGCAAAGACCTTGGCCCATCAAACCAGGGGAAACTTGTCTGAGGATCCCTGTTGCCCATCAGAGGTGGCCTTGACTCTCAAAAGGATGTCAGAAAAATCAGTAATGGTTGTTATTACAGCTGGATGCCTGTGTGCACACTAGGGGTTTTCATACATTATTTCATTATAAAACCCTGGAAAAACCCATTTTATGGATGAGTAAACTGAGACTCAGGTAAAGTAGCTGCTTGATAAACACAGAAAAAAGAACTGAATTTTATGAAGGTCTACCTGGCCATTTCCGGGGTGCCGGGGTTTAGGCCTGTGGATTAACCTTCTTCTCTCCCTTTCACCCTCCCACAAATGAGGCCTGAGGCATGAAGTAAGGCAAGGAGAAATCTTTTTTTTTTTTTAATACAGTTTATTTTCCATCTCATCCATGAGGCTTTTTTTTTTAAATCTTGATTTCAGAGTTAACCCTTTCTTTGCAACTTTCTTGGCCAAGAAGGTCTTAAAACTTGGTTTTTGTTTTTTGGGTTTATTTTAGCCATGCCGTGCAGCATATGGGATATTAGTTCTCCCACCAGAGACTGAACCCATGCCCCCTGCATTGGGAGCACAGAGTCTTAACCACTGGACCACCAGGGGAGTCCCAAGGCAAGGAGAAATCTTAACCAAGGGTTGAATTGATTTATTAAATGAGCTTAAGGAGGCCGCAATGTCTGTACCAGAATAACTTTGACCCAGGGCTGGAGCATGTGATAGAAATTTCCAGAGAAGCTGGTCAGCCAAGTACTCCTTGACTGTGTCATTAAGTCCCCTCGTGAGCTTGGCTTGGAAGTGATCATTCGCACAGCCAATGGCCCCACTTCACAGCTGGCACACGTGGTTACAGTTCCCTAGAGTTCTTGGGGTTCCTGAGTGGTTTTGGTGGCCTGCCCAGCCAGCAATCTCATTCCAAACTCCATTCTCAGTTATAAAAAGCAGAGGAATTGATGGGGGAGGCCTCTAGGGGCTATCGAAGGCAAGTAGAGGGGAGCCTTTAAAAACCAATCTGCTACTTCAGATAAAGACAGCCTCTGGGCAGGCTGGAAGCCAAGAATTTAATTGTATTTATTTTTGCCATTAATTTCTATTTAGGGCAAGGGATATTGGTATTCTATTTATGGTAATGATATAAAGGTTCCTTTGATGATTAATTCATTTAAGTTTTTAAGTGAGTCGATTTAAAGAAAACTATTAAGTCAATAAAGTGGGATTAGCAAAACACGTAAAGGTAGACCCCAAAAATGACTGAAGTCGATGCTGTGATGATGTGGTTGCTTTACTTCTCTCTGTGACCATTATCTGCCCCCTTGGCAGCAAAGCCGCCACAAGTCCTTGTAAAACTTCTATAGAGAGTAAGTGAGTTAATCTTCCAAAAAAGTACCTAGTTACAGATACGATTTCTCATTGTATCTGGGAAATTGCCCAGTGCTCAAAAAAAGAATTCTCCGATGAAACAACCTTGTGGATGACTCAAAAGGCAAGGATGATTGAGCCCTGCCACCAACTCCCAGAAACACCACTAGGTGAGACTCCCGTCTTAGAGTCTCCCGGCGCCCTCTATATTTTCCTCCTCACGGTTCATATTTCTTGCATGGTGCCTTTTCTGCCTGGTAGATTGTAGCTTTAGGAGGGCTAGAACCATTTCACATCTGTGCTGCATTGTACTTTCAGCCCCTTGCACAGTGCCTGGCAGAGAGTAAGTGCTGGTTTGGAGAATAAAGGAAGGAAAGGAAGGAGGGCAGGAAGGAGGGAGTTAGTTCCAGAGAGAAGCTCAGAACAGCTCCTGCCACCTACATTCTGCAATCATTTATATATTCCTTTCCATGGCCAAAGGAGAGAAAATATGATGGTTTATATCAGCTCCCACATGATTGTCTGATTTGAAATCCATTGAGTTCCGTCTTGGTTATAGATGAAACGCACTTTTCCTTTTCCCTGATTCCTTGGAGAAAAGACCAGCCCACTGTTAAAGGTTTCTTAACAGGGTAATTCATGGTGCTATATACAAGCTCCATGGCCTGGTACACAGAAGCCAGAGGACCGGAGGGATGTGGATGTGGCCAGAATTGGGAATCAGGTGCACTGGCTCCTGGCAGGCTGAGATCGTGCTGATAAAAAAGGGATTAATAAGGGTCTGCAACCTCCTCCATCCTGTAGTATCAAGGAGGGTTTTTAAATCGATGCCGGTCTGGCTGGCTTAATGGTACCTAATCTTACCTTTTGAAGCTGGAATATTTGAGAGTTGAGATCAATTGAGATAAAATAAAGCAAACTGTGTTGACTTTTGGGTTTGGGGTCTTCATCAGATTCCCATTGTGTAGTGTTGTTTTTATTTTCTGTCTTGGAAATAGGTGGAGATTAGCCACTGGAGAGGGTTGTTCTGCCTGGACCAGGTGATGGTATATTTACTTCTGTTCTTCTTTTTTTCATCTTCCACAAAATGATTCTCCATGAGGGAAAGATCCGTTTCTAGCCTGTTCATCTCCATATACCCAGGGCAAGTCGCCCAGTAAATGCTCAATGACTATATCTCAAGTACAGCACTTTAGTGTAACCAGCACACTCTCTGCCAGGGGCCAAGTCTGCTGGAAAAGTCAGTCTGTTCCCAATTAGGTGCAGACACAGCCGCCTTACAAGGCATCCCAGTGCCCCTGGAGAAAAGCCGCAGGAAGGCTCCCTGGTACCTGGTTTCCGTGACTGTTACCACGAGTCTGGTGTGGTCATCACAAAGCTGTGTGAGTAAAATGCATCTGATTCGTCACACACAAGGGCTCACAAGCCCTGTGTGAGATGCTGGTGACAGGCAAAGATGAACCCAGCAGAGAAAAAGTGCTTGAGGAGTTTGTGGTCTGATGGAGGAGAAACTCTTGAAAGTTTAGGCATTTCTCTGGCCAGAGGATCCATACATTTTTAAATATTTATTTATTTATTTTTGGCTGTGTTGGGTCTTCATTGCTGCACGTGGGTTTTCTCTAGTTGTGGCGAGAGGGGGCCGCTCTTGGCTGCAGTGAGTGGGCTGCTCATTGCGGTGGCTTCTCATTGCGGAGCACAGGCTCTAGGCAGCACAGGCTTCAGGAGTGGCTCGCGGGCTCTGGAGCACAGGCTCAGCAGTTATGGCGCACGGGCCCAGCCACTCCACGGCATGTGGGATCCTCCCAGACCAGGGATCGAACCCTTGTCCCCTGCATTGGCAGGCAGACTCCCAACCACTGAGCCACCAGGGAAGGACCCCATACATTTTAAAGGATTCTCAAAGGATACCACAAAGCTGAAGAGGAGCTGCTATGAACAGTTGAGACCCTTGAAGTGTTGTGAACAGGAATGTGCATCACACATCGTCCTGTGTGAGGATGAGAAACATGTCTGGGGTGAGTGAGAGCTGGGAGATCTGCCACCTCAAGGGCAGGCCCTAAGCTCTCAGGGCCTCAATTTCCCCATCTGTAAATGAGGTTCAACAACCCCACAGGTCTTCTCTAGCTGCAAGGCATCACCACTGGATACCTTCCCTGTTGAGTGAGTCCAGACTCACTGGAAATAGCTAATCCTTTTTCTATGCCTCTAAATTCCTTGCCCTGAAATCTTAGAGTAGGGCAATAAGTAGGGGCTGAGCTATTTTCACCTACCACCTGCTCTACATTTAAAAGGGGAAAAAGCCACTCTAAGGGAGGTGGAAGGCAAACTTACATGCTGAGGGTCTGCCACATGCCAGGCATCACACTGGATGCTTTCACATCTCAACGAAGCCTCTTGATGAACTGGCAAGACAGGCTCAGCAGCATCTTTATTCCCCGCCTCTCAGTACCACTTGGAGAATCATTCTATTACAGCAGGATGGGTGTTCCTGATAAATTATGCTCAATGTACCACATTTTAGAAAAGCATGTGAGTGTATGTAATAAAATATAGAAAAGCTGGCATCAGTCATAGCTCAACTGGAGGATTTCGGAAGCCTTCTTCCTTCAGTTATCAGGAAGATTCATTATCACCAGCAAGCATCTCAACCTAGTAAGCGTCCCTGTCCTCAGTGGTGAGCCCTGCCATGTCACAGAAGCAAAAACTGACAATATTGTGCTCCTAGTGATGATGATTCAGATCTGTAGGAGCTCCAAAGAGGGAGTCCCCACAAAGGGCGGTGGCAAGAGAAACATTTTCTAGACGAGGTGGGATCAGGGTGGGAACTTGAAGGAATGGTCCAAGACTTAGCTGGAAGAAGAATGAAATTGATGATCCAGATGGGGAGAATGGCCTGAGACAAAGAAGGTTCAAGTGCACATCAAAGAGCTGTTCCTACCTTTGGGGCTTGGCTGGAGCGGGGGGCTTCGGGACGACCTGAGGGTGGAGGAAAATACGATGGGACAGGGGGTGCAGAGCCAGGCTGTCAGGAGCTGAGGAACTCACACTTGATTCTTTGGGGGGTTGCTTTGGTCTAATCTGGGGTCCAAAGACCTCTAAAGAGTCTGTGATGGGTTTTAGGAGATCCATGAACCTCTTGAAATCTTAGGCATTTCTCTGGGCAGAGGTTCCATACATTTTAAAAGATTCTCAAAGGATTCCACAAAGCTGAAGAGGAGCTGCTATGAACAATTGAGACCCTTGAAATGTTTTGAACAGGAATGTGTAGACTGTATGTTGCTGGAAGGGGCAGAAGCTAGGGAGACCACCCAGGTCATCTACAGGAGCAGCATGGAGGGTCTGGGCTGGGGGGTAGGGGCTACAAATGGAAAGGAAGAGAGAGCTAGGGAGTCTTGGTTACAGAGGAGAAATGACAGTACTCTGGGATGGTCAGTGATGGCCGAGCCCACTGTGGGTATTGGAATCCAGAGGGAAAGCTGTGCCTTAAGGTCCAACGGTGAGTTTGACTTTAAACACGATGATTTTAACAGGATAGAGTTCATCTACGTAGGAATGAAGACACTTAAAAATCATTGAATCACCAATTATTGGAGTGTAGGTACAAAAGAGGCCAGCCAGCCCATTCCCCTGTATTTTCCAGGTACAGCAATGACACCCCAAGGTGGGAAAAAGCTTGTCCATGGTCATCTGGATGGTGGGCAACTGTAACCAATATGTAAGTGAATAATATTTAGGAGAGAGGTCAGAGCTGAGATGGAGATCAGAAGACATTTGGAGGGAGACGGTTGAAGCCATGAGTGTAGCCATCTTTAACGTAGCAGAGACCCCAGGATTAAGCTTCGGTCTTTGCCCTCATTTAGAGAGTTGGAAGGAGGAACCAAGGGAGCAAAGGGCATGGAGAAGGACAAAGAAGTGAGGGGAGAACCGAGAGACCAAAGCTGTGAACAAGGTGGGGGCAAGCGCCCCCGGCGGAAGGGCGCATGGGATGAGGATGCTCCAGGGCCACTGGCTGGGGCATCAGCGGGCTCTGGGTGACAGTTGAGAGACCTCTTTCCTTGGCGTGGTGAGGTGATGCGAGATTTCAGAGAGGTCCCTGATAAAAGGGGGCCATGATTACAGTCTGGCCTTGCTAGAGGTTTGAGAGGCAAAGAGAAGCAGGTCTAGAGCAGGACCAGGCAGAAGGAGTATATTTTTAAAATTAAAAAAATGTATTTGTAAAAATAAGGTAAAGAAGCAATGAGGGGAGAGAAGGAAAGAGGGAGAGGTTATATGAGAAAGTCGCAATCTTGAGGAGAAAATGGGACCAATAAACAGAGGTGGGGATGAAGATTCAGAGACCATCTTCTGGGGCGAGGAGGGCCCAGAAACAACATGAATTTTACATGAGGGAAGATTGGGATCCGTTCACCCATCAGGCTCCTCTTGCTTTGGGACCATGGCTTGTGCAGACCCCTCTGCCTGATGCTCTTCCCACAGCCCTTTCGAGGCTGCCCTTCTCATATTCTGGGGTTCTGACAAAATGCAACCCCCCAAACAGCTCTTCCCTGCCTGCTCCCAAGTATACCCTCAGTCTCTAATCAGTGCTTCTCCTCGTTTCTTCTTAGCATCACCCAGTGTATGGATGGGCGGTTATGATTCTGTTCCTTTGCTGCAGTGTTTCCTGTATGTGTATGTGTGTGAGTGTTTCTTGTCTCCAGATTTCAATTTTAAGCACCTTCAGACGGGAGACTGTCTCCGTCCCCCATTGTGACCCCAGAGCCCAGCCCGGGGCCCATCATGCACGTTAATTAGAACAAAAAGAAGAGAAGGAAGAAGAATTCAGCTATGACCTACTCTCTCTTCTCAGAAAAGTTTAATAGGAACAACAATAAAAATAAAATTTAAAATAGCATCTGGCAAGCTGTTTATACGTAATCATTATCTCTTTTACTCTTCATGGTTTACTCATTTTAAGAGGTGAGGAAGCTCCGTTTTCCATATTCCGCTAGTGAGGGTGGAGTTAGGGATCTCACCAAAGCCCATGTTAACGACAGTGTTGGACGAAAGAGGCATTTCCATCAAGAAAACAAGAGGCTAGATCCCTTTCTCCCATCCCCTCCGCCAGGAGATGGGTAGGCTCTGTGTATCCTCTCCCTGCTCCCGCCCACAGCATCACCTGGTTCTGAATGTGCCCGTGCAACGCATGTGCAGGTGTTCTACTATCTAGAAAAAAAAAAAGCGTTAAATTTCCTGTCCACCTGTCAGTCGGGAGGTAGAGAATTCTCTTTGCCTCTTGATTATTCTAAACCTCAAGGAGGGGTCGGGGTGTCCCCCTTCACCCTAGCCTTCTCCCCTGGCACTTTCTACAGGAATGTGATGGCAGGAGAAATGGAAAGAGGGTGAGGCTCTGAAGCAGCCCCCAGATGCAGAGCCCTTAGTGACAACTTGGGCCACTGTCCCCTGGGCACCGTCCAGAGCCACCAGCCCAGACCTTGGAGGTAGGCAGGCCTGTGACTGTGATGCCGCCTCAGGCCCCAGCCCACCCTGGGTGTCTGGCCTGATGCTTAGGGCAAGAGGAAAATCAAAGGAGGGGGGCTTCCTGTTAACCCATCTTTGTTCCTCTCCTTCGTACTTCTTTAGAACAGGAACCAGGTTCCCAGCCTTCTGCACAGCCTGAACTTCCTGTCCAAAGCTGCTGGAAATATTCAAAGTGTTAAGGTCAAAGTCTCCTAGAATGAGGGGTGGGAATCAAGAGGCATGGAACAACCCCGGGTCACTTGGACACTCCGCTTGTCCTGACATGGCTTCACACCTCCTCCTCTCAGCTGTGGCAGCTGGAGTTGCGGGCATGTCTGGAGTCAGGTGTAGAGTCCCAGGTACGATGCCCGTCTGGCCCTGCTCTCTGGCTTCTCTTCTGGGTTTGCTCCCGTTACAGCATGCCCCAGTTCTGACTGAGCTCAGACTTTCACCACCACTCCACCCCAACCTCTTGCACCAAGTTCCTGATTTGGAGATAATCCGTCAGACAGAGCCAGGTTCAAATCCTGCCCCAGCTCCCTCTTCCCTGTAAACCCTTGGATATGATGCTTAACATCCCTAAACAAAATGGGAGTCATAAAAAGGCCCACCTCTTAGGGCTGCGATAGGGACAAAAGGAGAAAATCCACAGTGAGGGTTTGGTCCGTGTCTGCCCCGTGGTAAGTGCCTAGTCAGTGTTAACTCTGGTCATGGTCGCTTCTCCACGATCTGTCTGAGCAGATGTCTCCTCAAGTCCCCATTCAGACACCCGATTCTAGCATCAACCTGGACACAGCCTTGGGTGCCAGCATCCTCCCTATGCCCGTCCGCATCCCACCCCCCACCTGCTACCAGCTGCAGTGATGTTTGTTGGCTGATGTCACTTTCCGTGCCCTGAAGCAACAGGGCTGGAGTTCATTTTCTCCACCCTGAGCACTGTCTCGGGGCTTTTCTCAAAGGCAATCAGAAAGCAGCTCACAAGGGGGACCCAAAGGGCAGAACCCCCCCCCCCAATTCCTCCCCAGAGCCTTGGACTCCCACAGAACATGCGCTGGGGAGTGGGGATGGAGACCACAGCTCACACCTGAGGCGTTAGGGCTGAGTATCCCTCCAGAGCCAGGGCTGGCTTTCCATTACTAGTCTATCAGTTAATGATTCAATCAGCAAGTCCAAGAAAGCAGCCTTGTGCCACATCATAGGGAGAATGGAGCTCCCAAATTTTCTTTTCCAGAACTTTTGTCTTCTGAATATTGTGTGTGGGGTGGGGACGACGGTGCCTCTGGGTGTTCCTCTTCTGCTCTGGTTGATTTTATCAATAAGCATCTTGTCAGTTGTCATTGAAAGGGAGCAAGGAACTAGTACTCCCTGCCACTTCCTATACACCCTCAGGTCCCGTAGCGTTGCTGTACCTGGCATAAGTGGGGCTTCTGAGTCAGGGAAGGTCATGGAAAAGGTGACACGAGCTGAGTTTTGCTACCTGAGTAGGAGTGGGTCTAGGGATCTCAAACTCAAATGCCTTCAAGGTCTAGGCAGGTCACATAAATAAGTGAAACAGTACAGTGTAAGACAGTAAGGAGTGATGTGGACTGTGGGAAAATATAGTTTATACCCCGCCCCCAAAGTGAGGCACAGCTGCTTCTCATCTCCACCAGTTACTATGGTTCAGGGTTCTGATTGTTCAAAAGAAGCCAAAACTTAAGATATTTTATAATGACTAATCCCTTGAGTTTTTACCATTGGCCTCTTAATCCTAAAAGATTTAACATTGTGCAAGCTCCCCAGGCCAGATACGACCTGGGGCTGGCAAGTCATAAACTCTGAATTAAGAAAATGGAAAACAGAATAAAGGGTTCTGGAGAGAGAGGATAACGTTCAAAGGCACAATCTTGTGATCTGACTCACACGTTCCGGAAACTGCCCATTGCTTGGTGGAGTTAGCAGGTGGATGTGTGAGAAAGTGAAGATGAGGACAGACTCAGAGTCTTCTGTGCTGTGCTAAGGAACCCGAACTTTATTTTGAAAGCAATGGGGCTCGGTGAGGGAACCCACTTCAAGGAGGAAGCGCCATGTTGCATTTTGCATTTTGGAAATCCGGGTCCCACGTGGGAGCGTTTGGCAAAGGATGACTCTCTGCGGACAGGGAGGTAAGACAGAAACCATGGCGGGGAACCTGAAGGAAGGCATGAGGGCATGGCACCTGCTGTCAGGTGGGAGAGTCTGAAGGCTGGGTGATCTTGGAGGGGAAACCTGGTGAGAGGGGATGGGGAGTGTCCACAGCACCCTGATTCTGCATGACTGGGTGGGTACCATTCCTGAGGGAAACCTGGGGGAGAGCAGGTTGGGGGTGTGAGTGCCGGTCAGGTCTGAGGACTGTGTGGCGGTGACCAGGCTGTTCTGTGATTCTGGAACCTGGAAGTGCATCGGGAGTTTTGGGCATGTAGATGAACAGTGGAAGCCGGGGCTTCTCAAGGCTAAGGGTGGGCTCTGAGAAACCCTGACATCTAGGGGAAGGGCCTAGGAGGAAGGCCTGGGAGGGAGCAGCAGAGAAGAGTTTCAAGGAAAACCTGGAGGAGTGTTGACACTTGATGAAGGAGGAGGGAATCTAGGACCTAAGGGACATTTCAGGGTCTCGTTCAGGAGAACTGATGTGTCGTCAACCCACTCAGGGACCAGGCCACACCCTGTGGGTCCCACTGGGGCTCCATCCGGCACAGCCCTGTGGCTGGTGGATGGACCACACCCAGGTCTTGGCAACATGACTGTCAGATGTGCCTCTCGTGCTCGTTAGCCGAGCACTTCTTTGCTGAAGAAAAGAAAATGCACTAATTTAATCTCGGGCAGATCTCCCCACTGGACGGCCGCAGAGCCACCCAACAGAGCAGAAGCAGCGGTGAGAATCACAGTTCTGCCACAGATAACACATTCCATTTTCTTCCGTCCACCGCTCCTTATTTCTCCCTAATGGACCATGCTGTTGGAAGGCAGCTTCCCTGAGGACAGCTGATCCGAGGGGCCTTGGCAGAGTCCACACGCAGCAGTGGTTTCTTCTGACCCCGAAGGCAGCAGCCATTGCCTTCAATAACAACACTGCAACTGACATTCACGTCTGCCTGGAGCTTCTTGCTTTAATCCCACCACAGGACCCCGCTTTGCAGAGAAGGACCTCAAGACCTCAAGATGCCAAGGGCTGCAAAGCTAGAGCACGTTGGGAACCAGAACTCCAGCACCCTCACTGACGGTCCCGCCGTCCTCCTTCCAGGTGACGGCAACATTCCCTGAGTGGTGTCGGCTGTCGGGGGAGCAGCATTTATCCAGGTCCCGCAGAGTAGGGAAGGGGACAAGACATATCAAACACCCAGAAGAAAAGTGACTTTAAAGTCATCCCCAACCCAGGTGCCCTCCAGGGGTTTTCTCAGGAAAATGCTGCAGCTGTGTTAATAGGGACACGGCCTCTCTGAATGCAGGTCTGTCAAGAAGTGAACAAAGGGGAGGGAAGAAAGGCCGGCTTAAGGCAGAGAGCTTTCAAGTCCCAGCGAGGCGAGTTCAAGAGCAGAGCACGGCCCGTCGGACAGACGTTCTGCTTCTCTTTAAAGAGCACGGATTTATCCACACCGTGTGACATGAATGAAATGAGAAGTTTTCAGGGCTGCCAACCTCTCCGTTAAGGTTTTGCAGTGGTATATTTCTAATACAATAAAAAAGAGGAAAACGACAGCCAAGGCTAACACTGTGTCTGCAGCAAGAGGCCGCAGCAACTGTCAATAGTGGACGCTAAGTGACGGGCCAGTGGAAGTGCTATGGTTTGAATGTTTGTGTCCTCCACCCCACAAATTCACATGTTGGAATCCTAATGCCCAATGTGATGGTATTTGGAGATGGGGCCTTTGGGGGTGATTAGGTCATGAGGGTGGAGGCCTCATGAATGGGGTTAGTGCCCTTATAGAAGAGGCTTCAGAGAGACCCCTCACCCCTTCCACCATGTGAGGATAAAAGATGTCTGTGACCTAGAAGAGGGCCCTCATCTGGCCATGCTGGCACCCTGACCTCAGACTTCCAGCCTCTAGAACTGTGAGCAATCAGTTGGTGTTGTTTATAAGCTCCCCAGACTACGGTATTATGTTCTAGCTGCCCAAATGGACTAAAATAGGATTGAATGAATTTTCATATAAAACTCTTCCTAAGTGTAGTTTTTAATGGCTAGACCGCATTTTGTCCTTAGGTGTGGTGCCAGTGGAGAATCTGACTTGAATATTTTCCCAGTTAGCTCACCAAGTGTCTCGCAACTACTTGTTGAGTAACCTTTGCTTCCTCTTAAGTCTCTGGCATCTCTTTGACTGTGTATTAAATTCTTACATGCAGCAGGTGAAGGGCAGGGTGCAGGAGCCAGTGTTCTGCAGGCACACGTGGTTGGACTATATGCAAACTGAATCCCTGCTCTGACAGTTTATTTGCTGGGGGTGACCCTGGGCAAATCACTTAAACTTTTTGAGCCTGCATGTCCTATTTCTAAAACCAAAATATGAAAATTAACATGCCACTGGTACAGTGCCTGGCACAGGGTGGAACTCAGGCAAATGAAGTTATTAATACTTTTCACTGTTCTCTTGGAATCCACATCCCCTTCCTAAGGATGTGTTTTGTTAACATGTACGTCTGGGACTGGGATTGTCACCTGGAATAATGAAGCCATCGCTCTTGGGGAGTAAATTTTGGTGGGGGCAGGAAGATGTTGACAAAAATATTCAACCATATTTTTTATCTGAAAATTTTATAAAACTAATATTTTGTAAGAAAAATATTTTTTATATTTTGATAGAAAGTAATGCTGGACAAAATCTTGTTGGGTGTGAATATAGAGAAAAATTGAGATTTTTTTAATTGGGGGGCACCCTCTGTTAGGGGAACAGAAAGAATCAAGGAGGGATTTTATGTCGTTATTAATGGAACCTTAAAGTGTTGAGAGGAGTGTGATTTAAAATAATGGATTTTCAGAGCCAGAAGGAATCTTAAAGATGCCCTGAGGACTCTAACCCTTCTCTTCACTTGGGATCGTTTATCATGACTCTTCCCAGTAGCTTATTTTCTCCAGCGGGAGAAGGTTTGTCCAGGGCCACCCTGTGGCCAGAACCAGGAAGTCCCGACTTTACTTATCCAGGAAGGAGGACGTACCACCAAATGTTGACAGAGTTCAAATAAGATGGGGACAGACATGCCCATCACAAGGTGTTCATACAAGAGTGCTTTTGATAGAGTGTTGGGGACATGAACCAGAATGGAGTGGTAGGGGGGAGAGGGTAGAGCAAGGAATCACAGACAGTGTAGAAGCTTGCAAAGTGCTGGCGAGAGACAGAGAAGTAGCTGAGGGGTGTATGAAAGGAAAGTTGGGTCGTTTATTGAAGATGAGAAAAGCAAACATATATATAAATGCTAGTGGGGATGAGCCAGCAACATGGCAGAGTCATAAGGCGCTGGTCTGAGCCAGCCTGCTGGGTTCAAATCCTGACATCCCTTCTTAGTAGTTGTGTGGCCCCGGGCAGGATTTTCCCCTTCTCTGTGCCTCTGTTTCCTCTCAGGTAGAAATGGATCATCATTTCTACATTCTCGGGCTACTGTCAGGCTTAAATGAAGTAATATAAAATTTGTAGGACAGAATCTGGCATATACAAGGTCCAAGATAAAGACCAGAATTATTATGCAGCTGAAATGAAGCTTTAACTATATGGGGAAGAGAGAAGAAGTAGTTGATGGAATAAGAATCGCCAAAGGCAGGAAGGGATGCAATTCCAAACACAGGTGGAGGTCCTGGGTTTGGATAAGAGGACAGCTGGCTTCTTGTAACAAAGGACGGGAGGAGGCAGATTCCTTCTACTTGTAAATATTCACTGACTTCTGATGATGTCCAGGCACTGGGGGTGCAGCCGTCAACAAGATAGACACAGTGCTTCCATCATGGAACTTACATTCCTGTGGCAGAGGCAGACCGTACACAAGGTACATGATATGGTGATGAGAAGACAAAAGGGGATGGGAGTGGTAAGGGCCACAGTGGGGGGAGTAGGATAGCAGATGCTATGTTAAATGGGATGGTCAGGGAAGGCCACTCTGAGAAGGTCCGGTATGAGCCAAGATTTGAAAAAGGGGGAAAGGGAGGAGTGAGCCATGGGGTGTCTGTTGGAAAAATGTTCCAGGAAGAGGGAACAGCCAGTGCGAAGGCCCTGTATCTGGAGCACTCCTGGCAGGTGTGGGTAGGTGGGCAGTGGTGGTGGGAGTGAGGCTGGGGTTTCCCTTCTTCCTCCCCGAGACATGCTTCCGGTGGGGGCTGAATCCTCTTCTCTACAGCGAAGGGATGGCTTCAGCTTTTTTGACTCATCTATTCATTCAGCAGTCCTCTTTGCAGCACATTGGATGTGCAGGAGATATGTGACCTCTACCCCTCCATGGTAATGCAGAGATGATCAGGACCCTGTCCTAGGCTTGGCCCCAGTCTAGGGGCTGGTGACGAAGCCACGTGCTAGGTGAAGCTGCAGTGGTAGCTGAGTGTAGGGAGAACCTTGCTGCAGGTGTGACCAGGACACCGAGGCAGGTCAAAGGACGCTGGTTCACTGTAAAGAAGGGTCTTCAGAAGTGGGGCGGGAGGGACTCAGAAAAGGCTCCGTAGCCATGAACTACTTACTGGAGAAGTCTTCTCTACTGACAGCTTTCACCAGCTCCAGTTCAACCAACTGCAGAGATATGTATCGTCTCTGACTTTTAACTGCGTTGGTTTCTGGGGTTTTGAGTGGTCTGGATTTGGAACGCATCATTCTCTTAGAAGTCTTTGTATTATAAAGTCTGTCTCCTTTATAAAATGAGTGTAGATTGGAGGAGGACCAGTACCACATGAGTTGGTCATCCCAGTTCATGTATCATTTCTGGCTGGTGCCTCGGTTTACTGCGAAAGTGTTTGGTCTGGATGATAAATTATATGGTCTCTCTCCTGGTTGTTGGTCATGATGAGAAAGAGAAAAGATCAGGAATAAGTGTTATGGGAAATGCTTGGCATCCAAGTGGCTTGTTTACTTTTCTGATGTGCAGATGACTAGTATAAGAGGCTGGGGAAATTGGCTGGAATCAAAGCCCTCCGTTCTCACGAATATTTTCTGAGGTCGAGCAGAGGGAAGAGCCAAGAGTGAGCTGGTACCTTTTTGAACACTGATGGAAGCTGATTACCAAACAAAAGTTTGCTGAAATTGCAGCCAGCGGATACATCAAACCAAGCTAATATTTAACGTGAAGGAAGAGAGGATGGCAGAAGAAGGAGCTGAGCATTCAGTGAGGTGGGCATAAGAAGACAGAAGCCCATGAGCTTGCTACTGTAACCCTCCTGTTAGCACCTACAACACCCACAGAAGCCAGAGGTCTCAATTGTCATGGAAACACCATTGTCAAGGCTGAAACCTACACTGGTCTCTTCGGAGCTCTATGCCCAGCAGCGTTTCAGTGTCTGTGAGGTCCAAGAGCTCCAGTGCCATGATGAGACTTGCTGAATAGGAAAAGGCATCTCAAAGACTGTCGAGCACATCAGTGAAGGTGTTAGACCTGGCCTGAAGAGCTGGAAGCTGAGTGGGTGAACCCGGAGGAGGGTAACAAACTGGTGTCAGACACGGGTGGCACTGGGAATAAACCTAAATTTGGTGCAAACATCATACCAGAAGTGTCGTTTGCTGCCTGTAAAGCCGGAGCTGCTGAGAGGGGGCCCCCTGTACCGTCACACTGAGTCCTGGCTGGCAGTGCGGAAGTGACTGGCCAGTGCCAGCTTTCATTGTGATCCAGGGTAGTTTTCACGCTGCCAACGAGCCGACAGTACAGGAGTTTTTGATCCTCACTGTTGGAGCTGTGACTTCAGGAAAGCCGTGCTCAGGGCAGCAGAAGCCTGCCTCGACCAGAAGGATGTCATCAGAAATGGGGCAGAGATGCTTTGTGGAGGGGCATTTTGCTCCTAACATCCTAGAGAAGGAATTAGCAAAGGCTCACAGGTCAAAGCCTACCTCACAGGTCAAAGCCTACCCTACCTCACAGGGCAGCTACCTGTTACCGTGTGGCTCTCCAGCTGAGACGATTTTACAGTTTTAAAGGGTTGCAGAAAAATCTAAATAAGTATAACATTAATACCAAGTGCTTTATGATATGTCATGCACTGTTTTAATCTCTGCACTCATTAGCTCACTTAATCTTTATAAAAACTCCGTGAAGTAGATACTATTACTCATTTTTTTAGATGAGGAAACAAATGGAAGCTTCTAGATAGGTTAGCAGTAGTCAAAGATCACACAGCTAATGATTAGTTCAGCTGGAATGCAGACACTGGGAGTCTTATCTCAGAGCTTGTGCTCTTAACTTGCTTCCCCATATGACAAGTTCTCCAACACTGTTAGGGTGTATAGAGTATAAGTCCAAAAGAGAGATTCAGGTGACACAATCCGGTGAGTTCACCAGAGGGAAGGTAACAGTGTTTCAGAGAAGCAAGGGAAGGCTCTATAGAGGAATGAGGCCACCTTTCTACCATGATGACAGGAACACTAACTTTGAACCTCAGTTAACTAAAGTCTCATCCCCCAAAAAGAATTACATTCTTCTTATTAACAGACCTGTTACCCAAAATAATGTACTCAATCATTATTATTATATTTTTAATTTCATCAATAAGAACTTTGTTGAAATTTGTTTTCTCTTTTGTTGTTTAAGTATCTTCATCTGCATAAGATCTTCAATTTTTCCTCTTGGCCCACAAAGCCTAAAATATTTGCTGTCTGGCCCTTTAAGGAAAAGTTTGCCAACTTATATCCTAAAGAATTCAGGGCCTTGGAGTTGCTGTGGAATGTGATGGGAAAGGCTGGTGAATGGCACAGATGCAGCAGCATCTAACTCTTAGAGTTTGGAAAGTATGACGTTGAACTTTGGGTCTCCTGATGACACCAGCCATTACATCACTCTGATTAGTTGGTGAATGAGTACAAGTCCTTCATCAAGGACTACCTAGTGGCATCCACTGAAGATGCCTTAGGCCAGTATGACTGCAAAGCTTGGAAGTTCTCCACTAGTGGAGGTGGTGCCCAGGTGGTAGGGGATGGTTGCACAGTGACCAACCTGAAAAGTATTCCCAAGCCTATGGGCAAGGACTCTGTGCAACTGCCTTCTGCTCAGAATGAATGAAAAAGACCCTGTGACAGAGTCTTTTCAGGAGTTCAAACTGGCCCAGTCCAAAGGATGGGGCACCATATTTCTCACTGTGCCAAGGAAACTGAAGATACTGTCATTGCCAGCCTTGTGACTGGATCTGCACCGGACCAACCAAGGCAGGTGCCCCCTTGCCCGTCTGAGCACTTGGCCAAGTATGACCAGCTCTTCAAATGGAGGAGGAAATGGACATCAAAGCTCAATTTGCCAGCAAAAAATTCAGGAAGTTCCTAGCCAAGTATGCTCTGGGCAGGAGAGCCCCTGAGCTCTTGAGCCCCAAGCACTTGTCAGCTGGTGGGACTTCTGCTCCTGTCCTAATCACAGGTGCTCAATGATCCAGACACAAACACTTTGGAAGGGACTTTCCTTCCCCCGTCTCTGTGATATTCTAGCTCCTGAGAATGGCCACATCCAAAGCCAGGCTTCCGACATGCTACTCCATGGATGAACCCTGAAATACTTTATTAAGTCAAAGAAGCCAGGCATAAAAGGACAAATATTATATGATTCCACTTACAAAAAATATCTAGAGTAGGCACATTCACAGAGATAGAAGAATAGAATAGAATAGAGTACTAGGGGGTTGGGGGAGCAGGGATTGGGGAATTATTGTTTAATGGGTATAGAGTTTCTGTTGGGGGTGATGAAAAAATTCTAGAGATAAATGCTGGTGATGGCTCCACAATATTGTGAATATATTGGATGCCACTGAATCGTACACTTAAAAAGGGATAACATGGAAATTTTATGTTATGTATATTTCACCACAAAAAAGAAAAAGTCTTTAAAAAAACACCCTGGAACCCTGTTGGAATCCCTTGCTCTGCGCATGTGAATGACTGCAAATCATCCTTTTCCTTCTTTTCTCCCTACCATGTGTTTGTGGGGCCACATACTTATAATGTGTCCTTGGAGGATCAACAGGCAGGACCCCCAGTGGTTTATATGCACAAGGTGAAAGCACACGTTCAGTATCTTCCCAAAACTGTAAAGGAAGAATCATCTGCAAATTCATGAATTGTGTTTTAGTTTAATCTTTTATTCTCAGGACTAATCAACTGTTTTAAGTTGGGTCCGCACACTTAATTAAAGCTTTCAGCTCTTGAAAGTTCATTTACTGAGCCTGACTCTTCAGTGAGGAACTAAGGATGTGGGAGATTCTAACACAGCTATGAAACCCCAGCACACTGAAACGACCTTACCTATAGAACAACTGCGCTTGGATGAAGAGGCTAAACAGAAATGCAGTTTTCAGGTTTGCTAATTGCTTTTCACTGAAAACAAATCCAACTATGCATGTTATTATTTTTTTAAGATGTTTTTGATGTGGACCACTTTTAAAGTCTTTATTGAATTTGTTACAATATTGCTTCTGTTAGCTCCCTGACCAGGGATTGGACTCGCACCCGCTGCGTTGGAAGGCAAAGTCTTAACCACTGGACCGCCAGGGAAGTCCCTGTTATTATTTTTTTAAACAGGCTATTTTTATTTTTTGTCTTAGTTTACTGCTCAGAAAGAGTATTATGTTCATGGTGGAAAGGAGACTGACATCTTAAAATGTAGAGCTTTGGAGTAATCAACCTCCATCCTCACTATGGCTGAGAATATCAGGCAGGGTCAAGTGGACAGGGATTATTACTAATATTATACCTTGTTTTATAGAGTTCTTTATAGTGTGAAAAGAGCTTTCCCACATATTTACTCATTTGGATGACCTAAGCATCTTTGTTTCTATGATTTCAGAAGTTGATGAATTATCTTTAGCAAATTTTTCTCACCTGATCATCTTCCTCTGTCACTCAACCAAGCAGGTATCAGCATTCCCCAATCACAAGGGATGTAAGCTTATTTTAATAACAATGGAGGCAAAACCTAATTAGAAAAAAAAAATCCCTTGCCAATTCACGTGATTCATTTTGAGCCAAATTATCTGCAACCTGAGTTTCTTTGAATGACAGTCTGCCCCATTCTCTGGGTATCTGAGAGGTGAAACTGTGTCTTGTACAGGTATAAGTAATATGTGTGAACACAGCATGCAAACTGCAGGGAAGACTTTGGAAGAAAAGTCCCACTTAGCACTGAAGTTAGATTTGATTCACTGAGCCTCAGCTGGACAAAGTACTATGCAAGGCTGGGAAGGTGAACAAAACAGGGTCCCCCTGTTTTAATATAGGTTTTATTATTATTTAGGTATGGTCAGGCCAACAGATCAGGAGATGACCACCATTGAAAATGTAGTGTTTATACTCCCACATTCCAAGAGGGGTGGCACACCACATCGTGCAGGGCCACATGGAGTAGCACCAGGTCACTTAGGAGGGAGGGGAGGGGGAACTGTGGACAAAAGCCTTTATTGTGGTTTCCATAGGAAGGAAGGGTGAAGCAGGGTAAGCAGTCTTAGGATTGGCTAGTTTGGATAACTTCAGCAGACTCTGGGGCATAGGAGCTGTCCTACCTGTCTGGGACAACTGTAACCCCTCGTTATATTAAACCAGATAGATGCATAGATGTCTGGTACCTAGCTCCAGGTGATTATGGCAGGTGGATAGTGGCCCAGAGGATAAGATCCCACTAAGGGAGGTGGCAGGGGTATGGGCTCTAGATTAGTTGATTTGTATTTGAAAGGTGCACTCCCAGGCCAGTTGTTTACTATCTCTAGGAATTTGCTAACCCTGAGAGGAGCTGTCCCTCCACAGTCAGCAAGGTCCCAGACGTCAAAGCATCAGATAAAGAAAATAAAAGACATGGTTAATACACACAATCCAGGGGCTTCCCTTCTAGTGTGGCGAGCAGCTGAGGAAGATGAAACCAGAAACCAATCTCTAGACCTTGGTTTCTTCAACTATAAGAGGAGGAGTTTAGACTATGTCAATGACAAAATTTCTTTCAAGTCTCCCATCTGTGATTCCATGAAATAATTAAATATGAAAAGGTGACAAATGCTGTAATAGAATGCTTTGGGAAGAGAAGGAAAAGGTGGCTGAGAATTGAAAACTAAGATGGTTTTGAGGGGAAGCACAGGTGTTGGGCTTGGGGTTTAGCATAGGAAGGTGATGGGATGGGTTGGCTGATGGAGGGGATTCATCTTCTCAGAGGCATTAGGTAGAAAACAAACATCAAAGCAGAGGTTCTCAAATGGAGGCCATTTTGCCTCCCTGCCCCAGGGGACATTTGACAATGTCTGGAGGCACTTTTAGTTGTCACAATTTGGGGGTGTGGGGAGGGCTGCTCCTGGCATAAAGTGGGTAGAGGCCAGGGATGCAGCTAGAACACCCTACAATGCACAGGTAGCTGCCCAACCCCCAACACCCACATTGAAATATCAATAGTGCCGAGGTGGGGAAACCCAGAGTTAGAGGAAGGACTGGTATGAAAAAGTGCATGGTTTGTGGTGCCCACGTCAGCAGGACTGGATGCTCCCCAGGACCTGGCCTGGAGGCAGGAGAAGAGAAAGCAGGAGGAAGTTGTTGCTCAGCATTGAGTCCTCTCCAAACCCCTGGTTGCGTTAAACCAGATAGATGCACAGATGCAGTGCTCACCTCACCTGGAGTCCTCTCAGATTTCAAGAAAGGTGCTGAGCAGAGTTTGTTGAGGTTTGCTGTTTGTATAAGCAGAATTTTAAATTTTTATGAAGGTTTTTTTAAAATTATATTTTCTCTTAGGATTTCTTCTTCCACTTCTGAATTTTAAAAGTCCTTCACATATATTCCTCACACCTCATCAAGATTTGATAAATATCCTCTTCCATTTTCTTACCAACTTTGTATGGGTTGCCTTCTTTAAATATTTAACTGTTTAATTCAGTCTTCCCCAGAGGTGCTATAAGTATGCTTGGTAATAAGTAAGATGATTTTAGGAATTCCATTGGTAAATATTTTTGTGGTAATGGTTTTGTGTTCTTTTCAAATGAGTATATAATCATGATATCGAACCCATATTTTCACGGATGGTGTTGTGTAGGTTAAGAAGTTTTTAAAAGATGAGTCCATTTAAAAACTTAATAGATAGTAGTATGGGTGATAAACAAAATATGGCAAACTGCTGATAGGAATATGAGAATTACTAAAGTCTGAGAAACACTAGTTAAATCCACTTGAAATTTATAAGTCAGGGAACACTTACATGATTTCCCTCCAACTCACCTCCAGATTATTAATCAACTACTTCAAACCATTTATTGAATTTCTCGTTGATAATGATTTTTAAAAATCATACATCAATTCTCATGTGCAGCATTTCTAGACAATCTTTTTTGTTCCAATAACCTTTCATTAGTATTGAGCTATGACCACACTTTTAATTACTTACTTGACTTAATATCTGGCCCAGCAAGTCTTCCCTCCCCCAAGGAGTGCTGATTTTGAGGACTGGGGTCAGGGTCAGGACATGTGAAAGGTCAGTGTCATGTGGACAGCAGCGGGCCCAGGAAAGCCCTTGGGCGCTGACCTAAGTAGATTATGGCTACAGGCCAGAGATGGCCAGGTATTCCCAGACCCTTGGATTAGATGTGTGAGAAAGCCGCCATCCCAAGGGTAAATGAAGAGAGACAAAAAAGAGATATTACGCATTGATTTAAATGTGAAGAACCAATGATACTCTGTGTAATTAAGAATTAGACTGTGTGTAATGAAATTTGAGACCTGAAGGGAGACCTGAGATGAGGCACTGGGTGAGTCATAGCACACGTCCTGTTGCCTGGTCATCCAGCTAAGAGGCAGAATATTTCCTGTTGCCAAATAACGTTGAAAGGACATTTCAGTCTATCAGGAAAAGACACACGCGTGCGCACACACACACAATGTTATATCTCCAAGTATGTGAATCCTAAAGAAAGCAGATAGAAAAATCCAGATTTAAAACCAGTGAGGAGTTAGGCATTAACTTCCCCCAAAGAGTTCTTATTAAATCACAGGATTCTTTAAATATACAGCTTTTGCAGTGATTTTAATTATTTCTTTGGAGTGTGCCAACACCTTGACTGAAAGGCTAGATGGAACTTTTAAAAAATGATAGATGTTAAAAAATGATAGATGATCTTATTTGCAAAGCAGAAATAGAGATACAGACGTAGAGAACAAACGTATGGACACCGGTGGGGCAAAGGGGGGTGGGATGAATTGGGAGATTGGGCTTGACATATATACACTATTGATACTATGTATAAAATAGATAACTAATGAGAACCTACTGTATAGCACGGGGAGCTCTACTCAGTGCTCTGTGGTGACCTAAATGAGAAGGAAATCCAAAAAAGAGGGGACATATGTATACATATATCTGATTCACTTTGCTGTACAGTAGAAACTAACACAACATTGTAAAGCAACTATACTCCAATAAAAGTTAATTCAAAAATTAAAATAAAATCACAAAAAAATTATAACTCTCCAAAAAAAAAATGAGAAAAGTGTGAAGAAATATCTCCTCAAACCACATATCCTATAAATCAGTGGTGAAAAAACTATTTAACTTAATAAAAATAATTAGTCTCACGTACAACTTTTAAAAAAACACACACAGAGCACAAAGTGGGCTGGGTACCAGGGGCAGATGGATTCATCTCTCCCCTTGGCCCAGTGTGATTAGCGAAGCAGGGTGAAACTTCATGGCCCCCATCCAGAATGGAATCTGACAGAACTGAAGAGATGGTGGGGCTGGAAAGGGCCTTAGAATGCTTTTACTCCAAAAACCTTTTCCTCCAGAGGAAGACGCAAAGGACCCCATTACTCACCCATCTCCTGCTCCCTGGTAAAGTGACACCATTAAATATTATTTTTCCTGCCCCCCAAAAGCAAATCATTCTCACATTTGGTTGGAGGCACTGGTTGAGTCAGTCTTGCTGCCTCTGTTGGACTTCTGATGTCTCAAGTTTGGAGATCATGTGATGGACAACGTCTTACCACAGGTGAGTGACGGCCAGCGAAGACCAGGGGCAAAGGATGAGTCCGGCTAAAGGAAATACTGAGTCATGCTGCAGCAGGTGCTTAGTCAGGCTCAAGCGTGCTAGCCTATGGGCTTAACCAGAGGAGACAAAGGAGTTTGTCTCAAAGCTCAAATGAAATCCTCAAGTGGAAACCTTGGTGAGAATTGAAACAATGTCCAAGTGAGAGGCCGGGGAGGATCTAGGAGGTCTACTTCCTTGAAAATGCCTGGGTTTGTGGCTGGGCCAGGAGGTTGCCCATTTCTGGAGAGGCCTAGGTGAGATTTCATTGTCCCTCTGTAGTCCTCCAAGGCGGGCTGTGAGATCTCCTGGCAACTGAAGAGGGCTTTGCAAAGAAGAGCTGGGTTTATAAATAATGTATTTCCTTTGTCTTGCAGGAATTCTGGAGGCAGAGGTACAATCAGATCAGCTGTGAACAGCTTACATAGCAAATCTAATAGGTTTGTAAATTAGATTTTGTGTTCATTTGTTTTTGCTGTAAGGCAGCTATTAATCTGCTTCTCCTCTTTGCTGGATGGTGCCCTTCTTACTTAGCAAATAGCAAAGAGATCTGTTTCGCTTCACTTTGGCTTTGCATTTCCCTAATCACTTTTGGGGGGGGCGGGGGGAGTTGTCGATAGGAGAGCCCGTGAAATGGCCCAAGGTCTAGAGGCTGCAGAGATAGAAAATTCAGATGAGTAAGAGTCTCTTTCTGCAAAAGAACCCACTCACTTGGAGGCACTTGAGCCACCAATGAGCTTATTCATAACTTGAATTTTTGCCGAATAAAGGAGACTCTGAAAGGAATCAGGACTTTCACCCAATTTCATTGTGGTAGATGGCTTGTCCAGGAGGTAAAGATAGAAAATAGAGCATTCAGGAACTTTGCTGAGACCTCTTAAAAATATTTAGGAAGTCAATTGAGAAATGTTAACCTTGATTACTGAAGGCACACTCTAAATTCTAAGAGTGTTTCCTCGGATGACGGTCTTTGGCCAGAAGACACCTTGATACAGGAGTGTGAGCAAACGCCTTGCAAGCCAAAAAACTCAGGCTTGCCACTGGCTATGGTTGGACCCTACCCAGTCCCCATCCAGAGGATATCTTCCTCTTCTATACCTTCTTTCTATAAATGGGGAAACTGAGGCTCAGAGAGATAAAGTGATTTGCCCATAGTCACACAGCTTATGAAATCTTTTCACTACACCCTCTGCTTCTGTTCGTGAAAACAGCAAAAATTGCAAAGGGTCAGGTCTTTTGTTTCCTTTCATAGCTTCCCTTTAAGCCTGCAGGCTGGAGGAATGCATCCACCTTACTCAAAACCCTTGAATTTTCTGTTCTCTGCAAAAGTTACATATTTTTGAATCCCACACAAGTAATATCGGCCAGAGGAGTCAGGAATATTGGAAATGGAGGTATGTGGGGAGAAAGTGCACCCCCAAATAAATTCCTTTCTACCTACAAAAAGCAAAATAGAGCGTTGGGTTTAGACCTGTTAAAAGGATTTCATCTTTTCTAACTTGGCTGTTCCAAGATAAATGCAGAGGACATAGTTGTTTGCTTTGAATGCTTTAAAGCTCCAGAATTTGGCATCAGAAATCCACTTATCATTCTAACTGAGAGAATCTGCTGTCAGCACAGACAAAAGGAACTTGCGATGTGACCCACATGCATCTGTGTGCATCCGGCAGAGGCAGGCTGGCTCCTACACTGCCTTTTGAGATGTAATCGTAACCTAGTTTCATAGAAACCTACTAGCATAGATTTCAAACATCTGAATTCAAGCGGGTCCTGTAACGCCTGAGTCAGGTGGAAAGATGGTATGCACCCAGAATTATGATTGGCCCCGGGCATTCAGAGCCAGCCAGCAACTTCATCCATCCAGGCACCCCCCCAAGGTCAAATTCAAATTCAAATTCAACAAACATTTATTTAGCAGCTGCTATGTTAGACCATTGGGGAATATAGAAATGAGTGAGGGAACTCCCCTGTTTACAATCTAGTGGGAGAGAGAAACAGAGCTAGGATAACTCTGGAACTACACAGACGTTTGAAGTGGCATCTTACAAACGAGGGATAATGAGATAAAGCTACATCCCATTGCCCCAATGTGAGTTTTTGTTTCCTCTTTATTAAGTTTGTAAACCATCTTATGATACTTGGTTCTTAATTCAACTGCTCTTCGGAGTTTCACAAAAGCGGCTTGAAGAAGTATTACTATTAGGACAGCGACGGCTAGGTTTCACTGGGAGGAAACATTGGGGGTTGGGGGTGGGGAGAAAGAGAGTTCATCACCCCCTTCCTGTGTCCCAGAATATATGTAGGTAATACCTGAGGGAGAGAGTTGGTGCATTCTAGAAGATAAATAGACTTCCTTCCCTTCTCAGGTAATAACTGCAATTTTGCTCCTCCGAAGAAGTTTACATTCAAGCTTGTGCAAAAACAGAACTGTTAGACTTGTCATTGGTTTGCTAACAGATCACGTCTCCCCTCTTCCTCTTTCTTTTTCCCCCTTCCAGAGCTGAAGCTGTAATAAATGGCTCCTCGTCCCCGGCTCTTGTTGACAGAAGTAATGAAGGCTTTAAGCGTAACATCCAACCAGCCTCGGCCAAGTGGAGACACAACCAGACGCTCTCTCTGAGGATCAGGTAGTGGTAATTACCTCTAGGACAAGAGACAGACTTGGCCTTCTTTGGCACAAGCTGGCAAATTGCCGCTCTCCATCATCTAAAGAAGTCAGGATAGAAATAAACTGTTTACCTCCCGCTGAGGCAGGTTTCATCTCTCACTGATCAATTGGAAACAAAAACCCCAGGCAAGCCCGGCAGCCCAGCACATGTGTGCGGCGACTCAGGCCGGGGAAGTGACAGGAGCAACTGGCTGAGGCCCTGGGTTTGGAGGGAGTGAGGCTCTTGGGTCAGCAGCAGTGAGAGCCAGGGGCGGGGGGGATCACAGATGGCTTCTCCCAGAGGACCCCAAAGCAGCAGTCCTTGCCTGGCATCCATCCCCTTTCAGAGGCGATGGTCCTCCCATTTGTCTTTGGAGAGCTGTCTCCTCCCACAGCCCGTGTGGCTTGAGTAGGCAGCCAATCCCTGATGACATGAAGAAAAGCTACAACTGGGCATCAGGTGACCCAGGAGCCGATGGGACACCTAACTACAAAGGGAGAGGTCTGTTTTAGCCAGAGAACAGCTCTTGTCCTGATCTTTGCAGAGTGATGTTTCCAGAGCAGTGCAGACATTGCTGGGTGGCGGGAATGGGGAACTGTAAGGAAGGGATTCCAATGTCAGCACTTTGGCCTCTTGACTTCGACAGAGCTGTGATAGACGCAGCAAAGAGTGGTCAGTATAACCCAACCATTCACTTGCAGACATTGTGCTGGGAGCCGGGGGCGTTGACATGAATCAGACATGCTGGCAGGAGGCACAAATGTAACAAAGATAGAGCAGGGCAGTGTGATGTACACATGAGGCGGTGTTGCCTCATATAAATAGGTGGAGATAGATCATACTGAGGAGAGTACTCCATTTTGTAAGGGGGCTAAGAGGGCTGGCCAGGAAAGGCTTGCCAGGAGCAATGGGTTTTGAAGGATAATTAGGAGTTTGCCAGGCATGCCAAGCTGCTGCCTGAAGTCTGGTGTTTGTGCTGTGTTGCTGGAGCACCCATCAGGAGGAGGGAATGGAGGTGAGGAGGTCGGTGCAGTAACCAGGACCAGACAGGAAAGCCTTGACTATCACAGCCCCAGCTTCCCAGCCCATCATCATGGAGAGGAAGCTGAGAACAGGGGGCTGGGGCATGGCGGTCAGCCTTGACCATAGCGACCATACAGAGCAGGGAGCTTCCCCCTTCAGGTGGGCTCACCGTCAAGATGTCCCTACCCCCAGGTTCTTGAGGCTTGGATTTGGGGCCTGAGAAAGTGTGGGGAGTAGAGAGGTGTGAGATTGGAACCCTAGCAGCTGAGAAGGCATCTGAAGGAGCTGACTCCTGTCACCACCGTTCTGCCTCGCCTCATTCAAGGCCTCTTCTGAGGGCCCCTGGCTGGGCCCTCGGCCTTCACCTTACACCCCAACAGCTGCCACCTGCGTTACTCACCCCCGGTCAGCAGCCCTGTGAAGGACGAGTCCTCGGACTGCTGTAACAAATTTCCCCAACTCAGTAGCTTCACACAAGAGCAATGGATTCCCCTAGAGTTCTGGGGCTCAGAATTCTGAGCGCTCCCTCTGAAGGCTCCAGGGGAGAATCTGTCCTTGCCCCTTCCGGCTTCTGCTGGCTCCAGGCATTCCCTGCCGTGTAGCCATGTCACTCCAGTCTCCGCCTTGTCTTCACGTGGCCTTTCGCTCTGTGTCTGTGTGTCCCCTCTCCTATCTCTGATAAGGACACTTGTCATTGGATGTAGGGCCCATCAGGGTAAGCAGGATGATCTCGAGATCCCTGATTTAAATACATGTGCAAAGATGCTGTTTCCAAATGAAGCACCTCACAGGTTCTAGGGTTAGGAGGTGAACATATATTGGGGAGGCCACTATTCACCCCACTACACCACCTGTGAGTGAAATCCTCCTGCCAGCACAAGCCCACCTCAATCTCCACTCACTCTTTCTCCCACCACTGGGTAGAGAAAAGGATATTTCCCCCTTTCGGAGAAGACCAGACTGTGGCCGCCATGGGGATCCTGCAAACACACAGCTACCTCGGCAGGAACAATGTGCCTTCACCCAGGGGGGAAAAGGATTTCCTTCATCTTCCTTCAATTAGTCACCAAAATTATTCATAATAAAGATTCTGTGACTGATTTGGAATGATGTTTAATAATCAGTAGTAATTTCTCACAATTAGTTGGAAATTAATTCATCCACAGAGGAGTTTATCTATGGGCTTTCTGGGGGCTCTCTTTGCTTTTAAATACTCTGGGGGTAAGTAATTGCAAAGGTTTCAGCAATGTCCAGACCATATTAGTTTGTAAAGTTGTGTCATCCCGGGTAAAGCACTATAAATAAAAACGATGTTTTCTGTTGTATCTCTGTTTTCCATCAAGAGATACAAATTATGCATCAAGAGTGGTTTCCTCTGCATGAAAGCACGAGATCCAGACTATTGATGAGGCAAGACCAGTGGAACAGGAGCGCTGTGCCCTGTCGAGCATTCTAGGTGCCCCTTGGTGACGCCAGAGGCTCCCAAACCTGGACCCACCTTAGAGTCCCCTGCAGAGCCTTTGAAAGCGTGCTGAGACCCGGGCCACACTCAGAATCAGGATTTCTCGGGCGTCAGCCTGGAGCCTCTGAATCCTTTATACTTCCCCAAATAATTGAATGTGCATCCTGCTGGGATACACCACAGGTTGTGACCATCTCAGATCACACAGGCTCTCGGGGATCAGTGTTAGCATCTGTGCCATGGGGCAGCCACCTTGCACATCCTCACATTCGCAAAGCGTGTGAAGGTCCTGTTCCTCTGGGGCTTGGTGGAAGAGAACAGCATCATTGTGTCTGTTCTAGATGGGGGCTCGCCAGCTGCAGGAAATGAAATTAATTCCAGGTGATCTGGGTACCAGATTTCCTTCTCTGGATGACTTGAATCATTTCTAAAAATCTTTGGGGCAGTTTACACAGTTTTTAAAAGGAAACCTCCAGTTAGGATCCTCACCTTCCTGGGGGCAGGAATGAAACTCCCCTGGTGATTCTGAGAGGATTCCTATCCCTTTTCTGACCACATCCCATCCCATCTATGTGCTTTGCTAGATGATTCTGGAGGTTTCCCCCTAAAAGTCACGCTGAAGCCTAGAGAGCTGTCTTTTGATCACCTTTGTTCTGAAACAGCACAAAGCAACGCTGCTCTGTGGGACCAGAGAGGTATCAATATTTACAAACTCCAAACAAGCCAGCAGTGAGGAGGGCCAGGGAGCACACAGCACAGAAAGGACCAGTGCACGGACGGCAGGACACGTTCGCAGTCCTGTAAACGGGGAGTGGTTGACACACCTCACAGTGTCCACACACCCACTCGCCCCCTGGAAGGCCCCTGTGCACAGAGAAGGCTTCCAGGGAAGAAAATTGGCCACTGAGGAATGAGGGACCCCTGTCATTCCGGTTTCCAGGTCCTAATTCAGGACTGCCTGTCAGATGGTGGCCCTGAATCCCACTCAGAGAGGGGAGTATGAGATAGGATGACCATGGTCTGGGTTTGCCCAAGACTCAGGTACAGTTTGTCCCTGGGGTACAAGGCTTTCAGTCTAAAACCATGCTTTCCTAGGCAAACCAGGATGGCAGGTCACCCTTCCTTCCAGGGCCCTTCATGATGAGCTCGCATTCAGTCCTGATGAAGTCATTTCCCAGGGCAGGTATCCTATCTCCTAGAAGGAGGACCAGATCGGCCTCTGGGCCGTGTTGCCAGTCTCTGCCCAGAACCAGAGATTGGAGATTCTCCAGTCAAACACATAGACGGGATGAGATGTGGTCAGAAAAAGGATAGAAATCCTCCCAGAATTACCAGGGAAGTTTTATTCCTGCCCCTAGGAAGGTGAGGATCCTAACTGGAGATCTTACTTTAAAAACTGTGTAACCAGAGATTCTCGGAGGGCATCTGACCTCTAGCTGCCCCTGTGTGCTGGGCTGCATCAGTCCTGCAGGGTGACCAAGGAGAGGAAAAGCCGGGTTGGCAAAGGGCAGGTAGCAACAGGAGACTTTTTCCTCATGTGTGTTTGGTTTTCATAGGAAGCAAATCTTAAAGTTCTTGGATGCTGAAAAGGACATTTCTGTCCTCAAGGGGACCCTGAAACCCGGAGATATTATTCATTACATCTTCGACCGAGACAGCACAATGAACGTGTCCCAGAACCTCTATGAGCTCCTCCCCAGAACCTCTCCACTGAAGAACAAGCACTTCGGGACTTGTGCCATCGTGGGCAACTCCGGGGTGTTGCTGAACAGCGGCTGCGGGCAGGAGATTGACACACACAGCTTTGTCATCAGGTAACCGCAGTAGGCCCCCTAGACACAAAGTGACGGGCATATTTAAGTTGAGCTTTGCCAGTTGTCCCAAAAGGTTGAAATAAGATTAGTTGGGTGAGTCCCCTTTCTCAACCTTGACTGTCCATTAGAATTGCTCGGTAGCCTTGGAAAGTTCCAATGTCCAGACTGCACCCCAGACCAATTAAGTCCGTCTGAGGGGTGGGGGCATGTAGCCCAGGGAGCCTGAGGGCTTCTGGTGTACAGCCAAGATTTTTTTTTTTAAACATCTTTATTGGAATATAATTGCTTTACAATGGTGTGTTAGTTTCTGCTTTAAAACAAAGTGAATCAGTTGTACATATACATATATCCCCATATCTCCTCCCTCTTGCATCTCCCTCCCACCCTCACTGTCTCACCCCTCTAGGTGGTCACAAAGCACCTAGCTGATCTCCCTGTGCTCTGCGGCTGCTTCCCACTAGCTATCTATTTTACATTTGGTAGTGTATATATATATGTCCATGCCACTCTCTCACTTCGTCCCAGCTTACCCTTCCCCCTCCTCGTGTCCTCAAGTCCATTCTCTATGGCTGCGTCTTTATTCCTGTCCTGCCCCTAGATTCCTCAGAACCATTTTTTATTTTTTACATTCCATATATATGTGTTAGCACACGGTATTTGTTTTTCTCTTTCTGACATACTTCACTCTGTATGACAGTCTCTAGGTCCATCCACCTCACTACAAATAGCTCAATTTCATTCCTTTTATGGCGGAGTAATATTCCATTGTATATATGTGCCACATCTTCTTTATCCATTCCTCTGTCGATGGACACTTGGGCTGCTTCCATGTCCTGCCTATTGTAAATAGTGCTGCAATGAACATTGTGGTACATGTCTCTTTTTGAATTATGGTTTTCTCAGGGTATATGCCCAGTAGTGGGATTGCTGGGTCATATGGTAGTTCTATTTTTAGTTTTTTAAGAAACCTCCATACTGTTCTCCATAGTGACTGTATCAGTTTACATTCCCACCAACAGTGCAAGAGGGTTTCCTTTTCTCCACACCCTCTCCAGCATTTATTGTTTGTAGAATTTTTGATGATGGCCATTCTGACCGGTGTGAGGTGATACCTCATTGTAGTTTTGATTTCCATTTCTCTAATGATTAGTGATGTTGAGCATCCTCTCATGTGTTTGTTGGCAATCTGTGTATCTTCTTTGGAGAAATGTCTATTTAGTTCTTCTGCCCATTTTTGGATTGGATTGTTTCTTTCTTTCAGTATTGAGCTTCATGAGCTGCTTGTATATTTTGGAGATATATCCTTTGTCAGTTGCTTCGTTTGCAAATATTTTCTCCCATTCTGAGGGTTGTCTTTTCATCTTGTTTATGGTTTCCTTTGCTGTGCAAAAGCTTTTAAGTTTCATTAGGTCCCATTTGTTCATTTTTGTTTTTATTTCCATTTCTCTAGGACGTGGGTCAAAAAGGATCTTGTACAGCCAAGATTGAGAACCGTTGGTGTAGAACAGAGGCAGGCAGACTATGGCCCATAACCTGTTTTTGTCAATAAAGTTTTACTGAAACACAGCCATGCCCATTCATTCTCATATCCTCAGTGGCTGCTTTCTCACTGCAATGTAGAGTTGAATTAGTTGTACAGAGTTGAAGAATTGCAACAGAGAGGGCATATAGCCCACAAGCCTAAAATATTTATCTGGCCCTTTGCAGAAAAAGTTTGCTGACCCCTGGATAGAACCCAGCACAAAAGTTTGGTTAAAAAAGTCTCCTGGGCTGGCCAGTTGTTGGCCCAGGTTTGGAAAACTCTTTTAAGGTGTATTCTACTAGTTCCTTTATTCTCCTGTAGACAAAATCTGGGAAGTGAAGGGGCGACAGAGAAACTTGTATTTGTACTTGACCATCATTCTCTCCAAAGAGAGAATGAGGTCTCATTCTCATTTCTCATTTTCCAGTCGCCTGGGGACACATTTGGACACAGTTACTCACGGCCCTGATACCTGACCCCCAATCCAACTCAAAAACAAGGCCTTGCTGTCCCCTGGTCAAAAGTAGGGCACACAGAGCCTCGAGTTTCATCCCAAACAGCACCCCAGCACTGGCAGAACCGCATCTCACGTTTCTATCGGGACTCTCTTGATGCAAAGAGAGCCTTGTCCCGGGCTTTGGGAAGCGGCCTTATCACAGAGCTCCCTGGACCTCAGGACGTGGGATTAGATGGTGTGCTGACTCCTGCATCCACTGTGATGCACGAGCTGCTGCAGCCCCGCAGCCACGCTTGTTTTAGTTTGTTGTCCTTTCCCAGGTTCTGTCTGTGCCTGGCGTACCCAGTGGTCCAGTCCTGTTTCTCAAAGCTCTCCAGTCAAAAAACTGGGGATGGAGGGGAGAAGGGACAGGAGAAGGGAAGTGGCAGGTTTGTCTGATTGGAAGCCAGAGAAGGGGTGAGGGTAGTTCGGGAGGGCGTTAAAGGTATGGTCAGAGGGCAAAAGCTGACCCTGGCAGGGTCTGATCACCTCCTGGGGAGCCTGGCCGCGTTGAAGGCGGCCTTCCTGACCTGGTTTCCATATTGAGTTTTCAGTGCTCCACCCAGCCTGGCCCCAGGATTTCCAGAGGCCACAGCAGGTTCTAACCAACAGTTTTTTGTTTTGCTTTGTTTTGTTTTTTTGACACTTGCACAGCAAGATGAGTGGTATGATGTCTGGAGTCCAGTCTTGGCTCTGCTGCCCATTTGTCACGTGACTTGGAGCGTGTCACTCCCCTTTCTGGGCCTCAGTTTCATCATCTGTAACCTGGGCGGTTCGGCTGGCGGTCTCTGAAGTCCTTCCATTAGGCTCTAGCCCAGTGTCTCCAAACATAACGAGCGTATGAATCACCTGAGCTTATCAAGATGCAGAGTCATCAGGTCTGGGGTGGGGCCCGAGACTCTGCATTTCAAATACCCTTGTGCCGATGAGTGGACCGCACTTTGAGAGGCACGGCCACAGCATGCTCTGCCTCTCCCAGGACTCACGTCCGCAACGGTCCACACGCACTTGGAAAAGAGGGACCTGAAACACCACGGCGAGAGCCACTTAGAACAATGTGTGGCTGTACTTTGACCTTTACTCTATGGTTCTCACAGATCTGCCTGTCTATGGGGCCGACTTGTGTGGTCTTTCAGGACAAAAGTCACACGGTGCCACTGTGTACAGACCCCCACTGGCTGCCAGGTGGCAGCATCCCTGACACACAGACCCTTTGCTATCTCACCTTGCTTGCCTCTCTCACCCCATCTCCTCTACACAACATGCCCCCATCAGAGCAAATCACCTGCCTTCCCCTAAACACCCACACTGCTTCATACCCCTAGGCCCCCGTGATACATTTATTGGGCCTGAAATGCCATAGCGTGATGTTTCCTAAACTGCCTGGTTATAAGACTAAATATCAATTCCTCAGCTCACCTGCTGAATCTGGACCTCTAGGTGAGGGACCTGGGGATTCTGGTTTTTTGGTGTTTTTTTTTTTTTTGCGGTATGCGGACCTCTCCCACTGTTGTGGCCTCTCCCGTTGCGGAGCACAGGCTCCGGACGTGCAGGCTCAGTGGCCATGGCTCACGGTCCCAGCCGCTCCGCGGCATGTGGGATCTTCCCGGACCGGGGCACGAACCCGTGCCCCCTGCATCGGCAGGCGGACTCTCAACCACTGCACCACCAGGGAAGCCCAGGGTTCTGTATTTTTAACCACTGCCTGAGATGATCCTTCTGCTCTTGCAAGCTGGAGAAACACTCTCCTGAGGTGCCTTATCCACAGACGGGCTTCTGCTCTGCCATCCTTCCAGACTTCCCGTGATGGTCACCACCTCAGGAAGCCCACCCGATGCTCCTCCCCGTGAGGATGATGATAACAGTTAACATGTACTGAGCTCTCACTGTGGCCCAGCAACGTTCTAAGTACTGGGTGTCTAGGGACTGCCTTAATCCCTGGGAGGGGATGCTGTTGTGATCTCCGTCATAGCTAAAAAAAACTGTTGTGGCGCTTCCTTAGCCAGGAGGAAGCTCTCAGAAAGCACAGAGAGGTTGATCAGGTTACCTAGAATCACACAGGTAGAAAATATCGGAGCTGAATTCTGAACCCAGGAGTGTGTCTTCAGAGCCCTCACTCTGTCACCTAATGTGACCAGGTCACACCTGCCTATAGCATGGTCAACTTGTGGGCTGAGGGCTGACTTACAGGCAGGCATTGTACAACCCCGGGGCCCAGCAAGGTTCTATGTATGTGCTAAGGGCCCAGCCAATATGTGTGTCAGGAGAAGAAAGAACAGGGATGACAGGAGGGCCTGGTGAATTCAGGAGGATGCCCTACGTCTTTGTTTGGGGATGAGAAGGATGCAAGGAGAGATCAAGGATGGATAAAGTTAAGTATAAGCAGCAGTGCCTCAGCTTCCCCAAAAGGACCATCGCTGCCTTTTTCTCCGGCAGGTGCAACCTGGCCCCGGTGCAGGAGTATGCCCGGGACGTGGGGCTCAAGACAGACCTGGTGACCATGAACCCCTCTGTCATCCAGCGGGCCTTCGAGGACTTGGTCAACGCCACGTGGCGGGAGAAGCTGCTGCAGCGGCTGCACAGCCTCAACGGCAGCATCCTGTGGATCCCCGCCTTCATGGCCAGGGGCGGCAAGGAGCGGGTCGAGTGGGTCAACGAGCTCATCCTGAAGCACCGCGTCAACGTGCGTACTGCATACCCCTCTCTGCGCCTGCTGCACGCCGTCCGCGGGTGAGCAGCCACGGGGTGCGGGGGGTGCTCGAGAGGCGGTTTTCCTTTCCCAGGTGCATTTGCAGCCCAGCTCCACCACTCACTCGTTGTCTGACCTCTGCAAGTTGCCTGGCCTTTCTGAGCCTCCCTTCCTGGAGGAGTAGGCTGGCTGGCAAACGTGTGGCATGTGGCGTGCCAGTTCTGAGCAATCTGTTGCCCCCACCCAGAGAGCAGTGTGGAGAATGATCCTCGGACAGCCACTGGGTGGAGGAGGAACCACAGGGGGGCAAAAAGGAAAGCAGGAATATCTGTTGGGAAGCGGTTGCAAGAGTCCAGGTTGGGAATCACTGTGGCTTCGACTGGGACAGTGGTAGTAGATATGCAACGCTTTGGTCAGATTTGCTAGAACGTTTGGAGTAGAGGCAGCAGGATTTGCTAATGGATTCTATTTAAGGACCTCAAGGGGTGAGAGAAAGAGAGAAATCCAGGATGACTGTCAGGGTTAGAGCTGGAGCAGATGTGTGGACAGTGGCGCCATTCCCTGTGATGGGAGAGTCTGGAAGAAGTCTGTGTGTTTGGGCATGTTGAGGAAGAGAGCTCTTTCTTGGGCATATTCACTGTGAGATACCTGTTACAAATACATCTCATGACACTCCTGACTGCCAGCTTGGCCCTGCATCCAGTGGTCCATCCAACCACCTGGCAGTTCACAGTCCTGCTCTGGTGACATAAGACAATTTCTGGGGGACATTGGAATGATCTTCACTGGGGCCTTAGCCTAACTTGGTGTGACCCTAGGAAGTCCTTTGAGCCACCCAGAAAGAACTGTTGCTGTCTTCATAAAGGTGACCCCCGACCTGAGGCACCCAAGCCTGTGACCAGCACTGGTCTAATTAGGATGGGTATCAATACAGAAACCCATTGCCCTCAAGAAAGACCTAGAGAGACATTCAATGAGAGGCAGCCACATTCGTGGCTGATGGAGAAGAGTGATATCTGTATGGACCCAGGCTCGCTAGGGCTGCATTCTTTATCCTGGAGGTGGACCTGTCAAGCCTCCCTTTGGCACTCACTTCACCCCCTCATGGAGGGGGGCTGTTGCAGCAGCCCGCATCTCATGGATTTAGGCTCCATGCCTTTAACATTGTTCCTTCCTGGAAGGAGGAAAGTCTTTATGTGGTTTGGAGGTCAGAGGATATGAGGGAAAGAGACGAAGTGCCCTTTGGTAAAGAGAAAAAAAGTCCCTTGGCTAGGGAATGGGCAACCACCTGGAAGAAACTGTGCAGCCAGAACTATTTCCAGCTATAATTGACTCACTTTCACCTGTCAAAATAGCGTTAAGCACCAGTAATAAGCCCTTTAAACAAACGGGCTGTTAATCCTGAGATTGCAACATCTTCCTTTGCAGGAACTCCCGGGAGGAAATACTGCAGGAGAGATGGATGGGAAAGGGTTCTCCTTTTAGCAAGGGGAGGGAGCAGGAATGAGGGCTTCAGGGGCCTTGGGATGGATATCTGACAATGGCCCCCTCCCTCTGTGCGGACATTGGGCCCTATAGGGTTTGGGTCCAGTAGGGCATCACTGAGAAGGTGGGCAATGTCTGTATTGAGAGGAAGGGCTTGCCTCTGTTCCCACCAGGTGGGAACTTACCTGGTGTTTACTGCAAGAGGAAGAATGAGCTGGTGAGGGATGCAGAACAAAGGCATCTGAGAAAACAACAAGGGGTCATAGAGAAGAAGGCTGAGGAGGAATCTGGCTAAGAGGCAATCTGGCCTAGCATCAGGAACATGAGCTTTGGAGGTAGGGACACCTGGGTTCACATCCCAGCTCCGTTACTCCCTTGGTTGTATAACATCCTTGACCAGGTGGCTTGTCTCCTGTGCCCTGCTTTCTCTATTTATACTGGGGAGCAATACCTACGACAGAATGTGTGTCCTGTGCCAACACAGGGGAGACAGACAATCAGTCATAACTACTGTGATCATGGCAGCTGCCACCAACCCCCAACCAAGGGATTAGACTTGTCCTGGAGACTCAAGAGGTAGAAGCAGGACCAGAGGGTGAAATCACTGGGAGGGAAACTTATTTAGGCTCCATTTAATAAAGGAGTCTATAGAACAATGGACTAAGTCAAATTCACCTGAACTTTACCTCCAAGTTCCAATATGGGCTGTAGTTTGCAGAATAATCTTATTTCCTTATTAAAACTCTGTTGTCCAACAAACACCCCATTTATGCGGTGGGACAGGATAAACACTTTTTTATTGTGGTAAAATATACACCACATGAAATTTACCATTGTCAACTGTGCAGTTCAGTAGTGTTAAGTATTTTCACATTGTTGTGAAACAGACCTCCAGAACTTTTTCTTCATGCCAATCCAAAACTCTGTACTGATTAAACACAAGTCCCCTCTTCCTCGTATATCCAACCCCTGGTAACCACCATTCTACTTCTGTTTCTATGATTTTGGCTACTTTAGGTGCCTCATATAAGTAAAGTAATATAGTATTTGCTTATTTGTGACTGGCTTGTTTCACTTAATGTGATGTCCTCAAGTTTCATCCATGTTGCAGCATGTGTCAGAATCTCCTTCCTTTTGAAGGCTGAATAATATACTATTGTATGTATATGCCATGATTTGTTTATCCATTCATCCATCCATGGACATTTGCTTTTACCTCTTGACTCTTGTGAATAGTGCTGCTATGAACATGGGTCTGTGAATAGCTCTTTGAGACCCTGCTTTCAATTCTTTTGGATATCCACTCAGAAATGGAATTGTTGGATCATACCGTAGCTCTATTTTTAATTTTTTAAGGAGCCTCCATACTGTTTTCCATAGTGGCAGCACCGTTTTACAATCTACCAACAGTGTACAAGAGTTCCAGTTTCTCCACATTCATCCAACACTTGTTATTCAATTTATCCACATCCTGACCAACACTCATTATTTTGGTTTTTTGATAGTATAGCCCATTGAAACCATTTTAAAGTGTACAATTCACTTAGAAGAAATTCACTCTTATAGAAAAGCATAGGGAATCTCCTTATGACCTTGGGTTTGGCAATGGTTTCTTAAGTATGACACCAAAAACACAGGTAACAACAACAGCAGCAAACAACAAAATAGATTAAAATGGACTTCATCAAAATTAAAACTCTTCGTGTGCCAAAAAGACAATATATCAAGAGAGTTAAAAAGCTACCCATAGAATAGGAGAAAATATTTGCAAATCATATTATCTAATAAGGGATTAATATCCAGAATATATAGAGACCTCCTATAACTCAACAACAACAAAAATCAAACAACCCTATTCAACAATGGCCAAAGGACTTGAATAGACATTTCTCCAAAGTAGATATACAAGTGACCAATAAGCACATGAAAAGGTGCTCAACATCACTGATCACTAGGGAAATATAAGACAAAACAACAATGCGTTACAACTTCACACCCACTAGAATGGCTATTATCAAAACAGTGGAAAATAACACGTGTGAGGAAACTAGAATCCTTGTGCTTGTTGATCAGACTGTCAAGTGGGAATTGACTTTGAGCACCCTAGTGTCTTCATCTTACAAATGAGGAACTTGATGACCAGACAAGTTGGGTGATTTGTATGAGGTCACCCAGCCAGTAAGAGTCACAACCATGAACTTAACCACATTGTCTCGCTTTAATGCAATGCACCAGATGTAGCAGAAATTCACACCCACCCAGTTCTGGATTTGGGGGTGCTATGAGCTCAGAGGGCTGGGAGCTGCTGCACTGAAGATGTGGTGTTAGTAGACCGCAGTGGATAGCAGCGTGTCAAGACTCCACCTGCACAGCACCGTTATCGCAAGCACAGGGCAGCTTCCCCACCAAGCAGCACAAGCGGGAAGGTCAGGACACCTCAGAACAGCCTTATAAGATAGATACTATTTCCATCCCCAGTTTACTCATAAGGAAACAGGCACAGGAATGTGAAGAGGATCGCCCAAGATCACTCAGATGGGAAGAGGGGGATTAGAATCCACATGTAGAGGCTTCAAAGTCTCTACTTTTCCCACTGCCACCCGCCTTCCCATATCCTTGACACACAGACTGACCACTGTCTGTTGACCATTGATGCCCCAAAGACACTAATTGATTAGATTAATGTTGACTTCATGGAGATCTTTAAGAAGAGGCCACCAGCACCCTGTCCTGCCAACTGTTCCCATTTTTACCAGTGACTTACTTGAAGGCATCAATTGTCTGCTTAGCAAATTCACAGGTGATGTGACTTTTGGGGAATTCCCAATACTGGGGGCCTCAGAGTTGAATCCAAATTTCTCTTGACAGGCTGAAACAACGAGCCAATCTAAGAGGAAGAAATTTCATATGAATGAATGCAAGATTCTGTACTTGGGTTCCAAACAGTTGTACAGGTAAAAAGGGATAAACAGTACCAACCATCAGCAGATGTGTGGTTGCTCAAAGGGATAATGTGATCTTAGCATTACACATCCATAGTAATGGATGGATGGGTAACATCTTTGAGAGTCAGGGAGGTCAGCGATGGATTGTTGGAGAATCACATTCCGTTTTGGGTACCAGGCTGGAGAGGGGCCACAGTGGCAAAGAAATTCAAAAGTTGAAAGGATTTGGGAAGAGAAGTCTCCAAGGAGTATGAGAGCAATCTTTCTTATTCAGCAAATACTTACAGGCACCTCAAGGGTTCCAGGCCTGTGCTGGGGGAACACAAAAATCAATAAATCAGGCTCCTGCCCTTGAAGGGCTCGCAGATTTGGGCTGTGAGTCTCCAGGTATGAACTAGGGCCGGGAAAGGAGCTAGAGTAAGTCTGGTTTCCTCTGGACACTGGGAAGAACATTCCAACAAATAAAGATCATCTGAAATGAGTATAGTTGCCTCTTAGGAACGGATGAATTCTGCATTCTTGGAGATGTCCAGACAGCAAGGGATGCCCCTTACTGGGCTGTGGAGAGGGAAATATGTATTATACAGTTAGGGTGTTAGTTTGCTAGGGCTGCTGTAACAAAGTACCACAGGCTGGGTGGCCTAAAGCACAGAAATGTATTGCCCTACAGTTCTGGAGGCTAGAAATCCTTCTGGGGCCTCTGAGGGAACAATCTCTTCCAGGCCTCTCTCTTTGGCTCGTAGATGGCCATCTTCATCATTCTCCCTGTCTGTCTCCAAATTTAAGGACATCAGTTATATTGGATTAGAACTCACTCTAGTAGCCTCATTTTAACTTGGTTCTCTGTAAAGACCCTTATCTCCAAAGGTCACATTCTGAAGTACTGGAAGTTATGACTTCAACATATGAGTTTCAAGGGGATGCAATTCAGCCTTTAACAGTTGGGCTAGATAGTACCCGTGCCCACCCCCCCAACAGAGAGCCTTTGATTCAACACACCTGTGCTAGGAGAATCTCTACCCACCATGTACTCTCAAGATTCCTGCCATCTGTGGCAGTTATCGGTCCTGGACATTACAGGGAAGTGGGCAGCTTGAGGCAGAGACACTGAGCAGAAGGCCTGCCCTTTGACACTCACTGCCCCTGACCCAACCTGGCTTCCAGAAGCTTCTGGCTCTGCCGGCCCTCAAGGTGGCACAGTGCCCTGGCTGGCTGTCGGCAAGGGGCGTGAGCAATGGAGGGGAAGGACACCCAGGCAATTGAATTTGGCTGCAGGAAGTGGGAAGCTCTGGTCAGCAGCTGGTAGTGAATGGCTCTAATTCAGTTACCACAATGGGGAAGGCTGGGACCTACAGAGAGGGCTGCCCTTGGGCAGGAAAGCAGCTCGCTGGCTGGCCTGGGTAGCCAGCCGCCCAGCCCAGAAGCCTAGGGCACAGAAGGCCGGTGAATTCGTGCTTAATTAGGCATCAGGAGTGCTGAGCCTAGGCCCTCGGAAGGCACTGATCCAGCGGGCACCACTGCCAGGGCTGGAGCAGCGGCTCGGCAAAGTAGGCCTTGCTGCCTGTCAGAGGGGAGCAGAACCTGAGGCCGGAGGGCAGGTCCAGGGGGAGAGAGGAAGCAGGGTGCAGGGAGGCAGGGGAGAGACCAGCTAAGGCTGGAGGGGGTCCCTCCCAGACATGCCTATCAGAGTCCACAGAGCATGTCTCCAGGGCTGGTCACAGGAGTTGAGGCCCAGTCTCCTGCAGTGGACACGGAGTGTGGAAGTGCATTGCATGGTGGTGTTACCTACAGAAAGGGAGGAAGGTCTGGGGTGTTAAAGCACAGATGGCATTGGTCATTTTTAATGGATTGTCTCCATTTTTTTTTTTTAAATAGCAATGGATAGTCAAAAGAAAAAGCCAAATAGTATGGAAGGATTTCAAGTGAAAAGTGAGGCCTCCTCCACAGAAGCAGCCTATTAGACTGGGTTTTTCTATGTGTATCCTTCCAGAAATATCCCCTTTCACACCTAAGGGAGAATGTTTTAAGTACTGCACTTTGCTAAATTCCGGAAATTATTCCATATCGACATGCAACACCTCATTCTCCTTCACAGCTGCCTTACACTCCACCATGTCTGGACCATAATTTCCGTTAGCAGAAGGCATCAGTGGGCATCGCAAGCTTTTCCAGTCTTCTGCTGGTATGATCAGTATTACAGCAATTGTCCTGGACTGGCATCTACACACATATGTATATATGTAGTCTTGCTTTTTAGATGTGCCATTGCTAAAAAAGAGAGATGGATATATGCTGTACGCATTGTTAGTTTTCATGGAGATTGCCAAATTGCCCACCACAGAGGTATGTACCAATTTACACTCCCACCTATGATTATTGAAAATACCTGTTTTCCCATAACCTCCCCAACATGATGTGTTATCAACAACTATTATCTCTGCCAATCCAGTGAAAAATGGCATCTCGTTGTATGAAATTGAATTTTCCTTTAATTATGAATGAGGTTAAATATAACTTTTTTTTCTACTTGTAGTGGCCTCCGTTTAGATTCCAGAATCTAGCCAGAAGGTTTAAACCCCCAAGAAATGGTCTTGCTGGGTCCCTGCAGGGCCTCTAGCGACAGAAGCGATACCTGTGCGGGAGCTGCAGTCTCTAGACTCCCTGGGGCCACCCCCACGTGTAGCAGGAGGAACGCCTTAAGTAACCGGCATCATGGTTTTTCCTTCTTTCTTTTGGCAACATACCGTCTAGGATGCTGTTAGCCCACGTTTCACATGTGAGAACCCAGTGGCTGCCTAGAAGGGTTTAGGGTAAGGCCAGGCTCCTTCCACCTCTCTTGCCAGTGCCCCCGAAGGGAGACATTAACCCCTACTTGCTAATCTTTACTCACTGCTTCATTAAACAGAGATCTGTGAAGCATCCACTCTATGGGTGAGCTATGCTCGGATCCGGGGTTACGTGGAAGCAAAAAGTCAACCCACTCGCTCATAGAAGTTTAAATTGCAGGGGAGGAGGAAGACAAGTAAACAAATCATTACAGCATAGCATGATCAGTGCTAGGATAGGAAAAGAACAGCATACAGTACACAAAACCATCCAGGCAGGTCCTAGAAGGCTTCCTTCAGGGAAGCTGAGAAGGAGTTGCCAGCCAGTAGCAGTAGGAGGTGGTGGTGTCCTGGAAGAAACCAGAAGTTCCTGGTGGCGGTGTGGCTGTGCATGCCAGGTGGTGGGAGGGATTTCAGGCCCAAATCTCAAGGGCTTCACAAGTTGGGCTGAGGCTGCTGGATGTTATCCTGTGGACCCCAGGAGTCATGGGGGAGCTTTTGGTGGCATGGTAATACTTGAGGCTAGCCTGGCTTACTTGAATGAGAGCACTGGCTTGGGTAAGCATGGAGGCCTGGGGACCAGGAATCAGCCTCAAGCATCCGCAGGGCTTAACCAGCTCTCCACACCAGCCCCAGATTCTGAAACAAGCCCCCTGATCTCCAGTTCCACAAAGCTGGGAAGCTACATCCCGAGATGCCCCCCAAGACACCAGAGCTCTAAGGTGCTCCCAAGGAAAGACAGCAATGGGCTTTGAGGCCCCTGGACCAGAGACCGGGCTGGTGATGTAGATGACGAGAGAACAGGAGTCTGAGAGCCCTGTTTCTGGCTTTGCTGATGATCCTGTGCAAAGCATCACCAAGTATCCCTCGATGACCACCTGTGAGGCATTCCTGTTCCTTAAGGATGATATGAGCTATATCCCACAAAGTGCTTTCAGCTTCTTAGAGAAAGCCCCTTTGGTCACTTTTTCCAACCGTGGCAGCCACCATGCTTGCCACATACCAAGCACAGGAATCCAGGGAGAAGGACAAGTGTGCTTTGGTGATGATTTTGGCAATCTTCATTTATTGCCGTCCATGCTCATAAAATATGCCACTTAATTGTCTTGGCAATTGGGGTAACAAATTTGAAAAATAATTACTGCCTTTTTGGAGATTACTTTGCCTTCTAATTAAAGCCTCCAGACTGGGATATTAAAGGTGCATTGTCAATACAGCATCCTGGATGCACCCAGCTAACCTCGTTTAGGAAGGCAAAATTAATTAGTTTGTGTTTTAACACCCAGCTGTTATCTCAAGGAAAGAAATCATCTACAAGTCGGCCATGCACACAGTCTCTAAATTGGCCAGGGCGACTGAGGAGCGATAAAGGAAATGGAGAGTGATTTGTTCCCACATAACTGTCAGCTTCTAGAACAAGCTGCTCATTAAACGGCGTCCCCGTGTCCCTGTCAGACCTCACTCAGGAGCTCTTGTTTACCCACAGAGGCAGAATCAGAAATGAGAGGGTCCCTCCCTGCCACTGAGCTCTCAATTCATTCCGGAGCCTCTTTTGCTGTTAACACCTTTCCCAGTGAGCAATTCTGGGCAGCAGATCTGAGAGGCTGGGTGTTTCTATTCCTGTCTTAGCTGGCCAGAGTCACAAAGCTGCATGCACTGCTAGCTTCCCCCCTCTCCTTTTCTACTTCTTCCCATTTTTCAATTCCATTTAAGTCCGAAGTTGCTGAGCGCCATGGAAGCAGGATAATCAATTCTAGTTTATGTTACGATAACGATCCCTGAAACCCTTGTGATTTAGCACAACAGAAGTTTATTTCTCATCCTCGCAAAGTGCGATGTAGGTTGGTTGGAGCTGTCTTCCAACCAGTGATTCTAGGATTTAGGCTTCTTTCATCTTAGGCTGACATCATCTTTCCAGGAGGCACTGAGGTTCTCCAAGGCAGGAGTAAGTTCTTGGGGAACAGTTGGTCCAGCAGGGACCATTTCCTATTGCAGTCTATTGGCCAGAACTGGTCATGGGACCCCAGCTCATTTACAAGGGATGCTGAGAGATATAGGCAAGCCCATGGAGGATTTTTTGAGTGATGCTGTCTCTGCCATAGTGCCTTGGCTGCACCACACACTGAGCCAGGTGCCTCTGATGACCCCACAAAGGAGTGTAAGGCATGGCCTCTGCCCTTGGGGAGATCACAGTACAGTTTCAAGTGGGAGTCCAACCCATACAGTAATGAAGGATCAGCTCGGGTTGATACGCACGATAGCATCCATGGAAACAAAACTCATAATAATAAGGGGGGAATGACTAATTCAGTTTGAGCTGAGAGTGGAACAAAGGGAGCATTTCCAGGAAGACGTGATTCACGTGCTCAGTTTGAGGGGAAAAAAAAAAAAAAGAGAGTTCACCAAGAGGACATGTAGGGGAGAGGCACATCTACGGGGAGGGCACTGCACTTGTCTGGGTAAACTCAGACCCACCTATGAGCTGCTTGGACGTTTCCCCACTGATTCAATTCTTCCCTGCCTCTCTCTGGGCAGAGCATCAATGGCTTGAAAAGAAATTTATTTCTGAAAGCCTTACCCTGCTAAGCCCTTACAATCAGAAAATAAACAAACCGCAAATCCCTAATCTGTCATGTGGCCGTTGTTAGGGCTTGAATTTCTCAGGGGGTGAACGGTCTTTGAGATGCTCTCATAAGGGGACACAGCCCGTGGCTCATGTGTCCCTGGATAGTGTCAACAGCAGCTGCAGCCAACTCATCCCCAACCCCGGCAACGCCCCCACCCCCCAGAATCACTATGGAGTGAAAAAAGCCCAAGAACCAGGAGTGGGGAGGCTGCATTTTATCCAAGCTCTATCTGACCAGCTGTGTGAGAGGTTTGCCTCTTCTCAGGCAAGTCACCCTGGATTCTCACTCTTTCCTCTGTAAATTGAAAGACGAGGACAAGTTCAATCCAGGAGAACCGTGGATTACCCATAGATATGGTCTGTTAACTCACCCAATAGGGACTCACCGGATTAAAAAAAATTTTTTTTTTAAGTAGTTGCCAACATTTAAAAATTTGGAGAATTTGTGTTAAAATCCAGATTTCTGATACCTTTGAAAAAATCAGAAAATTTGACATGACCATACAAGACAACAATAAAACCAGCTACCCCTTTAGATGCCACAGTCCCCCCCACTCCCTATTGCCTTGGCAACACAGAGGCCAGTGTCAGTTTTCCTTACACACATGTCCCAACTCCCAGCTCGCTCAGCTATATCCCCTGCCAGACCGCTGAGCTAGATGAGTTCTCCAGGCCCAACTGTCTTTAAAACTCGATGACTATCCCTTATGCTTACCTTTTCCCCCTCTTTTCTCTAAATAAGTCTCGTTCTTAGGTTCTTTTGGCAGAACCACCTACCAATTAGAGCAGGGCTTCTTAGCCTTGGCTGCACATTTGAATTACTGGGGGAGGTTTCAAAAATCCCAGCGTCCAGGCTGCACCTGGATGTGGGACCCAGGATGGGTCCTCTTAAAGCTCCAGGCAGGGGCAGCCTAGGTTGAGAACCATTAAGTTAAAGCTGAAAGTGCAATGGAGTAGCTCAAGAGGGGGTGAGCTCCCCATTATTAGATGTAGTTAAGCCGAGGTGTCAGCTGCTGCTCTTCTGAATTCTTCTCCTCCGTGCACTCTTCCTGCCCTCAACCCCCAGGGTCCTCCCAAGCTCAGCTCAGCCCTACTGAGCGTATAGAGTATTGAGGTAGTCTAAGGAAGGGCTCCTTATCTAATAAGCCCCAGTCTCAGCTTCAAGCACCCCCCTGAGCCAGCACCATGCCTCCTACATATCAGCTGGGATGAAACTTCTCAACCATGCAGGACAGAAATGATGAAGTTCTGTGGTATGTCCGCCAACTCTTTTCCTATTATTTTTTGTATTGTGTTTGCAGTTACTAGAGCCATTCTTCTGTCCTCTGCCTCTGCCTCTCTGTCTGATTCCAGGTTGGAAAATTCAGCTGCAGGGAAGTTTCTTGGCTCAGACAAGATGAAAAAGGAGAGGGTACAGAGAAAGGGGCCTTCAACGGACAGGTTTATGAAACAACAGCCGTTGTGAAAGGGGGCCGCCTGCAGAGCCCAGAAGAATCATGTTCACTCTGATTCCGGCCGTTGGGGACCACAGACTCCATCATCAATGTTAGGGGGGAAATTCAGATCACCCTGGCCTGACAGACACGATGGGGTGGGAGGGAGCCTTGAAATAAGTTTTATTATATCCAATAGTATATGATTTACTGAAATTATATGGGTTATTAGGAATCTATAACCTTGTCTGATACAAAGGCTAATGTCTCCCCCAAAAGCTAAAGGATTTAAGCTTGAGTCTCTGAAATGTTTGGGGGGGTCCCTATTTTGGAGCTGCAGAAGGAAACTCTTGCAAAAGGGTGTACTTGGGCTTCTAGAGAAGCTGCCCCCAAACTTTGAGCTAGAAGCGCTGTCAATAATGTAAAACAGTTGTAACTTTCAGCAATATGTAAGCGTTCTGTGCAACATCGTTTTACCTTCTGGCATGAATTTCACTGACACGTGTGACTTTACAGTCTTGGGCATCACTGTGCCTAGGCGCCACGGGGAACGTCGTTGGCCTGTGCTTCCGATGGGGGGTGGGTGTTTCTCACAGTGGCAAATGGGAGCTCGTGGGATGGGGGCCCACAGAGTGTGTTTGAGTACAGAAAACCACGGACACTGTCTGGTGGAGACACAGTAGTAAGGACTTTGTGATAGGGAAGTACGGCTTTCCACCAAGGCATACGCATTACATCTAAAAGGATTCAGCATTGGGTAAGTGGAAGGTTTTACTAGAAATAAAGAGGTTGGACCACACATCCCAGTGGGTTCTAAATCCAAGCAGGAGAAAAACCATGATGGAAAACAAAAATGGTGGCAAAGAGAGTGTCTATTTTCCCAGTTCTGAAGACACTTCTGGATTGTGGTGGAACTTGGAGGCTGTCTTGGCCATCCCTTGGTCTGTGCCCCATCGTTGCATAAATGTGAAAAAGTGGGTCCAGCAGGGAGAAGCAACTTGCTCAAAGGCACACCGGTAGTTGTAGACAGAACTGTCACTGAAACCACCTCTCAACCTCTGTTGCTTAGCCTATGAAATGAAGATGGTTTCTTCCTCACTTCTTTCTCGATTAAGGTAAACCAAGGCCCTCTATGTACAAAGGTAGCTCAGCACCTCACTCAACACAGGAAGCCCTTAGCCTAAAGCTCTGCTCTCCCCGCCCTGCCCCCTCCCCGTGTTTCCTCTCATACTTCCGACAGAGTCCTTTGCAGAACCCAGCCTCACAGGGAAGGCCGCTGTTTGCTGCTCCCTCTGCCCTCCAGGGAAGCCACGTATGCTCAGAGATGGGCAGCCTGCATCAGAGGCGGAAGGGGGCGGGGTGTGGGGCCTGTGGGCAGGGATGGGAAAGAAATCTGATGATGCTTAGGAGGCAAGGAGGTCAACCCCTGCCAAAGTCAGGTGTGGCAATAGGCAGTGGGCACCATGCAAGAGGCGGCCCTTTATCAGGGTCGGCAAACTATGGTGCAGCCACACCCGTGTGTGTTGTCCGTGGCGCTCTCGGGCTACAATGGCAGAGGCCAGGAGTATGGCCGCAAAGCCAGCCATTGTTGCCACCTGGCCCTTTACAGAAAAAGTTTGCCAGCCCCTGCTTTAGATTTCAACCAGCCTGAGCTCAAGTCAAGGTCCTGCCCTTTCTACCCAGGTGAACCTGGGCAAGCCCCTTTCATCTCTGAACCTCATGTCCTCAGCAGGCGGCAGGCTGTGGCCCAGGACAAAATCTTCCCCTTCCTGGAAAGGATAATTAGTAAACTCATGTTTCTTTTTTGTTTCTTTGTTTCACTTTCTTTTTTTTTTTTTCCCCAGATACTGGCTGACTAACAAAGTTCACATCAAAAGACCCACCACGGGCCTCTTGATGTACACCCTGGCCACGCGTTTCTGCAACCAGATCTACCTCTATGGCTTCTGGCCCTTTCCGCTAGATCAGAACCAGAACCCCGTCAAGTACCACTATTACGACAGCCTCAAGTACGGCTACACTTCCCAGGCCGGTCCCCATACCATGCCCTTGGAGTTCAAGGCCCTGAAGAGCCTGCACGAGCAGGGGGCTTTGAAACTGACTGTCGGCCAGTGCGACGGGGCCACGTAAGGTGAGCGCCCCGTGGGACTCAGTGGCTCACATTTCCTGCCAGCTACACCACAGGCAGATGGGAGTCGGGGTGGCACAAACTCTAGAACAAGCAGGCTAGTGGTTTTCTTTGTTCAAGTGTAAAACAGTGACCAGAATATATATATCTATACCTGCATATATATATTGACCTGAGTATTTATAACTGTGTGGTGTTCATCTAGCATTGGGCAGATAAGCCACAGGAAGAAGGTGTGGAGAACCCACCTGGATCAGATTGAGACTCAGAGCATCTTTGGGGGCAGAAGGACTTGACAGGAAGAGATGTCAGTCCCATGACTGGATGACACACTGCCTCCCAAGTTGGAGGGGTCTTTGGGCTCACGGATGATTGGAGAACCACTTGTTGGCCGCTGCCCCGAGCCTCTGAGAAATGTGGATTCTGGGTGAGCCAAGACCAGAGGGGACAACTTGACCCAAGTCTAAAATGGTGCTGTTCCCAGGAAGAGGGAGGTTGGAACATTCAGCCCAGCCAAGGAGCACAAGGTCACCAAAAGGAGCAGAGGCCACGTCAGAGCTGAGGACTCGGTTCCGTGAACTTAGAGTTGAACTGCCCACAGGACGAACCACAGTTGACCCACCTGTCCCAGACCAGCCTCCATAGCTCTGGAGAGAAGGCTGGAGAAGACAGTGGACAGGTCCTATTCTGGCTTTGCAAGAACCCCCAAGAACCTGGGACCGAGCAGGCAGATGACACTAAATTGCTAGGGTGTTCCAAATCGTGTTTTCGAAAAATCGCAGCTTCCTACTAAGAGTCAGCACTCCAGCCCCGAATAAGGCAAAAGAGTGTCCCAAATGTGGTGGCTGTTCTTTAAAGCCACTTGAGTTGTCAAGGAGGAAGGGACCCTGGGCTTTCATCCTCAGGGTTAGCCTCCTTCCTGCTCTGTTAGAATGTCACAGGAAGGACTGTGCTCTTCCCTTCTGCCTCCAGGGAAGCCGCCGCAAAAGCTTGAAAGGGCACCGCAAAGATAAATGTCATCCCTTTAAAATATAGGTGATTGCCTTCCCGGGTGCCTCGGGAGCCCCAGAGTGTGAGGCCCCAGAGTGTGGAAGAATGTTAAGCATCGAGCTCCATTTCTCTACAGCCACTGTGTTTGCTTTCTGCATCCTGCACTCCGGTGGGGGGGGGGGGGCGGGGGGTGTCTCTGCAGCCAGACTGCTGTGTCAATGTCACTTTCTTGTCACTTTCCTACCCTGATCGTCACACTTGCCGGCACTTGCCGGCACTGAGCTCCAACACTGAGGTTTTCAGCTCTGTGGGGAGAGGTTGCAATGTCCATCCCCACCTCCTTCTTTTCACAGAGGCAGTGATTTTAGAATTTGGCAAAATCCTTTTCCCCCCTATTAAGATTAAGAGTTAAGACTTTTTTGCAAAACCCAAAGCCAAATGTAGAATCCAAATACTGGACATACTCTCCCCAGGGAAACCTGGGCTTGATGCCGATAACTTAGGGGCTGGAATGACACGTCACATGTAGACAAGCATTAGCCAGCTTGATTTGATAGATTCATTCCCTTGCCTGATAAATAACGTTGTTTTCAAATATATTTGAAAGATAAGTCAAAAAACATTATATTGAAGGTGAAGGGGGTTAAGAACAGGGATCAAGATCCGCTCCCAAGCATATGAGATGACATAATTAATCAATGGCAATTCAAGCAGGACATTTGCTCTAAATTAATGCCTGACGGGAAGCGAGTGGAGACAGTGGAAGGATGCTCAGAACCTATTAACCCTGCATGCAGACGCTCCAGCTCCAGACCGAGATCACGATACGATGTCTCTGTGTTTCTTCCCTTGTTCTTCTTGTTGACGCTTGAAGTCTGAGATTTGGGATTTGCATTAGAAAATTAATATTTAAAAAAGCAGCAGCCCTAACAGACTCTATGGGGACAGAGTGGTTTGGACTTCTCACAAGAAGTGGAAATAATTAGTATCACATTTTACACTTCTCCAGGGCCTTTCTTCTTGAGCCTCTCAGAGACCTTGGAAGACATTTCATTGTTGAAGCTCGCAGTGCCCTGGGGAACAGGCAAAATTGCCAGTGGGGCCTCAGTGGGTTAGCTAAGGCCTTGGGTTCCAGAAGTTTCCAGTGGTGAGTGCAGAGAGGAACTCGATGTCAGGTCTTGGAGTTGGCCCTGCACTCCACATACCTGCCAGTGCCCACCTGCAGGGGAGTAAAGGGGCCAGAGCTCTTTGGAAAACACGGTTTTCCTTCTGTCTCTTCTCGGTCTTGGGTCTTTAAACTGAAATTGATGGAGTGGAAAGGGAAGGAACTCTTAAAACCTGCCTCCGGGTTCTCTCCAGAGAGGGCTGGGGACCCAGGGCAATCCGCACATCACCATTCCCAACCCGCAGGTCCTGTACTGCCAAAACACTTTGGCCCTGTGATGGCGTGAGTTCCAGAGACCTCGGCTTCCCTTCCCCCCTTGCCCTCTCCATCTGGGCACCATGATCAGGAGGCAGCCTGTCCTTTTCTCCTATTTAGAGCTCAATTTGCCCGAGGTTCCACTGTAGCCTCTGACGCAGCCCAGCTAGTCTGGGGCAGCCCCACGGAGTCCCGGCCTGTACCTGGTACCCGGTACCCTGATCTGCTGCCTTGTAATAAGAGTGGCCACAGGCCTCCGGGAGCAGGTGCTCCCTCAGCCAACCTCCTTTTGACCATCAGTCAATCCCCAGTCACCCCATCATCACCCACCCTGAAGCCCCTCAGATCTTCTCCATTTGCCTCAAACCCCCAAATGACCCCTACCGTCAGCCTCCTCCTTCAGTGAAGAGGTGGAATCATCTGAAATGCAGTCTCTCCTCAAAATCTCTTGATCTCTCCCCTCCCCTTTCACTTCCTTCCTCCCACTTCTGGGGAAACGACATTCATCCTCTCACCGGTCCTCAGCCACTCTGCTACCTCTGTCCTCTCTTTCCACCAACGGGCACTCATTCCACCCGTCCTGGCTGCTGTGGCTCGTCCCTTCACCACCAGACCTGGGGGTGGGGGGGGCTTTCTGGTGCTGGCACCGCCTTTCCTCTCGACCCCCTCGTGGCCCCCATGCTCCTGGGACCAGAGACTCAGCTGCCACGTCAAAAGCGCTTTCTCGTCACCAAGGTTTTGCACTTCTTGGCTCAACACTGACGCCTCCTGGACGTTCCCTGTCCCCTTGGTGCCCAGGAAGCCACGTTCTCGTGACTCTTCTCCTTTGCCGATGCCCCTTTGTTGTTTATTTATGTATTTATTTATTTATGTATTTATGATTTATTTATTGACACCCTTACCTTAATCTAAAAAGTAGCTGAGGTAGATCCGACCATGATTTCCCTCTCTCCCTCTTACCCCACACTGAGATCTTCCCCACCTTGGCGTCCTCTCCTCGGCCCCCTTTCGTCACATCCCTGCACACTCATCAGCAACCTCCCGCCTTCCTTCGGAGGCATCCTACACTTCCTGCAGCCTGGCGCCTCCCCTGAGCTCCAGGCTCTATTGCACACGGCTCGTTGGCCATTCACCCCATCTGCTCCGGCAGCGCCAGAAACTCAACATCTCTGAAGCCAAGTGTATCATCTCTGCCTCCCCTTCCTCTACAGTCTCTCCTTTGACTGTTAGAAGACCCATGATCCTCTCAACCACCCAATTCTGAGACCCTAAAGTCATCTTCATGTCTTCTCCATGCATTCCCTTGTTACTCTTGCACTATCCTTGTCTTCTGGTCTCTCAATTTCAGCAGCAGTCTCCTCTCCCAGATTTCCTCTGGGCACACTTTCATGTTCTCCAGTCCATCCTAGACATTCATAGAGTTTTTTTTTTTTATCTCCAGCCATTCACAAACTTTTAAAATAATGTGCAAGTCTTCGTCCTGACATTACAGACCATCCAGTAAAGCCCCATCCTTCCTTTACACCTTGTACCAGTCCATCTAGAGTAGCCATCATTCCTGGAAGGGGTGCCCGGTTTTCCTGTCTCTGTGCCTTTGGTCTTGCTGTTCTCATCCCCTGAAACACTCTCTCCTGGTTCTTTCAAGGCCCATGCAGAAACCACATCTTTCACGAAGCCCCCTCCCGATCTACCAACCACTGGGATCTCTCCCTCCGCTGAACCACCGTAGCACTTTATTTGTACCTTTCTCATGGCACTTACCATATTCTGCCTTGTATTATAGTTATTGTGCACTTGTCTTATGACCGTTCTTAGACTGTAAGCTCGCCAAGGGCAGGGACTGTGTTGTATTCATCCATGTCCATCACAGCACCAGGGGTGGTGCATAGCACACAGCAATTGCTCAATAAATGTTTGTTGGATTAAATCCTCAATGCCTATCAAGGGTTGTATAATTAAGAAAGTCATTTTGTGTCTTATAGTGTCACAGGAACTTCCAAAGAATCATGTGAGTTAGGAAGATGCAGAAATCATTATCCCCATTGTATAAGTCATAAGACTGAGGCAAAAAACACATGAAGCCACATAGCTCACCAAAAGAATTTGCATCCAGGTCTTCTGGTCCCCACTCCAGGGCTTTTTCTTTTCATCCTTGCAGTTGAGTCACTGTAAATTGAAAACTGACCCTAGGCAAGGTCCTGGCTGCCACGGGTCTGGGCATCAACTTCACAGAGTCGGGCAAACCTTACTGTGAAGCCCCGCTCATGAGCCCATCAGCACAGGCAAAATCTCGTTCTTTTTTGGAGAGAACAAAAGCCATTCAGGTTTTACCAGGCCCAGGGTGTGGAGCTGTGGGACCTCAGAAATCATTCCCACTGCTGTTGTCACAAGGTAGAAACCATCCGTCCAGATGGCAAAGAGACTACCAGCTCCAAGGGGCTGCTTTTGATAAATCTCTTCATGCCTAATTAAGGCTCCCCTTCCAGAATGAATGGAACAGGAACAGGAATGAATGATGCCAGTCAGATGGGACTCCAGACATGCATGCTGCCTCATGAATGCCCTTAATAGCATCCCCAATGACACTGACAGTCTGCCCCAGCCTGCCTGTCTCTCACCAGCACTGCCGGATGTCATCATCTTTTCCCATCTTTATCTCCATCCTTTCGTTTTCTCCTCTCCAGGGCTCTTTGCCTTGGCACCCACCAAAATCAGGGTGAACCTTGGAGAACCAAGTTATAGCTCTTCCTGGGGACCGGAGCCCTGGCCTGGGGCAATGTAGTGAAGTGGCAGGAGGGGAGGAGAGAGGGGGGCACTCTATGCCATAGAACAAGGAGCTGTTCTGGTGGTGGGTCATCCATAGCAATGAGAGGTTTCCATGGTTACTGTCTAGAAGCAATGTTTTTGTCACCTTTGGGCTTCATGATGAGGGTAGGAGTTTCGTTTCCATCCTTAGTGGTCCAGGTGGTGGGACCAGTTTCCACATACAGTGCATTGAGCTCTCTAACCCCAGGTCATCCCATGTGTTTAGAATCACCCCAGTTGGCTGTAGCCAAAGCCCAACAGAGCCACCCAGCAAGGACACTGAAGGTCCTTTGTGGCCTCTCTCTGTCTTCCTTGCCACTTCCTCAGCCATCCCACCTCCCCCTAGAACTTGGGGTGGGAAATGGGATTCCCAAGGGGTTCCAAGACGTGTGTCAAGAAAACCCCAAATACTCCAGCCATGACAACATGTTCAAGTATTAAAGAGGCTTCCCTAAAACTGATCTAGCACTAGCTGTCAGCAGTCAGTCCTTGGGGAAGTAATAGAATATTACTGCCTGGCTGACAACCAGGCAGTGGGGAGATGGCCCCGTGGCCCACGTGGACCCTGCAGAGCAGGCCCAGCCAACAAGGACTGCAGACTCCAGGGCAGAACATTGAGGTAAGTCAAGGTGAGGCTGGCGCCACAAAACACCCCTTTGATTTATTTCAAAGCTCCTTCATTTTCTAGAACAAGCCTGTCACGGTAGAGTTGCAGGACAGTGTCTGTGATGGGATGTTGGCTGTTGCAAAGAAGACCACTTTGGGGTGAGCTGCTTTGCTCAAGGAAAGCCAGGATTGAACTTTCCCATCCCCACGGTCAGGGTTGCAGGGAATGTAACTCAATGTATAGTAAGTCCCCTACGTATGAATGAGTTCCATTCTGAGAGCACATTCATAAGTCCACTTTGTTTGTAAGTCCAACAAAGTTAGCCTAGGTACCCAACGAACACAATCGGCTATGTACCACTGCTTTTACGCTTGCTTCCAGACATCCTGAGTTTGAAATAACGGTACCTGTACTACTGTACTCTATACAGTACTGTAAAGTATCGGGTTGGCCAAAAAGTGCCTTCGGTTTTTAAGTAAAAATAAAAGACATATTTTTCATTTTCTCCAAGAACTTTATTGAACAACCTATTCACCCTTTTATTCCACTACTTTCTGCTATTTTTCAGGCAACTTCATAATTCCATCTTCCCAAAACTTTTTGAGCAAAGAATGGTTCCAGGTGCCTTTTACAGTCTTCCAGGGAATTGAAATTTTTTTCCATTAAGAGAATTATGTAAAGACCGAAATACATGGAAATCCGAAGGTGCAATGTCTGTTGAATATGGTGGATGAATCAGAACTTCCCAGCCAAGCTGTAACAGTTTTTGTCTGGTCATCAAAGAAACATGCAGTCTTGCGTTATCCTGATGGAACATTATGTGTTTTCTGTTGACTAATTCTGGACTCTTTTCGTCAAGTGCTGCTTTCAGTTGGTCTAATTGGGAGAAGTACTTGTTGGAATTAATTGTTTGATTTTCCAGAAGGAGCTCATAATAGAGGACTCCCTTCCAATTCCACCATATACACAACATCACCTTCTTTGGATGAAGACCGGCCTTTGGTGTGGTTGGTGGTGGGTAATTTCCTTTGCCCCATGATCTCTTCCATTCCACATTGTTGTACAATATCCACTTTTCATCACCCATCACAATTTGTTTTAAAAATGGAATGTTTTCATTACATTTAAGTAGAGAATCGCATGTGGAAATATGGTCCAGAAGGTTTTTTTCGCTTAATTTATGTGGAACCCAAACATCAAAGCGATGAACATAACCAAGCTGGTGCAAATGCTTTTCAACACTTGATTTGGATATTTTGAGTATGTTGGCTATCTCCCACATGGTATAACATTGATTGTTTTCAATTAGTGTCTCAATCACTATCAACTTCAGCTGGTCTACCCAACCGTGGAGCATCACCCAGCAAGGAGAACTCTCCAGCGTGAAACCTCGAAAGCCACTTTTGACACGACCGTTCGATCAGTCACAGCACCTTCTCCATACGCTACACAAATCTTTTTGTGTGTGTGTGTGTTTTTTGGTTGTGTTTTTACCTTTCTTGAAATAATAAAGAATAGTATGCCAAAAATGTTGCTTTTCTTCCTTCCATCTTCAATATTAAAATGGCTACACAAAAATTCACCAAGTTTGATAAGTCTTTTTTTAAATGCACGCTGATATGACAGCTGTCACATACAATCTAACAAAATCGTTTCGAATGAAGTTAAAGACAACTAAGTGCTATTAGAGCCAGCTGATGGAAAAAAACGAATGAACATATTGGCCAACCCAATACACAAAAGTACAACTACTTGCAGAGGATGCACACACGTGACAATGTACGCCAGACATGTGAACTAACTTACGTAATTGGACATGCTAATGCACATTCGCATCTTTGAAAGTTCGCAACTTGGAGCTTCATATGTCGGGGACTCGCTGTAACAACAACTGTAACTTCTCGTGCTCAGGAGTATCTCTGGGCAAGAGCTCTGGGACGGGTACCAGATGATCCAGAAGCCTGCCATTCAAGAACCCAGGGGACATGGATGAGTCATTCAACACTGGTGCCTTCTCAGCTATAAAATGGAGAAGACGGCTACCTACCTTCTTCCCAGAGTAATTGTGAAAATGCAAATAAAGGATGGGGCAGAGAGAAAAGTCGGGTGGGGGTAAGTGGGAGCCAATGAAATGCATGCAGCCACGAGTTTTAGGATTCTGCTCATGTAATTGCCCTGCTTAAACATATCAGTGGCTTTCCTTCGCCCTTGGAAGAGAATTCGAAGCATCTTACCATGGCTTATGTAGCCTTGAATGCTCCCCTCCCCTCTGGCTCACTACACACTAGCCACACAGGCTTTTTTGCTTCTCCTAGTACTTTCCAGACTCATTCCAGCCTTTGCACATTCTGTCCCCTCTGCCTGGAAAGCTTCTTCTCCAGCTCCTTGCAGGACACACCTACCTCATCTTTCAAGTCTCAAACTGAACGTCACCTCCGGGGGAGTCTGTCGCAAGTCTCTCTCAGCCAATCACTCTCTATTACATACACATTATCCTGCTAGGTGGTCCTTATAAACCATCTAAATTATCTCACTTATTTTGTAGTTCTCAACCCTGAGAAAATTCATAAAAGACCCCCATGTCCAGGCCACAATGGGGGCAAGTTTAATCAATATCTCCAGAAACAAATGAGGGACATAAGTTTAAAAAAAAAAAAAAAAACTCCTTCTAGTGCACGGCCAGGATTGGGAAACACTGACATATTTGCTCCCCTGTCTATTGTTTGCCTGCCCTTCTAGACTGTTCAGTGGGGACTTGTTTTCCATAGCAGTGTCTTGTGCCCTGGGTGGCAGAAGTGGCCACCCTCCACGGTTATGGTTAATGTCTTTTCTTGGGGCACTGGCAACAGACGACAATGTGACCACTTTCCTGGCCCTCTCAGGAGGCACAGACGAGCTCTGAATTCTCACAGTGACACTTTGTCCCCTGTGGCCCCTGCAGGTAGATGACCAGCATTTTACCCCTTTAGCTGAGCTGGTGGGGGGAGTTTTTCCAGTCTCCTTCCACCTACTCAGAGACCTTCATGACTCTTGCCCTATACGGGAGGCTCATCCCCAGCCCCACTTCAAAGACCTTGGCCAGCTCAGGTGCACATTGGAGCCACTGGGGGAGTTTAAAACCCACTGGTACCTGGACCCCACACCCCGGGATTCTGATGTGATTGGTCTGGGGTGTGGCCTGTGCATCTCCAGAAGCTCCCCAGCTGGTGCTGAGGTGCAGCCCCAGCTGGAAAGTGCTGACCCAGATCCAGTTCCTGAACCCCGGCACCTCTTCCACAGCAGCCCAGCTCAGGCCTCTGGTTGGAGGCCATGCTTTCATTTATGGCTTCTGAGGGTTTTCTTCCTTGATTTCAGGTTAGCAGGTTTTATTGTTGCTGCTCCTGTGTCAGTCACGTCCAGGACTCAGGACTGTTGAGTGCCTGATGCAGGAGGAAAGGCTTGGCTGCCATATTGCTTGCTTCTCCTTCCAAAATGCAAGCTCCATGAGGACAGGGGCCCTGTCTGGTGTGTTCCCTGAAGCCTCTCCAGCTGCTGGAACTATGCCTGGCACAGAGAAGGCACTTAGTAAACCCCCATTGCATGAATGAAAGAACAAGCATGAGCTGCACAGGTGTGTGAGTGCTTCGAAGAAAGACTTGTACCTCATTGATCCCCAAAGTTGGGAGGAGTCCCACCTGATGGAAAGAACACCAAGGCATACTAAAGAGCAACAGAAATTGCTCCCACTTCCTCAGCTAGGCCCTACATTCTGGTGATTTCTATCACACTTATCCTTAGCAATAGCCCTCTGTGTTTCATTGCCCCCATTTCACAGATTAGATAACCAAGTTTCTCAGAGGTTAAAAACTTTCTCAAGATGCCAAAACTCATAAGTGGATAGTTTGATGTCAAAGCCAACACAGTTAACACCAGCCCACCCTGCTAGCCCCTCAAGACCACTTAATTCTCTCAACCTTCTACCATGTGGTCATGGAGAGAGAACAGGACTTGCCTTCCTTCCACCCAGACTCCACACAGGCCCCTCATTGACTCTTCCCACCAGGGGAGCTGCTATAGACCCAGAGCATACCTGTGCAGCAATGTCGATTGTTAAACTACTTCCTTGCCAATTGGTCAAGAGCTACAGACCCCAGCCCCCAGTACCCCGTGATCCAGCACTGTGGCCAGAGTCCACTCTGATTGGTCAGGGCCCCTCTGAATTGTTGAATATTTCGCATATCACCCCTGCTCCCACACACTCCAGGCAGGAGGGCTGCTTGGGCATTTTGGACCACTGTGCAAGACACCAGAGCCTCATCACATTGGTGTTTTTGTGGAAGCAAAGCCTAGAGAAGTGGCTGCCTTTTCTCCCTCTTGTTTTCCATGGGTACATCCCTTAACCCAGAGAACATGATCTGTGTGGCCCTGTGAGTACAGATTGCAAATTCAATTCTAGAAACGTGGGGAGGCACACGGAGAAGGAGAGGCATCTTAGGACAGTCAGGCAAGACCAGTGATGGGAAACAACTATTTTGAATAGTACCTGTGAGGGCTGGCAGGCAGAAGGGTGATGGGGCACGGAGCGGGTTGCAGAGGACCAGAAAAGAACAGATAATGTTTATTGAGCTCTAACTAAATGCTTTACATGGACTAAGGCATTTAAACCTCACGGCCACCCCTTTCATGTGGATGCTATTAATATTCCCACTTCGCAGAGGAGAAAACTGAGGCAAAGAAGCTGGTTAACTTGCTCAAGATCAAAAAGCTAGGAAGTGGTTGAGCTGGGATTTGAACCCAAGTCCTCAGGTTCCAAAGGGGTTCAGGAAGCCCCTAAGCTTCACTTTGATCAGCATCCCTTGATGCCCTGGGGTCTGCATTAGCCTTGCTGGTGAGTGATGCAGCTGGTTCCCACAGGTGCTGTTCCCACACCAGTTGCAGCCGCTAGCCCCTCCACACCCCAAGCTGTCACCCCCAGGCCCACCCAGTGGAAGCTCTCATTAGTGCAGTGACAGTGACAGGCACTGGCTGCACAGCCTTGGGCCCTGTGGATGCAGCTGCTGCCTTTTGAACTTGGCAGGGAAGCTGGAACTAGACATTCCCACCTGCACATGCTGGGTCGCTTGGCCTGGTGTCTGGGAATGAGATGGGGGCAGCCAAACCATGGGCTGCTAGAAAAATGTGGAATCACCTTCTGGCAGAGGCCAGGCTGGAAACGAGAAGTAAAACCAATGAAACAGGACAGAAAGGCATGAATGATGAGCAAGAAGACCACAGATACAGGATGGGAAATGTCCTGGTGCTTCCCTGTGGCCTCTGCAAGATGCCACCAGCTATCCTAGTCAGGACTTTTGCTCCAACAGCATGCCTCAAAATTAGGTGTTCATACCAGACTGGGTTACAGCAGAGAGGTGGCCTCCAGCCCTCTGCAGCATTGGGAAACTTGGGGACCTCAGACAACCCAGGCCTAACCTCTCCTCTACAGCATTCTGCCTGCAGCGTGGGCTGGGTCCAGCTGCCTCACCTCTTGTCTCTGTTTCCTCATCAGTAAACTGAGAAAAGACACCTCCTGGCTCAGATGCTCTTGGAATTGAACCTGATGAGACACCTTGAGTCCTTCACCCACAGAAGGCAGCTGATAAATGCAGGGCAACTCACTGCCTTCTTTTCCAGCCTCTCTCCCAGGCTCAAGGGGCAAGGACTAGTGTGTGGAGAGTTCTCAGCTCCCACCTGGCTCCGCTCACCTCCTTGGTTGTCTTTGCAGCAAGTAGGAGGGCCTGACAGGCAGTAGGTGCCCAATAATGAAGGAATGCCTGTTGAATGAATGAATGTCCTGGTGCTTCCCTGTTTCCTGAAAACATTTCTCTCTGGTTACTCACCAGATGGGCTGCCCAGACCTCGGTTTCCGTACCCGAACAGAATAGGTAGGTTTCTCCACCTCCCTCTACCAGAGAGCTGCAGGAGTGTTCATAGTAATGGAACAGACAGCTGAGGGTTTTGAATGCCAGACGGCACCCCTAGTTTAGTGTTGGCACCCCCTCAATTCCCTCCCTATTGCACTCCAGAAGAGGCACCTTTTTCCAAATGGCTTGGTATCCCTGCAACACCCTGAGTCAAGTAGTCTTAGAATTGTCCATTTGTTGAGTGTCTAGCATGTGTCAGCCACTGCCTTGGGACCTTTGACTAGATAATCTCCCTCCTCCATCAGCGCCGTAAGGTCAGGATTATTTATCCCCATTTTACAGATGGGCGGCCAAGGCCCATGGCTTATCAGATGGCTAGTAAGTGGTCAAGCTAGGGTTTAACCCAGGTTCAGAATTCCTTCTATGAATCTCTACCTCTCTATCTGCACAGCAATTGAGGCCCATGCATTCATTCACTCACTCATTCATTCATCTCTATATCCATTCCTTTAAGAAACATCAGGGCATTCCCACCGGGTGTCATGACACATGAACACTCTGTCCATGGTCTTGAGGGACTCATAGCCCAGGGGTGGGAGTGGAGAAGGGAGGGTGGAGATATGGTACAGCACTGTAAGGGTTAATGTAGAGGAATGAGCAGATTGCTGCTGAGAGAGAGAGAGAGAGAGAACAGAAAGAAAGGAGCAAAGAACTCTGCTTGTAGGAAGGTTCACCAGGGAGGACATTAGGGGACATGCTTCACAGAGGAGGGGGCATTTGAATTCCTGCAGTAAATGAGTGTTCCCCTTGCTGTTAGTTCTCTAATTCACGCACTACAGATTCTTCCTCTTCAACTTACCATTCTTTATGACGACCTCTACTACTGAGGGGAAGCAGAACTTGGAAACAAGCCCTAGGGACTTAGTTCACGCACCTATGAAGACAGCTCCCCTTTCCTCTACACACACAGGGACCACAAGGGGAGAGGGAGGGATGGGACACTCTGGCCCTTATCCTCCCATACTCCCAAAGCGTGGTGACCGTCCAGCTCTGGGACAGCTCTGGGGTGTAGTCCACATGTAAGTACACAACCCTCAACTAACGAGCCACTCAACAGATGGCACCAACAAGAACAGGTAAGGAGAAGGCTCCCAGTGTGCCTAACCATGTCATCTTCCAGTCATTCATTCAATGTCATGGACACACTGAGAGGCAGCAAGGAACTAGCCCTGTTCCAGGCGTTGTGGGAGACATAATCCCTGCCCCTGTAGGTTCAAGTCTAATGGAACATTATGTACAACCAAGGCAGAGCAAAATAAAAGGGAACCACCTATCCAAGCTGGGGGGATTCAGAACAGGTTTCACAGAGGAGATGATAGATGAGCTGGGCCTTGAATGCGTGGAATTTTGATAGATGGATAGACTCTCGACTACCCTCTCTGGGAAGTTTCCCCTCCTTGGTGACAGCAAAGGACAGGGGACAGCTCAAGCAGCTGGCTGCCACACTGCTGCCAATTTCCGCCAATTCACAAAAGCCACCAAAGGAATCAGCCCTGCCATCACCAGTCCCGCCACCCCTCTAGGTCTTGACGCTGCCCCAGGGGAGGCCACTTGGATTCATGAGAACGTTGATTTGTGGATAATGGTCTCTGCCGTGCCAGGGGGAGGAAGGACAGGCAGGTGCCCACTCAGTAGGCAGCTGTTGTCCACTGTGTCAGCTTGTTTCTTCCAATCCAAGCCCACCCCTCATGGCTTCATCTTCTTCCCACTGTGCCTTCCCCCAAGGTGTGGCTAACAAGACCTCGGTGTTCCATTTCTAATTACAGTTTCCGTGGTTGGTTTGCAGCTCTTCTCACTGTAATACCAGTCACCTGTCCAGTCCCTGAGGAAATGCTACAGCGTTTCCCAGGATGGCTGTTACCTCCATTGGCCACTGAAGCCCATATCCTCTCTCTCCTGGTCTTTCTCATGGAGGATAGTATTCTCTTGCTTCTCACCAGTGGGAGTCAAGTGGATAGAAAGGAGGAGCTAAGGATGAAAGTAGTGGCAGCTCCATAGATCTCTGAGCTGGCCAAGCAGGACTGTGCTCTTTTTCTTGCAGGAGACCCTCTAACCATAGCAACTGGGCTGGGTGCGGGCTGCTGAGGGTGCTCCTGGCTGCATTCTTGGCTCCACCCGATCAACATAAGCTGTGCTCTTGGACCTCCTCACCGTGGCCACGCACTGTGGTTCCCTCCTCCTAATCTCTTCACTTTACCCCAGTCCCTACTGTAGGGGATCTGCTCTCTTGATTTACTTAACACTTTTAATTCTACCAAATGCAACAGGCAGAATATGTCCACATATATATAAGGACAACCTTATGTCTTTACAAACACCCTAAATAGTTCCTCAAGAAATATATTATCAACATGGTCATTACTTATCCTAATATATGTGTGTCCTCCAAAACAACAGATTATCTAACCAAATCTACCAAATGGTAGAAAAAGTTGGAGTTAGAGGTAGCCAGACACCTTAATGCATCTCTTGTACTCTGGCATGAGAATTCAAAATTATACATGAAAGATGCCCAACCCAGCAACCACAAGTTCCTCTGACTATGTCCAAGATGAGAGGGCTCTGAGTCTGCTCCCTCTCATGTCCTGAGCCACTGGCATCACTATGCCCTATCTTCTGATGTAGCATCTCCATTTGCCCGCTCCTTGTGGCCTTGACTAGCCATGTCCTCCCTAGCTCATGTTCATTCATTACTGCTGTCTTCCATCTGGCCCAGCACACTGAGTGGAGCCCAGAGCGACTGATCCCTGGCTCATTTCAGAGTCTCTTCAAAGAAATCTCCCCTTGGGTGGCCCAGGTGGGCAAAGACAGGAATTTCTTGGACCTCACCCCTTAGGTATTCCACCCCCATCCAGTCAGCTGTGAACATTGGAGGGAACTGCACTCAAGCCCCAGAGGAAAGTGGAAGCTCAGATTGGAGGAGCCATCTGGACAATTCAAAATATTGAAATTGCCTCTCTCAACCCCAGTCTGGTGTGGACAGTCATGAACATATCATGGAAGAGACACATCTCTGTTACTTGATGAAGTCTCTTTTCATATTTGCTCCTTTATCTGGATTGATTTTGTTGTGGAAAATAAGATAACAAACTCAGAGTTTAAAATAAGGTTCTGTCTTAGGGAACCCTCCTACACTGTTGGTGGGAATGTAAGTTGGTGTAGCCACTGTGGAAAGCAGTATGGAAGTTCCTCAGAAAAATAAAAATAGAATTTCCACATGATCCAGCAATCCCAGTCCTGGGCCTATATACAGACAAAACTATAATTCAAAAAGATACATGTGCCCCTATGTTCATAGCAGCACTATTCACAATAGCTAAGACATGGAAACAACCTAAATGGATAAAGAAGATTTGGTATATATATACAATGAAATACTACTCAGTCATTCAAAAAAAGAATGAAATAATGCCATTTGCAGCAACGTAATGCAACTAGAGATTATCATACTAAGTGAAGTAAGTCAGAAAGAGAAGGACAAATACAATATGACATCAGTTATATGTGGAGTCTAAACTATGACACAAATGAACCTATCTGTGAAACAGAAACAGAATCATGAACATAGAGAACAGACTGGTGGTTGCAAAGGGGGAGGGGGTTGGAGGAGGGATGGAGTGGGAGGTTGGTGTTAGTAGATGTAAGCTTTTATATCTAGAATGGAAAAACAACAAGGTCCTACTGTATAGCACAGACAACTATATTCAATGTCCTATGATAAACCATAATGGAAAAGAATATTAAAAAAAACAATGTATAACTGAATCACTTTGCTGTACAGCAGTAATTAACACAACACTGTAAATCAACTGTACTTCAATTTTTTTAAAAAAATAAGGCTTTGTCTTTACTGAAAAGCTGCATGGAAGAAGAGGGTGAAGAGAATTCTCACAAGTAGAAGCAGACTGACAACTGCACCTCCACTGCTGAATGCATCAAAATTACAGGCTTTCTGTTATACCAAGGTGCCACCTGAGATCCTCTCTGAGAAGTGCCTTGTGGTCTGCATGGGAGGAAGGGCTCATGCTTTCCCTCAGAGAATAGGAAGACAAACTTATAATTTAACCAACTTTGAAAGGGCTATTTGAATGGGGTGCAGACGACATTTATTTTAAAAGGGTCAGGAGGTTTGTCTAATAAAACATTAAAGAGATATCATTTCGTTGCAGTTATAGGTTTCTTCCTCCCACCATAGGTTACATGGGTGCACCTCTATCTATTATGGGGTAAATCTCTTTATTTCAATCACCTCTTCTCCACCTACAGTCTCATGTACATCAGTATTAGGAAGCTTATTTTTCCATTCAGGTTACATTTTTCTTTGTTCAATTTATTCTGCTTGAGATCATTCTGCTGTCAAGAATTCCTTGTCCAGTGGCAGGGAAAGATAAGCAATTAAAATTTCACTTCTTACCCAGATACCTATGACTTCCTATCCTCTCTTCCTCAAGCTCTCCTGGTTAAACCTGAGCCAAGTTTTCCCAATTCTCAATGCCAATTGTTACAATTCTAGCCCTCAGTGTCATCTTTCAGATTTGCAAATGTTCCTCTTTTTATTAGGAAAACATAAGACCATTCATTCTCACCATTCTTTCTGTATTTTTAAAACTCAGATATGTTAGTAAGATTCAGCCAGGAAAACAGAAACCTCCCTAGGTATTTTGAACAGGAAGGGATTTAGTGCAGGGAATTAGAGGTTTACAATACTATTGGATAAACTGAGAAGATAAAGTCAGGGAAAGTCAAAACTAACTTTCAGGAAATGAGAAAGTACAGAGACCCCCCCCCCAAAAAAAAACTGCCACTAGTGATCTATGCTGCCCATTGCCCTAAAGTGGGTCAACTTTGGGGGGCATTCCCAGAAGCCACTGGCAAAAGCTCATGTCTACTGTTTTCTGAAGTTCATGTAACTGTCCAAAAATTTGCAGGTGCAATAGCGACTTCTGTTTTTAATTTCTGTTTCTAAATCACACCTGGATGCCTCCCATTCTGAATCTAAATTAGAATCCTGCTGATAAGGGATGCTGGGAAGTGTAGTTCTCAGAATTCCAACCCCACAAATATAGCAGAGACTTTATAAGGGAGTAGGGATGAATGTTAGTTTCCCACATCTAATACACCAAGTGTCCACATTTCTCCAAGCACTATGTTAGTGGAGATAGATATAGATATATATTCCACATTTCCACATGAATAAATGGAGATCAGACTTGTTAGGTAATTTGTCCAAGGACGTAACAACCAACAAGTGACAACTGATCTCACTTCTGAGCCCATGCTCTTTCTACAACATTCTCCTGTCTCATATAATATTTAGGACACAAACTTTCATAACTTATACAGTCCTTCCTGCAGTGCGTCTTCAGAAACTTGCCAGGAACAAATTTCTCCCACTCCAGGGGCAGCCAGTATGGGTGTCTTATTTCATAGCATTTCCATGCAGCTTTGTCTCCCCCTCTCCAGTGGTATTCTGCCTCAGATGGTCCTGATGCTGGCTGTCCATGTCTCCTCTACCAACTTCAACTGATCCCTAGTTATCTGGGGTTTGTCCACTTTTAACTTGATGTTGTTAATTTCCAAGCTAGTACATGGAGGAGTCCCAGCCACCTTCCACTCCAGCTTCCAAGGTGCCTCTTCAGAAGGTCTGTGATGACCTCTGAAAGTCTGCTAGTCTCCAGTCCAATCTTTCAGGAAATACTACAGTTTCCCAGGATTGCTGTCAACTGCATAGGCCATTCATGTGCAACTCAGCTTTTTCCTGATCCTTTCCAGGGATAGTGGAAGTCTCCTGCCACCCTCTAATGGGAGTCACAATAGACAGAGAAGAGGAGTTGAGGAGGAAAGCAGTGGGAGCTCCTCAAATTGCTCAGCTGGGCTAGCAGGAGCCTATACTTTTTCTTCTGACCTAGGGACAAAAGGACTTTTCTTGGCTATGAGGAGCAGGATCGAAGCACCTAATGATGTCATCAGTCAGGATCCCACTAATGTGACCATAATCTCCAGTTTCCCATCCTGAACAAGGGCATCATTCTTACCCTCTCCGTGGACATGAAGGATGTACAGTCTTAAATGTGAGCCTCCCACTTACAAGAGGAAGAAATGAATGGCAGGAATAAATGCAGCATGGTGTGCTGCACAGAGTGGTGTGCCTCACAATTTGCTTTCTCAGTTAAAAAGAAAGGGGGAAGGACTTCCCTGGTGGCGCAGTGGTTGAGAGTCTGCCTGCCGATGCAGGGGACACGAGTTCGTGCCCCGGTCCGGGAAGATCCCACATGCCGCGGAGCGGCTGGGCCCGTGAGCCATGGCCACTGAGCCAGCGTGTCTGGAGCCTGTGCTCCACAGCAGGAGAGGCCACAACAGTGAGAGGCTCTCGTTCCACAAAAAAAAAAGAAAGAAAAAAGAAATGGGGAAAAACTAACAGGAGGCTCTCCCCTGAATCATATCTGGAGGTGGGGGTAGAGGACAGAAGAGAAGCCCATTCTACAAACTAGTGCCTTTTCAAAAATATTTAAGGTGGGCTTCCCTGGTGGTGCAGTGGTTGAGAATCCGCCTGCCGATGCAGGAGACACGGGTTCGTGCTCCGGTATGGGAAGATCCCACATGCCGCGGAGCGGCTGGGCCCGTGAGCCACGGCTGCTGAGCCTGCGCATCCGGAGCCTGTGCTCCGCAATGGGAGAGGCCACAACAGTGAGAGGCCCGCGTACCGCAAAAAAAAAAAAAAAAAAAAAAAAAATATTTAAGGTAATAAATTGACAGGACAGTCATCAAGACTGATGAAAAGATGTTGGAGGAAGCAAGGTGAAATCGAGGCACCAGCTCCACTCCTGCCTATACCAGATGGTAACTCTGAACTCAGCCTATTGAAAAGGGCATGCACAATGAGGGGGGTCTAGCATTTTTCTAGAACTGGGGCACAAAGAGGAGCTCTGCCTGCTTATGACTCAGGCGTTGTCCTTGCCAATCCTGAGAGAGAATCTAAAGAACAATGTGACTTCCATTATGGAACTACAGTGAGGTTTCCCCGGGAACCATTAAGTCATAGGCTAGATTCAAACCGAACTTTTCCTTAGCATGTGCTAAAGGCAGAAAGCTGGCCTGGATGGTGCAGAGGACATTGTTCTAGCTCCGTAATTCTAGCCCCTGGTTCCTAGGTGTGGCATCAGGTGACTGCCATCAGAGCTCAACTCAGAGGGCCTTAGCTCTACACCAGGGAACTGGAAGATGTCAAATGATCGCATGTAAAAGCAGTGTTGATTAACTGAGTCCAAATAATCTTCTAAACACTATACCAGGGTTCAGAAGCTAAACCCCAAGCACAAAGCATTTGTTTGTCCTCCCTTTGGAAAGCACAAACAATGACTCGTTTCTACTGGAGACAAAATAAAGCCTGTGAGAGCTCAGTCCAGGCTGTAACTTCAACATGGTGTCCCTGTGTCTCACATACACCACCCACTCCCCAAAGTCTCCCTTCATTCCACCATATTCTCTGAGAAAAAAAGAGCCAGCTAAATTACAATGTGTTTCTGGAAATCAGGTCTTTTATGACTCCCTATAAAGAGAACAACGTGGGCTCTCATCAAGCTTCAAATAAACCATTAAATAAACTCTTAAAACATTAAGAGACCCTCTGCCTCTTCTACATTGAAAACGTTTATGATAAAGCCACACTGTGCTGTTGTTTCCCATTCTGAAGGTTTATGGTACCATTCAGAGCACAGCGTTTTAGGTCTTGAGGGCATATTGGGTAGATGAATATGTGATCTGGTTGATGAGAAAGGAAACACCCTTTTCCACATACATTGGCCCTACTCTACCAAGCTTCCTTGAATTAACCATGGTCTGTCATCTGCAAAAATGCTCCAAAATTAAGAAATCTACTTATTACCCTTGCTAAAGAGGAGGAAGACAGAGTGAGTAAAAATGCTCATTTTCTCTTCCTGAATGGCAGTCGGACAGAGCTGTCCCAAGTTCCAATAAAAACAGTTGGAAGTAAGACGTATACACAACTCAAGGCGTGGGCGTCCTATTAGAAAGGGGGTTTTCTAAAAATTGTGAGAACGTGTCTTCTGCATTAAGATGGGGGTTTAAAGCATCCATCCACCTCTACTTCCTTCAGAAACCCTATTAAAATATTTAAAAAGGAATACAAATTCTCTGGCACATAAAGAATGGGAGAGAAAATGAGAAATTGGGAAGATGAAAGACAGATGGGTGAATGGCTTGGCTATGCTCTAAGCTGGCAGCAGGGAAGGTGGCGCCAGGTGCCCATGAATTTGGGTATGAAGATGAGGCTAAAAACAGGAAAACTGGTTAAAAGACTTTAAAGAAGTGATTAGACCCTCCGATTTCCTCTCCCCTCTAAGAAACTGGGTGATGGCTCCTCCCACACCTAAATTGAAGCAGATGAAACCAAAGAATATGTACAGAACAGAGGAACTGAATGACACTATGCACACTCAGTGCTGAGACTCCCCTCACCACCCATTCCGCCTCCTTCCCTCTTCCAGAGATTGGCTACTAGGCCTCACTCTCTAGGTAAGAGAGTAGAAGAGACTTCTTCTGGAATATGACCAACTCAAGAGAAAAAAACAAAGATACTGACACCTGAGGCCAGCCAGATCCCTGTACACTGAAGCTCACGATCAAAAAGCCTGTGGCAAAGGCAGCAATGGCCAAGAAGCATTCCATCTGCCCTCCACGCTACCCACCCCACTTTCGGTTGGGGGTTAACCGTAACTAGATCTGGCCAGTTGACTACAGGCAGGCGTGGCATGGTACTTCTGGAATAAAACATAAGAACCAGGATACAGCCATCTGGCTCTCTGTTTCCCTATGAGGTGCACAAAGAGACTGCAGGATCGAGATGAAACAACTCCAGAATGAGGGAACCTCCATCAGCCTGGGTCCCTGAGTGTGGAATAGAGTTCAATAGCAACCTTCACTGCTTATGTTATGTGCAAAATTAACCTTTATTGTGTTAGGCCACTGAAAACTGGAGATTGCTTCAAAACACAAGTCTAGTCTCTCCTGACTAACACAAAGACACACACACACACACACACACACACACACACACACACGGTTTTCAAACACCATTTAGGTATACAATGGTAAAATGTGGGCACTCAAGGATTATCAGACATCTGGTCTGTCACCCTTCCAATTGTATCTCTTGGTCAAAGTCCCTCTTAAGGAATCTCTAGGACAAATCTCCTTTGACACATGGGAGATTCACCACACTGCCACCCAGCAGCCCTGATTCTCCCAGCTCTGGTACCTTAACTTCTAACTCATATATATATCAGGTCACAGTCCACAGTGTCCTCCAATTCCAGGGAATAATAACTTTCCAGGTGGTCCTCCAGATGGCTACTCTCCCCTACAGAGTGTGGACTGGGATATGGGGTGGGTCGCATCACATACCAACAATTCTTCCCCCAGATATCCTCTCTTTTCAGTTTCCAGTTTTGATTCCTTTATACCCTTGAGATGCGTGATGGACTGAGGGTCAGGACACTGGTTTAAGTCACTCCCTTTGTAAGCCCTGCTTAGATGTCTAGCTCCTGGTTTTGGAATATGAAGGTGCTTGGCTGCTTTTGTTTTGTTCTTGGCCTTTGGCATCTCAGCTAAAGGAGACAGAAAGTCCTGTTTTAACATGCTGTGACAGGTAATGGTTCAGGCAGCTTACTTGAAAGCCCATCCTACAGGGTCAGATGATGTCAGAGACCTAGATTTGTAGAGCTCCCTCTCTAAGGACCCAGAAAATAGACATCTGGTAACTCGAGCACCGTGATTATGGCTGATTGAAACTTCAAGAACTGTAAGAAGATGTGGGCCACACTATAGCAATCTGAAACAAGATGAAATTCCATTATCTGCCTCTTGCTTCTGGCTTACAATCTCCCTGAAATCAGAATTTCAGATTAGGTGCATCTGTGTTACCATGACATCAAATTGTTTGTTGCTAGAACAGTACCTTAGCCAGGAAGTAAAACTTCATAGCAATGGGCCAATGGAAATAGGAGTTTGTACAGAGGCTCTCCTGGTGTTAGAGAATGATTTGGAAGCTGAAGTGCCCTTCTTCAGTCACTAAGAGGTTTCCAAATGGTGCCCATGCTTCTGAAGGTCAATTGTTGAACAAACTGAATCACAGTTCCAAAATGTTACTGCTGGAGGGGACCTTGGAGACATTTGAGGCTGAATCCAATAAGTGGTAAACACACTCTCTCTCAGATCCTGGGCTCATGGCAAACATCTAATTCATCTCACCACGCCGCCCACAAAGCCCAGCTTCAGCCAGTACCCATCAATGCAAGATGGCATGAAAGATGAAATCTATTGGCCAGTTCTACCTGATTCCCTTATTGTACAGGTGAGGAACGTTGTCCTATCACTTGCTCAAGGTCAAAAGCAGGGAAAAGACCAGACTTCCCTGTTCCATGCTCTTTCAACCACTCCAGACTGAATAAATGGGAAAACGAGCATTTCTCTCTTACCTACCTTTGGTCCATTCTTCCCATCAAGTCCCTCCAAACACTCAAGGCTTACTCTAGTTGTAGATATGATTCAGATTCCATACTCACCAGTCTCATCTGAGCAACAGTACTTCTGCTTTTCCATTCTGGGATTCCCCCCAAGAAGCGTCAAATTAAGATCAAATGCTTTTGAATGGGCCAGAACCACTTAATTCATTATTTCTAGAGCCTCCCGACCTTAATAAAAAGTCAGTGTTACGCTTTCAAGTTAAAAGGCCTAATATATTCCTGGAAAAGTAAAAATGGAATACTTCCAAGTCCCATTTTATAGATGCACTAAGCTCTTGGATGTGATTGCATTTGATGTCTTGAGTCTAGAAGGGACAAAAGAACACCAAAATCATCCCTTCTGACTATCAGCGTCTCTCTGAATCTTTTCCGGATGAACTTGCCTACCTCCGTCCAGAATGCAAAGTGGTTGTAGGTTAGAGGTGAACCAGAAATGCAGACGTAGAGAAATAGTGCATTCTATTCTTGGACTGCACATGACCACTCCATATGGGGGTAGGGCGGGGGCAAGCCCAAACATATGGTGCTCCATCTGTAAGATGGGGCTGGCTGGGTCCCATGAATGGCTTTTAATACAAGTAGATTCAGCCTGACTTGGTCTGCCTCCAAAGGAGGCAGAAAAGCCAGTGCTTCAAATATTTTGTAAAACCATTGAAATTAACGGCACAAAACAAGTCTCATTTGTATTCTGCCTAATTTAAAAGATGTCTGCTTGGTGTAAAGTAATGAATTATTATGGGGGTGTTTGGACTGAGTGTTCAACATTCTCCTTTAAGGAACAAAACGTCTTTTTGTTCCTTCTTTCAAGCCATTCTCTGTTAAGTTATTTTGTACCATTTCCCCTCAGGAAATCCACTAAGCATTTTGGCTTCTGTAATGAGCTGCATTTCATAAAGTCCACAGCACTGGACACAGATGATCCTACTTCAACTTCCCAAGACCAGGTTGGGAGGGAGAATTCAAGAAGGTGCTCTTTCAAAAGCTGCCTAATGGAGCCATCTTGTTCATGCCCTCCCGGTAAATCTCCAAGGACCACTTGTCATTAGCATCAATAGCATACCCAGTGAGCAGGAGACCTTGCCCTTCCTGAATGCAACAGGTGAGAACTTGGAGTTCATCCTTGAATGACTGCACTGGGCTTCCATGCCTCATATTCCACTGGAATATCTCCATGGGCTCATGTGCAGCCTCAGCACTGCTCAGTCAATGAGCTAGGCATCCACTCTCAGGATAATGATGATAAAGGGAATGATACACTGAGATCCTGCTCTGTGCCAGGCATCATGCTACACATTACATGTGAAGTATCTGATTCCATTCTTACAATAACTTCATAAGATAGTCTCTGTCCTCCACACTTTTCAGATGAAGAGGCTGAAGTTTAAAAAGTTACCAAGGTCAGGGACTTCCCTGTGTAAGTCTCCGTGCTCCCAATGCAGGGGGCCCGGCATTCAATCCCTGGTCGGGGAACTAGATCCCGCATGCATGTCGCAACTAAGAGTTCATGTGCTGCAACTAAGAAGTCTGTGTGCCGCAACTGAAGATCCCACATGCCACAGCTAAGACCTGGCGCAGCCAAAATAACTAAATAATAAATAAATTTTTTTTTTAAAAAAGGTGCCAAGGTCAAAGAGATAGTGACTGGCAGACCAAGAACACCAGTATTCCTGCCCCAAAGGCTATGCTGAGATTGAACAGCAAAAGGTGGTGCAGCTGTCCCTATGAACACCCACTTAAGCTGTTACATCTCTCCATAGGACAGCCCACCCTCTTTAAAGTACTAGTTAACTCAAACTAGGACTGACAAGAAAAGCCGTCACGCTCTAGTCATGACCCTCAGTCAAGCAGTGTAGGGCAGAAACCTGCACAAAACCTCAATGGCATCATTCCCACATGGATGGGACTGGTTTCCTCAGTACCGTATTATATGACTCAGATCAAGACCCCCCTGATCCAGGCAAAAGTTCACCAAAAACCCCACATTGCCCAACTTTCCCTTTGAAGGGAAGACTGATTTACGGTCCGTTCTTGGCTGTCATGGTCACGTGCTTTTCAAATCTATTTCAGCAACATAGACCTTACCTCCCTCAAATGAAACTGACAAACAGAACCCCTCCATCTTAAGAGGGAGTAGGTGACTCCTAGCTTTCTTCTCCTCCAAAGGACAAACCCTGAAGATTCTAAGGAATTTAAAGGTTCCAAACATCACCATTGGAAATCCAGGGTTTTAGACCCATTTTCCTCCTTCTACCCGTAAGGATCCTGGAAGACCTGGAGTCAGGGACACATTCCCCAGTTTCTTGCTAGGAAACACAGTTACTGTGGAAAGCTACCGGGCTTACGGTTAACAAGAGCCATTTTCATAATTGCACACATTAAGCTAACTATACCACCTAGGTGATCACAGAAGGTACAGTTCGAGGGAACTCAAGCTTGAATCATTTCCAGGAGAGAGTGTTAATAGAACCCTTTGGTCAGAAGCAGCTTTTCTTTTGCAGGAGGCACGCGGCACGTGCAAGGCGATCGTGCCTTGTTTATTGCTTGGTTTGAAGGAGGGCATTGCATCTGTTTGTTATGTGTCTTTTGGTGCTTTCAAGATGGGGGTGAAAGGAATAAGGAAATTAAAAGGAGATGGTTTTAGCTCTTCAGTAACCATTCTAAAAGAATTTATCCTAAAAGAGTAAAATATGGATTTCTTGTAAAAATGGATCAGGGAATTTCTTTGCTGGAAAGTCAGACGTTCTTTTCTTTTCTTTCTTTTCTTTTTTTTTTTTGTGGTCCCTTCTCTTCTCTGTCTTCATTTCAACACCCAGCATGAGGCTTAGCACAATTTATTTCAGGTTCCCCTATCACAGAGCACACCCATCGGAGTTCTTCATCGAGAAGCTATTTGTCAGCAGCTGACCCAGCAAGTGGCAATGTCGGCAAGTTTCATGGGCATGGTTGTATTATAAAAGTTAACAAGTAGTGTGAGGAGATGCTGAGCTGAGCTGAGCTGGAGCTTGGTCCCAGGAAGAGGGCCTGGCTGCACAGCTCAGAGCCATCTCTTGCTTCTAAAAGAAAATTGCCTACTGAGCCCAGGTCCTGGAAAATTGATGATATGCTGAGTCACTGGCCCCCTGCCTCACCACCTTCCTGGGACAAAGAAGCTAACCAGCCATCCGCACCCTCCCCCCCTCCACGTGCCTCTCCCTTATCCCCACTCTGCCCCTGAGCATACAAGCCTGTGTCCTCTACTCCCTAATTCAAGACCGCCCCTCCCTCCTTCTCCAACATCGAATCTGTAAATAAGCCCAGCGTTCTGCCCCCTGAAGAAAGGGCCTTTCAGTCTTGAAACATGTGTTGCAGACACGAATCGCATTCCTCAGTTCGGTGCGCAAGTAATAAAACTTGCCTCATCTTTCTATAATTAAAGTTTATTTCTATTTTGAGCCATCACTCCACGGGGCTGGGGGAAACTCTAACTCAATCAATTCAGAATTTCCTCACCTCCCTGTGACTATGCCTAAATCCTGGGGACTTATTTGGTGCACAGCATGGGGGCAGGGGTGCCATCTGGTCCTTGGTGTCAACTTATCAACCCAGGCATCCACCAGCACCCCCTTCATTCCTCTCTTCCATGCGCTTCAGGCCAGCCCTCCACTGTCTCTATGCCTGTCAGAGGGTCCAGGACTGATTCTGTTCCTCTGGGCCTCAGGGTAGGGCTGGTGGGGCTGAGGATGGTCACCCAGCTTCCGGGTTCTACCCTTGATGTCTCCATAATCATGCTCACTGCCTGGGGATCTCACCTTCCCTGAAGCACAGTCACGTGTGGGACTCTGTTGGATTTGTTGAGTTTGACATAACTTCTTGCTGCTGTGGCTGCAAGATAATCACGGTGGAGTAGGGGAGGCAAAGACAGGAATAATCAAGGGACAAAAACAGTCAACGTCTTTTAGAAATATGTCACCACCCTCCAGGTGGCCACACAGGAACAGCCCAGGTGTGGTCTGTTTGTCACCTTTTGTAGAAGGTGATACAAGAGAGGATTGGAAAGGGACTTCCCTGGTGGTCCAGTAGTTAAGAATGCACCTTCCAATGCAGGGGACGTGGGTTTGATCCCTAGCTGGGGAACTAAGATCCCACATGTCCCGGGGCAACTAAGCCCGCAGGATTTAGAGCCCATGCGCCACGACTAGAGAGAAGCCCGTGTGCCGCCCACGTGCCGCAAGACCAGACACAACCAAATAAATAAACATAAAATTTTTTTTAATTAAAAATAAATAAATACAAATAAGAGAGGGTTGGAGACAAGGCAGCCTGTGGTCATGGTAGGGACAAACCAGGACCCCGTCCCTGGAAAGCAGGTTGTGAGCTGGAATGGGCAGCAGAGTATTTTAGGACAGAGCATCCCCCCCATGCAGACAGGGCTGGCCCTCCCCAGAGCTTCTGGGCGTTTGTGTGGCTCCCCTCCTCCAAGGAGCCGGGCACAGGCCCCCGCTGCCCCCATCCCCAGGAAAGCCCTGTCTTTTAAGATCTGAGCCAGGGTGCTCTGAGTTTGTCCTGCGTTTGTGGAGTGAAGGGCTGATTACAATACCCTCTTTTCCTCCCCACTGCACTCAGCCTTAGCAGGCTTCACCCTGCATGGGGGACATGTTCTGAGTGACCCAGGTAAGCATCAGGGGCCCGAGACCATGCTGTTTGTGTGCCAGCAACTCCTCACTGGACAGTCTTACTGCCTTTGCTGTAAGCTGAACTTTCCAGGCAACTCACTGTCTCTTAATGTCTGAGAGTGTCACCTTGGCCCTAGCTTATGGGTGAAGAGGTTTGCAAAACAAGGGTCTCTGACATTGAGTCCTAATATTTCTGAGACTCGAATGGCCAGAAGCCAGAGCCTGAAGTATTCATTTCAGGTGGCTTTGGGACGGAAGCTGCGATTTTCCTTTGGAACAGGCTCTCCCTGCTTCTGGGAAAGAGCATTCCGGTGCCTCTTTTACAGGGTGCAGACACAAGTCCCATGTAAGCATCTGGATGAACAAATCTGGAAGCAAATGCTTCTATTGGGTTGTGGGTCTGCAGTTTTGATAACGTAGAAGGAGAGCTCTGCAGGAGTTAGAGGATATCTCTCCAAAGATGATTTTGATGCTAGCTCACTTCTGACAGCTCCAACCTGGCCAGACACAGGGGTGGGAGCTCTAGAACTAAGGTGGGAGTTGGGGTGAGGGGATAGGAACACCAGAACGAGTCAGGTGTGGAAGGAGAGACCTCATAACTTGGGCAGACCTGGGGCTCAGCCAAAAGCTTGCTATAGGGAGGGGAGTGAGGACAGAGACAGGATGATGTGTTTTGCAGGAAGTGAAACCCCAGAGCCAATTTTAAGGTTTTATTTTCTTTCATGTAATTCCTTCAAGTCTTGGTGAAGCTTTTAAATAGATCAGTGTTTGTGTTAGTCTATTAGAAAATAAAGGGAAGAGGACTTACCTGGCAGTCCAGTGGTTAAGACTCCACGCTTCCAATGCAGGGGTAAAGGTTCGATCCCTGGTAGGGGAACTAGATCCCACATGCCACACGGCCTGGACTTAAAAAAAGAAAGGAAAGGGAAGAGTCAGTGTTTAACTTTGGGGCCAAGGCAGACTTCTGGAGGAGGGGGTACCCGTCCTCTCTTAAGAAGTGTTCCCCATTCAGAACTTGTGGGTGGATTTCCCCAGTGTATGTGGAAGGTGGACACTCACTTGCTCGAAAAGCATCTGATGCCATGGTCATTTATTTTCTGAGAGAGGGAGACATAAGAATGCATATAAATTCATTAACTCACAGTTTATTTCTAAGCACACACTGTGTGCCAGGCCCCGTGCAAGGTGGTCAGGATACAGGGTGAAGAGAACAGTGTTGGTTCTTGCCCAGATGGAGTATCCATCACCAGGAATGGATGAACAAGAAAATAATCATCCTACAGGCAACGTATCAATTAGGGCTCTGCTGAGTGCAACAGAAGAGAAGAACAGAGGACCGTGAGAGAATATTATGAGCAACCTCATCTACCACTTTGATTATTTTATTGGAACATTATATTTTATTATGTTTTCAACAGCAGATTATTATATTATTTAAACATCAAGTTTTCTTGGCATTCCATCATAACAACGATTGACATCTGGTAAAAATGAGGTTCCAGACACTGTCCCGGTTTGCTTCCTTCTGAGGCATGTGGCTGTTCCCCCCACAAACACAACGTGAGGGCAAGAGTGGCCCAGAAAAGAGGGCTGGTCAGGAACAGGTGTGTATAATGGGCTGACCTGTGTTCCAGCAAAATTCATATGTTGAAGTCCTGAGCCCCAGGACCTCAGAATGTGACTATGTTTGGAGACAGGGCCTTAAAAGAGGTAATTAAGTGAAAATGAATTCATTGGGGTGGGGCCCTAATCCAAGAGGACTGGCGTCTTTATAAGAAGAGGAGGTTAGGACACAGACACACACAGAGAGGAGACCGTGTAAAGATACAGGGAGAAGACAGCTGTCTGCAAGCCAAGGAGATAGGCCTCAAGAGAAAGTGCCTTGGCCAACACCTTGATCTTAGACGTCCAGCCTCCAGAACCAGGAGAAAATATACTTCTGTTGTTTAAGCTCCCCAGTCTGCAGTATTTTGTCATGGCAGCCCTAGCAAACTAATGGTGGGAAAGACTTTCCAGAAGGAGGCGAGGACCTGGCGCCAGGCAGCAGAGCTCTCTTCTCTGCCTGCTTAGCATCCCACTGCTCTTCTCTGTGTCCTGTGTGCTGGATGAGAGTCAGGCCTCCCCTCCTCCTAGAGGCTGGGGGGGGGCGGTGGAGGGGTAGGGACCCCTCAGGGACTGAAGGCAGCACTGCCTTTTTTTTTTTAACTTTTTATTTTATATTGGAGTATAGTTGATTAACCATGTTGTGATAGTTTCAGGTGTGATTCAATTATACCTATAAATGGATCTATTCTTTTTCAAATTCTTTTCCCATTTAGGTTGTTACATAATATTAAGCAGAGTCCCTGTGCTATTTCTGAGAGCAGACTTTATCTTCCCTGATGCCCAATCATCCCTTTCGCCAGACTGACTGTTAGCCAAAAATGGAATGCCTGATCTACCCTCCTGCAGACTCTTGTGCGTGTCACATATTTCTTGCCTTCTCCCCTCTTCCTTCAACCATTGGGTGAATACCGAACAATCTCCTGAAAGCCCACAGCAGCAATTGTCTCTCCCAGAACAAGGGGCATGGAGCTTGTAGTTTAAAGGAGATAATCTCTTCAGATTTAATGAGAGCCATTGTGAAAACAGAGTCCCCAGGAAAAAGGGGAAAAGCACCACAATAAAAAAAAAAAAAGAATATCCATCCAATTAGTGTCTCTAACATAGCCTCATTATACATCCACTTCTGACATTTGCCAGTGGTGTTAGATTTGAGCTGCAAAAATGTCTTTTGAAAGGCAAATTGACATTTGCCTAACCACCCTCCACCCCCTCGAGTCCTAAGACTTAAGCACTTACCATGGCAGCTGGGATTAGGAAAAGAAGCAGAGGGGCCATGAGTGAACTAACTCACGTTGGAGGAGGAAGAGACGCTGGTGATCAGGGAGGGGGAGAGGGCGAGAGAACATGACAGCTACACGTGAATGACCCTCCTCTTCCGTGTCTCTGTGTGATTTCCTTTTTAGGGAACATTTAATAAGATACAGAAGCCAGATTTGGTTGAGCTGAATGCAGGATCGCCATGGCAACCTTCCTTTGGAGGTTATCCTAGTCAGGTAGTGACAGCAAAGCTGAGTTAAAGGTCATCCCTGGCAAGAAAGATGGGCATTGATAAAGTATTTTAACAAGACCCATAGGAGCTGGTATTTGAAAGCGACTCACAGAGGATCAACTAGGCCCTAGGAATGGGATGAAAACAACAGCAGGGTGAGAACAGGGCGTCCTGTGAGGGATTCCATCAGAGTCCCATGCTGGAGCTGTAAACGCCTCATCCTACACAAGGAGAGCTCGTGTCTCCACCAAAAGCTCAGACTTGATGTGATTCGTAATCGTTCAATGGAAGGGTTAAAAACCATTTTAACCAGGCCTCTGGATGGTAAAGAAATACACCTGTTCCACTCTGTGCCCAAGACATTTTCAGGAATTCCTGAAACGTCTGAACAAGCCACATTTTTGCAAAGAGAACAGCACTGACCTTCTTTATCACTCCCAGAGATGCTTTATTTAATCTCTTTTCTATTAGAACATCACTTTATCTTTTTTTATAAATTTATTTTATTTTATTTATTTTTGTCTGCGTTGGGTCTTCGTTGCTGCACGTGGGCTTTCTCTAGTTGCGGTGAGCAGGGTCTACTCTTGGTTGCAGTGCACGGGCTTCTCATTGCAGTGGCTTCTCTTGTTGCGGAACATGGACTCTAGGTGTGCGGGCTTCAGTAGTTGTGGCACGTGGGCTCAGTAGTTGTGACTCACAGGATCTAGAGCACAGGCTCAGTAGTTGTGGCACACTGGCTTAGTTGCTTTGCAGTATGTGGGATCTTCCCGCACCAAGGATCAAACCCGTGTCCCCTGCATTGGCAGGCTGATTCTTAACCACTATGCCACCAGGGAAGTCCCTAAAACATCTGTTTAAAATCTTAGAGTTAAGAACCCTTTTTTTTTTTGCATGATGCTGAAGCCAGAATTCTTTGAGGAAACCACTTAAATATGGATGTCTGTGTGGCTGGCCCCGAGGAGAAGATGTAAAAGTGAATTTTAAGCATAAGAAAATAACACAAAGTAACCCAACCTTTCTCATAAATGAGAAAATGCCCATTTAAATAACAAAAACACATGAAAATAATATTTCGCTTACCAGATAATCAAAGATCTAGATGTGTGGTAATACCTAGAGTTGATGGGATGTGAGGAAACGAGCATTCTTATACAGTCTTGGTGTCACTCGGTGGAAGACAATTGGTAAATATCTATCAAAATTTCAAAGGCACCTCACTTTGAGCTGGAAATTCCACTTCTGCATATCTGCTCTCATGCAAAGATATATGGACACAGATATTCATTCATTGCAACATTGTTTGTATTAGCAAAAGATTAGAAACAACATAAAAGTCCATCCACAGGAGACTGATGGAAGAAATTATGAAACATTCATAAAATGGAATAATAGGAAGAATGAAAGAGATTTATGGGCGTTGACATAAAATTATCTCTCTGATATATTACACGAAAAAAGCAAGTGAGCATTGTGAGCATCGTATGCCCACCTATACTTTTCCACAATTACAAAATTTCACTATGTGCATATGTTAATTGTTCAATTTAAAAAGGTAGGTTTAAAAGGTCATCTGGGGGCTTCCCTTCCCTGGTGGTGCAGTGGTTGGGAGTCCGCCTGCCGATGCAGGGGACGCGGGTTCGTGCCCTGGTCCAGGAAGATCTCACATGCCGCGGAGCGGCTGGGCCCGTGAGCCATGGCCGCTGAGCCTGCGCGTCCGGAGCCTGTGCTCCGCAACAGGAGAGGCCACAACAGTGAGAGGCCCGCGTACCGCAAATAAATAAATAAATAAATAAATAAATAAATAAATAAATGGTCATCTGGGATTGGAATTATGAACGATTTGTCCCACATAGTGGACATTGTTGGTACCGCCCCAGCATCTATTTCTCCCTTCCTCCCTCACAGAATCTCAGTTTTGTTCAGGACTCCATCCATCCCTTAAGCAGCCCATGTGATTCAAGGGACATAAACCTACCCAGCCCCAGTGGTGGGCCCTGAGCCAGTGGGTTTCCAATTTGAGGGGCATCAGAACCAGCTGGAGGGCTTATTAAATCATAGAGTGTCTGATTCAGTAGATCTAAAGGGGGGACCCTGAGAATTTTCATATCAAAGAAGCACTGATGCTGCTGGTCAGGGGACCATACCTTGAGAACCCATGATTTAAGCCAGAAAACTCCTCCTTTTTGTCAACGATGGCTTCAGAGCTATGGCGCCTACACCAACTGAGATATTTGATGTGAGTCGGATGGGATGTTTTTTGGGAGAACACTTCCTTCTCTTAAAAGAGAAGCACAGGGCTTCCCTGGTGGCGCAGTGGTTGAGAGTCTGCCTGCCGATGCAGGGGACGCGGGTTCGTGCCCCAGTCCGGGAAGATCCCACAATGCCGCGGAGCGGCTGGGCGCGTGAGCCATGGCCGCTGAGCCTGCGGGTCCGGAGCCTGTGCTCCGCAACGGAAGAGGCCACAACAGTGAGAGGCTCGCGTACTGCAAAAAAAAAAAAAGAGAGAAGTACAGGGCAAACCAGACTTTCTCTCTCTTCCCCCAACCCAAACACGAGCAGGACAGGGATGAAACCCTGACTGTTACTGGCAGGTATCTTATAACCACAAGAGAAATCAACCTTAAGATGTCACTGACACTGTGAAAGGTGGAGCAGAAAGACAAAAGCTCTGAGTCCTGTATCTGAGGTCCATCCCACTGCTAGACTTCCTTCCACATGAGCCGACACATTTGATTACAGTTCAAGCCCCTCTACGCTGTGTCTTCTGTTACCTGCAGACAAATACTTCCCAACTGGCACAAGCCTAGAAGATATTATTTTAAAATAGTTAAAGTTAAAACAATTTTTCTTTATGGCAAAATGTCATAAACTTAGCATAGGCTAATAACAGATTGGGGAAAATATTTGCAACATTCACCTTACATAGCCCATTTCAGTTAATACCCTGGTCAAGTGAGCCTTCTTGCTCTTTCTAAATCCAGTGACACACAGCGGAAGATAATGAAGACATACAATTCTGAATCAAAGCTCAGGAAAAGAACACTATTTAATAAGTAGCTCTGCAGGGTCAGAGCCTACAAAGGGGTTATAACACTCAGAAAAACATCGCTAAAAAATGTTTAGCCCATCTATCCTCCCAACAGGCCACAGAGTGTGGCAGCTACCTCCAATCTTCTCTCTACATCCCTCCTCCAAAACGTTGCCTCGTTCTTCTCTTTATGATTGCTGCCCTCTCTGGATAAGTCACTATCATGTAAAGTCATCCGATCCTCTGGCTACTACCAATACTGTCTATCCATGTTACTCCTGGAGCAGTCGAGGTGGAGGGTGTGAGAGGAGAGCAGTGATATTCATACCTGTAACTAACGTAGAGGTGTAGAAGTGACAGGGATATAGATATATATGAACTAACGTAGAGATGAAGAAGTGACAACAGAATTTAAGTGACTTGGTCCAAAGTCACATCTGGAAAACCCAAGCTGTCAATCGCTACACTAATCTGCCATCAACAAAGGACTGATGGGCTTTCCTGGTGGCGCAGCGGTTGAGAGTCCGCCTGCCAATGCAGGGGACACGGGTTCGTGCCCCGGTCCGGGAAGATCCCACATGTCGCGGAGCAGCTGGGCCCGTGAGCCATGGCCACTGAGCCTGTGTGACCGGAGCCTGTGCTCCGCAACGGGAGAGGCCACAACAGTGAGAGGCCCGCATACCGCAAAAAAAAAAAAAAAGGACTGAGATTCTTAACACAAAAATCACTCTTACAAATCAAAGAAGAGGGAAAACCCACCCTAATGGAAAAATTCTCAAAGAACATGCACAAGCAAATTAAAGAAAAACAAATTGAAGATATGTTCAAGCTCACTGGTAATAAAATGAATGGAAATTAAAACAATATTTAAGCTAGCAGATGAGCAAAGTTTTTTAATTAATTATAGCTCATGTTGGCTAAGGTGTGGAGGAAAAGGAACTCCCACACTGTGGTGATGAGAGAGTAACTGAAGAAAAATTGGGTAATACCTCTCCAAATTTAAAATCGGCGTACATTTGACCCTGCAATTCTGTGTCTAGTAATTTATCCTAATGAGTTCATCAGGCAAGCAGAAAAGAAATATGTACAAGAATGTTTACAAAGCCTGTGTTTTAATAGTAAAATATGGAAACAACTTAATTACCATCCATAGGGGGTTAAACACTCTATGACAGAGAGAGAGAAAATACTTATTACAAACTTCCCAATACAGAACCCCACAACTGACTCCCTTGCCTACTCGATCACAGGCTACATTGGACAAACACAGGCTCCCTCAGCAGGACCAAATCTTGTCTCTGTAAAACTCAAAGCAGGGAGCCCCAAGGCAGAATAGGGGCTCTCAGCCTATCTCTGGAAGGTGGAGGTACTGAGCCTCACAGACCCAGCTGCTTCTCCCAGCCCCTTCTCTTCAGAGGATTAAGTGAGGCATTAGAGAAAGGCTAGGATGTTACTCTACTAGAGGTCCTAACATTTGGAAACATGGAGACAAGAGAAAGGATGTTCCCCCTACCCCAACCTTAACATAGATTTCAATATTCACAGAAAAAAAGTCTGGAGATGAATATCTATCAGAATGGTCAGAGTGCTTATCTCTCAGCAGTGGAACTATTTCCTTTTCTTTCTTAATCCACTATTCTAGCATGGTTGATTAGTGACAGGATCAGAGCCAGACATTTGGTTGCCTACTGTAGAAAGAGAAGGGAAGGAAAATAGACTTTATGTACCTACTATTTGCTAGGCTGGGCAGCCTTTATCTGCCTTGCCTCAGCATGTGTACATTGGGATATCGTGAGGATGTTTCCCTAGTGAGAGAGCTGCCAGAATCCTCACACTGCTTTACCCTAGGGAACGCAGGAGGTAGTAGAGTGTTGCAAGGCATCAGGCCTGAGAGTTAAGGGAAGAGAGAGTTAAGGGAAGCCCATGGAAGGCAGAGGTTGCAGAGGGGATGGCCCAAGCCAGCAGCCAGATGGAAAGTGTGGCGAGACTCAAGTTCTGTGAGGCCAACAAGAACCTAGGTGGGATTTAGCCAATGGGGTAGTGATAGAACCAAGTCCCATCTTCAACAGTCGTAAGAGGCAGATGCCAGTAGGATGCCCATTGAGCAGGCATGACAAAGATTCTCTCCAGAGGAGTCATCAAGAATCCAGGGGATGGCAAAAGGACCCCTTAGCTGCCACGAAATCACATACATCTATATCTATACCCAAACACCATCTTGAAAAGATAGAACAAAGCATTTGAAAGAAGAAATATTGGCCTGGTAGAGGTTTGAACATTGAATTTGATTAGTTAGTTATAGATGACAGTTAGAAATAACTTATGAGAACTGTTACAAGACTACAAAAGACTATGCAAAAAACAAATTTTTTTAATTATAGCCAATGTTGACTAGGGTAGAGAGGAAAATTAACGCTCACATTCTGCTGATAGTAGAATATCTGAAGGAAAGTCAGGTAATACTTCTCCAAATTTAAAATCAACATACAGCTGACCTTGCGATTCTGCTTCTAGTATTTATCTTAACAAGTTCATCAGACAACAAGAAAGAAAGAAATTCAATCTCTGTCAGTATTGGAAATAACTGACATTCCCAGACGGGTTTTCACATCTGAGTTGGAAAGTGTTAATTTCTACCATACTATTTCTACTATATTCTTCTACTAATATTTTTTTTAATTAATTAATTTTTTTTTTTGCGGTACGCGGGCCTCTCTCTGTTGTGGCCTCTCCCGTTGCCGAGCACAGGCTCCGGACGTGCAGGCTCAGCGGCCATGGCTCACAGGCCTAGCTGCTCCACGTCATGCGGGATCCTCCCGGACCGGGGCACAAACCCGTGTCCCCTGCATCGGCAGGCGGACTCTCAACCACTGCGCCACCAGGGAAGCCCCATCTACTAATATTTTTTAAAGGACAGGAAGTAAATGCTTTGCTATTGCTAGTTGACCTCTTATCAACACACTGCAAAGAACTCAAGGAACATTTCTAGAATGGGATAATGATGTGTGAATCTTAATGCAGGAAGAGATGTGTAAGACCTTGGAGTCAACTCACTCCATGTCTTCAGGTAAACCTATAAGGATTCTTGGGGGTGGGGGGGAGGGATAAATTGGGAGATTGGGACTGACATATACACACTACTATATATAAAATAGATAGCTAACAAGAACCTACTGTAGAGCACAGGGAACTCTACTCAGTACTCTGTAATAGCCTATATGGGAAAAGAATCTTAAAATAGAATGGAAAAATTGGATAAATCATTAGGTAAAAGAAAAAAAAATCTTTTAAACCTATAAAGATTCTGTTCCTACTCCTGTGTCCTTGCATTTCCTCATTTTAGGGTGTCTTTCCATTCATTACTTTAATGTGATTTTTATTTAAAATAGTGTTTGTAGTAGATAGGGGTGGTTGCCAATTCATTTCCATTTCCTTCCTGTCTTTCCTGCTGCTAGAGCAAAGCCCAGAGTCCCCTCAAAATAGTGTGTAATTGGAGACCCCCAACAAAAAGCTGGAATGCTACCTAAATGCTATCCCCCAGTGTAAGAGTGCTCTGGAAATAAACCCACCTCTCTAAGGACTACAAGGAAAATGATCTGTCTCAAGTCTTTGTGGTGAGTAGAGGAGAAAAAAGAAATCTCCCCTGAGAGTGTGTAATCTCAAGTCAGACTCAGGCAGGTTCACAGACTGAATTCAAACTAACTGGTTGATTTGAAAAATCTCAGGGTGAGAATTTAGTTTAAATAGTCCTGGGATGGTAATTCCTCAGACACCTGACAGCGAGCAATGCCTTCCTTATCTGAAGGAAGTCATCTTCAACCCCACCCTCAAAGTATTCCCACAGGTAAAGTTGCAAGTAATATAGCTCATAATCAACAACAAGAAATCATGAACCAAAGCCAGCTGAAAACAAAGACAGCAGAATAAGACCTTAAAACATGGTAAGATACCGGGATTATTAGACACAGAACATAAACTCAGTTTAATATGCCTTTTAAAAGTAAAGTTGCACATTGTAGTACATACAGATGTTGAATTATAATGCAGTACACCTAAAACTTATATAATAATTTTTTAAAAGTAAAGGAGAGTTGAGGAAGGAGAAAGCATATCTTAAAAAGACTAAGAATATTTGGGGGAAAATGAATAGAATCTCTAGAAATAAAAAATATAATAAATGAGGCTTCCCTGGTGGTGCAGTGGTTGAGGGTCAACCTGCCGATGCAGGGGACACGGGTTCATGCCCTGGTCTGGGAGGATCCCACATGCTGTGGAGCAGCTGGGCCCATAGCCCATGGCCGCTGGACCTGCATGTCTGGAGCCTGTGCTCCGCAACGGGAGAGGCCACAACAGTGAGAGGCCCACATACCACCAAAAAAGAAAAATTAAATAAATAAATATATATATATATATATATAATATATATATAATAATTGAAATTGAAAATATACTGCAGAAACACTGTACACTCACTACATTGGCTGAACTTAAAAAAAACTGGCAATATCAAATGCTGGCAAGGATGTGGAGCAATTGGAGCTCTCATACATTGCCAGAGGAAATGCAAAATGGTATGGAAACTTTGGGAAAAGTTCTGGCAGTGTTTTATAACATTAAACATACATTTACCATGTGATCCAGAAATCTCACTCCTAAGTGTTTACTCATAATAAATGAAACATATGTTCACACAAAGACCTGTAAGCAAATGTTCATAGCGCTTTTATTCATAATAGCCAAATACTGGAAACAACCTAAATTCTATCAACTGGAGAATGGATAAATAAATTGTGGTACATCCATACATTGGGATACTGTTCAGTGGCCAAATGGAATGAACTGCTAATACATAAACTACAGGATACATGAATAAGTCTGGAAAAGATTATGCTTAAGTGAAAGAAGCCAAATACAAAAGGCTATATACTATATGGTTTCATTTAAATGACATTCTGGAAAAGGCAAAATTATAAAGTCAGAAAATAAATCAATGGTTGCCAGGAACTTGGAAGAGTTGGAAGGAATTGATTATAAAAGATTATGAGGAATTTTTGAAGGGATTGGAGATGCTTTATATATTGATTTTGGTGATGGTTACACTATTATATAATTTTGTCAAAACTGATAAAACTGAACAATTAAAATTAGAGATTTTATCAGCCATAAATTATATCTCAATAAACCTACTTTTGAAAAGAAAGATAACTTGAGGGAATTTTTTTTCTAAAAATAGACTACAGAGGTGGAGTACCTTAGACACAGCTGAAGAGAGAATTACTTGACTGGAAGTTACAGCTGAATAAATTATCCAAAAAGCAGCACATGGAAAAACAAATAGAAAGTAGGAAAGAAAGATTAAGAAACATAGAGATGAGAGTGGCTTCACACATACCTAATCAGGGCCCAGAGAGAGGTTTAACCTACAAGACTCACCAGCTTATCTCTACATGACCTTTCTAACCATATAGAAAATATAATTAAAAATAAAACATAGTTCCCCAAATCAATACAACTATAAAGTATCTAAGAAAAAGCTTCACTGAGGATATACATCTATGGAGAAACTTTAAAATTCAATAAGGAACATTTAAAACTATCTAAATAAATGCAGAGATATTGTATCTCATTTTCTTTAATGGCATGATTTAATGTTATAGACATTCTGCCCAAATTAGTGTATAAACTCTATACAATAAAATTCTGTTTGGATTTTTTAGGAACTTAATAAATTTTAAAATTTACATACAAGAATAAATATTCAGGGATAAGTAAGTCACCTTTTAAAAATAAAGAAATGGGGCTTCCCTGGTGGCGCAGTGGTTGAGAGTCTGCCTGCCAATGTAGGGGACATGAGTTCGTGCCCTGGTCTGGGAAGATCCCACATGCTGCGGAGTAGCTGGGCCCGTGAGCCATGGCCACTGAGCCTGCGTGTCCGGAGCCTGTGCTCTGCAACGGGAGAGGCCACAACAGTGAGAGGCCCGCGTACCACAAAAAATATATATGTATAAAATAAAATAAAATAAAAATAAAGAAATGGTCTTTTCTGAAAATATATTAAGACAGTCTACAAAGTCATATTGACATATTAACAAAAACGTTTTGGTCGTAGAGAAAGAATAGATAAGTATACCAATGGAAGAAAATGGAGAGCTCAGGGTCAAACCCACAGGTTTAAGCCAAATCTATGGATACACACATACACACACCCACACACAAAATGCATATACACGTTTGTGTATAGGAATTGAATGTGAAACAAAGGTGACACCATGAATCAAGTGGAAAGAATGAATCATTAAATCCGAATTTAAACCTGATACTACATAAGAAGGTGAACTTCTGATGGACCTAAATATGAAAGGTAATATGAATATAAAATTAATCAAAGAAAATGCAGAAGAACATTTTTGTGATCCAGGGGCAAGGAAGGACTTTGTAAACAAATTTTCAAAAACATAAATCATAAGGCAAAAAAAAACGGAAGGGGGAATAAAATTGATTACATCAAAATGAAAGATTTCTGTTCTATGTAAGACATCATGGACAAACTTAATAGAAAGTAGACAGACTAGGAAAAGATATTTGTGATGACTAAAATCAACAAGAGAATAATATATAAAATATACAAGGAATGCCTGCAAATCAACAAGGAAAAAACAAAAACACAATAGAAAAATGAGCAAAAATATAAACAAGCATCTTACAAAAGAGAAATCCCCAATCTAACAAGTTTATGAAAAGATGTTCAAACTCATTAGGAATCAAAGAAATGCAAATTAAAATAACAATAAAATATCCACTTACATTTATTAGATTGGCAAAAATTAGGAAGATGGCATAATGCTAAATATCAGAGGACATGTGAAGACACAGAAACAGCAGGTATTGCTGACAATAGCTGTCCTGAAACACCATGGGGACCACTTCATCAAATTAGGAATATGCATTCCCCGTGAGCTGGCAATTCCACTCCCTCGTTAGATTCCAAATATACCCTTATGCAGGTCTGTAAGGGAATATATATGGAGATGTTTATTGTAGCTGTATTTGTGTGGCAAAGGGGTTTTCTGACATCCATTACTGAGAGATGAAGAGACAAAATATATTTACTATGAAGCAGTTAGAAATGGTGATTAAGTATTCATATATTTAAATATAAAAAGAAACAGAATGATCTATATAGCACAAGTTAAAAATATATTCCTACAAAAAAAATACCAAGAATACATACAAAATAAAGTCTACACATTAAACATATTGGAGTGGCTGTCTCTGGAGTAGGGGGAGGGCAGTGGGATGGGAGAGTGTTAGAAACAAGGAATAAATAAATGATGGAGGAGAAGTGCCTTGCATGAATCCATTATGATAATTCACCCTGAACTGAGAAGCATAATTAACTTGACCCTCTGATCTTGAGGCCTAAAAAAACACCAGAATAATAAAAAGAAGAAAATTTTTCTAATTTTCTTTTCTAAAAGAAAATTTTTGAAAAAGAAAATATATAAGGATTGGAAAGAAAGAAACAAAACTATTGTTGTTTGCAGATTATACTATTAAGTACACAGAAAACCCAAAAGCATCTATGGATAATTAGAATTAGTAAGAGAGTTTGAGAAGTTTGTCAGATTTGAAACCAAAATGTAAAAATATTTTTCATTTCCATATACTGGTAAAAAAAGTTCAAAATATAATTTTTAAAAGATGCAATTTAGGGCTTCCCTGGTAGCGCAGTGGTTGGGAATCTGCCTGCCGATGCAGGGGACATGGGTTCGTGCCCCGGTCCGGGAAGATCCCACATGCCGCAGAGCAGCTGGGCCCGTGAGCCATGGCCGCTGAGCCTGCACATCCAGAGCCTGTGCTCCGCAACGGGAGAGGCCACGGCAGTGAGAGGCCTGCATACCGCAAAAAAAAAAAAAAAAAAAAAAAAAAGATGCAATTTAGAACAGTATACAATTTACAAAATCATATATCAACATATAGACTAACATGTTTAAGAATAAATTTTATTAAAATTGTGCAAGACCTACATTGTAAATTATTTAAAAATACCTAAACAGATAAATAGGCATACCATATTAATGGATTGAGAGACTTAATATCATGTAATGGTCAATTATCCTCAAAGTAAACTTTAGATTTAATAACATTCTAATCACAATTCCAAGAGTTTTTATTTTAATGGAATTTGCTAAGCTGATTCCAATATGTACATATATAGAACAAAAGATCAAGAATAATCAAGACATTAGAATGAGTAGAAGTAATTCATCTCAGCATACACCAAAAAGAGCAATGAAGACAGTATGGTATTTGTGCAAAATGGACAAATAGATCGGCGAAATAGAATAGAAAGCGAGACGCAGCAAAGGAAACCACCAACAAAATGAAAAAGTAACCTACTAAATAGGAGAAAATATTTGCAAATCATATATCTAATAAGAAGTTAATATCCAAAATATATAAAGAACTCATACAACTTAACAGCAAAAAAAATCTGATTAAATATTGGCCAGGGGACCTGAATAGATGTTTTTCCAAAGAAGATATTCAGACAGCCAATAGGTACATAAAAAGATATTCAACATCACTAATCATCAGGGAAATGCAAATCAAAACCACTATGAGATCTCACCTCACACCTATTAGAAAGACTGCTATCAAAAACACAACAGGGCTTCCCTGGTGGCGCAGTGGTTGAGAGTCCCCCTGCCGATGCAGGGGACACAGGTTTGTGCCCTGGTCTGTGAAGATCCCACATGCCGTGGAGCGGCTGGGCCTGTGAGCCATGGCCACTGAACCTGCGCGTCCGGAGCCTGTGCTCCGCAATGGGAGAGGCCACAACAGTGAGAGGCCTGCGTACCGCAAAAAAAAAAACAAAAAAACACAACAAATCACAAGTGTTGGTGAGGATGTGGAGAAAAGGGAACGCTCATACACTGTTGATGGGAATGTAAATTGGTTCCGCCAGTGTGGAAAACAGTATAGAAGTTCCTCAGAAAACTAAAACAACTACCATATGATCTATTAATTCCACTTCTGGGTATTTATCCAAAGAAAACAAAAACACCAATTCAAAAATTCCATGTTCATTGTAACATTATTTACAACAGCCAGGATATGGATGCAGCCTAAGTGTCCATCAACAGACGAATGGATAAAGAAAATGTGGTGTATACAATGGGATATTATTCAGCCATAAAAAAGAATGAAATCTTGCCATTTGTGACAACATGGATGGATCTTGAGGTACCATATGATCCCACTTACATGTGAAATCTAAAAAAAAAATCATGAAGCTCATAGTTACAGAGAACAGATTGGTTGCCAGAGGCAGGAGGTAGAGGGTGAATGAAGTGGGTGAAGGGATACAAAGGGTACAGACTTCCAGTTATAAAATATAAGTCATGAGGATGTAATGCACAGCATGGCAACTATAGTTAATAACACTACACTGCATATTTGAAAGTTGTTGAGAGAGTAAATCTTCAAAGTTCTCATCACAAGGAAAAAAATTCTGTAACTATATGTGGTGATGGATGTTAACTAGACTTATCATGGTGATCATTTCATAATATACACAAATATCAAATCATGTTATACACCTGAAACTAATATAAGGCTGTATGTCAATTATACCTCAATTAAAACAAAAAGAATAGAAAACCAGAACCAAACCTTCTTATACATGAAAAACTGATTTACAATAAAGCTGACACTTTAGTAGCAAAGGAGGACCAAGCAATAATTGGTGTTGGGATAATTGGTTATTTATGTAGAAATAAATGAAATTGGGCCCTTACCTCACGTGATACACACCAATAAATTCCAGGTACATTAAACATTTAAATGTGAAAATCAAAAATTTTAATTATGAACACAATACAGTAAAACATCTTTAAGACTTTGAAGGTACTCGCACTGTTGGTGGGAATGTAAACTGATACAGCCACTATGGAGAACAGTGTGGAGGTTCCTTAAGAAACTAAAAATAGAACTACCATACGATCCAGCAATCCCACTACCAGGCACGTACCCTGAGAAAACCATAATTCAAAAGGAATCATGTACCACAATGTTCATTGCAGCTCTATTTACAATAGCCAGGACATGGAAGCAACCTAAGTGTCCATCGACAGATGAATGGATAAAGAAGATGTGGCACATATATACAATGGAGTATTACTCAGCCATATAAAGAAACGAAATTGAGTTATTTTTAGTGAGGTGGATGGACCTAGAGTCTGTCATACAGAGTGAAGTAAGTCAGAAAGAGAAAAACAAATACCATACGCTAACACATATATATGGAATGTAAAAAAAAAAAATGGTCATGAAGAACCTAGGGGAAGGATGGGAATAAAGACACAGACCTACTAGAGAATGGACTTGAGGACACGGGGAGGGGGAAGGGTAAGCTGGGACAAAGTGAGAGAGTGGAATTGACATATATACACTACTAAATATAAAACCAATAGCTAGTGGGAAGCAGCTGCATAGCACAGGGAGATCAGCTCGGTGCTTTGTGGCCACCTAGAAGGGTGGGAGGGAGGGAGACGCAAGAGGGAAGAGATATGGGGATATATGTATATGTATAGCTGATTCACTTTGTTATAAAGCAGAAACTAACACACCATTATAAAGAAATTATACTCCAATAAAGATGTTAAAAACAAAATAAAATAAAATGTGTGGAAGTAGTTTTTTAAAAAAAAGACTTTGAAGGTAAAGATTTATTTCTTGTACAAGACCTAGAAAGCACAAACCATGAAGAAAAAGATTAATAAACACTACTATATTTAAATTCTTCAAAAGACATCAAAATGAAAGTGGAAAGTCAAGACAGAAATTAATATCATGTATAAATAATCAATGAGAAAAAGATGATAGATTTTATTTACTGATTTCAACAGAAAAAAAATAAGCAAAACAGGTAAACAGGCACTTTATAAAAGATGAAAACCTGAATGGCCAATGACTGTATGAGAAGATATTTAATCTCCTTGGGTAAAAGGGAAATTCAAGTTAAAACCACAGTAAGAAAGCAATGGTACCTCCAGACTGGCATAAGTTAGACAGCCTGCCATTTGTATAGGGCAAGGAGTAACCAGTGTACTGTATAACCAGAACACTTATACAGTACTGATGGCAATGTGAATTGGTCAAACGCTTTGGAAAATAACCTGGCAGCAATTCCACTCCTAGGTATATACACTTGTGCTGTTTCACCCCAGCTGGGTGCACTGCAGTAAAATTCTGACACTAACAACCTGGAGTTAGTGTTGACCCCACAGGCTTAGGGCAAGGTCTGGGAGGGTCCCAGACTCAAGGCTTCTATGACACTCCCCGTGGAGCCAGGGCGCTTCACCTTCCCCACACATCAATGTGCTCCCCAACCAGGAAGCTCCACCAGCATCAGTATCCTGAGTTTTTATTGGGGATTCATTACATAGCCATGATTGATTAAATCATTAGCCATGTGATTGAATTCAAGCTCCAGCCCCCCACCTCTCCCAGAGGTCAGGGCTCTAAAAATCCCAACTCTCTAGTGCTTGCTCTTTCTGGTGACCAGTCCAGTGCAGTATTGTAGATACAGTGACGATGGAGGAGGGCAGGGGAACAGGGAGTCACTTGTTAGAAAAAGAAAGGTAAGAACTGTGTGCCCCTCCCCCTCTGGAGTGATGGATCAGACCCTCCCTGGAGATTAAAGGTGACTCTGAATATAGGGGATTTGTGTCTTCCCCTTGATTTCAGATTTCTGAAGTCAGAACACTGGCCCAAGTGTCCCCTTCACCAGTTAAGAATGAGAGGATAGACCACTCTACCCCATCATCATCAATAATCACCAATTCCCTGAGGATCAGGGGCCATGGAAAGGGACCCAGCATCTCTCTGTCACCCCAAGGGGTCAGTGGTTGACTTGGGGATGAAACCAGGCGGTAGTGTCACATACAAGACCGTCAGAGGCCGAAAGGAGCCGCGGCCGCACCTCTGAGAGGCACCTGCAACAGGAAACCAGCGTGAAGCCATCATGGCCCAAGGAAACCTGCATCTCTGGCTGGCAGAGACCACTGTGCAGGCACAGACACTGGGCCAGGCCCACCTGGACCAGCCCAGAAGCGGGAGGTCCAGGATGGAGCCAGCAGACACTCCCTGACCAGACACACGGCCACCACCTCATGGAGAGAGTGTCACGGTGACAAACTTCAATTAACTGACATTTCCCCCAAAAGCTCAAAGTTCAGGCCAGAAATGATTAAGTGCCCTGTGGTGGCAAGGTTTCCATTTTCCTACCCTCACAGAAACGAGGACTTCTTTTCTAAGGTGAATGTGGATGGAGAGATGAAAGAAAATTCATTTTTGTAGACTGAAAAGCTGAGTTTTACAAACGGCCCGACTTCTGAAACATTGTATCCAATACATTTATACACACACACACACACACACACACACACACACACACATATGTATGAATACTCACACATACACAGGTATGCATACATATATGTTTGTTAACAGTTTTAAAACATGAGGACACTCCAAGCACACTGTTCCGTAACTGGCTTCTTCTGATTCGTGGTGCGTTGGGGGCTCTTTCTCCAGTTAGTTATGCAGTATTTTATGCTATGAATTATATATAACATTGATTTGAAGACGAATCAATGGCCCCAGTGAGTCTTCTCTTCAGAGCACACATCTCCCACTCTTCCAGGGCACACGTCCAGAGCCCTGTTTACCCTACTCTGGAAAACTCCAGCTTGTCACTGTCTCTCAAAATATATTGATCAGGGATACACCCAGTCCAGGCCTGGAAAGTGAGCAAAGGCCATTTAAAAGGTGTTTTCCTGGCATAACATTCAGCCTCAGGACCCTGCAAGGATTTAGCCTGCGTCACGACCCTCTCTGGACCTGAACTTGAAAGTCTCGTTTCAAGGTGCTGACAATAATTCCAAGGCCCTGTCTTTTGACCTTGCTTCTGACCAACCCCAGCCATCACCTGCCCAGAGCTGGCCTTCCAATCCAAACTTTACTCTTTCTCAATCAAAATCAAACTCCCTGGCATTGGCTGCTCAGGTGTGGTCTCACCTCCAGAATTCCTCGTATGAAGAAGCCGCACCCCGAGTGTTAGCAGATCCTTCTTAATATTGATAAAAAGAAAAGGGTTAATACAGTAAATTGTGTGTTAGGTGTTCTTTTACAACAATAAAGGAAGGGAGGGAGGGAGGAAGGAAGGAAGGGAGGAAAGGAAGCACAGCGGTAGCTGCAGGCCATGTTTAGTACTTGTAGCACCCAGCAGCGGCGTGCTCCCAGCCCCAGCTCACCATCCCCACTTTCTGTTCCCATCCTGGCTTCATGGGACATCACAAAAGGCCTCCCAAGCATATTCGTGTCCAACCCAGTCTGTAAGCCTAAGTTCACATGACATTCCTCTCCTGAAAAGTGGCCTCCCCTTGGCTGTCACTCTGACCCCTCAGGCCCTGGAAGCAGGCTGGGGCCCTCTGGGAAGAATATTCCAGGTCCTGACACTCCGGTCATGGTCTAGATGAGGGGCACAGGCTGGGCAGGCAGGGTCTGGCTGCAGGAGGGGCCTCCAGAGCACCAAACCCAGGGCAGGCTGTCCTGCAGGGAGGGGTTCCACACAGAATGGCCCAGCCCAGCTGGCTTCCCAGAGCAGCGACTCCTCAGCTGAATCTCCAAGGTCAGGCAGAAGTGTGCCCATTTTAGGTAGCAGAGAATATCACAGGCAAAGGAATGATGGTGAAAGAGAGTCAGGGGATCTTCTAGGGGCTGCCAACAATTCTGTGCAGCGTGCAAGGGGTGAGCATCCCTGATGGAGTAGGGGAGGAGTAGAGGACAGAATGGAGGAGAGTAAAGGCCCCTCAGGCCTGAGAGGCTGTGCTTGCCTGGATTCTGTCTGGAAAGCAATGGGAAGCCAGGAATAATTTTATCCTAAGGGGGAATGTGATTGGATTTGTATTTTAAAGAGGCAGCACTGTCATCGAGGAAAATAACGGAATAGAAAATGAATGAGAACAGATGACAATGGCTAGGAAAATAGAGGCTGCTGAGAGCAGATGTTATAGGGAACGGGAGAAAAGAGGGGTCAGGGGGCGGGGTGGGTGACAGCCTACGGGGGACACTCCACAGCTCGGACTTTACACCTGAGCCGAACCCATTTTCTTACTGGGGAGGAAACTAGCAACGTTACTTGACCTCCCTGAGCCTCAATTTCCCTCTTCTTTAAAACAGCAGAGAGATTTACTGAGAGAATTTAAATGGGTGTTAGGGTATACATCGCTAAGGCAGGTCTGGCTCACTGCAGGAGCCAGTGCTCAGGAATGGGAAACTCTCCATGGAAGACGGTTGCAGAGCTTCCACAGAGCAATGGGACACAGCAAGGAAGGCTGGGAAGAACAACAGCAGTTACTTCACAGTTTTGCCAAGAGCCTTGAACAGAAAGGGAGCCACAGAAGGAAATAGGAAAACAAATAGGTGGGCGCTTTATAAAGATGTAGAGGCCCGGAAAAGCCTTGGTGGAGGCAGGGCTGCATGTTTCTTGAAAAAGCACTCTGAAACCTGCCGTGAGCAAAATGCGAACAGCTTTAATTCACTAAGAGCATCATTTGGTGAGACGTGGGAGAACCAGTAGCCCTCAGGGGCCAGGAGTCCTCATCAAGAAACACGCTTCCAGGGCATGGAAGTAGGCCACATTATGAGAGATCGCCCAAACGCTTCTCAGGGAGCTGTTCCCGTGGCACGATGCTAGCCAGAGCCTCAGTTTACTGGTGAACAAAGGAGCCAGTAACTGAATGACCAGGACATGTAAAACAGGACAGTTTCAAGGAAGGCTCTGAGAAGCGCTGGCAACAATGGTACAGGCAGGAGTTGGAGAGGAAATAGAAATCCAACAGCTGGGCTCAGCTATTTATCAATTTTTCTTTTAAACCTCTACATAAAGAATGCCTTCATCAAGAAATTACATTTATAAGGACAGGCAATAGATATTAAAATCCACTTTAATCAAAATCAATTAATCATAATCTGCAGCCATTTAATTTGGGCCAAGTTAAAGCTTAACCTCAACCTATGGCAACAGGGCTTTCCTCCCACACTGTAATCAGGATGGCAGGAGACATGGAAAACCATCCCACATAGGTGTCCCTCCTTGCCATTTATATCATACGTGCCAAACACACATTCTCTTGTTTACCTATGGGGTGACATTCAAGGCCAAGTTTACATAAAAGTAGTACCCTCCATTGCCACCCAACCTAGCAATAAAGTCCTTTCCTCTGTTGGATGTAATGTCTTGTTGTTCACCATAGCGGGAATGATAAACCCCTAGCACACACAATACCTCTCATCTTACTCGAGCCCTCTGCAGACATAACTAGCTGATCTCAGCTTAAGGATCCCTGTCAACCCAAAAGAAACAAGGCATTCTAAATATTCCTTCTTCCCAAATAACAAACTTGTCATCCCCCTTCCAATGAGAAAATATCTACTCTGTGCCCAAGGTCCTAAGGGCTGAGAGTACTTCCCAGTGGAATTACTCTTTCCATTTCAGGAAGAATTGGCTAAGCAGGTGGCAGAATAGGGCTTTCTAGGGGGGAAGAGAAGAGAGGTTCCCAGATGCCCATTCAACTGGCACAGCATAGGGGTTAAGCACATGGCTCTGGGTTCAAATTCTGCCTCCCTCATACTTACTGTGCTCCCCTGGGTATGTTACTTAACCTCTCTGTACCTTGGTTTCTCATCTGTAAAATGGAAGGAATAACAATACCTGCCTCGTAGCATTGATGTGAGAATTAAATGAGATAATCTATGAAAAGTTCCCAGCACATACTGGGTACTCAGTAAATGTTACCTTATTGTTGTTATAATTCCTGTGATCAGGCAGTGTGCTATTGGTGTAGGTAATGCAAGATTCAAATAAAGGCATTGATTTCCTTGCTGTGAGTCCAGAGGTAGGGAGCTCCAGGCACCTCTGGTTACATCCCAGCTGCTCTGTGTCATTCTGTTCTGAATCTGCAGGAGGTCGAGAAGGGTTTCCCCACTATTGTAAGGTAACCCTGCATTCCCAGCTGCCACATGGCCTCTACAAAAGTGGGGAGGCAGCATTTCCAGCAAAGGAGACAGAAGGAGATAGCTGCTGGGGATGGCACCAAGAGTATGTGGCTCAGACTGAATTCAATGGAAAAGGAAGGCTTTCTGCAACATGGACTCCATATACTTATGTTTGGTTAATGAGCCACACCTGCCTGCCTTCCAGACCTCCCTGGGACACAGCAGAAGGGTTACACCGGTGTGACAACCCAGATTGTACTGGGGGCATTCCACGTTGTCTCTCTACCTGGGCCCCTCAATTGCAGAGCAAAGCCTTCAGCTGGATTTAACCAGCTTACTTTGCTCTTGAGTAATTAGTGCTTTGAGAAATCCATAGGCAGTGATTCGTCAGATGCTGGGGCCTGTTTACTGAGAGCAGAATTTAATCTGGGAACTACATCATATGAAAATAAAGCTGCCTAAGACCACACATAAGACAAATTGTGACAATAATGCAAGTAGGTAGACTTTTTTGTGTGTGGATTGTAAAGTGGTTTAGAAGCAGGGGGGTTGCAGAAATCTTTTAAGCAACAGTGGTTTGGAGAAAATGACAATTACTTGGAGATAGATAGATGATAGATCGATAGATAGAGAGATAGAGAGATAGATAGATATAGATAGGTGTAGATGTATATATATAGATAGATATAGGTATATAATATAGATATAGATGATACAGATATAGATGTGAAATTCTACGAGTTTAGGAATAAGACCTGGAATATCGTCTGGCTCCCACCATTGTGTGACCTTAGACAAGTTACTTAACATCCCTGAAACTCAGCTCAGTTTCTCTGCCTTTAAAATGGGCACAAAAATATCTACTTCAGAGACTGACTGGGAGGAAAAGTCAGATAAAACATGGACGTAAACTGCCTAGTGGCTGGCACTTAGAAAATATTCAGGTAATGGGTTGAATGGTGGTCCCCAAAAGATATGCCCACCCAGAACCTATAAATGTGACCTTATTTGAAAAAAGGGTCTTTGCAGATGTAATTAAGGATCCAAAGTGAGGTCATTCTGGATTACCCAGGTGGACCCTAGTGACAAGTATCCTTATAAGAGAAAAGCAGATGGAAATTTCAGATGCCCAGAGGAGAAGGCCACGTGACCATGGAGGCAGCGGAGAGATGTGGCCACAGGAATGTTAACAGCCACCGGAAGCTGGAAAAGGTAGGAAAGGATTCTCCCCCAGAGCCTTGGGAAGGAGCACAGCCCTGCTGACTCCTTGGCTTCTGGCCTCTGAAACTGTGAGAGAAAAAAATTCCTATTGTCGTAAGCCACTGTTTGTGATAATTTGCTACAGAAAATGTATTTATTATTATTTACTTATTTTTTATTACGAACACATCCCAGAATGTGTGAATTCCCTGTATCTGCATGTAAGATCCGGGAGAGGAGAGGCTGCGTCTGAGTAATCCCTGCTGTGTCTCCACCAACAAACACGGTCGTCGGCTTTTTCGCTTTGTGTAGTTGTTCCTCGGTTTTGATTTTCCCGTTGTATGACCAAAACTATTACCAGTTCAGCAATGCATTGATATGATACCGCCTCAATCAGCATAGGTGTACAGACTGTCTCCAGCCCAGTGGCCGAAATAACAAGATGATTTCTCGCTCACATGACCCTTCAGCCTGGGCTGGGCTTGGAGAACTTCTGCTCCCTGACACACTCACTCCGCGACCCAGACGGACAGGGGCTGTTCCTTCTTGAGAAGCTGATCTCTACAGGAGGCAGCTGCATTGGCCGCTGCAGGGGAGGAGGCCTGAGGATCCAGCATCAGTGCTGCGATGCTTATGTCTATCATGTTACTTCTATTACATTACCATGGCTCGAACCCCCGGCACGGGAAATGGCAATGCTCAGTGAACCAGAATTAGGAGAGAACTAGATATTGGGGAATGTTAGAAACACCAACTGCAGGTATGGATTCAGTAATCTCCTTGTCTCCACATTTTAACGATTACAGAGAACCCCAGTGTGAATTGACAATGAATAAAGTGATCATGGCCTCAGTGTTCTCCATCTAGTGATTGCCATCTAAGTGTTGGCCCTGACGCCCCAGACTCTGCTATGAGGCAGCTGTGGATAAGAAGCAGCACTGCGTGAGGCTGCCATTTTATTTTTTCTTCCTCTGGACAGCCATGCACCTCCACCACCAAGATTCATGGGAACTCGGGCTCCAAGAGCCTATTAACCTTAGATGCTCCACAGGGTCCAATGCAAAGAGCCCAGATCGATGAGATCAAGCAAACAGTTTCTCAGAAGTCTAAAGCAAAAAGCAGACAGCTGGAGGCCAGCATGAGATACCAAGACTGGTCTTTGTGGGAGGCTAGCGGGAGCCTGGGGAAGCTGCTATTTTTCTAACAGGCTCAGAATGGGGATGGATTTTCTTACCTGCTGAAGGAGCCACCCGTTATCAAACACTGCTCTTCCAGGAAAACAAATACACAGCTGGGAGACCCATTTTTTCCTCCATGGTTAAATATCATTAGCTAGGATGAAAAAGATTTCAAATACAGAAGCTCTTTGAAATCCCCTCCCTCCCTCCCTCTCTCTCTTTTTTCCTCCCTTTCTCCTCCCTGCCTTTTGATGGGATTTCAGCGCCTGCATGCAGCACTAACAACCGCTATTTCATCTTACATTTCTATAGCAGGAAATGTAGGTCACTGATCTTCCAAGTGGCCTAGTTTCCCAGCTCTAAATAGAAACTTTTCCCCAGGTTGAGGTTTTTTTGCTAGGTTTGTGTCTAATAAAAGTGGGACCTGCTTAGCCAAAGAGGCTGCAATCTGGCCTCTCCTCTACCCCCAGCTGAACACCTGGGAGATTGGAAGGATGACCTGGAGGGCTTGCAGTCTTAGGAGTGTCCAAGGCCACAGCTTTCCCTGCAGGTGACACAAGGGACAGAGCACAGCTCTGAGGGTGCAGGGGATAGGTCCTAACAGGGAGAACTGGACCACTTCTCCTCCACCAGGTAAAGCAAGGACAGAGCAACTCAGATGTCAGATGCCCACCTGTGCTGGATACCTGCATTCTTCACATTTCATCCCTGTCCAGGTTGGCTCAGGGGTTTTCTCTTGTTTTCTTTCTTTCTCTTCCTTCCTTCCTTCCTCCCTCTCTCCCTTCCCTCCTTCCTCCCTCTCTCCCTTCCCTCTCTCCTCCTTTCTTTCCTTCTTTCTTTCTTTTCTTCCTTTCTTTCTCCTTTCTTTCTTTCTGTTTCTTTCTTTCTTCTTTTTCTTTCTTTCTTTCTTTCTTTCTTTCTTTCTTTCTTTCTTTCTTTCTTTCTTTCTTTCTTTCTTTCTCTCTTTCTTTTTTCCTTTCTTTCCCTTCCTTCCTTCCTTCTTTCCTTATTCAAGTTCATTATAGAAAACTGGAAAATATAGATGAGCAAAAAGAAAAACAAAGATTAGCCATAATACTACCAGAGAAAAACCCTGCTAACAGTTCTCTATGTATCTTTCCCGTTATTTTTCTATGCATATACTGTACTCTGAAATAGACTTATTTTTAGCAAGATTGGGATCATAATGTTCCGTGGCCTGGTTTTCTCCCTTAACCTATGCTGTAAATGTAAACACTATTTCTGGTCAATTCAGGTGTGTGTGTGTGTGTATGTGTGTGTGTGTGTGTGTTTATATATGACCTTGGGGTTTTTTTTCTAAAATCACTTACAGAATTTTACAAAAATAAATTGTAACCTGAAAGAGAGAGCTTGTCATTTTTTTAAGATTATTTTATTTAGGGTATTTTTTTAAAAGGAGTAAAAATCATCCCTAGTTCCATCACTTAAGTCTGCCTCTCCTGCCAATGTGCTGCCTCTCCAGTCCTGATATCCACAGGTAACCACTGTTAATAGTTTAATGGACTAATGGACTCTGGCCTGATATTTTTCATACAGAACTAAAGATATATATGTGAGTACATATATACACATATATCTGTGTGTGTGTATACATTTTTAGTGGGGACACACCATTTTTTTTGTTTTGCAACTTACCTTTTTCACTGAACAATATAGTGTGGACGTCTCTGTCGGTATACGTGAAGGATCTAGATCATTCTTTTTAATGGTTGCATGGCTCTTCATTATGGAAATACGATAATGTTTTCAACTATTCCCTACTGAAGGGAATTAGGACTTTTTGTGTTTTTCTATTTTATTTTTTTTTATTTTTAATATTTATTTATTTATTATTTTGCTCTGCTGGGTCTTCATTACAGCATGCGGGATCTTTTATTTGCGGCATGCAGGATCTTTTTAGTTGCAGCATGCGGGCTCATAGTTGTGGCATGTGGACTTCTTAGTTGCAGCATGCATGCAGCATCTAGTTCCCTGAGCAGGGATTGAACCTGGGCCCCCTGCAATGGGAGAGTGGAATCTTACCCGAACCACCAGGGAAGGCCCGTGTTTTTCTGTTTTAAATCTTGCTTGTAGATATCACAGTGAGAAAGGCTCCTGTTAGAAAAGACCATGTTACCTTTTTTTTTTTTTTTTTTTTTTTTGCGGTAAGCGGGCCTCTCACTGTTGTGGCCTCTCCCGTTGCGGAGCACAGGCTCTGGACGCGCAGGCTCAGTGGCCATGGCTCACGGGCCCAGCCGCTCCGTGGCATGTGGGATCTTCCTGGACCGGGGCACGAACCCGTGTCCCCTGCATCTGCAGGCAGACTCTTAACCACTGCGCCACCAGGGAAGCCCCATGTTACCTTTTGATTGATTCTGCCAAATAACCCTGCCAAAGGTGCCATTGTTTTACTCTCACACCTACACACATGAAAAGTTACATTTCTACACACCTCATCAACATACAAAAAAATTTAATTTTCCTATTATGATAGAAAAAATATACACCATTTATAATAGCAACATTGCATTTCTCTTTAGGATTGTATCATAATTTATTTTATCAACTTTCTCTTTTGGACCATGGAGGTTGAATTTGTGATTTGTATTTTGTGCAATGTTAGAATAAACATCTTTGTACATATGTCTTTTCACTTCCCAGGTTTTATTTATATTTTACACACACACATAAATTTCTGCTTTAAGGAGTATTTCTTTTTTCTTTTTTCTTTTTTTTACGGTACACGGGCCTCTCACTGTTGTGGCCTCTCCCGTTGCGGAGTACAAGCTCCGGACGCGCAGGCTCAGCGGCCATGGCTCACAGGCCTAGCCGCTCCGCGGCATGTGGGATCCTCCCGGACCGGGGCACGAACCCGTGTCCCCTGCATCGGCAGGCGGACTCTCAACCACTGTGCCACCAGGGAAGCCCTGCATTAAGGAGTATTTCTAAGGCTTCACTTTTTTTCAAGTTTTTAACACCTGACATGCACATCAGCAACGTTAAATATTTTACCTCATGTCACAAGGGAGGAATTCATCACAGATGTATCTGATCCCACGTCCAGGTCTCTCAGTGAATCCAGGCTGTCCCAGTATATCTGAGATGCTCAAGGTGCCATGTGACAGGGTCTTAAACCACTGAATACCAGGTAGAAAAAGTTATTTCCTTTCCAACTCTCTGAGTCCTGATTAATGAAAGACTCTCAATCAGGCCTTTTTGCTATGCTCTCTTTTTCACAGAGAAGCAACAGGCTTCATGCTTGTGTCTTTGCCCAGACACAGCATCTAGCCTGATTTTAAAAGATTGTTTTCAATGTATTTGCAGTTCCCTTCTCTGATTTTCCATTAATTAAAGCCATACAGACTTCCATTTTCTTTTTTTTTTTTTACAGACTTCCATTTTCAAATCATTTTGTTAAGGGTTAAAAAGTGACTCAACTCTTTAAAAAAGAAAACAAGTAAATCATAGCACAGATGGACTGTGAATATGGCAAACAAAATTATGAAGGATGACTATAGAGTCTAGTTTGAGAAACCTTGCGTGAATTTTCTTTCTTCCCTGGGACGAGGAGGAAGGAATGGCCCTTTCATTTATTTTCTACCCTGAACTTGAGCACATAATCTCGAGAGTATCCTAGCTGTCGCCTCAGGAAGGTTAGGCCAGGCAGGCAGCTCGTGGAAATGAGAGGGCTGCGGATCTTAGTCTGGGAGTGTGGCCAGTGCCCTGGCTTCTTTACAGTAAACACGACGTGAGCTCTCTTCTCAGAGGGCACTGGAGGGACATTGCAGGAGGGGGTCGCCTGCAGTTCCATGCCAGCTGGAGGTGGTATGAGGGCATCTAAGAACCTGCCCCCCCAACCCATCCAACCCCCTCCCCGCAGCTCAGAACACAGTCCCTCTGCAACCTTGCAGCTTTGGCCTGGCGATCACCTTTCTGCAGTCCCCTTGACACCGAAACCAGGGCCTGTGCACAGGTGGGTCACGTGTTCTGAAGGCCCCCCCCCGCCTCCCCCTGCACACCCAGCCATTCACTGAGGATGGCTGCACTCCCAAGGGTGGCCTGTTGCTTGTCCAGCCGCTCCAGGCCCACTCCAGCCTGGCTGAACCAATAAACCTCTCTGCTACCCAGTGACCAAACCATGCCCTCCAGTGAGGTCCAGCCCCCTTCCAAATTCGTCCTTCCTGCGGCGGACGTCCTCAGCCCTAGAGAGCCATGCAGTTTCTTTTACCTTACAGATACTCTTCCATCTGAGTTTATCATTCTTTACATTCAGCTCTCCCTGTTTGGCCTCCTGTGTGGCTTTTGTCTCCTGACTGGCCCAGGCTCCAGGCCTCACGTCCCCAAAGCAGCACAGACTTATGACAAGTCACCTCATGCAAATTGGGCCCATTTATACTAACAGCCAAATAGCAGTGGCCCCGGACCTCCTCTGTCCCAGCAGACACTCACCTCTGCCTCACAGAGCCTTAAAGTATGACCTATAGTTGTCACACAGGCCAGCCCTCGGTCACCCAGCAGCCCTGGGTCTCTCTTCCTGCCCTTCCTCCCCAGTCCCACAAAGTCTGCCACCAAAGCAGATTCCAGGGCTCCTGACCTCCTCCTCTCGCTCACAGAGGGTTGCACTATAATCTCACCTCCTTCAGTGGCACCATGAACTTTAGGGGCTCAGCCCTAGTTCACCATTCCCAGAGCAGGTTCATGGATATCCCTGCCTTTGACCCAAACTGCAGCTGTGCGAGGAAGAGCAAGAGAGCTTTTATCCCCACCGAACAGACGAAGAAACCGCGGTTCCATTGTTAAATGCTTGCCTCCACCACACTGAGAACAAATGACGCTTCCGGGACCGAACCTTCTGATTTCCAGTATTGCCACACCACCACTGAATCTCTCACCCCTTTTATAGGCGGTCAGAATGCTCATTTCTACGCAGCTATAGGTGACCTAAAGTCACACGTGGAGGGGATGCACCTCAGTCCACACGGGGCCTCCACATCCGGTGGCGCAATTTAAGCGCCTCACAGCTGAGGGCCTCAGTGAGGGCTGAAATTCAGCCTGCACCCTATCTGCTAAACCACACACCCTAGCATACGGCTGAATCAGCCTGGGGAGGTGCACCATTTTGGCATTTGACCACCCAGAAGGGGCATTTTTATGCAGTTCATACCACCACACAGAACGTGCTGGCAGCTGAGAAGGTCACGTTTAATGAAATTTAAAGGTATCCCCAGCTTGGGCCATTGTAGAGTCGACACTCTATGCGGCTCCTGTGCAAGGTGCCCGGTGGGTGGGTAATGGGACAGGGAGAAGGGAAGAAAAGTCCACTCTATGGACTCAAGTCATTTGTCCCTACAGACATCCCCAATTCATACCTCATTCTGTACATCCGTCACACATCTGTCGAGGCATGTCCTCTTGCAGACACCGCTCTTGTGGGTACCTAGCCCACTCAGGCCCTGAAACTTTCTCTGTTCCTTCCATGCCTTGTTTGGGGGGCCCCTCTGAAACCACTCTCGTGCTTCTTGTCCCAGTGGGGTGTGGAAATCTCCATGGAGCTGTCGATCTGCATGGACTCTGTGCAGGCAAAACGTTTTGTCTACCATTTCCGTAGGGGCTTAAGCTTTTGGAGGCTAAAGTCCAGGAAACTCCTCTTTGTTTTTCTTTAAACCCTGGGCCAATGGACCCAGAAAGGCCTGATCATCCCAATGGGGGAGAGAATAAAGAGAAGACATAGAACGGGGGGAAATCCCCAAACTGGGAGTTCTGAAATATTATTGCACAGCATGGTTTTCCTAAACTAACCACACAGCAGAAAGGAAAGGCTGCATCTCCTGATGAGGTAACAGAACAGCTTGAAGGCTCTTGTTTCCAGTGCCAGTGGTGAAATCCAAGTGTTCGCCATCCCAACTTCGTGACCAGCAGTTGGACATGATGGTCAGTCCAAAACCTCCTTCAGCATGATGGTAAGTGTCTTGTACGAACTCAACCGACTGAGTCAGCCTCCTGTCCTCTGAGATCTTCTGAAGGATCCTTCCAAAGGATCTGAAGTGTCCGTCACCGAATTTTTCCTGAGCCTCAGAAATGAGCAGGATTTCACACTCAAAGAGGGGCTGAGGAAAGGTTTGAGAATCCAAGCTGAATCGCCAGGGCAATGTATCGGGAACTCAGCTGTGGAACCAAAGAAGAAAAGGGAAAACTTGTTGCCTGAATGTTCGGTTAACTTTGCCCAAGTCACATCTCTGGTCTACCAGCTGTCCCCACCACCACCAGAAAGAAGAGAAAACTGACTTCAGCTGATAGTGAAATCAATGGATGTATTAGGAGTTAGATGCAGGCTGCCCTAAAATTGCTCCCTGAACAATGAAAGTCAGACATTGGGAGTGATGGAGGTTTCAGAGACAGCTCCAAAGGCACAACTGCCCAGTGGAGGGTCATTTGGGGCAAGTCAAAGCAAAACTGTTACCCTAAAGCCCAGGAGACCCCAAAACTCCAAGACTACGACTAAAGGTTAAACTGAGCTGGTTTATTTATTCCATGAAAACTTTCCCTGAAATACCTGCTGGTCCCCAAGCAAATGTCAGCACCCGCTTTCTGTTCCTCCACCCACCAGACTTCGGTCTGCCTCAGAGAAAACCCACAGCAGCCCAGACCAGGGAAGAGAGGGGAACAGTTATATGTACACTTTGTAGGGGACCCAAGTTAATCCCAAATGACCTGCGGCAAACCGCCATAGCCAGTAACAGAAATAGCAACTCTTTCGTGGTCCAGCGTGAAATAGTGAATCCTAACCCACATCCTCTAATCCAGACAAGCCTTAGGGAACCGGAGGGACTGGGGAAGGTACTCTCTGGATTCCCCTGCGCCATACTGACCTTCGGTCACAAGTTAATTCAGGAGGAGACAAAGGACTCAGGCTGAACAATCCTCCTATTTCAAAAATCAGTCTGCAGAAACCCAAAGGACCCCATTCAGTATGTTCATGCGAGCTCAGAGGCCTTTGCTACCAAAATCCAGCAGAGGGAAGAAGCTTCCAAAATGCTTAAGCCCACTCACTTCCCCTGACTTTGCATGGATCCTGGTAGTTTCTCCAGGAATTACAGGGCCATGGCCTCTCTTGGTAGAAGGGAGTTGCTCCAACAGGCCTTCCTTTTGAGGAAACTCAGGCCAGACGTTCTTGTCAATAGATTGAACATCTAAGCATTGCCCCGAATTCAGCGAGACAAATTCTTAACCTATTAAAATTCTAAGCCATTGATTTTTCCACCTCAAGAGAGAATGTTGACATGGTAGCATCGACCCCCTTTTCTGCTTGTTTGGCCCAAGTCCCACCCATGCTGTAGAGCTTGACTCCAAGCTTTGTGCTTAGCCCACGCACAGCTGCTTGGGAGGTCCTTACTTCACCAAGCAAGCATCTCTCCTCCTGGTTCAGAGCCAGGGGTGCGCCATGGAGCCGCCACACGCTCTCGGCTTGGCATCCAAAGGCCTCCGTGACCCGGCATGGTCCACGCCTGGTGCAGTTCTTCTTTACTCATCTCCAGCGTGGAAAGGAAGATGTGGGGCTGTCGGGAGTTGCTAGTGTTTCCCAAGCTTGAACAATGTCTGTACCTCCGTTAACACACTATTTTTCATCTTTGGAACTCCCAATGCCGACCTAACTTATTTTTCTTATTGTGTGAGTTACAACAGAAAACCCAGTTCAGACTGGCTTGGACATGAAGGGAGATTGATCTGGTTCAAACAAATGAGGACCCCGGGGAATTATGACCACCAGTCTTGTGAGGTAAGCTCTGTCTCTGCTTTGGTGTGTGGTGTGTGTGTGTGTGAGAGAGAGATTCAGCATCGTGCCTCTCCCTTCAGGCTTGTCCTGACCCAGCCACAGATGGCTGCTAGGAACGCTGGGGGGTTATGTGCTTTTTTTGGTTCATATCCAGGAGAAAGAACCCTAAGACCTAAACTGAGGCCTGAGGAATGTGTTGAGCTGTTGATTTAAGCCATCACTCATGTAACAGATCACTATAGCAAGGGGAGTGGGGTCCCCCTGCCTGGTTTAGACATGGAAACCAATCAAGGCCCACCACTGGAGCTGGAGTAGTGCCAAACCCACCCCGTCAACCTGACTGCCACTCATGGTGGAAGGGAAGAGGCCTTCTGAGATGGTCCGCACTCTGTCTGTGGAATGGGTTTCTCCCAGGGCTGCTCTTGCGTTTTGAGACGGACCATCTCTCATCTACGGAATGTGTATCTCTGTAAATAAATCCACTTTTTACCTAAAAAAATTAAAATTAAAAAAGGGTGGCAGGGAAGAACACAGATGGTTACAATCAACCACATGTCCATATAATTTCAACGTGTTGGTGGTGAGTTTGTCCTTAGACAATCTCTTCACTCTTCCCCTGCTCTGCTCTGTATTGCTAAAGTGTGTGTGTGTGTGTGTGTGTGTGTGTGTGTGTGTGTGCGCATGTGCACGTGCACAGTGGAGAGGAGCTGATCCCTGCCGGATGCATTTCCCCTCTCCTATGTCTCCTGGGCTTCTACTAGAGTCAGCCAACGGGAAGCATTACTGAAGAAGTGGAGGCTGAGGGAAAGGAGAAGCCAGAGTATTTCCTCCCATCTTTGCCTACCTTGGGCAGCCACCCTAGGCTCCAAAACCATCCTCTTCTCTCCAGCCTACGGGTGGGGTAGCTTCCTGCTTGTTCCAGTTTCTAAAGTGCATCCCATTTGGGTCTCAGCAATCCCACCCCCTGCGTCACCACTTCCCTGTGTTAAGTTGCCTCTGTTCCAAATGTTTAGAGTCATTTCAATTTTTCTGGTGGGACCTCTGCTACACTTCTAAATAAGTACAAACATAAAACGAAGTATACATTCTATAAGCATAGGGTTCTACTATAACAATAAAAAAATAAAATTCCAAATAACATTAATTCGACATGATAGACCATATAGACTACACTATTTTGCTGAACAAAATTCCCTCTTTGAAATGTGACTGTAAGCCTGTCCCCTGTGGTGTAGGTTCTTTCTGAGTTTAGCAGGCTTATGCCACCATGTGTGACTCAGCACGACCGGATTTTCCCACTGCTGTTCTCTATTGGAATTTCTGTGAAACTTTCATTCATAGAATATCAGCATTGATTCCTAGCTTTCCCATCTAAAAACTGTTGTAAAGAAACCTCACAGCCAAACTCAGTAATCACCAATTATCATCAGTTTTCATCACCCAGATTTCCCCAAAATATCCCTACATATAATGTTTCTATTATTAAAATAAAAGCACAACATTTTTAAATGCATAGTAAAAGAAAGGCTAGCATGGTTTTCACATTGACACTAGTAGATGAAGAAGAGCCCTGGGCCAAATTTCACAGCTCCTGGAATAACCTTATTGTGCTCAGACTATGTACTAGGGAACACCCTAATTAATCCTAATGACAATCCTTCCAGGCAGGTATTCTAATTTTCATTTTACAGATGAAGAAACAAGCTCAAAGAAATTAAGCCACTTGCCTGAAGTCTCACATCTAAAAGGAGGCAGAATCTCATGCATCTAAAACCCACGCCTCTTCATTTACCTCATTCATCCGGAGGAGCTTGAGTTGCAAAATGAATTCATTCATTCAGTAAATATTTATTGAACACCTACTAGGTGCCAGGCACTGTTCTAAGCACTGGGACATAGAAGTGAACAAAATAGATAAAACCCTGTTCAGCCAAGCTTACCTTCTAGCAGAGGAATCAGAAAAGAAACAACACTAATAAGTAAAACATATGGTATGTGGATAGTGACAAGTGTCAGGGAAATGGAAGGGGGATATGAAATTTTGTTCAGGGAGACAAATTTTTTTAACACCTTTATTGGAGTATAATTGATCCACAATGGTGTGCTAGCATCTGCTTTATACAAAATGAATCAGCTATACATATAGACACATCTCCATATCTCCTAACTCTGGCATCTCTCTCCCACCCACCTCATCCCATCCCTCTAGGTGGTCACAAAGTACCAAGCTGATCTCCCTGTGCTATGCAGCTGCCTCCCACTAGCTATCTATTTTACATTTGCTAGTGTATATATATCCATGCCACTCTCTCACTACGTCACAGCTCAGCTTTCCCCATGTCCTCAAATCTATTCTCTACGTCTGCATCTTTATTCCTGTCCTGCCCCTAGGTTTTTCATGACCTTTTTTTTTTTTTTTTAGATTCCGTATATATGTGGTAGCATATGGTATTTGTTTTTCTCTTTCTGACTTACTTCACTCTGCATGACAGACCCTAGGTCCATCCACCTCACTACAAATAACTCAATTTCATTGCTTTTTATGGCTGAGTAATATTCCATTGTATATATGTGCCACATCTTCTTTATTCATTCATCTGTTGTTGGACACTTAGGTTGCTTCCATGTCCTAGCTATTGTAGATAGAGATGCAATGAACATTGTGGTACATGACTCTATTTCAATTATGGTTTTATCAGGGTACGTGCCCAGTAGTGGGACGGCTGGGTCGTATGGTAGTTCTATCTTTTTTTTTTTTTTTTTTTTTTTGCTGTACGCTGGCCTCTCACCGCTGCGGCCCCGTCCGCTGCGGAGCACAGGCTCCGGACACGCAGGCCCAGCGGCCATGGCTCACGGGCCCAGCCGCTCCGCGGCATGCGGGATCCTCCCGGACCGGGGCACGAACCCGCGTCCCCCACGTCGGCAGGCCGACTCCCAACCACTGCGCCACCAGGGAAGCCCTGGTAGTTCTCTTTTTAGTTTTTAAAGGAACCTCCATACTGTTCTCCATAGTGACTGTATCAATTTACGATCCCACCAACAATGCAAAAGGGTTCCCTTTTCTCCACACCCTCTCCAGCATTTATTGTTTGTAGATTTTTTGATGATGGCCATTCTGACTGGTGTGAGGTGATACCACATTGTAGTTTTGATTTGCATTTCTCTGATTATTAGTGATGTTGAGCATCCTTTCATGTGTTTGTTGGCAATCTGTATATCTTCTTTGGAGAAACGTCTATTTATTTCTTCTGCCCATTTTTGGATTGGGTTGTTTGTTTTTTTTGATATTGAGCTGCATGAGCTGCTTGTAAATTTTGGAGATTAATTCTTTGTCAGTTGCTTCATTTAGAAATATTTTCTTCCATTCTGAGGGTTGTCTTTTCATCTTCTTTATGGTTTCCTTTGCTGTGCAAAAGCTTTTAAGTTTCATTAGGTCTCATTTGTTTATTTTTGTTTTTATTTCCATTTCTCTAGGAGGTGGGTCAAAAAGCATCTTGCTGTGATTTATGTCATAGAGTGTTCTGCCTATGTTTTCCTCTAAGAGTTTGATAGTGTCTGGCCTTTCATTTAGGTTTTTAATCCATTTTGAGTTTATTTTTGTGTATGGTGTTAGGGAGTGTTCTAATTTCATTCTTTTACATATAGCTGTCCAGGTTTCCAAGTACCACTTATTGAAGAGGCGGTCTTTTCTCCATTGTATATTCTTGCCTCCTTTATCAAAGATAAGGTGACCATATGTGTGTCAGTGTATCTCTGAGCTTTCTATCCTGTTCCATTGACCTATATTTCTGGTTTTGTGGCAGTACCATATTGTCTTGATTACTGTAGCTTTGTAGTATAGTCTGAAGTCCAGGAGCCTGATTCCTCCAGCTCCGTTTTTTTCCCTCAAGACTGCTTTGACTATTCGGGGTCTTTTTTGTCTCCATACAAATTTTAAGATTTTTTGTTCTAGTTCTCTAAAAATTGTCATTGGTAGTGTGATAGGGATTGCATTGAATCTGTAGATTGCTTTGGGTAGTATAGTCATTTTCACAATGTTGATTCTTCCAATCCAAGAACATGGTATATCTCTCCATCTGTTGCTATCATCTTTAATTTCTTTCATCAGTGCCTTATAGTTTTCTGCATACAGGTCTTTTGTCTCCCAAGATAGGTTTATTCCTAGGTATTTTATTCTTTTTGTTGCAATGGTAAATGGGGGTGTTTCATTAATTTCTTTCAGATTTTTCATCATCAGTGTATAGTAATACAAGACATTTTGGTGCAGTAATTTTGTATCGACTACTTTACCAAATTCATTAATTAGCTCCTGTAGTTTTCTGGTAGCATCTTTAGGATTCTCTATGTATAGTATCATGTCACCTGCAAACAGTGACAGCTTTACTTCTTTTCTGATTTAGATTCCTTCTATTTCTTTTTCTTCTCTGATTGCTGTGGCTAAAACTTCCAAAACTATGTTGAATAATAGTGGTGAGAGCGGGCAACCTTGTCTTCTTCCTGATCTTTGTGGAAATGGTTTCAATTTTTCACCATTGATGATGATATTCACTGTGGGTTTGTCATATATGGCCTTTATTACGTTGAGGTAAGTTCCCTCAGTGCTTACTTTCTGGAGGGTTTTTATCATAAATGGGTGTTGAATTTTGTCAAAATTTTCTTCTGAATATATTGAGATGACCATAGAGATCATATTGAGATCATTTTCTCCTTCCATTTGTTAATATGGTTTATCACATTGATTGATTTGCACATATTGAAGAATCCTTGCATTCCTGGGATAAACCCCACTTGATCATGGTGTATGATCCGTTTAATGTGCTGTTGGATTCAGTTTGCTAGTAATTTGTTGACGATTTTTGCATCTATGTTCATCAGTGATATTGGCCTGTAGTATTTTTCTTTGTGACGTCTTTGTCTGGTTTCGGTATCATGGTGATGGTGACCTTGTAGAATGAGTTTGGAAATGTTCCTCCCTCTGCTATATATTGGAAGAGTTAGAGAAGGATAGGTATTAGCTCTTCTCTAAGTGTTTGATAGAATTCAATGTGAAGCCATATGGTCCTGGGCTTTTGTTTGTTGGAAGATTTTTTATCACAGCCTCAATTTCAGTGCTTGTGATTGGTCTGTTTATATTTTCTATTTCTTCCTTGGTTCAGTCTCAGAAGGTTGTGCTTTCCTAAGAATTTGTCCATTTCTTCCAGTTTATTCATTTTATTGGCATATAGTTGCTAGTGATAATCTCTCATGATCCTCTGTAATTCTGCAGTGTCAGTTGTTACTTCTCCTTTTTCATTTCTAATTCTATTGATTTGAGTCTTCTCCCTTTTTTTCTTGATGAGTCTGGCTAATAGTTGATCAATTTTGTTTATCTTCTCAAAGAATGAACTTTTAGTTTTATTGATCTTTGTTATTGTTTCCTTCATTTTTTTTTCATTTATTTCTGATCTGATCTTTATGTTTTCTTTCCTTCTGCTAACGTTGGGGTTTTTTCTTTTTTGTTCTTCTTTCTCTAATTGCTTTAGGTGTAAGTTTAGGTTGTTTATTTGAGATGTTTCTTGTTCATGAGGTAAGATTGTATTGCTATAAACTTCCCTCTTAGAACTGCTTTTGCTGCATCCCATAGGTTTTGTCATCATGTTTTCATTGTCATTTGTTTCTAGGTATTTTTTTATTTCCTCTTTGATTCCTTCAGTGATCTCCTGGTTATTTAGTAGTGTATTGCTTAACCTCCATGTGTTTGTATTTTTTACAGATTGTTTCCTGTAGTTGATGCCTAGTCTCATAGCACTGTGGTCAGAAAAGATATTTGATATGATTTCAATTTTCTTAAATTTACCAAGGCTTGATCTGTGACCCAAGATATGATCTATCCTGGATGATGTTCCATGAGCACGTGAGAAGAAAGTATATTCTGTTGTTTTTGGATGGAATGTCCTCTAAATATCAATTAAGTACCTCTTGTTTAATGTATCATTTAAAGCTTGTGTTTCCTTATTTATTTTCATTTTGGATGATCTGTACATTGGTGAAAGTGGGATGTTAAAGTCCCTACTATGATTGTGTTACTGTCGATTTCCCCTTTTCTGGCTGTTAGCATTTGCCTTATGCATTGAGGTGTTCCTACGTTGGATTCATAAATATTTACAATTGTTATATCTTCTTGGATTGACCCTTGATCATTATATAGTGTTCTTCTTTGTCTCTTGTAATAGTCTTTATCTTAAAGTCTCTTTTGTCTGATATGAGAATTGCTACACCAGCTTTCTTTTGATTTCTATTTGCATGGAATATCTTTTTCCATCCCCTCACTTTCAGTCTGTATGTGTCTCTAGGTCTGAAGTGCGTCTCTTGTAGACAGCATATATAAGGGTTTTGTTTTTGTTTCCATTCGGCCTGTCTATATCTTTTGGTTGGAGCATTTAATCCATTGACATTTAAGGTAGTTATCAATATATATGTGCCTATTACTATTTCCTTGTTTTGGATTTGTTATTATAGGTCTTTTCCTTCTCTTACGTTTCCTGCCTAGAGAAGTTCCGTGAGCATTTGTTGTAAAGCTGGTTTGGTGATACTGAATTCCCCAGCTTTTGCTTGTCTGTAAAGGTTTTAATTTCTCTGTTGAATCTGAATGAGATCCTTGCTGGGTAGAGTAATCTTGGTTGTAGGTTTTTCCCTTTCATCAATTTAAATATGTCCTTCCACTCCCTTCTGGCTTGCAGAGTTTTTGCTGTGAAATCAGCTATTAACCTTATGGGATTCCCTTGTATGCTATTTGTTGTTTTTCCCTTGCTGCTTTTAATATTTTTTCTTTGTATTTGATTTTTGATAGTTTGATTAATATGTGTCTTGTGTGTTTCTCCTTAGATTTATCCTGTTTGGGACTCTCTGCACTTCCTGGACTTCATTGACTATTTCCTTTCCCATATTAGGGAACTTTTCAACTATAATCTCTTCAAATATTTTCTCAGTCCCTTTCTTTTTCTCTTCTTCTTCTGGGACCCCTATAATTTGAATGTTGGTGCATTTAATATTGTCCCAGAGGTCTCTGAGACTGTCCTCAATTCTTTTCATTCTTTCTTCTTTATTCTGCTATGGATTCCTTCTAGAGAATTTTTCATTTCATTTATTATGTTGTTCATCTTTGTTTGTTTGCTCTTTAGTTCTTCTAGGTCCTTGTTAAGCATTTCTTGTGTTTTCTCCACTCTATTTCCAAGATTTTGGATCATCTTTACTATCATTACTCTGAATTCTTTTTCAGGTAGACTGCTTATTTCCTCTCCATATCTTTGGTCTGGGGAGGTTTTACCTTGCTCCTTCATCTGCTCTGTGTTTCTCTGTCTTCTAATTTTGCTTAATTTACTGTGTTTCAGGTCTCCTTTTCATAGGCTGCAGGTTCATATTTCCCATTGTTTTTGGTGTCTGCCCCCAGTGGCCAAGGTTGGTCAGTGGGTGGTGTAGACTTCCTGGTGGAGGGGACTGGTGCCTGTGTTCTGGTAGATGAGGCTGGACGTTGTCCTTTTGGTGGTCAGGACCACATCCAGTGGTTTGGAGTGTTTTGGAGTGTCTGTGACCTTATGATTTTAGGCAGCCTCTCTGCTAATGGGTGTGGTTGTGTTCCTGTCTTGCTAGTTGTTTGGCATGGGGTGTCCTGCACGGTAGCTTGCTGGTTGTCAAGTGGAGCTGGGTCTTAGCGTTGAGATGGAGATCTCTGAGAGAGCTTTTGCCATTTGATATTACGTGGAGCCGGCAGTCTCTAGGGACCAATATCCTGAACTTGGCTCTCACACATCAGAGACACAGGCCTGACACCCAGCCAGAACACCAACACCCTATCAGCCACACAGCTAGAAGAAAAGGGAGAGAAAAAGAAAAATAAATTAAGTAAAATAAAATAATGTTATTAAAATTTATTTTTTTAATTATTTAAAAATTAAAAAGTAATAAAAAAGGAAAAAAAAAGAAAGAAAGAAGAGAGCAACCAAACTGAAAAACAAATCCACCAATGATAGCAAGTGCTAAAACCTATACAAAAAAAAAAAAAAAACAGACAGACAGAACCCTTGGACAAATGGTAAAAGCAAAGCTATATAGACAAAATCACACAAAGAAGCATACACACACACACTCACAAAAAGAGAAAAAGGAGATATATATATATATATATATATATATATTTAAAAAAAAGGAAGAGAGCAACCAAATCAATAAACAAATCTACCGATGATAATAAACTCTAAATACTAAACTAAGATAAACATAAAACCAGAAACAAATTAGATGCAGAAAGCAAACCCCAAGTCTACCATTGCTCCCAAAGTCCACTGCCTCAATTTTGGGATGATTCATTTTCTATTCAGGTGTTCCAGAGATGCAGGGTACATCAAGTTGATTGTGGAGATTTAATCTGCTGCTCCTGAGGCTGCTGGGAGAGATTTTCCTTTCTCTTCTTTGTTCCCAAAGCTCCTGCGTTTAAGCTTTGGTTTTGTCCCCACCTCTGCGTGTATGTCGCCTGAGGGCGTCTCTCCTTCACTCAGACAGGATGGGGTTAAAGGAGCAGCTGACTAGGGCGTCTGGCTCACTCAAGCCGGGGGGAGGGAGGGGTACGGATGCAGGGCGAGACTGCGGCGGCAGAGGCCGGCATGACATTGCACCAGCCTGAGGCACACCGTGTGTTCTCCAAGGGAAGTTGTCCCTGGATCACGGGACCCTGGCAGTGGCGGGCTGCACAGGCTCCAGAGAGGGGAGGTGTGGATAGTGACCTGTGCTTGGACACAGGCTTCTTGGTGGCGTCAGCAGCAGCCTTAGCATTTCATGCCCATCTCTGGTGTCCTCACTGATAGCAGCGGCTTGTGCCCGTCTCTGGAACTCCTTTAGGCGGTGCTCTGAATCCCCTCTCCTCACGCACTGCCCCAAAACTATGGTCTCTTGCCTCAGGCAGCTCCAGACTTTTTCCCGGACTCCCTCCCAGCTAGCTGTGGTGCACTAGCCCCCTTCTGGCTGCGTTCATGCCGCCAACCCCAGTCCTCTCCCTGTGCTCTGACCGAAGCCCGAGCCTCATCTCCCAGCCCCGCCCGCCCCAGCGGGTGAATAGACAAGCCTCTCAGGCTGCTGAGTGCTGGTCAGCACTTATCCTCTGTGCAGGAATCTCTCCACTTTGCCCTCTGCACCCCTGTTGCTGAGCTCTCCTCCGTGACCCCAAAGCTTCCCCCCCACCACCCCCCCATCTCCGCCCGTGAAGGGGCTTCCTAGTGTGTGGAAACCTTTCCTCCTTCACAGCTCCCTCCTAGTGGTGCAGGTCCTGTCCCTATTCTTTTTTCTCTGTTTTTTCTTTTTCTTTTGCCCTAGCCAGGTATGTGGGGAATTTCTTGCCTTTTGGGAAGTCTGAGGTCTTCTGCCAGCGTTCAGTAGGTGTTCTGTAGGAGCTGTTCCACATGTAGATGTATTTCTGATGTATTTGTGGGAGGAAGGTGATCTCCACATCTTACTCCTCCACCATCTTGAAGGTCCTCCCTATCAGGACTGAAATTTTAGATAGGGTAGGCAGGGAAATCTTTTAAGCAAAGACCTGAAGGAAGTAGGGAAACAAGACGTAGCACTATCATGAGAAGAGTGTTTCAGGAAAGAACCAAGGCAAGGGAAAACATACCTGGAGGCCAGTGTGGCTGCAGAAGGGAAAACCAAGTCAGGTATAGCAAGAGATGCATCTAAGGGATGGTGAAGAGTCAGAATATAGGGCCTTGGGGGTCATTGTAAGGATCTTGGCTTTTACTCTGTGTAAGACACAAAAGCCACTGGAAGGTTCTGAGCAGGATCATTCTGGCTGTTATGTGGAGTAGAGATTGTGAGAGCCTAGCATGGAAGTTGGGAGGGGAGTTAGAAGACTGTTGCAGTAAATCCAGGAGAGATCTGACAGTAATGGGACCAGGTTGTAGGTGGTAAGAAGTGATGCAATTCTGACTATATTCAGGATTTGAGATATGACCAGGGGTGCCTTAACCCCTCAGCTTTTCTGGACAGTCAGTTTACAAGCACCAAGTTCTTTCAATCCAGGGAGACACAAAAGGACACCAGCACCAAAACAGCCCAGAGCAGCGCTGTCCAGTGGAATTCTCTGCGATGCTGGAAATACTCCACACTCTCCAATATGGTGGTCACTGGACCGCATGTGGCTCTTGAGCTCTTGAGATGCGGCCAGTGTGATTGGGGAACTGGATTTTTAATTTTATTTAACTTTAATGAATGTACATTTTACACAACCATATTGGACAGTGCAGCTCTAGAGAATCAGTCTGATAAACTGCATCCAGGCAGCTCTTGCCCCTCCTCGGGATTTACCGAGAAGGCAATCACCTGCCCTTTCATTCTGTGCTCTCAGATCTCAGCCCCTCTGTCATGAGTCAGCGTGACTCTGAGAAATGGCTGCAATGCAAATAAAGTACTAATTTTATCTCTGAGATGGCCCATTAATAAATAAAAAAGTGTTTATAAATATGCAAAACACACAATTAGTCAATTCCACAATGTCTCCATGATGGGAACATTAAAACCGTGCCCTAGAGTGAAGGTTGGGGGAATCCAAATAACTTTAGTTTCTCTTTAAACCTTATAAGCAATGAATACTGAATCATTTACTTCTGAGAGTTGTAACACAAAAGCAAGTCATTATTGGCTCCTCGGAGCAGCATATTCTAACTTAATTCACAGATGTGGAAAGCCATTGTAAGAAGTAAATGAGTTACCAACGAGAGCAATGGCAGGTGGCAGCTGTTTTTGCATGACTTCATGGACCCTGAATTACTCTAATCATCATTTTATTTAAGCCCAGAAGGCCGTAAGAAATAAGTTACTGACTCCACTGAAATATGTCTCCCTTAAACATATAAACTACAACCTGAAATAGGCACATTATTCAAACAACTTCTTGCAGTAACAGACCCCAGCTCACAGGCCAAAAGCAGCCATGAAATTCTGCAGGACTACCTGGGAGCCGGGGAGGTCCCCTTATGAAGAAATTTGAAAAGGAGTCTACTTCAGCCAAGAAGACTTTGCTGTCTAGCCCAGCAAAGTGATCGCCTTTTCTAGAATCCTTGCTAGCATGTCTGCTGCACTCCCTCACCCAGAAAATGACAGTGTTGGCCCCTGTTTCCCAAACAAGAAATCTGGGCATTATGGGTTTTCTTCCCCAGCTTTATTGAGGTATAATTGACGTATAACATCGTGTAAGTTTCACTGTGTACAGTGTTCATTTGATACTTTTATATATTGCAAAACAATTACCACCATAGCATTAGCTAACACCTTCATCACATCACATAATCACCATTTCCTTTTCATGATAAGAACATTTAAGATTGACTCTCTTATCAACTTTCAAATACATAATACAATATTATTAGCTATAATCGCCCTGCTGTACATTAGGTTCCCAAAACTTGTCAATCTTATAACTAGAAATCTGTCCCCATTTCCCCTACCCCCTGCCCCTGGCAACCACAACTCTACTGTCTGAGTTCAGCTTTTTTAGATACCAGGAAATAAGTGAGATCATGCAGTATTTGTCCTTCTCTGTCTGACTTATCTCACCTAAAGTAACACTGAGCATTACATTTCACTCTCCTCCCTCCCCGATTCTGGTCCGCTTGTTTCACTGGACTAAAAGAGCCTCATGACCAGTCTCCCTACCTCCTGCTCTAGTTTTGTGGTCCGACCCACTCTTCACACAGCAGTGTGAAACATTCCTGTGCCATGAAGGGTCTCTGGCTCACTGTAGACCCTCAACAGTACAGTAAGTCCCCTACATACGAATGAGTTCTGTTCTGAGACCATGTTCATAAGCCCAATTTTTTCGTTTTAGGTCCAACAACTACCCAACTAACACAATCAGCTATATAGTACTGTACTGTAATAGGTTTATAATACTTTTCACACAAACAATACATAAAAAACAAACAAAAAATAAAGAAAACATTTTTAATCTTACAGTACAGTACCTTGAAAGGTACAGTAGTACAGTACAACAGCTGTCATAGAGGGGCTGGCATCGAGTGAACAGGCAAGAAGAGTTACTGACTGGAGGCGGGAGAGGAGGTGGGAGATGGTAGAGCTGAAGGGTCGTCAGCAATAGGAGATGGAGGGCAAGCTGCAATGTCACTCATGCCTGACGTTGATAGAATTGCACGTTCGCATCTTTGAAAGTTCGCAACTTGAAGGTTCGTATGTAGGGGACTTACTGCACTCGTAGAGTGAATGAACGCGCTCTAAGAGGTAGGCAGAGTTGAATGATGTAGGTGTTGATTTTGACTCTGAGCTTGATTTTTGACTCTGAGAGTCATGTGAAGCATGTAGGAAAGTGTCTTAACCTGATTTGTGTATTGCCAATGTCCTCCAGTTCAGGACCACCAGGAACACACCTGTGGTTGAACAAGTAAGGTAAACTGCCTCCTTGCAGTGAGGGTGAGCATGCGCCGTGGGGAGCCATGGGGGCATCTCAGCTAAAGGATGTTGGAAATGATGGGCTCTGGACTTGCAGTAGACGATTCTAGAGAAGGTTCAAGGAAGTGGAGTTTGCTCTGAGTTCGATGTTGCCAGGAAGCCTGGGGGGATTCTGCAGCTGAATTTCTTCACAAATCTTACTTTGAAGGTGAGAGGAATGAAGTGAAGAAAAAAGGATTGGTAAAGAAGTATTCCCTACCAGATTGTAAGCTGCAGTAACTCATATGAGCCAGGATGGAAGGCTCATTTGTCATTTTTGTGGTTTGCACATTGTTTATGGTGGTGTCTCTGTTCAGACATGATTACAGAGTAGCCTTGTTTTTGTCTTCATCTATGAGGGTCACAGTGTGGCCTGGCCTGAAGTTGGAGCTCTATGATGTGTTTGTGTTGGACAGAAGGACATATGGTCCAGCTGTGAGGGCCAGACCAGCTCTCGCCTGCCAGGGGCCGCTTCTCTCCTCAGCATTACTAGGACACAGAGCAGAAGCAGGGTGTCCAGTTCGAAAGGTGGTACGGTGGTCCAAGAGAGAGATGGCGGTGGCTTGCATTGGGGTGAGGGTTGTGGAGCTGATGAGAAGTGACTGATTTCAGGATGCACATGTAGTCACAGCCCTCACTCAAACCGCACTGAGCTCACCAGCTCCTTGGAGGAACACTGACTCCTGGTGTCTCCAGCCCCTTCCTGGAACACACTTTCCCAGCCCGTTCTCCACCCCCACTTGTGCAACCCAAGCCCTTTTCCCTGATATGCTCTTGTTTATCCTGCTCTAATGTTACTTCCACCAGGAAATCTACCCCAACCCTCCCATCCCAAGTCTCGTTAGCTGTCCTTCCATAATATCTCATTGTATTATTATTGTTTACTTATCTGTATCCCCTACTAGACTGTAAGCTGCATCCAGAAAGGAGTGATGTCTTGTTCACTGTGTGTACCCAGGTCTCATCGCATAATCAATGCTTAAGGAATACATGTTAAATGGATCAATACTTTACTGAAATTTGTGGCTTTCTCTAAACTAGTTTCCAGCAAGTTATTATGCAACACCTGACTTTTAAGTCATAATGCCATTCCAGACCTAAGCTGACTTTTCTTTTGAGCATACTCACCAAAAAAAATGATATTCCTGGCACCATTGTGTATATTCAGATTTCCTGAAAATTATATCTATAACCCCTGAAATAACAGAAGCTACTATGGGATGCCATGATTAAGTGGCAGTAAGTGTCTCGGTTGTGAATGGTTTCGATTTAATTTGTTAGTAGAGTTGAGACATATTTACAAGCTGTCTACCCTTTATGATTTTGTAGGTCAAAAAATAGAGCTTTGGCGTTTTGACATTTATTCATTCAACAACTGATTTTCAAGAGCCAGGTATTCATCTAGAAGCTGGAACTACTGGAGTGAAAAAATAGAGAAAAATCTCTGGCCTAGTGGGGCTTCCATTATAATGGATGGGAAAGACCATAAAAAAATAGAGAAATAAAATATGTAGAATGTTAAAAGCGGTGGTGGAAGGGGGTGGGGGATAAAATGTTACAGGAGTTGGGCCCTTAAGTAGTGTCTCCAGGAAAGTTTTCACTGAGAAGGTAGTCTGGAGGAAAGGTCAGAAGGAAGTGAAGGTGCAAAGATTAGCAGACATCAGTGGGGAGGCAGAGGACATAGCCAGTGCTAAGGCCCTGGGGCCAGAGAGTGCCTGGGCTTGATGACGATCAAGGAGGCTGGAACAAGGAAAAGACTGCAGTGTAGAAGAGGATGTCAGAGCCATGGGAACGAAATCAGGGTGGGCCTTCGAGGCTTTGTCAAAGGTCGTGGTTTTCTCTCTGATTTTGGAGGGGAGTGGGATATTGGAGGGTTTGGGTAACAGTTGAATATTTAAAATATTACCAAGCTCTAAAACGCTCTCTGTTGTTTTCTAAGATTAAAAATAGATTCAAATGTGTACCTTTTGATTCTGGATCATCCCTACCATATAGTTTTAAATTCCTTTTTGTTAGTAAATGTAATATGCTCATTATAAAAGATGTAGAAAATACAAACATGATAAATAGGAAAATTAAAAACCACGACTCTCCTACCACTCAGTGATAACCATTGATATTTTTAGGGTTTTTCTTTATATGTATGTATTGTTTAAAATTTTTACATAGAATACACACACACACACACACATAGATGTGTTATTTGAGACTTCCCCCCTTTTTAATCATGACCACACTTGCAATGTCATTAAAATTCTTTCAAACAACAGTTTCAATGGCTCCAAAGTATTTCATCACATGAGTGAACCATAATTACCTTATTGTGCATTCTACTCCTTTTCTCTCCGTGCAGCACTACTTACAAAACAGATAAGGCTCTAAAAGAATGGTCTAGACTATCTTTGTTTTCTAGTCTAAGCACACACACTAGTGACAGCTTGCATCATCTGAGGGGGTCAGACTGGAACGGCTTGTGGAGGTACGTGGTAATTTCTTCTGTGGGAATATCCTTAGGTTGAACAGTACTGGGTTGAGGATCTTCTGTGGTTGGATTCTCTCAGAAGCAATTATTGCTGTTTTGAAAATACAAATCTGGCATCACTTCGATGAAAACAGTGGTCCTGGAGTCTCTTGCCTCCCTCCCTGCAACCCTGTGCCAAGTCAGATTTAATCAATCAGGAAGGAAGACAGAAGTGCTGACCCTCCTGCCTGGCTCAGCGGCCCCTGGTGTGATGACCCTGGGCCTCCCCAGCCTGTCCCGAGGCCTGCTGGAGCCCACCCTCTGCTCTGACACCCCAGGACTCAGCCAGCCTCACCTCACCCCCTTCCTGCCAGCGCTGCCAGGCTATTTCCCAGACTCACACCATAGAAGTGGGCAGGAAGCCTCAGGGCAGTGACTAAAGATGGATCAGGTTATCATTTATAGTGTAGTCGTTAGCACTGAGCTCCCTAAAGAGTCCCCCGGTTCCAGCCCTTCCCAATCCAAGGGCCCAGCAAGGCTCATGACAGACTCCCAGCCCAGAAAGGTCGAGTCAGAGAACATGATTATCTCAAGGTCCATGTCTTCTGGTCAAGAGGGCAGAAACAGACCCCACCCCCCATCTCACTCCACTGGATAATGAGAGCCCTCCTTCCTCCTGTCATTGCAGGGTGAGCTGGGCACAGCTGTGATGTCTTAAGACAGTGCTTCTCAATCGTACCCACTCAGAGCTTGTTAGAAATGCAGAATCTTGGGCCCCACTAATGAATCAGCTAATAAGTCAGGTAATGGATGAGAACCTGCATTTTTTTTTTTTTTTTTTTTTCAGTACGCGGGCCTCTCACTGCTGTGGCCTCTCCCGCTGCTGAGCACAGGCTCTGGAGGCGCAGGCACAGCGGCCATGGCTCACGGGCCCAGCCGCTCTGCGGCACGTGGGATCTTCCCGGACCGGTGCACGAACCCACGTCCCCTGCATTGACAGGCGGACTCTCAACCACTGCGCCACCAGGGAAGCCCAGAACCTGCATTTTAAGAAGATTCCCAAGTGATTCAGATGTACATAAACTCTGAGAACCACTGCTCCAGGTCAGTGGGTCTCAAACTCCAGTTTCAGTGCGTTTGAGCGAGTATCAGGACCACCTAGAGGGCTTGTGAAAACACAGGCTGCTTATTATTCAGCCATAAGAAGGAATGAGATTCTGAAATATGCAACAATACAACATGGATGGGTCTTGAAAACATTATGCTTGACAATAAGTCCCACACAGAAAGACAAATAGTGCATGATTCCATATGTATGAGCTACCTAGAACACATGAATTTGTAGTACCTGAAAGTAGAATAGAGGTTACCAGGGGCTGGGAAGAGAGAGCGGGAAAGAAGGGTAAAGTTATTGTTTAATGGGTACAGAGTTTTGTTGGGGATGATGAAAAAGTTTTGGGTATACATAATGGTGATGGTTACACAACACTGTGAATGTTTCTAATGCCACTGAATTGCACACTTACCAACGGTTAAAATGATAAATATTAGGTATATTTTGCCACAATAAAAATAAAATAAAATAACCCACAGGTTGCTGGGCTCCACCTTCCAAATTTCTGATTTCTAATTCAGTGGGTCCAGACTGGAGTCTGGGATCATCTTGTGAATGATCCTTCTGCAATACACAGAAATTATAGTTGATATGCATATTAAAGCACTTATACTATGCATGATTCAAGAAACAACTGAAAATTAACCAGGGTCTCAGAATCCCGAAAGGCCAAAGACTCTACAAACCCAAGCAAACTAATTGGAGCGGAGCCATAAGAGTTCAGATTGATTCTTCTACATCTTTACCTAGACTTCCTCAATACTCTATTAAAGCCAGATTCAAAGAAGGACTTAGGCCAATTACAACTAGCTTAATAGAAAGAGGATTAGTGTCCTTTGTGCTAGTCCCTGCATACCTGTTTCACCTGTTTAAAAGCCTCAGCATTGAGGACAGATTTGTCTAAGGTCTGAAAGCAGTTAAAATAAGCTTCTTTCCCAACAGTAGCTAACCCAAATTCCCCACTTTCCTTGGTCCCACCTGAAGCCAAATACTGTTCTGTAATAGATTTATGCTCCTCTTTCTTTTTTTTTTAACATCTTTATTGGAGTATAATTGCTTTACAATGGTGTGTTAGTTTCTGCTTTATAACAAAGTGAATCAGTTATACATATACATATGTTCCCATATCTCCTCCCTCTTGCATCTCCCTCCCTCCCACTCTCCCTATCCCACCCCTCCAGGCGGTCACAAAGCACCGAGCTGATCTCCCTGTGCTATGCGGCTGCTTCCCACTAGCTATCTACCTTACGTTTGTTAGTGTATATATGTCCATGACTCTCTCTCACTTTGTCCCAGCTTACCCTTCCCCCTCCCCATATCCTCAAGTCCATTCTCTAGTAGGTCTGTGTCTTTATTCCCACCTTACCCCTAGGTTCTTCATGACCTTTTTTTTTTTTTCCTTAGATTCCATATATATGTGTTAGCATACGGTATTTGTTTTTCTCTTTCTGACTTACTTCACTCTGTATGACAGACTCTAGGTCAGCTTTCTTCAGTATCCCAGGTGATGATAGCCAACATGTATTTGCCTTCACCTCAGAAAATCAACCGTTCTGGATAGTATGCCCAAGGGATTCACCAAAGCTCCATCCTACATTTCTCAAGTCTTGAAAGATGTTAAGGATATACTGTTTCCTTGTGGATCCATTCAGATCCAATATGTAGCTGACCACTTCTTACGTTCCATTAATCTTGAAAATTCTAAAACTGACTCTAGCTCATGGAGCTAGCTGAAACAGGAAACCGGGCTGTGAGGGAGAAACTCCATTTCTGAAAAAAGCGGATATGGTCTAGACCATGACCTAGTAGCTGCAGGAAAAGCACAAACTAAGGGGAGATTATAAATTATCCAGAATTACCCAACATCAACCACTAAAAGACAAGAGAAGATTTCTGGTATTCACTGGATATTGTAGAGAATGGACATAACATTCTTCTGTAATATCAAGGCTGTATATTATTTGGCAGAGTCAAATATCTCAGAATCCTCAAAGGAACAACAAAAAAAAACTAAAAAGGTCTTCAGTGATCTCAAATACCCCTTTAACAACCATCTAAGCCAGATCTCCCAAATTATCATAAACCTCACTTTTTGTTTGTGCTTGAAAGATTAGGCAGTGCTCTAGGGATATTAACTGAAAGACATTCCACACATCAAAGACCCTGTGCTTATTGTAGCCTGTCCCTTGGTCCAGTAGCCACAGATTATCCTCTTTGCATCAGAGCAATTGTACCCTCAGCTAAATTAAACAAAGCACTTCAGATCTTGTCCTTGGATTGCCTTTAAACCTGATGGTACCACATGCAGAACAATCCCCATGGCTAATTGGAAATACCAATATTCTTCTTCTAGTCAATAATAAAATAGTGTTACTTTCTCCCTTCTCTTATTACCATACACCATTCTGACACTCTCAATCCAGCAACTTTATTACCCTTACCCCATGAAGGAAAATGTTATCATTGTATTTCTGTCATTCAAGAATTGTCCATGCCCTCGGGACTTCCCTTGTGGCACAGTGGTTAAGAATCTGTCTGCTAATGCAGGGGACACGGGTTCAATCCCTGGTCCGGGAAGATCCCACATGCCACGGAGCAACTAAGCCACAACTACTGAGCCTACACTCTAGAGCCCGCGAGCCACAACTACTGAAGCTCACGTGCCCTAGAGCCCATGCGCCGCAACTACTGAGCCCATGCGCTGCAACTACTGAAGCCCACTCATCTAGAGCCCATGCTCCGCAACAAGGGAAGCCACCGCAATGAGAAACCTATATGCACCACAACGAAGAGTAGCCCCTGCTCGCCGCAACTAGAGAAAGTCCTTGCACAGCAACAAAGACCAAACACAGCCAAAAAACAAATAAAATGAAATTAAAAAAAAAAGAATTGTCCGTGCCCATAACACATACTGTAGGCATCCCCATACCCAATCCTGACTTCTTATTGTTTGTTGATTAGTCTTATCTTAAAAACAAATGGTGTACACCCATGTTCATAGCATCATTATCCGCAATAGAGAAAAAGTGCAAGCAACCCAAGTGTCCATCAGCCCGCGAATGGATAAACAAAGTGTGATATATATATTGATAATGACTATTATTCAGCCTTAAAAAGGAAGGAAATTCTGACACATGCTTCAACATGAATAAACATTGAATATATTATGCTAAGTGAAATAAGCCAGTCACAAAAGGACAAACACTGTATGATTCCACTTTTACGAGGCTCGGAGAGTAGTCAGATTCAGAGACAGGAAGTAGAATGGTGGTTTCCAGGAGCTGAAGGGAGGGGGGAAGGAAAGTTGTTGTTTAATGGGTATAGAGTTTCAGTTCTGCAAAATGAAAAGAGTTCTAGACAGTCTCTTCAATAAGTGGTGCTGGGAAAACTGGAGAGCTACATGTAAAAGAATGAAATTAGAACACTCCCTAAAACCATAACACAAAAATAAACTCAAAATGGATTAAAGACCTAAATGTAAGGCCAGACACCATAAAACTCTTAGAGGAAAACATAGGAAGAACACTCTTTGACATAAATCACAACAAGATCTTTTTTTGACCCACCTCCTAGAGAAATAAAAACAAAAACAAATAGGACCCAATGAAACTTAAAAGCTTTTGCACAGCAAAAGAAACTATAAATAACACAATAAAACCCCTCAGAATGGGAGAAAATATTTGCAAATGAATCAACGGACAAAGGATTAATCTCCAAAATATATAAACAGCTCATGTAGCTCAATATTAAAAAAAAACAAACAACCCAATCAAAAAATGGACAGAAGACCTAACTAGATATTTCTCCAAAGAAGATATACAGATTGCCAACAAACACATGAAAGGATGCTCAACATCACTAATCATTAGCGAACTGCAAATCAAAACTACAATGAGGTGTCACCTCACACAAGTCAGAATGGGCATCATCAAAACATCTACAAACAATAAATGCTGGAGAGGGTGTGGAGAAAAGGGAACCCTCTAGCACTCTTTGTGGGAATGTAAGTTGATACAACCACTATGGAGAACAGTATGGAGGTTCCTTAAAAAACTAAAAATAGAACCACCATATAACCCAGCAATCCCACTACTGGGCACATACCCAGAGAAAACCATAATTCAAAAACACACATGCACCCCAATGTTCACTGCAGCACTATTTACAATATCCAGAACATGGAAACAACCTAAATGTCCATCAACAGAGGAATGGCTAAAGAAGATGTAGTACATATATACAATGGAATATTACACAGCCATAAAAAAGAACGAAATTGGGTCATTTGTAGAGACTGTCACACAGAGTGAAGTAAGTCAGAAAGAGAAAAACAAATATCATATATTAACACAAATATATGGAATCTAGAAAAGTGGTACAGATGGTACCTTGCAAATGGCTTGCAAGGCAGAAATAGATACACAGATGTAGAGAATAAATGTATGGACACCAAGGGAGAAAAGCGGGGTGTGGGGGTGTGGGGGGATTAATTGGGAGATTGGGTTTGACATATATATGCTAATATGTATAAAATAGGTAACTAATAAGAACCTGCTGTATAAAAATAAATAAAATTCAAATTTAAAAATGGTTAAAATGATTAAAAAAATGAAAAGAGTTCTGGACATGGATGGTGGTGATGTGATGCACGATGTGAATATACTTAATGCCACAGAACTGTACACTTTAAAATGGTTAAAATGGTATATTTTGTGCTTTGTGCTTTTTACCACAAAAAAAGAAAAAGGACAATACCAGTCTGGTTATACAACAGCTATCACAAATTTTCTTGAAAAATCCAATCCCTTACTAAATGCCAAGTCTGCATAGGTGGTCAAAATACAGCTTTTTCAAGGACATAGCTAAATTCACTTTTATTACTAAAAATAAAAGGGTAAATATATTCAATGATAGCTGACATGTTTCTGGAGTAGTTAATGATTTTGAACTAATACAGAAGAAAAGCTATTTCTTGACCTCCTCAAGTACTGCCGTAAAAACAGTGGACAACAAATACATAAACTACTTGATGTCTTAATGCTACCCAAGGAAATTATTCTTATGAAAGTAAGTGGACTTCCCTGGTGGCACAGTGGTTAAGAATCTGCCTCCAATGCAGGGGACATGGGTTTGAACCCTGGTCCGGGAAGATCCCACCTGCAGAGGAGCAACTAATCCCACGTGCCACAACTAATGAGCCCGTGTGCCACAACTACTGAAGCCCTCGAGCCTAGACCCCATGCTCTGCAACAAGAGAAGCCACCACAATGAGAAGCCCGTGCACTGCAACGAAGAGTAGCCCTCACTCTCTGCAACTAGGGCAAGCCCGTGTGCAGCAACAAAGACCCAAAGCAGCCAGGAAATTAAATATAATTTTTTTTTAATTTTTATGTAAGTGAGATTCTACAGAAGTTAGAATAAACGCTTTAGCAGATCATCATGCTAAACAAGCTGCTCTAATAATCATCCTTATGCAAGAATCTCTTATAGAAAAAAATTAATAAATATCCATGGAGAAGTTCAAGAATCTCATAATAAATGCACAAAATTTAGCTACCAACTCTGAAAATAAACACGGTGAATAATTGGATAGTAAGATCCATAGGATAAAGTCTGGTGAAGCCAGGAGAGCAGAATGGCAACACCAGATAATCTCAAATGTATAGGTGCTAAAATATACTGTGAAACAGCTCAGCACATTATGAACAAATTGACCACAACATTAAACAGTCACTAGTAGAGAAACTTTTCTAGACTATTACAAGACATGCCCAACTCATTCTTCATCTGTAACCAACACTGGGGGAAAACTGTAAAGGTAGGGTATGGACTGGAACCATGTCCTAAGGGATACTTTGACAATCTCCAAATGGATTTTATACAGTTTCCTTCTTCTACAGGTTATGTATGTGTAATAGTAATAGTATGTTTATTTTGTGGGTAGGCTGAAGCGTTTCTCTGATACAAACATAGCATTTACTGTAGCCTAAATACTATTACTTTTGTGGAACCTACTTTGGACCTTCCCTCTTATCCATCCAGGGATAGAGAATACATTTTACAGGGACAGTTATTTGTAAATTATGCAAAGCTTTGTTCTTTTCTCAAATATTCTATTGTCCTTATCACTTCCAATCCTCTAGCAAAGTAGAAGGAACAAATGAGATATTAAAACTGGAACTAGCTAGGCACTTTTTAGGTCTTGTGGTCCTGAGTTCTTTTCTTTAGGAACTCATAATATCAGACAAAATAGACCTAAAACCAAAAGAATAATCAGGGAAAGAGAGGGTCACTACATAATGATGAAAGTTTCAATTCACCAAGAAAATCTAGTCATTCTAAATGTGTTAACATCTAATAAAAGTGCCTGACAATATATGAGGCAAAACTTAACAGAACTTCATAAAGAAATGGAAAAATCCACCACCATTTCACCATATACTCCTTAATGATTGATTGGTCAGGAACAAAATCAGCAGATTTAGAGGAGCCCAACAACACAATGAATGAACTTCCCTTATAGACATACACAGATACTAATGAGAGTACACACACTTATCATGCACACATAGAATATTTATCAAATAAATCATGTGCCAGCCCATAAAGAAACCCCAGCAAATTTCAGAGAATAGTTTCTCAGACCAAATTCTTGGGACACAGGAAAATTATGTTAGAAGTTCACAACAAAGATATCAATTTAAAACTCTATTTGAGGGCTTCCCTGGTGTGCAGTGGTTAAAAATCTGCCTGCCAATGCAGGGAACACGGGTTCGAGCTCTGGTCTGGGAAGATCCCACATGCCGTGGAGCAACTAAGCCCATGCACCACAACTACTGAGCCTGCACTCTAGAGCCCGCGAACCACAACTACTGAGCCCACGTGCCACAACTACTGAAGCCCACACACCTAGAGCCCATGCTCCGCAACAAGAGAAGCCACCGCAATGAGAAGCCTGTGCACTGCAACGAAGAGTAGCCCCTGCTCGCCGCAACTAGAGAAAGCCCCTGCGCAGCAACGAAGACCAAATGCAGCCAAAAATATATACTAAAATAAAATAAATAAATTTATTTTTTTATAAAACTCTATTTGAATAATTGTTAAAACACTGTTACTTAAATCATGAATTAAAGAATAAATCATATTGGAAGTTTTAAAATAATAAAACTGGGTAATAATGAATACTACATATAAAAATTTATGAGCTGCAACAAAAGCAGGTAGTTCAAGGGAAATGTATTTCTTTGGAATCAATGAAATATTGATTCCAAAGAAATACATAACAAGAATTAAAATGGAGTATATCAATATAGTTAAAAGTTGGTTATTACAAAAATAAATAATACAGTAGGCAATGCTCTGGAAAGACTAATCAAGAAAAACAGAAAACTCAGGTAAATAATTTTAAAAGCTAGAGATAAAACAGAATTTTACAAGATAATAGAAGCTACCATCAATAATCATATGCCAGGAATTTTAAAACTTAGGTTAAGTCGAACAAATTCCTAGAAAAATATGACATCAAATCTGACTTAAGTAACTTTTTAAAGAATAGACTTATAACTATTAAAGCAATCGGAAGAACAGTATAAAATCTTCCCAAAATAAAACAACAAATCTACATGCTTTTCCAAATGAACTTTCAAGAAGCTAGTCATCCTAATCTTACACTAACTCTCCCCCAAAATAAAAGAGAGGAAATATCCTCCTATATTATTCTAAAAGGTAACCAATATCCTGATATCAGAAACTGAAGGCATAAAAAGAAAGAAAAATTACCAACTTATTTCATTCATGAATATTGAAAAAAATCAAGTCAAATATAATAATGTTTAAATAAGATAATGACCAAGTTGCAAGTTTATTCTAGGTATATCAGTTATCTATCGCCATAACAACTCTCAGTAGCTTACAACGATAGGCATTGTTTATGGATCTTTGGTCAGTTGGCAGTGATGCTGATCTAGGCCAGCCTTGGCTAACCTCAGGCAGAATCACTCGTGTGTCTGTTATAAACTGGGATGTTTGTTGGACGCCAGATGATCTAGGATATCCTCACTCACGTATCTTGTGATTGGCTGGCTGGCTGCTGGGTTGATAAGATGACTGGGCCACGTGTCTTTCATCATGCAGTTGTCTAGTCCAGGCTTATTCATACGGTAGGAGCAGGGTTCCAAGAGAGGAAGTTGGACTGGAAGCTGCAAGGCTGATAGAGGCTTAGGCTTGGAACTGGCATACAGTCACTTCCACTGCTTTCTACTGACCAAAGCAAGCCACAACACCTGCCCAGATTCAAAGGTGGGAGAATGAATTCCACCTGTTCATGGGAGGAGCTGTAACGTGACACTGCGAAGGTCATGTATACATGGAGAAGTGAAGAATTATGGCCATCTGCGCAATCTACCCTACCAGGTATAAAAGGATAGTTTCACATCAGGAAATGCTTGTAATTCACCACATTAAGAGAGAAAAACTGTCTGATCATTCCAGGAGATGTAGAAAAAGCATTTGATACATTACAATGTGACTTCATGGGAAAAAAAGAGGAACTCTTTTTTTAACATCTTTATTGGAGGATAATTGCTTTACAATGGTGTGAGAGTTTCTGCTTTATAAAAAAGTGAATCAGCTATACGTATACATATATCCCCATATCTCTTCCCTCTTATGTCTCCCTCCCTCCCACCCTCCCTATCCCACCCCTCTAGGTGGTCAAAAAGCACGAGCTGATCTCCCTGTGCTATGTGGCTACTTCCCACTAGCTAGTTATTTTATATTTGGTAGTATATATAAGTCCATGCCACTCTCTCACTTCGTCCCAGCTTACCCTTCCCTCTCCCGGTGTCCTCAGGTCCATTCTCTACATCTGTGTCTTTATTACTGTCCTTCCCCTGGGTTCTTCAAAAGCTTTTTTTTTTTTTTTTAGATTCCATATATATGTGTTAGCATACAGTATTTATTTTCTCTCTTTGTGACTTACTTCACTCTGTATGACAGTCTCTAAGTCCATCCACCTCACTGCAAATAACTCAATTTCGTTTCCTTTTATGGCTGAGCAATATTCCATTGCATATATGTGCCACATCTTCTTTATCCATTCATCTGTCGATGGACACTTAGGTTGCTTGCATGTCCTGGCTATTGTAAATAGAGCTGCAATGAACATTGTGATACATGACTCTTTTTGAATTATAGTTTTCTCAGGGTACATGCCCAGTAGTGGGATTGCTGGGTCATATAGTAGTTCTATTTTTAGTTTTTTAAGGAACCTCCATACTGTTCTCCATAGTGGCTATATCAATTTACATTCCCACAAACAGTGCAAGAGGGTTCCCTTTTCTCCACACCTTCTCCAGTATTTATTGTTTGTAGATGTTTTGATGATGCCCATTCTGACTGGTGTGAGGTGATACCGTATTGTAGTTTTGATTTGCAGTTCGCTAATGATTAGTGATGTTGAGCATCCTTTCATGTGTTTGTTGGCAATCTGTATATCTTCTTTGGAGAAATGTCTGTTTAGGTCTTCTGTCCATTTCTTGATTGGGTTGTTTGTTTTTTTTAATATTGAGCTACATGAGCTATTTATATATTTTGGAGATGAATCCTTTATCTGCTGATTCATTTGCAAATATTTTCTCCCATTCTGAAGGTTGTCTTTGCATCTTGTTTATAGTTTCCTTTGCTGTGCAAAAGCTTTTAAGTTTCATTGGGTCCCATTTGTATATATATTTTTTATTTCTCTAGGAGGTGGGTCATAAAAAGACCTTGTTGTGATTTATGTCAAAGAGTGTTCTTCCTATGTTTTCCTCTAAGAGTTTTATAGTGCCCAGTCTTACATTTAGGTCTTTAATCCATTTTGAGTTTATTTTTGTGTTATGGTGTTAAGGAGTGTTCTAATTTCATTCTTTTACATGTAGCTGTCCAGTTTTCCCAGCAGCACTTATTGAAGAGGCTGTCTTTTCTCCATTGTGTATTCTTGCTTCCTTTATCAAAAATAAGGTGACCATATGTGAATGGGTTTATCGCTGGGCTTTCTATCCTGTTCCACTGATCTATATTTCTGTTTCTGTGCCAGTACCATACTGTCTTGATTACTGTAGCTTTGTAGTATAGTCTGAAGTCCAGGAGCCTGATTCCTCCAGCTCTGTTTTTTTTTCTCAAGATTGCTTTGGCTATTCGGGGTCTTTTGTGTTTCCATAAATATTGTGAAATTTTTTGTTCTAGTTCTGTGAAAAATGCCATTGGTAGTTTGATAGGGATTGCTTTGAATCTGTAGATTGCTTTGGGTAGTATAATCATTTTCACAATGTTGATTCTTCCAATCCAAGAACATAGTATATCTCTCCATCTGTTGGTATCATCTTTAATTTCTTTCATCAGTGTCTTATAGTTTTCTGCATACAGGTCTTTTCTCTCCCAAGGTAGGTTTATTCCTAGGTATTATATTCTTTTTGTTGCAATGGTAAATAGGAGTATTTCCTGAATTTCTCTTTCAGATTTTTTAACATTAGTGTATAGGAATGCAAGACATTTCTGTGCAGTAATTTTGTATCCTGCTACTTTACCAAATTCATTGATTAGCTCTAGTAGCTTTCTGGTAGCATCTTTAGGATTCTGTATGTATAGTATCATGTCACCTGCAAAGAGTGATAGCTTTACTTCTTCTTTTCTGATTTAGATTCCTTTTATTTCTTTTTCTTCTCTGATTGCTGTGGCTAAAACTTCCAAAACTATGTTGAATAATAGTGGTGAGAGTGGAATACTTTGTCTTGTTCCTAATCTTAGAGGAAATGGTTTCAGTTTTTCACCATTGAGAACAATGTTGGGTGTGGGTTTGTTATATATGGCCTTTATTATGTTGAGGTAAGTTCCCTCTATGCCTACTTTCTGGAGGCTTTTTATCATAAATGGGTGTTGAATTTTGTCGAAAGCTTTTTCTGCATCTATTGAGATGATGATATGGTTTTTCTCCTTCAGTTTGTTAATATGGTTTATCACATTGATTGATTTGCGTGTATTGAAGAATCCTTGCATTCCTGAAATAAACTCCACTTGATCATGGTGTATGATCCGTTTAATGTGCCGTTGGATTCTGTTTGCTAGTATTTTGTTGAGGATTTTTGCATCTATGTTCATCTGTGACATTGACCTGTAGTTTCCTTTCTTTGTGACATCTTTGTCTGGCTTTGGTATCAGGGTGATGGTGGCCTCATAGAATGAGTTTGGAAGTGTTCCTCCCTCTGCTATATTTTAGTAGAGTTTGAGAATGATAGGTGTTAGCTCTTCTCTAATTGATAGAATTCGCCTGTGAAGCCATCTGGTCCTGGGCTTTTGTTTGTTGGAAGATTTTTAATCCCAGTCTCAATTTCAGTGCTTGTGATTCGTCTGTTTATATTTTCTATTTCTTCCTGGTTCAGTCTCAGAAAGTTGTGCTTTTCAAAGAATTTGTCCATTTCTTCCAGGTTGTCCATTTTGTTGGCATATAGTTGCTTGTAGTAATCTCTCATGATCCTTTGTATTTCTGCAGTGTCAGTTGTTACTTCTTTTTCATTTCTAATTCTATTGATTTGAGTCTTCTTCCTTTTGTTCTTGATGAGTCTAGCTAATGGTTTATCAATTTTGTTTATCTTCTCAAAGAAGTAGCTTTTAGTTTTATTGATCTTTGCTATTGTTTCCTTCATTTCTTTTTCATTTATTTCTGATCTGATCTTTATGATTTCTTTCCTTCTGCTAACTCTGGGGTTTTTTTGTTCTTCTTTCTGCAATTGCTTTAGGTGTAAGTTTAGGTTATTTAGTTGAGGTGTTTCTTGTTTCTTGAGGTAGGATTGTATTGCTTCCCTCTTAGAACTGCTTTTGCTGCATCCCATAGGTTTTGGGTCATCGTGTTTTCATTGTCATTTGTTTCTAGGTTTTTTTTTTTTTAATTTCTTTTTCAATCTCTTCAGTGATCTCTTGGTTTTTAAATAGTGTATGGTTTAGTCTCCATGTGTTTGTATTTTTTACAGATTTCTTCCTGTAATTGATATCCAGTTTCATAACATTTTGGTCAGAAAAGATACTTGATATGATTTCAATTTTCTTAAATTTACCAAGGCTTGATTTGTGACCCAAGATATGATCTATTCTAGAGAATGTTCCATGAGCACGTGAGAAGATGTATTCTGTTGTTTTTGGATGGAATGTGCTATAAATATCAATTAAGTCCATCTTGTTTAATGTATCACTTAAAGCTTGTGTTTCCCTATCTATTTTCATTTTGAATGATCTGTCCATTGGTGAAAGCAGGGTGTTAAAGTCCTCTACTATGACTGTGTTACTGTCGATTTCCCCTTTTCTTGCTGTTAGCAATTTACCTTATGTATTGAAATGTTCCTATGTTGGGTGGTTAAATATTTACAATTGTTCTATCTTCTTGGATTGATCCCTTGATCATTATGTAGTGTCCTTCTTTGTCTCTTGTAATAGTCTTATTTTAAAGTCTATTTTGTCTGATATGACAATTGCTTCTCCAGCTTTCTTTTGATTTCCATTTGCATGGAATATCTTTTTCCATCCTCTAACTTTCAGTCTGTATGTGTCCCTAGGTCTGAAGTGAGTCTCTCATAATCAGCATATATACCGGTCTTGTTTTTGTATCCATTCATCCAGTCTATGTCTTTTGGTGGGAACATTTAATATATTTACATTTTAGGTAAATATCAATATGTATGTTCCTATTAACATTTTCTTAACTGTTTTGTGTTTTTTATTGTAGGTCTTTTCCTTCTCTTGTGTTTCCTGCCTAGAGAAGTTCCTTTAGCATTTGTTGTAAAGCTGGCTTGGTGGTGCTGAATTGTCTTAGCTTTTGCTTGTCTGTAAAGGTTTTAATTTCTCCGTCGAATCTGAATGACATCCTTGCTGGATAAGGTAATCTTGGTTGTAGGTTTTTCCCTTTCATCACTTTAAATATGCCACTCCTTTCTGGCTTGCAGAGTTTTTGCTGAGAAATCAGGTGTAGCTGTTAACCTTATGGAGATTCCCTTGTATGCTATTTGTTGTTTTTCCTTTGCAGCTTTTAATATTTTTTCTTTGTATTTAATTTTTGATAGTTTGATTAATATGTGTCAGCGTATTTCTCCTTGGATTTATCCTGTATGGGACTCTCTGTGTTTCCTGGACTTCATTGACTATTTCCTTTCCCATGTTAGGGAAGTTTTCAACTGTAGTCTCTTCAAATATTTTCTCAGTCCCTTTCTTTTTCTCTTCTTCTTCTGGGACCCCTATAATTTGAATGTTGGTGCATTTAATGTTGTCCCAGAGGTTTCTGAGACTGTCCTCAATTCTTTTCATTCTTTCTTCTTTATTCTGCTGTGCAGTAGTTATTCCCACTATTTTATCTTCCAGGTCACTTATCCGTTCTTCTGCCTCTGTCATTCTGCTTTTGATACCTTCTAGAGAATTTTTAATTTCATTTATTATGTTGTTTATCATTGTTTGTTTGCTCTTTAGTTCTTCTAGGTCCTTGTTAAATGTTGCTTGTATTTTCTCCATTCTATTTCCAAGATTTTGGATCATCTTTACTAACATTGCTCTGAATTCTTTTTCAGGTAGACTGCCTATTTCCTCTTCATTTTTTAGGTCTGGTGGGTTTTTACCTTGCTCCTTCATCTGCTGTGTGTTTTTCTGTCTTCTCATTTTGCTTATCTTACTCTGTTTGGAGTCTCCTATTTGCAGGCTGCAGGTTCGTAGTTCCCATTGTTTTCGGTGTCTGTCCCCAGTGGCTAAGGTTGGTTCAGTGGGTTGTGTAGGCTTCCTGGTGGAGGGGACTGGTACCTGTGTTCTGGTGGATGAGGCTGGATCTTGTCTTTCTGGTGGGCAGGACTGCATCCGGTGGTGTGTTTTGGGGTATCTGTGACCTTATTATGTATTTAGGCATCCCCTCTGCTAATAGGTGGGTTTGTGTTCCTATCTTGCTAGTTGTTTGACATAGGGTGTCCAGCACTGTAGCTTGCTGATTGTTGAGTGGAGCTGGGTCTTAGCATTGAGATGGAGATCTCTGAAAGAGCTTTCTCTGTTTGATATAACATGGAGCTGGGAGGTCTCTGGTGGACCAATGTCCTGAACTCGGATCTCCCACCTCAGAGGCACAGTCCTGACACCTGGCCGGAGCATCAAACCTTGTCAGCCATATGGTTCCTCTGAGCAAGACAAACTTCTGACAGCAGACAGTTTTGGACTCTAAACGCAGCTCTTCCCTGGGTCTCCAGCCCCCCAGCTGGCCAAGCTGAATTTGCATCTACCAAAACTCCGTAATCCCACTGCCAATTTTTTAAAAAAATAAATCTCTCTCCTCTCCTCTCCTCACCTCCTGTCTTCTCTCTCTACTTTTCCTCTGTTTCCGATGAACTTTTTTTAACTATAGAAATTTACATCATCTTAAGAAGATAAACCTTAGAAGTATTCCTTTTAAAATAAAAAACAGGACACATGTACCCACTATCACTATTTCTATTGAATACTTTATTAGATGTCTTAGTCAGTGCAATGAGGCAAGAAAATAAATAGGAGCATAAATTAGAAAGAAGAAAATAAAACCAAAACCATTTGCATCTGATATGACCATTTTCATAGATAACTAATAGAATTCACAGATAAATTACTAGAAATAAAAGGTTACTTGGCAAGCTGACTGGCTATGAGATTAATGTTAAAAAGTTAATTTCAGGGCTTCCCTGGTGGCATAGTGGTTGAGAATCTGCCTGCTAATGCAGGGGACTCGGGTTCGAGCCCTGGTCTGGGAAGATCCCACATGCCGCGGAGCAACTAGGCCCGTGAGCCGCAACTACTGAGCCTGCGCATCTGGAGCCTGTGCTCCACAACAAGAGAGGCCACGATAGTGAGAGGCCCGTGCACTGTGATGAAGAGTGGCCCCCACTTGCCACAACTAGAGAAAGCCCTCGCACAGAAATGAAAACCCAACACCGCAAAAATAAATAAATAAATAAATGTCAGAGGCTTGTGACATCCTCTGTCACATAGGGGCGGATGTAAGTCAGGCACCAGCTGATAAGCAAAGCTTTAAAAAAAATAGTTAATTTCATTCTATATCTCATTAGAAAACCTTTTTTTGTAAAAATACCACATTTTTAAGAACATCAGAGAAGATGGATACCCATTAAATCTAACAGAAGACATGAAGGAACTCCATGGGGAAAATTAAGCAAATTTATTGAGACATTTTAAAAGATGTGAATTAATGGAGAAATATATTTTGTTCATGAATAGTAAGATTAATATTATAAAGGTGTCAATGCTCCATAAAGTGACTTATATATTCATGTCAATTCCAATCAAAATTCTAATAGATTTTTGTTTCCTTGCAAATATAGTTTTTATTGATCATTTAATTCTGAAGGGCAAATGGAGAAAAAATTGCAAAAGCATTTCTGTAGAAAAGCAAGGTGGAGGGATTATTTTAAAGTTATGGTAATAACGATTATATGGGACTGGTTGAGGGATAGAAAATATTACCAGCAAACTAAATGGAGAGCCCAGAATCTGAACATTCTTTGTGTTTGTGTGATTCTTTTTTTTTTTTTATACAGTTTTTAGAGGTTACACTCCATTTACAGTTATTACAAAATATTCACTATATTCCCTGTGTTGTACAATAAATACATCCTTGTAGCCTATCTTACACCCAATAGTTTGTACCTCTCACTCCCCCATTCCTATATTGCCCCTCCCCCACACAGGTAACCACTAGTTTGTTCCCTGCATCTAGGATTCTGCTTCTTTTTTGTTACATGCACTAGTTTTTTGCATTTTTTAGATTCCACATATAAGTGATAGGATACAGTATTTGTCTTTCTCTGTCTGAATTATTTCACTTAGCACAATGCCCTCCAAGTCCATCTGTGTTGCTACAAATGGCAAAATTTCATTCTTTATATGGCTGAGTAGTAGTCCATTGTGTGTGTGTGTGTGTGTGTGTGTGTGTGTATATATATATATATATATATATACACACACACACATACATATCTCACTCTCACACCTTCTTTATCCATTCATCTGTTGATGGACACTTTGGCTGCTTCCATATCTTGGCAATCGTAAATAATGCTGCTAGGAACATTAGGGTACATATATTTTTTGAAACTAGTGTTTTTGGTTTTTTTAGATATATACCCAGGAGTGGAATTGCTGGATCATATAGTAGTTTTACTTTTGGTTTTTTGAGAAACCTCCATACTGTTTTCCACAGTGGCTGCACCAATTTACATTCCTACCAACAGTGTACAAGTGTTCCCTTTTCTCTACATCCTCGTATTTGTTACTTGCCTTTTTGATGATAGCCATTCTGACAGGTGTGAGGTGGTATCTCATTGTGGTTTTGATTTGCATTTCCCTGGTGATTAGCTATGTTGAGCATCATTTCATGTCCCTTGTTGCCATCTGCATTTCCTCTTTGGAAAAATGTCTATTCAGTTCTTCTGTCCACTTTTTAGTTGGGTTGTTTGTTTTTTCGATGTTGAGTTGTATGAGCTGTATATATATGTTGGATATTAACCCCTTAACCATCAAATCATTTGCAAATATTTTCTCACATTCAGTAGGCTGTCTTTTCATTTTGTCAATGGTTTCCTTTGCTGTGAAAAAGCTTTTAAGGTTTATTAAGTCCCATTTGTTTATTTGTGCTATTATTTCCTTTACTTTAGGAGTCGGATCCAAAAAATTATTGCTGCGATTTATGTCAAAGTGTGCTATGCCTATGTTTTCCTCTAAGAGTTTTATAGTTCTGGTCTTACATTTAGGTCTTTAATCCACTTTGAGTTTATTTTTCAGCAATTTTTCAATCAACTCATTTTTGTACATGGTGTTAGAGAATGTTCTAATTTCTTTCTTTTCTATGCTCTAATTTCATTCTCTTACAGGTCCAGTTTTCCCAGAACCACTTATTGAAGAGGCTGTCTTTTCTCCATCATTGTGTATTTTTGCCTCCTTTGAGAATCTGATCCTTCTTTTTTTTTTTTTTTTTTTTTGCCATGCCATGTGGCTTGTGGGATCTTAGTTACCTGACCAGGGATTGAACCTGGGCCACAGTGGTAAAAGCGCCGAGTCTTAACCACTGACTGCCAGGGAATTCCCAAGAATCTGACCGTTCTTACGTGTAACTTTGGTGCATGACAGAGACCAATGGCACAGCTGGCCAATGATTTCAGAGACCATTCAGTTAAAAGAACTGGATAGAAAACTAGACTTCATAGAGCAAAACATGAAATTGGAATCCTATCTCACAACATATGTAAAAATCAACTCAAGATGGATCAAAGATTTAAATGTGAAAAAATAAATTTTAGGATTATTAGAAGAAATTTTAGAAGAATATGTATTGATAAGGAAGGATTTTTTTTTTTTTTAAAGAAGGCAGAAAACACTCTATAAAATAAAAGATTGGGCTTCCCTGGTGGCGCAGTGGTTGAGAGTCCGCCTGCCGATGCAGGGGACACAGGTTCGTGCCCCGGTCCGGGAGGATCCCACATGCCGCGGAGCAGTTGGGCCCGTGAGCCATGGCCGCTGAGCCTGTGCGTCCAGAGCCTGTGCTCCGCAACGGGAGAGGCCACAACAGTGAGAGGTCCATGTATCGCAAAAAAAAAAAAAAAAAAAAGACTGCAAAATTTGTTGATTCTCCTATCATTGATAGTTGGGGTCTTTGACTCCTCCACTTGAATCTGGGCTCTGTTAACTGTTTGATAAAATACAGAAGTCATGCTCTGCCAGTTTCCAGGCTCAGATCTTAAGAAGGTGTCAGTTTCCACTTTCTGACCCTTGGGTCACTTGCTTTTGGAACGTGGACGTCATGCTGTGAAGAAGCACAATCTGCTCCCTGATGAGATTCATATGGACAAGAAAAGAAAGCCAACCCCAACTTTGCTGGCCAGTGAACAAGCCGTCTTGGAAGTGACTCTTCCAGCCCGTCAAGCCACCTGAGTGGCATCACGTGGAACAGAGTCAAGCGGTCCCCATTGAGCCCTGCCCAAACTGCAGAGTTATAAGCAAAAAATAAAAGACGTTATTCTGAGCCACTAAGTTTTGGAGTGGTTTGTTACACAGCAAGAGTAACCAGAACAATGCTGGCCATACAACTTCCTGATTTGGAGACAGAATAGGTACAACTGCTCCCCAACGAGACATCTCTGTTAAGTGCTTCACTATTAGTTTTTCTATTTCTGTTTGTTACTTCTTTTGTCAGCTCTTACTCTAGGATTTAGCCCTTCAATAGCACTTTATTATTTACAAATTTCATTCACATTTCCTATCACTCGTTCCTTTGCCTGTGATGGCCGTCAGTCCATGGCCACCAGGAACAATGTTTATTCAGGGCTTGAGCAGGGACGTGACCTGCCTTTGTTCTAGGTCCTGGCCACCCAATACAGTGCCCATGAGGCAAACCACTAATGTCTCTGGGTGGGAGACTTTTCTCAAAAGATTGTCACAGTTAAAGAACTCTTCTGGGCTTCCCTGGTGGCGCAGTGGTTGAGAGTCCGCCTGCGATGCAGGGGACACGGGTTCATGCCCCGGTCTGGGAAGATCCCACATGCCGTGGAGTGGCTGGGCCCGTGAGCCATGGCCGCTGAGACTGCGCGTCCGGAGCCTGTGCTCCGCAACGGGAGAGGCCACAACAGTAAGAGGCCCGCGTACCGCAAAAAAAAAAGAACTCTTCTACACGTTGACTAGTAGGCAGGCAGGATCTAATCACTAGCACTCCCTCCACTGTAGCTCAGAGTCAAGAACTAATGACTAAGGTTGGGTTCCCCAGAAGCAGATTGTAAGACAAAGATTTGTGTGTAAACACTGTCTTAGGAAGAGCTTCCAGGAGAAAACCAAAATACTATAGGGCAAGCAGAGAAGAAGCCAGGCAAGGGTACAATTTCAGGCTAAACCCACAGAGGGCGTTTCCCAGCCTGCTTCTGCAGGGCAATTCTGGGGTGTAAATTCCACTTCAGAGTAGTTCCAATGGCAGGGAAAGACACTGAGCCCTGATCCCAGGGTCTACCTCTGCTGTTCCCTGTGTGACACAGACACACACGATGCCACTGGCCTCTCTTCCCTGGGATGAGAATAGGAAAAGATGTCCATTTCTCTTAGCCTATTTTTCTTAATAATCCAGGCTGTGATATAAACTTCATGCCTGCATTTTTCAGTAGTACACACGATTGCAGGAGCTAAAACTTTTAGGCTAAAATAATAATAATAATTTAAAAAATACCTTTTTCTCAAATTATGTGCCAGAGAGAGAATTTTCAGAAACTCAATATTGGAACATAAGAAGTTTCCCACCAAAAACCAGTATGTGTTCTCAAAAGATGTCTAGACATTGGATGAGCAGCTCAAAACACATTTTCCTAAAGAAATAATGCCTGTATAGCACAGGGAATTTTGCTCAATATTCTGTAATAACCTAAATGAGAAAAGAACTTGAAAAAGAATAGATACATGTATATGCATAACTGAATCACTTTGCTGTACACCTGAAACTGACATAACATTGTTAATCAACTATACTCCAATATAAAATAAATTTTTTTTAAAAAATTAATGCAATTGGCTGTGGTAAATTTCCAAGTTCAGCCCACAGAAATCTATTAAACTAATAATATATAATAAATTATATACTATAATACTTAAAATATTAATTTTATTTATAAATATTAAATTCAAAATATTTTAAAATATTAAAATAAACAATATAGTATAAATTAAACTAGTAATATAACCAACAATGCATTTGAAGAATAGGAAATAAAACTATGGAAATTAGTAACTAAGTCACAACACAACAGAACAAGGTAAGAAATCCTTTATTAATTTGAACACCACTGCTTCGGGAAAGTTGGGTCTAATTAGAGGGTGCCTGCAGACTGAGAACTCCTGGGACTTCTGGATCCGTTCAGACATGTCGAGAACACTCCTAGGGAAGTCTGGAGAACTGTTTTTTTAAAAATTTTAATCGTTAAATTTAAAGGAACCCTGGAGAAAGAAGAAAAGCTTAAGGCACCGCAATATTGCCCCTAGAAGAGCACACACCTACAAAGGCATTCATTTTGGACATCAGGGCCTGGGGGATGGACAGATGGGGAGCTGGGCTGAAGACACCCTGGCTCTAAGCACTCCCTCGGCCATTTACCACCTCATGGTAGGGGATAAAGAACCTCCCTGTGTATGTGCTTCAGCTTTGCTCGTCCCAGAACGGGGATGCAGCCGACACTTCAGAATAGTTGCAGCAGCGAGGATGTGCAACTGACACACTAGACTTGGAAACATTTGTCTGTGCATCTTAACCGCTACTCAACTTCACCCAGGTGGTGTCCACTCCCTGCCCTCAGGGCCCAGTTGTAAGACGTGAGATGCAAAGAGAAACCAAACAGTGTCCTTGGGGAAGATGGGAAAGCCAAGTCCTGCCATAAAAGTAGGTTTGCTGGGAGTAACCCCACTGCATCTACACTTTGGAGAGGAAGGTGTTCCCAGGTCAAGCCCAGCACCCAAGCTGGGGAGAGAGCAGGACGGCTCAACTTTGCAGAGCACCCCTGAGGCCCACCGTGGCCCAAAGGGGCCCAGGCAAGCAGCAAGGCCTGAGGACTTGCCCACAGGCCTACGTAAGGGAGGGCAGCCGACCACAAAACTGTCCCAGGGCTGCAGCCTCATGGCGGCTCAGGAGAGTGAAGCTGAGAGGGCCACAGACAGAAGTGGCTGGGACAAGGCTTAACAGGCCCCCCAAATCATCAGGGTTGGGCTCCCAAGACTTCCACTCACCCCCACCCGCAGTGTCCATTATGGCCCCTCAGATCTTAGATGCAAATCTGTGGGGAAAGGGCGATGGGTTCCAAAAGTTGCCAGTTGCCAAGCATGCTAAGAAAACCCAGGTGGGCTGAATTATCTTGAATTGATTACATTTCTGCTAGTAGATGACCACATGGGAACCCTGGATAGAAATTGAGTTATAAAAAGTATTCCATGTACACCAGGGTTTGTGATTCCATACCCAGTTGTCCAACTGACCCTCGCCAGTACCCGGCGGATAACAAGGACTCAGATACAACAGCCGTTATCACCCCCAGAGACACAGTGTTGACTGCCACTGGGATGGACTACTTTTCTGATCCCACTCTCGTCTCCTTTGAAATAAACAAGCCTTTCCTTTCCAAAGCCATTTATACTCTCCCTCACAACTCCCTCCCACCCCTCCCGCCCCGCAATGAACAAAACAAGGACAAAGCACAAACCCCCATGCGTTTCTATCCCCTTCCTTTGCCCTCTGTCAGAGTCAACACTGGGGACCCAAGGGGTAGGAGTGGCTTCAACCAAACAGTGTCCTTGGGGAAGATGGGAAAGCCAAGTCCTGGCATAAAAGTAGGTTTGCTGGAACCTGTGGAGCCCCCAGGATATTAACCCGGGGAGAGAGATCCCATGACAGACCGGGCCCTTGGCCGGTTTTTGAAAAGGACCCTAATGTCATCCTCTTCCTCCCGATTTCAAAGGCTTAGGAGCTGTACTTTCTGTACCCCTGATACCCCCCTCCACTCAAGGGAGCACCTGGGAGCCCAGGACTGTGGGGAGCAGGGGGAGGGGGGGAAAGAGGGAGCCGGACAGGTCAAGATCTGGGGATTGGAACTCGAGGATCGTCTGCTCCATTCCAGGCACCTACCTCTCTCATGGGGTGAGAGTCAAGGAGCTGCTAGATGCAAATATATTGAAAGTTCTCTATAAATGAAAGGCTCCTTGCTTTTTATGATAACAACCCCCCTAGGATCACCACAAAACATTTAGGATGTATCAATGCAACACAGAAATCAAACACTTGGGATTGCTTTGTTCATTGAGATTTTAAATTTTAGAATGTATGACATCAAGTTCTGTGAATCATGGAGGCTAATTTGCCACTTTTCAGATTTTCAAAACATTTTCCAGACACTATCCCATCAACTGAAGAAATAGTGAGATGGCTGTGACATTGTTTCTTATTCTCCTTTGAGAAGATATCAAGTGTCTCAACTGAAACCTCACAGCTGGCTAGGAAGTCACAGGCCTCGGGTTGGCATGGTTGCCACCATGTTTTTCAGTGTTGATAGCAAAGCAGGTGGGCCTCCACCAGAGAGGATGTGAAGAGAATCTTGAAGGACACAGAAAATCCACTGCAGCTTCAAAATCTTGATTTTTTTTTTTTTTTTTTTAATGCCAGCTTCCCAGCTCCAGAGAATACAAGAACGCTAGAGGGAAGGACACTGTGGAACCTCCATGCTGGCTACTCTCCAACCAACTTTTCCTGGGCTCTGGACCTAGAAACAACCAAAACTAATTTGATGAGTATATGGAAATTATTCATCAACCATTTACCAAGCCCACGCTGTTGTAAAGGGCACAGGGCTTGATGCTGGATATAGATTAACGATACTGGAAGATTCTATTCCTGTATACCATCCCTAATATCTTTCCAGAATCATCTGTCCCAAAACATAAACTGTCTCACTTCCTGGGTGCACTGTCAGGACAGAAAAAGGAAGAACTAAATTTTCCTCCAAAAACATATTGCAAAATCCACACAAAAGTATGTTTTTTTAAGAACTGAAATAAAATGAGATAATAATAATAGCTAACATCTGAGTCCATAGTACATGCCATGCACTGCTCTATATGTTTCACATCTACTAACTAATTCAATCTTCACATTAACCCTAGGAGTAAGATACTATTTTTAGCCCCATTTTACAGATGAAGAAAATGAGGGACAGAAAGATTAAGGAGCCTGCGTGAGGCCACGCTCAGAGGCAAAGTGGAGACCCACACCCAGGCAGCAGGCCTCAGAGTCTGTGTTCTTAACCACTACCCTCCACTGCCTTTCTGTGTGCTGCTCTTAATTGAAAAACACCAGATCCAACAGCTGTAACTTTACTTCCTAAATGAATCCGCAGTTTTCATGAGGTTATGGGTAACACTGATGGCTACATCATCGACCTTGACAAATCATACTGAAACTCATCTAGAACGGTAGCCAATTAGATACATCACAGAACTTTAAAATAATGATGATGGTTTCATCACACCAGATTTTCAAACACATTACCTGAAGGCCATTATCAAACTCCTGTGCTAATTGGTTTCAAAACAGAAACCTAACTGGTGGCTTCAGAATAGAAATTCTAGAAGAGGATTCAACTTCTCCTAAGTTCTTGGTTTCCAGTAAACCGGAGTAACTAGATGACGCCACATCGACTGCTGGGATTTCTCACCCAGGCCCATGCACATGGACTCCATCCACGTGGGCATCCCAGGTCGAGGGGCTCTCCTTGCTCCAGAACCTGCAGGACTTTCTCTGCTCAAGATCCAGTCCCCACCCTGAGCAATTACACCATAGAGGCCGTCGGGGTCCTTCGGAGAAACACAAACTTGGCGGGATGCAGCCAAGCTCACAGATCCTGAAGGGGCTGCCCCGCGCCCAGAAGCCGTGAGCTCCCTCCGATGGGCTGCAGCTCTCACCACCAGGAATAGGGTCTTAGAGGCTGCCCGGTGGCCTTGCTTCTGGCCCACAGACCTTATCTCTTGTTCCCGCTCCACGTCTGCTAGGTTCTTTTATTCGGGGCTGTACATCTCACAAGCTGCCGGAGCCCCAGGAGAAAGAGAGAGAAAGGGTCATCATGGGCTCCTAAAAGGAAACCTTAATTCTCAGGCTTCCCAACCCAGGAACTCCCGGCAGGAGAATCCAGGGCCCATCGAGGCACCAGGTAGCTGCCCAGCCTCTGAGGCAGACATTCAGAGTGGCTGCGGGCGACATCGAGTCTGTTAGGATTCGCTTCCCCGGGGCTCACCTCTGGGAGCCTCGTGGCGCCGCCTTGGAGGCCTCGGCAGGAGGGAGCCTCCCCAAGGGCGGCGGCTGCTGGATTTCTGAACTGACACTTCCTTGGGAGAGGCTTTTAGCACCACTGCGGAGGCGGGGTGCCAGCCTCACTGCCCAGGGAGCATCCTTGGTCGTCGTTCCCCATCCAGGGCTCATGTCCCCAAAAGAAGTGTCCCTGAGGCTGACAAGCAGCGCCCCCCCTCCCTTCTTCCTTGACACTGGGTCTGCAGAGGAGCGCACTCTGATCACCCTCCCTCCATCCTCCCCCATGGCCGCAACCAGCTGCCAGACGACCCAACCAGCCGCGCCCCGCCCCCCACCCCCTGCCGTTTCAGCCTGTTCTTCCCAGTTTCGTCCACACACACTTTCCTGCAAACGCCCTTGCCAGATCTCAAGCTGCCTCTCGGGGGACACCGGGTGCGGGTCAGGAACGCCGCGCTAAAGGCTTTCTCTCAATAGCAAGAGAGCTCACTCGTGGTGACCCCAGCTCCCCCAGACCCCCAGCCAAGGGGCTTGGGCTCTCCCTAGGTGGGGGACACCCTGATTTACTTTTCATCCTCCCACCGACCCCAGGGGCCACCCGCCAGTTACTGGGGACAGAGGGGAACTCTTCAGTGCTATACTGAGGCGATATTCCCAGGTGGGACCCAGGCCCGTGCTGTGGCCCCAGGTGCCCTGCAGTCACATCAGTTACCCTGGGGTTGGGGGCCGGGGCTGCCTTCCTCAGGCATCCCAGCCGTCTCCCCCAACTCCCACCCCGCAAGCTGCATCTTCCTCTGAAGACTGGCCTCCCTTCAGGGTTTGGAGGAATTCACTTTCCAAGCAAGGTCCTGGGCCAGAGACCAGGCTCTCATTGGTTTCGGGCTGTGAGTACAGCAGTGAGGGTGAAGGGCCGGTGCGTGGAATGGAAAGACATAGAAGGAGGTGCTCTTAGGAATGAGCCCTGGCCCCTCCCCTCTCCCCTCCCCCCGCCCCCCCCCACAAGATCATGGTTTGCTCTTTCCAAGGAAAAGTCTCATGAAGTAAGTCCTCCTGTGTCTTCTCCTCTGGCCCTGACCTTGACAGGGAGACACGCTGTTGTGCCTGTTGGACACCCTGCTGCCTTCAGCTCGGGCTCTGACACTAGAATCACCAGCCTCTCCTCAGAGGACACCCGGTAGCAGAAAGCCTCTTCTGCCAGGAGCCAGCAGCCCCGGTGCGACAGGGTTTCCAGACTGAGAAGCCCACACGCTGCCCACGCAGCAATGTCACTGTCGTTTGTGAACCAGCCAGCTGAGGCTCACCCTCTAACTCCCCTTTCTCGACCTTCTAGGGGAGAAATTCCAGTATTCTGACTCCAGGGTCCCCCAGTCAGCGAGCTCAGTGGCCTCAGCTGGGCTTCCTCACTTCTGAGAGCTCATGCTTCTTCCAAGACAACGAGGCTTTCACGGATCAGATCCATTCTCTGGCCCGACATGGTGGCCACTCTCCATTCAGTCTGGATGCAGCAGAAGTGTGCCTCCCACCCTGACACACCGCTCCCCATCCCCCCACACGAATGGGGAGGGAAAGCCGTGAGGCACAGGTGTAAAAGGAAGAACTAGAGAAAGTGGAAGCCAACAGCCTTCTACTGAGTCTTGCTTAGGGTTCTAGGTGCAAGTGGTCCAGTCACAAAGGGAATGTACCCTCTTGTGGAGAAAAGAGTTGAATTCACAGAAACTCTCTGAGCCCAAGTTTCCTCAAGCGTAGAATGAGGACACCAGACTCCACAATCCCCAGGCACCCTTCTGTGGTAGACACAGTATTGCTTCCCCCACAAAGACGTCCATGTCCTATTCCCCAGAACCTGTGATTACGTTACGTTATATGGCAAGTGGGGGGGATTAAAGCTGTGGATGGAATTTAGGCTGCTATTCAGGTAAGCTAGAGGTGGGGGGGGGGTGATACTGAACGAGCCGGGTGAACTCAATGTAATCTCAAGGACCCTTGTGAGGGAAAGAGGGAGACGGGAAGGTCAGAGTCAGAGAGAGATTTGAAGATGCTGGCTTTGAAAATGGAGGAAGGGGCTATGAGCCAAAGGATACAGGTGGCCTCTAGAAATGGGAAAAGGCAAGAAGACAGTTCTCTTCTAGAGCCTTCTGAAGGAACACAGCCTTACCAACACCTTGATTTTAGCCCAAGGGGACCCATTTTGAACATCGTGACTTCCAGAACAGTAAGATAATTTGTGTTGTTTTAACCCACTCCTCTTCTTGTAATTTGTTACAGTAGCAGTAGGAAACTAATTCACCCTCCATACCTAGCATCCACCCCGCAATTTCCCGTCTGCTCCACCTTCTCCCCAGGGCTCTGTCTCCTCTGTCTGCAAGTCACAGAGACCCAGGTACCAGCACTGCTATGACTCAGATTCCCAATCCTGGTACAACCTCATAGCTAATATTTATGTGTTCTGAAGGAAAACAGGAATATAACGTCCTACACTTACAGAGGGTCTTGCTATTTTTAAACCACTGTCATTCCAAAAAAAAAGTGGCAGAGTGTTCTTATGTGCCAATTACTGAGCTGCTTCCTGCAGATGTAAAGTCAAATGGACATCATCCTTTCCCTCAAGTAATTCACTGTCTAGTTGGAGAAAGAAACAGAAGCAACTACCTCGAATCCTTGTTTCAGAAATTAAGAGTTGGACTAACCCAGTCTCCTTCAATGGAAACAGCAAATGGCAAGAAGAATGGTATGAATTGGCCACCTGTGCTCCAGACTCAGCCTGGGAGCCTAGCCAGGCATGTGTTTTTATGGGTTTTTTTTTAATCTAATGAATAATTCTGAGTCACAGCCAGGACACTGAACCATTGAAAGATCTTTTCATGTCTTACTTTGTGTCAAATGTTGTTTATACTTCTCTTTTGTCAGAGGTGGGTGGAACATTCTAGTAATAGGGAGCAGTAGAGAAAAATCACTGCTTAAGAGCAGAATTATGAACAATGCATCCTTCTCCTTCTGTCTCCTCTCCCCTTTCTGATTCTCAAAACACTTCAAACTCATGTATATTCTTTATGTAGATGGATAGGACCGTCTCTAACTTGAGTCATTCCTATTTGCGTGGTTGGTTTTCGGTTTGTTTGAACCTGAGCAAAATTGCTATTAGGACCTGCAAACAAGTACATTGCACAGGAGACTTACCAACAAAGGAAACTTGACTAAATCCCTCCTCTTCTGTTGAATAGTGAGTGCTGAAATACCCAAACCGGCAATTTATCAGGAGGAAAACTGGCAAACCTTTGAAATGGAATGTCTAAGAAACTATAATTTTCTTAATGGAGTCAAGGGTTACCTGTTTTTACAATTAGATAGATATTTTCTGAACCCAGCCAGGTGAGATCATGCAAGTAGAGTTATGAGTCAACTCAGCAAGGATCAGAGCTAACATTACAATCTGTCCATCAACAGTAGAGGCAGGGATTCTTCCTTGGCTGTTTCTTTAGCTTGAGTTTCTAAACCTACCCCCATGAAGGAGCATTGCCAAACCTATCCCAGCAAGAAAGAGCCCTGGTGGCTTCAAAGATTTTGATGGTGGAAACTTGTTCTGGTCTATCTGCAGTGCGGAATGCCACATTCAGTGAGCTCAGCCCAGAGCCCACACCTTGAGCATCTGCCCAGGATTCTCATCCCAGTTCTTTATACCTCTATTCTTCTCTCTTGGGTGGACTATATCTTGATCCCCAAGGGTGATGCCTTTGGGGCTTTGATGCAACTGAGGCATAATCAGACAGAAAGGACAGAGTGCAAGAGGCAAGGAGGCTTAGAGGAAACCTGCTTCCAGATAAACCAAGTCCCTCATAGACGCAAAGATTTGGGAGAGAGTTTGAAAAGCCAGTTGCCAATCACTGCCACTTAGGAGGGGCTAGCAAAAAACACTCATAACAATCTTTGGAATTAAAACGTCCTTGTTACTTCCAACTTTTCAGAGCATCTATTTAAAGCTGAGAGTGAAAGGTGTTGGTGTCTATCCCGTTCATTGCACTATATGTCTCCACTTTTACCTCCCTCCCAGTCCCTGCCACCATCTCTCTCACCAATGGTCCATCAGGAAGAGTGGGGGCAGGGAATCCCCTCCCCAAGGATCATTACAACTCTCCCCTGGAGGTCAGTGCCCCTTGTCATCCAGCCTTGCAGATTTGCTTCTCCTGCATCAGGTCTGTTTTTTCACTCTTCCTTTGAAAGACTACTGCCCTTGACTCTCGAGGCAGCAATCATTCTCTCCTTCCCCTCATTTCATCTCAGCACAGGACTCTTCGTCTGCTCTAGACATAATGGGGCTGTAGGCATGGGGTGATTCAGTTACTGCATTGAAACATGACAGCTCAAATCACTTCAGGTCTAAACCAACCCCCGTGTATGCTCACACCAATGACAGGATCCGCCATCATTTACCATGATGCCACATGGTTCAATACACCATGTTCAAATCTAAGGACCCAAAGAAGTTCAAGACCCGGGCTCATCCCTGGGTAAGAAGTAGATTCCAGCAGGGGACAGCACCACTACAGACTGAGAAGAGGTGAAGAGCAGAGTCGAGTCAGTCTGTGAGCAGAGGTGAGCCCTTTGACCCTGGCTGGCTGGAAATGTCCTCATGAGAGAGGAAAGGTGTGATGTGACAAGGGCGTTTGAGATGGAGAGCATCTAGGCAAGGGACAGAGGATCGGGCAGGAGACAAGAGCACTTACAGCATGTTCAGCAACGTGGAAGATGTTTTCCACTGTGATTGGAGGGTGTGAGCAGGAGAAATGTAATCTGAAAAATATTGCTGGGACCTAACTGTGGTGAGTTTTCTAAAGCTGAGCTAAAGAGATAGGACTTTATTCTGTTGGCAGTGGGAAATCAACAAAGGGTTTTAGAGCGAGGGTGAGGTGCTTCTGCTAAGCGTGGTTCGAGAAAAGTGGCTCTGACAAGAGATACAGGATGGATTGGTGGATGGAAGTGTCTGAAGGCAGACAGACTGCAGTGGGTTGAATGGTGTCCCCCCACAAAACTCACGTCCACCCAGAACCTCAAGATGTGACCTTATCTGGAAATAGGGTCTTTGTAAATGTAGTTAGCTAAGGTGAGGTCATAACCAGATTAGGGTGGGCCCTAAATCCAATGATTAGTGCCCTTATAAGAAGAGGACAGACAAAGACACATACAGAGAGGAGAATGTGAGGACAGAGATGGAGATTGGAGAGGTGCGTCTACAAACCAGGGAGCACCAAGGATTGTTGGCCATCAAAGGAAGCCAGAAGAGAGGCAAGGAACCCATTCTCCCTCAGAGCCTCTGCCAGGAGCCAACCCTGCTGACACTTTGATTTCTTACTTCTGACCCTCCAGAACTATGAGACAATACACTTGTTGTTTTAAGCCACTCAGTTTGTGGTAATTTGTTACAGCAGCCCTAGGAAACTAATGCAGAGGCCAATAAAGATCTACCTGGAGATCAGGCTCTGGAAATGATGGCTGAGACAAAAACAAGGCCTTGGGGGGAAACAAAACAACTTGCAAAGAATAATCAATGAGAATTAATAACCCGGGAACTAGCGAGCTATAGCAGCGAGATACGACTCCACATTCACGGGGGTGTGGGGGGGGACTCCCAGCGAGCTCTTGGGCCAGTGCTCTGGGATGTGAATTTCAGGGAAGTTTATAGTCCTTGAAGGTGCTCCTGGGGAACAGGGGTTATACTTGGCCTCCCAAACTTGGAGTCAGATTGAAAGAAAATGCAGGGCGACCGCTAGCAACCGTAACCCAAAGGCAAGTAACTACTACCTACTGTAAACCAAACTACCTTGTTTCCCTTTTTCTGTTTTTTTTGTTTGTTTGTTTTGGTTTTTTGTTTTTCAGGGGGAAAAAAAACTAATAAACAGTCTACAAAATAGTCTAGTGTCTAGGGCGTTCAATAAAGGCCAAAGAGGAACAGCTCCCCTAGCAGGGCGGCGTACAGGAACTGTGGGTGGTGTCCCTAAGGGACGGTGGATGCCGAGGGAATCCTGCCTCTCCCCACATCCAAGTTTACCTCCAGTTCCAACCTTGCAAGACCTAGGATTTATGAGTGGGGAGCAGTTCCTTGGCTTTGCTCTGCCTCCCCTCTCAGCTGGGCTGGTGTAAGCGGTCTGGAGCCTCCCTTCCCCAATAAAAGCACTGGCTGTGCGCCCGGGGCAAAGTCTAGGGAGAGGTGGGTTTCGCTCAGCTCACCTAAGGGTGTTCACCACCGTCCACACGGCTCTGGGAACCCATCCCAGCACACCTGGAAGCTGTCACTGAAGAAGCCACAGGGTTGCCTGTTAACAGGGTCAAAGCAAGCCAAAATCCAGCGTGTGAATCAATTGCCCCTGGACCTCTCCTCGGTGTGCCCATGATTCTCACGGCCTGGGGCCCTCCCTTCTGCCTAGGGGTTTCTGAAAATGTGACAGGGTCTGTCCCTGGGGGCGGCCTTCACCAACGATGCAGCCTCCGGGACCCACCATGGCTTGCTCTCCTCTGCTCCTCGGCCAGGTGGGCTGCCCTCTCAACACTTAGTCCCCCATTGTTCCCCAAGTTGTCATTTGTCTCTCCTACAATGCAACCTGCAGTTAGGGTTGGAGGCACCCACGAGCACCTTTCCCCCACTAAGCTGGTGCAGTTGGAGGACGTGGGGCAGAGGGCCAGGCGGGATAGGAAGGCTGGCATGCTTCGTTGTGAGATTGTCAAGTGACATCAGTCTCCTTGGAGGTAAAATCTGGTTTTGAAAGGCTTTGTTTTGTTTCTTTAATTGGCTCTACCTTCTAACCCAGAAATTCCACTTCCAGAAACTCATTCTAAGACAATTAAGTATGTGTTCAAAGATTTGCCTGGAAGGATTTCCATCAGAGCCTTATGTATAATAGCAAACTAAAATTAAATAGCACCTAACTCTCTAAGACAGGAAGCTATTTCAATAAATTTGGGAACATGCCCATATGGGAATATTATCTCACCACCAAACTGGATGCTGTAAGGTTACATGATTTGCCTCCAGAAAGGAGACCTGAGTGGCTGGGAAGCGGGCAATAAAAGGTAGCTTTCCACGGAATGCTCTTTTGTACCCGTTGCACCTTGAACCATTCCAATCATAGATAATTAGATAAGTAGGTAACATTTTAAGGAATGTTTTGAATTATAGTAGCTCAGACAGAGACAGGTATTCAAGAAGTATTAAGTGAAAAAGATACGTTACAAAATACTAAGGTTCTGCGTGATACCATTTCTACAAAAAAACAAAAAGTCTGGAAGGAAAATGACTCCAAAGCAACAGTATATATTTCTAATGGATGGAATTACAGGTGATTTTTATTTTCTTCTTACTTATGTTTATTTCCCAGCTTTTCTACAAGGAACTTGCAATCGTATTTGGCATGGGCAGGGGCGGGTGCAGGGGCAAGGAAGCAGTAAAAAGATATTTTTAATTTTTAAAAAAATGCTCCAGTGATGAGTCCTGCACTTCCTCTCCTTCCTGTCTTGGTCAAACTTCGAGAAAGAACACAGAGACACGCTGTCTCTACTTCCTCACCCCCCAAGCTACCCAACTCCACCCGAAATACAGCCTCCTCCATCCCTCCCTCCCCCCCTCCCTCCACACCTGCCTCTTCCTGGAAAGGGTCTGGCAAATGCCCCACACCCGCTGCCAAACCCACCGGATGCCCTCCGCACCGCCCCCCCTTATTGGCCTCTGTGCTGTATTTGTGTTCAGCGGATCTGACAAACATTCATTTAGTGCCCATTGTGTGTCAGGCACCGGTAAGTGGATAGCAACCCTAAAGCTCGTGCCTTCAGGGAATCCCTCCCCGGGCTGGTGGGAGACCACATGGCCCCCTGCCCCGCCCCCCTCTGCCTGTCCCTTACACCTCTGTCCCCAGGAATCTCTGCTCGCGCACCACTCTGCCTCACCCTCCCTGGGCTGCATCTCTCATCGGCTCCTATTACAGAAGCTGGTGTCCAACAGCCTCACCTGGACAGAGGCGACAGAAAGACACCTCCCCTTCTGTTTCCCCCCAAGGCCACAAGAGACCTCATCATCCTCACCCCCGCCTCTGCTCCTTTCTTTGTTGGTGACATCTACCCGGGACCACCCCTACACAAGCCATCACCCATCTCCTCCACTCAAGCCCTCGTCCCTGTTCCCCCTCGCCGAGGGCTTCATCTCCTACCGGGTCTGTTGCAGCGGCCTCTTGGCCTCACTTAGGTCTGTGCTTTGCAGACTGGAGGCCAAGTTCCATCCAGAAGGCCCCGTGGGACCCCTCGCAGCCCTGTTGCTCACCAGTTTCTGCAGGATAACAGCTCTCCCCGGTTCCCCCTGCTCTACACCCACCTCCCACTAGTTTCCTGGACACTAGTTCCCATCAAGTCCCCACCCTTGGTCTGTCACACCTCTGTGCTTTTGCCCAAGCTAGGGTGTCCGCACCGCCCGCTGGTCCCTTGGGCCGTGGGTTTCACTCGCAAGTTCTAATGGCCTGGCTGAGTCCTGTCTTCATCAGGGTTCAGCTCGGGCTCCCTTCGCTCTGGAAACTGCTCGGGAACTCGGGCCCTGGGTGGGTGCCCCTCCTCTGCACCCCTGTCTATCACAACCAGAGCAGAGCGCTCACCCCGTTGTGTGGACGTGACTCACACACCGGTGCTTTCCTCCCAAGCCAGCGGCCAGCTCCCCTGGGACAGTCACTGTGAATAATCACTGTATCTTCAGCTCTTGGCACGATGCCTGGCCGATGCAGACCTGTCCTGAAGTGAGCCATTGGCTGCTACCATCACAGAAAGAAACCAGCAGAAAGTTGGCCCTGGCCACAGAGCTTTCGCTTAAGTCCCAAAGCATTGCAGGCCCGAGTGGAAGCCATCTGTCAGAGATGCCTTTGTGCATGTTGTAACCGACAGCCCGGACACCCCAGTGATGGGTCCCCACCTTGAGAAGGGGCACCGCGGCCTGGGCACCACCCCAGGTGTGTCCCTTCGCTGTTCATCCCAACCCAGCAAGGAGACCCTCCCCACCCAGGGGCACAGAGTTGGTCTGAAGGCCTTGGTCCACCAGGAGAATGGGGCCCTGATCCCTCTGGCAGGAGACACCCCCAAAGGTGCACAGACCTCCCATGAGGAAGAGTGCCAGGAGGGCTCATTCACAAAGGGCCTCAAACCACAGGCAGTGAACCTTCTCTCCAAATGAAGGTCTACCCAGCCGCTGTATTTGTACAAGTGTTAAAAGGCATTTACTTACTAAGCATTTAAATAAAATATACCTTCTACAATTTTCTGTACCAGTTTTTGGCATTTTTCTTTTTTCTTTTCAAATATTCAAGGTACTCAAAAAAGGAAAAGACTGGGGCCTCTTTCCACCTCCAAAATGCCCTCTCAGGGTTCACGCAGTGGAGTCCAGGAGTGTCAAGGCAGGGGTGGCCTCTTCTCCAGCCCCCTCCCAGTCTTCTCCCCCAAGGCCCTGCACACACTTGGTGACAACAGAGCACAGCAGCCCAGGGAGGCAGGGCCCCCAGAAGGGGGGTGGCAAGGAGTGGACACCTCCACCTTGGGGACATCCAGTCTCCTCTCCTTGTAGCTGTGAGAAGGGGAAAGGATGACTAAATCCAGCATACACATCTTCACACCATCTCTGTGGGCTGCATGCACTCGTCACCCACCAAGAAAGACACAAGAACCGTGGCAAAGCACAGGCACAGCCTAGGGGACAGGAGTGGGGCCGTACGAGGGGGCCACAGCCCTCCGGCCACAAACTTCTGCTGGACCAAGGCTCCCACATCAAGTTTTTCTTCTGCTAAGGCAGGCAGAGCCCGTGGGAAATGATCAGGCAGTGACCAGAGGGGTCTCACGGGCAGCCGTGACCGGCCTAGAACCCATGCTGGGAATTAAGTTACTAGATGGATTCATCACACGTTCCCTGAGCATTTCCAGTGTGCTAGCTGCTGGGCTCCCGCACAAAGGTTTGGACCACGTCCCTGAGGCCTGATAATCTACCAGGCTGCAAAACCAGGCCACCAACCGCTGAGAATTTTAACGAGAGAAGATTCCGATGGCAGTTGACGGCGGCAGTTGACGGCAACAGTTGAGTGAAGCCAGGGGCCAGCAGGACTCACAGTCCGGGGAGGGGCACAGAGTTGGGCAGCACACTTCAGGGTCTGCAGGGAAAAGCTGATGGGAAGCGGCGGGGAGGGTGTGGTCAGTGGAGATCGTGCTGGCTACTGGGAAGAAAGCGACAGGGTCCGGAGGGCGGGGGCTCGGTCATTGCTATCAAGTGGCCCAAAGGCAGGCTCTGACAACTTCTGTGTGCCCATGTGGGGACAAACTCAGGCCTTTGCCACAGTCATTGAGCTACCTGCCTCTCTCTTAGCTCCAAAGGCAGGCATCCTGGCTGCTTCTGGGGCTGAACCATAGGTGGGGATGGTGAATCAAGATCTCAGCCATGGCAAGTTCAAAGGAGCTGGCCGGTGCCAAGGCTGAGCAGGAGAAATGGAGCAGAGACGTCTGGGAGCGGGCACCTTGCCGAGTGTCTATCAGATTGCATACGTGCTGAAGCCAAACCCACGGTGTGCCGAATATTCTCGGTTCAAGGTGCCCTGCTGCCTCAGGAATGTTTTGCCGTGCCCCTAGGCTAAAAGAAATACCTGATAGTTCCATTAATAAGCAGTTAGTTCCAAACAACTTAATCGCGCGGAGTCTGACAGATGTCGCTGTGTTCACTTTGAAAATGTTCAAATATTCAGTGGCACTCAGGAATTTGCTGCAGTGCCCTGGGGCACCTCGGTGCAGAATTGGGGAAACACAAAGACAAACCATTGATTAGGAGTCCTGGTTGAGTCCTTCAGTGCTTACTACCTTATTATCAGAGTGAGAGATGGCAGGCATGCTGGTCTCAAATTTTTATGTTATGTTTATTGCCAAGGCAGTTTCGGAGTGAGTTGTTTCATTTCCCCAGCCATCTAATACCAGTCTTCTCGGGAACCTTTGCTCGTAAGGAATAGTTTCGTTCACTTGAGTCCACACTGTCAAAGTTGAAGCAACTGGAAGGATGCTCCCAAGGGTCTCAAAGTTTCCCCACTAACATGGAAAGAAGTTTAACGTGCAAAACACACCCCATGTTAAAGCAACAATAGCAGTGAGATTCTGTTCTGGACAGTCGCACGCTTGGTCTCATCCTAGCTGTCATTGTCCTATATTCCATGTGTCTGTTTCCATGCTTTCCCTGATCAGACGAGAGCCTCGTGGAGGGCAGAGGTTCTGGCCTCCATCCTCCTCTGATCTCTCCCCAGGGCACAGTGACAGCCAACTACGGAATAACGAAAATGACAATAATGCAGTACGTACTTCACAGGTAGCCTCTGCTCAGTAAGGAGCACCAATAGGATCCTTTCTGGTTATTCCCAAATGGGAGTAAACAGAAATTCCAATCGGTAGAGAAACAGGCCTGGGAAGTAGCTTAGACTAGACCCAACACCTGAATCCATCCCTTCTCTTTGTCAAGTTAATTTTTCTATCCTCTTCATGGTGTATTGAAAGCCAGGGAGATGCGGAGCCCTGGAAAGGGGCGGGGGGGTGGCTACATGAGGGAACAAGGGATGGGGGAGGGAAGTGAGGGGGAGTAACGGGGTTTTGAAAGATGAAAAACAATGCACACGTTATCGAAGCTCTGAAAGTCGGAGCTTTCATTTAACTCTGGAATCTCAATTTCAGCTATTTCTTCGTGCTGCCTGCACCCCGGGGCACCAACACCTCTCCCAGTTTCCTCAGTGACTAACAAGCACAAATTTTGAAATCTTTGGTGAAACTGTTCTAACTAAATTAAGCATGTAGTATATATTTAAAGCGGTGGGCTAGATACTGTATCTTTTTTTTTTTTCCTTATGAAATGTGAAATGTGCCACCTCTCCGTGTAAAGGTCCCACCACCCTGATTCAGGGGTGCTTGACACTGTGCATCCTCCCAGCTGAATGCTGTCTCTACCAGAAACCAGGCAGGAGTATCGTGTGTGCGCGCACACGCACATTTATATTCTTTCTCCTCCCTCTCAGCATTCTGGACGCTATTCTCTAAACCTCTGTCATTTGTGAAGCATTCCCACCGTGAATGATCAAAGGCTTGCCCTCTTTTCTCTTTCTCTACTGCAGCTTGCAGCTCGCCGAAACGATGGCTTTGAGTGAGGAATCAGGCAGGGCCTGCCCCCTCCTCAGACCCCTGTGCTTTCTGTAATGGTCTCCCATGGGGCCCTTTGAAACTGATCCGCCAGGAAGAAGACCCCCCATCCCTGGCACCTCCAACTCTTCCAGCGGTTCTTGGATTTCATTCTTTCAGCAAAGCGTGCTAAAAACTTGAGCGTGCATGCTCTCGCCCATCCCCTAAGCTCAAAGAGCGTGTCCCAAAAGGCCACTGACACTCCCTGACAAATTCCTTGTTTCCCATTCTGCCTTGCCATCCTCCAGGTCTTCCAAGTTCTGCTGGGCTCTCTTTCCAGTGTATATGTCTCAGAAGCGAACATGAGCCCCAAACCGACAAAGAGCGGCGGCATTTAAACAGCTAGAGGCACCATCAGAGTCCTCCAGAGGAGGTTTCTCATCACAGCCCTTCCCATCTGGGGCCCCCAGCATGTCCTCTCGCCAAGGAGAGATGGGGCCCGACCGGTTGGTCACCTCAACCCAGGCCTCTGGGTCCATGAGGCCAAAAGAGGCCCCAAGCTTCAGGCTTGGTCTCTCTCTGTGCTACTCCAGGGCCAGCTGGTCCCAGCAGGGATGTTCTAGTCTAGACCAATGTTGTTCAACTTGCTTTGACCCCCAAAACCACACTAAGAAATATGATTTTTCATCACCACCCAGTACAGATATCTAGATATCATAGAGGTATAAGCATAGTTATAAGTATGGAGACATGTACATACATTGGGAAAAAAAAAACATTGAAAAAGAAAAACAAACACCCTTTCTATATGCCATACACTGAGGCTTTTGTTTTTAATCTGTTGTTGTAAAGTGCTGGCTGTAAACCACTAAATTGATTTCACAACCCACTAATGGTTTGCAACCGGCAGTATGAAAAACACTGTAGTGTGAAATAGAAGGTACGTCTAATTCAGCCTTGCACCCCAGCAAGCAGCCTTTTATTCTTGAGGGATACCGAGGAAATCTCCAAATTTGAACAGATCCCAGAACAACCCTCTGCACTGGACAGGTCCCCCTGGGGAGGCTGCAGGAGGCCAGCTGCTGCACTGCCTTTTGGGGTGTCTCCGCTCCCAGCAAAGTCTCCTGGAGGCCAGGCTGGGCGTGGGCAGGGCTCAGCCACATCCCTCCCCATGGCTGTCTTCCCTGAGCCTCCCTATTCTCCTTCCCCCTCTCCCCATCGTTTATAAGACTGTGGGGTGAACTGCGTCTGAGCCCAGGGTGCCCGCAGCTCTGGTGGGAGGGGAACGAACAGGGAGAAGTGGGCGCGAGGGGAAGGAAGGGCAGGTCAGGTCCTGCTCCTGGAGGCGGGGGTGGGGGACGGGCGCTGTCCCCCTCCCCAGCATCCCCAGGACAACAGTCAGTTAGCACCACAGCCCAGGCACGCCTGGGCACCAGCCTCTGCCCACCTTCCCCCTGCCAGGTGGAGGACCGGATCTTTCAGATCTCAACCCCGTTTCTCCACCCAGAAAACCCTTTCCATAACAGAGACCATCCCTGACCTCAGAATCCAGTGGAGGGCGGGTTGTCACCCATGCCCCGAACGGCCAGGCTTTAGGGAAACCTGAGATGATGTTCTGCTCCAGCTTAAAGAGGGTGAGACCCTGGGAATCACCTGACAGAGGATTTTAGTTCCGACAGAAGAAATCTGCAGTCTTCTGGCCCCTCCCCCATGGCCACCACCCGCCATCCCCCGTCTCCGTGGGCGGAGTGGGGGCAGGCAAGGGACCTTTGCCACCCCAGCCGGAAGCTCCTCTGTCGCCAGCCCACATCCGCACTCACGTTCTTTTCTCCAACCCTCACTGGGGGGTGAAGGTCGCTGTGTGCCTGAGACACTCACTTCCCTGAGACGGGGGGTCCTTGTTGTGTCCATGACGTGACTTCCAGCCCCAGCAGCCTCTCTGCTTACCCACAGCCAGGTTGTCTGTCGCACCCCCTGGCATGTCTGGGCAGCTAGGGTGGGTGCAGCGAACACTGGGCACAGGGATGGCAATTTCCACTCAGACCGCTCTGGGGCTGGGGCAGTGCTGGTATTCCCTGTCGATGGGTACAGAGAGTTTCCACTTCTCCCTCGAGAGCAAAAGGAGCCACGTCTAGACTCTTCTTTCCTCTCTCCCTTTGTCTCTGCTCACTTCATCTCAGCCCAAGTTTCTTCCCGGCCAACCTTGACATTAGTATTGAGTTGATGGCTGCCTCTCTCTACCACTGAAGACTGCAATGCCCCTAGACCGGGCCCTAGGGTGTCCTGGGAGCAACCAGCCTGCAGGGCGAGTGAGCAAGGTCTTCTGGCCTTTTGTTCAAGGCTGAGGTTTCAGAGAGTCACAGAACACAATCTGCGCCCTCGAGGAATTTACGGTGTCTTTGGAGAGATGGGCAACCAGGCAATACAGGCAGCCATACGAGGCAGCAGACGGAAACTAATCAGTCTGTAAGATTCCTAAAGAGGGCTGGGCAACCACGGAGTGGGGGTGCAAGCTGGCATCTGAGCAAAAATTAAGGCCCTTAATGGGGAGAGGAGTCGGGGGTGTGAGCCAAGTGCTCAGCAACAACTGGGGAAACACCTGGGCAGGGATGGAAGGTGTCTGCAGGAGAAGAGTGAGGGCCACGGAGGGTCCAAACGCTCACCCCAAGTGAGCGTCTGGACGTTCATCTGTGGGTGATGGGAAGATGTTGAAGGTTTGTGAGCCAGGAAGAAATGCCTGGTTAGCGGTGTCGGGGGAGAATCACTTGTTAGCGGTGGCTGGAAAGGACTGGAAGAGTTGAGCCTGGAGACTGGGAGACCAGTAGGGAACCAGTGTAGAATTTCCATGACTGACAGCCAAGCTCTGGAATCATCTGGAGACGGGGTGTGCCTGAGCAGGCAGGCGTCGCAGTGAAAGGGCTGGGGCGTGGGAATCGACGCCATCTGTTAACTGGTTGAGTTGGGGTCAAAGGTGATGTCCGGTTTGGGAGAACTGGATGCCATTACCCAAGGGGGGATCAGCTGTCATTGGAGAGCATAGTCCAGAGAGTTTCTTCGCAGGAGTGCTGGGCAGTGGGGTTATTTGGAAATGCTACATCCTTGATGCATATTACAGAAATCCATCCCACTAGGTGGATGAGGCAGACTAATGTACTCATTTTCTCCCTCTGGGCTCTCTCCCACCACGCCATCCCTTCAGGCATTAGAGAAGTTGCCCGTGGACCTGGGTGTAATTCTGCCTTGAGCAAGACTGGCTTTTGTTAGCTGATAGATTTGCAACCAACTGCCCTACCTACCAGGCGACCCAAGCAGAGGTCGAGCCACACCCCTGGCATAGCTGGTCCTGGTAGTTCATAGAGGACAGCCACTGTGCTGCCTGGAGCACCCCTGAGCCCCTCAACTGACTTGTCACTGGGGAACAGTAGTGCCACTTGTGTTTCTATTGGCCCAGTGGAGTGGGCAGAAGCCCCACCTACATCTTGTGATTCGGACCTCCCTTCTTGCCCAGTAGGTTGCTGGGAGTGATGGGGATTCCTCCAGAAAAGTGTTAATGCCCAGGAATAAGGTCAATCCTGTTTCCCCAAGGTCTGATCATGTATCTACTCTTGTTCCTTACGATGCACAAAGTCAAGTCTACCTTAGACCAGACATCAGGGCCAGTGCTTTGGGCGCCTGTATCTGGCTGCTTGCCCTGAGGTACCATTTCTATTCACACCCAGGATATACGGGAGGTCCTACCCTCCTCTCCTTTTTGGTATTGCCCAAGCATCGCAGGGCCCTTGGCCTCTGCCTCTGCAATAGCATCTGTGGTCAGCAGTTAGGATACCTCTCCCAGCATTCTGGTCCCTGGCCCCACCTAGATGGGGGGATAGCTTGTGTGGCAGGCAGCAGGGGTAGGAGGGGGGAGCGGCTGCCGCAAACAATGATCAGAGGGGAGAAGTCCAGCCCGACCTCTGAGGGCTCTTCCCCAATCCAGGGCTGGTTCTTTGGAGGGTCCAGTATTGTGGAGCGAGCCCTCCTGTGTTTTTCCCTCTGTTCTTTGGTCTTGATGGCAGCCCTCATGCCACCAAAGACAGCTGCCCCTGCCGATGCTGGATCTCAAGTCCCTTATGCTTGGGGCCCCGCAGCTCAAACCCTCTTTGGCCTCAATGCGCACAAGGCAGCGGCCTGAGCCATCGTAGGCTGTGACCAACCAGACACCGGGACTGCTGCTGCAGGTGGCGGTGTGGATGCATGCTGGTCCCAGTCTCAGAAAGGCTGGTGCCAAGCAGAGGACATGCACAGGGCCCTCCAGGCCACAGTGGCCTCAGCTCTAAAATGAGGTCTTTGGACCTGGGGAACTGGAAGTGTCCCTCCAGCACTGGCAACCCATCATTTTCTGAAACCTCATTGCTCTTTCATCTCCAACCCAGCTCAATTTTTCCTGCCTCTTACCTGTCAAAGACGCAAGTAGGAGTCAACACAGCGGCCTGGTGACTCTATCATGATCATTTGTCCCACATTTGCCTGAATAGAAACCAGGCGACAGCACCTGGTTTCAACGGGAGAAGGACTCCCGTTTTGAAAGCACTTTCATTCCCTAAGCATTGACTCAGTGTTTCCCGTGGGTACAGGGAACCTGCCCAGCAGATGAAAAACGAACAAATGACAGACCCTGCCTCCACACGCTCAAGGTTCGGTAGGAGAAACAGACAAACAAGCAACAATCTAAATTCCGTGGTCTTTATTGGTGGACAGAGCCCTGCCTCCTCCCAAATTAGCATAGGATTCTGGACTCGTGGATCCAGCAGTGGGGAGAAAGCAGTGATGTCCCTCCCAATTCAACTCAATAGCACCGAGACCCATTTTGCTTTTCCTTTATGCTTTGGGACCTTCTTTGTTTTTCGCTTTACAGGTGTTTGGGATCTTTTGATCTTAAGACGCTTTTATAAATTTGGCTGATGTAACACTGCTTCTTCCTTCCCGGAACTGACTTCAGGGGATTAGTACCCCAGGCTCATTTCCTGATGGGCCAGGGGCACCAGAAGAGGGGGCAATCTTGTCTGAATGGCTCTTCCCTGGGTGTATTAATGGTGGGGCTGTTGGCTCTGGGAAAGCTGGGGGTATTACTGAGAATTGGTGGCAGGAACTGTCCACCTGTTTGTACCAACCGTCACCCCAGGACCTCCCAAGGGAGTGCCAGTTTGTCCTTTTTTCTTCACCCTTCCCCTCCTCAGCCCACTTTCCTCCCAACCAGAGGCCAAACCCACCTGTTTGGGTGACATTTGTAAGCCACGGCCACTGTTCCCCCCACCTGCCCTAACTCTCCTGGGGCTGGGAGGCCCCACCTTCCTTCCCTACCATTCACCTGCCCCATCAATCTTGACAGGAAAAGCCTAGAAGTACTACAGTCTCAAAGTAGCATAGGAGTGTGTTGGCTGGCAGGGTTGGTGGATGGGGTCCTTTCCACAAATAGCTTTGAAGCTGCCATTCAGCACATTCCTCCCCCCGACTGAGCAGCACCCCGACCTGAAATAAAGTGGCTTCCAACAGCACCCAGACACCACCTTCTCTCCCTGCACCTGGAGACTGACCTCCTCCAAATCTTCTGTGGACATTTCAACCTTCCGGAGGATAAAGTGAAGAGTAGATTGACAGGATCTCTGCCCTCAGGAAACCAGTCGTCTAGAGGGATAAGATAGACATTAATCAAATAATCACTCAAGTTCTTACTGGCTGCTCTCACTGCTGGGAGGGAAATGCCCAGGGTGACCTGAGAAGAGTGCAGATTAAAGTGGAGAAAGGGACTTTGGGAAACTCAAGTTCCCTCTACTCCCGGATGAATTCAACGACTCAACAGCTTTACTAGTGGTCTGAGATGGTTTCTTCCTAACTTCCCTTCCAAAACGTGAGATAAAAGGGCTCCCCTGCAGGTAACTCTAATGTTGACTCCAATAAGAAGTGGCCTGTAGGGTTTGAATGGTTCCTGGGGCTCCCGGGGGCCCGAACAAGACTTCCTCACCCACCTACTTCCACTGGCTCCAGCCTAAACACACAGAAACACTGCAGCCGCGCGACAAAAATAACCAACAACCTTGCGCACTCAGGAAGGTTCGGTCCCTAGACTGCTATTTTTATTTTTTAACTCTTCTCTGTTCCACATTCCTATCCCTCGTTTTCAAAAAGGCCCAAATGATTTTGAGCCTGGTTCTAGAAATAGAAACTTAAAGCACTTTGTAGCTGCCCCTGGTGCCTGCCCCCCTGGAGAGGCCCTGTTGGCTTGGGTCTCCTTCCAGTCCCTGGTGCTCAGAAATCCCTCCGGAGAGTTTACCTGCAGCTGCATGGTCGAAAGAAGACCCACCTCTTTGTTTCTCATCATAGGTTAATTTCCAGCAGGAAGGCGACACTCCCTGGGGCAGGTCTAAATGTGCATTTGCCCCCAGATAACCCTTAGCTGAATCTGTTGTGCAGCCCATCTGGACCCCAGTTGGCTCACCTCTCAGGATGCAGCTAATATTTGTCTGAAAGCTGTCTTCATTTCTTGCTCAACTCCCTTTCTCTAGGAAGAGTCCTTGAGAAGCACCTAGCTTGACCAGAAAGGAGAAGGTCAGAAAGCTTGGCTTCCAGGAATGGATTCAACAAGTGTCACTTTGGTCTGCCTTTCTCTGGCTGATTGGAATCCCACCAAAGGACAGTGTTGGCTCTTGCAAAAGTCACCAGGAAAGAGAAGCGGAACCTGACTAGCTCTCTCGTGCTGTTGAGCCTTACTACCACATGGTGTCGCTGTTCAACACTTGATTCTGCACAGCTCCCTGGACTTGGGCTAAGCCTGCCGTGCGGACGCCCTGCCTGGCTGGTTGGTCCCAGAGCAGGCTGCAGGCGTCTTAAAAGGAAGATGGTCCCACTTCGTAGATGTTAAGTTCACTCTAGTTTGCTCCACCTTTGAGCACGCATGCACACACACACACACACACACATGCGCACACACACAGCACTCACAGTCACTATTTTCCAAAGCACATCCAGTGTGCCTGAGTGTCTGGGTCAAGGGTCGCTTCCACCCTACCACACTCTGTGCTAGAATCCCACCCTTTCCCCAACTTATGCTCTCTTTGCACCTTGCTTATGTTGAGCCTGAGTCAGCAGTCTTTTCTCAAGGTAATATTTTATGCCTGAATTTGGCCCACCCTCATCTACCCCCAGAAGAGTGCAAGATTTTGACACTATCAGGAATTAGGCGTTGGAGTCTTCGCCAGAAGACCTTAGGTCCTATGCAAATAATCCACCTCCTCACCTAACTAGCTTTGCATTCAGGGCAAGTCACAGAAGGTTCTATAACAACGAAAATCCATAAAAAATGACTGCTTGCTCTCACTGTTTCTGCATAACTAAGAGGGATGCTCAAGTGGATATTTTTGGGTTTTTTGGTTTTTTTTTTTACGTTACGCCGGCCTCTCACTGCTGTGGCCTCTCCCGTTGCGGAGCACAGGCTCCAGACGCGCAGGCTCAGCGGCCATGGCTCACCGGCCCAGCCGCTCCGCGGCATGTGGGATCTTCCCAGACCGGGGCATGAATCTGTGTCCCCTGCATCGGCAGGTGGACTCTCAACCACTGCGCCGCCAGGGAAGCCCCATGCTTTACTTTTATAATTCTTAATTTTTTAAGTTTTAGTAAATGTCATTTCATTCTTAATTAAATCAAGTTTTTGCTGTCTTCAGCTAATGTTGTAACAAAAGAAAAAGGGATTTAAGCAAAAGGGTCTAGAGCCAAATTGGCTTACTTGTTTATCATCTCAAGGAAAAAAGCTTTTAGGAATAACATAGGCTATAGTTTGTGTTGAGTTTTGACTCCATTGACAAGAAACACTTTGAAATGTGCTAAATGAGACCAATTCAGATCCCTGCACTGATGCCTGTAGGAATTCTGTACTTTAGTATCAAAACAAGGCATATAGAAACTGTCATCTATCAGGTAAGAATTTCTAGTATAGGTTCATAAGAATATAGTCTTATAGCCATTCGCATTTGTTAGTGACTTGAAACCACTTTTAGATGAACCAGATACAAGTCCTCCACTGTATAGGGGTAGGAATAGTTGAATTCTCCTCCATGCACATAACATGATTTCATTGCCATTAATAGACAACTGGCCCTATACCCCAATCAGCTATTGCAAATTCTGCCCCCATAACTTGGCTAGATCCCCATACTTTTATTAACTGGGGTGACATTTTGAAGACATGTCTTTCTTGAAGGATGCAGGAAACTACTTTGCTCAAAGTTAATTGAGCATCTTATAGTGATTTCAGAAATGTGTCTCTAGGCTAAGGGGGCAACAGGTTACAACTGTTCAGAATGATTCAAGCCAGACGAAAAAGCACAGTCAACAAATGTGAATAAACACGTATTGTGTTTGGTTTGGTGGAATCAAAAATTAAAACCTAAGATTGAAATTTAACTACATGTCACAGCTTCAAAAATAGATCAAAGCTTTAGAAATATATGATTTTTAATTGCACGAATTTCCACACTAAAAATACTGGCATGGGTTCATAATTGTTATGTTTTGTTCCTAAATGGTAAGAGAGAATGGTCATGCACATTCCACATTTCCACGTATAACACGTTACGGCAAAAGAAGGCTTTTCTTCCCACCTCCCTGAAGTGAATGTTCATTTTCCTCTTGAACACCGGTTTTTGAGGTACCTCTTGATGTAAGCATACTTCAGAATGTTCTTCAAACTAAGGATTTTGATGAGATGAAGGCAACCTAGACATCTGACAAGGGTTATCCTGCAGCACATCTGTAGAACTATTTTCATGCTTCATTGACTTGTAATTCAACATCAGGTTTCCCTTTTCTTCCCAATTTAAACTAACAAGTCCATTCTGGGTCTAAAACAAATACCAGAGGACTAAGGTAAAAGAGTTAAAACTCTTCATTGGTCAGAAAGCAACTTGGCAGCTGGCAGTGATCAAGTGAGAGCTCAGCCCCTCAACCACTAGAGTCCTGAAGATGCTCAGAGTCTCCCTGAACTTCCTCTATATGCAGCCAACACATGCACAGAGCATCCACACTTTGCCTTAAAGGGGAATTGTTTAAAAATACGTATAGATTTTTTTTTTTAATTAGACACTTACCTCCTTTAATTCCTCCACATACCTCTCAGAGTTCATGAACAAACATTTGGGAAACGTCTTCTAGGACACCTGATGGAAAAACACAATGACTAGGACTCTGAAAAGTTTCAAGTGTTTGTTTAGGGGTGCTTTTGTCACTTGGCTCGTTTGGAGGGTGACATTGCTTCTACAGGCCTGTGTGTGCTTTCTCAACCCCATGCTCTTCCAACCCATGGACTTGTTAGGATTCTCAGCTTTCCCAGAAGATCTCAAACCCACTCCGATTGTACTGCATGTTAACCAGCATTGTGAAGTACTCGCACATGTGGGATTCATCAGGGATGATATACCATCCAGTTGAGAAAAGGAGGGAGACTATCCTGAAATATAGGCCAGTACATTTGGCACTCCAGAACTGCCTTGTTCAAACCCGGTCCTCATTTTAATAAACCCCCAAACCGCATGCTGTCCTTTTAAGTTATCTGAAGTTTCAAAATAAATTCAACACTATAACTTGAAAAGTCAACCCTCAAGACAACAAGAGAGCATGCCAACTTGTTTTCAAACTCTATAATAGAAAGGAAGATCCAAAATGTTTGATATATCTGTAGACTACAGTATGATATGCACCAAGATAATAGAAGAGCATCAACTGGAAAATTCTTAGTATTAATAAGACATTAAGGAAGTGGTAAGATACAAGATAAATATACAAAAATCTCCCAAATTGATACTTTTCCTATATTCCAACAACTGGCAGAATATATAGGGGGGAAATTGCACTCATAAGAATATTGAAAAAATGTATAAACAACACTAATGAGAAATGTCTAAGACATATTAAAAACAAACTTTTGACAGAGATTAATAAAAGAGAAAAGTTCATTGAAAGACATGAACTGGGATTCAAACACTGGCTATATTGATGCCGTTAATCCTTGCCAAAGTAATTTTTAGGTGAAATACAATCCTAATTAAATTCCAGTGGGATTTTTTTTTAACTTGATGAAAGATTATAAGCTCATCTGGAAGAAAAAAAAAGAAAAGATGAGAATAGCTAAGAATTGTTTAAAGAGTATCAAGAGATCAGGAAAGTACTTTCCCTAAGAGATAGATTTAACTATATTATTATTATTAAAGTAATTAAAATAGTGTGGTGCTGGTGTAAGACTATGCAAACCAATCAATGAAGTAGAACCAGACAATCCTGAAATCTATTATATATTTTTTAAAAACTTAAATCTGAGAAAGGGATCACCAAAAAGCAATAGTTGGGGGGAGGGGGACAAATTAGGAGTTTGGAATTAACAGCTACTACTGCATATAAAATAAACAACAAGGACCTACTGAATAGCGCAGGGAACTAGAGTCAATATCTTGTAATAACCTATTATCGAAAAGAATCTGAAAAGGAATTGATATCTATGTAAGTGAACTAACTTGCTGTACACCAGGAACTGACACAACGCTGTAAATTAACTATACTTCAACTTTTTAAAAAAGCAATAGTTAATGGTTGAATTATCTAAAAGCGAAATTAGAAAATGCGGCTTTTGGGGGGGAAAATCAAATTTTACCCCTCATACCACACTCCAAAATAAAATCCCAGTGTGTTAGTATAAAAAAAATAAAGAATCCAAAAACATCTAGAAGAAAATAGTGGAGTATATTTAACTAAAGCCAGGATGAGCGAAAGCTTTCTGAGCACAAAGCAAACGAAAGTGGTGATTGTAACTGAAGAATCAGTTATTTAAAAACAGTATCAACAGCCCGGTGCTTTGTGACCACCTAGAGGGGTGAGATAGGGAGGGTGGGAGGGAGACACAAGAGGGAAGAGATATGGGGTTATATGTGTACGTATAGCTGATTCACTTTGTTGTACAGCAGAAACTAACACACCATTGTAAAGCAATTATACTCCAATAAAGATGTTAAAATAAATAAATAAATAAAATAAAGTTTAAAAAAAAAGTATCAAAAACATCCTACATAAAACATAAAGAGAAAAGATTAAGTGGGTAAACATTTTTTGAGGGAAATGAACAATAGGCTTAATCCAGCAAATACTTCTATACATTAATAAGGAAAACAACCATGGGCAAACTAAGAAGCCAGGCATACGATTGTTAGAAGAAACACGTGTGTAGCTAAATTCATGATAAATGTTTGATCTCAAGGTTAATCAGAAAAAAGGCATGCCAGCAAAATGAGACCACGTTTGCAGTTAATCATTACGTATTTTGACTATATTCACAGTTGATCGGGTGAAATGGGGCAGTCTTGGGTGGGGGAGAGGTGCTGCTCAGTCACCTCCAAGAGAACCTGCCCCAGGGAAGCAGAGCTGACTGACAGCTCCAGCTGCCCGCCCCCTCCTCACCATGGAGGCCCCTAACCAAAGCTGGAGAGTGAGGAATGTCCTTGTACCAGCCCATTCCTGCCGGACTCTCGGAAATCCACCTGCTAGAAACTTGGGTGGGGATTTTCCGTCCCTGTCCAAAACTTTCTTAAAATCGTGCAGCGATCCAAGAGTCTCCTACCCAATCCTGTCCTCTATCGCCTCCACAGACATCAGACCTGAAGGCTGTCCTGCCTGTCCTGTTCTCTCCACCATTTCCCCTCCCCTGGCATCCTCCTCCCCAGATCCATCTGGGTGTGTGTCTCTCAGACACCAAACTGGCAAATGAAGTGACACAAGCACTTTCATACTGATGGGAATGTAAATGAGCACTTTTTGGAAACTTCTGCATAATGGAATTATGATACTCCCTCATTCAGTAGACTCTTGTGTGGTCAGTAAATGTCAGGTTTGGGAAGAGCCCTGACTGGGAAAATACTCGTGTTATAATCTTAGCCAGGTAGAGTGAGAAACTACTTTGACGGCATGGTATCAATTTTACAAACCATAACGTATAATGGATACATACAGGGAAAAAAGGAAGCAAATCCACCCAGATGTACAGGGTGACTATCTCCAAGGATGCAATGATGAATTATTTTTTCCCTTTATACTTTTCTGCCTTTTTCATATCTTCTGCCAAAAGTATAAATTCTTTCGTAACCAGAAGATGTTGCTTTAAAAAAAACCATATTCAAACGTTAAGCCCAAACAAGAGGGTTCAGTAGATCCAGAGCCTGGTGTAATGTCCAGAAACTGCTGTGAAAGGCAAGAGGACCTCTGCCTGGGCTGGATGGAAAGGGTGACATTGAGACAAGTGGAGTGGCCATGGTCATAGGGAAGAAATGATATGCAAAGAGCATGATCTGAACCACCAGTGGGAATGAGGGCTTCGGAAAAAAGGAACAGGAAATAGTAAGAGAGAGGTCCAAGTCGGACCAGCAAAGAGTCTTCAAGTGTTACACTAACTAGCAGTGGACACACCTGAATGTTGTTGGCATGGCCAGTTGACTAACACCGCTTTCTCTTCAACCTTCCTCGAAATCCCCCAACTAAACTGTTCACCCAGAGAAAGCACTGACACCCCTCAGTAGCCAGAAGGAGTTCAAGTCCTAATGGTCATGTGTGCTCCTACCTGACTTGACAGAACCCATCTGGAAGAGAGCCTGGGCAGCCGCAGCCCCTGGGGCAAACAGAAACGGTGGTGGTACCATCCCCACCTTCCGATCCAGGGTCTCGGGGCTTCCCTTGAAGAAGCTTTTTCTTGGAACTTGTTTTTCTTCTCTTTTACTTAGTCTGTGTTTCAGATTTGAAAGCGGACATTTGGGAAGGAGTTTGTGAGTGTAGTGGTGGTCACACACTCCAAGAATGTGACTCTGAACATCCTCATGTTCTAGGATGCGGGCATGTTGTTGTACTCTGGGATGTGTAGAAACCTCAAGAAACACTGTGAAGGTGGGAGGTCATGATAAACAGAGCCAGTACAGATGCTAATCTCTGGGAGAGCTCTTCCCGGTAGAAGCACGCATCACTGTCCCTCACATGGACAGTCTCTCTACTCCCACCCAAATTCAGTCCCTGTTTCCAAGGTTACTACATATACGACTGCCCATCTACTACCCTGTTTCCCAGTCACACTGTTAGGTGTGGCCAGGTGGCAACGTTCTCTCCAAAGTGAGCGGAAGGGTGTGTGCCACTTCCAGGCAGCCCATGACACCTCCCAGGCGTTCTCCTCTACGTTTTCCCATGTCACATGCCTGGAATGATGCTGACAATGATAGCAACCTTGGAAGCCACTATCAGCCTGGGCGACTCAGGGAATCTTACAGCAGAACTTCCTCCGCCAGTCCCAAGAATGTGGAACTATTGCCCTGGACTATTATGTGAGAAAGAAAGAAACATCTATTGCGTTCGAGCCATTGTATTTTGGGTCTATTTGTTTTAGCAGTTTGGCCTACCCTAACGTAATCTCAAAGACCTGAGTTTTCCTTTATCAGTCCACTAAGTGACTAGATACACAATTACTTACAAATAAATATGGGTGTTGACAACCTAGGGAAAGGGTCAACTAGGTGGTGATTTCAATGAAGGGTTACACATTCATAAACTTTCTCTAACATCTTTCAGAGGTGTCAGCCTTTGTTTGGTGTATCTGCAACTGAATTTGAAGGCAGACTTGGAAAACCGTTCTGAGGAGGCATCTAATTGGGGATTGTTTTCCAATTCCACAAACATCTCCTGAGAGCCTCCCAGGTAGACCAACTCCTGCAAAGGGAACTGTATACAGAACAGAGGAAACAGCCAGCCCTTGCCCCAGCTAGTATAAGCAGCTGCCGTATAATAGATAAGTATCAACAGTTTATTTTTGGACTCTGTCCTTTCTTCCTGCTTGACCCAGCTGCTTCCCGGCTCGGGGCACACCTTGTCTGATTCTGCCTGAAGCAGTTGACAGGAGTTTGCTGAGCTTGGGGGTGTAGGGGCCAGAGCAGGGGTTCGGGATGCCCTTCCTCACGCCAGTCCTGACATTGTGAGCTGTATGTATGTTTCAAGTGACCTCCTAGAAACAATGGTGTCCTTTATTGGGCTTCAAGAAAGCAATCAGATACAGAGACCCAACGGATTCCTGCCTGCCAAGCTCCTTCTGTAAGCCCTGGAGATACTGACACGGTGCTAATGTGGCACATATAAAAGAGAGACACTAAGAAGTTCTGGAAGGATGGGCTGGTGCTTTCTCTCCACCCTTAGAATGCTCCTTTGGAGGAGAATTGTGTCTTAGGAAGAAAACTACAGTTGTCAGCACAGTATCATCCATGACCAGGAGGAAAGCAAGGGGGTACCTGGACTGGGGAGAGACACTTGCCCTTGGACAGCTGCTAAAACGCCCTCATGCGCCCTCTGTGATGCTCCCAGAGCTTACATTTTTAAAACACATGTGAAGTATGTGTTTGCATGGTGCACACCATAGAAACTGATGGATATCCTCTCCCCAGGCCCCATTAAAATATCCCAAAATATGTCCATACCTGCGGTAGGGGACGGACCCTCCCTAAGTGCTTTATTTATTCATGGTGGCAGATGGAGAAGACACACCAACTGCCCTCTTATCTAGAAGAGGACATCTTGCCTCCAGGGAGGCACGAAACCACGCTGGCCTCACCTGTCTGCCCCTAACTCTGGGACTCAAGAGCTTCACCAGACCTGAGGCAGCTCCTCTGTACTCCCAGGAAGCTAGCTTCTGAGGGGGAAAGGATGGAGCACCAGCCCTGCCCTCATCAGAGCCGTGTCTCCATGTCAATTCAGACAGAACTGACACTCTGTCTGAGCCCCAGTGCCGGTGGGGCTCACAGCCAGATTTAGCAGGTGACTAGGCACAGGTGTATTGCATCCCGGAAAAGATACTGTGCTGTGAACACACCAGCTGTCGTCTCCCTTCCCACCTCCAAAAGTTCTGTCATCACCTCCATTACCTCCTGCGGGCTTGGGCAGCTCAGTGAATGGACAGCCCTTTACCTGGCTGAGTGCGATTAAGGGGTTGGCACATGCAAGCTTAGCCCTACAGGGGAGGACTTCCCCTCCTCACAGGACAGGACTGGGGGAGGAGAAGTAGCTATTGGTGGGAGGGGCCCTGCTGGTGGCATCTCTGAGGACTGGATGTGGCTCAGCATGCCACTCCCGCCTCCCTGCCTCGTTGAAGCAGCCAAGTCTGCAGAAAGGACCAAGAAATGTCTGGTTGCCCTTCCTCACGCCAGTCTTGACATTGTGAGCTGTATGTATGTTTCAAGTGACCTCCTAGAATTGGTCTGTCTGCGGAGAATGGTGAAGGAGCTGTATTTCACATTTGCTAATTCAAGCAGAAGTCTGAGGCCAGGGGACAGTGAGAAGCCCCCTTCCAGAACGGGGCAGGAAAAACGCAGGCGTGCTTTGGCTTTCTGTTGACCTGTCGCCTGGAGCACTGGTGATCATGGGATCCCACAGGTCGCAGATGATGCGGTGGCGCCCCCGCCCAAGACAGCCAGGAGGGGCCCATCCAGCAGACCACCCTCCAATCTTGCACAGCAGCCCTGCTGGTCTTAAGGGAGCTCAGTCATTGACACATTTTGAGAAGTGCTAAATTGCAATCATGCAAATATGTGATCCATCCCATTTCTTAATCCGTGTAATGGAAAGAAAATGCAAATGAATGCATCCAGAAGACATTTAGGACTGGATCAAGTCTTTTTTTTCAACCGCTGCAGCCTTCTGAAGATAGACGTTTAAACCCCAGCCATGTCACGATCTCAGGTCCTAACATTGGGCTGAATGAACTTCTCCTGTAGCTCTCTTAGCTGACATCTGGGCCACCCAGGGAGTATGCCACATGCTGCATCTGACTGGACCCCAGCCCACCCCCTAGCCTCCCGAGCCCCGCATTCCTCCCTGCGATGAAAGCCTGCTGGTGCCAACACTGAGCTCTGGTTTCCCTGCAACTTGCCCCACCCCACGGGTCTTACACTTAATAAAGGGATCTGCTCAGCCCACAGAGGCTAGTGATAGAAACTAAAGAAATTCCATGCACCCTAAGCTGCTGGCAAATACAAGCTCTGGAGGGAGCCGTCCTTGTTCAGGAACAGGTCAACCTGGGGGCGGAGGGGGGAATTGTGTAGCACAGGGAGAGGGAAGTCCTACTCCGAGGGCTTAAAAGAGTGAAAGATTCCTAACGTTATCCTCATGCAGGAAAACGTTCCTAAGAATATGAAATCTAGACGGGCAGGGCTTTTTCGACCTGCTTTGTAGGCTGGAGTGTCCCCCGAGCTCAAAATAGGGCATGACTCACAGTAGGTTCTCAGTAAATATTTGTGAAATGAATGAATGAATGAATGAATGAATCAAGTCCTGTGCAGTTACGAAGTTGAGGAGGGTCCCTGCCAGCCGAGCTGCCGAAGGCGCGGTTACCAGAAATGCCGGTTACTGATAGCTGGCTCGCTACCAAAGGGCATCCTTCTCCCTAGAGGCTATGGGAGAACCAGGGGAGGCAGGAGGACCTCCACCCTGGCTTTGCAAGCTCAGAAGCCTGGTTTTCCTTGGTATCCAAAACTGATCACCTCCAAGGCCAAGGTAATCATTAAGAAAAAGAGAAAGACTCCATCCCAGGGACCCTCTTCTCTGATCTTCTGAGGTCTGCAAACCCCTCCAACAATCCCAACTCCTCTCTCCTCCTGGGGTGTCTCCAGGACACACATGGAGTTGACAATGTAGGAAATATGGAATCAGGACAAGGCACATTAACAGGGGAGCCTGGGTGAGACTCATGTTATCTGAGGCTTCTTGGCTCGCAAGCTGGTACAAACTCTGTAGAAAAAATAAAAGCAATAGTATATAATATACCAAAAACTTTTGCCCTGAGATCCCATTTTCAGGAATCTATCCTGAGAAAGGATAAGAGAAGGCAATCATAAGATGCTCATAAAAGGTTTTTCAAAGCATTAATTATAACAACGAAAACTTGGAAGCCACATAGGGGTCCCAGGATAGGAGAAGGTTCAGATAAATGACAGCACGTTCCTCAGGAAACCCATCCGTGCCCTCAGCTACGCTGTAGGACTAAGAGATGGCAGGAACCTCAAATTCAACCAAACCAACCCTGCAAAGGACTCTGTAAATTTGCAGGAAATGTGGGGTTTGGGGAGAAGATTTACATTGCAGAGTGTGCAGCATTTGACTCAAAAGAGAAAAAATTCCTGTCTTTGGCTTTTGTCCCAGAGTCTCCTGGGCTCACCTCCAGCCTCCCGAGCGCCCGGCCACCATCTAGACCCTCTGGACTCAGCATCCTCATTGCTTCTCTCTTCCTCCTTATTTGATATTATAACAAGAAAGACCTAAATACAATGTATCCTCTGCCGAAGAAGGGTCATTGGCACAGTTGTCCTTGAGACGTGGCAGAAGAAGGCCATAGGTCAGAAGGCACAAGCTGACCACAATAACATAGATGATAGATAGATAGATAGATAGGTAGATAAAATACATATATAAGTATACGGGAAAATAATTGGAGTGAATTTGAAGAAATGTAAATGTAATTTGATTTCCACTTGGGCCTCTCTTTTTATAACACTGCCTAAGTTCAGGGAAAAAAAAAAAAACAGAATACCCTACGTAAATGCTTAGGTGGGAGTCCCCTAAAAATATGTGAGCTCTTTATCTCTGCAGGCAATGTGATCCCTCCTCTCTGACCCTTTGAGGTCTGCAGGTGCCTCCAGCACTCCTGACTCCTTTCCTTCCGGGCTGTTCCTATCCCCAAAGTTCCTGAGGGAAACATGGACTCAACAGCTGGTGAATGAAGACGCCAGTTCTCGAGGCTTCCTTGGGTGGCCCAGAGGCCCAGATGAGCCAGCCTCCACCCCTGCCCCAGGGCCCAGCTTGCCTCCCTCTGCCCTTCCCCTACACCAGCTCTGCTGGATGCTGTTTTCTCACAGTGGGCATCTCTGAAGCTGGTAAGAAGTCCCATGTCAAGGAGGTACCAAGAGAAGTAACTAAGACTTCCCTTGGTGGAAATGGCCCACTAGGCCATTGAAACCGTCCCCTGAAGACAGTTTTTTTTTTAAAAAAAAGGTAGAATATTATAAAATGAACAATCTTCTTAAAGGCATCAAAGAGATAACAAGATAGTGGGGAATTACTGGGCAGAGTTATAGAGAGGAGGACCCAGAAGAGTAAACCCAGCTCTCGAAGCTTCTTTTGCCTTGAGGATTCAGCTAAATCTGCTTAGAAACCGATCTGTGCTTCCAGTGGGTTTGTATACAAAAGCCACGGCACAGTACCCACCAAAGTTGGGGACCCTACCGAGCCCTCCCCTACCTCCCTTACCCTAACCCTGAAGGGCTATGCTCTCAGAGTAAAGGTGAATGAGCCAGTCCTCCATGGACTTGCAGCTCAGCTTCCTGTCATCGAGTTGATTCAGGGGACCTCAAGCTGTGAACTTGGATTATGGTAGTGCCGTCTGGTACTGCCAGCAGTCATGTGTCAGAAGCAGAGAAAAGTCTTGTCCGGAAAACGATAACATCATCCTAGGCTTCTAACTTTTCCTACAAAGAAAGAGCCATCCTGTAACTCCTTTCTCACCAGGAACTCCTGGAGGGTCCCCATCCCTAAAAAGACTCATGGGAGTCACCTCGCAGGGATGCTGAAATGTCTGAGCCAGGGGGCAGCCCCAAACCTCACCCCTCCCCACGCTGCAAGGAGCCTTCACTGTTCCCTTTTCTGGGGTGAAACTGGATCCAGATGCAGGTTCTCTATGAAATCAACTGTCTTGTTGCTAGAGGCCTCTTCTTGCCAAGTGAAATTTAAGAATCCAAACTAGAACAATTAAAACCCATCACCCTCTTCTTCCACATTTTTCTTTGCAAGGAGTCACGAGGCTCTCTTAGGAATCAGGTAGCCCTGCCCTGGAGAGGGTGTCTGACTCTGGGAAACCAGCTCCAGTCTCTTCAATAGGAAAGTAGGTGGGGGTCTCAGGACACAGCCCACCTGGTAGCCATTTCTCCTGAGCTTCACTCCGGGTCCTCCCTCATCCAGCCCTGTCCCTTCAAATTCAATTCAGGGCTGACCACCGCCTGTGCTCCATCATCCCTTAGAGCTCTCAGCAGGATGGCAGGATTTTTATTTGCTCCATGTCTGTCTTTTGCTTAGTATAAATTCCACGGAAACCGAAGCTGTCTGTTTTGTCCACTAGGGTGTTCCCAGTTCCTAGAACAGTACCTGGCACAGAGTAGGGTGAATGAATGAAATCACAGCGTTTCCTATGAAGCCCGGAGACTCAGGACAGTCAGCTTCGGGGATTCACCCCTGCTTTTGCTGCAGTGATGGACTCCCCCTTCCTCTACAAATACTGGGAGTCCCTCCCCTTACCTCACTTCATTCTCTTCTTTTGTCTCCTCCTTTTGTACGAGACTTTTCAGGATCAACGAGGGCTTTCAGAGTACTCTTATAGTAAAGTGCTGGTTGACTCGATTTGTCACTCTAAAAACACTTTCAAAGTCGCTCACTGCCGGGTCTTCCTACTACTGTTATTGTCACTGTCAAAAGGGATTACTGTCCCTCCACCCAAGTGCCCAGACTTGGCACAAAAAAAAAAAGAATTAACAGTCCATGGCCTCCTGGAAGCTGGAGCATCATGGGGAAGGCTGGACCAGTGAGTGCTCTGATGACCTTGCAGTTATGTCAACAAGTACCTGGGGTACGTCTGAATAATGGCACCTTCTGAGAGAAAGAGTGTTGTTTGCTTGGGGCAGGGCAGTGGGGGAGAGTGTGATCGGGGCTTAGGGCAGGAGGGGAGGTCCCGAAAGCCTTAAATGGACCATCCCAAGGCTCAGAGAAGAGGGTGAGCTAACTGCAAGCAACAAGCAGGGGGATTTGGAATTTTTTTTGGTTATGGGGGAAGGGATGGGAAGAGTACGCAGAGGCAAGAGAGGATGGGCGAAAAGAGCAGTGTTGGCAAGAGTATGAGGCTGGACGTTGGGAACAAGGGGACATTCCAGCAGCAAGAGGATGGAAAGCACGTTTACAAGCAGGAACATGCAAAGCCCCTTTCTAAAAGTGTGTGCACTTGTGCCTGCGGTTCACACGGTTAGCCCTCCCCCGGAACACCCCCTGTTCCTCCAGAAAGTCAAAACACCGCCCCCAGACATTTTATGTGATTGAGTTTTGATTTGAGTTTTTCACCTGTAGGTTGCTGAGAAGGAAAGGAAACTCTGTAGTACTTTTTAAAGTTTTTTCCCCGCTCACCAGGAAGAGTCAAATATCCATGTGGGTTGACAACCAACCCTCCTCTCGGACTAGCTGAGCCTTCCTCAGACATGAGGGCCATCTTCCCAGGTACCCAAGATCTCGGAAACCCTGATCCTCCAAACAGGGTGGTTCTCTTGGGCATGGGAAGGAAACTGTCACCCCACCACGTCCCTGCTCTCTTCTAGGACGTAAGTGACATCCTCAGCCTTGCTTTCTGGCCTCCAGTATCTGGGACGAGTTGGCACAGGTGACCCTTCAACTAGGACTTCCAGGAGCCATAACAGTAACTAGGGCTCTTGCAGGAGAGGGGGCAGGTCCGGGACGATGCTGGGCCTGTGGCCTAAACCTCCAGGGTCAGAACTCAGAAAGCCATGAGTGGTGGCAAAGCAGGGTGCAGGAAAAAGGCAACCTACCTTCTTGCTCTTCAAGTTGCGGCCTCTCCTGGGAGCTTATTGGAAATGCAGAGTCTCAGGCCACAGGCCTGCTGACTCTGGGCTCCCGTGGTGAGCTCGTGTGCATCCTCACGTTGCCTTGGCCTCCGTGGACCTCACAGTGGGCCCCACTGGGACCCGTGCCCCTCCTCCTGCCCCCAGTTGGGCGTGCCCTGGCGGGGCCTCCAGACCAGGAAACATGCAGCTGAAGCCCCAGCAGGAGCAGCCCCAGTTGGTTATGGCCAACATTCTGGGGTTGCCACTCCCGTCCCCCTTGGTGAAGTTCAAGGCTTTCAGACTCCATAGTCACTGAGCTCACTGCTTTTGGGAAACACCTGACAGTGGTCTCCCCCCGCGGCACGGCACTGTGGATCTGAGGGTTTTTTATAGGTGGGTCCAAATCCACTCTCTGCCCCGCGGGCAGTCACCACACCCTCTCCAGTCTGGACGTGGGGGAGGGGTGCCCCCGACACACCCCTCAGCAACCCACCATCCCCCCGCCAGGTGGGGTGGGAAAGCCATGAGGCACAGGTGTAGAAGGGAGAAGCGGAGGAAGAGGAGGACAGCGGCCTCCGCCTGAGTACTGCTTAGGGTTCTAGCTACAGACGCTCCAGGCTCAGGGGGAATTTCCCCTCCTGTGGAGGAAACAGTTGGAGTTCCCATAAACTCTGGGAGCCCGAGTTTCCTCAAGCGTAGAATGACGATGCTGGACTCCATGACCCCCCAGTGCCCTTCCAGCCGGCACACCCACCCTACACATCCCGGCGTCCTCCTGCTTGGCAGTGCTCCGTGCTGGGGTGCAGGCTTTGGGTTGGCTCTTTCCAGGCCCTAGGACCTCAACCCAAGGATGATCATTGATACCGTAGGGCTGAGATGCAAAAGCTTTGAACGTGAAAGTCTGATATAGAACTTAGTGTCTGACCAAGGCAGCAGCCCAAGTCAGTGGTGTGAGGACAATCGGATAGACACCTGAGAACAACCAAAACTGAATCCAAACCTCACACGATGGCCACTTCAAGGACAGGACTCGGGGAGACCAGTGCTTCTGAACCGTCTCTGCACATCAGGACCACTGGGGGCTCGTGCTGAGGCAACACGCACAGCGGTTCTGGGAAGGCTTGGTGGGGCTCTGATGGGTCTGCCGCGGGGTCAGGAGCCCCAGCGTACTCTGCCCTCCCTGGACAGGCTCCACACGGGCAGCAGCTGCCCTTCGTGGGCTCCACTCAGTGACACAAGGACAGTCACTGAGCTGCTCAGCCAGGGTGGGGACAGCCGAGGGTCAGAACTGCACACAGCTGGGTGGTGATGGCCAGGCCTGGCCGCGAGCAGAGCTGATGCTGGACCGTGGTGAGCCGAGCTCTGCGCTCAGGCAGACATCATCCTTCCCCAGGCTTCAGGCTGAAATATCGAAAGAGGAGGAAAGGAAACCAACCGTCGTCTGAGTTCTCCTTGGGGTCCAGTTCAGACCCCAGGGACCTCACTCCTTGTACACGGCATGGGGCCCCTCTTGTTCTTTGCTTTTGCCAGTAGAGATCAGAGATGGAGTCCCTCGTAGTGCAATTCTACAAAACACAATGCTAAGGCTCTTTTTAAAACCGTTTTAAATATTTGTGGACACCAGGAAGTACTCACAATGGTAAGTGAAAAACTCAGGTTGTATGACCCAAATGTGCAGAGAAAAACACGAAAAGGCGCTCACACAGAAGCCCAGAGGCCACTCGTAGCGTCAAGCAGAGCTGGCCCCTCCCTTGTCAAGGCTTCTGAGGCCCTCGCATCCCTGTCACAGCCCTTTATGCTCTGTCATCCCTCTAGGTCATGTGTCTGGTCTTCTCCCGGGACTCAACTTCTCGAGCCTTCCAATTAACACAGAGCCCAGAGTAAGTGGGCATTCAATAAATGTTTGCAAATGATAAACACAGATAAATGACGGAAGGAAGGAAGGAAGGAAGGAAGGGGAGGGGGACGTCAAAATGCTGCTAAGGGTATCGTTATCTGGATAACTTGTTTTATCTTCTTTATAATTAACTATCTGTCTTCCAAAATGTCACCCATGAAAACATTGCTTTTATAATAAATCCATTTGTAATCAAAATTCTGCTCCTTAAATCAGTCTGACATGTCTTCTTATAACTTCCAGTCCTATTTTTAAGTGAATCCAGAAGACACCGACTAGATCATGTCTCTATAACGGTCACACCTTCCAGAGCCGATACTGGACACGTGATCTGACAAGTCCCCAAATGCTCGCAAAAGAACGGGAACCGGGTCTTTGGAATCGGGGTGCCCCCAGCTAAGGAACATCTAATCTTTCACCGAGGGAGGACGGCAGTAACGCTGGGGGGTGTGGGATCCATTTGGACAGTGTTGTCCCTTTGGACCCCAAAGTTGGCCCCTCTGAAGTGCCCATGAAAAGAACAAAAAGAAGGAGGCATTAGAGAAAGGAAGTCATCCCACCCAGGTCCGATATTCCTTCCAGCCCAACTTTGCTTCCCCGAGACCCAACTCACTCTGCTTTTAAGAAACGGAACTTGTCTTCACAGAGGAAGAGCTGGATTACGCAGGTAAAGGAAGGCCCCCTGCAGCCTCCTGTCCCCATCCCACCCTCCTTTCTCCCCTCTGCCTGGGACCCCACTCTCCCCAGCACTGGTCACCACAAATGCCTTGCCCACAACAGGGGACCTCTAGCCTCCCTACCACCACCAGCTCTCTCTGCACCTCTGGAATCCCACAGAACTTTGTCACTCTGGCAGGACTTAGAGGCAGAGGGGCCTGGGTGGGACCTGACCCCTGAGCTCGATCCGAGCCCCAGCACTGAGGCACCCAGGGCTTCAAACCCAGGCCCAGTACCTCCTCCTGGGCACCCCTTCTGCCCTCCTCTGAGCCTCAGGCCCACATCCCTCATCAAAAGAAAGCACCTTGCTGGCCTCCATCTCAGAAAACCTCCAAACTGATGCGTACACAGTTCACGCCAGAAGCGTTTTTTATTTAAGAGCCTCTAGTGCCAAAGCTGTGGCGTCTGGAAGGTCATTCTCGGTGGCCGCCTCTGCCAGGCCCTGCGACGAGCACCTGGCATACAGAGGCCGGCGTCCGTGCGTCAGGCAGAAGAATCCAGCTTCTCCGCAGATGGCTCAGACGCGGTCGTCGGAAAGGCAAGTGTGAGCCACGGTTCCAGTTCAAAGGTCCGGACAGCGCACAGCTGCTAGGCGGCCCATCCCGTTCAGTCACCACCCTGGCCCATGAGGACACGGTGGAGAGTAGAGATAAAGCAGCCCCCCGGCCCCCTCTGACAAACAGGGCAGAGAAAGGGAGAAGGAAAGTCAACAAAAGAAGCCAAATCACAGGAGGGAGCCGAGGACCCGCAGGCCACTGTCCTTAGAGTGGCCGCCCCTCTCTTCTGCAGAGGCTAAAGTGCCACCCTGATGGGCCAGGGCTGCAGAGCACCCATGCCCAGAGGGCCTTGGGGACCAGGGGACCCCAAAGCAGGGCAGCCCCTTCCCAGGAAACTGAAAAATCTGAAAATAGGGGCGAGTAGGGAAAGGCCAGAGTTTTCATCCCAAGCAGCGGAGCAGACAATAAACAGGCAAATTTGCAAACCCTGCAGAATGCCAGAAGAGAGGAGATAAAAAAAATTACAAAACACCTTTCCAGAGAGAACAGAGTAGCCCACCCCCAAAGGCACTGCTAGGAGACTTTTGCAGAAGGAGATCCGTTGCAGCAAATAACCCTGGGGAAATAGTGAAATGGGAGGCCTCTCTCATCCTGAGGAGTCAGCCCGAGGCCCTGCTTCCAGCAAGGGTCGGGCACTCGAGCTGCAAGACAAGCCATCACCCAAACCCACCTGTGCAAGGGGCCTTCCTGCAGTAACCTCCTGGGTCCAGGTGGGTTCCTAGGCCAGTCTGGCCTGGACCAACTGCAAACGTAGTCCCTGGCAGTGGGCTTTTTTCATCCAACCAAACCACCATTCATTTTAATTATCACAGTGATTTTTTTTAAATTCCATGCCTAATTCTGCTGAACCCTTTCGGAAAAGGAAAAGAAAAGGAGCCACAGGACGTGTTTACATCTGCTACAAGCTGAGCAGCTCCGAGCCCTTGCACTCTGAACTTTCACGCGGCCACCACCAACGAAAGGCCAGAACTCGACCGAGCCCAGAAAGGCCACAGAGGGTCAGACATATAGAAGTGCGTAGATCCAGGAGAGCAGACTGTCAGAAACCCTAAACATGCCGCTGAATATCCTTTAGGCTTTTCTCAGGTTCCTGATAACTTCTGACCTCTTTTACTTTTGTCGGCAGTTGCTTTAAACTTATTTTTTAAATCAGCATGTTTCCCCTTGCCCCTTAGCAAGGCAAAAGCCCTCTTGAGGGAATAAAGGGTGACATTTTAAAGGAGTGTCTAGAGGGTGGTGTCTCCTGCAGTGACATTCGGAGCCGACGTTCTACACACAACTGTGCCAGAGTTTCATAAATAATGTTTGTTATGGTTTCAACACCTCGGACGGGACAGCTTCCAGATCCTTCACACCCCCCAGCTTCAGCCGACCAGCCACAGGATGCCAACACGCTGGAGAACAGGTTTTACCTAAAAGAAGAAGAAGAAGTCAGTGGCCTCTGGCAGAGCCGCACACCCATTGTGACCCCCTCCGTAACCACGACCATCCTCCAGGCCACGCCGCCGTCCTAGCAGGGCAGTTGACACCCCTCCCCATGCCCCTCCAGCAGTGCCTCCATCTCTCTCACCCCCCATCTCTATTCCTGCCACACAAGCTGCCTTTTCAGCCCTTGAAAACGCCACCCTCCTCAACCCCAGGACCTTTGAAAGTGCTGCCTGGAACGCACACCCACTCCTCCAGGTAACGCCTTCCCTTCCCTCAGCTCCCACTTCAGGATGCTTTCCTAGGTCCCCACACAGACCCCTAGAACACCACCTCTCTTATCCTTGTAATCCTCCTTCCTAGCACTTCTGTGGGAGTTTACACCGGGGCTCGGCAAACCTCCCCTGTAAAAGTCCAGAGGGTACTAAATATTTTTGACTTTGCAGGTCCTCTAGTTTTCATGGCAACTGCTCAACCCTGCTGCTGGAAATGCTTGGCATGGCTGTGTTCCAATAAAACTTTATTTGTGGACACTGAGGTTTGAATTGCATTTAATTTTTACATGTTATTCTTCTTTTGCTTCTTTTTCAACCATCAAAAATGTAAAAATCATTCTTGGCTCAGGAGCCATACAAAAATAGGCAGTGGGCTGATCTGGCCCAGGGCCCTTAGCCTGCTGGCCCCTGGTTTATGGTTTATGTAATTATCTGATTCGTGTCTGTCTCTTGCCTAGACTGGGAGCTCCCTGCAGGTGAGACCCTTGTCGGAGTTTGTTCACCTTTAAACCCCAGCACCAAGCACAGTGTCAGACAATTGTAGGGGGTGCAAGAAATATTTGTACAATGGGTGAAAGTTGAAAAACTGAATCTATTCAAGACATCATCCAAAGGGACTTAGAAAAGGAGGGAAAATTTGAGAGGTCCCCAGCATCTATTAATGTTTGAACGTGGGCATTACATAATCACATGGAAAAACAGTGGAGACTTAATAGAACTTATCAAATAATAAACTGCTTTTCATAACGTTATATGATCCCAAATATAAATATCAGGTAACTAATTACTGAAAGATATGGACATCATATTTTTAGGAAATACACACTTAAGTACCGGGGGGAAAGGGACATGAGAGACGTAACGCGTTCAGAAAATGGTTCAGAAAAAAAAAATCTGAACACACACCAGAGCCATCATAAGACAAGTGAGGCAAGATTTTAAAATAGGAAAATCTAGGTAAAGGGTATCTGGGTGTTCTCTCTACTGTTTTTGTCTTGCAACTTTTAAGTTTGAAATTATTTCCAAATTAAAAAAAAATAGACATGGGTATCCTCGTATGGACCACTAGGGTCCCCTGTTCAACAGATTAGAGGAAGAAAAAGATAAATCCCCACGGCCACGGCCACGCTGTGAAGGTTGGTTTTCTTGCGTCACCCACATGCCCCCTCCTCTGGGCTAGGAAGAGGGGGGCTCACCCCCGCTTACTGACATCCACGGAGCCCAGACACCGCCACTCTACAGATGCAGCCTGAGGACCTCAAATGTTAAGACTCCCAGCGGCCTTGACGCCACAGTCAGGTCTTCCCCTGCATCCTGCTGCAAGTTCAATGTTGAGCGTGAGGGGTCGGGGCCAGGGGACTGGAGACGGAGCAGCAAAGCTTTCAAAAACCAAGAATCGGACCAGAGTAAAGGGACCCGATTCCCAAGAGCTACCCAGAGCAGGTGTGCATATGAACAAAAGCAGACTATGGTAGTCAGGTAGATTCAGCCTGCTGAATCTGGAAACAGCAGACCATCAGAATTCGCAGAGATGTGAACTTTATATACTGCCAACGCATTGAAAATTCACCTTCGCAGGTGTCCCAAGATTGCTATTTTGTTGAACTGCATCTTCCGGATGCCCCAAGGGCACACCCCGGGATGCTCTGCCAGCTTCCCTGCCTGCACCCCAACCCCCTGTGGGCAGCTGTTGACTCCTTGTGCTTACAGGAAGAAACGCGCACACACACACACACACACACAGCGGGTAGAGACGGAGCAGTAGGGGAGCCACCACGAACCATCAAGCACATCTGATTCCGCAGGCTCCCTCCTCAGCAGAACTAAATCTCCAGGGCTGCTCCTGGAAAAAGAAAACAGATGTGCTCGCCTGCCCCACGGGGAGCAGCTTCCCTGGGCGCGTGCCAACACCTCAGAGGTCACCAGCTCTGGACCTCAAGTCCGAGCAGTGTGCTTCGCTGCCCTTCAGACTCTCTGGTGTGACTGTGACTCGGGCAGCTCTGGGGAAAACCGACAGAGGGACTGGGGTGAGGAGGAAGGTTGTAAAGTCCCGGCCCTCTTCTTTTCATCCCGCTGTTCCCCTGAGGCCATGAAGCTTTGGGGCTCTCCCCTGGGGAGGGTCCTGGGGGGACAGGCTCACAGATGCAGCTCACCCGGTTGGCCCTACACCCGCTCAAACTCGCACCTGTCGACATGCTATTACTTCTTCCTCGGATGCCCTCACTCCTCCCTGCCCGTCAATGTGCTCCAGGCTCACTCCCTTGTCCTTCCAAACCCCCTCTAAGCTTCATCTCCTCTGGGAAGAGGGAGATGTGCCCCTGGGGGCTGCCCACAGCACCCTGTTCTTTCCTCCCTGTGGCGTTTACCAGGTCCTCTTATAAGAGTCCATGTTCCTGGACCCCCCCACCTCAGCACAAGCTCCCAGAGGGCAGGGCCAGGCTTACCCATCCTGCACTTGCAGTGAGCTGGGTGCACGTAGAAGATGACAAGCAGAGATTTCTAAGAGGGATCTCTGGGCCCTTTCCCTCCTCCAGAGAAGCCAAACTGCTATTGACATCCCTGCTTTGTCACTAAGATTAACCAGAAAGGTGGTCCATGCAGACCCCGCTCCCACACTCCCTGGAAACTCCAGGTGAAGTAAAGGCACGTTTAGGTGCCATGACCCATGCGTATTCTCTTCCGACTTGCAACCGTCCTGTACAGCGACATTGGGTTACAGCCATCCCAGAGAAGGAGAGGGACATGCCCCAACCTGTCCCTGTCCCATGTTTTACAAGAAGTTTGTCTGTTGGCAGAAAGAGCCCTCCACACAGGAGCGCCTGTCTCAGCACCTGTCCCGCACACTGGCAGCTGACCCCTCGGTGCAGCAGACAAGGACACCTCAGGAAGACGGCACAGCAGCCACGGAATGGAGAAGCCGAGGGAGGAAACCGGGCCACGTGTGTGAGTTCTCCTGAGACAGACAGACATGAGGACCACACCACCAGGTGCTGGGGGGCCCTCGGCAGTCTTCCCACTTTCATCCCAGGACATCGAACACAAAAAAGAACAACTGAATAACGTGGCTAGCTTTTACAAAAGCACTGCTAGTTAGGATTATTTGTGTGTTTTCCTTTTTTTCCCCCTTTTCTTTGCCTGAGCCTTACACAGCTCTATAAACTGTGTGTCCATGTAGGCGGGAAACTAAGTCAGATTCACTTAAACATGGATGGACCTAGAGCTTATCATACTAAGTGAAGTAAGTCAGAAAGAGAAAGACAAATACCATGTGATATCACTTATATGTGGAATCTAAAAAATGATACAAACGAATTTATTTACAAAACAGAAATAGACCCACAGACATAGAAAACAAACTTATGGTTACCAAAGGGGAAAGGGGGGAGGGGGAAGGATAAATTAGGAGTTTGGGATTAACAATATACACACTTCTATATATCAATATAAAATAGTTAGCCAACAAGGACCTACTGTATAGCACAGGGAACTATACTCAATATTTTGTAATAACCTATAAGGGAAAAGAATCTTTAAAAGAACAGATATATATATCTGTGTAACTGAATCACTTTGCTGTACACCTGAAACTAACATTGTAAATCAACTATACTTCAATGAAAAACAGAATCACCTAGCAGTAAATTTTCATCACCACACAAATTCCCGTTTGCATAGTCTCCCTCCTCATAGATATAAAACTCAAATAGTTTTAAGGTGCACGATACCTCAGCTGAGAACTGCCCCCAGAATGCCAATATTGCTTTTCAGAGAAAACAAAAATGCCTCAGGAGATGCCCATTTATATATAACACATAAGCTCGGAATTCTACAAGCAAGAGGGCTGGCAGAGAGTTATTCAACCTGCTTTGGGGATGGCCTCTGATGCCATTTCAGGTCCAGGGAGGATGCTCCGGCCACCCTGGGGAGCCCACAGGTCACCAGGTCCTGTCTGATTCCTTCCAGGCCCCAGAAGCTCAGGGTACCGGTTGCCTCTGCAGCGGTCCCCACACTGACGCTTCTAGCAGCCTCACTCCGCATCCTCAGGTGATGAGGGAGCGTGGGGCGGGCCGAAGGGCCCTCCGAGCTCAAGGATTCTAGAAGTTACTGCCCTGAGTGTGCTTAGCAGGGCTTTAGCTTTGTCTCTGCCATAGGGTGGCCATGGGGACCCTGACCCCTGACCCCTCAGTCTAGGATAAGCAAGTCAAGTCCATTTTCTCCCTCTCCCACCACAGCCTCCAGGGGCCTCTGGCTGCAAACAGCCACCAAACGCCTTTTGTTCCAAAGCCAAGATGCCAGGCGCAGCCCCCAGAGGTGCAGGGGACATCTCATCCGTTTCTAATTATATTCCCTCCGGAAGCCCTGTCCACAAGAGGGTGGGAGTCAGGCATTTCTGGGGCACACATCTGTACCCCACGGGCCACGTCTTTTCCACACCTAAGAAGCAGAGGCGCCAAGCTCGCCCTCCCTCCCAGCCCCTGGAGACCAGGACTGGCCAGAGCTGCGTGTCCTCCCAGCAGCACACCTTCGGGCTGCGCTTGTCATGGCTCCTGGTGCCACCTACCAGACAAACGGCAGGAAGAGCGGCATCTGCCTCGCCTCAGGGGACACCTGGAGGGTGTCACAGAAGGCTCCGGCGATAAACCACGGAGGCCCAGAGGTCCACGACATCAGCCACATCTGCACGCTAGGCCAACCAAGCTCAAAACACACGCAGCCAGGACGCAAATGCCTTTTGAAATACGGAACCATTTCAAAACCCCAGGGGTCTCTGTACTCCATTGAGCCATCATTTCTCTCTTCCAATTAGCCTTTTTAAGTACAGAGTTGGAAACTCACTTCCACAGACTCTTTTCCCTCCCCACATCTGGTCCTAAACATCGGAGGCCTTACCTCATGCGCTGTGACATCCCAGTGGCGTGGGAGCCTGGGAGGAGGGCTGCCCACGGAAGCCTTGCCCTGCCTGCCTTCTCTCCACCCCACTTCCTGCCTGGCGGATGCTCACGGGCTCTAAGTCAGGAGATGTTATCAGCGAGCTGCACGTGTAATACAAGGCAGGTTACGGCCTTACTGCCCAGGTGCCAAAAACGTGATTTTCCTCTTTGCACTCACTCATAAAACCACCCAAGGCCATGATTCAGCCACATCCGATTTAAATGTCGTCTGTCTCCCAGGGGGAACCAAAAAATTTACTTGAGCCATCTCTAATCAGGAAAGACGAGGACCGGTGAACAGATTGTCACGTGCAGACAGAGCAGTTCTCAAAAACGCTAAAGCCAACATAAAATTGGCCTTAAAATTCTGGTTCTGTCAAACGTATTGACCTGAAAAGTCATTTGTGATATGCTGTTCGGGTGGAAAAATGTTCCAAAGCAGCACGTGTAACATGGTCCTATTTCTGTAAAAAAGAAAATTCCACGGGTACGTACGCACACACACTCCAGTGGTTATCGTTAAGTAGTGAGATTAAAGGTGATTTTATTTTCCCTTTTTCTTATCCGTAATTTCTATACCACACATTACATCTGTAATAAAAGCTATGACCTGGTCTTTTTAAATGGTCAGTCATCTTTGGGCCTGAGGACTAGAGTGGTTTTGTGTCCAGTGACTCACCCCCAAGTTCACTCACATCCTCACAAACAGCACCAACTTCTCACATGAACCACTTGAAGTCCGTCCTTCACAACAAACAGGGAAGCAGGATGGCGCCTGGACATCAATAGTTTTTTCCAATCTTCAAACAAAGAAAGCATCACGGTCCAGCCAGCTTTAGCATATTCTACTAAACATTTAGGAAACAAATAATTCTAATCTGATACTAACTATTCCAGAGAAAAGGAAAATAAGGAACCGACCTAACTTGTTTTATGAAGCTAGTAAAACTTCTACCAAAGCCTGAAAAGGATATTACAAAATAGGAAAATGACAAACCAATCTCAGTCACTAAGAGAACAAGAAAGTCCTGAGCAAAATATCATCAAACTGAATGTAGCAATGTGAATAAAAAGATAACACGACCATGAGCAAGCTCCTTTATCTCAGGAATGCAAAGTTGGTTTAATATTAGAAAAAAAATCAATGAATATAAGTTCACCACCTTAACAGATTAAAGGAGAAAGTATAATATTCTCAACAGAGCTAGAAAAAGAATTTAATAAAATTTGACATTAGCAAACTAGGACTAGAGGGAAGCTTGCTGGGGAAAAAAATCTACAAAACCCTACAGCAAACACTGCTCTTAGTGTCAATATTGAAAGCACACCCTTTAAGATCAAAAACAAGACAGGATGCCTATTATCATCACTTCTATTTAACAATGACTTAGAGGCCAAGAGTGAGTATAAAAAGGCTTAAAAAAAGAGAGAGATAAAATGTTGAAGGACCTGGGGGGAAGGGAGGCCGTCTTATTAGTCTCAAGTGATATATCTACATAGAAAACTCAAAACATCTGCATTTACACTACTAGAATTCATAAGAGTTTAATGAGGTTGCTGGATTTTTTTTAAAAAATCAACTGCATTTCTAGACACCATGAACAGAAAGTAAGAAAGTGATATTTTTTTAAAAAAAGATCAGACTGAGGTCATGAATCGTGTGGCAGCGGCTTACAGAGGAGCCTGTCTTTGAAACTGTCCCCAAAGTGACAGCAGAGAGAAGCCAGCAGCCCCAGAAGCAGAAACCCGGGCGTGGAGACTGATCCTGTGGGATACAGGGGTCATTACCGTGGATGATCTGGGATGAAAGACTAGCATGAATGGACTTGCTGAGTCCTGAGTTTCTGCCCAGAATCGGGGTGGAGGAGAGGCATGGAGGTGCCTGGGGGACCTTAAGTGATTCCTGTAATTAAAAATTACCATGTGTGAAAGGGTCCCATGCTATCGCTGTGTCTCATAGAGATAGAGGGCCCATTTTTTTTTTTTTTGCAGTACACGGGCCTCTCACTGTTGTGGCCTCTCCTGTTGCGGAGCACAGGCTCCGGATGCGCAGGCTCAGCGGCCATGGCTCACGGGAAGAGGGCCCATTATTACAGTGGCCAACAAAAATCCTCCAGAGCATTGCAACAGACCAGGGAGCAAGCTCGGACTCTCAAACAGCAAAAGTATTACCTGCTACCTTAACACCTACCAGGTAGTTCCATGTAATCATTTGCCTTTGGAAACAAAATCACTATGTTGAAGAGATATCTGCACCACAACGTTCACAGCAGCATGAGTTACAATAGCGAAGACATGGAAACAGCCTACGTGTCCAACAACAGATGAATAAAGAAAATGTGATATACACACACACACACGTACACACACAGACACACACACGATGGAATACTAGTCAGCATAAAACAGAAGGGAATCCTGCCATTTACAAATACCATGGATGGACCATGAGGGCATCACGTTAAATGAAATAAGTCAGGCTGAGAAACACAAATACTGTACGATCTCACTTATACGTGGAATCTAGAAAAACCGAACTCATAGAAAAAGAGATCAGATTTGCAGTTATCAGAGGCAGGGGGTTGCAGAGGGGGAAATTGGGTGAAGGCGGTCAAAAGGTACAAACTTCCAGTTACGAGATGAATACCTCCCACGGACGTAACGTACAACATGATGACTACAGGTTAACACTGCTCTATGATAGATCTGAAAGCTGCTAAGAGGGTAGATCCCATAAGTTCTCATCACAAGGTAAAAAAAAATGTTTTTGTAACTATGTGAGGTGCTAGATGCCAACTAAACTTATTGTGGTGATCATTTCATAATATATATATATGTCATTATGCTGTATACCTTCAACGTATACAGTGCTGTATGTCAATTATATCTCAATAAAACTGAAAAAAATGTTTTAATTTTGAAATCATTTGCCTTTGATGGTGAGTTTCACAGCCAGGAGCAATGCCAATACAGCACTAACTGTTCCTAGGAAAGGAACTTGCTCCATTATTTGAAGAACTGAGACTCGCTGTGGAAGGTTCTTAATCTGACAGTGGTTTCGATACTTTCCTCCTCTTTGTGACACCAGACACGACCTCCACCCAGCAGTCTTTAGACCACAATAATATTTGTATCCAGATTCTCTAGAGGGGCCCCTTTTCCAGCTTATACTCAAGAAAGAGTCAACAGTTAGACTTTCTGGACAGACAGTGATATTTCTTTGCTTAGGGTCTTTTCTTATGTAGTCGGGTCTGAGGCTACCACAAAAATGGCTCCATCTATCCTAGCCCCCGTGGAGTCGGCTCACACACCAAATATGGATGAGATCCCATCCCACGGCTCAAAATCAAAACAGTCTGTTGATCCACTTAAGCCATCTAGGGCTCCCTATCGTACAATAACCCCAGGCCTGCAGGAGGCAGCTGAGCCTTTCCATTGTGAAGCATAATGAGGACATCGTGGTCTTCCCATTTTGTTTCATTTCTGTGCCTTGAATGTGAGACCGATAAAACGGCTTAGCAATAAAATCAGTATAATCACTTTCTTAAGTACTTAGTATTTTGCAGTATGGGTGCAGGTTAGTAATTGTTTTGATTCTTCTCAAAGGGGGTTGCTCTATACCTAAACTGCAAATTATAGCTAATGGTTTGTTCCTCCACGCTATCAATAACCAATCCATGTCAATGTTGTGCATTCTTCATAAAATTTAGGTGTGCTTTGTTAACAAACTCTGTTTCCAATATTGGTATGTACGTGAACATGATAATACAGACATTTTTTTTCAGACATGAGTATAAATAAAATAGTATTTTAAAGTAAACAGTATTTTAAAGTAAAAAAAAATTGGGAGATTGGGATTGACATATATATGTATAAAATAGATAACTAATAAGAACCTGCTGTATAAAAAATTTAAAATAAATTTTAAAGATACATCCTACCCCCAAAAAAATTTTTTTAAATAAAGAAAAAAAAAAAAAAAATATATATATATATATATATATATATCTCAAAAGGTAAAACACCTGGGAATATATCTAGAAAAAATTTATAATACATTTATGGAGAAGTTTTTGAAAGACATCTTTTCCAATACCTAAATCAATGGAAAGTTATTCCATGTTCATGAATGGGAAGAGTCAACATAAAGGGCCTGATTCTCTTTTTTTTCTTTATTGAAGTACAGTTGATGTACAATGTTATGTAAGTTACAGGTGTACAATATAGTGACTCAAAATTTTTAAAGATTATAGTCCATTTATAGTTATTATAAAATACTGGCTATATTCCCCATGTTGTACACTATATCTCTGTAGCTTATTTTTTTTTTTTTTATTGTTTTGTGGTACGCGGGCCTCTCACTGCCGTGGCCTCTCCCATTGCGGAGCACAGGCTCCAGACGCGCAGGCTCAGCGGCCATGGCTCACGGGCCCAGCCGCTCCGCGGCATGTGGGATCTTCCCGGACTGGGGCACGAACCCCTGTCCCCTGCATCGGCAGGCGGACTCTCAACCACTGTGCCACCAGGGAAGCCCCTGTAGCTTACTTTATACCTAATAGTTTGTAGTTCTTAATCCCCTACCCCTATCTTGCCCCTTCCCCGCTTCCCTCTCCTCACTGGTAACCACTAGTTTGTTCTATCTGCGAGTCTGCTTCTTTTTATTCTGTTATATTCACTAGTTTGCTGTATGTTTTTAATTCCACACATAAGTGAGATCACAGAGTACTTGTCTTTCTCTGTCTGACTTATTTCACTTAGCATAAAGGGCTGATTCTCTTTAAATCAATCTACAGAGTCAATGCTGTTCTAATCGAAATCCCAAACACTGTTTTCTTGAATCTAACTCCTTTATAGCCAAGAATACCCAAGGCTGTCCTGGAAAAGGACAAGTCAGGAGGTACAGAAAAGCTGTGTGTGATGCGACTCTTACGGGTCAACCTGACTGGGTGACACGGTGCCCAGATATTTGGTAAAACGTTAGTCTGGGTGTGTCTGGGAGGGTGTTCTGGCTGAGATTAACAACTGTCTGGGTAAACTGAGTGAAGCAGATCGCCCTCCCCGGCATGGGTGGGCCTCATCCAACCCACTGGAGGCCTGAATAGCACAAAAGGCAGAATAAGGGGGGATTCGCTCTCTCTGCCTGACCGTGTTGGAGCTGAGACATTGGTCTTCTCCTGCACTCTCACCGGAACTTACACCATCGGCTCTCCTGGTTCTCAGGCTTTCAGACTTCGACCTTTATAATAAATCTCTTTCTGTGTGTGTATATCCTATTGATTCTGTTTCTCTGGAGGACCCTGGTGGGGAGGGAGGAATCTCCAGATAGGGTCCAGCCTGGATTTGTGTCTCAACTTTGCCACTAGTAACTGTGACCTTGGGCAACCCATGGCCCCTCTCTGGGCCTCCAAGCCCTCATCCCTAAACTACACTTGCCCCCAGCTCTAACACTGAGAATCTCACATACCCAGAGTAGTACTTCCCAAAAGAAGCCAAAGCCCAAACTACAATCCTGAAGTTAAAAAGTCATTCTGACTTTCCTACTGGCCACGTTAAAGAAACACACCTGCCTTTGGAATTCAGCGGTAAATTCCATCCAAGGAGTAACCCCCACCCCACGCTCTCCATTACCAACTAAGCAAGGCTGAAAAACAAGTTTCCATTTGTGTGCATGGCGCGTGGTACGTGGCGGTTGCTTGGACCAGATTCCCCATAGTCTGTACACGACAAGCTCGTTGTCCGAAATTCAGCTCTCCTTTCGCTCCCACAAAGCTGACTTCTCAAGGGTTCTCGTCAGGAAAGAGTTGAGAATAAGCATTTCCCTGCAAGCACTTCCCTGCTGGCTTTCTGGGTGCTCTGTGTTCCTGGGAGAGATCAAAGCAGTTCCCCCCTAGAAGCAGAATACCCCAAGGTCAAACACTTAGCCAAAGAACAAGAATACACGCCTGGCCACTCACTGTTTTCAGAGGTGAACCGTCCCACCTCCCCAAGCCAGCGAGCCAAGGAGAAAGCCACTGTTCCCACCCGGTACCTGTATTTGATGTCAAATACTGTGGAGTCCTCGTCTTCGTCATCCTCTTCGTTCAACGGGGCCATTTCCACTCGCTCGGCTGGAGTGGTGATGATGTCATACTTGCGGGTCTTCTTCAACCTCTTCCCCGACCTGGAAGAGGGGAAGCACATTCCTGAGAACTCAGCGATGCCCACTGGGGTAAGCCACACTGCTGCCCCTAGCCTGGCTCCCAGGAGATCTGGCAAATACCCCAGCTCCTCCACTTCCGGCCATGGGACCTTGGGCGGGTTCCTGACCTCAGCAACCCTCGTGATCCTCACCCACACCTGCCCAAAGCACCATAAAACCCAGCGATCGAGATCTATAATGCCCAAATGCAAGATTTTAAAAGGCAAAATTAATGCAAAGAAAATACACGATGAGCAAAAGACCAAAATGTTCAACATGGATGGAACTCAGCCCTGCCCCTGGGCTGGCATGATTCCCCTCATCCCTTCATCCCCCGGCCCCTCACCCTCATCCCAGCCCTGCCGTGTTGGCAGGTCACTTCTCCAAGCACAGGCGTCACAGCCTGGCACTGTGTGCCCTGCCCCATGGACCAGCCAGGTGGATTAGAACGCAGGCTTGCCCACTTTCTACCTGTGTGATCATGGGCAAGTCAGTCCATCTCTCTAGGCCTCAGTTTCCTCATAAATAAAATGGGATGAGAACAGTATCTGTCCCTCGGAGGCGAGGGAGGATTAAGTGAGATGAGGCATTTAACAAGCCTACACACAGCAAGCTCTCGGCAAAAATGACTGTCTGTGAAAATAATCAACAAATGGGAGTTAAACGTGCTACAGCCTCTCTCACATGACAAGGACTTGTACAAATGAGTATTGTTTCCATCACAAGGATTTGTGAGCATTGGGAGTTATAGCCCTATGCTTTTACCTCTGGGACGGTAGACGGTCACTGGGGACCACGGGGAAAGTGCCGAGCAAGCCTTTCCATCCCCAGTGTCAGACCCTCTGCACGAAGCAGGAGACATTGATCAGGACACAGCTGACAGTTTATGATGCCACAGGGAACCATATTGTTATTATGACTACTGATGCTCTAAGCATTTCTTTCTGCACTATTTTGAACTTTTTCCCAAATGCCTTGTATTCTCTGATGCCCCCCCTTTTTAAAAAATATTTGAAACTGTCTATGAGAAACCAGCCAAACCCCCCAGAATCATAAATGGGGCATTGAAGAATCATATTCTCTAAACATGCTTCCTGCAGACTGTAAGCCGTACCCAGCTGGAGACCACATCAAAGACACATGCCCCGTCTCTCTGTCCCCAGCACACAGAAACTCCTCAAGAAGTTTGCAAAACAATGAAAACAGAAGTTCACCGTCAAGTAAGAGTTTCTTAGCAACAGCAACTTGCTCTTTTCTTACCTAGTGTTATTTATCAAAGACATGATTTGTGAAAGGATTGTTTGCATAGAAAATATAAATATTTATCTATACCTTTGGCTTAAAGCAACCAGTACAACCTATAGCACTGCTCCTTGTGGTTCTTTGTGTAGAGACTTTGGGAAATCAGCTATAAAGCCTGACAATCCCCTAGCCTCATTACAAAGCAATTTGTCCTTCCTGCTTTCATCACAGGCACGCACGCAGAGGTGTGGGTGTGAAACTGCGTGGATTTCAAACACGTTGCAGCACGGTGCAAACACCAAGCCAGGTGGTTAAGAGGTAAGAGGGGCACAGCCGGTCACCTCCCCAGTGGCCACGGGACAACAGTATTTTGGAAGCAGGCTTTGTAAAAGGGAGCGTAAATGCTTACGTTATAAATACCGCTGGTCCAGATTCTCACAATCAACAGATTCTTGTTTTCTCTCCACCTCCCCACAAAGGAGTAAAATAGATCTTAGTGTTCTGCCCCAGATGACATAATCCCTGACCAATTCAATCTCCAATACTGGATGGGGAAATTTAAGCCCAGAAACGGCTCCATACGCCACAAGCAGCCCAAGACAAAGCCACGAGGAAAACCACCCACCCCCCAAGCCCTCTAGACTAGGCTCAAGGTCCGGATCTACACAGACGCACACATCACACTTTTCTCAGAAGCCTCCTATCTCTGCCCTGACGGGTCACAGCTGTTCAGAGGAAGCACCTGGCTTTGCAAAGGAGCCGGACTTGCCCTTCAGTTAACTGTGCCCAGTGCCAGGGCTGCCCATTCCCAACACACATCTGGACAAGCATCTGGAACGCTGGAATAGGATGCGTCCTGTGGGCCCGAGGGTTTGAGAAAGCTCCTGTAGATGCCCGAAGAGACTGGCGCCCAGATGGTTTCTGGATGAAGAGTCGCCATTGTTTGTAACTGTTTTTCAAATATCATGAGGCTTATTAGAAAAATGCAAAATCTGATTCCTAAACCTCGTCCTGCGCTTGGAACTTGAAACCTCACTTAGTCTTTGGCTCTGGGGCAGGACTGACTGCTGCCCCTGGGAGAAGGTTCTGGAGGCTCTGACTTCAGCCCTGCTTCATGGAAATGGATCCCCATCGACCATAAAATCACCTTCCTTCTTCCTGATTGTTCATGGAGTCTCATGATGAGAAAATTTCCCTGCTGAGCTTAAAATAAGACCCTTGAACACTTACCACGGGAGAAGCTGGAACACAGCCCAACCTCTAGAACACCATGGCCTACTTGCTTTAATGACAGCCATTCCAAGCAGGTCACCTGAGAAGGTAATTTTAAACCTGAAGATCACACCAAAGGTTCAGTGATGGTTAATTTTATGTGTAGACTTTACTGAGCCACAGGCTACCCAGACATTGGCTCAAGCATTATTTCTGGATGTGTCTGTGAGAGTTTCTGGTTGAGATTAACACTGGAATGGGTAGACTGAGTAAAGCAGATTGCCCTCCCCAACTCAGGTGGGTCTCACCCGATCACTTGAAGGCCTGACTAGACAAGAAAGGCTGACATCCCACAAGTGAGAGAATTTCTCCTGCCGGACTGCCTTTGAGCTGGGACCTCATTCTTTTTTTTTTTTTTTTTTCCTGCATTCAGACTAAAATGGAAATCTTAGCTCTTCTTGGATTTCAAGCCTGTATGTGTGCATACACACACACACACACACACACACTCTTGGTTCCATTTCTCTACAGAGCCTTGCCTAAACCAAAAGGCCATTAGCAAGAGCCCTCAGACATGCATCAAACACCAGTTTTGACACAATGAGCTGAAGACATTACATTTCAAGTAATCAACTCTCTGAGCCACAAAACCTTTCACAAAAAAGTACTTTCTGCTGTTTCACTACTGGACATGTTAATAAGGGAAAACCAGGACTTGTGAGAAGTTGAAAGAGACTCAGCCTCACCCATGGCAGAAGGTGACTGGCTGCGCCAGAGAGAAACCACATGTATGATTGGAGTCGCGGGGGGAGGGATGGGTGGAGGGGGCCTCACCTCATGTATTTTTCAAATTAAAAGGTGAGCCCTTCCTTTACTAGCTGTGTGTGAGTCAGAAGCTGGGAAATGCATGAATAGTCGACCAGCATTTCCCGCAGACCCTTAGATCCCCAAGCCTCACTGTCCCGGGTCAGAGAACGGAGACACCCTGCCTCGGAGAGGAAGACGTGAGATAAGGGGAAAACAGATTCGTTCAAAGCCGACGTGACCTCACCGAGTCCTGCTGTCTCTTCTGAGTGTGGATGCTCTAACGCATCTTTTCTGATCAATAGCGGTCCCTCAGAGCTGAGCTCCTCCCGGGTGCCAGCTAAGCAATTTACGTGTAACATCACATGCAAAACATATAAATCACCCTATGAGGCAGCGCTGTTATCTCTGTGTTCCAGACGAGGAAACTGAGGCTCAGGGAGGTCGATCTCCCCAGGACCAAGGACCAAGGGCTGCTCCAGCACGAACCTCCCTGGAGGCTCACCTTGAACCACCTCGTGCCGGGCAAGAGGCAAGGTGCCAGGTCCCCCACTCACTCCCTCTGCAAGCCCCCTCCACACCGCCACTAGACTCCGCCTCCACTTCTCTTTAACCCCAAGAAACTCTTTGCCCTTGGTACACACTTTCTGGAACTTGTCGCTTACCACAGCTCACACATTCCTATTTCAAATTGATCTGGGCAGACTTCTCGTCAACTCTTTCTAACGGTGACTCCCTCAGGACACATGTTGGTTTGGGGCAGCCCAGCCTCCGTCTCCTCCCTCCTTTGGGCATCTGTATCCTTGGTGAATGCCCCTCTCCATGGTCCCCGTGGGTGAGGAGGTCTGACCACTGGCCACACCCCCAGCTCCAGGAGTGGACCATGGGACTTAAACCTGAGTCAGAATCAGTGTATTGTAACCCCCGGGGCCATGGCTGGGAGGCTGGGGGGAGTATGGGTCTAATCAGAGCCAGTGACCTTTGCTAGGCAGGCAGGAAAGGGGTCAGTTACTCACCCAGGTGAGAGCTGCATCGCCGTCTTCTAGAAATGGAACATAAAGCCAACATGGTAGAGGACAGATTGGAGGGAGAGACCAGCTCCAAGTCTACCATGATGCCAGCCCTCCTTGACACCAACAATGCTACTCTGTTTGGCACCGAAGCCAGTCTGGTCAGGGCTTTCTGTCACCCACAAACAAAGGAACCCTAAACGTTGTCACAGGGTCTCGAAGGAAAAAAGGCATGGCTGTAATGATAAACACCATCTCGGGATTCTCCCACATTTTAACAGCAAACCTTCCACATGTAAGTATAATATTCCCATTTTGTCAAATCCTTTAAAACCCTGGGACTCTTCCCTGTTTCTGGTTCTAGAAACAAGGAACCATACATATAATGCACCTCGGTGACAACATCGTGAAGGTTTTCACTCAGGGTGACCTGTGAACAGGTTTTCCGAGACGACAAGCATCCTGGTGATATTCCCACAGGGCTGTTCACCAGCATCCCAGTCTCAGGAAAAGGCTAAGGCTACACAGCTTCAGAGAATCTGCAGTCACCCATGTGTCCCCGGGGGGGAGGGCAGTGGGTCAGCCTCGAGGACACAGCTTGAGAAAGAAGCAACGGGTTCCAGACAGAGCCCCAGGTTAGAGTCAGACTCGGGTTCCTATCCCGGTGTTTCTGCTTACAGCCCTGCTTCCTCGCCTACCCGGGGGTGGGTGGGAGGCACAAGCAGGAAGGCAGCTTTGCCACAACTGTCACAGCGCTCCCCGCCCAAGAAGGGGGAGATTCAGGGAAGAAGGAAGGGAAGAGATATTGCTGGCCCACCTGCAACAGCATGGCCCCTTCGCCGTAATTTTTCTTTTCTGGTACGAGGTCCCGTTACACCAAGTGGCCTCCACGGAGAGACGGTGGCATTTACTGAAAGGGTGGTTTTAAGTAAGTGCCCACGTTGTGCTTCACAGGACCCAGCAAGACCAGAGAAGCTCGAGAAGAGACAAAGGATCGTTCCACTGGGGCCAAAACAAATATGTCTAACTAGACAGAAGAGAAGTTCAAATTCTCTTACTCTGAAATGTAATCCTAAAGCCAGAGGGTTGGTTTACTCAAAGGCCCGCTCAACAGCTGGTCGGAAACTGGTTTCCCAATGCTTCCCGGCGCACGGCTCAGGCAGACACGGAGGCTGGGGAGCAGAGTGGGAGCCCAGAGGACCCACGTGGAGAGGGGCCTGCCCTCCCCACCCTCCCCTGCAAAGAGACACAAAACAGTGCAAAGCCGGACGGGTTAGTTTGCTGTCAGAAGTTCAGTCTGGGGGTGCGGCGGTCAGATCCACAGGCTGCACGTCCAGGGGTGCGATTCCATCTCAGCCCAGCAACTCCTTTGTCTGTGAGCCTCCTGGCAAGTCCCTCACCCTGAGCCCGAATTTCGTGTCCACGTCACGCACTTCCGCAGTGCAGCTAGGGTGCTGGTGGCAGAGCTCACCGCGGTGGGGCTTGGGAGAGAGATGAGGAGTGACCGATAACGAGCTCACGTTTCTTTCTGGAATGACAACAGTCTTCTATCATTGACTGGGGTGATGGTGCGCAACTCTGTGAATGTACTAAAAACCATGATTTGGACACTTTAAATGGGACACCTGTACGGCATGTGAATTACATCTTATAAAGCGGTCATTAAAAGCAGGAAAGATAGATAGATATGTATGTATGTGTATCTATCACATTCATTCATTTCTATACTTATAAAATCTCTCTGGAAAGAGTCACAAGAAATTGACAGCACCCAGAGAAGGAAGCTGGGAGGCCGAAGGGCAGGCGGGGCTAAGAAGGAGATTGTTCCCTATACCCTCTGGCTCCTCGTGAATTTCAAACCACGTGAATATATGAGCTATTTTTAAAACAAACAAGTAAATAAATAAATAAAATTCAAAGAAGGTAGTTAAGATAAAAATTTAAACAGACCACGTGTGTGTCAGGCCTGCCTCTCGGACAGGAGACCCTTCTCCTGGAGAGGCCCGGGGGCCCGCCTGTCCCACCCAGAGGCTGCCTGCCGTCTCCTGCTTACCTGGTGGCTTAAGGAGCCAAACCCAGCATCTCTGGCCTTTCCTCCACCTGAGCTGTTTTCAATGTGAAGCTCACTAAAGTAGCTCTGTGGCTCAAGGGCCAGCCTTCTGCTGAAGCCACACTACTCGTTCCAAAGAGCATGTTACCTTTGACATTTGGAAAATTAATACAGAAGATGAAAACGGCATGTGCAGGGGAGAGATCGGATCAAGCGGCTGCCGTGAGTCAGCTGCCCGCCTTCGCACCCGGCCGAAGCTTCCAGTGCTCCGAGGACAGAGGCCTTTCCTGTTTTGAACCTCCGACCTCTACCCTGCATCTTCCCCCCTCAGAACATGACAACACTGAGCCTTCCCTGGAAAACCAAGCAAACTTGGAGAAAGGACACGACCCCAAAACCCACTGTGCAGCCCCACCATGTAGGGAAGCAGGTGCCGGAGAGCCAGTGACAACAGCGCCGTGTCTCCCAAGAAGGGGCGATGACCTGGGATGGGCCCCAGGCTCGGGGGCAAACCCAAGGCTGGCGACCAGGGTACAATTCCCAAGCCCCAGCCTCCTCCCTTTCCAGCCTTGGGCACAGCCCCTGCGCTCTACCCATCACCATCCTTTTAAAGCAGTTTAAACGAGCCCAGCACCAGCGTGATCTGAATCTCATCTGGCTCCGCTCCAGATGGGCCACTTGAGACTCTCGGTTACAGGAGACAAAAGCATTTTCCTCCAGTGCAGTGAGAGCTGCAGGATCTCAGGCAGCCCAGCTCTAACAGGGCTCCGGCCAAGCCCTCCCAGACACAGGTGTTCCAGAGACTTCCGGGTACACGAGCAGCGCTGCCACACCTGACGCCTGTCCTCCCCACCATGCCAGACACTCTGCTCCAGTACCAGCACCCAGTCAAGCGGGATGACTCAAACGCCCCAGAGCCCACAGGCGCAGGAAAGCAGTGAAGCGAGCCCGGTGTGATGTAAACATTAGAACAAACGCGGTGACAAACGACAGCCAACGCTCGGTCTTGGAGTCAAGGAGACACGAGGATTGGCGCTCACAAACACAGACGAGATGGGACGGTGGCTACCCAGCTCTCCGCCCCCCCACCCGCCCCTTGTTACAGAGGCACTGCGTTTCCCGTATTCCCATCTGTTGAGAAAAGCAGATCTGGATTTTGATGTGAAGACTCCCAATTTTAAGTGTTCTCAGTTATCTCAGTTGTTAGAAACACTGCGTATATGTGAAATCTAAAAAAATGATACAAATGAACTTATTTACAAAACAGAAATAGACTCACAGACATAGAAAACAAACTTATGCTTGCCAAAGGGGAAAAGGGGGGGGAGGGATAAATTGGGAATTGGGGATTAACAGATACACACTACTGTATATAAAAATAGATAAACAACAAGGACCTACTGTATAGCACAGGGAACTATATTCAATACCTTGTAATAACCTACAATGGAAAAGAATCTGAAAAAGAATATATATATATGTATGTATGTATGTATGTATGCATAACTGAATCACTTTGCTATACACGTGAAACACTGTAAATCAACTGCCCTTTAATAAAAAATGAAAACAGAACCACTGTGCAGATCAAAACAAAACAAAAAAACGTATCTGTGGGCCGTCAGTCTGCAACCTCTGACTTAGCTTCCTGGCCATGGTTTATTTGGTCCTGGGTGCCACGCATGAGTGACACTGAATAATTGAGTTAAATCATGGGCCCAGAGAGATGGCCTGATTCTCACTGTCAACTGAGGTCCTAGATCTGTTCACCAGCAGTTCAGTCACGATGAAGAGGTACTAGTCATCACCTATACAGCCTAGCTGTTCCCCTCCTCTCCTGGGCACTGTCCCCTCAGGATTAACAAAGTGACACCACTGTTGACTGATCACAACGCCGGCCTCCAGCACCCAATGCACAGTGTGTCCCGGGCTTCCATTTCACACAGGACCACATACCGTTGACTAGTCTTAGGGTTCCTCTTCATAACTCCTCAGGGTTACGCCTCTACCTGCCCCCCACCCTTGTTTCCCTTTCCTTCCCTCAATCCCTGAGGGACAGATCCAACTCTCATTCTTCCAAGAAAAAATAAGTACGCCCTGGCTTTGACCTGTTTAAGGAGCCACGTGAAACGTGGCCACAGCAAATGCCCCAAGACCTGTTCCTCCAGCTCCCAAGTGTGTTTGCAAAGGGTTGGGTCCACTTCACCCGTCTGTGAGGTGCCAGGAGAGGCAAGCGAGGCCAAAAGTGAGGAAGGAAGCCTCTAGGGGTGGCTCTGTTGGTTCAAGGGCAGTGGCAAGATGACCGAGAGGGACTCTTTGGTGGACCCAGGGACACAACCACAGCCTTGAAATTCTGGGGTCACTGTGCTTCGGGACACATGTCATAAATGACCCTTTCAGCATCCACTTGTCCCTGCCACATGGTAGGGGAGGCGCAGGGGTGTCAGTCCTTGCCGCCACTGCCCCCCACTTCAGGGACAGTCCACACTTCAGGGACAGTCACTTCTTGACAGAACTCCCAACCCCGCCACTACAAGCCGAGATGTCCAGCTGCGTGGCTGGCGTTTCCATGGTGTTTCTGTCACCCTCTTTCTCACCAAGGCTTCTCCCCTGCCTGACCATCCCCTTCACCACGCCCACCTCTCCAGGCCCTTCCGGTCCTCCTGACACTTTCCTCTTCATCCTCCTCTTCACCCACTCGAATCTCCAGCCCTCCCTCCTGGTCCTTCCAGCACCTTCCACTGGTCTCCCCCGCCATCCTGCATCCCCGAGGCAGCCACATCACTATTCATCCATTCGCTCAGCAAATACATGTTAAGCACCTAAAAGGGGTCAGCATTACTAAAGCAGCCCTTTCATCATTACACTCCTCCATTTGCTCCTCTGACCCACGACTAATCCCCAAATCCTCTGGCTGGGATTCCTGTCTTCCAAAATCCGGCTGCAACAGGAAAAGGAGTGGGGGAGGAATGCTGGATTGGAAATCAGACTCCTGCCCTTCACCAGCCATATGGCTTTAAGCAAGACACTTCATCACTCTGCAACTTGATTTACTCATCTGTAAAATGGGATTCCGACAGGACACTCCTCACAGGAATGAGGAAACATATAAAATGTTTAGCACAGAGGCTGCTATACAGTAAGGGCTTAATAAATATTAGTTGCTATTATTATTATTGTCACCATAATTTCCAGATGATCATTTTCACAAACCCCGCCCACCACAAAACCTGCTCGGCCAGCCGGTCCTGGAAGAACCTCTTCTCCCACCCCATCAGGTCCTAATCCTTCTACTTATCCCCATATGCCCTCCCTGACCACTATGTCCCCCGCCAAAGTCCCTGGGGCTTTGATAAGTCCTCTGGCAACTTATCAAGTGTTGCTTTTGACACATGACTCCCCTACAGAATTAGATTACCTTTCACCTGCCAAGCAGAATCATACAAAGGCATTATCCTATCTTCCAGATTGAATTGGAAACTCCTTCACCTCAGCTGTATTCTCTCAGCACCTTCTAGGCTTCCAATGGGTCATTAAATACACTGGTAAGATTGCTCCATCCATTCAGCCATGCTCTCTCCTGGGTCCCTGGCTGAGCATTGGGGAGACTCAACTGACCAGGCTAAAACCCAGCCCGCCACATCTTGGAGGCCCAGAAGAGGCCAGGCTGAGCATCAGAACACCTGGCCTTGAGTCCTACTTTTCCTACAAACTCACTGGGTGACCTTAACAAACCCTTCCCATTTCCTGGCCTCAGTTTCCTCATCTGTACAATGGGTAGAAGGAGGGAGCTCAGTGGCACTCTGAGTGCAAAGAAAGCCCACACCCAAGAGGTTACAAGGGCCTGAAGCCCTCCCAGGCCTGAAGAGCCCTGCGCAGGCTCTTTGCCATGGCCCCTCTTCTGCTCCACACCTGCCAATGAGAGGGGGTTGCCTCCTCCCCGCACCCTCAGGAAAATAAATAGCAAGTCTGGATTCCTGGCAGATTGCCAGGAAGATTAAATACAGATTTTTAAAGTGAAACCATGACAACATGATTCTGAATTCGTGGTCCCAGAATTTCCCTTTGTAAATAGTTAGAACCAAAACATCAGCCATAAAACTAAAATCCCAGGCACAACCTATGAAGCCTTCTCTGCTTAAATCTGGGAGGGTTTCCCTTCTGTGACACTCTCCGTACAGGATGCATGCAGACACTGACACTGGAGACCCCCACCCCACCCCTAGACGTGCCCCGTGCCTCCAGAAGGGCCTGTGTTGGCAAAGCCCCCACACTCGATGAGTACACGGGCATAAGAGTTTACAGGCAAAGCCAAATAAGCCGGAGGGCTCAGGGTTAAATTAAAGAGAGATTTTCCTCCCTTTCCAACTGGATAGAAGGGATCAGTGGCAGGTCCTGAGTCCTCACAGGCCTGTCAGTAAGGGCAGTCATGAGGCACCTCCTTCCCCAGGGGAATTCAGCTGTGTGCGGGACCCTACATGGGGTCCTAGGTGTCCGGGGAGGCTCACGCAGGCTAAAGAGTCACCAGTTTCATATCTGCAAGGCTCAGAAACAGATGCACTTGCCTGATGATCTTGGCCATATGGCTGAATCCTCATTTACAGGCAAAAGCAAGACCAAAAGGTTGGGTATAAATTACATCTGTTTTCAGAATCGTTTTTTTAAGTACAATAGGACACTTGGCTGCTTAAAGGGGAGCCAGGGGTTTGATTGACCCAATCTCATTCCAAACATCCCAATAGCCCTGGGAAGCAGGTACTTTAATTAGTGCTGGGAAGCAGATGCCCAGAAAGGTTCAGTAAACTGCTCACATAGACAACCAGGAGGCCCGCACCTGTGCTACTGCCATCTTGGGCTGGATCATTCTTTGTTAAGGGGGTCTGTCCTGGGTACTGTAGGATGTCCAGCAGCATCTCTGGCCTTTACCCACAAGATGCCAGTAGCATCCCCCTCCCCAAGTCATGACAATCAAAAACGTCTCCAGAAATTGCTAAATGACCCCAAAGCAGGCAGAATCCACCCAGGAAAGAACCACTTGAGGGACCCTATTCCTCCCACACGCTATGACTTCTTTTTCATCTTGGTGGAAAACTGAATCAAGGGCATACTCTCTACCCTGTTGTTTTTTTTTTAATCTGGATTTTTGCTGGGTTAGATTTATTTAACACTTTCTTTACTGTGGTGTGTAAGATTAAACATCCATGGGAATTGGATGAAAGTACAACCTTCCAATAAGACCAATGAGTCCTGGGGATGGAGTGGGCATTATGACTATAGCTAACACTGCTGTGTGATAGATGGGAAAGTTGCTAAGAGAGTAGACCCCAAAAGTTCTCATTACCAGGAAAAAAATGATTTTTTCCTTTTTTTGGCATCTATGAGATGATGGATGTTCACTATACTTATCGTGGTCATCATTTCACAATATATGTAAGTCAAGTCGTTATGTTGTCCACGTTAAACTTATACAGTTCTGTGTATCAATTTTATCCCAATAAAACTGGAAAACAAAGAAAACCCACTTGAAAAGTAAAAATTAAATTAAGATAAATATGTTTCACAACTATAGCTTCTCCCCCAATTCAAAACCTTGGTCAAGCAATCAAAAATGACCTCCTGATAAACAACAAGGTCCTGTATTCAGGGAATATACACAGGGAACTATATTCAATATCCTATGTACAGCACAGGGAACTATATTCAATATCCTATGATAAGCCATAATGGAAAAGAATATGATAAAAAATATATATATGTATAACTGAGTCACTTTGCTGTACAGTAGAAATTAAACACAACATTGTAAATCAACCCTACTTCAATAAAATTTTTTAAAAATGACCTCCTGGTGCTACACAAGCGCCACAATCTCAAAGTCATAAAAAGGGGCTTAACTTTCTAACCAGGGCTCTGCCCCAAGCTCCAATTTATTAAAATAATATTGATATACTAATGAGCAATAACTAAAAACTTTTCAGAACACTTTCCCCAAATCCTGAAAGCATTAAACTTCTAGATGTTCTCTTAAATAACTTTTATTCTTAGGACAAATATAAATACACAGACAATGGGAGATCCGGGGAATCCAGGAGAAGCAGGAACGTTTTTATTCCTTTTCAAAGACCTGGCTTAGTTATTCACTAAGCTCCCGTGGTTCCGGCGTCTTCAGGACACGACAGCGTGCAACTCTGCCACTGATCCAAGTGCAACAGCTGGGCAATGTCAGATCACTTAGAATTTGTCTTCCTCTTCGTCCCCCAGGAAGCACCAAAACAACCCTCCTTTCAGATAAGACGATTTTACACAGCTTTTGAAATAAGTGGCTGGGCATGCAGCCAACAGAGATCTGGGAGAAGTGTGGCCTGGGCAGGAGAGCTGGGAGACTCGACAGGACGGGGAAAGGATCCCCAGGAGGAAATGAAAGTCGTGGTTTCAGGTGGCAGTTTCTAACTTGTCTCCACCTCGTTCATAAGACACCACAGAGTAAAGTCAGATTCCCCCTCAGATCTCAAAGGGTAAAGTCAGACCTCAGAGAGCATGGGGGGCAAAAGGTACTGAACAGCGGCCACTGGCTTACGCTTGTTAACCCTGAATCCATGAGACCCCATGAGACGCTTTCCAACATCCAAAAATTGGAGGAGTTTTCTACTTCCTAAACACAGCTTCTTTATTGATTTCCTTCCAGCTCTCATAAACATGTCAAGCAACAGACCTAGGGAGGCTGGCCCTACTGCAAGCCAGGCAGAACTGCACACACACACACATGCACACGTGCACGCACATACACACATATACCTGAAGGTACTCTGGCTCGAGGGCGCTCTGCCTCCAAACTGCCTTTCCCTCCCTCCAAGTTTGTCTCCAGTCTTTAAACAGTTTTCCTTAATGATTCCAATACATGAAAAAACTGTAAATGATTCTGCAGATGGGACATCAGATTGATTAATAAGTATGGGAAGAGACAGCTACTCAACCTCAATAAGAACTGGAGATCTGCAAAAGCAAGCAATGAGATACCCAATCATACCCATCTGATTGAAAAACATTAGAAAGTCAGATAATACTAAGTGTCAGATATGATGGGAGGATCTGAGAACCCCCAGATACTGCAGGTGGGAGGGTAAACTGGTACATACTCAAGGAAACCGTGTAAGAGTACCCCTGGGACCCAGGAATCCCACTCCTAGGGGTCCACCCCAGACTCTCTCATACAGGTCCTCAGGAAGACACACCTAAGGATGTAGCAAGGAGCTGAGTGCACAGACAGGGAGAAAGAAAATGAATAAATGTCCATTGAGAGGAAATTCAGACAATGTAGAAATATATCATAAACAATAAATAAATACATAATGAAGAATCTCCCACAGTCACACATGTACACACGCATACAAAAAATTCTTTGCACATCCATATATATATATTATTTATGTATTTAATGAGCTCATACTACACATGCTGTTTTGTAACCTGTTTCACTCAACCAGCATATAGTGAGTATTATATTAGCATCATCATTTTTCACAGCTGCACAGTATTTCACTGTAAGCACTACCATAATTTAGTTAACCAATGCTCAATTGTTAGATACCTAGGTTACTTAAATCTCTTCACTGTTAAACAGAACTGCTCTGGACTTCATTGGCCATGCATCTTTGCTTCCTCTCCTAAGTAATAAAATTAGAAGCAAAGAATAGGTATTGCAGTAAAAACTGTGCGTACCTTAGAAATGGGACTGCTTGGTTAAAGGTATATATCTTTCTTACCACGATACACATTCTTTGCTTCTAATTGTAACAGTTTCCTTGGATCCACATTCTTTCTGTTGTCTGGCAAAGCGACTCCTTCAGGGAAAACAGACACACGGGTTATGTATAAGCAATAATACTTACTACACTCTTCCTCCTTTACCTCCCTCCCTTCTCTGTATCCATCGTTAAGGAAATGGCAGCCACTGTCCAAATAAGTCCCGATCTCACAGGTTCCCAGCATCAGCCATGCAGCTCATCACAGAGGACATTTTGAGACGCATCAGCAAAGCATCAGCAAAGCAAAATACTTAGGGGTTCATTCATTTGCTAAAAATACCTTTATCAGATGCCAGCTTGTGCTTGTAGCCACAGCAGGCATTAGAGAGGCACAAACGATTAAGGGCCAGTCCTGCTCTTAGGAGCCCTCCGCCCAGTAAGTTCAGTGACACTCTTGACTCCAAGTAGAAAATCCCAAACTCACATGTGCTCTGGAAGGGGGCCTTGCTGGGAGGCTTCTCAGAGGAGGTGACACACAGGCAGGCAAACAGCAATGAGCTGGCCACGTAGTCTTGGTGGTGGAGGGGACCCCAAGCAGAGGGTCAGAGGCACATGCCGGGCTAAGGCCACCAGATGCCGCTGGAGAACACCTGAAGGTCCAGCAGGGCGGGAGCAGTGGGCACAGCTGAGATGGGGGCTTGAGAGGGAGGCGGGGCCCTGGTTAGACACAGCCAGCTTGCCAGCACACTGAGAAGCCTGCGCACGGGGGGATGAGTGGGCAGAAGAAGGGTGAAACCAGACGAGGGAGGATGGATGGGAGTGGGGACAAGGCTGGCTGCAGGAACGCCAGCCTGAAGGGCACTGCTGTGACTCCGGACACAAGGGAGGGAGGTGAGTCAGGCAGAAGGGCTGGCAGGTGGGGACGCTCCCGTGGAGGAAGGGGTATGGCCCAGATGAGACAGTCTCAGGGAGACTTGAGAGGCAGAATAGCCAGGATGTGGTGACTGCATGCTAAGGGGCTAGGAGGGGAAGCAGGTAAGGAAGACGCCCAGTCAGGGCAGCAGGCCTTCAGGAAGCCCGATGAAGCGAGCGTGCAGCGGCCTGTGGAAAGGTCACAGTACAGACCACAGACTTGTAGTGTTCTAGAGTCTACCGGATGACTTACTCCCCGCCCTGGGATGCAACTTTCTCCTCTGCAAAGGAGCACATGGGACCTGTGTACCATCAAGGCCCTTCCCAGCTGTAAAATGCTGTAAGTTCCTATCCACATCAGAACTGGGGTGTCAGCTGAACCCCTGGAAACTCTCCCCAACAAGAAGGCCTTCCTGGAAAGAGAAGGCACATCCATAAGGAGCCTCTCCTGTGAAGTCGGAACCTTCCTCCAACGCCCAGCTCACAGGCCAGCAAGGACCCATCCCTTCCAGCCCTGAGTACCGGCTCTCCTGCTCAAACACGTGCCCTCACATCTGGCCACATGCTGCTTGCTTTTCGGCCCCGCTCCTGGGTAATACGGAGCAGACTGGCAAAATACTTCAAATACCGTCTTAAGAAGTGCACCGCCTTGTGGGCTGAGCGGCCTATTTTGAGCAAAATGTTTCAAACCTCCAGGCTCAGAGCTGCTCTAGGCACCAACGTTCAACGCAACTGAACAATCAGGAAGGCAGTAAAGGACTACGGCGCATCTGCTGAAGGCCAGGCCGTCCCTGGGCACGGGGACTGGACATGCCCACCGTCCAGGACTGTCTGCTGTGTGGGGGAGCCACCAGCCTGGCGTGAGAAGGGCCGTACGGAGGATGCACAAGGCTAGGGCTGGGGGAGGCCAGAAAAGGAAGCAACAGCCTGGCTCGGATGTCCAGGAACACTACCCAGAGGACGGAGCGTGGGAGCTGGGCCCCGGTGGCTGCGTGCAGTCATGGCAAGTGTGCAGTGGGAACTGGCCCAGGAGTGGACGAGCACAAGCCAGCCACAGGGAGTGTCAGGAGAGAAGCGACAGGAGGTTCAGAAGGGCTGGCTGATGGCCACAAGGTGCACTGGAGCTAGTCTGTAAGGGTCTGAATGCCACATCCAGGTAGTGGCTACAGGGAGCCACTGAAGTTTGCAAGCAGACGATAAAGGGCAGCGGGAAGGATGGGGTACAGAGAGGGGCAATTCAACGTCTGCTGCACATCAGGGGATCAGCACAGTGGAAAACAACGTAGCCGGAGCCAGGGCAGGGGATGGGGCGAGGGGATGTGGGCCCACAGTTCCCCCTTCTCCATTTTCTCAGGACCACTACCATTTAATCCTATGGCCCCACAAAGAAACACCTTGACTCAAAGTCACACAGCAACCAATAGCAAACCTCAAGGGAGAGCTCCCAACCCGGCCTTTCCAGATCTGGTTTCTGCTCCTGCTCTGAAAAAGCTCACAAGCCCCTGGCCCCAAACCTCCAACAGCTGATCAAACACCCAAGCACACTGTATACACTTGGAAGGGGAAGGCACAGGCTGTGAATAACTGACACACACATGCCCAGATTTCCCAGAGGCCCGCCTGAGTAACAGGACACATTTGGTTCATTTCCCGCAAAACCAGAATTTCCCAGGCATTAGGGGGAAATGCAACCCTCCCTGCATCCCCTGTAGCCCTCTCCATCCCCCTGCTCCAGAGACCCCGGCCATCCTTTCTAATTTCCCACTTTCTCCCTGAACTTGAGCAACCTACAAAAAGCCTCTCCAAGATCCCTCATGCCCCTGCACATCTTCATTGCGGCAGTTCATTCAGGCAGGGTGGTAGGCAGAAAGTCACTGAGGCCACCAAGGATGGCCAAACACCCTAAAGCCCAGCTCCAATCCCTGGCGCAATGCGCGCCTCCCACAGGTATCCCCACAGGCTAGACACTGCTTCTTTTGGTAGCAGAACGGATGAAAAGAAAAAACAGCAGGTGGTGCCTGAGAAGCCCTCAGAGGGAACAGAGGGAGGCTCAGCAAGGTGGGTAAGGTTCAAATCCTACTTCCACCACTGAGCCTACTTGAATAAGCCACCTTGCCTCTCCGGAAAATTTTTCCTCATCTATGAAATAGGTATAAAAATAAATTCCGTGTAAGGGTGTCATAATTCGGAACGCGATGGAGAGTGTTAAGCATTAGTGGAGAGTGAAAAGGAATTCAATATTTTTTATATATTTATTGATATATATATAGATACATATCATAGCTATAGCTACAGCTATAGCTATAGATAGAGATATCGTTCGAAGGGGAGAAAATTCCTAAAGTGTGTAGCAGGGAAAACCAGCCGAGTGCAACCCTGTGGAGCAGGGCCGGGAGTCCCGGGCTAGCGGGAGCGCACCCAGGCGCCGGGGCCGGAGCATCGGTGCGCGCAGGTGCGGCGGGCGCGCAGTGACAGCAGGTTGGCGGTGCAAGTTGGCCCGCGGGGGCTGCAAAGGGGCGGCGGACCCACCTGAAGACGCGCAGCAGCAGGCAGGCTATGAGGAAGGCAGAGAAGGCGCACGCCACGATCACGGCCGCCTTCAGGGTGGGCAGGTCGCGGAGCAGGCTGGAGATGCGGGTCACCAGGGCGTCACCGCTGCTGTTGGAGCTGCCGCCGCCGCCGCCCGCCGCCTCCCCGGAGCCCATCCCGGTGGCGTTCCCGGGCCCAGGGCCGGGCGGTGGCCGCGGCTGGCGCTCGGATCCGGACTGCGGCGGGGCGGCGGACTCGGCTCTGCTGGCGCGGGCGGCGGGCGCGGCCAGGAGCGCCAGCAGCACCAGCAGCGGCAGAAGCCGCGCGGCCGGCGGCGCGGCGCGCATGGTGCGGTCCGGCGGCCCGGGGTCGGGCTGGGAGAGCGCGACGGAGCCCTGGGTCCCGCACCGGCGACGAGGCCTTCACCGGCTACTCCCGCGGCGGAGCCAGGCGGCTGCGCGGTGCTTGGCAGGAAGCTGCGGCGCCCGGAAGAGTCCGAGCCGCCCGCCGCCGCCGCGGCAGCCGCCACCAACACGTTGCACGGAGTCATTCGACGGGCCGCAGCCCCACGTGGGCGGGGCAGGCCACCAGGCCCGGTGCGGGCTGCGCTGCTCTCCGGGCGGCCCCAGTTCCCTCGGGACCTGGCACCCCCTTGGAGAAGTAACAATAGCCAGGCGCTGTGCTGCACATTTCACATTTTCTCTATTTCATTTAATCCTGCAACCCCCTTAGGAGACAGGTATTTCTGTTACCCTCCTTTAATAGTTGATTCAAGACCCAGAGAGCCTGCTCATAGCAACCCAGGTTGTGTCAGACTGAGAATCGAAAGACCATGGCACCCGGGGCAAGCCTCCATTCTACAGATGCGGAAACTGAAGCCTCCAGAGTGAAATGGGCTGTCCGATGCCCTATGCAGTGCATATAGTTCAACATCTCCCCAGTTAACTTCTTTTTCTCTGAAAGAGTTTCTTATCTCATGGCTTCGATCTTTCAGACATTGTGCACCTCTGCTTACGAACTGGATTAGGATGTGCATTTCTGCATTCATACCTTTGCTGTGGAATAGTCTTCCTCCCAGGTTGAAGTTTCAGACCCCAGGGAGTAATTGGCTTGCTGCCTCTGGTTTGTAAGCTAAATGATACTTAAGTGGAGAAAGACAGTTATGGATGTTCTAGTGTGAGACCCAAAGTCGGGAACTGATGCAGGGCACAGAGGGCTTTCCTGGATCACTAGGAACTATACTGCAGGCCTCAGGTTCCACATTTCAGCATGAGGATGGATCCTGGCAGGAAGCTCTCCAGTAACAGGTAAACACACATGACAAGTACTCAGTGACCTTAAACAGCTCACTCCTGGTCCTACTAAAAAGAGCAACAGATAAATAAAATATAGTACAGTGTAGTAGTTAGCTATTGCTTCCTAACAAATTATCCCCAAACTTCACAGCTTAAAACACACACATATATTATAGCAGAGTTTCTGTGTTTAGGAATCTGAGCATAGCTTAGCAGGGTCCTCTGCTTCAGGGTCTCTCACAAAGGTGTCAGCTGGGGCTGGGGTCTCATCTGATGGCTCAACTGGGGAAGGATCTGCTTCCAACTTCAATCACTGGTTGTTGGCCAGATTCAGCTGTTCATGGGCTATAGAACTGAAAGCCTCAGTTCCCCACTGGCTGTTGGCCAGAGGCTGCCCACCGTTCCTTACCATGTGGGCCTTTCCAACATGGCAGCTTGCCTCACCGAAATGTGCAAGTCTAGAAGACAATAGAAAGACCCTGTTAGCAAGACAGAAGTCACTGTCTTAGGAAACCTGACCACAGAAGTGACATCCCAACACCTTTGCTATATTCTGTTGGTTAGAAGCAAGTTACAGATCTTATCACAAGGGAAGGGAAGTGTACAAGGGTGTGAGTATCAGGAAGCAGGGATTATTGGGGCATCTAAAGAGCTGCCTGCCACTTATAATGTGACACATGTTGATTTAGTGGGATGAACAATAATCAGGTTATCAGCAGTCATCGCCCAGGAGGTACTATTTGAAATGCACGTTGAATCGTCCAGCATGCCCCAGTGGTGAGAAATTTGGACAGATCACATGCTTTAGGTCTCTTCCAACTCTAAAATACCACTTTATGGTATGTCAAAAATGTGTTGGTAGAGAGCCAGCATTTTATCATATCATCATGATAGAATTTAGAAAAGAAATTTCTTAAAGAACCACTGGCGACATCCATGATTTTGCAGCACTGCACTCTAAGGCATAAACCTCAGACATCCCAGGCTTATATTTTTGTCCTTATCAAAAATTCCTGCATGGTAGAGTAAAGAAGGCGTGGGCCTTGGAGCCTCTAGCCAGGATGAGAGGTCTGACCGCTGAGTGGCCTTGGCCAAAGACTTAACCACAGAATTCAAGTCTTTAATGTCTAAAGTGAGGATAATAATACTTAGCTCAGGAAGGTCGCTGGAAGCATGCCTACGAAGGGAGAAAACATTAGTGCCCTTATCCTTCTTTTGCCACAATTCATGGACTGGAGTAGACTTGCTTGGTTGTTTAAAATTGACTTAACACCAAGAATGTACATAAATGTTAGATTATTTTAGTAAAGTGAAACTGTAGAATCTTTCCTTCTTCCTGATTATTTGCTGTGCAAACCATCACAACAAAGAACTTACTTATAAATTGCCCTAAATTAGAGTTCCTTAAACATTTTGAATCAACCAACCATAAACAATGACATTTTAACATGGAACACTGCTGACAGGCAACAGAAACCAACTGGGGCTGATTTCAGGAAAAGGGAGTTTATCGGAAGCATGTTGGGTTGCTTCTAGAATCAACCATAAGCTAAAGCAGAAGTTCTAAAAGTGTGGTCTGGGGACTCCTGGGGTCCCTGAGACCCTTCCAGGGAACCTGCAAAGCCAAAACTAATTCCATAATAGCATTAAGATGTTATTTGTCTTTTTCACTGATGGTGCAAAAGAAATCGTGATGAAAACTGATGGTGTCTTAGCATGAATCAAGACAAACTATACTCATAGTAATTGTATTCTTCATGACCATGCGCAATAGAAAAAAAATAAAAAGAGCCAGTTTCATTTTATAGTGTCTTCGATAGAGCCATGAAATGATTAAATCTTGACCCTTGAGAACAGAACATTTTACTGTTAGATGTGGTAAAATAAGAAGTATGCATAAATCTCATCTGCTGCACTCTGAGACATGATGAGTGTCTCAAGAAAAAAACACGCGCGATTCTTAAAGTTGCAAACTGAACTAGCCACTTTTTTCATGGAACACCATAGTTAATCAAAAGAGTGCCTGACAAACTTCAGACCTGGTCTTTGGCAGGCATTTTCTCAAAAATGCACAAGAATGAGCCTGTCACTTTAAGGATGGCAACTGACAGTATTGTAGCCAATGATAAAATTCAAACCTTCAGGCTAAAATCTGAACTTTTAGAAAACTTATCCATTAGGAGGCTTTCTGCTGTGAGCTGGACTGCTTCCCAATACTTCAAGACTTTTCTGATGAGCTTGGTGGTGATACTAAAAAGTGTGGCGTTTTTGATATTATATAATGAAATATGTCAAATTTTGAAAGATCTGCTTAAATCAGTAAGCCAATTTTTCTGCATGGCCAATGTTACAAAATCATGCTTGGGTAAAAGGTCCATTCAAAGTGCGAGGTAGACCAATGGATTTTGATGAAGTGGAGTATAAAAGTTCGTTGGGGCTTCCCTGGTGGCACAGTGGTTGGGAGTCCTCCTGCTGATGCAGGGGACGCGGGTTCGTGCCCCGGTCCGGGAAGATCCCACATGCCGCGGAGCGGCTGGGCCCGTGAGCCATGGCCGCTGAGCCTGTGCGTCCGGAGCCTGTGCTCCGCAACGGGAGGGGCCACAACAGTGAGAGGCCCGCGTACCGCAAAAAAAAAAAAAAAAAAGTTAATTGATATGGTTCCAGATTTCACAGTGTAATCTTTAAGAAACTACTGCTCGCAAATTTTGGTGTGAAATTAAAGAAGTATATCCACACTATCTGAAAAGGCTATTAAAATTCTCCTTTTTCCAACTGCATATCTAGGTGAGGCTGGATTTTCGTCATATTTTTCAACCCGAACAACAAATCGCAACAGAGTGAATGCAAAAGTGTATATGAGAATCCAGCTATTTTCTTTTTTTTTGATAGAAGTTTATTTTATTATTAAAATATAGTTGATTTACAATGTTGTGTTCGTTTCAGGTGTACTGCACAGTGATTCCGTTTTTTTGCAGATTATATTCCATTATAGTTTATTACAGGATATTGGGTATAATTACCGGTGCTATACAGTAAATCCTTGTTGCTTATCTATTTTATGTATAGTAAATAGTTTGTATCTGTTAATCCCATATTTGTAATTTGTCCTTGCCCCCTTCCCTTTCCCCTGTGGTAACCATAAGCTTGTTTTCAATATCTGTGAATCTGTTTATGTTTTGAATATGGATTCATTTGTATTAGTTTTTCCAGCTATTTTCCATTAAATCAGACCATAAAGAGGTTTACCAAAAAATGTTGAAACAATGCCACTCTTCTATTTTTTTAGAAAATATAGTTATTTTCATAACAGTGTATCGATGTTAAAATATTAATGTATTTATTACCCTGTTTCTAATTGAATTAATATTTTAAGGTGTTTTCATTTTAAATCTCTAATGCAGTAAAGATCAGTAGGTATAACTCACGTAACAAAACCTCTTTGAGGTCCTTCATTTTTCTTAAGACTGGAAATCAAAAAGAGACCAAAAGTTCCTGAGACCAAAAGATTGTTTGAGAGATGATGAGCTTAGATAATCAGGCTTGGGTGGAAAAAAGAAGCAAATCAGTTAGAATGTTTTCTGCTATGAGAAATAGAAAAACCCAACTTGAACTGAGTTAAACAAAAAGAAAATCTCTTCTCATATAAAGGAAGACCCAGGTGGTTGATTCAGCAGTTACATGATGTCTAGGACCCTGGATTTTTCCATCTTTCTGCTCTGTTGCCCACAGCACTGGCTTCAACCTTAGGAGGGTTGCAGTGATTGCTGGTCACAAGAACACTGCAGTGACAACCGGGGTAACCTGCCTTCTAGTTCATACACATCAAGTGAGAAAGAAAAACCCTTCTTCCAATCGTGGGATAGAAACCCTCCTCTTGGACTTCCCTGGTGGCGCAATAGTTAAGAATCCTCCTACCAATGCAGGGGACCCGGATTCGATCCCTGGTCTGGGAAGATCCCCCATGCTGCAGAGCAGCTAAGCCCGTGTGCCACAACTACTGACTGAGTCTGTGCTCTAGAGCTCATGAGCCACAACTACTGAAGCCCACACGCCTAGAGCCCATGCTCCACAACAAGAGAAGGCACTGCAATGAGAAGCCCGCACACAGCAACGAAGAGTAGCACCCAATCGCCGCAGGGAGAGGGAAGGTTCTGTTAGAGAGGAGGAAGAGAAGATATGGATGCTACATAGTCTTCCCCTCCCATTCCAACAGGCAAGAAACAGGAAACTGGGCTTCCCTGGTGGCGCAGTGGTTGAGAGTCCGCCTGCCGATGCAGGGGACACGGGTTCGTGCCCCGGTCCGGGAGGATCCCACATGCCGCGGAGCGGTTGCGTCCGTGAGCCATGGCCACTGAGCCTTCGCGTCCGGAGCCTGTGCTCCGCAATGGGAGAGGCCACAACAGTGAGAGGCCCGTGTACCGCAAAAAAAGGAAGGGAGGGAGGGAGGGAGGGAGGGAGGGAGGGAGGGAGGAAAGAAAGAAAGAAAGAAAGAAAGAAAGGAAGGAAGGAAGGAAGGAAGGAAGGAAGGAAGGAAGGAAGGAAGGAAGGAAGGAAGAAAGAGAGAGAGAGAAAGAAAGAGAGAGAGAAAGAAAGAAAGAAAGAAAGAAAGAAAGAAAGAAAGAAAGAACTGAGTCTGGCTGGATTTCTAGAACCAAAGCCAAAATCAGACCCCAGGAAGGATCCTGTTAGGGAAGCTACTGCCCAGCGGCACTGCCCAGCAGACGTTCTGCAGGCTCCACCATCACCACTGCCGCCTCTGTAACTGGACATAGACGCCACTACCATCACCACTGCCGAAAGAGTGAACCTCTAAGCTGCTCTTGAATCTCAACACTCCCTTGAAATTCAAAGTCCTGTGCTGGAGCATCTGATTGGCTGCCCTAAGTCACATGTCATTGTCCCAGCTGGTAAAGGAGGGGAAGAGGGAATATTTCACCCCCTTCAGCTCCGTATGAGAGGTGGAGTCCTGCTTCACCAAGGCTCACACACCACTGAGGGAGGCCACTTCAAACTTAGATGAAAATTCTTCAGAAATAATACAGATCAAATGAGAAGAGGGAGAGAGAGAGAGAGAAGGATGGATAAATGGAAAGATAAGAGAGGTACTTATATATACATGCCTATATATATATATATATATATATATATATATATATTTATATATACACAGCAAACACAAGAGAAGTAATTTAGTCCCAGTACACCATTTACTAGTTGTGTGACCTTGCTTAAACCTTTTATGCCTCCGTTTCCTCATCAATAAAATACGGATAATAAGAGAACCTATCTCATGAGAGTATTTCCAGGACTAAATGAGTTAATACTTGTAACATGCTTAACATAACATTGAAGAAATGGTACATGCTCAGCAAATGTTAATTATTAAGATATCAGAGCAATGAAGAAGGAACATTGAAATAACTGAAAATACTTAACTATGAATTGTTTTTCCAACCTTCAAGGCTCACCGGTACCCAAGGGAGAGAGTTTCCAGTATCCTGCTTGGGATGCCTCCAGGGGCAGCAGCTGAGGAGCAAAACTAGCTACCTTAGTTAATAGTCTAGATTCCTTTGAATTCCGAGGAGGAACAACCATGGGGCAGCTCTCACCTATTCCTGGTTTCACATCTGTCAGCCCTGAGGAGATTGGTCTCAGGCAAGTAACCTAACCCTAATCTTCAGAAGGAGATTCTCTGTTCCCTGGGACTAACAGCTGACTTAAAATGAAAAGACACCCAAGAATAAAGACTGAAAGGTAATATATCAACACATTAACAGCAACTATCCCTAAGCGTGCAGTCAGTCATGGGGTATTTGTATCTTCTTCTTTTCCTTACAGAATTTTCTAGTCTCTACAATAAGCATGTATTCATTTTATAATTTTTTAACCTGTAGTATATATTTTAATCTGAACTATTTTGTTGCCTAAAATGGATAATGACACGAATCCCCTTCTTCTTAATATAGCTTTGGGGGAAAGGTTTACCAAAGGTGACCAGAGATCAGACTTCAGATCGTGGGTAAGGAAAATGGGAAAGGCGGGCTCGAGAACCTCAGAGCAGGCTCCCTCCCTTTCTGATCCACACACACACACCCAACACTCTTTAGTGGAAATAATTTCTAAGGACAGATTTAATGGGGTTAAAGAAGTTCCAGATAATAGTGACCGGTATCCACTGAGCGTTACACGCGTAATCGCACTTAACCTTCCAACCCTATTTCACAGATGAAGAAACGGAGGCTCACAGCAGCGTCTCAGTTTAGGGACGTCAGAAGGACACACGTGCCTCGGCAGTGGGAGAAAGGGTTGGCCTGGAGAGGGGTGGCTTTCTGCTCCCATTTGGAGGAGGAGGTGAAGGGCACCCGTGGCAAAGAAATGGATGCAACTCAGCAAGAAACCCGGAGGAGGTGGGGGGCGACCCCACAGTGACTCGGCCAGTCTTTCATCTTTTCCTCATTATGTCAGCAGAGCACATGTCCTCTGGAGAGCTTCTTACCACAGCAGCAGATATTTTATAGGCTGGGCACCATAGCGGGGGAGGAAGCATGTGACATGTGGCCTCTGGCCTTAATGAAAGCCATTCGATTTGCAGACAAGACCTACTGGCTGGTAATCTAATCACTAGTAAATAAAGTTTCCAGACCCAAGAGAAAAGGGTCAGGGAGAGTAGGTAATAGGTTTTGAGTGTACTATACAATCATTGCTGGAGAAGTTCAAACAGAGAGCTAATATTTATCGAGTGCCCACTGTGTACCAGGCTCAACCTCATACGCGGCATTTCTTTAGCCGTCACAGCAGCCCGCTGTGGTCTGCTTCCCTCCCCACACGCCTGGGGAAATGCCCTGTTCTTGGCTGCTGAAGCCGCCACAGTGCTGTGAATCTCAGAATACATTTAGAAGAGCAGTGCTGGCTTAGAGGGAGGAACTTCTGGAACCTCGTTCAAAACCTCTTTTGCACAGGCCTCCGTCACTGGTATAAAACATACTCCTGGAATAGCAGTGAAATGCCATGTTCAAATCGAATTCTAAAATGGGCCACTTTATACACATTTTTTTGCCCTCCACATAATAAAAGGAATTGTATCTCTTTAATTTTTATGTGCTTGCACAGTTCCTCCCATTTCTCTGGGGTCGGCTGGGAGGCTTGGAGTAACCCAACTGAGGGGGGGCAGGTGGCAGGGAGGAACGGGAAGGCCCGGCCTCATGGTCATTCTGTCACAATACTCTATGACCCAGTGGCCAGGCGGGGCAGATGGAGTCACGCAGAACTTGTTCCGGGCAGGTAGGTGGCCCTCTCCTCCCCCTTCTGCGTGCCTCTCCTCCCCCTTCTACTCTCCCCCTCGTAATCTGGAGAACAGGTAACCGCACGCAGGCTGGAGCTCTGGCCCCGTGACAGTGTCGGGATGAGAAGGGAGGAAACCTAAAAGCGGACAAATTCAACCCAACCTGACTCAGGAGGGTGACCAGGCTCCAGTGTGTTTGGTCTGAGGGTTCCCAGGATGCAGGACTTTCCATTTTAAAAACAAGCAACTATATAGCGATGGATGGAAACTAAATTTTTGGTGGTGAGCACACTGTAGGGTATGATGCAGAAATATAATGTTGTACACGTGACAGTTATATTATAAACTAATGTTACCTCAATAAAAAAGAATTCTAAACTAAAACGAAAATTTTTAAAAATAAACCAGGCTGGTCCTGGACAAACCAGGAAGATTTGGTCACCTTACTCAGCCTCTCCGTGTCCAAGTACTGTGACTTCCGCCCACGTGCACACCCCACCCTGGGTGTTCCCTAGTGGGCAGGCTCTAATAACAGCTAATGTTTATTATTTACTCAGCGTTGGGCACTTTCCATATTTGTCTCATTTGCTCCTCAACACAGGCCTAGGGAGAAGATACAATTATCACCTCCTTTCACAGATGAAGAAACTGAGGCTTAAGGAGGGTAAATAACTTGAATACAAATAGTTCCATAAAACCAGCATTTGCCCACACTTGAATTTAGAAAGGATCTCTGTACTGTGGTTTCTGAAGTTCGCCAGAGAGAGATGGAGGGAGAGACAGAGGAAATAGGAAGGAAGGAAGGAAGGAAGGAAGGGAGGGAGGAAGGAAGGAAGGGAGGGAGCAAGAGAGGAAATAGGAAGGAAGGAAGGAAGGAGGAAGGAAGGAGGAAGGAAGGAAGGGAGGAAGGGAAGGAGGAAGGAAGGAAGGGAGGAAGGGAGGGAGCAAGAGAGGAAATAGGAAGGAAGGAAGGGAGGAGGAAGGAAGGAAGGAGGAAGGAAGGAAGGAAGGGAGGAAGGAAGGAGGAAGGAAGGAGGAAGGAAGGAAGGGAGGAAGGGAAGGAGGAAGGAAGGAAGGGAGGAAGGGAGGGAGCAAGAGAGGAAATAGGAAGGAAGGAAGGGAGGAGGAAGGAAGGAAGGAGGAAGGAAGGAAGGAAGGGAGGAAGGAAGGGAGGAAGGAAGGAAGGAAGGAAGGAGGAAGGAAGGGAGGGAGGGAGGGATGGAGAGATGGGGAGGGGAGGGGAGGGGGGAGGAAGAAAGAGGGAGGAAGGGAAGGAGGATAAGAGAGAGAGCGTGAGTGAGAGTGGGGAGACTTGACCATCCTCCCAAGAGAAGGAGCTGCATCTCAGCAATCAGCCCCTTCTGAAGGCTGCAGCCCCGCCCTCAACTTGCTGCCGCTCAGCTCTCCTGGGGAGCTGACAGCACCAGCTGCAGCTCATTTTACTCCCTGCTAGAACTCAGGGTATTATCATATGATATTCATGCCTATTTTTATAAATAATTCATCTTTTTTTGCACGAAAGTAAAATAGCCTGAAGCCAGAACATTTAAAATGAACGTTGATGCCTTATTCATAAAATAATAATGTGCTGGTTTGCCAGACGGTTTGTAAAAAGTCCTGAAGCTAAAATACACGGAGTACTAGGTCTATTTTTAGCCTGGAAAAGGCCTCCCGATGTCTTTCTCAGTTCACACTTGATAAGGGCAGTTGTTATGCTTTCTCTGAAACTGGGCTTTCCCAAATCAGTTGCATTCACACAGGCAAATCTAGAAGATAACTTGGCAAATAAGCATATTTATGAAATCCAAACCCCCAGTACACAAATGCTTTCTTTAACCGCACAAAAATGGATTATAAACAAAAGGCTAATGGAGTCTCTGGTCAACCACAGTTATGGGAAATGGGGTCACAGACTGTTACCGTTTACGGGACTCTTTTTCCCAAGCCTGACAGGGAGATTTCTTTTGCAGAGGAATAGCAATTCCAGAGCTGGAAATACTTAAAACAACGGTTAGATGATAAGATTTGTGCCCCCGTGTTATCATGGTTTCCTCCTTCCCCAATACTATGCGCCAGTCATTTATGACATCTTTATTTTGTCACCCGTGATGATTTTGTAAATAGTAAGGTCGCTCTTGTCAAATTACCTCCAGAAGGACACGCAACAGGCTCATAATGTCAGTTGTCTATGACATTGGGTGATCAACCAGTTTGCTAAGGACTTTCAGTGCTAAACCAGAAAGTCCCAGACAAACCAGGACCAGTTGGTCACCATACCTTTGCAGAGGGAGCTTGAATTGCTGGGATGGGGCAGGGGAGAAAATGGTAACTCTATACCCTTTCACACATTTGGAATATTAAACACTGTGAGTTCACTACCTGTTCAAAAAATTAGGTTAAAAATATTCTGTCAGATGAATGGATAAATAACATGTGATAAATACACACACACACACATACACACACACACACACAATGGAATATTACTCAGCCATAAAAAAGAATGAAATAATGCCATTTGCAGCAGCATGGATGGACCTAGAGATTATCATACTAAGTGATGTTAAGTCAGACAGAGAAAGACAAATATCACCTATCACTTATATGTGGAATCTAAGAAAATGATACAAATGAACTTACAGAACAGAAACAGACTCACAGACGTAGAAAACAATCTTATAAAAAAAAAAAAAAGAAACTATCTTATGGTTACCAAAGGGGAAGGGAGGAGGGATAAATTAGGAGTTTGGGATTAACAGATACACACTACTCTATACAAAATAAACAACAAGGGCCTACTGATTGCACAGGGAACTATATTTAATGTCTTGTAATAACCTATAATGGAAAAGAATCTGAAAAGAATATGTACATACATATATATATATATGTATATCACTTTGCGGTATACCTGAAACTAACACACTGTAAATCAGCCATACTTCAATAAAAAAAAAATTCTGTCAGTATCAGGTGAGACGACTATTTACTTAAATTAGTAGATCTCTAAGAATGACAACAGTCTATTACACCCAAGTGAAATTAACATCATTACATTTAAGTTCTGCTTTGTTTCTTATTTCATTTGTTTCTAAAATATACCCTCCAATTACTCTTTATAAAAGAACTCAAGGGCTTCCCTGGTGGCGCAGTTGTTAAGAATCCGCCTGCCAATGCAGGGAACACGGGTTCGAGCCCTGGTCCGGGAAGATCCCACATGCCGCGGAGCAACTAAGCCAGTGCAGCACATCTACTGAGCCTGTGCTCTAGAGCCCGCGAGCCACAGCTATTGAAGCCGACGAGCCACAACTATTGAAGCCCACAAGCCACAACTACTGAAGCCTGCGCACCTAGAGCCTGTGCTCCGCAGCAAGAGAAGCCACTGCAATGAGAAGCTCGCGCACCACAACGAAGAGTAGCCCCGGCTCGCCGCAACTAGGGAAAGCCCGTAGGAAGCAACGAAGACCCAACACAGCCAAAAATAATAAATAAATAAAATAAATAAATTTATTTAAAAAAAAAAAAACCTCAAAATTTTGCAAAGTCCTTTAACGCTCATTCTCACAACAGTAAGTAATTAGAGCTTGTATTATTGTTCCATTTCAAAGATGAGGAAACGGAGGCCAAAGGAGGTTATCTAACTTGCCCAGGGCTGGACGTGAGTGTGTGAGGGCCTTCTTTCCCCCCCGGGCAGGCCTTTCCTTTGCTGGCCGACTTTACATCTGGTTAGTATTGTCAAACCATGGAAACAGAGGGCTGTTGCCAAAGAGAAATATTTCTATCAAAGTTTCTCAAGTGTCCCCTAGGAGAGCCCGCCAACAACCAATAATGACATAGCACTGGCTGATGGAGCCCTCCCAGCCGGTCACGCTGTGGAAAAAGTGCCACCCACAGAGAAACTTCTTCTGGGATTTTGAGAGGACACAAAGTCCTGAGGTGCAAATGTGGGGAGAGCCCCAGTCTCTGAGCTGAGGGCGGACTACCCACAGCTCCTTCTGCAGTTCAGTTATTTGTCTCCTACACATCAAAGTCACGTTCACTCGTTTTCTGCTCAGAATGAAGACTTTTGAGAGGCAAAGACCACCTGGGCAGAATTAAACAGGCTACAGACTTCTTTCCCCAGAAAAGCTGAGGGGGAGGCAGGGGCGGTGGGAGGGGCAGTTCACCCTCCCGATGGCTGTTTGTAAAACGAATAGCGAATGTGAGGCAGACTCCAGGCTGCTTGTTGAAACTTCACCAGCTGTTGTCTCTGCACGTCTCAGGGTCACCCCCATGTCCGGAGACATCCCCTGCATTCCTATCCCGCTGGGATCCCACAACTGGCATTGTCAGCCTCTCACTGAAGGCCAGAATTAAGTTTCACATTTGTACAAATGCATCTTTGAATTCCCAGGCAGAGCTCTTGAAGAGATGGAGACACAGGAGAGATCGATGTTGAGGTGGTCCCGAGCGGCACTTCTCCCGACCCCCACTGTGTGAATTTCAAACCTCTACCTCTCTGTGGATACCTCCTAGCCCCACCCTGGACCCTTCCATCTCACAAACAACCTAGCCATCTGCTTCCCAAGAAGCGCGGCTCTGCATCCCTACCCATCTTTCCTTGCTCCCCTCTGGTCCCTGGAATATGCCTGCCCGTTCAAGACCGCTCCCTCTGCCTTTCCTCTGGATCCTGTCTCCTCCATCTCCTCTAAGGCGTTGCTCCACCAATTGCCTCCACTTTCTCCTGTGCCTTCAGTCCTGTACTAGATACTTCCCATTCTGGGCTCCCATCGCTTTCGAAAACATCCCCTCAACTTTGTGTGTGTCCGTCCTGGCCCCCAACATCTCTAGCTGCTCCTTCCCTGGGCCTCTAAGTGGCATTTGATGATGCTAGGGCTGCCTGCCTTGGAGCTCTCTGCTCCCTGGAGGGCCAGGGCCTCTTTCTCTCTGGGTTTTCCACTCTCCCTCTGACCTTTGTCTCCCTCTCCTCTGCCCTTGGTTCCCCTCTCCTCTGCCCTTGGTTCCTCTGCCCTTAGCTCAGTCTACAGGGTTTCCACCTGAGACCTCTTCTCACTCTGCACCCTCCCCCGGGGTCCTCAACCATGGCCCCAGCTTTAAATGACTTTCTCAACTTTCCCCATGACCATCCTTCAGAGCTTTCGACTCCAGGAGACTCCAACTCGACATGTCCAAAACTGGGCTCTTGTCCTCCCCCCAGGTCTGTCCTGAGCTCCGTGTCTCTGCTGACAGCGCACAGCAGATGGCAGAGCCAGAAACCTGGATGTCCCTACACTCCTCCCCACACCCCTCACTCCCACATCCCCAAATCCTTTCTCTTCTCCCTTGAAATGGAGTCTAAAGCCATCCACAAGTAAGTTATACTGACTGGTTCGCTTGCTCATCCATCTTCCCAACACACACACACACACACACACACACACACACAAATGTAACAGCCATCAAGTCAGGAACTGTGTAGGTTTTGTCCACTGCTGTATCCTCATCAGCCAGAAATGTGCCCGGCACATAGTCAGTGCTCCATAAATGTTGCTCCAGTGAACGAACCAATACGCACCGCCTTAGTTTCCATCAGGTAATGTGTGGTTAAGCGTATGGAAAGTCAGAAAGCAAGAGTTTGCATCTTGGCTCTGCCATTTACCCTGTGCGACTTTTTTAACTAAGTTTCAGCTAAATCTGAATTGCCTCGTCTGTTACAGAGGCATAAAAATAGCAGCTGACTAAAGAGTTCGATGTTAGGATTAAACGAGATAATGCACGAGAAGGGCTCAGCACGGTGCCTGGGACATATCGAGTCATCAATAGGCATTAGATATTGTTGTTGCTGTTGTCATCATCCTTTCCTGTCCTCCAGTCTCACCCATGTTATAATAGTCTTGCAACTGTAACTCCCACCCTACTCTCATAACCGGCCTCATCTTCTCAAATGCAAAATCTAGCATAATTCTCCCTTGCTGAAAACCCTTAAGGTGAGCTCCTTGCCCACTAGAGTCCCACTGCCTTAGTGTGGCCCCAGCTTCCCCATCCCCAGCTTCATCAAACACCCCCCGACCCCCGTGCACCCCAAACTCTTTAACTCTACGAAACTGCTTGCTCTCCTCCCCTGCAAGCCTTAGCCGGAGCTATTTCCTGGTTCTTCCACCAGGAACGCTCTTGCCTATCCCCCTCCCCTCCATTGTTGACCTAAAAGAACTCCAAGTCATTCTATAGAAAGACATAAGCTCCTTTGGGAAGCTTTTCCTGATCTCTTCTCCGCGATACCCCCCACCATCCCATGCAAGCCCCAGCCCACATACAGTGCTCCGAGACAGCCAGGGTGGCCAACTGCCCCAGTTTGCCCAGGACTGAAGAGTTGCCCAGAATTCAAGATTTTAGTGCTAAAACCAAAGAATCCTGGGCAAACAGGGGCATTCGGTCACCCTGATAGCACTGATCACATTGTTTTGGAATTAGCTGTCTTTTGATAAGATTGGAGAGCAGAAATTTTGCCTTGCCCATCTTCACATCCCCAATATCTATCTTAGGGTCAGGCACATATATGGTCCACAGTCAATAAATACTTGTTAAATGCGTTCATTTAGATAGCAATTAATTGTGACAGCGGTAGAGCTAAAGGCCGTGGTTCAGATCCTGTCCCCCTTCCTGCATGACCTTGGGCACGTGATTACTTTCACTTATGTGTTTATGTACTTGTCCTTGAGTGATTTAAGGCAAATTCCTTGGTCTCTCTGAGCCTACATTTGTAAAATGGAGATAATAACATCCATTTCACAGAGATGTTGTGAAGGTTAAATGGATATCAAGTGGTTAACATAACACCTGGCATATAACAAGCTTTCAATAAATAGTAGCTGCTATCACTATTTATTATTATTATTTAAATAGTGAGCACAGTGCACTCCATAAGGGTTGGTTCCCTTGCCCGTATTAAAGAAATGAATACAGGTGGCATTAAATGTAATTATACCATAGAGAAAGCTTCCCTTCAAACACTGGTCGGCCACCTTGGCTATACATTAGAATCCCCCAGGGATCTTTTGCAAAGACTGATGCCCAGCCCCACCAGCTAATTCAAATCTCCAGTGATGGATCCATGCATCAACTCCTTTAAAGGGTGATGCTAATAGGAAACCACGTTGAGAACCTTTGCCTTAGGGCACTGGATTAGCTGCTCTTTAACTCTTTTTTTTTTGCGGTACGCGGGCCTCTCACTGCTGTGGCCTCTCCCGTTGCGGAGCACAGGCTCCGGACGCGCAGGCTCAGCGGCCATGGCTCACGGGCCTAGCCGCTGCGCGGCATGTGGGATCCTCCCCCACTGCGCCACCAGGGAAGCCCCTGCTCTTTAACTCTTAATTGCTGCCCTGGGTCTTTCCACATAGTTACCCCTAATTTAGCTGTTGTCAACAGCAAGTGCTGAATTCCCTTTGTCCCCCCTCCCTTTGTCTTCAGGGTAAGAACTGGAGAATTCTCAGCCCACCTGAGGGGAACAATATTGCCTCTCCTCTTAACCATTCCAGGCTGGTACTCTCATTCCTATACCCCTTACCTAGGCCTCTGCCTCTCCATTCCTTTCAGAATCTTCACAGTTTGATATTCTCTCTGGAATTTGGAGAAATGAATAAGAGGTCACTTTATCTGTGTCTTCTCTAAGGGTATATACAGATGGTTTCATTTTCTAGCCAGTGTTTCTCAAACTGGAATCCACAGACATCTCAGGGATCCACCAGTTCTGCATGACAATTTTCTGTTTGCATTTGCAGTTTGCTATTATATGACTATTGTACATTATCTAGTCGCCCCTTTATAAGTTACTTGCAAGATTTGAGTGCTCCTGTTTGTATTTTGTAGCATAAAGGCAGTGTACATATGCAGATTTTGAAAGTAGTCCGAGCAGAAGGACCAAGGCACAAAGCAGTAGAAACAGACAGATTTGAAGCGATCAGCAAGTAGCCATTAGTGTCAAATTAGCTGCAGAAACGGGTGCAGTTTGTGCGTCCTGTCTACACATAACAATTTGTAATAAGTAGTAAATATACATTTAAGATATGTTCTGGGCTTCCCTGGTGGCGCAGTGGTTGAGAGTCCGCCTGCCGATGCAGGGGACGCGGGTTCGTGCCCCGGTCCGGGAAGATCCCACATGCCGCGGAGAGGCTGGGCCCGTGAGCCATGGCCGCTGAGCCTGCGCGTCCGGAGCCTGTGCTCCGCAACGGGAGAGGCCGCAACAGTGAGAGGCCCGCGTACTACAAAAAAAAAAAAAAAGAAAGAAAAGATATTTTCTTTTCCCATTCCAAAAACAGTAAGAGAAACCCCATTTAAAGTAGATTTTAATAAGGCTAACCATATCTTTTCACGAACATTAGCCATCTACAGATTACCAAGTGATACTTCATTAAAATCAACACTTCGGAATTACTCACTGGCCAAATTTTGGTCGTATAGTGCCTGATGGTCCAGCATTAGCAAATATAGTCATGATTTTATCAATACCATTTGTGCCTCATTCCTATGAGAAGAAACAGTCTTTGCGTTAGTATTGTTAAAGTGAAAGTACAGAAACAGATTCTAGAACAAGATCCAAGTCTATATCGTTCCATTATTAAGCCAGCAATAGTGATTTATTTTTAGTAGAACCTCATCATAAATCCCATCAAAATAATGTTGTTTATTTAGGTGTTGTGCCCACTTACTCTTTGCCTTTTTTTCTAAATTTGTTTTCGGTTTGATAGGTGTATAAGGTGTATATGAACCAATAAGCATGAACAATGTATACCTAGTTTTATTGAATCCCTAATTAAGAGATGATAAAATAATTCTAGTTACTATTGTCCCTTGTCAATTATCTTTTCCCTCCTGGTCTGGAACACTTGTCCTGGCTGTAGACCAGAACCAGCTGGGGCGCTGTCAGAAATTCAAGCTCACACGTCCTGCTCTGGGTAACAAGAGATTAGAGACAGGTGTTTGGAGGAAATGACACTTCCTGGGCTCCAGGGAAATCAGTTCCATTTCCTATGGCCAGTCCCCCCAGCTCTTTTAAATTCTAAATGCTCTTCAACTGATTGATTGATTGCTTTTATAGGACCTTCCTTGCCTCAAATTAATTGGTAAGTTTCTCCTTTCCAGAGTAGTTGGTTTCCTACTTCTCTGATTCAAGGCCCTTCTCACCTCCATCTGGCCTCAAAGATATGAACCTGTAACTAGAGAGATGGCAACTGGATTCTTACACTACTTTTTTTTTAAATTGGACCTCAGATGTAGGGGTTGAATTAATCACACTCCTCAAATATGACATACGATCATCCTGGGTTAGTGCAAAGCCCTTTCTTGTTTTGTCTTTCCCATTTTTATCCCCTTCCCTACTTACACACACTTACGCACACACACCCGCCAGATTTAACAACCATTCTAATGCCTTTTATGTGAATTTCTTAAAAAATTTACCATCTTAACCATTTTTTTTTTATTTTATTTATTTATTTATTTTTGGCTGTGTTGGGTCTTCGTTCCTGTGCAAGGGCTTTCTCTAGTTGTGGTGAGCAGGGGCCACTCTTCATCGCGGTGCGCGGGCCTCTCACTGTCACAGCCTCTCTTGTTGCGGAGCACAAGCTCCAGACACGCAGGCTCAGTAGTTGTGGCTCACAGGCCTAGCTGCTCCACGGCATGTGGGATCTTCCCAGACCAGGGCTCGAACCCATGTCCCCTGCATTGGCAGGCAGATTCTCAACCACTGTGCCACCAGGGAAGCCCCATGAATTTTTTATAAGTATTTTTCTTGTAAACTTAGTACTGCCAGATAAAATACAGAACATCCAGTTCAGTTTGAGGTTCAGATCAACAATACATAACTTTTAGTGTAAGTAATAATTTTTAGTATAAATTTTCGTTGTTTATCTGAAAGTCAGATTTAGCTGGACATTCATTTTGGGTTTGTTGTTGTTTTGTTTTGGGCTCAATCTGGGAAGCCTAGGTGAAATGTAAACTCTCACATACATAGATATTAGGCTACAGGGTTCAATTCCTTTTTTATTTCATTCAGATCTAAGTTGACTCATCCATGTGGCTGTTTTTACATAATCCTACACGATGTATGTACCACTTTGTATTATTCATGTCCCCATGGGAACACAGCAGTCTCCTCCAACTCCCCACTACCTCGAGCAAGGCCACAATGAGCACCTTTGTCCGTGTCTCCTAGCGGACTTGTGTGATCATGTTTTTGACATATAAATATGGTGTGCACATCCTTAATTTGGTTAAGACTGTCAGGTCGATCAGAGCTGCTAAGTAGGTCGACACTCTCACCAGCAGTGCATGAGTCCCTGTGTCCCCACATTCCTGCTAACAGGTGTCATAATCCACCTGTCTAAGAGTGACTCTAATAAATATCACCTGCCAGCTCTTTCTTGTTCTGGTTTGCATTTCTCTTATTACTAATGACTGAAGCATCTTTTCATAGTAAAGTTTGGTTTCCACTTCTATAAATTGCTCCTTTGAATCCTTTGCCCATTTTTCTATGGAAATGCCTATCTTTTTCTTCTTTTTTAGGAATTCCTTGAATTTTTTAGATATTAGTCCCTTGTCATATCTTAAGCATTGCAAATATCTCCCTCTGTCCTATTTTCTATTAAGTTGAAAATGATGTCCTTTATTTTGATATGATCAACTATGTCTTGTGCTGGGAAGTTTTGTCTAGTCTTTTTCTCTCCATAAATCACAGAGATACTCTCCAACATCAACTTCTGTTAACTTTGTTGTTTACCTTTAAATGTTATGTATTTAATTCATCTGGGGTCTACTTTTGTATGTGATGTTATGTGGGGTCCCGTTTTATTTTTCTCTATTTAAGTTTTCCCAACACCTTCTATTAAACAGCCCATCCTTTTCCCATTATCCTTTTTTTTTTTTTTTTGGATTAAGTTCCCACATATGCTTAGATACCTCTAAGAGCTGTCCTCTCTGTTCTATTGGTCTATCCATTTTTCCGTTAAGTCCATTCCATATTGCCTTTATTATTAAGGCTTTGATATTGTCCTAATACCTAGTGGGCATAACCCTCCCATTCTTTGCCCTTTTCTAGAGTTTGCTTACTTTTTTGTGGACCGGTGTTCTTCTTTACATTTTGATTGTTTATATCAGTTTAAATCATTCATATTTACAGTTATTGAATTCATCAAAATATACAACTGGGGGCTTCCCTGTTGGTGCAGTGGTTGAGAGTCCGCCTGCCGATGCAGGGGACACGGGTTCGTGCCCCGGTCTGGGAAGATCCCACATGCCGCGGAGCAGCTGGGCCCGTGAGCCATGGCCCCTGAGCCTGCACGTCCGGAGCCTGTGCTCCGCAACGGGAGAGGCCACAACAGTGAGAGGCCCGCATACCGCAAAAAATATATATATATACAACTGGAATTTTTATTGGTGTTACATTGAGTTTACAAATTAATTAAGAGAAATTTAACAATATTAAATTATCCCAACAAGAGCATGGACTACATCTCCATAGATGATCCTCTGATTCTCAGAGGTTTTTTTTCCAGAAAGATTGTGTATATTTTTAGATATGCCAATATCTAGATATTTGTTGACAGTGTCAGTGGTATCGTATTTGTACTGAATTTTTTTTTTTTTTTTTTTTGGCCGTGCCATGCAACATATGGGATCTTAGTTCCTCAACCAGGGATCAAACCTGTGCCCCCTGCATTGGGAGCACGGAGTCTTAACCCCTGGACCACCAGGGAAGTCCTGTACTGAAATTTCTAATGGAATATGACTGATGTAAGAAATACTATTGGTTTTTGGGGGTTTTGTTAGTGATCTCATATCCAGCAAGATCTTGGCAAGTCCTCTTATTAGTTCTAATGGCTGATCCTGTTGGATTATCTACGTAGATATTCATATCATGTGTAAACAGTTTTATTTTTTCCTTTCAACTCTTTATCCTCTTATTTATTTCCTATCACCTTAACCAGTAGCTCCATTCTGTGTTAAACAGGGCTATCTTAAACTAATATCTCTGGACCCTTTTAGGAGTGAGATATTCGGCAAGTTTCTTCACCATCTTGACTCTCAGTTTCCCCAGCTGATAAGCCTTCCTCATAGAGTTGTGATAATCATAAGAAATTCAAAGTTCCTGGCACACAGTGGGTGCTCAAAGCATAGAGTGTAGTTTTACTAATTCCCCTAATAAAACACAAGTCACCCATTTCCTTGGTATCCCATTCCCACTCTTACAGAAAGGTGTACCATTTAAAATATGTAGGACATCTATGTCAAAGAGTGTCCTGCCTATGTTTTCCTCTAAGAGTTTTATAGTGTCTGGTCTTACATTTAGGTCTTTTCATCAATTTTGAGTTTATTTTTATGGTGTTAGGGAGTGTTCTAATTTCATTCTTTTACATGTAGCTGTCGAGTTTTCCCAGCACCACTTATTGAAGAGACTGTCTTTTCTCCATTGTATATTCCTGCCTCCATTGTCATAGATTAGGTGACCATGGGTGCATGGGTTTATCTCTGGGCTTTCTATCCTGTTCTATTGATCTGTATTTCTGTTTTTGTGCTGGTATCATACTGTTTTGATTAGTGTAGTTTTGTAGTATAGTTTGAAGTCAGGGAGCCTGATTCCTCCACTCTGTTTTCCTTTCTCGAGGTTGCTTGGCTATTCATGGTTTTTTGTGTTTCCATACAAATTGTAAAATTTTTTGTTCTACTTGTGTGAAAAAATGCCAGTGATAATTTGATAAGGATTGCATTGAATCTGTAGATTGCTTTGAGTAGTATAGTCATTTTCACAATATTGATTCTTCTAATCCAAGAGCATGGTATATCTCTCCATCTGTTTGTGTCGTCTTTGTAGTATATTTCATCAGTATCTTATAGTTTTCTGAGTACAGGTCTTTTGCCTCCTTAGGTAGGTTTATTCCTAGGTATTTTATTCTTTTTGTTGCAATGGTAAATGGGATTGTTTCCTTAATTTCTCTTTCTGATCTTTCATTGTTAGTGTATAGGAATGCAAGAGATTTCTGTGTATTGATTTTGTATCCTGCAACTTTACCAAATTCATTGATTAGCAGCAAGAACTTTTTTGATCCACCTCCTAGAGTAATGAAAAAAAAAAAAACAAAAAATGGGGTCCAATTATACTTAAAAGCTTTTGCACAGAAAAGGAAACCATAAACAAAACAAAAAGACAGTCCTAGGATAGGAGAAAATATTTGCAAATGAAGCAACCAACAAGGGATTAATCTCCAAAATATACAAACAGCTCAATATCAAAAAAACAAACAATCCAACCCAAAAATGGGCAGAAGACCATTGCACCACCAGGGAAGTCCCAATTTTTTTAATTTTTAAAAGTTAAAAAATGAATTTCATATGTTTGACACTAAAGGGCAATGATTGAAAGCGAAAAGAAGCAATGTAAATATTAGTTTTTTATTTAACCTAAATATTTTGGTGAGGAAAACACAATTACCTGTTATTTATCTGTGCAAAGTTTTTAATTTGTATATAGTAGACCAATGCTTAAAGTATTATAAGTGATGTAAATGCATTAATAAATTCTAAATTTTATTCAATCCTTTTTTTAAAAAGGTACAAGCCATCAGGCAATTTTCTTTATTAAATTAGATTTTTAATTACATTAAGCAAAGGTAGTAGCTCCTCTAATTGTTGATACACGCTCGCGCTGGCGAGCTGGTCCTCCCTTCTCAAGATGCATACTGAAATGCTGATAAGTGGATCACCAACAGTTATATAAGTATTCTGGGGATGTGATTTCACAGCGCTGATTTTCAGGAAGTTGTTGTTGTTGTTTTCTCTATTTGTGCGGAAGAATGTTTGCAGTAACAACTTAGTAATAAGCACCATCTTTGAAAACTATTCTATTCTTTGATGTGGCTGCAGGGACTTTTCTCATGGCTGATGGCTAGGATTTTAAATAACCTTTGCACAACTTGAACAGATTTTCTATTCTGCTTGGAACTGGGTGATTTAGCGATTCCCCTTAGTGACATCATGCTGAACAGAACAACAATAAATATCATTCCCTCCCAGGGTGCACATTCCTCACTGAGCCTGATGGATGGTTACAGCTGTGGAAATGGTGCTTGATCCTCTCCACAGACTGTTCTGATTCTCTAATCTCAGCACTTTTCCCCTGTGATCCTAAGCTGGAAGATTGTTTCATATGTGAACTATACCACAATGTGTTTAGAGTGGAACTGTAGAATTATAGTTTTAGAAATTACCTTCCACATCAACTCTCTGTATTCCTACCACCTACACCATCTCCACAAACATGGAACAGAGGAGGCACGCAAAGAATTGTTAGGTATTTCAAAGCTTATAGGAAGTACGAGCTATAAGCCTACCTCCCTGAAAGGGGATTTAGCCTTATTCTAATCATCTCCCTTGTGAGATAATAAAATATATATGTACTGGCCTCTGCCCCCAGTTCCTGGCACAGGTCTCCTAAAACCCTTGTAATTTCCTGGTGATAGAAGTGTCTTTTGTTCAAATGAGGCGACTCTGGGTGAGCTCCTGGATGACCCCTGGAGGGGGCTGGTCACTGGAAAGACAAAGCCTTAATTAGAAGCTTGGAATTTTCAGCCCCACCCCCAAGTCTCTTGAGAAGGAAGGAGAGTTGGAAATGGAGTTCATAGTCAATCATGCCCCCATAAAAATCCCAAACGTGTGAGATTTGAAGAGATTCCAGGTGGGTGTACACATCCATGCCAGGAGGGCGATGCATGCCATCCCCATGGGAATAGAAGCGCCTATGCTCAGGACCCTCCCAGACCTCACTCTGTGTATCTCTTTATCTGGCTGTTCATCTGTATCTTTTATCATATCCTTTAATAAACTAGTAATGTTAAGTGTTTCCCTGAGTTGTGTGAGCCATTCTAGCAAGTTAATTGAACACAAGGAGGGGGTCATGGGAATCTCCGATTTACAGGCAAGTCAGGCAGAAATTGTGGCTAATCTGGGGACCTATGACTCACGATTGGCATCTGAAGTAGGGAGCAGTCTTGTGGGACTGAGCCCTTAACCTGTGGGATCTGACACTACCTCCTGGAAGATAGCGTAAGAATTGAGTTACATGGTAGAACACCCAGCTGGTGTCACAGAGCTGCTTGGTGGGGGAAAACCCCCCACATCTGGTGTCAGCAGCGCTGTGAGTGTGGTATTAGTGTGAGAGCAAAGGAGACACACACAGATGGATGGGGTCATCCCGAGGACATCTCCCAATGGCCTCTGAGACGGTTAACAGCAATAATAACAACAAAATCACCAATAATAGCTGTTGAGAAAGAACATCACAGCAGTTAAGAGCCTCATCTTGAGTCAGAAACCCTGTTTTTAAATCTCAGCTCTGCCACTTAAGTTGTGTCACCCTAGTTTCTTAACCTCTCTGTGCTTTGGTCTCCTTGTCTGTAAAATAGGAATAATAATAGCACTACCTCAAAAGGCCATGGTGGGGATTAAGTGAGATAACACAGGTGACGTGCTATATCAGTTACAAATTATCTTCAGCTGCAAACAACACGGTTTTGTTTTTCTCATGTAAAGAAACACCCAGAGGTGAGCAAGAGTTGGGGCTGGTCCAGCAGCTTAAGGTGCTGGGACTGAGGCCTCTAGGCCTCCTCCTCCCTGTGGTCCCAAAATGGCTGCTGTCCAGCAGGCCATCACATCCAGATTCCTGGCAGGAAGCAGGGGAATGGGGTTAACCATGCCCCACAGTAGAGTCATCCCAGCCCCTGAAATCACCTTCCCAGAAGTTTCTCTGTTCCTTCTCATGTCCCACACTCTCCTTGACCTCACCAGGCTCTGGCCCACCTCCTCACTGAAACAGCGCTTCCTAAGCTTACTCATGACTCCACATTGCTAAACTTAGCAGACATTTTTCATTCCTCATCTTTCCTGACCTCTCTCTCTCAGCAGAGATAGATGCCCTTCTTGAAATTCGTTCTTCCCGTGGCCTCCATGAATGACACCGTGCTCTCTGCATCTCTCCCTGCATCTCGGGTGGCTCCTTCTGGCCCCTTTGCATGTCCGTTCTCCTCCACAGAACCACTAAACACTGGTGTCCTCAATGCTGGGCCCAGGCCCTCTTCTCCGCTCCCCTGATTTCCCTCTTTGGGCATCTCAGCCACACTGCAGCTTAATTTCCACCTACGCACTAACGATGCCCAAGTCCCCTCTTCAGCCCAGACGTCCCCGCTGAGCTCCAGACCTGTGCAGCCACCCCCCACCCCCGACTCAAATCTTCACCGGCTGGTTCCAAAGGCTTCTCATACTCAAAACATCTAATAGCATGTGTGTGATCCCCCCAACCTGTATACATTCCACTCCATCACACCCAACTTCAAGCCCTCTCCCCATGGTCCCCTGCCCAGGGAATGGCCCCACCTGCTACCCTGTCAGGCAAGCTGCAAACCTGGGAATCACACTTGACTTCTTCTTCCCTCTTTCCTTCCATTTCCAAATCAGTAGCAGATCCTGGTGATTTTTACTCCTAAAGGTGACCCAAGGTAGCCAACTTGTCTTTGCCCTTAACTCTCACTGGATCATAGCAACAGCCTCCTCACCGGCCGGCTTGTTCCTTCTTTTTTTTTTTTTTTTTTGGCCGCGCTGCGCAGCGTGTGAGACCTTCATTCCCCAACCAGGGATCAAACTCGCATCCCCTACACTGGAAGCCCGGAGTCTTAACCACTGGATCACCAGGGAAGCCCCAGCTCTTTCAAATACAAATTTGATCACATCACCATCACCGAACCATACCACCCTCTCTGCCACATTTAAACTCTTTCAGAAGCTTCTTATTTCTCTTAGAATAGAGGTGAGTATCTCTAAGATGACCTACAAAGTTCTGAGGGAGGGCGTCCTGCCTAACCCTGGGGCCTCATCTTGCACTGTGGGCTCTACACTCTGTGCTGTAGATGTAATGGCCTTCTTTCACCAAGACTTTGCCCTGGCTGGTCTCTCTCATGGTGTAGCCATGGGAACAAGCCCCTGAAGTGGAAAAGAGTGTGTTGTTGGTATAAAGGAGACCAAGATTCTGAGAGTCTGTGGTACAGAATAGGTCAACCGTATGGCTGATGAAGTTGACAAGTGATGACATGGAGAAGAAGATGCAGAGTTACCTGCCAAAGCCCTCAGTGAATGTGCAGAAGAAACCCCAAAGTGTAGATGACAGGTACAACTGTAGAGCTTGAGATATCCCAATGGCATGAGCCTTAGAGCTCTGGGACTTTTTGACTCATGAAGAAAGGCAAGGAAGCATCCTGAGGAACTAGGAGGATGCCGATCCTGACCTGTCTTTCCTCCAGTACCCATGACACCAGGACCCCAAGAGAATGAGCAACCCTTGCTCACGAGACACACCAGGGAAACATAGTTTCTAAACTGCCCCACTCTGGGGACTTCCCTGGTGGTCCAGTGGTTAAGACACCACCTTCCAATTCAGGGGACCTGGGCTTGATCCCTGGTTGGGGAACTAAGATCCCACTTGCTTGCTGCAACTAAGAGTTCTCATACCACAGCTAAGACCCGGTGCAACCAAATAAATAATTATCTTTTTTTAAAAAGGCAGCCAAAAATAAATTTTAAACAAATAAATAAATACATAAAAAATAAACTGCCCCACTCTGCCCTGGGCCCCATCTCCCCTTTCTACACCCTCCCTCTTTCCTCTTTCCCCAACTTCTTTTTCATTCCTAGCTGCATGGTGGCTTCCTCCAATAAAATAGGGATAATAACATTGACCTAAAAGAAAAAAACGATTCTCATACAGATCCATAAGAGGATGTATTCAAGGAAGCTCCTTGTTGTGTTGTTTGCAGCAGCAGGGAGCTGGCAGCCATCTTGGTCTCCATCATTGGAGAAGCGGGTTTGCACAGTGTAGAGACTGCACACTGTGGAATGTGGCACAGCACTTAGAAGAAGCAGACTGGGGGGGACTTCCCTGGTGGCTCAGTGGTTGAGAATCCTCCTGCCAATGCAGGGGACATGGGTTCGAGCCCTGGTCTGGGAAGATCCCACATGTCACACAGCAACTAAGCCCATGCGCCACAACTATGGAGCCTGCGCTCTAGAGCCCGCGAGCCACAACTACTGAGCCGTGAGCCACAACTACCGAAGCCCACTCACCTATAGCCTGTGCTCCACAACAAGAGAAGTCACCGCAATGAGAAGCCTGCACACCACCCCGCTCGCCATAACTAGAGAAAGCCCTGCACAGCAACAAAGACCCAGCGCAGCCAAAGGTAAATAAATAAAATAAAAATCTAAAAAAAAAAAAATACAAACACACACACAAATACAAATAAAAGGACATACATCAAACATATTAGACTGGTTGCCATTAGGAAAATTGGAAAATGGACATAGAGAATAAGATAAAAACCTTATAAAGATAAGTGAACAAGAAAGGGACATTGCACTGACCAACAGTGAGGTGTCATTAACCCTCTGTCTCTGAGGTCAAATAAAGTGCTTACACACAGATGTGAGGATTAAATGAGATGTGTGGGTACTATTCTTGGCACATCATAGGTCCCTAATAAATGTTCATTTTCCTCTGTTCCTTCTGACTCTCACCATCTTCCTGCCCTGCTAAGGAATAACAGTGATCTGATAAGTTAATTCACTTTAAGGTACTAGGCACAGGTAACAGCTTTATCCTCCTGCCTCCTCAGCAGACGCTTTCCAGAGAGGGCAATACTTACGAAATGAATCCCTAATCAGCGAACTCCCTGCATTGCAGCAGAAATCTTCATTTCCTTAGGGCCAACATTGCAAGGGTGGATCCGCCCACCAGCCCACAACTTTTCAGGTGGCAGTCTGGGTTTGTTTCCATCTCCTTTCTTCTAAATCGAACATATCAACACTATAAAGCCCACCACCTGCTAGCTCATTCCAGGAATAGGAGAACTCCAGTTGCAGCCTGGGTTTAGGCGAGCATTAAGGTGAAATATTCATGTGCTGAGCTTTGCCCTTCCATCTAGCTGGAAGATTTCCAATTCACGCCCCACCCAACTACTGCCAGAAGCCAACATCTACCATTTCCTCCTCTGCCTCTGTGACCATGACTACCATGTTCCTTCCAAGCAACATGTGAACTTTTAATTCAAAATCACGTTTCGGGTGACTGGCTCACTGGGAATCACTCAGAAGTTGTTAGTGACTCACCCTGTAAGTTGGAGGCCGAGCAATTGCCTTGGAGTCAGTGGCGCCTGACAGCTGCTCGGCAACTGAAGGAGAAAAGAAGCAGAATTCTACGTGGGTTTATGATACATAGACACTCCTGGTCCATCTTACGAGAGCTGTTGGAGTGAAAAGCGATCAATTAGCCGTGTTCTTGGCTGCAGCTTGACCCCAACAGGTCAAAGTTAAGGTCAGCTGTCAGCAGAGGGAAGGACATTCACCCTCTGAATAAAGCCCAGCCCAGGTACACCTCTTTACCTAGCATATTCCAAGTATCGGTCACCATGCTGGAAGACCCTGAGAAAAGTCACTCTAAGACCTTTGCTTTTGAAATTTTAATAACCTGGAGAGGGATATAGAAAACGATATAGAACAAATTGAGACAGTACAACTAAGTAACCGTATAACTAGCTGGCATTCATCTCTGTCTGGAATCACTTTTCCCACCTTAATTGGTAGACCTGAATTCTACACATGCCCAAATGCCACTACCTACACAGAATCCTTCTCTGGCGACTTACCTTGGCACTCCATTTTCTGCCTGGCCCCTCTGAGGTAGCAGGCTGGGGTAGCAGCAGGACGCACAGACCCTGCTGCCCTCTGGAGCCCAGCCCTACTCTTAGCTGCTCACTCATGTGTTGAGGAAGAGAAGAGAGTAGTCAAGGTGGATTCTGATGGCATCTCTATGTTTGGGTGGGAACTGGTGAAGTCCCCTCTCCAGCTCCTTGCTCCTTGAATCCAGTGTTATTTTGAGCAGATGCCCCTGTGCACATCACCAGGAGTACTGACAGTAACAAGTAACTGACAAAACCATCCAGAATCACAGGCAAGAGCTTTGACTTACAGGGCCAGACGCAGATTCCATTCAGAGTCATTAATCTCCCCCGCCGGCAGGTTAGGCTTAGACTCTGCTGCGTCTGGACCGCTCAGCCACATTTGTATTGCTGGGAACAATGTCGCAATTGCACAGCTCAGAGGTCTAATATCTGTCACAAACTGTTCCTGGACTCATTCTTCTCTCCCCTCCTTCCAAGCCTTCCGAGCAAGCAAATGAGGGCTTTCAGCCGTAAGTGACTGAGTTACCTAACCAAACTGACCAGAAAAGGGTGGAAGCAAACAAAATAAAAGCTAAAATTTGAATGTAGCCAAAGGAATCATACAGCAGGGAATGGCTTTTCGATCTGAGAAAGCCAAAGGTAGACGTTAAGAAAATTAACTTAGGCATTATTCATGCATCAGGGGCTCCATGTTAGCCAAAAGAGCTTAGAATCTTGGTTGGGTCATTGTCTTTAGAGACAGTGAACGTGAGAGGATTCGGGACAACCTAGCATGGATGCTTGACGCAGACCATGAATCTGGCTCTCTCCATGCTCAGCCATCTTGTCTCTGAACGCTGTGATAAAGTACAACCCAAAAACAACAATTTCACTTTAAAAGTCCATTACTTAGGATAATGGACTAGTACTCTACCAGTTAGAGTATTTGGTGCAAGCAAGCAAAACCACCTCTCTTAAACAGAATGGAAATCTGTTGGAAAGATACAGGATGGCTTGCAGGATGGAATGTAACGCTGATCCATTGGCCCTGGAAAGGTCAAAATCAGACCCTCTCTAAGGGTCTGGCGAGGGCTTCCCTGGTGGCGCAGTGGTTGAGAGTCCGCCTGCCGATGCAGGGGACACGGGTTCGTGCCCCGGTCCGGGAAGATCCCACTTGCCGCGGAGCAGCTGGGCCCGTAAGGCATGGCCGCTGAGCCTGCGCGTCCGGAGCCTGTGCTCCGCAACGGGAGAGGCCACAACAGTGAGAGGCCCGCGTACCGCAAAAAAAAAAAAAAAAAAAAAAAAAAAAAGTAAGGGTCTGGGGAGCTGAGGGTGATTGACAGCTCATGGAGGCCCTACTGCTGAGATAAATATGGAACCCAGACATTCTCCCTGTGTCATTCCTACTCAGGATTCAGGGCTCCCAACAAGAGTCTGACTGCCCAGCCCTTGTCCAGGATTGGTTCAGGCACTTTGACTGACAGCCCTAAAAAGCCAGCACACACTGGGGAAAAGGGAAGTCCCACAAGGAAATCTGGGCACCATTACCACAAGAAAGGAAAAGGAAGTCAGGCAGGCAAACACATGTCACTTAACCGCCTCTTACCAAATCCCATGCAGTGGAGAATAATGAGGTCCCAGCGTGTGTTTTTACATAATTTCATGTACTAATATAAAAGACTCTCCTCTCTAAATGGCTGTGTTTCTGAGAGAAAGACACTTAACCTCCTTGAGAAGCAGTTTCCTCAACTACAAATGAGAAAGTTGAGCCAAAGACTTTTCAAACTAGAAGGACCTCGGGCAAGAACAAACAAAGGACTCTAGGGTCAGTCTCATTGGCTGAGTGGTGGCTGAGGACACAAGGATGGTGACAAAAGGTGGCTTAAGACCATCCTCTGTCCAGCAATACTATTCTTGTGTGAAGAAAATAGGTCAGAACAACATCATTGCCCAGATTGTGGTGAAAATTCAGGAGAATGGACAGCACCGGGGATGTGAGGGCCCACATCATGGAGAATATAGTAGGAAAGAGGAGAGCAGAGAAAGAGAACTTGGAGGCAGGACTTTTTGTAAAATGAAGCTATGCAGTGGCCATAATCCTTTCCTCAAGCTGACCATGGAATTTCTCCACCTCTAATGTGGATATTAGGGATGTCTCCCAAATAGACAGTCGGCTGACTGCTGGCAACAGCACAAACTGGTTGGGGAGTGGGTCACCTTACTCATACACACCCCAAGTCTCCATCAGCCCACTCCCACCACCATTTTTCTTTGATATGGGCAACTGAGGCTTTCTCAGTCATAGCAAGACCTATACGAATACAGCTTCAGTACAAAACCCTTTCAATCTGATTGCTGCCCCAAAGCCCCCACCTCAGATAGAAATTTTGAAGTCACCATTGGATGACTCCCTAAGAAGTTCTGACAAACTTGGACACTTCTGGCTACACGACCATGCAATTTAGATCCCGGAAGATGATGCTACGGAAATCCAGACACACACCATTGAAATGTGTCCAGCAGTTATTGTAGAATTTGGTTAACCAGATCCTTGGATCAGTTATCGTATGTCCCAGTGGCTGCTGACCCCAGAGTGCCACAGGTCAGTAGCCAAGACCAGCAAGGCCTGGCTTCTCAGAACCTCGGGTTTTGTGGCATTGGCAGGACGGTCTCATGTGATGCTTTGTCTTTTAGGAATGCTCCCTCCCCCTCAGCAGCTGACCAGACAGAGGTTGGAGGTGAGTTTGAGCTACCAAGTGTAACAATTCTTACCTATTATCTCCCTTTCCTGTGGTTTATCAAGAAAGGCACATTTATTTCAATTGTGTGATCACTAGGGCAACATGGAGGCAAAGGCAGGAAAATCTGCATGGAGATATTTCTCTCCTCGGCTGATCTCCTGAGAGACAAACACCAGCTGTCACCTGGAGCATCTTCTCAGTGCCCATCATGGTACCTCTAAGATCTAAGGAACAGGGGAGACCTTCAAGATGGCAGAGGAGTAAGACATGGAGATCACCTTCCTCCCCACAAATACATCTACATGTGGAACAACTCCTACAGAACACCTATTGAACGCTGGCAGAAGACCTCAGACCTCCCAAAAGGCAAGAGAGTCCCCACATACCTGGGTAGGGCAAAAGAAAAAAAGAATAAACAGAGACAAAAGAATAAGGATGGGACCTGCACCAGTGGGAAGGAGCTGTGAAGGAGGAAAGGTTTCCACACACTAGGAAGCCCCTTCACTGGGGCGGGTTGGGGGAAGCTTCAGAGCCACGGAGAAGAGCTCAGCAACAGGCGTGCACAGGGCAAAGCAGAGAGATTCCCACACTGAGGATCGGTGCCGACCAGCACTCACCAGCCCAAGAAGCTTGTCTGTTCACCCGCCAGGGCGGGCGGGGCTGGGAGCTGAGGCTCAGGCTTTGGAGGTCGGATCTCAGGGAGAGGACTGGGGTTGGCGGTGTGAACACAGCCTGAAGGGGGCTAGTGCGCCACGGCTAGCCGCAAGGGAGTCCGGGAAAAAGTCTGCAGCTGCCGAAGAGGTAAGAGACCATTGTTTCAGGGGGATGCGCGAGGAGAGGGGATTCAGAGCACGGCCTAAACGAGCTCCAGAGACTGGCACGAGCCGCGGCTTTCAGCGCAGACCCCAGAGACGGGCATGAGATGCTAAGGCTGCTGCTGCCACCACCAAGAAGCCTGTGTGCAAGCACAGGTCACTATCCACACCTCCCTGCCTGGGAGCCTGTGCAACTCACCACTGCCAGGGTCCCGGGATCCAGGGACAACTTCCCCGGCAGAACGCACGGTGTGCCTCAGGCTGGTGCAACATCCTGCCGGCCTCTGCCGCCACAGGCTCGCCCCGCATTCGTACCCCTCCCTCCCCCCGGCCTGAGTGAGCCAGAGCCCCCGAATCAGCTGCTCCTTTAACCCTGTCCTGTCCGAGCAAAGAACAGACGCCCTCAGGCGACCTACACGCAGAGGCGGGGCCAAATCCAAAGCTGAACAGAAAGGGAAATTTCTCCCAGCAGCCTAAGGAACAGCGGATTAAAACTCCAGGATTGGGCTTCCCTGGTGGCGCAGTGGTTGAGAATCTGCCTGCCGATGCATGGGACACGGGTTTGTGCCCCGGTCCGGGAAGATCCCACGTGCCGTGGAGCGGCTGGGCCCGTGAGCCATGGCCTCTGAGCCTGCACGTCCAGAGCCTATGCTCCGCAATGGGAGAGGCCTCAGCAGTGAGCGGCCCGCGTACGGCAAAAAAAAAGAAAAAAGAAAAAAACTCCACGACCAACTTGATGTATCTGCATCTGTGGAATACCTGAATAGACAACGAATCATCCCAAAATTGAGGCGGTGGACTTTGGGAGCAAATGTAGACTTGGGGTTTGCTGTATGCGACTGACTGGTTTCCAGTTTTATGTTTATCTTAGTTTAACACTTAGAGATTATTATCATTGGTAGATTAGTTTATTGATTTGGTTGCTCTCTTCCTTTTTTTTTTTTTGTAGATAGACATTTTGTTTTCTTTTTCTCTTTTTGTGAGGGTGTATGTATATGCTTCTCTGTGTGATTTTGTCTGTATAGCTTTGCTTTTACCATTTGTCCTAAGGTTCTGTCTGTCCTTTTTTTTTTTTTTTAGTATAGTTTTTAGCACTTGTTATCATTGGTGGATTTGTTTTTTGGTTTTGTTGCTCTCTTCTTTCCTTATTTTCTCTTTTTTAATTACTTTTTAATTTTTTAATTTTTTATTTTAATAACTTTCTTTTTATGTTTTTTTTTCTTTCTTTCTTCCTTTTCTTCTGAGACGTGTGGCTGACAGGGCCTTGGTGCTCCAGCCGGGTGTCAGGCCTGTGCCTCTGAGGTCAGAGAGCCGAGTTCAGTACATTGGTCCACAAGAGACCTCCCAGCTGCACATAGTATCAAATGCCAAAAGCTCTCCCAGAGATCTCCATCTCAACGTTAAGACCCAGCTCCACTCAACGACCAGCAAGCTACAGTGCTGGACATACTATGCCAAACAATGAGCAAGACAGGACCACAACCCCACTCATTAGCAGAGAGGCTGCTTAAAATCATAATAAGGTAACAGACACCCCAAAACACACCACCGGACATGGTCCTGCCCACCAGGAAAACAAGATCCAGCCTCATCCACCAGAACACAGGCACTAGTCCCCTCCACCAGGAAGCCTACACAACCCACTGAACCAACCTTAGCCACTGGGGTCAGACACTAAATACAACGGGAACTACGAACCTGCAGCCTGCAAATAGGAGACCCCAAACACAGTAAGATAAGCAAAATGAGAAGACAGAGAAACACACAGCAGATGAAGGAGCAAGGTAAAAACCCAGCAGACCAAACAAATGAAGAGGAAATAGGCAGTCTACCTGAAAAAGAATTCAGAGTAATGATAATAAAGATGATCCAAAATCTTGGAACTAGAATGGAGAAAATAAAAGAAACGTTTAACAAGGACCTAGAAGAACTAAAGAGCAAAAAAACAATGATGAACAACACAATAAATGAAATTTGAAATCCTCTAGAAGGAATCAATAATAACTGAAGCAGAAGAATGGATAAGTGACCTGGAAGATAAAATAGTGGAAATAACTACTAAAGAGCAGAATAAAGAAAAAAGAATGAAAAGAATTGAGGACAGTCTTAGAGACCTCTGGGAAAACATTCAACACAACAACAGTCAAATTATAGGGGTCCCAGAAGAAGAAGAGAAAAAGAAGGACTGAGAAAATATTTGAAGAGATTATAGTTGAAAACTTCCCTAATAGGGGAAAGGAAATTTTAAATCAAGTCTAGGAAGCACAGAGAGTCCCATACAGGATAAATCCAAGGAGAAACCTGACAAGACACATGTTAACCAAACTATCAAAAATTAAATACAAAGAAAAAATATTAAAAGCCTCAAGGGAAAAACAACAAATAACATACAAGGGAATCCCCATATGGTTAACAGCTGATCTTTCAGCAGAAACTCTGCAAGCCAGAAGAGAGTGGCAAGACATATTTAAAGTGATGAAAGGGAAAAACCTACAACCAAGATTACTCTAACCAGCAAGGATCTCATTCAGATTTGATGGAGAAATTAAAACCTTTAGAGACAAGCAAAAGCTAAGAGAATTCAGCACCACCAAGCCAGCTTAACAACAAATACTAAAGGAACTTCTCTAGGCAAGAAACACAAGAGAAAGAAAGACCTACAATAACAAACACAAAACAATTAAGAAAATGGTAATGGGAACATACATATCGATAATTACCTTAAATGTAAATGGATTAAATGCTCCCACCAAAAGACATAGACTGGCTGAATGGATACAAAAACAAGACCCATATATATGCTGTCTACAAGAGACCCACTTCAGACCCAGGGACACATACACACTGAAAGTGAGGGAATGGAAAAAGATATTCCATGCAAATGGAAATCAAAAGAAAGCTGGAGTAGCAATTATCATATCAGACAAGATAGACTTTAAAATAAAGACTATTACAAGAGACAAAGAAGGACACTACATAATGATCAAGGGATCGATCCAAGAAGGAGATATAACAATTGTAAATATTTATGCACCCAACATAGGAGCACCCCAAATCATAAGGCAAATGCTAACAGCCATAAAAGGGGAAATCAACAGTAAGATAATCATAGTAGGGGACTTTAACACCCCACTTTCACCAATGGACAGATCATCCAAAATGAAAATAAATAAGGAAACACAAGCTTTAAATGATACATTAAACAAGATGGACTTAATTGATATTTATAGGACATTCTATCCAAAAACAAAAGAATACACTTTCTTCTCAAGTGCTCATGGAATATTCTTCAGGATAGATCATTTCTTGGGTCACAAATCAAGGCCTGGTAAATTTAAGAAAATTGAAATCATATCAAGTATGTTTTCCGACTACAATGATATGAGACTAGATATCAATTACACGAAAAAATCTGTAAAAAATACACACACATGGAGGCTAAACAATACACTACTTAATAACCAAGAGATCACTGAAGAAATCAAAGAGGAAATAAAAATATACCTAGAAACAAATGACAATGAAAACACGATGACCCAAAACCTATGGGATGAAGCAAAAACAGTTCTAAAAGGGAAGTTTATAGCAATACAATCCTACCTCAAGAAACAAGAAACATCTTAAATAAATAACCTAACCTTAAACCTAAAGCAATTACAGAAAGAGGAACAAAAAAAAGAAAACCAAATTTAGCAGAAGGAAAGAAATCATAAAGATCAGATCAGAAATAAATGAAAAAGAAATGAAGGAAACGATAGCAAAGATCAATAAAACTAAAAGCTGCTTCTTTCAGAAGATAAACAAAATTGATAAACCATTAGCCAGACTCATCAAGAAATAAAAAGGGAGAAGATTCAAATCAATAGAATTAGAAATGGAAAAGGAGAAGTAACAACTGACACTGCAGAAATACAAATGATCATGAGAGATTACTACAAGCAACTATATGCCAATATAATGGGCAACCTGGAAGAAATGGACAAATTCTTAGAAAATCACAACCTTCTGACACTGAACCAGGAAGAAATAGAAAATATAAACAGACCAATCACAAACACTGAAATTGAGGCTGTGATTAAAATTCTTCCAACAAACAAAAGCCCAGGACCAGATGGCTTCACAGGCGAATTCTATCAAACGTTTAGAGAAGAGCTAACACCTATCCTTCTCAAACTCTTCCAAAATATAGCAGAGGGAGGAACACTCCCAAACTCATTCTATGAGGCCACCATCACCCTGATACCAGAACCAGACAAAGATGTCACAAAGAAAGAAAACTACAGGCCAATATCACTGATGAGCATAGATGCAAAAATCCTCAACAAAATACTAGCAAACAGAATCCAACAGCACATTAAAAGGATCATACACCATGATCAAATGGAGTTTATCCCAGGAATGCAAGAATTCTTCAGTATATGCAAATCAATCAATGTGATAAACCATATTAACAAATTGAAGGAGAAAAACCATATCATCATCTCAATAGATGCATAAAAAGCTTTTGACAAAATTCAACACCCATTTATGATTAAAAAAAAGCCTCCAGAAAGTAGGCATAGAGGGAACTTACCTCAACATAACAAAGGCCATATATGACAAACCCACAGCAAACATCGTTCTCAATGGTGAAAAACTGAAACCATTTCCTCTAAGATCAGGAACAAGACAAGGTTGTCCACTCTCACCACTCTTATTCAACATAGTTTTGGAAGTTTAGCTACAGCAGTCAGAGAAGAAAAAGAAATAAAAGGAATCCAAATTGGAAAAGAAGAAGTAAATCTGTCACTGTTTGCAGATGACATGATGCTATACATAGAGAATCCTAAAGATGCTACCAGAAAACTACTAGAGCTAATCAATGAATTTGGTAAAATAGCAGGATACAAAATCAATGAACAGAAATCTCTTGCATTCCTATATACTAATGATGACAAATCTGAAAGAGAATTTAAGAAAACACTCCCATTTACCATTGCAACAAAAAGAATAAAATACCAAGGAATAAACCTACCTAAGGAGACAAAAGACCTGTATGCAGAAAATTATGACACTGATGTAAGAAAAAAAAATGATACAAACAGTTGGAGAGATATACCATGTTCTTGGATTGAAAGAATCAACATTGTGAAAATGACTATACTGCCCAAAGCAATGTACGGATTCAATGCAATCCTTATCCAACTACCTATGGCATTTTTCACAGAAGTAGAACAAAAAATTTCACAATTTGTATGGAAACACAAAAGGCCCCGAATAGCCATTCTTGAGAAAGAAAAATGGAGCTGGAGGAATCAGGCTCCCAGACTTCAGACTATACCACAAAGCTACAGTAATCAAGACAGTATGGTACTGGCACAAAAACAGAAACATAGATCTATGGAACAGGATAGAAAGCCCGGAAATAAACCCATGCACATATGGTCACCTTATCTTTGATAAAGGAGGCAAGAATATATAATGGAGAAAAGACAGCCTCTTCAATAAGTGGTGCTGGGAAAACTGGACAGCTACATGTAAAAGAATAAAATTAGAATGCTCCCTAATACCATACACAAAAATAAACTCAAAATGGATTAAAGACCTAAATGTAAGGCCAGACACTATAAAATTCTTAGAGGAAAACATAGGCAGAGCACTCTATGACTTAAATCACAGCAAGATCCTTTTTGATCCACCTCCTATAGAAATGGAAATAAAAATAAACAAATGGGACCTAATGAAACTTAAAAGCTTTTGCACAGCAAAGGAAACCATAAACAAGGTACAAAGGATTAATCTCCAAAATTTACCAGCAGCTCATGCAGCTCAATATCAAAAAAATAAATAACCCAATCCAAAAATAGGCAGAAGACCTAAATAGACATTTCTCCAAAGAAGATATACAGATTGCCAACAAACACATGAAAGGATGCTCAACATCACCAATCATTACAGAAATGCAAATCAAAACTACAACAAGGTATCAGCTCACTCCGGTCAGAATGGCCATCATCAAAAAATCTACAAACAATAAATGCTGGAGAGGGTGTGGAGAAAATGGAACCCTCTTGCATTGTTGGTGGGATCGTAAATTGATACATTCACTATGGAGAACAGTATGGAGGTTCCTTTAAAAACTAAAAAGAGAACTACCATACGACCCAGCAATCCCACTACCGGGCACGTACCCTGAGAAAACCATAATTCAAAAAGAGTCATGTACCACAATGTTCATTGCAGCTCTATTTACAATAGCCAGGACATGGAAGCAACCTAAGTGTCCATCGACAGATGAATGAATAAAGAAGATGTTGCTAATATTTACAATGGAATATTACTCAGCCATAAAAAGAAATGAAATTGAGTTATTGGTAGTGAGGTGGATGGACCTAGAGTCTGTCATACAGAGTGAAGTAAGTCAGAGAAAAACAAATACCATATGCTAACACATATATATGGAATGTAAAAAAAAAAAAACGGTTTTGACGAACCTAGGGTCAGGACAGGAATAAAGATGTAGACGTAGAGAATGGACTTGAGGACATGGGGAGGGGGAAGGGTAAGCTGGGATGAAGTGAGAGAGTAGCATTGACATATATACACTACCAAATGTAAAACAGTTAGCTAGTGGGAAGCAGCTGCATAGCACAGGTGCTGTGTTACCATCTAGAGGGGTGGGATAGGGAAGGTGGAAGGGAGGCGCAAGAGGGAGGGGATATGGGGATATATGTATATGTATAACTGATTCACTTTGTTATACAGCAGAAACTAACACAACATTGTAAAGCAATTATATTCCAATAAAGATGTTAAAAAATTAAAATAAAATAAAATAAAATGCAGGTTCTGCCTGCTCTGTTCTACTCATGGGTCTATTAGAGGCATCTACTGAGATAAAAGGTGTGAGAGCACTTGGAACATATTGAAGTGCCATTCAACTTTAAGGAGGTGGTGTCAGCCGTCGACAAAAAAGAAACCACAGAATAATCTGCTGGTTTCCACATGCTATTCCTCTTCAACTCAGCTCAGCTGTTTATAGATCAGGGAGAGGTGGTCTAGAGATTGAAACCAAGAAGAGGAAGGAAATGAGGGAAGCCAACAAAAAGACAGGATGTAGCACATGCTGAAATAAGCATCACGTTATTGGCCAGTGATTTACACACAGCACTAGCGACCAGGAACCAGTGGTTCAGTGTCTTACACTCCAAGAGCATCACAAAATTCATATATATGCTGTATATATTATATATAATATTGTATATGCTATATATACAATATAAATACTATATATACTATTGTATAGTATACATATATGTATTATATGTAATACTATATGTATAGTTTTTATATATACCTACACACATATATAATACTATACATAATAGTGTACAAACACTATATATAATATACTAGTATATACTATATATTATACAGTATAATATTATATATATGCCAGTATATAGTATATATATGTGTATATAATATACATATACCCTGAGAACAGGTGCCTCCTTACTTTGGGCCTTCAGTGCCTCCCTCACCTCACCCTAGTCCTGGTCCTGGCCAGCTCACTCCTGTCTCCTGTTTCCCACTAGTCAATGTTCACCCCACGGGGTGACCCTCCCCTGAACTTGCAGTTGCTAGACCTCATAGCTCCAGTGGTGTTGCTGTTTATTCAAGGCCAGAAATTCTGGAATATGGCTGGTTGGCCCAGTTGCATGGCAGAAGAAAAGGGGAGGGCCCAGCATTCTCAGGGCAGGTGACTGGTTGGCTGCAACGGTGGCTGTAATATAACCCAGGAGGTGCCTTCAGATAAAAAGGAGGCAACTGAAAGAATCTAGGATGATACAGATAATGGGAATTCCCTGGCGATCCAGTGGTTAGGACTCCGAGCTTCCACTGCAGGGAGCACGGGTTCAATCCCTGGTCAGGGAACTAAGATCCTACAAGCCACATGGCGCAGCTAAATAAATAAATAAGATGGTACAAATAGACATAGGATACATGGACATAGTCAAAGAATAGCTATATCAAGAACCATTAAGTTAGTTATCAGAAATGACAGAGGGGAGGGAATTCCCTGGTGGTCCAGTGGTTAGGACTCTGTGCTTCTACTGTTGAGATCCCGAGTTCAATCCTTGGTCGGGGAATTAAGATCCCACAAGCCATGCAGTGTGGCCAGGAAAGAAAGAAGAAAGAAAGAAAAGAAATGAGAGAGGGGACATTACTACAGATCCTGCAGTCAGCAAAAAGATAATAAGGAAATGTTAGAACAGTGTTATGGCAATAAATACAACTTAGGTGAAATGGACAAATTCCTTGAAAACAATGACTAAGTTGACATGGCCCAAGGCTGTAGAACAAGTCTGAAACTTCAATTGCAAACGGAAGGAAAACGCCATCATTTACACATCTACACACTGACACTTCCCCACTTTCTCAAAACCATTCAAATCAGAACATTCAAAAATTTAGCAAGCCTCGTAATTTGAAATCAAATAGCAAAATTCTTTAAGACAAGGTCTTAGCAGAGAGACTCAAAGGGAAGCTTACCTTCCAGGCTTAAGATGAATACCAAAAGAGGGTTGATAAAACCAGTCAAGGGAGTTGAGTGGGTAAGACAAATCTGGAGAAGAATCTAAAGAATACTAGAACCATACCCCAACTGCTCCAGAAAGTTTAATCCGGAAAAATACTGTGATGCCAGCTGGTTGCCAGGTCTTTTGCATCAGAGATGGCAAACTGGGATGCCAAAGGGGTCACAGACCAGCTGGGGCATCAAGGAGCGTGGTGGTAAGATGCTGACATGCTCCTTGCGACTCCAAGGCTCCACCTGGTTTTGCAACTACAAGGGTAGTCAGGGACTCCAGATTTTCCAGATTGTTATTTGAAATCCCCCAATGTTTAAATGTTGGTTCAAACTGGAAAGAAAATAAAAATACTGTGTGGGCCAAACAAACACATCAGCAGACCAGACACAGCTGCACCCTACCAGTATGTGGTTTTTACTTCATGTTCTGCTTTTAGGAGGTGGAGTGTGGAGAGAGGGGACTGGGGGTGGGTGCTTCCTTGTTTGTTCGTTTGTTTGGACTTTTTCTTATTTTAAAAAGCTAAGAACTCACGCTTTGGAAATTTTTTTCTTTCTTTGTCATGGCCCTTGGGGCTTAGGGACTTCAGAGCGAAGGGAGACAGCCACTGTCACACACCTAACTCCTTCTCCCTCCTGCCTCCAGGATCCAGCAGATAAGGAGCTAAATCCTAAGATTTGAAGAGGCTAGGTTTCTTCTCTCCCCTTCAGGCTGCCACCAACTCACAGTCCTGTCTTCACGTTTGAAACACAGTGGTGGTTTTGCTTACTGCGGTTTCCATGTGGTCGAGCAACGTGGCGGGGCGGGACGGGGGGTGGTGTGTGGAGAACAAACACTGAGGTTTCATTTTACTCTGGTAAGTTGTTATCCTGTGTCAGGAAACAAAATGAAAAGTAAATATTCCTGAGATTCCTGAAAAGGAAGCAGACTAATTTGGGCCTCCAATCCCAGGAACTGATGTGCAGAGCTCCCGTCATCTTCTGAGTCTGCCTGTCATGACCACCTGTTCAAGCTCCAGTGAGCCAACCCAAGGTATAGCCGGCTCCTACTGCAGGAGATGCTTCACACGGGCACAGCCGGCTCCGTGGAGAATGCCTGGCACTAATGAGCCATCTCCCACCAGCACCCGGTCTCCCGGCAGGAAGAAAACTTTCCGGCATCATCATGAAGCACAATGGTTGTAAGGCAAAAATGAGATGAAAGGGCTCAGGAAGACAGGGCGGGAGTCCCAGCATCCCCCGACCTGTCAGAGAGGAGGCTGAATACTCAGAAACTCAAGGGGCTATAAGAGCACTGTGGGGAGCCCATCAGAATGCAAGGGGATGCTGAGAAAATGTCCTCAAAGCTGCTCTCCCAATGCACTTTGATGGGCCCAGCCAAGCCCCCCATGGATCCAGCCCTACGCCCCACAGAGCAGCCCTGAGCAGTTCAGGCCCCAGTTGTCCCTGTCCTTTGTGTGTCTCCATCAAGGCCACTCGAGCCACAATTTTCAACAATAATAATCAGTAAGCTTGCAGCAAAAGCGTCTCTTTTCACACCAGCTCAAACAGCAAACAGAGGGTTTCCAAGGCGTCCTGCTGCTCCTCGTCTACCTGGGCTGACTTCAACTCTCCCAGATCCGTGGAGGAGAGGCTGAACCCACCTCGGACTTTAACAGTTTCCACCCAAGCTGTACCTGGAGGAAATAGGGAGGGCGTGGCTTCACGGGACAGGCTGGCAGGGAGCCAAGAGGGTTCTTCAGGGGAATTCAGGACCATGCAAAGGCTTGAGGTGTTGAGAAAGAGCTCCCCACACATAACCCCTTCCCAGTCACCTGGAGACCAGCTGTCCCCTAAAGTAAGGCAGGCTTTGTTCCCGGGATGTCTTCTCTGGAAAAATGAGAGCATACTCAGAGAATGAGCCACCTTAATGTTCCAGGAAAGAAAGAATTGCAGGGGGAAACAAGGAGAGAAGTATTCCTACTTTCCTAAAGGTCTTCCCAAATCCTGAAAGAAGTTTTGCCAGAATCGTAAAGTTCAGTATTTATAATGGGAAAAGTATCAAAGTCAAGGCACATAATAGTACCTCAACTTAGAGTGCAGGTACTGTTTTAAGTATTAGACATATGAACTCTTTGTATCCTTACAGCAATCCTATGTGGTAGGTACTTACACAGCTCTCAATCCGCTAATGAGGAAACTAGAGCACAGAGAGGTTAGGTAACTTGCCGCAGTCACACAGCTAACAAGCAGCAGAGCTGGGATTTGAACCTAGATTGTCTGAGCCTCTATGCACGGCTGCCTCCTGTAAACGAGATGATAACAAAAACATAAAGAGTGTGTTCTCAACAAAACTGTAATTTGAAAAGATGCATGCACCCCTATGTTCATAACAGCAGTATTTATAATAGCCAAGACATGGAAACAACCTAAATGTCCATCGACAGATGAATGGATGAAGAAGATGTGGTCCACATACACACTGGAACATTACTCAGCCTTAAAAAAGAATGAAATAATGCCATTTGCAGCAACATGGTTGGAGCTAGAGATGATCATACTAAGCAAAGTAAGTCAGAAAGTGAAAGACAAATACCATATGATATCACTTACACGTGGAATCTAAAATATGACACAAATGAGCATATCTATGAAACAGAAACAGACTCACAGACATAGAGAACAGACTTGTGGTTGCCAGTGTGGAGGGGGGTGGGGGAGGGAAGGATTGGGAATTTGGGATTAGCAGGTGCAAACTATTCCATATAGGATGGATAAACAACAAGGTCCTACTGTATAGCACAGGGAACTATATTCAATATCCTGGGATAAACCATAATAGAAAAGAATATGAAAAAGAATGTATATATGTGTATAACTGAGTCATTTTGCTATACAGCATAAATTAACACAACATTGTAAAGCAACTATACTTTAATAAAATTAAAAAAAAAGAATACTGATCAAAATTTGAATCTAAATTGAGGTCAAACTATAAAATAAAGAAAATCAATCTGGATTTAAATCCCTTGAAGATGGAAACAAAAGAGCACGTTCTGGGCTTCCCTGGTGGCGCAGTGGTTGAGAGTGCGCCTGCCGATGCAGGGGACACAGGTTCGTGCCCTGGTGCGGGAAGATCCCACATGCCGCAGAGCGGCTGGGCATGAGCCATGGCCGCTGAGCCTGCGCGTCCGGAGCCTGTGCTCTGCAATGGGAGAGGCCACAACAGTGAGAGGCCCGCGTACCGCAAAAAAAAAAAAAAAAAAAAAAAAAAAGAGCGTGTTCTAACTAACAAAGTGCTTTCACTGATTTATTCGTTCCCTCAAAATATTTTTGTTTAGCACCCACCAAATGCAGATCCCAGAGATAGAGTAGTGAGCAAGTGGTACCCAGGCCCTTCCCTCATGGTGTTTCTCCTGGAGTAGCAGAGGCAGACCAAGTCACCCACTCCTGAAATTAAACATAAAGTCAGTAAGTGCTGAAAAGATATAAGGGTCATCACTTTCTGAAACAAATATTTTCCTGATTTTACAGATAAGGAAACTGGGATTTCAGAGTGAAATGCAATATAATAAAAAGAACACCCTTTCTGATTATGTTTCATGTCAATAAAATTTACTTTTAAAAGCAAAAAAAAAGAACACCTTAAATTTAAAATTTTTTAATTTATTTATTTTTAGTAGATTCTCAATTTATCCATATGATTTGACATTCAAAAGGTACCAAAGAGTATACAGAGAAAGTCTCCCTTCCACCCCACCCCAGCCTCCCGGAGGCAATCAGGGATGGGAGACACACATAAGCAATCAAATACACACACGTTTTCTTTATTTACACAAATGATAGCACTGTTCTGCACCTTGGGGGTTTTCTCCAGCAAAAAAACACACCGTACACTTCCTCATTTTCTCCTGGCCTCACGGCATTTCATGGCCTGCTTTAGCCAGTCCCCTACGGATGGTCACTGAGGCGATTTCCAATCCTTCACTAGCACAAACAGTGCTGCAGGAGTCCACTAAATAAACAGACTACTTCACACACATGTGAGTGTACCTGCATGATAACCTCCCAGAAGTGGAATTCCTGGGTATATGACCATGTGCATTTGTAATTCTGATAGGTATTAATCATATTGTCCATCTCTGAGATGTCCACAACTTACACTCACCCAGCAGTGCATGGGAGTGCCTGATTCACCAAACCCCAGCCCAGTGAGAGCGTACTGCTTGAGAATCAAATGACCCGGGAGCCCACTCCTTCCCTGGTTAACTGTGGGCCTTGAGCCTCTCAATCTCTGATCCTCGAGGACCTCACAGGAAAAGTTGGCTTAGTAGTGACCCCTGCCCTGTGTTCCTGAGACGTGCAACCCACAGCCCCTTGGAGCCAAGGTGGGAAGTACTGGAGTTCCCCAGGAGAGCAGCTCACGAGAAATGTCCCCAAGGCCAAGGCTGAGAGCACCAGCTGCACCGGGCCAGGGGCCAGACAGGGCACCTCGAAGCCGACACCAGCAAAACGGCTCAGGCTCTGCAGCCAGACCGGCCACTGCACAGGCTGCGTGACCTTGGCAAGCTGCTTCCTCTCCACTTTCCTCCCCTGTAAAGAGTCAGGCAGGCGAGCATGAGAGGCACCGAGCACAGAGCAGAGGCTCCAACGCCAGTCATGGTCGCCGGGCAGACCCAGGGGCCTGAATACATTCCCGAACACACCAGCACTTCACCCCCATGACCACCTGTGGCTCCCTGCTCAGGGTGATGAGCCTGCTCTGCCCTTGAAGGGGGCACAGCCCTCAACCAATGAAGGATAGGAGCTGGGGATGGAGAATCAGGCTTCTCTGTCCCTGGGGCGAGGGGCACTGCAGTGTGCTTGGCACAATCTCCCGGAGGCCCTCAGGGGGACTGCACCCAGGTGCCCACAGCGATAATGGCTCATCAAGCTGTCCTCCTGGCTCACTTCCCTGTCTCACCTCTGACTCCCCACCAATGCATCCTGGGACACCCCTCAGATCAACCACTTGCACTAGGATCCTATCTCAAGGTCTGCTTCTGAGGGAGCCCAACCTAAGACCGTCGTTTTATCGCTGGGCAGAGGAGGGACGGACAGACGAGGGAGGGAGAAGTGGCCAGACACGGAGGGGTGTAGATGAGACAGCCACCACCCAGGCCAGAGCTCGTGGTTCTCAGGGCCGAGAACAGCATCTTCTTGTGTGTTGGGCAGGGATGTTCCCGTCGGGCCTAAGGTAAAGCCTGCTCAGGGGAAGCTGCTGGGAGACACAGCTCTCCCCTGTGCCGCCCGCCCTGGAGGAGGGGTATCAGCATTTCTTGACTCTCTAAGTAGCAGCCCACCAAGCTACTGAAGGCATGTTTGGGGCAGGTAGTAAACCCCAGGTTGTTTTCCAGAAAGTTCTATAACTGGCTTAGGCCCCTGGAAGTGTGAAGAACACCCCAGCTGTGTGGTTTGGCTCCCTCTTCTGGGTCACTGAGGCAGCTGGGGGATTGCGGAGATCCTCAGGGTGCAGGGGTAACCACTAGAAGACCAGTTTTTAAAGTATCAATGTAATCTGTTCCCGGCTTACATCCTGGTGGGCAGAGGGAATGTGTGAGAACCACGGCAACCCACTTCCGCATTCTAGCTCGTTCCCACAAGAAATTTAAAGGACACCAAACGTCATCTCCAGGGTGTGGTGGTGCCACAGGCAAATTAAGGGAGGATTCAGAGCTTGGAGTAGAATCTCGGTTGAAGGCCGGTGGCTAGAAATGGGTGGAGAGTTTGCAGGACAAACTTTAACATCAAGGTAGAAAATAAGAGAGAAGTCAGAGGAAAAGAATCTGATCACGATGAGATAGCTACTGTCCTTGCCCTGCCCACACCCTGCGGGCCAGTGCTCTGGCTGACTGCCACTGCCAGTGTCACCTCTTTGCTTGAGGCTCTCTCAGAGCTGTAGATGATCAGCAGGCATTCAAGGAATCAATACCCCCAGCTCTCAACCAACCACCGACAAGTTGGAGTATAAATACCCGCACTCCCTTGCCCCTCGGATGGGATAATCTTCTACTATTGATACATCCCACATTTCAAGCTCCAGCTGCTCATGGTGGGAACTGGCTTCCTAACACCCTTTTGTTGGCTGCCTGCCCTCCCTTGTCTCATTTCCCCCAACTCCTTACAGTATGTCTCAGGTTTTGCTTCCGGGGGATCCCAGACTAAAGCAACTGGGCACCTGCTGTGTGCCAGGCACCAAGCTAGAGGCTTTATATATACCATGCAGACCTGATACAGCTTCTCTCAAGAAAGGAAAGCATACAACACCACCACACATAAAGGGAAAGTCCAGGCCTTTGTTTCAAAACAAACGTCCGAGATGACGCAGGGAGAGTGATCCAGTTTGAGGCCAAGCCAGGTGAACAAAATGTGACTGAGCAGATCTTTTTCGGGTCATGAAAGCTCTGACAGAAGAAAAACAAAGCCAATGGAGGGAGAACCAGGTTTCCAAAGTATATCAAATGCACACCCGTTGTCTGGGGTTGTGTGTCCTTGCTGAGAACACACTCTTTGGGGAAATCGTATTGCCAGAGTAGTTGGGGTTCAATCTGTCCAGCCTTTGCAAATCTGCCCCTTCCTCCAGGGTTGGCCTGAATTCACCACAACACGTTAGAGGAAGAGGGGAAAAAAGAGAGTTTTCTGTACCTCTTCTAGGACAAGCAGAGTGAACTCTAGTTAAGTTTGGGAGCTGAACATTAGCATCTCATTAATGACTCTATCCTCTCCTAAGCGCAGAGAAGGCACAGAAAATCATCGCCTAAGCCACGAGCTATAATTGCTGCCATCCCTCTAAGCAGGGGGGAAAACAGGCCATGCTTTGTGGCTTCTCTGGAACAAAAGCCCCATTGGTTAATGAGGTTTCTTAATTTAGGGCAGGAGAAAACTTTTGGGTTATTAATAGGCCACAAGTGAAGGCTTGTGTTTCACTTAACTGCCCCACTTAACAAAAGAAAGTTTGCTTTGGTAATTACAGAATTATTTTTAAGTGTTAGAGGCTTCTGGATAACCTTGAATGAAACCTCACACGTAAAGAGGCTTTGGTGCCCTGTCTGTAAATTTACCAAACTGGGGCAAATGATCCCAAAGGCTTTGTCTAGCTCTAATGATCTATGGTTTTGTTCATCTCACTGCCTTCCCCTCAGAGAGGTCCCTTCAAAATCCACATCCTAAGGTTATCTGTTCTTTCTAACACTTGGGGTCTTTGGATACTGTTGGGGACCACAGCATCTCCGGCACGTCGGGCATCTCCACTCTACTTCCCACAGAGGATCCCATCTAAGGGCTAAACATCTCACCTCTGCCACCCATGGAAAAACATTGTCGGTTTCTTATGTTAAGTCATCGTGTATCGTCTGAGGTCTCCTCCTGGCTGAGTGAACAACATAAATCATCGCCCCAGGAGGAAGTTCATGGATCCTGGAGAGGGGCAGCCCTGCATTATGAAGGCTTTAAAACCCATACTCATAAAATATAGTGGTGAAATTCGTCTTTGAGGTTTACAGCCAACAGAATCTGTGATGTCACTTTTACGGATGCTTTTAATGTTCTCTGCGGAGCGGTGAGCGTCTGACCCTGGGGGAAGCGTAGGGTTGAGCTGCTTCCTGAGTGGAAACAAGAGGTGGTCACCGTGTGTCCCCCGTCGGTGACCCTGCCCAGGCTGGTAAACCAAACTCCAGGCTCCAAGGGGTAACTCACCCTAGAGTCTTCTCAAGACACCTGGCTACACACAAAATGAGATGCATTCAGTTCCACCATCCAGGGTATGGGGGCTTTCCTTCGGGCGTTTGCCTGGGAAGGGGTGTGAGTGACCCCAGAATGACCGGCTACCCTCATGGGTTCTCTGTCTCAGGTCACCATGGAGACAGCATAGGATGCTCTTTGGGAGCTCTTGTGAGCATTTGCTCTCCTTGCTACTAGCTCTTGACTCCAAAGCCACCCACCATTCCCATCACACACCTAAGCACCTCGAGGAGCCTGGATCAGGCCGTGGGGAGTCATGCGAGGTCCCCGTGTGCCCTGAGCCAGCCCTTCCCATCAGCCTGGCCCTCCCCAGCTTGAGCCTCCTTGGTGAGCTGGCCTCTTTCTGCTGCTCCCTAATTGCCCTGTGCAGATACTAAGCATTGTTCCTTCACAATAAAGAGTAAACCTCCTGGCAGAGATCCAAAAACCAATCATCCTGAAAATTTATCACCAGCTTCTCAGAGGAAAAAGACCCCATGTCCTGGCCCAGCCTCTCTCCTCCCAAGCTTCCTGAATACCGGTGAACTTGCTACACTCTATTTCAAAACACTTCTCTGTTCAAACTGCAAAGGGCAAAGACATTTAATGAAGTTCGAGCCAACCCATTTCCTCCAAGCGTCACTCCATGTTTTTAGTAATGACAACACTTTGTCTCCTTATGAAGGCTGCTGGCTCATATTCCTGGAGTTAGCAGACCCTTCCTGCCCCAGGGAGGAGTCTTTTGCAGAGGAAGCTGCATTGGGCAGATGGAAGCTCCAGGTGTCACCCAAGCGTTTTAATCGGTCTGTTTCCAACTGAGCCTTCAGGGTGGGAACCCTGGCACGCTTGTCATCATCTGGAAGGATGAGTGTGGTCCAAGAGCTTCAAAGGGCTCCCGGGATCCTAGGGAGATGCTGGTGACACTGGACTGTTCCAACTGAGAATCAGAAATCGGCTCGGTGACCCCCAATGACCATCTTAGACGCCGGTACTGAGAAGGACCCTAGAAACAAGTTAGTGCAGGACTCAGAGTAGGCTCCTCTCTGCTAAAGGTGCCTAACACACAGGGACAAGATCTGGGGGAAAGCAGTTATTGAGGAAAGGAATTGGAAGTCTCTCTGTGGCCACATCAACCGAAGCACCTCCCTGGTTAACTGAGTATGCATTGGGCTTCTATATACATGGCTACTGTTCCTGAGCATTTACTGCACGCCACGAATTGTGCTGAGAGCTCTTTATGCCCTATCTCGTGTATTCCTCCAGCCAAGCTATGTGGAAGGAATTATTATGAACCCTATCCGTCAGGTAGGGGACATTGAGACTCAGAGCAGCTGTGGCTCAGCGACATCACAGAGCTGTTACCTGAGGGCACTGGAATCTCAGGGGGTCACACACTGGACCCCCAACTCTTCACCACCAGGCCACATTGCACAAGCTCGTGACTGAAGAAAGACTCGTGACTTAAAATAAATAAATAGAAACCAATTTCTCCAGGAAATGTAAATCAAAACCACAATGAGAGACCATTTCGTGCCCATTAGAATGGCTATTATCAAAAAAAGAAACACAGAAACTAACAAATGTGGTCAGGATATGGGGAATTTGGAACCCTTGTACATTGCTGGTAAGAATATCAAATAGTGCAGCCACTGTGGAAAACAGTATAATTGTTTCTCAAAAAATTAAACAGAGCATTCTCATTTGATCCAGCAATTCCGCTTCTGGGTATACACCCAAAAGAATAGAAAGAAGGGACTCAAAGAGATATTTGTACACGCATGTTCATAGCAGCATTACAGTAAGTCCCCTACATACGAACTTTCAAGTTACGAACTTTCAAAGATGTGAACTTGCGTTCCATCAACGTCAGGTGTGAATGACATTGCAGCTTGCCCTCTGTCTCCTATTGCTGGCGATCCTTCAGCTCTACCATCTCCCACCTCCTCTCCCTCCTCCAGTCAGCATCTCTTCTTGCCTGTTCACTAGATGCCAGCCCCTCTATGCCAGCTGTTGTACTGTACTACTATACTTTTCAAGGTACTGTACTGTAAGAATAAAAAATCTTTTCTTTATTTTTTGTGTTTGTTTTTTCTGTATTATTTGTGCGAAGAGTATTATAAACCTATTAAGTACAGTACTGTATAACCAATTGTGTTAGTTGGATACCTAGGCTAACTTTGTTGGACTTAACGAACAAATTGGACTTATAAATGCACTCTCAGAACGGAACTCACTTGTATGCAGGGGACTTACTGTATTCACAATGGCCGAAAGCTAGAAGCAACCCAAGCATCAGAGGACATTTGGATAAATGGATAAACAAAGTGCGGTCTATACATACAATGGAATATTATTCAGCCTTAAAAAGGAAGGAAATTCTGACACCTGCTACAACGTGGATGAACTTTGAAGACATTATGCTCAGCGAGATAGGCCAGATACAGAAAGGATAAATGTTGTCTGATTCCCCTTACATGAGGTCCCTAGGGTAGTCAATTTAATCGAGACAGAAAGTAGAATTGTGGATGCCAGGGGTAGGGGAAGAAGGGAGTGGGGAGCTGCTCTTGAATGGATACAGAGTTTCAGTTTTGCAAGATGTAAAGTGATCTGGAGATGGCGATGGTGGCTGCACAACACTGTGAATGTGCTTAATGCCACTGAACTATACACTTTAAAACGGTTAAAATGGGGCTTCCCTGGCGGCGCAGTGGTTAAGAATCCGCCTGCCAATTCAGGGGACACGGGCTCGAGCCCTGGTCCGGGAGGATCCCACATGCCACGGAGCAACTGAGCCTGTGCGCCACAAGTGCAGAGGCTGCGCTCTAGAGCCCACGAGCCACAACTACTGAGCCCACGTGCTACAAGTGCTGAAGCCCGTGCTCCACAACAAGGGAGGCCACTGCAGTGAGAGGCCCACGCACCGCCATGAGGAGTAGCCTGCGCTCGTGCAACTAGAGAAAGCCCGTGTGCAGCAGCAAAGACCCACACAGCCAAAAATAAATAAAATAAATAAATGTATTTTAAAAAGCAAAATAAAATGGTAAATTTCATGTTCTATATTTTACCATAATGAAAAAGGTTTTTTAAAAAAAGGTGAACATGTTGCTTTATGTTATGTATATTTTACCACAATTTCTAAAAAAACAAGCTCTCCATTCTTTAATTGAAAAGGTGGGCCCAGGGACTTCCCTGGCAGTTAAGACTCTGCTCTTCCAATGCAGGGGACACAGGTTCGATCCCTGGTCGGGGCACTAAGATCTCGCATGCCAAGCTGCACAGCCAAAAAAAAAAAACAAAGAAAGAAAAGAAAAGAAAATGTGGGCCCAAAGAGGAGAAACGACCTGTATAGATGGACCTCTCCTCTCTACCACACGTGACTGCTTCTGTTCCACCCCTTTTTCTTAGCCTATAGCCACCAAGAAGCAGAGACGTGTGGGCCATCCACTTGTGAGAGGTACTGCTGGGCAAATGCTCACTCAGGAGCAGCCTGGGAAGCAGCTCCACTCCTCTGCCTTCTTCTCCCCCTTTCTCCATCTACTGCTCACGGCCTACCTGCCTCTTCTACAGATTTTGAGGTTCTGAGGACGGGAACCAGGGCTGAAAAGTTTGTGGAAAGTTTGTGAAGAGGCTTCCAGAAGAGACTCGAGGCTGTGAGGGTGGGCAAAGGCGAGTGCCAACTCCCCCTGCTTCGCAGCGCCCCAAAATGCCATCTCTCAGAAATAATTTCCGTCCCCCCAACCCCAGGCCACCCCTTTTACCTCAGGTCTTTCTGGTCCCCTGGAAGCAAATCCCTCTCTACTTTGGCTCTCTGGCGCCATCTTGTGTTATTTTTTAAACAGCCACAAAGATTTTTTTTTTTAACTAATATCTTTAAAGAACAAAATAGTTTTCTAAGTTTTATCGTAGAAGAACTTCTGCAATATTCTATAATAACATAACAATATAACAACACTAGTCTAGAAGAAAATCAGCTTCACCCACTGTTTTAGCAGCAAGCGGTCAAAGCCTTTTTTTCCCTGAACATATTCATAAATATTTCAAAGATAATCTTAAGTGTAGAAGTTGGTTTTATTCACGCTGCCTTTAGCATTGCCTTTGACAGAGAAACTACCTCTGAAATAAAAAGGAAGGTACGTTTTGTGTTTAATTTTTATCAGAGCCAGAAGAAGAGCATGTAAGTAAAAGATATTTTTTTCTTTCTTTTTTTTTCTGGCTGCACTGGATCTTTGTTGTGGCATGTGGGCTCTTCATTACAGGCTTCTCTCTAGTTGCGGAGCACAGGTTTAGTTGCCCCGCAGCATGTGGGATCCTAGTTCCCCAGCCAGGGACCCAATCCATGTCCCATGCATTGGAAAGTGGATTCTTAACCACTGGACCACCAGGGAAGTCCCAGTAAACGATATTATAAACCTTCACCTTTAACTCGTGTCTCAGCTCCACACATTGTACGTGGGCATGACTTCAACAGGTGCTAGAAAAACTGTCTTGTTCATATAAAGCAAAAGCAGTCCAGGGACACTCCTTAATGACCGAATCTGTACTTACAGATCTATAGGTCTATGCGGTGGGTTATGTTGCTAAAACCAAAATTGATGCCTCAAAGGGAAGGAGGAGGAAACAAATGACACCTGACTGTGACAAGAAATCAATCACTGGTTAATCTAGTAAGATCTAATATCAGGATTGTAAGCACCTGCATGTCAGAAGTTTTCTGAGCCTTTCTTATCCTTGTGAACTTGCAGACAAATCTGCCCTTGTTTCACAAGGAAATCAAGAAATGAAAAGTGCTCCTGGAAAGCTGCACAGGACAAAAAAGAAAGGCTCCACTTTGGTGTTATAATCCCACCTCGTGCTATCTGTGGCATTGAGAGGGCTTTAAAAATACCCACTCTACTCACAGGAGGCCCTAAGCTGAAGGGACCCTCACAGACCTGGACTGTGTTCTGGAGATCCAGACCTTTTTCCACTGACCGACTCCATCAAGCCTTTGGAGTTCAAATAGAAGAGAGAGGCCACAAGACCCCAGGAAAGGAAGGGAAGCTGGAGTCTTCCACATTGGCAACCAAGCCGTAAACCAATTTATATTTAATTTATGAAAGTAAATCCTTACAACTTGAAGTAGAGAAATTCTCAGACGGAAAACACAACACTTACCCAGAGAGAAGGACAGCAGACAGAGGCCTCATTTTTTTTTTTTTTTTCTTTATAGACATGTCACATTTGTCAACCCTGCAGTAAAACGAGTCAGGCTTGGAGGTCAGAAGAACTGAGTTTAAGGTCTGCCTGTGTCGCTTGTCTGTGTGATTTTGAACGGCTTTGGCAGCAGCTCTGGGCCCTAGAGGCCTCATCTTGACACTAGGGTTAACAACACCTGCCTCGGAGGATTGAAAACAAGCGAAGCACCCCTGAAACAGAGCCTGACCCAAGCAGGGGCTCAGTAAATGACTGATGGCATCTTGATGATGGTGATGGTGATGACCATCCTACTGTTCCCCTCCTCTTGGACCACCATCCTCCCAGACACAAACCTTCCTCCTTTTCTAACTGGCAGTCATATTCCCTTTATAGCAATGACTAACATCCATTGGGCACTTACTATGGGCCAGGCGCTGTGCATTAAATTGTTTCACTTAATTCTTAAGATACCCAAATGTAGCTATAGCTAATACCCACCTGTACAGGTAAGGAAACAGGTTCACAGAGATTGGGTGATGTATTAGGGTAGGCTAACTGCTGTCAGAAATAACCCCAACCCTTCAGTGACTTGACATGGTGAAGGTCTCCCTGTCTTCCATGTCCTTGTGGGCAGAGGGCATGGAAGAAAGGACTCACTCTAGCAGTCATTCAGGGACCCAGGCTCCTTCCATATTGTGACTCCACCACCTCCTGCACCTAGGTCCACCTCTGGCTCCTCTGCATCTAGCTAGCAGGTGAGAAGGAGTGAGAAAACCCATGGCTCTTGCTCCCCTCAACCCGAGATGACACGTGGCACTTCTGCTCTCACTCCACTAGCTAAAACTAATCTCTTGACCCCCCCATACATGCAAGGGGTTGGGAAATTCTGTACTGGTGCTCCCAGGAAGAAGAAAACAGAGATAGATATTGGCAAGCAACAATAGTTTCTACCACAATGAACTTGCCTAAGGTCATGCAGCCAATGACAGCAGATGTGAGATGTGATCCCAGGTGGTCGGAGTCCAGACCCTAATCTCCTAACCACTTGGCTACACTGTCATCTAGGGAACTGTGGCAATTTTAAAACACAGCCCCCAGATTCTCTACAATTTGTTCAATCATGACGTGGTGTCAATGTTGAAACTGGACTACGTTAGTCCTTGGCCAATAGAACAGAGCAGAAATGACACTATAACGGTGTCCAGGCCCTCAAGATACTGGCAGCATCTACTTCCTACCTCCTGGGATTCTCACTCTGGGAACCCAGCTGCCCTGCTATGAGAAAGTCCAGACTAGTCTATTCAAGACACAACATGGAGCAGTTACCCATATTTGTTGGAGAGGTCCCAGTCATCATCCAGAATCACTGACCGGACATGTGAGTAAAGATGCTGTCATTATGGATAAAGAAGATGTGGCACATATATACAATGGAATAATAGCCATAAAAAGAAATGAAATTGAGTTATTGGTAGTGAGGTGGGTGGACCTAGAATCTGTCATACAGAGTGAAGTAAGTCAGAAAGGGAAAAACAAATACCATATGCTACCACATATATACGGAATCTAAAAAAAAAAAAAAACAATGGTTCTGAAGAACCTAGGGTCAGGACAGGAATAAAGACGCAGACGTAGAGAATGGACTTGAGGACACGGGGAGCGGGAAGGGTAAGCTGGGATGAAGTGAGAGAGTGGCATGGACATATACACACTACCAAACGTAAAATAGATAGCTCGTGGGAAGCAGCCACATAGCACAGGGAGATCAGCTCGGTGCTTTGTGACCACCTAGAGGAGTGGGATAGGGAGGGTGGGAGGGAAGCACAAGAGGGAGGAGATATGGGGATATATGTATATGTATAGCTGATTCACTTTGTTATACAGCAGAAACTAACACACCATTGTAAAGCAGTTATACTCCAATAAAGATGTTAAAAAAAGAAAATAAAAAAATAACATGATGGATATTTTGGCAAAGAAATCTTCTTAAGCTAATAACAGGATGGATATTGAAGCATTTTAAAATGTAAAAAAAAAAAAAAAAAAGATGCTGCCATTCTGACCAGTGTGAGGTGGTACCTCATTTTAGTTTTGATTTGCATTTCTCTAATAATTAATGGTGTTGAGCATCTTTTCATGTGCCTGTTAGCCATCTGTATGTCTTCTTTGGAGAAATGGAATACTACTCAACCATAAAAAAGAAGGAAATAATGCCATTTGCAGCAACTTTGATGCAACTAGGGATTATCACACTAAGTGAAGTAAGTCAGAAAGACAAATACCACAGGATATCACTTATATGTGGAATCTAAAATATGCCACAAATGAACTTATCTACAAAACAGACTCACAGACATAGGGAACAGACTTGTGGTTGCCAAGAAGGAGGGGGGTGGGGGAAGGGTGGATTGGGAGTTTGGGATTAGCAGCTGCAAACTGTTCTACAGAGAATGGATAAACAACAAGGTCCCACTGTAGAGCACAGGGAACTCTATTCAGTATCCTGTGATAAACCATAATGGAAAAGAATACGAAAAAGAATATTTATGTATAACTGAATCACTTTGCTGTACAGCAGAAATTAACACAACATTATAAATCAACTCTACTTCAATTAAAAACAAAAATGATGCTGCCAGAGGACTCCAGCCCCCAGCAGTCAAGTCATCCCCAGCTGGAGCCCCAGACATCATGGAGCAGAGACAACCCATCATGGCAGTGCTAACCTTGAATTCCTGACCCATGTCATCTGCGAGCACAAGAAACTGATTTATGCCACTAAGTTTTGGAGTGGTTCGTTATGCAGCTGTAGTGACAAAAGAAAATTATATAAGAACTTCCTGTTACTTCATCCCTGTTACTTCTGGGGGAAAAGTTTCCAAAGTCTCTTTTTTTTTTAATTTATTTATTTATTTGGCTGCATTGGGTCTTCATTGCTGTGCGTGGGCCCTCTCCAGTTGCAGTGAGTGAAGGCCACTCCCCGCTGCGGTGCGCGGGTCTCTCACTGCGGTGGTCTCTCTCATTGTGGAGCACGGGCTCCAGATACGCAGGCTCAGCAGTTGTGGAGCATGGGCTCAGCCGCTCCGTGGCATGTGGGATCCTCCCAGACCAGGGCACGAATCTGCATCCCCTGCGATGGCAGGCGTACTCTCAACCACTGTGCCACCAGGGAAGCCCCCAAAGTCTCTTTTTTTTCTTTTCTTTTTTTTTTTCTTTTTTTTTTTCTTTTTGCGGTACACGGGCCTCTCACTGTTGCGGCCTCTCCCGTTGCAGAGCACAGGCTCCGGACGCGCAGGCTCAGCGGCCATGGCTCACGGGCCCAGCCGTTCTGCTGCATGTGGGATCTTCCCGGACCGGGGCACGAACCCATGTCCCCTGCATCGGCAGGCGGACTCTCAACCACTGCGCCACCAGGGAAGCCCTACACAGCATTCAATGAGAAAGCAATACACTTGGGCCTTGATGGGGGACAAAACATGCACAAGCTTAGAAAATAATTTTTTTAAACATAATAAAATAATTATATTAAGTCTTTAAACATAATGAAACCATCTCATTAAGCCTAAATTAAAGGTCAACAATGCATAATTTATGTAGGCTTATAAAATGCATTATGCAAATGATGATTAAACCAATATCTCCTTTTTCTTATCTCTCTCCTATTAACTCTAAAAACACTAGAACAATGGTGTATTTTATGTGATACTAACAAATTTTAAAGGTATGATGTTTTCCTAAGGTTATTTCTCATAAAAAGTAACCCAAACTCCACAGAATCCAAATTCACTGACATTTTATCAAATTCCAGTTTGTGTCCAAGGAGATCAGCATTGTAAGAAAGGGGCTGTAGGGAAGACTCTGTAGGAGGGAAGAAAAATTGCCCAAGATGAGATATGCCAGGTTCATAATATGGCTGGGAACTGCCCTACACATTAGTTTTCAGTACTAAGGAGCTGAGCCTATATGAGTCCCAGTGGAGAAAGTTTCACTCAGCATTCATCTGTTCCAGGCCCTGGGAATACAGATGTGAACAAAAAAAACACAAAAATCCCCACTTTCATGGAATTTACATCCTGGTGAGGGGAGACAGTTAATTAACAATTTGATTGCAAGCACTATGGAGATAAAGTAAATCAGGGGAGATGGTAAAAAACTGTGAGAGTAGGTAGGGGTGAAGGGATTTACAATTTCAAATAGGGTGGAGGAAGCCTATTCCAGGAAGAGAGAACAGAAATGGTAAAAGCCCCAAGGCAAGTGCAATGAATAGGAAGAGGGTCAGTTTGGCAAGAATAAAGTGATTAAAATGGAAAACAATAGGGACACCAAGTCAGAAAGATAAGATAGGGTCAGGGTGGGGAATACATTGGAGGACACGCAGCAGACTGCAAGGGTTTGGGCTTTATTCTGCGAGAGATGGGTTGCCAGTGGTTGGCTTGTGAAGAAAAACTAGCATGTCAGACTTAATGTTCTAATAGGATTACTCTGGCTACTAGGGTGAGAATAGGCTACGGGGGCAAGGGTACAAGAAAGCATATTACAAAAATACAAGCAAGAAATAATAGTGGCTTGGTAATAGCACAGTAACTCAGCATAATATCAGACTACTCCTCCTGATGGGCTCAGCTATAAATTCTGGACTTTAATAAATACAGCTGTTGGGGACTTCCCTGGTGGTGCAGTGGTTAAGAGTCCAAGCTCCCAATGCAGGGGACCCGGGTTCAATCCCTGGTCAGGCAACTAGATCTACATGCATGTTGCAACTAAGAGCCAGCACGCCGCAATGAAGACCCGGCGCAGCCAAATAAATAAATAAATATTTTAAAAAATAAAATCAATACAGCTGTTTGAAGACACTGTAGAATGACCAGAAGCAGAAAGAAAAATAAAGAGATTTGACGTTTGGAAAAAAGAGAATCACACCAGGCAAGGTCCACGTGTGTATGGCTCTTGCCCTTGCTCTCTCCCCAGTCTGTCCGACAAAGCAGATAGCGCCAGGCAGAGCCTAGAGATTTTTGGTCTGTGGAGTCGTGAGAGAAGTCCAAGGCTGCAAAAGCAACTGGTTATTGAATGGAGGAACTCACAGAATTCCACAAAATGGAGGAAGCCACAGAGGAGGTAAACTAAAAATCTCCACAGAAACTCCTCTCAGATCACTGGCTGACACCTGAACTGCACACGTGTAGGGCAAGACTACAAAAAGCCCAAGAGGAAAACAGCTGGAAGGACAAAAAAGTCGAGCTGAGATTTTAATACATGCCCACTACAGGGAAGAAAGAGTTTGTAGATCAAGTCCTCCCAAGTTAGAAGGGCTTTCCATCAAAAGGCCACATGTAGCAATAAAGACACCCCCAAGACTAAGGTATTCACTTTAGAAGCAACGGTAAAATTAACATAGACCTGCCCTAACAAGTGTAAAATCAAGCCTCCAGAAGATTATGGTGATGTAAAGTAATTTAACTACCTCCTAAAGCAAAACTCAACATTCTTCAAAGGTAGAAGACAGATTTGAGATTATCTACAGTACATGTCCCACAAGGTCCGTATCAATTAAAAAAATTAGAGAGGTGAAAACAAAAGAAAATGAGACATAATAGTAAGATAAATAATAAAAATAAGGGAAAAATAAGTCTATAGAAACTAATTCCAAGATGGTTCAGAAGTTGGAATTAGTTGACAAGAACTCTGAAATAGCTATTATAGGAGTTCCCTGGTGGTATAGTGGTTAGGATTCGGCTCTTTCACTACCGTGACCCGGGTTCAGTCCCTGGTTGGGGAACTAAGATACCGAAAGTTGTGTGGTGCTGCCAAAATTTTTTTTTTTAAATAGCTATTATAAATATGTTCAAAGACTTAAAGGAGAATATGGTCATGATGAATGAACAAATTAAAATATTATCAAAGAAATGGAAAATCTAAAAAGCAACCAAATGGAAATTCTAGAACTGAAAAATACAATATCTGAAATTGAAAAAACAAAACAGAAGCCACTGAATAGCTTAGTGTAGATTGGACATAACAGACGGAATCATCGTAACCTTGGAAATGAGTCAATAGAAATCATATAAACCGAGGTTTGATAGTACTCACCAAGTTTCCAGAATAATCAATAAAGAGGGATTCACACAGAATCAGTAGAGAATTTAGTCATCATTATCATCCCTATGCCTAAAGAGGCAAGAGGGTGAGGTATTAGAGTTGTAGAATGAACGACCTCATCCCCCTGCTCTTGATCTCCCCGTGCCTCCCAGTGGCCCAACCAAGAAGCTCAGGGGCATGGGAGTGGATTGATTCAGTCTGCAAAAATCCCAGGGCCCAAAGCAGGCTGGAGAATATGGAGACTGGATCTAAAAAGGCAAATGGAAAATATCTAGATCACACATCTAAATACATCTGAGTAAGTGATTTAAAAGACAAAGAGAAAAAAAACACTCCAGCATAAATCCTAGGTCACTTACAAAGGACTAAAACTCACACTTGCCCAGAGTTCCTGCAGCAATAGCAAGACGTCCCGAAAGACAATAAAGTAATAATATCTATTCAATTTTGAGCAGAAATGTTGCAATCAAACATTTTAAAATCTAGTCAAAAGGTTTTTTACACATAAAGGCAACAGAAAGTTATTCTCAGATGTCCAAGGACTGGAAAACATATCCTGCACGTTGCTTTTAGAAAAAATTATTTGAAGACATACTAAGGCCAACTGAAAGAAAAGTCAAAATTAAGAACTCAAAAACAGGGAATTTGTGGTATAAAAGAATTTCTGGGCGCTTCCCTGGTGGCGCAGTGGTTGACAATCTGCCTGCCAATGCAGGGGACACAGTTTCGAGCCCTGGTCTGGGAAGATCCCACTTGCCGCGGAGCAACTGGGCCCGTGAGCCACGACTGAGCCTGTGCGTCTGGAGCCTGTGCTCGGCAACAAGAGAGGCCACGATAGTGAGAGGCCCGCAAACCGCGATGAAGAGTGGCCCCCGCTGGCCGCAACTAGAGAAAGCCCTCACACAGAAACAAAGACCCGACACAGCCAAAAATAAATAAATAAATTTAAAGAAGAAAAAAAAAAGAATTTCTGTAATGATTCAATTTGTGCAAGGAAGGGCTTGCACATTAGCATTAACTTTTTTTTTTTTAATTTACAGTTGAACAACATAAGAGAGATGATGGTATGCATCTCACTCATAGCCTGCTCCTAGGGTGGGAGGAAAGAGTGGGAGGCTTGGAATCACCACAGAGACAAGAAGTTTGAAAAAATGGTCCATGTTATGTAGGCACTGGGCTATTGGATCTTCCTTGCCTCCACTGGGCACCAAACTCACCAATCCCATTAGATTCTGTCCTATCTGTTGGAATCTGGAACTTGGGGCAAGGCTTGGCCCTGCCTGCTTTACTCGTGTTCCCACTCTGGACCCGATCCTCCCCCACTGCTACATTCTTCACCCTGCAAAACATACACAATCTCCCATGTTTGATTCCCTTGAAACAATAACTGCATTGTCCTGCCCCATGACCTTCTAACAATGACTACACTTTTTAGAGGATTGGGACACAGTGCGAAGAATCATTGAAAAATCTCCACAAAAACTGAGTTGTAATAAGGAATCACACAATAGCTAATTTCATTCTAAAGAAATGATTTTTCTTATTGAGTGAAGAAAAAAAATCTGGTGGAATATATGCCAGACAATTAACAATGATTACTTCAAGGGGTAGGATTATGGCAAACTTGGACTTTCCACGTTAAAAATTGTAGTTCTATAATTTTTCTAATTTTTTGCAACAATCATGTTATATACATTAACTAGAAAAGCCTTTAAAGATAAATCATTTTAAAATAAAATAAAACACAAGGGATATAGGAACTAATTAAACAGCAGCACAAGGAAACAAACTGACAAATCCAAATGTAGGATATATTCTAATACAATTGAACTAGTTTTTGCAACATGACAATGGCAGTGAAAGGGGATAAGGGGTTGGTCTAGATTTTAAAAGAATTAAGGATCAACAAGCAAATATAATGTACTGACCTTGTTTAGATCCTGATTTAAACAAATTCTCTAAAATAAGACTTTTTTAGGTAAAAAGGGAAATTTTATTGTGGACTGCAAGATATCAAATTTTGTTGGGTATGATTATGGTGTTGTGGCTATATAAATAAGACTATGTTATTAGAGATTCATACTAAAGTATGTGGCAGCAAAATGACATGATTACTGGAATTTGCTTTTAAAAGGAAAAAGGAATAGATCCTTATGTGGGCAAATTTGATAATTATTAAATCTGGGTGAAGGGTATATAAAGGTTCATTGAATTATTCTCCTTATCTTTGTGTATCTTTGGACATCTTCATAATTAAATTTTTTAGTGAAATTTAAACATTACTTTTAAGAACTAAATTGCTAGTATTGGTAACTGTTGAAGAGAAGTTAACCGCCAGTAGCAGAGATTACCAGTCACCAAGGCTTATTTTGTATTGTCTTTCATCTAAGACCTTATCTATTCCTATGTTAACTTTATTGAAAAATAAATATATGCACTGGTTTTCGTTATGTACAAATTGCAAAGAAAAAAAAGACCCTAAGATATAAGTAATAATTTTTAACGTTAACGTTTATCACATGCTTATCACAAGCATTTTCTAAGAATTAGTTCTTTTCGTTTTCACGACAGCTTCATAAGGTAGATTGTAAGATAGCTTCAGGGGGAACTAGGTGAGAATTCTGGGCCACATAACTCAGACCTGTGGGTCTGGAGTCTTAGCTCTGTGCCAGTCTACCTCAGGAATATTACAGATTTCTATCTCTTACCATCTGTTAAAGAATGTAACTCAGTGACCCAATGTTCATTGCAGCACTACTTACAATAGCCAGGACACGGAAACAACCTAAATGTTCATCAACAGAGGAGTGGATAAAGAAGATGTGGTACACACACACAATGGAATATTACTCAGCCATACAAATGGACCTAGAGACTGTTATACAGAGTGAAGTAAGTCAGAAAGAGAAAAATATCATATATTAATGCATATATGCGGAATCTGAAAAAATTGGCATAGACGATCTTATTTACAAAGTAGGAATAGAGACACAGACGTATAGAGAACAAACATATGGATACCAAGGGGGAAAGGGGGTGGTGGTGGAATGAATTGGGAGATTGGGATTGAGACATATACATTATTGATACTATGTGTAAAATACATAACTAATGAGAATCTATTGTATAGCACAGGGAACTCTACTCAATGCTCTGTGGTGACCTAAATGGGAAGGAAATCCAAAGGAGAGGGGATATATGTATATGTATGGCTGATTCACTTTGCTCTACAGTAGAAACAAACACAACATTGTAAAGCAACTATACTCCAATAAAAAAATTTTAAAAAGAAAATAAAATAAAACGAAAAAAAGAATGTCAGTAAAAGTCTTAAAGTGATTTTCAGCTTGTCATTAAATGATATCTAGATTCTTTGTAATTCTGAGTATTTGATCTTTGCTACTAGACATGAGACTTGGACCATACTAAGATATCTATACAAGCCCAGCTCCAATGTGTCACAAGAACCCAGGACTCATAAGAAAGGAAGCTTAGAGAATAAACATGTATGACCGGGTAAGGCAGCTGTCTTCAGCCTCAATTTGGGACAATATACAGGGCCATCCCAGCTCCAGATATTCTAATGGAATCCGCTGAGCCCTTCTTCGAGAATGCATTGCAGTTCAGTTTCTCCTCTACCCAACCCTACAGGTGTTAATTACAAGAGCACTCTTCAATAAACCTCTGCGTGCAAATCTCTGACTCAGAGTCTGTTTCCCAGGGGACCTGACCTAAGATAGTGACCACCAGCCACAGCATCCCTTGTTTTCTTCTAAGTTTCTCTCAAGATCCTAGATGGTCATAATGACCAAAAGTGGGCTTATGGCCCTAAAGATGCTGTGAACAAATATCTCCATTTAACAAATGAAGATACAGCTAGCATCATGTTTAATGGTGAAAAGTGCATGCTTTCTCCCTAAGATCAGAAACAAGACAAGGATATTTGCTCTCCACCACTTCTGTTCAGCCTTGTGCTAGAGTTGATAGCCAGCAAGAAGACAAGAAAGGGAAACTAAAGGCATGCAGATTGGAAAGGAAGAAATAAAACTGTCTTTATTTGTAGACATCATCATCTGTGTAGAAAATCCTAAAGAATCTATAAAAATGCTACTAGAAATCAGTAAGTGAGTTTAGCAAGGTTGCAAGATATGAGATCAATATAGAAAAATCAGTAACATTGTTATATACTAAGAATAAACAATTGAAAATTAAATTTTTTTAATATCTATGATAGCATCACCAAACATGAAATATGTAGGGAATTTTTAGTAAATATATGCAAGACTAGTACACTGAAAACTACAAAACATTGCTGAGAGAAATTAAAGAATACCTAGATAAATGAAGAAATATATTCATGAATCAGATGGCTCAACATTAAAATGTACTTCTCACCAAAATGATCCATATATTCAATCAAAATCCCAGGAGGCTTTTTTAATAAAAATTGACAAACTGATTGTAAAATGCAAATTGAAATTCAAAGGACCTAGAAAAGCCAAAACAATTTTGAAAAGGAAGAACAAACTCAGAAGACTTACACTACTTACTTTCAAGATTTATTACAAAGCTACAGTAATCAAGACAGTGTGGTACTGGAAAAAGGATAGACAGACACATGGATGAATGGAACAGAAGAGAGTCCAGAAACAGACCCATACATATATGGTCAATTGATTCTCAACAAAGCTACCAAGGTAATTCAATGGAGGAAAGAACAGTTAGTTCAACAATAGTCCTGGAACAATTGGTTATCTGTATGCGAAAAAAAGACAAGAACCTCAACGCTTACCTCTCACAACATGCAAAAGTTAACTAGAAATTGATTATAAATCTAAACATGAGTTATAACTATAAAACGTCTAGATAAAATATAGAGAATCTCTGTGACTTTAATAAGACACACACACACACACACACAGCCCATGAACCAAACAACCCAAATGTCCATTGACAGATGAATGAATAACCAAGTATGGTATATCCATACAATGGAATATTATTCAGCCATAAAAAGGAACTAATAACTGATACATGCTACGGCATGGATGAATCTTCAAAGCATTATGGTAAGTAAAAGAAGCCAGATACGAAAGATCACATATTATATGATTCCTTTTATATTCCCTTTATATCCAGAATAGACAACATTATAGAGATAAATCAGATTAGTGGTTACTAAAGGATAGGGGGAGGGGAGAAATGGGAGCAATTACTTATGGATATGGGGTGTTTTTTCTGAGGTGATGAAAATATTTTGAAACTAGAGAAAGAGTGGTCGGGCAACATTGTAAATACACTAAATGCCACTGAATTTACACTTTTAAATGGCTAAATGTATGTTATCTGAATTTAAAAGAAAAAATAAATTATAAAAATAAATGACAATTTTTAAAAAAGAGACAACTTCAGACTTACAGAGATTTGAGAAGTCTGGGCAGTGGACCTTAGAGCTGTCTGGCTTTAAGGACATCCTCTTAACCACCACATTTAGCCGCCCCCTTCAGCCTCACTAATGATAAGCAGAGTTGTCTCTGGGTAGTAGGAACTTGGAAGATTTACATTCCCTTTATAGACCAAATTTTCTATAGTGAAAAGGAGACATGTTGCTATAAATATTTGTACATCACGCCACAGGGTCATGACTATGTGAATAAATTATATCATAAATACTGGACAACACGCACAAAAGCGTTCTCTGAGAAGTGGATTTTAATAAGCCTTGCCTTTTCTGTCTTCCACTTCTCATTATTATCCTGATTTTTTACAATAAGCACTTTTTAAAAATTTTTGTTGGAGTATAGTTGATTTACAATGTTGTGTTAGTTTCAGGTGTACAGCAAAGTGAATTGGTTATATATCTACATATATCCACTGCTTTTTAGATTCTTTTCCCATACTGGTCATTACAGAGTATTGAGTAGAGTTCCCTGTGCTATACCGTAGGTCCTTATAAGTTATCTATTTTATATATAGTAGTCTGTATATGTCAAACACAGTTAAAGTTTTATAATGAAAGAAACAAACTTTAAAACCATTTAAGTTAAATGAGCTGCCCCAGATAATATTGAGTGTTCCCATCATTTTAGGAGTTCAAGGAGAGCTCAACTGATCTCTTGATGGAAACGCTGTAGATGGACTGACGCACTGGCTAGGAGACTGAACTAGATGGTTTCTGAGGTCCTTCCCAGATCCAGTAAGTCCTTGGTCTTAGATAATTCAGAACTGCTAACACCTGCAGAGCAATTGCCTTGTGCCAAATGCTGTAAAGAGCACTTTACATCACAAACCTATGTGATGAGTATTCTTATTGTTCCCATTTTCACATGAAGGCACTAAAATGGAGACTTTCTCCTCAACTTGGCCAAAGTGTCACAGCTGAAGGTCAAGCCAGATCTGCTCTACCACGGAGCCCATGATCCTAATACCTCGTATGCCCTAACTGCTGTGATAGATGCCATATAGCACACCAATGCACATAAGAAAGAGTTCCCAGTCATAATTGTACGGTAAACTAGAAGAAGCAAAGACTGAGAACCAGGGAAGTTCCCCCAAGATCTGTTACTAACTCACTGTGTGACCTTGAACCTTCTCTCTGAGCTGCAATTTCCTTTTCTGTAAAATTCAGGGAAAGTCAGATTTAGCTCTAAGAGTTCACTCTCCACTGGCCGTTATAGTGGACCCTCTCTGATCACCACTGCTGTCACATTTGGATTCCTGAAAACTACTCTACTTCTCCAGGGTAAAACTGACGAGATTTCTTACCAGAACCAAAGCCGTATAACCTCTTAAGTACCATTTTATCATCTTAGAGAATAAATTTCTCCAATGAAACTTTGATTCTCAAGGACTGTTTATTTCTCCCTCATCACAGATAGAAGCACAAAATAGAAAAGAGAATAAATTGGAGACCGCCAGCAAATGAGCGATTTCAGCAAGATTCACATAAAGCAGACAAAAAGTTGTCAAAAAATAAAATGGAAGAAGCCATCATCTATAGTATTTCCAGAGGTGGCTTCAGAGAAGAGAAAGGAGAGCCAGACAGCAAAACCAGAAAGGCCAACCTTGGGGTTAACCCAACACCTTCTCATTACAGGCAAACAGGTGTAAACTTACCCCCAGGCAAAACATCAGGGAGCTCTACTCTCTAAGGAGGTGGAACAAAATGCCAGGAAAGAATAAGGGAGTTAGTTGTGTGTGTCAGCCCAATGATAAGCCCCACTCATGTATAAAAGCTCTAATTCTGCCTCTCTGGGCCATCATTCTTCATCTGTTGAGATGATCATGTAGCTTTTATCCTTTATTCTACAAATATGGTGTATTGCACTGATTGTTTTTTTTTATATAACCTGTTTTTTTAATTTTTTTTTTTATTGAAGTACAGTTGATTTACAATGTTTCAGGTATACAGCAAAGTGATTCAGTTATACATACATATATATATATATATATATATATATATATATAACATATAGGGGCTTCCCTGGTGGCGCAGTGGTTAAGAATCCGCCTGCCAATGCAGGGTACACAGGTTCAAACTCTGGTTCGGGAAGATCTCACATGCCTGCCGCGTAGCAACTAAGCCTGTGAGCCACAACTACTGAAGCCCGCGTGCCTAGAGCCCGTGCTCAGCAGCAAGAGAAGCCCCTGCTCACCGCAACTAGAGAAAACCCGTGCGCAGCAACAAAGACCCAATGCAGCCCAAAATAAATAAATAAAATTTAAAAATATATATATTCTTTTGCAGATTCTTTTCCATTATAGGTTATTAAAAGATATTGAGTATAGGTCCCTGTGCTATACTGTAGGTCCTTGTTGGTTATCTATTTAACATATAGTAGTGTATATATTTTAACCCCAAACTTCTATTTTATCCCTACCCCCCTCTTTCCCCTTTGATAACAATAAGTTCGTTTTCTATATTTGTGAGTCTATTTCTGTTAGGTAAATAAGTTCATTTGTATCATTTTTTTTAGATTTCACATATAAGTGATATCAATGACATTTGTCTGTCTCTGACTTACTTCACGTAGTATGATGATCTCTAGGTCCATCCATGTTGCTGCAAATGTCATTATTTCATTCCTTTTTATGGCTGAGTAATATTCCATTTTCTATATATACCACATCTTCCTTATCCATTCATCTGTTGATGGACATTTAGGTCACTTCCATGTCTTGGCTATTGTAAATAGTGCTGTTATGAACATTGGGGTGCATGTATCTTTTCGAGTTAGAGTTTTCTCCAGATAAATGCCCAGGAGTGGGATTGCTGGATCATATGGTAACTGCACTGATTTTTATATGCTGGCCCACCCTTGCATTTCTGGGATAAATACCCCTTGGTTGTGGTGCTAATTCTTTTCCTATGTTGCTGGATTCAGTCTGCTAGTATTGGGATGAGGAATTTTGCATCTATGCTCTTAAGAAATATTGGTCTGTAGTTTTCTTCTGATGTCTTTGTCTGGTTTTAGAATAGTAGAAAGAATGAGAATATTTTCCCCTCTTCTGTTTTCTGGATGAGTCTCTGAATGATTGGTATTTATTCTTCCTTAAACATTTGGTAGAGGTCACCAGTGAAGCCATCTAAGCCTAGGCTTCTCTTTGTGGGAAATTTTCTGATTATTAAGTCAATCTCTTCACTTGTTATAGGTCTATTCAAATTTTCTATTTCTTCTTGAGTCAGTTTTAGTGGTTTGTGTCATTCTAGGAATTTGCCCATTTCATCTGTTATCTAATTTTTTGGGATACAGTTGTTCATAGTACCTCCTTATAGATTCACTTTTATTTCTGTAAGATCAGTCATAATGTGTCCTCTTTCATTCCTGATTCTCTTAATTTGAGCCCTCTCTGCTTTTTTCTTTATCAGTCTAACTATAGGTTTCTGAATTTTATAATTATATTAATGAGATTAGAAACCAAAATTTTCACTATAAGGGAAAACAGGTACAAGGATAAAACCTAAGAAGTTATGTAAAAGATCATTATGAGGGAATGATCAATTTGAATTGTATCAGTATTAATGCATTATTTATTTATTTATTTTTGCCACTGAAAAGGTCTAGAAGCAATGAAAAAGCATGAACAGTAGTACAGAGTATTGTACAACTCAGACTGTGGTCTCCAACAACCATTCCCCACAAAGGTAACCAGAGATCATGCAGAAATACCTGGTTCCAGGTCTGAGGAAGGAAATGCCTGCGACAGCTGTACAGAAAGCAGGGAAGCTATCTAAGAATAATGGGGTCATTTCAAAAGGACACAAAAGCCAACTTAAAAGGATCCTCATTGGCTATAGATGGTACATGCAAATATCAAAGGCAATTAAGGGCTTTATTTGAATAAACTCAGTTAATCCTTACATCAACCCTGTGAGTTATCTCCCGACTATAGATGGGGCAACTGAGACACAAAAAGAGGTTAAAAGTCACTTGGCCCCTTTCTCACTGTTGGGAAGTCGTGGACCTGAGCTCAAACTGAGGCCCCCAACCCCAGAATGTGCGCTTAACTTCCATTTTTATCTGCCTGTCAATAGTTATTTTATCATCAGAAAGAGAAAATGTTGTTTTTAAAAACTCTTATCATATACTCTGTAAGTTTCCTAAAGTTGAAATTAAGAAACTGGCACTGACTTTTTAGGCTTTGAACTTGGCTCTTTGGGTGAAATGCCTCAAACTAATGGTAGAGGCAGAGCATTATTTAAGATCATGGCTTTCCTATTATTTGGCTTGGTAGGCAGAACTGGGTTCCAACTCCAAGGTGCTGTCTGGAGGTTGCCCAGTTCTGTGCTGAAGGCTTATAAATAGATAGATACATCAAATGCCAGATATTCAATCCATGGCAGCTCTTATTAATATGAAAATCCCATTTACAAAGGGCTTTTTCTACCCAGTTGAATTGGCCCAGTAAAGTAATCCTGTTGAAAAAAAACCTGTCTCCAGAGGCACAGGAGGAGTTGCATGTTATTTGCATATATTTGCATATTAATTAATAGCTGATGAAATTCCTCATTAAGGGGTGGATTTCTCCAGGCTACTGAAATCCAAGGAGGCAAGTATTTTTCAACTAATCAATGTAGTAGATTAGAAGTAGCCTCTCTTTCCCAGCTACCAACCTCTCACCTCCAAAAAATAATAATAGTAAGTCTTCACCCCAAACCCAGGTTTTCCCTGGAAATTCTAATGTGGGGTTGGGAGCTGGATGTCCATTGGTTGAGGATTCTGAAGGAAGGAGGCAAGAAACCCAGGATCCAGCTCAAATCCAAAGGTAGCATCCCTCTCTGAGATCCAGACCCTGCAAAGGAAGCCCAGACTAAGGGCAGGAGCCCCTGGCTTCTCCACACCATTTCTTTTCTCTGGTGTCCCCTCTCAGTTGCCTTATCTGATTCCCCTCTGCCTGTATCCAAAATTCCTTTAGTTCCATCCTTCCTTTCCCTCACATTCTTCCCCTCATCTTCAGCGTCCTCCTCTATAAAATGAGGAAAACAATAACACGACCTCAAGGATTAAGGAGGGGAGGCTTACCTCAATACATTTTTCTCCGAAAAATTTATTGAAAGATAGCATCTGTGGCTAATTTAGGATACAAATTTGGATTCTTTTTGGTTCACATCTTATTTGGCATATATATATATATTCAGAGAAATTTTTGATTCAGCAATTACTTATGAATAAAAAGAAAAGTTAAGAATATAACAGAGGTACTTCCCTTGTGGTCCAGTGGTTAAGAATCCACCTTCCAATGCAGGGGACAGGGGTTCAATCCCTGGTTGGGGAACTAAGAACCCACAGGCCACGGGGCAACCAAGCCCATGCACTGCAACTACTGAGCCTGAGTGCCACAACTAGAGATCCCGCGTGCCGCAACTAAGACCCAACACAGCCATAAATAAATAAATAAATAAATATTTTTTTAAAATTGAATATAATAGACAATACTTTGGGGAATATAGCTAATGCTAATCATAAATATTAAAATCTAAGTGGCTGGGATCACATTGAATCTGCAAACCAAATCATGGATAACTGACACCTTAACACTATTATCTAGCACTATACTGCATAGAATAATCAAGAAATGTTAGCTGTTTGTCTGGGTTGTCTGCATAAAAAACTGCCTTATGACTTAGTGGCATAAAACAACCATTTTGCTTGCTCAAGTTTCTGTGAGTCAGGAACTCAGAGCGGGCTCAGCTGGTGGCTTTTCTGATCCACATGACATCTCCTGGGGTCATTCACTCAGCTGCATTCGGCTGGTGCTGAACTGGAGTGGAATTCTCAAGGCTTCATTCCTCTGTGCTTTGATCATGTGGCCTCTCTCTTTTCACATGCTTAGCTTGGGCTGCCCCACAGCATGGAGGTCTCAAGGTATTCATACCTTTTACAGTCTGATTCAAAAGGCAGCATTTTGAAGATGCTTCAAAAGAAAGCATTCCAAGGAGGAAAGCAGAAGCTGCCAATCTCTTAAGGCCTAGGCTCAGAAGTTACACAGTGTCACTTCCATTGCTTTCAGTTGGTCAAAATGAGTCCCAAAGCTAGCACAGATTCAAAGAGCAGGGAAATAGGCTCTACCCGCTGATGGGAGAGTGGCAAAGAATGAGCATCCGTCTTTTTAATCCACCTCATCGTTGTTTGGCAATGTTGTCCACTTCTATGCTCTGACTATGTGACTATCTTCTAAACATTTATCTATGGCCCTGGAAGTTCTCTCAAACCTGAGATCACAGGTCTTTCCAAAACACTCACTTAAACATGTCATCCTCTCTCTGTTAAAGCCTTCTAGGTTCCCACTGCCTATGGAAGAGAATCCAGATTCCCTAGCTTGGCATTCAAAACCTTTCATAAATTGCTGGGCTCTGCAGCCTAACCTCTGGCCACTCCACACACACACGTGCAAACGTATTTCCTCCCACAGACACTCTCACACAAGCAAGCACGCAATACACACACTCAAACACACACACGCTGTTGACTGCCGGCTTCCCAGAAGGACCACCAGAGTAGCCTGTGCATCACACAGAGCCATGTCCTTTACCTAAGCTCAGTCAGAGACAGCAGCTCTGCCCTGACCAACCCCAGAAGGGTCTCAGAAGGGGGAGACCAGGGCAGATACCTACTGGTTTTTGGGGTCTGAGTTCAAGTGGTTCAAGACTGGGAAGAGTTCATGATGTCATAGTTTAGGACTGGTGGCCACAGCAAGGCGAGAGCCCTAGAGCAAGTCTTTATAAGTAAATGGTTGTTTGGCTAGTGGACTTCTTACCCAGGTGAGCAGCCAGTTGTTCTGAGAATGGGGCTATGTGCCCAAATGTACAAGTCCTTATTAAATAAACTGGTTTTCAGGAATTTCCAAAGCCAACAGTGAAATATTTGTTTACAGTTTTATCTTCCTGTGCAAGAACTTTCTGGAATACACAGGAATCTTGTTGACACAGCTGGTTTCAGTCTTCCATCCTGAGAGCTAACCCGCGTGTGTCTCAGTCCTAGCGTAGAGTCACACGCACCCACCTCAGCCAGGCTCCGGGTGGTCTTGCTCTTCCTCCAGCTTTGCATTTTCACGTGCTCACCCTCTTTCCTTATAAAGTTTATTTTCTCTCTTTAGAAGTGTAATGCGTGCTCATCACTGGAAAGTTTGACAAGAAAAAAGGTTAAAAGAAGTCATAGTGTGGGCTTCCCTGGTGGCGCAGTGGTTGAGAGTCCGCCTGCCGATGCAGGGGACACGGGTTCGTGCCCCGGTCCGGGAAGATCCCACATGCCGCGGAGCGGCTGGGCCGGTGAGGCATGGCCGCTGAGCCTGCGCGTCCGGAGCCTGTGCTCCGCAACAGGAGAGGCCACAACAGTGAGAGGCCCGCGTACCGCAAAAAAAAAAAAAAGAAGTCATAGTGTACACCTGGGGGTTAATGGAGAGAGATGGAGTTGTGTTATTTTCCTAGGGCTGCCAGTGACAAATTGCCACGAACTGGGGGACTTAAAACAAAAAAATGTATTCGCTCATAGTTCTGGAGGCTAGAAGCCTGAAATCAAGATGTTGGCAGAGTTAGTTCCCTGTGGAGGATGTAAGAGAATTTGCTCCATGCTTCTCTTCCAGCTTCTGATGGATCCCAGAAACCCTTGGCAGTCCTTTGTTTGGGGCTGTCTTAACTCCAGCCCCTGCCCCCACATCAACCTGGCCTTTTCTGTGTGTGTCTCTGTGTGTTTTCTCTCCTCTTCTTACAAGGACACCAATCCCTGGATTTATGGCCCACCCTAAATCCAGGATGATCTAATCTCGAGATCCTTAACTCAATTACATTTGCAAAAACTATATCCAAATCAAGTCACATTCTAAAGTTCCAAGTGAACATGAATTTTGGGAGACCACTATTCATCCACTGTAGGGGTATAAGAGACTCAAATCCTCATCTACCTTATCAGGAAGCCAACAGATGATGCCCAAAATTGATAAATCAAGAAATGTCAACCTAAGCATGTTATCGTGACCAAGCGGTGGGGAGAATTAAAGGCTTAAACAGGGTTCCTCAGGAGACTAGGGAAAAGTTGGATGGGGGACCACTCTTTTTCTTTTTTTCTTTTTTTTTTACATCTTTATTGGAGTATAATTGCTTTACAATGGTGTGTTAGTTTCTGCTTTATAACAAAGTGAATCAGTTATACATATACATATGTTCCCATATCTCTTCCCTCTTGCGTCTCCCTCCCTCCCACCCTCCCTATCCCACCCCTCCAGGCGGGAACCACTCTTTTTCATACTTAATGTTTTCCAGTACTTCTTGACTCTAAATTATCAAATTACATTTTTTTGATAACCCAAAATTAAGAAGAAAGTCACCCATGTGCTTTTTATTCATTATGCTTTTCTGCACTTATCTACAAAAAAAATTTTTTTTTAATTTCAAGTGAATGAAAATTCCTCTTACCTGGTGATAATTAGAGTTAGCATGTTGGTGTATATATATTCTCCCCAGATTTTCTAGGTTGATCAGACTATGCAATAGTGAAACCAGTTAATTTCCACCTCACTTCATAATATAAACATATCTCCATGTTATCTTTGTATCATAATGAACATTATTTTTATTGGCTACATAGAATGCCATATAGTAAAAGAACCACAATTTACTTTAAATTAGTTCCTATTTTTTCACATTATAAATAACAGTGAAATAAATATCTCTGAGCAGTTTTTTGTTGCATTCAGATGACTTCCTTGAAATATATTCCAATTTCTAGAAGGTTCTATTACAGAGGTGTGGCCGTTTTGAAGACTTTGGATATGTTTACCAAAGTACATTTTGGGGGAGAAAGAGATAACAACGTGTCCTACCACCAGGTCATATAAAATGTTGGTCTTTCTTCTCAACCTTCTCTTCTCAGTGAAAGCTTATATGATAGGATACTGATTACGTTTTTCCTGCTGCCCTCAAATTTTACTTATAGTCCCAAAGCAGAGGACTCTGATATTACCCACAGGGCTTACTGAAAAGTAGGCAAACTGTCCTTCAATGCTTACCTCCAGCCAGCCAATAGAAGTAGAAAACTGAAGTTCTTTTGACAGATCCCCATCCATTTTTTTGGTTTTAGTTTCCTTCTGTTCTGTTTTCTGATCACTTCTTTACTTTCTGTCACTACAAGGTGAACCAGGGTCATCTTATATTTTCCCTACCCCAGCCCTAAAATCAACCATTTCTTCAAGGAGCCCTAGTTCCTTTTATTGGAGAATGTGGTTTAGAAATTAAGATGCGGGCTTTGAGTATGCTCATTGTTACTGGAGTGTCACTCTTTCAGGCCCTCTGGGCAGAAAGAGCTAGGAAATACATGTATCCATACCACCGTATGTTATTAAACCAGCTTAGGGGGTTTTTTGCTTTATACTGCCAAACTTCAGGTGCTGAGAAAGCAACAGGGCTTGAGCCATCCTGAATTTTCTCTGTCCAAGAAGGCAACCTGTTAGCGAAAAAAGGGACCCCAGCAATTTTTTGTTGCATGTACTACTGCGGTAGATAAAATAAGTCTCTCAGTTAAAGTGGCATTTCAGATAAACAAATAAATTTTTAGTATAAGTACGTCCCATGCAAATATTCTTGATCTGAAATTCCGATTTGCATGGGGTCTTGTATTTTTATTTGTTAATTCTGGCGACCTCACAGTGAGGGCAGAAGTTGAAGTAGGGGTTATGAGAGCTTGGCTAGAGGAAGCATCATCACATCAAAGAAGTACAAAGGCCTGAGTTGCTGCATAATCTCTGTACCTGCTCCCAACAGGGCCTGTCATGTAAAGGGCATCATGAGCCAAGAAAAATCTATAAATAACATCAAGGTCAATAAACTTGGTACACCTAGGTGTCCTTCAGAAGGCAGTTCAAATGTCACATCCTCTTTGAAATTTCTTTAACTCTCCCCCAAGCCAAACAAACAGCGACTTGGCTGTGTTCTCCAAAGCCCCATGTCCACGTTCCCATACAGGCCCTAGCAATCTGAAGAAGAGGCAGGCATTGTTGCTGGACCACTGAGGTGATTGCTCTGCAGGTCTCTGAGCTCTCCATGTGCAGAGCTCTCACTCTGTCTATCTCTGTAGAAGCAGCGCCTACCATAGTCCCAGAAAGAGTCTGCAGAGGCTCTATAAACGTTTGTTCAACGAACAAGTGAATAAATGAATGATCGTTCCCATTTTAGAGATGGAGGAACCAAGACCCAGAGAAATTCAATTCAATTTAAGTCCACACTTTTGTTTGGTTTTGTTTGGGGTTTTTTTTGGTGGGGGGGGGGGGTTCTATTTTAATGGGTCCATCATGAACAAGAATAATAAATGATGCTTCAGAAGCTGGAGTGGAGGACCTTGATGTGCAGTGATGGGCACAGACGTCTGCTGTGAAGGACACTGAGCCCTGCCCTTCCTAGCCTGGAGCCAACATGGCATTGAAGGTGGCAGGCCAGCTGCTGTCTTTTGGATTGAAGTCAAAAGCTTCAGGTTCCATTCTGACTCTGACCTTGGGCAAATCACTCTGTCTCCATTTTCTCCTCTGCAAACTGCCAGGAATGATGTAAACTAAGCAATCTCTGAACTGCTTTGGGCTTGTTTCTCTGTTTGTTCATCAACTAGCATTCGTTGAGCCTCTTCTGTCTGGATCTCTGAGGATATGAATTGAGATACAGTCCCTGTCCTCAGGGAACTCTCAGCCTATTGGAAAGACAGAGAAGTGAAATTAACTGGTCTGCAGTATGGCTGGTACCATGATATTAAAAGCAGTGGCCTCTATTTATTTTGCACGCACACTCACCATGTGCCAGCCACAGCACCAATTCCCACTGTCGTCTCGTGACTGGGTGTCATTTTAATCCTCATTTAGGGAGGTGACATGACCTCGTCTAGGTCATTTAGCTAGTAATCGCTAGAGCTGCCATTGAAACTCAAGTTTGTCTGATTCAAAAAACTAGCACTCATAACCAATTAGGTATGCAGCTTCCCTGATAAAAGTATGAAAAGTGCAGTGGAAGGTGCAAAGTAGGGCATAGGGAAAGTTTCTTAAGGCCTTTCTAACTATGACACAAAATCTGGGAGCAATTTAAAATAATTTAAATAATAATAGGTATCAAATATAGAATTTACCATGTTCTACAGAGAGCATTGTTAAAACACTTTAAATATATTAAGGATTTAATACTCAAAACGCCATATGGGGGCTTCCCTGGTGGCGCAGTGGTTGGGAGTCCGCCTGCCGATGTAGGGGACACGGGTTCGTGCCCCGGTCTGGGAAGATCCCACATGCCGCGGAGCGGCTGGGCCCGTGAGCCATGGTCGCTGAGCCTGCGTGTCCGGAGCCTGTGCTCCGCAACGAGAGAGGCCACAACAGTGAGAGGCTTGCGTACCGCAAAAAAAACAAAAACAAAAACAAAACAGAAAGCCATATGAGGTCGGTACTATAATCCCCATCTCACAGATGAGGAAGATGAAGCACAGAGAAGCAAATTTCCAAAGTCACACAGCCTATGTACTGGCAGAGCTGGAATTTGAAGCTAGACAGTTTGGCTCCAAAACCTGTGCTCTGATCGATTATGCTATACTGTCAAAGTCAAACGTAAATGACAAATTGGAAGAAAAGAAATATTTGAAACTCATATCACAAAGGGTTAACCTCCCTAATATATTAAGAGCTCCCCCTAAGAAAAAGGCCAACAACTCCATAGAAAAATAGGCAAAGCTTATGAATAGACAGCTCACTGAAATTAAATACATATACGAAAAATGCAGATTTTAAGTCTGCTGAGATACCACTTCTCACTGACCAGATTGGCAAAAACCCAAAAGTTTGACAAAACACTCTTCTGAGGCTGTGGGAAATGGCCTCACATCCATTACTGGGGGGAATGCAAATCAGTATAAGATCTATGGATGGCACTTTAAAATGGCAAACCTATATGCTTGGCAATTCCACATCCAGAAATTTTTCTCTAGGTAACTCTCCCATGCAAAATGGCATTAATGCAAGGCTCATCTTGCAACCTTCTTTGTGACAGCAAAGTCCTGAAAACAACCTTAATGCCCGTCAACAGAAACTGGTTGAATACATTTGGCACATCCATATAACGGAATACTTTGAACTTTAAAAATGTTGAGGAAGCACTGTATGGCTTGATATGAGACAATTTCAAGATACATGAAGGAAAAAAGGTGCAGAACAGTGTGTGTGATACATTATTCTCTTGTGTATATTCTTTTGTGTAAAAAGAAAAAGAAAGGAATATTTCTTGTATTGACTTGTACAGATATAAAAAATACCTTTGGGGCAAATAGGAAAGGGGTAGATGGAGGGCAAGGATGGGAAGGAGAGCTTCCTTGTATACCTTTTGCATTTTTTGAGTCTTGAACCACATATTTGTATTTATTATTTTTAAAATTTAACAAAGAATTTTTAAATGAAAAAAGAAAGGCCTTTCAGAGGAAGGGTCATTTTAGGACTCTCTGGCTCCAAGATGACAACTCAATGGTCCTGTAATGAGGTAGACTCTTAATGAATCCATCAGGGCTAAAAAAACAAAAGGGATATTAAAGATCCCCGTGGGTGCAGGGAAATCCATGGCCTTTCCCCATTACGCTCCTGAGGCTCATTCAAAGCTAAGACTCACGGGCTTCCCTGGTGGCGCAGTGGTTGGGAGTTCGCCTACCGATGCAGGGGACGCGGGTTCGTGCCCCGGTCCGGGAGGATCCCACATGCCGCAGAGCGGCTGGGCCCGTGAGCCATGGCCGCTGAGCCTGCGCGTCCGGAGCCTGTGCTCCGCAACGGGAGAGGCCGTAACAGTGAGAGGCCCGCGTACTGCAAAAAAAAAAAAAAGCTAAAACTCAGGCGTCACTGATATCTGGTAACATAGGTAACCGTGGGCAACCAGGCTTCTCTCATGGTTGTCATGGCAACGGTGATGTTCCTACAGTTGGGTTTTCATTGCGAGCTAATTATCAAGCCTTGTGGTGGGCTCCTCCACATTTGCTGTTATTTACATTAATGAGGGTTATGTATGAGCTTAAATCAGCTGCAATTTCAATCAAACTGTTAAGAGAGGCTGCAAATTGAGTCAGATTTACATATCCTTCCAACAAGGCTGGCAAACCTTTTGAATTGTATGCCTGGTGCAGTTCAGGGATGGGGGACCACTTGCACAGCAGCCATCAAGCCGCTGGATGGCCAGAGACCTCCCATGCTCCAACCCAAGATGGGCAGTGCTGTCCTTTCCTCCCCATCCACCGCAAGTCATAGGAGCAGACCCAGCAGGCTCTTGGTTTCAACCCAGTATATAGAGCAAAATTTCAAATTTATCAGAACTTTGTTAAACCCATAGCCCTATATAATTAGCCTTACTTTACACTGGAGAAATCTCAAGTTTCTGCTGCCCAGAGCATCTCCCCTGGAAAGTGATGGACCCAGGATCATTACCACATCTCCGAGCTCCTTCCACTTTTGCTACCTCGCTCAGGGGCTGGAGATGAAAATTTTATTTGTGTTTGGAAAGTAACACTGATTTTCATTAAGTTCATGTGTCTTAGTGAAAAGAACAAGTGCTTCTGCATCTACCAGCCAGAGGTCAGTAGGAAGTGGCTTTGTCCTGGCAGCCAAAGATCCTGCTTGTCTCTGACAAGCTGCCAGTGACTCTTAACCCCATATACACCTTTAACCCCTGATTGGAGTGGATACATTATGCTCACTGTTGACTGAAAAAAAATTGCACAACCTAAAAGTTGAGAATTGTGTTTTATTTGGAGGACTTACTGAGGACTTAATCCTGGGATACATACAGCCTCTCAGATAGCTCTGAGGGACTATTCCAAAGAGGTGAGGGAGGAGCCAGAATATATAGGAGCTTTTGCAAAATAAAAAACAAAACAAACAAAGAAAAAAACCCAGGTGGTCAAACATCAAAGATTACTACTAATTAAAGAAAATTCTCAAGTTAATGAATTTAGCACTTTTCTATGCATGGGAAGATGCAAGAGCCTCGGCTTAATGAAATTATTCCTTTGATAAGCACCTTAGCTATCTAGGGCCAGTATCCCATTTTTCTCCATCCTGAATCCCCTGAGGGTGCATCATCGGGGCAGCTGCAGTGGCTAATGGTTTGATGGCAGCAACTTCCTTTGTTTATTAATATGACAGGTGCCAATCTTTGTCCACATCACCCACATTCAAATACATTTCCATCTCTCCCTGTGCTGTATTATTCGATTCCTCTGCTACGTACCCTCTTAGAAGTGAATCCATTTTGATGGCCCATCATTGAAATACAATTAAAGGAAGGAAACAGAAGAAAGGAACTATCTGGTAGGGTTCTTTTGGTTGTTTTTATTTTTTTTGGCCATACCTTAGTTCCCTGACCAGGAATCGAACCTGTGTCCCCTACAGTGGAAGCTCGGAGTCTTCACCACTGGACTGCCAGGGAAGTCCCAGAACTATCTGCTGTTCGGAAGAAGCATTGACTGTTTCCCAGCCTGTCCACACTCCTGCCCCAAGTAGGTGACATATGGCTTCCTTTGAGCCTCAGTCATGTGGGGCTGCTCCAACAGGAAGAGTTGGGGGTGAGTGAGGAGGACAATGGGGGCAGGGACCACGCGCTGCTGTTAGCTTTGACTGGTTCTGCATGTGTGAGTCCCAGCAACCAGCTTTTTGGCTTCAGAAGGAAGGAGGATGGTGTCAAAAAGCCATAGAAAAACTCCACATACATTCTACCTCTTATAGTTTTGTTTGGATCAACCAATCCTTCTTGACAGGCAAAAATGTGCCCTGAAGAAGTTCCACTCAAGGCAGCCTTCATCCTCAGGGCAAAGGTTCTTAACCTGGGATTGAGCCATATATCCCTGGATGGGTTTCCAATACCAATGAACCCAAGGATAGTGTATACAAAATGTTCCACATGCAGCAGGTGTGAAGCTGCAGCCACCAATTCGGGTGTGTGAGAAATTTAGCAATTCTTTACTTTTGCTCAACCGATTTAAATCTGTGTCTAAACGTTATACATTTGGTTTGGCCAGAAATTCAGACATTATTGGTCCTCCTACCATACTATCACGTCTACCTTTATCCCGTTTTGTGATGGTCTTGGCTCACGTGCAGCAAAGAGGCATTAGGAAGTCCCCTTGGTCATCGGTTCATACTGTTTATCACTGAGATGTCTCCTGTTCTAGCTCACATGGTTCTCAGATTCTGGAACCCTGCTGTGTCTGTGCCACATTTGGGCATTGGCTCTCCAGCATCCCCTCTGAGGACTTAGATCCTAGGTACCAGTGGGAGCCTTCAGATCCTTGACCTCAATACTAGGATTTAGAACTGAATTTGTGGACAGCAATAGGATATACTGTGGGAGAGAGTGATATAAAGCAGGGGTCTTCAAACATTTTTGAAGGGGGAGTGTCCCCCCAAAAGAGTTTTATAAATCTGTGTCTCTTCAGAAATTTTAAAGTTAGCATGCAAATGTTTTCATTCCCCAACTACATAGTTGCAAATTACATAATTTCCAATATATTAAAAGAGCAGCATTTTATTTTTTCTTTTAAAGTGATCTTTTCCAACTTTTTTTTTTGGGCTGCATTGGGTCTTCGTTGCTGCTCACAGGCTTTCTCTAATTGTGGCAAGAGGGGGCTACTCTTCGTTGCAGTGCACGGGCTTCTCATTGCGGTGGCTTCTCTTGTGGAGCACGGGCTCTAGGCGCGCAGGCTTCAGTAGTTGCAGCATGTGGGCTCAGTAGTTGTGGCTTGCGGACTCTAGAGCGCAGGCTAAGTAGCTGTGGCGCACGGGCTTAGTTGCTCCGCGACACGTGGGATCTTCCCAGAGCAGGGCTTTAACCCATGTCCCCCACATTGGCAGGAGGATTCTTAACCGCTGTGTCACAAGGGAAGTCCCAAGAGCAGCATTTTAAAATAAAATTGTTACACTACGCTTTTAAACATAGCCAGTAGAATCTAAATATAGTGAGTTGATACCCATCATTAGTCTTTTAAGAAATACATGAATGAGCTCTTCATCAAAAAGCAAAAAACTTTTGTCAGTGCTCCCCAGCTAAAAATGATCAGAAACAAAGCTGTGTTTATTGACTTTTCGGAGAACACTTACCATGGGGAACTGTGGGGCATCTCAGTGTCAGGGTATTAGAAAGGACCCATAGGATTTGGCTCGTGTTAGGTATTTTACGGAGAATTCAAGGAAGTGGGTCTTTGCTCTGAATTAGATGCTGTCAGGATGCAGTGGTAATTCTATGTCGGGTTAAATAAATCTTAGCTAGAAGGAGGGAAGAATAAGGAAGACTAAAGCTTTAATTGGTAGACAAGCAATCACTCGCAGCTGGGAGAGCAGAATTATATTAGTTTTCTTGCTTCATACGAATTATCGCAACTTTAGCAACTTAAATCAATACCATTTAAACTTTTTTTAAATTAATTTATTTATTTTTGGTTGTGTTGGGTCTTCGTTTCTGTGCGAGGGCTTTCTCTAGTTGGGGCAAGCGGGGGCCACTCTTCATCGTGACGTGCGGGCCTCTCACTATCGCGGCCTCTCTTATTGCGGAGCACAGGCTCCAGACGCGCAGGCTCAGTAGTTGTGGCTCACGGGCCTAGTTGCTCCGCGGCATGTGGGATCCTCCCAGACCAGGGCTCGAACCCGTGTCCCCTGCATTAGCAGGCAGATTCTCAACCACTGCGCCACCAGGGAAGCCCAATCAATACCATTTAGTATCTCACAGTGTCTGTGGGTCAGGCTGGGGCATGGCCTAACTGGGTCCTCTGCTCAGGGTCTCACAAAACTGGAATTCAGGTGCTGACCAGGCTGCCTTCTCATCTGGAGGTTTGACCAGGGGAGGATACATCTTCAATCTCTCTCAAGTTGTTGGCAGAATTCATTCCTTTGCAACTGTAAAATTCATGGCAATGTGTTTCTTCAAAGTCAACAAAGGACAGAGACCCTCTGCTGATGGAGTCTCTGCCATCAGGGAAAGCCTAGACCTTCTGCTAAAGGCCTCCCTTGATTAGGTCAGGGACACCCAGGAAAGTCTCCTTATTGATGAATTCAAAATCAGCTGATTAGGGACCTTAATTATATCTGCAAAATCCCTTCAGCTTTGCCATAAAATGTAAAATAATCATGGCAGTAATACCCCATCAGCTTTATCAGATTTGATTTGCTAAAAGCAAGTCACAGGTCCCACCCAGTCAAGGGGAGGGGACTACACAAAGGCAAAACTCCAGGGAATGGGAATCATGAGACACCCCTCTAGGAGTAGTTACCATAGGGGTATTTGGGATTATTTTGGTTTGCCCAGTGACTTTGTTTTGGTCTCTGTTTAGACAAGATTATAAAGTGGTCCTATTTCTTATTTGGCTCACATCACCAGGTCACAGAGTGACAGGGTCTGATGTTAGTATACTGTGAGATCGTCATGATACCCAGGAGAAAGCCACATGTCAGGCTGTGAGTGCCAGCTCAGCTTCTAACAACACTGAGGCCAAGCTTTTGGTGTCAGGCTAGCCCCCCAGATGTGAGAGTTTGCCTCTTGCTTACTTTTACAGCTTTCCTTTGTCCCTTGAATAGTTATTTCTCTTTCACTTCCCCCATAGAATTATATTCTAATGTAACCATTTATATTTTGTAGACCACTCTATCAGACTATTTAGCAGCAAAAATATGACTATAAAGTGAATATTTTTATTTTCTGTATAAGGCTGTTAAAAAAATTCTCCCAGTTTCAGTTGGCACTACAATTATGATTAGTATGAAACTGATCAAAGTAACATAGAGATATACATTCTGACATATAATTTTTAAATATGTAAAGTTAAATTTTATTAAAATGTATCTACTAATGAAATGTATGGGACTGGTTTTATTTCCAATCAATTCATTCATTCCTGGATGAATATTAGCAATTACCAGCATGGGAACAGTTCAGCATCAACTCTATTTCTAATTTGTGTTTGTCTAGATGCAAGTACTGAGAAATCTTGTTCATATAAATAAATAGTTGGAAATGGAAGACTGTCTGTTAAAGTAATGTCATTCAAGTCTTTGAACTTCTGAATTATATGCCTGTTGTGACATTGTTAAGTTAACATTTGTTAAACAGAGCCCTGAGGTGTTGAATGTTCAACAAAGTACCACAAGGTAGTTGAAATAAAGAAGTTTATTACTCAGGTTCTGGAAGAGGTACCTAGTTCAACACCAATATCTTTGAATCAACCCTTTGTTGACAGCTTAAAAGTTTGTAGGCCCAGGGCAATGTGCCAGAGTTAGATCCAGGATGGGCAAGAAGTAGGAAAATGAGGATTATGAGAGAAGAAACAGGAAAGGAAACCCTGTGCTTTCATCTCAAAAGAGTTCCCAAAAGGAAGATCAATTTTCAGAAGAGAATGCATATGAAAATAGAGGGTCTGGAAATTGAGTCCCTTAAAACAATCCCCATATACTTTGTAGAATGTACATCGAAGAGTAATCCAATTTGGAGATACTGATCTAAAGCATTCAAAGAACTTTATATCTGAAGAACGATAAGAAATTGATTAACCTTAAATTTTGTTTAGTATGTACACCAGGATATCTAGGGTAACCACTAAAAGAATAGATATTCTTATACAGACACAGAATGTCCAAAATACAGGGCAGGGGGCAGGGTAAGTGGACTAGAGATAAGAGGAAAAACAAAACCATCGTCACCCAGAAGAAGGCAAGAAAGGTATGGGGTAGAGAGGGAGAGCAAACAGAAAAAGCAGGAGAAATACAGTAAGATATAATAAGGTGGTAGAAATAAAACTGAATAAATCAGTAATTATAATAAACTTAAAGGGCAAAACTTTCCAATTAAAAGACAACGATTTTTCAGACTAGATTTTATTTTAAAAAAAAATTTAGTTATACTTGCTATTTTAAAGAGAAACCATCTCCCTCAAAACGTGGGGTAGTAGGTCAAAAGTCCAAAGATTGAAAATAATACAGCAGGCCAACACTAAGAGAAAGCTGACATCTTTGTATTATCGACAAAACAGGCAATAAACAAAAAGATGACAACATAACTACATAATGGTAAAGGGTTCCGTTCATCAGAGAGATGAGTCTAACTTTGTAGGCACATAACATACAGAGTAAAAATTAACACACCTGCAAGGAGAACTTGATAAAATCCACCATCAAATGGGAGACTCTACCTTCCTCTCAGTAATGGATAGATTAAGGCAACAAAGAAATAGTAAGAATACAGTAAGAATCATAAGAATGAAGATGCTACCATTAGCAAGTTTGGCCCAGTGGACATACACGGAACATGGCACCCAGCAAACAGGGAATGGACACTGTTTTCAAGAACACGTGGGACATTTACAAAAAGCGGCCCTATGCCAGGCCAGCAAGGTTAGCTCAAAAAACTTCAGGGGACTGACCTCATGCAGACCACACACTCTGACCACAATGCTCCTAACAACTACACAGAGATAATAAGAAAAAACCCGTGGTAGAAAATTTAAGATACACTTCTAAATAACTCATGGATCAAAGAAGAAATCATAATAGAAATCTCAAAATATTTGGACGTGAACCACAACAAAATAACTACACTCTGAGACATGTGGGATATAACAAAAATATTTAGATGGAAGTTTACAGCCTTAGAAAATAAGAAGGTCACAAAATTAATGTGTTAAGCCCCAACCTGTGACTCTAGGACCCACCTCCCACCCTTCTTGTCTCCTCGCTTCTCCCTGAATCTCCCCACCCCTGACCCACACCACCCCCTCCTCCTCTTCCAAGTGCTAACTGAACTCTTCCTGGGAGCCAGGCACCACCTCCTCTCCCACCATCTTTAGCACCAGTTCTCTGAAAGTGTTCAGATTGCCTCCGGTATATTATTGGAAATACCTGGGGTGGGCAGTACCCACTATAACCCTTTTCAACTGTATTCATTCATTCAATAGTAACAAATACCTTCTGACCATCGACTATGTGCCCAGATGGTCCAGATGCTGGGGATACATAGATGAAAAAAGCAAGCCCAGTCCTTGCCCCAGAGCAAGGGTCCTCACGGTGTAGCCCTCATACGAGCCTCATCAGCATCAACTGGGAATCTCTTGAGAAATGAAATTACCAGGTACACCCCTCACTTACTGGATCAGAAACTCTGGGGTGGGGCCCAGCACTCCGTGCCTTAACAAGCCCTCCAGGTGATACTGATGTGCTCTGGAGGGGTTTGAGACCCACGGCCCAGAGGAGTTCAAAGTCTGGCAAACATAAACCATGGTGCAGCGGGTAGGTGCAGCCACCAAAACGGCCATGAAAGGAGCCATGAAAGCCTGAGACGGACACTTGCCCTGGCCTGTAATGTCAGGGAAGAACCCCCAGGAAGGAGTCACACCTCAACTGGGCTCTGGAGAAAGAGCTGGTCAGGCAACGCAGAGCCAGGAAAAACCTTCTAGCGTTTGAGACAGAACAGTGCACAGGCCAGAAATAAAAGAACGTACAGTGTGCTCACAAAACATACTTGTCACTGATAACCAATGTCCAGGGCACATCTGTTGTAGTGTTAATGTGCCGGCATGATTTTATAGTCATCGAAGAGAGAAGGAGGACTTGATAATCTCCCAGCTTTTAATGGGGTGAAGGCCAGCTGAAAGCTTGGCAGATGGACCTGCATTGTTCGGGCACTGATGAAACCATGGAACAGATGAGAGCGATTAATGCAAACAGATACTTTAGTAATCAAGAAACATTCATCCTACGGGAAGGCCTATCCATCACCCCTGATCCAGAGGCACCGGCCCCTTGTGACCCAGACCGAAGCATCTATTCAGACAAGGCCTATCAAATTCATCTCAAAGCAGCTCTCCTTGCTGCTCCAGACTGCTTTAAAGGAGCAGTCACTCAGAAGCCTGAGCTCAAACAGCCACTGAGAGGCATGGTGTAAAGTCAAGGCTTTTTCCTTAAATTCATCTGGCTGGAACTTTTTCAGGTCAATCGCTGAGTACCGCATAGATCTGATCACTATACAATTGATAAGGTTCAGTTATGATAAAGTCCCTGGGGTGGTCAATGAATCAGACCCATAGTTAATCTTTACTGACAGTCAAGAGAATTAATCAACCGGGTTTAATTTGGGTCTTATTGACTTAATTTAATAATTTTTTTGTAAGAGTAAAGCATCCCTCCTTGTGTGAGCTCTACAGGGAACTAATCACTTCTCCCTCTGGACAGGTTATTTGCTTTCTTTTTCACATTCTTATTTAATAATACATAACGCCTGGTACAAAATGCAAAAGATATAAAAAAGCACCCAGAGAAAAGTACATCATTTAGTTCCCTCCCCCAGAGGCAGCCTTGGCAACTGTGGAAATCACGTATGTCTCTGCCTATGCCCTGGTTTTTGTTTTGTTTTGGTCACATACCAAAATTAAACCAGTCTATACAGTTTTCATTACCTTAATATTCTATTGTGGTGATTGTTCCATATCAGTACAGATGGAGAGGCCCTATTCTTTATCACTGCTACACAGTATTCCACTGTAAGATTAAGCCTTTTTTTTTTTTTTTTTTTTGCAGTACGCAGGCCTCTCACTGTCGTGGCCTCTCCCGTTGCGGACCGGGGCACAAACCCGCGTCCCCTGCATCGGCAGGCAGACTCTCAACCACTGCGCCACCAGGGAAGCCCTATTTATTCATTTTTATTTTATTTATTTATTTGGTTGCACTGGGTCTTAGTTGCAGCAGGCAGGCTCCTTAGTTGCAGCTCACAGGCTACTTAATTGCGGCTTGCCAGCTCCTTAGTTGTGGCATGCGAACTCTTAGTTGCAGCATGCATGTGGGATCTAGTTCCCTGACCAGGGATCGAACGCAGGTCCCCTGCATTGGGATCACAGAGTCTTATCCACTGTGCCACCAGGGAAGTCCCAGATTATGCCTATTTTATAAATTTATTTATTTATTTATTGGCTGTGTTGGGTCTTCGTTTCTGTGCGAGGGCTTTCTCTAGTTGTGGCAAGCGGCGGCCACTCTTCATCACGGTGCGGGGGCCTCTCACTGTCGTGGCCTCTCTTGTGGCGGAGCACAGGCTCCAGACGCGCAGGCTCACTAGTTGTGGCTCACGGGCCCAGTTGCTCCGCGGCATGTGGGGTCTTCCCAGACCAGGGCTCGAACCCGTGTCCCCTGCATTGGCAGGCAGATTCTCAACCACTGCGCCACCAGGGAAGCCCTATGCCTACTTTATATCACTGATCCCCTACACATGGATAATTAGATGGCTTCCAACCTTTTGCTATTTCAAACAATGCCGCAAATTAAATCCTTGTATAAAAATTCATTCTCTGTATGAAAGGATAAACAAAATATGGTATATACATACAATGGAATTGCTCAACTTTAAAAAGGAAGGAAATTCTGACACATGCAACAACAGAAATGAACTTTGAGGACATTATGCTAAGTGAAACAAGCCTATCACAAAAGGACAAATACTGTAAACTTCCACTCATATGAAGCATCTAGAGCATTCAAATTCATAGAGACAGAAAGTAGAATGGTAGCTGCCAGGAAATGGGGAGTTAGTGTTTAATGGATACTAAGTTTCAGTTTGCAAGATGAAAAATGTTCTGGAGATGCCTGGTGGTGATGGCTGTACAACAATGTGAATGTACTTAATGTACACTAAAAAATAGTTAAGATGGTAAATTTTATCTTATGCGTATCTTACCACAATTTTTTAAAATCCATTTTCTGTATTCTTATTAATTCATTCATGCATTTGTCTAATCATTCCATAAACCTATGTGTGCCAGAATCACACAGAGTTATGTAAGGACTTATCCTTGAGCTAAGAAAGACAAAAAGGAATTAAACAGGTAAAGAAATGACACGGGGACATTCCAGGCAGAAAGTTCAGGATGTCAAAAATCAAAAAGCTGCACTAGAGAGAAGAGGATGGAGAGGTAAGCAGGGGCCAGACATAACAACCTCAGGTAGGGACTTCCCTGGTGGCACAGTGGTTAAGAATCTGCCTGCCGGGCTTCCCTGGTGGCGCAGTGGTTGAGAGTCCGCCTGCCGATGCAGGGGACACAGGTTCGTGCCCCGGTCCGGGAGGATCCCACGTGCCGCGGAGCGGCTGGGCCCGTGAGCCATGGCCGCTGAGCCTGCGCGTCCGGAGCCTGTGCTCTGCAACGGGAGAGGCCACAGCAGTGAGAGGCCTGCGTACCACAAAAAAAAAAAAAAAAAAAAAGAATCTGCCTGCCAATGCAGGGGACGTAGGTTCGATCCCTGGTCTGGGAAGATCCCACAGTCCTTGGAGCAAATAAGCCCATGAGCCACAACTACTGAACCCACATGCTGCAACTACTGAAGCCCGCGTGCCTAGAGCCAGTGCTCCACAATGAGAAGCCACCGCAATGAGAAGCCCACACACTGCAACGAACAGTAGCCCCCGCTTGCTGCAACTAGAGAAAGCCCACATGCAGCAACCAAGACACAACACAGCAAAAAAAAAAAAAAAAGACCTCAGGTACCCCGCTAAAAAGAGGGGGTTTTATTCTGTAAGAATAAGTAAATATTCTGAAAGGTTTATACAGCACATCAACCTAACCTGTGTGTTACAAGGGCTCTGGCTTCTGTGTGGAGGCTGGATTCGAGAGGGCCGGGCAGGAGGCCAGACCCAGAGGAGATGGGTGAACAACCCTGCCAAGAAATGATGACAGCCTCCACCAAGGCTCTCACATGCACACATCCACACAGGCCAGGCACAGACATTCCCAAAAAGGCCACATGAGCCAACACTGTTGGACCACAGGACCTACTGCGGCCACCAGTGTAAGACCTCTCAGCTGATCATGGCGATGTTGTTAATGAAGTCCCCCAGAGCATCAGACGAGCCAGACCCTGGTTCACTGACTGCTGCCAGACAGGAGCCACAGAGACTGAAGCTGAAAAGGAATCCCTCTGTCCTGCTTTCCTCCAAAGGGCGAATAGTAGCAGTGAAGCCTGGGGAATCTTGACCTGTCCAGACAGAGACAGAAAGCAGGAAACAGGTGGTAGTAAATTAGGGTATAAGTCGCTGCTCTAGCAGTTTTCAAAGTGCGGTCTCTGGACCAGCCACATCAGTGTCTCCTGGGAGCTGGTTAGAAATGCAAACTCCCAGGCCTTCCTGAATCAGGAACATAGCATAGCCCAGCAAGCTATGCTTTAACAAACACAGGTGATTCTGATGCAAGTTCAAGCTTAAAACCATATCCCTAGAACGTAATTCACCACAGGTGTCTTTTAAATAGCATGTTTCGGGCTTCCCTGGTGGCGCAGTGGTTGAGAGTCCACCTGCCGATGCGGGGGACACGGGTTCGTGCCCTGGTCCGGGAAGATCCCACATGCCGCGGAGCGGCTGGGCCTGTGCACCATGGCCGCTGAGCCTGTGCGTCCGGACCCTGTGCTCTGCAACGGGAGAGGCCACAGCAGTGAGAGGCCCGCATACCGCAAAAAAAAAAAAAAAAAGATATACCAAGAGAGACCTTCCAAAAAATACTGGGTATCAAGTTGTCCTGGGGCCTTTAAAATGAGAGCATTCACCGGTTGTAGCATAACCAGAGAGCATTCGTCTGTGAATTTGGACGTGTTATTGAAATTCCAGGAGCCCCACAGGAAGCTTCTCTAGCTACAAAATATATTTTCTGCCATTGAAGAGAGTTTTGTTCAGTCCTTCTGCAACCACTACAACGATTCCAGCTTTCTTATGGGTACATTCCATGTAATAAATGGCAGAAACACAGAAGCAGTGGGGCACAGTGGAAAAACACAGGCTCTGTATCCTGGTGTTGAATTTCATGTCTCTTTACTAGTGACCTTGGGAAGGCAGCTTACACACCCTTTGCTCAGGTATCAGGTAGGCAGTGTTGTGAGTGCCTACTACAATACCTGAAACAAGGCAAATACTCAACAATAATGCATTATTCATGCATTGATTCACTTCTAGTCCGGGAGTACAGCGACAGATCTCTGTAAAGCGCAATCAAACGACTGAGAGTGGGCCCAGCGGTATAATAAACATCAGTGACCACTAGATGGCAATAACGGTGCTAACTAATTGGTTATTAACGTTGGTCCTCAGAACTCAGCACTACTTCTGTTACTGGGTTTTTGCTCCTTCATTCATTCCACAAGTATGTATTCAATGCCTGCTATGTCCCTGGCACCACAGTTAGGATACAAGAATCCGCAAAGGAAGACATAGTCCCTGTCCATGGCCCTTATGGTCTAGGTGAGGAAATGGACAGAGCATCTCAACAATAAAATAACACACCTGGGCTTCCCTGGTGGCGCAGTGGTTGAGAGTCCGCCTTCTGATGCAGGGGACATGGGTTCGTGCCCCGGTCCGGGAAGATCCCACATGCCGCGGAGCGGCTGGGCCCGTGAGCCATGGCCGCTGAGCCTGCGCGTCCGGAGCCTGTGCTCCGCAGCGGGAGAGGCCACAGCAGTGAGGGGCCCACGTACAGCAAAAAAATAAAATAAAATAACACACCTTAGTCAGTGCTGTGAGGTAGAGGGGGAGAACCAGCCTGCTGGGGAGCGGGGAGGCATCCCTGAGAAAGGGACGAGGAAAAGGTGGAGGAGCCTAGATCCCAGGAAGAACAGGAGTCGGTAGGTAAGGGGTGGGAAGGCAGTGCTCAGGCAGATGGGATGGCCTGTCAGTGGCTCCTATTGAGCAGGACGACTGTTAGGCCGCTTGGCTGGAGCCCAAAGAGCAGGGGTGCAGGATGGGAACTGCCCACCCTGGAGGGACGAGCAGGAGACAGGCCATGCAGGGCCTTTGTTCTCTGGGGGGATTTGGGTCTAGATCCAAACAGCAGCAGGAGCCCACTGATGGGTTTCAAAGCTCAGGAGGGGAGAGAGCCGGATGACTGGAGTGTATTTGCAGTTGACAAGGTCAGATTTGCATTTTGACCGGGTGACTGGGTCTGCTCTGGGGATTCAGCCGAGGCTGGAGCCTAGTGGATGCCCCGGAGAGCAGTTAGGGAACTACCATTGGAATCCAGGGAGGAAGGATTAGTCTTGGATCAGGGTAGGGGCACAGAGTTGAAGGGAAAGGGACTGAGAGATGGGGGAAAGTGCCAGAACTCAATGGCTAGAGTTTGTGCAGAAAAGTGGGGTGCCAGAGATGGCTCCCCAGTGTCTGGCTCAGACAGGCCAGCAGGTGGAAGGGAAACTGAAGGAGGCAAGGGGTCTCAATTGGTGACTGGGTAGTAGAAAAAGAAAGTCATGAGTTCACTTTTAGACATGCTGACATTGAGGGGTTTTTGAGATATCCAAAGGGAAATTCCAGAAGGCAAAAGAAACTTTAAGTCTAGAGTTCAAAGACAGCTGGGCTGGGATGAGACCACCAGGGCATGAAGACAGGAAAAGAAGCAAGGCCACCTGGATGAGACCAACAGCTTGGGCACTGGAATACAGCAATTGTCCACCGAAAGAAGGATTTGCTGAAGGCGGCATTAGAAATCTGAGACAGAGATTGGGATAGAGATAGGGAAGGTTTCAAGAGAATTAAGGCATAAAAAGAACAAAGACTCGGAGATAAGTATAAGAAGGATGTGACTCAGTTCCCTTGCCAGCAAATGGCTCTCACTTTTCCCAAACTCACTCTCAGAGATGAGGGATGGCTCCTTTCCGTGGTCCCCAGTCGCTGCAGGGGCTGTTTAAAACGCCGGTCCAGAAACCTGCGGGCTACATTCCGGACACCTTATCACACAGTCAGCCTTCAGTTTACATGCCTGTGGGAGGAGAGGGGCCTGGCCCAGCAGGTCAGGGGCTCTGAAGGAGGGTTATTAACATCTGAGAGACATTTCCCTTGTCCTGTCCTGTTTCAGATGGCTAAAGCATAATCAACTTGACCATCAAATCAACACCTTGTACACCTTAAACTTACACACTGTTATGTGTCAATTATATCTCAGTAAAGCTGGAAAAAAACAATTGACGAATGTAGGGGATATGGCTGTTTATGAGACTATTCTTGTAATTTTTCAGTAGGCTTGAAATTTAAATAAAAAGTGTTGGGGCATATAAAACTATCTGGCGGGGAGAGTGGGTATGAGTATAGATTAAACAAGATTGACCATTAGTTAAGAATTCTTAAAGTTGGTGACAGGGGACTTCCCTGGTGGTCCAGTGGCTAAGACTCCACGCTCCCAATGCATTTGATCCCTGGTGAGGGAACTAAATATCACATGCGGCAACTAAGAGTTCGCATGCCTCAACTAAGATCCCACATGCCACAACTAAGACCCAACACAGCCAAATAAATGAATAAATATTTAATAATAATAAAATAAAGTTGGAGATGGGAACATAGAGTTTCATTCCATTATTTTCTACTTCTGTATATTTAATGTTTTTTCATAACAAGTTTTTTTTAAAATACGGTTGCCCTGTGGAGTAAAAGATATGCAAAGTACCAGCACATGGTTGTTTGGTTAGTGGAATCGTCCTTAATCCCTTCCCATTTATTTTCACTTGCCCTTCTGCCCTAGGGAACACAGGTTGCCCTACAGTGCAATTTTCTTTTCAGATTTGCTGTAAGTCGTAGTTTGTTGCTGTTGTTGTTGTTTTAATTTCGTCTTGAAACAGCTGAAAATTGCTGATGACTTATTGGAAGCTTTGCACAATTCTTCGATTTAAGGGCGTGACAGCTGAATGGACTTCCCTTCCTGCAGGCATACCAACCCTGAGTCATAGAAAGCCACAAGAATGCTGGAGAGGTAGATGCAGAAAGATAGAGGTCCCCCTTAATTGCACATTCACCCCACACTGCTCTGGCCAAATTCTGAGGTGTCCAGACTCCTTCCTCTTGGCTACAGGGGCAGGGGTGGGCTGCGGGGTGGGGGTGGGGGCGCTGACACCTCCCCTGAGAAGTGTCCCTCCACTTTGGAGGCAAGTGCCTCATCTCTTGCCCCACTCTTCCATCACCCCACATTCCTGCCACGTTAAGGCAGTTCCAAGGTGGACTTGGCTCTCTCCCACGGGTATGTTTTTGCCCTTGATCATGCAGTAGCTCACACCTTAAATGCCCCTCCCAGCATTTCCCTAGCAACCCTGCTTTTTCACTCACCAGCTGGGTGAAAGTCAACAAGCTAGTTAACTTTCTAAGACTCTCTTTTCTAAGGGGTTATTCATATCTTCCTTCTAGAACTGTGTGGAGGATCAGGAGAGATGGCATATAGAGATGGCACTTATCACAGAGAAACAGCTCGACAAATATTTATTATTATTTAACACTTATCAGACTCTACTGAAATTATCTTATCCCCACATCTTTTCCTCGCTAGATTGTAGGCTCTTTGAGGACAGGAAATGTATCTATTTATCTTCTCTGCATCTCTAATGTCTATCGTAATACCTGGTACATAGCAGATGGATGGACTTGCAAATGTGCAAGAATAATATGAGGGTCTGGTTTCTTTTTGTTTCAAAATACAGCTTCCTGGGCCCCAGCCCTATTGGAGGAGGGGCCTGATTTGTTCACAGCAATGACAGCAAGGAGTGACCCTCTGGGATCTTTATCAGTAGCTAACCTTCATCTCTACCACGGATCTTTGCTAAATCATATGTAAAGTGCTACTTCAAAACAAGTCTTGTCCTACCCTGTATGAGTTTCCTAGGGCTGCAGTGACAATTTACCACAAACTATGTGGCTTAAAGCAACAGAAATGTGTTCTCTCCTAGCTCTAGAGGATAGAAGTCCAAAATTAAGGTGTTGGCAGAGCCATGCTCTTTCTGAAGGCTCAAAAGGAAAATCTGTCCCACACCTTGCTCTCTGCTCCTGGTGTTGTCAGCACTCCTTGGCATTGCTTAGCTTGGAGACACAATATTCCAATCTCTGCCTCTGTAGTTACATACTCCTCTTCTGTGTAGTCAAAACCTCCTCTGTCTCCCTCTTATGAAGATACATGCGATGATAATTAGGGCTCACCCCACAATCCCAAATCATCTCCCCATCTCAAGATCCTTCACTTAGTCACATCTGAAAAGGCTTTTTTTTTTTTTTTTTAAACCAAATGAAGTAAATTCACAGGTTCCAGAGACTAGGATGTCTTTTTGGGGGGAAGCCATCATTCAGCCTCCCACACACCCGAACACCATCAGATTAAATTGAGGCAGATTTATAAGCTTCCCATGTGATTCTAATGTAGCTATGAAAACCATTGAGATGGGCACTTACCGGTTTGCTGAATGAATGAACAAATGGCTTCCTCTACTGTAGAAAATCTCCCTCTTCTTCCATCCACCTCCTTCACTGACTTTAGATATAGACTCCCAGGCAGAGAGACCCTCCTATAATATCCCACTCCTAAAAAGGTCTAAACACACACACACACAGTTTTTGGAGTTCCTGACTCCAGAAATACAATGGGCCACAGACACCTACCGTCAGTGAAGAGTATGTCCCACCCCCCATTTAGTTCCCGTTTGTTCATGATGCATGTTTCCTCAGGAGGGTTAGATGTCTGCCCAGGCTGCCCAGTTTCTCCTTTGTCCCCAGAAACACTTACACAGTACTGGACTGATTCACCCAGGAAAAACTCATGATCCACCATTTGTTTATAGTTTGGTTTGATTAAGAGATTAAGGCTATTGAAACATTGGCCCCAAGGCCACTACGGGACTCCTGAGTCCAAGTATATTGTAACACTGGGCAACCTGAGGGGAGCTAGGTGCCTTCTCTGGGCTTCTCCCAGCAGGGCTTCTGCTGTGGGGTGACAGGCTGTGGTATGCTGATACATGTTTAACAAGCAGTTCTCCAAGGCAAAAAACCTTGGATCTGTAGTGTTCACCTATTTCTGGGGAATAAATAATCCCATTGTGACCAATTTCAAGCTGCCAAAATGATGTCACTGAAAGTGCAGTTGGGAAGAGATGTGCACCATCATTCCCACCAGCTGACCCCAGCATGTCACTGCAGCTCCCAGCCACTGACTTATGGGAAACTCAGTCTCCTCTCAGAGAAGATTTGCAGGCCCAGGAGCTGGACAATGTAGCCTTTAGAGGATCACTACAGAGAGCCAATTTCCTAGTTTCAGAGATCAAATACTACTGCTAGGAACAAGTGTCTATTCACGCATCTTTACAATCCCTTCCAACAATAAAGTTCTAGGCACAAAACAAACACTGACATCTTCCTCCTTTGAACTGTCATCAAGCTTTATTTCTACATCTCTTTTTTTTTAATTTAAGATTTATCTACCATTGGCTCTGTGCCAAGCCCTGTTCCAAGGCAATGAGAAGCCTGTGCACCGCAAGGAAGAGTAGCCCCCGCTCGCCACAACTAGAGAAAGCCCATGTGCTACAATGAAGGCCCGATGCAGCCAAAAATAAATAAATAATTTTTTTTTTTTTTGGCTGCGTCGGGTCTTCGTTGCAACATGTGGGATCTTCGTTGCGCCTTGCGGGCTCTTTGTTGCAGCATGCAGGCTTCTCTCTAGTTGTGGCACGTGGACTCCAGAGTGCGTGGGCTCTGTAATTGTGGCATGCAGGCTCTCTAGTTGTGGCTCATGGGCTCAGTAGTTGCAGCATGCAGGCTTAGTTGCCCCACAGCATGTGGGCTCTTAGTTCCCCGATCAGGGATCAAACCCACATCCCCTGGATTGGAAGGTGGATTCTTAACTACTGGACCACAAGGGAAATCCCCTTCATGTATTTTAGATATAGATTCATGTAAAAATTAAAAAAGCATTATTTATACATAATTAATTGTAAACGGAACCTAATAGATATATAAATATACTGATAAAGTTCTTCACAGTGATAAGTGTTGGGAATAACAGCACTTTGCCATCTCTACTGAAAGAGCTCAAATACCTTTGCAATTAACAATCAATGACACATCAATACTCCTCAGAGGCTAGGCATTACATTTATGGTCTGTTTTATGGTTATTTTATAGCTGTTATTAGTAATGCAAATAAGAACAATTTGATGCACCATACAATATGTCATGAAGGGACCAAAATTAGACGTGGTCATTGGGCAAAGGTTAAAAATAGAAACTAAATTTCTAACTAATAAGTATTTCATTATTAATAACATAACAATACTTCAAATTTATAGAGCATTTTATGTTTAAAAGTCAGTCACGTGTAGTCAATAGAGCACATGGAATCTGCAGTCAGACCTGAATTCCAATTGTGTTTTCAGTTCTAACACTGTTCTGAGTACAATTTTTACCTGTTTAATTTTATTTGGAATAAGATATAGATTCATAGTGATGAAATAAAATTCATATCTTACGGCAAGACAAGAAAATTTAAACATAAGTTTTTTTCTCTGCCCGTTTGGTTCTCCTCCCTCTGGTTGGTGTATGTTGTCCATCTGCATTACCCAGACCTCCTTAGGAAATAACATTCTTTCTTAATCTCATAAAGGGTCACAACTCCTTAGGAGACAACCATCCTTCTTAATCTGGTAAAGGGCCATGATGACCCATGACTCACTTTGTACATGTAAATCTGGATTTTGCAAACTGTCTATAATAATACGTCATTTGACAAATAACCCTTTCGTCTCAAAAACTTATATAACTGTGCTTTGACCTCGAACAGGTGGAACAGTCCGCAGAGCTTTCTGAAAGTGTCTCCCAGGTTATAACCCCCATGTTGGCTCAAATAAAATTTTCCATTTCTTTCTTACATCAACTACAGATTAATTTTTCATCAACAATGTGGCAGACACTCAAAATTTACAAAGACTTACAGAGGGGAAAAAGAAAGCTCTTCCCAACTCAGTCCTTCTAGCAACCTGCCTCCTTTCCTCGGAGGTAAGGCAGCATTAACTCTTGATAGCCTTCCAGGGATACTTTATGCGTATGAAGTACAAGCAAATACAATAGCACATGTAAGTTGACACCATTTTATACAAATGTTAACATTTTACACACATAGGATGTTTGCTACAGTTTCCTCTCCTGTAAAAGGGTGTGGAGAGGATTACATCACAGAATTAGGTAAATTCCTAACCCTAGTGCCTGGCACGGAGTTTGCACTCAAAATCACAGCTTCCCTTTCCTTACTCTTAATAAGGCTACGAGGTAAGGGGTGTTTCGGGTGCCTCAGAATCACGCAGTGCTTGTTAATCACAGATCGTCTCCGGCCCCTCAGGGTTTCCATTTAGCAGGTCTGGCGTTGGGCCCGCTATTTGCATTTCCAACCAGCCCCCAGTTGCTGCAGGTGGTGCTGATCAGAGTCATCTGACCACATCAAGGCTCAGTGGGAACTTAGATGCCCCAGATTGCAACGCAGGTTCTGCCTCTTGACCAAATTACTCACTGGGCTTCGGTTTTGTTTTCTTTTTAATAAAACAACGCTTGTCTCAAAGGCTGTTGAGCATTTTAAATAAGACACAACATATGCACAGGCCTTTCTCATGGCAAACGCTCAAGAAGTGAAACGTAAAAGGAACGTGGATAAGCTGGTAAGGCGGGGATCGCCCGGAACACAGGAATCGTGGCCCTCGGCTGCACTCAGACCCCGTACGTCGTTCCCCACCCCCTGCCCGGAAACGGACGGGGCCATGCACGCGCTCGGGGCCAAGGACCCAGCTGGGATTCGGTCTGCGGGTGGAGGGCAGAAGCCACATCTGAAAAGTGAGGTCGGGGGCTCCTGTTTGAAAGTCCTGAAACACCGAGTGCCGCGTGGATGCAGTTGCATGGGGCTTACTGTTTAAACTGCGTGTAAAGATGCCGATAACCCTCATTTAACCCCTGTGGAAACGTCCGCGCCCAGGGCTGGGTGCACACACGCTCCGCCCCTGGGCGCGCCCCGCCCCTGGAGCACGCCGCTGCGCTCGGCCCAGGGACTCGCAGCGGCGCGCGGACGTGCGGCCGGCGGGTAAAGAAATGGCGAGGGCCGGGCGGGGCGGAGTGCGGCCGGCCGCCAGGGGGCAGCCGCGCGTCTGCGGGCCGCGGCCGGCTGGAACCGGTCTGGCCGGAAGTTGGGGCGGTGCCTCGGCTTCCGCTGCTACGCGCCACGTGGCCGGCCGGGAGGGCCGGGAGCAAACAACAAGATGGCGGTGGCGGGGGGGGGAGGGGGCGGGCTCATCGGGGGCCCCTGAGGACACGGGTCCCTTAAGGATGGCGTTGGGTGGGCGGCATGGGCTGAGTGCTGCGAGGTCCCTTTTGTCTAAAGTCCGAGGTCACCCGGCCGGGCCTGCACAGGATCGCGGGTAGCTGCACGAGGCCGTCGGGCCCTCCTTCGGAGCCCGTGGACCCGGACCCTGCCCCCCGCCCAGGGTCACCGCGGCGCGTTAGCGTGAAGCCGCCGGCCTGCATCTCATTCACGGCCCGTTTTCTTTTGTCCCCGCGTTTGCCGCTCTCTACCAACCAGGGACAGAAACGCCTTCCTCAGGGCGTTTTCGTTCTTTAGGAGAGATTAGGTGCTGCATATCGAGCCGGGGAGTCCTAGTTGATTCGAAACGCACTCTTTCCAGCAGTTCGGACTGCCTCCCTTCTGATGATGAAGGCAAAAAAAACTACCCGCAGTGATCTCGGCCTTAGGTAGCTTCCTGACCCTGTCCAAGCGTGGTCGGAGTTTGACTTGTACACAGGAGCTGCTCTGGGAGCTCCGGAGTGTGGCAGTCTGAAGTTCTGTTACTTCATGTCTGCCACCTTGGATGTGTTTTCAGAATGGCTAATGTAGATGTGGGTTGTTGCATATTATAAAATGCAGGAAATAAAGCAAAATTAACTAGTTAAATGCCCGCAGTCTCCCGTTGGTGTCCAAGGATCTGGAACTGAAAGACCGAGCTCTTCCATCTCTGCCTGGCCAGTCGCCAGGCTGGGTTTTCATTTCTCATCCCGTTTCATTTTACATGAGTTGGACGCTGGAGAGCCAGTGTGGGTTAAAAATAGTTCACAGTCATTCGGCTTGTGGTGGTATATTTAGAATAAAGGAGACGTTTGTCCTTGGTTGTTTTTTTTTTTTTAATAAATTGCTCATTTTAGAGTTAGGATTCTTTGTCTCTCATTCTCGCTAATTTGTGAGGCTGTTGGCAGACCTGAAACGATGTGACTGTTTTGTTTTTAAATAATGAAATTTGCCTCCGAAAGGTTTGGAAGGTTTAATAAAAATTTCTGAATGTAACGAGGGCCCTGCTACAGTGACAAATCTCAGAAGGACATTACTTTCTCTGTGAAGGAGCCCTTATCGTTTCCTCAGTCTGGTAGAGATTTTAACACTTGTGCTGTGATCAAAACGGCGTTGCTGTCTAGAAAAAGTATAATGGGATCAGGAAGGGGGAAAAGAAAAAACATGCTCACAGTTTTAGTTTTAAGGCTTAAATGCGGATTTTTTTTTTTTTTTTTTTAAACCCAGAGATTTGAGAGAATTTCCCTTCGGCCCCTCCATTTTGTAACCGTGCCTTCAGAGGTTTCCCTTCAGACTTGTCCATCATTTGGCAGAAAAAGGGCTGGACAGAGTTTCCAAAGAATACTTTTACCTGGAGGGGTTAGAACCTTCCCTTCCTGCGCCTGGGAAAAGAATGCAGCTTCCTTCACAGCATTTCTTCTGAAGGAGCCTGCCTCGTTGTGTTTATGTTTGGCAGTGATTACCCGCTTCTCTGTCTCGTTTTGTACATACAATTCAGATAGAAACTTGGGCAACTTTTTCTGCAAATGCCCCTGACATACAGGAGCCACAAGAATTAGCATCCTCAGGCCTTCAGTTATTTGCTTCCACAATTTCACTAGCACTGCCATCCTGTTAAAAGGAGAAAATGTATTTTAAATTTTTAAATATTTTATTATAGCAAATTTGATTTTTTTTTCAAAAAAAGGAAAAGTAAGTAAAAAGAAAATTAAAAGAACTGTAGTCTGACAATTCAGAGATACTTGTCCTTGTAGGCATAGACTGAAGTTTTGGGGAGCTTATGTTTGTACAATTTGGTACCTTCTTCACTTTTTAAAGTATATTGTTTTAGTTCATATTACTTAAAACATTATGCTCAACACAAAACATAAATAATACAGAAGAATACAAAGAAAAAAATCACTCTGCCATTAGCAAGGAATAACCACTATTAAACAAATTGTAGTTGTCTTAAAAGAACACTAAACCTAGTTTGTAACCTACATTTTGCATTTAGCCACTTGTACGTTCTGTAAGGTCAAATAAGAATCTCCATGATTTTTAGAGCCTGCATGATATTCTATCAGATGAATATACCATAATTACCCACTAGCTGTTCTCTTACTATTGGACACCAAATTTGTTCGCTATTTTTTGCTCTTATAAATATAACGTTGGTATGAGTACTTCTATACAAAAAGCTTTTTACAAACTTCTGTAGAATACAGCTTACAATGAATCTGAACTTTTTCAGGTTGGTTGATACATATTTGACTCCCCAAATTATTGAATTCATTGTGTTCTATCTGGAGTCTTCAAATGACTGTGCATCAGCATTCCAACCGAGGTCAGATCCCATCTGTCTTACTTTTTTTACCCTCACTCTTCTAAATTTATTTTTAAATTATAAATCATATATTCTTTGTTATTTTTGTCTCTTCTTTTTTTTAACTGAAGTATAATTGATTTACAATGTTGTGCTTTGTATATTATTTTTTATATGAGTGTGTGTCTAATAACTACCAGACATGGATGTTTAACTTCAAGTTAAATATTTAAGAGGAGTCCCTTCATTGTCAACCTATTAACGATACAGAAACCTCTTTTCCTTTTAACAAGTTACTATCTATGTATAAATGTGGTACAAAAGAAACTAATGCCTGGCATTTTCTTTCCAATGTGCAGCAAATATAAAAACTAGTTCTCCAAAATTATCTAATATAAATGAACTTTGGGGGTGGGTTTTTTTTTTTAGGGTAAAATTGTCTAAACATCATCTATCATCATTTTATTTGTTATTTTCAATTGTTTTATTGTGAGTATACTGCTAAAACTTTATCCACAGGACAGGAAAGACAGCTCTGTTCAAAGCAAGGTGACCAGATAATTCTGTTTCTCCTCTATATTAGTTTAATGATACTTGGATACTCCTTACCAGGAAACCATTCCATAGCCTATTCTTCCAAAATCAAACTCTATTTCCCACAATCTTTCCTCTGCTCTCTAAAAATGATTTAGAAAACACGGAGAAGTAAAGATGAATAAAACAAACACCTGAATAATCGGAAAATATCAATCAGCACCCTTTACATGATCATCTTAAAACCACCTCAGAGAATGTGACCCTCTTTTGGGGGGGTAATGTCAGTTCTGATCACCACATATACTTTAATCAACCCTAGTTTCTCTTTAGATGAAGTCCTTCTAATTACTATACTTGGAATAAGATACATTCCATTAAAATGGAGAACATCGTTTAAGAATATTCAAAAGGTTTGGGGGCTTTAAGAGCTACTGTATATGGCAATCATTATTATTCTGTAATAGGCTTCCTGTTAGTGACAATACCCCAGTGCAGAGGCTTATGTCTGGAAATATAGCATTTGAGGCCAGTTACTAAATAGTCTAATTCTACAGATAGACAGCAATAAACATACAAAGATTTTTTTAGCTACATCAGCCCTGTGTGTCTGAGATTGAAGTCTATTATCAGAGGTTCACTCACTGTCATCCTTTCAAAACAGCTCTAGACTTGTTTGTTTGTTTGTTTTATCATTTAGATTTCATAGCTGACACCCAAGGCAGTAAATGGATGAGTATTTTTCATTTTAGTTATTTTAAGGGGCATTGAATTTGAACAGTTTTTGGAGACTATAACTCTTAGAAACCTGTCTCCTAGGAGCTGAAGTTTAAAAATCTGCTGATATTGGACTTCCCTGGTGGCACGGTGGTTAAGAATCCGCCTGCCAATGCAGGGGACACGGGTTCGAGCCCTGGTCTGGGAAGATCCCACATGCTGCAGAGAAACTAAGCCCGTGTGCCACAACTACTGAGCCTGTGCTCTGGAGCCCGCAAGCCACAACTACTGAGCCCGTGCACCACAACTACTGAAGCCTGTGTGCCTAGAGCCCGTGCTCTGCAACAAAAGAAGCGACCGCAATGAGAAGCCGCAACTAGAGAAAGCCCATGCGCAGCAACAAAGACCCAACACAGCCAAAAATAAAATATAAGTAAATAAATAAATTTATTTTAGAAAAATCTGATATAAATGAAGAAGTTGGGGGAGAAGAAAAATTTTATTTTATTTCCAGAGCCTTTGAAAACATCAAGATTCCACTCTCAGCAGGGGAAGGAAAAGTTCTTGTAAATTTGCCCCTTAACTCAGCACTACCAAAAATCAAAGAGGGAATCTAGGTTGTCTCCTGTCCTAGACTTTAGGCCCAGAGTCTTGGCTGCTATGTTGGCAAGTTGTGGGCATGTTCCAACAGGGTCAGGGCTCACCAGGCCTCTGCATCACTACCTTCTAGTCTCCCTAATCTCCCTCTCTTCCCCATATTAAATACCCCTAAAGCCCTGCTCTTCATTCTTTCAAGGACCCTTGAAGCAGCAATTATGAACTGGGGCTTGAAAGTCAGAGGAAGTCAGAGTTGGGTTCTAGATCCGTCATTTACAAACTGTGTTACCTTGGGCAGGTTAACATCTCTGTGCAGGATACCTCAGTATCCTTCCCCCAAATTTGGGATATTTCTTTCTTTGTTGGGAGGATGAAATGATGGACAGTATGTAGTGCTTAGGACAATGCCTGACACAAATAAGCTCTCAATTGATGGGAGGGATTGTTAACCCTTCTGCTTCCTTAATCCACTTTCTACCTGTGCTCAATTCCTTGTTCTCTTTTGGCCAGTTGCCTCCTGATGGGTCTCCAGCCCTCCAGCCTAGGTCGCTGAGCTGCTTGCTGTTCCTTGTACCATCTTCCCTTTAAACATGCTCTTTGCTCTCTTATCTGCCTAGTAAATGCCTCCTCATTCATCAAAACTCAACTCAAACCTTACTATCCTGATGATGAAAGTATAAATTGATGTAACTTCTTCAAAGGGGAATTTTTACAAAAACTATCAGAATTTAAATGCACCAACCTATGATCCAGGAATTCTACTTCTAGGAATGTATCCTATGGATAACCTCACACATGGGCAAAAAGGGAATGTGTACAAAGATAGCAGAAGACTGTAAAATTCTACATGTCCAATGGAACACTAGTATAAAATTTTTTATTTATCCCTACAATGAAATATTATAGGGTTATTAAGAAGGAGTGAGCAGTTCTATATGTACTGATTTCCAAAATATATTGTTAAATGAAAAAAATCAAGGTATAAAGAGCTGAGTAGAAGATGCCTCCATTTGGCTGAAAAGAAGAGGGAGGATGATGCATTTATATTATATTTATATTAATGGAATGGTGGTGGTGACCTGATGCGCAGTCAAGGGTCTAGGTGAGGAAAGATTTCCTTTTCACTGTATACTTTTTTGCTCTGTTGGGAAAATGTCTAACTATTTGCATAAATTTCTTTAAATTAAAAAAAAATACCTTAATTCCAGCATCTCTTCATTTTGGGAAGGCTTGGCTGGCCGTCTCCCTCCCTTCCCAGGGAGTTTCTACCTCCTTCTTACTCCCTGTGTTTTGAATGTAACTTATATCCTATTTTATTGGATGTAACTGTCCACATGACTGGTTTCCCTGCAAAAGCCAGAGCATCTAGCAGGTAGGTTTTGGGGGTTTTTTAAATAAACTTATTTATTTATTTATTTTTGGCTGTGTTGGGTGTTCGTTGCTGCACGTGGGCTTTCTCTAGTTGCGGCGAGCGGGGGCTACTCTTCCTTGTGGTGTGCGGGCTTCTCATTGCATTGGCTTCTCTTGTTGCGGAGCATGGGCTCTAGGCATGCAGGCTTCAGTAGTTGTGGCACGTGGGCTCAGTAGTTGTGGCTCGTGGGCTCAGTAGTTGTGGTGCACGGGCTTAGTTGCTCCGCGGCTTGTGGGATCTTCCTAGACCAAGGCTCAAACCCGTGTCCCCCACATTGGCAGGCAGATTCTTAACCACTGTACCACCAGGGCAGTCCTAGAAGTTAGGATTGATACTGTATTCATTTTTATGTTGTAAGAATCCATCACAGGGCTTCCCTTGGGGGCGCAGTGGTTGAGAGTCCGCCTGCCGATGCAGGGGACACAGGTTCGTGCCCCGGTCCTGGAAGATCCCACATGCCGTGGAGTGGCTGGGCCCGTGAGCCATGGCTGCTGAGCCTGCGCGTCCGGAGCCTGTGCTCCGCAACGGGAGAGGCCACAACAGTGAGAGGCCCGCGTACCACAAAAAAAAAAAAAAGAATCCAGCACAAGATGATACACACACACACACACACACACACACACACACACACACACACACTGGGTTTTTTTTTTTTTGGAAAGAATGAATTGAAAAGGTCTCCTATCACTGTCTCTCCCACCACTGCCCTGATCCTATTCTGGTTGTCCACAGGAGAATCTGAGCTCTGTCTAGCATCACCTTTATAATCTGGCCCAGCTTTTATTATCCAACATTCCCAGCAAACCCTCTTGTAGCTCGTGCTACACCTAACTTTTCACTGTTTTTGTAGTTGTTGGTTTGTCTTGTTCTGGTTAATTTTTTTACAGTGGACAGTGTCTTCACACTCCTTGCCTTTGCACATGTAATTCCCTCCACTAATGTCCTTTCCTACTTCTTAGTCTCCTTCATTTAAAATCACTTCCTCTTTGAAGCCTTCCTGTTTTTCTCCTGCCTTAGTCAGATAAACTTAACGTTCCCATGAGTCTCTGATCAAACTCGTCATCACTGGTAGTTATTGCAGTTATTTAACCTGTTAGTCCACGTGACAAAAATAAGGATTTTTCAAAGACAGGGATTTTTACCTTGTTTATCTTACTCTTCCCAGAATTTATGCCTGCCATAAAGCAGGCACTCAATCAGTATTATTAGTTGGATGAATGAACAAGGCAATAGTAAATTTTTCTAAATATCAGCCCTTCATGATATTTCGAAGGGCTGCACGTGGTGGCCATCTACAACTTATTTGGGGCAATATACTTGTATGCTGTGTGTGTTACATTCACATCTCAGCCTGGCACCTTGAACCAGAAGCTTTTGGTGGTGTTCACCACTCTCATGCAGGTGGAGAAATCTAACTGCATATACCCTTTTTAAGCCCCTTAAAGCAGGATTGTTAGATTTAACAAAGAAAAATACAAGTTGCCCAATTAAATTTGAATTCCGATAAACAACAAAGATTTTAATGTGATCATGTCCCAAATCCCACTTATAAAAGTATTCATTGTTTATCAGAAATTCAAATTTGACTGAATGCCCTCCTGTATTTTGTCTGGCAGCCCTACCTCAAAGACCGAATTCCCAAACCCTGTCTTCCTGCATTCAGACCCAGTAATTCTTCTTAAAAAATGTTATGAACTATGCAATTTTATCATCTTTATTAAATATAAGCAACCAAAATCTACCAACTCTGCTTACTAAAATTTTCTGCATATTTAAACACTTTGCCTTCTTCCAAAACTCTTTTATTATATTTTAACCATCAGATTTATATTCTAATTTATTTGAATTTAGCCTCTTAGCACTTAACAGTAGAATTGTATCTGAGCGGGAAAATCCAGATGACTCTCTACATCTGAAGTCTCTCTTTTTTTTTTTTTTATTAAATCTCTATTCTGCAGTAAATTTTAAGTGACAGGAGATTATCTCTGGGCTCCGTAGGGCGATAGGGCCACTCTCGACCATTAGAAACCCCGCAGCGCTGTTTGGGCTGTAAAATGCCACTTCCCTGCAGAGGAAAGGTGGTAGCCACACTACCCAGCGCAGTCACCTGCACTGGCCAGCCCTGCAGCCACTAAGTATTATTACAGACTAGGTTTTCCACGACGAGACTATTTTAAAAATTAGAAACATCATCTTATCTGAAATGGGGCATTTTCCTATTTCAGTTTCTTGGCATTGGTAAACGATCCTGTAAGCAAAAAGAAATGCACGCACCAAATGCAGCTGCACCTATTTTTGTTTCAAAGGCACAGTTCCCTTTACATCAAATCACATTCCCCTGCAGCTTCAGCATGGATGACGACTCTACAGGACACAACTTCTGGTTACATGTAATTAATTAGTTTTCCCCGGGGTTCTGGAAACTAAGATAATGTCACAAGCGTATCCTTTCTTAACATCCAAACTTAAAAATTACAGGCTAAACAACGTCCTAGGTGTCTAAATCCATGCAAAACATTTGCTTAGTACTCCCATGTCTCAGCTCTGCGTTCTGAAAAACAAGAAAGGTTCATCAAAAATTACTAAGAAGTGGCGATTGTAATGTGAAGGATAAAAAGGGACGTGTTAAAAGGGGACTGGAGTGAAAATATGGCTTAACATGGCCGAGAAGCATGGGGAAAATGGCTCAGTTGGGAGTGGAAAATCAATTTGCCAGGGCCATGATAAGACTGGACCATCACCTCCACAGTTTTGGGAATCCATTCTGACTCCCCCACTACTGTCTGCAGCCAGAGCCTGAGGACAGGAAGAGTAGATGCGTACGCCTGATGCCAGTTCACAACCGAAAAGACAACTGCCACCGAGCAAACCATCCGAGGAGGAACCGAGAGAAGGACGGTCTTTCATCCTTTCAAATGGAATGAAGAGACTTAAAATGTGAAGAGCTTTACTTCAGGGAAGACCAGTATCTCCATTTCATCCAGTTGTTTCCAGGATGGCTTCTAGTAAATATTGCTTGGTAAGGGGACTCATTTCAGAGCCACGGAGAATATATATTAGACGTTTACGTTACAAAAACCAGGAGAATTATGCTATTTATCTATCTGTTCGTTCCGAAAAGTAAGACAGCACTGAACTACCGCTTAACTTGTAAATCAGAAGAGCTTCCAACATGGAGAAAAATTCTTTGACGACTAAGAAGCAGGAAAGAAATCCCACAGATTATTTTTTCTACTGTAAAAACCGATCTACAAAAGGATAAATTTTCTGATGCATGCTAAACCCACCCTGTTGCTTCTTACACACGTTTATTCTGGTTTTTAGTATAATTTGTCAATCCGTTTGTCAAAAAATGAGTTTGCTTCAGAACCCAATCATTTTTAAACCTGTTGCATAGTCAATGTGACATTATTCATGAAGTTGTTTCTTGCGTCCCGTTCTTGTGTGTTCAGTAGCTTTCTGCCCCAAGAGTCGGTATTTCAGATGTTTAGTTTTCTTTTCTCAACTCGGTTAAGAAAAAGCCTGTCCATTCCGACATTACTTGCCTAAGTATAGACTAATGCTGCCCTGGAAACTGCGAACTAAATTTTATTTCCTATAGGAAGATAAAACGGCCACTCCGCTTCACAATTTCGTCTACAAGGGAGACTAGCGCCGACGCTCCAGGCAGGATATGTGCGGGCGCCTTTAAAAGGAAGCGCGGTAATTTTCCACCGCCCAGCCAGCCCTGCCCACGCGGTAGGTGGCTGGGCGCCGCGGAGTGCGGCTGCGCGGCGCGCGCCTCCCGTTGCCTGGAAACCACCTCTTCCACCCCCGGAGCCCGAAGCTCTTTTGTTTCCAAGATGGCCTCTGAGTCGTGTCGTAATGCGCTAGGTACAAGGCCAGTTGAACACTCTTGAGGTTAGCAGAAAGCAAGACCCGTATGGCTAGCTTTAAGGGTGTGCTGTGTCAATATTTATTTACTTCTATAAAGTTACAAAAATCCTTTTAGTTATGTTGTCTGGGTGGGAAAAAAAATCAGGGAGTGCCTCAGGGTGTATAAACCATGGTCTCTTAGCCTTTCCGTGGTAGGGCTTTTGGCTTCAAAGTTGGTCATACATTTGTTTATTTTGATAAGATCTGGTTTTTCCTGCTAAACTAGCTCAGGAAGAAGTCTTTTTAGATTTAAATTAGACTATGACGTTTAACCACGGAGACCGTATAATTGCATGGAGCTCAATTAGGGTAATAGCCCCTGACTCTGTCCCCGCCCCTTTAAAAACACCTGTTGATTTTTCTATTTTTCTTTTTCTTGAGAAGTTAGTTTATGCCCAAATTAATGGTACCATTATAATTATTATAAGATTGTAAATTCTTCTGGGGATAAGTAACTATGTTTTCTCCATCTTTGTATCCCAGAAGTGTTTCTGCCTATAACAAACCTTCAAATAATGTTGTTAAAAAATTCTAATTAACTACTGAGGCTTTATACTCTGCAAAGCACTGTGCTATGAAGTAGGTACCCTCATTTTGTCTCCCGTTTACAGATAGAGAAACAAAGACACCAGCAGGTTAAGTACCTGAAGCATCACAGCTAGTAAAGGATGGAACGGAGGGTCAAACCTGGACAGTCTGAGAGCCTGTGCTTGCCTGCCATTGTGCTATACTTCTGTCTGTAAATACTGCAGAGAGTACATGATATCTTCTAATTGCAGCACTTCAGAGAGGAGTGTGAAAGTCTCTTTCTCTGAAATATGTTCTGCTTTGTCATGAATAGATGTCTCACATTTATATCAGTCAGGGCATTTAGATGCTTACCGTACCCTGAGCTGAAAGACCCAAACCCAGCCAACCTTGGTGGCAGGTGTTGAGGAAGTATAATTAAAAACAAAATCTCCTGCCAACCCCAAAAACCTCTCCACAGAAGCAGAAGAGAAAGAAAACCTTTTACTATTGAATAAGCATTAAATCAAAATACTATGTGCATCACAGGCACAGTTAGAGATTGCAAAGACAGAAAGGAGTTTCACTTGTACATAGCTAAGCAGATAGATGCTATTACTACCTGTTCTCAAGATAAACAATAACTAGTAGGAGGACTTGACAGCACCGTTTATCACATAGTTCATCGTAAGTTCACCTCGGTAATTGGCAGCTGCTATCTGTGTCAACTAGTTTATCCAAAGGAAAGATTAACTTCTTATATTTTTACAACAGGAGGTAGGTTTGCAACTTGGAAACAGGGACCTACTGAGGTTAGACTCCTACTCTCCCAGGGAGAGTAATCTTTCCACAGAGAGGAAATAGGGATGTTATCTTCCTTGATGACTCCATTTCAAAGAGATGGCTCCCAGGTCATTGAGAGAGACGTTCCTGTGTTGTAAAGCTGGCAAGAGGCTTATTTAGCTTTTAAAAAGGTTTGCGTAATTCTCAAAGGGACAGAGAAAGAATTTACAATCACAATGTTTCTAATGTAAATGGTGAAAGAAACAGGGTTGGGGGAGGGAGAGTCTCTTTCCCTTTCCCTTTATTTGGTTATTTAGATTTGTATTTACCCTGACACAGGATACAGAAACAATTCAGGCTAGTTCTTCCAATCAAAGAGTCAGCTTGCATTCAAATTTTCACCTCACTGGCCCATCATTTTCACAGACATAATAGTCAGCCAATTATAGGAAGCCAGGAGAAGTGTATTACCAAAGGTTGAGGGTTGAGTTTTCTATTCTGATTCAAATTCTTACTTCCTGGTTTCTTTGAAACGACAGCTAATTCCTAGCAGATGCCGAGTGAATATGCGTGCTGCACCAGCCAGGAGAAAGTGTCCAAGAACTGCCAAACAGACAACTTGGCTTTGATGTTTTTTGAGTTCAGTCTTCAGTCTTTAGTCCTCCTGCAGATGCCTGACAGGGAGGACCTCTTCCCTCCACTGCCCTCCTGAGTCTTAAACTTGTATCTTAGCTTCTTTAACAAAAGGCACTGGCTGCTTGTGGCTCCCACACCTGAACATGTGCTGATACCTCAGCCTGGACCACCACCTTTCTCCACCGTTTCTGCTTGCTTGGCTCAACTAGCAAGATAGCTCAGCTAGACCATCCTTCTGGAATTCTTCCCTGAACCTCTTCCCTACCCACTTACCTTCCTCTGATTTGGTTTCCCCGGGCTCCCAGACCACTTGGTAATTTCCCCTGTTACAGCACATACATAGATATGTGCGTGTACTCAAGTATGATAGTCCACAAACTTTGTGAGAGCAAAGATCTTTTTTTTTTTTTTAATCGTTGTATTCCCAGCATCTCACAGCAGAATACCTAGATGAGTAGGTCTGAGATCTCAAACTGGTTACGTTTTTGTTTGGCTTTTTCTCAAAATTATTTTTAAAAATTTCAGGTCACATTTCAAAATCTGGATTTGCATACAAATCAGTGTCTTTGACTTCTCTTGAAGAATAAGATATGGCCCCTCTGGGTCTGTTTCCACATGGTAGCTGGCGCCTGGTGCAGAGATGGTCCCCTCTGGCTGAGACATGAGCTCTTCACTTTATTTCAGTCTTTGCCACTCCCTGTTGCGTCCTCACTGAGGCCCAGTGTGAGGTGTCATTTATATTGAGTGTGCACTGATATTTTTCTTGGAGTGAACTATCTCTCAGTACCAAAGAGAGAACAAGACTAAAGCATCTCTTTCAGGAATTATGGGAGAGAGCTCATTTCTTGGTGGGAATGAAGAGTTGCCTCTGTGTTTATTAGGCACATAAAAAGTGTCTATCTCCATTTTTCTTAAATCCACCTGCTTTGCTTAGTTACATTATCTTCTTGGCCCCTATAGGTATTTGAGTTTTTGACTCTTAGGATAGATACTCAAAAGCTGTTTGAGGAAAGAAGGAAGGAAAGAAAAACAAGTTCGGCAAATGGTTAAGATTGCAAACTTTTAAATCCAGCTACTTAGACTTCCCAAACTACCACCTTTAGCCAATCCTTCAATTTCACCCTGAACATCTTTTTAAAATATTTGTTGCATTTTGGTTGGGTGTGCACATGATACTCAGATCCCTATAGCAACTACCTTATCAAAAACCAGTGAGATAAGTTCATATATATGCCCTCTGCCCTTAATGACTCAACAGGCATAGAGTCAGGCACACAACGAAAAAAGGCTCATTTATGCAGGTAATTAATTTTCCAGAGCATTATCCACAGCACCTTATATATGACAGACAATGTTTGATGGGTAGAACTGAGAACTATTTTGTAAAACTTAGAAAGAGGAGGAAATGGTTAGTCCTGTTATTATCAGTGCTTACCCATCAAAATGAGCATCTAAATATATATTGTCTTTGTAAAGATACATGCACTGCAATGTTCATAGCAGCACTATTTATGATAGCCAGGACATGGAAGCAACATAAGGGTCCCTCAACAGATGAATGGATAAAGAAGATGTGGTATATTTATACAATGTAACATTACTCAGCTATAAAAAAGAGTGAATTTTTGCCTTTTGCGAGAACATGGACAGACTTGGAAGGCATTATGCTAGGTGAAGTAAGTCAGACAGAGAAAGACAATACAGTGTGATATCACTTATATGTGGAATCTAAAAAGTAAAGCTAGTGAATATTGGGTTGGCCAAAAAGTGCATTCAGTCTTTAAGTAAAAATAAGACACATTTTTCATTTTCACCAAGAACTTTATTGAACAACGTATTCACCCTTTTGTTCCACTACCTTCTGCCATTTTTCAGGCAACTTCATAGTTCCACAAAACTTCTTATCTTTTTGAGCAAAGAACTGTTCCAGGTGCCTTTTACAGTCTTCCAGGGAATTGAAATTTTTTCCATTAAGAGAATTTTGTAAAGACCTAAATAAACGGAAATCTGAAGGTGCAATGTCTGGTCAATACGGCGGATGAATCAGAACTTCCCAGCCAAGCTGTAACAGTTTTTGCCTGGTCATCAAAGAAACATGCGGTCTTGCGTTATCCTGATGGAAGATTATGTGTTTTCTGTTCTAATTCTGGACACTTTTCGTCAAGTGCTGCTTTCAGTTGGTCTAATTGGGAGCAATACTTGTTGGAATTAATCGTTCGGTTTTCCGGAAGGAGCTCATAATAGAGAACTATCTTCCAATGCCACCATACACACAACATCACCATCTTTGGATGAAGACTGGCCTTTGGTGTAGTTGTTGGTGGTTCATTTCACCTGCCCCACCATCTCTTCCATTCCACATTATTGTACAGTATCCACTTTTCATTGCCCGTCGCAATTTGTTTTAAAAACGGAACGTTTTCAATACGTTTAAGTAGAGAATCACATGTGGAAATACGGTCAAGAAGGTTTTTTCCGCTTAACTTATATGGAACCCAAACATCAAAGCGATTAACATAACCGGGCTGGTGCAAATGATTTTCAACGCTTGATTTGGATATTTCGAGTATGTTGGCTATCTCCCGTGTGGTATAATGTTGATTGTTCTCAATTAATGTCTCAATTTGATCGCTATCAACTTCAACTGGTCTACCCGACTGTGGAGCATCGTCCAGCGAGAAATCTCCAGCACAAAACTTCGTAAACCGCTTTTGACATGTTCGATCAGTCACAGCATCTTCTCCATATACTGCACAAATCTTTTTTTGTTGCATTTCGGTTGCGTTTTTACCTTTCCTGAAATAATAAAGCATAATATGCCGAAAATGTGGCTTTTTTTCTTCCATCTTCAATATTAAAATGGCTACACAAAAATTCACCAATTTTAATGTCTTTTTTTAAATGCACACTGATATGATAGCTGTCACATACAGTCTAACAAAATTGTTTCGAATGAAGTTAAAGACAGCTACGTGCTACTAGAGCCATCTTATGGAAAAACTGAACGAACATTTTTGCCAACCCAATATAACAAGAAACAGATACAGAAAACAAACTAGTGGTTACCAGTGAGGAGAGGGGAGAGGGGAAGGGCAAGATAGGGGTAGGGGATTAAGAAGTGCAAACTATTATGTATATTATTAAACATTAATAATAATAATACATATTATTATTATGTATAAAATAAACTACAAGGATATATTGTTCAGCGCAGGGAATATAGCCAATATTTTATAGTAACTATAAATGGAGTATAACCTTTAAAAATTGTGAATCACTATGTACACCTGAAACATATATAATTTTGTAAATTAAAAAGAAATACTATCTTTTCTCTCTAAACACTAGTGAGATGAGAAGTACTGATGCACGTACAAAGTAGAAGGATATTATTATTCTGTCTTGCATAAAACATACCAAGACAGCAAATCCATATTTAAGAAGTTATAAATGTTTTTAATTCCAGAGATTTAACAGTGCTTTTGTTTTCAAGGAAAGATTTAAAATTATTATCTCCTTCTAAATTCTCATAGCTTAGAGTTACCTTGTTTGAACAACAATCCTATCTGGTTTAGTGGAGTGGAAAATCTTTCTGAACACCTGGAATGTTCGCTGTCCTGTAATATTATTGAGTGTGGAATGATGATGTGGAGTCAAGGCAAAGTGTTCCTTTCTGCTCCACACCTGCTGTGACATAATAATATATAACTCAAGTCATCTTTCCCCTTCTCCTTGCCCGGGATTTTAAAGTCATTAGATTATTGTTTTGCCTGGCCTTATTAGTCCTTTCCAAATGTGCAGAATTATTAGGGCCGTCGTTGGGGCTTGGATCAGTTAGGAAAGCTTCACAGTTAATTCTGACAAACCCTGCCCTTAAGGACCCCCAGTTTTCCTTTTAGGCTCACTTACAAACAAGTCAAGGGTATACAAGGGGTTCTCAAGGTAAAGGGTGCATCAGATAATTTTACATCTATTAAACTCATTACTAAAGAATTCTATGGAGAAGGAGAAAAAACAATCAGCTATGCAAAATGCTTTTACTTTGGACTTGAGAAAAACAGAATGAACCCACCACCCACTAGCAAGGACCTAAAGCAAAGTTAGAGTCCTAAGACCCGTGTTTTCATGAAAAGACTAAGTAGGGATGAGAAGGTGGCTGTACCAATGAGAAAATGGAAATAAGTCTCCTCAGAGCTTAGAAGCTGCCCCTAAATTAATTTTTTTAATTCAATTTTATTTATTTATTTTTGGCTGCTTTGGGTCTTCGTTGCTGCACGCAGGCTTTCTCTAGTTGCAGCAATCCAGGGCTACTCTTTGTTGCAGTGCGCGGGCTTCTCATTGCAGTGTCTTCTCTTGCTGCGGAGCACGGGCTCTAGGCGCATGGGCTTCAGTAGTTGTGGCACGAAGGCTTCAGTAGTTGTGGCTCACAGGCTCTAGAGTGCAGGCTCAGTAGTTTTGGCGCACGGGCTTAGTTGCTCCGTGGCATGTGGGATCTTCCCCGACCAGGGCTTGAACCCGTGTCCCCTGCTTTGGCAGGTGGATTCGTAACTACTGTGCCACAGGGGAAGTCCCTAAATTTAAATTCCAGTCTCTGTTGGAAGAACCAAACCACATAGCATATAGTAGGGTTGTGTTTGTTCTACTTGTTTGAAGTCATCATCCTCCAGATGTTTCAACAGTTATGCTTTTTTATGGTGTTGGTACAAGGACCACAAAACCTTTAGTAGCTAAGGAAGCTCGTTGGTAAATAGATTAATTGTATATGATATAAGACAGGCTCATTCAGAGAACTATACATTTACTTGTGGTTAGATGTGAGAAACTGAAGCCTTGATTATTGCCATTTCTCTAAGCCTGCTGCAATAATTGTGTCCCGTCTACAAAAATGAAGTAATACTTAATCTTTGCAGATTTTCATTCACTTCAAAAAGGGTGTTGCAAATACTTTGATACCTAACCTTATTTAAATGTATTCAGGGCTGTTACTTTATTTGATGAGGAAAACACTCTGTTGCATGCTTACCTCCCAGGTTCAAGTTAGAATCCAGGTCCTGGATCTACACAGGATTTTCTCCTATCCTTTCTATATTTTTTTCTACGTTTTCCTATTTTGAATATTTGCCTTTAAACACCCCAAAATGTAGTTAAGTAGAAGAAAGAGACCAAAGCAGCAAGAGTTCAAAATCTGTTATCTATGACACACTTGCAGAAAGGTAGTCAAATGTGTGGTCTGTCTCTCAAGCTTTTGCACTGAGATGTCTCGTGAAAGGCAAAAGATCCCACAGTCCAGGGAAATGTACTGATCCAGTCTCCCAAGGAGAGTAAACCTCGCTGACACCAAGGAAGGGCTCCATACACGAAAATGTGAGGTGGGGCGTGATGATTAATACCTGCTTTAGAACCAGGAGTGGATGACTGCAAGTCTTAAGTTTAGCCACAGGAAGTGATTGGTCAAAATTTCCATTTATACAAATCACCGGTAACGTAAAACCTAGTACTGTAGCCAGCCAGGCCGCAGGCTTAGGCAGACTAGAGGTTTAAACTAAGTTTGCTTCTTTTTATAGGACCGTCACACAAGCTGTAAATCAAAGGACCCCTGGCTTTAGGCCTCTTTCTGTTTGGGGACAGTAAATTTAAATCCTTTGTCCCCAGAACACCAAGTCAAAGCAGTAACCTTGGCTACTACTGCTGCAGATTTCCAGTTCTATATTCAGGTTTAGAAAACTGGTTATGGTGAAAGGGAAAAAAACAATTTCACTTTGCCTCAGTTATTGACACCGAGAAGCACTCCTAAGACTGTTCAGAGGGGAAACAATGAGTCATTCATGCTGTCAGCCCAGGTGGTGCATGAATTCCAGACAGGCCGCTGTGTTAACCCCTGCAGGCCTCCTCTTGGCCCTGGGCTTCCCACAGCCTCCGGGGAAGCAGGGCGGCCACAGAGGGGCCCTGTGCTGGGCAGCAAGGCCCAGCCAGTAACCAAGGCACTACCTCTGCAGTGTCAGTCCCAGGGGGCCTCTGAGCTATTTGTCACCATGTGATTGGCTCCAGGAGAGGGGTGGAGAAGTGAAAACACTCTGCCCAGGATATATTTAGTTGAAGTGCAGCTGGGGAAGTGCTTGAACAAGGGAGCTTTTGTCCTCATGCTGAAGTGTTTTTCTTAACTCCCCAAGGGTGGAAAACTCAAGCCACCCACTCTATTTTCTCTTCTTTGGGGGATGTTCTTATTCTGAAAGTTTAGAATTATCTGGGGTTTGTTGTCTGCAAGGAAACTGAGCAACTCTGATGCAGCGTTGACACAAAAATTTCAAGCAGACACCCCTGTTGGAAGACACAGTTAAGAGATTAATTAAAATGCAGATAATTTCTGAACACATTATATGTGTTTACCTTCTTGCAATTAATTTTCTTTTGGTTCAAACTGGAAATTAGGTATTTTCAAATGTCTTTACTGGGACAAATTTATGGAGTTAAAAACATAATTAAGTTTTATAAGCTGACAGAACCCTGTTTCACTTGAGTTGATTCACACTTTCCAGTAATGAAAGATTTACTTCTGTGCTGATGAGCACAGCTTCTTTGCAACAGATCACTGATGAGCCATGTAATGGCTCCTGCTCATGTCCTCCTTGGAAGACCACTGAGAACTGCCACCCTGCTACGAGGTTTTGCAGCCACTATGTAAGTGTTGTATATCAAGGGCACACTGCCTACTATTAAGAAGTAGCACAGGAAATATTTTACATGAAAATCCCATTTGCAGTTACAAACCAAGGGCAAAAACTTCTGGTCAAGAAGCTCATGGTTTTGGTGATACTAGAAAGCCAGGCTGTATTAGTCAGGATTCTCTAGAAAAATAGAACCAATAGGGTGTGTGTGTGCTGAGAGAGAGATTGCTTGATTGATTGACTGATTGATTTTAAGGAATTAGCTCATGTGATTATGGAGGTCAAGTCCAAAATCTGGAGGGTAAACTGACAGGCTGGAGACCCAGAAAGAGCCAGTGTTGCAATTCAAGTCCAAAGGCAGTCAGCTGGCAGAATTCCCTCTTGTTTAGAGCAGGTCAGCCTTTGTTCTATTCAGTCCTTCAACTGACTGAATGAGGCCCACCCACATTATGGAGGGCAATCTGCTTTACTCAAAGTTCACTGATTTAAATGTTAATCTCATCCAAAACTATCTTCACAGAACCATCCAGAATAATGTCTGACCACATGCCAGGCACCGTGGCCCAGCCAAGTTGACACATAATATTAACCATTTCATAGGCTAACACACTCATTTTGAAAAATTCACTTGTTAAATTACAAAGTTGCTTATCAGGTTGAAGCTGTCATAAGGGTATAAACAAATGGGTAAGATAGGATCTCTGTTTTCAGGAATCTCCCTCTCTCTCTCTCTCTTCCTTCCTCCCTCTCCTCTCTCAGGAGGCTTGCCCTGGAAACCCAGGCACAGTGTTGTGCAGAAGCCCAGGCCACATGAAGAAGCCATGCATGTGTATTCTAGACAATAGCCCCCAGCCAACACCAACATCATCTACCAGATGTGAGAGTAAACCAGCCCTCTGGGGCTCCCGTCCCAGCCTTCAGTCTCCCACCTGTGCCCAGACATGATGGTGCCAACTGCACCCTGTCTCAATCTCTGACCCACAGAAACAGTGAGAGATTTTTTTAGAAGTTAATGCTATCTTAAGCTACTAAATTTCGGGGTAATTTGTTACACAGTAATAGGTAACTAACATATAAGATTATGGTTAACTTTGTAAAAAACTACCAAACTGTTTTCCAAAGTCATTTTAGCATTCTGCAATCCTACCAGCAGTATATGAGGGTTCCATCTTTATTATTATTTTTTTAAATAAATATTTTATTTATATATTTTTGGCTGCATTGGGTCTTCGTTGCTGCACGTGAGCTTTCTCTAGTTGCGGCGAGCGGGGGCTACTCTTCGTTGTGGTGTGTGGGCTTCTCATGGCGGTGCCTTCTCTTCTTGCGGAGCACAGGCTCTAGGCTCACAGGCTTCAGTTGTAGCACACGGGCTCAGTAGTTGTGGTGCATGGGCTTAGTTGCTCCACGGCATGTGGGATCTTCCCAGACCAGGGCTAAATCCCATGTCCCCCGCATTGGCAGGCAGACTCTTAACCACTGCACCACCAGGGAAGCCCTGTTCCATCTTTATTAACACTTGATATCTATCGTTGAAGTCTTTCTCGTGGGTGTGGGGTTGTTTCTCATTGTGGTGTTAATTTGCATTTTACTGATTTGCCACACCTACTTTTGATCAGAAATATTATTACCCAACTTAGAAACCAACCTTATTTACCATGATATTTCATAGTCACATGTCATAAAACCAACTCACCCTTGCCCCTGATATCAGAGAGCTTGTGCTGACATTTCCAGTTTGTTTTAACAATAATTGCTACTACAATGAATCTGTATAGTTAAGAATTATCCACATCGGCATTTGTCAAGTTAGTTTGCAAGCCCCTGGAAGAGTGAGGAATAAAAGCCGTCTAGCCACAGATGTGGGACTCCTGGGCCTAACAACACCATCATCTGTTGTTAATTGGTATTAATTTTTTTTGAGAAATGCTACGTGCCAGGCATTTTACATGTAGAAGTTCACTTACCACAACACCACTATGAGGTCCATGTTATTATCCTCAGCCTATTCCTAAGGAAGAGGAGGTTCAGAGAACCCAAGAAAGTTGGCTATGACCACACGCTGAATTTGAACCCAATATCCTTTTACTTGATCTAAAACAGATTTCTCCTCACTTCTTTCTAATTTTATACCAGAATGTAAGAAGATATGTTGGCCTAAAGTTAACAGTGTAAAATATTCTAGACTGGGAGTTGGGAGATTAGGTCTTACTCCTGGTTCTGTCACTAATCAATGGTCCCCTCTTGGGCCAGTCCCTCTGTGGACCACACTTCCTCATTATTAAAAATAAAAGGTTGGGTTAATAAATTTTCCAGCTGAAAACTCACTATATACCAGGCACTATTCTAAGCATTTTACAAGTGTTAACTTATTTATATCTCAGAAAAGCCCTATGATATAGGTACTGTTGTTTTGCCCATTTTACAGATGAGTAAACTGAGGTACAGAGAGTAAATAACTTTCCCAAAGTCACAAAACTAGAAAATGGTACAGCTATGGTTTATTTATTTATTTATTTATTTATTTTGACTCTACCGTTTGGCATGTGGGATCTTAGTTCCCTGACCAGGAATTGAAACCACGCCCCCTGCAGTGGAAGCTCCGGGTCTTAACCACTGGACCACCAGAGAAGTCCCAAGTTGTTTATTCATTTGTTTGTTTGCCGGTATAGCTATGATTTCAACCCAGGCTGTCAGGCTCCAGAGGACATGATCTTACTCAGCTAGGCAACATTTATGGAAAGCTTAATTTTATTTTACTTTTATTTTTTAAGGAAAGCTTAATTTTAACAACAACTTTATGATATCATTAGCAGCATTTTTCTCTCCCCGTCCTCACCCTCCCTCCTACTCTTTGAATGAAAACACTGAGGCTTTAAAAATTTATGTCCCTTGGAACTTCCCTGGTGGCACAGTGATTAAGAATCTGCCTGCCAATTCAGGGGACACGGGTTCGAGCCCTGGTCCGGGAAGATCCCACATGCCACTTGCAACTAAGCCCGTGCGCCACAACTACTGAGCCTGCACTCTAGAGCCTGCGAGCCACAACTACTGAAGCCCATGCATCTAGAGCCCGTGCTCCACAACAAGAGAAGCCACTGCAATGAGAAGCCCACACATAGCAATGAAGAGTAGCCCCCGCTCGCCACAACTAGAGAAAGCCTGCGCACAGCAACGAAGACCCAACGCAGCCAAAAATATATAAATAAATAAATTTATATTTAAAAAAATTAATCATGTCCAAGTCTCACAGCCAGTCAGTGGCAGAGCCAGAATGGGAAGCCCAGGCAGCTTGTCATCAAAGTCTGGGGTGAAGTGTCCCCAGAAGTCAGAGCGCTAGAGAGTGCGAGAGACCACAGCTCTGCTCACCCCTGGGAATCTTGCCAAAGGCCCACATGGAAACACCTACAGTGACCTGACATGGCCACACCTTCCACTCCAAACTCCATCCTGGCTGGTTTGCCCTTCTTTCTCTTCCTCCCCTCTTACCAAAACAGTTGCCTGGAAATTAGAAATTAGATCTGCAAATGCCCAAGGGAACCTGCCCTGGGGCACGGGTGGGGCGGGGGGCCTCCCAGAACAAACACTGCTGCAGGCTCTTGGGGTCTCCCCAGCAGGTCCTCACTGTGATGTGACCTGGTCTCCCACCCTCCAGACCCAATGTTGAATTCATCTCCTGGGACTCACAGGAGAAAAGGGAGCTTAAGCAGCCTGAATACTATAGTTCTGCTGCCTTGAAAGTCTGGCTTTGTTTCTACTTTTTCTAGGTAAGTAATTTTTTTTTAATAGCAAATATACACATGATAAAAACTCAACACAAAAAGCATATTATATCTAGTGAATATGATTCTTCATTTTAACCCTGCCCCTATCCCCAAACCTTAAGCCAACCTTTCTTGTCCTTCCAGTCAAAGATATTCTGGCATGTATAACCACAGAGGTATATATTTTTAACCGCACATACCATACACTATTCTGTGTCTTCCTTTTTATTTTCATTTCTAATGCTCAGTATAGCTTGGAAATGATTCCTTGTCAATACCTAAAGCACTCTCTTGCCTTTTTAAAGGAGCTGCGTAGATTCCTATTATAGGGCTGAGTCATAATTTATCTAACCAGTCCCCTGTGAGAGCGTTTAGGTTGCTTCGAATCGGAAGCTCCGTGAATCTGCTTGTTTTTTTGTTGCAATGCCAGGTAGGCCCCTCTGAGATCTTTAATGTCACCTGTAGGGGGAGGGAGGGCAGGAGGGGAGTTGATGGCAAGCCCTCTCCCAGCCAGCAAGGCATACATTACTGCTGGAGTTTCCTCCTTGGGGCTATAGTCAGAAGAGAATTCATACAGCTACAGCGGGGTACAGCTCAGAAAAAGCATCCAGACGGCAGCTCAACTGATCACTGAAATTTGGCAGCAACAGCAGCAGCGGTAATGAAAACACACCACAACTTTTCCCAAATATGTCTGGCCAGCATGCCACTGCCATCTTTTCCAGCAGGACCTTCAGTCCCGGGGACTGGGCTGATTCTGTGACCTGTGCAGCTGGAGGCACTGCTTATAATCCAGGGACCAAGAGATAGGGAACGAATAGGATGGGGTTCTTTGAAGGTTACCTACCCGCGGCAGTTCCTCCTGTGAAAAGACCAAGGCATCCTGATTCAACTCAGTTCCCCTATTCTCTCTGCTGAAATCAGAGCTTTTGGTAAGGCTAGTGGTTCCTCCTAGAAAAGCTGACAGCTGAATGTCTGCTTCTGCCCAGCTTTGTCTGAAGATGCCTCACTCGACTGACTGCCAGCCCTGGGTGAGCCCCTCCATGATTTTCCTCCCAAAGGGAGACACCAACACTGAGAAACCACACCCCCACTGCAACCCCAAAATACATTCAGCCAGGACAGAGGAGAAACCTTCTCAATAAGGTGTCCACTGTTAACAACAAAAATTAGTTAAAAGTGACAAACATAAAGCCATTGATTTCCCCCACCAACATTTTATCGTGTTTATTCCAAACAAAAAGAGGCATTGAAAGAATTAGGCAGTGAACACCCATCTAGCTACCGCTTAGATTCTGCAACGAACATTTTGCTGGATTTTCTTTCCTTATGATACATCCTTCAATCTCTCCAAGCCACTGATGTCTGAACCTTTTTAAAAACCTGGCTTAAATATTCAACTCATTTGCTTTTAAAACTTCAGAACTGGAAACGTAACACCTTGTTTAGTGAACACAGAATAATTTAGTTCCATTCCAAATTAGGCTAGTAGGGAGGAAAGAGTGAAAGAAGGTTAGAGGAGAATGGAGAGGGAGAATGTGGCCAGGGAAGGCAAAGAGAGGGTGAGAGATGAGAAGGGGCCGCAGAGGGAGGGTGTGAAGACACAGGGTGTCTTGGGGTTTGCAAATGAGTGTGGATGAGGTCAAGAGCTGGGGTGTAGAGGTCTTATACCCAGGCAGCAGCTGCTATGCGGTGAGGGTAATGCTGAGGCCCAGAGCAGCTGCCAACACTGAGCATACCTGTTGACCTCCCCCTGCCACGGTCAGGACAGCCACAGGCAGCTGCCCCAGCACTCCGCATGGAGTCCTGGCCATGGAGCTCAGACAGCGGTCAAATGGAAGAGATCAAATGGAAGAGATCTGGGATTTGAACCCCATCCGTGTTATCTCTCCTGACACACAAGACCTTGTACAGTTACTTAACCTCTCTGAGCGGCTATATTCTAATCCATAAAATGGGCATATTAAGAATATATACAGGACTTCCCTGGCGGCACAGTGGTTAAGAATCTGCCTGCCAATGCAGGGGACACGGGTTCAAGCCCTGGTCCAGGAAGATCCCACATGCCACGGAGCAACTAAGCCTGTGCGCCACAACTACTGAGCCTGCGCTTTAGAGCCCGCGAGCCACAACTACTGAAGCCCACGTGCCTAGAGCCTGCGCTCCACAATAAGAGAAGCCACCGCAATGAGAAGCCCGCGCACTGCAACAAAGAGTAGCCCCCGCTCGCCACAACTAGAGAAAGCCTGCGTGCAGCAATGAAGACCCAATGCAGCCAAAAATAAATAAATAAATAAGAAGGGGGGAAAAAAAGAATATATACCTCGTGTGTGTGTGTGTGTGTGTGTGTGTGTGTGTGTGTATGTTGGGTAGGTAAACAGATGAATGCATATATGTAATAATGGTTAATGTGTTGCATGCCAGATGTCTGCCAGGCATTGGGAGAAATGGCTTACACACTTCATCTCATCCCATCCTTATATGAGCCCTAGGAGGTGGACTTTATTATTGGCCTCATTTTAGAAATGTGGAAACTGAAACTCAGATTGGTGAAGTCACTTCTTCAGGTGGCCCAGCTGGTAATGGTGGAGCCAGTCCAGGCCCCCCTGCCTGCAGAGCCCCCATGCTGTGCTGCCCTCAGCACCCTGCCTGGTACAGACCTTATAACACGTGACTAAACAGGCCTGCCACAGAGGGTTCTTGCAAAGTCAAAGTGAGACAACCCATGTGAAAGTGCGAAAACTACCACATCCTTTAACATGTTTGTTGAATGACTGAATGAATGTTGGTGAGCTCATCAAATACTTGTCATATTCTTCAGGGGCTTTCTCCAATCATTAACTCTATGGAGTTATGGTTATGGGGATAACCATGACGAAAAATCTCCCTAATCCCGCACTATACAAATGTCAGGTTTAACAAATAAATTACAAGGGAGTTGATCTTCTTTGTGTTCTGACCTCACTGATATAACAGCAACATCAAACCTATTATATTTTTTGCCTGTTATCAAATGATAGGGCAGCAGATTACAAATGCCAGGGTCTAGGGCAAGCCCTTCCTTCTCCTGCCTGCTCCAACCTGGCATTGGACTTCTCCAGTATGCCAAGGGCAACCCAAAACCCAGGACAGCCCCAGAGAGCAGAGCCGAGAGCCTCTTCACCCTGTGTGACTTTGGTAAGGACCCTCCATGGACTGGTGGCAGGGGGATGCTTTGCGTAGTTGTTTTTCCACTTTTTGTGATTGACTTCCCTTTCAAAACTCGTAAAATAATAACCCTATGCATTTATCCCTAACTGTAATAAAGATACATAGAATAAAGAAGATCATCTATGGAAAAGTACTTTGAAAGTTTCTTTACAATTTTTATTGAAATGCAGGACTTAAAAAATCAGTTCAACAGCCAAAAAATGGAAGCATCCGAATCACCTATCAGTGGCTGAATGGATAATGTAGTCTATTCATACAATGAAATATTATTCAACCTTAAAAAGGAAGGATAGTTTGACACATGCTACAACATAGGTGGACCTTGAGGACCTTACGTTAAGTGAAACAGTCACAAAAGGACAAATACTGTATAATCCCACTTATATGAGGCATCTGGAGTAGTCAAATTCATAAAGTCAGAAAGTAAGATGGTGGTTGCCAGGGCCTGGAGGGAAAGGGGAGTTATTGTTTAATAGGTATAGAGTTTCATTTTAGGATGATGAAAAAGTTCTGGAGACGGATGGTGGTGATGGTTGCACTGAACTGTACATTTTAAGATGGTTAAGATGGTAAATTTTATGTTATGTGTACTTTACCACAATTAAAAAAATAAATAATAATCAGTTCATTTGCGTTATGGTGGTGGTTTTGTCTCATTTCTACCTTAGCCAGTTAAGAGGACATTATATTTTTCACTTTTAGTAAGATACAGGGACAGGAGCGAGGAAAGAGGCCGAGACAAGGACGAGGTACAGGACTTAAACCCGGAAGTTAGGGCTCTTAGACGCAACTGTGGTCCAAAGGTGACTGCAACTGTTTCCCTGATTGTCCTTCCCTGGAGTGGGGACCCGGTAGTTTTCAGGACTGAGTGAATGATGCCTAATTGAGGAGTGTTAGGAGAGAAGAGATCTGGAATGACAGGAGGTTCCTGGGAGGGTTTGGGACCACAGTACTGTCCTCTACAAAAAGAGGGGCCTTGGAGCCTGTCTTGGCTCCTTCTAGCTCCCATGTAGCATCGGCACCAACAAAGAAAGAGCTCAACTCATAGACCTCTGCTTTTAGACAAGACCACAGTAAGCCAGTTCATCAATTTTAAGGGATATGTGATGTTTGGAGAGAGTCAGAGCAGAAAATTCCAAGTTAAGTGTTTTCAATTCACCTCTGTAGTTGTAAACACAGTGTGTTACCATTCCTCCTTTTCGGGGGGAGGGGGGTGACGATTTAAAATATCATCTAGTCTCTACAGTCTAATTTTTGTATCATGGAACACTACATCTCTTTCCAGCTTTTAATTTCCAGGACAAACTAATACTTTTTTTGTTTTTAAAAGCCAAGTCTTTTAGTGTGTCATTGTAACTGGTTGTAATTTCCATTTCTATGTGTTCAGGATTGATATAAAGGAGTAAAATCTTTTCCATGCCCTTCATTACTTCTTTCTCAAAGGTGAAATTTAACTAACGTTACAGCAACATTTCCGCAAGTTACGTCCCACATGCTGATTTCCCTTTACACATTGACACTGATTGACCAAACCGAAGCTAACAGATGTCCTCTTTGCTGACTGTTGAACGTTTCCATATGCAGCAGGAAAGAGGGGGATTATTGTAGTCAGGTTCTAGTCCAGCTCTACCCCTTCATAGCTGCACGGCCTTGTGCCTCCATCGTTATAAAGTGGGGATAAATTAATACTGCTTTGGAATTGTAGAGAGGAAAAAATGAGATGATATTTACATATATATTTAATTGAAGTATAGTAGATTTACAATGTCGTCTTAGTTTCAAGTGTACGGCAAAGTGATTCAAATATATATATATATATATATATATATTCTTTTTTAGATTCTTTCCCTTATAGGTTATTACAAAATATTGAGTATAGTTCCCTGTGCTACACAGTAGGTCCTTGCTGTTTATCTATTTTGTATATAGTAGCGTGTATGTAATAGGAAAGAATCTTTTGTACTCTATTACAAGTTAATCGCTAAAGGTATGTTGCCTATAAGCTTAATTTGTACATAATGGTCCATTTTTGGGAACCCTGCCTCCCAGGTAATGAACATTAAGCTAAAATACCTTTGTTTAGCTCACAGGAAACATCCTGACCAGGCCCACCTGTGAAGGGCTGCAGGGAAGAAGAAATTAAAACATCCCCTCTGGAGGCAGATGGGAACCAGGAAGTGTTTGACTTTCCTCCCTCCCCTTTTAGTATAAAAGGAGCCTGAACTCTAACTCAGGCAAGGTAGTTCTTTGGGTGCACGAGCCCACCATCTTCTGTTTGCTGGCTTTCCAAATAAAGTCACTATTCCTTGCCTCAACAACTCATCTCTCGATTTTTGGCCTGTCCTGCGGAGAGCAGTACAAGCTTAGACTCGGTAACATATATGTGTTAATCCCAAACTCCTAATTTATCCCTCCCCCGAGATGACAGTTCTAAATGTTAGCTCCTGCCTCTTCCTCTTAGTCCTTTCATTCTTGCTTATTCTCTGTGAAATGAGAATTTCTTCACCTTTTGTTTTTTTCCTTTTCTTTTCCTCCTTTGCTCCTCCTTCTTTCTCTTTCTCCTTCCTCTTATCAAGGGAAACATTACAGAAGCCACAAGAAATACAGCACACTGTTCCCTCTCCCCTGATGACAAGGCACGCCCTTCAGATTTTACTGGGCTGCCTTCCCAGATTTCTGGCCTCAAGCTAGCGATTAGCAACCGGTGATCTCAGTTGGTGCCCTGCGATCTAGATACAGGCCACTGTTACCAGCGTCTCAATCTTTATTCTCTAGTTTAATAAAATTTTCCGATTTCCCACCATCTAGTTTAAGTGCATTCCAGCGCATCTGAGGATTTCCTTTCATTGAGGAATTGTGCAGAAAAGTCCCCTTCCACTAGCTGGGAGAACGTGGCTCACTTCTTTTTTCTTTTTTTTTTGTTAATATCTTTATTGGAGTATAACTGCTTTACAGTTGTTAGTTGTTAGTTTCTGCTGTACAACTAAGTGAATCAGCTCTTTGTGTATGTATATCCCCATATGCCCTCACTCCCTCCCACCCTCCCTATCCCACAAAGCATCTAAGTCATCACAAAGCATCATTTGCTCATTACTTTTCAATGAATTTGGTCCTCCTCACTCTCTTGTTAACAGATCTTATTTGCACCTCTGCCTCCAATTCTGTGTTTTGTACTTCACTCAGCATCAAAGTAATTTCTTCTGTGAATTTCAGAAACAAAAACAGATCCTTTGTTCAAAATTTCCTTCATTCTCTTCCTCAGGCTCCCTCCCCCACACCCCTCCCGGCTTTGTTTGTACTTTGTATCGAATAGTGGCTGTACCTTCCGGAACAGTCCCAAGCTGTCTTATGCTATACAATGCAGAGAATGCATTTTCTCATAATCTGGAGTTGCTGGCGGAGCAAAAAGAAACAAACAAAAGCTGCATTTCAGGAACTTCATTTAGTGAAATACACTTCCTTTTTGTAGTTTGCCAGTGAATTTCCTCAGCCTCCGATAATATTTTGAAAGTAAATGGCTATGGGAAGGGGGGGAGCTGTTAGTCAGTGAAAGGAATCAATATACTAAATCAAGTGCCAGTTTCAAATGATGTTATCATTCATTCATGAAACTGTAAAAAAGAGATAAATTCACTGGAGGATGCAACTTATTACCCTAACTACTCTGTTGCCTGTCTCTCATATGGAGGAGAATAAAGAAAAAAAAAAACTGATGATAAAGGGATTGCTGTAGATTACAAACACCTCACAAACTATACTAAAACAAACCTAATCTCTTAGAAATGCTCAAAATGGACCCTATATTACAAGGGTTTTTTTTTTTGTAATAATTAAAACTTTGAGATTATGTTTCCCTGCTTGTTGTTGAGGGGTCTTTAAATTAATTCAGCTATTAAGATTACAGGATATGTAGGCATTAAAAAGGTATTTTACATTTCTCCATACAGAGTTTCATCAAAGAATTTCATCAATTATCTTGCTTTTCTCATTGGCAGATTAGCAAACTATGGTATAAAAGATATGTGATACAACTTAAAACATACAAGTCAGCATTAAAGTAATACCCAGAGTGACTGATTTTAACTTCTACTCCCAGGGTCTTTGAGCACCAAATTACATTATTTTCTTTCTTTTTTAAAATAATTAATTAATTAATTAATTAATTTTTGGCAGCGTTGGGTCTTCATTGCTGTGCACGGGCTTTCTCTAGTTGTGGTGAGAGGGCGCTACTCTTCGTTGCAGTGTGCGGGCTTCTCACTGCGGTGGCTTCTCTTGTTGCGGTGCGCGGGCTTCAGTAGTTGTGGCACGTGGGGTCAGTAGTTGTGGCTCACTGGCTCTAGAGTGCAGGCTCAGTAGTTGTGGTGCACAGGCTTAGTTTTCCTGTGGCATGTGGGATCTTCCCGGACTAGGGCTCGAACCCATGTCCCCTGCACTGGCAGGCAGATTCTTAACCACTGTGCCACCAGGGAAGTCCAAATTACATTATTTTCTGTTCAACAAGTGTTTTTGAGCCCCCATTATGTGCCCCAATTGTGCTACACGCTGTAGAAGAATGCAAAGAAGTAGAAAACCATCCCTTCCCTTGAAGAGCTTTCCACATTCAGGAAGACGAGACACCTGTGAAATCCCTTGAAAACAACTCAAGACATCTCTATGAAAAATAAGATTAAATTCACACCATGCACTTTCAAAATGTTGGCAAAAATCCATGGACATGTTGAAAAAATTCAAGATGGTACAAAAGAGTACAGTGAAAAGTAATTCTCTCTCCTACCCCTTACCCAACTGATTTTCCAAAGGCAACCTCTGTTTTGAGTTCCTTGTACAGCCTTCCAGTGACAGTATAAACATGTTCAAGCATGCATAAGTTTATGTATAATCATATACATCTATTTATTTACACAAATTCTATGCACTTTTTAAAAGAAGGCTAATCTAGAACACCTAGCCATTGTTTAGCAGTCTCAGGAAATGATCACACAGTGGGCACCCAAATATTTCAATGACTAAGTGAATGAACCATTCCTCTTTGTTAGGATGTTTTGATTTCTTGCTATTTTAAATTAATCTGTGTGAAACATTTTTGTGATTCAACCCTTCTTTAGGTAGATATTCCCACAAGAGGAATTTCTAGGTTAAAGCTTTTAGGTATTGCCAGATTGCTTTCCAATAGGCTATTTACTCCCATCAGCACCATCATGGGTAGTTTCATTTTTCCTATATTTGCTAATTTGATTGATGTAAGTGTGATCTCATTGTTGCTTCTGTTTGCATTTCTTTGAATTAGTGGGGTTGGGCATTTTTTTGCAAATGTTTGCCAGCCATTTATATAACCTGTTTTTGAGAGTTACCTGGTAGAAGACTCCTTTGCACATACATCTATTGGGGTTTTTCTTACTGAATGTTAAGACCTCTTTAAATACTAAGACTGGGCTTCCCTGGTGGGGCAGTGGTTAAGAATCTGCCTGCCAATGCAGGGAACACGGGTTCAAGCCCTGGTCTGGGAAGATCCCACATGCCGTGGAGCAACTAAGCCCGTGTGCCGCAACGACTGAGCCTGCGCTCTAGAGCCCGTGAGCCACAACTGCTGAGCCCACGTGCCACAACTACTGAAGCCCGTGTGCCTAGAGCCCATGTTCCGCAATAAGAGAAGCCACCGCAATGAGAAGCCCATGCACCGCAACGAAGAGTAGCCCCCGCTCGCCACAACTAGAGAAAGCCCGTACGCAGCAACCAAGACCCAAAGCAGCCAAAGATAAATTAATTAAAAAAAATTAACCATAAATACTAAGACTATTAATCCTGTTCCATGTCATTAATAAATAGGTCCCTCATCTAGTGTTTACCTTTTGAGTGTTGATTTAATTAGCTTATTTTTGGCCTAGAAGATGTACATTTTTATTTGTTCAGTTCTCTCCGCCGAGTCATCCATAATTCATTTCATTGCCTTTGAGACTAGAATAACCTACTTATTGCATCTTTTCAAGAACTGCGTAGAGGTGGAAGGAAAGTCCATCTTATGCTTATAGCCTGTCAACAGGGGAATTTTCTAAGCATTTATTTGTAGAGGTAAGTTTAGAATTCATACCATCTTTGGATCTCAGGTATGTGGACTTAAGAAAACATCTTAGACATCCTTCTGTTAAGGACTTTGCCTTATTGGTGCAACTTCCAAGTGGGAAGCAGATCATTTGGAGTTGTCAAATGCCATTATCTTTCTCCTCTCTTTCTCTACTACGCAGAGTGGAAAATTACTAAAGATTTGGTTTCTAGCCTCTCAATTAGTTCATCTCAAGTACTTCTTTCAAACTTATCCTGTTCTCTTGGCTACAACTAAAAGTGAATCTGATCGTATCAGTCAGGGTTCTTGAGAAATAGAACCAACAGGGTACACACACACACACACACACACACACACGCACACACAATCTCTCTCTCTGTCTCTCTCTCTGTCTCTCTCTCACATTAAAGCAATACTGGCAGTGAAGCACAGAGAGAGAGATTTATTTTAAGGATTTGGCTCACACGATTGTGGGTGTTGGCAAGTCTGAAGTCCAAAGGGCAAGCTGGAAACTCTGGCAGGATTTCCACTTTACCGTCTTGAGGCAGAATTCCTTCTTTTCCGGGAAAACTTAGATTTTGCTTTTAAGAGATTCAACTGATTTGATGAAGCATTATCAAGGGTAACCTTCTTTACCTAAAGGCAACTGATTATAAATGTTAAGCACATCTACACAATATCTTCACAGCGACATCTAGACGAGTGTTTGACCGGACAACTGGGTACCATAACCTGGGCAAGTTGACACATGAAATTAAACTTCACACTGATCTTCCCACAGGATTGACTTTCTTTCTTTATATCACACACCTAGTCTTCTTTTCCTTTAAAGGTCCCTCTCAGCCCATGCTTTCATGACCCTGAAAGCTTGTCTGTGAGTATGCAGTCCACTAGCTTTTATTAAATACATTGTAAGAATCTGTTAGTACTCACTTGTGAGCACAATCACTGCCAGAATGTTTCTATGGTTGGTTCACTGGCTATGCAAATGTACTGCTCTGAAAGTAGAATTTCAGTGAATTCCATTCTAGGAATTAGGAATACATCATGTATAGCTTTGACAATACAGTTATTGGAGAGTTTCAGATCTAATAACACATGTGATAAGAGGAATTGTTGAGTGTGCAGTTATGTACCCCTCGTCTGGGGTTGGTGTGGAGGCTTGGGCTAAAAACATTAGCTCTGCCCCTTATTAGTCTTGGGAAAACAAGGCAGGGCCTGGGAAAGGGAGACTGGAGTCATTAGTTAGCCAGGGTGCCACTAAATCAGGAGAATATGGAGCTAGATGTGAAAACCTGCAACTGCTCAGGTACTGGGAGGGTGATGGGTGGGAGCTATGCCATCCTAGCAATGGGGATGGAGCCATGTGGGTAGCTGCTGCTAAGCTGGTAATGAAGCCTAGCTTATGTATTAATACAAGGATTGGAGTTGGGTGAGAAAAAAGGACTTTCCAACACCAGCACTGATGGAGACAGTCCTGCATCCAGGTTCTCATCGAGACAGAAGAAGTAAAGTTGGACCTGCTTCCCTCTCAGCCTATTGAATAGGACAGGTCCCCTCCTTCGTCTCCTGGAGACTCAGGAAGTAAGAGCAGTAACAATCACCCTTCCTAAGAAATGCAGAATCTGAGGTCCAGAGAGGGTAAATCTCTCACACAAGGCCATTTACCATAACCACATTCACATGTGTTATGAGTTGTGTTCCCCCAAAATTCATATGTTGAAATCCTAACCCCCAGTACCTCAGAACGTGACCATATTTGGAAATAGGTCCTTGCAGGTATAATTAAAGATGACGACATACTGGACTAGGGTGGGCCACTAATCCAATATGACTGGTGTCCTTAAGAAAGGGGAAAACTTGGACACAGACATTGCACACAGGGAGAAGTCATGTGAAGATGATAGCAGAGAGCAGGGTGATGAAAAAACACCAGAGAAACACCAAAGATCACCAGCAATCACCAGAAGCTAGAATAGAGGCTAGAACAGATTCTTCCTCACAATCCTCAGAAGGAACCAACCCTACTGACATCTTATCTCAAGCTTCTAACCTGCAGAATTGTGAGAATAAATTTCCATTGTTAAGCCACCCACTTGGTGGTACTTTGTTACAGCAGCTCTAGGAAGTGAACAACATGGAAGCATATATTACTCCTTTTTTTGTTTTTAATGAAGGGAAAGGTCTAGGCAATTGATTCAATTTCTCATTTTAAGTGAGAATATTTTTTGCTTAGCAAATTGAAACAGAAGCTCTTATAATAGAACAAAGATAATGGCATGAAAACTCAGACACTAAGTGTGTACTTACGCTATAGAGAAACCAACAGCTTTCTCAATGAGATAATCTGAAGGGGTATCTTCTTTTTTACATGAAGGTGTTGGGAATGCCCACAGAAACTTTGAGAATCGCTGACTTCAAATCACAATCTCGGATTGTACAGGAGTTTCACAGACCTACTATGTAAGGGAAGCAAGAACCAACATTCAAGTTTCTCTACAATCCATCATCAAACTAAACTATATATTTTTATCTTTATTTTCATGATCATTTGCTCAGTAAGAGCTATTTTGAAAGTCACATTGCAATTTCATCTGAATGAGCCGGAGAGGTTCATTTTAATTAAGTTTTTAAAAAATTTACTGGAATTTGTAAAGATTGAAGAATAACCATCTTTCTGTATGTTTAGCAGCAACAACCGTTGCTCAGGAAGACCTCTGGCTACACAGACATTTTATTTATTATTATTATATATATTTGTTTTGCGGTACGCGGGCCTCTCACTGTTGTGGCCTCTCCCGTTGCGGAGCGCAGGCTCCGGACGCGCAGGCTCAGCGGCCATGGCTCACGGGCCCAGCCGCTCCGCGGCATGTGGGATCTTCCCGGACTGGGGCATGAACCCCTGTCCCCTGCATCGGCAGGCGGACTCTCAACCACTGCGCCACCAGGGAAGCCCTACACAGACATTTAAAAAATTTGTCACTCCACAGAATAATATGAAAGACAGCTAACTAAGGGGAAGAGTTTCTTGGTGAAATCTAATACGAGAAAGTTTCAAGTATCAAAGTAAAGATTACAGTCCTGTTTGGGAGATTTTTTTGTTTTTGAAACAGCAAATGGTCAATCATAAATAGTCAATCACAAGTATAAAAATGCTTAAACCAAAGGCAATTTGAACCATTCAAGGCTACCTTGGAAATTTTAGCCTACTCTGTGGTCCTTTAATATCCAAGAAAGGAATTCTGTTGACTGGTTTGAACACTGTTTAGGTACCAGAAACATGAAGTCACTTCAATTTGCTTATTTAATTTTTCATCTTAAAGTTAAGTAACATTCCTGACGATCTTATACGAAGAGAACAAGGAAAAATATTCGTAGAGAATTTCAAGCTAAAGCATACCTTCTAAAATTATTATCTAATTAAAGTACATGCTGCTTTAATGCATTTTCATAAAAATAAATTCCATTACAACTATTTTCTTCATGTAATAATTGCATTTCAAGGTCAAGATAATTTTAATTGTCAATAAAGATGATTGCTAACATTAAAATACTTAGATAATTTAAAAATTAACTGAATTTATTTATATTACATGCCTGAAAAGGAACAACCATCAAATAACATGTTAGGGGCTTCAAAAGCATCCAAATTCCCCAGAAAATTATGAAGCTGAAAAAATACAGGGAAATTATGGTAGCAGGCAGCATAATCAGAGGACTAACCAGGTTTCTTACCTCTCATCCTAGTACTGCACCCAAACAGGAGTCAGCCTAAGAAGCAACTAAAACAGTGATGTCTTAAGATTTCCCTGTGTTGAGAGTCCCCAAGACCGTCCCCGGGTTCAATAATTTGTTAGGAGGACTCATAGACCTCAGCATATGGTTGTATTCCTGGCTACAACTTATTAGAGCAAAAGGGTACAAAACAAAAGCAAAGGGAAAGGCTCTCAGCTTGGCTCAGGCCCAGCGTCACAAATAGCTCCTCTGTCACTTCTACCCTGGTTTTGATTTGTTTTGTTTTGACTTCACCCCCTTGTATTGACTCTGCTCCATCTCTCTCAAGGCTCAATTGCAGAAACATCACCCTCTGTTCCACCTTCCACTTCTCATTTTTCCTCCCTTCCCTCCTATAATAATAAGAGCCAAGTCTCGTAGCACTTAAGACACACCAGGCTGTTCTAAGGGTTTTGTATACTTACTCAATTAATCCTCATACCAACCCAATAAGGTAGGTATTATTACCTCCATATTAAACAAGAGAAAATGGAGGCAAAGGAGGTTACCAGCTTCTCAAGGTCTTAAAACTGGTAAACAGCACAGCTTCAATTCAAAGCCCTGCAGTCTGGCTCTAGACCCCAGCTCTCAACTCTGTAAGACTGCCTCTCAGACTATCACACTCTGAGCTGCACATAGGCATGTGCCCATGGCCCAACACTGAGCTGGTAACAGACCTTCCAGACACAGTGAAAAAACAGGAACACTAACAGGTTTGAATAGCTGCTAGATCAACATATTAACTTTAAAATGTACGGCTTTTCAAAAGCATGGCGTAGGGGGACTGACGGCAGCCCTGCTGCTTCCTACAGGTAGGAGCATCTACCTTCTACTTTTGCTTACCCAGGTACTCACAGCTCAGGGTAAGTCTCCTTCTCTAAAAAGCTCCCCAGGCAATTCCCACCCACTCTGATCTTTCCACCTCTGGACCTCACAGAACCATTCTTATTTTGCCCCCCCCGATTTAGATCCTTAATCATATTCTGCTTTGCGTTAGCCACAATAATTTCATAAATGCCCGTCTTGCCACCTGACTTAGATGACAGGTTCTCAAGGGCAAGGTTCTTAGCACTTATTTGTGTTGTATCCTCAATGTTCCTGCACAGATAGGGGCTACCATGGTGGCCTGGAAAGGAAAGCAGCAGGAGCTGAGGGGCCGTGGGACACCAAGGTGAAAGGCTAGAACACCTGCCCTCAAAGTGCACTGAGTCTAGCTGGGAGGATGAGCATGAGAGCACACTCTAAAGTTGTAAGCTACCTAAACCTGCTCTGCCTAGAACTCAGGAAAGGGATTTAATGGAAGAGTATGAGGGAGCACTCATGATAAAAAGGAAGTCTCAAGGGCCAGATTCCAAAAAGACAAGAGCTAGGAGGCTCTGGGAGTGTGCTGAACCCCCTCCTGAGAACATTATTCCTCGAATGAATCAGTTACAACTCTTCTCAGTCTTTTGATTTTCTGCTCAAGAGTCAATTGACAGGGAGTTCCACTTTCACCATATATATGTATGGTATATACATATATACATACACACACACACACACACACACACACACACACACACACACACACACACACACACATATATATATATATATATATATATATATATATATACCATATATATATATATCTCCTATTGGTTCTGTTTCTTTGGAGAACACCGAGTAATACAGTGATTATAGTAAAACAAGAAGAAAGGACTAAAACTAATGACTGAAGTTTCCAGTGTCAGAGCTACATAAACTTAAGGTAACTAGAAAGAAGAAAATAAAAATGATTAGAGTAGTAATAAATGACATAGGAGACAAACAACAGAAAAAATTAACAAAAAGGCAAACTTGGATCCTTGAAAAGCTCAACACAGTTGATAAACCCCTTGTTAGACTGCTCCAGAGAAAGAGGAAAAATATAAATTAAAGACATGTCATCGGTACAGGTCCTACAGATAGTAAAAGCATAATAATATTCAACTGAACAAAGGGGAGAGCAGAGGAGGGGGGAATGCGTGGCTAAGTTTGATTCATGTGCTGGTAGAGGGTGAAGATTTATGATGGTTTCTCTAGACAGTCTCCAATGAGGCAGGAAAGTTTCCCCAAAGCAAAATCAGGTGAAGTGTTGCTTAAATGGTGTAAAGAACAAAAACCAACGGCTGACATGTCAGCCAACAATGACAATATACTGAAATAAAGTGAGAATAGAGGTATGTACAAAGAGCGTATGCCTGAGAACTGTGCTCTTTTGCTCTTGAGCTGGAGGGTAGGGAACAAAGCTGGCCTTGTGCTGGAGCTGGTAGTCTCTGTTTTAAAGGTGAATGTGGAGGAGGAACTGACACAGGTACTTTGGGCCATAACCACAAAGCATATTATTTCACCGATCCTTTCATTTCCCAATGTATAGCACACTCGCTTATAAAGGGAGCAAGGACAGAAAACAAACTTCTAGGGTGAAAAAAAATCAACACGAGAGAGTTGTGAAGAATTATATTAATTGATAGAGATACATACAATTTGACCACGTTCTTCCGATATTAGGGGTATTTTGGAACCCTGGTTGACAAACTTTGAAAAAACGTTGGGCATTTTAAGTAAGGCAGACAAGCAAAAAGCAGACCTCCTCCAAAAGTAAACTCTTCACCACCACTGATTTTAACTGCTTCTGTAAAAGAAAATTACTAAAATAAGTAGCAAGAAGAATGACCTTTAGATTCTGAGAAGCTGGGAGCTAACAGGAACCTTAAAATTCACCAAATTCATTCATTAAGCAGACAGGGGTAAAATGTTAATAATAAAAGACTACTGTACCTTCTCCACTTGACTAAGTGGTCACTGAAAAGCCAGGATTATTAAATGTCTAATTAACTGGACAGATCAGAAGAAGATCTCATCCATAACAGTCAAAAGTTCTTCTGCTGATTTTAGACAACTTCTAATATCCCTTCCTATTTAGGGCACTATATGGAAAGGGAAGCAATCCTATTACATAATTTCTCAGAAAAAGAGGCCATGTTTTCCTAAAGTGGGAAAAGGGTCTACCAAAGAGAAAAACAAAACAAGATGGAATCCCCCTGGATATAAAAGTTTACATAACAAAAATACAAATACTGTATGATACCACTTATATGTTACTGAAAATAGGCATATTCATAGAGACTGAAAGTGAAATAGTGTTTACCGTGGGTTGGAGAGGGAAAAGTGGGGAATTATCATTTAATAGGTACAGAGTTTCAATTTGAGATGAAGAAAAAGTTCTGGAGATAAATAGCAGTGATGGTTGCACAACATTGTGAATGTACTTAATGCCACTGAATTGTACATTTAAAATAGTTAAAATGGTGCATTTTATGTTATGTATATTTTATCACAATAAAAAAAAACTTAAAAAAATATAAGTAGCAAGAATAGCAGTTTTTGATGAGATAGTAATGAGATGTCACAAATAAATTACCTAATTACAAAGGAAACAAATAAATTAATGTTACAAAAAATTTTTTAGGTAAACCCTTAATTACTATTCCACAATCCATACTTTAAGAACTTAATATATAAAATATATAGTAAGTATAATTATTATACAAAAAATAATGACGTTGTAAAAAACAAATGGAGAAGGTGTTAGCCTGTTCAGTTATGATTATTTCCTGCGTACAAGCCTACAATCTGGAAACAGATCAGGCCTGAACTACGTCAGCTGAGTTTCACTTTGTAAAGGATATGGATTGAGAATGGGGATTACATCCTATTTCTGGGTCCTGGAGAGGCCAAGCAGTGGTCAAGGTCACTCTGCTAGCACAGACATGCTCCAAGGCCAGAACCTAGCAGGATAGATCTCCGTATGTGTTAGCTGCCGTGGGGGTTGTGAAGGCCACCATCCCATCAATGTAGGAGCTTACAGATCAAGCTGGATTTGCTAATCCCTACTCAAAGAGCAGGCTTGAAGGTGAACATTACTAATTATTATCCCATTTTGTGTACGGAGCTGTTTAAATGTGGTTTTTTCCTCTGTGATCTTATCTGACCATCACACTTAACTGTCCTGCAAAGAAAATGGGGCAGATATAATCATCCTTGTTTTAGGACTGAGGAAGTCGTGAGGGTGAGGTCCAGGAAGTCCAAGTCTTGAAGCTTTTAATGGCAGAGTTGAGGTCAGAACCAAAGCGTTTTGGTTACCAGGGTCCCTTTTCTCCAATTCTACCCTAATGGCAGGACTGAGATTAAGGTGAAGGCACTTGCCTCAGACACAAAATTTAAGAAGCACCAAATCAAGACAAATACTATTTTAATGTAATATTTTAAAAAGTTAAAATTAATGCTAAAATATCCCTGATGAACAAAATATCAAACATTTATTTATTTTTAAAATTAATTTTTATTGGAGTATAGTTGCTTTACAATGTTGTGTTAGTTTCTGCTGTACGGCACAGTGAATCAGCTGTATGTATACATATATCCCTTCTTTTTTGGATTTCCTTCCCATTTAGGTCACCACAGAGCACTGAGTGGAGTTCCCTGTGCTATACAGTAGGTCTTTATTAGTTATCTATTTTATGCATAGTAGTGTATATATGTCAATCCCAATCTCCCAATTCATCCCACCACCCCCTCTCCCCACTTGGTATCCATACATTTGTTTTCCACATCTGTGTCAACATCAAACATTTAAATCAAGACCGGGTGTTTGCTTGTTCTCTGACCCTGCGTTATTGTGTAATGGGAATAGCTGTTTCCCATCAGCCTGAGGTTTCCAGGTCCCCTAGGCCAGCTCATCCCCCTCTCATGGGTTTATGAGGGTTGACGATGGTGTGCAAACAGATGGGGCAATGTGGGGCTTTCTACAGAGTCATGGTTTTTGATTGTAGAGGAGTATCAGAACCTGGCTGGCATCGGAGAGCCAGGGAACAGCCAAGTCCAGGTTGGATCTCACAACTGAGGATGCCGAGGTCCCTGTGCTTTGCTTGCTGCTGTACCACCTCTGTCCACTCTCTCTCTTCCCAGTGCCTATACCTAGTAAAGAGAAAACATGTCAAGGAATCTCTACTGCACCCTGAAAATGATAAGAGCCCAGGTAAAGTCCCAAGGAGTTCTCAGGATGGTGATACTTCTGGTTGTCTGGTCAGGGGCTATTGCATAACATGCCCATGCTCCAGGGAGTCTATCAGAGTGCCAGGGGCAAGATCTATTTTTGACCACCGATATATATGGTGTGTCCTACATTTAAGGAGCTCTAATAAGTGGAAAATTCTATTCACATAAGAAGTACATTAAATTGTGATGAGTTACTTTGGCTAAATCATGCAGAAGCCCATTCAGTATCAAGGTCTCCTAATCTATTCAATGGAATTTGATTTACAGTTGGTGGGTATTTTAATAGAGCAAATCTTCCATCAGCTGTTATTTGAGCATCTACAACTGTGCAGTGGTAAACAAAGTCTAAGTCAAGGTCTCTGTCCCAGTCAAGACACGTGGAGGCTACTCAGGGAGATATGATCCATATACCCAAATAGACAAATATTAACTTACGATAAGAGCCCACTGACTACTGAATAACATAGCCCTTAACTCATAGAAATTCCAGGGAGGGAAAGTAGTCACTTTGGAAGACAGAAAACAGAATAGTTTGCATGAACTGGTTCTGTCCAACGAGCACAGCCCACTGTGCTCACTGGAGATGTGGGCTGCACACATTGGAGGGTTGTGCAAAGGTTAGGGGCAGTCAGATGCAAGACAGGGTCACAGGAGCGTGACACCATCCATCTGGCTGAGTAGTTGCTTTATGAACCTGGCAAAGCACCAATCTGACACTTGAAAGTGGCTAGGGGGAGATGACTGAGAAAGAAATGGCTGAATCTCTCAGAAGAAAGCAGGGACAGCACCATGTCAGGAAGGTCCAGGTCTGAAGAGTTCCAAAAGGTGAGGGGTCAGTGTGTGATGCAGGAGGAAAGTCAAGGAGAGAAACACTTGAAATTGACAGCCATCTCTGTAGAGGAGGGAGTGTCGTGATGGCATGACTTCACAGGGGCTCTACCCATAGGTTTGTCTGATACTGAACTTGCCCTTGACCCTGCAGTCTTTGAGCCAACAGATAAAACATAATCACACTCCAATTCATCTTAGTGTGATCCTTATAATAAAATTTGGAGTATCTTTGGAAGGACACTGGGGAAACTAGTTACATTAATTGCTTTCAGAGAGGAGTGCTGGGTGGAATGGGAACAGAGGTGGGAGACTTTTCACTGTATACCCTTTGTACACTTTGAATTTTGAACCAGGTGTTAACTATTTAAAACCTTTTAAAAAATCAAAACATAAAATCCACGTGTGTTGAAAAAAATGAATGAAATAGGAAAAAATGTTTCAGGAGTACAATCTTCACGGGATCCTCATCAAAAAACAAGCAGACAAACAAATTTTTGAAATTTTTAAAGAAACAGCCTTATTGAGGTATAATTAACATACGATAAGCTGCATATATTTAAAGTGTACAATTCGGTACGTTTTGATGTGCATTTACATCTGCGAAACTATCAGCTTAAAAAAGATAAAGAACATATTCATTACCTTTGGAGGTTTCCGCATGCCCTTTGATGTCCCTGTTTTACATCCCTCCCCAACCTTTCTCCCATCTCCAGGCAACCAAAGCACTGATCTCCTTTCTATTAGTTTGCATTTTCTAGAATTTTATATAAATGGAATCATATAGTACGTACTCTTTTTTTTTGGCTTCTTTTACTCAAGCAGAAATATTATTGAGATCAACACTGTTGCCTGTATCAATAGCCTATTCGTTAAAAACTGTTGAGTAGTATTCCTTTTTCTTCTTTTGGCTGCGCTACGCGGCTTGTGGGATCTTTGTTCCCTGACCACGGATTGAACCTGGGCCCTTGGTAGTGAGAGTGCGGACTCCTAACCACTGGACTGCCAGGGAATTCCCGAGTAATATTCCATTTTATAGACATGCCACCTGGGTAAATATGCTAAGTACGTTTAACTGTAAAGAAACTGCTAAACTTTTCCAAAGTGGTTGTACCGTTTGGCATTTTTCACCAGCAAGGTATGACAGTTTCAGTTGCTCTATATCTTCACCACCTGGCAGAGTGTTTTTATTTTTATTTTTATTCTTCTAGTTTAATTGAGATATAACTGACATATACTATTGTATAAGTTTAAGATATACAGCATAATGATTTGACTTTCATCCATCATAAGTGATTCTCACAATAAGTTTAGTGAACATCCATCATCTCATATAGGTACAAAATTAAAGAAATAGAAAAAAAAATTTTTTTCTTGTGATGAGAACTCTTAGGATTTACTCGTTTAACAACCTTCATATATAACATTCAGCTGTGTTCATTATATTTACAATGTTGTACATTACACCCCGCTGGCACAATCTTTTATTTTAATTAATTAATTAATTAATATTTTAATTTTTCCTGCATTGGGTCTTCATTGCTGCACACGGGCTTTCTCTAGTTGCGGCAAGCGGGGGCTACTCTTCGCTGTGGTGCGCAGGTTTCTCATTGCGGTGGCTTCTCTTGTTGCAGAGCAGGGGCTCTAGGCATGTGGGCTTCAGTAGTTGTGGCTCGTGGGCTCTAGAGCACAGGCTCAGTAGTTATGGTGTACGGGCTTAGTTGCTCCCCAGCATGTGAGATGTTCCCGGACGAGGGCTCGAACTCGTGTCCCCTGCATTGGCAGGTGGATTCTTAACCACTGCGCCACCAGGGAAGTCCCCAGTCTTTTTTTTTTTTCCCCGGCACGCGGGCCTCTCAGTGTTGTGGCCTCTCCCGTTGCGGAGCACAGACTCTGGACGCGCAGGCTCAGCGGCCATGGCTCACGGGCCCAGCCACTCCGCGGCATGTGGGATCTTCCCGGACCGGGGCACGAACCCGTGTCCCCTGCATCGGCAGGCGGACTCTCAACCACTGCGCCACCAGGGAAGCCCCCCAGTCTTTTATTTATTTATATATTTTTAAACATCTCTATTGGAGTATAAGTGCCTTACAATGTTGTGTTAGTTTCTGCTATATAACAAAGTGAATCAACTATAAGTATACATATATCCCCATATCACCTCCCTCTTGTGCCTCCCTCCCACCCTCCCTATCCCATCCCTCAAGGTGGTCACAAAACACCAAGCTGATCTCCCTGCGGCGCAGTCTTTTAAACTTTCAAGTTCCTATTATGCACATAGTGGCGTCTCACTGTGGTTTCAATTTGGATGTCCTCAGTGACTAATGATACTGAGCATCTTTTTTTTTTTTTTTTTTTTGGCCGAGCCCCATGGCTTGCAGGATCTTAGTTCCCCAACCAGGGATTAAACCCGGGTCCCCAGCAGTGAAAGCGCCTAGTCCTAACCACTGGACCGCCAGGGAATTCCCCTGAGCATTTTTTCATGTGCTTATTTACCATCTGTATATCTTCCTTGGTGAACTCTTTATATATTTTGCCCATTTAAAAACTTGCATTTCTTATTATTATTGAATGTTGAGAGTTCTTTATATATTCTGGCTATAATTCCTATCTCAAATAAGCGATTTGCAAATATTTTGTCCCAACCTGTGGCTTTTCATTTTCTTAACAGTTTCAAAGATGAGATGTTTCTAATTGTTATGAAGTCAAGTTATGGATTGTTTCTTTTATGGCTCATGCTCTCTTTCCCCAGGTACTCTGCCCTGGTAACTCCAGCCACCTTGCTCTCCCTGGACTCCCAGCCCATCTCCTCAGTTCAGGGAGATAGTGGGGCTCTGCCTGGGTTACCCCTCCCAGTACTAAGGCTTGGAGACATAGTTGTAATCCAGACAGTAAGCTGGGGCAATAGCAGTGCTCATCTCATTTACTTCCTGCACTCAAGAATCACAGTCCTGGGCTTCCCTGGTAGCACAGTGGTTGAGAGTCCGCCTGACGATGCAGGGGACGCGGGTTCGTTCCCCGATCTGGGAAGATCCCACGGTCACGGGCTAGGCCCATGAGCCATGGCCGCTGAGCCTGAGCATCCAGAGCCTGTGCTCCGCCATGGGAGAGGCCACAACAGTGAGAGGCCCAAATAATCACAATCCTTTGTTACCTGATGCCTGATGTCTTAAAAACCCTTGCATTGTCTTGCATTTTGTCTCTTTTTTTAAGCTGTTACAGGTGGGTATGTAAATCTGGTTCCTGATACTCTATCTTGCCTGGGAAGCACAAATTCCCTTACACACCCTTTTGAAGTTTGATAAAATTAGAATTTCTGAGTAAAAGGGAAAGAGCATTACCAGAAAATTCTGGCTTCAAGATGGAAACCTGAGTTCAGTTGCTAAGGTCAAAGGAGAGAAAAGACACTCTTACCCTGAAGTGCTTGCGTGGACTGCAGGGGGTCCACGAACCTCCAAAATTACATGAAAAACTGCATATGTGGGATGTTCTCATTTCTGAGAGTGCCTAAAGATTTCATTAGAACTCAACGGCATGGATAATTTAAAAAATGACTATTCATCAGTACTCGGAGAAAGTCAAATTTTAAACTACACAGAGATTGAAGTTAACATTTTCACACGCTGCCATGGACCCAAGAAAGATGTTAGTGAAACTATCAGATAAAAGTTACTATATGGGAATGTAAACTGGTAAAGCCACTATGGAGAACAATATGGAGGTTCCTTAAAAACCTAAAAATAGAGCTACCATATGATCCAGCAATTCTGCTCCTGGGCATATATCTGGAGAAAACCACAATTCGAAAAGATACATGTACCCCAATGTTCGTTGCAGCACTATATACAATAGCCAGGACATGGAAGCAAGCTAAATGTCCATCAATGGAGGAATGGATAAAGAAGCTGTGGTACATATATACAATGGAATATTACTCAGCCATTAAAAAGAACAAAATAATGCCATTTGCAGCAATATGGATGGACCTAGAGATTGTCATACTGAGTGAAGTAAGTCAGACAAAGACAAATATCTTTCTTTCATATCAAATATGATATTGCTTATATGTCGAATCTAAAAAAAATGATATAAATGAACCTATTTACAAAACAGAAATAGAGTCACAGGTGTAAAAACAAGCTTATGGTTACCAAGGGGGAAAGGTGGGAGGAGGGATAAATTGGGAGACTGGGATTGACGTATACACAGTACTATATATAAAATGGATAACTGGGCTTCCCTGGTGGTGCAGTGGTTGAGAGTCCGCCTGCCGACGCAGGGGACACGGGTTCGTGCTCCGGTCCGGGAAGATCCCACATGCTGTAGAGCGGCTGGGCCTGTGAGCCATGGCCGCTGAGCCTGCGTGTCTGGAGCCTGTGCTCTGCGACGGGAGAGGCCACAGCAGTGAGGGGCCCACGTAGCACAAAAAAAAAAAAAAAAAAAAAGATAACTAATAAGAACCTACTGTATAGCACAAGGAACTCTACTCAATACTCTGCAATGACCTATGTGGGAATAGAATCTAAAAAGGAGTGGATATATGTATACATATAGCTGATTCACTTTGCTGTACACCTGAAACTAACACAACATTGTAAATCAACTATACTCCAGTAAAAAAATTTTTTAAAGTAAAAAACAGAACTTGTTATAAATGTGGACAGCTAACCTTGGACAGGTTAGCTGGTATTCAGAGCAATAAAAATACATGAACTCTGCCCTACTGAAAAACTCCCCCTGCCAAAAATAAAACATGACCCAGATTCTTACAGTGGGTATCTGTTCCCTATCATTTTGGCCACACAAACCTGGGGAGGAAGGCAGTGTTTGCACAGTATTTTTTATAATGACATCTCATGGTTTGCTGGTTCAGAATCCATTCCTCCTCCTTTTGGTAGTAGCAACTCGATTTTATTTCCCCCTCACAAGTTTGTGGCGCCCATCTCAGAACTCCAGAGCAATGACAGATCTGGCCAGCCAGCCACTGCTTCAGAGATGGGCATGTGACACAGGCTGAGCCAATCATCAAACATGCTAAGAGATTTTTGTGCAGAGGTCAATAGAAGGTTTAGGAAAAAGACTTGATTTCCTGGTGGTCATTTTGCCACCACGTGGGAAGGGCCTTCCTGAAAGAAGCCGACAGAGTAGAGGGCAGAGCTGAGAGGTGGGGAGAGTCCTGATGGCTTACCTGTACTCATTCATGATTGTTCCCTCTCCCTGCCAGAGGTTACCCATTCTCCTGAGTTTTGACTTCATTTGAGTTAATCATTCTCTTTCTTTTTAAAATATAGTTTTGAAAAAACCCACCTAGATATGTCTCCCTGAACAGTTATCATTTAATTTTGAAAATCTGGTTGCAAGCACACACCTAGCTATCATGAGATATTGCCAGAGTTAGATGAAGGCTCCCAGGAGAAGACAAAGAAAACAGTCTGCAGGTTGTAGTCTGACTGCGGCTTCCCTGGCAATTTACCAGAACCTCTCCTAGGCAATGTCATGAGTGAATCCTGGAGAAGACATGGTGGCAGCATAGTCGGAGGGTTGGTAGGAAAAGCGTAGGAGGCAGGTGTGAGACGTGTGGCAGTTATGTGGTCGGGGAGTATGCTGCTCTCTTTTTATCTGCTTCTCACCTCAGCCTAGGAGTAGATCAAAGCAGACCATGTCTGTGGGGGAAGAAATAAGTCTTCAGCTGGTCTAGGTGGCAAGCCTTACAGAGGAGAGAGGAACTTTATCAATACATGGTCCAAGATAGGTCATGTACAGATTAGAATCTGGGTCAGGTTCACCTGGTTATGAACAATGGCAGGCAGCATCCGGATGAAGCCATCGTCATGTCTGTCTCTTGGGTTACACTGCTCCAGTTCTGACTGGTGGCCGTCTGGAGCACAGCCTGGAATCTCCCTGTACCATCCACCCAAGGATTCTGTTTGCCTGCCTTTTGCAATAAATCTCCTCTGTCCTCTATCTTATGACTTCCTCTTTCTTGGTTTGCTCCCTTGTGGAATCCATTTTCCAATAGCTCCTTGAGAAAGCGTGCATGAGAGGTGAAAGTTTTTGAAATTTTCATGAAAATTGTCTTCCTCCTATCCTCCTATTTACTAGATGATTTGGCTAAGTATAGAATTTTAAGTTGAAATTCATTTTCCCTCAGCATTTTAAAGATGTTGCTTCACTATCTTCTTTTTTTTTTTTGTGGTACGTGGGCCTCTCACTGTTGTGGCCTCTCCCGTTGCGGAGCACAGGCTCCAAACACGCAGGCCCAGCGGCATGGCTCACGGGCCCAGCCGCCCCGCGGCATGTGGGATCCTCCGGGACTGGGGCACGAACCCGTGTCTCCTGCATCGGCAGGTGGACTCCCAACCACTGCGCCACCAGGGAAGCCCCACTATCTTCTTGATTCCAGTGATGTTACTGAGAAGCCTGAAGCTGTTGATTCCTGGTCCTTTGTATGTGGCTTTTTCCCCCTTGAAGCTTGTAGAATCTTTTCTTTGCCTCCTATGTTTTGGAATTTCACAATGATTGGTCTCAGTGTGTGTAATTCATCTGTTGGTCTTGTTTGCTGATCAGCCTTTCCATCTGGAAATTGTGTCCTTCAAGTCTGGGAAATCTTGAATTATTTAGTCGATAATTCTTTCCAATTCCTTATCTTTGTTTTCTTTTTCTGGAGTTTCTATTATTCAAATGTTGAACCTACATGACCTATCCTCTAATTTTCTCTACTAGTGTCCATCTCTGTCCTTTATGCTGTGTTTTCTGTGAGTTTCCTCCAATTTTATTATTCTTTCTATTGAGTTTTCCATTTCTGTCATAATGTTTTTGATTTCCAAGAGTTCTTTTTGGTTCTTTGAATTATTTCTTTCCTTGTTTCATGGATGCAATGTCATCTCTTTTCTTTTTGAAATACTAATGATGATTAAGAAATTTTATTTTTTGATGTCTTTTCCCTTCACCGTCTGTTTTTCCTTCAGGTTATTATTATTTTTTTCCCTGTTGGTTTTGGTCTTTATCTTTCATGTGAGAAGTTTTCTTTAGTTGTTTGCCATTAACCATTTATTCCTGATTAAGAGCACAGATTAAAAGGCTGTTTGGAAGCTCTGAGTATGGTATTGGGCCTTGTTGTATCTTAGCCAAGGTTTCTCCCAAAGCAGAGTCCAAGAATTACACAGAGGAAGCTCATTTAGGAAGTGATCCAAAGAAGCAGAAATGAGGGATAGTGGAAGGGAAAAAAGCAGAGAGAAAGCCAGTATAAGTGTTAGATATGTCATCCAGCTGGCCATCGCTGCAGTGACTGGTACTGCATTCCATGGGATATCCTGAGTCTTGTGGGATGTATATCAGAACTGTCCACTCAGGGGATGAAAGAGGGAAGCCTTTGTCCTCAAAGGTAGCCCCACAGATGTTATCGTCCCTGAATTTCTGGGTTCACAGGCCTGAATGCTGATACTGAGTGGTTCTGCAGACCCACATAGACGTTAAAGCTGCTTTGGGACAGAAAGCAAGATTCAGGGAGGAGATAGGTGTAGATATAGATATTATAAGGAATTGGCTCATGTGATTATGCTGAGAAGTCCCATGATCTGCCATCTGCAAACTGGAGACCAGAAGAGCCAATTGTGTAGTTCTAGTCCAAGTCCAAAGGCCTGAGAACCAGGAGAGCCAATGGTGTATGTTTCAGTCTGAGTGTAGGAGAAGACCACTGACCCAGCTCAAAAACTCTAAGGTGGAGAGACTGAATTCTCTCTTCTTCTGCCTTTTTTGTTCTACTCAGGCTCTCAACAGATTGGGTGAAGCCCAATATCTGCTCTACTCAGTCTACCAATTCAAATGCTAATCTCATCCAGAAATACCCTCACAGTCACACCTAGAAATAATAGTTAATATCTGGGCAACCTGTGGCCAGTCAAATTGACACATGAAACTAACTATCCCACTTGCTCTGGGAAGCTGTACGGAACTTGATGGAACAGTGGCTGCAACTCTGGGTAGAGTAAGAGGTGAGGCCAAGAGAATTAGGGGCAGTGCACAAAAGGTGTCTGATACATTGATCCTGAGCCTCACTGAAGGGTGACCTGGTTGGACCATGTTAGGAGTTAGAAGGTGCCCCCGTGTCAGATCCTGTGGGCCTTCCTCATAGACTGCGTAGATTCCTCAGAAAGAGTCTTCCAGGCTTCCCTGGTGGCACAGTGGTTGAGAGTCCGCCTGCCGATGCAGGGGGACATGGGTTCGTGCTCCAGTCCGGGAAGATCCCACATGCCGCGGAGCGGCTTGGCCCGTGAGCCATGGCTTCTGAGCCTGCGCGTCCGGAGCCTGTGCTCCGCAGCGGGAGAGGCCACGGCAGTGAGAGGCCTGCGTACTGCAAAAAAAAAAAAAAAAAAGAAAAAAAAAGAAAAAGTCTTCCAATCTCCGATTGAAAGGTGAATGTCACATTGCCAGCATCCTAAGAGCCAAATGGGGCAAGACAATTGGAGTTGCCGAATTTGCTGTGCATCTGGCCTCTGGATCCCCCCATCTCCAGTGTGGTACCTATGCTCTCCGTGTGCCTGACATCCTTCAGACCAGAGACTGTCCTTGCAGAATAAATCTCCAATCTTCTGCTGGGATCAGGGATGGGATGTGGGATCTAACTGCTTCTCAAACTGCTTTCACTCAGCTCTCCTTATTTTAGCCTTCCCCTCCACCCTCAGTCCCAGTGGTCCCCAGTTCTGGTTTCTGAGCCTTCTGAGTGTAAGTCAGGTTGGATCTCAGCTTTCTCAGGCCTGCTAAATTTTTTTTTTTCCTGAGTTGTACACTTTTTTAAAATTTTATTTTTAACATCTTTATTGGAGTATAATTGCTTTACAATGTTGTGTTAGTTTCTGCTGTATAACAAAATGAATCAGCTATACATATACATATATCCCCATATCTCTCCTCTCTTGCGTCTCCCTCCCACCCTCCCTATCCCACCCCTCTAGGGTGGTCACAAAGCACTGAGCTGATCTCCCTGTGCTATGCAGCTGCTTCCCACTAGCTATTTTACATTTGGTAGTGTATATACGTCAGTGCTACTCTCTCACTTCGTCCCAGCTTGCCCTTCCCCCTGCCTGTGTCCTCAGGTCCATTTTCTATGTCTGTGTCTTTATTCCTGTCCTGACCCTAGGTTCATCAGAACGATTTTTTTTTTTTTTTTTTTTAGATTCCATATACATGTGTTAGCATAAGGTATTTGTTTTTCTCTTTCTGACTTACTTCACTCTGTATGACGGGCTCTAAGCCCATCCACATCACTATAAATAACTCAATTTCGTTTCTTTTTATGGCTGAGTAATATTCCATTGTATATATGTGCCACATCTTCTTTATCCATTCCTCTGTCGATGGACACTTAGGTTGCTTCCATGTCCTGGCTATTGTAAATAGTGCTGCAATGAACATTGTGGTATATGTCTCTTTTTGAATTATGGTTTTCTCAGGGTATATGCCCAGTAGTGGGATTGCTGGGTCATATGGTAGTTCTATTTTTTTTTTTTTTTGCGGTACGCGGGCCTCTCACTGTTGTGGCCTCTCCCGTTGCAGAGCACAGGCTCCAGACGCCCAGGCTCAGCGACCATGGCTCATGGGCCCAGCCGCTCCACGGCACGTGGGATCTTCCCGGACCGGGGCACGAACCTGTGCCCCCTGCATCGGCAGGCGGACTCTCAACCACTGCGCCACCAGGCAAGCCCCTGGTAGTTCTAGTTTTAGTTTTTTAAGGAACGTCCATACTGTTCTCCATAGTGGCTGTATCAATTTACCTTCCCACCAACAGTGCAAGAGGGTTCCATTTTCTCCACACCCTCTCCAGCATTTACTGTTTGTAGATTTTTTGATGATGGCCATTCTGACTGGTGTGAGATGACATCTCATTGTAGTTTTGATTTGCATTTCTCTAATGATTAGTGATGTTGAGTATCCTTTCATGTGTTTGTTGGCAATCTTTATATCTTCTTTGGAGAAATGTCTATTTAAGTCTTCTGCCCATTTTTGGATTGGGTTGTTTGTTTTTTTGATATTGAGCTGCATGAGCTGCTTGTATATTTTGGAGATTAATCCTTTGTCAGTTGCTTCATTTGCAAATATTTTCTCCCATTCTGAGGGTTGTCTTGTTTATGGTTTCCTTTGCTGTGCAAAAGCTTTTGTTTCATTAGGTCCCATTTGTTTATTTTTGTTTTTATTTCCATTTCTCTGGGAGGTGGTTCAAAAAGGATCTTGCTGTGATTTATGTCATAGAGTGTTCTGCCTATGTTTTCCTCTAAGAGTTTTATATTGTCTAGGCCTGCTAAATTTTAAGTTACTATTCATCCATCTGTTTTCCAGCTTCTGAAATTGTGTTGCTCTTTTCTCTTGCTTTCCTTTCCTAATGAGTTTATGAAAAGAAAGAAAGGAAAGAAGGAAGGAAGGAAGGAAGGAAGGAAGGAAGGAAGGGAGAAAGAAAGGGAAAAGAAGTCTGTTTAGTGAAGTTTTGGGATGGAGCAAAATTAGTTGCATGCATACCATCTGCCACCTTTAGCCTGGAACTGGCAGGCACATATACACATAGCTGCCTCCTTTGTGTCCTTTCTGCTTTAACTTAAATGTCACCTCCTCAGAGAGGCCTTCCCTGACCACTCAACCTGAAATTAGGCCTTCATCATCATAGCACTTATCACTACCTGGTATTTTCTTATGTATGGTCTTCTGCCCCATTAGAATATAAGCTCCACAAGAGCAGACACCTCAGTCCATGTAGCATCCCCAGCTTCTAAAATAGTACCTGGAACATGGAAGAAACTCAATAACTCTGTTTGGAAATATTTTGAGTATCCAATGAGTTTCAACCCTGTGTGTGATGTACCCTGGGAAAAAGAAAGAAAGACTGCCCTGTGTGAAGAAGGAGCAGGGTGTATCCAGAAATAAGAGAGAGGCTGCATGTAAGTCATGTGAGCATGAGCAGCAAGAGAAACGGCAAAGAGCAGGAGCAGAGCTGCTGGCATCTGAAAAGGCCTGCATTTGAAAACTGTGTCTCTGACTTGAGTCAAGGTCATCCTGGGTTTCGGCTGAGCCTCCGCGATGCGTTGGGCTGAACCTCTCAGGGAGACACCCTAGGCAAAGGTGGACACGTAGGACAGGAAACAGGGAGGAAAGCATATCCTGCTCGCTCTTCTTTAATTACTACAGGAGGAGAGGAGGACAGAAACGGGAAACAGACCTGGGGAGCTGCAGGGAAGCAGGGAGCATGGCAGGAAGCTCTGTTCTGCAGTGTGTGAGGCCACAGTGCATGGGAGATGGGAGCTGCTGCCCATTTTATGTACCAGAGATCCTTACCATCAACCAGGGACATTTCGGGGGCCGTTCACATCCCTGTAGGTACTGAGTGTTGTGTGACCTTTATTTCAAAAAAAAAAAAGTTACAGGTGTTTAGTGTAGCAAATGACACAATAAAAAATTTTTAAAGTTACCTAATGAGTGTCAGCTTTTAGCTTAGGAGATTTAGTTTATGTTTTTTCTTTTCTTTCTTTCTTCATTAACAAGGTAATACATTCCCATGGTTCAAAATTCAAAAGTCACAAAGCGGTATAGAGTGAAAAGTGCCCTTCTCACCCGATTCTCCAGCCTCCTCTGAGGTCTCCTCAGAGGTGAGACGTGTAAACAGATTCTAGTATCCTTCCAGAAATATTCTCTGCCCATCCAGGTTTTCTTTTGGGCACGATTAAATAGGAACAGAAATACTCAGAGTGGGACCTCCCTGGCGGTCCAGTGGTTGAGACTTCGACTTCCAGTGCGGGGGGTCGAGGGCGGGGCAGCCGGCGGGGGGTGGGTGGGTTCGATCCCTAGTCGGAGAGCTGGGATCCCTCGAGCCTTGTGGCCAAAAAGCCAAAACAGAAAACAGAAGCAGTATTGTAACAAATTCAATAAAGACTTTAAAAATGATCCACATCAAAAAGATCTTAAAAAAAAAAAAAACTACTCAGAGCACACACATGCAGAGACCTTTCCTCTAAGTCAAGGCTAAGGGCTGTGCTCTTCATTTTCGCTGGTAAAGAGACAGCAGTAATAGGACCCCGCGGAGACTGGGGGAGGGAGGGATCTCCTCTCGGTTCATTGGCAGATCACTTAGCATGAAAAAGAACTGTGGTGGAGATAGAATGTGGTCCACCAGGTGTCAGGTGCTTTTTATTTATTTTTATTTAGGATGGAGCTAGTCTAGGTTTAACGAGGATGGCTAAAGACATGGTGTAGATGTGACAAAAGAAATTATGACTGTCATGTGTGATAGGGAAAAAAGTTTCAATGTGGCAGAGAATGGCGTTCTCTGAAGAAGGCGCTGTGTGGCATGTAAGCTTGGGAGAAGAAAGCTGTTTTCTCTAAGACACCCAAAGTGTATCTCTTAAAGGGGAGTCACTCCACAGTTGAACTGTGGGGCCCGCAATCAGACAAGGAGTAAAACAAGAGAGCTAGATAGATGGTTCCCAGGTGGCATGCCAGGAGGTTGACGGCAATCGGGTGGGACCCAGGTCTGGGGATTAAGTTAGTATGGGTCTGATATTCCCCAGTTGGAGGGAGGCCTGATTCTGAAGGTGAAGGACTTCAGCGAAGTCGGGGAGGGAGCAGCTGGCAAATCAGACAGCTCCCCACAACAGGAGATCCAACTGAACCTATCTGGCAAGGGGGCAGTCTTCACAAAAAAAAAAAAAAAAAAGGAAGAGGCAGAAAGGAACGGTTCTGGAGTCAGACAACTGGGTTCCATCCTGGTTCTAATACTTCTTAGCAGTGTGAACCTGGGCAAGTTAAACTCCTTGTGCCTCAGCTTCCTAATAGAGATAATACACAGAGATAATAATAGTCTCTCACAGGGGTGTTGCGTGATGACCTGAGTTAACCACCAATGAGGGCTTAGAACAATGCCTGGCGCATAGCTAACTCAATGTTTTTCAGCCATACCTATTATTATTATTTCTTTTTAGCCATACCTATTTTTAATAAAGACCTGTTCAGGTCAGTTTTGCTGGCATAGAGGTACTTGGTGATGAATCTGGACAAGCAGAATCATAGATGGATTTCAGGTAGTGATAGGAAGGGAAAAGAGGGGGTGAACAATAGCATAGCAAGAACACATCAGGAAGAATGAGGAAAAAGGGTTCAGGATGGGGCTGTTTCAGAGAAAACAGCCTGTTGCAGGTCTACAATGTTCAAAGCTACATTGTGTAAGGGAATTCTCTTGGAAGTTAAATGGAGAAAGTTTAATTTCAATTCAAGAAGCATTCTTTTTGTGTGTCCACTTGAAGCTCAAATTATATTGCTAAGGAGGATGGTCAGTCTGCATAGAGGGAACCCAAGATCTATGAGTCAGGAGACTTGGGTTCTAGTTCTAGTTCTGCCCGAAGTAGCTGATGCCGTATTGAATCAAGTTAATTAACAACTGTGTCATTTTGAAAAGAAGGGGCCAGACCTAGTTCCTAGGCCTCATGAGTATTTAATATTCTCTTATTCTAATCCAAGAACAGGGTCTCAAGAGAATTTCAGAGTTGCTCACCTTTCCCCAAGACTCCTTCCCTCAAATAAATCCGTTAAGACTAAGAGCATCTAGCGTTCGTTTCCTTTTTACCAGGTCCCAAAAGGAGCAAGATTTCTAAAATGCTGGCATTGGGAGAGAGCCACTTTTTCTTTTCCCATCCATTTCAGGAAGGTTGTTTTCAGTTATTCCTTGGTCTGCCAAGAGTTGCTTCTAGATTGAAGTAGGAAGAAGTAATGAAAACAACAACAGAAAAAAGGTGAGATTTGCTTAAAAGAAGCGAAGCTTGTTTTCCCTGATTCTCTGGGAGAAGGTGGTTGGCAGGTAGACTATGATTGTTCAGGTTCAAACTATCCCTTTAACAAACGCTCCCTAAAGGGTGGAATCTGGCCCAACCAGGATTATGAGATACTGATTCATAATGCCGATGGACACCGGACATACTAATAGCCTGCCTCTCATAACAGGCAACAAGAAGCTTACAAACCCTCAAATAAGTGGCATTTCAATTCGGATATTGGGCTAGGGGGATGCGCTGGTTTAAAAAAACTGGCCCAAACTCTGTGACCCTTAGGGAAGGACTGGTTGTTTAGAAGAAAAATCTTGAGTTCTAAGCTCCTCAGATATGGCTGCTTGCCCAAGGGCTATGAACCTGCATCTTGTTTGCTCGTCATCCTGTCAATCATTTTCCTTTTTTTTAAAAAAAGAAGACAAAAATCTGAAGTCGAAAACACCGAATTCCAAGCTTTTTCCAGGGGCGAAGCCCTTATCTCTAGGGCACTGTACTAATAATACTGGCCTGGCCTACCCCGCTCCAGGAACCCCCTAGCCTTCCCCGAGGGGTCCGCACTGCGAGGCGCAACGCAACAGCCCAGCACCAAACCCAAAGGTTCCATCACCAGCCAATCGCCAGCTGGGATCCCTCAAGAAAACCAGAAACACCTACGGAAGGTGAATGGCATTAAGACCAGCCTATCCGCGGGGACTCAGCTGAAGGGGTGGGGTCAGAATTAGCCAATAGTATTGAAGTGGTGGTTGTTAGGCGGGAGGAAGACGCCTGCGAGCGTGCGTGGGGCCGCTCCCGGGAAAGAGTGGAAGGAAGCTCGCAGAACCAATGGCCGCGGCGGGCGGGCGGTAGTGCGCATGCGTACTGCAACCTGGGGCTGCGGGCGGGAGGCGGGGAGGATGGGGGAGGGGAGCGGGCAGGAACGCGGCGGAGGCTGCTGCCGTCGCAGCAGCTGCCGCCGCAGCAAAGAGGCCATGTTGTGTGGTGTGTGGGGCGGGGGGGAGGAGGGCCGGGGGGGGAGGAGGAGGAGGGAGTAAAGCCGAGAGAGGAGACGGGAGAGAGACACCACACACACACGGCACAAGATGGCCGGAGAAGCAGCAGCACCTCGAGCTGTCAGGCGTTCCGCCGCGGCCGCGGGGCCCGCCGGCTGGCGGGGACTTGCGCCCGGGCGGCCCGCAGGCCCGCGGGAGCGAAGCGGCCGCGGCTGGGGCGAGTCGGGCCGCGCGCCGGGGTCGGAGCCCGCGGCAGAGGCGCCCGGGGCGGCCGGGCCCACGACGCGGAAAGCGCCGCTGCGGCAGCGGCCGCGGAGGCTCCCCGGGGCCCGGGCGGCTCGACCCGGTACGGACGGGAGGCTCGGGCGGGCGGCCCGGCGCGGGACTCGGGTGCGGGCGACCAGGAGGTGCCGACCGCGGCGCTCGGACCTGGTGAGTGGCTCCCCGGCTCCTTTTATTGTCCTTTGTCCTTGGGAGGAAAAGCAAAATGTCCTTGAGCGCGCGAGCAGGAGGGGGCGGCGGGCCGGGCCTCGCCGGCCGGCTCTCCCCTAGCGGCCCCATAGGCGCCGCTCTCTGGCTCTCCGGGCGGGAAGCGCCGCGGGGCCCGGGGCTGGGGGCGCGGGGGCCCTGCTGAAGACCGGGCGGGGGGTGGCCTCGTTGCCGGGACCGGCCCCGCCGGGAAAGGGGCGGCGGCGGTGACCGCGGGCGGGAGCCTGAAGGGGACTGCGCGAGGAGAGCCCCTTTCTGTCCTGGTGAGTTATTTTGATATTTAGGGTAAAAAAAAAAAAAAAAATCCTTTTCAGGTTGTCCGACGGGGGAGCTTTTTAACCCCTTTCCGGTGAGGTGGGAACTCATCTTCGTTTTCGAATTTAAAAGAACAATGGAACCCTGACTACGTTTCAACAAAAATAAAACTTGTTTTTTTTTTTTCCTTTTGGGTGTTGGCTTTTAACTCTTTCAAAGCCGATTTTGAAAACGGCTGCAGTGTTGCAGATGAGAAGGTACTTGCTGCTTGTTCAAACCTTTATTGATGTTAAGGTTGTCTTTTAAAAATGCAAGTTGGAGGAGTGCTTCTGGTATTTCAGAAATTACGAAGACAAGTTTACTATGTCGTCAAGGCTGTTTAATGGAAATAGATTTTAATTACGGTGCTAGACGATGACGTTTGATTAAGGTAGTTTATTTTACTGAGTAATTACGCCAAGATTATTTGACATTCTGATGTTTGAACAATGATTAAATCTACTGTTCGTTACTTTTAAAAAGATCATAAGGAGCCGTTATCTGTAACTTATCACACCTGAATGTTAGACCATACTTGGGTTAGTTCATAGACTTTTAAAAGTTTAAGTTCATCATTTGATGATTTAAAAAAATAATGTGTATTATCACAAGCCACGGTCGACAGAACTTTTACAAAGGAATATTCTGACACCAAATCTCTTTGTGAAGTTACTTTCTCGTAGTGTAAATATTAAAGTAGGACTGCTCGGTAATGGGCGATGAAGAGGAGCCATATTTGTTGCATTTGTTGCATGCATAAAAATCCAGATATGCTCAAAACGGAACAGTATTTTAATAGTGTATTTTGGTTTTTAAAAAACTTGTAGAGTCCTCTGTATAGTCTAGGAATTTAAAAAAATTGTCTGAGAGGGAATTTGAGTTTAGTGATTTGAAGAACAAACCACAAATGAACAAACCTTTGTGTATTTTAGAATATATTTGTCTTCATCCTGCGGTAGCTCTGGTGGTGTAGAGGTGCAGATCTACGTAAAAATAGTGTTGGGCAGATTTACGTAGTACTTATAAAATCAAAGATACTGGTGTAATGGACTGTGTTTCTGAGGATATTTTTGTCAGTGACATTGTTTTATTTTCCTAATAGCATTCACATAGTGCTACACGTTACATCAGTTGCGCATATCTTGATTTTAGAGACTCTTGGTGTTTAAGTAACAATTTGGTTTTTCAAATCAACATTTCTGAAATTTTTGAGCACTGCAAGTCGTTTGAAATTAATATTCTGAATCTAGTTTTTTTGAATAGCGAAATGCAGAATAATTGCTAGCAGTTTAACCTCATAAGGTCTTTTTACATGAGAAATGGGGGAAGGGAGAGACTGAAAATGTTCTAGACCCCAGTTTGAAATTGAATAAAGGACATAGATACTACATGTTTTAGATTTGCTTTAAAGACAAAGCTAATATCCCACTTGGTGGGATCAAATAACTTGTGGTTTAAAAATTTAAAGTAACCAGTGGCCATTTTAACTTCACTAATTTCTCCTGGAAGAGTTAATTTTTAATTGCTCATAATTGTAAAAGGTATTTCTAGATGGTAAAGAAAATTTTAAGTTGATTTCAGTCTTTAAAAATGGTAAACTTTTCCTTTGTTTTTGTGTATTGCTTGCCATCAAAAGAAGAATAAAAATGAAAACAAGGTCATAATCTTAAATCTGTCCAAAGATGTGAATTTTTTGTTTTTAATCTCAATGCCTTAATTTCTAGTGTTTGTTCATACAACCAAAAGATGAGGAAAATAAAGACTGATAGATATTAAGATAAATAACTGCACCCTTAAAATTTACAGGTAGCGTGTCGATGAGCCATTTCTTGAATTTGTCCAATGATCGTTGTCTCTGGAATATTTTCTCATTGTTTCATCACAGTGAAACTTTGGCCAAGAAGTGTTTAAAAATCAAAACATTGATAATCATCTTCCTTTTTTTTTTTTTAAAGGTAACTTACAAGATTAAAATTATATTTGGTTGATGATGGTTCTGAACAAATACAGCTCTTATTTGAGGTAAGAGTGGGTAAATTTTTATTACTTTGACATAAAAGTAAACTTATTAGGTTTTTATTTTTTTTGATAATATATATTTTTAGTGAATAGTGATTATGAGTAAGTATCTGAAATAATTTTACAAGATCTTTAAACCTTTTCATTGTATGAAAAGTGTATCTGCATAGCCATTGTAACTTAATGTGCCTTTTGAATAGTTTAAAATACTGAAGGTCCTTTAAGCCTTTGTTTAGTTTTGGGAACAAGAAAAAATATTATACTTTGAGGAAAACCATAAACCAAAGATATGCTTTTTCTTTTTTGCTATTTAATATACTATGCAAACAATTTAAATCTTTTAAATATTTAAAGAAATAAATTTTTTGGGAAATTTAAGCTAGTTGCTATTCATACTAATGGATTTTAGGAAAGAATGCTTTAAAAATCAGGTTTTGTGAGCATAGATTTTATTTTTTCTTCTATGTAATAAAAAGTTTTAAAACACATATTAGTATTTGGCTATTGGTGGTTCCATCAATAAATTGTTTAGAATATTGTTTTTTTTCCCCCAAAAGGTATGCCATTTTGAAGACTGAGACCGTGGAATTTTATCCTTGAGGATAAAGGAAATCTTTGCGATAGTCTGTATTTTATATAGCAAGTAAGTAAATGTTTTTATGCAACATCTGAAATCTAATAGCTACCAACAGAAGAATATCACTAAAGTTTGTCAGTGCGACATAAACTGTAGACCTTATCTCGAAAAAGGGATAAGAAAAAACCCATCAAATTCTTTTCCTTACATCAAAGCAGTTCTGTGTTAATGTTAAAATAGTTGATACGTGTAATTTACATCAGTAGTGAGACATTCAGTATTTTTCAATTAAATGGTTTAGAATTATGGTTAAATCAGTAGTTGAGTCATCAGAATTACGTATCTTTACAATCTGAAATGTACATTCTTTAGCCATTTTTTTGGTGATGCAGATTACGTTTTAGAAATGGCCTAGAATTTTGCATTTGCAGATCTTATGATTTATCTTAAAAGAAGTATATTTCAAAAACTTAATAGACCCTCTCATATTCTAGTTATTATGTAAAGGATTTAAAATACTCATTTTACCTGTTTTTATGAGTCTTTTTTCCATACAGGTGCAAAAATAAGTTATAGGAAACTAGAATGTGACTAAAGAGACTTCTAATCTATAGCTTAGTCTTTTTAAAGCATAAAAGGAAGAAATAATTTCAATATGTGTATGGTATTTTGACATCTTAAAATTAGATACATGAATGAGAAAAATATGTACAGAATTTTCAGGAATTACTTCTTACTCTTAACACTGAAAGGGGAAGTTACTGTCAAGCAGTATATATTAGGAAGGGATTTATCAGAGGAAATATATGATGAGATACCTTGGGAAGTTTTAAAAATAGCCAAATAAACAATTAATTAATGTAAGGGCAGGTTTACCTTTGTCCTTGTAATTTTTGTGGAAAATTCATCGTTGGTGTTGGCTTATTCTGTTGATTCAAATAGGTGATAAAGGTAATATTTTTATTGCTTTTGCTTTAGCTTTTTTTGCTTTTCAGCCCTTTTGCAGTTTGATCAGATTTATGTTTATTATAGTGTACAAAAGAAAACCAAATGTTAGACCTTTAACAATGTTTTAAAGATGTAACATATAAAAAAGTTAAGACGTCTTTCATCCCAAGGTCGTTTAACATAAAAATGCCAAGGTTAGGGTTTCCTCTTTGTAAATGATAGGATATTAGGTTGGCATTCAGATGAGGTTGGGCACTGTTATAAAAATTGAGAATTGGGCCTCTTAAGACACAAATGTATGTGAAGTTTAACCTAAGTTTAAGTATAAATTGGCAGTAATTTATAATGGCCTACCAAAGGCGTAATTTGAACCCATAGAATAAAAAACGAATGGTTAAAGAAGATTAGAAATGTTAAATGAAAATTTGTATCTTTTTTAGTCAAGTATTAATAATTATAAAAATAACTTAAGTGTTGTAGTAACTCCTAAGTTAATGTAATGGAGTGTAGTTTTCTTTTTATCACCAACAAGATAAAGGATTATAAGTCACATTTTAAAAAGACCTACATGTACTTCGACCTTCATGATAATATTTAGAGTCAGTGTTTTGAAATCTGCTGCTGAGCCAAGCCTGTAAAATTGGCAATATTTTTGGTGGACAGAAATAATGGACACATGGGGGCAAATATAACTGAAGATACTGTTGTTTTAAATTACTGTATTTCATAAATACATTGTTTAGTTTACTACTATTTTCTGCTTAAGAACTGAAGTGATAAATACTTAAATATTTGTTTTTATTTTAGCATTTTGAATTCTTGAATCATAAAAGTCACCTGATCAAGTTGGTGATTGGCTTGCATTGCGTTTGTTATTATTGGTAATAACTGTTTAAAAAATTCCCTGGAGTTCCACAGAAATGAAAGAAGCCATGCCCCATAGTTAACAAAAGGTTTTCATGAACTACGACATAATAAGAGGTTGGATTATGTGGAATAGGTAATTTTGAATATAAATTTTCTTTCAAGTTTCGTTTACTGTTCAGTTTCTTGATTATTTAAAAATTTGGACTGCGGACAACCAATTATTTTACCTTTTCTCCTCTGATTTTCTTCTTTGTTGAGAGGCATAAGGGGAGAAATGTTAATTTGAGGACATCTCCATCTTCTGCATTAATGAGAGGTGTGTGATAGAGTGGAAAATATAACTGTGATTCAGCAGTCAGGAGACCCAGCTTCTAATGTAAATTAGCCCTGTAATCTAGATGATTTATTCACTGTGGACCTTAGTCTCCTAATTTGTATAAAGTATTTGGAGTTTCCAGTTTCTTAAGATACATTTTTGCTCCTGAATTGTGTGGTAAAAATAGAGTGTCTAGTTCTCTTAAACTGTAAAGTAGTTTTTGTAATTTTTGCATTGCAAATCATGGATGTTATTTCTTTGTTGAAGTTATTTGAATAACATGAAACCTGGGCGATAGTGTACCTGACTTTCCTAATTTTAGGTGTTCTAAAATATTAATAAATAGTATAAATGCAGGCATAATGGAAAGTTGATCTTAAAAAGCAGTTAAGGTGTGAAATTGTGTTTAAAAAACAAAGATTTAGAATGCTGCAGTGAAAGCATTGTTTTGATTTTTTTCCTAATTATTTTATTAAATAATTTAAAGATTAGTGTATTTAATGTAACATTTGCAGCTGACCATTGTGAGTATAAATGATGATTTATAGCTTACATGCTTGACTAAGCTATATAATTTCCCTTAAGAAATCTATATTTCAAAGATAAATATCCTCATCTTACCCACTGCCTTTCCCTTCCAGATTGAGCGGGCCAGTACAAACTTTTAATTTTCAAATTGACTTATTTCTGCATATAATTAACTTTTACAACTTAAATTCAGGGATATTCTGGACTTTATAAATAAAAACTATGCGATTTGATTGTTTACATAACTTTCAAGTAACATGTTTCCTACAACGGTTTTATTTATACATTGTGTACAGCTAGATAATCCAGTGTTTTGGAAAACAATCTTTGTTTTTTGAAATTATACCACTTATTTGAAATTGAATATTTCCCAAAAAGCAATTATATCCTAATGTGTGTATTACATAGTAGTCAAAATCATTTTAATTTAGGTTATCAAGCTAAATATTTTGCTTAACTTTAATGCTTTATGAGTTGTGACAGAGTTTTCTTATGACTGTTAATGACTTTATCACTAGTACCTTATTTTTGTGGGTGGTTTCTTATATTTCACAGTGCTCTCGGATTTTATTCTTAATTAAAATGTAAAAATTGTTTTAAGGACTTTAAAAGGTGACAAAACCAAATCTAAGAAAAGCACAAATGGGCTAGTAATGATAATATTAAGACTTGACTAAAGTCGTCTTTGCCTTTTATTATAAAATGAGCAGCAATCAAAGTTGTTATTTATATTATACCTATAATTTCATACTAAATGAAGATCCTCGATACTGCAAAATTAATTAAAGATAGGAGTATGAGCAAAATTATCAACTTTTGTAATCTGCTTAAGGTGAACTTGGCTTACCCCCCTTTAAAAGAAGGCAGAGTACTACTTTGTCAATTTTTGGTAAGGAGATCGAGTGGTAGATTACATTGGTGTCAGTAATTTTTGTGGTGGTGCAAAGTGTGATCCAAGTCCTCTGGTTTTGATGCAGTGAGCACCCCGAGCCACATACTTGTACTGGTAGGTAGCCTTTTTATAAGCGTGTTGTCAGACTAATGTGATGGGTTTCCCTCAGACATTTCTTTCGTGGGGATTCCTTAAGTCATTTCTGCCCTTCTCTTAGGGGTTAAATCAATTTATTTTACTTGACTGATTTAGGTTTTGTCATTGTTCGGTGTAACTGTCTCCTTTATAAGATCAGATTAAATTTGGAAGCTTAATAATGCTGTGTTTCTTGTAAATTGCTTCATTTTATCAACTTGTTGGGAGGATATTTTAGCACCTTGCTCTTGAAAGAAATCTTGAAGCAGATCTTACTATTTCTTGGCTTATGACTAGTCAAAACGATTAAAGGGATTTAAATTTGGTAAGATACTCAGGAACTTGCTTTATAATTTGAAAAATTGGAAACCTTGGTCATGGAAAAAGCATTTAGGTAGCTTAGTTTTAGCTTAAATCCTAAACTTTTGCTTTCTAAAAATCCTTAAATTGATACACTTTAATATTGAACTTTTGAACAAAGCTTTTTGGGTAGTTCTACCTATTATTGTGATTATTATAATCATACTTTGGCACAGGAGTGACTGGAAAAAGTATATACCTGTATTCAATTTATTTGAGATACAGGAAACATCTTCCATGTTTATGAGGTATTTCAGTCTAACCAGTGAAAAGTAATGGTTATCAGTAACCAGATAAAAAGTAATTTTTATCACGCACATACTTTAGAAAGGGTTAGTGTTGTGTAGGTCAATATAATTAGTAGAGAAAAAAATTTGAAATTATGCTTAAGGTTTCTATCCTAGAATAGAGTTGATTAAAGTACATGATATTATGAAATAATATAGTAATATTGAAGAGTGAGAAACATGGCCTTGCCAGGTTGGTAATGGAAGCTTTCCTTTAGAAGTCTGGAAAGCAGATTAGCTGAAGGACCAAGAGATAAAATAGTTCTGTACTGTTAAGGAAGGAGTGATGTAGACTCTGTTAAACAGCTGTTTTGCAACCATGACTGCCTGTTAGGGAGCCCAGATTTTTACGTAGGAAGTTCTTGGGGCCTGAGACATAACGTGTTTTTATAGTAACTTTATTCTACAGGTGAGCCCTGTGAACAACCAAACTTAAGATCCTCTGGATCAGAACTTTTGATTTTCTGCCTGGACTGTATTTATAAATACATGTATGTCTCAGTCTTCTGGCTAGTGATCCTGTTAAGATGTTGAAGTTTCCAAATAAATCTGTTTTTGTCTTTTTCTGTACATACAATTATATTCTTTTTGATTTCTACAGAAATATGAATCCTGAGGCTGAATTATCTAAGGGGCCAGTACAACGAAAATAGATGTTGGTGGAAGAATTTATTTAGTAAGTTTTCCTCAATTTACATGTTTAATTTGTTTTTTAATTTTAAATATGACTTTAGAAATTTTGAGTAACTGAGTCAGAGTCTGTAAAAATATAGAGGGATTTAGTGAGGCTCAAAGCAGTACAAAAACAAATCAGCATGGTTAGATGTATATGAAGTTTATTATTAAAATCTTGCACGTTAATTTACTCCAACCTTTTATTATTTTCTACTTCTTTTTACTTAAGCTCAGGCAGAGTTAAAATGGAAAAAACCCTACATTTGAACATGCTTTTAATACTGCACCCTAGGACTTCCCTGGTGGTCCAGCGGTCAAGACTCCACGCTTCCACTGCAGGGAGCATGGGTTCGATCCCTGGTAGGGGAACTAAGATTGCGCATGTGCTGTATGGCCAAAAAAACCCACAAAACCCTGCACCCTAGATCTGGGTGTTGGTAAACTCCCCCCTATTTTTATAAGTAAAATTTTATTGGAACACAGCTATGCGCTTTCATTTACACATTATCTGTGTTTGCTTTCCAACTCTGGCTACAGAGTTGAGAGTAGCTATAGCTAATGGCCACAAACCCTATAAAATGCTTAGTATTTTTTCCTCTTAGGCAACCTTGCCTACTCTTTCCCTGGATCCTTCCTTTTTGTCAACTTCACATGTGTAAAACTCAGAAGCCCTTAGGTTCTCTTGGTAATAGAGCATACTTTTAATGGATTTCATTGTTAGTAATTCAAATAAATGAAGTAATTATGAGCTTTCCTTAAACTTGAAAGGCCAACAAAAAGTTTTTCTTCATACTGGGGTTTTGCCTTGATATTAGAAGGTTTGGTTACTACTACTACTGTGGAATTTCTAATTCCCCATCTGAGAAATAGTGGGAAAAGAGTTAGTGGTTAAGACTGTAGAAATGGATTTGGATGAATTCTCAAAAGCATTTATTATTGACAGAACTTTTTAGGTATGATAATTATTTAGTAGTTGTTTCATAAAAGTAATTTTTTGAATCACATTCGGGAATCTAGATTCTAGATGATAATCTTTGCTTCTAATTGCTACTTCAACTTCTATTGTATAAATGGCTACTAGAGCCTGTAAAATAGTGAAGATTTTTTTTTTTTCGATGGGGGATGGTGAGAGCAGAGATGAAAACTTTACTAATGTAGTGTAATTTATTGACTTCATGCCTTATATTTTAAAATGATTGCCTGGCACATAGTGGATGCTCAATAAATACTTGTTGATTTATTGTATATACTTGCTATTAAACATTATCAACTAGTGTTTTGGGTCTAATCTAGTAAAAAGTGAAATTCATTATTTATAATGCTTTAAATACTAATTTTTAGATATGCTTGAATGCCAAAACTTTGACTCAGTAAAAGTTACAAGAAACCACAACTTTCAATCTTTCATGGACATGTAGTCAAGTTTTAAACTAAAATGGGATAATGGGGAAGATTTGATTTGATTGTAAAAACCTTAAGTAAGATGACTCTTTCTTAGCATAGTTGAACAACATAGTTTAGCAATGTTGTGAACAGCTGGCTGGGTTTTTTGTAGTTAGTTTTTATGCCCACTTTATTTAGGACCCAGACTTGTTAATAAGTTTTAATCCTGTTGAGGAGTCAAGCTTTTTTGGTAATAAGACAAAATATGTGAAGTCAGTATTAAATGTTTTCAAATTTAAAGACAATACGAAGACTGAAATTGTCATAAGTACCAAGAAGCTTAATTACACGATGAGAATGATCATCATGTAAGCATCAATTTCTGCTTCTTATTGTAATTTTGTACCCATTTGTCCCACTGGTTTTACAGTAACAAATTGTAGTATTTATTAGAGCCACTTGTTTAAAAAATTAAGAGTCATTAATCTTTTTCCTTGTACTCTTTCCCTGTCCCGCACATTTTTTGTTGCTATTAAAATGGGGGTTTGCTGGGAAGTAGAGGTAAGGAAATTGAACCCCTGTTAAACACATCCAGTAATGAATCACTTGCTTGCATTTCAAATAACAACTTATTTTACAATATCCCAGTGTTTTTTTGAACAAATTTACTGAATTAGAATTTAAGACCTCCTTGCTCAATTTTATGTTTTTAATTTCTGGATGTATAGTATTTGGGGATTTTAAGCAGTAGCAGGTACTTATCACCTTCTTACCATAGAAGTTTTTTCTTCTTGGAAATTATCTTAGAACAAGCAATTTGTTCTTAAAAAAAGGAGGTATAAAATAGTGAACATCATAGTGGAAAAATTCTCCTAACTTTTCATAATATTAGCTTGAAGCTTGTATGTTTGATGATGGAATTCTAGATCAAACCATCATCTCTGCAGTATGTTTCCAGTAATTCACAAATCTGGAAAGGTGGAGTAGTAGGGCTTAGATACTAAACCCTACTCAGTTTTCTGTACTGATCTTATTTTAATGCAAAATGAAATGCTCTTTAAAGCAGAAAGTGTTTTGTCTTTTACAAGTTGACCCCATGATCCTAGAGCTTTCAGAGATACCATGGCCACTGGAATATAAATTATTTTGATTCATTAAGGTTAGTTTGTAGGTCCTCAGGTACTTTGGTTACTGTGGTATATTGGAGGTCTATTTATTGAGGTCCTTCTATATACCGGGTAATGTAAAAGCTATAAATGTACTAACTCATTTAATCCTCACTACTACTGCCACGTAAGGTAGGTACTACTGTTACAGATGAAGAACTGGATTTTGTTACCCAGAAAATTTCCAGGGTCAGAGAACTCATGCCTGCTTTCTTTTTCACTTTTTAACTTTGCTTATTTGCAAATTTAATTTTTGCAAGAAATTGGAATTCCATGAAAATAAATGGATTTTATTCCTAAATCCTTTACTGTTCTTTTAGGTGCTTTGATATTTGAGCACTTTTGCTTATTAGCAGAATTCTTACTTCTGGGTTTTCATTGGCTTTATAGGAGTGCAGATTGATCATGGCTTTCTTGTAGCATTCTTTTTCTTCTCCTCCCCCCGCCTTTTTTTTTTTTTTTTACCATGTTAAATATATGACAGTGTATGTGATAGCACGACCAATATGCTAGTATTTTTTAGTCTCTATTTTTGCCACACAAGCTGGTGCATTTTATTAATTAGTTTTGATATGGTTTTAATATCATTTGGCTTTCTTTTGAAATTTTTTTTAAAAATGTCGTTTTAAAAAGAAATTTCTTATAGTGTCTGCGATGAGTTTTTTACCTCTTGTGGCAGAAGAATATAAAGCACGGAGTTTATCACTTAATGTACTAGATTGAATAAAGTGCACCTATAGCCATTGAAATGACTAGCTTGATATGAATGCATTAATGTCACCGTTCATCATAATAGTATTTGCATTCCCAACTCATTGAGAGATTGATCCTGCATTGTAACAGTAGAGGTGGGGAGAAATTGGTTTATAATTAACTCTGCAAGAGGAATGATGGTGTTTTTATTTTTATACTTCTATATAGAAATATGTCCCTTAATTGTAAGGAGTGAACAAGTGGAAGATATTTTACTGATATGGGGAATAAATGAGTTATTTTTAGTTCTCCTTTTAGGCTGGAGAGAAATCGGCAAAAAATGTTTTGGGAGGAATAGCTTTCGTTTGATGCTTATTACTGATGTTGTGATGCTCATTTTCAGTATTTTTTTTAATGAGTGGTGGTGTCTCTTGGTTAATCAAATGGTTTATTAAGTAGATTTTTGTATTGTATATAATAGACAAATCCTCATTGTAGTTTTGGAATCAAGGTACTAACTATCTAATGAGCAAAAAATGTCCTTATATTTAATAATCTCCTAGTCAGTCACTCAGACTTCATTGCTATAAATTTAGTTGGAGAGCTGCAAAATTTATAAAGAAGACCAGGGTTAAAACTTATTTTTCTAATTATGTTTTATCATGATGAATCAGGACCATTTATTTAATGGTAAAATATCCTGGCTTCCTTTAATCTCCTTACTTCAAATTATTTAAGCAATGAATTTTTTTAAAACAATGAGGAACATTTGATGTTTTTGCAATGAGAATATTTGTATTGAATTTGAAATCTGATAGCATTTTATGGCAAATATCAAATAAGGCAGGGAAATATTTTGCATTTCTGATCATTTTGTTTTCTAGTGGCTACCTATTTCCTGCATTCTCGTATATGTAGCTAAAGATGGTGACATCTATATTGGCCATTTGTGTTATCTATGCAAAATTAATTAAGATCTGTTGGACTGGAAAACTGCTATGATCCACTGCTTTGGGTTTTTTTTAATCCTTTAAGATTCTTTTCCATATTTAGTTTTATTTGAAGAAGCTTGGAAAGTTTTCTGCATTGAGATTTAGAATCCATAGTGTTGCTGTAATTTAGCCTTCCAGAATTTTTGAATTTGAATTTTTGTTTTCACTTCTCATGTAGACAGTATAACAACATTACATTTAACTATTAAAAATTTGACTCTTCACTGCCACATTTTTATGGTTACTGTGTATCTGTGACAGTAAAAGAACTTTGTTACTGGTGTGCAGTTTTGCCATGATTCTCTTATTGAGAAGTATGTGCAACACATACAACTTTAATATAATACAGTTTTATAGTTTAAAGCTGTTATAAAATTATTAAAGCTTTGTGTATGGTAAGAGTATCTTCAAGGTGGGTGGATGTTCTCTGAAGGAATAAGATTATTGATATTCCAACAGCATTTTTTTTCTTTTAATGTTTTCATCAAGCACCCAGTCAGCTTGAAGAGTCTCAAATGGACCCTACCACTGAGAAATCAAGATGGCAGTCCACTATGGGGAATTGAGAAAAATGGATTAATACAAGAGTGCTGTGATAATATACAACCAAGACAGGGTTCTTTTAACATGGATTTCATGAAATGAATGAAGATATAGGTTTCTTACCCAGCACAAATGGACAGTGAATTTGACTTTCTAGAGACTTTGTATCATTAAGAACATTTTTGACATTTGGAGAAGAAAGATGGCACATTAACAGATGATAGTTTGTATGCCTGGAATCTTTTGCAGTTTGATCTGTATGAGTATGATCTTGTGGAATGTTAACTTTAATAAAATTTCTAACACTTTAAAATTTCTCAGTTTGGGCTTTTTTTTTTTAAGCTGAAGCTTCATTAAATACTCGGTGTCGCCTTAAATAACACTTTGACCTTTACAGTTGCCCAGCAGTAAAGTGTACTGAATAAAGCTGGTAAAATGGAAATGGTGTACTGGAAAATGTTTTACTTGGTTAATATTTGTCTTTTTACAAAGTTGTGGAAATTTGTGCTTTAAAAGATGGTTGTCCAGTTAAAATGCTATTTTATGCTTTCTTGAAACATCTTACAAAATAGGTTAACCAGTGGGTAATAATAGAATGTTTAATTTGCTGTGAGATTTTAATGAACTTTTAAAACAAAATGCCTTTTGCCTCAAAATTCAGCATGAGTGATACAATATTTTTCTGACTTACTTTGTTTTGATGGAAAAGGTCCCTTTTACCTATACTTATTAAATATTATAAATAAAACATCTTGCAGAATATCTGAACACTTAAATTCAATTGAATCCTCCTATTGTCTTAATATTAGGTGAAGAGGTGTTGGATTTATAAGGGAAGGTAGGGAGGTCCTTAGGGTATTCACAAAAGGACTTGAAATTTTGGTGTCAATAATGTCTGCAATAGATTTTATGAAATAGGATTAATTACTGTATTTTTATTACTCTGTACATTTAGGAATTTAGAATAAATGAACCACACTGTGTCATAGATAACTTATGTTTGAATCCTAGGTGAATACTGGTTTCATTCATTGATAACTAAAATCAGTTTCAGTTACTATTATGGGGTGTAGTAGGCTTTTGATAAACCAAATGAATTGTTGATTAAATTTTCCCGTTATACAGAGAACAAGTAACAGTGCAGCTTTAATTTTCTTTTGGTGAGAAAGTGTTAATCATACCATGTTTGTGATTAATGTCAAATAGCAGGGTATACATGTAGATGATCAATATATATGCAGTATTTGTTCTCATTGGCTGATTTGAGTTGGTTGGTTTGTATAAATCAAAATTGAGATTTTGGATTTTGATTTTGGTAGAGAATTATCTTGTAGAAAGTATGGGATTGAAGCTGGGTTTTGATTATGGATTTTACATTTACCTAGGTGCGACATTGTTGCTTTTGTTGGGTATAGATCTAAAATGGATTTCTCAGTGAGGGAAGGACAATTGTTCTGGCAGATAATAATGTTGAGTAAGGAAAGTTGATTTGATTTTTTTTGGTTGTGTGAATGTTTTCTTGGGGTGCTTGTTGAGAAAGTGTTGAATAATTTGGTTTTGGCATTAGTAAATTTGTTTCCTTAGATCTCACGGTTTTGATATTTAGGAGAATTTGCCCTGTGACATTACTTTGATAACTTTCCATCAGATATGACAGATTGTTATTAGTTTACCATTGTTGAAATGGGTATATACTTAGAATTTGATTAGATATACAAGGGAATGGTTGAGATATATGTGTTGTGTTGGTTTTGGAGGTGGAGTTTCTTGGGTTTGTTTTTTCATGGTAGTTCCATGCTCTTGAATTTAAGAACATTGTTTTGCCCCAAATCAGTGTGGTATGAGAATTTTTTGGGTAAGGTTTTGGCAAGGTTATATAATGGGTTAAAGAATTTTGTGAAACTACGAAGAAAATTTGAGATTCTTGAATAAAAACTAGTTACATTAATTTTTGCCCTAATGCAACTGAACACTAGGGAGGCGCTCTTGAGTTGTACCCCTTTCTTCCAGTTGGGATGGAAAATTCCCCCTTAAACTTAGTCCTTAGATAATTTTCAGGCTTCCTAAAGAAGGCAAGACTTGAATTTAATTTATTAAGTTGAGGTTTTGCTTTTATTTAGAAACCATTTTACCCATCGTGGGGGGTAGTTTTTAAAAAGATTAATACTTAAGCTGAGCTTTATATACTCTAAGAATTATCCCTCTTTCAAAATGGCTTGATAAAACACCACTTCCTGTCCAGAGAGGAAGTTATTTTAGCTCAAGGACTGAAATATTTAGCAGATCTTTAGACAAAAGGAACAAATTACATTTCTCTCTGGCTTAAAAAGGGTGCTTGAGCCAGAGGGGGTTAAGAAACCCTCCCCCCTCCCCCTGATGGGGTGGTCTGGAGGGGCAGGGAGAGGTGGGGGTAGGGGTCCTTAGGCTCCCTGGGATGGAGGATCTTTTTTTTTTTTTTTTTTTTTTTGGTGGAGATGAAGGGGTGGGTCTATGGTACATCACCTGAGTTGTGGGGTAAATGTAGAGAGTGTCAATCAAAGGCAGAGCTCTCAGAGCTGGGAAGGAGGCTCTAGATGGCGGCTGTGCCTTAGAGAGAGCGCGCTCTGCTCCCTGCCTTCGCCTCACTTTACGCAACTTTCCCTAACTTTCAGGCAGCCTCAGGGGGCCCCCGCAGCCCCCTGCCTGTCCTAGTGACTTACTGGGGTCGATTCGAACCTTTTTTAGGGAGAAAAGCAGCTTTTGGGAGCTTTCTTTTCGTGCCTTGTTGGAAAGAAGCAGCCGTACTGAGAGCCCAGGTCGTTGTTTTTTCCAGCTTAGAAGCCATGGCGCACCTCCATTTTTGTGCGCTCTCCTAATGAGGTTTTTTTTCTTCCGGACCCGTTTTAGGATTAATTGTTGCTGTATTTTTTTGACCAGTTAACATATTTGAGGATAATTTTATTTATTTTTTGTTTTTTAACGGAGAATTTTGTTTTTATTTTTAATTATTTGGATCTGATATTTTTCTACTACTAGATAGGACTCTTGCTTTGGACCTACTACATGGATCAGGTAAGTTCATGATCATTAGTGATAATTTAAAAGATTTATATGTTTATGTTTGCTTTATTTTCTGTAAATATGAGAAATTCCTGGATGACGCAATAAGATACAGAGATTGTTATTTGTATCCAGTGTGTTACTTTGAGAAACTTTCCTTATTGATAGTGATGATTCTCCCTGTTCGGTTTAGCCTGTTTTTATGTGTTTTTTTTTAAAGAAAAAATAGAAATATTTTGCTTTTTGGTGCTTAACCGCTGCTGTGTTATAACAATATCGTTACATCGTCAGGACTTTGTTCCTGATAATAAAATCCATCGATAGAAGCTGGGACCTTACCTTTCTTTCAACTTTTGACAGTAAATACCTGGGCACAGGACTTCAAAGCAAACACAGATTCCCCCTCCCCCTTAATATTTAAGAATTAAAAGATGATGAGAAATAAGGACAAAAGCCAAGAGGAGGACAGTTCGCTACACAGCAATGCATCGAGGTATGAGCTATCAACTTTCTTCCTTTTTTCTTTTTTTTTGGGGGAAACCTCAGCTTACATTGTTCACCTTGACAGACAAGGATAGCTATCTGTTTTATTTTAAGTATTTTACTAATTTGGATTCGTTTTTTAAAGCGTGACCTTGAGATTGCTAATATGCCACACCCTAATTTTTTGGTAGCAATTTATGAAAGTTAAGTTGTGACTTAAGGCCTCTTACAGCAGTCAAAAGGTAAGGTACCTTTATTCAAGGGGGCCTTTCCTGTAAACTACAGTTTTTTTGTCAATAAATTTCAGTTTTTAGGTTTTCGTGCTGTAGGAAAATGACCTTGTCGGTTTAGCCATTGCTGCATTGCACCATTTTACATACAAGGCAAATTTTTTCTTTGAAGAATCTAGGATACCCAAACTTGTAACTGAAGGCCATAGAGGAGCCTTGTGGTAGTAAATTATAGTAAATAGACATTTGAGAAAGTTATATGAATGAAAAAATGTACATTTTAAAATGAAATTGCAAAAAGGACCCTTTGACTGATGCCTCTCAGTTTATATTTTTATTTGACTCTGTATTTCTTTTGATACTCTTGACATTTTAGGAAATTTTGGTAAGATTTATCAAAACCTTTACTCTCGATGATTACAGTTCCTGCATTTATGAGATCAGACCTGTGATCACAGAAATCTTGGAATACTATTAATATGCTTTTATTTTGTGTTTGCTACTGATTGTAATTGTATGTTTTATATTTAAAATACTTTATGGTTTGCATTTGTATGCTTATATTCAGACAGTGCTCTCTGGTTGGTAGATGTAGTATTTTATCCTTGCATTTTAGTTGTAGCTGCTTTAAATTTATTGATTTATTTCGACAGAGTCGCCTGGAATGCTTTATCTCCTGAAGCTTACAAATGTCCTGTTTGTTCAAATCATGATTTGTTTCACATTTGTTGGAGTTCACCATATTAGTGACTAAGTAATAAAGCCTCTAAGATGTTTTGTTGTATGAAAAGCCTCTAAGATGTTTTGTATGATCTGTATATTAATTTTTTAAAGTATATATGAATGCATTTCTTGATGTGTGTTCTATGAATTGTCATGTTATAAATTTTAAATCATGCATTTAACAAGAATTTGATTGGTTATATGATTTTTTTTCTCCCCAGCTTTGCTCTTTTATAATTTTATATAAACAATATACTTTATTATTAGGTTAGTGATTTGAAAGTTTTGAAAATGGTTTTTTAATAATGTTAAATTTTTATGTTTTATAAGACTTAAAATATTTTGACCCTTGCTTTTAAAAATACCTTTCCAAATTCTTTTGCAAATTGAGTTGTCACATAGTTTGGATTACTGTCTTTGGAATTGAATTGCCCATGTATACCTAGGTTAGATTTAGGACAGAAAACTTCTCTACTGATTCTAAACTGACTTTTCTGAAAAGTGATGGTGATTTGAACAAATAGGAATCCCCAGGTATCTTTGACAAATTATTAAAGATTCAATACCTAAAATTGGTACTCCCTTGAGTGTATGATTTGCATATCTCACATGGGTTTTGGCTTTCTCAGGCAAGGTTTGTGGTTAACATCATTGATCAGACTCTGCTTTCTAATTTAAAAAAATTAAGCGGTGTTGTTATTCTTTCTTTTAATGATACTCTGACCTGGAAAACTACATGGAAGTTGCCATGAATTTGTCTCCTGGTAATGAGGTTGCAGCTTAACTAGAGGCATGCACTGTACTTTTAAATGTCTTTTTTTGTCACGTATATTTTGATTCATATACCTAATGAGTGTCAAAAAATATTTGAGAGACTCCTTGAAAAGAAGATGGAGTGTTAAATTACTTTTACCCCAAATTGCATACCTTAATACATGCACATAATTATGACATCACTTCCTTTTAAAATTGTAAAGCTATAGAATGTTAGTGGTGTTTTATTGTAGTAGATTAATGTTATTTTTAAGTGAGCTAAAATTAAGGTGACTGTTATGGTAGCCAGAACTTGGTTCCTTAATCCATCAGAATTTCTCCATAAGGACCTAGTTTCTGTGGCATAAAGTCTATAGCGTTTAGGGAATACTACAGATATCCACTTTTGCAGCCTGAGCCACAGGAGAGGATGGGAGGAGTTTGCAGGTCAAGTAAACTTTTTGGTCTGAGATTTACTTTAGGACCTGAAAGAATTGAGTGTAAATTTAGGTATGGCTGGTATGCTCCAGTTTCTGGAAATAATGGCAATACTTAACAGTCATTTTGTAAGTTTGTTGTTCTTTTGAAGTTAATGCTTAAGTATAATGTTATACTTTGTATATCATGATTTTTGAAGGTTAAAAAGTTCACTTTCAAAAACATTTTAAAGATACTTGATATCTAAATTTTTAAATATCTGAAACAAAGTTTTCGTGATAGACATATATAGAAATGTATACCACACACTTATCTAAAATAATTTGCGGTTTGGGGTAACTTCAGTAATATCACAAAATGGAAAGAGAAGGAAATGTGAATGGAACTGCACACAAAGAGCTGTGTGTTCTAGGACGCTGCGTTTTCAATTTATCATAAGAACTGAAACAGTTTATTAAATTTATCTCCAAAACGTCTGCCTCTGAACCAGATTTTATTTTGATAACCTGAGGTGCGGGCAAAATCTTTTAAATCAGCCTTTTAGTTGTTACTCTAAAAGGCTGGGGATAGTTAGAAGTTGGCATAATGCAGTTGCTTGTGGAGTGGAACAGGGAGTTTTTTAAGTGGCAGCCATTTTATGATGCTGATAATTCTTAGGAATCGGGATTTTTTGAGAAGATTGAAAATAAAGCGAATTGAAACCTGAAATACCGAAGTATCTCCCCCCTCCTCCTTTTTTGTTATTTGGTACTGAAATAAAGGGCAGCTTGGTAGTTAGCGCCGGCAGCAGCTCTCTGAGCCCCTGGCATCTTGGTGCAGGTCCAGCTCAGTCACAAAATGGCTGTTCCTTTGTGCCGCAGCGCTGACAGACATACTGCATTGCACTGTGTACTCGCCAAACAGCAGGAAGTTGCCGTGCCGAGTTCAAAGGCCGGCCGGCGCCGGCGCCGACTGCTGATTGGCTGTGCGCGCGCTTGGTAACAGCGGGTCAACAGCGGCGGCCTGTGGACAGGCTCCGCCCTGCGACGTCAGGCGCCTCGTCGCCGGGAGGAGCGAACGCAGTGACGTTAGGCTGCGTGCGCAGCCTACGTCGTTCCTCTTCGCCTAGGCAGCCGCACGCCAAGGGGCACAGGGGTGGGAACGGGGGTGGGAACGGGGGTGGGGTGGGGGGGAGGGGAAGGGAAGGCTGTCTGGGACTTTCCGGTGGGCGCCCTCCTGCGCGATTTCGCCCCAGGCGGCGCCCTCCATCCAGCCCTGTGGCCGTCTGCACCCTGCAGCGTGTATTTTTTGCCCATCCCTAGGAATGGTTTTCCTCATTTAGAAGCGGCTTCTGCTTTTGGAGAAAGTAAAAGGCACTAATCGGAAACCTTCAAGTCGAAAACCTGCCAGTTTTTATCGTTTTCGCTTTCCTTTCTGATATCCTAGCGGGTCTTTTTTTTTTTTCTTTTTTGTGTTCACTGTGAAGAGATTAGTGAGTTTGTTACCATTGACCAAAAGCGTTTCACTATCAAGAGGAGATATTTTTATTTTAATTGAAACTTGTTAACGGTGTTAACAGCTGTTGTTTAATACATGGCTCATAAACAAAGGGAAGATTATTTGAACTTGTCCCCGTGCATTTTTACTTGGTACCAAACATTTTCTCAATTGGCATTTGATGGAGAAAAACTCAGGTCAGTATGTGCAAAGTGATTTATTTTTAAGATTAACAACGGGATAGTTAAGTAGAAAATAGCTAAAGATATTCACCTGACCAGTAACTACTAGGTTACTAATATTAGGTTAACTTAAACAACAGAATACAGCAATAGGCATCCGTAACTGTGCAAACAGGTGTTAGAAAACAACTCTTCTTAAGTGTTAAAGCACTTGCTGAAGAATAGTGACTCCCAAAGCTTGGCCAGTAGTGGAATTACTTGGCAAAATCTTAGGAAACTTCTCAGATCCCCCATTCTGGAAATTTTAATTCAATCCTGGTAAACTTGTTAAAATGCTGTAATGATGCTCATGGTCTGCCTTGTTTGGAAACCCTTGCAAGGATTTCTGGTTAAAAAAAAATCATAGCTTACCAACGGTGACTGTAATTTGGTCACACGTAATGAATTTAAGTAAGAAGGAAAGACTATATTGGTGTTTTCGTAATCGTACCCTGGTGAAAAGTTTTTTCTAAACTTTTGGAGTGTTTTTAGCAATAACTGGAATGATCTGTCACATAGTTGGCAATAGTTCAGAAGTTTTTTATTGAGTAAAAGTATGGTACTTTGAAAGAGATGTTTACCTGGGCATATCATGAGTTTCTGAATAAAGTTTATAGAAGATAAAATTCACTACATTATTAATTGGTTTTGTAGGTTCGCATAGTCTTGGTTCTTTACGAAGAATTCTTTGTGGAAACTTCAGGTGAAATTGGGTTTTCAGTTTGTTTTATAGACTCGTTCATCAAAGCTTCTGTAAGTGATTTTTAAAGTATATGCTCAAATATATATGATGAAATTTTTAACAGTCTTAGGGACAAATACTTAAGAATTTGATGATCATTAACATGTTAGCAACTTCTGAAGGTGGATATAAAGCAAGAAGAAGAAAGGTTCTTTCTGTGTATTGAGACTGAATTCTGGTTAGTTGTATTAAAATTTTATTTGCTAAATACCCTAAATTAAAAGATAGAATTAAGTAACACTGCAATGGTGTTCCAGGATATGAACTGCTCTGTTGTAGATGTAATAAATATTGTTACTATGTGAGTTAAAATGAATATTATGATATAGCAGTATATCTGTGAACAGTTTGCATGCCACTTGGAGCCAATTAACTTTAAAGAACCAGAGTATTAGGTCTGTTCATTGAGCTTTCTATGGGTTTTCCTCCTGTGTGCAGAATGTAATGAAATGGCAAGAAAAGTGCTGATTAATCTTTCCTCTTTCTTTTGGATTCTTGTTTTGAAAACCTGCAGTTTCCAGTTGATATTTGGCTCTTTGGAGAGTAACATCTTTTGTAAAGGTTAAGCAGTTGCAGGAAGGTGGGCAAACAGTATTTCATAAGAAGCTTTAGTTATAAAAAGTTTTAGCAAGTTGTTGTTTGAGAGATGAATCTGGAAGTTTAGTTGAATTTTACCTGACAGTATGTGAAACTCACAGATTTTATAATTGATTGGTTTACTTACCCCTTCCCATATATAGCAAACCCTGACAACTGTGAGAGATACCTCCTACAACCACCTATTTTCAGACTCCTATCATTCATTACTTGTGACCAAATTACAGTCACCATAAAATGTGGCACAGTCAACTTGCTCCTGACATAAAAATTAAGTGACTGCTCTGTGTGACATTTGGTAAATTTATTCTGGGCATGAGCATTAGTTTTTTAAGGTCTTTTAGCTTTTTTGTTTGTTTGTTTTGAAAACCTTAGAACTCAGTTGACTTTCTTAAGGAGGGCGTTTTAGCGAAGAAAGTGTTGTTTTTAATCACCCAAGAGTTATTTTGCATACATATAAAAATAACTATGTTGGGCTACTTAGCTGGTGTTTGGTACTATAGCTGAATAATTCCCTCCTGCATTTCAACCTGATTGATTGGGCACTGAATTCAAATTCATACCTCACCAAAATTGCCTATTACTACTTCTTTGGAACTTCAGTGTTATTAGTATAAATCCAAACAACAGAAGTTGACACAATTCACCAAATGCCCAGGGTCTGTTTTATGTTTATTTTGTTTTCAGTAATTTAGCACAGTGTTGGAGCACATATTTTATATGTTATGGCCTTGCCCCTAATCAGTCTAAACTAATTGATAAGGGAAGTCTGGGGGCAGAGACCCTTTTATTAAAAGCTCCTCTACTGGGTGTATTGGAGGTGGGGGGACAAGGGTTTGCTTGGTGAAATAAATCATGGAGAATGTAGGTGTATGGAAGGCACTCATGCTGTATTTCAAAGCAGTTCCAATTTAGCATCTTACTGTTAACATGTTTGGTTAAGTCCCTTTTTTTCTTCCAGTTTTATTGAGATAATTGACATACAGCACTGTATAAATTTAAGGTATACAGCATAATGATTTGACATACATACATCATGAAATGATTACCACAATAAGTTTAGTGAACATGCATCATCTGGTAGATACAAAATTAAAAAATTGTTTTCCTTGTGATGAGAACTTTCAGGATTTACTTTTTAAACAAATTTTCTGTATAACATACAGCAGTGTTAATTATATTTATCGTGTTTTACCTTACATCCCTAGTACTTATTTGTCTTATACTGGAGGTTTGTACCTTTTAGCTATCTTTATTCAATTCCCCCTCCCCACAGACCCCTCACTACCCCCCCATCCCCCAACCCTGCCTCTGGTCCACAAATCTGATCTCTTTTTCTGTAAGTTAGTTTGTTTTCGACGTATAATTGACCTACAACATTATGTTAACATGTTTGGCTAAGGTCACCATTTTTGTTATTTTAGTGATAGCTTCTGGAGAGTCCCCACAGTTTAGGGGAAAATGTGATTACTCTGATATTGATGGGGAGAGTGTTGCAGAAGAGCAGCAGCTGAGGCATCATTCTAAAGATAGTCTTGATTTTATACTTAGGATCCAGTTCTGATGAGTTATTTTGTAATTTGTGAAGTCTTTAACTGTTCCTTCCGTGCCGAGCAAGAGCTGTGTACAATGATGGGCACTAGTGCAGCATTTACTTTAGTACTGAAAACTTTTCTTCCCAGTTTAGGCTAATGAAGTACACTGTTGGAATTTTCTCATTTCTGAAGTGTGGATATGGGACTTCCCTGGTGGTCCAGTGGTTAAGACTCCGAGTTTCCACTGCAGGGGGCTCGGGTTCGATCCCTGGTCGAGAACTAAGATCCCGCATGCCGGGCGTCATGGCCAAAAAAAAAAAGTGTGGATAATGACAGTCTTCACTGGGTTATGAAGATTAAATCACACAATGCCTATAAAGTATTTAACAAAGAGAGACTGTTACACTGAAAGTACTCAGTAACTGCAAGCTGCTAGTAATATTTTATTACTAATGCTTCATCTTTCTTTTTCTGTTCTAAGTCCCTCTTTTTTTATATATAAATTTATTTATTTATTTTTGGCTGCATTGGGTCTTTTGTTGCTGTGCGCGGGCTTTCTCTAGTTGCGGCGAGCGGGGGCTACTCTTCGTTGTGGTGCTTGGGCCTCTCATTGCAGTGGTTTCTCTTGTTGTGGTACATGGGCTCCAGGCACGCGGGCTTCAGCAGTTGTGGCTCACGGGCTTAGTTGCTCCGTGGCATGTGGGATCTTCCCGGACCAGGGCTCGAACCCGTGTCCCCCGCATTGGCAGGCAGATTCCTAACCACTGAGCCACCAGGGAAGTCCCTCTAAGTCCCTCTTTAAGAGCCAGGCTGCCCGTGAGGTTCTGTGGCTGGTGGCCTAGCCTCCCACAGGAGTCTGGTCTATTTAGGCAAGTTAGGAGAGAGGTTTGTTAAAATGATTTTAGGAGGCAGGTCCTCTTATAGTTAGTTGAAACCTTGGGTGTATTTTGCAGTTAATCCTTTAATTGTTTTTATTTTTAAAATTTATCCCCCTGAGAAACCCAGCCTTTTGAAAGGAGCATATGACTCTTTCTGGAGTAGACCAGCTTGTGTGAGTCATAGCCCTCCTCTTGGCAGTCACTCTGAGTAGATGCCTTATTTCCTCCTTCTGGAGCTGGTAATTATTGCCCTGGTTTACCCTCTGCCTCATTTCCCTCTCAAGCTGTACAAGAGTGAATAATTAATACCAAGGTGCAGTGCTGTTTGGATATAAATGTAACTACAGTAATATTTACAACAAAATCTAATTGGCGGGACTTCCCTGGTGGCCCAGTGGCAAAGAATCTGCCTTACAATGTAGGGGATGCAGGTTTGATCCCTAGTCAGGGAACTAAGATCCCACATGCTGCGGGGCTACTGAGCCCACACACCTCGACTAGAGCCAGCGTGCCGCAAACTACAGAGCCCACACGCTCTGGAACCCGCGTGCCACAGGTAGAGGGAAGCTCGTGCACCACAACGAATATCCTGTGTGCTACAACCAAGACCCGCCGGAGCCGAAAATAAATTAAATAAATAAACAATAAATAAATCTTAAAAAAAATCTAATTGGCTGTAGCTTGCTTTTACTAATCAGTCTTCACCATAGCGGCATTTGATTTAACATAATGCCTAATGTCCAGTTTATTGTGTTAGACCCATAGTCTCATGATTTGTGTTTTGGGTTTCCTCTGCTTTCTTCATTTCCTTTACTTTTGGTTTGAGTTGTTGAATTCTATTTTTTGTTTCTACCTCAGACCTTGGAGAGCTTCTAAAAATACCAATGTCCAGCCCAACCCCTGTGATTAATTTTTAAAAGCTCTCCATGTGTTTCCAATTTGCATGTGTTGTTTCCATATGTTTGCATGTTTCCCCGTGTGTTTCAAATCTTCTGATGGAGCACTTGTTACATTTTTTTCTAATCCTTTGTCTCTCCATTCCTTGTCCTATTTTCTCAGTTCCCTTTTTAGGGCAGCTTGAATTTGGAGGTCTGGAAGCAATGGGGGATGGGGTGCTGATAAGGGGGAGTTGTATGCTTGATGGAAGAGGAAAAGTTTCCATTTCAATGTCATGCCAGATCCTGCTGTAGCATACCTTTGAAATGTTTATACTAATGGGATGTTTTCACCTCCAGTTGCTTTAAGTTCTAGTGCTATCTCTTCGTTACTGTGATTGTCTACTTGAACCCGTTTAGAGACCTCCAAAAGTTTGGATTCCAGAATTAACTTTGAACAGTTACATTCCATTCAGAATTCCTTTTCCCCATAGCTGATAAAGGTAACTTAGGGCTAGAGCAGTGGCCCTGGCTTGTGCTGTGAATCAGTTATTTAGAGTGATATTTGTCACCCACTGGTGGGTTGTGAATTGTAACCAGCGTTAAAAACAGAACAAGAGAATAGAATATAAAAATAAACCTCAGGGTATTGCATTTGTATGAGTTCTTTCTTAGCCCAGTCGTGGCTGGTAATCTTTCATTTGGATTTTGTCATGAAGGAAAATAACATGTGGTGAATACCAGGGTAGATTTGCATTTTATTGAGTGTTCACTGTGTCAGGCACTGTTTCAAGGAGTTTTGAATGTATATTTTATTTAGTGTGAGGGTTAGTGTAGCAGAAATGATAGTGACCTCCTTCCACTAGCATTCCCAGGTTAACTGTCACAGAGCTTTCTTCTTTTGAACTTCTGTGGGTGGTCCTGCATCCTGCTGAGCTCTTCTTATACTCTTGTCATCCTGTTCCTTCAGTGGGGTTGTATACTTAACGAAGATTTATAGTTACTTCTCCGTTTATTCTGGTTCTGCTTACAGTTGCGCAAACCAGTAGATGAAATGATCGTTGAGATTTTTCATTGAAAACTGCATTGATTGTTTTGGAGAGATTTAATAATCGCTAACAATAGTGCCTACTATGAGCCTGCAACTTGTTCTAAGTCCTTGATATGTGTTACTTTGAGTTGTCCTCACATCAGGTCTGTGAGGTAGGTGGGATTATCACCCGTCTTTTGTAGATGAGAAAACTGAGGCACAAGGGGGAATAAAGGGTAGATAGAACTGGATTCAGACATGGGCAGTTTGGCTCCAGGATTAGATAGGTAAGAGGAAACTATGTAGGTGATTGGGGAAAATAGTAAAACTGTAGACTAATTGTGTACTCTGTTTGTCTTAAAAAACTTTACATTTTTAAAGAAACCAAAAGCTGAAAATCACTGGTGTGATTTATGCCAGAGACAGATTGCTTTTCAAAAGGCGGTGATTTTACATGGAAAGATTCAAGTTAACTTGTATCCAGTGATTTCCCCTGGGGGTAGTTTGAGAAACCGATGGGGGAGTAGTATGAGGAAAGGTGGTGGGTGGAGGGGTGCTGGAGACGAGAACCTGGCCCTCCTCTGGTTGGACAGACTCCAGCACCACACATGCACTTTGGATTTGGCCACAGTTTGTAGAGACTGAGCTTTGCTTCTAATTTTTGTTTTTTGTTGTGGTAAACTTCGTTCCAGCATAGGCTTTGCATCAGAATCACTTGTGAATTTAAAAAACCCAGGCCCATACCTGATTGGATTTAGGGGGTCTTGTAGTGGGAGGGGAGGGAGGGAAGAGGAGGGGGGGGGAGGGGGGAGATTGTCAGAAGGGCTCCAGGTGTGTCCATTGCAAAGCCAGCGTTGCGAACACTTGTCCTATAGACATGCCCTCTGGGGAAATGGTTCCTGAGTGTGGTGGCTGTCAAAAACCTTAATTAGAGGGCGCCTTCAGTTCCAGTTGATAATGCTGGTTGATTTGACCTTAAAATGGAGGCAGTATATGGCTGGTAAGTTGTCATTTTGAGGGAAGGGGGTGATGGGTCAAATCCTTGCAGTGTTCCAGTTCCCTTGCTTGATTAAAAAGTTTGTTTCCTCTAAATTTAGCTTTATATAGGCATTTAAGTCCCCAGATTTACTTGCTGAGAATCACCTGGGGTGCTTGTTAAACATATTCCCAGGCTTCTTCCCTGGAAGTGTTGCGTTCAGTCGTTCTGGGGTGGTGTCCAGGAATCTGTATGTTGGACAACAGCCTCCCTTTCTTGCATTGAGCCTGGTTTGGGAAATAAGGGCTAATGGAACGGGACTTTGGGTCTCTTTTCTGTTTCTTTTTAGCTGTAGAATCTCGGGCAGGAACCTCTGAGCTTGTTTCTCTGTCTTTAAAATAGGAGTAAGGGTATATAGTATGTCTCTCTTGGGGAAGTTAGAATTAAGTAAAATACTGTTTTTTATAACACTAGTTTTCAGCTTGGGGACACCACCTCCTCCCCCAGCAAGACTTTTGGCAGTGTCTGGAGGTATTTTGGGTTCAGGTCGGGGTGCTGCTGGCATCTAGTGGGTAGAGGCCAGCGATGTTGCTCAACATCCTACAATACACAGGACAGACCCCTTATTCCCCCGCAACAAAAAAACATCAATAATGGTGAGTGTGAGAAACTGGTCTAAAACACTAAAGTGCTTGCCACAGCGAGTGTTGGCTGTTATTAAGAAAGTTGGGAGGCCTCACTTTTCCTTTTCTGTGGCCTGATTCAGGGACTTCACTTTACTTCCTATGACAGTGTGGTCGTAAGTTCCACATTTACTACTGAGGTTAGCAGCCAGGACTTTTAAATCTCCTTTGAGCTTTGGAGTTGCTAACTTATAAAAGTCTAAAACTGTAGCCTGAAAGTTGTTAATAAGGAAAGATAAGACTCAAAGGGCTGAAAGGAACTCCTGGTCAAATAAGTTCATCTAACCTCAGGGTTCTAAATGTATGTAAATACATCAGTTGGTATGGTAGATTATAGGGAGAGTTCTCTCTGTAACTGCCTTTCACCGCATGAAGGGTTAGTCTTCCATGTTGTTACCCGAGTAGAAAGCTTGCCTCGCCTTTTATGTTAATCCTTAGTGCTCTGCCAGACCCACATTGGGATAGGTATTTGCCAAATGAATATTTAATTTGTACCTTACCCAGGCTTCTTGTTATAATTCACTTTTCCGTAATGATATGTATGCCTGGGTTCCATTTGTTTAATGCTTCCTAAACTATGTAGGACTACTCAAATGTTTACTGGTTATTGGGGAGCAGAGTAGCATAATAGAGATAAAGGTGACTTCTGCCTGGTACCAGTTGAAAATTTTAGAAATATGGTTATTAAAAGTAGATTTTTCCTCCATTATCGTTGGGTTTCTTAATCTTGGGGTGGGGTGGGCTGGTTTACTGATGGGACTGAATTAACCCTTTATCTTCTGAAACTACACAGCATTTTTGTGTGTATTTTGTCTCTTACATATATGTACCTTTTTCCGAAAAGAGGATCCTTAGCGTTTCCAGTGTTAAAGTGAGTTTCAAAAGAATTGCCGAATCCTAGGAAGGTCTACTCCGGAATACTGATCAGTTCTTCAATGTTAGAAACAGCGCTTTTTTGAGAAATTAAGAAAAATTCAGGGAAGTTCAAAGAATAAAAAAGTTTTCAACAAGTTAGATATAGTTAAAATCCTATTCACCCTTTTTCCCTAGTCACTTTCATGAACTTGGCATATAAAAACCTTGGCATTTTTAAAATGCATATGGTTCATGTAATATATTTTGTGTTTAAAAAAATATGATAGTTTTGAAATTGTCATATTGATATTTATAGATCTGATTCATCCCTAGTCTTAACTGTTGTAGTTAATTGCATAGTATGAATGTTTCACATTTTATTTTTGCATTTTCATACATGAACATTTAGGTTATTTCCTTTTTTTTATCTTATGAGCAGAGCTCTGAACATTTTTATACTTTCCATCTCCAGCACACATTTGATAATTTGTTTAGGTTATATGCCCACTGATTAACTCACACGATTCATGCATATTTCTAGGGTAATATGCCAAATAGCTTTCCAAAGCTTCTACTGATTACTTTTTCAGTAATGGTATATGAGTACTATTTTCCCTACTTTCTCATCATACTTTAATGTTAACCAGACTTTAATTTCTGCCAAGCAGATTAATGTAAAATAATATGTTGTAAATACACTTCCCAAATTACCAGTGAGGTTTAATTACCTTTTTATATGTTTATGGGCTATTGCAGTTTGGGTTTTGTAATTGTCCATTTCCTTTGCCTAGTTTTTTATTGGATTTTTCTTTGCTATGTAATTCTTCATATGTTGTATGTATAAATCCTTTGTTGTGTATACATTGAACTTTCTTTTCTCAGTCTCTTACTTGTCATTGAAACTGGTTTATAATGTAGCTTATTCTTAAGAATCATAGGACCTGAACTAGAGGTGGAGGAGATCTTAAAGATAACTGTTCAATTTATTTAAGGAGCTACATCCAGTATTTTTTTCATCAGTAAGAAACTCGTGACTTAATCTTTGCCTTTCTATCCTCTTATGACACATAGAAGTGACTTGTCCTGCACCACCCTTGGAATGATTCTGGCCTTAATCTCTTGTTGGGTGGTTTAATAATGTTTAACTGATTATGACAGGGACAGCAACACCACTTAGAGGTTAATAGTAGTGTGGATTTCATAATTCAGGCTGTGGGGCTGGGGGGTGACATACACACACTTGGGCTAGGCCTCTTACGTAAAATGAAGAGAAGGATTAGAGGGGAATGTTTGCAAATGGCACAGAAGTGCTCCACAAATGTTAGCTATTTTAATATTGATAGAACATAGTCTGGAGATAAACTTTATGGAATTCCAGTGTAGATGGCTTTGCGTTTTTACCAGATTTTGCTTTCACCACCACCAACAAAACAAAAAAAAATACAGCTCTGCCAAGCAGTTCAGCCATTTTGTAAGTTTAGGAAAATAAACAGTACCCAGTAAGTGCTGAAATGGCAGCTCTTGGGCCGAGAACCCGCAGGCTTGCTCTGTAGCGAAGTGTTGCTGTGCTGCCCTCTTGTGGTTATCTGGGAAGCGGTGATTAAAAATTAAAAATGGAACAATAGCTATTAATGCTGCTTGCTTTCAGAGTCCAGTTGTAAGAGACACTTAATCACTCCATTTTTGCCAGCTTCAAAAAGGATTTTGAACAGATGTCAAATCTTTTTTATCAGTGAGTGAAAAGAAGTAAGCTTTTTTTTAAATAAGCATTTTTCTATTGGAATTGAAAAACTCCCAATTTTGACTTGCCCCTTTTATTTTTGCATTGTATTTCCCTTGTGATGATTGTTCAATCAGAAATTATAAAACTTGTTTGCAACTTAGGTTTTGAGTAATTTTTAGGTAAACTTATTTTTCATGAGGATTCTGTATTTATGGTGGTTAATCATTCCTGGAAATTCCATTTTTAATTGCCTTATAACTGTTAATGCCATTGGAAATCAGGTAATTTTATTACTTTAGGTGAAAGCTTAGCTAAAGGACTACTCACCCACTAACTTGATTTGTCCCTTTTTTCAGTCCTGTGGACATCCCACATCTCCTACTCTAAATCAACATTACAAAGTACAACTTAATATTGATAGTATTTATTATTATCATTCAGCATTAATAGTGAATCTGCATAATATTTCAGGAAATATCCTGTCTTTGGAATGAATAATTAGACCGTCAGTGCCTTAAATGTGAAGGTATTTATAGTTTTTTCCTAAATATTCTTTTTCTCTTTCAACATTTAGAAACTTGTCCTCCTAGGAGAAGTATGCAAATTAATTCATTTATGTCTTTATTAAGGCTTATTTTTAAAAACGTTTTTTCCCCCGAATATTATTTTAGGTTTCTTAAATCTGAATTGTTTTAGAAATGATGGGAAAAAAAAAAACAACACTTGGTCTCACCCTCATTCATATCTTTAGCTCATTTTGTATAGGATTGGGGATACTTAACGTCCCTTGCCTTGAATTTGACTCGTTTGGTTGGATATTTTATGAACCATTGGAAACATTAAAAAGATTAATACTTACATAACAAATGACTATGAACTCAACCACTCAGCCTCAGTCATAAAACCCACCAATATCATTTTTTTTTTTCCTTTGGTCTGCGTCAGCTCTTAGTTGAGGCGTGCAGGATCTTTATTCGTTGCGGCGCAGGCTCTTCCTTGTGCGCGGGCTTCTCTCTAGTGTGGCGTGCGGATTTTCTCTCTCTAGTTGTGGCGCGTGGGCTCTGTAGTTTGCGGCACGCGCTTAGTTGCCCTGTGGCATGTGGGATCTTCGTTCCCACGGACCAGGGATCAAACCCGCGTCCCCTGCATTGGAAGGTGGATTCTTTACCACTGGACGACCAGGGAAGTCCCCCACCAATATCATTTTCTGATTACATCTACCTCCCTCAACCCCCAGAGGTAAATACAATTGTAAACTTGATGTTTATCTTTTCTTGGGTTTGACTTTCAGAGTTACTAATTTTTTTATTTTTAATTGCACCAGTAAGTAGTTCATGGAATCCACTAGGTACTCAAATAACCCATCTCACAGAGTAAACCACTGTTAGCAATTTGGTGATTAAAACGTATTTATGCACATAGACATAGATGTGTTTATTACCTAAAAGGTGTTATATGTATTTTTATGTTTCCAGAGGTCACTTTCCTACACAAACACAAATACAGAGCTGCACATGAAGGCATATATACAAAGATATTATAGTTTTATTGGTTATAGTGAACAATTTGGAAATCTAAATACTCAGAAATACAGAGTTATGGAAGTGTATCACGGATATTTGTTGCTGGTTGGTTAAGAGAACAGTTTAAAAATAGCCTAAATGTTCCATTAATAAGGGGGCAGTTTAAATAAATGTAGTGTATTCATCCTATGAGGCAGTTCAAAGAGAATGAGATATTCGTATACACACATATGCCCTGATGTGGGAGTTGGCATTGCATGTTTACATCATATTTGCAATGATTTATGTCACAGGTTAAAAGAGGGCACAGGCCTGAGATGATCTAGGACGGAGACCCAAGCCATGGAGGCCAGAGCCTACACCTTTTAACTGTACTTCCTCTTTTATCCTCTTGCCTGGTGACCACCTTCTGAGTGGTCACAGGTGGAGAAAAAGTGACTTAAGATGCCTTAGTCAGCTGGACTAGTCAGCTTTCCTGTGCAAAGGACCAAGGAGTCAGTAAGTATAATGAGGCCTTGTAGGTACTCAGTCGCTGTTACAGGGATGCCTGACTGGTTTTGGATGTTGTGTAACAGGGATAAGGTTTATTTTCTGAGTCTTTAAGGCTTTGAACTCTTGTGGTAAAATAGAACATGAGCTTTTTAGAGCCACACTTGAGGTGGAATTCCTGCTCCCCTCCCCGACTCCCCCAGCACTTTCTAGTTTTGTCATTGACCAGGTTATTTAAAACTTCTCAATTTTTTCATCCTTCACATGGGAATAATAGTGTCTAAAAGCGTTGTTGTGGGAGATAAGCAAAGTGAACATGTAACGTACTCAGCGTATTGCCTGGCACCTGTTTAGATGATAGGCAATTAATAAATGGTCTTCCCCTTCTGCTCCCCTTCCAAGGTAGACGCCCTCCCCCTCCATTTATTCTCACTGCTTTCTCATCTTAACTAAAGTCCCCTCAACTGCATTGTGCTTGCTGTGGATCACACTGGACATTCCCAGTGTACTCTCCTGTTCATTCTGTGGACATGTTTGTCAAGTGATAGTGCCTCATTTCTAGTTTGGAAGGGAGTGGTGGTGAATAACAAAAATACAAAGCCTCTCTCTCTCTTTTTTTTTTTTTTTTTTTTGAGCCTTTCCGGCTTCGTGCCGTGTGTCTTTTATCTCCTGGTTGCTAAACTCGGGGTCCTTTCTGCTGATGTTACTCTAGGTTGTGGGTTGCTGCTTGCCTCCTCCTCTGCTCTGCCTCTCCTAAATGAAAAGATAGTTTTTAAGCGGAAGAGTTGAGTGAGCTGTATACTTTTTTCCTGTAGAGTCCATCAACTTTAGTCTTTTTGCTTTAGAGTATCCTCACTCCTACCAGCATGCCCATGAATTACTTTTTAACTATTGGAGAACAGAGGGTGGTATATTGCCTTCAGTCTTCCCTGGCCGCCTTTGTGTGTGTGTGTGTGTGTGTGTGTGTGTGTGTGTGTGGCTTCTGCTTTCATCTACCTACTTACCATTGCTCTTTCCTGGGAGGGGTTTGGAATGAGGAAGGGGTGGGGGTGTGTGGAAGCCAATGGCAGTCTTCATTGGGTTAGGCTCTTTGTTTATTCTTTTCTGTTAAGTTTACCAGGTCTGGGACTCACTGCAGGAGATTTCAAGGCAGGAGTTCTGGTTTGGGGTTCATGTGTATGTTTTCATTTGCACCTATTTTTGAGAACCACTGATTGGATAATTGCAACCAGATTGCATTTTTATTCTTTGGGTGACTCTGCCTTGGTTTTGTTTTGTTCTGCATTGGTTGCTTTTCTGTTTGTTTGTTCGTTCGTTTCATTTTGGTTTGGTTTTGTCTCTTAAGGAGGGAGGGACTGATGATGAACAAATAAGACTTAGTGGATTTCAGGCAGATGGACCTGGTTTCAAATCCTACCTGTGTCATCTTGGGAGAGTTATTTAACTACTTCTGAGCTTCAGTTTTTCCTCATCTGAATGAAGGACAAAATAATATCCCCCTTTTAATTTTTTTTTAAAAAAGCTAATCTATATAAATTAGGTGGCATATGGCATCATGTACCTACTCAGGAAGTGGTAGCTATTAGGGATGTTGAGAATGGGACTAATGACATTGTTTGCAAATAAGACTATAAAAGTGAATTAGAAAATTTTGATCTTGTATTACCAAATTACTATCTGCTGTCATATTAACACTAGGATTTTTATTTTAAAACAGATTTATGTGGCAGTTCTTAAATATTTAAATTTTTTTTTTTTTTTTTTTAAGTCATTCAGCATCTGAAGAAGCTTCGGGTTCAGACTCAGGCAGCCAGTCGGAGAGTGAGCAGGGCAGCGATCCAGGAAGTGGACATGGCAGCGAGTCAAACAGTAGTTCTGAATCTTCGGAGAGTCAGTCAGAATCTGAAAGTGAATCGGGAGGTTCCAAATCCCAGCCAGTTCTTCCAGAAGCCAAAGAGAAGCCAGCCTCTAAGAAGGAACGGATAGCTGATGTGAAGAAGGTATCGGCTTTGCTGTACAGTACAAACGTGCTGTCAGCTAGGACCAGCTGACAGACCTTTGTTTCCCATGGAAAACTCCTTAGTGTATCTTGATAATGAAAACTCATCTACAGCCACCTTTTCTAATAATATACTGTCTGTGGGTCTAAATGGGGAGTGCTTTCTGCTCTACTCGTTAGACACAGGGCTATAAGGAAAATAATTACATAAACCATCAAATTATAGGGCAGAAAGACCAATTTTTGTTATTTTGGTTTTTAACATTTAAAAAAGGTGGTTAAAATATGTATTTTTTAATACAGCACTGAATTATACCAGAGAAAGTCATTCACAGATGATTGTGGAATGCAGTTGTAGTGTGATGGATAATCCCAATTCAAGAATAAGGGTAGTTTTTGTTCTATTGAAGAATGGAAGGAGAAATACTCCTCACAGAAAAGAAATTATCTGTACCTAGGCAATGTAGGTATTTGCTTAACGAGAATCTTCCAGCAGAGGACGCAAAAAGGCAAAAATTGAGTTGCATAGCATTTTTTCATTGATGTCCAAACTTTGGGATGCATCCCTTTTGGGGAAGAATTAATGACTTGGTCTAGTTAGTCGTGAGAAATGCAGCTGATGTTTTAAAATTCCCTTTTGAGAGAATTAAGTTAGAATCACTGAAAATATAAAAAAGATTGCTTTTAGAAATTTAGAAGTAAAATGTCTTAAAGAAACTAAAAGCTTTATGCTAAATCAGTTTTTCTTCTAAAATACAAACCTACATCTGCACACAAAGATTTTTGTAGCGATACAAACAATTTAAAGTTACCTGCAAGTTTTACAAAATAGCTTCAACAATCCTGAAATTAAAAAACAAAAACTGCTTTTATCTCTTGAAACAGAATTGGGATTAACTGTGTTATTTCATTTCTTCTATTCCCAGCGTAGTCATTGCTTAATGGTAAGTGACGCTTAAGAGCTGGTGGGAGGTTGGGGAATGCTGATAGTAGTGTTAGGGATAGGAAAATGAAAGCTGTCCTTGCTAATTAACTCATCACCAGAGAAGTGACCTTCTAACACTCAAGTGTTGTGCTTTGTTGTCTGCTCAGTGTGTGGTGACCTTTCACAAGAGACATTTCAGGTGGTGACCTATTTCAGAAAGACCCTGAATGTCGAAGTACCACTTAGAGATCTTCTCTGAGTGTCATTCAGCTCAGAAATTTACCTGCAGAAGGTCTTGCTTGGCCACCTTTTAACTTTCTTCTGTACAGGGGAGAGTTCTTTACTTGCAGAGAGTAAAAGAAGCCATAGAAAACACGACTTGCGTCAGGTGTTTAAAACTTCGCTGAAATCATGCTCACTGTCTGGAATTCACAGTTTAACTGTAAGACCATATACATATATATATATATGAAACTCCCTTTAAAGAGATAAAGGGGAATAAGACTGAATTTTAAGATAGAAGTACAGCTTTAGGCAGAAATATTAAAGTTAAGGTGATAAGTTCCAAAAAGTTAATAAATACATAGATGAATGTACTAGCCAGTTAGAATGACTGGATTGTGACTTTAAAAATTATTATTCTAAAATGAGCTTCTAAAGAAAGCTCTTTGTTTTCTGTACACACTTCCCTTTCACATGGTAGCTTTTTATTGAATAGTTGAATTAGATATCATTAGTCCTCAAAAGGACAAACAGGAACACAAGATGATTTTAGGATGTATGTATTACAGTATATACTGTGATAAAGTCCCAACAGGTGAGCCAGAATGCCTGTCTTTTTAAATGGGAAAACTAATTGATGTAGTGCCATTTAAAGCATTGAGCCACCCAGTTAATAAAAGCTCCATAAATACCTGTGCTGAGTCATTTCATAGCTCTAGGAGAGGTCCAAGAAAGGATGGGGGAGGGGTTGGCAGGCAGCGCTAGAGCAAAGCTCTTTGCTGCCTTCCTTTCTCTGCCCCATTTGTTCAGAGTGTTTGGCATGTGCTGCCTCTTTTGCCTAGATTTCTTTCTGCTTGGTTATTACTGACTCCTGGTTGGGCCTTTTGTCCTCCAACTCATATTATTCTAAGGTTGTTAAGGATTTTCTACTTTTATAAACTGAATTTATAAACTGAGGATGCTGGATTACATGATTATATGGCTTCTGGTTCTAAAATGCCTCTTCCTAGAACATCATGCTTGTTACCTTTGGAGGCCTTGTTTTTCTTCAGCTTACTTGGCTTTTTTTTTTTTTTTTTTTTTTTAAAGGCACTGTTGATTATGTCCTTCCTTGGCTTAGTGACATTATGTGTTTTTGGATCGTCTTTCATCATTTTTGTCTTTTTGGGGGTCCACTTTCCACACATTTCACGATGAGCCTCAACCTGTGGCTTCTCCTCTTGCTTCACTCCAAATATTTTCATGACGTTAGCTGTCACCCGTGTTTCGATGACAAACCCACATTTCTAATCTTGGCTTTTTCAAGCATCTCTTCTATGTGTTTACCTCCTGTTGAGCATCTTCACTTCATTGTTCCACAATCCGTTTAAATTCATTTTGCCTGTAGGTGATTGATTTCATTAAAAGAACACACAACATACCTGTTAATAGTTATCTGTGGGAAGGAGAGTGAGGCTAGGGGTTAGACTAATTGTTAGAGGTGGAAGAAGGGGGGCCTTTTATAATTGTTTATATTTATTGATTTGAGTCTTTTAATAAAATAGTGTCAGTATATTGTGAAAAAAATGTTCTCTTCAACTGATTCCTCTTTAAACTTTGATCACTAGTGAGGATCCTTACTAAAAATCAGGTCTTAAAGGCAAAGGGTTAACTACTGTTAGAGAATAAAATGAAGTGTGCCTGAGCAAGGGTGCCACTGGGTCTCATTCTGAGAACTTCTAGCTAAACATAAGAAATACCGAATTTGCCTGTATCTGGCATGTCACACATCCTGAGGAATTAAAAAAATACGCAAATGCACTGATTCTTATTTAATGAGAGTTGGTGGTGGGGCCCTGCTGATTTTTTTGAGTTTCTCAGATGAGTCTTGTGCAGTCAAAGCTAAAACTGAAAGCATTAGGGACTTAAAATTCATCAGTAAATATTTTGTCTTTAGTGGAAGCAGTTGTTCTCTTATGTTGCCATATTATTCAACTGTAAGTTTATATTTTAACAATGGGTAAGCAGTGTGACCTCTAGTTTAAAGCCATTTAGTAATGAAGAGGCATCGTTACAACTTTAATGAGTTCTCGGATAATATGCCTTATTCTTTTTAAAGATGGTCCTTCACTGTCTCATAAACAAAGCTAACAAAAAACCCCTTTTGATATATAACCAAATAACTAATTGAATTCTCTTAAATTGAAATACGTATTCCAGTAATGTAAATAGTAAATGGGGGTCAAGAAAAAACGATTCACGCGTGGTCTATTAATTTTACAGATGTGGGAAGAATATCCTGATGTTTATGGGGTTAGGCGGTCAAACCGAAGCAGACAAGAACCATCACGATTTAATATTAAGGAGGAGGTAAGAAAAAAAAATGTTTCAAGGTGATACATTCAGACTCCTTAATTATCTTATCCTTTTTGACTCTGATATGTATTACCATTAACGAGACTGAACTTCAGGCATGGGAGTTAAGTGACTCGAAAGTGAGCTTTCTCAATCTAATATAGAAGAAAAGCCACATGTGGCTTTTAAAAAAATAAAATTACCAGAAAGATCATGTTTTGTGATGCTCTAGTAGAGAGTTAGATCATGTAGAGAGTTAGATCATGTCATGTGAATGCTCTAGTAGAGAGTTAGAGTATTATATAGAAGTGGCCTCAAATTCTCTCTCTTTTTTTTAATGTTTCTCATAGTGCAGTTGATTATAGCAAGAAGTTTACTTTTTAAAATACCTAGTTTCTAAATCTTCTAGATTTTGTTACCTGGGTAACTAAGCACATGTAACAATGGAAGTAGTTTCAGATTTACTGCTGAGAAAGGAAGGAGAGTTTGCTTAACTTAAGTATTTTATTTTATCTAAATGGTTTAAATTTGGTTTCCTAGTTCATTTTTAATGTGCAGTATAAAATGTTTAACACATATTTACTCTCTGATCAAATTGTCAGAGATTGAATAGATTGATGGTTTTTAAAATTAGTGTTATGTACTGGGTTCTGTTGTTTCTATAGAATCAGACCTTTTCTCAGTTTGTGTGATGTTTTTACGGAAATCCTCTTAAGTTTTACCTCTATGTTAGGTTTATAGACTGCATTCTGAAGACACGTTCTTTGGTCTCTCAGTGAAATGTCCCCTCTCTGTATTCTTAGGAGAACTTTGCTATTCTTAAATATATAATATCTTTCTGACGAAAGTTAAATATTAGTAGCCAAAGGTTAGTGAGTTTGGGGTAGTAAATACACTTAAAAAATTTAATTGACCGTAACACCTTCATTGCATTTATGGTGTTTTATTTTCAGTGACCTCTGAGCTGGTTTACCTTAGCTACCTTTCTTTTTTCCATGTTTGTTATAACCAGCCGCATCTTTTCTCTTTTGTGTATAAATTAACACATTCTCTGTAGGGCACAAGACTAACAGCAACGGGAGTACTTTGCCAATTTGCTTAACTTGGGAGAAAAAAGAGTTGTTCAAATGTCTGTGACTGTAAAGTTACTTGGCCTTGTACTTTTAGCAGAGGGCTGCTGGCTCATGACTGAACATGCTCTTTAATGAGTCTGAAATGAAACAGGTCCGTAGTCACCGCCTTTAATGGCACACTAAACGTGTGGCATTTTTGTGTGACAGTCTATATCTGCAGCATCCAGTTTGGTCTCCATTAGACATGTGTCTTTTAAAACGTGTATTAATTAAATTTAGGTAAAATGAAAAATCCATTCCTTGGTCACACCAGTCACATTTCAGGGGCTCAGTCACATGTGGCTGCTGGCTGCTCTGTGGGCCACTGCAGATACAGGACATGTCCATCATCACAGAAAATTTTATTGGACTGTGTTCTTTCAGAAGTCAAGCTGAAAAAAATATTTCCTGGCGTTTGTGTTCTTTCAGAAGTCAAGCTGAAAGAAATATTTCCTGGTGTTAGAAGTAACTCGGCAGTAACAGACAAATTAATTTTCAAAGCAAAAGAAAAGGGAGCACCACCAATCAGATGCTTAGGTTTCTTTCTGTCTAAAAACTCATATTGAATATATTGAGTAGATTGTTGAACCAGGGGGTAGTGTTATCCCTAAGAACTGTGAATTAAAGTCTGTAATCATTTTTTCCCCCTCACACACTGAAGGCAAGTAGCGGGTCTGAGAGTGGGAGCCCAAAAAGAAGAGGCCAGAGGCAGCTGAAAAAACAGTAAGTCTTTCATGGGGGAAATTACTTGATTTGGTAGTTTGGAGCATGTGAGCATTTCTGGGACTGCCTTCATTGTGTCTGTAGCGCACCCCAGGGCCCAGAGTCCACTTCTGTCTGTTGCTATCTTGGATTCCTGTTCATCTGAATCTGCTGCAGCAGCAGTGGCATTTGAAGCCCAGGATTCTTAGTTTTTCACATGTAGGTGTTAGGCTACTTTATGGGGCAAACCCCAGCTATTCCATCTGATTTGCCCAGTTAGCCCAATTATTTTTTTTCTTAAAAATGTGCACGAATATCAAACATATAGGCATTTGGTATTCTATTGTAGATAAACAAGGAACACATTTAGATTGGCTGTTTTTCCTATTCATTCGTTCTTTGTGTTGGCATGGCAAAGTTATATTGGTTGGACACCCATTTTAGTATGAAATTTCACATTGTTGTTTCCATGTAGTTTTACTATTGCAGTTCATAAGCCAGAAAATTTTAATTCATGGGCTTAATATGAAATCCCTTTATGATATAGATTATATATTTGTTATTTTAAAACTTAAAAAATTCTACTTATGGTAAAAAAAATTTGACTTTTTTTTGGGGGGGGGAGAAATAATTAAAAAAACCTTTTTTGGGGGGATGTGTGGATCCCTTTGACAAACTGAATTCTACAGCCTGTCTCCTCAGAAGAATACTCAAAACCCTGCACACAAATTCAGGGGGTTCTCAAAAACGATTGTCCTTGGCTCCCACTGAGAGCCCCAGTTATATATTCTCTGTTTTAAAGTATTAGTGATCGTTAATTTAAGTGTTTGGCCTAAAGCAAAGTAATGTGAGTTTTTAAAATCCATTTCCTCCTCTCCAAAATAGAGTAATACTTATTCTGCTGACCTAACAGGGTTATTAGAAGCTATGCTAAGAAAAGTCAAGTAGTATTTAATATTGCCCTGCCCACAGGGCATATGATTTTCATTTGTGTTTTAAATATTTCGTTAGAGTTGGAGAAATGATAACTGTAGGCAAGCCTGTACTTCTTGGCAGCTCAGAAGGCTCTTGTTCCCCAGTCCCAGGGCCTGCTTGGGAGACTCTGTTCTCAGCTTCCCAGGCTAATGGCCTTTTGGGGGCTTTTGGGAAGTCCATGCATGTGCTTTTTCCTCCACCGTCTGGCTACATTCTGCTGGTCTCTTGGCTGGAATCTAAATGGGCTGTACTTGAAAACGTGAACTCCTCATTTTTTTTCTTTCCTTTTTTTGGCCGTGCTGCATTAATTCCCCAACCAGGGATCGAACCCGTGTCCCCTGCAGTGGAAGCGTGGGGTCTTGCCTACTGGACCGCTGGGAAGTCCCTGAACTCCTCATTTTAATGGCTTTATCTGGGTGTGGAGAAGCCTTCCATTTTTGCAGTCCCTGTGTAACACATCGGACTTACTCTTTTGACTGGCTTCTATATTTATTTTCCCTCTCCTATCAATCCTGAGAGCTCTCCAAAGTTGGCAACTCTCAGTGGCCTTCATGGACCATTCTTTCCCTTGAGTAGAACCTTTTCATTCCTTGTGGGGGGTTTGTGTCTTCTGTGATGCTGCTTTTCTACCCCTGGCCGCTTCCATAGGAACTTAGCAGAAGCTGAGGTTCTCCTCATGCTTGTTTATTTGGGCCCTGGGCTGGCCTCACTTCTTTTCATCCTCTGGGCAGCTGGAGAGTACTAGGGCTTATGGGGACCTCTTCCCTTCTAACATTAATTAGAGGAGGTCCTACAACTGCTAAGGCTCAGGTTGCAAGGCATAGCACTACAGGGGCCTCTGTGATCTGAGCAAGGGTAACAGAACCCAGTGTGTGTGCACATGAATTTCAGAATTGAGAGACTCACTCAAAGGGAGTGGAAATTTGGAAATATTAGCACAGAAAAGTGTTTTTCTGAAACCCTGCCCTGCAGATTGTATTACAGATTTTAAAGTTTTTAAAAGGAGCCATTTTTAAACTTTTTTTTGGAATTAATTTCAAACTGTAGCAAAATTGTAAGAATAAGAGTAGTACAAAGAATGCCTGTGTACTTTACTGAGATTTACCATTGGTTACCATTTTTGCACCATTTGCTTTATCGTTGTGGGTGCTCTCCTTATATATTGCACACGTTTCAGACTAAGATTCATACATCAAGGTCTTTCACCCCCGAGTTCTAAGTGTGTATTTCCTAAGAATAAGGATGTTTTCTTTCATAAGCACAATACAGTTTTAACGTAAATAGATTTAACATTGCTACAACCCCTTTGTCTAATTTATATTCCCATTTTGTCAGTCAACCCAATAATGTCTTTCGTAATATTTTTCCACCCCCAGGACAGGATCCAATCTAGGGTTAAATATATGTTAGTTGTCAGGTTTCATTAATCCAGAGCACTTTCACAGACTTTCTTTGTTTTTATGACATTGACACTTCTGAAGGTACAGTCTTGGAAGGGAGTAACTCTCCTTGAGTCATGTGAATTAGCATTTTAAAAGCTTAGAGGAGGAAAACATTTTTGAATTAGTTGGCAGTGTTGAAAATTGAGGGATGGTATGTAAGAATCTAGATTTCTAGTTTTTGAGAAAAGCTGTCGGTGCTGCCCCATATAACACTGGTCTTTGTAACCTTTGGAGAGGCCGTGAGTTCTCCATTTGACCCCATTTACGGTCCTTACCTGGCCCCAGTGGGTATTTGAGATTGTAACCCCTGACTTAAAGTCATGCAAACAAAATTTTGAGTTTTGCTTCATCCACTCATGCTGTTTTGATCATTGAACCCTTTTTTATGTAGTCGCTATTCATGTTATCCTAATTTGTGAAATGTTGTATGGGATTTCTCCTGACTCGTTACGGTCCCAGTAATGCTTAACCCCACTGTACAGTGGTTCCAAAACCCTCTCTCCCAACTGGAATTTAAAAAAGTGTTTCAGCTGTAATCATTTGAAGTTATTCTCCTGGGATTACAGTTATTTCTCCCTTTCCATTGCTTTGAATTGAAAGTCTGTCACAGTCCTGTGACACTGGAAGAGAATCCTCGTTAGCCCCAGATTTCCCCTTTTCACTGGGAATTGGTACTGAAAGTCATTCTCTACGGGAAAATCTACTGAAAATCAGTGAAGTTAAAGCAACTCTTTCCCTCTTTTCCTTACCTGCCTTCTAAAGTGGAGGAGAAAGGAGTTCCCTTCTTTGAGCTCTTAGAGACAGTTAATAGGAAGCCTCAATGGCTCTTGACCAGAGTTTAGGCCCATTTTATTTAAAAATGGCTTTTGTTCCTTCCCTCCTTTACAGTTCAGATTTGATTTGTGTCCTATCAACCACCTTTTCTTAGTAAAGGAAGAAAACTATACCCAGTTAACTTGCATTCTGACTTTTTCCTATCTATTTATATTGCCTTGAGGCCTCAGTGGCCAAATCTTGGTAGTTTTCTCCCCAGTTCCCAAAATTTTGGCAAAAATTCCATTGATTCCCTTTTAGGGAATCCCATTGATGGCCTCTTAGAGCTGAATCTGGCAATTCAAGTCTCCTTTAATGTATGAAAAATATTTTAATCACGATCTTATATTTTAGACTTCTCTTCATTGTAGCCCAGCATATAATATACAGCTTAGTCAGGGAGTCTCCCTCATAAAATTTGCATTATATGAGAAGCTAGCAAACTAGAAGTGGACATCAGTTTCACCTGTTGGAGAGCCAGGGTTGGGCAGTAATCTTTTTGTAATTGATTGCCTTTTTCACCCCTTATACAAAATGACTTAGTATTGCTGGTTGTAACTTACTTTTTTTCCCCCTCTATTCTGGAAAATTAAAATGAAGTTTGAAGTAATCCAGCCAATTTCAAATACACATACATAAAACTCATTTAGATCTTTTAGGCCTCTGATTGTTCAGATCCTCCCAGAATGTGTAACCCTGGCTTTAATGTTTGCAGATTCTGTGGTCTTCAGTAGGTTATGGTTGAGAGTAGCAGGGTTGGGGATTTGACATGTACCAAACAGCTTGTTCTCCCTGGTCTTGAGCTTCCCCCTACCTGGGAAGAGGCCTTTGAACCAGACAATTTGCTAATTTTTTGTACATTCTTTTTTTTTTTTTTTTTTGTGTGTGTGTGTTACGCGAGCCTCTCACTGTTGTGGCCTCTCCCATTGCGGAGCACAGGCTCCGGGCGCGCAGGCTCAGTGGCCATGGCTCACGGGCCCAGCCGCTCTGTGGCATGTGGGATCTTCGCGGACCGGGGCATGAACCCGTGTCCCCTGAATCGGCAGGCGGACTCGCAACCACTGCGCCACCAGGGAAGCCCTTTGTACGTTCTTATATTGGGAGATTCTAAGTCCTCCTGGTTGTCTGTAAGTCTACAAATCTGCAGTTTAACTGGAAAACTAGACTCAACATCCATTTTCTCAGTGTTTACTGCCAGTTTAGTCTCCTAAAGTTATGGAAGTGGACCTTATTAGCTACCCTGATATAGATTCTCAATTTCTGGCAGAGTTATGTAAATTACAAATAATACTTGACTGTGGATCTTTCTCATCTGATCTGCTCTCCCTTAGGTCTTACGTGCATGTTCTTTCAAGCTTGTTTCCTGTGAAACCACTTCTCTCCAGTTTGACTGTGTGAGTTCCTTCTAAAGGGTAAACTGTTCTGGACTTGGCCCAAGGGAGACTGTAGCCGTAGGTGCCAATCTCCCAATTGCTGGAGACATCTTCCTTTTTTCCTTCCTGGTCGTCACCATCTATTCCTTGGATTCCTTAGCAGACATTTATTGTACGAGGCTCTAGGCAAGGAGAATAAAGCAGGTTCCCAGAGTATAGTTTGCTTTAAAGAGAGAGTGAAGGATATTAGGTGACAATAGTAGGCCTTAATATCTTACCAGTCTGCTTCCGAAAGCACCCTACCTGTCTGACAGTCTGATAGGACTCATTCTTTAATTATTTCTTTATTTAACAAAGATGTATCTCCATTTGCCTGCCTTTGTGCTAAGCTCTGGTACAAAGATACCCTGCCCACATGTAGTGACCTACTGTTAGGTAAATGGATATGAAATGGTAGTGCCAGTAGAACTTGAGTAATGTACGTAGAAGTGCTCCACTGCCTTTTCATGGAAGGCTTGAAAAAACATTTTTTCCTGTGATGTTTCCACTAATTCAAGTGCAGGGTGGCTCCTGGACCTTTTAGGAAGGTTCTTCCACTATTACTTGGACTTACTCTCCCATGAAGAATATTGATTTGACTTTGCAACTTGGCAAGAGTTGTCTTTAGCATAACCTCATTTTCTATACACAGACCCAGAGACACAATGGTAATTGTTTTGTTTAGAGAGAACCCCAGGTTCTTGCCTATTAAGTTTTTTTTTTTTCCTCTAGATATTTCATGCCCAGTAGCTATTATATATGCTCCTTCCTTCTTCCCTGCAGGTGAGAAATGAGCTGAGTTTATGTGATGTCTTGTTTGGTATTCAAGTAAACTTCAAAAACTGTTTGGGGATAGTAGGGCACCTATAGGGTATGGCTCTCCCAAGTCTTCTACGATCTTGAGGAGCAAAAGAATACCTACTGCATTTAATAATTATTAAAAACTACTTCATTAGTTGAACAGGTTATTTAGTAGGTAGTAGATTTATCATTGAAAAATAATTTTGGGGATTGTTTTCTCAGTGTATTCTAAAGATGTTAAAATAACTAGTATAGTAGTTCTCAAGTCTCTCAGCATCATCTGAATTTGTTAACATTCAAATTTTTAGGCCTCACATTACACCTACTGAATCAAAAACTGGCTGTGGCCCAAAAATCTCTTTTAATAAGCCCTTGAGATGGTTCTGATCCATGCTAAAATTTGAGAACCTCTGATCTAGTATATATTATGGCTTCAATCTGGTCAATGATAGTAGTAAATAAAAATAGAATATTAGAGATTTAGCAGGATTTTTTTTTTTCAGAACAAACGGTTTAAAAAATACAGCCTTAGCTTCCATTTTCATTTATTTTTGATACCAGATATAAAATAGGAATAGATATTACACAGCCTAGGAAGGAACACAACCAAAATTTAAATGGAGCTAGAACAAATCTTTTAGCATAATATCTAAAATATACATGTTCTGCCTTTTTGGCTAATCAGATTGTCAGATTTGTCAGATTCTTCAAGCTAAACAAATCTTGAAGAATTCTTTTAGAAAAAAAAATTTTGCTTTGCTTTTGATCACAGAGAAAAATGGAAACGGGAGCCCTCAGAAGATGAACAGGAACAAGGCACCAGTGCAGAGAGCGAACCAGAGCAAAAAAAAGTGAAAGCCAGAAGACCTGTCCCCAGAAGGTGCAGTGTTTGCTTGAACATCTCTGCTTCTGGTCGAGCTTAGTTTGTGTTAGATTGAGAAGGGCGATGTAGTGCTAGCCCGAAGGCCTTAATTGATGGGGTACAGTGTGTTGTGATTCCGGATTTTGAATGTCTGGTTAACTTCTTGCCAGCCTGCATCATTAGCAAGTAATTCGATTACTGAGCTACTTATATTGATTTTGTGTGTTTGCATGGTATGTAGCTCAGAGTGGATCTTACTGTTCATACTCCAGGCAGACTAGTTATGAGGAGCGAATGTATCTTCCACTCTTAAAAAAAGCTCCCTGTGTATTTGACTAGTGTACAAGTTCTTTTTGGGAGAACTAATTGTTAAGTTTAATTGGCTGGTTCAAAGCATACTTTACTGTTTATTATCCTGTTCTCATAATCTTTATAACGTTAAGCAGAGAATCTGTGCAGGGAAGGAAGTAGGTGGAGAAGAGAGGAAACTGGTAATTTTTGATCAGACATATGGCAATGAAAGGTACTGGTGATGGGGAACGGAAGGCAGGAGGCAGAGAGGCCCCAGGAAAATTTACCTCCTTGCAGTATTGCTTAGGATGCTTTTGGCAAATATTGACTTTGGGCCAGATCCCACTCACCACCTATTTTTGTATGGCCTGCGAACTCAATATAGCTTTTATAGGTGAACATTTGTAGTTTGGTGATGGGGAACACTAAATTTGAACTCTAGCGAAGTGAAATGTTATCCCTTCAAAAAGAATTCTGTTCTTCTCGTTAGTAAATGTTGTATTACACAAAAAAGTACTCAATGATTATTATTTTATTTTGACTTTCGTCAATAAAATATTTGTTAAAATTTATTTTCTCTTGTTATATAAGTACCTATTTAGTGGCCTCAACTTTGCCTCTTGTCTGAGAAAATAAAAGATACTTATCCTCTAGCCATTTAAAATGCAAACGTGTCTATCCCTGGCTTAGGACATTGTACTTGACCCCTCACCTCCCACCCCAGCAGGGAAATTCATCAGTGAGTTTTGTCTCCTTTCTTCTCAGTTTCAGTTCTCAGGGCTGGAATCCACTCCAGTTCTGTCTTCTAGATTTTACCCATCATTTATTGAGTCTCTGATCATCTGTCTGTGTAGTGTTGGTTATGGCAGGTATGAGAGAAACAGGTGATAATGATTGTGAGTTTCCATCTCCCTCTTTCTCCTTTCACCTTTTCACTGATGGAGAACTTGGGGATTTCCTTTTGAGAGCTCCTAGTCTGTGGCTCTCAGTCCTGGCTGCAGGGAAGTCAATAGAGGGGCCACCTCCTCAGTTCGTTCCATTGGTCTGTGGCAGGGCACAGTCTCTCAGGTAGCCTTCCTGGTATATTTAATGTACATAGGAGAAAAATATATGTGTAGTTATTTCTTGTCCTTTACTTCCTTTATACAGATTATAGCATTCCATGCATCATCTTCTGCATTTTTCTTTCATTATCTTGGAAATCTTTCCTTATCAATGCACAGAAAACTCCCTTTTTTATGGTTGCGTAGTATTCTGTTTATTGAACTAGTTCCCAGTTGATGAATGTTTAGTTTTTCTAATCTTTTGTTATTGCAAATACCACAGTGAATACCTTACTGTGTCTGTATCAGTCTATATCTGTAAAGTCAATTCCCAGAAATAAAATTGTTATATTTGTAATTTTTTTTTAAATAAATTAATTTATTTTATTTATTTATTTTTGGCTGCGTTGGGTCTTCGTTGCTGTACACAGGCTTTCTCTAGCTGCGGCCAGCGGGGGCCACTCTTCCTTGCCATGTGCATGCCTCATTGTGGTGGCTTCTCCTGTTGCGGAGCACGGGCTTGGCGCAGGGCTTCAGTAGTTGTGGCTTGCGGGCTCTAGAGCGCGGGCTCAGTAGTTGTGCACGGGCTTAGTTGCTCCACGGCATGTGGGATCTTCCTGGACCAGGGCTCGAGCCTGTGTCCTCTGCATTGGCAGGCAGTTTCCCAACCACTGCGCCACCAGGGAAGCCCTGTCATTTTGATAGGTATTTCCAAATTGCCCACCAGAGAGCTGTCATCAGCAGCGTGCTGCATGTGTATTTTTATGTCAGGTGATCTTGAGGAATAGTTGAGAACCGTTGCCTCAGAACCCACAGTACAGTTTTCCCTTCGTCCCTGCGGGGAATTGGTTCCAGGACCCTTGTAGATACCGGAATCTGCAGATGCTCAAGTCGCTTCCTTATATAAAGTACTATAGTATTTTCGTATAATCTATGCATCTCCTTCTGTATACTTTTTAATCATCTGTTGATTACTTATAATACCTGATACAATGTAAATGCTACGTAAATAGCTGCTAATGCTCAGCAAATTCAAATTTTACATTTTGGAACTTTGTGGAATTTTTTTTGCAAATACATTTTTGATCCATGGTTGGTTGAATATGCAGATGTGGACCTGCAGATACAGAGGGCTGACTGTATTCCTATAAATGACTGAAGGGTGTTAGCAGTAGAATCACTTTCATGTTTCTAGTGAAGCAGATCTCTAGTGAATTAGAATCTCAGGGAATGGGACCTGGGAATATTCATGTCTAACATTCCCCGGGTTAATTCCTATGTATGAACCCTGCTCTGGGAAATAACAATTATATAGATTTGAAGTAGACAACAGATGATAAAGTAAGGACTTCGCCATTTTTTCTTTTCTCATTTTAGAGCAATGCCCAAACCTCGTGTTAAAAAGCAACCTAAGACGCAGCGTGGAAAGAGGAAAAAGCAAGATTCTTCTGATGATGAGGATGAAGATGATGAAGCTCCCAAAAGGCAGACTCGCCGCAGAGCGGCTAAAAATGTTAGGTAGGTGATGCCCCAGAAGGTTTTCATTAGTGTGAAGGGAAGGTGATATAGTGTAGTTGGCTAGAGCTTGGTTCTGATAAGTCCAGGATTAGGCATTTGATAGGTAAAAATAATGACCTGTGTCTTGAGGTTGTATTCGGAAATCTGGTCAGGGTTCTTGCAAAAAGAATGGTTCTGGCCAATAGGAATATGGAAAGAATAGTGATAACTCATTTGAAGCCTTCATTCCTATGAAGAGAACTGCTTTATTTCAAGTTCACGTTTCGTTGAGGTGGTAGTGATGTTATCTTCATTTCATAACATCCTTTTTTAGGAAGGACATTAGGATTGTATTTTCACTTTTGAATTGCTGTTTGAATCAGAAAAATTCTTTTGTTTCAGCTTATGTATTATTTGGATATAATAATCTTATCAAGCTTACGATACGATATGAAGCATTAATAGAAAATGAAATAAAGGAATAGATATATGCAAACATAAATATTTTACTTTATATGAATCAAAGGGTATTTAATTTCCTTTTAGAGGATATGCAGGTTTCTTTTGGTCTACTTAAAGATGGTGAAGCTGATTCCTGGAGTTATTAATAACCTGTTCAATGTATCCAGTTAATACTTTGAAAGCTAGGACTAGGTTTTGAGTATGTTAATATGTAGCTCAGCACTTTTTCCTCCTACAGCTGTACTGCATCCAGAATTGTGTTTTTCTCTTCTGTAACCCCCAAACCATTTGTTGTTAATATATGGTGGAAGGTTACATTTTAATAATTTATTACCAGGAAGTATGCTCAGTAACATGAGAATACTTAAATTTCATATTCTTGTTATTGGGGGACAAAATGCAGGGTCGTTACATTCAATCTTAGATGTATTGCTCCGCTTTTATCTAATGGAATACTAGTAATTTTTTTCATTTATCGTGCATTTTCTTTCTTTGTAGTTGTTTCCTTGTTTATACATAGTAATGACCTCATTAAAAAATGAAAACAGGGCTTCCCTGGTGGCACAGTGGTTGAGAGTCCGCCTGCCGATGCAGGGGACACAGGTTCGTGCCCCGGTCCGGGAAGATCCCACATGCCGCAGAGCGGCTGGGGCCGTGAACCATGGCCACTGAGCCTGCGCGTCCGGAGCCTGTGCTCTGCAACGGGAGAGGCCACAACAGTGAGAGGCCCACGTACAGCAAAAAAAAAAAAAACATAGGAGTGTCTTTGTAGTAGTTTTCTATGTCTTGCTTACAGAAATCACTGTAGTCAGTTTCTATTTTGAAATATGAGTTAGCCTTCCTGCAGCTATCTGTGAACACACATTAATACTTTAAGCAGGAAAAAAAAAATGAACTTTGAGCCCATTTTATCGTGGCTGATCTGCACAACAGCATGTTGCAGCCAAAAGGGTATGGTTCCTCATCCTAATGATACTATGTTTGGTGGTGTTTGAATCTGAAAAGATAGTTTCTCATTTATTCGGCATTATTCCTCGTGCAGTTATAAAGAAGACGATGACTTTGAGACTGACTCAGATGACCTCATTGAAATGACTGGAGAAGGAGCTGATGAACAGCAGGATAATAGTGAAACTATTGAAAAGGTCTTAGATTCAAGGCTGGGAAAGAAAGGAGGTATGTGAAGACAACACTTCATTTTTGCCATAGGTGGCAACAGATGTTATGGCAGGGAGTCCAGATGTTTAAACAGGAATAGAATTAAGGATCATCATTGCCTCAGGCACAAGGAACAGCTTACTTTTTGCCAGATTTCTTAATGCCACCTGTGGCCAGGGACCCTTCCCCTTGGCCTTTGCTTTTAGCTCCTTGAGTTACTTCTTCTGCTCTTTCTGTTTCTGCTTGAATGCTTCACCTTCCTCGTCCATCTCCTTAGCCTGATCCTCGGGTTGCTTCAGGGGCTGCTTGACACCTTTGCGGCCAGACATGACACCTGCTGCCCCTTCCCTGCCATTGGAAGCTAACAAATTACTTTTTATATCTGCTCAGTAAGGCCCAAATTTTATGTATTGAGCTCTGAAGTGATGAATTTCAGTCCATGCCCTTATTTGTTGTGAAATGTGGAAGTTTTTCTGACCCACAGAAAAACTGACCTGAGACTATAGGGCTGTGTCCCATATGTCTTTGAGATTTTAAAATTGAGCTGGTTAAAGATGTTTTAATATCCTAAAAACCAGTGATGCAGCAGAGATTCTTGATTATTAACATTAAGTAAATCTACCTTTAGTTACTTGTTTCTGAATCTCCTTGTGGTAAGTGTCAAACGCGTTAAATACATATTTGGACAGTAGTGAAGAATTTTTTATATCCAAATTGAGATATCTCACAACTCAGTTTTTTAAAATAACCTTTCCATATAGGAAATATCAAAATAATACATAATTCATTTTTCTTTGTCTTTTTTTTTCATCCAGGCTTACTTGAGGTTAAGAGAGTCAACAGGGAGTTTTGGGTGGTTGAGTAATTGGGGAGATTTTAAATTCTCTTACCTTGTTCTTAATATTCCTGGAGAGAGAGACAGATTTGTTTTCTGAGTTAGTAGGGACCAAAACAAAAGGATATTGCTGTTCCATTTTTATTGTGTTTGGATACAGAGATTTCTTGGATTTCACCAGCAAATTTTGTAATGTTTTAAGTAGTGAAAATTGGGTTTGCATCATGAAAATATTTGAAATTGTTGAACATGTTCATTCTGTATTGTTTGTGAATTTCTGCTTATTTCGAGTCAAAGGATTTCGGTGCTTCATCCATAAAGAGACTTTTTAGACATTTGTGTATTTGGGAAGCTTTTCAATGTCTGGTTTAATATGCTTTTTAAAATTTAACTGAATCCTTTTTCAGCCACTGGAGCTTCTACTACTGTATATGCAGTTGAAGCTAACGGAGACCCTAGTGGCGACTTTGACCCTGAAAAGGATGAAGGCGAAGTCCAGTACCTCATCAAGTGGAAGGGCTGGTCGTATATCCATAGCACGTGGGAGAGTGAAGAGTCCTTACAGCAGCAGAAAGTGAAGGGCCTAAAAAAACTAGAGAACTTCAAGAAGAAAGAGGATGAAATCAAGCAATGGTACATTATCCATCCTGGATGAAAGAAATACATTTGCAGCCTGGAGGAAGGGAAGGTTTTTAACTAGTCCATGGAGAACACAGCTATCTAGAATATCAAATTTTGCCTTTAGCATCTGAATGGACGTGGAGGCATCCACGATTACGTTTTATAAAACTGTGAGCTGAAGATAGTATATATTTTTGTGTATAGCCACCAAGTCTGTAGAGTTTAATAATAACTAGCTTATGGAGCATTTTTCGGACATGATCTCATTAATCCTCACAGTAATCCTATGAGATTTGTACTGTTGAACAAAATGTTTTTTTGTGGGAAGAGTGAGGTACAGAGCAACTCTGTGAGAGGGCCCAGGATTGGAATTCTGGTAGCCTGAGTCCAAGGCTAACGTACTTAAGCACCTTGTTACTTTCTGTGGTTGTCCTGGGGTAGCTTGGATGTCAGGAGTTAATAATCTGGAACTCTCTGGGTTATGATATACTTAAAACTAATCTTGGTTTTACACAGTTTACAGAAAGGATGTGACAGAGATGTTCTGAAACTGTGATAGCCTGTTGTTTGTAGTTACAGCTTTGAGCATGTTAGGTTGCATCTGAGACATACGTGGGGTCACAGCATACACACAACTAAACTGACAAAAAGAAGCATAAGTTCCCCCCGAAGACATATGTGTCAGTGTCATGTGATGAGGTTATTTTGTGTTAGGAATAGGGACAAATGGGTTCCAATTCCTGTTTTATTACTATGCAAAATATGCTGCTTCAGTAAATCAGAAATTTTTTTCTTTGAGTTGAAAACAAAAATATGTATCCCTAAGATATGGGTAGTTTGTAAAGCGATTAGAATTTTAAAAATGCTTGAAAGCTATAGCAGTATTCAATTTCAGGTTGCTGGTGTTGTCGTTTTATAAGTATGAATAACTGGTTTTCTAAAAAAAGCCACATTTAATCACGCCTAAAGCCCATACATATTTGAAAAAAGGCAGATTTTCTTGTAAATCTGGAAGAGTTTTATTGTCCTTGTCTATTAAGGTATATGAATTTATCACATGAATTCATCACCCAAAATAGTTATTTTTAGGTTTCTTTATTAATGGGCCGCATCAGAGAGAACAACTGGTGTGTCCTAGAAGTCTAAGGTTTTTAGTGTTTTCTATAAGTCTTACATGTTTTTCTTAAAATCTCTGGCCTAATTATTAGTAAAAGATTATTAAGGGACATAATGAAAGTAAAGACTAAGTTTCCTTTCCTACCTTGACTTTGCATTGACAGATGTATATGGATCCCCCAAATCTAATAAGTATTTATTTTTTCTGTCTGTCTTCTGTCCAGGTTAGGGAAAGTTTCTCCTGAAGATGTGGAATATTTCAACTGCCAACAAGAGCTGGCCTCAGAGCTGAACAAACAGTATCAGATAGTAGAAAGAGTAATAGGTAAGTACATGGAAACTCATCTAAGCAGTGTTTGAGCTCCAGGAATAATAGAACTTTTTCTTTTGGGAGTAATGTATATATATATTGAAAAAATGCGGGACTTCGCTGGTGGCACAGTGGTTAAGACTCTGCGCTCCCAGTGCAGGGGGCCCAGGTTCGATCCCTGATCAGGGAACTAGATCCCACATGCGTGCCACAACTAAGGAGCCTGCCTGCCGCAACTAAGATCCAGTGCAACCAAATAAATATTTTAAAAAAATGCATTTTTGTAGGTATACTTTTGGAGAATAGACAGATGCCTAGATTTATTTTGAAGGAAAAGCTAACAGGCTTTGCCAGTAGATTTGGAGATGGGGGGAAAGAAAGAGGTGGCAAGGATGGTGCCAAGATTCTTGACCTGAGCAAATAGACTAGAGGTACCATTTACTGAAATAGAAAGAATGGAAATCAAGAACTTATTTTGATATTTGTCAGTTTGATATACTTCTCAGTCATCTAAGTGGATAGTATTGTGAAGGCTGTAGCATATATGAGTCTGGAGTTTAGAACTCAGTCCGGGCTGGAGATTTAAATTTGAGGATATAATCCGTATGTAGATGGTATTTAAAGCCTAAGGTTTAATGAGATAATCAAGAATGTGTACGTGGTGCGAGTAGAAGTCAGAGGGCATTCTAGCTTTCGGAAGTCAGGAAGAGAAACCAGCAGAGGAGAGTGAGAAAGGACAGCCAGTGAGACGGGGGGAGAGCCAGGAGAGGGAGGTGTGCTGGGAGCCAGGTGATTCACGCGGCTCGGGCAGGAGGAGGCGCTGCCAGTCAAAGAGGACTGGGACTTGATCCTTCAGCTTGGCAGCAGGCCTGGCCCTGGGGAGATGGACCCATGAGGTGGTGGGGCTACAGGCCTGATGGGGTGGCTTCAGGGGAGAGTGAGGGGACAGTATGAAGAAAGCTCCCCCGGGGAGCCTTGTTGTAAAGGGGGAACAGAGAGATGGGGTAAGTGCTAGATAGGCTGCTTTTTCTTTTCTTTTTTTAAGATGTGAGATAGTAGAGTATATTTGTACTCTTATTCATAGGACCTAAAATGTCACCGTTTTCTTGGTTATGGTGATAACTTACCCAGCTTTCCATTTATTTAGCTGTGAAGACGAGCAAATCTACACTGGGTCAAACAGACTTTCCAGGTAAGCAAGACAACTTGTTTATAAATACTGTTTAGCATTTAAGAGCAGTTCATGTTTTGCAGAATATTTACAGCTTTGCCACATGGTGTTTCCTTGGTTATACATAAAACAGAATGTCACTCCTTTCCTTTAATTGACAGTTGCTGATCTGTAAAATTTTTATATGTGAAATAGCTCACAGTCGGAAGCCGGCACCTTCCAACGAACCTGAATATCTATGCAAATGGATGGGACTGCCCTATTCAGAGTGCAGCTGGGAAGATGAAGCCTTGATTGGAAAGAAATTCCAGAGCTGCATCGACAGCTTCCATAGTCGGAACAACTCAAAAACCATCCCAACAAGAGAATGCAAGGTGTGGTGACTGCTGGCTTTTGAATTTTCAGGGGAAAGGTGTATTGCTACAAAGGGTTGGCCACATAGATAGATGTTGGGAAGAGAGAATACCACAAAAGTAAGTGATAATTCCTATTTGGAAGTGAAAGAAAATGACTTAACCTTGACATCAAAGGAAAATAATTAAAACAAAAGGAGAGGATGAGTTGTATAATGGCTTTGCTGACTTTTTTAATCTTCTTATTTACACAATTAGATATATCTAATACGGAGATATTGTAGAGAATACTGGAAAGAATTAAAGCACTTTAAAGAGAAGTGATGGGAAAGGGGAGTGTCTGAATTCTAGGTTATAAACTAAATATATAGGCTCTTTTATTTGCTAGATTGGTTGTACAGTTCCTTTTCTTTCTTTGGAATTCATTCCCTGTGTAAATTGGTATGCTTGGGTCCTCAGTAGTAAATGTTTATGTAAGACATGGCCTGTCTCTCCAAGAGGTTGACATTCAAATTCATGGCACCAAACCTCTATCTGTGAAAAGCAGTGTGTAACTGAAGGTCAATGAGTGTGATAAAGACTATTCCAGAAGTAGGAGTCACTGAGCCACAGGGATCATTGAAGTGGTTTTAAAATGAGGAAATTGTGGTGCTTGAAGTGCCCTGTCCTTGAAGACTTGATTGGAGCTGGTTAGACAGACAGAAGGGGGCCCAGGTTATTGGCCTCCCGTGAAAGATATTAAGAGAAAGATGTTCTTATTGTCAGTAGGAGGACCACCAGACCTCAGGGTAGGAAGAGAGGGAGGTGATATTGGCGAGTCAAAGTGTGTATGTCTTGAATACCTTGGAGAGTATTTAGATTTTATTCTGTGGGTCTTCATAAGCCTACCCTCCTGAGCAGAGCAGCAGGCAGGAAACAGTATTTCGTTTGGAAAGTTTCATCTAACGGCCATGTGTTGGAGACCAGAGTAAGCAGTTGTTAAAGCCAGAAGGTCCCACCAGGAAGGTGTCGTAGAAGCCCACGGAGGGAGAATTAGTGTGAGGATGGGGGAAGTGGCAGCAGCTGGGGGGTCGGATGGGAGAAGCACTGTGGGGCAGATGTGGCAGAAGTGGACAGCCAGAGGCATCTGATTCCATTTACTGCCAGCTGCTCACAAAGGAGAGCTGCAACTAACAATAATTACCTTATCAAATACGTTATTAGGACGACACTTCTCATAATGGGGCACTATTCCAGAGAGTGCTAATCTTCAGAGAAATGCTCCCTGAAAAAAACACTATTGTGGCCAAATAACTTTGGGAAATATTCCTGAATGAGTTTCTCCTGTAAGTTCACAGCATACACAAGAATGTTGAAAAGTCATGAGCCGTGAAATTTATATAAGTTTTTAATCCATTGTTTCCCAATGCTATTTAATGATGTTCGCAAACTTACTTCAGGAAAGGAGCAATGACTAAAAATTATTTCGGGATGCAATCTGGCTTTGGGAATGCAGACCACAATGCAAGAGCTCGTGGTGGGTTGGGTGTGGTTGGTGATTCAGATGTGAAATTTAAATTCTTATGCTTTGGTGTAGAGCACAGAAATCATGGCTAGCATTTTAACATAGGAACAGGAGGAAGGTTTTCTTCAAACCTGGGCTTTGTTAAATTTTGCATTTCAGGCCCTGAAGCAGAGACCACGATTTGTGGCTTTAAAGAAACAGCCGGCATATTTAGGAGGAGAGAATCTGGAGCTCCGAGATTATCAGCTAGAAGGTCTCAACTGGCTTGCTCATTCTTGGTGCAAGTAGGTAGAAAAATATGTTTGATGTTTTCTCTACTGTTTCTGGCTTTTTAAAACTGTTAGGTGTAAAGAATTTCTTCCTTTTCTTGTACATTATAGAAATAAAAAAATCATGTGATTGAAAGGAGCCACTTCTGGGAGTTTTTATGTATGTATAATTACCAGTTTAGTCTGAAGTAAAAAGTACTTTGTTATTTAGTTATTTGGGGGTTAATTTCTCATAGCCAGAGACCTATGTCTTACTATGTTATTTATGAGTATAAATAGCAAGGTAATTTGCCCATATCTTTAGTGGGGAAGGAGTTATTCTCCGAAGAAAGAAGAAAATGTCTTTTTTCCATTCAGTTGTCTTTCTGAGCCAGGGAAACCTTTAATTTTACATAGTGGTGCTGAAGAGTGATGTGACCCCCACCCCCCCATTGCTGCACAGGCCATCCCTTGTAGAGGAAGTTCTCTGACAGTTGGACTTGTGAAATTATCCGTTACTTTTTTGTAACAAGATCACCATAGTCTTGGAAAAAAGAAAAAGAGAGATGAGACGAGGTTTAAAGGTACTTTGAGGCTGTACTCATAAATTTTATTCACCAAATTCAATCGCAAATTCAAGTAGTCCCTAATTACTATGTATTAGGGACCTAGGTAGGCCTGGAGAATTTTTTTTTAAGATTTTATTTATTATTTATTTATTTTTGGCTGTGTTGGGGCTTAGTTGCAGCACGTGGGATCTCTGTTGAGGCATGTGGGATCTTTCGTTGCGGCGTGCGGGCTCTTCGTTGTGGTGCGCGGGCTTCTCTCTAGTTGTGGCATGCGGGTTTTCCCTTCTCTAGTTGTGGCATGTGGGCTCTGTGGTTGTGGTGCACGGGTTCCAGACCACGCGGGCTCTATAGTTTGCAGCACGTGGGCTCTAGTTGAGGTGCGTGAGCTCAGTAGTTGTGGTGCGCGGGTTGCCCCGAGGCATGTGGGATCTTAGTTCCCTGACCAGGGATGGAACCCACGTCCCCTGCATTGTAAGGCAGATTCTTTACCACTGGACCACCAGGGAAGTCCCAGGCCTTGAGAATTTAATAGTGAACCAAGACAAGACAGGATTCCCCTGTCTTCATGGAACATACGGTGTGAGAAGTACCTTTAATGTATGTCTCCAGATTCCTTCCCCCACATGTAAACTCTTAATTTCTTAGTGTTTTATGGCAAAGCAAGAATTCTTATTTCAGAATTAGACTACAGCCTGAAGACAACAACATGCCAGCTTCTTTTCTCAATGCCGAAAAGATGGTTTTTAAGTTACAGAGGTGCATTTACAATGACTTTCCCAATTGAACCATGTACTACTCTTTGTCTTGTAAAAATTTATGTAATATTTAACGTTCAATATGAGAATCAGAGATCTTGAGGAGATTCAATTTCTGTGACTGAGAATGGAGGTCTGATGTTCTAAATTCCTTGAAAGTTATTTTTGTTTCAGAGACTAGTGAGACCTGATCTTCCTAAAGGACGGTTATAAGCTAGGTGGAGCCTTAAGGAGTTGTTAACTAACCCTCTTGTTCTGTAGTTGAGGGCTCTTAGGAGCCCTTGTCCAAAGTCACACCATGTAGAGTCCTGAGCCAGCATTTTCTACTTTAAACTAATTCAGAATCAGCTGAAAAGGGCCCAGGCAGCTACTAGGCCCTGGTCATGGGAACCTTGAGTTAGGTAACATGCTGTTTTGGTCTAGTTCCAGAAAAGCAGGCAAATCAATCCAAACTTCCTTTCATGTGTATAAATGGACAGTGGCAGTTTGCTAGGGAGAGGAAATGTTGGAGAAAATTAACCCTGTTGCCTCCCCAGTGGTGTGAAAAGGTGAGAGAAATATGAGGAAAATTACTCAAAGGAATCTCTTCTTGGTGAATTAAATGTCTTGTTTTTCTAATCGATTAAGTTGTCTTTAACTTGAATATTGGTTTTAGTTCTCTCCGGTCCACTGATTAAGCATGTATTATATATGTGTAAACCTCCCATGGCCTGATTTTCAAGAACCTTGTAATATTTTCAGACTTATGGCATACATGCAGTCCTGGTTTCCTGTCAAATGGGCTCTTTTCTATTTCTGGAACATACTTTCCTAACTCTATTTCTTTCAGTTTAAATTAACTTAATTTACTTAAAGGTTTTTTCTTAATATCTTTACAATACTTTTCTATTAGGATCCTGTTGAAATCCTGCCTCCTGCCTGTCTCCTAGAGCCTTGTTTCTCAAAGTGTGGTCCAAGCCATATACCCATAGCACAATATCCAGAAGTACTTGTTAAACAATACAGATTCTTGAGCCCTTCCCCAGATACTCTGATTCAGTAGGTCTGGGGTAGGATTCAGAGATCTGATCTGCAGCCTACCCCTGCTGTAGAGTAGTGTATTTAAAACAAGCTCCAGCATTTAGGTCTAGGGAGTAGTGTATGTAGCATTAAACAGCCCAGTGGCCTGCAGTGGAATGGGTGGGCACTTTGAACAAAGGCACATGACTGTCGGCCTGTAGGGTTCATCAGCAGTGGGGATAGTCCATCTGCCCTTGCTTTCTGTACTGATGGAACCCAAGGTCATGTGCTTGCATACACCAATATAACAAAACCTGCCTTCTCTGTTACAGGGGATAGATGTAAAAGACCAAAATGCAAGATAAAGAACATACAGTCTGAATAGGCTCTTGTAGTAATCCAAACCTTGATAATACTTAGATTACTTGTTACTCGACTGTCTTATGTAGGAGAGTTAATTGCAGAGGAGAGGAAAGACATTAGAGGCTCACAACCCATGTCTTGCTTGGTGACATTGTGAGGCATTGATGCCTTTGCTGTTTGTGCACGTACTGTTTTTTTGTGAACTAATGATCTTTTTGTTTTTTTCTTTCTGCAGAAGTAACAGTGTAATCCTTGCTGATGAAATGGGCCTAGGAAAGACCATCCAGACCATATCATTCCTCTCCTACCTGTTCCACCAACACCAGCTGTATGGCCCCTTTCTTATAGTCGTCCCTTTATCCACCCTCACCTCATGGCAGAGGGAGTTTGAAATCTGGGCACCAGAGATTAACGTAGTGGTTTACATAGGTGACCTGATGAGCAGAAATACGGTGTGTAAACAAAAAGAATTGGGATAGAATCTGTGTTATAAATGTATTTTTGGAAATTGACCTAAAGCCATTATAGCCTTCAGTAAAATTGTGATTCTGACACGGTGCTATGCCCCTGATATTGGGAGATTGATGTATCCCAAAAATACAATTCAGTTAGTCTTAAAAACATATGCTTACTTTGTAAAGAACAGCAACAGCAGTACATGAATGGGAATCTCTTTTAGTTGGATTGCAGTATTAAGTTTTTCTTTCCCCTGTACTTTCAAGACCACTTTATTTATAAAGGATTATAAGATAGAGTTAATGCCTTGTGGAATGTTAATATTATTTTTGCTATTTGAGTAGAGAGATATTACTGAAAATAATTGAATTCTTAGAGTTTGTTTCCTAACCTTTTAAAATAGTGAGGTGGCATAACTTACAAGAAAGAAATAAAAGGACAGTGAGCCATTTCAGAGCTGCAGAAAAGACAATTATCTGTCTGATACCAAAGTTAACTTGAGCATCAGGAACTTAGAACACATGGGCTTAAGTTTGTCTTTGTCTGGCAAATCTTTTTCTTGATAACAACTTTTTTTAAGGTACTTACTATGTGCCAGGCCCTGTGCTGGGTGCTTTATGTATATTACCTATAATCCTTATGATAATCTTCAAAGTAGATGATATTCTTTCCAATCTCCTGTTAAAGAAATTGACTCAGAGAGTTTAACACTTGTCCCCAGGCCAGCTGGAATGTGGCAGAGCTGGGATTGGGACAAAGACACGTCTGGTCCCAGACCTTTGCTTTTTTACCACTGTGTGTATGTTGGAATAAACTGTTTCTAGGGGATTGCTTATAATAAGAGCAAGCCATCAGGAGTCCTCAACGTTTGAGAGAGATGTTACAACCATATATTACCATGCTAATGCAAATTCATTTTTATTAAATATTTTCATTAAAATTTTCTAACCTAAACTCTGGCAGACTTCATTGCTCTAATTTTGAGTTTCTAAGTCTATAGTAGTTCTTAAGTTTGTTAATCCATTCGTTAACCATTAAAAAAGTTCTAGATTGTGCAGAATTGCTTCAAGCACTACTGCATTGAAAGGTGAAGACAAAGAAAGTGAACTCTAAAAAACTGTGAAATCAGGGACATTTTCTTTTCTTTCCAGTACTCCTTTTCTTTGTTCTTCTTCCCACTTTGTGGTGAGTCCCTGCAGCTCTCCTTGACTTGTCCTCCAGTTCTTAACTTGACAACCAAGCTGTAGGAGCTCTGTCATGGGCCATTGTGCTTGCTGGGTGTCCAGTTAAATACATTATATTATACTTCAGTACGAATGTTAGTTTTTGTGTTCCTTTGCGTTGACGTGATTTTCATTCATATTAAATTGTATTTTCATCCTGTAAGCCTCCCTTTCCTTTTTCTTGGGGGCCACATCGTTCTGCTGTATGATTAATGAAATTTCTGACCAAGCCAGAGGTTGGAATTTGTTTTATTTACTAATAAAAATATGCCCTACCCAAAGAATGATCAAATTGTATTTCCTTAAGAAAGTTCTCATTCTGGGAGATTCCCTAGATAAGTTCAAGTTACCAGGGTTTTAATTGCTGATGAAATGCATTTTTGTGGTCAAATATATCGGGGGTGGAGGGGGGCAGAGGGAGGTGACAATTTATTTGAATTCTGGCAATAAAGTTTTTGCTGCTCCACGATAGATCTTTTAATTCTAACTCATATTGCTCTATACTTTGGTTGCTTAGGTCAGTTTAGAATGTATAAGGTATTCATTAAATTCTAATCAGATTTAATTTTTATTTGGTATATTTATTGCATCTGTCATAAGACTTGCTGGTGATATAGAAAGGTAAAGGTAGAAATTATATCTTAATGATTGTTTTCTCTTATAGATACGAGAATATGAATGGATTCACTGTCAGACCAAAAGGCTGAAGTTCAATGCACTTATAACAACATATGAGATCCTCTTAAAAGATAAGGTGTGTAACTGGTAACCAAAAGGCTAAATTTTGGAGTGTGACTTGTCCAAATGATGGGGTCTTTGCCTCCCCCTTGCCATGTTACTTTTCTTTTCGTATTTAAAAAAAGCAAACAAATGAACAAACAAAAAAATCCATGAAGAATATTAAGGTTATTAGAAAATAAACAGAACCTTACAGTTGAAGGGGACCTTGGGTCACCTAAGCCAATTGAATTAAATAGGTGAAAGGGATTGAGGCCAGTAACTTACTGGAGATTCTAGTGAGTCATTGGAAGCTGGTCTTGAGTGCCCTCTCAGGTACTTCCCATCTTATTATTAAGCATTTCTCCAGAACAGATGTTGTGTAAGGGTCTCTGAGGAGGAGGACAGAAAAATGAATCTCTTAAAATTATCTCCTTCCCACAGTTACTAAGAAATGTATGTGCCAGGTGATCCCAGTGGTGATAATAAGCATAAACAAGTGCAATTTGGTGGCTCTTGGTGTTTCTGTGCTTCAAGGTTGGGGTGGAGAATAGGCAGAGAAGAATCTTGATTAAGGAGAGACTGCAAAATCATGTATTTTTTGTTTTTGTGTTGTTTTTGCCCAGCATACCAGTTTTTGTGTTTTCACTTTGAGGCATGCAGCAAAACCTGGCCTAAAAGACCCGCCCTATAGCTTTTAGAGGATGATCTGCTCTTTTGAGTAGACACCAATCTGTTAACTAACGGAATAAACAGAAGAGTCCTGATATACTTTAAGTCAGTGAAGAATAAATGTTTCTATGTATACCTTCGTGATGGTATTTGTACAGAGATAATTAACACTTGAAAGTACTTTTGGGTTCCCTTCTGACCTGGTGGCTCGTTCTGTTTTGTTTTTACTTTAGACTGTGCTGGGCAGTATTAACTGGGCCTTTCTGGGAGTGGACGAAGCCCATCGGTTGAAGAATGATGACTCTTTATTGTATAAAACTCTGATTGATTTCAAGTCCAACCATAGGCTCCTGATTACGGGGACCCCTCTTCAGAATTCCCTCAAAGAGCTCTGGTCCTTGCTGCACTTTATTATGCCGGAGAAGTAAGCTCCTTCCTATGTGTTTCAAAAGATGCTAGAATGTCTGAAATGCCAATGCTCTTTAACTTTTTTAGTAAACCTTAGGGAAAACAGATGGCATGGTTTGGGGAAAGCAAAGCATTGAAGCAGCAACAAAAGTAGTAAAATGTTTCATAACAAATGATAGAAAGCTCAGAAATCAGTCTGTTAAGAAAGAAAGCACACTGTCTACCAAACATTTGAATCATTTAATGCTTTGGGGGAAATAATTGATAAATAGGAAACATCACACCTTCTCCCTGTTGTTATAAGGTGATCAATATAATTGAAAAAAGTATACGAGGTACACAATCTGACAAGTATTAAAAATCTTAAATCTAACCTTTTGATAACAATAGCACTGGGTTTAGGTCTCATTAAAATCTAACTTAGTAAAGAATTGTGGAATGCCTTTACTGAAAAGATTTTTGTGGGGAAGATGGTATGCACGTTTCATAAAACTTAAAATTATCCATTGGTGTTCAATGATACTTAAAATGAAATCTAAATTCTTTACCCTGATTTGGAATACCGTACTTAGTCTGACCCATCTCATACCACTTTCTCCATTACTAATTGTGCTCCAGCCATTCTGGCCATCTTTCTGTTCCTTTAACATGCCAAGCATTGCTATTCTTTTTGTCTGGAATGTTTTTTCTCCTCCTTATCTTCATATGGCCAGTGACTTATTAACATCTTTGCCTCAGCTTATATGACCACCTCCTTTTAGAGGTCTCCTCAGACCACTGAACCTCAAGTTCCTTATCAGACATGCTTATCATCCATACCCCGTTTTATTTTCTATATGGCACCTTTCTCTTTTTCATTTATTTCCTCATTCATACCATGTCATTAATTAAATTATGCATTCAGAAGTAGCAGAGATCTTATTTACTTTATTCATCCGTGGTCCACATTGCCTAGAATGGTACCTGGCATGCAGTAAACAGTTAAATTGAGAGTTGTCAAATTGACAGGTAAATGCTCCACAGTTTTTTTTTTTTTTTAATTTAGAAAAGACTTGAGTGCCTACTGTATGCCATAAACTGAACAAATAGAGAAATGGTCCCTTTCCCCATGTGTTACCTTTTTTTTTAAATAGCCTATTGGGATATAATTTACATACCATAAAATGTACCATTGTAAATATACAAATTAATATTTTTTTAGTAAATTTATAGAATTGTGCAACCATCACCATTATCTACTTTTAGAATATTTTCCTCACTGAAAAAAGTTCCCTCTTGTCTGTTTGTAGTTAATCTCTGCCTCAACTTCTAGCCGTAGGCAATCACGAATCAGCTTTAATCTCTAGAGAATTTACCTTTTCTAGAAATTTCATCTAAATTGAATCCTAATAAGTAGTGTTTTGATTTTGGCTGCTTTTATTTAGCATAATAATTTTGAGATTCTCCCATGTTACAGAGTTTATTAGGAGTTATTTTCTTATTATGGAGTGATATTCCATTGTATGCACATCCAGTCACCAGTTGATGGATGTTTGGATTGCTTCAGTTTTGGATTATTTTGTCTTTGTGTGGACGTATGACTAGATCTATAGGAGTGAAATTGCCAGGTTGTTCAGAAAGTGTACATTTAACTTAAGAAACTACCGGCTGTTTTCCAAAGAGACTGTACCATTTTATATCCTCAGCAGAAATGTTTGACTTTTCTAGTTTGTCTGTATCATCACCAATACTTGGTGTATTGTCAGTCTTTTGGATTCTAGCTCTTCTGGTGGATGTGTAGTGGTATCTCGTTGTGTTCTGACTTGCATTTGTATAATGACTAATAATATTGCACATCTTTTCCTGTGTTCATTAGCCATTTGTATATCTTTGGTGAAATATCTCTTCAAATCTTTTACCCATTTTTCAATTGGATTTTTTGCCTTCTGAGTTGAAGAGGTTTTTATTTTTATTTTTTAAGTAGTCTATATTGAAGTGCTTTATATTAGACTCAGATCTTCTCTAAGTAAAGGCTGTAATACTTCATTTCTCCAATGCAGGTGGATGCCTTTTATCTTTTGCCTTATTGTACTGGCTAGAACCTCCATGTTGAGTAGAATTGGTGGGAGTAGGATGTTACAGAATTTTTGTTAGGTACCCTTTATAAGGTTGAGGAAGTTTTCTTGTAATTCCTAGTGAGTGATGAATTGAGTGTTGGATTTTGTCATGTGCTGTTCTTTACCTGTTGAGGTGACCATGTGGTTTTTGCTGTTTATTCTACCAGTATGGTATGTAACATTAGTTCCTTTTTAGATTAAGCCAACCTTTTATTCCTGGGATAAATCCGAGTTGGTCAGAATGTTTAAGATTTATGTTACTTGTTTTTAAAATATTTGATTAGGATTCTCAGTGTTGCCTTGTGAGCTTTAGCTTCTGTTTGTGGGAAAATTTTTAATGATTTTCTGTTTCTAGTTATAGGTCTATTCAGGTTTTCTATTGCATCTTGACTTAGTTTTGTTAATTTGTGTCTTTCTGACAATTTGTTTATTTCATCTAAGTTGTCTAATTTGTTGGCATAAAGCTGTAGTATTTCCTCATAATCCTTTTAATTTTTGAAGGATCAATACTGATCTAAATAATTTTTTGATTATGGCAATTTTGTGTCTCGTCTCTTGGTCTTTTTAGGTAAAGCTTTTAACAATTTTGGGGATGTTTTCAAAGAAACTGGCTTTGGACGTTATTTTGTTTTTTTCTCTATTTTAGAATTTCATTTATTTCTACTCTCATTTTTATTATTGCCTTCCTTTGTTTTTCATTTAATTTTCTTGTTTTCTGTTTTCTTAAGATGAAAGCTTAGATTATTGATTTAAGTCTCTTTCTTCCTTTTCTCAATATAGGTACTTAAAAGTATAGGTTCCCCCCATGTCCTACTTTAGCTGCATCCCATAAATGTTGATATTCAGTTTTCATTCAGTTTCACCTATTTTTGAATATCTCTTTTATCTCTTTTATCAAATATCTCTCTTTGACTTTTTCTTTCATGCATGGCGGTTTTTTTTTTTTTTGAGAAGTATGTTATTTAATTTCCAAATATTTAATTATTTCCCAAATGATCTGTAGTTTACTTTTATCTTAGAGAACATGCTTTAAATGAATTGTTACTTGTTATATGCTGTAGTATGTTTTCTGTCTTGGAGAATATATTCCATGTGTACTTGAAAAGAATAATGTTTATTCTGCTTTTGTTGGGTAGAATTCTATAAGTGTCCATTAAGTCAACTTGGTTAATAGTCTTCCTTCTGTATCTTTGCTGACTTCATGTCTAGTTGTTCTATCAGTAATTGAGAGTGAAGTATTTTAATATTTAACTACAGTTGTTGAATGACCTACTTCTTTCAGTTCTGTCAGTTTGGGGGTTCTGTTGTTAGGTATGTGCACATTTGTATTTGTTACATATTCCTGATTTATTGACCTTTTTATCATTATAAAATGTCCCTCTTTATCTTTAGTAATATTTCCTGTTCCTTAGGTCTATTTTGATTTTCTTATAGCTCCTCAGCTCTCTTCTGGTATCTGTTTGCATGGAATACTATTTTCCATTGTTTTACTTTGAACCTGTTTATTTGGGTCTAAAATGTGTCTCTTATAGACAGCTAACAGTTGGATCTTCCTTTTTCCTCTAGTTAGACAATCTCTGCCTTTTGGTTGGAGTATTTAGTTCATTCACATTTAATGTAATTATTGATATGGTTGGATTTATGTCTGCTATTTTGCTTTTTCCCTCTGTATGTCATATTTCTTTTTTGTTTGTTTCTTTCTTACCGCCTTCTTTTGTTTCAACAAGTAGTTTTTAGTTTTCCATTTAGATTCTTCTGTTAATTGATTTTTTTAAGTTTTATTTTGTAGTGGTTGCTCTAAGGTTTTTAGTGTATACATCTTATCACAATTTTCTTAAAATTAATACTGATTTAATTTTGGTAAAATATAGGAACTTTTCTGCATCATAGTTCCATTTTCACCTCCTTCCTTGTGTTGTAAACCTAGGGCATCCGAGCTTCAGTAGTTGTGGCTTGCAGGCTCTAGAGCGCAGGCTCAGTAGTTGTTGCACATGGGCTTAGTTGCTCTGAGGCATGTGGGATCTTCCTGGACCAGGGATCGAACCCATGTCCCCTGCCTTGGAAGCCGGATTCTTAACCAGTGTACCACCAGGGAAGTCCCTTCACCTTTTTTTTTTTTTGCGGTACGCGGGCCTCTCACTGTTGTGGCCTCTCCCGTTGCGGAGCACAGGCTCCGGACGCGCAGGCTCAGCGGCCATGGCTCACGGGCCCAGCCGCTCCGCGGCACGTGGGATCTTCCCGGACCGGGGCACGAACCCGCGTCCCCTGCATCGGCAGGCAGACTCTCAACCACTGCGCCACCAGGGAGGCCCCCTTCACCTTTATCTTTGAAGAGTACTTTAAGACTCTTCAGGAGATGGATAGAGAAACTTGACTACTCTGATTATGCATGCGCTCACTATAGCTGTTAGTAGAACAGGCCTAGACTGTTTCCTTTTTTGCAGGTATCCTCACTATAGTATGCTTCTGAGAGAGGAGGCCCCTCTGCACCCCTGCTCCCTATGCCTTCCGTTAGAACAGGGTTTCTCAACCTTAGCACTATTGACATTTTGGGCTGGATAATTCTTTTTTACAGTGGGGGCTCTCCTTTGCATTATATGATGTTTGACAGCATCCTTGTCCACTACCCACTACATGCCAGAAATGACTCAGTTGGGACAACCAAAAATGTCTTGCAGCATTGCCAAGTGTACCCCAGAGGGGCAAAATTACCACCAGTTGAGAAGCACTACGTGAGCGGGTTCCTCAGTTCTTCCCACATTGCTCATTCTGTCCTCCTCCACCCTCCCCACCTCGTCTCACTGCTAATCTTTTGCCTGTCCTGTTTCCTGCTCACCTGGATCCTCTGTTCCTTCCATAGAGCTCTGTTAAGTCAACAGTAGTCACCTTTCTGAGGAGGGAGGCAGTTGCCCCCTTCTCTTTTTGAACATTGTATCCATTCTGTAATGAATACCCTGTCCATCATGTATTAGCAGAAGCCCATGTTTTTATAAAGTGTGCTTTTCAAAGGTTATATGTGCTGTAAAACAAATAGATAATGTATAAAAGTTTAGAGACAGTGGGGGTATCAATTATTAGTTATTAATCTTTGTTTTCTGAAATGGATAAGAATTTTCATGTATATTACTTTATAGTTTTTATATTGTTTTCTCATATCTAATTTTTGATACACTCTATACGTTTAGCCTCAGATTGTAATAAGAATATGCTATCGTAGAGAGATGATGAAAATGTGTCTCATATCACACGGTTAATAAGTGGGTGGACTGAGTTCAGTTTCTGGTCTTCTGTGACCGAGGCCAATGTCCTTTAAACTTCAAATTCTAAGAGAAATAGTGCATCCTTCATAGCACCACTGAGATGAACTAAAAGCATTCTACATAGTAGGGATCTTGAGGCACTGTGGGAACATATGTGCTTGATATTTAGAAAAAGAAATGTGATGCCTAGTTTCCTCCAATGAATGATTAGCTAAGATTTGCCCTTCTGTACTTGGCTACTGAAGTGGATGGTAGGGATTTTGGCTCCTAAATGGCCATAATTCATTTTTTGTTGCTGTTAAGCACCTGTGGCATTCCACCCAGCATGGGCTACGTTTTGGAAAGAGAGGAACTTTGAATTACTTTTTCCATTAGAGATGATCCTTCAGATAGTGTCTGCCAAAGTTTTCCATATGGCCAGTTGGATTACTTATTGAAGGATGGATTGGGGTTAGAGATGCACTGTGTGTGTGTGTAAGAGAGGCTTTTCTCTTTGCAAACTTTGTTTTTAAAACATTATTATTTTCAAACATTTTTAAAAAAACATTATTTTTCACAAAGATGCATGTATAAGAAGGAAACCCATTAGTTAAGGAGTGGAGATTTTCCTTTATTTCTGCCTGAGCTTACTGTGTGGATGACAAATCCTGTGAAGTATTTTCCCCACCCTTAGTGGTAGTTTCTGAGGTTCATTATGGCTCTATACAACCATTTGTTCTTTTTAAGGAAATGATCCACTGAAGAATTGTTATTGTACAGAAGAGAATTAGGTTTGCTCAGGTAACTTCTGGACTCTCCCCTCCTCAACTGTGATAGGCTGTTGTTCTCAACATCCAAAAGTTAGTCGTCTTTTTAACCAACTAAAATGCTGTTTCCTTTGTGCAGAGTCAGTCTGAGCACCTTTCCTGCATGGCGGCTCTGGCCAGGAGCCTACCCTTACTGTATGTTGTTAGTACCCTTATTATAGGTATATATCAGTGAGCCACTTTGTTTTGTATGTAGTATTTTGCAAAGCATGGAGCTTGGTATTAAAGATAGAGCTATGACTACATCAAAGAGTTCAGCTTATAAAGATAATCATGTGCACATATGTACTTCATGCCCACCCTACAAAATAACTCAGTTTGATAATTTTCAGAGATCTTACCTCTTAGTGTTGAAATCTTTTTTTACTTTTGCTTCTGCTGTCTAGGCCAGTCTGTGAATTTTTTTGCACTTTTCCTTTCACATATTTATCTCATGACTTCCAGTATAACATTCTCACTGCTTTGATTTAATTTTTTTCTTTGCTATTCCTCAGTAGAGTGAGCTTCTATTTTTCTAAAATCCCAAGGTCTGGAAAATTTAAATGATCAAAATTGTTTCTACTTTGGTGAGAGACATGTTAAATACAGAAGTTGATTAACAGGGAAATAACTAAAATAATGACTCTCTAGGCTGTGGTGTGGTATCATTATAAGTTCACCACGATGACCATTTACCTTTTATATATGTGGTGTTATAAATTGACGGTTGTCTATTGCAGGGAACAGCAAACTTTTTCTTAAAGAACCTGGTAGTAAACATTTTCAACTTGTAGGCATTATGGTCTCTGTCACAGCTACTCATCTGCTGTATAGACAGAAAGCAACCACAGGTAGTTCATAAATAATTCAATGTGTATATGAAGAAATAGTATCTCATATTAACTCCTTTAATGTAGTAAGAGTACACTAGGTGGGTGAAAATATTTGTTCCCTAAAACAGTAGGGGAAGTAAGTCTTGTAAAAAAAAAAAAAAGTTCATTATTTAAGTTTTTAGACTAGTAAAGTTTTAATTAATTATAATATGTGTTACATAAATTAAAACATTCTCTTGAAATTATCTCCCAGTTCTTCAGAAAATGGCCTGATATATAGTGATGGTCCCTCATTTCCAGTTGCCTCATGCATTTTGTGTGTGAGATGGTATTAAGATAGCTTAGTTTACATTGTTCCTTTTAATCCTCTTATCAGTTTTAACTCTTCATTTTATTTTATGTTCCTAGAGTATCTTCATAGCAGTGTGACAAAATACAGTTTACTTTAGTTTTGTTGAGCTAGAAGCATTAATTATGTTTATAGATCTCTACCCCAAAAGATCATTTTGTCTGCTTCTCCGAACACGGTTGTTTCAGGCATTACCAGCTGTCACTAGGGCTGATACTGATGCCCCTAGTGCCTGATGAAATGCTTGGCCATTCATGAGTTCAGAAATGACAATGGCAGCAGACTCTCTTGACATCCTTTAGCCCGGTGACAGTGTTGGCATTTGCTGTCTTTGACTTTCTGTCTTATCAGAGAGCGTATTACATAGCTCTTGGTAATGTCGAGTCACTGAGTTTATCATTCTGGGACTTCACTGGCCTCAGCAGAGCTGGGCCTCCTGGTGTCAGAAAGCAGACCATGGGGCAGCACCTCACCCACTGGGCTCCAGTCTGCACACAAAACTAAACAACTTCTTCCAAGTGCTTTGCTGGCTTTCTAGTAGCAAGTCAGAGCATATTTTCCTAAGCCTCATGAAATAAATTTCTTTCAATTTTTATTTTTGAAAGAAATTTGATCATAATGTCCCGTACTGGATTTCTGCCACAAATCCTTTAGTGACCCAAAGATGGTTAAATTAAGATTTAAACAGGAGAAACTTTTATCTGTAGAGTTCAGGCAAAATTATTACGGGTGATAACATTTTAAAATTCATTAATAAATTTTGTGTCTCCAAGTTCTATTAGTATTAAGTTGTATCACTTATATTGCTCTTCTTGTCTGGGGGCTGTCACTTGTTTACTGTCATTATAATCCATTAACTTTTTAATCTATGAGCAGTGAGGATTACTGATGGAAGCTGTATAACTTGTACCTCTGACCAGTGATAGCTGTAATATCACCACTAATTATTCTTTGACCTCTGAATTTTGTTTTCCCAGTAAATTGCAGCTTATTAAAAGATACCTTATGATTAATTTTTCTGCCTAACATTTTATCACAGTAACTTATTATGTTACTTACATACTACTTGCATGATATACTGAAATATTTTGTGAACTCTAGATCCAGTCTCAGAATTGGAAACCTGCTGTTATCTAGTGTAGACTGATGGAATTGATTGAGTTGGTTTTCCCTTGCCTTTTTGTTTTCCCCTCTCTTGTATTCAAGAGCTAGTGACTGATAAAATTTATTTTTCCTTATAGGGAAGACTCTTTTTTTTTTAACAGATTTTTTTTCCTATTTGGTTCCTTAAAAAAGAAATTTTAGTTGGAAAAATGTTTTTTTTCTTCTTTGTAATTAAGTAACACTATACTATGTCATCTCTAGGTTTGAGTTCTGGGAAGATTTTGAGGAAGACCATGGGAAAGGGAGAGAGAATGGCTATCAGAGTCTTCATAAGGTGCTAGAGCCTTTCCTTCTCCGGAGAGTGAAAAAAGATGTGGAGAAATCCCTTCCTGCCAAAGTGGAACAGATTCTCAGGGTGGAGATGTCAGCCCTTCAGAAACAGTATTACAAGTAAGTTATTGGCTGGGTTAAGCCTGAGTGGGATTAGGATCAGTACCAGGGGTACTTCCCTTGTGGTGCAATGGTTAAGAATCCGCCTGCCAATGCAGAGGACACGGGTTCGATCCCTGGTCCGGGAAGATCCCACATGCTGTGAAGCAACTAACCCTGCGAGCCACAACTACTGAAGCCTGTGCACCCTAGAGCCCATGCTCCACAACAAGAGAAGCCACCGCAATGAGAAACCCATGCACCACAGTGAGGAGTAGCCCCCGCTCGCCACAACTAGAGAAAGACCAAATGCAGCAGTGAAGACCCAGCGCAGCCAAAAATAAATAAATAAATAAATTTTTTGTTTTAAAGAAAGATCAGTACCAGGGGGCTCCCCTGGTGGCGCAGTGGTTAAAAATCTGCCTGCCAATGCAGGGAACATGGGTTCAAGCCTTGGTCTGGGAAGATCCCACATGCCACGGAGCAACTAAGCCCGTGTGCCACAACTACTAAGCCTGTGCTCTAGAGCCTGCAAGGCACAACTACTCAGCCCACGTGCCACAACTACTGAAGCCCGCATGCCTAGAGCCTGTGCTCTGCAGCAAGAGAAGCCACTGCAATGAGAAGCCCGTTTACTGCAACGAGTATCCCCCGCTCGCTCGCCGCAACTAGAGAAAGCCTGCGCGCAGCAACAAAGACCCAACGCAGCCAAAAATAAATAATAAGAAATAAATAAATAAATTAAAAAAAAAAAGATCAGTACCAGGAAGCCATGAGATATATAACCAACAAATAAACTGCCTTTTCCAGTGAAGCCTCAAGACAGATTTAAGTAGCAATTTATTTATGGTCAGAAAGAGGAAGATTTACTGTTCTTTCTTTTTTAGGTGAGAATTTGCACAGTACTTTTCATTATCTTAGTGGTCTGAAATATATGTTCTTAGGCTTATCCCCCTGCTAATAAACAGGCATGCTCTACTCATTCTCTTCTCTGCCATTCATTCAGTCATTTGCTTCAAGTTCTGCAACATGCGAGGCATTTTGCTAGATACTGGAAATATGAACGTGAATGGAATGTGTTCCTGTCAGAAGCCTGTTGTTTAGTAGAGAAGACAGACTAGAGACAAATAATACAAAGTGTTGTTTATAACTGAGGCATATGCAGGGGAGTGTGGAAGTTCAGAAGGAAAAGCACTCACCTCTGTACCAAAGGGTGAAGACTCTTCTTCTAGCACTCCAAGTGGCATGGGCAGGTTATGGACTTGGTTTAGGTTATAATATGTTAAAGGTAAAATGGTGGGTTTGAGACAGAGGGTGGTATATAAGGTACTTGTCATGGGCTTTCAGTTTTGATGATTTAAAGTTGGATCTGGAATGATTGGAAATAATTGTATTGTCATGAAAATTACAGTCTTTTAAAGTTAGAGGTCTGGTAATCTTTCTAATGATATTCCTTGCTTTTTTTTTTTTTAACATTGTTACTGGAGTATAATTGCTTTATAATGTTGTGTTAGTTGCTGCTGTATAACAAAGTGAATCAGCTGTATGTATACATACATCCCCGTATCCCCTCCCTCTTGCGTCTCCCTCCCACCCTCCCTATCCCACCCCTCTAGGTGGTCACAAAGCACTGAGCTGATCTCCCTGTGCTATGCGGCTGCTTCCCCCTAGCTATCTGTTTTACCTTTGGTAGTGTATATATGTCCATGCCACTCTCACTTCGTCCCAGCTTACCCTTCCCCCTTCCCGTGTCCTCAAGTCCATTCTCTATGTCTGCGTCTTTAGTCCTGTCCTGCCCCTAGGTTCTTCAGAACCCCCCAACCCTTTCTTTTTAGATTCCATATATATGTGTTAGCATACGGTATTTGTTTTTCTCTTTCTGACTACTTCACTCTGTATGACAGTCTCTAGGTCCATCCATCTCACTACAAATAACTCAATTTCATTTCTTTTTATGGCCGAGTAATATTCGATTGTATATATGTGCCACATCTTCTATTCCTCTGTCGATGGACACTTAGGTTGCTTCCATGTCCTGGCTACTATAAATAGTGCTGCAATGAATGTTGTGGTACATGACTCTTTTTGAATTATGGTTTTCTCAGGGTACATGCCCAGTAGTGGGATTGCTGGGTCGTATGGTAGTTCTGTTTTTAGTTTTTTAAGGAAGCTCCATACTGTTCTCCATAGTGGCTGTACCAATTTACTCCCTGCTTGTTCTTAATTAATACAACTGAATAAAAACAAGAATTTAATTTTCAAAAATTACTATCCAATTTTTTTGCTTAACACTGCCTTGATTTTTTTAAATTTTTAAAAATTTTTTTACATCTTTATTGGAGTATAATTGCTTTACAATGCTGTGTTAGTTTCTGCATTATAACAAACTGAATCAGTTATACATACACATATGATCCCATATCTCTTCCTCCTTGCGTCTCCCTCCCTCCCACCCTCCCTATCTCACCCCTCCACGCAGTCACAAAGCACCGAGCTGATCTCCCTGTGCTATGCGGCTGCTTCCCACTAGCTACCTACCTTACGTTTGGTAGTGTATATATGTCCATGCCTCTCTGTCTCTTTGTCACAGCTCACCCTTCCCTCTCCCCATATCCTCAAGTCCGTTCTCTAGTAGGTCTGTGTCTTTATTCCTGTCTTACCCCTAGGTTCTTCATGACATTTTTTTTTCTTAAATTCCATATATATGTGTTAGCATACGGTATTTGTCTTTCTCTTTCTGACTTCACTCTGTATGACAGACTCTAGGTCTGTCCACCTCATTACAAATAGCTCAATTTCGTTACTTTTTATGGCTGAGTAATATTCCATTGTATATATGTGCCACATCTTCTTTATCCATTCATCCGATAATGGACACTGAGGTTGTTTCCATCTCCGGGGTATTGTAAATAGAGCTGCAAAGAACTTTTTGGTACATGACTCTTTTTGAATTTTGGTTTTCTCAGGGTATATGCCCAGTAGTGGGATTGCTGGGTCATATGGTAGTTCTATTAGTAGTTTTTTAAGGAACCTCCATACTGTTCTCCATAGTGGCTGTACCAATTCACATTCCCACAGCAGTGCAAGAGTGTTCCCTTTTCTCCACACCCTGTCCAGCATTTATTGTTTCTAGATTTTTTGATGATGGCTATTCTGACTGGTGTGAGATGATATCTCATTGTAGTTTTGATTTGCATTTCTCTAATGATTAATGATGTTGAGCATTCTTTCATGTGTTTGTTGGCAGTCTGTATATGTTCTTTGGAGAAATGTCTGTTTAGGTCTTCTGCCCATTTTTGGATTGGGTTTTTTGTTTTTTTGTTATTGAGCTGCATGAGCTGCTTGTAAACTTTGGAGATTAATCCTTTGTCAGTTGCTTCATTTGCAAATATTTGCTCCCATTCTGAGGGTTGTCTTTTGGTCTTGTTTATGGTTTCCTTTGCTGTGCAAAAGCTTTTAAGTTTCATTAGGTCCCATTTGTTTATTTCTGTTTTTATTTCCATTTCTCTAGGAGGTGGGTCAAAAAGGATCTTGCTGTGATTTATGTCATAGAGTGTTCTGCCTATGTTTTCCTCTAAGAGATTGATAGTTTCTGGCCTTACATTTAGGTCTTTAATCCATTTTGAGCTTATTTTTGTGTATGGTGCTAGGGAGTGATCTAATGTCATACTTCTACATGTACCTGTCCAGTTTTCCCAGCACCACTTATTGAAGAGGCTGTCCTTTCTCCACTGTACATTCCTGCCTGCTTTGTCAAAGATAAGGTGACCATATGTGCGTGGGTTTATCTCTGGGATTTCTATCCTGTTCCATTGATCTATCTTTCTGTTTTTGTGCCAGTACCATACTGTCTTGATTACTATAGCTTTGTAGTATAGTCTGAAGTCAGGGAGCCTGATTCCTCCAGCTCTGTTTTTCGTTCTCAAGATTGCTCTGGCTATTCGGGATCTTTTGTGTTTCCATACAAATTGTGAAATTTTTTGTTCTAATTCTGTGAAAAATGCCAGTGGTAGTTTGATAGGGATTGCATTGAATCTGTAGATTGCTTTGGGTAGTAGGGTCATTTTCACAATGTTGATTCTTCCAATCCAAGAACATGGTATATCTCTCCATCTATTTGTATCATCTTTAATTTGTTTCATCAGTGTCTTATAATTTTCTGCATGCAGGTCTTTTGTCTCCTTAGGTAGGTTTATTCCTAGATATTTTATTCTTTTTGTTGCAATGGTAAATGGGAGTGTTTTCTTGATTTCACGTTCAGATTTTTCATCATTAGTGTATAGGAATGCCAGAGATTTCTGTGCATTAATTTTGTATCCTGCTACTTTACCAAATTCATTGATTAGCTCTAGTAGTTTTCTGGTAGCATCTTTAGGATTCTCTATGTATAGTAAGTATCATGTCATCTGCAAACAGTGACAGCTTTACTTCTTCTTTTCCGATTTGGATTCCTTTTATTTCCTTTTCTTCTCTGATTGGTGTGGCTAAAACTTCCAAAGCTATGTTGAATAAGAGTGGTGAGAGTGGGCAACCTTGTCTTGTTCCTGATCTTAGCGGAAATGCTTTCAGTTTTTCACCATTGAGGATGATGTTGGCTGTGGGTTTGTCATATATGGCCTTTATTATGTTGAGGAAAGTTCCCTCTGTGCCTACTTTCTGCAGGGTTTTTATCATAAATGGGTGTTGAATTTTGTCGAAAGCTTTCTCTGTATCTGTTGAGATGATCATATGGTTTTTCTCCTTCAATTTGTTAATATGGTGTATCACGTTGATTGATTTGCGTATATTGAAGAATCCTTGCGTCCCTGGGATAAATCCCACTTGATCATGGTGTATGATCCTTTTAATGTGCTGTTGGATTCTGCTTGCTAGTATTTTGTTGAGGATTTTTGCATCTATGTTCATCAGTGATATTGGCCTATAGGATAGGTGTTAGCTCTTCTCTAAATGTTTGATAGAATTTGCCTGTGAAGCCATCTGGTCCTGGGCTTTTGTTTGTTGGAAGATTTTTAATCACAGTTTCAATTTCAGTGCTTTTGATTGGTTTGTTCTTATTTTCTATTTCTTCCTGATTCAGTCTTGGCAGGTTGTGCATTTCTAAGAATTTGTCCATTTCTTCCACGTTGTCCATTTTATTGGCATAAAGTTGCTTGTAGTAATCTCTCATGATATTTTGTATTTTTGCAGTGTCAGTTGTTACTCCTCCTTTTTCATTTCTAATTCTATTGATTTGAGTCTTCTCCCTTTTTTTCTTGATGAGTCTGGCTAATGGTTTATCAATTTTGTTTATCTTCTCAAGGAACCAGCTTTTAGTTTTATTGATCTTCGCTATCATTTCCTTCATTTCTTTTTCATTTATTTCTGATCTGATTTTTATGATTTCTTTCCTTCTGCTAACTTTGGGGTTTTTTTGTTCTTCTTTTTCTAATTGCTTTAGGTGCTAGGTTAGGTTGTTTATTCGAAATGTTTCCTGTTTCTTAAGGTGGGTTTGTGTTGCTATAAACTTCCCTCTTAGAACTGCTTTTGCTGCATCCCATAGGTTTTTGGTCGTCGTGTCTCCATTGTCATTTGTTTCTAGGTATTTTTTGATTTCCTCTTTGATTTCTTCAGTGATCACTTCGTTATTAAGTAGTGTATTGTTTAGCCTCCATGTGTTTGTAATTTTTACAGATCTTTTCCTGTAATTGATATCTAGTCTCATAGCATTGTGGTCGGAAAAGATACTTGATACAATTTCAATATTCTTAAATTTACCGAGGCTTGATTTGTGACCCAAGATATGCTCTAACCTGGAGAATGTTCCATGAGCACTTGAGAAAAATGTGTATTCTGTTGTTTTTGGATGGAATGTCCTATAAATATCAACTAAGTCCATCTTGTTTAATGTATCATTTAAAGCTTGTGTTTCCTTATTTATTTTCATTTTGGATGAGCTGTCCATTGGTGAAAGTGGGGTGTTAAAGTCCCCTACTATGAATGTGTTACTGTCGATTTCCCCTTTTATGGCTGTTAGTATTTGTCTTATGTATTGAGGTGCTCCTATGTTGGGTGCATAAATATTTACAATTGTTATATTTTCTTCTTTGATCGATCCCTTGATCATTATGTAGTGTCCTTCTTTGCTCTTGTAATATTCTTTATTTTAAAGTCTATTTTGTCTGATACGAGAATTGCTACTCCAGCTTTCTTTTGGTTTCCATTTGCATGGAATATCTTTTTCCATCCCCTTACTTTCAGTCTGTATGTGTTTCTAGGTCTGAAGTGGGTCTCTTGTAGACAGCATATATATGGGTCTTGTTTTTGTATCTATTCAGCCAATCTGTGTCTTTTGGTGGGAGCATTTAGTCCATTTACATTTAAGGTAATTATCGATATTTATGTTCCTATTCCCATTTTCTTAATTGTTTTGGGTTTGTTATTGTAGGTCGTTTCCTTCTCTTGTGTTTCTTGCCTAGAGAAGTTCCTTTAGCATTTGTTGTAAAGCTGCTTTGGTGGTGCTGAACTGTCTCAGCCTTTGCTTGTCTGTAAAGGTTTTAATTTCTCCATCAAATCTGAATGAGATCCTTGCTGGGTAGAGTAATCTTGGTTGCAGGTTTTTCTCCTTCATCACTTTAAATATGTCCTGCCAGTCCCTTCTGGCTTGCAGAGTTCCTGCTGAAAGATCAGCTGTTAACCTTATGGGGATTCCCTTGTGTGTTATTTGTTGTTTTTCCCTTGCTGCTTTTAATATGTTTTCTTTTATTTAATTTTTGACAGTTTGTTTAATATGTGTCTTGGCATATTTCTCCTTGGATTTATCCTGTATGGCACTCTCTGTGCTTCCTGGACTTGATTAACTATTTCTGCCTTGATTTTTAAAAATCTTTTTATTGTGCGAAATCTCAAATACATACAAAAATAGAATGGTGTGTATCCATAATCCAGCTTTTATATTTACTGACTCCTGGCCAGTCTTAGTTCATCTGTATCTTCTTTTGCATCCCCATTTCCACCCCCAGGTCATACGAAACATATTCCAGGTCCAAATCATAAGTGTTTCTGTATATCTCTAAAAAATAAGGACTCTTAAGAGTTAAGTAAAAAAAACCCCAAAACCCCCCAAGCTCATGGAGCAGATTGGTGGTTGCCAGAGCCAGGTGTTGAGGATGGTGAGAGAAATGGGTGAAGGGAGTCAAAAGGTTACAGACTTCAGCTATGAAATGTATGTCACGGGGATGAAATGTACAGCATGGTGACAATAATTAATAATTCTGAAGTGCATTTTTTTTTGAAATATGCAAGAGAGTAGATCATAAAAGTCCTCATCACAAGGGAAAAAAAGTTGTAGCTATTTATGGTGATGGATGGTAACTAGACATTGTGGTGATCATTCTGCAATGTATACAAATATCTCATCATGTTTTATGCATCTGAAACGAATATGACGTTCTATACCTCAATTAAAAAAAGTTAAGCATAATTTCAATACTATTTTTATTATGCCTAAACCCCCCCCCCCAGTAATTCCTTACTATTTTTATAATGTACAGTGAGTGTTTACGTTTTCCTGGTTGTCCTAGACACACACACACACACACACACACACATTTTGCTTGTTTGCATTGGGATCTAAGTAAGCTCCATACATGATGATTGGTTGACGTATCTCTTAAGTTTATTTTAAGTCATTTTCCCCTCCGTCCTTCTAAATTTTTGAGTGAAGAAACTGGGTTTGTGTTCCATAAATTTTTTTCACAGCCTGGATTTTGCTCATTCCAGCTCCATGGCATCATTTAATATTTTCCTGAGAACACACTGTTTCCTTTACATTCACAGATAAGTGTAGAAGGTTGGTTAGACCCAGAATCCGTGTATTTCACAGAATGCAGTCTATCATAGGAGGTTGTCTTCTTGTGGTATTAGCAAATGTTGATGAGCATTGCCTAGATCATTAATTCATTAGGGATTACAAAGTGGTAATATTCAACTTTTGTTACTCCTTTGTTTATTAGGTGGAATACTTCTGTAAAAAGAAACTTCCCCACATCAATGAGGAACAGTTCATATAGGAAAGACAGAATAAATGCATGGTTCTTTCTGATTTTCGAATTTAAAATTTTTCATCTATTTACTGTTTTTTTAAATTGAAATACAGTTGTCCCTTGGTAACTACAGGGGTTTGGTTCCAGGGAGCCCCCTGGCCCTCCGCTCGGATACCAAAATCTATGGATCCTTAAGTTCCTTACATAAAATGGCAAAGTATAGTTGGCTCTCTGTATTTGCAGGTGTGCAACCTGTGGATGCGGATGGCTGACTGTACATTTGACATATAATGTTGTACAGTTTAAGGTGTGTAGCATGTTAATCTGATGCATTCATATATTTTAATCTGATGGCCATTGTGATAATTAGCCCCTCTATCACATTACATGATGATCCGTTCTTTTTAGTGGTTGGGATTGTTAAATCTAGTCTCTTAGCAAGGTTGATGATTATATAATACATTGTTGTTGTCTGTATTCACTGTACTGTGCATTAGATCTCTAGGGATTATTTACTACCCATTCCAGGTTTGTACCCTTAAACATCTGTCCTATCCCCCACTCCCCGCCCCCGGTAACCACTATTTTACTTTGTTTGGCTGTTTTAGATTCCACATATACATGATATCATACGTTACTTGTCTATCTCTGTCTGACTTATCTCACACAACATAGTGTGTTCAAGGTTCATCCATGTTGAATTTTTGACGTTTTCAAAAGAAAAAATGGATTATCTATCTTCCTTCAAAGGTTTGACCAATGAGACTTATTGGTACGATTTCAATATTTTTGTATGATTATTGATTCATCAATAAACATATTTATTTCTGTTTTATTCTGTTGCAGTTATTATCTATACTCATGGTCTAATGGTCCCAGTTTTAGCCAGTGGGAACTTGTTCAAGTTCTTTTGACAAAATCCAAGTTGTAGTTGATAGCTTCTTTGCTTTCTGGAATGATAAAATGCTCAGATTCGTCTCGTTCATTTCCTGCCCCAGAACTAGAGTCAGCCAAAAAGCTTCACATCCTGTTTCATTGGAAAATGATATTTGGAGGTCACAGACGGCACTGGGGGTGCTCTTTGCAGTTGCAGTGGACATTATTCACTGGTCTTTAAAGTGGACAGAGTTAGGAAATTTGTTTGTTTTTAAAGATAAAAATACATCATGAGTTTTGTCCAGTTAAATAGTACTACAGAAATTTTATTTGACCTTAATGAACTTATACCCATGCCAAAAATTCGACTTCTCAAGTGCACCAGCCTAATTCACACTACACACACAGTCTTAAAATAATGGTGCCAGGATTACCACTAGCAAGATGAAGAACAAAAACAGGTTAAGGTTTTTTAAAATAGTATTTTTTTTTTTTTTTTTAAAGGTATATCCCACTAGAAATGGTAAGAGGCTTAAAGCACTTGAGATGGTTTTTCTTCTCTTTGGTTAGGTACTGACTGGATACAATTGTTTATTTACTTCATTTTAGTGGTTTTTTTTTTTTTTTTTAGAGATTGGTTTGTTTAATTTTGTTCATGATTATTTATAATATTTATAGAGTTCCGAAGGCAAAACTGCCATGCCTGGTATGTTCAGAGATATCTGGCTTCTATCCTTGTCTCCCCCATTCTAGTCCCTCTTTTCCTTAGGTAAGAATTACTTTTATATTTAAAAATCTTAATGTTTATCTTTCCTTTATTTTTTAATTTTTAAAATATAAGCAGATGTTAACTTTTCTTATTGCCTCCTTGTGCAAGTGGTGGCATGCTGTATGCATTTTTCTATACCTTACTTTCTTCACTTAGTGATGGGAGTCGGCTGTGCCGGAGAGCACTCCATAGTAGTTTATAGAGACAGTCCTTTCTTTTTACAACTAAATAGTGGATCTGTAGCATAGTTTATTCAACTAGTCTCCTAGTGATGGACATTTGGATAGTTTCAAATACTTTTATAAATAGTGCTACGGTGAGAATCCTTGAGAATTCCTCTTTGAGATGGATTCCTAAAAGTGTGATTGCTAAAAGTGTAAAGAAATTTCACTACTCAGAAAAAAAGCAGTTCTAATATTTTCAAACTGGGATATAAAACATACTCGTTATGAACACTGTATTATGTAAAATACCCTTTTACAACAGTTTAAATGGATATGTAGCTTCTATCTTTTTTTTTTTTTTTAAACATTTATTTACGTATTTATTTGGCTGTGCCGGGTCTTAGTTGCGGCATGAGGGATCTTTTAGTTGCAGCATGTGGGATCTTTTAGATGTGGCACGCAGGCTCTTAGTTGAGGCATGCAAGATCTAGTTCCCTCACCAGGGGTGGAACCCAGCCCGCCTGCATTGGGAGCGTGGAGTCTTAACTGCTGGACCACCAGGGAAGTCCCTGTAGCTTCTATCTTTGGTATATCTAATTTATTTAACTGATTTTCTAATTTGAGACAGCTTAATTTCCACTTTTATACTACAATAAAGACTGCTTCAGTGACAGTCATTGTTTATATAAAATACATATATGTAATATATGTTCTATGAATATATATATTTTGTTGCTATTATTTTCTTTTAATATTCCTGTGTTCATCCAGGTTGAAATAGCCAATAGAATGATTAATGGTCTGAATATGACTGGAGATGTGTGAGGGTTGCTGGTTAGGTGGCAGGAGATATAAAATAAAGCATCCCTCCCTGCCTTTTTAACGCCCCCACCCACCGCCTCCCACCCTCAGTAACACTATTTCCTTTTATAATCTGCTGGTATCCCCAACTCTCTTTCTTTGAATCTAATAATATCATTATTATCTTAATTTGCAGATGGATTCTGACTAGAAATTACAAGGCTCTTGCCAAAGGAACAAGAGGCAGCACATCTGGTTTCCTTAATATTGTGATGGAACTGAAAAAGTGCTGCAACCACTGTTATCTCATTAAACCTCCCGAAGAAAACGAAAGGGAAAATGGACAGGAGATTCTTCTGGTGTGTGCTTACCTTGTTTGTAATTGCTTTCTTAAAGACACTTTAGTTTCTATAGATGCTTTTTATCAAAATGCTCCCTTTCCTCCTCGGTAATTTCAAGGAGCATCAAAAGAAGCTTTAAAAACAGGTGAGAAAAGTCAAATAGCTAGGAAAAATCTGGAAAGTATATTGTCACAGATACTAGGTAAAGAGCATTTTAGGAATTGCTTGTCAGCTAGATTGCAGAAGTCTTCCAAAAGCTTAAAGATGATTTTAAAAATATGAACTCTTATTAGAGAGGAAGGGCAGATTGAAGTATGCTTTTGAACATGATGATTAGAATGTCTTTTCAATCTTCAGTCCTTGATCAGGAGCAGTGGGAAGCTGATTCTATTAGATAAACTGTTGACAAGACTTCGAGAAAGAGGGAACAGAGTCCTTATCTTCTCTCAGATGGTGAGAATGTTGGATATCCTGGCTGAGTACCTGACTATTAAGCACTATCCTTTCCAGGTGAGGATGCTTGGTACTTGGGGTCTCTCCCTTCCTCCTTTCCTCCCTCCCTCCCTCTAGGTTGTATGCTTTGCTTGGTAAATTATCCTAAAGGAGAAAACAAGAGTTTTCTTGTTTCAAACAAATTGAGATTAAGGTTCCAGGCGGGTCTTAATTTTTACTTCCATGCCTTTAGGCTACCCTGTAATGAACAAGATCATGGGAGATTATTCTTTTTTGGTGGGTGAGGGATGGGGATAGAAGTGTTGTTAGATGGTATCTTACATCTCTGAGCCTGTGGTAAAAGTAGCGAGGAAGGAAGTGTGAACCTGATGACAGAAGCCCAAATCCTAAGAAAGAAAGAAAAAGAGAGGTGACAGTGTTTTATATTTCACCCCAAAGGAAGCTGACCCTGGCCGTGAGGCTGGGGAACTCAGGAGAACAGTATACTTGAAACCTTGCTCGTCCCTGAATATACTTTGCAGAATTATAATTTTGGGTTTTTGTCTTCATTCATTAATCTCTTGTAAGATGAGAAAAATAAGGGGGAAAAAGTTTCTTCAGCATAATATTTTTCTACGTGTTAGACAATGGGAAACTTATCTCTGATTTATTTATAGATGTGTGCAATTTACCTTGACTTTTGGCCTAATATTTTTATAATGCCTTGATTTTTTTAAAAAATTAATTTTATATTTGGCTGTGTTGGGTCTTTGTTGCTGCACGCAGGCTTTCTCTAGTTGCGCCGAGCGGGGGCTACTCTTCGTTGCGGTGCGTAGGTCTCTCATTGCAGTGGCTTCTCTTGTTGCGGAGCACAGGCTCTAGGTGCACAGGCTTCAGTAGTTGTGGCACATGGGCTCAGTAGTTGTGGCCTGTGGGCTCTAGAGTGCAGGCTCAATAGTTGTGGCACACGGGCTTAGTTGCTCTGCCGCATGTGGGATCTTTATGGACCAGGGCTCGAACCCGTGTCCCCTGCGTTGGCAGGTGGATTCTTAACCACTGTGCCACCAGGGAAGCCCTGCCTTGCATTAAATAAACTTTTTCTTTAATTTTGGATGGACTCATGCAGTTATGCTGATACTGAAGATACTTGAAGGCAGTGCTTCTCTCTAAGAAGGCCAAGCTTTAGAACTCAGTAACAGGTTTTCTTTCAGCATACCCTGAAAGGCGTTGTTATATCCACAATACTTTGTGTGGTCTTTCAGCAGTTGTCTTAGAATATAGTTAAATACCGTGGTTGTTACCAAAAATAGCACAGTACAGAGAGTCAGTGATCTCTCAGTACATCTGACCCCTGGGAGCTTTCAGGTCTAGCTCATCATTTGGGTATCAAGTAAAATAAGAATATGTTACTTTTCTCTCTAGGGAATGAGTAGTCTGGTGTCTACTCAGGTTATCATGCCTAATGTCTTCTCTTAGAATATTGAAAAGAGGGCATTTGGGTTTTCTCATTTCAAATACTGGTTGTGAACCTGCCATTTAGACTTATCTTTGGGTCAAGGCTCTCAGTAGAGTTGGTAGTCAGAAAGAAGAAAGGGGGTTCCCATGTGTGATTCTACCTGTGATCAGGTGGCTCTGGGTTTGGTGGACAGAGCGCTGAGCTGTAGGTCCTTCCACAGACTCCACCCCTCCCCTGTCACTGATCACTGGTCAGCTGACATCTGCCTGGTCAGTTTTGCCTTCGGTAAAATGAGGTAGTTTATCTCAAGTGGTGATTAAGGGGAAGTAATGTGAAAATGATTTTAAAGAGTCCGAAATGCTTTATATATAGCATACAAGTAGGAATTCTTCAGTATTTACATATTATATGGTTTCTCTATGGTGACATTGTTTTGGACCTAGAATTGACATATAGTCTAATGTAAGAATTGTATGTGCTAGTAAATGCCAGAGGCTCTCTTGAAGATACATTTTGGCTGTTTGAACACTTTGCTCTGATTTTAGAGTGTAATTTTCAGAAAAGCTGGGATATATGACTCACTTAATTTTAACATTTTCAATATTATGGGAAAATGTTTTCCAAACAAAATTATGTAAATAATTTTTTGGTTTATGGAGCACTTAATAACAGGGCAACTTTTAGCCATGTAGCTAAGGAGCACCATTTTCCTGCAGGAGCTAATTATGAGGTGACCAGTGGTACTATTTCCTAATCTCTTTGGTACGCACAGATGTAGAAGCAGACAAAGCCTCTAAGCACAGCTTGGGTTGCCACCTTTCTCCTTATGTCCTGGTGGCCATTCTGATCCTTGGATAAACCTAGATGGCCCTTAGAATCAGAAGCTTCTGACCTTGAGTTTGTAACCGGAGAGCTTGGGGCAAAGTTGGGTGTGCTGCTGAAGCACAGCCCCTGGACAGCACTTTGCCAGTGTGTTCCGGTTATTTTTACTCAGTGGGTGTTGGAGTGATGAAGGTTACAAGTCTGGTGTTCTATTTTGAGTGTAGCTGATCTTCCTACCTTATGATTTTCTTATGGTTTATTTTTACAGCGTCTGGATGGTTCCATCAAGGGAGAAATCCGAAAACAGGCACTGGACCACTTCAATGCAGATGGGTCTGAGGTATAGCATGCATGGCTTTGTTATTTGGGCAGCTTGGGCTCTGTATCAAGGGGAAAGCCTTTCTAGCTTAATGTATTCTGTTTCAGAAACATTTCACAGTGCAGCTCTCCTACCTGATAAGGGAAGGAGAAATCACTAAAGATGCCTCTTAATTTTGTTGTTTGTCAATCCAGAAAAGCATATGCATGCTTGTTTATCTCCCCTGGTCTGGATTAATGACAGAGTAGTTCCGGTATCAACTGAGGGTTCTCTGGTGGCTTTCAGATGCCAAATTTCTGGGCCTAGAAGAACCGCAAGGCGAGGGTTGGGGAGGGCTGGCTGGTAGGATTAATTTTGACATGTATGTTACATCAGAAGGTTCTGATCTATACTTTTTTTGCTGACTTGAGTCTTAAAAAGTATGTTTGCTATGTCTCAGATTTGTTGGACCCCGGCAGGATGTGGCTTAATTCCCTTGCTTGAGCTAATAGCAACATTGGTTAATCTGTTAAGTATCCAACTTGAATTTGGCATTATAAAGTATTTTGTTTTTAAGGTACATGTGGAAGAGTACTTAGGACAAGTTAGAAACCGTGGTAACCTTGTAATTTGTGCATATCAAACTATTAAATACCATGGGATGTGAGAGAAGAGGCGAAAAGAAGTTTAGTGTAAGTAAGGCTATAGTGGTGTGAGGAGTTAAGAAAGCTGTGGTGAGGGCCAGAGGTAGAACTAGAAGTGTTTTGGAGAGAACGTTAGAGCTTCTGAAGTCTGGGCCCCTATTCTCTATAAATAGACCAGGCTTAACTTTCTGCTTTCTCAAGAGCTTTGAACACTCTTAATGTCTGTCTTTCAGTCCAGAATGGTATGACTCCTGCCCCTTGAATAGCACATAAGCCTAGTTAGACTATGGTATTCTGCCTATTTCTCCAGCCTAAAATTTTAGTTCTCCTTGAGGAATTTTGGGCACTAATCTCTTCAGAACCAAGGCTCTGAATGGTCAAGGAGAAGAGGAATGTAATTACTAAAAACACTGATAACCATCTAATTCCATCTTCCTCTCTCTCCTCCCTATTTTCTCAACTGTAAAAGCACCACGATGCCCTACTTCATAATCCTGCTGTGACGACTAAGTGCCATACTCCACACACAGCACTGAGCGCAGGGCCTGGTACACAACAAGCACCCCATCAGTGTTACCTGTTTCTCTTCTTCAGTATTTGTTGAGATTGGTTTTGTGGTCCCTACTATTAGTTTAAAACACAGTGTGAGTTGAATGTTTCATATCGCCCTTTCTCAAGAAAAAGCTAAAGTGGCTTTCTTCATAGTTCTGTTGATTCCCCTGTCCGATGGCTAGATATAGAATAGAGATTCCTTACCATTTTCTGCAACTCTGAGTTTTCTTTTAATTAATTTAAAAAATTACTTTATTACTGGGGGAAAGTAATATAAACACATTTAGAAATTTTGGAAGATGGTGAAGAGTACAAAGAAGAAATACTATACAAAGAAGAAAACTTCCATCCCAGAGAAAGCTTGCTATTCACATTATTTGGGTGCATTTCCATTCATCCTGGAAGAAACCCTTTGTTTCTTTCTATGTTTGCCCAATTGGGATCATGCTGCATATAGTTTTGTGCTCGCCTTTCATTCAAAATTCTACTCTGAGCATTTTCCCGTGTCATTAAATATTTTAAAAAACTAATTTCTAATATTTTCTCATGCCTGTTCCATCATTTATTTGACCATTTTATTGTTCTCAGATGTTTAGCTAGGATATGAGCATATAAAAAAGATTTTTGATACATTTTGCTAAATCACTCTTTCCAAACAATTTATATTCATAATGTTTATGTATGAATATTTCCATTTTACCATTTGATAATAGGCACAAATATCTTAATATAATTCATATTGTCTTTGATAAAGAGTGACATTGAAAATATTTCTTATGATCATTCAGACCCCAGATTTCATTTAAGTTTTAGGTGTCTCATTCTCAAGTGTTTACCTGCAGGCTTCTCTTCAGAGTGTGGTGTTGCTTGGTATCTCCACCAAGGCTCACAGACTATGCTTCAACCCCCCTGTTAATCAGTTCTTTATTGGAATTGTTTAAAGCTCTTGTGAGACAGCTCTCTCCATTTTTATTTCTACGGCATAATGTTGGTGAATGTGACTGTTATTTAGAATGTGGAGACCTTTTCATTGCATCTGTGTATATGTGTTAAATACACCCATTTATCAAAATGTAACTCAGAACTACCAGTTTTTGAGTGCCATTTCCAATGCCAGAAAGGTGTCAGTCTTTGATACATGACCAAATTCCCTGGAAATAGAAATGTTTGGCTTTGGTTTTCTCTGGCTCAGAGTTTATTCTCTGCCTCCTGCCCATTTTTTTTCTGAGCACTCAGATGCAGGCTGGTGTACTGTTCCTGCCCAGTCTCTATTATCATTGCTATGGCAACTGGAATATGTCAGTGCCTGGGTCTTTCCCACACACTGCTGTTCGGCCACACCTGCTCTGGTTTTCTTTGTGCATGTTCTGTGGTGATTGAGGATCCTGTGCTGTCCAGTGGTTCAGTCATGTGATGTCTTAGTACAGTGTTTCTGTATTCCTCACCAGCCTAACAAATGAATGGACATTTACCCAATAAAGTCTCTTTGCTCATACTGACTGCCTTATACATGGCATAATCCACCTTTACCCAGGAAATAAGTATCTAAGCAACTTGCTGAAACGATCCTCATGATAATTAAGTTTGTCTGGTTTCTGTTAACTGCTTGTATACTAGTTTTAGCCAGGAGAGAACACCAATTCTTTTGCTCCTGTTGCCTTATCAGATTCTACTTTACTCCTTAGTTCATTGCACTGACTCTTACCTCTTAATCAAATGAAAATTCACTCTGCCATCAAGTCCCTGACATTCTTGTAGCCTCCATAAAGTTTGTCCATCATATCTCACTTTTCTTCACACCTGCAGGGGTTTCCAGGTATAAGGGCTTATTGGACTGTGAAACTGTTTCTGAGAAGGCCACTGCATAAAGTAGTATATTGCATTGTGTACAGGACTTCTGTTTCCTGCTCTCGACACGGGCTGGTGGCCTGGGAATCAATTTGGCTTCAGCGGACACAGTTGTCATCTTTGATTCTGACTGGAACCCCCAGAACGACTTGCAGGCACAAGCCCGAGCCCACAGAATTGGTCAGAAGAAGCAGGTCAGTGGAGAGGGGCCTCTAGATATGGCTTGGAGGGGAGGGGGCAGGGGAGGTTATTCAGCCCTTTCAGGATGTTTGTAAAATGCTTTTTTTTTTTTTTTCCCTGTTTTGTCTTCATTTCCCCAAGGGTAGATGTCTGTTTGTTAATTAGTACAGAGAAGCTGTCTTTGGGGCTGAGATGAGCTTATAGATATGAAACTATTCTCTTTTGCTGTTTGAAAAGTATATCACCAGTAACTTTCTGGCTTACTCAAAGATATTTGATGAATAGACTTAGAATTGAAATTTTCCATCTATTTTATTACGGAAAAGTTGTTAAAATATTCTAACATTGTTCAAGATGGTCTACTTTTATTACACACGAACAGTATTAGCTCTGTGGTATGTTGGAAACGTACACACTTGTTTCCTTCGTAGATGAATTTCAAAGTCTGCTCTAGTACTGGGTACCTCTTTAAGTTTCATATGTGGCCAAAGATTCAGTTTCAATGAGACAGATCATTCTTTAGCAGCATTTTTATGGTTAGAACAAGGCTATAATAATTCCTTAGGGGCTATTTTATTTAAGAATGTAACGTGCTGCAAATAGTAAAAATATTGCATGTACAATACTTAAGTTGTCTGCTTGGATGGATGGCTTACAAGTGATATGCCATAGCAGAGAACAAATATTTTTTTATTTTCCCCCTTGGTTTTAGGCAGAGGTAACTTTTTTGTATGTGTGATCAGGCATAAGCATAACATTTCCTTTTCCTACAGGTAAATATTTACCGCTTGGTTACAAAGGGGACCGTGGAGGAAGAGATCATAGAACGGGCCAAAAAGAAGATGGTATTGGACCATCTGGTGATTCAGCGCATGGATACCACTGGCCGGACAGTTCTGGAAAACAACTCTGGAAGGTCCAAGTAAGTTCCAGAAAGATGGGAGAGGTAGCAGAGTCAATTTTATGTCAACATTTGGTATAATTCATTTTTCTAATAGGATGCTTTACAACAGACATTAATCCATTAATTACCTGGAAAAGGCCAAGCCAAAACTGCAAGAAGATGGCATTTTCATTTTATTTTGCTCCCCCTGTTTCTCCTTCTTCTTCAGGTTCTTTTTTTTTTTTTCCATATCAGCTCTTTTCTTATGTGCCCTCTCTCTTTCTTTCCTGCCCTCCTCTCTTGCCTTTTGCTTTTGGCTCTGCCTGTGACATATGACACAGCAGCAGCAGTGGCAGCTGTGTGCTCCCCATTGGGCTTTCATCCTGGCACAATGTTGCCTTGGACTTTTCAGCAGTGAGAATGCACCAGATTGAATTGGTATCTATTTCTTGGTAAAAAAGTTTGTGTGGAGATTATCTTTCCTATTGAAAACAGAAGGCTATAAAAGGAAAGTAGTTAAGTTTTAGTTGGCTTTATTTGGAAACACAGCTATTTCTCTTAGAGAGTTTACATTTTGACCAAATTGTTGAGTATCTTCTGAGGCAGTCCTGCAACTTGTGTTACAGGTGAGATCAAATGAGCCCTTCCTAATTAGATGATGATAATTTTCCATTAAAAGGAAACTAGGCAGAAAAAGCTTGTTCTTTTAGTTTGGACCAGAGATGAGGAGTTTGAAAATTCATGGTGAATGATAGCTTTCTGAGTCAAAGGACAAAGAGAGAACTCCCTTCTCTCATGTTGCTAATTATCTTTCTTGCTTAACCATGTAACAGATGAATCAACAGGAAAATAATTGATTTCTTAGTCTTTTGTTAGGTTAGGTTTACCACTGCAGACTCATCCTGTGGATTAAAAAACATGAAATATTTGTGAGATCATTTTTCTTGTGGCAGAATTTATATCTTCACCAGTAATTTGACCTCTTTATGAAGAATAGATATTTAGAACTCCGTAGAGGTTATCTGACATTCCTAAAAGATTACAACTACATTTTATTTCTGCAGTTCAAATCCTTTTAATAAAGAAGAGCTGACAGCGATTTTGAAATTTGGAGCGGAGGATCTCTTCAAAGAACTCGAAGGGGAGGAATCAGAGCCTCAGGTAGTCAACAATAAGGGAAAAAAATTTCTTGATAAGTATCATCTGTGAGAGTCTGAAATTTTCTGGAAGTGATTCTGAGTCTGAGGCTTTTATAAGGAAATAGTAGTTACTTGCAGAACATAGTTTCTCTTTTTTTCTTACAGGGCTAAAAGCTCTTACTAAATTGACTAGGAAAGAATGAGAAAAGCATTTGAGGATTTTGTCTTTGTTCTTTTTTATTCCAATTTTATTTCTCGTAATTTCTGAAGTTTCATCTTATCATTTGTATAAATAGTAGTTTGAAACATTAGATGTAAAGGACATGAAACTGAGAGTGTGAAAGAAAATGGAATATCAGAGAAGAGAGTCGGTTTATTTGCACCAGTCATTTTCAGTAAATGCTTACCACTGCTTGCCTTTTTACCATGTTTGTGTTGCTCTTGTTCTTTTAGGAAATGGATATAGATGAAATTTTGCGCTTGGCTGAAACCAGAGAGAATGAAGTCTCAACAAGTGCAACAGATGAGCTTCTGTCACAATTTAAGGTATGAAAATCATTGTCTGAGAAAGTCTTTGGCATTGATTCATGAACCAATAATAAGTAATGCCTGTCAGTACTTTCTGGGTGCAAGGGACTCTGCTTTTCTATTTACCGAAGTTGACTCATACCCCTCAAAATCATTCTCTAGAGTTCCAAGTATGATGTGGGTATAGACCATATAGTCCTCCCCATGAGGGTTACCACTGAAGCGGTCCATCCTGCCCAGATTCAGTGGGTAGAGGAAAAGAAGTCGCTGTGACAAGGGCTGAGAATAAGCTGTCAGCGGGATAGGTGGAGAACTTGGTAGTGTGGAGCTCTGGGAGGGGTGGAGAGGTTGTGGGAGAGACATTAATAGAATCATAAGAAAGAGAGGTCAAAGGTATGAAAATCGAAGGTGACAGTTGGGAAGCTCTTGACTTGGTGGGATTTTTTTTTTAAGGACAGTTATGGGGTAGTTAGTGGTATTTGATAGAAAATTAAATGAGATCAGGACTAAATGCAGAAGCTGCGCACCTGATGAGTAGGAGATGACAGCATTGAGTATAGACATTATTGAAAAGCTTAGTGAAGAGAACAGTGAAAGTAATTTATGAGGATAGAAGGATCAAGCAAGGCAAAATTTTTTAAAGGTGTTACCACGTTTCTAGGTTGAGGAAAGAAATTGAGAATAGGGAAATTCTGAAGGTTCTAAGGAAAGAAGGAAAATTTGGTTGCACATTGCCCAGGAGGAGACTGGAACAGATATAATCAAAAGCACAGATGGAGGAACTGGCCTTTGAAAGAAAAAGGAAAGTATACACTTCAGGAAATAGAGGGGAGAGAAGATGTAGGAGTTCCAACGGGTGACCTTAATTACCAGTAAATTAAGTGAGGTGTTAGCTGAGAAGTGGAAAAGATTTGGGATAGTCCCATCCAGGGGCCAGGAGTTGCCAGGAGGAACTTGGTTTAGGGTGTAGAGCTGAATTTAGAAGATGGGGCTTCACATTAGAGCCAGTCAGCAGGATCATATGACTTGCTCCAGAAATACTTGAGGTCAGAGAAGTTGAATCAGTTGGCCATCCCAAGGTGGGAGAATTGGCTTGGGAGGCATCGAAGAGTCATCAAAGTGGCAAGTTTCCCAGATTCCAGTGAGAACATGGTTGAATGGATTCATCATGGTTTGGTTCCATGCATGTTAGAGAAGCAGGGAAGACCTGGAGGTTACATTGATGGTTATGTGTGGTAGACCCATAAGGGCTGAGGAAGAAGTGTTTGAAAGGAAGCATTATTTTGTGATGAAGTCCAAGGTTGGCCACAGGTAGAAGTTGTCTTAGTGGAAGAAAAAGGAAGGAGTTGAGTGGATCACAGAGCTCTAGGATCAGAGTTAATGTGTCTGTGGATGCAGAGGATGGAGGTGAATTGTTAGTGTTTCAACTGGATTTCACTTCTATGGCTACTGCTCCCTTCTTAAACAGATGTAATCTTCATGATGGTGTCCTGGTCTAAATATATTAAATATTTGATATGAAATAAATGGTTTATTTCAGTTTTTTGCATTTTGTGTTCTTGTTTTTATTCCTAAGACTAACATGCAGTTTTGAGCATATGAAATTCTTACAGACCTTTAGCTTCTATACTTTTGATAAAAATGAATAAGGTAACCAATAGCTACTGCTTTGAGTTATGGGTTGTTTCAAATGAGCTCTGTTCAGTAGCGATTTATAATGTATAGGACTGTAAGTTTGTAATGGATTAGTATTAGGTTTTCAAATGTTATAATCTAAATAAATCTAAAATTTCTAATTAGTACATTAGAAAGTATGTATGATTTAACAGCAAATCTTTCAATAAAACTTATAAGGCAGTTTGTAGCTTTATATCTTTCCCTGTTTTTCAGTAAAATTTCTGATGAACTTTAGGATTTGGCAAGTAGATTTTGTTGGGGGGGCGATAAGGGAGAGATGAGTAGAAAATTGATTATTTGATTATGTAATATCACAGGAGTCCTATTATCATTCATAGCATGTTAGATTATAAACAGTGCTTGAGTTGGTGTGTTAGTAGATGGTGTTTGGGAAATAGGGAAATGTCAGACAATGGGTTGTCCATTTGTTTTAAGGTTGCCAACTTCGCAACAATGGAGGATGAAGAAGAACTAGAAGAGCGTCCTCACAAGGACTGGGATGAGATCATTCCAGAGGAGCAAAGGAAGAAAGTAGAGGAGGAAGAGCGGCAGAAAGAGCTGGAAGAAATTTATATGTTGCCTCGAATTCGGAGTTCCACTAAAAAGGTGAACAAGTAAAATGAAAGATATGGAAGTATTGATACTTCTTATTTTGTTCACCTTATGTTGTTGTCCGGATGTGTGGAGGGTTCCAGGGTAGAGTTATAGGAAACCTAGCAGAGGGAAATGGAAAAATGCACAAGGCTCACGCGCATACCTATGAGCCATTTGATCTTTGCAGATTGGCTCTTTGTGAGATGGCTGGACAGGTTTTGAGTTTGACAGAAGTTTACATTTTGCCCTTGAGATTAGAACCAGTAAGTCTAAGAGTTTGGTTCTAATTGGCAAGGCCTTTGCCTTTCAGAGTCAAACGTCTTTTCACCTTTAAGTGTTTGTTTATAGCACTTGGCATAAATACTTAGTAAGCGATTATATAAAGGTGCTTCAGTTTACAAAGCTCTATCATAGGCACTATCTAATTTGATTTTTGCAACAACATTTAAGTAGATAGACTGTTTTATTACCCAGTTGTTGGAGATAACAGACTCAGGTTTGTCTGAGATCTTAGTAAATCAGTATTAGCTAATAGTAGCTATCATTGAGTATTCCCTGTATGTCAGGCATAAGTTAGTGCTTTTCCACTCACTGACTCATTTAATTCGTATGAAAACCCTGTATTATAGGTGCTATTGTCCCCATTTTACAAATGGAAAACAAAGGCATGAAGAAGTAAAGTAATTTGCCCAAGGAAGTAAGCATGAAGCCACAATCCAAATATTTTTATTCCAGTTTACTTAATGACATTACAGTATGTCTCTGGCAGAATGACTGTCCCAAGCAGGTCTTCTTTCATCACATGCCATCTGCTTCCTTCTTTCTTAAAGGGAAATTGACTTGCCTGATACGATGGGAAGTTCTGAGTATTAAGGAGTTAAGATGGGCTGGTCTTAGTCCTTAGATCTTTTGGACCTGGCACTTGCTACAATGTGACTTTGCCTTTTCAGGCTCAGACAAATGACAGTGACTCTGATACTGAGTCTAAGAGGCAGGCCCAGAGATCCTCTGCCTCTGAGAGTGAGACAGATGACTCTGATGACGACAAGAAGCCCAAGCGCAGAGGGCGCCCCCGAAGTGTGCGGAAGGACCTTGTGGAGGGATTCACTGATGCCGAGATCCGGAGGTTAGTGGGGGCTCTGCTCTCCTTCCCCCTCACATTTGGAAGGACATGCTGTAAGCCTCAGGTTGATGGATCCCTGACATTGATGACAGGGAGGTCAGAGGAAGGCAAGGGGGACTGAGTCATGCTCCAAGGCCCCAGGATGATTCTCCCTTCTCCAAGGTTTTCCTCAGTTGAGCTCTTTCTGTTTGTTTACTTCTTGTTCTGGGTTCTGAACATTTCACAAAGCAAGTCCAGCCAAGAGGAAAGAGGCTGTTGGAGGTAAACTTGGGCTGAAACTTTCTTTTTTGTTTTTATTGAAGAATATGAATAAATACATACATACATATGTATCAATGTGTATAAAAGAAATGGTATAAATATAAAAAATTAAAGTAGTACAGATAACCCCAGTTTACTTTCCATCAGTGTTAGTGCTGGTATCAGTTTGGTTTATCGGTATATACAACATACTGTTCTGCAGCTTCTTGTCACTTATAACCAATTTTAGGCATCTTTCTATGTCAGTACTTACTACACATTTGTTGGTGTCTGATTCACACCCCTTTTCCCTCCAGAAAAATCTAAAATTATTGCTTCCAAACCACTTTTCCCCTAGCTGCCATGTTATTTTTTTAAAAAGCTGAAGAAAGTAGAAAATATGAAAATGATTAACTTTATGGTCTAACCCAAATTTTAACTATTAGCAAATAGTTCTTTTAGGTCAGTATTTGAAATCACAAGGTCTTTGTTTCCCACTAAATGTTATACCTGTTCTTTTATTCTTTCTTTGTTTAATTTATTATGGAAAAATGTAAATGTATACAAACATTGATAGAATATTAGCGCACCCCCTCCCCGGGTATTATTTTAACCATTATGAGTTTGTAGTCAGTCTTGTGTGTGTGCCATATTTCTATTTTCCCCTACCCTCAGTGTTATTTTGAGAAGAATGTATATTCTGCTGCAGTTGAGTGGAGTGTCCTATAGATGTTTTTTAAGTCTATTTGGTTTACTATTGTTCAGATCTTCCATTTCCTTATTGATCTTCTGCCTGATCTATCCATTATTGGAAATGGGGTATTGAAGGCTCTATTATTGCTGTATTGTTTATTTCTCCCTTCTGTTCTGTCAGTTTCTGCTTCATATGTTTTGGGCCTCTGCTGTTAGGTGTGTATGCTTTATAATCTGTTGTCTTGATGAATTGACCGTTTTCTCATTATAAAATATCCTTCTTTGTCTCTAGTAACATTTTATGTCTTAAAGTTTATAACTTGGTTAGATATTAGTGTAGACACTCCAACTCTCTTTTGGTATTGTATGTGCAGTATCTTTTTCCTTTTTTATTTCAATCTATTTGTGTCTTTGAATCTAGCTTGCAACTCTTGTATATAGTATATAGTTAGATGTTTTTCAAAAATCCATTCTATTGATCTCTTCCTTTTGATTGAAGTCTTTAAACCATTTACATTTAATGCAGTTACTTATAAGATAGAATGTATGTCTGCATTTTGCTGTTCATTTTTTATGTCTTGGGTCTTCTTTGTTCCTTTATTCCCCCATTACTGCCTTCTTTTATATTACATATTTTTTAGTATACTATTTTAATTCTCTTGTTTCTTTTATATTTTAAAAGTTATTTTCTTAGTGGTTTCCCTGGAGATTATATATTTTTTTTAAATAAATTTATTTATTTATTTATTTTTGGCTATGTTTGGTCTTGGTTTCTGTGCGAGGGCTTTCTCCAGTTGCGGCGAGCAGGGGCCACTCTTCATCGCAGTGCGCGGGCCTCTCACTGTCGTGGCCTCTCTTGTTGAGGAGCACAGGCTCCAGACGCACAGGCTCAGTAGTTGTGGCTCACGGGCCTAGTTGCTCCGCGGCATGTGGGATCTTCCCAGACCAGAGCTCGAACCCGTGTCCCCTACATTAGCAGGCAGATTCTCAACCACTGCGCCACCAGGGAAGCCCCCTGGAGATTATAATTTAATGTTTTAACTTAGAACAGTTTAGTTTGGACTAGTACCACCTTAATTTCAGTGGTATTCTAAAACTTTACTCCAGTTTAGGTACGTTTCTTCCCCCTCTTTTGTGCTTTTATTGTCACACAGATTATATCTTTATACTTTATAAGCCCACCAACACAGTTATATAATTATCGCCTTATGCAGTTGATAGTTAAAATCATTTAGGAGAAGAAAAGAGTTACTGACAAAAATACATATACACTGTCTTTTTATCTACTTACTCAGGTATCCTCCTGAGGCTCTTATTTATTCATGTGGATTTGAGTTATTGTTTCATGTCTCTTCATTTCTGCCCAGAGTACTCTCTTTAGTATTTCTTTCAGGGCAGGTCTGCTAGCAACAAATTCTGTCTTTTTATTTATCTAGGAATGTCTTAATTTCTCCTGTGTTTTTGAAGGCTAGTCTTTATTCTTTTTCTGTCTTTCACATTGGATAATCTCAGTTGACCTATCTTTTTTTTTTTTTAAATGCATCTCTTGTTGTTGTTGTTTTTTAAATTTATTTTTGGCTGTGTTGTGTCTTCGTTGCAGCAAGCAAGGGCTACTCTTTTTTTTTTTTTAAATTAATTAATTAATTTATTTTTGGCTGTGTTGGGTCTTCGTTTCTGTGCGAGGGCTTTCTTTAGTTGCGGTGAGCAGGGGCCACTCTTCATCGCGGTGCACAGGCCTCTCACTGTCGCAGCCTCTCTTGTTTTGGAGCACAGGCTCCAGACGCGCAGGCTCAGTAGTTGTGGCTCACGGGCCCAGTTGCTCCGCGGCATGTGGGATCTTCCCAGACCAGGGCTCAAACCCATGTCCCCTGCATTGGCAGGCAGATTCTCAACCACTGCGCCACCAGGGAAGGAGGGCTACTCTTCATTGCAGTGCATGGGCTTCTCATTGCGGTGGCTTGTTGCAGAGCACGGGCTCTAGGTGCACGGGCTTCAGTAGTTGCAGCATGTGGGCTCAGTGGTTGTGGCACGCGGACCCTAGAGCACCATGGGCTTCAGTAGTTGCAGCGCACGAGCTTAGTTGTTCCTCAGCATGTGGGATCTTCCCAGACCAGGGATCAAACCTGTGTCCCCTCTATTGGCAGGCAGATTCTTAACCACTGTGCCACCAGAGAAGTAAGTCCCTCAGTTGACCTATCTTTTAACTGATTTTTTTTCTTCTGCTAATTCATATCTAATCCTGAGCCTCTCTAGTGATTTTTTTCATCTTAGTTATTGTACTTTTCAGCTCCAGAATTTATATTTGACTCCTTTATATAATTTCTGTCTCTGTTGATATTCTCCATTTGGTGATATATTATTCTCAAATTTTCTTTTAATTCGTCAGACATGGATTCCTTTAGTTCTTGTATATATTTATAATAATTGATTAAAACCTTTGTCTAATAAGTTCAACTTCTGGACTTCCTCAGGGTCTATTTCCATTGAAAACCATCTTCTTCCCTGTAGAGCGACCATACTTTCTTGTTTTCTGTAATATTTGTTGAAAACTAGACATTTTAAGTAATACAATGTGGCAAGTCTGGAAATCAGATTCCCCCTGCCAGCAAGAGTTTTTTGTATTTGCTGTTTGTTGTTGTTGCTGTTTGTTCAGTAGCTTTTCTGGACTAGTTCTGCGAAGTCTGTCTTCTCTGTCTTTTGAAGTCTCTGCTCATTTAGCTTAGTGGTCAGCTAATGATTGGACAGAGACTTCCTTAAACACCTTAAGTCTACCAACCAGTGAATCTACCAGCCTTTGCTGAAGGGCTACTTGTGTATTTTGGGGATGTCTTCAATGTTCTGATAGGCAGTTTACAGCTCTGCCTTAGCCTTCAGTTCCTGTTTGTGCAGAGCCTAAATGCCAGCCAGAGGTGAGAGATTCACAGCTCCTCAGGTCTTCTCTGTGCCTGCACATAGCCCTGCATATAAGCAGCCTTCTAGATACCCAGGAATATGCCTGAGCTTTTCAAAGACCCCTGTGCACATCTTTTCCCCCAGGTTTTTCCATTGCAGTTTTTGGTCAACCTGTTCATATTGCCAACTTGTAATGCTGCCTCAGGCAGCTGTGGTGTTAAACCTTTGCCTCTAATTGTTTTTTGACCGATGAACTACAGACAGTGTTCATACAGAGTCAGGTCAAATGAAGACAAGTCTGAGAATGGAGCTTCTCAGGGTGCTGTCAGTCAGATCAAAATAGCACTGTTCTCTGGGGAAAGAGCTTTTGGGGAGCTCTAGGCCTGTTCTGCTCCCTCTAGTGGCTGCTGTGTTGCTTCTTTGCACAGCTGCAGTAGTTGGGAAGGTGTAGTTTTCAAGGCAGTTATGGAGCTGAGGAGAGGGCATGGGAAACAGAGCAAGTCAGAATGCCAGAGAGCTCACTGTTCATACTGAGATTCAGCCATTTTCTTGAATAAATGCTCATAAGATGGCTGCAAGCCTTTGGTTAATTTCCAGCATTCTAACAAAGTTGATTTTGACAGTTTTGCCAGTGTTCTTGTTGCTTTTACGGAGGAGCGGATTTTCAGAGGTCCTTACTCCACCATTCCTGGAATGCTTCTCTGTCTCAATATTATTTTGAAGTAATCACAAATGGCATATTATTTCAGATGTAAAATATTTCAGTATATATCAAGAAGAAGAATCGTAGAGTGGAGGAATAATTCTCAGGTTTGCTTTCACATATAGTACTTTCCTAATCCATGCTATTCCTTTAATACTGTTTCTTAGCTATTGTTATATTCATCCCCATTTTCTTTAATTGCTGTGCCCTCTCTTTTCATTTTTTTTCTCCATAGTATCTCTCCCTTCATTTTTATCTAACCAGGTAGTTTGGCATGTTACAGTGATGCCCTTGATATATCATGGCATCTTGCTTTTTTAGTGAAAGTCTAGTGGTTGGCTGAAGGGAGGGGAGTGGATTAAACATGGATTGGCATATAGCATGGTTTAGGCTAGAGACTTGTGGAAGGATAGATTAGATTTTTGGCTGGAGACAATGTTTGGCAGAAGGAGTCAGAGTTTCCAAAAGAGTTTTGCCTAAAATGTTTAAAATCATATGTTTATTTTACTTTGCCTCATTACAAAAAGTATTTGAGGCAGTCCTAAAAACCTTATATTTGTATTATTGACCAGAAAGTAACGGAAAATATTGCAGTGTGGAATTGAAAGTAACAATAGTGGACTGAATAGACCACTTAACTGTACTGGATTTTATTATAAGAGGTTGTGGTTTTTAAATCATTTATTATGTATTGAACTCCATAAACTTGTACCTTCTAAAAATGATAGTACTAGAGTTAAGTCACCATTCTCAATTATGTCGCTAAGCAGTTTCATGACCAGTCACTGAGAATTAAGTTAATCCTTGGTTTGAATAGATGTTTAGCACTCACTATTTTAAGCTGGCCGTTTTCAAAGGCCACCTTTAGTTCATTTAGTGGCAGTTGCAAGGATTGGGCCCAGTCTTTTTGACAGTTTTTATGGCTCATATTTCTTCACAGGATGTGTTTGCATTAATATAGCTGAAGTCTTTTTTTTTAATGTGATTTATTGATTATTTTTTTAGGTTCATCAAGGCGTATAAGAAGTTTGGTCTCCCTCTTGAACGGTAAGCTTAGTAATATAATAGTTCCTTACCCGCCTCTTTTTCACTTCTGTATTGTAGAGGTTTCTTTTTTTGGTTCTACTTTCCATTTTTAAGGTCTGGCACCTTTTGACAGCCTGGCTTTTAGACATTAATTTACTCACCTGCTCCAGATGACTTGGAGATCAACGAAACATATTGTACATGTAACTGTACTTCGCTTCTAGGAACATTGCAGTGAATGAAAGTAGGCTAGAGAAAGGAAAGTGAGCACAAAGAAACAAACTAGTGCAAATAGCTTTGGGGCACTTCACCTGCTACTGTTATCAGACAGCGCATTTAGTTAATAAAGAAAGATGAACCCTTTCTCCTCTGTTTTTTGAAATTAGTCTGTTTTTGTGGACTATTCCAAGTCAAATTCTTTATGATGGAAAGTAAGTCATCAGTCACTGTCCGAGGGTTCTTGTTGAAAGGATCAATTAAGGCATGTAGAGAAAGTGTCTTTGCAGGAACAAGCTTATGTGAAACCAAGTGGTAGTTAACGTGACATTAGAAACGTGGGCACAGGGCCTTGAGGTATCCCCGTATTTGTCTTTCCTCAGGCTGGAGTGCATAGCACGTGATGCTGAGTTGGTAGATAAGTCTGTAGCAGATCTGAAGCGCCTAGGGGAATTGATTCACAACAGCTGTGTGTCAGCAATGCAAGAATACGAAGAGCAGCTGAAAGAAAATGCCAGCGAGGGTAAGTCAGCATGTCTCCCTCAAAGTGATTCTCAAAGACCTGGCACTTGTGGATTGGGATCTCTGCTGCTAAGCATCTTTTTTTTTTTTAAGATGAACACACTTATATCCCGTGCATCCCTAATTTTTTGAGGTGTGTATTCTCACCTGCCTTTACGTGAGGTCAGTTTTTGGGTTTTTTTTTTTTTTTTTTTGGTACGTGGGCCTCTCACTGTTGTGGCCTCTCCCGTTGCGGAGCACAGGCTCCGGACGTGCAGGCTCAGCAGCCATGGCCCACAGGCCCAGCCGCTCTGCGGCATGCGGGATCCTCCCGGACCGGGTCACGAACCCGTGTCCCCTGCATCGGCAGGCAGACTCTCAACCACTGTGCCACCAGGGAAGCCCGTGAGGTCAGTTTTAAGATACCAAAGATTTACTCACAAATGAAGTTGATTTGCAGAAGGTGCAAAGTAATGAACAAGATGAATGATTTCTTTTAATGTTACTGTAGAAAGTTTAGATTGGTTTGAATGATGTAAAGACGTGAGTGGGTAAAGCTGAGTGGACACATTGCATTTTGGCTGTAAGTGAGGACATTACAGACCACAGACATCAGTAATTATCTTGGATATACATACATGTATTGTTTCGTTGTGATAAACTTAAAGGATTTAGAGAATTAGTTAGAATAAAAATAGTAGATGAATATTGTAAACCTTTTTGTTGCAATGAGACTCTTTGGCACTAGAATTTGCTGTAATTCGATTCGACCTGTAGTGCGTTTTGTCTTATACACCAAGAGTGCTTTTGCCTGTCCTTTAAAAGCAGGAGGTGTCAGGAGAGAGCTGAGGTCCTTGTTGTTAAAGGACACCCTTATAGTTGAACCTCAAACAAAAAGATGAGGGTGTGGTCATTCCACAGTTCACTGGACTGTGGTTTATCTGTGCCATTGCCCCCATTCTTTTGTCACCCTTCACTGACGTTACAGGAGGCTCTGTCATCTGTGGTTAAGTATTCAGGCCCTGGAGGCAGCCAGTTTACCTGGAATCTTGGTCCTGCCATTTCTTAGCTGCAAGACCTGAGACAAGTGATAGCCTCTTAACAGTCTCATGTGCAAAATAGAGTAGTAGTCTGTGCCTCAAAGGGTTTGGATGGTCACTTGAATAATTCCATACATGTGAAGTGCTTGTCATCACATCTGGCTTGCAGTATTAGCTATTTCATTAAGTAAAGAAGTATTTGTGCTTTGAAATTTTCTTCTTAAGGCTGTTACTAAAAGTAATAGAATTTTTAAATCTCTTGAATATAGTCAAAACATTTTTAGATTTTTTTTTTCCATGAAAAAAACTTAAATAACTTGAGTGGTTTGGACAGTGATCCAAATATGTGCTTTTATAGTGCCAAGAATACATCCAAAAGTAAATCTTAACTTTACAGTGTTTTTTTTTTTCCGTGTAACTATTTTGAATAAGTATTATATTCACATGGCTCAAAAATGAAAAACAGGTATCCCTATTTCTTGTCTCCTTCTAGAAATATAAAAATACATATGTTCAAAAAATGGATAGATACTGTTTTAACACAATTGGTGCTGTAGCATGCACTGTTCTGTACCTTGCTTTGTCCATCTCACAGCATATTTGGAGATATTTCCTTGTAACAGTCCCTTCCTTTACACATGTTTCTTTTCTCTGCATGTTCACATTCTGCATCTGGTTGATTGCTTCCTTCTGGCATTGCTTAACTTGTTTCCATATACCTGTATTTTCTATAAATTGGCATTTAGCATATTCCTGAGTCCAGGTTAACATTTCCAATTCTAATGTAAGATTATTGATATCTCTTTGCTTAAGTTGAAAATTTTGTTCCTAAAAATGTTAACATAATCATGTATTTGTCTTATACATTATACACGTTTCCAAATATTAGTACCAATTTTACTGTTTTTATTTGTTTGTTTTCTTCTTTCTTTCTTTGGCTGTGCTATGAGGCTTGTGTGATCTTAGTTCCCTGCCCAGGGATTGAACCTGGGCCATGGCAGTGAAAGCGCCAAGTCCTAACCACTAGACTGCTAGGGAATCCCCCTGATTTTACTGTTAACTATAAGACTTCTTAATGCAGAGTTTGATTTCTTTGTGTTTCTTTTTGTCCTTAAAATACACCTCATTAGCAGTACACAAAGTACTATGTTTTAAAATTATTTGAAATTGTTCTTTTCTCTGTGTGGTTATGCTACCAACTTAATATATAGTTTAGTATCTTTTGTTTTCTTTTCCTTTCAGTTTCTAGGGACTACTTTTCTCCTTTTGCTGAAACTTTGTTTCTTTAATTATGTAAAACATTTGCATGGCCCAAAGTCAGAACAAAACCAGGAACACGATGAGAGAATCTTGCCTTCATTCCTGTCCCCCCAGTACTGTTCTCTTCCTCCCCTGTAGGTAATCATTTTGATTAGTTTTGGGCTTATCTTTCCATTGTTTCTTTTTAAAATTTTAAGTCTGTGTGTGTGTATTTCCTCTATTATACAGGAGATATCATACATTATATTCTGTTCTGCATCTACTTATTTTTACATATGGCGTTCACTCCATCTTACTGTGTAGCGTTCATACTTCCTTCCTTTTACAATTGCACAGTATTCCACTGTGTAGATAGATGTTAATTCAAACTTTATTGTCCCCTAGTAATAAATATTTGGGTTGTTTTCAGTCTTCTGCCACTATAAATAAAGCCACAGTGAATAAATAGTTTAATGAATATGCTGTTTCATATCTCTGCCAGCATATCTTTGGGATAAATTTCTGGAAGTGGGATTGTTGAATCCTGGGAAAAATGCATATGTAATTTGGTTAGATACTGCCAAATTCTTCATAAATCTGATACCATTTACATTGCCACCTACAGTGCATATTCATACACAACAGAATGTATTGTCAAATGTTTGGATTTTTGCCAAACTGACTGTTGGGAAATGGCATCTCACTTCTCTTTTAATGAGCAATGTTGTGCATCTTTTCTGAGGGCCACTTGTGAACTATCTGTACATATATTATGCCCATTTTCTATTGAGCTGTTGGTCTTAATTTTTAGGATCTCTTTTTCTTGTCTTTTTTTAAGAAGATTTAATACAAGGAATTTTAAAAATTTTTTATTTATTTTATTTTTGGCTGTGTTGGGCCTTCGTTGCTGCACATGGGCTTTCCCTAGTTGCGGCGAGCGGGAGCTACTCTCCTTTGCGGTGCGTGGGCTTCTCACTGCGGTGGCTTCTCTTGTTGCAGAGCACGGGCTCTAGGCATGCGGGCTTCAGTAGTTGTGGCACACGGGCTCAGTAGTTGTGGCTCACGGGCTTAGTTGTTCCGCGGCATGTGAGATCTTCCCGGACCAGGGATCGAACCTGTGTCCCCTGCATTGGCAGGTGGATTCCTAACCGCTGCACCACCAGGGAAGTCCCAGGATCTCTTTTTCTGATAAAAGTTGCCAGTGTTCTCCTCCAGTTTGTGATTTGTCCTCTCACTTTGCTATGGAATTTTGTACAGAAAACTTAAAAAAATTTTATATAGTCAAATTTATCAATCTTTTACCCTATTGTTGTTTTGGATTTTGATTAGTTAAAAACATTTTCTCTACAAAACAGAAACAGACTCACAGACATAGAAAGCAAATTTATGGTTACCAAAGGGGAAAGGGATAAATTGGGAGTATGAGATTAGCAGATGCACACTACTATATATAAAAGAGGTAAACAACAGGGATTTAATATAGCACAAGGAACCTATTATATTCAATATATTGTAACAAACTAAAAAAAAATTTTTTTTTCTACTCTGAGGATATAAAGGAAGTCATTAAGATCACCCCCCACCACCACCAATACCTATGTGATTCCATTTACTTTTATATCTCTGATTCACTTGGAGTTTTTCCTGGTATTGCATCCAGGTTTTTTGGATTTTGGATTTTTCCTATATGGCTACTATATGTCTCAACACCATTCATTAAAGATGGTTGATCTTTTCTCCACTGCCTGATTTTTTTTTTGTTTGAGGAGCTACATAATCTGTTATGGATTTACAATATTAGTATCCTGTTAATGGACGTTTAGCTTTCCAATCTTTTGCTTTACGGTGTTGTGGTAAATAATCTTGTGTGTATACCATTTGCGCCATATCCTCCCACCAGCATTGACTAGAATGGCAGTGTCTGTTTCCTCTTAGTCTCACCGACATATTTTCAAATCTTTGAATTTTCCCAGCCTGAGGTTAAAAAGGCTATGTCTATATATTTAATTTGCATTTCTCTTACCATGAATGAGGTTGAGTATTTTTCACATGGAACCATTTGTATTTCCTTTTCTGTGAATTGTCTCTTTATCCTTCGCCCATTTTTCTGTTGCAATCTTTTTATTTTACAGATGAGGAAACACAGACCCAGAGAGGTTAATAACTAGAAGTGAGAGGGGAAAGGGGACAGGGGGTAGTTTGTGCAGATCCGGGAATAAATCCCAGATTTCTGATCTTCGGAGGAGGTGCCTTTCCCGTTTTGCCACATTCTGTTCCAGAACTCATCAGTATTGTTGGGAATAGCATTTGCAAGTGAAATTCTTGTGGGTTATATGAGAATCCCTAAATAATTGTTTATAATTGTAGTGCCATTTCATCGACTTGAATGTTAAAAAAAGAAATCTTTTCTCAGGCTCTGAGCCATCTTTTCCCTCACAGACAAGTGTCATTATCATGCATTTCGATTTGGACTCTGGTTAGAATTGACTGCTTTGTTTTTACTTCTAGGATTACTTTAATTGGAAACTCGGGCTAGGGTAACCTTTCCATGACTTCTTTTGTTCATCATTTCAAATGTGTTAGGTATTAACTTGATCTCATACTTTTTTAGTAGAGAAGATCATCTTTTAAAGCACTTAAAAATCTGTTGATGGGTTAGAAAAGAAAAAACTTCAGCATTAATATTACTCCTTTAAAATCTTCTTTCATAAATTTTATTAATTTTAGAGCCAAAGTATAAAACAGGAATAAGAAGATTAAAATACAATTATAAACACTACTGGATTAAAAAATTCTAAATCTTAAAAAACTGAATTGTTTAGAGATTATTTTACAAACATTAATTGAGAAAATTTTTTGCCTTACTTGATTATATCTTTGAATTAACGATAAACCAGACATATACGCTGAGGGAATAAGAGTTCAGGATTTGTTGACCTATGTTTTTTGTGAAACTTCAGCGGATTCTCACTTAACGAATATGAAATTGGTGTTCTTTAGGGAAAGGACCAGGGAAAAAGAGAGGCCCAACTATCAAGATATCTGGGGTTCAGGTTAATGTGAAATCTATTATCCAACATGAAGAAGAGTTTGAGATGCTGCATAAATCTATCCCTGTAGACCCTGAAGAAAAAAAAAAGTGAGTATAATACATGCATGGGTGGTTGTGCCATTAGAAAACAGATTTGAAGTTACAGTTATGTGTAGTTATGTAGTATTTTCATTATTTTTTCTCTAACATACCAGAGTGCTTTGCTCATTGGTGTTTATTCCCAAATCAGAAAGACCCTTCCTCTAATGTCCTCCTGCTTTGGAAATCTTTTCAGATACTGCTTAACCTGTCGTGTCAAAGCTGCACATTTTGATGTCGAGTGGGGAGTAGAGGATGATTCTCGCCTATTGCTGGGAATTTATGAACACGGCTATGGAAACTGGGAGCTAATTAAAACGGATCCAGAGCTTAAGTTAACTGACAAAGTAAGTATTTCTGTGATGCTGGAGATGTCTAGAAGATTTGTTGTATAATATTTTATTTGTTGTATAATATTTTATTTATTTTTTTATATTGATTACTTACTTTTAACTATTTTCTGGGGGGTGGGGATCAAATTGGAAATTAGAACAATAGTAAATTCCTGGGATTTCTTTATCCCTGGAAACATTACCATCTTTAGTGGACTGTGGCACTATTTCAGAGATGACAATTATAGCCAGGTGAAATTTTTGGGAAATTACAGGAGAAGCCTTCAAATTCTGATTTTTCTTGTAGGTCAAATCTCATTGCAACAAATACCAGGGTAAGATTATTAATAATAAGATCATTCCTCGGCCTTAGTTGTTGGCACTTTCTTTAACGATATTTGAAACAGCCATATTTCAGTTCTACACATGAAGAAAGAATGAGCCATACCTTGGTATTTTTTGTAATGGAATTAAACTGTGGCTGTACTTCTCCCACAAAATCGAGCCTCCCACCCTATCCGTTGCACATCAGGCTACCAAGTATAGTAAGGCCGTGCTCAGAGCTGTAAGCAGGGAAAGCTGGCTCAAATTTTAGTAGGATGCGCTCCATGTTGTGCTCCTGGCAGGGCTTTTCCTGGCACGTCAAACAATGCTCATCCCAGGTGCAATGTTCTCAGAGGGTGACAGCACCCTGCCATAAGCACTGAGACCAAATCCAGTCTGGCCTGAGAGGTCCAGCTGTGTCCTGGCATAGCTCAGTGCTTTCCAGCAATGCTCTAAGAAGCATTTTCAATCTAAAACGAAGCTTTAACCTAGCTCCAGGGATTCCCTGCTCCTGGAAGGAGGAAATCCACGACGGCTGGGATGCTCTAGCAGATGAAGCCAACAAGCCCCTCCTACCTGAGTTGTTCTACCCTGTTAACAGCACAGGTAGGAGCCAGTGGGAGAGCTGGATTTCTCCATCCCATTTTGTAAAACGAGAACGGCTCATAAGGGATTTTCAGTGACTGGGAGCCATGGACATGAGATAGGATCTGAGGCTTTATCTGTATTTTGGGTGGTGGGGAGGGAAAGGACTGCTCAGTTGTTTGTCATCTCTGTTTATCCTGATCCACTAACCGGGCCGTGGGCCGTGGTGGGTACTTCTCTTCCTTTCCTGTTGAAGATCCTGCCAGTGGAGACAGATAAGAAGCCCCAGGGAAAGCAGCTGCAGACCCGAGCGGACTACTTGCTGAAGCTGCTCAGGAAGAGTCTGGAGAAGGAGGGGGCCGTGACGGGCGGGGAAGAGGTGAGTGCAGCTGCCAGCCGGGCACCGTCCAGGGGTCTGAGGCTCCAGCCCTGCAGGGTTAGGTAGGGGAAGAGATGCCCTCTCCAGGCATCTCCACAGAATGCTAACCCTCTCCTTGTCAGGTGTTGGTATTGAGGTTCCAGTAATGATGGTTTGGTTGGGTGATGATAGTAATGTTCATTTAGTAATTGACCTAAACATCTTGGCATTCTCCTCAAATATTGCCTCAAAATAGTCCTCATTTCTCCCAGTGCCACTGGTCTAGACATACTGTTGCTGTATCTTTATGGTCCTTCCTCAATTTAGGAATATAGTTCTCAGTACTGCGTGAATATCACTGGGTTTGCCTGTTGTTACAGCTAATACTCGGCTGCTTGTAATCATGGGTCCCAGGGATAAAATGGGTAATTAGGATACACAGTTAATTCAGAAACTGGACTTCAGTTACAGTTGCCTTATTTGCTCAGTGAAAAATTTCAACCGAGTTACTAATGGACTCATCTGAGCTTTAGCTTTTATTTCCCCAACTTTTCATTTCAATTCAGGCTTAAAAAGATGAGAATCACAGTTAGGAGATACTATAAGTTACAGCCAGTAGTAGCAGCCTTTGTGTGTGCATGTTCCTTAAGTGCTCTTAGAGCTATGCCATTTGTATCCATTTCCCTATATTATAAAGAAAGCAAATTTTAGAAAAAAATCCAATCCCATACCTTGTCCTTTTTTGCGTAGTAGTGTCATAATTAATGTCATTCTTCACATAGTATGTTGAGGATATTCTATAAGTTAGGCTCTGGGGAGATAGATTGCATCATGTTTTTATTTTTTTTGCGGTACGCGGGCCTCTCACTGCTGTGGCCTCTCCCGTCGCGGAGCACAGGCTCCGGACGCACAGGCCCAGCGGCCACGGCTCACGGGCCCAGCCGCTCCGCAGCACGTGGGATCCTCCCGGACCGGGGCACGAATCCGTGCCTCCTGCATCGGCAGGCGGACTCCCAACCGCTGCGCCACCAGGGAAGCCCCTGCATCATGTTTTTACTTGCTTAAATTACTGTATCTATTTGAGTAGATGAACACCTTTTCATTATTTTTAGATATAACATGCTTCTAGTTTTTTTAATGTTACTCTTATTTTATATATTATCTTTATTTATATCTTTGTACATAAGGGTTTTTTTTCTTCTTTTGAATTTTATCTTTAGATTGAATTCCAAAAAATGGAATCAGTAGGTTCAAGGATATGGATGTTTTTGTGTGGCATAGGAGATTTATATAGTTTCTTTTTTTCTACTTCAGGTAAAATTGGTTGCACTCCTTTGAATTTTCTCTGAGTTTCCTTGTTTGAATCATATGGCTGCTGCTGTTCCAAAGAATCATGATGTTATTTGGTCATGCTTTTGAGGGACTTGATTTATCATCATTTTCTTACCCTTTCCAGGCCAAATTAAAGAAGCGGAAGCCTCGAGTAAAGAAGGAAAACAAAGCACCGAGGCTGAAAGATGAGCATGGAATTGAGTTTTCGTCTCCTAGACACTCAGATAATCCATCAGAAGAGGGAGAAGTAAAGGTATGAGGCTGGATTTCAGTTGAGATTATTTTTAAGTTACATTTATTGTGCCAACTGGTATAAAATTATCTGAAATGTGTTTGGTTTACATTCCAGAGTAGATAAAATAAAAATAGAAACTATGTTATGTCTTTGCTTAACCTGTGAGAGAGGAATATGTTCATTTAAAATCAGCAATTGAAAATTCATAATAGAAGTAAATTCGTAATGGAAGGAAATGAAGGGAACCATGCACATTTCAGTGATAAATGGCAATTGACACTCAGCCTCATTGCTGGGAGCGATAGGGAGTGGTGGAAACTGTGGTTAACCAGGGAGCTCATGCCTAATATATAGGGGCAGCTGTTATGCAGTTCATTGTTGGGCCAAACAAAACTCATTGTTGGGCCAAACAAAACTCAGGTTTGGCCCAAGGCCTGTCAACTTGTAACCTCTGGTCTAAGCAAAAGGAAAAGTAACTTGCTAGCATTCAGTCTGTTGTTTCCGTGACTGAAAACTTTATGGGATTTTATTTTGTTACTCTTCAAGTGTAATTGCCCTTTGAGGTTATTTCCAGGAAGATCAGCAGTGGGTATGTGAACTAGCATGGATTTGAGTCAAGCATGCATGAATTCAAATACTAGCAACCTTACCAATTACTACCTGGCAGGTATATAATTTCTTTGTTCCTCAGTTTTTTCCATCTGTGAAATGGGAATGATAATGCCTGTGTTGAAGGGTTGCTATGAGAAATAAAGAGAAGATGTAAGTGAAGAGCATCTGCCTCTACAGGCTTCACTTTAAGCAGATAGCTTTAAGGCTGTATGCTTGAGAACATGCTTCTGTGGACACAGTGATGAACCATTGGGAGCAGTGCTTTTTTTTCTAGAAAGTAAACGAGGAAATGTAAAGTTTGTGGCAAAAGCTCATAACCTTGTTTGTTTTCTAGGATGATGGCTTAGAAAAAAGTCCAATGAAAAAGAAACAGAAGAAGAAAGAGAACAAGGAGAACAAGGAGAAACAAATGAGTTCTAGGAAAGACAAGGAAGGGGACAAGGAAAGGAAGAAATCAAAAGATAAGAAAGAGAAGGTATCGATGTCATTCTGCTTACTGAGATGCCTGCAGCCTTTGAAATTCCCTTCTAGGATTTAGAAGTAGAATGGGGTTTGAGGGCCCTGAAATAATTGTCATTTTATGAGTATATCCCAGAAGGAAGGATGGGGCTGTCAGGGGGATGCCTGCACCTCTTGCTGCAGAGAGAGGGGAGTGTGTGAGTTGTGGTGGTCTTTAATATAGAAGCCTTTATTTGCTCTTTTATTACACACTTCAGAGGGGGTGTTGGAATGAGACAGGACAGGTAACTACTTGATACATGTTCTCAGACTCATGGTAGAAAAACACAGTCCATAGATGAATCTGAATATGTGAAATACTATCAAATACTATCAAGAGTTAAGCTTTTGGAGTAGAAATGGGTGAAAGCCCTACTATTATTATATAATCTTCATGTTGGGGTTTTATGAAGTTCATTCCAAACCACAGAATTCTGGTACAGTGTTGCATCTTGCTGACTTCTGATGAAATTATTTTGCAATTAATCTTTAATCATTGTTAAAACATACAAACAAGTAACTGCCTTAATTCCACCATCCAGTCATAGCTCTAACAGATTTCTTGATGAGCATCTTTGGAACTTTTTTATTATGCATATAGGAACAAATATAAAATAAAAATCAGACCAGACTGTTTGGATAACCTTTTCTCCCCACTTAGCAATATATCACAAACAGCTTTCCAAGTGAATAAATAAAAGTTAAAATCATTTTTAATAGATAAGATTTTGTTTGATTATAACATTTTGGAAACAATTTTAAGTTTCCCATATTGAAATTGCTTTCAAATTTCTAATGTTATAAACTGTATTGTAACAGATACCTTTCTCTGCATCTGTGCTTCTGCAGAAAGGTGTTCTTCTTTTAAGGTGAAATATTTAAAAAATAAAAGCACAAAGAATGATTTAGCCAGCATCCATGTGTCCACTACCCAGATATTGCAGCTGTTGTTAACATTTTTCATGTTTACTTCAAGTGGGTTTTTTTTGGGCTACTGTATTTGGTATCCATGCACTCATTACTGGGACTCCCCTCTGTTTCTTCTCCCAATTTCATTGCTCTCCTCCCTCTTCTCTCCTCCGTAACACTGCCCTGAAGTTCGTGTGAAACCTTCCTGCCCATGTTTTTATACTTTTACTACATATTACATAATCGTAATCAAAGCGTAGTATTGTTTTATGTTTTTAAATGTTCATACATAAAATTTTTTATATGTATCTCTGTCTCCATCCTTCTGCACCCTTTCATGGATAAATGAACTTTACCCATGTGGATTTATGTAAATTTCAGTCACTTGAAATATCTTAGTTAATACAGTTTCCAAGATCAAAGTGTACTTTCATTTTGAAGTTGCTACAAGCTACTCTGTGAGGGCTCTGCCAATTCACAATCTTAACCTCTTGATGACATTTTTATGCATTTTATGGATTAGGGAATAGAAGCCAGAATAGCACTGGTGAAGCTAAAACTATAATTGGCTCTGTTTAGAGACAGAAGTGGGAATGACATATGATTAAACTGTTAATCAAATAGGTTTGGCTTCATGATGTCTCAAAACTGAGGCCATCCTGTGTACCCACTTGTAGTGATGTGACATAGCTGAGAAGTCCAAGTTGCAAGACAGGAGTACACAAATGACAATGATTCCTTGTAACTCTTTTTTAAAAGCCTAAAGGTGGTGATGCCAAATCTTCAAGTAAATCAAAGCGATCTCAGGGTCCTGTCCATATTACAGCAGGAAGCGAACCTGTCCCCATTGGAGAGGATGAGGATGATGATCTGGACCAGGAGACATTCAGCATAGTAAGTCCTGAAGTTGAGGAATTCTGGGGTCTGCAGCCACAGTGCTTGCTGCGGCTGTGCCTTTCATAGTTCCCGCCACACAGCCTCAGTCGGTCTAAGCAGCATGACCTGAGACGAGGCTGGGGTCCTGGCTGCGTGAGCTGGAGCGGTGGCGAGCAGGGCCTGTCTTATGTGTTCCCGTGTTGTGGGGCTAGGAGCCAAGACGTGGCCTAGGATGTGGTTCATCTCCTCATAGGAGACAGGGCAGGTGAGGGGAGGAGTCATGGACCAAGCCTTGTATGGGGTGGAAACAGGCCAGTGCGTCCTCAGGGACTTAGGCCCTTACCGGAGCTGCATGTGTATATTTTATTGTGTTGCACTCGCTTCCCTTCCCCTCCTCTCTTGAGGTCTTTTCCTTTCCCCAAACTTCCACACATCACTGTTCACTTGAATAGTTAATTTAGTTTCAGAGAGAAAGTGATCTTCCAAATCTCAAAATATTCCTGCTCTGGGGAAGCAAAGCATAGAATTTTGACCTCATCCTGTAAGGCAGTCTTCTCTCTTTTTACCCTTTTTTTCCCGTGTTCCCAGAAACCTGTATGCATACGTGTATATTTTTTTCTCTTCGCACTTATCTCATTTTTCTTAAATCTCTTTACTCTTCTTCCTGTGAGCTCTCTGAGGGCAAGTACTGTGTCTTATATAAAGTATGTGTAGATGCTAGAAGTAGCTCAATAAATGAGTAAATGAATAAATTCATTACACAACCAGCTCTCTGATCTGTTTCCTGCTTCTTCCTTAGCCCAGTGTTTAAAAGAGAAAATCATAACTAACGCTTCTGTGGTACCATACTATTTAAAAAATTGCTCTTATACAACATTGTAAATCAACTATACTTGAGTTAAAAAAAAAAAAGAAATTGTATTTACATACTGGCTCATTTACTCTTGTTTTTATATTATGATATCTTCTAAAAATACAGAAAAATTTCAGGAATGTAATAGGCATTGATAGAGGTACCATCAAGTTTTGTCAGGTCTGAATTTTTTAAGGCTCAGGCTATAAGGTTGAAGCTTCTGGTCATGGTTTGTTACCTCCCTAGAAGTGACCACAATTCTGATTTCATTGTAGATCAAATTGTAATTGTCATGTGTGGTTCTAGAGTTTTACTACTTAATGTCTCTAAAGACAGTAAGTAATAGCTCATATAAACAGCCAGGCATTATTAGTGTGCTTTTTGTGTTTTTTCTCCACAACAACCTATGAGGTAGGTAATTATCTCTATTTTACCCCTTAAAAAATAAGGTGAGGAGAGTTAAGTAACTTGTCCAAGATGTAGAGCAAAAATTTGAACCTATCAGTAAATGCCACACTGTGTGTATCCTGTAACTTGAGTTTCCTCCCTCAGCATGTACACTTTTGAGATTTATCCATGTTGATAATTATGTCTCTGATTTCAGTGTTTCATATTATTCTGTTTTATGACTTCCACAATTCATTCTTTCTCCTATTGATGGACATTGGGGTTTTCCAAATGTTCACTACTACAAATTGGCTGCAGTGAAATTGTAAATATTTTCTTATACACATGTGTAAGAGCTTCGCTCGTGTGTAGCTTGAGCAGAAAAGCTGGGTGTTTCTTTGGGTCTGCACATCTACTGCTTTTAGATGTTGTGGAATTAGTCTTCAAAGTGATTGTAGAGATTTGCACTCTTTCCAGCAACGAATGTGAGTTCCAACTGCTTCTCAGTCTTGGAAACACTTGGTAATTTCTACCTTCTTAATTTTTGCCAATCTAAGAGGCATGATCTATTGACCAGTGGTGCTGTTGAACATTTACTTTCATGTTTCTGGTGAATTGCCTGTTCCAGGTAATTTTTCTCTTCTTACCTTTTCTATAGGAATCCTGTATCCATTCGCAATACTAATCTTTTATCTGTTACAGTCATGTATCTTCCAGTTTATTTTGTGTACTTTTAAAAAATTTAAGTACAATACTGAAAAATAAATCGTAAGTATGTAGCTATGGAAATTATCACAAAGTGATGGAAGTTTGTCAGATTTTCACTCTTCTGAAGTTACATGGACATGTGCCTTAATAGTTCCTTATATTAGATACTTAGTGGCTGACAACCATGCCCTACAGGTCAGAGAAAGTTTCTTAAATTATTTTGTGATAATTTCCTCCTCAGTTCTTAATTTTATCCTACTTTTTGGATGTTGGACTTTGGGAGTGGTCCCTAATATTATCTTAAACTTCCTTCCATTTCTTCTTTTCTAACTCTACTTTCTTGGAGATCTCCTCAGCTTTATCTGCCATTATTTCTTTTGAGGTTTTCATTTCTTTTGTCATGTGTTATTTCCAAGATCTTTTTTCCCCATATGGTTCTCTGAATGTTTTTATATTTCTCTTAGATTTGTTTTCCGTTGCTCATGTTAGATATTTTTCAAATGGCTTGGTAATCCTTGGTTGTCTGCTCGTATCTAAGAGTAGGGACTAAACATCTGATTGGAAGCTCTGAACATGTGGGTTGGGCTTGATCGACTTTGAGAGTGTTCTCTGTAGGGTGATCTGGCTGGGCTGCTTCCTTGGAAAACTTCCAGTGGGGAGTCAGCATCATTTGGTTCTTCCTCTTGGGTGGTCGGATTTTGGGGACGAGAATCCTCCAGTCACCTGACTGGAGGGTTAAGGCCTGGCTTTCTTCGTTCTAGAATCTGAGAGGCAAAAAATAAATAAATAAAAAGACTGGGCGGTGGCTTATCTAATATGTATATATTCATACAGTGCTATTCTCAGTGTAGTAGCCTTGCCTCTCAACTATGCCTGTGTAGCCCAGTTCAGAGACTTTTCTTTTATCCTCTCCAAAGAATAAACCTCCATATCTTTTGTCGGGCAGAGTTGGAAGTCTGGGCGTCTATTATAAATCTGTTCCTCTTAGGCAGTCTTAACAAAACAAAACAAAACAAAACAAAATCCTTATTTTTAGCCCTCATCCCTACTTCCAGAGATACGTAGCTAGCCTCTGCAGGAATTGCAGTATAAATCAGGTTGGTTCTCAGCTCTTTCCACTGCTGGGTTAGGATTTCATTGTCTCAGGTCTATTGAGTCATTTCGCTTGCTGCCAATATTTTGTTGCTGTTGCTTCCTCTCATTTTCCATGTCTTTGTGGGCTTATCTCTTCTTATGGCAATTTCTTTACTGTTGTTTTAGTGGATGGGGAGGGGGAGAAAAAGATTCTTGTGTTCAGTCTACTATCTTTGTCTGGAAACCTTTCCCTCAGTTTCTTACAAGTCTAAAGGACTTGTAAATATTTTATCCTGTAGTTTTAGATAGTTTGTGATGGGAGGTTTTCAGGTTGGGTCTATAATTTTGCTTCTCATTTATCTTCATAATGGCCTTGGGAGATTATCATGCCCCTCTTGCAGATGAGGAAACAGAGCAGCGTTTTGAGAGGCCAAGTAAGCTGTAAAAGTCATCGCTCTGAGCGATGGAGCTGGGACTTGAACCTCAGGTTTTTCCGACTCTAACATTTATACTTGTTCCCCTGCCATTACCTGCTTCTCCTCTAGTGATTATGTGGCCTGGGGGGCGCTGTGTGTTCTCTGGGAATTTAGGGCCCAGTAAGCACAGCTGAAGCTTTCTTTGCTGCAGATGTTTTATGTCTCTACTCTTGGTCTGTTCCAGTGTAAGGAGAGGATGAGGCCTGTGAAAAAGGCACTGAAACAGTTGGATAAACCTGACAAGGGGCTCAGTGTACAGGAACAGCTGGAGCACACCCGGAACTGCCTGCTGAAGATCGGGGACCGGATAGCCGAGTGCCTTAAAGCTTACTCAGACCAGGAGCACATCAAACTGTGGAGGAGGTAAGCAGCCACAGCCTCGAATTGCCTGGTTTGATTTGATGACAAAGTGTGTGTTAGGGGTTCTGTTTTGTTTTATGCAACATGACACAGCCACCTAATGAAGTATTTTTTTTCCCAGCAAAAGCAGTCTATTAGCAGCATACCTGCAGGCTTCAGTTTTCTTTTCCTGAAATAGGCCATTCCTCTGAGACCAATCTTTTGAATGGGTAGGATGATGTCATTATTTTATGAGAGAAATACCGTGATACTGGATTTGCTGGCCTGTCCTCAGAATAAAGACTCAGTCTTTAGACCTGGAAGGGATAGAAACCGTCTATAATTTCACTACTTTACCCATCTCAGGTTAATATTCAGAGATAATATAATAACTAATTGGTTAGTTCTCTGCTAACCTCATGAGAGGAAGCAAAGTCTAAAACCACCAGAGCTATGAGTTCTCTTCTCTTTAATAATTGAAGAGCTCTAGTAGTAATTTGGATTAAGGCAGTTAATCCAGAACTTCAGTTTGTAAGGCATTATGACTTACATATATTCATTTATATACTCACTTTTGATGTTTTAAGAAAACATGACTGGAATTTCTCAAAGACAATTGTAACATTAAGTCTCTTTCCATACTCCACAGTTATGTTGAACTCATATATTGATAATTCATGGTTAATGAAGTATCTTTGTATAATATACCTAATATCAGTGGATTGGCTTTTGAGTGAAAAAGATTTAAGAACACCTTCTGTCATGATGCTATCCATAGCATGCTTCACACCCATTAAAAAAAGAAGATCTAAGTTTTGAAATGTGGCTTGACTTTCCTTTTACACTGTTCCCAAACCAGATCCCTGTATCTAGCCATCTGGCTTTCTGTAACGAAAATGCATCATCCTAACGTATAGATCCACGAAGCTGGGCTGGATACTGTGGTCCTGGACTGCTGTGTGGTTCATAAGCAGTTCCTTGCCCACTTGTGAGGAACTGTCCACGATGAAGTGGTGATTGGAAGATCAAGTACAGTAGGAATTCCAAGAAGGAATAAGCACATGCAGAGGAGTAGTGAGGGAGGGAAGTCTTCTGAGGGCTGGGCAGGTACACTCGAGCCGGCATGGAAGAGCAGAGTGGACCTGCTTAGATGAGGAGAGGTCTCAGGCTTCAGCAAAGCCTTGAAAGTGGGCCAGTGAAGGGCCTGGGAGGGTCTTAGGGTTTAAAGGCAGTTCGTTAAGATGACTGAAGCCCTATTACAGAAGGCTTTAGAAAGGCAGGCAATGGTTTTCCACACTGTGCAGCAGGTTTACTTGTCCAGAGCCAGGGCAGCATCCTCTGAGTGGCATGGCACGGTGTGGTGTGACTGCTCTCCAGGAAGTGTGGGAGGATGTGAGCCTTCCGTTCCAGCTCACGGAGGTTACCTGTGACTCCTTATCCTACACACCCGTTTTACCAGTCACTCCCCTGTTGACAGTAATGGCATGCTAGAGTGAGTGCAATGGAATTGGAGGAGAAGAATCCCTTGAAGTTTTAAGGTAGAAATGACAGGCCTTGGTGGTGACGACTGGGAGGAAAGAAGGGGCAGCAATGCAGAGGTGCCCAACGGTACATAGATCCCCACCTGGGATATGGCGGTGATGACATTGCCCGGCAGAGTCCAGGGAGTGCAGAAGGTGGAGGAAGACGTTAGATCCAGAGTCCTAGGTGCCAGTGAAATAAATTAGAGGGGTTTTAGCTGTGAGACAGACCCTCGTCTCCAGACCCCTAGGTCAAATTCTATTGACAGTAGCATTTAAAGGTGTATTTATTACTGTTGCCAAGACCTGAAAGATTATTTCTGTAACTTATTTTCTATACTTGGAGAGTATTCCACAGCAAAATTCAATAACTTGCCATCTATAAAGAGAATAGTTATTTTTAAAATCCTGTAATTCACCAGAACAAATTTTTTTTTTTAAGGAACCTATGGATTTTTGTTTCCAAGTTTACAGAATTTGATGCTCGAAAATTGCATAAGTTATACAAGATGGCTCACAAGAAAAGGTCTCAAGAAGAAGAGGTAAAATACAAACTTCATCCTAATTCATACAAACAGATAAAAACCATTTCCACAGAAAAATTCCTTAATTACTGTTTTTTTCCTGAGGAGATGATCATAGACTCATAGGTTGTTGGTGCTAGAAAGGGCATGGGTTCTCTGCCCTTACTTTGCAGATGGAGGTCTAGGTCCAAGAGGGGGTGCAGGAGCCCACCACAGCCCAGCCTGTCTTGGATGGTGGGCTCTTTCACTCTGTTAGCTGTGCAGTTTCTCCACATGTTCCACGAGTAGTCAAACTAACACTTAAGACCCGATGGGTAAAATAGCCAATGTATTGGAACCAGACAGTGTGGAAATTCTGACAAGGAGTTGTTCCTCTGTGTTCTTACATCCTGGAATCATTTATTCACCAGGGCTTTTCTTCCATATGCACATGTCTTATGGTAGCTTATAAATGTGGCTCCTGAAAGATAACAGTTATGGGCAGCACATAATTTTTCTGTTCTTTTCTGGGCCACATGTACTTGGTGTCCTTCCAGCTTTTGTACGTAGGGTCCCAACCGCTCATGTAAAGGAGCAAACATGAGAAGGTGCCCAGAAGCTGCCTCCCATTCTTTGGTGGAGGGGCATGGGCATGAAGTGATTTGGCCAGTGCTGCAGGGGCAGCGTTCCTTGTTCAGGCATGTCCCTTTGCAGATCTGGTGACTTGTCACGTGGGCCCTACCCCAATTAGCCGTGTAGCGCCAGTCTAGGAACATTTAATACCTCCTTCACTACCATGTCAAGGCTGACGTCTTATGTCTCATCCCCTCCTGTATCCTCAGCACCTGGAATGGTGCCAGATGCAGGGCAGGTGCTCAGAAGTATTTGTTGCATGAGCATATCCTGTGCCCAGCACTGTGCTGAGCTGTGGAGGAGCACCCTCAAGTGGTTTATAATTTAATTTTACATGGAAGAATATGGTAGAACCGTAATATACAGGAATAATATAGTAACACTGCTGAATGTTACTGTGAATTTTATACATTGTAGAAAGTCTCTGAAAGAATAGTCAGGAAAAGCCCCAGGAGGGAATGAAATGGTTGGGGAAAGGCCCTCTAGGAAAGAGTGAAAGTTAGGATGAGTGAAGTTGGACAAATGATGTAAAGGGTAAAGGGCTTCATTAGTCTAGGTATCAGAAGTTAGGATAAGGTGAATAATCAAAGTAGTGGTCCCACTAGTTGGGGTTATAGTATATATTCACAACCTTTCTGGAGGACAGTTCAGTAAGATTTACCAAAAGACTAAAACATGTAATTCTCCTTCTAAGAATTTAGTCGAAGGAGATAATTAAGGGTTTAAACATGATTATATGGAAATGACTCGATATATCCATATCAGGGAATTTTCAACCATAAATATAATATTGTGGAAGTAAGTATTCACATAAGATTTTTACAATACATTAAGTAAAAAAAGAATATCAAATAATATTTTTGTTTAAAAAAATACGCACACACACACGCACGCATGCGCACACACACAGCAGTTCCCCCCACTGTGGTTTGCTTTCCACAGTTTCAGTTACCTGCAGTCAGTCATGGTCTGAAAATATTAAATGGAAAATTCCAGAAATAAACAATTCATAAATTTTAAATTGTGCACTGGTCTGAGTAGCGTGATGAAATCTCGTGCCGTCCTGCCCTCTCCCACGTGGGACATGAATCATCCCTTTGTCCAGCATATCCACACTATATGCTACCTGCCCATTAGTAACTCGGTAGCTCTCTTGGCTATCAGATCGACTGTTGTGGTATTGCAGTGCTTGAGTTCAGGTAATCCTTATTTTACTAAATAGTAGCCCCAAAGCACAAGAGTAGTGATGCTGGCAATTCGGATATTCTCTTACTGTGCCTGATTCATAAATTAAACTCTCATAGGCATGTATGTATTGGAAAAAGCATAGTACATATAGGGTTCAGTACTATCTGCAGTTTCAGGCGTCCACTGGGGGTCTTGAAGTGTATCTCCCATGGATTAGGGGGGTCTACTGTATTATGTATAAACACGCAAAATGGCTCAGAAAGACATAGACCAAATTATTAACAGTAATTCCATTGGTGGTAAAATTTTAGGTCACTTCACAGTTCTTATTTTTTCCTTATTATATTTTCTGATGTTTTTATGTCAAATATTTCACTTGTGTGGTAAAGGTATGGTGTTACTTAAACATTCAGATGTTTAGCTTGATGACTTTGGCATGGGAACTAGTTCCCACTGGGCCAGTCAGGGGTTGTTTGTTCGAGTTAGCCTGAAGAAGTTGGTGGTCCCAGTTTTACATGGCCTGAGAGCAATTTCCAAGAGTGCTGACAGCCTGACCCCTGTTCCTCGCCCCGTGCAGTGACGTCCAGCGGCCTGGGCCCTTTTTCTGGCAGCTGCAGGTCACTGGAGATTGGCTTCTTTGTAGTGGCCAGCAGGTTGAGCAGCACATGGAGCTCTGTGAGGCTTTCCCTGCCCTGGGAGCTCAGTGGAATTTATGAGCATATTTTTCCTAAGAAGGTAGTAAACAGCAGGGAAGCCGAGAGGGACTTGTCAAAAGTCAAGAGGGAAGTATTTAAAGGGGATGATCTTTATACTGTTCTTGGGAATTCCACCTGGGATCCTGAAGGTCTTTGGTTTCCTTTTACTCTACAGGAGCAGAAGAAGAAAGATGATGCGATTGGTGGTAAAAAACCATTTCGACCAGAGGCCTCGGGTTCAAGCCGGGATTCCCTGATGTCTCAGTCCCACACCCCGCACAACCCTCACCCTCAGAAGCCTCATTTGCCTGCCTCTCATGGCCCACAGATGCATGGACACCCAAGAGATAACTACAGTCACCCCAACAAGAGACACTTCAGTAATGCAGGTGAGTCATTAAGTGAAGTTTTAAAAGCAGGTGCCCAGGGGACTTCCCTGGTGGTCCAGTAGTAAAGAATCCGCCTTCCAGTACAGGGGATGTGGGTTTGATCCCTGGTTGGGGAACTAAGATCCCACATGCCACGGAGCAGCTAAGCCCAGGCCCCTCAACTAGAGAGCCTACGTGCCGCAAACTGCAGAGCCCATGCACTCTGGAGCCCACGTGCCACAACTAGAGAGAGAAAACCCGCACGCCACAACTATAGAGAGTGTGCGACTCAGCGAAGGGCCCACACACCGCAACTAAGACCCGATGCAGCCAAATATAAATAAAAATAAACAAATAGATATACCAAAAAACAAAACAAAACAGAACTCAGTTGTTTAAAAAGAAAAAAAAAAAGGTGCCGAAAGAAGAATCACTTTTTTTTTCCAAAGACAGTAGCTGGACCTTTGTGCTTTATTCTCTTCCATCACTTTATTGTCCTCTTTTTTCTCAGTGAGATGAAGCATGAGACAAAGATCCAAAAGGCTGTTAATTCAAATCTAAGAAGAACATGACCAACATAAATAAGCAAAAGACAAATGAACGACTCAGGGAAACAATTTACATTATATATGACAGTTAAATGATTAAAACTGCTAATATTGAAAAACTCCTTATGAATTGATAACAGAAGGATAACCAAATAGAAAAATGGACAAAGGTTAGGAATAGGGAATTCATTTGGAAGAGGAGATTCAAGTGGCCAGTAGGACAAGATGAACAATTGCTGCTAGGGAAATGTACATTAAAGTAACAATAAATTAAACCAATTTCTTACCCATTCAGATCTGCAAAAATTACAGGGTGAAATGCACACAAGCTGCTAAGAGTGTGAATTGCTACAGTCTTTCCAGAAAATAATCTGAAATATCTAAATACGTAGGCCCTTTTTCTGGAAGTCTGTCCTGTAGTAATGCAAACACATACATGTATGAGGATGCTGTTACAGCCTTATAATGGCAAAAAGCTGGAAATAAATTGCCCATTAATAGAAAAATGGTTAGATGAATAATAGGACATTTGTACTCTATATTATTAGCAGTTGTTAAAAAAATGAGTTGGCTTTATAGGTAAAAAAAAAATTGGAGGGAAAAAAGAGCAACAGCAACAACAGAATCTCTGTTGTGTGTGTGTTTAACTTTATTGAAGTGAAAATCACATAACGTGAATAAACGTAACCATTTTAAATGAACAGTTCAGCGGCATTTAGTACATTCACAATGTTGTGCAACCACCACCTAAATCAAGTGCCGAACCACTTTGCTCACCCCAAAGAAAAAACAGTTTTCATTCTCCCCTCTCCCCAGCTTCCGACTACCACCAGTCTGTCTTGTGTCTCTATAGATTTATGTATTCTGGATTCTTTGTATTAAAGGAATCACATGGAATTGTACAATATGTGTCTGACTGCTTTCACTTGGCATCCGGTTTTCAAGGTCCATCCGTGTTGTAGCATGTATCAGTATTTCATTCCTTTTTGTGGCTGAATAATATCCCATTGTATGGTTAGACTAGAATTTGTCTTTTCATTAGTTGACGGACGTTTGGGTTGTTTCTGCTTTTTGGCTATTGTGAATCGTACTGTTGTGCACATTTGTATGCAACTATTTGAGTACCTATTTTCAATTCTTTTAGATGTATACCTAGGAGTGTGGAATTGCTTGGTCATGTGATAATTCTATGTTTAACTTTTTGAGGAACCACCAAGAAAACACCAAGCTGTTTTCTGTTGTATATATTTGAATAATATATTTGTATAAGCATAGAGAAGGATGTGACAACATACACACACCAGTTACCTTAGGCTGGTAAAAATGTGGACGGATTGGAGGAAATTAATAATTTCTCCATTGTCTGTTACTTCACTGGTTACAATGAGCGTGAATTACTTTTAAAGATAAAAGTAATAAAAAGAAAACATATAGAACAAAAGCTTAAAAGAATATAGTATATATAGAAGCATAGTATAAAATTTTACAGAGTCAAGTGTTCCATAATCAAAATGAAGTATACATTTTTTTCTAAACTTCAATGTTAGGATTTCCTTTTTTTTTTTAAGTACATTCTAATCTTCCAGTAAAATTCTCAAACTTCTAGGAAAATTGATTTTCTCCATCTTTTCCTCTTTTTTGGAACACATTAATTATAAGTATTTAAAAATTCTTGACTGTTATTTCTAATATCTGAATTATTGTGAACCATTTGTATTGTATGCTTTTTTTTTTTTTCCCCTTGGTTTTCAGTCATACAGCCCTATCTTTTAGCATGTCTGGTTATTTTTGATTAGATGGTAGGCACTGTGTTTTAAAAATTGTAGAAGCCCCAGATGATGTCACTCTGCCCCAGAGAGGATTTATTCTTTCCTCCCCAGGCACATAGGGTGGGAGACAGTCATCTTAATCTAGTTCTCGTTTGGTCCCCCTGTTCCTGGGGTTTGGCTATCCAGGGTACTGGATGGAGGGCCTGCTGCACTCTCTGCCCCACCCCATTGGCAGGTCTTAAACTAGGATCTTGGTTTCCTCGGCACCGTGAGACAGCCCTGAACGGCTCTGCTTTTCACAAGATATCTAGCTTAGCTTTTTAGCCTCCTGCTCCCTGAAGATTCAGCAAATGTTCTAAGGGAAAACTGGCTGTGTGTTTGCAGTCCCTCAAGTGTCCAGTGTCCCTCTAGCTTAGAAAGACCACCAAAAGCTCTGCCGGTGTCTCTGTTTCTCCAACAGTGGTTCTCGGCTGGGAAAAGCCCAGATATTCAGCTTCTTGCCCAGGCTCAGAGTCACAGATCTCCCCAGTGGCTGCAGAAGTCAAGTCAACTATTATTACTTCTGAGGGTTTTTTTTTGCTCTTCGGAATCTTAGTGCTTCTAGTCTTCATTGCTTTGCCTGCTCTTTGATGTCTTTAAGCAGATTATTTTCTGTTTATCTGGTGTTTTCTTATTGTTCTTGGCAGAGTGTAATTCTGTGGCAGCTACTCTGAATTACCTGGAAGCAGAGGTTCCATGTCTTTTAATCTTAAAAATCTTAGTTCAATTAATTGAACACCATTTTATTAGTGGGGGGAGGTAATGACTGTACAAAAAGATGGCTGGGAAATGTTTCCATGTTCTTAGATGTAGTTGTATCAGTTGTACTGATTTTTCTCCTGGGATTAGACTGGTTTTATGTCATTCATATGATGTCACTGATTTTATATTCTGATCCTTTGAAAGGACTCTTCTTATTAAGCTGACTGTAGTCTTTTATTTAAACTTCGGATTTCTCATCCCTCTCCTTAATAGTCAGTACTTCCTAACCAGTTGTCTACCCCACGGAGGGTTCAAGAAGAAAGAAAAGTGCCTTTTACTTTCTCTGGAAATAAATGACTTGGCCATCTCCATAGTACCACAGACCTTGACACCCTGTTTGAAGCCTACCTTTCTATTTAGTTTGAAGCCATCTTTAGATGATCCTTTCATGTTGTGAAGGTGTCTCTTTTTGTTGTTTGTTAATTTTTAGGTTGAATAGTCAAAAGTGTTTTAATTCTTGGTTCCCTGGCCTGCTCCACCCTGGGTCAGCAATGAATTTAAGCCACTGGTCGACTATATATTGTTTTAATGGTATAAATTTCTAAGCTACACAGGTTCCTTTATGGTATTATTCTCTGGCTCTGTAAAAAATGCTAGAAGGCCAACAAAATGAGTAGAGATATATTTGGTGGCACGTCTTTGATCTTAACAAATTGTAGCTGGAAGATGGATTTCCCATGAGGCCACATAGTTCCTACTAGTTAAGCCTCTGTATTAGTTTCCTGAGACTGTTGTAACAAAGTGTACAACAAACTGGGTGGCTTAAAAGAACAGAAATGTATCCTGTCATAGTTTAGGAGGCAGAACTCTGAAATCAAGGTGTCAGCAGAGTTGGTTCCTTTTGGAGGATCTGATGGTGAATCTGTTGCACGCCTGTAGCCTGGCTTATACTGCTTACCAGCAAGCCTTGGTGTTGTGGCTGCACTGCTCCAATCTGTTTTTTTTTTTTTAATTTAATTTTATTTATTTTTTTATACAGCAGGTTCTTATTAGTTATCCATTATATACATATTAGTGTATATATGTCAATCCCAATCTCCCAACTCATCCCCCCCCCCACCGCTTTTCTCCCTTGGTGTCCATACATTTGTTCTCTACATCTTTGTCTCAATTTCTGCCCTGTAAACCGGTTCATTTGTACCATTTCTCTAGGTTCCACATATATGCGTTAATATACAATATTTGTTTTTCTCTTCCTGACTTACTTCACTCTGTATGACAGTCTCTAGATCCATCCACGTCTCTACAAATGACCCAATTTCGTTCCTTTTCATGGCTGAGAAATATTCCATTGTATATATGTACCACATCTTCTTTATCCATTCGTCTGTCGATGGCCATTTAGGTTGCTTCCATGTCCTGACTATTGTAAATAGTGCTGCAGTGAACATTGGGGTGCTAGTGTCATTTTGAATTATGGTTTTCTCAGGGTATATGCCCAGTAGTGGAATTGCTGAGTCATATGGTAATTCTATTTTTAGTTTTTTAAGGAACCTCCATACTGTTCTCCATAGCGGCTGTATCAACTTACATTCCCACCAACAGTGCAAGAGGGTTACCTTTTCTCCGCACCCTCTCCAGCGTTTGTTGTTTGTAGATTTTCTGATGATGCCAGTTCTAACTGGTGTGAGGTGATACCTCATTGTAGTTTTGATTTGCATTTCTCTAATAATCAGTGATGTTGAACAGCTTTTCATGTGCTTCTTGGCCATCTGTGTGTCTTCTTTGGAGAAATGTGTATTTAGGTCTTCTGCCCATTTTTAGATTGGGTTGTTTGTTCTTTTAATATTGAGCTGCATGAACTGTTTATATATTTTGGAGATTAATCCTTTGTCCGTTGATTCGTTTGCAAATATTTTCTCCCATTCTGAGGGTTGTCTTTTCATCTTGTTTGTGTTTCCTTTGCTTTGCAAAAGCTTTTAAGTTTCATTAGGTCCCATTTGTTTATTTTGTTTTTATTTCCATTACACTAGGAGGTGGATCAAAAAATATCTTGCTGTGATTTATGTCAAAGAGTGCTCTTCCTGTGTTTTTCTCTAAGAGTGTTATAGTGTCCTGTCTTACATAGGTCTGTAATCCATTTTGAGTTTATTTTTGTGTATGGTGTTAGGGAGTATTCTAATTTCCTTCTTTTACATGTAGCTGTCCAGTTTTCCCAGGACCACTTATTGAAGAGACTGTCTTTTCTCCATTGTATATCCTTGGCTCCTTTGTCATAGATTAGTTGACCATAGGTGCATGGGTTTATCTCTGGGCTTTCTATCCTGTTCCATTGATCTATATTTCTGTTTTTGTGCCAGTACCATATTGTCTTGATTACTATAGCTTTGTAGTGTAGTCTGAAGTCAGGGAGTCTGATTCCTCCAGCTCCGTTTTTTTCCCTCAATACTGCTTTGGCTATTCGGGGTCTTTTGTGTCTCCATGCAGATTTTAAGATTTTTTGTTCTAGTTCTGTAAAAAATGCCACTGGTAATTTGATAGGGATTGCATTGAATCTGTAGATTGCTTTGGGTAGCATAGTCATTTTCACAATATTTATTCTTCCAATCCAAGAACATGGTATATCTCTCCATCTGTTTGTGTTATCTTTGATTTCTTTCATCAGTGTCTTACAGTTTTTGGCATACAGGTCTGTAGGTTTATTCCTAGGTATTTTATTCTATTTGTTGCAGTGGTGAATGGGATTGTTTCATTAATTTCTCTTTCTGATCTTTCATTGTTAGTGTATAGGAATGCAAGAGATTTCTGTGCATTAATTTTGTATCCTGCAACTTTACCAAATTCATTGATTAGTTCTAGTAGTTTTCTGGTGGCATCTTTAAGATTTTCTCTATATAGTATCATGTCATCGGCAAACAGTGACGGCTTTACTTCTTTTTTGATTTGTATTCCTTTTATTTCTTTTTCTTCTCTGATTGCCGTGGCCAGGACTTCCAAAACTATGTTGACTAATAGTGGCGGGAGTGGACATCCTTGTCTTGTTCCTGATCTTAGAGGAGATGCCTCCAGTTTTTCACCATTGAGAATGATGTTTGCTGTGGGTTTGTCATATATGGCCTTTATTATGTTGAGGTAGTTTCCCTCTATGCCCAGTTTCTGGAGAGTTTTTATCATAAACGGGTGTTGAATTTTGTCAGAAGCTTTTTCTGCATCTATTGAGATGATCATATGGTTGTTTTTTTTTTTTACATCTTTATTGGAGTATAATTGCTTTACAATGGTGTGTTAGTTTCTGCTTTATAACAAAGTGAATCAGTTATACATATACATATGTTCCCATATCTCTTCCCTCTTGCGTCTCCCTCCCTCCCACCCTCCCTATCCCACCCCTCCAGGCGGTCACAGAGCACCGAGCTGATCTCCCTGTGCTATGCAGCTGCTTCCCACTAGCTATCTACCTTACATTTGGTAGTGTATATATGTCCATGCCTCTCTCTCGCTTTGTCACAGCTCACCCTTCCCCCTCCCCATATCCTCAAGTCCATTCTCTAGTAGGTCTGTGTCTTTATTCCTGTCTTACCCCTAGGTCCTTCATGACATTTTTTTCCCCCTTAAATTCCATATATATGTGTTAGCATACGGTATTTGTCTTTCTTTTTCTGACTTACTTCACTCTGTATGACAGACTCTAGGTCTATCCACCTCATTACAAATAGCTCAATTTCGTTTCTTTTTATGGCTGAGTAATATTCCATTGTATATATGTGCCACATCTTCTTTATCCATTCATCCGATGATGGGCACTTAGGTTGTTTCCATCTCCGGGCTATTGTAAATAGAGCTGCAGTGAACATTTTGGTACATGACTCTTTTTGAATTTTGGTTTTCTCAGGGTATATGCCCAGTAGTGGGATTGCTGGGTCATATGGTAGTTCCATTTGTAGTTTTTTAAGGAACCTCCATACTGTTCTCCATAGTGGCTGTACCAGTTTACATTCCCACCAGCAGTGTAAGAGTGTTCCCTTTTCTCCACACCCTCTCCAGCATTTATTGTTTCTAGATTTTTTGATGATGGCCATTCTGACTGGTATGAGATGATATCTCATTGTAGTTTTGATTTGCATTTCTCTAATGATTAATGATGTTGAGCATTCTTTCATGTGTTTGTTGGCAGTCTGTATATCTTCTTTGGAGAAATGTCTATTTAGGTCTTCTGCCCATTTTTGGATTGGGTGGGTTGTTCTTTGTTATTGAGCTGCATGAGCTGCTTGTAAATTTTGGAGATTAATCCTTTGTCAGTTGTTTCATTTGCAAATATTTTCTTCCATTCTGAGGGTTGTCTTTTGGTCTTGTTTATGGTTTCCTTTGCTGTGCAAAAGCTTTTAAGTTTCATTAGGTCCCATTTGTTTATTTTTGTTTTTATTTCCATTTCTCTAGGAGGTGGGTCAAAAAGGATCTTGCTGTGATTTATGTCATAGAGTGTTCTGCCTATGTTTTCCTCTTAGAGTTTGATAGTTTCTGGCCTTACATTTAGGTCTTTAATCCATTTTGAGCTGATTTTTGTGTAAGGTGTTATGGTATTAGATCACTCCCTAACACCATACTCATACTTTTACTTGTACCTGTCCAGTTTTCCCAGCACCACTTATTGAAGAGGCTATCCTTTCTCCACTGTACATTCCTGCCTCCTTTATCAAAGATAAGGCGACCATATGTGCGTGGGTTTATCTCTGGGCTTTCTATCCTGTTCCATTGATCTATATTTCTGCTTTTGTGCCAGTACCATACTGTCTTGATTACTGTAGCTTTGTAGTATACAGTCTGAAGTCAGGGAGCCTGATTCCTCCAGCTCCGTTTTTTGTTCTCAAGATTGCTTTGGCTCTTCGGGGTCTTTTGTGTTTCCATACAAATTGTGAAATTTTTTGTTCTAGTTCTGTGAAAAATGCCAGTGGTAGTTTGATAGGGATTGCATTGGATCTGTAGATTACTTTGGGTAGTAGAGTCATTTTCACAATGTTGATTCTTCCAATCCAAGAACATGGTATATCTCTCCATCTATTTGTATCATCTTTAATTTCTTTCATCAGTGTCTTATAATTTTCTGCATATAGGTCTTTTGTCTCCTTAGGTAGGTTTATTCCTAGATATTTTATTCTTTTTGTTGCAGTGGTAAATGGGAGTGTTTTCTTGATTTCACGTTCAGATTTTTCATTATTAGTGTGTAGGAATGCCAGAGATTTCTGTGCATTAATTTTGTATCCTGCTACTTTACCAAATTCATTGATTAGCTCTAGTAGTTTTCTGGTAGCATCTTTAGGATTCTCTGTGTATAGTATCATGTCATCTGCAAACAGTGACAGCTTTACTTCTTCTTTTCCGATTTGGATTCCTTTTATTTCCTTTTCTTCTCTGATTGCTGTGGCTAAAACTTCCAAAACTATGTTGAATAAGAGTAGTGAGAGTGGGCAACCTTGTCTTGTTCCTGGTCTTAGCGGAAATGCTTTCAGTTTTTTACCATTGAGGACCATGTTGGCTGTGGGTTTGTCATATATGGCCTTTATTATGTTGAGGAAAGTTCCCTCTATGCCTACTCTCTGCAGGGTTTTTATCGTAAATGGTGTTGAATTTTGTCAAAAGCTTTCTCTGCATCTGTTGAGATGATCATATGGTTTTTCTCCTTCAATTTGTTAATATGGTGTATCACATTGATTGATTTGCATATATTGAAGAATCCTTGCATTCCTGGAATAAACCCCACTTGATCATGGTGTATTATCCTTTTAATGTGCTGTTGGATTCTGTTTGCTACTATTTTTTCAAGATTTTTGCATCTAAGTTCATCAGTGATATTGACCTGTAGTTTTCTTTCTTTGTGACATCCTTGTCTGGTTTTGGTATCAGGGTGATGGTGGCCTCGTAGAATGAGTTTGGGAATGTTCCTCCCTCTGCTATATTTTGGAAGAGTTTGAGAAGGATAGGTGTTAGCTCTTCTCTAAATGTTTGATAGAATTCGCCTGTGAAGCCATCTGGTCCTGGGCTTTTGTTTGTTGGAAGATTTTTAATCACAATTTCAAGTTCAGTGCTTGTGATTGGTCTGTTCATATTTTCTATTTCTTCCTGATTCAGTCTTGGCAGGTTGTGCCTTTCTAAGAATTTGTCCATTTCTTCCAGGTTGTCCATTTTATTGGCATAGAGTTGCTTATAGTAATCTCTCATGATCTTTTGTATTTCTGCAGTGTCAGTTGTTACTTCTCCTTTTTCATTTCTAATTCTATTGATTTGAGTCTTCTCCCTTTTTTTCTTGATGAGTCTGGCTAATGGTTTATCAATTTTGTTTATCTTCTCAAAGAACCAGCTTTTAGTTTTATTGATCTTTGCTGTTGTTTCCTTTCTGATGTGATCTTTATGATCTCTTTCCTTCTGCTAACTTTGGGGTTGTTTTGTTCTTCTTTCTCTAGTTGTTTTAGGTGCAAGGTTAGGTTGTTTATTCGAGATGTTTCCTGTTTCTTAAGGTAGGATTGTATTGCTATAAACTTCCCTCTTAGAACTGCTTTTGCTGCATCCCATAGGTTTTGGGTCATCGTGTCTCCATTGTCATTTGTTTCTAGGTATTTTTTGATTTCCTCTTTGATTTCTTCAGTGATCACTTCGTTATTAAGTAGTGTATTGTTTAGCCTCCATGTGTTTGTATTTTTTACAGATATTTTCTGGTAATTTATATCTAGTCTCATAGCATTGTGGTTGGAAAAGATACTTGATACAATTTCAATTTTCTTAAATTTACCGAGGCTTGATTTGTGACCAAAGATGTGATCTATCCTGGAGAGTATTCTGTGTGCACTTGAGAAGAAAGTGTAATCTGCTGTTTTTGGATGGAATGTCTTATAAATATCGATTAAATCTGTCTGGTCTATTGTGTCATTTAAACCTCTTTTTCCTTATTAATTTTCTGTGTGGATTATTTGTCCATTGGTGTAAGTGAGGTGTTGAAGTCCCCCACTATTATTGTGTTACTGTCGATTTCCTCTTTTATAGCTCTTAGCAGTTGCCTTATGTATTGAGGTGCTCCTATGTTGAGTGCATATATATTTATAATTGTTATATCTTTTTCTTGGATTGATCCTTTGGTCATTATGTAGTGTCCTTCTTTGTCTCTTGTAATAGTCTTTATTTTAAAGTCTATTTTGTTTGATATGAGTATTGCTACTCCAGCTTTCTTTTGATTTCCATTTGCATGGAATATCTTTTTCCATCCCCTCACTTTCAGTCTGTATGTGTTCCTAGGTCTGAAATGGGTCTCTTGTAGACAGCATATATATGGGTCTTGTTTTTGTATCCATTCAGCAAGCCTGTGTCTTTTGTTTAGAGCATTTAATCCATTCACGTTTAAGGTAATTATTGGTATGTATGTTCCTATTACCATTTTCTTCATTGTTTTGGGTTTGTTTTTGTAGGTCCTTTTCTTCTCTTGTGTTTCCCACTTAGAGAATTTCCTTTAGCATTTGTTGTAGAGCTGGTTTGGTGGTGCTGAATTCTCTTAGCTTTTGCTTGTCTGTAAAGCTTTTGATTTCTTCATCGAATCTGAATGAGATCCTTGCTGGGTAGAGTAATCTTACTTGTAGGTCCTTCCCTTTCATCACTTTAAATATATTGTGCCACTCCCTTCTGGCTTGTAGAGTTTCTGCTGAGAAATCTGCTGTTAACCTTATGGGAGTTCCCTTGCATGTTATTTGTCATTTTTTCCTTGCTGGTTTTAATAATTTTTCTTTGTCTTTAATTTTTGCCAGTTTGATTACTATGTGTCTCGGCGTGTTCCTCCTCGGGTTTATCCTGTATGGGACTCTCTGCGCTTCCTGGACTTGGGTGGCTATTTCCTTTCCCATGTTAGGGAAGTTTTCGACTGTAATCTCTTCATATATTTTCTTGGGTCCTTTCTCTCTCTGTTTTCCTTCTGGGACCCCTATAATGTGAATGTTGTTGCATTTAATGTCCCAGTGGTCTTTTAGGCTGTCTTCATTTCTTTTCATTCTTTTTTCTTTATTCTGTTCTGCAGCAGTGAATTCCACCATTCTGTCTTCCAGGTCACTTATCTGTTCTTCTGCCTCAGTTATTCTGCTATTGATTTCTTCTAGTGTAGTTTTCATTTCAGTTATTTTATTGTTCATCTCTGTTTGTTTGTTCTTCAATTCTTCTAGATCTTTTTTAAACATTTCTTGCATCTTCTCGATCTTTGCTTCCATTCTTTTTCCAAGGTCCTGGATAATAATAACTATCATTATTCTGAATTCTTTTTCTGGAAATTTGCCTATCTCCACTTCATTTAGTTGTTTTTCTGGGGTTTTATCTTGTTCCTTTATCTGGTACATAGCCCTCTGCCTTTTCATCCTGTCTGTCTTACTGTGAATGTCTCTCCATTCTCTGTCTTCATCTCTCCATGGCCTTCCTCTCTGTGTCTCTTTCTCCCATATCTCCCTACACCTTTCTCTTAACAGGATCTATCATTGGATTTAGGGCCCACTGTAAATCCAAGATGATCTCAACTCAAGATCCATCATTACAACTTCAGAGACCCTATTTTCAAGTAAAGACACAGTCAGAGGTTCTAAGTGGACATACATTTTGGAGACCACATTTCAATACAGCATAGCCTCCTTTCCTCTACTTCTGTGTCTTCAGTGCCTTTTTGGATTCAGATACGTGTGATTCTTCTCCTCAGGGGAAAAGGGAGGCTTACTGAAGCTATAACAAATTTCAGTTTGGCTCTATCCTTGAGAGTTACAGAATCCAGAGTTAGAGCAATCACGTTTTACAGGAGGAGTGCCATTCTTTTGGTGTGGGCTAAGGAAGAAGAGTGGAATCAGTAGGTATAGTCTGGAAAGATTTTCAGGAACCAGGCACAGCTGATGGTACCCGCAGGTAAATAAACCTTAGATGTGTAAATGGAGAGTATTACCTTGTGGCTGTGAAACTCAGCAGTGCCTTTTTCCAAATTAATGTTTGGTGTGGTTTTTTTTTGTTGTTGTTGTTGTTTGTTTTAGTGAAATCTCATTTTAAGGGTAAGCCCCAGGTTGGAAGGTAAGCAGGTGTAGAAAATGAAAAACAGTAAAAAAAAAAAAAAGAAAGAAAGAAAGAAAATGAAAAACAGTGGTTCTTGAATTTCAGAAGGAGAAAGGTGAATTTTCTTTTGCCTTAAAATTTTGGGGAAAGAATTATGGACTCATTACTTGTATGATAACCAGCAGCAAAAAGGTCAAGAAGGAAGAAGTGTAGTGTTTGTAACATGTGTCAGGCCTTTTCAGTTTAAACTTTAGTGGAAGTGAAATGCAGCCAGTTCTTGGAATCACGAGATCATTATTTCTCTTTCTGCAGATCGAGGCGACTGGCAGAGGGAAAGAAAGTTCAACTATGGTGGTGGCAATAACAATCCGCCCTGGGGTGGTGACAGGCACCATCAGTATGAGCAGCACTGGTACAAGGACCACCATTACGGGGACCGGCGACACATGGACGCCCACCGTTCAGGGAGCTACCGACCCAACAACCTGTCCAGAAAGAGACCTTATGACCAGTACAGCAGTGACCGAGACCACCGGGGACACAGGGATTATTATGACCGGTATGCAGAGGGCCCTCAGACACCAGGCACTGACCTCTGCCAGGGGCTTACTATTTATAGGTGGAGAGACAAGCAACAGAAACTTCATGTATTTATCCGTCAGATGCTCATTCTTACCCTGTGCCAGACATGGTCCCAAGTCTGGTGCTGTGTTTCTGCCGTCAAGGCATCTTCAGAATGTTGGGGAGAAATCATGATGTAGGCAGCTGACATTGTGTGCTGAGTGGACGGTTGAAAGAATGGATTTTTGAGTTTTTCCTGAGGGCTGAGGAAGAGGGGAGGCTGGTGATTCTTGGTTTGGGCCCTGGAGAGTCAGCTAAGCAGAGAGAGGTGGACTAGGCGTCACAGGCCCAGGCCAAGGATAGGCCCCCAGGAAGGGATACCCAGAAGATGAATAGGTGGTTGGATGTGGGGGTGGGGCTTGAATGCCAAGTTACAGGTTTTAAGTTTTATTCTCTGGGCCAAGGAGCCATTTATGGTTTCATCATCACACTTGTGCAGGGGGAGTTTTCTGCCGTCCTCTGAGGAAATCTAGAGAAGTGGTAGCCATTAAGTATCAGAGTCTGCAACCAAAATGATTAAGCTCTGTGCTATGGTGTCAGCCACACTAGGTGGGTACCAGCCTGTGGTCCTTTCATGCTAGGAGCCCGCAGTTTAGCGGTCAAAGTCTTTTGAAGTTGTCCCTTCTCTACAACTATATAATATCATGATATGATGGGCCAAGGTTTTGTGAGAGTAGTTGTGAGAGTTAGCACTAAGTACAGGAAGGGCTGAAGAGGTTTTATCTATTCTTCTTAATTTCAGGACTTAGCTGTATTTTAGCTTCCTAGCAACTTTGGTTTCCCCTAGGCTAAAGACATGCTTTGACTGCACCTTGAAATTAATATAGGAAAATTTCATATAAACATCTCCGTGTCCTGCCTTCTTTTGGAGGATCTGGTAATACCAGGCTGCTTTAGCACAGCAGCTGTGGCCAAGTAGCAGCAGCCTGTTAGGAGGGGTCTGTACCCCTCACCCCCCACCCTTCTGTACCATCTTGTCTGACTCCAGTGGGCATTTGCCCTACATTCTTTTGTGTAGATCTGTATTTCCATTTTGTATCATTTCTCTTCTGCCTGGAGGACTTTTGTTTTAGTGTGGGTCTGCTGGTGATAAGTTCTTTTAGCATTTGTATGTCTGAGGAAATCTTTATTTTGTCTTCACTGATGAAAGATATTTTCTTTTGGGTATAAATTTATAGATTGACACTTCCTTTCAGTACTTTAAAGATGTTCCTCTATTCTCTACTTGTATTGTTTCTGATGAAAAATCTGTCATTTTTCATGACAGATTTTTTTTTTCATGTCATTTTTTTTATGTCATTTTTCACTTTATCTTTACTCCTCTGTACTAATATGTCTTTTTCTTCATCACTGGTTTTTAGCAATTTGATTATAACGTGCCGTGGTATATTTTTCCTTATGTTTCTTGTGCTTGGGAATTCTTGGATCTGCACCTTTATCATTTTATCAGATTTGGAAAATTTTTTACCATTATTTCTTCAAATACTTTTCTGTTCCCCCACTCTCCTTTGAAGATTTCAGTTACACCTGTGGTAGGCTGCTTGAATTTGTCTCACAGCTTACTGATGCTAGGTTTATTTTTTTTAATTCTGTTTTCTCTGTTTCATTTGGAAAGTTTCTGTTGCTTTGTCTTCAGGTTCACTAATATTGTCTTTTTCAATGTCTAATCTGCCTCGAGGCCCGTTTATTGATAGTATATTTTGTATTTCTTACATTGTAGTTTTATCTCTAGAAGTTGCATTTGGGTCCTTTTTTTTAATCCTCCATGTCTCTCTTTGACCTTTTGAAATCTGGTATACAGTTTCAACATGGTATTTCTATCCTTGTCTGCTAATTCTATGATTTGGGTCAGTTTCAGTTGATTGATTTATTGCCTCATTATGGGTCTTATTTTCCTGGTTCTCTTCTTTTTCATATTATTTTCCATTACAGTTTATTACAGGATGTTGAATATAGTTCCTTGTGCTATACAGTAGGACCTTCTTGTTTATCTGTTTTATATATGGTAGTTTGTATCTGCTAATTCCAAACTCCTAATTTATTCCTCCCCCACGTATTTTCCCCTTTGGTAACCATAAGTTTGTTCTCTGTGTCTGCGAGTCTCTGTCTGCTTTGTAAATGAGTTCCTTTGAATCATGTTTTTAGATTCCACATATGAATGATATATGTTATTTGTCTTTCTCTTTCTGACTTAACTTCACGTAGTATGATCTCTAGGTCCATCCATGTTGCAGCAAAACGACATTATTTCATTCTTTTTTATGGCTGAGTAGTATTTCATTGTGTGTATGTACCACATCTTCGTGGTCCATTCATCTGTCAATGGACATTTAGGTTGTTTCCATGTCCTGGCTATTGTAACTAGTCCTGCTATGAACATAGAGGTGCATGTTTCTTTCTGAATTACAGTTTTGTCCAGATATATGTGCAGCAGTGAGATTGCTGGATCACATGGCAACTCTTATATTTAGTTTTTTTAAGGAACCTCCTCTGTACTGTTTTCCATAGTGGCTGTACCAACTTAAATTCAGTTGCAGGATTCCCTTTTCTCCACTCCTCTCCAGTATTTGTTACTTGTAGACTTTTTATTGATGGCCATTCTGACCGGAGTAAGGTGATACCTTATTATAGTTTCGATTTGCATTTCTCTGGTAATTAGCGATGTTGAGCATCTTTTCATGTGCCTATTGGCCATCTGTATGTCTTCTTTGGAGGAATGTCTGTTTGGTTCTTCTGCCCATTTTTTGATTGGGTTGTTTTTTTTTTTTTTTGTTATTGAGTTGTATGAGCTGTTTGTATATTTTGGAAATTAACTCCTTGTCAGTTGCATTGTTTGCTAATATTTTCTCCCATTCCATAGGTTGTCTTTTCGTTTTGTTTATGGTTTCCTTTGCTATGCAAAAGCTTATAAGTTTGATTAGGTCCCAGTTGTTTATTTTTGCTATTATTTCTCTATGCCGGGTAGTTTTTGATTAGATACCTAGTTAAGTGTTGGACATTTTTGTATTCCTATAAACGTTCTGGAGCTTTGTTATGAAACACAGTTAGGTTACTTGGAAACAGTTTGATTCTTTCAGATCTTGTCGTTAGGATTTGTTAGGCAGAACTGGAGCAGTGCTCAGGCAAAGGCTCATGATTTCCCAGCACTGAGGCCAGGACCCTCCTGGTACTCTACCAGTGCCCCTTGGATCTTGAGGTTTCCCCATCTGGCTGGTGAGAAGAGAACAGGCACTGTTCCAACTCTGTGTGAGCACAGAGCACTGGCATCTCATCCTTCTCAGTGTTTTTTTTCTCCTGGCCTTTGGGTAGTTTCCTCACATATACACCCTGAGCGGTATCCAGCTGAACACTCGAGGGGGAACCTTTGCTGGTCTTTGAACTTCTTTCTCTTTGTAGAACTTGCTTCTCTTGCACTCTACACTTTGAACACCCCCACCCCAACGCAGGAAGTCAGGGCTTCTCCTGAGCCGGTGCTTGTAAGGCTTATCTCATTAGTTTCTCTTCCCGTAGGGTTTGCGGTTCTTTGTTATGTGACATCTGGTGTCTTGAAGACCATTGTTCCATACATTTTGTCCCTTTCTGATTGTTTCAGCAGGAGAGTAAGTGTAGCCCCTGTTACTCCATCTTGGCTGGAACATGGACAGTCTCTCTCTTTCCCTCCCTCCCTTCCTCCCTTCCCCTCTCCCTCTCCCTCCCTTTCTTTTATTCAGGTGAAATTCACATAACATAAATTTATTATTTTAAAGTGAACAATTCAGAGGCATTTAGTGCATTCACTGTGTTGTGCAAGCACCACCTCTGTCAAGTTCCAAAACACTTTCGTCACCCCAGAGAGGACTCTGTAACCACTGAGTAGCCGCTCTCCATTCTTCTCTCTCCCTAGCCCCTGGCAGCCACCAGTCTTCTTCATTCTGTTTCTGTGGACTTACTTAGTCTTGATAGTTTGCATAAATGGAATCATACAGTACGTGGCCTTTTGTGACTGGCATTTTTGACATTTACCATAATGTTTTAGAGGTTCATCCACATCGTAGCATGTATCAGTACTTCATTTCTTTTCATGGGTGAATAATGTTCCAGTGTATGTACATGCTAAATTTTGTTTATCCATTCATCCATTGATAGGCATTAGAGTTTTTCCACCTTCTGGCTCTTGTGAATAGTGCTACTGTGAACATGGTATATAAGTGTTTGTTTGAATATCTTTTTTCAGTGCTTTTGGGGTATATACCTAGGATTGGAATTGTTAGTCGGTGGCAATCCTATGTTTAACTTTTAAGGAACCACCAAAATGTTTTCTACTGCAGCTGACCTATTTTACATTCCAACCAGCTATGTGTTAGAATTGCAATTTTCCCACATTTTCACCAACATTTATTTTTAGTGTTTTGAATGTAGCCATCCTAATGGGTATGACGTGGTATCTCATGGTAGTTTTGATTTGCATTTCCCTGGTGATTAATGCCCATTAAAGATGTTGAACAGCTTTTCATGTGCTTAGTAGCCATTTGTGTATCTCCTTTGGAGAGATGTCTGTTCAGCTCCGTTGCCCATTTTTGAGTTGTATTGTTTGTCTTTTTGTTGTTGACTTATACAGATTCTCTGTTAATAGTATAACGAGCAGTTTGCCATGGTCCTGACTAAAAATTTTAATATTCTTCACATTGAGTACGTGTTAAAATAATTTAATTAACCCTGCACTTATTGTTGCATATTAGGTTATAATTTTTGTTGTTACTAATAACTTACAAAATAATTTCTGTGGCTTTTTTTCTCCTGGGCTGGGTCGAGGAACATGAGGATGTTTGTAGATCTTGCCAGCTTTCCTGAAGGGAATGTGAGTTTACAAAGCCATCAGTGATTCAAGTGTGTACTTGTTTCACTGCAGACCTGATGAGGCTTATGTCCTTTCATAGGCTGTGTTTCGCCAATAAGTATAAAATAGCCCTTTGTTACTACTTTAGTTTTGTTTTTTTCGATTCCTAGTAATGTAAGTATTTGCATCTGAGTTTCTGGAAGCGTCCTTAAATATGAGTGCATGAGGAAGAGCCAGTGGATGACGGAGGAGGGGTGGGAATCCGGCTTTGGTCTCCAGCTGATCCTTGCATCTCTGTTTCAGGCACCATCACGACTCCAAACGGAGGCGATCCGATGAATTCAGGCCTCAAAATTACCACCAGCAGGATTTCCGACGAATGTCTGATCACCGCCCCCCTATGGGCTACCACGGCCAGGGACCCTCGGACCATCACCGCTCTTTCCACACAGACAAATTGGGGGAGTATAAACAGCCCCTTCCCCCGCTGCACCCCGCAGTCTCAGATCCTCGCTCGCCCCCTTCTCAGAAATCTCCCCACGATTCCAAGTCACCCCTGGATCATCGGTCTCCTTTGGAGAGATCACTAGAACAGAAAAACAACCCAGATTATAACTGGAATGTTAGAAAAACATAAAGGACAGCTTGGAAAGAAGGGGAGTGCAAGAGTCATTAAGCACCTGGATGTTTTTGGTCTGATCCACAGGAGCCAGTTACCTAGACCAGTGATGGCGTTTCTGGACACGCTGCTGCTGTCAGCTCGCCGCTGAAGGAGCACTTCAGGGAGTGGGGGGCCTTTCGCTCGGTCCAGCTTTGATTTGGGTCACCACTCCCGCACTTGGGCACCCCATCCCATTCCAGCCTTGTCCTGGCCTCCCACTTTGATGGGTGCTAGGAGGAAGAGGTGACGTTTTGTCTACCAGCTTCACGGGCTGTTCCCCAGTGAAGGAAGAAAGGATCTTAGAGTCGTGAATGTTTTATCACCAGGGCTGGCGCGCCCTGGACCTCGGCGCGTGGTCGGGGAAGGCGCGTGTGCACGAAGGCTGCTGGGACCTGCTGGACAGCACGGGGTTTGGTTCACCATGACGTGACAGATGCTGCTGTTGGGGAGCGGGGCGCGGGGGCGAGCGGGTGGGGTCTCGCATCATAGGACTTGAAGGGGAGCAGGTACCCCCCTCAAACGTGTTCTTGGGAGAAGTGACACTCGGCCTCATCATGTGACACCTGTGGTGCTGGGGGCGTGGGGGACTGAGGGGGAAACACTTCCACAGCGGCCGCTTCCCCACCAACACTAAGTTTTCCCACACTGTACATTTCAAAGGTTTGGTCTCCCAGGTGGGCCTCGCTTGCCCCCTGTGCCAGGGAAAGTAGGGCCTGTGCAGCTGACTTCTGAGGACTGTGAGTCGGGCAGCATTGAAGTGGGCGTGGGTCCTGTTTGGTTGGGCGTGGGCTGCATGCAGGGCAGGCGGGGCGAGGGCTGGGTGTGTGTGGCCAGGGCACGGGAATCCCTGGTGGATTCCGATTCCTGGGATGAGCGGTAACGGTCCTGGGCCTGGCGAGGAGGGGGCTGAGGGAGCAGGCCTGCTGACGAGCTGGTTGCTGGCAGCACCAGGGCGGGCTGCTGGGGAGGGGCGGACGGGTTTCCCAGCCTGGGGGGTGGTAGTGCGGCAAGTTGGGGAGGGCCAGCGTGGCAGCTGGTCACCATCCGCAGCTGCGTCGGAGTTGCCTTCGCCCAGCTTGAAGAGGTAAGATTCCGCAGAGTCACACATCTCCTGCCGCTCATGTGGTGGGTGGACAGACACAAGTTGCCTGTGGTGAACACGTTTCCACTGCTAGTTGGAGATCATTAGAATTGAACTCAGTATCTTTTAGAATGAAATCAAGTTAAGTGTAAACCTCAGTTCATTTTTTTTTTTTTTTCCAAAACAGGAAACATCCAAGGACAGGGTAGAGTTGAATTGAGTCAGGATGGGAGGCAAGTTGGTTACATTCGTTAAGGAGGCTCCTTTCATTTTACTGGTTCTGGGGCCTTCCGTTCTGTTCACTTTAAATATAACTTGCCAGTAATTGTTAGAGTATCCAAAGGCCTTTCTAGAGGGAGACAGAATAACTGACTTGAACATAGTGTGCCTATACGTGTCCAGGCTCAGAGCTGCTGGAAACCCTTCCATTGGGCGTATACAGGGTTGAACTCCCCGCACTAACCCGAGGGGACTTCATAAAATCATTATCACTTACATGCTGGTATCCTGGGCAGCACCATTAATGCCTTTACTGTTGCCTCACCAGTGAAGCAGAGGTGGCTTTGGGGGACCGTCACACTCTGCTTCCCAGAGCATCCTTGGGCTCGCCTGTGCTGAGGTCCACATGAGAGTCTGGGTCTGCACAGCTCGTGAGGGGAGCTCAGTGGGCCCACCACCTCCTGATCTATTTCTCCTCCTGGTACTTGGTGTCGTTCACCCTGGGCTTGTACGACACGTGCCCGGAGCACAGCCCCAAGGGACCACAGTGGAGCCCCCGGCCACCGTCACCCCAGTGAGGACGTGTGAGACTGCTCCGTGGGGGAAGATAGGAAATCATGTCTCTGCTTTGGCCACAGGTTGGGCTCCTTGCCAACAGTACTGACACTACCTGTGCTTGTCTTGCTCAGGCCAAAGGGGACGGGCAGCCTGGCTTGCAGATCCTTGAGCCATCCGTGGGCCCTGGAGGTGGGCAGGGTGGGCCCTAGCATGGCTTCCCCTGTGGGAAGTTGGGTCGTGTCCTTTTCAGTTAGAGGAGGCCAGGAGGAGGAATTGGAGGGCCTGCATTTCAATGCTCACCAAGGTTTTTTTTTTTTTTTTTCCCTGAAGTTCTTGATAGGAGATGTGAGTTATTCCCAAAGATGTCTCATCATGAGGAAAAAGGAACTTCCTTTTGTTCACATTCAGGATTTTTAGTGCCATATGATTTAGCAAAAGGCAGTGTCAGCCATGTCAGTGTTAAATTGATTATGAAAAGTACAGTATCCCCATAAAAGCATCTATTTTAGGTGTCGGAGTATGTTTGAAGGGTGGGTTGGGAGAAAGGCATTTCCTCATTGTCCTAAATCAGTATGAATACTATATGCTTATATCAAAACCAGAAATTTGCACAGGTAGGAATTCTCTCACTTGTGGATGGGAGAAGCTGCCCCCGGAATCTGTGAGGATGGTATTCCGTGGAGCCTAGCTTTGAAAGATTTAGTTATTAGGTAGAAAGAGCAGGGGCTGAGGAAGAGGGAAGTTGAACAGAAACCCGGATTCACGTGTATGTCCTAGTCCTAGCAGAGGACACGGTAACTCCAGACTCGTCCCCGCCATCTGTCGCTGGCCCCGGGCTCCCCTTCCTTTTAGGCATTCCTTAACGCTCTTTGATGGGAACCCAGAACGCTTCTCACGTCCTGCTGCAGACACTCTAGCTGATGTCTGAGAGCCGCATCAGGGTGCGCGGTGCAAACACGATTCAGTTATGAATTCACACAGTGACACTGAAATCCTACAGACCAAAACCAGTGCGTCAGCAGGAGCGGTGGCCCGGGGCCCAGTGCCAGCGCTCGCTCCTCTGGCTCATCCGAGGGCTGCCGTGTCGGGCGAGGAGAGCCAGGCCAAGGGTCCAGGCTGCTTTAGTCCATCTGAATCCCACTCGGTTGGGGACAGATGGTTTTTCTTTATTGTAAAATTGTGGACTTTTAAAACCTGTTGACTAAACAGTAATTAATTTATATTTGTGAAAAATGCCACTGTCCTAGTGATTTCTGATGTAAATAATGTTTATATAGTATGTATTAAATTTTCCTACATTGTAAAACTGCTGTACTTTTGATTCTTGTATATTAAAAAGTGTTACTAAGGATTTTTAGAATTGGGCGAACACGTTGCATTGCATTGGCGTGACCCGCGACTGCATGCCTCCTCGTCTCCCTTCCCTTGGTTGCTGGGTCAAGATTGACAGCTTGCGAAATGGAGCCTTTTAAAGTTGCGTCTCTTCCCCCTCCCCAGGCCCAGTTGTGTTGTCGGGTCCAGGTCCTTTCACCACACGTTCTAGATTTTCTCTGAGTAGCTGAGGCTGACAGTCCCCCGGCCCAGCAGCAGTCGTCTTAGCCCGAGTTCCTGCACTTGAGGAGGAGTTGTCGCCAGTGGCTGAGCAGAGCCGCCTTCACTTTCCCATGTTGGTCGTGCCGGGCGGGGAGGATCCCGGGGAGACCCGTGCCTGTCAGGTGCCCATCAGCAGGGGTCCCGCAGCCCCGCCCCCCGTCAAGAGGAAATCAGAACACCGGTCCGCCAGCCTGCAGCCTTGAGGGGAATTTTACGGTTGGGCTGTATATTCTTGAAGGGGGGAAAAGAGCACTTTATAATGGAAACACTGACACAAATGTTAACTTGAGCATTTGGCACGGGGCTGGCCCAGCTCCTGCGAGCCCCAGACAGAGGAAGGGTGGCGCAGCCGTGGCCGGCGAGCCGTCTGAATAGGAGGCGGAGAAGTTTGCCAGACCCAAAGGGTTTTGCTAATACTTAGGTGACTCTGAAACCGAACTTCAGTCTTTGTGAAGGTCTTAATTGCTAATAACCAAATAAACCCGTGTGTCTGCTCAGGGCTGAGGGCTTAACTCCTGTGACTGTCAGCCCAGGACACGTGGCTGCAGGGAGCCTCGCCCGCCTGGTGTTGCCGGGGTTTTAGTGCATGCAGTGGGAGTCAGAGACTCAAGAGCTGAGGGGTCTTCCTGCCTATAAACTTAGCTCACAATCGTGTTGCAACTCACAGCTCGGCTGGAACAACTTTGGGAAATTTTAAGAACAAGTGCAATAATCAGCTTATGATTTACAATAGCAACCAGGCTTCTAAACTGACCGCTGCCAAAAAAACGCCTGCGTTTTACTGGAAGGAGCAGGCCCAGGCCCCTCCCCGCTCCCTGGCAGGGCCTCACACATCTGGCATCAAGGCAAGTCCTTCTCAATTAGCGCCAACAGAAAGGTCACTTATTGAAACACAAACAGAAAGGTCACTTATTGAAACACAGGCCCCGCAGTTTGCCAGATCTGTGGCTCTGGGTTCCAACCCGTGGCTCTTAAAGGAGCAGGACCAGGTTTGTCTTGGAGGCAGCCTTTCCATCACGTTTTGAGACTGGAAAACTACGGGGCTCATGTCACCTCCCAACCTGCATTTGTTCTGCTTTGTGAAGTGGGGAAGAGACATGGCTCATCGGAATAAATGCTTCTTATCCTGTAGAAACCAGGGCCCTGGCGGGTCTGCCTCTGCTGCTGGTGGTGGGGTCCTAACCTGGGCTGAGTCTTGGGGATTCCTGGTCAGTTCTGTGCCGTGTGACCGGGCTTTATGTGGAACACGGGCAAGTCTCTGACCTACAGACTTCTGACCTCGAAGATGGGCAGAATGACAGCCACTTCCTGGGGCCAGAGCTGCCCCGCAGAGGGTTCATACGTGCTGTCTTTTTCTTAACGTCTTTCGTGATCCAAGAGAGAATTGTCATCACTAAAGCATGGTCCCCACTGACCCCATGCACTGGGTTGGCCTTGGGGGGCAGGAATGGTCTAGGAGGCGGGCAGGGAAGTCAGTGCCTTGTCTACTTTGGTCCTTCCCTGTGTGCAGTAGGGCAGGTGGATTTTTCACCTTCATTTGCACACGAACCAGGCAGCTCCTCGGGTTAATGTAGTTTGTAAGTGAGAGCTCCAGCTGTGGGAAAGGAAGAGGTTTGCAAGCCCCGGGGACCACCTGGAAGGAGACAGCATCCATCACTTCTCGGCTGGGGAGGGTGCAGGTAGAGGAGGGGAGGTCAGGGGTACCTAGGATGTAGCAGCCCTCACCCTGGAGCCGGCCAAATAATTGGAGCTGCCTGTCCTGGGAGCCTGGGAAAGGGGCTTCTGCAAAGCCTGCTCTGGGCGATTAAACCCAAGGAGGAAGGCCCAGCAGGGACTGGAACCATCTAAACACAGAGACAAGGCTCCCAGTCTGGTGGGGGAGACACAGCTGGGACTAGACAGTCATGAGAGAGAGGTTCTCCCTGTGGGCCGGGCCCTGTTCTAGGTGGTGTGGACACGCACAGGAAGGACGGGGCCCTGCCCTCTTTGAGTTGATTTCCTAGCTAGGGTGATTGGGGAGGCAGACCCTAGGCAAGCGAACAAAAAGAGGACACGAGGTCTGACAAATACCAGGGAGAAAAGAGCCAGGAGATGAGTAGAGGGCAGGGGTCCAGGGAAGGTGTGAGGACCAATGGGAGGCGTGGGTCTGTGAGCTGCACAGACTTGGCTTTGAACCAGATGGCGTTCTTGGGCGACCTTGCTGCCTCTCCAAGCCTCAGACTCAAAGTCCGCATGAGAGCCCTTGGTCAGGCTCTGGTGGCCTGAGTGAGGTCCCTGAGGGGTCCCTGATGGGCTCGGCACCTGTCGATAAAGGGGGCTGTTGGGCCATCCTGCGGTGCTGGGAACTGCACCTGGGAGACGATTCTTGGGGACCCCAGCTGGGGTCTGCGTTGTGTGTTTTGGGATCAGCTCCCGTTCTCCGATGGAGGGCCCTGAGCAAGTATGGTTCTAGAACTTTCCTGCAGGGGGCAGCAGATTTCCACTACAAACGGCCTGTCTCCGCCACCACCTGAACCCAGCCCTGGGAGGGCTCAGCCGTCACTCCCCTGCCCCCTGGGGGCTGTTCTCCTTGGTTGTGAGCCCACACTGGAGCCAGAGACCTGGAGGCACCTTGTCCCTGCCGGAAGTGCGACGGGGCGGGGACACAGGAGAGGGCTAGAGGCTGCAGGGAGAGGCTGGCCTCACCTGCCTACACCAGCAGGAGGCCCGGGGCCCGTGCTGACCGCCACCACCCAGCCTCAGGAGGGGCCTCAGGCAGCCCGGTGGGCTCTCTGCCCCCCAGGGTTGACGGGGCAGCCCTGCTTCACGGTCACCTCCAGCCATCCTTCAGGGATACACAGGCTCCTCCCAGCTCCAGCCTCTCCTGCCTCCCACCTCCGTGTGGCAGGAAGAGGGTCCGCCCTGAGCCGCAAGGCCCAGGCATCGCTCTGCTGGTCCCCCGTGACCTTCCCCTTAGCTCTAAGCTCACTGCTTTGGGTCCGAGGCCATGGGCAACAACCTGCCCTGCTGGCCACGCTCATCTTCTCTGCATCCCTGAGCCCCCGGCTGCAGCCAGCCCAAACTGCCCCTGCAGCCTCAGATGTTTGACGGTCTGCTTCTAGGCCACCGTCCCCCTTTTCTCCACCTCCTTCACCTCCGCGTGCCTGTGAATCCTGTTCAACCTCAAGATGCAATTCAAGCTTGGTTTCCTCCGAGCAGCCTCCTCTGACCATGCTGTCCCTGTCCCGTCTCTGTCTGTCCCTTCCCGGTGCCCACAGATGCCACCAGAGCCCCTGGCATACTCTGTTGCCCCCATGTTCTCATAGCCGCCATGCCCCCCTGGAAAAGTGGGGCTCCCAGCGGGGACTAGGTTTCCTTCACCTCCAGCTCTGAGTCCTGACTTTGCATGGGCCCTGTGGGTGCTGGGCTTGAAGCCTTCTCTTGTGAGGTGCCCAGAGAGGGGACCCGGGGAGAGGAGGGCCGGGGTGCTCCCTTCCCTGGAGGATGAGCATGCTGGGGGCTCGGGCCAGAGCTCAGGTCCCAGTCGGCAGGCCTCCTGGACCAGGGGGACATTTAAAGCAGTTAGAAGCCAGTTCTGGGCAGTAGAACAACTTCCCCAAGGCTTCCTGGCCTGCCGGGCATTAACCCTTCATTTGCTGGATTTTTAGAATCTCCAGGGAACGGACTGGGAGCACGATGAGGCTTTAGAAGCCTGGGGCAAATATTAAGTAGAGGCAATTTACTAGCCCTGATGGTATTATTTCAGCATCGTAGCTCCTGGAAGGGTGGCTATGCTGCGGCAGGCATGCGGTTCCTGGTCTCCGGCTGCCTCACCTGCGGAGGGAGGTACCCAGGCCCGGCCTGGAGCTCACTGTACCAGGCAGGAGGGTGAAAGAGGCAGCAAGGTCTGCGGTGGCAGTAGCAGGGTGGAGAGCCTAGTGGACTCACCCAGGAGGGCCCCAAGGCCCGGGGAGGAGATCCAGGGCCCTCATAGCAGTCTGGCTGACAGCATGGGTACCAGAGAGAACATCTCACTTCAGATCAGGCTGCACCCCGACTGCTGTGACCTGGGCCAGGTGTTAACCTCTCGGGGTAGGGGTGGGAAGTGTCACCCACTTGATGGGGGAGCAGTGCCCGGCCGTGCTAAGCGCCATGCAGGGGGAGCCTTAACTGCTGTGGCCAACTCCTCGGGGCTGCTGGTCCTCAGCATGGACCAGCCTGCCTGGGCCTGGTCATCTGGTCTGTCCTGAGGCCCAGCCCACTCCCTGCCCTGGAGAGGCTGGAGATTAAGGCTCTGCGGGCCTCCCTGCCTCCTTTTGGGGCCACCTCTTCCCACGTTGCTCTGGGCTCCTGTGGTCCCCAGCCCCCCACCCGGGGCCTCTCTGCCTACCCCTCTGAGCCCCGTGTCACGTCACTCTGTCCCCTGCACGGAGCCTCACGGCCCCCTTCACCTCCTGAGTTCTGCTCTGACAGTGGGTGTGGCTGGGAATCAGATTAGCTAACTGTCGCCCAACTAGGTCCTAGTTCAGTGTTTCCTGAACTTGGGGCCAACAGATGTACGGTGGGGAGGGTAGTCCTTTGAGATTTCTAGAAGAATTGAAATTTTTGTATATTTTCATATTGATGGACATCTTTTTCAATCAACTGAAGCGAATCCTGGGTCATTGGGAAGGGCAGGAGGGAGAAAGGAAGCCGGGACTGGAGGGGTGTATTGGAGCCGAGGAATCAGTGCTACTTCCCCGGGGGGACAAGGGAACTCACACCCGAGACGGGCTTCCCAGGGTCAGAAGACTGAAAGGCAGGGGGACAGATGACAGGCAGCTGCGCTGGGGAGAGCCTGGCCCGGACGCTCCCACCTCTGCCCCCCTCCATCGCACGGAGAGGGCCCACTTAGGGTCTGCAAAACATCACGCATTTCTTAAATTAATGCTGTCCTTTTGCGTTTTATTGGTTTTGTAGTTTTGTATGGGCTTAATTAATAAATGTCTTGATTTTATAGTTGAAAGGAGCTATAATTACAAAGATTCTCTCCCTAAACTCATAAATTACACAATGAACTCCCGCCCTGGAGGGCCTGGGGAAATATTGGCCCCTAGAAAGCATCCGTATGTCATGTACCTTTGGGAACCCCGAGCTGGTCACGGCCTTGACTTGGGTGTGAGTGAATAAAGCAGCTTGAGTGATAGGCCCGTGAGCAGAAGCCACCACCTACAGAGGGTTGGTTACTGGGTGCCAGGCTCTGGGCCTGTTTATTGTGTTTGCTCGTTGAGTCCTCACAAAATTGCCATGAGGTCGGATTTATCCCCATTTTCCAAGTGGGGATCCTGAAGCCCAGAGACTTGAAGTAACTTGCCCAAGATCACACAGCTCAATGGTGGAGCTCAGATTCCAACGCGGCTCCTCCTGCCTCTAAAGGCCGAGCTTGTCCCTGCCTTGTTCAATGGCTTCTCCGACTGTCACCCAAGTGCCTTTGACTGGTATTATCTTACTCTCCCGACGGCCCTGTGACCCAGGACTAGAGAGAGAGGCTCAGGGGCAGCGTGTGGCTGCCTCCAGGCCAGAGAACAAGGTGAGCGACGTGAGGACCAGTGCAGGGCCATTTCCCGCCGCCATTCTCATCCCCTTCCTACTCTATTACACCCTCTGTAAGTCATCTGGGGAGGGCGGCCACACTCATCTCCTGGAGCACTGCTGTGTCCTCAACACGAAGCACAGCCCCAGACACGGCACAGGCCTCAGTGGACGTGTGTGGACTAAATGAATGTGTCCCCAGACCCACACCATGACCGGACCCACAGGGGAAGCACCAGCTGGTGTCTGTGCAAGGACCGAAGAGAGAGAGAAGGGAAGGTCAGCACCCAGAGGGAGGGGCCTGGGCACTTCCTGGAGGGGTTCACCGCCCACTTCCACCCTGACCATTAGCAAAGGGCAGGATGTGTCAACTCACCAAGGCAGATGCTGGAGTCGCGCTGCCCGGCTCCCCTTGGCATTGGTCCCTGGTGGTCCAGGCCCCCGGCCTTGACTTGAGGGTCACCTGGGAGCCCTGCTGACCAAGCCCCTCTGGTGGAGCCCAGGATTCCAGTCCCCTGAGCGGCGGGAAGGAGGCGGCGGGAAGGGCGCTCCGCTGTGACAAATCAGTCCTTGGATCAAACGCTTGGCAGGGCGCCTGGCACACGGCAGGTGTCCAGAACAGGTAGCTGTCATGGCACTGGCTGGAGACTCCAGTCCCCATGCATTTGGGAGTGGGGTCCACACCAGCAGCTGGATCATGTCTGGGATTGCCAACAAGGCTGACCCCAACCTGGGAAAGCTGATGGCCGCCCCTGGCCTGGGGTGACCCAGCCGAGACCCCACAGGCAGCCCGGGCTGTCTCCTCCTTCGACCCCAAGCCTCTCAGGCTTCAGGCCTGGCGTACCGTCTTTCCCATCCTCTTTCACTTCAGGGTCTGTTGAGGTCCCCCTACCTGCCCAGACTCCAGGTGGGGGTCTGGTCCCCTGCTTCCCCCAGGACCAGAGCCTTGGCTTGATGCCAGCCCTGTTTTGGGGCTCCTCAAGGGAGGAGCAGGTGGGTGGCATGGGGTTCACCTGGAAACCAGGTCGATGGCATCTGCCTGCTAGGGCTGTTGTGAAAAGGGTCAAAGGAACTGCAAGTTCAAGGCAGGTGTGGGCGTCGCATTTTGTCCTCAGGAAGAACACGTGAGGACACGCGGTCATCATCCCTCGTGGCTGGGAGAGCTGAGGCCGAGAATGACCACACGTCACCCCCAACCATGAAGATGAGGCAGGTACGTGATTCTCCCAACACAGGACTACTCCATTTAAATTATTTGACTGTTTCATTTAAAGTTCTCAAAATTCCTTGGAAGAATGTTTGAAGAATTTAAAATCCTCACTCCCTCATTTCCTTACGTCACACAGTCAGTAGGTGGGTGACAGGGCTGGGATCCTGGGCCAGGTGTGGTCCTGGAGCCTGGGCTCTTCCCTCTGCCCGGGTGTCCCCCTGCCCACACCACTGCCCATCCCTGGTCATCCAGGCCCACCCAACCCAAGGCACACACCCCCTGCCCCCAGGTGAGGGCTTGGCCTTGGGCAGGGTGGGGCTGGTCCAATGGACCAAGCACTTGCACTGCCTCCTTGAGGGCGTGCTTTGGGGACGGCCTCTCCACCCATTTCTAGCCCTCTCAATCCCTTCAGAGGCCTGCTTTCCGGGGTGTCCCCCTCAGCCCCAGCCAGGTCATCCACGTTAATAAAGTGCCCGGCCCCGGAGACAGCGGCTACTGTGGCTGGACTTGTGCACAAAAGGAGCTTGGAGTGAACTTGAGACCCAGGCCCCAGACCATTTCCAGCAGACCTTTCCGAGCATGTCTTTGTTCTCCCCGCCGGCAGATCTGCTTGGCCAGACAGTTTGCTCTGGCTAAAAGGGCCGGCCTGGGGAGGGCTCTACTTCCTGCGGGAGGGAGGGATGAAGCGGCAGGAGGAGTTCAAATGCGGAAGAATCTGTGAGCCTTCCCAGCACTGCTCTGGGCAAGGATGGAGTGATGCCCAGTGACACGCCTGCCTCGGCCTCGGGGATCCAGGCTGCCTGGGATTGTGTCCCCCAGTTCCAGAGACACCCTCGCCCCCAGCACATCGTGCCTTGCACACCTGCTGCCTGTTGCAGTTTCTTAATTAAGTCCATCCTTCTGGGACCTTCCGAGCGTGTTCATTTCTGTTCCTCTCCTTCAGGGCTCTTGCACCAAACCCACGTCAGAGGCAGGAAAGGATTAAATGGTCAAAGGTGCTGAAAAGCCTGGAAAGGTGGGGAAGGTAGCTAAGAGGGAGCTGTGGAATCAGGTGGTAGAGCCTTTGGTCCCACTGATCCAGGAGGTGATGATTTCCCAGGGACAACGGGCACCTCCCTGGGATTAGGGGTCCTTGGACTCCTGATTGGTGCCGGGGGTTCCCCCTGACCACTGGCCAGAACACCAAGCTTCTTCAGCCCGTGTGGGAGCTGGATGAAGAGCTCTTGAATTGTTTCAAGGCCAATCAGACTAAAGAGATGTGATTCCTGGGCCATATTCAAGAGATGAGCACATGGTAAAGGACCGTGAACCAAGCAGGGTCCCCACCCTGAGTGTCTGGTGGGAGACAGGTATGTGAGGCTAAGGGTGGGCCCTTCCTTCAAGGCGCCCTCTCTCCGGACCTCATCGGTCAGCCGGGGAGTGGGCGGGTGCAGGGGCCCTCCTGGTGGGGGAGCTGCCCCAAGCAGGCTTACTGGAGGAGGGAGTCCGTGAAGATGGTGTGAGCTGGGGGGATGAGATGGGGAGGGGCTGACACTAGTTGGGGTCTGTGGTTTCGTTGGTGCTTCCTTCCGTGTTCTCTCTCATTTTTGTCTGTCTTCCCAAGAACCTCTGCAGCAGGACCACCGGCTTCATCCGGCAGATGAGGAAACAGGCCACAGGTCCCACGGCCAGCAAGTGGCTGGGCCAGCACTTGAAGCGGACTTGTTCCAGCCCAGAGGGGCTCCAGCACATCGTCTGGTAGCTGTGGGGAGTAAGTATGGGCCTCCCAGGCTTCCCTCCTATTCTTTTAACTTCCTTTTTTTCAAATTTTAGCATTGTTGTCCTCATCAGGATCAGAACTTTGGTCCATGCGTAATTGGGTGTTTGCCGTAAAGCCCAATCTTAGTGAAGCCAGCTGTCCTGGGCCACCCAACCCACCAGGTTCCCAAGATTCTGTTCGGTCGTGGCCTTCAGGTGTCTTTATCCCCTGAGTGACAGCCGGGAGACCCCTGCCAGTCCTCTTACCGACCACGGCTTTGCAATCGGCTCATTCAAATGTAACACATTTCCCTTTGGGAGTTTTTCTTGGAAGTTTTGTCATTTAAATTTAAAAATTAAGAACAACCCAGGTGAGTGTGCTTTCTAACGTGTCCTAAAGTAAGATTTGGATGTCGGGGTCCCGGACCTGCTCCTCCTGTGGTCCTCCCGGGCTTGGTAAGTGACACCACAGCTTCCCCGGGTGCTGAGCCCACACACCTGGAGGCGACACCTTGGTCCGCTCTCAAGTCCTCTCGTGCCCCAAAGCTCCACCTTCACAGTGAACCCAAAGCCCGTCACTCGTGCCACCTCTGGCTCTGCCACTGCCCTCCCACTTCTGGCTGGCTTTGTGCCGCACCCCCTGACGGCCTTTCTTCCCCGCAGTGATCTCGCTCTTTGCTGGAATGATTCCTTTAAAACCAGAGTCCAGCCTGTCTCCCCATGCTCAGAGCCTGCTAGCAGCTTCCTATGGCAGCTAGAATAACAAGGCCTGTCCTGCTCCAGCTGCCTGTGACCTCACCCTGCACCCTGATCCATGCACCTGGCTTCCTGCGGTCCACACCTTCTGAGCTGCTGCTGTGCCAGGGCGTCTGCACTCACCGTTCCCTGTGGAGAACGCTCTCCCCAGATCTTTGCACGGCCCATTCTCCGGATTCACGCAGGTGAACCAGTACGAGGTCCCCACTGACCCTACCGGAGAGGAAAGCTTCTCCCCACCACCCCCCGATCCGGGGTGCATCTCTCTCGGATCCTTTGACCCATGAACCTTTTCTTCATGTTGCTGTCGCATGGGACATTCGCTGATGTAACTGCTTGGTTAGGGACCCGTCTTGCCCACAAGAACGCAAGGGAGTGTGTACATATCTGTCGCATCCCCCCAGCACCCGCAATCACAAAAGAGTTATCCAATGAATCAAGGAACACGGGCAGTTGCAAAGGGAGGAGATGGCCATTTCTGGTGGCCCCTGCATGCTGCCAGGGAGCCAGGGCTCCGTGTGCAAGGCAATTTATGAGCGTTAGCGCATTGGATTTCTGTCATGGCCTTGGGAGGTAGGTACTCCTAATTCCATTTTACAAAGAAGGAATCCAAGGTTCAAAATATCCAAGGGAGACCACACAGCGACGGGCAGAGCCAGTTTGGATGCCAAGTCAGCCTGCCGTCTGAGACCAGGTGCCCCCACCCCCCGGCCCCAGTCCGTGCAACCTCCGGCTCCACCCTGCGCGCCGGCATTGCTCTAACGAGCCCCATTCTGGCCTGGCTCAGATGGGTTCTCGGTAAGCGGGGGTGGTGGAGCGCGGAGAGGGGCCCGCAGCTCCAGCTGCTAATGCGTTTACCTCCAGGCTGACTGGCCTCGGCTGAGCTGGCACAGAAGCGTCCCTGCTCCAAACCCAGCCTGCGGAGTAAGATGAAGCTGCTTCTTGGGAATCGTTTAGCGCACGACTCTGTGTTCCATATTCATGATGAAATGCAAATTTCCATGTTCACTGAGGGCAACTAGTAGCATGGTACTTGGAAAAGAATTCCAGCTGGTTAAGTTTAGGGTCCTGAACAAATTCCAAACCGAGACTCTTTTCTGGCCAGTGCCGCAGCTTTTTCATCTGATGGTGAACGAGATTTTTTTTTTTCTCTCCCGTGTGCCCTGGCCCTGGCTTCTCAATAATCTGTTCTTCTGCGCTGGCCAAGTGCCAACAGCCCTCGTTGGTTCCCCACCCCCTGCATGAGTATTCATTTCATCCCACTTTCTAGGGAGGCTGAGAGGACTATCAATTTGGGTGACTGGGTAAGATGCGTGGGGATGTCCCAGCCTTGTTTCGTCCCTTCCAGGATGGTTCTTCCTCCCAAGGCCCGGACTCCTGTGTTCTCTCTGGGAGCCTGCTTAAGAACAGGGCTCTAGAAAGTTCTCCCTTCCTATTTTTAGCTTCCTCCTCGGCTTGGGATTGGTGTACATGCTCACTCTCTGGTTTTCTCGGTTCACCTCCCCGCCGAGCTTCCAGGGTCCACGTGGCCCTCTCCCCTGTCCTTTCACCCACCGTCTTACTCAACCCCTCTTGCTTTGGGATACTAGTGACACCAACACTGGACACTCACTGTGTGCCAGGCCCTGTCCTTAGTACTTCACAGGAATTAACTCACTGAATCTTCAAACAACCCTATGGGATGGACACTCCCCACTTTACAAAGGAGGGGATGCAGGCTCAGAGAGGTTGACTCGCCCAAGGTCACAGAGCTAGGAAAGTGGAGAAGCTGGGACGTGGCCTGGCTTAACTGGGCTGCTATTCTGCTGCCTGGCGTTTAGTATGAACAGCAGGGACTTTGGGGGCAAAACAGGCCTAGGTGTACATGTTGGCCCTGCCCTTGCTAAGGAACCCTAGGCCAGTCAGTCCATCTCCCCGAGTCTCTCTTTTCCCATCCGTAAAACGGGCATGCATTTGTTCCTGACTCACTGGATAACTTTATTTTTATTATTTTTTTATTATTATTCATTATTATTATTTTTTTAATTTTTTGCGGTACATGGGCCTCTCACTGTCGTGGCCTCTCCCGTTGCGGAGCACAGGCTCCGGACGCGCAGGCTCAGCGGCCATGGCTCACGGGCCCAGCCGCTCCGCGGCATGTGGGATCTTCCCGGACCAGGGCACGAACCCGTGTCCCCTGCATCGGCAGGCAGACTCTCAACCACTGTGCCACCAGGGAAACCCTGGATAACTTTAAAAGATGAAATGTGAAGACCTGAAGCAAGCTTCAGTCCTGTGCACACTGATGGACCCTCTGCAGTGCCACCACCCTTTCCCTGGGCTGCAGGCAAGGAGGGGGACCTTTGGGGAGGGAGGCAGCCACAGTTCCAGATCTGGGGTCCTAGACTGATGGACTCCTCCTGGATCTCAGGCCAGCCCACCCAACCTCGCCCCAGAAGGCCCTTCATGTCCCTCCCTCCACGTGACCATCTGTCTCCAAGACGGTTCCAGCTTTGCAAGGGAACCTGGACCCCTCAAGCCCCAAAGGCAGCTCATCACAAGGAGAAAAAGTAATTTTAGAGAAGCAGGGGGCTTTGGTTGTTTAATTGCTTCTCCTTCTGCAGGCACTCACAACACTCAACTCACACACACACACACACACACACAAGCGTGCGCGCGCTGCCCGCTCCCCTTTCCCTGGTAGATACACTGTAAGGGGGCAGCCACCACCAAAGTCAACCCTCCACCCCGAAAGGAACCAAAGTCCGTTCAGATAACAAACTCCAACACGTAGTCCAAAAGAAAGTAACAAAACAAAACAAAAATCCCAAACTTTACTTGCATTTAGCCATTAATAAATAATTTACAGTATGTACACGCGGTGACACTCCACACAGGTCGCAGACACGGGACACAGTGAGGGGCCCCCACTTCCAAGCAGAACGTGATCAAACACAACCAAAATAAAGTGCTTCACTTTTTACTTCCAACATAGGGACCATCTAAAAACCAGCAGGGAGGGGCTGGGGCTGCGCCTCCCACCCACCTGCCCGCCTAGCCCACGGCTTGGCAGAGAGAGGGAACCTCTCGGAGGGGGAGGCAGGGACCAGTCCGCAGCCTCCCGGGCCAGTGTATGAGAGGTCCCTGGGCAACAGCAGAGGGGCGGTCGGGGACAGTGGGGCCTGCGGGGCTTCTGGGAGGATCGCCCTCCGGGACACAGCCGCGCCTTTAGGAGTGGAGCTCAGCTCGGTGCTGGTCCCCAGGGTTCTCTGAAACAGCAGCAGAGGTGGGACTGGTTCGGGGCTCCTCGGATGGGCAGCTTGGCTGACGTGAGGTGGGAAAGTCTCCTGGCTGTGTGGCCACGGGGCTTAAGAGAAAGGCCTAGAAGGAGGAGATCCTGCCAGGGATGCTAAAGGCTGAGACACCTTCCAGGCCCTGCTCCTTTCCCCAGAATGCAGACCTGGGTGGACAGGGCAGGGAGCAAGGATCTGGGGGGCAGGTGAGGAGAAAGCAGAGGATCAGGGCAGGCCAGCTGGCCCCATCCGCTGAGTCTCCAGCCCGCACCCTGCGGCCTCAGTTCCCCTGCTCACCGCCTCTTGCCACCTGATGGGGAGGAAGGAACAGAAATCAAGGGGGTGGCTCTCTGTTTAGACATTTAGAAGCAAAGACTCGACTTCCAAAGAACAGTGGGGACCGGGGGACAGGAGGATGGGCAGTGGGGGAAGGCGCCAGAGCAGGCATTGCTCAGAGCACGTGCCGACGACATGTGTCGTCCCCCACCTGCGGGGCCTGGTAACTGGGGCCTGAGCCTGTGCCCAGCCAGGGCGCACACGGTGGTCTCTCCTTGGCTCGCAGGGAGGCCACAGGTGGGAAGGCACCAGGAGGACACAACTTTTTGGCCGAAGGGTTACGTTAGTTTTCTAAAGATGCCAAGCAGCACCCCGGGGGTGTCCTGAAGCCCAAGAAGAAAGGATGCCCTGGCCAGGGGTCCAGCCTCGAGGCTACCTCCGCCCCCCGTCCTTGTGTGTGCGAGTGTGTACGAGTGTGTGTGCGTGGAGTGGGCGCAGGTGGCCCGGGATGCGCGTGCAGCAGTCAGCCGGGCCTGTTTCAGTGCATTGCAGGGGTGAGGGCAGGTCGACTCTGCCCACGCCCAGTGTCTCTGTTGGGGTGAGGGCTTAGGCCTGAGGGGCTCTGATTTGCACATTCACACGGCGGGGCGGGCGGAGAGGGGCAGCTCTCCCTCTGCACAGCTCTATGTCACAAACGTCACAGCACTGGTCACCACAACCTTGTCCCGGGCCCCGGGGGAGGGGAGGGGACGTCCCACGCACCCAGCCCTTGCCAGCAGGCAGCCCAAGGCAGCGCGGAGATGCGTGGCCGCCGGGGCTCCGGACCCCTGCAGGGACTGCGGGGCCACCGGGAGGCCACCACCGGCCCTCGTGCAGCCGCCGACCAGTTCGGTGACGCCTCGCTCTCGGTCCTAGGTGGCCTCCAGCAGCACAGGAAGCAGGGGCAGGAGTAGAAGGCTGCCGAGGAGGGACCAGGGGGCCGGGGGCAGCCCTGCGGCGGCCGCCCGGCCCGGCGGCTCCCGAGTCCTCTCGTACAGGTGCAGCTTGTCTTTGTTGGAGTGGAGCATCTTGACGTCCTCCAGGGCGTAGTAGGCGGCCAGCGTGAAGTTCACGTCTCCTGTGGTGAGCAGGTCGAAGACGCAGGCCTGGTAGTAGAGGTCCTCCACGGGCAGCTTCTCCTTGCACTTGGCCACGGCCGTCTCGTATGGGAAGGTGTCGGGGGCTGAGGGGGCGGGGCTGGCGGCTGGTAGCCCGTGGGCGCCGGGGCTCTCGGCGCCGGCTCGGAAGGCCTGGAAGTCGATCTGCTGGTTGAGTGGGCAGCCCCTCAGGCAGAGGTAGAGGCCCTGGCTGTCCCGGTCTTCCACGGCGTTGACTACCTCCTCGGGCATGCGGACCGCGAAAGTCAGGTAGCCACCCACCTGGCGGACCACGATGGTGGTGCCGATGTACTTGGCCTGGATCTCCACGTGCTGGCCCGACACCTTCTCGGTGATCTTCAGGCTGTTGGCCCCGTGCTTGTCGCCGCCGTTCTTGGAGCCGTCGGCGAAGGCGGCAGGGAGCTCGTCCATCTCGGCCTGGTACACCTTCTGGTCCACGCACTCCTGGAAGTTCTTGAAGATGATGGTGAGCTGTGGGGCAAGGGGGCAAAGAGAGGGGGTGAGGCAGTACCGGGAACTGTGGAGGGGACAAGGCCCAGCCCCAGACTTACAATGATCTGGACTGAGCGGAGGGATGGCAAGAGCCCCCAGGATGTCCCAGACCGCCCCTTCCCCACTGTGGTCACTGTGCAGTGCCACCTGCCCTACGCATTTAATATGTTTCTTTAAAACAATCTGCATTTTTGCTTAAAAATTTTTTTGACTTAGGGAACTTTATACTCCTCTCCTAAATAGAAAACCAGCTCATTTACTATATACAAAGAGGAAACATAACAAGAAAAGCATGGCTAATTAAAAATGAAAGGTCGTTACCCACTGTAGTAGGCTGAAGAATGGCCTCCGAGATATCAGGCGCTAATCCCTGGAACCTGTAAATGTTACCTTATATGACAAATGGGAGCTTGCAGTTGAGATTAGGTTAAGGATACATTATCCTTAACTTATTAAGGATAAGAAATTATCCTGGTGGGCCCTAAATGTAATCACATGTGTCCTCATAAGAGGGAGGCAGAAGAGAAGGCGGGGTTTCCATAGAGGCAGAGACCAGAGGGTTGTGGCCACAAGTTGAAGGATGCTGGCCACCAGCAGAGGCCTGGAAGAAGCAACGAACAGACTCTCCCCTGAAGCCTCCAGAAGGATCGGTCCTGCTGACACCTTGATGCTAGCCCCTTAAGACTCATTTCAGACTTTCGCCTTCAGAGGTAGGAGAATAAATTTCTATTTGTTTGAATCACTTAGTTTGTGGTACTTGTTACAGCAGCAATAGGAAACGAATATGGACCACAACCAAAGGACCATAAGCCACAGGCCGAACATAACAGCAGGTGGAAGAGACTGATGTTCAAAGAAAGAACGAGCAGGCAAAATCCATGCAGGCAGGCAGGCAGAGGTCAGCAGAGGCCACCGCAGCAGGGCTGCCCTGCGGGGTCTCCCAGCCAGGCCTTGGCAGTAGCAGGAGGAAGAGGGAGGGGAGGGAGGTGCCAGTCAGCAAAAGGGAGACGGGGGCTCCAGATTAACGGGCAGCCCTGGCCAGGGGAGCAGCGAGGCACATTTCTGCTGGAGCCTGCAGCCGGGGTGAGGGGCTGCACTGAGCTACCGGAGAAGCAGAGGGCTAAGCGGCTCCATCAGTAACCGTCCTCCTGCAAACCACAGACACAGGCACACTTGCTGCCTTTATTACTTCTGGGCCTGTGCGGCGCTGCAGGGAAGGTGACATTACCTCGGATTTATAGACAAGGAAATTCGGGTTCAGAAAGTAAAGTGACTTGCCCAAGGTCACACAGCCAGCAAGAGGCAGAGCTGGGATTAGGCTCTTGGTTTCCAGTCCCTGGGCATTTTTGGCCAAAAAGTCATAGGGTGGGAGGCCTGTGAGAAGGACAAGAGACCAACAGTCCGGGGAGTGATGTGTTTCCCCTGTCACCCTGGGTGAGACGTCTGGCTGTTCTTTCCTCCGTAACCCTAACCAGGAAGATGGGGTGGAGACATGAGTGAAACTGGGAAACTTGCCCCCGCCCTGGTCCTGCTGGACTCTCAGCCTGAAGCCAGGAAAGGAGGTGGGGCGATGGGGGCAAGATGGTGCCCAGGCATCTTGGGACCTCCCGCTAAAAGCACCCCACTCCGGCCCGGCCCCAACCTCTTCACGGCCCCCAGCCACCATTCCCAGGCCCTGTCCCCTCATCCCCGCCACCAAGCCTGGAGAAGAAGGGCCTCACCAGCTGGGTTACCACACCTCCTCTTAACGTCTGTAGGCCGAAGGGGCTCTAGCAAAGGGCGGGGGCTGCTGACGACATGTATGGTCGGTCGTGGCTGAATTCTCTGCCTGGGCACCCCAGGGGGACGTGGCAGTTGAGGGGCATGAAGGTGGCCTGGACAGCTCTCGGGGTTGAGGGCAATGCAGCAAAGCACTAGGGGAATTTCTGGCTGAACAGTGGGTGTATGACAAAGGCGAGGCCCCAGACTTGCTAGAAACCAAAGAGGAAACCCAAAGCAGCTCCGATGGGGAAGGGAAGGCGGGGAGAGCTGCCACAGGACCTCAGCTCAGGCAGGAGGGTCAGGGAGAGGCCGGCCAAGACAGGCGGAGGGGGAGGTGCCGGTGGGGCATGGGCCAGGGAGTGTCTGGCTGCAGTTCCGGGGTGGCTGGGGACACAGCCAGGAGGGGGAAGCCGGCAGGGAGTGGCCTTGGCTGGGGGCCCCAGGAGCAGGTGCTGAGACGCCTCAGGACTGGAGAGGGGCAGCCTAGGGGCTGCAGAAAGTTCTAGGCTGAGCAAACCCACAAAGTAGCAAGAGCTGGGCTGGAGGTGTCGCCGGCTCTGTTTCACGGCTGCTCTGCGCGTCCCCTCACGCCAGTATAAAGCTCAGGGGTGACCAGGCAGGGAGTGTACGAGGGGCCCTCAGAGGGAACGCAGAGAAGACCCCAGCCCTTCTCACCCCGTTCCTGAGAGATGTAAGAATGAGAGGAAGTCTGAGAGGGGCAGGCCACAGCATGACTTTTGGGAACTCCAGGGCACCTGGGCCTTGCTGGGTCCCTTCCTCCGTCAGAAACATTAAAAACTACATTCGTGGCGGAGATTGGGATTGACATATACACGCTACTATATATAAAACAGATGACTAATAAGGACCTACTGTGTAGCACAGGGAACTCAATACTCTGTAACGACCTATATGGAAAAAGAATCCAAAAAAGAGTGGATATACGTATAACTGACTCACTTTGCTGTACACCTGAACCTAACACAACATTGCAAATCAACTATAGGCCAGCAGAATTCTTTTAAAAGAAAGACGCTGCATTTTGGGACTGCATTGGCGTAAAGACTAATATAGTCTCGGTTGGATCATGTTGGCTTTTTCCTTCTGACTTTAAAAGGAAGGAAAGCCTTCTCGTGGCCCTAGAAGTCTTGGGGCCAAGGCACTGCGCCTGTGGGGCCTGACGGGTGCGCAGGGGGCACTCTGCGTGGTCTTCACGGGACACGAGGAGGGGCTGGTGCTCTGAGGTCGAGAGCCGGAGGCCCTGCCAGAGGCCACAGCGGGCTACAGCGGGAGGCCCGCGTGCACAGCTCCCTGAGCCCGGGGCTCTGCTTCCCCGTCTCCTCCCTGGAGGTCACAGGCTGGTCCCGGGACGAGGCTCTTCTGCTTTGCTGTGGGATGTCCAAGGTGGCTGCAGCCCCCCCATCCTGCCCCTAGCCCCACGCATCATCGAACCCCACGAAACTGCCGCTCCTTCACTGCCCAGACCTATGAACATGGCGACTTCACAGGGATCCACCTCCTGCTGCTTCCTGTCTCCATCCTAGGCTCCTGCCCTGATGAGGCCGCCTGCCTGCCTGCTTGCCTGCGGGGGGCCGGGAGGTGGGCCAGCCAGGGTGGTCTGGGCAGTGGGTGGTCCTGCCATGGGGGGAGGGGTGTGCAATGAGGGGCTCTGGTGTCCCTGCCTGGTGTGCAGGGCCACACAGACACTGGGGGCGGGGGAGTAGGGGGGTGGCGTTCCCAGTGCCATCGGCCTCCCTGGAACAGGAAAGGCTGGTTTCGCTCTAACCGCCATCTCTTGCGGAGACAGTCTCCTGGAAGGCTGACAGGCTGCTTGACTCTTCCTGGCACCGGTGCCAGGGACTCAACCACAAGGAACAGCATGAAGGGGGCCTGTCGAAAGCCAGGCGGCTCACTGCCCACACAGCCGCAGGCGTGGCTGCCGCTCCCGCCTCGGCTGCCCCCTTCCCCGAGGGGCTCGCGCCCTCTCCACTGCTGGGCACAGGGCAGAGCCCGAGTGTCATCAGAACTATTCATGGAGCGCCAACTGTGTGCCAGGCCTGGGGCTGGGGGCTGTGTCCACATGAGGGGAGGAAACAGCCCAAGACCCCCGTCCTCACGGTGCTCACACTGCGGGGGTGGAAGGTGATGTCATAGACTAAGCGGATGAAGGATGCCGTGTGATGGAATGGAAGTGCAACAGGGAACATGCGAGGGGGCCGCCGTGGGGGGAGGCACCGAGATCCGAGCTCCTCTCCTCCCTGAGGCTCAAAACGGGGTGCCCCCAGCGCAGCCAGAAAGAGGAAGACAGAGCAGGGGGCGGGCATGGGAGGCAGTCCCATGGGAACAGGAAGTTGAAAGGTCAGCTTGGGCTGGAAACACTAGATGTCGACCCTCCACAAGAACAGAGGGCTAGGTAGGGTTTGACAGTGAGAATACCGTGCTCCTGGGCAAGGCACCACGGCTGAGGGGATGGGAAATCACAAAAGCCCAGGTTCCACCACCTCGGGGATAAGAGCCCACACTCTGCCTGGCTCTGCTGCTGCCCCCTCCCGTCGTGTCCTTCGGGGGCAAGCTCAGGGCAAGGGCAGGCAGGAGGCCTTCCCCGGTGCTCTGTGCAGAGCCAGTGCCCCGCCCCAAGACCCTCAGCATCCTGCTGCCCCACCCAGCACCCATCATCAGCATCCTGTGGCTATCTTTGTGCTCCACTGTTAGCCTGGGAGCTGCTGAGACGGAGGCGTCGCCGAGCACAGAGGCTGGCACAGAAGAGCTGTTTGGTCAATGTTTTCTGAATCAGCGAAGGAACACACACACCTGAGTAATGGAGGCCCAAGAGAACAGGCAGAGGCAGGCCGAGGGCACTGGGGAACCAGCCACCCATGTCTCTCACCCGGGTACCATGAGACCCCAGTCGGCCCTGAGGCCTGAAGCTGGCTTGGCCACAGACACGGACTCACTGCCCGGCCTCCAGCAGAGCCTGTGCTGCCTCCTGGCTGATGGGGAGATAAGAGAAGGCTGCTAAAACTCTTCACCTGCTGGGAAGATCAAGGTGGCCCTAGGTCACCGTGGAAATGGGTTGGCTTGATCAAGGGGCTCTGCTGCAGAGCCCCAGACCCTTCTGGAAGCTTCATGCTGGGACAGGAAGGGAGGCGCTCCCATGCCTACTTGGGCAGTTCTGCTGGCCAGTGCCCAGCAGTGAGCCTGAAACAGAGTGAGCATTTGAAAAATGTGGGCTAAGTGAATGAATGGAATACAAGAACAAATGAACGAATAAGCCGTTTGGTTTGTGGACGGCCTCGCTGAGCTCAGGGTCCCACTGTGTGCCAATAGAAAGCTGAGGGTGGTAGCCAGGGGTTCTAAGCCCAGGCACCTCACCCCGGCCTGCGGGACCCACTAGTATGTGACCCAAAGGCTCCTTCTCTAGCTTTCACCCCCAGTCAAAGGGGCCAGCAAGCCCCCCTTGCTGGTCACTAACCACAACTCCTCCCAGGTCTGTTGTCACATCTGACGCTTACACCACCCTTGTCAGGAGGGGTAGGCCTCCTGAGGTCCACAGCCCCCTCACGCCCTCAGACCTCCTGTGTGCCCCCTGCCAGCTGGGGACAGGGAGGCGGGGTCCCCCTTGCACAGTGTGTTTGCTGCTGAATTTGGAAGCCGCGGCCTCAGGCTCCAGACATTCATTTATCTTGGCTCTAGGGAGGGAGGCGGGTAGGTGAAGGCGGTCGCTGCACAGAAGGCGGCCGGCACCTTGATTCAGGCCCCCTTAGTCTGTGGAGGGCTGAGAGGGGGGAGGGGGAGGAGGGAGCCCTGGCCGCAATTTGCTGCCCACTGGGCTTCATGGCCTGCTGCCAAATGCCTGTCAGAGCATCCATGGGGCTAAGGCCTGCTTACTTCCCACCCAGCAGCTGGTCCCAGAAGAGAGCCCTGTGGGCACGCAAGGGCCACCGGAGCAGAGGGAGGTGGCAGGAATTTTCCTGGCTGCCAGGTCACCTCAGTGTCCTCCTCTGGGGCATGGAGGGACGAGGAGGAACAGAAACACCCTTGTGGGCCAGCCTGGCACTACCCCACACACTGCCTTGCAACGTGCTCTTCCTGGGAAAACAGACCCGCTGCCAAACCGGAAACTCCAGGGGCTCTGGTGGCCCAGGCACCGGGGAGGTAGCGTTGTCCCCATGGCCTGGACGCTAATCGTCCACCAGCCTCCTGGACCTGAGACCACGTTCTCCGGCCGAGTCTGAATGTGAGGTCACGGGAGTCCCTCCTGGAAAAATGCGAGGGAGAATCTGGAGTGGACAGGAATGTCCCATTGCCTGGGCCACGGGCCACGTCATGGCTGCCTCTGGCTGTGGCTCTGTGAGTAGGACTTGAGTCCTGCCACCCAGACACTGAAGCCTCCTTGGGTCAGAAGATGATTGGCTCTCGGTGGCCTCCGGGGCTCCAGATGGGAACCTCCTCTCCTGGCAGTGAGAACACGCTGGGCTCTGGAGTCCCCTGGCTCCGGTGAAATCCCAGCTTGGTTCCCAGCCGAATGCACTTTGGGTGGGGAGGCCACTTTCCCTCTTAGAGCCTCAGGTTCCGGAGCTGCCCTGGACAGACGGGCTGCATGGGTGGCCCTGGGCGTGCTCAGTGGGCTGATGCCCTGTCCTCACTTGTTCCATCTTCCCTGTGCCCAGACACCACGGCCCTCTCTGCTCTGAGGCTGCAGCCTTCCTGTGTCGGTGTGGGACAGAGACAAAGGGCAGGATGGTACCCTGCAGCCCCGACTGGCACCAGCAGCATCCAGCAGCCGTGGCCTCCAACCGGCGTCCTCAACGCCCTCCATGCCCCAGAATCACTGGGGGTTTTAAAAAAAGAACACATCTGACCCCCACCCAGAGATGTGGTGTCAGAGCGGCCTGGGGGGTCCAGAACCATTATCTTCTAAAATCCGCTCGGTTCGTAAATGTACAGCCACAATGAGAACCCCTGGGCAGGACCGTCACCTCCAGGAGGCTGTTGGGTCCGCTTGTCTGGGGCGGGGTTTGACTCCCACTGGACAGTAAGCTCCGCGATGATAACGACAGAAACATACCTGCATATTGGCTCCCCTTTATTGGGATTTGACTCTGGAGTTCTACGAAAATATAGTTTGGGGCAAGAAAAGACTGTCCCAGAAGTTTGAAACTGAATGCTCTGGGAGTGTTTTTAAACTTTCTGGACCATTAACCCTAGTAAGAAATCCATCTTACTTACAGCTAGACCCAATGTGCACGCACATGAACAGACGCACACAACAAAATCTAAGTTTCCTAAACGTTTACTCTTGCACTGGGAAAGCATTCACAAACTGCCTTAATATAGGCTAGGTTTGGCTATCCTGTTCTACCCTGCGCCCCGCAACCCAGACCCATCCCCAAACTATGCCTGTGTGCTAGCTTCTGATGCCAGAAGGCTGATTTCAAAGACCCCTAGTGGACGGTGTACAGCAGCAGTTTGAGAAACACCTCACTCTGGGCAAAGGGCAGAGGTGGCTCCAGGGTAGTTCACCTGACGACAAAGAACGTGCAGGACATTCCTTCCTAAATAATTTGCTCAGTTACCGACGAGAGGAACATGGCGGGTCAGGGGGCGTCTGGGTCGGGGGGGAGGAAAGTCCGGGCCCTCCTGACGGCAGGGCCTGGTGCCGTGACCCGCCTCACCACCCCCGGCCCCCCTCCCCCGTACCTTGCTGGTGGCGGTGGCGGCTGAGCCAGGCAGCACCGGTGTGTTGGTGACCTGCACGTTTAGGTAATTATTGTCGATGAGCGGCCAGGCGCCCTGCACTTTGCAGGTCTGGAAACGGTCTGTGAAAGTCCGGAGGTGTGGGTCCCCGAAGAGGCCGCAGTGCGTGTAGTTGGGGGCGGCCGCGCGATTGTGGAAGCTCTTCTCGTAGTGGCAGATCTCGGGGCTGTCCGAGCGTTCTTGGCTGTCCCCCGCTGGCGGCGGCAGCGTGCGTAGGTGCGGCTGCGACGTGGGGCCATCCTTGGAGCAGTTGTGCTGGCTCATGAGGTCCTCGATGCCATGGACGGCAGAGTGGTAGGCCAGGTCCCCCCGGCAGGTGCGGGCTGTGCGCCGCGTGCACAGGGCGTAGGTGCGCAGCGCCGCGCAGAACTCGGGGGCTTCGTCCGGGGCCGGCGCGTGGCTGCCCGCCGTGGCGCTCCAGAACTCAGAGTTGCACTTGAGGATCTTGCACGAGGAGGTGGCTGCGGATAGAGGAAGGGAGGCGCTGTCACGTTGGGAGTGGTGAGCCCAGGCCTCCTCCACCCCCGTGGGCCAGGGCTGCGGGACACGTGCAAGGGACAAAGGACGCCTCATCTCAGGCGTTGGAAGAGTTCCTGCAGGCGCAGAACCTGCCTTTCCCACTTTCCCGATTCTTCTGCGCAGCCGTAATGACCCTGAGTGGCTAGGCCTGCAGACCTGCAGGCTGAAAGGCCTGGCGGAGGACTACCGGCACCCCCCCACCCCCGCCCCCCGCCGCAAGCTCTCCGCCCACCCTTGGGCTTTTGGCGTCTGTTGACACTTTCACAACTACCGCCAAGAATTTCGGCACAGCAAAAGAAATCTGGCAGGGAATTAAGCCCCACTATTCAGTATGTGTTCTGATCTCTGCCACTGTGTGACCTTGTACAAATCACTTAACTTCTCTGTGCCTCATTTTACTTATCTAGAAAATGGGGTAATATAGTATCCACCCTATGAGGTTGCTGAAAGTGTTAAAGGACTTATCCCGGCACCGGGCACAGAGCAGAAGCTCAATGAACGTTAGCTAGTGTGATCATTCTATTAGCCCTGGTCACAGAGGGCCTGGTTCTGTCACTTCGTCTGCAGATGAAAGGCAGCTTCCCTCTTGGTCTCCGGAGCTCCATCCCCCATTATTCTGCTCAGCAGAGCAAGCTGGGAGGCAACTGAGTGGCAACCTTGGATCGGCTCTAATTCATGCTTTTATTTTTTTTTTTTAAGGTCACTTTAAGCGTTGAGACCTTAGTGATAATTAGCTACAGATAATTATCATGCCTGAGAACTGTGACCTCAACACACCTGCATCTTGTACCTAGACACATGGAATCTGCCCTTTCCTGGCCTCCTGGATTCCTCTGCACGGCCCATAGTGACCAGAAGTGGCAGCAGGAGGGACGTTTCTAAACAGGCTTCCAGGTGCAAAGGGGCCGGCAGACCAGCTGCGAGGTGCAGCTTTTGGCGTCTCAGCCCAATCAACAGAGGGGAAGGAGGCGCTTGCTCCAGCCACTCCTGGCTCGGCCACTCATCTGGCTCTTAACCTTGGAAAAGTCAGTCTACTTCTCTGTTACTGGCTTTTTACCTAAAAAATCAAGTTGTGCCTGAAAGCAGGGACAGAAGTATATGAGGGCAGGCTAGCAAAAGAACCATCCAGGCAGCTGCCCTGTGTGGCCCTGGTCTGTGCTGCCAGGCCCCGTACCTGGATGCCTGGGCCACCGAGCTCAGGGAGCTCTCCCACCTCTGCAGGTGCGGGCGCCGTTCTCCTGGAGCTGGTGTGACTTGCCCCGAGTATATCTGGTAAACACGGTGCTTGTCCTAAAATTCAGGCTTTTCCCCTAACTTGACCTGTATTTGTCACACCTCTGGTAAACAAGGTCATTTCAGGAGGTATCTGGGTGAGCATTTTTCTTTTCACTGGAGAAGTCACGTATTTAAATATGTATTAGGAAAAATAAAACAGATTTGATAGAAGAGCTACAGATTTCCCATTTTAAGTGGAAGCAGCATGCTGACCTAGAGAAGCAGATCTGGTAAACGATAGGGGGTGACCGCTGTGAAGAGGTGCCCGTCCGGGGAGACCCCCTGTGTGGTCGCCCTCCCAGAGCCATGTTCCTGGCCCAGGTCTCCTTTGAAAGGCGGCTAGAAGATTCTCCGGCCCCGTCATCTTCATGATTTCCCAACCTGTATTAGATGCCCAAGGGCCCAACATCCCTGTGGGCGGCAAATGCTACTGTGCCCTGAGTGGGAGACGGTAAAGGGGGCCTCGAGGTGGGGGTGTGTGTGGAAAGGATGCCGTGGAGAACAAGCAGTGTGGAGGAACACAGGTCAGGGGAACTGGCCGCTGCAGCTGCCAGCCCTCCACCTCTGGTCTGCGGCCTCCCCGTAATGCCCACTCCGGTAGCCTCGGTGATTACAGGTGAGCTGACCTGCCATTCTGCTTCCTCAGAATTCTGGAGGTAGGCATCTCAGAGGAAACTACCCCAAAGGGACTCAGGCCTCATGCTGAGTGGCAGCTACCTTTGCTCTGCCCACTGCCCACTGGCCCACCAGCCCTGGGTCCCCCTCTGGCCTTCACCTTGCCCAAAGGACAGAAAAGACAGTGCCCGTCCCTTTACAGCCAGACCACTGCAGCACACGCAGGGCTGTGCTGGCCTCAGCTCTCCACCAGAGCCAAGCTGGGGTGGCACAGACTGAAGTCCCAGCTAACTGACTCTGTTCCAGGCTCAGTGGCCTGGGCCCTGCAGGCCTCACCTCATTCAGGGCCCCAGGCAGCCTCACAGGTGGGCACTACAGCATCCCCGCCTCCCAGAGAGCAGAGCCAGGCTCAGCGAGGCTGACTGAGGTTCCACTGTGAGGAGGAAGCAGGATGTGAATCGAGCCCCTCAGACCTGAGAGCCCAGGCCCTTGGCGATGCCAAGACCTCGGACAACCTTGGTGCATTCACGATTCCCTCCACCGGCCGCTGGGTGGTTCAAAGGCACACTCCGCCACAGGTGGGCTACAGCCTCTCCCTGAGGACCCCTCCTGCGACGCTGAGAGACTGCCACCCGCCAGGAGGCCCATGGTCCACACGCTCCGCGGCGTTGCCTCCACAGACTGGTTTCCAGGGCCTGTTTCTCAGGGTGCAGCCAGGGGTGGGCAGGGGCTTGAAGGCTGGGGTCGGGATGCTGCCCAGGGCAGGGCCAACCTGCACACAGTGTGGGACGCGTTGGGGGCGTCCCATTCCCGACCCCCGTCATGCGTGGCTCTATTCCCCCCGAACGGGCGACGGGGGGGTCTGCTGTCTGCACAGCCTTGACACCTGGGCTCAGAGCAGTGTCTCAGCTAAAGAGTTCTCTGGTGTGTCTGGAATGCATGACCGAAATCCCACTCCGGTGCCCTCAGAGAGAGTCCCCGAAGTGCCCTGGGGTCATCGAGTGGATCTGTTCAGAGCCGCGCTCCTCGAATGGGCCCACCAACCACCGGGCTCTGCCTCCGCCGGGCCCAGTGGGCCTGAGGTCTGCACCGCTGTCAGGTGCTCTGGGGGTCATTTTCTCTTCAACAGCCCGTCACAGAGGGGCCAAGTTGCCCGTCACCCCCCCGGCTCCCCCGCAGGTCTGGAATGTGTGAACGGGGCATCTTCTCGGGGGGTGGGGGGCGGGGGGGCTGCAGGCAGAGAGGGCAGTGAGGAGACCGGCCTCCCGAGGAGCAAGCCCAGCTGCGACCCAGCTGCCAACACTGAGCAGCCCGGGGCACTCAGGCTGTCAGCGCTCGGAGACAAGGCCTTTCATCTCTCTGTTCACCGTGGCTCCGCCCCTTGCTCCCCCCGCCCCCTCCTGAGCCACAGGTAGCAACCGGCCACCTCCTGAGGGCGCATGGCAGCTCCGTCCACCACCCGCAGGCGGCGACAGGGGTTGCTCTCCCGCTGCCCTCGCACCCAGGGCCTCCCTCCAGCCTCCATCCCGGCGGGGCGGTGGCGGTAGAGGGGCTGAGCTTGAAGTCCTGCCAATCCCATTTCTCAACCCTCTGGAGAACATTCTCGATGCGATCGTCCAGGGCTGGGCCAAAAGTGGGGAAGTCTGAAGGCGACGCTGGTCGCGTGGGATGGCGGGCAGAGTGTGCGCCGGAGGGAGGGTGTCTGGCCCAAAGTCCCACTCTGTCCCCTACGAGTAGTTGTGGGAATTGGACTTGACCTCAGTTTCCTTAGCTGTGAAGTGGAGGTAACACCCACCTCAGAAGCTGCTGAGGATTGAGATGTACTTGGCATGCCTGGGACCCAGTGGGCACTCAACAAATAAGGTCCCCGACAAAGGTCTCAGAGGGGGACAGATACAACCCCCCTGTGAGGTCGGAGGTTAAGTCACCAGGCAGGGGACGGAAGGGCATTGGATGGGAGCCAGCCCCTCCCTCTGCCTCTTCCCTAGCGAATCCCAGGGACTGCTCCCAGCCCTCTACCCTCCTCCTCGGGTTAGGGCCCTGGCTGGCGCTCCGACTGCCCTTCTGCCTTGACTCAGATCAGCTGGGTCTGGCCAGCTCTTCCTGCCCACTGCCCACTCACACCCAAAGGCCCAGCCCCAAAGCCCACCTGGCTCAGTCCAGGACCATGATGCCTGGGCCCACATTTCCCTGATGTCCTGGGTTTCCCCAGCTGTCCCGAACCCTTGGGCCTTGCACATCTTCCTAAGGGTCTAAGAGGAACCCCAGGCGCTCCCATCATAAGGGAGAAGCTTCAGATCAGGGTGGGGGAATGGTGTATAAGAGGCCACTGAGAGTAACGAGAGCTGGGACCAGAATTGGGGGATATCCCCTCTGCCCTCTCTCCAGGTGGTAACGCAGCTCTCCCAGGCCCGTCTGCCATCATTTCCTGGGGGCCTTAGGGAAGGGTGCCAGGGATGCCAGGGCTGGACAGTCCCCACGGGTGGCGAGCCAAGGGGCCCTAACCCCCATGGAGTCATCCTGCCGCCCTGTGTTCCACTCCAGTAAATCATAGACTGAAGGCTCCCCAACCCAGGTCAGGGACCTGAATGTAACCTGGCCCAGCATCAAAAGGAAAAGCTCTGGACTGTGGCGTCACCTGCCAAAGAGACCCCAGAGGGGCTGATTTTTATGTGCTGTATCTTAAAAAAAAAAAGAAAGACAGACCTGAATTCCAGGCAGTAAACCTTGGGCTTTTCTGATGTGAGTGTTCAAGGAAGAAGGAAGGAGAGGAAAGTCCGAGAGTTTGAAACATCTTACTGCAACTCGTATGAGTGGGAAGAGGTAGCAAGCTTTTCTGAGCGCGGCTTCCTTGGTGCTTTCAGTGCGACAGAAGGCGGCCTGCTGCCCTGTTCCTGCCTGGCGCCTGCAGACGGCCACCTCGCCACGGTGCCACGGCAGCCCATGTGCGCACGGCCAGGTGATTAAAGTTCTCCTGAGCTCCTATTTCCATCTCAGACGCTGCGTCCTCAGGCACCGGGGGCTCTCAAAGGGCCCCTCCTGACCCTTGGTACCTGGAGCTCCACCTCAGACACCCAGGAAAATGCAAAGACCCTTGCACAGACTTCATGCTCCTCGGAAGCCTATTAGGCACGTTTGGATTTGACTCAAGTCTCTTGAGACGTAGAACTTCTGGGATTAGCTACTAGGGAACAAACAGAAGAGAATGCAGAGGCTGCAAAGACAGTGGCCAGCCAGACTCACCCCCAGGAATCCCGATTCCCTCCGGCGCCCCGTGATGCCGGACACTTGGCTCAAAAGGTGGGGTGCAGGCTGGGACCCTGGGCAACCACTGGACCCGCTCGCTCCCAACTTGTGCGGTTAGGGCCAGGCCTCCCACGTCTCTGTGCAATTGACTTTGTTAAGATCACTTTATCTAATGATCACTTGGCGACCAAACACCATGTGGGCTTCCCGAGGCGCACCATGGAATTTTAGAACCTGGGGCCTGAGGGATGCCACAGGTCACCAGTTTGTACCTCCAGCCAGCCCCCATGGCAGGAAATCTGCCTGCAGCATCCCTGCCCGGTGGGCGTCCGGCTTCCACTGCCATTGGGACTCTGCTGGGCAGGGCTGGCCCCTCCTGCTCTGGACAGCTCCAGCTGTGGACCCACAACTGCCCCCCAGGGAGATCCGTGGGGCTTTGGCCCTTCTCTAGAGCCACACAGAAAAGGCTCAAATGTAACCCTGCAAATACTGGAGATGGCCCCTTGGCTTCCCTGTGTCACCTTCTTTGGTCTCACCCTCTGGCCACTCCTCTCTGTGGGGCTCACTGAACTGTCAACCATCGACGCCCCAGCTAGGGTGCCACCTCCTCCCTGAAAATCCCGAGAATCCTCTGACTCCCACACTCTACGCTCAAAGCATCTGTGCTCCGGCACCCCACATCTGTAACCTTTCACTTCTGCAGGAGGTGGGCTCCAGACTGCCTTCCTCATGGTCTGAGATGCAGCAGAGAGAAATCACAGCCACACACGGCTTGTCTGACTTAATTCTCTTCCTTTAAATAGCAACCCAGCTCCTCTCCGAGCAGAAAGACGGGGGAGGGGGTGGGCGGCGGCAGCCAGGAGCTGGAAGCTGCAGCTGTACCAACCCAGGCAGGATGAAAATATTTATGCACCAGCGCGGCATTAGCCGCTTTCAGAGACCTCCTTTGAACTGTTAATCAAGCCCAATCTTTCAGAATAATAGCCTGATTATTACCGGCTTGTTTGCATAACAAAGAAGCCCAATAAAACTTATTTTGCTGAGCGCCACGGGGTGTGAAGGCTCGGCCCTGAGAAAGGAGTCTTAGGAATGCAGGAGCCGTTCCTCAGCCCGAACCCAGGAATAAAGACAATGCAATTTGCCACCAAGAAAAGCCCAATAGACCAATAAATTACCCTCGTGCAAAGGGATTAGATCAGGTTTCAGTTGCCGGGTCGGAGGGGTGGGGTGAGCCGGGAGACAGAAAAACCTGCCTCTTCTTAAAGGAGTATACGGCTCGTTTGAAGGCAAGCCCCACAGTCACATTGGTTTTGCCTCCGTGGTTCGCAGGGTCCCTGCCTGGATTCATGGACTTGCTGAAGGTTCTGGAGCCCACGAGGTGCCCGGCACGGTGCTTCCTGCCATTCCTCGAACAAGCCCCAGTTGGTTTCTGTGCTCAGGTGGAGTCAGCTACACAGACCCCCGGGATGCAGGGAAGAAGACACGGTTCATTTGAACACAGACTTAAGGATGGAGGCGTAGAGGGTATCAGGGAAGCAGCCTTTCCACCAGGTCCTGAAGGGCAGTGGGATTTGACAGGTGATGCAGGGCAGAGGTCCAGAAGCCCAAGTGGCTCCAGAACTGCTGGGACTGGCCAGAGGTGAAATGCCGGATGGTTGAGCGTGTGGCCGCAAGTTTGGGGCCAGGCACGGAAGCCCCGAGTGAAAGCCGGCGATGAAGCAAATGTCGTTCAGCTTCAAACTGCTTTTCTCCGCTCTGTGTGGGGCTGGGATGCAGCAAACCCCGTTTCCCCGTCCACCCAGCTCCCTGTTAGATTGCACCACCGGGGAGCACTAGACGAGGCCCAGCCAGGTTAATCTCAGCACCACCACCCAGCCCTGGCCCTTCTTCCCCTCCAGCCGCTGCTCCGAAGTAGCCAGACCAGCCAGGTAGCGGCCCTCCTCCGAGCCCTGGGCCCCCAAGGTCCTCTTCCCTTTGTGCCTCCAGCCCCAGGAGTGGAAGTCGCTTCCTGCAACTCTGTGTGTGCCTCCGTGGTCCCTTGTGGCCTCTTCCGTCCTCCCACGCCCATCTAGACACAATCCCCTGTATCAGGTTCCCTCTGTGGCAATACCCCATGTGGTTTCTGTTTTCCTGACTGGACCCCGATACGCCAGCCTAAGGATTTCAGACCAGATCCCGCTGACCGTGGGGAGTCCGCTGGATAACCTTCAGTAAGTACCTGGCATGATGAGAACACTATTTTAGGAAGTGGCATAACATTAAGAGGCGATGGCTTTAATTAGGACAGAAGCAGGCAGAGCAGAGGGAGGGCAGCTTCAAAGAGAATTCACTGCACAGCCTCTGTGGAAGGAGCAGCACAGAAGCCTGAGACGCCCCCTGTCCTCACTGCCCACCTGTCCCAGGCAGCGCCGATGCTGGGGCTCGCCTCTTAGCAACGAGTTGGGATGTGGGTCCCAAAAGAGGTGGGAAATGTGCTTGCGCCCCGTGGGAGACCCAGGCTGGGCACCAGCAGCAGAAGCAGTGGACAACTCTCCACCCTCTCCTGTCCCTTAGCACCGAAGCTGGGAGGGGACAGTGGATGGATCTAGCGCCAGAATTTGGCAAGCTCTTGCCGGGCCAGTGTTCTGGAGTCTCTCTGCTTGAGAGATGCCTGTGGCTGCCGGGTTTGTGTCGCTCCATCCAGGTGTCTGGCGTCAGATACCGAGAGGAACACACCCAGGTGAGGGACTGGATTTTTCACCAGGTGCAGCTGACCCTACCTTACTTCACCCACAGGCAGCCAGAAGCGATCAGCTTTCCTCAGAGGCATTCCTCCCAGTTCAGCCTAAGAACGTTCCAAGGAACCGACCTAGCCCGTGACTCCAAAGCGTCTCTCGCCCCTTGAGAGCACTGGGACTTTTCTCAGGGGCTTCCTATAGGGACCTGCCTACCCGAGAAGAAAGCCCGGGGCAGGAGGAAGCTTCTCAGAGAATCTGCATTGGCTTAGGGAGTGGAGGAGGGGAGACGGGGGAGCAGCGGTTAACTCACTGCTAAGTGTGGGCACAGGTGGCCGAGTGCCACTCACCAAGCTGAGGCAGGAGGCGCTGCCCCCTCGTCACGCCCAGCCAGGCTGCTCTGTCCCAGCCTCCACACGTGCCAAGTCGCTGCAAGAAACCAGGCCGAGTGCCAAGGAAAAGGGCACACCCACCGGGGCCACACGGAGCCAGATCAACAGCCCAGCCGAGAGGACGTTAGAAAGCACATGTGCTCACCCTCGGGCCCAAGGCCACGAGCAGCCCTGCAGTCAGGCAGCTGAGGGCTCCTCTGGGTTAGGAGGGCCCATGGCGGGCAGGGGCCAGGCACAGGATTCCATGCCCAGACCACCCTGCCTTAGGGCAGAGAACTAAGCGACTCTGGGTTCCACGAGAAGGATGGTAGGGGCAAAGACATCACTTTTCAGGTATAAATGAAGCTTGTAGGCGAGCAGTTGGGCTTCCTACTTGGAGGCATAACCCCTTTTCCTGAGTCTAGGACTGGCTCTAGAGGTGACAGTTTTCCATTCCGGTTCTGCCTCTAGTAACCCTGGGCTCATCTGCTTGGTTGCTCCGGGTCAAAATTCATTTGAAGTGGCTTTTCTCCCCCACTTCCATCTGCAGGCAGGCCTTCCTCCACCTTCCTCATGCACTGAAAGGCACACGCCTGGCTGGTGCACACACGAGTGTGAGCCCGTGTTCATGGAACATTCCTCAGCATGGGGAACTATAATGGGCTCCTTTCTGCAGGGACTTGGGCGCAGAGGGATCACTTCAATAGGCGTCTCGGTATTCTGACTGCCCAGGTGAAGTAGTGAGTGAAATGAATAAATAAGCAAAACCCAAAAGACACAAATCTGACTTGGGAAAATTTGCACCATGACAGCTCTGCCAAAGTTGTTTTCCCAACCTACGGCTGGGTGGCATGTGCTTTGGAATGCTAAGCCAGGGATAGATAGGGAGCAGAGAGGGCCTTTGGGAAGAGGCAACAATGTGAGATCCATGGAAGAGCGTGGTCACTCTTCATTCTGCTGTCTAATTATATCTCCAAAGTTTCTTATTCTTCTCCCCCCACCTTAAAGCCTTATACGCTACATAGCTCCAAGTGTAAAATGCTACATAGCACGTTTAACGAGTGTTTACCCAAAACCTGGTACACGGAAAAGGGCAGGGGTCTGGGCTCTACTCCTGGCTCTGCCACTAAGTTGTGCGATGTCAGGCAACCTCTCTGACCCTCTGGTTCCTCATCGATACAGAGGGAACGATGCTCACAGGGGAGGGGTGACCATCTCATGAGGTGACATATTTCAAGTATTTAGCAGAGTGCCTGGTATATGTGGCCGCTCAATAAACGGAAGAGCTTTAAAAACTGTTGTTCTTCAAATGATCATATTTTGGAGAAAACAATATGAAGGTATTCTGTCTTGAAGGTTATTCATGAATGTCAATTAGTGATGGTAGTCTGTGGGAGATTGGAATTTGCGTTATTTTCATTTTCTTATTTATCCTTTTCGGTCTTTAGATTTAAAAATGAGTATTGTCTTTATAAGCAGAAACACATTTTTTGAAAAAAAGATTGGGGTATCTGGACATCCCCCACCCCAACCCTGTGGTCTCTGCCTGTTGAGCAGAAAACAAACAGACACACAAAAAACCCAAGGGTCCTGTAGTTTCCAGGACTGTGCCGGGTGTGTTTGGGGTGCAGAGCAAAGAGAAGGGTATAAAGAAACAGGACATGGGGTTCCTGCCCTTATGAACAGCCCCGGTGATTTAGAAGAGGACTAAAAACCCAAGACCCAGGAAGCAACAAGGCCAAGAGGAAGCACAGGCGTCAGCAGCCAAGGTGACAGGTACCCAGGTCACTGGAGGGACGGCACTGGACCCCAACAGATGGCACTGGCCTTGGGCTATAATCTAGTGGGCATTCCCATTCCAAACTGGGCAGGGGCCTCAGCAAGGCCTGGGGGCTGCCCACCGTTAAGGTATGGTGGGTGGTGACAGAGTATGGGGAGACCTGGAGGGGCCTGGAGCCTGGGGACATGCCAGGCAATGAGGCCAGGGATGAGTGTGGGACCAGATGCCAGAGGGTCCTCCCTTCTGGATGCTCCAAAGAGGGCCACAGAGAGCTGTGAGTGCCTGAGCAGGAGTTTTAGAGCGATTCATTTGGCAACTTGGAGCGTGAGGGTGGGGCACCTGGGAGGCAGGTCCAAGTTCAGCTGCCTGCAGGTGACAACGGGAACAGGCAGGAAAGGGTGGAGGAAGGAGGCCCAGTGCCGGGTGAACGGACAGAAGGGAGAGGCCACTTCACACCCAGGACTTAACGGTTCTGGGCAGTGGGGTCTAACAGACACAGGCCAGGCACTAGTCCAGGGGACAGGAGGACAGTCTAGGAAGACCCACCATCCTGGTGTGCCCAGGACTCAGAGGGCTTCTAAAAACACGGGACTCTCAATTTTAAAACAGTGGAAAGTCCTGGGTCCACTGAGATGAGTTGGTTACCCTAGAAGAAACAGTGCCTTCAGTTTTAGGCAGGTTGAGTGTAGCCAGGCATTACAACGGCATGGTACCCCCAATCACTCAACCAAACATAAATTGGGGTTTTCTGCCCACTTCTGCTGAGGGCCTTGCACACTGCACCCGAGAGGGAAATTTTAGCAGGAACCATATGACCTCCAACATGTAAAGTGGTCCCCATGCGATCCTCTCACCTCCACAGAGACCCGGGACCCCAGTTCCCCATCTCATGGAGCAACCTTATCTGAGCCCCTGGATCACCTCTCCCCAGTTCTCCTTTGGGCACTGGGGTGACTGCTAGCAATTCCTCCAACCTTGCAGACGTTTCCCTTCTTAAACCAGAAGACCATAGATCCTCTCCTTACTCTCCAACTCATCCTCAGGGCCAAAGGGACCAACCATCTGCAGGATTTTACATCCCGCCCTCCCTGGGAGCCAGGGCTCTGCCCTGCAGGCCCCTTGGTGTGGCACACACCAGCCTACTGGCTGACGCTGCTGCCATCCGGCTCTTGCAATGGGACTCATTTCAGTCTTTCCCTCTGGGACACAAAGTCCTACTGGAAGGACAAAAACACGGTAAGTAGGTTGACTTGCTTGTACGTTTTTGAATAGCAGCTCCGAGATAAATATTCTCATCTCTACAGTGACACAGATGTACTTGCATACTGCAGAGGACTTGCGTCTCTGCAAGGCTTAGTTTCCCCACTGAGGATTAATCTTTCTAAAACAGCTGTGGTTTAAAAGGAAAGGGAAAGAGGAAAAAAGAAAGGCCCAGGGCAATGATTTTTAGAACAGTGGTCCTCACACTTGAGGTGCATCAGAACCCTCTGGAAGGCCTGTTACAGTACAGACTGTGCATCCCACCCCCAGAACATCAGCTTCAGTAGGTTTCTAACAAGTTCCTGGGCTGGGGGGCAGGGAGGGGGTTGGTGCTGCTGGCCCAAGGACCCCATTTTGAGAACCACCATGCTGGAGTATAGCGTCCATATGTAGCCAATGGGAAACATGCCAGCATGTCTACAACACGTGACTTTGACGGGTTCCTCTTAGAAATCTGTTTTATTAAGCCAGGGTGGTTTCAAAGTTTAAAAAAGTATCTATTAATTGTGTTTTGAAGCAGACGCTATTAGTGAAAGACTCTCCTAAGAAGGCTTTCTCGGCCTCCTGCCACCGCCCCCCCCCCCCCAGCTAGACCACAGCAGTGGCCACTCTGTCCATCTGCTGAAGGCACAGCATGGTCCATGCAGACACCCTGAGAGCCCAAGGGACACCGGAGGGCCCCTGTCCTTCCACCAGGACTGAAGGCGGACGCCAACCTTGCTCCGATGAGGGCCCCGAATGCTGTCCCTGTGTCAGGACCACAGGAGGTGTGCCACGCACGCTGAGTACATGTAAACACTCTCAAAAGACACAAACCCTCTCAGTCTAGCAGAGGTTAAGGCATCTTTCTCCACATAACTATGTCCAATTTAATTTGCAGTCCTATGGGTTTACTCCTGGAAGCCATTCAAGTCGACTAGCACTGAACAAGCCTATGCTTTCATGAGGCTGCTCCAGCCAGATTCCACCTGTCTTTAGAGGGAGGGGCTGGCACACAGGGCCCCTGACTGTCTCCAGTGCTTTCTTTTTTTTTTTTTCCTCTAACGCCCACCCAGCTGCCCACCAGACCTGCAGGTTCTCTGACTTGATCCCCAAGCAGCCCCTCTGGCGACAGTCCACCTCTTTGTGGTGGAAATGACCCACTTCATCTCTAAAGAAACCGTCTTCTTGACCCAGGTTTCTGGAGCACCCACGTTTTCAGAGCCCCCAGTGTATTATTTCATGCGGGCATACTGGAAGCTCAGTTTTCAGCAAGGTGGGCAATTTTGACTAAATGCGGCTGTCAAGGCCTCAAATTAGAAGAAACATTAGCCAGTTGGCATGACAGTGCAACAGCTATCTGCTCTATCTGCCAGGTTTTAGTTACCAGCCTTGAAGCCAAAAAGAAATGGGCTTCTTGGAAACAAGTGATGGAATTCGGGTTATGAATTCTATAACCCACCAGCTCTCCTCAGACGATGGGGGAGACTTTTAAAATAAAGTTTTTAAGATGGAGAAATGAAAACAGCAAAACTCCACCACCCAGCCCTGACAGCTCCCTCCTACCTCTGAGTACTTCCTGCCAGCCCTTCCCTTCCTCTCCCTCCGGCCCAAGAAGTTAACAAGTGCTGCCGCTTTAAGAGCAGGAAGGTGTTGTTTTAAGGGCTTCTAAGCCCCCCTTCTCAATTTCAGCTCCAAGCTGAGATCACATCCCCCATGGCAGCTAAGGGACAAAAGCCATTTATCAACCCATCTGATAAAACTTCCAATGGGCCGGATCTTTATCTGGACCAAACCGAGATGCACACACATTACAAACTTCTGCATCTCTAAAAGGGGGTTTTCTTCTTTTAAGAAGACGATCATTTCAAATTTTAGTTTCTTAGTTCTTGGGAAGGACCCAAATCAGCCTTTCAGCCAGAACCTTCTATAGGTGGGGAAACTACCTTTAAAAAAAAAAAAGAAAAGGGAGGGAGAGTAGGACTCCCTGCTGCTTGACCCTCTATGGAGGTTGTAATATTCTGGGGCGAGGGTGCACGGGGTCTAAAGGCTCTTTAAGGCATTGACACCCCCATTTTGTCTTTGGCCGGGGCATCCCCAATGGAATCCAGGGCTGCGAGCAGGTTGCGACTCTCCGGGGACGCCCTTGGGGCGCGCGGGGCCGGGTGGGTTTTGGGGGTCCCCGGAGCACGGCTGGGGCGGGAAAGTAAACGGATTCCTCCTCCCTTACAGCTGCCTTGCATGTCCTCCCACCGGGAGCCCCAACTTACAGCCAGGCCGAGTCCGGACTGCCCAGTTCTGCCAGTTCCTGAAACCCAGCTGGCTGAGGAGCAAAACAAAACAACCCAATCCCGGTCTAACTCAAGTCCTTTCTTGCAGAGCTCGGTAGAGCGCTGCGGCTGCGGATCCGTTCCGCCTGCGGAGCGAAACAGGCTCTCATTTTTGCAAAAAAGACACCTCGGCATCATCCCACAGCACAATGGAAACAGCCGGGAAATCTCGCCTTGCATCGGGGACCATTTGACCCGTGACGCCGGGTTTATTTGTATTTTTAGCAAGGGGAAAATGGGTACAAAGGGTTTAACTGGCATTTCGAGGCTGTGAGTAGCATATGGCAAAAATGGAATAAACTTTCTTGAAACATTAAAAAGAAAACAGACCCGGGATTTAAGTTTCGTGCCTTCCCCCTCCCCCTCCGAAAGGGGGGGGGGAAAGTAAAGAAACTGGAGCGTTTGGGAAGGAACAAATGCTTCTCTGTGGAGTTGGTCTCCCTTCCCCCAACAAAAACAAGAGGTCCGGGCTCGGAGGAATTTGAAAGCAGCGATCTGCCAAAAACATTGTGAAAAACTATGGGGGATTCATTGGAAACAGATGGGCTTTTTCAGCTTTAATTCTGAAATTCTCTCCCTTTCTGACACAATAAAAACAAACAGGGGGCGACGCGGAATGTTATCAAACAGGAATAAGGGCCCTTCGAAGCCCAGTCCGTGGGCTTCCCCGCCTGGGCGAGCGCGAGGGGGAGGGACGGGGTCCCGCGGGAGGGGGCGGTCCGGGTCAGGCCTGGGACCTCAGGGGCGCCCCCAGCTCCACCCCTGGGCACCCGGCAGGTTTGCAAACTGCTGGGCGAGGAGCTGGAGAAAGTGCCCCCTGCTCCGAGTCCGTGCCTCCCATTCTCCCCCTTTTCGGGGGCCCCTAAGGGGCGCATCCCGGTACCCCCTTTTTCTCGGAAGTTGGGAGACGTCCCCGGCGCCTGCGACCTCCCCGCCTGGCTCTTTTTCATTATAGCCTGGGAGGGGTTCCCCCAGGTCCCCACTGCCGCATCCATCGCGCCTTCGGCAGGACGCGGGAGAAACAAAGACGCGTGGAAATGGGAGGCGGGGGGCCGGCGAACTTGAGCTCCGACTCGCCGACCTGTGGCCCGGCGCTGCGAGGAGACCCGGGGAGCGGGCCCCGCGCGCCCGGCCGGTTGTCCCCGGGCCGGGGGCTGTGCCTTACCTGCGGGGAAGCTGCAGAGAAGGAAGGCGAAGGTCGGCCAGAATCCCAGGGCTGAAGGTCCTGCCCCTCTCCCCATACCCATCCATCCAGCTCGGCCTGTTACCACTAGCCTCTCCCTGGAAGAAGAGTTCAGAAGAAAAGAAGAAAATAAATCACGCTGCGGAGAAAGGGCAGCCTCGCTCCGCCGGCGGGAGCAGCGAGCCGGTAGGCTCGGTCCATCTCGGCCGCGGGCGCCCGGCGCGCCCCCCCTCCCCGCGCGCCCCTCCCTCGCCATCCATCACCCAGTTCGCCTCCAATGTCGGCGCGGCCCCGCTGCCCCAGCCGCCTCGCGTTCCGCCCCCTCGCGCTCGGGTTTCAGCGCGGCCCGCTGGGGGCTGGGGGAGAAGAGCTGGGCGGGGACCGAGGCGGCCGGGCTGCGGCGCAGGCCGCGGGGACTTGGGGAACCCAGGGCTGGAGGACGGTGGGCGCGCCCCGCCTCCCCGAACCCCGCGGCTTTCCACGCAGAAAAGGCCCAAATGCCCCGGGACAGCCAAGGCCGGCAGAGAGCAAGGACGGCCGCGCCCCCTTCCCCCATCTTCCCTATACGTATCCAACCCAAGTAGAAACTGAGCTTGGAGAAAAACCCCAGGATCCCTTTACAACTAGACTGCTGTCCCGAAGACGCCACCGACACCCCGACTCATTGCTCTCACTCAGATGTGTCCCCAGTGCAGGAGGCTGAAAAATCCGCTTCCGAGTTGTCCGGGGTTGGGCGGGATGGCCCAGTGGATGTCGGCCACTAAAGCACCTCGAGGCTCCCTCCCTACCTCCCGCCCCTCCCTTGGCCCCGGGCCACCCACCCCTCCTGGGTTCGGCCACCTCCAGCATCCCCTCCAGGCACCTCGCTGCTGCCCCAGTACTCGTACTGGCCGCGCTCCGGAGTCGGGGGCCTGCGAGCCTGACGGAGGCGGCAGGGCAGCTGCCACCCCAGGAGGTGTGGATGCAGCGGGCCCCGCGGTGCGCAGGGCCTGGACGCTCGGCGCCGTCAGGGCAAGGCCACCAAGGCCGCTCTTGGGAGAGCATCAGGGTGGTGACTTCCTTTAACTTGGTCACTTATTTTTCCAAGAGCAAAATGTCTCCTCCCCAAGATTCCCTAGGCCCCGCAGCTCTCCTGCCGCTGCTGGGATATTTAAGACTGGCCACTTCCCCTGAGAAGCATCTTTTGGATGGAACACAAATACGCCAGAGCAAGTGTTTTTAGTCAAACCAATTGCTCCTTTGGCCCCCCTCACCTCACTTCCAAGCCAACTCATCTGGTTCTTTGGAAAAAATTCTGAGTTTTTATCCAATTTAGATGTTTCTTTTAAGCACTATGGCAGTCCTCACTTGCTGAAGGCCACAGAGGCTGCAGGGCTGCGTCTGCATTTAGGACTCTGCCTGCTGGGAGGGGAGTGAAGCTCTGAAGGAGAAAGCTTTGGGCTAGGGGAAGAGGACCCTAGGTCTGTAGATGGAACCCAAAGCAGTAATACTTCTGAATCTGGCTTCCACAAAACAAGTACGAAAGGGGACTAATGCCTCAAGCACCGCACCATGGGGCAAAAACAAGCTGCTGTTTCCTTAAGGCAAAATGCTGTGATGGCTACTGCTGGCTTTACAATTTGGGGTGCCACCGTATTTCCCTCAAAAATGTGGGTCTCACGGGGCTTCCCTGGTGGCGCAGTGGTTGAGAGTCCGCCTGCTGATGCCGGGGACACGGCTTCGTGCCCCGGTCCGGGAAGATCCCACGTGCCGCGGAGCGGCTGGGCCCGTGAGCCATGGCCGCTGAGCCTGCGCGTCCGGAGCCTGTGCTCCGCAACGGGAGAGGCCACAACACTGAGAGGCCCGCGTACAGAAAAAAAAAAAAAAAAAAAAAAAAAGTGGGTCTCAGTCCAACAGGCTCTGTCTAATTATCATTTCCCCAAACCGGGATGCATTTTAAGCCCCCGTTGGCAAAATGCTACAGGTTTGTCCAGTGAAAGGCCACCACCACCTCAAAATCCAGATCGCGGTTCGCGTTCCTCAGGCTTGGCCCATCCAGGAGCCAGATCCACCATTTATTCTCTAGAATCACAGGACAGCCCCGGCACACTGAGGCAGGCACAGAGCCAGACTGCACACAGGCACCTTTGAGGTCCACCAATGAACACCCTTTGCTAGATCCTGCCTCACACAAGTTAGTTCTAAAGCTTCTCGATAACGAGAGAGAAAGGATCCATTAGCATTCCCAGCAGCCCCGACTGTAAATTCACCACCACCACAGCTGCAGCATCTCTGGGTCGTAGAACGTGGCTTAGGATCCAGCAGAGAGGCTGTGCAGGCTTCAGAAGGCCTGGAAGCAGGCCCTCCCGGTGCTGTCCTCGCCCAAGAGTGTGGACCTTTGGCTGCAGCCTCTACACCTCAGTTTCTTTGTCTGTAAGGGGCAGGCTGATAATACTGTCACCCCAAGACTGCAACTGAATACAAGCATCCCTTGGAGATCTTGAGGGTTCCATTCCAGGCTACCGCAATAAAGCAACTAATGCAATAAGCACGTCCCACGCATTTTTTTTTGCTTCCCAGTGCATATCAAAGTTATGTTTACACTATACTGTAGTCTGTTAAGTGTGCAATAACATTATGTCTAAAAAACAGTATACATACCTTAATTTAAAAAACTTTATTGCTAAAAAATGCTAACCATCATCTGAGCCTTCAGTGAGCTGAAATCATTTTGCAAGAGTAACATCAAAGATCACTGATCACATAACAGACAGAACAATAAAGAAAAAGTTTGAAATATTGAGAGAATTGCCCAAATGTGACACAGAGACACAAAGTGAGCAAATGCTGTTGGGAACATGGCATGGATAAACTTACTGGATACAGGGTTGCCACAGGCCTTCAATTAAAAAAAAAAAAAAAAAAAAGCAGTATCTACAAAGCACAATAAAACGAGGTGTGCCTGCACAATCTGGGAGGGGCACTGGGCCATGGGAGCTCCCCAGCCTTCTGGCCAGGGGACTGGCTGTCATTTTGGGAGGAGATCCAATTCCTACGGCATAAGCAAATCATTTGGGAAAGGGACGAAAAGGGCTTCCTTCTCAGAGGAGAAATGTATGAGGCTGAATTTGGACATCACAGAAGTAGAGATTTGGCTTTTACACAGTTTAGACTATGAAGAGAAATCCAGCTACAAATAGAGCAATATGAGGTTGTGTTGACCTTGAGGAATCTGTCTATACCGGCCAAACCAACCAGCTTATTGACAACTCCACAAATCTTTGCAAAAATAAGAAATTCTTGAAATGTTGGGTTTTGGAACTCAGCACTCTATTTGCCATAGAAACTCACTTAAATCAAAGTGTAGTTGACTTCAGGGCTTCCCTGGTGGCGCAGTGGTTGAGAGCCTGCCTGCTGATGCAGGGGACACGGGTTCGAGCCCCGGTCTGGGAAGATCCCACATGCCGTGGAGCGGCTGGGTCTGCGCGTCCGGAGCCTGCGCATCCGGAGCCTGTGCATCCGGAGCCTGTGCTCCACAACGGGAGAGGCCACTACAGTGAAAGGCACGCGTACAGCAAAGTGTAGCTGACTTCAGACTGACAGCTCTCATTATAGAGTCTCACCACTTATGCATTTTCCCCTGGATGCAGCCTGGGCGGAGGGGCAGAGACCTTTCCATGCTCCTGTTCCCTTTCCGCCAGTCCTGGCTGTGGCGGCCCCACCACTGAACCCTCGTCCCCCCCATCTCTCCCTCTCCATTTTCGGGGGGTGGGGTTGTGTGATGAAGGAGCAGGGAGCTTCTGAAAGGCGAGGTTTACGTAAGGTTGAAGCCCTCCCAGGGGCAGCGGTGGGGAAGGAGTCTGGCTTCCCCTGCCTCTGGGTATGAACAGGGTGTTCTCAAATGCAGGGCCTGAGTCATCAGTCAATAAATACATATTTAGGACTAGTACATGCTAGTCCCTGAGGTATAAAGAAATCAATAAGACAACTCCTATCTTTGAACTGCTAGTAGAAACAGATATTAGAGGAAGGTGAGGGGCAAAACAGAGGTGAGGAGTGAACAACTAACTACCTGGGGAGGGCTTTACCGAAAGGGTGGTGTATCTTGCGAGGTATCTTCAAGGATTCATTTTCACTAAGAATGATAGTAATAATGGCTCATGTTTCAGCGTGCTCTTACATTATGTCAGGTGCTGGCTAAGTGCTTTACATTTCTAGACACTTTAAGCTAAGGTGGGTTCTATTACTATCCCCATTTTGCAGATGAAGAAACTGAGGCTGAGTGAGTTTAAGTACTCACCCAATTACCAGCTAATAAACGGCAGAGCCAAGCACACCGAACCCCACCCCTGACGTGCTGTATGTGCCTTTCATTCCAATGGTGCAAGTCCACACTGGGCTTAAAGTCAAGACAGATAACTTAACAATCACTTTCAATAAGGCATAACACAGATGCTGTCGGAGAGGCACAGAACACGGGCGCCAGGGGCCTCCAGCCCAGCCTGGGGTGCAGCGTGGGAAGGGAAGTTTTCCCAGTTGGGAATGTGCCAGGGGAAGGTGGTGGGCAAGGGAGGAGGAGGAGGGCAGGGCTTCCAGGTAGAAGGAACACTGAAGAAACCGTGTACCAAGGTGTGGCTTGCCTGAGGACCTGGAAAAGCTTGAGGATGGCTATAGGAGAAAGAGGTGAGGCTGCAGAAAGAGAAAGCAGGAGCCTGGGAAAGCCTGGGAAAGGCCAGCACATGCTCTGCTAGGGTGTGCATTTTTAGCACTTGGGAGCCCCACCCAAAGCCTCACAAAGGAGAGGGGTATATTCTTTTGGGAGATCATCATGGGGGATTTAACAATAATACAAATGCCCAGGCCCCACTCGGAGCAGCTGAATCTGGATCTCGGGAGGTAGAGCCTTGGGTATCAGCATTTTTAGTCAGCTCTCCTGGGTGACTAATGTGTAGGGACTTGTAGGTTCTAAGTTCCATCACCCTCCATCAACCGTGGGTGCACATAAGACCCAGGATGAGTCAATCAGTTTATCCTCTTGGACTTAAAGTCCAGGCGAGACAGAGAACCTAATGATTGATTTCATTAAAGCAGTGACTGGCACATGACCCAAGATGACCAATCAGAATCTGTCCTGTGACTGTTGCCATGAGGGAGCTCCCAGTTCTGATCTCTGATTCCTCCATAGGATGGGTCTGGGGATAGTAATCTGACGGGAAGGTGAGTATTGATGAGTGTTGTGGGTTGAAGCTGTGTTTGCAGAGTTGGCATACTGTTTATACTAAAATTGCATTGTGTCTGGTGAGTTTTTCAGGGACCGATGGCGATTTTCAGGACTAACCATCCCCATGCCACTCTTCAGCACATGATTCTCCCTGAAGCTCCTTCTTAGCTCCTCGGAGCTTCATGAGGACCTGCTCCAGCTATGGGAGCCAACAAAGTCCTTGTTTTGCTGAAACTGGTTTGATTTTGGTTCCTCTCACATCTACGCACAGATTCTTGACCAATCAGGAGGAAGCTAAGGTCCAACTGGTCCCAAGAAGTATTTGAGCCATCCTCAGAAGTGCAGGGATGTGTTGTTGATGGCCCTTAATCCATTATCCATTCACTGGCAACATTTCTTGAGCCTACTCCCATCCCCTCCACTCTCCACCTTTGAAAAAATTTTGCCCTATACCACATTTTGAGGAACTCAGTTGCTTCATTGACAACTCAGAGTGGGACCCAATCCTTCTTTGTAATTTGTCCCTCAAAATCCTCTTTCAAACTTCAAGGGCTACACTGGGTCTGTCCATCTCAGATTTGATGAACCAGAGCTGCTCAATCTCTGCATAACCTTTAAGGTTTTATAGACTTTGATCATATCACCTTTCTGGCTTCATCTTTCCACACTGACGTCCTTAAAGAACAAAGCAGCCCAGCTTCTCAGGAAAGCCTTCTGCCTGGGTGATTACTCACCTTTCTACAGTTTTGAGACATTTTTCTAGGAGAAGGTCATAAAACTGCCAGGTTTGGGTAGAGCCCAGGGAGAAGACTATTTTTGGCTTAGTTTCCAATACCATTTCTGAACGCTTGGTCCTGCACAGTCTTGGGCAAACAAACATTTTGCAAAGACCCCCAAGATCCCTTGGGGGCTATAAACAGACTGGACACAGTCCGTTATTTTTGTAATTTGGGTTGTTTTCCTAAATGTATTAACTGAGGCTTGCCCCTGCAAAAGCTTAATATGTATCTTCTTGCAAACTCATAAACTGGTCCTGCAGTTAATCACCATTTGTTTGCCATCTCTCTGGAGAGCCTGGAACCATTTCATCTGCAGGCCTGGAACCAGTCATTCCTCCAGATGATCTATGGACGTTTAAACAAAGTCTGGGAGCACCAGTGATCCTTGGGGATCCCCACTGTTTATAATTCTTCATCTAGAAAAGTACCTGTTTATCCTCTTTTTTTTCCTGTCTCTAAGGACAATTCCGATCCATGGAGATTTCCCTTTATGTTTTGGAGGAATTTACTATTGGAAATGACCTTTGGAGTGGAACTTTGTCAGAAGGAATTTTGAACGTTTAAACATAATTCATCCCTGGGTTTCTCCAGACCTGTTTCTACCTCCTCAAGGAATGCTAACAGATTGGTCCAGTTTCATGTTCTCTTTTCAGAAAGCGTGTTGTGCTTTGGCCAGTTAATTAGGACTTTACAAAACGCTTGCTGATACTACTTTTTTAGTATCTATTCCACAAAGTGGTTATTAAAAGTGACCCTTCCTGGATAGGTGGGCTTCCTTTGTGGGCAGGGGGCCCAGCATGTACGCCCTTGGGTGCAGGCCAGGTGTGGAAGGAAAGTTGGATATTTTGGCCACAAGGATATGACTGCCATTTTTAATTGCCATTGCTCCCTTCTCTCCAGACGTTCCTGGGGTAGAGGGCCACAGGCTGTCCTTGACTTATTTGTTTCCATGACAATTTAGGAATCTCCCTGCTTCTCTTCTTCCAAAGCATTTTTGGGTCTCACTGTCCTTACTCTGGCATCAAGGAACCTCTTTACTGTTGATTTCGGAAAGCCGTCCAATGTGTTCCCACTTTGGCTTATCTTGGTTTTGTCTGTTTGCTGTAGCTTTACTTTCTCTGTGTGTGCACACTACTTCCGTGGCTTATGAGCTCTGTCCCTCACCCTGAGGGACGCTTATTCTTAGCAATTAAAACATACAGATTTTATTCCAATATTTTAATGGTTTTTTGAAACACACATTTCCCTGACATTCCAACAGCTCTTCAGAAACTGAAGAGATATGTCACTTTCTCTTCGAACTCTCTCAATGGATTTAAAACATTAGCAGATTTTATTTGCTCTTGGACATGACTTTTAATGTCTGTGATCAGGTTACTAAGATCCCCCCCCCACCGACCTCCCCCCACCCGCCCCCCGGCCCCACTTGCACATGCAAGGCAGATTCTTTTAATTTATTTGTTTTTCTGTTTCATTCATTCAACAAGCATTCACTGAGTATTAGGCTCTGAGTGAGTTTTGGGAGTTTTCGGATAAGCAGCAGACAGTTTGCCCCCCAACCCCAGGAAGCCCAGGGGCGCAGGCAGATGTGGAGACAAATAATTCTAGTTCTGAGGACTCTGAGAGGGGTGACTGTGTGGTGTCTCAGGAGCCCCACGTTTATTCCCCATCCCTGTTGCCTCAAATTAACTTGGGACTTTACCAGGCTGAAGAATCTTTTAGAATGGGGGGTCTTTGTCAGTACCTTCTTTAACGAACTTGACCACTGACTGCAAAGCAAGACTTCATTAGTACCAGATCTGGTGACAACTGTGTCACCACTGGTCTCATACTGTCTGGTACACATCTGTCAAAATTCCACCTTGTGGACAAATCACATCAGACTGCTCCGTGGGGTAGCAACATCCCTGCTCAGGGGTCCACTTTGGAGGACCAGGTTGGCATGGGACATCAGCATGGAGTGTCCACCTCAGAAGCTTCCAGAGCACACCCCTGCTTGGTAGGCATGGGCATATGCATGATGCTGGAAAGATATAAAAGGGATTTTTTAAAAAAAGAAAATGCTAGGAGAACAAATTTTCTGGACTTTCCGTTTCCTTCAATCTAACATCAAATTTATTTCAAGAAATTGAAACAGTAATATACACACATGTTCAAAAATCAATTTCCTGTTAAATGAAATCAGCTGACTATCCCTGGAGGCCATAACTATCAACAGTTTCATGTGCATCTTTCTAGATATTTCCATATGCACATAAGCACACATAAAAATCAACCAATCAATCAATCAACCTATTTATCTATGTAGCTAGCTACCATTTTACCAAAAAGTATTAGCAAGCCCTCAACTGCTCCCTCCCCAGTGGGTATTTCCTTTTTTATTCTGACTTTCAGCGAAATAGCCCTATGAGTCCCTCCATTATGTCAGGAGCTGAGGACTCCAAGAAGAGTCAAAGGGGATGTACGTATGTAGAGGTAGACTTAAATATAAAACAGTCCATGTGAAAAAAGAAGCAGACTCAAAGGTACAGAGAACTAGGGGTCACCAGTGAGGAGAGGGAAGGGTGGAGAGGAAATATAGGGGTAGGGGATTAAGAAGTGCAAACTATTAAGTACAAAATAAGCTACAAGGATATACTGTACAAGGGGGATATAGTCAATATTTTGTAATAACAATAAATGGAGTATAACTTGTAAAAATTATGAATCCCTATATTGTACACCTGTAACATATAATATCATACATCAACTATACTTCACTTAAAAATAATAAATAAATAAAAATAAATAAATAAAATAAAATAGTCCATATGAGGAATGCCAAATGCCTTTTAAAACTACATCCTCTTCTCTTCCCGGACTTCAATTCTCCTTCGAAAACACGTCTTCTCTCTTCTCTCATCCATAAGTCAGACAACCCTCATTTACCCCAACTTACACTGCAAAAGGCAAGTAACCTGCCTGAGGTGACCCAGCTGGCTTGGTGGCAGAGTGGGGTTTGGGCAGGTCTGGGTGACTCCCAGCTGTCACACCACCTCTGATGAGCTCACTAACTCCTTCCCAGGCATGGGGATGTTTGGTCTTCTCTCTGCCTCCACTGACCCTCGTGCATCTCTGTACTCATCCTCTTACTCAGAACAGAAGGAAGGACTCCCTTTGAGGTCCCCCAGCCTCAGCCCAGGCTGGGTTGGAGCCCTCCTGATGACACGCTAACAGTTTCTGAGGTCACATTTCCATAATTTAAGCCCCTCCTTCCGTCCTTCGCTCCTCTCCTTCTTGACCTCTGAGATTCTCAGTAAGCTCCTGGGGCAGCCTCATTTATTCTTTTGATATCTCTCCCCTTTCTTGCTAACTGGGATTATAAGCTAGTACATAGCTGGAGTTTCATGTATGAAAGTCTTCCTCACTTTCCTCTTGAGCTCTTGTCTGTGACTCCAGTGCACACCTACTAGCTGGTCTACAGTTGCAAATTCTTCTGCCTACAAAGCCCAGTACGAAAGTGATAGTATTTGTGAATTGCTTCATTGTCGGTGTTGAGATTGAGAGTTTTTAGACACTGCAGTGGATGTGGGGAAAGAGAGAGACCTGGGATTTGGAGCAGTTCTAACTCTAGCTGTGTGGTCCCTGTCCTTTCCTACCTTTGGACCCGCAGGCTCTCAATCTGCAGAATCGTGGCCTGGCTGCCCACCACATCCCACCGCCCCCCCCCCCCCGGGGGCGGGGTGGTCTCCCAGCTTCACGGTCTGGTATCTCTAGGAATTCAGTGAACTAGTGTTGGCTTTGTAACTAACTGGCCTTGCCCATACCTGACTCTGAGGACCCATCCTGGGGCCTCATCTGGAACATTTCTGGGTTCTCCCAAGCGAAATGTTGCTGAGCAAGTAGGAAATGTTATTTGAAAAGTGACACTTCTATGTTTTAGTGTCAGCATGAAATTCTTCAGCAGTCATACCCAGCAATACTACTGTACACCTGAAACCACACCTTGTAAACATTTAGTAACCTCTTGTTTTAAAGCAACTTCTGGGTACCCATACTGAGATGCACCAGGTTCCTGTGAGGGAGGACAGACCACCCAGTGTCTACTTCTCCCCATTCCAGTAAGTTCTTGGGAGAAGAACCAACTTGGACCCATTTATCCACCAAATGGCAACTATTTGAATTGATCAGCGAGTCTGCGTCTCTCTCCCAACCAGCAGAAGGCCACAGTATTTGGATTAATGAACAAGTTGGTGCCGAGCACAAATACCACAGACATTTAGCAATAGGAACAGAGGACCAAGTTATTCATCAAATTCAAAATTGTTTAGAATGGCTAATGCAAAGCTGAAATAAAGAAGATCCCCAGCTGATGGGCGGTGGGGAAGGGTGCCAATCGAGAAAGAACAAATGTGTTGCTTATGTGACATTATCCTCTACCACGATGGTATTCTTTTTTTCAATTTGTTGGAGGCTGAGGGAATGTCTGCACTTTTACATTACAGAGGCAATATGGCATGCTGGCCAAGAACATGCAGTCTGAACAGACTGTCTAAACCTCAGTTATCTCATCTGAAAAATGGGGATAGACTCTGGCTCCCTCAGAGGATTATTGTGAGGATTAAATGAGTTAACACAATAATAGAAAATTTAGAGCAGATGCCTGGCATAGAGTAAGTGTTGATAAGTAGTTGCCAATGTTAGTTTTATATCATGGATAAGAACCATTGTTTTGATTGTAACAAAGTATCTACTATGTACCTGATTCTGCTACAGCCTTTGTATGCGTGGGGACGGTGGGGAAATCTGTAGCGTTCCCCAAGGACTTTTATTTAATTTTTTAAATTTAAAAATATTAAAAAAATATTAATACAATTTTTAAAGGTTACACTCCATTTACAATTATTACAAAATATCGGCTGTATTCCCCATGTTGTACAATACATCCTTGTAGCCTATCTTATACCCGATAGTTTGTGTCTCCCACTCCACCAGCTCTGTATTGCCAGCCCCTCCCCACTGGTAACCACAGGTTTGTTCTCTATACCTGTGAGTCTGCTTCTTTTTATTTTGTTATATTCACTAGTTCGTTGTATTTTTTTAAATTCCACATATAAGTGATATCATACAGTATTTGTCTTTCTCTGTCTGACGTATTTCACTTAGCACAATGCCCTCCAAGTCCATCCATGTTGCTGTAAATGACAAAATTCCATTCTTTGTTTATGGCTGACTAATATTCCATTGTGTGTATGTATATGTCAGTGTGTGTGTATATATATCTCTATACCTAATCTATCTATCTATCTATCTATCTATCTATCTATATGACATGTCTTCTCTATGCATTCATCTGTTGATGGACACTTAGGTTGTTTCCACATCTTGGCAATTTTAAGTAGCGCTGCTATGAATACTGGGGTGCACGTATCTTTTCGAATTAGTGCCCAAGGACTTTTAGATAACTTTGACTTCTGGGTGGGTTCTAAGTGCATGATCAGTTATACTCAAGTTTTATTGATCAACCACTATAAGACAAAGTCTCCCACGTAACTGTAGGGTGGTCTCAACTATGGGACGGGCACAGCTGTCTCCAATTCAAAATGAGGAGACTGAGACTCAGGGAGATTATGTGACTTGTCCAAGGTCACCAAGAATATAAATGGCAGAGAGAGGCTCAAAACCAGGCCTTGTGATGCCAAGTCCAATGTATTTCCCACCAAATCACAGCTACTTCTCATCTTCACTGGGGTTTACTTTTTCCTGTTATGCTCCATATGTATAATGATGGGTCATTCATTAGAGATGTGAGCATGTTTAGAGATACACTGTTTTCCATAAACAAACAAAAATATTAAAATGTTTTAAGGAAAGAAAAATTTTCCTGAACCATCTCCCCTACCCCCCTAAAAACTTATGAAGTTGAAATACTTATAGATTCTTCTTCTTTCTTTTGGATGTTAAATGGTATCTTTAGGTCAAGGTTTCATAGAGTGCTTACCTGACTTAATAGCCTCTGAGTGACAGGTAAATATAACACAACAAGATGTTTAGGTAAATCTATCTACAGTATCAATTCACCGCAGTCCGTTCAGACCTCAAGCTATTCAGAGCATGTCTTAATTAAATTCAAAGCCAGATGGGCTTCCACCCCTAGAGATTGCTCATTGACCCAGAAAGGGAGGACTTACGTGCCATCTTGGTTTGGGTGCCGTTTTGGCTTGGGTTTGCTTTGCCCTCGTTGACTCTTGGCCCAGGTGTGTGTATGTAGGGAGCAGTATGCTCCCTACCAATGAACCCCTGAAGTCAGTAGACTCTGCCAATAGCGTCCACTTGCTCATGAAGAAATCAGATGCTTGGAGTTTAGGGATCTCCTTTCTCAAAATGCTCTTAGCAGAGAAAAATAAAAGCAATGTAAACCCTCACAGCATTGAAGAGGGTGGCGTCTAGCTTTTCCTTACCATACGATCTTGAGATACCCAAGGATACAAAAACAAGTATGCCTCAGGATAGCAAGGGAAGCACTTTGAAATCAGTATTCCGAAATCTGAATTTCAAACTATTTTAGCTGCACTGACTGATGTAAAACAACACAAATTAAACTCCCACGAATCCCTTGCTCTGGGGCAGAATGACCTACCAACCTTAGGAGTGAGGGGTCATTAGCAGGTCTGGACCTGTGAGGGGAAGCCCTCATGAGCCTCATCACGTCTACAGGTGAGTCTGCACTCAAAGCTCTCTCTCTCTCTATTTTTTATTTTGGCCATACCACACAGCTTGCGGGATCTCAGTTCCCCGACCAGGGACTGAACCCAGACCACGGCAGTGAAAGTCCTGAATCCTAACCACAAGACCACCAGGGAACACCCATAAGCTCTACATTTCTTTTTGCTTGCATAAATGGAAGCCCATCTGAGAAAGTGCAATTGTATTAAAAATCTATTTATTATTTATATTCTACCTCTTTCCATGAAGGATATTAAATTAAATGTAAATGAAAGTTATATACCAAAACTTCCAAACAAACATTAATTCTTATTCTTTCCAATTAATTCTTACCCTTTTCAAGGTACCAATTGTTTTGAAGAAAGCTGGTAGTTTTTACGATTCTGTGAATGAAATATGCATTTCCACGTGCTCTTCTGTTATGAACCTGTCACATTCACACTTGTCAAGTGGACCACAAGGTGCTGGATGGTGAGCCAGGGTTCAACTACAGACCACGAGAGAAACTGAAATAGGGAAGTTCATTACTCACAGGTCCTGGAGGAAGTACCTGGTGCACTTCTAGGGGCCACATGGGGAAGTCAAGGCCCAGTGCAAACAGAAAACAGGACCTGGGGCACATGTCTTTTTTTGTGTGTGTGGTACACGGGCCTCTCACTGTTGTGGCCTCTCCCGTTGCGGAGCACAGGCTCCGGACGCGCAGGCTCAGCGGCCATGGCTCACAGGCCCAGCCTCTCCGCGGCATGTGGGATCCTCCCGGACCAGGGCATGAACCCGTGTCCCCTGCATCGGCAGGCGGACTCTCAACCACTGCGCCACCAGGGAAGCCCTGTGGCACATGTCTTGATTAGGGTCTGTGGGCAGAGTGCTTTGGGGTTCCTGAGCTAAGGCCAGATAGGTCAATTCAAACCAAAAGAGTGAGCTTTCGGTGAGCCTGATGGGGATCTTAGCTGACGGGTGCACAAGGGGTAGGCCCTGGGGAGGAGGGGAGACCGTGGGTCATGAGGGCTGGCTGCTACCTAGCGCATGCACTTGTATGAGGGGGCTGGTGTCAATTTAAGGTCCTCACAGGTCACTTGGCCAAACAAAATGGACGCAGAGGCAGCAATACCATGGGGTAGCTTAGCTGCACCCTCAGCAGTCCAAGGGACTTGTTCTTGTAAGAGTCATCTATTCTATTTTATTCTATTCTATTCTATTCTGGGGCCCAAAATGCACACTGGCAGCAAATTTCCAAGTCACTGCGATGGCCCAGCAGATGTTTCCTGAGCTAGCCTCTTTGACAGCCAGGTAAATGCATTCCTGCAAGGGGTAACCAGGAAGATGTGGTAGTCTCACAAGCGGATTGGACTTTGATGAAGAGGATAAAACGGTGAAAGCACCTTGAACAACTAGATATCATGGATTTTAAATAGCGAACCTGGAGGAAAATACACACTGTGGTCCAGATCAATTGGGAAATGTATTAAAAAGTCTGTCAGGAGACTGAATTCTCAGGTGGAGTGTTCACATTGTAACCGACAAGGCTCATACCATGACGGATGTTTAGGAAGCCATTATGGGTCAGTCTTTGTGTGTTCCTATGTTTCCACCTGGTCTCGTTTAAAGAAGTCATCAAGGAGAAAACTCCTAAAGAGGACGAAAAATTGTTCGCATCCACCTTCAAGAAGAATACGTGTGCTAAGAAGAAGTAATGGGAGATTTCTCAAAAAACTAAAAATACAACTACCATACGACCCAGCAATTCCACTCCTGGGCATATACTTGAAAAAAAACAGAAACACCGATTCTAAAAGACATGTGCATCCCCATGTTCATAGCAGCATTATTTACAATTTACAACTGCCAAGATATGGAAGCAACCATAGGTGTGATATATATACATGCTGGAATACTACTCAGTCATAAAAAAGAATGGAATTTTGCCATTTGCAGCAACATCGATGGACTTGGAGGGCATTATACTAAGCAAAATAAGTCAGACAGCAAAGAACAAATACTGTGTGCTATCACCTATATGTGGAACCTAAAAAACACAACAAACCAGTGAATATAACAAAAAAGAAGTAGACTCCCAGATATAGAGAACAAACTAGTGGTTACCAGAGGGGAGAGGGAAGTGGGGAGGGGCAATACAGGCATAAGGGATTAAGACATGTCAACTATTACGTATAAAATAAGCTACAAGGATATATTGTACAACATGGGGAATATAGCCGATATTTTATAGTAACTATAAATGGAGTAAAACCTTTAAAAATTGTGAATCACTATATTGTACACCTGTAACCTATATAATGTGGTATATCAACTACGCTTCAATAAAAAAAAGAATAAGTAATGGTACCGAGCCTCTTGCTGAGGACTGAGGGAGAATATCTCTGCTCACAAGGGCAGATATAGAGTGGGTATCATCAGGAACCAGGACAGATCGCTGTTGTCAGCCAGGGCAAGCTGCTGCAGAGACCTTGAGCTCGGAGCATCTCCAAAGACAAAAAAATAAAACAGAAGTGGAAACCACATCGGATGGTAACTACTAAATGATACCCTAGTGAGATATCAATCAACAAGTTTTAGGGCACTGGTACTCATACCCACTCATCTCTGTTATGCCCTGTGGAGGACACAGAATCTGTAAGGATTGGTCTTGTTTTACCAGATTGTTGACAGAATCTTTTGTTTTCAAGTTTCTGCCAGATTTTCAGACTCTGGCAAACCCAGGGTCCTGATTCCTGAAAGTTCTCCATCTTGGAATGTTGCTTTAAACAAACAGTTGAAAAATGAGAAGTAAACTCAACCGGCAATTTTGTCATTATTTTCCACAAAAACAGTGCCTGCTACACTTTAATTTTTTACAGTAGTAATCTGGATATAGTAATCTTATAAGGTACATAATGCGTATTTATGTTTGTCAAGTAGCAGTGACTTTAAATCTTTCAAATGGGGCTATAAAAGGTACTTGCATTTACCATTTTTTCTGATTTCTGCCCAAATCTCAAAATTTCTTCTTCCTCTTGCCCACAGATTATGAAGTTTCACACCTCAGTGGGTATTCTTGCCTCCTGACCCAGAGGCTCTAGTGTGATACAGCATTTTCTACTCATAGGTCAGACCTGGCTAAGAAACTGGCATCGTTTTAAAAGATGTTCATTTGTCACCAAGGAAACTGACTTCTGCCTGACCTTGTCTGCACACCTGGGCAAGACAGTTCTTCATTTTTTCCATTGCCCTGTTCATTGCTCTTCAGAGCTCTGTTGCTAAGGGAAGAGAAGCTGAAATTGTGGTGTCATTCAGTCAAAATAAGAAAAAGAGAAGCCTGTCATCTGAATGGGGCTGGATACCACAGGTGAGAAAGCCTGGGTCTCCTTCAAGTTAAGTCTATGTTATGTTTGCTGAATGGATAAACAATGAATGTTGTTTGAAAAGCAAAGCCATTCTCCAGAGAGCCACAGGAACACTGCAGACACATCAACGTGGTTTGAACTTACACTTGGGAGGTTGTAAGTCAAGTTCTAGAACAGTGATCTTTAAGTAGGAGTGCCTCCTTGTCTCACAGAAATAACAGATTCCAATAAGCCTGAACTTTGTTTATGATCAGTTTCATCTGGGTATATCCTGTCTCTTTTTCTGGATGGCAGGCTTCTGGAGAGATAGGTGAACATATCTCCTATGGCATGCCCTATTTGGGGGCCATACTTGGTAAAACCAAGTGCTTGAGCTTAATTCATTTGGTAGCAAGGCTGTAGGGAAAAAAGCACTTTAAACTCACAGAACCTTGGCTATTCCTCTGCACCTCTCTGGGCATCAGTTTCCTCTTCTGAGCAGTGGACATGCCAGCACCTCTTCCTGCTTGCTTCCTAGAAGCAGCGAGCATCACTGTGAGAGGGACTTGAAAAACTCCCTGTCCCAATGTTAGGCATGCTGACTACCTATTCATTTTATTTTGCGTCTCCTCATCTAAGAATTCCTGTACTGGGCTCCCACAGGGCGGGTGAAGAGCCAAGTCAAGGGTCATATTAACCAGGAGCTTCTCATCCTCCATTCTGTACTATTACACCCACTGGGGATGGAGCGAGTCACGCCTTGGAGAGGTTTGTAAGGAAAGAAAGCAGACAGAGGTTTCTTAGCAAAGGTCAGAGAAGCCCTCTTTGAATAAGATGCCAGGTTACTGCAAGACCCTCTCTGTCATAAATCTAGTTATTAAATAAACACCTGCAAACGGCGAGGCAGTTTGAGATAGCGTGGGGAGTGAGCAGATAAGCCACTCACCACTCCATATGTCTATTCAGAGCATAAGCACCTGTCACCTGGGAGGGAAATGATGGGAGCAGTGCTATTGAAAAAAGGAGGCTGGGACCTCCCTCACCACCACCACAGCTCAGAGGATCTTAAGGGGGCAAGGGTCCTCCCCACAAGGAGAACACCACACTGCTCTACAAGGAAGCAGAACAGGGAGAGTCCAGCTCAGTGCTAATATCATCTGGCCTGGAAGGTGGCAGCAAAAACCAGGCACCAAAGACAGGGAGCCCCACCCACAGTCTTTGTCGGCTCAGCTGGCTGTCCAGCAAAGTCCGCCCCAGTTGCTAACTGGAGGTCATGTCCCTCTCATAAAGGAGGCCTGCTTGTCACTCGCTGTGGTAATGGAACAGCAGGAAGCCTCTTCTTTGTGTAAAAAAAAAATGCCATTTTGGTATATTATACCTTTCCTGTACAGATCTGCACCAGACTCTTTACCAATTCTCTCCTTCAGCTGCCCTTTAGAGCACAGCCAATCTCTTTTCTAGGGGTTACGGCTCAAGATTCGCCTGAAAAATCACTCATCTGTGATACACGGGAGAAGACCACGGTCCGTGCATAGGTTTTTCCGATTTCTGGGACAGATGCCCAGAGAACAGGCACAGACTCACCGGCAGGCAACATTTTGCGTTATGTTCTTGCTAGAGGACCCTCAAGCCAGAAGGAGAAGGTGACGATCTCCTCGAGGTGACAACCTGCCACTCAGTACGAGCTGCAATTCTGGCCCTTGAGCTCGGCGTGCGGAGCTGGGGGCGTCGCTGAGCTCCCGCTCAGCCGGACTGTAAATACACCTAGAAATACTCATCCCAGGACTCGCCTGCTGGTTCCTGCCTCCACGCCACGCGCCGGAATCTCCTACTTCGAGAACATCCAACTTCTCGGCCTAAAAGAAACGCGCAGCGTACCATTTCCGCTAGATGGCGCGATTTCCCCTAATCCGATCGCAAGACATCCGATTTATAAAATAAATACAATCTAACGCCTTCCGAAACCACACCACATAACAGCAGCTCGCAGGCTCCCATTAAAAAACTCAATTTGGGGGAATTGATTCTACCTCCGAGCAAATCTTATGCAATCAAGAATTGCATCCGAGCGTCCCCCACATCGGCCCTCCCCCTAAATACACCTGTTCCCCTGCCCCACTCGTTCCCTGGGATGAGCCACGGCTCGGGCCACGCGCGCAGCCGTCGCTGTGCCCGGGCCGCCGGGCCCACCTGTCCACTTAGGAACGTCAGGGCCACTCGGGGATCCTATCCCTTTAAACACTCACCCCAAGCCCCTCACCTTCCTGCGCACCTGCCCTCCCAGGCGAAGGACCGCTCGGACCCGAGCTCAGACAGTGCGCCGCGTCGACGCCCCCCGGGGCAGGCGCTCCAGCCGCGACTCTGCAGCTGGTTAGGCAGCCGGGCGCAGAGCAGGAGGAGGGGGCCGGGCGAGTCGTGCCAATGGGGTTCACGGCTGGACAGCCGGGTGGCACGCTCAGTCCCAGGCTCCGCGGGCCGATTGCAACGGCCGCGCGGGAGAAAGGGAGCTCCCAGCACGCGCACAGTGGTACAGACGTTCGCCGGCTCTGCCCAACCACGCGCGCTGCCGGCTGCCCGGGGAGAGCATTTTAGGAAAAAAGAGCAAATACCAAACCACAAAAACTTTACTGCTGCCAAGAGCTAAAGGGATCGAGGCGCAGCAAAGCTCCAAATCTGGGCAAGATGGGAGCAAGATGAGACGCAGGGTTGGGGAGGACCACAGCGGTGTCGTGCCCCGAGCAAGTGGTGGCGGCACCTCCGGGATGTCAAGAGCCGGGTCCGTCTCGCTCCCAGCCCGCGCTTACCTTGGCGGCTGCATGAGCCCCTGCAGCCCGCGGAGGGTGGCGCTGGCGGGGCTGCGGGCGAAGAGGGGGTGCCGGGGAGCCGCTCGTCGGCCCCGGGGCAAGGTGGGAGGGGTTCGGCAGGCGATGGTCCCCGCCGCCCGGGCCGGCTCAGCAGCGGCCCGGGGCGCGCCGCCTGCTCCCGGGCTGCATGCCTGCGAGCGCCTGGAGGAGCCGGCCCGTGAGCAAACGGCTAGTGCTTCCCCAGCCTAGCGGCTCGGGCGGCGCAGCCCGCGCTCCGGAGACTACTGCAGAGTCAGGCTGTTCGGGCTAGCCCCCTCCCTCGCCCGGCCCCAGCCGGCAGCCGCGGAACGCGGCGTCGAGAGGTTCGTTTGCGCGCGGAGGGGAAGGGGCGGGCCGGCCGCCCGGGGCGCAGGCTGGGGGCGAGGCGGGCGGGGCCGGCGGGGAGGGGGCGGGAGAGGAGGTGGGGGTGCGGGCTTGGATTGCCCCGCCCGCCGCGGCAGCACCTTCACGCATCAGCACCAGTGCGGCGGTGGGGTACGCAAGCTGCAAAGTCAAGACTTCCCTAAACGCAGGGTTAGGGGGGCGCGGGCGGCAAGTGCGGCGACCCGCGAGGCGCCTCCAACTTTCCTAATCTCCCGCTGGGATGTCCTGGAGAGTACGTTTCCATCATCAGTTCCATGATGGTCCAAGGGTGGGCGGGCGCGGGGTGTTACTCTGAGGTTTCTGGAATAGACAGTCACATCCACGAGAAACGCTGCTGCTCTCTGCAGCGATGCACCTTTGTTGTACTGAGATGTTTGTTTGTTTAAGAATCTTCTTTTAAAAAATGAACATAAATGTATTAAATGTGTAATACGCGAATACGTTCTTGTGTACAATTTTACAAAGCTCAGGCATATCTAGAGTAAAAAGAAGACCATATCACATCCCCTCCCCATGACTGCGGCTCCCCAGAAGTAACCTCGGGTCAGGGTGTGCTCCACCGCGGGTCTTTCCAGTCCTTGCTCTGCGATTTTACGTGCACACGCACGGATTGCGAGTGGATTTTCACGGACTTTTCAAAAGAATGTTTCGCCATGCAGCGCGCATGCACACACTGGCGAGAACACGGCCACTTCGGCCGCGGTAAATTCCCCAGAGGCTTCCGGAGTCCAGGGAAAGATCTTTGCAGTGAAACAGCAAAGAGCCACCCAATCGCCCTGTGCAAATCTGAAACTCTAGCCGGGGCATGAAGTCAGCCTGAACACACAGCTCACGCCTAAATTAGCATTGCACGGTTAGAGAAATTTGCTAGTGCATTTCAAACAGGGTTATGGCCTTCGCGTTCTCACAGAAAACAAGCTGTCTTGGATTTTGATACGATGAGAAAGAACTCTTTGGATTTGCAAAATAAAAAGGTATCATCTACATTAAAGCGCGATCGTTATTTATGCTTGTGGTCTTGAGGGGTGTGGTTTTAACTCAATATTCTGTTTTATTGGCATTGAGGTAATCTATAGCTGGGATAGAAATAAAATCCATGTGATTTAGCAGAAAGAGATTGGGTATTGGAATCGTTGGTTTCTATAATTAGCTCTGACCTTGGGCAAGAGTTTTAGCTCTGTTGGGCCTCAGTTTCCTCATCTATAAATAGAGGAGTTGTACTGGATGTTGGGGGTGGAGAGAGAGAGAGAGAGAGAGAGAGAGAGAGAGATCCAGCCCTAATACTTGGTGAACAACAGACTTCTTCCTTTATCCATCTTTCAACTCAGCTCTAACCTCGCCTCCTTAGGGATGGCTCTCCCAGCACTGCATGCTTTCCTTCCTAACACTGATCTCACTTTGCAGTTATGCACTGGTTAGCATGACCCTTACCTAGTTGGGCCTCTCCCATCAGACTGTATGTGCCTTGAGGGCAGTAACCAGGACCGCCTGGGGTCATCATTACATCCCTAGCACTTATTTTAGTGCCTGGCATGTAATAGGCACCCTACAAGAATCTCTGCATGACTATCACCCAGATAGTAGATTTCTTACTGCTCTTCCAAATCCCTTGGTATTTTTAAAAGATCTGTAAGTGGAAACATTTTAAAATGAAACCTTTGGAAAGTACCCAGCAGGGTTTTTCCATCTCGGGGGGACAAACAGTCCACTGTCTAGATGAGGACAGACGATTCTTAGCCTAACCACAGGCTGTGGAGACAGCCAGCAGCTATTTACCTTGATGAGCATCAGCTCCCATGGAGAAGACAACGAATATTAATGTTACTCATTAAGTGCTTGATTAAGTTGGAACCAGGCATAGGCAGTTGCAATGCACACACGAGCACTCAGAGTTAAATGAGGCCGTGGGGTGTGTTTAGGTTGCAAATTAACAAATGTACATGCTCTGAACCAGCCATCTAGAAACATTCCTAATATCAAGCTCCAGGGAATGCTTGCCTTTCTTTACTGCAAAGGGTTTGAATTCCTTAAAAAGTTGCATGGGAAGTGGGCTAACCTGGGTTCAAGAGTTAAAAAAACGATTAAGGCTATTACGAAATAAGGGGTGGGGGGGAATGAATGTCTAATGCAGCATAAGACTAATATTTCTTAGTCTCTCTCTTGTCCCATGCAGAGTTGCCCAAGGGAGAGGTTAAAATCTGGCTTCACATTTAAATAGGAAAACAGGAGTGCTAGGGTGTCCATTTCTCGGCCACTCTTTTCTCTTATTTGGAAGGGGTAGGTACTGTCCCGGATGCCCCTCCAACCCCCTTGCGGAAGCCTTCGTTTTCCGCGGAGAGCTTTAGTCTTCCAGGAAGGGTGCTGTGTCAGTGAGGCTGATGGGGCTCCAGCTGGTGGGAGGAGGTGCCACCCCAGTGCAGGGAGCGCCTGTGTTACTGGCGGGTGGGGCAATGTGCTGTCTGTTTCCAACGAGAGATGGTACCTGCTGGCGAGAGGGCACCCTCAGAGAGTGGATTCCTGGTGAAATTGATTATCCCAGCTGGCAAAACAACGTGAAGTGATTGGCATGAGTCTCCACTGAGGGCTGGCACCAGGAGCTGTCCCTTTGGATTGGGTGTCACCCCATTATGTTTCTCTGGGTAAATTCAGGTTCAAAAGTAAAAGTGCAGCTTAAAGGAGAAGGAGGTCAGGAGCTGTCGTAGGAGCCTGTCAAAGGGAGGGGCCGGCTGCCACATCCTTGGCTTCAGTCAGACGCAGCGAGGCAATGGGTGCTGAGGGCTTACTTGTTTTGCCTAGACGAGAAGACGTTGTGCTAACTGGATGTGTCCCAGAGGCATCACCTGCTCTAATAAATCTAGTGTGCTTTGTGTCAAGCAGTTATTCTACGGCTGGCACTGTGCTTGACCCTGCAGTAGGCGTTTGCTTGAGGAACACAGCCTCTGTCTGTAAGACACTTGCAGTCCAGTGGAAGAAAGAAAAGCAAAGCAAAGAGGTCTCAGTAGTTGGGGTTTGGAGGGTGCCTGAGTAGCTCCATTTTTCATCTCATCAGCCCCTCTCCTCATATATTGTAATTAGGTGAAACGTGGTGCTTGTGTAAATGCAGCTTTTTTTTTTGTCCTGACTTTTTTTAAAAAAAAATATTGAATTTTATTTATTTTTTATACAGCAGGTTCTTATTAGTCATCAACTTTATACACTGATGTGTATACATGTCAATCCCAATCGCCCAATTCATCACACCACCATCCCCCCACCCCAGCGGCTCTCCCCACTTGGTGTCTGTACGTTTTTTCTCTACATCTGTGTCTCAATTTCTGTCCTGCAAACCGGTTCATCTGTACCATTTGTCTAGGTTCCACATACATGCGCTAATATACGATATTTGTTTTTCTCTTTCTGACTTACTTCACTTTGTATGACAGTCTCTAGATACATCCATGTCTCAACAAATGACCCAATTTCGTTCCTTTTTATGGCTGAGTAATATTCCATTGTACGTATGTATCACATCTTCTTTATCCATTTGTCTGTTGATGGGCATTTAGGTTGTTTCCATGTCCTGGCTATTGTGAATAGTGCTGCAATGAACATTGAGGTGCATGTGTCTTTTTGAATTATGGTTTTCTCTGGGTATATGCCCAGTAGTGAGACAGCTGGATCATATGGTAATTCTGTTTTTAGTTTTTAAGGAACCTCCGTACTGTTCTCCATAGTGGCTGTATCAATTTACATTCCTACCAACAGTGCAAGAGGGTTCCCTTTACTCCACACCCTCTCCAGCATTTGTTGTTTGTAGATTTTCTGATGGTGCCCATTCTAACTGGTGTGAGGTGATACCTCATTGTAGTTTTGATTTGCATTTCTCTAATAATTAGTGATGTTGAGCAGCTTTTCATGTGCTTCTTGGCCATCTGTGTGTCTTCTTTGGAGAAATGTCTATTTAGGTCTTCTGCCCATTTTTGGATTGGGTTGTTTGTTTTCTTGATATTGAGCTATATGAGCTGCTTGAATATTTTGAAGATTAATCCTTTGTCTGTTGATTCATTTGCAAATATTTTCTCCCATTCTGAGGGTTGTCTTTTCATCTTGTTTATGGTTTCCTTTGCTGTGCAAAAGCTTTGAAGTTTCATTAGGTCCCATTTGTTTATTTTTGTTTCCATTACTCTAGGAGGTGGATCAAAAAAGATCTTGCTGTGATTTATGTCAAAGAGTGCTCTTCCTATGTTTTCCTCTAAGAGTTTGACAGTGTCCGGTCTTACGTTTAGGTCTCTAATCCATTTTAAGTTTATTTTTGTGTATGGTGTTAGGGAGTGTTCTAATTTCATTCTTTTACATGTAGCCGTCCAGTTTTCCCAGGACCACTTATTGAAGAGAATGTCTTTTCTCCATTGTATATCCTTGCCTCCTTTGTCGTAGATTAGTTGACCATAGGTGCAAGGGTTTATCTCTGGGCTTTCTATATTGTTCCATTGATCTATGTTTCTGTTTTTGTGCCAGTACCATATTGTCTTGATTACTGTAGCTTTGTAGTATAGTCTGAAGTCAGGGAGTCTGATTCCTCCATCTCCATTTTTTTCCCTCAAGACTGCTTTGGCTATTCGGGGTCTTTTGTGTCTCCATACAAATTTTAAGAATTTTTGTTCTAGTTCTGTAAAAAATGCCATTGGTAATTTGATAGGGATTACATTGAATCTGTAGATTGCTTTGGGTAGTAGAGTCATTTTCACGATATTGATTCTTCCAATCCAAGAACATGGTATATCTCTCCATCTGTTTGTGTTATCTTTAATTTCTTTCATCAGTGTCTTATAGTTTTCTGCATACAGGTCTTTTGTCTCCATAGGTAGGTTTATTCCTAGGTATTTTATTCTTTTTGTTGCAATGGTAAATGGAAGTGTTTCCTTAATTTCTCTTTCAGATTTTTCATCATTAGTGTATAGGAATGCAAGAGATTTCTGTGCATTAATTTTGTATCCTGCAACTTTACCAAATTCATTGATTAGCTCTAGTAGTTTTCTGGTGGCATCTATGTATAGTATCATGTCATCTGCAAACAGTGACAGTTTTACTTCTTCTTTTCCAATTTGTATTCCTTTTATTTCTTTTTCTTCTCTGATTGCCGTGGCTAGAACTTCCAAAACTATGTTGAATAATAATGGTGAGAGTGGACATCCTTGTCTTGTTCCTGTTCTTAGAGGAAATGCTTTCAGTGTTTCACCATTGAGAATGATGTTTGCTATGGGTTTGTCATATATGGCCTTTATTATGTTGAGGTAGGTTCCCTCTATGCCCAGTTTCTGGAGAGTTTTTATCATAAATTGGTGTTGAATTTTGTCAAAAGCTTTTTTGCCTCTATTGAGATGATCATATGGGGTTTCTCCTTCAATTTGTTAATATGGTTTATCACGTTGATTGATTTGCATATATTGAAGAATTTTTGCATCACTGGGATAAACCCCACTTGATCATGGTGTATGATCCTTTTAATGTGTTGTCGGATTCTGTTTGCTAGTATTTTGTTGAGGATTTTTGCATCTATATTCATCAGTGATATTGGCCTGTAATTTTCTTTTTTTGTAGTATGTTTTTCTGGTTTTGGTATCAGGGTGAGGGTGGCCTCATAGAATGAGTTTGGGAGTGTTCCTTCCTCTGCAATTTTTTGGAAGAGTTTGAGGAGGATGGGTGTTAGATCTTCTCTAAATGTTTGATAGAATTCACCTGTGAAGCCATCTAGTCCTGGATTTTTGTTTGTTGGAGCAAATGCAGCTTTAAGGCCAGTCTCTGGCCTTCCCTTCTAATGAGACTGCTGGTCAGAAGCCCCTACAGACTCTTTGGAGTTGACACTGCAAGGTAGAGGAGCAGAAGAGACAGAAGGAAAGTGCGCAGTGTCACGGGATTTAGAAGGCATGTTCATTACTAGTTGGAAGGATTGGGAAAGTCTTTAGAGAAGTGTTGCTTGAGATGGTCTCTGATGGATGGACTTGATTTTAGTGTGTGGATGATAGGGAAGGAGTGAGAGTATTCCAGGCAGGGGCATGCCATGAAAAAAGGCCTGGAGATAGCAAAAGGTGGGCAAGTTCATTAAAGAGTGGTTAAATCTAGTTGGAATTCGTGTGCTGGAACAGAGATGTCATGGAGACAGCAGGTTAGGGTGATAACGTGGGAAAGCTTGGTTGCAGAATGACTAATAGGGAGCCATTGACGGTTACTGAGCAGAGGAATAGTGTAAGTGAAGCTGCACTTTAGGCAGGTCAATGGAAGATGGTTTGGAGAAACAAGAGGTGGAAGACCAGCCAGAAGTTTCTATTAATCTTGGCACGTTTTTGTCAGGAGCATGACGCAGGGTGCTAAGAGTGTACCGGGAGGCATGAGGCTGGTAAAAGACCCACATGCTTTGCAGAAGTGGGAGACAGAGGAGTATCAGAGTGTCAGAGGGAGTAAGTGCTCATTATAGAGACTGGTAAGGTATAAGGACAACCTTGGAAGGGGGTGGATGGCTATTGGACCAATCAGCGTTGTCTCCACATGGGAGGGAGCCCTAAAACCATACTGAGAAAATCACCCAATTTTCCATGTTTGATAGTATGTACATGTGTTTAAGCTAAAACCCAGTGCCTGTGCTCATCATAAGAAAAGAAGACTTAGTTCATTCATTGTTTCTCTGCAGCTTTCTTTCCCATAGGCCGGTCATTTGCTGTCTAGTGGTAAGGAGCAAAATAAGGTAAAATAAAGGGTTTTTTTTTGTTGTTAGATAAGCAAACTGTCAGCCTCAGGAATAGAAAGCAAACAACACATTTCTTCATGGCCGTTTCATGCATTTGGACAATGGAATAAGGTGGTGGGAAAGCAGGCTGTTCTGTGAGGCTTCGCTGGCTGGCTCAGCCAGGAGGAGAGCTCAAATGTTTGGGCAGCCACAGCTGCAGGAGAACAGCTGGGATGTGGTCGGCGAGCACATCCACCCACCCCTCAACAGCATCCACAGAAGCCTGTCCTTGACAATTCAGAAACCTTGGGGCCAGCTGGCATGCTGCGTTCCGTCACAGTGACGTGGCCAGGAGGGCAAGGCTTGCTGACTTCTTTATCTCAAGGCAGGATCAGTTTGGGTTTTGTTTTGCTATTGTTTACTGAACGCTGACGGTGCCAGCACATTCTATCTATGTTATAGATGCTTCCTTACTCCTCATAACACTCTCTGGGGTGGGTGCAATTCTCATTTTATAAAGAACTGAGATTCAGAGAAGTTAATGAGTTGATAAACACGTGGCAGAGTCAGGATTCAAATCCATATCCACCCGAGTCCCCAAACAGTGCATTTCCCACTAAGCATGTGGCCCATTTTCCTTACCGTCCTTCTCCACCTCTCCTGCTTAGGTTTAAGCCAGAAACATCTATACCCAGAGCTCTGGGGAGCAAGCTCGTGCCTTATTTTCTGCAGCGCTGGCAAGGCTGGTGGAGTATATAAGTAGTGCTATCACCTCCAGCCAAATGCACCTGATGTCCACAGAGCAAGTTCTCCTGGTGGGATGTTTTTCTGGTGGACTTTGGAAAGCTTTGTCAGTCTGTGAACCACAAGAACGGTCAGGGAGACATTGGGTTCCTTTCAATATTCAGATGTGCTTCCCCCAAAGTGACTGAGTCACACCCATCTCTGGGGCTCTTATGATGGTATTCAAATTTGGACCCTTTGGGAAGGAGGTCAATGGCTGATATAAATAAATTCTCATTGATCAACTAGGGTTTTCACCTTGCTCCTTGACTAATGTACCAAAATCTTTAGTAAAATGATTCTTTAACATATGAAAGCCAGATCTCATGACCCCCAGAGTCTGGCCCTTCTGGAATAAGCTTAATTAAAAAATCTATTTCTTTCCCAGTGGAATTAATATTAGATTGCATAATTTAAAATTTGCTTTATCAATTGTTTAGCATTTATTAAGAACAAGGAATACATACTTAATTCAAATATTTTTTATAAATAAATAATAGTATGTTAAAAATTCTCATACCTCATGCATGAAGGTCTTGTTGATTTTGTTTTCCAACCCAAACTGGGTTTTATTTATATATATATATATATATATATATTTATTTATTTGGCTGCATTAGGTCTTAGTTGTGGCACGCGGGATCTTTGTTGTGGTGCATGGGCTCTTCATTGCAGCACACGGGCTTCTCTCTAGTTGTGGCTCGGGGGCTCTAGAGCATGCAGACTTAGTTGCCTCAGGGCATGTGGGATCTTAGTTCTCCGGGATCGAACCTGCGTCCCCTGCATTGGAAGGTGGATTCTTAACCACTGGACAACCAGGGAAGTCCCCCAAACTGGGTTTTAAAGGTACTCCTGGGAGAGCACCAGGCATTGAATCTAGTCCACTAATTAGACAAATTCAGCCAAGGATTGGAGTAAGGAGACTCAAGGATCTACCCATTGTCTGCAGGTATTGTTTATGGGGTTCAATTATTTTTTAACAAAAGAGGTGACTTGTATTTAAAAATAGATAGATCAGGGCTTCCCTGGTGGCGCAGTGGTTGAGAGTCCGCCTGCCGATGCAGGGGACACGGGTTTGTGCCCCGGTCTGGGAAGATCCCACATGCCACGGAGCGGCTGGGCCCGTGAGCCATGGCCGCTGAGCCTGCGCGTCCGGAGCCTGTGCTCCGCAACGGGAGAGGCCGCAACAGTGAGAGGCCCGCGTACTGCAAAAAAAAAAAAAAAAAAGATCATTTAGGGTAAGACTGGACTGAACAATAGGGTAATCAGGAGACCGAACAATAATATAAACTAAAGAATAAAGTTTATATTCTTTTTCTCTCACATAACAGTCCACTCCAGGCTGGTGATCCATGTGGTCATTCTGTGATTCAGGTTCTTTCCAAGTCATTGTTCCATTATCCCCCAGAGCCTCATCGTGATCTGCATAACTGAAGCCATAAATAAATGGTTTCTGCTTGCATCATCATTTCTCTTAATATTCCACTGGAGGAAGACATAGGTCCACTCCTAGCTGCAAGGGAGGCTGGGAAATTAATGTAGTTCAGCAGTCATTGTTCTGTTTCCATGGAACAAGGGGGCTGGGCTTTGATTTTGGTGGACAACTAGCAGCTGGGTGTTTTGTGTCAACCTAGCACATGGCATAGAGGAGGAAGCGCTAGCTCTGGACCCTGAAGATTTGGGTTTGAATCCTTGCTCTGCTGCTCTGAACTAGACAAGCTGCCTTACCTCTCTGAGCTTTGCTTGCTTCAACTGCTGTGCCCTTCTTAGAGGGCTATTGCTGCATGGCCTCCGTCAAGGTTGCCAGAAATGAAAACCAGTTTGAGTTAGCTTTGAGGAAAGGGAGATTTAGTTTAGGTCCAAGTCATCCCACAGAACCTAAGGCAGGAAGTATAGATGAACCTTGGTAGGGAAGGACCAGAATTAGAGCTAGAGGCATTTGATGGGAATAGGAGGAAAGACGGGAAATCTTAGGAGTCATCCATCCATTAGCAAGTACTGTTGGTTCTAACTCCAAAGTCAATCCTGACTGCACCTACTTCTTTCCCTCTCCACCTCCTATCCTAATCCAAGCCACCCCCAAGCCTTGGCTAGACAGCGCAGCAGTCCCGGTGACTGGTCTCTCTGCCTCTATTGTTATGCTCTCAAATCTATTCTTTCACACAGCAGCCAGAGAGAAGTTTAGTAACATTAATGAGATTGTCTCCTGTTTGAGATCTGCAATGTCTTCCCACAGCACATAGAATAAAATCCCAGCTCCTTACCCTGGTTTGCCAAACCCACATGATCCAGCTCCTGCCCAGTCTCTGACCTCATCTACCACTCTGCCCCTCTTACACTTTGCTTTAGCTGCATGACCCAGCTGTAGCTAATCATGTCACCTAAAGCTCGCTCCTGCCTCAGGGCCTTTGCACTAGCTGTTTTCTATGCCTGAGATGCTCTCATTACTTTCTCCTCTTTGTTATTCAGATCTCAGTATAAAATGTCAGAAAAATCTATTAATTAAGTCACTAACTTTATAGTTTTCTCAGTAATTTATTCATTGTTATCCAATCCCCAGACTCCATCACTCCAGTAAATGCAATTTTTATAAGAGCAAGGAACTACCTTTATCTTTCATGTATTCCTCTTTTTTTAGTAATATTTGTTGAATGAAACAATGAGTAAACAATAAAAAGTATGCTTACTGTCTGTAGCCCTTTTAGAACAACAGTAAATTTTGAATCCCTGTCATTTCAACACAACTACCATATCATTTAAGCTGCTCACTCTTCCACTACTTAGAGAGACCATAACTGACTTAAACAACTCCCCACTGTTAGATATTTAGTGAACATTCTCATAGAGGGACATCTTTGCGCATTCTCCATTATTTCCCGGAACACATTTGTGAAATCATGGAATCAAAGGATACACATGTTTTTGACATTTGATATGTAAAGCAAAACTGACTTCTGGAAAAAATTGCAATTTTTTTCTACTCTCTCCTATGGGGTGTCAGTTTCCCTGGAGCCTGGGAAACAAGACTATCAAAACTTGATCTTGCCAATCAGATGCCCTAAAAATGGTATCTCATTGTATGGATTCACAAGTTACCAGAGGCACTGAACATTTAAATTCTATTTGTTGGCCATTTGTATTTACATTTTTGATCCTTTTCTAATGGCCCGTTCATCTCTTTGGCCCCTTTTCAAAACGAGCGCCTCATCTCCTGGTGTTATTTCTTGGTTGTCAGCTTCCTCTTTCATCCTTAGAAGCCCACATTCAGGTGGGAGAACATTTGCAAGGATGAATGAAATTGATTCTTGCTGTGCACTCCAAGCTCCCAAGAGGCCCACCCCTTCCTCGCCATTAGAATACAAATTGGACAGTGTGATGCTTGGGAATGTGCCTTGGTGAAGGCCAGTCAACTGTGACTAAGAGTCCAGAATTATACAACCCTGGTCACGGGTGCATCCCCCCTTCAAATAATTCTAATCCCTTACAAATTGCTTTGGAATGACAATGCGGATCTCTCGCTTGGCACAAAGCTGGGGCATCAGTATCTTTATCAGAACGAAGGAGTCCATTTCTCCATTCTGCAGGCCTGCTCAGAGCCAATCAAACTGCAATTAGATAGGTGTCCATCAAGCACCAAAGCATCCCAGTCTAATTTGGGTCTAGAGATGGCTTCCTGGGTCTTTGCAAGTTATTTGGAGTGATTTAGGTCTAATAGTGGCATATTAGCAGATAGCACTTCCTTCTGCGGCTGACTTGGGAGCAGGCCACGCCACAGCTCCAGCCAAGCTTTGGGCCAGGCCTCTGTCACCACTGAGATGGAATCAGAAGTTTCAGACTTAAATTGACTTTGGAAACGCACATTGGAGTGGTGGTGAACAATGGATGAATAATGGGCACAAGATTTTTGTCGTTAGTCTTTTATCTTTCTGCTCCTTATCCAGGGAGGGGATGACTTTCAGAGAAGCTGATTTATTCTCATGTACTGGAGAAGTTCACTGCAGAAAATTGGGGCTCTCAAATTCACTAATCTTTGCTGAGAGGTGATGTAGATGAAGCCTAGGTCCCCATGCACAGCCAAAGGATGAGACAGATACCCCACACCAGGCTTTCTCAGTGGTTGGCTTTCCAATAAGCTCGACATTATCAACTGAAGGGCAGTTCTTTACTCTGAGGGTTTATCTTTCCGAGTGTGTGTGCATGCATTTACGTGCATGAGTTAAAGCACTCTTTCTTAAAAGAAATAATGGTGATAATAGGAAGTAATTGTTTTAACAACATCGTTTCTTAAGGGAACCCTCCTACACTGTGGATGAGAATGTAAATTGGTGCAACCACTATGGAAAACAGTATGGAGTTCCCTTAAAAAACTAAAAATGAAGCTACTATATGATCCAGCAATCCCACTCCTGGGCATGCATCTGGAAAAGATGAAAACTCTAATTAGAAAAGATAGATGCACCCCAATGTTCACAGCAGCACTATTTACATTAGCCAAGACGTGGAAGCAACCTAAGCGTCCATCATCAGATGAATGGATAAAGAAGTTGTGGTATTATACATGGTAATATTATAGTAATATTCCATCATATATATACATGTATATATGTGATGGAATATTACTCAGCCATAAAAAAGAATGAAATCATGTCATATGCATCAACATTGATGGACCTAGTGATTACCATACAGAATGAAGTAAGAGAGAGAAAGACAAATATTATATGCTATCACTTACATATGGAACCTAAAAAATAATACAAATGAATCTATTTACAAAACAGAAACAGACTCACAGACACAGAAAACAAATTTACGGTTATCAAAGGGGAAAGAGAGGCAGGGGAGGAATAAATTAGGAAGAGGGGATTAACAGATACACACAATATTATATACAGAATAGATAACAAGGGTTTACTATATAGCACAGGGAACAAAATTGAATACGTTGTAATAACCTATAATGGAAAATAATCTGAAAAAATATATAACTGAATCACTTTGCTGTATACCTGAAACTAACACAATATTGTAAATCAACTGTACTTCAATTAAAAAAATCCTCTCTTGGTAAAATAAAAAGTAAGCAAATGCATATTTGTTTCCCCATTTTTTTCATTATCTGTGAACTCCCCAGATCATTGGATCCACTGTTTTTGGTGACAGGCTCTCTATGGACCTGTGGCTGTGTATTCTGTCTTAAGGGGAAGTTTGCTGCACTTTCTACAGTGAGCCCCAAAAGAATGACACCAACTTACTTCAAATGCTGGGAAGGCCTTTTCTTTACTAACAGTGGGAACTGGGGCTCCTCTGGCATCACCCTAAGGAGGCGGCAGTGCTGCCAAGTTCAGGTGGGGTTCACCTAGGCCACAGGGCTGGTGCAGCTGTGGTGGGGTGGGCACGGCTCAGCCCATGGGAGAAGCTGCCTTGGCACAGAGGAGGGTCCTCTGATCACAGGCCTGAGAAGATTCTGGAAGGAAAACTGAGGCAAAGTGAGAGCAACATCTCCTCCATTACTAGTTCTCTCCTCTTCCTCCCTACCTTGTGGCTTCCTCAGATGGATTCATTTTAGGAATCTCGGGGCCTCCAGAGAAATTATGTAGGAGGCCAGTTTATGCGGCGGAAGTTAACTATTGTAGCTTGTTTTTAAATAACCAGGGTCTGGACATTGAATTTTTAATTTTAGAAAACTCCAAAAATAAATCAAAAAGATAAATATAAGTAAAAAGAAAGCTTCACTATGTTCCCTATTGTTGGGGAAAAGAAATGCGTGGTGGAGCTTTTGGAGTCCAGAGCTGCATAATCAATTAAACGGATGCAGAACGATGGCAGGAGGCCGAGTCCCCTTATCGCTTTCTGTGTCATCATCCTTGCTAATTCTCAGGGCAGGAGACTTTGGAGGTGTTATTAGGAAATAAGAGGACAGTCTCATATTCCTGGGAGAACAATCCCCCTCTCCCCTGCTCCTCCGTCCCCCCACCCCGCCGCGCGATTTGCAGTAAGATCTTGAATTTGACCTACGACTTCTGTGTCACAAAGGATCAGTGATTGCAGTTCGCTAATAGGACAGGACAAGTTCGCCGTTCTCTCCTTCCACCCTTCCCTCCCTCCCAAGGATAACCTCAATCTCTTTGGAATTATGTTTAAACAGCAACCTTATGAAATACCAGAGGCAAGCTGGAATCTACAGTCAATGTGTTTTGGGGCCCTGACTGCCCCCTCTCCCCGCCCCCCAGAGCTGTCTTACAGATGAATAGGCGAAGTTTCTAGAGCTGAGTCCCCACCGAGACCCCTTGGTTTGCATTTCTATCCATCCCGGAGAGGGGGGGCAGTGCTTAGCTTTCGATCATACTGAGTACCTGGGGGTGGGGCTGGGGTGTGTTTGGGTGTTGTACACTTGGAGATCAGAAGGGCTTGGGAAGTGTAATTTAAAAATCTTCTTAAAGGTTGCAAAGGAGAGCCCGCAGCTGGGCTGGAAGCGCGGGGGACGAGAGGCGCCTGGCAGCTCTAGGGCCGCTGGCGCGGTCTCCCCGGAGGGCCAGGGCCCAGCCCTGAACTCCCCAGAGGTGGTCCAGGCACAACTCACCTTCTGATCGGCCCTAGGGCCTGTGGCTTTCCGCGAGGGGGTGGGCTAGGGAGAGGGATTCTCCAGTTCAAAGAGAAGGCTTGCAGCCACCTGTTACCGCAGAGGAGGCCTGGGGGCGGGAGGCCTGGGGGCGGGCAGGAAGGCCAAGGAATCCTCGGGAAAGAGAGCAGGTGGGAGATCGCCTTCAGCAAAAGAATACCTAGGGGACACGAAAGCTGGCAGTTCGGAGCCCAGAACCCTTGTCCCTGGGAAGACCAACTGGTCAGAAGTCACAGCTACTTCTCAATGATTAAACATTTTGCACGCTTTCACACCGTTTAACACTTTTATTATCTGGTTGAAAAATACACATAATGGAAAAAATCTATAATTAAAAATTCCTTAATGAATTTGTGAAATCAAAACCGAACCTATATACAAGTTAAAAATAGCACTTAGGTGTGTTAGGCGTGTCCTATTCTACGGAAAATGCTAGTCTGCAGGGGATTGGTGGGCCCCTGTAGCAGTGCCCAGACACTGGGGGGCGTGGCCTACAAGGGAACCAATAGACGAGCCTAAAAGATCAGGCCCCCTCCCCTCATTAATTTTAATGATGGGAATTGCCGAGTTTCCAATTCCATATCTTCAGCCCAGATTTGACCCTGATTTTGAATGCTCGTATCCAAATGCTTTGGGCTATATGGATGTCTTGCAGCCCAAACTCAACATTTCCAGACCAATTTTTTTCTCTGTCTGAGTTAGAAACCTGCAAGTTATACCGGATTCCTCCCTCTCTTTCAATGGTGCCTCTCCCTGTCTCGCTGGTCGCCATATTTGGCCAACTTTACTTCCTAAAGCATTGCTGGAATCCCCCAGTCCACCCCTCTCTATCCCTTCACTCTCACGTCCTGGCTCAGGCCCCCACTGGTTCTTATCAGGTTTCAATAGAAACCACTTCCGCATAGTGACCGTTCAGAAGTGCCCATTTGCCACACCACTCTGGGGCTTAACACTCCACCACATGAAAAGATGCTCAACATCAGTAGTCATCAGGGAAATAAAATCACCACGAGATACCACTACACAGCAATTAAAATGGCTAAAATAAAAAATAGTGACAACAAACGCTGGCGAGGATGTGGGCAAGCTGAATCCTTCATCCGTTGCTGGTGGGAATGTAAAATGGTCCAACTCTGGAAAAAAGTTTGACAGTTTCTTAAAAAAACCTAACATGCAGCTACCATGGAACCAGCAAGGGCGCTCCTGAGCATTTACCCTGGAGGAATAAAAACTTATGTTCACACGAAAACCTATACACAAACGTTCATAGCAGCTTTATCATAATCCCCCAAAACTGTCCTTTGATACTCCAGACATCCTTCAATAGGTAAACGGTTAAGCGAACTGTGATACATTTATACCATGAAATACTATCCAGCAACAACGAGGGGCAAACTACTGATAAATGTGACAAATTAGATGAATCTCTGAGAAATGATGCTGAGGGTAAAAAGGGAAACCAAGAAGGTATATTTGAGTGATGTGAATGTACAATTCCATTTATATAACGTTCTTCAAGTGATACCATTTTGTTTCATTTTGTGTCACTGTCCATGGAGGACAGGGGTTTGGGATGGGGGAGGAGGGGAGGAGGGAGGTGGATGTGATTATAAAAAGGGCAGCATGAGGGATCCTTTTGGTGTTGAAACTGTTGAGTAGTTTGCGGTGGTGGATACTGAAAACTACAGAGGGGACAAAATTGTTTATACTTAATACACGCACACACACAAACACGAGTACAAGTAAAACTGAAAAATCTGAATAAGATGGGGGTAGATTGTATTAGTGCTAGCATCCTGGTTGTACTAGAGTTTTGCAAAATATTACCATGGGAGAAATTAGATAAAGTGTACGCAATTTTTCTGTATTATTTCTTACAGCTGCCTGTGAATCTGCAATTATCTCAATTAAAATTTTTTGTTAAAATTTTAAATTTATTTCTATTAAATTTTTTGGTGGTAAAATATACATAACATGAAATTTACCATCTTACCATCTATAAGTGTACAGTCCTGTGACATTACATTTACATAGTTGTGCAACCATCACCACTGTCCATCTCCAGAACGTTTTCATCTTCATCAACTCAAACTCTGTACCCATTACACAGTAACTTCCCATTCTCCCTTCCTCCCACAATTTTTTTAAATCTGGAAATAAAGAACCCCAAACAACCTTCCTGAGCATCTCATCAACCACAGAGCAAGCTCTCTCAGTGTCCCTGAACTACCTTTGCTCTGCTGTTGCCCGTGTACTGGCACTCCTGTGACCCCTGTCTTGCCTTATCAAGCCCCCCGGGGATTTTGTTGATGTTATCTCCTTGTTGGGACACTCAACTTCTCTCTGCCTTGTAGATTTAGTTTCAGGGTCCTTCCGAAGTCCTGGGAGGGGTACTAGCAATATGTTTACATGGCCATAAGTTTTTTTTTTAAATTGAAGTATAGTTGATTTACAATGTTTCAGGTGTGTATACAGATATATGTATATTTATATGTATTCTTTTTCAGATTCTTTTCCATTACAGGTTATTACAAGATATTGGATATAGTTCCCTGTGCTATGCAGTAGGTCCTTGTTGTTTATCTATTTTATACCCAGTAGTGTGTATCTGTTAATCCCCAACTCCTAATTTATCCCTCCCCCTCCCCCTCCCCCATAAGTTTTTGTAAATTTGCAAAAATAAAATATTTTATCTGCAATCAGGTATGACCTTGGGCATTTCTTTCCTGGTCCTCCTGCTGCCTCGACTATGCTTAAAGTTGTTGACTATTTCGATACATTGCATCTGTTCCATGTTTTCTTTCCAGGTTGGCCAAGCTTGGATTTTTCTTTCAAGAGTTTAAGTGTCATGAGAAGATCTGCCCATTATGAAGCAATGCGAGATGTGTCTTGCAATGTGGGATGTGTCTAGGACTCTAAAATATATTTCTGAAGACTTGGGAGAGGGGCCTACACAGAAGCGAGAGGAAAAAGCTTATTCAAAAAGTCGATAAACCTTGAATATGCATTTTTCTTGGAATTTGGAAAGATGTTTTGGAACATTTCAACAGCAGAAGTGAGAAATTACAGACTCCTAATTTGGATGTAGATGAAAGTGAATCTATTTTGTCATCTTTAAATTAGTTTAATTGTTTATTTGAGAGCCAACAGATAAACTTAATGGACTATGAAAAAACATAATCAAAATAATGAAATCAATAGAAATCATTTAGACATTAAAAAATTGTAAGAAAATTTTTTTAGATATTTCAAAGGCAGAAGTTCATCAAGAGAAAGATATTCTATTTCTAATAGAAGGGATGGCTAACTCCTTGGATTTTTTGATAATCCAGTTAATTAAGAGGAGTGAATCATATGAACACATTGGGAAAAGGTTTGTTTCTTGCTGATTTGCTCCAGAATACTGACGTCGATAACATAGTTTAAACTTATAATACCCACTATAATAAGGAAATCAACACCAAACTGGTTAATGACTTTCATCAATTCAAAGAATTTGAAGACTACGAGAGTAGTCACTACCTAAGAAAACTTGAAATACCCTGACATTTCACAGCTCATATATAAACCGAGAGGTTTTCTCAGTTTTGACAACAATCCTACAATTTACATGACCAAACCAGAGATTAGTTGGGAACTGGAAAGAATTCTTTCTAAACTGTTGAGAATAAAAATAAAATTTCTATCAACCATGTCAGAAGGAGAACTGAAGGATCTATTTTCTCTGTAGAAAATATTTCATTGTCAGAGGAAGAGGCAATCAAAGAACATGCAGGACAAATGCGTAGGGATAAAAGTATTGCTGAGGTGGATTAGGCAGTTAATAAAAATACTGGGTTTTTGGATAGTGTAATGTTTGTGATAGTTGATCAATTTTACAAATTTGCAGTTTGTAGAGTTTCTTTTTATTCTAAGTAAGTATTCATTTTGCACGTAATATTGTATTTATAACTTTATAGTTAAAGGAGCGCCCCCAAATTACATTAGCCCCACAAAATCTGGATCTATCCCTACCCCGATTCTCCCCTCACCTCTTAGTTGCATGATTCCCAGGCTCGTTCTAAGACCCCTGTCTAATATCACCCCTCCCAACACATTAAAAAAACAAAAACAAAAAACGTTTGTTTATTCTTTTCATCTTCCTGACCATAAACAGTACCATGTAATGGACACGAACACATACTTGGGAAGCAGGCTGCCTGGGTTTGAATTCCATCAATCTGGCCTGGTAGCCTTGTGACCTCAGGCAAATTTCTTATGCTCTCTCTGCCTCTATGTTTTCTTCTATAAACCAGGGATGATAATAGTATACACCTTAAAGTATCATTGTGAGGATTAAATGGCTTTATACATATGAAGTGCTTTAAAAAATCCTGGCATATGTTCTCAGGACCTAGCAAGGTGTCTGGCAGAAATCCTGGCATGTGGTAGGTACTCAGAGGTGTGGCCTGGTTGCAGAGGGGGGCTGGGACACGTGGCTTAACAGGGTACAACCTTCATTGATCAGGGTACAACCTTCATTGATCAGGGTACAACCTTCATTGATCAGGGTACAACCTTCATTGATCAGGGTACAACCTTCATTGATCAGGGTACATTGATCTTTTTGGTCCCGGATTTTTCCCCCCCGTAAAACAGTGGTCTCACATCGAAGTCCTTCATAGTTGTAACATCCTATGGCTTAGTGGAGATACAATACTATGCGATTTTATTACTCACTAGAGTGAACGTTCAGGGAAGCTCAATAACTTTAGTTCTCTTGACGATTTCTAGTTTTTTGCTCTTGACTGATTCTTCAAATGTTTTCTGTAAGCACACAGGATAGAAACAGTAACAACATCCCAACTCTAGACCTTGTGATTACACGTTCATATGATTATGAACAGCTGTCAATCTTGAACATCCTTCTTCTCCTTCTCTTTACTAGTGTCCATAGTAACTTCCATTTTTATAAATCTCTAGCTTCAGGAGGTATGTGCTTGTGGTGGCGAACGCTGTGTGTCAGCTCGGCTGGGATGTGGTGCCTGTTCGGTCAGACACTCGTCTAGATGTTGCTGTGAAGGTACTTTTCAGATACGATTAACATTTACAATCAGTGGACTCTAAGTAAAGCATTTTATTTTCCATAATGTGGGCCTCACCCAACCAGTTGAAGTCGTTAAGCGCAAAGACTGAGGTATACGCAGAGGAAGGAATTCTGCCTCAACCCTGGAAAATAGAAACCCTCCCTGAGTTTCCAGCCTGCTGGCGTGCCCCACAAATGTTTTGCCAGCCCCCAAATCATGTGAGCCGATAGAGAGATGGATAGAGAGAGAGAGAGAGAGATTGATTTTAAGATCTCTATCTATCATATATTTATAAATATATGTTAAATAAACATTCTGTTTCTCTGGAGAACATTGACTAATACAGCACTCCAATAGGTTAACTCAAGACATACGAGAAGCATGCATACATTCCTTCCTTCCTTCCTCTAGTCAGTAAGAATTTATTGAGATGAACGTGTACGTGGCACCGTAAAGGGCACTGGACATGATCTGTAAAATATCACGGGAAGTCTGATGGACTCACACTGTAGCTTCCTGAAAATACCCAGTAGAATCGTATTAAGCAACAGGGTAGTAATTGTTATAGGGGCTCAGAGACACACCGTAGGTTTGGTTAGACAAAGGCCCCTTTTCTGGGACCTCCAGAGTCTAAACTCCGATGGCTGAAAGATAAGAAGTGTAGCAGAATGTTTGCCGAAACGAGAACCTTCTTTTTCCCTGGGATCCTTGATGGCATCCATCTTCAAATCCTGTGATTTTTAACCCTTTTAATCTGTGAAATGTTTTGAGGAGGCCAAAAGACCTTGGGACTGCTTTGGAGCTGGGAGGTGGGAAGGCGGAGTGAGAGGGACAGGACCTCACAACCAGGACAGAGGGATCTGGTTGCCAATCTTGGCTCTAGCATCAGCTGAGTGACCGTGGGCAAATCACGCAGCTTCCCTATCGCTCATGTTCATAGTTACAAAGTGGAGAGAATCTCTCCTTGAAACGCTGGTGTGAGGACTCTTTAAGATCATGCGTGTTCGATGACAAGAACAGGATTTTTTGTTTTCCCAGCCTGCACCTCACCGCTGGTCCGCCTCCAGCGGCTCACCTCCTGAGCGTATGTGCTGCGGCCAACAGGGTCTTGGTGTGGCAAAAGGCAGCGAGCCTTTTCCTGTCCTTTCATCTTCTTTTTGTTAAAGACAGTGAGAAGCTGACCTACAGTTTTAAAACCCAAACATATGCCATACTCACTGTTTCCAAGCTGTGGATGACAACTTTCCAGAAGTGAAGAAGCAGGTCTCTGACAGATGCTGCTCTCACACTCTGAGAGCCCACTCCTACAGCAGTGCCTGTGGGGTGCAGCCCTTTTCTCTCCTGTTACTCTTAACCCGTGGTGTTGGATGATACCCCGTGTGACCCAGGAGAGCTGCCACTGGTGTAGAGGAGTCAGAGGGCTTTAGTCCATGAGCCTAATAGCATGGTTTTTGGATGAGAGAGATGAGCTTGAATCGTGGTCGTCGAGCTGCAGTCTCCGTATTGTAAACAGGAAGATCAGATGTCCCCTGTTCAGACTCTTGGAGCTGACGTTTACAAAATGGAACTGTCTTTACTTTCATTGGGGTGGGATTGCAAGGGAACCCACCTGACTGCAAAGGAACTGCAAAGAGGACTCTGAGCTGGGATTAGCACAAATTGTTCAGGGATTCAGTTCCTTGTTTCCCAAACCTGGTCTGGCATGAGAATCAGCTGGAGGGGTGGGTTTTGTTAGAAACACAGTTTCCCAGGACTCACTCCAGAGCTAGTGAAATAAAATCTCACGAATTAAGAGTTGGGGATATGTGTTTTTAAAAAAGCTACACAGTTTGAATAGATATTTGTACAGCCATATTCATGGCAGCATTATTCACAGTAGCCAAAAGATGGAAACAACCCACGGAAGCATTCGTGTACGGATATAAGGATAAACAAAATGTGGTCTATACATACAATGGACTATTATTCCGCTTTAACAAGGAAGGACATCCTGACACATGCTATAACATAGATGGACCTTGAGGACATTACGCTAAGTGAAATAAACCAGTTACAGAGAGACAAATATTGTATAATTCTAGTTAAATGTGGTACCTAGAATAGCCAGATTCACACAGACAGAAAGTGGAATGGTGGTAGCCGGGGCGGGGCTGGCGGTGGGTGGGGAATAACTGTTAAATGGGTACAGAGCTTCAGTTTAGGATGATTAAAAAGTTCTGGAGATGGATGGTGGTGACGGTTGCACCAAAGTATGAATGCACTTAATGCCACTGAACTGTATACTTTAAGATGGTAAATTTAATGTCATGTGTATTTTAACACACACACATGCACAAAAGCAGCACAGGCTTTTCTATCGCAATGAGTCTGGGAACATAAAATTAAGAATACTTCGCCATTCCAAATGCTTATTTTCTGTTCTTTTACCCCCAGTTTATCCTGCACCCTTCTTCCTGGCATCACCACCTCAAGGCATCTGTTTAGACAGGAATGTGGCTAGAACTGGAAAGGACCCTGTGAGTCCTGAAGGAAATATGGTAGCAACACTGGGAGGTGGAAATGATCAGCTAGAAGAGCCGCTGGAGGGATGTCCTAACAAGCCATAATCAGTCTCCCCTCCTGCCGTCCCATCCTCTCCACCATCAGGGTCCCTTTGGAGTGTGAGGACAGTAGTGCTTGGGGGAGGTGAACACCAGACCCACCTAGGTTTCGGAGACCACTGTTGGCTCAACCTTCTCCCCCATCACTGAGCTGTCATTTCTGACATCAAACAGCCAGAATGGCTTAGCCGGGCCATCTCATTCTCACCTCCTTGGAGGGTTAGGGGAAACAGAAGCCTGCAGCCTTCCTCCTGGGAGACAAAGTCCCATGACTGTGGGAGTTGAGAAGTCCAGAAGGAAGAGAAGGGCAGATCCCCAGGGACCTGCTGCTCCCCCAGCAGCCATCTGCTTCTGACTGGGGTCAGAGCCACATTTTCCTACAAGCTTCTCACTTCTCCCAGCTCAAATGTTGCCCTTGAATCAAGATTGTGGTTAAATAGCTCAGAATAATTAATCAATCTCTTGAATTGCTGTTCTCGGCTGGCTTATGCTTTCCTGGTTGCTTTTGCTGTTCTTTTTCTCTTTTTAATTCAAAAGTGGTATTAAGAATTTATAAGCATGTCTGTGGTCACATGTACCCAGGCCCCTCCGTCACTCTGCGAGTCAAAATCAATACAGGGAAGCTACAGCCTCCAACCTCAGGCTGTCTCTTTCCTGCTCTTTTTGGACCAGAAATGAGGACTGAGTCTATGTATAGAGAATTGGCCTGCATCAAGCTCGAGAGCTTTTTATTCTGTTCAAACAACTTTGACAGGCGCTGGGTCCCGACAGACCTTAACTAGAACAATATACATTCTGTGACAAAGAGCACCAGGGGAGAGAAATTGGAAAACGGAAAATGCAACACTACTTTTCATTCAGCCAGGACTTCGAAAAAGGGGAAGCGGGGCTCTGGAAGGTTTGGATTCGTTGTTACGGGAGTAGGCGGTCCTGGAAAAGTGGGAAACAAAGCAGGGCTGGACCCGGTGCAATAGATCTCTGGGGAACATTTTAGGCTGGCAGATAAAGGATGTCCTAAAGAAACCAGGAGGGAAATAGAGCATATAGAAGGTCCCCAGTTACAAAATGACTGTGGAGGACAAAAGAGAACACACGAAATGGGATTGCTCTAGAAGGGGAACAGGATGGGGGATGGGGTAGGTGGGAGATCCATGTTTTTACTGAGTATGTTTCAGAACCTTAAAACTTGTTTCATTCGCAAGAATTACTTCTGAAAATTCAAGAAACAAATACACGAGTACACTAATTGGGGGCAGATTAAAAGAGGTTTATTTGTGACGAACAAAAAGAAATCAGAAAGGCATAGACGGAGAGAGGACTTTCTTCCTGGTTTGTAAATGTTTTTGTTACGTCCTTTAAAGATGGAAAACATAATTAAATGAGGTTGCCCTATGCAAAATGACTTTGTTTTTAGGTCAGACATGGTAGAATATTGGCAGTTTTACATGGTTTAAGCCAGGGCTTTTCAACCTTGGCATTACCGACATTTTGATAACTGTTTGTTGTGTGGTGGGGAGTGTCTTGTGCCTTGTGGGACGTTTAGCAGCATCTGTGGCCTCTACTCACCAGATGCCAGCAGCACCTCCCCAGTCGTGACAATCGTTGATGTTTTCTACGTCTCCAGCAGGAGTGGCAACATAATTTGTGGGGTCCAGTGCAAAATAAAATTGCGGAGCCCCTTATTATATAAAAATTATTAAGAATTTTAAGACTGTGACAGCAGAGGATTAAATCAAGTGTGGGACTGGAGCCATTCTAAGTGTGGTACCCCATTCAACTATGCCAGTTACAAGCCCACAAAACTGATCCTGGTCTCCAGACATTGCCAAACGTGAGAACCACTGGTTTAATCTAATATATTTGGGTCTGCATATACACATGCTCGGAGTCACAGAGAGAGTTCATCTTTTTTTTTTTTTTTTAATAAAATTACGTGAAGTCTTAAGAAATGTTATAGCAGGACATCAAGTACCAGGAGGTTTGGATGGCAGCCAAATCTGGCCCTCCACCTGTTTTGGTAAATAAAGTTTTATTGGCACACAGCCATGCTCGTTTGTTTACACATTGTTTGCGGCTGCTTTCCCGTGTGGCAGCAGAGTTGAGAAGTTGCAACAGAGACCATATGGCCAGCAAAGCCTGAAATATTTATTATTTGGCCTTTTACAGGAAAAGTTTGTTGACCCTGTTCTAGATGATTGAGTTTGCAACCAGTGCTGGTGGTGGTGGTCGTGGAACAGATGGAATTAGCTAGAAGCCCTTGGGTACGTGGTCCTCTATCTCTTGTTATCCACACAAGCTAGAACATTTAGGGTTCTTGTAGGGAGGAGATAGAAAACTACCCGGAGCTTATTTAAGCAGAGGTGAATTTATAGGAACGATATTGGGGGTACTCAGAATTGGTGGGTGGCTTAATTAATGCATGAAGTGCTGTGTGGAGTGCACAAGAAGTAATACCTTGGTTTCTTTTGGTTCAACTTCCTAACTCAGGTGGTAACCTTAGTGCATGTCAGAGAAAATGAACAGGATAGAAGCTATTTGAGTGTTAAAAAGTGTTGTATGCTGAGCAAAGTTAGTGTCTAGGTTAGTTTTTATTTTATCCAAACAGGTTTGTTTTATTCCTAATATTCTTTTGCATTGCAGTTACTTTCTTTTTCTTCCATGAAAAAAAAAATTACATTTCTCAGGAGACATGTTTGGCAAAAGTAGTTGAAAGGAAGGACGTCTGATGGAAACTTGAGTAGTTTTGCATGAGCAATGGTAATTATTATGATGATAGGTTTCCTGCCTAAGCCTTCTCGGTGGGTAGTATTTGCAAATTAAACACACCATGAAATATTCAGCCCCTTGCCACACATCTTGGTTGATTTGCATAATCCTCTTGCACAGGCTCTGGGGTGAGCTATTCCCTTATTAATTATTAAATTCCCATCTGTACAGTGTGAACAGGATAATGAAATTCCAGCAGGTCCCAAGAAAAGCGGAGCACCGCCTTCTGGAGAAGGCTCCTGGCTTTCCCGGGCTTGGGTCCTTCTTCCGGCCAAGGGTCCCTTCCCGTGCATCTCCCCCAAGGGCTAATTGTAGATTTGGCCTCTGACCGAAGCAGTTCCGACCTTCTTATAACCCAGGATTCCACGGTTCTGGTATCAGCCCCTTACCACCCACAGCTCGGCCACCGAGGAATCGCCATGTGACTTTATAAGGACATTCTCAAACCCATCATCCTAGGCTTGCTTTGTGGACGGCCCCTAAGGTTCATTGCTATTCCCCTATTACTTCATTTTTGGGTGCGTTTTTCCATGTGGCAAAAGATCAGTTTTCCTCTAGTTGTTCAGCAAGGAGTTTGAAAGCCATGACACACTCCCTGCTGCTCTGTGAAAAAACAGACCCAGAGCACTTGGAGAGGGGTGGGTGGGCATCTTGGGTGTAGAGGCGGAGTTGCCGTGGCAGACGATACTGATGGCTGGGGGCCAGGGGAGCTGAGGATTCGGGTGTAACTCGGGGTCCCCCAAAGTGGGCTCACTCACCTGGAAACTGAGATTCCTGAGACATTTCCTTGTGGTCCTCTCAGGCTGGTCTTGTTTGGGAGCTGTGTCTCTGGGTAGAGTTTTTGTATTCAAAAACCAGCACTCACTAGTCAAGGCTGTCTTTGGATACACCGAAGAGAATTGTCCATAAAGGGGCCGATATTTGAGATCTCTTGGGGTCCAGGGCTTCTCGAACTTTCCTGTGCATGCACATTACCTGGAGATTCTTTCAACATGCAGATTCCGATTCAGGGAGTCTTGGGGTGGGGCCTGAGATTCCACATTCCTGGGAAACTCCCAGATGATGCTGCTGGCCCATGGACCACACATCAAGTAGTGAAAGGCTGGGAGACAAGCTCATACTTGTAAATAGGGAAGAAATCAGACTTACAAATGAAGGGGAAGAGCCAACATGCTAAGCTCATGTGTGCTTTTCTTTTTTAGCTTTTTAATTAAAGGCACGATTAGCAGGGATTATAGCAAAGCCAGCATTAAACATTTTTCTTATGCTTATTATAATCATTTCTTCATTTCCACTAAGCTTGTGTTAAAATTTAGAAGTGGATCTAGAACTGCTCCTGGTGTAATTGCGAATCATCTTTTTTTTTTTTTTTTTGCGGTACACGGGCCTCTCACTGTTGTGGCCTCTCCCGTCGCGCAGCACAGGCTCCGGACGCACAGGCTCAACGGCCATGGCTCACGGGCCCAGCCGCTCCACGGCATGTGGGATCTTCCCGGACCGGGGCACGAACCCGTGTCCCCTGCATCGGCAGGTGGACTCTCAACCACTGCGCCACCAGGGAAGCCCGCGAATCTTCTTTTATACCAGCTGGACTTTTAGGAAGTTTTGTAATCTCTCTGAGCCTCTTCTTCCATCTGGAAAAGAGGGAAAATAATAGGACCCATGAAGTTTGTACAGCTAGCATCATGGGGTGTAGACTCTGGAATTGCTTTGACTTGGGTTTAAATCCTACGTTTGCTACTTGAGTGTATTTTTCCTTCTCTGGCCTTGTTCTCCTCACCTGTAGTATAGGACCAAGCTAGGACTGGTCTTTAGAGGATTGTTTCAAAGATTTGATGACGATTAGGACCTGGTGCCTGGTTGGTACTCAGTAATGATGGGAGCAGTGGAGGTATATCAAGCTTCTGGAAACCCAGCCTTTCAGCTGGTCTCAGGCAGAAATGCCTGCACAGGGACAGAGAAGAGAGAGTGGGCTGAAGGTTTGGGAGGCCTTTTGTTCTCCTTTTTCACATTTTTGAAATGTTCACTATTGCACAAATAGTGTGTGAAGCTTTGTGGGATTTTCGAGGAAGAATCTTAAAGGGATCCTATAAGAAAGTAGTCAAAAGGCTGATGGAAGCAAAAGAAATGCCAAATCTGACACAAGTGAAAAAATAGTCTCCTTCTGGGAGGCTGACTGATCTGAATGGACCATTGGTTGAGCAAAATTAGGAGGTTTTTCTACTGTGAGTTGAGGAGAAAGATACTATGGAAAAGCAAGAAGTTAGGTTGAAGCAGGCAACCTTGTTGTTGAGGGTGTCATTTCTGGGACTGAATTCTCAGAAATGCCAGTCCTCCAAGAGAGGTAGCAACCAAAGTGATGCAGGAAGCATGCTAGGAAGTCGGCTATTTCACCCAGTCTCTGCCTGGCAAGATAGCGCCATGCGGAGCGAGCAGGGGCGCTGGAGCTGAGTTAGATTAATTTACATTGGTTCATCCCAGGCCTAGGCAGTGAGCCTTCACCAGAGCTTACAATCTGCCACGTTTGGCTTGCAGATGTGCTTGTTTGGTCCTCAGTGTTTTTTGTTGTTTTTTAAACATATGGATTAGGTACCAACAAAAAAAATACTGGAGATTTTATATCAAAGTTCAGATTTCCAACTACCAAAAAAAATGAGTAACTCTGCTCTGAATAAGCCCTGGGACCTGTAGGTGGACACACTTTCTCAGGTAGGTCACAGTCCCTACCTGGCTTGCTTCAGCCATTCACAGCCCCTGCCTGGCCTCTGTAGGCATTTAAATTGGTGACATTATTGTAGTTTTTGTACCTCTGCCCATGATTTATCATCCAATCTTCTGTTGGAAGGCAGGCAAGCAATGTTCTGAATTTTTGCCCTCCTAATATCTTAAAAAAAATTTTTTTTTGCGGTACACGGGCCTCTCACTGCTGTGTCCTCTCCCATTGTGGAGCACAGGCTCCGGACGCGCAGGCTCAGAGGCCATGGCTCACGGGCCTAGCTGCTCTGCGGCATGTGGGATCTTCCCCTGCATCGACAGGCGGACTCTCAACCACTGCGCCACCAGGGAAGCCCCTCCTCCTAATATCTTCATTTCCTTAAAGCCCTGTTACCTGCAGCCACTGAGCTGTGAAAAGGACAGTAGACTTGGAATCAGAAGATCTGGGTGTATGTCTACATGCTGATACTTACCAGTGTTGGTACTTTGGGCAAATACAATCTTTCCAAGTCTTAGCTTCTTTATTTGTAAAATGGTAGCTCATAATCGTAAAGGTTAAATGGGCAGTAAGTGAAAGATCTCTGTGACCCCTAAAGGGTGGTAGAGGTATAGTGTACCACGGGAGGGGAGGGTGGGAATGTGATACCTCCAGTCTAGCGAGGGAGATAGAATTGATATAGACAGTTGTATAAAATCATAAATGCTGTTATACGGAAATGTTGGGAGCAGGGCAAGTGCTTGGTTCAGTCTCAACGTAGGAGGGAGTCCTACCAGGGCTTCTTGAAGAATGTGATTTGCTGAGTCTTGAAGGACTATTTGGCGTGGCCAAGAGGACCAGATAATGCAATGCTTCTAATGATTAAAGTGCACAGGCTTCTAAGAGGGTCTGTTAGGGAGTGATTCTAGAGCCATAGATCCCTCACTGGTAGTGGGGGAAAGAGGGCTCTGGGTAGACTTCTGGACACCCCTCAAATGTCCTGGGTAGAAGCTGCCCAGTTTGACGCAAGTTCAAACTGACAAACTGAGGTTTCCCCCACCAAACCTCATTTGTTGGTGGTGAAGAAGGAAAATGAGCATTTGGGAAGGAGGACCTTGTTGAGAAACTTTGGGTGATGGCTTAGTGTGAGAGTCAAGACAGAGTTAAAAATAGGAGTTTGGTCCTTTCGGTCTGGAACCATCACCACGCATTGACGACTGGAGAAAATAATGTAATTTGATTGTTCCATTGGGTGATTTCTGGGAATACGAAGACATTTTTCCAAAACTGGAAGTCCGCGTGCATTGGGAGAATACCTCAATGCTGGGTCCTGCGTCCTCCTTGGCATCCCCCTCCCTGGGCCCCTGCTCCATCCACGGCAGGCTTAAGTTCCCACTGAAACTCGACTAAATTAGAGGTGTGCCAATTTTTTCCACATGGAACTCTGTTAGGGTTGAAGATGCGTTTGGCTGGGCAAGGAATCGCCAGCCTGCTTCCCCTCCCTGCATTGCATTTGGCAGATGTTTTCTGCAGAAGGAATGTGGAGAATTTCCCTTTTCATCATGTCAGATCATCTGGCCTGGGCCTGGCCCTTCCCCAAGAGCCCAGTGGACACAGCTGGAGCCGGGTGGGGCCCAGGCGGATTGCTGAGCTGGGAGCTGTGGCCTTCCCTTGGCTTGAAGGCCATAGTGGAGCAGGACTGACCAAGGCCAACGCGTCCCACGGGGTGGGGGAAGGTGCCCAGCCTGACGCACAAGTGAAAGGAGGTGGGGCACACAGAGGCCTCTGCCTGCCCCTCTGATCTAAACTTTAATCTTGAGATTGTGGCCTGTGAACTCTCCCACAGCACCTTTCCCACAGCACTCCACTAGGAGATCTCCAAGAGAAAGAAATCATTTCGCCAGGGGTGGATCCTGGTTTGGGGTGGCCTGAAGTTCACATGATTTTTGGAATCCTCTTTGAGAAGATAAAATTATGAATACAGAATTAAGTGCAGGACCTTATAAGGGGTTCTTGCAAGGGAGGAGGCCTGATGTCTAAGCTACCTTAGTGTCACGGTGAAACTGTCTTTTCAGTTTCTGCTTTATCAGGCAGAAAATGCAATCAGAAAGCCTGGGAAGACATTCTGGATTGGGCTTTGGGTGTTCTCTTAGGAACCTGCCATTGCTTGGTCATCTGATGGTCAGGGTACCCCTGACAGGTGGGAGAGGGTGGGTGTGAGGCCCAGAGGACCTGGACATGTTGGGACATCCATGGGGATAGGCCACACTGGGGAAAGTCGGGGAGACAGACAAGGTCAACCAAAGTGCCAAGTGCAAAGTAGCAGGATATAATTCAGAGAGGCCAGATTTTTGTTTGCTAGATTTTGCACAATAGGTTAGAGGTTGAGAGTTATCATTTCAGCGCCTCACCGATCTGGACTTCTTTTCTTTTTTTTCTAAATTTTAGAATTTTATTAATATTTTTTATACAGCAAGTTCTTATTAGTTACCCATTTTATACATATTAGTTTATATATGTCAATCCCAATCTCCCAATTCATCACACCCCACCCCCCCACCACTTTCCCCCCTTGGTGTCCATACATTTGTCCTCTACATCTGTGTCACTATTTCTGCCCTGCAAACCGGCTCATCTGTACCATTTTTCTAGGTTCCACATATATGCATTAATATACGATATTTGTTTTTCTCTTTCTGACTCACTTCACACTCTGTATGACAGTCTCTAGATCCATCCACATTTCTACAAATGACCCGTTTTCGTTCCTTCTTAAGACTAATATTCCATTGTATATATGTACCACATCTTCTTTATCCATTCATCTGTCGATGGGCATTTAGGTTGCTTCCGTGTCTGGGTTATTGTAAATAGTGCTGCAATGAGCATTGGGGGTGCATGTGTCTTTTTGAATTATGGTTTTCTCGGGGTATATGCCTAGTAGTGGGATTGCTGGGTCATATGGTAGTTCTATTTTTAGTTTTTTAAGGAACTTCCATACTGTTCCCCATAGTGGCTGTATCAATTTACATTCCCAGGAACAGTGCAAGAGGGTTCCCTTTTCTCCACACCCTCTCCGGCATTTGTTGTTTGTAGATTATCTGATGATGCCCATTCTAACTGCTCTGAGGTGATACCTCATTGTAGTTTTGATTTGCATTTCTCTAATAATTAGTGATGTTGAGCAGTTTTTCATGTGCTTCTTGGCCATCTGTGTATCTTCTTTGGAGAAATGCCTATTTAGGTCTTCTGCCCATTTTTTGATTGGGATGGTTTGTTCTTTTAATATTGAGCTGCATGAGCTGTTTATATATTTTGGAGATTAATCCTTTGTCTGTTGATTCATTTGCAAATATTTTCTCCCATTCTGAGGGTTGTCTTTTCATCTTGTTTGTAGTTTCCTTTGCTTTGCAAAAGCTTTTAAGTTTCATTAGGTTCCATTTGTTTATTTTTGTTTTTATTTCCATTACTCTAGGAGGTGGATCAAAAAAGATCTTGCTGTGATTTATGTCAAAGAGTGCTCTTCCTATGTTTTCCTCTAGAAGTTTTAGACTGTCTAGTCTTATATTTAGCTCTGTAATCCATTTTGAGTTTATTTTTGTGTATGGTGTTAGGGAGTGTTTTAATTTCATTCTTTTACATGTAGCTGTCCAGTTTTCCCAGGACCACTTATTGAAGAGACTGTCTTTTCTCCATTGTATATCCTTGCCTCCTTTGTCATAGATTAGTTGACCATAGGTGCATGGGTTTATCTCTGGGCTTTCTATCTTGTTCCATTGATCTATGTTTCTGTTTTTGTGCCAGTACCATATTGTCTTGATTACTGTAGCTTTGTAGTATAGTCTGAAGTCAGGGAGTCTGATTCCTCCATTTCCGTTTTTTCCCCTCAAGACTGCTTTGGTTATTCGGGGTCTTTTGCGTCTCCATACAAATTTTAAGACTTTTTTTTTCTAGTTCCATAAAAATGCCATTGGCAATTTAATAGGGATTGCATTGAATCTGTAGATTGCTTTGGGTAGTATAGTCACTTTCACAATATTTATTCTTCCAATCCAAGAACATGGTATATCTCTCCATCTATTTGTATCATCTTTAATTTCTTTCATCAGTGTCTTATAGTTTTCTGCATACAGGTCTTTTGTCTCCATAGGTAGGTTTATTCCTAGGTATTTTATTCTTTTTGTTGCAATGGTAAATGGGAGTGTTTCCTTAATTTCTCTTTCAGATTTTTCATCATTAGTGTATAGGAATGCAAGAGATTTCTGTGCATTAATTTTGTATCCTGCAATTTTACCAAATTCATTGATTAGCTCTAGTAGTTTTCTGGTGGCATCTTTAGGATTTTCTATGTATAGTATCATGTCATCTGCAAACAGTGACAGTTTTACTTCTTCTTTTCCAATTTGTATTCCTTTTACTTCTTTTTTCTTCTCTGATTGCCGTGGCTAGGACTTCCAAAACTATGTTGAATAATAATGGTGAGAGTGGACATCCTTGTCTTGTTCCTGGTCTTAGAGGAAATGCTTTCAGTTTTTCACCATTGAGAATGATGTTTGCTATGGGTTTGTCATATATGGCCTTTATTATGTTGAGGTAGGTTCCCTCTATGCCCAGTTTCTGGAGAGTTTTTATCATAAATTGGTGTTGAATTTTGTCAAAAGCTTTTTCTGCATCTATTGAGATGATCATATGGTTTTTATTCTTCAATTTGTTAATATGGTGTATCACATTGATTGATTTGTGTATTTAAGAATCCTTGCATCCCTGGGATAAATCCCACTTGATCATGGTGTATGATCATTTTCATGTGTTGTTGGATTCTGTTTGCTAGTATTTTGTTGAGGATTTTTGCATCTATATTCATCAGTGATATTGGTCTGTAATTTTCTTTTATTGTAGTATCTTTGTCTGGTTTTGGTATCAGGGTGATGGTGGCCTCATAGAATGAGTTTGGGAGTGTTCCTTCCTCTGCAATTTTTTGGAAGAGTTTGAGGAGGATGGGTGTTAGCTCTCCTCTAAAAGTTTGATGGAATTCGCCTGTGAAGCCATCTGGTCCTGGGCTTTTGTTTGTTGGAAGATTTTTAATCACAGTTTCAATTTCATTACTTGTGATTTGTCTGTTCATATTTTGTATTTCTTGTTGGTTCAGTCTTGGAAGGTTATACCTTTCTAAGAATTTGTCCATTTCTTCCAGGTTGTCCATTTTATTGGCATAGAGTTGCTTGTAGGAGTCTCTTATGATGCTGTGTATTTCTGCAGTGTCTGTTGTAACTTCTTCTCATTTCTAATTTTATTGATTTGAGTCCTTTCCCTCTTTTTCTTGATGAGTCTGGCTAACGGCTTATCAATTTTGTTTATCTTCTCAAAGAACCAGCTTTTAGTTTTATTGATCTTTGCTATTGTTTTCTTTGTTTCTATTTTATTTATATCTGCTCTGATCTTTATGATTTCTTTCCTTCTACTAACTTTGGGTTTTGTTGTTCTTCTTTATCTAGTTCCTTTAGGTGTAAGGTTAGATTGTTTATTTGAGATTTTTCTTGTTTTTGAATGTGGGGTATCGTTTTTTGTGAGTTCCAGTGTCTTCCTGTCGATGATTGTTCAGCAGTTAGTTGTGATTCTGGTGCTCTTGGAAAAGGGAGTGAGTGCACATCCTTCTACTTCGTCATCTTGAACCAATCATCTTGTGTCCTCACCGATCTGGATTTAAACACAGGCTGAATTGCCTCTACTTGCCCTGGCATCTAGATCATTTCTTCAGTTGCAGATACCGACTTCTGGAAGTCTGATTCCTTTTTTAAAAAAATATTTATTTATTTGGCTGCATAGGGTGTTAGTTGCGGCACGTGGGATCTTTTTGGCATGTGGGATCTTTCATTGTGGCATGCAAGCTCTTCGTTGCAGCGTGTGGGCTTCTCTCTAGTTGTGGCATGCGGATTTTCTCTTCTCTGGTTGTGGTGCCAGGCTACAGGGCACATGGGCTCTGTAGTTTGTGGCACGCAGTCTCTCTAGTTGCGGCGCACGGGCTCAGTAGTTGTGCTGTGTGGGCTTAGTTGTCCCGCGGCATGTGGGATCTCAGTTCCCCAACCAGTGATCGAACCTGCTTCCCCTGCATTGGAAGGTGGATTCTTTACCACTGGACCACCAGGGAAGTCCCTGGATGACTGATTCCTTTTAAAAGCAGACAGGTGCCAATCCTGAGTCTGTCACTTCCCAGCTTCGAGATTCCCATTTCTTCATCTGTAAGACTCATTTCATACATGTTTTTTAAAAGTTGTGATGATCAAAATCACTGATACAGGTAAAGGCCTATACTGTAATTCTAAACATAATTATTTAGAAACCAGAGTAAGTGGACACATTTAGTAAGCATATGCCACTTACATGCTTGATCTAATAGACACATGTGGAACCCCAGAAACAGAGACGAGGCATACCTCTCAGGTCCACATGGAACATTTCCATAAACTGACTGCATTCCAGGCCTTAAAGTCTCAAGTCCTAGGATATATATCATGCAGACTCTATTCCTTGCAATTGCCCTTGCATTCATGAAATAAACCCAGCAACGTTGCTGAACTCACTTATTGATCTACACTGTCAATACTCACAGTTCTTGAAAACTCAATGTCAAGTGAAAACATGAAGCTGCAGAATGTAAATAAAATGTGATATCAATTCCCTAAAATTTAAAACACACAATGCTATTTGCTTTCTATGGGTAAATACTTAGATTAGTAAAAGCATAGAGACATGGCAGGAAGGATTTACATAACTGTAGTGACTGTTTCAGAAGTTGCTTAAGTTATATCAGAAAGGTTTTGCTAAAAAATAAAAAGGGGTAAAATAAATGTGACGAACCTATATATGTGAAATCTAGTCCTTGTTGACCTAGAGGATTGTCATATCCCTTACCTCATGTCCTTTATGCTCGAGATTGTTGGAATTAAAAAGAAAAGGCTTGGGGCTTCCCTGGTGGGGCAGTGGTTGAGAATCTGCCTGCCAATGCAGGGGACACGGGTTCGAGCCCTGGTTTGGGAGGATCCTACATGCCGCGGAGCAACTAGGCCCGTGAGCCACAACTACCGAGCCTGCGCGTCTGGAGCCTGTGCTCCGCAACAAGAGAGGCCGCGACAGTGAGAGGCCCGCGCACCGCGATGAAGAGTGGACCCCGCTCGCTGCAACTAGAGAAAGCCCTCGCACAGAAACGAAGACCCAACACACCCAAAAGTAAATAAATAAATTTATTTAAAAAAAAAGAAAAGCCTCAGTGTTGGACACGTATTGGTATTCAGCAAATGTTAAGTTTTGTCCAGACCAGGTTTCAAGAGAGCATTCAATGAACCAGCATGGGTGAAACTTCCTAGGGCAGGTGCGCAGGATGGGTGTGCAGCCTCCTTCCCCGTCTTCCTGTTCTGGTCCAGCCTCTCATCTGTAGGGTGTATCCCACAGTGCCAGGCTGGCTGCTCCCACTTGTTTCCCCCAAATCTGTGCAGCTCCATGGGCACTGCTGGAAACATCAGAGAGGCAGCAGAAGTTGGGGAGACTGGGCATTAGTCCATGTCCAGCTCTCAGATCCCTGCATCTAATAGGGCAGCAAAACACTCTCCTGCCCAGTCGTGCCTGGCAGGTCAGGGAGAAATGTGCGCTCCCAGCTGCCCCGTTCCTCCATCATCTTGCTGTATTACTCATTAATACCCACCTCGATCTCCCTTTAGGCAGTGGGCTTTCTTACCTTTTTAGGATAATTAGCAAACCTATTACACAATAAAACATGGCTTGGTTTCCATGGTGATTTGCATGCTCTGTCTCATGATGCTTTCCAAGGAGCCTATCTTAATCTTCATCAGCCCTACCACAGCTAGTCTCTGCCATATCTCATTACGGGGAAAGTTTCCTTAAGAAAACATTGTATTTCTTAATGCTCCTTTTGCCAGGGCAAAAATTCCAATGTACGGCATGATGATTATAGCGAACACTATTGTATTGCATACTTGAAATTTGCCATGAAAGCGGGTCTTCAGCGTTCTTGACATACACACAGGCACACACACACGATGGTAACTATGTGAGGTGATGGATGTGTTAACTGAATACAGAGTATCAGTGTATCAAATCATCACACTGTACACCTTAAATCTATACAATTTTCTTTGTTAATTGAATCTCCATAAAGTTGGGAAAAAAGAAAATTTGCATTTTGAAAACAAAGGCTTCTTGGGTTCAAGTTCATTGATTTGTCTCTAATGTAGCCTGTAATTGAGAGCAACTTGTTTCTCATCATGAGTTTAATTATCATCAGGATGGATTAAACACTTAGCATACATGCTGTTAAGCATCTTAAAGACACTTAGGACATGTGTCTGTGTGGCCACTCCACGAATATGTGTGGTGAAATCCTGAAGGCTACGTTCAGAGACCTGTGCGATATGCATGAAGGATTTCAATTTGCTCAAATGGAGATTCTGTAGAGTCGGCAAGCACCGTGAAATATCAGGCAGGTGGGAACAAATCATTTTGAGTCAGATCCAGTGGGAGACATGCAGTGTGGGCAGCTTCTTAATGAATATAGACCCGCACCATCCGTGCATTATTCACCCAGCTGTGCCTATTACTATTTCAATAATTTAAGGCAATTTGTTACAGGGTAACTTGACTGATTGCAATCAATAATTAAGAAGCCCAGAATCCAATGTAAACTGCTCACACCAGCTGGTTTTCCTGGGGCAGAACAATGCCCCTCCCTTAACCCTTTCTGCCCCTGGAGCATCTCAAGAAGGGTATTAACAAATGGCTGTTGAAGCATCCTCACTGTGCCCTCATCCAGCTCCAGGATGCACTTGGCACGTTCCCTTCGCTGTTGCTACTCAAAGTATGGTCCATGCATTGGTTGCTTCAGTTTCAGCACCAGCATCAGCATCATCTGGACCTTAGAAATGTAAATTCTTAGGCGCCACGCCCCCAGACCTACGGAATCAGAAACTCTGGGGTGGGGCCCCATAAGCTGTGTTCTAACAAGCCCTCCAGATGATTCTCGTGCGCACTCAAGTTTGCCCACTGGACTAGAGCAAGACCAAGTGTTAAGATAATAATAGAAAGTGTAAGTAGAGTTCAGTTTTAATATCCATCATGTCTGCTGTATAGTGGTCCCCAAGATTATGAGCTGCAGAGCATATGACTTCTCCATCCCCGTCCCCTGTACTCCCCCCTCCCACCTTCCCATGTGTCCCTCCAGCATCCTCTCCACCATAGCATCCTGCATCCTTCTGGCTTTGCTCCACAGCTCCTGCAAGCGGAGCTCTCACTTTCACACCCCACGGGTAGAGTTCTGGTTTTGCACATATTGCAACTGCCAGAATTGACAGAAGTGACATTTATTATAAAATATGTATTTCACTTTATCACATCTCCTCGACAACTAGCTATGATATTCCTTCCAACCCCCAAACAAATCTAGGAATAAAACGAGTTCAGCAAGTAGTTTTTGAGAGCAACGTTTCTTGATTAGTCTCTGCTCTCCTGACAGAGGAGTGGCTCTTACTTTAGTAATTGAGTTAATAGTCAGCATTACATTCATCACCATTTAGAACTGATCAGTATCTAGAGCCAACCCCCCTCTGTATAACAAATATAAGAGAGAGCCTCAGTACACTTAAAAAAAAAAAAATATATATATATATATAAAACAGCTTTAGTGAGATATCATTCACATACCATACAATGTACCCATTTAAAGTATACAGTTCAGAATTCCTTGGCAGTCCAGTGGTTAGGACTTCATGCTCTCACTGCCGAGGGCCCAGGTTCAATCCCTGGTCGGGGAACTAAAATCCCACAAGCTGCACGGCGTGGCCAAAAAAAATAAATTAAAAAAAAAAAACAGTTCAAGCCACTCAGCTAGCTCAGTCGATAGAGCACGAGACTCAAAGTACACAGTTCAATGGTTTTTAGTATATTCCAAGAGTTGTGCAACCATCACTACACTCAATTTTAGAATATTTTCATCACTCCCAAAACAAACCCTGGATCCTTTAGTCATCACGCTCCCCCCACCCCCAATTCCCTCTTCCCCTGTAGCCCTAGGTAACCATGAATCCACTTTCTGTCTCTGTGGATTTATCTATTCTAGGTATTTCAATTATTTCATGTAAATGCACTTCTACAATATGTGGTCTTCTGTAGGTGGCTGATTTCCCTTAGCATAATGTTCATCCATGTTGTAGCATGAGTCAGTAGTTTATTCCTTTTATGGCCGAATCTCAGCACCGTTTTACTTCCCAACTCCCTTTTCACCCTGTCCCTTTTTTTTTTTTTTTTTTTTTGCGGTACCCGGGCCTCTCACTGTTGTGGCCTCTTCCGTTGCGGAGCACAGGCTCCGGATGCGCAGGCTCAGCGGCTATGGCTCACGGGCCCAGCCGCTCCGCGGCATGTGGGATCTTCCCGGACCGGGGCACGAACCCGTGTCCCCTGCATCGGCAGGCGGACTCCCAACCACTGCGCCACCAGGGAAGCCCACCCTGTCACTTCTTAAGTTGGATTTTAATTCCAGACTGTGTGTGTATGTTTATTTTATTTTTAGGAATCAATAGTTACTTACAATTAGTTTCAACATCAGCACCTTTCCCCTTTTCCCCTCCTCTGCTTCTCCTTCTCCTCCCCGGAGTTTCCCCCATGGTGGAACCAGATTCTTGCATTGGGTGATTGTCAAGGCGGTTTAAAACATTTTTTAACAGCGTTGTTTATTTAACTCAATATATCTAAAATATTATTTTAACATATAATCAATATTCAAAATTATTAATATTTTACATTCTTTTATTCATACAAAATCTTTGAAATCCAGTGTGTATTTTACACTTATAGCACATCTCAATTCAGATGCGAAATCTGCACTAGAAATACTTGGCCTGCATTTGAATTTCATTGTTTACTGTGAAAATTTTTTTCATTGAATGGTATCTCCCATATTGCACTATTTATCTCAAGTTAAAAATAAGTACTTGCAATTTTTCAAATTTTGAATCAACAGATCTTTGATGTTATTTGAAAGCTCTTATATGCTACAGGCCATGGTTTGGGTCTTAATTGAAGGTCTGTAACTTCTGGGGAATGCATTTTTAATTTTTCTCTTCATAATTTTAAACAAAACTTCCCTAGCTGAAATAACAATTTCTTTTACCATCTCTCCATCTAAAAATGTTTTTCTTTTTGTGCAGAAACCCAAACCATTTTATAGCTGGCCAAAGTTATAAGCTCAGATCTGTTCAAAATTGTTTAAAAATGTTTGTTGGACACAATTCTGATTTCAGACAACTAATTTTCTTGTTTTCTGATTGTTGAGAATAAACTTCTTATAAAATTCGCTGTGTATTTGTTGAACATGTATTATCCACTTAATTGTCCTAAATTTTCTTTTACATGACAGATACTCATTTTACTCTGCTGCAATAAGTTGCATTTACTATTCATTGTGAAATTTGCAACATACTTTCTTTTAGTCTCTTATTTTCTTTCTGCAAAAAATATTCATAAGCAAATGACAATGTTATATAAGTGTGTAAAAAAATAATTAGAACTGAGTTAGTTCATTGATGCTGAGAAGATTGATGATGAGTTGTAATACTAGAAACGACACAAGAAGTTTGAATCTTGTTGCTGGGCTTACACAACCAAGACTTATCAAGTGACTTTGTTAAACGCTCTCCCCCGTCCCCCTTAGATGCCGTGGTGGCCTTGCCTACAACACAGATTGTAGCACACAAGACAGTGCCCAGTGGCTCTCAGCTGCCTCCATCACAAAGAGACATTTTCCTTTCCTCCCAAAGAGAGGAGTTTGCGCATCATCAGAACAACATGGGTCTATGGCTCCCTTAGGCAGGGATTGAGAAGGGGACAGTGCCCTGACATCATGTACCTTCGGAGACATTCGCCATGGACTCTACTGCCATTCCTCACTCATGGTGGCGTCTCCAACTTTATGGCTGAGTTTCTTCATTCAGGAACCTTTTCAATACTCCCGAGCATGGCCCCAGACCCAGCACTGTGCCGGCCCAAGGGTGTAAGCACAGGAGTGATTTGGGCTCCGAGGTGAGGCGTTAAAGGGACTACAGTTACACCACTGAGATGAACTCTCATTTCACAGATGGGGATCCTGAGGCTTAAACAGGGACAGTGACTTGTCTGAGGCCACAGGGAATATTGGCAGGACCAGGGTTGGGGGGCAGATTCTACTGATGGATGGTTTGCCCACATTCCCACTTATAGGAAATCTGGAATTTATTGCAGAGGGTGATTCCTTCCCTTCAATACCCTTTCTTATTTTTACTCCAAAACAAGCCTGCCTCAATGGAAACTCTGAGGGCTATTTCATCTTTTGTGTTCCCTTCTGGGATAGACAATGTCATCACATTTCTGCTCTGCAGTCTTTGAGTTTCTTTCTGGTTCCAGTTCAGACTGGAACCCTCCCACCTCCACAACCCCGAAACTCCAATCCCAGCCCCCGAGCTGCAGACTCACGTTTGCCTGCTCCCTTAGCATCACTACGCAGATGTCTCAAGCTTAAAATATCCAACACAAGACTCTGATTGCCCCCTCCCCACCAATGGTTCCTCCCTATACTCAGTCTTTTCCATCACACAAATGGCATCACAGTTCCCTCACTGCCTAAGTGAAGAATCACTCTTCACTCTTCTTTATGTCATCCCCCACGTTGGTGGACCCCAAAGGTACACCTGAAGTCCATTCCCAAATCACCACCTCCAGGAGCCACCCCTGTCTAATGCTCTCCCTCAGTTGCTGAATCTACTACAATAACTCTTTTTTTAAAAAAATTTATTTATTTTTTAACATCTTTATTGGGGTATAATTGCTTTACAATGGTGTGTTAGTTTCTGCTTTATAACAAAGTGAATCAGTTATACATATACATATGTTCCCATATCTCTTCCCTCTTGCGTCTCCCTCCCTCCCACCCTCCCTATCCCATCCCTCCAGGCGGTCACAAAGCACCGAGCCGATATCCCTGTGCCATGCGGCTGCTTCCCACTAGCTATCTACCTTACTACGTTTGTTAGTGTGTATATGTCCATGCCTCTCTCTCGCCCTGTCCCAGCTCACCCTTCCCCCTCCCCATATCCTCAAGTCCGTTCTCCAACTCTTAATTGATCCTACAACGCATTGATTGTGCCCCAACAGTCCATCCTTTCCTTAACTGCTAGATGGCCCATTCAAAGTATGAACCAGAGAATGTCACTTTCTAGCCTAAAAGCCCTTGACGACTTCTGGCTGTCCCTAGAATGAAATCCAAACTCCTCTTGGCTGTAAGGCACCTCCCAGTCTTTTCCACTGCCTACCACCTCTCAGGAGAATAAGAGCTCTTGGAGCAGGGACTATTCTGTCCTGTCTACCACTAATCCCATGTGCCTGGTGCATAGTGGGAGCTGTTGATTGATCGACTGACTGACTGGTTCTATTCCTGCCTCGGCCTCCCCGCTGCCTTGTCTGGCCGCTCGACCCAAGGTCTGTTGCTGGCCTTGGGATTCCAAGTGCTTTGAGCAAAGGCTGATGGCAGCGCAGTGATTTTTGTGATGAGTGCACTCATTTGAAAATATTAATTCAAGGTATGTGTGTTATGATAGCTTATGAGGAACTATCACATGGTAAAGTTTGGAATTTGTTGAGAAGGGTGGGTTCTTCCCCTTCGCTCCATCTCTAATTTCCATCTGATAGCTCAGCTGTCCTGTGATTTGGGGCCTCTGAGGTTTGAGGACCACATCCTGTGTTTCGTCCAGAGGTCAGGTTGAGGCTCTTGAACACGCTCCCGTGTAGATTACTTCCAGGTGAAACGACCCTGGGAATTAAGAATGCTCTTCACGGTAAGAAGCCACTAACATTTCTGCATGGGAGAAGAAAAGTAAGCATCAAACCATAAAAATTTCCTGGCTAATGAAACGGAAGGACAAAGCGCTGTGAGAGCAGCATTCCCTACACTCGTAAATACCAAGCAGTGTTCCTAGGTGACCAGAGAAAATGCATGGGGGATCCAGAGAAGTTTTCAGAGCATAATGGGCTCTCCAGGGAGGGAAGGGGCTTGTACCATTTTCTCTTTCCCGTAAAGGGCAGGTTGCTGGTTTGCAAACTTTTGGGGCACTGTCCTTTAGCCCAGCAATCTGATCTGCCCCATGGGTTCTTGTCCACAGGGGTCTGTACACCGAGACTGGGGCTGCCTTCTGAGGTCAGTCTGGGGATCATCATGGGAAGAAGGGAAACATTATTGATGAGGCAGAAGCTCTCCTTCTGATCCTTAATCAGGAGGGATTTTCTGAAAGTTGCTTAGATGCTGGGGATTCAGCCGGGGGTAAAATGTGGAGCTCACGTTCTTAATAAACTGACCCAGAAGTGAAGGACTAGAGGCATCCGATGAGTGCAACGTTAGAGCCAAGCTCGAATGACGGGGGACACAGAAGATGGGGAAATCAACATTGAGGGAAAGGAGTCAGGCAAGGCAGCCCAGATGAGCAGACAGCCTGAATGAGGGCTTGGGGGTATGAAACCTCTTGGGGAGCTGTAGGCAGATCTGTCTGGTGGGAGCATCGGGTTTTGGAAGCAGAGTTTACTCTGGAAGGTCAGTGCTGGGCAGGTCAGTGTTGGGTCTGCATTTTAGAGAAGATCACTCTGGCTACAGGGTGAAAAGCAGATTGGAGAGGAAATGAGGGCTCAGAAGATGCATGCACCCCAAGGTTCATTGCAGCACTATTTACAATAGCCAAGACATGGAAGCAACCTAAGTATCCATCAGTAGAGGAGTGGATAAAGAAGATGTGGTACATATATACAATGGAATATTACTCAGCCATTAAAAAGAATGAAATAATGCCATTTGCAGCAACATGGTTGGACCTAGAGATTATCATACTAAGTGAAGTAAGTCAGACAGAGAATGACAAATATCATATGATACCACTCACATGTGGAATCTAAAATATGACACAAATGAACTTATTTACAAAACAGAAACTGACTCACAGACTTGGAAAACAAACTTATGGTTACCAAAGGGAAAAGGTGGTGGGGAGGGATAAATTAGGAGTTTGGTATTAACAGATACACACTACTATATATAAAATAGATAATCAACAAGGACCTACTGTTGCTGAGTCCAAGTTTGCTCTGCTCGCTGCACGACAGGCCAATAAATCGGAGAGGAGGTATTGTGGCAAGGAACACCACTTTATTCCAGGAGCCGGGCATCTGAGAAGATGGCAGACTAAAGTCTCAAAATAACCACCATATTGGGGTTTGGATGCCAGTTTCTTTTATAGTGCAGAGAAGGGGAGGAGATGAGGAATGACAGTAAAAAGGCCATACGTTTTGCAAATATTCCCTGGAATGGCCATCCTCAGGGAGGGGATGTGTTAATTTCTTCTTTCTTGTAGCCATCCACAGGTGGACAGGATCCGGATGTTCCCCTGAACAAAGGCACTTTGGTTTAACTTTCAGGCAGAGGGGCGGGGCGAGGCAGGCCATTATGTACAGACAGTATCCTTTTAGTGAACAAAAGCAGCGGAAAGCTAAGGTTAAAGTAAAAGAAACAGATCCAACATGTAGTCAGATTCGGCTCTTTCCTGTTACACTACTGTATAGCACAGGGAACTCTACTCAATATTCTGTAATCACCTACATGGGAAAGGAATCTGAAAAAGAATAGACACGTGTATGTATAACTGAACCACTTTGCTGTACGCTTGAAATGAACACGACAGGGTAAATCAACTATACTCCAATATAAAATGAAAATTAAATTAAAAAAAGAAAGAAGGCTGTTGTTCTAGCCCAGCCACGGCTGCAGTGGGGATGGAGAGGAGTGGGTGACAGAGATATCAAGCATTTAGGATCAGCAGGTGGTGGCAGCTGGTTATAGGAGGAGTTGAGAATAATTTTCATGAATATGGCACGTAGCTTGTTCCATATAGATGGGGCCAGGAAATGTGGTTAGATGATCAGGTTTTGGGGGAAGATACAGAGTTCATACTGGACATACTGAGTTTGAGGTGTCTGCAGGTCACCTGAGGATGCTCTGAAGGTAGGGAGTTCCAGTTTGGGGCTCAGAGACGTTGTCCCGTCAGACATAGGTTCAGACCCAGGGAACAGCCTCAGCTTCAGAGCCGAAATGGATGCCAGTAATGGCTGAGATTCCCTGGGGAGATTACAGGTAAATGGACACTGGGCTTGTTTAGTCAACAGCATTTGCATTTGAAATTTCTCACATCCAGTGCCCCGATGGTATTGAGAGGCAGCTGAATCCCTTGTAACCAGGTGAGAAACTGTGTCACTCTGAGGGTCAGCTGTGGACCTGCATGCAAGCCTTGCTGTGATGCTTTAGGAAACCTAAGTAGGCAGGGTTTCAGTTTCTTGGTAGAGGGACAGGGGTTTGAATTCAGTGTATTTAGTATCGGAGTGGGTGTGAGGGGAATGAATGTCTAAATGAGGAGATCCTGGTGGCTAAAACTTGGGCCCGTGGGACCCAGATCATTTGAAACAAATCACTGGAAACCAAGAAAATATGTTTTTTGTGCCACATAGCTGAGCTTTCGTTTCTTTCCTGGGGTCGGAGCTGAGCTGGTACTGTCTGGAGTGGAGAAGGAGGCAAGCTGTTAAATCCTCAGAAGGAGGCGTTGAGGAGCTATTGATATTCTAAACCCAAGGGGCCAGCAGCACATCAACAATCAATAGCTTTCCCCACCAGTTTAATCGTCCCCATTAGCTCTGTCTCAGATGCCCTTACTCTAGTGATAGGTGTGGCCCACAGTCCGGGCTGTGTGTCAGGCCCTGTGGAAAGAATGTTGCTCTTTTCTTCTGAGTGGATTGTTTCATTACCCATTCAGTCATCAAAGACAAATCATACTGAGTTCAGGGCTAGAAGGGATGCCATTCTTGATTGCAAGATGAGCGTGGGCAGAGGAAGCCCTGAGCTTCCTTGTGACAATGGCCCCTGGAGGAGAAAAAGGCAGAGGATGTCCCAATAGGCAGTGGCCAGGAGGCAAGGTGCTGGGACTCCAAGCCAGAAAGCTGCCTGGGCAGGTAAGGAGCAAAGCAAGGTCAGGGACTGTTCAGCTGCTAAGAGGATCGCACTCAACTCCAGCTCCAACTGGTAAGTAAAGGAAAATAATGCCATTGGTTCATATTGCTGAGATGCCTGGCCAGCATCATGCATGATTGGATTCAATGCTCCGATGTACCAGACTTTGTCTCTTCATCTCTTTCCTCTTTCCTTTGTGTGACTCCATTGTTGGACAGGTTTTTCTCATACAGTGGCTACTAGCAGCTGTGGCTTCATTCCTATAGCTTAGCAATATCAGTTGAAAGAAAGTTCTGGCTGAAGTTCCAGAACTGAATCTCATTTGTGTCGGTTGGACCACTTGTTCATGCCTGAACCAATCACCATGGCCACAAGGATGGATGTTTGGATTGATCTGGCTTCGGTCGGGCGTTTCCTTGTTGAGATGGGGGGAGATGGAGTCAGCCCCATCCCAATGATATGGAAGGGGCATGAGAATGGGGGAGGTGTCCCCCCAAGGAATACTGGGACCCTGGATGAGTTGAATCAGTAAAAGCAAAACAATGGGGGGCTTCCGTGGTGGCGCAGAGGTTAAGAATCTGCCTGCCAATGCAGGGGACACGGGTTCGAGCCCTGGTCCGGGAAGATCCCACATGCCGCGGAGCAGCTAAGCCCACGTGCCACAACTACTGAAGCCCACGCGCCTAGAGCCCGTGCTCCACAACAAGAGAGGCCAACACAATGAGAAGATCGTGCACCACCACGAAGAGTAGCCCCCGCTCGCCGCAGCCAGAGGAAGCCTGCGCACAAAGAACAAGCAACACACAACAAGCAATAAGCAACGCGCAAGCAACAAAGAACCAACTCAGCCAAAAAAAAAAAAAAAGAAAAGAAAAAAAAAAAGGAAATCTTGCAATGAGACATGGAAGGGCCCAGCAGCGGAGAGGACTTTGAGTTTCATTCGGGGCCATCACTCCATTCACAATAGGGCCCTAGTGCCAGGAGGCAAGGAGCCTGCTGGGGGCAGGTGGGGTCTCTGGAGCCCAGCTAAGTTATTGGGTTCACTTAGGACAATGGTTTTAGATGGGTCTGGGACAGCAGGAAGGATGCCTGAACATTTCCAGTGGGTGGGAGGAGGTCAAGCCCCAAGCCCAGACTTGGGAGGAAGGCAGTGGATTTTAGATCCTATGCCGCAGAGTCGTGTGGCCTGGTGGAGATGCCTCGTGGCAGGGGTGTGGCCCCTGAGCAAGGGTGCATCTGGGCAACCCAATCCGGCTTCAACCAGAGTCTGCCTTGTGTCTGTTTTGCTAATAGGCTCCCATTTGAAGAAAGTATTTAGTTGTCAAAAAAGCTTCAAAAAATCCACCGGACAAGGGTGATGGGAATTCTGCATCTCAGAAGTCAGACCTGGGTCTGCTCAGGTGGCAGCATGATTCACCTCCAGAGGGGATGGTGGTACCTAGGAATCCCCTGTGTGTCCTATTGCTGTTGTCATGACAAGTTCAGGCCCTGGGGTAACCTGCACGGTGACCATCTGAGAAGAAGGGTCAGGAGACAGGCAGAGACTGCCAGGTTCCAGGGCGTGCTCCTAGCGGCCGGAAGGGACGGTGAGGGAGCAGTGTGCATAGGTTGGTGACTGCTGTGCTGCCAGGGACAAACACTGGAGAGCAGGTTCTTGTAGGTGACCTCTGTCAGGTGCAGAGGATCTGATAAGAGTCATGATCTCCTGCCGGAGGGGTGAGGGAGGCTAGGAAAGGAGACACCCCCATCCCCACTGCATGGAAGGCGTTTGTCCAATAGCTGGTTTATTATCATCATTGTTGTTATACTGTCATCATCTTTTCTTTACTCGTGTCTTCTAAAACGATTGGAGGTGACTATGAGAAAAGATCCATCTATTGGTACATCTATTTTTTTTTTTCTGGTGCCATTTTCTTTATTTATTATTTATTTATTTATTTATTTTAGGCTGCGCCTAGTGGCATGCGGGATCTTGCCTGACTAGGGGTCGAACCCGTGTTCCCTGCACTGGGAGTGCAGAGTCTTAACCACTGTACCGCCACAGAAGTCCTGGTATATCTGTTTAAAATGCCTTTACCACCAGGCACTGGGCGAGGTCTTGGGCGTGTAGAGAGGACACAGCCCTGGGCCCTCCACAGTTCAGAGGGGGAGATGGGCATGTTAACAAACTGTCGCATGGTGAGATAGCGATGATGACAGAGGGATGTAAAAATTGTCCTGGGAGGCCGCCAAGGGAGCCTGCCTGACAACTGGAAGATTTGCAAAGCGCTTGACATTCGCGGTGGGGCAAGCTGGAAGGAACAGGGGTCGGGAAGGGCATCCGGGCTTAGGGAAGAGCAGTACAGAGTCACAGAGGTCCCAGGAAGCAGACTCCAGGTAGAGAGGTGAATTCCTGCGCCTGGGACCTAAAGGGCTGTGTAGGGAATGGGCCAAGGCCAGTCTGTGAAGCACTTAGAAGTCTGGACTTTATTTCTTAGACAGTCAGCGGGGTGGGCACTGAAGGTCTTGAAGCCAAGGAGTAGGATTGGCTGGTAGAGGATGGATTGGCTGGTGGCTGGAGGAGAAACCCGAGGTGGGGAATGAGATCTGGAAGCAGAGACAAGTCACAGGTTGAGAGGTAATGGAGCCTGACCTTCAATAGGTAGGAAGGAAGGGTCTCCTGGAGCTCAGAGATGGTCAGGAAGGGGGAGCCACATAAATTAAAGTCATCAAACAGAAAGAGTAAAGGAGCAAAGGGAGGGGGCATTGCTACTAAAGTCACCAAGGGTCCTGGATGGGGTGTGGTCAACAGGAGGTTACGGTGGATGTTTCTGCAGAGACTTTGGCTGCCACGGATACTCCACAATTAAGAGAGCCGCTCAGTCAGGCATCTGGGAATGATCTCAGAGCCCCGAGCCCCTCAGGACCTCCCTGAGGAGGTAGGAAGGCGTAGAGAGTCCGTGGGCAAGGGCTGTGAAGTGGGTGTCCTTGGAGAGGGCTGGGAAGGGGTACGGGAGGGTGGAGCTCCCCTTCCTAAAGCCTCATCAGAAGAGAGCAGGCCTTACAGGGACCTTCGGAGAGTCCACTGTCTCCTGGGTTTGAGAACACAGAGCAGTGAGGTCTGGGTTCTGACCCAGGGGGTGAAGAGTGCAGGACTGACGGCAGTTGGACAACGACAGGGATGAACAGGTCTGGGTCCTTCTCCCCTAACGGGCCTTGCCCCGGTGGGTCACTCAGGAGTTATGGCCTGGAGGAAGGGCAGAAACACTGGACAAGAGAAAGAGAAAAGTAGTGTCACATCCTCCCTTCCCCACCCACGAGCAGCCAGCCCAGTGCGGGAGGGGAGAAGGGTTGCCATTAAAAGTTCGGAGTTATTATCATTATTGGGGACTGGACATTCACATTTCTAAAACGAGGCTATGATTTTGATTTTATATGTGAGTACAATCCTCTATTAAAAGTCAGCAGAGGGCTTCCCTGGTGGCGCAGTGGTTGGGAGTCCACCTGCCGATGCAGGGGACACGGGTACGTGCCCCGGTCTGGGAAGATCCCACATGCCGGAGCGGCTGGGCCCGTGAGCCATGGCCGCTGAGCCTGCGCGTCCGGAGCCTGTGCTCCGCAACGGGAGAGGCCACAGCAGTGAGAGGCCCGCGTACCGCAAAAAAAAAAAAAAAAAAAAAAAAAAAGTCAGCAGAAATGTCAAGGGATTTGCCCAAACTTTCATTCTGAGGCAACCTCTCTCGTGAGAGAGAACACTGTAGTTGATAACACTGTATTGTGTAATTGAAATTTGCTGAGAGAGTAGAACTTACATGTTCTCACCAAAAAAAGAAAAAAAACCCATCTTTTTGTGTGCCCTTTGGCCATCTTTATGTCTTCTTTGGAGAAATGTTTATTTAGATCTTCTGCCCATTTTTTATTGGGTGGTTTGTTTTTTTCATATTGAGCTGTATGAGCTGTTTGTATATTTTGGAGATTAATCCCTTGTGGGTTACATCATTTGCAAATATTTTCTCCCATTCTGTAGGTTGTCTTTTTGTTTTGTTTATGGTTTCCTTTGGAAAGGGAGGGGAGGGATAAATTAGGAGTTTTGGATTAACAGATACACACTGCTATGTATAAAATAGATAACCAACAAGAACCTACTGTATAGCACAGGGAAATACACTCAATATTTTGTAATAACCTACAAAGGAAAAGAATCTGAAAAAAATTTTTATATCATTGAATCACTTTGCTGAATACCTGAAACTAACACAACATTGTAAATCAACTATACTTCAATTTAAAAAAAGAAAACAAAAGGTAAATATGTGAGGTGATAGATGTGTTAATTTAATGGGGGAATCCTCTCACGATATATTTGTATATCAAATCATCATTCTGTATTCTCTAAATATCTCTCAATATTCTTTGTCAATTATACCTCAGTAAAGCTGAAAAAGCAATCCTCTCTTTCCCTGTCTCCCACTCTTCTGCTCTTCAACAATTCCTAGAAAGAATAATCTACCCCCTTTCGCTCCTTTTTACTCTTCTTATTATACATGAAATATGTGGCTACATTCCTTAAAAACTTTTTAAATAAAACTGGAGCATATAAGTAAAGAGTGTAAACCCCTTCCCTATCTCTGTCCCCTCCCCAGTGGTGTGTATGTGTTTGTATATGCATTTGCGTCCACACATGCATACTTATGGAGGTGGCACTTGAATTCACGTTTTCCCTCAGTAACTGGCCAAAAATCTGCTACTGGTTCTGCCTTGGCCTTAGTCTCATGCCTCTCTCAATATAAGTTCCGGCATTCTTGAACTTGTCTGTGATCAATGAGTGTGTGCTCATAAAAGTCCATCATCACATCTAATCAGAAGAATAATGTCCACATTATGAAAAAAGCATGGCACTGAGATGTGCGGCTGATACCAAAATAGTCACTTCAAACATAGGTAGGGATTTGAGTGGGATCTGAAATGAAAGTCTCTTATGTGTTTCATGTAATGAACTGTTACTAAATATGTCAATGTGTATTTATTATTGCAGGACAAATTGTTGCAGTTGTTGAGGATTGTCAATGCTATTCACTTTATGTGCAACACAATTATTAGGAACTTTCAAATAATTGAATAGGAAAATAGATCAACAGTTAATTCAAATATTAAAAGAAAGTCTAGGATATAAATGTATTATCTTTGAGCCTACAAAAGTTAATAACCATTTAAATAATAATATAAGGAAAGAAAATAGAAATGAACTCATATTGTAATTCTAGTCTTTCTCAAATTGTTTAGTATATTGTTGTATTATTAGTTGACTGCAGGCTTGACTGGGCCCTGCTAGACCCTAGATTTCAGATTGGGCTCAGGTCTGCTCCATGTCTCCATGATTCTGGGACCAGTGGCTACGCAGGGCAAGTTCTCACGCAAGTAGTAGCAGCCTCCAGGCCAACCCAAAGCACACAAGCACATATAGAGCCTCTGTGCCTGTTAAGTCTGCTGACATGCCATTGGCCAAAGCAGGTCACATGAGTGGGCTCAGTCAGCTGGGGTGGGGCTCTAGAGGGAGGGTCTGCAAAGTCACATGGCAGAAGGTGGGCAAGGAAGGGGGCTTCCCTGGTGGCGCAGTGGTTGAGAGTCTGCCTGCCGATGCAGGGGACACAGGTTCATGCCCCGGTCCGCGAAGATCCCACATGCCGCGGAGCGGCTGGGCCCGTGAGCCATGGCTGCTGAGCCTGTGCGTCCGGAGCCTGTGCTCCACAACGGGAGAGGCCACAACAGTGAGAGGCCCGCGCACTGCAAAAAAAAAAAAAAAAAAAAAAAAAAGTAAAAAAAAATGTGGGCAAGGAAGGAATAACAACCCAGTCTCCTCAAAGGCAGAGGAGAAGATGCAAGTTCTCTGTGGATGGTTACCATATATTAGAAAGAAGAGACTGTGTCACAGCCTGTGTCAACTTCACCATCAACAGTACTCCATTCTGGTAGAAGTAGACAAAAATTAACTGGCCTCCTAATAGCTTTAGTGTGTGTGTGTGTGTGTGTGTGTATGAATAATTATTTACCTATAATGTACACTGCCTATCTCTGTACACTGCTTATCTCTTACAATTTGGTTACTAAATTAACAGTAAAATGGTAGTTACAATTAATTTTTATAGACTTTGAGATTTATTTTTGGATCCCAGAAGTTCATTCTACATGGTGATACTTGGATTTGACCTCTTTTAGCTGAATGTATATATATTCTTTTCACTCTTGACCTTTCAGCGTGTGGCTAAATGTATACTGGTGCATCTCTCCTATTTCTCTTTCTCTCTCTCTCTCTATATATATATCAGACACATTTGGATCATATCTATATATTACATATATTTTTCCTGCAATTTGTTTTTTCACTTAATACATCTTTGAGCTCTTTCTATACCAGCACATACAGACCTAAGTCACTATTTTTAACTTCTACAAGTTGTTCCATTGATGTACAAATCCCTCCACTGTGTAATTTATTAACACATCCCCTATGGATGTGCACCTGAGTCCCCACTTTACCCCATCCCAGCACTGCTATTATGGCCAGTCCCACTTTAACTCACTACTGTCAGGCCCGCTGGAGCCAACAGTCTTCCGACAGTTGTGGGGAATGTTCACTCTGCTCTGACCTTCCTTATGTCACTTGTCCTTTCAGGAGCATGTGACAGTGTTGGTCTGTCCGCCCTTTGTTTATTTTGTGCTCCCTCTGGCCATTCTGCTTAGTAACATATGGCAACTCCTTTCCTTCCTGCCTATACGTACTTTCTCTGGATGATCCCCTCTGCTTCCTGGTCACCCACATCCATGACCTGATGCCTCCACGATCAGGTCCCAGCTCAGCCCTCTGCCCACCCTCCGCCTCCAGACACACCACTTGTGCTCCCACCCCAGGCTTCATCCTCCCTTGTGCTTGCTGCCTTGGTAATTTGTGCTGCCATCCACCAAGCCATCACGGCAGGCCACTGCCTCACTCCCACATCTGGTTGACACATCCATGTGTGGCAATCCTGCCTTCCGCCCCTCACATTCTCTGCTCCTCTAATCATCACAGGCGTTGCTCTGCTTAACTTCACTGGTGGTTGCTCTGCCCGCTCCGTGGCCACAGCACATCCGAGCCGTCACATGATATCCAGTGCCCTAGACGTACTAACAAGTCCAGTGGTGTCAGACCCTGCTCTAGCCCTGAGATGCCTCCTCCTGCCCTGTCACAGTGTAATCAAAGTGACCACCTGCCTCCCAGGGCTCTTATTTAAAATGTATATTATGGGGCCCCGCCGCACACGCAGGGAATCAGAATTCCTGTCCTGGGGCCCGGGAATCTGCATGTTCAATGCACTCCAGGTGATTTTTAAAAAATTTATTTAATTTATTTATTTTTGGCTGTGTTGGGTCTTTGTTGCTGTGCATGGGCTTTCTCTAGTTGCGGCGAGCGTGGGCTACTCTTCGTTGTGGTGCACGGGCTTCTCATGGCGGTGGCTTCTCTTGTTGTGGAGCACGGGCTCTAGGTGCGTGGGCTTCAGCAGTTGTGGCTTGTGGGCTCTAGAGCGCAGGCTCAACTGCACCACTAGGAAGCCCTCGGATGATTTTTAGCTTCACTAGTTTGGGATCCAGTGCTACAGAACATAGTCAAGATTCCCTCCTGGCACGTATAAGAAGGGCCCTTTCTGGAGCTTCAGTCTCTTTACCTGCAAATTAGAACTCAGTATTTGCTTAGAAATCTTGGGATCATGAAATCTTGGGATAAGTTCATGAGATCACACATGTGAAATGCAGTGCACAGTCTGGCCCTCGGAACATAACGAGGATCTCAGCGCCTCCGTCCTGGTTATGTGCAGTCTGCACGGAACCAGATCCAGGGCCCATGGGCCAGATCTGCTGTGCCAGCTGGCGTTCTAGGCGTGCAGGGTAAACCAGCCTGCCTGTTGCCCCTCGGAGCTTGTGGGGCACTGTAATCTGTGTTCCCTTCTCTCCGGGCTCTCACAGCCCTGGGCCTCCCTTCTCCCCAAGGGAACCACCTGACTCTTGGGGCGGGGGAAGTCATTTTACTCTGACTCAGCTCCAACTTTCCAGGCTCATGTTGAGTTCTGAGCACAGAACTCAACTCCTCTCAGATGTGCACTCAACATTGAGTATGAACTGATGATTCATTGTAGATTATTCTTCCTTCGCCCCCTGCCCAGGCCCCCTTCATGCCCTGCCCTTCTCTGCTCTGCTCTGGGCTCCAGGAGGCTGACCCCTAAGGACCACATGGCCACGTTGCTTTGCACGCTGACTTCCAGCTTTGTGGCTTTATTAGCTTGTTCAGGTACCCGGAACACATACCACCATCTGGTTTAGATGACAGAAATTCTTTTCTCACAGTTCTGGAGGCAGGAGAGTCTGAGATCAAGGTGTTGGCCAGGTTGCTTTCTCCTGAGGCCTCTCCTTGACCAGCTGAGACCATCTTCTCCTTCTTGTGTGTTTACATGATCGACCCCCACGCCCCCATCTGTGTGTCTGTGTTCGAATCTCCTCTTCTTATAAACACACCAGTCATGTTGAATAAGAGCCAATCCTAACAACCCCATTTTACCTTAATTACCTCTATAAAGGCCCTATCTTCAAATACACTTATATTGTGATGTGCTGGGTGTTTGGACTTCAGCATAGGAGTTTTGGAAGGCACAGCTCAGCCCTTGATAGCAGCCAGTAGGAGGCATGGGCTGGGGATGAGGTGGGGGGGAGAGGCAAGGACCATTTTCTCCACCCTCCTGCCCTAGCATCTCTCCCCGACCTGCTCTTTTCTGCTAACATCACTGTCCCCCTCTCCCCGAACGGGGGGCAACTGCCTCCCTGGCACTGGCCTCTGAGTGCTTCAGCCTCCTTTGTTGGTTCTTTCACCCCGTCACCCCTCTGAAACTCTGCCTTAAGTAGAGCCTCTCCATTCGAACCACCTGAGGTAGATTCTGTTTCCTGCCAGGGGGCTGATGGGTACGGTTTGTTCATTCACGGTGTCTTCCGCCCGCTTGTCCCAGACACCCAGACATACCACCTCTACCCGATGGAGAGGGATCAGAATCCATGCTGATGGAACGCTGAGAACCAACATGACACTAAAGGAGAGAGGGTTCCTTTCCCCTTTGATGGTAAGGAAGGCTTCCTGGAGGAGGAAACACTGTGACTATAAGGGGGACAGACTTTGGTGAATGAAGAGGGATGTGAGATGGGACAGAGTTTATAGCCAAAGCCAGAGCAGAGAGCTCTCAAAGCAAGGATGGCCCTCCCCCAGCTGGGGTCCCTGGCGTCACCATCCACAAGGTCACCCAGCTAAAGCCTTGGCACCAGCATCAACCCTTCTCTTCCCCCGCCCCTTCCCATGCTTGGTTTGTCACTGAGGCCAGTTGATTCTCCTTCAGACACACTTCTCCCCTGTCTGTCTTCTTTTCTCCAGCTCTCTGCCACTTCGGTGTGGTAGTCTGACATGCGGGGAGAGTGAGGTCTTATCTGGCCATTGCATGGCCGGAAGAAAGGCAAAGAGAAGAGTCTTTTTTGGGCATCTACTTGATGCCTTGCACTAAGCTAGGTAGTTTATCTTTGACTTTCATAACATTCCTGGGAGGTAAGTCGGTACTACCCCATTAGCAGATGAAGAAACTGACCCTCCGAGGTGCTAATGAACTGTGTTGTTTCCCCTGCTTTGAAGGTGCCTTTGAATTTGGACCTAGGGACAGATGAGGATTGGTGGCAGTCTGTCTCTGGGAGGCGACCAGGCAAGTTCCCAGGGTTGAGTGATTGCAGCGTGCCCCAAAGCTCAGCTGCTTAGAGACAGAGCTTGTGCGCAGAATTTAACGGGCAGGTTCTCCAGAGCCAGCTGGACACAACCTTTCAGGAGATCTGGACGGTCCTTGAAGGGAGGTTTTGTTTCTCTGGGCAGCTCTAGGTGTATTTTCACCCAGTGGTCCCCAGAGAGGAGACCAGAGCAAACTATTTTTTGTCCTGACTGCTTGTGAAATGGAGAATATTTTTAGCAGATTTGAAAGCTTTGGAGACAAATCCCATTACTCAGGGTCCAGCTCATAGCAGGCACTCAATAAACCTTTGTTGAATGTTGCTGAATGTTACTCATTGGCACAAATGATCTGTGGTGAATGTGCACATTAGGGGATTTGATGAAGATGTCAGCCAGCCTGACAGTAAAAAGTAATCTTTATGATGTCATAAAAAGGAACATGGACAATAGCTTAGAATGTCATCGGTGAGCACAATAAATATTTCCCTGAAGTTCCTTTGCCCATCAGGAAACCGCATTACATGCACTTTCAAAACCCGTGGCTTGTTTCGACGTTATGTAAAATGCCATTCTTTTAGTGGGAAACGATGGGGTTTGCAATTAAACAAAGTGCACAATAATCACGTCCACCTTGATTGATTTATGGGGCGTGGAGTTTGCTTTAGAGAGTTACAGGAGGGATAGTGAGTGAGCAGGGTTTCCAGTGCCACCAAACACAGTCACTGTGGCTTCAGGGTACTGTTCCCTCCGTGGATTAAAAAACAAATGCATCTACGATGGATGACGAGGTTGCTCTCTTCAGCCAGCCAGCCAGCTCTTGCTGAGCACTTGCTGTGTGCCAGGCATGGTCCTAGGGATGCAGAGTTGAGAGGTCAGAGGTTCTACTCCCACGGGACTCACAGCCTAGTGGCAGCCAATGGCGAGAAAATGTCATGTGGGCGGTGAGGGAGTCACTAGGGAGTTGTGCCCAGGTCACTAGGAGAGGACAGGGAGGGAACAGCAAAATGTGACTTGGATGGGTAAGGACACATTCAGGAAAACTGAAGGGATTCTTGAGGGGTGATGCAGGGAGCAGGGTGAGGGGACCCTGGGCCCAAGCAAGGGCATGGACTTGATGGAGGACTGGGAATGTGGGTGGCAGCCGGAGGAATGATGGGGGTGCTGAGGCTGGACAGCGTGTCTCTGCCTGTCAAGGAGCCTGCACATTACCCTACCCCCTCCCTGATGGGGAAATCAAGTTGTAACTCTCTAACTTGAAGCCTGATTTTGCTGGGTTGCCCTAGTGCATAGAAAGGTTTTCCTCACTTGGAACTGAGATCTGTCTCCCTGAGGTTGGAAATCAATGACCTTTGCTCTGCCACCTGCAAGATCCCAGAGTAAGCCTATCTTTTTGTCAGGTATTATTATTATTATTATTTATAGTTTATATTTTTATGAAGTTGACTGTTACAAAGGCTACCTCTTTAGATATGTGACGATAAGCCTCCTTCCTCTAAATCTTCTCAAGGTCCAATATCACTGTCTCCTTGAAACTTTCCCTAAATGGCAAACTTCTCCTTTCCACACAATCCACAGTGTCATTTTCAATCTTAAATTTTTTTTCCGTTTATAAAAGTGATATATGCTTGCTGTAGAAAATTAGGAAAACACAGACGATGAAAAGAAGACAAATATAGCCAGTTTGTTGGACGCTTCTTTCAGCCAGACTCTCTCTGGATCGCCGCCCCTGCTGGTTCTGGGGCACACAGGTTCCTCTGAGTGATTAAATGCAGCCCAGTTTAATTCTTGGATCTCAGATTCGGTATAAATCTTGTCTCCTTGCCTCCCTCTGCACAGGCTCAAGCCGGGACCTCTCGGTCTTGTGTTTCTCCTCCCCTCCCTTTCAAGTGCCCTGGGATGGAGAGCAGGGAGAGCAAAGTGACTTTTTCCTTTATTTACCTGGACTGCCCTGGCCTCCCATTCTACCTGTCTGTTGGCGCTCCCTCTGTGGCAGGCACGAGAATGTTGGTGATCTTGTGGAGAACGTAGAGGAGTTATTTGGGGGAAACTGTGGAGCTCCCCCTGGCACTGTTCCCAGATGCAGGAGACAAGGTTCTTTGTATCCCCTGTCAAGTCACCAGCAAACTCAGCTCTGTCCTCTTGCTGGGCGGTGGGGTGGGTGATTCTCGCTCAGTGGGCTGCCTTTCTGGGTAAGGCACCATCCCCCGCCGCCCCCGTGCAGGTATCATTTGGCCCCCAGGAAGCATAGGCATCCTTACTGGGGCACATGGCAGGAGCGTGTGGAATCTGCGTGTCTCTCCAGAAACTGTCACTGTCTTTTGTTGTGTTGTTGAATTCAGCGTGCTAATATCGAATTAGGATTTCATTAGAAGCTTTGTATCTTTGTTTATTATTGAAATGAATTTATTCACTTTTCTGCTATATCCTTTTTTAGGTTTTATTCTTAATGCTGTGCTAGATTTGTAAAATAAATTAGAGAGTATTCCTTCTTTTTCTGTACTTTGGAACAGTTTACATAATGTGAGAATTATCTGTTCCATGAACATTTGAAAGAACATGCTGTGACAACAGTCTGACCCTAAAGCCTTTTTTGGGGAGGGAATTTTTTGAAACTTGTTTGCTTCCTTCCATGCTTGCTGGTGATTGCAAAATTTTTTTCACTTCTCTTGGAGACAAATTTAGTAATTTGTGTCTTCCCAGAAAATGATCCATTTCATTGAGACTTTGATATATACTAGCATGAAGTTGTACCACCTTATTCTCTTATAGTCAAAAAACCCCCCTGCATATCTGTTCTTATGTCTTGTTTTTCATTCTTATATATTTTCTGTGATCTCTCTCTCTCTTTTTGGTGTTAGGATTTTCAGAGGTTTTGCTACCCAAATGCAAGTTTGTAGAACCTGGTCTTGGAATTACCGATCATTTCTACTAGTGGTTAATTTCTTTGTGTTCTGCTTTATTTTTATCATGCCTTCTCATTTACTATCCTCGGGCTTAAAAATTCTCAAGTTGAATGTTTCTTTAGTATTTTTAAAAATAATACAAATGTTTAAATCTATGACTTTATTCTCAGACTACAATCTGGTCCCTTTCTTTTAGTCCCCCAGCTTTCAGCCACAAAGTGTACACCATCTTGCAAATTTTTCCCAGACTCAGAAGAGCCCACTTTCCTCTTCCCTGTTAGCAGCCCCTCCTTAGCGATTTCTGCTGCAGCAAATCCACCTCTGGTGAATGACCTGCTTGCTTTGGAGCGGCCGCTACTGCACTTGGTCGGTGACCTTGGGCACACTTGAGGTGTGTTTGATTCCTTTACACCTCCTGTAGGCTCCTCCTGCAACGAGCATGCCTTTAACTGTCCTGATTTCTCCTGGACTCTTGGTGGAACCCAATTGCCATAAGGTGGCACACATTTTAGAACATTCCACCGTGAGATGGAAATGGCACCCAAGCTTGGCCTAGGGACTTTAGCCATCCTGAAGAGGTGGCTGTCTACACATTAGCCTGAAACACAGCCTCACCTACTGCTTGACCCAAACTGATGCTCTGCGGAGGGTCTTCTTATAACACTTGCTTCTTATAACACTGACAAGAGAGCACGGGTGAAACAGCCAGCCCAGAGATGGGAAAATCCCCTGGAATGTCCCACCCACTCAACTGTAATGGTGCTAAGTAGCTGGTGACTCGTGGCAGAGGAAATTCTGCCCAATGCGCTGACTTCGGGTCAGGACCCTGGCCATGAGACACACTGACCCCAAATTTACTGAAGTAACCTACATGCTCAGTCCCCCAGACACCCAGTACTGGAACGCTAAGGTCACATTCACAGGAGGTACCTTCCTATGGAATTGAATCCAAGGAGCCGATCACGAACTTGATCTTTGTTACCCATGTACACGTCCATATGAAGCAACAATACCTAAAGGGAAGCAACCCATCAGCAAGTGAGGCTATCGTCTCTACTCCAGGCCTGGATCTGTGCTTGAATCCACTGCAGGCATGGGGCTGGGATGCTGAAGGGGAAGGCCACCGTTCCCTGCAAAGGGGCTATACGCCACTGTGCCAGTGTCTCCAGAGACAGCTTCCACAGGGCCTGCTGGCCAATTATGGATACATTGTGCACAGCCCTGTCCTGCTGCCTGGCTGGGCTCCTGGACACCGGCGAGGCAGGGCTGGGGCACAGGGAGAACACGGGGAGTGACCGTATACTCTTCTCCTTTCTTTCGAGCAGGACACATTTAAAGAGGGGCCATACTCTCCTCTCTCTTTGTACCTTCTTTGATCTCAGCAGGTGGATGGAAATTTATGTGATGTCATCTGATGGTTCCTACTGCTCAGTTGCAGGACACCTGAACAGACATGAACTTGGACCCTGATTTTGCCTTGGGTAGTTCTACAGCCCTCGCCTCTGCTTTAAAATCACTTATGATGACCAATGGTGGCATCTGTATCCCTCTTGAAGTCATCTCTTGGGAGAAAGGAGGGACCATCTGGCTCATCCCCAAAGGGTGGTGGAGAGAGACCTCAGCTGGAAAGGTGTGAGCATATCTGTCCTGGGCCAGCAGGATATGTGAATGACTCTCCTTTATTCAAGCATAGATATGCACCATCTGAAATGGCTTTCCATAACTGTCCCAGGCAGGGACTCAGTGCCAACTCCTCATGGTGGTGGGTATGTCCACTTTCTATCTGATGTACCTGAAGGGAACCTGTGGACACCTTGCCCCAGCAATGTTAAGAAAACCACTCATCCTGGTGTCGGCCAAAGCCTGTGGAGGAACTTGCAGTTAACAAGCCTCCAAGAACAGTATGGAGGTTCCTTAAAAAACTAAAAAGAGAACTACCATACGACCCAGCAATCCCACTACTGGGCATGTACCCTGAGAAAACCATAATTCAAAAAGAGTCATGTATCACAATGTTCATTGCAGCTCTATTTACAATAGCTAGGACATGGAAGCAACCTAAGTGTCCATCAACAGATAAATGGACAAAGAAGATGTGGCACATATATGCAATGGAATATTACTCAGCCATAAAAAGAAACGAAATTGAGTTATTTGTAGTGAGGTGGATGGACCTAGAGACTGTCATACAGAGTGAAGTAAGTCTGAAAGAGAAAAACAAATACCGTATGCTAATACATATATATGGAATCTAAAGAACCAAAAATGGTTCTGAAGAAACTAGAGGCAGGACAGGAATAAAGACGCAGACTTAGAGAATGGACATGAAAACATGGGGAGGGGGAAGGGTAAGCTGGGACGAAGTGAGAGAGTGGCATGGACATATATACACTACCAAATGTAAAATAGATAGCTAGTGGGAAGCAGCTGCATAGCACAGGGAGATCAGCTCCGTGCTTTGTGATCATCTAGAGGGGTGGCATAGGGAGGGTGGGAGGGAGACGCAAGAGGGAGGAGATATGGGGATATATGTGTACGTATAGCTGATTCACTTTGTTATATAGCAGAAACTAACACAACATTGTAAAGCAATTATTCTCCAATAAGATGTAAAAAAAAAAAAAAAAAGCCTCGAAGAGCCCGGGAGTGCACTGAGGGGGAACAAATCTGTGTGCCTGGAAGCTCCTTTCCTTCTCCCTTTTGGCAGTGCTGCATCGAGCTGTCTTAGCGGGTCTGAGTTAGATCAGTGGCAGAACCGCTGGTGTCAGCCTCTGAATTTGGGGTGCTGCCCTCTTTCTCCTGGTGAAGGAGCTTCTCTTGTTACAGAGTTGCACGTCTATAGCTGCCCCATAGCCCTATAAATAGGTGGAGCTTAGTGGGGACCGGTTTCTCTCTCCTGGAGCTTTGGCATGCAGTCCATCCATGCCTGACCTAAGCTGGGGACAAGAGTGTGTGGGATCCCACGGACACTACCATGTGCTCCTGTTTTCCCCAAAGGACCTCAATTTTCTATCTGCAGGACATGGCGCTAGTGTGCGTGTCCTTTGCATGACAGTGCTAAAATTGTTGCTGCCACCTTCTCAGACCAATCCTATTCTAGATCCTGCCCTTTCGTGACTGTGAGTGGGAATAATATATCTGGAGGGGGTATATAATTTACCATAGCAACAGCTAATAATTACTGACTGTTACTACAGGCTGGTCACTCTGCTAAGAGCTTTATATATATTAACTCACTGAGGGAGAGAAATACAATGATTTCTTCTTTTCTATTCATTTCTCTTTTTTTCCCCCAGAAAAGGAAACAGAGGCACAGAGAGGTTAAGAATTTGTCCAAAGTCACACAGCTATACGTGGTGAGTCCAGGATTCAAGTTTGGGCCATCTGCCTCCAGAGCCTGGGCCATTAAAATCACCTGTGTTGATGACTTGCAAGTGGGCTGCAGGGGGTATTTGGGGGGTGAAAATAAAAAGTATTCTGGTCGTCTCTGAAAACAGCACCCCTCTGTCCAGTATAGTTGCATTATTTTCTGACCCCCAAGAAGGATCTCCTTACTTCCTCTTAATCCACGTATTTGCTTCTCACGCAGAACAAAGCCTTTTGCCCACCACTGACTGTGCCCCAAAATACACTGTATAGGTCTTATATCCGATAGCACTTCTTCCAAGATTTTAGCAGCAGGTCGGCTATGAGGTCCGAACTTTCAGGGGTGCTAGAGTTTCTGGGATTTTGTTTGTAAGCTTGCTTTGCTGTGTGTTCCTAGATTCGCAAGCGGGAAGTGAGGTGGGAGCAGCTGTGGTCCATCCCCGAGGCTGCCCAGGTGTGGGCTCCATCACCCACAGTCCTTGCAGGTAGGCTCTGGCTGCCCCCAAACACTGCAGCCCCTGAGATTTGGAAGGAGAAGGTGACCACGTGAGGTGTGGGCTGTGACAGCTTCACTAGAGGTCCCGGGAGCCCGAGCAGGGTGGGAGGTGACCCTGGCACTGACAGCCGAGACGGTGGTATCTTCATCACCTGGTCATGACCAAGGCAGCAGCTGGTTGTCCGGAGTCTTTTCTGGAAGCTCAGCTCTGGGTCTGCTCCTCCAGCCCTGCCATCAGTTTCATAAGGACCTAATTCCCTTTCTGTGTCAACTAGGTAGAGTGTTCCATGTTATCTGCCACTTGTTGCTATTACTTTGTGAGTTGTTTTTTTTGTTTTGTTTTGTTTTTTAACACAATTGGTTCAGATTGAGCCCACGATAAACTAAAACCCTCAGATTTCTTTTCCCATTAATGTTCTTGGGCATCCTCCATCTGGGTGCGTGGGAGCAACTAAACTTATCTGCATTGGGCCTAGCAACCCAGCCAGTGAGGTCCTTTGAATGCTTGTCTCTATGGGAAGCCTGCCACTGAGAACCGCACTGTTCCCACTGCCAAAACCTTGTACTGTGGCTGCAGGATGCTGTCTCCAACTGGGTTTCTGCCAAGGATTCTCTTGGCCTGTTCTCTGCTCCTGGGAAGGAATGGCCTGGGGAGCTCTTCAGTGCATCTACCTTTCTCTCTGTCTCTTGGGTGACGCCGGGGTTACTGACTCTGGCCTCCCTCCCCTCCCCCGGGGGTAGGCATCTCCATTTTTCCAGAGGCTGCCCTGCAGAGTCTTGCACATGCTTTGTGGGTGGGACCACAGGTATAGTCTGGGTACATTTTCCCTCAAGAATTCCTTTTAGGAAGGTGTCTTTTCTAATACTCAGACCTCCCAGTGGAGTGTGTGAAGTTTTACTGTTGTTGTATAGTTTTTCAAACGGCAACTTATGACCCTTGAATAGGATATAAAATTGATTTTGAGGTCTGGACGAACATCAAATATGTAGAATCGAAATTCATTATAAACAGGAAGGGTAAGTAGTGTCTTGAGCGTCTATTGTTATTTGTAGGTGGGTACATATGGGTAGCAATCAGGGGTCCACAAGAGAAACAAAACCAGTAGAAGGCATGTATATCTATCTATCTGTGTATACGCATTCATATCTGTGTCTGTATATAAATACGTATCTGTATATATATCTATATATTTATATCTCTATATATAGAGACATTGATTTTGAGGAATTGGTTTAGGTAACTGTAGGGTCTGCCTAGGCAGTTCTTTTTTTTTTTTTATAAATTTATTTATTTATTTTTGGCTGCCTTGGGTCTTTGTTGCTGCGCGCGGGCTTCCTCTAGTTGAGGTGAGCGGGGGCTACTCTTCATTGTTGTGCGCGGGCTTCTCACTGCTGTGGCTTCTCTTGTTGTGGAGCATGAGCTCTAGGCCCGCGGGCTTCAGTAGTTGTGGCTCGCGGGCTCTAGAGAGCAGGCTCAGTAGTTGTGGCGCACGGGCTTCATTGCTCCACGGCATGTAGGATCTTCCCAGACCAGGGATTGAACCCGTATCCCCTGCACTGGCAGGTAGATTCTTAACCACTGCGCCACCAGGGAAGCCCCCTTGGCAGTTCTTAAATCCATAGGGAAGGCCAGCAGGAGGAGCAGGCTGGACCTCTCAGTCACAGGTTGAAGTTTCTGTACACAGGTGGGATTTCTTCTACTTTAGGGAAGCCTCAGCTTTGTGCTTAAAGCCTTTCAGTTGATGGAACCAGACCACTCAGATTATCTACGGTAATCTTCCTTATTTAAAGACAAATATCATATGATATCACTTATATGTGGAATCTAAAAAAAATGATGCAAATGAACTTATATACAAAACAGAAATAGGCCCACAGACATAGCGAAAAAACCTTACGGTTACCAAAGGGGAAAGGGGGGGAGGGTTGTATTAGGAGTTTGGAATTAACATATACACACGACTATATATAAAATAGATAACCAACAAGGACCTGCTGTATAGCACAGGGAACTAACTCATATTTTGTAATAACCTATAAGGGAAAAGAATCTGAAAAAGAATATATACATACATACATATATCTAAATATATATTATATATAAATATATAATATATATTTATTATATAAATAGATATCATATTTATTATATAAATATATACTTTATATAAATATATAATATATACTTTATATAAATATATATTATTTATATAAATATATAATTTATATATATAAAACTGAATCACTTTGCTGTACACCTGAAACTAACACAACATTGTAAATCAACTATACTTCAATTAAAAAATAAAAGGAAAAAAAGGAAAACAATAAAGTAAACTGATGACAGAGTTTAATCCTATCTCCAGCTACCCCTCACAAGGACACCTAGCTTGTGTTTGAATCCCTGGGGACTGTAGCCTGGCCAAGCTGATGCACAAAACTATCCGAATAAGTGTGTGTGTATACTGGATGGTGATTAAAAATGAATTTCTTACTGTAAAATATAATTTGAAAAACTCAGGGGAAATAAATCAGCCCTGCTGCCCTCTGTTTTGCGGGCAGATGCATTCAGACCCGTCCCCTGTCTTCAGTCACACTCTCTAGGCTTTTCAGGCCTGGTGGGTGAAGTGGGCAGGCAGGTGTTTACTTTAGTTCTGTCTGATGTTTCACCTTCCTCCAATGGCATGGGGTCAGCCATGTGGAGCAAAGGTAACTGACACCCTGGGGCACTGGCTCCCTGGACCGCGGGCAAACCCGGAACTAGGGACTGCTCACAGCCGGGCTCTGGGAATGAGCCTCACTATTGTCGGAGGACAGAGGAAGAATCTGCTTCCTGTGCCTTCAGGGTGAGTCCTAAGAGCCCAAGATTCACCTCCTTGTAAGAGGAAGTGGTGGGTAATCCCAGAGTGGAGAAGCTTGCAGGCGCGCAAAACTCCCCAACCCTAATGTCAGAAAACGTCTAAGGAGGCGATTCGAGAAGGATATGAGAATGTTGCTTCTCCTTTATACAGTTTCTCATCCCTCCTGCAGTTCAGCTCTCCCGGGTTGTTTTATAAAGGAACAGCTGACTCATATTTCCCAAGCAGAAGATACTGGTGAGGAAGGAATATATGACATCATGGATAAACAGAGAAGTCCTTAATTTTTAATGTGTATAATAGTGTTGTAGGAAGGAGGACCCCTTCTAGGGCCCAAGAATGGACTCTTGTCTAACACTTGGAAATGAATTGCCCCAGGAGACACACCTGCTGACAAAGAAAGAGACTTTATTGGGAAGGGGAACCTGGGCAGAGAGCAGCAGGGTAAGGAAACCCAGGAGAACTGCTCTGCCACGTGGCTCACAGTCTCAGGTTTTATGGTGATGGGGTTAGTTTCCGGGTTGTCTCTGGCCAATCATTCTGACTCAGGGTCCTTCCTGGTGGCACGTGCATCGCTCAGCCAAGATGGATTCCAGCGAGAAGGATTCTGGGAGGTTGGTAGGACATATGGACTGGCGTTTCCTTTCTCCTTTTGACCGTTCCCTAATTCTTCCGGTTGACGGTAGCTTGTTAGTCCTGCGTTCCTTACCAGGAACTCCTGTTGTAAGATAACTCATGCAAGCGGTTACTATCTTGCCTGGCCAGGGCAAGCAGTTTCGGGCAGTGGTTCCCCTAACAATAGTAGAGCATCATAAGTGGGATCTTATTTAAATTGTGTGTGTCTTCCTTAGGGAGCAATTCAGTCGTCCCACGAGTAAGCCAGGTGGCCTGCAGGGAACTGGGCTATGAAGCTAAAATGAATGCCTACGAGGAGACAGAAGGGGACATGGAATCTCAACACAGTGAGAGTTCTCAGTGGCAAGCACACACGGTGGGGCAGGGAGGGCATGAAATGGTGAGCGCCAATGATGCGCCAGGCATTGTAGTTGGCACTGGGGATTGGGTAGCAAGCAGGACAGAGACTGAGCTGGGATCTAGGTGGGGAGATTAGCATCATAACAGATGTCAACCAGTCACCCCAATGCCCATCCCTGGCCCTGCCGTGGGCACACTGCCATGAGGTCCTGCTTCAAGTTTAGTTTCAGGTTTCCTGTACAATTCCTGTTCTGGAGGGGCCCACTGGTACCCTCCCCACACCAGCCACTACCCCGAGTAGGATCTTACTTGAGAAGGTGACATTCCCCGAGTAACGTCACTGCAATAGAGAAATTCCTCTCTTTGACAGTCAATTCCCTGTGACCAACAGATTAGATGGATGAAGTTTGCGTGAACCGTTCTGTTTGGTTTTAGAAGCACACACGATAGTTTCCTTCTTTGTCCCTCCAAAGAGCTTTCTTGGGCCCTTGCATCTGAATACGTATTAGATCTTGCTCCTCCATCCCCCATCCTCCCTAACTGTCCTATTTATAACTTTCAGCTGTTGGCAGGTCTGCAGTGCTGGGCCTTCTGGGAGACATACACAGAGCAAGATGCCTGTGGGTTGTCTGGGAACACGGGTTGGGGTGATGTAGACACCCAGGCCAGTCTTTTCTTTCAGAATTTATAGGGAAGACTTGGCTTTCAAGAGCCAGGGATTTTGTGATGGAACAGTCCTGTGCCTGGAGCACAGCGAGGTGGGGTGGGGGGCGCATCCCACTTAGGCCGGAACTGGCTAAAACCAGCTTTTGGACTCACAAATTAGTCAATAACTCTCTAGCAAAAATTAGAAATAGCTGTTTCAGTTATAAGTTGTCTTAGCTACAATAACTTTTTTTTTTTCTTTTTAAACAGAAAGTGAGATGTTTGGGACAAAATTTAAATAAGGGTTTTGGGCAGAGAGTGTTTTCTGGACCAAAGATGCAAATTTTTGGTTTTGACCCAACCAAAGAAGTTGGGTCACTTTGTGGTGTGTAAATGGGTCTGGTGAGAAATGTGCCAGGAGGAGGTTAGTGGAGGTGGAGACTGATGGTTGCTTGGGCTGCCTTTAGGTAGAAATCATCCATGCTAGGCTGGCCCCGATAAGTGTAAGTGTAAATAATTCCAGATTGACCTCTGATTTCTTTGCTGGGGTTCAGAAAGCTACACTTCCCCAAGGCTTTACCTGCTCATTGTCAAGGCAATAAACACCATTTGAGAACTTGCTTCCCCAAATCTGATTTTCCTCCTTCTGAGAAGCTGCTGGTGAAGTTCTTGTTTTTAACTCTTTCACCCACAATTCTATCCATCAATTCAGTTGGGATCATGAGTCTTTTTCTGTGACTGGAAAGATCCTGCTGGAGCATCATCATCATAATTTTTCCAGAGTTTTTTGTGTTTTTTTTTTTTTTTTTAACATCTTTATTGGAGTATAATTGCTTTACAATGGTATGTTAGTTTCAGCTTCACAACAAAATGAATCAGTTATATATATACATATATTCCCATATCTCTTCCCGCTTGCGTCTCCCTCCCTCCCACCCTCCCTATCCCACCCCTCCAGGCGGTCACAAAGCCCCGAGCTGATCTCCCTGTGCTATGCGGCTGCTTCCCACTAGCTATCTACCTTACGTTTGGTAGTGTGTATATGTCCATGCCTCTTTATCGCTTTGTCACCGTTTACCCTTTTGTGTTTTTTTTAATTTTATTTTTTAAGTTGCTCTTCCTGGGATTTATGCCCCTTTAGTTTTTTCACTTCATGAACCCTCAGATTAAAAAATGTGTTTCCAATGCTCAGTATCTTGGCCTGAGATGGGCCCATAGGGAGGACTTCTTCACCTAAATTTGTCTCGGGCTTTAACACCTCAAACCCGTTGTAGTCCAAGTCAGCAGAGCTCCAAAGCTCCAGGCTCGGGCAGTGAGGTGTGGAGTGTTGCTAACTTATCAGATGAGCCCAGGCACTCAGAGCAGCCCTGGCTCATGGATGGACTCAGAAAAAGTGACTGAGGTCAAAATATTATATCCCCAAAGCCATGTCAAGATGCATCTGTGTAAACTGGAAGGGGAGAAGTGGTCCATCTTTGTCTCAGATCGTGTAGAGTCCTTGGTGTGAACAAAACAAGCATTTATTGCTGCCTCTTCAGTGTTCTTTGTTCATATGGTTGGTTAAGCTTTCAACCTGGAGAGTCACTTATTTGTTTGTTTTATTGAAGTATAATTGATTTACAATTTCAGTTAGTTTTAGGTGTACAGCAAAGTGATTCAGTTTTATATATATATTCTTTTTCAGATTTTTGCCCCCTTATAGGTTATTACAAAATATTAAATATAGTTCCCTGTGCTATACAGTAGGTCCTTGTTGGTTGTCTATTTTGTTCATGTATTTCTCTCTTTTGCTGGTACATATTGACCCCATAGGGCAGGGTCTGTGTTTTAGGCCAATCCTTAGTCTCCAGGCTGGTGAGGGAGGAATAGTCAGAATCGAGAGATGGTTGTTGAATGACGGAGTGAGTGTATGATGGTTGACTTTATTGTCAACTTGACTGGGCTAAGGGATGCCCAGATAGCTGGGAAAACAGTATTTCTGGATGTGTCTATGAGGGTTTTTCCAGAAGAGAAGCATTAGAATCAGTAGACTGAGTAAAGAGCATCCTCACCAGTGCTGGTTGGGCATCTTCCAGTCTGTTGAGGGCTTGAATAGAACAAAAAGGTGGAAGAAGGGCAAATCTGCTCTCTGCGGGAGCTGAAACATCAAACTTCTCCTGCCCTTAGACATTGGTAGTCTTGGTTCTTCTGTCTTTGGACTCTGACTGGAACTTATACCATCAGCTCCCTGATTCTCAGTCCTTTGAACTTGAGCTGGATTATACCATGGCCTTTCCTGGTTCTTCAGCTTGCAGATAGGCAGATCGTGGGAGTTCTCAGCCTCTGTAATTGCATGAGCCAATCCCTATCATCTATCTATTTATCTCTCCATCGATCGGTCCTGTTTCTCTGGAGAACTCTGACTAGTAGAGAATCAGTGATCTGTCCCTGGTCTGTGGAGCCAAGGTTGCTGTTATGCTGTTTATCTCAGTGGGGACTTATTCCAAACAGGGAGGTCTTGGGTGGACCATAAGAGTCTGGGCCAGGCTGCAGGGGGCAAGGAGAACAGAGGTGGGTGCTGCCAGGTATGCACTAGGTGATGCCTGCCCTGACTTCTCAGGGCCTCTGTTTCTTCATTTGTAAAAAGAGCTAATAGAAGATGGTTTCACCAAATGCCTGTCCTCTAAAGAACTCGCTGGCCATCCAGTTTCTTTTTATATTCCTGTAATGCAGAGGGAGAGAGGGAAATTATCCATTTGTGCCCTGCAGTGGTGTATATGAGGTGGTGGCAATCCAGGCCAGTGACAGCCGGCCCTGCCAGCCCTGCCTGCCCTTTCCAAGGCAAGTATGTAGTCACGCCCTGTCTCCTCTGCTGAAATGAAACTTGTAGTTTATATAACCTACCCACCCAGATAACTAAAAAGAATAAGGCTTTCACTGTTATATATAGGAGAAATAGCGAGAAATATTTATAAGAAAATATTTTGTATTTAATAATGAAGTAGAAGTGTTTCAGTGAATGAATTCTGGTTTTTGAGATGTGAGATAATATTCAACTGAATAATTTTGAAACTTTAACAATATTTGACCTTTTAAAATCAGGGCTAATATATTTATACACATCTATAGGATTACCATGAACACAATTTCTTTAGATGTGCACCTATTCAGGTGTGCTTATTGGCAATCAGGATACTGTGATACAGTAGGTAATAGGATTTTCTGAAATGGTGAACAACTTTTGGCATTTGTTCATAAATGAGGAAAAGAATCATTTTTTTTTTGTAGTAGTTGCATTCCTGGAAAACTATCTATGTAAAAAAAGTTCCTTGTTTTTGTATCTAAAATGGAGTTAGGTTTCAAGCTCAGTTATTATAAGCAGAATTTTCACCTATGTGACTGTCTCTAAGTACATGAGAAAATTGTACAGGACACAGGACACAGGACAATTCTTTATTGTGCAGAACAGTCCCTGCATTGAGACATCTGACATCCCTGTTTCCTGGCCGCTGAATGCCAGTAGCCCTTGGGCCCTGCCATCATTATGGCAATGAAAACCTCCCCACATTTCTAGCAAGTTCCCTATGATGAGTTTCTGCCCTGTTGGAAACATTTGCTCTGGATGGGCATGCAAAGTGTCTAGACAGGATCGATTACAGACTCAGGATCATCTAGAAAAGAAAACAGTAAAATCTTTCAGTGAAGGACAGTAGCTAAAAGGGATAAAAAGCGATAATAGGGAACGAGAGGGTATAATACAATTTTTTTGTTGTTGAAGTGTATTTCACTTACAATATTATATTAGTTTCAGGTGTACCACATAGTGATTTGGTATTTTTATACATTATAAAATGATAACCATGATAAGTCTAGTTACCATCTGTCACCATACAAAGTTATTACAATATTATTGATCATATTCCGTGTGTGGTACATTTACATCCCTGTGACTCATTTATTTTGCAACTGGAGAGCTGTACCTCTTAGTCTCTCCCACCCATTTCACTGCCCGCCCCCCACCAGGAGCCACCTGTTTGTTCTCTGTATCTCTGAGTCTCTTTCTGTTTTGTTATGTTGTTTCATTTGTTTTGTTTTTTAGATTCCACAGGTTAAGTGAAATCGTTTGGTATTTGTCTTTCAAATAATGAATACTTTTCTTGATAGCACTTGTATCAGTTAAAATGCCTTGGGCTGCAAGTAAAGAAAATTCACCTAGAGCCAGCTTAATCAATAAGGAAATGCACCCTCACATATGGGGGAAATTGAGAGGTATGGAATATTGCCAACTGCGAAATGGTGCAGTGAGTATATATTCTGGAGCCAGACTAGCTGGGTTTGTATTCTAGCCTCACGATTTATGAGCTAGTTGTATTGTCTTTGGCAAGTGACCTAATTTTTCTCTGTCTCAGTTCTATCATCTGTAAAATGGGGTAGATTGTACCCACCTCACAGGATTAGATGAGTTAATATAGGTAAAAGTGCAGAACAGGGCTTGGTGCTTTGTGTTAGCTGTTATTGTTGTCATTAGCATCACAAAAACAGTTTGGCCATTTAGAATCATCTTGATCTTCCTATGGTAAGACCCTGAGCAGAGAATCCAACCACACTGTAACCAGACTATAGAAACCAAGAGATAATTGCAAGTGTTGTTTTAAACTGTAAGTTTGTTGTATTTTGTTACACAGCAACAGAAAACGAATGCAGCTGGCTTCCTCCTAAGGCTGTTTCCTTGGGCGTTTGCAAGAGGGCTACCAGGAGTAGTTGGTGCCAAATACACCTCCGGTGGGAGAAAAAGGGGCCACTTCATTATCTGCTTTTCCTTAAGGACACAAAAAACTTCTCCAAAAGTCCCCAGAAAACTTTCTCTCGTAGCTCATTAATTGATGGAATTGGGTCAATGTACTTGCTTCTTAATGAATTGCTGACGGCGAGACTGGTATTACCACAGTTTGTTACGCAATGTCAAGTTTGAAAATGGGACAATTAAAAATACACTTAAATGGAAAAAAATTGGCAGTGAAGAGATAAGATAAAAAATGATCAAATACTTAAATCTTTTTGTACATTCCATATTCCCATCCGTGGCCGACTTTCCAAGCACATACAATGAAATCTGGATCCTTGGATTGAACAGACTTTAAGATGTTTAGGGAAGCCTGATCGCTGATTGCCTTTGGGAGATGGAGGAAGGCGGGGTGGGGGTGGGCATCCAGGTTCCGGCCTCAGTCTTGTGTATGTGGAGCTCTGAGGCACTACGGGATCTCCAATGTTCACTGGGCAGTTTGGAAATAGGAATCATGAGCTTAGCAGTGAATGTCAGTGGTGGACTTGGGGGTCCCTTTGGGACTCTCTTCTAAGCGATATTCTCTTTTTCTGTAGAGCTACCAGTAGGTAAGTGTCTGGCTCAACGTCTTTGTGGCTCTTGGGTAAGAGCAGAGTATGTCCTTCATTTGTAAGGTTGCATGATAGCAGATTTAAAACAGCTATGAGAAGTTATGTGTTTACCCAGGATAAAGCCATGCAATAATTCTACAACAGCTAACGTTTTCATCTATTTCATACTTGCTCTGATTTTTTTATGAACCATCATTTTATGTCTCATGAAGAGCAGGTTTTATTTCTAATAGAATAGGACAAAAGTAGGTGTGACTTGGAGAAGATTCATGAGGTTGGTGTGAATTGTGTATCTGTCAGGGAGCTGGCAGGGGGCAGATGGCACAAGCCAAAAGGTTATTTGGAAAGCTTTAGTGAAAGGACTATTTAAATGTGAGCAGTGATAAGGGAAACCCACTGGGGAAGGTGAAGCGCCCTGGCGCTAGCAGCAGCCAGGAGCTGTCACCACCCGGAGGGCATGGTTACTGGAACTAGAGTTGTAGCTATAGGAGATAGCACAGCCACTACCAACCTGCGGTCCAGCAGGGAGGGTGCTGGAGAGTAAATGCCCTGACCTCTTTTTTTGACCTCTAATCCTCAGAGGGCATCCATCAGAGTGATGCAGTGGGGAAGTGGATCTGGAGGTGCTAATGGGGATTATCCAGCATAGGTTATGTAAAACACACTGTGTGTAATCATCTCCTTTTTTATTTTGTTTTGACACAGAAAGACATTTATGGTGTGTCCATCCATCCACCCATCCATCCATCCTTCCATCCATCCACCATTCTATCTATTCTGTTTATCTACCTAATTTTTTTTTAAATAGCAGCTTTATTGAGATATAATTCACATAAAATTACTATGAAATGATCCTTTTGTACCATAAACTTTTCCCTTTTAAAGTGTACAATCCAGTGATTTTTACTATATTTACAGTCTTTATTGATTTTTTAAATGTACATAAGGAAAGTTTTTAAAGACCTGCTATTTGCCCCAAAGTGTGCAGGAAGTTTGGAGAAATGAATAAGCTGAGAGATATAGCACCAAAACGGTGGTCTTCAAAGATTCTGAGCTGAAAGACCAGTTTTCACATTTCCAGTCCTTGGTGGACGGATATGTGGTCACAGTGCACAAGACTTGTTGTAGCCTGGGCCATGTACACCTCCGCGCGTGGGTCCAGTGATGTCCAAAGTGGTCTACATGCTGGTCGACCAGCCAGATCCCTTGATCTCATGCTTGGATATCATGGAGATTTCAAATTGCTGCACAAGTTCCTAAGTGCTCATTCCCAATTTGTGGACCAGTAAGAACAGGTCTCAGACGGGCACTGGTCTGTGAATCACATTTTAAGTAACACTACACTAGAGGAAACTTCTAGAAAATCAGTACCCTTATAGTTTTCTTCCTGGTTCCCTTTTTTTAATACACAGATTCTTTTCTCCTAGGTCTTAGTCACCTCCTGGGCTCAGCCGTGGCCTCTGAGCTTCCCCACAAAGCCACGTTGCCATCGGGAGGCAAGTCCCAAATGCTGCTGACAGGCGGGTTAGAACTGGAGCTGGCGCTCAGCCATGATCTCACGCCCTGCACAACCACACGTGATCTCCTCTCCAGTTTCCTGATCTCTGTGGATACTCCTGGATTCTCAGACACTCAGCCGTTTGGGGACCAGGGGAAGAAGCAGAGCTGGGAGCTTCCAGGCCCTCAGGCAGTATTTAAAGAGAGGTCAGCGGCTAGGTGCGGATAGTTACCCGATGCAAAACTGTAATAATAGCCGAGTACTGGGAAACCTTTATTGAGATGTAGCAGTCAAACCACACAGTTGTTAAGCAACCATAACGATGTTTTAAATAATCAGTTCAGCCGGTCTCTATTTAACATAATAGCTGCCTATTAAACATAAATTAAGTACAGAGTTAAATGTCTCCAGGACACAAAAACCCCAAAACGACTGCCAAACCTAGAATGGAGCCTCTGGCTGGAATGAGCTAGGAGAGCGGCCGCCCCGTCTGGGTGTGCTCTGGGCTGGATAGAGCAGGAGTCCCGTCCCCCTGCCCAGCTGTCTGTGCTTGAAGAAGAAGATTTCCCAGGGTTGGGGTGTGGGGGAGGACTGGCTTTGCAGTACACTTCAGTCCCGATTATGTTTCATAAGTCTTTTACTTTCATAGACATTCCCGAATATGCCAGAAATACAGAAATGCCTCCGAGAAGTCTTGTGAGGCCTCTGTGGCCTCGAAAATGCCAGAATGATGGTAAGTTCTTCCCCTTCTCCCCACTCCTACTCCTCTGCCATAGACAGGTCTTTATCCTGTGCTTGGACCACAGTAAGAGACTTCCAGCCCTCAACCTCCTTCCAAACCATTCTCTACCCTGCCTTATTCACCCTCCCTCCCTCCCTTTTTCCCTCCCTCCCTCCCTTCCTTCCTTCCCTCCTTCCTTCCTTCCTTCCCTCCTTTCTTCCTTCCTTCCTTCCCACCTCCCTCTCTTCTGGAAATACTTACTTTGCGCTAAACACTCCGGTAGCAATACAGTAGCAGCAAAAACAGACCCCTGGGGCTTCTATTTTGGTGGGAGAGGCAGCCATTGATCAGCGTGCTCTTTCTAAGACACAGTCTGACCTCAGACTCTTTGGATCTTCTCTCCCCTGATCTCTAAGTCTCCAGGAATAAAGACCCTGTTTATTTCCATGCTCATTTCCTGCATCTTCCACCTTCCTCCCTACAGGCCAGCCACTAAGTACACCCATTTAGTTATGTTGCTTAGGGCTCCTTCTGGGGACCACCTGCATAGAATTTACCTAGGATTATATTGATAATTTAGAATGCATATTCCCAGGATCCTCCCCAGATCTACGGAACTGGAATTTTTTTGTTGGTTGGGCTGGAGAATCAGCCTTTAATTTTTTAAAAAATTTATTTATTTGTTTTAAAATTTTTTATGGAATATAGTTGATTTACAATGTCGTGTTAGTTTCTGCTGTACAGCAAAGTGAATCAGTTATACATATACATATATCAACTCTTTTTTTAGCTTCTTTCCCCATATAGGTCATTACAGAGTATTGAGTGGAGTTCCCTGTGCTATATAGTAGGTCTTTATTAGTTATCTATTTTATATATAGTAGTTTGTATATGTCATTCCCAATCTCCCAATTTATCCCCCCCAATTTACCCTCTGGAAAGCATAAGTTTGTTTTCTACATCTGTGACTCTATTTCTGTTTTGCAGATAAGTTCATTGGTACCCTTTTTTTAGATTCCGCATACAATGGATTGGAGACCTTTAATTTTTTATCAGGTTCCCCAGGCAACTTTGCTGCATGCCAAGATCAGTAAGTCACCACTGGTCAGCCTTTCCCCAGTTTTTCCTGCATCCAGGCCTTTGCTGCCAGCCTCCCTTGTCCTGGCCCTCAATCCTGTAGATCTGCCTGGGGACCCCCATCTGTCAAGGCTCAACTCAGTGTCTCAACCTCTATGTCTTTTTCTGACCCTCCCCCACAGCTGAGTTGGTGGCTCCCTCCTAGGGTCCTGCCTCTCTTTGCCAATGCACATACCCACAGAGATGGCTGGCAAAGGCCTAATCAGTTCAGAGCTCTGTTGATATAGCTGTGCCCTCTGGGAGAGTCCCCGCAGGCCAGCTCCTCTGCATAGCTCAGTCCCTGGATGGCTCACTGCTAGCTGGCCCCAGCTTCCAGTGGAGTAATGCAAGAACTGCAGTGTATAGTGATCAAGAGAAAAGGTTCAAGTCCTGCCCCTTCACTCTCTGGCTCTGTAGCATCGTGCACGTAACCTCTCGGAACCTGTTTGCCCAAGTATAAGTGGGGATGTCGACTGAAAAAAATGACAACCTAAAAGTTGAGTTACGTTTTATTTGATGAACAAAACGGAGGACTTAAGCCCAGGACACAGCATCTCAAATAGCTCTGAGAGACTGCTCCGAAGAGGTAAGGGGGGAAGCAGGACATATAGGAGTTTTTGCAACAAAGACCAGGTAGTTGGAACATCAAAGGATTCTAATTAAAGAAACCAGACATCTCAAGTTAAAGAATTTCGTGTTTTTCTATGTATGGGAAGATGCAAGAGTTTGGGCTCAACTGAAATCATTCCTTTGATAGCACCAGAGCTATCGGGCCAGTATCCTGTGCTTTCTCATCCTGAGTCTCCTCAGGGTGCACTGCTGGGATGGTGGTGGCTGCAGCGGCTGATAGCTTGGTGGCAGGATTTCTGTTTCCATCCCAAGTTCCCTCAGGGCTCACCACCGTGGGCTGCTGTAGTGGCTGATGGCTGCAATATCCTTTGTTTACTAATACGGCAGGCAGCATTCTTAGTCCACAGGGATAATCCACCTGACTTGTGGGGTTGTCTCGAGGAATAAAGAATAAAAGCATGTAATAATTCTCCAAACCAGTGCTTTCACACTTGAATGTGCCCAGGAACCACCTGGCTGTCTTGTTGAAATGCAGGTTCTGATAACCAACCCCTGGAGCAGTGGCTCCAAAGGTTGGTTATGAGTAGTGTTATTGACATTAAAACCAGTGTGCATATGAAAAATCCCAGGGAAGCTTTTCATGAAAGCACAAGGAACTTCAGTTTGGAAAGGGAAACCCTAGGGGTGTCTGCTACCAGTCAGTTGGGCTCAGTGTAGAGGCCAGAAAGTGGCTCCCACAACCTGTCAGTTATGCACCTCCAGATGTGATACTGTCTTGTTCTCCCCTCTACCCCGGGGGAAGTGGATGGACGGCTGTGAACATCGAGACGGGCGCTGGCTTTTCCCTGGGCGGTGGCGCAGGGGTACCGGGCGCACAGCCTGACTTTGCCCCGCCTCTGCCGGGAGCGCGCATGCGCAGAAACTTTGTCATGTATTCAAGGCGTCTAAATGCTATGGGAGATATATTTGGGGCGCTTTGCATCACCTACATCTTCATTTTCTTACTGCCACTCTTCATCCTCCCACCCCCCTCCCACCATAGAAACAGCTCTTGCTAAGAGCATTAATTACCTTCTGTTACTGCAAATACCAGATATTTCTTTGTCCTCTTTCTTGACCTCTCATCAGTGTTGAACAATGATGATCACTCCCTCCTTCTTGAAGCACTCTCTTCCTCTGACTATCCTGAGTGCCACTCTCCTGATTTTGCAGGATTGCCCTTTTCTATTGGCGTTAAATGTCGGAACTCCTTAAGAACTGAATCCTAGGCTCTCTCTCCTCTCCTGTCTTTATCCTTGGGAAGTCTCATTCACCCCAATTGTAAGTCTTAAAAGTCGGTAAGTCATGTAAGTTTGGTGCCACTTAGATGAGAATGGCACAGTCATTTATTTGTATGTCAACTCCACAGAACTTCTGAATAATTGCCAAGCCCCTCTTAGAGCTCTCAAAGGCACCTGAAGATCAGAACGTCCAAACCCACACTTGTGATCTCTCTTGCTTCAGTCTGTCGATTTCCAGGTTCCCCAAATCAGTGACTGACCCCAGTTTATAGGGGGAACACCTAAATATCATCCTCAACACTCCCCTTTCTCTCACTTCCCACATTTTATGCGTGCACAAGTCTTTTTGATTTGACGTCTTAGAGTTTCTCTCAAAATCTGTCCACTTTGCTTAATCCCCATCACCACCACATCTGTAGGACTGTGATTGTTATTTTGGTTTTGAGCATCACCTGTCTCTTCCTCTACTGGAGGAGACCGGGAAAGCCAAGTATCCCACAAAGTCGAGGACAAGCAATGGATTTTATCTCTTTTCTCTAAGGATAGTTTCATTCAATATGGTGGGAAACAATTCTTGTGGGATGGCTTGGACCACTGACGCAGGATGGCTTGGACCAAATTAGTCTAGGCTTGGTTTTCTTTTGTGAGGTGGGATTGGAGTTCATCTCTTGCCGCCTACCAGAAAACTCTTCCTAAGGGTGTAGGCACTGCTGTTTCACGTGGATGACCTGACTGTTAAGGACAGGAGCGAGAAATTGTATCAGTGTCTGTTGTACGATCAATTTTGCTTTCCACATTTTAAAAGTGAATTCATTTGCTCTACATAATAGTCTGGACACATGTTTTCTTTGTTCATCCATTTACTCATTTGTCTGGGAAGATCTGTTTTGGGGAGTAATTTTTGCTTTATTGAGGAGACAGTGTAATCCATAATGAGAAATTTCCATCTTCATGCTTCTGCTGAGGACTGTGTGAGTGTAAGAAGCGTGGTGATGAAGAATGGCAGAGCCTGTCCTGGTCCTTGACTTTGCCCCTTGTCTGAAGGGCTCCCTGGGAGCAGGTGTCAGAGCTCCCGACTCAACTTTGTGAGCTGAAACCTTGGTTTTTAGATTTGTTTATTTGTTTATTTATTTATAGAATTTTGTTATAAATCTAGATCCAAAGCACAAGTGTTAATCCTTAGTTTTCTTTTATTTAGCTGGAAGTCAGTGTACAGTGTTTGCACTCAGACTACTTGGGTTCAAATTCTAGTTAAGCCTCTAACTTGCTAGCTGTGCATTATGGGGCCCATGACTTACCTTTTCTTGGCTGTAGTCTCCGCAAGTGTAAATTGGGATCATAATAATACTTCACCGTTAGTGTAGTGAGGATTAAACAGGATGGTGTGTGCTGTAGAGCACTTAGCTCAAGACCTTGTTTTTGGTGGCTATCTTTTTCTTTTCTTTTTGACATCACTATCTTTGTTTTTTTCCAGTTTGTTCTTTCTCATCATCTTTTATTGGCATACTGTTTCTATCTATGCCTCAAACATGGGCTTTCCTGAAGGTTCTATCCTTAATCTGTTTCTTTTTTTTCTTACTCAACACATATTTTGGAGGGTGATTTAATTTAATCTTGTGGTGTCAACTCTCCTTTCTTTGGTTATGACCCCAAGATCTGGGCCCCCAGCCCAGCCCCTTTACTGCAAAGCTCAGACCACATTGCTAGAGACCTGCTCGGTATTTCCACATAGATGTCTCTTCGGCACTTTTGAGTCTGAGCCCACCTTTCTGTCCCACCTCCTCTCCTTGACAACAGTAACTCAGCCTTCTCTTCCCGCCTTGGTGTCTAGATTCTAGTTCCTTAACATCCTGGACGTTGCCTTTGAACATGTGTCAGGCTGTCTTAATAATAACGATAATATTACTATATGACTTCAATAACTTTTAAAAAAGTAAATCAGATAATAAAACTCTTATTCTTAAAACATGGTAATGCCTTTTAAATGCAGAAACGACTATTTCCTTTTGTCCAACTTGGCTACAAGTTAGAAGTTCCCAAGACCCCCTCCTCAGGTTCTATAAGTTGTTCACAGAACTCAGGAAAGCAGTTTACTTACTAGAGTCCCAGTTTATTATGAAAGGATGCAACTCAGGAACAGCTAGATGGAAGAGATGCACAGGGCGAGGTATAGGGAAAGAGTACAGGCTTCCATGCCCTCTCCAGGTGTACCACTCTCTCAGCACCTCCATGTGTTCAGCAGTCTAGACTCCAAAATCCTTAGGTTAGGGTTTTTTTAAAAAATATGTTTTTAATTTTTATTTTTTATGGAGGATTCATTATGTAGGCACGATTGATTGAATCATTGGCCATTAGTGATTAACTCAACCTCCAGCCCCTCTCCTCTCCTAGGAGATCAGGGTTGGGGCTGAAAGTTCTAACCCTCTAATCTTGTGGTTGGTTCCCCTGGCAACCAGGCCCCATCCTCCAGGGGTCACCCCATGAGCATGAACTCAGGTGTGGTTGAGAGGGGCTTATTATGAGTAACAAAAGACGCCTCTCTTTCCCCTATCACTCAGAAATTCTAAGGGTTTTAGGAGCTCTGTCCAGGAATTGGGGATGAAAGCCAAATATACAATATGCACCGTATCACGGTATCACATCTTTTCTTTACATGTAAAATGAAATAAAACTCTTCACTGTGGCCAACTGTGTGGTCTTTATTCTATCATCTTCCATTGGCTGAGTGTTGATAGACTCTACTGCTGATCCAGCCCAAGTGAAATAAGCACCATGTAGAGAAATGACTCTTTTCTCCAAAGAATAATGCTTTTCTGCCAAAAGCAGAGCTTCGAAATTGCTCACAACTTAGTACAGGACAAGAAATTACCGGCAGTCAGAAATCAAGGTTAATTTTGAAAATGGACAGAAGAGGAGATAAATAGAACCATGAATAATGCCAGCATATCTCATAGCTTGTTTACACATCAGAAGAGTGAGGGAGATTCCCACAATTTCAGCTCATTGTCCTAATCCCTGACCTGAGAGTTAGCAGGGTCTGAATTCCATCTTGGCTTTCCCTTGAACAAGTCACTTTTTTTCTCCGAACCTCAGTTTATCCCCGGGGATTGGACTACATCATCACTGATGCTTCTAGGGAACATTCTGAAAATTTGTGGGAACATTTCTGATTGTCACAAGGATGGGGCTGGGTTCTACTGGCATTTGGTGGGTGGAGACCAGAGAGTGACGGTATCCTGCACTGCACAAGGCATCCTGAGTCACGTCCCACCAACTTTTCTCTTCTTCACCTAGGTAAAAAACTTGTCTGTAATCACCTGGGCCTTGAACTCAGCTCTGTTTTACATATACACTCAAGCTATTGTTTCATGGTTATGCTGAATTTTCTAGAAAGGCAAGGAACATGTAGAGGGAAGAAATCATGTACTTTCTCTTGTTTGTAGCTCTGCAAAGAGTTGTTCACCATTATGAAAAATCATGCCACTGATGACAGCATCATTCCTAGTGTCTGAGGTGCCAATACTGCTCTAACTCTGCACTTGTAGGCACTGAGTTCTTGGTGATTATATACCGATTGTTAATGTATTTATTTAGCTCTTATTTCAAAGTGTCAGCTAGAAAGAATAAACGTGGATAATATATCAAAACTAGATTTAAGCTTCTGATTTATTCATTATGTCTTCTATCTGTTCACAAATACTTGAATGTTGAAATTCATCTTATTTCATTATAAATTGCTTTATTTCTCATTGTTTATGGTATAGGGCATTATATTTATTTTTAAAGTTCAGTACTTAGGTAGGCTATACATCTGTAATTCCATTAAGACTAGCAAAGGGGATATTGCAAAATATGTGCTATAAAAATAGGATCTTGGGTTTAATAGGATTAGGACTCTTTGGACTGGGTACTTTTCAGTTCTAATAATTTAGGAAAATGAAATGACATCAAATAAAACAAAAAGGTCAGCCAGAGCTCCTAACAAAAAGAATGAACAGCACAGTAACCAAAGAGACTGAATATGCCCTTCATAGGGGCAAGTCTCCCCCCACCTGCCCCACTGAAACAAATGCCAATTCTATAACCCTTCATGTCTTCATCTCCACTGGGAGTTGAGTCCACCCTCATAATCTTCCCTGGCAACTGTTGCTAGGAAGATGCTGCCTCTCAAGCTGACCTTCCAAAGATTTGAGATCACAGCTGGTTGTTTCCCAGCTGCTGATGAGGAGATCAGATTTGCCCAGCCAGAGTGATGGAGAAACATGCAAACAGCACAAATAGCGACAACACATATAGGATGCCGGGGACGATATATAAGACTTGGTGATCAGGAGGTGTTTGATTATTGCTTTCCATTCCTGGAGGTTTGGGAGGAAAAAAAAAGACCATTACTAATCTCTGCATTGCATTTTCTTGTTGTAACAGTGATGGAGACACTGCCAGGGAACTTGCTATTTTGACCCCTTTCATTAAACCTGTTGGTAGAACTCATGGCTTTCAGGCAGGCGGTGTCCACGTTTCACTGCTTCGGCTTTGGCTGTTCTGTTCTTTTGATATCGCTGAATAGTGATAATGATTATGATAATGATGATGATAGCTACCGTTCGTTGATACTTGCTTTGTTCCTGGCATTGTCCTAAGTGCTTTCCATGAATTGCCTCGTTTAATCCCCACGGCAACCCTATGAGGGAGATATCACAAACTCCACTATTGTACTAATGAAGAAACTGAGCAGAGAGAGATTAAATCTCTTGTCTAGTCCCACTTAGCCAGTGTGCACCAGAGTAGGATTTGATCTTGAGTCTGAGTGGCCCCTAAGCCCTCCACTCGTACCTCCTTTGTGTGCTGTGTTTTATCCACTGATTTTGATCATTTGCTTTTGTCCTGGCAGTGGCAGTGCATGCAGTAAGATCCATCCATCCATCCATCCATGCATTCTTCACCACATGTGACCCAAACATGTACTTACTGCCAAGCTCACTGGGAACTTGGGTGAGTGAGACCCATGCCCTTTCCCAGGGAGCTGAGGGTCCGGTTCTGTGCAGAATTGAGCTTTCATTCTTTGAACCTGTTGGGTCTATGAAGGTGGGGCTATGGGGTGTGGAGGGTGCCTGGGTGCACTCCACAGACTGTGGCGAGATGTTTGGCCACACAGGTGCTCATGAGACACTGGTTGATTTTTTTACCCTCCATCCTCAACTAGGGCTCCCATCCTAGGATGCTGACAGGCTTAAGGAAAGGGGCCAAAATAGCAAGTTCCCTGGTAGTGCCTCCATCACTATTAAAGCAAGAAAGTGCAATGCAGAGATTTGCAAAGTTTTTTGTTTTTTTTTCTCCCAAACCTCCAGGAATGGAAGGCGATAATCAAACCTCTCCTATCATCATGTCTTGTATATCATCGCTGGCATCCTATGTCAAGGGGCAGAACAAAAGTCATGCTGACAAAAGTCAGCAGCCAACATTGGGGTCAAGCATTGCACTTCGTCTCATTTAATCTGCAGAACGATGTGGACTTGGTAGAATAGGCTCAGCAGGAAGTTCATTGTTCCAAAGGGTCAGACTGGCAGAAGCGCCTACCTCTGCAGTACCTGCTGTCCCCTCTTTACACTCTGCTTGGGTTCAGTTAGGCCTTCAACCCAGGCTGCCGATTCTTCCTTCCTTCCTTCCTTCCTTCCTTCCTCCCTCCCTCCCTCCCTCCCTCCCTCTCTCTCTCTCTCTCTCTTTCTTGTTAATTGAGATAGAATTCATATACCATAAAATTGCCCTTGTAATGGCTACAATTCATTGGTTTTAGTATATTCCCAAGACAGTGTAAACATCATTACCATCTAATTCCAGAATATTTTCATCACCCCAAAAAGTAACCCCATCTGCATTAGCAGTCACTCTCCATTCCCCGACCTCCAGCTCCTGCCAACCACAAATCCTTCTGTTCCTACTGGTTTTTCTACTCTGGACATTTCATATAAATGAATTACATAGGATGTGACCTTTTGTGTCTGACATCTTTCAGTTAGAATATTTTTAAGGTTCATCCATGTTGTATCATGTGTCAGTACTTCATTCTCTTTTCATTGCCAAATTATATTCCTTCAGATGGATATATATATATATATATATATATATATATATATATACACCACATTTTGTTTATCTGTTCATCAGTTGATGGACATTTGGGTTGTTTTCTCTTTTTGGCTCTTGTGAAGATTGCTGCTATGAACATTGGTGAACAAATTCTTGTGTGAACATATGGTTTCAATTCTCTTGGTTATATACCTAAGAATGGGATTGCTGTGTCATATGGTAACTCTATGTTTAAGTTTTTGAGGTACTGCCAAACATTTTTCCAAAGTGGCCATACCATTTTATATTCCCAACAGCAGAGAATGAGGGTACCAAAGTCCCCACATTCTCTTTAATACTTGTTATTGTCCATCTTTTTGATTATTGCCATCCTAATGGGTACGAAGTGGTATCTCATTGTGGTTTTGTTTTCCATTTACCTAATGTCTAGTGATGTTGAGCATCTTTTCATGTGATCACTTAGGCTGCTGCCTCTGACTTCCACTTGTTTCTGTTCAAGAGGCTTTGGGTCTAATAGAAGAGAAGTCGAAAACTCAGGTGGTTGTGGTAGAACCTCTGCCTGCAGACAGGAAACGACTTGATTAGACTGAGCAGAGGGCAACGAGTCAGGTGCTGGGAGATGCCTTTCTAGGTCTTCACTGAAGGTGCCCATGGGACAGCTCCCGTGACTTCAGGCTTCCCTTTGTCCACAGGCTCAGCACTAGAGGGTAATGCTCCGTCAACTTCCCCATCGGGGTCTCTGTCTCCACTTATACCCACACTGGACCCAGAGAAGTGCTAGAAGCCAGGCTGGCTCTTTGGATTGAGCAGGGCTGAGCTGCCCAATCCTGTGGTCCAGGCAGTGGTGCTTGTGTTTCTTTCTTTCTTTTTTCCTTTGTATGGACATTAATAACTTTAACAAATTTTTATTTTAAAATTTATATATAGTACAATTCACTTTTTTGGTGTATAGCTTTATGAATTTTAACCAATACCACAATGAAGATCAAGAATAGTTCTATCAACACCCCAAAATATCCTTCATGCTGCCCCTTTGTAGCCAGTGCCTGCTTCCTACACCCAGCACCTGGCAACCATTTCTCTGTCCCTATAATTTTGCCTTTTCTACCGTATAATATAAATGGTGTTCTACAATATGTAAACTTTTGGATCTATTTTTACTTAGAAAATACATTTGAAATTCATTCATGTTGTATTTTTCAAGAGTTCCATTCCTTCTTATCGCTGAGTAGTTTATTGTATGGATGTACCACACTTTGCTGGTCCATTCTCCAGGGAAAGGACATTTGGGTTGTTTCTAGTTTTTGGTGAGTACAAATAAAGGTGCTATAAACATTCAGGTATAGGTTTTTCTGTGAACATAGGTTTTTACTTCACTTGGGTAAATATCTGGGAGCAAGATTGTTGCATCATATGGTAAATATGTTTAATTTATAAGAAACCTTTCCAAAATGACTGTACCATTTTGCATTCCCACCAACAGTGTATGAGAATTCCTGTGGCTTCTTTTACTTCCCAATACTTGGTATTGTCAGTTTTAAATTTTAAAAAATTTAATTTAAGCCATCCTAATAGGTAAGAGATGGTATCTGTGGTTTTAATTTGCATTTCCCTAATGGCTAATGATGTTGGCTATCTTTTCATATGCTTATTTGCTATCCATAAGTCTTCTTTAGTGAAGTGTCGGTTTAAATTTTTTGCTCATTAAAAAAGTTGCACTGTTTATTTTCTTATTATCGAGTTTCGAGAGTGTTAAAAAACTATATATTCTGGATAGGAGTCAGATATGTGACCTGCAAATATTTTCTCCCAGTCTGTGGCTTTGGAGTGACACGTGTTATTTCCACTTGAGACCCATTGGCTAGAATTAGTTATGTGGTCCCATGCAATCCCCAGGGGGCCAAGAAATGCAGTTCTACCCAGTGGCTGGAAAGACAGAGAGCTGGAGATATCTAGTGAACAGCAGGGATGACCATCCCACACACTGCTCTTACTATTTCAGAGTCTGCTTAACAATAGTTCATGAACATTCTTCCATGTTAGCCAGCATTCCTTTACAGTATAGGGGCCAGCAAATGCAGACAATGGCCAGTTTTGGCTTCCTGTCTGTTTATCTTCAGCCTGAAAACTAAAAGCATGCTTGTTACAGATGAATATTTGAAATCAATTTGATGATAAGGAAAACTGTCTTTGAACCCCAATTAAGCAAATGTTATTAGTCCAAAAAGAATTAGATTATTCTCACTCCTTGGCCTGTGTTACAAAAAAAAAAAAAAAAAAAAAAAATTCAATAATTAATGCATTTTGGATTTGTCAATAAAAAATTTGTGGAAATTTGTTTTCTCTCATTATTATGAGTACTACGCAATATCCGTGATTTTTACCCTTTGGCCCACAAAGCCTAAAATATTTACCCTCTGGCACTTGACAGAAAATGTTTGCTGAATCTTATTAGAATGGTTTTTCAGAGCTGCGTGGAATTCCATAATGTTCTATATATGGGCCTATTGTAACATTCATACATTCATATTGTTCAACTGCATTGTTTCTAGATTCTTCCTAGTTAAACAATGCAGCAATATGGATCCTTGTATACATGTCACAAAGATAAGCACTGATTATTTCCTTAGAATAGATTCTTAGAAGTGGAACTGCTGAGTGAAAGGATGGGTACATTTTGCAGGGTTTGACTCAACAGTTGTAAGTAATCTGCCAGAAAGCTGCCATTTCACATTCCCTCATCCAGTGGAAATATGTGCTTATTTACTTTACTGTCCTTTTTCCAAGACTGTTCGTTTAACTCTATAACATCAGTAGTGATTTGATTGGGGATAAAATGGTTCCTTATTGTCATTTTAATTCACTTTTTATAAATTACGGATGAAGCAACACATACTTTTGTATGTTTTTAAGCCATTTGCACCTCTTCTTTTGTAATTGGCTTTTTCAAGTCCTTTATCTAGTGTTCTGTGGAATAATTTTTAATTCTTTTTTCAGCACCCCGCAGTGCCCTGGACAAGTAGCTGAAAAGTTATTCGTAAGGCTGAATTAAACCCAGTGCAGCCATTCTTCACGGGAGCCGTCCAGCTACATTCTCAGACTCAAGGCAGATTGAGTCACTTTCCTCCGCTGTGTTAATCTGTACTGTGATTTTAAAAGAGACTCTCCTCTTCAGTCGGTGGATGGACATCTCCTGCTTTGCAGGAAGACACAGTCCCATTGGCCTCAGCGGCCAAGGCTTGGGATTCAAGGTACGAACATACAGCTAAGAATGTTCGTACTTAGATGTGCTGCAAAAAAGTCTTCTGGTTCGGGATTCATGAGAATTTCTTGGCTCCCAACCAGACCCAACTTCTAACAGTGGCAGATGCGTGGTGGAATGTGGGGAGGATTCTGAGAGCAACACGTGGCTATGAGAAGCTTAGGGCTTTTTCCCATGTGTTAGAAATGCAATCAAACCAATGTTTTCAGAAGTGGTGAGCTACAGATGGGGGTTAGGACCGGTGTCCCCTTGCGTCGCTGAAGATCCTGCAGTTCTCTCAGGAGTCAGAGACCATTAGTGGGGTGAAGGAGAAAGCCAAATGTCTAGAGCTAGCCTGGCCCAGCCGTAGCCAGACCACCCTGTTAGTGGGAAAGCCAGGATCACTGAAGCATCTCCTTTGCAGGTTCTGATCCTTGGGAGACCCCAGATTCATTTCCTTTGATGCTCATGGTGTTTAAGGCCATGCGTGGGTAGAAGAAGACTTTTTCTAACCTGTATCCTTGACATCACTGATTTCTGGACTTCAGTTTAAAAAATTTCCAGGCAAAACGTCCACCTTTGTTTTGGGTTATCTTTCCATCGATAGAGTTGTCACTGGCAATGCTGGAACGCTGAGAGAATGGATTCCAAATGAGCCCTTGACACCAATTAGCAGCTTCATTTCAATTTCCTCGGGTTCAGAGATGTGGAAATATAAGGAAAGAAAGCACAGTCTTTGCTTTTAAGGATCTCTCTGTGAGGTGGAGGGAACACGGCTTAACCAATGATTCTAGTACAGTGGGAGAGGAGTCTAGAGCTGTTGTTGTTCTGCGACCATTTGGAGGGAATGGGAGTGGAGGATGGTGGTCGGAGAAGGCTTCTCAGAAAAGGAAAACTTGAGTTGAGTTTTGGGGAAAAAAAAAAAAAAGTAACCAGCCAAGGCAGTGAGAATTGCAGGTAGAGGGAAGAGTGGGTGGGTGAATATAGGCGTTCAGTTACCCAGCAATCAGCTAACCCAAATATTTCTCAAATTAGGACATACCAGGCATTGCTTTTCATGCTATGTTACAATAATATTCTCTAAGTGAGTCTCAGTTGAAAGTTTTGGTGTTACTCAACTTAACTCTCTCCACCTTACCCCTTACAAATTTCCAGGCTGGTGGGAATGGAACTGTCAGAAAGGGGCTTAGTAGATTAAAAAAAAAAAATCACTCCATTCCTTGTTTTCCTGGAAAGTTCCCCAGGAATACGCTGCCAAGTCCAGGAAGATACACATGTATGCAAAATATTTGCTGACCTCCATCCTCAATGCACCAGAGGCTTCTGTTAATAACACTCATCCCAGATCACAGTTCAGTGCAATTCAGCCCTGACCCCCATGCAAGAGAGTTGACCACTGACCTCATTACAATTTAGATTTTCGGGAAGGGGCTTGAAAACAGAATGAGATAATGCCCTGGGACAGTTGGGAGCCACAGCCCTGCACTGAGGGATGAAAGTTGGGTTGTTCTAGAAAGACGTTCAAATGATTAGAAGGATAAAAAAGGCTCATCTTTGCAGAGCTCTTCACAGTTTAAAAACCAATCCCTTCACCCTGATAGAGACCAGTTTCACGTTTATCTCCGATATGCAATGTAGAAACTGAGGCCTGGGGGAGACTGAATGATTAGTTACTAAAGGGCCAGGACCTGAACCTAGGCCTCTGGTTCTGGGTCTGATGTTTCCTGCCTTTTATTAACCTTATTGAAATCTCCAGAGACAACATGTTTTCTGTAAACTTTGCTGGGACAGTGACTCTTCCATCTCTCAAGAACCTTCATCTCACTTTACGGTAAAATGCCTTCGGAGTCAACAGTGTCTTAAAATTTGTTACTTATTTCTTGATGCTTCTCTTCTAAATCCGATTTGGTTTTGCAATTCTGAGGCTCACCTAGGTTTTTAGAGCTTGTTCTCTGAATGTTGAGGAATTTCCTCACGGTAACTTTGGGACAAGGCAGGAGGAAGTTCTTACTTGTATTGAGGGCAAAAAATCTGTATTTTGGGGGTGCACTTTGTGTTTCCCTAGTGCAAGATCTCAAGCACAGCAAACACCAAGAAATAGGTCTTCAGAGTGGATAGGGAGATGGGGAGAAAAGTAGGGGGAGCTGGTAAAAAAGCCACACTGTGCTTGGAAGGATAAGCACTTAGGAAGCAGGAAATGGCAAGCACAGGGATGAGAGAGAGAGAGAGAGAGAGAGAGAGAGAGAGAGCGTCTTTATTCACGATGGCCCTCCCAGGGGAGTACTGAGCCTCCCGAGCCTGGCTCAGTACTCACCAAGGTGAAAGCCCCTTAGGGAGAAGCGAGTCTGAAAGCAGGAAGGCTCAGTCATGGACGCGCCCGGTAGTCCTAAAGTGCAAGTGGGTTGTAAAAACTAGAGCGACGACCAGACAGATTCCACCACAGTGACCTCCTCCACCGCCATCTTCACCACCTCTCCCATGCTCCCCTGTGCTACCGATGCATTACCACCATCACCATTGATGGAGCCCTTGTGACGTGCCTAGCACCACGCTAAAGGCTTTATGTGGGTTTAATCCTCACAACACTCCTCCACAGTAGGAATCATTGGTCCTGTTTTCAGTGGAGGGGACTGAGGCTCAGGGCAGTGAAGTCATTTGCACAAGATCACAGCCTAGAAAGCCATAGAGTCAGGATTTCACCCCAGGCTCTGTGTGCTTCTGATGGGCAAGGTGGAGTGGTCCGGAATGCTGCCCCACTGGGCACGAGGCGTGTGCTGGGGGCTGGTTTTATGCACAACTGGATCTGAGAGGCTTCTGTGGGCTGTGACCAGGCCTATCAATCTGTTCTTCCTTCCTTTTTCTAGTTTCCTTTCACACATTCTGGATCCTATGGTCTTTCAGGTCAGAGCAAATAAAAATGCTTTATGTCCCTTCTTTTCTAAGCTTTGCATGTTACTGTTTGCACACTGTTCTGGAAACAGACGGAGGCTGATAGAAATCCCAGATGATAACTCAGACATGAAAGCTCTGTGAAAACACCCACGTAGCATAAATACCTCTGAGCATATGAGAGACAGAGAGGAGAAAGACAGAGACAGAAACAGCGAGAGAGAAAGACAGAGAGAGAGAGAAAGAAAGAGAGAGGCTCAGAGACAGAGAGAGAAACAGAGACACAGAGAGAGACAGAGAGAAACTCAGAGAGAGTGATATATATAGAGAGAGAGACACACAGAAAGACAGAGGGACAGAGACACAGAGAAAGACAGACTGAGAGAAAGAAGGAGACACAGAGACAGAGAGACACAAAGAGAGACAGAGAGAGAATGAGAGAGAATGCCTCATGACACCATTCACTGTTCATGCTTTTGGGCCTAGTTGTGCCGGGACCACCCCTGGGCCTTCGGGTCACCTGAGCCAATGACTTCTGAATAGTTTCTGTTCCTTGTAGTGGAAAGAATATGATGAACAAATGTAAAGCACTTAGCTGGGTGCTGGGCCCCGAGTAAGTGCTTGAAGGATAGCTATTCTCTTCATGAACAAGAGCATCTCTTTGCCAGTCATGACTCTGCCCAATGTCCCTGCAGTTCCCCAGCCTGTTTCACACTCAGGAGCGAGGGGGGCAGGTGCTGCCAGCCTCTCCCTCCCGCTGGGCCTTCTCCGTGCCTGGATGGGATGTGTCTCCTTCCCGAAGAGTCCCCGGCTGGAGGTCAGAGTCAGGTGTGGACACAGCACATTGAAGTTTGTTGCCAGGTACACGATGTGAATTCAGGGACATTACGGCGTGGGTGGAAAGCACCCTGGAAACCGCTATTTCAAAAGTAAAGCCCCCCCTGCATTTAAAGGGAGATTCAGAGCACAGTGTTCCAGCGAAATGGGAGCTTGGTTAGGGTTCTGACCCGTGATCAATCATCTGGAAAAAGGCTTTACGGGGGCATATTTGGCCTGAGAGGGAGGAGTTGAGCTGCCTTCCATTCTGGAGGCATAGAATCTATTGAGGTTGCTGTGTGGAGACCTCGCTGTGGACTCTGCAGCGGAGGAGGAATTGGAGGCAGAGACGCGTTGTCTGTGGTCCTCACCCTGCCTTTTCTTTCAGGACACTTCCCTCCTGTTTTTTTTTTTTTTTTTTTTTGCGGTACACGGGCCTCTCACTGTTGTGGCCTCTCCCGTTGCGGAGCACAGGCTCCGGACGCGCAGGCTCAGCGGCCATGGCTCACTGGCCCAGCCGCTCCGCAACATGTGGGATCTTGACTGTTAATTCTATTGTTTTTATTTGGGGTTATTTTCCAGAGGTGGAGACAATCACCAGCAACTGGTGGATATACTGCAAGTGGCTCTTTTATATGATCTTGACCTCTGTGACCTTGGCCAAGTTCTCTGGAGCCTGAATACCTTTATCAATAAAATTGGGAAATAGTAATATCATTTCCTCCTGCTTATGACCATTTACTATCAGAGCTCAAAGTCAGGCTGCAAAGCTGGGTTACAAACAGGATGTCACCGACTAGTGAACAAGCTGTAGGAAAGGATCCAATCCTCTACAGGGCTGTTCTCAGTGTGGGGACATCATAAGCTTTTTTTTTTTTTGACTATTTTATTTTTTTTATACAGCAGGTACTTATTAGTTATCTATTTTATACATATTAGTATATATATATCAATCCCAATCTCCTAATTCATCCCCCTCCCCCTTCCCCCCCTTGGTGTCCATATGTTTGTTCTCTACATCTGTGTCTCTATTTCTGGGGGGCGTCATAAGCTTTTAAACATTTATTTTACTTCGTTTGTACTTTGCAGATTTTCCATAATAGCAACCTAAATTTCCCATAAAATGTTACCTTTATAATTGGGAAGATTTAATGAAAATTCAAATTTGGGTCTGCAGTCTACTTCCCAGTCTCCTTCTGCTGCCCACCAGCCTCCTTCCCAGGCAACCTTCCCCGACCCCTCCAAGCCTGGCTAGTTCTGCCTCGGGCTCACTTGAGGGAGGCCCTGCTGGGGTGGACAGACAGCATCTAGAGAGGATCCAGAGGGTCCTGCTGCCTGGGGCACTGCCTTGCTGGAGCACCTGGGCTGGGCAGTGTCTATCGGTTTGGGGTGGGGGTAGAAGACAGCGTGTGATGACAGAGGCTACCCTCTGCTCAGCTCCAATCCTGCACCACAATCTTTGTGAGCAGCGTCTTGTCCAATCTTACCATCAGTCCCAAGAGGAGTATGTTGCCGCCAGCCCTCTTGATCTTGCAGATGAGGATGCTGAGGCTCAGAGGGGTTAAGCAGCTTCCCTAAGTCACACAGCCCATGAGGAACTGAGCTGGGATTTGAACCTGAAAGACTTAAACTCAAAAAGTGGGGTTCTTTCCACCAACAGGAGCCCCTCAGGGAGTACTGGGGGGAGATGCTTAGTGAAATGCACTGGGTGGGGAAGGGGGAAAGGAGGGAATGTTTAAGGTGGGGATACTTATGCAACCCCACCTTGATCATGTGTCAGCAACAAAATATGGCCCCTCCTGGCTACACAGAGGACGTTAGTCTAGTTTTCCTTGCAAACAGGAGCAGGTAGGGGCTTTGTGGATCCTGGTGACTCTGAGCCTTTCAAATCCCAAAGTACAAAGTACCCAGTCTGGGTAGAAATTTGACTTCTATCTGCAAATTGATTTATCTCTATCTCTTGTGAAAAAGAGGACTTTATTATTCAACACACGAGGTGACAATGTGATTTTGTTAAGAAACAGAAGTGCGGGTCACGAGAGGTTGATGTGGAATGATGTGGGGCCTCCTTTCTGGGGCAGCTCCCCAAGGACAGGGCTCCACACTGAGAGGGGCAGGTCACGTGGGAGCATGATGAATGGGGTCCCTGGTGCTTTTTTTTCCCGTGGTGGTCTGGGCCCTGTGGGGTGGGGTGGGAAGGCTGTTGGCACTATAGTGTGCCCTCGAGGCACTGTGCCTTTCCGCAGACTCTGCCACCACATCCTGACCAGATCCTCGCTGGGGTGGCTGTGTATCCCCGCCATCCACATGCAGCCTCCCCTCCTTCCAGAGGAGGGAAGTTACAGGCAGCTAAGAAAGGACGTGCAGGATTCGAACCCACAGCTCTTGGGATCCAGATCACTTGCTGGTTCTGCACTAACTTGTTCCCCCAGGCAGAGTGGGAGCCCCCAGACAGGGGAGGTAGCCTTTTTGAACTAACAGTAGTGAAGGGGGAGGAGACAGCAGCCCCGCAAGCACAAAGTTTCCTTTGACTGCACTGCTAGGACAGGACGCGGTCCTCTCTCCCCACCAGGACAGGTCACCGCAGGCGTCTGCCTTTGATTGGAAAGGGCTGCGGCCCAGCAAAGACAGGACTCATACCTGTGGTCTGGGGCCTCTCTCACACCCCCAGAAGTGCCATTTGCAGATGGGGAAGATGGGGAAAATGTGAGAAGACAGGAAGAAGAAAAATCAACAGATGTAGGGCAGGCATCCTGGGAGGTCAGGTCACAGCCCGGGAGAGAAAATAGGCCTCAGCCATGGGTCAGGGCATAAACACAGAGGCCCCAGGGCCTGATGTGCTGGAGGGAACCACGCTGGGCTGGCTCGGGGAGAAGAGGTTTGCCATGTGTGTGGTGACTTCAGAGGGAGCCCAGGCTTCTGAACTGAGAGGAAAGAAGAGTACCTTTCAGGAGGCCGGGCCGCAGCCTGCATCTGCCCGCAGAGGCTCCCGTCAGGCCGTTTCTGGCTCAGCCACACCCCTCCCACAGGCCAACCCAGGCCTCAGTGTGGGGCAGGGGAGACCTGTGACCCTGTCAGAGAGGAACATTCTGGCCAGGAGGAACCCAAGGAGGAGACTCACAGGTCCTGGCATACGCAGGGGAGTGAGGGCCTCAGACCGTCTCTTTTTTTTTTTTTTTTTTCTTGTACGTGGGCCTCTCACTGTTGCGGCCTCTCCCGTTGCAAAGCACAGGCTCCGGACGCGCAGGCTCAGCGGCCATGGCTCGCGGGCCCAGCCGCTCCGCGGCATGTGGGATCTTCCCGGACCAGGGCACGAACCCACGTCCCCTGCATCATCAGGCAGACTCTCAACCACTGCGCCACCAGGGAAGCCCAGACCGTCTCTTTCCTTTCTGCCTTTTATAGGTAAAAACAATACTGTTGACCTGCTGAGGCTGAGTGCTTGTTCTGGGTGTGGAGATGGCTGCTAGTGGCTTCTTCCACTTCTAGTCTGGGGACTGGCTAACTGTACACTGGGCAGTGCAGGCCTGCTGTGTTCCAGGGCAGCACTGTGTGCTATGGGGGAATGGGAGCCCCGACTGGGGGCAGGCTTGGGGGCAGGCACTTTGCTGGGTCGGCTTACTTAGCCCTCAGGTGACTCTTTCCTCAGCAGGAGTGAACTGTGCTTTCTAGGTAAAAACACTGTGAAGAGTTGTTTGCTGAAGTGTTCTGTGCTGGGTCACAGAATGACCCTGTGACACTGTGACTGGAGAGACTCTGCCCGGCTCCCACCCTGAGACTTGGTGTTACAGCCCAGGGGAAAAGACACACTTGAGACCCGCCTGTGCTAGCTTGTAAAACCAAGTGGAGGCACCAACAATGCCATTCTGTCCCCATGCCATGCAGATAAGAGAGGACACGGTGTCAGGAGGCCTGAGCGGCAGCCCCAACCCTGCCTATTATTCCCTGGGTGAAGCTGTAAATTTTATATCGGGAGGTGGGGGCCAGGGAGGGGAAGATGGTGACGATTATGATGATAAGAGCAACAGTAATAATAATGCTTATTCTCCTTACTGCCTGGGTTTACTGTACAGCCAGAAGAGGTAACAAATGTGATTCTTTTCTGTGGACTACAGGTCATGATTCACATACGTTATGGGCTGAATTGTGTCCTGTCCAAATTTCTGTGTTGAAGTCCTAACTCCCAGCACCTCAGAATGTGTCTGTAGTTAGAGATAAGTTCTTTAAAAAGGTAATTAAGGTAAAATGAGGTTATTAGGGTGGGCCCTCATCCAATATGACTGGTGTCCTTATAAGGAGAGGAGATTAGGACACAGACACGCACAGACAGAAGAAAGACCATGTGAAGACACATCTATAGGCCAAGGAGAGAGGCCTCAGAAGAAACCAACCCTGCTGATGTCTTGACCTTGGATTTCCAGCCTCCAGAACTGTGAGAAAATAACTTTCTGTTGTTTAAGCTGCTCAGTCTGTGGTATTAGTTACAGCAGCCCTAATGCAATGTGTTAGTCATGACTGTCACTAGGGCTCCACAGATATACTCAGACAGAGATGAAGAATGACACATTGGGGCCTGGGGGCGTGGCTATGACAGGCTCCAGAGAAGGGTGGGAAATGAGAGGAAGGTGAAAAACTGTCAGCTGGGGGCAGTCAGGACAGGCTTCATGGAGGAGACAGATTCAACTTTGGTTTTCTAATCTCTAAAATGGGGATGACAGTAGTTCCTCTCTCAGAGCCATAGGGAAGATAAAATGAGGGAATGCATGTAAAGTGGGGTATGGTACCGAGGACAGAAGATGCATTTGGTGAATTTTACTCCAATTTTTACTATGAACATTATTCAAGGATGCTGAGATCTAGGAATGGAAAATGAAGTAGCGTGGGAAAAGCAAAAATTAGGGGGTGGACAGTTAGAAGCCCAGTTGGCCTGGGGAGGGCAGACCTCATATGGTTGGCATGGAGAGTGGAGGGAAAGGATGGGGTTGTTATGCATACCGGGAGGGTGGTGGTGACATATATATGGTGACATATATCTTGTCATCTGAGCAGAACTCGCAAAATCAGCCTTAAATGCTCCTATCTGATCCAATTCCCTGGTGATAAAATCACCCATTAAAAACCGTAAGATCTTGGGACTTCCCTGGTGGTCCAGTGGTTAAGATGCCGTGCTTCCACTGCAGGGGACGTGGGTTTGATCCCTAGTTGGGGAACTAAGATCCCACATGCTGCATGGCCTGGCAAAAACAAATAAACAAACAAAACAACAAAAAAACAAACCAAACAAAAAACAATTATCCACAAAACAAAACAAAACAAAACAACTGCAAGATCTCAAAAAAGCAGAGAAAGAGTAAAGCCAGGCCCCTCAATTAGCACAGGGTTGTGTGGGGGTGGACCTGCAACGTCTCCCTAGATCCTCTGCTGTGGGAGAAAACCCTTATTTGGGACTCATCAGCCATTTTATATGAAGGTCAGTGGGCCAGGCTCATTGGAGCCTCTGTTTTTCACTTGTCACTTGGTTGGTCTAATACCAATTCACTCCTTCCTCCCTCCCTCCCTCCCTCCCTCCCTCCCTCCCTCCCTCCTTCCTTCCCCCCTTCCTTCCCCCCTTCCTTTTTTCCTTCCTTCTTTCATCTCATAGGTATTTATCAGTGCCTTTTGTGTGCCGAGCCTTTCAGCTGTGCGCTGGATACTGGGCAGACAGCTGTGTACAAGGTGGACACGGCTCCTCACTTCCTGTGGCATTTATCTTACTTCAGTCTGTCTAGGTCCTCTGGCTGGGCTAATTCCTGCAGAGTGGGAAGAGGAGTAGAAAGTCTGTCTCACTAGCACTGCATCCCAGGCCCCAGTGCTGAGTTGCTGAATGTGCGTTCAGTAGGAAAGTGAGGTTTGCTGTGGACATCAGTGAGGGAGCTGTAAGAAGAGGCTGTGAAAAACACAAAGGCAGGTCTGGAATGGTTGCCATCAATAACACCTGGGCTTTTAATCCTACTCCAATCTTAATGACTGCTGTAACGGAAAGTTCTATGATGCATGCTAAAAATAGTCAGGGTCTAATGGAAGGAGTGTCGCTTATTTTGGTAAGATCTCTTGCCAGAAGTTGCAGAAGACTGATATCTTGCAGTATGGAACAGCTGTGAAGCTCATCTTGGGCCTTGATCAGGGTCGGCAGATACACATCAAGCAGACCCTTATTCCTATTCCTGCACCCGTGGCAGGCAGCACTAATCAACCTGCTGATCTTGTGATCACTCTCAGGAAAGCCACTACCCACTGAAATTAGCACAGGCATCAAACCTATTTATTATCTCACCTGGGCCCTAGGGGTTTGTGTTAGTCCATTTGGGCTGCTACAACAAAATACCACAGACTGGGTAGCTTATAAACAACAGAAATTCATTTCTTACTGTTCTGGAGGCTGAGAAATTCAAGATCAAGGTGTCCTGGTGAAGTCCCTCTTCCTGGTTCATAGATGGTACCTTCTGTCTGTGTCCTCATATGGTGGAAGAAGCTAGGGAGCTCTGTGGGGTCTTTTTTTTATAAGATCACTAATCCCATTCATAAGGGCTTCCCCACCTCATGAATTAAGCACCTCCCAAAGGTACCACCTCCTAATACCATCACCTTTGGGAGTTAGGGTTTCAACATATCAGTTTTGGGGGGACACAAACATTGAAACCATAGCAGGGCTTTTATGTTGACCTAGACCCAAGGTCCCAAGGTCTCATTTCCCAACTGGTGGTCCTTGAGCCAAGTTTATCAGTACCATTAGAACCCTGACAGCTTGTTTAACATGTAGATCCCTAGGCTCCACCCCAAAGCTATGGAATTAAAATATTTGGGGTTGGTGCCTCATTTCAAAGAAGCTGCTCAGGTGATTCTTCTACAGATATTGCTGATCAGTGTTCTAGGGACCGAGACTCATACTAGTTTTTTTCTTTCTTTTTCTTTCTTTCTTTAATTTGATTGTGCTGGATCTTAGTTGTGGCAGGGGGGCTACTTAGTTGCGGCTCGCAGCTTCCTTAGTTGCGGCAGGCAGGGTCCTTAGTTGTGGCAGGCTGGCTCCTTAGTTGTGACATGTGAACTCTTGGAATCCACAGTGTGGAGCCCTGAGGCCTGGCTCCCTCACATGAAGCAGCAGGAGAGGACAGTCATCAGAGCCTGGGCTCTGGAATCAGATGAGCCTTGATTTCATCGTGGCTTCATGACTTACTGCATCGAACAACCAAGGGAAAATGGTCTCCCTCTTCAAGACTGCAATTTTGACAAGGAGGTATCACCTCACACCAGTCAGAATGGCCATCATCAAAAAATCTACAAACGATAAATGCTGGAGAGGGTGTGGAGAAAAGGGAACCCTCTTGCACTGTGGGTGGGAATGTAAATGGATATAGTCACTATGGAGAACAGTATGGAGGTTCCTTAAAAAACTAAAAATAGAACTACAGTATGACCCAGCAATCCCACTACTGGGCCTGTACCCTGAGAAAACCATAATGCAAAAAGAGTCATGTACCACAATGTTCATTGCAGCTCTATTTACAATAGCCAGGACATGGAAGCAACCTAAGTGTCCACTGACAGATGAATGGATAAAGAAGATGTGGCACATATATACAATGGAATATTACTCAGCCATAAAAAGAAACGAAATTGAGTTATTTGTAGTGAGGTGGATGGACCTAGAGTCTGTTGTACAGAGTAAAGTAAGTCTGAAAGAGAAAAACAAATACTGTGTGCTAACACATATATATATGGAATCTAAAAAAGAAAAAGAAGGTTCTGAAGAACCTAAGGGCAGGACAGGAATAAAGACGCAGATGTAGAGAGTGGACTTGAGGACACGGGGAGAGGAAAGGATAAGCTGGGACGAAGTGAGAGAGTGGCGTGGACATATATACACTACCAAATGTAAAATAGATAGCTAGTGGGAAGCAGCCACATAGCACAGGGAGATAAGCTTGGTGCTTTGTGACCACCTAGAGGGGTGGGAGGGAGACGCAAGAGGGAGGAGATATGGTGATATATGTATATGTATAGCTGATTCACTTTGTTATAAAGCAGAAACTAACACACCATTGTAAAGCAATTATACTCCAATAAAGATATTAAAAAAACCCCTGCAATTTTGCAAGGGTCAAATTGTAAAAGTTGCAGTAGTAATGATAACTCATCCTAAGAATGTGCTGTAAAGAAATGCATATAAAACATTGAATGCAGGGCTGGACATATTAAAAATGCTCAATAAATGTTGCTGATGAAGAAGATGATGACATGGTCGCCTACTCATAAATATCTGCTCTGGTTGTCTAGTCTGGTTGTATATACATACATACAGGACTGCATGTATATGAAAAGCTGAAATCCATACATATGTGTGTATATACACACATGTATATGACACACATACATATGTATGCACACGTATATGTGTGTTTTAGCTTTTCATGCACATGCAGTCATGTCCTGGAGTTGGCTTACGTGCATCTATCTCTTCCCGCCTCTGGGCTCTGTAACATCATGTTGGTAGCTTGGATGGTAGGAATATTTTATAGCATGGAAATTGGCAAACCTACACATCAAGGTTCCCCAACCACACCGCCCCACCACTGGAGAGCCAATTTACTGCGATACCACTGTGTCTGTGTACCTTGCATCTCCAATTAGACTCTAACCTCCTTTAGGGCTCGGGATGTACTGTATTCACCCTTTGATCTCCACAGGGTTTTGCATGTACCTTTTGTACAGCAGTCTTCTAAGTATGGTCTGAGCCAAAAGCACAAAGGGTGAGTGGATGAAAGCAAAGGAGAGAACATGCAGAAATGGAGTTAATAAAAAAGAAAAAGTTGTTTCAGAAAAACCGGTAGATGAGTAGCCAGGAAGGGAGTGAAGGATCACGAGTGGAGTGTTTGGATGGGTAAAATGGTTTGGTGGTAGGAAAGAAGGACTCTAAAAATAAAAAATCCAGAGAGAAAATGAAATTCAGGGTAAGAGTAGACTTCATACTATTTCAGACCACTGCTTGTAGTGTAGTTTTGGCGTTCCCTTCTTTCAGATGAGTGCATTTGTTTAGAATGTTGGGACAATTAAGGAACTGTTTATAAGAGCAAAAAATTGGAATCAATCTAATGTCCAAGAGGAGGGGATTGGTAAAGTAAATAGGATACATTCATTTTATAGAATACCTTGAGGTCATAAAAAGTGATGGAAAGGTCCAATAAAGTACAGTTAGAGCAATGAGAAAAAGCATGGAAAACTTGAACATGTTATTCACAATGTTAAGGGGAAAAAGCAGCTTAAAAGCAGCATGTATAATCACACTTTTTTATAAATATGCACGTATAGAGCAATATCTGGAAGAGTATATATTAAAACACTAAAGCCAGTTACTGCTGGCAGGGGATATTTTTCCTTCTCTTTTTTGCTTATTGCATTTTCTGTTTTTTTCCTTTTTATAGGAAATTAATTAATTCTAATTTAATTCTGTAATTAAAAAAATGAAAACATTTAAAATGTGTTTTCCACCCCTCCCCCTCCTCTGCCTGTCTGCCTCTCTCTCTCTCCAGACGTGTGTGTGTGTGTGTGTGTGTGTGCGTGTGTGTGTGTGCATGTGTGTGTATATATAACTGACTTTTAAGGTCATGGCTTCCTGAATATTGTTAGCAAAGTGGCTAAGAAAAGATCTGTGGACTAACAAAGGATTTTCTCTTACTTGCGAATTTATCTACATAAAAAGTCTTATATTGACTTAACAAATCACAGTTATAACTCTTAAACACTTAGTAAATTGCTTTGATTGAGAAAAAGTCAGCTTTATGAAATTAGGATTGTCCTAAGGAATTACAAAGTCTGCACCAGTATTGGGGGCAGGTGTGTTGCATTGTTGAATGGTGACTCCCCAAGAGCAGCTGGAAAAGCTAGAGGGTTCCAGCAGAATGACAAGACAATTCCAAACATACTAGCCTCCCAGAAATGTTGTGCTGGCGATCTAAAGAGCTCCAGACCCCACAACAGCTCCACTGGATTCAGTGGCTAATGAATGGCGGGTGTTAAGATGCAGGCAAGAGTTTCCTGTGGCAATCCTGATTCACAGATGGAAGATGCATTTCTGCCCGCAGAGAAGTAGTTTAGTGGGAAGTAGACTAGTAAGCTGAGATTTCCAATAAAGTACCATCAGAGGCATGAATGAGCAGGCACAAGAGAGAGAGCTTTGTTGGGGACTCATCTTCCAGTAGAAGAATGGATGAATTGGGAATTTTCTCCATATTCCATTTTCCCAAGAGGTAGAGTGGTGTAGTAGCAAAGAGCCTGGACTCTGGTGCTAGAGGGAAGGGGTTTAAGTTCTGGCTCAGTGTGCATCTTGGGTAGGTGACTTAACTACTCTGTACCTCAATTTATCAATCTGTGAAATGGACATAGTATGAGTCCCTGACTCATGAGGTTATTGTGGGGATTAAATGAGGTAATATACGTGAGGCACTTAGAGCAGTGCCTGGCACTCAGGAGGTGCTGTGGAAATGTTTTGTGTGTTGTTATTTCTTGGTCTCCTTCTTCCTTTTCTCTCCTCCCCTTCCCCCCACCATTCTGTCCTCTTTTTCCTCCTCCTCTTTCTACTCTTCTCTGCCTCTCTCATCCTCCCCAAAATTTAGATTTCCATAATCGTTGGATTAATCCCTGCCTTCTGAAAGAAAATTGAATTTTTCTTAGAGATTTTTTTCTTCCAGGATAAGACCTTTTGATACTGGTGCTAACAGCAACAGTTTGATTCTTCACACAATGTCCTAAGTGAATTTACTGAGTAGACTACTTATTTGTTTACTAAGCAAATACCTATTTATTTTCCTCAGCACCTTCTCTACGCTAGGCATGAGGTTGTTTAACCTACATCATTTCATTTCATTGCATTATCATCCCAACCTCAGAAAAGAAGTGACCCATTCAAGGTCCAACAGGTAATGGTTCCTGCCATTTGTAGCCAGGTGAGAACTGGCATCACACAGTTCTCTACAGTGCAGATGACCTTGACCTTGCATTACAGTGTGGATCAATCCCAAGGCCCCTGGATGATGTCACAGATATGAGCATCCTATCTTCCGGAGCCAGCCAATGTTGATTTACTATAGCTCTTAACAATTCACCAGCACAGAAAGTAAAGAAAGAATTCTCCTGCACCAGAAGAGGGATCTTTCATTATTTTTATGGCAGTCTCTATATGATAGGAGCAATCTTGCCATTGGAAAACTCCACGTTGACTGTAAGATTATTAACTAAGTGAGAACGAATATTATGTGTGCCGGGTAGTTGGTGGGTGGGTGAGTCATGGGGCAGTGTGTGTGCATGTGTGTGTGTGTGTGTGTGCATGTGAGATGGGCTTACACCCTAGGAATACATACGGACTTGTGTAGGACACAGGAATTACATGTGGTGGATCCATAGTTTCAGATGAATTTAGTCATGTTGCTGATGATTTTTTAGGGGAAGAGGAGGTGAAGAGTCTTGGAAAAGGGACACATCATAAAGTATGCCCTCCTTTATTTTGCCCTTCCTTTCTTCCTCCTTCTTCTCTGTAACATTTTCTCCTGTAGGCAGATGTCTGTGAACATTCAGGTTTGAGAAGCTCAGATCCTACACTTAAATGGTTTTAAGCAAAGAATTTTCACTTTTTCTCAGAGAAGGTATCTCCCCACAAGGATTCTTTTCCTGGCTGCCATGACACAAAGACAAAAAAGGCACATTGTTATTTTTGTTGTTTATAAAGGTTAGGAATTTATAAAGTACTTTTACATTTATCATTTTAATAAACTATCAGAACAAATATTTTAAGACATTCAGAGATATGTCTTGTTCAAGGTCATGTTCTCACTGGGTCAAAGAACATATGCATTTAAAATTTTTATGTAGTCAGTCAAAACCTCTTCTGCAAAGGCTGCACTGATTTCTATTCCCATATCCATGGTGCAAGGGTCCTCATTTTCTTATACTTTGTCAATATGGTCTTTAAGTTTTGCTAATTTGATGAATTTAAAATATGTCACCATTTTAAACATTTTCCAATTTACTAGTGAGGTTGGTCATTTTTCATATATTTATAATCCACTTATAGTTATTTTTATTTTTTGAATATTACTTGTTCATATTCTTTTGTCATTTTCCTATTGGTGTATTAAATTATATGTTCTAGTGTACCATTTTAATTCCCTTGTTGCTTCTTTTACTGTATATTTTTTTGAGTTATTTTCCTAGTGGTTGCCCTGGACTTACCATTAATATCTTAATTTACAACAATCTAATTCAGATTAATACCAACTTAATTATAGTAGTGTATACAAAATTTTCCTCAGCAATATCTCCATCCTCCTTCCTCCTTTATGCTATTACCACAAATTAGATACACCCTGTGATCATCAGAGTAGTACATTTATAATCATTTAAAAATAAACTTTTAATATACTTTCATAATTTATAGAAACATTTATATTTTATTCAGTTGTCTTTTAAATCATATACAAGAAAAAAGGACTTATGAAAACTAAATTTATACTGTCTTTTATATTTATACCTGTAGTTACCTTTATCAGTGCTCTGTATTTCTTTGTGTGTATTTGAATTACAGTTTAGTGACATTTTATTTCTGCCTGAAGGACTCTCTTTATTATTTCCTCTAGAGAATTTCTGCTAGTAAAGAATTCTCTCACTTTTTGTTTATCTGGGTATGTCTTAATTTGTTTTTCATTTTTGAAGAACAGTTTTGCCAGATGGGGAATTCTTGGTTGAGTGTTTTTTGTTTTTCTTTTTTTCCCCTTTAGCTCTTTGGATATGTCATTCCATTGTATTCTGGCCTCCTTACTTTCTGATAAGAAATCAGTTGTTAATCTTACTGAAGATCCCTTGTACATGAGTCAGTTTTCTCTGGAAGATTTCAAGATTCTCTTTTGTCTTTTGACTGTTTTATTATGATATGTTTTGGTGTGGATCTCATTGAATTATCCTATGTAGATTTCATTAAGCTTCTTGGATATACAGATTAAAGTTTTGGATCAAATTTGGAAAGCTCTTGGCCATTACTTCTTCAAATAGTCTTTCCACCCCTTTCCTCTGCCCTTCTGTCCCATTATTCTTATGTTAGTACACTTGATGTTGTCCCATAGGTCTCTGAGGCTCTGTTCATTTTTCTTCATTTTTTCCTGCTTCTTATATTAGATGATATCAATTGCCCTATCTTCATGTTTTCTGATTCTTTCTTTTACCTGCTCAAATCTATTGTTGAGCTCCTCTACTGAATCTCCCATTTCAGTTATTATACTTTTCAACTCCATAATTTCTATTTGGATCCTTTTTATACTTTCTATCTCTTTATTGATCTTCTCTACTTGGTGGGACATCATTCTCATACTTTCCTTTAGTTCTTTAGATATGGTTTCCTTTAGTTCTTTGAACATATTTAAAAAAGATTATTTAAAATCTTTGTCTAGGCTGACCTTCCTCAGAGAAAATTTCTGTTAATTTTTTTTTCCAGTGAATGGGCCATAATTTCTTATTTGTTTATAGTTTTGTAATTTTTTTGGTTAAAAACTGGACATTTAAAATCATATAATGTGGCAACCTTGGAAATCAGATTTCCCCCCTCCACAAGTTTTTTTTTTCTTCTTTCTATTTGTAATAATTGTTGTTTTTTTGTTTAGAAACTTTTCTGATCTAAATCTGTAAAGTCTGTTTCCTTTGTTATGTGAAGTCATTGAAGTCTCTACTTAGTTAGCTTAGCAGTCATCTAATGGTTGGATAGAGATCTTCTTAAATGTCTGGAACCAATAAATCTCCCAGCATTTGCCAAAGTGCTCTGTGTGTGTGCTGGGCGCATGCTTCAGTACTCAGGCTGGCAGTTTATGACTCTGCCTTAGCCTTCACCTCTTGTGGGTGCAGAGCACCAGAGTCAGCCAGAAGTGAGCACTTGCAGCCTTCTCAGGTATTTTATGGATGTGTGAATAACCACAGATACATGCACAGCCCTATGCAGGCATGTGGCCTTTGAGATTCCCAGGAATATTTTAGACATTTTCAAAGACCCTATGGACATCTCACTCCCCACCTTTTTCGTTTAATGAAAAATTTTTTTGATCAGATTTTTGTTTGTCCCAACTGTTATTACTGCCTCAGGCAGCTATAATGTTAAACAATTGCTGCTGTTTTTTTTCCCTAAATAAAAGCTCAGGGGAATCCTATTTGTACTGAGCAAGCTCTGAGTCAGGTCAAATAAAGAAAAGCTCTGTGAGTGGAATTTTCCAGGGGAGGACCAGAAAGGACAAATTATGACAATTCTCTGGGAATGGGGCTTTGGGGGAGTTCCAATTTCATTCTGTCTTTTCCAATGGATGCTAGGGTGCTGTTTCTCACTGTGATTGCAAGGGTGTTGATTTTTAAGGCTACTGCAAGTAGGCTGGGGAGAAGGAGTTGGGAATAGGGCAAGTTAAAATGTCACAAAACTCACTGTTCTTACCGAGATTCAGCCATTTTCCTGAAATAACTGCTTCATGGACTGCTACAAGACTTTGGTTAATTTCCAGAATTCTGAAAAAGTTAATTTTAACAATTCTTGCCAGATTTTAATTTCTTTAGTGGAGGGGAGGAACTTCAGAGGTCCTTATTTCACTGTTTTCACTGATGTCACTCCTTATTAATTTTAAATTGTGTGCATAGATGTGAGTGAGTTTTATGCAAACACACACACACACACACACATACACACACACACTCACACACACAGAGCTATATATTTCCTCTATAAACTGCCTTAGTTATACCTCATGAGTTTTGATATGTGTCTTCATTGTCATTTATTAATATTTTTAAATTTTCTTATTTTTCTTCTTAATCACTCTCCTCCCATGTTTTTAGTACCGAGAGTTTACTATTTCTTCTCCTTCATCTTCCTCTTCTTTCTGTTCTTCCATTCTGCTTCAGTATTTTTTTAGTTTAAATTAAAACCTTTATTCATTAATTTGTTAAACATTATTTCTCAAATTGCACATCTTTCTGTTTCTTAATTAATTTTTCATTTTTCCGTCTAGTACTTCAGTGGGAGTCTTTTTTTTTTTTTTTTCCCAGTGGGAGTCAATGCAAATATCCTGAGGGTTCTTTTTGTTTGATTTTTTTTTTCGTTTTTTTTCTTCAGTTAAGTTTCTATTTGTTTTTAAAGTATTGAATATAGTAAAATTCCATTTTGGTTCAACAAAAGGTTTTGACAGTTTCTTAGATTTGATTGGAATTAGGCTTGAAAATGTTTGCCTTTGGGACCAAAAAACAATTACCCTTGCATAGCAACTATTCATCTGAGTCTTTAATGGCTAAAAATGTCTTTATTTATGGTTATTTGTTTTGCTGCATATAGACTTCAAGGTTCAAATTAATTTTCTCTGTGCATTTGGTCTTCTTGTCTTCCAAAATCCAATGTTGTTGAAGAGGAGTTTTATGTCAGTCTGTTTCTTGTTTCTTTATCTTATTGAGATACTTTTCTTTTTTTTGTTTGGTACGTGGGCCTCTCACTGTTGTGGCCTCGTCCGTTGCAGAGCACAGGCTCCGGACGCTCAGGCTCAGTGGCCATGGCTCACGGGCCTAGCCGCTCTGCGGCATGTGGGATCTTCCTGGACCGGGGCATGAACCCATGTCCCCTGCATCGGCAGGCGGACTCTCAACCACTGCGCCACCAGGGAAGTCCCGAGATACTTTTCTTTATGAACATTTTAAGGAATTTTTTTTTGGATCTTAGGTACACTAAAATTTCATCAAGCACATAGCTCCATTAACGCTAGTTGTATGAAATTGGGCAAAGGTTTTTAGTATTTCTCTAATCAGTTGCCTCATCTGTAACATGGGGAAAATGATGGTTCCAAACTCAGGTTTACTGTGAGGATTAAAATATATATTGCATGTAAATCACTTAACCCAGTGCCTCACTTTGAAAGAGATTAATTTTTTTTGGTATTATATTATTTACTCTGTTTTACTCAGTGGGCTATTTTAATCTAAATGCTCACACCTTCGTTCCACTGAGCATGTTTTCTATTACTTCTCTGATTCTTTCCTTTCTCTTTTTCTCTCTTTTCTCCTCCCAGTGAAGTTAGACCTCTTTGATAGATTCTTCAAATGTCTTAACTTTTCCCTCATATTAAAAAAAATCTACCTTTTTCTTATATAGTAAGAGATTTTAATCCTTATACTTCACATGGTTACTTTTCCTTAAGTCTCTAGGGATCTCATTTGCTTTCTATGTTTCAGGAATTTCTTACTGTATCTAGTCTATAGATGATGTGCCTTCTTGTTTTTCAGCACTTTTATGAATTTATTCTAAAAACAACAACAAAACTCACAAAACTATTCTTTATTATTTTTAGAGATATGGGAACAGTGTAAGTAGTTAATGTCTTAAATCATCATTTTGATCCCATCTATTGCTTTTCTGTCCCTCCCAAATATCATTTTAAGGTAACTTTTGGCTTTGTGCAGATTCCAAAATTCAGGTCCTCTATAGAAATTTTGGAAGAGTAAAGGTAAGTAATGTTGCCATTAATTCCACCACCATTATAGAGATAATATTAACATTTTCTTGTTTATAGCTTCCAGTTTTTTATGCATATGAAAAAATGGAATCCTACTGTACAGTTCTTGTAACATGCTGTGTTTATGCACATATATTGTAAACATATTTATGTTATTAATCTTCTAAACATTATTTCTCTGTAAATGTATAACATATATATACCGACATTGACTCAATCACCTCATAGTTGAACATTTCTGCTTTATTAGTGCAGCCACTTGCATCCTTATAGATAATATTTGCACAAGTCTATGGTTATATTTTCAGAATACTGGAGTGAAAGGACTTGTAGAGATTTTTCTCTCCCATTATTTGAAAAGGATGTCCAGAGAAAGTCATATGAAATCATATCCTACCAGCAACAAGGGGCTGGCTGAGATTTCATGTAAGAATTCCTAAACTTTGGTGGTGGATATGAAGAAGGAACACAACTTCACGAAATACAGTGCTCTCCAAAGCTAGCCAGTCATCAAAGTCACCTGGGGTGCTTATTTAAATCACAGATTCTTGGACCCGCCCTTGGAAATTCTGATTCACTATGTCTAGTGCTGGCCCCAGGAATCCATATTTTTAACAAGCTCCCAGGTGATTCTAATGATTAACTGAGTTTAGGAAACAGGATCTCCAAACTGAAGAGCCTGGGGAATGGGGGTAGGCAGGGTAGATGGTGCAGGGGTGTCCCAGGTGTTTCCCAGTAGGGGAGGTAGATATGGGAACAGAAAAAGGGAGTTTTGATAGTAGGACTGACCACTTTGGGGACTTTTTCAACAGGCAGAGCAAAGGCACAAGCTCTCAGTGAGGACAAAGATGTGAGACGTGAGACTGCAGCAGCTCCCTTTCCATCTCTGGTCCTCAGCGTTTGTGTAAACTGAAGGGGTTGGACCCATCAGGGACTTTTCCAACTATGGGAGCCCAAAGCCACAATGGTGGAGGGGTGGCTGAGTGGGTGGAAGTCCAGGCTTTCCCCAACCCACCCTCCCCAGGGCCCCCAGCTCTGCTTTATATTGAGGTCTCTTAAGATTTTGTTTGGAGAACCGTTTTCTGCTGCCAAGAAGTTTGAAAATCTCCAGACTAGATGACCTTTCAGTTCTAAAAAGTCACATAAGTTTGTGAACAAAAGCTAGGGGGAGGAGGAACAGTCCAGAACATGGGGTTGAATGGATTAGAAGGGGAATCCAGAATGGACATTTTAGACCTCATTTTAATCTGAGGGCTGACCCTTTGGGTTGTGGCATTAGCTCCCAATTTTCATCTCAGAATCAGTGTACTGCCTGAGTCAACTCAGAGTGACCTCCAAGGAAAATTCTGGCTGCCTTCCCATCAGATTTTTATATTAAATTTGCAGGGGAAGTCCCTCCCTTCACAGGACCTGGAAGCCCAGAGAAATCACGGAGGTTCCTCTGCTAATACTTTGGTCGTGTCTTGCTTTTCGGAAGTGTTTCAACAATGGGGTATGTTTGACCTTCTTTCAGCCTTCTTTCAAGCTGGGAATTTAAGGTGTTCTCTGAATGCAGAGCAAACAAAGCTTTGGCTAACTTGCTGCTTTGATCTCTGAGAATTCATAGGAGCACGAAGGGAGGAGATGGGCCAGGGGCCCTGGAGGAATTAACTGTGAAAACCTGGCCAGTCTTTGTTGGATGGGGAAGCTGGGGTGGGGTGTCGGGTGTCTGGGGAACAGATGTGAGCCTGACTTGATCTTCTGCAGCTGCAGACAGAGTTTTGCCGGAGGTGAATGTGAGTTCCCACAGAAGCCATAAGTGCTCTCAGTGTAGCCCACCAGCGAGTGGTCTGTTTTTCCCCCCAGAGCTGGAGTTAGTGCAGGGCTTTTGCAATTTGATTCCAGCGACTATGTAACAGGTTGGATGGAGAAAAGACTTATTTTGAGAAACCAGGGATTTGATGGGTTTTACCTCTGTGTTATTATATTCATTTCTAAACATTCCAGAGAGGTGATGGAGGGATAAAACCAGCCTTCCTCAGTAACCTTTTACTGCTTTGTGATCTCAGCTGAAATGATGGGCAGGGCAAGGTGGGGCTGAGTCAGAAAATGAGCGACTTCCTCCAGAACAGCATGCCTCTGAGTTTGTTCCGTGGAATACTAGTCCCAAGAGATACTCCAAAAGGTTAATGATCAAATAGGTTTGGAAAATTCTGCCTGTCATGTTTTCTTCTGGAGATTCACAACACACATTTGAATACTTGAGGCTCTGAAATATCCTATAGTCAAGAGTAAGTCGTCTTTGACTTTGTTGAACTGAAAACGTCTTCAACTTAATTGAACCAGGGAACCATCATCTCTTTTGGTGGGGCAGAGGCACAAATTAATATCAAGTGAATTGCACTTCAGGAAAGCCTGGTCTACAGGCTGGGGAAAGAGAGGGTTTTGCTTAGCATCCGCTGAGAGGGGGTTCCTGAAGCTTCTCCTTTTGTCCTTGGTGGGAACCCACCAAGGTGGCTTCAACCACCTGGGAGTTCTTCCTAGGGAACCCACTCCTCTGCATGATTCTAGTTAGAGTAGCTCTGCTTTTTATTTCATTTGGAGAAAAAAAAAATCTATAAGCTGAAACATGGTTTAGTCAAATTCCCATAAAGAGGAAAAAAATTCAGAACTTAGAATGAGTCTGTTTCTAATCCCCAGCTCCATATTTTCTTCCTACAGAAAGAGCCAGAAGTGGTGACAAAGTGGCATCCTCTTGGCCATAGTAAATGATTCAGGAATGGATAGTTGACCCATTAACCAATCAAGTCCCAATAAAGCTTATCTTGGGACTTTTGGTTGAGCAACTTATAGGCAAGTATTGTCTTTTCCACTGCACTTGTGAGGATGTGAGCCTGTTGACATCTATCTTGTCATGAGGGAATCAGCCAAGAGACAGGGAGAGATTGGATCCCCATGAGTCATTTGTGTGCCTGGATCCAACCAAGCCTGAAGTCTGTGCTATTTGTTTATGCCAATATTAGTGGCGTTTTCTGTTATTTGAAACTTGAATTGCCTTTACTCATACAGTCCTCATCAGAGATCTCTTGGAACTACACATCTCAGATGACAAGAATTCATTTCTCTCTCTTCTTTTTCAATTGAAATATAATTGATTTACAATGTTTCAGGTGTATAGCAAAGTGATTCAGTTACATATACATGTTATATATATTATATATCATATATACATAAAATATATATAAATTCTTTTTTGTATTCTTTTCCTTTATAGCTTATTATAAGATATTGAATATAGTCCCCTGTGCTATACAGTAGGTCTTGTTGTTTATTTTATATATAGTAGTGTATATCTGTTAGAATCAAATTCCTAATTTATCCTTCTCCCTTTTCCCTTTGGTAACCATAAGTTTATTTTCTGTCAATCTATTTCTGTTTTGTAAATAAGTTTATTTGTATCATATTTTTAGATTCCACATATAAGTGATATCACACGATATTTGTCTTTCTCTGTCTGACTTACTTCACTTAGTATGATAATCTTTAGGTCCATCCATGTTGCTGCAAATGCTTTATTCTTTTTAATGGCTGAGTAATAACCCATTGTATATATATACCACATCTTCTTTATCCATTTCTCTGTTAATGGACATTTAGGTTGCTTCCATGTCTTGCCACAATGAACACTGGGGTGCATGTATCTTTTCAAATTAGAGTTTTCTCCAGATATATGCCCAGTAGTGGGATTGCTGGGTCATATGGTAGTTCTATTTTTAGTTTTTTTAAGGAACCTCCATACTGTTCTCCATAGTGGCTGCACCACTTTACATTCCTACCAACAGGGTAGGAGGGTTCCAACAAGAATTCATTTCACCACATCTTCCTAGGTTACTCCAGCCTTAAAACCAGAGCAAGCAATATTAAAGAAATGAAGTTATAATAATCATCATTAATTAATAATAATTAACTTTTTTTTCCTAGAAGACACATGAAAGTTTATCTAGTCCAAAGGCCCATCTGATTCTTCAGATTTGAATTCTGCCTGCCTCTCATTTTACTTTCTGGTCCTGGACTGACTGCAGACCAAATCTAATCCCTCCTCCGTAGAAGAGTTTCCAGATTTTTGAAAATAGCTAAGACGTCTCTCTTACATACCAAAACACATCCCCTGCCTTTCCTAGTAGAGCCAGTTTGGGTTTTCCTCACTGTTGCACTATGAACATACCCTAGATGGCTCATGAATTTCTTTCGTCTCGGGTTGCTTTCATGTATGAAGCCTAAGGCAATGTATGCCCATTGTAGAATATTTAGAAAAGCAGGAAGAAGAAAATGAAAACTCACCAGCGATCGAGCTGCCAAGAGATGGCTGTTGTTGACATTTTGGGTGACCATTCCTTCATTTTTCTTTTCAAGTATGTAGATGAGCACATGTATGTCTGTGCTGGACCTTTGCCTCCTTTCCCTTCTCTTCTCTTTGCCTGGGAAGCTGGCCTTCAGTGGACCACCTGCAGCAGATCTTCTGTGCCCACCAATTCCAGGTGGGTTTGGACAATGGGGCTCTCTGGGCATAGATCTTGCAGAGGAGAGAGGTCAAGGTGCTTATGTCTCTGTTTCCTCCCGGGAAGTTGTCTGGGGCTTGTGTGTCCTTCAGCAGTTCACTGCCCATTCCAGGGCAGCTTCCAGAGTTGCTTCTGCTCGTGACCTTCTGCTACTAGCTCTGGCTATCCTCATGGTTACATTCTCCCACCCCTTCATCCATAAATCCATAAATTCTCCTGTAGGTGTCCTATTTGAATGTGCCATCTTTTTCCAGTAGGGATTTTGACTGATAACAATTGTATTTTGCAAATATGAAACATACTGTACAGAGTGATTTATAATCTGCGGTGTCATTTCTTGAAAACCTCTCTTTATAGTGTTTAATATTCCTCTACAACATTATTATAAATGGCTGAGTACGTTTTTTTTTTTAACAAATGTACCATAGTTTATTTAAATCTTGAAAATTAATTTTTTCTCCAATTAATTTTTTTTCCTATTACTTTGGAAGTACTTTGATGAATATCCTTGTAGGTAAATATTTACATGTATTCATCATTACTTCCTTAGGATAAATTTGTAGAAATAAAATTTCTGCATCAATAGACATGAACATTTGGAAAGTGTTCTCTGTAAGTTGCCAGATTGCCCTCCAAAAAGTTTTATAGCAATTTGTACTGTTTCCAATTGTGCATAGGAAGACTGTTTCTCATACTCTTTCTACTGTTTAATATTACAGTGAAATAATACTGTTTCCAGTATAATAGGTGGTCTCTGTCCCTTTTAATATGTAGTGCTTAGGAGTAAGCACAGACTCTAGGATGGAGAGGAGTGGAGTTATCACCTTCTTCCTCCTGAGCATAATACCTTTATTGATATATCCTAAGATGATAGTCACTGCGGTGGGCGTAATAATTGCCCTCTACAGATGTCTATGTCCTAATACGTGGAACCTGGGAATATATTACCTCACATGGTAAAAGGGACTTCGCGGATGTGGTTAAATTAAGAATCTTGAAATGGGGAGATTATCCAAGTGGGCCCAATGTCATCATAAGAGTCCCTATCACAGCGAAAAACGTGATGTGATGATGGAAGCGGAAGGAGGCTGGAAGACATTATGCTACTGGCTTTGAAAATCTGGAGGAAGGGGTCACAGGCCAAGGAATGCATGTGGCCTCTAGATGCTGGAAAATGCAAGAGAGTGGACTCACCCCTGAAGCCTCTGAAGGGTATGCAGCCCTGTACCACCTTGATTTTAGACTTCTGACCTCTGCATTTGTATTGTTTTAATTCACTGAATTTGTGGTAATTTGTTGAAGCAGCAGTAGGAAACTAGTATGGTCACTTTCTTGTTTGCTCTTGGTTCATGTTGAGAAGAACATCTGCTAAATCCCATGACCAAATGTGTATATACATATTTATTTTTTTTTATATGTTCTACTGTGAAGCCATATCAGTCCTCTCTTCCAGCATGCCCTTGGTTCCAGGACCTCCGTGTGAACTCCCTTTGTCTCTGTGTTTGAAGTAGGGGCATGAGAGCAATCACATAGACATGATGTTGGAACCCAGCCACAGGGAGCCGGGTGGAGAGTGTTTAGGGAAATGGCGCCCCACTCTCTCCATGGCAGGAAGAAGCCCTTTGTAGATCCTCCCAATTTTATGCCTAAAGCATTCTTTTCAAATTCTATAATGTGAATTCCTTTCCCACACTTTCATTTTTCTTTTCCATACTTTACCACTTTTTCAAATTGATCATCAGAATACAGTAAAATAATACAGCTCCTCAGACTTGTGGAAGGATTTTCCCTTACCAAGTGCTTTCACGTAAATGATCTCACTGAATAGTCCCAGCACTGTGCTTGGCAAGTAGTAGGTGTTCAGTTAACGACAATGCCCAGCCTGCCCTTCCCCACAAAGAAATGTATTTTTACCCTCAGGGTTTCCATCACTATGAGCACCCACATGCACAGTCACACCCACAGATATGGGTGTACACCCATGGGTCTTCTCACTTATACTTGCACATTGTGTGTTACTCCTGTGGGCTCAGTTAGTACAGTGTTTTATTTATTTAAAAAAATGTATGTATTTATTTATTTTTGGCTGTGTTGGGCCTTCGTTGATGGGCGTGGGCTTTCTCTAGTTGTGGCGAGCAGGGGCTGCTCTTCGTTGCGGTGTGCAGGCTTCTCGTTGCGGTGGCTTCTCTTGTTGTGGAGCACAGGCTCTAGGTGCATGGGCCTCAGTAGTTGTGGCATGCGGGCTCAGTAGTTGTGGCTCGCGGGGTCTAGAGTGCAGGCTCCATAGTTGTGGCCCATGGGCTTTGTTGCTCTGTGGCATGTGGGATCTTCCCAGACCAGGGCTTGAACCCATGTCCCTTGCATTGGTAGGCGGATTCTTAACCACTGCGCCACCAGGGAAGTCCTGTCAGTTAGTACAGTAGTTTAGAAGTGACATCTTTATTCATGCTACCAAGATAGCCATCACCCTTTTGTAAACCCCTGGACAGAAGGAGCTCCAGGAGGTCCCAAGTCCATTGGCGTCCTGAAAAAGGAAATCACAAACTCTGTCACCGGGACACGTGCAGCTGGTGCATCCCTGCCAGGGCTCAGGTTTAGTTTGAGTTCACCTTGAGGATGGAGGGAGCAGGAGAGGGTCTAGTGGGACAGTCCAGAACCTGCTACCTCTGCCGGCTGCCCCACAGCCGGTGCTGAACATTCTCCAAGGCTCCTTCTTGCTCCTGTGGCTTCTGACTTGAACTTAGAGGTGACACCCATAGCACCTGGGTTCCCACGGTCTGTACCAAAAGGAATGACTGAAAGCTGCATTTCACCATCTCAGCTCGCCTGGGAAGTCTCCTAGAAAACTGAATGTTTTGAGTTTGGAACATTGGACCTTTCATTACTGCTGGCTCCAGAGGGCTTAATCCAGACCTGGCTTCCCCATGGACTCTCAGTAAGGGCCTACTGATGGATGGGTTACAACACCCCATCACTTTCAATGTTCCGTTTTGTTAGCGATGTCCAGAATGCTGTTCTCTGGTTTTATTTTTATTGGAGTTTAGGAATCAGACGATGACGCTCTCTGGTCCCCGGGGCCTAGAAAGGCAACTCCTTAAGCATTTCTCACAGGCTCTGCTCCATGTGAGACCCAGGCAAACACACAGTGTGGAGACCCACCCCCACGTGATACAGGTTTCCCTGGGGCCCAGTCACCCCACAGGCTCTCGGCCAAGGTGTGAGTTTTCAGAGGTGTAGAGGGAAGCTGATTGCAGAGTTTTCTGATGCTCTTAACTGCTGAATTGGGCTGAGTTGTTTAGGGAAGAGGCTTGTAGTTAAGTAAGAGCCACGAACAATGTATTCCTAACTCATACGATTTATGCTGGAGAAGCTGTGTGGTGAAGTGGGAAGAGTTCTGATTTGGGGTTTGGAAGACCTGGGTCTAAGTGCTGTTGCCTCTCTGTACTAGCCGTGTGATCCTGAGCAGGATACTCTGTGTTTCAGTGTCCTCACCAGTAATTATAAAATCTCACAGGGTTTTTGGGAGCCTGGAATGAAATATGCATCTGAAACCATGTTGTATCTGAGTTTTGGTTCCTACTAAGTTTTGATTTTTGCTGGTGGGCGTATCCTGCTTTACGTAGTTCCAATAGGGAGCACCCAGTTGAGTGCTAGCATGCGATGACACAGTAAGCACTTACTGAGCCAAGAAAATTCCAGATTAGTGAAAAACTGAAATTAGGATGGGTTGTTTGCTTTTAAAATAATTTACTTCTGTGTTCTTTTTGATACCCTAATCTTTTAGAGAATAGTGACTGACCAATAGAAATATATGTAATTTTTTAAGGTAAGAAATTCATTGTTTTTTGGAAATCACAACGTAATACAAACTTTAAAAAACTGAAAAATACCATGTATATTATGATAACTTAATATTGGTATTAGTCAGCTATCTGATAAGTCTCTACAATAATTTCTCCTACATTTTTGGCAGCCTAGTCTTTGATCACCTGTTCCTGTGACAATGATTTTGCAGTATTAGTTTTTATAGAGGGAATGGAAAATATAATTTAGTTATTCTTCTAGCATCATTGATAGTTTAGAAAAATTTCTTTTACTTTGCTGTTAATTACTGGAAATGTCTTCTCATATATGTGTTAAATGCTATAAGTTTCCCTGTAAACACTGCATTTGCTGTATCCCACAAATTTTGATAAGTTGTATTTTCATTTTATGGCTGCTTTTACCAGGTCTTCTTTTTCTTTTGTTTGTCGGCCATCCCTTTATGTCTTGTAAAGGTTATCCTGCTTGAGATTTGTTGCAATTCCTGCATCTGAAGTTTAATGTCTTTAAACAAGTGTGGAAAATTCTGCCCCATTATTTTCTTGTGAAATATTGCTTTTACCCCATTTTCTCTGATGTAAATATTTGTTAAACTTCTGGCTCTATCTGCCATGTCTCTTGATGTTAGGTTCACAATTTCCAAACATGTTCCTCAGTGTTGCATTTTAGATAATTTACTTGTATCTATCTTTCCATTCTCAAATTTTCCATTTGGCCGTTTCTCCTTTTCTGTGGAGGTTTTAATTTCAATTGCCATGGTTTTCATTTCTAAAAGTTCTTTTTGTCAATTTTGCTTGGTCTTTTAAAAAGTCTTTTACTTCTTGTTTGTGTTTCAAATTTCTCTTTTGTTCCTTTAAATATAAAATTTATACTCTGTCTGAAATTCTAATGTCTGAAATATTTGTGAGTCTGATTCAGCTATTATGTGTCTGCTGATATTCACATAATGCTTTGTTTCTACGTGTCTTTTGTTATGTTTGGCTGTGAGTTGTTAATTTTCCCTGGAACACAGATAGATAATCTAAAATCTTCTAGTAGCTATATTAAAAAAGTAAAAAGAAACAAGTGAGATGAATTTTGCTAATATATTTTATTTTACCCAATATGTCAAAAATATTATCACTTTAATATGTAGTCAATATAAAATTATTGAGATATTTATATTCTTTTTTTTGTATGCAGTCTGAAAAATCCAGTGTGTACTTTATACTTCCAGCACATCTCAATTCAGACATTAACTTTACCAGAAACACTTGATCTATATTTAGAGTTCACAAAATTTACAGTTGAAAAAGTAGATTCACATACCCAAGATATTTCAAAAGGGTTTTCTGAAAATTAAATTGAGTATCAGTCTTTAAATTCAGATTGAGTAAAATAGAGTAAAAAAAATTAACTCTTCAATAGCACCGGCCATATTTCAAGGGCTTAACTGCTGCATATGGCCAGTGGCTATTGTATTGGACCGTGTAGTCTTAGAACAATTAAATTTTGCTCTTGACGTTCCAGTTCAGACCTGCTTTCTAGGGTCCAGTCTTTGGCAAATACTGAGGAATAGTTGTACAGGTTAGACTTGTGGTTCTCAGGTCTGGGGATCTATTAAAAATATCATTTATGGGTCCTCTTGGACTAAAGGAAATGAATTTCTGCAGGTGGGATCTGGGCATGAGTATTTTTTTTTTGAAACCTTCCACATGATTCTAATGTACAGCCCCAGCTGGAAGCTCTGGAAAATGAATTTGGCTAATATTGCAATATGATGCTTCTTATTGTCTGAGCAACCTATGGAAACATGGAAAGGAATAAATTGGCATAGAAGGCTCTGGTACTTTTTATTTTTTTTAATGCCTCTGTCAGAACTAAAATCTTTTTAAATTTAGATTTTGTTAGTATTCTTACCAAGTGGGAGAACTCTATCAATAAGTTTTCAGTTGCTTTATTACTTTGGAAATAAAAAATATTTAGCCTTTTAGTCAACATTAAGTTGATGTGTTCTTGGGGCTTTTCCCAAGAACGTGCTGTTGCTATTTTATTTAAGAGTGTTTAGAGAAGCTTTCCATTGTGGATAAATGCATCTACCTATACTTATTTGAGAACTGTAAGATTCTAGTGAGATCTTCATGCCAAAATTATAGCACAGCTGCTATACACAACCTATATTGACATAATAGCTATCACTCCATCATGACTCACCACTGTTGATGAGCCAAATTGGTTTTAGCAACATGTCTGACCTAACTTCAGTGACATCATTGTGGCTGAGCCAGTTTGGGTGAATTTCATGAAGATCTTCCTGTTCCATGTCTGAATTTGCCAATTGGTTGTTTAGATACCTGTCCTAGTTTTCATAGTTGGGCATTTGTATTACTTAATTAATTTACCATTCTTATTTCCAGAAACCTAATGATATTTTTTCATTTCACTAATGAAATTTTTTCATTTCACTTATTCAATCAACAAAATTTTATGGTGTAGCTACCCGGCTCCAGGCACTATGTTAAGTCTGATTGGCGATTAGGCTTCAGCTCGTGTGCCAACCCTAATCGTTGCTTGCATGGTGTTGAACAGCATTCTGAATTTCTGCCTAGGCTTAGTGGGAAAGAAAGCCATGGATAATTAGTCATGTCTGCCATAGACATAGGAGGAGAGAGTGGGGTCCCATATGCAAGATTTTTAGCACCCTGTGCTAGAAACTGGGGATATAAAATAATTAGCATTTGTTCCAGCAGGGAAGACAGACAAAAAAATAAGAAAATCATGTGGTAAGTTGTATGATATTGGTTTCTAGAAAGTTCTATCGAAACATAGAGGAGGTAGCAATTAATATAGCCTGGGAGGGTGCAGCAATGGTGGTGGGGAAATCAGGGGAATGTGAAGAAATTGTCACAAAGGTAATATTTCAAGGGAATAAGGAAGGATTTGTAGGAATTCAGCAGAAAATAAGGAAGGGCATTCTTTCTGTGTGTGCATTTTCATCCTTTGATAGGTTACTATCAAAGTAAATGGGATTGACTAATGTTATCAGTTAAGTTTGGATACATTAAAAATATCGTACCTAATATAAATAATGAAATCTGATAAACTGAGAACACTGAACAGTTGGGAACAGTTAGGCACATATTTGCTGAATTAATGAATGAACATATTTCATAGTCATATTCATATAGTTAGCATAAGTAACCGAGATCCTACCTTATGCACATTTTTACATGCAACTTGTAAACATATCATATGTATTTTCTATATCATAAGTATTCTTTAACATAGTTTTAAAATACTTACCATATTTTAGCTAGTGCATATGCAAAAATTTGCTACACGACTCCCCTGTTCCTAGGTGGTTTCAATCCTTTGCTGTTTGGAAGACTGTCTTGAATCTTTTCTTCATGTTCTCTTTTCCTGTGTTCCCAGAAGCAGTCTTGTTGGATTAAGAGGCATGAATAGTTGAATTCTTGATCCACGTGTCAAACTGTGGAGCTTCATTTTGAGGTGGGATTGCTTCTTCTTGTCACCTGGTCTGGTGAGGGGCATGCTCTTAGTTTTTGGGAGGCACAGACCACACAGGAATAGCTAAAGGGTCTATGGTGAACCCCTAGGTGTACTAGGGCTAGTGACTGGGGGTCTGGCCTTGGGGCCATGAGATGAGTGACGGGCAAGTAAGGGGCAGGGTAGAATGTGGCATTGGGTGGGAATGACTTAGTGGTGAGCTGCTGTGCTCATCCAGAAGTGGTTTTGTGATTGCGATAGATCCCAGACATCTTAGAGTATTGAAAAGAGCATGGACGTGGATCAGAACACCTTGGTTCAATCCTGCCCTTTCACTGACCAGCTCTGTGACTCTGAGCAGGTGACAATCTCTGTGAACCCCAGTGCCCTCCCTGTAAAATGGAGGTAATAACACTTGTGTGGGTGAAGATTACTTCATAGCAATTGATCTTGACTATTTGAATAAAATCCCCAGTCACCCTCCTGTTTTGGTCCATTCCAGCTGCTATAAAAAATATCATAGACCAGGTAGCTTATAAATAATAGAAATTTATTTCTCAGAATTCTGCAGGGTGGAAGTTTTCTTCCAGACTGCCAACTTCATGCTATGTCCTGGGTTGCAGACTGCCAACTTCATGCTATGTCCTCATGTGGTGGAAGGGAGCTAGGGAGTTCTGTTGGGTCTCTTTTATAAGGGCACCAATCCTATTTGTGAGGGCTCCACCCTCATGATCTAATCACCACCTAAAGGTCCCACCACCTAATACCATCATATTGGGCTTCAGAGTTTCAACATGTAAATTTGGGAGGACACAAACATTCAGACCATAGCCCTTCTTAAGGAAGACCTACCTCCAATTCCTGAGTTTGAAGATGAGTTTTGAGCCTGAATTTTCTATATAGTACAATCCCTTTAGTTGCAGATTCAAGCATCTCAGAAGAGATGCCAAAGATTCTGGGTCCAGACTTCTCCCTCTTTCTCTGTCTCAAGGAAGAAGAGATGTTTCTACACCTCCTTTGCATGTCCTGACAGGCCCTTGGGGAGCAGGGTGTAGGGAGGGCAGCAGGTCTGGCCAGTGTTTGCATGGGCAGCTCAGGTTCTACAAGTGAACATGGCCAGTTGATCTCCCATGAGTGCCAACACAGTTATGAAGCCAGGAGACTTGTTGATTAAACTGGAGAACTGCTATTCTTAGTGGCAAGCTGTCATCCAGCCCTTTTGAAAAAGGAGAGAAACCACTCAGCCAGGATCTAAAAATACTTAGGGACTGACAACCAACTCTGGCCAGAACTTGGGTCTGGAACCTGGTTGGGATATACTGCGTAGGCAAAAGCATAGTACATCAGCAGAATCTTGCAAGATCACAGAGCCCAAGGCTCAAACAAACAAAAACACTTTTGTTTTTGTATCTATGGCACTTTACTTATTATTTATTATAATTGAAATAAAATTTGTAAATATTTTATATTAAGAATAATAATGATAAAAGCTGCTTATAGAATATTTCCAACGTGGTGTACGCTGTTCTAAGCCATTGTGCACATTATTTGATTGAGCCCCGCAATATCCCTGTGGAGTGGGTAATGTTATCATTGCCATTTACAGATGAGGAAACTGGACCTTAGACATGAGGAATCTGGGTCAGTCTAGTTAGCCTGAAGATAGTCTAGTATGTGGAATGGCCTGGCTCGGCCTTTGATTTCCATCCCTCCTCTTTGACTGCTGTGGGTTGCTTGATATTGTTTTTCTAGTTGTTCACAAGCTGCTCTCTTTCAACATCTCCAGGGAAAATCTTGGTCGTTGGACCTCTTAGGAAAAATTCTCAGTGGTGACTTGACTTTGGGTCTCCTTGTGGAATTTATGCATCATGTTCGGTTGAGCACAGTGGTCTGGTTTAACGATGCCTGCGTAGAGACGACACTCCCCTTCCACTGACACAAATGTTAGCTGAGTTACTTGCAGTGTTGCTCGTGGATTGACTCAGTGCCAACAGGCACCATTCCCTGTGGATATGTTTATAGGCTTTATCTTTTTTGAGCCAATTAATTTTCTCCTCCTGTACATTGGGCCCTAGGCATGGTGGAAGCCTCAAAGGCTTTAGGGCAATACCAACATGGGTTCAAGTCTAACTTATTAGAGTCCCCATGTGACATAGCTACTATGTCCATTTCTATCTTTCTACATTTGTATTTCAGAGATTCTTGGGAAGGACAGAAGATGTTGGGTGGATGAATTTCAGGCTGCCATCTTGAACCGAAGCTGGTACCTCCTAATCCAATTTATATTTCTTTGGTTCTCATACTTTTCACTTAACAGTTTCTGTTTTATGGTTTTCTTGTAGCCACCTCAAATTCTCTGTGGCAGGGGCTTGGGCACAAGTTAATAAATAAATACCATAAACAAACAAACAAACACAAAAATGGTGACAATGCTTCCTTAGTCTGAAAAGACTGCCTGCCGCATCCATGCTACTTTTCTAGCAGGGGAAGAGAGGGAGGAAGGAAGAAAGGGAGAAATACTTCACTAATGCTTGTGACAGCAGTAAGTCAAAGCCCCCTTCTCAGTGTCTCCGTGTAAGAGCTGAGGAGGTGAGACATAAAACATTATGGAGCAATTGAGGTGGCAGATGGCATGCCAAATGGATTGCCTCTTGCCCTGTTGTTTTTTTGCCTTTTTCTAGTGTATGGCTAGAGCCCTTGTTGACAGTGGCTTCAGCTAGTTCATCTTGTAGTCCTTTGGATTACATTTTGTCTAGGGGATACTGACTTTACAAGCCCAGAGGAATCAATGGTCATTCTCTGCAAATCAGCCCAGATGAATTCTTCATTAGCTGCTTCCCTCATTGTGGACCCCTTGGCAGATCCTGAACAATGGGGGCCCAGTTAGAGACAACCCCCATCAGGGAGGGGCGGGAGCTGAGAGGAGCAGGTGTATTTTCCTTGGGTCCAGCTGCAAAACACACCACAGGGCTGCCCTCTTTGGAATGTACATTGCTGTCTGAATTTTGCCATCTATAAATGCCTCCTTGGACTAGCCCTCGCCCACTCTGAATCCTTGCTTCTCAGAACTGTTTATAAACTAAGTGCCTCAGAGGTGGGCCCTGGGTGATAGCTCAGCAGAACAGGACAGAAGCTAGGCTGGCCTGTTCTTCTAGAAAGAAGAGAGGGGCACAGCACAGAAGTCCAAAACCAAGCTTTCTGAAGTGTTGGCCAAGAAAAGGGAAAGAATGCAGACATCTTTCATAACCCCCAGATGTGTCAGCAGTCATAAAAATTACTGTTTCTGGGCGACTTTTAGGGTTTTTTTCCCCACGAAGGAGGAGAAATTTCCAAAAAAAAAAAATTAATCTTAAATAGGTGGTGTATCAACAGACTCTTTCTTATAGCAACCTATAGGGCCAAAACCTAAAAAACACTGCTTAATTCAGGACATTTAGGCAGCTTATGAATATTAGAATAGTTGGAAATATCCACAAAGCAATAGTCTAGCACTTGGAATATCTGTTCTCTGAGCATCTTCAAGGGCCTTCTGTAAGATAACGCCAATGGGTAGCAACGTGGCAAGTCAGTGATGACTCTGGTACTGCTGATCACATCTCTGGCTCCTGTATTCCTTTTTTAAAAAGTCCTTTTGTTTCATTCAAATGCTCAAACTGTGTTTAGGAGTGACAGTGTGCCAAGGAGAGGGAGCCTGCATTCCTAGCTCTAAGGCAGATGTAGCTTCCAAGTGTCCAGCCTGCTGCCATCAAGGAGTTGAGGGATACAGCCAGTCACCATCGCTGTTATTCTAGGATCTCAGAGAATTCCTCTGGTGGCCACACCATCTGTGTAGAGCCCAAGCCAGTAGCCTGGCAGTTGGCCTCCGTGCCTCCCTCCCTCCCCCCATCCTCTCCTCCCAGCAGCTGTGTCCAGTTGATGCTACTTATCTGAGGTCCCAGGATTCATCCTGGTCCCTGTCTTCCTCATTGCAGCTCCCTGAGCTCAGGCTCCCATCATATCTCACCAGATGGTGGGTCTCCCACCACCAAGCTCGCTTGCCTCCCATACATTTTGCACAAGGCACGTGGTGTGGATTTTCTGGGGCTCACAGCAGCTCCTAGCATCACCGACTCTAACCCCTTCAGGGGTTGCTGAGATGCTTGCAAATTCCGAACCTGGTGTATGTGGACCTTCGTGATCTGGACTCTTTTGGCTTTTTTATCTCTGGACAGCCCAGGCCTCCAATCACCTCTCCCTCCCCCACCCCCCTAGTCGTTTTGAACTACATTCAGCCACTCACTAGCTGGGGGATCTTGGGGAAGTCAGTTAAACTTTCTGTCCCTCAGCTTCCTCATTTGTAAGCTGGGGATAATAGGGGTTGCCAGGGGTTGTTGAGGATGAAATAAATTAATACAGGCACCGTGCTATGATCAGAGCCAGGCACTGGCTGTGCCACCTTCTCTTGCTTCTTTTTTGCGGAAACATCGTTGGATGGACATAGAGATTATCACTCTAAGTGAAATAAGTCAGACAGAGAAAGACAAATTTCATATGGTATCACTTATGTGTGCAATCTAAAAACATGATACAAATGAACTTATTTACAAAACAGAAACAGACTCGCAGACATAGAAAACAAACTTATGGTTACCAAAGGGGAAAGGGAGGGGAGGGATAAATTGGGAGTTTGGGATTAACAGATACACACTATTATATATAAAATAGATGAACAACAAGGGCTTACTCTATACCACAGGGAACTATATTCAATATCTTGTACCTATAATAGAAAATAATTTGAGAAAGAATATATATGTATCTACATATACATATATACATATATATGTGTAACTGAGTCATTTTTTGTACACCTGAAACACTGAGTATCAACTATACTTCAAAAACAAAATAAAACAATAAAACTGTTTTTAAAAAGTGTAAAATCTAGGCACATTAGAATGCAAGCATATTGTTTTTCTGTAACCTGAGTAGTAAGAATAAATATCTCTATTTAAAAAAAAAAAGTTCTACCTTAAACTATTTCTCACTTTCTTTAGCTCCCTCCCACTCACCCTGGAGGTCTCAGCTAAATAGTCAATGCCGTGATAGCTAATTATCACCCAGAAACCCCCATCCCCAACTGGGCAGGGTCCCCTGCAAGGTGCTTGTGTAGTGTAGTGGTCAGCACTTCTGGGGAATGGGCCCCATATACATTGTGTCATAATCATCTGCATCCCAGTCTGTCCCTACAGCAGACTGAAAACTTTGTGAGGGCAGGGACTTTCTCAGGTACCTGTGGCCTCTTGGTAAATAAATATTTCCTAATATATATTTAAAAAAAAGAGCAAAATTGGCTCGGTTGGAGAGACCAGGCCAGCCTCCAGGTGGATGCTTGTAGACCCTGGGAGGGTCATATTTCTTTTCATTAACGGATAAATGGTTAATTCTCTTTTAATGAGCCAAAGGAAAAACAAATTTACCAAGTTGACATTTAGCAAAAGCCATTTCGACATCTAGAGATGTTCCTGGTTCTGGAACTCAGAATGACCTTACACTTTAAAATGTCAGTGCAAGTTTGCTGGGCTGATTAGGTTTGCCTTTTAGCTCTTGCCTCTAATCCCCTTCCCTGCCCATTTCTTGCCTCAGCTGGGCTTTCCTCCAACACAGTCCAACTTTGACTAGCATGCCATGCTTCCTGCTCTCCCCTCAGCCCGAGTTTCTCCTGGGTGCTGAGAACAGCTGGAGAAATAGACTCTGTATTTAGGTCTCATGTGGTTGTGACTGGACACAGGGTGGTGTCCTGGGGAGGAGGCATCTTTTGCCTCCCTGGACCAGCTGTGGCAGCATTGACATGGCTGAAGGATTCCGTCATTCCAGTTGGCCATGGCTCATTAAAATGCGTGGGCTTGCTGGGGGCTAATATTTCCAAATCTGTGCAGCTCACAGGGCAATGGAAACAGATTATGATGGGTCTTTTCCAATGTGTGTGATTTGTCCATTGTCACATGCATTGGAGAGGGGAGAAAGGTGTATGATGCACAGAGCTGTTTCCCAAAATCTTGCACTGAGAACCTCCTTCTGGGAATATGTAATCTCTTACGTCTCCTCATCCTATAGGAATTAAAAGAAAAAACCCAGTTTGTCACTTATGTGTGTTACAAAAATTGAATTTAAGAATTTTTAGACATGTTTTTCCCATTTAATAAGCGATGAATGCTGTTCTATTTACTTTAATTAGGTAAGAAAAGCATGATTTGTCAACAAAGACATTCATGAATTACATAGTTTATCATACTTGGTCAAGAAACACAATTTTAAAATGCAAATGGAAATTTAATTATGTATTGGCATTGAAAATAGGCAAGACCTGCTTTTGCAACCTCACGTTTGGAATTTCTGCATTTCGACTTAAAAAATTCAACTCCGTAATTTTGAGTTTTATTTTTAAATATTGACATAAAAGAGGAGAATAGGCCACTTGCCATTATTTCTTTAAAGTATCCCATTGGTGCAGTGGATAGCTTCATTCCCAGTAAAGGAAGAAGCATGGATTTAATTCTCATTGTAGTTTTCTCACTTTAACATTGGCTTCTGGAATGTTGGAGATAGCCTGAAGGGCTACTAAGGCTTTTGACTAGATACATGAAATTTAGAGATTAGGGTCAGAAAATGTAGGAGGGATTTGGCAGAATTATCATTTTTAAGCTTCTTGTGTAGGAGGCAGCTTCTGAGATGGTTCCTTCTTCTTGAGTGTGGGCTGAATCTAGTGACTTGCTTCTAATGAAGAAAGTGATGGGATATTTCTTCCAAGATTAGGTTGTAAAGGACTATGACTTCTCTTTTGCTCTCCCTCTCCCTCTCTCTTCTCACTTGCTCACTCTGATGAAGCTGGCTGCCATGTTGTAAGGAAGCCTCCACACACACCCTCCAGGGCAACTTCCAGCCAACAGCTAGTAATGACCATCTGAAGCTCTCAGTCCAATGTCCCGTGAGGAGCAGAATCCTGCTGCAACCACGGAGTGAGCTTGGAAATGGATTTCTTCCCAGTCGAGCCTTCAGATGACTGCAACCCCCTCAGCACCTTGACTGCACCTGTGAGACATCTTGAGCCAGAGGACTCAGGTAAGCTGTATCCAGAGTCACAGACACAATGTGAGATAATACATGTTTTTATTTTAATCCACTAAGGTTTAAAATAATTTGTTATGCCGCAATAGAAAATTAATACACTTTGTTACTTTCTTGTTGATTTCAACATCACTGTTCCTTATGCTTCTGGTCTTTAACCAGTGGCTACACATTAAGGGAGATCTGGTATACATGGCATAGTATCAGAAATACAACAAGGTCATTCAGAATCAGCCTGGGCAGCTGAGCCCCAAACCACCCAAAGGTCTGAATCATGAATGTGCCCTTCTGCCCTCTCAAACAGTCTCACTAAAAATACACAAAGAGAGGGCTTTCCTGGTGGCGCAGTGGTTGAGAGTCCTCCTGCTGATGCAGGGGACGTGGGTTCGTGCCCCAGTCTGGGAAGATCCCACATGCCGCGGAGCGGCTGGGCCCGTGAGCCATGGCCGCTGAGCCTGCGCGTCCGGAGCCTGTGCACCGCAACGGGAGAGGCCACAACAGTGAGAGGCCCGTGTACCGCAAAGAAAAAATAATTACACAAAGAGGCTCTCACATAGCTTTGTTTGTTTTAAAGAGAAAACATATTTATTTCCTAGGTTGATTTAAAAAAGATGCCATTGCCACCTTTTGTGATGTGAATCCAGGTGATGGCTAAGGGGAAAAAACATCCATCTGGCAGCCAGGAAAAGAGAGCATGTGGGGGACCCTATGGGAAGTTTTGATAGGTCAGAACTGGAGGTGGAAAATAGCCCCTCTGCTCACATTTGATTGGCCAAAATTAAGTCACATGATCATGTCACACTGCAAAGGAAGCTGGGAAATATAATCTAGAACTGTGCCCAGAAGGTGGAGGAGACAGATTTTGGCAACACATAGCAGTGTCTGCCAAAATGATTAACTCTTATGAAGTTGAATTGAGCCTCTAGGACAGTGGTCCCCAACCGTTTTGGCACTAGGGACTGGTTTTGTGGAAGACAATTTTTCTATGGCCCAGTGACGGAGGGAGTGGGGGAAGGTTCAGGTGGTAATGTGAGCAATGGGGAGCGGCAGATGAAGCTTTGCTTGCTCGCTGCTCACCTCCTCTGTGCGGCCTGGTTCCTAATAGGCCACAGACCAGTACCAGTCTGCAGCCTGGGGTTTGGGGACCACTGCTCTAGGATGTACAGACACCATGCTAAGCATTACAGACACAAACAAGGTAGAAAAGTGTGGTCCTTGTTCTCAAAGACATCACAGTCTAGCTGGAGGAGTCTGTTGATGAAAAGTGGTTTGGAAATCAAGTCTTATGCCAACTTTCACCATCCCCGTGTGAAAAGCAGCTACAGAGTGTTCTGTTCATGGGCTGAACAGTACGTGTTCATCCTGCGGAGGTTTTATCCCCAATGCCAGGGGGCCACAAAACCACTCACCTTAAGACTCTCTTTGTTAGAAACTACGTACATGACAAAACTTCTCCCTCCCCTGGTGGAATGTTTGTGACTGTGAACTTGCAAGTGGCATGTGTGGGAACCAATTCGGCCAATGGTCTGAAACTCCAACAACACCTATTTGCAGGAATGATGTTTTCCAGGGTAGTTTTCAATGTTTTTGCCAAGAATTGGGGAATCAGGTATAAACTGCAGCAAGCTCTTTGGAAACATAATTTTGGACTATAGACTGAAGTTGAAAATATGCGTAACCTGTGACCCAGCAGTGTTCTCTCACCTTGGGGAATATTTTGATCATGTACACCAGCATAAGAACGTTCATCGCAGTGATGTCTGTAATAGTAAAAAACTGGCAACTGCACAAATGTTCATAGACAATAGAATAACTTATGGTATAGCCACATAATGGAATATTATACAGCAGTGAACATGAATAATTTATAGCTTCATGCATCGCCATGAATGAATATCAAAAACATAATCTTGAGTGCAAAACACAAGTTACATAGGAATAGATAAAGATGGTTTCATTTATATAAAGTTCAAAAACATTCCAAACTAAACAGTATGTTGCTTAGGGCTGTGTATATAGTGCTGGTGATTCATGCTAGCACTTCTTTATGCTCTGGGGGGCAAGGGAGAGATCAAGCATGGAGGGATCAAGCTTCCATTATTCAGTCTCTCTGCTTGTTTCTGCTCTTTTACCATCAGAAAAATTAATGACCTTGGCCCTACTTGCCCAGCTTCTCACGCCAACCCCAGCATTATAGTGAAGTCCCACCCAGCCAAAGCTGAGAGGGAGGATGGAGGAAGGGACAGAGAAAGAGAGAGGAGAAGAAGAAGAAAAAGAAGAAAAAGAAGGAGAAGGAGAAGGATGGGGAAGGGGAGCAGGGAGAGAGAATGAATATGTGTGTGTGGAGGGTAATATGGTTTGAGAATGGAAGAGAGATCCAGGTTTTCTGACCCCACTTACATGTTCAAAAAATGCATATGTGGACTGGACATCTATTGAATAATTTTATATCCCTTTCACTGTGCAAATCAATTCCGTATATTTCATGTCATTTCATCCTCACAGCAGCCCTGCGAGGGCATGTAGTTGTTCCCATTTTCCCTATTAGGAGTATAAAACTCAAGGAGGTTAAGGGATTTACCCAAGGTCATCATGGTGGGGATGGGAACTTTGGTGTTCAGTCTCAAAATGTATAGATGCAGAAGTTCAGGGAATATGCTTGGAAAAATCTAGTGGGAAATAACCTCATCTAAACCACTGCCCCTTTGAATACTGCCATCTCAGCCTGGCAACCCCCCTTCCCCATTTTAATTTATTATTTTTGCTCCAGGGTACATCATTTGGCGGGCAAATAAAGTGCCGGCAGCATTCTCCCTGCATTGGCTCTGGAGGCCCACTCCTTTGAGCAGGTGGCTTGGTCCTTGCAGATGTGGTTGAGCTTACACATCTGGCAAGCATTAGTTAGCGGGCAGCACATGCTATTTCACAGCCCTAATGAAATTTGGGTCTGCTGCCTTTTAATAAACCATCCAAGGAAGCAAGATCCCTGGCATTTCCTTGGCAGTAAGGTTCTGGAAGAAACAGAAAAATTTCTATCATCATGATGGATTTGGTTATTTTCATCTTGTACAAAGTTACTCACAGTTGAAAGGTTGGACAAGATAGCTCTTGATTAAATGAAAACTGTGTCTGCCTAGTACATAAATTATGTAGTGGAGGAGCAGAAAAATCAGAGTGTGCTTTTATTAGCTCAGTCCCCGTAATGGTTTAACTCAGACAGGAGAAGCCCTTCTACCTTGCAAGTATGTCAATAGGTACACGGTTGAAACATGTCCTTGAAGAAATGAAAACTCTGATTGGAGACTGAGTTTTGGTAATGGGCACTAGCTGTTGTGGATATTGTCATTTTCATCTTTGCAGTTGTACTACTTTGTTTTGTGCTTATTAATCCATTAGTCCTGCCCCTACCACATCCACACCCAAGGGTCCTATTTCTATATCTTATGGTTTATTTGCTTGGCCTGTGAGCCCTTGAATTGCCTTCCTCATCCTCACGCATCCATCCCATGTTCCTAGACATATATTAAATGTACAGTTTTGTCTTTCCCCAGGAGTCACTAAGCTAGCTAATTGAAATGGGGAGGACAATGCAGTCAGGTGGCGTCAACTGCATTTTTTTTTTCTCTTGGGAACTTGAATTTAGAAGGGAATGGTTAAAAAAAAAAAGAAGAAGAAGAGAATGGTGGTAAATAATGCTGTTCAATAAATATTCCTGATTCTCCTTCTGAGCACATGGTAGGACTGCATTTCTTGGCTCCATTGTGGTTGGACAGAGCCTTTGAATAGCTCTGACCAAAGAGTTGTGAGCAGAACTGACATGGGTTATTTCAAGGATACACAAGACCCCTAGAATTTGTTTCCCCTTTGTCATGGCAACCTGCTGGAGCTCCATAGCAGCTCTGATGAGCAGAACCCCTACCAATACACCATGGACTCTAAAATAAGTGAGAAATAAAACTTTGTTTCTTAGAGAACAAACTTATGGTTACCAAAGGGGAAAGGGGTGAGGGAGGATAAATTAGTAGTTTGGGATTAACATATACACACTACTATATACAAAATAGATAACTAACAAGGACCTACTGTATACTACGGGGAACTCTGCTCAATATTTTGTAATAACCTAAATGAGAAAAGAATAGATATATGCATATGTATAACTGAATCACTTTTCTGTACACCTGAAACTAACACAGCATTGTTAATCAACAATATAAAATAAAAATAAAAAAAACTCTAAATAAAAGAAAAAATAAATAAAATAAAAGGCACTGAGATGGAATTGTTTATTACTGCAGCATAATCTAGTTTATACTGACTGCTACAGAGGGAGAGAAAGAAAAATACGGGTAAGCAAGAAAAGGAAGAGTGATCAAAGAGAGAGTTTTTATGTCTGTATGCTGGGATTGTAATATATGATCTTGGGAGTGGTGGTTGTCCATTGGTTGTCCATTCATACAGTATGTAACCTTTTGTTTCTGGCTTCTTTCATTGAGCATAATGCATCTGAAATTAATATATGCTGTTGCATGTATCAGTAGTTTGTTTCATTTCATTGCTAATTCAGAATAAGTAGCTGAGAAAGCTACCCCACAGGAAGCTCACCATCATTGCCTTGTCAAATTTTCCACCCCAACCACTTGCAACCCCAATATAACATGGACACCTTATTTTGCTATCGGCAGAAAAGAGATGTAAAATTTTTAATTTGTTTTTTTAAAAAATACTAGGGGGTCTTCCCTGGTGGCGCAGTGGTTGAGAGTCTGCCTGCCGATGCAGGGGACGCGGGTTTGTGGCCCGGTCCGTGAGGATCCCACATGCCGCGGAGAGGCTGGGCCCGTGAGCCATGGCCGCTGAGCCTGCGCGTCCGGAGCCTGTGCTCCGCAGCGGGAGAGGCCACAACAGTGAAAGGCCCGCGTACCGCAAAACAAAACAAAACAAAACAAACCCAAAAAAATCCCCTAGGAATCCAGAGGTTTCGGGGTAATCCATGAAGCACTGGAAAGAACCTGTCATTTCCCAGAAGATCATGAAGATTAGTTAACATTACTACAGTATATCTCGAACTGCAACACATATGCTCATGTGTGTCAGAGGTTATTTGAAGCTCCCAGGGTATTTTTCTGGAGCACTTGACTCAACTCTTTGGAATAAATACTTAATAACGTTTTTACTTAAAAAATCACCTGGGGCTTCCCTGGTGGCGCAGTGGTTAAGAGTCCGCCTGCTGATGCAGGGGACGCGGGTTCGTGCCTCAGTCTGGGAGGATCCCACATGCCGCGCAGCGGCTCAGGCCCGTGAGCCATGGCCGCTGAGCCTGCACGTCCGGAGCCTGTGCTCCGCAACAGGAGAGGCCACAACAGTGAGAGGCCCGCGTACCGCAAAGAAAAAAAAAATAAAATAAAATAATTAAAAAATCTTTCCTAAGTGAAAGCTGATAATTTCTGACTTTTAATTGGTGTGTTTAGGCCACTTACATTGATTATTAATATGGTTGAATTTAGGCTGCCCTTTTATTATTTGTTTTCATTCCTCTGTTTCCTCTCTTGCTTTCTTTTGGGTCGAGTAGTTTTTAGCCTTTCATTAAATTTTTTCTGTTAACTTTTTGGGTTTCTCTCTTTGTGTAGATTTCTTTAGTGTTGATCTAGGGATGATAATTACATATTAATTTTTACAGTCTAATTAGAGTTAATATTTTATCACTTCAAGTAGAGTGTGGAACCTGACAACCATTTAAATCCCTTTAGCCTCTGTCACTTTAAGTTTAGTTGTTATATGCATTATATTTACATACATTGAAAATCTCACCAGACAATATTGTAATTTTTGCTTTTAATAGTCATAAATATTTTTAAAAACTTAAGAGGAGAAAAATAGTTCAATACATTACTCAGATATTTATCATTTCTGTTGGTCTTCCTTCCTTACAAAATTCCACATTTTCCTTGGTATCATTTCTCTGCATAAATAACTTCCTTTATCATTTCTTTTTGAGCAAGTCTGCTAACAATGATTATCTCACTTTTCCTTCATCTAAGAGTATCTTTATTTTACACTTATTTCTGAAGGATATCTTCAAAATAGAGAATTATGCATCAACAGTTCTTTTCTTTCAGCATGCTATAAAGATGTTTTCATTCCTTCCAATACACATTGTTTTGAAAAATAATCTTCAGTAACTTGAATTTTTGCTCCTTTATGTGTAATGTGTCGTTTATCTTTGATTTTCCTCAGGTTGATTATGATGCACGTAGGCACAGTTTTCCTTGAGTTTCTCTGGTCTGGTGTTCATTGAGATTCTTAAATCTTAATTTATGCCTCATAATATTTGGGAAGTTTTTAGCTATGCTTTTTCAATTATTTTCTTTCTGCACCAATTTATTTCTTCTCTCTTCTGGAAATCTAATGACACATATGTTAAACATTATTGAATTGCTCTACAGGTCCTTGAGACTCTGTTCATTTTTTAACACCATTTTTTGTTGTTGTTCAGTTGGACAACTTTTGTTGATGCATCTTCATGTTCACTGACTCGGTCATTTCCATTATTCTATTTAACTCAAATAGTGAATTTTCTATTTTGGTTATTATATTTTATGGTTTAAAATTTTCCTTTTGGTTCTTTTGTATACTTTATACCCTTTCTGCCCAGAATTTCTATCTTTCCATTTGTTTCAAGAGAGTCCTAACTTACTTTCTAGAGCATGGTTATCATACCTGTTTTAAAATCTTTGTATGATAATTCCAACATTGGGTAACCTCAGTACTAGCATCTGTGATTACTTTATTATGGTTTTTGTATGTCGTGTAATTTTGAGTTGTATCCTGGACATTTCAAATATTATGTTATGAGATTCTGTGTTCTGTTGAAGTTCTCTGGAGAATGTTGACTTTTCTTTTTTCTTCTTTTTTGGCAGGCATCTTCTTAGTTATAGGCTTCAAGTATTGAGCTGTCTCTCATGGCTTATGGTTCCAGTGTTAGCTCAGTTTTTTTCTTTGATTGTCTCTCATTTTTTATTTCTAACTACACTTTATTTTTTAGAGAAGTTTTAGGTTCACAGAAAAATTGAGTGAAAAGTACAGAGAATTGCTAAGTAGCTCTTGCCCTCATACACACACAGCCTTCCCCATCACCAACATCCAGCACCAGAGCAGTAATTTGTTATAATCAATGAACCTACACTGACACATCATTATCACCAAAAGTCCATAGTTTACATCAGGGTTCAATTTTGGTGGTGTACATTCTATGGGTTTTGACAAATGTGTAATGAAATGTACCAACCATTGTAGTATCATACAGAATAGTTTTGCTGCCCTGAACAAGCTTCTGGGTATGAGTCCAGTTTTCAAATGTTTGCTGCGCTATTTTGACCTGCTGCACGTATGCTCCTTTTGGGGACAAGTTTGGGACCTGAGCGATAATCTGGACCTAAGTTCATTTCTCAAAACCTTTGGTATGCTGTTTGAGGTCAATTCCATATATTCACAGTTCAGAAATGGATGTAGAACTTGATCCACATCCTTTTGCCATCCATTTCTCAAAACTCCATTCTCTTCATGACTCCTCCAACACTCCCCAGATCTTTGGGTTCCCTTTTTCTGGTTCTTAGGCTAGAAAGGTGAGAGTTTAACCTCTCAGTGCTGTTGTGCATTTCCCATGACTGGGTCTGGCTCCAAGGTGAAGCAGCAAGAGGGAAGAGAGAGAGAAAAAAGAAGTCATGATTCCCACCTGCTTTTTCATTCGTATGATCAGAAAGGAGGATTTTCAGGTGACTTCATAGCTGCTGCTGCAACTATCACGGGAGCACAGTTCTGGGACATTTCCCAGGGACAAGACACAGAGAGAAAGAAAAAACAGCGGGTTTTCCTCACTCTCTCTGTTCCACAGGGCCCTCTTTGCTGGTCCTCTGACCATAAAAAGATGACTTCTTGTCATCCTTTTCCCTCCGTGACTGTTTATCAGTCTGGGATTTGACCTTCCCCAAGTCTGAGATGGGAGACATGGGAGGAAAGAAACAACCAGAGACTCCTGGCCATGTCCATCTGCCCTTGAGTGTTAATCCTCCCTCCATCTGCCCGTTATCATTTTCTTTTCAGACTTCTCTGTTGATTGCTTTATGTATCCTGCCCAGGGTTTTAGTTGCAATCACTGGGAGAGGCAGAGTGGAGTGAGGTTGCTCCATCATACCCAGCTCTAGAAGTCTGCTTAATAGTTTAACTAGTAAGGAATTCTAAATTTTATTTTTATATGAAAACATGCAGAGTAAGACTGCAAGATTGGCATGAACTTTTCAGATAAAGCTTAAGTGTTTGAATACATTTAAGATTGTAGGGGACTTCTTCTCTCTGCTTAGAGAGAAGACAAGCTGGAGAAGGGGTGCCCCCATTGGGAGAGATAATAGGGTTAACAAAGACCCCTGTTCCTTGTGTGACTGACCAGCCCTGTGAGAGTCTGCAGTCCCTCTTTCCTCATTAAGATTTTTTTAAAAAAATTTTTATACAGCAGGTTCTTATTAGTTATCTATTTTATACATATCAGTGTATATATGTCAATCCCAATCTCCCAATTTATCACACTACCACCACCACCCTTGCCACTTTCCCCACTTGGTGTCCATACATTTGTTTTCTACATCTGTATTTCAATCTCTGCCCTGCAAAGTGGTTCATCTGTACCATTTTTCTAGGTTCCACATTTATGCGTTAATATACGATATTTGTTTTTCTCTTTCTGACTTACTTCACTGTGTATGACAGTCTCTAGATCAATCCACATCTCTACAAATGACCCAATTTTGTTCCTTTTTATGGCTGAGTAATATTCCATTGTATATATGTACCACATCTTCTTTATCCATTTGTCTGTCAATGGGCATTTAGGTTGCTTCCATGACCTGGCTATTGTAAATAGTGCCGCAATGAACATTGGGGTGCATGTGTCTTTTTGAATTATGGTTTTCTCAGGCTATATGCCCAGTAGTGGGATTGCTGGGTCATATGGTAATTCTATTTTTAGTTTTTTAAGGAACCTCCATACTGTTCTCCATAGTGGCTGTATCAATTTACATTCCCACAGTGCAAGAGGGAACTCTCTCCAGCATTTGTTGTTTGTAGATTTTCTGATGATGCCCATTCTAACTGGTGTGAGGTGATACCTCATTGTAGTTTTGATTTGCATTTCTCTAATAATTAGTGATGTTGAGCAGCTTTTCATGTGCTTCTTGGCATCTGTATGTCTTCTTTGGAGAAATGTCTATTTAGGTCTTCTACCCATTTTTGGATTGGGTTGTTTGTTCTTTTATTATTGAGGTGCATGAACTGTTTATATATTTTGGAGATTAATCCTTTGTCCATTGATTCGTTTGCAAATATTTTCTCCCATTCTGAGGGTTGTCTTTTCATCTTGTTTGTAGTTTCCTTTGCTTTGCAAAAGCTTTTAAGTTTCATTAAGTCCCATTTGTTTATTTTGTTTTTATTTCCATTACTCTAGGAGGTGAATCAAAAAATATCTTGCTGTGATTTATGTCAAAGAGTATTCTTCTTATGTTTTCCTCTAAGAGTTTTATAGTGTCCGGTCTTACATTTAGGTCTGTAATCCATTTTGAGTTTATTCTTGTGTATGGTGTTAAGGAGTGTTCAAATTTCATTCTTTTACATGTAGCTGTCCAGTTTTCCCAGGACCACTTATTGAAGAGACTGCCTTTTCTCCATTGTATATCCTTGCCTCCTTTGTCATAGATTAGTTGACCACAGGTTTGTGGGTTTATCTCTGGGCATTCTATCCTGTTCCATTGGTCTATATTTCTGTTTTTGTGCCAGTACCATATTGTCTTGATTACTATAACTTTGTAGTATAGTCTGAAGTCAGGGAGTCTGATTCCTCCATCTCTGTTTTTTTTCCTCAATACTGCTTTGGCTATTTGGGGTCTTTTGTGTCTCCATACAAATTTTAAGATTTTTTGTTCTAGTTCTGTAAAAAATGCCACTGGTAATTTCATAGGGATTGCACTGAATCTGTAGATTGCTTTGGGTAGTATAGTCATTTTCACAATATTGATTCTTTCAATCCAAGAACATGGTATATCTCTCCATCTGTTTGTGTTATCTTTGATTTCTTTCATCAGTGTCTTATAGTTTTTGTCATGCAGGGCTTTTACCTCCTTATGTAGGTTTATTCCTAGGTATTTTATTCTTTTTGTTGCAGTGGTGAATGGGATTGTTTCCTTAATTTCTCTTTCTGATCTTTCATTGTTAGTGTATAGGAATGCAAGAGATTTCTGTGCATTAATTTTGTATCCTGCAACTTTACCAAATTCATTGATTAGCTCTAGTAGTTTTCTGGTGGCATCTTTAGGATTCTCTATGTATAGCATCATGTCATCTGCAAACAGTGACAGTTTTACTTGTTCTTTTCCAATTTGTATTCCTTTTATTTCTTTTTCTTCTCTGACTGCCGTGGCCAGGATTTCCAAAACTATGTTGACTAATAGTGGTAAGAGTGGACATCCTTGTCTTGTTCCGGATCTTAGAGGAGATGCCTTCAGTTTTTCACCATTGAGAATGATGTTTGCTGTGGGTTTGTTATATATGGCCTTTATTATGTTGAGGTAGTTTCCCTCTATGCCCAGTTTCTGGAGAGTTTTCATCATAATTGAATAAATTATGATAAGAATTTGAATTTTGTCAAAGTTGAATTTTTTCAAAAGCTCTTTCTGCCTCTATTAAAATGATCATATGGTTTTTATTCTTCAATTTGTTAATATGGTGTATCACATTGATTGATTTGCATATATTGAAGAATCCTTGCATCCCTGGGATAAATCCCACTTGATCATGGTGTATTATCCTTTTAAGGTGTTGTTGGATTCTGTTTGCTAATATTTTGTTGAGGATTTTTGCATCTATATTCATCAGTGATATTGATCGGTAATTTTCTTTTTTTGTAGTATCTTTGTCTGTTTTTGGTATTAGGGTGATGGTGGCCTCATAGAATGAGTTTGGGAGTGTTCCTTCCTCTGCAATTTTTTGGAAGAGTTTGAGAAGGATGGGTGTTAGCTCTTCTCTAAATGTTTGATAGAATTAACCTGTGAAACCATCTGGTCGTAGACTTTTGTTTGTTGGAAGATTTTTAATCACAGTTTCAATTTCATTACTTGTGATTGGTCTGTTCATATTTTGTATTTCTTCCTGGTTCAACCTTGGAAGTTTATACCTTTCTATGAATTTCTCCATTTCTTCCAGGTTATCCATTTTATCGGCATAGAGTTGCTTGTAGTAGTCTCTTATTATGCTTTGTATTTCTGCAGTGTCCGTTTAACTTCTCCTTTTTCATTTCTAATTTTATTGATTTGAGTCCTCTCCCTCTTTTTCTTGATGAGTCTGGCTAATGGTTTATCAATTTTGTTTATCTTCTCAAAGAACCAGCTTTTAGTTTTATTGATCTTTGCTATTGTTTTCTTTATTTCTATTTCATTTATTTCTGCTCTGATCTTTATGATTTCCTTCCTTCTACTAACTTTGGGTTTTGTTTGTTCTTCTTTCTCTAGTTCCTTTAGGTATAAAGTTAGATTGTTTATTTGACATTTTTCTTGTTTCTTGACGTAGGCTTGTATTGCTATGCACTTCCCTCTTAGAACTGCTTTTCCTGCATCCCATACGTTTTGGATCGTCATGTTTTTGTTGTAATTTTTCTCTAGGTGTTTTTAAATTTCTCTTTGATTTCTTCAGTGATCTCTTGGTTATTTAGTAACATATTGTTTAGCCTCCATGTGTTTGTATTTTTTACATTTTTTTCCCTGTAATTGATTTCTAATCTCATCGCTTTGCAAGAATTTTCTTTAGAGTTTCTCTGCTTCTATCTTTTTTTGCTGATAATGGGTCCTGTCAGAAATTTTACCCAGACTTATAGATTCTGGAAAACAGTTGAAAATACCCCTGGCTTCATGGAGTACTGACATTTATTGGGAGTGTTCCTGTATCCCAGCACAGTCATCCTGGGAGATGGCATCCCTGGGAACTCCATTTCTCTGACATCCTTACCTGAAGGGGAAGGGGATGAAGGGGATCTCTTGCCATAATGATGAAGGGGATCTCTTGCCATAATCATGCATTGAAATTATGCTTTGAGATGCCATTCTTGGGGAAAAATGTCATTTTATTTTACAGATGCTTCTTGTTGAAGAGCAAGTTGGAGATGAAAGATACTAAGGGCTGAGATGTGCCCTCCCAAGGTGGAAGCAGGAATGAAAGTCTTCTCAGCCCTGGTCCCTTGGGAATGAGTGAGATGGCTCTGGGACCTGATAGGGGTAGAGGGAGTGGACTGGAGAGAGCAAAGGAGACAGAGAAGGTGAGGTCTGCAGATACCTGAGAGAGGCTGACTCTGTAGGGACCAAATGAAAACCAAAAGAAATCAGCGAAGCTTTTTGCATTGTCTACTGGCTTCCAAGTGTTTTTGTGGCTGGCCACCAGTGAGAGTGTACTAACCAGTGACCTTCATAACCAACCCAGAGTACCTTGAAGCAGAGTGGATTTGTCAGGAGTATAGAATTTCCTCATTTTTATTCTAATCTTATTGAATGATTTGAGGGGATAGGGTGAGGTGAAAAGCTATTTGGACCTCTTCTCAGGCTACTCTCAGCTTCAGAATATACAGGACAATCTCAATCTATTTTTTAAAAAGAAATTATTGAACTATGGTTGATTTACAATGTTGTGTTTAATTTCTGCTGTGCAGCAAAGTGACTCAGTTATACATATATACATTCTTTTTTTATATTCTTTTCCATTATGGTTTAATCACAGGATATTGAATATAGTTCCCTGTGCCATACAGTAAGACCTTGTTGTTTATCCATCCTATATAGAATAGTTTGCATCTGCTAACCTCAAAGTCTCAATCCACCCCTCCCCCACTCCCCTGCCCCCTTGGCAACCACAAGTCTGTTCTCTATGTTTGTGAGTCTGTTTTTGTCTCATAGATGTGTTCATTTGCATTGTATTTTAAACTCCAATCTATCTTTTTTTAATGCCTAGTATTCTAGGATCAAAAAGACCTTGCCATCCCTGCAGCCTGGCTGCTGCTTCTGTAACCTGCCATGAAAGGTTATCAGAGCTTTGTGAACCTCAGTTGCCTCAGTCATTTTTGTAAGATGGCTATTTTCTCTCACTGGGGCTGTGATTTGAAATTGGATAATCTTAGGTGTTGGACCCTTGATTGTATTTAATATTTTGAGTCATTTTGTGGAATCTCTTAATGTTAGAATGCAACCTTTGTCCCAAGATTCTGTCTCCTACTTGCCCTCACATCAGCTTATTGTTATTGTTAAAAACAATAACTGTTATTTAACAGTTACTGTTGCTCTTATCTTTAGATGTCAAATAATGCCTCCCTCACAGCATCCCATTTGCTATGTCCTCCTGTTTTTCTCTTCTTCCTCTTTTATACCATTCATTACTTACCCATGGGTCATGTAGAAAGCCATGTACGGGTGAGGAGATGGTGCTGTCAAGACAAGAAAAAGAAAAGCCTACCCTCCTTTCATTTAATGCTTCTTATTGTGGAAACACTTGTACTGAAAACTGCTAAGAAACGAAAATGGTGGAGAGAGGCCTGGAGGTGGGGATGAGCCCAATCCCCAGATAAGACAGGGAAATGTCAACTACAGGATAAGGAAAGAAATAAGAAATTCCTGGGGTGGGGGGAGACCAACCTACACGTGGTTGGCTGGGATAAACCTCAGGGAAGCAGGAGTGGGATGAGGGAATTTTTCACAGTTAACAGTAGACCCTCTTGTGAGGGATGAAGTAGGGATTGGCTGGTTTGGTGCCTAGGACTTGGCTTAGCAGTGGCTGGCAAGAAGAAGGAAAGACCACTGATAGGACTTAAGTGGGGGGGTTCTTAGTCTTGGTCCAACATTTGGGGAAATTAAAAAAAAAACCAAACGCTCCTGGGCTTTACTCTAGACCAACGCTTCTTGAGCCCTACTCTGCATTAGAATTATTCGGGAATCTTAGTGAAATACAGATTCTGATTAATGAGGTCTCCAGTGGGGTCTGAAATTCTGTATGTCCACTGAGCTCCCTGCTGATGCTGCTACTGCTGGCTTGAGGACCATACTTTGAGTAGCAAGGGTCTAGAACAATTAAATCATAATCTCTTGGGAGTGGATCCTAGTCATGGATTTTTAAAAAGACTCCCCAGATTTATAGGGTTGAGATCCATCACCTTAGAGCCTAATAAAGGATGGGAGTTCAGGAACTTGCTGGCCACCATGATGAAAGTTCACACCACTGTGAAGATGTGACAGATGGTCTGAGAGGGATCACCGCCCCTGTGTGGAATTAGAAGGATCTCCAAGTTTGCCTGGGGGAGCCAGAGATAATTCATCATCGCAGGTGGCATTGGCCTCTCTTGGAGAAGAGGTTCACTGTGTGGTGTCTGGGTGCTCTCAGCAAATCCATGTCAAGGATTTCTGTGGTCAACATGTCCCTTAGTGGTGGGAGACTGTTACAAATCTCCCCTCACTCTGGATCCTCCTAGTTACTATTGTTCTCCTTTTAGAGGGATACTTTTTGGACTTCAGAGACTTCTTTTACCCTCAAAATGGCCCAGTCATGTCTGGGTCAAATATATTTTTTACCTGATGGAAGATGGGACCATATCCAGAACTGTCAACCTAGAACTCAGTCTCAGATGAAGCAAAATTAAAAACACTTTGAGAGAAGAAGGAAGTAAACAGAATACAAAAAACGAAACTGTCGTGGCTGGTTGGGGTCAGTTTGTAGCCCATCAAATGTCCCCCTAAATTACATGGCACATCATCCATTTCTGGGCTAGTGTTTGCCTTATAAACGTATCGTTATTGTTCTTTGAGCAATTTAAACTACTGGCTTGGAGATTATTCCTTTGATTTCCTGCATGAGCCTAATGCTGCTCCTGCAGAAGCCAGAATTTACCCACCCTTCCTCCACCTTCTCGGGCCCTATCATTCATTCTGATTTTGATTGCCCTGTCATTCTGTGACTTTGGATAATAGGCCATTATTCTATGAATTACCATTATATTTTATTAATAAGAGCCAGGAGAATTTATAGCAGTGAAGTGCTGAAAGATTTGCAAGTGCAGCCCTCATATCTGTTGTCAAGTGTAACTCCGTTGGCCAGTGATGGATGAGGACAGTGCATGCTCCCTCCCTGCCACCCACCCTTAGCAGCCAGGTGAGTACCAGCCAGACCCTGGATCTGGGGACTGTTGGCTGAGCCTGGCTCAGGGCCTCCCTGAAGGGACAAGAGTAGGAAGGGAGGGTGACACGGAGGACTTACTGTGAGTGGGGTGGCCAGTCACACCTGCAAATGGGGTCATGGTCAAAACTCCAAGCATGGACTGACGAAGGAGAAAGCTATGCATATCTCACATGCAATATTTTTCATGATGTTTCCCCTGATGATCAAAGAAATATCTGCTTATCATAACAGACACATTTGGAAAGTACTGAAAAGTGAAGAGTTAAAGAAATGTACCATTTAGAGGCATCCACAAAGCTCACATTTTGGCATATTTCCCTCTCATTATACATTCTTGTGCAGACTTTTCTTTCTATAGTTAAGCTCATTCTATCTACATAATTCTGTGTACTCTTACTTCCTATGGCATTGCACTTACCCAAATTGTTCAAGAAAACTCTTCTTAAATATCATTTGACACTGCTTTAAGGTACTACCATAGAGTTGAATCATGGCTTACTAATGCCTGGGCATATTTACCACCGATCAGGAGGGATCCTTTCTCCACTGATAGATTCCCCTATAAAGCACGGTGCTTGGGGAAAGTCTATCAGTCACCTCGGTCATCCAGCATTTTCTAGATCTGTGGCCAAACTCCCCTTGTAATTGTGAGTAAAATGGGAGTCATAATAATTAGTGGTGCAGAGTTGCTGTATCTCTGAAAAAAGATCATTGCTGTAAAGCATCTAGCATAACAGCAAGGGCTCTTGAAATCAGTCTAAATTAGTTGCACCAGAATTTCGAGGGTCTTTGCACTTGGTGTCCCTTCCATCTGGAATGCTTTCCCCCTAGAAACCTGTATAGGAACCTGCTTGGTTTCCTACTCAGTAGGAATTTCCTACCCAGCTAATTTGCTCAAAGATGACAATGACAAGAAAGCCATTTTTTTTTTTTAGTGGAGAAAGGGACTCACGTGGGTTCCTTCAAGGGCCGTTATTCTGCATGGACACAGTGATTTGACTACACAAAGGAGAGCAAAATAAGGCCATCCTTTTTTTAAACTGAGGTGTAGTTGATTTGCAATATTATATTAGTTTCAGGTGTACAACATAGTGATTCTATATATTTATAGATTATATTCCATTTAAAATTATTATAAAATATTGGCTATATTCCCTGTGCCATACAATATATCCTTGTAGCTTATTTGTTTTATACATGGTAGTTTGTACTTCTTAATTCCCTACCCCTATCTTGCCCCTCTTCTCTTCCCTCTTCCCTCTGGTAGCAACTAGTTTGTTCTTTATATCTGTGAGTTTGTTTCTATTTTGTTATATTCATTCATTTGTTTTATGTGTTTCAATTCCACATATAAGTGATGACAAACAGTATTTGTCTTTCTCTGTCTGACTTATTTCACTAAGCATGATACCCTCTTGGTTCATCCATGTTGTTACAAATGGCAGAATTTCATTCTTTTTAATGGCTGAGTAGTATTCCATGGTGTGTGTGTGTATATATATACACACACACCACATCTTCTTTATCCAGTCATCTGTTGATGGACACATAGGTTGCGCTCATATCTTGGCAATTGTAATAGTGCTGCTATGAGTGTTGGGGTACATGTATCTTTTCGAATTATTGTTTTTGTTTTCTTCGTGTATATACCCAGGAGTGGAATTGTTGGATCATATGGTAGTTCTGTTTTTAATTTTTTGAGGAACCTCCATACTGTTTTCCATAGTGGCTGCACCAGTTTACATTTCCACCAACATTGTACTAGGGTTCCCTTTTCTCCAAACCCTCACCAACATTTGTTATTTGTGTTCTTTTTGATGATAGCCATCCTGACAGGTGTGAGGTGATATCTCATTGTGGTTTTGATTTGCATTTCTCTGATGATTAGTGATGTTGAGCATCTTTTCATGTGCCCGTTTGCCATCTGTATGTCTTGATTGAGAAAATGTCTATTCAGGTTTTCTGCCCCCTTTTTAATCAGGTTGGGTTTGTTTGTTTGTTTGTTATTGAGTTATATGAGCTGTTTATATATTTTGTATATTAGCCCCTTATCAATCATAGCATTTGCAAATATTTTCTCCCGTTCCATAGGTTGTCTTTTTGTCTTGTTGATGGTTTCCTTTACTGTGCAAAAGCTTTTAAGTTTAATTGGGTCTCAACTGTTTATTTTTGCTTTTGTTTCCTTTGCCTTAGGAGACAGATCCAAAAAAACACTCCTTATGTCAAGGAGTGTTCTGCCTACGTTTTCTTCTAGGAGTTTTGTGGTTTCCAGTCTTACATTTAGGTCTTTAATCCTTTTTGAGTTTATTTTTGTATACGTTGTGAGAAAATTCTTCTGATTTCATAAAGTGAGGCCACCCTTTGTATGTTTCACGCAAAGCTCTTCTCTTCCCTCTCTTGGGCTCTCATTCCCTGACCTGCTCCTTCCACTTTCCTTCTTCCTCACTCTTGATAACTGGGGCTACTTCCAGTATCTTTTACATTCTAAAATCGTCACAACTGATAAAGACCCTGGACCCAGGGTGTGTGGACTCAGTCTCAGTTTGGGCTGGATTCACATGGGAGGCGTGGAGCCCAGTGGTTGAGGGGATCTAAGTGGAGCCCAACAGACCTGGGCTCTCTTTTCTCTCCCACACAGCCTTGCATTTGTATAATGGGTACACTGAGAAAATGTGCCTCATATGTTGTTCTAAGGCTTGAATAAGATAAAGCAACTAAAGAGATTAACTCAATGTTGCTCATTGGAATTGTGGAATGAAAGAGAGTGAGTCCTGTTTTCAAATGGTGCCATGAATTCCACTTCTTTTATTTTCTGGAACAATCCATTGTGGAGGTTGCATTCTTTCTGTGATTCCTTTGTTCAGCAAACATGTATTGAGACCTTTTTTGGAATAAGCATTGTGCTAGGTGCTGGGTTACAAAGATGGTACCTCGTTCATTTCATGGGACATCTTAGCAATTTTAATACAATGTAAATTAAGTTACATTTCTATGGTTATAGCTTTTTGGAGCAGAGTTAAATCTTACTATTTTTAGCTAACTGGGGAAGGCCCTGAATGATAGCATATTTCAAAATAATCAGTCTCATTACTTGACGTATTATAGGAAACTCGGTAAGTGCAGATTTGAATTCAATTGAACTTAATCTTCTTTAAATACATACTGTAATAGAAACTAGGTTAACAAGTGTTATCTAATAAAGAGATCCTTGGTGAGAACCAGTTAAGAATGACTATAATTAGTGATTGTTTATCATTGCCAATTTAAATCCTTGGGTATTCCTAAAGTTCTTAGAAGTGCTTAAAAAGTATTTGCACTCTTAAGAGGCTTTAAAAACATTTTCACTACAATCTTGTTGACACAGTTAATTAACAGTTAGAATAATAGACAGAAATTCTTTCTTCCCAGGTTGTACTGGGGTAAAGCTCAGTCACAGCACAATTATTTCCAAAATTCTGGTGTGTGAAATGCAGATGAATGAGTGCTGGACGGGGTCTTAGCTCTGGTTGGTAATGAGCTGAAAAAACATTAACTCCAGGCATCTTCCCCATCCTCAGTCCAGCCCTACCTAATGGGTTTTGTTCAAAATGTTTCAGATTTCTCAATTTTTTTCTACGGAACTCCTTTTACTTGTAATATCTGTGACACGGGAATCTCAATCCTGAAATGAGCCATTAACTACGGATTTTTTTTTTTTTTTTTTGTGGCCACTGTTTCTGAGAAGAAAGTCAGTATGCACGTCAGATCTGTGGTTTGGGACTTCAAAATACAAACAAACCTCACAGGATGAAGGTATTAATTTTCCGGGTGAAACCAGCTGTAAATGATACAAAATCTGTACCTTTTGTTTTCACAGGCCCAAATGTGCATTAAAGATATGTGCAGGCTTGTTCACGACAATTAGTTGGAATACACAGAAGGGGAGAAAAAAGTGGAGAAAAGGGGATTTTAAACAGATGGGGGTCTGGAAGTGTGGCTCTGGGAATCTTCTGGCAATCTCTGCTGCTGTAGGGAGGACTGCCCCTGCCCATTTTTCTCCAGGCAGGATTTCATGCTTGTCTCTTTTCTGGACACGAGTCAGGTGTGCTGGGATTGGAGTGGGCCTGCCAGGCCCCTTTGCCATTTGGCTGCCAGTATATTTGGAGCCTTTGCCAGCCCCCCTGGGGAGACTGAGCTTGGCCACAGCTGGGATCTCTCTGTCAGCAGGGCCATGGGGAGAAAGGAGGCCCTTCTTAACGCTGGGAGGAACACCAGATTCTAACAATGTGAACATAACCTTTGTATAAAAATTAAAGAAAAAAAAAAAAGAAAGGAAAGAAAGAAAGAAAGATAATAAAAGAAAAAAGACAGTTCTTAGGTTAAAGGTGGATTTGAATTCACTTTGGCTTTTCCCTGTCACTGAATGCACCCAGTGGCCAGGAGAGAGGGGAGCTGGGGCCGTGGTCCTCAAGGGCCTGGACCTGCAGCATCCGCGTCTGTGAACTTGACCCAAGCACAAATTCTTGGGACCCTCCCCAGACCTACTGCAGCAGACACTCTGGGGCTGAGGCCCATTGATTTGTGTTTACCAAGCCCTCCAGGTGATACTGATGTAGCAGAAGTTTGCAAATTGCTGGCTTAGAAGAGTACTAACATCTGGCTTTGAGTATTTCTTTGTTACACTCCGAGGGATCTTAGATTTAGCATCTCTGAGTCCTCATCTACAAGGTGGAGGTGATACTGACCATCCCTTTATTCAACAGATATGTACTGCAAAGCTACTGAACCAGGACAGTGGAAAGGAAAACCAGGAAGGACTTGAGATCAGAGAACTTAAAGCCTGGTGGGGGAAACAGACATTTAGTGAATCATCAGAAAACAAAAGTATATCGACCAACTGCAGTGAGTGTTCTGGAGGAAAGAGTCACAGGCTCTGAGAGTTTGGAACAGGAACACCTGGCCTAGTTTGGGGACTTGAAGAAGATTCCCTGAGACAGTGACGTTTGAACTGTCAGCTGAAGGACGAGAAGGTTGAGAAGGATATGGGTGAGGGAGGGAGTGGGGGGGTCCAAGCCTGAGGAAGACCTCATGTGAAGCCCATGAGTGAGTGGGGAGAGCACCATCTGGCTAAGGAAAAGTGGTTCCCAAATTTGTCTGCACCCTAGATCACCTGGGGAGCCTCAAAAAATACCGATGCCCGGGCCACACCTCTAGAGGTTGTGATTCAGTTAAATATTAAAAGAGCCCAGGTGATTCTAACATGGGACACGTTTGAGAACCACTGAACTGAAAGGTGAGAGTGTACAGAGCCCAGGAGGGAAGAGGTATGCAGAGGAGATGAGGGGCCAAGTGAAGGGTGCAGGTCTTTCTCTTAAGTGCAGGGAGTGCTCAAGTAGGGCTGTAAGAGTGGGGGTGACCCGAGAAGATCTGTACTTGTAAAAGATGACTCTAGTGGCATGGGGAAGAAAATGAATTTGGGGGAGTGAGGTCAGTTTCAGGAGGAGGAGGAGATAAAGACAGAGATAAGATCATTGACCCATCTCAGCACAGAGGTCGAGGAGGTAGGGAATTCATGACGGCCCTTATTTCTGGCTTGCAGATGTGCAGAGGCTGGCTGGGGACCAGGTTTGGGGGAAATCATGAGTTTGGCTTTGGATGTATTGAATTCACTGCAAAGTGGCAGAAAAATGCCATAAACAGTGGCTTGAACAAGTGAGGGGTTTGTGTGTCATGTGTAACAAGAAGGCTTGATGTAGTGGGTCCAGGGCTGGAGTGGTGGCTCCAAGGTGCTTTGAAAAATGTAGACTCTTTGCATCTTTCCGCTCTGCCACTTTGGGCTTATGCTTGTGGCTTTGTGGTCCTAGGTGGTTGCTGTCCCCCCAGCTTCCCATCCCCATTGCAGGCAGGAAGAAGCAGGAAGGGGGCAGTGAGGGGTGTGTGTAGGAAACAGGAGCCTGTGTCAGGAATGTGCAAGCTTTCCCCCAGACCCTACGCTTGTGTCCTGTTGGCCATAACTGTGTGCACAGCCACCCTTATTGGGAAGGCAGTCTGGGGAGCATACTACACCCTAGACAAAACCAAGGTTCTGGTCATAAGGAATAAAGGGGAATGGATAGCGGGTAACTGGCACAGTGCATACACCTAAGATGCTTTTTACAGCCAAGGAGAGATGTTGCGTAGGTAGCCGAGGGGTAGCTCAGAGGCAGCAAGTGAGAAGCATTTCATGGTCATGATTATAGCAATAGCGTTAGGATCCTTTCCAGTGAAAAAGGGACATTTTCTTTGTGACTCCTGCTGTTACCCCACTGAAGAGTGTTCAAGTTAAAGAAATTTGTAATCTTGATCTAGGTCTTTCTCCTAAATCATATCAAGAATCATATGATCCTTGGGCTTATACATGTCTGGTCAGCTGACAGGGCAACTTCAGTCTTACAGTAGAGGCTGTCATCAAAATAAATGTCTGGGTGTCTACATAAATGTCTAGATGAGGCACTGCATTAAATTCCTGAGCCCTGTAAGCCTGTGTGTGTGTGTGTGTGTGTGTGTGTGCGCGCGCGCGCGCACGTGCACGTGCGTGCATGCATGCTCACCTCTGGGTATATGGGATAGACTGCGAAAAATAGCCCCCAACTCCCCCCATCCTGGTATGCCTGTTGGTAATATGACTTTGCTCATCTTCCTATCAAGGTGAGGAATCTATTTCTCCACTTCTTGAATCTGGCCTTGGCTGTGTGACATTATCAAATGTGATGTAGGTGATATAGTTTTCTAAAACTTCGTTTTTAAATGGAATTGTAATTGATCTACAATATTATACTGATTTCATTATAGAGCTTCTGTGAATTGAGGACTGCTCTCCTGTTGGAGAATCCTGGATCATGGCCACATGAATGGGTGTAGGCTAGCCTTCCAGGTGTTGAGTTTGCTCCTGTCACCCTAGCTGATATTGTGCCAATGCCAGACCCAGAAGTTGAGACCATCCTAGACCACCCAGCTGTGGCTGAGCCAGCCCAGAAAGACCACCCAGAATCATGAGAAACAACAAATACTGTTTTAGTCACTAAGCTGGGTTTGCAAAAAAGCTAGGTGATACATGCATATCTCACAAATTTTTTCTTTCATTTTATTGTATATTATTTCTGGGAGGCAGTATTGAGTAAGAGCTATACATTTGGGTTTTAGGGGCTTGACTTCCTGGGGTGAAAATCTGGTTTACACACTTCCTAGCTGTGAGACTTGTTAGCGCTGTGCCCCATTTTCCTCATGTGTTAGGTGGGAAAATAAAAGTCCGGACTTCGAAGGGTTGCTGGGAGGATTAAGCGAATGAGCTGACAGTCCTCCACGTGTATCTGGCCTGTGGTCGACACTCAACAATGTTCTTTACCCTTGGGGCTGTGATAGGTGTTAGAGGTGGCATAGGATTTTACTGCTCAGTAGATGCTCATGATAATAGGAATTTTTGTGAGTCAGGGTTGGGTGTAAATCAGACTCTGCTGGGTTCCTTTCACACATTCACATTTTATTTTGGGGAAATAGGGTTTAATCAGGGAAATGAACGTCGAAGGCAGCTTATGAGGGGCATAAAGTGATAAAAGAGAAAGGAAGGCCTGGTTGGTAGTACCCAAAGGAATGTTTTCTTCTCCAGCTCCCTGGGAGCCAGCGGAAGACAGGATAATCCCAGTCAAACCTCCGCTCTGCACAGAGGAGGAGACGAGGCCCTGCAGGTTAAGCATCTTCCTGAGGCTGTCTCCCAGGGTCCATTCCCCCAGCCTGGCACATGCTGTCACCTTCCCCTCCGCCCCCCTGCTGAGCCATCTTTCCTCAAGCAGGGCTCAGGGAGAGTGAATTGCAGCTTTTTTCCCTTAAATCGATAAAATCCACAAACCTCTTTAGACCATGAGGAATTATGCCAGAACCTGCAAGCAAGGCTGTGCCTCGTAGTGGGGCATGTCATCAAACACTGCCAGTCTCCACAGTTGCCTTCCAAGTGCCTCCTGGAGGTAGCTTCTGACAGGCTGAGGCTATGTGCGTGCATTCATTCTGCACCCCGTGGCCACGTGTGTGGCTTGCTCGGGGTTCCTGGCCTTGGTTCCCCCTCCTCCATTTTGCACACTGCCTTCACCTCTGTGTGGACCCGGAGTTCTGCTCTCCGGCCTGTCTCCCCTCTACCAGCAATCTGTCTGTCAGCTTAGTCAGGAATACAGGTCTCCAGCAACATCTCTTTGCTGGGTCCCTCTGACCGCCCCCGCTTTCTTCACCAGGACCCTGGGTATTCCCTACTGTCCATACTACCCAGGGTACAGCCCAGTTTTACCATAAGTGCCTCCCCAGGCCTGTGCCCCGGTGCCTAGTGGCTGATGCCTGGTGTGAGCGAGTGTAGTGCCGCTTTGTGGCAATCTGACCCCACTGGCGAGGGCCACTTGGGGTGCCAACGACGGGTAGCCCCCTCTATGCAGTTCCCTTGGGCTTGCCTTGCCTCCTCACGGGGGTCTTGTCTGCGTGTTTTTAATCACCAGCCCTTTCCCATCATTAGGAAGGACATTAAATCAGTCTGGCTGATTGCCAAGGAGATGTTGGCCCTTCCGGACTGAGGAGAGAGGGCCATTCTCTTTTCAAGTTGTCGATCTTGTCTTTTTCCTGGGGTACAGGGCCAACTCTGAAAACAAGGACAAAACACAAACAGACAAAAACAACTGACACGTTGAGCTGACCAACGAAGCCCAGAAGATGGGAAGGGGTGGGGGTGGGGCAGGCTCATTAATAGCTCTTTTGTCTGTTGGGGGCTTTTAACACTCTAGCTTTGAACAAATAAAAAGTTTGCTTTCTAAGCATCAAACTCTAAATGGGCTCAGAAATTATAGAGGAATTTCTCTGGCCGTAATTAAGCTGTCCCGAGATTCAGCAGGATTAAAGCCCTGAAGAATTTCAAGCTGATGTGTCAGACACATCCTGGGCTTGAGCCCAAGCAGAGGGCACTGACAGTTCATCAGGACCCCGTCCTTGAGAGCAGGTGGGTGCCCGCACTTGGTCTGGCCGCCTGGGCCCTGTTCTGCTGAGGCTGAGGCCAGGGCATGTGTGCATGTGCTGGGCTCTCCCCTGGTAGCCGGCCCGCCCCTTGCCATGTTCAGCCTTTCTACAGGTCTTGGCCTTTGCCCTGGTTCCTACTCTCTCCGTTGCTTAGTAACAGTGCTGACAACTGCCTGGATCTTATTTGCCCCTTATTTGAGGGCTGGATCCTCTTTCCCCATCCCCACTATCTGATGGTTGGGCTTCCTTTTCAACTGGGCTCCCAGACTGTACCCCCATGTCCACTTCCTGGTCCAGTTCCGAATCTTGAGTTTATTTGAGCCTCTTAGGTCAGTGTTTTTAGTCCTGGCTGCACAGGAGAGTCAGATGGAGGAAATGAAAAAAATACAAGGACCTGGTGCCTCCCAAGACCATTTAAGACAAACTCTCTGGGGATGGGAGCTGGGCTTCTGTATATTTTTAAAGCTCCCCTGTTGATATAATATGCTGTCATGTTTGAGAACCACCACCTTAGATCAATAGTAAACAGCGTGTTTCCTCGAAGGTCATTCAGATTAAAATAGTTATATATGGGAAGGCTTTTAAAAATGTTAACATAAACATAGAGCTAGTTTTGATTCTTGTGGGATCATTTATTCAGCAGTCATTGCCTCGCATGTGCCCAGCCAAACTCTAAAGACACAGAGGTGAACAGAATAGATGCAGTTATAACTCCGGTAGTTTCCAGTCTGGACGTGGAGACCTAGGTAAGAAAAATTACCCAAATATATAATTAAAGACTGTGATAAGTGGCAAAGATGAAGCGTATAAAGTGCTAAGGGAGCAGTTCCACTCTGGAGGGTTGGGCAATTATGGAGTAGGGTCAGGGGTCATTGTCAGGGAAATATTCTCCCTGGGAAGGACATTTGTATGGGAATCAGAGAGAAGAATGGGAGCTCTCAGGTAGAGAAAGGAGAGAGTGAGAACAGGGTCTGCAAACATCTGAGGGAGAGGGACCCTTCTTTGCAGGTCTGTTGGAGAGCCCACAGGGCAGCAGTCAGGAAAGCAAAAGGGGATGAGGCCTGAGAGGAAGCCGGGGCCAGGCTCCCCAGGCCCCGCCTGATCCCATCTTCAGCTATGATAGAAGGATTTTTGAAGGAGTGATGTGATCAGATGTGCTTCCTGGAAAGCTCACTCTGGCCAGAATAGGTAAAGGAGGAGATGCAGAGGAACCAGCCTGGGGGCAAGAGAGGATGGTGTTCTAGATCAGAGCTGGAGGAGGAACTTAAAAGCTCTGTAGGGCCTCCCATAGACTCACAATGTGCAACTGGACCAGGGAGTGGCAGTGGTGTCAGTAAGGACTCCCTGGGTGCTGAATCCTGGTTGGATGGGTGCTGGTGCCACTCACTGAGCGAGGGGACCATAGGTAGGGGAGCAGCAGGGCTGAGGTGGCAGAGTGTATGTGTGAGCATGTGTGTATCTGTGTCTGAGGTATGTGTATGTTAATGACGAGCCCAGTTTGTGGTCACTTGAATAGAAGAAAGTGAGAAAAAGAGAATTTTGCCCTTGATTAGCCATCAAAGGTGGTAACTGGCCATATTAGAGAGGAATGAGACAGTTTCCAGTCTTTTGCCTCTTGCTGTCGTGTAGCTTTTGACCGAGCTTCCCTTGCATTATCCATTCTGTCTCTTACATACCCCAGAGGCAAGTATGGTTGTCACAGTTTTCAGAGGGAAACTGCGACTCAGAGAGGTAAAGGGCCTTGTGCACGATGGCAGACAGGACCAGGATCCTGGTAAGCATTCGTGCCCTCCTTCTCCAGCATCTGCTGAGGGCTGAGCCTGTGCTGGGGCACATTTCTAGGTGCCAGAGGGCACTGAGCTGACCCTGGGGTGAAGGTAGGATGCGTGCCATTCCTCCTCTCCACGCCTGCAGGTTCTCTTCTCCCTGGGGTGGGACAGAGCAGATCCAGCTGAGCTGAAACGTGCAGAGCAGTCCCAGGGATGCCACCAGGTGTGTGTGTGGCGTGTTTTGGCGGCTGCCAACCTGCCATGTGCAGGTCTGATGCCCTGCCGCCACCCTCCCAGGTTCCAGCCCTGGCCAGTGAGGGCTTGGCCACTCATTCCCATTCTAAGGAGAATTGCCTCCTCTCTGGAGGGCACTGCCTGGAAGCATTTGTCTCTTTCTGCTGTGTGTGAACTGAAAGGCATCCGCCTTCGAGCTCAAGGTCCCCAGCTGTCCTCAGCTGACTTGGGCAGCTGGCTTCTAGGCTACTGTCCTTGGCCTTGGCCCTGTCCTTCTCATAGTCTAATTCCTTCCTCTTTGCTGTCAGGCCACAACCCCCAGGCAAGGAAGGTGGGGCAAAGTCCAACAGTGAGTAGGCTTCACTGATGCTTAGACTGATTGTCTAAACTGGTTGTCATGAAGGGGCCAGATGACCACACCGTTGAGTCTTCCAGTGCTGAGAACAAGTAAGTCAGAAACATGCTCCCTGAGGGCACCTTCTAGTGTCCTGAGGTCTAGTCCTTCTCCAAGGGACCAAAGGTCTTAGGATCATGGGGCTGACATTTTGCTATGGCAGTGATGGTGTCAGGTTCCCTAGTACCTCTGAATGCCCTTTCCATTCCTGATTTCTGGAATGCCTCCTGGCAAGGGTCTTTCTCCCTCATCTTTTGCCAGATGGCCTGAGGAATTCACTCTCTCCCTGTCCCTCTATCCCCAGTCTTAGTAAGGCTCTTGGAGGTCTGTATAGGGGGTCTCTTGATGCCTCTTTTCTAGGTTTCTGTTAGGCTGCACCCCACATGCCTACAGGACCTGTGCTTGCCCAACTTCAAGACAGAAGAAAGAGCTGGGAGCCAGCAACAGAGACATCAATGGTTTAATGGTTGGTGGAGCTTACACATCTGAAGCAAGGTCCTGGAGTGACACCCCACCGTGTGTGGTGGATGGCAGGCTGGACATGGTGGCAGTCTTTGCTCCTGTGGGTGGCGGAGGGGGAGGTTACCAGTTATAATAGGGGGAATTGAGGTCAGGTTAGCTCGCTGGTTACCAGGGAAACCAGTAGAGGGGCACACCCCTCACCACCCCTTTGATAAGCATAGTGGAGAGTTCTGATCTAAAGCTAGAACAATTATTAGCTGGGGCCTTGGGACAGGTATGTAGGAAGGTCAGTTAGGTGGGTAGGTGTAGGTGAAGCAGGCACTGATCAAGCAGGGGATGTAGAGAGCAAGAGAACAGCCATCCTGAGTGGCCTGACCACCATATTTTCATATTTTCATCCTTTTATTCTAATTAATTAATTAATTGTTATTATTTTTAATTTTTAAAATTAATTGAAGTATAGCTGATGTGCCACATTTTAGTCTTTATTCCAGGCACTTTGTTCCCCAGATAGATATAAACCTCACAAGTTGGGACGATTATAGGATCTGACTTTGCAAGAATGCCTTAGCCAGGCCCAGGCAGTGGTTAGAAGTCTTAGAATGGAAGTAGGGGAATTAAGAAAGGGGGTATTCAACCTGTGACATTTTTCAGTGTGGGAAGTGGAGGCACAGAAAGGGGACTTGTGTGACCCAAGACCCCACAGCCAGTACGTGATGGAGCCCATTCTCCTCCACCCTGGCCCCCTGCATGCCAAGGGCCTGTAGTTTGTCATGACAGCTTGCCGCGAAGGGGTATACATACACGCTAACCACTGTCACCATTGGTAATGACCATGTGATGTTGGCTTCAGCCCAGCTCAGAGAGGCAGGCAGGCAGATCCCGGATGGATGGGTGAGAGCTGATGCAGTGCCTGCATGAATTCAGTTCTTCCTCACGACTGCCTGGGAGGGAGGCGTGACAGACCAGGAGGCTCGGCACAGAGAACAAGGATTCGGACCCACACAGTCTGACTCTGACAAGATGTTCTTCTAATTTGATGCCGTCTCTGAGTCAGGACAGCCGGTGTTCCAGAACCTGGAGAACCTGGGGTCCCAGGACACTGCAAGAGGTCCTCTTGTTGGCAAAGGCTTACGGACAGGAAAAAACACGTGAGACACTTGCTCATTTTTCTGATGATGTTACACCAAATGTAGATGCATTGTGCTCTGAGCAAAATAATCCTCCCTGTCAGACAGGGACTCGCTAGCTGATAGAGGAAACCACCTTCCCTCCTGGAGGTTCCCTGTCGTGGGCTCAGCCTTGTAATCCTGCCCTGCCCAGTAATTTGGATGAACAGCTGTAATGATGACAACCAAGCCAGTTGTATCCACAGCGAGGGTCCTAGGAGGCAAACTATCATTATATAAATTAAACTCTGAGGGGGACTCGAGTCTGACAACCTGATGTTCTCGGCCACAGAAAGCAGTGCTGCTAGTGGCTCTTTTTGCTAAGGGTGTGGCTTGCAGCAAAGTGCCTCGTGGCCAATGTCAGGTGATTCCTAAAACAGTACTCTTTGCTAAAACCTACTTAGAGAGTTCATTGTGTCTCAGGATGGTGGTGTTTGGGAGGGCTGCTTCTAGAAACTTCTGAGAGTTCCCATGTTTGTGAAGGGAGGCTCAAGCTTTCTCCTAAATTACGTCCCCATCAAGAAGCATATAGTTCTTGCACTTTTTTACACCTTAATCACTCCAACTTTCCCATGAGGTGCGTGTGTGTGTTTCCCACTTCGTGGCACATTTCTATAAAGTGATTTTTTAAAAATGGCTTGTATGTTCCTTCACAAGAGTTCCTGCTACCTCAGGACCGGAGGAGACCCGGGACGCTGAGGGCAGCTGGGCAGCCTTACCAGCTAAGAGCCTCCCTCCTGCTCTTGAGGCTCCCACAGGGCTCATTCCAAATCAGCACCTCAGCAAAATTACAAATACCAGCCAGAAACAAGGGTTGAATTTGGGCTTTGCGGTCAGGCAGGCTTCCAGTTAAATCTAGGCTTTGCCTTGTTGCTTATGTAGCCGTATGTGCTTGACCTAACCACTGGGACGCCTGGACAGCAAACTCCCTGTAGCACAAAGGACTTGGCCAAACACCACGGCTAGGAAGCTTTGGCTTCCATCTGCACTAGGTCACCTCAAGGTGATCCAGCCCTTGGGCTGAGTTCTTGCTCGAAAAAGCACAGCGCTGTCAAATTGCAAAATGCACATTACCCCAACCCACTTGCCAAACCATTTCCAGTAATTCTCCACTCACCCCCTTCTGTAATTGCTCCTTTTCCCTATAGCCCACCTAGTCCCTTTTTTCTAGTCCCTCTTTTCATTTCCCATAACTCCCTCTTTTGGTTCCCTCTCTGTTCCCCCTTTCAAAAACCTCAATTATCTTTGTTTTAGCTGGAGTTGACTTCGGTTTATGCTGGAGTCTCTCTCCTCTATGGCAGTAGTCTGAATAAAATCTGTCTTGCCAACAGTACCACATGTCCAGCACTGTTTTTCTTTGACAAGACTCAGCTTCCTGACCTGTAAAATGGAGATGTGAGCATTCCTTCTTCTTCTACACATTACTCTATGAATATGACTACACTGACAGTAAAAGGTCACGGGCCATTAGGACTCTCTCCCAAAGTGGAAACCACACTTGTTAAATGTGCAAATGTTGTTGGTGCACTGAATAGGAGAAAAAACCCCAACTACTCAAAAGCAAAAGCAACAGTTGAAAGCGTCTTTGCATTTGCCTGCTAAGAAGGGGGATGTGGGTCTATTGATGTGTGGACAGTATATGCAAGGCAGACTAGTAGGAGGGGGCTGGCAGGGGCTGGGATGGAAATGGGGGCTAACATAGCAGAAAAGAGGTGGGAATGTTTAGGATTAGGTTGGAAAGGGTCCTGTATAACAGAGCAAGATGCTTGGGTTTTATCTTTGAGCCAACAGGAGAGTTGAAACCACTAGCTGAGTTTTACTTGCCAGGATGGGATACTTACCATGGTGTAGGGCCAGCTGGGGTGTGGGGACCAGGTGTGGGAAGTGAGGAAGATCTAGTGGAAAGTGCAAATCACAAGTCAGAAAAGAGATGAATCTGATTACATCCAAATGCAGGATCTCTGGTCAAGTCACCATGGACAAAGTTAACAGATGACAGAATGGGAGAGGATATGTCTAGGCGATGCAAGAAATCCTCAAATCAACAAGAAGAAAATAGCAACTCCTAACAAGATGGGAAGAGGATATGAACACATAACTGTCAGAAGAAGAATTCCCCCACCCCAAGTAATAAACACACAAAGAGGTGCTTCCTATCAGTAGAAACAAGTTAAATGAACATTAAACAACAATAAGATATCCCTTTATGTGTATTAGACTACATCTTTATATCTATTAGAAAGCTGGATAATGCCAAGTGTGGTGGGGTTGGGAAATACAGGTGCCTTCCCCACTGCTGGGAGGAAGTTAGGCTGGAGAACAAGCAAGCTGAGTGCGTGCATACCTTGGAAGCCAGCTTGTAGCTGTAGCTGGAGGTCTGAACAAAGATGTTCACTGCAGTGTTATTTGTAGTGGTAGGGGGTTGTCCATCAAGTTAGAAGACCAGGCTGGCAAAGTGCCATGGGTGCACGTGAAGTTCAGCGTCGCAAATAGTGGAAACAGATCCCATATACAATAGCAACAGAGCTGGACCTTAAGAACATAATGAGAACTCTAGAAAGCAAAATGAAACATTAAACAACGCCATTTACGTAAATGAAAAATATATGTGGGCAAATATATACAGCTTTTAAGGAATATGTACGAAAGGCTATCAGTTAAACAGGATGAAATAGTTGCCTGTAGCCAGGGAGGAAGCGAAGGGGAGTGGGAAATGGAGCTGAAAGGGAATAAATAAATACTAAGAGTGGAAGCTTTCAAGGGTCAAGGTGATCATACTCTATGGGCTGAGAAGTGAGATGATTTCAGCACACCTGAAGTTAAAATAAACAAGCAAAGAAGACCATCATCTTGAGGAAAAGGATTTCCTTTTATTTGTGTATGTGCTTTAATGGGTTCTGGCAGGATGCCACACATGCTTAAATAATTAGGAATTTTAATAATAATCCCCTGTAATGTTTATAGAGTCTTCAGAGCTCTTGCCCATAGGTGGACCCATTTGAGTGTATGACAACTATATAAATATAGTTGAACAGTAGACATATTTTTAGAAAATGAGGAGACGGAGCCTTGGATGGGTAAAGTGACTTGCTTAGAGTCCCACAGCTGGGAAGTGGCAACATTGTGAGTCAGACCTGGGACTTGGGACCCCTGTGCAGGGTCTCAGGTGCCCAGGGAGTATCACTGCACCAAATGGGAAATATTTGCTTCTTTGAGGAAATGAGAATGGAAAATATCACTTGGCTGGAATTGTTTTCTGTTTCCACTGCTTTTCTTTTCACTTAGATTTTTTTGTTTTGGTTGTTGTTGAAGGAGAAATTTTCTTATTCACTGGACAGCCTAAATCAATGGTTGTTAGCTTGCCAACATGCTGTAGTGGGTTTAACAGAACCACTAGGAGATATTTTTAATTTAGAAGTAACTTTATTATTATTTTTTATTTAAAAATACTTTATACTGCAGTGAAACCCTCCTTTATCCTACCATCCAGAGATGGACAACTACTGTTAAGAGTTTAAGTGAAATTCTCCCAGATCTTTTTTCCCCTAAGAAATTGAAAGTTGAATTTCCTTCTTCAGGGAGGAAAAGAAGTAAAATCCATGACTGGGTTAGAATCTTGGTGATGGTAATTTTGAGGAGTGGGTCCAGTTTAGGCATGTTGGAGTGTATGCCTCCTGAGGCTGGAGATTCAGCAACTGTTGACTTTTTGCCTTCACAAAGGAACTTTACATTTTTAGACGCAGCTGGGCTCTATGGCCCGGAAGTTGAACTCCCTGGAGGGTAAGGCTCTCAACATCTTAGACACGTGTGAAGGCAGAACAGTTGGGGAGGTTGTGAATTTGCCTGAAGAGAATTCCAGTCTTTAGGCTTGTTACAAATTTAGCTCTGCTTCTAAGAAGGATTCCCATTAAAAAGAGATTCCTGGTTGCTGTAGAACTGGGTTCCCTGTGGAATTTCCCCTGTGCAGTTAACTAGGCACAGTGGTTTCTAGGCAGTGGGAAAACAGATTTGCTTAAGATCTCCTCTATTTTGATGATTTGATGATTGGTAATTCATGTGGTATTATGGATATCTGTTGGTTTGGGATTTTACCTGCCAAGCATACGCATCCTGTTGTTTCTGGTATTTGTACCCGATTTTCTTCCGGTTTATTGCCTGTATTGGGTTGAATGGTCTCCTCCCACCTGGAAATGTGACCCCCACTCAGAATGTGACTTTATTTGGAAACAGGGTCTTTGCAGGTGTAATAATTAAGATAAAGTCATATTGGATCAGGTGGGCCCTAATCCAATGACTGATGTCATTCTACAGTCATGTGAAGACACAGAGAAACAAATAGAAGATAATTTAGGCAGAGAATAGAGTGTTACAGCAAAACTGACTCCCCCTGAAACTGAGCTCCTCTGCCGAGTTTATGATTAACCTTTCTATCCAAAACTTTATTCCCTTTCTTGTCCCATACCTGTTCCCCTTAAGATTGAGGAGAATCAAAGAAAAGGGGGGATTGAAGCTGAGCAGGACCCTGCAGGGCCTTCTTGGGTACAAAAGTCCCTCTGTGCCCCCCAGTTTCTTGTTTGTAGAAAAGGCTTTAGTTTCCTAGTCCTTCTCTGAGTTCCAAAGAGCAGGATCATGCAGTTACTAAGTAGGGAAGGGAGACAGTGCAGAGAGAAAGGAGAAGCAGTTAAACTCAAAAAGTAATGACAGGGCTTCCCTGGGGGCACAGTGGTTAAGAATCCACCTGCCAATGCAGGGGACACGGGTTCGAGCCCTGGTCTGGGAAGATCCCACATGCAGTGGAGCAACTGAGCCCATGTGCCACAACTACTGAGCCCGTGAGCCACAACTACTGAGCCTGCACTCTACAGCCCGTGAGCCACCTACTGAAGCCCCCACGCCTAGAGCCCGTGCTCCGCAACAAGAGAAGCCACTGCAATGAGAAGCCCGTGCATGGCAACAAAGAGTAGTCCCCACTCTCCGTGACTAGAGAAAGCCCGTGCACAGCAACGAAGACCCAACGCAGCCAAAAATAAATAAATAAAATAAATAAATTTATTAAAAAAAAAAGTAATGACAACAGTTCAGTGCTAAAATAGAGTCCCAGTTCCTCCTCAAGAGACATGCATAACCATCTGACAGATAGCTATGAGTTATTCTTCAGGATCCAAGATTCCCTGTCCCCCCCCCCCCCAAGTGGAAGATGGTGACAACAGAGCAGAAGCACATAGACTCCAGACTGGTTGGAACCAGGAGGTTGATGATTGAGATTCCCAGAACACCACCATGTGCCCTCACCACTGACCAATCAGAAGAAAGTCACACATCCTGCCACCCTCACCCCCAAATATTGCCTTTAAAAACACTTACCTGAAAACCATCAGGGACTTCAGGTCTTTTGAGCATGAGCTGCCCTTACTCCTTGCTTGGTGCTTGCAATAAACACTGTATTTTCCTTCACCATAGCCTGGTGTCACTAAATTGACTTTGCTGCACGGCAGGCGAGCAGACCCAAAGTTTGGTCCAGTAACAACAGTTCCAAGTGAAAGAACCCCAAGGACTGCTGGTGACCACCAGCAGCCAGGAGAAAGGCATGGAATAGTCTCTCTCAGAGCCTCCAGAAGGAACCAACTCTGTTGACACCTTGATTTTGGTCTTCTGGCTTCCAGAGCTGTGAGAGAATAAATTTCTGTTGTCTAAGCCACCAAGTTTGTGGTACTGTATTGTGACAGCCCTAGGAAACTAATACATCACTCTTCTACTCTGTTGAAGTGATTGGGTGGCCTGCCTCCAGGGTGACATGTCATACAGGACTGAGCAGGTTATAGCAATTTACTCGGGGATAGGCACATCACTTAACCTGCCAGTAAGAGTCAGCTCTGGGGCTTTTCCTGCTTTGTTCAGGAAAGAGGATCTCTTTTTCTGCCAAGTCTGTCAACCTGGAGCTGCTAGAGATAATTTTTGTCACCACATGCCAAGAGCCAGCCCAAGAATGAAGCCAATGCTGAGGAAAGCAGAATAAAGAGGTAGAGAGACAGACAAGTTCCTGACAATATCACTTGGGTACCTAGATCCAGCTATGCCTGAGCTCCACCCGACATTTCAGTTAAGGGAGATGTAATATCCTTTTAAGCCTGTTTAAGCTGGGGTTCATGTCACTTGTAACCAAAGGATTCTGACTAATAATAGTAATTTAGAGATAAGCATTCATGCTAATGGTCTTGAATAATTTCCCCCAGAAGCCCCTAGTGGACTCTTGGTTTGTAGTTGCATTTTCTCTGGGAAGATAGGAAAGTGAAAAACTAACACAGGAAATAAGGAAACTAACATAGGAAAAAGGAAACCAACATTTATTGAGTGCCTCCTATGTAATAAACCTACATAAAATGTGATAACATTTTAAAGATTTTTAATTTTAACTCCCTAACAACAAAACCTTCCTACGTCTTGGTGCCCATAAGTTACAGAGGCATTCCTGAGACTCAGAGAGCCAGTCGAGTCCATTTGATTCTGAAACTCATGCTGTCACATGGCCCCTTGGAACTAATAATGTTGCTGAACCCAAAACTCTCCTCAAACACCCTTACTGGGCCTGTCTCTGCTTTACAGAAGGCAGAGCCTGGACCTGAGCTCCACTTAATCACTCACTCACTCAGGAGCTTAGTGTTGCCCTGTGGAGTAGGTGATTATTACTCCATCTTGCAGACAAGGAAACAGAGGCTCCCAGAGTTAAATACCTTTCTCAATGCCGTGCAATCAGGAATGGTCTGGGAAGTATTCAAAACTAGCTGTGCTGAGTCCTCACTATTCAAAGTGTGATCCAAGGACAAGCAGCCTAAGAATTGCCCAGGAGCTTGTTAGAAATGCAGAATCTCAGTACCACCCAGAAATGCAGAACTGGGTCCTGCATTAGAATGAGATCTCTCTCCTACTCCCCCGAGTAGCCATTAGAAGTCAGAGCTCAGAAGTCTCCAGGGCAGTCCTGCAGGTGAGGACCCTCACAGGCTGCCTGCCCAGCTGGGACAGGCTTCCAATAGCAGCTGGCCATACCATTATAGATGGAAAGGAAAAAAAGTCCTATCCTTGTGTCTGAGGTTCGCCAACTGAGGGGCCAGCACAGCCTGGGCCGAGGAGTGGGGAGCCCTTGGCCCCTTTCCTTGGGGCTGGGGGAGTGGAGGGGTCTGCTGCCATAGGGCTCATCCCAGCCCCTTGGGTCTGTGTCCTCGCCACCTGGGCCCAGCTGGAGGACCAGCTGCTTCCTCCACCAGGGATTATGCCCGGATAGCTTCCCACAGAGGCTCCACGGATTCTTTGCTAAGCTGTTCTGGGAACAAAGGGCTTGTGAAAGGTCTGTGGTACTTTTGGGAGGGAAGGATAAAAGTGAGCGCCACATCTGTCATAAGAAACGTGGGAACAACTCTTTGCCAGGAGAGATGGGGGGAAATACTCCATCACAGGCTGCTTTGCTACTTCAGGGCTGCTTTCCATGACCGTTGGGTCAGTAGCTGCTGCTGTTTACTGAAGTCTGCTCTGCATGGGGCTCTGTCCTTCCTATCATCACCTGGGCATCACGGCCACCTGGAGAGGTATAGGTGTTGGTCTTGTCAATGCCAGGAAAGACTGGGGAACCCAGGTTAGAACACTGAAGTGACTATCACATAGCCCAGGATTCACACCCCAGGCCTCAGGCTCCAGACTACTGCTTCTACTGAGAGACATTCTCTGATGTCATAGAGCAGCCTAAGCAGAAGGGGGTAGTTCCCTGTGTATCGACACTTTTAGGGATAATGGGAAGGATCAAATAATGTTATTAAAGAATTCTGTGATCCATTTTGAACAAGCTTCCAGAGACAGCTGGTCTGGGGACCACTTTGAGAAGGAGGGGTCAGGCCAGAGCTAGGAAAAGTCGTTTACCTCTTTGGGCCTTTGTTGCCTTGCTTGTCAAAAGTGGATGATAGTAGTATCTACAGGGGCATCACGTCAAAGTCATCATAAATGACCAGTGGTGCTCTCTTGTCCTAAAGCTTGGGTTCTCAACCCTGGTTGCACATTGGGACCATCTGGGGAGCTTTAGAAACTACCAAGGCCAGGGTTCCCCCTCCTCAGACATTCTGATGTAACTGTTCAAGTTATGTTCTGGGCATGGGGATGGTTGAGGCTCCACAGGGATTTCTAAGTGCAATTGAGAACCATGGTCCTGAAGCAGCTCTGGTAGAAAAAATGGCAAAAATCCCCATCATTCTTGGAGCATCTGAGACACTTTACGTCAATTCTCCTCTATGTGTGGTCCATGGACCTGCACTGCCTGAGAGCTCTTTGTTATTGGTTGGTGAGAGAAGTCCAGATCAGGAATGTTCAGGACCTTCTAGAGCATCTTCACACTGTCAGATTGCAAATTCTTAAGACTCAGCCCAGACTTTTGTTAACAAGATTTCCGAGTGACTCATAAGCACATTCATGTTTGAAAACTCCTGCTCTAAGGCATCTTCCTGAGGAATTAGTTCAAATATTGGGGTCCATCATACAGAATCATATTTAAAGACTTCTGGAGACAAAAGAATTTCCCAGTGTCTTAGCTTAAGGTTGGAAAAATCCTATTTATCCTTCAAAACCTTGCTCAATGTCTCCCTCTTGGTTACACCTTTCCTGATCTTCCCAGATAATCACTCTCTCCTTCTCACTACTTCATCACATACAAACTTCTATCATTGCATTGATCACATTGCCTTACAAACATCTGCTTATATCAATAGGTTAGTCTTATCTCTTGGGCTGTGGATTCTCAAGGAATGAGAGCCTTGGCCCAGAGGAGGATGCTGATGGCAATAGCAAAGATGATAAAGAGGATGTGGGCTCCCACTTCTGGCGTCTGATAACAGGGCTTGAGGATAGAGTTGCCTTGTGGCTATTCTGGAACCCCTAGCACCCAGTCTCTGCCCAGCACTATTAGGTCCTCAGAAAAGTTTGTTGTGGTCCTTGCTCAGCTGAATATTTGTTCATTTGCTGAGATAGACATCCCTTTTTTTGCCAGTGCTGGCTACAAAGTACTTCTGGAGGGAGCAGCAATTCCTATCCTGCATATTTGCAAATTTGGTAGTTTGGGGACTTCTCATCACCCAGTTCTCACATGGAATTTATGCATGTCCTCCCCATTTGGTATTCTGGGCTGCTCAGCCCACCATGAAAGCCATTTTGGGGTGAAACTAATTCTAATGTAGGGGAAAAAAAAATCTAAAAAATCTTAGATGTTTCTTTCAACTCTCACAAATATGTTTTTACTTCTTTTTTCTCTCTTGCTATTGTTTTTTTTTGTCCTTCGTGGGAACTGTGTCATACAGCATGCCCAGCATTGACTAGAATCCCTGATATAACTGCCTGTTCATGCCACATTATCCCCTGGGACTCTGGGACCAAAGAAGACCCCCTAAGAGTTGAGGTTGAGGAGGAGACAGTGCTCTGGAACAGAGAATAGTGTCATTTTTATGCAAGCAATTCATTTTTCATTCATTCTCAGAAGTTTTCATTCATCAATTATTCAACAATTGTTTGAATATTTATTAAACAAATATGTAGCTGCCTGAGGGGTCAATTAGAAGGGGCTCCACACAGAGAGGGATGCTTCATTGGAGGCTTCAAACATGACTACTGGTTCACCACGTGGAGAACTGGAGGGAAAGAGTTCTTGACAGAGAGAACAGTCATGCAAAGTCTCAGTGGCATGAAACCGCATGGCTGTGGTATCAGATTTTGGTTTAGCTGTCTAAAAGAGAAAACCAAAGTGGCTTAAAATAAATGAAGGCTTACTTCTCTTCCATGAAGAAATCCAAAAGCAGGCAATTCAGGGCTGGTATGGAGGTGAATTCTCACTCTCTGCTTTGGCCATCCTTGGCATGTGACTTCTATCCTCAAGGTCACAAGATGGCTGCTGGAGCTCCAGCCAGGATGTCTGTGTTCCAAGCAGAGAGAAGGAAAAGGGGAAAGGGGCAAAAGTTATTCCTTCCATCCCAATAAGCCCCCTTGAAAGAGATTTCTTAGTCTCTGCCTGGATTCCAGGGAGGCAGTAAAATATAGTCTTTAAGCTGAGCACATTGCAGCTCTGAATAAATCCCAAGGTCTGTTATTAAGGAAGAGGGGAGAATGAATACTAGGTAGGTTGCCATGGTATGCTTGGAGGAACGTCAAGTTCTTGGTTCTCGGTATTGCCAGAGCCTAAGGTGCCAGAGGGCATGTCGGGGGAGGAACACGGTGCTAACTTGCCAGGCAGCAGCAGTTCAGGACAAGGGAGGGCACCGTGAAATCCTCCTGCCTGAAGTGGGAAGAGAAACTTCAGGGAAGTGGTGGAACTTGGACTGAGCCTTACGTGTGACCCTGTCTGGTGGAGACCATGGTGCTGGAGTCTCCTGGTGGTCTCCCTCCCTCCATCCCTTCTCTCGCTGCCCCCTTTCCTCCTTCCTTCCTTCTCTTCCTTCCTGCCCCCTTCTCCACTTGACTCTCTCTTCTTCCTTCTCCTACTGTCTGTCTCCTTGCAGGATCCTCAGGATGTGGGTAGGTCAGAAGGAGGAAAGGTGACGACTTTCTAGCGAGAGGTGGGGAGGAGACGGAGGGCATGCCAGGGAGTGCCAGAGAGAGAGTTTCCATGGATGGAGAAAGTCTGGGAGCCAGGCTAGAGATACTCACTCAGAAGTGGTAGGGAAAAGAGAGACGGCATTTGTTCTGGGCAGTGAAGTAACATAATGCAGATTTAAGGAAAGTGAGTCTGTTGGGAATGGTGCTTCTCTAAATTGCATCTTAGAGGGAAGAAACCCGTATAAAACCTGCTGTTGCATCTTTAGTGAGTGATACTGCTGAGCCCTTGGTCCCTTGTGTCTCTCATTGCCCCTACATGAACTCCTACAGGAGTCATTTCTTAAGGTAGAACTGGAGAAAAACCAGTTTCCCTTGAGAAGTTCGTAGTTATCTTCTCCATTAATGAAATTTACACAACATATCTGACTTCCTTTATATCATGTTTTCCAAGAAACACTGAAGCACGTGGCTGGACTACTTGTGTTTCTCTGTTCTTTGGTTCTCATGTTCTATTTCTACTGGCATTTTATTTTATTATTTTATTTTATTTTTGCGGGGTGAGAGGCTTTATTTCACTCTGTGTGTGTGTGTGTGTGTGTGTGTGTGTGTGTGTGTGTGGTCTACTGGTATGTTAATTGCTTCTTTGGATGTGTTTCTATCTGTGAAACATGGCAGGAAACAGAGTTCTGTTCAGTAGGTGAGAGGAGATGCATGTGTGCCATAGTCTAGCTGATGGTGCTAAGGAGTCTTGGCCTGGTGGGGACCCAGCAATGGTCATGGTCCAGGTGGGAGGCAGCAGGATCATGGTGGGAGGGAAGTTTGGGTGAATCTGGGAGAAGCCCATAGCATGATACCTGACCATGTCGATTTCACAGAGGGGATGCTGGCTGGGCTTGTCCAGGCATGTGTGTCCACCAGTTGGGAAGGGAGTTTGCTAGATGTGTTTCATTCATACATTTATGATCTTAGTTGAGAGTCTGTTGTTTAGCTAAAGTGGTGGATTCTGTGATTGGCTCTTCTCATTTTCCTTTCTGTATTCTTGGGCCTGAAAAGCTACAAATTCTGTTTCCCAGGCTCCCTTGATTGCAGGTGTATTAATTTATAAGGGCTGCCATAACAAAATCCCACAGACTGGGTCGCTGAAATGACAGAAATTTATTTATTTATAGTTGTGGAGGCTGGAGGAACGAGACCAAGGGGTCAGCATGTTTGGTTTCTTCTGAGGTCTCTCTCCTTGGCTTGCAGATGGCAGCCTTCCAGCCATGTCCTCGCATGGCCCTGGTGTCCCTTCTTCATCTTTTAAGGACACCAGTCATGTTGTAATAGGGCCCCACAATTATGACCTCATTTAATCTCAATTACCTCTTTTAATGCACTATCTTCAAATGCAGTCACATTGTGGGGTTAAGACTTCTACACATGGATTTGGGGGTGGGGCACAACTTAGTCTATAAAACAGAGCGATGCATGTGACCTAGCTTGTCCTAACAGGTGCATCTGCTTGAGATCCAAATGCTGAAGTGAGCAAGGGGAGGTGGTGAGCTTATGCAGGTATTCTGACAAACATGTGGTCAAGGTATCTGTTCTTCTAGGGTCGCTGTGAGTTTTTAGCATCCAGCCTAGCATTGCAAGTGTCAAGTGGTAGGTGGTAGAGGCAGTGGAGTTTGCCTACAACGACCCATGGAGAGGTTGGGTGTTTCTCCTGGTTCTGTTATCCCTGTTTGTGTCACATCCAATCATTTTCTGCTCCTTCTGGGGATAACATAAACTATCTAATATCTTTTACTAATCATCTTCTGGCTTAAACTGGCTAGAGTGGATTCTGTTGTCTGCAACTAAGAATTCTGATTCAGAGGAAAGATCCTCTAATAGATCAAATAATAATATAGTAAGTTCTAGGTTGCCCAGGATTTTTATGGAGGCTTTGAAAAGAATAACCTGTCATCTGCTAACTCCTGGCACTGCCCCACCACTTGAGTGTTGCTGCTTCCTCTGTTGCTAGACCTATCTAGTAGTCCATTGATCAAAGAATGATTCTCCGATTGAGTAACCTAGTAATTAGTAACTGTAGTAACTCATTGGCTAATTAACTAGGAAGTACATTTATTTGTACCCGAGAAGCGATTCCCGTTATTGTGGACTGAGACTCGGGACAACGGAGGCCCAGTCTTGGCTCTGCCTCTCTCTAGCTGTCTCACCGTCAGCTGGTCGCTTCTGCTCCATGGGCCATACTTTCCTCAATGGTTATATCAGAATCAACAATCCCAGGGTCCCTCTCAGCATCGCCATGAAGTGGCTTATCAGTTCTCCAGTGGAAGCCAAAGCATGTTGACCTATGTGTGGGAATGAGGGGAAAACTACTGCAGAATGTGCCAGTGGTTGGGATGAAGGTCAGTGTACCATGTTAGAAACACAAATGTCCAGAGGCTGCTCTGTCTTTGTGACAAGGGGGAATGGCGAAAGGAGACGCTGTAACTAAAAAGGGTTTTACGAAGCGTGTTCTTCAGGGCACTAACCCCACGGATTCTCCTTCAAAAAGGGTTCCCTGGTGAGCCAACTTTAAGAAATGCTGCATAGTCTATTGCCTTCGTGGGCATTCACAGTGATCACTAGCAGGTTGAGGGCCCCAAGCAGGCTTGCAGTGAGGGACCCCATTGATCAATCCCCTTCCCAAATATATTTGGCCACTAAACCCTTTGTTTTCCACATAGCACCCATTAGCATCCCAGGCAGCACCATTTTGGGGGGCAACACTGAACTCAGGTGGTCTCGAAGTCTTGCAGAATAAGCACAGACCTTGAGAGGCCCCATTTGGGATGTGAGTTCTATCTGTGGCTTCCCTCACTCCTGACTAAACCAGGGGCCTCCGGTGTTCTCAGCAGCAGGAGGCAAGGTCAGAGATCCACACATGTGGAGGCCACACGGAGCTGGTGCTGATATCAGGGGTGAGTCACGAGCACCCACATTTGGGACACAACCACTAGACATGAGTCATGGCCATATGGAAACCTTATTCGCATCTACCTTCCTTTGGTCCTTAATCCTTTGTAATGCCCTGGTTTCATGATGTAACTTCGGGGGAATTAACTTTGGACATTGAAATGATGTAATTAATGTAACTCAGCTTCAATTAAAGTCTTCTGCAAGCATGACATCTGACCGTGTCACTTTCACAGGGAGGATGGTGGCTGGGCATGTCCAGATATGTGTGTAGGCCAACTGGGGAGGGAATTTGCTAGATGGGTTTCATTTTGGGTTTTATTCCAGTCCTTGGTTTTGAACATCTAGGGCTTCCCTGAAGACACAGTTTTTCAACATTTCCTGGCTCAGCTATTAACTCAGGATCAATTTGGAGACTTTAAGGCACCCGGGCCTGGGTGTTTTCCAGTCTTTGAATCCCACAGCTAGTCCTTTCTGCCTATAGCTACTCTCTCCAAAAAGAAATCTCCTTTTCTTAATTCAAAACTAATAAAAAATCTGTTTTGATGAGCAGTTATTGGTTATTGTGTCACCTTTAAGAGGACATATTAACTTATTAGGAGGGTTTTCTGGGGGCAATGTTTTGATCTAAAAGTGATATAAAGAGTGCGGGTTGAGCAGAGTAGCCTCAAATTTGTAAAAATATGCTCTTTCTCTCACTTCTGGGGCCACCAGGTACAAACATTTTCTTTCCTTCTCAAAGCTCCAATGAAAAAATCTTCTGGAAGCCGTAAGCATGCCTTCAGCCTGGCACATACCTGAGCCAGCCTTCACCGCTCTCTTCGCCCAACTGCTTCCCCTTCCTCACCCCCTTGCCCCCTTCTTTCTTTAACCATCCTGCCATCTGCAGCTTCTGACCTCGTGTCAGGGCCTGATAGCTCTGGAGGTGCAGTGCAGGGCCAGAGCCAATGGGGCTGGGGGGAGGGTGTCACGGGCCCTGCTTGTCCCCTGATGCCTTTGGGGAGGAGAGTGGCTAAAGCAGCGTCATCAACTTGTAACCTTCAGTCAAAGTGCGGGGTGCCCTGGGAGCAGCCTTGCTGTCCCTCTGGGCTGGCTGACGGCGCTTTCCTGCTGTGCTGGATGCTTGGCTGGGTATTCTGACCCGTTCTCTCCTAGACAGGGCTGCTGCAAACTCCCACCTTTCAGTGTCAGGCACTGGAGCCTTTTTACTCCTTCTTGCATAGCTCACATGGTCCTTTTCTGAGCTCCTCAGCGAAATATGAAAATAGCTAATGAGAATCGCTAACCTGTATTGAGCCAGGTTGTGGCCAGTCCCGGGAGTACCTCACGGCACTGCCTTGTTTTGTCCTCATTTAGACCATCTGGTGAGGAACCGTTATCGTATCCAGTTTAAAGTGTGACCATTGAGACTTCAAGAGGATAAATAAATGCCTTGCCCAAGGTCTCCCAGCTAATCAGCTGCGGAACAGGGACTCACTCAGAGGACCACGCATGGAACATCTGCTCCGGCCCAGTCATGGCACGAGCTTCAGGATCAAGACCTGAATAGAACCAGACCCAGGACTTCAGTGGCAGAACAAGACAAGTGGGTAAAGGATGATGTAAAGCAGGATGAGGCTTCGGCTCAGGGCCAGGGTGGCGGGTGTGGGCTGGGTGGGGCATCTCAGCCAGACTCTGGTTCAAGGTGAAGAGTGACACCTGGCATAAGTCTGGAGGATGAGCACGAGCAAGGACGGCAAAGGAGAGAAGAGGGAACCACATACGCAAATAAAGAAAAAAGGCAGAAGGCGACACAGCCCACTCAGGAAAGCACAGTGCGTGCTGCAGAGTAAATGCTGAATGATCCTTGCGCACCAAATGAATGATGTCCAGCCTCTTGACCCATTTCCAGCTCCATGAGGGCAGGATCCTTGAAGGGCATAAAGCAGAGAAAGGCATGTGCAGATCTGGGGTTTGGGAAGGTCATCTGTCAGGATGACGAGGATGGGAGGGGCTGGAAAGGTAGCACAACCCAATTTTCTTTCTTCTCTTGCTGGAAAAAAAGACCATTTTGTACAAGGGTCCTCTTCGTTAGAGTTTTAAAGGTAGAAGGAATTTTTTTTTTAAACATCTTTATTGGAGTATAATTGCTTTACAATGGTGTGTTAGTTTCTGCTTTATAACAAAGTGAATCAGTTATACATATACATATGCTCCCATATCTCTTCCCTCTTGCGTCGCCCTCCCTCCCACCCTACCTATTCCACCCCTCTAGATGGTCACAAAGCACCTAACTGATCTCCCTGTGCTATGCGGCTGCTTCCCACTAGCTATCTACCTTACGTTTGGTAGTGTATATATATCCATGCCACTCTCTCACTTTGTCCCAGCTTACCCTTCCCCCTCCCCATACCCTCAAGTCCATTCTCTAGTAGGTCTGTGTCTTTATCCCTGTCCTGCCCCTAGGTTCTTCATGACCATTTTTTTTTTTTTAGATTCCATATGTATGTGTTAGTTTGTTTTTCTCTTTCTGCCTTACTTCACTCTGTATGACAGACTCTAGGTCCATCCACATCACTACAAATAACTCAGTTTCATTCTTTTTTATGGCTGAGTAATACTCCATTGTATATATGTGCCACATCTTCTTTATCCATTCATCTGTTGATGGACACTTAGGTTGTTTCCGTGTCCCGGCTATTGTAAATAGAGCTGCAATGAACATTGTGGTACATGACTCTTTTTGAATTATGGTTTTCTCAGGTTATATGCCTAGTAGTGGGATTGCTGGGTCATATGGTAGTTCTATTTTTAGTTTTTTAAGGAACCTCCATACTGCTCTCCATAGTGGCTGTATCAATTTACATTCCCACCAACAGTGCAAGAGGGTTCCCTTTTCTCCACACCCTCTCCAGCATTTGTTGTTTGTAGATTTTCTGATGATGCCCATTCTAACTGATGTGAGGTGATACCTCATTGTAGTTTTGATTTGCATTTCTCTAATAATTAGTGATGTTGAGCATTCCTAGGTAGAAGGAATTTCCTATGAAAAGCCAGAGAGAAAATTCTAGGACACCAGAAGTAGTGATAGTCCAACTTTGGAATACAAATGTCAACAGACAAAAAAAAAGAAAAGAAAGGAAGAAATAGAAATGCCATTAAGATCTCACCCTTTGGTAGAGGGGTGATTAGTTTTAGGGTGTCCATTGAGCTCATAAAAAACCCTGAGATAGGGCTTCCCTGGTGGCGCCGTGGTTGAGAGTCCACCTGCCGATGCAGGGGACACGGGTTCGTGCCTCGATCCAGGAAGATCCCACATGCCGCAGAGCAGCTGGGCCCGTGAGCCATGGCCGCTGAGCCTGCGCGTCCGGAGCCTGTGCTCTGCAACTGGAGAGGCCACAACAGTGAGAGGCCTGTGTACCACAAAACAAAAAAACAAAAAAACCCTGATATAATCTCTGTGTAATTGGGACTTCCCAAACAGCTGAAAGGTTTCTGATACCTCACTCTGTCATATGGGTTTAGAGTTAGGAGTTTATCAAGTCGGAGGAGTTTGCAGGAGAAGGTCTTGAACAGAGAGCAGGGAGGTAGAGCCCAAGGGCCACCAAGACTCTCCAGGTGTCTGGCACTGACACTTGCACTGCCATATTTCATTAAGGCCTTGCTCTGGTAACGGGGACCTGGATTGGAAGTAAGCATGGGCTTTGGAGTCAGACCAGCTTGAGTCCCAGCACTCCTGCTTACTAATCATATAGCATGGACGAGGCCTTCAACTTCTCTGAGATTTTCTCATTTATAAAATGGGGATAAAATTAGTTCTTACCTCATAGGTGGTGCTATGAGAAAAAAAAATGAAATAATGGTCATAAAGCTTCTGACCCATTGTATTAGTCAGGGTTCTCCAGGGAAACTGAACCAATCAGATAGATCTCTATACGTCTATGTAAGAGGAGATTTGTCATAGGGATTGACTCTCTTGGTTATGGAGGATGAGAAGGCCCACGATCTGCCACCTGCAGGCTGGAGACCCAAGAAAGCCAGTGGCAGACTTCAGAGTCTGAAGGCCTAAGAACCACGAGCTTCAATATCCCAGGACAGGAGAAGATGGACATTGTAGCTCTATGAGAGAGAGAGAGAGAGAGAGAGAGAGAGAGAGAGAGAGAGAGGGAGGGAGATCCCCCTTCCTCCGCCATTTTGCTCTAACCTCAAAGGATTGGATGGGCCTACCCACATTTGTGAGAGTGGGTCTTCTTTACTCAGCTACTAATTCAAAAGCTAATGTCCTCCTGAAACACCTTTACAGACTACACCCAGAAATACTATTTTACTAGCTATCTGGGCATCCCTTAGCCCAGTCAAGTTGGCACATAAAATAAACCATCACAAGTCCACCCCTTGTCAACTTGACAGCTATACACATCTCCTAAACCATACGTAATCTCCAAATAAAGGCAGAAAAGAGGTCATACTTCCACCTAACATGATACAACCATACTGGTGCAACTGAAAATGCACTAATCCCTTCCCCAAAAGAGGAGGTAAAGTCCTTGGGTGATGTTTACTCTCCTGATACCTTATTTACTCACCTTGAATACTATGAAGTAAAACTGACAATCCTTAAGTACTGATACAACATCAATACACCTTATGTTACATGAGGGGAATAAGAGAGGAAAGAAAACAAAGCTATTTGCTTAATATCTTAAGATATTAGTATAGACACACAAATGTATTTATGACAAAATAAGGTGGAAATATTCATGACAATTACTGTTCTAGCTGCCATATCAAGTCATGTGGTTGTAGCTGATATTTATAACTATCTTCTACTACCCATTCTGTATTCCCTTTGCCCTCAACAAGCACTGCACTTGGTCATGATTCTTTACCTGGTAGGGTGACCCAAACCTTCATTCCTGGATTTGGTTGACCTTAATCACAGCGCATGGTAATTGTAAGAAGGGCCCTAAGGGATCTCCTATCCTCCATACTCTTCCTTACCTCCATTGTGGAGTAGTTGGGATTAAATAAGCCAACACCATAACTTCCTGCTTTGCCTGTTGATTCAGAGGCATATGAAGAAAACAAAGCGGTTTGGTGTCTTAACTTCCAGTTCAGTGGAATCATTGTTGTGTCTCCTGGTGAAAGCATTCCTTCCTCTGGAACTAAGACCTCTAGGCCAGCGGAGCATAAAGTTGTGTGAACAGGAGCAAAAAGTTTGCTAGCGGGTCATGAGAGGTAAGTGTGAGCGGTGCCACTCCCATTTCCACCCCAGCCTCTCTGAGATTGTTCTTCATCCAGAGAATGGAGATCAAATTAGTACCCATCTCACAGGTGGTGGTATGAGAAAGAAATTAAATATGTCTCAGAAAGCCTCTAGTCCATAGGAAGTGCTTAATGTATGTAAACTCTTAATAGAGTCACCTAAGAGGAAAGTGGGGCTCAGAGGGGCTGAGGACTCAGCTCCAGTTCTGGATTAAATAATGGAGGAAAGTACTTGAGTTGAGATCAGGAGAAGGGAGCTTAGGTCCCTGTGTTCAGAGCCATTGTTGGTTGGCAGCGGTGGACCCCCAGGCTTGGTGACTCAGCTTCCTCCTGCTGTCCTCGTCTATCCCTTACTAATTTGATCATGCATTCACTCTGATAACTGACCTAATTACGAAAAGAAAAAAAGGTGGGAAATTGGGGGTGGCTAACCATTACAGGTAGAAACACAATAAAAAGATGATAAAAAAAACAAAAAACAAAACCCCCCAAAGATATGAGAACAAGAACCAAATGGTAGAAAGGATGGCTATCAAAATCCTCAACTAAGGCCTTAGCAAAAACATTAAACTCTGAACTCTCAGGAACCAAGACAAAAGGGAAGCACACTAGATTACCTGTGATGGGGATATCTGTGGTAATTTTTGGCCACCCAACCGCTGAAGCTTTTTCTGTTTGGGGAATTCTCCACCCCATGGGACCGGGAAGCAGGGCAGGCTCTGTCTCCCATCACAGAAGCGAAAATGGCTCATACTCCTTTCTTGGCTTCCCCTGTATCCGGGGAGCAGAAAACCATCAGACACGCTTGCCCCAGAGTCTGAACTGGGACTGTGACTGGTCCAGGAGGAATGCTCTCTGGGATGTGGCTGTGATAAATGTGGGTTCTCGGGCCTGAAATGACGGGGGTGCTAGTGGCCATGACAGGTGACCAGGGCTGGTGGGGTTGGTGGCAGAAGCCAAGCTGCACTGGCTGTGACAGAATTCCTATCACCACCTACCCCACTGCCCCCGTGGGCTTCTGCATTCAGACTGGGAGTGTTGATCCATTCACACAGTGTAAGTTTTTCCTCCAAACTCTAATTTTGAAACATTTCCAGTTACAAGAAAATTGAAAGAATACATTGAAAACCATGTATCTTTCTTCAGAGTCAACAATGTTTCAACATTTTCCATCTTTGTGCGCACAAACTCTCTCTCCACCCACATAAACAGATTTGCTGAACCATCTGAACCTAAGTTGCCCACATCATGACCCTTCCCATCTAAATACTTCAGCACATGTCCCCTAAGAGGAAGCACATTCTCTAAGTCCATAATTCCCTTGTCACTCTTAAGAAAATTAACAACAATTCTTTAATATCATCTAATAGCTGCCCCTTATTGAAGATTCTACAATGCCTAAAAATACTTTATGTCTTTCCGTTTCTTTAATATTACAAGAGTCACTCCCTTTTCCAGCCATTTTCTGTACGTGATGCATTTGAAACATACTTTGTTTCAGATTCTTTTAAGAAGTTCCTTTTCTGCTCAGACCAGCCCCAGTCTCTTCCTGTTACAAATCTGGTCTGGTCCACACAGCTCTCCTTCCTGAAGGAGCACATCCACGTGCACAGGAAGATGACTTTCCCACATGCTCAGAAAAGAGTAGTGATTCCGAGAATGGGCTATGGGAATTGAGCCCCATCACTAGCTGGGTTAGGGCAAATTACCTAACCACTGTGAGGGTCAGCTTCCCAAACTATTATTACTAATTACTTCCCAAATTATTACGTGAAAACACGTAATAGTAATAATAGTCTCTACTGAGTAGAGTTGTTGGGAGGATTAAGTGAGTTCATGAGTGTAAGGGGCTTAGAATCATTGTCTGGATACACTGTAAATGCTGTACAAAGGCTCTCTTTAAAGATGCAACCTCTTCCTGGTAAGTTCTCCCAATTCCTCATTAGTTTCCTAAGAAAATAGCCCCTAATGGAAGACATTACAGGCATACTTCATTGTATTGTGCTTCGCAGATACTGCATTTTTTTTTTTTTTTTTTTTACAAATTGAAGGTTTGCGGCAACCTTGCATGGAGCAAGTCTATGGGCACCAATTTTCCAACAGCATTTGTTCACTTCCTGTCTCTGTGTCACATTTTGGTAATTCTTGAAATATTTCAAACTTTTTTATTATTATTGTATTTCTTATGGTGATCTGTGATCAATGATTTTTTGATGTTACTATTGTAATTGATTTGGCATTTTTTTTAGCAATAAAGTATTTTTAAAATTAAGATGTACATTGTTCTTTTGCACACTTAATAGATTATGTAATGCTATTGCACACTTAATAGATTACAGTATAGTGTTAAAATAACTTTATATGCAACAAATCCTTGTGGCTTGCTTTATTGTGATATTTGCTTTATTGCTGTGGTCTGGAACTGAACCCACAGTATCTCTGAGGTCTGCCTGTCGTCTATGACCTATTTTCCACCATAGGGTGATAGTACCAGTTGTCTCTCCTTGAATGGTCCTTTGGAATTTTTATGAAGAAGCAGCAGTTTCTGTAGAATGATACATTTAGAAAGAACTCCTCCAAACTTTAAACATATCAGTAGCTGTCATGTGCTTAGCACTCCTGTACGGCCAGACACGGTGGGCATGTCACTCCTCAACTGCCCTGGGAAGTGGGTGTAACCACTGCCATTCGACACACAGAAACCAGGGCTCAGGAGTCAAGCCACTTGCTCAAGTTCACACAATTAGTAAGGAACAGCACTGGCATTAAAACTTCAATCTGGCTGCCAAGCACAGGTCTTTCCAGTAAACCACGTTGACTCCCTCCCCAAGGGTGGCTGGGTTCTAGTGTATTCGGCTGATCACTCCCCAGGTCATCAATTAAAAAACATGAATGTGGAAGGGTTATTGCTCTGTAGACAGGAAAACTGGGACCCGATCACTCTTAACTGGGGGCAATATCAAGTCTTGTTTTAAGAAAGAGAAGGGAGAGGTAATTCTCAGGAAAACACTCAGCTGGTTTCTGGGGCTGCATCATCTTAAATCCACACTTCAGACAATTGTGTTGGCTGGTAATTGGGAGGGATTACTGTTGCCTGGTGACTATGGGCACGTCCAACACAGATGTGAAACTTCTGAATAAGGGGGAGAGGTGGAGTTTTTACCTCTTGTGCACGCAGGACTTTAGGCCATTCGTGTCACCTGATTCAATAAGGAAATGGGGTGACACATCTGAGGACAAGTTAGAGAACCAGCTCTTCAAGTTCACTTCTGTTTAGTGGCTCATCTGGACTTGCAGGTTTCATACCTGAAAATGATCTTCTCTTTGACCCAGTATTTTCCCTAGGGAAAAGCGGCAGGGGGTGGGGGTGGGAGGGAAGTTTTCCTACAGAATATTTTTCCCCCTTTTTAAAACTGGGATCTAATTGAGTCATTTGTAACCTTGGAGTAAGGTTGTCAGAAGTTAGGGGTTGGTCACAGTCAACCAAGGCCAAAACGCCTTCTCTTTCAGAGTGTTTCAAGTTTTTTCTTTTTAAATAAGTAAAATGATTTTCCCCCAAATCTATGTTATATGGACACTCAGAATAAGATCTGATAATAGTGGGGCTACCTTGTGGGATGAAATCAGACACTGGAACCCTACTCACTGCCTCATTTCTCCCGAAGCCCTTCCAATTCCTTCCTGGGACCCTACAGCTTTGCAGAACACAATTTGAGGCCCCCTGATATACCCTATCACCTATTTCTTTAAAATGCAGATGCTAAACTAGTAATTTCAGTCTACATTTAACAAGTGATCTGTTCCAGATCTTCCACGAGGAAGAATTCCAAATAATGCACGTAGATACTCTGTTCTTAACAAGGTGGAACATATCATCCTACTCCTTAAGAGTAGGCTGTGCAGAGTGATTTCTTTCCAAAGAAGATAATGTGGAAGGAGAGGAAGAAAGAGTAACTTCACAGTGGTGAAATCTGACAAGCACTCCCTCAGCCCAGTGACCAAGGTCAACATCAACAGTGACAAGTCATGTTGACAGTGGATACCCTGACTATGATTGGGTGAGAATGGCACCTTACCTCTGAGATCTTCTTCCCAAGACACATAATCCTAGGTAAATTATGAGAGAAACATAAAGAAATCCCAATTGAGGGACATTCCACAAAATTCCTGATCAGTACCGCTCAAATCTGTCAAGGTCATGAAAAACAAGGAAAATCTGAGAAACTGTCAGTGCCAAGAGAAGCCTGAGGAGATGAGATATCTAAGTGGGATGTGGGGCTCTGGATGGGATCCTGGAACAGAAAGAGGACATTAGGTAAAAAATTAAGGACATCTGAATAAAGTTAAGGACTTTAGTTAACAATATGCATTGACATTGGTTCGTTCAATTGTAACAAATGTATTAACGTCTAATGTAAGATGTTAATAACAGAGGAAACTGGGTGAGGGGTACATGGGAACACTCTGCACTACCGCTGACAATTAAAAAACAATCCAAAACCATTCTAAAATTAAAAGTTTATTTTAAAAAAAGGTCTATTCCATTACATAATATTTTCTACTGTAGGAAAGGTTATTTTTAATTCAGTCTAGTCCTTTCTGGTCATACGTAGAGGCTAAAGGGATTTAAAAGGCTGTGATGAGGGTCTAGACATTAACTTACATAATCCATACGTCTCGCTTCACCAGCCTGGGGTACAGAATAAGGTCACATCTTTTTTAATATGCATGGTGATGGGCTCGCATTCCCCTTTGGTTAACTGGAGAAACTTCTCCCGCCATGCCCTTGGCCAGGGCAGCCTGGTCCTGTCCTCACTGGGGAGGCGCCATGTGGCTGAGGTGGGCACTGCCTGTGCAGGTCTGGGAGAGCTGGGCAGAGGCCACCTTCTCCATCTACCTGTGCAGCTTTGCTTCAGGCCTGGGTCCTTGATGGTCCTGGCTCCTTGTACCCAACTCTCGAGGCCATTTCCCCTCAGATGTCTTCAGGGTATCTGGTGGTTCGGAGACCTCGTCAGCCCCAGCCACCCAAAGTCCTTGAGGACTTTAGAGTGAAAACATGGTCCTTCTCCCTCAATTTCAAGCCTGCCCATATCCTACTCCAGTGGGAGGGATACTCCTCTGCCAGGGGACCACTTCACTTGATTTCCCTGCTATTTTTGTTCTGTCGTGGGTGGAGAAAGCCACTGCTGCTGGTGACTGTGACTTAGAGATGTGACTCCATCTCTTTTAACACTAGTGGGAGGTGGCAGTGAGGTGGGGGTGCTCCTTGCACTGGAAGAGAAAGGATTTGAGTTCTGGTTCCCCCCGCTCTGTGAGTTTATCATCCTTCATCTTCCTGGACCTCACTTTTCTCATCTGCAAACTGGGGAGAGGAGGGATAGAATTGGAAGAGACAAACTCGATTGTTAAGTGTCTTCTGCTCCATCCAGGGGTGTTCCCAGAGGCCGAGCCTGGAGCCCAGGTTCCAGATTCCCAGGCAGTATTTCTGGCCTGATGGTGGGTTCGGGGCGATTCAGCCTCAGGGACAGGTGGGGAGAGGCAAGGCTGGCTCTGACCCCACTAACCCTAAACCCCACTCCGAGGTATTGATGCTATTGATCTCTGAAGTTAGCTTTGTGAGAACACCCTTCCTTAGCCCTCTAAGATCCTTTCCAAGGAATAAGCGATTCCCTCCCCCACCAGAGAGCACATTTACTAGATAGGGTTAGAATTTACTTTTTTGTTTGCAAAATCCAAGTCTTTTCACTTTCCCCCTCCAAAGCCATGAAAAGGAATCCAGCTGCCTGGACAAGTCCCAAGGAAGATGAAAGCAGCTTTCCTGAGGTTCAATTCTTCTAGAAACAATCTTCCTCTTCTCTCCTCCTCCCACCCCTCTCCAACTTTCAATGCACCCAAGTGTATATTGTTTTTAAATGTCAAAGGAAAAAAGAAAAAGGAAGAGTGAGAGGGAGAGAAACCCCTTTGCTCTGACTGTCACATTCTGGTGAGAGGGAAAAAGGCAGAAAGAACAAGTGGCAGAATTAAAGAGATGCAGATTTTTTTTGTCTCCCTGCCCCTATTCAGGTCTCTGGGCAGCCCCTCCGCTCTCTCTACCCCCTCTACTCCCCTCCCCCGGGTCGCATTGAAATGTCAAAGGCAGCAGTTTGCAGCTGAAAGGGGGGTCCCTGGTGGGAACGGACTGCCCTTCTAACCTGCAGGTCCAAGCTCTTCCCTTCTGCCCTTGTATTTGTTTTTCCCTTTCTTCCGGATCTCTCACTAGCAGAGGTTGTTTGGGATGGTGGAGGCCGGGGAGGGGGCGGGAAGCACAACGCTTCCCACCTGGGAGTGTGAAGGAGGAACCCTGTGACACCCTTGGCCCCTTCTTTCCCCCAGTTCCTCCAACCTCCAGTTGGCACAAAAATAGATGATTCCCCTGGGCCTTTTCATTTTCTGCCCTGGAAGAGAAAGGCTAGGGAGATGGTGCTTCATGTGCCCAGCGCGCCTGGCTCTATCTGGTCATGTCGTCCCCATCCCAGGGCTTCTAGCCAGTCATGCCGGAGGTCAAGACAAAGCTGAACTGTGATGTGCTTTTCTGAAAATTTGTACGCTAGGGTTGAAACATTTTATGAAACCCAGAGTGAGTGAGGGTGTGGGAAATGGGTGTTTTCTTAAATTGCTGGGGGAGGGCAAAGTGGGGAGATTTTTCAGAGGATCAACAACCTTAGAGAAAGGGCAAAAGCTCCGTTCAGCAATTCCACTTCCAGGCATTTTCTTCCTAAGAATATAATTAGGCAACTGAGCAGAGAGTTCTGCACGCGGGTGTTTACCCCAGGAATGTTAATAAAACAGCATGATTGGAAACGTCCTAATTTTCTCTCAGTAGAGGATGAAGAAAAAACGCTGGCACACCATCTAGTGGAATAGCATAAGGTCATTAAAAATGATCATATAGTTTTATATTTGCTGATGGGGAAAGATACCCACAAAAAGCACTAAAGAAAATAAAAGGTTATACAATGCAACAAACAGTTCTTTCTCATTTCTTTACATCAAATGATATATGTGAGTAGAAAAATCTAGAAGGATAGGCACCCACATGTTCATATCTGGGTGGTAGAATTATGGATACTTACCATCTTCTTTAGGATTTCCAGTGGTTTCTGGTTTTTTGACATTTACAAGTATTCCTGCTATGATAAATACAACAACAACAAATTTATTCTTTAAAAAGAGTGTAAGCTAACTTTTGCCCCTTAGGTACAGTAATCCTATGTTTTCTTTCTACTGTACAAATAAAAATTTCCTAGTAATTAAAATGCTCACATTAAAACACACAGGCAGGGCTTTCCTGGTGGCACAGTGGTTGAGAGTCTGCCTGCCGGTGCAGGGGACATGGGTGCGTGCCCCGGTCCGGGAAGATCCCACATGCCCCGGAGCGGCTGGGCCCGTGAGCCATGGCCGCTGAGCCTGCGCGTCCAGAGCCTGTGCTCCGCAACGGGAGAGGCCACAGCAGTGAGAGGCCCGCGTACTGCAAAACAAAAACAAAAACAAAAACAAAAAACACACACAGGCAGAAATTCATTGTTTTTGGTATGTCAGAAGCAAAGCAGCTAATAACGAATAGGTTGTAAAACACACAGTGAAGTTTCATAATTTTTCTTTGGTTACGCAATGTTCCATAATTTTTTCTTTGGTTACACAGTGTTTCAACGTGATGGCTCTTTTAGTAAAGAATGATTGTCCTCTCCTGTGCTCCAAGCTGGGTGACTCCCATTTACTAAACTTCTCCCAGCCTACAGTCAGCCTTCCTGCTGATATGCTTTGCAAAACCACTTCTAAACCCCACATCAGGATACATCAATCAACCTGTTTAAAAGGAGAACTGTCCTGGACAACCCGGGATATGAGGACATCACTATAAAACATACTTTCCTTAATAGGAGATTTTTGTAAGCCTCTCAGCTTCCCCTCCCCAACATCACTTCCCAAACGCTCTAAAGTTATTATTTGAATTCTATGTGATTCTTCCCTTTAGAGTCAAAACTCGGTCCCTTTCCTTACATGTCCATGGTCAGGTGAGGTCTTGGCTTTGGATACCCCATATCATGAAGGTCAAAGTCCTGACTCTTCTCTTCCAAATAAAAGATTGTATTTCTAGGAAATATGCCACAGGATTGACCTGAATTTCCAACTTGTGCTCAAGGGGGAGTGGCTGAGGGAAATAAGGAAGAGACTCAACATTAGCATATGGGATATCAGCCACCATATTGGGAAGTTGGAGGCATGGCTTGAATGAGTGGGGTTAACTCTTGGAACTCATGTTCCTACCAACCTTGCCAAACCCCCCCCACCCCCAGAGCTGGACAGTAGTTTAAGTGGTAAAAACAGCTTCTATTCAGGAACTATTGCTATAGGGGAAAAGAAACTTCAGTAGAGAACTGAGCTCAGTTATGAATATAACATGGACAGGTGAGATTTGATAGTCAGTGAGCAGGATGGGGGAGCGGGGATCAGTGGATTACTAAGAGGAAACATCAGGGATAAGGGGAGATTCTTGCTAAAGGGACCTAACAGGATTCTTGCTGAAGGCAGGCCAGGGTGATCAGATATCACCTGGGGGATGGTGAGGGATGTGGAATGATCAGGTATCTGGAGTGATCAGATACTGAGGGTGGGGGATTCTGACTAAACCAATTTAATATGATTCTTGCTAAAACTGGGCAATGCAAAGTCAAAGTCCAAAGGTCAAGGTCTAGTTGGGAGGAAAATTGAGAGGAGCCTGCCTGGAGTTTGGTCAAGGAGAGACCAACGTTTCCGGTCTGGCAGTCTGCAGACTGACCTCTCACAGATGGTGATGGGGGAGAGGATGAAAGCAGAGAAAAGGCAGATTTTATTTGTGCTTATTCTGCAGCTGGGGTGAACGTATCTGAGGCCTGTAACGCAGATCACATGGCTTCAGCTGCTGTTGGCGCGCAGCTCTGCCCAGGTGCTGGCCATCACTTGCAGAGAACAGTGTGTGCACTTGTGGATGTCTCTTGGCCATCTTGTCCTTGCTGGGGAGATGTTCCCTGATGGCCACGGAATGGAAAGATTAACCAAGGAAACCCTCTTAAACTGTCGCAAGGATGCCTGAGTCTGTGACCCACTCAGTGTTCAGGATGACCCAAGGTCAACCAGCCTCTGGAATGTCTCTTTTGTATCAGCCCCGATGTCTGCCTGGTAATGCAGATACAGTTCAGTGTGGGGAGGACAGAGCTGGAGGGAAAGAGCCAGCGGCTGCTGCTTCCCTGGCAAAGAACAGTTTTGGGGAAACAAAAGACAGCTGGGTAGGAAACAGCAAGTCGCTTCCATGGAGGCTTTCATCTGTTAACACAGGCCATGCTAAGCAACAGTGTGAAGGAGCCTTGGGCATCCGGGTCTGGCCAGAGAACAATTCTTCGTTTTTCACCATAAATACTGGACCTTTCTCTAGGACTGAGATGTATTCTCGAAATTTGTCTTAAGTTAGGGTTTCAGTTGTCTTTTCTCACTCTCTAGGGTTCTTGGTCTTTACCGTGTATTGAGGGAAAATACACCTTTCAAAAAACCTGGCTCTAGTGATTATAAAACACATGGTCTTAGATCCTCGAACTTCACTGGTCTTAAATTTTCTTCACTTTTAAAATAGGGACTGGGATACCTTCTTCAGGGGGTCATGGGGCTCCAATGTCTCGTCATCACTGATGTGGTCCTGGGCTACCCTTCGTGCCCTATGTCATGTTTCCCAGCATTTCAAGCCACATAGATGCCCTTGCTCTTCCCTGTGGGTGGGCCCTTCCACACCTTCTGGTTTTTGTACTTGCCTTCCTCTGCCTGAAATATCAATCTCCCGCTTGTTAAGCTCTCAAACTCAGTTCGTCCTTCAAGAGTCGTCACAGAACGTGGTCCCTCTATTCATTCCTTCTGGAGCTCATCGTATTCTCTGTTGTTTGGAAAGCTTTCTTAAAAATTGTCCCTATTTCCCACTAGACTGGGAGATTCTTGAGGCTGTGGAATATTTGTTGCTGGATGAATAAACAGATGACTTAAGTGCTGTGTAAATGGTAGCTGCTGTTCTTTTTATTTTTCTGCTTTTCTCCAAGTCGTCCCTATTCTAAAGGGTCCTTAATCCCAGATGAACTGAAATGACTTGATAAATAATTCTATCGGGAGTAGATGTTCTGACTCCCTGTCTCCTACTTCTAATGAAGCCCCTAGATCAGTGGTTGTCAAAGTTGTCCAGAATATTGCAGAAATTTGGAAGTTACTGTATTCTTTGGGGGACACCATGAAATATTAATACGATCATTTTCATCATATGCACTAGAAATAAGTTATTAGGGGAATAGGTGGTAAATGTAAGCAAAATAAGATTTCAACCAAGAGCATGTATACGTGCCCATAAAAAGTAAACAAAAACCCGAAATCCTCCCCAAATCCAAGCCCTCGAAGAAATCATAATCATATTCCTCCAACTTTTAAATTAATATTTATTTGCCACTTGTTTATTTATTCATCGATTTGATCTGTGAGTGCTCACTAGTGTAGACACAGCAATAGGTGATACATATTTAAGAAAAAAATTGTTGGAGAACAACTTAAAAATGAGAACATTCAATGGATTAATCATGACTTGATTTTGACAGTTTAATAGTCTTGTTTAGCAATGCTAATTGAGTACTTACGGGGGGCCAAACACTGTGCTAAGGGCTTTACGTGGATTACCCCATATATCTTCACTCCCACGCGATGAAGTGGACATTTACATTATTTTCATGATACCGATGAGAAAACAGAGGCTTAGTGTTCAAGGATACGTTTTCACAAAGTAAAATCATGACTCTCATACAAATATAAAATGAACGCGTGTCAAAATTTTTAGTTAACCCATTCAATAATGAGGGAACCAGTAAGATGCTATAATCAGTTCAAAGGAAAATCCAAAGACCAGAGCAAACACCCGCCAGTGAAGAATGGTGAAACAGATGCGAAGTGGTCAATATATCCACCAGACAATAATCAATTGTCTTTCCACAGGACATATCTGTATTTCTATTGGCAGGAATACCTTGAATTACTGTACGTTTTCTATAACATACAGGATTGTAAAATAGCTTTCTCAATGCAAGGTGGAGGTAACCCTGAGGATGTACTAGTCGGAACACCCAGGTGTGTTTTTGCCCATTTCAAAAAGTCTTGCCCAGGTTTTCGTGTGGTTAGAAAAGGTAAAGATTTGCGTAAGGTCACGTAGCCAAGATGCAGATCCCAGCAATACAGTGCCAGTGTCCTCAACAACTGTTCTGTGGATGAAAACTTTAAGAACTACCGATGAAAATAGAGATCAGCTCTCTTTTGGAGTTGCTATTCTGCTACTGTTTGATTTCCCTGGGTACATATTTTTTGTCCATGTAAAAACACTGTGTATGTTTAAGTTTTAGGAAAGGAAAGGAACTCATATCTATTGAATTCTTAACAGGTGTCAGGTATCGTGTCAAATGCTTGAAGCCCGAGATCCCGTTTTATCTCAACAGCCCCATAAGGGAGGTATTAGTAATCCCCATTTTACAGATGAGCACTTAGGTTTGGACTGATTCCTGGAGTTAGAAGGCTAGCGTGGAGCTGTGATTCAAGCCCACATCCCTCCTAGCCAAGGCCCATGCTGTCCCAGCCGGTGAGCCAAACAACGTTTCTAACAAACGCTCACACTTCTAACAAAGAATTTTCATTGTTCCCACCTTTTGGAGCCTGTATCATTTACTGTGGGGCTGCTGAGCTGTGCTGAGGACCGGGGGATGGTTCCAAAGAAAACGGCATTGAAAAGAAACACCTTGTTTTTTGTCCCCTGTGCTCAGTGGACCCAAATTTGTCTGTGTGCAGAAACCTCAAAGAGACACAGGTTATGGCCCCAGCCCTTGACTTGTGCCAATCCTTAGATGTTGAGTAGGACCTGGATTTCGGAATGGCAGTGTGCTTTTCTAGTTGCTCATGGGCTAGTTTACCAGGACAGAGAAATTCTCTCAAGATATTAAAATGCCACAGGCCACTGAATTTACTACACCTCATCAGTTATAAGCTATCCCCCAAAGAAATCCTGCAATGTTTGCCGGCACTCACTATGCCCTGCTGATACCCCAGGACTGACACTGATGAACATGTACGTACAGGCTTCCTTCAGGTCTCCCAAGCATGGTGCCTGGACCACTTTCATCAGAGTGACCTGGGTGCTTGAATAAAATGCAGTTTTATCAATAGCACTTGAGACTTAATGAATCAGAAACTTGGGGGGGGTGCGGATAAGGGCTGAAAATGTCTATTTTCAAGATCCATCCTAGGGGGTTTGGAGAATCCCACAAGTATAAGTGCTTGGGCTCTGGACTCAGCTGGGCCTGAATGAGCATCCTGGCCACACTGTGTGATATTGGGCAAATTCAGTCCACTCTTGAAGACTTGCTTTCCTCATTTGAAAAATGGGGATAACTATAGTTGTGAGGAGATAATCTACGGGAAGCATTTGGCATGGGTCCTGGCACCGGCTACGTTCCCAGGAAGTGTCAGCTATGAATGTATTTCACTGATCCTAAGATGCTCATTCCTTTTGTTTTCGGCGTAGTAACGTCTCTGAAATCAGTCTGCTTCTTAAAAGTGATGGTGTGTCATGGTCTCAGGGGTGGCAGTTTTTCCTTCTAGTGGTCTCTAAAACGGGGTGCATCTCACCATAGATGGTGTCATAGACTGGGTGAAATACAGTGTATGTAAGGGTTCCTGGGATGCAGTGCTGTCCAGCATAAGGACTCTGGAAGAGTACTGGAATTTGAGGAATCTCAGGCCTGTCTAAGCTGTGGCCATCTAGCCAGTGGCCCCTGCTAGTGCAGGAGTAAGTCAAGTGAAAGTTGGATAAACAAGGCAGTGGGTTCACCCCTCTCTCTGGAGGGGTTTCCATGATTTGGGAGGTACTTGACGGTCTCCCTTCTTCAGGCCCCACTTAGGTTTCCTACTGGGGCAGGGCAGCTTGAACTGGGTGGGGCTGGTGTGGTGGAGCATTTTTTACCTCCTTTGTTGGTTCCTTCTCATCTCCGGACTTGCCTTGTTGGGTGTCTCTGGACCATCTGGCCACTACTTTCATTTTTCTTTTCCTTTGGGTCCCCTTTTCAGGGAAGGATTTTGAGACGGAACCCCAGGTCCAGAAGGAGTCAACAATAACCTTAATACTACTGCCTGCCACAGAATTATCAGTATTATCACAGCGAATCAGGAAGAAATCTGCCCCCTCCTGCCAAAGATCCCACTCGCTCATGGCTCTTGTCTGCTCAGCTGTGTGACCAAAATGGGAGTTGGCAGTGAGATAGCTGTGGGGGAAGGTTTGCTTCTTGTTGTTTTTAAGGTGATCTATACAAAGGAATCAGCTCAATGAGTGGTTTGCTTCCTTTGAAAAAGCACCATCTGAGTTTAGATTTTGTATTTACTATTTTAAACCCTTCCGATTAGACCCATGGGGTTTCCCAGGCTTGCCTGGGGGAGTTTTTTCCAGTCTTCCTTTCCTTTCTTTCCCAAACCCTGGGACAAATATTTGTTTTTCTCACATACTCATCACAGCTCCCGGCCTTTAGAAAATCCTGAGCAGCCCGGCAGTGACATGGGAGCCTGGTGCCTGGCTGGGGAGCCTTAAGCTGAGAACAGCGCTTGGCAGGCTCGCTTCCTGCCCCAATGCCCTCATTCACCATGGAAAGTTGCGGGGTGTGTCTTGGCACATTTGCTGAGCTCACTGGAAGCTCTCAATTTTGAGAGGGAAAGGGACTTTCTCATGGGTTTCCCGCTCCAAGAGTATCAATCAGCCTCAGAGAAACACTAGGGAGGCGAGAAGTGGTTTCCTAGCAGGAATCGTGATTACAAAGGCCACCGGCTCCCTTTGTATCTTTTGTTCCTGCTGGCGCCTTGGTCAGAGTTTGGGGGCCGCCCCAGTGTAGTCTTTGCTGGCCTGGGTCTGCTGATCCTGGAGGTTGGGGAGGAGGAAAAGGAAAAAGTGTCTGGAGGAGCAGAGAAAGGAGTCCTTGCTGGGGTCCCGCTCTCTCTGTCGCACCACGGATGGCTTTCTTTCTGCTTTTTGCAAATCTCTGATCTGTTGGTTCTTGAGAAGCCAATAGGGAAGGATCAGACCTATCTCGTGGGGTTGTGACATTAGAGTGGGCTATTGTAACCTGCTGGGCACTGAGCTGGTGCTCCTTAAATATTCCTCCCTGCCTGCACTTTCCCTTTCCCGCTTTCCTTGGAGGGTAGAATCCATATCTATATCATTTAAATATCATTTTTTTTTAAAATATCATTTTTGAAATGATAGCTGAAGCAGGGGAATGAGGGAAGGAAACAGGAAGGAAAAAGTAATTTCATATTCCACCTCCTCCTCCATTTACCACCCGCCCGCCCCCTCAAAAAAAAAACAAAAAACTTCTTTAACCCTGCATGTGTTATCGGAAAGAAGATGCACAGCTGTGGCTGGTGACTGTGTTTCCTTGCCTGAAGCCAGCCTCTGATGGAACCCCTCCGCCCTGCTGGTCTGTTGTTTTGTTCGGCTGAGCTGTGGGGCGTGGGGTTAAAGGACCCTTGCCAAAGTGACCAGTTTTATCTGGCTTTCTGACAGCTGTGAGAAATCCTGTTTGACAACAGGGCAGCTTCTAAGCAGGGAGCTGGGAGGCTGGCGTGATGTGACAGGACCCGGAAGCAGGACGCAGGTCCCCACGTGTCCGTCTTGAGTGGCACTATTGGTTTCGGATAGATTTCATTCCCGTATTGGAAAGGAGTGCTTCTCTAACATGGGATCGAAATACGCTTCTTTAATATGAGAATGAAAAATATATAAGGCTGTAGTGAAGGACAGTCGCTCCAGGGCAGAGAATGGTCTGTATAAAAATGACAATCCAACTGCCCAGTGGAATACACGGGCTTAACGCTAATAAGAGTAACTGAATTTAGAGCAATGGCTGTGTACTGTGAATGGCTTTTGGAAGCCAGCAGCTTCTGGGGAAGAGACGCAAAGGGTTTCTAATATGCAAATGAGGCTGGGTATGAAGCCCCCAGGATAAAAAACATCACGTTAATCTCACTCATCATTTTATTAACAGGTGGGTTCCTAGACTGACTTTGAGTTTTCATCAGTGTGCAAATTAATTAAGCTGTTACAAGGTGGTGCAGAAATATGCGCAGGTATCTTTGGCCTTCTTTGACAAGGAACATGCTGCTCTGGGTCTAACTGTTGGAATAATTATTTTCTCCCCTGTAAATTACCGGCAGCAAATTCAGTGCAGTGCATCGGTATGCTTTTAATTATCCACAGGCTCTGAGGATGGGGGCTACATGGGACAGGTATTTATGAAATATCTAGGTTTGTATATGTGTAAAAATACCTATGAATCCTTTCCAGCTGGGTTCATTTATTTTAAACAAATCATGGTGACCGGATATTGATTTGGGGCTTGGGGGCTCCAACAAGAGATATTTACCTTCATGATAAGTGGATTTCATCCTTACTTGTCTGAGTGATAAAAAAAAAATTGTTTCAGCCTTTCTCAAACTGCACTTGCTAGCTGCAAGCCAGGTTTTTGTGGGCATTGTAGTATTAATCGGCATTAGCAAGACATTTCAAAATATAGGCTGAGGGCCAACACAGAGCAATAGAAGAAGATTAATCTGTTCTTCGGAAATGAAAACCATTTGGGCTAAATAAGCAAGGGTTGTGTTACAGTGAAAACAATACAGGTAGCAACGCCAGAATGTCTTTCATTTGTTCTGAGCTTCATTCATTCATTTGGTAAATTGTTGGTGGCCCCTAACATGTGCCAGACTATGGGGATATAGAGTAAATTGTCTCAGAAAGAGCTGGGTAAGTATAATTGGAGAAATGGCTGGGAAGCTGAAGTACAGGAGACCTAATACAGAGGGGCAGGGGTGGTCGGAAAACGGGTCCCTTGATGAGTAGGAGAAATGATCTCCTACTGAGGATGAAGTGTGGGCGTGCATGCATGCTGGTAGTGATGGTGGTGATGAAGTGGAAACAGTGTATTGAGAGCCTGAGATGGAAAGGCGATTATTACATATAACAGTTTGTTAAGGCTTCTATACCAAAGTACCAGAGACTGGGTGGCTTAAACAACAGATATTTACTTTCTCACAGTTCTGGAGATTAAAAATCTGAGATCAAGATGTTGGCAGTCTTGGTTTCTTCTCAGACCTCTCTCTTTGGCCTGCAGACGGCCGCCTGCTCCGTGGGTCACACGTGGTCTTTCCTCTGTGCTTGTCTATGTCCTAATCTCTCTTTATAAGAACACTAGTCCTGTTGGATTAGGACCATCCTCATGACCTAATTTTAACTTAATTACCTTTGAAAAGACTTTACCTCCAAATATGGTTACATTCTGAGCTACTTGAGGCATATGAATTTTTTGGGGGGTGTACCATTAAACCCATAACACTTTATAAGGAAATTGAATGTAAATTTCCAAGATTCAAAATTGTGTGTTAATAACAAACATAACTTATGAGAGAGGTTATAGAGTTTAAAGAAATTTAATCCTTCTCACTACTAATTATTATGAATGGGTTATAACCCCAACTCTGCTAGAGAAACACTGGAGAGAGTAAGAGTCAGATAAAGTTCTCATCTTACTCAGGAAAATGCAAACTTTGATAAACAGATTAATAAAGTAAATATCCTCTTTATAAAACTTAATAGAGGTGGTGGTTGCCCAACATTTGAATACATTAAATGACATTGAATTGTTCACTTTAAAATGGTTAATTTTGCCTCAACAAAAACAAAGCAAAAAAACTCAAAACGTTTAAAGCAGCCACAGGTCGAATTTTTTTAATGATGAATATAAAGCTTACAACTTTAGAGTAGATTAAGAAACAAAATATAGACCATAAAAGCAAATGAAAGAAAACAGATACAGCATGAAAACCTTACAGCCGAAATGCACAAAATGATAAGGTAGGCATGAGACAACTATAAGCCAATAAATAGAAATAATTTAAACTCTTTTACAAAGGCTTTAAAATTGTATTTAAAAACCAGTGGGTTATATCCCGTCAACATGGTGTACATCTAAAAAAATGTGGTGAGATCGAAAATAAAATAACGAACTAAGATTGAATAGGCAACACAGATTCAAAGAAGGCAGGGCTGGCAGTGTTACTTCCAAAAAAGTGATCTTCAAAGCAAAAAGCATTAAATGGAAAACAGGGAGTCACTTTATATGGATAAGTTGTATGTTCTACAATACATGTTCTTTTTTTGGGGGGGGCTCTCAGAATCACTTTTTATTTTGAAAATAATAAGATGAAAAAGAAGAATGATATCCTGTCTTTAGAAGAAAAGAAGGAAGACATTGCATACCTCTTATCAGACTTCATAAATAGGTACACACACACAAAAAAATCACCTTTCGAATTTCAAGCAAGTATTTTCATTCCAAACTGATTAGGAAGTCCAAGACAGGAAATATTTTGACAAATGTGACCAGAACTAAAGTAAAACCCGGGAAATCTGGAAAAATCAACTCTTTGATTCACTTGCAACATTTTGCTACAGAAAATGTAATAAAACCCTAACCTCTTTCTTTCACAAGCCTTTTCACAAAGGATCTCACTCAGGGGAAGCCCATGATAAAATGACTCTCTTCCATATACACGGACCATTTATTCTGGGATGATGGCTGTATGACAGCATGATGTAAACACACTAATCCTACAAGTCAAGTAGTAGCAGCTACTATCTTCTTCACCTGACCCTCAGTATCAATAGATGTTATTATCCCCATTTTACAGAGTGGGAAATAGAAACTTTGCTAAAATCACAGAGCAAATTACAAACATTACTTAAGACAGAACCCAAGTAGCTTAAAAACACCTCCCACCAGCACAGACTTTGCCACCTTCCGGGCCAGCCTATCACACCATCATGAGTTTAGATATTAATGCTTTGTAACAATTCCTCACAAAGGTCGAGTGGTCAAGGCTTAAAAATCAGTTATTATAAGTGAAAGATCCTGTCAAAATTGGAAATTAGAAAGCAGTGCAATATTCCAGGGATCTATATCCTGCACTGTTTATACCTGGGGTATACCAGGTCTCCATGTGTGAATTTCTTCAGCAGACATGAAGCCAAAGCCCCCCGAGAAGTTCAGGAACAATAACACCCTCTTGGAGGCTCTATTCATTCCATGGTTCCGAAGAGCTTCTTTCGAAGAGTCTGGGAGTCTCAGCTACGAGCTGAGATGCATCAGGAGTTATTCTCCCCTGAGGGAATCAGTCCACAGTTTCTGATCTTCATGCAAGTTTTCTTTAGCAAGAAACATGCATTTCATGTTATCTTTGATGTTGAAGGGCACTTGAATGGTAAGGACTAGTGTTTGGATGTTACAGTCTATGCCATTAAACATTTGGTGCAGAGCGTCCGATGCCAGGACACAGCAACCCGAGCTAACCCAGTCTTCACCTGTTGCTCACACCTCAGAATCTGTGGCGGGCCAAGCAGTGAGAAGCAGTGGGAAAGACAGGAAGCTTCGCTATTTCAGACGTGAGCATTTTCAGCGGGATGTCTCATGCAGTCTTGACTTGTCCAATTCCTTCAACTGCTCATATGTCACAAAGAAAATAATATTCCAAGGACCAAGTCTCAACCAATTTGGCCAAAACCCTTTATATAGAGCAAAAAACCCATCATTCTTCCATGTCTGTAACGAACAATCCAGGAAACCTGTGTAGCCAGGGCATCTGCCATCTCAAAGGACTCTGATTCATCATACTTGTTCTCACCACATCGACAGGGTTTGAGGCCAGGGCCCCCGCCAGCCCACAGGTGAAGCCTGAGAGGAAATGGGTATACACAGTGTCTCCCATCAAGCCCGAGAGAATGAGATGCTTCTTGGTGAGGTCGTAGACGGGCAGCTCCACACCAACAACAATAGCGGCCCTCTGAGCAGTAAGGGACACGCCCGTCCAAAGTCCTCTTGTTCCCTCTTGCTGGTAAATGTGAATGAAGTTGCCTATCATTCCTCCTTGAAGGGTGCTATTTTGTGCTTGCATCCGAATTTTCAAAACATCAGTTGGATTAGCAATGGTTGAGGATATGACTCCAGAGAGAATTCCACAGACGACATTTATCAGAAGGGTTTCATCTTCCGGCGCTCGACAAATAACCACTTCAAGCTCTGGTAGACGCCTATCGTGATGGTGCCGTAGGAAGCCTGGCGCGACATCGCAGGAGCAATCCCTGAATACAGTGCTTTCAGGCCTTCCTCTCTGCCTATCCTCACTAACGCATGCAGCATTCCTCGATACCTGATTTCTTTAACGTTTGCATCATTCTTCTGGCCTTGAATCTGGAGCCGTGTCTTGGTTAAATCAATTGGAAAAGTACCGCACTCCGCTGTGATGGAGGCCAGGCCTCCGTACACGAAGGGCTTCCAGTTCAGGGCTGACATGCTCACCGCTGTCCCTTCTCCTTTGTTCACAGACGCATAGCCTCCAACAGGGATTTTCCGGACCAGGGTTCAATCCCTGGTCCCCTGGTCGAGGAACTAAGATCCCGCAATCCGCGCGGTACAGCAGGTGGCGGCGGCCCTGCACCCTCCTACTCCCCAGGCGCAGCAGCAGCCGGCTCCAGTGGCCGCGCGGGATCTGGAGGAAAGCCATGTTCTTTTTCTTTCTTTCTTTTTTTTTTTTTTTTTGTGCAGTACGCGGGCCTCTCACTGTTGTGGCCTCTCCCGTTGCGGAGCACAGGCTCCGGACGCGCAGGCTCAGTGGCCATGGCTCACGGGCCCAGCCGCTCCGTGGCATGTGGGATCTTCCCGGACCGGGGCACAAACCCGCGTCCCCTGCATCGGCAGGCGGACTCTCAACCACTGCGCCACCAGGGAAGCCCCATGTTCTTTTTGAGTGTGGACAATGTCTCGGTTAGTATTCTACGCACTTGTCATGCATTATTTCTCAGCAGTCCTTAGGGGTATGTGTTGTTATTTTCGTCCCCATTTCAGAGGAAGGGAGGTTGAGGTTTAGAGAATCTCAAGTAATCAGGGGTCGAGGAAGAATCTGAACTCAGAGGTTGATGCTTTTCCCCCACACACCCTGCTTCATGCACCCAACAGCACAACAGAATCAGGGCTGGCTGTGTTACTTCCAATCAGATGTTCAATCTAATGTTGTTTACACTAGAAGAGGTTAATGGTAAAGTAGTGTATGTTTTTAAACAATCTTTATCAGCCTTTGTCAGATTAAAAGATATATTGCACAAAGAAAACATCAACAGGTTCCCAATTTATTGTGGAAATTGTACGGGCCATGTTCTCTATCTCTGATGCTATAAAAATTAAAACCAATAATAAAAATTAATTTAATTTCCGATTAAAATTAATTAGAAAATATCTATCCAATCACTTAAGAAATAAAACAATAAAATGCCAAAAACCTCTCCAAAACTCAAACACATTCTTTTTAAAAATTGAAATATAGTTAATGTGCAATATTATGTTAGTTTTAGGTGTACTCCATAGTGATTTGACATTTGCATACATTATGAAATGATCATGACAATAAGTCTAGTAACTGTCTCCATACAAAGTTACTACAGTATTATTGACCATATTCCTTATGATGTATATTATATTCCCATGACTTCTTTATTTTATAACTGGAGTCAAACCCATTTTCTTAATAGTTTGTTTGGAAATTAATAAAAAGAGAATACTTATATCAAAAACATAGAATGTGGCTAAAGTTGTCCTTAAAGGCAATGTGATAATAGCAAATGATTTCATTTTTAAAAAAGAAAGAATAGAAATAAATGGATGATGAAGTCATCTCAAGAAAACAGGTAAAAGAACAACAAGAATGCAAGTCAAAGAGCAGAAAAGAAATTTTAATTGAATCAGAAATTCTGATTTAGAATGGAGAGACCCCCTCCTAGTGTAACTGACTAACAGACATAAGAAGAGGTTTTCTGGCTGAATTTCTAGAAAACTTAAGAACAAAGAGAAAACAAGAACCTACTGTATGGCACAGGGAGCTATATTCAATCCCTTGTAATAGACTATAATGGAAAAGAATGTGAAAAAGAATATATATGTATGTATATGTGTAACTGAATCACTTTGCTGTACACCTGAAACTAACACAACATTGTAAATCAACTATACTTCAATAAAAATAATGACTCCTAGATTTATTAAAATTTGAACAAATTTTCTCTCCTCTCTCAGTAATGCTATAAGATTAGAACTCTTTAATTACATTTGCATCACATACACCTTTATTTTTACTGGTTTGTGCATTTTGATTAAACGTATATTTTAAATAGCAAAAAAAAGAGAAAACAAATTTAGAAAAAATAAGCAGCTATAATCATAGGTTTGAAGTAGATTTTAAAATATAAGAGAATAAATGTTACGGAAAAAATAGAACCTTTCAATGAAGTGAGTGTTTCGCTGGGAAAATTCAAAATTGACCTAAGAATAAAACCCTCAAACAAATCAATGCACATGAAAGAAATGTAAAAATAGTTAAAGAATTTATTCTAAAATTTATCCTACAACCAGACAGATTTCTGTTGTTATTTTTAACTTTTAAGAAAGAGGTCACTTCCATGCTGAAAAAAAATCATGGAAAAACATTCCAATTTTACAAAGCTGGCTTAATCCTGATCTTAAAACTTCATTGATAGCACAAATAGGATAAAGGCACATGCTCCATGATGTGGATGCAAAATTTGAAATCATGAAGGTTATATAAAAAACTAGGGTTTACGTAAAGAATTCAAAGACAGTTTTGTGTGAGGAAAATTTTCTGATTGGTCATGCCATTAAAGCCAAAACAACTTGATGGTATCCATTAAAACTGAAATATAATTGATAAAACTCAACACACTAACTTATGATTTTAAAAGACTATTCCCATAAAATTTACTAAAATTAATAGCTTTGCCGTATATAAGCAGTCAAACAACAGTTGGAAACCATAATAGAGAAAGCGCTCATATTAAACTAGCAAGAAAAGTCACATAATACCTAGGAATAATGCTACCAAGAAATGTGTGGAACCTTTATGAGACAAACTCCCAAATTTTATTAAGAGATATTAAATAAGATTCAAAGGATGGGAGATGCATCATTCTCTATGACTTAATGATGTAAAGATGTTAATTTGATTCAAGTTAATTTACAAGCTTCAGAAATCTCAGTAACAATTCCCAATGTACTATTTTTTGGAGGAATTTCATAAAATAACTCTAAAGTACACGGACTATGAAGGAGATAGGAATATGAAGGAGATAGGAATAAAAGAATCATGACTAGATATGCAAAATGCATAAAGCTACAGTAATCAAACCAGTAGACCTATTAGTGATAGACTGAATGACTAGTCCTTAAGCTCAAGCCTACATGAGAGCTTAGCGTATAAACACGGGCACATCATACACTGGGAAATGGGTGGAATCTTTCAACAAATAGTATTGTTTCTTTGTGAGAAAATCAAGTCAGAGCTGCTCCTTATTACAAACACCAAAATAAATTCCAGATGGAGTCAAAATTTAGATGCAAAAATATTCTGCTGCATTAGTAATCAAGCAATGCAAATTAAAATGAAATGTGACTTTCTTTTTTTGTTATATTGGCAAAGATAGTTTTAAAAATCACTTGATTTTGGGAGAGTGTGGTGAGGAAGTCCCTTCATACTTCCGATCTGAATTTAAAAGAATTCAGCTCTTCTGAAGAGTGATATTTATTGGAAACCTCTAAAAATTTCAATTCTATGACCTGTAGATTCCATGTCTTGGCATCTCTCCAGGGAAAAGATAAGACAGGTAGACAGATGGATAAGGAGACAAAGATTTACCTACAAGTATTTTTATTTCAGTCATATCTGTAGTAAAGTTCAATAATTGGGAATTTGTTGAATATCATGTAGTCCCTAGGATGAAATATTATGCAGTCAATGCATAAACATTTTGAAGACTATTTAATAACATAACAATATACTTACTATGTAATGTTAAACGAAAAGGATGATACAAACTATATGTACATAAATTTGCATATATAAAATAAACTCAATTTTATTAAAAATATATAAAAGTATAGAAATTGCAAATAAATAAAGGAAAATGTTAGCAGTGGCTATCCCTATGTGTGAGATTATAGAGTTTTAGTGATTATATTTTTCAAATTTCATAAGTTGAAAATGCAATAATTTTGTGAATAGAAAAAGTTAAAAAATCAAATAAAACAATAAAAAAAGTTAAAGGTAAAAAAATGAAGTAAAAAAAGTGGAAGAAGGAGAAATAAATATGTAACTTTTCAGGCACGTGGAAGAAATTTGAAGGCATGAAAGAAGTGGAAAAATCATGAATACAATTGTTCATAGATTTAATGCTCATAAATTAGCTTTTGCTAATTGTCTGAAAATCAAAACCAAATTTAAAAGCTATCACTAAGCTGAAAAAGTATTTGCAATAAAATTGACAAGACCACAGTAAGTAAAAGAAAAAAACCAACTCATCTTTAAATAGAAAATGGTCAGATTATATTAACAGATAATGGTAGAAAAAATAAAAATATTTAATGAACATAAGAAAAAGATGTTATCAGAAATCAAAAAGTACATATTAAACTACATGGAAGTATTATATCTTCAAAAAATATTTACGGATACGACAACCGTTTACAACATAATATTAGGTGATAACGAAAAGCTGAACACATTTTATGCTCAATTTTATGAAAATAAATGTATTGCAAAATGAATGGAAGGCAATACACCAGATACAGTAGCAATGGCCATTTCTAGGTAGGTAGATTGGAGGTTATTTTGAATTTCTTCTTTAATGGTCTTCTATGGACTTTGTACATAGAAATATTGATACTATTTTATTGAAGCAGTGATGAACAAAGGATTTGAACATATACAAATGCATCCACTAGCACTGCCTTTCATAGGAAGGACACCTCTTGAGTTAAGGACAAGCCTTCTTAAGAACAGAGTGTCAGAGATGAATGGATAAAAAAGATGTGATATATACATATATATATATATATGTATATATATATATATACATATATATATATACACACACGATGGAATACTACCCAACCATGCAAAAGAATGAAATAATGCCATTTGCAGCAACATGGATGGATTTAGAGATTATCATACTAAATGAAGTAAGTCAGAAAGGGAAAGACAAATACCATATGATATCACTTATATGTGGAATCTAAACTATGACACAAATGAACTTACTTACGAAACAGGAACAGGCTCACAGACATAGGAAACAAACTACCAAAGGGGAAAGGAGGTGGGGGAGGGATAAATTAGAAGTTTGGGATTAGCAGATACAGACTACCATATACAAAATATATAAACAAGGTTCTACTGTATAGCACAGGGAACTATATTCAATATCCTGTAATAAACCATAATGGAAAAGAATATGAAAAAGAATGTATATGTAGGTATAACTGAATCACTTTGTTGTACAGCAGAAACTAACACAACATTGTAAATCATCTATACTTCAATAAAAAAGGAAAGACCAGAGTGTCAGCATCCTGAGAGAAATCTGCACCAACAGGCAACAAAGCTTTTACCACTGGTCTAAAATTTTGTGCTTTCCGAAAGGGCTTTCTGAAACCTTAGCGGTTCAGTGGGTTTTACACCGGGGGAACAAGGATGCAGAAGAAGCCCCAGCCTCTCTCCCTCCTGCATCTTCCCACTTCCTCACCTCCCCTTCCTCCACCTCTCCCCTTCTTTCCCACATCATCATCACTAGGCTTCAACTACTGCATCTTTAAAAGATAAATATCTTTTTTTTTTTTTTTGGTATGCGGGCCTCTCACCGTTGTGGCCTCTTCCGTTGCAGAGCACAGGCTCTGGAAGCACAGGACCAGCAGTCACAGCTTACGGGCCCAGCTGCTCCGCGGCATGTGGGATCTTCCCGGACCAGGGCACGAACCCGTGTCCCCTGCATCGGCAGGCTGACTCTCAACCACTGCGTCACCAGGGAAGCCCAAGATAAATATCTTTTAACATCTTTTTAAAAAACTGGGTTCCTGAGTTTTTAAAGATGGAAACTGGAGTTAAAAACCCCACTGGGTTTCTCCTTGGTAAGAATCAAAAATATCTCCAATATGTGGACATCCACCCTCTACTCGGCCATGTCTTCTGAAAGTGGACTCACTTCTTCCCATCCCGTTATCCTACAGCCCTAATGGTAAAAATTCTTTCTCACATGAGCTGAACTACTCCCTGCTATCTCCATACAACAGTCCTGCCCTCTGAAAACCCACAAAATAAACTTTATCCCTTTCCTTTTCCATATTATAACCTTTATCCTGTAGAAAAAACAGATAAAAGGAAGAAAATAAAAACCACTTGGAATCCAGCCACCTATCTATAAGTCATGTTCCCACTTTTCATGTTTGTACTCTGTGCAATTCCACATGTGCTTTTCAAAAAACAACATAAGGTAATGGTGAACACACTTCTTTTTAAACTCTTTTTCCCCACAATTTGACAATACATACAGACATCTCACACTAAACTTCAGTTATCTCTTAGTTGAAATCTAAAGTTCTGCACAAACATGCTAATCAGAAATATATTTCTCATTATTTTAAATGGAAAAAGTTATAATGGGTTACTGATCGACTCTAAACTTCCAGTCTCTCTCATAGGGTTGTTGTGAAGATGAATAATCACTGTCAAATGATAAGAGAGTGGTACTAGAGAAAGCCCAGTGCATGTCAGCCATAAGGTTTCTCCTGGTTGCTTAGACGTCACACGGAGAATAAGGCAACATGCTCGTTCTAGTCATCTTTGGGGAAGGAGGAGTCATGGGTTCTTTGAGACTGAGTTGATTCTCTCTATCGTGAATGTGGGAGGTCTTGTCTTTGCGACATGTGGCCTCAGTCCTGGGCCCTGGGTTGCCTTTCAGATAGTCACAGGTAAGAGTTTCCTCTCATCCTGCACAGATAGTTCTGAGCAAAGGAGGGTGACTCCAGGGGACAGGGTAGGTGAGTCTAGTAGAAAGTATAATAAAAACTTAAAAAATTTTTTTATTGAAGTATAGTTGATTTACAATGTTGTGTTAATTTCTGCCGTACAGCAAAGTGACTCAATTATACATATATATTCTTTTTTTTTTAAATTTGTTTTTTGATGGGGACCATTTTTAAAGTCTTTATTGAATTTGTTACAATATTGCTTCTGTTTTATATTTTGGTTTTTTGGCTGTGAGGCATGTGGGATCTTAGCTCCCTGACCAAGGATTGAACCCTTACCCCCTGCATTGGAAGGCGAAGTCTTAACCACTAGACTGCCAGAGAAGTCCCTACATATATATATTCTTTTTCATATTCTTTTCCATTATGGCTTATCACAGGATATTGAATATAGTTCCCTGTGCTATACAGGAGGACCTTGTTTATAATCCATCCTATACATACTAGTTTGCATCTGCTAATCCCAAACTCCCAGTCTTTCCTCCCCCAACCCCCCACCTCCTTGGCAACGACAAGTCTGTTTTCTATGTCTATGAGTCTGTTTCTCTTTCACAGATAGGTTCATTTGTGTTGTATTTTAGATTCCTATAATGAATACTTACTCAGTGTCTCGGTACCTACTGAGGCAGGAGTGCTGCTGAAAAGGGATGAGTCTGAGAATGTGAGCATTTCCCCCTTGTCTCTCTCCGCAGTCTCGTGGGTTTAGAAATTCTGCTTGGAAAGCCCTGATGTGACATTCAGTTGGAAGGTCTAGAAGAGCAGGGTCCAGGCCTGATTGGCTGGCAGGGAAGCCAGGTTCCCATGGGTTTTTGTAACAATGTTGGCAGGCACCTGGGCCTCCTGGTGAAACATGCTTATTGTGTAAGCGCGTGTTGGTGGTGGGCACTGTGTAAGAAGTCATGGCTGTGGTATGCACGCACGGTCGGCCCTTCCTTGCCAGGCCTGAGTCAGCGCTTGAAACCATCTGAGGCTACCCAGGGGTACAAAAGTCACAGGCCATGGCACATGCCCGTCTAAGTCATTGCCACCAGCTGAGATCCTATGAATTTTAAAGAAGGGAGAGTCTATGGGAGGGCCCAGCTGGGGCCCAGCCGGAAGACATGTCGCTTTCCTAGGAACACGGGAAGACAACTCTTTGAGTGGAATCTAACTTGATTTTTAAGATGAAGATTGCAAGCTCAAGCCAAGACTTCAAAGAATCATCTTGGTAGCTCTGGTTGGCCTCCACATTCTATGTGTCATGTCTTCCATGCTGCAGAGGCTTGGCTTGAAGAGCAGCGACCCCAAATCTGATGGCTGGATGGGGCCCCCAGCTGCCATCCAGTGAGTCCGATAGTCTCTGGACAGCCCTGCTCTTAGTGTCCCAGTAAAATTTGTAGAGAGGCCTTGCTTGACAATGATTTCTAACATCTCTGGGACTATCAGAACAGCACAGGAGCTGAAGGCTCCCGAGGGCTTGGTAGGTGCCAGGCACTGGGGTAAACATTTACATGAATGCCAAAATAGGATGGTGGTGAGACACAGGATTTGTGGTTAATATGCCTGGGTTCAAATCCTGGCTCTACTGTTTGCCATTGGGTGATGGTGGGCATGGCATGTCTCTGTCTCCTTTCCTGTGCAGTGTGTGTGTGTGTGTGTGTGTGTGTGTGTGTATGTGTGTGTGAGACAGGAGTCACTAACTCATAGAGTTGTCATGAAGTTTAAATGAGATGAACGTGGAGAATGTTTAGAGTAGCAACCACAGTGCCCTAAACACTGCCGGTCCTGGTACCTCACTCCAATGATATGCTGTGACTTATGTGGTGGCTGAAGCCTGAGACTCTGGGGTCTTAGGCCCCGACCTAAAGGCGGGACTCTTGTAAGTGCTTTGAATCAAAACTTAAGTCTGAACAGTTTGACACTGCGTGAACTTTAAGTCCCAAAGCTTAACTGAATTGAACAGACTTAAATGTTGTCACTCTTTCCATTCTGATCGATATTTAAGCTCAGCGTTGTTTAAGACAACTTAAGACCTTTATCACTTATCTTGCCCTTAATGCATAAAAGAAAAGTCCATTTATCTTGCCCTTAATGGATTAAAAAAAAAATCCACATATGCCATGTTTTTATTCCCGTGGAGAGTTTACTAAAATTTGACCTCAGCATTTCTAACCTTTGGTACAGACGGTTTAATTCTCTGCCACTAGTCTTGGGAAGGGTCACCCTCCCCCACTCAGAGCCACCTTGCCTACCTCCCCAATGTTCATCACTGGGGGAGAAGAAAGAGCTGCCCCTATGGAATCTGCTTGCTTGGTACCTTGGGTACCCTTTCCATGAAAATGTAACAGGGAGAGATTCCACACTCAAGGAACAGTTAATTTGGCTTACTGCCAGATTTCCATCCATTCAACCTGATTTCCTTAGTCTTGGGGAAGAGGGCTAGTCCTTGTTTACTTTATTGTGGTTCAGGTCTTCCCTCCAGGCTTTCCCCTTCCGACTGCAAGGGTCTTAATTGTGTTTCTATATACCTGAACTCTCTGTGTCAGACCCCAACTCACCACACTGCTGGGCTGGTGGTGAGAACCTAAGCAGGCACCTTGCTGTGACCACGAGGCCTCGGACACCAAACCTTCTTAACTCCAGCTGTGCATTGCTCAGTCCCTTATATTCAGTGGGAGTATGTTAGGATCTCCAGGGCTTACTCTGAAGTGACTCCAGCTGGAAAAAAAATGATGGCTATTGTCCCCCCATACGTATGATCTTACATATGTCCCTAGTTGAAACTCATTCATAGATTCTTTCTTCTGCAGCTGGAGAATTGATATTTGTTTTTTGGCTGCATTCACTGATATGTGAGCTACCCCAGAATTAATTAAACCTGCCTGTTCATCATCAGTCGTTTAGGACAATGATGGGTGAGCACAGTAGATGGGAAAGTGCAAGCAAAGCTTCAAATTTCAAGACTATGTCTGTGCCAGTCAACCTGTCCAATGGGTGGGTGTTCTTGGTCAAGCCCTCTCACTGTTTCGGGCCTTGACTGAACATATTGATCTCTAGAAAGGTCCTTCCCAGCAGCAAAATGCTGTGATCTAGGAACTGGGGAGAGCCACCCTTTCTAGTTTATTCTGGAAGTCATAGGCCATGACTTTTGAGCCAGAACTGGGTTTTAATCCAGCTGAGTCTCGCTGGGACTTTGCAGCTCTGGGCTCTAGATCCTTCGTCTTTCATGTGGGGATAAAGGTGCTTATTTTGCAGAGATGTTGCAGGAACAGTGCTCATGTACAAAGAGCATCTTGCACGGCCTCAGCACGTGGCAGGCACCCAGTGCACCAGGGTCTCCTGCTCCAGCATGGTGTCCATCTGGTAACTCATTTGTATCTACAAATGCCCAGCAGCATGGAGGCAGAGTGGCCGCTGGTGATAGGAACAAAGGCAACTTTAGAAAGAAAAAGAAAAGATTGTTTTCAGTGCCCTCCCATGGGGCTCCTTAATCAGAGTTGGCCACTTTCTCCCACATGTGCTGTTGCTGGGTAATTAGTGTCCCAGCAGAGCCAGGACCAGGGCACAGTGAGGGCCTTTGTTTTAGTCTTGTAAATTTCAACACAGGTTGGAAGGAACAAAAGCCCAATTCATTTAAGAGATACTCCCAATCTGATTCCATGCACTGAGCCAATGGAGAGACTGCTTGGCAGCTCTGGGAATGGAGGGTGAGCTGGATAACTCAGACAGTAGGACCCTGAGGATGCTAAGAGATGTGGAAGGGTAGCCTTTTGACTATAGTTGGCAGACGCTGGCCAGTGTCAGTACCCTGGAGATGTGGTCTGTGCTGGGAAATGCCCAGGAAGCCTGCTGTAGAGTAGACCTTAGGGCATTGCTTTTTTTGTTCCCCTTGACTCTTAGTAGCCTGATATCTTCCAGACTGAATGCCTTGAGAGCCACTGAATTAAAGTTGGCAAACACTGCAGGTCTATTTCTCATGTCAATTATGGGAGGTACAGAGCTGAGTCTGGATTGATGTGCAGGAATTTGCAAGGTGAGACAGTTGGGCAGCAAAAGAGAGTTCTAGTAAAGAGAGCAGCATATGAGAAGTTCAGAATTTGGGGATATATGATATGAGGGTAAGTGGTACATGTGGAGATGGCATTCCCTGTCCTCGTGGATGGTGCGATCCAGTATGACTGGGTTGCAAGAGGAGGGGTGAGGAGAGAAGGAATTACCCTTAGTTGATGCTCTTGGCTAGATTTCAATTTGGGAGCCTCTGCACAAAATGAAGCTGGATCACTGGGGCCCACAGATGCCTGGGATGCCTGACAAGCTGGTGAGGAGATGTGTTAGAAGTATATTTGCAAGAGGATTAAGGCGCCTCCTACGGGAGAGCTAACCTTAAAGGAAGAGGGAGTCGGAAATGACAAATGTGATTAGGAAAAGAACCTTGGTTATTGAATTCAGGAGGAAGTGATTATGAGCACAGTGTAGAGTTTGTCACTCAGATGATCTCCTGGCTAGACCTGCAAGGAATAATATCTGTGTTCTATGGACATGTAGCACCTGGGTTAAGCCAGGGGGCAGGGGATGTGATAAATAAAATATGAAAGTTATGTCTCTTAACAAATCCTGATGTTACACTATGGGTCAAGCTGTACTGCTTTGTTGTCTTCCAAATAGAACAGGCAACATTCTCCCCATGTTGCAACTGGCCACTGAACATGGGCTCTGGAGGAAAGTGGACATGGCTGTCAGGTACAGAATTACCTGGCAGGACTGGCAGCAGTGGACAGCAGACCCCTGGAACCTAGCAGGAAAGAGCTGCAGATGCCACTGGTAACTCGCTGGACTTGCCTATAAACTCATGTGAGTTGCTTCCTGGACACTCCCAGAATTATCTGGAGACAGAGTTTCAGAGAACTAATTCTGTATTTGCATGTTGGGGAAAAGGCAGCAAAAGACAGATTATACTTGATTTAGGTGTGTTAGGGATTCTTCTTCTGTAGTGCAGCATAGAAGATATTGTTGATTGTTTCCTTAGCATCCATTTCTCATTTCCTTACTTCTAACAAAATTCTGATTTTGTTCAGGTATCCTCTCTTCCTTCATGCATGGGAGCTAATCCCATTCATAGGGTTCAGGAGTGAGCCTAGTTGGTTTAAGAGTCATTCTATTCCTCTCCCCAGTGATTGGCTGGGTTGGCCATATAACTCAATTTGATCTAATAAAATATGAAGAAAGACTAGCTATGGGCAATTGAAAATTTTATCTGCATTCTTCTAGGACAGTGTCTAGAAGCAACTCGCTCTGCTTTCGTCTGGAAATGGTCATGCACCAATTGAAGGGCCAGACCAGCTGCAACTTTCTTGCTATCCAGCTGCGATGAAAGGGGGATAGGCCAGAGGATGGTTGTGAAATGTATGCAGAGCCTCTGAATTAAGCCAACTCTAAAGACTGAGGAACTTCCAGGTATATGAGTCAAATTTCTTTATTGTTTATGGCAGTTTGACTTGAGTTTTTTGTTACATGAAAATGTTTCCTGATAAATGTGGTTTGGCAGATATCTTTCAGTTCCCAGAAGGAGAGATATCTTGGGCCAGATGGACCATTTTTTGTAGTCAAGGTTATTTACATTCTAACTGAGAAGATCCCTCTCTATCACTTTTAAGTGGGAGGCACTGTTTCTCCCACCAGAGCTTGGCATGGATAGGTTCAATGTTTGGGAAAACCAGTTGCCTCTGGCCATTTTCAAGCCTTCCATTGAGAGATGGAGGCTCTGTTCCCTCTCTTTCAACCTGGGTTGAGTTTAATGGCTTGGTTTTCATCAACTGAATGCAGTGGAAGTGATGCTTTATAACTTCTGAGGTTAGGCAGAAAATGTTATGCAGCTTCCACTGTTTCTTGGGATGCTTGCATTGAGGGAAGCAGCTGTCATATAAGAAGGCCAGTTACCTGAGGTGACCATGCCGGAGAAATCACGCACAGGTGTTTTGTTTGATGGCTCTAGCTGAGCTCCGAGCACACAGCCTGCCTCAATTGCCAGCCAGGTGGGTGAGCCATCTTGCATGTCCAGCCCAGTGAAGCTGGACTGAAGTCAGGTGACTGTGGCCCCAGTGCACATCTAGATGCAATAGCACGAGAGACTCCCACATGAGAACTGCCTGAGTTTTTCCTGAATTCCACAAATTGTGAGCAAAATATAATGGCTGTTTTAAGCTACTAAGTTTTGCGATAATTTGATATTATAACAATACCAAGTTGTTCATTGTTTTGTTTTGTTTTGCTTTTGATTTGTACTGTTATGTGGAATGGATTTCTTCTTTTCCTCAGAGGTAGAAATATAGAGCATTAGTCTCAGAAGTCCGTCTTATTCCAGGCTCTTTTGGTTGCAAGTCATAGTAAAACATGCAAACTAGCTTAAGGAAGAAAGGGGAATGTATTGGAATGACACAAAGAATCTCAAGAGTGCCAAAGGCAGGTGGTCAGTCTATCTCTCACATCCTTGTGTAGTACCCTCCCATACAGGGTGGGTCTGTGAGATCTGTGGAATAGGGTAGAAGCGGTGGCATGTCATTCCAAGATTAGGTTATGAAATCTCTCTCTCTCTCTTGAATCACTCACTCTGGGGTAAGCCATGCCATCAGCAGCCCTCTGGAGAAGCCTGTGTGAGGAGCTGAGGCCTCCTGCCAACAGCCATATGAGTGCGCCATCTTGGAAGCAAACTCTTCAGTCCCCGTCAAGCCTTCATGTGACTGCTGCTCAGGCCAACTTCTTGACTGTAACCTCATGAGAGACCCTAGGCCAAAACTACCTAGCTAAGCCTTTCTGAATTCCCGATACTCAGAAAACTGTGTGAGGTACTACATGTTTGTTGCTTTAACTGCTGAGTTTTGGGGATATTTCGTTATGCAGCAATAGATGCCATAGATAAAAAGTCTTGGAACCCTTCTTGTCTGGCAAACAAAACAATATGGAAATCCCCAAAGGAGTTGCATCTGGTGACTTTTATTCAGCTCCTGGTACATTTAGATGGTGGAGAAAAAGCAATCTGTTATTTTTATCACCTTGTCCTAGGTGGTGTTCCCCAACCCAATTCTGTCCCCTCTTCTCCCATACATGCTCCAGGTGGAGAACTTCACTGTGGGCAGGTGTGTGTTCAGGAACCACATGTGCAATATATATTGTTATACATGTTGGTATTTTGTCTGTGTTTCTTTTGGGGAAAAGTCATGGAAAGGAAAGCGTGTATTGGTTATTTTTTAACGTCAAGCAGTATGATTGATGCTTTATATATTTTGGTGGAGAGAAAAAGCAAGTCAACCCCAAAGCTACTGAAAGTGTTTCTGTCTTCTAAGGGGGAGGTGGTGACATAATTTCTATCAGTTGGACACTGAATATATAATTTTCTGGGACAAGGAGAAAGCGTGTCTGAAGCTCTGACAGTTGTTCTGGGCTTCTAAGAATGAGATATGGAGTGAAGGGCCTTTTGTGTAACAAAAACTTGAAGTCTATAACCATGGAGATGTAGGCATCAGGGTGATGAACTAGGGTGTCCTGTTTCAGATGGAAGTGAAAATTGAGCTTCTGGGGGTGTCTTGAGGATAAAGGGCTCCAGGAAACAGAGAAGATGGAAGATGTGAGGGGAATTCCAAGAAAGGATGGCTACAAATGGAGAAGTGGGTTGACATGGAAGAAGGCTGAGAGGCATGGCAGAGGGCTGGAACCTTCAGGGAAGTGTGGCCAGTGGGAAATTGCTGGTGGCTGGACAGCCATGAGAGTGCTGGAATGAGAGAAGCTGGCTGCCCATTTTTAAATTGTTTGAATTTTAGCCACATCATCCCCTCCTCAAGGCCCCAAACCACCAGCAAACCCTGCTTCCCACACAGTGCCTCCTGTGACTTTGTTTAGAGGGAGAGATAGCTGAGTTACAAAGTCCTTGTTGGTACCGAGCAGAAAGACCAGCCGAGGATTGGGGAGATGAGTGAGATCACAGTTGGGAAAGAGCTGGAATTTGAAACCAAAAGGACCAAGAGGATGCAAGGCTCTGGGAATGTTGAAGAGGACATGGGACGTTGCCAGGACATGACATTGAACTTAAAGCAATGCTGTTTAAGTCTCAGAGGGTAGCGTGACCTCAGTGGACATCAAGTTGAGTTTCAATTATACCGTTTCAATACACATGATCTCCATTTTACCGATGAGGGAGCCAAAGCATGGACACACTCATGAATTGGCCCAGGTCACACAGCCCCTAAGTGGTGGTCCTGGGCTGGGGTGCTCCAATTTTCATGTCAGTAAAATGGAAGGCTTTCTTTTGTAAAGGGCCAGATAGTAAATGTTTTAGGCTTTGCAGATGATACCATGTCTGTTGTACCTGCTTAGCTCTGCTGCTGTAGGGCAAAAGCAGCCTCAGACAATTTGTAGACGCATGGCGTGGCCGTGTTCCAGCCAGACTTTACTTGTGGACACCAACGTTTGAGTTTTATATAATTTTCACATGTTACAAAGTATTATTCTTGAAAAATTGTTTTAACTGGAAAAATTTTTTCAACTCTTAAAAAATGTAAAATCCATTCTTAGCTTGTGGGCCATACAAAACCAGGCAGCGGGTTGTATCTGGCCCACAGACTGTACTGTGTGGACCCCTACACCACACCATTCAGTTAATCAGACTTTTGTAAGTGAACAAATGAGTCAACAAGAGAGCTTTAACGAGGACAGATGAGTGACAAGTATTGACAAGATAAAGAGGGGTCATTATGGTCTTTTTTTTCTGAGGAGACTTTTGCTGAAATTCACACAAGGCTCTTTTCTGACAGGTTAGTGTCTTGTTGTTTTCCACTCCTTTTAACCTATAGGCCTGAATGAAGCATCCCTTTCCTTGGACAAATCATCCCCCTTTTGCCCTCACTTGCTCTGTGTGTGTGTGTGTGTGTGTGTGTGTGTGTGTTTAATGAGAAGGTCTGACTAGTTATCTTCAAGATCCCCTCTGGCTATGAAATGCTCAGATTTCATAAAGACATTTCAGATTTTTGTGGCAGGTTTTTCCCTGCCCACTCTCTTTCCCCCTTGCCCTCTTCTCTCCAATCCTGTGAACATCCTCCCCGCTTTGACCCTGCTTCCTCTCTAATACTCTATTTCAAGGCTGGTGGGATTGTCATATCCAAAAGCATCCCAGGAAAAAACAGTTGGAATATCCAGGATAATAAAACAAACCAGTAAAAGGTGAAGAGGTGTGTAATTGTTGTTCTTTGTGTCGACTCTTAAAGCCACATGTTTTAACCGTCTCAGGATGGCAGGGATTTTTCTGCCTTTTTGAGAGGCTGATGTAATACCTTCATGTTTTCCTTTTTTTTTTTTTTTTTCAGGAAAAAATAAGAAGGATTCATTTTCATTGGGATTAACGAAATCTTTCTTCTTCTTTTATGTTGGCAACACGAGGTCTTAGCAGATCTCTGATCTTGTGTTGAATAAAAAATACAGCATGACAATGGGACACGGAGGCTGGGGCCTTGAGCTCAATTTGGATTACTGTGCACAGCAGCGGGCGTTCTGTGACTAATGGGGGGGGTCTTTGGAGCTGGTGCTGAGGACCAGCCCCTGAGGACTGAGCCCCACACGCCCTGCCTCTTGTTCCGCTTTAATTGGAGGCCAGTTGCTGGGAGCCTGAGACCACAATCAGATGCTCTGAGGGGTGGGATTTTGTCAAGCCGTCAGCCAGGTAGATGTGACGCGCTGCTGTGCAAAAGCAGGAGTGGCGCTGAGCCGGGAAATTTCCTTAAGAAAGTTGGGATTTTGGTTAAAACATTTAACCTAAGTCTCAGTTTTTCTGTCTATAAACTTGGGTCAATCATGTATATCCCGGAGTGTCACCGACCTGGAGGTATGGAAGGGATCATGGTGATTGCCATGGGAACTACTGCCTGGATTGAAATAGAAGAGCTCTTCTGAGGCTCTGAGGGCAGGGGCGACTGAACAAGGAGACAGAAAGAACAGGGACGTCCAGCTGGGGGATATGGTAGCCATCATCTCTTTGACAGTTGGTGTTTCTCAATACCAGGAGCCCTCTGAGTCAGGATTACCTGGGGTAATAATTTAAGATCCTTTGGGGTGCTAGTTCAAAAATATCCCCATGAAAGATAGTAAGGCATCAAACGGAGACAATAATTCCTACTGTGTGGGATGTTGTGAGGGGGCAAAGGGCAGTGGATCTGGTAGAGTGAAGATGGTGATAATGATGGGACTCTTTCCTTAGAGTCCCCTTAAAGGGGTTCTACATTCTTCATTTCTCATTCTACTTTATTTCTTAAAACCTGAAAGAAGTCTTAACATATTCCTCTGACCACCTGCTCTGAGACCCTTATTACTCCCTAAAGAATATCGAATGCCAATATCCACAGCCAGGAGCCTCCTGACTTTGGCCCAAACTACTCTCCCAGCTTCATTTCTTATTTCTCTTCTATACAATCACCCTGTCAGGCGAAACTAATTCTAACTGTTGTCCTCATAATAATGCCTAATATTTCCTTTTTTACTTCTTTGTGTCTCTGTCCCTCATCTACGTATCATATTTAGAATGATGATTAAATCTGGTAATCCATGAAAAACACTCAGGATGTGTCTGGCTCACGGTAAACACCTGTATGTGTTAAAAGTGACTCCCAATATCTCTGAAACTTTTAAAATTTATTTATTTATTTTTAAAGCTTTTCTTTTTTTAAAAAAATTATTTATTTTCTTTCTTTCTTTGGCTGCTTTGGGTCTCATCGTTGGGGCATGTGGGTTCTTCGTTGTGACATGTGGGATTCTCTCTAGTTGTGGTGTGTGGGCTTCTCTCTAGTTGTGGCATGCGAGTTTTCCTTCTCTAGTTGCGACACGCCAGCTCTCTCATTGAGGTGTGTGCCCTCAGTAATTATGGCGCGTAAGCTTTGTTGCCCCCCGGCATGTGGGATCTTAGTTCCCCGACCAGGGATCGAACCCATGTCCCCTGCATTGGAAGGCGGATTCTTTACCACTGGAACATCATGGAAATCCCTGAAACTTTTTTAAAAAAGAAGATCTACCTCTGTCTTTATTGGTCAATAGATGCAGGTATATTTTTTCTAAACGGACGCAGGTAGGCAAGGGCCGTGCAGATCTATTTCATTCTGGAACCCTGGGGAAAGAATCTGACAATTCAGTTTATTTTCATCAGTATTTATTTTGTGTCTTCTTCAGTTCTCAGTGCATTGTGTGAATGATTACGCTGGCTGGAGGTTAAACATGAATGCTCGAATTCTCGTCCTCCGCCTCCAGGACGAGAATAATGGCTTGTGTTCAACCTTCAAGACTGAACAAAAGTTTGCTTCTTCCCCAATAGCTCTCTCCAACTATCTGCCTTGCTTATACAGCTCAGAGTTAGAACTACCCAATTCAGAGCCTACCTGTTTCATGGTAGTTTCTCTTTTCCTGCTACACTTCCAGCTCCCTGAAGGTCAAATGTCTTCTGTCTCTTGAACAGTCCTGGCAATCACCTATCCTTGTATCCAATATGATGTTTACTGTCTGCTATCAGGTGGCCTCCATTCAGGACATAGTGAGGCATATAGGTGAAATTATTGCTACGTGTGTGGATGAACTTTCCATTACGTGGAATTAACGATTTGGATTCAGGAGTCTGGGTAAGTTTCTGATGTTCAATTTTTTTAAAAAAATAAGCATGATAAATATATTTAAGAAGGTGAGGAAATGACAACAGCAATATGAATCAAGAAAAAGTATCATGGGAAGATGGCGGAAGAGTAAGACGCGGAGATCACCTTCCTCCCCACAGATACACCAGAAATACATCTACGCGTGGAACAACTCCTACGGAGCACCTACTGAACGCTGGCAGAAGACCTCAGACCTCCCAAAAGGCAAGGAACCCCCCACGTACCTGGTTAGGGCAAAAGAAAAAACTAAACAGAGACAAAAGGATAGGGACGGGTCCTGCACCAGCGGGAGAGAGCTGTGAAGGAGGAAAACTGTCCACACACTAGGAAGCCCCTTCGCGGGTGGAGACTTCGGGAGGCGGAGTGGGGGAGCTTGGGATCCGCGGAAGAGAGCACAGCAACAGGGGTGCGGAGGGCAAAGCGGACAGATTCCAGCGCAGAGGATCGGGCCGACCGGCACTCACCAGCCGAGAGGCTTGTCTGCTTGCCCGCCGGGGCGGGCGGGACTGGGAGCTGAGGCTCCGGCTTTTGTCGGAGCGCCGGGAGAGGACTGAGGTTGGCGGCGTGAACACAGCCTGCAGGGCGTTAGTGCACCGCGGCTAGCCGGGAGAGAGTCCGGGAAAAGTCTGGACCTGCCGAAGAGGCAAGAGACTTTTGCGTCCCTCTTTGTTTCCTGGTGCACGAGGAGAGGGGATTAAGAACGCTGCTTGAGAGAGCTCCAGGGACGGGCGCGAGCCGTGGCTAAAAGTGCGGAGCCCAGAGACAGACATGAGACGCTAAGGCCGCTGCTGCCGCCACCAGGAAGCCTGTGTGCGAACACAGGTCACTAGCCACACGCCCTTCCGGGGAGCCTGTGCAGCCCGCCACTGCCAGGGTCCCGGGATCCAGGGACAACTCCCCCGGGAGAACGCACGGCGCGCCTCAGGCTGCAACGTCACGCCGGCCTCTGCCGCTGCAGGCCCGCCCCACACTCCGTGACCCTCCCTACCCGGCGGCCTGAGTGAGCCAGAGCCTCCGAATCAGCGGCTCCTTTAACCCCGTCCTGTCTGAGCAATGAACAGACGCCCTCCGGCGACCTACATGCACAGGCGGGGCCAAATCCAAAGCTGAGCCCCTGGGAACTGTGAGAACAAAGAAGAGAAAGGGAAATCTCTCCCAGCAGCCTCAGAAGCAGCGGATTAAAGCTCCACAATCAATTTGATATACCCTGCATCTGTGGAATACCTGAATAGACAACGAATCATCCCAAATTAAGGAGCCCTGTGGATGAAAGGCTCTTGGTGCTGCAGCCAGGAGTCAGTGCTGTGCCTCTGAGGTGGGAGAGCCAACTTCAGGACACTGGTCCACAAGAGGCCTCCCAGCTGCACATAATATCAAACAGCAAAAATCTCCGAGAGATCTCCATCTCAACGCCAGCACCCAGCTTCACTCAACGACCAGCAAGCTACAGTGCTGGACATCCTATGCCAAACAACTAGCAAGACAGGAACACAACCCCACCCATTAGCAGAGAGGCTGCCCAAAATCATAATAAGTCTACAGACACACCAAAACACACAACCAGACGTGGACCTGCCCACCAGAAAGACAAGATCCAGCCTCATCCACCAGAACACAGGACCTGGAAGATAAAATAGTGGAAATAACTACTGCAGAGCAAAATAAAGAAAAAAGAATGAAAAGAATTGAGGACAGTCTCAGAGACCTCTGGGACAACATTAAACGCACCAACATTCAAGGGAAAAACAACAAATAACACACAAGGGAATCCCCATAAGGTTAACAGCTGATCTTTCAGCAGAAACTCTGCAAGCCAGAAGGGAGTGGCAGGACATATTGAAAGTGTTGAAGGAGAAAAACCTGCAACCAAGATTACTCTACCCAGCAAGGATCTCATTCAGATTTGATGGAGAAATTAAAACCTTTACAGACAAGCAAAAGCTGAGAGAGTTCAGCACCACCAAACCAGCTCTACAACAACTGCTAAAGGAACTTCTCTAGGCAAGAAACACAAAAGAAGGAAAAGACCTACAATAACGAACCCAAAACAATTAAGAAAATGGGAATAGGAACACACATATCGATAATTACCTTAAATGTAAATGGACTAAATGCTCCCACCAAAAGACACAGATTGGCTGAATGGATACAAAAACAAGACCCATATATTTGCTGTCTACAAGAGACCCATTTCAGACCTAGAGACACATACAGACTAAAAGTAAGGGGATGGAAAAAGGTATTTCATGCAAATGGAAACCAAAAGAAAGCTGGAGTAGCAATTCTCATATCAGACAAAATAGACTTTAAAATAAAGACTATTAGAAGCGACAAAGAAGGACACTACATAATGATCAAGGGATCGATCCAAGAGGAAGATATAACAATTGTAAATATTTATGCACCCAACATAGGTGCACCTCAATACATAAGGCAAATACTGACAACCATAAAAGGGGAAATCGACAGTAACACATTCATAGTAGGGGACTTTAACACCCCACTTTCACCAATGGACAGATCATCCAAAATGAAAATAAATAAGGAAACACAAGCTTTAAATGATACATTAAACGAGATGGAGTTAATTGATATTTATAGGACATTCCATCCAAAAACAACAGAATACACATTTTTCTCAAGTGCTCATGGAACATTCTCCAGGATAGATCATATCTTGGGTCACAAATCAAGCCTTGGTAAATTTAAGAAAATTGAAATTGTATCAAGTATCTTTTCCGACCACAACGCTATGAGACTCGATATCAATTACAGGAGAAGATCTGTAAAAAATACAAACACATGGAGGCTAAACAATACACTACTCAATAACGAAGTGATCACTAAAGAAATCAAAGAGGAAATCAAAAAATACCTAGAAACAAATGACAATGGAGACACGACGACTCAAAATCTATGGGATGCAGCAAAAGCAGTTCTAAGAGGGAAGTTTATAGCAATACAATCTTACCTTAAGAAACAGGAAACATCTCGAATAAACAACCTAACCTTGCACCTAAAGCAATTAGAGAAAGAAGAACAAAAAAAACCCCAAAGTTAGCAGGAGGAAAGAAATCATAAAAATCAGATCAGAAATAAATGAAAAAGAAATGAAGGAAACAATAGCAAAGATCAATAAAACTAAAAGCTGGTTCTTTGAAAGGATAAACAAAATTGATAAACCATTAGCCAGACTCATCAAGAAAAAAAGGGAGAAGACTCAAATCAATAGAATTAGAAATGAAAAAGGAGAAGTAACAACTGACACTGCAGAAATACAAAAGATCATGAGAGATTACTACAAGCAACTCTATGCCAATAAAATGGACAACCTGGAAGAAATGGACAAATTCTTAGAAAGGCACAACCTGCCAAGACTGAATCAGGAAGAAATAGAAAATATGAACAGACCAATTACAAGCTATAACAACCCTCAAGGAAGACTCCACAGCCTGGCTCTGAATTAACAGTTACTCTGGGGGAGGGAGACGCAAGAGGGAGAGGATATATGGGGATGTATGTATACATATAGCTGATTCACTTTGTTATACAGCAGAAACTAACACACCATTGTAAAGCAGTTATACTCCAATAAAGATGTTTAAAAAAAAAACAAAAAACAAAAAAAAAAAAAAAAAGAAAAAGTATCATGAAATTTTGATGTTCTTGTCTGAGATCTAGTTGTGTATTCAATGGATGCTTCCAGATACTTCCTTCTGTTCTTTTAGGAGAAATTAATCCTGTGTGTAGTGCAAACAAACAAGAGAATTTTAAGTTAAATATTTTGTTTATGTGGCTACTATAAATCACCCTCTAAATACCTGTGTTTATCGTTTTAATTTTTATGTCTTGCAGAAATATTGGAACAATGTTAAAATGGAAATTAAGGTAAAAAACATCTAGTCCCATTACTCTAAACAAATCAACATTTTTTAACTTTCTGTGATTCATTCCAGTTTCTTTTAACATACACATCTATGATTTTTGCAGTTAGAGCCCTAACAGAGCCAAGAGTAGTCATCTAATTAGACAGTAAAGCCATTGTTTATGAGTACTTAATATTTGCCAGGCGAAATGGTTCACATGTATTTTTGAATCCTCACGCCAATCCTGGCAGATGGATATATGATTATGTCCATTTTATAGATGAGGAAACTAAGTATGAAGGAGGTTGACTCACTCCAAGTCACACACCCTGTGAGCCTGTATTTGAGCCTTTCCTCTCCACTGTATTGGACAGGGCTGGCCAGGCTGGGAAGCTGCATCGACATGACTGATGGCTCACACCCAACCCTCTCTTACCACCCCAGAGGCCCCTGGGTAAACTTCCAGGCTGCCCAGGGTGACGAGTGGCGCTTGCTGCCCCTACTAAGTGCAGGACAGGCTGAGGGAAAACTGGACCATCCTTGGAGGTCAGATCATCACCTGGAAGGGTTTATGGCATTTGTTCCAAATGTCTGTAAGACCAGCGAGCCGGGGAGCTCCAACCCATAGGCAGCGCAGAGCGAGCATGGCGCCGTGAGCCCAACCTTGCCCTGGTTGTCCAAATGCAAACAGTCTTTGTGCCGTGTCCTGGCGTTCAGGCTGCACGGCCAAGTGTGGGGCAATGAAGGCACGTGGAGGCCAGGGGAGGGTCTCGGGGCCCCTCCGAGTTCAAGCAGCTGAGCAGCCTGGCAGACACGAGCCCATGGCTGGTGGCCTTGCCTGGTGGCTCTTCATGATGTCAGTGTTTGGCCCATATTAGATCCTCAGCCAATGTTGTTGGTTGGATGGATGGATGGACAGACGGTGTTGCTTATAGCAAGCAGCTGGACTCCCTCCTGCTTGATAAAGACTAAAATAAGACATTCGCAGTCTTTCATTTTAAGTCAAAGATGGAAAGCTGAGAGTGGATATATGTATATGTATAATCGATCCACTTTGCTGTACACCTGAAACTAACACAACACTGTAAGTCAACTATACTCCAATAAAAATTTTAAGAAAAAGGAAAGCTGAGTGTGTGCAAATAAGTGTGTGGAAGTATGTGAAAGTGGGAGAGAGTATGAGTATATATGTGAGAAAGTGTGTGTGCATACGTGTGAATGTGTGTGCCTGCCTAAGTACGTGTGATTGTGTGTACATATATGTGAGTGTGGCTTTGAGTGTCTTTGTGTGTGAGTGCGTGAGTGTGAGTGTGTGAATGCTGAGTGTGAGGATGTGCACGAGAGTATACAAGAGTGAGTGTGTGTGTCTGTGTGAATGCCCGTGACGTGTGTGTGTGTATGTGTGTGAGAGTGAATGAGTATGAGAGAGTGTGAATGTCTGTGTGTGAGAGTGTGTGAAAGAGTGTGAGTGTGTGGCCGGGGAGGGGGTGGGTGATGGAGAGGCGGCCAAGGGCGCTCTTGCTGCTGGGGTGCCTGCTGTAACTCAAACATGGTCTACTTTTTCTCACTGCACAACCTCTACAAGGCTACGTGGTGGATACTACAATCTGCATTGACCAGATGTGGAAGCAAGATTCAGAGAGAGTAAGTACCCTGCCCGAGGTCATGCTGGAGAGTGGCAGAGCTGAGTCTTGACCTGCTGTCACTAAAGCTGGTAACCTCTCACCATACGTTGCTGGACAGCTCAGCAAGACAGTGCAGGGCCTGATGTGGCTTCAGGGAAAAGAAGCTGGGAGACAACCTCAGAGGAGGACTGAGCTGTATTCCTCCTGCTAAATCCTGGAGGAGGAAGCAGGGGCAGCAAGCTACGAGGGGTCTCTGGGGGGTTGGGAAGGGCACGAAGCTGGGACCTTAGGAGACAGCCTGTGTGTGTGAGCGCTCCTGGGAGAATCAGAAGGATGGGAGGAAGAGTTCAAGGAGAGAGCTAGCCTTCAGCAATGTGGATGGGAAGATTTCAGTGCATGGAAATTTCCACGAATGCTCAGGCCTTTCTGCCTGGTGTGGGATGGGAACGGACTTTAGAGCTACTGGCCGATGGGTCCTTTACAGAAAGCATCCTTCCCTGACTCCCCTTCCCCAGCTTCCTTGCAGGAAGACTCAGAACGGAACGTCCCCAACCCGGGTGGAACAAGGACACAGGCCAAGTGAGTGAAAAAAGCACCACTTGTAAAGTGTAAAGAAAACCCTTCACCCCCTCACTTCTAAAATCCCAGTATCCATGACAACTGGACCGAGGGAGGAAGATGGTGGTCCCTTCCCCGCTTCATTGTTTAACTTCTAGTTGCTGCAGCAACTGAATATGCGGGCGGCCAGATTCCCTGGTGCTTTTCTTCTTTCTCAGTCTCCCTTTATTTCAGGCCCTCCTCCATGCCAGCCTGGCTTTGTCTTTCGTTGGAGAAGTCTGTGAGAACCAGGATGGGCAAAGTGTCAGGCTCTTGGTGTTGTTGAAAATCCTTTGAGATGGGAAAGGTCACTGGAACAAAGAAGCGGGAGAACAAAAAGCCCTGAACTGCTTCGCCCCCGAGAAGGAGGGTCTGAGGGTCTTTATCATCTTAAAACTTGGGATTTGAGAGTGTCTGACTTTGCCTTTCCCAGGGATGGTCTGGCAGGGATACAGAGAGAGTGTGTCCAGGAAACTGGTTGGATGGCAGTCTCCGAAGAGGGGACTTCTCACGGAGACAAGGACTCTTTAATTTAGGTGTTGGTCTTTCTCTTTTTTCCATCGTTCTCCCTTTTTTTCTCTTTCTCTCTTTCTCTCTCTCTGTCTTCCCTCTCTCCCTCCCTCCCTCCTTTCCTTCCTTCCTTCCTTCCTCTCTTTCTCTCTTTCTCTTTTTCTCTCCCTCCTTCCTTCCCTCTCTTTTTTTTAAATATGTTTCTGGTTAATACCCTTCCCACTTGAAGAAATTCTAAACAATTAGCTAGAGCTTTAAAGTCTTGGAGCAATCAGTTTCTTTCCATAATTTGTCCTAGGGAAATCATTGGATATTTGCTCAAAGATAGCTCTGTGATCCATCACAGTGTTGGTATATTTCTGAAACAATGGAAAAAGTCGAAATGGCCAGACGTAAGATTGGTCAAATACATTATGGCTTTTTTATACTGATCAACAAACTGTTCATTTTTCATTCATTCTTCCTATAGCTGTATACTGGCCTGGTGCTGACTGCTGGAGATCAACAGGGAGCAAAACAGACGTGGTCCCTGCCCTAAGGAAGCTTGAAGATGTAGTCAGATAATTCAGCAATAAACATGAATCAGAAATCATGGCCAGTGCCATGATGGAAAATGATGGGATAGGAAGAGAGGGTGGCTCTGTGGCACCGGACCTCATCCAGGGATGGGGGAAGATTTCTATAACAGCCAATGATCTTTGAACTGTGGTCTGAAGGATGAGCCAGAGAAACATGGCAAATGGATGGAGTGAGGAAAGTGCAGGTTGGGCAGAGTCCTTTCATTTTCACTCATTTTCTTAAAAGGAGACTTGTAGGTTATTAACTTGAAAAATTATTGTTAAACCTTTCCTAGCTTAAAGGAACAAAACAAAATATTTGTTGACATAAAATGTCCTTTGCTTAAGGTAGACTAGTAGAGGCCTTGTTAATTTTTTTTTTTTTTTTGCGGTACACAGGCCTCTCACTGCTGTGGCCTCTCCCGTTGCGGAGCACAGGCTCTGGACGCGCAGGCTCGGTGGCCATAGGCTCACGGGCCCAGCCACTCCGCGGCATGTGGGATCTTCCCAGACCGGGGCACGAACCTGTATCCCCTGTATCCGCAGGCAGACTCTCAACCACTGCACCACCAGGGAAGCCTGAGGCCTTGTTAGTTTTAAGATGATATTCTCATTGCCTGAAGTTACACTTTGTCTGCCTGCAGGTGAAATCTTTGCTTCCTGGTGCAGATCCAATCAATGTCTGGGAGAGCAGCTCAGCCCTGAGGGCAGCAGTCCTGGGCCTACTGAGAGAGCTAACTTCCCAGCCCACCAGTGGCATCTTTGATAACTCTGTTGATTTCGATTAGGAAGATAATTCTTTCAAAACTGTCCGGCCTTGAACATGTTACCTTACTTTATTATTTTTGATGATAGTAAGTTATTAAATGTTGTAAATTCATGCTTTTAGTTTTGATAACTTGATATCTTTTCAAATGAGTTGAGAAGAAAATGCTTTGCTGCAGCTTGGCATATGGGCTGTATGAGGGTGTGTGAGCTGCAATAACAAAGGACACCGTAGATTTTAGTGGCTTAACACTTAAAGTAAGACAGAGAAGTTTAGTAAATTCTCAAGGTCTCACAGCTAGGAAATTAAAATGCTAACATTTACAGTGCAGGCAGCTTGACTCCAGAACACCTGTTCTTCACTTCTCTGCTATGTTTCCATCCAACACGCTATGATTACTCCAAACTGTTATTTCTTCCCCCACTCTCTCATACAAGGGAGGGTCATCTATTTATATTCTTGGGAAGTGTGCATCTAATTGGGGATGCAGAGGTGGTGGATACATCAGATCAGGTGACGTGTTAGAGATTGCTATAGAACTAGTCTTGTCCTAAACAATATTGGTGAAATGACAGGTGAGCCAGGACATGCTGAGCTAATACACATTACAATAAATACATAACTGCCAGAGAAAATGTTTCCATTTGTACCACCCCAAATCATCTCATGCATGACACACTTGGGGAAGCGAGGTATTAACTTTAGAGCCTGGGCAGTGTGTGTGCACAGACTGTGTTCTAGAACTCTCCTTGGGGCAGATCACACAGGCTTGCTTCAAGCACAGCCTAGCTCTTCCAAAGAACGCACATGAGCTCCCCTGGAGCAGCACAGGGCATAAACCTGCAGTTAGTAGGGCCTGACCAGATGCACCAGATGCTGGAGCCCACCTGACCGGGACCTCTACCTCTGCCCTCCCTGGGTGCCCCAGCCAGGAGGCAGAGGTGGGGGGCAGGGATGACGGAGACTTTCTGAGATGACACAAGAAATCCCGACAGGAGAGCCATCAGCCGTTATAGCAAAATGCCATGTTTGTCCATATGAGAGGGAGGTATCCTGGCTGAGGTGAAGCTTAGGATCTGACCTAATCCTTACATTTGGCCACATAAAGGGATACACAGGCCTCCCTCTGACTGTGAGCCTTGGGTAGCAGACAGACTTGGTCTGGTGTTGGCTTTGTCACGTTGTAGCCACGTGCCCATGGCTACAATTTCTGTAACCCTAATTTGTCAAAGGGGCTAAAAACACCATATGTACATGTACATGGTTCTCTTTCCAGAACTTCTGCTTTCAGACCCCAAATTTATTGGAAATTAATGAAGAGTGAGAATAAGTCAAATCATTCCACCAACCTGTGGTTTTATTCAACATTCTATTACTAAGTTAAGAAAGTGCTCATGCAAGAAATGTTCTCTGACTTTGGAAAGCTTACAGACTGACTGGGCTCATTTTACAATATTCCATTTGTGTGACACGTACCCGATATCAAAATTCTTTCCCTTAAATGATCTCCTATGCCCTAATAAGTTTGTCTTCCCCCGCCATGGCATCTACTATAGACAAACTCATACCCAGGGTCCCTTAAACCCAGCGGATACCAGAACCATCCTTTGTATTTCTCCTGTTTCTCCAGCTGAGCTGCTAAGGGAAGCAGTTAAGTGATGTGGGATAGGCGTGGAGGCGGCTTGACAGGAAAGTCCTAAGAAAATTCAAGAGCTGAGTCAGAGGAGAGACTAGTGTTCCTTAAGGTCGAATCACAAACTGGGGAGACAAATGTTTGCTGTCTGTCACCCCAGCTAGATTGATGGCATCAGATCCACTCCCTACCCAGTCCTCCTGGTCTCACTAGTGGCTGACATCTTCAGCAAATCATGGGAAGCTCCTTTCTTACAGAATCATGAGAAACCTTTTGACAGTAAGGATGCACTAGGCTACTCTAATTTCTTTCTGAACATAATAGATGGAGAAAATACAATTACTTGCCTGCATTCCATTTTGTATATAGTGAAACTAGAGCATTTGTAATTAAAATCACTTTAAGTGGATCTAGTAAGTTATGAAAATGTATAGCCAGTGAGGCAATATTATGACCACTCATAACTAGAACTATTTAACCAGGGGGCAGGGCTTCTTTGGTACAAGACTGAAAAAAATCTTAATTTGTCTGAGGCAGAAATTCCCTTGGCTTATGTTTCTAGGAAAACGCAGCAGAGAATGTGAAACTGGAGGAGTTGAGGTTCCCTGAGTCATAATAAGAGATGGCGCTGCTGAGTGCTGGCCTCAGCACTTTATCTGGGGATTGTCCACTTATCCTCAGGACAGCCTTATAAGGAAGGTGCTGTCGCCCATTTTACAGATGAGGAAACTGAGCCACATGGAGGCAAGACTGAATCCAGGCAGCTGGACTCCAGGCACTGAAAGACCGCACTCTTTGCCCAAGTAGCTAAAAGGCAGGCAGGTTACAGAGGAGAAAAATTGGGTCTAAATCTTTATGTAAAACTCAGTGGATCGAAAGAATCAAAGAGTCCTGAATGGCCCCTGAGAACTGTGGGGCCCAAGCTGCTGGCCCATAGAATAATGTTGCCTGGTACTTGCATGCAAGAGAGTCTGGATAAATGAGGACCTGAAATCAAGCACCATTACATGAACTGTCAGCCCTGTCTCCCCAGTTTACCAACATTTTTCTTATTTCTTTGATCTTCAACTGAGTAAACCACAGAAAATGTATTTTCCTTGAAAAAGATTATCTAGACCATGGGAAACTACAATTAGATATGTGAGAAGTGATCTTGCGAGTGTTTAACTTAAAATCCCAAGATGTGTGTTCTGAAGCTGGAGGTGGGCACCATTGCTCATTCTTAGAGCTGAGTGAAGAGGCGCCCTCCCCCCCCCATTGCCCCTCCTATCCTGACCACCCTCTGGCTGCACCCTGGTGAAGCATGAACATCTTCATTCTGAAGTGTAAGTCTAACTGTGACACGCTCACTGCCCACAAAATACACAGGACTCCAGTGAGCAAATACCTTGCCCAGAGTCTACCCGACCTTGGCCACAGGTATGCCAGCAGGAACTCGGGGCTGGGGGTGGGGCTGGGCTCACAGGCATTCACGATGGGGGCTGCTGCTAGTGAGGTTAAAATAAGTCATCTGGAGCTCGGGGTGGAGCCATCTCTCCCTCTGCTTTATATGATGAGCTGCATCGCTGTTTATCTTCACCTTTCTGATACATTCTGTTCTTTTAATGCGGGGGTCCCCAACCCCCAGGCCATGGCCTGTCAGGACCCTGGCCACACAGCAGGCAGGTGAGAGAGAGAGAGCGAAGCTTCGTCTGTATTTATAGCCACTCCCCATCGCTCACATTACTACCTGAGCTCTGCCTCTTGTCAGATCCGCGGCGGCATTAGATTCTCAGAGGAGCACGACCCTCCTGTGAACCGTGCATGCCAGGGATCTAGCTTGTGCGCTCCTTATGAGAATCTAATGCCTGATGATCTGAGTGGAGCTGAGGCGGTGATGCTAGTGCCGGGGAGTGGCTGCAAATACGGATTATCATTAGCAGAGAGGTTTGACTGCACAGAGACCATAATAAATCAATTGCTTGCAGACTCATATCAAAACCCTATCCGTGAGTGGCAAGTGACAATTAAGCTGCATCTTATGGGGTAGACTGGACATAAGCAACACACTTCAGGTGTCACTGTCTCCCATCACCCCCAGGTGGGACCATCTAGTTGCAGGAAAACAAGCTCAGGGCTCCCACTGATTCTGCATTATGGTGAGTTGTATAATTATTTCATTATATATTACAATGTAATGATAATAGAAATAAAGTGCACAATAAACGTAATGCGCTTGAAATCCCAAAACCATCCCCCTGCTGGTCTGTGGAAAAATTGTCTTCCTTGAAACTGGTCCTTGGTGCCAAAAATGTTGGGGATGGCTGTTTTAATGGTTGGGTGTCCAGTGGACACAGCAATAGTTCTTGGGTCACCCATCACTGCTGGGTGGAGAGGGGCTGGGACAAGACAAGAGGAGCTGAATGGTAGCTGACCAGACTGGGCAGTGTACACACTTGACGGGTGAGCCTCTCCAACCAGTGTCAGAGAGTGGCTTACCCTGATCCATAGGCACTGCAGGGCATGATGCTGCTGCAGTAGAGCGTTGGGTCAGCAGGCTCCGGACACCCACAGCTCAGGCTCACAGCCCAGCCCAGCACAGTCCTGTCTGTTCTCTCAAGCCTGTGAAGGTGGGGATAAAACCACCATTGCAAGAATAGGAATTTGAGGTTTAGAGAGGTCGAGTGATTTGACAAAGGTTACTCAGGAAGTGATAGCATCACATTTACATCTAGTTCTTGATCATAGCATCTGGGCTCAGCAGGGATCGGGGTAGAGAAAAAGGAGGGAAGAGGGGGGATTGAATGAGCGTGTGAGTGAGGAACGTGGGTTAGAGGTTTTCCCTGCATGAAGAGAGATACAAGGCAGTTCTTTGGCTGTACTTGAAAATGCATCTTGCTTTGCAGAAACCTGGCTTACTTAAAAAAGGTCCCAAGCCTCACCCTGGGAGGGATTGGTCTCCTGGTGATATGTGAGCTTTTCTGCCATATTCTGATGCAGCTAGAGTCAGCGTCTCTAAGTCTGGGACTCTTGATCATTGCCTCTGCTTCTATGGAACCCACATTTGGGACAACTGTGGGCTTGGTTCAGCAGAGGCAGCTAAAGGGACCCAATCATTAGCAAGAATCCCTTCATGAGGGTTTGGAAAACTGAGAGTTGGGGAGATAACGTTTCCTAAGTCCTAGTGGTAGTTGGGAGCCAATACATTTAATTTTGTCTTTCACTGATTTTTTAAAACTTAAAAAGAATAATTCTGAACTATAACCTACATACAGAAAAGGGCACAAAACAAAGATGTGAAAGCAAACATCCATGGGGTCAAGAAATAGAACATTCCAGCATTTCCAAAATCCTTCTCATGCCCCTTCCCTTTCATCACCCCCTTCCTTAGGCCGAAGGTAACCATTACTCTGACTTTTGTGGTAATTGCTTCCTTGCATTTAAAAATAGTTTTACCTACTAGACATTCATTCTAAAACACTATCATTGAGTTTTGCTCCTTTTTTATACATCAATAAATATTCATATGAAATACTATTTCATCTTATTTCCTCTATTAGCTTTTTAGTTAAAAACACTATGTTATATTAACCCATGTGTTTACAGTTTCTGGGGCTCTTCACTCCTTCCTGTAGATCTGAGTGCCCATTTAGAATCATTTCCCTGCAATTTGAAGAGTTTCCTAAGGTGTAGGTTAACTGGCAATGGGTTCTTTCAGTTTTTTTTTTTTTTAAAACCCAAAAAACCTTTATTCTGTCCTCAGTTTTTTTTTTTTTTTTTTGCAGTACGCGGGCCTCTCACTGTTGTGGCCTCTACCGTTGCGGAGCACAGGCTCTGGACGCGCAGGCTCAGCGGCCATGGCTCACGGGCCCAGCCGCTCCGCAGCATGTGGGATCTTCCCGGACCGGGGCACAAACCCGTGTCCCCTGCATCGGCAGGCGGACTCCCAACCACTGTGCCACCAGGGAAGCCCCCTGTCCTCATTTTTAAAAGATAGTGTTTCTAGATTTACAATCTGGATTAGCAGATTTTTTTCTTTCAGCATTTTAAAATGTTAATTTATCAAAAATTTATGTTAACATCATTTTTAAACGGTATTTTGATATTAAAATGTTTAAACATTTCAGTGTTTTAAAAATATTTTATTGTCTTCTAGCTTTTATTCATTTTTCTGGTGCAAAATCGGCAGGCTTTAAATCATTATTCCCCTTGAATTTAAATCATTATTCCCCTTTTTCTTGTATTAATTACTATGAAGTTAGGAATATTAAACATCATGATCTATTATTAAGATATAATTAATTAATATTAATAATATATGTTGGTGGACTGGTAGCAGAAGGGAACTTTTACTTTTCTCTTCACACCCATCCAGGCTGCTTCACTCGAGTCCATACCAAATTGGCCACTGGAAGCATGAGACTTTGTACCCTTGGTGTTGGAGAAAGAATAAAGAAAAGCAAGGAAGGCATGGTTAATTCTGTGAAGTGTCTGGGAAGATGAGCAATGAGAAGATGTTTAATGAGCTTGGAAAATGGTACTTGGGAAAAATGAAAGGGACCATGAAGTTAGCAAGACTTTGACGTTGCTTGGGATGTTCCTATGGTCAATTCGGAGGCTAAGGCTTCCATGCTAGAAACCTGACTGGTGCCCTTGCCTGTCTCATGCCCCGCATCCATATCAAACACCAAATCCGCTGAATCATCCCCAAGAACCCCTCTAGTCCATGCCCTGTTCTTCTCCCCTCTACACCATCCTGATTCAGGACCACATTCTCTCCACCTGGAGAACTTGTCTCATTCTTTAAGGCCTTGCTTCTCAAAGTGTGGCTTCCAGACTGGCAACATTAGCATCTGGAGTCTTTCTTAGACAGGTAAGATCTCAGGCCCCACCCTAGACCCACCGATTAGGAATCTGCAGATGAACAAGATCTCGAGAAGATGTCTATGCACATTCAATGTTTTTTTTTATATCTTTATTGGAGTATAATTGCTTGACAATGTTGTGTTAGTTTCTGCTGTACAACAAAGTGAATCAGCTGTATGCATACATATAACCCCATGTCCCCTCCCTCTTGCGTCTCCCTCCCACCCTCCCTATCCCACCCCTCTAGGTCATCACAAAGCATCGAGCTGATCTCCCTGTGCTATGCAGCAGCTTCCCACTAGCCATCCATTTTACACTTGGTAGTGTATATATGTCCATGCTACTCTTTCACTTCACATCGTTTTTTGAGGCAGAAACCCAGCGTGTACCCCTTTGCCTGGCAAAGTAATAAAGCTATACTTTTCTACTTCGCTGCCCACCCCCCGCCCCCAGAAAAAATTCTACGGCCATACCACCCTGAATGCACTTGATCTCGTCTGCACATTCAATTTTGAGATGCATTCTTACAACCTAGTGGTTCTTGAACTTGTCTGCATATAACAATCACTTGGGGGGCATTAAAATAATTCTGGCCACACCCAGACCCATTAAATCAAATCTTTAGTGGGTAGAACCAGATATTGGAGTTTATTAAAATGCTACAGGTGATTTCAATGTGCAGAGAATCAGTGCCTTAAGACAGAGGTTCTCAAAATTGGCTACATGTTGCACTCACCTGGATATTTTGTGCAACTTCCTAAACCAAGCCACCCCCAGACCAGTTAAGCCCCAGGGTCTGGGGGTCCATGGGACATAGGCCTTCACATTTGTGAAACTTCTCAAGTGACTGCAGTGTGCAGTCAGAATTGAGAGCCAGTGCTTTAGGGCTCAGCCCAGGTGTCTCTCCCTCCTGGAAGCCCTTCATAATACATCCCCTCCCCCAAGGATGGGTCAGGAGCCCCTCCTCAGAATTCCCACAATGCCCTGTGCAAGCCTGCACTATCTCTCTGTCTAATGATCTATGATGTGTCTGTCCTCACCCACATCATTAAGCTGGGAGCTCCTAGAGAGTAGAAATTGCTTTACAGTAATTTTCTTTGTCTTCCATGTGTCTCCCACAATGCCTGGCATATAAAACGTACTTGAGAGTTTATTATTATGTTCATTGTTTTTATTCTTCTTCTGATCCTGAGGGTCTATGGTCAGGGCTGTGGTGAGGAAATCTCACTCTGGTGCAGTGGACATTTGAGGCGGGGAAAGTTGGGAGGCAGGCAGCATAGCTAGGAGGCTGCTGCGATGGTCCAGGTAGGAGGTGACGAAAGACTAAATAAGTGTGGTGGCAAATGCAGACACAGGGAAGGGGCCCGTTGGGAAGGACATCATAAGGTAGAATAGGAGGTGTGTTACTTTGCTGAGTAACTGTAAATAAACAACAGAAATGTATTGTCTCATGGTTCTGGGGACTACAAGTCCAAGATCAAGGTGTAGGCAAGGTTGGTTCCTTCTGAGGTGTGAGGAGGAATTTGTTCCATGCTTTTCTTCTAGCTTCTGGTGGATCTCTGGCCATCCTTGGTGTTCCTTGGCTTGTAGATCATTGCTCTGTAAATCTCTGCCTTCATATTCACATGGTGTTCTCTCCAGGTGTGTGTCTGTGTCCATATTTACCCATTTTATAAGGACATGAATCATATTGGATTGGGGACCCATCCTACTCCAGCATAACTTCATCTTAACTAACTACATCTGCTACAACCCTATTTCCAAATAAGATCATATTCTCAGACACGGGAGATTAGGATTTCAACATGTGGATTTTTGGGTTAGTGGGAGGCCCAATTTAACCTATAACTGTAATATAAAAATTCTTGTGTGAACTGTGTCGTGCGCAAGGACTTGGATTTCAGGAATTTTTGTTTCTCCATTTTAGAGATAAACCAAATTTTTTGCTGTGAAATCAACACACCAGTTTCTAAGTTTTGGGCAAAATCATAACTTACGCAAAGGAGCTCTGGAGATGTTGACAAAACTGGAAAAACTGTTGTCTCTAGCCAACTGGAGATCCATGTGAGCCAAGGGGAAGCTTGGGAAATGCAGGTGAACAATACATAAATAATGGCTCTGGGTTGTTTTTTTACTTGCTGTCTACTTTCACTGTCTAATTCACTCCTGATGCTTTTGGCAGACTTAAGGCCCTGAGATTTCACAAGTGAACATTCACAGGATGACTGAGAAGCATAGACATGATTTAAAATAACTGCATACATGCTCCTGACAAATTATAGAGGACTTAGTCTCCTGCCTCCCTCCCTCCCTGCTTCCTTTTCTTCCTTCCTCCTTCCCTTCCCTCCTTCCCTTCCTTCCTTCCTTCCTCCCTCCCTCCCTCCCTCTACTTCTTTCCTGTCTTTCTAGACTCAATTGATAACATCTGCTTTTGCTTGTTAATTGTTCTTTTGTGATTTCCTTTGTGGCAATTAACTGTAGTGGAGGTTTGGTAATTCGCTGCTATAATTAGAAACACCTTCTGATTAGAAGGGTGTTTCCCTTTCCTGCTTTAGGAGCTGTTGCTTGCATTTCCTTAAAAAAAACACCTGTACTTGGCTGGTGGGGGCTGGAGGGGAGTCACCGGCTGCACAAAATTCACAGCAGAAAAAAGGACTTCTGCTAACGATGGCACCTTGCATCCTGCCTTCAGAATCCTCTCTTGCAGCTGCGACCAGAACTGCAAAGTGTGGAGGGTTGCTCTGGAAGTTAATACATCCCAGATCTCCCACAGGCCCCTCGTGCAGCTTTCCAGGCTGGAATCTGGACAGTGTTATTCTGGACAATTCAATGCCTGCCAAAAAGGGATCATCTCCCCAAAGGTTGTCTGTCTGCTTTTTTTCCTTTTTTGGGCCAAAGGGACTTTCAGGAATTTATTATTTTTTTTTTAAAATATAGTTTATGTTCCAAATGGGAACACCTGTAATCGCTTGTCAAAACAAAAGTTCAAAAAAAAAAAAAAAACCCAAACCCCAGAAACTCCCAAACCTTTGAATGGTCTTCTTCAAGATTCTCCATCTGCCTCCCCAGACAAAAAACAAAAACACACACAAAAAAACCCAAATCAAACACACACACACACACACACACACACACACACACACCCCCTTACAGGGTTGAAATAAAACCCAAGTGAGAATGTCCAACTGGAAATGGTTGCCTCCTGCTGACCTTATGCACGGGATCAGCGTGGAAGAAGTGGAGGGCTGTGTTTGTAATCCATTGTTACCAGAAGTCGAGCTTCTGGGAAGAAATAAAAGGGTCTTAAGTTGTGATTTGCTGTTCCGCTTTTTCAGTCTTGATTCCTCCTTTGCTTCCTGCGTCTTTGATTTGCGGGCTTTGGATTTTGATCCCACGAAGGGGGCCTGCCTTCAAGGGGATAAGAGGAGTTTGGGAACGATCTTCCCGGTTGGATCGGTAACTAGCGGCTGAACTCCAACACCCCTGAAAACAGTAAGACTATTTTCGAAGCCTCCCCCTCTCAGGCCCCATGGCCAGTCCAGTGTGGACTCAGAGGTCCAGATTCATGTGTGGGGTTCTTCCAGTTTCCCCAGAAGTACTCTGGACACCCCAAACAAGCAACCATTTCATCTCCACTCCACCTCCGGATCTGAGGAGGGGGCTCTCTTTGACGTGGTTCAATTAAAATTGTTTTTTATTAAAAAGAAATCCTTGTGAGTCTGGTATTTTATTTCTTAATATATCTATTTTGGTATTAGGACTACAAATGAGCTTTTCTACCAGATTTTTGATTAAAATGGTTGCTCCTGTGCAGATGGTGCGTATGTCCCCTAAGACCTGGAAATAGACAGGTAGAGCTGACAAGCAGCAGATGTAGGGATGAAAAGAAAGCATTTGAATTATCATCAGATCTGAGCCGCCTCACAGAAGGGGCTCAAGAACCCTTTGGCATCCATTTGGCATGACGGCTGCCTCAGATGCTTCTGTTCCGATGTCCAGTTTCCAGAGGACAGTTTTGTGAGGCTCCTGCCCTGCCCCAACTCCCCAGGTGCTGTAGACCCTCCTTCCTCAGACACAGGGGGTGGTTGTGTGACCACCTGGCTTCCTAGTAGGGGACTCAGTCTACCCGGCTGTAGGTTTGCTTTGCCCTTCTTACTTCACTCAGAGACTTGGAGCAGAGATATTGAAGCTGGAGGGTGCCCTCCTGCCACCCAGCCAATACCACCGAGCATCTAAGGTCAGATATAACATGCTCCTGTTGTAGGCTTGTCAAGGAAACCTACATGTCTGGTGATGACTGCTAAGTCTCTTAACAACAAATGGAGGATGTTCGTGGACTTGGGAAGAGTAGCTTGCCCACGTGTGCACTCCCTAAATCTCTGACAATCCAGAGAGCTGGGACGAAAACGCAATTGGTATTGCCTCCCCCCTGAGGTTTCCTTCCATGCAATGATGTGAAGAGTAGGAAAGCAGGGCCCTCGTGGACTCTTGGACACCCAGTTGACTTACCGGGGTCACCGGGAAACCACAGGGAGAAAGGCACCTTGCCAGGAAATCTTGAGCAAGAAAACTCAATGGAAGCTCTTTTTTTCCACTTCAGACCTTCCTCAGAGAAAGAGACTCAGATTTGCCCAAGCTACTTTCCAAACTCAATTCTTCCCTCTCACTTCATCTATAATTCCTGCTTCTTCATGGAGACATATTCCTCTTGCTGACTGAGTTATGGTCTTTACATTTAAATCCCTCAACCTACTTCACTTCTACTCAAAATCTCAAACACAAGATATTTCCAGACATATGTGTCTACCTCCAGTGCCATTTGGAAGATCAAATGTTCTCAAATATATTTAGTTTAAAATTTCCCTCTCATTTAAGTGGCATGCATTTTCCCCCTTAGTCAGTACTCCTCACGGGTTGGTGTAGCCAGAATTCTAGGAAAAGTGCTAAAATCTCCACAGCATCTGTGTTGTTATTGCACAGACCTAAGTTCAAATGTGAGCTCTGCCACCACAGAGCTATGAGGCTAAAGCTCTCAGAGCCTCAGCTGTCACATCAGAAAACTGAAAATAATAATAATACCCCCGTCACAGTGGTGTTGAAAGGACTAGGTGAAGATGATGAACGCTGTTTCTAGTATGGTATCTGCTATGTCTGAAGTCCTAAGCAATTTGAGTTCCTCTATTTTCTTTGAAAGAACAAGCTTGATAAACGCATAAAGCACCCCCCACTACCGCCAGCAAGAGTCTGTTTAATTTTGGGATAGAAAACTCATTGAAACCAGTAGTTTAGGGACTTGGCACATTTTACATAAATAAATGAGTTTGGATTATATCCTTATTTGCTTGAAATCCAGCTGTTATCACTGTTGTTGGGCCCGAGTCTTTGTAAAATAAATGAAGGACTTATATTGAGGAAGAAATGTGTGAAGAAAATCTGTGATCTAGATTTTAAAGCAAAAGACCAACCTTGAATTAAATATCAAGATCTGATATATAACATTTGCATTGTTCCACTCAGGAGTCTCATAGACTTTCATCTCACTTTATTCAAATTTCCATAGGTCTATAATAGTCCTTTCTTCTCTCATCCAGTCTTGAATCCCCATCAAAGATCTTAGTAATAATAAACCTAAGTTAGAGAACTGTCATGAGGATTAAATTGTGTAACGGCAAACACTTATCTGGCATGTAGAAGTCATCAGCAAATGTAGCTCTAATTATTTCTGCAACTTGTAATAGAAGGTGAAGAAAGCAGAGGTAGAGTGTGTTAAATGTATTTTAACCTAAAACTGCTCTAAAAATAAAGTCTATTGAAAAAAATATCTAATGTGAAAAAAAAGTCTAATAGAAAAGTGATGGTGCTCAATGGAGATTTATGATTTGTCTGACTCTTTCCTAAGTGAAAAGTTATGGCCAAATGAGTTCCAGGAATAAGACTTATTTCAAATAAGATTATTCAGTTTCTTCACATCTTTTCTAATCATTGGATTAACTGGAAAAAAAAATCTCATTTTGATTTAATCAGGTATGGGAATAAAACCCACAGTTATCATACTGTCCAGGAGATTGCAAATCTTGAATATCTAGGTCAAATTAAGAGTCTGTATTCTTAATCCTTTTGCTACACCCCTGAGGGTTCTGCACTTATGACTTTATTGATCATTTAACCATGTTAGGCCTCAGTTTACCCATCGGAAAGATTAGGGGTCAGACAAGCAGCCTCCCTAGTTCCTCATGACACTGAGATTTTATGCTCTTGTGAAGAGTTCTTAAGTGTGTATGTCTAGTTGCGTTGGAAGAGGAGACATATTTTGGGTGGGGGTCACTATATAGGGTCTTTTTCAGACATGAACATGCTGGGTGCTTGTGACCCCTAGGAGTTAGATCTCTGGAATTTGTAAGCACCACAAAGCAGTTAAGTCCCCTTTTGCTCTCCCAAATATCCACCAAGTCCCCATGGATCTGTCTTCCTCAGCACCTTCTCTTTTCCTTTGTTCTCCTGGTATCTGGGCTGTGAATGCCTAGGTGACCTGACCCAAGTACCTGCTTCCTGACACTCTACAAAGGCAGCCTGTGAGACGGGCTCAGGCTCTATCTTGACCTGACAGATCCTTGCTCCAGGAGCTGGGGTAGCTTTGGAGGCTTTGGCTGTTAGCAGAGATAACTCCTGCCCCAGGCCCCTAACTAAATGTGGTTCCTCAGTGAAAGATGGAGACAGGTGGAGGGGGAGAAACTCAACAGAATCTAAATTCTTTATCCCAGTCAGATCTGGGATAAAGCAGAGACGAGAGCTATGCAGATTGCTACAATAATAGCCCCTATGAACACGTATCTATGATATCCATGCCCTGTGTAGGTACCAACCCATGTGTATCCATGTCTTCCCATGTTGCTTTGGGCTTGGCCAAATGACTTGCCATGGTCAATTGGACACTAGTAAACATGACATAAGCAGAAGTTTGATAAGTCCTTGTGTTTGGGACTTGCCCTCTTGGTACTCTGAGATGATACAGAAACAGAATCCCAGGAATCAGCATCCACAGTCTGGCTGTACTAGACCATCCCACCCCAGCTGGGCCACTAAATGTCTGGAGACATGAACAACCCCAGGAAAGATCACAAAAGAATGGCTCTGCTGAGCTCAACCCAAGTTGCCAACCCACAATATTGGGAGCAAAAATGAATGTTTTGGGTGGTTTTTTTAATAAAGAAATTGATATTACAGCTGATCAGCCCAGGCCTCTGCCACCCTCTCCCTTGTCAGCTCCCTCTTTGTTTGTGATGATTTATATGCTCCTCTTCTGTGCTCCCAGAATGCTCTGTGCACATCACTCACTATACTGCATTCGTTTGCTTGTCCATTTCTCTCCTTGGTCTGAATACCTCAAAGGCAAGGACTGCCTCCCTTTCAGCTTAATATTCCCAGGGTCTAGAGCAGAAAGTTGGTGCTCAATTGGACAAATGGAGAAAGGGGTCATGAGGCACAGTCATTTGTTCACATCACAGAAGACTTGTGGTGACTGACATAGCCTTGACCCTGAAGCCTTTCCAATGTGCCAGCTTGCTATGCAGCTGATGGATGGTCCACCAAGTTAAGCTGTGGAGCTAGTTATGGCAGTCAATCAGGACCCTCCCTCTGATCCTCACCCAACTTCCATTTTGCCTCAGTTTCCACCAGCTCTTGCTTTAAGTTTCTTTGAAACTCCTAGCCTGGGTTGCTAATTCTTGTTTAGGTCATGGCCCTCACCAGTGACTTGCCATCTGGCCCCAGCTCATTTGGGGCCTCCTGCAGCAGGACACGAGCTCCATCCTCTGCCCCTCACCTCATCAAATTCCCCATCCCTCCCTGTGCCCTGACCTCTGGGACTTGGCGAGGGATTGTGTAGGGGCAAAGTCCACAGGTCGCCGTGTTAAGTGGCTTAACCAAGGGAAGAGGAGGGATGCAGACACAAGAGAAGGCAAGGGCTGCTGTGTGCTCTGGACTCAGCTCTGTTTTATTTCTCTTTATTATATTAATTTTTTTCCTTCTTTGTCATGACAAAAAACCCCTTAATCTTATTAAGTTGCTTTATTTGAATGGTGACCTAACATAATATCAACATGGAAGACTATCCCAAGGTTAAAACTAATAAATGGCTATAGAGTTGTTCTGTGTTATGGGTTGGAACGCCCCACTTTGGTATTTGTCTCTAAAGGAGGCAATGGTTTTGCATCCAATCAGGCTGAGAATGTCCAGGAGCTGATGGAATCCCTCTGGAACATTGAAGGATGTGAATCTGACCTCATTTACACTAACATCATCTATTATCATTTCTTCAGATTCAAAGATTATGAAAAATCTCATAAATGATTGATTTCTCTGGATCCATTGCAAATATATCTGTATAACTCCACATAAGAAGATGGTAATTTACATAAATACCCTCTCCCCAAAGACATACATAAAAAATAATATCAACAAAGTAAACCAAGCCAAACAAATGTGTTTTATTTCAAAACTTGAAGTTCTTTCAACTTGAGGTTTGTAGAATTAAAAGGAAGAGAGGATGTTTAAAATGTTTTCAAAGACAAGTCTTTTCTAAAAGTTTTAATTTAAGACTTGTTATAATCTTAATAGTTCCATGGATCTTTAAAGAGACTGGATTTATTATTTATTTGAAACAGGGTTGAAAAAGTATTCTGCTGATTAAAATAACAATTTCCATCACAAAAGCTGAAACATTTGCTAGCAACTGCTAGCATTTACTTGGCATTACTATGGGCTAGACACTGGCTAAGCACTTCAAATGCATGGTTTCATTTCATATTCCCAATAAGCTGAAAAAGTAGATATGAATATCCTCTTTTTAGACATAGGGAGTCAGCCTGAGAGGTTAAGTAACTTGCCCAGCTTCATTGAGACAGTAGTAGCAGAGCTTGGATTTATAACTGGCTTGTAGGAGTCCAAAGTCCATAAGCTCCTGTCACTTCCCCAAATTACAGTGAACAATCTTTGGAAAATCTGTATCATGCTGCAAGGGACAAATGTGCTGCTTAAGGAAGAGACACCAGACTTTTAGAATAACTGGAAGTTTGAGAACTGTCCTCTGTCCTGTGTGAGATATAGTGTTTGTGGCAAAGAGAGCAATTGTCCCCCACAAATTCATAGGCCTGTCAACAGTACAAAATTCTCCCTGGGAAGTGACTTCCCAGGCAGGGATATTGCTTAGTTCCCCTATGAGTGGGAAAGATGTTAGTGGCACCAAGGTGGCAGTGATGTGTTTAAGCAGTATTTATGCCTCCTACCTACCCGTTGGAAGGTGTCCCCAGGCAGGCTTGGAAAGAACATGTAGGAGCCACCTACTGGGTCCCTACACAGGCCTCTCTGGTCCACCCCAACCAGTGTCAAAGATATTGAAGTGTTCAGTGAGTGAGGACTACCTTTCCATTGTCAAGCCATCACTATTTGGGGTGTTCTTTGCTACAGCAGTTAACTAACATACCCTAACAAGAAATATACTTCTCTTTGAGTTTCTTTCAGGAGTTAAGGGTACAGTGTTAACTGCAGTGAAGTTGTCAGAACAGCTGGGAAGAGGGGTGATGTGCATCTTCACTTCCCCAAAGGATTTTCCAGTTTTCTAGTTAAGAAGAGCTGTGTTAATGGCCAGACTTATTTTGACTATGAGCCTGGGATGAGAGGTGATGCAGAAAGGGTCCGTGGGGGTTGAGGGGAGGCCTGAGTCTAGGGGCAGTGAGGTCCAGATTTTCCTCTTTTCTCTGTGGCCCCTTCAGCACATTTTCAATTATATGAGACTCCAAGGAGACAAATAGGAGATAACTTCAGATCAAGAGAAAAGCGAACTCAAGTTGATGTCTCTAAAATGAGGGAGCAGGGGTACCCTGAATGCATGACTTTTTGAAAGGGTTTAACTTGATGTCTGGTGACACTTCCTGGACAAGGTATATTTGTCTTTCTGTTTTCAAAAAGCTTGGGTTCTCCTCTGTAAAGAAAAAGATTAGGAGCACATTTTTTTCCCCCTCCATAACATAAACCTCAAATCTCTCCCCTTCCTTGTAAGGATGTGCTTTTCTGGCACTGAGGTGACTGAATATTGATTCTGTTAAGAATGGAGAATGTCTCTCTGCTTAAATAGTGCAGTTCATCCTCCCTCCAGGTCTCCATGTAACTTCTATTATATTTTCTGAAAATCAATGGAATTAAACATGCCACGTATTGTTTATTGAATTTCCTCTAAAGAATAAATGATAAGAAAAATTATTTGGTCCTATATCCTAACAAATATATAGTTGGATATTCAGTTTGGGAGAGAAATAAAACTAATTGTTTAAACATCACTTAATGAGAACACTGTTTTGCCATTGCAGTGGTGGGAATGAATACATCTTCATTCAATAATGGAAGATACTGAGAATCACTTAAAGCAGTCTGTTGAAGTAACTGCATGAGATCTACAGCCATTTCTCCTTGCAACAATTAAGTTCATGTCATGTTTATTTCAGAGAATAAGACCGGACCACTTATATAATAGAAGTCTATTTTCTACTATGTAGTTAATTTGTTAATGAAAATAGTACTTTATTCATTGATCTCAGAAATAAATCCCTGAAATTTTGATTCCTCTGTCAGGGAGAAAGTTCCTTGATCTTAAGAGAGAGCAAAGGGGAGCCAGCCTTTTTCTCCATAGACACCAACAAGGAAGATGACTCTTGGTAGCCATTTTTTCACCACAAGGGAAATTGGTCTTAAAAGGAAGCCAGTCCTATCGACAGCAGAGAGGAGAATCCTGGGCAGCAGAGTTTCTCAACCTGGACACTATTGACACTTTAGGTCAGATCATTCTTTTTTTGCACAGTCCTGAGCATTGTATCATCTCTGGCCTCAATCCAGTAGATGCCAGTAATATCCCCAGTTCCAGTCATGACATTCAAAACTGTGTCCAGACATGGCCAAATATCTCCTTGGGGGGCAAAACTGCTCTAAAGCAGGACTGTCTAGTAGAAATATAACATGAATCACATATGTATGTAAAATTTTCTTGGAACCACGTTAAGAACAGAGAAAGAAAGAGGTAAAATTAATTTAAAGAATATCTTTTATTTAACCTAGCTTATTCAAAATAGAATTTGAATATAGAATCAAATAAAGTTATTATAACATATTTTACATTCTTTTTTTTTAGACAACGTCTCTGAAATCCAGTGAGTATTGTATGCGTAAAACGTATCTCAGTTCTCACTGGCCATATTTTAAGTGCTCAATGGTCCAATATGGACAATTCAGATCTAAAGTAACCAACAGAGGGACTTGCCCTACCTCTAGACTTCTAGCTCATTGTGTTATTAAATTTCCTTTTTTAAAAAAAGGCCAATTTGGGGCTTCCCTGGTGGTGCAGTGGTTGAGAGTCCGCCTGCCGATGCAGGGGACGCAGGTTCGTGCCCCGGTCCGGCAAGATCCCACATGCCGTGGAGTGGCTGGGCCCGTGAGCCATGGCCGCTGAGCCTGCGCGTCCGGAGCCTGTGCTCCGCAACGGGAGAGGCCACAACAGTGAGAGGCCCGCGTAACACAAAAAAAAAAAAAAAAAAAAAAGGCCAATTTGGGTGGTATTGTCTGGTCCTTCTTACTGAAAATATCCTAAATATAAGCCCATATGACCCTTCCTGGTAAGGCATTAAAAAACTCAAGATATCTCCGCTAGCATGTCTTCTTTGTTACGCTGGATTTGGCCAGTAGTGAGTTTTAGAGTTGTGTGCTGTTAAGGAAGCAGGGGCATCTGACTTCATGCCCAGTGCCTGCAGACTCATGAAGGCCTTTCTTGTCCATGGGCTAGGCTTGCTTCTCTGCATTTTCTTGAGTCCTTTGGTCATGGACTTCGTCGTCTGATGGCCACGTCCTTGCTTCTGCCTTCTGCATGTGCAGTAATTCCTTCACTGGGGCTCCCTACCATGGGCTCAGCTCAGGGTGTCTCCCAGAGACAAGAATAGTGGAGACACATGAGAGATAGAAATTCTCCCCAAGCTTGGAATGGGCAGAATCAAAGCATCTTTGCTGACTATAGCTGGGAATTGCAGTAAAACCAAAGGAGGGAATTCTTGGTGAGTCGTCAAAATCAGGAACCTATAGAAAATTTATAAGGAACCTGTTTCAGGAGATTTTTTTTTTCCCTGATGCAGCAGGCTTGCATAATTGAAAACGCTTTGGTTTTAAAACCGAGGGTTTTGCTCTAGAACTAGAAACGTTAGAAAAGTCATATAGCGTATCCCCACCCCTTTCCCATTTTACAGATGAGAAAACTAAAGTCTAGAGAAGTTAGGGAACTTGCCCAAGTCTATGCAGTGTTAGTAACAGATTCAGAACCGTAACCTGTTCTCCTGGCTCATCAAGGGTTTCTACCTCAAACTGCTGCCTTCTTTATTTATTTAGAGTTTATTCAAATATATTCCATGCTCCCCCATCACCAGGTGTTGATATAAAATTAAACTTTTCCTTTTGAATTACTTTTAGACATACATAGAAGTTCCAGAAATAGCACAGTATTTTCATATACTTCACCTGGCTTCCTAATGACATCTAACATAACGATAGCACAGTTATCAAAACCAGGAAGCTGACACGGCAGAACGCTATTAACTACAGATCTTAATCAGATTTTACTGGTTCTTACATGCACTCCTTAAAAAAAAATTAGTGTAGGTTCTATGAAATTTTACCACACTTGTATAACCACCACCACCGCAATCAGGACGGAGAACCGTTTGATGATGCCCCCAAAACTTCCTTGACCTCTCCGCGGTCATAGCCTCTCCTCAGTTTAACTCCTAACAATGAACTGTTCTTCATCATTATGATTTCATCATTTTGAGAATGTTATATAAAAGGAAGGGTACAGTAGGCACCCTTTTGACACTGGCTTCTTTCACTTAGCATGATGTCCTGGAGAGCCAAACAATTTGTTGCGTGTATCAATAATCTGCTCCACTTTATTGCTGAGTAGTATTCCATTGTAAGGATGCACCAGACTTTGTTTGTTTGTTTCTTTTTTGGCCCCTCTACACGGCTTGCATGACCAGGGATCCCTGGTTCCCCGACCAGGGATTGAACCCGTACCCTCGGCATTGAAAGCACAGAGTCCTAACCGCTGGACCGCCAGGGGATTTCCCCTCACTGGACTTTGTTTAACCAATCATCCACTGAAAGGCATTTGGCTTGTTTTCAATTTTTAGTGATTTCTGAAAATAAGGTACTACAGATATTTCAAATCCACTTTGAGTCATTTTCCAGTGCTGTAGGCTGGGTTTTAAAAATTATTTTCCTGCCCTAACTCTTAGTTTGTAACGATCTTTAACTGGATGGCGGGGACAAAGAAGAAGAAAGAAACTCAGGCTGAAAATGGTTGATTCACCAATCTGGGTCATGCTAATGATGAAATTCGATTGATTGAGGGGCCGTCTCACTAGTGAAGAAATTTATCACTAAGGTCAGTGGTTCTTACAGAGGGTCCCTGGACCAGCATCATCATCACCTGAGAACCGGTCATAAACTTAAAATTTCAGGTTCCAGCCTAGATCCACTTAGTCAAAAACTCTGTGGGTTGACCCAGCAATCTGTGCTTTAACTTTCTGAGAACAACTCGGTAAGGTAACAGCTGAGAGACTTCATGTTTTCACCAAAAGGGAGGCTAGGTCTGCATGGCTGGGTGTGAGAAACTGTTTCTACTGGACTGGAGGGGCAGTGGTCTGAATTTCATGTATTTCTTTTTTCCTTTTTTTTTTTGGCAGAGATTGCCTGGTGGGTCCAAATATTATAGTACATTTTGGAACAACCTGTGTTTTAAATGTTTCCATTTTCCCACTTAGACAATGTAGGACGTAGGATGTGACTTCAGATGCACAATGGAGACGTGGTGTCCGTCAAAGGAAGAAGCCCATGGAGAGGCCGATTTAGATCACTGGATATTTCTCATTTGAGTGAATATTCTCATAACACAAAAAGGCTCTTCTATGGAAGGGCCTTAGAGCATTAGATGTACCAGGCTTAGAAGATGTAATAGAATAAGACCCATCCTGGCCTTGGGCACAGCTGAAAAGCAGGAGATGCTGCCTTTGTGGGCTTGTTTCTGATTTGGGATTCTCTCCTGTCCCCTGACCCCTTGCAGGAGTCCTGTGAGTTTTCCACCCCGCCCCCTTGCCTCACATCCCTCAGAGCTTCATCAGAACTTGTACTTTTCTGGGCAAGTCATTTTAGTCTCTTTCCTGTGCCGGGTGACACTGGATTAATTAGACAAGCGAATCCTTCAACTTTGTTATACACTTAGCAGGTCATCCCAAATACAGGCTGTCACTCCGCTACATACTCCCCACTTTTCTTTGGGAATGAAGTTATTACAGCATGACAGTAAATGGTCGGTATTTCAGACATGCTGCAGGAGATATATGGGTGATAGTCTTCCCATCGGAGTTATTTGAAATAGCTCCAGAGGGTGCCAATTGGTCAGATTTCTATAAGTAGTTCTTTGGGATGTCTAGGATTTGTGCGTGTGCGTGTGCGTGTGCGTGTGCGTGTGCGTGTAGTTGGGGCTGCTCTGAGTGTAGTGGAAGCGCTGGATGCTCAATGTAGTACGTGACAAGACTGTCCATCTTCAGGTGCGATGTTTAGAGCAAGTTTCTGTTTCAAGTTAAAAGTTAAAGGCTCTGGTCAAGCTCATCCCAATCCTTTCTTTTCATTTTTTTCCCCTCTAGTGCTTTCTGTTTGATTTCAATCACTATTACTTTTGAATTCCTTCCGCTCTGTCAAAAAGAAAATACTCACAACTCGGCAGCCCTCACAATTCCTACTCTGAAAGGTTTTCTTCCAGGCGCGGCATGGGGGCTGAGGGTTAGGTCGTTTAACTGTGAAGACCAGCACATCGCAGTGGCCGGAAGCATGGCGGGATGAGGGACCATCGCGCTGCCTTTATTCTAATTCCTGAATAAACTTTTTTTTAAAAGACTCTTTGTGTTTTTTGTGAATCCCAGCTCTACTCTTGCCCCTTTCCCCAGAGCACAGAGAGAACAGAAGGGCAACGAATCAAGGAGCTGCTTCGTAGGGCAAGATTCTAATTTCTTTCTGCGAAGGCTGCCCTGAAATTCAAAGAAGCATTATTATTTCAGCCAATTTAAAAGTCTGCCCGGTGCTGAATGGGCAAGCACCTAATTTCACCTTTGGAGGCAAATGGGAAGCTTTTTGTGCTGAAAGAAAGGAGAGGAGAAAAGAGGATTCTGGAGGATAATTGAATGGAAATCCCTTTAAGGTGCCAGAAAACTGCTCACATCCAGAAGGGATGAAACAAGGTCAAAATATATTTGTTAAAAGTGTGGGGCATGAAAGCCTTAATTATTTCTTTGGAAAGTCGTGTCTTTTAAAGACTTAAACAAAAGCTTCAAGAAGGTAGAAGCTGAGAGAAATTGCCCATGGCTTTAGAAAAGGTGGTGTCAAAAGGAAAGCAATTACTGGTGAACAATAGTATATTAACAGGGGTTATTCTTCCAGACTGGGGACCCCTGCATTGGGGTTGGGATGAGATGTGGTAAAAGATGGCCTGGTGGTCTGCCCTGAAGTGGGAGGGAGAGGGTACAGGGTCGATCTTACTGTGCAGGCTGAGAGGGGCTTGCTGACTAAGGAGCGGAAGAATAGTCTTCACTCCTTATATTCTAAGGAAATCATTATTCTCTCGGAGCGGAATGGCGAGCCGTTGTGAATGCTCTCTGGATTTACGCAGATGTGTATTCTAATTTCGAATCCCTCAGTAACCAGCTTTGCGATTTTAGGCATTTTCCTTTATCATCCTCTTCCTCATTTGTAAAACGGGGAAAATCTGACCTGCCACAGATGGTAAAAGTGAAATTAGGTGATGCTGGGTCCTGTATGAAACAGATGCCCCAGAGGTGTCAGCCCTTCAATGGCTTGCCTCTTCTCCACTTGCCTGCCTCCTGTTCAGGCTTCCCGCAGCCCTGCAGGCTCTTGCTCGTGAACTCCCAATGAGTGCCCCCGCCCCACCCGCGCTGTGCTAGCCTCGCACGCCTCTCGTCAAGTCTGCTGGCTAGTCCCAGGGACAGTCACCCTCTTTTCATCTCTCCCTCCAGACCCTTAGCTACCTGTGCTCTGGTTTCTCTGGGGGAGTTTTCTGAGTAGTAAAGGATCCAGAATCACCCCCAAGATTAGCAGAGTCCTAGCGGGAGTTTGCATTCCTGCCACCTTCATATTTACTGAGTTACAGGGCAGTATTTTTCTCCAGGGAAGGAGGTGCCATGGCTGAAACAATGCACACTGTGCCTTTGGACGGTGATACGTCAGACAGAACTCCCCCAGGAGTGTTTTGATTTGTGTATTTTTTCTGTTCAGCGATTCAGACAGGAATGCTAACTGGTTTCTCGTCAACTGCTTTTCACGGCAGGAACTGAATGTCTGGCAGGAACCTTCTCTCCTCTTACTGATGGACGTGACCTTCTCAGACCTGGGGCCCACAGTGTGGGCTGGGTTCTGGTCTAACTCCGCTGTGGATTAACGTGGGGCAGTAGGATCGGTGGGGGTAGGTAGAGTGGGGCTGGGGAGCCCCTTTAAATGTAGCTAGGAGACCTCTTTGAAAAGATTACCAGGCCATGTTAAAAACATGCACACGTGGGGCTGTCAAGTTCATGGGTGGAAAGATTTCCTGAGGGCTTCAGAGCACGTGGTCAGCAACACTTTCTAGGAGACCATTAATTCAGGGACGAGATCGTCTACCTCGTTTGCTCGTTGGGAAGAGTTTCCATAGCACATTCAGGCTTTTTGGGCATTGGTTTTCCTTGTCTCTCCTTAGAAAGTTGGATACAGTCCGTCTTTTTCTGACAAGAATTGGCAAGAAGTAGCAACTGTCTCCTACTTTCCCAACGGATCCAGTAAAGGAGGATTTCTGGGTGATTTGACCCTTCAGTTCACTTGGGGTGGCTACTCATGCGCATGATCTGAGATATGAACACAAAACTTGTCCTTGTGGAACCCTGGATGTCATGGTACTTAGGTGTTGCACATCTTTGCAGAGGGAGTTAAGGATATTAGAGCAGCAGCAATGGCGACTATGTCCCCCCTTTTGGGGCCCAGGGGATATACATTTTCAATTCCCTTCCCGATCGTCTCTTCCTAAATTGGTAGAACTTGCTTCCTGAGGCAGATGCAAGCACTATGTGAAAAACCAGAATTTTCTTCCTTCCAGAGCTTCCTTCTCCCGGAAGTGTTCAAGCCCAAGGGCACATATCAGTGAGATCAGAGCTGGAATTCCTGCGTTCTCAGGAGGTTAGACAAACCAAGATAAGACTTCCCAGATCTGGTTACTCACTCATCCAGTCACCTTGGGAGCTTGTTGGTGATATAGCTACTCGTAGACCTCAAAGCCTACACAGAATCAAGATCTGTAAGGGCGGGGCCTGGGCATTTGCATTGATATATACCTCCCAAGGTATATCTCTCTAGAAGTATGGTCCTAAATTCCCTCTTCATCTAAGACCCTAATACAGTAAGTCCCCTACATATGAACCTTCAAGTTGCGAACTTTCAAAGAAGAGAATGTGCGTTCAGGTGTGAGTGACATTGCAGCTTGCCCCCAGTCTCCTACTGCTGACGACACTTCAGCTCTACCATCTCCCACTTCCTCTCCCTCCTCCAGTCAGTAACTGTTCTTGCCTGTTCACTCAATGCCAGCCCCTGTATGCCAGCTGTTGTACTGTACTACTGTACCTTTCAAGGTACTGTACTGTAAGATTAAAAGTGTTTTCTACTTTTTGTGCTTGTTTGTTTTTATGTATGTATTATTTATGTATTGTTTTTATTGGTTTTTATGTAGTATTTGTATGTATTATTTGTTTTTATGTATTATTATTTTCTGTATTACGTACTCTTCACAGCGTGAAGAGTATTATAAACTATTACAGTACTGTACTATATAGTGTTAGCTGAGTACCTAGGCTAACTTTGTTGAACTTATGAACAAATTGGACTTATGAACGTGCTCTCGGAGCGGAACTCGTTCGTATGTAGGGGACTTACTGTGATACCAAATTTTGAGCAAGACCATTCTCTGGCTAGATTTCTTCATGAATGCTTGCCACCTGAGACGCCCTCCGAGTTGAGAACTGCTTTGTCAGTTACCTCTGGGACTTCCCTTGTGCATGCACGTTCCTTCACGCTGTCCCCTGTCCGCCCACCTTTTCATTGCTCCCTCTTCCCTTCTCTGCACTTCCCTCTGCTTTCATGGTTTCTCCTCCTTTTGTCTCTCTTTCCAGGGTCAGCTTAGTTGCCTATCTTCTTGACTACCTGCCCACTCCCTTTGTGATATCAAACACCTTCACATCTGTAGGTCAGAACCCCCAAGTGCATCATTTTCATGCAGCTCCCACAAGTCTGACCTCTATAAATACAGCTGGCCAGGTCCTTAGTTGCATGTAGGAACCAGCACAATGAGAATGACCTCTGAGGTGGCTGGCAAGCGTCTGAATTTTCTCTCAAAACCAGGGAGAGAAGAGTTGGCTTCTTATTTTCACAGGTTGTATTGACCTTTAGTTCACATGTCCATTAGCATAAAAAACTCTATAATCAGAAAGTCCCTGTTTGTTACTTTCTCTGAGAACTTTAAATATAGGGCAGTTTGGGTCACAAATGTCAGTAGTAAAAGGAAGGACACAGAGGCTGTCACAGATAAATTGGGGTGTGGATCTGGTGCGGGAAATCAAGACACTTTGTTTTGTCATTAGAAACAGATACAATAATGTCATTTCCATGAATGAGTCCTTTACTTGCTTAATTCATTTTTTCATCAAACACTTCCTGAATGCTTACCATATGCCAAATACTGAGGGGATACAGAGAGAAAGAGAGAGAGAAATGAACTTGTTTCCTGCCCTCAAAGATGCAAGCCTGGTAAAGTGGGTGAGACAGATGAATGGACAATTTTAAGGCACAGAGAATGTGAAAGTGTCAGTGGCGTCAACAGGGAGAGACCCTAACCAGCATGGGATGTGGAGGTGGTAAGGACGATCTTGTATCTGGATATCCATTCTCAGAGCTTGGTAGCACATGGCCCTGTATGACACTCTTGCCTAAATGAACCACACAGGACATGGTAAGGTCCCTACCCTTCCCTTCCCTTTGTTGGAACAAATAGTATCTAATGCAGAGTCTCAGATGCCTCTGGGGTAGAGGAACCATTGATGGCAGCCATGACAACGTCACCAGCACTTTTCTCTCTTACTCGGTCTCAAGGTACATGTGACTAACAAGTATTTGTATCAGTAAGATCTAGGAAAATTTTTGCTCACAATTAGCAGAACAGTCTACCGGAAATTCCTCTCTTTTTCTATAAATGTATTCAGTAAGATTTAGAAAGCTGCTAAGGCTTCTGAGTGATTCAGCCATTATTATGACCCTGCTGAAAATGGACCAGGCTGGCAAAAGACCTGCCTCTAAAATGCTGATGCCATTTTCATGGCTCTTCAAGCCTGAAGTTAATCTGGATTTCGGTTGTTTGTTTAGGAATGACAATGGATTTATGCTCACTCTTGTATGGTGTCTTGGTCAGTTTTGGTTGCTGTAACAAAATACCACAGGCTAGGTGGCTTATCCAATAGACATTTATTTTCTCATAGTTCTTGAGGCTGGAAGTCTGAGGTCAGAGTGCCAGCATGGCCAGGTTCTGTTCCTGGTGAGGGCTCTCTTCCTGCCTTGCAGATGGTCTTCTAGTTGCTGATTCCTCACATGGTGGAGAGAGAGTGATCTCTGATCTCTTCATTTTCATGTCAATGCATGAATCCCATGAAGAGAGCTACACTTCATGACGTCATTTACACATAATTACCTCCCAAAGGCTCTACCTCCAAATACTATCACACTGGGAATTAGGGTTTTAACATATGAATTTTAGGACACAAATGTTTAGCCCATAACATGGTTTCTACATGGTTCACCTAGGAGCACTCTCTGAGATGTAGGGCATAGGTGAGCAATCTGCTTGTTACCAAACTAAACTCTACAGTGGAATGGTCAACGTCAGTTGTCTGCCGCAGACCCAGGAGTGAGGGAGAAGATGAGGGGAAGAAGACAGAACAGGGATTATCTGTCTTCATAGAGTAATGGGGAGATGGGCATGCAGTCACTGGAATCACTGAGCTGGTCCACTTGAGCAACCTGACCTCTGAATTTATTAGTACCATCTGTAACCAATGGCCTTTTATGAGTTAGTGCAGTGTAGGGTGGAGGGGCACAGACAGTTATACAAATGATATGGAACTGACTAGGGATTGACCTGGGGGGATTGAAAAGATGGTGGTTTATATTCTACATCAGCTCTGACAACTTGTTGCCACCACGTCCTCATTCATGTAAATGGGACAAAAAATGTGGGCTCAGTTTCCAGTTACCTGAACAAAGAGGAGTGATAGAGTGTAGTGATTCTCAGAAGATTGTCCACATGAAGGTTTCTCCAGTATGTGATAACATCTTCTTTAGTTTGTGACAAAATGTGCAGAATATATAGTTGGCTCATTATTCAAATGAGGTGAATTAATCCAAACCTCTCCAGACACTTCCATTTCTGATGACACACTTCCTCTGATGTATTTCTTCCTGCCTAAACTCAAATCTCTGGCACACACTAAGATTCAAAACACCCTTGCCATGCCCCCTCACCCTTGTTCCCCCTAATACTGTAGGCTGTAGGAAGGGAGAGAATACACACACACACACACACACACACACACACACCTTTCTTGGTAAGAGAAATATCTTTGTTTACTTTTTTGGTGATAATGTATCCTTCCTTAAATGAAATGCTGTGATGGCAGACGGAAGTGTCTGAGCACATCTGAGGGTTCTCCTGAGAGTTTTTAATGAGGGGCTAAGGAGCTTCCCAGAAAAGAGCTCCTTCTAAGGTTCCAAGGGAACAGAGAAGTATGCTTGGGATCATTACCAAGCTTCAGCCATTGGAAAGAAGCCAATACGTGTACATGACCCAATGACTATCTTTAGATTTATCTATGGTCCGGTACCCTCAAGGACCCATGTCTGGGTCTTTCCATGGCAAAGGGCTGTGTGTAAAGACTAAAATAGATTTTTCACTAAAAAAACCTCAGTAATCTGTGTCGCTCTGATATGTCTCCAGCAGTATTTAACACAAAAAGAGGAAAGCACATTTCCTTTTAATTTTCTGACCAGGTGGAAGGGTCCAATGGAGACGGTTCTACCCAGTAGGAGTGGCAGTGATGGCTGGCAGGCCTGATGGTCCACCGTAGAGAAGGTACCCAAGGTGATGATGGACAGGAGTGGCTCATCTGTGGCCAGTGGGCACAGGCAGGATACATTGAAGGCAGCTGGCAGAAAGTGGTGGCTTCAATTTTGGACATCTCTGAAGAGGTAAGGCCATGGTCAGTCATGTGCTTTTTTGGGGAGCACATGTGATAGACTTCTTGGGTCTCCCTAAAATAGTCGGGAGCCCTGGCACATCAGATGTGAGTAGGAAATAATAACTATGTCCTAGTATTATTATTGACATGAACATATTTTATGTGCAGAGCCCATGTGATCTATGGGATGTGATAGGTACAGAAGAGTTGCTTGCCATTCACCACTAACTCTAATCTGGAGTTTTGGAGGAGGTGAGATTTCAGGAGAGTTTGGAAGATGGCCATTATGCGGGTTAGCAGAAGAACGGATTTCCATACCACAAGTGTTGTTCTGAGGAGTACTAACTTTTCATCAGTCTGAAGCTCTGTGCTGATCCAGACTGTGTATTTCTCAGTATTGTTTGTTTTGGAGACTGTTAGAGATGATTCATTCAATATGAGGAAATTCTCAGTGGAGTGGTCATCCTTGGCCTTTGGGGTCTTGGATGAAGAGATGGAAATGGTCATTGATTCATTTTCTGGTGTTTGGGATAGTGAATCATGAAGATGTCCATACCGTACCGTTTCCTGGGGAGCCACGGAGGAGTTTCGGGCTAATAGCAGCTGTTATCTGTCACTTCAGCATCCCTTTTATTGCAGCCTAGACCAAGATAGCTACCAAGGGGGTCTTTCTTTTGAAATGAGGTTGACTTCAGAGATTCCTGATTATTTCTCTATTAAGGACTGTTTTATTCAAGATTCTTTGCCTACTAGTCCTATGTTTAGAAAGACTTCTTTTTTTCCACTAAACATGCTAAGTTGCTAAGTCATCCTTATTTTCCTCACTTAAGAGATACATGCGTCCTCTCTAGGGATCGGCGTGAGCTTGCGCATTGAGTGAACACCGTGTTAAGCCACAGCGGAGAAATATGACAATGTAGTCAGCCTGAGTAGTCCTCCTACCAGTCAAAGCATGGATTTTTTTCACAATTTTGAAAAGCTGAATGTAGCTGTGAACGTTCATCTTCTCTTTCTTTGAGGTGCTCTGAGTTCTTGGAACCTCAGACTGGGAGCGAGTCCTTACAATTTTCTGAAGTTGCTCTGCCACGTGCTCTGAGTGAGGGAAAGAGCAAAGAGTTGAGAGGGATCTGTGTGTCCCATTTGGGACCCAATTCCTCCTATACACGCCTCCTCACCCCAGTGTTTGGAGGGATGGTTAATGGGTTTGCCACCTTGACCTTGAATCCATCATTGTGTGTGAGGGCACAGGGGTTGCTCCCCATTTACTGACATTGGTGACCCTGTCCCTTCTCTTCCCGGGCCACTCCCATCCAGGTGAGGGGTGAGGCAGATAGAAGAGAGAGAGAAACAAAGGAGCTGAGCTGGAGAGGCGGCAAGATGGGGCATGTGAGAGGCAAAGCTGGGGCGGTTGCCAGGGGGGAAGAAGAAAGACTTTCATGCTGACTTTGTTTTCAACGAATTGTAGTTACCAAGAAAGAGGACACAGCTGATGACAGCAAATTATTGAGCGACTGAGAGTCAGAAACACATGCATCAATAACAAGCGAAGAAAAGCAGTGTGATTCTGCGTGGGGTGGGGGTGGAGTGTGGGGGGAGGGGCGCGTGTGGGGGGGAGGGGAGATGATGAAGGGCCAGTGGTGCTGCTGAACCATGCATCCTACCTTGTGTTCATCCAAGGCACTTATACCTTTTCTTTGCTTTTTTCTTCTATGTTTGAGAATTATAAAACAATAAGAGAATGGCTTATATTCATAATTTACACAGATAATTTATTGTAGTTTTGACCTTTCTATTACATGTCCAACAGCTGTGAAATCCTTCCTTTTTCCGTCAGTGGGAAGTTGGCAGATAGGAAGACTTGCCCTCCCAACCCCCCTCCATGTGATGCTCAGAGTTCCTGGGCGTAGAGGAACAGGGTTTCTTGTCAGGACAAGCAGCTGAGCTTCTTAGGTTATGGATTGTTCACCCCATAAACTCTTGTATGGTAGAATGTGCAGGACCTCTGCATGGTTCCCTGTTTCCCCTGACACTCTCGTCTCCCTCCCTCTCTCTGTCTCTCTCTCTCTCTCAGAGCAATGGCTGCTGTTGCCGACCGCAACTAGGGCGGGGAATACTTGCTTGGCAAACAAGGAGGAGAGAGGGCAGCAGGGGGCAAGGAATCCTCCAATGCTTTCCTCTGGGCCCTGGAGACGTGGGGTCTGAAGAGGAGGGTAGAGGCCCATGTGTTGTACCATAAAATTCTAGGAGCACTCCATCTGCACCGCAGGCCTGAGAATACTCAGCGTGACAGTGTATATAACATTCCTGGCTTATGCTTCTTAATACCAGTCTATAAAAATAACAGTCCAGCTGGATGAGATCATGGGGAGATTGCGAGGGGCCATATGCCATGGCCTGAGTTGGTGCTGACTGACATTTGGAGGCTTAGATTCTTGGACTTGTTGATTTGGGAAGGAGAAGAAATCAGAGGGTAGGAATGGGGCTGGGGAGTAGGAAAAAGAGAATGAATGAGCCTATCTTAGCAGAAGAGAAGCCCATCAATTAAGGCATAACGGGCGGGGCTAATGTTATCATTTATTGGGCATCTACCATGTGCCAGAGAATGTTTATGTTTTGTCTCATTAATCTTCTGTACAGTATGAATTGGATAGTTAAGTCCCATTATCCAACGGAGGAAACTGTGTCTCAGCTAAAGTGCGAATCTGAGACTTGACTGAAGGCTGTATGCGGGTAGAGACAATACTCAACCCCAGGGCTTTATGACCCCAAGGCTGGGTGCACTGTTTTTATGCTGCAGAATTTTCTTGTTAGGAGGAAGTCAGTTTTACTGTGAGTGAAAATCTCCAATTGCAGTTTAGATAGCTGTTGGAAACTGGTTTAGTTGATTTCATCTTACTGAACTGAGCCGTTGCCTTAGGAGCCTGTGGACAAAGCTTTTCTCTCTTCTTTCCAGGCTGCTGTGATTTGGGATGGGCCATATTGACGAACACAGCTGCTGCTGGCTCAGATTGTTGGAGATGAGAGACCAGTGACCGAGACCAGTGGTTAGCCTCTTAGATGAACCTCAGCTTCCCCAGGGGATGGTTCAAACAGACACAGCTCTGCCACACAGACATGAACAGACCACTCCCCAGGCTCATCATCATTGGCACCCCCTGAACAAAACTGAAAGTAATTAAAAAACTTGGTTCAGTTGCATCTCTATATTATATATATTTCAATAAAAAATATAGCAGCTACTGAGTACCTTCTGTGTCTCAGATACTTCACAGGCATAATGCATTTTAATTTTCACAGCAACCTTATCAGGATGGTGGAGTTGGGTCCATCTTATGGAAACAAAAAAACCAAAAACAAGAGGCTCAGAGCAGGTAAGTAAGCTGCTCAAAGTAATACTATGATTAAGTTGTTTTGAGATTTGAATTCCCTCTGTCTGATTTCAGAAGATTTTTTCCCACTGGTGTTCATCCCATTTCAAGAGGCACCAGGGAACATCCTGTCTCATTAATCACATTGGGTGTGCTTTGGTTAAAATTGGGCCCAAGATTTTGTCACCAACTTCATAAACTGTGTTGAGATTTATTAGAAAGCCCTGTGTAGTCCAGCTGTTGAATGACACTCTTACTTAAGCTGCAAACAAAGATCTTTTCCTCTCTTCACTGAAAATGGCCCATGTTTTTTAAAACAAAATGACATGTTTGGTAACAGCTTTTGGGGACATAATTCACATACCATATGATTCTCCCATTGAAAGTGTACAATTCAATGTCTTTTAGTATATTCACAGAGGTGTCCTAAACCATCACCATAATTTATGAACACTTTCACTTCCCCAACAAAATTATATTTTTAATCAGAAAAAAGAAATTCACATTAAACGAAATTGAAAAATAAAAGAGGATCTCTCATGATTCTACTGCCTCGATTTAACTTTTTTTCATTATTGCCACACTTTCCTGTCTTTATGTACCAAAGATACAGAGTAACACAGTTCCAGTCATCCTGTGCATATTGTTTTATGTCTGCTTTTGTAAGGTGACATTTCCCCGTGTTGTTACTTTGCATTTTTAATGGCCCGTGATATTCTCTCACTTTAATGTGCAGTAATTTACAAACTCACCCCCTTTTGCTAAACCGTTAGATTGTTTTTCCTATCATAAATAATGTTGCAGTGAACATCTTTGCACATAAAAACTTATTTCCCCTGTTGAATATATTTCTTGGGGCTGCATTCTCAAGAGTGGAATTACCGGGTCAAAGGGTACGATCATTTTATGTTCCTCTCTCCCCTCTTCCAGTTTATTCACAAAGCGGTGACACTATCTTTCAAAATGAAAACAAGTATGGTATATATATGAGAGAGATAACATTATACGTAAAAATTAATTTAATACAAGGGTTTTGGCTCATTATGTAGGTCGGGGACAGGCAAAATCCGTGAGGTCAAACATCATCCATTTCTTGAGAGCCCAGAAATATTGTCCTTTATGTGTCCCACCTGGTGACTTAAATAACTTTACTATTTCCCCATTTCCCTTAGAAAATGATTCCAACGGAAAATGATTCCCTCAGCCTCCCGACCTTTTGTTGATTGCTGTTAGCCTGGGGCAGCCCTTTGTTTCCAGCTGTTCTTAGAAGCCACTTTGCTGGCATTTAACCCTTTGAAGCCTCACAGGGGTGAATGGCATGGGGGATGGGGAGAGAATTTGTATACTTTCACCACTATACCTTCAGGTTAGGGAGAGCTAAACCTGAGAGATACAGTTGTGGCTCAAAAAATTAGAATATCTCCAACTTGTTCTGTTGTAAATAACAAAAATTTGGGAAGCTCCGATGCTGGTTGACCTGTAATGTCCACATGAGAGGAGCTGTTAGGAGTGAGAGCCTTGCTGAATTACTGAGAGAGATTTTTAGAGCTCGGGCGTAGTCACCCTTGATGCCTCATCGCCCCAGAAACATGTTTTGAATTTCAGGATTTGTGACATTCTTAGATGTCACCTAAGATCGTCCAAAATCCTTACTGGAGTCATGAAATTCTGTATCAGAATTTCAGATGCTTTTGGGCATAAGCTGCAGGAAATCCAAATTAAGCTAGCTGAGAAGATAATAGGAGTTTTTATGTAATTGGAAAGCCCAAGGATGCGGTTGATGTCCAGCAAAGCTTGATCCAGAAGCTCTGGATTGAATATTTTTCCTTTTCTTCCCTCTACTTTCCAAGGCATCGGCTGTATCCTAAGGCTGACCCCCACATGGTCTCAAGATGGTTGCCAGGAACAAATTGGGTGGCGGGGGGCGGGGGGAACGCATGCTTCCTTGCTAATGTTCAGTAGAAGAGATGGGTTATTTCTTTCTTCTAACTGTAGGATCTAAATCCTAGACTTTACTGTGACTGGACAAACTTAGGTCACATGCCCATTTCTGAACTAAGTGTTGTGTCCAGGGGATGAGGTTATGCTGATTTGTGAATCATGGTTTAGACCCATCAGGGTCCATTCAGATTAATCCCACCCAAACTGAGAGTGGTTCTGCTTTGGGAAAGTGGTGTCAGGGAGGCAGCTAATGCTCCCTATGATTTTTGTGTCAACCTCCTAGATAAGGGAATCATCCCACTTTTGCTTAAACTACTTAAATGGAAAGCTTATGTGAGAAATCATTCTCTTCCCCCAGAATATGTATAAGTTTGGAGCATGTGCCCCTGATTCCTAGAAGAGAAATGTATGTAGAAAATAAATAAGGAAAAATGGGTTTCATAGATGCATACATTTAAAAAAAAATTTATTTGTATTTGGCTGCGTTGGGTCTTCATTGCTGAGCATGGGCTTTCTCTAGTTGCGGCTAGCAGGGGCTACTCTTCGTTGCGGTGCACAGGCTTCTCATTGCAGTGGCTTCTGTTGTTGTGGAGCATGGGCTCTAAGAGTGAAAGCTTCAGTAGTTGTGGCATGAGGGCTTAGTAATTGTGGCTCACAGGCTCTAGAGCGCAGTCTCAGTAGTAGCGCACGGGCTTAGTTGCTCCACGGCATGTGGGATCTTCCCGGACCAGGGATCGAACCCATGTCCCCTGCATTGGCAGGCGGATTCTTAACCACTGTGACACCAGGGAAGTCCTTATAGATGCAAATTTTTATAATGAGACAGGACTGACTGATTGGCAAACAGGAATGGGGCAACATGAAGAATCAGACCAAGGTTTTGAGTTGGGAGAGGATGGTGGAGGGGGAGGGAGCAGGCACAATGAGAAGAAAAGACATGACCTGAGATCTATATACATAAGAGTGCATGACTTGAAGTTTCCCTGAAACCCTCCTGGGTCCCCACTCATGGATCCTAGACTAGGACCAAAAGCAAGCATATTTATTGAAGAGATTTGTTAATGAGACATTCGGTTAAATTCCAGGGAGGAGGATCTATGATGAGATTTATATTTAATTACTTATCAGATTTAATTACTTTAGATTTAATTCACTTACTTAGATTTAGGAAAGGAAGTTTCTATCTGAAACTGTAGGACTGTACCTGGACCCCCCCTTGGAAAGCATCAATTTTCCCCAAAGATGGCGGTTACATGAGAGGTGGGCAGACTAGGGCAGAAGCAGGTTAGAGATATATATATATATATTAGTTTCCTTGCACTGCCATCACAAATTGCCACAAATTGAGTGGCTTAAAACAACAAACATTTATTCTTACACAGCGCTATAGAATAGAAATCCAGAATCATGGTGTTGGCAGGGCCATGATCCCTCAGAAGTGTCTAGGGAAAAATTTCTCCTTGCCTCTTCCAGCTTCTGGTGGTGGCTGGCAATCCTTGGTGTCCCTTGGTTTATGGCAGCATGAGCCTAATCGCTGCCTTGATCTTCACATGGCCAACTTCTGTGTGTGTGTGTGTGTGTGTGTGTGTGTGTGTGTGTGTGCGCGCGTGTGTGTGTACGTTCCCATTGTCTTCTGTGCAGGCCTCTTTCTGGATTTCCCTCTTCTTATAAGTACACCAGTTATTGGATTAGGGCCTACCCTAATCCAATATGACCTCATCTTAACTTGATGACATCTACAAGGACCCTATTTCTAAAGGTCATATTATGAAGTTCCAGGTAGACATGATTTTGGGAGACACTACTCAACTCAGGACAGAATGTAAGCAAGGCTTTTGGCCCAGGGCAGAGAGAGAGCTGAACCAAGCAACAAAGTGGTACACTTGTAATTCCCCTGCCATTATATAGCTATCCCTGGATTTTCTCATACAGTAGGCAAGGAGTTTACTGAATGACTGGCGGAGACTGTGAAATTTTGATGGCCAGTGGAGGTGTGGGGCAAGTGAAGTGGAGAAAGGGTGGGGCTTGGGAGACTGAGGCAGAGGTGGAATGTCCGTCCTGAGTCCCCATGCACTAATGTCAGCCATTTGGAAGGCCTGTGAGTGTTCTGACCCTGGGATTCATGAATGAGGGTCCAAGGGGAATCCAGGGACTGCTTGGTATGGGAAGGGGACACTGGGAACCCATGCCATTCTGTATGAAACTTTGAGAATGTGCATAAGCATTTATCTGTTAAGAGGACCTGTACCAGTCATGGAACCCTTAAACAAGTCTATGACATGTCCCCTCTTCCTCTCCAAATTGAAAACAGTGGCTTTAGTGGTGTGTCGAGCACTCCAGGAATCTGGTGTAATGCAGCAGTATCCCTCAAGTGGGACAGAGCTGGAGAGTCCTGGCTGTAGAGGAAGGCAGCCCAGGCATGATGGGAGGGTGGCTCTGGTCTCCACACTGCTTCCACCAGCTTGTGTGACCCTAGACAAGCCATGCCTTCCCAGTGGCTGCAGCTACCACATCTGGAAAGACGGTTGGGACGAGATGATCTTGATGGTCTCTCCCAGTCTTAGCAATGTAAGCACTGCCACTTTTTTATGTTGCATTAATTTGGTGCATGTTAGTGATGCTTGAGCAAATGGTTGGTGGGCACACCTGCCCACTGATGTGTTCTGTTGGGTATGCACATTTGCAAGGTAGGGCTTGTGAAGAGTCAATGAAATAATACATGGAAGGGGCCAGGCTGGTGGCTGTAATGAGTAAGTGCTAGTTCACCTGCTGTTATGAACACATCAATATTTACTTTCCATGCACATCAATTTTGCTGAAGTGAGCATTTAAATAAAAAATACAGGGCTTCCCTGGTGGCACAGTGGTTGAGAGTCCGCCTGCCGATGCAGGGGACACGGGTTCATGCCCTGGTCCGGGAAGACCCCACATGCCGCGTCGCGGCTGGGCCCGTGAGCCATGGCTGCTGAGCCTGTGCGTCCGGAGCCTGTGCTCCTCAACGGGAGAGGCCACAACAGTGAGAGGCCCGCGTACCGCGAAAAAAAGAAAAATTAAAAATACAATGAAAAGACATCCTATAGAACGGGAGAACTTATTTGCAAATGGTATGACCAATAAGGGACTAATATCCAATATTTATAAATAGTTCATACAACTCAACATCAAAGAAAACAAACAATCCAATTAAAAAATGGGCAGAACTGAATAGACAGTTTCCCAAAGAGAAAATGCTGATAGCCAACAGGCACATGAAAAGATGCTCAACATCACTGATGATTAGGGAAATGCAAATCAAAACCACAATGAGAAATCACCTCATGCCTGACAGAATGGGTATCATCGAAAAGAACACAAATAACAAATGTTGGCAAGGATGAGGAGAAAAGGGAGCCCTTGTGCACTGTTGGTGGGAATGTAAATTGGTGCAGCCACTATGGAAAACAGTATAGAGGTTTCTCAAAAAGCTAAAAATAGGACTACCATATGACCCAGCAATTCCACTCTGGGGTATATATCCGAAAAAACTGAAAACACTAATTCAGAAAGATACATGCACCCCAATGCTCATAGCAGCACTATTTATAATTGCCAAGCTAAGGAAGCAACCTATGTGTCCATCAACAGATGAATGCATAAAGAAGCTGTGGTAGATATATACAATGGAATACTACTCAGCCATAAAAAAGAATGAAATTTTGCCATTTGCGGCAATGTGGATGGACTTGGAGGGCATTATACTAAGTGAAATAAGTCAGACAGAGAAAGACAAATACTGTCTGATCTCACTTATGTGTGGAACCTAAAAATACAACAAACTAGTGAATAAAACAAAAAAGGAAGCAGACACAGATACAGAGGACAAACTAGCGGTTACCAGTGAAAGTGAAAGAGGGAAAGGGGGAGGGGCAATATAGACGTGGGGGATAAAGAAGGGTTATTATGGGATTATATGAAATCATGTATGTGAAACTTTTGAAAACTGTAAGCACTATAGAATTTAAAGAATGTTTCATTCAATAAAAAAATTCTTTTACATGAAATTCAAACATAAGTAAATAAATCTTTTTTTGAAAAAAATTAAAAACACAAAATCAAAGTGTCAGAGTAAGGGAATAACTGGAATGTTAAATGACTGAAATGAAGGGTTTCCAGGGGCTCATGACAACAGAAGGCCTGGGCTGCAGTGTGACTCCTGTGTGCTTCTAACTGCTGTAGCTGGTCCTCCATGGCTTCCCCAAGCCACTGTGAGGGACTCAGAGGGGCAGGATGTGGAACCAGGTGATCCTGGGTTAAAGAGGCCTCATAAGGAGGTGTCCCGCAGACAGGGCCTAGGTCAGGCTGCCCCAGGAACATTCATTACTCCCCTTCCTTGTTTTTTAGATGTCTTTTGTTTTCTTTCTTTTATCTTACTATATCTTATGTGCTATGAGAGGTGCGTTTATCACAATAGCTGTTGAATCCCTCTTTCTGGACACAAAAAGACCTCTGAAGTGGGGCCCGAGCAGAAGATCTGAGGCTGAGCCTGGTTTATCTGCACAACACAGGCAAAGGAGAGCTGAAAGGCAGCCTCTGAGTGGAGCCAGATAGGAAGCCCAAGAGATGGTCTGGGGAGAAGCAGGCTGAGGGGCTGGCACGGAGGCAGTGGCCAGGGCGGAGGCCGTGGCATGAACTCTGGAGAACCAGCAGTGAGTGGACTTGAGGCAGATTCTAGAATCACTCCCTGAGCTGCAGGGCCACAGTGCAGGGTGTCTGCAGCCGGGAGGGGGAGTTCTTCTGGACTGGTGCTACCTTTGTGCTGCTTGGGAAGCCTTTGATGATGCCCAGAGGAAAGTGAGGAGGCCTGTCGAGGTCTGAAGTGAGAGTCGGGGACCAGCTCCTCCAACAAAGGCTCTCCTGCCAGTGGGCTGTGTGATCTGGGGAAGGCGCTTCCTCTTTCTGGGCCCGAGGGTCCTCATTTGTTTGGGAACCCCATTTGCTGAGTGAGTTAGTGGGCGGTTGATCTCTGATCAAGGACTGCTCTCAAGTTCTAGGAGCTGTAAACCTCTCTAAAGAGTTAATTGTTAACTCCAGTGTAAAGTGTTGATGGCTTAAGTGAGCCCTCCTCCTGGGTTATTTGCATTTTAGATGGTACTCCTAGGAGACCAAAATTCCTTGAAGACCCTAAGAGAATGGGGCCTTAGTGATGGCATAAAGCGGGTGTGTGTGTGTGTGTGTGTGTGTGTGTGTGTGTGTGTGTGTGTGTATGAGAGAGAGAGAGAGAGAGAGAGAGAGAGAGAAAGAGAAAGAGAGAGGGAGATGGTTTTGTTTAAAATTCCTTAAATCTTTAATCTGTCTTTGTTATATTGAAGGATGAAGATTTTATGGAACCATCTGTGATACTCAGACCTTAGGGGTACTCATGGTGGAATGTGCAGGAACTATTTTTAATATTTTATTTAGCTACAGTAAGTTAACTGAAATATCAGGTACTAAATCAGTGTGATTGTAATTTGGTGGTTATTTGGGATTCTGGGGGTGGAAAATGATCAGAGAGATGGGGGCCAGGAGATTAGGTGATGCCCCAGGTCTCTTCGGTAGTAAGACCTCACCCCTGTGAGCCAGGTTTGACCTTGGTTCTCCCATCTCCAGTCCCTTGTCTTCACTGCAGGCCCTGTTGTGCTCACCACCAGAGCATGAGTTTCTCCAGGCTGGTTCACTGCTGAGAGCCAGAGTCAGGAAGATAACAGGTACTCAAGAAACTGGTTGAAGGTTGCTGCTCTGATCTCTGTCTCCCAGATGAGACAGTTGAGACTCCGAGTCCACCCAGCTGGACAGTGGTCAGTACTCCTGCGTCTGTGGGCTGAGAACTCCGTGTTTCCTCTCTGGAGGTACCTCCCAGGCAGGTGGTCACAAGACAGGTGGAACTTGCCCTCTGCTGCTGAGTGAGGGGCTGGCCCAGGGCTTCACTGCCTTCCAGCTCTGATCCTTGGGCCCAGCTGTCAGGGCTGCTGGACTTGGAAGCTTTTCAGGGTAGAATCTGGGAGACTGAAAGCGAACCACCCACTTCGCATCCCAGCACCTCCCACCTTGCTTTCTCAGAAATGAATTAAGTGAGTTTGTCCCTTCCAAGAAAAGGATGGGCAGACTGTATGTGTTGGCAATGATAACAGTCAAGCTTTAAAGCAAAGATCGAATGTTGGAAAACTTAGGTCCACCATTGTGAGCTTGATAGGCTCCTTAAAGACTTTCTGATGAGATTGGCAGTGATGTTAACAAACTGACTTCTTTGATACTGTATAATGAAATCTGTCAGCATTTAGATCTGTGCAACTCTGTGAACTAATATTTCCCAAACGACCAATGAATGATGCTACAGAATCATGCACAGATAAAAGATCTATTGAAAGTGCGAGAGAAACCAGTGGATTTTTACAGAACAGAGTGCCAAAAGCTCATTGATGTAATTTTGGATTCCACATTGTTAATAACCTTTAAGAAACTACCACTTAGTGGGTTTTAGTGTATTATCAAAGAAGAGAGTCTATAAAATTATCTGCAAAGGCTATTAAAATACTCCTCCTCTTTCCAACTGCATCTCTTCATACGCTTCAACCAAAATAATATATGGCAAGTGGAATGCAGAAGCAGATATGAGCATCCCACTTACTTTTATTGTCACACATTAAAAAGATTTGGAAAAATGAAAAACACATCACTTCTCTCCTCACTAAATTACTTGTTCTGGAATATAATGTTTACTAAAACATTATTTTTAGTAAAAATGTTATTTACGTTTACATATAATGAGTTTATTATTTTTTTAAATAAGTGAAGAAATCTTTAAAAACTTTCAGTTTTATTTTCCAAGATGGTAAATATTGATAGATGTAACAGATATGAACAAAAGCTCTTGGGGCTCTAATTTATTTTTAAGTGTATAAAGGGTACCCTTTCTCCTGCTCAAAACTTGTGAACTGATTTAGAATATACAGAGAACTCCCACAAATCAACAAGAATAAGACAGGATCCCAACAGAAAAAATGGGCAGGCATTGCAAATAGGTAATTTATAAAAAAAGCCGACAAGCATATGAAGAGTTGCTTGGGCTCATTCTTCATCAGAGAAATGCCAATAAAAATGGGACATGACTTTATACCTACTATTGGCGAAATATAGAAAACTGAATAATGACAAGCATTGATGGGGCTGTGAGGATAGAGGACAGGCTCCCTTTCTGTTGGTAGGAGTCAGAAAAGTACAGCTGTTCCGGAAAGCAATCTAGTAGTAGTAGTTACTCCAATGAAACATGCATAGTAGATGGTTGATGGTGAGAGTTGCACAACGATGTGAATGTACTTAGTACCCCTGAACTGTACAGTTAAATATGGTTAAAATAGTATGTTTTACATTATGTGACTTTTACCACAACAAAAAAAAATTTAAGAAATAGGCACAGTCTGTATGACTGAGTATTTCTACATTTGGGTGTACGAGCAAAAGAAACTGTTACACAAGTCTTTTTTTTTTAACATCTTTATTGGAGTATAATTGCTTTACAATAGTGTGTTAGTTTCTAACAAAGTGAATCAGCTATACGTATACATATGTTCCCACCTCTCTTCCCTCTTGCGTCTCCCTCCCACCCTCCCTAGCCCAAGTCTTCTGACATGTGTGCAGGATGTTTACCCCAGCTGTTTTTGACAGCAGGTGGCGGAAAGACTTCCAGGCACCCATCACCATGAGTGTCCTGGGAACACGTGAATGCACACTACCTGACGCCTGGATGCCGGGGGGTATGTCATAAGGAATTGAGAAAGGGGCAGAAGTGGTCCATAGCACAATATCATTTATGTAAATCAAAATGAATCATAGGAGGCAATGTGTGTTTTGCAAGAGCACAAACAAGTGAAAGATCTACACTGTGATAGTTTCCTAGGGGTGCTAGGAAACGTCCCAAACTAGGTGATTACAAAACAACGGAAATGTATTCTCTTACAGTTCTGGAGTCCAGAAGTTAAAAGCAAAGTGTCAGCAGGATTGGTTTCTTCTGGAGGCTCTGAGGCAGAATCTGTTCCATGATTCTCCTAGCTTCTGATGGTTGCTGGCAATCCTTGGCAGTCAGGTCCCCAGGTAAATACCTTGAGATCCCTTCCTGCAACAAACTATCTCTACAGAGGAGGGAACCATAGGGAGATGGTCTAAGGACGGGAGGTGTAATGATCAGAGCTCTCTAAAGATGAAAGGACTGCCATTGATAGGTAACAAAAAATAAATGCGAACAAAAAAATGGCCTGGGGACCAACGGGCAGAGCTATGGTAGGAGGGTCCCAATCATCATATGAGTTGCTGAACCAGGTAGTTTTATATTTCCTATCAACTCTGGGAGGCAGTGTCTGGTATTCTGCCTGCTCTCTCTCCATCCTGTTCTACCTACCCTTCTCTTCAGTCTCTGTGGGATAGTTTTGTCACTCCACCAGTAAGTGGCCAAGCTGGACATCAAGTCTGGGTCAGTCTGACCCCAAGGGTGATACCTCGACTACTCTTTGGACCCAGCGTCTTCCGGACACGGGGTGTTCCTACTGGAAAAGACACGTGACATTTACTCTCCCAACCTGTTCTTTTTACAAAAGAGGAAACCGTGGCCCGAAGAGGGAAACACATGGCTTTTCTTAAAGTCTTACATGTGGATCAAGCATCACGGCTGGGAATTGAAGGCCGGGAATCTTGACGTGGGTCCACTGCTCTTCCCCTCTCTTGTTTGGGGACTGAGGAGCCTGGCTGTTTTTCCTGATTCCATCAACCACTGAGCAAACCTCAGGCTCTCCGTGTCTTTGGGTGTAAATGGGAACCTTCCAACTTTGCCAACTCCTGAGCTCAGGTGGCATTATGCTCAGCATTGATTACATGTTGAGGGGAGAGCTGAGCCTTTTTTTAGGGTAAAAGTACACTTAAAAGACACTATTTACATTATTCTTATTTTTTTATTGAAATATAGTTGAGGTACAATATTATATAAGTTACAGGTGTACAATATAGTGATTCACATTTTTTAGCAGTTATATTCCATTTATGGCTAATATGAAATATTGGCTATATTTTCTGTGTTGTACAATATATCATTGTAGTTTATTTTATACATAATAGTTTAAACCTCCTAATCTCCTACCCCTATTTTTTTAACTACCCTCATCTATTTGTAACCAGGGCTTCTTAGAATGATACTAAAAAAAAAAAAGAGTAGAGAAATGATCCCAAATTTAAACTGAAATTCTTCCTGTCATTTCCTGGTCAGCATAAGTAATATTGAGTTTTCTATCTAAATGCTCATATAAGATATGAAATACCCGGGTAATGGGAGCAATTTGCTTCTTAAATTGGAACCTTGCAAATCAATGATCAGGAAGTAGAGCACGCATTTTCTCCTAAGCCACAAAATTTATTCTTCAAAATGACATCGTGCTGCTCACTGCATGTCATAATCAAACCAGGAGTGAGCTCCTGCCTCCAAATCTTGGTGAAAAAGAAAAAATAAACCTCATCTGAAAAGCTCTTAAGTCTTCTAAGACTTGTGATCCTATGTTTTCAAGACTGAAACAGTCTTAGGAATTTAAGGAGTTTAAGAAAGCAAAATTTAACTCCAGTTCAGTCCTTTATTGAATCACCGAAAGCAAAAATCCCAAGCTCCTCTGGGTGATGTTTTCTTGCAATCTCAGTAGGTAGAGAGCCTGGGGAAGAGCTGCAGAGGGCAGGATGAGGGGAGGCCGGTCCCATGGGGCTCACCTCCGGGCACCCTGTGCTGGCTGTTCTTCCTTGAATCAGTGGGGGATATTTCATTATACAAGAGCGGAAAAGGAGCTTAGCAGCTCCTTGGCATCATGATTCTCCATCCTGGCTGCACAGTGGAATTTCCTCTGATGCTTCAAAAAACCGTGAATGTGTGGCCCCCATCCCTAGAGATTCTGACTCAACTGATCCAGTTGGCGCTCAGCACCTGTGTTACTGCAAGGATTCTAATGTTCAGCCAGGATTGGAACCTTGGCTTCTCACAGGGGCATAACGTGACAATGAAATGAGGAAAACAAGAAAAAGCACACCCAGAACAGTACCTGGAACCTAGGTGCTCAAACATAGTGGCTTCCCTTCCCTCACCTCCTCTGGGGTCTCCTACCTCTCCCCCAACCCGCTACCTTCGACCTCTTCCATCTTATCATTCCCATTCCCTCCCCACCTTGGGTTCCTGATGAGCTAATACAAGCAAAAACCTTTGCAAATCCCATCTAAGTGCCTGTTGTTTTCATGGGTGTGTACATATGAGCGAGTGTGCAGGGTGGGTTCCATACCCTCTTTGAAGGCAGGTGGTTGTGTGGGAAGCTTGGAGTCTATGATTTCTGGGAAGGTGTAGAGAGCTTGTCTTTTTTTTTAATATATACGTACACAAACACATATATATGAAAATAATGCAACAATGAACCTTATGTTTGAAAACCTTAAACCAATCACTTCTTACTTTTAAATAACTTCATATGTGGTGAAAATGCAGCTAACTGTGTCCCATGTCCCAGGACAGGAGCCTTCTTCGAGTTCTCCCTGTAGAGGCTACTGAAGAGTTATGACCTCTTTCTGTCAGTGCTGTGAACCTTCCTGAGGGAGAGCTTGCCTTTTACCCATGCGGGGAGCTTCTGGGAGCATTCACTGTCTTTGTAACTTGGGTGTCCAGTAGACTGTCCTAGGCTGGAGATGGGTGGCCTGAGCATGGGGAGAATTGCATGATTTTGTAGTCTGGGGACTCACACTTGGGAATGAAGAAGGGAGGGGGGGATTCCAGACCTGAGCTCAGAATTTTGCTGTTGTCCATCCACTCTGGGCAGGAGTGATGGGCAGCCCCAAGAGTCCTGTTGGGTTGAAGCAGGGCAGCAGAGGCTGGGAGGTCCAGACCTGTGCAGTCACCTGGCCCCTGTGCACCTTGCTTCCCTTCTCTTGCTACTCTTAGGCCCTTGGGCCTTGAAGCTACTGCACGTTTGGGCACATGGGGAGAGGAAGCTCACCCTTCTTTTCCAGCGTGTGGCTTGGCCTCCATCACTTCTGAAAGGGCCGCAAGAGAAGCCCACCTGAGCCAGAGTTTGAGATGGTCTTGTTTCATCATAGCTGACCTTAGGGAACAGACGTGTGCAAAGTAAAGGCTGCCCCTTCTTGGATTGTTTAAAACACTGCAGCAAATTGAATGTGGGTCATTTTCAAGGTTGTAATGTGGAATCAGTGTCTCAGCGGGTAACTACAGCGGCCCAGAGAGACCTTAACCAGCCTCTTCAAACAGCTGAAAAACTTTTTTAAGTAGCCTGCTGACTTTGGCCCGGCCCTCAAAAGCCCTCAGGTACCTGGTGAGGCGGCCTTCTTGCAATTGTCATAACTCTCATGTTAAACATATTTATTTGGTGATTTGCTTGCCTTTGTAGTTAAGAAGTGACTTTGGCTCTGCCCTTTATTTTCCTTTGCAATTGTGGAGGATTTGAGAAACCAAGTAACCCTGGAAGTCTATTTGAAAGGAGCTCAACATTTTATTTAAGATGAGCTTTAATTGACCATAGAAATGAAAAGTTCTTACCAAAGATGGATATTGGAAAGACATACATCAGTGATTTTATTTCCTTATTACTGTTTGTATTGGAATTAAACTCTTCCAAATGAAGACTCAGGCTGGAGGGGAAAACTTATGAACCACTTCTGAGATTTACACCCCTAATATGGTACATCTAGACATAGCTTGGGCTTTTCATCAATACTCTGCCAATATGAGTCTGCTGCCCTCTGGGATGAAATTGCCTGGGCTGGGAGAGTAATTTGATCTTGGAGTGACTTTAATCAATGTGCTTCTGTTAAACAAATATTTCCAATTTTTCAGCATGTTTGTTTGCTTTGTAAATTTCTTTTTGCTGTCAATGTGCTGAGCCGGTGCCCTTAATTTCCACAGGTGGGACAGGACTGTTGGTTTCCCTGGGTAACTTCTCGGCATGGTGGGAGCTGGAGGGATAGAATTTCATGAGCCGTTCCAGCCAGCTGCTAAGTACCTGGGGCAAAGTTTGCAAGGACTCGGGGTGACCACCCCCTAACACCAAGTGCCCCCCACGTTGCTGAGGGAGGTTCAGTTGCCTGAGGTCTACTTTGGATGCATTTTTAATCATAGTGGTCAGCATAGACAGGAAGGCTGAGCCAGGAACGAAATACCTGAGAGCCACAGATGTTCCAGCTTGGGGGAACTTTCTGGAATGACCTCTCCAGGAGACTCTGCTGGTGGCCGTGGAGGAGATTATCTGAGGTCTGTTCACTAAGTCAGTAGCTTAAGAGGTGGAATATTAAAATTCTGTGCCCTGTGTTTCAACTTATAGAAACTGATGGCATAAAAATCGCTGATAGAGCAGCATTGTTTTAATGCATTTACATCCACTCTTTCAGCCCTCACTGGGAAGAAGAAAATCCCTTCTGAACGTGTCCCTAAATTTGTGCTGTAAGGAGACACGTGAAAAGCAAAGCTGAAGTTCTATAGAGGGAACAGGGCACAGACATGCATTCATCCCTACTCCCAAACCCACGGAGCACACCTGCACAGAGTCATACCTGGCCTGAGAGACCAGCCTGACCCGCTGGACTCCATTTGGTCAGCTCTCTCTCTTTTCCTCATAATCCTGCTGGTGACAGAAAAGTCACCTCCTCTTTCAGTCTGCAATGTTCTCCTCTCCAGTTACCCTTCTTCAAATTTTGCCCATCTTCAATTCTCGGCCCCAATGCTGGGCTTAATAAGCCCAAGGCTCTCATTTTGTACATCTCTTATGGTAGTGGGCATTGGCTGCCTTGTCCCATTGTCTTTGCTAGCCATTGTGAAGACAAGGACTCTCTTTGGGTTGGGTAGCTCAGTGTCACATACATGGAGGGAAAGCTCCTCACCTGAGGCCCTGGGTGACAATCTCTATCCCATGCTCCCATCCATCAGGCTTGCTCAGCAGCTGGTCTGTGCACTTCTGTTGGTCAACACCTGTGGCAAGGGATGCACCTCCTACAGGTTGGTGGCTGATTGGCCCTATGGAAGCTGACTTTTATAGAAACTATTTCAGCCTGAAGAACATAATAGTTGTCATATATCTTGGTCTTTGACAAAGACAGTGGCCTGGGGTGAAAAATTTTCAGTTGTGACCATGATGATAGTAACCTTTTCCAAGTGTCTCCTCTATATGTCAAATATAGTGGTCAGTGCTTTCAAGAATGTTTTCTCACAAATCTATGGGGTAAGTGGTAAGAGGCACACCTTGGGGATGAGCAATCAGGTTATGGAGATGCAATCAACTTCCAAAGCTAGACCCAGAACTGGTGAAGCCAAGACTGCCTGACTTCAAAGCCCTGCCCTCCTGTCTCCTGAGTTTCAGTCCTAAATCACTTGTCAAGAATTTGGGTTCCAAGTGAGGTGGAAGCTTGAAATAAAGATCAAAGTTCCCTTGATGATCTATTGATTTTTCATAAGTGTGAGATTTGGGTTAGAGTGTTGTGTACAGACTGGAGTTCATTCCAACCTGTTTCCTGGTCACCTCTTTAACACTGACCTGCAAAGAATTAAACCTCCCACAGACAGTTGAATCCAGGTGTGCTCCAAACTATCATTTCTGTTGTACATATTCAATAAATATTCATAGTTTGGTTTTTATGATAGGAAAGGAAGAATATTTTCCCTAAGCTTACATTTTCCCTATTGGAAATTCTTGGATGATTTTGCTGTTACAGTTGAATGAGTCATGTCCAATCTGATGGAGACGATTGTGGACTAGACTGTTTTGTCCCCTAAGTCCAGAAAAAAACAAAACAAAAAACTTATGTGTGATTACTAAACTGCTGAAGCAAGTGCTTAAACTTGGGTCTATGAATAAGTGGTTGATATAAATTAGTGGATAAATGTTTCTGACACATAAACGATGCCAGCTATATGGTAGAGGACACAATAGTAACTTCAGAGGGATTGCATATTGACGGGAGTATATGACTGAAAAGAGGCCAAGAAACATGAGACAGCAAACGCATACATGCATACTGACACCGCAGTAAATACTTATGAAAGAACTTAGTACTTACTGGTAGTAATAAAGAGATCTTGATTAGCAAAGTAGGACACCTTATCAGAAAGTATATGGCTCTTGAAATACCCCTTAACCCCTGCCCTGTTTCCAGCATTACATGCCATAAGCAGGACTTTTGGGCAAAGGGCAATCTAAGAACACACTTTTCTCCCCTCCCTGATTCCCACTGGAAAATAAAATAGAAGCTGCCTCAGTGCTGTAGTGTGGCATCCACATTCGGGAAACTGAGGAATTTCTGCTGGATTGGTATACCTGGATAGAAGAGGAGTTTGTGATTCCCCTTGTGTAAAGCAGCAGGTTGCTTGGATGGGAAGAGGGAGATGAGAGATCAAAAAGAAATTCTTTTAGTACAAACCTGAGACCCCATATCTGCAATTCCAAAATGTGAGCGTATTTGAAAAAGCACAGTTGTTTTCAAAATTGGTACCAGAATGGATTTGGCTACACAGAATCTAACCCTACCTGAACTGAGATGGATAATAGTCATGACATTGAGAATACAGGAGAAAAAATTCCCACAGGTGAAACGGTGAAAATGAATGATGGGTTAATTGCTGCACAATTGGACAACATGCCCTTATCTGTGAATAAGAGATCATGGCTGTTGACTCAGTCAGAAACTGTTTAGACAGAAACTCGTGCTTACTGAGAGGGAGGACACAGGACACAGTAAGAAAAGCCATCTATAGTGGAGCTGGCTCTTCACCTGAGCATCTGCTCCCAACTCACTGATGTCCAACTCCAACCTGGTCACAATAGGAACCCCCAGCTGACACGGACGTTTCTTGCATGCAGAGCTAAAGGTATTTAGCCTAGTTTGAGCCAATATGGATTTGAAGTTATACTGAATGATTCCTTAGGAAAAATACTAGAGTTTGTATACTTATCCCCAAATTGTATTAACGATGTATCCATTAAACATGTACAACTTTTTACGTGTTAATCATAACTCAATAAGTTGTTAAAAAGTTTCAGAGTATTTATGGTATAATCGCATTATTTCTCCAACCAGCCTGTAAAAATGTACATTAACTCTGAAAAAACTCTAATATGTTTATATTATTTTGTACCCTTTATCTCATTTACTGGGACTTTTCCTATGTTTTGTGGCAGAATGTGTATTCGATTTCAAGATGCTGCCTGAAACCTACCTGGGGCGTTGCATGATGCACGTATGATGGGCAAGGTGGGTGCTCTGCTCAAAACCCTGGGATCTATTTTTACAATTTCATTTTCATGTACTTTTACTTCCCAGGACCCATACCTGAGACCTGAGGCCCTTTCTTGGGGAACCACCCTCATGCTATGGGAGTCCACTTTGTGCCTGCACATTTGCAAGAGCTCAAAGCACCTGAGAATATATGCTTCATCTTCTCTCTCCCTCACCCTTAACCAAGGCCTCCAGCTGTCTCACCTTGGGTGGCACATCTTGGTGTAATTTATACTCCACTATTGCCCTGCAAGATTCTTTCCTGTTATGGTAACCTTCGTTCTCCAGCTTCTACCTTTTTAAATTCTGAATTCTGAAACACAGCTGGCTCCAAGAGATTCAGAAAAGGATTGAAGATCTGTGTCTCCTTCTAAGGATGGGCTAGGACCGGCAGAGAGTGTAGCCCACAGACCCTTCGAAGGGCTCATCTTGAGCTCACCTTCACCTCCTGGAAGTTTACCAGGCACTATAGGCCACATGGCCTGATAGCCACAGGAAGTATGCGTTTCCTGTTAGTAATGATGGCCATGCAGTGAATGGCTGATGACTACTGAAGACAACTTTTCCAGACAATGAGTGGGCGCTCTGGCCTGAGTGATTCCTGGATGCTGTCCCAAATATAGACAAGATTTTCTATACACATTAATGAAGTTCTTTGCTCATAGCTATTGGCTTTGGAACCTCCCTTCTGTCCCCCTGCCCTGCTGACTTTCACAAAATCAGAGTTATACCATACTTTATTCAAAATATTCCCTTCTCTTTTAATGTGGGCCAGCATGATATGACTAGATACTTTAATGTTCTTTGCCAGAGCTCATCTCCAATGTCAATGCTGGACAAGCAAAGACCTTCCTGTATAAAGAGGAGAAAAAGAAAAACATGATTGAATACATCAATAAAATTGCAAAGAAATGATGACACTAAAGAATTACAATGAATGAATACCTATATTACTAAAATATGCAGAGAAGAACTTCAGAAAACATGAACTTGAACAGTAAGGTTAAAGACAGAATTATCCTTATGGTAGTTGATTATTATGAAGAAGGACCAGATAAGATCAGCAAATCCTGCAAGGAGATGAAAACCTTGACTGTTGGATTAAGAATGGCAGAGGGGCAATAAACAACGAATTGGAGACTCTAGAAATTGAATCAGTAATAATACTGGCCCGAGAAATTCTCCCAGGAGTCAGCCTAAGAGTCCTTGGAGCACTTAGATGAGAGAATAGATAAAAGACCTGGAACACTTATCAAGAAGATGCAATGTGCATAAAACAAAAAGTCCTCAGAGAAAACAGCAAAGCAAAAACAGTGATTGAATAAATAGAAGACAACTTGCTTGAGTTGAAGAAACATATTTGGGTCTCTCCTGCATAGCAGATAAAGTGAATAATAAATATCTAGACCCATGCCGGTAATATTTTGAATATAAAGAATAAAAAGTATTCAAAATCAAAGAACAGGCCAGATATGAAGAAATCAAATCCACTGTTTTCTGAATCAATAGCATTAAAAGACAACTGAATAGTGTCAACAGAGTTTTCAGGGAAAATACTGTGACTCAAACTGACAGAGTCCTTCCTATGTGCAAGGTCACATTATGACTTTCATGGGCCCTTTGAATAGGAGGAGATACTGGCAAATGATATATCTGACAAGGGGTTAATATCCAAAATATACAAAGAACTCATACAACTCAACATCAAAAACTCAAACCACCTGATTTAAAAGTAGGCAGAGGATCTGAAGAGACATTTCTCTAAAGAAGACATACAGATGGTCAACAGGCACATGAAAAGATGCTCAATATCACTAATTAATCATCAGAGAAATGCAAATCAAAACCACGGTGAGATATCACCTCACACCTGTTAGAATGACTACTGTCAAAGAGACAACAAATTACAAGTGTTGGTGAGGATGCGGAGAAAAGGGAACCCTTGTGCATTGTTGGTGGGAATGTAAATTGGTTCAGCCACTTGGAAAACAGTATGGAGGTTCCTCAAAAAAATTAAAGATAGAACTACTGTATGATCCAGGAATTCCACTTCTGGGTATTTATCTGAAGAAAACAAAAACACTAATTAGAAAAGATATATGGACCATTATGTTCATTGCAGCATTATTTACAATAGCCAGGATATGGAAGCAACTTAAGTGTCCATCAATAGATGGATAAAGAAGTTGTAATATATATGTGCAGTGGAATATAACTCAGCCATAAAAAGAATGAAATTTTTCCATTTGCGACAATATGGATTAACCTAGACAGTATTTTGCTCTGTGAAATAAGTCAGGCAGAGAAAGACAAATACTGTATTATTTCACTTATATGTGGAATCTAAAAAACAAAACATATGAACAAACATAACAAAACAGAAACAGAGTTATAGATACAGAGAACAAACAGGTGGTTGCCAGAGGGGAAGGGGTGTGGGGGATGAGTGAAATAGGTGAGGGTGATTAAGAGGTACAAACTTCCAGCTGCAAAATAAATGAGTCACAGTTATAAAATGTACAGTGTGGGGAATATAGTCTATAACATTGTAATATCTGTGTATGGTGACATGTCATGACTAAATTATTGTGGTGATCAGTTTGAAATGTATAGAAGTACCAAATCACTACGCTGTGTAATAGGAGCTAACATAGTGTTGTAACTCAGTTATATTTCAAAAACAAACAAATGAACAAAAAAACTCATAGAAAAAGAGATTGGATTTGTGATTACCAGAGGCAGTTGGTTAGGGGAGGGGGAACTGGATGAAGGCAGTCAAAACTTACAAACTTCCAGTTATAAGATAAATAAGTACTAAGGGTATAATGTACAACATGATAAATATAATTAACACTGCTGTATGTTATACATGAAAGTTGTTGAGAGTAAATCTTAAGTTCTCATCACAAGAAAAAAAATTTAATTTCTTTGATTTTGTATTTATATGAGATGATGGAAGTTCACTGAACTTAGTGTGATAATAATTTCATGAAGTATGTAAGTCAAATCACTATTCTGTGCTGTATGTCAATTATATTTCAATAAAACTGGAAGAAGAAGAAAAAAGATCATAGGGGGGAAACTTGCTTTTGGAAACAAAATGAGAGAATTCTGATTTGACAGACTTAGCAGTGAACAGTGAAGCTTATAAGACATATATAAATAAGTCCAAACAGTTATTATTATTATGATTATAAAACTGCTCAAACACTGCAAAGTATTCCTTAAATAATAGATAAATGATGATAAGTATATTAAATTATGTACATGTAAAATCCCAGATTATTAAAGCCAAACCTGGAAAGTTATGAAAGCAAGCAAGAAAAAAGAAAATGCAGGCTAAATATCATTTCTCACAGGTAGGACTTATAGATGGATGCTATGTAATTACTGACATTGACAATCAGAGAAGAAAGAGTCCAAATATATTTTTTTAATTGAAGAAATCACTTGTAGAACAAAAATAGATATAATTTTTAAATCAGTGGATGAAAGAAAACATATTTAGCACAGAAAAAAATGGTAAAAAGCAAGGAAACATGAAAAAACAAAAGCACAAGGCAAAATGACAGAAGTGAAATATTTTATGTTAATAAAACAAAATTCAATGGAGCTATATTCTACTTTAGAAACACACCTAAAAATTACATATTAAAATTAAAACAAATGGCAAAAATACAAAGAAAAAGCTCAGATGGTATTTTTAATATTAGACAAAATATAATTTTAGGCAAAAAAACATTAAATGGAACAAAGAACTAAAGAGTACAAGCCATAGTAAACTTTTAGAAATCATTTACTTTGGTATGATAAATAGCAGTATTAAAAATATAAAGTTATAACTTAGAAATATGAGGAAAAGACAAAAACTTAGTAGCAATAAGAGAACTAAATGCATCATTCACCTCTAAGAAAACAATTAGATATAAAGTATTTAAGTAAATAGGGTTGATTTAATAAATCAAATTTTGTGTTCTACAGGATACAAACATATTTTCGCAAACTACCATCAAAAATTTAAAAAGCTGATTATTTTCCCAGGCAATAAATAAAATTTCAATATGTTAAAAATAAACTTTTCAGTGATACCACTGACAAAATTAAAAATTTAAAACGTTTTAAAAGTAATGCCATTGAAAATGATGGAGTAGGGAGCTCTAAGGATTCCTTCTTCCACTGAAGTTAGATTAAGCGGCCCAAACCTGTCATAATCAACTTTTTCAGAACTTTGGAATCTAGTAAAAACTTATATCAGAGGAGTGCTTAATGAGGAGAGAATCTGCTAAATGTTGGCAAGAGCACTGTGGTGTTTTTACTTACCCATCTATAATCCCCCATTACCCAGCTGAATAGCAGCCATGAAGTCTACACCAGTCTACGTTCCTGGTGTGGCTTGCTGGTATCAAAGTGGGGGAATGTGGACATTGCCCTCAAGGAATTGTAGCTGTGGGTTTTTGTCTTTCTGGGGGCAATCTGAGGAATCAGATCAGGGTCTCACCTTTGTTTCATCCTGTTGGAACTCTCTCAGACTGGAGTGGCCCTCTGGATGTTGCCTGTCAAGAGCATTTAGTGGAATATATCACCTGAAACCATCTGGATCTGGGAAAACAGCTGGGCAAGCAGCAGAGAGAATGTATATCCTAGGAAGGAAGAGGCTGAAATACATGGGCAAATGAGGGCTTTGAAAAGCTCCTGGGTATACTGAGGAAACCAGAAGGCAATGTGCAAGCCCAGGGCTTGACGTGTGCTCAGAAAAGACCTGAGAAGACCCCTAAGCTCACATGTCTGACTGATTTTTAGGTTTTTTGCAGCAGGAAGTGAAGGCTCCTGGTAGCAGAAAATGAAAATTCACTAGAAAATTTCAACAACTGATCTGAGGATGTAGAAGAAAGAATCAACAACCTTAAAGACAGGTCAATTAAAATTATACAGAAAGAAAAAAGAATAAAGAAAAATGAATGAAGTCTAAGAGATCTGTGGTATACCATCAGACACAATGACATATGTACTATGGGAATCCTAGAAGGAGAGTAGAGAAGGAAGCAGAAAGAATGTTTGACAAAAATAATGGCCAAAAACTTCTCAAATTTGATGAAAGATATGAATTTACGCATTCAAGAAGCTCAATGAACACCAAGTAGGCTAAACTCAAAGAGATTCGTGGGCACACAATGTATAAAGACATAATTTGTGACAATAACAACAAGGGAGCAGATCTTTTGTATGTTATTGAAGCTAAGTTGGTATCAATTCAAAGCAGAGTGCTGTAAATTTAGAATGTTAATTGTAATTCTTAGGGTAACCAATTAGAAAATAACTAAAAAATATACAGAAGAAGAAATGAGGAGGGCATAAGAATCAATTAAACACAAAAGAAGACAGAAATGGAGGAATTGAGGGACAAAAAAAAGATATGATGTTTAGAAAACAAAGTAAAATGGCAGAAGCAAATCTTTTCTTATCAGCAATTACTTTAAATGTAAATGGATTAAGTGCTCTAATTAAAATGCAGATAATGGGAGGATGGACTTGAAGCATGATCCAACTATGTGCTCCCTACAATAGATTCACATTAGATCCAAAGACACAAATAGGTTAAAAGTGAAGGAATGAAAGAAGATATTCCATGCAAATAGTAACCAAAAACAGGTGGCTATACTAATCTCAGACAAAACAGATTTTAAGTTAAAAACTGTTATAACAGACAAAGAAGGACATTATATATTGATAAAAGGATCAATTCATCAAGAACTTATAACCATTATAAGCATATATGTACCTCAAAATGGAGCACTATGTACATAAAGAAACAGTTGACAAAATTAAAGAGACAAATAGGCAGTTCTACAATAATAGCTGGTGACTTAAACACCTTATTTTCAATAATGTATAGAACATATAGGCAAAAGATCATTAAGGAAATAGAAGAATTGAACAACACTATAAACCAACTAGACCTAGCAGACATATACAGAACACTCTACCCAACAACAGCAGAATCTATATTCTTCTCAAGTGCACTTGGAACATTCTCTAGGATAGACCATGTGTTAAGCCACAAAATATCTCAATGAATGGAAAATCTCTGAAATCATACAAAGTATCTTCTCCAGCAACAATGAACGGAAACTAGGAATCAGTTAAAAGAAGAAAACTGGAACATTAAAAAACTTGTAGAAATTAAACAACAGATCTTTTAAAAACAATGGTTCAGAGAAGAAATCACAAAGGAAATTAGAAAATACTTTTGAGATGAATGAAAATGAATGCACAACATAAAAATTTTTACAATAAAAAATTTCCCCTGAGGCTCTGCAATGTAACCAGAACTGAAAACTTTTGAACTTGAAAATATCAACTGGCAAGAATAAGAGAGAGTGGGGGCTTCCCTGGTGGCACAGTGGTTGAGAGTCCGCCTGCCGATGCAGGGGACACGGGTTCGTGCCCCGGTCCGGGAAGATCCCACATGCTGCAGAGCGGCTGGGCCCGTGAGCCATGGCTGCTGAGCCTGCGCGTCCGGAGCCTGTGCTCCACAACGGGAGAGGCCACAACAGTGAGAGGCCCGCGTACCGCAAAAAAAAAAAAGAATAAGAGAGAGTATAAATATACCAAAGTAGGAATGAGAAAGAAAATGTTGGTTATATAGGAAAAGGGCTTTAAAATGGCCATAAAAATCATGTACAATTATGGGAATATTTTTGATATCTCAAAAATATATGTTTGAAAAAATACATATGACTCAAATGATGTCCAGGACCCAAAAAATTAAAAGAGAGAGAAATAACTAAGGTAAAAATTTTTAATTTTTCAAGGTATTAAAAAATCTCTAAGACTAGATAGATTTATGAATGCATTCTCACAAATTTCAAAAACCACATCATTCTTCTGTTAGCTATTCTTGGCTTTAAAAAAATCAGACAAAACTGGGGAAAATAACAGTATAGAAAAAATATTGCTTATAAACAAAATAAAAAATCTTAAAACACCAACATTTCAATATTTTGAAATGACAAAAATGATTTATACCAGGAAATTCATGATGATTTAGTGTTCATAGCAATGAAGCAAACAAAAAAATGATCATTTCAATAGATAACAAAAATTATTTGACAAGATTGAACATCTCTAGCTAATAAATTTTAGAAAATTGGGAACGGATACTTACATGACAAAGAGTTTTCTGATCAAATATCCTGCATCCAGACTCAACAGTGCAGCGTTAGTGCTATTCCCATTAAATTCAGTAACATAAGAAAGTATTTAGAAGTACGGATATGAAACAAGCAACAATCATCCCAGACTCCTTTTACTTTGCCAGAGGAATTGGGGTGTGAGTGGGAAACAATGGTTATCTAGAAGAAGAATTCTAAGACAGGAGGAAAAGGACTCTCTAGGCATTGGGAATTCTTTTACTCTCTTTACTCCTTTGCTACGCTCGCTAAAGCTAGAATCCCTGGTACTATAGCCCAACTATATGTCCTTAAATTTCCCATTCGTATGTGACCTCAGACCTGCCTGAACATTTGTATGGCCTAGGACAAGAGTACAAATGAAGGTCCACATACTACTTGACAGTGTAAGTTATAAACCAAACTAGCAAACTATTAATACTCTATCCTACTTTAACAAATATACCTTCATGATGACCTGGAAGGCTAGGTTCAGGTTTAGAGTTCTCAGACTCTTTGTATTTTCATGTCGGAACATGGTGGCACAGGGAATAATGGTCACTGGCCTAACTACCCCTTTTCCTCTCACCCTAATTTTCATCCTATGCTACAAGGAGCCTGAGTGCCCACATGTAGATGACCTAGCCCACAAACCCAAGCTTCATTCATACTTTCTTCTGATACTGTGAACACCCTCTGGGCCTACTGGCATGGTCACACTGGCAATGTGGTCTACACTTAGGACAACAGAACTGGGAAAGATGCTCACATTTGCCATGGATGTGAGTTTGGGACTCTTTAGACAAGGAACTCAGGTTCCCAGGTACCCAGAGTATGGTCCAGAAACAGAATGGAGGGTTCAGGCTCCAGGCTGCCTGTTGCCTTGGCCCCATAGACTCCTTGCTCTGGGCTACCTCCATCCATGTCCTTCCATGGGATTATGGATTTGTGTTCTGAATCCTCCATTTGTGTTGTTAGCAAAGCATCTAAATACTAAGATTCAGCTTATTTGTGGGAAGATTCATACCTGCCTTACCTTTCAGAGTTGCTCTGATGATCAATTCATTTATTACGTATGACAACACATTTTAAATCCTCCAGCTCTATACAGTCTGATGGGATTGTTATCCTTTATTAGCGCTTCGCTGGCTGTTGCACCAAGGAATGGTTTGTGGTGGGATTTGCTCATGCCCTGATATTCTCTCCAAAGGTAAGATACTTTTCCTAGCTTCCTATGCTCTTCTACAGATCTATTTCTCAAATATTAAAAAAATCTACTAAAAACTATTGTCTTTCAGTATCTTCCAAACTGTTTGGGGGAATAAGTTTCATCCATCAGTTACCTATCCATTGTGTGTAAGGTTTCTAATCACCGGGATGTTGATAGGATCTTCCTGGTTACGATCTCTTCTCAACCTCAGAGGGAACCATGGTTAACTCAGGATTTGGTAGGGTCATCCAAAAGGATTAGTGGCGAATAAATGAACTCACACTCTAGATGGATTACATATATTTACTAATGGCTAATTAAATCAGATTACATAAAATATTGGTATAGTTACAGCATGGGTATAGTAAAACTGATGATTCTTCCTCAGAAGGTTGATAATGGAGCCACATGTGTCCAAGGGAATGTCTCTCTCATGGTCTGTTTTCTTTTGTCATTTTGTTCAGTGTCTTTTTAAATTGGTGTTATAATTACATACAGCAAAATACAGTTTGATGAGTTTTGCTAAACCCACGTAACCAATCAAGATATAGAACATTTCCATCACCCCAGACAAAGATTTCTCAACCTCCGCACTACCGACATGTGGGGTTGGGTCATCCTTTGTTGTGGGTAGCTGTCCTGTGCATTGTAGGATAGTTAATAGCTTCTGTGCAATAGACGCCAGAACAGGACAATCAAAATAAAATGCCTCCAGACATTGATGAGTGTTCCCTGGGAGACTAAATCACCCCCAGTTGGAACTGCCATAGAACGTTGCTTTCTGGTCCTTTTCAGTCAATCCCCCTCCCACCCAGAGGTAACTACTTTCTGATTTCTATCTCTATAGATTAGTTTTTCCTGTCCTTGAACCTAACGTAAATGAAAGCACACAGTATCTACTCTTTTGTATCTGGCATCTTTTGCTCAACATTACGTCCATGAGATTCATCTTTGTCGTTGTGCATATTAGTTCCATTAGATCAGTATACTGTGGGGTGTTATCTGCTGTTAATGGACATTTGGGTTGTCTCCAGTGTTTTTTTTTTTTTGCGGTACGTGGGCCTCTCACTGTTGTGGCCTATCCCATTGCGGAGCACAGGCTCCGGAAGCACAGGCTCAGCAGCCATGGCTCACGGGCCCAGCCTCTCCGCGGCATGTGGGATCTTCCCGGACCGGGGCACGAACCTGTATCCCCTGCATCGGCAGGCGGACTCTCAACCACTGCGCCACCAGGGAAGCCCTTGTCTCCAGTGTTTGGCTGTTCTGAACAACACAGCTGTGAACATTCTTGTACAACTTCTTTGTGTAAACATATGCTTTCATATCTCTTGGGTAAATACCCAAGTCATAGGGTAGGTGAATAACTCTGTGAGAAACTACCAAACTGTTTTCCAAAATGGTTATATCATTTTACATTCCCACCAGCAGTGTGCTGAGAATTGCAGTTGCTCAACATCCTCCCCAGGACTTGGTGTCATCTGTCTTTTTAATGGTAGTCATTCTTGTGGGTGTGTAAATGTCATCACTGTGGTTCTAATTTGCATTTCCCTAGTGACTAATGATACTGAGTGTCTTTTATTTTGTTTATTTCAAATACACATATCTGACAAAGGACTGGCACTTAGAATCTACAAACAACTCAGAAATAAATAATAAAAGGACAAGCCACCCAATGAAAATGGGCAAAGGACCTGAACAGACACTTCACAAAAGCAGATAATATGAATATCATTATCTTTCTTTTGTATCTTTTTCCGACGCATGCTTGTCGCTTCTGCATTGGACGTTGCTCTATGTATAACAACAGTGCTTAGCACATGCCACACATGTTTCTATGCCCCTGACAATGTTAACTCACTTATTCCTCAATATTAACCTATTTAATTCTCAAAGTAACATTATAAGGTATAATTATCCCCATTTTACAGAGAAGGAAACTGAGACATAGGGAGGCTAGGTTACTTGCCAAAAATGAGAGCTACTCAATGGACAATCCAGAGTCCAGCCCAGACAGCTCTTAACGACTACCTGTGCTTCTCTCTACAAAATGGATGCTACAAGGGATCTCAATCTCTCTGCTGCAATTTTTCAAAATAATTTTTCAAAATTTTATAAGTCCAGGGATATTGCTGATTGCTGTTATGTAAATTTTCATAGAGGTGGTACCTTGGGAGTTAGGACTTTGATGCCCCCAGTGAGTAAGAAGGCATTTTTCAAGTCCCTTCTAACTGAGTTGAATCTTGTGGTACTAAGAAAAACTTTGTAGTCTTGTTTCAGGAAAAAAAGAAAAAAAGAAAAAAAAAAAAAAAAAGAGGAGACCTTCTGGTCTGAGGGCTGCCCAGAAAATATTTGTCCACTCTTAACTCAGAACATTTTCCTCCATGGCATTTCCTATTATCCCTATAAATCCCTTTCCCCTCCTCCCACTGTGTCAGCAGTAGTGATCGAGGTTATAATCTACCTTGGTGTAGCAAAATTCTGGCTCACCTGGGCTTTCTGCCTTACTGTTGTTTCATACCTATTGCATGGCTGACCCAAGTACCATTTTACTTGAAATTACTGCCACTTCCCTAATTAACAGAAAAAGATGTCATAAGACTCATTAATATTCTTATTCTTTTGAATTTGCCTCATTTTTAATACAGCACTATTAAAAATTGCACTTAGGAAAGACTATTATAAATACACAGACATATGTTTGTGTATAATCACAACTAGTATTCATAAAAGTGCAGGGAAATTTATTTATCCAACTAATCCAACAAACATTTATTATTTACTAGGTGCCAGGTACACCTAGTGTTTCACCTGGGGAGAAATGAATGGAGTATAATTTAGCTCCTGATATCAAGATGGTAGAAACATGTGGTCAGATATATTAAATGTCAATTACCATTGTGTTTCACATGTTCTTTAATGATGAGGGAGGTGGCAAGAAGAGCTTCCCAGCGGGTGTGGTGGCAGTAGCCCTTCATGACACAGATCTCCGGCTGGCCCACTCTGTGCCAGCAGAGGAACTGGACAATGAGGCCGTGGTTGGATTTAGAATGATGACAGATGGGCAGGTGTGAGGCAGCACCACAGGTACGGGGAAGAGCACAGTTAAAGACCAGGAGCGAGGTGCCCCATTTGTTTTACCACAGGGTGAGAGTTAGTGGGATCTGAGACTGGGGTTGAGTGTGTGGAGGGCCCTGAGTGTCCCTGGGCAAAGGGACATTCCAAGGTGAACATACACAGACCACTTCTACTGTTTTCAGATGGAAGGGGGGTGAGAAGTGGAAATAGGTCTTGCACATCCTCCAGGGTCAACTTTTTCTGAGGCCACATGTGAATATTACAAACCCTTGAAAATTTCAAGGGTTTGTAATATTAAAATTAATATTAAAATTAATTTAATATTAAATTAATTAAAATATTAAATTGTAACACCAGCTACAATACTTACAATGGAGAGCCTCTCCAAATAGTTATATTCTCTAGCAATCAAGAAAAAAAATGGAGAAGTTTTTCAGTGTCCTTCTGCTGACACAGTCTCTGGCCTAATTTTTGGTTTTTCGTTGAATATTTTGGAGAAAGTGTTGGCATCTAAGGTTTTTCAAAAAACAGATGTTGCCTTGCCAATGGATATGGTCCAGGAATTGGTTTTGTGTTCAGGACCGCGTCCCAAAGTACCTAGATTTCCCAGGAGCCTGGGAAAGGCAAGTTGATTTGGTGGAAGATGTAGAAATTTAATAAAAGGAAGTGTACCTTGGAGTAATTGGTGATCCCAGATTATGCACTGAAACAATTCCCTCCATCCTGAAGGGCCAGGTCTTGCCATGTCAAATAGCCTAGGTGTTGGCTTCATACACCATATCATTTTTAGTCACAGACCACTGCAATCTAAAGGGACATTGAGGGAATTCCCTCAAGTATCATGATACAAAGAGAAGGATTATGGTGGCAAAACTGTACTCTCCAACCTCTACACGAAGAGGCTCAGTGGAGAACTTGGTGCCTCTTAAGATGAGGCTCCTTGTTAAATACTCTGAGCTGCTTCTTCCAAGACTGTGTTGAGTGAAAGCACAATCTGGTAGGTGGCACTTTCCCTCTACCTAAGCAGAGAGTTCATTGGATAAAATGCTCCATTCTCCCCATTTATCCATGGAATGAGGCAACCCACACATTTCATTGACTCACAGCACAAGCACTCACCACTATGGGTAAAGCGCTGTGGTGGTCACCGAGGGCTCAAAGACACATATAGCGTGAACTCTATTCATGGAGGTCACATTTTGGAGTTGTAGGAGAGACATATATCCATAACCACATACAAGACTTACCAACATGGTGTGAACTAAGTGCTATGAGCCCAGAGGGCCTGAGACGATACAATTCAGCTGAGGGTGCTAGGAAATGCTTCCATGTTGAATTGACACTTGGGCTTGGATTTGGATTTGCCAGATGGAGAAGAAGGAAAGTTCTAGGTAGAGGGCACTTCCCATCTGTGAGAGGATGCAAAGGTATCCCCAAGTTTGGGTGACATGAATGGGGAGTCAGGGAGAGCTGAAAGATGAAGTTGGAAAGGTTGCCTGGGGCCATATTGTCAGAGGTCTTGTCCTCTATGAAAGAGGATTTAGCCCCTATCTGGCGAGTCTTGGGATGACGTTGAACATGCTATGCTGGGAAGTATGATGAGGGCAGTGTTTTGCATAGACTGGCAGCAGAGTGGAGGGGGCTTGGACTCATGGCAGGAGCTGGGAATAAGAAATTACTCTGGAAAGGTACTTAAGTAGTGATTCAATGTCCGTGTTACGTGGTGTGAAGAGCATGGGCTCTGAGCTCTAGTTTCTTCGGTTTGAATCCCGGCTCTGCCACTTACTATCTGCACATTCTTGGGCAAGTTACCTAGCCTCTCTGTGCCTTGGTTTCTTTATCTATGAAATGGGGATAATAGCAGTGACTAGAGCAGCACTTCTCAAACTGGAACTTGAACTCACTGTCTTGTTAAAATACACATTCTGATTTTGTTGGCCCTCGGCGGAGCCCGAGATGCTTATTATCTCTCATGAGCTCCCAGATGGTGGTGATGCTGCTGATTCACAGATCACACTTTGAGTAGCAAGGCTTTCAATGGTTGTTTTGAAGATTATATGAGTAAATACATGTCAGGAACACAAGAGCAGCATCTGGTGTAATAAGAGGTAGCCATTATTATGATCCACAAGATGATGATGAAAAACCATGTCTCAGTTATTACTTTACAAGTGCTTTATCCACTAGAAAGTTCTCTAAAGACAATTATTTGGCATCTAGGCTCCCTTTCTGGCCAGCTCCCTGTAGAGGGCTGGAGAGGGAATCCAAGCCCCCGACAATGATGGGTGATACAATTCAGTGACAAGAAAACTTGCTCCACGGTTGACAAATACGTCACTACAGCTCCTCCAGGGTCCCTGTGAAGTTAGAGAGCCTTTCCTCTCTGAGTAGGATGTGGGATTTCTGTGTGCAAAGAGCTCCAGGAAGAGATGGGTTGATGGTTGAGGACCCCTCAAGCTCTAGGGTTTGGGCTCAAGAGACTGAGGACATTGAGTGGCTTCTACCCCTTTCCTTTGCAGGAATTTTTAGCTATAGCTTCCACTGGGTTTAGGAAGGTCTACCTGTTGGCTTTCTCTTAGAGTAGGGAGGACCACGGGTGAAAAAACACGTGCTTGAATTTTGCAGAGAGGTTAGAGAAATGGGCGAATGAGACTGGATAACAAAGAACAAACCAGTCAAAGAAACTTCATAAATATTTAAATTTTATTTTAAAAAAATGAGGAGGTTTTGGCAAGCAAAAAAAAGTTCTAATTTGATGTCTCCCCACCTCCCCAAAGCATCTCCATCCCCATGCTCCCGGCTCTTCCTTTGGCTGTGAAGAGTAAGCTCCCTACGGGGAGGGAAGAGTGGTTCTCCAGTGATGAACTTCAACAAAGAGCTATCTCAAGCATTACTTTAAAAGCCCTTATATGAGGACAGACGTTTTACTTTACGTGGAAATTCTACAATGTGTAGACACTTGATTCTTTGTGAAAAGCCAGAGCAGCTGAAAAGAAAAGGAAAAATCTCACTAAAAAACCTACAAATGGGTCTAGAGATTCACGTCACGGTTCATTTCTGTATGGCATTTCTGATACATGTAAGGAAAAGGGAGATAGGAATTACCTGGGTTTGAAGCTTGGCTTATTTTTCAATATCTCATTGGACATCCGTGGTTGCTTAGCTGTGTTACTAATGTCCTAATGTGTTCCTAATGTGCCTGGCACCTTCTGGGCACTCCAAAAATGTTTGTTGAATGAATGGATGGATGAATAGTCAGAACTTCACAAGCAGCATCTTGTTTAGGGAAAACGCTGTTTACCTTTGAAGGATAATTTTTATTTCTGCTTTCTCTAAGAAGCCGTTTTCATTTTCTCTGAGCAACCTGGCTAGATTTGGTATGAACTCCAACCCCGCATTGCAACCAGAGTAATTAAGGCAACTCTCCCCTGTATATACCAGCCACCGTGTCAAGTGCTTTAAACACGATTCCAGTCTTAATTAAAAAACGTGAAAAATTTTCCTGTTTTATAGGCCAAGAATCAGGCCCAGGGATTTTATGTTCCTTACTCAAGGCTAGCAATTGGCAGGTCCAGTGGGCCACCCCCCACCCCAGTTCAGATCTGGATGATTCCAGAACTCAAGAAACGCTTGGAGCATTTGTGTGGAGTTATAGGTAGACTGCAAACTCCTGGAGGACAGGTGCTTTGCTGCTGATTTTGTTACTCCATTGCTCCTTATCCAGTCCTCTGAGCAGACTGCATAGAGAGGAAGAAGGGCCTTGAGTGCACGGGAAGTTATCTTTTGTTCTGTGTATATAGTTTACACTTGCGATTTGAGGAAGGCAACTTTTCCATTTCAGCCTCATGTAGACTCTATGCTTCCTGTGCCCCATGCAACCAGACACAGAGCCCAAGGGGGCATTTGTGTTCCAGCTTGTCCTTGTGAGAACACTTTCCATAATGGAATTTGTCCTTCTTGCCATTCTCCCACGAGATAAGTAACACACTTGAAGGAGAAAGTGCTAACGAAGAGTTTAAGGAAGACTTGGAGAAACTCAACTTCTTGTCTCCTGGTTGAAACTTGATTAGAGTGTGGAAAATAGTTCCCTATAGAAAGAAACATAACACGGCAAGAGGGCTGGCTAAGGTTGCCTTGCTTGTTTTTTGTTTAAAACATCTTTGCTACCTCTATTTTCCTCCGTGTGTTATTGCATTCCTCAGTTTATTTCCACACACTTCATTATTATAGGCAGAACTTGACCATCAGGTCCGCCCTCCTTTCCTCTGCCTTTGTTCTCCTCTCACCCACTTCGTCTCTCACAAAACCACTCTGTTAAGGATCTCGACTCAATTTCCAGCCTTTCCTTCTTGCAACTCCCTCCTCTTTTTTCTCCCATGATCTTTCTGGTTGTCCCTCTGCTTCTCTGCTCTTCTGTGTCAACCTCCTTGTCCTCTAAGAGATGGACTTCTCCAGAATTCCAGCCTCAGTGCCCTGGTCACCCTTTTCTCCTAGGCTTATCTCATACGTGCCCATGATGCTTATTAGCCAGTAAGCTGATTTCCCCAAACATATTCCTGACTGCTTGCCTGGGCCCTAGCCCTGTATCTCCAGGTGCTTTCCACCCAGCTGGACACTTTCAGTTGGCACATCAAACTCAGCGCCTCCCCCACCCTCCACCAAATCAATTAATGGTCTTCACCCTTCAAGTCTTCTTGTTTGTCTGAGTCCTTTAGTTCTGTGTGTGGTACCACTGCTTACTATTTCCCAAAGTCAATTACCTAATTAAAATATGTCTCAAATATTTGTTAGTCATCTACAGACCAGCAGTTTGAAAACGTGTGTGCTCTTTGGAGGGAGAGGGGTCCCACCATCCCTGCCCTCAAGGAACTCACAGTCTAGGAGGGGAGGCAAACATGCCAGCCCACATGGATGGAATTTCAGGACCTGCCTTGAGGACCAGAGCATGGCCTGACCAGGAAGGCAAAGGTTCACTTTGTCCAGGCAAGGCCTCTTGGAGGGTCATTGCACATGGACTGAGGGTTTCATGGCAGTTGGCTGGATTGAAGTTTGCGAGCCCAGTTTCCAGCGTTGGCGGAGGCTCTACAGAATTTCAAGTGTCCCTTCCCACGCAGAGGTTTGTGTGATGGGCGACACCAGGGGACTGCGATTTGGCTCACCAAGAAAGGAATGAGTGGAGAGTGGAAAGAAAGAAAGAGCCAGGTTCATTTCTGAATTTTTTCCCCTCTTGATATAGATCTCCTGCTTCAGGAGGATAGTTTTTTGTTTTGTTTTGTTTTTTGTTTTTTTTAAACTATTGAGCTTCTCTGAGCTCAGAGGGAGCTGCTGGGGGTCAAATTTACCACTTCTGGTAACATAATGGCACCTTTGAAATAGACATTTCTGTGGGTGAAACTTTCCTTTACTTCTCTGTTTATTAGATCCAGAAGATCATGAATCTGCTTTTCCTTAAAAAAAAAAAAAAATCAGCTTCTTTTCCAAGGGAAGCCTCCAGAGGACTCGAAGACCAAGCCTCCCATTTTACAGACAAGGACGCTGAGGCCCGCTCACACGGTGTCCTTTGCTCGCCTGTGGCCAGTGATAGGACAAAACTGGGGCTCGGAAGGCGGCTTCCGCAATTCCCCACCAAGATGACTTTTTGTGGCTGGGCAGGTCACTAAGTGCACCCAGCACCTGCTGTATGCCAGGCCCTGGACCTCTGGTGGTGGGTGGGATGGTCCACAGGGTGGGTCTCTCCTGCCTGGTCTAGCTAAGAGGGGAGGTGGGAAAGCACCTAAGTAACCAAAACCCAGGGCAGAGGGAGGTAGGGTCTGAGAGAAAATCAGCGCGGGTTATGTGTACCCAGAGGAGGAAATCGCTTCTCCTCGTAAGGGAAGCTTCTGGACCATTAAGAGGCCCCTTTGAGCCCTTACCGTAAACTCAGTGTAGGTCGAGCAAGGAACATATCTGATTCTTATACCACCCCTGTAAATTACAGAACGCTTTTGCCTTACAGAAGAAGAAACTGAGACACAGAGTGCAGGCTGATAGTTAATTAGCTGCAAAACTGAGGTTCAAACCTAAAACCCACCCCTCCCCCTGTGAGCACTTTGCTCTCTCTGAAGGAGGGAGGACTGAGTGGGCCTGGTCTCCTACACCTCCCATCTTCCTTCTACTTCCCTCTTTCTCGAGAAAGTTCTCACACGTCACCTCAAGTCACCCCTTCCTTCCTGTCTTCACCTGGCTTCCGCCCAGGTGACTGGCCACACTATTTCTCCCTTTGCTACCTCTGCCTGCAATGATCAAAGACCACTGAGACTTCCCGTGGGCCAAATCTTTGAGGCCTTTCCTACATCCTCAGGCTCTTTGATTTCTCACCAGCGCTCCATCCTGTTGGCTCCCCCTTTCTCGACGCCCTACCGGCGACTTCCGCGGCACCCCTCCACACTGCAGTCCTCAGTGGGCAGGGCACTCGGCAATCTCCAGGCTGCTTTCACCTCCATCACAATGCAGGTGAACTCCCATCTCTGAACTCCCTTCCTGGTTTCACCAGTTGGGCTACGTTACTGGATTCAGATCACCCGTTCTGTCCCGGACGGATCAGACTGGAGTGGACTTTTGATCCCAGGGGCGTCAGGAATCTGTCTGGTGGCCACAGGTGCCCAGAGCCTCTCACTGGATAATCTGATTTGAAGAATACAGAAGCTGTAGCCAAATACTGCTGTGTGCTGTGGAGACTGCACCCAGGGCAGAAATAGTAGCCGTGAGTAAACACAGATTGGCCACACAGAAGGGAGTTGACATTCTGGGCAAAGGAGGAGCCCCTAAGGAGCCCTGCAAGCCCAGGGTGGGAAAGATGGAGCTGCAGAGACCGCTTTTCCAGTTTCTGTTCTCTGTTCTGTGATAGCCTCCTTTCTGCATAAAAGGAAGCCCTCTTTCACCAGTGGCTGGCTTTGTTTTCTTTTTACATTACTGAGCTAAACCCTAACAAAGGCACGGAGTGCCTTTGCCTGGTGATTCTTCCCAGCACACTGAATGCTCTGTATGCCCCAGCGCAGGGCAGGGCTGGCCGCTCCGCATTCTGGAGACCTCCCCATACGGAGACCCAGTATCATCAGAAAAGCGTCATCAGCACATAGTTACCTGGCCTGACTATTCCATGTTGGCACGAGGAGGCAATCGTGTCTCAGAGGGGACCTTCTTATTTTCCCCATCATTCTAGAAAAATGAGGCACAGTGTGTGCAAGACCCTTGTGCAGGGTGGCCGGCAGGAGGTCTTCCACTTGGATGGCCAGAGAGATGCTTTCCCAAAGTTTATTGTTGCTGAGCAGGGAGAGGCCTGACTGGGGTCTGGCCAGGCAGCCAGGGCAGCCAGGACAGGGCCTGCTGGCAGAGCCAGGAAGTTGGGCAAAAACGCAGCCTCTAGGGACTGTTTTGTATCATTTGGAAATGAAGATAGGGAGGGAGATGGCTTCCAGACGCAGGCTCCTTACACTTTAGAGAAGATCAACACTGGAGGCTCCACCCCATGCTCAGGGGCGACAGCCCACGCTTCACTCCGAGACAGCAGCCTTGTCTGACTGTTGTGTGCTGAGAGGGGTGGGGGGAGGAGAGGAGAACCGCCCCCCCCCCACCCAGCCAGGAGCCCAGGCTGTGCCAGGGGCAGAGATGAGAGACCAAGCTGGTACTAGAGGCACACCACGCCTCTGGTAGTCGGGAAATCAGACTGAGGGGGAGGGTGGAGGGAGGAAGACCCTGGGAAAGATTGCCAAGGCAGCCAGGACAGTGAATTGGGAAGAAGTTCTAAGCGGAAAATATCCCAGGGGAGGACTGGTGACCAACATCTCTGTCCCAGTGAGGAGGTCAGAGCGCTTGAGTTTCCTGGAGGCTTGGATGGAGCAGACTAGAGGGAAACCCTTAAGGTACCGTTGGAAAAGTGGAACTGAGAAAGGGAGCACATGCAGCGTGGGGAACCGGGAGGAGGTGGGGGGCAGGTCTTTGAACTTTCTGGCTCTATCTTCAGGATTCTGACGTAAACTTCCAACCTGTAACACCTTCGCTGGATGCCTCCATCCGAATTAAAAAAAACACAACAAAACAGGAAACACATTGAAAACTCTTGAGGTCTGTGATTCCTAGCCTGATAGGCATCCTTGAATGCTGGGCAGAAACCATCACGCTCTTGTGTCAGAATCATTTGGAACTGGCATCTCACGGTTTTAATCCAAATGAAGCAATGAAAGCCTTTGCTTGAATTTTTAAGATGCTGACATTCCCCTAGTATCAAGTGAATTTGCTTCCTAAACCCTTTTCAGAGCTAGGGTTACAGTCCTTATAATTTTCTGCATAAACAGTCTTGTCCCCGTTGCAAAAGGCTGCAGCAAGTTGGAATGGTGCTTTAATGAGCTGGTTGCAACAAAGCCTGCATTGCTCAAACTTCCTTCGTTCCTCTCCTCGCTGCAAAGAGACAGCTGCTGATTGTACACTGTTCTGTACCTTAGAGAAGGCAAAAGGGGATTGAGTCCCTCAAATGTCTCTCACTATTAAATCTAACTTGTCTATCTCTGAAATATTCTGATCAGCCCAAACCTTAAGCCTTGAGCAGACACCTTTACGTAGCTCATAGCAAATAGCAGAGATTTGGGAAAGGGATGTTCATTCCTTAACCTCCCTCCCTGCCCTCCGGGATTACGGCTCCTCTTGGGTACCTGCTAATTCAGAGGGGGTTGCTGCTAACTGGGTTGAGTCAGCCCCCGTGAGATGGAGAGATTTTCCGTACATGATCCTGCTCCTGCCTCCATTCGTTCACCATCAGACTGTGAGTTACTTGAGGCCAGGGACCACGGTCAGATCCACTTCCCCTATCCCTGCCCCGGGCCCCTGATGAGTACTCAATAAATGGTGGTGGAATAAAAATCCCACAGGGTTTGGGTTTGAAGCTCCGGTTTCTTGCTTCAGAGCATACACATTTTTGAATCTACAGCTTTAAAGTGAAGAGCAGCCTTTGGCCTTGACCATGGGGCACGGAGATGCCATGCTCCGCCACCACGGTGTCTCTGAGAACCACCATGTGGGGAGGAGGAAGCCAGGCTGAGTCCCCATTTGGATGAGGTGGTGGAAGGGCTCTCACTGGAGATGATCAAGACCCCCTACCCTGTAATTTACATTAGAGGAAAAGGGACCCAGAGTTTGTGATTTTCTTTTTCTTTTTCCCTCAGGTACTCTGGCAAAGATCCCTAACTTCCCACACAGCGCAGAGTGTTTTTGTACCCTAAGCCCTACATGCCGTACAGAGAAAGATCCAGGCTGGAGAGTTCCTCCTTTTTCAAGCTCTTTTGTTTACACCTACGGTTTCATCACCTTCTTTCCTTCAGAGCAAGAAGAGAGACATGGGATCTTTGAGCCCTCATCGTCAGGCCCTGAGGGCTTGAGTGGATTCCTTCCTTTGGCCCATCTGGATGTAAAAACAATCCTGAGAGTCCTGTCTGGTAGAGCGCTCTGGGGGAAAGCAGCATGAGTTCTCTTCTAGAAAGGCTGCCACATGTGCCTGGCTCAAGAGGACCCCGAATCCGAAGGCTGACCTTTCTCCCTAGGGCTCAGACCTTGAGCTGAGCTCTGATTGTCTGCTACAATTACCACAGCCTCTGCTGCTTGCTTTGAGGACTTCTTACCATTTGATAGGAAACACTTCTGTAGAGCCCTCCCTTTAAGTAGGCAGAAGGAAGGCTCTAGGTAGTGGGTGTTTTACGACGAGATGCTGCAGGTGAGACCTCTAGCATTAGACCACAGAGATCCATCAAAGTCAAGTTCATAGGCAAAGACACATAAAGTCCCACTCTTATGATATTTTGCTTTGGAAAGCGCAGGTCATGAACAGAGACATAAGGATGGGGGTGCAGCAGCATTGGGGGTTGGGACTCCTCCTGAAGTCACTTCATTCTGCCTCTACCTTCCCCTGTCCTATTGCTGCCCCACCTTCAATTACCAAACAGCACCTCTGTCAATGACTTGGGTCCCAGGGTCCTTGGACCTGGAGGCCATCCCAGAGTTGGGTGGCCAGAGCCAGAACCAGTCAGGAAGAGGAAGGGCTGGCTTCTTGGGAAAAGTGGAGGCCAGCAGAGACTCCACTTTCTTTCTTTCTTTCTTTATTTTTTGCGTTACGCAGGCCTCTCGCTGCTGTGACCTCTCCCGTTGCGGAGCACAGGCTCCAGACGCGCAGGCTCAGCAGCCATGGCTCACAGGCCCAGCCGCTCCGCGGCATGCGGGATACTCCCAGACCGGGGCACGAACCCACGTCCCCTGCATCAGTAGGCGGACCCTCAACCACTGCGCCACCAGGGAAGCCCGACTCCGCTTTCTTGGAGAAGCCACTATGTCCGTATTACGACAAATCATGCCAGTGGATCAGCTCTGGGAGACATGGGCCTGAAATATTCATGGACTGAAGAGCGCCTCTCTGTTCCCATTACCCTCAAGGCAAAAACGAGAGCACTGATAAACCATGAGTTGAAAACACTGAAACAAGTACAGGAAAGGCCACAGTACGCCCCCCCACCCCTGCCTTCTGCCAGAGCATTCCGGATGGCAGGCGAAAATATTTATGGATTCAGTTTTATAGATACGATTCTTTATCCACTGCCCCCCTCATACACTTCCAAGTTAAAGTCCTCATACTTTCTATAATATAAAATGGTACTTAGTCCATACCACATACTCAGGAAACAAGCACTTGATTTGCTAAACTAAGCCCAGTTAAGGTTTAAGACTTAAAATGTGAGTACAGCCCCCATCCTTGCTCCTAATTCCAGAGTTTCTCTACTGGTGCGATGAGCAATTTGAATTCTCAGAAGGCCCTTCTGTAAATTCTCACAAGTAAGCATGATGCTTAATCGGTGTTTGTGGATGAAAGTGTGAGGAATTAAGGAGTTTTTTTTTTTTTTTTCTGGAGTGACTAGAGGATTTATTTCAACTTGACATTTAGAAGAATGTATCATTTAGATATATAAGAGAAACTGTATGAGAGACCCCATCTGATTACTAAAATTCCTGTTGTGTCCTGGGTTGCAAGCACATAAATGGATTTTGAAAGATGACTGAGAAGGGAGAATGTCAAGAGCAAGGACCTGCAGCCTTCTAGAAAGAATGGTTGGTCTGGGGCTCTGGCCCTGGTGGGAAATGTCACGATGCCCTTGGGAATGGTCCCCTGCCCAAGGCTGAGTGCTTCTCGGGGCAGTGGGGCCTGGGTGGGGTGTGGATCTATGCCAAGGAAAATAAGAGTATCGGAGTGATGAGCAGGGCCGATGTCAGCCTTCTTACTACACATCTTATGAAAGAAGAAAGCAGAGAAAAGTGGAGAAGATGGGAGGGAAGGAAGGGGAGAGATTCACCCAAAAATGAGTAGGAAAAAGGAGTGAGGAATGGAACATGCAGCTTCAGAGGAAGGTTTCTGCGGAGTCCTCCACTGGAGGAAGGAGGCTCAAAGGATCCCTGAGAGAGAAAACTCCGGCCGTTCGGGGCATGGTAGACAACATGCCCTCCGCTGGATTCTGAGGTCAGGGATGGTCTCTGTTATGAAAAGGATTTTATGGGGGGAAACGGGGTTGAGATGTGAAAGATCCGGTCCTCCACCTGGTGGGGGGACGGTGGGCAGAGGCTGGTGCCCAGGCGTGCCTGGGCTGTGGTGCCAACTGACTGTTGTCCTGGGGATGCTGGGGAGGGGGACAGCGCCCGTCCCCCCCCCCCCCCCCGCCTCCAGGAGCAGGACCTGACCTGCCCTTCCTTCCCCTCGCGCCCACTTCTCCCTGTTCGTTCCCCTCCCACCAGAGCTGCGGGCACCCTGGGCTCAGACGCAGTTCACCCCACAGTCTTATAAACGATGGGGAGAGAGGGAAGGAGAATAGGGAGGCTCAGGGAAGACAGCCATGGGGAGAGATGTGGCTGAGCCCTGCCCACGCCCAGCCTGGCCTCCAGGAGACTTTGCTGGGAGCGGAGACGTCCCAAAAGGCAGTGCAGCAGCCGGCCTCCTGCAGCCTCCCCAGGGGGACGTGGCCAGTGCAGAGGGACCTCTCTGATCAGCTGAGATTCTGTATTCCTTAAAAGAAGGCTGGGGGACACGCTTCATTTCCTTGAGCATCACAGCTGAGTCCAGCTCATTTTGGGGTAACATAGAGTGAGGCCAATCCCAGTTCGGAAAGGAGGAGGGACAGAGGAACAGAGAGCCACTGGCTCCTCATGAGAAGAGCTAAGTCTTTTCAACCTCTGTGCTCTCTTGCTCACAATTTCTAGGACTGAGAGCCCAGTCCGTGAATGCTTGCCCAGGGCCCGGGCTGGGAAGGGCTATGCCCTGGTTGCTTTATGGGACCTCGGAGTTCAGCTGTGAATGGACACATGATATCCCAAGGAGTCTGTTTCCTTAGGATGTGGCAGCTTCTGGTATGTGTAAGCTGGGGAACATGAGCCGGATGCTTAGAGGAAGAAGAACGAGGTTCCATGGGTTAGATTTAGGGGTCAATGAGGTGAGGCGGTCAGAAGCTTATTATGATGTGTATGACCTTGGGCTGTGTGGGGCTAGGGCAGGGGAGCCACTGGAGAGCTTATTCTGAGACGCTCGGGGGATTATAGGGTAGGAAGTATTTTTAGGATGTCAGAGCCAACTGGTAAGTAGAAGCAAGTAGGACAAGCAGGGGCAGGTGTCCTATCGAGCACTTGCATTCTCATCCACAAGCTGTCATGTTTGCATTTCTCAAATTCTCTTTTCCAAACCATTGGTAATTCCCTCCATCTTTAATCCATTTCAATATGGTTTTCCCGTTTCCTGTTTTGCTATCAGGGAGTCCATTCTGTACTAGGTGAGACATGTTTGTCTTCCAGATGAATCTCACCAGGAGTTTCTCAAGTTCTGAACAGCCAAGTAGGAGTATTAATTAGAATTACATAACCAAAGAGTATTTGGATGAGTTTCCATCATCATCATTGACTTCGTTACCTTTCCAATTACTCCTGTTTCTTTTTATGATTTTGAGAATTTCTTTGCTTTAAGCAAAGCCCTTCGGTTTGGAGATGAGTAAATTATCTAGTATTTAACATCTTTATTTGCAAACTTATAGAGTAGAACTCAATATATTATCCAGCTGTTTCACAAGCTTATAGGAATGCATTTTGGGGGGTAAATTTATCTTATTTTACTTTCTTCTCATATATCAGTTCCAAGCCTTGCTGGGCCTATGTTATTTAGAGAAAGCATGTTGAGAGATGAGCTAGAAGGTAGTTTCTGGTCTGCATTCTGTCTCCTTCTCCCTTTGTGACTTTTGGGAAGCCATTTAATCGTCCTACGCCTCAGTTTTCCATTTGCGAAATGGGATAGCAATCTACGTCTTCTACCTCAACATATAGATATGGTTTGGAGAATTATGCACATATATATACATAAGCACAACAAAACTGTGCCAAGGTCCCTCTGTCATCAGTGAAACCATGACTTAACATTTAGTAAGTTTCTGTGCCTGAGATGCCTGACGTTTTCTTCTCCGTAATTGATGTCGAGCCAAGAGAAAGAACAGGGACTCTGGTAGTGATGGATTTGGTGCCTGACTCCCCCTGTGGCTTGGTATCACCTCTGAATACATATATACTCATCTTTGCTTATGATGTGCACATCGGACACGTCCTAACCTTCTGCATTTGGCCATTGTTGTGGTCTTGCCATTGGCTGCCTGTGCTTTTGCCTTCAGCGTACAGACCAGAACAATTCAACACGAACTCCAAAAATAAACATTGGCCATGACCTCCAAGAGCATGTGTGATTCGACGCATGCCTGCCTCTCCAGCCTCATTTCTCCCAGGTCTGTCTGAGCTCCTGACCCCTGGCCCACTGTTGGCATCTTAAATCTGCCAAGTTTTTTTCTGCACTTAAGCATTGCTTCTGCAGTTCCTTCTACCTAAAACACCATCGTCCTACCCATTGGGTAATTCTCACTCATCTTTCATTTTTCAGCTCCATCATACTTAGAGAAGCCCTACACCTGGATCAGGATTTAAGCACTCACAGTACCCTGCTGGGCTCCTTTAAAGCACCTATCATCACAGAGAAGTAGTTTAGAGTTACTTGTCATCGCCATCCTTCTCTTCCCGATTACATTCCTAATGTCCAGCACATAATAGGTGCTCAATAAGTATTTGTTGAATGAATGAATGAATGGGTTTAGTATTTGACACTTGATGCTAGAGGATGCACCTGGACTTGATTTTGTCCTGATTCACAGTGAACACCCTTTGCAAAACACCAGCTCCGAGACGGAGGCAGCCATGACTGCTGCCCATTGAGTGAAGAGTTTGGGAGCCTTTTCTCCAGGGCAGGCTCCCAGCAGATCCCAGAGAGGTCAATTTGACTTCTGGCCCACTGGCCATTTTGGGTCCTCACCCCTTCAGGTGCCCTTGCCCTTCAGCTCTTCTCTGATCCTCGTAGGCCCCTCTGTCTGCATCCCTGCTCTCCCGTCTGCAGGGCCTGTAGGGGCCTTCCCCTCTCTGAAATCCTTTCTGGGGTGTCTATGCCCTTCTCTGGTCTGTGAATCCTGCCCTGCCCTGAGCCTTTGCTTCAACTGTTGCCTTCAACTGCCATCAGACTGTTCTTTCCTTAAAATTCTAAGGGGTTGGTGCCCTGGTTCTGCAGCTGGGTGGATGAGACCTCGGGCTCAGGACGCAGGCTCTCACCCACTGAGAAGGCTGGGTCTTTAGCAAGCAGTCGCCACACAGCAATGCACGGCGATTGGATTTCCTAACCAAAGGCTTACTCAAGTTTTCCAGGCACTCAGGGCCACCTGCCTGGTCCCTCTGTGGCAGTTTTACAACCTTACTGGACTCTCCCTACCTGCTGAGAAGAACCCTCTTGTGGGTTCATTGACGGGCCCAGCGGAGGGAAGGTGGGAGCCAAAGGACTTCCTGCCACCTCACGTGGCCCAGCCCCGCAGGCAACTCTGATCCCAGCTGCGGCTGCCACTTGTTGTACTGCCCCAAAGTAGCTCCTGCCCCAAGATTCCAACTAATCACTCCTGCTTCTTCACTCTCAGGATGGCCAGGCCGTGGAGGAGGAGCGCAGGCTAGCCTTGGGCTCAAAGAGATAGTGGAAGGGTGTTGCTTACAGTAGCTTCCCCTGGGGTCACAAATGCGTTCAGCTCTAAGAAATATGAACTTGTGCCTTCTCTCCTCACCACTGCTCTCTTCTGGGCTTCTGTCTCGAGTGGGAAAGTTGGGGCTCCATCTCTGATTTGATTTGTCTTTAATAAAGCCCTTATGTTTTGCTCCTGGGAGCTAGAGGCCCACCCAAGCAGAGCTGGCTTTGGGCCGCAGGGCTTCCTCTGGCCATTTGTTGTACTCCTGGAACAAGTCACAATTTGTTCTTTCCTCATTCATTCGTACATTCCTTCACCCATTTATTCATTTAATATCTATTGAATACCTATGTGCCAGGCATTAGTTAGGTACTGGGGATACACAAAGTGTCAGGCAAACAGAAATGGACTTTGACTTGAGAGAGCTCCCAGTCTAAGGGGCCACCTGTGTGATGGGAACAGGATGTGTGGGGCACCTGGCTGGAGGGAGCTGTGTGAGCTAATGGTGTGAGCAGAGGCTGGGAAAGGACGCCTAAATGCTTATGAGAACTGGTAGACCAGGTTTAGAATTTTAGTTTTGATCATAGAAGCCTTGAAGTACCGTTGAAGGATTTTAAGCAGAGGAGAGAAATGATCACATTTGGGTTTTTTTTTTTCAAAGAAGGCACTAGTTGTGTGGAACACAAGTTAGAAGAAGGCAGGAGTGGAGGTCAGTCATGAGGCCCATTGGGCAAGGCTGGTAGCTGGGATTGGAGGGGCTTGGGGAGAAAAGGTTGGAAATGTTACCCAGCGGTGGAAAGTGGCAGGCCATCGGTGTGGATTGCACATGGGGCTGGTGAATGGTGATCACTCAACAGTAAGCAAATACAAGAGGAGAGCTCATCTGAGGGAGATGATTGTGAGTGAGGTCTGGGGCATGCTGAGTTGAGGTGACTTTGAAAGGACAGGACATTCAGGTATGGAATTTGTGCGAGAGATCTGACATGTAGATAGAAATTGGTGAATATCTGCTTATAGGTAATACCTCCATGGGCATTGGGGAGCTTGCCAAGGTGAAAGACTAGAAAAGTACGGGGGTCTTAGGGGAATGCAAGAGGATCTCTCAAAGGAGGCTGAGGAGGAATGGCCAGAGAAGGAGGGACCCCAGGAAAGAGTATCTTTGCTGCTCTCCACAACCATTCACCTTGGAAGATGATTTCATCACAAACACATCTCCATCATCCTGAATGTGAGATGTAGGAAGAAGAGTGGGAAACACTGCTCATGTCCTCTGGGAAAGGCAGGGAGGCACTCTTCAAGTACAGGGCAGGAGGACCAAGAAAGGCTCTGGCAAGCTCCATTAGATCTGGTGGCACAGTGAGAGGCATGAAGAAGCTGATGGAAGTTCGAGGTTGGGTGGCAGCATTTTCTCTATCTACAGGTCCATGGGCTGTGAGTCAGGGACATTATAAAGAAAGGAAACAAGGAGCCCAAGGGACAGGAGATGGGGAGGCTCTTTGGGGAGGTTGTCGGGATTAAGAAACTTAATTTGGGGAGGGTGGTCTGGAGGGAGAACAAGGCTAGCTCTGACCACCAGCCTCTAAGAAGTACCAGCTTCCATGGTCTGTTGGGTCTTAAGATAGGCAGAAGGTCTTTTCTTTTCCTGGCATAGGCATGCTTCTTAGAGAAGCAAGAAACAGAAGCAGTTTGTCACTATAAAAGGTAAGAGAACAGTCAGAGGGGAGGAGAAGATAGAATATCCTCTTTTTGAGGTCCCGAGATCCCTGAAGGAAACAGGTCAGGGTCACAGGACTCTGATTTCAAATTTATGCAGGTTCCGAGAAAAATCTCTGAAGCCCACACAGGCTCTCTGTCCCTCCCCCTGCCTAACCCCTCTGCCTTTTTAGACCTCCTCAGGACGTTCATGGGGTCCAGAGAAAAGGGGTCATGGAGAGACAGGCCGCTCGAGAGGCTGGGAAGGGTCAAAGCTGGTCACAAGTCAAGACAACCTCAGCAAATAGAGGCAGCCCATCAGATCCCCTCCACCACTCCCTGGGCCAGCATGCCATGTCTCGGGGCATGCAGGCCCCCACTCAGATCATTGGGTCCAGCCGCCATTTTGTGCCTGGAATTCTAGACACTCCACAACTGAAGCCCCACCACGTGGAGGCAGGGAAGTCCTGCCAAGTTGCTGGCTTGAGGCCATGGCCTCAGAAGGAGGTGGGAACAGTGAGGGAGGGGGAAGAATGGGGTAGAAAGAACACTTTCAGACCCCCTTTGGGGTGTGGCTTCCTCATGCCCTCAAGGCAAGACATATGTGGGGGCAAAGAAATAGATTTTTAGGGGGGAACAGGAGACTCAACCTGTGACTCCATGCTGCTCAAAAAGTAGGTGTTGCAAGTTCATGATTGAATAGTATTGATAAGATTTGGTTTCAGGCTTACATGTGAGGATTAGTATGGAGAATTTTTTTTTCCAAGAATGCTTATTAGAGTGGGATGGATACAGAATTAGGAGTCAGAGGACCACAATTACATATTTGAGTCTTCCATATGCTGGGACCAGTGCTGGGGGCTGAGACTTCTTTGGCCATCAAGAGAGAGATGGTACCTGCATTAACAGAGCTGATGACAGTTGGGAGACAGGCAAAAATTTTTTTTTTAATAATTACAAAATATGATTAACACTGTGAAGGGGAAAAAAAAAACTTAATGGGAATAAATAAGATGAAGGTTACCTAACTTTAGGTCATGGAAATCTTCTCTGATAGGGTGACAATGAAGCCAGTTATTGGTCACCCAAAAACTGGGGTGTGGCAGTTTGGGAGGTGGCGAGAACCTTCTGGGAAGAAAATGATTTCCTGTCCCAATTAGGTGATCTTAGGCACCTCTGTGAGCACTGATTTCTACATTTGTAAAATGAGGATAATCCTACCTGTCCAGCTGACCACACAGAGCTGGGGTGGGAATGAGAGGAAATGATGTGAGAGAATTCTGTTAACCCCAGACAGATGGGCAGACAAAAAGTCTATGAGGAAAGAACTGACTGATAAATTTCTCTCACTTTTTCTATTCATTAAATTTGCTTCCCCTGTAGAACATGGCTGTAATATAGGGTGGTATCTCTGGGAGGGGCAGTGGCTGAATGTCATGTTGAGGAGAAATGACCTTGGAGTCATGAATAGCAGTGTGAGCAGGTGAGGCTGTCCAAGAGAGACAAAGTTGATTCTCTGGACAGGAGATGGCTGAGCTGAGGCTTGCATGATGTAGGGGAGATTCCAGGTTTTTGCAAAGCTGAAAGGCTGATGAAAATGTTAGTGTGGGAGCACTGGTACATACTTCAGTGTTCAGTAAACACCAACCCTTCTGGGACCCTTCCTGGGCGAAGGTCACGGTTAGTGTTAATCTTTGCCAAGCCCCTATTTAGTTTCAGAAGCAGAAAGGCAGACGTGCTTTTCCCTGGGTGCTCAGAGTGTGACTTCCATCTGGTAGATCATCATCAAGTGTCTGGTGAATTGAAGGACATGCCAAAGACGAGAAGCATCCGAGGAAAGGCCTGCCAGGCTGCCCTGCAATCCTTCGCCTGCAAAGGAGTATGTGGGGTCAAGATCAAAACTCTTCTGCTGGTTTGCAAAAACATCTTCCTTCACATGCACAGTGAAACAAGCTAAGTGTAGAAATGAATGAATCCAGGAATGGCCCTCCTCTGGGGAGAAGGCCAGTCTCCCTGGGTTGGACGGTGAGCCATTGGCCACTGCCATGATTCCTCTGTTTGGTCAGAAACCCATGGACCGTGCCACGCTGCTGATTATGTCAGAGAGTCACTGGGAACTTTGGTGACCACCCAGCCACCGCCTACAGTTTCTGAATGGTGTTCTCTGTGTGAGTGTTATTGTATTGGTGATTTTGAGAAACCTTAGGGAGAAAGAAACATCAGCTGGTTGGTGAGAGTGTTGCTTACAGCAGGACGGAGCAAAGGTCATATCCCAAGAAAGACATTTTCTCAGCTACATGTTCATCTCAAAAGACTGAAGAACTACAGGATTCTAGCCAAGGGGCTTTCAGGTGACCTTCAGGTGAGAGGGTAGAGAGGGACCCATTTGAAAGCAAGGAGGTGGGAAGACAGAAGGTTTGTTTCATCCAGGAGGGGAAGGTCAAAAGGAGAGGCGACTGACTTTTGCTATGCCATGGGGTTCAGGTTTTCTACTGTCTGTCTGGGGCTCTTTCCCTCCTGAGTCTGGGCCCCATGTCCAGGGGCACTTCCAAAGGGGTCCTTGGAAGGCACCTTCTCAAGATAAGCAGGCTTTTAACTTTGGGAATTGTAAATGTTAATTTTTATGAATGACCTAGCTCAGGTGAAGAGGAAGGGATACAGAAGTGTAGAAAGGCCCAAGGGAAACTAAGAGCTCTGAACAAGAGGGGGAGTTGAGTCAAGAGAGATGCAAGAGTCCGGAGGAGTAGATTCCCGATGTCAGGAAGAAGGAAGCCAAATGTATGAACTGAATGACTTAGATTGGCAACAGTGATCACAAGGAGGTCCAGGGAAGAGTTTATCTCTGCCTCTTGCAGAGGTGGGGGAGGCCGGGGGCCAGCGGAGAGCTGTTTGGGCTTGTAGAGGAGCAGGGGAGGACAGTGGGCCCAGATGTGAAGGGGTTGGCCATTGCCTGTTTTTCACGTTTCTCCTTCCCCACCAACAGCGCCCACCAGCAGTTGGTGGGTAGGCTCTGGACACAGCAGGAACTGCTGTCGATAGAGGGATCCACTGCATCTCGTCGAAGGAAGACGTCCCATTGCCAAGTGGCCAGTTCTTCCCAAACGAATCGCATTTGACACAGTTCCAATCAGCATTGCAATGGGAGGTTTTTGAACTTGGAATGATATTTCCAATATTGATTTGGAAGAATTTATTTGGGAAGAACAAGTAAAATTCGCCCAGAAAAAAAGGACACGAGCACGCAAAAGCTTGCATTGTTAGATTTTAAAGCATATTTTGCATCTGAAATTATTTCAACAGTACAAAGCTTGTGGCCCAATGACAAGAAAGTCAAGATAAGGGTTTATTTTTGCCTTACCTGCTTTTAGAGGAGTGGGTGTTGTCATTTAGAACTTTGAATGATAGAAGGTGCATCACTGTTGGGAACAAAGCAAGGGAGGTGCCCCATTCACTGCCACCATGGTGCAAAGGCTGGGACGAGGGGGGCACCAGCCAACGGCCACGTTGTTCCCTCTCCGGCCACTGGTTCCCCATAGTTTTATGTCCTGTCACACTGTGTTCAGCTGCTTAGCCATCTTCCTTTTGGTCTTGAATGCTTTTTCTACCTGGAAACCTGAGATGTGTCAGAGCTCTGTGCATGCTTCCTAGAAGCTGCTCTTGACCTCCTTTAAAGATATGAAGAAAAGGGGGAAGGAGGGTTGTGTGAAGCCTCTGACAGAAGGCAGTGCTGTGGGAGCGGATGCTGCTAATGGGGACGGCCTTCCTGTTTTCTGAGCATCATCTGTGCACATCTCCCAACACCACCGTGGTCACTCTGTAGACTACAGATGCAGGCCTTTGCCCTTGAGTATATCAAGCAAGTAATTTTCCTGAATCAATGTGGCATTCCAAGTCAGGAAGTAAAGCATGAATTATGCAATTATTCATCCAGAAATCACCCAATTATTATTTTTTTCAATGGGTAATTACCGAGTGCCTGTGTTGGGGGTGCAGGCCAGGCATTGTTCTGGGTGGTAACAACCCGCATGTGAACAAAACAAATGAAGTCTTGACTGTCCCGGGGAGCTGGGAATTCTTGGGGAAGGGGAGACACCTTGAGCAAACAGTATAGAACTTGGCAGGGGGCTGCAGAAATGCACAAAAGCAAATCTGGCCAGGAAGCCCCAGACTGATGGATGTGGGTGTTGGTCACAGAAGACCTCTTGGATAAGGTGGCATTTGGGCAGTGGCCTGAAGAAGTGCGGGTCCATGCCCTGGGGCTATCGAGGGAAGAATGTTCCAGAACATGGGTGCAGCAAATGCAGAGGTGCAGCTGGTGGGCTGGCTACCCAAAGTGGATCAGTTTTTATGTGACCTCCTCTGTACAGCAAAATTATTGTCAGTAATAATGTAATAATTAGGAATCATCTTCTTTTTTTAATTGAAGTATAGTTGAGTTACAATATTAGGTAAGTTTCAGGTGTTCAGCAAAATGATTCTGTTATATATATCTGTATATATATGTAAACATCTATAGTCTTTTAAAAATTCTTTTCCATTATAGTTTATTACAAGATATTAAATATAGTTCCCCCTACTGTACAGTAAATCCTTATGTATTTTATATATAGTAGTGTGCATCTGTTAATTCCATACTCCCAATTTAAGGAATCATTTTCTCGATTCATTTTTGAATGAATGAATTCATTCAATTTAAGAGTATACATTTCAATTTTAAAGATAAAATTTGATTTCAGTGTAATATTGCATAATGAACTTACTGTATACATTGGTCCTTACAAAAACACTGCCCCTTAGAGAATCACACTGTGTTCACTGTTTACATTTTAAACACAAACGATTCCAAGTGGTCAGAGAGAATGGACAGAATGTAGACACTGAGGTTCTAATTTTTGACTTGATAATCATTGTGTATTTTGAATCTACTGCTTAAAACTCAAACTTAGGGATATGCAGGGCTATAAGGAATGGAGACACGAACTGCACAAAAGCAAGCTCAGATGATTCTAAACCGTTATGAACCCAACTCTCAAAACACACGTAGATGAGCCCATGTTGACATAGACTTAAAATGTATTTGTTTTTGTGTGTGCATGTGTGTGTATGTGTATGTACCTTCCCCCCATCTGCCTCCCCAACCTCAAAAAATGTGCTTAGTCCCAGCATTTGCCATTTTTATCCTGGCTTTCCCTTCTCCTCCTCAATACAGATGTATAGATTTTCCTCAATCAGTTCAGTAGCTGAAATTAGATTAAGTTAGGTAGCTCCCAGCTTACTTCCTAGCTTGTGGCAGGCCCTTTGATACTGCCATAAGATGTCCTCTCAGACCTGTATTTCTATTGCTCTGATTAGATGAATGAAAAACGGGTCTTCATCGTTAGCATCTGTCTGAGTTTTCTTGTGTTTGACTCTCCCATGGAATTTTACTGGTAGGGGATCTATTTCCATGTCACATTCTCCAGTCATTCACCCACCCTGCACTCTTGTGTACTGGGAATTTCAGTGTGCTGATGGAGTAGCAAGACGAACAGAGGTGACGGGGTTAGAGTACCACCGTGGTCACATCAAGGGCATCAACCATGCAGTGGAGAGACAGACTTCCAGTGTTCAGTTTGGATGGATCCCAGCTCTCTGACTGGGTAGCCCTGCAGGGAGGTGGGGGAGATGAAGTCTGTTTCTACTTTCTTTAAAGAAGGTAGGCAGCGTTAGCTCATGTGGTTGAAAATGCAGCAGCTTTGGTTGTTTTCACTAAACTAATCTTGAGAGCTGGCAGAAATTTCTAAATGTCACTCAGTTGACCAAAAGATTGCTTCTCGGTCATAGTGTGTGTGTGTCTTCATGTTCATCTTTACTTGTTTCGGGAATCTAGTAGGTGAACAGGAGTGTATGCCTTTGCTGTTTTCAACAGAAGGTCTGGGGTACCTCACCAAATCATTTTCTTGAACCTTAGTTTAGTGCTTCTGCCAAGGAGAAGGTGGAGGAGGGTGAAGTGAAGAGGAACTTTATTGTCTCTTTATAGCATTGCAGTTGACAGAGAAGACGGCACCCAGGAGTGTCACCCCTCAGTTTGCTCACAGGGGGCGGTATGACTCCAATCCAGTGAGTCAATCTCCGGAATGGGGTGGCCTTTTCCAGGAGTATGACTGATAATGCCCACCTGTCCTTTAAACGCCCACCTGTCCCCCTAGTGTTGGCAGCCTGTGCCTTGAGACTGTTGTGATTGCTCTGTTCCTATAATGTGTCTAATTGTTGTTGGCTTTTCAACGAAGGGTTTATAGGCAAGGGGTCTGTTTGCTTAAGAGTTGAACGTTATCTGATTTGGGATAAGTCAACCAGGCTGACAGAACTTGCCTCGACCTCTAGGTGGATCCTTGCATTACCAGGTGTGTGTACCCTGAGAAAATAGCCCCGAGTCTCCTGGTTTTCTGACCCAGCCTACTTAAAAAAAAACTGTTTTGACTCTAGAAAAACGTGTTTATAAATGTGTGTTCTGAAAAGGAGACTTTGATAGCCAACGGAAGCCACTCTGTCCCAGGGCCTCAGAGCGGCAGTGTGAAGTGAGCCTTAACTGAAGCGCTCCACTCCTGCCAAGAGGAGAGCTCAGCTTGTCTGTCAGCCCGAGGGAAAGCAGTCTTGTTTACTGCTCTTTATTTTTTACTCATGGCCTCTTGTCCACTGGGTGATAGGAAAGACACCAAATTGGGTTTGACGTTATTTACTTTTTAAGATCCTAATTATTCTCCATCTGGTGCTGTTTATGGAAGGGAAGAGGCCTCGGATAAGCACAGCTGGGGAAGAGATGTCCCTGCCCTGCTGCTCTGTTGTTTTGCTCACTTTCTACCAGCACCAAGGACTCTCCTTGATCAGAAGAGTGAAAGGAAATGTGAAGACCAGATGTCTCTTCCCCCTTTCCAGTCAAGTCTTCAGATTTGGGTGGAGACAGATGAACGACAGGATCCAGATCTTCCCACCCCGAAAGATTCTGAAGGAGTCCCTAGAACTCACAGCCTCTCCTTTAAATGCCCACCTGTCCATCTCCTCCAGCTGCACACCAATGCTTCTCATGTCACATTGCCCAACTGAAGAATCAAAAGGAAAATTCAGGTATTTGTGATCTCAGATGGGGAAGGAAATCAGAGAAGTCCTTACACCCAATATCCTGTTTTTCACAGACTAATCTGAGGTCTGGTCACCTGCATGACATACCTGTGTCTTTTAAGTGATCAACATAGGTCTATAGGTAATGTGTAGGAAACATGTCTTGTTGCAAAGTACAATGATTTCTTTTCTTCATGGCCAGGGATATATGAAGTTAGGATCAGAAGTCTCTGGGCCTTTAAAAACCATTCTGTTTTTAAAAAAATAGATGTGGTGTATATATATTTACATATAATGGAATAATACTCAGCCATAAAAAAGAATGAAATAATGCCATTCGCAGCAACATGGTTGGACCTAGAGATTATCATACTAAGTGAAGTGAGTCAGACAAAGATAAATGATGTCACTTTTATGTGGAATCTACAATATGATACAAATGAACTTATTTACAGAACAGACAGACTCACAGACACAGAAAACAAACATACCAAACGGGGAGCGGAGGGTGGGATAAATTGGGAGTATGGGATTAACAGATGCACGCTACCATATATAAAACAGATAAACAACGAGGTCCTACTGTATAGCACAGGGAGCTATAGTCAATATCTTGTAATAACCTATAAGGGGAAAGAATCTGAAGTTGTGGTCATGAGTGTTTCTCTGCGGGAGAAGCCACTTATGTGGCAAGTTGGGAGGAAAGTACCATTGAAATGAAGGTCATTTGGTGATGAAGCTGGACATCTGTTTCCACTAGGAGAGGCTTATAAAATGCTAAGGAACCTCTTTCATGAGGAATGCAGGAATTCCAGAGGCAGGCTTCCCTAACAGTCTTACAAAGGTGAGTGTAAGGGGAAACGGTCTGTTGCAACGGGAGCCAGTGGGGGACATAGGAAGGACGTAACACTGTGGAGGTGGGGGGAGTATGGCAGCCCCACAGGTGCTGGGGTCAGGAGTTTTCTGAGAAAGCACATTTGAGGCTGTTGTATTGGGAGCCTGGGGTTTCTCAGAACAGGTACAGTTACAGTTTTAAGTGCTCTGCACCTCAGCCTGAGCACCAAACGCATGACTCTCAAAGGGACTGTTTGACGTATGTGCTTCTCACCTCACTTCCTGACCTGGCCTAACACAACTTTCAAGGGGCCTCCTCTGGCTTATGGTCAAGGATGAAGACAATGGGTACGTCACGCCTGAAGAGACCACCACGAAAAAGTGGGGAAACAGCTGATCTACAACTGGTTAGGTGACTCTTAACCCTCTCATCTATATCAAGGGTATAGATGAGTCAGCACAGAAATTTTGAAGACAAGTTTTTTGAGAAGGAGATTTTGGAAAAGAACTTTGCTGTGAACCCTGTATTGCCTCATGTAGAGCAAGGAGTGTGTATGTGTCTGTGTGTGAGTGTGTGTGTCTATATGTATGAGTGTGTGTCTGTGAGTGTGTGTGCCTGTGTGTGTGTGTCTGTGTGTGAGTGTATGTATCTGTGTGTGTGTGTGCATGGGAGGGGTGGTGTTGATTCTTCTTCTTTTACTTCAAGTCAACAAAACCATGTAGAAAACTTGGCATCTGTCACTTTCAGTAAGGAGCATAGTGGCCTGGTGCCTGGCTCCTTCTCAACCAAAGGACAAGAAATGAGCTAGTCAGGTGTGGCTGGATGAGCTGACAGCAAGAGGGCTGCTTTGTATGCGTGGTGTTTCTAGAGACAAAGCGAGTGTTTCTCTGGACCAGAGGTGGACCCTGTGTGAAACCGAATGCAAGGTTATCTAAGGACCTGTTCAAAAGGACCTACTGTGAAGGTAACTGGAACTCAATGGAGAGAAGCTGAAGGTGTTCATTGCTGGATTCTTGGGAATTACAGAATGAATAAGTGGTCATCTGGAAAAGCCGAGTGTCTGAACCCATAAAACAAAGTAAAAGATTCCTAGCGATGGTTCAGAGATGGATTCTAAAGGACCATGAAAGCGTCCCATCAGAGAAAGCATCAGGTAAATACATCTGCCAAGCTCGGAACACAAGGCCAGCTTCTAACAGTGCCAGGTAAGTGAGAACTTCCCTTACTTCTCTCTCTGTTTCATCCAACCAACCTGGAAGTGTCAGCACTGCATCTATTTGCAGAGGGAGAGGTGGACAGGAAAGAGGGAAAGGGGCTTCTGCCTAGGGCTGAGAGGGGACAGGCGTTAATATGAAGAATGAAATGTAAATTCTTATATGAAACGACATTCAAATTTCAGAATTTCTGGGTATTTATCCAAAGAAAACAAAAAAACTAATTTGAAAAGATGTATAAACTCTCATATTCATTTCAGCATGGTTTATAATAGCCCAGATATGGAAACAACTTAAATGTCCATGAACCGATGAAGAAGATGTGGTACATATATACAATGGAATATCACTCAGCCATAAAAAAGATTGAACTCTTACCATTTGTGACAACATGGACAGACCTCAAGGGCATTATGCTAAGAGAAATAAGTCAGACAGAGGAAGACAAACACCGTACGATCTCACTTATACGTGGAATCTAAAACAAGACAAAACAACCGCCTCCCCCCCCAAAAAAAACCCTTCAAGCTCATAGACACAGAGCACAGGTCAGTGGTTTTACAGGCAGAGTGTTGGGGTGGGAGAAATGGGTGAAGGAGGTCAAAGGTTAAAAATAAATGGGATGGGATTCTGGCGTCAGTGTCTGGTTATTGAATTCTAAGTCATGGAAGAGTGCTCTTTCATATATATATATATATATATATATATATATATATATATATATATATAAATAATATATGTATCGGGGCAGAGGTTTTTCCCTCTTCCCCTGATACATTAGGCTGTTAGCAAATGTATAACAGCTTTCCTGCCTTTTCATAGTTTATTGCATTTTGTGTGTTTTGACTGGAAAACAAGGTAACTTGTTACCTTGTTTATGTATGAGCTAAGGGTAAATTGCCAAGGAGGGCCTGTTTAAAGTAAGGGACTTAGATTTTCTCTCCAATCTTTTCCAGATAACACTTTCTAGTTTTATCTGAACAAAGTATCTTAACATCTAACTTGCAATTTTGCAGAGAAGTTAAGGGACCTCTGCCTGTGCTCAGATCCTATGACTCTGGACAATTTTTTACTTACCTTTCTCTTTGCTTCAGTCTCCTCACCTCTAAAATGGGAATGATAATGATCCCTAACCACTTCGTAGGACTGTTATCAAGATTAGACGAGCTAGTGTATATCAAGCACTTAGAACACTTGGAGATCTAAAATTCTACGAATTAATCATTTGTCATGAAAGCCAGGGGTGTGGTTACCTGTGTATGATAATCTATGAAGACGTTCTTGATCTGTAATGTTGCTGAACTGCAGCACCAGCTGTGGAGTAAAATTTCACCATGCATCCGTGATACTGTGTCTAGGGGAGAATGTGCCTGAGGTTGCAGTTTGTTGCTTCAGGGACATCCCTGCATCACGTGGACAGCAGAATCTCGAACTCCTTCCAGCAGCCTGTGGAAAGGAGCTTCAGAATGGTGCTGGGCATTACTTTGGACAGGAACGTGGAGCCTTCACCGCAGTCAGCCTGGGTGAGAATCTGGGCCCTGGAATTGGGCACATAATTGTTTGCTTCTTTGAATCATAGTTTTCTTACTTATTCCTCTTGTGTTGGACAGAGAGAGAGACCCTGGGGCATAAGACACAGATGGTGCCTGCAACCTGTTGATAGTCTATCAGGGGAGACAGATACTTCAAAAAAATTATCATACATACAGGTTATCATATTAAGTGGAGTAAGTCAGACGAAGACAAGTATCATATGATATCACTTGTATGTGGAATCTAAAAAATGACACAAATGAACTTATTTACGAACTTATTTACAAAACAGAAATAGACTCAACAGATTTCAAAAACAAACTTGTGGTTAACAGAGGGGAAAATGTGATGGGGAGGGATAAATTAGGAGTTTAGGATTAACATATACACACTACTAGATATAAACTAGGTAAATAACAAGGACCTCCTGTATAGCACAGGGAACTATACTCAATATCTTGTAATAACCTGTAAGGGAAAAGAATCTGAAAAAGAATATATTTATGTATAACTGAATCACTTTGCTGTACGCTTGAAACTAACATGACATTGTTAATTAACTATACTTCAATTAAAAAGCAAATAAACAGATACATGGCATATCTTCTTAAATAAGCGAACAAACAAAAAGTTATAGTACATGACTGTAAGAATAAAAAGGAAACACCGTCAAGGAGGCGGAGTACAGAGGGGAGTTTGACTCTGTCTCGGCCACTTGGAAGAGGTGGCCACGAAGCTGCGTTTTGAAATCTCAGTGGAAGCTGAGCAAGGTGGAACCAAGGACCACCTCTTTGGGAGGTGAAACTGGTGGTGTTTGCTGACTGCTGGCCGCAGGAGTGGGGAAGGAAGACTGCCAGGCAAATCTTGGGTTTACAGTTTGAGACTTGGAGTCAACAGGGAGAGAAAAACTACCCCCTAGGCAACGTATGGATTCTATGAGGTGATGTCTGGGAAGGGCCAGGCACACGGTAGGATCTCAATAAACGTGAGTCCTCCCTTTCTCCCGGGAGGTGTGAGTAAGCTCTACATTTATTATTGTTGGGAAATAAAATGAAGACATGTGGGTTTATGAAATGGCCAAGTTTTCTGTTACAGTTGGGTTGGATTGCATCTGTGCTGCCTTTGGCTGACGAAGCTGGGTCCTGCTGAAGGAGCTCGTGGCAGGGATTTAGCTCTGCTCAGCCATCTTTTGTAAGGGACCACGCTGACTGACAAGTCGATTAGCATAAGGAAATTGGGGGAAATGGTAAGATGCCAGCACTGCATCTGATGATGCAATGTCTTTTGACTTTTGTGTAAAAGACGCAAACAGAGGTTCTGGTTTTCTTTGGTGCAACCCTCTCTGACCCTCAGGGTTCCGTTGTCTGCCTATTATCAGCGCTATGGAGATCCTGAGCTACACCTGAGACTACATTTAGGACCCTAACGCCCCGTAATAGTTCTGGCCTCTCTCCCCACCCTCATTACCATTCTTGGGGGCAGGAAAATGGCTCTGTTTGCTCAGCCTCCTGCTTCATTTAGATTCCCAGTTCTGAGGACCTCCTTTAACCCTGCCCAGATCTCTGTCACTGAAGGGGATGTCACTGTTACCCTCACCCCTCCTCCTGGGCATTTCCACCGCAGCATCCCAGGGACCGAGGAAAGGGAATTGCCCGCAGGTCCCTCTGGTTCCCGCTCCCAGCCTGCCCAGAGCTCTCAGAGCTGTCTGTCCGAGTGGAAGATAGTGTGTAACTCAGACAGGCAGGCTGGTTCACATTCGCAGGTGCTCTTGGCTGTAGGGTGAGCTCCTGGCCCTTTGGCACTGACACTGTCTCTAAGAGGGGGCTGGGGGTCTGGGCTGGGAGAGGGAAACTCAATCACAGTGCAGGAGCGGGGAGGAGGCTTTTAGTCGAAGTGCCAGTCACTGGGGGCAGCTGATACCATCGCCCACCCGCTCTGGTTACATCTCCCTGCCTCCCTGGAGTGCTCACGAGAAGCCAGCAGTGGATACCAGAGAATGCAGTCCCCCCGAAAAAGCGGGAAGGGGGAAGGGGCGGCTGAGAGGGGGCAGGGGGAGTAAAGTGGCAGTATGACTCCAGCAAAAGCATTTTGTAGTTTTGTCTCAAATCATTCCGTTAACAGAGATGGAGATCGCTTTCTCCACGGGAAATTGGTAGCGCCTGAGAAATTAAGAATCTCTTTTAAAAACCACGAAGCTCTATCCTTCTGGGACAGATCATACCAGTTTTCATGGCAGGAGCCCTTCTCATCTGCACCGATGATCGTTGCTCTATTTGTCCTGCAATTGCTAGAAAACGTGTGGGACCTTCTCCTGCCTCAGTCAGCGGTAGGTTACTGAGGGTATCTTGTAGCCAAGCTCCGGCCACAGGCAGAACGCCCAACCCTGCTTCAAACCCCTCTCTCCGGGGTGGCAAAGGAGATGGGGCTGTAGAATTCCGGATGCGTCAGTTTGATTCTCTGTTCATTAATGTGGAACTAAAGCAAAACTCCTCTAACTGGCCACAGTGTCATCTTTCCTTTTTAAAAAAGGATGCCTTCTTTAAAAAATGTTTTCATCAAGCTTGGCGCCGGTTAAATGCTTTGCATGTATATCTCATTGATCCTCACAGTAAGCCCACCTTATTGTGGGCTTTGTTTTTCAACTCCCCTCCCATTTTACAGATAAGGCAACCAAGGATTAGAAAGGTGAAGTCACAGGCATAAGTTCATGACATAACTGAGGTCACTTGAGCTTTCTGATTCCCAAGCCTCTTGACCTAACATCAAAGTGCCCTCTACTTAGTAGTCGTTACCTGTCACCACTCGAGACAGCTCACCACTGCCTTTTCTTCATTCCTTCATCTGCCTGAAGAAGCTCTTCTGTCCCGTGGTGCTGGATACAAAACTGTGTAAGAGGAAGGCTCGGTGCTTGAGGAATGGCAGGAGGTGAACCCAGCACCACCACAGAGGAAAAGCCCAGGGCTGTAGGAAGAACGATGAAGGAACCCTGAGCGCCCAGGAAGGTGGCTCAGGGTGGCCTCAGGGAACTTTCCAGAGAGAAGGCAGCATGGGCAAAGGCCTGGCAAGGGGGTTAGAGATCTGCAAGGGCTGGAGCCTCACGGGAGCCAAGTCAGGAAGGACCTCACTTGCCAGGGCTCTTTGCTCCAAGGATGAAAGGAGATCCCCCGGTAGCTCCAAGACCCACTGGAGGGATGCATGCTCTGTGGAGGGACAAGAGCCTGGATAACCCCCAGGCTGACTCTAGCCCACGGGTCTGATGAAGTACAGATGCTTCTGGAGAACTCTGGTTGAGGTGTCCCTTGCCACTCCTGAACTGTATTTCATTTTCCTCACAGGGAACTTTTCTTTTTCGGTCACCGTTTGCAAATGCTTCATACATGTTTAGAAAAATCCAGTTCAGGCACAGAAAAGACTTGGGGATTTGATCTCAAGACCCTGCCTGGGGGTTTGGCCATGTGGTTTCCACTAGACAAACTGTCATAACTGCGCATGGGGATCATTTTTTTAGAGCCTTGGAAATTCTCTTCTTCATGAGTCCCATTAAGTTTGGGAGGCACCAAGGCCCTGCTTAGAATTTCAATTATAAAACGTCCTATTAATTATTTTTTATTTTTTTTTGCCGTACGCGGGCCGCTCACTGCTGTGGCCTCTCCCATTGCGGAGCACAGGCTCTGGACGCGCAGGCCCAGCGGCCATGGCTCACGGGCCCAGCCCCTCCGCAGCATGTGGGATCTTCCCGGACCGGCGCACGAGCCCGTGTCCCCTGCATCGGCAGGCGGACTCTCAGCCACTGAGCCACCAGGGAAGCCCTAAAACGTCCTATTATTTTGAATAATTTTTTTATTGTGCCCAACCTCACAGCCTCACGAGCTATGAGTCAGTCTAACCCATGGTTCCTCAACCACAACCTACTGACATTTGGGGCCAGATAATTCTTTGCTGTGGGCAGCTGTCTTACACATTGTGGGATGTTTAACAGCATCCCTGGACTCTACCTCTCAGACCCAAGCAGCAGCACCCCAGCTGTTCCAACCAAAAATTTCTCCAGGCAAATTCCCCAGGGACCAAATCACCCAGGCGGAGCACCGCTGGTCTCACTATGTTCGAATCCTAGCTTCTTTACTTCTGAGTTGCATCATCTTTGGCAAGTTGATGAAACCCCAAGAGCCCCAGTTTACTCACTTGCAAACTGGTGATCTTTGTTTTTCCCTTTCAGGGGTGCTGTGAGATAATGCTTGTTAAGTGCTGACCATTTCACTCAATTCTCAGAAAATTGGAGTCTACTTTCCCCATCAGCAACCCAATGTTCATGATATAGAAATCCTTTCCACCATTCACATGGGTCTAGGTTTCCTCCGACGCCTATCTGCCCATGAAATCGACAAATTCAGCTACATAAAGGTGCAAAGGGATGGACTCTCTCTCCTTGACGGAATGATCTGCTGGCTGGGTTGGCTTTTTGCGCCTCCATAGCTGAGCATCCTATTTGAGGCAAGCGGCTTATGAGCTGGCCACTGTCCCCAGCCATGGAGCAGAGTCTGGTCGAAGTTGATTTCAGCATTCCAAGTTGCTGCCATTCTCATTCTTCCTTGTCTACTTTCCACAGATCCTGTCCTAGAAGTTATTTTTCTCTTTTTCTTTTTTGGGAACCTTCTTTCTAGATCCTTCTTTCCCTCCGTCTCGGACTTGCACAGTGCACAAACAGTTAAGGGCACTCAGCTTGGCTGCCTCCCCAGTCCCTGTCGACTGCCCTGGAAGGATTGAATGAAATTGATAGGACTAACATTACATTGCTCAAATCCCCAAAGAAAGAGTATCTGGGCGGATAGAAAGAATGACCCCGAAGAAAACAGCTGTCAAGGGCAGCTATTGGTTTATCTTTCATGGAATGGGAGACATAATGAATTCTAAATTAAGATGAACCAGAGGCAGAGCAGTTTATCAGTCTGGCAAGGTTGCTACAGCATGAGCTGGCACTCTAGCTGTACCCACTGGTGTCTTGCTTATACTGAATCCTGGGACCGTCTGTCTAGCCAGCCATGTCTGAGAAAGGGTGTTTGTGTTTCTTGCAGAAGAACAGCTTTTAAAGGCCTGGGAGCCTGCATGGTGGGAGTGCTGACACTGCCAGTTTGGGCCGGCAGTCGGATGTGGGCCACACGCAGGTGAGGCCTGCATGCAGGCTGGGCCCACGCCTGGGGATCAATTTCACAGGGCTCGGCCCCAGAGGACCAGGCAGGCCTCCTCTGGCTCCTCTACTGCCATTCTTTTTGCCTCTGCTCTGTGCACTTATGTTTCCTCAGAACAGGCACTGGCAGGCGCTTTATAAGGGAGGCTGTGAATTTGAGCAGGAGGTTGGCCTTTGGAGGGAAACTGACCCTACTTTGAAACTTGACTCATTTACCTTTTATTTTTTGACACTGTTTGGAGTTTTATTTATTTATTTATTTAAAAAATTTATTGGGGTAGAGTTGAGGTTTTTTTTTTTTTTTTTTTTTTTTTTTTTGCGGTACGCGGGCCTCTCACTGTTGTGGCCTCTCCCACTGGGGAGCACAGGCTCCAGACGCACAGGCTCAGTGGCCATGGCTCATGGGCCCAGCTGCTCCGCGGCATGCGGGATCCCCCCGGACTGGGGCACGAACCCGTGTCCCCTGCATCGGCAGGTGGACTCTCAATCACTGCGCCACTAGGGAAGCCCAAGAGTTGAGTTTTAATGTTGTGTTAGTTTCAGGTGTACAGCAGAATGAATCTGTTATACCTATACATATATGCGCTAATTTTTAGATTCTTTTCCCATATAGGCCATTACAGAGTATTGAGTAGAGTTCCCTGTGCTACACAGTAGGTCCTTATTAGTTTTCTATTTTATATATAGTACTGTGTATGTGTCAGTCCCAATCTTCCAATTTATCCCTCCCCATACCCTCTTCCCTCCGGTAACCATAAGTTTATTTTCTACATCTGTAACTCTATTTCTGGTTTGTAGATAAGTTCATTTGTAGCCTTTTTTTTTTTTTTTAAGATTGCATATATAAGTGATATCACATGATATTTGTCTTTGTCTGACTTACATCACTCAGTGTGACAATCTCTAGGTCGGTCCATGTTGCTACAAATGGCATGATTTCATTCTTTTTCATGACTGAGTAATTTTCCTTTGTATATATGTACTACATCTTCTTTATCCATTTCTCTGTTGATGGACATTAGGTTGCTTCCATATCCTGGCTATTGTAAATAGTACTGCAATGAAACTTGGGGTGTATGTATCTTTTTGAATTATGGTTTTCTCTAGATATATGTCCAGGAGTGGTATTGCTGGATCATATGGTAGCTCTATTTTCAGTGTTTTAAGGAATCTCTGTACTGTTCTCCATAGTGGCTGTACCAGATTACATTCCCAATAACAGTGTCGGAACGTTCCCTTTTCTCCATACTCTCTCCAGCATTTATTGTTTGTAAATTTTTTGATGATGGCCTTTCTGAACACGTGAGGTGATACCTCATTGTAGTTTTAATTTGCATTTCTCTAATAATTAGTGATGTTGAGCAGCTTTTCATGTGCTTCTTGGCCATCTGTGTGTCTTCTTTGGAGAAATGTCTATTTAGGTCTTCTGCCCATTCTTGGACTGCGTTGTTAGTTTTTTTGATATTGAGCTGCATGAGCTGTTTGTATATTTTGGAGATTAATCCCTTGTCAGTTGCTTTGTTTGCAAGTATTTTCTCCCATTCTGAGGGTTGTCTTTTCATCTTGTTTATAGTTTCCTTTGCTGTGCAAAAGCTTTTAAGTTTCATTAGGTCTCATTTGTTTATTTTTGTTTTAATCTTCATTACTCCAGGAGGTGGATTGAAAAAGATCTTGCTACGATTTATGTCAGAGAGTGTTCTGCCTATGTTTTCCTCTAAGAGTTTTATAGTGTCTGGCCTTACATTTAGGTCTTTAATCCATTTTGAGTTTATTTTTGTGTATAGTGTTAGGGAGTGTTCCAATTTCATTCTTTTACATGCAACCGTCCAGTTGGAGTTTTATTTAAATTTCTCTTACAATACCTAAATATAAAGTAAAACAGTGGGCCTGCTGTGAAAGGAACAGCACTATTTAATCCTCAATTTGTTAATGCAAGACCTGACCTTCAAATAATTCATTTTTAAAAAAACAAATTTTATTGGAATACAGTTGATTTACAATGTTGTGTTAGCTTCAGGTATACAGCAAAGTGAATCAGTTATACATATTCATATATTCACCCTTTTTTAGATTCTTTTCCCATATAGGCCATTATAGAGTACTAAGTAGAGTTCCCTGTGCTATACAGTAGGTCCTTATTAGTTATCTATTTTATATATAGTAGTGTGTATATGTCAATCCCAATCTCTCAGTTTATCCCTCCCTCCCTCCGCCTTCCCCCCTGGTAACCATATGTTTGTTTTCTACATCTGTGACTTCTCGTTACCTTTTAAATATGTGCCCTTTCGTAAGTTACTTCATCTCTTGGAGACTCAGTTTCTTTTTTAATTTAATTTTTTTTTTACTTTTACGTATTTATTTTAGTGAGGTATAATTGATATATAACATTATATTAGTTCCAAGTGTACAACATAATGATTCGTTATTTGAATATGTTGCAAAATGAAGCAGGGGGTGAGGGGTAGGCCAGATGGGTGAAGACGGTCAAAAGGTACAAACCTCCAGCTGTAAATAAATAAGTCCTGGGGATGTCATGCACAGCATGGTGACTATAGCTAATAATATTATATTGTATATTTGAAAGTTGCTGAGAGAGTAAATCTTAAAAGTTCTTATCATTAAAGACTCAGTTTCTTAATGTTTAAAATGGGGGCAAAATAACACATTTGCCTATGAGAGTTTTTATAAAGATTAGATGTAATGTATAGAAGCTAGCCTAGAATGTGGCTCATAACATTGGCCCAAAGACGGAAGCTGGTACTATTTGTGGGTGAGAATTTAGGCTCAGTGCATCAAAGAGACTTGGGTGTTGTCACCAAGCTAGGGAGCGGCAGAGCAGGAACACGAGCTCATGTGTGTTGAGTCCAAGAATTGCACTCTTTCTCTTCTATTGCAGCTGCTAAACCTTAGGATTCAAACTTTAGGACACCAGGTAAATTGGAGTATTGTGATGAGAACAACAAAGCCCAGCTTAGAATGAGGCTCCTGCATCCCCACTCATTACACGTACGTGTCTGCATCCTTGCCCATTACATGGATGTATCACCACCGGTTGCTTACTTTATTCCAGATCATAAGCACCTGGCCAGGTAGCACCTCATAAGGAGAATGGTGAGTTTTCCTTCCATCAATCTTCAGGAAGCATACTTGGGTTGGAACCACAGTGGTGAGGGAGATATGATCCCTCATCAAGGCAGACTGATTGACAGACAAATGATGCATTTTGGTAGGTGTAAATGCTAAGAAAGAACTATGTCTTCTGAAAACCACATCAGCAATTGTGTTAAATTATTGATCCAGTTTGGGTAATGAAAGATGAAAGGAAAGTGAGTTTCAAAGTGGATTAAAAAATCATTGTTTTGTCTCCAACAATTCTTCAGTTGCTTTAAGGCACTTGGATCTGAAAAGGCATTGGGGTGGGGAGGAACCTCGCCATTGCCAGTGTGTTGCCAGAGGCCAATGTTGGCAGGTGGAATGGCTTGATCAGAGCGAGGGAGGGGAGTGGAATCATTAGGGTGTGGTGTCAAAACTTGTGGCTGGGCAGAAAGAACAAGAGCTTTGTAGCTACAAACTTGCTTGGATGATAGAACGTTGACTTTGCTACTCAGAGGGCTGTGTGGTTTTGATCTGTAACTCAACCTATTTAAGCCTCAGTGTTCTTGTCTGTAAAATGGGAAAGCACCACCCATCTCCTAAGACTTCTTAGCAGTAACCAGTTACTTCGTAGCAGTAACTATTTCCTTTGAAAGTATTAAATGAGAGGGCACCTGTCGAGTGATTGGGAGATGCCTGGCTGGAGCAGGTGCTGCTGAAACGAGTGAGAATCACAACAGCTCAGGAAGTGGTCAGATGCGTAGATATTGCCTGGCTCTTCGCTTCCCTGGGGGGATAATGTGCGCAGCACTTTATGATTGTTACTTACTTGGTCCTGCAAAAGGAGTAGGTAAAGCCTTCTCTGGGAGATGGTCTTTCAGGTATAGGAAGATAGCTCTTGTGGATGTCCTGGGGACCCAAGCCTTTATTTTATCTGGCCCGCATCCACAGATGGCTTCCTTCTCTCCCTCCTCCAGCAGTGCTGGTCCTCTTTCTTCCTGGGACATAGGAAGCTGGTTCTTGCCCCAGGGTCTTTGCACCTACGATCCTTTCTGCCTGGAGCGCTCTGCCTTGGTTTTGCTCATATATTTGAGTCTTAGGCTTTAGCCTGACACGTCCCAAGGGTGATCTTCTTTTATTTTTTATTTTTTTTTTTGCAGTACGCAGGCCTCTCACTGTTGTGGCCTCTCCCATCGCGGAGCACAGGCTCTGGACGCGCAGGCCCAGCGGCCATGGCCCACGGGCCCAGCCGCTCCGTGGCACGTGGGATCCTCCCGGACTGGGGCAAGAACCCGCGTCTCCTGCATCGGCAGGCGGACTCTCAACCACTGCGCCACCAGGGAAGCCCCAAGGGTGATCTTTTGACAACTCTCATCCCCACTCTTACCCCACCTCCACCCCTGCATCACTTTATTGCATCACTTTGGTTTATTTTCTGTATCACTTACCCCTTCAGGCAATGTCTTGTTTATTTATTCATTGCACTTTTTCCCCAATTAGATTTTAAGGTCCATGTGAGCTGAGATCTTGTCTGTCTTGTCCATATTTTCATCTCCAATGACATTGTCAGGGAAACGAGTGAAGGAAAGAAGGAATGCCAGAGCTGGTGGCTTGTTGTGCCTCAGCTGTCGAAAGGCCTTGCCGTGGGAGCTGGTTTCAGGCTTCCAGAGAAGAGAAGCAAGGAGGGCAGTGTAGCAGTTCAGGGGTAGGCGTGTGCTGGATACTAGCGGGGCATCCTGCTGGGAGCCCGGGTCCAGTGCCAGGCCCTGCGATGGAGCCCACCAGTACGGTAGCTGTGAGGGGAAGCAGCCCCCAGAAGCTGTGCTCTTCTGCAGCTCTCAGTTCTCTTGCTGGGATTGCCCGATCAGGGTGTTATTTCAGCCCTCCTTCCCCTGGGTCACGTGACCATCTAGTTCTTGCTCTTTCTTGCTGTTGCCTCTGCCCCCCTCGCCCCCCCCGTACCTCCTCTTGAAGCCCTGATTCTCTCGGAAACCAGTTTTCTCAAACTCAGCCCATTCTTCTTTCTGCTTTCCTCAGATTTGACTCAATATTTGTGTTTCATACTTAGACTTTTCCTAAGTGGAGAGGAGGAAAGAATGAGCCCTCCTTCCACCGATAGCCCACCGCTGTGTGACAAGCAAGGGCACCTTGGACGAATAGCTGGAGTGCGGTGAGACTTTTCCAGAGCCCCTGGCTTGGCCCCCTTCATCCCAACTCTGAACCCTGGCATCTGACATCCCCGTCCCACTCTCCTCCCTTCACACCGAACCACCTTTGCTGTTCCAGTGCTTTGCTGGTTAGCACTCAGGGCCATGGGGGCTTTGTGGAGAGAGTCATGCAGGAGAACGCTACTGATGGGAGTCAGTCTGGCCAAGGAGAAGAAAATAGTTCTCATCTGACCCTGGTGTTAGTCTCTGCCTGGTTCCATTCCGGGTAGTAACATTAGCAGGTTCCCCTCCAGCAGCCAGTCAGTTTTTAAGGCCAGTGCTGGCTGCCTTGACAGATCCAGTGAACACCAGGTGAGAGCTGGAGCCTTCGGGTCTCAGCGGCTGGTCCCTCACGTCTCAGGAGGTCACATTTCCTCTCAGCCTTGGCGATCCAGGCCTTGGACTGGAGTCCAACCTGCTAAGGATGAAATCAGCACCTCCACAGGCCACACAACTATGCCACGTGCTCTAAAAGCAAAAATCTCATCTAGCGGAAGATATCCTTGGTGCTCTATTCCACTGTAGCAGATACACACTTTGTCGGGCCCAGTGCACATGAGAATGCGGGGCCCATGTGTAAAAAGTATTAAGGATTTCAAAGACAGAGATAGTAGAGCACGGAGCCAAACACGGGGCCTTCTGAGTGTGGTGTCCTGAGTGCATGAACGTGTCACACGCCTGTTGGAGTCCGCAGTAGCTGTGACCCCTTTATAGGGTTTCAAGGTCACGTGCCTCTTTATATTCTTGCACAAACACTGTGACTCTCTTTATTTTCAAAAATAATAGCCTCTCCAGGTTTGATTACTTGGGAGTCTCAGGTTCCTTCCCCATGGAGGGGTGCATGGCTAACATTCACTCCAAAAGGAAGAAGTAAGATTGATGTGTTAAGAACCAAGGTGTGAGACTCCCAGACTTCCCTCTGCTGGTCGGTCTGTCCCTGGCGTTTCTTCCCGTGTGCAGACCTGTTGCACGAAGAGGAGAGCCGAGCTCAACATTTCACATCCATATTCTTTGTTTTCGTAGCAGTAACTATTTCCTTCGGTTAAAGGGCACCATCATTCTCTTGTTACTCTCCTTGTATGTTGAATAGGGACCACTCAGAGGGTTTTATCGAAGATGGAAAGAAGTAGCTGCTGTAATGTTTGGGTGCTCAGTAATTGTTCACATGTTGTCTTCCTGTCCTAGGTCCCTAATCACAGTGGAACAGGACACTGGATCTTATAATTGACCAGGAGCTGAACATCAGAACAATGTTGGGAAACGGAGGGATTTTGCCCAGCAGCTCTGGGTGTGTGTGTGTGTGTGTGTGTGTGTGTGTGTGTGTGTTTACACACAGAAGGAATTCTCTATGACCTCAATTTTTCTTGTTCAGACTTAACATCTTTAGGGTAATGTCAGACACTTACCCGACCCTGCTCTAAGAAAGCCGCCTTCTCGATAACTGGTGAAGTTCATCTTGATTTGCGGGTCCCAGGACCAACCTGGGAAGAAGTGAAGTGAGGCACTGAGGACTTTTATGGGCAGGCGAGATAGACTCATAGGACACTGCACATGGATGGCACTCAGAGCTCATCCTCCCTTTCGTTCTTACCATATCAGAATCCCCTGGAGAGAGTTTTCAAGAAACAGGTGCTAAGACCCCAGCCCCAGAAGTGCTAGATGGTGATATTCTGAATAACATCTGTCTTGAGACTGGACAATATTTTCAGGAAATTCTCATTCATATTCTTTTTTTTTTTTACATCTTTATTGGAGTATAATTGCTTTACAATGGTGTGTTGGTTTCTGCTTTATAACAAAGTGAATCACTTATACATATGTTCCCATATCTTTTTCCTCTTGTGTCTCCCTCCCTCCCACCCTCCCTATCCCACCCCTCCAGGCGGTCACAAAGCACCGAGCTGATCTCCCTGTGCTATGCGGCTGCTTCCCACTAGCTATCTACCTTACGTTTGGTAGTGTATATATGTCCATGACTCTCTCTCGCCCTGTCACAGCTCACCCTTCCCCCTCCCCATATCCTCAAGTCTGTTCTCCAGTAGGTCTGTGTCTTTATTCCTGTCTTACCGCTAGGTTCTTCATGACATTTTTTTTTCTTAAATTCCACATATATGTGTTAGCATACGGTATTTGTCTTTCTCTTTCTGACTTACTTCACTCTGTATGACAGACTCTAGGTCTATCATTCATATTCTTAATTAAGTACCACTGGACTAGTCCAACCCTTTCATTTTACATAGAATGGAGCTAATAGCAGGACTCATACCCTCCTAAGTTTAGAGAACGATTTTAATTAGGGACAAAATAAACATCCCAAATTTGAGGATTTTTAAAATAAATCAGGGCAAATGGAAATAGCCACAAGCTTTGGGCCCAGTTCATCATTTTCCAGCAGACTTAGTGAGAGAATTAACTAATACTACACACTTCTGGTAAATGATAGAAACAGGGCTAGAACCTGGATTACCTGATCCCTGAAGCAATTTTTCTTTCCAGCACACTCTCTTGTCCTCTGTTTTGCTTAGAGCTAAGTCTAGTCAATGAACTGAATTAACTCCAGTAATATCAATACTATCTCCCTTAATGATCAGGTCAATTGGTTATACCTCCCCAGTTAATGTGTACTTTGTTTAGAAGTTTAGATTTTTTTCATTTTCCTTTATTGGGGAGTTTCAAAATTTAATACCCACTGGGCTCAGAGCACTAGTTTTCTGGGGAGCACAGAAGGCATAGCTCCCCAAAGCAATTGTGAGATTCTGTCACTGCTCTATGTGTTGGATGTCTTTCTTGGGTATGCCCCAGTGGAAACTGAAACCCATCTTCCTGGTCATGCCATCACGATTATGATTGGCTCTCTCTGTGTAGCCCAAACATGTTTGATTTCTGAGTAAAAGGAGCATTCGCTGATTCCTTGACAATACTCCCTGTTTTAAGCCAGGTTCACACACTTTCACCTCTTTTATGTCTTTAATTAAAAACTGAAAAGGTCCTTTGACCTGAGAGATGAATGGGGCTAAATGCCTTATTATTAGCACACACCACCTTTGGAGTGCAATGATTCAAGCTGAGATTAAATGCAAATTGGTACTTAAGAATAATTAGCCCAGGGGCCTGCAAACCCAGTGAGCACCCTCACCCAGTTTCTCCTTTCCTACAGGTTCAGTACCTGATTGATCACGCTTCTTGGCTTTGGAAGAGCTGGAATCCCACCCTCCTAAGTTCAGAGATAGACTTTAAATCGGATCAAAATAAATATTCATAATTTAAAAGATTAAAAAAAAAAATCCTATCAAGGCAGATGGAAATGGACACAAGCTTTGGGTCCATGTAATTATTTTCCTGTCTTGACAAATTAGCTTTAGGGGCAAGTCGTCAGAATAACGTTCCTTGGAAAAGGCACTGTGATGGGGTTGAGGTACCCGAAAACTCAGCAAACCTGGCTTGGTTGGGAGTATCATTACAGAACCTGCTCTCATTCCTTAGCCCGTGGCTTACCCGTCAAACTAACGACTCAGATAGTTTACGGTCCTCTTAATGTTCTTAATGATAATAGCTACTTCTGCAAAGCCCTTATGGGTCAGACCCTTTATGAGGTGCTTTGCATGTTTTATTTCGTTTGATTCTCACAACCACTCTATGAGAAAGGTACAATTATCACCATTTTATGCACGAGGAAACAGAGGTACAGAGAGGTTAAATACTCAAGGTCACCAAGCTAATAAATGGACTTCTTAAAAATCCACAATGTCTGTCAAAAAACGCTGGATAACAGAATAGGGGTGTATCAAGATAAACTCTAAAACAACCAGAAAAACCTTTCAATGATTGCCTTGCTCTTGCTGAGTCAGTAGCATCTTTCAAAAGGGACAGTGCCTAACAGCATATGTGTCGATGCCTGTGTTCTGAGCAGCTATGTCTTAAAGGGTTGGTCACTTTCCTCCCCCACTTCATATGTGTCTCTGAACCAGAATAAAATTCACATCCTTCAGATATTTAGGGTTTGGGGAAAAGTTAAATGACTGTTTGTGGAATAAAGGAACTAAAATATTTTTCAAGCAGGCTGTAATGAATACTGTTAATTAGAGATTATTTGAAAAGAGAGACAAAAGGAGGAAAATGTTTTGTCATCTGACTACTGTGCCTCTGTTTGCATTTTGGTGTATTTTCCTGTAATATTTTTCTGTATTATAGGTATCAGTTATCTTTTCTGTGTAAGAAATTATCCTCAATTTAGTGGCTTAAAACAGCAAACACTATTATTTCACAGATTTTTTTCTGGGTCGAGCCTCCCAGAACAGTTTAGGTGGGTGATTTGGCAGTCTGTCCGTGGTGATGTTGCCATCAAGCTTTTGGCCAGGGTGAAGGTCATCTCAAGGCTTGTCTGGTGAAGGATGCTCTTCTGAGCGGCCTCACGTGGTTGCTGGCTGGCCTCTATTGATTTCTCATCACCTGGGCCTCTCCATAGTCTGCCTCAGTGTCTCCTCAGGACAGGTGCCTTCCCTCTTTGCAGTGTTGCCTTTCGTCCTGGTTTCCGCCAGATCAAGTGATGAGAGAGGGAAAAAGAGGGAGGGAGAGACTGAACCCCGACACGGAAACTGCAGTCAATCTTAAGAATTAACATTCTATCACTTCTACCATATTCTGTTCACTAGAAGCAAGTCATTAAATTGCACTCACATTCAAAAGAAGGAAAATTAAGCTCCCTTCCTCAAAAGGAAGACACAGCAAAGAGTCTGTGGGCATATCTTGAAAACCATCACACTGTACCCTTAAAAGTGTTGTGATTGGGCTTCCCTGGTGGCGCAGTGGTTGAGAGTCCGCCTGCCGATGCAGGGGACGTGGGTTCGTGCCCCGGTCCGGGAGGATCCCACATGCCACGGGGCGGCTGGGCCCGTGAGCCATGGCCGCTGGGCCTGCGCGCCGGAGCCTGTGCTCCGCAACAGGAGAGGCCACAACTGTGAGAGGCCCGCGTACCGCAAAAAAAAAAAAAAAGAAAAAAAAAAGTGTTGCGATTATAGTACATATGCAGTTGCTCTTTATCTTTTCTTTTAACATAATAAAAATTATCATAGCTGCATAATACACCTTAAAGTGGATTTCCACAATTTTCCCAAATACATATCTGTACGTACATACGTATATACATACCTAGGTGGTTTTCTAAAGTCTGTGTACCCGTAGTGATGCTGAACGGACATTTCTGGTCATAGTTCTTTGCTTTATTTCATTGGGATAGGTTTCTACAAGTGTGACAACAGTCTAAAGGATATGATATCATTAGAATTTTTATACCTATTGCCATTTTCCTTTCTTTTTTGTAGATATCATTGTTCTTTTTACTTTTTTATATTTTATTGATGTATAGTTGATTTACAATGTTGTGTTAATTTCTGCTGTACAGTAGTGATTCAGTTACACATGTATACATTCTTTTTCATACTCTTTTCCATTATGGTTTATCACAGGATATTGAATAGAGTTCCTTGTGCTATACAGTAGGACCTTGTTGTTTATCCATCCTATATATGCTAGTTTGCATCTGCTAATCCCAAACACCCAATCCTTCTCTCCTCCACCCCCCTCCCCCTTGGAAACCAGAAGTCTGTTCTCTATGTTTGTGAGTCTGTGTCTGTTTTGTAGATATGCTCATTTGCGTCCTATTTTAGATTCCACATATAAGTGATATCATATGGTATTTGTCTTTCTCTGACTTATTTCACTTAGTAAGATAATCTTTAGGTCCATCTATGTTGCTGCAAATGGCATTATTTCATTCTTTTTTATGGTTGAGTAGTGTTCCATTGTATATCTGTACCACATCTTCTTTATCCATTCATCTGTCGATGGACATTTAGGTTGCTTCCATGTCTTGGCTCTTGTGAATAGTGCTGCAATGAACATCTAGGTGCATGTATTTTTTTCAAATCCTGGTGTTGTTTAGGTATATGCCCAGGAGTGGGATTGCTGGATCATATGGTAACTCTATTTTTAGCTTCTTCAGGAATCTCCATACAGTTTTTCATAGTGACTGCACCAATTTACATTCCCACCAACAGTGTAGCAGGGCTCCCTTCTCTCCATACCCTCTCCTATTTTCCTTTCTTAAAGCGTTGGGCCAGTTTACTTCCCCATCTTCCATATATGATGGAGCCAGTGCAGAGTTAAGTCATGTTTTGAGCCTCCCTGATGATGGAGCAGGGACATGTACCACGTGCAATGACTCCTTTCACCCACAAGGGGCAGTGGCTGATCCTTCACATCTGGGTCTCATGGGCACATACTGACCTTGTTAACACAAAGGGTAACTTTCTCACTTAGATTATAGTGAGCATGTAGGCGTGGCTAAATAAAATCACAATAATACTATAACAATCTAGTGTTACATAATTATGTGCTCATATAAATTTTATTCTTTGTTTCGGTGAACATTTTTTTTTTTTTTTTTTTTTGGCGCTACATGGGCCTCTCACCGTTGTGGCCTCTCCCGTTGTGGAGCACAGGCTCCGGACACGCAGGCTCAGCGGCCATGGCTCACGGGCCCAGCCGCTCCGCGGCATGTGGGATCTTCCTGGACCGGGGCACGAACCTGTGTCCCCTGCATCGGCAGGCGGACTCGCAACCACTGCACCACCAGGGAATCCCCCCTCGGTGAACATTTTTGAAAGATTATTGCTGAGGTAGTCAAATTGCTGTTATTATCTTTCCAAATATTTTCTTCCCAAACTGTAGTGATATTGTGAAAGTGCTTGCTTGCATTGTTTAACTCTTAAAAATAGTTGTATGACAAACTATCGTGACTTAATTCTTTTTGTTAATACAACAACTTTACTGAGATATAATTCACATACCATATAACTTCCATAGTTCTTAGCACAGTCACAGAATTGTGAACACATAATTCTAGAACATTTTCATCACCCTAAAGAGAAACCCTGTACCCATATGCACTGTGACTTAATCTTTTTATTCTAAAAAAATCACAAATACCTCCACTTTATGGGAGCCTGGGACAATTTTTCTACATCCTTTTTTTTTTTTTTTTATTTTGATTACAGATGTGGAGAGAGAGAGTAACTTGCCCAACACTCTCAAAATGTTGTCTTTTGGAGACAGGACTAAAAGTCAGCCCTCTGAAGCCATTGCCAGTGTTCAAGGTCTAAACATGAGATATATAGATGGGATATTAGACCTCACTTCAAGGACAATCCCTTTAATTCCGTTTCCCTCAGACTGGGGAGTTGAGGGATTTAAAAAAATCTCTCTAAGAATATATATTTCAAATATGTGGAGCGTATTCTGGTAAACATCTTGATGAAATCTTTAATAGGAAGTGAGGCCACTTACTGAAAAAGAGTTGCAGCAATCAACAACATGCCAGGCATCTCTTTACTGACCATAATTTAGACATGTTTTCAATAATCTTTTCTTCTGAAAAAGACAGTTCCGGTGACTTCACTTTCAGGTCAATGAAATCACTGCCTACTGGTGTCAATAGCAAAATGATGAAAAAAGGAACCATTTTGCCCACAAACAGAATGGAATTTCAGCTATGACCCAGGGTCTTGGGGGCATAATTCACTTCCTCTGGAAGCAGAGGACACCAGTTCCTCCCTAAGAGGTCAGGAGCGTGAGGTGTAGGGTTACCGTGGAGGCTAGATTCCAAGAGAAGCTCGAAATTTAATTGCCCTATGGGTTTTGTTCAGCTGCAAGATTATCCTTAGATATAAGCAATAATGAGGGAATAATAGCTGAAATGGTCTTGGGTTGACCCATGCAGAGGAAGAACTTTTTTTTTTTTAATGTGAGGAGGGTGGTCATTATGACTGCCATTTCTTCCAAACGCAGTTGGCGTTGTCAACTGAATGAGTCTACTGAATGAGACAAGAATTCTTAGGTCAGTTCATTTTCTTGAATCATGAGACATAAATCAACGCTGAACATCAAAACTTCAGACTGTCTGTGACTCTGCTCCTCTGTAAATGGGGAAGAGGGTGTCCCCTCTGGCCCTTGGGCAGAAGGTTGCTTATTTGTATTCAGTGATTGAATTGGGCTGCTGGCGCATAAGCTTTGCTGACTTTGCAGCGGTAAATAATTCTAACAAAAAGACTACAATAAAGACCAAAGCCATAGATATTTCTATAATGTTAGCCAAGCTGGAAAGACCCTTTGAAGCCAGTTCAAGATACCCACACACATCTTGTTGAAGACCAGGTATTTTCTGCCTGTAATTCTTTCTAGTACAGAGAAAGCAGAAACCTTCCTGCTCCCTTATAGATTCTGCACCTGAACTTGAACCCACATGGAAACACTTGAAAGTTTTGAAAAAAAAAAACACCTTTCCCTGTCTCGAAATAGAAATGCAGATTTTTGAAAGCCAGAAAGTTTTTAATGAGTTCTTCTGGAAAAACAGCTCTTGTAAGAGTAAAATGCCTCTGTTCAAAGTATCTAGAAGGCTATACAGCACTGCAGAATTTTACCACCTGTCTAAAAGGTCAAAAGACTCTCTCTTAAATTAGATTACTGTTCATGTTTATTGGTTCAGTCTAAGGTGAACATCTTGAATTTCTGGAAAGATCTTGTGAAATGTCAAAGTATTGCTGCCTATATTCAAGAACACCTGCATTTAAGTGCGTTCAGATATTCTTTTGGTCAATATCTCATTTTGATTTTTAAAATAAATTAAAAAAAATGAGCCTCTAACGTTTCTATAATAATGGAGACGTTTCAATTTTATGAAATCTGCACATTCTATTTTAGGATTAATTTTGATCAGGAAACAGCTCTTTTGGTTTGTGAAGACACTTTGATAATAATAAGGCTAGCCCTGCTCAACTAAAAATGCCATTCTGAAGAGCAAAGGATAACAAATGTGGAAAATGTTAGATACAGTCAGTGTTTTCTTCTGTCTTAGTCTTTACACTATTAACGAACACACTGTTAAATGTGTTCTCCTGCCACCCTGTTTTTTTTGGGGAGCTTTAGTATTTTGGAAGAAGCCATTTACAATGTCTTCAAGTGTCTTCTGAGTGGTCTTTGAGGGTTCAGCAAGGATATTTAGACTAGCGTCTTCGGTCTTGCTTTTCATCTTTCATTTGATATCTTAATAGATGTGAAAGGCACATCTTCTCCCTGTGTGTGCAGATGTGTTGGTTGCCAGAAAGATTCAAGAGCATTATTACTATTTTCCCAGAACTTCCTTCATGGAGCTGTGATATTTCTTACCAAACATGTGCAATTTCCTTGTGGCTGGCTGCTACATGGCCAAGTACTGAAGAAGTAGAAGAAATGTTTGCCTCTATAGGATTTCCCCAGGAGAAGGTATCCAAAGCCATCAGTATTTGTGGACAGCACCCAGTTGACTCTAGGTCAGCCCTTCTGGTCCTTAAGTCCATTAAGCTGAGTGGTAACGAGGAGGCCAGCCAACTTGAAGAAGAACCTGGCAGAGGGACCATCACTATAGATGCTGTTAGCCTGGGTCCAACAGTCTGGCCAGCAGAGTCCAACTTTATATCTATTTGCTGTTTTCTTAGCTCGTGCTTCCCTATTAGTATATCCAACTAACCATCCTCCATCCAGTCTTCTAGCAGGAGGGACTAGCGCATTGGTCAGAAAATAGTTACATGTTGAGTCCTTTTGACATTGCAAGTTTCTCTTCTTAGACAGACTTCCCAGTTTACACACAGAGATACCGAGGGGAACTTGCACCCAGGATTATAGCTCAAACTGGGACTCTCAGACACTGATGATGGGAGTGTAAGTGGGCACTATTGCTTTGTAAAACTGTTTGGTGGTACCCACTAAAATGACATATGCTTGTATCCTTTGACAGGGTAATTCCACTCTTAGTAATATAACTAAGAGGAATGAGCACATATGTGACAGGCATAAGAATGTTCAAATTGACTTTATGCATGGTATCTCCAATTGAACACAACCCAAATATCCACCAACAGTAGAACAGACAGATAAATTGTGGTATATGGAGTACACCACAAAAATAAAAACAAGCTATTGTGGTATGCAGAGAAACAGGTGAATCTCACAGACGTGAAAATGAGCAAAAGAAACCAGACACGAAAAACTATATTCTGTGTGATTTCATTTACATGAGATTCAAGGACAGGCAAAACAAATCCATGGTTATGAGAATAAGAACGCTGTTTTCTTAAGAGCTCGAGAATTCAGAATTTGACAGAATTTAAAAGCAGGCATTTAGGAGTCCATACAGAAAAACAAACATCAGCAGAATGTTGGTTTATTTTCTTAGTGACAAGGAAATCTCAATTTACATGTTATAATTTGACTCAAGATGATAGTTTATAATAAACAAATCACGCAACAACAACAACAACAGAATGGTGATTTTTTTCCAGGGACTAGGTAGTCACTGAGACAGGCATGAGGGAGCCTTGTGGGTGCCGGGAATGTCCTGAGTCATGTTTTAGGTAGTGCTTACTCGGCATGATACTTATGAAAAAAATTCATTGAGCTTTACACTTAAAATGTGCTTACTTTAAATATATATGTTATAATTCAATGAAAGATGCAAGACTATGCCTCACTGACAGATGCCTGTAAGAGTAAATCGCTTGGCATTCCAGCCTCTTTGGGCTGTACCAGGAAAGGAAGGAATAGCGCAGTTTCTCAAGGGACAAGGAAAGCGTTTGCATGTGACCAAATTATTGGGTCGGGAGCATATTGGGTTCCTAAAGAGCTTTTGCCATTGTCCTAGGTCTTCTTTCCAGATGACCTCTCCTCGTCCCCTAGGTACTTAGGGTCCCATCCCAATATATCTGGACAGTCCAGGGCATCTCAGGGGTCCTTGTCACCTTCTGGTGTCACTACCTACTTCCTTGTGCATCCAGCTCACTTAGACTGGGAGCTCCAAGGGCAGGATATTGTTTTGTTATTTTTATTTCTCCAGGGCCTGGAGCCCAATATTGACTCCATGAAAAATTATTCGATTCATGAAACTCTTATGGTTCTGATCCTGCTTATTTGTCACATGCTTCTGTGATTAACAATTATAAAATGCAAACGGAAAAACAAATGTATGCGTCAGCATGAGCATATGCTTCCCCATGAACATGGTTCTTTTGCTCCTAACTACTTGCTGTGCCTCATATTTTCCTTGTTTCCCTATGAGGACCAGTCTATTAAAATATTTGAGAAACTTCTTGTGGAAGGAGAATAATAGAAAACAAGGAATTTATAAAGTCTTTGACTCCTAGGGAAATGTCTTTTTTAGTTTTCCAAGTCTAAGAGGAAGGCATCAGTTCCATTTTCCCAGGCATTCAGAGAATCTTTTTCCTATCCTACTTAAGATAGAGCTAGATGGTGCCTTTAAGAGGACCCCTGGTACCCACTGAAAGACACATCCCATTTGCCTTTTAAAGCAGCCTGAGCTGGCTAGCAGGGAGGCCTTGGATGTCCCCAAAGCTCCTTTTCAAACCTGTCTCCCAGCAAAGGTTGAAGTTTGACTCTGATCTCGGAATGCTGCCTGTCATTTGTTGGTGACTTTCTATGACCTTTGAACTTAGCTTACCCCCTCAGCTTGGCTCTTGCCTCTCAGCCCAGTTGTGACGCGTCAGCTACTCTCTGTGTGGACTCTTGGGATAGGTTGCTTTTTTTTTCTGGCTTCATAGGCTGCATACTACAATTCATGCCTAACTTACTGACCTTGGGCAAGAAATTATTCCTCTTTGGTTGGATTTACCTAGTAAGATTCAAGGCCACTGGTTTACTTTAAGCTCCTAAGCCTGACTTAGAGAAATTGGGTCCAATAATGTAGCAGCAAGGAGAAAGGGTTATTGATCCATCAGGAGTGGGAAAGTTCAGCAGGTAGGACTGGGTTGCTTCAGAGAGCAGTTAGACTTTTGGGGATGTAGTCCTCATTTGTTTATTTATTATTATTATTTTTTGTTTGGGAGTTGGAGCTAAAGGGGTTGGTGATCTCTGTAATGAGTTAATTTTCAGAATTATGGGGAAAAAAACAGTTTCTTTATATTTTCCAGCTAACTCTCACTATGGGTGCTTCCAATAGTACAGAAAGACTGTTATAGGTTGAAATGTGTCTGCTCCCTGCAAATATGTTGAAATCCTCACCCTTCGTACCTCGGAATATGACTTTATTTGGAGATAAGGTCTTTAGGCCCTAAGGCAATGTGACTGGTGTCTTTATGAAAAGGGGAAATTTGGACACAGAGACAGATGTGTATAGAGGGAAGGCAATGTGAAGACACAGGGAGAAGGCTGCTGTCCTCGTGCCAGGGAGAGAGGCCTCAGAAGGAACCAACCCTTGCAATCAGACTTCTGGCCTCCAGAACTGTGAGCGATTATATTTTTGTTGTTTCAGCCACCAAGTCTGTGGTACGTTGTTACAGCAGCCTAAGAAAATGAATACAAAGGCCTATGAAGGATTTTGATTACAGGACATGAAGAAGATTGTGAATATTGAAAACTTTAGTGTAAACTAATTAAAGCCTTTTTTAAATTTAATTTTTGTTTTATATTGGAGTACAGTTGATTTGCAATGTTGTGTTAGATAGGAAAAGAATCTAAAAATTAAAATCTTTAAAAAGTAGGAGGTGAATAGGTAAAAGAAGATTGAAAACATGATTGTTTTCCTAGTAAGAGATAGATCTGTAGGGAAGATCAATGGGTCAAAACAAGCCCAAGCAAAACCACCACCTTGAAGAAAGAGGATGACTAAGTTAACAATAACCCCTCCTCCACCAGCCTCCCTGGGATGGGCAATTGTGAGTTGTTGCATCTCTACCAGTGGGTTTGCTGAGCCTGGGGCCATGTAAACGAGTTCTCTTTCTGTCTTCCTGGTCACGGGAGTTTATTCTTTTTCACAGTCAATTGGAAAATAACAATTGTAAAGGCATTTTGAAGAATACATGCTTGGGGTGTTGGGCTACCTCTTCTTGGCCTGAAAATGTAGCAGTGGATTCAGGAATCACAAAGAAAACCATATAGCCTAGCTTTTATTTTTCAGCAAACACTTCTTGAATGCCTGCTCTGCTCCAGGTGCTGGCTGGGAGCTGGGGCCAATGCATGGTTGACTAAAAAGCACACAGTCCCTGCCCACATGGCACTTGGACCCATTGTTTAAGAAGCAAGCTTAGACTTGAGCCACACAGGACGAAAGTAGTGGCAGGAAAAGAAAATGGTTTAATAATTTGAGTGGCAGCAGGTTTGGGAGGGTTTAGTGAGGGCAAGGAATGGGGAAGGTTTGGCAGGCTGACAAGACAAAGGTCCCTAACCTAAATCTATGAGTCAATTAGTGCTCTTTTTTTTTTTTTTGTGGTACGCGGGCCTCTCACTGCTGTGGCCTCTCCCATTGCAGAGCGCAGGCTCAGCGGCCACGGCTCACGGGCCCAGCCACTCCGCGGCACGTGGGATCTTCCCGGACCAGGGCACGAACCCATGTCCCCTGCATCGGCAGGCGGACTCTCAACCACTGCGCCACCAGGGAAGCCCAACTAGTGCTCTTCTGAATCCACTTTCTGCCACTGTCAGCTTCCGCCAGTCAGAAAATTGCATGGTCTCCTGTCAAAAGTAAGTTCTAAAAGAAAAGGATGGGCTTTGAATAGCAATGTCTGTGTTTCTATGACTGATTCTTCCCTGGCAGTGAGAAGGAAATGAGTGAGCCCCAAGACCGGCGGAAAAGCAAGTTTTTTTTTGGCATGTTTCAATTTAAAAGGCAAATTTTGTTTTTAGATTGTTCTTGCCACCCACCTTGAAAAAAATTAATTTTTGAAAGTATATTTCCCCTCAGCATCTATTTGTCTGGAAACAAAAACCAGCTCTTAAAATTGTCTTGCAATATGTATACTCTGAGGTGTGAAAATAGAGTCTTCGAGAATCTTGTAGATATTTGAAAGATTCACGAAAAGTTCATGGCTCAGCATTACATCGTGTTCTGTGAGAGCCCAGAGGGGCCAATTCTCAATGCAGGTGGAAGATAATTATGCAACTTCTCTCAGGTTTCTCCTGCTCTCAGACAGGGTCTATTTTTATTCTTCTGGGGGTTGCTGGGAAAATCTTCAGAAGCCACCAAGAGGCCCAATAGCCATCAGGAACTTTGTAAAGAAGCTGGGAGAGGCTGAATCACATCCAACTCAGGCCCTTGATTTCCCCTGGGCTGTTGTACTCGGTCAGTTTCCTTCTCTCTCTTCCACTATCCACCTTTGCCCGCCCTCCTCTTCTGCCTATACACTTGAGCTTTCCAGCAATACACCTTGGTTGTAAGCATCTGCTTGATTTAGCCCTTTAAGCTAAAGAAATTCAGACCTCTGTTAAATTAAGTAAACAAGTGTCAACTGAAAAAAATGCACAACGTGAGAGTTGTCAGTGAAGTTTTATTCGGGGCAAAATGAGGATTATAGCCCGGGAGACAGCATCTCAGATAGCCCTAGAAACTGCTCCAAAGAGGTAGGGAGGCTGGTCGGTGTTATACATGATTTCAGTGAAGGGGTGTACCTGCAGTTGAGCACATATTTTGGCAAAGGCTTGCTGCGAGTCACGAGGAGCAGATGTCACTGTTAATGATTTCAGTGCTTTTCTAGATATGAGGTGATGCAAGACTTGGGCTCATAAAATCTTCTGAAAATATCTAACTATCTAAGGCCCTGTTCTGCCAGTTTTTCCCGGAGCACAGAGGGCCTCATTCCTGCTCTGCATCTTGAAGTCCTTTCAGGGGGTGTTGAAGGTCAGCGGCTGCAGCAGTTCGTGCTTAGTCCTTGTAGAAGCAGATGGCAAGTGCCAATTTGTAGTTGGCACAGGAACGATTAGACTGAGGCGTCTCTAATCCCATGGCAGCCTACGTAAGCAAGCCCAAATCTAAGCCCGTAAATGCCTCAAGTTTACAAGATCAAACAGATCAAACACTAAGGACAATCGATCACAAGCAGCCAGCTAGGATTCAAGCTATAGCCAATCAAATCACTTCCTTTCTTTGTTTCCGTACTTTCTCTCTCTGAGTCTTTTCTCTAGCTTCTGTCCCGGGACTGCTCCTAACCACTTCCGGTTTGGTGTTGCCCAACTGGAATCCATTTTTGCTCAAATAAACTCAAACTTTTTAGTTGCCCTGGTTTATCTTTTTTTTTTTTTTTTTTTCTGGTACGCGGGCCTCTCACTGTTGTGGCCTCTCCCATTGTGGAGCACAGGCTCCGGAAGCGCAGGCTCAGCGGCCATGGCTCACGGGCCCAGCCACTCCGCGGCATGTGGGATCTTCCCGGACCGGGCCGTGAACCCGCGTCCCCCGCATCGGCAGGCGGACTCTCAACCACTGCGCCACCAGGGAAGCCCCCTGCTTTATCTTTTAACACTCCTAATCAACTGTCTGGGAATTGCAGACTGTCATACGGGATGGAACCTCTGACAGAAGAGCTCTTTTTCAGCATTTGATCAGGTTTTCATTACCTATTTGAAATATTAAAATGATCTATAAAGGTGAAGGAAACCAGGGAACTGTTAAACCTGAGGAAAAAAACACCTGATTTTATTTTTTGTTCATTTGCTAGTTGCAGAGTGCCAGCACGTATGCCCAGCCCTGAGCTAGGCATGGAGATAAATAAGACTCTATTTTTGTCCTGAGACCACAGCCGTTTCGTAGGGAAAAGAAACATCCAAGTGGTCCTAATGAAGTGTAGCACAGTATCACAGTGGTTCTCCTAAGATGCGAGAGGGACCTCTGCGGGGGGTGGGTGGGGAGCAATCAACAGGGAAGGATTCAGGCAGGAGCTGGTGTTGGAGCCCAATGGGGTAAGCCAGTAGTTGTCAGCCAGTTGAGAAAGGAGTTTCAGGCAGAGAAGAGCAGAGAAAATGTTTGAAGACATGGAGAGCATGGTGCGTCCAGCAAACTGCAACGGGTAGAGGTGGGGAAAGTGTGGTCGGCAGGTAAGGTATGATGGAGGTGGGAGGGTGGGCAGGATAGGTGGATGGAGCACAGATCAAGAAGACCCTAACATGGTCTGGAGTTTATCATGCTGGGAACCATAGGGTCGGACTTGGATCCTGCTGGTAGGAGGTTGGAGGTGGGTTGGAGCATGGTGAGCCTGGAGGCAGGGAGGCAGGAACAAAGCTGTTAAGAGTGCAGTTTCTGGTCCCAGAAACCGGGGGTAGGAACAATCGCACCTCCGGTGAATCTGTTACTATGATGTCAGGAGCATTTGTCCTGTAATCTCACCCCAGCACACTGAGAACATCTGATGGGATGCACTCTACTTCCTTAAAGATTGACTAGACCAACTGTTTAATAAGCATACCAGCAGCTTCCCTTAACTGTGACAATCTTCCCAGCTTTCCAGCCCAGAGAAAATGGGCGAGTTATTGGGACTGTCTCTGGCACTGGGTACACAGCAGTGAATGAAATGGACTGAAGTCGCTTCCCTGGAGGAGCTTACGTTCTAGTCGGGGGTAGAAAACATAAATAAGTCATCACATTAGATGCTAGGTAACAAGGAAGGTGCTGGCCAAAATAAACACGGGAGGAAAACAGGGAGTGCCGGGGGAAGGCGGCTTGCAATTTTCACTAGGCACCAGGACAGTTTCAATGAGGTGATATTTTAAAAAATAGGATCCCTGAGGACCTTTGTGTCAAGGGTTGAGTTGTCTAAAGAGAGGCCACCTGTGATCCAACAGTGTTTGCGGAGGTGGGAGACCAGGTGGACCATAGGAGACCTGGTGATCATTCTGGAAGGACGTTCTAATCTGTTCCTCGGCTTGGAGCTGCTGCTGAATATTCCAAACAACTCACCAATCCCTCCTTTCCTTGACCCTCAATTTATTTACTAAAAAAAAGAAGTGTGCAACTCAGCTGTAGCATCTGTTTTGCAGGGAGGCCGTTGTCTCTGACTCAATTTTCCAGCTGGTTTGACTATCAGGACACAAGCAGGTCATCTGACTGGCCCAAGGCCACACAGTGAGCAAAGGGTTCAGCCAAACATGAACCCAACCTTATTATTATTATTTAATTACACAGTTTCTGGGAACTTTGTAGCTTTGTAGCAGATGGGATGCTAATCACATTCACTGAAAACTTAAAGGAGGAGCCTCAGTGCAGAGCTCTGCATCTGGCTCAAGAAATGTGTATGAATCATTTCCCTCGTGGAGAAGACAAAGCTGGGAAATACCCCCTGCCCCCCATTAAAAGGCCATTTTGCATACGATGGCTGTTCTAGTGCAGCAGCAGTTTGGTTTTGCATCTTCTTCAAAGAACTCACTGCAGGGCCTCAGCTTTGCCCAATTAAGTTACCTTTTCTCTTTTTGCCCCCTTCTTCTTGCCTCTTCCCCAACCACCACCCCTCCCCGAGCAATTTCAAGTTCATACCCAAACTACTACAGTGTGAGGGAATTTCTGGGTGCAAACCGCATGCAGTTGTGGGTGAAATCTTTGGGATAATTGCAGTGAGGTTGAATCTGACACAAGTTGAGACAATTTGAAAGTCACCTTTTGGGCATTCTCATCTGTGACTGTCCTTTATGTTTATATTAATATGTTTGGGTTAAGTTTTTCAAGCTAATACATTCAGCTTTAGTTCTCTCAGTTTGGGATTTTTGTGTCTTTTTAAGCTACAGAACGCTATTTTCAAATGAAGATTGATGCAAAAACTTGGTGTTGCTTTCATGGAAGTTCCATTGGATCCTTGCCCAGTAGGCTTCTCCACTCTCCTCCTTACCCATCAACAACGCTCTGTGACTCATGGAACCTCAGGCAAAGGTCTTCAGCTCCCTGCACCTCAGTGTTCTCATCTGTCATTCGGGTCCATGATGAAGAAGTATAGTGAGGTGATGCATGAGGATGTCTGTTTTTTTTTTTTTTTTCCATACCATCAAGCAATTCTCTGACACCGGCTGGGTGTCCTACGATTCAACTCAATTCTGACACTATCTACTCAGAGATAGCATCAGATCCCACAGACTAAGGGCTCAGTTGTAAAAGACTGCCCCCCACGTCAGATGCCAACTGCAAACCTAGGTTATCATCTGGGCTTCTGACCAACCAGCTATACGTTGGAGGTTTCCATGACCTCTTCCTTGGGTTTGATTAATTTAGTAGGGCATCTCACAGAACTCAGAGAAGCATCTTACTTCCTAGATTACCAGTTTATTGTAAAAGGATATAACTCAGGAACAACCAGATGGAAGAGATGCATAAGACAAGGTATGGAGAAGGGGCCTGGAGCTTCCGTGTTCTTTCTGAGAGCACCGTTCTCCCAGGCACCCCAGTGTGTTTACCAACCCAGAGGCTCTAAGAAGTCCATCCTTTTGGGGTTTAGCGATACCTTCATTACAAAGCTTGGTTGATTAAGGCATTGGCCATTGGTGATTGACCTCAATCTCCAGCTCCTCTTCCAACCCCAAGTTGGGGGGTGAGGCTGAAAGTTCCAATCCTCTAAGTTTCCCCTGGCAACCAGCTCCCATCCTTAGGCTACCTAATGTCTTTTCAAAAGTCACCTCATGAACATAAATTCCAAGGGTTTTAGGAGCTTGGTGCCAGAAATGGGGACGAAGACCAAATATATATTTCTTATAAATCACAATATCACATGCACACACAGTGACTTGCATGCTAGATGTTCAATTAGCCTTCCATTCCTTGACTCATTCTTATTTGGGCTCTAATTCGTCCTCTTTATTTTTTTGGTTAGTATCGCTGCTTCTGTGATCCACAGGGCTGAAGCTTTACTTACCCCATTCCCATTCCCTGACTCCACTCCAGGCTAAGCCCCTTCACCCCAGGGAGTTTATTTCTTGTTTTCATCCTTTTCACTGCCTTTCTAGGTGCCCCCAACATTTTCCCTCCAGATCATTTCATTCTGCTCTCTCTTCTCCCACCCCCTCCTCTCTAAACCCCTCAGCCACCAACAAATTATTTTCCCTTTATTACAAAAAAATTGGAACACACATAAAAGTAGAATGGATATATGCCTTACAAAAATAAGGGTATTTTATTAAATATTATTATATATTCACAGGAACATTATCATACCTTACAAAACACAATCCAAATACTTTGTTAATGTTATTTAATACCCAGTCCCTGTTCAATGTCTTTTTATGTTTAGTTTGTTAGGATCTGAATGCAAATAAGGTGCACAGGTTGTGTTTGGTCCTCTTGATCATTCGTACCCTTTTCCCCAATTAATTCTCCCAAGACAAGTCCTGACCACTGGGTTTCTAGTCTCCTCTTTTTATCCTCCTTTTGGAAGTGATTAGAAGGCAACGTCGAAGATTAAAGGCAATCCCCATCTTGATAGGGTCTTTTGAGCATTCTCCATTGCATATTTTAAAGCCTAAAGCCCTGCATTTATAGTTTAACACGTAAACTTTCCGTTCTTTTGGGAAAGAGACGTTTTGTTAATGACACTCTCTGAGGAAAATGGAGATGGTTCAAGCTTAACACTGCCCAGCACATAGAAAATACTCAAAAAGTTTATGGATTCTCAATTGGCAATGATGGTCATTATAATTATTGCCTCTCAGAAAGCAAGACTTAGGGTCAGCTGACCTACGTCGGAAATCTTGGTTTTCTACTTGTGATTAGGCATGTTATAGAAAGAATATCTCTAAATCTCCCTTTCATTAATTATGAAATGAGAATGATAACATCGCCTAGCACTTCAAGGAAAAGAGATAGTGTGGATAAGACACGTATAATATTACTGGGTACACAACAGGCCTTCAACTAACGGTACTGTATATACCATATATGTAAAATAAAAATATTAAGTCATTCATTACCATCCACCTTATTTCTGTTTCTTCCCTATCTTTCAATTCACATGTGGACAGGAATCTATATACGTTTCAATGTATACGTGGTATAATAGAATATTTATTTAGGATTCTAGGTCTGTACTCATTTTTTGGTAGCAATCTAGCCTTAAGCAATTCTCTCTACCAGCTTGAGCACAGTTTATTCATTTGTAAAATAGGAAGACTCACATCTGTTGTGAGAACCTTACAAAGTCAGTATAATATTCACATAGCTTCCACAAGGGAGAAAGGACTTTCGGTAAGAGTGCCTACTGACAGGCTGAGTCCAAAGAACACGGAATGGATTTTTAAATAAATGAATACAAATTCCAATGCTATGATTACATTCAGGAAGTAATTCATAAGTATTGTCTTTTTAAAAAAAAATCACATTAATCTTCCTGGGTTTACTTGCTTTTCTTTGCCATTGAATCATTCCACCAGGATTTCCTATGTTTTGAAGATTAAGAACTACAAAATGCTAAAGATAAGTTGACTCTTGGAGGTCATGTGTTAAGTGGGAAATCACCTTGATGCGATGGTACCCTCCAAGTATATTACCATATCACCTACCACAGTGGTCAGGAACATAAAGACTCAAGTGCCAGATTAAGATGTTTGAACCATGTGGTTTAATAAACACACAGTGAGAAGCAAGGGGGAAGAGACGGATGATTGACACACCAAAGCTGGCTACAAACAGGGTTAAAGGGCCATACTCCTTGAATCCTGTATTAGGCAATGCCTATAGTCGCTCTCTGTCTCTGTCTCTGTTGCTTCTTCTATCTCTCACTCTCTCTTTGTTTCTCTGACACACCAGCCTTCCCTGCTGGGGTTATGAGGTGGACCAGAATTCATAATGAACAAGGGGGTCTGGAAGGGGCTTGAGGCAAACACAGACTTGCTTTTACGAGACAGACAGACAAGTTTTCTTGGTCACAGCTGTAGCTTGCCAGTTGGCCTGCTGGGTTTTACCTGTGTGCTGTAGGCAGAAAATTGGTAGAGCCAAAATAGGTGTTCCCAATGAATGGCCAACTTTAGGCCTGGTGAATTCTGAGTACCTTAGTGTCTTAATGTAACTCTGAATATTTCGTCTTTCCCACCTACCACCAGTACTCGTGCTCAACTTACGTTATCTATGTTTAATGTGTCTCACCAGCCACTTACATCTCTTAATTTCCTCTATCCTCATTGGTCTGTTTTTCTTAGTTTACAGAGTCGAATCAAACATCCTTAAACAATACAGCAAACATATGTCATCATGCACTACAATTCTGTGTGAAACAAGCCTGGACTTCCACTATCCCTTAATCTTCCTCCTGTTCTCAGATTGAGACAAGGAAGCTTGAGGGAAGGAATGGAGACCAGCTTCAGACATTAGAAGCAGACAAACATCCCAGCAACCGCACTGGGTCCTTCTGGAATACATTTGGAAGCAAAAGGACTATCAATGCATGTCAACCTTCTGCAGCCCACGTGAGACAGTGGAAGAAAGGCCAGGTAGGCCTGGGTTGAAACCCCAGTGCTTCCAATTGACTGAATAACATGACCCTGGGAGAACTGCTTAAATTTTCTAAGCCTTCTTTCCCTAGCTTATGAAATAAGAATAGAATCATTTTCTGGAATTATATGAGAAAAGGCATGCAAAGAGCTAATTGTCTAGGGGGGCTTAAGATGAGACGCATATAAATGTGAGTTCTGCTGTTCTTCCACACACGTCTTCTGATGTCTCTTCAGTCTAGGCTTCAAACTGTCCCCAAGCCAATGGCGTTTACTGTACCCATCAGACCCAGGCTGCAATTTTGACTCAGGATGGTAACAGGGGGTGCCTCTGCTGGGTTTTGGGGCTCCCAGCGGCGAGGGGGCTTTGCCTTTTGGTGGGAACTCTCCTGCTGTGGGCACCATTAGCTGCTCTGAGTGAGGTCTCTTCGGCGGATGCTTCATTCTAGACCAAAAGTGATTCAAAGAAGACACAATAAATTGTGCTCAGGGCTGACAACCACGGCTGCCAAGGACAGAGCTGCACACAGCAGGCCTTCTTGTTCTGTTAGAAGCACTTGGAGCCCCTGGGGTAAAGTTTCCTGTAAGTGTGGGTGTTAAAACCGTTTGTTTTGGTGTTGTTTTTGATATGCACAACTCTGTCCAGAGGCTACGACATGCAAAGCCTTGCCAGAAAGTCATCACAGAGGCATAAATAATAGCATAACCACAACCTGAAGCCCAGCAGTCATTCTCCACGCTCTCAGTCCCCGACGCCCCTTCTCTGGTCTCCAGCTCCAAACTTGTAGAGGTTTCTGCAAAGAGGCGCTAGGTGGAAAAATACTACAAATCTCTCTTGGCTCACCAGGGCCCGCCCATGCTGGGACGGGGAGAATTCCAAGGTGAAAGGCTGCGTTATCACCCCAGACTTTCTTGGCACAAACAGTCCATTTCCAGCCCTGAAACGTATTTTCAGAGGGTAATGGACAACCAGTCCCAGAGTAAACACAACACGGCCAGTTTGCAGGTGTTACGTTCCTTTGTGTTTGCCAACCAGATGTTCCTCTCTGGGACTTGGTCTTTGGCTCGTTGGGCTCCCTGAGCTGAACAGAAATGTCACTCTTTCTTGCCCTTTTCAATAAAATAAAGCAAGGTCTTCACAGGACAGGGCTCAAAATGAGCTGTATATTTCACTTGCAAACTATTCATCTATTTGTGTCAAGTTCGTTCTTTCTTTTTTTTCTCCCCCCACCCCAATCTGGATTAGGCCAAGAAACACAAGTCATAATAAACATGTGAATCTTGACCTTTAAAAAAAAAGTAACTACTATAGCACAGCTATAAAATTTACCCTGGGGAATTTAGGCTGCAAAATTCACGCCCGTGTCCCTGTGATCTGGTTTGGCACGGGGTGCAGCGGACACCGGCACACACTCCAAGGCCAAAGCGGGAAGGTGCCAGTGCTATTTCTACCGCTCCCGGTCAAGACAACCGGCGTGCTGTGGACACTTGGGGATATTTGGACGGCATATTCCCTCTCTCTGTTTAGCCAACTGTGCTGAGCAACAGTGGGCCAGCTTGGAGAAGGCTGAGTGCTTCTAGAATGTCTGACAGATTGAGGGAGGTGGTGAAGTAGATGAACTTGGATTTAGGACCTGAGACTTTCAAAAGCCACTCCGAAGTTCAATCTCGTGTCATTAGCCTAGAAGGGTTCCACCTGGTTCTTGTTGAACAAATCTTGATCTGAGCATTGAACTGGTTTGATCATAGCTAAGTGGAGGTTTACAGGAGGCCCCTTTTACTATTAAACCTTAGAATTTTGGGGCAGAAAGGAGCTCCTCATTCTTTCATCCCAATTTTCCCCAGTTTGGGAGTAGCATCAGGTCATCACTCCTCAGTCACTGACTTAGCGTTATTCGTTCTCCCTGGGATAATCCCAGAGCACAGCAACCTGAGCTGCCCGGGGATTCCTGCCACTTGGGACCCCCCCAGTCTTTTCCCAGCTCATGATAAATGAGGTAACCCTAAAATGTCCTAAAGCTTAAAGTTTGATTGTGGAAAATGCACACAGCATGGTTGACTGCATAAGAAATTCAATGTCACACGTACTGTGTGTTCCTCAAAGCACTGGAGTTATAAGATCTATCTTCTTTGTGATCTTGTTTGATTCTAATTAATAATACCTTATGCTACCATAAGTGGTTATGGTTTGTAAAACACTTTGGCTTACTTGATTCAGGACAAGTGTATAAGGCAGGTGGAATTAGGGCCCCTTTGCAGGTGAATTAACTTGGTGACTGTATGTGATTTCCCCAAAGTAATTTACCAGTCAGCGGCAAGACCAGACTCCAACTTTAACCTCTTAACTCTAAATCCAGGGTTTTTCCAAGCAGGCTGGGAGTTCACAGCGGTAGGTGCCACTGTTCACGCGGTATAGATGAGGACGTTGAACAGGGATTAAACAACTTTGCCTACAAAAAGTAGTTTGTGACAGAGCCTGAGAAACCTGCTTTTCTTGACTCCTAGTCCGATGTTCCTTCCGGGTCTTCGGGAAGCTGCGAAGGGGGGAGTCTGAAAGTGGCAGAGATTTTGTGATCAGATGAAAAGAAATCCAATATATAAATCCTATTTTCGAAGTGCTTATAAATTTGTAGTGTGTATGTCATCACAATGCATAAAATAAAATAGCAAAAAACTCTTTACTACGCATCTCTTCTATTTATGGAATCTATTGCCCAACTCTCCTTTTACATTATTACAATGTTTGTGTGTGGAATGTGTCACCTGTTAAATCAGTAATTTTGTATTCAAGACATGGTAGGTAATTCTATGCAGGCGTTGCGCTTGAATTTCCCATCTGCTGACAGAAGTGATGGAGTCAGTCACAGCCTTGCGATTTCTTTTCAATGAAATGCATTTGTTTTCCTTTTTCATCCTAGTTTTATGAACAAGATTCAGGGGTTCGCTCTAGACTGACAGAGAAGATGGAGACCTGGGAATTAGTTCTGTCACCTGCAGAAGGATTTGCTTTCCTTCCTGTCCATGTGTATTCAGACAGAAAAGCACATTCAAGGGAGGCGCAGCAACTCCAGGGGACGGGACCTGCTGGTGGAATGTCAACTATTAGGTTTGCTTGGACATCATCCAGTGGGCTTTCCCAGTGAAATACCACAGGGCAATTCTCTATGACATTTCAATTCTAAGGTATGGACCCCTCCACCCCAGGCCAGGTCAAGGGTCCCTGATATGGGCTTTCTCTGATGCCCTGCACTTATATTGTTTGGCCAACTCCACTATTAAACCCTTATATGTCTATTTTCATTATTATTATTAATTTATTAATTTATTTTTTGGCCGCGCTACGCAGCTTGCAGGTTATTGGTTCCCTCACCAGGGATCGAACCCAGGCCCTGGTAGTGAAAGGGCTGGGTCCTAACCGCTAGACAGCCAGGAAATTCACTATTTTCATTATTATTTAGAGTCAAAGGGTCTAATACAGTGCTTGGCATCCTGCAGGGGCTGATGTGAAGCAGTTGAATAAAGGCATGGAGGAATGACCAACGAACCTTAAATATGGCCTAATAGTGATCTCCCCTTTCTCTATAGGCTAAACATTTCAATATCCACTCAAAATTTAGCCCAGCCAGGAGGACCGTCGTGTTTTATTCTCTAAGCAAAACGAAATAGCTCTTTGTGTGTTGATAGACTTGCTCTTGGGTTTAAACTTTCTAAGCCTTGCTTGATGAAGTTAGGATGTAGGTATCTGAAAGCGCCCCCCGGTCGTGACGGAATTAAGTCCAAATTCCTTGCCGAGCCCCCAAGATCTTCCTGCTTGTGCCTGACTCTGCAGTGTGGAGTCGTCAGCCCCAAGCTTGTGGCTGTCCAGCTCTCCTGGCCTTACTGTCCACACACTCTTGTTCCTCTGCCTCTTTGCATGTCCTGCTCTCAATCAGGAATGCCCTTCCTCCATCGCCTTTGCCTGGAAAGCTCCTACACATATTGGGGAACCCAAATCAAATGCCACCTCCCTTTTTTCCTTAAAACTTTAAAAATCCCTCTTCACCCTCCCCACCTCTTGCTGGTACCTTTTATAGCATTTTGTTTATGTAGTAATTATTGTGCCTATCACATTTAACCAGAATTACTAGAAATCCTTGCCTCTTTATATGGGCAGGTACTGTATTCTATTAATTTGGGTATCCCTTGAACCTAGGAAAATATCTGGTACAGATTAAATGCTTAAATCTTTGTCAGATAAGCAACTGACTGGCTGAATGAATGAATGAGAGGGAAATAGAATGTAGAATGACGACGCACTTTTAACTTATGAAAAAGGATGAGATGGTTTATTCATAATTTTAGATCAATAGACATTTCTAGTGTGAACTACTGGATGACAAGCTTCTGGGTGACAAGCCACCCAGCTCAGTACCTGGCAATATTAGGGGTTAAGTAAAGTTTTGTTGATTGAATGAAATAGTTGTATGAACAAGTGGTCTGAGATTCTCCTGCAATTATGTAGGTTGACCTCTGGCTTCGTTTAGCTTACGTTTGGTGATCTTTTATTACAAGCCTGCCCCTATGCATTTCTTCTCTCTGTTCCTGTTTAATTCCTAAGCATTGGGGACGCTAATGCCCCCTTATGATACACTGCAAAAGATGATACAGGGAAGTTTAGAAACTTTGTGAAATATGGTATTGAATACCAAGTAAAGGCTCACTGGTTATTTTCAAATTTGACTTTCCTTCCTTGGGTTTCTAGCATCCGAGATCATTAAAAATAGATAGCATTTTAGGCCATTTTAAACACCTATCTTACTTTATTTCCACCATTATTTTTGCTTTCTCTTCCTGTGGTTCTCTGAGGTTGAAGAGAGAAACCTCAAGGTTACTTTCAATATCAGACAGTTTCATTGCTCAGGGCCCACGTTCCTAGGTTAATTTATTCTCAACATTCTGCAGCTTTTTATAAAAAGATGGTTTGCAAAACCGTACTTTATAGTCAAAGTGTAGGATTCGAAAACTTGAAACTCAGATTAATATGACCACTCTAGTGTCATTTGGATTTAAATTGTGAGGAGAAACCGGGAATGATGCTCTTAGCTACCTAAGGAAATTAGGTGTCCCTCTTCTCACAGGACAAACATTTTTGAGCACCTGCCATGTGCCGAGTACATAGTCATGGTCAAATGCTTCAGGATGACAGAAAAATTAATGCCTTTTATTACAGATTTTTAACATTTCAACTTAAGTTTAGGTCATGCTTTATAACTGTTTACAGAAGTTTTATGTGTGTACAACTAATCATGAACATGTTTATTTTTATTAGTTACACTGTGCTTAATCAATATCTGTTGAATGAATACATGATTGACAAGTAAAAAAATAAGTAAAATGTGGGGAGCATATTCAGCTAGATGATCTATCTGATGTGGAGGTCACATTCAAGGCTTTTATTGATATTGACATTTCACCAGCAACTAAAGAGCAGACAACAGTTTCACTTTTGATCCTAATGTTCTCTCGTTTTTAATAATCCATCTGGGACAAGGCTGAAAATCCTTACTTACCCCAGCATCAGTGCAGCTCAGATCCATCTCCGATTTCTTATTTCCTCACCCCCTTTGATTTCCTTCCTTGTAGCATTTGTATCCATATCCATTTCCTTCCTAGATTACAGGTTTCTTTGAGGCAGGGACTTCCTTATTGATTTCCTTCTCCCCACCTCAAAATCTACTATAACGTGTAATAAATGTCTGTTGAATAAAATACGGACTTGCTCAAAAGAACAACAGACCCCCAAAAGTACAAAAGATAGAGGCACCTGAGCATGTTGACATTTTTTATTCTGCTTGAATTTTGTCCACACCAATGACTGAAGGTCTTCTGTTTTCCCCTCCCTTTTCTCCTAGTTGGAGGACTTTATGTACACTTGTTAAAAGAATGCAAATGTTGACTGGTGAGCCATTGATTGAATCTCAGAGAGTGAGGAAACAGGCCTCAGAGGGCCTGGCTCCACTTTCCCAGGCACCAGGCACAAGGCTGCTGGTGCAAAGTCCCTTGTGAAAGTCAGGCCCGAGTTCTTGACAAGCTGCAAAGGCACACGCTTTCAATTTTGCTCTGAAACAGTGTCTGAAATCAATACCCATCACACAGAACATGGCGGAGGCTGGGAGGCTGGCAGGGCTGCTTCTGACATTTCAGGAGCATCTCAGCTGTCCCTAAGGGTCGTGGTCTGGCCTTGTTCAAGCCCACGTGGTGCTGGGCAGGGGGAGCCTGAGCTGTTCTCTCCAGATACCCTGGAGCAGTTTTGAGCCATGAGAGCGAGTGGGAGGAAAGAAGATCTGACACCCTTGGCTTGTGTTCTGGTCTAGCAGGGCCCGTTTTAATTCATTGAATTGATTTGTAGGGCTGATGTCATAAAAAAAAGTGATTCATTTTGTTGCTGGCAAGAGAAATGGAGAGAAATGAGCCATTCTGGGTGGATTGCTAAGGCGGATCTGTGAAGAGGGAGATGTCTGGCCCACCAGTGGGTCAGGATATGGGTGAGCTCCTGACATACAGTCTTTGAGACAATGTGTGCAGTGTCCAGCATGGTGCCTGGTGGATCGTCCATGTTCCCGAGTCTTAGAGCTTTTCTCCGATGTTACACCTAAGTCTCTTCTTGGAATTAATATAGGTGCATACCCATTTTAAGCAAGATATACCATAAGGGCCACGTATACTTCTGAAGTAGGGAGATTTCTCCGATATGTTACACCTAGGTCTTTTCTTGGAATTAATATAGGTGCGTACCCATTTTAAGCAAGATATACCATAAGGGCCATGTATACTTCTGAAGTAGGGAGCTATTTCTGGCACTTCTCATTGGGTCAGTTAGCATCCAGTTACCCTTGTGGGGTACCCCCTTTTCTCCCTGATCTCCTTCTTCCTGCAACTCCCAGCACAGCCAATTGTTTATCTGATGTGCCCTGAGGCTCATCTCTCTCCTGAATTATGGTAACAGGGCATCCTAATTGATCATTCTGTCCCCAGATTCTCCTGTCTCCAATTAAGTACATCCTCTGCATTCGGAGTACTCATTCTCACACAGATAGATCATCTTCATTTCCAGGTATATTCTCCAAAGCTTCTCATTATCATCGGTAGAGTATTGCCAAAATTATTTGAATTGGGTTATTGCATCTTTACCTCAGCCCACATACCAAACCCTGTCTCTGGCCTCTCCTTTCTGTACATTTCTAGGAATGTAGGACAGTTTGTCTCCTCTCAGACATGACCACTGTACTGTCAACTAACTCTGTTGTATGACAAGCTCCTCTTCACCTGCAAGACTCTGCTCAAACACCATTTCTTTTCTGTAACTCTTCATGTTTTCCTGACACAAAGAATTAATCATTCTACCCTGTTCTGATCCCTTATAATGTTTCACGTACCTTTATAGCAACATTAACCATTCAGTGTTATTTTGCTATTGATACTTATTTTCAAAAAATCTTCCATAATAAGCTATGAAGGCAGAAATTTTAATTTGTGTTTGAACGTTTTGTGCCCATCATGGTGCCTGCTAGTTGTCTAGTAGGTGCTTTGACAAAAGTCTGGATTTCATTCTTTTTAAATAAATTTATTTTTGGCTGCGTTGGGTCTTTGTTGCTGCACGCGGGTTTTCTCTAGTTTCGTTGTGGTGTGCAGGCTTCTCATTACTGTGGCGTGTCTTGCTGCGGAGCACGGGCTCTAGGCGCATGGGGTTCGGGCTCAGTAGTTGTGGCACATGGGCTTAGTTGCGCTGCAGCATGTGGGATCTTCCACCCGTGTCCCCTGCGTTAGCAGGCGGATTCTTAACCGCTGCGCCACCAGGGAAGTCCAGAAGTCTGGATTGAATCTTCAAATTTGAGGCACACGAGTCCCTTGGGTTTGACCACTCATGAATATGACATATTGATATTTATTGGTTGTTGCTACTACTTTAGGAGTTGGCTATAGATATTATGCCATCTTAAAATCAGATCCTATTGGATCTCAGCACTAAAAGTTTCTTAATAGGCTTCTGATCCATGTACACCTTTTGGTTTAGCACAGCGCTTCTTAAATTTTTTGTTCTAAAAATTCTGGGCTCTGATGCATGCAAAATATCTGCATATATTGATAAAGTGTCCATGGATTTTCCAAAATCTACTCAAGAGATAGACACTTAGAAGTCTCTGGTGGAGAAGAATCTTTTAGAAAGAGGACTCTTTTTTTTCATTGATATTCTTTTTTAAAATTAATTATTATTGGAGTATAGTTGTTTTATGAGGGCTCTGTCTTGATTTTTCTGCTAGGTGACTTATCTATGGGAAAGATGGGCTTATGAATGGGGAAGCCAGCTTTCATGATTTGTATTTTCATTACCTGGGAACAGCCTGAGACTAATTTGTGAGGCACGGAAATCAGCATGATCTTCAGGTGGTCATATGTTTTAATAGGACTGGTTTAAGTCATTGCTTCCATGGTAACTTGGCGGCAAGAGAAACCCACACTCTCTTCATATCCATTACCCATTTGTACTGAAGCGTAATTCCTGATGGCTAGAAGCCCAGCTAGAGTGCCTGGGTTTCAATCCTGGCTCCATTAAGGGGCATGACCTTGGGCAAGTCACTCAGATACTTTCAGCTTCGGTTTCCTCATCTGTAACATGGGAATAATAAAAATTGCCATGGGGGATAAGATCACAATATGACACATCGTAGAACATCAAAGATTTATGTAGAGGGCTTGGCTTGGTGCCTGGTGCAGGCTGAAAAAGTAGCCATTTATAATGATTACTTTTATTTGATGCTTTCTTTTATTTGATGCATTGAGCTGGTTCTCCTAGGCTTGGTTTTTTCAATTTATTTTAAAATTGAAGTATAGTTGATTTACAACGTTGTGTTAATTTCCACTGTACAGCAAAATGATTCAGTTATACACATATAGATATTCCTTACTAGATTTGGTTTTGATTTATATTTCATACATTTGATAAGTGTTAATATTTGGTGAAAGGGAATACTGTGATTTTGAATATTTAAAATTGCCATTCTTTACAACAACACACATCCTGTATGCCAAATGGTTTTTGGAATGAAATATCAGTAGGAAGAAAAGGCCAACCACTTACTTAGAGAGCAATGCTTGTTAAATTTTAAGAAGTTAGGATTAGAAAGTTACTTTATATGAAACTTTTGTCTGATGTCTTTTGTGTTTTCTTGAAACACAAAAGTAACTACATACATTAGTAAATGATTAGTGTCCTAATTCTTTTAGTTTTTCTTAACCCTTTGGTTGTTCAGTAGGCAACAGGAGGTGAAAACAAATTCTAGTCTTAGTTCTCATATGATATCAGAGAAACTGGCTGAGAAAATATATTCGAATTGGTATTTAAACACTTTTGAATACATGTCATGTGCCAGCTACTTACTGCCTTTGTATGTAATGTCTCAATTTTCATAAATCTGTTAGATCTTATTACTTGATTTCAGAGGTGAGGAAATGAAGGCCTGGGGAGGTTATAAAAAGATTATCTTGTAAAAAGATGCTTTTTCTATTGAATTAACATTAATTTGGCCTTTTGTCTGGTTTTGCTGATTTCAGGTGAACTGGATTGAAGGAGGGCTGAGTCACTGACATGGTAGATCAGTTCTCTCATTTGAACAGCAGGGTTTTTACAGCCTGCTTTGTCAGGAAAAACATTCCTTAGAGTATCGTTTTTTGTTTAAAACAGAAATCATTGTGTTGAATGCTTCTGACTTGGCTGTAGAGCAAGCAAGCACATGCCCTCCAGAAATATCAAGAAAGGAGAAGCTTACCGCATGGCAAACTGCCTCCACTTCTCATCCAAAATAGACCTCTGGCTGAGGTAATGTCAAAGTCTGTTTCACATTCCTTTGGTGGGGCTTACAGATGATCTCTTTAGGATAATCTCTTTGGAGCAACATCATTTGCCTAAATATTAATTGGATACTGTTCTACATTTTGTCATTGTTAAATCATTTGAAAAGGTAGCTTTCTATAATGGAGCTAGAAGCATTTTTATTTTTGTGTGATGGGTTAGAGCAGTGGTTCTCAACAAGGGGTCCATTTAGCCCCTTGGGACATTTGCCAATGTCTGGAGACATTTTTGCTTGTCCACAGCTGGGGGTTGCTACTGGCATCTAGTGAGTAGAGGCACGAGATTCTGCTAAGCATCCTCCAGTGCCCAGGACAACACCCTCTGACCCCCTCCCCCGCAACCCCCCCCCCGCCCACCACCCTCAACAGAAAATTATCTGGTCCAAAGTGTCAATAGTGTCAAGAAACAATGCCTTAAAATGCCTTAAAATCGCTCCCATATTTCTAATCTGAGCCCATTTAAAAATATTTATCTCTTCCAGCACAAGCAGAGTTAATGTGGTGTTGAATTCTGTGGCTTTATCTCAACTCCCAAGTCTGAGATGATCAATGCCTCGAATTCTTTCCTTGCTGTCAGTTATCGACTTTTTCTCAGTCTCTGGTATCCCAGCTCTTGTTGCTGGGGGATGCTCGTAGGATGGTGCGGGAGCTGAAGGAGAGCTTGCACCATTTCCTACCTCCCTGAAACGTGCCTTTAACTAGATAGAGAAAAATTATCTAATAAAATAAATTTACCACTAAGCCAATGAAGAAATTCTGGAGACAGGAGTAGATGATCTTGCTGATAAGAATTAGAAATATGACTTGAATATCTTTGAGGAAATAATTTATTTATGCAGTGGATAAATTCCTGTCAAGTCATTTAAAAATATGATTGTTGCATTCTTAAGACGAAGAATCCCCCATTTACCTGCCAAACATTCTGGGTGTTTCCACTGGTATTCCATCTTCAATAAATGAAATATGATGCTTGTGTGGTTATTTTTTGTCAAATTTCAGTCTGATTTCTCAAACCTTGTCTACATTCATGTATTTAATTAACAAACTAATTTTTAAAACCATGTTTTGATGCCTAATATCAATACATTTCAGCACTCTCTCAGCTCCTGAGCAAGGCAAATGTGAACAGAATATGGTTCTTGTGCTTGAAAAACTGATTAAGTTTAGTGGAAAAAAAAAAGACTTTCAAGCAGATATTTACAATTAATGGGGTCAGTGCTATACAAGGAGAAATGCAAAGTGCTCTGGGAACACACATAGGACAAATTATGTTTTGGGAATTGAGAAAAAATTTAGGCACAAGGTAATAAATGTGTTGGGTATTGAAGAATGAATAGGAGTTTTCTGGACAGAGGCAAGAAGCAAGAAGATATTAAAGAGCATGGACTGATTGATGTTCTGTGGCAGGAATATGACATGAATAGGAATGAAGAGCATGAGATGAAGCTGGAGATTTTTCGCCTAAATATGATGAGCTCTTTTGGGGAAGGGGATCTGCCCTATTCTTTGTATCCCTGGTGCTTGGGACAGTGCCAGGAACATAGCATCTCACAGCATCAGCAGCAGTAGCAACATCAACACAGCAAGGGATTGTAGATTGTGTGCTCCAAGTCTCTAAGCAGAGAAACAATACCATTAGAGTTGGAGGTACAGGGACAGGGTAGATAGGAACAGAAGTAGGAAGTCTCATCCTAAGGAAACTGTAATCAGGGCAAGTTGTCATAAGGACCACGGCAAAAGAAAAGAATGAAAGAGAAGGGATTCTAGAGATACTTGGTAGGTAAATCTAGTAGAACTTGGTGAACAAATGAAATTGAAGAGTGATATAAGTGGTAGTTGGAGGTGCTGTCATTCATAGTGTATGCAGAGTATACTTAGAACAATCTAGTTTTCAGAATGTCATATTTGAGGGAGCACCTTCAGATGCCTTGGATAAGCAATGCTCTGGTTGAGAAATATTGGCCTGAAGATTTGCTGGCTCACGTGGTGATTGTCTCCCATGCTTTGTCTTCAGGAACCTTGGCTACTGGCTTCTGAACCATCTTGCTTGGCGCTGGCATCTCTGTGACCTCCCAGGATGGGTCTTGGCCTTACCATCCCTTTGCCATCCTGGGCCACCACTCCCAACTTTAACCACAGACTCAGACAGTTGCCTGATCTCTAGATTCTGGTGACAGCCTGCCTACTTGCTCTTCTTGCCCTCACCAAACTCACTGACCAAGCACATCGCACAAGAAGAGGTGAGTGAATCTTTTCCTTACTTTGATGGTAAAGTCAGCATTCCTTTTACATTCCAATGACCACAGGAAAGTGTATAGTCTTTCTTGGTATCCATGGAGGATTGGTTCCAGGACTGTCAGCCGAGGATTCCAAAGTCTGTGGATGTTCAAGTCCCTTATATAAAATGATGGTAGTACAGTTGGCCCTCCAACTCTGTGGTACCACATCTGTGGAGATGGTGGGCCGGCTGTATTTTAACACAATAACCCTAATATATTCCCCTCCTTAATAAGATATACAACAATTTCTTAACATGTTTATTTCTACCAAATTAAGTTTTGAGAACCATTCTTGTTAGTAACACTGATCTAGGATATTTTTGTGATATGAAATTAACTTTGGCATGCACAACAGAAAGAATAACAAATTCTACATAGACCACCTTTGCTGTGAGATTTACATTTCTGAGTCTCTCAAGAAATAGAGCACAGCAGCTCTGACTGTCTTCACATCTTTATGTTTGATGGTGCCAGTAGATTTTCTCAACATTTATTCTAAAAGGGACATACTTAGTGAGTTCCTTAAATGCAGATGATTCTGATTTTATTTGTGGAACAGCTCCTCCTTTAGCATGGCTTAGTACAACAGAATGCATCTGAGGCCTGCTATACTGTCTAAAATTAGGAAGTTTCATGCAGCATATTGCCAAATGAACTGCATCATTTGGGAAAGTACACAGTCCAGTGAGATCTAGGTTTGACTTCCTGGTCTACCACTTTCTTGATGCAAGATACTTAACTTCCTTATGCCTCAGTTTATAAAATTAGCATCCCAGAGTTGGTGTGAGTATAAAACAAGGGAGTGTATTGAAAGTATCAGCAGGTAGATAGGTCCTTCAACAGAAGTTAGAGGTTCTGGCTCAAGGTCTGGCTCACATTCAAGGAACACCAGACCACAGAAATGCCCTCACCCCCTCTTAATGCATCAAAAATTTAAGCTAGTCAGTGAATCTGGCACAAAGTGGTCATAAAGATATATATTTTCCAATTTTAGTCTTTTTATACATGGAAATTGGGTAGACATGGAACCCATGGACTTACAGTTAATAATAAATAGTTCAGTCCATGGCTTACAAGGCAGAGTTGGGGCCAGGTTGTGAAGAAGGGGCAACGGAAGACTGGACATATTCGAACATAGTCCATATACTGTTAACCAACTGCTGCACAGAACCAGGTTCCTTCCATTTGCTCTTTATGACCACCCTGCAAGGATATACTGATTCAGTTTACATATGAAATAACACAAGCTTAAAGAAGTTAAGTAACTTTCCAAGATCACTTGGCCAGTGAGGATGGATAGCTGGGTTTGGTTTCAAATCTCATGCCTTTCCAATGCTCCATGCTGTTTCCCAGGGACTGGAAATGAGCCCATTTGTAGATACTGAAAACAGGAGGGAGTTTTGAAATCTCTGCTCTCAGGAGGTAGGCTGTCTGCGTTGACTATGTCGATAGAAAGCAGGACAGATTCAACCATGGGGCAGTCAATCTAAGTCTCCTGGAAGGCTCTGCCTGTCATCCCCAGGAGTCCTGCTCAGTCTCTTTCATCCTTGTCCCTATGGGCCCTGCCCTGCTCCCGGCTGAGGAAGGGTCTTGTCTTTATAGGGTGGGTCAATGGTACTTAGTCACCAAGGTAGGGACATTACACAACTGGGTTGCTGATTCTTAATGCTAACGTTTGGTTTACAGTAACTAGAGTTTTCTATGAGCATTCTAGGCTGGTCTGGTTAATATTTACCTATTGCCTCATTTTAAGAAGGGACTTAGGCAGTTTTTAGAATGTAGTAATAGCAGTAGCAGCAGATTAAATGACTATAATGGGAAAATAAAATGAAGGCGGGATTAAATCAACACACAAAATGCGCACCTCGAAGACACATCATTGAGTACCATGAATGTTGGCATAAAAAGGTCCCAGGGAGCCTGTTGCTGAGATTTCTGATCTAAGCTGATACCAGATGAGGCTCTGACCTGGAGACTCTACCTGCTTGTCACATCCTTGGAACAGGTCATGCCTTATCTGCTGGTACATGGTCTGGATGTTGGACTATGCAGAATTCTGCCAGGTCATCATTTCCAAATGGCTTTATGGGAGAGGATGTGTTGAAGGAGAGTAACAACTAAGAAAGCCTAGGTACAGGGCATTGTGAGGGCAGTCATAGGTTGTACTGCTGTGTCAGAATTCTGGGTCAGAAGCAAACTATCCTGCTGCCTCATAGCATGGCACTGTAGGCATGAACCAGTGTCCTATTTATAGGGAGCTAGTCTATCCTAGTGGTTAGGAACATAGATTCTAAGGAAAGTAAGACAGGTTGAATCTACTTAGTAGTTGAGTCACCTTAGGTAAGTTGTTTGATTTCACCTCTCAAAGATAGAGCTGTTTTCCATGTTACATACCTTACTGTAAAGTTCCATACAAATGCAGTTTAGAGCAAAAACACTTATACTGGCTATTTTTAAACACAAGTTAATGTTAGAAAGTGTAGATACATTTCCAGACACCCATTATCCAAGAGTTTGATTCATCAACACTGCCCAGAAATGATTAAATGTTATTTAATAAGCTTAACGTAAGTCATAAAGAAACAACAAGAGGCTTTGTCAATCACTCGTAGCTAAAAAATGTTAACTCTCGATCTGATGCAGGAATTATGGCACTCAGACCACCTGGATAAAAGTACAACCTAGAGAAAGAAGTGAATTAGGGAGGAGAGTGAAGAGGAAGGCGGAGTGGTAGAGGATCCCTATATTCACCTCCCCCAACCTCTTGGCATCCAGGAAGGCAGATGCAGATGGGGGGCAGGTGACAAATTTTATTCAGTCTGAAGATTGCTTCCTTTTGAAGCTTTTCTTAGAGACAGAAAATAATGAATGTCACTTCAACTTCCTTTGATTATGAGTGTTACTGTCCCTGGGATATCGTTTTTAAAATATACTATGCCAATGTATTTTATTCTCCTTAAATTATGTCCAAAGGGCAACTCATCGACCTAAAACATTAATTTGCTCAGGGTACACTTAGACCAAAGAGATCAGTGCTCACTTTTGAGTTTCAGAACAGATTTTCTTGAGTCTTCATTGAAAGCTAGGGTCTGTTGACAGAGAAAATGGTTATTTAAATTCCACTCTACTTCATAATCATACCAAGAGCCAAGACACAGTACAGAGAGGAGCAAATAAAAGGTTTAAGGGAATGTCTTACTAGAGAGGAAATGGTAGAAAGTTCTTTTACCATGGGAAAGAGGAGCTTAGTTAATGGAGGCAAGAATCAGAAGGCAAAAGCTAGGGTGAAAATTCTTGTGGGGTTGCTCAGAGGGACCTAGTGGCTCTATCACTTGGAAGAAGGTGGGAAAGACAGATTGAGGAGGGAAGCCAAAAGTAAAGGATTGGGAGAAAAGAGGACACTGGTGTCCTACTACCTCTTCCCCTCTTCCTATTTGAATTCTGGGAAGGACACTTAGCCGAATGCCCCAGGCCAGTGTGCCGACGTGGTCATGGGTGAATACTAATGGATTTGGGAAGGTTAGGCAGAGAGAATCTGAGCTAGTTCCCATGACCTGTGTCGGGTATGTAAGAAATCCATATCTGAGGTCCTCAGAGTCAGGAGGCCTACAAGGTAGTTGAGAATTATGATTTTGTATCCTATACAAACAGTATGAGTTCCAAACAAGTGTTGGCGTCATAACCTGGATTCCCTGAACTAACTTCTTTCCAGGTAACTGTAAAGACTACCTTAGAGGCTGTGTGTATATGTGTAAGGACTACTTTATATACTGTATGCAGTGTGTTCAGAATAGATCTAGTATTGAGCAAGGAGTCAGTCAATGATATCTGATATTATCGTTGCTAATGCAGAATGGGCGTTGGTTTGCAGGAGGAGGCAGATTTGGAAAGCACCAGTGTGGTTTCTCATCCAGGAACATCTGCAAATATCTTAGGTTAAGATATTCTTGCTTGGTTGTGCAGTAGGCATAATAAGATGTGGTTGTGTGAAGGATGCCTTCATAGGTGCAGCCATGAGAGTGGCATCACATCCTGAGACAGGCCAGACCAGTGTAAACTCGTGGACATTGTTGGCCCCAGATTGCATATTATGGCATCCTGGGAGTCAGTGGGACTGCACCTTGGAAAAGAGACTGAGGGGAATGGATATTGGATATTGCAATGGATATTGCAGGAGAATGATTCTCCTGCAAGGAAGAATTTGTGGACCAAAAAAGCAAGTTAGACGAAGTCAGGGTAAGATTGTATTTCTATAGTCTGAGATTAACTGAGGGGAGAGACCATGTTTATTTGGTCTTCTGGTCCCCCAAAGCTCACACAGTACCTGGTATATATCAGGCCCTCAATTAATGTCTGTTGAAAGACATTATGTCCCATGTATGTATTACATGAATAAGAAACTTGAGGAATGTCGGGAGATTTCCACCAAAATTCAAGGGTGATTTTTAATGTATTTCTTGGTCTAGGGCCATGTTCTGCAGAATAAAATCCCAACACCTGACTCTCTGCTACTGATAGATGTGATTTTAAAAAGAACGTAGAGATTTTTAAAGTCTCACTGAGAAGAAAAGAAGAAAGCTTTTAAAATGAAAGATTAATTCATAGAATATGTGCATTATTTGTTCGGTTCATCTCAGTGCCTGGGAAGTTGTAAGTTTTTAATAAGTATTCATTGAATTTAAATCATTTAATAGGGGCTTCCCTGGTGGCTCAGTGGTTAAGAATCCGCCTGCCAATACAGGGGACATGGGTTCGAGCCCTGGTCCGGGAAGATCCCACGTGCGGCGGAGCAACTAAGCCCATGTGCCACAACTGCTGAAGCCCATGCGCTTAGAGCCTGTGCTCTGCAACAAGAGAAGCCACCGCAATGAGAAGCCCGCGCACCATGACGAAGAGCAGCCCCCGCTCACCGCAACTAGAGAAAGCCCGCGTGGAGCAACAAAGACCCAACGGAGCCAAAAATAAAATAATAAAATTTAAAAAGTAAAATAAATCATTTAATAGATGATTCTGTAGCACGTGGTGTGTGTCAGACCATAGTGCCAGGTGCAGACATACTCCCTTCAACAGGGAGCTCAGGGTCTAGTGAAAGAAACAGGCAAATAAACAGATAATGATTGTATGATAAGGTAAGTGTCATGACAGAGCAATAAATGGGATTTTTATGAGAGTGGTACTCTTCTTCCATGTCAGAGACCGTCAAATGTGGCTGAATGCTACCTACATGTGTCTTATTAGGTCCTTTTAGTGTTGGTCAAATCAGCATTAAATTTTTTTTTCTTCAGTCGTCCTCATTTACAAATAAGTTTTATTTTCCTGTAAAAATCTGAATTAGTGGCTTTCTTTGAAAATGTGGCCGCTCTGCCAATCCTGCCTCCATGTTTCCATGTGGCAATGATTTGGCTGCCGAGTGATGGAGGCTCCATTTAGATGGGGCATGTGCTCCCCAAACCATACTCTACTGGCCTCTCAACACTGAGGCCGTCAGCGGGCCCTCACAGTCATACCTGCAGTGTGGTTTTCATGGTATAGAGTTAAGAGGTATTTGAAGTATTTTCTGTATCTATTCAAACTGGAATAATGGAAGATACCTTGAGAGGGTATTATGTTTCAGGCAAGAAAGAAAAAAGCAAATTCCTTTGTAGATAGGAAACACATTCCTAGGTGTTTAAGGTACAAATCAATTGTATCTATGCAAAGTGATGTAATTTAAGAATCCTTTATGAAATAACCACATTGAGAACCATGGACCAAACTGAAAATAAAATTACTGAAATTTCAACAGGTTTTACATTTCAATGAAAATAAATTAAGATGTTGTAAATTCAGTAAGAATGAAGATACTTTGGAGGCATTGAAGTTTTTATGAGATAGCAAGTTTATCACAAAGGATTTTCTGGGGGCAGTAGAAATCATGTGTCATGAACAGACATAAACATGTACAACCAGAAACATTGCTACTTAGTGTGCTGAATGTTTGAGAACCAGGACCAGCTTCACAGGCAGGGCTCCAAGCTTAGGGTTTAATGCCCTATGGTTACTGTCTTAAAATTCTTAATAATTTTATCTTTGAATTTGTGCTCTGTTCATGAAGTCTGATGGGACAATGGAGTGTGCTCCAGGTCTGAAGCCTCAACTCATGTACGGTTCCATGCACCTCACTGCCTGTATTCCTGGGAAGGACGCTCAGCCACCCACTTCCCCACTTCCTCGTGCCCCAGACCTTGCCTGGACCCTGCTCCTCATTGCCACCTCATGACTACTGCCACCGTCTCCCCCTAGCGAGGGTCTGGGCATTGATGTGTGGACAGTCAGTGCTGGACAGGCATGTCCTCCTCCTATCTTGGAGCCGGGCATGGTGGTGGCTGTCTCCACCCTGGGCTAGCAGTGCCAGGCTGTTGTTGGTGGGTGACTTGGCAGGAGTGACCCTCTCATCTATCCCTAGTCTGTCATGTCCTGGACAAGAGATTGCAATGCCCCTGGGGATTGCCCATCTGCCATGACTTGGGGTGGTAAGCTCTCGGTAAGAGAAGATACCTTCCGTGCTTATGGTTGGGGCGTGGTGTGCTGGTCCAGCAGCGTGTGGGAGGGGGATCCTGGCAGTTGGTGGCTCACATACCAGCATGTACACATATGCCTGCTCATGATGTCACAGGGCAGGGTCTGTGAGAGTCTATTTCTATTGCCTCTTCTTCACTCTGTTGGCAAGGGTGAGAGTCATGCCCTGGGATTATGGGGGTGGCTGAACACATGACACTTGACACAAGACAAATGAGATTGACAGCAGTTATTAGTCACCTGTACTCACAGCTCCAGGGAGGAAGAAGTCACGTGCCACACAAGACCACAGAGGAGGTGCACTTGGGAAGAGAGTAAAGAAGCAGAGGCTGTGAGAGCAGGCTTTGTAGTAACAAGAGGTAGAGGTGACCCCTGATTTCCACGGGAGGATGGAATTGGCTTGTTTGAATAATTCTGTTGGCCGGCAGGGGGCTGAAACCTGCTGCCCAGGAACAAGCAGGCCCTGTGTTGGGGCCCCATGATAAGGAGGGGTGTTTGGCTAGGAGACCTTATCTGCAGGAGCAGAGTGGGGAGGGGAACTTGTCATTATGCCATTTGAGGGCCTCTTGGCTTCAGATGTCAAGACAGCATGTAATGTTGAATCTTAATTTTTGGTCTTACACCATACGGTCTGCACTCGCCTCATGAGTCTCCCTGTGCCTGAGAAAAAGCAGCATTAAATAGCAAATAAAATCATCTTGACAGGACACGTGGAGGGAGTTGTAGGGAAAGAGAGACAGAGACAGAGACAGCATGAGACTGGGCAGAAATGAAAAATCTTCATACTTTAATACCTTTAATGTCACTTTTTTGCTGCTTTGAGAACAAGGGGCCTTGCATTTTCATTAGGCATTGGACTCCACAAATTGTGTAGCTAGTCCTGCTGAGAATTTAGAGAAGTTGTGTGAACTAGTACATGGGGTCCGTGTTGCTTACTCCCATTACCTATTTGACCCTGCAGGTATTTGAGTTTGGGGCTGTGACACAGAGGATGCACCTTGAAATGAACTGTTCAATGTGCAGTAAAGGTCCCTGAGGATCCATTTGCGGTCTGTGAAACCCCAGAAGTTAGGTAACGTTCTATTTCTCCTGGAGTACAGTGTCTCCATTCCCAACAATAATTCTGATTCTCCATTTGATCATTAACATGTAAATGTCAGTCATAAAGCACTGAAATGAATCCCTGGTTATTGCCATTTTCAGCTATCTAGGCTATGGACCATCTGATCATAAAACTGCTCTCCTTTTTTGCCAGAATTGGCAATCGGGTCCACAATTCTTCACCTGGTTGTCCCCGTGTGAGTTTAAAGTCATTATTCTGACTTCACTGATTATTGACTTTTATTATTTAAGAGCTGAAAAACAGCAAGTAATGTAACATGCTGTGAAATAGTTTTCCTCTTGCTAAGAAAATATGTTGGTTGCTGGCAAGGGACTTGTATTCAAGGGAATCCTCCAGGAGCTGAGCTGGCTTTGGCTCTCTGTACCTCTGGCTCTATTTATATTGTGAGGCTTCTTGGGTTTGGTAGCACAGCAAGCTGTGTTACTTTCCACTTGCAAGTTGAAAGGGTCTCAATATTATTTAAACAGAGGAAGAAGCTTAAATAAAATCTTAAAGACTCATTGTTATGTGGGAGAATATCAACCTGATTTATAGACTCCCCTTCCTTTTAAATGAAAATCTTTTTATTGCTTTCAATTACAGAGAACATTTCTAACCAACAGCTAAAAATAAAGAAGTAGGTACTGCCAAAGAGAAGTCCTACTGGGCCTAGTTAAGGAATAAAAAATGTTCACTTATAATTAAAGTTGTTCCTCAGAGGCAAATTAACACATATGTTCTTAACCTAATTTCTCCGTGTGTGCACGCACTCAGGTTAAACAACTACTGTGTTTGGTTACAGTATGGATTTGCATAGGGAACCCTCTTTTTTAATAAGCAAAGGCAAAATCCACCCAAACTTAGGAGCACATATTCTAAAATAGTGATGTCAGATCATAGAGTGGGCCCAATCTTCCCCATTTGGGTTCTGAACCAACTGAGAAATAAGATAAAGGAATAAGGTAGGTGGAAAACAAAACATTACCCTTATTAGTGGCAAAATTAGTTAGCATGAAATGTGGCCTAAGAATGAGAGCCAAATGTAAAGATTTAAGTATAAGACATGACTCCATAAAACTCAGGAAAACATTCTCTGACATAAATCATACCAATGTTTTCTTTGGTCAGGCTTCCAAGGCAGTAGAAATAAAAACAAAAATAAACAAATGGGACCTAATCAAACTTATAAGCTTTTGCACAGCAAAGGAAACCATAAACAAAACAAAAAGGTAACCTATGGACTGAGAGAAAATATTTGCAAATGATGTAACTGACAATGGCTTAATTTCCAAAATATACAAACAACTCTTACAACTTAATAACAACAACAACAAAAAAACCCCAAACAACCCAATCAAAAAATAGGCAGAAGACCTAAGTAGGCGTTTCTCCAAATAAGACATACAGATGGCCAATAGGCCCATGAAAAGATGCCCATCATTACTAATTACTAGAGAAATGCAGATCAAAACTACAATGAGATATCTCCTCACACTGATCAGAATGGCCATCATTAAAAGGTCTACAAATAACAAATGCTGGAGAGGGTGTTACATTCCCACTGTTGGTGGGAATGTAAGCTGGTGCAGCCACTATGGAAAACAGTATGGAGGTTCCTTAAAAAACTAAAAATTGAGTTGCCATATGATCCAGCAATCTCACTCCTGGGCATATATCCAGACAAAACCATAACTTGAAAAGATACGTGCACCTCTATGTCCATAGCAGGACTATTTACAATAGCCAAGACATGGAAAGAACCTAAATGTCCACCAACAGATGAATGGATAAAGAAGATGTGGTACATATGTACAGTGGAATATTACGCAGCCATAAAAAAGAATGAAATAATGCAATTTCCAGCAACATGGATGGACCTAGAGATTATCATACTGAGTGAAGTAAGTCAGACAGAGAAAGACAAATACCATATGATATCATTTATCATTTATATGTCAAATCTAAAATATGACACAAATGAACTTATTTACAAAAAAGAAACAGACTCATGGACATAGAGAACAGATTTGTGGTTGCCAAGGGGGGTGGGGTAGGGATGGATTAGGAGTCTGGGATTAGCAGATACAAGCTATTATGTATAGAATGGATAAACAGCAAGGTCCTACTGTATAGCACAGGGAACTATATTCAATATCCTGTTAGAAAACCACAATGGAAAAGAATATGGAAAAAAAAAAAAAGAATGAGAGCCAAATTGACTTCTCAATAGTAAACCTCCAGAGTTAGCTGACATCTTACTTCTGACACAGTAGCTGGATGGGTCAGGCCTCTACACTTTGGGAACTAGGTGCTGAAGTTATTAAGGAGAGTGAAAGTCTTGGAAAGTGATAACACAGTTCTGTTGAGAGATGTAGAGAGTGGAAAGGAAGTAGTAGGTAGAACACAAGACACAGGCAGGTGGACTGAGGTTAGAATTTTAGCTCTATCACTTATTGCTGAGTGAGCTTGAGCTTAATCTCTCTGGCTATTTGTGTTCTCAGTTTAAAAAGCAAGATCTTCTTTGCATGATTATTGTGAGGCTTGGCCTGGAGTATACACATGTCTAGTGAGTGCCAGGGTTCAAGAAGGCATTCAAGAAGTAGTAGTGATTGTTACAGAGTTGGAAGGTGTGATAAAATAGATATTTTATTCAAAATTTAAATGACAAAAGTCTACTAGAGAAAAGTGACTTGAAGGATAAATTGGAAGAAGAATTGAATTCATGTCTTTGTACGTCTGTGTTTGAACAACTTCACAGGTGTCATCACCAAGAAGAGGGTCTCTATATCAACTATTAGGAATGTCTCTGTGCAGAGCTAGGAGGATGAGAGGTAGGTAGAAGAATTTCAGATCTTTCTTTAGGGAGGAGTCATTATTAACATGAAGTTGGTCATTGTCAGACAGGCAAGGACCAATAAGATTAATATGACTGGATAATGTACGTACGGTTCACTGTCCTGGTTTAGTGAGCTATGTGCTTTGATTAAACAGAATGGGTAAAAATGCCATAGTGCATAGTGATTTGAAGTAATGTGTTTTTATCTTCCATGTAGGGTAGATTTCTAAACCAAAATCTTTTGTTTAACTGATTCTAGGATAATGATTTGGTGACATTATACTTTGGAACTCAGTTTCTATCTGCTACTTATAAGAGAGATCTCTGTTTAAAATCATATAAATCTGATAGTCCTAAGTTTTGTGGTATATTCCAGTTTTATGTCTGGGTGTATTTGAGCAGGAAACTTTCAAAGTAATTGTTGGGTTTGTGGTGTTCCCAGTAAAGGTACTGATTTATTACAATTGCATAGAATAGATTAAGAACAACCTAAGAAATATTGAAAGAATTTTTCAGTGGAAGGGAGGCACACATATATTTATAAGTAGAACCTTAGAGGAATTAACAGTTTTAAAAAATCCTTAAACTTTTGAAAATACAAACCAGAACATTTAGAGACATTGATTTCTCCAATTCCCCTTTCTCTCCCAAAATGGATTTAACTTTCTCCTATTCATCAGAAATGCCAATATTCTGTGCAGAACATGGGACAAATAGTTTATATTATCCCCAGAAGGATACAGTTATTTCTGATCATCCAGAAATAAAAGTAGAAATAGTGTTTTAAAGACATTTCCCAGGGTAACCTCAGACTGAGGCTTTGGAGTTTTGCCATGATGGCTGAGTGAGAGATGATTGGTATAGAAAAACATAGAAATTCAGTTTCTGAAAAATCTCAGGGAAGGGTAATGATCCCCTTCACCTCGAAATTATTTTGGGGGACTCTTAGACAGTCTTGCCTCAGGAGGCCAAGACCTTGATCATTGGCTTTGTGTCAGTTCCTCCTTTATCATTTAATGTATGGACCTAGTAAAACTATCACTAACTAAGACAGCATGGTAGAACAGGCTTGAGTCATTCTACTGAGTAAAATCTATCCCCATGATGTTGTTTATGGCTTGGAAAGGGAATAAAAGTATAAGAAATTCCCTTTACATCTTGTATTATGTGAGGAGAATACATATGCATGCTAACCTTATTTTTAAATATTTTATTATAGAAAATTTCAAACGTATACAAAGGTAAAGAGAATGACCTCCTCATTATGTATTGCCAAAAGATAAAGACTTTAAAATACATAATCATATACCATTATCATGCTAACAAAATTAACAGCAATACCTTAGGGTCATTCATTATCTGTCATTCACATTTTTCCTTGTACCTTTTATGTTTTATGATGTGTTTTTTATAAGGAGGTAAATAATGTCACACAGTACAATTGTTACTATGACTGTTAATTATCTTTTAATCTACAGAGAACTCCATCATTTTAAATTACTTTCAGCTTTATTGAGGTGTGACTAACTGTGCATTATATTATAACATACAATAAACTGCACACATATTTGGACATATGTATACACCTACAAAACCATCACCACAATCAAGATAATGAGCACATCCATCACTCCCTAAAGCTTCCTGTGCCCTTTGGTAATCCCCTTCCCCTGTATACCCTCCTATCTCAAGACAACCACTGATCTGCTCTCTGTCCCTATAGATGAATATTCATCTCTATAATTTTATACAAAAGAAATCATTCACTATGTAGTCTCGTTTTCTTTTGTTGAGGCAAAATTCCCATAACATAAAATGCACCATTTTAAAGTAGACGATTCAGTGGCATTTAGTACATTTACAGTATTGTGTAGCCATCACCTTTATCTAGTTCCAATACATTTTGATTGCCCCCAAAAGAAACCTCGTACTCATTAAGCAGTCACTTTTCTTTCCTCTCCTCTACCCAGCCCCTGGCAACCACTAATCCGCTTTTTGTCTCTCTGGTTTTACCTATTCTGGGTATTTCATATAAAAGGAATCATGTACTGTGTGGCCTTTTATGTCTGGCTGCTTTCACTTAGCATAATGTTTTTCAGGTACATCCGCGTTGTAGCATGTATTAGTAAGACATTGCTATTTTATGTCTGAAAAATATTTCACTGTATGGGTACAACTCAATTTGTTTACTCATTCATCTCTTGATATACATTTGAGTTGTTTACACCCTCTGGCTCTTGTGAATTGTTCTGCTATGAACATTCATGGACAAATCATGGTTTTGTTTGACTGCGTGTTTTCAATATTTTGGGGCATATACTTAAGAGAGTGGTTGGTCACATTTTAACAGTATGTTTAACAGTTTTCCGTGGTGGCTGCACCGTTTTGCATTCTCACCAGCAATGTGTGAGGATTCCAATCTCTCCACATCCTCAGCAACATTTGTTATTTCCCATTAAAAAAAAATATAGCCAACCTAGTGGTGTGAATTAGTATTTCATTTCAGTCTTCATTTGCATTTCCCTAATGGCTAATTATGTTGAGCATCTCTTCAACATTTTGAAATTGTTCATCTTCAGGGAAATGTGTGTTCAAGTCCTTCACCCATTTTCTAATTGGATTTTTTGTCTTTCTGTTGTTGAGTTGTAAGTGTTCCCTGTATATTCTGGATTCTAGACCCTTATCAGACATATGGCTTGCAAATATTTTCTCCCATTCCGTAAGTTGTCTTTTCACTTCCTTGCTGGTGTCCTTTGATGTACAAAACTTTTTAATTTGGATCAAGGACAATTTATTTTTTCTTTAGTTGCTTGTGTTTTTGGTGTCACATCTAAGAATCCATTTCTTTTTTTTTTTTTTTTTTTTGCAGTACGTGGGCCTCTCACCGCCGCAGAGCACAGGCTCCGGACGGGCCCAGCCTCTCCGCGGCATGCGGGATCCTCCCGGACCGGGGCACGAACCCGTGTCCCCTGCATCCGCAGGCGGACTCTCAACCACTGTGCCACCAGGGAAGCACTGTGCCACCAGGGAAGCCCAGAATCCATTTCTTAATTCAAGGTCACGAAGGACCCCTCTGTTTTCTTCTAAGAATGTTATAGTTTTATCTCTTACACTTAGGTGTTTGATCCAGTTTGAGTTTATTTTTGTATGTGGAGTGAGGTAGAGGTTCAACTTCATTCTTTTGCATGTGGCTATCCAGTTGTCCCAGCACTATTTGTTAAAAAGATAGTCCTTCCCCCATTAAATGCTCTTGGCACCCTTGCTAAAAATCAATGCAGCGTAGCTGCATGGGTTTATTTCTGGACTCTCAATTCCATGCCAGTAAACTATTTGTCTTTATGCCAGCACCACACTGGTTTGTTTACTGTGTCTTTGTAGTAAATTTGAAGTCAGGAAATATAAACCCTCAACCTATTTTTTTTTTTATTTTTCAAGACTGTTTTGGCTCTTTGGGGATCCCTTGAAATTCCAAACGAATTTTAGTGTCATTTTTTTCATTTCTGCAAATACAATTTGCCTGGAATTTTAATAGAGATCACTGTGAAACTGTGTACTCTTTTTGTCTTGTTTCTTTCACTCAGTATAATTATATTGAGATTCATCAAAGTTTTATGTATGAACAGTTCTTTCTTATTGATGAATAGTATTCCTTTATGTGGCTATACCACAATTTGTTTATCCATTCATCTGTTCATGAACATTCAGTTTGCTTTTAGTCTTTGACTATTAAAAATGAAGCTGCTATCGGGCTTCCCTGGTGGCGCAGTGGTTGAGAGTCCGCCTGCCGATGCAGGGGACACGGGTTCGTGCCCCGGTCCCGGAAGATCCCACATGCCACGGAGCGGCTGGGCCCGTGAGCCATGGCTGCTGAGCCTGCGCGTCCGGAGCCTATGCTCCACAATGGGAGAGGCCACAACAGTGAGAGGCCTGCATACTGCAAAAAAAAAAAAAAAAAAAAGAAGCTGCTATGAACATTTATTTACAAGTCTGTGTATAGAAGATTTATGCTTTCATTTTTTGGGGTTAAATGCCTTTGAATGGAATGGCTGGTTCTTATGGTAGGTGTATGTCTAAACTGTTTTCAAAAGTAACATTTTATATTCTCACCAGCAGTGTATAGAATAAAAGTTCCAGTTGTTTCATATCCTTGCAAACACTTAGATAAATGGTAGACACACACTACCCACACTTTTTTCCCCTTTGCATCTTTTACTTTCTACTATATTTACTATATCTTGCAATTAACCCATAGTAATATATGGAGAGGAACCTCATTCCCTTTGACAGCTTTATACTACTTCAATGCTTGGATTTATTATAATTTTTCAATCTGTTCCTTACTGATGTACATTTGGGTTATTGCCAGTCTTTTGTTATTACATTTGTGTTTCAATTAATAGTCTTGTGCATGCAACATTTTAGATTTTTGCCAGTGTATCTTTGGGATAGATTCCAGAAGTAGTACCTCAGGATCTAAGAGTAAATCTATATATGGTTTCACTCGATGTGAATCAAATTATTCTCCATAAGTATCACAGTATTTTTAAATTTCCTTAACAATATATGATTAGGCCTGTGTTCCCACAGCTTTCATCCAACATAAAAAGATATTTTTATATATCAGATATTCACTGATTCTACCTCAGTGAACTTTTAATATGCCTTTCTCTTATTCTGAGTAAGGCATCAATCAGAGTTCAATCTAAAAGTCAGAAACAGTGGGAAATATTGGTAATAAGCCATGGTTTTATGTATTTGACCTTACACAATTGTGAGAACTGGTTAAACAATTTATATGTGGCTTTGCTTCTGTTGTGTGATGTTGGAGCCTAAAGTCAGCAGGGCAGGGAGTTAGCAGGGGAAACAAAGAGAAGCAGGAACCAGGGAGGATGAGCCAGAATCCAGAGGTTGGACTGGAAACTGAGTTCATCTGTTAGTTCTTCTAAGCCTCAGACTTTAATGGTGGTGGTGCGGAGGTGGCAGGTTAGCCGCAAGAGAAACTGTTGCTCTTTGACAAAGAGCTAAGACGCACCAGGTCTGGGAGAGTGAAAAGCCAAAAGTGGAGATTGGGCAGGAGTGGGAGTTGATGCAGGCTGGCTGTAGGTTCCCTGCAAGTTAAGCCAGCAGGTAGGCATGTGTGAGTAGCAGCAGCACATGGTATCTTGCACTGACCTGAGTATAAAACTCCTGCTTTTCTTCCATTCTCCAAATCCTTGTACCAGGTCTCTTTTGGTGCACATGAACCTGGAGCTATGTAGTGAAGGGAGTTCTGGGAAACATAGTTCTTCCTTACCTAAGTTAGTGCAAGAAAATGCCACTGCAAGCAAGGTTGAGCATCTTTCTGTGCAGTTCAGGACCTCTCACATTTTCACCTCATGGGCTGTCTCTCTTATCAGCAAACAATTTTAAAAAAGTAAATCTATTGCTTTTTCTTCTCCATTGTAGAAGCTCTTGGGATAATAATACTTTATTTGTCTGTGAGATAAACTGCAACACCTACTTTTACAAACATCTCTCACAAGGGAAACAAAGAAGCCAAATCCTTAATGTCCCAAATAAAAGGAACAAACCCAAACAGAATTGGATTATTGTCCATTATCTTAATTATTAGAGAAACACTAAGATTTCTCTAATGAAGAGGAATGATGACCAATTTGTGTCTGAAGAGTTGATCATGGATGGACGACAATTTGTCTCCTCCTAAGATGGGGCTCGAGTGCGGATAGATTGTGAATGCTGATTGACCCTTTAAAATACAATAGTTCGAGGGCCTTCCCCGGTGGTCCAGTGGTTAAGACGGCGCACTTCCAGTGCAGGGGGCTCAGGTTCAATCCCGGGTCGGGGAGCTTGGATCCTGCATGCCGTGTGGCACGGCCAAAAAAAATAAAAAATAAAATACAATAGTTCAAGAATGAAGACTGGATGCCAACAGAATGCCAAGAAACTAGTGTGGGCACAGGATGAGCGTCATTTGCTATTATCTAAACTAGTAAATAATAGTAATTTGCTGAAAAAAACTTTCTCATCGTGCCTATCTCATTTAACAATGTCTTGTAGCTAGCCTTCTGGGTGAATTGGTTTGGCTCTAATCCATTCTTTGTAATGGAGTGTAATGCCCTGTGATACAGAAACACCATAATTAATTCAACCGTTTTCTTATTGACGGACCTTGACTTCATTTCTATTCCTTTGCCACTATGTGCGTGTTTATGTGCATAAACATATCGGTGTTTTGATTTCTGTAGAATAGACAACCAGGAGTGGGATTTCTAGGTCAAAGATAAACATATTTTTCCTTTTAATAGACTTTTCTTCGTGGTTGCTTTTCGAAAAAATCTGCATAATTTATATTTCAACCAGCAAAGTATGAGAGCTTGGTCCCCTCCAAGTATTTGCCATCAATATATGTTAACTTTTAAAAATAAATTTTGCCAATTTGATGAGTGTCACTGTTATCTCACTGTTACTTTAATTGGCATTTTCTTGATCTTTAATGAGTTTATTCATCTTTTAATACAAACAACATTTGAATTTGCCCTTCTGTGACTTGCTATTCAATTTCCTTGAAAATTTTTCTATTCAGTTGGCTTTTTTTTTTTTTTTGCTTTTCAGTCTTCAAAAGCTTTTTTCATTATATAGATATTACTTCTTTATCTGTCATTTACATGGAGATTTTTTTCCAACTCTATCATTTGTATATTGGTATATATATTTATGACACACAAAAGTTTTCAATTTCTCGTATAGTTTAAAAAAAAGTATACTTTCTTTTACAGTTTCTTAGGTTACTTGCCTTAGTTAACATGTTCCCCCCATCCTTAAATTGTACAGGCAGCCTCCTGGATTTTCTTCTAAGGTTTTTGTTATTGTATTTGCTCTTCCTGTTTTTGTATTTAATCTTTAATTCATTGGGAATTTATATTTTGTATATGGCATCAGATGGGGAGGCCATATGTTTTCCTTCTAATGAATAACTAGCCTTTTCAATACTATTTATTAAATTAACCTTTCTATTTATATTCACTTGTTATAACAAGATGTGAGAGATGCTATTGGTTTTGCATTTCATTAACGAGGAAGTTGATAGATTAAGTAACCTTTCAAGGTCATCCAGCTGATAAGTGATACAGCCACGACTATCTCCAGATCTGGTGTTTTAACAGTTCTGCTGTAAGCTCTTTCCATGCCACTACACAGCCTCTCAGTTAAAGAAATAAAAATGCAAAAAGAAAAAAAAAAAGATCTGTTCTGTGCACAAGTCACTCTGGGAAAGTCTGGTTGAAACCAAAGCAAAGAGGTCTCTTCACTGTATGAATGTTCATAGTCTTTAAGGCTGACCTGTTATCACCCCTTGCTCCCCAAATTGTGTCTCATGCATTGATCTCTAGTTTTAAATTGTTCTTATGGGGAAAAGATCACAAACTAAGTATTCTGAAATATAGCTTTTGTGGCTTATGCAAATCTTCATGCAGGGAGAAGAGAAGGGTGCATCCACCAGCTAGAAGTTGAATTAGTGCACACCCCAGTTCCTTGAAAATCAGTTTTACAGTTTTCTATTATACATGAATAAAGGCCTCTCCCCCTAACCCCTTCAGTATAAATACCTACACCGCTTTTAGGAATTTCTTGTGTTACATGGGGGCGGGTGGACACCTGGTACTCACAAGTTTTAAAAAAAACCTCAAAGGGCTCTTTGAGAGGAAAAACTGATAGCACAAATTTGGAAAGAAAAAAACATACATATTTGAAAAGATGTCGTATAGACATCTGAAAACAAAAGCAGTCACAGTATTTATTTAGAGGAAAAAAGAAGAGACTGACATCCAAGCTCTGTAAAGGCTGAGTAACCAAATAAATTATCATGCAAACTTTTGAGAGTGACAGGAATCACTGTCAATAGTTACGCCAGGATGACAGGTGAAAGCCAGAATTATGCTCTATAAAGGGGTCATGGTATTTGTTGAAGACGGTTTAACTTTCAAAATAAATGAGGTGAAATTATGTTGATGGTGGAAGGGCTGATTTCCTAGTTACTGTGAATCCAAGCAAGTGTATGACACTCATTAATTTTGGTATATTTTATCTTTGTATACCCATTTGCATAGTTTTAGCATTGGACACTAAAAATAAAGCTTCTGAGTTAGGTTCTATTTATTATTGCCTTCATTTTACAGAGGCTTGGAAAGGTTAATTATCTTGCCCTAGTAACAGTTTCTAAGTCGTAGCATGAGGTTTTGAACAAGATAATCAGACTACAGAGTCATAGGTATTAACCATTAAGCAATACTCAAGAGTTGCATTAGTACTCACTTTCTCTCTAGTAATTATTATGTAATTAAAATTAGATTTCCTATTTGTATTGTAAATAAAATATATATGCATGCTTGAATGCATGCACACACATTAATATATGTTTATGTACACAAAAATTACTGAACTAATAAGTATTTTAACATCTTTATTGGAGTATAATTGCTTTACAGTGTTGTGTTAGTTTCTGCTGTAATACAAAGTGAATCAGCTATATGTATACATATATCCCCATATCCCCTCCCTCTTGCATCTCCCTCTCACCCTCCCTATCCCACCCCTCTAGGTGGTCACAAAGCACCGAGCTGATCTTCCTGTGCTATGCAGCTGCTTCCCACTAGCTATTTTACATTTGGTAGTGTATATATGTCCACGCCACTCTCTCCCTTTGTCCCAGCTTACCCTTCCCCCTCCCCATGTCTTCAAGTCCATTCTCTAAGTCTGCGTCTTTATTCCTGTCCTGCCTTTAGGTTCTTCAGGACCATTTTTTTTTTAGATTCCATATATATGTGTTAGCATACGGTATTTGTTTTACCCTTTCTGACTTACTTCACTCTGTATGACAGACTCTAGGTCCATCCACCTCACTACAAAAAACGCAATTTCATTTCTTTTTATGGTTGAGTAATATTCCATTGTATATATGTGCCACATCTTCTTTATCTACTCATCTGTTGATGGACACTTAGGTCGCTTCCATGTCCTGGCTATTGTAAATAGTGCTGCAATGAACATTGTGGTACATGTCTCTTTTTGAATTATGGTTTTCTCAGGGTATACGCCCAGTAGAGGGATTGCTGTGTCGTATGGTAGTTCTATTTTTAGTTTCTTAAGGAACCTCCATACTGTTCTCCATAGTGGCTGTATCAATTTACATTCCCACCAACAGTGCAAGAGGGTTTCCTTTTCTCCACACCCGCTCCAGCATTTATTGTGTCTAGATTTTTTGATGATGGCCATTCTGACCAGTGTGAGGTGATACCTCATTGTGGTTTTGATTTGCATTTCTCTAGTGATTAGTGATGTTGAGCGTCCTTTCATGTGTTTGTTGGCAATCTGTGTATCTTCTTTGGAGAAATGTCTATTTAGGGAACAGACCAATCTTTGCAAACCAGGCACCTCATTCAGCCAATCTTCAGGGGGTACCTGCCCCTTGGTCCAAGGGTCAAATGATACAACACAAGCTTCTGGTCAGTTCTTTGGGAAGAAAGTGTGGGTTCTCAGACATTGTAAAGCTCCATTTCTTTAAAAACTGCTTCCATGAATTTCAAGGAGCTTTAGCATTGGGAATGATAGTGGTGGAGTGGAGCAAAAGCAACCATTTATAAATAGAGAAATTTTAAAAATTGGGTCTTTCAGGGCACCGTTTCTCTTGTGAGTTTTTTTAAAAAATTAATATGAATGTGATTTTTCAAGACTATTTCAACTTCTCTACTGGCACTATGTATAGCATTAATGCCCTAAAAGTGGCTCTAAATCCTGAGATTAGGATTGAAAAATAATTCACTCTCAAAGACAAGTTTGAAAATCTCTAGACCAGAATTTCCTTTTATGTATTCATAAATCTTTCCATTCAGTATTTCTCAAAAAGTCTAGTTTTAAGCTTTGCTTTGAGGAGCAAGGCCAAACATGCACTGGTTTCATAGATAACCCGTTTGTTTGCTTACTAATTAATTTACTTATACCACGTCTTTAGATTTGCTCTGGAGAAGCATTAAATGTTGTTCAATAAGTAAGTTGTGTCTCATTCTAGAACACAGCAGTTAAGTTTGCCCATCTGACAAGTAAACACAATTACAAATCATGCCTAACATTTGGTACATCCTGTGACTTTGTTTGGAAGCTGATGTTTAAAACCATTGGAATTTTTGGTTTAGTTTTTGCTTTGTTTTATTTTTGCTTTGTTCATAGTTTCTTAATACATATGATGAGTTTCTGCATATGTATAACCATGTGAGTCTGTACATCAGAATCCACTGCTCTAGGATTATGTAATTGAATTGTCATTGAATCAGCTGCTCTGGGGTATGTCTTAAAACTACATCCTCTCTCAAGACCCTTCAGCATGAATTTTCACGTATACACTAGAATCTTCACTTTAATACATAGAGCCTCAATCTCACCCTTCACATATTTTGAGAATATGTACAGCAGTTTTCATCTGACAAGTTACTTTTAAAAAGATAAAAATTTAAATTTGCTTTCATATAATTTATTCATTTATTTATTGATTTATCAATCATACCCTCTTGCCCCAGTTGCAAGTAAGACTTGAGCAGAATGCAACATATTAGAACATATAAGACAAGGCAAAAATAGATGTACAAATACAATTTTAAAAAGCCAGAAAACATAAATACTTGGGAACCAGTATACAATAGAGATGGTATATACTGTGTGTAGGCACTTAGCTTAGACAGATTCCTGGGGGTCAGGCAAAAATGAAAAATGTGTTGTATATGTTGTATTATATAACTTTCATTATCAAAGGAAGTACACACATTTGCATGGAGGGGTGGACCTTCTCTTGGCATTGGCTTTCAGGTAAAATTTATTATTTAGATTCTTATATATAAGACGTTTGATAACACAGCAGATGGAATTTTAAAATATAACTTTCTAAATATTTAGAAACTTTCTCAAATGAATTTTTCTTATATGCATCTATTTAAAAATCTGTGATGATGGTGGTGGTAGGGATGGGGGAAGGGTAGTGGTGAGCACTGACTTTATTCAGAGGAATTATTGCTATAGAAATCTAAGGAAATATAGAACATTCATGGCATTTCCTGAGGCTAACTTGTGTTCCATGATATGCTAGTACTATGAGAAGCCCATTGACAAGCATTTAACATGTCTGAGAAACTGTGTGTTTACGCCTTCTAGAATAAATATGAACCTTAAGTTAAACAAGAAATCCTGGAACAGAGAAACTTGATTGATTTTGCTTTACCTACCGTCTTCCAAACTCTCTTGTTGAGGAAGCATTTTTTCATTTGTTTATTTTTACTAGGATTATTCTTTTTATCGGTATTATTTATTTTATTAAGATATTACGCTTATAGATTTTTTAAGAGCCTAGAGTGATGCATAATGAACACTTCCAACTTCAAGAATGCCTAAATCTTGTCAGAAACAACCACTGGTAGTTGCAAATACAAAATGCAAAAGTGAAATGTGAATTTTCATGGTTGAATTTTCTGAGGAGTTCCTGAATGTCATGTAATTGATTAAAGTGTAAAACATATACTTTAGGAACCAGACCTGTCAACCGTTTAACAGATAATCTCTTGAGAAAATTCAGAAGTTGATTTGTACTTTTTTCCAAAAGGAAGGTCACTCCATAGCCCAGTCATGGAGACTCATGAGGGTACCTTTAGGAAAGATACAGCTTTTCTCAGAAGCGATATAAGGCTCTTCGAACACTTAGGCATATCAGTACAGCTTTAGTCTGGATTGAAAATATGACTTCACCTTTTGCTGACTGTGGAGATTTGAGCATGTTTCCTAACTTGTTTGAATCTTGATGGTAGGTAAAATGGAGGTAATACCACCTGTCTCTCACAGGATTATCATGAGAATTCAATGAGGAAAAACTTACTTAAAAATACCTACCATGGGACCAAGAGGAGAGTGGGAGTTCCATGATTCTTAAGTACGTTTTCCTTTTTATTTGGTTAAAAATCCTGAGATTTTCCCAATAATATATGAAAGGGATGATAGTGACCTGAAAAAAAAATATGGATTACTGATTCTTTTATTTCGTCTTAATAATATTTTTTTTAATGCTCATGGTTTACAGATTCAACACAATCTGTAACAAAATATCAGCTGTGTTCTTTGCAGAAATTGACAAGTTGATCCGAAAATTCATATGGAAATTCAAGGGACCTAGAATAACCAAGACAATCTTGAAAAAGAAAAAGTTGGAGAGGTCATACTTCACGATTTCAAAACTTACTACAGAAGCTACAGTAGTCAAGACTGTCCAGTTCTGGCAACAAAATAGACATATAAATCAATGAAATAGAATTGAGTCCAAACATAAGCCCATACATCTATGACCAATTGATCTTTTACCAGGGTGCCAAGACCATCTAATGGGAAAGAAAAAATATTCCTTTCAACAAATGGTGTTTAGACAATTGGGTATACACATGTAAAAGAATGAAGTTGGACTCCCACTTCACACCATTTACAAAAATTAACTCAAATGAATCAAAAACCTAAATGTAGGAAATAATATTATTAAAATCTTAGAAAAAACAAACACAACATCTTTGTGACCTTGACTTAAGCAACAGGTTCTTAGATATGATCCCCAAAGTATAAGCAACAAGAGTAACAACAAAAATAAATAAATTTTACTTGATCAAAATTTAAACTTTTAGGCGTCAAAGGACACTACCAAGAAAGCAGAAAGATAGCCTATAGATTGGGATAAAATATTTGCAAATGATATATCTGATAAACGTCTAGTATCCAGAATATATAAAGAAATTTTACAACTCAGAAATAAAAAGACAAATAACTCAATTAAAAATGGGCAAAGGATCTGAAAAGATATTTCTCCAAAGAAAATGTTAAAATAGCCAATAAGCACATGAAAATAAGCTCATGTCATTAGTCATCAGGGAAATAAAAATCAAAACCACACTGAGATACCACTTCACAACGACTACAATAGTTATAATAAAACAGACAGACATTAACAAGTGTTGGAAAGGATATGGAGAAATTGGTACCCTCATACATTCTGAGTGGGAATGTAAAATGATGTAGCCCCTTTGAAAGGAAGCCTGACTAAAGAAAATCTGGTTAAACATAGTTACCATTTGACTCAGCAATTCCATTTTTAATATCCAAGAGAAATGGAAAGATGTAAAAACTTGAACATACTGTTCTTAGAAGTATTATTTATAATAACAAAAAGAAGAAACATCTAAAATGTTTATCAAATGGTGAATGGAAAAACAAAATACACTATATCCATACAATAGAATATTTTTCAGCTGTAAGAAGAAATGAAGTACTGATAACATGCTACAGCATGTATGAACCTTGAAAACATGTTAAGTGAAAGAAGTCAGTCACAAAAATTACATACTCTATGATTTCATGTATATGAAATGTCTAGAAGAGGTAAATCTATAGAGCAAGAAAGTAGATTAACGTTTGTCTATGATCAGGTATTGGGGGAGGGGGGCTTAGGAGTGATTGTGAATGGGTATGGGATTTCCTTTTGAGGTGATGAAAATATACTAAAATGTATTGTGGTGGTGGTTGCACAATTCCATGAATATACTAAAAATCATTGACATGTACACTTTCAATATGTACACTTGTTGATATGTAAATTCAATAACTTCATGTATATATATAAATATATATATATTTTTTGGCTGCGTTGGGTCTTCATTGCTGCATGTGGGCTTTCTCTAGTTGCTGTGGGTGGGGACTACTCTTCATTGCAGTGCGCGGGCTTCTCACTGTGGTGGCTTCTCTCTTTTTTTTTACTAATTATATTTTTGTTCTTAATTTTTGAATTTTTTATTATTTTTTTATATGACAGGTTCTTATTAGTTATCCGTTTTATACATATTACTGTATATATGTCAATCCGAATCTCCCAGTTAATCACACCACCACCCCCCCACACCACCACTTTCTGCCCTTGGTGTCCATACCTTTGTTCTCTACATCTATGTCTCAATTTCTGCCCTGCAAACTGGTTCATCTGTACCATTTTTCTAGGTTCCACATTTATGCGTTAATATACAATAGTTGTTTTTCTCTTTCTGACTTGCTTCACTCTGTCATCTCTACAAATGACCCAATTTTGTTCCTTTTCATGGCTGTGTAATAGTCCATTGTATAGATATACCACATCTTCTTTATCCATTTGTCTCTTGATGGGCATTTAGGTTGCTCTCATGTCCTGGCTATTGTAAATAGTGCTGCAATGAACATTGGGGTGCATGTGTCTTTTTGAATTATGGTTTTCTCTGGGTATATGCCCAGTAGTGGGATTGCTGGGTCATATGGTAATTCTATTTTTAGTTTTTTAAGGAACCTCCATACTGTTCTCCATAGTGGCTGTATCAATTTACGTTCCCACCAACAGTGCAAGAGGGTCCCCTTTTCTCCACACCCTCTCCAGCATTTGTTGCTTCTAGATTTTCTGATGATGCCCATTCTAACTGGTGTGAGGTGATACCTCATTGTGGTTTTGATTTGCATTTCTCTAATAATTAGTGATGTAGAGCAGCTTTTCATGTACTTCTTGGCCATCTGTATGTCTTCTTTGGAGAAATGTCTATTTAGGTCTGCCCATTTTTGGATTGAGTTGTTTGTTTTTTTTAATATTGAGCTGCATGAGCTGTTTATATATTTTGGAGATTAACCCTTTGTTGATTCATTTGCAAATATTTTCTTCCATTCTGAGGGCTGTCTTTTCATCTTGTTTGTAGTTTCCTTTGCTGTGCAAAGGTTTGTAAGTTTCATTAGATCACATTTGTTTATTTTTGTTTTTATTTCCATTACTCTAGGAGGTGGGTCATAAAAGATCTTGCTGTGATTTATGTCAAAGAGTGTTTTTCCTATGTTTTCCTCTAAGAGTTTTATAGTATCTGGTCTTACACTTAGGTCTCTAATCCATTTTGAGTTTATTTTTGTGTATGGTGTTAGGAAGTGTTCTAATTTCCTTCTTTTACATGTAGCTGTCCAGTTTTCCCAGCACCACTTATTGAAGAGACTGTCTTTTCTCCATTGTATATCCTTGCCTCATTTGTCATAGATTAGTTGACCATAGGTGTGTGGGTTTATCTCTGGGCTTTCTGTCTTGTTCCATTGATCTATATTTCTGCTTTTGTGCCAGTACCATATTGTCTTGATTACTGTAACTTTGTAGTACAGTCTGAAGTCAGGGAGTCTGGTTCCTCCAGCTCCATTTTTTTCCCTCAAGACTGCTTTGGCTATTTGGGGTCTTTTATGACTCCATACAAATTTTAAGATTTTTTGTTCTAGTTCTGTAAAACTACCATTGGTAATTTGATAGGGATTGCATTGAATCTGTAGATTGCTTTGGATAGTATAGTCATTTTCACAATATTGATTCTTCCAATCCAAGAACATGGTAAATCTCTCCATCTGTTTTTATCATCTTTAATTTCTTTCATCAGTGTCTTATAGTTTTCTACATACAGGTCTTTTGTCTCCTTAGGTAGGTTTTTTCCTGGGTATTTTATTCTTCTTGTTGCAACGGTAAATGGGAGTGTTTCCTTAATTTCTCATTCAGATTTTTCATCATTAGTGTATAGGAATGCAAGAGATTTCTGTGAATTAATTTTGTATCCTGCAACTTTACCAAATTTCTCAATTAGCTCTAGTAGTTTTCTGGTGGCATCTTTAGGATTCTCTATATATAGTATCATGTCATCTGCAAACAGTGACCATTTTACTTCTTCTTTTCCAGTTTGTATTCCTTTTATTTCTTTTTCTTCTCTGATTGCTGTGGCTAGGACTTCCAAAACTATGTTGACTAATATAGGGAGAGTGGATATGTTTGTCTTGTTCCTGATCTTAGAGGAAATGCTTTCAGTTTTTCACCATTGAAAATGATGTTTGCTGTGGGTTTGTCTTATATGGCCTTTATTATGTTGAGGTAGGTTTCCTCTATGCCCACTTTCTGGAGAGTTTTTATCATAAATGGGTGTTGAATTTTGTCAAAAGCTTTTTCTGCATCTATTGAGATGATCATATGGTTTTTATTCTTTAATTTGTTAATATGGTGTATCACAGTGATTGCTTTGTGAATATTCAAGAATCCTTGCATCCTTGGGATAAATCCCACTTGATCATGGTGTATGATCCTTTTAAGGTGTTCTTGGATTCTGTTTGCTAGTAGTTTGTTGAGGATTTTTGCATCTTTATTCATCAGTGATATTGGTCTGTAATTTTCTTTTTTTTGTAGTATGTTTGTCTGGTTTTGGTATCAGGGTGATGTTGGTCTCATAGAATGAGTATGGGAGTGTTACATCCTCTGCAATTTTATGTAAGAGTTTTAGAAGGATGGGTGTTAGCTCTTCTCTAAATGTTTGATAGAATTAACCTGTGAAGCCATCTGGTCATAGACTTTTGTTTGTTGGAAGATTTTTAATCACAGTTTCAATTTCATTACTTGTGATTGGCCTGTTCATATTTTGTATTTCTTCCTGGTTCAACCTTGGAAGGTTATACCTTTCTACGAATTTGTCCATTTCTTCCATGTTGTCCATTTTATCGGCATAGAGTTGCTTGTAGTAGTCTCTTAGGATGCTTTGTATTTCTGCGATGTCTTTTGTAACTTCTTCTCCTTCTCATTTCTAATTTTATTGATTTGAGTCTTCTCCCTCTTTTTCTTGGTGAGTCTGGCTAACAGTTTATCAATTTTGTTTATCTTCTCAAAGAACCAGCTTTTAGTTTTATTGATCTTTGCTATTGTTTTCTTTCTTTCTATTTCATTTATTTCTGCTCTGATCTTTATGATTTCTTTCCTTCTTTTAACTTTGGGTTTTGTTTGTTCCTCTTTCTCTACTTCCTTTAGTGTAAGGTTAGATTGCTTATTTGAAATGTTTGTTGTTTCTTTAGGTAGGATTGTATTGCTATAAACTTCCCTCTTAGAACTGCTTTGATTGCATCCCATAGGTTTTGGATCATCATGTTTTCATTCTTATTTGTCTCTAGGTATTTTTTGATTTCCTCTTTGTTTTCTTCAGTGATCTCTTGGTTATTTAGTAATGTATTGTTTAGCCTCCATGTGTTTTTGTTCTTTTACATTTTTTCCCCTGTAATTGATTTCTAATCTCATAGCATTGTGGTCAGAAAAGATGCTTGATATGATTTCAATTTTCTTAAATTTATTGAGGCTTGATGTGTGGCCCAAGATGGGATCTATCCTGGAGAATGTTCCGTGTGCACTTAAGAAGAGAGTGTAATCTGTTGTTTTTGGATGGAATATCCTATAAATATCAATTAAGTCTATCTGGTCTATTGTGTCATTTAAAGCTTGTGTTTCCTTATAAATTTTCTGTTTGGATGATCTGTCCATTGGTGTAAGTGAGGTGTTAAAGTCCACTATTATTATGTTACTGTCGATTTCCTCTTTTGTAGCTTTTAGCAGTTGCCTTATGTATTGAGGTGCTCCTATGTTGGGTGCATATATATTTATAATTGTTATATCTTCTTCTCGGATTGATCCCTTCATCATTATGTAGTGTCCTTCCTTGTCTCTTGTAACATTCTTTAAAGCCTATTTTATCTGATATGACTATTGCTACTCCAGCTTTCTTTTGATTTCCATTTGCATGGAATATCTTTTTCCATCCCCTCACTTTCAGTCTGTATGTGTCCCTAGGTGTGATGTGGGTCTCTTGCAGACAGCATATATATGGATCTTCTTTTTGTATCCATTCAGCAAGCCTGTGTCTTTTGGTTGGAGCATTTAATCCATTCACATTTAAGGTAATTATCGATATGTATGTTCTTATTACCATTTTCTTAATTGTTATGAGTTTGTTTTTGTAGGTCCTTTTCTTCTCTTGTGTTTTCCTCTTAGAGAAGTTCCTTTAGCATTTGTGGTAGAGCTGGTTTGGTGGTGCTGAATTCTCTTAGCTTTTGCTTGTCTGTAAAACTTTTGATTTCTCCATCGAATCTGAATGAGATCCTTGCTGGGTAGTGTAATCTTGGTTGTCAGTTCTTCCCTTTCATCACTTTAAATCTCTCATGCCACCGCCTTCTGGCTTGTAGAGTTTCTGCTGAAAAATCAGATGTTAACCTTATGGGAGTTCCCTTTTATATTATTTGTCGTTTTTCTGCTGCTTTCAATAATTTTTCTTTGTCTTTAATTTTGGCAATTTGATTACTATGTGTCTCAGCATGTTTCTCCTTGGGTTTATCCTGTATGGGACTCTCTGCATTTCCTGGACTTGGGTGGCTATTTCCTTTCCCATGTTAGGGAATTTTTCGACTATAATCTCTTCAAATATTTTCTCAGGTCCTTTCTCTCTCTCTTCTCCTCTGGGACCTCTATAATGCAAATGTTGTTGTGTTTAATGTTCTCAGAGGTCTCTTAGGCTGTCTTCATTTCTTTTCATTCTTTTTTCTTTATTCTGTTCTGCAGCAGTGAATTCCACCATTCTGTCTTCCAGGTCACTTATCCATTCTTCTGCCTCAGTTAGTCTGCTATTGATTCCTTCGAGTGTATGTTTCATTTCAGTTATTGTATTTTTCATCTCTGTGTGTTTGTTCTTTAATTCTTCTAGGTTTTTGTTCTTTAATTTTTCTAGGTTTTTGTTCTTTAATTCTTCTAGGTCTTTGTTAAACATTTCTTTCATCTGCTTGATCTTTACCTCCATTCTTTTTCTGAGGTCCTGGATCATCTTCACTATTATTTTTCTGAATTCTTTTTCTGGAATGTTGCCTATCTCCACTTCATTTAGTTGTTTTTCTTGGGTTTTATATTGTTCCTTCATCTGGTACATAGCCCTCTGCCTTTTCATCTTGTTTATCTTTCTGTGAATGTGGTTTTTGTTCCACAGGCTGCAGGATTGTAGTTTCTTTTGCTCCTGCTCTCTGCCCTCTGGTGGATGAGGCTATCTAAGAGGCTTGTGTAAGTTTTCTGATGGGAAGGACTGGTGGTGGGTAGAGCTGGCTCTTGCTCTGGTGGGCAGAGCTCAGTAAAACTTAATCTGCTTTTCTGCTGATGGGTAGGGCTGGGTTCCTTCCCGGTTGGTTGTTTGGCCTGAGACGACCCAACACTGGAGCCTACCTGGCTCTTTGGTGGGGCTAATTGTGGACTCTTGAAGTGCTCACACTAAGGAGTACTTCCCAGAACTTCTGCTGCCAGTGTCCTTGTCCTCACAGTGAGCAACAGCCATCCCCTGCCTCTGTAGGAGACTCTCCAACACTAGCAGGTAGGTCTGGTTCAGTCTCCTATGGGGTCACTGCTCCTTCCCCTGGGTCCTGATGTGCACACTACTTCGTGTGTGTCCTCCAAGAGTCGAGTCTCTGTTTCCACCAGTCCTGTCAAAGTTCTGCAATCAAATCCCACTAGCCTTCAAAGTCTGATTCTCTAGGAATTTCTCCTCCCATTGCCGGACCCCCAGATTGGGAAACCTGACGTGAGGCTCAGAACCTTCATTCCAGTGGGTGGACTTCTGTGGTATAAGTGTTCTCTAGTTTGTGAGTCACCCACACAGCCATTGTGGGATTTGATTTTATTGTGATTGCGTCCCTCTTACCATCTCATTGTGGCATCTCCTTTGTCTTTGGATGTGGGATATCATTTTTGGTCAGTTCCAGTGTCTTCCTGTTGATGATTGTTCAGCAGTTAGTTGTGATTCCGGTGCTCTCACAAGAGGGAGTGAGAGCACGTCCTTCTACTCCACCATCTTCAACCAAATCCCCATGGTGGTGTCTCTTGTTATGGAGCATGGGCTCTACACACCCGGGCTTCAGTAGTTGCAGCACGTGTGCTCAGTAGTCATGACGTGCAGTCTCTAGGGCATGCAACCTCCAGTAGTTGTGGCTTGTGAACTCTAGAGTGCAGGCTCAGTATTTGTGGTGCACGGGCTTAGTTGCTCTGAGACATGTGGGATCTTTCTGGACCAGTGATTGAACCCGTGTCCCCTGCATCAGTAGGCAGGTTCTTAACAACTGCACCACCAGGGAAGTCCCCACTTTATGTATATTTGTATGTAAGTATTTATGAAAAGCTTATGTTCATCTTTGATGCAATGGGCTACATAGTTTGGGAAGGAGATTGGAGCATCACATCTCAGGTAATGGGGAGACCTGCATTGTTTCTAAACATAATTTTTCATGGACTTAGTTTGATACTAAGCAGGTCACTTCTCTCTTTTATGCCTCATTTATTCAACAAATGTGCAGCATTAGAAGGTTGGACTAGATCACAAGTTTTATTCCCTCAAGAATCTTCACTGCTAATTTTGTAGCTCACAGTGTACCGGATGTGTTTCCATCTCCTGCCTTGATTTTCCAGTAGATCTCTGAAGTGAGCTAGAGATAGAGACAGACATTGCCTCAGCAAAATGTATTTGGCTTTCCTTGCCATGTGCTTTGTCATCCCTGGCACTCAAGTGGTTTTATGTAACTATGTGCTGACTTTGTCATTATACCAAAATAGATCCTGTATCATTGTGTCAGAAACACTGCTCTGCGCCCAAGCCTTACTGCAAGCTCACATCAAGCTCACAAGATGCTCCGGTTTCTACTTCTGGTCTTATCATCTTCTTCAACTTCTACATTTTGGAAATAGGGGAAGGGTCACCCGTTTCCTCCCTCTTGGCCCTTGAAAGGCTGCCTTACTCTGGAAGTTTCAGTCCAAGACACGTCATGATTCATCTCTGTCTTTTATCCCACACAGAAAAGGGCTACTTTGCTCTAGACTCGTGTTCCATTTGCTCACACCTATTTCCTGCCAAAGTAACTATTTCTCCCAAAGAAAATAAAAGATGTCTGAGCCATTCATTAATTTCTGCATGTGGAATGAATGAGGAATTGATGTGAGGAGCCCAGCAGTAATGAGATGATGGCCAAGATGGGATGGGATGACCCAAAAGCAATTCCTTGCAATGAACAATTAATTATTAAAAATTGGAGTCCAAGTACATTATATTACTAAATCAATCAGCTGCAGCTTAGAGTTTGATTAAAATTAGTGAGTTTAAAGCCAATTTATTAGAAATATATTACTATTTTCCATTTAAAGCATATATTTTTTTTGTTTGTTTTTTCTGTTGCGGTACGCACGCCTCTCACTGCTGTGGCCTCTCCCGTTGCTGAGCACAGGCTCCGGACACGCAGGCTCAGCGGCCATGGCTCATGGGCCTAGCCGCTCTGCGGCATGTGGGATCTTCTTGGACCGGGGCACAAACCCATGTCCCCTGCATCGGCAGGCGGACTCTCAACCACTGTGCCACCAGGGAAGCCCTAAAGCATATATGTTTCTTGCTCTAGAATTATGATTTGAGCAATCATATCCTCTCCAGATTATAAATATCTAACCATTGGTAGATTATTTATGGAAAATTTATTTGTACGCATGGCTGTACCTATCCTTTTCATTTCCAAAAGTGCAGAATAGATTGCCTGGATAGACAATCTATTAGTAGGAGGGATACACAAGCATATGATGGTTGTTTTCCCCCCAAATAGTCTTTCCTTTGTATCCCCTTCTCCCTGCTGCACTCTCTCTATCAAAAAAGAGCAGACATATTTGTAAGGAAAACATGTCTTTCTTCAAAGGTTTGAAGATCAGATGTCCTGAAATGAATAAACAATGACTAAATAGTTATTTTGTATTTGGCTAATAAACAATATTCTTTGAGGAAAAGAAGGAAGACAAATTGGTACATGAGAGTTTGAGAACTATATATGTGGTTCAGCAGAAGACTTGTACCTGAAAAATATTTGGAGTCAGAATAGCTCTGACTCTTGCTGATAATTTATTCTCTTGGCCTTGCATCCATCTTTCTCTGTCTTTCCCCCACCTTTGCCTAGTTTCTCTTTTGATTTAGTACCCTTGTGAAGAGTGCCTTTCTCTTTTATATTCATTTTAATCCACACCATATACCAAACATAGTTGTCAGAACAGGGATTGTGTGGAAGCAAAAAGCAGTGTTTATATGCAAATAACTGCAGTAAATATGCCATTTTGGCATGAAAACAGCAAAAGAGACAATGTCAATGGTTTCTGGAAATTACCTCCATTCTTTCCTGAAATAGAGCTTTGCTATTCTACAAGGAGCCAAGGTCAAAACTTTCCTATTCTAAAATCTTAAGGGAGTGACTTTGAGAATCTTATATATTCACACATAGGGCTTATTTTCAGGCTTACATTTTACATGTTTATACATGCAATATTTAATTTTAGACAGCATTTAGAATAGTATAGATTTGTTTGAGTCCTCCAAAGGACTTAAGCATGAAGATGTTAGTCCTCACTAAAAAACGTGAGCTCCCTGAAGACAGGGATTTTTGCTTGTTTTGGTCACACTGGTGTTTCCTGTGCCCAGAGTAATGCTTGACACATAGCAGGCACTCAATAAATATTTCTTAAATGAAAAGAACAGGTTAAGGCATGAGTCCAGGGGGAAAATCCTAAGATATTGATTTTAGAGTCTCTTGGCAGTGAGTTCTAATTGGTTCCCTTTAATGCAAAACCCTTCCTTTCAGGAGGTGAGTTTTTGAACAGGTAATAAAATTTCCACTGAAAATTAGGAAATGTTTCACCAACATCTACTTCCTTTCTCAAGTTTTAGGTGTATTATTTATTTGTTTTTAGAGTAGCATTAAGAAAAAAAGAAGATGCAATGTGGTAATAATGTCACTTCTCCGTAAACTGGTTATAGGTTTCACACACTCCATGAAAGAATTGTGTAGAAATGTACAACCTGATTCTAAAATTTATATGAAAGTCAAAGGACCCATAATAGCCAGAACAACTTTCAAAGAGGAGAACAATGTTGAAGGATTTACACTACCTCACTTCAAGACATTATAAAGAAACAGACATCAAGATTGCAGTATTGGCATATGGATAGACAGATCTATAGAACAGAATAGAAAGCCCAGAAAAAGACCCAAACTTATATGGTCAATTGATTTTTGACAAACGTGCTATGCCAAAGCTATTTATTAAGAAAGGAAATTATTTTCAAGAAATGATGCAGGATACCGAGTGAGGTAAGTCAGAAAGAGAAAAACAAATACCATATGCTAGCACATATATATGGAATCTAAAAAAAAAAAAAAAGGTTCTGAAGAACCTAGGGGCAGGACAGGAATAAAGACACAGACGTAGAGAATGGACTTGAGGACATGCGGAAGGGGAAGCTGGTACGAAGTTAGAGAGTGGCATGGACATATATACACTACCAAACGTAAAATAGCCAGTGGGAAGCAGCCACATAGCACAGGGAGATCAGCTCTGTGCTTTGTGTCCACCTAGAGGGAAGGGATAGGGAGGGTGGGAGGGAAGAGATATGGGGATATATGTTTATGTATAGCTGATTCACTTTGTTATAAAGCAGAAACTAACACACCATTGTAAAGCAATTATACTCCAATAAAGATGTTAAAGAAAAAAAAGAAATGTTGCAGGAATAACTGGATCTCCATGTGGAAAAGAGAAAATGTTTGATCTCTACTTCAAAACGTATACAAAAAATAAATTTAGATGACTCACAGACCTAAACATAAAAGCTAAAACTCTATATTTTCTAGAAGAAAACAAATGAAAAGAATAATCTTTGTGACCTTGGGGTAGACAAAAATTCTTAGGACACAGAAAGCATCAACCATACAAGAAAAAATAGAATTTGGATTTCATCAAAACTAAACATTTGGTAGTGTATATATGTCCATGCCACTCTCTCTACTTTGTCCCAGGTTACCCTTCCCCGTCCCCGTGTCCTTAAGTTCATTCTCTAGTAGGTCCAAATGTAAAACCGATAGCTAGTGGGAAGCGGCCGGATAGCACAGGGAGATCAGCTTGGTGCTTTGTTGACCACCTAGAGGGGTGGGATAGGGAGGGTGGGAGGGAGGGAGACGCAAGAGGGAAGAGATATGGGGATATATGTATATGTATAGCTGATTCACTTTGTTATAAGGCAGAAACTAACACACCATTGTAAAGCAATTATACTCCAATAAAGATGTTAAAAAAACAAACAACTAAACATTTTTCTCTGTGAAACACAGTTAAAGAGAATGAAAAGACAATTCATAGAGTGGGAGAAAATGTTTGCAGATCACATATCTGACAAAGAACTTGTAGTCAGAATATATAAAGAATTCCTACAGTTCAACAATAAAAAGATAGAAAACCTAATTAAAAACGGGCAAAAGACTTGAACACTTTACAAAAATTGGCCATCAAGCACAAGAAAAAGAGCTCATATCAGTGTCATCAGGGAAATGCAATTTAAAACCTTATGAGACAGAGACGTAGAGAACAAACATATGGATACCAAGGGGCAAGCAGGAGTGGGGTGGTGGGATGAATTGGGAGATTGGGATTGACATATATACACTATTGATACTATGTATAAAATAGATAACTACTTAGAACCTACTGTATAGCACGGGGAACTCTACTCAATGTTCTTTGGTGACCTAAATGGGAAGGAAATCCAAAAAAGAGGGACTATATGTATATGCACAGCTGATTCACTTTGCTGTACAGTAGAAACTAACACAACATTGCAAAGCAACTATACTCCAATAAAAATTAATTAAAAAAATAACCCTATGAGGCAGGTAGGGGAGGGGTGGGGGTTGTGTGGAGGGGTGCAAAATGGGTAAAGGGGGTCAAAATGTACAAAATTCAAGTTATAAAATAAATGTCATGGGATATAATGTACGGCATGGTGACTATAATTAATAATACCATATTGTATATCAGAAAGCCAGGAGAGTACATCTTAAAAGTTCTCGTCACATGCACACAACTTTGTAACTATGTGTGGTGATGAACGTTGATTAGATTTATTGTGCCGACCACTTGTCAATATCTAATCATTTACGTTGTACACCTGAAACTAATATGATGTTATATGTCAAGTCTATCTCAACCCTCCCCTCCCCACTGTGGTATAGCACTACATACCCACTAGAAAATTTAAAATTAAAATGACCGACAGTATGAAGTGTTGGTGAGGATGTGAAGCCACTAGGCCTCTACTGCCGGTGGGACTTTAAAATGGTACAAAGTACACTTTGTAATACTGTTTGGGAAATTGTTATCTAGTTTAATATATATCTACACTACGATCCAGGTAATTTTCCCAAGAGAAGCAAAGATGGGTGTCCATGAAAAGAATATTCAGAGCAGCATTACTCATAATACCATCCAAACGGAAACAACCAGAATGCCCGTCCACAAGAGAACAGATGAAAAATTGTGGTATAATCATCTAATGAAAGCTGCTTTATGATATGCAGACCAATACAGAGGAACCTCAAAAACAATATGCCAAGTAAAAGAAGCCGGACACGAAACAGTACATACGGTTTGGTTCCGTTTATGAAATTCTAGAACAGAAAAACTACATTATGAAGAAAGGCTTTTTCAATGTTAGGATTCATGCCTTTCTCCAATTCTGAAAAACTCTCAGAAGTTTTCTCTCCAAATATTGTCTTTCTCTCCCTTTACTCTGACCTTTTGGCGTTCCTATTGGACACATACTTGCTTAAGTTTATAAAAGGTAATAAATCTTATAGCCTAGGCTTGGCATAGACTTGGTCCACTCCTTCAAAGAAACATCAGTTCCCAAACAAAAATAAGCTTTCAACGATACAACAAAATAATGGAGAGGTGCTGACCCCCATGTCAGATCCCCTCACTAAGTTTCCCTTTTGTTCTCATACACCACTCCATTCCAGGGTTAGCTGAGTTTTTGACAAAGAAGCTCAATATTCTATTTATATAGTTTTGATAAGTTTGCAATTTGGACTTGAACATTGAAGTTTCTTGGTTTTATCCCCCTCTAACTAGTCCTACTCTCAAATGACAGAATAATGACACTGCTGACATCTTCTGGCTCCTGGGACTCTCAGAACTGCAATGGGCTTGGCCACTGGTGGGTGTCCAGGCAGCCTCTCTGGCTCCCTGTCATGCAGATGGGGCCACCATGACCAAGGGCGCTGGCTACTCTTTTACAAAAGATAGCAGACGAGTGTGCGTGCATGCATACACGCACACACACACACACACACACACAGAGCCAAAAAAAAAATATGAGTAATTCTTAAAACCTAAAGAAATTTGTGTATTCCTAAACCCCTTTCAAATAAAAAAGTGTGTGTGTGTGTGTGTGTGTGTGTGTGTGTGTGTGTGTGTGTGTCTATATAACTTCTGTGGTCAACCTCAGATTCCAAGATTAGACTTTTTTGGGTGATTAGGTGATTATAAGTTTTAAGTGCAAATGAGAAATTGGTAGTGAATTCAGTGCAAACCACAATTTCAAAGCTAGAGAAAGAGCAGGGCAATGACCTCAGTAATGACAAAGGAATATTTTCACAGTCAGTCCTCCTGGAAAGTCATCAGATTAAAACAACAAAAGGCAAACCATGCATAGAGCCCCTCTGTACCCAGCCCCCTCCACCGCTCCACTGGGGACACTGTTTAGATTTGTAAGAGCCCCTAGAAATAGAGGCTTGGATAACAAGCTAATACTAAAGACTTGTAACAGCTCTCTTCCAGAGGGGGAAAAGCCCTCATAACGAGCTGTTGACTGGATGTTTATGGCTATAAACATCCCTATAATTTGACTCTGTTACCCTATATTTGTTACCCTATAATTTGTTACCCTATAATTTGACTCCTGAAGGCCACGTTCTTCCTTGGAACAGAAGCCACAGGTCAATTATCGCGGTTGGTAAGCTTTCCTTTTGGGCGTGAGTCAGGGTCAATCTTGCATGAAAGAAGGGTTTCCCTTCTGGCACTGGCTCACACTACAATTATGGAATCATATCATGGGGTTGCAGAAAACAGTATTCTCCAGGGAGCCCCCGTGGGATCCTGTGAAGTTACCTGTGGGACGCTGTGCACTGGAAACCATTTCCTACAGCAGCACCCAGCAGCTCCTCTCCACGGCTGTCTCTTTGAATTTCTCTTTCTCTTCCAAGATTTTGGGTTCTAGAATCATAAATCATCCCTTACTAAATCCATAGCTGTGATTATTTACTCATCCTTGGAATCAAGGACAACTCTGGCCCGAGTTACTTTTGCTTATATGTACCTCTCTCTACCTACAAGAATATGTCTCCCTCCTTCCCTTCCTCCTTCCTTTTCCCTACAATTATTGATAAACCTGTGATGTGAAAGACATTCTACAACGCTGTGTTACACTCACATCGTGCATTCAGAGTAATTGTCATAGTTTCTCTGATGTGATTCTCATGACTCCCCAGGAGGAGGAAGAATAATTTTTCTGGAAGGGGAATGTTACTCTTGGAGAGACCATAAGTTTGAGAGACATATGTGGAATTCAAATCCTTTTCCCACAAGTACTACATATACAACATGGACAGATTTTTCCATCTTTTTGAGCCTCAATTTCCACATTTGTGAGTTGCAACAGTAACACTTCCTTCATAACATTGTTTTGGAAATAGAGGAGATGCTTCAAAAAAGTGCCCTGCGCGTTGCCTGACACGTATGATTACACAGTGCATTATTGTTATTACCATCCTTTTTAAGATCAGTCTGAATTTGATTATAATGAAAGCAAGCCTCAGAGAGAGGAAGTAACAAGTGGCAGAGCCAGCACTTTATCTATGGCCTTTGGACTGCCCCAGTGATCATTCATTGTCCCTCCTTATATGGGATGAGCAATGCTGCCCTCTCCTATAAGGATGGTCAGGCAGTGCTGGTGTCCCCATTGTGTCCTTTCTTCAAAACGCCTTCATGAAGAGATGCTTTTCTTTGTGTGTTATGAATTGGAAGGTAATTCACTTTTCGGGTCTGTGTCTTCTTCTCCAAGGCTTTTGTGACTTAAGGTGCATGAAAGTGTTTTCAGTCTCCAGAGAAAACACTGGGAATATGGTGGTTGTATAGGTGGTGAGAGAACCCACAGGACAGAAGAGCCCTGCCACTGTGGGTTATCATTCTCAGGGAGGTGGGCCATGCCCCATGCTGTCTGAACAAGCAGGTTGGTGAAGGACTCAGGTTTATATATACTCTCTACTGCCCCCTCTTCCTCACTTGCTTGGGGTGTATCAAAGAGATTTTACCTGGAATACCAACACTGTGGTGTTCAAAGTAACTGTACGTATTTTCTCTCCTGAACAGAAGTCAGATAAATAACAAAAATGATTTATTGCAGGCTTTCTGCTTCAACGATAACAACAAATAAAAGGTAACTTCAAAGCAAAGCTGGAAACTTTATACTGCATGGTTTGAAGTTGCTCCTTTGAAATACTGCATTCAGAGGGATGGCCGGTAGTTTTCAACACTAATGATACCTACTGCATGCTAGGGCCATTTCTACCTGTGGTGTATCTACTTCAGATATCGTGTGGGAGGCAAGAAAATATCCTGTGTATTTGAAAATTCTAGAATTACCCACTGCTTGAACTAAGTTTGATGTCTTTACAATCAAAAAGAAAATCCCTGGGTGTATAACTTTAGCACAAAAAAACGTAGAAAAACTGCTTTGGGATCTGCCTCTTTCATAACAGGCTGTAATTTGAAAGCTCACCCAATTACAGTCCTTGAGTTAGGTCATGAGGGTTTTATTTTACTCTACCTCTCCCTCTGCTCCCTCACCTTTCACACTCCCAATACGCTCTCTAGCAACTTCTTTTGACTTCCTGAAACCTGTGTTAGGAAAAGGGTATTAGAGCAGTACTGAGAACTCCATGCTGTTTCAAAAAGTAATTTTTCAGGATGGCTTAGAAATTTCTAGAAAAAAAATTACATGGGGGTACATTCGGGATTTTGGATGAATCATTTCTTCCATCTTTGTAACCCTGGAAAAAAGAGTTGGAGTTTCAGTTTAGTGAAAAGATAAAGAACTGAAGAAAGAAAATTACATGGGGGTACATTTGGGATTTTGGATGAATCACTTCTTCCATCTTTGTAACCCTGGAAGAAAGACTTGGAGTTTCAGTTTAGTGAAAAGATAAAGAACTGAAGTCATGGAAATCATAATGCATCCTCATAAACATATTGTCATATTGACCATGAGTACTAAGCCAAACAAATGGGACATTTTGAGTAATATTAAATTTTTTTTCTTGTGCCAAATAATATGAGAAGAGTAATTGAGAGGACTTTGCTGAAATTCTCAGTCACTAACAAACTGCATTTATAGAAAAACATATTTACCTGTTAAAACTTTTCTTACATATTTCTTTGGATGATCTGAATAGTACTATAAAAGGCCAACTGAATAGTACTATAAAAATCAGTCAAGAAAACAGAAGAAAATCTCATATATTAGTGTGAACATAGTCATTATCATGTGGAGAATTCCCTCCAAGCTTCATGGCAGCTCAGTGGGGTAGGCATTGTCCTCAACTTATAGATGAGAAAAATGATAGACAGAAAGGAACATAAAAATGCCGATATTTATTTCTTTGTAAGTGGCAGGCTATTGAAGCAAGTTTACATCTGATTTCAGAGTTCAAGCTAATGGCCACTACACTAAATGTACCACTTCCTCAGGTAAAGACTTTTTTCTGATAAGAAATAGTAAAGCAAAATTCTCACTTGTCCAGGGCTGTAAAAAAGACCCATGTCCCAGCTTAGCAGTTAGACAGGAAGAATTCTGTCTTACTCAGTCTTTTTGTTCTATTCAATCCTTCAGCTAATTGGTGAGGCCCACCCACATTGGGGAGGGCAGTCTGTTTTACATAGTCTACTGACTCAAATGTCATTCTCATCCAGAAACGCCCTCACAGCACATCTAGAATAATGTTTCACAAATGTCTGGGCACCTGATAGCTCAGTCAAGTTGACCCCTAAAATTAACCGTCAGAAGTGAATGTTAGGGACTGAATGTTTCTGCTCTCTACCCCCTCAATTCATATGGTGAAGTCCTGGCCCCCAAACTGATGGTATTAGAGATGGAGCCATTGAGAAGTACTTAGGTTTAGATGAGGTCATGAGAGTAGAGGTCTCATGGTGGGATTTTTGCATTTATAAGAAGAGACATGAGGGCATTCTCTCTCTCTCTCTCTCTCTCTCTCTCTCTCTCAGCCACTTGAGAACACAGTGAGAAGGTGGCTATCTGTAAGCCAAGAAGAGTGCCTTCACCAGAACTGGATGGTGCTGGCACCCTGATGGATTTCCAGCCTCCACAACTCTGAGAAAATCAATTTCTGATGTTCAAGCCACCCAGTCTGGGGGAGTTTGTTATGGCAGCCTGACCTAAAACACTGTATCAGTTAGGAATACATTTAGCTGCAAGGTGTAGAAAACCTGACCATGGGTCAGATAATCAAATGGGTTAATGCTTCTCATGTTGCAAGGATTCTGGAGTGAGGTGGCAGTCCAGGACTCACGAATGAATACCAACCACCGCCCCCATCCCAGGAATGTCTCCTTGAATTTTATTGGCAATATCCAAGTTACCTGAACATCCTTACCTGCAAAAGAGGCTGGGATTTGAATATTTTGCTTTATAACTTCTAGAAAAGGGGAATTTGGATATGTCTTAAGCGAGGTAACATATAATATCTGCCACAATATCAGTGAAAGAATTGGAACAAGAAGAGATAAACAAAATCTAAAATATTTAGGTTTAAATTGAAAAGGAACATTGATTTTATTTTTACTCCTTCCTTGCTTGATATTTGATTAGGAGAGGGTAGACTGTGAGGTAAGATTCATTTGGTCAGATATATCCTTTCTAACAGATACTAAATTAATTGATAAATCTTTAATGAATACTTAATATCTTTATGTACCAAATCCAGTGCCTTCTATAAGATGCTCATAGCCATTCTCTTCGGCCATTTGTCTTCAATGAACAAAACCCCTTTATTCCAGTATATTTGTCAGAATATAAATTGTATTCAACTAGATTCAAAGGCTAGCTATGTTCAGTGTAGGCTAGATTCAAAAAGTGATTCTTTCATGCTACAGCCCCCGGTTTACTTTCTAAATCTAGCTCTTTCCACCAGACCCCATCCCTCTCCACCCAATTATCTTAAACAGAAGAAATTCTTGAAAAACTTTAAAAAAATGTATTGAAGTATAGCTAATTTACAATGTTGTGTTAGCTTCTGGTGTACAACAAAGTGATTTAGGTATAATCATATATGTAATATGTATTTTTTTCCATTATGGTTTATTACAGGATATTGAATATAGTTCCCTGTGTTATACAGTAGGACCTTGTTATTTATTCATTCTATATATAATAGTTTGCATCTGCTAATTCCAAATTCTTAATTCTTAATAAAGAAATTCTTAATTTTATCCACGCTCTATCCTCATCCTGGGATAGACCGACCTTGACCATAATGTCCCTACTGTTTTTCCCCAGCTTCTCCTAGTTCAGGTTGAACCACACCTAGTGTGGATTGTTCACAGACAATAAACCCCAGGCTTCTGTTCCCATTTCTCCAAAGCGTTCATCAAAATTAGCCCATCTGTTTGAACAGCTCTCCAAATCTGTTCTCACAGGGACTCTGCTCTGTCTTCTATTCAAGTTAATCCTGGGAATTTCCCTGCTCTCTAACTTGTAGGTTCTCATGTGTTTCATTTTCACCCTGTTTAACTTAAAGTCAACACCCCGACACCCCGCCCCCAGCTCACTCCTTTCAAATTTACACTACATGCAGGTCCATCTGCTTGGGGAAAGTTTGGCAGGTGGGTGGGTGGCAGTGGTAAGCGAACTTCTGGAGGAAGTCTGCAATGCAGCCTTTTTTTTTTTTTTTTAGTTTTTATTGGAGTATTGTTGATTTACTGTTGTGTTAGTTTCTGCTGTACAACAAAGTGAATCAGTTACACATATACATATAGCCACTCTTTTTTAGATTCTTTTCCATATGAGTCATTACAGAGTATTGAGTGGAGTTCCCTGTGCTATACAGTAGGTCGTTATTAGTTACCTATTTTATGTATAGTAGTGTGTATACATCAGTCCCAATCTTCTAGCCTTCGCACTTTGACATAACCACGACAAGTCCTGAAAGTGAAACAGATAGACAGCTCCATTTTGTAAAAAACAACTTTTTTTATGCTTGCCAGCGATTATTAACTGGGGACCAAATGTTTGCCAACAAGCCCTTTCGTAGCTCTGGCTTCGTGTTGTGTCAGCCCATGAATTCAGATGCTGGTACTTGTGATAATTTAAAGTCAAACTGGATAGAAATTCTGGTGGTGGGGTCGGGGTACCTTAGCGATCCACTTTGGTAGTTATAAATCAGCTCCCAGTCACAGCACCAGTGCTTGAAATAATTCCTCCCTTCAACAAAGTGTACTTGTCCTGAAGCCAATTCCATTGTATCACTGCAAGGTGGCTTATTAACTAATTCAGTTCAGAACAATTTATGTAAATCAACTGATTGCAGAAGATTAGACTGTCAATGGAGAAGCCCATTTGTAAATTTATGGAGCTGTCACTGAGCATCAGTGCTTGTTAATCCTCTCTTCTCTTTACTTTGATGAGAAGAAGATACTTGTACCTTCTAGATAACGGTCCTCAAAGTGGGGTACAGGAACTTCTTGAAGCTACATGCACAACTGAGATGTTGCCATATCTGACACATTGTAGATGTTCTCAGTAGATATTTGCTAAAGGAATGAGCATGTGAACAAACAGAAACTCAGTTTGTCAACAGGAAATGGGTCAGCATCATTTGGGGAAATAGAATCATGTACTTTTATAGACCTACCTCCTTTCTGTAATCCAATGCTTGAAAACATGTCACTTCTTTTAATATGTTTGTTTCTCAGTCTATCCCACACATCAGTAGTTGAAATCTACACGGCAGACCCCACTTCAACTGGCATAGGCTGTGGTATGTCATTACCAGAAGCTGTGATTTATATGATTAAGTCTCTTGAATGAGGAGAGGTGGAACTATGTCTTACTCCTTCTGTCTTTGCTATTCTTTGTCCCATAATGCGCTGGTTCTCCAAATGACACATTTTTTTCATCAGGCTGACCACACTCCATGTCCCAAGACTCTTTTGAAGGTGATGAATGAGGGAAACGCTGCACATGGATGACTGGGGCTTGAGTGCTGACCATATCAAGGACACGTGACTTACAGGGAAGCACAGCTTCTAGTACGCCAAGTCTTACCAAGGATGAAGCATAGTAGTGATACCTGGTAAGGATAGAACGGACAGTAAATAAGTCATCACATAGGAAAGCACATTGTAAAGTGCAAAGTGTTTTGTTTTGAAGAACTAATGTTATGAGTTTTATTATTATCAGCAGAAAACTTATCACTCGCAGGAACTACTGTGGATGGCCGAGGAAGGGCTTCTGGCCAGCTGTCAGAGGAGGAGGTGACTAGTTTGCAGCACAGGCTCCTTTCTGACTGATAGTCTAAGCTGAGGCTCCGCAGTGGTGGCCCTGAACTCTGCACCCATGTCTGCCCTGAATAGCAGGCACTCGCAGCTCCTTGGTAGAAAGCACGACCCAGTGTAGAAGTTCACATGGTCATAATTTTCCTACGATATCCATTTTACTTTCTGTGTCTCCTTTGCTATTTCTACATGCTGTCCTGCTACTCCAAGGCCAATTCAGTTGAACAAACATTTACTGAGGACTGAGAGAAAATCAAAAACACTTGTGACCTAAATACTACTACTAAGTTGCTTTTCTATTCTGGTGGGAGGGGGCGTGTGAATAAATCACAGTTTTATTTATAACAGAAAAAGGTAGAAAAAGGCAAGGATGATAAGAGCAAAGTTATAAACAAATAACTTTAGAGGAGGGAATAATTATTTTTAGCTTGAGGTTTCAAGGAGATGGTGGAAGATTTTAGAAGTAGGCATTGAAAAGTGAGCGCCCTTTTGTCAGGCTGAGCTGAGAGGGAATAGCATTAGGGGCTGTGGGAACATCATGAACAAAGACATAAAATAGGGAAGACTTACCTGAAGCCTGGGAATGGTAGTTTGATAGTGGAGTATATTTGGAAAATATACTGAACAGAGATTGATACAAGACTATAAATGGTATTCAATGCAATTTACTGAAATTCAGATTTGATTTGGCTGGAAATAATTTAGATAGTACAAATAAAATTAAAAATGCAGCTATTCTTCCAGCCTGGTGCAATGACAGTGTTTCGGCATGTTTCTTTCTAATCTTTTCCTCCTTATATATTTATCTTTTACACAGCATATTGACAGATTACTCTTCTTTCCTTACCTAATGCTTTTCAGTAAGTATTATTAAAAGTTGCTCCAGGGCTTCACTGGTGGCGCAGTGGTTGAGAGTCCGCCTGCCGATACAGAGGACATGGGTTCGTGCCCCGGTCCTGGAAGATCCCACATGCCGTGGAGCGGCTGGGCCCGTGAGCCATGGCCGCTGAGCCTGCGGGTCCGGAGCCTGTGCTCCGCAACGGGAGAAGCCACAACAGCGAGAGGCCCGCGTACCGCAGAAAAAAAAAAAAAAAAAAAGTTGCTCCATCATCTTCATAATCAGCTTATTTATATAAAAGTCCATCTAATATTGAATACATGGAACAGGTTCAGTGTTCCCAAGGTGAGGACTTGGCAAGGCTGGAGATGCAATTTTTCTGAAGGAGTCAGTCATTCTGACTTTCCCTGGTAAATAGGGAAATAGGTGCTCATGAGTTCAGATTACTTTTATTAGAAATTATATCAAGGGACATCTAAGAAATGAGTGTCAACTTCCTGATGGGCACTGCAATAGTACTTGTTTTGTCAGGTTTTATCTACCTCTCTGCGATCTCTGAAATGTTCTGTCTTCTGCTGCATTCTGAGATGCTGCCTAAGGCTTCTTTGTTGGGAAAGCTAAACATTTACCTGAAAAAGGACAGATGGGATGGCTGGAGAGACCATGTAGCTGCACCAGGAAATCAAACTTTCTGGAAAATAACCTAACTATATACAATCTACTTCAAAAAATCATTGCATGGATTATGAAATGTTTTCTTAGATATGACACCAGAAACACAAGCAACAAAGAAAAATATAGATAAATTGGGCATCATCAAAATCACAAACTTTTGTGTTTCAAAGGATATCATCAAGAAGGTGAAAAGGTTGCATACAGAATGGAGGAGAGTATTTGCAAATACATATCTGATAAGGGACTTATCTAGAACATGTAAAGAGTTCTTACAACTCAGTCATAAAAAGTCAAATAACCCAATTAAAGAATGGGAAAGCTCTTAATAGATACCTCCAAAGAAGGTATAAGAATGGCCAACAAGGACATGAAAAAATGCTGAACATCATTAGCCATCAGGGAAACGCAAATCAAAACCACAATGAAATACTACTTCACAACCACTAGGATGAGTATAATTTTTTAAAAGGCAGATGATAACATATCTTGGTTAGAATGTAGAGAAACTAGGAATTTCTAATTCTTAATTAGAAATCATACACTGCTGATGGGAATATAAAATGGTGCAACCAGTGTGGAAAACAGATTGACCATTCCTGAAAATGTTAAATATAGAGTTACCACATGACCTGAAAATTCCACTCCTAGAGGAATGATACCCAAAATAAATGAAAACATATGTTCACACAAAAACCTGTACATGAATGTTTATAGCAACATTATTCATAATATCCAAAATAGGAAATAACTCAAATGTCCATCAACTGAGGAAGTGATTAACAAAATGTGACACATCCCTATAATGATATATTATTTAGCAATAAAAAGAAACAAAATACTGATACACGCTACAACATGAATGAACCTTGAATACGTTACACTAAGTGAAAAACGCCAGTCATAAAGGATCACATATTATAAGATTCCATTTATACAAAATGCCTAGAATAGCAAATGTATGGAGACAGAAAGTAGATTAGTGATTGCAGGGCTGGGAGGGTGGAACTCGGATGTGACAGCTAAGGGATGCAGGTTTTCTTCTTTGGAGTGATGAAATATTCTAATGAGATGATGATTGTCCAACTCTGCATATATTAAAAGTCACTGAATATCAATAAAGCTGTTAAAAATCAAGGCAGAATAGGTATACTATAGTTTATGCAACATAGCCCCTTCTTGTTGAACAATACCTCTTATACATACTATAGAATAAGCTTTTCCACTATTTTGTATTGTTTCCTTAAGATAGACTACCAGGGAAGGAATTACTTTCATGGGCATTTTTGTGACTATAAAGTCATATTGATAAATCTCTTGGCACTACAGTATCACCTCAAATTACAATTCTGCCCATAATGAATCTCTTATTCACCAGAATTGCATATTATTATCTTTTAAAAATTATTTGTTAATTTAATAGGTGTTTTGCCATTCATTTCTTTGATTACTAAAGTGGATCAATTTCTAAATTTTTTGATATTTGTAATTCTTTGTTGTGAAAAATCTCATTATGTCTCTCAGAGCCTAGTCACTTTTCTCATTACATTACAAAAATATTTCTGTAAATTAATGCATAAAAGCACATTTGCTATAAATTCTTTTCCAATTCTATCCTTTTATTTTGTGATGTAAACATTAAAAATTTTTGCATCCGACATCTGTCCATCTCTTCTCTTATGATTTCTTCCTTTTCTTCTAGAATAGAAAATTCTCCCTGTCCTTCAGAGGTCTGATGTATATCACATACAGTTTTCTTTTTTTAAATATGGTTTTAAATTTCATCTGTAACTTTCACATTTAATAAATACTGAGTGGACTTCCCTGGCAGTCCAGTAGTTAAGACTCTGAGCTTCCAATGCAGGGGCTGTGGGTTCAATCCCCAGTAGGGGAACTAAGATCCCACATGCCATGAGACACAGCTAAATAAATAAATAAGTAAATAAATAAATGAATAAATAAATATTGAGTGTCAACTATGTGCTTGGTACAGTGCTGTATTTATTTTGGTTCAAGGTATGATATGAAAGTCTATTTTTCCAAATCATTATCAGACTCTAAATCTCTTATTGAGTAAATGTGTGCATGCATGTATGTGGGTATAAATTGTTAACCATTTTGCTACATTACTAAGTGACTCTTCTGTTTAGTTTCCCCATATGCCTAGCTGATGCCAGTATGAAACCATTTTTGTACTGTTCCTCTGTAATATGCATTGCTATCTGATAAGATTGCTCCTCCTTCTTCAAATATTTTAAAAATTATATTTAGACATTTTTTTTTCTGGTGACATTTACAGAAATTTTTCCAAGTGAAAAAACAGGTTGGGGTTTCGATTAGACTTATATGAAATATAAATTGATTTGGGAAAATTGTACTTTTAAAATGTTGTCTCCCATCTCAGATCATGATGTTCTTTTTCATTTATTCAAGTCTTTATGTCTTTCAGTAAAATATTGCTGAGTTATTTTCTCATTAAAGCTATTTCTTATAATTGCATATTTCCATGGACATTGTGAAAGGAGATTTTTTTCATTATATCTTCAGCCACACTATGAGAATTGGGGGGTATGTATGTGCGTGTATGTGTGTGTGTATGTGTGTGTGTGTGTGTGCTTTATTTTCTACCAGACTACCTATCAAACTTTTATTAATTAAAATAGTTTCTTAGCTTATTCTCTTGAGTTATCTAACTATGAAATTATACTGCCAGAAATTTTTTATCACTTATTTTTCAATATTTCTAACCCTTACTGCTATCTCATTTTTGCTTTCAGTGAATAGAATTTCTAGAATATTAATAATAGTGAAACTGAACAAATTTATTTTATCATGAATATGGCTTTTAGATAGAAACAGATGGCCTTTATTGTGGTAAAGCAGTTTTCCTCTACTCCTGTATTTTAGTACTTTATAAAAGGACGTAATCTTTTTTGAGCATTTTTGTTCTTTAATCCACTTATGCTAAATACTATGTATCCTTAGATCATATTTTTCTTCTTTAATCTACTTCTGTCAAATATTATATTAATAGATGTCCTTATCTATTTATAGCACTTTTGCTTGAAAAGAAAAAACAAAACTTGGAGATACTGCATGTTGGTAAAAGAGTTTTGTCTCATACCAAGTAACCATAGAAGTGTCACTGATGTTTGGGTGTGTGTTCCTAGGTCCAGCTTCTCATCAGGGCTTCCATATTGAAAATAAATTTGTGGTTTTCAACTCTAACTAGAGTAAGGAACTCCTTTTGTGGAAACTATGGACCAGGGGTCCACCTCAGAGTCAGCAAGCCTTGCCTTGTGATATTGGTTCCAGTTCATTTTGGACCTTTGAGGGCAGCCAGTATTACTCTTCTTTCTTCCTCCACTCCTGGAAATTAGCTTGGAGAACAGAAAGAATTGGGGGAGTTTCTTGGCTTTGCTGTAAATTGTTACCCAGGTGATCTAATCCAACTGGCATGATTTTCCAGACTGAGCTCCATGTCATTTTGTAGAATGGAATTATTAACACACAACTAAAGGGTTTGGGTGTTTTCCTTTTCTCTTTCTCCCTGGTGTGTAACTCTCCATATTCTCTTTTGTCTATTTCAGTATTGTTGGACAATTGTCTGCTAAGATGGCAGGATTGGTGGCCACAAGACCACATAATATTCCAAGAGCTGAAAGCTACAGGATTTCACAAATCTCCATTGCCACCCCTGATACAGTTCAGTGGTGCTCTTTCAACCGTGGCTGGATTTCAGAATCCCCGGGGATCCTCTCAAACCAGGCTAATGCCTGGTCCCACCGTGCACCCATTAAACCAGCGTGGTGTCTACCACTCCATCCAGAGATGGCCACATGTAGTGAGGTCTCAACCAGGGCCTCCAATGCTTGCTTGGTGGCTCCACAGGAGCTGTCTTTCCAGGGAAGCCAGTCATCTCCCTGCTAGTTCTTTCTCTTCCCTTCTCAGGATAACTGTAACTTCTTCAGGTCCTACCTTTCAGTCGTGTAAGTGTTAGTTGACTTGTTTGATTCGTTGCCTTGGGGGCAGAGGGTTGAGTTAGCCATTCTCCTCAATTCATGGCACACTGTTATTGTGGTTAATGTTCACCCCTCCTCCCTCCTTACCCTTTTCTCCACATTTCCTTAGTTTTTACCTAATGTCCCCTTTCTGTTCCAGGATCCCATCTAGGATATCAGGTTATATTTATTCATCATGTTTCCTTTGGATCCTCTTGGCTGTGGTTGTTTCTCAGACCTTCCTTGTTTTTGAAGATTTTGACAGTGTTGAAGATGACTGGTCAGGTGTATTTTGTAGACTGTCTTCAGTTGGGATTGGTCTGATATTCTTCTCATGATTAGACCTTGGTTATGAGTTTTAGGGAGGAAGACCACAGAGGTAGAGTCATTTTCATCACATGATGTCAAGGGTGAATACTATCAACATGACTTGTCACTGTTGATGCTGATTTGGATCACCTGGCTGAGGTCATGTTTGTCAGATTTCCCCCCGTGAAGTTATTTTTTTCCTCTTTTCCACACTGTTGTCTGTGGCAGAATGTCACTGAATAGAAAGTTGTACTCCACCTTCTTGAGGGTGGACCATATGTATAAACTATTTGAAATTCTTTTCGGGGGAGATTATCTCTTCTCCCTAACCTTAGTTATGTATTTAATCATTTACTTATGTCAGTATAAACTTATGAATGTTTATTTTATACTTTGGGTTATAATCCAATACTACTTAATTTCTTTTGTTGCTCAAATGAAGTTTCAACTCTGGTCTCTGATAATGCTCCCTTGGCTTCTGTGTCCTTTTGACATACTATGTCTCTCTCTCTCTCTCTCTTTTCTTTTTAAAACCATATTCTTCCTTTCTGTCACTGTAAGATACTCCAGATTTTTCTTGAGAGTTTCTTGCCCCACTCTTAGAATCAGCCATTTCTCCAAGGATCCTTGTTTTTTTTTTTTTTTTTTTTTTTACTGAAAATATCATTAAAAACCAAGATCTTGGCACTAGCTGTGCTTGCTGTTACTGGGATACTATTCCTTCAGGCTCCCTCAGCTGTCAGAACAAGGAAATATATGTGTGTATATACACATAGCTATATGTAACCGTCTGTGTCTCTATTAAGCTAAATATGGGTTTATACTAATATCTCCAACTATAATCTGTTATCACATGGATCATTCACACCTCCTTCTCTTGCTTATCTGTCACCTTTTACTCAACAGTGAGAAACTTGCCCCTCCATCCGCTCATTTAACTGCCCTAATCCAATATACATGTATAACAGTATCAGAATTATTAACACCTACCCCCATAGAAAATAACTCTATCAACTAGAATACATGCTTGTGTATAGTTTCTGTTGCCTTTACTCTTACAGATTTTACTGAATTCCAAAGTTACTTAGATCACGACCTTTTTCTCCCACCCCTTTCAGTGAACTTATTTCATACGTTTATAATGCAGTTAGATTCATTTGTCCCAATCTGCATTCCATTCTGGGATCCCCTGGCCTCCCAAATGATTTTTCAACTTTATGTATACTAAGATTCACTGTGCTGTAAAGTTCTATGAGTTTTTGACAAATGTATAGTGTCTCTCTCAGAGACAACCACACTTGGAATATTGTTTTACAATAAAAATTTAATATATGTTCATCTTCACTTAAAAGTTTGTTATTCTGGATTCATATATGATTTCCCTTATAAATAATAATAATGTACTTTTTAAATTTAACAAGCCCATATATAGGTCTTACCATGTCCCAGGCACTATTTTAAGTGCTTTATAAGTATTCATTTATTTAATCCTCTTAACTTTCCTATGAGATAGGTGCTATTATTATCCTTATATTACAGATAAGGAAACTGAGGCAAAGAAAGGTTAAATAACTTGTCAAGATCACACAGCTGGAATGTGTTTATCATCCAAGGCAAACACAGCAAACATGGCCTTTTGATTAGATGTTCATGTCACATTGGTGATTGGCTGAATCTGAATGGATCTCAGAGGCTTCCTGCATGTAAAACTCATAGAAAAGTTGTGCTTTGTGGTAGAGGGCTACAGGTATACAGCAAGCAGGAGTCAAGAAAAACGCTTTGAACAGCTTCCTTCAGCAGTTGTAAAATTGATGAAATAGAATAATTTATGGTTGCTTTACTGAATAATTTACCAATCAAATCATTCAGCAAAGCAGTAAGATGTGAAATGGGAAAACAAGGGAGACATGAATTTGGACCAGGGAAGGATCGATAAGACCCAGCAAGGCTGAACATTGCCTACCAGGGTCAGGCATGTTGAAGGAAGGCAGGTCTCTCTGGCCTTACTTCTGATTTCAGGAGGCAAAATACGGTAGCCTGGCCAGCTTGCTGCTTCCCACACTGAGTGCTGCTGGAGAGCCTGCATCCGCTTTCAGTGGACTCTTGAGCGTGTCTTTTTCTTGCTTGTCTATTCTTTCTGCATGAATGACTAACATCATCGACTAGGGCGTGGAGCAGACCTTGGTATCAGGATTCCTAGCTCAGATTCCACTAGATCCTTGTTGAAAATTTCAATGATGTTTGCAAAATTGGATCATAAAAATGATCACTTGAGAAATGCTTTGCAATTGATAAAGTAATTTGCATGTTGTCTCATTTAGTTTAATCCGTACAACTACTGTTAAGGTCAATGTCACGATCTGTACCTCATAGGTGAGGACCAGTACACAAGGAGGGTAAACTCTCCTGCTCAGTCTCCACAGTTCAGACTTCTGATTCTAAATCCCCCTTTCTTTCCACTGTTCTCCAGTTGCCTTTGTCTCATATGACACAGAGAAAGAAAACTCAGATCCAACGTCAAAGAGCTGGCTCTCTGTGATAACTACTCCATTAATTTTAGTCATTTCTGCATTCTTTATCCCATCTATTATCCCACATAGACATTTGTGTAATATCACTTGGGAATCAAAGACATTTTCCTTCAGTATAACTTCAAGATTAAACGGCCGTTTTGAATGCTCTTTTTTCTAATCTTGTTTAGTGCCTGTACCACAAGCACTTTTGCTGCTCTCCAGGCTTTTTCAGTAACTTATCATAATTAACTGAGAAGAAACCAGAGTGACCGGGCAAAGAGAAATGATGCCAGCTTTAGTATCAACTCAGACAAATAAATAGAATGAACAGAATTTTCTGGAATGGTCTTGCAGATAGTATCATAGTTTTGTTTAGAGAATCTCTAGAGAATTGTACTAAGGAAATAGTCCAGCCTACTTTTCCATTTCTCACAATTGAGATTCCAGATGATTTCTATACAATAACTGTAATTACATTTACAAGTCAAAAGTGCTTGAGTCAGGATCTGAGAGTTGGTTAGACATCCCCAAACTTCCTTGGAATCATTATGGCATGTGCTGAGAGCTAGAATTTCTAGTGTCTTTTTACCTAAATAAATGGGCTATGAGTAAATACATCAGTTTTCTTTGCCAATTTTAGCAGCTGAATAGCGTTCACCTCCAGTTGCTCTGTGTGTTGTAGCAATATCTGAACATCATAAAATTCCCTATCAGTGTGCTATGGTTAGTTCACTTATATTGCAAAGACCATCTATCTGGATTTTAAACAAATTGGTTTGAGACCAATAGCTTTGAGATATTAAAATTGAGAAGCTAAAGAATAATCTAATGGGAGACATTAGAAAGAGAGATTTGGTTCTAAGATAACTGGGCCCACTGCGCAAATTATGGGCCATGATTTGCTCATAGTTTCAACTAATGAGATTAGTGTTGAAGAGGAGAACTCTGATTTCTGTTACTTATGTACAGAATTCTGCTAACCAAAGTTCCAGCAATTGTCAGAGGTCAGACCCATCATGAGCCATTTTTTCTTTTGGGGTTTTCATGGATAACTGGCCATTATTATCAACCCACTGCCTTTAACTTTTGCTCCAAAGATGAGAGCATAGCAAAGAAAAAGTTGTTCATAATTGTTTCCATTGCTTACTTGAAACACCATAGATGAGGCAGCAGTTCTGTGTGTTTTACATCCTTTCCCATCACTGCCGGGCAGTTAATATCTGTCTATTAAAATTCCTAGAAATTAAAAAGTTTGGAAGGGAAGTGGGAAGATTGCTTGTTTTCTTTTAGGATAAGAGATTCTTAGGAAGTTATTCTCTCAATCTCTCAGATTGTCAAAATCCCTAATTTCTGTAAAGCACTGTTTTATTGTAAACTACATTGTGAGAAATTAAACTCAGAAGAATGAATTATTACAACAACATGAAAATAGCTTCCTCCCAATACCTTCTTTTTGTTGCTATTAATTAACTTTTAGTAAGATTTTTAATTCAAATTTTAGAAGGAATGTCTGAGTACATTTTTCTGAAATATTGAGTACTATAAGAACACGAAAAGGTAAAAGACTTCTTTTTCTCTCAGTCTAGGCTAGCTTATGTCATAGTAAAATCCAAGTCTTTTTAATTTTCTATTTTTAAAATTAATTATTTTTTTTATGTGGGATCTTATTTCCCTGACCAGGGATTGAACTTGGGACCAGAGGAAGCACTGAGTCCTAACCACTGGACCACCAGGGAATTCCCAGCCCAAGTCTTACTGGTATATAAATCAAAGGTGCATTTCTCCCTTATGTTACATATCCACTGTGGGCTGGCTGAGGGTTCTGCTCTATTCTTGCTCAGGCATCAGGAGTATCAGAGCTGCTGCTGACAGTCATGATATCAGAAGGAAAGAGGGCATGGGTTTTAAAGCTTTTACCTGAAAAGAACACAAGTTGAAACGTACTTTGGACATTTCACTGTCCAGAGCAAGTCACATGATCGTACCTAACTTCAAGCAGGGGTGGGGGGGAGGGGGGGTGAGGCGGGATGGTATAATGCACTGATACCCTACACAGTATTTGCTAGATAGCACTAATGACTTTTTTATGTTTGTTTGTTTTCTTGCGGTAAGCGGGCCCCTCACCGCTGCGGCCCCATCCCGTTGCGGAGCACAGGTCCCGGATGCGCAAGCTCAGCGGCCATGGCCCACGGGCCACGGGCCCAGCCGCTCCGCGGCACGTGGGACCCTCCTGGACCGGGGCACGAACCCGTGTCCCCTGCAATGGCAGGCAGACTCTCAACCACTGCGCAACCAGGGAAGCCCACTAATGACTATTGTATTGACTTTAATACTTGTAACGGCAGCTCTCCTTTCTCTATTTATAGGTTTGTTTGCTCTTGAACCCATACAACATTGTTTCAATTACTAGGACTTTTTGGCACTGTCTGCCCCCTGATGAAGCAAGGCCCTTTTCATCATTTTAAAATGTTGGGGAGATACTTGAATATGATACAAATTAGAATAATTTTCTTAGATTACATAAAAATAATCTTTTGAGAATCATGATTGAGATTGCTTTAAATTTATAGATTAATTTAAGGAGAATTGATATTTTTCTAAAATTGGATCTTCAAAAACAGGAGGTCTCTGCACTTTTTTCGTTCTTATTTAGGTACAAAAGTGAATTTGTAGTATCTATGACTATAAATTTCCCTGTAATTTAGCTTGGTGAGCATTTGTACTAGCATTGTATTCTAAATATTTCTTAATTTCCTTTTTCAACAGGAGTTATTTTGTTACTAAGTTACTGAACATAGAGGATCTTTTTAGTTCTCATTTTGTTATTTTAACAATTTTTATTGAATAAGATCAGAGAACAGCATATATGATATCTATTCTTTTGAATTATCTGAGGCTTCTGTTTCTGACTTATTACATGTTCTATTTCTGCTACTGATCTATATATGCTCAAGAAGACATGTGCTGTCTGTTTCTTTACTTTTATTAATAGTATTTTTCAGCTCTTTGAAGTTTCTTATTTTTCTTCTACTTGTTTGAAGATGGGTGAGTTAAAATCTCTACCTACATCTGATAATTTATTTACCCCTCTACTTTTGTAATTTATTGATTTTTATATTTTGAGACTATTTTGTTAGTAACATATCTGAAAAAGTAGATTTTTAAAGCAAACATGATCTTCTGGCTCTATTTTTTCCTTAATAATATTACATATTTATTGATCACTTGTACTTGTCTTAAAATCTAGGGTTTTTTTTTTTTTTTCTTTTTGCTTCTTCAGATATTAGGAAAGGGACTCCAGGTCCTTTTTGCTTTAGATTTGCCCAATATACTTTTTGATAGCCCTTTTTTTTTGAATCTGTGTGTTTTCTGTTTGGAGTGTGTCTCCTCTAGATGGTAATTTTTCAACCTTGTTTTTGTTATCTAATTCAAGAGTGTCTGTAACTGGTGAGTTTAACCTATTTACATTTATTGTAAATTGTATTGTATCAGGATTTATTTCTGTCATTTTATCTTATACCCTCCATTTATTGTACACTCTTCCTTCTTTCTCTGTCTCTCCATATACATGTATGTTTCTATTGAATAGATTTTATTGTCTTTTACTGGTTTAAAAATTGTATATATTTGTGAAAATCTATAAAGGAAATCTGATTTAAAATGGAGTTGGGAGTCATGAAGGGAGAGCTCTCACATATGTACCACTCATCTCAAATTACACAGGCAGTAGGAAGAAAGGAGATTTCAGCATTCCTTAGTAACAGGAAACTGCCCATCACCTTCAACCAATGTGAAACCATCAAAACCCTGAACTCTCATCCTCCAGTGAACTTTTGTTCAAAATAAGTCCCCCCAATTTCCTCCCAGAAACTAATAAAAGCTAATCTTTCCTTTGTTTCCTCAGACTTGCCATGGTTTGCCATAGTTTGCTTGTCTCAAATTGCAATTCATCTACAATTCCTGAATAAACTCACCTTTGCTTAATAAATAATTGCTGTTCATTTTGTTTAAGGTTGACACATTTTTGTTCTTATGATGGTTGTCTCTAAGACCAATCTAAGACTAATATCATATATTTTTAGCCCAGGATTTTTCTAAAATTAGGGATTTTATGGGTCTATGGAATGTACTGAGGGCCTTCTAATCTTTTTTAAAATATAATCTGTTAGCTTATATAATATTGGAAGTATCCCTTCTTTGCAGGTTTTATAAAATTTTTATTAAAACTCTGATCTTAGTGTTATTTTTCAGGAGAATTTCAATTACAATTTTACTTTAAAAATATGATTGTTGGGAATTCCCTGGCAGTCCAGTGGTTAGGACTCTGCACTTTCACTGCCAAGGGCCCAGGTTCAACCCATGGTTGGCGAATTAAGATCCTGCAAGCCGCGTGGCCAAACAAACAAACAAACAAAGAAACAAATAAAAATATGATTGTAAGTCTACTCATGTTTTCTAGCATCCTGAATCAGTACGATATAATATATATACCCTAGGAAATAGATGATTTTATTTAGATTTTAAATTTATTGTTAGAATGTTGGAAAAAGGACCTGGAGTCCCATTCCTAATATCTGAAGAAACAAAAAAAAAAAACCCTACTCTTTTCACATAATTAAAAAGGTCTTCAGATTTTTTTGTATGTACAGTATTTTTCTCACATTCAGTGTTATTACTTGGATCATTTTTACTAAACACATAATGCCAAAGATTTATTCATATTTTTGGAGGGAAGTTCTTTTCAAAGAATTAGCTCTTGGTTTTATTAACCCAGTATTTGCTTGTTTCCTATATCAAGTTAAATTTTTAATAATTATTAATTTATTTCTTTTACTTTCTTTGGGTTCATTTTACTGTTTATTTTTTAGCTACTGGTGTTTAATATGTAATTCTTATTTTAGTCTTACTTGTTTTATAAGCACATTACTCATTACTTTGAATAACATTTTGGTCACATGAGACAAGTTGATAAATGCAGTGTTTTCCCTGTCATTCATTTTTAAATGGGTTATTTTAGTCCTGTCATCCTCTTTTACCAAAGAGCATATTGAAAGTTGCTTTCATTTGCTTGTTTCTAATTTCTAAATGACTTGATAAATTTTTGGTTATCCCATTGTATTATTAATTTGGATCCAGTAAATGCAGATTTTTGGCCCTTTTGAGATTCTTCTTTGTGCCCTAATAGTCAGGATTCTGGAATGTTCATATTATTATAAAACAAGCGTGTTTTGTTTATTAGGTACAGAGATTTATAAACAATTCTGTCTCATGCACACACATGTGCACAGATGCACACACACCTATACACACACTTTTAGATTAAGCTTCTTTATTGAGTTATTAAACTCTTTTATAATTCAACTAATTTTAATCTATTTTTACTGAGGGAAGAATTTTCAAATCCAGATCTGTCAATTTCTTTTTTTTCAAAAAATTTTGCATAAATATTTTGATTCTATGTTGTTAATTACATAATGTTCATGAATATTATAACATAACTTTGATTTCACTTTTTTATTATCACAAAATATATCTCTTTGTCCTAGTTTTTGCTGTGAACTTTGTATCATTTTTGTCCCATATGAAGTTTTGCCATGTCTATTTTCTTTCTTTCTTCAGTTTTACTTCGTTCATCCTTTCCCATCTTTATAAATTTTTAACCTTTGTGTGTCATTCTATTTTAGATATCATGCTCATTAATAACAAAATACTGGATTTTTTATTTATTCCTTTTAAAATCTTATTCTGGCACTATTTTTCCTCTCCTCTGGGTTGTGGTTCCTTCCATGGTTCAAGATGTTGCAGAGAGATGGAAGTTAACACCAAGATGTTGAACAAAGTGCTGCCCCGACTGGGATTCACTGACCAGTGGTGCTTCGAGGATGTGCTGGGGCTGGAGGAGGAAAAAAGTATCTTATTCTGATAGTCACCTTTTAATAAGCAAATTTAACCCATTTACATTTATTAACACTGGCTCATATTTTATGCATTTTTCTATATGATGTATTATTGTTTCCTTTCCCCCCTTTATTGGACTTTGTGTGTGTGTGTGTGTGTGTGTGTGTGTGTGTGTGTGTGTGTGTGTATGTGTATGCATGTATATGGTGGAATTGAATGAGTTTTCTTAGTCCAGCTTTTTCATCTGGTTTGGAATTATGGTTCAATACCTATTTTTGGTACTTGATATGTTTAAATGTTTAGTGCATATTTTAAAACTCATATTTTCTATAATCATTTAAAGTTAGTCATTGTATTTTTCTCTGATCACTGAAAGAAATTTAGGATACCATCTCTCTTATTCTCCTTATCATGTCATAATTATTATATTTTCATTAATTTATAAAGATTATACATCAACTGTTGTTTAGGAATAACCATAATTTATTTTTTGGGTGACCCATCATATTCCATATCATGTAATTAATTTTTCTGCAGTGTAACCTTGAATGATTTACAGAATGTTTGGTTTAATAGGACATCTGTATTCTTGCATCACCAAAATATTTTTTCTTTTATATATATATATATATATATATATATATATATATATATAATAGATAGAGAAAAAAATCTATCTATATATATAGATAATAGATTTTTTTTTGCCCTTGCACTAATATGTTAGTTTTACTGTGCATAGAATTCTAGGGTCCAACAGTTTAGCCTTGAAACTTCAAATATTGCTTCTGATTTTGTAATAATTATTTAGTGATGCTGATGAAAAGCCAAGTGTAGATTTTTTTTAAAAGGGGCCTCTGTCCATTTCTTTGAAAATTTTATGCTTTTGTAGCTATCCACAGAATTCCAAAATTTTACTAGGGTATGTTTTATATGAGTCATTTATGAATTTTGCTGTTCAGTGCACTTTTAACTATGAAGAACCATGACTTCACATCAAGGATGTTTTATTTTTCTTGTATTAGTTGATTAATTAATCTCTTTGTTTCATGTCTCTATGCTTTTGACCTCTTACTAAATGGAATTGTGCTTTCTAGATTAATCCTCCAATATTTAACATAGTGCCTTTAATGTATTAAGTATATTATAAAATCACTTAAATAAAAAATGCCTCCAGCAAAGAACAGAATGCCTAATTCTTGATGGGTTCATTTATTAAGAGTTCACAGCACACTACGTATACCTTGGAGACAGAGCTAAATTATGATATGATAGTTGGAAAAATATTTTATGTAAAAGTAATGGCTTCAGTTAAGGTGTGGAGCTAGACAGGCACAAGAGAGGTTCAAGCAGCAGAAATAGCTTTGCTGGAATAAAGGGTATGGGATGAGAAGTAGTAAGTATGAAGCTGGAAAAATGAGTGTCAGAATGTAGAGGGTTTTGAACAGTAAATAAAGAAATGTATGTGCTTCATACATTTCTTTATTTACTTCATACATTTACTGTTTTGAACAGTAAATAAAGAAATGTATGTGAGAAGCCACAGGAGGGACACCATTCATGTGACATTACAGGAAGTTTAATGTGACTGAGTCGTAGGGGTGACTGGATTTGGAAGAGAAATGTTAAAGGGAGATCAGATAGGAGGTTCTGAAGTTGTCCTGATGAGAAGTGATAGAGGTCAGAACCAGGGCAATGGCATTAATCATTAAAAGAGAGAATGACTATGAGAGACACGAAGGAAGAGGAAAAAAGAGTTAATGTCACCTGTGGCTGCGGGCAGGTTAACACAAGGAAAAGTCAGAGCTTCAGAGAATTAGAGGCAGTCAAAAAGAGGACTTCATTTTGGTAGAAAGATGATCCCAACTTTAGCTGTATTGAGGTTCTTTTTCTTGTAGACTGTCCACCAGGGGAAATCCAATAGGCAGACAGAAATAGGGTATTAGTTATCATGGGAGAGGAATAACCCTTGATAACGGTGTGAAGGATGCTGATGGCCTTATAAGGTATAGTTTTTCCTCAGGGGGCTTAAAATCTATTTGTGAGGTCAAGGTAACACTTTATAAGCAACAACAATAAAAAGAACGTAAGTTAGGGCTAAATTGCACATGGCACATTTTCTTTGTTGTAAGAATTTAGGGGAAAAGAGAAAGACTTCTAAGGGACATGGAGGACTTGAGCTGGCTTTGCATGGGTGGAAAGTGTTTAGTCAGGTGCAAGAGCAGGGAAGATTGACACGTTCTAAAGAATTAATATATATCCATGTGATATGGTCACTATGAGTAAAAGTCTTGATAACTAATTAGTCCTGCTGAAGGACAGCCATGGGGTTCCCATGTACTTCTGGATTTCTGTACTCTGTGCCCCAGTTTGCTGTTGCATGTACTGTCATCCACACTAAATCTGAAGTAGGTCTGTGTCTCCTTAGGACTGTAGCTGGCACAGGTAGCTAGTATAATGACAGATGCAAGCTGTGGAACTGGAGGGATTTATGCCCTTGTAAACAAGATGGTGCTTCATCCATTGGAAGGCAATGCAAGGTAGGATTTCACAGTCTTTAGGAGATTTTGTTTCCCAGGAAAACTTAACATAAATTATGCAGCTGTACTCCCTCATGCCTGGCATCAACAGACCAAAGAATGGACTGTAACCTCACCTAATTTTTCACACAGTATTCTCTGCTCTCTAGGAAGATGGCAGTGTGTGTGTGTGTGTGTGTGTGTGTGAGTGAATGAGATGTGGCATTTACTAAGAGTTCTACAGAGCAACTTTGGGGGGCCGGTTTTTTCCGGGCATTCTCACTGATTCCGGTGTGAAATATTTGGCCTAATGTTCCCCAGCCCCAGCTTCCTCTGGCGATCCTGTAAGGGGATATTCTGGAACCACTTATTCTGCAGCTGGAGAATTGCCCGCCTCTGCCTGGACAGTTCCTGCTCCTCTTTCATGGCTCGGCTCAAGTGTCATGACTTCAAGGGAGCTTCAGCTCTCTGTCCCTCCTTGCCCCAGCCCAGGCTCTGCTCAGTACACATCCATTCTGTTCCTTTAGCTGCATTTAAAGCACAGACCTCTCTGTCTATTAATGGTTGGTTGAATTGTCTGTGGACTTTGAACTTCTTGAATGTGTGAGGCCTGGTAGGGTCATCTCTGAACACCATTCTAAGACTCATACTTGGCCACTGCAGGCTCTCTACAAAGGCTTGCTGAGTGGATGGATGAATGAATGGATAGCATTTAAGTGTGGGCTCTGATATATCTTGTGCCCACATTTTGTTTGTATCCACATTCATGAATAAGCTGACTATTGTCACTCTGTGATGTCTAAATCAGTCTTTGAAACCATTGCACAAAAAGAAAAGTATTCCAGCCTGTCAACAGGTTGCCTGACATTATAATCAGGCAATGGGGATGAGTCCAGCTTTAGTAACTGTGTGGCATCTATGGTCTCCCCGGACATGGCCTGAGGACAATGCCAGGAGACAGTTGTGACATGATCTACCATCTGGGTCTCTGGAATATCTATGCAGCTCTCTGGGTTTTATAAAGACTTAGGCTAGCAGCCATAAGGGGTGTTGCCTTTCTCTGCCAGAAAGCATTGGAACTAGAATCTCCTTTCCAGTAGAGACTTGAATGGATGGAGATGCAAGTGCCGAGGATATTTGTCATTCCAATTCCTTATGCAGAAGGATACAGAACTCACTTGGCCATAAGAGTGAGAACTGAATTCTCTGTGTATTTGAGTAACCTCCCAACTTTTCAATCCATTACAGTTAGAGAAAATTTCACCGTACAGGTAGAGGTTGTGTACACCCTTCATCACTTTTCGCTTTCTTCCTGCCTTGGAGAGAACACCAGGTGAAACTGGGAAATGTCATTGGTTCTCCTGCTCTAAATAGACTGAATGCTGCCTCCAATATCAAAGGTTTGGCACACTTGCAGTATCTTTGCCTGCAAATTACCCCATTGCTGTTGTTTTGTTGTCCTTGAGAAATTCCTGTTTTGCTCTCCTGGGAATGGATGTTTATGAAATGGAAATGTGGAGCCCTGTGAAAATGTCCTTGGTACAAATGCTGTAACAAACTGCTCTCTGTGGGGTTCCATTCTGGAAAATGGACACACAGCGTTGTTATCTCCACAGGCTGTGTTGCAGTAAGTCTAGTCACATACTGACACCACCAACAAAAACAATATGTATCTCTATAACCGTCCAGGGAAATATTATGGATTACTAATTTTGTATTTTAGGGAGGTGGTAGAAGGGATGAATAAATTGAAGCTGAATTAAAAGAATTTTCATGTAAGGGTAGAACAAGCAAGAAGATCTCTGAATGGATTGGGGCTTTGGACCAGAAACAGAAGTTGTATGTTAATTTGAAGGTCTCTAGTACTCCTCAGCCTTTCAGACAGCTTTTTCTTGACTAGCATAGATTTATGAGCAAATCCAGCTGTATTTTATGCTGTAGAATTAACCTTTCAAAAAGGATAATGTGTCATTAGCTTGAGATGATGATACATAGTAAATGCTCAGTGCTGCGCAACACATGGGAATGATGACAAGGATCGTGATAATGATGGTGGTGGTGATGGTGATGATGACAATGATGGTAATGGTGATGAGGAAGATGATGATGATGATGTTGATGGTGATAATGATGGTGGTGATGGTGATGATGACGGTGGTGGTGGTGATGACGATGATGATTTGTCAGCAGAAATTCTGGCCCAGAGGTATTTTTCCCAAATAAGCTCAGTGGGCAAAAGAAAGTCTAAGGTAACATAAATCATAACAAATCAATCCCCTGAGTCCCAGAAAAGGTGTGGATTTCCAAGTGTAGATCAGATTCAGAAGGAGCTCCAGGGGATTGAATATTGAGAGCAGGACCATCTCTAGGAGAGGACACTCAGGGCAGGGCAGCTGAGGCAAAAGAAAGGCTTAGTTTGCTTTTCAGAGGATCTCATACATCACGTTGATTGCACAGACACACCACCCTGCTTTTACACACAGGACCTGCACACAGTTCCTAGGCACATACCCTCACCTTGTACGTGTACCCCAGATGCATATACACAGCTCCACGTGCACATTTCCTGCCTCATATACACACACCCACACTTACCACCCTAACAAACAGAACCCCCCCATAGTCTCTAAATATCACCTACATAAGCTCAGACACACTCTCTTTTCTAATCTCCATCCATACCCTCAGCCCCACACCCCTTATTCAAGTACCCTTATACACATCCTTCAGATACACACCCTGCACACCCATACACACACTCAAACCCCTCCACCTTATGCACTCTCAGTTTTCCCTTCCCTCATATACACACCACATATACAGAGACCCATACAGATACACCCAGACACACTCATTTTCATAGTCACCCACACATACCAATGGTCACACAGTGTGTTTGGGGCTGAAAAGAGGAACTGGGTTAGGGGAACAAATTAATCTTGTTATACTTATTACACTTCCTCTGTCTTTCTCTTCCCCTACTTTTGCTCCCCGCCCCCCGTCTCCTTCCATAACTATTCCTTGCAGAATCATTATTTTCAATTTTCATATGCATCATTTGCTTTGCTTAAAATGGAGGTATAGTGCCCAAATTACCATTTATCTACTTTTTGATTAACTCATATGAAGAAAGAGCTTCTTAAGAAAACTTGATTTGGGAATATTTTTGTGTTTATCCAGCTGCTTTCATTAACAGACCATCCAACCATCCTATAAATCCTATAATCTTCAAGTCCATTCAGATGAGATTAATTGCTTTGGATGTTCAGGTGGAGCATGGAATGACTCTAGCAAGTAGTGTCCTGTAACCTGCCCATCAGCTTTTTCCTTGGTACCCTCCTTAGACAGAAAAGCAAAGCCAGGCCCAAGCATGCTGAAACTAATCAGCCATGGCCAGGAAGGAATCCACAGCTGCAGATGGAGCCAGGTAATTGACTGTTTTCATGTTCTCTTAGCTGAAGAAATATTTGGTTCAGAGACAATGACTTTGTCTCCTTAAGTGGCATAAGGAACATACATTTTGCCATTTCTCTCTTGCAGCTCAGCCAAATGAGATGACATTTCAGCTCGGTGCTTTGTGACCACCTAGAGGGGTGGGCTAGGGAGGGTGGGAGGGCGATGCAAGAGGGAGGAGATATGGGGACATATGTATATGTACAGCTGATTCACTTTGTTATAAAGCAGACAGTAACACCCCATTGTAAAGCAATTATACTCCGGTAAAGATGTTAAAAAAATAAAATAAAAATAATTACATAAAAAAATAAAAACCTTGTGGCTTCCCTTCTGTCATGGGTGAGAGTTCTTTGATTTTTACACAGCCATGAACTGTTGAGTAGCTCGTCTTCTTTTGCCATCCAGATCTGAAGTGCTCTGAGAATAGGAAAGGGTCCCTACTTCCTGTAGATCTTGCAATGGAGAGCTTAAGCCTGTATTGATTATGGTGGATGCCCACGGAACCACTTTGGATTTCCCACAATGAATGTGAACTCCCAGCTTTAGAACTCACGGTAAAGGCTTGGAAGTAAAGGCTTTTACTGAAAAAGAAAAATGTCTGATTTATTTTCCTAGGGTGTTTGCAATGAGGAACATTTTCTCAGAATCATGGGCTTGTTGTTTCACACCAGGATTATGGGCCCAAGGGCACTCTCCTTTGTCGACTGAACCAGGGTTGCCAGACACACAAGGACAAGAGAGATGGAAGGAGAGAGAAGGGTGATCAGGCTACAAATGGGGTTATGAAGACAAAAGAACAAACTTCAAGTTCATAGTCTTTTGCTTCTTGTTGTTTTTTTTCTTTCTAATTTTGTACCATCATTCTAGTTTTCCCATTAATTTGGAGAGGTTAATGGAAGAGTGGGCATATCTGGTCAAAGATGCCACCTCAGCTGTAGTGGAATAAAACTGTTGGCAAGGACCTGGGTTTGAGCCCCATTAACAATATTTCTGACACCGCTGGGTTTGTGGTAAGAATTAAATAAGGTTGAGTAAGATAAAAGAGAATGTGAAAGCTCATTGTAAATTGTGAGGAGTCATACAACTGCTAGTTATTTCTAATTTATAAATAACTTTACTTAAAATATGGCATTCTTTTTCTGGAAATTTTATAAAAAGAATGTGATTTTATTTTATTTAAAATTTTTTTAAAAAATTGAAGTATAGTTGATTTATAATGTGTTTATTTCTGCTGTACAGCAAAGCGACTCAGTTATACATAAATATATACACACATTCTTTTTTTAATATTCTTTTCCATTATGTTTTCTCATAGTTTTTTTTTTTTTTTGATGCTGTATTTTTATTAGATGTTGTCTTTTATTTTATTGGAGTAAAATTGCTTTACAATGATGGGTTAGTTTCTGCTGTACAATGAAGTGAATCAGCTATATGTATACCTATATCCCCTACCTCTTGGACCTCCCTCCCACCCACTATCCCACCCACCTAGGTCATCACAGAGCACCAAGCTGCACTCCCTGTGCTGTACAGCGTGTTCCCACTAGCTAGCTATTTTACACATGGTAGTGTATTTATATCAAACCTAATCTCCCAATTCGTCCCACCCTCCCCTTCCTCAACCTGTGTCCACATATCCGTTCTCTATGTCTATGTCTCTATTCCTGCCCTACAAATAGGTTCATCTGTACCATTTTTCTAGATTCCACATATATGCGTTAATATACGGTATTTGTTTTTCTCTTTCTGGCTTACTTCATTCTGTATGACAGACTCTAGGTCCATACACATCTCTACAAATGACCTAATTTCATTCCTTTTTATGGCTGAGTAATATTCCATCGTATATTTGTGCCACATCTTTTTTATCCATTCATTTATCGTTGGACATTTAGGTTGTTGAATATAGTTCCCTATGCTATACAGTAGGACCTTGTTGTCTGTCCATCCTATGTATAATCGCTTACATCTGCTAACCCCAACCTCCCACTCCATCCTTCCCCCAACCCCTTCCCTTTTGGGAACTACAAGTCTATGTCCTTGAATCTGTTTCTCTTTTGTAGGTAGGTTCATATAAAGTGAATATGATTGTATGAACCTGTAATTAATCCGAGGCATCTTTGAGAGTAGGGGAAGTAAATTTGCCTTTTAAACTTCTCCAAGATGACAACAGTCCAGTAGATGATTAGAAAATCAGAAATTAATTGGTTTCCAAGCCTAGCAGAGTCATTAACAGGGGTCCTCTTCCTGGAAGCAGGTCCAGCCAGGTGAACATTTTTAGTCCCCTTGGCATTTGAGCCCAGAAAAGGCGGGGTGCAGGGAAGCCCTCCGAGTGAGCAAAACAAGAAATGAGTGAAAAGTGACAGAGGAGAGGCCTGAAATAGGTAGAAGGCCCTGGGTCAGATGCTTCACGGACTTTCACTCACTTAATTCTTGCTGCCACCCTGAGGAGTGTCACCCACATGTCCTCAAGCCCTCCACCCTTCCATATCCACAGCTCTCACTGCACAGGCAGTCAAGGGCCCTTCTCAATGCCTCCAGAGATTTTCTGTGTTTGTTTTGGCGGTGGTTGTTTCGCCAAACTCAGTCACTTCCAGCTCTGTTATTACTTATTTTTTCGCTCCAGCTATTTCTCCTTTTCTTTCTTTTTCTGGAACTTGGATCACAGCAATTACTCCTCATCCTCTGGGCTGCCATCTTTTATTCTGCTTCATCGCATGGTGGTTACCATCTACTTTCTTGTAATCCCCACAACCTCACTGATAACAAAGCATTTACTGGAAGTATGTTGAATACGCAGGGGCAGGTATGTGTGAGGACGGCGTGAAATACCTTCAAACTTGACATTTGATTTGATAGGGACTCGTCATTTGGGCTGTTTCTCTTTGTAGACCCCTGTCCAGGGCTGTGGCAACATTTAGTGCCTTTGCCTGAAGGAAAAGGTAGCCTTAACCCTGGGCATATGGCTGGCTTGACTTGCACAGAATTCCAGCCCCCATGGCCTCACTTCCCCTTGCTGGCCATCCTTGTGCAGACTCATGTGCTCAAGCTTCCTTAGAGGGAAGCCTGCCCCTGCCTTCCACACAACTTTGGGGCTCTCCTCATTGACCTCCTTCCATCCCTGTTTTCTCTCTGTTTCTGAAACCCTTCTCCCTAATCTAGGGTTTCCTGTAGAATCTTAGCATTCCTCACATGTTTTGGGGCATAGAAATCTGCTTCTTCCCATGTCTCTATCCATTTAGGCTCTGCCCAAGTGGTATCATATTTTTTAACCCCAAATGACTCATCAAGACCAAACTGAGGCATTTTTCTAAACACCTCAGAAAGCTGTTCTGCCAGCTACAAAAAGAAGACATGTCTGCAGTTTTTGTATTAAAAGCGATATCTTTTTTTGGTGTTTTTCTACAGTTATATATAAACAGCCCCTTTTAGAAACAAGAAAGCAGAAGCTCAATGAAGCTAAATAAACTTCGCAGTGAATTATGGTACTAATTACTAGTAAAAAGTAGAACTGGAATTGAAGTTCAGGGCTGTGGGCTCCAAGACCCATTATTTTCCCATTTGCTGCATGGTCTATAGAAAGACAGCAGCTTTGGACCAGCTGGTATCTTAGGATGGTGTTCAGTAGACTTCACGAGCAAAGAATGTTGCTAGTACAGCCCTGCCCTTGGCAGATGGACACTTTGGGGACACTGGGGTGGGGCTTCAATAGGAGGAATGATGAGAGCAGACTTAACTGAGCGCAAATCATCAGCTGCCTCTGACTGTGCTGGTTCCCTGCCTGCCTCCCCTGAGTCTGCAATACACAAGGAAAGGGCAGTGATTCTCAGGGGAACTTGCAAGTCAGCAGTAGGCCTTAAATCTCAATGACCTAGTGGCATTCCTGGCTAAACATTGTACAGGGAAACACTCATTTCGATAACCAACTGCAAAGAAATGTCTAAGGAATGTGCAGCCCAAAACACATTTGCAAAAGGAAAATGAGAAAGGAACAAAATAAAAAGCAAACAAGCTTTCCAGTATTTTCAAGACTCTGATATTTGGCATAAGTACTAAAAGAAAAAAAGGAAAAAAAAAAAAAAAGATTGAAGTACTTGGGACCCATAACGAAAGCTTGTGAGCCAGGATGAAATTCCAGCTGCTTTAATTAAAAGATATTGTAAAAATCCACAGGAACACTGTTGAGACCATTTTAATTTTGGTTCTCCTCAAATGGCCTTTCATCTCAACCATTCACTTGTTAGTAGATTTCTTGAGCTGTGGCAATGATTTCTTCTCATTGATCTGATACTTAGGGGATGACAGTCTCAGAAAGATAGAACAGGCGACGTATAGATCTTTTTGTGAGTGACTCAGCAAAGCATCTGAGAACTCACCCTGAACCAACACTTTCCAAAGAAGATGACTGGTAATATTGAGACACATACATTTTTAAGATCCTAACATAATGAGAATGTTGTTTTTTGTTTTGAGTATTTACATATATTGTTTTAAATTGATTTTTATCTTCTTTCTAAAACTTTAATTTCCTTACCTATTTTGTAATATTTAGAAATGTCTATTAGTGCTGAGAGTTTTCATTTGGGTGATCCGTGAAAAGTTGTAATTATCCATAATGGAAAAGGAAAAGGGTTGGGTGGTGGAATCAGAAAGTCATGGGTTTAGGACATCACGTGATTGCTCTGTTTAGTTACGTCACTAACTCTTACCTTTGTTTTCTCAATTGTAAGATGAGGATAACAATATCTATCTAACAGGATTGTTTTTAGGATTAAAATAGCTTATATAAAAGGCCTCGAATACTGCCTGACATGGAATAAGTGTTGAAATGGTCATTCTCTTCCCTCTTTGCTACCTTGAAGTGCTTATAATAACTATCATTACCAATTTATTCTTTAACACAATGTTTTGAGAACATCAGAGGCAACCAGATGAGCTTTTGATGAAATTTATCACCTCATTTATTTATTCAATAAATATTAATTCCAGACATGGTAAATGGAGTGAGCCAAAGTAAAACCAATTTATTTGCTATAGTAATTTCTCTGGTTCTGGGATTTAAGTGCCCTTGACTTTAAGTAAAAAAAAAAAAAAAAAAAAAAAAAAAAAAGGGCTTCCCTGGTGGCGCACTGGTTGAGAGTCTGCCTGCCGATGCAGGGGAAGATCCCACATGCCGTGGAGCAGCTGGGCCCGTGAGCCATGGCCGCTGAGCCTGCGCGTCCGGAGCCTGTGCTCCACAATGGGAGAGGCCACAAGAGTGAGAGGCCCACGTAGCACAAAAAAAAAAAAAAAAAAGTCCAGTATTTTCTGAACATCCAGGACTATCTTTGTCAACTGATCCAAACATATGGAAGGAAAAAAAGCTAACAAAAGATTCAATTGTCAATTGACTAGTATATTTTATTTCTACCTTTCATGACTATATATCTATGTATGATGTCAGGTGCTTGTCCCAGTAGGAAAGGTTGGCTGACTTACCTTTGAAATTCCATTGATAAGGGTTAGAGTGAACTGGTTTTTCTCATTTAAGTTTGATTTATATCTATTGACAATGTAATTATTAATAAAACCTTCCTCTACTTTTAAAAGTGTTCCAGGAGATGATAAGTGTTTGGATGATTTATTACATGGTGTTCTGTCAGGAACAGTGGTTTTGTGGCTCCTTTTGGAAGGTTCTGGAAGTGGTCTCCTTGACCATTTCCTGTTCAGGGTCTGGGATTCCATTGCAAACACCTCTGGAACAGTGGGGCCAGACTATCCAAGGAGTTGCTATGATGGATGGAAACTCACAAGGCAGCTGAGGCCAGAAGGGGCAGATAATGAATGTCCAGTTTTTCAGGATGCACCATTAACAGTTCCATCGCTAACTAGAGATCAGCCTTGTGAAAAATGACTTCCCATTTCCAGCTATAATGAGAGTGAAATTGTGCAAAGACAGATGAGACTCTGCTTTGAGTAGTCCTTGATGAAGCTGGTTTGAGAAATAAAACCATTTGTCTCTTCCATGCGACTGGCTCTTGTTATATCAAATAGCTATGTAATCATCTTAAACCAGAACGGACCGAAGGGGCTAAGGGACAGAAACTTCTGAGTCTTACGTTTCTGTCATCCACAGCTGCTCATCAATAACAAAGAAGCAAATGTTTCAACAATTACTTTCTCATGACCATACTGGACATTCAGGCATAACCTGAAAGAAAAATCCTTCCATGGATTTGTGTGCACTTGTGCGTTCAATTTCACTCAGTGATTTGCCTTGATCAAAAAAAAAAAAAAAAAAATCAGGAGGCAAGTCTTTGCCAGAGGCGTGTTGTTACTCTAAATTAACTTTGGAGTCCAGCTCATTTCCAACCATTTGACTGTTTACCATTCAAATCCCTGGTGGTCTTCACGCCTGGCGTCCATCCCGCCTTCTGTTGAACTTGCCATGTTGATAATTCAATCGGTTATTAGCACAATCTAAACAACAGAAGGGTTTGGGGGGAGAAAGTGCTCTATTGGAGAAAACCCTGGATAAAGAGTCTGGTGACACTATTTTCTAGTTTGCTGTGGTTCGCTTTATTTTCACTGTAGCTTTGGGAAAGTCACCTTGTTTCCTTATGCACACCCACCCAACCCGTCCCATGTAAATAGGGCTCATCCTGGTGCTGTGATCCAAAACACCAGCATTTCCTTCCATATACCATGAACATCCCCAGGCACCTGCCTGTACTCCTGAACTCTCTTCCCCACCATTCTTTATACAAAACTTAACAATATTTTGAGTTGCAGCACAAATGCCAACTTTGCCACGGGACAATTCCTCTTCTTCTCCCAGGTTCTTTGAAAGAAATGATGTCTGTCTCCTCTGAGCTCGTTAGCATGTTAGCTCTACCTTTTCAGGGCAACATCCATGTGCTCACTTGCCACGTTTTACTGTCATTCTCAAGAACATGTTGGGTGTCCTTGTGAGCTGGATCTGCTTGCAGCTCCATTTGCCTTGTTGCCAGAGGCAGAAACTCGCAAGTTTCTCAACCACTGCGGCACCAGGGAAGCCCTGCACTGATCTTTCTTAAAGACATCCTTAAATCTGATCATCTTGGCCCTGCTTAACATCTATCAAAGATGCTTGATTGTGGGCTTCCCTGGTGGCGCAGTGGTTGAGAGTCCGCCTGCCGATGCAGGGGACACGGTTTCGTGCCCCGGTCTGGGAAGATCCCACATGCCGCGGAGCGGCTGGGCCCGTGAGCCATGGCCACTGAGCCTGTGCGTCCGGAGCTTGTGCTCCACAATGGGAGAGGCCACAGCAGTGAGAGGCCCGGGTACCGTAAAAAAAAAAAAAAAAAAAAAGATGCTTGTCTGTAGTCAGGGTCGGCTTCACGAGTGTGGCACAATGCAATTAACACAGGGCCCCATGCTTGGTTTAATTCTCTGTGGTTACCCTCTTGAACTTCTTAATAATTTTAAAACAAGGGGTCCTGAAATTTCATTTCACACTGGGCTCCAAAACTTATGTAGCTGGTCCTGTCTTTGGTGTAGAATTCAAGCCCGGGAAAGAGCCATCATGGTCCACATGACTGGTGATGGCATCTCCTTACAGCCAACACCCTGGTCAGAGTTCTCTGACCTCACCCCTGAGCTTTTCCTGCATCTTCCCATCCATCCTTCCTTCCCCAGCATCCCGTTTTGTCTAGTTGGTGTCATTTATGCATCAACAATCCATCCCATGCCTAATGCTTGCCAGAGATTGTAGCTGGTACATTGTAGATGAGGGGAGAGACCTTGTCTCATGGAAAAGACCAACTATGTAGAGATAACAAGGACACAATTTGGAAAGTGCATTAAAAGAGAAATGAATATCTGATAAGCCAGTTACACACATACACACAAACACACACACACACACGCGCGCGGGACTCCCATTTGTTTAATTTTTCCAAAATAATATTGTAGTTTACAAATTATCCTGAAATGGTACAAATTTTTGGTGATTTTTCTCCATATTTACTTAAAGGTTTTCTCATTGTTTTTCAAAAATGGCACATTGTACCTTCTGCTTCTATTTTTATTTCACTCTTCTCTGCTTCTTACTTTTCTCCCTCAATAACTCTTTGTGTAAATATCTCTTAAATCAATGATTAAAACAAAGTTGGTTTATCTTAAGAATCCCCTTTTAATCATTTCTTTGTTTCTATCATCAGAATAGCTAACTTAAAGTTCATTTTTCATTCCACTGCTTTGGAAAGAAACATTGAGTAGTAGCTGTTTTCCAACTTGATCTATTTGCTTATTAAAATTAGATACTCAGTTCCACCCTTGCATTTATTCTTTCAATTAGGCAAACTAGCATGTTATTTGGAAATTGTATTGTAAATGCTGGCTTTCCCTTACAATTTTGTTCTTGAAACATCTGTTTAGGAAGGAAGCATGTAAGTCATAAAATAATTCCATAAATAATGTTCTGATGAAAACTCCACCAGCTCAGCCTAACTTTAGGGCCACGTTATAAATATTCTGTTTAATTAATTTCACTTGCATTTGGTGTCCTTTCTCCTGTCACTTTCCTCTTCCCAGGGGGAACCAGACCTTTCCTAATGCTCCCTTTCCTTCCTCCATGTCTATGCTGACTCCATGGTTCTCCATGTGCATTCTCCAAGATTTGCCTGCCCAAGTACCCCCTGTCCTTGCCCTTCTTCCTCAACCAGGTGGAAATTAGCAAACTGAGCCTGACTTTTTCCACTAGTTATGCAAAGGATGGCAGTTTTCATTTAATTTAAATTTTAGTCTTTATTTTTCCTAGTCTGAATTATCTTGGGTAAAACCTGATTTTGATGGGGACCTGAGGATGTAGGAGGGAGCAGGCTAAATCAGAGGGCAGATTCTTTTTGGGCTTGAAAACATAAAGCAGAGACAGGTAAGCCTGGAGACATCTTGAAATCTTATCCCGCTGCTGCTCCCATCCCTTCTCTCTGTACATTTAACGCCCTTACTCCCCTCCACTCTGCACCATGCCATGGATACACGCCTTCAAGTGGAAAATTGTTCTTCCACAGATTCTTCAGGCCTCCTCTTAGACTTCACTCTTCAAAGTGTCAATTGCTGTCTGGGATGTTCTAAACAAGTCAGATCTCACACTGCACTCTCTCCAAGCACCCAACACCTTTCCTTTGTAAGCACTATCTCAAATTATTCCTGCTGATTTATTTGAGAGAATACTTGCTTACAGTCTGTCTCCCAGCTGAGTTATACGCTCCTTGAAGGCAAGGCATACCAAACAGAACAAAACATAGAAGGACTCATATAAAGACAGTGCTATGCCACAGAACCTTCTGCAATGATGGAAATGTTCTGTATCTGTGTTGTTTGTTATGGTAGCCGCGGGCCACCTGCATCTATTAAGTAGTTGAAATGTGGCCAGTGTGACTGAGGAATAGAGTTTTATGGAATTAACATATACACACTACTATATATAAAATAGATAACAAGGACCTACTGTATAGTACAGGGACCTACGCTCAATACTCTGTAATAACCTAATGGGAAAATAATCTGAAAAAGAATAAGTATATGAATATGTGTAACTAAATCACTTTGCTGTGCATCTGAAACTAACACAAGTATACTCCCATATAAAATAAAAAATAAAAAAAATTAATTCCATTTAATTCTAATTCACTTACATTTGAGTTTCGAGAGCCCCATGTAGCTTCCATATTTGACAGCACAAACTGTGAACTAGGCTGTTGGGTATGTGGATAGACCAACATCAATACCAAGAGTATGAGAATAAAGGACAGTCAAAGTCATCACAGGTAATATTTTTGCATTTTTCATACTCAACATACACACTCACCCAGACACATTCACACACCTGTGTGTTCCACTGGCTGGACTGGCCTGAAGCAGGAGGAGGATGTTTGTAGCCTGCCAAATTGACTCTGATGTCTCCCTGGCAATGAGTGTAACCCTACTGCAGTTGAGCAGGGTTTGCTCATCCCAGCCCCGTTTTACCCTTGCACTTGGCCCTGCCTTCCTCTGGGTGCAAGGGGGCTGTCACCAGTCCAAGTGTATTGGTGTGTTCCCCTGAGTCACCAGGAAGCAGCAAATCCTCACTGGGTGAGTTCCTTGAACTGGGAGGATATCCTGAACATGTTATAACCTGAACAAGAGCATATTTATCTTGTAACATAAAAACCCTCTCTTGGCCATACAGCTCTTGTTAATCCAGGACTCTCTTTAAGCCTGACTCAGTAGGTAGTAAATAAAGAAATAAATTTACCCTCTCTTTTCCTGTAACCCATGCTGACTGCACGTCTTGACTGGATGTTGGCGTTTTCTTTTCCAAAGTGTATGTTTCCAATGGTACATTGATTTGTGTCGATCAAAGACTCCCTTGCCTTAGATAACATAGGAGGTCACAACCCAATCAACTCAGTTCTCTATTTAGAGGAGCTATATCTGAAAGGATTGGCTTAGAAAGTTCCCATTTTTAAAAGCTGTGTCAGCAGGACAGTCTTAGCACATACCTGAAGACTCAGAATGTGAAAATTAGATTCTCAGATATTCTCTTCAGCCAATGAGATGTAGTCTCCAGGCTACCTGAGTGAGAAAAGACCTTCTGACCCTACTAAACCCAACACAAATATTTCAACAGCCTTTCAAATATCTGTTTACATGTTCCTCTGTTGCTGGTTCATCCTGGTGGGCTTAAGATGTTGGGATGCTTCAGCTGAATTGCCTCTAGAAATCTGCCTTTTCTATGGCTGGTCTAAGTTATTCAAGGGATATTTAATTTATTTAGTCAGAGGAAAAAAACAATTCCAGAAGATGAAGCACTTATATTATTTTTGGTTTTAATAATGTTGTGGAATAAAGTAATTGCTTAAATAAGCAATAAGGATATATTGTATAGCACAGGGAAATATAGCCATTATTTTGTAATAACTTTAAATGGAGTAGACTCTATTAAAAAATTGAATCACTATGTTGTACACCTGAAACCAATATAATATTGTAAATCATCTACACTTCTGTTAAAAAATAAAATAAAATAAATAAAATGAAGTAATTAATATATGTAGTTTTATTCCACTGAATTTCTGGATCCTTTCAAATTGCTCAAATTCCTTGCAATGGGGCCCTGGAACAAACCTCTATGTCTATGGGACTCTGTTGTCAAGAAGAATAGCATTTTCTCTTGGAAGAAAAATACTGGATTGACATAAATATTTTGGGGACAATTGGTTATCTATCTTAAAAAGTACCCCACACCACAGGCAAAAATAATCTAGATCGATTTCATTATAATCTTTAAAACAATAAGCAAACAACAATAGCAATTCTAGAAGGAAATAAAAGGATATATTTGCTTTAAGTAATATTGAGCCAGAAAGGCTTTCCTAAGAAAAATATAAAAATCGAATTTCATAAAGAAAAAGAAAGATTTTAGCACACAGAAACTCAAAATATTTAGGTGATGAAAAACGTTATAAATAAAAGATAAGCAAGTGACTGGGATATTTTTTACCAGAAACAAAAAGCACAGACAAAGATTAATACTTAGAAAAAAGAATTCCTATAGATTAATAAGAAAAAGACAAACAGCTGAATAAAAAACAAGCGAACACCATGGGCAGACAATTCACAGGTGATGGAATACAAATGGCCAATAAATAGCTGAAAAAAATGTTCAACCCTGCTAATAATCAAACAAATGGAACTTAGTGGAATAGTTCTTATTTTATTAGCATAATACTTTTTTATTTATTTATTTTTTTTTGCGGTACGTGGGCCTCTCACTGTTGTGGCCTCTCCCGTTGCGGAGCACAGGCTCCGGACGCACAGGCTCAGCGGCCATGGCTCACGGGCCTAGCCACTCCGTGGCATGTGGGATCTTCCCAGATCGGGGCACAAACCCGTGTCCCCTGCATCGGCAGGCGGACTCTCAACCACTGCACCACCAGGGAAGCTCTAGCATAATATTTTAAAACAATAGGTAGCACTGGGGAGGATGCAGAAAATGCGAGCTCTCATGCTGCTTGAGGGAATCTGAATTGGTACAACCTATTTGGACAGAAAGTCAACTTTATCTATTAAAATTCTAAATATACTTGCCCTTTTCCCCAGCAATTCACTGCTAGTAATTTATCCTGCAGAAATACTTGACCATGTGTGAACAGATATGTGTACAAGGTTATTCACCGAGGTGAAAAATTTGAACCAAGAAAAATGCTATGAGTAGGATCATGGTATAATAAATTAAGGTGCTTATAGAAATGACAGAAAGAGGTTTTCTGCCCACTTCAGTTTCTCTTTCATTTCTTTCTACCTTTTACTTTCTAACTTAATCCCTTGGATACTTATGAAAAAATATGGCTTTATTCTAATATAGGTCAATTAGCATTGTGGCACACAATATCAATAATTTAAAAAATGTTATCAAATGTATTTTTCATTTTTGCATGTAAAGGTCCTAAGCTGGGGACCAGGTTAAGGGAATGACCATTACTAGTGAAAGCCAAGATAGGATGATTATCAGGTGAGATGATTGAGCTCCCCAAGAATAATACAGTATATTTTCTGTACCAAGAGCCCAACTCAAGAAGAGGGAAATGAGAGAATCTGTAACCTACCAAGTTACAATCTTGAATTTGACTTAGTCATTAGAACTAATTGTTAAGGATGAAAGAGATTGTTTTAAGTTGGAAAGGGGCTGAATTACTGTTGTCAAGTAAGGAGAGTTTTATTTTGGCTTGGATTTTGCCATTGGAAAAACTTGGTGTCTTGGGCTAATTGAGTTTAGTTTCAGAAAAATAAAGTTATATTTTGGCGTGGTCAGTATCTCCTGTCATGGGGTGACTGCAAGGCCAGGAAGAACATAGAAGTAGTGGCCATTTCAGCCATTCCAGACAACTCACTGGGTCACCATGACATCGAGCCTTCTCATGTTCTCAGCCCAGGGTCCCTCCAGGCACTGAAGCTGCTGGTTACAGCAGGCAGGATCATGTGGGAATATGCAGACAGGTGATTCATTACACATCTGTGGCCATGAAACTAGAGGAGAAAAGGGCAGGTCTGCTCTTGGCCATGTGTAACCTCAGTTTAATAACTTTATACAGAGCATGGATTCTTTCGCCTCGTGACCTCATACTTTTGTCTGACATGATCTCCAGACTCCTCCAGTGTAGAATCAGCCATGTGACAAGTGGCTCTGCTGTTCAGTACTGGTCTCCCTTTTATATTATTTTGTCAGAAGGTGAAGATAATGATGTCTGAGCCACAGAGAAACCTTAAGGCTACTTGATCAAAGTGCCACTGAGTTGTAGGCACCATATCTCTGCCAGTAGCTGTAATCCTGCAAATCATCTCATACTTCTGCAGTTTTGTTTGTTTCTTTTGACCTGCACATTTGCCTACATTTTATTGCTATTAATATACCTTAACCATGTCTTTCCTCCTTTTCGACAGATGTCCCCTTCTGAACAATCCAGCCAACTCACTACTGTGTATCTGCATTGTTACTAAAATTCTTGACTCTCTTTCATTCAGAACAAATGGAGAGACCAGTTTAGTTGACTGAGGGAAGCAACAGGGAAAAAATCTCTTGGAGGCACTGGGCTTCCCCCCTTTGACAGGCTTGCTCTTCCTATGATCCTCTCCTTCCCGTCTTCTGGATTTATAGAAACATCCAGCTTGGGGTGATCTAAAGACAGAACTGAAATGAAGCAAATGGAGAAATGGCATTTTACAGTGAAGGTGATTTATGGGATCATGGGACCATAGCAATCAATGCTGGAAAGGACCCCACAAATTTACCTGGTCCAATTCTCATCTTTTCATGTGAATAAATTAAGTGATTTAAGTGACCTTCCCAATATCACATACCTAGATTTGAAACTCAAGTGAAATTAACTGAACTCACTTCCAGAAAGTTCAAATAAGATATATGCAGCAATCTCTGCAATCAACAATAAAATAAGCCTCTGAACAGGAATTTGAAATGAAGGTTAAGGCATTGCACTTCTTTGTATACTATCTTTTATGAAAAATAATAAAATTAACTTATGCAAAAATAGTAGTGTTATTTTAATTTTATAAGCTGATTTATGGTTATCCAACCAAGCATTTTGGTGTAAACACTCATTTAATATTCATGACAACTTTGCGAAGTCTGAATTATTATTCTGATTTTGCAGTTTAATTACTATAGGTACATGGAGGTTAACTGGCTTTCATATTAACACAGAGCTGTTAGTTTTTAAAACACAGATTCCAATATGAGTCACATCGCTCCAAGAGTAGCTCTAATCAGAGCCCAAACAGTAAAGGCACTTCTAATTCATACCAAAGATACATTGCCTAACGTTTCCAGAAGAATTAAATCAGTGATCCCCTTTCCGGCTCTGGTAAGCCTCATGTCAGGGTTCACTAGCCCTCGTTATTGGTGTGATCCCAGTTATTAAGGAGACCAGAGAGGATCATGATGCATTATGTTTCCTTCAATACTTATAGCTTCAAATGTCAAAAATGGGGGCTTCCCTGGTGGTGCAGTGGTTGAGAGTCCGCCTGCCGATGCAGGGGACACGGGTTCGTGCCCCGATCCGGGAAGATCCCACATGCCGCGTAGCAGCTGGGCCCGTGAGCCATGGCCGCTGAGCCTGTGTGTCCGGGGCTTGTGGTCCGCAATGGAAGAGGCCACAACAGTGAGAGGCCCGCGTACCACAAAAAAAAAAAAAAAAAAAAAAGTTAAAAATGGCAATAGAAGTTGAGAATGAAGCCGTAGTATATGAGTATATTTTTTCAAAAATAAAGGAGTCCCTCTTACTGACATTTTTATTTACAGTAATTACATTTGAATCAAGATTGACTGTCGATTCATCAATTACAGAATTGATTATGCACTGGGTAAGGGAAAATGTAAATAAAACAAAAAATATTTTCTGTCTAATTATAGGCAATTGACCAGGTTTCAGGGGCTGTATTGAAGGCTCCTTACCTAGTATCCAGCAGTAACTAACTTTCTCCTTTTTTCCTCTTGGGATATGTCTATAATCTATCTTCTCAACTATAAAACCACTTACCCTTTCCCTCCCCACATCTAAAACCATATGATGCCTAATGGTTAATATGTGGGTAAATGTTAAAAATATTTTTGTTTGTTTCTTAGTATATTGACAAGGCATTTCCCATTTTAAATAAGAATGATCATCATGTGTTATGGTGTTTACAACATATGGAGAAGAAACATCGTAGGACAAAATTAGCACAGAGAGCAAGAGGTGATAAATGAAAGTATAAGATTCTTGCATTATACATTAAGTGATATAATATGAATCCAAGGTGGAACATGATAGGTTAATGATGCAACTGTAATCCCTGGAGTGATCACCAAACAAACAAACAAATAAACAAATAAAAACAAAGTGATAGAACTAAAAACCAATAGAAGGGGTGAATTTGATTCATATAAATATTCAATTACAGAGCCTCACAATACAAGAAGCAATTAAGTGACAGAACTGAAGGGAGGAACAGACAAGTCCATAATTCTGCATGGCTATTTTAATAATCTTTTCCCAGTAATATATCTATGGGTTCAACACAATCCAAATCAGAATCTGAGTCAGGTTTTCTGTAGAATTGATAAGCTGATTTAAAAATTGATAGACATGCAAAGAAACTAGAATAGTCAAAATAATCTCAAAAAAGAAGAAAGTTGAGGGCTTACACTATCAATTTTTAAAACTTGGTATTTTTAACACTATATTAATCAAGTATGTAGTATTGGCATAAGGATAGACAAATAGATCAATGAGACAGAGTAGTCTTCAGAAATAGAACCACACTCATATGATCAAAATTTTTTTTGACAGTAATAATGGCAATGTGGTTAATGAAAATCAGCAAAGAAAAACCTTTCAACAAATGGTGCTGTAACAACTAGATATTCATATGTAAAAATTAACCTCAAGTCATTTCTTGTAACATAAATATTAATTTGGAATAGAACATAGACTGAAAGATAAAAATTAACACTACAAAGCTCTTGGGAGAAAATACAGGACAATATGCTTACCACTTCCAAGTGAGCAAAGTCTTCTTAGAACACCAAAAGCACCAATGACAGTTATTTTAATTGATAAACTGGACTTCATCAACATTAAAACTTTTTGCTTATCAAAAGGCATCACTAAGAAAGTGAATCGGCCACCCACAGTTTAGCAGAAATTACTCATAGTGCATAATTGACAAAGGATTTGTATCTTAATTGTAAATAAGCTTACAACTCAATAATAAAAACAAATAACTGAATTTAAAATGGCCAAAAGCCTTGAAAAGAAGACATAATGAAAGGCTGAAAAGCATATAAAAAAGTGCTTAACATCTGTAGCAGTCAGGGGGATGCAAATTAAACCACAATGACATACTCTTACACAACCACTAGAATGACTAACAGTAAATATAAACTATTGATGACGTTTTAGAGAGAACTTTCACATACTGCTGGTGAGAATTAAAAACTGTAGTACTACTTTGAAGAATTTCAATAGTTTCTCACAAAGTTAAACATGCTCTTACCTTATGAACAAATAATTCCACCACTAGGTATTTACCTAAGGGAAATAAAACATATACATTCTCCAAAGACTTATATGTACTAGAGTAATTATAGAAGCTTTATTCATAATATTCTCAAATGGGAAACGACCCAAATCATTTTCAATAGTATAATGGATAAATAATTGCCACATATTCACTGGAGTACTATTTAGCAATTTAAAATAACGAGTTACTGATACAACAGCATGGATGAATCTGAAACCGTAATGCTGAATGAGAGAAGAAAGACACAAAAGAATATATACTGTATGATTCCATTTATAAAGTAGCAGAAATACCAATATTAGTCTGTTGTGATAGAAATCAGAGGAGAAATTGCTTCTGGGAGGTTGAGACGAAGCACAAGGAAACTTTCTGGGGTGAAAGAAATATCCTATATCTTAATATGTCTGTAGGTTACTGCGGTATATGCACTTTTCAAACTGCACATTTCTGGTCTGTACATTTCATAGCAAATAAATTGTACCTCTACTAAAATAGAAAAATGAAAAGCAAAATGAAGTTAGGAGGGATTATAGACATTTGTAAATTCACATTAATTCTTGTAACTGGATATATTAGCCAATAGAATCTTCTCATTAAAAAAAAAAATGAAAAAAGGATCACAGAGAGACAGACAGATGGATAAGTCAGGCAAGAAGATCCAACATGGTTATAATAATCTTACCTGTAGAAGAAAAATAAAACAAAGAAATAGACTTGGGCTTCCCTGGTGGTGCAGTGGTTGAGAGTCCGCCTGCCAATGCTGGGGACACGGGTTCGTGCCCCGGTCCGGGAGGATCCCACATGCCGCAGAGCGGCTGGGCCCGTGAGCCATGGCCGCTGAGCCTGCGCGTCCAGAGCCTGTGCTCCGCAATGGGAGAGGCCACAACAGTGAGAGGCCCGCGTACCGCAAAAAAAAAAAAAAAAGAAAAAGAAAAGAAAAGAGATAGACTTAATATTTAAATTTATAATTCAAGAAAATTTTCCTTACAAAAAAGCCATGGATGAACATACTGAAAGGATTTACCACATACGTGGGAAAATTGGCCAAAAACGATCAATTCCAAGACATAGTCTAGTAAAAATTGTTGCTGTTTTGGGATAAAATAGGAAAATTTCTATGGCTTCCAAAACAAAAACTGTTTCTTATGACGGAAAGAAAATAATCTTGGCATCAGGTAATATTCTGTAATCACATTTGACTTGAACAAATGGAAAGACATCATAAATATGTCAATTCTCCCTATGTTAATATATAAATTTAATAGTTTAATATAATCTTAATAAAAGCACCAAGGTGTCTTTTTGTTGTTGGTGGTGGTGAAGATGATAATAAAGTTCATATGGGAAAATAATTAAGGAAGAATAACCAGAAAAAAATAAAAACCTAAAGAAGAAGAGCCAAAGATTGGGATGGGGCTGGTCTGATAAGATATTATCACTTACTAAAAAGCCTCTCTAATTATGTTGTGTGGATTTGACACCAAAATGGACAGACTGATGGCACACTACAGAGATTCCAGAAATAGACCAAGTACATATGAAAAGTTGGCATATGGTAAATGTGACACCTCAAATCTTTGGAGAAACATTGACTTTTCAATAAATGGCACTGGGGCAACCTAGGAGCGAAGGAAAAAGATAACATTTGATGCCAAACCCTGAGTGAACCTGAGAACTACATACAAAAGTGGAGAATATTATAATTGAGATGTGAAGAGGGCTTTTTTAAACAGGTCTCAAATCCAAAAGCAATAAAATAATTATTGATAAATCTGGTTATAGAAAAAGTTTGGATGGCACCAAGATCATAAGCAAAGTCGAGAAAACGTATATCACAAAATTTTTCCCTGATTTATAAAATTACTTTTAATTAAGTTGAATTCTGGGGTGCTGGTAATACTCTGTTTCTTGATCCAGGTGATGCTATGTGTGTGTTCAGTTTATGAAAATTCATCAAGCTATATACTTAAAACATGTATTTTTCTGATAACTGGGCAAAAGACATAAAAAATGAGTTCTTTGCATTAGTTTTGTAATTATAAGAACTTATTAAGTAGGATGTTTAACTCATTAATTTTCAGCCTTTTCTTCATTCTTATTCAAGAAGTAATGGCTATAGATTCCTTATTTTATACTGCCTCAGCTACATATTATGTTTTGAAATGTAGTATTTCTTTTACTATTTAGTCAAATTTTCTCAATTTTATTTCTTCCTTAACCCATGAGTTATTTGAAAGTGTATTCTTTATTTTTTATGCATATATTTTTCTAGTTATTATCTTTTTATTGATTTTGACTTACCTGGATGGTAGTTAGAGAATTTTGTTTGTATGGCATCTTAGGATGCCATATAGTTTGAAACATGGTCCATTCTTATTAACTATCAATTTATGCTTTAATACAATATTTATTCTCCAATTGTGGGATGCCATGTTCTGTGTATTTCTATTAGTTTGTGTTTTTAAATGTGTTGCTTTCATCTTCACTAATTTTTTGAGTCTGATTAATCACTTGATTACTGAGTTATGTATGCGATATTCTTCTTTTCGAAATTATATTCTATTGTAATGAGAATTTTTAACATGAGATATACCCTTTTAACAAATTTTTAAGTGTACAATAGTATCATTGACTAGAGGTACAATGTTGTACATCAGATCTCTAGAGCTTATTCATTTTGCTTAACTGAAACTTTGTGCCCATCGATTAGTAACTCCCCATTCTCTGCTCTCTCAGCCCCTGGCAACCCCCATTCCACTCTTCGATTGTATGAATTTGACTGTTTTAGAAACCTCATATCAGTGGAATCATGCAGTATTTGTCCTTCTATGACTGGCTTATTTCACTTAACATAATGTCCTCAAGGTTCATCCATGTTTATACATATTGCAGATTTTTCTTCTTATGTAAAGATAAATAGTATTCCATTTGTGTGTGTGTGTGTGTGTGTCTGTGTGTTTTCTTTATCTATTCATCTGTCCATGGACAGCTGGGTTGTTTCCACATCTTGGCTATTGTGACTAGTGCTGCAATGAACATGGGAGGGCTGACTTCAATTCTTTTGGGTAAATACCCAGAAGTAGGATTGCTGGATCATATGGTAGTTCTATATTCAATTTTTGAGGAATCTCCATATTGTTTTCCATAGTGGCTGCACCATTTTTCATTCACAAAAGCAGTATACAAATTTTCCAATTTCTCCACATCCTTGCCAATATTTATTGTGTTTTGTTTTTTGATAATAGCCATCGTGACAGGTGTGAGGTGATATCTCACTGTGATTTTGATTATATTCTTCTACTACACCGATGGATGTATCAGTTGATTTTTGTTTCCTATATTTGAGGCTAAGTTAATATTGTCTTTCTCAGGAGATTTGTTTAAATTTTTAGAAATCATCTTGGTCATATTTTATAGTATGTTTATTTTTATTTTCTAAAAATATTTTCAATTTTTTATTTCTTGAAACATACTAAGCATACAAATTTTATAATTCTGTGTATGATAATTATAATACCTTAGGCCATTCTTTATGCTGCTGTTTCTGTTCTTTATGTATTCTTATTTATTTTTCAGCTGGCACTCTTTCTTTGAGAGAAGAATTGTACTTTCTTTCTTGCAGATACATGAAACAATAACCACCAAAACAGGTTTAGTATAAATTCTTGGCTGGAGGTGTTCTGGACACATATGTGTGACTCTGCCCTCAAATTCTCATAAAATCTGGCTTACAGGGGAATTCTTATCCCCGCTCTACCCAACACCAAGTTACAGTCTGGCAAATTTCTTGCTCTGCTTTGTGACTTTTTTCTCTCATTCACATAAACACTGAGGGAATAGGCCTTTGGAGTCCCAGCTTTACACAGACACTTTTTAGTTGATTGTTAATTTTTAGATAAACCTGGGTTTCTTCCCCTGTTTTCCATATTGCATGTAAGTGTGGAAATAAAAACTATGGTTCATCAAGATTAATGAATCCAGGATAAATTCAGCAATTGCTTGCCTTTTTGGATTCCTGCTTTCACTAAATAGTTGGTTTTGAAGAACTTTTTTTTTTTTTTTTTTTTTTTTGTGGTACGTGGGCCTCTCACCGTTGTGGCCTCTCCCGTTGCGGAGCACAGGCTCCGGACGCGCAGGCTCAGCAGCCATGGCTCACGGGCCCAGCCGCTCCGCGGTATGTGGGATCTTCCCGGACCGGGGCACGAACCCGTGTCCCCTGCATCGGCAGGCGGACTCTCAACCACCGCGCCACCAGGGAAGTCCTTGAAGAACTTTTTAATCTTCTTGCCAATAAAGGGATTTGCTTAAATTATGACTATATATGCATGTGTGCACATGTGCATGTTTATGTGTGTGTATACATACATACACGTGTATGTCTCCACTATTTTGGTTATTTTTCCACCATGAGTTTTTTAAAACATCTAGGCTATCATTCTGTCAGGAAGAGTGTGCCTTCTTACTTTAATTCCCGTCATATGTCAAATTTTAATATAGGTATGGATTTATTTTAATACTACCTATTTTTTCCTTATTTAATCTATCCATACCTCATATTTAATCACTATATTTGTAGTATGAATTAATATCAGGTTATCTGATTCTAATACTTTGTATTTCTCCTATAAAATTATCTTAGTTATGTTTGGCCTTTGCTGTTTCATATCAATATTAGGGTCAGCTTGTCAAGTTCCACAAAAATTTTGTTGCTATTTGATTAGTGGTGTTTAGGAAGGGTATCAAGTTTTACATATTAATCTTATTCACTAGAATTGGTTCTACTATTTTGCTGGTAGATATATAAATAATCAATAACCTCTAAATAAGGAGAATAAATATCAATCTTGGAAAAGTCTTGTTTTACTATATTGACTGGTAAAAATATCTGTTTGTACTATATTAATGATGGATTCTGAGGCTAGACTCTTAGATATTCTAATTTCCTGGGTCATATCCCAAATGTGAAAAAACAAAACACTGGAAGGCCATAATGGGCCTGAAGAAATGATTTGAAACTACTGAACACTTGAAAAAAAGGATACCCTAGTCTTGTTCCTCACTATATTAAACATAATTCTAAAGCTTGATCTTTGAGTTTGATGATATCTGTAGGTTTTTGATAGAAATGCATAATCAGGCTGCTTTTGAAATTTTCTCTTTGTCTCTGGCTTAAGAGGCTTTACTACCGTTTCCTAGGTTTGGCTGTCTTTGAATTCATCTTGCTTTGCTTTTACAGAGTTTCTTGAACCTATGGCTTGGTGTCCCAAGTCTGTTTTAGAAATTTCTTAGCTGTAATACTCACTACCCTTCATCTTTCTGGTTCTTTAATTACATGTACATTAGAACTTTTCACTGTGTCCCATATATTTTTTAATACTCTTTTCTGAATTTTCCATCTTTACTTTCTCTGTGCCCCAAACTAATTTATCTACAGATTTATCTTGCAATTCACTAGTTCTCTGTTTTGCTGTTAAATCCATCTTCTGAGCTCTTAATTTCTGTAAATTAGTTTCTCAGTTCTGAAACTTCCTTTGATTCTTTTTAATAGATTCCAGTTTTCTGGTAAGTTTTTGCATCTATTTCTATATTTTCTTAATTATATTCATTAAAGTTTTTAAAGTGTCCTTGTCTGATATTATAATAGCTATATCACTTGTGAGTTTATTTCTGTTGTCTATTTTTGGTCATTTGTTCCTGTTCATGCTTAGTAATTTTTGATTGAATGTTGGGCAATCCTTACGAACTATATTAGAGGACTTGGATGATGTTATTATCCTACAAAGAGGATTTAATATCTTTCTGTTAGGCAGTTAGAATACAAGACAATTATCATAATCTAATTGAAGCTGAGTTTCAGGCCTTGTTAGGCCTGGTCTGTTTTTGGTCTTAGGTCTCAGTCCTGGGAGATGCACTGATATTTCATTTTTACTTTGTTTCAGACTTGGTGGAAGTGGGTAAGCTAGTCTGAGAATGATAGTTTAATAATTCTCCTTAGAAATACAAAATTTGGTTTTATTTGTGTTGATCATGGTCTCTGAGGCTATGATTCATAATTATTTGTAGTCTTCTATAACTCTGTGGGCCATATACAAACAAACAAACAAAACAATACTGGAAGCCCATAATGACCATGAAGAAATGCCTCTGAAACTCTGAACACTTGGAATTTATGCATTAACAGTGTAATAATTTTGATGGTGAGGAACCAAGCTGACCATTACTTCTTATATCCAGATTCACTATTTTTTTTTCCTTTTTTGGCTAGTGGAAATGTTAATTAAATACATGAGAGTGACATTACAGTAAAATTAATGATTTAATTATATATGATAAAGTTGTGGGGCAACATCTATGTCCAATTTAAGTAACTTCCCACTGACAAAATTTAGGATGCTCTCATTTGATACACATTTACACATTTCTGAAGTTACTAGTTTATCTTTTGACTCTCAGAGAGAGCGTCTTATGAATCTATTTCAGTGTTTTTCAGGGGCATATAATCTGGATGTGACCCTTCCCAGCTAAATATCCAGAGGGATATAAAGCACATTTGTGTTTGCCTTTTGTTTGTTTTTTTCCTTTAAGTTTTAATGGTTTTGTCACAGGCCTGATCTAGGCAATCTTTTTCAGCCACAAAATTGCTGTTGTGTTTCCCCTATAATATGAATATTTGACTCTAGGCATGCATGCAGTCTGGTTATGGTTAATTTCAGAGTCTGATTACTGAAGAATCTCTGCCCTAGTGTGGCATAGTGTCTCTTCTCACGAATTCTCAAACACTTGTTTCACAAAACTTCCAAGAGAGGGCAAACCTCAAGCCAGATGGCTGAAGAATAATAGGGGAGGTTAGATGATAGACACCAACATGCATTCCGGGAAAACAGCTATGGCTGGGCTGGTGTGCTAAGGTGGTGAGATACTTAGAAAATAAAATATGTCAAATCCCTGATTTTAACCAGCTGCTCACCATCTCCAGATGGATGGAAAAAGTTCAATTTCCCCCTTGTCTTCTGTGACAGACAATACATTATTATAAATTAACTTTTTTTTCTGAAATGTGCATAACAGCTGCAGGTTGGCTGCAATAGTGAAGAGCATACAAAAAAAAAAAACCCTGATGTGAAGCTTTCAAAACAGAGGGAATTGTCAGGCTCCACAAACTAGAGACAGTTCAAGTTGGCTGTGTCTTGTGAGCTGCCTGTTTTGTCTCCTTCCCTTCTCAGAATCTGTTGCTAAATCCTTGTGTCTGTAGGGAGATTTTTCCTGTTACTGTTAGCTTATAATCTTTCTCCTCAAGATGTTGTACTCACTCCGTTTTGGAGAACATAGTTTGCAACAAGCTGTAAGGGAGAAACTCAGAGGGGGATTTTTTTTTTTTCCTCCATGAGCTATAATCTCTTCTTTTGTTAATTTCCAAACTCCTTCACTATTTGTACTTGAAAAAACAGTCGCACGAACAAATGAGTTAAAGCATATTTTCCTGTTCTTGGGAAAACAAACTTACGTATTATGGTATGAATTAATTTTTTTTCACTTTAAAAAGGCAAGCTTCTGAGATGAGATCTTGCTGGGAAGAAGCTGAAAGTCTAATTCTTGTTTCAAATTTGCATGAACCATAGAGAGAATAGAGTTATCCTTTTGAAATCACTTTCTACTTGGATCTGTCTGGGATAAATGGACATGATTTAGAGAGCCAGAGATACTAGATGACTTTCAGATGCACTGCATGACTTTCCCAAGCAATTGCACTGACTAGATAGAACTCATGGATTCCCTCTTTTATGGGTTCTCAATCCAAGTTCATCGTTTGCTTCCTTTTAGCTCTTTATTTTAATCCCAGAGAAGGTACAAATGAGAAACCCAATCCATGTAATGGCTCTGAAAGTGGTCACCATGCCCATTTAGCTTTTAAGGTAAATAGAATTTCTCTCCCCATTCTACTGTGGGATTAAGCTGCCCTAGGTTTAGGGAGATAATTTCTCTAGGGCAAAGACATTTAACCTCCTTTGCTGGTTCACCTACCCATTGAGAATGAGATGGGTGTAATCATTCTCATCCTTCTCCCCCCAAATATACATATACCCCAAATTTAGCATATGATATGCAGGGGTCGTGAATCCTCCTGATAGTTCATGTACACCAAGTAAAGAATCCCTGATTTAGAAACATATGGAGTAGATAGACGTCCAAAGCCCAGGATTTGGAGCTAGACAGACGTGATTTTGAAACTCAGTCTGACACTTAATAACTGTGGGAATTTAGACAAAATACTTAAAACCATAGTGCATGTTTCCCCATGTATAAAATGAATATCATAGTACATATCTAATGCATTAGTTATGGCGGATATTGAAGTGCCATATAAACCATGAGAAATGAAAACAGAAAAATTACAACTCATAATGTTGTTCTATAACTTGCAAAACAGATAAAATGACATACAACAAACCCATCAAAACTCAAGTTGTTCAAATACCAGCTCCTTCAGATGAGTATGTTCTGAGATTAAACCATAAAAATACTGCTTTACTGGTAATTCCACATGAACCTAGGTGTTCCAAAGATAAGAACACTGCCTGCTTCAGCAATTCAACTATTTATAAGTTCTGATCAGTCCCTCTCCAGGTCTTGATTAATAACTGTCCCCAAATCAGTCTATAACTACTCTTCCTTAATTCCCCATTTTGAGACACTACGATACTTTATACGATTAGTGGGTTTCTCTAGTGGTCTTTGTATGTGGGCTTCAATAACTACTAAGAATCCCTCGAGTACAGAAATTGCCCTTTTTTCTTTCCCTTTTGTAGTATCATCCTTCCAAGTTCAGTTTTAATTTTGGGAAAGGAAGTGCTCCCCAAAGTGTGTTGAGTTTGTTTACTATTCTCACTGTTATGCCCATTTCCAGATAAGAAAAAAAAAAACAGAGCAAGACTGAGAGTGAGGCTATTGAACAGTGAATTATTAGCCACCCTTTTCTGTGAATTATTCATATATTTTCCCCATTTCTCTTGAGCTGTCGGTCTTTTTATTTCTAAGAACTTTTTATACATTAGGGAGATTAACCATTATCTGTGATGAGTTGCAAATATTATTGTCCAGTTTGTCATTTGTCTTTTGACTCTGTTTATAGATTTTTGTTTCTTTTAGTTTATCTTTCAAAAGAACTTACTACCATATAGATGTATGTATCAATCTGTTAATAGTTACTGCATTTTGAGCTGGAGCTACACATTTCTTTCCCATCAAAGATAAACATAAAGTTTGTTGGGAAAACAATAGGCAAATAAAAATGGTGAGTTTGTTGTTTTTTTTTTTAAGAAGAGCTAACAGTGGAGACTAGCACTGTCAGATGTGAAAACCATTTTAAAGGTGTGGTGATGGCATATGAAGTAATAGATGGACTAGAATAAAATGGAATATAATACAAACCTGAAAACAAAAACTCATAGGAATTTACTGTTCAATACCAGTAGCATCTCAAACCAGCAGAAAAAATACGGTCTACATAAACAATAGAATTGAAACTGTTGAGTCACATCTGGAAAAATGAAAAATGGAAACTTTAGATAAATTTTTAATGGATCAAATATTTAAATATGAAAAATAGAATCCGTTACAATTCTAGGAGAAAAGAGAGGAGAATTCTTTTATAAGTTAGATTTTTCTTCAGCTGGCACACCGGACACATGTTAGTTGCCTTCCTCCCCACCATTATTCCATTTATATGAAAAGTCCAAATTTTATAAAATATATAGATTCAGGAAGTACTTTAGTGGTTACCTGGTGCTGGAGGTGGGAACAGGGATTAACTAACTACAGATGGGCATGAGGGATAGTTTGGGGTTGATGGAAATGGCCACAGTGATGTTACAGTGACTGAATTGTACATTTAAAATGATGAATTTTGCAACATGAATGGACCTAGAGATTGTCATACTGAGTGAAGTAAGTCAGACAGAGAAAGATAAATATCATACGATATCGCTTATATGTGGAATCTAAAAAAAAAAAAAGGTACAAATGAACTTATCTACAAAACAGAAATAGAGTTACAGATGTAGAAAATAAATGTATGGTTACCAGGGGCTAAGAGGTTGGGAGAGGGATAAATTGGAAGATTGACATATATACACTACTATATATAAAATTAATAACTAATAAGAACATACTGTGTAGCACAGGGAACTCTACTCAATATGCTGTAATGGCCTATATGGGAAAAGAATCTAAAAAAGAGTGGATATATGTATATGTATAACTGATTCACTTTTCTGTACACCTGAAACTAAGACAACATTGTAAATCAACTATACTCCAATAAAAATTAAAAAAAATAAAATGATGAATTTTAGAGAATTCCCTGACAGTCCAGTGGTTAGGACTCAGTACTTTCACTGCTGAGACCCGGGTTCAATCCCTGGTCAGGGAACTGAGATCCTGCAAGCTGCGCAGTGTGGCCAAAAAAAAAAAAATTAAAAAATTAAATGATGAATTTTATGCTATGCAAATTATATGTCAATTAAGCTGTTAAAATCAAGTATGGCTTAGTGGTAGACATCCTGGGCAGAATAAGCCAAGAGGTACCTTCACACCAAGGTATATCTATTCATCAAATGGCCAATTCTTCCCCAGGAATTGGATTTGGTAAGAATGGGGAGAAGTGATTATGAATAAAGAGGACAGAACTAGAAGAAAGGGAAGGTTTTTTTTTTTTTTTTAATCTGAAGGTCTAATTTCCTTCCACTTGTTATCTTACTTCCAGCAGGTCCTGACAACCTTTATTGAAAATGGCATCCTAACTTGCTTCCACAGATGGTGACCGGCACAGCCTGTCTCATGGCTGCACAATAGCCAACATCCTTTATTGATCTCAGCCCAGTTGTTGCTTCTCTTGCTTAATTGGCTTTACATGGAAGTGCTTCAACTGAAAGCATGACATTTTCTTACAGAATTGTGCCAGAAAATAACTAATTTCAAAATCACAGCTTTTATATTTGATGCTGCAGTTCCTGTCTAAGGCAACATTTATTTATGTTCCTGTCTGAGGGAGATAACACACTAGCTGAAGGAACAAGCAAATGCACACCTCTGGGAATAGCACTGTTGCTGGCCTAACTCTCCTCTTGGCTTTTGCATTGTGCAGCTGTGGCCGCCTTTGGAAAATGGTAGCAATCAACTGTACCCAGGGACTGTGGCTCTTCTTTCTTTTTTTAAAATTTAATTTATTAGCTGGTTCATAATCTGAATAGAACCCTAACAACTGTGGGAATGTTCCCATGAAATCCTACATGCAGAGGGATATTATTCGAATTCTGTAGGGATTTTCATGCCCATCTCAATGCTGGCTCTGCAAAAAAAAAAAAAAAGAAAAAAAAAGGAACCATACCATTTATTCTCTTTATATCTCTCAGGAGCCTACTAATGTTTCATTTACCCCAATATGTTTCCATGTTTTATTATGCTCTACTGGGATTCTGTTGCTATCATTTAAACTTATGAGGACATCTCAGAGAAGGATTGCCCCAGAAGGACAAGGATTCAGCATGATAGGGTCAGAGGCACTTGGGGTATTCCAGATCGCATCTGAGTGGTGGAGGTAGGTAGCTTCAAGGAGATGTACCCTATATGGCAGCATTGTCTTCTGCTGTCTCACTCTCCAGAGCTGTAGCAATATAATATTGCACACAAGAAATTTATAGAATGTTATAAACCAATGTTACCTCAGTAAAAATAAATTTTAAAAAATGGGAAGAAAGTTAAAGGCTTATTCAATTCGGTGACTTGTCTCTCAAGTATGCAGAATGGAGAGCTTTACAGTTACTTCTGGTTAGAACTGATCAACTATCTTGTTCCTTTGGTCAAAGTCCCCTCTCCTGTTCATCTAGCTTTCAATTTTCTCTTTTGTGCCCGTAAAGTCTGCTATTGTTATTTGGCTAACACAAGCCATGTAGCTTGTCTTAAAGAATCCTTTCTATTTCTTTAAGAAAAATGTGATGTTAATAAAACGTCAAAATATTTTTTTGCCAGTGACATTAGAAGGGGAAAAGGATACATAGATAATTCCTGATTCCTTGAACAATCTAATCCCATTTCAACAAATGCATTTCCTGCTTTACTCCTCCTTCCTCTATCCTTCCTTCTTGCTACTCTCCCTCCTCCCTTACGCATCTTTCTTCCCTCCTTCCCTTAGACAAACATAAAAATGAAATTAAAAATCGCAACAACAAAAAGACAAATCAGAAGAGCAATACGTAAACAAGATCACAGTGCAGGCAATCCCCATAGACCCTTATATTGTTGTTAAAGCTGAACTTAAAATTTGGCTTTGTGCTTTCTAGTGGTTAGAACAAAAGAGAAGTATCGTCAGTTGTATGGGTTCCATTGACCACACAGAGAACACATATCAATTTTGCTAGAAAAGTAAAAATATTCTTGGCATTTGGTCTGAAAGCTACCCTCTGTGGCTCTATATAGTATAGCAGCCAGGCACCGTGCAGTGTATAAGGCGATGGCTTTATAATAAAATGGATACTGGTTTTAATAACCTCGATTCTGTAACATTTCCTGGGAACACCCAGGCATGATACAAGTGTATGACTTAGTAAAAGGAGTACTTGAAAGCCTGGGCAGTTTTCTACAAACTAATGTAGATTTCTGACTCTTTGGCTTAATGTATAGATGAAGCATGGATTATATTGAGAAATGGATTATCTTACTGTTTTTCAGACCATCTAGTATAAATATCAATTATCCTGGCAAGGTTTTGGATAAGTGTTGGGCAACAGGTAGCTCAGAGATATGTCCTCTGACAAATATCATAAAAGAGTAATTTCTCTCCCCTCCAACCTGCAACTAATTTGCCAAGGAATCCAAGTAATAAGGCTGAAATCAGAGAATGTGCTAGAGAATTCTTGAATGGTAAGAATTGAAACATCATTGAAGAGTTGGATTCACCTTAGAAAATATAGGGAGATGATGAAAAAACCTCTGGATGTCTTCAATGAATGCTGGTTGCCTCTTTTTGACAAATGAAGTTGTCTAGCTCTGCAATGTGTCCATTCATCTTGTTGGAGAACGATTGCTGTTTGCCATTTCAAAGTCCAGGTGAACCATCTATATTCATTAAGCTTGTTGGGATGTTGAAGGGAATGAATAAATAATGCCTTCTCGTTTCACAAAGATCTGGTATCACACTTTCAATTTATCTAGAAAACCCAGGCTAATATATGCATTTCTTCTTGTCTTCTGTAACAAGTGTTCCATATGGGTCCATCCAGCTGTTTTGCTGAGATCTATCTAATAGCTTTCCATCAATAACTAATGTTGGCATTTGATTGAAGAAGTTCACTTGCAGAATATCACCAAGAGTCAGCTTTAAGGAAGCTGGAAAGTTTCCAAAATGTGGTCATGAGTTAAGGCTCATGCTCCTCTGTCTTACAGTAAACTTTACTCAACAAATGGAAGCTGCTCCCCAACTTCTTGGTGTCTAGTAGATGTGCTCTTATTCTCACCTCCTGAGCATGAAGTCAATGGGTGTTTGAGACAGATTAAATGAGGATTAAAACTGAATAATTTTATCCAGTGTGTCAGCAGAGCAACCTCCTGAGCATGAAGTCAATGGTGTTTGAGACAGATTAAATGAGGATTAAAACTGAATAATTTTATCCAGTGTGTCAGCAGAGCAACCTCCTGAGCATGAAGTCAATGGTGTTTGAGACAGATTAAATGAGGATTAAAACTGAATAATTTTATCCAGTGTGTCAGCAGAGGGGTGTTAGAGGCAAAGAGGTATATAGTTAAAAATATTTACTTTGGGGCTTCCCTGGTGGCACAGTGGTTGAGAATCCGCCTGCCGATGCAGGGAACACGTGTTCGTGCCCCAGTCCGGGAAGATCCCACATGCCGCGGAGCGGCTGGGCCCGTGGGCCATGGCCGCTGAGCCTGTGCGTCTGGAGCCTGTGCTCCGCAACGGGAGAGGCCACAACAGTGAGAGGCCCGCGTACCACACACACACACACACACACACACACACACACACACACACACACACACACACTATATATATATATATATATATATATATATATATACTTTGTATTTTAAAATAATTTCAGACTTACAAAAAATTGTAAAAATAGTACTAAGAACTCATGATTATCCTTTATCCATATTCCACAGCTGTTAAAATTTTAACACATTTGCTTTTTCTTTTTACTATACGAATTTGTGTTTTCCCCTTTTCCTTCTCCTTTTTCTCCTCTTTCTCCTTCTTCTTCTTCTCCTTCTTCTTCTTCTTAGTATTATTAGTATCGTTATTCTTATTTTATGAAGACAATTTCTTCTTCTCCTTCTTCTTCTTCTTAGTATTATTAGTATCGTTATTCTTATTTTATGAAGACAATTTTTTAGAGTAGTTTTAGGTCCACAGCAAAACTGAGGGAAAGGTACAGACATGTACCATATACCTCCTGTTCCCCACACACGCATAGCCTCACCACTGTTAACATTTCCCAGCAGAGTGGCACACTTGTAACAATTGATGAACCTACACTGACACATCATAATCACCCAAAGTTCATAGTTTACACTATGGTTCACTCTTGGTGATGTACATTCTATGGGTTTGGACAAATGCATAGTGATATGTATTAATAATTATGGTATCAAACAGTATTTTCACTGCTCTAAAGATCCTCTGTGCTCCACCTATTCATCCCTACTACCCTCTAACCCTTGGCCATCATTGATCTTTTTACTGTCTCCATAGTTTTTCTTTCTTCAGAATGTCATATATTTAAAATCATATACTATGTAGACTTTTCTGATTGACTCCTTTCACTTATTTCTTTTTAAAATGCATTTAATGTTCCTCCATGTCTTTTTATGGCTTGATGGCTCACTTCTTTTTAGCACTAAATAATATTCCATTGTCTGGATATACCACAGTTTATCCACCCACCTAAAGAAGAACACCTTTGTTGCTTCCAACTTTTGGCAAGTATGATAAAGCTGCTTTGAACATCTGTGTGCAAGTTTTTGTGTAGACATGTTTTCGACTTTTTTGCATAAATACCAAAAAGTGTGATCACTGGATAGTATGGTAAAAGTATGTTTAATTTTGTGAGAAACCACCAAAATGTCTTGTGGTGGTACAATTTTGCATTCCCACCAGCAATTAATGAGAGTTCCTGTTGCTTACATCCTCTTCAGCATTTGATGTTGTCAATGTTCCAGGTCATTCTAATAAGTATAAAGAACTATTTTTTGTTTTAATTTGCATTTCTCTGATGATACATGATATGGAGCATCTTTTCATATGCTTATTATCCATCTGTGTATCTCCTTTGGTAAGTTGTCTGCTAAGGTCTTTGGCCCATTTTTAACTGGGTTGTTTGTTTTCCTATTGTTGAGTTTTAAGATTTCTTTGTATATTTTAGATAACAGACTTCTTTTTTTTTTTTAACATCTTTATTGGGGTATAATTGCTTTACAATGGTGTGTTAGTTTCTGCTTTATAACAAAGTGAATCAGTCATACATAAACATATGTTCCCATATGTCTTCCCTCTTGCGTCTCCCTCCCTCCCACCCTCCCTATCCCACCCCTCCAGGCTGTCACAAAGCACCGAGCCAATATCCCTGTGCCATGAGGCTGCTTCCCACTAGCTATCTACCTTACTACGTTTGTTAGTGTGTATATGCCCATGACTCTCTCTATCAGATGTGTCTTTTGCAAATATTTTCTCCCAGTCTGTGGCTTTTCTCATTCTCTTGATATTGTCTTTCACAGAGCAGAAGTTCTTTTAATTTTAATGAAGTCCAGCTTATAAATTATTTCTTTCATGGTGTTGTATCTAAAAAGACTAATATCCATATCCAAGGTCATCTAGGTTTTCTCCTATTTTATCTTCTAAGAGTTTTATAGGGTTTTTTTGTTACACATATTATTTTTTATAAACCATTTGAGAATAAGTTGCAAATATGATGTCCATTTTCTCTTAAGTACTTCACTGGGTACTTTCTAAGAATGAGGACATTTTATTATAGAACAACAGTACAATTGTAAAAATCAAGAAATTAATATTGATACTATTGTATAACATATGAACATTATTCATTTTCAATTTTCCCACTAATAACATTTATAGTGAAACAAAAGAGAACAAGAGGCAGAGGGAGGGGGAGGGGAGAGAGGGAGAGAGAGAAAGAGAGAGGGAACATTTTTTGGTGCAAAAAATATCCTAGGATCAGATATTGTGTTCAGTTGTCTTTTTAGTCTCCTGTAATGTAGAATGGTTTATCAGTATGTCTTTGTGTTCCATAATGTTTATTTTTTGAAGAATACTGGGAAATTATTTTATATATTATCCCCCAATTTGGATTTGCTCCACATTTTCTCAAGATTTGATTGAGGTGATAGGATTTGGCAGAACTACATAGAAGTGACATGTGCTTCTCATCAGCAGGCATGTGATGTCAAGTTTGTCCCACTGCTAGTGAAACTAACTTTGATCATTTAGCTAAAATGGTGGATATATTTCTTTATTATTCTCCCTGGGTCTCCATTCTGTCCATGACAAGACTGTGTCATATCGGAGTCCTGGAAATTCTCTTTCCCTCTTTCCCTCTCATTCACCCTCACATCTTCTTGAGTCAAGAACTCACAAGACAAAGACAACTTTTTCTCATTGACAACATTTTTCTCTAAAAAATTTTTTGAAACCTTCAGCAATTCTGGAAAGAGCCAGTGATGGCAATACAGTTGTAAGGTCTCCAAATCCCCAAGTGAAAATAGAACAACTAAGTAGGAGATGAAACTTCAGGGACAACACTGAAAATAAGTATAAGAATGAGGTATCCCAACAAACTCCCAAATGCAAGCTGGTTGAACAAACTACAGATACAAGAGTCACATGTGTGTCTTGGAGAAAGCAGAGGGATATAGAGGCTGTCTGGTGGATATGAGTACAGCAGAACTGCAGCATAGCCAACAGGTATTTTCTGGAATGAGAACAGACACATTTAGGAATATTATAAACTATAAAATGTTTTAACCAATTCAGTAGTTGGTAAATATAACAAGGACTTCAGTAAGGCCTGAAAAGACTGGCACATTCTAGGTCTCATGGGACAATGAAGATAAAGAAAAGAGAACATCCAAATAAAGGTGAGAGAGGGAACAGAATCAGGACATCACAGAAAGCAAGAGGCCAAAATTTTTGGCATTACATAGAAGCAATAGAAAATGGAGCTCTGGGGCATTAGAAAATACATATACATGAACAAAGTCTACTTCTAAAATCTCAGAAAAACTAATTTTACACGTAAAATACAACCACAGCCCAGCATCAATGAGAACACTCAGCATCCAGATCTTGGTTTCTAATATCATTTTCCAATGAAAGGAATCAGAGTTCCTTGGAAAGATGCCTGAGTCTGGGACTAGGACAGGAAATATGTATAGGATGAGCCTGGAGCATCATGTAATGCCAGAAAAAAGTAAATGCTCAAAAAACAAAGCAATGCAAGTATATCAAAGGGACACAGGAGACAACTGAAATAGTTCCCAATGTCCAGAGCTGGAACAATTTGAGTGACAAAAAAGAAATAAAATAGTAATAGTTTATAACCCAACATGTAAAATCTGAGTCACTGAGTTTATACTGATATAAATAAATGCTAGAATTAATAAATAAATGGGGGAGAATGGACAAATCTCCCACACAGAATAGTTACAAATAATTTATGTAGGTACTCCTCCCACAGAAGGTGAAGCATAACTCTCTACATCTTGAGTGTGGGCTATAGTCTGTGACTTGCTTCCAAAGACTACAGTATGGAAAGGGGAAAAGCTAACAGTGGAAAACTGACAAACACTCTTAGCCAAGTGATTGATGTTAACATCATCAATGATAAATCATGCTGATAGCTTGTACCCTTGTTATGATGTGTTGGGAATATACACTCTGGTCTTCCTCCCTCAAACCCATAACCCCGGTATAATGTGAGAAAAACAGCAAACAAATTCAAATTGAGGGACATTCTGCAAAATATCTAAAGAGGACTCCTCAAAACCATGAAAGTCATCAAAAACAAAGAATGTCTGAGAAATTAACCTGGCTAAGAGGAGGCTAAATGACGACCAAGTTTAATCTGGTATACTGGATGGAAGCCAGGATGAGAAGGAGAATAGTAGGTGGAAATTAATGACACCTGAATGAAGTATGGATTTAATTATTAATAATGTATCAATGTTAATTCTTCAGTTGTGACCAATGTGTCAGCATAATGTTACATGCTAACAATAAACTAGGTACAAAGTAAAATCTCTGTAATATTTTTTGCAACTTTTTCTGTAAATCTAAAATTATTCTAAAATAAAAGTTTATTTATATATATAAAACTGAACTAAAGAAAAGTTGTAAGGTCAAATCCCATACAAAGTTACTTTAAGAAAAAAGAGAATGAGTAGCAGAGAAATTTTCCTATAGGCAATGACCAGAAAGACATACTCATAAAAGGATCAAAACTCTATTTGAAAATAAGTTAAAAGACATAAAAAATGGTTCAAAATATAAAACAATAACATCAGTCATAAATTAAAAAAAAAAAACTCAGAAATGAGGTGACAGAACTCAAGAAGGAATTGGAAATAAATATAAAAGTCATTTGGGAGCATGGCTTCAAGATGGCGGAAGAGTAGGATGCGGAGATCACCTTCCTCCCCACAGATACATCAGAAATACATCTACATGTGGAACAACTCCTACAGAACACCTACTGAACGCTGGCAGAAGACCTCAGACCTCCCAAAAGGCAAGAAACTCCCCACGGACCTGGGTAGGGCAAAAGAAAAAAGAAAAAACAGAGACAAAAGAATAGGGACGGGACCTGCACCAGTGGGAGGGAGCTGAGAAGGAGGAAATGTTTCCACACACTAGGAAGCCCCTTCTCGGGCGGAGACTGCGGGGGGCGGAAGGGGGAAGCTTCGGAGCCGTGGAGGAGAGCACAGCAACAGGGGTGCAGAGAGCAAAGTGGAGAGATTCCCGCACAGAGGATCGGTGCCGTCCGGCACTCACCAGGCCGAGAGGCTTGTCTGCTCACCCGCCGGGGTGGGCGGGGCTGGGAGCTGAGACTCAGGCTTCGGTCTGAGCGCAGGGAGAGGATTGGGGTTGGCGGGGTGAACACAGCCTGAAGGGGCTAGTGTGCCACGGCTAGCCGGGAGGGAGTCCGGGAAAAGGTCTGGAGCTGCCAGAGAAGCAAGAGACTTTTTCTTCCCTCTTTGTTTCCTGATGTGCGAGGAGAGGGGATTAAGAGCGCTGCTTTAAGGAGCTCCGGAGACGGGAGCGAGCCGCGGCTAAAAGCGCGGACCCCAGAGACGGGCATGAGACGCTAAGGCTGCTGCTGCCGCCACCAAGAAGCCTGTGTGCAAGCACAGGTCACTATCCATACCTCCCCTCCGGGGAGCCTGTGCAGCCCGCCACTGCCAGGCTCCCGTGATCCAGGGACAACTTCCCCGGGAGAACGCACAACGCACCTCAGGCTGGTACAAAGTCACCCAGGCCTCTGCCACCGCAGGCTCGCCCTGCATAGCCCCCGGCCTGAGTGAGCCAGGCCTCCGTTATCAGCTGCTACTTTAACCCCGTCCTGTCTGGGCGAAGAACAGACGCCCTCAGGCGACCTACAGGCAGAGGCCGGAACAAATCCAAAGCTGAACCTCAGGAGCTGTGCAAACAAAGAAGAGAAAGGGAAATCTCTCCCAGCAGCCTCAAGAGCAGTGGATTAAATCCCCACGATCAAATTGATGTACCTGCATCTGTGGAATACCTAAATAGACAATCAATAATCCCACATTGAGGTGGTGGATTTTGGGAGCCAGGATATATATATTTTTTTCCCTTTTTCTCTTTTTGTGATTGTGTATGTGTATGCTTCTGTGTGTGATTTTCTCTCTATAGCTTTGCTTTTACCATTTGTCCTAGGGTTCTGTCTGTTCATTCTTTTCTTTTTTTAGTATAGTTTTTAGCACTTGTTACCATTGGTGGACTTGTTTTTTGGTTTGGTTGCTCTCTTCTTTCTTTCTTTTTTTATTACATTTAAAATTATTTTAATAACTATTTTTTATTTTAATAACTTTATTTTATTTTACCTTTTTCTTTCTTTCTCCCTTTTATTCTGAGCCATGTGGATGACAGAGTTGTGCTGCTCCGGCCAGGCGTCAGGGCTGTGCCTCTCAGGTGTGAGAGCCGAGTTCAGGACATTGATCCACCAGAAACCTCCCAGCTCCATATAATATCAAATGGCAAAAATCTCCCAGAGATCTCCATCTCAATGCCAAGATCCAGCTCCACTCAACGACCAGCAAGCTACAGTGCAGGACACCCTATGCCAAACACTAGCAAGACTGGAACACAAACCCACCCATTAGCAGAGAGGCTGCCTAAAATCATAATAAGGTAACAGACACCCCAAAACACACCACCGGATGTGGACCTGCTCACCAGAAAGACAAGATCCAGCCTCATCCACCAGAACACAGGCACTAGTTTCCTCCACCAGGAAGCCTACACAACCCACTGAACCAAACTTAGCTACTGGGAGCAGACACCGAAAACAATGGGAACTACGAACCTGCAGCCTATGAAAAGGAGACCCCAAACACAGTATCATTTTGCCTAACTAACACAGTAAGTTGAGGAAAATGATATGACAGGGAAACACACAGCAGATGAAGGAGCAAGGTAAAAGCCCACCAGACCAAACAAATGAAGAGGAAATAGGTAGTCTACCTGAAAAAGAATTCAGAATAATGAGAGTAATCATGATCCAAAATCTTGAAAATAGAATGGAGAAAATACAAGAAACATTTAACAAGGACCTAGAAGAACTAAAGAGCAAACAAACAATCATGAACAACACAATAAATGAAATAAAAAATTCTCTAGAAGGAATCAATAGCAGAATAATTGAGGCAGAAGAACGGATAAGTGACCTAGAAGACAAAATAGTGGAAATTACTGCACAGCAGAATAAAGAAAAAAGACTGAAAAGAAATGAGGATAGTCTCAGAGACCTCTGGGACAACATTAAATGCACCAACATTTGAATGATAGGGGTCCTAGAAGAAGAAGAGAAAAAGAAAGGGACTGAGAAAATATTTGAAGGGATTATAGTTGAAAACTTCCCTAATATGGGAAAGGAAAGAGTCAGTCAAGTCCAAGAAGTGCGGAGAGTCCCATACAGGATAAATCCAAGAAGAAACAGCCAAGACACATATTAATAAAACTATCAAAAATTAAATACAAAGAAAAACTATTAAAAGGACCAAGGGAAAAACAAATAACATACAAGGGAATCTCCATAAGGTTAACAGCTGATATTCCAGCAGAAACTCTGCAAGCCAGAAGGGACTGGCAGGACATATTTAAAGTGAGGAAACAGAGAAAATTACAACCAAGATTACTCTACCCAGAAAGGATCTCATTCAGATTCGATGGAGAAATTAAAACTTTACAGACAAGCAAAAGCTAAGAGAATTCAGCACCACCAAACCAGCTTTACAACAAATGCTAAAGGGACTTCTCTAGGCAGGAAACACAAGAGAAGGAAAAGACCTACAATAACAAAAACAATTAAGAAAATAGTAATAGGAACATACATATCAATAATTACCTTAAATGTAAATGGATTAAATGCTCCAAACAAAAGACATAGACTGACTGAATGGATACAAAAATAAGACCCATATATATGCTGTCTACAAGAGACTCATTTCAGAGCTAGGGACACATACACTGAAAGTGAGAGAATGGAAAAAGATATTCCAAGCAAATGCAAATAAAAAGAAAGCTGGAGTAGCAATTTTCATATAAGACAAAATAGGCTTTAAAAAAAGACTATTACAAGAGACAAAGAAGGACACTACATAATGATCAAGGGATCAATCCAAGAAGATATAACAATTGTAAATATCTATGCACCCAACATAGGAGCACTTCAGTACATAAAGCAAATGTTAACAGCCATAAAAGGGGAAATTGACAGTAACACAATCATAATAGGGGACATTAACTCCCCATTTTCACCGATGGACAGATCATCCAAAATGAAAATAAGTAAGGAAACACAAGCTTTAAATGATACATTAAACAAGATGGACTTAATTGATATTTATAGGACATTCCATCCAAAAACAACAGAATACACGTTTTTCTCAAGTGCTCATGGAACATTCCCCAGGATATATCATATCTTGGGTCATTAATGAAACCTTGGTAAATTTAAGAAAACTGAAATTTTATCAAGTGTCTTTTCCACCCACAATGCTATGAGACTAGATATCAATTACAGGAAAAAATCTGTACAAAATACAAACACATGGAGGCTAAACAATACACTACTTAATAACCAAGAGATCACTGAAGAAATCAAAGAGGAAATCAAAAAATACCTAGAAATAAATGACAATAAAAACATGACGACCCAAAACCTATGGGATGCAGCAAAAGCAGTTGTAAGAAGGAAGTTTATACCAATACAATCCTACCTTAAGAAACAAGAAACATCTCAAATAAACAACCTAAACTTACACCTCAAGCAATTAGAGAAAGAAGATTAAAAAAAAAAACCAAAGTTAGCAGAAGGAAAGAAATCATAAAGATCAGATCAGAAATAAATTAAAAAGAAATGAAGGAAACAATACCAAAGATCAATAAAACTAAAGGCTGGTTCTTTGAGGAGATAAACAAAATTGATAAACCATTAGCCAGACACATCAAGAAATAAGGGAGAAGACTCAAATCAATAGAATTAGAAATGAAAAAGGAGAAGTAACAAGTGACACTGCAGAAATACAAAGGATCATGAGAGATTAATACAAGCAACTCTATGCCAATAAAATGGACAACCTGGAAGAAATGGACAAATCCTTTGGAAAGCACAACCTTTCAAGACTGAACCAGGAAGAAATAGAAAATATGAACAAACCAATCACAATTGAAACTGTGATTAAAAATCTTCCAACAAAGAAAAGCCCAGGACCAGATGGCTTCACAGGCAAATTCTATCAAACAGTTAGAGAAGTGCTAACATCTATCATTCTCAAAATCTTCCACAATATAGCAGAGGGAGGAACACTCCCAAACTCATTCTATGAGGCCCCCATCACCCTGATACAAAAACCAGACAAAGATGTCACAAAGAAGGAAAACTACAGGCCAGTATCACCGAAGAACATAGATGCAAAAACCCACAAAAAAATTCTGGCAAACAGAATCCAACAGCACATTAAAAGGATCATACACCATGATCAAGTGGGATTTATCCCAGGAATGCAAGGATTCTTCAGTATACACAAATGAATCCATGTGATACTCCATATTAACAAATTGAAGGAGAAAAACTAAATAATCATCTCAATAGATGCAGAGAAAGCATTCAACAAAATTCAACACCCATTTATGATAAAAATCCCCCAGAAAGTAAGCATAGAGGGAACTTTCCTCAACATAATAAAGGCCATATATGAGAAACCTACAGCCCACATCGTCCTCAATGGTGAAAAACTGAAAGCATTTCCACTAAGATCAGGAAAAAGACAAGGTTGCCCATATTCACCATTATTATTCAACATAGTTTTGGAAGTTTTAGCCACAGCAATCAGAGAAGAAAGAGAAATAAAAGGAATCCAAATCAGAAAAGAAGACATAAAGCTGTCACTCTTTGCAGATGACATGATACTATGCACAGAGAATCCTAAAGATCCTACCAGAAAGCTACTAGAGCTAATCAATGAATTTGTTAAAGTAGCAGGGTAAAAAAATAATGCACAGAAATCTCTCACATTCCTATACACTAATGATGAAAAATCTGAAAGTGAAATTAAGGAAACTCTCCCGTTTACCATTGCAACAAAAAGAATAAAATACCTAGGAATAAACCTACCTAAGGGGAAAAAAGACCAGTATGAAGAAAATTATAAGACACTGAGAAAGAAATTAATGATGATAGCAACAGATGGCGAGATATACCATGTCCTTGGATTGGAAGAATCAACATTGGGAAAATGACTATACTACCCAAAGCAATATACACGTTCAATGCAATCCCTATGAAATTACCACTGGACATTTTCACAGAAGTAGAACAAAAAAATTCACAATTTTCCTGGAAACACAAAAGACCCCTAATAGCCAAAGCAATCTTGAAAAAGATAAACGGAGCTGAAAGAATCAGGCTCCCTGACTTCAGACTATACTATGAAACTACAGTAATCAAGACAGTATGGTACTGGCACAAAAACAAAAATATAGATCAAGGGAACAGGATAGAAAGCCAAGAGATAAACACACACGCATATGGTCACCTTATTTTTGATAAAGGAGACAAGAATATACAATGGAGAAACGACAGCCTCTTCAATAAGTGGTGCTGGGAAAACTGGACAGCTACACGTAAAATAATGAAATTAGAACACTCCCTAACACCATACACAAAAATAAACTCAATGGATTAAAGACCTAAATGTAAGGCCAGACACTATCAAACCCTTAAAGGAAAACATAGGCAGAACACCACTCCATGACATAAATCACAGAAAGATCCTTTATGACCCACCTCCTAGAGAAATGGAAATAAAAACAAAAATAAACAAATGGGACCTCATGAAACTTAAAAGCTTTTGCACAACAAAGGAAACCATAAACGAGACCAAAGACAACCGTCAGAATGGGAGAAAATATTTGCAAATGAAGCAACTGACAAAGGATCAATCTGCAAAATTTACAAGCAGCTCATGCAGTTCAATACCAAAAAACAAACAACCCAATCCAAAAATGGGCAGAAGACCTAAATAGACATTTCTCCATAGAAGATATACAGATTGTCAACAAACACATGAAAGAATGCTCAACATCATGAATCATTAGAGAAATGCAAATCAAAACTACAATGAGATATCATCTCACACTGGTCAGAATGACCATCATCAGAAAATCCACAAACAATAAATGCAGGAGAGGGTGTGGAGAAAAGGGAACCCTCTTGTACTGTTGGTGGGAATGTAAATTGATACAGCCACTATGGAGAACAGTATGGAGGTTCCTTAAAAAACTAAAAATAGAACTACCATACGACCAAGCAATCCCACTACTGGGCATATATCCTGAGAAAACCATAATTCATAAAGAGTCATGTAGCACAATGTTCATTGCAGCTCTATTTACAATAGCCCGGACATGGAAGCAACCTAGGTGTTCATCGACAAATGAATGGATAAAGAAGATGTGCCACATATATACAATGGAATATTACTCAGCCATAAAAAGAAACAAACTTGAGTTATTGGTAGTGAGGTGGATGGACCTAGAGTCTGTCATACAGAGTGAAGTAAGTCAGAAAGAGAAAAATAAATACCGTATTTTAACACATATATATGGAATATATATAAACAATAAAGGTCATGAAGAAGCTAGGGGCAGGACAGGAATAAAGATGCAGACCTCCTAGAGAATGGACTTGAGGACATGGGGAAGGGGAAGGGGAAGCTGGGACAAAGTGAGAGAGTGGCATGGACATATATACACTACCAAGTGTAAAACCGATAGTGGGAAGGTAGTGGAAAGCAGCCACATAGCACAGGGAGATTAGCTCGGTGCTTTGTGACCACGTAGAGGGGTGGGATAGGGAGTGTGGGAGGGAGGGTGACTCAAGAGGGAAGAGTTATGTGGATATATGTATATGTATAGCTGGTTCACTTTGTTATAAAGCAGAAACTAACACACCATTGTAAAGCAATTATAGTCCAATAAAGATGTTAAAAATAAATAAAAGTCATTTGGAGCTAAAAACTAAGCTAGAAGAAGTACAAGAAAAATAGATATAACAAATCATCCCTTAAGAGAAGTAGGAGGTGAATGAGGAAAATTTTAAAAACAAAAGAAATGTAAGATAGAAGGAATTGAGAGAAAATAACACCTGTAGAAGGCAAAGAAGTTCCAAATTAGAGAGAGAAATTCTTTTTTTTAAAGTATATGTTTTAAAGATTATTTTGATGTGGACCATTTTTAAAGTCTTCATTGAATTTGTTACAATAATGCTTCTGTTTTATGTTTCGGTTTTTTGGCCATGAGTTATGTGGGATCTTAGCTCCCTGACCATGGATCGCGCCTGCACCTCCTGCATTGGAAGGTGAAGTCTTAACCCCTGGACTGCCAAGGGAAGTCCCTAGAGACAGAAGTTTCTGAAGAAGAAAACCAAACCAAGGTAAAAGAACAAATACCAAAATATATAATTCAAGAAAACTTTTGAGAAATTAAGAAAAAATTAAATTACATATGGTAAGCACCCTTGTGGTTACAAGGGTATTTGTCTTGTAATAATTCTCTAAGCTATTAAAAAGTAGTCAGATAGTTGTTACTCTTGGGGGAGAACAGTGATTGGATGGGAGCATAAGGAGACTGGTGCTGGTAACATTCTGTTTCTTAATCTAAATTCTGGTTACACAATAGAATATGCTTTGTGAAAAGTCATTGAGTTGTACACGTATTTGTACTTTCTTACATGTAAATTAGTGCAATAAATAAAAATGTAAAAAGAAAATGATAAAATTATTTAAAAAAAGAATACCCCATCACAGGTGAGGATGTGGAGGTGTAAGCAGAATTCCATTTTGCCACACTGGTGGGAATTGAGCAGAAAGAATATCAGTGGAGTAAAGATCATTGCCTTGCCCCATGTAGGGTGACCAACTGTCCCTGTGTTCTTGGGACTGAGATTTTTCCTAGGATGCAAAACTTTCACTGCCACAGTGTAGACAGCCCTGGGTAAACCGGAAAGGCTGGTTATCTTAGCTCCAATGTATGTATATTTGGGACTGTGCTAGACAGAGGAAGCTATAAAATCCTTGCTGGTTATGCTGCAAGGAGGTTGCCCTGGCAGCTGAACCTAATTGCATTTCATTGACCACAGGCGGTGAACCAGAAGAAGATGCCTCTTCTATTACTTGAGGTCAATTCTTTCCATTAAAGTTGCTTTGTACTGCAAAGTGGCAATCCTGCCCAATCGAAGTTGTCCTTCTTGGACAAGGTTAAAATAGAGATATAGGAGTCCCTGAGGCCAAAAAGCTATGAATGAGACCACATCTCATACTATCCCACATTCTGTATGTTTCCTGGCATCTCCCTCACTGAAGGGAAGTGAAATCCAAAGGAAGTTGTTTAATACAGAAGCTATGAAATAAAAATTTATTTTCTAATAAACACAATAATAGTGACAAAAACCCTGTTTCTGAATTTAAAGTATTTTGCATCAGTTGTTCACAGGAAAAAAAGCTTTCTATTTTGAATCAATAGTAAGGGACTTAATGAAAAGCTGTATCAAATAAGGTTTATCTTACCCTCTTGCTACTTAAAATGTGGGCTATGGAGCATCACAAGTGAGAAATGAAAAATCCAGGGCTTTCCCTCACATCTACTAGATTAGAATCTGTGTTTTAGCAAGTTCCTCCAAACAACCAGACCAGTATATGGTCTGTGTGTGCATTTTTAGTTTACTTCAATACAAGTGTCCACTTAACTGTGCTACAAAATAGACATACTCATCACTTCTAAGCTAAATCTTACTGTTTAGCAAGATATCTCTATACACAGTACTCTAGTACAATGCTTCTGAAAATGTGCCTCCCGGACCTGCAGCATCAACAGGCCCTGGGAACCTGTTAGACAAGCAAATACTCCACCACATCCCAGACCTACTGAATCAAAAGATCTGGGGCTGGAGCCCAGACATCTGTGTTTCAACAAGCCTTCCTGATAATTCTAATGGCCTCTAAAGTTTGAGATCCACTACCATAGGACCTAGCTGCTCCAATAAGCAGACAATCTTGTTATTACAAACAACCCACCAGAATTTAAAGGGGTAGAAATGGAATGAATCAGGGAGAACAGGAGAAAGAGACATTTCCATTCTTACCTTAAAAATAATTGAAAAGAATATGTTTTTAATATTTCTTTTGAATTGTTCTCCAAAACACTTGGCCAGCACCTAGATTTTTACTTTTAATTGTGATGTCACCCTTGCTCGGAAAGACAGCCTTTGGCGGATGCCAAGAAGATTGCCATAAAGACAGCTTCACTACAGCCAGATGAGAAGAACCTATACAGAATCGATAGCCCAAACTAATGTGATTTTCTAACTAGATGACTTAACGGATCCACAAAGCATGTTTCAGAAAAGTAGTTGTGGCTGCAGCTTGAGCAGTCTGAATAGCATTCCCAATCAAACAAATAAAGAGAAGGGATTTGCAAGCAAACGCTGATTTGTGGCTTAGCAGGGACTGTGGTGTTCATGGGCACACCTGAGATGAAGTTTTAAAGTCTGAAAAACCACTTAAGGATCAACTGAGGAGTCATCAGTATTAGTTGACGGGACCCCTAAAGCACCAGGAGGAGGTATGTGCCATTTCAAACAGGTCCCACGTCAGATGCAGATTAGAACCAACTGTCCAGGCAGTCCTTTCTCCTTAGGGCACCTTGAATCATCTCAGAGCCCATCACAGATTTCCAAAATTGACTTCTTGGCTTATTTTTTCAGTTGAAAATATTATTGGGGAGTTTGCTTCTACTGAAGTCAGGAAAGTAAAATTACAACCAGTCCTGTTTTGGGTATAAATAAATATTTAAACATAAAATAATGTGAGTTTTAATACCCTGACTTCTCAATTTTCAACTACTTTAATGTTCTGGAAAAAAAGAACCATTAAAAATACACACAACTTCATAGATGAAATATGATTGATCTAAGTTAATCAGGGATTCATCTCCCCATGTCACATGGGCCAGTTCCGGACAATAGGATACAAGGTAACTCTGATGGTGGCTTCTGGAAAGGTATGTTTTCTTATTGATCCTGATTGACCCCCTTTTTTCCCTTTCAATCCAAGTTCTTAAATCTTTTTTAGGTCTAGGACTTTCTCAATCATAAGTTCTTCAAGTGTATCCTACCCTCTTTTTACCTTTTCTTCTCACTTTGAAATTCCAATTAGTTGGATGTTAAAATTTCTACTTTTATCATTCACTTCTCTTTTATTCTGACCTCCCTTAACTCCATTCTAATGTCTTTTGGGGAGGTTCCTGAAAATCCCCTAGCTCTCTAGGTTTTGGTTGAATCCATTCTGTTACTCAAACCATCTTCTGAACTTTTCATTTTAGCAACTATAATTTTAATAGTGAATATATCTGGTTGGTTCCTCATAATGCTTATTCTTGCTTCATATTTCTAAGAATACTCCTTTAATACCTTGAGCATATTTTTTTGAATTTTATTTTATTTATTTTTTTATACAGCAGGTTCTTATTAGTCATCAGTGTTATACACATCAGTGTATACATGTCAATCCCAATCACCCAATTCATACCACCACCACCCCCCGCTGCTTTCCCCCCTTGATGTTCATACTTTTGTTCTCTACATCTGTGTCTCAATTTCTGCCCTGCAAACTGGTTCATCTGTACCATTTTTCTAGGTTCCACATATATGTGGTAATATACGATATTTGTTTTTCTCTTTCTGACTTACTTCACTCTGTATGACAGTCTCTAGATCCATCCACATCTCAACAAATGACCCAATTTCCTTCCTTTTTATGGCTGAGTAATATTCCATTGTATGTATGTACCACATCTTCTTTATCCATTCATCTGTCGATGGGCATTTAGGTTGCTTCCATGACCTGGCTATTGTAAATAGTGCTGCAATGAACATTGGGGTGCATGTGTCTTTTTGAATTGTGGTTTTCTCTGGGTATATGCCCAGTAGTGGGATTTCTGGATCATATGGTAATTTTATTTTTAGTTTTTTAAGGAACTTCCATGCTGTTCTCCATAGTGGCTGTATCAATTTACATTCCCACCAACAGTGCAAGAGGGTTCCCTTTTCTCCACACCCTCGCCAGCATTTGTTGTTTGTAGATTTTCTGATGATGTCCATTCTAACTGATGTGAGGTGATACCTCATTGTAGTTTTGATTTTCATTTCTCTAATAATTAGTGATGTTGAGCAGCTTTTCATGTGCCTCTTGGCCATCTGTATGTCTTCTTTGGAGAAATGTCTATTTAGGTCTTCTGCCCATTTTTGGATTGGGTTGTTTGTTTTTTAATATTGAGCTGCATGAGCTGTTTATATATTTTGGAGATTAATCCTTTGTCCGTTGATTTGTTTGCAAGAGCATATTAAGCTAATTTTGAATCACTACTTTTTCTCTTCCATTAGCCCTGCTTCTGCTCTTGTTTTTTCTTGTAGCTCTTGGTTCTTTAAATGTCTTATCATTTATCGCTGAAGTCATTTTTATTTTCTGGAGATTTCCTAACTGTAAATGATGACATTGAGAAGGATGGAAAGCATGAATGCTTGGAAGTTTAGGGGTTGGAGATTTAGAAGTTGTGAGTGAAGACTTCGAGTCTTTCTCTCTGTTCTTTGGAATCCAAACCCCTCTATCTCTCATCCAATTTATCTCTTTTCAGTGGCATTCTTGCCTCCCAGGGAAACTCCTGATATCTCTCTCTCAGGTAATGCTCTTAAAAGTCTGTGATTCTTTAACTCTGTGGCTGAAAATATGGAGGGACATCTCACAGGCTGGCCAGGCTGCCTTCACTCCTCATTGGTTCCCATTCATTCTGACTCCAGAGCTGTCTTGATGGCTTCTGTGGCCTTTGGCTGGAGTATCTGCTCTACTGATCTTCACCCAGAGCAACAGAAGGTAAAGAGTGGAATGGCCCAGGGAGCTGTCTCCCAGCCTGCTTCTTGTCTATAGCATCCTTCTGCCTAGTCACTGAGTGAGATTCTGAAATGAAATACCAACTCCTGGTTGTGAGCACTGAGAGAAGGAAGTGATGATGACAAGGAGACAGACTGAGTACGCTGAAAACAAATCATATTAGACCAGTCTCCTGTTTTTTTTTGGATTTTACTATGCCAAAGATTAAGAAAAAGAGGTAGCCCCAGGAGATATCAGCAAGGCACAATATCTTCCTAGAGCCTTATGAACTAAATACAGACATAAATAAAAGATTAAAGAGTTGTATTATTAGATGGCTGTTGACTGAACCCAGTTAAGTCAGTTAATGATAAATGTCTACCTCAAGAGAGTTTTCTAGCAGTGTACTTCAGGGGTTTGGCCTTAGACCTACCCTGATAGTTTAATATTTATGGTATTAATAACATGGAAAAATATAAAGACATATTCATAGTTGCAGATGTTCAAAAGTTGGGAGCAGACAATGCTTATGATGTTACCAGAATCTGTCTCTAAATAAACATCGAAAGGTTAGAGAGATGAATGTAATAGAAGTTAATAGCAATAAACATGAGGTGCTGAAATTTTTCCAAAACCCAACAGGATTAGCATCAGCAAATGTTGAACATTGACCTAACTGTAAGCATAATATGAATCGACAGTGTAATGTGGCTGACAAAATATTGTTACCAAAAGCTGCATCTATAGGAATATATTATGCAGAAAAAGGAAGGTAAGATCCTGCTCTTCTCTATTCTGGTCAAACTGTAGCCAAGACAGCTCAGTTCAGTTCTAAGAATATCAGGTTCAGAACAACAAGCTTGAAGAGGGTCCTCAGTAAAAAGTACATTTGTGGTATAATCAGAGTAATAAAAGAATTTGCAGCTACATCATATAAGGATTTGTTTAAGGAACTTACGATGTTCATCCTGAAAAGAGAAAGATGCCTGGAGAGGAAACGGGCATCATAAAATAAGGGCTGTTGGGTAGAAAAGGAATCAACTGCATTTTATACCCTTCTAAAAGGATAGGGATATTTATACCCTTTCTAGAAGGATAAGACCAACAGATGAAAGCTGCAAGAAAACGGGTTTCAGCTCAACCTGTGAAAACATTTTTTCAACAGAGTTTAGCCATTGGACATTTCATCTTTGTGAAGGGGTTGACTGATAAAGATGTTCAAGAATAAACTATATGAGTAGTTAAAGGCACACAGTGGATTAAAATTGGGCAACAGGAGAAATGATCATGAAAATTCTCCTATAATCCAAAATGGCTTGGATTATTTGGGGAATCTTTATGGAGGAGATAACACTTGAGTTGTGCCGGGAAGGATGGATATAAATTGGATCATGCATCTTAACAGGGATGCTATTGCCCCAAGACAATGAAATTAGTTCTTAGGGGGTGAAAAATACCTAGATATTACAATAGTCTGTGGCTCTCCTAAGAACCACACTACATATACAATATATATGTGATATTACTATTTCATGCTGGAAGGGGACTGGTTAGGAAAATGAAAAGTCTAAAAAGGTTCCTTACTGAAACCATGATGAAAAAAGAAGATTGGTGTATTCATTTTCTATTGTTGCTGTGACAAATTATCACAAACTGGTCACTTTAAACAACACATATTTATTATCTTACAGTCCTGGAGTTCAGAAGTCTAAAATGGGTCAGCAAAGCATCAGTCCCTCTGGAGGTCCTAGGGAAGAATCCTTGGAATTGCTTGCCTTTTCCAACTTCTAAAGTCTGCCACATTCCTTGACTCATGGCCCCGCATCATCTCTCTGCTTCTGTAATCACATCTCCTCTCTCTCTTTTCCTTTATAAGGTCCCTGTGATTATATTGGCCCCACTTGGACAATCCAGGATAATCTTGCCACCCCAAAATCTTTAATTAAACACATTGGCAACATCCCTTGACCATGCAACATAACATTCACAAGTTCTGGGATTGGACATATTTGGGGAGGGGCACATTACTCTGCCTATCACTTGGGAAACACTGACTTAGATGAAAGAAAGGTATGTGTTATTAGTTTTGTGTTAGGGGAGGACCTGTGCAATCATAATCATGGGGAAACAATTCAGGACAGAGATGGCCAACTAACAGGGATACAGGGATGTTATGCTCAAGTACGGACACCATTGTTATCACTTGAATTGTGATTCACCACTGTTGGTCACCATAATAGTTTTGATTTTATGTTTCTACATGACTTTTTAAGTGTTCCTTCATTTGCATATGTAAATTCAAAAGTCCCAATCACTCCTTGCATTAGTTTATTAAAATGATTGTAATGTTACCACAAATTGGGTGGCTTAAAACAGAAATTCATTCTCTCCTAGTTCTGGAGGCCAGAAGTTCAAAATCAAGGCGTTGGCAGGGCTATGCTCCCTCTGAAGGCTCTAGGGGTGAATGCTCCCCAGCCTCTTCCCATTTCTGGTGGTTCTAGGCATTCCTTGGCTTGAGGCTGCGTCACTCCAGTCTCTGCCTCTGTCTTCACATGACCGCTTTCCTCCCCTCATCTGGGCCTTCTGTCTTTTATAAGGACACTTGTCATTAGATTCACAGTTCACTCACTTAACCCAGGATAATTAAATCTGCAAAAACCCTTTATCCAAGTAAGATCACATGCACAGGTTCTGGGTGTTAGCACATGGACGTATCTTTTGGGGAACTGCCATTTAACCCAGTACATTCCCCCAAATCAGTATTGCCTCAGGGGAAAGAAATTACAATTTTTTTTTCCCAAAGGAGCTGGCCTCCCAATATGCTGGCCTCATCATGAACCATTCTATCGGTAGTTGTTCTCAGACATCAGTGGGCAGCAGCATCATTTGGAGGGTAGGTGCAGTGGGGCCGAGAAACTGTACTATTGACAGATTCCCTGGGAATGGAGGCGGTGGCTAATATCTGATGCTGTTTCAAAACACTTATCTTATTGATTCTCATTTTCCCCCTCACTTCCCTCCTTCACACAGCAACCGGTGATGTGTTTCTAAAGCACAGTCCTGATCAAAGTTTTTCTTCCTCAAAACCATCATTGACTTTTCATTTCTTTAGACTAAGTCCAGATTCCCAGCTTGACATCCAAGCCCTTTAATGATCCTGACCTCAACTCATCTGGATCTCAATCCTATGCTCCAGTTTGCTGCTCTCTGTACTCACCTGGTGTTCCCCTGGAGTCATGTCAATGCTTTGGGGTTTCCGCCCTCATTCCTTTTTCAGGGAGGCTCCCAACTGCTGGCATCTCTGGGTATAAGTATTTTTCTTTTCTATTTCTTGTATGAAATGTAAAGAGATGCTTTACACTTCTTGTGCTTCTCAGGCTTCCAAGTACATAACAAGCTCACTGGGGAGCTTGTAAAAATACAGAATCTGATTCACCAGGTCTGGCGTGAGCTGGAGATTCTACATGTCTCACAAGCTTCCAGGTGATGCTCAGTTGCCAGCTCTGGGACTCCACTTTAGTGGCACAGTGCTATCACCTGCCTTCCTGGTTAATGGTGTGTTGGCCTCCCCATCAGACTCTTGTCTTCCAAGGGATTAAGAGCTGTGACTTGTTCCTGTCTTACATCCATGCCCAGCCCCCTGGGCTCAGCGTATATGCCAAGAAGCTGGTGAAAGTGAATGGAGTTAAATTAAATTTTAGTAAAATTAGAGGATAATTGCTACAATTTGGCTCTGCTGTCTCCTTTCTGCTGCTGCTGATGGACTATTAGCTCTGCAGAGAGGAGGCTGGTATCCTCAGCTGGCTAACGAGAGAACCACGGCCACCAGTCTTCAAGAGTCAAATGCTTATCTACAGTATTTTCATGCACCCAAACTCTCCATTAGGCAAAAATAATTGTTTAAACAGATGATGTCACCCAGCAGATCCAAGCCATGGCAGCTATGAAGAAAGAACACGTTTTGCATAGTGTTTGTGGGATCATGAGAAAACACAGTATTTTCTCCAAAAAAATTGTCTCTATTGGGAGCATGCAGAATGAAATGGTAAAATTCCTGTTTGGGGGTGGGCCAGCTTGTTCTGCTGCTTTCTTTGGAGGTAACTGGAGAGGATATTAAGAAAATAACAAGACATAAAAATAATATTCCTACGGGCCCCAGTAGACTACTCTTCCAAGGGACAGGGGTCCCTGGGTGCCTCTTTTTCTTCTGTGTGCTTAGTAGAAGGATTAGACAAGTGAAAGGGTGAAATGCAGTTTTAAAAGGAGAGAAGATAAAGTGGATTTCAGTGGTGAAATAACACCACACCCTGAGAAGCAAAGGTACAGTGATCTGGCCGCTGGAGCTGGGTAAGTATAGGTAGCATGACCATGTCTTCTTGGTTGCCTAAGACCTTCCTGGTTTTAGCCCAGAAAGTCCCAACTCCCATAAAAACCTGCAGGCCTGGGCAAATTGGGAAGCTTAGTTATCCTAGGTACAGTAAGTCCCCATACATTCGAACGAGGTCCGTTCGGAGAGCATGTTCATAATTCCAATTTTTTCGTAAGTCCAATAAAGTTAGCCTAGGTACCCAACTAACACAATCATCTATATAGTACTGTACTGTAATAGGTTTATAATACTTTTCACACAAATAATACATAAGAAACAAACACAAAAATAAAGAAAACATTTTTAATCTTATAGGACAGTACCATGAAAAGTACAGTAGTATGAAAAAGAGCTGGTGCTTGGTAGCAGTACCAGCTACATCACTGCTGCTTTTACACTTGCTTGCGGACATCCTGGGCTTGAAATAAAGATACTGTACTACTGTACTCTACACAGTACTATACAGTAAAGTACAAAAACACAACCACTTGTAGAAGGTACACACACATGACAATGTACACCAGACACATGAGCTAACTTACATGATTGGACATGAGAACACACGTTTGCATCTTAGAAAGTTCGCAACTTGAAGGTTTGTATGTAGGGGACTTACTGTATAAGAAAGGTCACCTTAGGAAAGTTTTGAATCTGTTCAATTGTCTCTGTGTTGTCTAAAATTTTCAACAGCATTCTTCGTTCCTGTGATCTCCACCTGCCTTCCCATCATCAAAAAAAGGGGTTACCTTTGATGCTCTTCTCTTTAATCCATCCTAAGTGTTTAATTCTGGAAACATTTAAGGGCTCTGCCTTCCAGGAACATTTAACTGTGAGCTCCTGGGACTCTTCCAGTCTCGATGTATTTGTACATGCCTGTTTTCATGTTTTTATTAACAACAACGTGACACAATTGCATAGAGTCTAATTTTGCAAGGTGTTACCCTATTTTATCACCTTGCTGACAATTACAACTCCCCCATTAGGAGATTCTGTTGGGAAAGGTGTTGGTATCCTTAAATTGCACTTGAAAAATCACACGGTCCAAAAGACGCACAGGTGGCCTAAAGTGACAAATGATCGGAGGGAGAGTTGGGGCTTCAAACTCAAGACTCTTTACTCCAAATGCAAGACAGCTCCATGGCCTCACTTAAAATGTTTTGTCTTTAATTAATGATGTTGTTTCCATTCGCAAATTTTCTGTATGTGAAAGTCAAGTTCCAAATTAGCCCATTAACAACAACTACTAAAAAAGTGCCCTGTCTTATCTATGGTGGAGGTATAATGACTGGGTTTCATTATTTTTATTTCCATCTCCCATGGCCTCTGAACTTTCAAGTCAATTGGGAGAATTTTCTGTGTTTGATGACTTGAATCAGGCAAGAGGTTAACTGTCTACTCCTAGCGCCAGAGTCAGGTATGGGAGGAGCAAGGTCCCTCCTGAGGCCCACTAACTATGCCAGTGTAGACCCTGGGAAAATGGATTCAGACACAGAGTTTCACCCTGGCTTTCCAGGGCTGGGAAGATCCACTGTCTACACAGAGCCTTTGACTCAGTTGTTGCTGTGGCAGCTGTGGACTCAAGGGTCTGTTATAGCTGTGGAGGGCATGGCAATCACAGACACTAGAATTTGGGGTGTCTTCCTCCAAAAATCTGCACAAAGATAGAGGATCCCAGCCTCATCCTTACAGGGATATTTCATGACAATATTTGATAACAGATAAACTATAAACAGATGTGTGTGCCTTGTTTCCTTAGTAATACAGGTTTTAGCATCTAGACTGCTAAGGAGAAACCCAGATGAAAGTGGAAATGATTCATCTGATATTATTTTCCTACATACAAATTGCTGTGGACCTGCAGGATTTTATCATTCTCATGGCTACTTGATTGAATTGTAATAAAGGAATTGGAAATTAGGAATTGAAAAATAGAGAATTTGACTGTTGGCTTTGGAATTCTTTTTATTATTTTAAGTTAGAACTGTTATATGTCTTAGCCCATAAAATATTTTTAGAGTGTGCAGTACTGAGACACCCAGCAGGACACAGACAGGACATTCAAATTAGGATAATCTTGAGTAATTTTTTTTTAACATCTTTATTGGAGTATAACTGCTTTACAATGGTGTGTTAGTTTCTGCTTTATATCAAAGTGAATCAGCTATACATATACATATATCCCCATATCCCCTCCCTCCTGCGTCTCCCTCCCACCCCTCTAGGTGGTCACAAAGCACCGAGCTGATCTCCCTGTGCTATGCGGCTGCTTCCCACTAGCTATCTATTTTACATTTGGTAGTGTATATATGTCCATGCCACTCTCTCACTTCGTCCCATCTTACCCTTCCCACTCCCCGTATCCTCAAGTCCATGCTCTACGTCTGTGTCTTTATTCCTGTCCTGCCCCTGGGTTCTTCAGAAACATTTTTTTTTTTTAGATTGAGTAATATTTAATAAAAAATCTCTTAAGATGGTGTGAGCTGGATACAGCACAACCACAAAGGATAAAGCAGGACCCTGAGCTAGTAACAAAGCTGGGGGACACATAAGCATAAAGGAGTGAGGGGAGGGACAGTTATTGTAATTCACAAACAGAGGGTAGGCACCACCTCAGTTCAAAGGACATGACTAGCCTGGGGTAACCTTGCCAGGAAAGAGCCAAAGGAATACACCCCCAAACCCACTCTCCTTCTTCCTTCTGTTCTCCTGCTTCTGCTCACCATTGACAAAACCAACGTAAAGCCAGAGGGTGTAAGGGCCAGGAAAATTCATCCAGGTGGGTCTCCCAGGGCAGAGATGGGGCTGGAGAATGGGGCAGGGGGATTTAGTATCAGCAGAGGGAAGCTACCCAGAACAGTTCCCATGATTATCCCAACTTTTGAAACTTACAATGGCTGAGTAGTATTACATTGTATATATGTACCATCTCTTATATATATATATATATATATATATATATATATATATATATATATACACGCATACACAATGGTACGCATATACAATGGAATGAAATAATGTCATTTGCAGTAACATGGATACAACTAGAGATTATCATACTAAGTGAAGTAAGTCAGAAAGAGAAAGACAAATACCATATGATATCAATTATATGTGGAATCTAAAATATGACACCAATGAACCTACCTATGAAACAGAAACAGATATTCAATCTGTTTGAATAGATATTCAACAGGAGCAATATTCAACAGGAACGATATTCAATCTCCTGTGATAAACCATAATGGAAAAGAATATGAAAAATAATATATATATATATATATGTATAACTGAGTCACTTTGTTGTACAGCAGTAATTAACACAACATTGTAAATCATCTATACTTCAATTAAAAAAAGAAACTTACAGGGAATTCCTTGGTGGTCCAGTGGCTAGGACTCTGCACTTTCGCTGCTGAAGGTCCAGGTTCAATCCCTGGTCGGGGAAATAAGATCCCCACAAGCCTCTCTGTGTGCCCTCCCCCCAAATAAAAGGAAACTTAAGTGATCCTATGAAAAGCCTGTACAGTTATTTACATTTATAGATGAGAAAACTGAAGCCAGAGACATGTCATAGGTCGCCCATCAAAGCCACACCTTTACTCTACAAACCCCTTGCTCTTTCTTCTGTTTCAGAGCAGTGAGTTGATGGACTGGTTGACTGTGATGCTATGTCCAGTGGAACATTGTCCCAGAGAGGGCTAATGCAGAACCTCAAGTAACTCCTGATGTTTAAAATTGACTAAATCACTTCTTACTCTCTTTGGTACCAGGGCCGAATCACCATAGTTCTCTGTCTGGTAAGTTTCTGTATGAATTTGACCTCTTGTGAGCATCCTTGAGGTTGTTCAGACTTTGGTATCATATTTTATACCTCTTCTGGGGCTGCTTGATACCTTTTGCAATGTGGGGCTCATTTTATTTTATGGTTTAATGAACCCATTTGAAAAAGTTTCCCTGTCCTCAGACCTTCCTGTGTTGCCCATACTCTAAGTTCTGTAAATTGCAAGAAAACAATTTCATTACCTATATTTCCTGAAAGGAAAGGGATAGAACACTCCATAAATCACCTCGATGGGGATGCTTCCGTGGTCACAAAGAAGTCAGCTAGTATTTATGCAAAGGTGGGAAGGCACACTTTTCCTTCCTCATCAGGTACATGCAATTTGCATATCCCATTATCTGCTTATTAACCAGAGTGTCTTGTAACAATGGCAGATTGTGAAATAAGCACACACGGGCAGTTGAACACAAGCTCTCAGGGGTTCATCCTGTGATTACATCCCTGTAATGAAGAGGCAAAAGGTGAAGATGCGACAATTGGATATTCAGCAACAGAATAAAATCAGGATTTGATCTAATGCAACATGACTTGCTCACAGCACAGGTAGAAGAATATCAAATGATCCATGTGAAATTCAATCCTTGTATAATTTTCCTATTATATCCATTGTTCTCCTATTAATCTGAATGCCATACAGAACAGTATGTAAATTAGGTTTTCATTAACATGATGCTTCCTTTTATCTTCATTTAGTTTAATTGTGACTTCTATTTTTTAGATTAATTTTTTTGTGGGTATGTGAATGTCCTGGTAAATTTGGCAATATTATGGAAAGGAAAAAAATTAAGATACTCACTGACATCTAGGTTATGCATATTCAGTACCATTGAAGGTGGATACATAAAAGCTATTTCTTTGAAAGCAGGTAGAGGTGGAGTTAAAAATGTCTAAAATGCAACATTGTTTTTGGACTTTGCTATGTATTAATTTTATCCTTAGGAACCTCCTGAAATATAACTTTTGGACTTTATCTTATGTTAAAACAGCAGAAGATGTGCAATGATCTCTTTGCAAGGAAGGGAAGAGTTACATAGTTACCCTGGGCCAGGTACTCTGATACTCAGCATCTGATTGGATTTCCACAATAACCTTTGAGGAAGCAATTACTATGACTCTTTCTGCTCTTGCAGAGCCCTTCTCAGCCAATCAGGACGCTCACAGGAGGGAATGAGGCAGTCAGTGGGAAGGGTTATTTAGCAAAGATCTCTACTTTGAGCTGCCAGAACAAGATCACGAGGCTTTTGAAGTTTCTGTTATTTGAAACATTATTGCTATTTTAAACATATATATACCCAAACATCAGAATCTCCAGCCCTGGGATTTGGTTGCTCTGCCAGAGCAGTACATGTTGTTTAGTAATAAGTTGTTCTGTTCCTTCCTGGCGCCTAGGGTAACACCAGTGCTGGCTCCATCCTCAACTAGGCTCCATTCTTGCCACCCTCCCACTCCCTTTGATGGGGAGATGGATGTAGATCTTCTCCAGGACTTTCAGGTTACCTCATTCATTCCTTATTTCCTCTTCTGAGGAAGAGCCCATTATAAAGGTTGTGTTAATTCTGGGATCAGATCCTTATATCCTGATCAGGCATCTGGAAAATGGGTAAGCCTCTTTTTAAAAATGTTAAGTGGATACAACGCAGCTACAGGAATTTAGCCAATCTATTTATTATTCTGGAGAAGATATCTAATGCCAATAAAATTAAAACCAATTTCTGTCTCTGCTTAGAAAGAAACTTAAGCACCACTGGAAATGAGCCTTTTTAAAAGAAAAGCTAGGTTCTCAACTCTCCTCACCATTGTAGCTGGCTGCATTGCCAGGTCCTGGTTTAAACTTGAAGGTCAAATAGTTAACTTATGATAAATGATACTATATTGAGGTTTGAGCCAAGGCAAAGAGTGTGGGAAAGCTTATAAGAAAACCATTAAGGCTCCAATTTTGCTGACCTGTGAGGACTCTGGACTGAAAAAGTATAGATTCTTGTAATAAGTACTTGTGAAGAAGCCAGAGAGGGTATTACTGGCTGAGCTGAGGTCAGAGGAAGAAAGGGCATCAGAACCTGACAATATCCCCATTTAAGTTTGGGGATTTACAAACCTGTCCTCTGAAATTTCATATTTGCCTTTCTTTTTTTCTTTCCTTCTCTAACTGTATAGAAGAACTGTTATAAACTGTGCACTGATTGAGGGTTTGGAAAGTAGTTTCTAATACCACTTTTTCTGTATGATATTTTTGTTATGTTTGATAGGGCTTTGAAGCCAAACTGGTTCTGATAAGGCCGAAAATTGGTTTCCAACTCACCCAGTCCTCAGCTTTAGTATCACTACCATTGTTTTGTTGTTGTTGTTTTGCTTCAATAGCTAGTGGGAAGCAGCTGTGTAGCACAGGGAGATCAGCTCGGTGCTTTGTGACTGCCTGGAGGGGTGGGATAGGGAGGGTGGGAGGGAGGGAGACGCAAGAGGGAAGAGATATGGGAACATATGTATATGTATAACTGATTCACTTTGTTATAAAGCAGAAACTAACACACCATTGTAAAGCGATTATACTCCAATTAAATAAATAAATAAATATATATATATAAAGAAAAAAAATCTGTAGGCTCATAAATAAGTAGCATCTATGCTAGAGATAATTATGGGAAACTAAAGATAAATTCCATTGTAAACTTGAGTAATTCACATCATATCTCATGACCTCAGAGTTCCTTGCCTGTATCATGAAGGTATAATTCCCCCCCCCCTTTATAACTATTAGAATTTAGTAAATGCTTGCTCTGTGCCATGAATGACCAAAACATACTCTATATTCATACATACTGTCTCATTCAGTTTCAGAATCATCCTATGAATCAGTTATTTTTCTTATTTCCAGTTCCTTAGAGGAGGACACTAAGGCTTAGAGATGTCAAATAGTTTGGAAGGGATAGAAAGTGAATTAAGCCTTAAGCACTGGCCTAAACGTTTATGTAACTTCCAGCCTTAGCATTGTTTGACTCGTATTTTTAAAATAAAGATTCTCATTGGTTTAGCTACTGAAATACTAACTGTAATGAAATCGTTCTTTGGATAACAAAGGAATATTTTGATTTCTTCTAAAAGTGAAGGTGGCTTGTACATTGATATATTTTCCCATAGAGTAAGTCCTTCTGTCAAAGAGAAAGGGCTGTAGAGATGCCAGGCGTTCTTTTTCAAGGAAGATGCTCAATGATAACAAATTTATATCTTCATCAAGTAAGTACAAATGAGCAGAGATAGGAAATAAAAACAGCATTGAAAAAGCATTTAAAAATGTATACAACATACTTTGAATTTTTTTTTTTTTTTTTTTTTGGCGGTACGCGGGCCTCTCACCGCTGCGACCTCTGCCGCTGCGGAGCACAGGCTCCGGACGCGCAGGCTCAGCGGCCATGGCCCACGGGCCCAGCCGCTCCGCGGCACGCGGGGATCCTCCCGGACCGGGGCACGAACCCGCGTCCCCTGCATCGGCAGGCGGACCCCCAACCACTGTGCCACCAGGGAAGCCCCATACTTTGAATTTTAAATCATGAATGGTTTTTGTTGCTTCTTACAAGAGTGCAATCAACAGAAACTATTGAGGAGATTGCTGCTTTGATTTTTATTTTGGGGTCTCAAATTTTTCATGCCTTTTAATTAAGTCTAACAGCTCCAGGATGAGTAGAGGGGAACGGAGGGTATGGACACACCTTAATTTCATCTCAGCACGTTGCAAGACAATGCCACTTTACTACAAGAAGCAAGTAGTAACTGGCTAGGAAATAGATTGTAACTTTTCTATCATCCATCCATCCATCCATCCACTCATCCATCCATCTGTACCCCCATTAACTGAGACTTTTCATCAATATGTATTGAGTATTTGCTGTGTACCAGGCACAGGGCAGAAATTGTTAATACTAAAATTAATGGCAAAGGTCTTGGTCTTTGGAATTTCTCAGTCAGTGAGGCAGACAGATAAGTGAAAAAACAACAAACAAACAAACAAAAAAACCTCCAGGTGATTCTAACGTGTAAATAGAATTATGAAAGAAGATGGTGCTGAATGTGGGGATACTTATTCCAATCTCTATCAGGACCAGGGCACACTATCTAGATCCAGAGCCTTAAAAGATGGGTGGGTATTCTCCAAGAGACAAAGTAGAGGGAAAGTGTTCCAGACATAAGCAAATAGATGAGGATTCAGGTAATAATAATACATTTAAGTGAATAGGGCCACAGGTTAGGGTGTGCAGGTGAGAATAAGGAACGCTGAGATAGGTGTCATAGGGAGATTCAGGTCAATAAGAGCTTTGCGTGCTGAATACCTTAAACCCTTTCTTAAAACTCTCAAGGAATATCAAAGTAAAAGGTTTCATGATGTGATTTTTTTTCAAGACAATGCTGGTGAATGTCGTGGAGCAAGAAATGCATAATTATCCAACTGCAATATTGGACTCTGTATGTGGAACCCTTCTGGTTCATCAGCAAGGACTTTTTTTTTTTTTTCAGCAAGCACTTTTGAGGGGCTTCTAGAAATGATTTCCCTTCAATTGTAAGACCAGCCATATCTAATTCTGAGTAATGTAGAAGGCAGAAAATGGGCAATTGGCCAACAGTTTGGAGGCAATATGGCAGTTGCACACCTGTTTGATAATGTGGAAATGAAATACAAAGGTACAGGGCCATAAGAGAAGCAGTCATGAGAAATAATTTACTGACTGATTTTGGCCAATAAAACATCAAGGGAAACCTGAATTTGCTCTATTTTGCTAATGCTTACCCTGTACTTAGCACATTAATTAGAGGTGCTTTTTTAAAAAAAAAATCAGCATAATATGGCAGGGCCCAGGAGCCAAGTTGCTCTTCACCAACCCATCATTTAAGATTTGAGCTGAGGGATTGATGCAAATAAGGTGTGTGTGTGGGGGGGGGGGGGGAGGGGGTATGGGCTAAGGCAAGCACCTGGCAGGTTGCTTTAGTTTAGAATATAGTGTTTAAAATTGAAAAAAAAAATCTGCAAATATTTCATTATTTGTGCAATCATAGCTATTTGTATAGCTATTTGTGCTAATTATATGTTTGTATACACTATTGGGTTCAGCTTAGATTGTATTTTCTTAGAAGGATCTATTCAACTAGACTTTAGGTTAATAACGAATAGATACAAAAAAGATAGTGTTTAAATAAACGCTACTTGATGTTGACATTTTCAACTTTAGTTAGGACTAATGAATGAACAATAATTTAAATAATAAGTAAATAATTTATATCATCCTGTGTAATAAAAAATGCCTTAGGGGCTTCCCTGGTGGCTCAGTGGTTGAGAGTCTGCCTGCCGATGCAGGGGACACGGGTTCGTGCCCCGGTCTGGGAGGATCCCACATGCCGCGGAGCGGCTGGGCCCGTGAGCCATGGCCGCTGAACCTGCGCATCCGGAGCCCGTGCTCCGCAACGGGAGAGGCCACAGCAGTGAGAGGCCCGCGTACCGCAAAAAAAAAAAAAGCCTTAGAGTTACATAGTGACATTATTTTAAATTATTATTACATTTGTTGTTTTATGTAATTCTCTGAAACATCTGCTACACTAATGTGGAGAAATGTGGGGTAAGGGCTTTGGGAAGCTCTCCTGGCTCAACCTCTTCTTCCAAGTACTTTGTGCATTTTATTTCTTCCACCACAACAAACCCACGTTGCACAATCGCTCTGACAGCATGCACACTGAGAGCATTAACGCTGCAGCCACAAAAAACTGCACTTGCAAATCCATCTTTTACTCTGATTTGTGGATTTCTCTGCTCATACATAAAGTGTCATTTTGAATTTTTATGGATTGCAGGAGAAATCTGGCCAGTTGGAATCCCTTCATCAATTCCCTTCAACTTGGCTGAGTGGTGCTGGGCAATATTCTCCAAATGGTCTGCTGCATATGTGCTAATATTTCCCATCATGCACTCTCCTCTCCCCACATTTCCCATTCCCATTTTTTAAAAATCCTATTTTTGATTGCAGTTGATTTATCCCAAAGAGGTACAGTGGACAAAATATAAAATGGACTATATACATATATATGGAGAGAGAGACAGGGAGAGAGAATTTCTGCTTATGGTTGGGGAGATGCAAGAGAAAACTTCTTCAATCTGGAATCAATTATTCAGCATGATAGATGAATTGCTTGTCAGCAAGGAACTAAACAGATGGAAAGAAGGGTGAATAAAGAGGACAGCCCACCTGATCCTAATTACATACACCTACACTTGGAAGTCTTTTTGCCAGACATCTTGAATAGCTCAGGACTTGGTGGAGGAGAGTTCCCAAGAACTCAGTGTAAAAAATGCAAGCCTCAATGAAGAACAAAGGGGTCATGTGAAAAGAAATGGGGGAAATCACCACTTGACAAGACACCTGAAATGAAACATTAGGTTCTTACCTTTTTATAAGCATACATATTCTGCAGACTTTGGCACCATCTAAGGGCTTAATACATTTTAGGTACCACTTTAGAAATGAAGAGTTGGAATACTTTAAAACATAGTTTCCATGATTCAAAAAGGAAATTCAGAATGCATGATGTATTTAAGGATCATTAGAGCATTTAGCAAGAGTCTATGTATCATCAGGGTCATTTGTGGAACCGGAGTTGACACGTGGTCGAAGATTGAATATAAACCTCTGCAGCAGTGGAGAAGAGCAAAGTGGGAGAGAAGGTGGACACAATTTTTCAAGCATCTGCTGTGTACCAGGAGCTTTTGCTTGTAATTTCTCATGGGATTTTCATGGTTCATTGAGGTATGTTTCATTATTCTCCATTTACAGATGAGGAAATGGAGTCTCACAGAGATTAAGCAACTTCCCCAAGATCACACAGTAAATGCTGTGACAAGCGTGCAGCGTCATTCCCACTAGAGCCAAGTATTTGAGAAAAGAGGAGAGGCAAGAAATATGGAGGCAGAGAGGTTTCCTGAACCTGGCTCCTGAGCCCGTGCCTCTTTTGTGCCTCCCTCCTCCTATTATAAGGTCTTTGTACCCCAGCTCTGATACCCTTTTGGTCTAACTCATTGTACTGGATTTTTATTGTCAACATAGTTACATCGAGACTTACCTTTCCCAGAATCTTCTTCCTTGTTTTGTTTCAAGTTTGAGTTGGCCAAAAGAGAGACATATTTGGGAGGTAGAAGGAAAGCAGCTGCTATTATTCTCTGGATGTCTTCACCTGGTTAAATACAGGGACTGGAATGATGCTGAGGTGACCAGAGTGATGAGCAGGTCCCAGTTCTTCCTTGCTCTCCACTGCTCTACATCATCTCTTCTTCCTGATGGCTCACCCCGCTGACTGGCGGGGATCCCAGGCTCACCATCAGACACTTAGTGGTGGATCTGCAGAGGTTGTGGCTCTCCAGGAGGCTCCCAAAGACCTCTCCACAAGCTTTCCCTTCTCTGGCCCCAACGTGTCCCTTCCTGTTCTGACTTTTTACCCACACCAGGGCTTCAGGCAGACTTGTTAGTGCCTTTTCCTCTGATCCTCCAGCTTCCTTTTCCACACCTTCATTTCCCTCAATGTCTCCACAATCATGAAGGTGTGCGTCCTGTAACAAGTCCTTTATCCCATAGCACCCACAGTGACTCTACTTCCCTGACTGGATTCTGACTGATACTATTACAGTCACCTAAGCCTTTATTCATCTCTTCCAGTTCCTTGTGGGGGAAGGGAACTCTGCTGATCCACACAGTGTTCTGCACAGTTACTTACATATAATGGATGCTCAATAAAGATCTATTAAACTTTCAAAACATTTCCTTTTAAGAACTAGTGAAAAGCCCACCATTGAACTTAGGATGCTAAGGAAATGCCTTTCCAAGATTGAAAGATTCTATTCTCCTGCTATCACCTAGTCACACCTGTGAGGTTATTGTTTATAACACCATAAACGTGACAACCCTGAGTTTATCATGTCTTGGGAGTCTTTTGAGGAGTGCTGAGAGCTACCGTGTTCCCTGGAAGTCCTGGGGGACCTGTATGATATGGTAGAAAAATTATGGCATTTGGGGACAGAATACCTGGGCTGAGATTTCATCACTGTCACGTACGGGCAACATGACCTTATGCAAGTCAATCTTATACTTGATTTCTTCAAATTTCATTTGTAGCTTATAATACCTAGTTTATAGACTTGATATGAGGCTCAGAAAAAGAAAATGTATGGAAAGTGGAAAATTTATATGTTTTAAATGTTTATAAATATTAGTTACTAATGTATCTATATAGATGTTAAGTATGTAAAGCACTTTGGAGTTAGTGAGTTATATAACTAATCAATTACCACTATGTACTTTTATATGACCAAAATTAACACTTACTAATAATTGCTAACCTGATACCTGTCCAAAGGAGTTCATAAAATATATTATGCCACCACACCCCATCTAATTCCTCATTCTCTGGTCCCATTGAGTTGACACGTAATTATTTCATTATAAAGATTTTGCTCAGGATTATCACAAAGCTGATCAGAACCCACTTTCTTCCTTTTGGAAACTGGAATAACTTTCCATTAAAAGTAATTATAGATATGTTAAGGCTTAAGTCTGCTATTTTGTTATTAGTATTCTGTTTGTTCCTTTTGTTTTCTGGCGTTACTCAAAAAAGATTGAGAATTCTATTTTGATTTATTTATACTATTTTTTAAACATCTTTATTGGAGTATAATTGCTTTACAATGATGTGTTAGTTTCTGCTTTATAACAAAGTGAATCACCTATACATATACATATGTCTCCATATCTCGTCCCTCTTGCGTCTCCCTCCCTCCCACCCTCCCTATCCCACCCCCCTAGGTGGTCACAAAGCAACGAGCTGCTCTCCCTGTGCTATGCGGCTGCTTCCCACTAGCTATCTATTTTACATTTGGTAGTGTATATATGTCCATGCTGTCTCACTTTCTCCCAGCTTACCCTTCCCCTTTCTCGTGTCCTTAAATCCATTCTCTAGGTCTGCATTTTATTCCTGTCCTGCACCTAGGTTCTTCAGAACCATTTTATTTTTTAGAATCCATATATATGTGTTAGCATATGGTATTTGATTTTCTCTTTCTGACTTACTTCACTCTGAATGACAGACTCTAGGTCCATCCACCTCACTACAAATAACTCAATTTCATTTCTTTTTATGGCTGAGCAATATTCCATTGTATATATGTGCCACATCTTCTTTATCCATTCATCTGTCAATGGACACTTAGGTTGCTTCCATGTCCTGGCTATTGTAAATAGAGCTGCAATGAACATTGTGGTACATGACTCTGTTTGAATTATGGTGTTCTCAGGGTATATGCCCAGTAGTGGGATTGCTGGGTCTTATGGTAGTTCTATCTTTAGTTTATTAAGGAACCTCCATCCTGTTCTCCATACTGGTTGTATCACTTTACATTTCCACCAACAGTGCAAGAGAGTCCCCTTTTCTCCACACCCACTCCAGCATTTATTGTTTGTAGATTTTTTGATGATGGCCATTCTGACTGGTGTGAGGTGATACCTCACTGTAGTTTTGATTAGCATTTTTCTAATGATTAGTGATGTTGAGCATCCTTTCATGTGTTTATTGGCAATCTGTATATCTTCTTTGGAGAAATGTCTATTTAAGTCTTTTGCCCATTTTTGGACTGGGTTTTTGTTTTTCTGATATTGAGCTGCTTGTAAATTTTGGAGATTAATCCTTTGTCAGTTGCTTCATTTGCAAATATTTTCTCCATTCTGAGGATAGTCTTTTTGTCTTATTCAGGTTTTCCTTTGCTGTTAAAAAAAGCTTTCAGGTTTCATTAGGTCCCATATGTTTATTTTTGTTTTTATTTCCATTTCTCTAGGAGATGGGTCAAAAAGGATCTTGCTGTGGTTCATGTCACAGAGTGTTTTGCCTATGTTTTCCTCTAAGACTTTTATAGTGTCTGGCCTTACATTTAGGTCTTTAGTTCATTTTGAGTTTACTTTTGTATATGGTTAGGGAGTGTTCTAATTTCATTCTTTTACATGTAGCTGTCCAGTTTTCCCAGCAACACTTATTGAAGAGGCTTTCTCCATTGTATATTCTTGCTTCCTTTATCAAAAATAAGGTGACCATATGTGTGTGGGTTTATCTCTGGGTTTTCTATCCTGTTCCATTGATCTACATTTCCGTTTTTGTGCCAGTAACATACTGTCTTGATTACTGTAGCTTTGTCGTATAGTCTGAAGTCTGGGAGCCTGATTCCTCCAGCTCCATTTTTCTTTCTCAAGGTTGCTTTGGCTATTCAGGGTCTTTTGTGTTTCCATACAAATTGTGAAAATTTTTTTTCTAGTTCTGTGAAAAATGCCAATGATAATTTGATAGGGATTGCATTGAATCTGTAGATTGCTTTGGGTAGTATAGTCATTTTCACAACATTGATTCTTCCAATCTAAGGACATATCTCTCCATCTGTTTGTATCATCTTTATTTTCTTTCATCAGTGTCTTATAGTTTCCTGCATACAGGTCTTTTGTCTCTTAGGTAGGTTTATTCCTAGGTATTTTATTCTTTTTGTTGCATTGGTAAATGGGAGTGTTTCTTTGATTTCACTTTAGATTTATCATCATTAGTGTATAGGAATGAAAGAGATTTCTGCACATTAATTTTGTATCCTGTTACTTTACCAAATTCATTGATTAACTCTACTTGTTTTCTGGTAGCATCTTTAGGATTCTCTATGTATAGTATCATGTCATCTGAAAAGAGTGACAGCTTTACTTTTTTCCAGTTTGGATTCCTTTTATTTCTTTTTCTTCTCTGATTGCTGTGACTAAAACTTCCAACACTATGTTGAATAACAGTGGATAAGCTTGTCTTGTTCCTGATCTTAGAGGAAATGGTTTCAGTATGGTTTCAGTTTTTCACCATTGAGAACGATGTTGGCTGTGGGTTTGTCATATATGGCCTTTATTATGTTGAGGTAAGTTCCCCCTATGCCTACTTTCTGCAGGTTTTTTATCGTAAATGGGTGATGAATTTTGTCGAAAGCTTTTTTCTGCATTCATTGAGACGATCATATGGTTTTCATCCTTCAATTTGTTAATATGTGTATTACATTGATTTATTTGCATATATTGAAGAATCTTTGCATTCCTGGAATAAACTTGATCATGGTGTATGATCCATTTAATGTGCTGTTGGATTCTGTTTGCTAGTATTTTGTTGAGGATTTTTGCATCTATGTTCATCAGTGATATTGGCCTGTAGTTTTCTTTCTTTGTGACATCTTTGTCTGGTTTTGGTATCAGGGTGATGGTGGCCTTGTAGAATGAGTTTGGGAGTGTTCCTCCCTCTGCTATATTTTGGAAGAGTTTGAGAAGGATGGGTGTTAGGTCTTCTCTAAATGTTTGATAGAATTCTCCTGTGAAACCATCCGGTCCTGGGCTTTTGTTTGTTGGAAGATTTTTAATTACAGTCTCAATTTCAGTGCTTGTGATTTGTCTGTTTATATATTCTATTTTTTCTTGGTTCAGTCTCAGAAGGTTCTGCTCTTATAAGAATTTGTCCATTTCTTCCAGGTTGTCCATATTTTAGCATATTGTTGTTTGTAGTAGTCTCTCATGATCCTTTGTATTTCTGCAGTGTCACTTGTTACTTCTCCTTTTTCAATGCTAATTCTATTGATTGGAGTCTTCTCCCTTTTTTTCTTGATGAGTCTGCTAATGGTTTATCAATTTTTTTTATCTTCTCAAAGAACCAGCTTTCAGTTTTATTGATCTTTGCTATTGTTTCCTTCATTTCTTTTTCATTTATTTCTGATCTGATCTTTATAATTTCTTTCCTTCTGCTAACATTGGGGTATTTTTGTTCTCCTTTCTCTAATTGCTTCAGGTGTAAGGTTAGGTTGTTTATTTGAAATGTTTCTTGTTTCTTAAGGTAGGATTGTATTGGTATAAACTTCCCTCTTAGAACTGCTTTTGCTGCATCCCATAGGTTTTTGGTCATTGTGTTTTCATTGTCATTTGTTTCTAGTCATTTTTTAATTTCCTCTTTGGTTTCTTCAGTGAACTCTTGATTATTTAGTAGTGTATTGTTTAGCTTCCATGTGTTTGTATTTTTTACAGATTTTTTTCCTGTAGGTGATATCTAGTCTCATAGACTTGTGGTCGGAGAAGATACTTGATATGATTTCAATTTTCTTAAATTTATCAAGGTTTGATTTGTGACACAAGATATGATCTATCCTGAAGAATGTTCCATGAGCACTTGAGAAGAAAGTGTATTCTCTTTTTGGATGGGTTGTCCTATAAATATCAATTAAGTCCATCTTGTTTAATGTATAATTTAAAGCTTGTGTTTCCGTATTTATTTTCATTTTGGATGATCTGTCCATTGGTGAAAATGGGGTGTTAAGGTCCCCTACTATGATTGTGTTTCTGTTGATTTCCCCTTTTATGGCTGTTAGCATTTGCCTTATGTACTGAAGTGCTCCTATGTTGGGTGCATAGATATTTACAATTGTTATATCTTCTTCTTGGATTGATCCCTTGATCATTAGGTAGTGTCCTTCTTTGTCTCTTGTAATAGTCTTTTTTTAAAGTCTATTTTGTCTTATATGAGAGTTACTACTCCAGCTTTCTTCTGATTTCCATTTGCATGAAATATCTTTTTCCATTCTCTCACTTTCAGTGTATGTGTCCCTAGGTCTGAAATGGGTCTCTTGTAGACAGCATATATATGGGTCTTGTTTTTGTATCCACTCAGCCAGTCTATGTCTTTGGTTGGAGAATTTAATCCATTTACATTTAAGGTAATTATCGATATGTATGTTCCTATTACCATTTTCTTAATTATTTTGGGTTTGTTCTTGTAGGGTTTTCCTTTCTCTTGTGTTTCTTGCCTAGAGTAGTTCCTTTAGCATTTGTTGTAAAGCTGGTTTGGTGGTACTGAATTCTCTTAGCTTTTGCTTGTCTGTAAAGATTTTTATTTCTCTGTTGAATCTGAATGAGATCCTTGTGGGTAGAGTAATCTTGGTCATACGTTTTTCCCTTTCATCACTTTAAATATGTCCTGCCACTCCCTGCTGGCTTGCAGAGTTCTGCTGAAAAATCACCTGTTAACCTTATGGGGATTCCCTTGTATATTATTCGTTGCTTTTCCCCTGCTGCTTTTAATGTTTTCTTTGTATTTAATTTTTGATATTTTGAGTAATATGTGTCTTGGAATGTTTCTCCTTGGATTTGTTCTATATGGGACTCTCTGTGCTTCCTGGACTTGAATGACTCTTTCCTTTCCCATATTAGGGAAGTTTCAACTCTAATCCCTTCAAGTATTTTCTCAGTCCCTTTCTTTTTCTCTTCTTCTTCTGGGACCCCTATCATTTGAATGTTGGTGCGTTCAGTGTTGTCCCAGAGTTCTGTGAGACTTTCCTCATTTCTTTTCATTCTTTTTTCTTTATTCTGCTCTGCAGTAGTTATTTCCACTATTTTGTCTTCCAGGTCAGTTATCTGTTCTTCTGCCTTGGTTATTCTGCTATTGGTTCCTTCTAGAGAATTTTTATTTTCATTTATTGTGTTGTTTATCATTGTTTGTTTGCCCTTTAGTTCTTCTAGTTCTTTGTTAAATGTTGCTTGTAGTTTCTCCATTCTATTTCCAAGATTTTGGATCATCTTTACTTTCATTTCTCTGAATTCTTTTTCAGATAGACTGCCTATTTCCTCTTCAGTTATTTGGTCTGGTGGGTTTTTAACCTTGCTCCTTCATCTGCTGTGTGTTTCTCCTCTTCTCATTTTGCTTAACTTACTGTGTTTGGTGTCTCCTTTCTGCACACTGCAGGTTCATAGTGCCTGTTGTTTTTGGTGTCTGCCCCCAGTGGCCAAGGTTGGTTCAGTGTGTTGTTTAGGCTTCCTGGTGGAGTGGACTGGTGCCTATGTTCTGGTAGATGAGGCTGGATCTTGTCTTTGGTTGGCAGGACCACGTCCAGTGGTGTGTTTTGGCATGTCTGTGACCTTATGATTTTTAAGCAGCCTCTCTGCTAATGGGTGGGGTTGTCTTCCTGTCTTTGGCATAGGGTGTCTAGCATTGTGGCTTGCTGGTAGGTGAGTAGAGTTGGGTCTTAACATTGAGATGGAGATCTCTGGGAGAGCTTTCCCCGTTTGTTATTATGTGGAGCTGTGAGGTTTCTGGTGGACCAATATTCTGAACTCAGCTCTCCCACCTCAGAGGCACAGTCCTGACACCCGACTAGAGCACAAAGACCCTGTCAGCCACATGGCCAAAAAATCAGACTACACTTCACCCCATACCCAGTAATTGTTCCCAGGTGGACTGCAGATCTCCAGACTCCAGAACCCCACACTCAAGAGGCCCTCCTTTTAACTTGCTGCCTCTCACTATCTGCACAGGTCCTAACCCTATACTATTTTTGAATACATCATTTTGCATACTGATTGCTTATCTTAGTGATTGCTCTAGGTATTATGATATATGTGTTTGCATATATAAAATATTTATTTATTACAGGCCACTGATATTGATGTTTTTACCATTTCAACTATTAAAAATCTTACTCCCATTTGTATCTCTTTACCTCCCTACTTTTCAAATGAAAATATCTTAGGTATTTTCTCTGCATACATTGAACACACATCCCATGTTATAAATAGTATAAATATGAAATATAACTAAAGAAACTCATGAGGTGCAGGATAGTTTATTGTGTTTTTTTCTATTTTTACCCATTTTGTTGTCCTCTTATTTATGAAGGTCCCAGCCTGCTTATGTTATCATTATCTTTCTGTTGGAGAGCTTCCATTAGCCATTCTTCAAGGGTAGGTGTGCTAGCAACACAGGCTCTTTGTTTTCCTTCATCTGAGAATGTCTTTAGTCCTCCTTCAGTCCTGAAAGATAGTGTCACCAAATATAGAATTCAGAGCTGACAGTTCTTCTGAAAGAATGTTGTGCCACATCCTCTGGCCTCCATAGTTTTGGGTGAGAAATCCACTGTCATTTGAATTGGTCTTCCTTCACATGTGATGTTTCTTTTCCATCTGGCTGTTTTAAAGATTTCTTTTATTTGTCTTTAGTTTTAATGAACATATTAACAAAACAGAAATAGAGTTAAAGATGTAGAAAACAAACTTATGGTTACCAAGCAGGAAAGGGACGGGGGGAGGGATAAATTGGGAGATTGGGATTGACATACACACACTACTCTACATAAAATTGATAACTAATAAGATGGGGGGGTAGGAGGGAGGCTCAAGAGGGAGGGGACATAAGTATACACATAACTGATTCACTTTGTTGTACAGCAGAAATTAATACAACATTGTAAAGCAAGTATACTCCAATTATATAAAAAAAGAACCTTCTGTATAGCACAGGGAACTCTATTCAGTACTCTGTAACTACCTATATGGGAATAGAATCTTAAAAAGTATGGATATATGCATATGTATAACAGACTCACTTTGCTGTATAGCAGAAACTAACACAATAGTTGTAAATCAACTACTCTCTAATTTTAAAAATTAATTAAAAAATCATTTAGTCCATGTTGGCAGTGTTTTAATAAATACAGGTTTCTCAAGAAAAAAAAAGTTTAATTATGTTGTATCGTCATGTGAATATCTTAAGGTTCATCCTATTTGAAGTTCATCTAGCTTCTCGAATCTGTAGATTTATGATTTTGCCTATTTTGAAACATTTTCAGGCATTATTTCTTGAATATTTTTTCAGTCCCATACTCTTTCTCCTTCTGAAACTCCAATGATACAAACATTAGATCTTTTGCTATTACTTAACATGTCCCTGGGGTTCTGATCATTTATTTTTTCAGTCTATTTTTTCTCTGTTGGGCAGACTGAGTAAATTCTATTGATCGTTTTCAAGCTCACTGATTCTATTCTCTGTTATCTCTATACTGTTGAGACCATCCAGCCACTTTTAAATTTTGGTTATCTTTTTATTTCTATGATTTTCATTTGGTCCCTTTTTATAATTTCAATTTCTTTGCTGAGATTGACTTATTTTCATTTTTTTCAGGAAAATTTGTAATTGATTGCTGAAACATTTTTATGATGACCATTCTAAAATCCTTAGCAGATAATTTTAACATCTGATACAGCTCAATGTTGACATAAATTGATTGTATTTTCTAATTCAAATTATGATTTTCCTGGTTCCTTGCATAAATGATGTTTTATTTCCTCCTGAACACTTTGGTTACTATGTTAGGAACCTTGATCCTACTTAAATCTTCTATTTTAGCAAGCAGTAACCTTGCTTAGGTTTATTGTGTAAGTTCTAACCTACTTGTGTATTTTTATTTCCATGGCATTTTAGTGTTCAGAACATTTGCAATGCTGTTTTGGTCTTTTTCTTTTTCTTTTCCTAGTGTTGGTGGGACTCCTAACTCAATCCTGCTGGTGACATCTGCAGGGGTGAAAGGCATTTCTGTAGGTTACCTGCTGTTACTGGGCCACCTTCTGTGTGTATGAGGGGGCAGAAGTCACTAGACCTGAGTGTTCTTGCATCACTGGATGGAGATCAGGGAGACACAAAGCTTCACTGCTGATGCTGTCATCAGCAGATTGGGCTACCTGGCCAGTGTCCTGAGTATAGAGTGCAGATTGGGTTGGCCTGGGATTCCTTGCTCTTCTGCAGGTTGATTGAACCACTTCCTTGTTGTGGAGAGAGAGGGGAAGACAAGCGTCTCTTTCCCAGTCTTTTAGCCAAAGAGAAGAGGATTTTCTGGATTGTTTTTGTGTTTTTTCTTTGTCTATAGTGCTTTGTGGTTGCAGGTCTCTCCAGAGCCCAGTCTGGGGTAGATGGGAGATTAGACTCGAACCCAGGAAACTCACCACGTTGTTGTTCCTCAAGTCCTAAGATTTCTAGCCAGCTCACCTTCTTTCCAGCTTTCAGAGTCCTTTTATCGTTGTCTGCTGAGTAATTTCCAGGGTATTCAGTTGAACTTAGAACAGGAAAAAGTGAGTTTATGTCATTTTTTTCCAGAACCACTTGTACCACTTTTTGATAAGGAAAAATCTTCATTGTACAGTAAGTAAACTTCTAAGGTTTGAAACAGTTACGTATAGTATGGACCCATTTTACAATATGGGTCAGACCAGTTATACTTATAAATATGCATAGAAAAGAGTTAAAAAAATGTACAACAAAATGTTAGCTTTTTTCAGAGTAATGGAAATAATGATGATATTTATTATGTCTTCATTTTCATCTGGATTTAAAATTATTTTTATAGTGAATATATACTGTTTTTATAATCCAAGAAAAAAGGTTAAGTCTTATCACTGAACTGGTCTTTGAAAAAATTATACTGACTGGAAAATTAAATGTAATCATAGAGGATATAGGTTCTAATTTTGACTAAAAAAGAAGTCCTGGGGTGGGTAACATGCTTGAGGTTTTTAAATCTTTAAAGAACTGTCAAAGTGAAGAGGGATTAAATTTGTAACATGCTTCTTCCAAAGGCAAAATTCAGAATGAGGACAAAAATTACAGGGAAGGACATTTTGGCTTAACTTCATAGAGAACATGTGTAAAACAAATTTTGCTCAACAATTGCATGATCATTTGTTAAGTGTATTTTAGAGTTTTGTGTGGTGAAAAGGTCCTCCAAGAAGGCAATATGTCTTTTCTGCCAAGTGCATCCTTTGCATTGTAATTATCTAGTAGAATAGGTGAGGATGCCTTCCTGAAACTTGACTGTTGATTGGTAAATACATTTGTCATGTTTGGAGAAAGTTAATCTAAGACAGTAAACGTTTACTATTACAGCTTTCCTATTTATCTTTCCTTTGAAAGATACATACACTTTGATTCTCTCCTGATACCAGTGATGTGAGTCTGATCTCCATTTTGGAGGTAAAGGATGGTGGATAGCCTTTTTTTTTCACTTTCCCATTGTGAAAGAAGAAAAAAATCCTCACCCCAACATCTGGGGTCTATCTTGTCCAGATCTTTATCATTTTGGCAATGAGGTGAGGAGTCTTTCCCTGAACACTTTCCTTTATTTATAACAGTTATAAGCAGCATAAGAGCATACCCCAGATTTCAGAGGTGTGGGGGAGAGGTAGGGCAGTGGGACTGGAAACAACACTGCAGAGGGTGGCGAGAGCCCTGAATTTCAATGTCTGTGCTGTAGCCTGGTTACTGTATGACACTGAGTTACTTACCCAATCTCTCCTCGGCCATACTCCTGGTAGATAACCCAGTACATGAGGCATTCAGTTGATGTTTGCTTAGGTAGTGAATAAGCACATGAATCTGTAAAATACTGTGGTTGATCTATGCTAGTGGTTGTGCTTGGGTGAACCTAGGGTCCAGCAGATTGTTTCAGGACCCTTTGTAAAGAGCGCAAAATAGTTGCAGTGAGAACTTTGGATGTAAAATTTGCATAAACCAACAACAGACAAAACCGTGTGGCAGAGAATCAGTTTTGGAGAGGAACTATGTGGAGTAGAAAATCAGTCTCTTTGGTTCATTCCAAATAGAACTTTAACAGTTCAACCTGTTGAGTTTTCCATTTTGTATCTGAGTGATTTAAAACATCTCCTTTAATAACTAGACAAAGCCAAGGCCACATTTCAGTAACAATAGAGCCACAGATCTCAGTCAGCACAGAACATGAAAGCAGCTTTGAACGTACAGACTTTGCCTGCATCAAATAAAAATAGTGGGTGTTACTTTGAAAACAGGCGGATCTTAAAATCCTTTAGTTCTCATGATGAGCTTAAAGCCTGCTCTTTCTGTCTGCTGGGAGCTCCTGGGATAAAGCCAGCATGAGAGGGTGTGGATGGAGAGGCCTGCAAGAGAAACACACGAGATCCCTCGGTGTCTTCCCAAAGCTGCGGGCTCTTTCTCTTTGCTTCAGTTCTCATGGAATCCAGACTGGGTCCCTTCCTTTGTTTCTGCAAGTTTTATTCCTTTTTTATTTTCCTGAAGATTTAAAAAACTTTTTATTGACATATAATAAACAATAAATTTTTACAAAGTAAACTCACCAGTGTAATCCACACCCAGACCAAGGGAGAGTGTTTACTGGGACCAGAACTGCACTCCTCCAGCCCCTGCCCTGCTTCCCCCAAAATGTACCAGGCTGACTGCTAGCACAAAAGATTAGTTTTGCTTTTGTTGAACTTTATGTAATTGGTATCATCCAGTAAGCACTGTTTTGTGCCTAACTTCTTTTTTTTAAATTTAAATATAGTTGATTTACAATGTTGTGTTAGTTTCAGGTATATAGCAAAGTGATTCAGTGATTTTATATATATATATATATATATACACATATATATTATATATATAAAAATATATATAATATATATATAATTTTCAGATTCTTTTCTATTATAGATTACTGCTTATAATCTATATAAGCAATAATATAAGTATAGTTGATTTACAATGTTGTGCTAATCTCTGTTGTACAGCAGTGACTCAGTTATACACATGTATACATTCTTTTTTTTAAAATATTTTTTTCCATTATGGTTTATCCCAGGAGATTGAATATAGTTCCCTGTGCTGTACAGTAGGATCTTGTTTATCCATTCTAAATGTAATAGTTTGCATCTACTAACCCCAAACTCCCAGTCCATCCCTCTCCCCCGCCCCACCCTTGGCAACCACAGGTCTGATCTCTATACAAGATATTGAATATAGTTCTCTGTGCTATTCAGTAGGTCCTTGTTGTTTATCTATTACACACACATATATATAGTAGTGTATATCTGTTAATCCCAAACTCCTAATTTATTTGCCTCCTTTCCTGTTTGGTGAGCATGTTTGTTTTCTATGTCTCTGAGTCTATTTCTATTCTTTTGCTTGTTACTATGTTTGTGAAATTCATCTACGTTGCGGTGTGTAGTTTTGTGCTGTGTATAGTTCATTCTTATTACCATATGGAATGCCATTGCCTGAATATGTCACGGTTTATTTAACATTCTACTGTTGATGCACATTTTGGTTATTTCCAGCTTTTGGCTGTCATGAATAAAGAAGCCATGAATATTCTCAAATGTGTCTTTAAGTGAACTCATCTATGCATTTCTGTAAGTTATATACCTAGGGGTAGAATTTCAAGGTCTTAGAGTATCTAGTTTGAATAGATCTTGCTAAAGATTTTCCAAAGTTAATTGCCTTGTCATCCCATCAGCAGTGTATAAAAATCCCTGATGCTTCACATCATTGTCAACACTTGGTACAGTCTCTATTTCATTTTAGCTATTTGGATGTGTATGAAGTAGCATCACCTTGTGATTTTAATTGATGTTCCCTGATGATTAATAAATATGAGCCCTTGGGACTTCCCTGGTGGTCCAGTGGTTAAGACCTTGCTTTTCAATGCAAGTTTGATACCTGGTCAGGGAGCTAAGATCTTACATGCCTTGTGGCCAAAAATCCAAAACATAAAACAGAAGGAATATTGCAATAAATTCAGTAAAGACTTTAAAAATAGTCCACATCATAGGAGCTTCCCAGGTGGCACAGTGGTTGAGAGTCCGCCTGCCGATGCAGGGGACATGGGTTCGTGCCCCAGTCCAGGAAGATCCCACATGCCACAGAGCGGCTGGGCCCATGAGCCATGGCCGCTGAGCCTGCGCGTCTGGAGCCTGTGCTTCGCAAAGGGAGAGGACACAACAGTGAGAGGCCTGCATACCGCAAAAAAAAAAAAAAAATTGTCCACGTCATAAATAAATAAATAAATAAGAGCCCCTTTTGAGACCACAAACAAAATGATAAGACAACTGACAGAATGGGAGAAACTATTCACAAATGATATGACCAACAAAGGATTAGTCTCCAAAATTTACAAACAGCTCATGTGGCACAATATCCAAAAACAAACAATGCAGTCAAAAAATAGGCAGAAGACCTAAATAGACATTTCTCCAAAGAAGACACACAGATGGCCAAAAGACACATGAAAATATGCTCAACATCGCTAATCATCAGAGAATGCAAATCAAAACTACAATGATACATCACCTCACAGAGTCAGAATGGCCATCATCAAAAATCTACAAACATTAAATGCTGGAGAGGGTGTGGAGAAAAGGGAACCCTCCTACACTGTTGGTGGAAGTGTAAATTGGTACAACCACTATGGAGAACAGTATGGAGGTTCATTAAAAAACTAAAAATAGAGCTACCATATGACCCAGCAATCCCACTCCTGGTCATATATCTGGAGAAAAACATGGTTCAAAAGGATACATGCACTCCAATGTTCATTACAACACTGTTTACAATAGCCAAGACATGGAAGCAACCTAAATGTCCATCATGGATAAAGAAGATGTGGTACATATATACAATGGAATGTTACTCAGCCTTTAAAAAGAATGAAATAATGCCATTTGCAGCAACATGGATGGACGTGCAGCTCATCATAGTAAGTGAAGTAAGTCAGAGAAAAATATCACATGGTATAGCTTATATGCTGAATCTAAAAAAATAATAATATAAATAAACTTATTTACAAAATAGAAACAGACTCACAGACTTAGAGAATGAACTTACAGTTACCAGGGGAGAAGGGTTGCGAGGGAGGGATAGATTGGGAGTTTGGAATTTACATGTACTCACTGATATATTTAAAATAGATAACCAACAAGGACCTACTGTTAAAAAAAAAAGTTTTTAATAAATAAATATGAGCCTTTTTAATATATTTATTAGCCACTTGGATATCCTCTTTTTTGAAATGCCTGTTAAATTCCATTGCCCTTTTCTTTTCCTGTGAGGCTATGTGTCTTTTTAAACGTTGTTTTATTATAGTTCTTTTTATTTTCAGAATATGAGTCTTTTGTATATAAATGTACATATATATGCATATCCGTTCCTTCCCTGGGAAATAATAGGCAGCCTGCCCTGAATTTTTTTTTTTAAAGATCCTGACCCATGATGAAGTTCCTGTGCAATAGGACGGGAGCAGAATTTGGAATCACCACACTATGTTTAACTATATCTGCCATTTACTGACGTTTTACCTTGTACAATAACTTCAAACCTATGGTGGGAATTTTTATGGGAAGAAGAAATAGACCAAAACATCTTATGAAGACTGTATGCATTTGTAAAGCACCTTGAGATGGGTTTTTGACATCCAGGTGCACAACCAATGTTACTTCCAGGGCGTTCCGGCATCCCCTCCTTACCAATGCCCACCCCATGCTGGGTGATTCTGTTAACTTATCTAGGTCTTCTTATCTGTAAAAGTAGGAATAATATCCAAATTAACATTCTGCTGTCAAGGTTAAGTGAAATAAATGAGTTTATGGAAGGGTTTTGTCAGCAGAAAAATGATTCAAATGTAAGAGAAATTTTCCCTGATTTAAACTAGCATGACTGTCACTCTGTACTCCTGACCTGCTTTGTTTTTCTTCAGAGTACTCATCACTACTAGAATTAATTTACATATTTTAAAAAATTGTCTTTCTCCAGGAGGGCAGGAACTTTATTTACTACTGTATCACTAGAGTCTATTGGCACATACTTGTATACAATAAAAATTTACAGAATAAATGAATATGATGTGGTTTTTGTTGTTATGTTGTGGTTGTTATTGTACAAATTAAATTGTTTCCATTTTTTACAGTGATAACCTCAACTCTTCCCTCTTCTCAGAGACTAACACACTTTCTCCTTCAGCACCGTGTTGGATTTATTAATTTCTGCATTCATTCAGAATACAATATTCAAGATTGTCTTAAATAAATTCTCCTTCACTCCCATTATGTCAGCATTTCTGGGATGTTTCCTTAGCATCAGACAATCACAAAACATGGAAACCCAGCCTGCTTATCTCATCATGGCTCACTATCTACTTGCAGATGAACTTGACCAGGGAATTAAATATGGTAACTTTAACATTTCACTGCACAAGAAAGGCACTGTTATCTATTGATTTGAATGGACATATTTACTCTTTTATTTCATTTCATTCCCAGTACTATAGTTATCAGTTCCCAGCCATTTCCATTTCTAGGCTTTTACTTATTTGTAGTGTCTTCTGCTGGCTCAGTAACCTTTGTGATAATTGCATCAAATGTTATCAAGCATTGCAACCAATGGCCTTTTTAATTACCATTCTAATTCTTCTATTAAATATTACTTGAAGCAAATTTTATCTTTTATCTAAATCAAAATGTAACTTCATAAATATTTAACTTTGGGGAAACATTGTCAATGTTAAGTAAGATAACACTGTATGTTAATAAACTTACTGTGGAATCTCCATTCATTTACTCTTTGAGAGGAAAAAAACTTCTAATTAAATAAAGACATAAAAATTGTCCTACTCACTGTTCCTCAAGCATAACATGACATTTCCTATGTCCATAACATAGCCTTGAATTATTATTTCTTCAAGCAATTCCTCTAACCTAAAAATGCTCTTTTTCTTTATCTTACTATAGATTATCTACTGGTCCTTCATAGTTGAACTTAAATGTCACCTTCTCCATAAAATTTCTCCAGGGCTTCAACTGAAATGATTCCATCCATCCCTTAGGATTATATAGCTCATCTAATAATTTTTTTAAAAAGGTTTTTATTGAAGAATCTTTTCTGGACAAGAACATATACAGAATTCATCTTGGCTAAACTATAGCATTATGTGTTTCAAGGTACCCGCAATAGCTACTCAGAATACCACTACCTGAAACATTGATATATATGGGTATTTATTTTCGAAGCACTTTGCTAATTATGAGATGACTACAAGTTCTGATTTGTCCCCTGTCATTCTCAAAATATTCTGGACCAGAGCTGCATTGTATGGTCACATTACTGATCCATGAGCTATAGCTTTTATTTAATTGTGATTATTTAATTAATTAGCTGCTTATCTTAGATTTAGAAGTTATGTCATCCCATGTTTTTTCTCTCACTGCGAGATTTTCATGACTGCCTTTACTGTTCTGGACTCTACAGCCAAGTCCCTTATTCAGCACGGTCAGTGAAAGGAGCCCACAGCTAGTCAACGGATATACATCAGCACTAGTGGGGGGATCGTTTGACACCTCCTATCCCTAGACTTTGCTAGACTTTGCACACCCACATTGGCTTAGTTTCTTCATCTGTGGAAAAAAAACAATGAAGACCACTTCTCAAGGCTATTGGGAGTATTTAATGGGATAGCATACAAAGAAAAGCACACGCTGTGAACTGTGAAATGTTATCCAGTGTGCGGTACCAGCGGTGGTCTGCAGTGTTCTAGTGAGATCATGCCCTTCTCCCAACCTCAAACTTTCTGTTCAGTTATGCATTTTTAGAATGATCAAACCTTGCTTTTGATATGTGTTTCTTTGGAAGAAAAATGAGCAGCCTCAGCAGAGTCGTTTGAGAAAAGATGATTTTAGATTAAGAGAAGGTTCTAGAGAAATGGGATGTGATTGTGAGCGTTGGGAAGGTGCAGGAAAGGAGAGCCAGTTCTGAGTTGCTGCTGCTCCATTTGGAAAGCAGGCACACGGAGGCTCTGTGTGACGACTCCTGCTTCCCTGGCGGGTGGAGCTGCTCGCTGGCTCACACGATGGCTCACGCGAATTGGCGTCACTGGGTGGCTAAGACTTGGTTGCAGCTTGAGCCTACCCACTTGACTTTTTAAGAAACCTTTCTCATTCTGACTTGGATGGACTTGGTACCCAGAACAAAAGCTGCTTCTGAACGTTTAATTACCGAGGTTTATTTTCTTTTCTGGGAAGAAACATAGACTCCAAGTTTAATCATCTCTTTGGCAGGTAGTGCACAGTTTCCCTGTTAATTAACCTTTAATGTCATTAATTGGCTGTCTGTGTGATGACAAGGAAAAGAGTAAACACCGTTTGCAAATCAGTTGAATTCTCATCTGAACCAGCATTTAGTTTTCAAGGTGAATAAAAATAATTACAAGCCTTTCACTGGCTGGACTTCCTTCCGGTGCCTGGCTGATAAGACTATTGAACCAAATAAATATTCAGGCAGCAATCTCTGTTGCAGATGTGCTAATTGAAAGTTTTCTTTGCCACCAGTGCCCCCCTCTGAAATTGACTCAGTGGTTTGGTATGGATCATGGGTGAGACTGGAAAGCCAGTATCGTGAGATCAGGGTTTTCCTCCCACACCTACTTATTTCTCTTCGTATTGATTTTGCCTTCATGGTCTACTTTAAATCAATTCTCCATCCCAAGCAGACTCATTGAGAGCCATTTGGCTGGGGTCACCTGCTGCCCCTACACACATGGTAGAGACTTAGTATGGTGCAAAAGTCCACACAAAGTGAGGGTTGTGGGCTAGCAGGGTCAGCATCCCCTGGGGGAGTGGTTAGAAAAGCAAATCTTTAAGCCCCACCCCCAAATGACTGAATCAGAAACTCAGGGGGTGGGGCCAGGATTTGTGCTGTGAGCAGCTTTCCAGGGGATTCAAACGTGGACGGATGCTGGAAAACACTCGTACAGAGCATCACTGTGCCCACTTCATGTAAGCAGGAGGGCATGGCTCTCTCTCCTCACTGAAGGGACCTACTCAATGAGGGAAAGTGTAAGAGGTGACTTGTTTTAGTGGGGTGACTCCACTTGCCTCCCTGGTAAAATGTTGTGAGAAGTAAATTGCTTTTTCTTGGCCTCGAATGCCCCTATAACATTTGGCCTTGAGCAGCTTCTGACCTCCGGGAGTGGAAATGGCCGTTTCAATTTCTTCAGTTTCTGATGTTCTTAGTTTACTGAGGTAAGTGATTAGGGTCAGGGAACTGGCCTCTAGAAAACAGGAAGCGGAGGGCAAGCTGCTCCACATGAAGGAGAAAAAACTCCAAGATAGAGCATGGCACTCTGCAGAGGAAAGGAGAGGAACTTAATTTGGAAAACTGTAATACTCGGCGCCTATGTAAGAAATCACAAGGATGCTGCCAATGGCACCCTGCTGACTTGCAGGGAAGAATGGAAAGGAACTGAGCTATTGCCCCTGGCTGGGAGGAATGAACATTTCCATCTTCCTCTCTCTGGGGTGGCCATGGAAGCTTGGCCAAGTCCTTCTGGAAGAAGGCAGACAGAATGTCCAGGAGAACCAACCCTTCCTTCGGGTGAGGAAACCAAGCCTCAGAGTTTTCTTTAATGCTCTGACAGTCTTCCCTCAAATCCTTTTCTAGATTTGCTGCGCCTGTTAACATTTGCATCTTTGCAAACATCCCAGGACCCAAAACCAATGTCACATTTGCAATCAGAGAGCAGCAATCTTTAAGCAATAGGACTTATATTTCAGGCTTTCAACAGGCAGGGACAGGAGCTGTGTAGTTCTCTTTATTACAGTTTGTTGATGGAGAAGCTTGAGCATAAGAACTAATTTCAGCATTTTTATCTATTCTTTGTAATTTATTAGGGAGCCAAGGACTATTGTGGACTGTTGGGGGGATTATATGACAAATTGTTGAATGGGATAAATTGAGAATAGGTCATCGTGAATAGCCTTCTTGTATACTGCTATATTTCAAATCTTGAAATTTTTCTTCTTATCCTTCCCCTCTCCCTCATTTCTCTTTCTTCTCCCCACTCCCACCCCCTGCCTCCTCTTTCTTTTTCCTTTAATTGCAAAAATCCTTGCATGGATACAAATGGATAAGAATGAGGCCCTTATATTACTCCCTTCCAGGAAAATAGATTATTCTTATCTTATACTGGCATAAGTTCTAAATATTTCTTCATAGAATATGGAAGCCCACTTAAAGGAATGCATCTTGTGGCAGGTTTTATTTTTTCATTAAATACAGGGAAAAACAAATTTATTTTATGATAGCCCATAGACATATATGTATTCCTCGCTTGACACAGTACCTTAACTGAAATGTGTAAATATCAGAAATACTGTCATTGCTTTGCATGGTCCTGTGGTTGTTGATGGCAGCTCTGAAGCTGGAGTGATTCTTCCGAGATAGGGCTTAGTACTCCCTCCCACATTAACCAGTAGTTGAGTGAAGGCTAGACTTGAGATAGGGCATAATGTTAGATGAACAAGCTCTCAATGGCTGACAGAAATTCCTGGAGAATTCACACCTGCGCTGCCATCTGGAAATACACCTTGACAGCTGGGGGAAGTAGTAACTCAATCTTAAGTGGGGGATCTGGGTGCTGCACCCCAGCATCCACTACTGTCTACTCCTTTTACTGCTTGGATCCATTTGCTGTATAAGTTCAGCCTCTCTGGGAACAGCTCCTCTAGAATTCTGGTTGGTCTATTTTTGTGGGGAAGTTTACAAGGGTAAGGTTGGTGAAACAAATTACAGCTCCCACTGCTACAGTTGTTCATGGGGCCATAACTAATGCTCCCTCCTGCATGGCCCATTGTGAGTCCTGTACTCTCTGCTAGCACCTCTCCTGTCATGGCTTACCTCATGGGGTGACCCAGGCTCTCATCTTTGAGGGGTCTGGGGACACGGTCACTATGCCCTTCTCATGTCATGAATGCTTCTCTTGACAATTTTCTGCCACAATTATGCAGGGGAGCATTAAAAAGCTCCAGTGAATCAACTGGGTTTCTAGCATACATTTACCTTCACTGTGTAACAGTAGTTCAACGTCCTCCTGAAGACCAGTGTCAATTACTCCTTCCAGCATAATGAGCTTCCTTGCAATCTGGTCTCTTGGCACAAGGAACCTGTAGTGATAGGCCAGCAGCCAGGGCTTATAGATTAATGGTATCCTTGCTGCATCCCCTGGTAGAAGTGTCCTCCCTCTGTGAATCAGAATCACTAGACCCAAGAGCCTACATTTATGTGGATGAGAGAGAAAAACTCCCCACTGGGAGTGATGGTAAATGGAGTTGCTCCTACCTCTGCTCCTCAGTCTTCAGCTCTATGTATTCTACCAGTTGGAACACAGAACCATACAGTGGATTTATGGTGTATACTAGGTCTTGGAGAGTGGTGCCCATCTTTGAAAGTGCCATCTTCAAGCTGGTGCCTCAACTATGTATTCTATGGCTCTATTTTGCCCACAGTTTCTAGGTGATGTGGTAGAAGATGAATAGATCCTATAATTTTGTGTCAACTACCTCACCTCCTTGGCCATAAGATAGAGCCTTTGGTCTGATGAAATGCTGAAGAGGATCCTTTATCAGTAGCTCAAACACTTTATAAGCCATTATGTAAAACCTGTGAAAGTTTTAATATCTATCTTGCTATAGCATACAAGGGGGCTATCAGTTCTACCCCAACTACCAGTGATGTGATCCTCATTGCCAGTCAGCAGACAAGTGATAGAAACTAAAATCTCATTTTAGTTTCTGCTTCCTAGGGCCAGTTCTGGCACCAGTACCTTATATTGGCTTCCCTGGAAAAGTCTTCTCTGAGAGTCTGAAGTGGACATTTGTGTGTGGTTGGTTTATTGGATAGTCTCCTAGGGAACATTAAACAGTAAGGGAGTGCAATGTAGGTGCAACAGATAATTCCAGAAAGAAAATTGGGGCAGTGTTACCAAAAGAAAGGGGGATTGTTGCTAGGCAGCTCAAAGTGACAGATGTCCCATTCTTTCCTAGGAAGTATTTTCTTTTCATCTTCTTGAGAAGCATACTTTATACAGATTAGAAATTATGGATATAGATTTGCAGTCAACTCTTCCATATCTTGTAAACTCTCAGGATGGCCATATTTAACAGCTATTGTGTGTGTGTTTGAGTGTGTGTGAGTGTGTGAGTGTGTGTGCATGTGTGTTTTATCCTATTTATATAAGCATCAAGTCACTGGATTTCAACAGAAGCAAACCACTTTGGCTTGGAGCTGTCTTATTTACTTGTTTTTGCTTGTAGGGGAGGCCCCTCTCTAAGTTAATTATGCTTGCTTTTCTAAGAGAATAACATGCTCTCAGTCTGGAATAATTAGGCAGTCTAATTAACCTTTAAAAAAATCGAAACATAGCTTTCTAGTGGCTATATCCCCTTCATTAGGTTACTTTGGCTCATCTTAACTGGCATAGTTAATATTGCTGATTTCCATATCTTTTCTCATGGTATTTAGCACCATAACTTGTAATGAAAACACATTTTAGAGTACACTGGAGATTGGCTTAATAAAACTGGTTATATCACAAACAGAGATCCTTACGATAGCTATGGCTCTATCTTCATATTTATTGCAAGACTCTTAAAGGTACAATTTAAAGTGGGAAAAGCTTTTTGGAGTAATCATTTTTCTAATAATTAGCTTAGGAATAATTTGGAAACTATCACTCACCGCACTTTAATAATGTAAAGTAAGCTATTTCTGGAAATGTTAATGGAAAGCAAACTCCTTAGAGATTGCAGAGTTAAAAGATCTGCAAGAATGGCTATTAATTGTGGCCCAAAGCCCTCTTTCTGTTATTAGGCATTGCAGTTATAAAGCAAGATAATGTAGCATTTAGAATTCATAGTACCTCTCCCATTCGACACAGAGATAATCTCAGCCAGCATGGAATTCAGGCATTGGTAAAAGCAGGCACATCACAAATGGAAGGACTTTTTTACTTATACCTTTGGGGTACCTGCATGCAATTTCCTTTGAGTTAATAAGGGAGTATGCAATAAATACTTGGAATTAAATTAGCAAATACACTATATTCAAACATTCCAGTATTAAAACAATTGAAATAACTATACTTTCCAGGACCTGTTTTTTCTTCTATGATATTAAAGGAAAGCACATATTTCATAGTATCACCACAGAAATACATAGAATGGGATCCATGTGAACTCTTTGATGTGCACCTGCCCACTTGTGACAACACTCAAGGGTTTTCAGCCTCAACCCATTGCTTTCCCCATTCACCTTCCCCCTCTGGTCCCATGCAATTATTCCCTCCTTGAATGGAGTTCTGAGGACTGCATTTGAGATGCATTTCAAATGTGCCCTGTAGGTCCTGTCTTTTTTCCCCGGGCACCTACTGCATATGCAAACTTGTGATTAGACATCATTTCCCAGAAATTGATGGATTCCCCAGCCATGGGCTTTCCCCCTTCTTTTGTTTTGCCTAGAAGCAGGGATACAATCTGCTTTCACAGGGTGTTTCTGACCTTGGTCTCTCTGCATCTTGGTTTTGACAGATCATCAGAATCACAGGTGATATCTAAAAGGGCTGTTTTTATAAGTGCTTCCTGTCCTAAGTGGGGCTCCCTTGTTTCAGAGAAATGCATCAAGTAATCAGCTAGAGGTTTAATGATGTGCAGGAAACATATATTATGATTTAATAGAGAGCTTGTAGCAAACTTGGAATTTCCCTTCTAGCTGTGAAGGCAGAAAAGAGGAAGGGTCTGACAACAGCTTTCAGTCTGTTCTGCTTATCTACATCCCTAACTATTTGAAAACAAAAAACCTGTAAATCCTTCTTATGTACACACTTCTATCTGATATATGCCTTCCTAATGGGTGAACTTTTTTAAACGAGAGGGTTCCTTTGGAATCAACTACTATTTGTTCTTTCCTTCCTACACTTAGCTGCACCAAAGTTATAGTATCAACTAAAGATTTGTTATTGGAGAAAAGTTGTAATGTTTGCCAACAAGGGCATTACTTAATCTCATTGCAGACATGCCAGTGGCTGTACATGTGTAAAATTAAGTCAATTGGGCTGATGCCTGCCCGCCTGCCTATTTTTATCTTTAGACAACATTCCCCATCATACAACACGTTATGGCTGCTATCAAGGGCTTACTGTAATATACAAGACACTGGCAGTGTCCCTTTGATAGTTCTTCAAATACCCTGTTAGCAGGGATCAGAGAGTCAGATTTAATAGCTTACAAGATTTATCCCAAGCAAGTGAAATCTGACTGGAAAAAATTGTAATCTTGGCTGTGAAGAATAAACGTGTTACTGATGGACTCAGATTTTGCTGGGAAAAGAGACTTTGCAGTATCATGCTGGGAGCTGTTCCAGCATCTGCTGCAAAAGCACCTATCAGTGTGTAGTCTGTATTAGAATGAAGAGTGATTCAGGATAGAAATGGAAGGTGAAAAAGTGAAAATGTCAGTCCATCAATCACCATGAAGAAATGGCTAATCTGAGAGCCCTCCCAAACAATCATTTTTTGTTGTTTTAAAACAAATAGGTACGATCTTGATGTTGTTTGAATAAAAAAGAAAGCTATAGAGGGAGGAAACAAACCCTAAAAACCTCAGTTGTTGAGATCGTAGGTGCATGTTTACACATTCATCCATTTAGCACTACACATATATTTTAGCACCTACTGTTTTCCAGGTGTCGAAGATCTCATAGTGAGTAAGACAGACAGGTCTCTGTTTTTGTGGAGTTTAGAATCTACTGAGGAAGAAAAACAATGAAGAACTGGATAAAAATAAATACATAATTTAAAGCCCTTAGTAGATGCTAATTAAATAATTGTTACCTAAAGAATTTGAGAAGATAAAATACTACTAAAAATTAAGACATTGATGTGATTGAAAAAAAATCTGAGGTAGAAGTAGGAAACAGATGATACTTGTAGGAACGCTATATCTACAGAGCAGAGAGCTGCTCTATGCAACCTTGATTCATTTCATGGGCATTTATGGAGCACCAACTATAACATGACAAAAAATTAAGGAAATTCTTATACTGCTGAAGAGTCCTTGATTAGCTCTTATTTCTTTTCAAATATCAAGAACTTTCCTCTAACAAACTTGGAGGTATGTCCAAGCAAGTGCAGGTTGAGTATGGTTTGGTAGGGTTGAATGTAGGAAGAGAAGCTGGATAAGTAAGATGAAGGCTAATGTTATTGTTCAAGTGAGAGATCATTAATCCTGAACTCAGGTAGAGGCAGCTTCAGTGACAGGTTGACAGATGTTAGATACAGGGGCTCCTGTGTTCTGACTGGGGGGTGGGGTTCTGTAGTGCCCCATGCTCCAGCCTCTGGTTGAAGCCAGTATGGGTTTGGCAATACCTCAGTTAAAAGATGTTTAGGTGCATGCTAGTATGACCTTGCCTTAAGCCCTTGTCGACAAGATTCAATGTGATTCTAACTGTTAATCAAGAGAATGTACAGCCCATTCACAGTACAGACCCATGGCATGAGTGGAATTTTTCAAAAGTAGCAGAACATCATACTAGGTAGCCTTCATGCACTCATTCTGGAATGAAAAATTAATAACCTCCTGGAATGATTCATTATGAGATTCGAGTAAAGAAAAGATAATTAAGTCTCCAAGTGATGGACTTGCTGATTCCTCTGATTCAGAATGACTAAGATCAGCCGGTGAAGGGCACAAGAAGGGCTCCCCACTCCCCGGAGGGGAAGTGCCACTGTGCATCTACCTGCCTGTTTGCTCAGTTAAGGATGTCTCTAGGGAGACTTGGAGGGAATGACCTCATCTGGCTCTTCACCCTAAAATTTGTTCTACTTGGAACACTGAAGGTGGGAGTATTTTGTGACCACAGCGTTGCTCCAATGCACTGCAGCCTGGGTTTCCAGCAGCACAGGTGACCTCAGGTTTCCCCTAGAGCTTTCAATAACTCATCCTCTCTTTTCATTTCTCACATACCATGTCTCATTTGAATACTTTTCTATGCCTTTTAAAAAACTAAAATATAACCAAAGCAAGTTGAGAACTGTATAACCACAATGGCTATGATTCTGAAAACACACACACACACACACACACACAGACACACACACACACACACACACACAAAAGAATGGAAAGAGCAGAATGTCAAGAGTGATACTATTGAAAATAATCACCGATTATGTCTTGATTTCCTTCTTCTAGATTCTAACCCTTCTGGGTCAAGGATTTTTGTAAAGACTTGAACAACTTGACTACCTTTTATTTTGTAAATCTCAATGAGATCGTTCACTCTGAAGGGTGGGGTGATCCTTTGTGTGCTGTATTGTGAAGGAAGAGGAAAAGGCATTTTTTTCACTGAGAAGGTGTTTCACTGCTGTCTTTGGGCAATTTGTAGGAACAGACGAGGGGAATAGCACTCCCTTCCTCATTTCCCAGAAACTCTTATTTCCTTGAAGGTGGGTCTGCTGATGCCACCCCTCTCTGCTCCAACAGACCAGACTCCCTCACTTTTCTAATCCATTTCCTCAGGGGTTGGCTGCATATTATGATGACTCCCTCCCCCCAGAGAAGTGTGGGGCTTAGAAGAAAAACATAGACATACCTGTATTAGTTTGCTATGGCTGCCATAACAAAGTACCACAGACTGGGTGGCTTAAACAACAGAGATGGATTTGCTCACAATTCTGTAGGCTTGGAATCAGAGATCAAAGTGTTGGTAGGGTTGGTTTCTTCTGAGACCTGTCTCAGGTCTTACAGATGGCTATCTTCTTCCTATGTCTTCACATGGTTTTCCCTCTGTGTTTGTGTCCAAATTTCTTCATGTTATAAAGAATCCAATGCAATAGTATTGGATTAGGGCCTATCCTAATGACCTCATTTTAACTTAATCAAATCATTTTTTTAATTAAAGTACAGTTCATTTACAATGTTATATTGTTTGGGGTGTACAACATCATGATTCAATATTTTTATAGATTATACTCCATTTAAAATTATTATAGAATAATGGCTATATTACACTTTGCTGTACAAAATATCCTTGTAGCTTATCTATTTGATACATGGTAGTTTGTGTCTCTTAATCCCATACCCCTATTTCATTCCATTTTTAAACTGAGTTCTTTGGGTTTTTTTGATATCGAGTTGTATGAGCCATTTATAAAATTTAGATATTAGCCCCTATTGGTCACACAATTTGCAAATATTTTCTCCCATTTAATAGGTTGTCTTTTTGTTTTGTCAATGGTTTCTTTTGCTGTGAAAAAGCTTTTAGTTTGATTAGGTCTCATTTGTTTATTTTTGCTTTTATTTTTAGATACAAAAAATATTGCTATGATTCATGTCAAAGAGTGCTATGCCTATATTCTTTTCTAGGAGTTTTATGGTTTCAGGTCTTACATTTAGGTCTTTATTCCATTTTGAGTTTATTTTTCAAATGGTGTGAGGAAATCAGAAAATACCTCAAGACAAATTAAAATGAAAAGAAAACTTTCCAAAATCTGTGGGAAGCAGCAAAAGCAGTTCTAAGAGGGAAGTTTATAGCCACACAGGCCTACCTCAAGAAACAAGAAAAATATTAAATAAGCAACCTAAACTTTCATCTAAAGGAATTTTAAAAAGAAGAACAAAGCCAAATTCAGCAAAAGGAAGGAAATAATAAAGATCAGAGTTGAAATAAATACAATAGAGAAAAAAATACAATTGAAAAGATCAATGAAACCAAGATCTGGTTCTGTGAAAATATAAACAAAATTGGCTAAACTTTAGCAAGCCTCTCAAGAGGAAGAGAGAAGTCTCAAATAAACAAAATAAGAAATGAAAGAGAAGAAATAACAACTGACACCACAGAGATACAAAAAATCATAAGAGAATACTATAAACAGTTACATGCCAACAAATTGGACAACCTAGAAGAAATGGACAAATTTCTAGAAACATACAAGCTTCTCTGAATCAGGAAGAAATAGACAATTTGAACCAGCCAATCACTAGTAATAAAATTGAACTTGTAATTAAAAAGAAAAAAACTACTAGAAAACAAAAGTCCAGGACCAGATGGCTTCACAGGGGGATTCTACCAATCATGCAAAGAAGAGCTAATACCTATCCTTCTCAAACTATTCCAAAAATTTGAAGAGGATGCAATACTCCCAAATTCATTCTACAAGGCCACTATTACCCTGATACCAAAACCAAACAAGGACTCTACAAAAAAAGAAAATCACAGGCCAATATCTCTGATGAATATAGATGCAAAATCCTCAACAAAATATTAGCAAATTGAATTCAACAATATATAAAAGGATCATACACAATGATCAAGTGGAATTTATTCCAGGGATTCACAGGTGGTTCAGTATTTGCAAATCAATCAATGTGATACACCACATTAAAAAAAGGGAGGATAAAAATCACACAATTATCTCAATGGATGCAGAAAAAACTTTAGACAAAATTCAACATCTCTCCATGACAAAAACTCTCATCAAAGTTGGTATAGAGGGAACATATCTCAACATAATAAAGGCTAGTTATGACAAACTCACAGCTAACATCATACTTCAGTATGAAAACCTAAGGCTTTTCCTTTAAAATCAGGAACAAAACAAGGTTGCCCATTCTCACTATTTCTATTTAACATAGAATTGGAAGTCCTAGCCATAGACATCAGTCAAGAAAAAGAAATAAAAGGTATCCAAATTAGGAGGAAAGAGGTAAAACTGTCATTATTTGCAGATGACATGCTATTATATAGAAAATCCTAAAGTCTCTACCAAAAAACTATTAGAGGTAATAAATGAATTCAGCAAGGTTGCAAGATACAAGATTAATATACAGAAATCTGTTGCTTTTCTACACACTAATAATGAATAATCAGAAAGAGAAATTAGGGAAACAATCCCATTTACAATCACTTTAAAAATAATAAAATACCTAGAAATAAACTTAACTAAGGAGGGGAAAGACCTATACTCTGAAAACTATAAAGCATTGATGAAAGAATTTGAAAATGATACAAAGAAATGGAAAGATATTCTGTGTTCTTGGATTGGGAGAATTAATATTGTTAAAATTTCCATACTACCCAAAGCAATCTTCAGATTTCATGCAATCCCTATCAAAATACCCATGACATTTTTCACAGAACAAGAACAAATAATCTTAAAATTTACATGGAACCACAAAAAATCCCAAATTGCCAAAGCAACCTTGGAAAAAAGAACAAAGCTGAAGGCATCATGCTCTCTGACTTCAGACTATACTACAAAGCTACAGTAATTAAAACTGGCAAAAAACAGAAACATAGGTCAATGGAACATGATAGAGAGCCCAGAAATAAACCCACACACCTATGGTCAATTAATCTATGACAAAGGAGGCAAGAATATTATGATGGAGAAAAGGCAGCCTCTTCAGTAAGCTGTGCTGGGAAAATTGGACAGCTACATGTGGAAAAATGAGATTAGAACATTTCCTCACACCATAAGCAAAATTAACCCACTTTTTAAAGGCCCTGTCTCGAAATAAAGTCATATTCTGAGGTACTGGGGCTTAGAACTTAGACATAGGAATTAAGGGTACACAATTCAGCCTATACTAATACCTATTGATCCTCTCATTTTTTCCTTCTTTCCCAAGCATATGTGGATAGAAGGAATTGGAGTTGGTCCTTTAGGAGAATTATTGGGTCCTCACTTTTATTTTTGAGTCACAACTGACCACTGTACTTCTCTTTATACCAGGTCAGCAGTTTCTCTGAGGCTGAGCTTTCATCCCATGGCCTTGTCTAGGATGGAAGCTTCTCCTTTTGGAACTCCAAACTTTTGGAAGGTCTCTGGTACCCAATTAATGTTCAATATTACCTATTCTGGGCTTGCCCTTACACTCCCAGCCAACTTGGGCGCCTGCCTCTCATCTCTCATGGGCAAATCTTCCAAAATAGCAACCACCATCAAATACCGCCCATGTTGGTGGCCTTGGTTTTCTAGGAATTCTGTGAAGCCCACTCATCTAACTGAACCCTCTTGGATGAATTATTTTGTAAAGGGTTGGGGCTCTAGATCTACAGAAGTCTTCTTCAAAGGTTAATGTTTGCAGACAGAAAAATTCCCCCTACCTCCAGCCTCTTCCTTTGTCCCAGGGAGCAGCCTCTGACTTGTTATTTGGCTGCCAAAATCCAAGTTGTAAGGTGTAGGCTGAGAACCCAGAAAGTTGGAGGGGGGAGATCAAAAGATCTTTGTGTTTCAATAGGAACTTGTCCCCTACCCTTCTGCTTCTTTCTAGCCTCTCTGCTCTCCTTTGGTAAAGAAGCAAAGTGACTCTCACATGCATTTCCCTGTTGGTGAAGAAGAATGCATGGATGACTCCCTGCCTGTGTGAATCCAACGTCCTAGAGCTCTCTGACAACCTGAAGAAGAGAAACTAACACAGAGTTATGTAGCTTAGGATCATTCACTTCCCCTTGGTGATCTTCAGTCTCCTCATTTATAAATAGAATGAATAATGTTTGCTTTCCCCAACTTGTTTTGAATCTCTGAATACTGTAAGTGAAAATCTTTGTAAACTACTACCCCAGGTTTTTAAGGAAAAAATTATGATTAAAACATCTGTAGCAATATGGTACGGGAAGAGGGTAAGGGCTGAAAGCAAAATGCTGAATTATTATCCCAAGAAATTTTTAGCACTGTAAGAAAGAAGCTGTAGTAATTACAAGGGCAGACAGATTTAATCAGGAGTTCCTACAAAAGCAATCAAGATCAAATGAACTATAATTATGGTAATCAGTTCATGAACTTTAATGCCATGTTCCTAATTTCAAATATTATGAAGTCCTGTATAGTGAATCAATCTGTCATTGCAAAGATAATAAAATTTTCATGTCTGATGGCATATATTCTGTGTGACTGAAAATTTGTCATTCTTTTCATCAGGAGCCTCATTAGGGTCACCATTTAAAATTTTTAATTAAAGTGAATGAATTCTATAACTCTATCATATCTATCTTTATTTATTCATATAAACCTAAAATAATCAACTTAACGTAACTGGTTATATTAATACAACTCCCCTTTAAATTTTCCGTTAAAGGTTATTCCCCCCAAGAAGCCCTTCCTACCCCCAAATTAAGTTGGGTTTTCTGGTTATAAAGCCCCAGGGTGATCTGGAGTTTTCCTCTGTATCATGTCCCAGTCTGTAGTTCTATTTTTTGTGTGTGGCTATTTGTTTAGTGTTTGTGCCCCACAGTCTAGACTGGAAGACTCAAGAGGGCAGAGAGTGTGACCCTGTAATCCACATGGCCCAGCACTTGGCATTTAGCATTAAATTCACACCCCTCCCCGTGGCCTATAAGGAGCTATGTATATTGGCCTCTGCTTTCTGTGTTGTCCCTCTTCCTGTTCCTCAAATTCTCTAGCATATTCCCTCTCCTATTCCACTTGATATTTTCTCTAGCTGGAACTCTCTTCCTCCACATTTTGCCTGGCTGTTTTCCATGCAAAATGTCATCCAAATGTCACTGCCTTAGCAAGGCTGTCTGTGATCTAACATAGCAAAATTAGAATTCCCCTTCCTCAGGCACGCTTAATCTCATTTCCCCATTTTATTTTCTTTAGTACATTTTCATTGTATGAATTATCTATCTTAGGTACCTATCTATGTTCTTATGTATGTATTTGTGTTTATTACTTGTGTTCCTTCTAAGATGTAAGATCTCTGAATGCAGAGCTCTACCTTATTTGATTTGTTTACTTCTGTATCATCAGGGACTACATGCCTGATATTAGTAGGCATCCAATAAATACCTGTTACATGGATAAATATATTATTAGCAGATGTTCAAGGGCATATTTTGGATGAATGAAATTATTAATAAGTGAATTTTATTATAACAAGTTTTTTCAGATAAGCTTTTTTCATTTACAACCCATGCTTTGTCATTTCATTAAAGTAGGGTTCTTCTAGAAACCAGTTTTGCTTTGGATGTTAAATTGTAAAAGCAAACAGGTCTTCTCAAGTAGATGTGAGTTCCACTCCAAAGTAGGTAAAGGATACTGATGCTACTGGGTCCAGGTGTTCCTCAGCTCCTTCTAGTTCCTGACCATGCATGAGACTGACATGACTTCTAATTTCCTAACTGGAATTTGTCTTCAGAGTTCTGTCCTTGAGAAGAGTCTACTCTAAGCAATTGTCCATAGGATTCTCTTCACATAGCTTATTTGCGAGGAGAAGCAAAGATTAAAATCAATGACTTTGGGTCCACGTAATTGTTCCAAATGGATTCTGTGTGAAGGTGTTTCGTGTTGACCCTGAGCCATGCCCTTTGTGTTGCATTCCTCTTCTCTTCTAATATCTTGGGCCACTTGGTCCTCAGCTGAGGACATGGTCCTGCCTAGGCTCTGGGACAAATCCTCTCTGGAATGGGTGGAGATTTAAAGAGCTGTAGCTCATCACTCTGGACTCCAGAACTGTTATATTTTCCACTTATATTTTCTTGACTTTGAGGTCAAGTCTTGTCATGGTATCTTAAAGGATTCCATTATTTTCTGTGTTTCCTGTTGACAATTCACCACTCAAGCCCATGGAAACTTCCTGAAGCTAGTGCTTTAACAGAGCCTCTCTTGATGTCCCTCCTGCACTGCATGCATCTCTTACTTGTTCCATGGATGCCTTTATTTATTCACATAACAGGACTTCCACAGTAAATTTTTAAAAATTATTGCCAGTAGTTTAACTTTTCTTTTATTTGGGCATTACTTCAATATCGGTGATATACATACATTACGCTTCTGAAGAATCCTTCTAAAATTCTTTAATATGACTTAAATTCCTATATTCACTTTATATGCATGTAGGCAGTATCTATCATAAATCAGGATTCAATGTTCTTTTTCTTTCTTTTTTTTTTAATAGCAGCTTTATTGAGATATAATTCTGTGTAGTAAGGAATTTGACCTCACTTAAAGAGAGATCTGAATTTTGTCCTGGGAGTGCTGGCAGGTAGTTTCCAATCTCTTTTAATTTCCTGAGTGATAAGAGTATCTTTGTTATTCATGATGTGTAATTTGGATTATATCTGATTGTTTATGCTCAGGAGATGCTAAGTTACATTAAGGAGGTAAAACTTGGTCGTGCCAGAAAGACCAATCAAGTGATTAGAGAGTTTGGGCTTTGAGCTACCTGATATGAACCCCACCTTTGGGCAAGGAAAGAGGGATGGAAACTGAGTTCGACTATGTGGGCAATGATTCAATCAATCATGGCTACATAATTAAGCCTCAATTAAAACTCTGGACACTAATGCATGGGTGAGCTTCCCCGTTTCACAATACTCCATGTATATTGTAACATATTGATGCTGGGAAGGTAACACACCCTTGAAGATGATGGAAACCTTACTTTTGGAAATTTCCCAGATTTCACCCTAAGTGTCTCCTCCTCTGGCTGGTTTTAATTTGTATCCTTTCTTAAAATAAAACTGACTCTAATTACAGTGCTTTCTTGAATTCCATGAGTCATTATTGAAACAGAGGGTTGTTATTAGGAAACCCCCTAATTTGTAGACAGCTGGTGTGAAGTGAAGGTGGCCCTGGGGACCTCCAAATCTGTATCTAGGGTGTGAAGTGAGGGCAGTCTTGTGGAGACTATTTCCTTAGACTGCATAAGTTGTCTGAATTCCTTGCAGATTCATATATCATAAATTTTGCCTTTTTACAATAGATTAATCAGTGGTTTTTTAGAATGTGCACAAAATCATGCCTGAATCACTGATATCTAATTCCAGAATATTTTAGTCATTCCTAAAAGGAGGCTTGCACCCATTAGCAGTTACTCACCATTCTCTCTTTCCTTCCGCCCCAACCTTTGGCAACCACTAATATATTTTCTGACTCTATGGAATTGCCTATTGTGGACATTTCATATGAATGGAATCATATAATATGTGGTTCTTCGTGACTAGCTTTTTCCATTTAGTGTAATGTTTTAAAAATTCATCTGTGCATGTATCAGAGCTTCACTCCTTTTTGTGGCTGAATAATATTCCATTTTGTGGATATACAGTGTTTTGTTAAGCCATTCATCAGCTGATGAACATTTAAGCTGTTTCCACTTTTGGTCTATTGTGTCTAGTGCTTCTATGAATATTCATCTGTAAGTTTTTGAGTGGGCATAGGTTTTCAGTTCTTTGGGGTATATGCCAAGAGTGGGTCATATGGTAATTCCATGTTTAACTTTTTCAGAAGTTGGCAAACAGTTTTTTAAAACTGACTGACTTGTTTTATATTTCCACCAGCAATGCATGAAGGTTTCAATTTCTCCACAATTTCACTAACATTTGTTATTATCTGCCTTTTTGATTGTAGCTATTTTATTGGGTATGAAATGGCATCTTATTGTAGTATAAGTATCTTTTTATATGTCTATTGGCCATGTGTATATCTTGTTTGGAGAAGTGGCTATTCAGATCTTTTGCCTATTGTCAATAGGGCATTTGTTTTTCTTTTGTTGAGTTATAGGAGTTATTTATATATTCTAGATACAAATCCTTTATCAGGTACATAATTTGAGATATATTCTCACATATATTCTCCTGTTCTGTGGGTTTTATTTTCACTCTTTTGATGGTGTCCACTGAAGTACAATTTTAAAAAAATGATGAAACCCAACTATATATATAGTTGTTGTTGTCTGGACTTATGGAGTTTTCTTTAAGAATTCATTGCCTAGGTCAATGTCATGAAGAGTTACTTCTATGTTTCTTTTAAGAATCTTATACTTTCAGATATGGTATTTATATCTATGATCAATTTTGAGTTAAGTTTTTTATATGTATCTCAGTATCATTCTTTTGCTTGTAGCTATCTAGTTGTCTCAGCACTATTTGTTAAAAGACTGTTCTTTACCCCACTGAATTTTCTTGGCAAACTTGTCAGAACTAAATTTTTCCTAAATAAATGTGAGGTTTTATTTCTGGACTCTCAATTCTGTTCCTTTGATCTATATGTTTACCTTATGCCACTACTACACTTGCTTGATTGTTCTAGGTTAGTAATAAGGTTTAAAATCTGTAAGTGTGAGTTTTCCAACTCTGCTTTTCTTTTTCAAGATTGTTTTGGCCATTTTGCACACCTTGAATTTCTGAATGAATTTTAGGATCAGCTTGTGCATTTCTGCAATGAAGCCATCTGTGATAGGGCTTATATTGAATCTGTACATACATATGAGGAGTACTGCCATCTTAATATTAAGTCTTTTGATTCATGAAAGTTTATTTAGATCTTCTCTAATTTCTTTCATTTATTTTGATCTTTCCATTTGTTTAAATCTTCTCTAATTTCTTCCAACTATATTTTGTAATATTCAGAGTATGAGTCTTACACTTCTTGGGCAAATTTATTTCTAAGCATTTTTTATAATATTGTAAATATAATTTTCTTAATTTTATTTTTAGAGTGTTTATTGTTAGTTTACAGAAATATAACTGAGTTTTGTATTTCGCTCTTGTATTAACAGTGAATTCTAATGGCATGTTTTATTGTTTGGAAACCCCACCTAGACCATAAACACTTTGACAGCAGAGAATCTTTCTTGTTTGTGATATACATTTAAAACCTGGTATAGGAACTAGGATATAGTTGGCACTATAAAAAAGTGGTAAATATTGAATGAACAAATATTTATTGAATCCTTCTATCTTTATAGCCTACTGCAAGAGCCTGAGGGGAATATAAAAAAAGTATGAAAGCCTAACTTCTCTCTTAAAGGTCTTAAAACTTGTTTAAAGTTATATTTTGCTTAGGACAAACAATGAATAATATTATGACACTTACCTTATTCCTTTTTATAACTCATTCCTCCTAATGCCATTTTCCCCCTTCTGGATTGCATTTGTTACCTTTCCTGAGTAATTAATAACTTCATGCTACTTAAGTTTTCTGGTTCTAAGTGCTCACCGACTGACATTAGAAAACTATTTTCTTGATTTGCTACCAGTCTTGGTATCATTTGAATTTTTAAATTGAAAGAACTAAAAGGGCAGTGTTTATCCCCAAAAGTTGAGAGTGTGAACTTCAAATCTAATCGTCCACAAATATTGAGTGGAATGTTAGGTATGTTTGCACTTCAGCCAATGGTGTATTTTTTTTTATAGGGAGGCTATCATTTTTGGAATCATGCAGTATAATAAACTCTCTGTTTTACTTATAAACATGAATGCTACCAAATCTAATTGTCCTTGGTAGAACTGTCATTCCAAACCTATCCAGAGCCAATGCAATGAGGGATTATGTTGACCTGCTCTCAGCATCATGTTGAAAACTTCTCATTAGTGTCAAATTTGTCTCCATAAATATATATAGTTTTAATGCTTGTAGATGTATGCCTTATAGATGTTTCCAATGAAACATTTGGTAAATTTGTTCTATGGAGATAAAATCTTAATACCTTTCAGTGAAAATCTGAAGGAAAAACATGAACGATAAAGCAATCTTAATTAATTTTATTTTTATTTTTTAATAAAAAGCTGATCATTAGCTTCATTTGATCTTTCATATAGTCTAGAATTATTAGGACTAATTTTCAATTTTCCTTTTCTAGCCTGAGTATCAAAACGTTAATCCAAATGCAACATAATTTGCCATAGAAAATAAAGTCAGTGCATTAATCCAAATTGGACAAATTTTTATTTTATGGGGGTCACAGAGAGGACTGAGGACTAATAAATATAAGAGCCCTCTGAGAATTACAATGGCAAAAATCTACATATCATAAATGAGGAGATGTGTAATACTATGAGTGAATATGTGCTGAAAGGATGTGGGAATATCTAAAATTGTAATTAAGGCTTTCTGGAAGTCATCTCAGAGAGGCAGTGTGGAATGGAAGTAAATGAAATTCAGCCATCTGAAATATCATTACTTGTGCTTTCACTATTTGGAGAAAGCCCATGGAAAATAGATGGTTTAGTTATGAAAGTGTAAAATAAGAGTACCAGGTCTTGAACAGCTTTATGTATATACCATTAGATAGCTGGTCTTGGCTAAGTAGACTTATGGCTCATGTTCTCCTTGGTCAAATTATTCCTACAATATATGAGAATTCCTCAAGCCTTCTTACCTGAGAAGCAATTCTTGAGATCAGTGGACATTCCTTGTTTTAATTTCCTATTTACCAGGTAACAATGATTTTCCATTTAGTATTTTCTTCTTGTAATAAAAGTGTGTTTGTGAGTCCTATCTGAGAATGGCAGTGTTCCCAACTTAAACTAATATGTTGGAATTCTGTTTAAATATGACCTTGTTCCTGAGAGACCGAGACACTCTTAGTGTTCCAACAAAGTCTTTCTGATCTTTAGATTTTGGACAGTGGGAAGATTACTCTGAGCAGCTGTCTGGCCTTTGTTAGGTGACATTTGATTTCATTTCATTCACTTGAGATATATATCAAAGCACAGGACACTGCTAGGAAAAAAAATGGGCAGCTAGGCAAGTTTGTTTTCTGTACTTCTAATGTATCAGTTCTGTGCCCAGTTCCTCAATCTCAGATTCTTTTCCTCACCTAAAAATGCATCTCTTAAGTGGTTCTTGTCAATGTGTAAATGACTGATAGCATCATCCAGTGCCATCTTGCCATCTTCATGCTTTTATGCTCTAGATTGGAGTGACTGATGTTGGAAATTTACACTTCACTAAGCTATGCACACTGTGGTAGACACTTTAGGTGTGCAGCCATGTCCATTCTGATTTGTCTTCCGGTGCATGGGATGATGATGTTTCTCTGATCTCCTTTGCCTTGGAGTCTTGTGATGAGTTCCGATAATGTGCTATGAGTAGATGGTGTGTGTTCCTTTTGATTCAAAACAGTTTGTGCTGGGGCAAGATCTCCCAAAACTCTCTATCCCTTCTGGGGCAACAAGGGAAATTTCATCTTTGTCTCTCTGATAAAAAAATGACAGTCCCTCCAACAGCCTGAATCCCTGAAAGACTCAGGAACAGAGGCCCCCACTGGGTTTGTATATGCACCATTTTGGGATATGAACCATGATAAGAAGTTGACCATTCTGGTGGAAATAACTGCCACAGAGCAGAATAAAGGAAAAAGAATGAAAAGAATGGAGGACAGTCTCAGAGATCTATGGGAAAACATTAAGCACACCAACGTTCGAATTAGAGGCATCCCAGAAGAAGAAGAAAAATAGAAAGGGTCTGAGAAAATATTTGAAGAGATTATAGTTGAAAACTTACCAATATGGGAAAGGAAATAGTCAATCAAGTCCAGGAAACACAGAGAGTCCCATACTGGATAAACCAAGGAGAAACATGTGAAGACACATATTAATCAAACTAACAAAAATTAAACACAAGGAAGAAATATTAAAAGCAGCAAGGGAAAACAACAAATAACATAGAAGGGAATCCCCGTAAAGTTAACAGCTGACCTATCAGCAGAAGCTCTACAGGCCAGAAGGGAATGGCAAGATAAATTTAAAGTGATGAAAGGATAAAACCTACAACCAAGATTACTCTACCCAGCAAGGATCTCATTCAGATTTGATAGAGAAATCAGAAACTTTACAGAGAAGCAAAAGTTAAGAGAATTCAGCACCACCAAATCAGCTTTACAACAAATGCCAAAGGAACTTCTCTAGGCAGGAAACACAAGAGAAAGAAAAGATTTGCAAAAACAAACCCTCCAAAATTAAGAAAATGGTAATAGGAGCATACATATCTATAATTACCTTAAATGTAAACGGATTAAATGCCCCAACCAAAAGACACAGACTGACTGAATGGTTACAAAAACAACACCTGTATATATGCTGTCTACAGGAGACCCATTTCAGACCTCGGGACACGTACAGACTGAAAGTGAGGGGATGGAAAAAGATAATCCATGCAAATGGAAACCAAAAGAAAGCTGGAGTAGCAATACTCATCAGACAAAATAGACCTTAAAATAAGGACTATTACAAGAGACAAGGAAGGACAGTACATAATGATCAAGAGATCAATCCAAGAAGAAGATATAACAATTATAAATATCTATGCACTCACCATAGGAGGACCTTAATACATAAGGAAAATGCTAACAGCCATAAAAGGGGATATCAACAGTAACACAATAATATTGGGAAACTTTAACAGCCCACTTACACAAATGGACAAATCACCCAAACAGAAAATAAATAAGGAAACACAAGCTTTAAATGACACATTAGACCAGATGGATTTAATTGATATTTATAGGACATTCCATCCAAAAACAACAGAATACACTTTCTTCTCAAGTGCACACAGAGCATTCTACAGGATAGGTCACATCAAGCCTTGGTAAATTTAAGAAAATTGAAATTGTATCAAGATCTTCTCTGACCACAACACTATGAGATTAGAGGTCCATTACAGGAAAAATACTGTAAAAAATACAGACACATGGAGGCTAAACAATATGGTATTAAACAACGAAGAGATCACTAAAGAAATCAAAGAGGAAATCAAAAGATACCTAGAAACATAACAATGAAAACACAATGACCCAAAACCTATAGGATGCAGCAAAGCAGTTCTAAGAGGGAAGTTTATAGCAATACAATCCTACCTCAAGAAACAAGAACCATCTCAAATAAACAATCTAATCTTACACCTAAAGTGATTAGAGAAAAGAAGAACAAAAAAACCCTAAAGTTAGCTGAAGGAAAAAAAATCATAAAAATCACATCAAAAATAAATGAAAAATAAATGAAGGAAACAATAGCAAAGATAAATAAAACTAAAAGCTGGTTCTTTGGGGAAGACTCAAAACAACAGAATTAGAAATGAAAAAGGAAAAGTAACAACTGACACTATAGAAATACAAAGGATCATGAGAGACTAATACAAGCAACTATATGCCAATAAAATGGACAACCTGGAAGAAATGGACAAATTCTTAGAAAAAGACAACCTTCCAAGACTGAACCAGGAAGAAATAGAAAATATGAACAGACCAATCACAAGCACTGAAATTGAAACTGTGATTAAAAATCTTCCAACAAACAAAAGTCCAGGACCAGATGGCTTCACAGGTGAATTCTATCAAACATTTAGAGAACAGCTAACACCTATCCTTCTCAAACTCTTCCAAAATATAGCAGAGGGAGGAGCACTCTCAAACTCATTCTACAAGGCCAACATCACCCTGATACCAAAACCAGACAAAGAAAATTAAAGGCCAATATCACTGATGAGCATAGATGAAAAATCCTCAACAAAATATTAGCAAACAGAATCCAACAGCACATTAAAAGGATCATACACCATGATCAAGTGGGGTTTATCCCAGGAATGCAAGGATTCTTCAATATATGCAAATGAATCAATGTGATACACCATATTAACAAACTGAAGGAAAAAACAATATGATAATCTCAGTAGATGCGGAAAAAGCTTATGACAAATTTCAACACCCATTTATGATAAAAACTCTCCAGAAAGTGGGCAAAGAAGGAACCTACCTCAACATAATAAAAGCCATATATGACAAACCCACAGCCAACATTATTCTCAATGGTGAAAAACTGAAAGCATTTCCTCTAAGATCAGGAACAAAACAAGGGTGTCCACTCTCACCATTATTATTCAACATCATTTTGGAAGTTTTAGCCACAGCAATCAGAGAAGAAAAATAAATAAAAGGAAAACAAATTGGAAAAGAAGTAAAACTGTCACTGTTTGCAGATGACATGATACTATACATTGAAAATCCTAAAGATGTTACCAGAAAACTACTAGAGCTAATCAATGAATTTGGTAAAGTAGCATGATACAAAATTAATGCACAAAAATGTCTTGCATTCCTATACACTAACAACAAAAAAATCAGAAAAAAAATTAAGGAAACATTCCCATTTACCACTGCAACAAAAAGAATAAAATACCTAGGAATAAACCTAAGGAGGCAAAAGACCTGTATGCAGAAAACTATAAGACACTGATGAAAGAAATCAAAGACGATACAAACAGGTGGAAAGATATACCATGTTCTTGGATTGGCAGAATCAACATTGTGAAAATGACTATACTACCCAAAGCAATCTACAGATTCAATGCAATGTCTATCAAATTACCAATGACATTTTTCACAGAAGTAGAGCAAAAAATTTCACAATTTGTATGGAAACACAAAAGACCCCGAATAGCCAAAGCAATCTTGAGAAAGAAAAACAGAGAAGGAGGAATCAGGCTCCCAGATTTCAGACTATACTACGAAGCAACAGTAATCAAGAAAGTATGGTACTGGCAAAAAAAAAAAAAAATATATATATATATACATATATATGTATGTATATATATATATATATACATATGTATATCAATGAAACAGGATAGAAAGCCCAGAGACACCCATGCACATATGGTCACCTTATCTTTGACAAAGGAAACAAGAATATATCATGGAGAAAAGACAGCCTCTTCAACAAGTGGAGCTGGGAAAACTGGACAGCTACATGTAAAAGAATGAAATTAGAACACTTCCTAACACCATACACAAAAATAAACTCAAAATGGATTGAAGACCTAAATGTAAGGCCAGACAATATAAAACTCTTATAGAAAAACATAGGCAGAACACTCTGTGACATAAATCACAGCAAGATCTTTTTCACCCACCTCCTAGAGTAACGAAAAAGGAATCAGAAATAAACAAATGGGACCTAATGAAACTTAAAAACTTTTGCACAGCAAAGGGACCTAATGAAACTTAAAACATTTTGCACAGCAAAGGAAACCATAAACAAGACGAAAAGACAAACCTCAGAATGGGAGAAAATATTTGCAAATGAAGCAACTGACAAAGGATTAATCCCCCAAATATATAAACAGTTCATGCAGCTCAATATCAAGAAAACAAACAACCCCATCCAAAAATGGACAGAAGACCTAAATAGGCATTTCACCAAGATGACATACAGATGCTTAACAAACACATGAAAAGATGCTGAAAATCACAAATCTTTAGAGAAATGCAAATCAAAAGCACAAGGATGTATCCACCTCACATTAGTCAAAATGGGCATCATCAAAAAATCTACAAACAATAAATGCTGGAGAAGGTGTGGAGAAAAGGGAATGCGCTTGCACTGTTGGTGGGAATGTAAATTGATACAGCCACTATGGAGATTCCTTAGAAATCTGAAAATAGTGCTACCATATGATCCAGCAATACCACTCCTGGGCATATATCCAGAGAAAACCATAATTCAAAAAGATGCATGTACCAGAATGTTCTTTCCTGCTCTATTTACAGTAACCAGAACATGGAAGCAACCTAGGTGTCCATCGACAGATGAATGGATAAAGAAGATGTGGTACATATATACAATGGAATGTTGCTCAGCCATAAAAAGGAACGAAATTGAGTTGTGTTGAGGTGGATGGACCTAGAGTCTGTCATACAGAGTGAAGTAAGTCAGAAAGAGAAAAACAAATATTGTACGCTAACACATATATACGGAATCTAAAAAAAAACTGTACTGATGAACCTAGTGGAAGGGCAGGAATAAAGACGCAGACATAGAGAATGGACTTGAGGACATTGGGGGAAGGGGAACCTGGGACGAAGTGAAAGAGTAGCACTGACGTATGTAAAATGGATGGCTAGTGGGAAGCTGCTGCATAGCACAGGGAGATCAGCTTGATGCTTTGTGATGACCTAGAGGGGTGGGATAGGGAGAGTGGGAGGGAGTCTCAAGAGGGAAGGGATATGGGGATATATGTATACTTATAGCTGATTCACTTTGTTGTATAGTAGAAACTAACACAACATTTTAAAGCAATTATACTCCAATAAAGATATATAAAAAAAAGAAATTGACCATTCTTGCATTATTTACTACTGAAAATTCAGTTTATCTGTTATCACAGCATGATTTGGCTTAGTATGGTATAATAGTAATATAACTTGAGCCAGATAGGTAATTATAAATTATTTAGCAGCCATATATTAAAGAGTAAAGGTAAATAGGTGAAATTAATAATGTATGTTATTCAACCTCACATATCCAAACTATTATAAATTAAACATGTCATTAATGTAAAAAATCACTAATGAGATACCTTCCATTCTTTTTTTCAGGCTGAGTCTGAAAGCAGATGTGTATTTAGCTGTAGCTCATCTCAATTTGAACCAACTATATTTCAAGTGCTCAAATTCCATAGGTTGCTATTGGATAAAACAGATCTATACCATCTTGACTAAATATATAAATTATATAAGCATAAATTTATAAATCAATTATGACTCAGGGTCCTGAAATTATTATTTTCACAAAATTAAATGATGCTTTCTTTCATCATCTTTTATTTCTGGACATCTCTCTTTGCCCTGTATTTCTTCCCAGTTTCCTGGGAACTCTAAGTTTGCTTTTGCTGTGTTAATCACAAACCCTGGCTCTTCCAGGGCTTCTTGAGTTGCACAGCACACTATGATGTGAACATATACAGAACACTTTGCTGGGTGCATAAAGGTAGCCACAGGGTTATGGAGTTCTACACACTGGCATATTGAGCTGTTTACTCTGCAGGGAAGGCAGCTAAGTAATAATATCCAATTCATGCAGGCACATCCCAGGGTATTGATACTTCATCCATCTATTCTCTGGAGGTCAAAAGAAGGGAGAAAATATAAAGAGACTCAAATACCTGAAACAATACTTTCAATTTAGTTTAATATGTGTGTCTTAATTCAGATTCCCCCAGAAGCAGAACCTGAGATAGGATTTAAGTACAGATAATTTATCTGGGCTGTGCAGAGAGTGGAGGGAGTTACACAGGGAAGGGAAGGCAGGAAATAGAGTGTGCCCTATTAAGCCAGCTGCCACCATGGGGGATTAGTATTTGATCCTGAAAGCAAAGTCTGGGAAATGGTACAGAATACAAGGCATGAAATTAACCCAGCTGAGGGGCAAGCAGGCTGGGGAATTTATACACTAATTCTTGAGTCATTGGTTTTGGGTGCTCCCGTGGGATGTCAGTTCCCTGACACTCCTGGCCTTCTAGATGCCAAAAATCACATCCAGACAAAGAAAATGGTAGGTTCAATGGATATGGGGGAGACATTGGCAGGGACAGCCTAGATAAGACTTTCCTTTCAACATTGGATGAAATCATAGAATTATAGTGTCAGATTTGACTAATCTAGCTGAGGAAGAGAGTTTCAGAGGACAGATTTAATGCAGTGTCACAAATTTAAGTTATAAGAGGGAGAATTTTTAGTGTAACTGCTACTCTTCAGTGAGGAAATTGAGGCCTTAGAAATGCACACAGCCTGAGGTCACACACTCAAGGAAAAGAAAAACACAAGACATCACTAAAAATTTTTCAAGCCATGAAGATATGAGGAGGGGCTGACCACGCTCCTGGGCATCATGGTGGAATGGCACCTTGATAGATGTCCTCCATACTCTAGAGAAGCTACACAGAGTCAAGTAGACTCCAGAACCTGACTCACATTATGGATAAGGCATCTACCTAAAAGGATACCCGAAGGACATCCTATAATTTGCAAAGGACATTTCCTCCTTGATGAAGTTTATAGCTTCATTCTAATGAGTCATTTTTCCCCTGAAAGAGCGCCATGATTAGATTAGCACCTTGACTTTGTAGATTGAGAATTGAGGAACACCCTAGTCTTAGCATAAAACACTCAGAAACTACCTTTCTGGTGAGGGACACTCTGATTATGGCCAAACTCATGCATTTTATTTTTCAGACTTTATATGAAATATTGAAAGCATGATAATTAATCTCCATGTTCTCAAAGTCTGAAAGTATATCTCATTGGGGAATTATAGTTACTTATATAAGGTATTGGAATATGTTGAAGTCATTCATTCAGAAATATTTACTATGGAAATCTTATATGCCAGGTATTGAGCTAGGTGCTTGAGGACAAGGTAGATGTGAGCCTTGAGCTGATGGGGAACAGAGATGAATCAAAAAGAAATTACAATACAGTGTGACATATGTGATGACAGGGCAACAGCAATACCGCTTGGGAACTCAGAGTTTCTCTCCCTGTGTTGTTGACCATCTCATGGCTGAATTGGATGAGGATTTTACTGGCCTTATCCTGCAGAAAAAAGAGAAATATCCTTAATTATCGAAGGCTGATGACTTAACAAGTAACTATGAGTTGCGTTTTAAAAGTCCAAGATCGCTGAACAGTTCTTGCTCTGGCACTGGATTCTGTTTGTTCAGGTGGCCCAAAACATTCTAAGAGGCCAAGTCTCTAGAAGAAGAGTGTTCCAGTGGTTGCAACTCTGTGTCATGTTTCAATAGAACAGGATTAAGAGAAAATAATGTAAACATATTTTAAAGATAAACATGCTAGACAAAGATTTCTCTAGTTAGTTTGGGGTATAGGGTCTATATTATCTCTACACCTGAGAGTCAGGCTGGGCAGGTCTGATGGGCTTGTGGGGCAGTTCTACCAGGAATCTGCTTCTATGAGAGTCTCATAGTTAAGTACTTATTTCAAGGAAAGTAAAGGTCAGGCACAGCCTTACAGCTGGAGGGGAGAAGCAGAGCGATGTCAGGGATGAGTGATGAATAACACTTGAGTTAGAGTCCAACTCAGCCACCAAGGAAGGACTCTTGTCTTTGTCCTAAGGTGAAAGAAGTTTAAAATAAAAACTGACAATGCTATTCCATCAAAAATATATGTCAGGGCAAGCCAATACTGTTGTATCAGAGTAAGAAGAGAAAAAATAAAGGTTTTCCTCTAGACCACTACACAGCTTGGGCACCATGGAGGTCTGATGTACTGGGGAGGTGCTAGGTGGGAGGGGATGGAAGTGGCAGCTGCCTCCAATGGAATTCTGAAACATGTGATGGAAGATGGCAGAAATTTCTTAGCACAAGTGTCCAAGGCTCATAGCAGTGGCAGTGTCTGGCAAGTGTAGCAGACCCAACCAATGGTAGTGTCCAGTGGATGACAGCAGCTGTGGTACTTTGCAGAGATATGAGTTCCCCAGGGATTTCGCAGTGATGTTCCATGGATGCTGATGAGCATGCTTATAAACACATGGGAGACATCCTCTAGGGATGCCTAGAAACCCTTGGTGGCCAAGTGGAGGCTTTACAGGGAATAGGTTTCCTTGGATGAGCAGGAAGAAGCAAGAACCGGTGAAGTATGGATTGGAAACCAATTCCTATTTGTATTCTCAGGTGGATGGACTTACAGGAAACTCCAGGTAATTTTCCTCCTTCTCCCTCAGCTCTTTTAAAATTATTATTATATTTTAGTATTACTATTTCCATCACACAAGAAGCTTTTAGTTGTTAGTACAGTCCTATAGATATAGGAGAAGTTTTTACTTTTATTTATTTGTAATGTCAAGATGGTAGTTTTGGAAACATAAAAAATAAGTTACACTCGCTTTGAAAGAAAACTCTGTCACCTCTATCCCTATTTTTCTTACTGTCTTGTATTCACATTCCAGGGTAGTGTTACAGTTTGACTTAGTAGAAAATGATGACAGTTGTTGAGTGCCTACAGAGAGTCTTGGGTAAATTACTGATAAGTCTGTTTTAGTTTCCTTATATTCATCATATTCTTGGAAAGACATCTCCTGACATTGCAGGAGAGAGCTAAAGGATCTTCACATAGTTGTAATTTCCTCCCCAGGGCTTTTCGATCCTATAACATTCCATCTTCCTCTCCACCAGAGTTCTTTATTAAATTTGATATTTTCTGCCCATCTCTTTATCCACAATTTATTGTTTGATTCCCTGACCCCACTATTGAGAGTTCCAGATAGAGATTGCTCTTTCATCTTTGAATTGGGAACTTTCTTTCATCTCATAATTATAGTGTTTAACTCCTTTTGATTACCTTTGCCTAAAACATTTGGTAGAAGTGTGACATAAGTGGCTAGGCACTTTAGCCATCTCCACTAGAAAGTGAAAATAACCACAACTGTCTATTGAATTCAGGAGGGACAGATGTGGGTCCCAGTAGGTGTGAGTGTATGAAAGCATTAAAATGCCAGCATAACTGAATTTCCCTGTCTTGTGACTGCTCTGAATCCTTGTAGTGGAAAGAGCTACAAAATACAAAATCTTGTGACAGCATAAGAAATTTAGAAATTTTCTAGAGAAAAAAAAGAGTTCATTTAGCTTGAAAATTATTAATAATTTATTACAGAAGGTCTGATTATAATAGTGAGTTAAAAATTACAAAATAAACAGCTCTTTCAAAGCCCTGAGAGTAAGCATGAGAGTTTTTTCTTTCTGCTGAGTGACTGAAATTAGACATTCAAATCACTCTTCTCCACATTCATTATGTGGGGTTTGAATAGATTCATATAAACCTAACCTGCTGTGTTCTTCTCTTGCTAGTCTCTTCCAACACCAGTGGAATATTAATGACTGTGGAACCACAACACTTTCCATAACCTCTGCTATTTACTCTGACAAAATTAGGTACAGTCTGCATTTAACTGCTCAGCATTGGACTTCACCAGGAAAAAATTCAATTTTGTAAAATAACAAAATTGGGTAACTGCATGCATAATCAATGCATATTTTGTCCATTCAGCGGCAGTCTTAAGGGCCAGTCATTATTCCTTTCACTGCCTAAAAAATGTTACTTTTTTTTTTTAAATCTTTATTGGAGTATAATTGTTTTACAATGGTGTGTTAGTTTTTGCTGTATAACAAAATGAATCAGCTATACATATACCTATATCCCCATATCTCCTCCCTCTTGCATCTCCCTCCCACCCTCCCTATCCCACCCCTCTAGGTGGTCACAAAGCACTGAGCTGATCTCCCTGTGCTATGCGGCTGCTTCCCACTAGCTATCTATTTTACATTTGGTATTATTTATAAGTCCATGCCACTCTCTCATTTTGTCCCAGCTTACCCTTCCCCCTCCCCGTGTCCTCAAGTTCATTCTCTACTTCTGCATCTTTATTCCTGTCCTGGCCCTAGGTTCTTCAGAACCATCTTTTTTTTAGATTCCATATATATGTGTTAGCATATGGTATTTGTTTTTCTCTTTCGGACTTACTTCACTCTGTATGACAGACTCTAAGTCCATCCACTTCACTACAAATAACTCAATTTTGTTTCTTTTCATGGCTGAGTAATATTCCATTGTATATATGTGCCACATCTTCTTTATCCATTCCTCTGTCAATGGACCCTTAGGTGCTTCCATGTCCTGGCTATTGTAAATAGTGCTGCAATGAACATTGTGGTACATGACTCTTTTTGAATTATGGCTTTGTCAGGGTATATGCCCAGTAGAAGGATTGCTGGGTCATATGGTAGTTCTATTTTTAGTTTTTTAAGGAACCTCCATACTGTTCTCCATAGTGGCTGCATCAATTTACAAGGAATGTTACACTTTTAAGGTCACTGTCCTCATAGCCTTAATTAACAGCAAGAAAAAAATGAATTGAACTTTAGACATTTCTTTTTTTGGTTTTAAGATCACCTTTTTTTTTTTTTTTTTTTTTTTTTTTTTTGCATTTAACATTAAGGTCACAGATTTTTGAGGCCAGGGCAGGGTTTTCCTTGGATATTTTTCTTGGACCACTTCTCTAGATGAAGTTTGCATTCTTGTAAAATGTGGCGTATTTTCTTTCTGTCAGAAAAAAATTATACAACTGTCTTATTGTCCAGGGCTGAGAACGAAATCAAGACACGCTGATGACAAAGGACAACTTATTTTTGACACTAGAATGAACATCTATACAGTAATAAGGTGATCATTATCCATAGGGGCCCCAGCTGGTTCCTTACAGGCATTAATGTGGTAAGGGAAATACGGGCAGAGAAACTTTGCTTCAGGCTCGCAGATGTTGGTGTAACCCGATGTGGCCGTTTATTCTTCCAAATTAAGACATTATTTTAGCTCTAGCCCTCCAGATCTAATACTATAGCATTAATCCAACAATCTTTTTTTCTATTTATTTTTTTACCATTCTTCATTCTGTCCTTCTTTAAATGCTCTCAAAACTAGTCGTCCATACACAGGATTCCTCTCTAAAGTCAGGAAGTGGGCCCCGAAAATCATGATTTTCAATGTGGCTCATTCTGGGTCTCCTTTGTAGACAAAACCACACACAATATTTCAGCTAAGGAATTTTTTAAGACCTAAAGTTTGTGAACCATGGGAGGAAGGATGAAGGGCAGTTAAGGCCAACAGGGAAAATGGAGGAAGAGCTAGCTCTTTCTTTCTCCTGACTTCCTCAGCTTGATATTTAGGGACATGGGGTCAGGGAGAATACTGAGACCAATTCTACCAAGTTAGGAAAAAGAGAGACTCAGTGTCTCCTTCCTTGCCTCCCTTACTCCTACCTCAGTCCTGTGTCTGTTCTGTGCATATGACTTGTAGGGAATATTCTGTTCCAAGAGTGTGCTCTGCATCCCCCCCAAAATTTGAAAATCACTGAAGAGACCTAAAGTGCTTTATTTTATAGAAGTGCATTCTGCAGCTCAGAAATGGTAGATGGCGCACTCAGTGGAAAGGAAGGCAGAGTGGAACCTAGCTCTTGAGTTTTCTTTCTTCTTCTTTTCTTTCTTTTTTTTTAACTGAGGTAGAGTTGATTTACAATATTATATGTTTCAGCCGCACAACATAGTGATTCAGAATTTTTTAAGATTATATTCCATTTACAGTTATTATAAAATATTGGCTTTATTCCCTTCTTGAGTCTTATTTCCATACTCCAGTTGTACACTTACGTGTCTACAGGGGCCACCCCCCCTCAAAGTCAGTATAGGAGGCAGCCAAAGACAGTTATATTCACAATCAGAAGATAGGCAGTTGGCTTTACGTCTTCTTACTTTTGTTTAAAGAGTACACAGCTTGGCAAAAATGAACTGTAGATAACATAAAACTTGGGTATCCTCAGCTGTCGGACAGTTCTTTCATTTCAAAGTTTATCGATTCAAATCCCTGTAAAATTACATCCACCCCCAGCCTCCTTGAACTGCTAACTCTGTCCAAGAAGGAATCTATGTTTGCATCTGACTACATTCTCCTCCTGCCCCCAATGCCCACAGTGTTAAGCAAGAAACACAAAACACATGGATGCTCATGAATAATTCAAGCCCCTGAGAGAAGGCTATTCGATACTGACCCAACACCAACCTTTCCTATCGATCTGCATATTTTAAACTAACCCTGGGAAAGTCAAGCTCCTTCAGACATGCGAATACAAGGCAGTTCTGATTTGCAAGCCTAAAAGGTCTTTAAGAAGGAAAATCAGTTCAAACCCAAAGTGACATTTCAGTTTTATTAAGTCAGTTTTGTCTGGCCTGCATTATTTAATAGGGTGTATCTATTATGACCTTTGAAGAGTTAAATCTCATGAACAGTGGGGCAGAATGCTATCTATTATAATTTCAACTTTAATGACTGGAGATGCCGAATTCATTATTCTGCTGAAAGTAAGTTCTGAAATGGTTTTCATTTCATTTCATCCATCAGAATGGAGCATGCCTCAGAAGATTTAATTGACCTCATTTCAGTTTGTGACCCATTTGTTTAAACATTTATAATTGATACCCAAAAGGAACAATACTCAGGGCCATTCTGACCAGCCCTGATTTCCAGGTAGAAGAGAGAATCTTCAGATATGAAAGGTGGAGCAATACCCAAAGACAGTAAGCTAAAAATCTCATGAAAACATGAACTGTCTCAAGCAAAGCCAAAGCTGTCCTTTCAAGACTGTTACATTAAAGGTCCAACAGCTGTGATTCGACATTCACCAGCATTAGGGATCAAATGTAAGGCATTGTAATCCCTGGAAAAATTCAAACTCCAAACTCAGTTTTGGGGTTCAATTTATGACTAACAATTTGATGGTTTACTTTTCTCCCCACAGATATTATTAGTTGCTTGATTGGTTTATTCAAATACGGAGTTTATTCTGCTCTAAGAGAGACAGTGCCATTTTCCTCACTTGTAAAGTGGATATAAAAGAAAATGAAACTTCTGCATAGATATTTATAAAACTTGAGTTGGAACATCTAAGAACAAGTTGGACTAGAGTTTGACAAACTGTGGTCCAGAGGCCAAAACCAGCTCACCTGTTTTTGTAAATACAGTTTTATTGGAACACCCCTACCCCATTCATTTTCAAATTTTCTATCTCTGCTTTCACATGACCATGGCAGAGTTTTGTGGTTTCGACAGAGACTATCAGGCCTGCAAAGCCCAAAATTTTACTATTTACTTCTTTACACAAAATGTTTGTCAATCCCTAAGTTAGACTACAGTATGCATAGTCCATGAGAGGCAGTATCTACAGATACCCTCAGAAATAAAAGGATATTTATCAGGTCAAAAAATCAGAGTGAAATGGCCTGGAAACCTAATCAAGACTAGATTGCCGAACAGAGCTATTTGACAGTGAACATTATAGCTGAAGAATAACTAGGTAGCAAAAAGAAAACAAAGTTTCTAGCACACTGGTTAAGGAAAGCACCAAACTCAAAATTTGTTGGCACTACGGATACAATCTTTTTCAAGTTCAGAAGACTAAAACCAGGTAATATGGAACAGAGATACTTCATTGGGTCTTGCTTAAATTGGGGTTAGTTAAAATTTTTCTATAAAAGTCCAAATAGTAAATATTGTAGGCTTTGCCAGCCAAGAAGCAAAATCAAGCGACTGTTCTCAGAAGGCTAATACATTTAGCTTGCTGGCTATATAAAATCAGGTGGCAGGCCGGCTCATGGACCATAGCTTGATGACTATGGCCCTTTCCTCTATGATTAGATGAAAGGCTCTTTAATACTTCCACTTCTTTGTGCTTGTCATTAGTATGTTCATTAACCATCCTTGTCATTACTACATGCTAATTTGGTATATCCAATTGAGAGAACTTAAGGACTAGAAATATTGACTTCCAGAAAAGCAAAGATAAGAACTACCCCAAACACCCTGCTGGGGTGTAAATACAGGTCGATCTCCAACGCCCAGCCCAGTGGCAGGCATGTGGTGGGTACTTAATAAATATCACTGAGAATGACGATGTTGCCAAGGCAATTCTGCCCTTTGAGGGCCCATCTGGACAAGAGCTGGTTTCCCTAGATAACACTACTGCTCATATATCTCTGACTCTAATATACATTTGAAAATTTAATTTAGCGCATGTGTGAAATGACATCAAATGTGTTTTCTTGGGTTATTGCTGACAAGTGAGGTGTCCTGGTGCAATTGACCTGGTTGCTTTGGTACACAGGCAGCGTTTGTAGCTTTTGTTGATTTTCAATAGGTGGTTAAATTAAACATCTTTTCTACTATCCCACTGTTGAAGAAAGTAGTTTTGATCAGATAGCATTTCCCTCAAGTAGTACTCCATTTGAGATTGTTTCTTTCCTAGATTTTAGATATTTTGTTTTTGTTATCCTCATTCATTTATCAAAGACTTTGGCATTTGGCTCAGAATCTTTCTTTCTCCCTCAACCCGTGCCATGATCCTGGGTTATTTTTTTTTCCATGTGGATAAGTCCACACAATGGTCTCTCATTTCTTTGAGATCCTGAACTCCAGGAGTATCTCCTCCAGTCCACATGTACTCTCTATCCTGTCTTGGCCCTGGTCATCATCCATAACTGCCCCACTTCTGTAAAACCAATTCACTATCCCATTATCTGCCTATAACTCCCTCTGATTCAGGTATCTTATTCATTCTCCTCCACTACAGCCACTCTTCAGGCTCATCAGGGCTCCCAGTCTTTGTATACCTTTACTTTCTCCCAGTTATTGATGCTTTTCATTTCATTGATTCCTTACACAGCTTATTTTCATTTATTTCTTCAATTCCTTTAGCATAAAACAATTTATTACAATTTCTTTGGTCTTAAAGGCCCACTAAACCCATATTTGTCAGTAATCTTCGTATTCTAATTCTTTAATAAGTTAACTTTAGAGCTTTGGCACATTCTACAGTAGTAGGGCATGGCAAAAAATTATTTTTGAAATTTTTAAATTTTACTTATTTATTCTTCTTACTTTACCTAGAGAGACCAACTATGCTTTAACATTTCCAGATGTATCTAGATAAAGCTAGTAATATATATTTTCTATAAAATTTCTCAAGTAATATCTGGCTTATGTAATTACTATCTTTCCCAGAAATAATCACATAAATTGAATTGACCTTTTGGTGTTGAAAATCTGAATTAAATGACCCAAGCCATGAAGGAAAATAAATATAGTAGGATTCCTCCTAATTCCTTGAGCATGTTTACGCATATTATTGGCCTATTCTGCTGTTAACATAATAGCAATGTGTCATTTGAGATAACTATGAGGAATAAAACTGAATATCTTTAAGAAATAAAAATCAGACCAAATTTCATGCCTCTTAAGGTGGTAAACTAACAAACCCAAAACAAAACCAAAAACATAGCTATTGAATCATTGGCACCTACAGCCAAATATATGAACAGCAGTTTATGTAAAACAAATAATTACTCATTAATTTATGTTTATTGTTTTCTTTAACACGGTAGTTTTTATGAATTGAAATAACACCTATATCACAACATAGGAAAGTTTATTTTCTTTTATGTAATGAGTTTTTGCTTCTAACAGATTGTAAATATTATAGAAAATAATTAAAGCAGAATGTTTTAACAACATTCTTCATTTTTTCCTCCTATCTCCAATTTTAATAATTTTTTTAGATCTAAGCAAAAATTTAACTCTGAGAGCAGTTTAATAGGAAGAATCTGTCTGCATTTACATTTGAATTATATTTTGTCAAATAAAGCAACTTTGAGATTACTTTTAGTAAAGGAGGATTACATTACAAACCAACCATCCTATGAGGGCAAATAGGAAAGCTGCAAATACTTAAAAAAAGAAATGTTTACTTGAAGGAGTTGATAGGACAGTGAAGGCCAAGACCTGGATGAGGACTGAGCCCAGAGAAATGAGCCCAGGATTTGGGACGTCTTCCAGGGCATCAGGGAGGAGAGTCCTCCCCACTTTGATAGCCTTGCTGGAATAAGAAATAGGATTTAATACTAATAATGAACGAGTTTATCACATTTGCTAAAGTAAATGGCATTTAGAAATTGGATTTTTAGATTATAGCAACAAACAGAAAATGAGAAAGGAGCTTCAAAATGGCAGAAGAGTAAGACGTGGAAATCACCTTCCTCCCCACAAATACATCAGAAATACATATACATGTGGAACAACTCCTACAGAACACCTACTGAACGCTGGCAGAAGACCTCACACCTTCCAAAAGGCAAGAAACCCCCCACGTACCTGGATAGGGCAAAAGAAAAAAGAATAAAGAGACACAAAAGAATAGGGACGGGACCCACACCAGTGGGAGGGAGATGTGAAGGAGGAAAGGTTTCCACACACTAGGAAGTCCCTTCGTGGGCAGAGACTGCGGGTGGGGGAGGGGGGAAGCTTCGGAGCCGGGGAGGAGAGCGCAGCCACAGGGGTGCAGAGGGCAAAGTGGAGAGATTCCCGCACAGAGGATCGGTGACGACCAGCACTCACCGGCCTGAGAGGATTGTATGCTCACCCACAGGGGTGGGTGGGGGCTGGGGGCTGAGGCTCAGGCTTCGGTCGGATCGCAGGGAGAGGACTGGGGTTGGCGGCATGAACACAGCCTTAAGGGGGCTAGTGGGCCACAGCTAGCTGGCAGGGAGTCTGGGAAAATGTCTGGAGCTGCCAAAGAGGCAAGAAACATTTTCTTGCCTATTTGTTTCGTGGTGCGTGAGGAGACGGGATTAAGAGCGCCACCTAAATGAGCTCCAGAGATGGGCACGAGCCACGGCTATCAGCACAGACACCAGAGACGGACATGAGACGCTAAGGCTGCTGCTGAAGCCACCAAGAAGCCTGTGTGTGAGCACAGGTCACTATCCACACCCCGCTTCCGGGGAGCCCGTGCAGCCCGCCACTGCCAGGGTCCCGGGATCCAGGGACAAATTCCCCGGGAGAACACACAGCGCACCTCAGGCTGGTGCAACGTCACGCCGGCCTCTGCCACTGCAGGCTCACCCCGCACTCCGTACCCCTCCCTCCCCACCAGGCCTGAGTGAGCCAGAGTCCCCTAATCAGCTGCTCCTTTAACCCCGTCCTGTCTGAGCGAAGAACAGATGCCCTCAGGCAACCTACATGCAAAGGTGGGGCCAAATCCAAAGCTGAACCCCAGGATCTGAGAGAACAAAGAAGAGAAAGGGAAATTTCTCCCAGCATCCTCAGAAGCAGCGGATTAAAGCTCCACAATCAACTTGATGTACCCTGCATCTATGGAATACCTGAATAGACAACGAGTCATCCCAAATTGAGGAGGTGGACTTTGGGAGCAACAATATATAATTTCTTTTTCCTTTTTCTCTTTTTGTGAGTATGTGTTTGCTTCTGTATGTGATTTTGTCTCTATAGCTTTGCTTTTACCATTTATCCTAGGGTTCTGTCTGTTTTTGGTGGGTTTTTTTAGTATAGTTCTTAGTACTTGCTAGCATTGGTGGATTTGTTTCTTGGTTTGGTTGCTCTCCTCTTTCTTTCTTACTATTTTTTAATTACTTTTTAAATTATATTTATATTTAATAATTTTTTATATTAATAAATTTATCTTTCTTTCTTTTTTTCTCACTTTTCTTCCAAGCCATGTGGATTACAAAGTCTTGGTGCTCCAACCGGTTGTCAGGCCTGTGCCTCTGAGGTAGGAGAGCTGAGTTCAGGACATTGGTCCACCAGAGACCTCCCAGCTCCATGTAATATCAAACCCCGAAAATCTCCCAGAGATCTCCATCTCAAGGTGAAGACCCAGCTCCACTCAATGACCAGTAAGCTACAGTGCTGGACACCCTATGCCAAACAACTAGCAAGACAAGAACACAAACCCACCCATTAGCAGAGAGGCTGCCTAAAATAATAATAAGGTCACAGACACCCCAAAACACACCACCAAACATGGACCTGTTCACCAGAAAGACAAGATCCAGCCTCATCCACCAGAACACAGGCACTGGTCCCCTCCACCAGGAAGCCTACACCACTCACTGAAATAACCTTAGCCACTGGGGGCAGACACCAGAAACAATGGGAACTACAAACCTGCAGCCTTCGAAAAGGAGACCCCAAACACAGTAAGTTAAGAAAAATGAGAAGACAGAGAAACACACAGCAGATGAAGGAGCAAGATAAAAATCCACCGGACCAAACAAATGAAGAGGAAATAGGCAGTCTACCTGAAAAAGAATTCAGAATAATGAGAGTAAAGATGAACCAAAATCTTGGAAATAGAATGGAAGAAAACAAGAAACATTTAACAAGGACCTAGAAGAACTAAAGAGAAAACAAACAATGATGAACAACACAATAAATGAAATTTAAAATTCTCTGGAAGGAATCCATAGCAGAATAACTGAGGCAGAAAAACGGATAAGTGACCTGGAAGATAAAATAGTGGAAATAACTACTGAAGAGAAGAATAAAGAAAAAAGAATGAAATGAACTGAGGACCATCTCAGAGACTTCTGGGACAACATTAAACACACTAACATTCAAAGTATAAGGGTCCCAGAAGAAGAAGAATAAAAGAAAGGAACTGAGAAAGTATTTGAAGGGATTAGAGTTGAAAAATTCCCTAATATGGGAAAGGAAATAGATAATCAAGTCCAGAAAGCACAGAGGGTCCCATACAGGATAAATCCAATAAGAAACACGCCAAGACACATATTACTCAAACTATCTAAAATTAAATACAAAGAAAAAATACTAAAAGCAGCAAAGGAAAAACAACAAATAACATACAAGGGAATCCCCATAAGGTTAACAGCTGGTCCTTCAGCAGAAACTCTGCAAGCCAGAAGGGAGTGGCAAGACATATTTAAAGTGATGAAAGGGAAAAACCTACAACTAAGATTACTCTACACAGCAAGGATCTCATTCAGAATCAATGGAGAAACTAAAACCTTTACAGACAAGCAAAACTAAGAGAATTCAGCACCACCAAACCAGCTTTACAACAAATGCTAAAGGAAATTCTCTAGGCAGGAAACACAAGAGAAAGAAAAGACCTACATTAACAAACCCAAAACAATTAAGAAAATGGTAATAGGAACATACATATTGATAATTACCTTAAACGTAAATGGATTAAATGCTCCAACCAAAAGACATAGACTGGCTGACTGGCTACAAAAACAAGACCCATATATACGCTGTCTACAAGAGAACCACTTCAGACCTAGGGACACATACAGACTGAAAGTGAGGGGATGAAAAAGATATTCCATGCAAATGGAAATCAAAAGAAACCTGCAGTAGCAATTCTCATACCAGACAAAATATACTTTAAAACAAAGACTATTACAAAGACAAAGAATGACACTAAATAATGATCAAGGGATTCAACCAAGACGAAGATATAACTACTGTAAGTATTTATGCACCCAACACAGGAGTACCTCAACACATAAGACAAATGCTAACAGTCATAAAAGGGGAAATTGACAGTAACACAATCATAGCAGGGGACTTTAACACGTGACTTTCACCAATGGACAGATCATCCAAAATGAAAATACATAAGGAAACACAAGCTTTAAATGATACATTAAACAATATAGACTTAATTAATATTTATAGGACATTCCATCCAAAAAAACCAGAATACACTTTCTTCTCAAGTGCTCATGGAACATTCTCCAGGATAGGTCATATCTTGGATCACAAATCAAGCCTTGGTAAATTTAAGAAAGTTGAAATTGTATCAAGTATCTTTTCCGACCACAATGCTATGAGACTAGATATCAATTACAGGAAAAAATCTGTAAGAAATACAAACATATGGAGGCTAAACCATACACTACATAATAACCAAGAGATCACTGAAGAAATGAAGAGGAATTCAAAAAATACCTTGAAAAAAATGACAATGAAAACACGATGACCCAAAACCTATGGGGTTCAGCAAAAGCAGTTATAAGAGGGAAGTTTATAGCAATACAATCCTACCTTAAGAAACAAGAAACATCTCAAATAAACAACCTAACCTTACTCTTAAAGCAATTAGAGAAAGAAGAACAAGAAAAACCCAAAGTTAGCAGAAGGAAAGAAATCATAAAGATCAGATCAGAAATAAATGAAAAAGAAATGAGGGAAACAATAGCAAAGATCAATAAAACTAAAATCTGTTCTTTGAGAAGATAAACAAAATTGATAAACCATTAGCCAGACACATCAAGAAATAAGGGAGAAGACTCAAATCAATAGAATTAGAAATGAAAAAGGAGAACTAACAACTGACACTGCAGAAATACAAAGGATCATGAGAGATTACTAAAAGCAACTCTATGCCAATAAAATGGACAACCTGGAAGAAATGGACAAATCCTTTGAAAATCACAACCTTCCGAGACTGAACCAGGAAGAAATAGAAAATATGAACAGACCAATCACAACTTAAACTGTGATTAAAAATCTTCCAACAAAGAAAAGCCCAGGACCAGATGGCTTCACAGGTGAATTCTATCATTTAGAGAAGTGGTAACACCTATCCTTCTCAAATTCTTCCAAAATACAGCAGAGGAAGGAACACTCCCAAACTCATTCTATGAGGCCACCATCACCCTGATACCAAAACCAGATAAAGATATCACACACACACACAAAAAAGAAAACTATAGGCCAATATCACTGGTGAACATAGATGCAAAAATCCTCAACAGAATACTAGCACACAGAATCCATCAGCACATTAAATGGATTATACACCATGAAAAAGTGGGGTTTATCCCAGGAATGCAAGGATTCTTCAATATAGGCAAGTCAATCAGTGTGATACAACATATTAACAATTTGAGGATTAAAAACCATATGATCATCTCAATAGAGGCAGAGAAAGCTTTCGACAAAAGTCAATGCCCATTTACGATAAAAACCCTTCAGAAAGTAGGCATAGAGGGAACTTACCTCAACATAATAAAGGTCATATATGACAAACACACAGCCAACACCATCCTCAATGGTGAAAAACTGAAACCATTTCCACTAAGATCTGGAACAAGACAAGGTTTCCCACTCTCACCACTATTATTCAACATAGTTTTGGAAGTTTTAGCCACAGCAATGAGAAGAAAAAGAAAAAAAAGGAATCTAAATCAGAAAAGAAGAAGTAAAGCTGTCACTGTTTGCCGATGACATGATACTATACATAGAGAATCCTAAAGGTGCTACCAGAAAACTACTAGAGCTAATCAATGAATTTTGTAAAGTAGCAGGATACAAAATTAATGCACAGAAATTTCTTGCATTCCTATACACTAATGATGAAAAATCTGAAAGAGAATTTAAGGAAACACTCCAATTTTCAATTGCAACAAAAAGAATAAAATACCTAGGAATAAACCTACCTAAAGAGACAAAAGACCTGTATGCAGAAAACTATAAGACACTGATGAAAGAAATTAAAGATGATACAAATAGATGAAAAGATATAGCCTGTTCTTGGATTGGAAGAATCAACCTTGTGAAAATGACTATACTACCCAAAGCAATCTACAGATTCAATGCAATCCTTATCAAACTACCAATGGCATTTTTCAGAGAACTGGAACAAAAATTTTCACAATTTGTATATAAACACAAAAGACCCTGAATAGCAAAAGCAATCTTGAGAAAGAAAAACAGAGCTGGAGGAATCAGACTCCCTGACTTCAGACTATACTACAAAGCTACAGTAATCAAGACAGTATTGTACTGTCACAAAAACAGAAATATAGATCAATGGAACAAGATAACCCAGACTAAACCCATGCACATATGGTCACCTTATTTTTGATAAAGGAGGCAAGAGTATAAAATGGTGAAAAGACAGCCTCTTCAATAAGTGGTGCTGGGAAAACTGGACAGCTACATGTCAAAGAATGAAATTAGAACACTCTTTAACACCATACACAAAAATAAAATCAAAATGGGTTAAAGACCTAATGTAAGGCCAGGCACTATAAAACTCTTAGAGGAAAACATAGGCAGAACATTCTATGACATAAATCACAGCAAGATCCTTTTTGACCCACCTCCTAGAGAAATGGAATAAAAATAAACAAATGGGACCTAATGAAACTTAAAAGCTTTTGCACAGTAATGGAAACTATAAACAAGAGGAAAGGACAACCCTCAGAATGGGAGAAAACTTTGCAACAAAGCAACTGACAAAGGATTAATCTCCAAAATTTGCCAGCAGCTCATGCAGCTCAATATCAAAAAAACAAACAACCCAATCCAAAAATGGGCAGAAGATCTAAGTAGACATTTCTCCAAAGAAGATATACAGATTTCCAACAAACACATGTAAGAATGCCCAACATTATTAATCATTAGATAAATGCAAATCAAAACTACAGTGAGATATCACCTCACACCAGTCAGAATGGCCATCATCAAAAAATCTACAAACAATAATTGCTGGAGAGGGTGTGGAGAAAAGTGGACCCTCTTGTACTGTTGGGGGGAATGTAAATTGGTACAACCACTATGGAGGTTCCTTAAAAATCTAAAAATAGATCTACCATATGACCCAGCAATCCCACTATTGGGCATTTACCCTGAGAAAACCATAATTCAAAAAGAGTCATGTACCACAATGTTCATTGCAGCTCTATTTACAATAGCCAGGATACAGAAGCAACCTGTGTCCATCGATAGATGAATGGATAAAGAAGATGTGGCACATATATACAATGGAATATTACTCAGCCATGTAAAGAAAGGAAATTGAGTTATTTGTAGTGAGGTGGGTGGACCTAGAGTCTGTCATACAGAGTGAAGTAAGTCAGAACGAGAAAAACAAATACCTTATGCTAACACATATATATGGAATCTAAAAAAAAAAAAAGGTTATGAAGAAGCTAAGGGAAGGATGGGAATAAAGATGCAGACCTACTAGGCAATGGGCTTGAGGACATGGGTAGGGGGACAGGTAAGCTGGGACAAAGTGAGAGAGTGGCATGGACATATATACACTACCAAATGTAAAACCAATAGCTAGTTGGAAGCATCTGCGTAGCACAGGGAGATCAGCTCGGTGCTTTGTGACCACCTAGAAGGGTGGGATAGTGAGGGTGAGAGGGAGGGAGACACAAGAGGGAAGAGATATGGGAATATATGTGTATGTACAGCTGAATCACTTTGTTATAAAGCAGAAACTAACACACCATTGTAAGTCAGTTATATTCCAATAAAGATGTTAAAAAAAAAAAAGAAAATGAAAAAAAAGTACAAGATATAATCTATCTGTACCGAAGATTAAATGCCTTGGAATAAATTCAGCACATCATGTTCAGGATTTCTACACAGGCAACTATGAAACACTTTGTAGAGAATTCAGAGTGATGAATTGGAAATAGCCAGGTCTTCACTATAGCTTTGCTTTTAATAGTCCCTAAACTGCCTAGATTATTGATCCTAGATCAATGCAATCCCACTCAAAATCTTACCAGATGTTATTTTGTTTTGTTTTTCATTGGAACTTGACAAGCCAATCTTGCAAATTCTGGCAACAGCCAAAGCACACTCAAAGAAGAAAAACAGTGGGAGGACTTACTCTACTATACATTAAGGTATTAAAATATACGGTAATTGGGCTTCCCTGGTGGCGCAGTGGCTGAGAGTCCGCCTGCCGATGCAGGGGACACGGGTTCGTGCTCCGGTCCGGGAAGATCCCACATGCCGCGTAGCGGCTGGGCCCGTGAGCCATGGCTGCTCATCCTGCGCGTCCGGAGCCTGTGCTCCGCAACGGGAGAGGCCACAGCAGTGAGAAGCCCACGTAACGCAAAAAAAAAACAACAAAAAATTATATATATATATATATATATATATATATATATATAAAATTATATATATGGTATATATATTTATATATATGGTAATTAAGACATTAAAATATAGGTGCAAGGATAGAGGCATAGACAACTAAACCAATAGTGGGAAAAAAATTGAGATCCTAGGAACAAAACCATATGTACAAAATGATTAATGATACAAGTAGCACTTCACAGCAGTGGAAAAATGATGGCCTTTTCAATAAGTGCTGTTGAAGTAACAGAATGTCTATATGGAAGGAAATGAAAAGTGATCCCTATTTTAGGCCATAAATGAAAATTAATTCCGGGTGTATTGTAGACATTCATATGCCCAGCAAATGTGTGAAAAGTTTCTCATTCTCATTAGTTATCACGAAAATGCATATTAAAAGAATAAGATATCACCTGCACAGACTCTGGAATGGTAAACATGCAAAAGACAGGTAACACTAAGTATTGGGAAGGATGTGGAAAAATAAAACTCTCATGTGTTGCTGGTAGGAGTTAATTTGGTACAATCATTTTGGAATACACTTTAGCAGTATCTATTAAAGTTAGGAAAGGCAAATCCTACAATTCAGCAATTTACTCCAAGATATATGCCAAGAACATAAATAAATGCCCAGGTACAGAAGAGACACATGCAAGAATGTTTATTGCAACATTATTATAAAAGCCTAAATTTGCAAATAACTACAATCAATGTTCATGAGGAGTAGAATGGTAAATTATGATATTTTTATACATATACTAAATATACATGCAATGTAATACTACACTATAGTGAAAAAAAAACCCAAATACATCTTCATACAATATGGATAAATATCACAAATATAATTTTATTTAAAAAATTAGATACAAAAGAATATGGACTATATGAGCCCATTAAAATAAAGTTTATAAAACCATCAATAGTATGCTTTGGTTGGTAACTTATAAAGAAGTATAAAAAATAAATATATTGGTTAACTTTGCGGGGCACAGAGGGGACATTATTGGGATTCAATATATGGGAGGCTTCTGTGGTGTTGGTAGTATTCTATTTCTTGATCTGGGTGGTGGTTTTAGTAATCAATGATCTGAAATTTTTTTGGTGCATTTTTCTGTACGTATATTATTTCAGCATAGTAAAGGAAGAAATTTTGATGTTTTATTGTTGCTTTTTTATATATAAGCAGACAAATGCCCTACCCAAGGATAGAACCCTTCTTTTTTCTCAAGAAATAATAACATTGTTTGAATTAACTCCTTGAATAAATAATTACTGAAAAATCCATTTTTTTCTCCCTGAAAAATGGAAGAACTGGTTTCTACATTAGTCAGACTTTCATAATGTCATTAGATATTGAATTGAATTTTAATCTGGTACTAGGAACTCACCAGGAAAATGTACTTTTCATGATGAATATAGGCTAAGCTTTCCATTTGCTGATTCTCAATTTATTTGTGATCACAATTTTTATTGAACAAAGTGCTTCACAAACAGGTGAAACCCTGAGCTTGGTGGACACCATTAATGATAGTGTGAGGTTTATGTTTGGGGCCAGCATTTACCTATTGTGTCCAGAGAACTGAATCATTTTTCTCCCCTCCTTTTCCATAAAAGTATAACAAAATTTGCTCTACTTCTGTTTTTCTTGTGCCTATATTTTAGAAGACTTTGAAGTATACCCTATACATTACCCTGAATTTTCTGAGAACTGAGTGAGAAGGAAAGATTAGTTGTGGTGGTGGTTGACAATGAGACGGTCGACTGGTCTAGGATCTCTGAGTTAGTAACTGAGCTAAGAGTACAACTCAGCCTTGTGACCTGATACTGACTTCAGCTACTTCCAAACTTTCTTCCTAAGATTCATAGTCTGCAGAGTATAGGTTATCAACTTGGGAAGCATATGGATGAGTTTTTGAACCACATCCTCTTCTTCACTGTCTGGTCTTGGGTGAATCATTTGTCTTCTATTGTCTGGTGATTGTATTCCCACAATCGACAACATTGTATCCACTTTGCCAAATTTTTATACGACTGTCTGACATGCATTAACGTAACTCAATAAATGAAAAGATATTATCTATACAAATGTGTCCAAACTATTCATTTCTGCCAAGGGACCAACATCCACGGAGGAGAGGGAACCTGCTCAAGATCATATAACAGAATTGGAATAAAACCTAGGTCTTCTGACATCTAACTAGTTGCTCTTTCCACCAACTTCTCTGCTTCCCAAATCATAATTAGTCTTGGTCCAACAACTTACAATAGAAAAAGAAAAAAAAAGCCTGTATCTTCATTGAAGCCCACTTCTTTAAAATTTCCAGGCTAATTGTATAGATTTAATTGGATTGGCATGGATAAGGTTTGTCTTAATAAGAGAATACATTCATTAGGCTGTAAAGTATAACCCCAAGCAGGAGACAGCATGGGACAAATTACAGAAATAACAAGGCTCCAAAGAGCTCAGCAAGTGCACCTGCAGCCACCCCACCTGGGGCTGTGATTTCATTACCCTCATAAACCAAATCAAGGTCAGGCTTAGTCAGACTTCGATTCAGAGGCCCCCAAGGAGATCCCAGGTGCAAAAGGAACTAGGGTAGACGCTGTGAGAGATACGTGAGAACTTCTCTTTCCTGTCCTGAAGCAGGACTCGCTGGGACAGCTAAATGATGAAGTTTTGTGAAGTAGGTGCAGGGAGCTGTCACATGCGGCAGTGGGCCAAAGACCAGAAAACCTGAGTTAAATTTGTTTTTGGCCTTTGTTAGGAGTGGGATCCAGGGAAGGTTTTCATAAACTGCATGTGAACCTAACCTTGCAAGTTTGTTCAGGTGCAGCTGTTCCTCTTAGGGGGCAGAGAGAGTAAATCTGTTCCTTGATTTGCTGGTAAGTGGCCTGTGTTCTATGAGCTGGTGCCAGCTGAATGAGAGTGAGACCAAAGTCCTAGAGCCTTGGGAATGGCACATGAAGCCAGTTGACCTGGCCACATTTCAGGTCTCCCAATTAGATTTGCTTTTCTAAGAGGCTCCTGCAGTTTTAAATTTTCCTTCTTAGAGTTAACTATGCAAAATGATCCCTGCTTGTGGAATACCTCTTCCAACACCACTTGGCAAAACGCCTTGGGCTAGATTTGAGGCGGAGGTGGTACGGAATAGCCTGTTCCAGACTTTCAAAATTCATTCTCTGTAAGGTGGTCTTAGGGGTCTTTTAAGAGATAATGTGGTTGATGCAGCCATGGCTGATTTGGGGCAATATATTCTGTGGTCTTTAGGTATGCATGTATCCTAGCAAAGCTTGAGTGTTTCACAATGTCCAGAAATTACAATGGGCATTTAATGAACTGAGGTAGTTCTTGACTGAGAAACAGGATCCAAATATTATTTGGAAATAACCAAACACTGGAAAGTCCAGAGCATGTATAAAGGCTTCATCAAAAGGCACCAAAGACCAACGCTGTGAACACTAAATTTTGTCTTCAAGTAGAAGGACCCAGTTTATAGCAGGGAATGAGAGGTGAAGTCCAAGGAGATCTGAAACGATGTAGACATGACAATGATGTAGAGAAGATTGAGGAGAAACACACCAGAATCCTGAGATGTTGTTTTTTGTTAAGGCTGGAGTTTTTGTGCTTTTATTTCATTTCATTTTATTCGTTTTGTTTTGGTTGTCTCTGTGGTGCATGAATATGCCCACTTTGAGCTTATTAACTTCCCTGCAATTTGTTTGGATTTTGTTGTTCTTACTAGAATAACCCATAGAAATCATTCCAAAGCATACCTTGAGGCTCAGTTATTGATTGATTTGGCCAAGTCCAAAGCCTGTTCTTTTAAACCTCAGTTATCTAGCTGATTTATGTCCACATGTGCAACTGCAGATTTTCACCAGCATGGAATACTGTGAAAGCAAAATAAAATGTGATTAAAAAAATAAGAAGACTGGGTGACTGTGTCAGATACCTTTTGTGCCCAGTGCTTTGTAACGTTTAACCCTGCATAAACCTTAACAATGACAATTATTTCTGCGCCAGTGCTGACTGAAAGGGGGAAGCAATTGGATCAGTGCCCTGCAGATGAATCAATGTCCTCTGAATGATGGGCAAGCAGATGTCAGCCTTGCTTGTTAAGCACCTGTCCCCTCCCCCAATTAAAAGTCTAGTGAAAAAGCCTAGTAATTAACTGAGGTCTATTTCTCTCCTTTCTTCTCTCTCTGGGGTAGGAAACTTGTACTAACTTGGCCAAGAGTCTGAGAAGAAGAGGATTTATAGATCTCAAGGGAAACATGAAGAATCCGCTTCTCTGAAAGCCTCCTGTACCTGGCTGACTTGTGGTGCTGTGACACCAAGAGGGGAGTATAACTGCAGTCGGGGATCTGCCACAGATCTGCTCCATCCCAGGTTGTACTCCTGAGCCTGTATTAAACATTCTCACATATAGGTATCTAGAAGGGATCCTGGAGAAAATGTGAGATGTATGAGCAGTCGCTTGGAGAAGGCCCTCAATGGGAGAAGAACGAGTTCCAGGCAGGTGGCCACAGCTAGGGTGATCTGAGTTGGAAAACTGGGGCCCCACGCAGTTGGATCTGGGCCATATGAGATGCGGGGGAACTGGGGGAGGGATTCTTGGTCCTCTGAGCACTCAGGTGGTAGGAGAAAAGTTAGAGCTTGTTGAAATCTTGAGGTAGATGTACAAAATTGCAGGCAGAGTGTGGGAGTTGCTGGTGCCTTAGCGAGAGGACCGTGGATGTGTCAAGCTCTTTTAAGCCTTTGTAGTAAGAGAGGTCTCTATTGCCAGCTAAGTGATGTTGAGCAAGCTTTTTAATGTCTGTGTTTATCTCTTCATTTATAAAATGGGGAAACCAATAACTGGCCTATAGGATTGTATGAGACTTATGCAAGCTAATAAATGAAATTGTGGAGCTCAGCATCTTACACTGTCCAATAATCAGAATAAGTGGTTATTCCTCATTCCTTCATTTACATGTTTACATTCTGAAAAATGTTACCTGTTATTGCATTCTTGCAGGCGGATCCCGAAAAAAATTCATTTTTTCAGCCTTCAAGATTTTATAAGTATATATATTTTCTTTTTAGTTTCATAATTTGATATTAAGATCATGCTATACAAAATACTTTTTTGTGGCCTGTGTTCTCTCCTCACCTATAAATATTTTATATTAGCAAATCATCTTCCAAAGCATAACCTTTAATGACAGCATAGTATTTTTTGAATTAATATCCTACAATTTATTTGAAAAATTATATTGCTTCTGATTAAAGAAGATAGTGAAGGTTCCAATCATTCCTATGGAGTTATTTAATTTCAAGTATTAAAACCTTTTATAAGCACTTAGGAAAAAACAAAACTTGTATGTCTGGCCTCACATTTGTCATTCATAAAAATAAAAAGGAGAAGTAATAAATGACAGTTTGATTAAAGGCACATTTGATTACATGAATGCCTGTGTGTGTGTGTACACCCATGTTCACGCATACGCAGGTGTATAAATATAACAGAAAAGGAAAAGCTACGATTTGAGGTCCTAATATTGCCAAGAGGTCAGGCCTGGCTTCCCCAAATTCCCTATCTGCTTTGATATCTTAATTGGATATCAGGGACCCTATAGGAGAGGCAGGAAAGTCAAGTCATTTAAAAACATCCTGGAGATGGGGTGTCACACTGCCTGGGTTCCTATCCAGGACTCAGCAGTCACAATCTTTGTTACCTTGTGCTTTTAGTTAGTTATTAACTCTTTAGTTAGTGCTTTAGTTTCCTCCTCTGCAAAATGGGGATAATCATAATACTTACCCATAGGATTATTGTGAGGATTTGATCAGTTAATATCTGTAAAGTTCCTAAGAACAGTGCCTGGTACTTGGTAATTTTATAGTAAATGTTGGCAATGATGATTACTTAGGAATCTGGTAACAGCTATGGAAGTTCAACCCACAGAAACATCGATATTTGTATACATTAAATTGTATATAATGTACCCATGTAGTACTCAGAAGAATGTCAGCAGTAGACATGCCTCCTGTGTTAGGAGAGAATGGAGTGGATCCTGTGAAAGAAAACAGCCTTATGCAGATATAACGGAGACAAGCTGGGGGCAGATAGGCGGGGGCTGAGCCTCCACTTGAGGGTGGGGCTTGGTTGTGTTGGCACTTTTTCTGAGGATCAATGACTTTCAAGAGAAAAACTGTCTTCTACCTCTTTCTGCTGTATATAGCACCAAACATAACATGAATATTATGTGAGTGACAGGTACTAGAAAACTCTAAGACAAGGTCATGATGGAACTTCTCACTCATTTATCAGAGAGTGCCAAAGAATGGTTCTAATTATAAATACCAGTTTAATCATAATGATATTTGCTCACACTTAAGTTTTTGTTTTTTCTCTCACTTATTTTATCCAGTTCTACTACTTCTCTCATTGTTGTTAGTTCAACCAAATTTTCAAGAAGAAATATGTTGGCATAAAAAATGATAAGAATAACTTGCTGCTTAAGTGAACTGTGGTGCCTGCTTGACTCCAATCACTTCCTAGAGAGATTTACTTCTCTTAATTATACTGAAGTATAAATTACCCAAATATCTCCTGTCCTATTGTTAAAGCATAGGAAAACATCCCTTAATTCTCAATTTAATTAGAAGGTAAATGACTCAGGGGCATTGAGACCTACAGTTTCCTTTTCTGGCCCCAAGGAGATATAGCCTCATCATTGCAACTTGAATTAAACCCCACAGACGCTACTGAACAAGTGATGGACCTGGGAATGAAAAGGACTTAATTGCTGCTTTCAGGAAGCTCACAATCTGGTTGAAAGTCTTCTAGGAAGACATTTACCTAAACTAAGTGTTTAAATTTCCACCTGAGAGGTATTTGGGGACTGAACAAATGAGTGCATCCTATGAATGGCTGCCATTTTAAAACATCGTCAGGGATGGTTGAGAGAAACGAGACATACTAAACCTAGGCTGAGCCAAAGGGAATTATATTGGAAGGTATGAAGCTCTCTTGTGGGAGAGCGATCCCCCCAGGTGTATTGATTTCTGCCTCTTTCTGGGCTATCTCTGTCTTTCTCTGGGTTCACTTCTACTTCCTTCTGGTGGTGGTGGGTGGGGCTGTCTCTTATCCATTACTCTTTGAACAAAGCATCTTCAACCTTCTTCTCTACATACCAGTTCATGTGTTTTTGGCACACGTGGCAGAATGTGGACATTCCAGGACTCCTGGCAGATTCTTTCTGTTCTGGTACAACAGAAACATGGTAATATCAATCTCAATTCCAGGTAACAGGAACAGATTTGCTCAGCTGAATCAATGGCACATGGTCATCTTCTCTTCCAGTCAAATCTTACCAGTGAGAGGCAGGTACCCACTGCTGTAGGGCCCATCCTAAAAGTACAGAAGGCAAGAGTGGTTAACATTTCTTGTTGTTCTCATGAATAAAATGAGCAAAGTTGTATTTAGTTCCTGTCCCTGAGGACTGGATGAAGTAATGACCCCCCCTAGCAGGCACTCTATACCTTTTGGTGCATCACCTTCCTTCCAGCCCCTCAGTAAAGCTATAGACTCATTCCAGTCATCGCTCTCTGGCAAGTTGTCAGCACCGAATTGCCACTGCCTTCAGTTGAGTCATGAGCAAGCCGTGTGGCCATTAGTGGCTTAGCCATCAGATAGCACAGCCTCATTGATTTAGCCAGAGCAAAGAGTCTGGGCTTAGCAAGTGGTTGTGACAGTGAAGAATCTGTAATGTTGGCCTTACCTTTCTGTCCTCCCCTTCTTCCCATGACTCCTCCTACTCTGGAAATGGTCTTAAGCCAGTGTGGCTCAGGTAATTAATAGAAATAATAACAGCTGATAGCTTCATGACATTTTATTGTTTTTAAAAAAGGATTCCATAGACATCAAATATCACAACAGACCTATCGTATTAATTACTTACCACCTGGGCCAGGTACTCTGCTATATGTTGAGGTATATTGGAGTACCAAATATTTGAGAGAAAAATCATATAACATACAAGTGTGTCTCAGTGTGTGTGCGTGTGTGTGTGTGTGTAGATATAATTGCTATTATAATAGTGATGAGTGCTATGAATCTAACAAATAAGGTGTTTAAAATTCAGCAGGGCTAATGTGAGGAGACATCCTTTATATCAAGGAGCCAGGGAGGACTCTCTCATGAGGTGACATTGAAACCAAGACCTGGAGCATGAGAAGGAAATAACAATATGAAGAGCATGGGGAGGGCATTCCAGGTCCAGGAACCACTATGCGTGACTGCATCAAGGCAGGGAAAAATGCAAGGTAGTCAAGGACGTTAAAGGGGACCAGTGTGCCTGGACCATAATGAGCAGGGGAGAGGGAGAGTTTCAAGAGGACACTGGAGAGGTGGATGGGGCCAGTTTATGCAGGGCCTTGGAGGTCATTGTTAGAACCATAGTTTGGCCAAGGTCATGGTTAGAGTTTTCTAGGAACAATGTGAAACCTCTGGCATGTTTTGGATAGCAAAATGGAATTAAATTTGTGTTTCTAACTGATTGCTACGGAGCAAGAAGTGAAGATTGTCTAATCTAGTTGGACCAGAGCTCCCCCTCTCTCTAAGACAGGGACCTGCAAGCTATTCTGGTTGCTAGGTTTCTGGCATTTCCTAGCACTCCTCTAAACATCTGGCACATGAGTTCAAATTGCTGGATGCGTAAACCACAAGGTTTATTCCCCTCATGCATGACTGCTTTCAGACTTGCTCCATAAAAAAGGAAGCCGATGTGTCCAGCCACACCCAGTCCCATCCGCTTCTCCTCAGTATGCTGGGAGAACGGGGTACCTCCATGCTTTGCTGACCCTTCTGGCATTAAGGGCCAGCTGGCACCCAAAGTTGCTTGTAGGTGTTCTCCTGAACACTGTACAACAACAATCTCATGGCTGCTGTGCAGAAACGGGATAAGAGAAGGAGAAAGCAGATCCCCACCTGGAGAGAGCAAATAATGACAGTGAGTGGGAGACTGACTCTTAAGGGCTGAATTGTATCTCCCCCAGATTCATATGTTGAAGCCCTAGTTCCAGTTCCTCAGAATGTGACCATATTTGGAGATAAGTCCTTTAAAGAGGTGACTAAGGTAAAACAAAATATTTAGAGTGAGCCCTCACTCAGTATGACTGGTGTCCTTAAGAGGAAATCAATCTGAACACTCAGAGAGACAACAGACACATGCAGATGCAGAGGGAAGACCATGTGAAGACACAGGGAGAAGGTGGCCATCCACAAGCCTCAGAGAAACCAAACCTACCAACACCTTGATCTTGGACTTCCAACCTCCCGAACTGTGAAAAAATAAATGTCTGTTGGTTAAGCCACCAAGTTGGTGATATTCAGTTATGACAACCCGGGCAAGCTAATGTCGGGATCTGTGTCAAACACAGCAAATGAAAAAATGCCAAGGGGTTGACATGAGCCAGAAGAGATAAAGACAAAGACTGTGACCTCACTCAGCATGGCAGTCACAGTGCATTCGCCACATTCTTCCAGTTCTCTTGTGCACTTGGTTGCACTGGGCTTCCTCAACCCTTAGAAGATAGTGGTGGTCATTTGACTTGCTTTGGTCAGTTGAATGTGAGTGAAGGTGACATGTACCATATCCAGACAGAAACGTTCAGAGACCAGGATTCACCACACTTTCCCTTCTCCTCCACCATATTGATGGGCAATGTCTCCAGTCGCGGCTGCTCTGTTAGCCTGCGTTAAAGGGTGGGGTGATGGTAACAGAGCTTCCAGTGAACCCATGAGGGACGTGTTGTATGGGAGATAAATAAGCCTTTGAAAAATCGTTACCATGATATAACCTGACCTATCTTGATTAATACATTTGTACCACTGAGCTCCTCCACTCAGGTTTAAGAGGAAGCAGAAAAGAGCATATGCTGAGGAACTGTATAAAACCCTCCAAAGCTATGACACAAATGTGAGTGATACACCCAGCCAAGCTTTAGCTTGCCAGTCCAGGGGCCTGCCTGAGATGAGTGAGGATTTGACAGGCATTGTTACTCTCTGTATGCTACTTGCAAACACAACCTTTGTCTAAGTGTAGGTAATATTGTCCATTCATTGTGTCTTATGATAAAACTGTGACACACAATATTTGTCTGATATTTCAGGTATTTCTGGAGTGCTTGGGCAAGAGTGGAAGGACCAAACTTGAAGTGTTCCCTGAGCCTCATGACCAGTGAACATGCATGCAAAAATGCACTCACAAAGATCGTATAATAAGATTAATACGAAAGGAATAAAATATACAAGTGATTATAAGAAAAAATCAATAATATACCAAACCTAATAGTCAAACATGTGAATGCAGTTGAAGATAGCACCTGGTCCTAAGCACCCCGGCCTTTACAATGAGGAGGAAGTTCTTGTTTATGGTTCTTAAAGCAAGAAAGAAGATCTTTAATCTAGATTTGCATGGAAACGGATCTGGATTCAAATATGAGCCTCTTCACTAACTAGTTCTGTGTTCCTGGACCAGTTACTTGCCTCAGTGAGCCTCAGTTCCTTTGTCAGAGAAATGAGGACAAAATATTGATATCACAAGCCAACTACAAAAGGCAAATGAAATGGTTTGTGTGAAAACTCTGAATAGTACCTAATTCAATTAGAGTTGGTTTCCTCCCTTCCTTCTTCCCTGCTTTCCTCCCTCCCGCCTTTCTTTCCTTCCTAACTGCAGAAAAGGAAATACTTGGGAGAAAATGCCTCTCAGAGAGTCATCTTGTAAGGCATCTCAGAGAAAATGCCTTATAAAAGAGATGAGGCTACTGGGAAGACTTCAGATGCACATGACATTTTGATTTATTCTTTGAATTGTTAAAGTCCCTGGGTCATCCCTTCCTAATCTGGCAAGAGGTACTGAACAGGGGGGAATAGAAAGAAAAACCTTTAGAAAATTGCAAGATGCAATAGGAAAAAATCCTTTGTGAGAAAATAAAGACTTAGGGGAAATGTGTCAGAACATTATTTAATGAGGATTATTTCAATTAGAGGCTTGGATTTTATTTTGTATCAAATTAGTTTGTTTTAAACATCCTTACGTCCTGAGAATTATGGTTGATGCCTTGTGATGCTGAAATTTGATTTTTGATTCATCCAAACTAGGTTTTGGAGATCCCCTGTGGCAATAAACTATTAGAAATACTTTTTTTTTCTTTCCCTTGATGGTTTTAGAAGTGAAAATCTCCTCCATGAATCAGTGGCCAGACTTTCATCCCTGATCTGTGGGGAGGTTAACTCAAATAACACAGATTCTAAAGTCAAAAATGTGGTGTGCCTTGCCTGTGTGTGTTTCTTTAATCCATTTTCCCTCACATTTTTAACACTATTCGGAATTCTTAATTTTGAATGTTTGTTACCCATGCAGTTATTCATGTGTTAATTTAACATTTTTTTAAATGACTGCCTGTCTCACAAGGGTCAGGCACTGCTCTAGGCACTTGGGAGAAAGTGAATAAAATAGACAGAGATCTTGGCTCCCAAGGACTATTTCCAGGAGTAGACAGAAAACAAAAATAACTGCAAAAATAATAAATTATATAGAATATTAAAAGGTGTAAACACTATGGGAAAGTGGAAAATCAGAACATGAAGAAGGGATCAGAAGTGCCAATGAGAGAAGGTTCAATTTTCAATATGATGGTCAGGATAAGGCTCTCTGTGAAGATGACATTTGAGCAAATACTTGAAAGATTTGAAGGTGTTACCCACATGATTATCAGGGAGAAGTGTGTTCCAGGCAGAAGGACTAGCCAGTGTAAAAGCCCCAACGAAAGAGTCTATCTTTATTTAAGAAAAGTACTTATATGTTTGATTTTATATTTACCATCTTATTCTTGCTGTTATTTATCTCATCTGTTATATAATCCTTTTTTTTGGTCTCCTCTGGATTAGGTGGTTTTCATTATTCCATGACCTCCTTTAATATCTTGCTAGTTTCACACTATTTTACTACTGCTGAAAGCTTTTTCTATAAGACAGGGAACAAGACAAGGATGCTCACTTTCACCATTTCTATTTAACATAGTATTGAAAGTCCTAGTCACAGCAATCAGATAAGAAAAAGGAAAAAAAAGGTATCCAAATTGGAAGGGAAGACATAAAATGGTCATTATTTGCAGATGACATGATACTATACATAGAAAACTCTAAAGTCTCTACCAAAAATCTATTAGAACTAATAAATACATTCAGTAAAGTTGCAGGATACAAGGTTAATATACAGAAATCTGTTTGCTTTTCTATACACTAATAATGAACTATCAGAAAGATAAATCAAGAAAACAATCCCATTTAAAATCATATCAAAAAGAATAAAATACCTAGGAACAAATTTAACCAAGGAGAGGAAAGACCTATACTGTGAAAACTATAAAACGTTGTTGAAGGAAATTAAAGATGATACATATAAATGAAAAGATATTCCATGTTCATGAATTGGAAGAATTAGTATTATTAAAATGACCATACTATCCAAAGAAATCTACAGATTTAATGTAATACCTACCAAAATACACATTACATTTTTCACAGAACTAGAACAAATAATCCTAAAACCTGTATGGAACCACAAAAGACCCCTAATTGCCAAAATAATTTTGAGAAAAAAGAACAAAGCTGAGGTATCACAATCCCTGACTGTGGACCATACTACAAAGCTACAGTAATCAAAACAGCATGGTACTAGTACACAAACAGACATATGGATCAATGGAACAGAGTAGAGAGCCCAAAAATAAACCCACACACTTATGGCCAATTAATCTATGACAAAGGAGGCAAGAATATACGATGGAGAAAAGACAGTCTTTTCAATAAGTGGTATTGACAAAATTGGACAGCTAGCTACATATAAAAGAATGAAATTAGAACATTTTCTCAAACCATATACAAAAATAAACTCAAAATATATAAAGACCTAAATGTAAGACTGGAAGCCATAAAACTCCTATATGAAAACATGTACAGTATACATTTTTTTTACATCTTTATTGGAGTATAATTGCTTTACAATGGTGTGTTAGTTTCTGCTTTATAACAAAGTGAATCAGTTATACATATACATATGTTCCCATATCTCTTCCCTCTTGGGTCTCCCTCCCTCCCACCCTCCCTATCTCCAAAATTTATAAGCAGCTTATGCAGCTCAATAACAAAATAAACAAACAACCCAATCCAAAAATGGGCAGAAGACCTAAATAGATATTTCTCCAAAGAAGATATACAGACTGCCAACAAACACATGAAAGAATGCTCAACATCATTAATCATTAGAGAAATGCAAATCAAAACTACAATGAGATATCATCTCACACCAGTCAGAATGACCATCATCAAAAAGTCTAGAAACAATAAATACTGGAGAGGGTGTGGAGAAAAGGGAACACTCTTGCACTGGTGGTGGGAATGTGAATTGGTTCAGCCACTATGGAGAACAGTATGGAGGTTCCTTAAAAAACTACAGTATACTTTTTGACTTAGATCTTAGCTCTATCTATCTATCTATCTATCTATCTATCTATCTATCTATCTATCTCTCTTATATACATACACACACACACACACATATATATATATAAGACTTAAAAACTTTTGCACAGCTAAGGAAACCATCAACAAAACAAAAAGGCAACCTACTGAATGAGAGAAGATATTTGCAAATGATATGTCTGATAAGGGTTAATATCCAAAATATATAAAGCACTTATACACCTCAATATCAAAAAAATAAAATAAAGAAGACTATTTTAAAATAGGCAGAAGACCTGAATAGACATTTTTCCAAAGAAGACATACATATGGCCAACAGACACATGAAAAGATGCTCAACATCACAAATCATTAGAGAAATTCAAATCAAAACCACAGTGAGATTCACCTTACACTTGTCAGAATGGCTATTATCAAAAAGACACCAAATAACAAGTGTTGATGAAGAGGTGGAGAAAGGGAACCCTAGTACAGTGTTCGTGAGAATGTAAAGTGGTGAAGCCACCACGGAAAACAGTATGCAAGTCCCTCAAAAATTAAAAATAAAACTACTATAACTAGTATAAAACTACTATATAATCCAGCAATATATACCCTCATGGGTATATATTCAAAGAAAACAAAAACACTAATTAGAAAAGAAATATGCCCCTGACTTTTCATAGAAGCATTATTTACAATAGCTAAGATGTGGAAGTAACCTAAGTGCCCATCAACAGATGAATTGATAAAGAAGTTGTGATATATATATATATATATATATATATATATTCACCACATATATATAATATAATATTGTATTATACACACACATAATGGACTATTAGTCATCCATAAAAAAGAATGAATTTTTGCCATTTGCAACAATATGGATGGACCTGGAGGGTATTATGCTTAGTGAAGTTAAGTCAGACAGAGAAAGATAAATACTGTATGTTTTCACTTATATGTGGAATCTGAAAAATAAAACAAACAAACAAATATAACAAAATAGAAATAAACTCACGGATACAGAAAACAAACTAGTGGTTACCAGTTGGGAGAGGGCTGGGGGGAATACTGGGGAAAAGGATTAAGAGGTACAAACTACTACATATAAAATAAGTATGATACAGGATGTATCAATAACTGAGATTGTTAATTTAGTGCCCACTTGATTTTCTGTAACTTCACCTTCCTTTATGAAACATATTGATCATTTTTTTAAGAGGTTTGATATCTTAATTGTATAAATTTGTTTCTGTTTTCTTTTAATAAAACTAATCTCTCTTGGAAAAAAGATAAGTATGATACCGGATGTAATGTACAGCACAGGGAATATGTCAATATTTTATAATAACTTTATATGGAATATAATCTATAAAAATATCAAATCACTATTTGCAAACATGAAATGAGTATAATATTGTAAGTGAACTATACTTCAACAAAAAGAAGAAAAGAAATAAAGCAATGGGACACCTCCTTGATGGAAATCTTAATTTGAGATATCGACCTGGTGGCTATTTGGCTGTTGGTAAAGACTTTATTTGAGACTTGAAAGATGGTGTGTTGTATGATATTATGATGGAAGTTTTACTAAAACTGGGGACAAATCACATAAGTAATGAGGTTTTAGCTCTAGTGGGAGAGGTTTGAACCAATACTGTGTGATAAGTGCTGTTGGCTGCATCTGGCAAGTTATTCTAAGGAAAGGATGAGCTCAGAAAAGAAACAGCCAATTTACAAGCAAGAATAAAATGGGAGAGGGTATTTTAGAGACTTGTAGCCTTTTTTTTCACCTTGAATGGTAAAAGATAAAATACAGAGTAGAAAATGACCAATTAAATTCATTCTTTCAACAAGAGACAAATTAATGGATTAAGGTATCTCATAGTAAAAATTCAAGGGGAGGTGGCATCCACTTAACCTTGTACTTAAACTTAGGCAAAATGTCTAAGGTTAATGATACTCAACATCTGGCTCTCCCATTAATATCTTGTAAGTTCATGGTAACTGGAAATAAAAGACAGCAAGACCTGGTGGTGATAAAGATGTATGGTAAATATTTAAAATATGTATAGAAAAGAATGATGGGTGTGGCTATTGGCACATGGAATAGACTGGAGCCAACAGATTAAAAACTCTATGTGTTTGTGAGTTACACCGTTATGACACTGGACCAGAATGTTGGATTATTTAACACTCAAAACAACCCTTTAGTGCCCAAATCCCTTGACTGGGAGGCTGACTGAGAAAGATGTTTAACCCCTAGGAGGGCTGAATCTCTAATGTCTACTAATTTGGGCAGGGAAGATGATGGAAAAAAAGAACTTTGTTCTTTCCACAGTGAATGGTCAAAGATCAAGAAGAGCAAAAGACTAGAGGGCCCCTTCCAGAGAGAAGAATTGGGGTGTATCCTAGGAACCCCCACACCCCTGCCCCATGTCCCAAAGGTAAGGGTCATTATTACAGGTGCCCAATCAGATTGCAGAATTGCCTCTGCTGTGTATGTCTTCCATTCACTGTGATCATCCTGTTCTTATCCTTTTAAGCCATGGGAATGTATCCTATATATAACAAATTCTTAACAAAGAATTTGTGCATTTGGATCAGATGAATATGGATTACAAACTGGGATCTTCCACTTATTGTTTGTGTCATTTGTCATAAGGTAATTAAATTCCCTGAACTCTGATTTTCTCATCTTTGAAATGTGAATTGAAAAAAAAAAAAAGTACTTCACAGGAGCAAATGAATATTATACCTAAAATCTTAAGCCCAGAGTCTGACATATAATTAGTGTCGCCCCAAAAAGGAGGGAAGAAGTTGTTTTTTAATTCTTAAATGATGTTGTTCCAAGTTATATTTATGTCTAGAAATGTATTATCATTTATTTTTAAATCCAGGCAAGTGATAGAACTAGGCTTCTCGTTGATATTTTGGACCAAGGACGCTTCTCCCTTTACCAGGTTGGGTGGAACCATAACCTACAACAACATTCCAAGAGACTAGCATTTAACACTCTGGAGAAAGAGTCCATCAGAATTATGTTGGTTTTTTGTTTTTGTTTTTGTTTTTGTTTTGCAAACTCTGGCTATTCCTTCTCCTACACTGCCTCATTTGTGTTTCTCATCCTCGGTAAGAAAAGGGTTGCAAACATTTCCAAAGATGTCACACTTTGCTATTTGTTATTTGTATAAGTACAAGTAAATGTGCGTGAAGTTGCCTGTGGCTTTTATCATTTCTTGAATCCCGCGCTAGTGTCCTTTCCTTTTTTTTACTTCATGTCTCCCCAGGCTGCAAGCAGATAATTTGATTTAGCATAACATGCTAGCTAAGTAGTGTGAAGAACTGGGAGAATTAGCAAGTAGGCTCACTGAGTTCTTCATTTACTGGCTTAAGGAAAAGCCACTTACTTTTTTTTTCCTTGGTGAGGTAAGTCAGTAAGGGTGCAGGAAAGGAGTAATGTTAACAAAGAAAGTGAAACATCTAAAGAGGACTCAATACCTTGGAAGCCACTGACACCTCTCTATAGTTTTGGAGCAAGATGAGGAAAATCGAAACGTGAAAGTCAGAATCCAGTACACCCCAAAATGTAGGGTTTTGTATGTTCTGCAGTCTTTTCATTTTGTTCTAGTGGAGAAGAAAAAGTGAGAAAATTAAGAGGCTGATTACATATGCTAAAAAGTCAAGGGTTGAAAAGAACTAGCAGCAAACTTCTGTCCCAAACAATGTCAGTTTCCTTGGCCCCCTAAATAGGATGTGGTTGCAAAGAACTGTTTTGCCTTCAAGTTATTAATATTATACAGGTGAAAGGAGACATGCAATTAGTATGTTGGCTGCTGCAGCAGCTAACCTGGAAGCCAAAAAAAACGGTCTTAAAATAATGTCTTTGAGGCTCTGGCTTGGGTTTTCCATAATTGGATACAAATACAAAACCCTGGAAGGGAATTACTGTGAGATTTAGCATGGAATTATTTAATTATGGATTTAAAAAGGCAGAATCCTGTGGGTCCCAAGAAACTGCAGAATTTTAAAACATAGTTGTGGCTACAGAAGAATGAGCTACCACCTTTATGTCTGTACCTGGTCATTAGGACAGTAGAATTTGTTTACTTAGTCATTGATCCACCCATTCCCTCATCATAGGGTACCTGTTTCATGTTGGACAGTGTTGTTGGTTGCATTGTATCCCCTAAATAGATAAGTTCTAATCCTAACCCCTGGGATGTGTGAATATAACCTTATTTGGAAATAGGGTCTTTGTAGATGTAGTTAAGATGTAAATTAAGATGAAATAGGGTGGGCACTTAATCCAACATGACTGGTGCCCTTATAACAAAAGGAAGAGAGACACAGAGATAGACACACAGAGGAGAATGGCAAACGAAGACACAGAGGGAAGAGGGCCTTGTGAAGATGGATGCAGAGATTGGAGTGATGGCACTACAAGTCCAAGAAAACTGAGGAGTGTCATCAACTTGAGAAGCCCTGAAGAGTCTTGGAAGGATTCCTTCCTAGAGACTTCAGAGCAAGCATAACCCTAATGACACCATGATTTTGGACTTCAGGCTTCTAGAACTGTGAGACAAGAAGACTTATTGTGAGACAATAAGTTTTGTTGTTTTAAGCCATCAAGTTACAACAGTCCTAGCAAAATAATATTCACAGTATGCTGGGTGCTAGGTATACTGAGATGAACACATGTGGCTGGGCTAGGAACCAAGATTTCAATATCTCAAACAAGAGTTATATTGAGATATTAACTTGGTAGTAGGGAGGCACAAAGAGGGGCATGGAAACGCTTTTCAGGGAGATGCTTTTTGAGGTGCATCTCAAAAAACGGTTAGGAATTTGCCAGACAGGTCACAGAATATAATGTGGCTGCTTCAGAGGTGAGAATTCCATGCTGGAGAGAGGTGGCGGGGAGGAGAAAGGATAGGGGATCCTTCAACAGCACAGGGGTTAGGGGTGCCACCCTTCACACAGTCGAATCCATGTGTAATTTAGAATCGACCCACCCTCTTTGTGGTTCCTCCATATCCCTGGTTTTGCATTCATTCAACCAACAACACTTGTAGTAAGTACTAGAGCGTTTACTCTTGAAAAAATCAACATGTAAGTGGATCTGCACAGTTCAAAGCTGTGTTATTCAAGGGTCAATTGTAAATAGAAGAGTAGTTCCTAGTTTGCATGTGATACCCTTGGGTAGCAATAAAAATGAACATGTTGATGAAGATGATGTTTCATCACCACTTGCCAAGTTTCTACTCTTATAACAGACATTGTCTTACTTAGTTTTCTCAGGAAATCTATACAGGATCTATTACTATCTGCATTACACAAATGAGAAAACTAACTCTCAAAGAGTTTAAATAACTCTCGTAAAGACTCCACAACTAGTAAACAGAAGCAATTCAAGATATGCCCTTCATACCCCATGGTGTCTGTCTTTTTAAAACCATAAGCTTGAATTTAAAAATAATAGTGTTCTGAGTTTGGTTTAAATTCTTCTAGAGTGGATGGTAGATTTGACTTTGCACATGAATTGTTTCACCCTTTGAAACTAAGTTCTGCTGTCCGGGGGTCCTATCAGCAGTCAATTTTAGGACCTCATTCATTCATTTATATTCATCCATTCAACACATATGCCAGGCACCATGCTAGGTGCTGTGTGCCAGATGACACTATGTATGCGGTTTCCTTTACTGCATTAGTTACTTGGCTGATTTCTGTTTTATTCCTTGGAGTGGACCCTGTCTTTGAATTCTACTTGTTAAAAAGCACTGGATGTCAACCAGATGCGCTTCCTCCCCCTTACATTTCACAGGCAGCTGCATGAAATAAAGGACACTCATCTTCTGTAAATATGCTGGCAAACTTCTTTTATTTTCCATTTTGCTTAGCACTTGGATGAATATTGGTAGCTTATACACATTTTAGGGATTCAGATACCTTCCTGGGAATATCTAGCCATACATAAGTTTGTAAAGTGTTCGAACAATAGCAGCATCCTTTTATCTCTTCCAGTTTTTGAAAGATTACAACATAATTGACAAATTATCACAGTCAAGCTGAGCCTAAAGACACATGATGACTAAATGTAATGTGAACCCTGGAGGAGATCCTGAGACAGAAAAGGGCATTAAATAAAAACTGAGGAAATCTGAATAAAGTACAGACTTTAATTAATAATAAGGTATTAATATTGGTTTATTTATTATGACAAATGTACCGCCCTATTGTAAAATATCAATACTAGGGGAAGCTGGGTATAAGCTATGTTGGAACTCTCTGCCCCCTCTTTGCAATTTTTTCCTATAAATCTAAAACTGTCCTAAAATTAAGAAGAATTTAAACATGATGGACTTAGATATTTAAATTTCTATCAGAATGATTTCCTCTCTGTCCCTTCATTTGAATTCTTCTTGAATTTTTCAGACATTTTTCTGTGATTTAGAAGGAGCTTCATTAGATGGCTTGGGGCAGCTTGGGTTGAAATCCACTGAATTTTTGTCTGTGTGGCATCTCTGTCAAATATGAGAAATTAGTAGATAGGAGCAAATGAGGAAGAGCCCTGTCCAGGACTCTGGGGAAAGGGGAGAATATGCAGAATTCCTACCAAGAAGCCTTGAAGAAAATTCCCCCCTGAACTGAAATTTATTGACTAAGGTAACTCAATCTATGTCAGAGATAATCTTAAAAGCCAGATCGCATGGCACGTCTATCACAAAATCTCCAATAAGTACTTTCAGGATGAGCTTGTCAGAGCAGAAACTTTTTCCCTCCTGCTTTTTAAACTGAAGTTTGTTTCCATTTTTCAATTTAAAAGCAATATAGGCTCATTTTAGAAAAGGTAACACTAAAGAAATTTGAAAAAGCCTATTTTTTTAACTCAGAGAAAAAAAATCTACAAATGTTTTGGTGTAGTCCTTCCAGTTTAAATAAGTCTTGCTTTACGGAATTCTTCATTAATTTATCAGAAAATGCAAATGCTGAAAGATTTTTCTAAGCTTTTTAATAAAAATAGGTTATCTTATTTTATCTCCAGGGATTCTGTTTTTCTTTAAGTTTGTTTCTTACCAAACTTGAAAAAATTGGTGGCTTTTTTTTTTTTTTTGTAAGCGTGAAAATATGTCTTCAGTTATAGTCCATTCAGGGTCTGTTAAATGCCAGCAAATTCTTTCTGTGTTCCCTCACCTCATCCTTGACTTTTCTCTGACTATGTTCTGAAGAAGCATCACTGAGAAGCAAGCAGGTCTGGGAAGAGCTCAGAGATGGCACCTGCACAATGTCAAAGAGGAGGGATTTTGGGGAAAGCCCAGCATGCGCTGAGTGCCTGCCAAATGTAATCTCACAGGTGAGAGACAGAGTTTGCACTTGGTGGATCTTCTCTGTAACCCCACATTCCCCATCTCTCCCCACCTTCAGCTGGAGTAGAACTCAGACTATCAGAAGGGGGGGGGGGAGGCAGCATGAAACACTGGGAAAGAGCAGTGGCTTTCCTACAGGACACACCTGCATTTGCATCCTGACTCCATCACTCACTATAAAAAGTAATACCATTTCATAGAGCTATTATATGTGGGAAATTATGTACATGTGGCACAATCACTGGCACATACTTGTTGAGCAACAAATGCCAGTTACTTTGTATTCCCTTCCCTTCTCTGTGTGCCCCTTTGTTTTGGTCCACACCTCACTCACCTCCTCTGCCTTTCTGATAGCTTCTTTTACCCAAGTTATGAAAATAAGGAGGCAAATGTGACTTTACATATCACTTGGGAGGGCATCCTTTGGTGTTTGGCTTTTGGTCTCTGATTATCTCATTTTCATTCTGATCACTTTCCCTTGTAGAGATTTAAGATAACTGTCCTCTCTAGCTTTTCATCCTGCTTTTCAATTTGACCTTGTGTAGATGCAGTAAATCAACGGATTCATTGAGTTTTTTTCATTTATAGGCTGCTTATCTTGAGGCAGTGTTATGTTTCTTTGTTTTCACCCTGTTCCTAGAGCTGTTCCCAGAAACAAACAGACTGACAGATAGACATCACAGAATGAAAAAGAGTAGAATTGATGCTTTCTAAACGCAAAGCACCTGAATTTAAAACAGCTTCAGGTGTTATTGTTCACAGCTCGCTGTCATTCTTTCCCAAATCCCCAGAGCCATGCTGGTCATACCATCAATCTTGAACCAAGCTTTGACAGTGAAAGATGTCCCATAACCTGTGCCCTTGGACCTCTACAGAATCTGCTTGGACTGTGACCTACATCACATTAAAAACCAGTTTGTGCCCAAGATTACATCATACTACTAAGGGTCTGCTGGCTCAGGGTAAGAAGCCATGAAACTTCCGTCTTTTAAGCTATGGGCTTTGCCACCTCATAGTGTTTACATTTTTAATAGGTGATGAGAGAATTTGCAAGAGTCTGTGGACATCTCAACCCAAAGATGGAATGACTTGAGGAGATCCTGGCCTTAAATGAATAGTTACTGTTCATGCCCTTGCAGCTATTCATCACTAGCAAAGTCTGAGCTCATGTCTGCTTCTTAATACACAAAGAGTCTATAAATTCAATGATGGTAGAACTATTCTTTTAGATCATTAAATTATATAGTGGGAATTTATCATATAAGTTTTGGCCTCTGAAATTCATCATTCTGTAGAAAGATTATGGCTATATGTAGCTGTAAAAATACTCCCAAGTAAATAATCTACTTGGAGAGAAATACAATAGTTGCTTTAACAGAAAGCAGTAACAAACAAAATTAATTTTCTATTGTTTGATATATGACAATGATCTAATCCTTCACTATGAAAATAACGGTGAAAGCTTTATATTAATTAGGACTTAGCAAATATATTATAGAAGCTTGAGGCTGTGTTGCTGGATGGCTGACAAAATAATTAGTTGAGAAACCACAAAAGCTATCTTATCCTTGCTTGATTCCAAGGTTCTGCAAAAGCCACAAGTTTTAAAGGAGACATAGGTGTGGGCATCGATATAAAATAAAATCTTTCATTATTTTGGTTTTACCTCAGCAATCTAATTTCAGCTGGTCCTTTAAATGTGCTGCACATTTAAAGATCTCACAATCATAAAATATCCTGAGCTCCAGAGGAACTAAAGTGATCATATAGATTGGCTTCACAGATTTAGGCAAGACCAGCCTGAAATTTTCTCAAAGCCTTACAACTCCAGGGATGGAAAATCTACTTCATTTCCTGGTGTAATCGATCACTAGCCAGAAGTTTTCAGTTAAAGAATAAATCTCATTCCATAACACAAACCCATTTTATTTCTTTTAATTGCTTATTCTGGAGATTGAGCACGGCTTAAACTGGTTAATCAAATAATCCATGACATGAGTGTTCTGCTCTGTATGGCTATTAACAGATTAAAACCATTTTTTATTCATTCCTGGTTGGTTGTAAATACTTGGAGTTCAAATCATTTTGCATGATGTTGATTATTACCCATAATCTGCCCTCAATCTCCAATTCTTTAGCTATATCTGTTGGTTCCTCATTCTCTGAAGATGTTAGGTACTTTCTCACCTCTGTACTGTTATTTTGTCAAGTGTCCTGCCTTCTATGCCCTCCTCTACCATTAGCTGGTGAATTCCTCTGTACCTGTCAAACTTCAAAGCTAATGTCACCTTGTCTGAGCAACCTTCTCCAATTTCTCCAACCAATATTCTGGCTTGGTAGAAAATATGGCTCCCTTAATCTTTCATGCAAATTATCCAGTATTTACTCTCTTCTCTCTGCTCTTAAAATACTTTGCTGTCTTTTAAAAAAAATTTAATGACATTTATTATTTTCTTTCTAATTTTACAAGTAATACATGTTCATGGCAGACAACGAGAAATACATAAAAGCATAAAGTAAAAATTAACAATCCCCACCTGCTAAGGGTAACCATCATTAGCATTTGGTTTCCTCTCAGGGTCTACATAGTTTTTAATTGAAATATAATTGACATACAGCACTATGTTTGTTCTAGTTGCACAACACAATGATTCGATATTTCTATATGTTACAAAAGGATCACCATGGTATGTTAAAATACTTTGTTTAGAAGATAAACTCGTTGAGTATAGGATCCTTGTCTATCTGGTTCAATGCTACAATCTGAAGGTCAAATAAAATACCTAACATATAATAAGCACTCAGTAGATATCAGCCACATCAGTTAACACAGATCTTACTGCACTGGTGCACAATATCTAGCATATTTATTTTTAATACTGTGAACAATGAAGGCAGTTATTAATATTTTTTCTTTTCATTTCTGCAGTGTCTGTCATCTCATTGTTAAGTGAAAAAAAAATGAATTAATTTGTGAGGCACTGTGTAAGCATGTTATTTAAGAAATCCACGTTTCCTTGTGGTGAATGGAGCAATTCAAATGAAGAAATAAAAGTAGGAAATTTAGCCATATTTATAGAACAGTCAATCCAAATTAAGCATTGGGTCAATTTTCTACATTTTATAGGTGAAAATTATTTTTCTTTTAACCTGAAATATCCTGCAGGCATATTAAATAATCCAATTTTCTATTTGGAGATGCTATATTACAAAATTAGGATAGGTGTATTAAGTTAAATTGTTGTGAATTACAGTATGTTTCTAGTGTGATATCATGGCAGTTATCACCTTTCTGTGTTATCTCACATACTCCCCGTCTTCCTCCTCATCCTTCTTCTTCTTCTGACTACTTTGACCTTGAAAAATTCAGCTCTTACTTTAATAACAGATATTTTCCAAGAAGGATGTAACTATATTCTTTAATAGTTCAAAAAAACGTCTGCAGGAATGTGTTTAAGTAAAAAAGAAGTGAACTGTCAAATCAAGCAATTGAAGAGTAAAAGTTGAAAAAAACTTCAGCCTAGCATCAGGAAGTTTTTAAGTCATGGACAGGTTGTCTGGTGGATAGCGTCCCTCATCGTGGTCATGCTTTTCAGGGACTGACGCTCACTCTGGCATTTACTGAGTGTTCCTCTTGTCTCTATCCAAGCCCTTTTCCTCTTTCCTTATCCTTTTCTTTCTTCCTAGGAAGTAAATCTCACTTCTGCCTCTCTGGGCTAGACTGACAGTCTGAGTTTCACATCTGTATTTCCAGTTGCCAAGCCAATAGTTCCATTTATATTTTCTACCAGTACCTCAAAGTCAACATGTCCCAAACCAAACTCATAATTAGCACCTCCCCCCAAGATGTCAGCATTCCCTATCCCATCAAACAAAGCCAGCCTGACTCTTTGCTTTGTCACCCACCTCATATCCAATCAACTGCAGAGTCCCATTCCATCCACCAAGTAAACATTTCTTGCCAGTGTTCACTCCTCTTCTCTAGGCTCTCTGCTGTTGTCCTTGGTCTTGGTGCAGATCACAACCATCACAGCTATGGCCTCCTCAACTGGTTCTGATCCAGTCCAACTGTATTCATTCTTTGTAGTGACACCAAAATTATCCATTTAAAAGGAAATCTGATACACCATCCTCTGACTTGGGAACCTTGAGTGACTTCCTATTGCTTTAAAAATAATCTCTATTTACAAAAGAGAAGTGGAGTTGCAGTTGTAGAAAACAAATTTATGGTTACCAAGGGGGAAAGGTGGGGAGGGATAAATTGGGAGATTGGGATTGATATATATACTATATATATATATATATATATATATATATATATACTATATATAAAATAGATAACTAATAAGGATGTACTATACAGCACAGGGAACTCTACTCGGTAATTTGTAATGACCTATATGGGAATAGAATCTAAAAAAGAGTGGATATATGTATGGGTATAACTGACTCACTTTGCTGTACAGCAGAAACTAACCCAACATTGTAAATCAACTATATTCCAATAATTTTAAAAAAATCTCTATACTCCTTACCATGGTTATAAATACTTGCATAATATGGTCTTCGCCTGCCTCACTGCCTCATCTCTATCACTCAATTCACTCCACACTGTACTGTTTTCAGGGCTAAAATGTGGAATGCTCTCCATAACCTCTTGGCTCCTAAGATGACTACAATGACTGCCTTGTATCTTCCCATATACCTCCTACTAAATTTAGATCTCTAGATCTCATTGTAAACACTCTCAGAATGGCCCTCCCTGAACTCCAAAGCTCGATTTGCCTCCCTGCCAGTATGTTCTCAAAATATCCTGTCCTTTCTCATCATATCCCCCACCATATGTTATTGTCAGTTTAATTTGTTTAATTTTTTATCTTCTCTTTGAGACTATAAGATCCATGAGAGAAGAGATCCAGATCCATGCTCTCTTTTTCATACTGCTTGTATTAATTTCCTATTACTCTTAAAACTTTTACCATAAATTGGTCGCTTACATGACAGAAATTATTCTCTCCTAGCTCTAGAGGCCAGAAGTCTGAAATCAGTATCACTGGGTCTAAATCAAAGTATCAGCAGGGCTTCCCACCATCCAGAAGCTCAAGGAGATAATCCCTGTCTTCCCGCTCTCAGCTTCTGATGGCTGCCAGCGTTCCCTGGTTTTCAGCTACATCATTGCAATTCTCAAGGCCAGCAACTCCAAATCTCTTTTTGTTCCTTCTCCCATTTGCCACCTTCTCTGTGCATGTCAGATCTCTCGTTGCCTTCCTTTTGTAAGCACACATGTGATTGCATTTAGGGCCACCCAAATAATCTTGGATAATCTTCCCATCTCTAGATTCTAAACTTAATCACATCTGTAAAGACCCTTTTTCCAAGTAAAGTAACACGGACAGGTTTCAGAGAGTAGGACCCAATATCTTTGAGGGTCATTATTCAGCCTAATACACTGCTGAATTCCTAAATTCCTCTCTTAAGGTCTGAATTACACATATATCTTTGTTTGTATACATATTTTCTGTGATTTTATGGGTCAGTTCATTTTAAATTTTTAAATATATATATAAAAGTAAATATTTTGCTTAATTGGATTCAATGCAAAGTTTGTTGTAGATAAGAATCCACAAGTACACCAGCTGAAAATACAGATATCTTGCTTTTTCCCTGTCATGGGTAACAGGTTCAGAATCTTTTAACTTCATGAGTTGGAATGTTCTGCTAGCTCTACATTTCAGCCTAGTTTCTTAGAGATCGAGCCCTCTCAGATATGGCAGAAGCAGACTGGAGCTCAATAATAAGAATATGCTATCTCAAGAGAAAGTTTCATTGCACTAGCTGGAAGGCAAGAACAAGGCTCATTTTTCAGGGTTATATTTTTTTAAATGGCAGTCTTTTGGTGAAAAAAGAGTTAGGGACATACGGCAAGAGCTGTTACCAGTTGCGGGAAATAATAATACTGGAGTAGATGACCTTTAGCTTTTATTCCAACAATAAAATAAAAAGATTCTATCGAACGTGTGCTTCTAATCAACAGTATTTTTATTGCAGGAAATACAGGGCTTTTTATGAGTCCATACCCCTCTCCTTTTAAGCTACGAATGCTGCATCATCTTTTCTTCCCTCTGGTCTTGGGGATGCCAACAACTGTATCACTTTCATCATTTGGATCAGAGATCATCTGATGCCATTCTGGAATCCCTCCCATTGAGATTGGACCAACTGTTATTGAATTTTATATATGAGCTCTCATATTTAATCTAATTTTATTACCACAATAAACTTTTGGGGAAGATATTTATTCTCATTTTAAAGAATGTCAATTTCAGTGTATTTCTGGTAAGCACAGAAGTGTTAGTTTAACTTGGAAGTTAGACATTCAGATTTATCTCAAATTTCTCAGGCTTAGTAGCTGGAATAAGAAATAATGTCTACTGAGTACTCACTCTATATCCTATGCCATACTGTGGACATACACATCTTCCTGACAATCACACAACCCAGCATTATTAATACCATCATCTGGGTCAGATAAAGAAACATGTTTAGAGGAATTTCCCTGAGAATACAGAGGTATTAAGCTGAAGAGGTGGAATTTAAACCCAGGGATGTATCTTTAAAAATGTCAACTATCTCCTTGACAAACTACCTCTGTTGCCCTCAAGTTAAAAATTGTGATGTTTGAACTAAGCCAGACACACAAAAAGACAAATACTGTATAATTCCACTTATATGAGGTACGTAGAATAGTCAAATTCATAGAGACAGAAAATAGAATGGTGGCTGCCAGGGGCTGGGTAGGGGAGAAATGGGGAGTTATTGTTTAATGGGTACAGAATTTCAGCTGGGGAAGATAAAAATGTTCTGGAGATGGATGGTGGTGATGTTTGGTTAAACATCAAAATGGTTAAAATAATAAATTTTATGTTATGTATATTGCACCACAATAAAAAATGTTATTTTCCAGTATATGTTCACTAGTTAACTGAGAAATTGTTTACGAAAGCCAAGGACACAGGCCCCAACATTTGAGATTCCTAAGGAATTAAATAGCATTTTGCCTCAGACGGAGGACCAAATAAGCACATTTATCTTTCTCATCTCAGATCTCTGTTATTCTATTAGTTTTATTGTAAAAACTTTCCAGAGGCAGTTTTTCCCTCTAAAAGGTGGATTAAGACTCCCCCTTTTAAAAAAAAGAAATATCCTCCAATTACTGAAACTGAAGGTGTCATAAAGAGCAAAATGTGAACTGTTTGGAGAAAAAAATACAGATGTGCAGTACACAGCCCCTAACTTCGTTTCATAGAGTGCTCTTCATCTAAATGACCCGATGCAACCTTGAGAGGAGATCAGGGAGAGACCTTCTCACCGTGCAGGTACTGCAAGGAAAGAAATGGCGAATTGAAATGTAATGCAGGTGAAGTGTAAGATAAAGCTGTGAATATAAATACAGACAGGAATACAATAAGATGTCTATTATTGATACTTTCATGCACCAAGGAGCTAGGAGTGGTGATTAAGCAAATGAATATAAATCCTATAATTTTTGCTTTCTGACTTTCCCTTGGTTTTATCTCCATAGGGAGTCATTCAGCTCCAATTAATTTGGTTGCTATATCCACGATATGGCAGCATTTTGAGTCAAATGGGCACCAAGCCTGCTTTTGCTTGGTTTAGCTGGAAAAAAAAAAAGTAGATTGGAAGGAGCAGATTGACTGTCTACACTGCAGATCTGGACTGTCCCCATTAGATATGTCACAACTACTCCCTGGAGTTGACTGACTGGATGGAGTCATTTCAAGGCATCCATACCTGCTATCTGGGAAGCCAACAATAAGGAAAGAGGGTTAAGTAGCTATTACTTTGAAACTAAATTAGATTGTATAGAATTAATTTTGCTTTATTTAAAATGTCCCAGCCATGTATGGGAGGACAGAGACTCTTCACTTGAATTACTTTTTAAGAGCAGAGAAGGTGAAAATGAGTAACAGGAAGAATCTCCCTGTGTGAATGTGAATCAGTTTTTATCTTGTGGATTTAAATAGTGTGTGTGTGTGTGTCCTGTGGTTGCAGCAGAAGGGTGTTCAAACATTTGTGAGCTGGTGGCATTGTTAAGCTGTAGGCACTATTTGCATGAATTTGGATTTGTTTGCATAATGTGGAAGGAGGGGAGCCCTGAGAGGGGCTTCATTCATAGGTGCTTGAAGACAAAGATGGGGGAATGGAGCGGGGCAGTGCTGGGAAGTGGAGAGCCCTGTATACTCAATGTTTTCAGGAAGATCTCCTTGGATTGAGGCTGGGCTCTTTGGAAGGAGGCAGACAGGGGACTGAGGTAAAACACTTTTCCCTAGGGTCCCTTTGAGACTTGGGACACAGCAAGGTCCAGGAGACAAAGGAGCTGGGAAGAAAGTATTCTACCTTCTTGGAAACATCTTGTCTCCCATATGGCAAAAACCAGGGGAAAAGAATCACTATTTGTATTGGTGACTTTGGGAGGTCCAAGGGGATGGAAAATTTATTATGAAAGTCAATTTTCTCAAGAAAGACCCTAGATTCTCAGGAAATGACATCAGCAAGAAGCCTGGGGCAGAACAGAGGATGATTTGTGAGTACTTGTGGAACAATCCAGGACCTCCAGAAAACAAAGAGGAGAGACTGTGTGAGGAGCTGGAAGTCTGACAACCTGCAGGCAGGAGCCACATTCCAGGGAAACATGAATGAATCTGTTAAAACTGTCTGCAGATGGGTGATGTTCGGGAAATGCTGCTTACTTACATCTTTGCTCTTTCACCAGGCTTTTGTGTGCCATATGTTAATTCCATATATCTAGTCATGGGCTTCTTCCATTTTTAGAGAAATAAATATAGAAGACTCTATTCTTAACAAAGGTCTAGACTTTATTTAAGAAAAAAAAAACTTACTCCACATAGACAAAACCCTGTGTTGCTCTCTCAAACATCATCTCCTCTAACCTTCACCACCAGCCTCCAAAACAGGTGTGCTTTCTGACTCGCAGATGAGGGAAAAGGGCAAGGATACTAACATTGATTAAGGACCAAATGCATTCTTAATATGTGATGAGCATATTAATAAGTGATGAGCATGATATCAGAAATTTTACCTGCTTTTTCTCATTCAATCATGCCCAACTTGAGAGGTCAGTATTATTTATCCTCTGGACCAAAAGTGGAAACTGAGACTCAGAAACACCTTTTCTGTGAGAGACTGACCAGCGACAACTCTGAAGAAAAACCAGGTAATCCCTTTCCTTTGCATTCTACTGAACACGAATAAGGTGCTGGAGGTTATGGAGAAACTCAAAAGGGAAAGACGGTCTGCTCTTGCGAAGTTCCAGGGATGCAAGAGGGATAGAGGAGCAAAGAGGGAGGGGTGTGCCCAGAGAGAGCATGAGATGAAGCCTAGGGATATCTCTACCCAATACCATGAGTGGCCTTTTTACCTGTTCCCCCAGGAGGCATCACTACAGACATAGTCTCATTTTCTATCATGGGGATGGTTGACTCTCTCTCTCTCTCCAGTCGTTCAAGGACACCATTCACCTAATCTGCCATGAGCTTTAGGCTGAGAGGCTGCCTTTCTAGCAGCAGCTTCCAGCTACCATAATAAGTAAGCTCCAAACTGTTTCTTGACCCTGTTATTTCAAGTTTTGTGCCTTCTTCACTCCTTGAACCCCCTTCTTGCTGATGTTAAATGTTCTTGTCAAAAGCAACTATTTACAGGCTATTGACAATAGAATGGATGATTAGACTCTTTCCAGACTTGATGAATAATGCATGCTGCCAGTCAGTGGGTTTACGAAGCACTATAGTGCTCTTTTAGGAAAAGTGTCATTGAAAAACATGCTGTTCAATTTCTGAGATCTGAACAATTTGAAGAAATAATTGCATTTTGGTGTGTGGAAGAAGAAAGTTATTCTTCATGAACTCTATTCTTTTGAGTAACATTAGAGGAAAGGGAAGCTTGTCCAGTTCTGTTTCTTTCAGATATTTTCTTTCTCCTTTCTCCTCATCTTCCCTCTTCTGCTCCTTTGTAGTAACATAGCACTCAGGTACATTAACCCAGAAGCTATACACCTTGTTTTTGCCATTCAATCCATGCCTAGAGGAATCATTGCATTGCCATTTAAATCCTAGCCACATTTTCTCTCCTCTCCTTATTTAAAAAAGAAGGCTTATATAAAGTGAGTGTATTCATTGGACTAAGTACTCTTTGTGCAGCATGGGTCCCATTGGTGGTTCACTACTGAGTATCCCCTCTAAATACTTATGTTTTCAAGCTTTGTCTGGGGATCTGTTTGGTAAGATCTATCAGCTTGCAGAGACTTGTGGAGAAGAATTCACTGAGTAAGGAAAAAATTGAGATGCACAATCATAATCCAAGATAACAAGGTTAGTCACTGGGAAAAACTAGTTTTGAGACCAGCATTGTGTGGGTTATTTAGACTGTCCTACAGTCCACTCTGGAAAGACTCCTACCTATGTCCTAGAGAGAAGGGGTTATAACAAACAGTGAGAACAAAAGAAGGGACAATATCTTTCTCAAAAGCTAGGCAAATGTCAGCTCTTTGCTTGTTCCTTGGAGATGTTGAATCATCCGCTATGTTTCATCTTTCTCACTTGACTGTCTATGAATGAAGGACAGTAGAAGGCCACAACGGCATGGGAGGGGCTGCATGCATCTGATGGCATTGAGTGAACAGAGGAAAGGACTCCATGGAGAACAGATGGTTCCACAAATCCAAGGAACCAGCAGCATCTGGCACTTGACTGATTTTTGAAGCCTTCCTCCCCCTGGGCTCCAGGACACACTTCTCCTATATCTCCACCTCCATTCCTGACCCTTTCTACACAGTCTTCTTTATGGGCTTGTTAACAATCTCCCTCTTTAATGTTCTAAGTGTGCAGTGACTGCACTGCCAGAACCATTTATGAATCTGCTTGTGGCTGAGGTTTGCTCACAAAAAGAGCTTCATCCCCCACACTAGGCTCTATAGGTAGATTCCATAGTATCCTTTCTTAGAGATGGAATAAATATATATTGGCTTTATGTCTTCCCACGTTCAATTTTGTGAAGTCAGAATGGGATTACCTCATCTAAAAAATGTATCTGGTGCCCATGATGACCAGAGGGCCATGGTCCATGTTAGAAAGTTCTAGAAGCCAAGATCTTTTATTCCCCTCTCTATTATAATGATTGAATGGGCTCTGCCTAAACAGAGAAGCCAACAGAGGAACAGCTCTCCTGGTGATCACTGTTGCCATAAACTATCCTTATTGCAGGATTCTACTTCAGCTCTACCCTATTCGTTTTGCTTTCTGGTCTCTGTAGTATGGGATTCCTAATAGGAAGTTTCTGGAATTCATAAATGCAAGGGAGTTAGTGTCCATAGGGTGATCTTGGCCAAAGGGAGACTGGAGCAGGTGGATGACTGCCACTCTCTTCCATCATTCGGGTGAGTAATTCTACTCAGCTCCTCGAAGTGTGTACTTGGGAGTGAGCTTAGCTGCCCACAGCATAGACCCATCAGGTCTACACCTTTTTTTCTCCTTCTCTCTTTTACTCTTCCCAGGTCCCCATTCTACTTCTCTGGTCACTTCTTCAAATGAACTAAATACATGCAAGCCATGTTCTAGACTCTGCTTTTGGGGACAAGGGTAGAGTCCAAGATAAGACCTCCTCAGTTCAAGTTTGATTTTACCTCTCTTTTAAGCAGCCTAAAGAATCTTTAAGGGTCATCATCCCAATTCTTTCCTCTGGTCTAGGTTTTTCATATTTCTTCTTTCCACCTCTTTTCCTTCAACTCTTTCCCATTCTCCATGTCCCTGTCTCCTATTCTTCTACAAAGTAATGAAGGTCTTTATGGGCATTAGTTTGCTTACCGATTTGTTTGTTTGGGCTAACCAATATCTTTCCTATTCAGAAAATCCCTGACACTGACAGAGAGTCTTGCTGGGAGGCAGAGCCTTTCCTCTTCCTAAAGTTATCCAAACTAGGAACCAGTTTCTCTCTTTGGCTGTCCCCTGGCAACTAGAACATGGGCACATAGTCCAGGTTGGCCAGTTGGATGCTTCCACCTGGGACTGTGATGCTTAAATGACTGACACAAAAACACAGGGATTGTTGCCCAAATATTCATAGTAGAAGTTATGCAGTCAAGAGTGAAGCCCTGGAAGCACTTAGTGACCATGTCAGTGGTGCTAGTGATATTATTCTAGCCAGTCTGCCCCTTGCATGTGCCATTGACTCTACCTCTGATGTCCAGGCTTCCTACCCATCTTCCAAGCCTGGTCTTACAGCCTCCCTCCCTGCCCAGTAGTCTTTTATTCATTACTTTTTAGCCTGAGTTAGCTAGAACCTGTCTCTGTTGCTTGTGACAAAGAACACAGGGTCCTTTTTCCTTTCAAAGTCCCCTTTTGGATTCAGGTTAAATTCATACCTTTACAGGTAGCCTGGTTATCCCTGAGGATATTACTAGTTAACCTCTGTTCTGGGATTTCTCTGAAAAGATCCTCTATCCTCTCCCTATATGTTTTACTTCTCTCTTCTCTCTGTATCCCTTTCAATGTTATATATCCTTTTAAAAGCTCCTCCTTCTATAAACAATCCTCCAAGCGCAGCGCAACAAGATGTCTGGCCCATCAGCAAGTTGCATTCCACCTTCCACATTCACCCTTGGTTACATCTATTCCTCTGCTACACAGGGCTTCTTGTATCCCAGAAGATTTGAGCAAAGTCCGTTTTGTCACAATCACTGAAAACCTCTTGTGACAAGCTAGGTGATTCTAGTTTTTCAGTAATGGCAAACTAACAAGTGAAATCGTTGTTTTGTATCTTATGCATAGGAATCCTGAAAGCAGAGTGAGAAACTGCTTTTGAAAAATGTATAAACTTTGAAAGAAACCAAAGGTATAAAACATATACTTACATTGAATCACACTGTGCCTCTCCATTTCCATCAGATCAATGGACACTTGCTCTGACAGCTTTTGCCTTTGGAAGAGCTTTATGCTTTAGGGTGCAATATCCATTCACGTCATCCATGGAATATGAAACGTGACATCTACGGCAGGCTTCTTTCATATTCCTTTCACTGTCTGTTCTCAGACAATGCACACAGGTAGCAGGAATGGAATTTTCCACAACTCTAGGGGGTGTTATTCATACCCTAGTCTTTGTGAAGGACTATCCCTGGCATTTTGCCAATGCACAATGAGCACAGCCATGGGCAGCCACCCTGCAGAGTTAGAAACACAGAAACACGTATTATTAGAACTGAAGGAATGATTCCCTGGTCCCTTTGAATAAAACCCCCAGTGAGTGTGCAATCAATTCCCAATAGAAGGACTGAAGTCTGGGTTGCTTTATAAGCAGCAAAGAAATGTCTCATTTATATTCCACTTTTAGAGATAAGGAAAAGGTATTTAAAGGCTATTTAGTCACTCTCTGGCACTTGAAACTTATGGATGGCTCTGTCAAAAGGGAAGATTTAAAAACTGAATAATAAAACCACTTTAGAAGATAACTTCCAGAATTTCTTTTCTTTCTCCTTTTTCTAAGGTGAATGTGAATATGAATTGGTGTCATAGACACAGGAAGTTTACTAAATGATTTTCCCACTGGGGGAGAAAACTGCCCCTCCCATCTCCTGCAGAAAGGACTGCTGATTGCAAGGCCAGATTCCCCCCACTGACTTCTTCCCCTTTGGAGCTTCTGCAGGAAGAGTCCATTGTTTTCATAGAAGCACCTAATAGGGTTAGTGATTCTTTTTCTCTGTGGATGTTGCTAGTCAATGACAAATGCCATCTACAGGGGCAGACGATCTTTATCCTATAATATAGCAGTCTCATTGGTGTCCTCAAATCATAACTCCCTCCTAGGAGAGTTCTATTTCTGCAACCTGAGTGCCCTGACAGGGCTGCCCTGAGCTGGGTATGGTTCAGATTTCAGAGATTAGAAGCTGCTAGAAGCATTGAAACAATTGAAGATTAATAATGAATTACACAACTGTTACTGTGAACTAAGGAAACTAGTGGAAATGAACCTGGGGCTATTTCCTTATCATTCAGGAGAAAAATCTCCCCAGGCAATCTGACTGTGGGTATCAAAGTGTAAATGACACACAACTTTGGCCAACCAATTCAACACCTGGGATTTTTTAAATTTAATTTAATTTTAAAATAGTGAACATTTTCACATGATTCAAATTTGAAAATACAAAAAAAAGTACATAATTAAAAATCTCTCACACTCTGTCCTCTAAAGATCGACTTCCCCAACCATAGAAACAACCAGTATTGTTTCCTGTGTTTCTTTTCTCTAGAGATACGTATGGACCATACAAACAAGTACACAGATATGTTCCTCTCTCCACTTTTTAAAATAAAAATTAGAGCATCTACACTTTTCTTTGGATTTTTAAAAACTAAATAATTGGGGGGGATAATTTTAGGTTTACTGAACAGTTACAAAGGTAACACAGAGTTTCTCTATACCTTTACCCAGTTTCTACTAATGTTAACATCTTACTTTCCTGTGGTTCATCTGTGAAGACTAAGAAATTAAAATAAGTACACTACTATTAATGACACTGCAGACTTTATTTAGACTTCATACGTATTCTTTTTCAGATTCTTTTACATTATAAGTTATTACAAGATATTGAATATAGCTCCCTGTGCTATACAGTAGGTCCTTGTTGTTTATCTATTTTATGTATAGTAGTGTGTATCTGTTAATCCCAAACTCTTAATTTATCCCCACCCCTGTTTTCCTCTTTGGTAATTATCAGTTTGTTTTCTAGTCTATGAGTCTATTTCTGTTTTATAAGTAAGTTCATTTGTATCAGTTTTTTACAGTCTACAGTTTTTTACAGTCTACAGTCTACATACAGTCTACATAATCCCAAACTCTTAATTTATCCCCACCCCTGTTTTCCTCTTTGGTAATTATCAGTTTGTTTTCTAGTCTATGAGTCTATTTCTGTTTTATAAGTAAGTTCATTTGTATCAGTTTTTTACAGTCTACATATGGGTGATATCATATGATATTTGTCTTTATCTGTCCAACTTAATTCACTTAGTATGATAATCTCTAGACCTACCCATGTTGCTGCAAATGGCATTATTTCATTCATTTTATGGCTGAGTAACATTCCACACATATATGTCATATCTTCTTTACCCATTCATCTGTTGATGGACACTGAAGTTGCTTCCTTGTCTTGTTATTATATATAGTGCTGCTATGAACATTGGGGTGCATGTATCTTTTTGAATTAGAGTTTTTGTCTTTTCTGGATTGCACTTAAACATAGATTTTTTTCCCCCTCCATCCCTCTATCTGTCTCTCTCCTTCCCTCCCTTTCTTCTAATTATATAGTAAAATTAACGGGTGCGTGTGTGTGTGGGTGTGTGTATATGTGTGTGGGTGTCAGGTGATGTATGGTTGCATGAATTTTTTTTTTTTGAATCAAATCAAACCTTTACTTTTTCTTTTAACATCTTTATTGGAGTATAAGTGCTTTACAATGTTGTGTTAGTTTCTGCTGTATAACAAAGTGAATCACCTATACATATACATATATCCCAATATCTCCTCCCTTTTGCATCTCCCTCCCACCCTCCCTATCCCATCCCTCAAGGCAGTCACAAAACATTGAGCTGATCTTCCTGTATTGTGCAGCTGCTTCTCACTAGCTATCTATTTTACATTTGGTAGTGTATTTATGTCCATGCTACTCTCTCACTTCATCCCAGTTTACCCTTCCCCCTCCCCGTGTCTCCAAGTCCATTCTCTACGTCTGTGTTTTTATTCCTGTCTTGCCCCTAGGTTCATCAGAACCAAGTTTGTTTTAGATTCCATATATATGTTTTAGCATATGGTATTTGTTTTTCTCTTTCTGACTTACTTCACTCTGTATGACAGACACTAGGTCCATCCACCTCACTACAAAAAACTCAGTTTCGTTTCTTTTTATGGCTGAGTAGTATTCCATTGTATATGTATGCCACATCTTCTTTATCCATTCATCTGTCAATGGACACTTAGATTGCTTCCATGTTCTGGCTATTGTAAATAGTGCTGCAATGAACATTGTGGTACATGTCTCTTTTTGAATTATGGTTTTCTCAGGGTAAATGTCCAGTAGTGGGATTGCTAGGTCATATGGTAGTTCTATTTTTAGTTTTTTAAGGAACCTTCATACTGTTCTCCATAGTGGCTGTATCAATTCACATTCCCACCAACAGTGCAAGAGGGTTCCCTTTTCTCCACACCCTCTCCAGCATTTACTGTTTGTATATTTTTTGAGGATGACCATTCTGACTGGTGTGAGGTGATACCTCATTGTGCTTTTGATTTGCATTTTTCTAATGATTAGTGATGAGCATCCTTTCGTGTGTTTGTTGGCAATCTATATCTTCTTTGAAGAAATGTCTATTTAGATCTTCCACCCTTTTTTGGATTGGGTTTTTTGTTTTTTTGATATTGAGCTGCTTATATATTTTGGAGATTACTCCTTTGTCAGTTGCTTCATTTGCAACTATTTTCTCTCATTCTGAGGGTTGTCTTTTCATCTTGTTTGTGGTTTCCTTTGCTGTGCAAAAGCTTTTAAGTTTCACTAGACCCCTAATAGCCAAAGCAATCTTGACAAAGAAAAATGGAACTGGAGGAATCAGGCTCCCTGACTTTAGACTATACTACAAAGCTACAGTAATCAAGACAGTATGGTACTGGCACAGAAACAGAAATATAGATCAATGGAACAGAATAGAAAGCCCAGAAATAAACCCACGCACATATGGTCACCTTATCTTTTTTGTTTGTTTGTTTGTTTGTGGTTTTTTTTTGTTTTTCTTTTTGTGGTATGCGGGCCTCTCACTGTTGTGGCCTCTCCTGTTGTGGAGCACAGGCTCTGGAGGTGCAGGCTCAGTGGCCATGGCTCACGGGCCCAGTCGCTCCGCGGCATGTGGGATCTTCCAGGACCGGAGCACGAACCCGTGTCCCCTGCATCGGCAGGCGGACTCTCAACCAGTGCACTACCAGGGAAGCCCTGGTCACCTTATCTTTGATACAAGAGGCAAGAATATACAATGGAGAAAACACAGCATCTTAAATAAGTGTTGCTGGGAAAAGTGGACAGCTACATGTAAAAGAATGAAATTAGAACACTTCCTAGCACCATACATAAAAAAAAAATTCAAAATGGATTAAAGATCTAAATGTAAGGTCAGACACTATAAAACTCTTATAGGAAAACAGGCAGAATACTCTCTGACATAAATCACAGCAAGATCCTTTTTGACCCACCTCCCAGAGAAATGGACATAAAAACAAAAATAAACAAAAGGTTGCATGATTTTTAACACATGTATTAGAAAGCCACTACCATAGTCTCTTTACAGATAGTTCCACCTCCCATAAAAGTCCCCTCACTTCTCCCACCCTTCCTCCCTGTCAACCACTGTTCTGTTCTCTACTGTAGTTCACTATAATTTTAAATTTTTGAGAATATCATAAAATGGAATCATGTAGTTTGTAACCTCTTGAGACTGGTTTCTTTTACTCAAAACGATGCTCTTGAGTTGTTGCACATATCAATACCTATCAGTTCCTTTTCATTGTTGAGTAGTGTTCCCAATGGATGCACCACTGTTTATTCTTTCACCCAGTGAAGGACATTTGGTTTGGTTTTGTTTAACTTACTCTTTCTTGAAATGCTGTAGAATTTATCCTAACCATAGACAAACATTCCTATTGAAGCATTACTGTTCTTATTTTTAAATCTAAAACTAATTTGGGATTATGGGGGGAAAAATGATACAAAAGCAAAGAAAAAAAATGTGGAACTCTCTTCTGACCCTAAATACACATGAAAACAATAACAAGCTCTTAACAGCTTTCTTTGCCTCCATCCAGACTTGTTTTATGTCTTACATTCCTTTTTAAAAACTTTTAAATATTAATCATACACTTTAAATGTATATCACACATTTTTAAAAGTATATATTGTGTATGTATATAGTTTGGAGAATAATGATAAAATAATCACATTGGTGTCCACCATGCAGTTTAAAAAGAGATCAATCCAGGAACCTCTGTATTCTTGTGTACCTTTCCCGAGTACATATCCCTGTGGCCCCCACAGGCATGACCGTCATTTTATCTTTGTGTTCATCATTCCCTGATTTCACTTACAGTTTTGCTATATACTTATGTATGTATTCCCAAGCAGCACATTGATAAGTTTTGTCTGTTTTTGATCTTTAATAAATGGAATCATGCTGTATGTGTTCTTTTATGGTTTTTTTTTTCACTAAATTTGAATTTTTGAGCTCCATTCATGTTGATGCATAGATGTATCTATTTTATTTCCACTGCTAGATGATATTTAATTGCATGAATATATCTAAGTTTATACGTCTGCTCCATATTTGAAAAACCTTCGTGTGTTTAAAAGAAAATTTTTGTGTGATTCCAAGCAATGCTGCCAACAGCATTCCTGTATACTGCTTAGGAGTGGAATTCCTGTGTAGAGAGATATGTGTATTTTTCCCTTTATTGGGCAGTGAAAATTGTACCTAAAGTAGTTTGTCAAAGTTATATTCTGATCAGCAGTGTATAGAGTATTTCTCATTCTGTATCCTCGCCAACACTTAATATTATAGATCATCTTAATTTTTACCAATTTAGTGGGTATGGAATGGAATCTAATCTTGGTTTTACTTTGCATTTTCCTGACTACTAATGGGTTGCAGCATATTGAGTTTGAGTGTTTTGACAGCTCTTGGTTCTTCTTTTATGAAATTCTTATACAAGAAATGACTATTATACCTTTTGTTCATTGAAATGGGATGTTTTATCTTTTCATTATTGTCTCAAAAGAGTTTTAAAGTAAAATAAAATAAATCAGTGCAGAGCCATGCACAAGAAAAGGAATACTAAAGGATTTATTATGCGTCTGATTATTTCTGATTTTAAAAGGAGTGCTTTTAATGTTTCATCACTGGCTGAGCTGTTTGCTGTAGATTTATTATGGATCCACTTCCATTCTCAGTTTGTTAAAAGATTTGTCATAAGTAGTTGTCAAATTTTATCAAATGTTTCTTCTCCACCTATTAAGATTGGATAAAGAATTTTGTACCTTTTAAATTTTTCTGAAATATTTCACATAATAATCAAATTGTTTGTCTCTTGAATATTTAACAGAACTTCCTAATATCATCTGGACTGTATTTGTGGGAGAATCTGTGAGTGATGATTTGACTTATTTAAAGGCTATAACATGATGCTGCTTTTAAATATTTCTTCTCAAGTGATCTCGATAAATCATACTTTCCAAAGGATTTGCCCGTTTATATAAATTGTCAATTTTATTGGTGGAGAATTTTTAAAAAATGTTCTATCAGTAATTTGCACTACATTTATAAATTGTATTATAATAATTTCTTATTGTGACTCTCCTTTTTTAAATCACTCTTGGAGGGGTCTTATATTTTATTATTCTTCTCAAGGAAATAACTTTGACAGTTTTAATCCCCTATAGTATATTGATATTTTGTGTTTATTCATTTCTTCTCTCATCTTATTTCCCTTTTGTCTACTTTTCTGTGTTTATTTTGTTTCTCTTTTCTATGATTTGGTAATTTGTTTTGTCTAAATCATTTATTATCAGGTTTGGGGGTGTTGGAAACATTATATTTTATTTTATCTATTTTCTTAATTTTTTAAAACATCTTTATGGAGTATAATTGCTTTACAATGTTGTGTTAGTTTCGGCTGTATAACAAAGTGAATCAGCTATGTATACAAATATCCCATATCCCGTCCCTCTTGTGCCTCCCTCCCACACTCCCTGTCCCACCCCTCTAGGTGGTCACAAAGCACCGAGCTGATCTCCCTGTGCTATGCCGCTGCTTCCCACTAGCTATCTATTTTACATTTGGTAGTGTATATATGTCAATGTCACTGTCTCACTTCGTCCCAGCTTACCCTTCCCTCTCCCCATGTCCACAAGTCCATTCTCTACATCTTTGTCTTTATTCCTGTCCTGCCCCAAGGTTCTTCAGAAACTTTTTTTTTTTAAATACCATGTATATGTGTTAGCCTATGGCATTTGTTTTCCTCTTTCTGACTTATTTCACTCTGTATGAGACTCTAGGTTCACCCACCTCACTACAAATAACTCAGTTTTGTTTTATTTTATGGCTAATATCCATTGTATATATGTGCCACATCTTCTTTATCCATTCATCTGCTGATGGACACTTAGGTAGATTCCATGTCCTGGCTATTGTAAATAGAGCTGCAATGAACATTGTGGTACATGATTATTTTTGAATTAAGGTTTTCTCAGGGTATGTGCCCAGTAGAGGGATTGCTGGGTTGTATGGTAGTTCTATTATTAGTTTTTTAAGGAACCTCCAAACTGTTCTCCATAATGGCTGTATCAATTTATATTCCCACCAATAGTGCAAGAGGGTTCCCTTTTCTCCACACACTCTCCAGCATTTATTGTTTGTAGATTTTTTGATGATGGACATTCTGACCGGTATGAGGTGATACCTCATTTTGGTTTTGATTTGCATTTCTCTAATGATTAGTGATGTTGAGCATCCTTTTATATGTTTGTTGGAAATCTGTATATCTTCTTTGGAGAACTGTCTATTAGCTCTTCTGCCCATTTTTGGATTGGGTTGTTTGTTTTTCTTGATATTGAGCTGCTTGTTTATTTTGTCCATTGACTCATATGCAACTATTTTCTGCCATTCTGAGGGTTGTCTTTGCATTTTGTTTATGGTTTCCTTTGCTGTGCAAACGCTTTTAAGTTTCATTAGGTCCCATTTGTTTAATTTTGGTTTTATTTCCATTTGTCTAGGAGGTGGGTCAAAAAGGATCTTGCTGTGATTTATGTCATAGAGTGTTCTGCCTATGTTTTCCTCTAAGAGTTTTATAGACTGTGGTATTGCATTTAGATCTTTAATCTATTTTGAGTTTATTTTTGTGCATGGTGTTAGGGAGTGTTCTAATTTCATTCTTTTACATTCAACTGTCCAGTTTTCCCAGCTCCACATATTGAAGAGACCATCTTTTCTCCATTGTATAGTCTTACCTCCTTTATGAAAAATAATGTGACTGGGGCTTCCCTGGTGGTGCAGTGGTTGAGAGTCCGCCTGCCGATTCAGGGGACACGGGTTCGTGCCCCAGTCCAGGAAGATCCCACATGCCGCAGAGCAGCTGGGCCTGTGAGCCATGGCCGCTGAGCCTGCTCCTCCAGAGCCTGTGCTCCACAACAGGAGAGGCCACAACAGTGAGAGGCCTGTGTACTGCAAAAAAAAAAATAATAATAAGGTGACCATATGTGCATGGGTTTATCTCTTGACTTTCTATCCTGTTCCATTGATCTATATTACTGTTTTTGTGCCAGTATCATATTGTCTTGATTACTGTAGCTTTGTAGTATAGTCTAAAGACAGGGAGCCTGATTCCTCCAGCTCTGTTTTTCTTTCTCAAGATTGCTTTGGCTATTCGGGGTCTTTTGTGTTTCCATAAAAATTGTAAAAGTTTTTGTTCTAGTTCCTTGAAAAATGCCATTGGTAGTTTGATAGGGATTGCACTGAGTCTGTGGATAGCTTTGGGTGGTATAGTCATTTTCACAGTGTTGATTCCTCCAATCCAACAACATGGTATATCTCTCCATCTTTTTGTATCATCTTTAATTTATTTCACCAATGTCTTATACTTTTCTGCATACAGGTCTTTTGTCTCCTTAGGTAGGTTTATTCCTAGGTATTTTATTCTTTTTGTTGCAGTGGTAAGTGGGAGTTTTTCCTTAATTTCTCTTTCAGGTTTTTCATCTTTAGTGTATAAGAATACAAGAGATTTCTGTGCATTAATTTTGTATCCTGCTACTTTACCAAATTCATTGATTAGCCCGAGTAGTTTTCTGGTAACATCTTTAGGATTTTCTGTGTATAGTATCATGTCATCTGCAAACGGTGACAGTTTTACTTTTACTCTTCTGATTTGGATTACTTTTATTTCTTTTTCTTCTCTGATTGCTGTCACTAAAACTTCCAAAACTATGTTGATTAATAGTGGTGAGAGTGGGAAATCTTGTCTTGTTCCTGATCTTAGTGGAAATGGTTTCAATTTTTTACCAATGAGAATGAAGTTGACTGTGGGTTTGTCATATATGGCCTTCATTATGTTGAGGTAAGTTCCCTCCATGCCTACTTTCAGGAGAGTTTTTATCATAAATTGGTGTTGAATGTTGTCAAAAGCTTTTTCTACATCTATTGAGATTATCATATGGTTTTTATTCCTTAATTAGTTAATATGGTATATCATATTAGTTGATTTGCATATATTGAAGAATCCATGCATTCCTGGGATAAACCTCACTTGATCATGGTGTATGATCCTTTCAAAGTGCTGTTGGATTCTGTTTGCTACTATTTTGTTGAGGATTTTGGCATCTATGTTCATCAGTGATATTGGCCTGTAGTTTTCTTTCTTTGTGACATCTTTGTCTGTTTTTATTTATCAGGGTGATGGTGGCCTCAAAGAATGAGTTTGGGAGTGTTCCTCTGCTATATTTTGGAAGAGTTTGAGAAGGACAGGTGTTAGCTCTTTTCTAATTGTGTGATAGAATTTGCCTGTGAAGCCATCTGGTCCTGGGCTTTTGTTTGTTGGAAGATTTTTAATCACAGTTTCAATTTCAGTGTTTGTGATTGGTCTGTTTATATTTTCTATTTCTTCCTGGTTCAGTCTCAGAAGGTCGTGCTTTTCTCTGCATTTGTCCAGTTCTTTCAGGTTTTCCATTTTATTGACATATCATTGCTTGCAGTAATCTCTCATGATTCTTTGTATTTCTGCAGTGTCAGTTGTTACTTCTCCTTTTTCATTTCTAATTCTGTTGATTTGAGTCTTTTCCCTTTTTTTTTTCTTGATAGGTCTGGCTAATGCTTTATCAGTTTTGTTTATCTTCTTAAAGAACCAGCTTTTAGTTTTATTGATCTTTGCTATTGTTTCCTTCATTTCTTTTTTATTTATTCTGATCTGATGTTTATGATTTCTTTCCTTCTGCTAACTTTGGGGGTTTTTTTGTTCTTCTTTCTCTAATTGCTTAAGTGCAAGGTTAGGTTTATATTTGAGATTTTTCCTATTTCTTGAGGTAGGATTGTATTGCTATAAACTCCCCTCTTAGAACTGCTTTTGCTGCATCCCATAGGTTTTGGTTCATCATGTTTTCATTTTCATATGTTTCTAGGGTTTTTTTATTTCCCCTTTTATTTCTTCAGTGATCTCTTGGTTATTTAGTAGTGTATTGTTTAGCCTCCGTGTGTTTGTATTTTTTAAAGTTTTTTTCCTGTAATTGGTATCTACCATCATAGCATTGTGGTCAGAAAAGATACTTGATGAAATTTCAATTTTCTTAAATTTACCAAGGCCTGATATGTGCCCCAAGATATAACCTATCCTGGAGAATGTTCCATAAGCACTTGAGAAGAAAGTGTATTCTGTTGTTTTTGGATGGAATGCCCTATAAACATCAATTAAGTCCATCTTGTTTTATGTGTCATTTAAAGCTTGTGTTTCCTTATTTATTTTCTCTTTGGATGATCTGTTCATTGGTGAAAGTGGGCTGTTAAAGTTCCATACTATGGGGGCTCCCCTGGTGGCACAGTGGTTGAGAGTCCACCTGCTGATGCAGGGGACGCGGGTTCATGCCCCGGTACGGGAAGATCCCACATGCCACGGAGCGGCTGGGTCCGTGAGCCATGGCTGCTGAGCCTGCACATCTGGAGCCTGTGCTTCACAATGGGAGAGGCCACAGCAGTGAGAGGCCTGCGTACGGCAAAAAAAAAAAAAAAAAAAAAATCCCTGCTATGATTATACTACTGTCAATTTCCTCTTTTATGGCTTTTAGCATTTCCCTTATGTATTGAGGTGCTCCTATATTGGGTGCATAAATATTTACAATTTTTGTGTCTTCTTCTTTGATTGATTCCTTGATCATTATGTAGTGTCCTTCTTTGTCTCTTGTAATAGTCTTTATTTTAAAGTCTATTTTGTCTGATATGAGAATTGCTACTCCAGCTTTCTTTTGATTTCCATTTGCATGGAATATCTTCTTCCATTCTCTCATTTTCAGTCTATATGTTTCCCTAGATCTGAAGCAGGTCTCTTGTAGACAGCATATATATGAGTCTTGTTTTTGTATCCATTCAGCCAGTCTATGTCTTTTGGTTTGGGCATTTAATCCATTTATATTTAAGGTAATTATCAATATGTATGTTCCTATTACCATTTTCTTAATTGTTTGGGGTTTGTTATTGTGGGTCTTTTCCTTCTCTTGTGTTTCTTGCCTAGAGAAGTTCCTTTATCATTTGTTGTAAAGCTGGTTTGGTGGTGCTGAATTCTCAGCTTTGGCTTGTCTGTAAAGGTTTTAAATTCTCCGTCAAATCTGAATGAGATCCTTGCTGGGTAGAGTAATCTTGGTTGTAGGTTTATCCCTTTCATCACTTTAAATATGTCCTGCCACTCCCTTCTGGCTTGCAGAGTTTCTGCTGAAAGGTCAGCTGTTAACCTTATGGGGATTCCCTTGTATGTTATTTGTTGCTTTTCCCTTGCAGCTTTTAATATGTTTTTCTTTGTGTTTAATTTTTGATAGTTTGATCAATACATGTCTTTGCATGTTTCTCCTTTGATTTATTCTGTAAGGGACTCTCTGTGCTTCCTGGACTTGATTAACTATTTCCTTTCCCATATTAGGGAAGTTTTCAACTATAAACTCTTCAAATATTTTCTTAGTCCCATTCTTTTTCCTTCTTCTGGGACCCTTATATTTCGAATGTTGGTGCGTTTAATATTGTCCCAGAGGTCTCTGAGAATGTCCTCAATTCTTTTCATTCTTCTTTCTTTATTCTGTTCTGCAGTAGTTATTTCCACTATTTTATCTTTCAGGTCACTTATCCATTCTTCTGCCTCAGTTATTCTGCTATTGATTCCTTCTAGAGAATTTTTAATTTCATTTATTGTGTTTTCATCATTGTTGGTTTGCTCTTTAGTTCCTCTAGGTCCTTGTTAAATGTTTCTTATAGTTTCTCCATTCTATTTCCAAGGTTTTGGATCATTTTACTATCATTACTCTGAATTCTTTTTCAAGTAGACTGCCTATTTCCTCTTCGTTTGTTTGGTCTGTTGGGTTTTTACTCTGCCTCTTCATCTGCTGTGTATTTCTCTGTCTTCTCATTTTGCTTAACTTACTGTGTTTGGGGTCTCATTTTTGCAGGCTGCAGGTGCATAATTCCCATTGTTTTTGGTGTCTGCCCCCATTGGGTAAGGTTGTTTCAGTGGGTTGTGTAGGCTTCCTGGTGGACGGGACTGGTGCCTGTGTTCTGGTGGATGAGGCTGGATCTTGTCTTTCTGGTGGGCAAGACCACATCAGGTGGTGTGTTTTGGGGTGCCTGTGAACTTAGTATGATTTTAGGCACCCCCTCTGCTAATGGGTGGCATTGTGTTCCTCTCTTGCTGTTTGCTTTTCATGTGGTGTCCAGCACTGGAGCTTTCTGGCTGTTGAGTGGAGCTGGGTCTTTACATTGAGACACAGATCTCTGGGAGAGTTTTGCTGATTGATATTACTTGTGGCTGGAAAGTCTCTGGTGGTCCAATGTCCTGAACTCGGCTCTCCCACCTCAGAGGTTCAGGCCTGACACCCGGCCAGCGCACCAAGACCCTGTCAGTCACACGGCTTAGAAGAAAAAGAGAAAAAAAAAAAGAAAGAAAAATAAATAAATAAAATAAAGTTACTAAAATGAAAAATATTTATTGTAATAAAAATATTTAAAAGTAATAAAAAGAAGAGCAATGAAACCAGTACCAAATCCACCAATGATAACAAGTGCTAAAAACTATACTAAGATAAACATAAAAATCAGAAACTAGTCTGTCACAGACAGCAAACCCCAAGTCTAAAGTTGCTCCCAAAGTCCATTGTCTCAATTGTGGGATGATTTTTGTCTAGTCAGGTATTCAACAGATGCAGAGTACATCAAGTTGATTGTGGAGATTTAATCCACTGCTCCTGAGGCTGTTGGGAGAGATTTCCCTTTCTCTTCTTTGTTCGCACAGCTCCTGGGGTTCAGCTTTGGGTTTGGCCCCACCTCTGCATGTAGGTCACCCTCTGTCATCTGTTCTTCATCCAGACAGGAGGGAGTTAAAGGAGCGGCTGATTAGGGGGCTCTGGCTCACTCAGGCCAAGGGGAGGGATGGGTATGGAATGTGAGGCAAGCCTGTGGCACCAGAGACCAACATGACATTGCAACAGCCTGAGGCATGCTGTGTTTTCCCCTGGGAAATTCTCCCTGGATCACAGGACCCTGAGTGGCAGGCTGCTCAGGCTCTCAGAAAGGGAGTTATGGATAGTGACCTGTGCTTGCACACAGTATTCTTGGTGGGTACAAGAGCAGCCTTAGCATTTCATGCCCATCTCTGGTGTCCATGCTGATAGCTGCAGCTTGTGCCCATCTCTGAAGCTCGTTTAGATGGTGTTCTGAATCTCCTCTCCTTGCACACCCTGAAACAATGGTCTCTTGACTCTTAGACAGTTCCAAACTTTTTCCCGGACTCCCTCCCAGTTAGCTGTGGTTCAGTAGCCCACTTCAGGCTGTGTTCATGCAGCCAACCCCAGTACTTTCTCTGGGATCTGAACCTCGAAGCCTGAGCCTCAGCTCTCAGCCCCCACCCACCCCGGTGGTGAGCAGACAAGCCTCTCAGGCTGGTGAGTGCTGGTCAGCACCGATCCTCTGTGAGGGAATGCCTCCACTTTGCCCTCTGCACTCTTGTTGCTGCACTCTCCTTGGCTCTGAAGCTTCCCCCCACCATCTCTGCCAGTGAAGGGGCTTCCTACTGTTTGGAAACTTTTCCTCCTTCACAGCTCCCTCCCAGAGGTGCAGGTCCTGTCCCTATTCTTTCACCTCTGTTTTTTTCTTTTTTCTTTTGCCCTACCCAGGTACATAGAGATTTTCTTGCCTTTGGGGAAGTCTGAGGTCTAGCCAGTGTTCAGTAGGTGTTCTGTAGGAGTAGTTCCACGTGTAGATATATATTTGATGTGTTTGTTAGGAGGAAGTTGATCTCCATGTCTTACTCCTCTGCCATCTTGAAGGTCTTCTGTCTCAGGTTTTGTTTTAATACAATCTGCTCAAGCTATACATTTCCTTTAAATATTGCATTAGCTCTATCTCATAAATTTTAATATCTTTCATGCAAGTAATGGCCAAGCAGCATGTATGTCAGGCTGCAGGACTGCACACGTTTGGAAAAAATCATCGGGCAGGATAGGATCAGGAATGCAGGTCTCTCACATCTGTATCCTCTCCCGTCGCTGCTCACAGCAATCTGGAATGCTCAGATGTCACAATCTGGGAGGGGGAACCCAAGTCTTGGGTATACAAACTAGGAAAGTACTGGCTCTTACATTGTTGGGATTAGGAGCTGGGACTCAATAGCAATATGATATGGGAGGACCCATTCTTCAGTCCTATCTTGCCTTTTCTATGCTCATGGCTGGGTAAGCACCAGTTCTTCCTTGGGCATAATTCTGGGACTGGGACCTGAACCCTGGTTGGCCTAAAGTTCTGAGCCTGGGCAGTTTTCTAGAGCTTTGTATGCAACCAACCTCTGTTAGGGGATGCCAGCCTGCAGGGGAACAGTATTTTTCTTGTTCTTACTGCTCAGTATTGGTTTTGGTATCAATCAATTATAAGTATTTTTCTAATTTCCTTTGTGATTTATTCCTTGAGTTATTTATAAGTCTGTTTTCTAACATTTCAAACATATGCAATTCTCTCAACTTTATGTTATGAAAATTTCCATTTGTACAATTTAGAAAAAACAGTAGAATGAATTCTCACATACCCTACTCCTAGATTCAGTAATTGTAAACATGCTGTCACAACTGTTTATTTCCTCTCTCTTTCTATTTATATCTATTTCTCACAAAATTGCTAAACCTTGTTAATTATGTTGAAGATATCATGACACCTCTTCTCTAAATACTTAAGTCTGTATCTTCTGAAAATGATGACATTCTTTACATACTTTATAACAATATTGTTAATGCATTTAAGTAAAATTATTGCAATAATATACAGTATAAACTAGGATTTAGTCTTTATTGAAATGTTCCAATGTCCCCCAAATACATTTTATAGTTGAGATTTTTTTTTAACCAGTATGCCATCAAAGTTCACATATTTCACTTGCTTCTAATATTTCTTTAACTTCTTTTATTCTGGAATATTCCCTCTACATTTTCTTTAACATTGACTTTTTTTGGGGTCCAAACCTTTCATCGTATAAAATGACTCACAGTCTGGTTCTCATTATTTCATCCATGTATCATTTTATTTAGTCTTCAATCTCTGTATTTTCCATAAAAGAAAGTGAGGTCTGGAAGTTTGCTTTGCCTTGGATTGAACATATTTTGGCAAGAGCATTCTTAGGTGATGCTGTATCTTCTTAGGTGAGGTCCTGATGTGAGATTTCTCACCTTAGTAAGCCTCAGTTTAGCATATTTTGTTAAAATGTAGTGATTGACAAGGTTCCTCATTGTAAAGTCTTTTTATTTCCCTCTTTCAAATTAATAAGTAATCTGTGGGCTGATTTATGTCACCATCTGACTCTAATGTTCTCCAACAACATTTCACAGAATGGTTTTATTATCCACTGATGTTCCTTGCCCAATTCATTATTACTTTGGTGGTTCAAGCAGAATGAGCTTTCAATTCTAGCATTTATTTTGCCTTTATTACCTGGCTTTATCTGCAAAGAATAGCTTTTGGTTTCCCTTCCTCTCTCTCTTTCTCCCTCTATTTTTGAGATTCATTATGGACTAATGTGTTACAACATGCACCCACCCAGAACTTGGCCTCAGCACTGGTAACTGGGGGCAGAGGGAGAAATGCTGATGTCTTGCCCTCTCCCTGGAAGGTACCTCTGACTGAGAGCTGGAGTGAGAGGGAACTCCAGTACGCAGCAGAGTTTCTCACTGTGTCAGGAGGGCTTTCAGAAAAGAGAGGGTCTCTACTTAGATACCAGAGACTCTTGCTGTTCTTACTAAATTTTAATAGATTTTCTTGATTAATTTTTTTTCATGTTCTATATATGCCTTAGGAGCATTCCTAGAGCTCTGAATTTTTTTTTTAAATAATTTTCCTCAGTTTTACTGGAGAGTGGGTCCATGGAGCTCCTCACAGTCATGCTGTACACTGCAGTCCTGTCATGTATTTCTAATTTTATTCCGTTGCAGTTGGAGAACATGTTTTGCATTATTTCAATCTTTTCCAATTTATTGGGACTTGTTTTATGTCCTAGGATAGGGGCTGTCCTGGAGAATGTCCAAGTGCACTTGAGAAGAACGTTTATTCTGTTTTTCTTAGGTATAGTTGTTTTATAGATGTCTGTTATGTCTATTTGGTTTACAGTGTGTTTCAAGTCTCCCATTTCCTTGTTAGTTTTCTCTCTAGTTGTTCTATGCATTATTGAAACTGGGGCATTTTAGTTTCCCACTGTTATTGTTGAATTTTCTAATTTTTTTCAATTCTTTCAGTATTGCTTAATGTATTTTGAGGCCCTTTTAAAATGTGCACATCTATATATTATTGTTATATCGTCCTGATTGATTGGCCAGGTTTTCATTATAAAATATTCCTATTTCTCTCCAATAATCTTTTAAAAATTTTAAAGTCTATTTTGTCTGGTATTTCTATTGCTCTATTCCTTCCTCTTGCTTTCTTTTTTTGTTGGTATTGTTATAGATATTATATCTACATATAAAATAAACCCATCAATACATTATGTTTATCACTCTATATAATTTTAAGTATATCAAAGAAGCTGGGGCAAGAAAAGGTACCAAGGATATATTTATAGTTCTGTTATATTAAGTGAATTTGAGTTACAGTACAGTGTCATTTTATTACTCCAGGACAAATTTGTTCCCATCTGTTTCCTTTGTACTTTCTTCTGATATATTACAGTTATGTATGTCATAGAACCAACAGTGTTATTGTTGTTTAAGGAATTGATTTTTAAATCAAATAAGACAAAAAAGGAGAACAAATATGCAATTATAGTGTATTATGCAATTATATTGTATTTTACAATTATTTGCACAGTTACGTTAACTGATGCACTTCCTTTTTTCATGTGAATTCAATTTTTTCTCTAGTGTTATTCACTTTTAGACTGAGGAAATTCCTTTAGTATTTCTTGTAAGATTGATCTGCTATCAATGCATTTTCTCAGTTTTTAATTTACCTCAGAATATTTTTATTTGCCTTAATTTTTTAAAGCATTATTTTTCTGGATATAATTCTTGGTTGACTGTTTTCCATTTCCTGCATCACTTCAGATAATGTTATCCTGTTGTGTTCTGGCCTCCATTTTTCTTGAAAAGTCAGCTGTTGACCTCATTGGGATTTCCCTGTATGTGATGAATCTTTTTTCTCTTGCTGTTTTCAAGATTTTCTCTTTGTCTTTGACTTTAAACATTTTTACTATGATGTGTGTGTGTGTAAATTTCTTTGCATTTATCCTACTTGGAGTTCATTGAGCTTTTTGGTTATGAAGATTAATATTTTTCATCAGATCTGGACATTTCCAATTATTATTTCTTTAAGTAATTTTCCTTCTCTTTTTCTTCTCTTCTCCATCTGTGACTCCATTTATGTAGATTTGTCATTCTTAATGGTGCCCAATATTTCTCTGATTCTCTGTTAATATGTTATTCTTATTTTCCTTCCATTTATCAGATGGCATAATCTCTATGAATCTACAAGTTTGCTGTTTTTTTCTTCATCAACTCAAGTAATATAACATTTATTATATCCATTTGCTACTTGAGGCTTTATTGATGTAGTCACCCTAATGGATCATTTCACTGACCCTCAGAAATATCCTATAAATAGAAAGAGGATTGCAGTAATGAATAAATAAAAGTGTAGAAAATTACTGAAGGCATATGTTGCCTCAGAGACTTTAGGGAGTAAATCAACCATGTCTGGGAGAAATCGGTAAGCCCTTCATCATGATCATAAGGCTATTACACTGAAAATCAAATTATCAGAACCTGGTTATGATTCTGTGGAATTAAGTATATATACATATATATATACATATATATATATATATATGTATATATATATATATATATATATATATATATACATATACAGATTTATACTAAAAAAGTAAAAGGTTCTCAGGAGGAAAATCTAGTATATAAGACATTGATGATATTTATTTTTACTAGTTTCTCCATAAAGTTTAATTTGCCTTCTTTTAAATGAAAGAATTAGACACCAGAGCAGTATTTATATTTTAATAAGTACTAAGTGAGAAGTGGGGCTGTATGAAATAGCTCTTGTCTTTTAGAAACAAGACCCCCATTTCTGATCCAACACAAGGGATATCTGCCCCCCAAACCCACGGCCCAGAAGCCAATCCTTCAATTCTATTTAGCTATTATTTACTTATTTCAAATTGGATGGTAATTAGGCCTTAGAGCACTAGGGCACCAGAACCTGAGATTTGGCAGTAAATAAAACATTGGGTTCTTGAATGTTTTCTAAAGGACAGAGATCTTATCGACATTCATATTGATAAAATACTGTTGGACAAAAATTAGCAAATAATTTTTGGGCACCTAATCTGTGGTAAACTCAGTATTTTACTTTTATTGTTCCAAGTAATCCTCTCAATAAGATTGTGAAATACATATTACTCATTTCATTTAATAAAATAAAAAAAAAATTCAAGTAGGTTCAGTGAAGAATCTTAAGACATCCTCTTTTTCTCACTTATCCTGTCCAATCCATCAATTTTCATTCAATCCCTACTTCCAAAGGTGTCCTTTGCCCACCTGCCACAAGCAATTCTCCATACATTTGCTAGAATATTACATTTTAAAACATATATCTGAACATGTGACCTATCTGGCTTAATGTCTTTTAGTGGCTTACCATTGTTCTCAGAATAAAACCCCGGTTTATCAGAGCCCATGGATGCATCTCTGTTTGGTCTGGTAACTACATCTTCTGTGATTTCATCTCCTTCCACTTCTTAGCTCATTCATTATAGCCACACTGGTGCTCTACACAACTTTCAAACATGTCATGTTTGCTCCCACCTCTTTCCACTGCTTGTTTTTATCTTTGCCTATAATGCATTTCCCAGATGGTCTCCTGGGTTGCTCCTTCTCATTATTCAGACATCAGTTCAAATATACTAGATCTAGAGGGCAATGATTTTCCTTGTCCTAGTTAATTAATCATCCCCAACACATAGAATATTTTTTAATTTTTGATTGAATAGAAGGATGGATAGATGAATCAGTAGACGAATGGTCAAATGACAGAGGTCATAAGCAGAGAGGCTGGTAACCACACTCAAGTATTTCTGAATCCTAAGGTTATTTTATTTCCTTTGCACCACTTTTATCAGTGTGGTTTTTAAAAGTCTGGCTTATTGAATTATAGTTTACATACAGAAAAATTTACCTCTTTAAAGTATAGAGTCCAGTGAGTTTTGACAAATATATACAGTTATATGCACACAACCATGAGAAAGATACAGAACAGTTTCATCCTCTAAAAATTTTCCATGTCTCTTTGCTATCATTTTACTCCCCCACATCCAAGCCCTTCTGATTGCTGCTCTGACTCTGCTGCCCATTACAGTAACCAGACCCGCTTTGCCTTTGGTGTTGATTGCTGCCATTTGGCCCCTGCTCCCCCAGGATCCACTATTCTTGTTGTATTTAGGTTTCCAATTAGGTGAGTGAAGTTCCCATTCTAAGGTCATATAAAATGCCCAATTAAAACCAGAGAAGGCAGAAAATTAAGAGAAAGAGAAATAAAGAACAAATGGAAAGCAGTTACAAATATGATAGATATCAATCCAACTGTATCAATAATAATTTAAAACTTGAATCATCTAAATTCATCAACTTAAAGATATGTGATTCCAGAGTGGATAAAAAAAAACAAAATACAACTATATGTCATCTCCAAGAAACCCACTTTAAGTATAAAGACACCAATATGTTAAAAGTAAAGGGATGGAAGAAAATATACCATGCTAATGACATACCATGCTAACACCAATTAAAAGAAAGCCAGAGTATCTGTATTAATTTCAGACAAAGTAAACTTCAGAATAAGGAAAGTTATCAGGGATAAAGAGAAGTGTTACACAATGATAAAGGGGTTAAGTCTCCAAGAAGGTATAACAATTCTGAACACGTATGTGCCTAATAACAGAGCATCAAAATATGTGAGGTGAAAAAATGACAGAACCTTGAGGAGAAATGTAAAAATTCACTATTACAGCTGTAGACTTCAACTTCCCTCTTTCAATAATGATAAATCAAAAAGGCACAAAATCAGCAAGTTGACCTTAACAGCACTATCAGTCAACTTCATCTAATTGACATTTACAGAATATACCATGTAACAATAGCAGAATAAACATTCTTGTCAGGCTCACATGGACCATTCAACAAATAGACCACATTCTAGGCCATAAAACACACATTAATTTTTTTTAAAGCAGAAACCACACGAAATATGTCCTCAGATGACAATGGAATTAAACTAGAGATCAGTAACAGAAATCATCATGTATCATCAGAGAACTGTGAATTAAAACAACAGTGAGCTACGACTACATACCTATTAAATTGGCTAAAATCCAAAAAAATGAAAATACCAAATGCTGCAGAGGATACAAATCAAGTGGAAATATCATTTATTGTTACTGGAAATGCAAAATGATACAGTCATTTTGGAGGAGAGTTTGACAATTTCTTAGAAAGCCATTATCTTACGTTATGATCCAGAAATCCTGCTCCCTGGTATTTACCCAACTGATTTGAAAATTTATGCCCACACAAACACCTGCCTACAAATATGTATAATAGCATTATTCATAATTGCCTGAAACTAAAAGCAACTAAAATGTCTCCAATAGGTGAGTAGATAACAAACATTCACACAATGGAATATTACTCAGCAATAAAAATAAATGAGCTATTAAGCTACAAAAAAAGCCACACAGAAGAACCTTACATGCAGATTGCTAAATTAAAGAATCCAGTGTGAAAAGGCTAAGTACTTTGTGGTTCCAATTTTATGGCAATTGAAAAGACAATACCACAGTGACAGTTAAAAGATCAGTGGTTTCCAGGGATTCCAGGCTGGGGGAGGCAGGAGTGTTCAGTGGTGTGTTAAATATGTGAAATACAAGAGATTTTTTTAGAGCAATGAAACTACACTATACTTTTGTCAAAACCATAGTACTTTACAGCACAAGAAACAGACCTTCATGCATGCAACTTAAAAATAGATCATTTAGGAAGCCAGAGGATCCCAGGATAGAATACAGAAAGTGACAAAAGAATCTAACCATATTACAAATGTGTGAAACAACATCACTGAAGGTTGTGGGAGGAAAGTGCTGACCTAAATAATGATGGAAATAAGTGGAGTCTGTAAGACTAAGGGCAAAAGAAACCATACACAACTGCTGTGCTCTAGTTGATAAAGCTGGTTTCCATTGAGGTAGGTATTAACAATACTGATACCACTCTACATGTATCCTGGATTTGCATAATTAAGTAAATGGGTGGTGGCCAGTGAAAGCCAGGCTTCTCACTGTTCAAATAAGAGTTTATAGAAAAGCAAGGGGAGCATGGCTAGAATGAACCATGTCATAATGGACATGAAAGTGGAATGGAGTTGGAGACATCAGTATGAACTCATGTTTAGCTTGTGGTCACATATAGAAATATTTACGGGTATGCATATATGCACTAGTTAGGATACACCTAGTAGCCAGGTCTTTGTTTCTAATAACATTCTCCAAAGAAAGGACCCAGGGTTTCTTGCAGAAATAGAAGATTCTAGTTTCTGGGGCAGGAAATATACAAGACAAGCCTAGAACATCTTGTAATGCTAAAAAGTAAGAAAACTGTCAAAAAGAAAAAAAAAATCACAATATGGGGATTATTTGAAAAGACATGTAAGCCTGCTGAAAGATCTCCCCAATGGCACAGCTGGGATTATTTGAGCAACAAAATAAAGTAGTATTGGATTATAACCCAAGTGTAAAATAAATATCCATGACTTCATACTGATATAAATAAATGATTGCATAAATAAATAAATGGTTAAGAATACATAAATCTCCTATATTGAAGAATTCCAAATAATTTATATAGATATTCTATCCTCAAGTGTGTGGAGCATAAATCTCACCCAAGAGCAGGTTGCATGTGGTTATTTTTTCCAAAGAGTACCATATAGAAAAAGGGAAAATGAGTAACTTTACAGTGGAGAAACCTGATGAATACTACCTCAACCAGGTGATCAAGGTCAACATCAGTAGTAATACATCAAATTGATAGTAAGTACCCTTGATACGATGATATAATGAAAATGGCATGTTATCTGTGTTGCCTTCCTTCACAAAACCCTTAAACCCATTATAATCATGAGAGAAACATCAGACAAATCCCAATCCCAGTCAAGAGACATTCTACATACAAACTGCCTTATCATTACTTTTCAATATTGTCAAGGTCTTTAAAAAAAACAAAAGAAGCTCTGAGAAACTCACATCCAGGAAGGCTCTAAAGAGACATAATGACTAAAAACTATTAACAGCTATCTCGTATTTTGGCCAGCTCTTTAGAAAATTGTGTCTATGTTCATTGACAGTAAGAAGAGGAAAGGACATCAAATATTTAAGGAAAGTAATCTGGAGATGGGAAACAAATCTTGAATAAACTTTATTGTATCTGAAAAACTTTAAGCAGATCTCCTGCCTTCTCTGAACATAATTTTTTCACTGACAAAATAAGGATGATAATGTATACCTCAGAAAGTTGTCCTGAGGATTAGGGAAAACTTGTACATAAAGTGCTCAGCATCCTGAAGGATGGAGCTTCACTCCATCCAATATACTGTGATGGAGTGAGGTTAGAAGAAAAACAGATACTCAGACTTCACCTGCATTTACCTTGCATATAGCCTGAAATACAAATTCATTTATATGTGATCTCTCATGCCATTTAAGCACTCCTAAGTTTCCATTCTAGCTTAGAATTAATTGTGATGATTCAAGATCTAAGAGCATGGTGGAAGACACGTGGAAGTTTTCCTGCTTGTTTATTTTCTATTTTATTTTTTAAAATAAGCTTTACTTTTAGAACAGTTTTAGATTTATAGAAAAATGGAAAAGAGAGCACCAAGAGTTTCAATATGCCCTACATCCAGTTTCCCCTATTATTAACATCTTAAATTAGTATGGCACATATGTCATAATTAATGAACAAGTATTGATACATTATTATTAACTAAAGTCCATACTTTATTCAGATTTTCTTAGTTTTTACCTAATGTCTCTTTATATTTTATATTGTCACTGAAATGAAGCGATACAACATTTCATTCTCTTCACAATCCCAGAACACTTCCACTTTTCTCATAATTAATATTTATCTAATCCCAAACCTCATGATGTTCATGGGCTTCATGGAAATTAATGAAAAATAGCAAACGTCTTCCTAGAGGGAACATATGACTTAACCTTATGTACATTTGTTTTTAATTTTCTTTTTTTTTCTCCTCCTCTGTGTCAGTTTTGCATTTATCAGAGGTTTCCAGAAAATGCAATTGGAAGACTAAATGTGTTTTATTACATTTGGATTTTTATGTTGGCCTTTATGTTGATTTGATTACTTGAAAAGACTGAGTGTGTGGGGGGAGAGTACTGTCTAGGAGTCTGGAGTTCAAATTCCTGACCCTGTTTCTAAGCTAACAATGAGACAAGTCATTGCATCTCTCCTGGTCTGAGTTTCCTCATTTGCAGGGATAGGAAGGACCAAATGATCACTGAGCATCCTTCTCCTTTATAGTTTTATGATGGTAGAATGTGGGCTCCTTTCTGCAATCCAGTTGAGTTTTCAAACTGGCAAGAGCCTGTGAATAAGACTACAGTTTGGAATTTTGGTTTCCCAATTCAGGTAAGGGAGTCTCCCTTGGTTTGGGTGGGGTGAGAGAATTGGAATTTTCTCTAGAGAGAGACAATGTTTTCTCATCAGGCTTATCCTGAGGGGTAGCATGTCTCTCCCACCAAGAAGGAGAAAATAGCATTGATGATAATTTGTTGGTTGGAATAACTTCCCACAAGAAATGAAAGAGAAGTAAAAGGCAGAACAAATGACTAACCTTTGCCTTGCCTTAGCAGAAGAGCTGGTGAAATTTAGAAATATATTCATATCTTTATTCACCCAGGCTCTCTACCTGAACCAACAACTATGCATGAAACTTTCCACATTAAACTTTCAGTTCCGGAAAAGTTCATAGCATCTTCTAAAACTGCACTTGGAGGTGACGATATAACATTCCTTTGGGCCTGATGCATAGAGACTTAGAATGTGAGGACTGAAAAAGGTTTAAGAGGGGAAAGGACGTTCATCTGTGTTTCTACCATGTGCCCAACACTTACGTTAACAATCCTGGCTGGATGCTTTATATGTATTATTTCTAATGTCTAAGAATCCTACAGAACAGGTAGTTTACAAAAACGGAAACCGAGGCTCAAAGCAGGGTAAATAACTTATCCAATTTCACTTGACTCTAAGATGCTGGTTTGAGTTTTTAACCCATATCTATCTGACTCCACCCTCTAAGTTGTGCTCACATCAGTTAACTCCAGGGAATATAAAAATTATTCCCTTTTCTATAACTGTTTGATTGTGTGAATCACATAGTATTTTATTTCAGCATTCACATAATTTTCTCTTCTACAGGTCTGTGAATGTCTGGAGCACAGGGATGGTGTTTTATTGGCCTCTGAATCCTCAGTATCTGGCAAATGGTAAGTGCCCAGAGTTATTTGTTCAGCTCAAGTCACATCATTAATTAGCCATAGAGCCAGAGCTAAATCTAGACCTCTTGACTCTTAGTCCAGAACTATTTTACCACCAAATTATTACTTTTAGATTTTTAATCACGTCCAGTTTCCAGATTATTCTCCCCATAAAACCTCCTACATCCCTCATCCCAAACTCTGCACATTAGTTCTCGGAAAAGAGGGAAGGTTTTCATTACAACTCCAAAGGCTTTGCATTTGTTGAAGTCTTCCTGGGTGCTGAGGGTCCAGGCTCACTATGTGCTAAGCCCTTTCATGTGAATTTGCTCATTTAATCCTGACAACTCTCTGAGATACAGGTTGTGATTAACCCCATTTTACCAATGAGGAAGCTGAGAAATAAAGGTAGTAACTAGCCAAGTTCTCAGAACTGGGAAGGAAGTCCAGAAAGTGTAGCTCTAGACAGGCATGGTCTGAAAGATGAAGCTCTCTGCCCCAAGTGGGAGCAGAGAGGGAGGAATGTGGCCACAGTAGAAATCTAAGATTTTATCTCCTTTTTGTGATATACCAAGTAGGCTGTGTGTGTGTGTATGTGTGTGTGTGTCTGTGTGTGTCTGTGTATGTGTAATAACTGCTATATTTTGATCCTAAAGATACATGGCTAACACCAGGTTCTGAGGACCATTTAACTGAAATCATCTACTCCTTTTAATCCCTGCAAATTTCTACCCAGAGCTTTTGAAACAGGTTGCCGAGCACCTCCCGTGCTGAATCTGTGAATACTCTGGTTTCTTACAAGGTCATGTGGAGGATAAGATTTAGCACATTCCAGGGAGATTATGCTCAAACTGCAAAAACCTGAAAAAGCATTGATAAAGGCTTAGCTGCATTATTCTGAAGACGGGTGTTGTGGGATATATACAGCAAACCTCACAGGGTTCTGAGGCTTATATTGTTTTCTATGCCTTTTTTTCCCCCCAGAGATTCTGAATTCTTCCTGGATATTAAAATGCAATGATACAATGAATTGAAACAGAAAAGCATCAAAAATCATACTTTGAAGCATTATAGGATATATACGACATTATGCACAAACATGGAAGGGGATTTGAATACAACAAACAACTCTGATGCACACACATATTTATATTTGCATACATTTAAAAATAATAGTACTGGAGGCAACAGATTTGCAAACCCCTAGCCAGAGCGGGTGGGGGGAGCAGCCACCGGGGGAACTAGCCGTAAGGGGATGACTGTGATGAAGAAGTATGTGGACAGGGAGGGAGTGGGTTCAACTTCGTCAAGTGCAGAATTATCATAAGTCATTAAAGTTGCAGCTGAAAGTCGTATTTTCATCACTGGGGACTTTCGCTAGTTCATTCATTCTACAAACATTGAGGAGCATTCTTTTTTTTTTTTTTTAAGATGTTTTGATGTGGATTATTTTTAAAGTGTTTATTGAATTTGTTACAATATTGCTTCTGTTTTATGTTTTGTTTTTTTGGCCCCAAGGCATGTGGGATCTTAGCTCTCCAACCAGGGATTGAACCTGCACCCCCTGCACTGGAAGGCGAAGTCTTAACCACCGGACCACCAGGGAAGTCCCTTGAGGATCATTCTTACCACTTGGGTACACTTATCCACAAAACAGGCAAAGCCCCTGCCAACTAACTCTGCACTGACTTTGAGCTGTATGTTAGTAATTTAGTCATGTCCACAGTCTTAGCTTTTTGGTTCAGTCCGAAACAACAATGACAACAACAAATGTGCAGGTGTAAAATGATGAAAAGACACAAGGAACAATTTAGAGAATTTATTTTGGATGGAGGAAATAAACATCATATCTAACAAGAACGCAGGACAGTTACTCAACCAGGGCAGTTTTTCTCTAAGTAGAAAGACCTTGCATCCTGAGGTTGGTTTAAAGCTGACGCAGTATCCTTAAAACTGAAGCTTGTTCAAGGGAAGAGGAAGGCTGCCGGGCAAGCATCAGGCACAGTGCCCTGGGGCGGGAGTAGCTGCCCATGAGAAGAAGCTCCAGGAGTGTGAGGAGAATGCCTGGACTCCTCTCCGTCCACAACACTCGCAAGGGACCCCCACCACCAGTGAGGCCAGACTTTTTAAAAACCTTGGATAGCAGCTTTATGGGAGACAGACACCAGATGACATTATTCATAAATTCTAGTTTGTTTATTTGCTTCTCCGCTTCTACCTCCATAAAGCAAGTTACATGAGGCAAGGCGTTCGTCTCTCTGGTTCAAGGCTGTATTCCCAGCTCTTAGAACAGAGGCTGGTCGGGAAGGATGGAAAAGTGATAGGAGAGGGGCAGGGAAAGGAGGAAGCTTGGTTTCTAGCAAATTCTATGGGATCTATGTGTACCTAGATACACACACATATGTACACAAATATACATATAAATTTACATAGGAAGCTGTACATTTTGATGAGAAAAGCATAAATTTAAACATTCAGTGGAGCAGTTTTTAACAAGTACTTTAGAGCTTTCATTACAGCTTAACCTAATGTATTTTGAATGGAGTTTGTAGCACATCATACAGTTTTACATGATATTCAATGTTAGAAGACTATACAGAATTCAGATCAGATGCATATAATACAATCAAACAAAGCACCTTAAACAGAAAGTGGTTAAGTGATAGCCATCTGTTGGTAAGTAATTGAAGCAACCTTCCTCCCACACGGGGAGAGCACCACTTTTCTGTGGGAACTGCCCCTCTCCTAGACTGTCAGGGTGGCTGTCCTCAAATCCCAGCCTATTGGGTAGGGACAGGTCCAAGATTTGTCCCATGGTTACTCAGGCTTGGTCAGGGGTGCATATGACCCAGCCTGGCCAATGACCATCCACCCCTAATCTCTCACTCCCTTATGTCTGGATTGTAAACCTGAGGCTTCTGGTACCCTTCTCTCCATCCACTGGGGGAGAAGTTGCCTGATAATAAAACTCACAGGGGAAATGGAACTGAAGGCTGGTGGGATACAGGCACCCAGGACATGGAGACAGTGTCCAGGTGTGGCATGCCTGAAACCACACTCCAGCACTTTCTGGGAGGTGTTTAAGCTGCTGCAAATGAGTTTCGGTCACTTTCAGGTTAAAAAGCGCTGAGTACATTCATGTTCACACACACGTTTTGGGAAGAAAAAAAGTTTTCCATGCATAATTACAATGGCTGTGCATTCTTGTCCTGAATTTGGTCTTTCTGTCCTATGGCTCCCAGAAGTACATCTGTCTGGCCACGACTTCTCAATCTGATTTCATCAGACACAGTCACTTGGCATGCATTTCTACCCCAAACCTACCCCACTACGTTTGTTCCTGCTCTGGAACAGAAATATAATTGGGGATGTAATGTGGTGAGAATCATTTTCAGGGGTTCTACTTTGATCAAGAGACAACTGAGCATTCTAAATCTGGCCCCGCCTGGACCATGACCTTACACAGCTCTTCACCCCATTGCTTCAAGATTTTTCACTTATTTGTGGGAAATAGTATTCGCTAAATTTGATTAGAAGGGATATTATGACTGTCCTAGCTCAGGCTGCCACAAAAAAAATACCATAGACTAGATGGTTTAAACAAAGATTTATTTCTCACAGTTCTGGAGGCTGGAAGTCTAAGATCAAGGTGCTGGCCTATTTGGTTCCTGGTGAGGACCTTCTTCCAGCAGACGGCTGACTTCTCTCTAATTCCTCATGTGTCACCTTTTCAGCGGGTAAACATGGAGAGAGAGGGATCTCTCTTCCTCCTCTTAGGGCTAATAACCCCATCAAGAGGGCCCCACCCTAATGACTTAATGTAACCTGATCACCTCCTAAAAGCCCCATCTCCAAGTACCGTCATGTTGGAGGTTGGGCCTTCAGTGTATGGATTTGCAGGGAATGCAAAGATGCAGTGTGTAACAATGACATATAGTGATAAAAAACATCTTTGCAAAAGGGAACACGATAATTTGCAATTCCACTTTTTAGATGTGGCTGGGACTAGTTTCAGGTATGATGTACAAAATCTCTGATATTTTTGATGATTTAATAAGCCAGTTGCTAATAGGTAACTATTTATACTACCTACATTTCTGGGGGCATTTATGAGCGGATCTCAATTATTAAGGGATTCTTATTTAGGTGCCAAGCAGTTATATTTAATTCAAAGAATTTCAAGTCAATATCCTATTGTGCCATCTAGTTAGAAAACTGTAAGTTACAACCTAGTTGTTGAGAAATATTTCTGAGGGCCTATGAAAGACTAGGTGGGAAAATATTCTATAAGATTGTGAGCTCCATCCTACCCTTCCTGGGCTTGTATCTCTTCAAGGAAGATGATTATTTCCCAGTGTATCCCATTAGGGAGATGTGTTATTTCTAACACACCCATTCAATGTTGTTCAACCATCATTAGGCCTCCAGACAGGGAGCACACCAGCCCAGAGTGAAAGAATTCGCCCTTGTTGTAACCAACTGGGAATTGGTATTGATTGAACAGCATATTTGGAAGAAAGAAAAGCAAGGATGACACACTGGTTTGTCATGCCTGATTTACTTGAGAAGTGAGAAAAATGCTGACCTGGGAGAGCAGTGACCCTCAGAACTAAATACATGTGTGTCAGATAAACTGCGAGCTACTCATTGCACTGAGGAATCAGCACATCTGGTGAGGGGAACATCTCTCAGTGGAATGAGCCAGCTGTGCAGAGGAGGTAAAACATGATTGAGCTTATTTATGAACACTGCTTGCAAACTCAGCTCTTGGCAACACTGGGGATGACCTTTTCCCCTAAAGTCTTCATGTTTCTTCTTTCTTGTCTTGGCAACTACTGAAATTGAGGCACTGGTTCTGAGATTAAAAGGCTGTCAGTCAGCAATGTTTGATGTGATTCATCTTCTCTGAGGAGTTACAGTTTTAGGAAACTGGTGGCTGCAGAGTTCACACACTAGTCTAATTTTTCTACGTAGAGAAGAAAAAGACAATGCAGGACCAGACTGGAATGGCAGAGTAAGCATAAGTAGTTTTCATTCTCCAAATGAAAGTACTTCATGTAACACCTCTTTGCTATAAATGTATGTTTACTTTTAAAAACTATTTCTGGAGCAGATTCCCTGGAATGCCATCGGGGAAAATAAACCATCAACAGCTGTCTGAGGAGTCTTTTGTCCATATGAAGCGCATTGTAATAATTCTGAGGGAGGTGGCCAGATGGAGGAGAAAGAATGAGAGTTCTGTAGTTGAATATGTCTCTGCTTGAATCCGGATTCTGCTCCTTCTTTTTTTTTTTAACAGGAATCAGATGTAGTAGATTTGTTTTTTTTTGTTTTTTTTTTTTTTAGTTAATTAGTTTATTTATTTTTGGCTGCGTTGGGTCTTCGTTGCTGCGCATGGGCTTTCTCCAGTTGCAGCGAGCGGGGGCTACTCTTTGTTGTGGTGTGTGGGCGTCCCACTGCGGTGGCTTCTCTTGTTGCGGAGCACAGGCTCTAAGCGATCTGGCTTCAGTAGTTGTGGCGCACAGGTTAGTTGCTCCGTGGCATGTGGGATCTTCCGGGACCAGCGTTCGAACCCGTGTCCCCTTCATTGGCAGGTAGATTTTTAACCACTGCGCCACCAGGGAAGTCCTCTGCTACGTCTTGTGTGACATTTGACAAGTTCCATAGCATTGCTAAACTTTAGCTTTTTAAGCCGTAAAATGGTATGGTAATTTGTATCTCAAACAGCTGTTGCAAGGGGGAAATGAAGTGATGTATGGAAAATGACAAGCATAGTTGCTGCCTAATAAAACGCTGATCATCATTCCTGCTTTGGAAAGTGGAGGGATGGATTCATATCCACTGAGCAGTGTTCTGCGATCTCATTACTTACCTTAATTCCAGACAACACATTAAATAGATTGGTAAAGAAGAAACTTGTTTCAGTGCATACTTTGTGATTTAGAAATTGAGATGAACACGTTTCCTGTCTTAACTGAAAGCAAACAAATGTCACAGTGGCAGGCATAAAGTGGGTGGCTTAAATAGGTCAGAACTCGAGTCTCTGCCCAAGATGTCAACGGTGGTTTAACATAACATTATCAAAATAACACATTTTCCTCCAGAGTTGATGATTTCAAAGATACTACTTTATGACAAGTAGTCTGGAGTCTCAATAGCTGTTATGGAAAAAGGCCTTACCAACTCACTATGATTCAACAAAAGTTTAACTCAGTTTTTTATCCAATGATCCCTCTTTTATAATTACAATCGAATACCTGTATAAGAGACCTTAATTTTTGGTCCTATTCCTCCCTGACACTCTTCTTTGATATTTCATATTTGTTATACCATGATAATGAAGTCTAAGGCAACCTTGTTTTAAAAATGTAAGTAATTCTATTTTTAGTTTTTTAAGGAACTTCCATACTGTTCTCCATAGTGGCTGTACCAATTTACATTCCCACCAAGAGCACAAGAGGGTTCCTTTTTCTCCACACCCTCTCCAGCATTTATTGGTTGTAGATTTTTTGATGATAGCCATTCTGACTTGCGTGAGGTGATACCTCATTTCAGGTTTGATTTGCATTTCTCTAATAACTAGTGATGTCGAGCATCTTTTCATGTGTTTGTTGGTCATCTGTATGTCTTCTTGTGCAGTAGAAGCTAACATAGCATTGTAAAGCAACTATACTCCAATAAAAATTAATTAAAAAAATAAAATATTCTAACTAAAAAAATGTAAGAATAATTGATCTAATGGGGAAATATGGGTTGCATTTGGATTAGAGAGCAATTTTCAGATATGTTGGAGAAATGTTGTATTAAACAACCCAGAATATTTTCCTCTAATTTAAGCAGGGAAAATCCCACTCTCAGGAAGCAACGCTGTATGTATTGATATATGACCCCTGTCTCAGTCTCAGTTATCTTTGATTTTCCACTTACACGTTATATAAATATTGATGACAAAGTTCTGTGCAGTAACAAATTATAGTTAATATATTTTCCATTACACTTGTTATTTTGCTACCATGGTGAAACAATTTTCTTGAAATTAAGTATCATAAAATATTTGAGACTAGGTTGCAGCTGAGCAATTGAGAAAGACAGATGTGATGAAATTAAAGAAGGATGGTGAATAAACACACATGTGCACTGACTTAGAAAACACCAGTTTTTTCAATGAAAAAAGAGATTCGATGCAAAGCTTTCACTTTTTATTTAGCGGTCTCTCTTACCTCTTCATGAATGATGGCTTCCTGATACAACAGCCATGCAAAAATTCAACAATTGATTGTGTTCTGAGTAAGCCATATGCCATGTAAGCCATGATTTTTCCTTTTGTTACTTATTGGTAATAACTTATTGGAATGTTCACAAACTAAATGAACAAGCTCCTTTGGCAGTATATGAACACCATCTAATTCGATGCTGGGGAAGAAAGAAGAAATAAAGCACCATTTGTTTAAACCTACTATGTGCCAGGCATGGTACAAAGCACTGTGGAACCATTGTCTCCCTAATTTTCACCACGGTCCTGGGAATCAGGTATTATTTCCCCTTTTTATAGAGGAGAAAATGAAGACAGCAAGGGACTTCTCCAAAGGCTCATGTGTCAGGTTTGAATTCTGTCTGGTTCATCTGATCTCAATCATCATGACCTTTGCCAAAATTGTTACTGAGCCATCAGTAAAAGTGGATGCAGGATATAGATTTGGTTATCATGGATCTGAACATCTGGCAAGATTTGGGGCAATTTGTACTTTGAATGAAAATATCTTTCATTTAGGAACAGTATATGATTACACAGTTTCTTGGAGTTATACATTTGACCTTGATATTAAATTTAACTGCCCATATCTTAAGGTAGCAAGTTCCTTGTGTGTCACCCTGAGAAAGCTGTCATGGCCAGGGTGCTGCCATTGGCCTATTGGAAGGCAAAGTGAGTGAACATGTGGGAACTAGAGATTGGTCCTTCAGTAAGCAAACTGTCCATGCATCTGAAAATCTTTGAGAGCCAACTGATGCTGACATGAGTCTCTGAAACACAAGGTCATTGTCTGGGAGAAATTATGCAGGTACCTGAAGAGTTAAAAGCAAAGCGGCTAAGATTGAAATTTCAGCCTCTTTCATAATTCCTGTATTTCTTTTTAAGACAGTTAAGAAGGGGACAGTTTGCTCCTGTATCAGTGTTCAGGGGAGGGATTAGTTTGCAAAGTTGGTGGAAATTTCCAGTCATCTTTCTCCCCTTGCAAGGATCCCAGAGTCTTGTTCAGCTTAAGATTTTCAGCGTGATGAAAATTCACTCCACTGGACAGGCAGGTAATGCAACCTCTTTTCACAACAACAGCCTTCTTTCTTTGGGGCATTTCAGCCCGGCCATTCAGGTGCAGGAAGTATGCAGAAGCAGGTGGGTAGGATTTCAGGCTTCAGCCACTGCTTGGCAGTAATCCCTCCAGGTAGATATTTAATTAAGCTGAGAAAGTCAGTGTACCATCCATCAGGTAGCATGTTCTGGCATAAACCATTTACTCTCTGAGCCACAATGTATCAAAAGTATAAAATGAGTTTTAGTATGAAGTGGTATGACATAAATGGAGAGTAAGCCTAGTACTGACTCAGCAAGACCTTCTGATTACAAGAAGGCTGGTTTTTTTTTGTTTTTTTGTTTTTTTCCAAAAGTCACTCAAAGAGAACAAGTGGCTCCCGTTACAGGTATCAAACCCTGTAATTGAATCGCAGTCCCCAACTGAACCTGCTGTTGAAATGTCACACACCCAGCCCATTTGCTACTCAGAGTAGGTATGTGCCCTACAGACACGGCCACCTCAAAAGAAGCCTTGCAAGGGCTTGGCTTGCGGGATCTGAGTTGACTTGCATTGTACATGTGTGTTGAATAATGACTGGAATCTGACTCATGCAAGAAGGAAAGGGTACATTCCAAAGAATTATCGTTTGTGAATTCTGGGAGGTGATAAGACAAGGATAGCTTTCTTCAGCTTACTGTACATGCGCATCAGAGGTGCAAATATCATGAAGGCCAGGGGTCTGGTTCTCACAGTACGTAAGGTCAAGTAGAGAAAAAAGCCTGAGCCCCACAGAGGATGCTTCACAGGAAAGGGCAGCCGGGGAAAGATGTATGGCATTTTAGACCTTAAATGCCAATAGGGTTCAGAAAAGGAAGTGATGATTTAAGGCTAGGGAAATCTAGAAATGCTGGTGGATGAGATGGGATTATAATTTTGCTTTGTAAAATGAGTGAGATTTTATTCGGAAGAGAGGAGGAGAGGATACAGCAGAGAGGTGAGAAACCACAGGTGTGATGGGCAAGGGGTGGGGCAAAATGTTCTGTAATAATGAGTTACTTTTGGAAAGTGGTAAGAGACAGGACTGGAAGGGTTAACCAGGGCCAGTTTGTGAGTGGCCTCAAATGGAAGGTTATGGAATTTAAGCTTTATTCTGTCTGTAAAGGTGGTAGAATTTTCAGATGTGTGCAGAGCAGATTGGAGGGCATAGGATGAGCTGTTCATCCCACAAGTGTCACTGAGAGTTTAGAGAACGATAGATGCTTGGAACGCAAAGAGGAACCGCACCAGCGATGGTCTATAAGAGCTCTCAGAACAGTATGAGAGACGCATGTGAACACAGTTTGGCCACCGTTTAAGAAGGAACCAGAAGGAGGGTCTATTAACAGACCACTGTAGTCCAGGTGGGATGGAATCCGGACTTGTACTAAACTGGGGGAACAGGAATGTGTAAGAAGGAGAGCCCGCGCGAGTGACTCACAGTCAGAACTGACATTTCAGGAAGTCAGGAGCGGTGGGGGGGTGAAGCTGGAAGAGAGGTTTGGAGATCACCTGGGTAGGGCTGAACGGAGGTGGTGCCAGAGGTTGCTGAGTCAGAAGGCTGCAGCTGGCCTTGGGCTTGGGGACCCCCCAGGGGAGAGGCAGCAGAAACATAAAAAAAGACCACGGTGAAGGAAGTGACAACTACAGAGGCCACCAAAAAGAGCTCAGAAAGGAGTGGTCGGCACTGTAGCCTATTAGCCCTCTGTCTAGGGTCTCTCCATCACACTCTGTATGGCTTCCTGAGACTGGGTGGGGTCTGGCGGAGGGAAAAAATGCTCCCTCTCACTAGTTTCTTTGCCACATTAAAAAGCACACGGGGGGCTTCCCTGGTGGCGCAGTGGTTGAGAGTCCGCCTGCCAATGCAGGTGACACGGCTTCGTGCCCCGGTCTGGGAAGATCCCACATGCCGCGGAGCGGCTGGGCCCGTGAGCCATGCCCGCTGAGCCTGCGCGTCCGGAGCCTGTGCTCCGCAACGGGAGAGGCCACCACAGTGAGAGGCCCGCGTACCGAAAAAAAAAAAAAAAAAAAAAGCAAAAAAGCACACGGTCTGGGTGTAGAGACGGTCACTGCTGTCTGCCCAGAACAACTTCACCTTTTCCTTTTCCTCAGAGCCTATCTAGGATTTGCTTTTCAATGCTGTTCCTGTCCAGCCCTCAGTTCAACTCCACTTCCTCCGAGAAGCTCTTTCTGCGCATGCGCACCTCTGACCCACATTCCATCCCTACCTTCTGCCCTCATCCCACCTCCTTCTTTCTCTTTCAGTGGCGACCAGATGATGGGGGTTTGGATTTTGATATCGTCATTTATTGCCAAGACCTCTTTCAGTCTCAATTTTCTTACCTGGGAATGGGGGCGGGGTGGGGAACGGAGATAAAATATTTACAATGATAAAATTGAGAAAAATCTTGTTTGATGCTTAATATATTGTCTGGACCATTATAGGTGCTCGCTAAATATTAATGTCCTCTCTTGCTTCTTTCCCTATTAAATGTTTAGTAGTCAGTGAGTTAGCATACAAAAGACACTCAAATGCTTATTGAATTAACCCCCCTTTCTGTCTCTATTAGAAATTAAACATTTTAAGGGCAGGGTCTTCTCTGGGTCCTGCATGTAGAGTCTTGTGCATGGTGCCTACTAATTAAATATTTGTTGAACAAATGAGAAATGTCACTGGGAAAGCAAGGGCACTCCCAAGTGAGGGCTGACTGCAATTTTACACCGTGTGTGTCTGGAGAGGAATTGGGTCTGAAACCCTCATTCTCTCCCAGAACGGGCTCTGGACCCAGATTCTCTCCGCTATCTCCAAACAGGTCCCTGCTTTTACAGTTTAATGAAATGTTGCAGTGGCCTCAGGAACACAGGAGGAAGTCATTAATCAGAGACACATATGCCACTCCTTTGGAATCTGTCAAACACGCACTTGAAAAATCATCTGTATATTTTCCACAGGTGACAAAAGCAATACATCCTAATCTCCTACAGAATATCAAATCCCACCACCAAAACAAATACCTTGTGACAGGTGATAGGTGTTTCCCCTGACAGTCCCTGGCACAGAAATCTCCCCTCAAACCAGTCTCTAAAGGAAAGTAGAAGAACAGTTGAATTTGCCAACTAGCTCCCTCCCCACACCACATGGTGCAGCGCCTAACTGACTCACCATAAAAGATGTAACACTCAGTTGACCTTTTGCTTATCTATAAACGCAGAATGAGCTGCATGAACACTGATCCACCAAAGAACCATTTCAGGAAAATTTATTTCTTTTTGCTATCCATAAAAATAAATTGCTCCTCACAAAGGAGAGACAAAAAAATCCACTCTCTTGTCCTAATAAGATTATTATGAAAGGGGTGTTTTCTCTGAGCAATCATAACTAGGTGGCATGGTGTCAATTTTTTATCAGGCTTTGTTACCACACGCAGATTGTCCGGGCCTCCAGGGAGAGGGCATGCAGTGGGCTGGCCTTGTTTTTTTTTTGCTGATGTTGTGATGGGGTCAAATGTTTCTAATGTAGGTAAACTTTTTCTTATCATTGGCCTCCAACTTTTCCCTGATATAGGGTGAATGCTGAGGGGAAGTGTGGAAGCAGATTTATTTTTTAAATTTTTTTGGCCTCGTCTCATGGTATAAGGGATCTTTAGATGAGGGAGGGTGTGATGCTCGCTCAAAAATGTGCTTACACCCACATGCACACACACTCACACTCAGTGATGCTCCATACAATACTGGTTCACAAAAGTAGGAAGGAAGTTCTGCCATTGCAATAAGAAAACATATGTGTCCTCCAGCTTTGGTATTTCTCAATAGTCTTCACTTTAAGTGTTTCTGTGACACTTTGCTCAGCTAACAATTGGTCAGGGTACCTGTGCTAAATGCTCTCTTGTGTCCCTTTGAAGCCAAGAATGAAATTAACCACAGTATAATCCGTATCTACTTTGTACCAGGAAAGACGCTAGTTGCTTTACAGAAAACCCCGTCTTCACCATAGGTTGCTGTCTCTTTTTGAAAATAAGGAAACTGAGGTTTGGACAAGTGAGGAACTGGGCTAAGGTGCTACAGCTAATGAAGAACAGAGGTGGGAAAGTCACCTTCTCCAGGGTTAGGGATGACAGAACTCCCAGGTGAGACGTGAACTGGGAGACCAGCAGGATGGTGTTCTAGGTGCCTAAGATGAGTGGAGAGCCAGGACCGTCTGGATGAAGTGGGACAATCTTGTCAGATAGAAGTTTAAACATGGTTGAGGTTCCAGGAGAGACAAACAATGTCTTTCTTATGGATAGACTGTTGTGAGCCAAACCGTAGAAATAGCATAAGTTAAGAAAATACAAGGAACAAAATTAAATTAAAAAAGTCTTAAAAATTATTTCTATTATTTTGATTTACTTATTCTTGACATCATATATGTATGTATGTGTATATATACGCATATATACATATACCTGTATGTGTGTATATACGCATATATATGTATACCTGTATGTGTATATATGTATAGATACGTATATATACTTATATATATATGTTATATATATGTATCTATACATATATACATATGTGTATATATATGAAAAGTGCCTCTAGGCAAAAAGGAGCATATAAAAAAAACACATAATCTTACCATGTGTAGGTTAATAATCTATATTTTAACATATATCCTTATAGTTTTGAATTAAATAGCTGGGATTTGACTACACGAGGTGTATTTGTTTAGTCTATTCAGTTTGGTTTTTTTTTTTAATTAGAGCTAATTTGGGGTTTCCCTGGTGGCTCAGTGGTTAAGAATCTGCCTGCCAATGCTGGGGACACAGGTTCGAGCCCTGGTCCGGGAATATCCCACATGCCACAGAGCAACTAAGCCTGAGTGCCACAACGACTGAACCTGCACTCTAGAGCCTGTGAGCCACAACTACTGAAGCCTGCATGCCACAACTACTGAAGCCTGTGCACCTGGAGCCTGTGCTCCGCTACAAGAGAAGCCACCGCAGTGAGAAGTCCGCGCACCACAATGAAGAGTACGCCCCCTCTCGCCACAACTAGAGAAAGCCTGTGCACAGCAATGAAGACCCAATGCAGCCAAAAATAAATAAATATTAAATAAATACATAAATTAGAGTTAATTTTGGTAAAGTATAATTTACTAAAATATTATTGGCATGAAGTGTTAAAAATATTCTCTCAAGTTATTTAAAAAATGTCTTTTATACCTGTAATTATGTCTCTTTTTTCCTCCTAATATTATGTGTATGGTGTGTGTGTGTGTGTGTGTGTATACCTCTTAGGTTTTATTATTCTTAATCAGCTGTTCATCCAAGGAACTCTGGTTTCCTATTTAGAGACCACATTTGAAGTGCTAGGGTACTCCTTGCTACTGAATTGGTCATGGTTTTCTATTGTTTTTCAGTGAACTGAGATATGAAATGTTTTTAAAATAAAATACTTCATGGGTTCATACTGATACTGCCAATTCACATTCAGAACCACTAACACTTTTCTTAACCTCATCAATATGCCAGGTACACCTATACTGAAAATCCCGGTTACCAAAGAAACTGACATGATTTCTCATCTGTTTTGTCCAAAGGGGCACATGCCACAGTCTCAAAATTATAATATAAACACTACTACCGTCAATGTTTTCTGTAAACATGTTAAGACTTTTTTTAAATCAGTTCTTAGGGAATATAGCACTAGGGATGAATAGTCAAATAATTAAATTTCTCTGGGTGATTATGTCACCAAATTGGTACACTTTTTTTTGCTTTCAATTTTTATAATAATACAAAATATTAAATGATTCCAAATCTACAAAATAAAATATAGTCAGCTATATTCTCTGTTCCCTTCATTCATTTCTCTACCTTCCCAAAGGTAGTAATTTATTAATGTTTTAGTCTTTTCATTATTTTATATTTAATATGTTTTATGTTAATAAAAGAAAATATGTGTATGTATTTTAGGTTTACTATAAGAATATATAATATATGAACTGTGAATATAAGAGATATTAACATATTATGAACTATGTTAATATAAATATGTGTAAATATAAGAAAATAATTTTTTGCCCCTCCTTTTAGATGAATAGTTTCATTCTATAACATTTTTCTTCACTTTGTCTTTCCATTCAACAAGATATTCCAGAGGTTATTTCCTACAAGGATATAGGATAGTCCTCACTCCTTTTTATGATGGTATAGTACTCCATTTGTGATTGATCCATAGTTTATTGCCCGCTAGTGATGAACGCTTGAAAAGTTTCCAATGTTTTGCTATTGCAAATAGGCTGCAATGAATACCCATGCACATACTTCATATTTTTGGCCATGTATTTTGGGATATATTCCCGGAACGAGGATGGCTAGGTCAAAGTAAATAATAACTAAATCAAGGGTTTCCCCAACTCTCTCCTCAGGTTTGATAATTTACTATAACAGCTCACAAAACTCAGGTAAACACTTACTTATGTTTATCGGTTTATAAAGGATATTACAAAAGATACAGGTGAATAGACAGAGGTACATAGGGTGAGGTCTGTAAACGTCCTGAGCACAGGAGTGTCTGACCCTGTGGAGCCAGGATATGACACCCTCCTGGAATGCAGATGTGTACACCAACCCAGAAGCTCTCCGAACCCTGTACTTTGGGGATTTTTATCAAGGTCTCCATCATGTAGGCATAATCAGGTATTAACTCAATCTTCTGCTCCTCTTCTCTCCCTGTAGTATGGAGAGTGGGGTTAAAAGTTTTAAGCTTCTAATCATGGCTTGGTCTTTCAGGGACTAGCCCCCATCCTGAAGCCCACTGAGAGTTGCCTTATTAGACCACAAGATACTCCTATCACCCAGGAAATTCCAAGGGGTTTAAGAGCTCTGTGTCAGGAACTGGGATCAAAGATCAGACTTTAGAACAAAAGATGCTCTTAGAACCCCTATTGCTCAGGAAATTACAAGAGTTTTTAGAACTCTGTGACAGGAACCAAGGGCAGAGAACAAATGTTTATTTCTTATTATGTCACAATTGACATAGCTAAAGTTCTCAAACTCTAATGGGATTTAGGTGATATGTTTTCCTGATTTGAGTTATTTACAGCAAATATATTTGAGGTTAAACCATAATATAAATCATGTTAGTGAATTACAAATGTTAAGTAGCAAAAATTTTAGGCTTGTTTCAATATCCTATTTAAATATTAAATGTGTATTTGAACATCTTGACTTATTTTTTTTAACGTATTGTTGATCTTTGAGTATGCATTGAATGAGAGGAAGCAAGTCACAACTCCCATTCACTAGCAGGAGGCAGTATAGTATGCAGGCTAAAAAACACTGGCTTTGGGATCAGACAGGCCTGGGTACAAGTCCTGATCCTGCTACTAGCCATCTGTATGATCTTAAACAAGGGCATTTTAAAAGTGACAAGATAGAATTGTACCACTCAGGTGAAATAACACATGCAAAAATATTTATTATGGCTTTTACCCCCAGAACAATGCGAATGGAAATAGTATCCTTTTAAAGAGGGTGCTTTTTTAGACGATTTATTCCATTAGTTTTTTCAAGGTCTAAAGGTAGTTGTGGTGCAAACATACCTGAAAGATACTTGAAGTCAGGCAGACACATATGTGAGGAGTTCACTTGTTGCTGAATATTTGCTCTGATCTAACTTGCTTTGGGTACTGTACAGTCAACTGAAAGATATATAGTTTGGACCAGAAATCTTGGAAATTTGGACTTCCTCAGAGTTGGCTGTTGTTTTTCCAAGTGCCAGATTTTCATCCTGTCACCCTTCAAAGACGTAACTTAATGTCACTTCTGACCACCCAAGCCTCGGTTTATGCTCCTCTTGTCTGTTTCCATTAATCTAAGTACATGGTATCATAATTTCCTGGTTTTCTAAACAGTCTCCCACTATCCCTGGAGCAGGGCTGGTTCTGAATCATTCATTACTGTTTCCCCAGTGTCGAGAAGCTGACACTTAACAGAGGCACACAAAAAACATTTTTGAATGAATAAATAATAAGTAGATTCCTTTTCTCTATTTGAACAAAATAATATTTTTGAAATAGCTCCTGGGAGAACAGTAACAATACCCAATTATAAAGCTAATTTATAAAGCATTTCACTTAATAATAAATAATTTATTGATCAATAACATAATTAGTTAATTATTTGATCAATGTTTTATTGTACATTATACAGGATGTCTTCTCTCACATAGCATCTCTAGTACCCAAAATAATGGTAATATGTAGTACTTCTAATTCGTCATTTTACAGATAAGCAAGACGTTATGCTAAGCCTCATGAGAGTGAGTTTGCTGTTCTCTTGACCAACAGGTGTACAATAAACTCTAATATAAAGCAGCTGTGAATAGAATATTAAGGACCTCATACTCACCCTTTGGATCTCAGCAGAGGAAAGACTAGAAGGTTAAAGAAAAACTGCAAGGATCCTTCTGGATCATCTTGTAAGTGACAGCATGGTGTTGGTGCTGGAAATACAAACATAAATAAGACATGGTCTGTTCTTGCAGAGAGCACTCTCCAGAAGGTAACAGAAATATGCCAACAAAGGCATGCCATGTCATAGGTGAGATACCAAGTTGAGTTGGAAGCTCAGTCAAGTCACCAAGAGAAGGCAGGGAAGTCCTGGTGGTGAGAATGGTTAGACAGCCAGGTGTCCCCCATCCCATAGACTACAGGGAGGGACAAACTCTCTAACATTGTGGCCTCTTCTGAAGGTATCCAGAATTTCAGCAGGCCAGAGGGTGGGATGGCCTGGAAAGTTGCAGGGAGTGCACCTGTAGAGGAAGGTAGGACCAGAGCACAGCGTAAGGGACCATAGAAGGGATGAGCATGTTCAGATTTGAGGGGAAGGTCGTCATTTCAGTCTGGGACTTGTCAAGTCTCAGATGCCTTGGCACCATGAGATGTGCCCTTGGGAGTACAAGACTGGGGCTCCTGAGAGGGGTGAACATCACACAGTGCTTTTGCAGAGAGAATGAGGGCTTTCCAGACTGACAGCTCTATGGCAAGGAAAGGAGTGTCTGAGGAACCACAACTGTGGGCAACAGAGGTATCCGATTCACCAGGTGATGAAGGTCAAGTCTGGAAAAGGTTGCAGTCTCCATCCTGAAGCATCTTGGGTATCACGCTTAAGAGCCTATGCTTGATAGGTAACAGCTTAACCTTACAACCTTGAATAACCCTGGAGTTATAAATAAATTAAAAAAATTCTTACTCAGCTTATCTTGTAGAATGTGTAAGAGTAAACAATATATCTAATACTTTCCAAGTCAATGTCAAGTAATGATAGAGGACTGAGTGTGTGTGTCTGTGTGTGTGTGTGTGTGTGTGTGAGAGAGAGAGAGAGAGAGAGAGAGAGAGAGAGAGAGAGAGAGAGAAACAGAGAGAGAAAGCTGTTCCAGAGACTCCCTGAGCCCTACAGATAGGAAGCAGGAGTAAACACTATCTTCAAATGCAAGAAGCAATATTTACTGATCCCTCCCCCAGAGCAAGGAGCTATGCCAAACCTAGAAGGAAATAATGTATTCCTTACTAAGAACCTGCCACAGAGTAAAAATAAAAGAAAAAGAAGAAGATTTTTAAAAAGAATACAAGTAAAAATTTTTTTCAAAACTCCCATCAAGGAGGAGCACAATTCTCTAATTTTTTTCACAATAGGAATGCCCTCTGTGTCTTTAAAGTTGCAGCATGTTTGTTCCTCATGATTAGGTTATATTTATTTTTCTGTTAATTGATCAGTGTGAAGCATCTATAAGTCAAATATGACTACCTTAATCTAACCTTTCAGTGTGTCTCTGGGGTTCTTCTCACATTTCAACTGAGATTTAATTTTCCTTTTTAAGGAACCACTTAGGAGACTTAGAAAAAAAATCAAAATGCCAGTGCATAAGAGAGGGCTCCACATGCCCTTCATCCTCCCATGCTTCTCAACGCGTCCACTAACTGAACCTATTCCCCGGCCCAGGGCACATCCATGCCCAAAGTAAAATCTGAATTTACCTGTGTACCTCTGGATGACTTACTGACCATGGCTGTCACATTGTCATGTTTTTTTATTAAAGTCATAATTTATAAAACATGTGGATGTAGGATTGCTGAGAAAGAAAACCATCCTGTTCCCTGGCATTCTGTGGTATACTGCATAGTACCATGAGGAAATTAATTGCCCCTTCTAAAACTGTGGGACACCTCATTATGCAAACCTCCATAAGGTGCAGTCTCTGCCTGAGGCCCCCAGCCATGCACTCCACATCTGGTTCATGTTAAAGTGGCTTGTGTGTATTAGTATGTGATGAGTAAACAGGGATGATGCCTTACTGAAATAGTAGAGCACCAAGGTGCCTCTAAGTTGACCAGTTATCAACAGGTCTTTAGTACAAGAGGGGCAACCAGGAAATTGAGTTAATATTTATTACTCGAGCCCACAACTCACATGACTTTTAGCCCAAATATGGACTCCAACTACAAAGCTAAATCCCTAGAGAATTGAAATTCAGCATTGACTTGGTATTACTGTGACTATGATTTGTGTATTTACAAGTGGAATATATATTGTTTAATATATGTCAGAGCTAAAAATCAAGTGGCAATTGGTCTACACAGTAAAAAAGAATAAATTGCAAATTCACACATGTGGTTTTGCTTAAAACTTCTATTCCAAAAGATAATTGTTTCCCTAAATGATAGTCACAATGACTTAATGTACTTATTAGTAGTTATAACATTTTTTGGTAAATATGTTGGAATTTCTGTAAGTATGTTTGAAAATATTAAATCTTAGGTATTAAACAGTCAAGAGTTTGAGTGCTAACACTACCAATCAATGTAAGAGATTTATTTATAATAAATTTTGATAATAGACATAAATAAAACCAAACATAAATGTTTTAAAGTTTTTTCTAGTACAGTCAAATAGTAGCATTAAAAAGTTTCTGTCATAATAATTTATTTAAACAGGTTCCATATAACTGGAAAAATAAGTTACATTTCTTATCCCAATAATATAAAGATAGGGAAACATAATATTTCATAAATTGTGTAAATTGGCACAACCTTTATCTTTAGGCAGGATAATTTGACAATATGTTTCAAATACTCTAACTGTGAATACTGTCTCAGCAATTCTATTTCTTGAAATTTTACTTAAGGAAATAATGAAGACTGGGAGAAAACTTTCAGATACATAAGAATTAATAATAGCCTAATCTATTACAGTAAAAATTTGAACACAACGTTTAAGGGTACATCAATCTGAACTTGCTAAATAAATAAATATATATATATATATATTCCTTATATATATTCTCTATATATCAATATATATAGTGTATAGATATAAGTCAGGTGGGCCCCAGGCTGAATAGTTTCTCCCCTGTGGACAGAAACTCCATAATAGCAGAAACTCCATAAAAGCAAAACTATAGAGGAGGCTGGGCCCTTCTCAGATAAGAGAAAAAAGATCACATATTCCTCATTCTTTAAGTCAAGGAGACCTTCCCAACCACACATGCACAGAAAGGCTCCTTGAAGGTCAAAAATGGAGGGGGCGCCACCCCATAGTAAGTGATGTCAACCTACGCATAGGCTTCTCTACTAGAATCCATCTTGGCTAAGAGATGTGCACACACAGGTGAGGACACTGAGATATATCAAATACAGACTCAGAACCAGGCAAAGCAAGATGATTGGTCAAAGGAAACCCAGAAGAAATGCCCCTAAAAGTGGTTCAAACTACCATGAGGGCGTGACTCTCTCTCTGAGCCCGCCTGTGTGTCTATCCACGTGTACTGTACTCTTTTTCCTCCTAATAAACACTTTACTTGCTTCACTACTTTCCATCTCTATGTGGAAATTCATTGCTACACAGCTGACAGGCCAGAGCCTTGTCACTGGCCACTGGTCCCTGATGGTCTAGTGGCTAGAATTCAGTGCTCTCACTGCCGCTGCCTGACCTTAATCTCTGGCTGGGAACAAAATCTTGCTTCAAGCCACTGCAGGCCAAGGCCACCTGAGATCAGATATACTATATGTATATCAGTGTATATCTATTAAATATATCTCAATACATTATATATATATCAGTGATTTTTATCTAGTTGTGGTTTATAGTTTTTAAAAAAATGATTCTGTGTTCTCTAATTTAAAGATGCATGTGCAATACATTTTTAACTAGAAAAATAAAAGTTTTCCATTATGAAAAATAGCCTAATCCAAAATTATTCTAGGTAGCTATTCTACACAGTGGATAATTGGTGATTCCATTTAAATAGTCATTCAATAAATACTTGAGCTTATAGTTGCATAAATGAGTATAAAGGTGTTAGACTTCAGAAAGCATGGCTCAGAAAATTAAAAAGTTTCTACCAGAAATTAAAAGGGAAAATCCCAAAATATCCTGGTTTCCAAGACATATTTATCTGTTCAAGGCAAAAACAAAACAAAACAAAACAGTTTTCTTACACAATTATCATTTTAACAAATGTCAAGATGTATCTTGAGACATCAGCATTGTAAGCATAAGTAATAAAAATACTTTTGTAAAGGATTTAAGGATTACAGTAAAGGTTTTATTATTTGTGGTCCAGACCAAGCCAGGGTGACCCTGTTATATTTGGTTTATCTCAGGTACAAAATGCCCTATTTTTTGCCTACCTGTGGTTTTTGAATTTCTTAATCATATAGAAAGCAGTAAATGTATCGCTTTTTTCCTCTACAACCCCTTCTGGCAGTCAATTTCCTGCCATCAACATATGGATTTGACCACAAAAGTTGTTTAGAAATGTTTTGATTTTGTATCATTAAATTGATACTGTGATTCTTGAATAGTTTTCTAAAATATAAATGTAACAAGAAATGCTGATCAATGATTACATACTTTTTGTATCATTAACAAACTAGGGACATATGACAAGAAACTTAGAAGTTAATTTCTGTCTGGAAGTTTAAAAAGACCCTGGATTTATAATTTACCTTTATGTGTCAGAAGTATTGTACTGGCCATATCAGCTTTATTGAGATTAGGAACCAAGAACTATCTCACTGACCACTGTAGGTTATACCTGCATACTTCTAAATGCAGTGATGTCCTTTTTCTCTGGGACCCCCATGTTTGTTCATTTTCCTGAACTGTCAGGGAATGACATTCTTTACCACCTCTGAGTAGATTTTATAAACATGGGACTCATGTTAATTTTTCCTGGAGTACTTTATAGAGTACAATATCTACATGTGAAACGTGTTCCTTATTCCTTAATAGTGAGCATGACTGACAAATAAAATTTGAGCCTTGGTTATATTTATGAATCACATGTATCCAATAATATCCTGATAGGAAAGAGGATACATTATTACTAGTTGCACTCAGGTAGACTTTATCTCATGAAATCTCCAGAAGTCACTGTAAAAGGAAGCCAGAGAGTCAAAAATATTAAGAAAGTTTATTTTCAGTGTGTTCAAGAAAGTAAGATTTTGGAGAAGACTAAAATCTTCCATCACCAAATTAAAAAAAAATAAGTATTTAGAGGAAAAGTAGTTAAATTTCCAAGGTTATTATAATTATTTTAGTCTGTTCACAGTAAAACAAAGAGCAACTGATTTATATGATGATTGAGTTTGGGTTAATGGGAGATAGTCAAAGGTTTATTATTTGGGGAAACAGAACCAGTCAGAGTGACCCTGTTATTTTTGGTTTATCTCAGAGTTCTCGGAGGACAAAATGTTTTTGGTATTTTGGTTTTGTTTTTGTTTTTTTCCTGATTGTGACATGTGAGAGATTTAGTGATATTGGAAACAGGGCACAGTATCATTTTTGTTTTCTGTAATATAAAATGATTGCTTTGAGTCCCTTAGAGCAAACACATTATATGTATCTTAGATATGGCATGTAGACTTTCAGCACACAGTCACACACACTTTTCTCCATTTGCGCTGCTGGGAACTTTTTTCTATCTTAATGCCAACTATAATCTCCTCAAATGTACTCTATGGAGAAGCAGGAAAGGTGCCTTTCAAATCTCCTAGGATTTACTTAGAGCTAAATTGTGGGCCCCACTAAGATCAAGAGTTGAACAATAGGTTTGGATCCTGATCTTTTTTGAGAAAACTTGCCTTTTATCTCTGATATGAACTAATAAATCAAATTGTATCATTGTGAAGAGGGACACACTTGGCCATGAGTGGCACAGCCCTGCTTGTGGCCTGTCACTCAGGCCATGGGTCTCAGCTTGCCCTGGTCAGTTACACAGGAGGTGAGAACCCTCTTGAACATGCTGATGAATCTCCAGCATGGCTTTCAGCAAAGTTAAACAATTTAATATATTGAAACATATGATATCCTTTTGAATTTTAGTTATTTTATAATTTGGAAGGAAACATAAACCTGTCACCTGGATATTTGCTTTGTATGCAACACATTTTTTTCCTTAATAAAACAAAGTCTTCTTTTGAAAAAGATTTCTAGGTATCTCATTTGTCCTTTTCATTTTGCTTCCCCAGGGAGAATTATTGAATAATTTTCTCTGAGTGACCCAAATAAAGAGATGTTAGAGAAGAATTTTAAGGCTTCACTGTCAACTTATCTTAAGTAGATTATGTATACTATGGATCCATCTTGGGATCGATCTCCTTTCTGACTACATTAAGCTCCAGAATATGATACGTCATTAAGAGTACATCTTATCATGACTACAGGATATTTATTTAGAACCTCCCATTCTGGCCAGTTGCATGCCCCTCTCTGAATTTGTTAGTACCTCTACCTTTGTTCTGTGCTAATTCTCAGGTGTCTGAATGTCAATATCAAAGCTAACTTTAGCCTTTCTCTTCCAAGAAACCATTTTTGACTGCTCTGCCCAAGTCTGGCTTCTTCCTTTAGGACTCATTTGAGCTTCTATATACTGAGGATTGTGTACTGTTCAAGGCACAGGGGAAAACATAGACAAATCAGAGTCTCTAACTTCATGAAGCTCATGGTACAGGAACCAAGACAACCTGAGGTTCTCAATCAAGTCCCACTTTACACACTGAAAAAAATTACCTTTCTTTAATTTCTGCATCTGAACTCAGAGACTGATCATGATTTTGGGAAGCCCTCCTGAAGAAAAACAATATAAAATGACAAGCATAGAATGAGACAGAAACCCTCAGTGGGGCCTGAGCAAGTGAGGCCCCAAGGGTTAAGCCTCATGGGCTTCTTGGTAAACCCTCCTCTGCCTGTGTTTGACCTTCCCCTTGAGGTCTTGACATATCCATCCTTGAGAAAGAGAGCTGATTTATGCTTATTCTTCAGCAAGTTAATATATATGAACACATTCACTTCCCAGTTCTGTTTTTAGTAACTCTTAATAAATACTTGACTGCAGGATTCCTTCTGTTTTCCTGCCTTTTTCCCTCGGGTGATTCAAATTTCTGGATATCAGAAAAGAGGCATCCAGTCCTGCCAGCCTCTAGTTGAGGTGTTTTATTCCCTTTTTTTCTAGCCCTCAACCTCCATACTGGCTCCATCTGCTGATGTGTAGCTGGGCATGGGTAGGTGACTCCTACCGATGACGGCCACTTTTGCTACTGCCTCTGGCTGAAAGATCCCCATGCTCTGTGGTCTCCCATGGCAACTCCAGCCCCATTCCAGTCCATAAGCCTACTTAGTCCTTCTGTGTTTTCCTTGGTCTCAGTAACTCTGGGTGACTTTTTTCTGTATTACAGAGAAACAAGTAGGGTTGTTTCCCCCTGTGTTGCTGCCTAAGATCCACTGGCCCAAGAAACTCCATCAGCCATTGCCATGTTTCCATTGGGCACCCTACTGGAGGTGGAACCATGCCTTCTCTGGAAGTCTCTCTGTCTTTACTAGCAGCCCAGGCCCAAAGAAGCAAGGCCCTTACAGGCTGTGCTTCAATTCTGAAGGGGAAGCCGGCATACTCAGTTTGGAAAAATTGCCCTCCTCCTTCTCTCCCTGACTCTTGGGTTTTCCCTTGAGGATCATGAAGGGTGTTCCCCAATGTGGCAAGAAGCTAATATCTCATGCCTCAGATTTATTTGTTTTTATATATATATATATAAAAACATATAAAACCTCTATGTATAAATATATATAAAACCTCTTTGTTCTGGTTTTCTGCCTTGGTACCTACTATAAAATGATCAGCCATAGAAGTGCTAAGAAAACCTGTTTTCCCCTTAACAAAACTAAGTATTTGATTGACATGTACACACTGCTATATTCAAAATGGATAACCAACAAGGACCTACTGTATAGCACAGGGAACTCTGCTCAACATTCTGTAACAACCTAATTGGGAAAAGAATTTGAAAAATAATAGATACATGTATATGTATAACTGAATCACTTTGCTGTACACCTGAAACTAACACAACATTGTTAATTAACTATATTCCAATATAAAATTAAAAGTTAAAAAAAAAGCAAGTGATGAGTGTCAATATCTCTTTTCTATGTCTGGGACCAACTTATTGTCTTGACAACAGTGAAGTGGAAAAGATCCTTGACTAGTAAACAGGAGAGAAGACACATGTGCAATTGTAAACCATAAATAAAGGCCTCTGGAAGAGGCTTACTGTCGTAGATGAGGTCAGTGGGCTGTAGGAATAAGTGAGTAAAACTCTAGGGACCTCAGTGGGCAGGGTGAACTTCATACCTGGAACCAAGGGGACAAATTAAGTCCACCATATCTCAAGACACCAGATACCTAGATCTTCCCCCAAGTATAGGTTTTTTTTCTTTTTAAAAGCCTAGAGAGTAAGAAAGCGTGTTTCATAACCATCTAACTGCAATAATCAATAACCCTCAGGTGTTAATTTTCTATAAATGGAAAAAGCCACTAAATTCTAAATGACTTTGAAAATGCTGGCCTTTTAGCTGGGACTGTGACCACGGCATGGCCTAAGATGCCTGAGTTTTTCTGCGCTTCATGAAGAATAGCATTGAATGGGTTGGCAATCAGAAAAGCAGTTGCAAAATCAGATGAAGAAATCTCTGAGCCAGTAATTCCATACTGCAGGCATTGCTTTTGCCCCTACTTCTGGGCCATTGTCTGATGAATTTAGCCCCCAAAGCTAATTGGAATCAATAGTTAATGTTTCTTCTCAATGCTCCAAATTAATTATAAAATGATGTATGTTCACTTTGTTGCCAGACTATAGATTTCTATTTAAACTTTCCCTCCAAGGGCACCTTTTCTGCAAGAAGTCAGCTCTGTGTAGTTTGTCACGTCATTCCTTCCCCTATCCACCTTCTTAGTTTTCTCCCCTTGAAATTTTGTGTTGTGGGCAATATTAATATTCAGGCAATGAATTAGCTGTACTTGAGATAAAGAGAACTTGCCTGGAGAACAAGCATCAGGAGGTCCTGACAAAGATGAAGGCAATGAGAGCAGAGAGAGGTGACCCTTCTCTTCAAGGTGCTGCAGTTCCAAACTGAATCCTTCTCCTGCATCGTTAGCTGGAGCGCTTCCCTCAAATCAGCACAAGTCAAAGGCATCATAAAAGGTGGACTGCAGCTAGTTCTGACCTCACAGTGAGGAATCTGGATTTCAACAAATAGAGGAACCTCTGCTTTTCATCTGGATCCCTTAATATATAATGGTCAAGAACTTTCAGGTGAAGATCTCAAAATACCTTTCAGATAGTATCATTAGCAAGAAAACTGGTACCCACAAGACACTCAACACACAGGCATTTTTATGATATTGTGATGTATACTAAGACATATATATATGTATATATGTATATATATGTATGTATGTATGTGTGTGTATATATATATATATATATATATATATATATATATATATATAGTCTTCATTGCCTTTTCTGGAGCAGAATTTCTAAAGTATTTGGACCCCTCCTAAGGATGGGGGCTGGTTGCCAGGAGAACCAACCATGGGATTAGAGGGCTTGAACTTTCAATCTCACCCCTCACCTCCAGGGAGGAGTGAGAGGATAGAGGCTGGAGGTTTAGTTAATTGCCAATGACCAATGATTTAATCAATCATGCCTATGTAATGAAGCCTCCACAAAAACCCCAGATGATAGGGTTCAGAGAGATTCCGGGTTGGTGAACACATGGCATTTTGGAGAGATGGGGAGAGTGGTGCTGACAGAAGGCATGGAAGCTCCACACCCTTTCCCCATCCCTTGTCTTATGCATCTCTTCCATCTAGTTGTTCCTGAATTATATCTTTTTTATAATCAACTGTTAATCTAGTAAGTAAAATGTTTCTCTGAGTTCTGTGAGCTGCTCTATCAAACTAATTGAACCTAAGGAGGGGATCATTGGAATCTTCAGTTTGTAGCTGGTAGGTAGGTCAGAAGTACAGGTGACAATCTGGAATTGAGACTAGTGTCTGCAGTGAAGGGAGTGGGATCAGTCATGTGGGACTGAGCCCTTAACCCGTGGAATCTGATCTATCTCTGGGTAGATAGTGTCAGAATTTAGACACCCTGCTGGTGTCTGATAATTGCTTGGTGTTGTGCGGGAACAAGCCCCTACCCCAACCACGCTGCCAACACTCACATTGGAACTGGGCTCAGGACCCAGAAAAAATTTTACATGTCTTTAACTCAGTGTTCCAATACGGGAGTCCTACATTAAATTTGGTTGTTTCTAAGTCTGTCCTTATTTCACCCTACTTGTCCCACATATAGTAGTGCAGAGGAGAAATAAAGAAGAATAAAATTGTCACAGCGGACTTTCCTTCTGGGAGAATAGGAGTTTGAAGTTGAGATAAAGTCTTGTCTATTCTGATACTGCTCAGAAGTTGGGAGGATGTTACTGGAATGTTAGGGGATGGTGGGATGCACAAGAAAAGACCTCACATAAAGGGTTCTGTTAACTTTTGCAGACAGTCTTTCTGTCCATCACTCCTTACTGCTCAAAATTGAGGAGGCATCTTTCCCCCTCTTTCTATCTCACAGTAACATCACCTGTCTGGTTTGTTTCTTTCATTCAATGAAAGATATTGCACAAACACATATGCCAGCCCTCAGAGAAGCAAAAAGGAATAAGGGACCATCTCTGCCCTCAAGAAACTCCTGGTCTAGGGAGGAGCAGAATAAAAAGCCCCTCTCACATTCTCAGAACAGAGATGAACCTGATCAGACTCCAGTGTCAGAACAGGATGTTAGACCAGATTAATAAGAGTTAGAGAGGCTAATGTGAGTGTGGGTTGGCCTGGTAGATACAGCCAGAGTAGTCAGGAATTACAGAAGAAAGGGACTTGTAGCAGGGTAGATGTGTAACAGAGCAGGACCCTATGGGGCCTTCCCAGGACAGACCCCCTCCACCCATATCCTCCACTTGCCTTTTGTCTGTAGAAAAACTTTAGCCAAAGAGGAAAATTAATCATAGAAATTAGAAAACGCAGAAGCAAAGAAAAGCAGTCAAAGAGGACAAAATAACAATAGTATAGTCATTAAACAAAGTCAAGGACCTTTAGTTCCTCCTCAATATTCTGAGTGATATCTTGCGAGCTGTCTTATAGATACTGTAACCCCCACCAGGTGGAAGAAGTTAACTACATGATGACCAGGCTGTCGCCATGACATAAGCTGCTCCATCTTGCGAAATTCTGAGAACTGGCCTCAAAGAAAGTGGGAACAAACTGACCCTGGAACTAAAGATTATACTTTAAAAAATCAAGATGACACTGATCAGACCACCTCGTGACCAAGTTCAAGATGACTGTCGGAGCTGACTGTGCTGTTCTGCATGCAGCCCCCCAGCCTTTGCCTATACACCCCTGAAACTCCCCTTTAAAAGCTCTTGCTTCCTGATCAGCAGTGGGGAATTGGCTTTTAGACACAAGTCCACCTTGTCTCCCAGTTTCCAGCCGCTGAAATAAAGCAAGCCTTTTTGTTCCTGCCAACACTTGTCTCTCAAGTATTGGCCTTCGAGCAGTGAGTAGCTGAACCTCAGTTCAGCAACAGATGGAGCCCCTGGAAAGCCAAGAATACAAGTTAGACTGGTGCTTGGGCCTCTTGGTGAACAGAAGTTTTCTGAGCATGGGTGTAGGCAGCCTGGCCTCTGGCTTCCAAGAGTAACCCTAGCTCTGCCTCTGACTAGTTTCTTGACCTCCATCCATATTCAAGCCCTCTGGGCTTGTATTTCCATTTAATAAATGAAAATAATATCTATCTTAAATGATTGGGGGGAAATATTGTTTTAAGATTCCTTTAGTTGTGTGTTAAAGAAACCAAATTTGAATTAGGTTATGCAAATATTTGGGAGAGGAGGAGGGACTATGAGGTACTGGAAGTTTTCAGAAAGCAAGAAAAGGCAGGGGGCAGCTGGTCTCAGGGATTCTCCCCCAGGCTTGTCTTTGCTTCTACTCTCAGTCCCACTTTTTCTACATGGGGGAGAATATGGTACCAGTGACATCAGTTCTGTCCCTTTCTGTCTGCCAGCCTCACCACCAGCAGTAGTCTGAGATTTGCACCTTCTGATCCCAAGTTCAAAATCGCAGAGAAGTACTCTGTTTTGAGTAACTTTGCATCCTTGGCCCAATCAACAGACTATCCCATTCAAATCACAGGGTTAGAGTGGGAAAAAGAGCATTTCCCGGAAAAGTCTTCTTTTTAAATTTTTTTTTTTTATTGGGGTAGAGTTGTTTTACAATATTGTGTTAGTTTCTACTGTACAACAAAGTGGAATTCCCTGTGCTATGTAGCAGGTTCTCATTAGTTGTCTATTTTATACATATTAGTATATATATATATATGTCAATCCCAATCTCCCTATTCATCCCATGTCCCTTCCCCCCTTGGTGTTCATACGTTTGTTCTCTACGTCTATGTCTCTATTTCTGCCTTGCAAACTCGTTCATCTGTACCATTTTTCTAGAGTCCACATATATGCATTTATATACTATATTTGTTTTCCTGTTTCTGACTTAACTCTGTATGACAGTCTCTAGGTCCATCCACATCTCTACAAAAGACCTAGTTTTGTTCCGTTTTATGGATGAGTAATATTCCATTGTATATATATACCACATCTTCTTTATCCATTCATCTGTCGATGGGCATTTAGGTTGCTTCCAAGACCTGGCTATTGCAAATAGTGCTGCAATCAACACTGGCATGCATGTGTCTTTTTGAATTATGGTTTCCTCTGGGTATAAGCCCAGTAGTGGGATTTCTGGGTCATACAGTAATTCTATTTTTAGTTTTTTAAGGAACCTCCATACTGTTCTCCATAGTGTCTGGAAAAGTCTTCTGTGCAGTCAAATCAATAGTTTTGACAAATAGTAATGGTTGATGGCAAGATGGTGTTCCAGTGCCTTGGGTCAGAAGACCAAACTGATTACACTGCAGACAGCATCTTCAGGACTCTAGGCAAGTCACAGGTACAAGAAATTAAAAATATTGAGTGGCTACTTTATGCCAGGTACTTTACATATTATTTCATTTAATTCATCTATCAGTTCTTAGAGTTAAGTAGTATTACTCATACTTTATACACAAAATCAGAGGAGTTCACTGACTTACAGCAACAATGTAAGGAAGGAAGTTCATCTGGCTCCAAATTGTAGGCTCTTTCTGCTTTCCTGCATTCCCAGAGGTCAAGGGACCTCCCTGTGTGATGCGGGAGATGCCTCTTCTTTGATTTTATTGAGGCAGTGCTCGCTTGTAAACACAACACTGTATTACAAGATGTATGAGGGATGAAGGCTCCACCCCTCTTTATTTTCTGTAGTAGAAAGCAGTCTTTCTCACCATCTATCTGTAAAATAGAAGAAAGCAGAGACTCCCTTCCTCCCTTTCCTACAGGCTTTGGAATTCTTACTTTCCTTATTCATGAAAACAAACATTTGGTCATGTTTTAAAATGATGAAGCCCATGTTAAACCCACCACCTTAATGAGTAATACTCTCATGAAGGGAGAACGTGGAACTGGAGACAGATTGGGGCCCCCTCTGCCACATGGTATAGCTGTGGGTAATTACCAGTGCACCAAGTGTCTCTGGATCCCAGTTTTCTAATTAACAGAATGGGAATAAACTAAACATCATAAAATTGTGGTGAATTTTCATTCAGAGACTCATATGAACAATTTTCTTTTGTATAAAGTTAAGTATTTCTGATACATTATATTTGTATGGCAATATATAGCCTGGGCAATGTTGATTCATATGAAGCTCCTGTTCATCAATTGAAAGTGAAACCAGTCTGAGGGGAGTGATGGTAGGTGACCCCATTGGTTTCCAGCAGACTTTCTGTACACAGAATCATTTCATGCACCAGTTGCTGGAAAGGCAAAGAGTAAATCTGAAACAAATGGCATAGAATCAGGAATACAAAGGTCACCAGGGGGAGAGAAGTTAAAGATTAGAAGTGGTCATCAATAGAGAAATGCCAAATTGATATCTATGATTATTGCCAGGAAGGATGAACTGAATAATTGTACTAGGCTAGTGTCCCTTTGAAATGACACTGGAGATATCCATGTGAAATAATGAAAATTTGGCCAGGCAAACAGTTTAATTTTACCAGGATTGACCTTGCTTTCATGACCTTGCATGAAAATGTTTGATACAAACAAGCAAAATATTATTTAAATTGCCCAGATGCTAGAAGAATAACTACACACCCAATCCAATGAGACAGATGTTGCAGTGATGAAAATTATATTCTGAATACAGTTTATTTTGTTGCTGCTTTCCTTGCCAACCTGGAAATAATATAGAATTTCCAAGGTTCATTTACGGAACGTAAGGTCAGAGAGAACGGTGATGTAGAGTAGCATGAAGTTCACAGGATTTGAATTCAGACATAATGCCTATGAATTTAGCTGGACTCCTAGTTTAAGACATGAGATCAATCCAAGACTCAGTGTTTTTATAGCTGAAAACAAGGATACAAATAACAACTTTCAGTGCTGACTAAATAGGATAAATTAGCAATAGAGAATATTTATGAATTATTTACTATTGCCAGGGACTGCTTTAAGCACTTTATAGATATTCTTTTGACCCTCATAACAACCCTTGCAACTCTCATGTTACAGGTGAGGAAAAAGAAGCATGGGTAGGTTAGCTTAGCTTCCTGAGGTCTCACAGCTAGGGAGCGCTGGGGCAGCAGAATAGACCCACATAGTCTTCAGCAAATTCTGTGATCCTATCCCAAGTCATTCACTAGAAACGTGGACAGCATGCTGAGCAGCATTGAGAAAGCGTTTGACGTTGGTCGTCCGGAAAGGCTCCAGTAAATGATATGTGAAGTGCTGAGCTGTGCCTGACTCATAGGAGGCCCAAAAATGCGGGTGGGGAAAAGCCAGTTCTTTAGCTCCTTTCTATCACAATAAAAAAGAAAGCATTATCTTAAAAACTTCAGAAGCTGCTTCTCAATATTAAAAGAGATCTTTCACAGGTGAGCAAGAGGGAACTACAAATCCTCCACGTTAAATAAGAAACGTTTCCTTTATAAAGGTAAATTCAATTTGAGTTTTGAAGCATAAAAAGTGAAGCGTGTAAAGCCCATGTGGCCAAAGAGCAGAGGCTCTCAGACAGCAGCACACCGGGGAGCTGGGGCGAAGGTGAGGCGGCCTGGCTGGGGTGCCGGCATTCAGATCCGGAGTGGGATCCAGCTTCATGGACTCTTGCGTCTCCAAGAAACAAAGCCTCGCAGACACAGGAATCCGGTAGTGGCTGAACATCTGGAAAACGGAGCCCCGGGATGAATTATGTGCCGATTATCTTGCACTTGCACTGGAATTTCTGTTTATTCACAGTCGAGGAGCATAAAGAAGAAAACCTGTTTCACACCTGGCATTTGATTTAGAAGAGATTGCTTCTCCAGCCGGAGGAAAAGCCATCTGAACTGCGCTGTGTCCTGGCTCGGCTTCAGGGCTCCAGCAGCCAAGCAAAGCGCCTTATTTCGCAATGCGCTCTGTAAACTTGTGCGCTGTGGAAGAAATGTGTGTGCACGAGGCCGCCCGTGTGTGTGCAAGCACCAGACACAGCCCAAATGGGAGGACCCAGAGCACATCCAGCCCAATCGCCAAGCTTCTCCCTTTTCCCAGATAGCTCCGTAAATGTCACCAGGAACTAAGGTACAGCACAGAGCTTTCCAAGCCTTTACTTTTGTTTGGAATTCATTTTACTCTTTGGGTTTGCTAAGTGTGGAAAGTTCATGGAGAAACCAACCTCTTAGCCCCAAAGCAATGGTTTATTGTGTACATCCATGCAAGCATCTCATTGAGCACTGCTTTGGGGTTTTTAAACGAAGTTCTTCCTGCTAAAAAACCCTCTTTTCCTCTAATCGAGCCCCATCTCTTTGTAAGTAAAATGGAAATGCCCCTTTAAATCAGTGTTTTCTCTTATCATGTCTGCAGGAAGTGTCCAGAACAAAATGAAATAAAAACCCTTTTTTGTTGTTAATGGGACAGGCACTGGCTAAGTTCATAGTTACCTTTTTTTTTATAAGACCCTCTCTAGGAGTCCAGCAACAGGTAGTACATCTAGCAAATATTTACTCAAGTCTACGGTATTCTTACATACCCGTTCACTTTTTCATTTGGTACTCACTGCCTTGTACTTTCAGCAGGGTCAAGTGATGTTAACAGTGGATGAGAATTTATTGCTTATAAACATGATGGACTTAATGGGTGAAGTATGAGATCATTTTTATCAGTGGGAAACCCTTCTTTTTTTTTTAAAAAAAAAATCACCCTTCCAGGTACAGAGACTGGAGAAGGCATGAGAAAGGGAAGATTGCATTCAAAATCCTTGCTTCTGTATTGTTAGCTGGTGGGAGGCAACAGAAAAATCCCTTGTTCAGCAAAATTTATGATTGTGCCTCTGAGGATGCACAGTAGGCCATGAGGGCAGGGCAGGTAGGGAGGTAAAATGCTCTATTTGATAGAGTGGGGGAGATGGACTTGCTACTGGAATCTGAAAGAAGGGAACCCACTCAGTCCTGTGGAGAGAGAGCTGAGAGATGGGCAAGGTGCCTGGAGGTCACAGAGAAATGTGCCCAGCACGTTCATCAGTCAGGGTGGCTGATGGACATGTAAAGAACAATGTCAAATATATCCAGTTCCAAGTTATTTGCCTTCCTGCAAGTGAACTCCAAAGCTTCAATACAAACCCTATATTTATAAATGCTGTGAGTGTATTGTTTTGGGGGGGGGGAAGAAGAGGGCAGAATTCCTTGTATGTCCTTGTGGAGCAATGTCAAAGGCTAAGGCCCTGAGGGGGTTATAAACCAGGGTAGATCATTGGACTTCCCACAGAATATAGGATAGTATGGGACAACTTTGTTTTACTCTCTTTGGAGACAAAGATTTTTTGTTTTTTTCAATGGTGAGCCCACCATTGGAACCCAACTCAAAAGGTAATTGTTAAGTACGCAGGAATTTTGCAAGGTGGTTAATTGTCAAACCATAGGTAGCTTGAAATTGACCATGGTGGGAAGATTTGCCCCTTGGATAGCAGCAATCACTGCAAATCAAGGCTTTTTCTTTCAGAAAGACTGTTTGTCAGCACACTGCTGGTTTACACTCTGGTAATAACAACTTAATTGTGGTTCCAGATCATACAAGCCTCATTCCTTGAGGGCTCCCATTTGTGCATGTGATGCTTGCTCTGCCTGAAACATTTTCTTTTACATTGTGTTCCTGAAAAACACCTGTTTCAATACAAGATGCAAGACTCTTTTGATGAGATATTAGCAGCCCTCCTAATGTCTTCAAGACGTATCTTGACTATGCACACAGCCCATTTCTTTTTTGTGCCTATTTTTCTTTCCATGGCTCTACTAAATTGTCGTAAGTTTGAGGTCAGTATCTCAAGTCTCAATCCAGGCATCTTCAATATCTTGCATAGTGCCTGGCATGTAACAGACTCTTAAAATATGTATGTTGAATGAATGGGTGAATGAATAAACATCTGCTGTCTCTGTGCCAGACAGGAGAGAGAAAGAGGTGACTGACAGGCACATTCTGAATGAGCCTACAGTCTAGTGTTTCCAAAGGAGGAAAAGCAGTATCAAAATAAACAAAACAAACAACCACAAGACCAATCATTTTACAACGAAACCTCATCTACCAAGAATTCCCCATCCATGAATCTAGTTTATTCTGAGCATCAGGGAATGAAAATGGACTTCTGAGTCTTCTCAGTGAGGGTCTGAGGAAGTCCAAGTCTGTGCACTTTACTCCAGGAGAAATCCCAGGCCCTACCTCCCAGACCCATCATTTTTCATGCACTTCTGACAACTTCTGCTTGGCAGTTTTTAAAGCCACAGTAGTTTGAAAAGAAGATAAGAGAGAGGTGACTGTCAGAGATGGCCATACTGATAGCAAAGAGAAATGATAGTTGTCACACTGACAGGAAAGAAGAGATATATAAAAATTTTAAAAACAAACAAAATACTAGACCTGAGAACTCTTCATTCACAGCAACTTCTTAAAACTGCAAAATGTTCTTGAGCAAATGGTCACAGAATGTTGAGTTCCAGGGACACCTAGTAGAGAAGAGAAGAAAGAAGTTTGGTCAGATTATCTACATCCGTGTTCTTGCTCTGTTTCTCATTTCACATGTGACCTTAGGCAAGCTACTTAACCTCTCTGAGTCTCAGTTTCTTTATCTAAAACAAGTGGAGATTGAAAATACCTCCCTACAAGGATTTTAGGAGCAATAAATAAGGTGAAAAGTATAAAGCTAAATGAAAATATATTTTTGACAATACAGTAACTATATAAATATGCACAAGGTATCACATATGTAGATATCTCGTCTACCATAAAATGTGGTTCAGAGAATTAGAACTGGAAGGGTGGTTGGGCACCCACTTGATTGTACTTCCCACTTTACAGATGAGAAAATAGAGGCTAAAAGTACAGATCTTCCCAATAGAATGAGGGGATGTTTGCATAGATTCCTTATTTCATTATTTGTCCTTTCTCTGAGCTAGGTCAGAAAGAGTGGATTTACAAAAGAGACTCATTACCAATGTTCAGATCAAAAAGAGAGAAAATGATTAAAAGAAAATTTTTATCTTGACAGAATCCTTAAAGATCCTTAAAATTCATCTGTTTGTGATTTGATGTAGTGGGTCGGATAGGAGCTCCAACTCACAGCTTTGCTTCACCTTGGGATCATGAACCAGTCAGCTTTTATTGTCTGCCCACCCTCTACGGGCAGAGATTGGGATTGGCTCTTTCATATATTCCATCTAATATTCTTTCATCATCCTTATGAAGGAGAGATTATAATCCCTTTTTTCAAATGAGAAGTTGAGACTTAGAGATTTATTACAAGACTTGCCCAAAGGCATTCAGGCAATTAGCTATAAGGATGGCCCAGGACTGCTAGATCAGGACTAAAATCAAGTTTATGTCAAAGAATATAAATTACTAAACACTTTGTATATGCTAGGTCCTGGTCTGTGCTTGTCCAGTACTTGTTCTGTTTCATATTGTTTAATCAAATATCCCTAAGAGTAAGCAAGCTTTGTGGAAAAGAACAGCCTTGAAGTGAGATAACAGTCACTGATGGGTTTTTCAGCTCCTAAACTCACGGGAAGGTGACCCAAAAAGCAGTCCCTTGTTACAGAATAGACCTGCTCAACCTTAAATAACGGTTCTCCATTTTCTTAGGCAAATCGAAATCCCTGAATATGAATTTTCAGAGCATAAAATATTGTCAGAATGTAAAAATTATACATCATCATAATATATAGTTTGATTCAAGATTGTTTTATTGAAAGAGACATTTTCTTCACCAATTCCCTCCAGCCTGTCTTACCAGAGTAATTTCTCACTATATGTCTCAATGCATTTTGTTACATGATACTTCCTGCTAGTCTCTGCTTACTTCCATAATATTTGAATTTGCTTATTCCTGTCTCAGCAAGGAATCCCCTCCATCCTCAACTTCTCCAACTATGCATACCCTTCTTTCTTTCAAGTTCTCACTAAAAGGCCCTTTCCTCCATGAAATTCTTCTTGATCCTCTACGTTTGAGAAAGAAGAGAGGCAGGGCAACATTTATTGATCTCCAGCTTTGTACCAGGATTTATGCTGGGAGTATGGTACCTGTTATCTCATTTAATTCACCCAGTTACTAACTGGTATATATTATAAGCATGGAGGGAAAAGAAAGGAATGTCTTAACATGTTCAGAACCCAAAATATTCTAATTACAAAGGTTCTGACATAATAGCATAAAGACATATTCCTTTTGTGGGTGATGGGGCATCTATGTATAGTAGATTTAAGGACATTTTGCTACTTCATTCCATGTGGCACTGCTAACAGAGTATTTGTCACAAATATGTGTACAGCTAGATACTCAGGAGCAATTAAGACTCAGACTCTGCTGTGTATATTTCAGGGATGAATTGATCTTCTCTTTTGGAATATAGAAATTTCCTCATATTTTGTATCAATGTTATGTTCATATCCATAGCTCAAAACCACTCATTCTTACACGCCCAAAGAAATAATACCATTTTGGCAGGTGATATTCTACAGATGAGCAAAGAGTATTTTTTGAAAGCATTAGAGACCTACTAAAGATTGTTGAGTGCTGGGGTTTGGGGAGATGGCTTAGGAAATGGTGGGTACAGAAGAGACAATTTTGATTTCTCTCATAGAATAGGTTTTGAAGGGTGAAAAGGGCATAATAGGTCTGTTGTTTACCTTGTTTACCTTGTTTACCTTGGAAATTCATGTTTCTTAACAGGGCTCTTTATGCTGGAGAAGATTCTCTAAAGGAGCTGAGCCCATAGTTTGAAAAGGGGAAATGTTTCAGCCTAAGCATGTTGGTTCCCTACCCTCATTGGTCTTTCCCCCAAGAGATCATACAGGGCGTTCCCTCCTTATTCATTTCAGAGCAAGAAGGGCTCTCACCTACTGTCCAGATGGGTGCATGGACCTATGATCTCAGTCCCAGCCATCCACGCTAGACCTTCACACAACATAAGGCAGAGTAGTCACTCCCCAGCCAAGAGCACAATGGGAAAAAGATGTCTGTTTGTCTAGACATGAAATATCTCTGAGACTGTGAGCCTCCAACTGAATACTGGTCTTAACACAGGTGAAGTAAAGGTAAATTTTTTTTTAATTTTAAGGGCCTCAATTTAAGAATGCAGCTTTTGCTGAGTTCCAAGCAATTCACATGGCCACAGTTCCTCCTGTGCACGGAATTGTTACTGCCGAGGTCCTGAGATGGTCCGCAGTCTGGATCCACTTAGCCTGGACCAGCGCTTCTCAGACCTTCAGGTGCACTTGCAGAGCCCCAAATCTTGTTAAAACTCAGGTTCAAATTCAGTAGTATGGCTCAGAGCACAGCACTGACTACCAGGGGTCATTTTATTTTCAGAGAAAAAGACAAGATGTTCTAGTCGAGAGGCATGTTAGGTGTAATAAACCAGAATTTGTTCTCAAAAGTCTTAGTTAAAAGAGTCATTTTCAGGATGGGTGAAAACTCAACAATTTGAAGACCTACAAAGTCTCCCAGAATTAGCATTCCTGGTCTGGAAACCCTATAAAACCAATTATTTTCATTACATATCCTCTATTTGAGATTTAATCTGATGGGATTGGACATTGATTGATTTTCACAGCATTCCTGGGTATCATTGAAATCTTTGCTGAAATTAATTTAGGAAAGGTTTTCTCAAAAAAAAATCAACTTCAAAATTATTTCTCACACTTCTATCACCAATATCCAATTTATTTTAAAAATTGAGATTTGATTCTATTACTAAATCAAAACTTTTCCTTGATATGGAGGCAATGGACTAGAAGAGGATAGACTACAAAAATTATTGTTTTTAAATGTTTTGCTTCAGTATAAGCTAAATATACAGATGACTGCTTTGTCAGACTCACCTGTGGAGTTTGGCATTTTGATTTTAATAACCTGGGGAGAATCTTAGCCACTTAGCAGGGTGGTGATTTTAAAATAACATTAGGTGATTTTAATGTGCAGTGATTGAAATCACTGGGTTAATGATATGGTTCTTTGTATTTATATGCATTTGGCAAATATTTGCTGTAACTGCTCCATGCCTGGGCGGGCTTGGCAGATACAAAGATTTTAGCCCTAGGGACACAATAGTCTATTGGCTGAGATTTCCACATTTCAACTTTTGTTCCTATTGTTGCATCAGACCTGCTACCTTTATGTTAAAGAATCTCAGGCTGCGGGTTTACATTCAGTTAATAGCCTGCGTGTGAAAGTTAAGTGTATCCACCTGTTCCATTGAGTGGCCATGGGAAACGTTTTGTACATGTGCTTTGGGAGGAAAAAAAGAAAAGACATTTATCTTAGCTTTCTGATTCCTATGATGACCCAAGGCTTTCATTTTAATAAGGAATTCCTCTCTTGGCAGAGAAGGAAAACAGATGGTGTATCTTTAAGTACATAACGTATGCTTCCTCCACATTATTTTTGGAGAGCATAAAGTATGATTAAGGGAAGTGAACTCATGCTGTGAAAAACAGACACTGCAGTTGGGGTGCCTGGGATAGCTTCCATATGCACCAAGGTGATGGGTTTTCCTGATCCCCTCTGCCATCTTCATTCTTGCAGGATTTTCAAGAAAAACTCTTCTCAAAAAGAGACCATATGATTACAGTCAGTGAATGACCAGTTGATATAACCTGCAAGCGTTTTCCAGGAACCATAATTAAAGATTAGATGTCACTAATATAGTTTTCGGTTATTGTGGAAAACTCATTAGCAAAGTTCTTATATAAGATGCTTAGGAATTAATCCTCACATTCTTTCTTGTGCTTCCTCTGAACATAAGGTTATTGTTGTTTAAATATACTGGTTTAAAAATACCGTTCTGTTATGGTTACCAGGGGGGGAAAGAAGGGGATAGGGATAGATTGGGAGTTTGGGATTGACATGTACACACTGCTATATTTAAAATAGATAACTAACAAGGATCTACTGTAAAAAAAAAAAAATACCGTTCTACAGACAATACATAAGAGAGCATATCTATAGCATTATATGACAATTTTGATCAACCTTTCCCAAAAAGTAGCTGTGACTTTTCAGGAAAATGCCATACGTGATTTCAACAAATATATTCAGCAGGAAATCAAGTAGGGTTCTTTGGCCCCTAGGAGGCAAAAGCCCAAGTCAGAATTGTATAAACAATAAGGGACCTTCTTGGCTCACATGATTAGAGATACAGAAGAGTAGGCTCTAGGGAGGACTTAATCTAACCATCTGGTCCTATTTCTCTGTGCTTCTCTTGGCTATGCCTTTCTCCATGTATTGGCATCAGCCTCAAGCTGAGCACCAAGACTGGGGCATTTCTAGCTCATATTTGTGCATTTGGATGTTCAGAGCACTGGAGAAAGGGTTACTTCTGGAAAATCTCTCAGACAAGTGAGAAAAAACATTCCCAGTCAATGTCTCGTCACCTCCTGCCTGACTGCTATTCTTTTCCCTTCAGGCCATATGGAATTCCATGAACTTTTCTTTTGTTTGAGAGACTGAAACCCAAAGTTCATACTCAACCCCTTGTCACTGGATTAAGAGAAGATTTATTACATTTATGGGCCACTTCTCACAGAGGAAATAGTGTATCTGTCAAATGTAGCAAGTCTAGCCTGACTGTTCAGACAAGCATACAAGCCTGTTGAAAAATTATTCCTGGCCCTTTCTGTTTGGTGTTCCTAGGTCTTACCTCCAGAAAACACAGAGCAGAGAAGAATCAGAGCATCCAGTTGTACTTATCAGGAAACATTCAGCTTTTATGGCTATACCCTGTTTTATCATGTGTGTCAGATTTGGAGTTTTTACAGAGCAAGTGGGTGTCTCTGAGCCATTGGTTTATCTGAGATTGCAATGACTTGCCTCTTTAATCAGGAAACTGGGGTGTGGTGACATCAACTCAGCTAAATTTTAAGCTTAATGAAAATCTTCTACCCTTTAAATCTTGGTTGTCATCATGGATACCTAGGGAAGTGCCTGCAGTAAGTGAGCAGAGGCTTCATTTCAGCCTCTCCTGTATCTGTGGTTCTAAAAGTGGAATCATTGGCCTCACCACACTTGTCCACTCAAGGTGGGTATGGAGTCAGAGATGTCGCGATGGATGTCAGACCAGAAAGGCTGTGTGTGTGTGTGTGTGCGTGTGTGTGTTTTGGTATACCTGATAAGTATTTATAACAGGTCTTTCACAACACTACCTAAGGTATCATGAGGAATATGTTCCTTTAATTAATTTAGAGAATATTAGAAATCTAGGGAAGAGTTATGGATTTTCAAATATCTTTTTTAAATTGAGGTATAATTTACTTACAGTGAAACATACAAATACTAAGCATGCCGTTTGATATATTTCTGTGTATTTGTTTTAACTGAAGCAAAACTGATATAGCGTGACATGCACGGACCTTAAGTACAATTTGATAAATTTTGATAAATTAAACACTGGTACCTCAAATGAAATGTTAAAAAATTCTGTCTACCCATAAAGCTCCTCAGGTCTCCTTCTAGTTTATCCCCATGAAACACAGGAAACCACTCTTCTGATTTCTATCAATATAAAGGAGTTTCATCTGTTTCTGCATTTCATAAAAGTGGAATTATACACAATGCCCTCTTGTGTCTGGCTTCTCTCACTCAACATAATGGATCTGACATTCATCCATATTTTCACAGGCATCAGTACTTCATTTTTTGATACTGAATAATATTCCATTGTATAATTATGTTACAAGGTATTTACACATTCTCCTCTAATAAGCATTTGGCTTGTTTTTAGTTTTTGGCTAGGGCATATCAGACTATCGCCCCCAGGGATGGAAACTGCCTTATGTCTCTCTTGCCTAAGAAAGGCTTGTCCTCTGGAATCGTCAAGACTTCCTTTAATCCTCATTCTTTGATTCTTCTCTAGAAAACTGATCATTTTTCTCATCCTGTTACTTGGTGCTTCCTTGGAAGTAAAAGTCCTTTGCATTCTTTACACCCTAACTGGAAATTGAATTATTCTCTAGGGATCATTGTTTGCCCGTGGAAGGTGTATGTCCTTAAAATGGATCTGTATTCTTGTGTAGGTATGCATAGTTGTGTGTATGTGCATGTGTGTGTGTGTGTGTCATTTCCAAAAATTAGTGAGTGGAACCTATGCATGCACATAGCATTGTGTGTGTCCATTGTTTCCAGAAATTAAAGAGAGGAGATTGAAGGAGTTCCTGAGGAAGGCATGAAGGGGATGTAAGTCCTTATTACAGGAGTAGAGAAAAACATAACTCTAGATCATGGACATTTTCCTGGGAAATGCAGCTGGACTTGGAGTGCTAATGCATTGATCATGACCAACCCTCTGCACATTTTATTAAAACAAGCTGAATTGGGGAAATGTATTTTAGGGAATTTCCTTGATTGGAAGAGTAAAGTGGATACTAGAAAAAAAATCTCCCTGGATAGGCGCTGGTACTTTTCTAAAGAGGGTGAGAAATCATACAGTTAAAATTTGAAGTGTATGGCTCTCTGATAGAGAGTGAGTAAGGATAAATTTCAACACGGAGATGCAATGCTAATATTTGAGGGGGGTGAATGGAAACAGGCTTCTAATAAAATGCTTAAATGTCCTCTCTGCTCCATCTTTCTAGTTAGTCCCAGGCTTACAATAAATTATGTAAGCTGCATACAGTTTTGGCTTAGTGGCATCTGGGAGAAAAGATCCAAGGAACAGTGACCAAGGATCCAAGTACTGTGCAAGGAAAGATGAATGATGGTTCATGGGAAGATGAAGGGGAAGGTACAGAAGCCCACGATGTGGAGCCAGTGCGGCCAGCAGCGCAAGAAGAAGAAACGAGACCCTCCCGATCCCACATGTGGGACAGGAAGAGTGCCCATGGGGAGTGGAAATCCTGATATGTGGGCTACATATTTGGGGGCAGTTTATTTTCAAAACGAGTTCATTGATTTTTTTTTTCTGGATGAAAAATTAGACTCGCCAAAACCATCCATAATCTTACCTATATTTGTGGCCATCCTTTCATTTAATTCTTAACAATGACAATGAGGTAAGTTTTGCTCTATCTCTTTCAAAGTTTTTTTAAAAAATAACTGTTTTGAGGTTAAGAAAAGTAATATTTATTGACTGCAGGCCCTAGGTATAGGAAGAAAAAAGGAGATTGTGGGAAGCAGAGACAGTGGTTGACCTATCTGAAGACACTGTCTTTCTTCACTGCATTCTTAGTGCCCAGCACCGTACCTGGAACAGGGCATTTGTGAATAAGTACATGGATGACTTGCCCAAAGTCACATAGTGAGAGATGGAGAAGTCATTCTCTGCTGCTTCTGTTAAAGGTGTACATTTTATTTCTTATAACTGATCTCACCTTTCTCATACCTCACTGAATCCTAGTTGGGGTGAGCTTGGGGCAGGGAGTAGTCACAGTGGTCAGAGGTACTAACTTGACCATGGATATTCTCAATCTCTTCCAGTTTAAACAGTTCCATTCAGATAACCCAGTCTCCTTTTAGATAATTACTCAGCCTTTTAAATTCCCTCCCCTTTCCACTGTTCTACCAAAGCTGACCCCAGGATCCATGGAAGCCTGGGTGCACTCCACCTCATAGGAGTGACGGCAAAGATGTCCAGCTCTTTGTGCTTGGGCTCCAGTGCTGTCCTCTGGGTCTGCTGGTCTCCAGTGTGTTGTCCTTTGTATGCCTGGTCTGGGTGTCCCGTGAACATCCCATATGGAACAGGGGCCAGGACTGCCTGAATTATATTATATTACATGATGTTGGCCCTGCCCTACATACTCTGGATTTAATACACCCTAATGGCTATGGAGACTCATACAGGATATAGCTCTGATGAACCTTTATAATCAGCAATGTGGCTTCTATTATAAGAAATAACCACTTCTATAAGCCAAAAAGTACATAGGCCAAGATTTTAATAGTCCCTTGGAGCTCTCCCACTCTCTATCATCCACAATTCTCAGGGCTAATTAGGCCCTTGACACTGACCATGTGACTCTGAAAGGAAGTACTATGACTTGACTCAGACCCTAACTAGGGTCCCACCCATCCAGGATTCTGGCCAGAGGGGCGTAAGGACACAGGACCTCTTGATTCACCTCACATCTGTCTCCCTTACTTTTTACATATTCAGTGATCAGCAGGGGCAGATTTTCTACTTATTTTGTCTAGTATATTCAGAAATGCTCTGAAATGCCATGTTCCTTAGGACAGGAGGCCTCGTGGGCTCTCCTTCATAGGCATATAATCTGCGTACTCCAGACTAGTTGTTCACAGAAAACCAAGAGACAACCAGCAACTAGGGATGTCCCAGGAGTAAATGGAGCAGTTGAGTGTTTTCAAAGTATCATTCTCATTACAAAATAGTCATGTTTTTCCTCTTCATAGGAGACAGCATAACTGTGCTGTTTTTCCACTTGAGACCCATTGGTGAAAGAACAGCCTTAGGAAAAAGATTTTTAAATACACTTCAAATCAGACTCAATATATTTGTGGTTATAGGGGGCTGAGATTGCTTCTTTTTTGTTTTAGGTTATCATTAGATAATTAAAAGCAAAATGCTTATAAAGGTGACTTTATAGAAGGTCCTAGAAATATTCAGTGGGCCTAAGTCCAATGCCTGCTTAATGCCTTTCATAGATGCTCTGAGAACTAACATTTTTGTGTGAATCTGCACTTCAGCTTCAAACTAAATTTTTTTTTTTGATTCCTTTCATATGTTAGCAAGCAGGCCCATGCATGCTAACCATTCAGATGGTTGGGTAATCCTTCCAAATGGTGACAGCATTCCCAGGGACAACTTGAGGCACACCGCAGGGAAGATTATTGATGGGAATGATTTTAGATCACTCATACCGACTTCAGAGAGGTCTACCAGCTGCTAACAGCAGTGAACCATTAGTTTTAAGTGTTACTGGTTGATTTTAGATCTGAGATCCTCTTCATGGGATGAAACTCCTGCAATCGAGACAGCCCAGTTCCGTCAGTTCTAACCTGCCAAAAAGGAATCTATGCAGACAAAAGCCAGAGGCATATGGATGCTGGATAGAAAGTGTTTCTACATCTAATTTTAATTTAGTTTTAACTCTTGATTAATGGCCCTCATTTCCAAAATACTGACAAACCCAAATACTGATGACCCTTATATGGAGGTATATGTGTTAAAGTATCAAGGTTAAAAACACTACAGTCTCTCCAAATTAGAATTAAATCAAGGTGATGGTTACATTACTGTAATATCGTAGTAACCACTGCTATTGCTCTAAGCCAGTGGTTTTCCCCTTGGCTATATACTGGAATCATATAGGATGCTTAAAAGATATATGGCATACCTGGTTCTAATCCAAAAGATTCTGATTTAATTGTTCTATGGTGTGGCTTATGTAGCAGGAGTTTTAAAAGTTTTTCAGGTGATTATATTTGCAGTCAAGGCTGAGACTTGCTTCCATAAGCAGCAACAGGTGCTTAAATAGTTGGGTGTAGGACATGAAAGGAGAGAGGCCTGGCTACCAACTGGCTTTACCTGTTGAAGGTAAAAAAGGCCTTCTTCCTTTTTGCACCAATATTCTTGGCCCTACATAGGGTCCCAAAACATTTTGCTTTGCCTGAGACTCTCCTGGTCCTATATCCTGTGCAAACAAGGACTAGGGTCACCTTCATCATATGACCTGCTGGGAGTCCCTGCAGAGAAGGCAGGAGGGAGATTCATTGGTCCAGAGAAAAGGAGAGTGTGAACTAGTCAGAATAGAAAAGACATCCCTTTGCCAGAGGAGCCTTAAACTAACCCAATCTGGACCAGCCAATATCAATGTCAGATGGGTCAAGGGGAAACCTTGGCAGAAGGACTTGTTGGCAATGCCAGTTCTTGCTGTTGGCACATGTATTGGCCACATAGCACAAGGAGATCAGCTCGGTGCTTTGTGACCACCTAGAGGGGTGGGATAGGGAGGGTGGGAGGGAGACACAAGAGAGAGGGGATATGGGGATATATGTATACGTATAGCTGCTTCACTTTGTGATACAGCAGAAACTAACAACATTGTAAAGAAATTATACTCCAATAAAGATGTTAAAAAAATAAAATAAAAGATAAATATGTTTAATAAATCAAATGAAAAGTGCCTCTGTGGAGAAAGAGTGAAAGAGAGGGAGGGAGGGAGGAAGGAAAGAAGGAAGAAAGAAAGGAAGGAAGGAAGGAAGAAAGGAAGAAAGACAGAAATGGAGAAAGAAGGAAAGAAAGGCACTATAATCAAACTTCAAAGACAATTACCAGCTGGAAGAATATATGTACAACACATACAGCAGATTAAAGGTTAGTATTCACATTAAAAAACTTTCATGTATCAATAAGAAAAAGAGAAATCAAGTGATGCTATAATTCATTCATATGGATATATATATACATTAAAATATGTACTTTGTTATAGCTAATTTGGGGAAGGAAAACAGAGAAATGGGTCCAGGGAGGAATAAACTTCAACTTTAAACTTAATCCCCTATTTCTTTAATGTAAAAAAAAAAAAAAAAAGTGAAACACTACGTTTAACACAAAACACTTAAAACGGGCAAAATGTTAATATTTGTTCATCTGAGCACACAAGTAGATTTTACACTTTTCTCTGTACTTTTCTGTATTTCATTAAATAAAATTTTAAAATTGGCAAGGAAACTGAAAAAGTATTATCTGTGTGTGTATGCATGTGTGTGTGTGTACCCTTATTGCTAGGTTGCATGCCAGTATTTTTTTTCTAAAGCAAGATTGGCACATGAGTCTTCAAATAAATGAAAATTCCCTTTCAGTGTACTCAAATGGCTAGAATAAGTTAACATGCTATTATGTGGTTTATGTACATAATCCTTTAACTAAAGACCTAAATCACATTGTTATGCTTTTACAATGTGCAGCACACAGACATAAGAAAATTTAGAAGTGGAACTTTATCTTGAAGAAGATTAACAAATATAAAAACATAAGTGGGGACAAATTATCAAGATATAGGAACCAATACCCCAATTTTCACAAAAGGGAAAAAGTGCTAGTATGATAGGGTGGCAGAGTAAGCCCACACCTTAAGTAAAATTATGAAGAAAGTTTGCTTTGCATTCATGTTGATAAGACACTTTGGACAGGAAGTAACAGAAAGCACACCTTAAATGTGCTCAGACAATGATGACAGGCATTATTACACATAACAGGAAGGCAGATGGTTGATCGGAGCTTGTCTGATAACATCACTCTTTAAAGGTCTCTGCTCTGCCAGCCTGGGAGTTAGCCTCAAGCTAGGCTGGTAGAGTCTAGTCTCTTATGTCAGAATTGGACTGGAGACCCATTCCTGAGCCAGTTACAGACAAGGGGGTAGAAATGCCATGATTGGTTTAGACGTATAGGTTGGAATAGCTACTGGTGAGTTAAACACTATTTCCTCTATTACCTCTCTGGGCTTGTTTTTTCCACTCTTCCCTGGTATTGAATATTTAGGCTCTTCCATTTACTTAACATCTTGTTTTTCTTCTTGCTATCAAAATTGAAGAGCAAATTCCCATTATTATGTATGTATATTTTTTTTAAATTTTCAGTCTTGTCAACCAAAAGGTCTTTGGAAAAATACAATAATGGATGTCCAGCTTTAGCCATTAAGTTAGAATTGGGGAGTTTTGGGCAGTGAGGTATGAAGTTACCTGATTCTCCTCCCATTACCTTCCTCCTCTTTCACCCTTCTGTAAGTACCATTATTGCAGAAAATTTGGAAGATACTTATGCAAAGGGAAAGTAGAATTGCCCATAATCTCACAACCCAGAGAGAAGCACCTTATATTTCAATATGCATTCTTACAATGGAATTAAAATTATGGAAACCCTTCATAATATTTGTTGGAGAAATATGTTGGACTTATATTGGTTTTCTACATATTCTTGTATAAATAGAGAAAGGCTTTGAAGTTCTTCATAAGTGCTTAAGTCAACTTTTCCTTTTGTCCACCTTCTCCCCTTAAGGAATATGTTGGTACCTATCTGTTGAGTCAGCAGTAAATTCTACATAAACAACTATCCATACTCTGAGGGATTAGGGTTCATTCCACAGTATCTGGCTTCATTTTAACCCTGAGGACCCAAATCAGGAGAACAACCAGAGCGCTCGGTCACCAACTTGCCTTGGTGATTAATGCAGTACTTTTTCTCCTGAAACACAGAGACAACTTAAAGGTGTGTATGGAAAAGAGTGATTCTGCTGACAAGAGCAGTGATGGAAACTCTAATGCCAGTGAGCTTCACTGTCTGTGCTAATAGTACCCCATTTGGCCAAAGCTTAACCTTTCTTCGAAGCAGAAGATCCAGGATCTGTGAACAATAAAAATGACCGTCCTGTGGTGCCAGGCTGAAAAATTACCCCATGTGAGCTAAACTTTTGGCTGGTCACATAGATTTTATACTTTGCAAACTGCCCTCCCCTACCATCTTTGCTATCATTCACCAAGGAAGGAACGCTTGAAACCAACACTGTTCTGCTTGGCATTGCAAATATCTCTATTCACAACTATTGTTCTGAATATGCAGACTGAAGTCAAAGGCAGTCAGCTCTAGCTGATAGAAACTGCCTGAAAGATTGCCCACTTCATCACTCATTCCTTCAGTTGTCATGCACAGTATGATTGAAATTTCCTTTCTCACTCCTTTTCACTTTGGATTATTTTACCAGAAAGATACTTTTTTTTTGACATTAAATGACCCTGAAATGATCTCTAGTGAGTAGAATGGATAAAATATATATCTTCATGGTTAGAGTTGGCAGTGCTCAGATAGATACAACATGATTTCATTACCTCATTTTAGTCAGATACCCATGACATTTAGGTTAGCAAAAAGGTCCTAGTGGGTAGAAAGAGTAGTTACATAAAGTCACACAGCCCTGGGTTTTATTCCTCGTTCACTGGCTGTATAGAAGGTTGACATTTCCTTAGTCTCTTTTAGCCTTTATGGTCTTGTCCTTAAAACAAGGACAATTGTAAGAATACTCACCAAACAGATAGTGTGAAGTTTAAATAAAATAATGGATGTAAAGTACCCATAATTATTAGAACCCGCCATGGATGACTTATTTAGTAAATATGAGCTTCCCCCACCATCTCTCTGTGATACAATGACCATAGACCATATATGATCCACAAAGAGAGGATGAACTTTTAAAATGTTAATGTGGTTCCAACTGAGTGAGTTAGGATGCCAGAGAGAAGCCAAATCTCAAAATTTCCCTTTTTCCAAGACCTAAAAATCAGTGTATTAGATGGGTTTTTTAAATACAACAAAAAATACGCCAGTACAGAGGAAAGGTTGGTGGATGCTGGCTCTGTGGTCATTGAAAGAGAAGCCAAGTTTCACAGAATACATAGTTTCATGAGGTGCCCCACCAGGTAGTTCCCAACTTTACCACCCACAAAAGCACTAAAAGTGATCAGAAACATCAATCACATTTTGAAAACAAAATTTCATTGCTTCTCTAGTTTGGAGATACGTAGATAATGAGATGAAAAATATCCATGAAATTACAAGTTCCTCAACTCCATTCAACCTCCAGGGCCACCTAGAGGTAGCAGCAATCTTTGGTGTTGGTCATTTGGTTTCTTCATGCTAAGAAGAAAACAGTGGCATAAAAGTCACAAATGCTCAGAACTAATTATATCTGACAATAAATAAGACAGTCAGAATATAAAAGATAACATATATAAGACCTAATCTTGGGAGGCAGCAGGAGGTACCTCTCTCAACTCTGTGGACTTTTACTAACAGGCCAAAATTCACTTCCCGGGAAGAAAGTTGTGATGGGGTAAGAACAGTCTTTCATCAGATTATGCGATGAAAGCAATGGCTTAAGTGTTTCAGAAGTTGGTGGAACTATATGAAGTTTCACAGTAACCCCGCACAGGGTTGAGTAAAATTCCAATAAGAGTGAGTCAACACTGGTATGGGGCATTTAATGAGGAGGAGAGCAGAAAAAGAGAAGAGTAGAAATCCACTTATTAAATCCTCTTTCCTGCCTTCAGACAGTTGCCAATAGAGAAAAACCAACAGGACTCATAGTAAATGAGAATAGAAGGTTTGAGGTAAATCTCCCAACATTAAGCATAAGAAAGACTGACCTTTTCAAGAAACAGCTTTTGGTTTTGTTGATTTTCTCTATTGCTTTCTATTTTCAATTTCATTGGTTTTACTCTAAATTTTATTATTATTTTCTTCTGCTTCCTTTAGGTTTAAATTGCTCTTTTTTTCTCTAGTTTCCTCAGGCGAAAGCTTAGATTACTGAGTTAAGATCATTTTTCTTTTCTAATATGTGTATTTAATGCCATAAATTTCCCTCTTAGCACTGCTTTTGCTGCATCCCACAAATTTTTATAAATTGTATTTTCACTTCTATTTAGTTAAAATATTTTAAATTTCTCTTGAGACTTCTTTGACTAATGTGTCATTTAAGTGTTTGTGGTTTAATCTATAAATATTTGAATGTTTTCCAGCTATGTTTATGTTACTAATTTCTAGTTTAATTGCATTGTGGTCTGAAAACATCTTTTGTGTGGTTTCTATTATTTTAAATTATTAAGGTATATTTTATGACTCAAAATGTGGTCTATCTTGGTGAATGTTTTATGTGAGCTTGAGAAGAATGTATATTCTGCTCTCTTTAGATGAATATTTTATAAATGTCAATTAGATCAAGTTGATTGATAGTGCTGTTCTATCTCACTAGTATTCTGCCTGATCAACCTATCAATTACCAAAAGAGGGATGCTGAAATCTCCAACTATAATAATGGATTTGTCTATTTTTTATGTAGTTTTATCAGTTTTGCCTCACATAGTTTGATGCTCTGTTGTTAGAAGCATATGCATTCAGCATTGTGACATCTTCCTGGAAAATTCATCTATCACTGATAATATTATTAAATAATGTTTCTCTTTATCTCTTATAATTTTTCTTGCTCTGAAGTAATCTTTATTTGGAATTAATATAGTTACCCCAGCTTCCATTTAATTGCTATCAGCATAGTGTATCTTTCGCCATCCTTTTACTTTTAACCTATCTGTGTCTTTACTTTTAAAGTGGGTTTCTCATGACAAACATATAGTTGGGTCTTGTATTTTATACTTAGATTAATATCCACTATGTTTGTAACTTTTTTCTTTTTTTATTTTTAATTATTTATTTTTAATTTTTTGATTGAAGTATAGTTGATTTACAATGTTGTCAGTTTCAGGTGTACAGCAAAGTGATTCAGTTATATAGAAATATATAACTGAATGTATATATATATACCTATATATATATATATATAGGTATACATATACTTTCTTTTTCAGATTATTTTCCCATACAGGTTATTACAAAATATTGAGTATAGTTCCCTGTGCTATAGAGTAGGTCCATGTTATTTATCTATTTTATATATAGTAGTGTGTATGTGTTATTCCCAAATTCCTAATTTATCCCTCCCTACTATCTTTCCTCTTTGGTAACCATAAGTATGTTTTCTATGTCTGTGAGTGTTTCTGTTTTGTAAATAAGTTCATTTGTATCATCTTTTTAGATTCCACATATAAGTGATATCATATGATATTTGTCTTTTTCTGTCTGACTTACTTGACTTAGTATGATAATCTCTAAATCCCTGTATTTTGCTACAAATGGCATTATTTCATTATTTTATGACTGAGTAGTATTCCATTGTATATATACCACATTTTTTTATACATTCATCTATCAATGGACATTTAGGTTGCTTTCATGTCTTGGCTATTGTAAATAGTGCTAACAGATATTACTGGAGTACTTCAATTATGGACTTAAAAAATATGGTGCATATTTTTATGCAATATTTGTATAAAATATTTTATGCAAAATATATAATATCTTTACCCAGTAAAATCTTTTTAAAATTTAAGGAAAGCTCATCTACACTTTCAAACCTGCTCTCTTGGTCACAAATACCACAGAACCGCCATCTAGTTTTTTTTTTTTTTGCGTTACACGGGCCTCTCGCTGCTGTGGCCTCTCCCACCGCGGATCAACAGGCTCCGGACGCACAGGCCCAGCGTCCATGGCTCACGGGCCCAGCTGCTCCGTGGCATGTGGGATCCTCCCGGGCCGGGGCACGAACCCGTATCCCCTGCATCAGCAGGCGGACTCTCAACCACTGCGCCACCAGGTAAGCCCCGCTATGTAGTTTTTTGATAATTTGACTGTACCGACAAAATTAACCAAACACAGCAGAGAATTTCTGTCTGCCTTTCCCTTCTTGCTAATTAAATGGGTTGTGTTTGCTGTGGAAAAGGGAGAGGTGGGGGGTAGATTTTACATTTCCAATTAATTGCAGATGCAGAATCACACTAGCTGAAAGCTGGTGAGCCACTGAATAATTCACATCACTGGTCCACTGGACAGCTCTGGCCAAGCGTGGGGATGGGTGGGGATCAAGCCCCTTCACCCAAGGGCCTTCCTCTTAGTCTTTGCCATAGAGCACACGTTTGTGAAAAACCTCCAACTTTTCCATTGTTGTCTTTATTGTTCCTGGCCTCTACATATCCCTCTGATGTGTTTCTTATGGCTATTTTGAGATCTAATAACATTGCTGTAGGTGTGGCTCAAAGCTAAAGAATAGAGACAGAAAGACAAGGAAACATCAGCATTTCTTTGCTAAAATACTAACTCCTTTTCCCTAAATCATTGTCAGCACCTTCAGAAAGGCAAGGTCACCTGGTGGTAGCATTCAGAAGGTGCTCATATTATTTAATCACCAAGCACTAGGGCCACCCAGAGTTTATTGTCTTCTCCTTACTTTGGGGTGTGAGTATGTGTGTGTCAGAGTGTGAGTGTTCAAACGCAAGTGCTAGATCCTAAAACACACACATGGCCTTGGCCTTAAACATTCAACTCTGTCTGCCCCACACCCTGAGATTAAAACAAACTGTCTTATGGAATACGATTCTATTCCCTAGACTGAACAGGATTTTAAGCTTGTGAACTCTGCTTACTCTAAACATTGAAAAAGGTTAAGAACGATCAAATCAACCAAGTATTCATTGTTCTAAGCATCATATTAAACCTTAAAATCTAAAAAGTGAATGTTGTGGAAGAAGTCAGGGTCACTGAGATCAGCCTGTGGGACCTACAGCATGCAATTGTGAACTGATCATGTTTGCTTTGAGTTCAGTCAACTGTGCTACATGGAGAGGGAAGGATGGGAGACAAGCCATCAGCGACATGTCAATTTAAGTGAAATGTGCTTATAATGTGCTTTTACATTGTATCTTCTCATTTTCTCTTCTTCATGATTCTGCATATAGATGAATAAGACAGAGATTCATGCATTCATCATTTACTGCAATCTTATTTTGTGCTGTTCACTGTATTACATGCCTGGCATATATTTATTAGAAATACAAGCACAGCTCTTCCTCTCATGGAATTCATACACTAGTGGAGTAGAGTTTATAAGTAATCACAGCAATAATTAAATAATCACAGACTGAGATAAACAATGTGAAGGAATGTGATGTGTTTCTGGAGAGCACATCACATAAGAACATGACTTAGACTCACCAGGTCATTGAGAAGGTGATGATGAACCTAAGACCTGAATGTTGATTAAAAATCAGGAAGACCAAGAAGGTTGAATAGGGGAAGAGCTTTCTAGACAGAAGGTCCAGCACATGAAAAGCCTTCTTAGCTGGAGGGATTATGTCATTTGTAAAAAACTAAAACAAGGACAGTGTGGCTGAGATCAGAGAACAATTTGGAGAATGAAGCAAGAGGCAAATGTAGAAATGGGTTAAATTGCAGATCGCACAGGGCCACCTTAAGAATTTTGTCATGATTCTCAGAGCAATGGGAAATTGCTATAGAGACATCCTGGTGGCCAGATGGACAATGACTTGGTGGCAAAACCCATGATTATTATCGGCTGTTCAAGCAAGAGTAGTTGATAGCTTTAATGGGTTATTGGCAGTGCAGATGGAGATGCTTGGATGGATATCAAGGCTGCTTATGGGACAAAATCAACAGCACTTGGTGATGAATTGGGTATCAGAGTTGGAGGAAATTAAAATAACAAATATGAATCCTAGTTTTCTGGCCTATGCAATTGATGGATTCAAGTTTCATTCACATAAATAGCACCAGAAGAGTGCTGGGTTGAGGTGTAGAGAAATTCAAAGCTTGGTCCTGCCTTTGGACATAATAACATCCATGTGGCATACATGCCTCCAAATGGAGATTTTGAATAGCTAGTTGAATATATGGTTGTGAAGTTCAGAGAAGAGACTCTGGATGAAAGACAGACATCCCTAAGTCATCAGCATTTAGGTGGTACCTGAAACTAGAGAGGCTGATAGATTGTCTCAAAGAATGGTTGTGAGGAAAGACAGGACCTTGGACACAGCTTGGAGGAACTCCATCAGGTCAGCTAAGTGCAGCAGGATGAGGCTGCCAAGGCTGCTGAGAAAGAGTCTCTAGAGGATGAAAGGAAAGATGGAGAGTGTCATGCCATGGAAGCCAAGGAAAGTTTTTTCCAGAAGAAGAATGAACTGTGTCAAATGCTTTGGTCAGGTAAGATGAGGACTGAAGAGGTCTCATTAGATGTGATGTGATGATGTGGTCTTCAGCTTCTCGACTGCATCCTCCCATTTGACTTTTAAGCATTAAGACTCTTCTTTAAAAAAAAAAAAACTTTCACCTTCCACATCCTCCTTGAAAGACCACTCTATTTCTTTCTCTCTCTCTGTACAAACTTTTTGAAAAGATTTTCTGTTCTCTCTCTTTCTCTCTCTCTCTCCTTCTCCCCTCTTCCCTCTGATTCTTCCACCCTCTCAAACCCTCATGAATAGTATTAATACCTTTATAAGAAGAGACCAGAGAACTAGCTGGCTCTTCTTCAGCCATGTGAGAATACAGCAAGAAGGCAGCTGTCTATAAACCAAGAGGAGTTTCTTTGCCATCATCCTCCCATGTACCTCTCCTGTTTCTAACTATGCCTCTTGTATTTTATATTATCATGGTGTTTTGCATAGAAATATTTTAATATACATATTTAAATTCATAAATATTTTTTATTTTTAAATCTGCATTGGCCTTTCAAATTTATGAAAAAATTCACTAGTAGTTATTTAAATCCTTTTACATATTTATGTTTGATTCATTGGTAATTAAGTTTTATATAAGATATGAGGTAAAGATTTAACTTCATTTGGCTCTCAATTGTTAGACAGTTGTTTCAGAAACATATCCTAAAAGTATTTCTCACCAATTTGAGATAGGATCTCATTCTTCTTCTTCTTCTTCAGTGTTCTTGGAAAAAACTGTTCAAAGCCTCCTTTTCACCTGAAGGCTCATAAAATGGCAAATCAGTGAGAATTGAAAAGGCAAACTGTAGAATACTGGAAAAAATCAGCAATCTTGAACATAATATTCAGACAGAAAAAGCATTACCCTCCTGGTGTTTGATAGTCCAGATAAAAATGATAATAAAAGATGGAAATGGCCTAAAAATGAATTGCTTACTATAACAATGAGAAGAACTAAGCACATACACTCCAATATGCTAATATCCTTATTAACCCTTGGAAGCAACACTTTTTTTGCAGTAACTTATCTTTTATCCTTTGTCTCTTGATTTGCCTGTACCCTGATTATATCATATGGAACACTTAATATCCTAAAGAGTTTATTAAACTCTTACTTTCATCTCACCCAAAATAATTTTCAAATCACTGACTTTAGCAATTTTAGACCAAAATGCTTAACAATATTACTCATTTCTGGGCTCTTCCTTACTATATTGAGAGTTAACTTAAGTCAGTCACTTTCTTATCTTCTTGCAGTGGTACATCCATAGCACAAAGCTTAATGCTAGGAAAAACTGTATTTCCTTTTCATCAAGTGCATAGTAATAAGTTAAACCCTATTCCAAGAGGGTGAAAAAGACATAATTTTGTGCCATTAAGTCACAGTACAGTTTTCAGTGGAAAAAGACAAATAAACATATGATTAAATAAAATATGCAATGGACTTAATGTTCGTATCTCCCCTAGATTTATATATTGAAACCCTAATCCCGTGGTGATGATATTGGGAGGTGGGATGTTAGGGAGATAATTGTTATGTGTGCAGAAACCTCATAAATGAGATTTGTACCTTTATAAGCAAAGGCAAGTGAGCTAGCTGGCTCTCTATCCACCATGTGAAGATACAGCAAGAAGACAGTCATCTATAAACCAAGAAGAGGGTACTCACCCCCCCAAGAACCCAACCATGCTGGCACCCTGACCTTGGACTTTCAACCTCCAGAACTGTGAGAAATGAATGCTTGTTGTTTAAGCCACCCAGTCTGTGGTCATTTGCTATAGCAGCTTGAGCTAAGAATATTTACATATACATTTAGAAATTAATAAATTACAAATATGTAAATTACTATGTGAACAAAAGGGAGGGAGTCACTTACTGTGCTTGGAGGTCTGGGAAATGAGCTGACAACATTTGAGCTGTATCTTGCAGGGAAGCAGAAATTTTCTGGGTGGAGAGCAGAGGGCATGTGTAGAAGCTACAGAAATGACAGCATCAAGAGGCATAGGAGCCCCACAAGGCACTGACCACTTAGGGATGAGCCATGGTTTATTGTGACTGGAAGGGTCTGAGAGGAACAGGGCAGCCTCTCATGGAGAAGTGTAGTTGGCACCACACTGGAGGACTCTATGGAGTGGGCTACAAAGTTTAGTCCTCATCTTAGAGACCTCTAGGGATGCTAAAGCAAAGGTGAGGTGACATCATAACTATGCTTTTGATACATCGTCCAGAGAGGATGGAGAAGGATATATGGGAGGGAACTGGAGTGAGGAATTGGTTTGGGGACATTTTACAATAGGACAAAGATGAAGGCTTTTAAGAGCCTTAAAAGGAGCACTCACCCCCCAAGAACCCAATCATGCTGGCACCCTGAACTTGGACTTTCAGCCTCCAGAACTGTGAGAAATGGATGCTTGTTGTTTAAGCCACCCAGTCTGTGGTCATTTGTTATAGCAGCTTAAGCTAAGAATATTTTACATATACATTTAGAAATTAATAAATTACAAATATGTAAATTACTATGTGAACAAAAGGGAGGGAGCCCCTTACTGTGCTTATTCTATTTTCAATAGAATCCAAACACTTAGAAACTCCTCATCTGAGCCAAACACCTTGACTCTTGCCTGCATTATTGTATCAGCCTCCTAATTTGTATTCCTGCTTCTGTCCAATTCCCCCACAAGCTATTCTTTTAAAACAATTATTAGGACTTCTTTTAAAGAGCAGTTTAGGTTCACAGCAAATTTGAGGGAAAGGTACAGAGATTTCCCATATTCCCCCTGCCCCCCATGCAATAGCCTCCCCTGTTACCAATATCCTTCACCAGAGTGGTACATTTGTTACAACTGATGAACCTACATTGGCACATTATAACCATCCAAAGTGCATAGTTTACATTAGGGTTGACTCATTGTTGTACATGCTATGGGTTTGGACAAAAGTATAATGACCTGTATCCATCATTATGGAATCATGCATAGTATTTCACTGTCCGAAAAGTTCTCTGTGCTGCACCTTCTCACCCCTCCCTTGGCTCAACACCTGGCAACCGCTAATCTTTTTACTGTCTTCCTAATTTTGCCTTTTCCAGAATGTCATATTGGAATCCTACAGTATGTAGACTTTTCGGATTGGCTTCTTTCACTTAGTAATATGCATTTAAGATCCCTCCATGTTCTTTCATTGTTTAATAGCTCATATACAAAAAGTGAGTTTGGGACCTTAATAAAAAATTTCTCTTCCTCTCAAATGTTTCCTCTACCTAAATCCTTGGAATTCTGCTGTGAATAAGTCCTTTAGGGTAAAAGTTACTGACATTAGGAATACTTTTCAAATGCCATTCGTTTGGGAGAAAAGTCACCTCACAGTGCAATTACATTCACTGAATTTATCCAATTTCTTTCCATCCTGGGTTGCTCTGAGCCTCTAAGAGCCCAGGGGACTCAAATAGTGAAGTCTGAGTAGAAACCCATATCAAATGTATCCTCACTCATCATTTTGATCATTTTTCCTGTAGCTGTATCCATCCAAAAAGCTCTGTATAAAATTAAAAAGAAATTTAAATAATAATTTCCCAGAAAAATAATGTTTTAGAATTTCTTGCTTATTTTTTTCCAATTTCCTTTGGAGAAAAAAAAATGAAGAGAATATGATAAATACCAGGAGTAATATATAAAAAAGAATGTAACTGTATGTTATCCAGGTACACATTTATTTTTATTTGTATTTCTGTTGTCAAAAAGCTCACTTTTCAGTTCCATTCAGTCAATGCTGGCCCTGAAGAGGGACACACACAATATAGGATGGGCATCCTCCTTCTAGTAAGGAACAGACACAGGGAACTGAGGCAAGGAAGATGTGGTAGGTGTTTTTGAAAAAAATACAAAAAAGATGAAATGGGAGACAAATGGCCATATGAAGAATATGATAATACGCTAAATGAGCATGTGAGCAAAGTGCTAGAGCTTAAAGGGAGGGAAGGTTTTTCTCATTTCATGGTAGTAAAACATGTACTGCCTCATAATAACTTTGTAACCTTATGAAAAAATTTAAGTTCTCTGAGCTTTGGTTTCCTACGCTATAAAACTGAAATATAAAATATAATTATACTGATTACTTTATTATATTATTGTTATAATTATATATGCAATACATATGGCTAGCTGTCTCAAAACCCTTGATTGCTGCAGGCTGTCATTGCACACTGGTTTGATCATGCTCAGAACCCTTGGCCTTACCACTCACACAACCATCTTTGGACTTTTCCTGCTCCTTTAAATTTGAGATATCAGTCTGTTCCTTTTGACGCTCTCTAAGGACTTTGTTGCCACTACCCCCTTCTGTTGTTGACTTGACTAAGCTATCTTTGCCCTGGCTTGCCCTCCAGACTCATGTTTAAGTACTGATCTCAGCTTTCCAAGTAGAGGAGACCACCATGATTTCTAGGGCTACGATTCATGTAGCAAGGGCACTGGTAGAAATCAGCTAAGGCTCCCATAGACAAGGACACACTGTATATATTTTCTTCACATAAAACAATAGTCTTTTCAAATAAAATTCTTTGACTTTTCGTGTACGAGAGTACGAGCAATGTGTCATGATGGATGAGTTTAACCAATTGGCTTTTAATAATACCTTAGACCAGAGTTTCTTAACTTAGACACTATTACTATTAACATTTGAGGCAGAATATTTCTTTTTTTGGAGGGACTGTCCTGAGCATTGTATGATAGTTGTCAGCATCTCTGGTCTTTACTCACTACATGCCAGTAGCCTCCTCCCATTTGGACAACCAAAAATGTCACCAGATATTGCCAGATATATATGGAGGGTGGGCAAAATCACCCTTGGTGGAGAATCACTGTCTTAAACATTTATCTTTGTGTGTCATGTTTCTGTTTTTTGCAATCCTAACCTTGGAAACAAGTAAGAAATCCTAATATCTGACATGGGATGCACAGAAAAAAGTGCTTGCCAGTCCCCATTATATTTCCCTTCAGGATTCCTGGGTGCACAGAAAAATAGAAACTCATCAGTTTTGTTGTGTTTTACTGCTATGCTTTAGGGGAAAAGCAAAGTTATCTGGGTGTGCATGAGTGAGACAGAAAGATGTATTTTCAAAACGCAATTAGAATGGGGAGAAATCACATGCAATTACGGTGAAGAATGCCTTGTTTAACATGCACTTGGCATAACATAGCCAGGAGGTTGCAAATTATGGAACACAGATTTTCATTATCAGGTCTGCATAATGTATTTCTTGCACTTAAAGACCTAGATTTGCAGGTTGAGGGGAAGTATGTAAATTGTTTGGTGCTGTAACTAAGGCTTAATATTTTCTACCTCAATTTTTTATTGCCATTTCTTTAATTTAAGCACATCTTCTGCATTTGCATTTATTTCAAATGCTCTTTTTTCTAGTATGTTACTATCATAGTCTCTGCCATTGACTATCAACACCGTACAGAAAATAATTTCCTAATCCTCGTAAGGCTGGAGAGAGTAGAGAAGGGACATCTGACAGTCTCTAGCCTTGGCATACCCAGTGTGATGACTGTGAAAACCATGGAATCTGTTTTCTCATTGGCTGAAAAGGATGGGGGAGGGGTCGCTGTTCATTTCCTAGTTCCTACCTGACACTCTGACTTTTCAAAAAAAAAAATGGTCATCACACAACTATTTTGAAATTTTTTTTTAACAAATTCAGTTCATCATTTCTATTGTTTTGTTGAACATACTCTATCTGGCTTTTGTTTTTGCCAGTAATCTGCCTGTCTTAGTTCAAATCCTAGTTTACCACATAGCAGCTGGAAAATTTAACTTCTAGTCAGGCTGATGATTAAAATGTATAAAATCGGTGAGGCATGACCAGTTAGCAGCATAACCCAGGAGCAGATACTGAAGATTCCTGCCGTGCAGAGCATTAAACTTTGAGTTACTGGATCACGGAAAAGCATAGAAGGGAAGGGGCCAACAGCGGTCAAAGGGGAGGTGACCCAGGGTCAGGCCTTGAGCAGTGGGAAGACAGGAGAGTGTCAAGTAGCACCACTGGCATCAAACATGGCAGTATTTTGATATCTTAATAGCAGTAAACTGTGTGCACCAAGCCTGACTGAGATTCACTTGCCTAATACAAAATGGAAATCAAGATAGTGTTAATTTGATACAGTTTTTGTGGTGCTTAACTAAGATTTGCAGGTAAAGCACATAGCACAGGGTCTGATATTGCTTAGTAAATATTAGCTAATTTTATCATTATGCTTTTGCCTGTTCCCCATCTCTTTTCACGCTTTCTTGTTGACTTATTCTATCCACATGTTTATTCAGTACTTCTGCTTCTACTTCTCTATTCTTTTATTGTTGTTACTTAGAATTGGCTCATGTTCTTGACTTTGTATCTGTCCTTTTACATGTTCCTGTTATATTTCTCCTATTCTGTTAGTATTTTGTTCCACATTTCACCCAAATGTATGTAATAGTAAATATATATAAATAAAATGGGGATATAAGGCACAAGACAATTTTTTAAATAATGAAACTCTGCAAATGAAGATGATAGTTTGGAATATTTCAATAACTAGGATTCACACTTTCCGCTGAGTTCTGGGTCTATGGAAAAGCCATGTATCTGTATGGAGGAGTTCTACGTGTGGGGGAAAGGGACCCAAAAGAGGACATTTGTGTTTGTGGTTTTTTGTTGGGACCAGAGGTTGAGCTATGGGCAAATAGGAAAGCATGCTCCTTGACTCCAGTCAGAGCCCTATAGAGAGGAAGGGCTAGGCATGGAAGCTGAGCAAGTTATTCCTTTTTCTTTTTTAATATTTATTTATTTATTTGTCTGTGCTGGGTCTTAGTTGCAGCACACAGGAGCTTTGCTGCGGCATGTGGGATCTTTTAGTTGTGGCATGTGAACTTAGTTGCAGCATGCATGTGGGATCTAGTTCCCCGACCACGTATTGAACCTGGGCTCCCTGCATTAGGAACATGGAGTCTTACCCACTGGACCATGAGGGAAGTCCCAGCAAGTTATTCTTACAAGGGACTTTGTGAAACCCAGGGACCAGGAGTGAAAAACCTGAGATCAGTAACAATGTGCAGCCCCAAGCTGGAGACAGGATCCTTCTTCATGAACCTTGCCATGTGGTGATGGAAGAAGGGAGTATAGTGTCACTGGAACACCTGGGGGTTCTCACACCTATGAGACCATCAGGAGTAGGTACTTTGGGCAAAGCAGAGATGTTCTCATGGAGAGATGCTGTCTACAAGTGTTTTCTAGGGGTGGGCATGCATGTAGAAACCAAAATATTGATAGAAGACCCTATGAGGACTAGTTGTTAGATCCCAAAGCACTCAAGGTACCTGGGGATTTGTAGTGAGTGGGGAGTCATGAAGTGTTGTACAAAGATGCAGAGGGACCATTGGATCTAGCTGATTGCCTTTTTAGCATTAAAGTTACCTCGTTTATATATTAGGTGGGTTACCTGAAGTTATGGAGGCAGATGCAGAAGGGAAAATTTACACCTATTCCTGTTTCTGACTTGTCCCCTCCACAGCCCAGAAATCAGTATGTCTGGGAGAGGCCCGGGAATCTGCATTTTATTTTATTTTTATTTTTTGGCTGCATTGGGTCTTTGTTGCTGTGTGTGGGCTTCTCATTTTGGTGGATTCTCTTGTTATGGAGCATGGGCTCTAGGTGTGTGGGCTTCAGTAGTTGTGGTGCACAGGCTTAGCTGCTCCATGGCACGTGGGATCTTTGTGGACCAAAGCCATGTCCCCTGCATTGGCAGGAAGATTCTTCACCACTGCACCACCAGGGAAGTCCCCCCCTTATCCACTTTCTTTTTAATAGATCTTTATTGGAGTATAATTGCTTCACAATACTGTGTTAGTTTCTGTTGTACAACAAAGTGAATCAGCTATATGCATACATATATCCCCATAACCCCTCCCTCTTGATCCTCCCTCCCACCCTCCCTAACCCACCCCTCTAGGTGGTCATAAAGCACTGAGCTGATCTCCTTGTGCTATGCAGCTGCTTCCCACTAGCTATCTGTTTTACATTTGGTAGTGTATATATGTCAATGCTACTCTCACATTTTGTCCCAGCTTACCCTTCCTCTTCCCTGTGTTCTTAAGTCTATTCTCTACATCTGTGTCTTTATTCCTGTCCTGCCCCTAGGTTCATCAGAACTAATTTTTTTTGTTTTTTAGATTCCATATATATGTGTTAGCATACGGTATTTGTTTTTCTCTTTCTAACTTACTTCACTCTGTATGACAGACTCTAGGTCCATCCACCTCACTACAAATAACTCAATTTTGTTTCTTTTTATGGCTGAGTAATATTCCATTGTATATATGTGCCACATCTTCTTTATCTATTCATCTGTTGATGGACAGTTAGGTTGCTTCCAAGTCCTGGCTATTGTAAATAATGCTGCAGTGAGCATTGTGGTACATGTCTCTATCCTGTACCATTGAGTTATGTTTCTGTTTTTGTGCCAGTGCCATAATGTCTTGATTACTGTAGCTTTGTAGTATAATTTGAAGTCTGGGAGCCTGATTCCTCCAGCTCCGTTTTTCTTTCTCATGATTGCTTTGGCTATTAGGGGTCTTTTGTGTTTCCATACGAATTGTAAAATTTTTTGTTCTAAATCTGTAAAGAATGCCATTGGGAGTTCGATGGGGATTGCACTGAATCTGTAGATCACTTTGGGTAGTATAGTCATTTTCACAATATTGATTCTTCCAATCCAAGAACATGGTATATTTCTCCATCTGTATAGTTTTCTGAGTACAAGTTTTTCACCTCCTTAGGTAGGTTTATTCTTAGATATTTTATTCTTTTTGTTGTGATGGTAAATGGTATTGTTTTCCTAATTTCTCTTTCTGATATTTCATTGTTAGTGCATAGGAATGCCAGAGATTTTTGTGCATTAATTTTGTATTCTGCAAACTTACCAAATTCATTGATTAGTTCTACTAGTTTTCTGGAGGCATCTTTAGGATTTTTGATGTACAGTATCATGTCATCTGCAAACAGTGACAGCTTTACTTCTTCTTTTCCAATTTGTATTTCTTTTATTTCTTTTTCTTCTCTGATTGCTGTGGCTAGGACTTCCAAAACTATTCTGAATAAGAGTGGTGAGAGTGGATATCCTTGTCTTCTTCCTGATCTTTGTGGAAATGCTTTCAGTTTTTCACCACTGAGTATGATGTTTGCTGTGGGTTTCTCATATATGGCCTTTATCATGTTGAGGTAGGTTCCCTCTATGCCCATTTTCTGGAGAGTTTTTATCATAAATGGTGCTGAATTTTGTCAAAAGCTTTTTCTGCATCTATTGAGATGATTGTATGGTTTTCATTCCTTACTTTGTTAATATGGTGTATCACATTGATTGATTTGAAGAATCTTTGCATGTCCGGGGTAAATCCCACTTGATCATGGTGTATGATCCTTTTAATGTGTTGTTGGATTCTGTTTACTAGTATTTTGTTGAGGATTTTCGCACCTATATTCATCAGTGATAATGGTCTATAATTTTCTTTTTTGGTGATATCTTTTTCTGGTTTTGGTATCAGGGTGATAGTGGCTTCATAGAATGAATTTGGGAGTGTTCCTCCCTCTGCAATTTTTTGGAAGAGTTTGAGAAGGATCAGTGTTAGCTCTTCTCTAAAAGTTTGTTAGAATTCACTCGTGAAACCATCTGGTCCTGGACTTTTCTTTGCTGGAAGATTTTTAATTACAGTTTCAATTTCATTACCTGTGATAGGTCTGTTTATATTTTCTAATTCTTCCTGGTTCAGTCTTGGAAAATTGTACTTTTCCAAGATCTTGTCCATGTCTTTGTGGGTGTCCATTTATTGGCATATAGTTGTTTGTAATAGTCTCTTATAATCTTTTGTATTTCTGTGGTGTCAGTTGTGATTTCTCATTTTCCATTTCTAATTTTATTGATTTGCATCCTCTCCCTTTTTTTCTTGATGAATCTGGTAAGGGTTCATCAATTTTATTTATCTTCTCAAAGAACCAGCTTTTAGTTTGATTGATCTTTGCTATTATTTTCTTTGTTTCTATTTTATTTATTTCTGCTCTGATCTTTATGATTTCTTTCCTTCTACTGACTTTGGGTTTTCTTTGTTCTTCTTTCTCTAGTTGCTTTTGATTGTTTTTGGGATTCAAAACAAGTTTAAGGTTTTGGTTGTTTATTTGAGATTTTTCTTGTTTCTTGAGGTGAGATTGAATTGCTATAAACTTCCCTTTTAGAACTGTTTTTGCTGCATCCCATACGTTTTAGGTTGTCGCATTTTTGTTGTCATTTTTTTCTATGTATTTTTTAGATTTCTTCTTTGACTTCTTCAGTGATCTCTTGGTTATTTAGTAGCATACTGTTTAGCCTCCAAGTATTTGTGTTTTTTAAAGTTATTTTCCTGTAAATAATTTTCTATCTCATAACGTTGTTGTCAGAAAAGATGCTTGATACAATTTCAATTTTCTTAAATTATCCAAGGCTTGATTTGTGACCCAAGTTGTGATCTATCCTGGAGAATGTTCCATGTGCACTTGAGAAGGAAGTATATTCTGCCACTTTCAGGTGGAATGTTCTATAAATATCAATTAAGTCTATCTGGTCTATTGTGTCATTTAAGGCTTGTGTTTCCTTATTTATTTTCTGTTTTGATGATCTGTCCATTGGTGTAAGTGGGGTGTTTAAGTCCCCTACTATTATTGTGTTACTGTCAGTTTCCCCTTTCATGGTTGTTAGTATTTGCCTTATTTATTGAGGTGCTCCTATGTTGGGTGCATAAACATTTATAATTGTTATATCTTCTTCTTGGATTGATCCCTTGATCATTATGTAGTGTCCTTCCTTATCTCTTGTAACAGTCTTTATTTTAAAGTCTATTTTATCTGATATAAGTATTGCTACTCCAGATTTATTTTGATTTCCTTTTGCGTGGAATATTTTTACCATCCCCTCACTTTCAGTCTGTATGTGTCCGTAGGTCTGAAGTGGGCCTCTTGTAGACAGCATATATATGAGCCTTGTTTTTGTATCCATGTATCCAGTCTGTGTCTTTTGGTTGGGGCATTTAATCCATTTACATTCAAGGTTATTATTGATATGTACCTTCCTATTACTATTTTCTTAATTGTTTTAGGTTTGTTTTTGTGGGTCTTTTTCTTCTCTTGTGTTTCTCGCTTAGAGAATTTTCTTTAGCATTTGTTGTAAAGCTGTTTTGGTGGTGCTCAATTCTCTTAGCTTTTGCTTGTCTGAAAAGCTTTTGATTTCTCCATCAAAATTGAATGAGATCCTTTCTGGGTAGAGCAATCTTGGTTGTAGGTTTTTCTCTTTTGTCACTTTAAGTATATCCTGCCACATCCTTCTGGTCTGCAGAGTTTCTGCTGAAAAATCAGCTGATAGCCTTATGGGAATTCCATTGTATGTTATTTTTTGTTTCCCTTGCTGCTTTTAATATTTTTTTTGAATTTAATTTTTGTTAGTTTGATTAATATGTGTCTTGGTGTGTTTCTCCTAGGATTTATCCTGTATGGGACTCTCTGTACTTCCTGGACTTAGGTGACTATTACCTTTCCCATGTTAGAGAAGTTTTACACTATCATCTCTTCAAATATTTTCTCAGGCCCTTTCTTTTTCTCTTCTTCTTCTGGGACCCCTATAATTCGAACATTGGTGAGTTTAGTCTCTGAGATTGTCTTCAATTTTTCTCATTCTTTTTTTCTTTATTCTGCTCCTAGGCAGTTATTTCCACCATTTTGTCTTCCAGCTCACTTATTCATTCTTCTGCCTCAGTTATTCTGTTATTGATTCCTTCTAGTGTATTTTTCATTTCAGTTATTGTGTTGTTCACCTCTGTTTGTTTGTTCTTTCATTCTTCTAGATCTTTGTTAAACATTTCTTGTATTTTCTCAATCTGTGCCTCCATTCTATTTCCGAGATTCTGGATCATCTTTATTATCATTACTCTGAATTCTTTTTCAGGTAGGTTAACTATTTCCTCTTCATTTATTTGGTCTTGTAGGTTTTTACCTTGGTCCTTCATTGTGACGTATTTTTTGACATCTCTTTTTTTTTTTTTTTATGAGTGGGATTGTTTTCCTGATTTACTGGTTGTTTGGCCTGAGGCTTCCAACACTGGAGATTGTAGGCTGTTGAGTAGAGCTGGGTCTTGGTGCCAAGATGAGGACCTTGGGAGACCTCACTCCAATGAATATTCCCTGGGGTCTGAGGTTCTCTGTTAGTCCAGTGGTTCAGACTCAGAGCTCCCACCACAGGCTGAAGCCTGACCCCTGGCTTGTGAGCCAAGATCCCACAAGCCATGCAGTGTGGCAAAAAAAAAAAAAGGAGAACAATAACAAAGTAAAAAATAAAATTAGACTAGGAAATTAACAGGTATGTTAGAAAGAATATAAAAATAAAAATGTAGATGAAACAACAACTGGAAGGTAAAACAGAATGACAATAGTAAAAAAGAGGAGGAGACAAAAACAAAAAGGTAGAAAAGGCCTTGGCTGTGGAGGGTGGGCCCTAAGCAGGGATGGGGTTTGGGTGGTGGATGGGGCCTATGCTTAGGACCCACAGGGCTGGAAAAGGCCCTGGGAGGTGTGGGGATTGGGGCTTAGGCTCAATGGAACAGAAGGGGCCCTGGAATACCTCCTGCCTCTGTTCTCAGAGGGTGGAAGACCCCACCTGGGAGCTCAGCAGGCTTCCCAGACTTGAGTGGGAGAGGCAAACATCCTCCATTCCTCTCCTGCTCCTCCAGTTCTGGAGGTCCCTTCCCACCTGCTTCTCCTGCTCTCCCTCTGCCTCCCTCCTATGCCCCCAGGACCAATGCAGGGGTGGCCTTGGAGGGCAGGAGATCCAGTCAGGGAGCTCAGTAGGTTTTCCAGGCTCAGCTGGGTGGGGCCAATGCCCTGTGCTCCTCTCCCACTCCTCTGGTCCTGGAGAGCCCTTCCCACATGCCTCTCTTGTGCTCCCCTGGCCTCCCTCCTATGCCCCCAGGACCAGCACGGCCTGGAGGGGGCCTCTGTGGATGTAAGACCTGGCCTGAGAGCCAGGCAGACTTCCCTGCCCTATTGGGTAAGGGAAACGCTGGGCATGCTCCCCCCTGATATGAGCCCCTGAGGGTCCCTCTAGGCATGAGAACCCCTCCCCACTCTCAGCCACCCCTCATGGCTGCTGGTCCTGTCCTGCCTCCATTTATCCTCCCCTTCCCCCGAGTCCCGCCACATCCTACCAGTTCGCTTGAGGGTTCCTCCCATGTCCTTGGGTGTTGAGGTCCCCCACCATCAGGTGCCCTAGTTGTGGGGAGACATGAACTCCGCATCTTCCCACACCACCATCTTGACTCTGCCCCTGAATCTGCATTCTAAACAAGTGCCGTCCCCACTCCTGGATCGTTAGAATACATGCCATGGCTCTGTGGACTACATACTATGGACCCTGGATCAGACCAATGTGAAAGGCATCCAAGGGAGAAATCACTACTTTTTAAAATTATTTAGTAATTTTTTTCCAGTTTTATGAGAAATATTTGGCATACATTGAGAAATCACTATTTTGAAGGAGTTTGGAAGTAAAAATATTGAGATAAAAAGGGATTGGTAGCGGAGGAACTTAAAGTTGATTGAACTCCAAATACAGGCAGCTAGTAGTTGTTGGAAATGGTTGGAAGAATGTTCTAAAGTTTTCTGTTTACCTGTAAAATGTGAACTTTACTTGACTTTGACTGGGTTTGGGGGTGAGCTGATGATATGGATATTAATGATATCTTTAAGTACAAGTGAAAAGTTAAAAATGAAACTACCATATTATCCAGCAATTTCACTTCTGGGTATTTAATCTGAGGGAAATTAAAATACTAACTCAGGGCTTCCCTGGTGGCGCAGTGGTTGAGAGTCCGCCTGCCGATGCAGGGGACATGGGTTCGTGCCCCAGTCCAGGAGGATCCCATATGCCATGGAGCGGCTGGGCCCGTGAGCCGTGGCCGCTGAGCCTGCGCGTCCGGAGCCTGTGCTCCGCAACGGGAGAGGCCACAACAGTGAGAGGCCCGCATACCGCAAAAAAAAAAAAAAAAAAAAAAAAAAAAAAACAACAAAAAACACTAACTCAGAAAGATATCTGTACTCCCATATTTATTGCAGCATTATTCACAATAGCCAATATATGGAAACATCCTAACTGCCCATCAATGGACAGATGAATAAAGAAAATGTGGTATATATATATATATAGATAGATAGATAGATAGATAGATAGATAGATAGATAGATATGTGTATATAATATATATAATATTCCATGGAATATTATTGAGCCATAAAGAGGAAGAAAATCCTCTTTGGGATGACGTGGATATATTTGAGGTTATTGTGCTAAATGAAGTACATCAGAGAAAGACAAATACTATATGATCTCACTTACATGTGGAATTAAAAAATAAATAAATAACAAAATGAATCATAGATACACAGAACAGATTGGTAGTTGCCAGAGGTGGGGAGAAGGGAGTGAACAAAATGAGTGAAGGTGGTCAAAGGGTATAAGCTTCTAGTTATAAAATAAATAAATCATGGCAATGTAATGTACAGCATTGTGACTGTAGTTAACAATATTGTATTGTATATTTGAAAGTTGCTGAGAGAGTAAATCTTAAAAGTTCTCATTGTAAGAAAAAAATTGTAACTATATGTGGTGATGGATATTAATTAGGTTTGTTGTGGTGATCATTTCATAGTGTACACAAATATCGAACCATTATGTTGTATACCAGAAACTAACATTGTTATAAGTCAATTATCCAAAAAAAGTATATGCAGATTGGAAAATCTCAACATTATCCTCCTCCTTTCTACACAAAGAGAAAACATCACTCATTGTATATATTTCTTCTGACATCAGAGAGTAGATGTCTATTAGGAAGGTGAAGCAAGTTCGTGGTCCACACCCATTTCCATGGAGTAGTGGAGAAAACACTCCAATGAAATGTTAAGACTTGAATCCAAGACTCAGCTCTGCCACTTGCTAAGTAGGACCTTGAACGAACCACTTCTCTGAACTTAAGTTCCTTTCCAATAAAAGAAAGGAAGTGTCCTAGATAATATATCCTGTTGCTTCCAGATCTAGCATCTCACACTGCTAAGTCATCCCTTCGGTGCCTTTAAGGGCTGTTGAAAAATAATAAGCAATCAGCATGCTTAGTCACAACCTTCAATTATAAGAAGAAAACCAATACTATACTTCTATAGGTCTGACCCATCTTAAGGCAGGGTGGAGGTGGAAGCAGAAGGAAGTGGGGGTTGTATTCGGGAGGGAGGCTATCTCTCCCAGCTGCTCTTATGATGAGGAAATAATTACTTAATGGCTGGGCAATTTGGAAAGCAGCTGCCAGTGGTGTAGGGACACAGCTGCTCTAAAAAGAAAAAAGAACTGGACTTTTTCTTTTCTATATCCCACAGTAGAAAAATTAGCAATACAGTTTTTAAAAAAATAACTTAACTCCTGGTGAGGAATGTTCTTTAGAGACCCTTGATGAGTAAGTGTGTGAAGGGCTGATAAAATATCAAAGCTCACATTTTAGGAATAAATCTTGAAAGCCTGAGAATCTAAGAGAAATGGAAGTTCATAGGAAATGTATCCCCCCCCCCATTTGATATTACCATAATGGATAGTCATTCTTTTTACTCCCTGAGGTAAAATAAAATCAAGGCAATAACATGTCAGAGCAGAAGCAAAGAAGATGCCATTCTCTGATGGCATCAGCTAGGTAAACTAGTTGTCTGGTCTGTGCAGGAGAAGGTGACGATGCTGTGAGAATTAGATGCTCCCTCAGTAAGTATCTGTAAGCAGGTAACTGGATGAGGGGCTTTGCCCATATTTTCTCACATGATCCTCAGAGTCATTTGAGAAGGTTTCGTGTGTCTTCACCAACCAGATGATAAAACTGAAGCTTAGTTGACTTACTTGCCTAAGCTCACCCAACGTTGATGTCTGGAATCATGCTGAGAAGTTAGAATAGTGGTTAAGGGATTTTAAGTAAGCCTGTTTGAACCTAGAATTGCCACTGCGTGCTCTGGGACAAGTGTCTTACCCTTTGCAGCCTCAGTTTCCACTCAGCATGGCGTCTAGCAGACTAGAAGTTAAAGTCAATGGCTGTGACTACTATTAATTCTACCTGACTTCAAAGACCTTGCTCTTTGTACTATATTTTTCTATCCTGAGAATAACATAGGTATGCAGGAAAATTTTAAATAAAACAGATAAATAGATCCAGCTAGAAGACGTCCACTTGATACTGAAAAACAGAATGTGTTAGCTTTCCTAACATTACATTTCTGTTAAGAATGAAACATGAATCAAAAGAAATGTAATTCTGACTCCTTTCAAAAGATGGTCACTGAACAATCTTAACTCACCTCTCTACTCAGAGAATTAACTTGTGTGTTGTTAATGGTCCAAGTGGAACCTGTGCAGTATCTTGCATCCTGAGAAGTTGCAGGAGTCCACCTTTCAATAAATTCCCCTTGGAAGGAAGGAAATAATCACCTAATCTCATCATCTCCAGATTGAACAAGATCTGCTGTATTACAAATCTGCTTAGCCAAGAAGCAGCTCTCAGGGCCTGCCTTCCTCCAGCTGTCTAAATATTTCTTAGCTCCAAAACCCTGTCTTATTCCTACTTCCTCCACAAATCCTGCCTCAAGGCCTTTAGGCCACACTGACCTCTTTCTCCTTTCCAGATTTCCCAAGTCCTTTGCATCTGTGTCACACATTTGGGAACTTGTTTCAATTATTTTGTATTGTCTTCTAGTTCATTTTAAACCAACACTTGTTGCTTGAGAGTGGGGACCATACTAGAAATAATTTGTGGTTCCTGCTGTGTTCAGCATTACAAAGGAAGAATAACAGAAGAATGAAAACACACTCAGTTTTTAAACTCTGGAGTCAATGTTTCGATAGCTGGAATTGCTTCTCCCTCAAAAGCCTCATGTATTAATTTAACTGGGGCTATATGAAGTCATTATGTTTCATTGAAAGAGAACAACTTGGGTTTTCATCTTGGCTCTGCCAATTACTCTATGCATAACCTCAACTTTTTAACCTGCTCAATGGGAACAATAATACCTACTCCAAATGTTGTGGGGAAGATTGAATTACAAAATCAATGAACTAAATCACCAATTTCTGATAAATAATAAATGTCATTGTCTTATCTTGTTTTTTCCTATACTGATTATTGATATAAACCAGGCTCCCTTGTTTATACCACAGAAAGTTTCTCAAGAATTTATATCTTTGTTCTTTTTATGTTTGCAAAGCTAGGTTGAAGTTTTTAAATAATATCTTGGTTGCCATGACAAGGCAGTGGAGATCTAAATATGACAGAAGTTAGTATCAGGCCTTTGGGGGAAGGACACTGATAACTCAGTATTTCTCTTTGTTTAAGAGCATCAAATGTCACAGCTTTCTACCTATGAGATACCTTTATCTTGGATGGGGATAACTTAGTATGGCTCAGAAAACCAGGTAAGTGGTTGTCTAAAGTATGTCAGTAGTTCACAATTGAATGAAGAGATCTTTAGAGAAGTCTCCTGATGCACTGTAACTGTGTAAAGTTGCATTTCTCCAACTTTAGCATGTACCAGAATCCCCTGAAGGTTTAGGTAAAATGCAGATTCTTCCTTAAAAATTCTGATTCAGTACGTCTAAGGCGGGGCTCTAGAATTTGCATCTCTAACTAGTTCACAGGTGATATTGATGTTGCTGGTTCCCTGACTGCCTGGGATGTGAAATCTCCCAAACCTTGGGTTGTTGACCTCATATATCCAACCTTCAAGGTATTCTGCTTTTATCATTTTTTTCCTAAAATCTGTATTTTATGGAAATATCCAGAAAATTTTATAGACAATATGTCTCCACTAGGAAAGTAATTTATAAAGCTTAAGGAAAAAATGTTGTGGGGACTAATTCAGCATAATAAATTGTCTATCTCTAAAGTGAAGAAAGGGAGGTTTAAGTATTTTAAAATGAAAATCTTTTATCTTAGAATTTATTGTGACTTCTCCTCAGTGAGCTGGTCAGCAAAACATTGACTGCCTTCTCTCTTCTTTCTTTCAATAGACATTTTCTAACACCTAGCTTAGATCCTCTTAAATATCCAAAAGTTTCCTGATCAATTACAAGGTGTCCCTGTCCCCTTCAGTTGGCCTCAGTTCATTAGGGTGGTTTGCCTTCTCTTGCTTGTGGTTGAATTACTGCTTTCTTCTCACCCTCAGTACCCATGGCATGGACTCTCCATTGTGCCTTATCCCAGTCATGACCCTGCTATTCATCTGGGTCACCTTCATATTTTTTTCTTTCTTGCTCTCATATTACAAGTTCTATGAAAGACATCCAAGGGGAGAGTTGCAGAATGGGTAATGTTAAAAAGTAAGAAAAGGAGGGATAGTGAGAATAGGGGACTAACATAACACATGAAAGAAGAACAAATTTGTTTTAGGTTAGGGAATAATCCAGGAAGAAAAACCTGAAATGGAAATCAACTAGTCTTTCAGAATTCTGTTTCCAAGTAGTCTTTTCAATTTACAAATTAACATTTACATCAAAGTCTGAGCAAAAGAAGAGATAGTGGACTTCCCTGGTGGTGTAGTGGTTGCCAATCTGCCTGCCAATGCAGGGGACACAGGTTCAAGCCCTGGTCCGGGAAGATCCCACATGCCGCAGAGCAACTAAGCTGGTGCACCACAACTACCGAGCCTGTGAGCCACAACTACTGAAGCCCGCGTGCCTACAGCCTGTGCTCTGCAACAAGAGAAGCCACCACAATGAGAAGCCCGCATACCACAATGAAGATCCAATGCAGCCAAAAATAAATAAATAAAACAAATAAATTAAAAACAATTTTTTTAGGGGCTTCCCTGATGGCGCAGTGGTTGAGAGTCCGCCTGCCGATGCAGGGGACGCGGGTTCGTGCCCCGGTCCGGGAAGATCCCACATGCCGCGGAGCGGCTGGGCCCGTGAGCCGTGGCCGTTGAGCCTGCGCGTCCGGAGCCTGTGCTCTGCAAAGGGAGAGGCCACAACAGTGAGAGGCCCGCGTACCGCCAAAAAAAAAAAAAAAAAACAAAAAAAAACAATTTTTTTAAAGAATAGAGAGTAATTGAAAAGAAAATTATCACAGGAATATCCCATACAATGAAAATGACCACCATTTATTGATCACTTATTGAAGTCTGGGTAGATACAGGATATGTTTCTCAACATTGGCTGTACGTCAGAATCATCAGGGAAGCTTTAAAAAATCCTAATACAGAGGCCTCATGCAAGACCTGTACATTAGAATCTCTGAGGATGGGATCTGCTATATTTAAAGCTACATACGTTTTTACAATGTGTAGCCAAGATTGAGAACCATTCTCAGTAGTGGCTGGAGCCAGCTCTTACATGTTCATAAGAGCCAATATATTTTCAGGAACTTTGTGAGTTAAACATATTGGTAATTTGAAATTGATCACAGTGGGAGTATTTTCACCATGTTAATTGGCAAATCAGTTTTTTACCTCCCTGGAGAGTCGACTGCTAAACATTTACAAACATACCACTGACCCTAAGGGGTGACACTTAGGTGAAAACAGGGAAGGAAAGGAATGAAAGGAGACATGGTTAATAATCACACCAAGACAACTAGCCTGAACCAGGAAGTATGATCACTTCAAATGTACAGGCAGTTAATCTTCACAATCCCTGTGAAAGACAATTGTCACAATATCCATTTAATGATGAATCAACAAAGGCTCAGGTTTAATTAAGTGCCTCAGTTTCATTCACACAGATTGTAGTTGAAAGGAATCAGAACTGAGGTCAATCCTGACCTCACTAAACTTATAATTCAGTGGTGACCATGAGAACACCATTGGTTGCTGAGAAGTATAAATGAGCAGAGAATTTTTGAAAAAGTATATTCTCATTCTTGTCAGGTAATTTATGAAGCAGTGAGAGCCTAAAAGAGAAGGTTTAGGTAGAATTTGCATGAACATATTCCTGATCACTGTAAAATAGGTTAGAAATTTAGTGTAGAGATGTGGTCCTAAAATAGAAGAAAAAACAGACAAAGAACAAATGTTCTACTGAAAGGTCCTCTGTATAATGTCCTGTGTGTCATAAACATCTATAGTTGATGTTTAAGAGGGAACTCAAATATCACTTGGGTATTAGGTATTTGTGCTCCAGGTTGGTAAACTGAGAGATGAGAGAGAGAGAGAGAAGACAGAAAGATGCGTGACCTTGTTACACTTCTCTGATCATCCAACTCTTCTATTAAACACAATGTATACTTCAAGCTATCTTCAGTCTGGATATCTCACTCCACACTCTTTCTCAAGTTCTCAGCAATTGAACTTGCCTCCTACTTTAGAGTAAAAATTGAAGCTGTTAGATTGGAAGTCTTCATCTTTAACCTGTACACTTACACCTGCATATACACACATTCTACCTTCCTTCTCCCTTGTTACACTAGGGGAGCCATTCTTCTTCTGCCTAAAGTCATCTTTTCCTCCAAGCCTTGAATTATCACACATCATCTTCATTCATGTACTATCAGGATCACTCATCCATTTCTCCCTTTCTCCTTCTTTGGGTCTACTTTATTGACTTTCAAATATCCATAAATCTCTCCCTTGAAAAATGAATCTCACTCCACTCCATACCTTCTCTTTCTTCTTTCATTCACAGACAAATATCTTGAAAACGCTACCTATTCTTGCTAACTTCATTTCATTATCTCCCACTCACTCTTCAACAGACTCTAATCTGACTTCTGCTCCTCTCTTGCCCTCATAATTCCACAGAACAGCATCACCAAAAACCTTCATTTTCATTCTGTTTCTCTAAATGATACTTTGTATTCCTCAACTTAGATGAACTCAGTGGCATTTGACACCATTGATAACATTTTCCTCTTGGCTTCCATGATTTAATACTCTTGGTTTTCCTCCTCAATCACTGACTACTCCTTCTAGGTGTCATTTGAAAGTTTGCATTCTGCTATACAACCACAAAGCGCTGCACAATATTTGGCCAAGGCCCTCTTTTCTCTTCCCCTAAATTTCTCAACTTTGACACTATTGATATTTGAGGCTGGATAATTTATTTTAGGAGGGAGAGAAGGGACTATCTATATTGTGTGCTGTGCTTTGTTGAGCACAATACCTGACCTCTATAGTCTAGATGCATCCCCCCAGTCATGGCAACCAAAAATGTCTCCAGACATTGTTAAGTATCCTGGGAAGTGGGGGAGGGATGGAGGGACAAAATCTCCTCAAGTTGAGAGTCACTGCTCTACTTTCTTCTTAAGTGAGATTATTCATATTTATAGCTTCATTTACCACCATCACACAAATAATTCATAAGTAGCACCTCTACCTCTGATATCTCCTATGGGCACCAGATTCATATAACCAATCTCTCTTGATGTATCAACCATACAAGGCTCAAATGCACTTTAAACCAAACATGACCAAAGCTAAGTTTATAATCGTCCTTGCCTTTCCTAAAATATGGTCTTCACTTAGTGTGTTCTTTCTCTGTGGATGGAATTACCTTGCATCCAGTTATCCAGTTATCCAAACCAGAAACCTAGATTCATCCTGAACCCCTCCTATCTAATGGCACAAATTAAAACAAAATCAAATTTTACTTCTTAGCCTCGACATAAAGAAGAATTCTTAAACATGAAAGTAAAAATTTTAACTATAATAAAAAGACTGACACATTTAACTTTGTGAAAATAAGAGCTCTTTTATCAAACTGGAGCATGAAACAAGTAAAAATAATATAATCTATTTAAGATAAATAAATGACAAATCACAAAAAAGATAAATGACCAAATAGAAAAATGGGCAAAAGTCATGATCAGGCATTTCTCAGAAAAGCAATATGAATGGTGATAACCATAAGTAAAAATGTTCATTTAATCAGAGTAATATAAGATAAAATTGCAAACATATTCTGAAATTATTGTTGTCTTTTATTTGTGTGTGTGGTACCTAATTTTTGTTTTGAATTTTATTTTTTTATACAGCAGGTTCTTATTAGTTATTAGTTACCCATTTTATACATGTGTATATGTCAATCCCAATCTCCCAATTCAGCACACCACCACCACCACCTTGCCACTTTCCCCCCTTGGTGTCAATACACTTGTTCTCTACATATGTGTCTCTATTTCTGTCCTGCAAACTGGTTCATGTGTACCATTTTTCTAGGTTCCACATATATGCATTAATATACAATATTTGTTTTCCTCTTTCTGACTTACTTCACTCTGTATGACAGTCTCTAGATCCATCCATGTCTCTACAAATTACCCAATATCATTCCATTTTACAGCTGAGTAATACTCCATTGTATATATGTACAACAGCTCCTTTATCCATTCATCTGTCAATGGACATTTAGCTTGCTTCCATGAACTAGCTATTGTAAATAGTGCTGCAATGAATATTGGGGTACCTGTGTCTTTTTGTAATATGGTTTTCTCTGAGTATGTGCCCAGTAGTGGGATTCCTGAGTCATATGATAATTCTATTTTTAGATTTTTAAGGAACGCCCATACTGTTCTCCATAGCAGCTGTATCAATTTACATTCCCACCAACAGTGCAAGAGGGTGCCCTCTTCTCCACACCCTCTCCAGCATTTGTTGTTTGTAGATTTTCTGACAATGTCCATTCTAACTGGCATGAGGTGATACCTCACTGTAGTTTTGATTTGCATTTCTCTAATAATTAGGGATATTGAGCAGTTTTTCATGTGCCTCTTGGCCATCTGTATGTCTTCTATGGAGAAATGTCTATTTAGGTCTTCTGCCCATTTTTGGATTGGGTTGTTTGTTTTTTAATATTGAGCTGCATGAGCTTTTTTATATATTTTGGATATTAATCCTTTGTCTGATGATTCTTTTGAAAATATTTTCTCCCATTCTGAGGGTTGTCTTTTCGTCTTGTTTGTAGTTTCCTTTGCTTTGCAAAAGATTTTAAGTTTCATTAGGTCCCATTTGTTTTTTTTTTGTTTTTATTTCCATTACTCTAGGAGGTGGACAAAAAAGATCTTGCTGTGATTTATGTCAGAGTGTTCTTCCTATGTTTTCCTCTAAGAGTTTTATAGTGTCCAGTCTTACATTTAGATCTTTAAGCCATTTTGAGTTTATGTATGGTGTTAGGGAATGTTCTAATTTCATTCTTTTACACATAGCTGTCCAGTTTTCCCAGCACCACTTATTGAAGAGACTATCTTTTCTCCATTGTATATCCTTGCCTCCTTTGTCATAGATTAGTTGACCATATGTGCATGGGTTTGTCTCTGGGCTTTCTATCCTGTTCCATTGATCAATATTTCTGCTTCTGTGCCAGTACCATATTGTCATGATTACTATAACTTTCTAGTATAGCCTAAAGTCAGAGAGTCTGATTCCTCCAGCTCAGTTCTTTTCCCTCAAGATGCTTTGCCTATTTGGGGTCTTTTGTGTCTCCATACAAATTTTAAAATTTTGTGTTCTAGTTCTGCAAAAAAATGTCATTGGTAAGTTGATAGGGATTGCATTGAATCTGTAGATTGCTTTGGGCAGTATAGTCATTTTCACAATACTGATTTTTCCAATCCAAGAACATGGTATATCTCTCCATCTGTTTGTATCAACTTTAATTTCTTTCATCAGTGTCTTATAGTTTTCTGCATACAGGTCTACTGTCTCCCTAGGTAGGTTTATTCCAAGGTATTTTGTTCATTTTGTTGCAATGGTAAATGGGAATGTTCCCTTAATTTCTCTGTCAGAATTTTCATCATTAGTGTATAGGAATGCAAGTGATTTCTGTGCAATAATTTTGTATCCTTTTATTTCTTTTTCTCCTCTGATTACCATGAGTAGGACTTCCAAACTATGTTGAATAATAGTGGTGAGAGTGGACATCCTTGTCTTGTTCCTGTTCTTAGAGGAAATGCTTTCATTTTTTCACCATTGAGAATGATGTTTGCTGTGGATTTGTTTTATATGGCCTTTATTTTATTGAGGTAGGTTCCCTCTATGCCCACTTTCTGGAGAGTTTTTATGATAAATGGGTGTTGAAATCTGTCAAAAGTTTTCTGCATCTATTCAGACGATCATATGGTTTTTCTAATTCAATTTGTTAATATGGTGAATCACATTGATTGATTTGTGTATGTTGAAGAATGCTTGCATCCCTTGAATAAATCCCACCTGATCATGGTGTATGATCCTTTCAATGTGTTGTTGGATTCTGTTTGCTAGTATTTTGTTGAGGATTTTTGCATCTATATTCATCAGTGATATTGGTCTATAATTTTCTTTTTTTGTAGTATCTTTTTCTGGTTTTGGTATCAGGGTGATGGTGGTCTCATAGAATGAGTTTGAGAGTATACCTTCCTCTGCAATTTTTTGAAAGTGTTTGAGAAGAATGGGTGTTAGCTCTTCTCTAAATGTTTGAAAGAATTCACCTGTTAAGCCATCTGGTCATAGACTTTTGTTTGTTGGAAGATTTTTAATCACAGTTTCAATTGCATTATTTGTGATTGGTCTGTTCATATTTTCTATTTCTTCCTGGTTCAATCTTGAAAGGTTATACGTTTCTAAGAATTTGTCCATTTCTTCCAGGTTGTCCATTTTATTGGCATATAGTTGCTTGTAGTAGTCTCTTAGGATGCTTTGTATTTCTGCGGTGTCTGTTGTAACTTCTTTTTCATTTCTAATATTATTGATTTTAGTCCTCTCCCTCTTTTTCTTGATGGTTCTGGCTAATGGTTTATCAATTTTGTTTATCTTCTCAAAGAACCAGCTTTTAGTGTTATTGATCTTTGTTATTGTTTTCTTGGTTTCTATTTCATTTATTTCTGCTCTAATCTTTATGATTCCTTTTCCTCTGCTAACTTTGGGGGTTTTTTTGTTCTTCTTTCTCTAGTTCCTTTAGGTGTAAGGGTAGATTGTTTATTTGAGATTTTTCTTGTATTTTGAGGTAGGCTTGTATTGCTAAAACCTTCCCTCTTAGAACTGCTTTTGCTGCATCCCATAGGTTTTGGATCATCGTGTTTTAGTTCTCAATTGTCTCTAGGTAGTTTTTGATTTCCTTTTTGATTTCTTCAGTGATCTCTTGGTTATATAGTAATGTACTGTTTAGCCTCCATGTGTTTGTGTTTTTTACATTTCTTTCCCAGTAATTGATTTCTAATCTCATAGCACTGTGGTCAGAAAAGATGCTTGATATGATTTCAATTTTGTTAAATTTACTGAAGCTTGATTTGTGACCCAAGATGTGATGTATCCTGGATAATGTTCCATGCACCCTTGAGCAGAAAGTGTAATCTGCTGATTTTGGATGGAAAGTCCTAAGAATATCAATTAAATCTCTCTGGTCTAATGTGTCACTAAAGCTTGTGTTTCCTTATTAATTTTCTATATGGATGATCTGTCTGTTGGTGTAAGTGAGGTGTTAAGGTTCCCCACTATTATTGTGTTACTGTTGATTTCTTCTTTTATGGCTGTTAGCATTTGCCTTATGTATTGAGGTGCTCCTATGTTGAGTGCATATATATTTATAATTGTTATATCTTCTTCTTGTATTGATCCCTTCATCATTATGCAGTGTCCTTCCTTGTCTCTTGTAACAGTCTTTATTTTAAAGTCTATTTTATCTGATAAGAGTATTGCTATTCCAGCTTTCTTTTGATTTCCATTTGCATGGAATATCTTTTTCCATCCCCTCACTTTCAGTGTGTATGTGTCCCTAGGTCTGAAGTGGGTCTCTTGTAGACAGCATATATATGGGTCTTGTTTTTGTATCCATTCAGCGAGGCTGTGTCTTTTGGTTGGAGCATTTAATCCATTCACTTTCAAGGTAATTATCGATATGTATGTTCATATTACCATTTTCTTAATTGTTATCAGTTTATTTTTGTAGATCCTTTTCTTCTCTTGTGTTTCCCACTTAGAGAAGTTCCTTTAGCATTTGTTGTAGAGCTGGTTTGGTGTGCTGAATTCTCTTAGCTTTTGCTTATCTGTAGAGCTTTTGATTTCTCCATCAAATCTGAATGAGATCCTTGCCAGGTAGTGTAATCTTGGTTGTAGGTTCTTCCCTTTCATCACTTTAAATATATCATGCCTCTCCCTTCTGGCTTGTAGAGTTCCGCTAAGAAATCAGCTGTTAACTTTATGCAAGTTCCCTTGTATGTTATTTGGCATTTTTACCTTGTTGCTTTCAATAATTTTTCTTTGTCTTTAATTTTTGTCAATTTGATTACTATGTGTCTCGGCTTGTTTCTCCTTGGGTTTATCCTGCCTGGGACGCTTTGCACTTCCTGGTCTTGGGTGGCTATTTCCTTTACCATGTTAGGGAAGTTTTTAACTATAATCTCTTCAAATATTTTCTCAGGTCCTTTCTCTGTCTCTTCTCCTTCTGGGATCCCTTTAATGCAAATGTCATTACATTTAATGTGATCCCAGCGGTCTCTTAGGCTGTCTTCATTTCTTTTCATTCTTTGTCTTTATTCTGTTCTGCAGCAGTGAAATCCACCATTCTGTCTTCCAGGTCACTTATCTGTTCTTCTGCCTCAGTTATTCTGCTATTGATTCTTTCCAGTGTATTTTTCATTTCAGTTATTGTATTTTTTATCTCTGTTTGTTTGTTCTTTAATTCTTCTAGTGTTTGTTCTCTACTTTTTCTTGGTCTTTGTTACACATTTCTTACATCTCCTCTATCTTTGCCTCCATTCTTTTTCTGAGGTCCTGGATCATCTTCACTCTCATTATTCTGAATTCTTTTTCTGGAATGTTGCCTACTCCACTTCATTTAGTTGTTTTTCTTGGGTTTTATCTTGTTCCTTCATCTGGTACATAGCCCTCTGCCTTTTCATCTTGTCCATCTTTCTGTGAATATGGTTTTTGTTTCACAGGCTGTAGGATTGTACTTCTTGCTTCTGCTCCCTGCCTTCTGGTGGATGAGGCTATCTCTTATTGTTGTCTTATACCAGCAATTTCCATTTAGATTTACACCCACCTCATTTCTCTTGTTTTGTTCTGCATCACTCATATCATCCTATCATTTAAAACAGGACTACACTTTTTTTTTTTTTTTTGGTCAGAGGTACTTTCCTTAACAAAATTTTAGTACAGTCTACTTCACTTATATTTTCATTTGTTTCAAATGTCTTTATTTCAACTTCACTTTAAAGTGTTTTTTCCTGAATCTAGTATTCTAATTTAGTTATGATTTTCTTTTATTGATATATTGAAGATATCATTGAATGTATTATTCCAGTCTTTTCTCACTACTCTTGCTGCTTTTGAAATGTCAGCTGTAATTCTGCTGCTTCAATAAATGTAATCTGTCCTTTAAAAAAAAAAAGGACATTCTCTGGTACTTTTCAGATTATCTCTTTGACTTAGTATTCAGCATTCTCACTGTGATGTATCTAGCTGAGCTTTTTTTTTTAATCTAATTTGCGTGTCACTGTGTTTCTTTAATTTGTAGATCAATGCCTTTGTTTTGTTAAGGAAAAGAGTGGTGCACCATTATTTATTTTCTTTTCTTCAGGGACTTCAATTTTTTTAAAAGGCTAGATGTCACTGCATGTGCTATATCTCTTCACAGTTTTCCAAGTTTTGCATCTTTGTAGGGGTTTTGTGTGCACCATTCTAGTTGATTTCTTCTAATTTATTTTCTGGCTTACACATTCCCTATGACTGTGTCTAATCTAATGTAAAATCTACCCTTTGGTTGACTTATTTTGTTTTCCATCTATAGGAAAGTTGATCTTTTAGTTTTGTTTTAACAGTTTTACAGAATAATAGAGATGAAAATCATGCAAAAGTAACACCCATTTTCATGTACCACCCTTGGTTACTATTTTCCTTTTTATTTATTTTATTTTCTCCTCTCTTCTTTCCTTTCCTTTCCTTTCTTTCTTCTTTTTTCCTATTATCTATCCTGGTAGTTCCTTATGGTCTTGCAAGCTCTTTGATACCATAAGTACAACTTCTTTAATTTTTGCTGTGTATTTGTTGTTGTTTGCATTAAGAGTTATGATCAAGTAATCTGTCACCATTATTTCTCTCAAACACTTGTTTATACCACAACACATCAAATTTTTAATTTAGAAATACAGTTGTTTTCATGTATTTTATCTTTGTTCCTCCATTTTTATCAATACCCTACAAAATTCTATGACAAGATATGTCTTGTTCTTCATTCCTCTAGCACTTCATATTTTGCCTGATATAATAGCTTCCAAATAAATGTCCTTTGAATAGGTTCAATTTCCTCATATGTAAGGTAGGCAAAATAATATGCATCTTACTGATTTGTTAAAAGAATTGGAGTTAATAGGAATTGATATGAGAAAGTAATGGTTGTAGATTATTGTGGTTATATATCAGCAGATGTTATGAAGTAACTGTCTTGAATGTGACTTGTTATATAGCCTGCTGAGTCTATTCTACTTCAAACTTTTTTGCTCCTTTAAATTTATTGAGAGGCTACACTTCTCATAACTTTGACCATTTACAGTACTCACACATTTCAAATCTCGAGCAAACAAAACTGATTTATCTTTTCTGTGATGGAGATGGCCTTTCAAGGAAACATCAGAAATACTTGCTGTCAGTTTGAATCCTTTTGTTTCCAGTGGTTATATTTTTTAAAATTTTGCAGTATTTGTGGTAAGAAGCCTGTTTCCAGATATGAATACTATGTCAAGAATTTGGTTCTTTTCTAATATTTAGTGCTTGAAGTGGCCAGAATCTATTTTAAGAAAATAATTCTCCCTGTGTCTTATTTTTTTTGGCCTTTGGAGGGTAGGTTGAGAGGTGTAAAAATAAGGATAATATATCTCTGTCTTGACCCAGCCTGGTAAGGACCACTATAGTGGTATATGCAAAGGAGTACATGGCTAGGGTGAGTGATTTATGTATTCCAACTTTCCTGTAGACCTCACCATCCACTAGTGATCCTGCCAATTCTTTGCTCTCTCTGATCATTTGCAAGTGTTGATACCTCTTTTCATTTCAGGATTGTTCACAATCATTTTGTTCAGCCCAGGAAATTATTAAGTGCTATGTGATGATGAAGATGATGGCTATATGAAATCCCATACTCTGAAATAGGACCAGTCTTTTGTGATAGCAGTGTTAATATCAGTCCCACTTGATTCTAGGGTTATTAATTTTCTCTTATATAAAATGAATGGTTTGGAGTCAATGATATTTTTCTCTTCTTGTTTTAACTATTTTCACTTTATAGGATGTAAAATTGGCCCTTTCTGTCTCAGTTTTGTCTGAATCTTCAAAGATCAAGAATACAAAACAATAGCTTCTAGTTATCCCCAAACAGAAGTGCCAAACTACTTAATGGTAATCTCAAAAAAGTGTTTCTTAATAGAGTAATAAGCATTTCAAAATGCTTATTTTTGTTATATAGCACTGCTCTGCATATTACAAGCGTCTAATATCCTAGCACTGTCTCCCTAGCAAACCTGCAATAGAAATTCCTGATTAAAAATGTCAACCCAAAAATATACCTTACATAGTTCCAAGCACACACAAGAGAGTAATATTACTTCTCATTGAGAACCTCTTCCCAACTGACCATCCACATGTAGAGTGGAAACAGTTTAAAACTGAAAAACGAAGATAATTTTTTTGAAGAGTGCACCATCCAACACTCCTGAAGAAAAAGAATATGTGGTGCTCCTTCACCCACATCAGTTGGGAGGCTGAGAGAGCCCTTGAAAGACCTGCCATTTATCCCATAAGTGTTAGAACCATGACATCTGGCATGAGATGTGACTTTTCTGAAGCAGCATATGGGAAAAGCAGAGGGAGAGAGCTCAGTTGAAATAAATGTTTGTCCAATCAGGGACACATTCTCCATAAGCATTTCTATTAAATCATTTAAAGAGATATTGGGGAGGAAAGTGTCCCTAATCCACAAGGAATCATTTGTGATAATTACTTACTCTAAATAAATACTCACTCTTTTGGGCTACAGGCTCTTTCCTGGGACTAATGGCAGACTCCTGGAGGGCTAATGGCAAGGAGTACTTCCAAGAACTTCTGCTGCCAGTGTCTTTCTTCCCATGGTGAGCCACAGCCATGCCCCACTTCTGCAGGAAACCCTCCGACACTAGCAGATCTTTAGTGTTTCCACAGTGGAAAGGCTATGAAACTCTACTGGACTGGGAAATTACATTACTGAGAATATAGAGTGCAAGAATGCTGGAGACCTGGCTAACATGATCTTCTCTAAGAAAGTAACTCAAAGAGTTGTTGTAAGGATTAAATTAGATAATCAATATAAAGAGATCTACACAGAAGCTGGATTCAATAAATATGAACTCTTATTAATAATGACTTAATGGAATCCTTCCCATCATGAAACTTTCACAAGCCTCTTAGATAGCCTCATCCACAACAGGGAAGACAGCAGAAGCAAGAAGAACTACCATTCTGCACCCTGTGGAACAAAAACCACATTCACAGAAAGATAGACAAGATGAAAAGGCAGAGAGCTATGTACCAGATGAAGGAACAAAATAAAAACCAAGAAAAATAAACTAAATAAAGTAGAGATAAGCAACCTTCCAGAAAAAGAATTCAGAATAATGATAGTGAAGATGATCCAGGACCTTGGAAAAAGAATGGAGGCAAAGATCGAGAAGATGCAAGAAATATTTAACAAAGATCTAGAAGAATTAAAGAACAAACAAACAGAAATAAACAATACTATAACTAAAATGAAAAGTACACTGGAAGGAATCAACAGCAGAATAACTGAGGCAGAAGAACGGATCAGTGACCTGGAAGACAGAATGGTGGAATTTACTGCTGTGGAACAGAATAAAAAAAAAAGAATGAGAAGAAATGAAGACAACATAGGAGACCTCTGGGACAACATTAAAAGCAACAACCTTCGCATTATAAGGGTGCCAGAAGGAGAAGATAGAGAGAAAGGAACCAAGATAATATTTGAAGAGATTTTAGTCAAAAACTTCCTTATAATGAGAAAGGAAATAGCGACCCAAGTCCAGGAAGTGCAGAGAGTCCCAGGCAAGATAAACCCAAGGAGAAATACACCAAGACACATAGTAATCAAATTGACAAAAATTAAAGACAAAGAAAAAAACTTAAAAGCAGCAAGGGAAAAATGACACATAATATAAAATGGAACTCCCATAAAGTTAATAGCTGATTTCTCAGCAGGAACTGTACAAGCCAGAAGGGAGAGGCATGACATACTTAAAGTGATGGAAGGGAATAACCTACAACCAAGATTACTCTACCTGGCAAGGATCTCATTCAGATTCGATGAAGAAATCAATAGCTCTACAGACAACCAAGAGCTAAGAGAACTCAGCACCACTAAACCAACTATACAACAAATGCTAAAGGAACTTCTCTAAGTGGGAAACACAAGAGAAGACAAGGACCTACAAAAACAAACCTAAAACAATTAAGAAAATGTTAATAGGAAGATACTTATCGATAATTACCTTAAACGTGAATTGATTAAATTCTCCACCAAAAGACACAGGCTCGCTGAATGGATAAAAAATAAGACCCATATATATGCTGTCTACAAGAGACCCAGATGTAAGGACACATACAGACTAAGAGTGAGGGATAGAAAAACATATTGCATGCAAATGGAAATCAAAATAAAGCTGGAGTAGCAATACTCATATCCGATAAAATAGATTTTAAAATAAAGAATGTTACAAGAGACAAGGAAGGACACTACATAATGATGAAGGGATCAATCCAAGAAGAAGATATAACAATTATAAATATATATGCACTCAACATAGGAGCACATCAATACATAAGGCAAATGCTAACAGCTATAAAAGAGGAAATCAACAGTAACACAAAAATAGTGGGGGACTTTAACACCTCACATACACCAATGGACAGATCATCCAAACAGAAGATTAATAAGGAGACACAAGCTTTAAATGACACAATAGACCAGAGAGATTTAATTGATACTTATCGGACATTCCATCCAAAAACAGCAGATTACACTTTCTTCTCAAGTGCACATGGATCATTATCCTGAATCTTGGGTCACAAGATCTTGTGACCCAAGATCTTATCACATCTTGGGTCACAAATCAAGCCTCAGTAAATTTAAGAAAATTGAAATCATATAAAGCATCTTTTCTGACACCAATGCTACGAGATTAGAAATCAATTACTGGGGAAAAATCGTAAAAAACACAAACACATGGAGGCTAAGCAATACATTACTAAATAACCAAGAGATTACTCAAGAAATCAAAGAGGAAATCAAAAAATACCTAGAGACAAATGACAATGAAAACACGATGATCCAAAACCTATGGAATGCAGCAAAAGCAGTTCTAAGAGGGAAGTTTATAGCAATACAATCCTACCTCAAGAAACAACAAACATCTCAAATAAACAACCTAAACTTACACCTAAAGGAATTAGAGAAAGAAGAACAAACAAAACCCAAAGTTAGTAGAAGGAAAGAAATCATAAAGATGAGAGCAGAAATAAATGAAATAGAAACAAAGAAGACAATAGCAAAAATCAATAAAACTAAAAGCTGGTACTTTGAGAAGATAAACAAAGTTGATAAACCATTAGCCAGACTCATCAAGAAAAAGATGGAGAGGACTAAAATCAGTAAAATTAGAAGTGAAAAAAGAGAAGTTACAACAGACACTGCAGAAATACAAAGCATCCTAAGAGACTACTACAAGCAACTCTATGCCAATAAAATGGACAACCTGGAAGAAATGGACAAATTCTTAGAAAGGTATAGCCTTCCAAGACTGAACCAGGAAGAAATACAAAATATGAACAGACAAATCACAGGTAATGAAATTGAAACTGTGATTAAAAATATTCGAACAAACAGAAGTCCAGGACCATATGGCTTCACATGTGAATTCTATCAAACATTTAGAGAAGAGCTAAGACCAATCCTTCTCAAACTCTTTCAAAAAATTGCAGAGGAAGGAACACTTCCAAACTCATTCTATGAGACCACCATCACCCTGATACCAAAGCCAGAAAAAGATACTACAAAAAAAGAAAATTAGAGAACAATATCACTGATGAATGTAGATGCAAAAATCCTCAACAAAATACTAGCAAACAGAATCCAACAACACATTGAAAGGATCATACACCATGATCAAGTGAGATTTATTCAGGGATGCAAGCATTCTTCAATATACGCAAATCAATCAATGTGATTCACCATATTAACAAATTGAAGAAGAAAAACCATATGATCGTCTCAATAGATGCAGAAAAACTTTTGACAGAATTCAACACCCATTTATGATAAAAAAAGTCTCTCCAGAAAGTGGGCATAGAGGAAATCTACCTCAGTATAATAAAGGCCATATAAAACAAACCCACAGCAAACATCATTCTCAATGGTGAAAAAATGAAAACATTTCCTCTAAGATCAGGAAAAAGACAAGGATGTCCACTCTCACCACTATTATTCAACATAGTTTTGGAAGTCCTAGCCATGGCAATAAGAGAAGAAAAGAAATAAAAGGAACAAAAGTTGGAAAAGAAGAAGTAAAACTGTCACTGTTTGCAGATAACATAATATTATACATAGAGAATCCTAAAGATGCCACCAGAAAACTACGAGAGCCAATCAATGAATCTGGTAAAGATGCAGGATACAAATTAATGCACAGAAATCTTTTGCTTTCCCAGACACTAATGATGAAAAAGCTGAAAGAGAAATTAAGGAAACACTCCCATTTACCGTTGCAAAAAAAAAAAAAAGAATAAAATACCTAGGAATAAACCTACTTAGGGAAACAAAAGACCTGTGTGCAGAAAACTATAAGACACTGCTGAAAGAAATTAAAGATGTTACAAAGAGATGGAGAATATACTGTGTTCTTGGATTGGAAGAATCAGTACTGTGAAAATGAATATACTACCCAAAGCAATCTACAGATTCAATGCAATCCCTATGAAATTACCAATGGCATTTTTTGTAGAACTAGAACAAAAGATCTTAAAATTTGTATGGAAACACAAAAGACTCCGAATAGCCAAAGCGGTCTTAAGGGAAAGAAATGCAGCTGGACGAATCAGACTACCTGACTTCAGAGTATAATACAAAGCTACAGTAATCAAGACAATATGGTACTGGCACAAAAACAGGAATATACGTCAATGGAACAGGATAGAAAGCCCAGAGATAAACTCACGTACCTTAGTTGACGTATGGTCAACTAATCTATGACAAAGGAGGCAAGGATATACAATGGAGAGAAGACAGTGTCTTCAATAAGTGGGGCTTGAAAACTGGACAGCTACATGTTAAAGAATGAAATTAGAACACTCCCTAACACCGTACACAAAAATAAACTCAAAATGGATTAAAGACCTAAAGGTAAGACCAGACACTATAAAACTCTTAGAGGAAAACATAAATCACAGCAAGATCTTTTTTGATCCACCTCCTAGAGTAATGGAAATAAAAACAAAAATAAACAAATCAGACCTAATGAAACTTAAAAGCTTTTGTAAAGCAAAGGAAGCTACAAACAAGATGAAAAGACAACCCTCAGAATGGGAGAAAATATTTGCAAAGGAATCAACAGACAAAGGTTTAATCTCACAGCTCATGCAGCTCAATATTAAAAAAACAAACAGCCCAATCAAAAAATGGGCAGAAGACCTAAATAGACATTTCTCCAAAGAAGACATACAGATGACCAAGAAGCACATGAAAAGCTGCTCAACATCACTAATTATTAGAGAAATGCCAATCAATACTACAATGAGGTATCACCTCACGCCAGTTAGAATGGGCATCATCAGAAAATCTACAAATAGCAAATGCTGGAGAGGGTGTGGAGAAAAGGGAACCCTCTTGCACTGTTGGTGGGAATGTAAATTGATACAGCCACTATGGAGAACAGTATGGACATTCCTTAAAAAACTAAAAATAGAATTACCATATGACCTAGCAATCCCACTACTGGACATATACCCAGAGAAAACCATAATTCAAAAAGACACATGCACCCCAATGTTCATTGCAGCACTATTTACGATAGCCAGGACATGGAAGCAACCACTGACAGACGAATGGATAAAGATGTGGTACATATATACAATGGAATATTATTCCGCCATAAAAAGGAATGAAATTGAGTCATTAGTAGAGACATGGATGGATCTAGAGACTGTCATACAGAGTGCAGTAAGTCAGAAAGAGAAAAACAAATATCAAATATTAACACATATATGTGGAACCTCGAAAAATGGTACACATGAACCAGTTTGCAGGGCAGAAATAGAGACACAGATGTAGAGAACAAACATATGGACACGAAGGGGGTAAAGTGGTGGGGAGTGGGGTGGTGGTGTGATGAATTGGGAGATTGGGATTGACTTGTATACACTAATATGTATAAAATGGATAACTAATAAGAACCTGCTGTTTAAAAAAATAAATAAAATAAAATTCAAAATAAAATAATAATCCTAAGAAAATAAATAAATACTCTTTTTTAAAAACTTATTTTATTGCAATAAAATATATACAACATAAAAATTTAACCATTTTTAAGTGTACAATTCTGTGTTATTAAGTACATTCATATTGTTCAGAAACTATTGATGCTATCCATCTCTACAAATATTTAATCTTCTAAAACTAAAACTCTGTATCCACTAAATACTAACTCCCCATTTCCCTGTCACCTCAGATGTTGAAACCACCATTTTACTTTCTTTCCATGAATTTGACTACTCTATGTGATTCTCATAAGTGGAATCATACAATATTTGTACTTTTTTGTAATTGACTAATTTCACTTACTGTAATGTCTTCAAGGTTCATTCATGCTGTAGCATGTGTCAGAATTCTCTCCTTATCGATGGCTGAAGAATATTCCACTGTATGCATATACTATATTTTGCTTATTCATCCTGCAATGGACATTTGTTATTTCCACCTTTCATCTTTTATGAATAATATTGCTGTGAAAATGGCTCTGGAAATATATTTATTAGATCCTTCATTCATTTCTTTTGCGTATATACCTAGAAGTGGAATTCCTGGATTATATAGAATTCCTATGTTTAACTTTTAAGAAATCATCATACTATACTAATCATCATACTTTTCCCCACAGCAGCAACAGTAACACAATTTTAAATCCTACCTGCAAAGCACAAGTGTTCTAATTTCTCCATATCCTTGCCAACATTTGTTATTTTTCATTATTTTTATAGTGGCCATCCTAATGAGTATGAAGTGGTATTTAAATTTGGTTTTGATTTACATTGCTCTGATGATTAGTGATGTTGAGAAACTCTTTGTGTGCTTATTAGTCATTTGTATATCTTCATTGAAAAAACATCTATTCAAGTGTTTGTCCATTTTTGAATTGGGTTGTTTTGTTGTTATTATTGTTGAGCTATAGGAATTTTTCCCACATTTTAGATATAATTTCCTTATCATATATATGATTTGAAAATATTTTCTTCCATTTCATAGGTTGCCTTTTCACTCTGTTGATAGTGCCCATTGATGCACAAAATTTTTAAATCCCAATAAGGTGTAATTTATCTATTGTTGTTTTGTTGTTGTTGCCTGTGCTTTTGGTATCATATTCAAGATGTTATTGACAAATCCAATCTCATAAAACATTCCCTCTATGTTTTCTTATGAGTTTTATAGTTCTAGCTCTTACATTTAGATCATTGATACATTTTGAGTTAATTTTTGCATATGGTATAAGTAAGGGCCCACACTGATTCTTTTGTATGTGAATATCTAGTTTTCCCAAAATCATTTGCTGAAAAGATTGTCCTTTCCTTATTGAAAGGTTTAAGCACCCTTGTCAAAATTGTTTGACCATATATGAAAGAGTTTATTTCTGGACTCTTTATTCTATTTCACTGTTTTATATGCCATCCCACATTGTTTTAATTACCATAGCTTTGCAGTAAACTTTGAGATCAGGAAATGTGATTCCTCCACCTTTGTTCTTCTTTTTCATTATTGTTTTAGCTATTCAGGGTGCCTTGAGAGGCTGTATGAATTTTAGGGTGATTGACTATATACAGGTCCCTTTATGTAGTCTTGCATCTTAACAATATTAAGTTTTAACAATATTAAGTTTTAATATTACAACAATATTAAGTTGTAATGTGAATAAAAGATGTATTTTCATTTATTTGCATCTGTTTTAATGTTTTATAGTTTTCAGTGCAAAACTTCCATCTCCTACATTAAGTTTATTCCTGAATATTTTATTCTATTTGTTGCTATATAAATGGAAATGTTTTCTCACTTTTTGTATTGTCCATTGTTAATGTACATTGATGCAACTTATTTTTGATGTTGATTTTGTATCTGCAACTTTGCTGAAATTGTTTTTTGTTTCTAACATTTTTTTATTTGCAGAATCTTTAGGGTTTTCTACATATAAGAGCCTGCCTTCTGCAAAGAGAGATAATTTTACTTCTTTCTTTCTAATTTGGGTGTGTTCATTTTTTTTTCTTGCCTAATTGCTCTGGCTAGTACTTGTGTTGAAAACAAGTAGCAAAAATTGGCAGGTTTGTTCTTGTTCTTCATCTTAGAGAAAAAATTTTCAGTCTTTCATCTGTGACTATGGTGTTAGCTGTGAATTTTTCATATATCACCTATATTATACTGAGATAGTTTCCTAATATTCCTAGGTTTTTGAATGTTTTATTGTAAAAGAGTGTTGAATTTTGTCAAATGCTTTTTCTTAGTCAATTTATATAATTATCTGGTTGTTTTTATTTTCTTTATCTGTTAATATAATGCATCCCATTCATTGCTTTTCATGTGTTGAATCATACTTGTATTCCAGGAATAAATCCCACTTGGTCTTTGTACTATCTTTTTATTGTGCTGTTGAATTTGACATGCTGGTATTTTGTTGAGGATCTTTGTATCAATAGTCATCAGAGATATTGGTCTGTACTTTTCTTATAATGTCTTCATCTAGCTTTGGTATCAGGGTAATGCTGCCTTATAATATATGTTGGGAAGTTTTCTCTCCTTTTCAATTTTTGGGAAAAATTTGAGGATTCATGTTAGTTTATCTTTAAATATTTGGTAGAATTCACCAATGAAACCATATGGTCTTAAACTTTTCTTTTGGGGGAGGATTTTGATTACTCTTTGAAGGACATATGTTTACAATTATTATATCTTTTGATGAATTGGTGATTTTATAATTATATAATGTTCATCTATGTCTTTTGTAACAATTTTCACTTAACCCTATTTTATCTGATATTATTATAGCCACCTCTTTTCTTTTTTTACTTACAAGTTGCATGGAATATCTTGTTCCCTTCTTTCATTTTCAGTGTATATGTGGCCATAGATCTAAAGAGAGTCTCTTAAAGATGGCTTATAGTTGGATACTGGTTTTTTTAATTTATTCTGCCAATATATGACTTTTGATTGCAGATTTAAATACATTTACATTTAAAGTAATGACTGATAAGATAGTACTTACTTTTACCATTTTGTTATTTGCTGTCAATATGTCTTGTAGCTTTTTTGTCCCTCATTTCCTCTCACTTGGCTTCCTTTGTGTTTAGTTGATCTTTTTGTAGTGACACATTTTGATTATTTTTTCATTTCCCTTTGTCTATAGTTTATAGATACTTTATTTGTGGTTACAATGGGGATTACATATAACATCCTAAAGTTAAAACAATCTATCATAAGTTGATAGCAGTGCATTCAATCACATACAGAACTCTACCCTTTTAACAGTCCTCTCCCCCTATTTTATGTTATTGATGTCACAATTACACCTTTATAGACTTCTACCCATTAACATAGATTTATAAAAATTGAAGTTACAACCAAAAGTACAATAATAGGGGTTTTTATATTTGTCCATGTACTTTATATTTTTAGAAGGCCTTGAGTTACTATCTAGCATCCTTTCATTTCAACTTGAGGAACTCTCTTTAGCATTTCTTTTAGGGCAGGTCTAGTAGAATGGATGATCCTACCTTTTGCTCATTTGGAAATGTCTTAAGTTTGCCCTTATTTTCAAAAAACAGTTTTGCCAGATAAGAAATTTTTTGTTGACAGTTTCTGATTTTGTTTTTAAGCATTGTAAGTATGTTTCCATTACCTTCTGACCTGTAATATTTCTGCTGATAAATTCATTTGTAATCATATTTAGGATTCTGTGACATGATGCATTACTTTTCTCTTGCTGCTTTCAAGATTTTATCTTTGTCTTTCAAAAGTTTGATTGTAATGTGATTAATTGAGTATATTTGTGTTTATCCTGGTGAAATCCATTTGAGCATCTTGTATTTGTGTATCCATGTATTTTCTCAATTTCTTCAAATATGCTCTATGACCCTTTCTCTCTCTCTTCTCTACCTGAGACTCCCATTATGCAGGTATTGGTCTATTTGATGTTATCTCACAAATTCCTTAGGTTCTCCTTTTTCTTCATTCTTTTTCTTTTTACCCCTCAGAATTCATAATTTCAAATGGCATGTTTTAAAGTCTGCTGGCTATTTCTTCTGCCTCTTGGAGTCTGCTGCTGAACACCTATAGTAAAATTTTCAGCTCAGTTACTGGATTTTTCAGTTCCAGAATTTCTGTTTGATTTTTTAAAAATCTTTTTTACTCTTTGTTGATATTCTTATTTTGTTCATACATTGTTTTCCTGGTTTTCCTTATTTCTTTATCTATGCTTTCCTTTGGCTCTTTGAAGCATATTAAGATAGCTGTTTTGAGAAACTTGGGATGAAGATGTCAGAGTAGAAGGAGATGCACTCACTCCCTTTTGTGAGAGCACCGGAGTCACACTTACTGCTGAACAATCATTGACAGGAAGACACTGGAACTCACCAGAAAGATACCCCATAACCAAAGACAAAGGAGAAACCACAATGAGATGGACTTATATAGGATTGGGTGAAACAGAGACTCCACTCTTGGAGGGCACCTGCAAAGTAATGTGCACATAAGGACCTGGGGGAAGGAGCAGTGGCTCCATAGGAGACTGAACCAGACCTACCTGCTAGTGTTGGAGTGTCTCCTGCAGAGGCAGGGGGCAGCTGTGGCTCACTGCAGGGACAAGGACACTGGCAGCAAAAGTTCTGAAAAGTACTCCTTAGTGTGAGCCCTCCAGAGACTGCCATTGGCCTCACCAAAGAGCCTGTAGCCTCCAGTGCTGGGTCGCCTCAGGCCAAACAACCAACAGGGAGGGAACTCAGTCTTAACCATCAGCACACAGATTAAAGTTTTATTGATCTCTGCCCACCAGAGCAACACACAGCTATACCCACCACCAGTCCCTCACATCAGGAAGCTTGCACAAGCATCTTGGATAGCCTCATCAACCAGAGAGCAGAAGCAAGAAGAACTACAATCCTGCAACCTGTGGAACATAAAGCACATTCACAGAAAGATAGACAAAATGAAAAGACAGAGGACTATGTACCAGAAGAAGGAACAAGATAAAACCCCAGAAAAACCACTAAATGAAGTGGAGATAGGAAACCTTACAGAAAAAGAATTCAGAATAATGATAGTGAAGGTGATCCAGGAACTTAAAAGAGAATAGAGGCAAAGATCGAGAAGATGCAAAAAATGTTGAACAAAGACCTAGGAGAATTAAAGGAGAAACACCTAGAATAATTAAAGAACAAACAAACAGAGATGATCAATACAATACCTGAAATGAAAAATATACAAGAAGGAAACAATAGCAGAATGACTGAGGCAGAAGAACAGATAAGTGACCTGGAAGACAGAATGGTGGAATTCCCTGCCACAGAACAGAATAAAGAAGAAAGAATGAAAAGAAATGAAGACAACCTAAGAGACCTCTGGGACAACATCAACCACACCAAAATTCGCATTGTAGAGGCCCCAGAAGGAGAAGGGAGAGAGAAAGGACCCAAGAAAATATTTGAAGAAATTATAGTTGAAAACTTCCCTAATGTGGGAAAGGAAATAGACATCCAAGTCCAGGAAGTGCAGAGAGTCCCAGGCAGGATAAACCCAAGGAGAAACATGCTGAGACACATAGTACTCAATGAAAAAAATTAAAGACAAAGAATAATTATTAAAAACAACAAAGGAAAAATGACTAATAATATATAAGGGAACTCCCATAAGGTTAACAGTTGATTTCTCAGCAGAAACTCTACAAAGCAGAAGGAAATGGCATTATATATTTAAAGTGATGAAAGGGAAGAACTGACAACTAAGATTACTCTACCCAGCCAGGATCTCATTCAGATTCAATGGAGAAATCAAAAGATTTACAGACAAGCAAAAGCTAAGAGAATTCAACACCACCAAACCAGCTCTACAACAAATGCTAAAGGAAATTCTCTAAGTGGGAAACACAAGAAAAGAAAAGGAGCCACAAACACAACATTGTAAATCAACTGTACTTCAATAAAAAAATTTTAAATGCTATACATTGTTATAGGAGAATGTTGATTCTGTTGGAAGTCTTTGAACCCATTTCCAGGTCCAATAAACCCTGATTCTCATCTTAAAAAAAAAAAAAAAGAAAAAAAGAAGAGGAGCCACAAAATCAAACCCAAAACAATTAAGAAAATGGTAATAGAAACATACTTATTGATAATTACCTTAAACGTGAATGGATTAAATGCTCCAACCAAAAGAAAGAGGCTCGCTGACTGGATACAAACCCAAGACCCATATATGTGAGGTCTACAAGAGACTCACTTCAGACCTAGGGAAACATACACACTGAAAGTGAGGGGATGGAAAAAGATATTCCATGGAAATGGAAATCATAAGAAAGCTGGAGTAGCAATACTCATATCAGATAAAATAGACTTTAAAATAAAGACTGTTACAAGAGACAAGGAAGGACACTACATAATGATAAAGGGATCAATCCAAGAAGATATAACAGTTATAAATATATAGGCACCCAACATAGGAACACCTCAATACATAAGGCAACTGCTAACAACTATAAAAGAGGAAATTGACAGTAACACAAAAATTGTGGGGGACTTTAACACCTCACTTACACCAATGGACAGATCATCCATACAGAAAATGAATAATGAAACACAAGCTTTAAATGACACATTAGACCAGATAGATTTAATAGATATTTTTAGGACATTCCATCCAAAATCTGCAGATTACACTTTCTTCTCAAGTACACATGGAATATTCTCCAGGAGAGATCACATCTTGGATCACAAATCAAGCCTTGGTAAATTTAAGAAAATTGAAATTGTATCAGGTATCTTTTCCAACAACAATGCTATGAGATTAGAAATAAATTACAGGGAAAAAAACGTAAAAAACACAAACACATGGAGGTTAAACAATACTCTACTAAATAACTGAGAGATCACTGAGGAAATCAAAAAATACCTAGAGACATATGAAAATGAAAACATGATGATCCAAAATCTATGGGATGCAGCAAAAGCAGTTCTAAGAGGGAAGTTTATAGCAATACAATCCTACCTCAAGAAACAACAAACATCTCAAATAAACAACCTAACCTTACCTCTAAGGGAACTAGAGAAAGAAGAATAAACAACACCTAAAGTTAGTAGAAGGAAAGAAATCATAAAGATCAGAGCAGAAATAAATGAAATAGAAACAAAGAAAACAGTAGCAAACATCATAAAACTAAAAGCTAGTTCTTTGAGAAGATTAACAAAATTGATAAACCATTAGCTAGACTCATCAAGAAAAAGAGGGAGAGGATTCATATCAATAAAATTAGAAATGAAAAAGGAGAAGTTACAACAGGCACCGTAGAAATACAAAGCATTATAAAAGACTCTATGCCAATAAAGCAACTCTATGCCAATAAAGTGGGCAACCTGGAAGAAATGGACAAATCCTTAGAAAGGTATAACCTTCCAAGACTGAACCAGGAAGAAATAGAAAATATGAACAGACCAATCACAAGTAATGAAACTGAAGCTGTGATTAAAAATCTTCCAACAAACAAAAGTCCAGGACCAGATGGGTTCACAGGTGAATTCTATCAAATATTTAAAGAAGAGCTAACACCAATCCTTCTCAAACTCTTCCAAAAAGTTGTAGAGGAAGGAGCACTCCCAAACTCATTTTGTGAGGCTACCATCACCCTGATACCAAAACCAAAGATACTACAAAAAAATAAAATTACAGACCAATATCACTGATGAATATAGATGCAAAAATCCACAACAAAATACTAGCAAACAGAATCCAACAACACATTAAAGGATCATACACCATGATCAAGGGGGTTTTATCCCAGGGATGCAAGGATTCTTCAGTATATGCAAATCAATCAGTGTGATACACCATATTAATAAACTGAAGAAATAAAACCATATGATCTTCTCAAGAGATGCAGCAAGAGCTTTTGACAAAATTCAACACCAATTTATGATAAAAACTCTCTGGAATGTGGGCATAGAGGGAAACTAGCTCAACATAATAAAGGCCATATACTACAAACCCACAGCAAACGTCATTCTCACTGGTGAAAAACTGAAAGCATTTCCACTAAGATCAGGAAAAGGACAAGGATGTCCACTCTCACCACTATTATTCAACATAGTTTTGGAAGTTTTAGCCACAGCAATCAGAGAAGAAAAAGAAATCCAAATCAGAAAAGAATAAGTAAAGCTGTCACTTTTTACAGATGACATGATACTCTACATAGAGAATCCTAAAGATGCTACCAGAAAACTACTAGAGCTAATCAGTGAATCTGGTAAAGTTGCAGGTTACAAAACTAATGCACAGAAATCTCTTGCATTCCTATACACTAACAATGAAAGATCAGAAAGAGAAATTAAGGAAGCAATCCCATTCACCACTGCAACAAAAAGAATAAAAAACCTAGGCATAAACCTACCTAAGGAGGTAAAAGACCTGTACTCATAAAACTATATGACACTGATGAAAGAAATCAAAGATAACACAAATAGGTGGAGAGATATACCATGTTCTTGGTTTGCAAGAATCAGTTTTGTGAAAATGGCTATACTCCCCAAAGCAATCTACAGATTCAACACAATCCCTATCAAATTACCAATGGCATTTTATACTGCACTAGAACAAAAATCTTAAAATTTGTATGGAGACAGAAAAGACCCCAAATAGTGAAAGCAATCTTGAAGTTAAAAAACAGAGCTGGAGGAATCAGACTCCCTGACTTCTGACTATACTACAAAACTACAGTAATCAAGGCAATATGGTACTGGCACAAAAACAGAAATACAAATCAAGGAACAGGATAGAAAGCCCAGAGGTAAACCCACACACCTATGCTCAACTAATCCATGACAAAGGAGGCAAGGATATACAATGGAGAAAAGACAGTCTCTTCAATAAGTGGAGCTGGGAAAACTGGACAGCTACATGTTAAAGAATGAAATTAGAACACTCTCTCACACCATACACAAAAATAAACTCAAAATGGATTAAAGACCTAAATGTGAGACCGGACACTATAAAACTCTTAGAGGAAAACAGGAAGAACACTCTATGACATAAATCACAGCAAGATCTTTTTTGACCCACCTCCTACAGTAATGGAAATAAAAACAAAATAAACAAATGGGAACTAACAAAAGTTAAAAACTTTTGCACAGCAAAGGAAACTATAAACAAGATGAAAAGACAACCCTCAGAATGAGACAAAATATTTGCAAATGAATCAACAGACAAAGGATTAATTTCTAAAATACATAAACAGCTCATGCAGCTCAACATTTAAAAAACAAACAACCCAATGAAAAAATGGGAAGAAGACCTAAATAGACATTTCTCCAAATAAGACATACAGATGGACAAGAGGCACATGAAAAACTGCTCAACATCACTAATTTTTAGAGAAATGCAAATCAAAACTACCATGAGGTATCACCTCATGCCAGTTAGAATGGACATCATCAGAAAATCTACAAACAACAAATGCTGTAGAGGGTGTGGAGAAAAGGGAACCCTCTTGCACTGTGGGTGGGAATGTAAATTGATACAGCCACTATGGAGAACAGTATGGATGTTCCTTACAAAACTAAAAATAGAATTACCATATGACCCAGCAATCCCACTACTGGGCATATACTCTAAGAAAACCATAATTCAAAACACACATGCACCCCAATATGCATTGCAGCACTATTTAAAATAACCAGGTCATGGAAGCAACCTAAATGCCCATTGGCAGATGAATGGATAATGAAGATGTGGTACATATAACAATGGAATATTACTCAGCCATAAAAAGGAACAAAACTGGGTCATTTGTAGAGATGTGGATGGACCTAAAGACTGTCATACAGAGTGAAGTGAGTCAGAAAGAGAAAAACAAATATCCTATATTAATGCATATATGTGGAATCTAGAAAAATGGTACAGATGAACCATTTTGCAAGGCAGAAATAGAGACACAGATGTAGAGAACAAGCATATGGACAGGAAGAGGGGAATGCAGGGATGGTGGTGGTGGTGGTGGGATGAATTGGGAGATTGGGATTGACAAATATACACTAATATGTATAAAATAGATAATGAATAAAAAGCTGCTGTATAAAAAAAAAAAAGGAGAAGAAGAAGACGGCTGTTTTAAAGTCTTTTTCTTTAAAGTCCAAATCCAGAAATTCTTAGAGTCAGTTTCTGGAGATTTATTTTGATTTTTTCAATGGGTCATATTTCTTTATTTCTTTGTATGCCGTTATCTTTTGTTTAGATTTGTGTATTGGAAAACAGTTACTTCTTCCAACCTCTGCAGATTGGCTTCCTTGTGTCTGCAGTCTTCCTACAGCTTTTACATGCCACAGTGTCCACTACTGCCTTCTGCAGCTTCCAGCCTGAAATCCAAACTATGTTCTGAGCTCTGAGTCAGGTGAGAAAGAAACTGATCCCTCAGGCAACCCATAGATAGATCACAATGTTGCAAAGGAATTCCACTTTGTCCTATCAACCAAGAAGAAAGTGAGAATTGGTCTACTTCCTCCCAACCATGCCATGCCATGCCAAGCAGGAGATGGGGCAATGATGAATAACAATGCCACAAGATTTCTTATCATTTTGAATGCGCCTTTGTAAAATTTGTGTATCTGCTTGGTTCTGTAGATTTCTGATGGTTTCCAGGGCTCCATAAAGCTATTAGTCAATTTCTAGCTGTTTATTTGATGTTTCTTTGGGGAAATGAAGAACTGGAACATACTAGTCTACTCCACCACCTTGCTGATGTCACAATAACTATTTTCTTTTGTGCTTAATGTTACTTTTGAAGTTGTGTTTCCTCTTTTGTAAATAGATCCTCCCCTAAGATATATGCTGTAGGCCCACAAAACTTGGATTTGTTCCTAGCTAGGGGAAGGAAAAGTTTGAATTTTTATTATTTCACTGAACATATTAATTGTGAAAATAAGTCATTTTATGTCTAAAAGTGACCAAGGTTTTTTCTTTTTCTCCCCCTCCCCCTGAGCTATGAAATGGATTCATTTATCCAGAGTTACAGAAAGAATCTATTCTAGGTCATGGAAAGAACAGAATAGCCTGTTAGAATTGAAACTTTAAAAAATGTGTGTGTGTGTGTGTGTTTATACCTTATCTATCTATCTATCTAGCTAGCTAGAGCTAGCTACCTATCTATCCTTTATTGCTTCAAATGTGACCCTGTAAGTTTTGTAAAAAGAAGAATAATGATATTTAATTTGAGAGTCCAATTATCATTTAAGAAAGTGTTTTTGAACACTAGTTTTTAGTTAGAAGACTTAAATTTTGATCTTAGGTCTGTTTTTATTGACCTGGGAAAGTTGTTTATCTGCTAAACACCTCAGTTTGTGTTACCTGTTAAGTGGAGATTATATAACGTATTTTAGGCTTATAGTAAGAATAAAATGAGCTAATTCCAGTAAGGGTCTTAATATAATTCCTGCCAGGTACAAAATGATAACATTCAAAGAAGGGTTATTATTATCATTCTTACTATTACCTGTTAAATATTTAGAGAAGCAGGCTGTTTGGTTTACCTACATTATAGTTGGGTAGATTGAGGCCAAGAGTTAAAATATTTTGCTCATAATTACTTAAGAGTTGAATATACCTATAGCTTATAAAATGTAGAAATAATCAACATCTTCTTTCATCTTTCCATCAGTTTCTTAAGAACTGCAAATTATAAATGTTTCCAGACTCTGAGCTGAATATGCAAGATCGTCTGGAAACACCAGACAGGTGGGGTTGAATTTGGCACTTTTCTAAGAGTTTAGTCCCTTTATTGCTCATATTGCTGGAAAATCAATGTCTGGTGCCAAACAAGTTGTTTTCTTCTCTTGACAAAGAACAGATGAACAACTTTTTATATTGCACTATTTTCAATGGCAGGAGCATCAACATTTTATAACAAGAAAATATTAAACTTCACTATTTGGAAAAGAAGTGCTTGTAAAATTTTTCACATCCATACACCATCTGGAAAAGCAAGGTTGTACAGTTAGGCCTGATGATGTTTAGAGTCACTAAGCGTCTTGGAAAATGACGTCTTATTTAAGATAGTTCCCCCACAGGATACCACAATGTTCAATTTTCTACAACTTTACACTTGCTAAGGACTTATCATGGAAAGTTAAGAGAAATATACATGAATGGCCAAGACTATAGCCTTTTTACTGGGGAATGTTTTGAGGCCAAAATGAATTGCAGGTTCATGAGTAAAACCCAACAAATCTTGGCACTTTACCTCTCTACTAAATTCCACATTCAAAAGTACTTATGAACTGCTTCTCATGTGCCGAGCACTGGGCTGGAGACGGACAATTCAAGTAGGAACCTGTGTATCCACACTCTTCTAAAATAGACACCTTGCTTATGCAAAGTCCCCCCACATCCTTTCCCCACTCTCTCAGAGCTTGGCCAAATGCAATGTGCCTTCTCCCACAGTGCTTCAGTTTTGTGCACATGCAATAAAGGAATCCTCAGATATATGTTGGAATAGCGATTGATTTCCCTGATATGTGAGCATGATGAGGTTTACTGGATCTAGACAGACTTGTACTGAGGGAGATCACCTAGGCACACTTAAACTGAGCTTAAACTACTATTTTTCTAAGCCAAATAGTCCTGCAAGAAATTGTGCTCATTAATGTCTTTCTTCTCAATGTACACATTGGAGTTTTGACCTCAAATTGCAAATGCATGCAAACTAAGATAGTAAGTCTTTCTTTATATGCTCCCCAATTATGTGAGCTTACTGCCTGGCTATGAGAGGCTGGTCCGCTGGCCCCAGCTAGCTGATCACCTGATTAATAGCACTAAGAGATTCATGTAGTTCACTAGTGATTATTCTAAGGTTGAAGGCGCAAGCTTTCTTTTCCGTGGTTATTTTGGTGAACTGGAGATTTAAATTTCACTTTCTTCCATAATGAATACATTTTCTATTGTCCTAAGTTTTTTTCACATTCTAAATATTGAAAGCTCCTTTTGAACTTGTCGGCCATAAAGCCCTTGGATAAAGACTGTGTCTTTCCCAGGGTACATCTGTCCAGGTCACTGTACAGCACTGTCATCTGGCAAATGCCCAACGGAAGTTTGCGACTGAACTTCCCTACCCTCATCTAAGAGGCTGCCTCTCTTCCCCTGGGTCTAGAGACCATGACATTTCATAGATCAGCTACAATTGAATGAACATCTACCCCTCAGCAAGAAACAAAGTCAAAGAAATCAAATAGGTTCCTGCTCAGTCCTATGGAGAGTAAAGTCCACCTATTAGGCAGAAAGCCAGACCATATATAATTCAACTTTGATTTCATTAGCATTGAAAAAGAAGGGTAGCTTCTTTGAGCTAAAGTAGTGGGAGAAAATATGTAGGAAACTAGTCTGTCTCCGGAGGTTCTGAAAATGTGGTCCCTGGACTAGCAGCATCTTCTGGAAAACATGTTATAATTGAAATTCTCAGGCTACCCACCCCCCCTGAGATTACTAAATCAGTAGCTCTGGAGTGAGTCTAGCAAACCTTGTTTTAACTTTCCAAGATTCTAATATATGCTCCAGTTTGAGACCCATTGTCTAGATCGGCCATGCTCTTTTCGCATCATCACAGTATCCCCCAACATGACATCATAGCAGAAGAGACTAGATACTGTCAGGCTTTGGCCAATTTAGGCTAAAGTTTAGGAAAGTAAAAAGTCAAACAACTATTGGTACATATTGTACTTATATATATATATAGATATATAGATATATAGATATATATAGATATACCCTTATATTATCCACTTCTGATAGTTCTTAGTTTAGTTCCTGGAAAACAATAAATGATTAATAAATAGTTGTGGTGAACAAATATATACTTCTGTGAAACACTAGAACTCAGGCTATAGCTCTAAGCATCTCAGTCTATGAGGTGATTGCAGACCATGAGAGAGGGTGAGCCCTGCAAGACAATGGACAGGAAAGTAAATTTCTCCTTGAACGCTCATAAAGTCAGTTTCTAATGCCAAATCTTATTTCTTCAAATATTACCCCATTGGAACCTGGATTGCTATGATAGCATTCTGGATATTTTCTTACCTTCAGCTGTGGCCTATTCCAATTATTATATAACTAACATTCAGAATAATATTCTTCTAGGGTCACTTTGCTTGCATAACTTCTTTTAGAAATTCTCCAGTTTGTGAACTGGTATCTCTCTCTGTGCTGTGTATCCATGTCATCATGTGAATACCTCTACACTAATATAAATATCTCTCCACAAAACTGAATCCTTCTCTAAAGTAAGAGATTGCCATGGAGGGAAATAATGCATTAATTACCTTGTGGAATTCTTTTGTCATATTCCTGAGATTTAGCAATATTCCTGAAACTGGTTTATAAGAATGTGTCACCCGTGCTTATTTAATACTTGAATAAAATTAGTTCCTGGCCATGGGGTTTATGCTCCTCCTGTAACTTTATCCCAGTCTTCCAGGCTTATCCATCTTTTCTTCTACCCCTCTTATCTTTAGCTCAACAAATCCCCCTGGAACCTACTTCTTGCTCAACTGGTTGTTCAAGCCACCTCTCAGCCATGCCTTCCATATCTTGGGATAACACCACTTCTGGGGGTTCAGAATTAAATTCATCAAAGCTGGCAGTGTCATGGAGAGCCTGGTTCAAACTTCAGGGACTTTGTGTTTCTTTTGGCTCTCTCTCTGATCTAGAAATCTGAGAAACTGACTTCTTGAGCAACTGCACACTTTCCTACTTACAAGCTTGCTCATTATTAAGTTTCAGATAAAGATTCATTTATTCTTTTTAATGAGATTGACGGCATGGTGAGTTGTCAGACAATGAAAATTCAATGACTTCTCTTACTTTTAACTCTCAGAGGAGTCGGCACCCACTTGAAGCTGTGAACCTCTTCCACAAAGTCTATGTACCTCTTGATGCACCTCTGGGTGTCCCTCCCTGCATGTTCTGCTCACAAGCATTCTAGAACAGAAAATAGCAATATTTGCTTTAGCCACATTATCCTACCAGTTTTTAGCTTTCCTAAGCCATTCTGAATACTTATAAAAAGTTAACCAGATGTCCTATGCTGTGAAATCACCCATCATAGGTCTTCCAGAGGATGTCATCTTTTGAAGTGGCTCTACATGTTTATAATTTTATTACCTCTGGTTGAAATAGCCACAGCCCAAACCAAAAAGAGAGTAGAGGTGGGTTGTGGTGATTGTTTGTCCCCATTAGACTGACACACCTCTCCCTCTTTGTGGTTGGTTTGAGTCCTGACGTAATTGGTGAGGTCACTCCTAGAGATTTCAAATTCTGGGGTTGGATAGGAAAACACAGCTTGGTTTCATTTCATTCCCAATCTCCCATCTTCCATTAGGAAATCATGATGTGTCTTCAGGAACTGCTGGTTCTTGATCTAATGCCCGTGGTATTCCAAAGTAGAAAATGTAAGTTTAAGCACACTAAAAGCACCCACTAACCTTAAGTTTCATATATAAATTTCACTTAATTTTTCTTTACATTTTTTGTACTGTTTTCACTTTTATAGCCTAGATTCACATAGTACGAGTTCCTTTTAAAGCATAAGACCATGTTTCATAGGACTTGAAAGCATGGGTTTTGGAGTAAGGTAGGCACACTCTATTATTTATTACAGTAAGGATCTTAGAGGGTTTGTTCTCTGATTGTCAGCATTCTCATGTGTAAATTAAAGATAATAACTTCTACCTTAAGGAGTTGATGTGAGAATGCACTAAAGATTCATTCATTCTGCAAATATTTTTAAACAATTCTAGGAATTGAACCAAGGGAAGAAGATATTAACATGAGCAAGACAAGAATGTTCTTCACCTCTTTCTGGGGCTCCTATCGAGAGGCTGTAAACAATTACAATTGTGCTAAGTGTCATGAAAGAAAAAGTGAAGCATGTTTTAGGAATCCATAGCATGGCATCAACATAATCTGGGGTCATGGAAGGAAATTGTCACAATATACAAATTCAGGGGACATGTCCAATTGCCAAAGCAGGAAATCCCGGATTCACCTGTTACCAAACATTTCAGTTGAGTGCCAAAAAACGAGGGGCAGAGATTTGGGAGAGGACAAAGAGGGGAGAGCATACAGTGTGAGTGAAGGCCTGAAAAATTCCAAGAAACCCCAGAGGGCTCTAAGAAAATAACATAGGTCAGGCTTGGCCTGAATGTGGAAGGCCTCATGGGCCCTATAAGGCATGCATTACTAAGTGCTGGATACGTGGCATGTTCTCATCAAGTGGTAACTACTATACTTATCATTCAAAAAATATGTATTAATTGACTTCTAGGAAGCAGGCGGTATTCTGGTACTTATTTATTTATTTAATTTTTTTTTTTTTCTTCAAGATAACTAACAGGTCCTTTCCACTGCAGGTATAATCCATAAAGGTAGAATGTAGGTTTTTATTTTAGTAGTCTACACTTCAGTATTGGCCAACATCTCCACTATCCCCATGGGACACTTAAGTCCAATTGTCAATATAAGCAGTAAAACCGACCGTCTCCCCAGGACAGAAACATGCCATTCACCTCAGGGAACAGGTTTTGGCAGCTTGACAGATTTTAAATGCCTCAATTTGAATAAGCAGGGTACTTTTCTGGAAGGATTTAAAGCCATGTTATAGAAGTTGTAATTAGTGGCGTCCCACAAATTATATATCACTCCAGCAAGTGCAATCTTCCTAAAGTGTTTGCTGACTAGTTCATGGGATTGTACTTCATTGTTCTTCAGTGGTCACATAGATTTCTTTTCCTCTGTTATTCCTACTCACTTTATATTTCTCATCCCAGGTTTGGACCCAGGGAGCTCCAGCTGGGTGTTTACAAGGCCCCCAACCAGGGAAACACAAAAGCAATGACATGTTGCCTTCAAAAAATATTTTATTTTCTAGGCAGAACGTCTTTGTATTTCATTTTCAGTCTATAGGTGTTGCTTAACCTACACTGTTCGATCACATTTATTACAGTAAATAAAAGACGTGCGGTGATGAAGAAAACATATACAGCTAAATACAACACAGTCATCAGTACTAAGCCAGGTTGATTTTTTCACAGACGATAAAAGCAAAGTTAGCAAGGAAATATCAGAGGCTGATCCTTGAGGCAGCAAACACTTTCAATTCACAGATGCATAATAAGACACGGTGAATTCATACCACTGAATGGGGGAATAAATTGGCAAAGGCGTTTTGCCTCTGCTAAACAGGTTCTGGGGAGACTTCAAAGGAAAAGTGTTCAGCAAAGGCAGACTAAGTTTGATCATTTCAGGAAAATAGCTGGTTTGGCATAACATCACCATTCAGGTGGAAGCTGAAAATATTGTGATAGTTGACCCCAAATGGAGGCTCACTGACCAATGACTGTCAGCTAGGAATCCATTCAGGCATAGTGCAGGGGTCAGCTAGATGTGTGACAAAATTTTATTGTTAAAAAAATAGAACCACGTGATAGATATTTAGAAGCTTTAGACTCTACCTGGCTCTGCTGCTTTCCAGCTCTCAGACACTAGACAAATCATTTGAGTGCTTTAAGCCTCTATTTCCTTACCTGTGAAAGGAAGGAATGAGACAGATAATCTGTAAATTCCTTTCTGGTCATAAGATGCACATTCAAATTCCAGGTCATTCTTTAATTCTATACCTTGGGACACCACTAGTTAACGTCTGGACCTTAGTTTCTGACATCCTAGAATAAAAATAATAATACATGTCTTATAATGTATTTTGAAGGTTAATTGAGATAATATATGTGGAAATCCTTAGCAAAGGACCAGACACATAGTAAATCTTTCAATACATGTGCAGGAGCCTTGTTAACAGTGACTTGGAAAAGAAAATAATTTTTCTTGAAAGTGGCTTCAGGGTACCAGGCAAATCCTTACCTAAGCAAACGGCTTCTCATAGCTAACATTTGAAAAAATTAGCAGAGGAGAGCAAGATCTGAATAAAAAAGAGAAGAGAAGGTTTAAAAGAACCTTGCCAGCCACCTGGTAGCCCATAGAAGCAGCAAAGTGGTCATTGACAAGGCTAGTTTTTAAGGCAATTGCAGTAGGAGAGATAGGACTCCACCTCAAGAGCCAAGAGGTGTAGCACCTGTGGACACTATTTTGTTGGTTTGTAGAGTTTGTGCTTCTTGTCTTCTTACAGAGATACTCAGTAAAGAGCCTAGTTGGGGGAGGGGGATGGCAGGTCATGGGACTGGAGTTCAGACATTGTGGCAGAGATAACTAGCTTTCCATCAAAAAGTACATCCTTCCTTCCATGGTGTGGAGTGAGTGCAAGAACAAGGCTGCCCACCCAGAGCCGATGCTTCCCATCTGTATACATATATGGCCACATGGTCTGCCCTCACCAATGGTATATGCATAGGAGTGATGTGTGACACTTCTGGGCTGGATTTTTAAGCAGTGGAGGTTACCGTCTGACCTCTTTCCTTTCTCTGCATCAGCTGTCAGATACAGATGTACCAAGGCATAGGAAAAGGTGAAACTTCAGATGCCCAAGTTCACCAAGTTCCCTACATGTGGGAAAGCTGTCTTTGAACCAGGAATATCCATATAGTACTCTGATATGAGTGAGAAATACATTTCTATTATACGAAGTGACAGAAATATCAAGGTTTATTAGTTTTTCGGGCAAGAAGGATGTACTGACATGGCAACACGGGTGGACATCAAACACATAGTGCTGACTGAAAAAAGCCTTATGTAAAAGTGTTATAGTCTACATTATGACATTCACACGATATTCTAGAATGGGCAAAGCTAATGGAAAAATATCATAATGCTTGTCTCTAGAGGGGTGGGGTGGAGTTTGACTGAAAAGAGGCATGGGGAAACCTGCTGGAGTGATCTTAATGTTCTATATAGAAAAATGAATCACATGTAGTTTACAGATGAACTACTGAAAGAGAGAGATGAAGAGGAAATAGATTTCACTCTAAGAATGAAATTTCTGTGGGATTTGAATCCAGCTCTGACTCACCCTAAATCCTCATTCCATCTGCTTTCTCATGCCTGTGCTGGAACTAGTGGGTAGAGCACTCAAATGACTTGATATGAGTCACTATGAGAAGACAGATTCAGGGGAAAAAAAGAACTGTGAGATTTTGAATTCCAAAGACAAGCCAGGTAAAAATCATACAAAGTTTCAACAATGTACTGCTAATTAGCTCTAATGCTCAGATCTAATGTGGGGTTTCTGAGGGTGGTGACATTCACAGATGACTAATTAACCTGGGCAGCAAACCTGTTTCATTTGCTGCCTTGGCACAGCCAATCAGCCAATCAGAACTAGCTTACTGTTTGCTCATTTGGAAAATGATTAGGATTCCCATTTAGACTTAATTACAGTGCAAAAGTTGACAATTATCTTCTCTGTAGAAGCATCAGATGCTTCAATATCTCAGTGAACATGTGTCTATAATTATGTACATAATTTGTCTAGCAGGAAATGTAACCCAGTCATTACCTGGATCTTATGCCTGTAATTAGGGATCATAAAAGAAACTAAATGGGAAAACTGGGTTAGTGGGATGTTAGGACTATTACTGTGTAAGAATCTGTGTGGCTTTTAGCAGGAACTCAGTAGTAACCAACATCTCTTGGATTGCTGCCCTCTATTAAAAATAATTAGGAAGAGTGAAAGAAAGGTGAAAATTATGGTACAGTGAAAGCAAAATACAATTGCTCTTCTAGGACTTAACTGCAATCATTAAAAGTTCCATGGGCAGGGCTTCCCTGGTGGCGCAGTGGTTGAGAATCTGCCTGCTAATGCAGGGGACGTGGGTTTGAGCCCTGGTCTGGGAGGATCCCACATGCCATGGAGCAACTAGGCCCGTGAGCCACAACTACTGAGACTGCATGTCTGAAGCCTATGCTCCACAACAAGAGAGGCCACGATAGTGAGAGGCCCGCGCACCGCGATGAAGAGTGGCCCTTGCTTGCCACAACTCGAGAAAGCCCTCGCACAGAAACGAAGACCCAACACAGCAAAAACAAATTAATAAATTAATAAACTCCTACCCCCAACAACTTCTTAAAAAAAAAAATGTCCCATGGGCACTTTGAATTTAACACAACTAAAACCAAGCGCATTAAACATCGCTTGCTTCTTCTCGTGTTTTCTGTCTTAGATAATGGCTAGACATTCAAGAATCATATGTAATAATTGTTATCTAGCTCCTTTCCACCAGCCAAAGAGATGTAATTCTAATCAGTAAATGTTCCATTCTCCTTCATGATGTAACACTTCCATACTTCTGCCTTCGTGATTGCTGTACAGTTAGATTCAAGGGAAAATACAAATGGTCTGCTTTCCTCTAGCTTCTCTTCTCTGTTGCTCATCTTCCACATTTTCCTCAGAATGACTATCTCCAATCACCAATTGAATTATATTACTCTGCCATTCAGAAGAGTCCAGAATGTCCACCTTTTCCTAAACAACATTTACGAGAGCACGCCCAATATTTTATACTTTGGATTCTGTGCCAGCTCATGCTTTCCTGCCTTACTCTTCAATGTAGCAGCTAGCTTCATCAAAGGACTCACTGAACATGTAATGCAATAGGCTCATTATTTTAGTTATCTCTTGCAGCATAACCAACTGCCCCAAAATTCAGTGGCTAAAAGCAACCATTTTTATTTTGCTCATGATTTGGTCATGAATGCAGGAATGGTTTGACTTTGTGGTCATTTCTGATCATCACTGCATTGGTTGGGGTGGGAGAATCTTCTTCCAAAATGGCGTCTTTACTCACATTCTGGTGTATCAGAGCTCCTTGGCCTCTCTCATGTGGCTTCCGGTTCTGCAAGGTTTCTTCCCTTGGCTTAGCTTCTTGCAGCATGGATATTTAAAGGAAGTTTCACTTTTTCCATAGGGGCTGGATTCAGAGAAACAGGTGGTAGAAACTGTACAGCTAGTTTAGAACTATGACAGAAAGTGGTAATGCAACACTTCCACTATAATTTATTGGTGAAAGTAGTCACAGGGCCCCTCAGATTTAAGAAGGTGAAGAAACAGACTCCACCTCTAAATGGGGAGATGTCAAGGTCACACAGCAGAAGAGAACATAGGATATATTTTGTGCCAATTTTTAGAAAATAAAATCTTCCACATACATACTATCTCTTCCTCCTGAAATGCCAATCACTCCTACCTTATTCAACTCCTGCTTGCTTTTTAAGACTAACTACAGTGCTGGTTGCTCAACTTTGCTGTACATTACCTAAACAAAAACAATCTCTCTTTCTACAAAACCCCTATCATATTGGGTTCAAGCCTCTTTTATGCTAAAGTGGAACATCGTCGTCATGTCTTACATATTTATCTCTCTTGCCAGAATGTAAGTATGAGGTCTTGTCGTTTTTACTTTATAATCTCTTGTATATAACACAGAGCTTGGTCCATGGTAGATTTTGAATGTATGTTCTATTGATCATGAAACTAAGTGAAGGGATATATGAATGGTTCTATTAATAGATGAGTCCCTTATACTTAGTGTATTCCCTAGAACAAGTTTAGTACCTGTAGTTACCAGCCTCCAAGATGGCCCCAGTGATCTCTGTTTCCTGACATTCATACTCTTGTACGGTGCCTTGCCATGCTGTACCAGATTTGGTCTGTTTGACCATTAGAATATGGTAGAAGAGATGATATTACACTTCTGAGAATGGGTTATAAAAGACACTGCAGTTTCCATCTCTCTCTCTCTCTGTCTCTCTCTCTCTGTCATTCTGTTTCTCCACTAACTCTAGTAGAAACCAGCTGTCAAGTTTTGAGCAGTCCTATGAAGAAGGCCACATGGAAAGGAACTGAGACCTCCCACCAACAGCCACTTGAGTGAGCTTGCAACAAGATCCTTCCACCCAGCCAAGCTATGGGGTGGCTGCAGCCCCAGGCAACAGCTTGACTGAAACTTCACAAGAGACCCAGAGACAAAGAGCCTGAACCACTATCTAAGCTGATCCCAGATTCCTGGCCCTCAGAAACAACATGAGATAAGAAATGTTTGTTTGTTTGTTTTGTTTTTTTTTTACATCTTTATTGGAGTATAATTGCTTTACAACTGTGTGTTAGTTTCTGCTTTATAACAAAATGAATCAGTTATACATATAATGTTTGTTGCTTTACGCTGCTGTGTTTTGGGGTAATTTTCTTATGTAGCAATAGATAACTAATTTATTTACTAATAAGTATTGGTAAATGTCATTAAAAATAGAAAGAATGAAGCAGTTCCCTTCCTCTTCTTGGATTTTTAGCCCAGGCATTTTGTTGTTATTAAGACAGACACCTGGGTAGTAATTCCTATTTGAAGCCAAACACCTGGGCTTTTTCTCCATCACAAAGAATCTCTCAGATACAACCAAGGGAAAGTAATGATCTCACTTGCTGGAATGAGTATTTGTGCTAATTAGCAGCAGGTTGAAGTATAACATGTCAAGCATAAATTTTGTGTACTTAATCTTCCAACACATTTTCTTATAGAAAGAATATGATGCCAAAGAAATAAACATTAAAACACTATATACAGTCAGACCTTGAAAGGTAGCCTTACTTTCCTTGCTTTTAGTTCAATCTCTAATTGCTAAACTGATAAAAATTCTGATTATTTTGGTTGAAAATAAGATTCTTCATTTTGTCTCAACAATATTCAAACATGAATTAAAAATACATGATACTATCTAGAAAAGATTTATACGTGCTTAAGAAATTCAGAAGAGGATTTTTAAAATGCAGAATCACTCAAGATTCCATAATTTTTATATTCAAATATACTTCTATGAAATATTTATATTTAGAAAAATTAAGAAAATGCCATAAATTATAAACATAACAGACATTATATACACTAACTTAATAATTCTGCTGTTTATGCTAACCTGTTCAGCAACATTGGGCTACTCACCAAACATTTATAGAATGTCAATTGTTAACTGGTCTACAGTAGGAATCTTGGATTGCAAAAAGCTCAAAGTATGGTATGAACTTTGAGTGTGAATAAGTCTATTGATTCCCTTCTCCAGGAAATCAACTGAAAGACACTGAAAAAAAAAAAAAAGAACACAAACCTTGAACACTATGTTCAGTGAAACTAGAAATATAATATTAATATAATTCCTCAAAATACTTCTACGAATTGTAAAAAGCAGCTGATGTTGAGGAGAAGCCATGCCAGAAGAGCAGAATAAAGAAGTAATAGGAGAGATCTCAGCGGTAAGAGCCCTTGGCCTTGATTGATCTTAGAGAGTAGCAACACAAACATGCTTTATAAAGGAAGGGCAAAACCCTGAGGTGCATACCTTGACTCTCTTATTTGCAATATTAAGTGTAGGAAAAGGGTGAACTGGGCTGATGAAAACGTCTTCGTGGACAAGTTTGGTTCAAAGAAGCCAAGGAAGCAAGATGACTCAGAGAAGGAGGTTGGCCATATTTTCTGCAAGTTTATAATTCAAAGAAAATAACCTTTGAATTATGAAAACTGACTACATTAGAACAGTACCCTGGTTCCTTCCTACAAGAAACTCTTCAAAATAGCTTGCCCACAAAATACAGTTTATTCAATGATGACTAACAAAAAAAGCTAAAACAGCATTGATACAAAGATTTAAAAGAAAACAGAAAGAAGAAGAGAAACACAGACTAAAAACACACATGCATGTGTGCATGCACACACACACACACACACACACACACACACACTCTAATTTGTCATGGAATAGATAAGAGTTATGACCAAATAAGTTTGACACAAATTTTAAAATTCTAAAGAATAATAAGCTCTATAAGGAAGATTGTGAAGCCAAAATGCAAGAATTAAGAGACAAATTTAGCAGGGAGACCTGAAATGTGAGCTGGCAAATTTCAGGAAAGAAATAAATGGAAAAATAAAATCATTATAGAAATCAAGACAAAGTTGAAAGGCATTTCAGAGAGACAAACACATAGGGAGTCATGGTAAAGACATAGAAGAAAGGAAAAATCAAACGTAAAAATAAATGTTTAAAATGTTTAGAAAGAAATAATACACTATACAATACAGACAAAGGATATCTAACATGCATATCTTTTAAGTCCTGAAAGAAGTCAAATTATAAATGAAACAAATATTCAAATAGAAAATACAAAAATACTTCCTGACACATAAAGACTATGAACATACCTATTGAAAGGGCACATGACATACCAGGGAAGAGTTAACAGTTAATACCAATAGAATTGTTAATACTGTGATTACTCCAGGGACATTATTGATCTTCTCAATAAAAGGAATAATTCCTGTGACAAGCAAGACAAAAAGATCAAGTCACTTTCAAAAAGAAACAAAAATCAAGCTGACTTCAGTTTGTATCACAAGCAACATTCATTGACAGAAAACAATGGAGCAACACCTGCAAGATGCTGAAGGAAAGAAAGTGTAAGGCAAGGATTTCATATCCAACTACACTTTCTTTATGCGTACAGTTCACAGACAATTTTCAACATGAAAAATCTCAGAAAACATTGACCCATGAGCCCTTCTTGACAAAATTAATAAGAAACAAACTGTGGGAGGGGAGTCTGGGGGAGAACGGATACATGTATAGGTATGGCTGAGTCGCTTTGTTGTGCACCTAAAACTGTCACAATATAGTTAACCAGCTATACTCCAAAGTAAAATAAAAAGTTAAAAAAAAAAAAGAAACAAACTGCAAGGAAACAAGCAATGACTGGGAGGGGAGAGCAAAGGAATTGTAGGTAGTCAGTACATTCAGTACATCTGAGTGGAAAAGGAAGGCTAAAACAGAGGGGCATAGGAGAGAGGAAGAACATGTGATATGTCCTGATGATGCAGACGTGATCCAACAGACACAACTTGGTAGGAAAAGGAAGGTGAGAGGTAAAGAAAGCGCACTGATTATTTCAATAGTAACTGAGTTAGAAATAACTTTATTTAAAGCTAATAGAGGGACTTCCCTGGTGGTCCAGTGGTAAAGAATCTACCTTCCAATGCAGGAAGGATTCTCCTGGGTTAGGTTGGGGCACTAAGATCCCACATGCCACAGGGCAACTAAGCCCGTGCACCACAACTACTGAGTTCACTCACCTCAACAAGACAGCCCGCATGCCACAAACTACAGAGCCCGTATACCACAGCTACAGAGCCCACAGGCCCTAGAGCCCCACACGTCACAGCTAGAGAGAGAAAACCCTCTCATCACAACTAGAGAGAAACCCGAGCAGACTGCACGCTGTAACGAAAAGATCCCGCACGCCTGAACAAAGATCACGTGTGTCGCAGCTAAGACCTGACACAGCCAAAAAAAAATAGAAAAATAAATATTTAAAAAGTAAAACTAATAGGGCATTTAAGAGAAAAATAAGTGTATTAAAATTTATTATTGCTCATAGCAAGTAACTAATAACAACTATGTAAAGAAACAGAAGATTATTAGAAAGATAATTGATGGATGGACCTAGAGATTATCATACTAAGTGAAGTAAGCCAGACAAAGAAAGACAAATATCATATGATATCTCTTAAATGTGGAATATAAAAAAAAAAGAAAAAAGATATAAATGAACTTATTTACAAAACAGAAATAGACCCACAGACATAGAAAACAAGCTTATGCTTACCAAAGGGGAAAAGGGTGGGGGAGGGATAAATTAGGAGGTTGGGATTAACATATACACATTACTATATATATATATAATAGATAACCAACAAGGACCTACTGTATAGCACAGGGAACTATACTCAATGTTTTGTAATAACCTATAAAGGAAAAGAATATGAAAAAGAATATATATATATATGTGTATATATACACATATGTATACAAATGAATCAGTTTGCTGTACACCTGAAACTAACACAACATTGCAAATCAACTATACTTCAATAAAAAATTTTTTAATAAAACAAATGGAAAAAGATTAAAAAAAGAAAGATAATTGAATTCATCTGTTGTTTCATGATAGTTAAAGTAGACAAAAAATAAGCAAAGGTACAGAATCTCTAAATAACCAATTTAAAAAGTAGACCTGAGAGAATATACTTTGCTGACAGATCATACACAAAAATTGCCTATATATTAAGTCATGAAATAAACCATAATAAAATTCCAAATAATAAATATTCAGAGAGCCTTATGTCATTATAATTCAATAAAACTATTAACTACAATCAGAAAACAAACACTCCACCAGCTTGAAAGTTTATAAATGATATTTTAATAAATTGTTGGTACCAAGAAAATATATAGAGCATAATCACAGCCTACCTAGAAAATTATAAAAATCTAAACAGCATGTGGGAGACATCTAGAGCTCAGAGAAAACACATATGCCTCACTATATTTATCACTAAACACAAAGGACTAGATATCTGAAGTGAGACATTAGAAAAGACAAAAAAATAAACTTAAGGAAAACAGAAGGGACCAATAAAAATAAATTAAAACTTTAGAAATCAGTCTTAAAAAGAAGTAAAACTAGCAATGCACAAGATGATTTCAATAGATTATCCACTAACCCATCAAGACAAAAAAATACACAAAATAAAAATAATATGGGGTAACAAGAGAAGGAGAAATTAAAAGAATCATAAAAATGATACTATGCAACTTCATGCAAACAGATTTTAAAATAATTATGAAATGGAATATTTTTAGTGAAATTGTTAAATCTTACTCCAGAAGGGCTATAAAACATAAGTCCAATTTCTAAAATAGACACAGATAAAAGGTATCAGAGAATTACCCTGAGAAAAAATCAGGGGGATTATACCAACCTTTAAAGAGTAGATCATAATAACATTATTTAAATTATTCTATAGCCATAGGTGAAGGAAAAGTTCCAAATGCTTCTTATGAAATAAGTATTTAATTTTTACCAAAGCCTGATAAAGGTTATACACACAAAGAAAAATACAGAAACAACTTTTTAATGACTATTATAAATATCACACTGTAAAATATAATTTCATAGAATATCATAAAATATGTGATATTAGCATCTTTTGTTAATATAACTATTAACAGTTTGCAGCAGTACATTTAAAAATAATATTTGATATTAGCATTTTTTGTTAATATAACTATTAACAGATTGCAGCAGTACATTTAAAAACAATGCTTAACGGTCAAATAGAGATTATTACAGCAATGCAAGGAGAGTGTAACATGTAAAATCAAGATTTCCCATTTGACCTACATTTCTTTACTAAAACATTGACATGCAGCTATAAGCTAACTTTTATTTGGCAATGACAATAAGCCAAGAATTGTTCTAAACGTTTTGCATCTATTAACTTGTTTTATCCCCCAAAACATTTATTTCTCCATTTTATAGATGTGGCAAAGCAGGCGCAGAGTAGTTAAGTTACTTGCCCAAGGTCACACAGCTAGTGCTTGCTAGATCTGGAATGTGATTCCAAATACTCTGGCTCCAGAGACCATAATCTTACTCATTTTACACTTCTTCATGACCTAAATAAATTAAAGATATTTTTCCAATTTCCTAATGTTTATGTTGCCTACTGCACACCCACTAGAAATGTTTGGTAATTATATCATTGAATAAGGGAGGCTGGTTATATTTCTGAGGCACCTCAGAGGCCATGTGTGGTCCCATTGATGATAATCCATGCAAAGCCCCTAGCACATGCATGGCCATAGCAAGTCCTAAACCAGTTTCAGCTACCATCATGATTGTCATGAAGGCTGGTGCTGTGAGTGTTTACTTTTCTGTGCATTGTGCATGTAACCACGAGTTCATTGTACATTGGGCCTAAGGTCTGTATTTCCCCATATTAAGTCTGATACTTTTCATCACTCTTCAAGAGAATCCAGTCAAGGTGTTTGGAAAAATTAAGAATAAAGAAAATGTGATACACACAGACACAGACACACACACACTGAAATATTATTTAGCCTTAAACAAGAAGGAGATAATGCATTTTGTGACAATATGAATGAACCTGGAAGACATTATGCTAAGTGAAACAGCCAGACACGGAAAGGCAAACACTGCCTGATTCCATTTGCATGAGGAATCTAAAATAGTCGAATTCTTAGAAGTAGGGTGTAGAATGGTGGTTGTCAGGGTCTGGGGGTGGAGGAAATGGGGGGAGTATTACTCCAGGGGCACAAAGGTGAATAAGTTCTGGAGATCTTAATTTCTGGAGATCTTATAGTTAATACAGTATTATACACTTGAAATTTCTAGAGGGATAGATCTTAAGTGCTCTCACCACAAAAAAAGTAGCTAAGTCAGATAATGGATATGTTAGTTAGCTTGGTTGTGTTAATCATTTAACAATGTATACATATATTAGAACACCAAGTTGTATACCTTAAATATATACAATTTTTATTTGTCAATTATACCTTAATAAAGATGGAAAAGAAAGAATTACTCCATTAAATAGATGACAACTCCGCAATAAATATATATTATACATTCAGATATGCATGCATTTTACCTGTAGGATAAACCTGTGCAATTTGAAAAGGCCAGAAGGCTCGGAATTATTAGGAACAACAACAACAACAAAAAACCCCAACCAACAAACAGAGAGAGTGAGAGCAATCAAGGGCACTGACTGAACCCTGAACATCTAGGGATTTCTAGAGGGAAGACATTTTGTTGTGTACTGATCACCCTCCAGGGAATCATACACCCTAAATTCCAAATCTCATTTTTCTGCAGGTGAATGCTAGCATGAAGAGTGATGGAACAAGATTCCCAAAAGAGAAGTGGTTAGTCCTTTGTTTTTTTGTGACTACACGAACTCTTGACATTAATACCAGGAGGTGTCAACTGTACTCTATCATTTATATTCGCGTCAGCTTTATAATGTGACTTGGTACTAATAGATCAGGGTTTCAGGGCATTCTGCACTGGCAGTATTCCTGAGAGGTAGGGAAGGATGGTCAAGCATCTTCACATGCATGAAAAGAAGCTAATTCATATTTCTGCCTCCTGCCTCCTAGCAAAGAATAAGCTCTCTCAAGTGTCTCTGATTACATGGCACCATGTGATTCCTTAGTAAATAGCAATTAGTGGTGACGATGGATGCTAACGTCATACTAAAATAAATTCAGAAGGACAGCCCAGGATGTAGGAGGGTTGAAACTCCCTCTTAGTATGAGACAGAATGCTCAGCAGTTTAAACAATCACACAGGTTCCAAAGTATTACTTATCCAGGAAATAAAGAGCAAAGTAAAAAATATGCATTTTTAATATTCCAGAAAGTTATGAATGCAGGAGGGGATATATGTGTGTATCTATCTATCTATCTATCTATATCTATATATATGCATGCATATATGAACATATGTTAATTAGTTTGGTTGTATTAATCATTTATCTTCATCTATAAATGTATATATACATATATACACGTATGTATACATATGTACTTGTAACGTATATAAACATATCTTCAAGCTTTGGTTAACTAATACTAAAAGGTAAAAATCAAAAGAATCCCTTTAGGTTTTAATCTACAAACTATAAACCATTCTCCTTCTTCAAACAGTTGGAGAAGGTAGCACAGGAAAATGGTTCACAGTGTGGCCTTAGGAGTTAGGCTGGCTTGGTTTTACCCCCTACAAGCTTTGAGACATTAGATAAGTTACTTAAAATGAATAAGCCTCAGTTGTCTCACCTGTGAAATGGGGATAATCATAGCACTTTGCCCATATGGTTGTGGAGAAATCAAACAATATATTGCATACAGAGAAGGGCATTCCTTAGTGTAATCCACAGCCTGATTTTTAGCAGTCCATGTTGAAATGAATACAAAGGTTGAGAGTGCTCATAAACTTTTATGGAAATTTGACAAAGAAATTTTATGTTTGTTGAATCAAATAATTTTTCAAAGGAACATGTATTTTGAATGCTTGCTTTTTATTTCAGCTAATTTTTAGCCATTCATTTTTATTGTATTTTACAAAAGAATTGGGGACAAAAAGCAATAGACTTGGTCCTTGACCACAGTTTGAGAAGCATTGATCCAAAAGACATAGCACAGTTCCCGGCCCATAATAAATGCTCAATAAATGCTGTTTGTTATGCTTGTTATTCATAATAGTAGCTGTAACTGAGTCAGCATATTAACTCTAAGTTTTCCAGGAGCCACATTGTCAGATATGTCCTTTATACTTAGTCAACATTTTCAGCCACCCCACATGTCCCCTGTTCCAATCATTGCTCTAGTGACCAGACTTTCATGGGCCCCAACTTGTTTCCCACAGGCACAAGCTGACTTCACCTTGGGTGGTGCTCCCCTTGTTCCTCCAGCCTCCTCTGCCAGAGCTGCCCTTTTGGCACCACAACTAGTGACACCAGTTCAGGTGCATCTACAACTCAGAACTGCAAGGACATAGCACTCTAATGGGTGAAGTTCTGCTCATTGGGAGGCAGCAGCTAGGAGATGAATTTTTCCCCTTTCTTCCCCCCTTAACACTGTCCAAGACTTGGTTCTAAGACCAAGTATCACAGGATACTTCTAAGATGACAGTATCCCAGGATAGAGCAGTTAGTGGCTACTAGTCCAGTGCCCCACCCTCAGTTTGGCTCGCCCTCCTTGCTGCCTCGCTGCCTCATCCCTCACTCCTCCTTCCTAATAAAGAGATGCTGGGGAAGTCTTGGCTGCAGGCTCCATGGAGAATGCAGACCAAGACATCCATCCACACTCTGCCTTGGGCTATGTCTAGGAATCTTTTTATGTCTTATAAAATGATACACTTCTCTAGATCCTCAGGTTCATCCAATCTAACCCCTTTATTTTACAGAAAGTAAAATCCATTAAATTGGGTGCCCAGATGGTGCCAGACTTGTACATAACAGCTGCTGGATCTACTAGAAACAAAAATCCTGGGGCCAAGTCCAGGGTTCTACTTCTCTTTCCGCTACACTAGTGAACCTCACATGAGCTGGAAAGTCACAGAGGGTCTTTAAAATTATTTTCAAGTATTTCTAAGTTCAAACACACTTAAAAGTCCCCTGTTAGTAAACATTCACATGCTAAGATAAATCTGACATTATGTTCAATGGTCGTATTATTTTCCTAGGACTGCCATAAAACACACCACAAGGGGCTTCCCTGGTGGCGCAGTGGTTGGGAGTCTGCCTGTCGATGCAGGGGACACGGGTTCGGGCCCTGGTCTGGGAAGATCCCACATGCCACGGAGCAACTGAGCCTGCGCTCTAGAGCCTGTGCTCTGCAGCGGGAGAGGCCAAGACAGTGAGAAGCCCACGTACCGCAACGAAGAGTAGCCCCCGCTTGCCTCAACTAGAGAAAGCCCATGAGCAGCAACAAAGACCCAATACAGCCAAAAATAAAAACAAACTAATAAATAAATTAAAAAAAACACACCACAAATTAGGTATCTTAAACAACAGACATTTATTCTGTCAGTTTGGAGGTTAAAAGTCTAAAATCAAGATGTCAGTAGCACCATACCTCCTGAGATTCTGTGTAGAATCCTTCCTTGCCTCTTCCTAGCTTCTCGTGGTTACCAGACATCAAAGGTGTCCCTTGGCTTGTAGATGCATCACTTCAATCTCTGTCTCTGTCATCACATGACATATTAACAATGGGTCTTATTTTTCTGTATCTGATGCTTTGACATCGGCGGGGGGCGGGGCTTGCCAGCCCTGTAGGGACTGCCCCTCCTGTATGGGGCTTCCACACACTAATCCGCTATCTACCTGCCTTAATCAAAATCACCCCAGCTCCAGCTACCAATTAGGGACCGTCCCTGTGCTGAACAGCCCCCTAAAACTATTGAAACTAGCTAATCCTAAACTGGTTATCATGTCTCACCCATTCTTTCTTATAGAAACCACAATAAAGGCTCCTACCCACATTTTTCTCTCGCTCCTTCTATCTCATAACAATCCAGGTGCTTCCACATGTAGGGCATCCTGTGTCTCCTACTTCTGTGGAACTGTGTGTATAAATGTATTTCTTTATGATGGTCATTTCCATGTTTGTGTGTCTTGCCATAGCTGATTGAAACAAATCCTGGGTACCACTGTGTGCCTGTGTTTGTGTCTCTTGGCTGCTTCTTATAAAGGACAGTCGTCTTACTGGATTAGGATCCACCCTAATTCAGTATGACCTCATCTTAGCTTGATCACATCTGCAATGACCCCATTTCCAAGTAAGATCACAGTCACAGGTATCAAGGGTTAGAATTTTAACATATCTTTGTGGGGAACATAATCCAACCCATAACAACACACTATAGCCAATACTGAGAATATTTACTTGTATGATTTCTGATCCAGGTAAGATCTGCAGCAGGAGTGAGCAAACTTATTCTGTAAAGGGCCAGATCACGGCTATTTTAAGCTTTGCCACTACATATGGTCTCTGTCACATAGTCTTCTTCTCTTCCTTCTCCTCCCTCTCGCTTTCTTTTTCTTTTTCTTTCGACCTTTAAAAAGTGTAAAAAAAAAAAAATCTTAGGAAATAAAACAGGTCACAGGCTAGATTTGGCTAGGAGGCTATATTTTGCTGCCCACTGATCTCTAGCAAGGATCAAATGAGATAAAAGGGAAGCTGAATAATGCCTGGCAGATATTTAGTGCTCATCGTGTCTGTTGGTTTTGTCAGGAACCAAAAGGTTACCAGATAATTCTCATCTGTGTGGCTAATTGGCAAGCTACTTCCTGTTGAAGATGTTTTCAGTGTCAGCCCTCATAACCTAAGAAAAATAAGTTTCAGAGAGAGAAGATCAGCAATAACATTTGACAACACCATGGTATATTCTCCACATGCTATCCTTAGAGGGGTTGCAGGGGCCAGTGATGATGCTGGTGGTGAGAGGGGTGCCAATGATGTACTGTTTGGGGTTGCTTTAGCCGTAAGACCACTTAGAATGTAAAACTCTGCTGAAAGGTCATTCAACCAGTGCTATCTGAATTATTTTCTTTTTGATCAGATAGTTTGTGCCCTGGGTTAACAAGAAGGGAGAAAACAGACTTGAATCAGAGCCAATTCTACCACTTTTGGAAAGGGTAATAAATTCTTTTTAAATAGACTCATCATTAATGAGGTGAGAAGGACCAAACAAAACACAGTACAACAAACAGTTGCCTCTCTGTTTTGGGAGGAGTGCCATGAAATATTCAATAAAATGGATGCAATTTCCTCTACAGTACCGTGCAGTGAGCCTGACAATCTTTTCCAGGGTCACGTAAGCAGGTGCGGTCAGCCCTCAAAAGTGGCCCCTTGGTGGCATCAACCCACCGCCTCCTTTTGTCCTGAGACTTCTTCACTCTCTCTTCACTAAGTGAAGAGACAATGCCTGTTTTCAGAGCTATTCATGAAATCCTGGGCTTGGAGCAGCCTCCCTGGAGAACCTGATAGGCTTACTTGGTATGATGAGGCTTACGTCTGCTTCGAATGCCCTAATTACTTTGTGAACTTCACCTGAGGTCAGCTTTCTAGGTATTTGCTCCCTCCATCGAGATGGGAGGGTCACTGCATGTTCCTAACACATTTTAAATGCCTTAGATGTGTTGCAATGACAGTGGGTTTTGGAGTCAGGTGACCTGTCTTTCTTTCTTTCTCTCTTTCTCTCTTTCTCTCTTTCTCTCTTTCTTTCTTGCCACTTGGCATGTGGGATCTTAATTCCCGGAGCAGGGATAGAACCCATGGCCCCTGCAGTGGGAGCACAGAGTCTCAACCACTGGACTGCCAGGGAAGTCCCAGGTGACCTGTCTTTCACTCACAGCTCTGCCACTGACTGGTAGTGAGATTTGGGGAAAGATTCTTAAACTCTCTGAGGCTAATTTCTCATTTCTATTAAATAGGGATTATTATGTTTTTTTAAAATTTTATATTGGAGCATAGTTGATTTACAATCTTATGTTACTTTCAGGTGTATAGCAAAGTGATTCAGTTATACATATTACAGAGCATTGAGTAGAGTTCCCTGTGCTATACAGTAGGTCCTTGTCGGTTATCTATTTTATATATAGTAGTGTGTATATGTTAATCACAAACTCCTAATTTATCCCTCTCCCTAACTTTTCTGCTTTGGTAACCATGTTTGTTTTCAAAGTTTGTGAGTCTGTTTCTGTTTTGTAAATAAGCTCACTTGTATCAGTTTTTAGATTCCACATATAAGTGATATATGATATTTATCTTTCTCTGTCTGACTTCATTCACCTAGTATGGTAATCTGTAGGTCCATCCATGTTGCTGCAAATGGCATTATTTCATTTTTTAATTGCTGAGTAATATTCTACTGTATATATGCACCATATCTTTTTTATCCATTCATCTGTTAATGGTCATTTAGATTGCTTCCATATCTTGGCTATTGTAAAGAGTGCTGCAATGAACATTGTGGTGTGTGTATCTTTTCAAGTTACGGTTTTCTCTAGATATTTGCCCAGGAGTGGGATTGTTGGATGATGTGGTTGTCCTATTTTCAGTATTTTAAGGAACCTCCATACTGTCCTCCGTAGTGGCTGTACCAATCTACATTCCCACTAACAGTACAAGAGGGTTACCTTTCCTCCATACCCTCTCCAGCATTTATTGTTTGTAGACTTTTTGATGATGGCCATTCTGACCAGTGTGAGGTGATACCTTACTGTAGTTTTGATTTGCATTTCTCTAATGATTAGCAATGTTGAACATCTTTTCATGTGCTTTTTGGCCATCTGTATGTCTTCTTTGGAGAAATGTCTATTTAGATTATAAGGATTCAGTGAAACTATATTAACATAGTCCTTGGAAAATATTAAGTCACATTCTTCATTTGGAGTTTTCACCTGTGCAGTTAATCATAAGTATTTGGGTAGGTTAGACAGCTTTTTTTTTTTTTTTTTGCGGTATGCAGGCCTCTCACTGTTGTGGCCTCTCCCATTGCGGAGCACAGGCTCCGGACGCACAGGCTCAGCGGCCATGGCTCACGGGCCTAGCCACTCCGCGGCATGTGGGATCTTCCCAGACCAGGGCACGAACCTGTGTCCCCTGCATCAGCAGGCGGGCTCTCAACCACTGCGCCACCAGGGAAGCCCGGTTTGACAGCTTTAACAAAGAAAAATACAGAAAGCTCAATTAAATTTGAATTTCAGAAAAACAAGTGATTTTCTAGTATAAGCATGTCCCAACTTACATGGACCATACTTATACTAAAAATTACAAGAAGTTTACCTGAAATTCAGATTTAACTGAACATCTTGTATTTTATCTGGCAACTCTACATTTGAGGGATCACAGAATCCTCTTTGAAGAACACCTTTCCATAGATTAACTGGGTGAAAACTCTCAAATCCATGTCAGAACTTCCAAGCCAAGCTTTTAAGTTCTACTCAGAGTGCCCTGACAGAACAGTATAAGCCTTAAAATTTCCAGCTTCTGATATAACATCAGAACAAAATATTCTATATGAACAGAGCTCTGAAAAGTGGGAATTTGAGGATACTTTACATAGTTTAAAAATGAGAAGAAAAAAAAAAACATTTAGGAATTCCCCAAATCTGAGAAGAGCTCCTCTGAACTGCTTAAACCTGTCAAAAGCAACTTATAATTGCCTTTCCTGAGCCTAGGAAAGAAAAGTCAGGTACTTCTTACCTCTGCCAATGCCCACCTGGTCCTGAGGAGCTGAAGAAATAAGTGGAAATTGAGGCAATGCAGAGAGCCCCATATTTGTCTAGAGAGGGGCTTCTCTTGTCAGCATTCCCAGTGGAGTGGTTCCAAAAGCAGATAGCATTCTGACTTGCACTCAAACTCATAGCCTCCTGCTTCTCTCTGAGCCAAAATTAAGTGCTTTCCTTTAAGGTTAGAGGTGAAAGGGGAAGGACGTGAGAGAATGTGAGCATAATAATAACTGTCTCATGGAGCTGTGAGGATTCAAAAGATGACGTATTACGTAGAAAACCTTTAGCACAGTTCCTAGCACATAGATATCATGACAGGAGGAGGTCAGCGAAGGACAACTGAGAAGAGGAAGGGCTTGGAGACAGGGTCCAGGGAACATGAAGCAGCCCCAGCCACCTGTTATGAAGCAAGTCTCATGAAAGGACACAAGATCAGATTGCTCTTCACCCGCAACGTTCATTGCAGCATTATTTCCATTAGCCAAGACATGGAAGCAACCTAAATGTCCATCGACAGAGGAATGGATAAAGAAGATGTGGTGCATATATACAATGAATTACTTCTCAGCTATAAAAAAGAATGAAATAATGCCATTTGCAGCAACACGGATGGATCTAGAGATTATCACAGGAAGTGAAGTCAGTCAGACAGAGAAAGGCAAGTACCATAAGATATCACTTATATGTGGAATCTAAAAAACAATACCAATGAACTTATTTACAAAACAGAAATAGACTCACAGACATAGAAAGCAAACTTATGGTTACCAAAGGGGAAAGGTGGGGGAGGAATAAATTAGTTTGGGATTAACATATACACACTACTGTATATAAAATAGATAAACAAGGACCTACTGTATAGCACAGGGAACTTTTCTCAATATTTTGTAATAACCTATAAGGGAAAAGAATATGAAATATATTATATATATAAAATGCATATATGTATATACATACATATGTATGTATGTATAACTTTGCTGTATACATGAAACTAACAAAATTGTAAATCAACTCTACTTCAATTTAAAGAAAAAAGAAATGACACAAGGGTATTGTTCTTTACCCTACAAAGTTTTATCATCTAGTGGTGAGACACAGAAAAGCACTGTACACATGCTTGTTTAGACTGCTTTCTGTGAGACCTCTCTTCCTGGCTTGTAGATGGCCACCTTCTCCCCATGTCCTTGTATGGCCTTTTCTTTATATGCACGTGCATTCATGGTGGCTTTTCCTCTTCTTATCATGATACCAATCCTAGTGAATTAGCCCAACACTTATGACCTCACTAAACCTTAATTACCTTTAAGGGTCCTACCTCCAAACTGAGTCACATTGAGGGCTAGAACTTCAATGCATAAATTGGGGGGAACACAATTCACTCCATAACAGTCCTGTTACATTTTCTGAGTACATCTGTGCTCACATCAGCAAGGACATCTGTTTGACAAGATCAATTTTCATATGACAGAGCTGAATTTCTGCTAAAAAATAATTGAAATGAAATTTACCTTTCTAATCAAACTTTATCCCACCTGCTTTGTGATGGTCTCCAGAAGATGTACAGCAGAACTGGAAAAGTGGTTGCTCAGTCTAAGGGAATGGATACCATAAAATAGGTTGCAAACTGCCTCGTCTACAATTAGCCTATGAAATTATCCCCATTTTTTCCCTACTGACACTCCCCAGTTGGTTCAGCCTATCTCTTATGCATGGAACTTTCAGCCTGTAAAGAGCCATAGCTTACAAACATAGTGACCCACTTTGGTTCACATCTAGGAGATGCTTAATCAAAGAAAGACATATTTTACTCAATCCAGGAGTTTTTAACTGAAATTTCTTAGTTTCCAGACTGTATGGGACCACCTTCAAGAAACCAATGACAATTCAGAGTAGAAAACATGGCTTCAGTGCCTCCTGCACTGGCTTCTGCCACAAGTGTCTCTACACATTTTTTTTCCCTTTTAAAATACAATGACACCAACATGCCCAGAGGACTGTCTAGCAGATTGGTTAGGAGAGAGTGTGCATTCCTAAATCTTGGGATGTAAGTTTCTGTGGCCATTGCTGCTGCTGCTTTAAGACCCAGACTGACACTTTTAGAGAAAGGAATGATACATTATTACACTTCAGCTGTAGAAGAAGAGCTGTGAAAAAGAGAAATACAGGTTGGCTGTGCAGACAGGGACTCTACTCTGAGCAGAGATATTCCTTGATAGATTGCATAACAATATTACAATTAAGAGACTGATAATACTCATACCAGATAGTTCATATACATTACTTCTAATCTTTTATTTTCTTAGAAAATATTTTTATTGAGGTATATTTGACATACAACATTATATCATTATATTTCATGTGTACAACATAATGATTCTATATTTGTATATACTGTGAAATGATCATGATAAGTCTAATTAACATTTGTCACCATACATAGTTAGAGAATTTTTTTCCTGTGATGAGAATTTTAAGAGATACTTTCTTAGCAACTTTTAAATATGCAATACAGTATTATTAACTATAGTTGTCATGTCGTACAGTACGTCCCCATAACATTTACTTTATAACTAGAAGTTTGTACCTTCTGACTTCACCCACCTCCCACACCCCAGCCTCTGGCAACCACCAATCTGTTTTCTAATGAGCTTGTTTTTGTTTTGTTTTGTTTTTAGATTCCACATATAAATGAGATAGCACAGTATTAGTATTTCTGTCTGACTTATTTCACTAAGCATAATATTCTCTAAGTGCATGCATGTTGCTGCAAGAGGCAAAATTTCATTCTTTTTTATGGCTGAATAATATTCCTGTGTGTGTGTATCTCACATTTTCTTGATCTATTCATCTGTCAGACATTTAGGATGTTTCCATATCTTGGACTATTGTAAATAATGCCTCAGTGAACATGGGGGTGCATATATCATTTTAAGTTAATGTTTTCATTTGCTTTGGATAAATACCCAAAGTAGAATTGCTGTATCATATGATAGTTCTATTTTTAATATTTTGAGGAATCTACACATTGTTTTTCATAGTGCCTGCACCAATTTACATTCCTAGCAACAGTGTGCAAAGGTTACCTTTTCTCCATAGCCTCAACCCTTATTTCTTGTCTTTTTAAGAAGATGTTGGGGGTAGGAGTTTAGTAATTTATTTATTTAGTTTTACTGTGTTGGGTCTTCGTTTCTGTGCGAGGGCTTTCTCTAGTTGCGGCGAGTGGGGGCCACCCTTCATCGCGGTGCGCAGACCTCTCACTATCACAGCCTCTCTTGTTGCGGAGCACAGGCTCCAGACACGCAGGCTTAGTAGTTGTGGCTCATGGGCCTAGTTGCTCTGCGGCATGTGGGATCTTCCCAGACCAGGGCTCGAACCCTTGTCCCCTGCATTAGCAGGCAGATTCTCAACCACTGCACCACCAGGGAAGCCCTATTTCTTGTCTTTTTGATAATAGCCATTCTAACAGGTGTGAGGAGATATCTCATTGTGGTTTTGATTTGCATTTGCCTGATGATTAATGATGTTGAACATCTTTTCATGTCACTGTTGGCCATCTATGTGTCTTCTTTGGAAAAATATGTATTCAGATCATTGCCCATTTCTAATCAAGCTGCCTTTTTTGGGGCCACTGAGTTGTTTATACATTTTGGATATTAATCTCTCATCAGATATATGATTAGCAAATATTTTCTCCCATTCAGTAGGTCACCTTTTCATTTTGTTGGTGGTTTCCTTTGCTGTGAAGAAGCATTTTAGTCTGAGGTGGTACCACTTGTTGATTTTTGTGTTGCTTTTGCTTTTGGTGTCAAATCCAAAAAATCATTGCTAAGAAAAATGTCAAGGAGCTTATCGCCTAAGTTTTTCTCTAGGAGTTTTATGGTTTCAGGACATTACCTCTAATCTTATATGAAACTTTCAGTGCTGATATTATCCCCATTTGTTAAATGAGAAAATTCAGAATCCTGAGATTAAATAACTTTCTGCCAAGTGATAAACAGAACTCAAACCATGATTGCTTGGATCTAAATTCCATTGTCTTTGCAACAAGGGATTCTGCTACTCCTGGATGAAGGCCCAAGGTTCAGGTTTGGCTCACTGATTTATTGGCTAAGAAAACTATTTTACCAGTTCACCCTGCATTTATTAGGCTCAGACCTTGTTGCTATGAATCTAAGCACAATGTTCATGAATACATCAAAAGAGTATACCTTAACTTACACTGGAGGATGTAACTATGAAGATAACTGGCCTGAATCATTTGCTCAAGGAAACGTTTCTCCTAGTAAGTCAACCCAGGAGATAAAACAGTAAGTCAGATACTTGCTCATTGCACCAAGAACGAGATAAAAGGGAAGTGGATGTTCTGAAGAAATATATCCATAGCTAAGATCCCTGAATAAATACCTCGTGATATTTAGTTCTGAGCAATTGGGAGTGGTTCCGTAAATCTGAGCACTGTCTCCCTTGGCCTGGACCACTAGAACAGGGTCAATGACAGCACTCCATTTTAAATATTTTCCCCCCTTGGGCAGTACTTTATTGTGAAATTCTCATTACTTGTTTGATATTTTACTTGACATCCCCTCCCTAAGGATTCCTGAAAGGCAATCCTATGTATCTCTTGAAAACATAATGACTTCACACTGAGTGTCATTGGGATGGAAACAATGGTCCAACTCACTCTCTATAAAAATGAAATGCCCACTGAGAACAGAAGAGAAATATGCTTTAAAGTCCGATATAACCTAACCCATTAGAGGTCCCTGGGGCAGACTGATTAATTATACTGAGAAAGAAATTGCTCCTCCCTTATCACCTAACCCCACATTCTTCAAGTAGATGGAGAGAGGCACACACATGTACAAGCAAAAGAAATGTTTGGAAGTGAATTGCTTAGCTGATGGATGAAAAACGAATAATTACTTACATTGAGAATATTTGCCTTTCTGACATATAAAACACCCATTAATGAAACTCAGAGAATCCAAACCACTCTAGAGACGCTTTCTGATAAGAGGGCAAAGGGGGCCTTGCTTTGTAATGCATTTTAAATTCAAACAAAATTTCTATCAACAACCTGAATATCTAAAAGGAATTTGGGGTCATGCATTTGGGGAATGGGATTATTAATACAAATCTTGCTGTGTTAGCAGTGATGGGACACAGACCCAGGACTTTGTAAATCTACAAGGAAAGGAGTCCATTCTGGGACCTCTGTTGGGTGGTGGAGGACGGGGCACAACTGGCTTTGAGAAAGGCAGAAAGGACCACTTTTCCCTAATCCTCTTCCACTTCCTTCAGATGGTTTCAATTTGCAAAACTGCCTTCCGACTCTTGTGATTTTGCATCATAGTTGAAGGAGCAAATTCTCTTTCCTTTATCCCCATCCTCTCTTCTGATTCCAACATAACAAATAAAACCTGCATTTTAACAACGCCTCATTCAATGTATTTTAAAAAAAACTGGTTATACTTCTGGTTCTATCATTATGAATTGCATCCTTGTAGTCATGGACAAAAGCACCCTTCTTAGCCTCAAGTGTCTTATGATTAAAATAAGAATAACATTTTCCATGACTAGCCCGCTGTATTTATTGCAAAGTTTAATGAATTACTGTAGGAGACATTTCATTTTACTTCCATAGAACTTTATTCATAACACATGGAATGATCATTACTGGCTTATACATCTATCTGATAGAAAGAGATCTCTGTCTCCACATCTATTCATCCTTTTATTAATTATTTCATGCACTTGTTAACTAACAACTATGTCTGTGCCAGGCACTTTTATAGGCACTGGGGTCTTTTCTGACCGCTCGTCACTATCACTGCACGAGATCCCCTGGGGTGATCCACTCACTTTCATTACAGGTTAATTGCTCACAAATTTGTATTTCCAATCCAGTTTCTCTTCTGAACTCTGATCCAATTATATCCAGACATATCCTCCTGACTATCCTTCAAACTTATCCTGCCTAAAGAAATAGCATACCCTGAGCAAGAAATGGCATAATTTTCAACCCATTTGCAGATTCTAAAACACAAACCAAAAATAAACTGAGACTTTTTCTTGACTTAACTACACCTCTTACTCAGACTTCCAAAATAATCCAATGACTGTCATCTCCAGCTCTGAACTATTTCTTGAATCTATCCCCTTCCATTTATTTTTACTATTACCACATTGATGCCGACCATCATCATTTGTCCCCGGTTATACTTGTTTCCCTGCTCCAGCCTTTCCCAACTGTAAACTCATCACAGTCACCTAAGGGAATTTTTTAGTTTGAGTGGGAAGGTGGATTGGAGTTGCCTCGTGCAGACCTGTGAGCAAAGCCAGTGCCTTGCAGAGTGCCTGGCACTTGGGAGGTTCTTTACACTTGATTGTTGTTTTATGTAAACTATAGAAAAGCATTTTGAAAACCACAGGATTCTGCAAAATTAAGCTCAGTATAACATGTTTTAGCTTAAAGGTAATGACATTTACTTCGCTGAAGTATTTTCCCTTCCTTCCTGGATTAAGACTGAACTGTTGCCTTGTTTATATATTCTCAGCAAAGGAACATCTAAATGTCAGGGAAAAGTGAAATCCCAGCATATGGATGGAAATGTCAGCTCACAAATTCATTGAAATTATTATTTCATTGGAAAATGAATGAATCTTATAAAGTGTAGAGAAGTGCTGAAGTGTTTGGGAAATGGTCAACTGACCAAGAGAAATCAGATTTAAAGTTCATCCTTGTAAGTTGGTTTTTTGTTTTTAATATAAAACACTCTTTTTTAAAATTAATTAATTTATTTTTGTCTGTGTTGGGTCTTCGTTTTCTATGCAAGGGCTTTCTCTAGTTGGGGCAAGCCGGGGCCCCTCTTCTTTGTGGTGCACGGGTCTCTCACTGTTGAGGCCTCTCTTGTTGCGGAGCACAGGCTCCAGACGCGCAGGCTCAATAGTTGTGGCTCACGGGCCTAGTTGCTCCGCGGCATGTGGGATATTCCCAGACCAGGGCCAGAACCCGTGTCTCTGCATTGACAGGCAGATTCTCAACCACTGTGCCACCAGGGAAGCCCTGTAAGTTGCTTTTGATGTGGGAAAACTGAAGCAAAATTATGGCTGTGGTATTATGACTGTACATTGACTTTTGAACCCTGCAAAAATATGGACACCAAAATATCCTATATAGCCCTCTGGAGACACTTTTCCCTATATTCTAAATTTATTTCCCTATACTCTAAATGTATTCCTTATTTAGATCATTTATTTATTTTGCTTATTGCAGGTTCATGGAAAGTCTTGAGTTCTCAGATGAGACAAATTAAAAAAAAAAAAAAAAAACACACAAATTGAGTCCAAATCTCTAATGGAATTTATCAAAGTGCAGCTTTGTGACATTTGTTTTCCTGCATCTAAAATGAAAACATTATCATATTTAAATAATTACAGCAACCAAGAATAAGTGTTTTCTATGGACTGACTTAGAGAAGCAGCATGTTTGCCTTCAAGAACAAAGACCTTAGAGGTCTTGGCACATAGGGAATGCTCACTCAATATTTGAAGCCTGAACCTAAAAAATACTTGTTACTCAGGACCCATTCCTATATCTCTTCAAAAAAAAAAAAAACACATTCCAAATGTATACATGAAGGATCATGGATTAAACAGTAGGCACAGACATTTCTTATCCTCCCTCAAAAGTCCTAAGGAGCTGAAAGAAGAGTACATTCAAATTTCTTTTCATTTACTTATTTACATCAACTGAGCTAAGTTACTTAACATCTCTGGGCAGCAAGCACTTCATTTATAAAATGGGAATAATTATAATACCTACACCATATGAAGCATTTAGCAAAATACTGAGTCCACAATAGTACTTGTTAAGATGAGCTAATATTACTTTTATTGTCAGTTATATTCCTCTCCCATGACACTTCTCAGGTTTTGTACCAAAACTCAGAAAAAGAAGAGGGGAAGCAAATTGTCTGAAATATGCATAACTGATATATGATCAGCTCTTTTGTAATCTAGTGCTATTTTCAATTTCCCTTCATTTTAAAAATGTTTACATTTATTTTGTGTTTTTTAGGCAAATTTTCAAATCAGCACGTTTTTATTGAAATTTATGAAATTTAAAAAAGTACAAAGGAAAAATACAATGTACTGATAATCCTACCAACTAGTGATAACTGTTGTTAATATAATATACACATTATTATATGGAATATATGTTACATATACTTAACACTATATTAAGAAAATTATGGCATGTTATTAATAATATCATTTTGTTAATGTTTGTGTTCTTTTTTAATTTTTTGTTTTCCATCATCCATTGCCAGTAATTCCTCTTGAGAAAAATACCCTTTTCCCTTGATACAGTCTGTTGAAACTGTACATCAAATGACTTTCCATTTTCTTGTCAGGGGACAAGCCCAAGAACTAAACAAGGCCACTGGATTCTTTTTCCATTGTGTTTTAGCAGATTGGCAAAGTGGTACGTGGTCAAGTTTACCAGTGGTAATGTTCAGACCAGGTTTCTTGCTGAGCTACCATTCCCATAGTTCCAATGGCCAGCCTTCTGTGGCTGCCTTGGTTCTCCATCTTGCCCATTTAAGATACTAATGTCTTTCTGATGGACTGCATTTTGTGTCAGTTAGCCACAGTTGTCATTATTTTCTACCATAGAACCTCATTTGTAGAGAAATACATACAAGAAAATGAATTACTAGCAATAGACATGGAATGAAACTTCTCTTCATATTCTACAAAATGTATTTAGCTGCCTGAGAAATTTTATGACAAAATAGTTAATTAGGCTATTAGTCTAATAATTGGTCACTAGGAACTTCTTATCCTTTGGGCAGCCACTGGGAAACTGGTTGACTACTACCATGTAAAAAGATAAAATTTAGAAGAAATTGTGGGGGGGTGGGGTAGTTCCATGGTAGGATGGGTGTTTCTGATAACATTGGGTAGCTCAAAGCCAAGAAGTTCACAACCTAAGTTCTTATTTCAAGGTACAGACTAAATCTCATGAATTTCTCAGATGATGCTACAAGACTCACATAGCCCCAGCTTTGACATCATCAAAGAGCATTTTGAGATTGAGCCTGTTCGTTGTTGAGTTACAATATTTGTTGAAATAAAATCATGTCTAGTCTCTTATGTGAAAGCTATTGACTGATAAAGAGTAGGGTGGGATCTCAATAATAGATTGGGAAAATCTGGGAGTATTCAGAGTTTTAGTGGTACCCTAAATCTTCAAACACCTCTGAAACATCCACACATTCACATACTGAGCCTTCCTTTGTCAAAGAAGCAAGTCCTCTGAACTTGTCATAGAAACCCTTCTTTCCTCACTTCCTTCCTTCCTTCCTTCTCTCATTTTTAGAAAAGTTTCTTATCAGGGAACCCAAACCGATAAACCGTCTTTCCATATGCTACCATAAAGAGAGGTAGTAAAAAGAGAAAATGGTAAGCTACAGGCTGACTCTTAAAGCTTCTCCTCAGAAGTAACTTCTGTTCATGCTTTGACCAAAAACATCAAATATTTATGTAAAAAATACAATCCACAAGCTCCTTGTACCTGGTATACAGCTTCTGATCCGGCAAATGATTTTATCCTTCTCCATTCTTATAATTAGAAAGCACCGGAAGTCTACTTTCATCTGACAAGAACATCAGTATCTTCACCTTCTTAACTCATAGATAAGTTGTCTCTAGAAAGTGATGCTATTATACACTCATTATCAGACAGCCCATCACACTTTTACACTAAATCAGTGAAATCATGTCATAGTATGTAGGAAGTTATAGCAGAGACACTAGGTACCCTGTTAAAACATGTTTTCCATTGGAAGCAAGACAGGAAAAAAATGAGAAAATACTAACATCTATCACTCCTTACAATAGCCAAGACATAGAAGCAACCTAAGTGTCCATCAAGAGATAAATGGATAAAGAAGATGTGGTACCAGGAACTAAATTCAGTATCCTGTGATAAACCATAATGGGAAAGAATATGAAAAAGAATATATATGTATAACTGAATCACTTTGCTGTACAATAGAAATTAGCACATTGTAAATTAACTATACTTCAATAAAATAAATTTTAAAAAAGGATGTGGTATATATACTATATATATATAAATATATTTTATATATATGTGTATATATATATATATATACAGAATGGAATATTACTCAGCCACAAAAAGAATGAAATAATGCCATTTTCAGGAACGTCAATGGACCTAGAGATTATCATACTAAGTGAAGTAAAGTCAGACAGAGAAAGACAAATATCATATGATATAACTTATATGTGGAATCTAAAAACAAATAAGATACAAATGAATTTATTTATCAAGCAAAAACAGACTCACAGACATAGAAAACAAACTTATGATTACCAAAGGGGAGGGGGGGAGGGATAAATTAGGAGTTTGGGATTAGCTGATAAACACACTACTCTAGAATAAATAGAAAACCAACAGGACCTACTGTATAACACAGGGAACTATACTCAATATCTTGTAATAAACTGTAATGGAGAAGAATACGTATATATCACTGAATCACTTTGCTGTACACCTGAAACAAACACAACATTGTAAATCAACTATACTTCAATAAAAATTTTCAAAAAACCTCTACCACCTCTGTGCAAAGTGTGAGGATCCTGAGAGTTTGATGTGCTGCCTGAAAATTTGCAAGTGTCTTGAAAATCTGCCAGTTTTGAGTGGAACCTAAGAAAGAAAAGTCTCTCTGGGTGGTCCAGGGCTTCAGTGCAAGTGATAACATTAGTTGACCATTTAAGGTTGAGTAAAAACAATGACAAATGGAATTTTCATGGTGGTTCAGGATGATCTGTGAAACCTATACTATTAGGTGAATCACGGAAGAAACATCCAGGGTTTGGGAACAATGCTCTATCATCATTAGGTAAGTAACAAGTATGGGTAAGTAAGTATGACACACTTTTTGTCTTACTTCTGGACTCTGCTGGATTCTAAATTATTTAACATGATCCTCCATAAAGTAAGTTTTGTGTTATTCTACCTGGCAAAGAGCTCTGGCCAGTTAAGATGCTGGCTGCACATCAGCGAACATAGAGTGAGCAGTAGGTAGGATCAGCTGCATAAACAAGGAATGTAGTCTCTACACAAATTTTTTCTCTTGATTTTGTAATTGTAATATTTATTTTAATTAATTTATCTCCTCTTTCCCTCATATTTCTACTACTGTTTTGTATTGGTAGTGTTTGAGGTGATAAAGGTAGCATTATTCCAAAGTTTTACAATATTTAAATGGAATACCAACAAAGCACAATAGGGAATATCAACCCATAAAGTTCAGCCATTTTGTCAGATTTAAAAATTGATGAGATATTAGGTTGTCTCTACTTTTAGAATTTGACACTTTTAATTAGTCATTTTTATTAGAATTTTTGTTTTAGAATGTATACAGTGGTTTTATTTTTATTTATTTATTTTTTAACATCTTTATTGGAGTATAATTGCTTTACAATGGTATGTTAGTTTCAGCTTCACAACAAAATGAATCAGTTATATATATACATATGTTCCCATATCTCTTCCTGCTTGCGTCTCCCTCCCTCCCACCCTCCCTATCCCACCCCTCCAGGCGGTCACAAAGCACCGAGCTGATCTCCCTGTGCTATGCGGCTGCTTCCCACTAGCTATCTACCTTACGTTTGGTAGTGTATATATGTCCATGCCTCTCTCTCGCTTTGTCACCGTTTACCCTTCCCCCTCCCCATAGCCTCAAGTCCATTCTCTAGTAAGTCTGTGTCTTTATTCCTGTTTCACCCCTAGGTTTTTCATGACATTTTTTTTTCTTAAATTCCATATATATGTGTTAGCATACGGTATTTATCTCTCTCTTTCTGACTTATTTCACTCTGTGTGACAGACTCTAGGTCTATCCACTCATTACAAATAGCTCAATTTCGTTTCTTTTTATGGCTGAGTAATATTCCATTGTATATATGTGCCACATCTTCTTTATCCATTCATCCGATGATGGACACGTAGGTTGTTTCCATCTCTGGGCTATTGTAAATAGAGCTGCAATGAACATTTTGGTACATGACTCTGAAAATGACTCTACTACCCAAAGCAATCTACAGATTCAATGCAATCCCTATCAAACTACCACTGGCATTTTCCATAGAACTAGAACAAAAAATTTCACAATTTGTATGGAAACACAAAAGACCCTGAATAGCCAAAGCAATCTTGAGAACGAAAAACGGAGCTGGAGGAATCAGGCTTTGTGACTTCAGACTATACTACAAAGCTACAGTAATCAAGACAGTATGGTACTGGCACAGAAACAGAAATATAGATCAATGGAACAGGATAGAAAGCCCAGAGATAAACCCACGCACATATGGTCACCTTATCTTTGATAAAGGAGGTAGGAATGTACAGTGGAGAAAGGACAGCCTCTTCAATAAGTGGTGCTGGGAAAACTGGACAGCTACATGTAAAAGTATGAGATTAGATCACTCCCTAACACCATACACAAAAATAAGCTCAAAATGGATTAAAGACCTAAATGTAAGGCCAGAAACTATCAAACTCTTAGAGGAAAACATAGGCAGGACACTCTATGACATAAATCACAGCAAGGTCCTTTTTGACCCACCTCCTAGAGAAATGGAAATAAAAACAAAAGTAAACAAATGGGACCTAATGAAACTTAAAAGCTTTTGCACAGCAAAGGAAACCATAAAGAAGACCAAAAGACAACCCTCAGAATGGGAGAAAATATTTGCAAATGAAGCAACTGACAAAGAATTAATCTCCAAAATTTAGAAATTTTAATTAGACATTTTTAATGAACATTCCTAGATTTTCCTTGAGGAAGAGTTACCAAATTATGCTCCATTAACACTCTATGACTCTGGCATTTTTCCTCATTTATACCCTAACTAGGTATTACAACAATTTAAGTGTTTTTTTGATATCATTGTATCAACCCTTCTTTATATTTGAGTCACGCTTTCCCATTAATAAGAATTTATAGTTAGATGAAAAAAAGAGCACTGCTCTTAGATGAATCTATCTATAAATCTATAGAGATAATATAATTGACATTTAGTAATAAGTTACGTTAGATGCATAGTCTCCTAAATTAGCATGCTAAGTCACCTTGTCATACCTTCTGGCAACAATGTCTGATTTTTCCACTCAGTATTATTAGCATTTAATTAATAACAGAGAAAATGATAAAATCTTGATGGGAAGAATTTTCCCTTTCGGGGTTGGGAGGATAGAATACCGTTGTTTACAAAGTTTGCCCCATCGACTATATTTTAGAATGTCTTGCTCTTCATTTCTGGTGCTATATATGATAGAAAGCTCTCATAAGTGACCTTCACTTAAACACCTCCCAGAATGGCATTTCAAGGATGGTCAGAGTACACTGCATGCCAGCACACTTCTTTTCACACCAAGGGATAGTTGGGGCGTTTTGTTTCTTCTCTTCCAAGGTTGTTTGTGGAGGCTATATTTGTTATTTTAATTACTTGATGTTAATACATATTCAAAGTGGCAAAATATGAGTGTGGAAGGAAATTTGTTTTCATGAGACTAAGTTAAATGCCTTGGCAAAAAACCTGACAAAGGCAATTCATTAAAAATTCTTATTAAGTGAGAATGAATGAGGAAAAATTTTAAATCTAGAACAATTCTGCACTCAGATAGCTTTGCTCCAGTCTTTAAATACCAGATATCTTTTAAAGAAACTAAAACTGGAGATCTTATATAATGAGGCATGGATATAATTTATACAAAAGAGTTGACATCCAAAGGAAACACATGCACAAACACACACACACACACACACACGCATGCAAATAGGCTCTAGTCCTATATCAACTATTGTGCAAACATTTACATTAATATATATTAATTTAAAGTACATTTTCTAAGACATGCACAGGCCATTTTTAAATGATTTCCTACTTCATTCCAATTTTAAAATTAACCAACCAAACCAAGTATTGTCCCATTTTGATTACAAAGATGTTTTCTACAGAATGGAGAATATCAAGGAGTGCAGAATTCAGTGTACTGTATGACTTCTCAGCATTTCTACTTATATCCATTATTTCATAGATGTATAAGACTGTCACAAATACTGCCTCCAAAAATTATCTGCTTATTTTATTCTACTTTTTCTAACACAAATACAAGATAACTCAAAATAACATTTGAAGCATTATTTTTTTCACTTTATAAAAATTCACAGAAATCCTCCTGAATATTTTCCACTTTCTCCATTCTTCACTCTCCCTGTTCCCTTGTGTTGTTTTTCACAGAGATGAAAAATAGTTACTGAAGTCAAAGTACACATTAATCTGTGTGGTGATTAACAACAGATGAGAATTAACATTGTTGAAAAGTCATAAAGTCCACTAAAAAATTAATCCCAGAGGGACAACTATAGAAGTAGAGAAAAGGCCATCTGTCTGAGGTATATCTAGGTTTCCACAGAGATAGTCTAGCTCCCTAGAAGCTTTCAGTACACTCTCAAGGAAAACTGTACCTAAACCCTTCTAAAGTGCTAGTGTAGACATAAAGCTATTCTTAGCATCTCAACATTTCTCAAGATGGACCATTTGAACACTTATGCGATAAAAATATTTATTTAAAATGTTTTAAATGAGTGGCTACACATAAGGTGATTAAGAGTCTTTTGTAATCTCTTCCCTGAAACTTGTAGTCTCAGCACTCTTCTGATTCTTTTACATCCTATGTTAACATTACTTTCACTTTTTCATCAGTAGTGTGATTATTGGAAACAAATGTATGACTCCTGAGTCCTAAACACAACTGCATTTATAACATCATTAGAATTTAAAATATAAACTAAATGAGTATTTTTATACTTTATATTTGTTGATTAATCTTATATTTACTTTAAACATTCATAATAGATAGTTAATAGATATTTAATCACTTCAAGATCTGAAGAATCTTCCCACAATATTTCAGGAATATTCCTGATCAGCTGCTGGGGTCTTAGGTCCCATCTTAGCATTTGACCAACTCCATCCTCACCAGACATGTGATTGGGATCGCTTTATCTCTCGTGAGTACGCTGCAGGGAGGGGAGAGGTAATAAATTAATAATCCCAAACTAGCTGCCATTTTAACAAGGGGAGGAGTCTTCCTGTTAACTAAAGGAATACTACATCTGTCAACACAGATGGATCCCAGATTGCTGTAGCATCAGAGAGTGCTGCTTATATAACCCCTCTCCATGCCATTTGCTCTTTGGTTACCGCTAGGTCCCCTTTCTGACCTGCAGACTGCACCCAAAAAGGGAGTTCAAGGGCCAGTCTGGAGAGTTACACACAGATTTATAATTGCTGATCCTAAAACCTCCAATAGTTTGTTTCTTCAGATCAGATCAATTATTACTGTAGAACTAGGATGCTGTCACTTAAAAGGACCTCTAGCCACTAACTCATTTGACAGTCTAGACATATAATAAAGTTGCATCTTCAGAAGCTAGAAAGGCAGTGCGAACAGGCAAGGATGGGCAAGTCTCCTAATATCACCCAGCAGCAGAATCACCCAGCACCTGGAGGGTAAGATGTTCAGATTGCCACAGACTAGAGAGTTTTTAAGGAAACAAAACACCTTTGATTTTTATATTTTGACTAAGACATTTTCACAGCATCTTTTTAGGCTGAGAACAAATGGTATTTCCACAATGACAAAGGTTTTGGAAACATCGGGAATAATGCATGCCAAGCTCTTCCATGGGAAAGCATGTGTATTTGAAACAAATGGTCTCTTACCAGTAATTGGCACATAGCAGGTGTTCAGAACCCTTTGTGTATCAGAATAAATGAGGAAAACTGGAGGCATGACAGGACCAAGTATTTTCCCAAATGTTTCAAGAACAGTAGAATGGTAGAATTATTAACACAAAATCATTTTATAGTGTTGTTTAAAGATGTTGGTATATTTAGAAATTTTAAAAGAATGAAAAGAAATAAAGTTTTGTCAAAATAGTAAGATGTCTACAAATGTGGTTACATAATGTGAACAAACACACAGAGAAATTTGGATGGAAAAAAGGAATTGAAAAGAAAGCAATAGTACATGTTAGGACACAAAGGAAAAGAAGTAGATGTGATATCAGAATGGGCTATTTTCATATCAATTAAAATCAGAGAGATAAAGACTTCTTTTAGTAAAAATTATGAAAGTCTACAATGAGCCCACATACATCAGATTTTTATATCAGGCTTTCTGTCCTAGTCTGTTGAGGCTACTATAACACAATACCATAAACTGGATAGCTTACAAACAACAAAAATTTGTTTCTCACAGTTCTAGAGGCTAGAAAGTTCAAAATCAAGACCCCAGCAGATCTGGCGTCTGGTGAGAACCAGCTTCCTGTTTCATAGACGGCTGTCTTCTCCATGTCCCCACATATCAGAAGGCTGAGGGAGCATTCTGGGGTCTGTTTTATAAGGACGCTAATCCCATTCATGAGGGATCCCGCCTCAGGACCTTATCACCTCTCAAAGATCCCACCTCTTAATGTCATAACATTGAGGATTAAGTTTAAACATATGATTTGGGGGCTCACAAGTAATCAATCTATATTAAGAACTAAAGTTCTAGAGTTCAAGTCCTGGCTTTACTATAAGAGTTTTGGGACTATAAGCCAATTGATTAAGGTTGTTTAGAAACCAGAAACGTATTAAAATTTAGGAATGAAACTTGGATGAAGTTATACAATGATTTTGAAGGTAGGTATACGATGTATTTTCTATTAAAATATCTATATTTCTTTATTTTTTGATCTAAATGGTTGGTCAATCAATTAAATAGAGTAATTGCAAATAAAATTAATTATATGCTTATTTATTTTATAATATCTCTTTTTTTTACAATAAATACAGAATTAATAGGAAACCAGGTTGAAAATTCTGTATAATTAAAGGAAATGGTCTCAGTTCTCCTTTTCACTTTGACTAGTGAGGAGGCAAAGCTCTGGTTTGACATTTAATGATATTTAAACTCTTAAATGAAATTTGTGTAAGGTTAAAAAAATGTTCACATAGATTTTGTTCCTTTTGTTGGTTTTTATTGCATTTAATAATTACACAGACTATCATATAAAATACCAAAAATTGTTTGTGCAAAAAATACAGCTACCCCAAATCTATAGAACATGTTTAAATTTAGGCGTCATACTATGCCAAGTGCTCTTTAAACTTTTTTTTTTAACTTAAGAAATTTTAGTTTGGAACTACTCTGTGTCCTGAACTATATTAATTCTTGTGGGGTGATAAAATACATATGACAGTTCCTGTTTGTGAAGATTACATTCTATTTGGGGTGATAGAATACAAAAATATAGTATGACTTGTTCACAGATCAGAGATTGATGTGGGCCGAAAGGGTTAGAGAAGTTCTCATCAAATAAGGGAGATTAAATCGGGCTTTGTGGAATTAGACCAGGGATGAGGTGGAGAGGAAAAGAAAGATGTATTGGGCTTCCCTGGTGGCGCAGTGGTTGAGAATCTGCCTGCCAATGCAGGGGACACGGGTTCGAGCCCTGGTCTGGGAATATCTCACATGCCACGGAGCAACTAAGCTCGTACGCCACAACTACTGAGCCTGCATGTCTGGAACCTGTGCTCCGCAACAAGAGAGGCCGCAATAGTGAGAGGCCCGCGCACTGCGTTGAAGAGTGGCCCCCGCTTGCCACAACTGGAGAAAGCCCTCACACAAAAACGAAGACCCAACACAGCCAGAAAGAAAGAAAGAAAGAAAGAAAGAAAGAAAGAAAAAGAAAGAAAGACGTATTTGGATGGAATATAGTAGAATGTTTGGAGATCAGTTCAAGTCTCTGCTGTGTGGATGAGAAAGTCTTCTGGAGGTTGAGAAAGGATAAAACTTAATGTGACCTTGAGATCTCAGGGAAGGATTTATAAAAGATTTGCAAGTGAATTGGTTTTCTGGAGAAGCATCTTCTAGGACAACTCTAGAAGAGCAGGGAGACTCCTGAAAGTGGTGGAAATAATGGTTACCATCGCAGGAGTGCGTGTTTCGTCTCAGGGCGATAGATATAACTGTCTTCTCACTGGAAAGAGTTCATTGTTTAAAGCAGTCCTGAGAGTTGTCAGAATACAACATACTACACAGAAGTCCTGTCATAACCATTGGGAAATAGTACATTCACACAGTCAGAAGAGTGAATAAGGGGTGTTTAGACTCATTCAAAATAAACAATCAGAAGCTTTTTCCTTTATATATGAGGATTCTTTAGCAACTGTAGTGATTATGTGATAAAATGGGCCTCATTGACTTTTCTATATTTTACATTTTTTTTTTCTTGTAAAGTAGCAAATCAAGGAAGGGAAAGATTTGGGTTTGGAATAAGATGGACAGAACTTGAATTCTTCCTCTGCTACTAACTAAACAAATTAACCAGATCAAGTCACTTACCCTCTTCCCAGGGAATGATAATCTTCTTCACAGGATGCTCTTAATCATAAATTATTAGTAGTAGTAATAAAATTGGCTAACATTTATTGAATATTTAACATACACCAGCCCACATACTTCCCATGTATTATCACCTTTTTGTGAGAATTAAATGAAATAATCTTAGTAAAATACTTAGCATGGAGCCATTAATAGCATTCTCAATAAATTACTTTTCAGACCTTAAATAAAGCAATCAAGTTGATAAAGCAACTTGTGATTTATAATATCTTTTTTCAGCGTAATAAACGCGTTCCAATTGCCCCATTTTTTTGCTGGCCACTAACTTCTTTGCAATCCAGTTCTATTTGAGGTTTTTTAAAAATTAGCAATAGAGTTTAATTTATATAAAAATCTTGAGATAGCAAGTCCAGGACTTTGCTTCCTTTGGTGCCTTAAGGGGACCTAAAGATTTATTGTTTTGTTACTTAATATGCATCTCTTTGATGACATTATTAAAAACAAAAGGTGAATGAAAGAGCTAAAAATCTGTCAGCAGAATAGGTTAAAACTTTGGCAAGAGAAAACTATGAACAATAAAGATTGGAAATAAAGGATTAGCAAATATATACCTGACCAATACAATTAAGAAAGCAAGAGTGGCAATAGTAATATTAGATGCATATTTGATGCAGGAGAATCCCCAAGGGCCAAAGCAGGAAACATGAAAGTATAAGAGGTTTTATGAAAGAAATGTCTCAGGTAGACACAAACTTTTAAAATGTTTATGTACTAAACAAAAAGAAAAATCTCCTATAAAGGTAAATAAATTTTTATAATATGAATTAAATGGGAAGTTTATATTATATAGTCAACAATATATAGTCTTTGACGAACAGTCTGATAGTATTATTCAATTGATAATATCAATGTCATTATATTTATACACAAAACATATACAACTGTATTTCCAGAGACATGTACAAAAATTATTCATGGAAGTGTCCACAAAGAAAACCTTAATAAACACACAGAAGGAAAGACTGACAAAGTCACAGCTTTTCCTTAATACAATAAAACTAAAATAAAGAGATCAAGAGAGCATATACATGGAAAATCTGAAGCACTTCCGCCAAATAAGCCCAGGTTCAATAATGAATATAAATTATTTAAAGTAACAGATAGAAAATCACTCCATGCTAAAATATTTAGGACACAGCTAAACTGTAATCAGAAAAAAAAATGTCTTTACAATTTTTATTAAAAACTTACTGAAGGTTTCTGACCACTGGAATGGTGGAGTAAGGAGCTTAAGAAAATCCACTTCTTCAGAAAATCAATGAGAATATTGTCAAAAACTGTCAAAATCACCTTTTTTCAGAATTCTGGAAATGAAATAAAGGCTTGTTACCATCTGAAGAATAATGGCTAGATTTTGGTAGGAACAATGTGGACCTACAACTTGACCTAACCCCATCTCTCCCCTGCCTCAGGATAGATTTGAAAACCAACACCCTAAAAGTCACTGAAGGTAACTGAATGGGTTTAGAGCATCCCAAATACCCTGCCCCCAGATATTCAATAATCATCGCTATTTGACAGCGGGCAGCTCATTGAAAAGCTTCATTTTCAGGATTTATTTTTAATTGGCTTGATTCAGAAGACACGGAATAAAAAAAGTAGAGGAGATTATTAATTTTTTTATTTTCACCTCTTTGGATTGTCTCACTTATTACAATGAGCATGCACTAATTTTTAATTCCAAAGACATTCGATCATAGAAAAATTTTAAAGAGAAAAAATAAATATAATGTAGATATATATTATTAACATGAAAAACTGTTTGCAATAACAAAAAAGTGTGTCTATATTTATACACACACACATACACACACATTTTCTTGAATAGGGTATACCAAATTGTTAACAATTGTCATCTCTGGTGGCGATAGTATTTTTTATTATTTCTTCAAAAAAAATATCCAAAGAAGTTATTTAAGGTTTGGAAACAAAAAAGTTTCATTGAGGAGTTAGAAGAATAATGAGGCAGGTGGCCCAGGAACTATGACTGGATCTTAAGGCAATTTAAGAGATTTGGAATAAAAGCCAAACCCCAGACACCCAAGGAAGGTTCTATTCAGGTCAAGAGAATAGTCTTAGATGTCGTTACCATTTCACCCATGCTAAAGGATTCTATTTATTGTGTTTTGCCTTAAAAAATATTGTGGTTAAAATGTCTATTTCATTCGATTTAGTTAAAGTTATTAAGGATAATCATGATTTCACGTTGTTGTTGTTTTCAAAATGCTGACATTAATGCTACGTTGGCCATTATGCAGAAGACATTGCTTCAACGGATTCAGTGGGATGCTACCTCCTGCAAGTCGTCATCAGAACAGGCCACCAATGCCACTTCCCAGTGTCCTTCCAGCCTCAAGGAGGCCTGTCAAGGGCACAGGATTTTCAAAAGGGTGGAGCATAATCAGAGTTGTGCTGTGCAGGAGGAGAAGAGGGAGCAAGGTGGTGATGGACAGGGAGAGAAGGAGAGACTGGAAAAGCTGTGTGTGTGTGTGAGAGAGAGAGAGATTTAATAAGAAATTGTGCTGTGTGTTGTACAATGTAATTGCCTGTCTTTGCTTATTCATAAGACAACTGCTGTAAAGACTTATATTACATTTTCAAAAAAGCAATTAATTCTTCATTTGCTCTGAATGCAATAGTGTGGTAAATCTGGCCATTATTTTTTAATTTTTTTAATTAATTTTTATTGGAATATAGTTGATTTACAATGTTGTGTTAGTTTCTGCTGTACAGCAAAGTGAATCAGTTATACATATATATGCATGTATCCACTCTTTTTTAGATTCTTTTCCCATATGGGTCATTACAGAGTATTGAGTAGAGTTCCCTGTTCTATACAGTATGTCCTTATTAGTTATCTATTTTATATAGAGTAGTGTGTGTATGTCAATCCCAATCTCCCAATTTATCCCTGCCCTCTCCTTCCCCCTTGGTAACCATAAGTTTGTTTTCTACATCTGTGATTCTATTTCTGTTTTGTAAATAGGTTCATTTGACTCTATTTCTTTTTGTAAATAGGTTCATTTGCACCAGGTTTTTTTAGATTCCACATATAAGCAATATCATATGATTTTTGTCTTTCTCTGACTTATTTCACTCAGTATGACAATCTCTAGGTCCCTCCACATCACTGCAAATGGCATTATTTCATTATTTTTATGGCTGAGTAATATTCCATTGAATATATGTGCTACACCTTCTTTATCCATTCTTCTGTCAATGGACATTTAGGTTGCTTCCATGTCCTGGCTATTGTAAATTGGGATCATATTTCAGAGCCTCCTATAAGGAACTGGGGACCTGAGGTCCAGTCTTCATAGCTCTTCTAGTGGAGCAAAGAATGTACATTCACCTTGATGGCCCAGCTGCTGGATCAGGGCACAATAAAAACAGAATTGTCTGGTCCTCCCCATTCCAAGTCAAAATTGGAGAGAAAGTGTGGTGGCTCTTGAGAAATTGAATTTACAATCTTAGGGACCAGGATCCTTTTTGGTTAGATGTTTTAGATGTTGCTATGAGCAAAATTTCTGTGAATGTATAAAATTAGTAAAGATAATTCTTTTTCTTCAGTGGAGTAGAAAAATATTTTGACAAGAGTATCTTCTCAGGAACTATATTCAGTATTTTGTAATAACCTATAAGGGAAAAGAATCTGAAAAAGTATATATATCTGAATCACTTTGCTGTACACCTGAAACTAACACAACATTATAAATCAACTATACTCCAATCAATCAATACAACGACAACAAAAAGGATACCTTCTCTTGGAAAAAATATAGTAAAAGAAGATTATACTTCCCAAGGTGGAAAATGCCCCAGGTTGACAGTGCACTCCCTTAAAATGATAGTGTTCATGAGAGGGGTGCAGGCAAGAGACAGGTGTGAATGAGAAGCCCTGTGACGGTGGGGTCTCCATGAATCAGGAGGAAGCAGGCAGAACAGAGCCACTGTTGTGTGGTGTGAGGCTGTGGGGAAGCAGACGTTTCTGAAGAGAGAGAAATTTCTGAAAACTTAAGAAGTTTTGTGGTATCCTGTATATGATGTGACCTCTTCCATTGCTTGAGAGTCCAGGAAAAGACTAATATTACTTTTGTGCTTCTTTAGGATGTTGACCGTCAAAACTTTTATCAATGTGTTCTTGACAATCAAGACTTCTGATTTATGCTGTTTCTAATTGGGATCAAGGCAATCTCTGACATTCACGTTCATGATGATGTGACTCCCACTGAATTCCCAGCCACGGTACCTGCCCTCTCAGGCTTCCTCCGGCCACATGTGAGGGCTGCTCTTCCAGGACCGTGTCATGGGTATGTTCTTGCTCCCACGGCCTTGCTTTTGCTCTTCCTTCCATATGGATTACTTATGTCTGTGTCTGTATTCCTCTCCAGGTTGTAACATGCTACATCGGCCCTCTCCCAAATATCTGCATGCTTTGTTCCCTCACTTCTTCTGCATCTCTGTTCAAATGTCAGTCATCCTCCAGGCCTTCCCCTCTGCCTGTTTTTCCCCCATAGTGCCAGTCACTACCTTACATTATAGTGTTTCTTTGTTTGCTTAGCGTCTATTTTTTGTCTGCTCAATGGGCATGTAAGCTCCATGAAACTAGATGTCTTTCATTTTTTTTTCCTTATTATATCTCTAGCATCTGGAACAATGCCCACATCTGGGACATAGTACATAGTTTTTTAACAAAGAAATGAGTGAGTCCAAGCTGTCTTCTTTAACTTTTTTATTTTCCCAATAGCTACCACAAGATCTAGCATAGTGTAGAAACTCAAAGATTATTTATTGAATGAATGCTAACCCCCCAAAATATTGGAGTAGGAGGACAATTACTGCATGATAAGATGTATCTTTCTTCTTTTTTTAAGGAACAATGGGTTGTATAGAGATAAAAGGTAATAGAGTGAGTGTGAGCTTTTAGTCTTATCACTTGGTTTAAGTCCTAGCTCTACCTCTTTCTAGCTGTGTGGCATTAGCCGAGTTATCTCACTTCTGTGTCTCAATTTCCCCATATGTAAATTAATTTTACTGTATTAAACTAGTACATAATATAAAGCACTTATTGTGAGCACTCAGTAAATGTTAAATATTATTACTGTTATACAGAGAAATAACTTGAGAGAAAATTAAAGAAATCAGAACTGTAAATGATAACATTTGTAAATAATTTTAAGAGCCTAATATGAAGTAGAAAAGTTGCATTAAAAGATTATATAATGTGATATGTATATTAGTATGTATATATCAATCATATGTAGCAAGAGTATGTTCCTCATCTTAATTAAAGTACATTAATTTTTATAATCATTATTTCTGGATGGTAAGTCTCTGGAAGGCTTTTTCCATTAGTGCTTTCTTAATTGTTCTACTTTTCTGTTATAATTATCCAATGCCTCTATAATCAGCCCAAATACAAGTACTGTAAAAATTGGCTATTTATTAGTTTAAAAAATATGAAAGGAAATGAAATGCATTTTAGATTTCACTCTGCCCCAACCTGGCTGCTTTGGTGATGTCATCCAGGTCAACCCCTAAAAGAATTTGCAGATTCTGGATATAACTAATGCCTAGCCCATTCCCCAGATCCACCCAGTCAGAGCCATTAAATTTAGACACTAGGTGCTTTGGCATTGGGAACCAGCTTTCTGGTTGTATCGTGCAATCATGTTGCTTTTTCTACACAGGAACCTCAATCTTTGTCCAAATTCAACTACTTGATTAATGCTCATTTAAATAGTAGAAGTTTACTTTTGAAAAGTTGGTTTTTTCTTCATTTTTTTCCCACAGCTGTCTTGGCAACATCCAATTCCAGGCTGGGAAGGAAGTATCTTAGTCAAAAATGGGGTGAAATAGAGTTTTCTTGTGTGGTTCCCAACCCTCTGACAAGAACTGTCTCTCCTGGAGAGGTCAGCCTGCTTCCAAAAATAGTTTGCAGAGAATAGGAGGTTGTATGTAATGGGATTCAATCAAAAAAGTTCTCTAGCCCACTCTCGACTATATCTGAAAAAAATGATAGTCATTGGCATAGGTCCTGTCCTCTTCAGCATCCTCAATAAATTAGCAATTCTCAGAAAACCGCTCCTGTGGGAATGGGAAGAAATAGACCAAGAAATAGATCAAGAAGCAGGGAGATGTGGGTTGTACCTACTACGTCCCATAATTTTGTAAGATATGCCTAGACAAGTCCAGCACAATCCTGCCCACCAACCATTAAAAAATAAAAATTAAAAAAAAAAAAGGAAAAGTGTTAGATTCTGAAGACATGTTTTAGTTCACTAATCTAAATAATAAATACCTTAACCTTTCTCCTTTTTCTCCTTCTCTTTCTTTTTTTTTTATTTTCCTTTCCTCTATTGTGGGGTGGTAGAAGTTGGGGGTGTTATTTATCTGAGATGGTCACACAATTAGTCTGTCTCTTCTTTACAAGGAAATTGGGAGTATTTCCTGTTTCTAAATAAAGAGGAGTTAAGTGTGATTGGTTTGAAGTGGACTTATCACGAGATGATCCCAATATTTCTATCTCCAGACTCTATCCTTAAGGACTTTAGACTTGAGTTATCTGTTAGAAGTCATGAAGCAACTCAACAGGTTTAATGACTGTGATTGGGAAAAGGCACGACTTGGTGAAAGCAATATTAGCCATTCAATTCACTGGACTTGTGTCTAAACCTTAGTCTGGGCATTTATGAGCTATATAATATGGGACAATTCTTTAACCTTCTGAATCTCAATTTCCTGATTTATAGGAACCATAGGGTTGATGTAAGGGTTAGAAATAAGGTAGGAAAGCACCTTTCACATAATACATGTTACATTATTCACATATATCATTACATCAGCCATATATCTCTTACTTATAGACACTAAACTTGTTGTAAATAAAAACAGTGTAAGCCAAATCTAAAATGTCATAGAGACAAGATAATAATCACAGTTATGCATCTAATGTTAACTTTTGTTTTTAATAGGATTACAGCAAGCATCACAGTTGAGTGTGTATTCCAAATGTTAGGCCTCAAAGCTAGATCAGTCTCTCAAAATGTGGATCAAGATTCATTTACATTAAGAATCTTTTGAGTATCTTGCTAAAATGCAGATTTCTAGACATATCTGAGACCTCCTTGAGTGTAGGGCACTGGAATTTGCATTGTCATGTGATTTCTATGCACACTGTAGTTTAAAAAGCATCAATTTGATTATGCAGATTGTAAAAAAATATTTTAAACCAATTAATTAGTGCATTACCTCAGAGATAACACACTTTTGTCTAATAGAGTATCATAATATACTCTACTAATACTGATATACAATGATATAAGTGATATAAATGATGTAATAACTGCATTTTATTTCTGATGTAACTCATTGGAAGGTAAGTCATAGAACAGAGTGAAGTCCTAGTTTCAGCTTGGTGCCAAAGCCAGCTCTGCTGCTCACCAGCTGTGAGATTTTGGGAAAGATCCTTAACCTCTTATTAAGTCCTAGCATTCTATTTACCTCCTACCTCATAGGATTTTTGAAAGGATTGAATGAGGTAACACAACTATAAGTCTTAGACTATAAAAGTTTGGTGTTACCTGTATTATCAAAAGAAGACTTCATGAAGATTCTGTAACTCAGAAAGACTCTTTGGTGGAGATTTGATTAACATTTTTGATAATTTTTTTGACTTGTGACGGGAGGCAAATTGGATGGTCTTCATTTTGTCCCTCTTTTGGAGCAAAGGGTCTATTTATCCAAGTGTTGGGAAGGCTGGCAGCAGAGAACACTTAGCCATCTGCCTCTACAGGGAGTGCCTTGATCAAGATGACTCCCTTTTTCCAGAAAAACTCTTTTTCAATGACTGACCATTGTGATAGTACAAACTCCTGGGCTCCATGAGCAGACGTGGGACAATTCTGAAATGCCATATCATCTCCAGAACTTCTCATTGAGTCTGAGATGGTCTCACAGCTCTACTTTCTCTCCCCAGTCCTGCTGCCTTTCATTCTCTTCTCCAGAGAGTGATCTCAGGAACAGTCTGTAACATACCTTCTGCATGAACGTCTCTGTTCCACAGGGATCCCAACCTGAGATAGGTAGGTTTATGAAAACACAGTAGTTCCAAAGTGCTATACACATTTAAGGCACCTAATCATTATAACACTTTATTAATAATCAAATAATCCTTAGAAAGTACTTACATTGATCTCGTAATGCTTCTACTTATGACAAGAAGCAAATAAAAACACAACAAAATCCACCATAACATGTAGTGCTGGAGGAATACAGGTCAGGAATCAAGAATCTGAGGTTTACATTCTTGCTTTCCAATCACAAGTAAAGTAACCTTGAAGAGGGCTGTCATTCTGCACCTCACTTATAAAGTGCAGGATATCTACTTCTCATGCTATTATCGGCTCTAATGCATTGGTGAATCTACATGTTATTTATCTAGCTTTGAAGAAATGAGTGGAGCTACAAATGAGGCTGTGACATGCACTGTAAGTTTTTCATTCTTGAAGATGCCAAATTCAAGGGTCAAGGGGGCTGAGATCAACCCTGGGGGTCCCAACAGGGGGATGTCTATGAAGTGGAAAGTGCTTCTTTTGTACCTAGTCTACCCAAATGAACATCTTTTGGCAAGGTACATATTCATTCATGACTTCAAACTCAGCAGAAAGAGCAGCATCATAAGTCATATTTTTAAGTGACTGGGATATGACCAGATCCACTGTCCAATTACATGTAATCATCATATACTCTATGGGATAAGTAGAATGGAGCTATTAATTCATTTTACAGATGAAGAACCAAAAAGGCTCATGAATTTGTCCAAATTCTCATAGCTTCTAAGTAGCAGAGATGGGACTAAAACCTACATTTTCTGATTTTCAGTTGCTATTTGTAGATCATTATTTTAAAATTGCAAAGATTGATACAGATATAGTTATGACTGTACATATTTCTAAATCTGAGAATATTATATTTCAATATGTAAGATGCATTTGTTTAATACACATTTACAAATTCCCTCCTATGGACAAAGCCCTAGAAGATGCTGAGAATAGAGAAAGAAATGTACAGTTTCTGGTGTTCAGGAGCTCCTAGGCTGGAGGAAAAAAGAGATAAGTAACCCAGTTATAACCTTGTCTGGTAAGAGCTGTGATAAAGTGTGTAAAGAACCACCAAAGACAACGACTGCCTCTCAGCCTGAGTTTACCCAGGACATCGTGATACTCTTCTGGTTTGAAAACTAAAGTGGTAGACATAACATGTGCAAAGACCTGAGTTAGCAAAACTGCAAATAATTCAGTGCAAGTAAAGAGAATCATAGATGTGATTAAAGTGGCAGGAGACCATACTGGAGATGAAATAAGGTACTGAAGCTCTAAAGATGATGTGGTTTGGACTTTACCTTGAAGACAGCATCTGCCAATTAAGGAATATTAGCAAGATGATATTTGAGTTTTAGAAAGATCATCATGGACAATGAACCTGAATGGGGGGAGGCTGAGGGTCAAAATACCAAGTAAGGAAATGAAGCAATAATCCAGCTAACCTGAATTTCAGTCTGTTAATTTACATTCACACTGATTTATCCTTCCCACTAGGATGAATTAATTTTAATTTTGAGGCAATGAAATAGAGGAAAATTATAGGGTTGGCCAAGAAGTTCGTTCGGGTTTTCCTGTAAGATCTTCTTAACTTTGGAAAGAAGAAATGACTGTGAAAAATGTTGAGTTTCAATAGCGTTCAGACCATAGCTATGTAAGTCTTCATAGAGCATGAAATCATGGAGGTCTCAGGGAGGAAGTGGAGACAAATGCATAATTTTATCTCTGAATTATGCCACATACACACCATGCAATGCCATTTCCATGCTTGTTAGGTGTGGAATATGGAACACAGTAGAGATCTGCCCTCTCCCTTTCTGTGCAGCTCTCCACCAACTATCAGAGTTGTATTCTGCTCAGGGTCCACTTTGCACATAGGGTATTTCACCTGAACCTTTGTGGTGTGAGCATCTCTATGACACAAGACCAAAATGGGCAAGTAGTCAGTGGCATTTCTCAAACACTGTGAGCATTCCAGTACTAGGCAATATAATAAATACATTTTATCTCAATGGTTCCTCTCAAAAGTGCATAAACCATGATGAAGAAACTGGGGCTTAAAGACGGTATCCTTTGCCCTAGAAAACAGAGCCAATCCACACAAACCTTGGGTTCCTCTTGTAGACTGAATTGGTCTCAACACACAGCTCCACACATGTTTTAGAGCTCATGCCTGAGCTCATGTTGCCCCTGGAGTTACATAATTTCCTGTCAAGTGAACATTGACTGACCAGTCAGAAGAGGAAACAAGCAATTCTCTTTCTTTCCAGATTATCATAGGGATTTTAAGAGTACAGGTTCTAGAGTTAGACAAACCTGGGTTCAAATCTAAGGTTTAAGACTTGCTACCTGAATGATCTTAGGCAAATTATTTAATCTTTCTAAGCCTCAGTTTCCTCATCTACAAACCGGAATGATCACAGCAAGCAACTCATAGGAATATTTTGAGGAGTTAATGTGTGATGGACTTAAAACACTAAGTACAATATCTGGCATATGGTGACTGCTCATATACATGACCCAATACATGTTACCTTTTCAATGACTTTCCATTCTACTGATTCTATCATAAATGAATCAGCTCATGTGTGATGTGAATTTACATCAAGATTTAATGGGATTTTCTGCAATTAGCTGAACATTTTATTTCTGTGAGAAAAATAACTTGGAAGGAACATTACCTCCAATGTCTGTTCTCTCCTTTCCCATTGCTCTTATTTCTCTAGTGAGGAATTGATGGACTTTTTGCTGCTCAATTTATTTGGACTCCATAATCCTTCTTTATTGCCTTGCTTTGCTCAATAAACCTGAGGGATTTTGTTCACATTTCCACTACAGTGTGTGCAATGCTGTGATGACAGAAAATAAGACCTGAGTTATAATGTAATAGGACCATAACTGTAGAGACATCCTTTCATCTTCCAGAGCCTTAATTTCCTCTTAAGTTAAATGAGATCTATCCTACATATCTCACCACTATTATGAAGACCAAAAGATACAGTAGTGGTAGTGCACGTTATAAAGCTTAAAGTTCTGTAAAAATAAAAGCTCTTTTCATTTTTTTTTATTGCTGTTATATGGTAAGGGAGAAGCCAATGCTCACCCACTTGTTCTAATTGCTAACTCCTATGGTAGGAAATCACAGAAAGAGCTCTCATTGGAAAGAGAAAGAAACAGAGGGTTGACAATGATGAATCTTGGGGAAATAAATGAGGAAAGACCTATGTCACCTGATTTGGTTAGGTTTGTGCATATTTAATTGTAGAATCTAAAGAAGGAAGTTCAATATTGAGGTGGGGATGTGTTTTTATGAGACCAACCATTTTCAATACCTATCAGGAAAAAAAAAACAAGAGATTGTGTAGAAAATAGATGTGGGGTCTCAAAAGAAAGGCATTAGAGAGCAAATGAGAATAAGACCTGGAGAGAAAATATCCCATCTCCTCTGACATGTGCTACTTCTCATCCCCACCCTCAGTCCCATAGCACATGCTCACCATGTGCTCTTGGACAATATAGTCTCTCTGAGCCTTGTTCAGTAATACACTGGTAAGTGTTTTTTAAAAAAAATATGCAACAGACCTTCAAGATGGTGGAGGAGTTAAGATGTGGAGATAACCTTTCTCCCTACAAATACATCAGAATTACATCTACATGTGGAGCAACTCCTACAGAACACCTACCGACGGCTGGCCGAAGACCTCAGACTTCCCAAAAGGCAAGAAACTCCCCACGTACCTGGGTAGGGCAAAAGAAAAAAAGATAAAACAGAGACGAAAGAATAGGGATGGGACCTGCACCTCTGGGAGGGAGCTGTGAAGGAGGAAGTTTCCACACACTGGGAAGACCCTTCACTAGCAGAGATGGGGGGGGGCGGTGGTGGGGAAGCTTCAGAGCCATGGGGGAGAGCACAGCAACAGGGATGCACAGGGCAAAGCAGAAAGATTCCTGCACAGAGGATTGGTGCCGACCAGCACACAAAAGGGGAAATCAACAGTAACACAATCATAGTAGGGGACTTTTAACACCCCACTTTCACCAATGGACAGATCATCCAAAATGAAAAGAAATAAGGAAACACAAGCTTTAAATGATACATTAAACAAGATGGACTTAAGTGATATATACAGAGATTCCATCCAAAAACAACAGAATACACTTTTTTCTCAAGTGCTCATAGAACATTCTCCAGGAGAGATCATATCTTGGGTCACAAATCAAGCCTTGGTAAATTTAAGAAAATTGAAATCATATCAAGTATCTTTCCGATCACAACTTTATGAGACTAGATATCAATTACAGGAAAAATTCTGTAAAAAATACAACACATAGATGTTAAAAAATACACTACTTACTAACCAAGAGATCACTGAAGAAATCAAAGAGGAAATCAAAAAATACCGAGAAATAAATGACAATGAAAACACGAAGATCCAAAAGCTATGGGATGCAGCAAAAGCAGTTCTAAGAGGGAAGTTTATAGCAATACAATCTTACCTCAAGAAAAAAGAAACATCTTAAATAAACAATCTAACCTTACACCTAAAGCAATTAGAGGAAGAAGAACAAAAAAACTCCAAATTAGCAGAAGGGAAGAAATCATAAAGATCAGATCAGAAATAAATGAAAAAGAAATGAAGAAACAATAGGAAATATCAATAAAACTAACAGCTGGTTCTTTGAGAAGATAAACAAAATTGATAAACCTTTAGCCAGAGTCATCAAGGAAAAAAGGGAGAAGATTCAAATCAATAGAATTAGAAATGAAACAAAGAGAATTAACAACTGACACTGCAGAAATACTAAGGATCATGAGAGATTACTACAAGTAACTATATGCCAATAAAATGGACACCCAGGAGGAAATGGACAAATTCTTAGAAAAGCACAACCTTCCAAGGCTGAACCAGGAAGAAATAGAAAATATAAACAGACCAATCACAAGAACTAAAATTGAGACTGTGATTAAAAATCTTCCAACAAACAAAAGCCCAGGACCAGATAGAAGGCAAATTCTATCAAACATTTAGAGAAGAACTAATACCTATCCTTCTCAAACTCTTCCAAAATATAGCAGAGGGAGGAACACTCCCAACCTCATTCTATGAGGCCACCATCACCCTGATAACAAAACCAGTCAAAGATGTCACAAAGAAAGAAAACTACAGGTCAATATCCCTGATAAACATAGATGCAAAAATCCACAAGAAAATACTAGCAAATAGAATCCAACAGCACATTAAAAGGGACATACACCATGATCAAGTGGGGTTTATCCCAGGGATGCAAGGATTCTTGTATATGCCTATCAATCAATGTGATAAACCATATTAACAAATTGAAAGAGAAAGACCATATGATCATCTCAATAGATGCAGAAAAAGCTTTTGACAAAATTCAACACCCATTTATGATAAAAATCCTCCAGAAAGTAGGCATAGAAGGAACTTACCTTTACCTCGTAAAGGCCACATATAACAAACCCACAGGTAACATCATTTTCAGTGGTGAAAAACTGAAACCATTTCCACTAAGATCAGGAACAAGACAAGATTTCCCACTCTCACCATTATTGTTCAACATAGTTTTGGAGGTTTTAGCCACAGCAATCAGAGAAGATAAAGAAATACAAGGTATCCAAATCGGAAAAGAAGTGAAACTGTCACTGTTTGCAGATGACAGGATACTATACATAGAGAATCCCAAAGATGCTACCAGAAAACTATTAGAGCTAATCAATGAATTTGGTAAAGTAGCAGAATACAAAATTAATGCACAGAAATCTCTTGCATTCCTATATACTAATGATGAAAAATCTGAAAGAAAAATTAAGGAAACACTCACATTTACCATTGCAACAAAAAGAATAAATACCTAGGAATAAACCTACCCAAGGAGACAAAAGACCTGCATGCAGAAACTATAAGACACTGATGAAAGAAATTAAAGATGATGCAAACAGATGGAGAGATATAGCATGTTCTCGGATTGGAAGAATCAACATTGCAACTATACTATCCAAAACAATCTACAGATTCAATGCAATCCCTATGAAATTACCAATGACATTTTTCACAGAACTAGAACAAAACTAGAACAAAACATTTCACAATTTGCATGGAAACACAAAACAGCCCAAATTGCCAAAGCAATCTTGAGAAAGAAAAACAGAGCTGGAGGAATCAGGCTCACTGACTTCAGACTATACTACAAAGCTATAGTAATCAAGACAGTATGGTACTGGCACAAAACAGAAATATAGATCAATGGAACAAGATAGAAAGCCCAGAGATAAACCCACGCACATATGGTCACCTTATTTTTGATAAAGGAGGCAAGAATATACAATGGAGAAAAGACAGCCTCTTCAATAAGTGGTGCTGGGAAAACTGGAGAGCTACATGTAAAAGAATGAAATTAGAACACTCCTTAACACGACACACAAAAATAAACTCACAAGGGATTAAAGACCTAAATGTAAGACCAGGCACTATCAAACTCTTAGAGGAAAACACAGGCAGAACACTCTATGACATAAATCACAGCAAGTTCCTTTTTGATCCACCTCCTAGAGAAATGGAAATAAAAACAAAAATAAACAAATGGGACCTAATGAAACTTAAAAGATTTTGCACATCAAAGGAAACCATAAACAAGATAAAAAGCAACCCTCAGACTGGGAGAAAATATTTGCAAACGAAGCAACTGACAAAGGATTAATCTCCAAAATTTACAAGCAGCTCAGGCAGCTCAATATCAAAAAAGCAAGCAACCCATTCCAAAAATGGGCAGATGACCTAAATAGACATTTCTCCAAAGAAGATATACAGATTGCCAACAAACACATGAAATGATGCTCAATATCACTAATCATTAGAGAAATGCAAATCAAAACAACAGTGAGGTATCACCTCACACCAGTCAGAATGGCCATCATCAAAAAATCTAGAAACAATAAATGCTGAAGAGGGTGTGGAGAAAAGGGAACCCTCTTGCACTGTTGGTGGGAATGTAAATTGATACAGCCACAATAGAGAACAGTATGGAGGTTCCTTAAAAAACTAAAAGTAGAACTACCATACAATCCTGCAATCCCACTCCTGGGCATATACCCTGAGAAAACCATAATTCAAAAAGAGTCATGTACCACAATGTTCACTGCAGCTCTATTTACAATAGCCAGGACATGGAAGCAATCTAAGTGTCCATCAACAGATGAATGGATTAAGAAGGTGTGGCACATATATACAATGGAATATTACTCAGCCATAAAAAGCAACAAACGAGTTATTTGTAGTGAGGTGGATAGACCTAGAGTCTGTCATACAGAGTGAAGTAAGTCAGAAAGAGGAAAACAAATACCGTTTGCTAACACATATATATGGAATCTAAAAAAATTAAAAATGGTTCTGAAGAACCTAGGGGAAGGACAGGAATAAAGATGCAGATTTAGAGAATGAACTTTAGGACATGGGGAGGGTGAAGGGTAAGCTGGGACAAAGTGAGAGAGTGGCATAGACTTATATATACTACCAAATGTAGATAGCTAGTGGGAAGCAGCCACTTAGCACAGGGAGATCAGCTCGTTGCTTTGTGACCACCTAGAGGGGTGGGATAGGGAGTGTGGGAGGGAGAAGCAAGAGGGAGGAGATATGGGGATATATGTATATGTACAGCTGATACACTTTGTTATAAAGCAGAAATTAACACACCATTGTAAAAGCAATTATACTTTAATAAGGATGTTTAAGAAAATGCATGTATATACATACATATGCTTAGTATAAATTTTACTGATATAAAAGATGTGTGGCATGCATTTTCTAAATAATAATAAACATATAACACTCTTTATTATAGATTCCCTAGAGCCAATTGCTTATTACGGAATACTTTCATTGATTTTTGCCAAATTCTTATACTCACAGCCAATGTGTGGTTGCATTCGACTAACAAGTATAGTTCTGAAATGAATGTTGGTTGATATCAAGTTTACCTTTACAAAATGAAAGTGGAACAATAAAGATATGTGGGAGAATTTCATTTCTTCATCAGTGCCCCAAGTGACCTTGTTGCAGAATCAGATAATGACAGTTTTTGAGGGCTGAAAGGATAGTTTATTAACTTGTGTGCTAGTCATAATCTGATGGCTGTGAACACAATATTTTTTTTAATTTATTCTGCATCATTAATATTATCTCCATAAATTTCTTAGGTCTAGATGAGCAACAAAAGAGCCTAAGTTATGCTATTATTTATAGCACTTGCTGACTTTTGTGGTGTAAATATTTCCATTGTGGTCTATTTCACGCAACAAGATGACCCCACTCAATGTGGAGGTAGGAAGAGATACACATCATCACAGCAATCTATAATATTTGCAGCATGCAGTTGCAATAGTTACATATATATTATTAAGAGCATAAATATTAGTAAAATGTAGTAAGATAGGAATTGATGTTTTGAGTATTGCCTTTTTAATTATGATTTCTTTAAAAGTAAGCTTATATTCTTCTTTAAAAATAATGGCTGTATTTAACAATTGACTTGAAAATTTCCTGAAAACTAAAACCCCACTCTCATGAGCTAGTGAAAGTTGACTCTGACATGCCACGGTTCCTTAATAGTCCTTCCTACATAAAGAGAATGATCATATGTTATAAGATGTTGAGAATACATGCCAAGTACTTGGTACACCATGTTTAGTTTTTAAATGTCATTTTTTTTGTTAATTCTTAGCTCTAGTCCATGTTGCATCTTGACTAAGAAGCATCCACAGACCCATTGTGAACTTCCCTCTCTCCGGTGTAACACCTTGCTGCATCTAAAAGCCACATACTGAAACCGTTTCTGGTGTCACAGAATATGAATCTCACATACCACATTAGTGTTTGATGCTGATCGAAAATGACAGATTTTACACAATTAATAAATCCACTTCTCTTGTCTCTGGAATACACATTTCTGCAGCCTTTAGAAGTCTCTCTCTTTAAAGATCAATCTCAAAAACAGGCTTTTTATCCCCACTTGCCTCATTTCACTTTTCCCACTAGCAGCAGTTTAAAAATTCTTCTAAACTGCGTTCTCATTATGCTTTTCTCCCTTTCGGCAGACTAGGGTCTTTATTCTCCTTACTCTAAAGTTTTAATATTTGAAATTAGTCTCATAAATTTAAAAAGGACACCCACATGGTTGATTATTTTAAAATTCAATCAAATAGGTTTATTTTATTTTTTTTACCCTTTCTTGAGGGCAGTGGGGGACTAATGGATAAATGTATAATCAACCCACATAAAATTTGACAAGCAGATACTTTATAATATTGCCTTGTGGGAGTCCAAATAGCAGATGCTTTTTATCATGACAATCCAGTTCAATTCCGCAACCGACAGAGAAGAGCACAGCACATTTGAAGACCAGCTGCAGGGACCTGACTCTGTCTCGCTGCCAACAGCAAAGCTAAAATGCAGGATCCCATCCTGAAATAGAGACAAGGGGCTTTGTGAGCTCACACAGACAGAGATTTTAATGACAGAGGCTATTAGGACATCTTCTGTCTGTCTTCCCTATGCTCAGTTGAAGAACTGGAGAAAAAGTCTGCATAAATTTGAAGTGCCCAACAGCTAAAACCACTGGACCACTTGTGTACTTTGATGGTCCCTGCTCTAAGGCAGTTTCTGGTTAAAAGGACTTGGAAAAGTCAGAGCTGTTTGCTGCTTGTTCAATGGGACGTTTGCCAATAGAAGTCAAAAGACTAGGATAGAGGGAACTGTCCTTAGATTTAATGCATTTCCAAATTGGAACAAACCGAGTTTAGTGTAGCTGAGCCCAACCTCAGGAATAAGAGCTTGATCTTTCATTCACCAGAGTCAATCTAAAGCTGGCATTCACAAGTAGATACAAGCCTTTGCAGGTCTGTGCAGCAAAAGACATGGATCTGGAAGCAATGTACTAAATCCAAAGGAAGCATAAGCAGGATCATGACGAGAATGCCACCTGTAATGTGGGATGGCATGAAACCAGTGGAGTGAGGAGACAAAGAAGAATGGAACCCTACTGATTTCAGTAAAATTCATACTACTTTAAAATGATGGGAATTTTCCAATTTGCACATTGAACCCTAGAGCCAGCCTGGAGAGTAGAGATTGGGAAACAAAAGTTGAATTAGGTACAACGGGGCAATCCTGTTTCCATTTCCCAATTACAATTTGCAGTTCAGAGCTCACAGAGTTACTTCAGGTACCCAACTGACTCCTTGGACAGGACCACAGCCCTGTGAGGAAGGCAGGGTGGACCCATGCCTATTTCAGAGGGCAGGTTCAGGGTCTACAATACAGGACCAGCCCACAGATGCCCAAGCTTTTCCAAGAGGTTCCACAGCAGTCAATGACTGCCTGAGAAATTCTTTCCAAGTCTCTGTTCTTTTTCCCATGGAGGGCTGGTTCCCCACTTTTTCCATCACTCATGGGCCATACCTCATCTCTAATTTCCTACGCAGGCTCCTGGGCCTCTATGCATCTCTGGTCCTGCTTATTGCATCTTCACTAGGATTTTATGAACTAAATTCCATGAACATTCCTTTTCAGTTCATCTTGTTTCCATGCCAGCTCAGGCAGTTTGAAAGTACCTTGCTGCCCTCCACTCCACCCCCTTGGCTACATGTCTTACAACAGTCATTTCCAGGTAAGGAAATTGTTGCTTGGACAAGTGTTAGCCAGGCTTTGTGACAGGCCTGGAGTCATATGAAGGTGGAAAGAGAGCAGCCTAAGGGTCAGTTCTTAATGAGCAAATTGTCTAACCTCACGGGGCCTCGCTTTCCTCACCCAAGAAAGTAAGTGGCAGTGGTGCAATACAGTTCGATCTTTTTCTCCCTTTAGACACCTTTATTAAACTGGAATATTATTCAGTGGTTAAGTCTTAAAGCCCTGGCAGCCCACTGTGTCCTCCCCACTCACCCGGGTCCTCCAAAGTACCTCTGCAGAACCCAATGTGAAAACCAAAGAGCCTCGTGGTCTCTAAATTTCTTACATCATGGATATCCGTGACTTCTTGGAGATCACATTAGCAGAGTTGAGACTCCAAGTGAGTCTTTGGATGCCCGCCTTCCACCCCAGCACGTCTGCTTTGTACCAGACTGCCTCCAGCCCTGTGCCCACCCTCACTGAGCTTGCAGCAGTAGGTGAGCAAAGGTCCAGTTCATACTTTCAGGAGATGTATGACAACCACACAGCCTCCCCTTGGGTTTGGGAGCAACGACCAAGTGGAAGTTCAGGGTTGGCCATTTGGAGGCACCTAATAAAGCACCCCTGGCCTTGGCATAGTTCTCCATGCAGTCATCTGAAAAGCTTTGCCCACCTCTGCATCTTTCGATGGCCTTCCTTCACTTCCTAAAGATAAAACACCTTTGTACTGCAAGGCTGTTGCATATCCTGTTACCTCTGCATGGAGAACTCTTCTTTTTTGCCAAATAACTTCTGTTCCATCATTCTGCTGTCAGCTCAATTGTCCTTCTCCCAGGAAAGACCTATCAGACCATTTTGTCCACATGGAACCATTCCAGACAGTCAGTTGTTCATGCTGACGATCAAATGCATCTCTCATCAATGGCCCTTAGCCAGATACAGTTTTACAGTTTGCAAGCTTACCTTTGCAAATAATCTGCCTGATTATTTGATAAATATTCAGCTTTCCCTCTAGACCAGGGGTTGGAAAGCTACAGCTCGAGATCCAAGGCCAGTCCCTTGCCGGTTTTTGTAAAGTTTTACCAGAACACAGACGTGTTTATTCTTTTGAATATTGCCCATGGCTTCCTTTGCACTGTAATAGCGGAGTTAAGCAGTCGCAATAGAAACTGTATGGTCCCCAGAGCCTAAAGAAAAGTTTGCCAACTCTTACTCAAGACCATAAACATCATTTTAAAAAGTGTGTCCATTTTGCCCATCATTTTATCCTCTTGTAGCTAACACAGTTCCTGGCATATATTTTGGCTTAATAAATATATGTTCAATGAATGACTCAATGAAGGAATCCACAAACATCATTAGTTGTATATGTATAATGTAGTCAGAATTACACAGTAAAAAATTGTATCAACAACATTAAAAAAAGTCCTGTTTTTGAAAGACATTTTTATTTGTTAAATTCTTTATCATTACCAAAATAAGCAAAAACTAGAAAATATATGAGTGAACGATTGTGATATTCAGTGATATTAGAGTTGGGTTGATCAAAATAAAATACTAATCTGGTATAGGGCTAAAACATAAAATCCTGATCAACCATCCAAAGCAAATAATTCCACACAAGAGATAATGCCCTTGAATTGACAGTCAATAATTTAGCCTTTTAAAATAAGGTGTGTAACTCACAGATGCTAGTTTTTAATACTATTATGAAACATGAGTTCTTCCCGGTTGGTTTTAAAATATTTTTTATTTATTTGTTGCATAAATGGCCTAAATTATGAATAAAACAATCACATTGCCAATTCTGCTATTCCATGGCTAGGCATGAGTACGCATCAGTTTTCCTTCTGAGGACAAATTACTATATGGTTGAAGACACAGTCTGGCTTTCAACTATAAATTGATATATTAAACACACATACACATACATATCTTTAGTGAGTAGCATTAAGCTTCATTTTTTTTAATTTGTTTAAACTTGTTTTTACTGCTTTTATGAAAATATAATCAATGTACAGATTGGGACTGGGATGCAGTGAGGACTTTTGGACCATATTGATAGATTCCTGCTTGGCAACATCCTCAGCTTTTCACAGCACACCACAGAAATTTATGACAGCGGTAAATAGCTAAGTGTTTCCTGTATTCAAGGTTGCTGCCTGGATCCAGAAGAAACATAGCCCCGCTTTCAAATTTGATCCACGTAAAAGATGTAGAAACCAGCCCTAAGAAAGGGAGGCCATTAGATCAGGAAGCAGCTGTCTGGCTGTCCCTGTTTCTATTCAGCAGCCGTTCCTGGGACGTGCCTGTCACTGCTAAACAATTTCCCAAGGCCTCGTTCACTTGGCATTTTAGGAAGAGCCAGTCCCCGTTCGGTACGTCTCAAAAGGCATGTCTACACAGCAGTAGATTAGAGCACAGGCTCATCTCAATGCAAAACCTGCTTCTGTCACAGAGTAACTGCCTTGGGCAGGTGATTGGACTGCTCTGTGCCTCAGTCTCTTCCTCTGTGAAGGTGGAGGAGGTAATGACTCCTGTAAATAAAGTGGTAAGAACCATAGCATGTATAAAGTGCTCAATAAAATTGAGCTCTCGTTACAGCTGTTAAACAGAAGTTCTGAGGTGGCCTCCTTCCCTAACTGAGAAACTTCATGAGGATATATATTTTTTCCCACAGAGTTGGGCTTTGAATCCATATTTGTTCTTATTCGTGTCCTCAGTCATATGTTCAATCTAATTGTTCAAAGCAATTAAAGGGTTCCCAAGCTTTAGTTATTCTAAGAAGCTCCATGCTGAATTCTTTGGTTCTAAAATTTTTCAACTTTTATTCTAAAATGATTTTCTCCCTTTCCAAAAAAAAAGAAAAGAAAAAGAAAAAGAAGAACTCACATTTATTGACTACTTAGCTATATGCCAGACCATGAGTTAAGTGACTGTACTTTGCTGTACTACTGTACTACTTTTCATGTAGTCCTTATGACAACCTTAAAAGCAGGCACTATAATCTCTGTTTGACAGATGGATAAACTGAGGCTTAGAAAGGTAAGACATTTTTCTAAGGACTATAACAAGAGCAGAATTCAAACCCCAGTCTACACTGCCTGGACTCATCATGTGACCTGAGGAACAAGTGGTTTCTAGTAGATGCTGCCTGCTGTACAATGTAAATGTCTTAGAAGCAGGAGCTGGACAAGTTTAGTTTACTTAATGACTTATTTATCGTCTCCCACTGGTTTGGCAAGTTCTGTGTCTTGTTCTGTTCTTAGGCAAGAGACAGACATGCAGGTCACTTCAAATAGCAAATACGGTTTCTATTCAGAAATTGACAGATCAAAACTAGATTTCACAAAATTGTTCAGCCACTTTACAAGTTTCTTACAAAACTAAACACATTCTTATCATCCAATCCAGCAATTGTGCCCCTTGGTATTTACCCAAAGGAGTTGAGAGTTTATATCCACACAAAAACCTGCCCATGAAAGTTTATAGCAGCTTTATTCATAATTGCCAAAAATTGGAAGCAACCAACTTGTCCTTCAATAGGTGAATGGGTAAGTAAACTGTGATACTTCCACACAATGACATATTATTCAGAGCTGAAAAGAAATGAGCTATCAAGCTATGAAAAGGCATGGAGGAATCTTAAATTCATATTACTAAGTGAAAGGGACCAATCTAAAAAGGCTACATACTGTATTTATTCCAACTATATGACATTCTGGAAAAGGCAGAACTAAGAAGACAGCAAAAAGGTCAGTCATTGCCAGGGGTCGGGGAGAATAGATGGAGCACAGAGGAAAGTTAGGGCAGTGAAAATACTCTGTATGATGCTATAATGATGGAGACATTTGTCCAAGCCCATGGAAGGTGAAGCAATCAAGAGTTAAAACTAATGTGAACTATGGACCTTGAGTGGTTGTGATGTGTCAGTACAGGTACATCAGTTGTAACAAACGTACCATTCTGGTGGGGATGTTGATAATGAAGGTGACTATGCATGTCCGGGGGCAGGGGTTATGTGGGGTGTCTCTGTGCCTTGCCCCTCAAGTTTGCTGTGAACCTCAAAGTGCTCTAAAAAATTAGTCTTGAAAAAGTTAATGTGAAATCTTCTCTCTTCCTACAGCTACTTCTCTCTCTTCCATCTTCTCTCTTTCTTCCTCACCTCTTGCAGTCAGAGCATGTATCACTCTCCAAGTGGTCTGCTGAATTTCCTACTACTAGAGTTTAGGTAGGGGACAGTGCCCTTGGCTTGGCCTGAGAATGGGGCAGGAAGAGGTACTGACAAGATTCCACAGCTTTCTCCAAAAATCCATCACCAAAATTTTATTTCTGTAATTTCTTCAATGCTTTTATAGTCTTGGACTGGAAAAGGGGACTCTGAAGGGCCCAAGAGTTGTGCAATGAGCTCTAGCTTACTTAGTTTGAAAATTCACATTTTATCCTGGAACCTCAAATGGGTGTGCTGTGTCTACTGTGCCTGGATATAATGTCAATTTTAATATCATGTGAATACACACAACACACAGGAGCAGTTTTGTCATTTGCTTGACCCTTGGACCTGGAGGCCCAGAATCTGCCTTAAGTTGTGTTCCTGCTGAGACATACAGGTTTTCTTCATTGAGCCTGGAACAGCTACAGGACAGCCCAGCAGGCGTCTCCATGCTTGAGGGGCCATGCATACAGCTTGTTCCAGAAACCATGTGTTCAAATAATAGAGATACTTGGGGCCTGAAGGAAAATGTGTCAGTCTTAGATTGCTTTCCATCCCCGGCCCCTATAACTTTAAGCACATGGCTGTAACCGAAAGTGGGGTTCAGCTGCTCGCCACTCAAAAGCCAATAAAGAGGCAAGTTTGGTGGAAAGGAAAATTTGCTTTATTTTGGATGCCAGCAACCAGGGGGGTAAGGAGGGGAGGGTGGACTCCTGTCCAAAGGCCGTCTCCACACCACCCCCCAAGACAGGGCACAAGAGCTTTTATAGACGGAGGGAGGGGGCTACATGCAGAAACAGCACAGTCAGCTCTGAGAGTCATCTTGAAATTGGTCATCAGTGGTCTGACCAGCGTCATCTTGATTGCTTTAAGTACAGTTAGTCTTCAGTTCTGGGGTTGGTTTGTTTCCATTTCTTTGAGGCCAGTTCTTGGAATTGTGGCAGCTTATGTCATGGCTACAGTCTGGTCATCATGTAGTTAACTTCTTCCACCTGGTGGAGTTTCAGTATCTACAAGACAGCTCACAGGATATGGCTCAGAATATTATCTACAGCCCTTGAGGAGGAACTAAAGGTCCTTAGCTATTCCTAATGACTAAACTATTATTATTTAGTCTCATCAGACAATTTTCCTTTGTTTTTTCATTTTCTCACTTCTCTGATTAAACTTATTCTTCGCCTAAAGTTTTATCCACAGACAAAAGGCAGGCTGAGGACATGGGAGGAAAGAACCATAGTGCCCTGCTCTGTTTCACGGCCAGCGGGTGAGAAGGTTTGTGTTAAAAGAACATATGACAAGTACACAGAAAAGGAGCATTACTAACATGTGGATAAAGGGCTAGGTGTGTGGCTGTTTCTTTGTGTAGCTGTTAGATGATGCACCATGTTTGCTGCACTTCAGCAAATCCAAAGTCAGAGGACAATGGAACAGAGAAGCATGAAAAGACAGAATTCCTCATATATCTGAAGGGGGAATCTGCAGCAGACACAGAGGGTGGCGTCTTAATCCATGAGCAGACAAGTATGTATTTGGACTACAACCCAGGGGCCCCCATGAAGATGATGACAACCTCAGGAGAAGGGAAATGGTTGCCAGGAAGGCTGACTTCCTTAGAACATGTAAGAGATCTACTGGGGCTCCCAGAACAAGCTGGGATGAATTAGAGGGGATCCAGCGTCTACCCTCTGATGCACACGGGGCCTGATCTAGGATACTAACTGGGACCCCACTACACCAGGGCTGGTAGGACCTGGATGTCTGAGAAAACCAAGGGCAGACCTACACCATCCTCACCCTTCTCTCATCCTCTCAAGTCCAGTTTACCTCTGCCTCTGGAAAGGATCATCTTCATGGTGGCAAACAGGGAACATCAGCCCCCCAGGAATGTCTAGAGCCCCTGCTCTTTCAGCCCTTGCATCCCCAGGAACCTGGAGGACAACCCCTTCCACCTTCCCTGCTCATTCTCAGAAGAGCCCGACTAAGGGTCAGAATGGCTCTTCTAAACTCTAAGGGCCTGAGGGGAGAGCTGCAGTGGTCAGGGCCATGCTTAGAGGCACCCAAATAAAGCAGAAAATAACTAACAGCAATTGTACTCCCTTGGGTTGGCTTGGTCCTGGGTGGGATGGGGCCCCCAAACTTTGACCTGCTGGGACATGAGATCAGGACAATTCCTATTTCAGCACGGCCTCAAGTCACGTCCCACTTTTTCTTCTGGTTTGGTGCTAGTCCTGATTTGGCTTAAGCCTGTGGGTTGAGCAAATGTTATCGTGAGGAGCTTAACATAGCCAGAGGCTGGAATCCCAGGGCTGAGGTGGAGGTTGATGCTGCCATCAGGCCCTTGAGATAATGCCGACCTTTCTGATGGCTCAGTGCTTGAATCATAGGGGCTTCTAACAGGAAAGGTCTATTTTTACCCTAAGGTAGCATTGAGCTTGTCTAGTTCACGCCTTTATCTGACATATGAATAAATAATCTAGAGGGATAAAGTGACTCATCCTCTATAACAGAGAAGGTCAGGGATGGAGCCATGACTCTACCACCCTGGGTAGCTGGGTTCTTCCTCACCACTCAGATTCTGGGGAGGGTACCCTGCAGGGAAGGCTGGGGTTCCTAAACAGGGCTCTACAAGAGCGATGGGTTTTCTGAATGAGTTTCTGGCAGGACATTTAACGTAAGAAAGAAAAACACAGCAAAAACAACTTCTAAATCAAGGGCATCCATTCCAAGTCTCCGGGCCCCAGTGCTGAGGCAGTTCTTGAGGTTTCAGTGAATCAGAGCAAAACAAAAATATTCCACAGCAGATCATACCGCGTCTCATCTCCAGTGTGTAAACCTGTGGGGTTTTCAATTATTAAACGTGGGCGGCTCAGAGCATTCTCCTTGGCAGATAATTCCACAACTTAATACAGGTCGGCTCAAGGGGACACTTTCATGTTTAGCTTACATTTTTCTCTTCCCTAATTTGTTTTATTACTCCCAGACTCATTTCTTGATACCTGATACTTTGTCCACTTATGTGTTTCCTGTCATTAGCCAGAGCCTCGGGAACTTTCATTACTTTGTCCAGAGTGAAGGGGAGTTCACGTCCCTCCTTTCAATTATGGCTGCAAGATGAGGCTGTCATCTTTTGCCCTTTCCAGAAGCAGAACACTCTGCAAAGGATGAGACATTTGTAACAGGATGCCTGGCCCAGAAAAACGTCATAAGGGACCAGAGTGAAGGGGTGACATGGAGGGCGGGCGGGAAAGATAACCAGGATGGCGGGAGTTTCATTCTGCGCCCTGTTCCGTGATTAATGGATGTGCTCTCTGTGGACCAATGAGATGCACATAAATGGCAGCCTGAAGTAATATATTTTTTTGTCTCAGCTTGAAAGTAATTTTTATTTAACAAATCATATAAAAATAACAGTTGGCTAATCTTTCTTTTCTGTCTGATTAAAACAAGAAACATCACACTTCACATTATATTATTTTCTCATGTATTTAAATTGTTTTCTTTTTTCCTCGTAACAACAAGCAGAGCTCAGCCAGTCCTTGTCCCTGAAGGGCCCTTAGAGCAACTGGGAAATTGTAATTTAAGAATCATCCAGTTCCAAGTGTAGTCATTTCACTCGGCTTAAATGAGGATCTTTCCATCATTACATGTTATAATTATGTCACCACATTCTATATAATTCAAATTAGATGATGATTACATTAATTATGTAACTAGACATAACCATATGTTTATATGTGGCTTTAATTACCATTTTTAAAAATCCTACCAAAGAAGAGGGATGTGACAGTATTTTTAAAAGAGAGAAAGTAGCAAGGAGAATCATGTTCAAATAAATATATAAAATTAAGCAAATAATTGGAATAGGCTTTCAAATTTGCATTTGTTTAATTATCCCAGTTTTGTGCTTTTGTTTGTAAAAATCATTATTATAATATCATGAAAGTTCAAAATAATCAAGTAGGTCAGCCATGATCTCACTACAACATGACTCCTTTCCAGACCTAACTCATATCCACATAGATTTGTGAGCATCTGTGATTATAACATCTCATAACATTTCGGTTCTGTTTTTTTTTTTGGATCTTAGTTCCCCAGCCAGGGATCGAACCCCTGCCCCCTCCAGTGGAAGAACAGAGTCCTAACCACTGGACTGCCAGGGAATGCCCAGGTTCTGCATTTTTATATAAGTCTGTGACTTTTTCTCATTTATTGCTTAGTCTGCATCATTCACAATATTAACAGCAGTATGACATACTCAATCAGTACTGACCCTGAAATAAGACCACCTGGTTTTGAAATGCTCTGCTACTCACTAGCTTTGTAACCATGGTCAAGTTGCTTAACTCGTTTTTGCCTCAGCATCCTCATCTGAAAATGGACATGATAAACATCTACCTCATAATGTTACTGTGAAAACTAAATGGGTTATTATATGCAAAGGGCTTGGAAAATTGCACATACAAGGAGTCCAATAAGGGTTAAGCAGTATTATTGTTGATGATGTTTCTAGCCAGTTGAGAAACAATTTACTGGATCATTTTCCTCTTTGGTGGCAACATGAATGTCTCCCAATTTCTGATATCATTAGGAATGCTTAGATGTATATGTTTGTGCATATAACTTTTCTTTGACTTCGACTTTTTCAGGGCAAAATTATCAGCTAAACATTTGAAATACACCTGTGTAAAGGCTTCTTATAACCCTATCTCAGCACAGTACGCAGCCTGAAAAAAAAAAGATCAGCTCAGCATAGAAAAATAACTGAAAGAGGTATAAATGCTTACTGCATTATTTTTTTAATATCCTGTTAAGAAGCAAAACTTAATATCTTCTTTTCACAAATCCATGTCTCCCTCCTCATCCACACACATACTTACCACCAACTCAAACTCTCTTCTTCCTATTCCAATTTTCCTCCCCCTTTCGCATCTAATTCCGTCCATAGAAGCTTGTGCTATCATCCCCTAACTCTCCTGTCAATGACTTTCTAATCTTCCTAAATCCAGCTCTTACCTCGTCTGAATCTATTAAGAGACCCAGAGATGACCTGCCAAAAGCTCCCTGGAAACAGTCAGAGTAGGGAAAGTTGAGTGGGGAAAAGGGTATTCTTCTTAGCACAGAGAAAAGAGGATAGCAACATTCATTATCTATCTATCTATCTATCTACCTATCCACACATACATACATATGTAACATATATTATATAAGTACATACATACAAATTAGGTTGCTGTCATATATTTACTGCTAGTTTTCTATATTTCCAAATTGCTTTCTTAAAATCTTATGCCAAGTGTCTAAATTACTAAAAATGTAAATTAGTATAACACAGTTCATCACAGCTAAAATCAGCATGATTTAGTGGTCATTAGGCACAAGGTGCTACTTCTTAGAGAACCTCTGTTGATTTCCTATTGATTTCAATTCTCTACCCTCTCCTTTGGGCTTCACAGAGCAGGGACACCTCATTTATCCCTGAAGAGATGAACAGAGTTTAGAATGAAGGGTTCAGCTCACTGACTTCCATAATGAGACATATCTGAGGTACACTTGTGTGTCCTCATTATGCCACTGGAAAGCACACAGGTGGACGTGCAGGACGTTTTTATAAGCCAGACAATCTCAGGGACAAGGTGTGCTGGGACTTCAGCACAACTGACTGGCAGGAAACAGGAAGGAGAAGGTATAGTGTGAGTTGGGCATGAGTTAGAGAAAGTACGGACTCCAGGGGATGACTTCTATGGGGAGCTAAACTATCCAAAAATGTGTAGTGAGCTCAAATATACTTTAGGCAGTTGCTGGTAATGACAAGAAAGGGAGACCCACACTGATGAAGGTTTTGGCAACAAAGGAGCACTGCTCTGTCAGAGTACACAAAGGACTGTGGGCAAAGGAAGCATCAGGCAGGGGGAAGGTAGGGTCTCAGGCTCTGGTCAAGCCAGCCTGGGTTTAGAGTAAACCTCTGGCAACAGGAAGAAATTAAAATTCCAGGCATGGGAACTATATGGTCCAGTCCCATATTGTCCAGACTAGACCAACAGAGCAGAAATAGAGAAAGAGGAAGACCACTTTTCACAAGACCCTCCATGATCAGGTGCCACCACCGGGCCAGCTCATCTTCCATTATGGTTTCCTGCATTAGCTCATTCACTGCTAAGCTCCAAGGACAGAGAATCATCTTCTTTTCCTCAAGGAGATATCAAGTCCTTCACTTAGCCTCTCTAGAATGTTCTTCCTTCCCCAGTTCCTGTTCTAAGTAATTCAAAACTGAATTCCTAAAAGCCTTTCCAGCTTAGTTTATTAGTTCATTACTTCGTTTATTCAATAAATTTGTCATGTGCCTACTATGTGCTAGGCACTGAGGGAAAAGTGATAAAGAGAACAAAGCCCTGCCTCCACTGGGTTTATGTTCTAGTGGAATAGACAGATACGAAACAGATAAATCCATATAAGTAAACTAGAGAGTTATAAATTTTATGATGAAAATACAAGGGATTATAGCTGAGCAGTCCAATAGTCTCCTGTAATAATAAGAGTGTTCTATATTTGTGCTTCCCATTACGGAAGCAGTAGCCACAAGTAGCTACTGAGCATGCTAAAAAATGTAGTTGGTGTGACAGAATTAATATAGTTTAGTTTAGTTTAGCTAATTTAAATTTAAATAGCCATAGTTGGCTAGTGGCTACTATATTGGACAAGGCAGCTGTATAGCATCATAGACTTCTGTTTTATAGGACTTAATACCAATTTGTATTTCATATTTGCCTCTACAATTCCATGTTTAAAGCAGGAAGCATTTACGTCTTGTCTGTTGTTGATTCATTAATGCATAACATTTCACCTTGTACATAGTAAGTGCTCAATTAAAAAATTTAAATGAATGATGAAAAGTGAAAACATAGGAGACATAAGCAATGTGTCAGTTCCTCAATAGATGGAAAGGAGATTATTTCCACACCTCTCAAGACAGTGGACTAAATTTGTTACCAAATTCCCTGTTCTTTAACAAAGGCAAAATAGGACTGGGCCCATAATGGACATTGTTGGTGACTTGGGAGGGAGCCACAAAGAAGCCAAGATGTGATTATTGTGGAGGTATTTTGAGCTAAGCCTGGAGTGTTGATTTGGTATGGGTCCAAAGAACCCAGCTTCCTACACACATCCTAAGAATGTAGGAGTGTCAAGTCCAAGCGGTACCTGCTCTGAACTTCTAGAACTTCCTTATTCTCTGAGCCTGTTTTGTTGCAACAATGCAAAATATGACTACCTGATTAGGCTGTTCTAAGAACTGTAAGATATTATTTATTTTGCTTACCAGATAGTAAATAAGCCCTTAATAACTTCTGGCTACTGTCATTTTCATTCACTTCTCCCAGTGTTTACCCTGACATCCATAATTTCAAAGATTCTTAAGGAATAGCTAGAGTTACTGCCACATAGAATCGTTTCTGAGCTGGAGATATCTTTCCACATAGTCATATTCACATAGAGATCTAGAGTTTCCTTACTACTACCATACAGAATTACAATGTATGGGGCAGACCGGAAATATTCTTGCTGATGCATCTAATTTTTGCTTAACTTGTCAATTTCTGTCTTTGAAAGTGTTTTCAGTCTTTCAAGTAAAACCCTAAATGATGAGACTTTAAAAATATTAATCAGAGCGATTCCTTGAGAAGTTAAAATTGCATCCGATAAATGTTCCACTGTTACTTTAAGAGATATTACAGAGGATGTGAAAATACTTCGTGGTTATTAACTCCCATCAATAAATAATGAAAGTTTTTTTCCAAATAAATGAGTCTTTAACTTTAGCTTCTTCACATTTCCAATCCAGGTCAATTCTGCAATTATACTTTCCGCTCTATATAAATTGATGCCCATGGATATTTCAGTGAAGAGGGAGATATTACTCATCACAGTGATCCTAACACAATGTTGATTTCATTCTTTATCAAGAGCTGTTTTTGTTATTGTCTTAAGAAAGAAACTCAGTGTCCAGATTTGACATTTTAGCATCACATTTCTTTCAGTATCTCCTTTTCTTGATTGCCTGGATCCAAGACTGAGGGCAGATGATTGTTTATCTGCTTGTGTATAGAAGGTAATTGCTTTTGACACTTCATTTGTACTGTTGTCAGATCAGATCACATTACAGCTGTGACTTCCTCTCTGGTCCATACATTGGGGAAATGTGTGGCTGTTCCCAGCTTTACCAGCTCACTGCTTTAAGGTGTCCAGCTCTGAACTCCCAATAAACAAGTTTGGCAATACAAACTCTGTCCTCGTTTTTACCCAGAACTGCATGTCTGGACCCTATGACCCCACGGCCTCTCCTAACTGAAGTGTGTCTCAAGAATGGATACTCAGGCTTGATAATGGTCTGTTAACATTCTAAAAATACACCCATAGTCCTACAGCCTTCTGAAAGGAGGTTTCATGGTTCCTTTTGACACGAGACTGCTGGACAGCCTTTAGTGAGTGAAAGGTTATTGCTGCACATGCCTAATTCCACCTGGAAAAATTCAGAAACCAAAGGGATGCCCTACAGGCCATGGGGAAAATGCCTACAATATGCAGCCTTGTGAAAGGATTAAGACATAGACTTTGGAGCAAAAACTACATGGGATTGAATCCTGGCTGTACCACTTAGTATATGCAAAAGCGTTGGTAAATTGTTAAGCCCTGTCTGACTCAGTTTTCCCATCTGTTAAATAAAAGTAAGAATAGTGTTTAACCCATAGGGTTATTAAGAGGATTCCAAGTGCCTGCTCATAGTAAGTGCTCAATAGACATCTCTGTTAGAGATCTTCGGTTTCAGTTTTCTATTTCCACCACTCCAGCCCTTAATAACAATTTATTGTTGGTATTTGAGTAGGTTATCAAGAGTTGTCATTTCTCATGAGTTTGTGAGTTGCCCAGGTGGCTCCTCTGCTGGCCCTGCCACAGCTCATTCATATAGTTTGGGGCTCAACCCTGGGGGATTGCAGGACTCGTTGTGACAGCTGGGTCTTTCCCCATGTGGACTTTTCTCCTGGTCTCCATCACAGGATAGTTGTCTCAGATTCCAACAAGTGAGAAAAGAAACTGCAATACCTCTTAAGTCCAAGGCTCAGAAGTTACACAATATCTCCTGAAACAAATTCTCTTGGTCCAAGTAAATCCCAAGGTGAGCCCAGATTCATGAGATGAGAAAAATTCCATTTTTTTAAATAGGTGGTGTGGCAAGATCACATTGCAAAGGGGCTTGCACACAGAGGAGGGTAGAATTATTGCAGCCACCTTTGTAAACAATCTACAAAACCTCAGTTAGTACCAAGTCTCCTTTTTCTATCTATGCTCATAACTATGTAGGTAGCTGAAAACTAAAGCCTGATCCATAGAGGGCTGGAGCATCACCCTCTACAGGGCGTGCATTCCTGCCTCCCCCTCTTTCACTTGCTCATTATAGCCTGGCCTTTGCTATGGTCTCTGCGGTTCTTCATGCATTACCAATAACTTATGCAGCTAGAGCCACAGCCACTTCTCAGTGTGACTGGTGACCAGAGCCACAGAGAGGTGATCCCTCACCTAGGGTCAGACCCCATTATCATCAGGGCTCGAGCCCAGGTCTCCTCATTGCCTATATCAGCATCTCTTCAGCATGACATAATTATCTCCTTTGCATACTTTTATTTTCTCTCTGAGAAAGATTTTCACAAATTCAGAATTAATAATAGAAAGTAATAAATAGAAATTGAATCTGAGAGTGGGACCAAGTCCAATACTTTACCCACAGGGAAATAGACATGGTTGGAGAGTCAATGAATGTTGGTTCAATTAAATGCAAACCTGGGTTTTAAGAATCAGGGAACCACTTGTGCTACCCTGATTCTTGCATATTCTTGCTGCGGTGCCACCATTTAGATTTGTGCTGCTTGAGTGTTAAAGTGATTGTGAATCATGTGGTTTCATTATGATGCTGTGATTTAGCCATCATCTCAGTTTCAGTCTGGAGCAAGAGAACAATTTGAGATAATAATATTAGCATATATGTAGAACTTTTGATCTTTAAACATCTTTAAAGTCATTAGGGAATTAATTTTCCCGGAACTCTTAGGAAGCAGGTAATTATTTTTACAGTTGGAGAGAGTGAATCTGACTATGTAGTGGACCTACAAATGCTACCCAATGGCACAATGCCAGCTCGAGCCAGAGGCTTTCCCCTTGTCACTTTTGGTTCATCAGCACATCTGTCACAGGACTCTCAAGTGTCCCCAGATAATTATGATGAGATTTCATCTCACCAGCACTTATGGGAAATATTTATTAATACACTCAGCACTCTTTAGAGTTCTAATTGGGTGGAGGGGGAAATTGAAGAAGAAAATTTTTAAATTAGATAGCAAGAATTTTAGTGGGAACATGATATTCCCATAGTATCAAAATATCACCCCATGGATTATGTATTAATTATGCAAGAAAAAGGTTTCTTACAGTGGATAAATCTAGTAGGTACCAACTGACCAAAAGATCAAGTAAAACAACAGGGAAAACAGAAATCTTGTGCCCCTATTGGTTGCAATGGGAAAAGTCCAACATCATCTATGTTGCACATTTTTAAACAGATAATGGGAGTAGAATTTACAAACTATAAAATTTATCCAATTTGTTATTCAATGATTTTTAGTAAATTTATAGGGCTATGAAACCATCAACACGATCCAGTTTTAGAACATTTCTATATTCCCAAAATAGTCCCTTCAGACTGTTTGCAGTCAATCTGTGGTCCCACCTGAAGCCACAGGCAAAAACTGATCTGCTTCTATCTCTACAAATTTGCATTTTCTGGTTATTTTATATAAATATTTAGAACATACAATATGTGATCTTTTGTGCTTGACTTCTTTCAATTAAAAACAATAGTTTTGAGGTTTACACATGTTAGAGCATGCATTAATATTTCATTCATTTTTATTGGTGAATAGTATTCCATTGTATAGATGAACCATATTATTGTATGGATACCATGTATCCATTTAACAGTTGATAAACGTTTGAATTGTTTCTAGTTTTTGACTATGATAATACTGCTGCAAACATTTATGTACAAGCCTTTATGTTAACATATGTTTTATATAACATATGTTTCATTTCTCTTGGATAAAACTCTGGGAGTGGAAGTGCTGGGTGGTATAAGCTTATATTTATCATTTTAAGAAACTGTTATCAAATTCGCTGGATCATTTAATATTCCTACCAACAAGGATAAGGGATCCTCACCAACACTTGTTATTGTCTGTTTTTTTCTTTTTATTGTGATTATCGTAGTGGATGTGAAGTGGCATCTCACTGTGGATGTGATTTGCATTTCTCTAATGACTAACGATGTTGAGCATCTTTTCATGGGTTTATTGGTTATTTGTACATATTCTTTGGAGAAACATCTATTTAAATTCTTTGTCCGTTTTTTATTTGTGTTATTCAGCTTTTTGTTGTTGAGCTGTAAGTGTTCTGTATATATTCTGAATACAAGTTCTTTAACAGATATATGATTTGCAAATATTTTCTCCTAATCTGTGGGCTCTCTTTTCAATTTCTTAATTGAAGCACAAAAGATTTTAATTTTATTGAAATCTGATTTATCAATTTTTTCTTTAACCATTTGCACTTTTGGTGCCATGCCAAAGGACTCTTTACCCCAAGTCACAAAGGTTTTCTCTTGCATTTTTTTTCCTAAAAGTTTAGAGCTATAAAATCAGCTCTTATATTTGGGCAATCATTTGGGATTATTTTTTGTGTGGTATCAGATAAGGGCCCGCTATTGTGTGTGTGTGTGTGTCTGTGTGTGTGTGTGGATAGTCAACTGTCCTAGAACTATTTGTTGAAAAACTATCCTTTCCTCATTGAAATGTTTTGGCATCTCTGTGAAATATAGGTTATCCAACCCTCAGAATAGGAGAAAAGATTTGCAAATGAAGCAACTGACAAAGGATTAATCTCCAAAATTTACAAGCAGCTCATGCAACTCACTATCAAAAAAACACAAACAACCCAATACAAAAATGGGCAGAAGATTTAAATAGACATTTCTCCACAGAAGATATACAGATTGCCAACAAATACATGAAAGAATGCTCAACATCATTAATCATTAGAGAAATCCAAATCAAAACTACAATGAGATATCATCTCACACCAGTCAGAATAGCCATCATCAAAAAATCTAGAAACAATAAATGCTGGAGAGGGTGTGGAGAAAAGGGAACACTCTTGCACTGCTGGTGGGAATGTGAATTGGTTCAGCCACTATGGAGAACGTTATGGAGGTTCCTTAAAAATCTAAAAATAGAACTACCATACGACCCAGCAATCCCACTACTGAGCATATACCCTGAGAAAACCATAATTCAAAAAGAGTCACATACCTCAATGTTCATTGCAGCTCTATTTACAATAACCAGGAGATGGAAGCAACCTAAGTGTGCATCAACAGATGAATGGATAAAGAAGATGTGGCACATATATACAATGGAATATTACTCAGCCATAAAAAGAAACAAAATTGAGTTAATTGTAGTGAAGTGGATGGACCTAGAGTCTGTCATATAGAGTGAAGTAAGTCAGAAAGAGAAAAACAAATACCATATGCTAACACATATATATGGAATGGAAAAAAAAAAAAAGGTCTTGAAGAACCTAGGGACAAGATGGGAATAAAGATGCAGACCTACTAGACAATGGACTTGAGGATACGGGGAGGGGGAAGGGTAAGCTGGGACAAAGTGAGAGAGTGGCATGGACATATATACACTACCAAACGTAAAATAGATAGCTAGTGGGAAGCAGCTGCATAGCACTGGGATATCAGCTTGGTGCTTTGTGACCACCTAGAGGCGTGAGATAGGGAGGGTGGGAGGGAGGGAGATGCAAGAGGGAAGAGATATGGGAACATATGTATATGTATAACTGATTCAGTTTGTTATAAAGCAGAAACTAACACACCATTGTAAAGCAATTATACTCCAATAAAGATGTTAAAATAAAAAAAGAGTAGTAGTAGACAATGGTGCCCATCTTTACTTTCTTTCTGCAGAGGAATTTTGTTTATGTTTCAGCAAGAAAAATATTTTTGCCTAAAGCTTGTGACTTTTTCAAATTTGCAATGGAAACTGCATATCCTCTTTTTCTTGGAAAGTTATGAGGGTGGGAGAAAAATCATGACTCTGCTGTTTACTATCCATAAAAGCTTAGCTGAGATTTAAAAAAATAATAATAATAACTTGTCCATAAATTTAAAGGTTTAGTTTTTTAACTCTCAATTATGTTTATTTGATCTATGTGACTATCATTGATCTAATACAATACTATCTTTTTAGAAATCTACAATACTCACTTGTTTTTTAATTTACTTAATTTATTTTATTTTTGGATGCGTTGGGTCTTCATTGCTGTGTGCGAGCTTTCCTTAGTTGCGGCGAGTGGGAGCTACTCTTCGTTGCATTATGCATGCCTCTCATTGCCATGGTTTCTCTTGTTGCACAGCATGGGCTCTAGGCGTGCAGGCTTCAGTAGTTGTGGCTCGCGGGCTCAGTAGTTGTGGCTCGTGAGCTCTAGAGAGCAGGCTCGGTAGTTGTGGCGCGGTATGTGGGATCTTCTAGGACCAGGGCTCAAACATGTTTTCCCTGCATTGGTAGGTGGATTCTTAACCACTGCGCCACCAAGGAAGCCCTACAATACTCTCTTGATTGCTATATCATTATAGTAAGTTTTGAAATCAGATAGTATAAAGCTTCCAACTTCATTTTTCTTTCTCAAAATTGGTTTTATTATTCTAGGTCCTTTGTATTTTATCAATACAAAATATCCCTCTTTGTCTCTAGAAATATTTCTTGTTATAAAGCTTTTTTATCTGACATTAATGAGCCATTTCAGTGCTCTTATGTTTACTACTTGCATAGTATATCTTTTTCCATTATTTTACTTTTTATCTAAAGTATTCTTTTTTAGACAGTGCAGTTGGATTATTGTTAATTCACTATGACACTCTCTACCAAATATGTTCCATTCTTAGTACATTCATACTTAATATATTTATTGGCATGCTTGGATTTACATCTGCCACTTTGCTACCTGTTTTCTATTTATCTTTGCTTTTTTGTTCCTCTGTTTCTTGTTTACTGCCTTCCTTTTGTTAAATAAAATTTTTAGTGTACAAATTTAATTCGTCTTGATTTTTTAACTGTATTTTTTAGTTTTTTCTTAATGGATGCTCTAAGGATTACAATATATATCTTAACTTATCCCAATGTCTTTCAAAATAATACTTATTTTTAGTAAAATATAGAAAGTTTACTATATCTCTTGTTCCTCTACCTTCCTTTTCTGTTATTACTGTTATATGTATTATATGTCTATATATTACAAATCCAACAATACAGTGTTATAGTTGTGCTTTATACAGCACAATATAATTTATATTTATAATTATATAACTATGCCTTTTTAAAGACTCTAAAAAATGAGAAAAAATAATTTAAAATATGTTTATCTACATATTTACTATATTTATTGCTCTTCATTTCATCCTTTGGATATGAATTTGTGTCTGGTGTCACTTTGTTAAGGCTGAAGACTTCCTTCAGTATTTTTCTTGTAAATCAGGTCTGTAAATGATAAATTCTCTCAGTGTTTATCTGGGGATGCTTTTATTTCACCTTCATTTTAGAAAAAAATATTATTTTGCTGGATATAGAATCCTTAATTGACAAAGTTAACTGTTAATCATATAGTTGTTCCTCTGTATATGATGAGTGACTCTTCTCTCACTGCTTTTAAGATTTTCTCTTTGTCTTTTGTTTGACTATGTGATATTTATATATGATTGTTTTTGTGTTTTTCTTACATAGGATCTTTGTACTTCTTGTATCTATAGACTAGTAATTTTATCAAATATGGACAATTTTCAATCACTAGTTGTTCAAATATTTTTTCTGCTTCTTTCTTTCTCTTCTTTTCTTCTAAAAATAACACTGTATGCAAATTGTTATTCTTGATGCTGTGCCAAAGGTTTTCAAGGCTCTGTTTAGTTTTCTTTACTCTTTTGCTTTGTGTTCTTTAGATTGGGTATTTTTTATTGATCTATCTTTGAATTTAATGATTCTTTCTTCTGCCATATCAAACTTTTTGTAGAGTCCCTTTACTAAGTTTTCCATTATAGTTATTATAATATTCATCTAAATTCTGCTAAATTATAGAAACTTTATTCCTCTATATGTCTTTTCCCTCCACTATCTTTTATGCTACTGGTTTCATATATTATATCTTTATAGATGTTTTAAACACAACAATACAGTGTTATAACTATTGCTCTATACCACCTTATGCTGTATACCTATATTTCTCTATACAACCTAAATTTCCACTTGGCTCTTTTTTATTTCTGTATCTTTATTGAAACTTCCTAGCTCTTAAATCACTGGTATCATACTTTCCTTTAATTCTTTAAATGTTGTTTCCTTAATTTTTTGAACATATTTAAAGTAGCTGTTTTGTAGTCTTTGTCTGAAAAATTCAATATCCGTGACGCTCAGACTGTTTCTATTTACAATTGTTTCTGAAATATAGTCACACATTTTTGTTTCTTTGTGCATCTTATAATTTTTATTTGAATTTTGGACATTCTAGATAGTATATTGTTTCAACTCTGGATTTTGATATTTTTCTCTGAGAGTTGTTGTTGTTTTGCTTTGAAACTTGAATGGACTAAATCTGTGAACCCTACCACCCCACTCCCCATATCGTGCAGTCACTAATGTCTCTGCTCCATTTACTTTTTAAAATATTTACTTATAAGTTTATTTTTTTTAATTTGTTTTTGTTTTCGTTTTGCGGTACGAGGGCACCCCACCGCTGTGGCCTCTCCCGTTGTGGAGCACAGGCTCCGGACGCACAGGCCCAGTGGCCATAGCTCATGGGCCAGCCGCTCCACGGCATGTGGGATTCTCCCGGACTGGGGCATGAACCTGCATCCCCCGCACTGGCAGGCGGACTCCCAGCCACTGCGCCACCAGGGAAGCCCTAAGTTTATTTTTTGAGCCTGACTTCCTAGTACTATGTTAGTGTTCAGTCAATGATTAGTCAGTGGTTGTGCTCAAGCACTTTAAGCCAGTAAGTCTCTCACTGTTTATTGATGGATATCTGTATGAGAGTGTAGGTATTCAGAGGAGGAGGAAGTTATGGCTGTTCAAGCAGAGATAGAAGATATTGTAGGGGAAAATTTGAAAAAGGAGTTAAGTGGAATAATGATGAGAAAATGTGTCAATTCAGAAGTAAGATTGTATGTTTTCAGGATGGAGAGGAGTCCTACATGTTCAGAGTATAGAATAAATGTTGCAGGATGGATGGGAAACAAAATTCGTGGGGAAGAATGAGGAATTAAGTCAAAGAATTCTATGTTTTCAAATGTGGGAGTTGAACCCAGAGGCCTGATGAAAGGGGAGGGGGTAACATGAATTATTTGCTGTAATTTATTTTGTGGAAATACTTCCTGATAGAAAATGAGATCATCAATATATTAAAGATGATGGTACTAATAAGACTTAAATGCTGAATAGGAGAAAGAGCATAATGTTCAGTGATCTGGAAATGGGACTGAGAAATGAGGAGAAAGAGTCCATACTCCTCTCTCTCTCTCCTTGCTTAGTTTTGTCAGAAGAGTAATGATCCCATGAGCTCATAAAGAATCCAGGTCCCTATTAAGAAATAGAGAGAAAAGTAATTTTAGGGTAAAAGAATATTTGTACGTAACAAAGAGGAATTTTAAAAATCACAATAGAAAGTTAACAGCTAAATGTTTAGTTTCTTGGCTATCATTAAAATTTGAATTTTTCAAAATAAATTTAGTTTTCACCCTGTCCCATATGAATGTAATCTATTAACTCAGCTTCCCATATGACTTGTCACTTGCTCATTATGTCTCTTTCTTATACATGGGAATCTCACTCAGTCATGGACTCATATTACTGTTGTCATTTTCAGGAAAGCTTTCCCATGTCAAGTTAGAAAAACCTTCTCCAGCTCAAGGCAACATAGACCACAAAAATCTGTGTTCTCCCAGAAGTGATTCTCTCTAAGTCGCCCACACATAAGTTTATGGATTAACTATAATGGGAAGCAGAAATCTATTAGATAACTGTAACAGTATTTTCAAGGTAGTTCTTAAAAAATTTGACTAGTATATATTATATATATATTGAATTTTGTATATGCTGTGTGTTTCATGCAAAGATTCTAGTATATGTTCAACAAAAAAATAATAATTTGCACAATAAAAATAATGATTTTTTCACTGACACTGATAACTCATTCCTACCATCTATAATTTTTCTTCATCCATTTAATAAATCCAATTTAGATACTGTTTAGGACTGTGTTGTCTACATAGGTGAATATATCACAGTCCCTACCTTTGGGGAGCTTGGGAAAAGAATGTTTTATGAAGTGAAGATGACAGGAGAGGTTATTAACTATATATATATATATTTTTTTTTTTTTTTTTTTTTTTTTTTTGCGGTACGCGGGCCTCTCACAGTTGTGTCCTCTCCCATTGCGGAGCGCAGACTCCAGACGCGCAGGCTCAGCGGCCATGGCTCACGGGCCCAGCCGCTCCGTGGCATGTGGGATCTTCCCGGACCGGGGCATGAACCCGTGTCCCCTGCATCAGCAGGCGGACTCTCAACCACTGCACCACCAGGGAAGCCCCACAATATGTATAATTTTATAATTTTTTTCTTTTTTGTGTGTGTCCATAACCAATTCTTAATATTTATAATAGAACTGAATATAGTTAAAAGATGTGGTTGTAACAGTTCCTGGTTAGAACATGGACACAGTACATCCACCATTCAGGGGATTACATTACAATCTGGTCTCTGTTCCATTTCTGGTTTATTAAACATGTAAGAGTAATGTAAAACACTAGAAGCCAGCCACAGGTAATGGCACATCTCATATTTCATACAACCCAGCTCTCCTGCCTGACATGTTGCTCTCTGCTTCATCAACTCCCTAAATATATAACCCCTACCTCTGTATTTTAGGTTAAATATTGACATCTGGTCCATCTCTTTGACTGAGTGATCCATTCAGTATCCCCTTCTGAATTACTGACCTTAGATTTCTACTTGACTCTCTACTTTGTAAGGACACTTGAAGAATTGCCCATGGTTTTAGGTAAAACTTGACCCTAGTCCTGACTCTGTGGAGCACCTGACAGACTGACCATCACCCTTCCCTGACTCTGCCAGTCAAGTCAGGGGCATTCAGAAAATAGTAGAGATTCAAGATTATTGAAATATTGTAATTGATTCTAGACATCTAGAATCAATGTTTAAACATACTAATGCACCAGTCCATGGCTCTTTAGATGGTGGTGATCCTTTAAGACTATTTATGTTCTATTTATGAAAAGGAATTCCTTTTCACCCATGGTTGATGAAACAACCATCGAACATCATTTATAATTCCAGTTATTAAGGTCTTCCATTGTAACTAGCCAGTTTCACTTAGACTTGTAAATTGAATAGACTCCATCTGCCACACCTCACCAATCCTGCCATATTTGCCTTCCAGTAGAAACAATAATCAATTTGCCTGCTTTAGCTTCATGAATTTAAAACCAATTTGTCACAATCTCCAAAAGTTAGTAATAGAAAGCCAGTTAAGTTGGAAAGGTTAAATAAAGTTGATTCTTGTTTAGAGGCACTCTAAAACTCTTTCATGAAAACACATTTCTTTTTTTGAAGTATAGGCATTTTAATAGGGAAGTAGATACTCTGTCCTTAATAATTCCCAAAATTGTCTTTCCCATTACACTTGGTGAATTGTGCCCTCAAGGCATGAAAATTCATTGTAATTTTAGTATAATCTGTGTGAGAGAGGCAATGCCCAATGTAAGCCTATGGGGGTAGGAGTGAGGGCTTGGTATGGGGATCATTCTCCCAAATTATGTCCAAAGCAAGAAATGTTAATTATTATCATTAGTCAATAACACTTAGGTTTTATATTCATCGCGTTGGAGAGATCTGAGAAAAGAAAACTGAGTGGCCATTTAATTATGGAAAACCTTTTCCTTTTATAATTGTCTAAGAGAAAAAGAGTACATTAAAAACTGATGAATTGGTTGGCCGAAAACAGGTGAAGTGGGAGATGAATAATATCTAATTCCTATGGAATATATACTATGAGCCAGAAAATGTTTTAGATACTTGTACATGTACATATACTCATGTAATCATACAGCAACCTGTGATGTAAGTATAAATATTATCCCCATTTTACAGGTCTGGAATATATTCGTGAAAATGTAAAAATAATCATAATAACAACATTTATTGAGCATTTACTACCTAGCAGGCACCACGATAATTGCTAAATATAAATTAACTCTAGGTCTCTGTGTATATTTTTTAGTTAAGTACTATATGGTGTCTATTTTATAGACCAGAAAACCTAGATTTACTGACGTTAAGTAAATTGTCCAGTGATCAGCAAGCAGTAGAGGCTTTGAACTCTTAAAACCGTGTAGCTGTCTTACACTTAATCATTTTTCTGTACTGTTGAAAGAGAGAGAATTAGACTTAATATTTAATGAGAGTTCAAATGTAGGTCAAACTTATCGGTGACAAAAATAACCTCTATGTATTATATGACTTATAGGACACAAAGTGGTCTCTGTTAAAAAAAGTATATTTATATATATTTACTTTCATTAAAACAATTTTTTACTATTTACTATTAGAAATTTATTTCTATAAAGTTCTGTCCCCTTTTTTATTGAGAACACACTTATGTTAAACCTTGAGTGGTTAACACTTGGGATAAGGTATTTGCCAACTGAGAATGAGACCCTGGCATAATTAAACACAGGACCAGGGGCTCTGGGAAATAGGTATGGCAAGGCCCAGGAAATAAACACAAATAGGAAAGAATGGACAATTTCTGGGTCTTTGGTAGTCCCAAGAAAATGAAGAGTTTCCAGCACAAAGCACAAACCTCCTTTCCTATCTTTAGCCTGGCTGCTAAGCAGTTAGGTCCCATCTAATTTCTTAGCTTATCTTCTTCTCTCCAGGCCATGTGGATTCAATTTTCCTCATATGAGTTTGCTGAGAGCAAAAGCAGAAATCCCAAAGGACTACTTCTTAAACAAAAGGAGATTTATTACTTTTAACTGAAAGGGTATTTGTTATAGTTGGAATTGTGTGTGTGTCAGCTGAAAGGATGAGGGTCCTGGCTGTGGACTGGAAGACTATAGAAAAGCTCCAAGGAACTCTTTAACTTCTCACTGTTTTTCAGTTGTCATAGATGTAGCATCTGACCTCCAGAGTTCAAGCTGGAAAGGGAAACCAGAGGTCAGGGCTCTGATAGCGTGGTGACACATATACCTATAGGCCCTGACCCTGGCAACCCCAGCCAGTTCCTTCATTGTCCTACAGCTCTGAAAGGCTAACTCTGTTTCCATTGATAAATCCCAGCATGTGGAATTTTGTTCTTCCAGTCCCTGGGAAAGAAGTAGAGGGTGGAGATGCAAAATCTTGGCTCGATTTCAGGTAGCAAGGAAAGTCTGGGCTTAGATGTTCCTGCTATGAACCGAACTGTGTCTTCCCAAAATTCGTACGTTGAGTCCCTCACCCTCAATGTGACAGTTGTGGAGACAGGGCTTTTAGGAGGTCATAAAAGTTAAATGAGGTCATAAAGATAAGATTCTAATATGATAGTATTTTTGGTTTTATAAAAAGAGGAAGAGAGAAAGAGAGATCTCTGCATGTGCACATACGAAGAAAAGGCCATGTAACAATACAGTGAGAAGGTAGCAACGTGCAAGACAGAAACAGGGTCCTTACCAGAAACAAAGCACACTGGCAACTTGATAAAATTTGAAATCATGAAATAAACAAGTTCACTCAGGGAATTGTTGTAGATAGAGAAGAAATGAAGCCCAAAGATTGCATCCCCAGATGTTCTACAGAGCAAAGGTCAGTAACACAAGAAAAGAAAGAAAAAATGACTGAGGGGGATCAGACAGCGAGATGGAAGGAAAAGCAGTAGAGAGGGGTAAATGGATGAAAGAGCTGCAAGGAACAGAGAATAGTGAACTCTGTCAAATGTGCTGATAGGCCAGGTAGGAAGGACTAGGAATTCACCAACCCATGTAACTGACAAGTGCATTTTCAGTGAAGATTAGGGGGCAAAGAGCTGATTGGAGAGGGTTTAAGAGATAATGGGAAGAAGAAATTATAAATAGCAAGTAAAAATAAATTTTAAGTGTTATTATATAGGGGACGAGAGGAGTGACACAGTCATTGAAGGAAGAAATGGGGTCAAGAGGTTTTTTTTTTTTTTTAAATAGGTGTAGTGAGAGTAAGTTTCTTTGCTAGTGGTAGAGAAAGAGATGTGAAAGCAATATCCTTATTTCTGTGATTATTTGGCTTTTGCTAAGAGCACAGAAGTTTCAACCCATGGTAACTGGAAGGCAGGCTGAGTCTGAGGGTTGAGGGCACAGATAGGTGGGTGAGGTGGAGACACATGCAGAGAGCTTCCCCTTTTATTGCTTTTTTCTTTGGTCAGAGAAATAGGAGTCAAGGTCATTACTTGAGAATAAAGAGTGGGCAGAGGTGTTGTGTTCTGAGGAGAGAGGATAAGGTCTGACATATGAGCAAGAGAATGAATGAGTTTCAGTCACCATTAATTGATCTGCTTGAGGGTGATGGTCAGGAATTTGATGTCACCAGTAAAGCACTTTTTATTAGCATTTATATTTAGCCAGTTTTACTGGCTAAATATAACAGTAAAAAGGTAAATATAACAGTATAAAGTAAATATAGTAAACAGTAAAAAGTAAATATAACAGTATAAAAGGACTCAGTAGTTAAACAACTTTACAAATGATAGCACACTGTGCACAAGAGAGTATAATAACATTCTTGATAAGGTGGTGCAACACAGTTGTCGCCACATGGGAGGTGTATACTCCAGGAATTTGCAAGACTGCATTGGGGTTCAAGGTAAAGCATTGAGTTTCTAGATATTTTCATTTTATCAAATCCTTTAAACATTTCTAATATATTATTTTACAATATCTATATTATATTAGTACAATCACACATGCTTATAACTTTAAAATAAATAGGGAAACAGCAGACTTGAACAACACTATTGACTAAATAAACCTAACAGACATATACAAAACATTTTATTCTACAGCACAGGACACACATTCTTCTCAAGCACACACATTCTGGCATTCTCCAGGATAGATCACATGCTAGGTCATAAAAGATGTCCTAAAAAATATAAGAAGATTGAAATCATCCCAAGTATCTTTTCTAACCATGATAGAATGAAACTAGAAATCAATTACAAAAAAATGGGACATTTCAAAAATATATATAAATTTAAAAACATACTCTTGAATAATCTTTGAGTCATTGAAGAAATCAAAAAGGAAATTAGAGAATATCTGAAACAAATGAAAATGCAACCATAACATGTCAAAATTTATGGGATGCAGCAAAAATAGTACTAGTAGGGAAATTTATAGTGATAAATGCTTACATTAAAAAAGAAGAAAGATCTCAAATAAACAGCATAATTTTACACCTCAAGGAACCAGAAAAATTAGAACAAACTAAGCACAAAATTAGCATAAGGAAGGAAATAATAAAAATAAGAACAAAAATCAATGATATAGAAAACAGAGAAACAATAGAAAAATCAGCAAAACAATATAGAAAATAGAAAAGCAATAGAAAAAAATTTTTTAAGAACTAAGATTTGGTTATTTGAAAAAACAAAATTGGCAAAACCTTATCAAGACTTGCTAAGAAGAAAGAGAAAACTCAAATAAATAAAACCAGAAATGGAAGAGGAAACTGATTACAACTGATGCCACAGAAGTACAAAAGATCATAAAGGACTATTATAAACAATTACACTCCAACAAACTGGACAACTTATAAGAAATGGATAAATTCCCAGAAGCATACAGCCTACCAAGACTTAAGCAGAAATGGAAAGCTTGAACATAACAATAATGAAATTGAATCAGTAGTCAAAATCCTCCCAACATAGAAAAACCCAACCAAATGCCTTCACAGTTGAATTCTACCAAATCTTTAAAGAAGAATTAATGCCAGTGCTTCTTAAACTCTTCCAAATTAGAAGGGAGAATACTTCTGAGCTCATTTTATGAGGCCAGCGTCATCCTAGTACCAAAGCCAAAGACACCACAAGAAAAGAAAACTGTAGGCCAATATCCCTGATAAATGTAGATGAAAAAAAATCCTTAAGAAAATATTAGCAAACCAAATTCAATGGCACATTAAAAGGATCATACACCATGACCAAGTAGGACTTATCCCTGGGATGGAAGGATGGTTGAACATAACACAAATCAATCAATGTGATATGCCACATTAACAGATTGAAGAATAATAATCATATGATCATCTCAATAGATATAAGAAAATCATTGGGAAAAAATCAATGCCCTTTCATGATAAAAACTCAACAAATTAGGTATAGAAGGAACTTAATATAATAAAGGCAATATATGAAACACCCATAGCTAATTTCATACCTAATGTAGAAAAACTGAAAGCTTTTCCTCTAAGATCTGGAACAAGGCAAGGATGCCTATTCTTGCCACTTCTATTCAATATTGTTCTGGAGGTCTTAGCCAGAGCAATTAGGCATGTAAAAGAAAAATAAAAGTAATCCAAATTGGAAAGGAAGAAGTAAAATTATCTGTTTGCAGATGACATGATTTTAAATGTAAAAAAACCCTAAATACTCCATACACACACACACACACACACACACACACACACACAAACTGCTAGAACTAAAAAAGAAACTCAGTAATGTTACATGTTACAAAATCAACATACAAAAATCAGTGGTATTTCTATACACTAACAATAAACTATCCAAAAAGGAAATCATGAAAACAATCCCATGCACATTAGCATAAAGAGAATAAAATACTTAGGAATATATTTAACAAAGGAGGTAAAAGACTTGTACATCAAAAACTATAAAACATTGATAAAAGAACATTTTAAAGTTACAAATAAATAGAAAGGTATCCCACATTCATGGATTGGAAGAATTAATATTGTTAAAATGTCCATATTACCCAAAGCGATCTCCAGATTCAATGCAATCCCAATCAAAATCCCAAAGACCAAAATCTCAGAAATAGGAAAAAAAATATCCTAAAAGTCATATGGAACCAAAAAAAGACCTGAGCAAGAAGATCAATGCTGAAGGCATCATACCTCCTGATTTCAAACTAAATTACAAAGCTAGTTCTCAAAATAGCATGGTACTATCATAAAAACAGACATAAAGACTAATGGAACAGAATAGAGAGCCCAGAAATAAACCCATATATTTAGGGTCAACTGATCTTCAACAAAGGTAAACTGATAATCCAACTAAAAATGGGCTAAGAACTTGAATAGACATCTCTCCAAAGAAAGCACACAAATGGCCAATAAGTACATGAAAAATGCTCAACATCACTAGTTATCAGGGAAATAAAAATCAAAGCCACAATGAGATATCACTTCATACCTGTTAGAAAGGCTATTGTCAAAAAATATTATAAGTATTAGTGAGAGTGTGGAGAAAAGGAACTCTTGGACACTGTTGGTGGGAATGTAATTGGTGCAGCCACTATGGAAAATAGTAAGAAATTTCCTCAAAAAAAATAAAAATAGAACTACCATTTGATCCAGCAATCCCACTTTGTTCAAAGGAATTGAAATCAGGATTTTAAAGAGATATCTACACTCCCATGTTTATTGCAGCACTATTCACAATATCTAAGACATGGAAGGATGAATGAGTAAGCCAAATATGATATATGCATTCAATGGAATATTATTCTGCTTTGAAAAAGAAAGAAAGAAAATCCGGCAATTTGCAGCAACATAGATGAACCCGGGGGACATTTTGCTAAGTGGGACAAATCAGACACCAAAGAACAAACACTATATGATACCACTTATATGAGTTACCTGAAATAGTGAAATTCATAGAAGCAGAGAGTAGAATGCTGTGTGTCAGGGGCTTATGGGAAAAGGAAATGGGAGGTAGTTTGACCCAAGATACAAAGTTTCAGTTTTACAAAAAAAATATGTCCTTAAGATCTACTGTACAGAATAAGGTCTTTAGTAAACAATACTGTATTATATACTTAAAATTTTGCTAAAATAGTAGATCTTATGTTAAGTGTCCTTATCACATGCATAAAATTAATAATAAAAATAATAATTAAAGAGGTTGGAAAAAAACTTTTGGAGAGGATGGATATGTTTATGATATAGATTTCAGTGATGGTTTCACAGGTACACACCTCCAAACTCAACAAGTTGTATATATTAAATACATCCCTAGTAATACTACATGTGGTTTCACTTGCCATTAGTGATCAATTATTTTAAAGATAGTTTAACATCCTGGATTTAACAGAGGAAATACGAAGTAAAAATATAATGAAATATAGGACTCCTGGTACAAATATCACATCTTAGAATACAGCTGTCATTTCTCTGGTCTAACATAAAAAATTAATATGTAATGAAAATTTTTTCTTTGCTTACAATTTCTTCCTCTGATAGAGTTTTACCTCATTTCTTTGTTCCCTTTCCATATACCCTTATAATTTTCCATTTACAAATATGTAATTTTTAAAAATTTCTATCTCCTTTAAGAAATAAATTTAATTCTATGAAGTTTTATATTAACATGTCTGTTAATATATTGGAGAATTATTTAATCTATCAATCTTTTGGGAGAAAATGATATTTCTGGGAATTTATTGGATTTTCCAAGCAAATTTTTATATTCTTATCATGACCCTGTTTATCTTATTCTCATTGGTTTAAAAGACCATAAATGTCTCTTAATTTACAATGCTGAATTTCCTTTTGCTTTCCCCAGGGTCTCATTTCTCCCAAACAATCCCTTCAGCTGCACACCATTGAGCAAGAGAGACACTACTGATAATGGAAAGATCCACAGTGAGGCTGGCTGCCTGCCTTGTTTGAGGAAATCATATTGGACCATCCTGCTCTGCTAAACCAGATGTCCTCCGCTAATCCACTTATACAACTATGGTCCAGTGAGCTCCTATAAGAAAATGATTGAGAGCCTGGACCTAAAGAAGGAATAAATACTTGACTCACAAGTAAACCCTCTATACTTAGGTTTTTAAGATATGTAAAACTAAAACATTTTTAAAGTCATGATTTTCCTGGAGACTTTAACTGTATAATGTCTTTCTTTTCTTGATCTCAGCCATCTTTATTATAAACCAAAAGATCCAATTTGAGATTTTCCCTAAGGTTTTATTTTCTATGCTTGTTAGAGGTGGGGAAATGAAAATGGCAATCTGTGATGGTTCTTTAGATTCAAGAGCCTTATAAAAATAATACTGTGCTTTATTTTTTTCTTCCCTTTTCCCCAAAGCCAGAAGAGCAAACTGTCTTTAAAACTATTAAAGGATGATTTTTAAGAGATAGTATAATCGTGCCTCTTGTATAGATATAAAGCAAATGCATGTCAAAGACAGGTAAAATGTTATCACTGGTTTAAAGGAGATCTCAAAGAGCAGAGACGTATGTAGGGAACTGGGAATTCTGAAATGAATTTACAAACTGATGCAAAACTGGTCTATCTACAGGGCAATAATCAGTAGCATTCCGTTAGACATGATTGATTTTCAAGAATTATTTGCAATATTATCAGTTCTATACAACTTAGAGAATTGTAAAATTGTTCGAAGACAATGAAAGGTTGAGATAACTTGGATAGGTGAGCATGACAGGACTCTCATTCTTTTTTCTGTTTTGACTCATTTCAAAATCTTACAACTTTTTCCTTACTAAACTAACCAACTTTAATATCTTAGAAAAATTATAAGTATACATATATATATATAGACATATATGTATATATATATATTTATATATGATTCCTATGGAAATTCCTTCTGAAAGGTTTTCTACAGCTATACTACTCTTTCATAAAAAGCAATAAATATTGTGGCAGAGTTTTAGTTATTGGGTGATGAGGTTTGCTGGCATGTGAGACTTCAGGAGTAGTATATAGACCATCTTAATTCCTATGCAAAAGAGTAAAATGTTCCTAAGTAATGCAAGATCATTCTGTTAAAAAATGTACATTTGCAGACTTCCCTGGTGGCACAGTGGTTAAGAATCTGCCTGCCAATGCAGGGGACACAGGTTCAAGCCCTGGCCTGGGAAGATCCCACATGCCATTGAGCAACTAAGCTCGTGCGCCACAACTACTGAGCCTGCTCTCTAGAGCCCACGAGCCACAACTACTGAGCCCGCGAGCCACAACTACTGAAGCCCGTGTGCCTAGAGCCCGTGCTCCACAACAAGAGAAGCCACCGCAGTAAGAAGCCTGCGCACCACAATGAAGAGTAGCCACCACTTGCCCCAACTAGAGAAAGCCCACACACAGCAACGAAGACCCAACACAGCCAAAAATAAATAAATAAATAAATTTATTTTGTAAAAAATGTACATTTACAATCACCTCAGTTATTTAAAAAAAGTAGTCATTTAGTTATGCTTATTTGACAGAGGGGAATGCTGGTCTAAGACCCTCTGAACTCAGTCATATTGGAAAAAGATTGAGTTAAGAGGAATGATAGAAAAGTGAAGTAATATTTACTGAGCATTAAACTTCGGTTAAGTGCTTCACAGATCACGTAAATTTGCATCTAAAAAAAAGCTCTAAAGTACTATTTTCTTTATTTTATAGAATGAGGAACATTAAGTAATTTAACCAAGGGAGAATTGGGATTCAAATTCAACAGTTCTGATTCAAAACCCCATATTTCTGTCTGATCCCAAAGAAGGGGTAGAAAGACATGGTGACTCAGGATCAGATAAAAGCTTCTCACAGGTTGGGGTAAAATAATTAAATCATAAAATATCAGAGCAAAATAAACTTCTCTTAATGGCTATGTTCCTGAGAAGCAAAATACAGACATTAAAGGCAGATGGGCTCTGAGGAAATGTAGATGGAGACCAGTGCTCCCTATATTCTGGTCCCCCCTCTCCCTCTCAACTATTTCCTAGGGGCCCTAAGGATCCTCAGAAAACAGTTTCAAATCCTGAGTTCATCCAATCTCATCAAAGACACCTCTATGTTAGAAACATATTTTCTGATTCCAAAGTTGGTGCTTTTCCAAATAATCCATGTTGTCTTTATTGAAAATAAGAGTTGCACATGAGCCAGTATTTTATTTTCAAATCCAGTGCTGTAACCAGACAGCCCTCAGATCTGATTTAAGGGAGACCTGCTCTTTTGTGGCTTTCTGAGCCCATCTATGTGGAGTTAGGAAAGCATTTCCCAGCTTCTTTTGTGGACAATCTCCATGTAGGAGGCCATATTAGGAGAGCTCTATGGGCTGCACAACCAAAGAAAGCCAGCTTGAAGTTACAGTCCAATTTGACTAGGGACAAAGGTAAGAGACAGAAGATAGGATGAGTGAAGAGGAAGCTTAATCCAGGAACACAGATGTGATTGACAAGCTAGAACATGTCCATTTGCCTCCTATGACAAATCTACTGAGGCTGTGGTGTTTGCAGCTAGTCATGTACTTCAGGAATCTAAAACAGCCTTCCAAATACCTCCAGACATATTAGCAGTTGCAAGAGCATCAGTCAGTCTAGGTTAGGTTATGCTTCAGAAACATATAATTCCCCAAACCTAGTGGATATTACAACAAAACTGAATCCTGAATTATAATAGATATCCAGTGCAGATCATCAGTGGGGTTTTGCTCATTGTGGTCCTACAGGGACCCAAGCTGATGTGCTCAATATCGCAACATGTACTTCTACCATCTCCACAGCAGTGGGAGGGGAATGTGGCTCTTAAAGCTTTGTTCATATGTGACGCACATCGCATTAGTCCTTTCATTAGCCAAAACAAATCACGTGGCTATACCCAGCTTCAGTGGGGACAGAGACGTGCTATCCTCCCATGTACCCAGAAGGAAAACTGGAGCAACCCAATGACCACCGCCGCACCAAGACCAAAAGCACAGTAGAACTTTGAATTTGCATGGTATGCAAATGCATACTTTTCTAAGTGTATTATGCTTTGTGCTTCCTTAATTCTCTTTTGTGCATATATTGTCTTTAGTCCCTAATGTTCCTGCTTTTCTCAGGATCTCTCATTTACAACAGACTTCTTCACGTATGGTACCAATCCCGTCTTATTCCCCAGTTTGTCCTGAAGAAGACTGGCCACCTCTCACTGGAATTACTCTGCGGACACTGCCAGAGTAAAGGACATTGCCCAGGCTAGAAGCTTCCAATTGTCTTCCCATCCACAAATTTGGACTCATCTGAACTTTGGCACTGAATGTATCCAGGCTGACTTTGCACAACCCTTAGTACTCTGACATTTGAATTCTTCCTTCAATCCAAAAGGGAGGTCCCCACAGATCCTCAAATGTCCTGACATCCTCCATTTCATCACTGGTTTAGTGTTTAGGACTCTGAATGACTCATGGCCACGTATTTAGATATAATACTTCACAGCTTTCTCCTAATTCTCAGACCTGGTAAATTATGACACAGGTGTTTACATAAATAGCAAATATAGTTTAATTTCCCATTGGGTTGGTGCTGAACAGTTAGTGTGGGGCAAGTGTCTACCTGACTGATATCTTCAGCATCTTCTCCTTTCCTCCCTGCCCCCACTGCTTCATCCTGCTCTCCTCCAGAGCATGGGGGTAGAGGAGATGAATGAATGGACGGAAGAACCATGAAGATGAGGCAGGTATGTGATTCCCCCAACACAGGACTACTCCATTTAAATTATTTGACTGTTTCATTTAAAGTTCTCAAAATTCCTTGGAAGAATGTTTGAAGAATTTAAAATCCTCACTCCCTCATTTCCTTACATTTGCTCAATGTTACTGAGCTCACTTTTCAGTGTATATTTTACAAATTTACTTGGAAAAGATGAGACATGAGAATTGGTTGACCTCTACATGAAAAATGTATTCTTTGCAATTCTTTTAATTTGTCCCTTTAGAGCATATACTTTTGTCCCAACAGCCTATGGCCTAGGGCCCATACTGACACCTATGATGGAAGAGCAGCAGAGGAGGAGGCATCCCAAAGTCTTCACCTCTGAGAGAATTTTGGAATAGTGTGAGTCTATTTGGGAGTTTGCTGGAGATCCACCCCATCCTACCTCCAGGCCCCACTTACCATTTGCCTCTACCTCTATAGGGGTGATTTCTCTCTGCTAAAGTTTTCTACATGAAAAATATGGTATATTGGAAGCACTCTGGTATCTAGTCTCAGTTCAGTTGCTTACATTTAATGCAGAAATTGGGCAATCTTTGCAACTCCTTGAACCTCAGTTTCTGCATACATCAAATGTGGATAATGTTCCCCACCCCCTCCACTCTTGTTCACCTTAGCAAAGAGTTTATTCTGCTAACACTTAAGATATTAATAGCCAGGACTCAGTGAGCATTGTGCCGTTAGATTTCATTCAATTTTCACAATACCATGAAGTAATTATGACAATTGGTCCCCCTTTTAAGAGGAGGAAGCTGAGAGTTAGCACGGTGCAGTTGTTTGTACAGTTACAGTGTTGGTAAGCAGTTGAGCTAGTAAGAGCCATACAGTCTATTCACTCTGACTCGAAAACCCAAACTCTTAATTATTATCAAGTTCCACTCAAATAAGCCAATGGACTAGTTCAAAAATTATAGGAATGGCTCCACAAGTATGATAATTGCTGTTCTCTGTAGTGTACCCTCATATCAGGAGAAGGGAACTTGGCCTCCAAGTGATGGTGGGAGTTGGATGAAATTGGAAAGAAGTAGTAGGATGTCACAGGCACCTAACCCAATCTGAGTTAATCAATTCTGATTACTAAGCTGTGATTTTTGTCACCCTGTAGTAGTTGTTTGAAGTAGAGTTATTAGGCAGCCATGTAGGGGGAAGCTGGTCTCAAAAGGCAATGACAAAGGAGCAGACAGGCAGAAGGTGGCAGAGATGAGGCCAGGTGACAAAGGAAAGAAAGGGTGGAGAAATATGCTAATGGCTTCTACATCCATACATAATCCCTTTCAAAGGTCAGAGTCACTCTCAGCGTTTCGGGACCATAAACTAGCCCTGACTCCTCCCCACATCTTGCTCGAGCTATTTTGAGTGGTTTTGTGTTACTTTATCCAAAACTCAACATCACCCTCTCAAAACAACCCTATTTTCACCCCCAAACTCATATTCTAGCCTCTGCTATTCAGATGTTCTCTTTAGGTTGTCGTTGGTCATTTTGGTTGATTATTGGAACAAGTAAATTGCCTTAATTTTACTGAAAAATTAAACTGGTTGAGATTGCTAGCTTTGGATTCAGACAGACCTGTGTATAACTCTGAATCCGTTTCTGACTAGCTGTGTAACCTTGAAAAAACTGTCTGTTAGAGCCTCAATTTCCTAATGTGTTGAAAGGGAAAACAATAGCAACTTCTCTATAGAGTGATTAGGAAGAATAAAAGGGAAAATGCATAGCATGCATATCTTGGATGGCAGAGCATAGCATGTTTTCAGTAGCTAATAGCCATTAATATAATAGTGCAATTTTTAGTTTGAAATGATCTTTCTAGATTTGGGTTCTGGAAGTCATTCCCTGTGCTCATTTATAAGCACTAGGTAGGTGGAGACCAGTGAAATTGTATTTCTTGGCCAATTTCATTATTCAAAAACATTGATCAGAACTCAGTCATTTTAGGATAAAAAGCCCTGATTGTCCTTTGTTGTTGAAAGCACTATCACCCTTGTTGGCTTAAGGTCAACCTGATTTCTCCACTGGGAGGGCTGCTTTTTGCTCGTAAAAAGAATATCGGCTGCCGGGAACTCCTCAGATGCTGTCTTCACTGCAGATAGCAATAAACATCTGCGGGGAATGTGTTAGTTGGTCTTGATCCTAGTCATTTTCTGCCTCATGACTGAGCCAATGCCAGGTAGACAATATCAACAAGCAGACAACAGTGAGAGCCGCCCTGATATAGGGTAATAAAGAGCTTTGGCCTTAGCTTGCTGCATTCCTACTCAAACTCACTGACAGATTAAAGATTCCCCCACACACGTTTCAATCGCTAGGTTAACATATATATGGGCATTACTTCACTGACTTTGTTTATCACCCATCTGCTTAAGAGATGGAAGATGATTTACTGCTTTGAAGAGGTTTATTTAAAAACCACTTCCTGGAGCCAGAGAGAGCTGCAATACCCAAGCCAGATCTCTAAATACAGGGTTGAATGCCTGCTTCCCCTATTTTATAGTTTCCCCTCATCCCTTGTTATAAATGTGGGGCCAAATGTTATAAATGTGGCCCATGAATTTATGCATGGGCAGATTATCAGCTGATGAGGACCCATGGCACCTTTCTTATCGCTAATTAGATGTGTGACCTGTGACAACTTACCTAACCTTTTTGAGCTTCGGTTTCTCTTTCCTAAAATACAGGGATGGATTTGCTCTGTTGAGAATAGGTGAGGATTAAAGGTTATGAATAGCTATAGATAATAACTAGTGCATGGTAAGATGGTAAGTGCTGACAAAAACATTGTTGTTGTCATGATGATGAAATGGCAGTTGTGCTGGTAATGTCAAGGAGCTTAAAGTCCTCTTATGCAGGGGGTTGGTGAGACATTTAGAAGACACCTGCCCCTTTTAGGCCATGAGTAGCAGTGCAACAGTCTTTCAGCTCCTTCTACCCTCATGTCCATGGCTGCCCCATAGACTGTGCACCTGCATCTTTGTGAATTCTCCTAACAGGAGTTCTTCCAACTGAAGTTGCACCCAAGACTTGGGTCCTATGAACAGATTTGACACTTGAATCAAAGGCTTATTTTGTTCTTAAAATTTTAAGCACAGTTGGCCCTCAGATTCTAGCTAAATAAAACATCCTACATGAACCATGGTCTTCCAAAGCCACTCATACAGGCCTCTGCCAGAGCTGGTGAGGGACTTGGCTTGGAAAAGCCCATAGAGAATTCCTGGTGGTTCTCCAGGGAACACAGCAACCTGTGTTCGCTCAGCCCTGTAGTTAGATAAGAGAGGTACCTCGATGATTCTCTCCTTCTTCTGGAAAGCTATCACTGGATGCATCTTCTTCACCTGGTCTGAAGGAGGATACAGTGAACACTCCTCAGAGGGGAATTCAAGAGGAAATAGTGGCATTGCCCTTTTGAATTACTACTATAAAGTAATAATCTTTGTTTGAAATTTCAAATTATAAATAGATTATTTATAATCATTTTGGAAATCTAGTCAAAACAGTATTTACAAATTCATTTTCAGAGGCCAATGAGGAAGTCTAAGCTATAGCAGCTACACCCACGATTTCTATTTCTCTAAGTTGAAAACTGATCTCCCTATTCAATTTCAGATAATTGTGAATAATTCTGTATATCCAGTAACATACTGCCAACCTCAGCCTTCCTTGCTTAATCTCATTATTTGCTAATGATTTTCTCAGCCACGAAACTCCTAAAATTCCCTTGAGTTACGTTTTATAAAAAAACTCACAGGACATGCATTCCATTTGCTCAGCATCTGTGCCGGACAACATCTGGAGCCTGAGGAAATTCCACTGCTCGGGGTATGATGCGTAAATGAAATTACTTTTTCATGCACTTCAGAAGAGATTCAAGAGCATCCTTCTGACCAAACAAGCCCTTTTGTTCTCTTCAAGCAAGTGTTTCTCATTAAAAATGTCATATCCCTAATAAATTGTCTTATTGCCCCTGCAGCTGGGCCTATTGTTTTCACGGTTTTGTGCACTCTCTGATTCTCACAGGGAACAGAAAGCAAGAGAAAAATGGGATTTCCACCCCATTCTGTCTGCATGAAATGCTTTTTGTATTTGAGTGAAAACTTGTCTTTTATAGAAGTCCTCTATGCTCTCAATAGTCCCTGCTTTTGGCAAATTGTCCTCAGACACATCCTGTCAGATTTACTTTTCCTATCCAGATATTGGATAGTGGCAGTTTGCTGCTAGTGATTGCAACTCAGTCTGAAAAGTGGCTTTTTTTTTCCTAGTGATTTATTTTTTGCAAGAAAATGTTCAACATGGCCAGTCTTTAGTCTGCTATAAGAATATAGTTTCAGGGAAGACAAGATCAAAGAACTTAACTGAAGAATAGAGGATGGGAGATGTCTGTGTGTGTGTGTGTGTGTGTGTGTGTGTGTGTGTGTGTGTGTATAATCAGGGGTTCCTTTAGAAGCTACACAGAAGTGTTAGAACAATCTTAGAAACAATAATCCAAACTATGTCCCAAGTTGAGGTATGAAAAAATATCTGGTTTTTGTATCTCTGGTCAGAACCAACCTTGAACGTGAAGGGTTCAACTTTTATCAATTTCTTTTCCCCACAGTACTAACTCCCCTCACGACTGGCTTTTATCCACCAGGTCACTGGGGCTTTGTACACCCAAACTCATTTTTCCAGTTATTCAATCCACTTTCTACATGTGACATAAAAAAATAAAAAGAATGGCCTAACTCGAAGAGACAAAAGTTGTTTCTGGCACACAAATTTCTTTGCACTGGGAATTATTTTAGAATCTCTAAACTTCCTCTGACTTTTTCAAAACCTAAAAGGGGTGGATACGGGAGGCCAGTAGACAGAATTGGTAGGTTGTCATGAGCTGCGCAAGTGGCCTGATTTTTCATTCAAGTTCCCAGAATTTTCTTTATCAAACACAAACACAGGTCATCATTCACATCTGCTTCCTCTGATCCTTTTGCAACTGAGCTGTACAGATCCCCGAGGGCAAGGTCCGTGAGCAATATGGGCAAATGAGTCTGCCTTGTGCCCCTGGGGGCTCTCAGTTTCGAACAGAGGAGATTCTAGACTGGCATGCCCCTGACAATATTAATCATCAACAAGCCATAAAAAGACCTCTGGGGGCACACAGTTCAATCCAAAAACTGTCTACCTAGGGTCTTACAAATGCCTATGAAAGCCTATGCTGGCCCCATTAAAGTCCCACCTCTGTCCCAGGGTTCTTAAAGTGTACATTGGGACAACTTGTTAAACATTTGCACATGTTATGATAATTATAAATCCAATTCACAAAGACAGGAGAAGCGAAGAGTTTCACGTTAACTTGAAAATCAAGGGAGGATTTACAGTGGAGTTAGATTGAGATAGATTTCAATGCACACATTAGAGTTCCTAGGGAAGACAGGTGGGGAAAGGCTATTGTTCCAGAGACTAGCCTCTGAAAGCACAGAGGTGTGAGACATCCATTTATTTGTTCCTTCGCTTATTCTTTGTTCTTTTCTTCCACAAAGAGTTAGCACATACTATTAGGCGGGCACCATTCTAGGTGTGAGCAAAACAGTGACGAGCATGACAAATAGTCTGCCTGATGTTCTTTTTTGTAGGGGACACAGATTAGGAATAAATATGCAAGTCAACATATAATATACAAGTGCTATAGAGAAAAATAAATCAGCATAAGGGGGATGAGAATAACGGTTAGGAAAAAGAGAGCTTACCATGGTGGTCTAGAATGATCTCTCTAAGGACAAGACATTTCTTATAAGACATGAATTTGAACAGACACAATGTGATGTGTTCCAGGGACCATAAGTACTTGGTCTTTGATGGAGCATAAATTGGCAGGAGAGTAAAAAGGCATGAAACTCCTGAAGGTATGTAGGGCTATATAAAAAGGGACATTCTTGTGCACACTTTGTAACATTCATGTAAGTAACATAGATAAGACGAGCAGTGCAATGATTAAGGGATGGTATGCAGGTGGTGGAGTGAAGGTGAAGATGAGACAAGTATCTTAGAAATACAACCAAGGACATTGCTTTCGAGTGGGGAGGCTCTGGGTCCACAGACATTGGGTTATAAGATACTGTCCTCGTTGTGGACATCGTAATCAACAGCAGCAGGTGCATTCTTTGAATTCCTCTTACATTTAAGGAATTGTTTAAAGCGCATTACTACTGAGAAATGAAATATTTCCTGCCATATCAGTAAACAAAGGATGTCACAGTCATCAGCAACTGCAGCCCTCCCATGTGAGTTGGTGAGCTCTGCGGAAACTCAGGAAGGAAAGAATACCTGCCATCTAACAGCCATCAGACTGCAGCCACTCCCAACGGTGAGCCCTGAGGAAACTCAGGATGTGAAAACACAGGATACTGGCCCCAGATAGCTGAGGTGCATCTCAAAGGAATGATTTCAGTGAGCCCAGACTCTTGCATCTTCCCTTACATAGAAAAGAGCTAAATTCCTTAACTTGGGATATCCGGTTCTTTTGATGTTCCGGACTACTTGCCCTTTGTTGCAAAACTCCTATATATCCTAGCTCTCCTCTCACCTCCATCCTAGCTCTCCTCTCACCTCCTCGGAGCAGTTTCTCAGAGCTATCTGAGACGCTGTCTCCTGGGACGCAGTCCTCATTTCGCCCCAAATAAAACTTAACTCGCAACTCTCACATTGTGCATTTTTTTAAGCCTACACTACTATGGACTCTTTAAATTCCTCAACAGTACTACGAGTCAGAAAGTTTAAGTACCTTGACCAAGGGGTCGCAGCCAGTTCGTGGCAGAGAAGGAGCATCACTCCAGGAAGTCTGGTGGGTTCAGAGCCAGAGATGCAACCACTTTGCTATACTACCAGACACAGTGAGAGACCGTCAGGGCTGGGAAGGAAGGTATTTTCAGGGGCACCAGAGAGCAGGAGAAAGCTTTAAGGTACAGTAGTTGGCAGGACTTGCTTAATTGATTAAGATGTGGTGGTGATGGAGAGGAAGGAATAGAAAATGATTCCAGGGGGTCTAGCTTGGCGAGCCATGTGGACCAGGATGATACCAACAGAGACACGCCCTGGTTAGCCAAGGTCCAGTCAGACTGCCCTGTGAGTTACACAGGAAATAGCTGGATCTTTCTCACAAATGAGTTATTTCATAGTCACCTAACATGACCAATTTTTGCTTGATTAGGGAGCAGATTCCTTCAGGATATGGCAGAACAAGTCATGTCTCTGCACTACTCAAAAACTTTTGATAACTCGATAGTGCTTTCCAAACAGAGTACCTGCTTCTCTTTCTGGTATTAAAGAAAACAAAAAACAAAACAAAACAAAAAACCTCTATATTATAGTTCAAATAACCTTGTTCATCCAATTTCCATCTGTTTTCCTACTAAAAGCCCAGTGTCCAATCAACTGGGCCCAGCAGAGTGCCTGGTCACTGGTGGGTGTTCTGTCATTTAGACCCTGCAAGGTCTATTGGAAATGGCATGGGTTCTAATGTTGGATAGACTGGGTTACTGTACCTAGTGAACTTTGAAGAGTCATTTGATTTCCCTTTCAATTTCCTGGCCAGTCCTGGGATGATTTTTGACCCACCACCTAATGGAGATGACCAAATAATAATCATAACATTTGTCATGCCCTTTTCAGTGCCTCAAATTCTTCTAAGTTCTCTGAATGCAGTTTCCTTTTTTTGAAGCTATTGATTTATTTTTATTTTTTGGCCGTGTGGCGTGGCATGTGGGGATCTTAGTTCTCAGACCAGGGATCAAACCCATGCCCCCTGCAGTGGAAGCACAGAGTCTTAACCACTGGACCACCAGGGAAGTCCCTGAACGCAGTTTCTTGTCTGATCTTCCAAAGACCTTCTGCACAAGGTATCGGTGGAGAAAACTGAGACACAGGGCAGTTAAATAACTTGCCCAAGGTCGCATTTGACAAGTTAGCACCAAGCATAAATTAAACCCCAGGTGGTCGGATGCTATCCTCTTAACACAACATTAGGTTGACAAAGTGAGAATGCATATCATATATAAAGCATCTGGCACATAACAGACCCTCCACAAATGCCCTTCCCCTCTGCTCTCTTCTGCTCCTGTCTGCAGCTCCTAATTCAACTGCTTTATAGTCTAAGGCTGGTTTCACCACCAAATATGCTGGGTATACTGGACTTGGGCCACTGAGCAACTTGCCATATTAATCATACTGTGCAAAACAACATCTGTCACTTTGTAAAACACCACTCCCGTAACTGGAGAAAACCACATGCACAGGAATACCTCCATTGTTTTAGGTCAACATCATCATTGTTGTAAAACCATGTGGATTTTTAAGTGTTTCTGGATAGTAAATCTTAACCAGGTGCACTGGTTGTACATTTTTGGATTCTTCTCAAACCTTACGTGATCACTTCTCCCTATCACCAGTAATTGAGTATACTGGTGGGAAGGAATCTGTATGCTGAATTTAGTGAGTGGATCCACAGGAAGTAATTGTGGGTTAACTTTCTCAGCAGAATGGCAAATGAAATGTACTATAGATGTTCAGCTGGCTGCTTATAAAGTTAATAATTTCTATTGGTAAATAATGTAAACCATGTGTTTCCCATTTGACATTGATTTAAACTTGGACAATGGAAAAAAACCTTCCAAACCAAGCGAGTAAATATTATTATTGAATGGGTTATCTTTTACTGGAATACAGATCAGTATTAGGGGTAATATTCACCCAGATCCAACTGCAAAGCATAGCCCATGGAGGACTTTCTTTTCTTTCTCTAAGCTTTCACTGAGTTAAATATTCCCAAAGAAATACACTGGAGAGGTACGGCGGCTTTGAGATATGTCAACTTGACTAGGTTTCTCTTTCCAAGAATTCTCTTCTCTGTATATTTCCTATTAGAGTGGGTCACAGGAGGAATTACTGGGCAAGATTTGGAAAGAGGAAGTAGCAGCCATTTTTTAGGTTACATATGATCATGTAATGGCATGAAATGGGAGCTGGGCCTGCACCTGCTCCACCTTCCACTGAACCCTCCTTCAGCTTCTCTAACTCCTGGGCTGAGTTTGTGTGCTCAGCTCCGTGATGAAGGACCCGGCTTCTGAAGGACAGTCTCACCAAGTTCAGAGTCAACAAGAACTGACACAGGTTTCAGTCCTTCCTCAGGGGCTCCAGCCTGTGCCTGTGGGTTCCACTTTGCCTTTCCCCCCCCGAGCTTTACACCCACCCACCCCTCCTAACTGCCTGTCCTGGGAATTCGAAGTTCCAGCATTAAACACAAAGCCAACAGTCTTACAAATATCGTCTTGCCTCATTTAAGAATATTTACTTGCTCAGTTTGTAAGGTTTTACAAATGTCCAAATTTAAATCAATGTCAAATGGGACACATTTGTACAACAGTCTTACAAAGATCATTCTAGCTACCTACCATGGTTTTTCTTCCCTGGTTGTATCTTGACTACACTGAGGAATCAAGTTTAAGAGACCTGGGTTCAGTGACATACTGGTAACTGCTCAACAATTGGCTCTCCAGAAACAAACAATAAACAAAAAGAAATTCTGATTTGTGATGTTTGCCAATTTTCATGGTGTAAATACCCACACCATGGCCACTTTCAAGCTACTGATGTGATATCACTGAATGCAGAATTGGGAAGTGATGTGCAATAGCACACCATTATGTAGTGTTTCCAACCTACAAATAAAATGGATGCAAATGACCTCAAGATCTCAGTCAGGCATTGGTCAGGACCAGACTGTAAATACTTTAGTCATTGCAGGTCATATAATCTCTGTCACAACCATTCGACTTCACCATTTTAGTGGAAACCAGCTACAGATAAAACAAATGGGCCTGGTTCTGTTCCAATAAAACGTTATTTACAAAAAATAGTTGATGGAGCAGACTTCACCAGTGGGCTGTAGTTTGCTGACTCCCAACATAGATAATAGTAAAATGTAGGAAATAATTAGGAAGTGATTAATTTTAAGTATTTTCACTTTTGTTTTTAATAATTCTAAAGTTATTATACTTTAATTTGCACAATAGCTCTGCTTAACAGCTGGCTCACAAAATTTTGGAAAACTTAGCAATCAGCTCTCACACCCTTGAAAACCGACTTCCTGGGTTCCATTCTAGATCGGCCCCTTCCCCACTGTGTGGTAGGGGGCAAATGATCTCAGTCCTTTCACCTGGGAACCAGGGGTGGGGCCTCTCCAGCTGTGCTCTAAAAGGATGAGACGTGGTATATAGGAAGACCTAGCAGCTGGGGTTAAATAATTGATGAAAGGGAGCTGCATTAATAATTCATATCTTTCTTCAGTTATGACCTTCAGGCCAGTCCATACAGGATAGAAGCTGGAAGGAGGGGAGGAGAAAGCACAGGAAATACAACCAGCCTGTATTGAGTGCCTCCTACATGCTAAACACTACAAAGAGCTTCCAATCTTTAATTCACTTAATCCTCACATCAAACCTTTGAGTGTATTGTCATCTCTATTTTACAGATATGAACCACAATATTCAGAGAAGTGGAACATGTGCAAGACCATTCAATGGGCAGGGCCAGAGCAGAGCTTAATACAGGTCTGAGTGATTCAAAACTCCCTCCCTGTTGTGTGGGTGAACCCCTAAGGGAAACCAGGTTCAGAGATGAGTTGGTGATATAAGCTCAGTGGTAATCAACATTTTATTCCAGTGATACCTTTGGCTGGAAATCAAGTTCAGAGGCTTGTTTTATTGAATAGCTGCGTTGGCTGATACTGCTTATACAGGGCCTTTACACAGACAGTAAATGCAGGTAGAGCTAGATCAGTAGGTGTGTATTGAATATGCACTGAACTGGGTACTAGTGATGCTCAGATAAATGCTACAACCCTCTCTTCAAGGGGCTCATAGATCAGCCAGGGAAACAGACTGATCAAATAATAAGAACAGAGCAGCACCTGATAGTGTGAGAGGATCTATGGGAGGGATCATATAAAGTGAAAATGAAGGACAGAGGTGTGTTCCTAAGAGGAGAACTAGTAATTCCACGAACACTCTTGTTCTCTCATCTCTCCCACCTCTCAGGCATCTGCACATGTTAATAATCCCTTCTCACCCACCTTCCCTCTTTCTCATCACTACTTTGTCTGCTCCCTCCTCTTCATTCTTCAGGGAACATTCCAAGCAGAACCTCCTGTGGAAGCTCTTTTGTGAGACACATAGTCTAGGCTCAGAACCTCTCTTCCCTGTCTCCGTAGGACTGTGACACATGGATCATTATTGTAGACTTATTCTCTGTCCTGCAATGGTCTATTTATGTATGTGTCTCTCCCACTAGAAGAGGAGTGCCTTGAAGACAGGGACTATGCTACTTGACTTTGTATAGGTATCTCCATGCAAGATGTCTGCTCTATAATTGTGCTTGACAAAACGCCCAGAGAATAAATAAATAAGCAAAGTCTGAGCTGAATCCTCAGGAATATCAGGGACATAACAATGGAAAACATAGAGAAAGGGCAAGAAAGATAACTAAAGGTTCAGGAAAGTTACCCAAAACTCTAAAGACACTGTCCTTATCAAAAGTTTCTTTCTTTGTCATTACCTTACATCTCATCAGAAATAATGCCACCTCTCACTGGAAATATTTTTGTCCCAGGACCTAATTTTATATTACATTCAGATGCCTCCTGAATGTAAGCCTGAGAATCACCTAATTTTATTTGGGAAAAATCTAGAAGTCTCTGGGTGATTGAAACTTAGTTGTTTCCAGCCATACTTTCCCATCTCATCCTTCCCCAAAAAACCAATCATTCAAGGTGATCTCATGAATTGACTGTATAATAAATACATTGCAATTCCATGCCAGAAACTTTTTATTTATCCGCCCTCTATTTAAAAAATGTATATTCTATTTGCTCTCTGGGATTCTTGCCTCCTGGCCCAGATTCCTGATTATTTATTCATACCTCCTGGGTTGGGTTCTTCTATGTAGGATGATGTAAGGAGGTCTATTCTCCTCCTTTGTATGATAGACCCCTCTTCTCTGACGATTCTCTAGGTAGCTCTCCATCAACTTTGAAATGAATGTTTCCATGTCCATGTTCCTTTTTCTCACAGAAAAATAAACTCTGGATCAGTGACTTCCTTTCTAATTAGGTCCATCTTCCACTTGTTTCTGACTTCTCTACAGTGGCTCTTGGGGAAGAGAAAGTATTAATACTCACTTGCAAATGATTCAGGAGAACTCAAATTTAAAAAGGGCACAGTGGGGATGACCTGACCAACTCCACAGTGTCTGGGGCCTCAGCTATAAGAGAATGAGAGAATGGCCGGGGTCCCAGAAACGGCTGGGAGCTGGAATCATCTGGAGACTTCCCTACTTACACGTTGAGAACCTGGGCTGGTTCACGAACTTCATGAACTTGAAGGTCATGCTCAACTGGGATTTTCAACTGGAGCACCATCACATGGCCCTTCCATGTGCCTTGGGCTTCCTAGAGCATGGCGGCAGGGCTCTGAGAGAGTCCATGAGACCATGGCAGAAGTTGGCCTAGCCTTGAAGGCCATTCTGCTGCATTCTAGTTTCACAAGCAAGTCAGTCCAGAGTCAAGAGGAGGGAAATTTGACTTTGTTTCTGGATGTCTGGGTTAGTAGGGTGGGTGGGAGGGAGGTCAAGTTACATAAGAGCATGTGGGGTAGAAGATATGGTTCTGGCCATCTTTGGAAAACATGCTTTTCACGTGTTCTACAGCATTCTCTGTGCAGCCTCCTTCTGCCTCCAACAGAAGGAGTGGTTCATCTTGGAGTGGTTTGCTCTGACATCTCCTCCTCTACTTCCTTCCCATATTAGCCCTTTCCCTCTTTCTTCCCATCTAGATTATAGAAACAGCCTCCTACATGGGAAATTCCAGTCTCTGCCCTCTTATAGGTTGTTCTGCCCTGCAGTTAGAGAGATTTCGCTTAAATGCAAACCTTTCCACGTGACTCCCCAACTTAATCCTTGCAGGGTTCTCTTGAGGTCTTGCCGACTGCTCTGACAATTAAAGCCCAATCCATCCAAGACTTTTCTTGATCCAGCCCAAACCTATTCTGCCTCTTTTCTCTGACTGCTCCATGAATTTAAAGTAATTCTCTCAACACAAAAGTGTTGCATCATGCCTCAGTACCTGGCAGACAGCAAATGTCTGACAAATTGCAACTCTTATCACATTAGTCATATTACTGCCCATGGCCTCCAGAAAACCAGAATTTCTTAATGTTCCCACACCCTCTACTGTGAGTGAGTAATAAAAGCACTGCAATATATTGTCTTTTGTTCTCAGAGTTTAAAGGACCTTATATAAGGGACTAAAATGGAGTTGCAATTTGGTTGCTTTGGTTAAAGGAGTATTTGAGAGTGTAATATTGCAGATGGGGATTAGATTTTCATTTCCACTATGTACAAGGTGCAAATGAGTTCAATTTTACGTCTTTATTTCCACTTGAAACATGGGAGTCATACACGGAAAGGATAAACCATTTTCTCCAAATTACACAGCCAGTTGTAGGTAAAGTGGGACTTCCCATTTTTAATCACAAGGATTGGGATGGGTATTATCAAACATGAGAGGAGCTTTGAACTTCCTGAATGCAAATACCTACAATATAGACACTGGCATTACAATTGCCCGTTCACTTAACAACTTCATTAACAAATATTTATAACAAGCAACTATAATTGAGCAGGATCAATTTTAGACAACGGGGCAGGGAGTGATGGAAAAATACCATGTCCTAATCAATGTTATATGTGAGCAGAGATTCAAGTTAGGTCTGCCTTTTTGTGAGGAAGTCATGCAATTTCTCCCATAAAGGTCCAGTTCCCTATATAGTCTCAAACACGTCATTAAAATTTCATGAAGAAAAAAAGAAAAAAATATCTGTAAGTTTCCAATATGACAGTTAGATTGTATTTTTTCCTAATTATCCTCTTACTCAAACTATACATTTTTGTATAGCTTGAGGCCCCTTAAATTTGTCCTTTAGAGGATATTCAGATATGTTTTAGGTGGAATCATAGGAAATCACTGATATCTGCCCATTTTTGACCCACAAAAACAATTTCATATGATTCAAACTACATGTTGTTTAGGATTTTCTGAACAAAACTAATAAATAATGGTAATAATGAGAATCTTGTTTAAGTGTTAGTGAGAATTCCTAGAGTCTAGTGTTTCAGTGTTAGGCCTGATGATAAGACTTAGTTTCAGGTAAATACTATGTATCTGGTTAAGGAAGTGTCTTACCATCCTGACCCAACAGTAAGAATCCAGAGAAGCCTGGGGCTGAGCTCACTTCCTCTCTTAACTAGTCACACAACTAATGTAATCTTGAGACCTCAGAACATTCACGTTTCCCTTTTGCAATTTGTTTTACAGCATCAAAAGGAAAGACACATGAAGAAGTCATGAGATTACTTAAAAGAATATCAAGATTAAAATAATGCCATGTATAGCTCTTTGGGCTTTACAGAGCATTTCATATGAATCATTATCATTTTATCTAATTGTTACAACCATCCTGTTTAAGTAGGCCTTATTATTTTTACACTGACAAAGAAGCCAGTGCTAAGAGAGTTGAAATATTGTGTGAGAAATATTTCTACCCAGAAAGAGGGAGTGGTGGGGTTTGAAGCCTGTTTATGAGAGCCCACAACAAAATGTATCAGTATGCCCCAAGAACCCTGATCTTTTTCATGAATGGATACTGTCTCCTATTTGACATGAACTTTCAATCATGAATTGGTTCCTCCATTGCCAGCGGAAACAGCCCAACGGGAAAAAGATTAGGAGTCTCCTGTTGGTCGTTGGAACAGCGTTTCTTAAAAAATTTTTGGGTAGAGCACTAATTTCATCAGAGACTTACAGTTAGGTCAAAAGAAAATTTTGAAGCTGAGTTAAATGAAGTTAAACAGTTTTGTTTATTTTAGTATAAAAAATGTCAGAGATTTAAGCAAACTAATATGCATTTGATTTTAATAAATGATAGTTCATGTTAAAAAATAAAATAAAATAAAGATAATACTTATCAGTGGCCTTCATCCAAGGGAATGTCTCACAAACACGATCTGCAGAGCACAGGATTTAACAACTCCTGTGTAATGTGGAAATGTCGAGGTTCATTTTGCCCCTGTTCCACCCTGTCATGGCAAAACTTTTATTTCCATTTGCTTGTATGGGAATTTTCTCACTGTGAAACCTCTGACCTCTCCTTGATGCCTCTTTCACTCTTTCAACTGCTTTTCTAGCCCATTTGGCCACATATTATGACCCTTCACTCCCAAACCTGAAATCTAATGAAGCAAGAGTGTGAAATAAGCCTTATTTCATCACTCTGCATTTTGCGAACCACTGGTTTCAACAGCGTAGAGTTATAGAACCATAACAATATTTTTCCTGTGGGAATATCTAATGGGCCTTCTGTGGACCAGCTTTCTCCTCCTCTCAACCTCTACCTTAGTATTGTTAAAGGACATTCAGTGCTTTGTTTCAAACTTCGGCCATGACAGACCACTTTAAGACTTCAGCTTCATAAGCAAGGTAGAGAGACCTATTTTCTCAAAATGCTTTTTCCCCAGTTAGGTCATGTGCTTACTTTACTAAAATGTGAAACTCAGTCAAACTTTTCTAGCATCAAATTTTTATTTATTTTTTCTCTTTTTTTGTGTGTGTGGGAAAAGGGGTGGGGAGGTAGGAAAGGAAGGGAGAAAAGGAAAGCATCTGAAAACCTACACACACACAAATACTTTCTAATTCTGGGCCAGAAGAAAATAAGAACTATCACTCAACCTTTATTTTCCATCTTTAGCAACAGAGGGAACTGAGTATCTCCTTAAGGAAAGTCAAGGTCAATGTATTTGGCACCTGTCTGGCTCAGGGTCCAAATTGTAGATGAACAAGCTACTATTTTATTAGTCTAGGTGAAACTGAAGCTTCTGATCTGTTTATCTGACTTCATCGGAGGTAATCAGGATGTGCCATTATGTGAGAATAACGTGACTCTGTGCAGATATTTCAAGCAGGTGACAGCCTGGAGGCCTTCCCAAAGTAAGATGAAAGAAGCCAAAAAGGAAACAAACATGTGTTGAGAGCATACAACTCTACTGTGGGGCTGAGTACTCTTAAAGGCACTTCAAAGAGAGGGTTTGAGTTAGTTTAATCCTCACCACAGCCCTGTGAAATAAATATTAATTTACAGGTGAGGAAGAGGAGGCTCAGAAAGGTTATGTAATTTTTCCAGGTCACACAGCAAGTGACTGGCAGAGAGAGGCTGCAAATCTAGTTCCGTCTGTTGAGGTTTCAGGGCTCTGCGCACTACACAGCTCTGCTTCTGGATCACTTTGTATCTCTTGGCTCTTACAGTCCATGTTCCCCCTGGACACCTCTCATTCATCACTTCAAATTCCACTTTCTTTTTTTTTTTAATGAGAAATCATTATTTTACTGCATTTCCAAGCACCTGGATAATCCCCAAAGGTCGTTTTCATAAGACCATGGAGAAGTTGTAAGACCTGATCTCCTTCTTGGAATGCCGGCTATGAATGGCAAAAGGACAGCTTATTTCCAAGACTTGCTTCTCTCTCTGTGTCTGTCTCTGTCTCTCTCTCTCTTTCTTATACACACTCTCTCTCTCTCTCTCTCTCTCTCTCATACTCTGAATCTCACATACACATATGGCTTACTTGCCCTACAGTTTAGTAGTTTAGTGACTTTTACATTATTTAATTCATTTTGCAAAAGAAAAAAAAGGGAGAGCTCTGTTCCCCACTGGTGATTAGCATGGCTACAAATGCATATGAGGCAGAAGGGATGGCTAATTCTCTTGGCCTACAATTCAACTTAAATCATAATTCCTAAGATAGATCTCTTCTCTTAATGTTAATGAGAACCAGATGCCTCTTGTTAATAATAACGTATGCTCGGGGGGATTAAAAAAAAAGAGAAAGCGAAAGAGAGACTTTTAAGTTTTGTTTTACTTTTTTTAAAATATTGGTGCAGTCTAGCTAGGGGCAATGTGCAATTCCAAAATATATTTATATTGAAAGTCTACCATTATTCATATAAGGGCACCTGCATCATTTACTTCCCTGCAAGAAAGTAAAGTGGAATGGGAAGATATTTTTTATGTATTTTATTCATTGTGTATTGCTATGATGCCCTCTCCCTAGGATATGAGACCAACACTAATATTAGCATTATATAATCTTTTCCCACTTTAAATGATACTGTTTCAATCTTAATTCAATTTAAATGGTGATACTAATAGAGGGGAAAGTAAGTTCATTGTTACTATGCAAATCATTTAATTAATAAAAATCATACATTTCAACCTTGTTATTATTTCTAAATCAAAACATTATCCATTATAACAAAATTCATGTAATGATAGGTCATTAATTGAAAACAATGTACATTTAAAAGGTGACAATTTTTAAATGTTATAAACAATGAGTTTTTAAATTAAGCCTATATACATGCAAAGTGATACCAAATAATGCCTATTCTAAAATAGTTCTCTATCCTGTACATATAACCAGAGAAAACTCTAATTTGAAAAGATACATGCACCCCAGTATTCACAGCAGCACTATTTGCAATAGCCAAGGCATGGAAGCAACCTAAATGTCCATCGACAGATGAATGGATAAAGAAGATGTGGTATATACAATGGAATATTACTCAGCCATAAAAAGAATGAAATAATGCCACTTACAGCAACATAGATGGACATGGAGATTATCATACTAAATGAAGTAAGTGAGACAGAGAAAGACTAATACCATACGATATCGCTCATATGTGGCATAAAAAGATGATACAAATGAATTTATTTACAAAACAGAAATAGATTCACAGACATAGATAACAAACTTACGGTTACCAAAGTGGAAAGAGGTGGGGGAGAGAGATAAATTAAGGAGTTTGGGATGAAAATATACACACTAATATACATAAAACAGATAACCAACAAGGACCTATTGTGTTGCACAGGGAACTATATACAATATCTTGTAATAACCTATAATGGAAGAGAATCTAAAAAAGAATAGATTTATAGATATATGTAAAACTGAATCACTGTGATGTATACCTACAAATAACACAATATTGTAAGTAAACTATATTTCAATAAAATTTTTTAAAAATATAGTTCTCTCTTTGGAGATTTGAGAATTCATTGGCCATTTGAATAATGCTTTTTCTTCCCTTTCTTCCATTGCCATTTGCAGTTGTTTACTTCTTTTCAAACTAAACTAAGTACTACCTGCTATGTACGTGTATTTGTCAGAACCATATATTCTTGATTAAGGTATACAATAAGATTTAGGAATAACGCACATCAGACAAATAGTCTAATTATTCAAGGGCCCCAATACTCCAAACTACCTCATCTAAAATGATACAGTAACCAAGGCATGGAAACAACCTAAGTGTCCATCGACAGATAAACATATAAAGAAAATGTGGTGCATGTAGACCATAAAAAAATAAGGAAATCCTGCCATTTTCAACAACATGAATGAAAATTGAGAGCATTATGCTAAAAGTCAGAGAAGGAAAAATACAATATGATCTCACTTATATGTGGAATCTTAAAAAAAACATAGAAATAGAGAGTAGATTGGTGGTTGCTAGGATCATGGGTGGAGGTGGAGGAAACAGGTGGAGGTGGTCAAAAGGTACAAATTTCCAGTTATAAGATGAATTAATGCCAGGGATGTAATGTACAGCATGATGACTACAGTTAACCATATTATATTGTATATTTGAAAGTTGCTAAGAGAGTAGATCTTAAAAATTCTCAATACACACACACATTCTGACTATGTGAGGTTCTGGATATATTAACCAGCATTACTGTGATAATCATTTCACAATACAAACATATATCAAATCATCACATTGTATACCTTAAACTTACACAACACTATTTTTCAATTATATCTCAGTAGAGCTGGAAAAAAATAAAATAAAATGAAGGAAAATCCCACTGTGTGACCTTAGGCAAGTCACTGGACATGACTGAGCCTGTCTCCTCACCTGTAAACTGGAGAACATTAGTAACTATTTCACACAGTTTTTGTGCAGGTTAGATGAGATAATTTGTCTAATGTCTTTAACAGCTCTTGTCATACAATAAGAGATGATACACTAGGGCTATAATAATTATGATTTTATTTCTTGCTGGTGGCTGCATTTGTTCTCTAAGACACATCTGAAAGGTGTAAAATTACAATAGATGGGATAAAACAAGAGCATGCAGCCCCTAGTTATCTTTTGGATATCACTAGAGGGAGCCAGAGGCAACTGAGCACCATCTTTCCCAAATATAACTTTATCGTACATGATCAATATTTGCCAAATATTGGCAACGTATCTATAGCAAATACATTGTTATATAAAGTTGTTAGTTGGCTCCAGTGACGCATACAATATAATTTCAGATCTCAAGAAACTCTAGTTGAAAAAACAAATAACATGCATTAAAACCCCATTAAATGATAATGCATGACAATCATATATAGCAAAGCAATAACAAATTGAATGCCTCATGGATAGCTCAGATAATCTGTGCTAAAGAATGTCTGGAAAGGAATAATGTGTCCTGGAAATGCTTCATGCACTTAATATGGACCTTGAAGGATGAGTAGGATTTAAAGCTTTGGAATCAGCATTCCAGAAAAGTGAAACAAAGGAATCCAAGAAAAGAAGGTGTTACTGTGCTCATCTCTGTTTAAAGGAGGGCTTGTATTTGCTATCTGATGCTTAATTAATCTTCCCAAGTCATGATTCTGACTCATTTACTCCCCATATCAAATGCTGGAAATGATTCCCACTGCTTATTAGATTAAACAAAATCTTTAGCCTAGCTTTGCATACCTGGATTCTTTTACCTAGAAGTAAGGATGGAAAGATGTACTGGGGTTTGACTATAAAAGGGAACTAGCAGGTCAAGCATGAGCTATATGTTAGGGACAACAGGAACCAGTGGAGATTTTTGAGCAGCTGAGTGTCGTGCCTTAGTATCATTATTAAAATTATATAACAGACCCAAAGTCAAACAATCCAAGACTAAGCATTCTTATTAAATTCACTGCCTTAAAAAAAAAATGGATCAATCCAACTTCACTGATTGATAGGGACTGAAATTACCAGTAGAAACTAGTTTTTAAGCTTCTTTAAAATTAGAATAAAAATATGGAAGGAAACAAAAAAATAGTACAGGTTTTAGCTGCCTCATCACCTTCTTTCTTTCTTTTTTTTTTTTTTTTTTTTTTTTGGTGGGGGGTGCTGGGAGCTCAGGGAGAAGCATGATCAGTAATGGAAGTTACCTTTCCTCTGAGACCTATCCAATTCGGGGCATGCCAGCTATAAAAGGCAAGGTTTTGCAGCATTCCAAAAAGTGAGATTTTGAGAAATAAAATTAATGAAATTTAAAAGGAAGTTATTTTTCTCTCACTTTTGGAAAAAACTCAAAGCTCAGGTGAGATCAGTCATACTAGCTACTTGGAGGAGAAGGCAATTTTTGAACAGCTTTGTCAATCACTGTAGAGGCTAATTGAGTAAAGTCCTTTCACGGTACTAGCCTTTGAAACACAGACACTTAGAATAAAAAGTTTCCATTACAGAGCTAATCTATCATATGGGAAATCCATTATCACTTGCTAGATTATGGGATATCTAAGTATAAAATATGTCATGTAACTTGGAGTAGCTAATGTGACTTTAGTTTCACAAACTGTGAAGCAACATCATTTTTACATCTTTTTGTAATATCAAAACATGTTTTAATATGTACTAGCCCACTAAATTCTCCATCTAACCTTTCCTGTCTTTATGGTGCCCAACAGCTATTTTAGAGCAAACACTCCACTTGAGGCATTGGGTAACTACAGGAGATCCAAGATGAGTTGGTCATAGTCCCTGCTCACAAACAACAGAGCAGGCTAACCACAGGGATAAGATAAGAAAACAAATTACTGTTAATGCCCACAGCACTAAATAAAAGTGGGCTGGAAATTCACCAGCAGAAGGCCTCATGTCTCTTTTGAGCTGAAACACTAAAGACCAAAGTTATAGTACATAGTGAAGACACAGGACTAGGAGATGGGAAAGGGAAGCATCCAGGACAACGAATAATATGAGCAAATCTTTAGAATAGAAAAAATGTAGACCACATTTTGTGCAGTATGACACAATAATGATCTAAGTTAGCTAGACTGGAGAATGAGGAGGAGAGATAGGAGAGAATATGGTACCATCACTGGAGAGCTGAATTGGATATTCTTTGTACATAGGCATGCAATGCCGGGTTATGATAATTGGGTTTAATCCCGTGAGCAGTCAGGAGTCATTTATAGCATTGATATGGGGAGTAGCTGAGTCAGAGTCACAACTTAGGAAAATTAATTAGTCATAAAATAGCAAGTGAATGAGAAATGGGAAAAACAGAGGTAGAAAGGAGACTGCAAGTGTCTATTCTTCAGAAAATCATATTTCATTTTGTGGAATAGAAAAGCAGGGATATTAAACAGAGTTGAGAGTGATTTTGATGCACTAAAGACAGCTCAGATTTTGATCCTGGAAAACAGGAGATTTGATGGTACTCATAACAGAAGTAGCAAGTTTGGGAAGTGAATGTGTTGAAAATAAATGCTGTATCTCTGATATAAAAGTTATATGAAATAAATGTTATTTTCTATTTTTGCTAACATGTTTTTTGCTCTACAAATATATTATGAATGCTCTGTCAGATTTATTTTAATCCCCTGTTCATTTGGTACTAATTTATTTCATTTCATTAAGGATTTCAGATCCTTGACAACATCAACAATTCTATTTTCTGTCCAAGGCAATGGTGAGAATAATGATAATGACCACTATTAATCTGTTTGAATAGTAATTGACTAGTAACAACTAATTTAAAAAGTCTTCATGATGTCTCCAAACATTTATCCTGGTGAACGCACAACTACAGTCAAAGCTTTAGCTGAAGCGTACATTTGTACAACATTTCTGGAGCAAAATATGGATATGAATCAAAAACTCTAAAAATAGTCTATATCCTTTTACACTGCAGATGTACTTCTAAGAATATATCCCACACAATACTAACATATTCAGGTCAGCAAAGTTCATAATAAGAAAAAACAGGATTATATAAAATGTCCATAAGTAAATTATGGTATATTAATGTAACTGGCGGCTCTGTAATCATTAACAAAGATGAAGTACATGCATATTTACCAAAAAGGCAATCTAATTCATTTGTGGCAAATGAAAAAGTAGCTTATAAAACTACATGCATAGTATAATCACATGTATTATGTTGCAATATATAGCAATATTAGAGTGTTTTAGAACATATCTCTCCATATTTTTGTCTGTATATCTATACACACAGTAGAGAAGTATTTACAAAGATCTGGAAGTACATATATTAATTATTAGGTGCAGTTATCTTTGGAATGTGGGATTTGGGGTATGAGTTTCCCCTGTTGATATTTTCTACAATAAACATGCATTAAGTGTATTTTTTTAGAAATCCACAGATTTTATATATTTAAGTTGATCTAAGTTATTGTTATACCATAAAAGTTTGACTTATAAAGAATATAGGTGAGAGGTACAGGTCAGATTATGAATTGAAGGGTAGCTTCCAATTAGAGCCAGGCTGGCCCCCAGTACTGGTAGATTATAGAAGAGGGCAGGCCAAGTCACAGGTGCCTAGACTGAGAGAGTGAGTCAGAACTGGAGGGATGGGCTGCTGTGTGGAGTTGAGGACGTACCCAGAGGTAGAGAGATATAGTAGAAAGTGTGTGGAGAAAAGGTGTCAAAGATCATCACTGCTAATACAGTGTCAAGAATAGATTTGTTTTATTTTGTTCTTTTGAAAAACCTCAGTTTCATCTTCCTTAGTAACCAAACCATCTATCTCAACACGACCATGTTTTCAAGCCTCCTGACAGCTGACAAAATGCTTTATCTGAGAAAAGACTAATAAAGTATGGAAGTGAATACAGAACAATTTAATAAGGTAATATAGCAAATAGTGGGGGGAAAATGTCCCAAATAAAATCAAGAACATTTCTACATGAATGAGGTTACAATTCAGAGTTAAGTCTTAGAAGAGGTTTTTTTTTTTTTTTTTTTTTTAAGGGAATAATTATTCACTAAAGGAATGTCCTTAGAAGAGATGTGCTCAGAACAGCAAGATTTTGATGATGGGGATTGACCCAAGGTTGTCCCAAGAATGCACTCTCCAGCTTTAGGGGGAAAAAAATCCTGGTCAGTACTATCATTTTTCTGTTTGCTATCAACTTTGGGGGGCTTTCATATCATCATCATTATTATTAAAAACACATGTCAGAAAAAAATAAAACTAATATACATCATCAATGTTCTTTACACTGATACATAGCCAGTGTTCTTTAACAGGAAAGGGCTGGATTTGAATTGCTCAGATGTTTCTGTTAATTGTCACAAAATACATCTGGCTAATCTGCCTCACCTATTGCCTCCTATTTTTTCCCTCCTACTCCAAAGGGAAATTGAGTGATTACTTGGACAATATGTACAGGGACTGTACAGTGTTTGAGCAAGAAGTCATAATAGAAGAGGCATGTTGGAAGTAGAGAACATTGCTCATGTCTTCTCCCCTAAAGCGACTGAGAGATGGCCAGAAATCAGCATGGTCCTGGGAAGAGGAATATGCACAGAGGATGAGGCCAGGCAAATGTTTACTCTTCCTTACAGTGCTTGGTTACTGATGTACTTCCCAAACCCCACTGTCACATCTTGCTGACTGTCAGTTAAGATGGTTCAGGTTGTAAGAGAAAAAAAACATTAGTTTAAACGAGCTCAAATAGGATGGACCTAGAGGTTATCATACTAAGTGAAATAAGTCAGACAGAGAAAAACAAATATCATATGACATCACTCATATGTGGAATCTAATTTTTTAAAAAATGATACAAATGAATTCATTTATAAAACAGAAATAAGACATAGATATGGAAAACAAACTTATGGTTATCAAAGGGAAACATTGTGGGGGAGAGGGTGATAAATCAGCAGCTTGGGATGAACATACACACTACTACAGTATATATAAGATAGGATCTACTGTATAGCAAAGGGAACTGTACTCAATATTCTGTGATAACCTCTATGAAAAAAGAATCTGACAAAGAACAAATATATGTATAACTGAATCACTTTGCTGTACACCTGAAACTAACACAACATTGTAAATCAACTGTACTCTAAATAAAAATTTTTTAAATAGAATAAGCTAGCTCAGATATTACAGAGAATTCATTAGCTTAAACAAATAAAACGTCTGGAGATTAGGTATGCTTCAGACACATTGTAATCAGGGTTCTAAATCCCCTTCTCTATATGTCTCTCAACACTTCCCATATCAAAGTTTTGGCTTCATCCATGTATCACATCATCTATGAAAGAGGAGAGACTACAGGTGTCTCACATTCCCAGCAATGTTTCTGAGCATTTAATGGACTGATCCATCTTGTAACTAGTCAAATATTGCCCTAGGTTTTATTTCCTGAACCAGCCAGTTGGTTGGGGAGGATGGCATTACCTTGATTGGTTTAGACAATTTATGAATTCTACTCAGACCATCTGTCTGCTACACAATGGGGAAAAGGAGGAACGAATGTTGGGAAGCCAACTGATGTCCACTCCAATGAACTAATGGGCTCACTTTTCCCTACCTAGTGACATGTCTAAGTGGCTTAAAACAGCAAAAAATTAGCTGAGGAATTTCTTAGTTTTCTTTTCCCCAATCCACACCCATTCCTCTAAAGATGCATTTGGCTAAATGCTCAGTATGTTAATGGTCCTATAGACATGCTAGCTGAGTGCAAGGAAATACATATGTCAAGACAAAGCAGATGAGAGCTAATTTAGCCTTTGCAGTGTGAAAAAGCACCCAATTTCAAGTAAGATACCCCAAGGCCTATTTTAGAGTCGACTTGAGTAAGGAGAAAAGAGTGAGAATGCCAAAGAATTTAACAGAGGTGGTCTAATTAATATCCTGGCCATTGATCATCCATTTCAGTCATTTATTTCTGAAGAGGTGGGATGGGAGAGAAGAGAAATCTAAATCCTCCATGAAAAGGTCACAGATTTTACAGGCCACCATTTTTAAAAATCCATAATCAGATTAAAATTCCAAAAACAAAAGGACACACAGATTGCTGTGGAGATTCTACCTTTCCTAACTGTAATATAAGTCCTTCTCTCCCTGTTTCATCTGCCTCCTCTTGCGATATATATCAGTGTCATGTCACTAGAGTGTAAGATTCCTGAAAAGCAGCTCTTCAATACTTTCCGAAGTGTCTGGAACACTGCCTGTCGTACACCCTCGATAAATTTTTCCTGTTGAATGATAAATGCATGTCCCAGGCACTGTATTCAAACAAAAGAAGGTGTACAGTACTCCCATTTTTCCTCTGCTACTCCCTACTCTCTCCTCTGTTCTGCATGCAGCCTTAGCTGTCCACATACAACCTTCTTGTGGGCACATGTAACTCCCAGGCAAATCAATTTATGCAAACACATGCCTGTTTGACTCCCTAATATATATAATTTAGTCACTTTAGCTTTATGGATGAAACCATAGGTAGGTAGGTAGATAGGTAGGTAGATGATAGAATTTTTATTCAAGAGCTGTTCCTGAATAGTCTTCTGTTTGCTTTTCTGTGGCTCCCCAGACCCCTTCAAACATTGTTGTAGATACCTATCAAGAACAAGGGTCTAGAATGGACACACGTGGTGTGCGGCACCATCATAGGCCAGGAATCCAATAAGGCTCGTTCCTGTCTGGACATGCTCTGTACTATACCTGCACCATGAGTTTTGGCACTGGATCTGAGTCACCTCACCTAAAATTAGTTTAAATAAGAAAATCTTGCGTCCCTGTTTCTGTAGACTAGTGAGTGTGTGAGAGTCTAACTACGGATACCATCTGACCCAGATCCTTGACTGAATCAGAGAAGGAAGATAAGAATTTCCCCATTATTTAACTCCTCCCAAACTTCTTTTTTTCACTGTGAAACAGGTTGTTGACAGTGGATGACAGCTGGGCTGCCTGCTCATCCCAAGTTCAAAACATGAAGGTGGGGTTGAAGATTTGAGTGAACGAAGCCCCAAGAAAAGGAAGTCCTGTGTTCTAGAGCCTTGGGTTTCTGGAGTATGGGGTCACCTTGGAGAGGCATCTAAGCTGATGGTTGCTGAGCCCCATGTAAGACTTGCCAGGACCCAGCCTGGGACATAATGCCTTCATCTTCAGAATCTGGACTCTAATCCTGACGAGTGTGTCCTGGTCAGGACCTCAAGGATACGCCCTGCATCGTTTACTTATAAGCAGCAGTGCTTTGTTTGTTCAATTCATCCCCAAAAGGTGTGAGTGAACTCATGTGGTAGAGAGACAGAGACAGAGAGATTCCCTCTTATTATCTCTATCACATATAACATTTGGAAGTTTATAAGCCACAAATACAGCTCACACGTATTTCTTAGTCTATTAGTCAAATCACAATTCAGTTCTTCTCCCATAAAGATAAGCGGGAAAGAAACAAAATAAAACAAAACCAGGCATTTCTCCTAACTTCTCACTGGCTATAGTATCCTCCAGTTCTCAATACACTATTGCCGTCATATACACAGATGGCCCTGCATTCGGCTTATTGAGGAGACTACCTGCTACCCAGTCTGGAGGCAAAGATAATTGTGGTTTTAGGTTCTATTCCTACAATCTTACCACTAATTTCCCCAGCTGCACCGTACCTGTTGGATTCTATCCAATGATGTGCTGATAAATGTTTAATAACCAACTCTTTTTAAAAATGTAGACATGTAACACACATATATGGAATCTAAAACAACGGTACTGATGAACCTAGTGGCAGGGCAGGAATAAAGATACAGAAGTAGAGAACAGACTTGGGGACACAGGGTGGGAAGGGGAAGCTGGGATGAAGTGAGAGAGTAGCAATGACATATATATACCACGAAATGTAAAATAGATAGCTAGTGGGAAGCAGCCGCATAGCACAGGGAGATCAGCTCCGTGCTTTGTGACCACCAAGGGGGGTGGGATAGGGAGGGTGGGAGGGAGGCTCAAGACGGAGGGGCTATGGGGATGTATGTATATGTATAGCTGATTCACTTTGTTATAAAGCAGAAACTAAAACACCATGGTAAAGCAATTATACTCCAATAAAGATATAAAAAAAAGAAATTATTACTAAAAAAAAATGTAGACATGTATGTATGCACATAAATCTATTACGAATTTTACCTCCATGAATGATATACAGCAAACAACTTATATAAAATATGTAAAATACTCTGTCATAGATTTCATATTGCTAATTGATTCTCACAGGATATTTTTGATTTTTTTTCTGAACTCATATCCATAATCAACCTGTAACTGCAATAGGGATGAATGAATGTAGTTTCAACAAGAATGTTGGTAAATGTTTTCTTTTCTTTTAGTGGGAAATATGAGAGTGAAATAACCAAGATGCGTATTGAAATTCCACTTATTCTTTTTTGGTTAATATTTATTTATTTATTTAATTTTTGGCTGTGTTGGGTCTTCATTGCTGCATGTGGGCTTTCTCTAGTTGCGGAGAGCGGGCGCTACTCTTTGTTGCAGTGTGCGGGCTTCTCATTATGATGGCTTTCCTTGTTGAGGAGCATGGGCTCTAGGCACGCAGGCTTCAGTAGTTGCAGCACGCGGGCTCAGTAGCTGTGGCTTGCAGGCTCTAGAGCGCAGGCTTGGTAGTTGTGGCACATGGGCTTAGTTGCTCAGCGGCATGTGGGATCTTCCTGGACCAGGGATAGAACCTGTGTCCCCTACATTGGCAGGCGGATTCTCAACCATTGCACCACCAGGGAAGTGCTTCATTCTTTTCCTGAATCAGATAATAGTTTTCAAATACTGGAAAAAACATTTTCTTAATTATTTGTGCAATTCACACAGTAACAGATAAAGAATTGACACATTTTAAGTTTAATCTGCATTATAAATACTTTGCCCACAATCACTTTCTTAAGTCTAGAAAACCAACAAAATAATAAATCAAGCTCATGCAAAGACATGCCTGCCTGCCTGGCCTCCCAGTATATATAATTTTATGTACTTTATGTGTTTTTAGCTTTTGTTGATTTTCATGGTGTAAGTACTCCCACTGTAGCTGATTTTAAACTACAGATTTGAAATCTTCAGAAGTAGAATTGGGAAGAGAGGCAAAGGAGCTCAACATTACATAGTATTTCCTTCATACAGAAAGGACAGACACAAATCGTTTTCAGAACATAGATGTAGTAAAGGTAGCAAAATTATTAGGAAATGATGAGTTTTGAATATCTATTACCTTTGTATTAAGGTAATTAATTTGATTGTAAGTTTATATATTTTCTTTTTTAATAATGGCTGTGTTTAACAACCAGCTCACAAAATTCCTAAAAATGGAAGTCTCTCTCTCTCTCTCTACCACTTTCCTCTAAAATGTTAGCCCTTTGATGACACTTTTTTTGAGTTCCTCTGTCTCTTCTTTCCTCATCAAGGGTCATTTCAGTCCACTGTTTTTGTTGTTATTGTTGCTCTGGGCTTATTTCTTAATTCTTTCACCCTTTAATTGAAACAGCTTGGATTTTAACCATCTTTTCTCTTGTCCTTTTTATTTTGAGCATTCCCCTAGCCTCCTCCAACAATTACTAAACATGATACGGGTCTGGGGTTTGGAAATTATTATTGGATATGGTTTGGCTGAAATTAAGCCTATCAAGCTCCTAATATTGATGAGGAAATAGTGCCAGAAGAATCAGAGATGTCCCAGGCGATGTGTGTGGTCCCCAGCTTCCCCTCATCTCACAAACCAATTAAATTTAAGCTTTCTGAAGTCACAATCTAAGGCTCACCTCCACCTCTCCCTTCCTGCACACCTCTTGGCACAGTGCTTGGCCCATCTTGCACTTTTAACACGTGTTGTTGGTTAACTTTTGCACCAGGAGGGCAATTTTCAGCCTTTCCTATCTAAACCCCCCTGCTGGTGTTGACTGGCTCTGCTGGATCCTTCCTAACTTCCACAGATGTATTTTGGGACCTATTTGAATTGCTTGTCAGACACTTCCTGCCAGATTTCAGTTGCCTAAGCTTGAGGGGATGGTTCCAGACCTCCTGTTTATGATTCCCAACTGTGCTGACTTTGGCCGCTGAGGGTGGAATCTGCGCTGGGCTTGGAAAGTCGATTGGACAGAGTACGCCTCTCCCGTCCTGTCAACTTTGACCTCGAAGAGTGTGTCCTGGCACCACAAATGAAGTTCCATTTGAAAACTCAAATTCAAGACACCCTGCAGTTTCTTTTTTTTTTTTTTTTCATAGATCTTTACTGGAGTATAATTGCTTCACAATACTGTGTTAGTTTCTGTTGTACAACAAAGTGAATCAGCCATATGCATACATATGTCCCCATATCCCCTCCCTCTTTAGCCTCCCTCCCACCCTCCCTATCGCACCCCTCTAGGGCGTCGCAAAGCACCGAGCTGATCTCCCTGTGCTATGCTGCTGCTTCCCACTAGCTATCTATTTTACGTTTGGTAGTGTATATATGTAGATGCTACTCTCACTTCGTCCCAGCTTCCCTCCCCCCGGCCCCGTGGAGAATTTAGGGAGTTTATATGCTAAGATCATGTATTCCAGTACTGTACCTTATAAATCCAGGAAATACAAAGTAACCCGGAGTGCAGCACATTTAACCACAGTTAAGAGGTGACACAGTTTTCTGTGATCCAGGGAGAGGAGCAGTCAGTCCTTCAGACGTGCCATTGAAATGCCCCTGACAGGCTTCCTTAGCACATCCTGTCACCCTCACTGATAACACCAGGACGCAGTTCACAAACTTGAAACGATTTAGTGTTGCTGTTTAAATATCACTGTGCTACCTTGAGATACATTCAAACTGTAATACTAGAGAATAATGTTGAAGACCCTGGGTTCCCTTTGCAAAACAGCAAAGGAGATAAAGAAAGAGTACCAGTGACCAGGGTCATATAGCATGTGTGATCCTTTATAAAGGATCTAGTTTAGTCATCATGTCAGGTATAAAAATGTAAGTCCTGCTTGAGGAAAAAAATACTATATAATATATATAGTATATAATATAGTGAAATGTGATATACACACAGACACACAACACACACACCTACATTACATACCAACAGACAAACATACAGACGCACATACATGCAAACTGTATACACAGATCAAACTATTTAGTATTTCCACCCAAATAATACAACCTAGCAATGATTAAAATTTATATAACACCCATCAAACAGAGAGAGAGTTTGTTTTGCTAGCAAACACTGCAAAAATTATTTTGTAAATATTAAAATACAAATGTTACTTGATATAACGCATAAACATTTTAACCAGGCCCTGGATATTATCACGCATGGATGTTATAAATGTTAGAATGCACAAAATTCTGGACTTCATTATCAGAGAGCCATGAAAAAACATTGGTTGGAACACAAATTGTTTAAGACCTGGGCTACTATAACTAATTTATAAAAATTTGTAGCCTTCTTTTTTTATGTGGAGGGCATTATCCAATACAATAGAAAGATGGAAATGAATGATAAAACACCATCCCTGTGCCTTTGTAGTTTCAGAGTCACAAAGGTATTTTTCCAGAGGCCCAATTCCTATCAGGCAACTTGGAACCAAGTACATGAACAGCAGAGCTCTGAATCTCTCTGGGCCTGGCACTGCGTGCTGTGCCGGGGACAACAGAGAGCCCTTCCTTTGCTGCCTTGGGGATTTGGAGGCTCAGCTGTTCCAGAGAACAGGAATTGGTGCAGATAACCAAAGGGTCACCAGCTTCCTGAGCCTTGAGACTTGGCAAGGTTCTAAGCTTTGATTTGTTGGAGATGAAATGTTTCCTCTTCTCTGTGAGCAAAGAGACAGAGGTCTTTGTGCTTCGGCACAGATGTTTGTCAGGGGAGCTCTCTGCATCTTTGGCACCTCTACTGACAAAGTGAGGCGAGCTGACCTACTCCCTAAAATTCAGAACTTCTTCAAGATGTCAATGGTTCTTTTGTAGCTTTTAAATCATATATATTTTTTTAAGTCTTATAAACCACCTCCTAAAACTCTTCCTGGAAGCTGAGTGTCCGTATAGCATAAAACACGTTGAGAGTTATTCGAATTAGGACCGCTCTAAAGAGAAATATACAAACTTAACGACAGAAATAAGCCAGAAAAGAGAAGCTGATCTTCAGTTTATTCAGATGGAGCTTCCCCTAGAAAAATAGATCAGAAAATGAGATGGATGGGAAGAAGGAGGGAAGCTCAGCCCAAAAGAATATGTCAATGATCTAACAGATTTAGATATCTTCTCTACTGTGATTACTGTAAGAAAGCCAAGATTGGGCTCATTGGAGAAACTGAAAATACCTGTCTTCCCAAGAAAAGTTCTGCTTCTCAACTCTTTTTTTCCCAATTAATGTGGCTAATAGTTCCCAATTATGTGGTTAAAATTGCATTTTATATCAGGAAGAGGACATTTCTGCCATCATATCATCACCATTGCTTGATATTTCCCCAGACTTCAACATTTTAGAAGGAATAATACCATCCATTTTGTTTGACCTTGGTTTCAAATAAGATCTCTTTTTAAGGGATAAACCAGAACCAACCAGAAATCACCACCAACAATCAATAAAATGTTGAACTATGGAAGAAAAGAGAATTATGTAACAAATGATGAATGCTGTGTTTTGAGATGATAAATAAGATCTTACAAATGAATTAGCAGATAGAATATAAAAAATCATGGTTGGGGTTTCCCTGGTGGCGCAGTGGTTGAGAGTCCGCCTGCCGATGCGGGGGACGCGGGTTCGTGCCCCGGTCCGGGAAGATCCCACATGCCGCGGAGCGGCTGGTCCCGTGAACCATGGCCGCTGAGCCTGCGCGTCCGGAGCCTGTGCTCCGCAACGGGAGAGGCCACAACAGTGAGAGGCCCGCATACCGCAAAAAAAAAAAAAAAAAATCATGGTTGAAGCATCATTATAAGTTTATCTAACCCCAAGTGTTTATCTAGCTTGGTGAAAGGTATGTTTTCTGTTTGGGTCATTGTTTTGGGAAACTATTGGTTGACCAAAAAGTTCGTTCGGGTTTTCCATACAAGGTTATGAAAAACCCAAACGAAATTTTTTGGCCAACCAATAATATAACTTACACAATTTGGGCTTTATAATTTGCATAGCTGATTTTACATCCCTTTATAAGTTCAGTAAGATTTCCTCAGTCACCCTGTTTATCCCTTTTGAAAACTGGGTGGGCTTGGACTTCTCCTTATCCAAGTCTATACTATAACAAGGTCATACTAATGTCTATACTAATAACAAGGTCATGTCAGAAATACAACTCACTGTGGCCTCCCCAGGTCCTTTCTAGTAGAATAAAGCTTCCAGGAGGAATGCATTCATTCATTCCAATATTTCCAATTTTTAATAATTATATGTGCTGTGTTTACCTGATAATTAATGTATAAAAGTTAATTTTAGGAATCTTTTAAGTGCTGAAAATTACTTTGAGAATTTAAAAATTATTTGTAATCATATATTGATAATCATGTGACCATTGGGTTGTTTTCTGTCATTCTTTTTTGACAATGATTCAGGACTATCCCACACATACACTTCTGTGTCCTGCCTTTTTATATACCATTTTAGCATGACCTTGTCCAATGTTATCAAATAATATTTTAAAGTATGAATTTTAATGTTGATATTATATTTCATTATTTGAACCCATCACAATATATGTGATCATTCTTCATTTTTGAAGTAGTTGCTTTCCTTCCATTTTTATTGATAAAAATTGTGATGAACATTCTAAAACATAGTGCCTTGTGTTTTTTACTTCTTGCAGTGGTTACATTCTTGAAAGGAGAAGTATCAGGTCAAAAATTACAAACTATTTCAAGACTCTTGATATATATTTCTAACTTACTTTCTAGAAAAAAAATACCAGTTTATGGTCTCACTAGCCATGTTTGACACATATTTGCCATTGCACCATTACAAAAATTAAACATTTTTAAATCTCTGCTAATTTATTAGTGAACATGCCATATCACTGTTACTTTTTAATTTGCATTTCTTTGATAATCACTGAGTTGGGCTTTTGTGTTTATATTTACTATTTATATTTCCACTTTTGTGAATTAGTCATGAGTTTACTCACATTTACATTTATTTTTGGTATTGTTGATTTTGATGAGGGTTTTTTGTATTTTTCAATGTTTTTTCAATGTGCATTTGCCCTTTAATCTTAAGAAGTCAACTGATATATTGAGAAGTTTTCCCTCTTAAATCCTCAAGCCCATTAATCACTGTTTGTACCCTTCCTTGGGGTTATGTTTAGAAAGACTCTTTCACCCCCAAATCAGATATACCTTCACCTATATTTTCTTCCACTTCTTGTATGGTTTCACTTTTTTACATTTAACTATTAAGTCCATCACATGCATATTTCAGTTTGGGCTGTGAGGAAGGACAATATCTTGATACTTTTCCAGAGTTAATGAAATAATCTTCCCTCTTTTCTCAGTCATTTGTGGTAGCAGGTTTCCTGTGTAGTCTAGCAATATCCACATATGTATGCATCGAAAGAGGCTGTTTATATACTATAAATTCAATTTCATTTTTCCGCCTGTTTGTTCCTGTATTAGTACCCTTTATTTAACTAGGGCAACTTTGCTAGATATTTTTATATCTGACATGAGGACAAATAAAGTCAAATTTATTCTTTTTGCCCTTTCAACATTGTGATTTTTATGATATTAAACCTAAAATTAATTTTGGAAAACAGACATCTGGGTACTACTCCTATCCAGTAACATCTACATTATTTCTCCAGGTCCTCTATGTTTCTTGGTAAAGCTATATTGTGTCTATATTGTTGTACCTAGTTTTTGCTGAAGTTGTGTCAAAGTATCATTTTGTTATTTTTGCTATAAGGAAAGAGATTGTTTCTCCAGTATGCATAATTTTAATTGTTCTCTTAATTATATCAAGAGGGTTAGTGAGTCATTTGTAACAATTGTAAATTATTACCATGCTTTCCAATATTCATAACCTCATATCTGCTCATGGCATATTACGTTGGCTGGATCTTTCAGAACAAAATTAATTCATAGTATAGTATTGAGTATGGGCATCCTTGCCATGAGAGAAATGAGTCACAGACATGTTAATGGGGAAAAGGGAGGAGGTTAATTGTTAAACTGTATATTAAATAGCTTCTTGGCATATCTAGGAAACAGAAAGAGACTCACAAACATAGAGAACAGACTTTTGGTTGCCAAGGGGGAGAGGGAGAGGGGGAGGGAAGGATTGGGAGTTTGGGGTTAGCAGATGCAAACTAGTATATATAGGATGGATAAACAACAAGGTCAGGTCCTACTGTATAGCACAAGGAACTATATTCAATATCCTGTGATAAATCATAATGGAAAAGAATGTATATATGTATAACTGAATCACTTTGCTGTACAGCAGAAATTAGCACAACATTGTAAACCAACTATACTTCAATACAATTTTTTTAAATGTTTAAATAAAAAAATAGCTTCTTGGAAAGTCACATGCATATTAGCACATAAAAGCTTCTGAGATCTGCAAATAAGAAATCTGGTTGTAGTTGTTGCTGTTTCCGGCCTGTTATTTAATATGTTTTAAACAGTTTTAATAGTTTTAAACAGTTCCCAAACCTCATTTTTCAGAGCCCTTCCTTTTTTGGTGTTCATTAACATCCCAAATACTGTCTTTCTTATCATGTTAAAATAACGCGGAGCGGCTGGGCCCGTGAGCCATGGCCGCTGAGCCTGCGCGTCTGGAGCCTGTGCTCCGCAACGGGAGAGGACACAACAGTGACAGAGGCCCGCGTACCGCAAAAAAATAAAAATAAAAATAACTTTTAAAAAATAAAAAACAGAGATGGGTATGAATTTGTTCAAATGTCTATTCTCACTTGACTTATTAATTTAATATATTATTAGTGATAAGTGTCTTTAAAAATATATGAACTCATGGAATAAATCACAGTTACCCATAAGTTATTCTTTAATATTTGATACCCTGGACTTTCATTTAATATTTTTTCATTTATATTCACATGTTAAATTAGCCTTCATATTTAATTACTGGGGCTCTGTCAGGTGTTGGTAGCAGAATTTTGCAATGTTTGTTCATGAACTGGGAAACTTTCTTTTATATAATGGAATGGATTACATGCATCAGAATTAACATGTGTGTATATGAATGCATGATGGGAGCACACACAGGAAAGAATCATCTGGGCATAGATCCTCACATAGTTCATACCTTAAATGTGTTCATAACGTTTTCCCTGGTCTAGTGTGGCACTCTCTCTGTTTAAGCTGGAAGGCATTTTAAGAGACTTTCTCTTTTATGTTTCAACTGACTAGCAGATATTTATCTCCTATTTTTTTAATGATCTACAGAATAAGAATCACCAAGTACTACTGCTCAGCCCTCTTCCTATCATAAGGACATTTATTCCTGAATACATTTTTTAAAAAGCAATGGAGCCTGTTCTGCCAGCCCCCAGCTTTTTATTACTTTACATACAAGGATTGTCATTTCCAACTTATTCCTGTTCTAACATTTACAGAATGGGACTCATAGATTACCTGGTGTGTCTGACTGACCGGGGATGTGTTTTACATATCTGTCAGTGTTTGGAAGAAGAATTGCTAAGAGGCACGTAGCAAGCTAAGCAAACAAAAAATAAAAAACTCCAGGAAAACCAAAATTGTGTACAAGAAAGGAAATATAATCATAGCATACTACAGGATTTTGTTTGTGAACATTAGCTAATATATGTTATCGTAATAATATAAACACGGAACTCATATTGGGAGAATGGAAATGGCGGAGGAGGGGAAGGAAATGTATCTGGTTGGGATGGGGGTATAAGAATGCTGAAATACTCATCTTTAGTGGAAGACCATAGATGATCTCTAAAAATGAAAACATCAAATGTGTTGGTTATATAACAGTGGTAAAAACTGTAGAGTTATATGTGGCTGCTCCTGGGAAACATGAATTTGGGGTCTAGATGGGTGAAATAAATACTACAGTTTTTAGACAGAATTATTTGACATTTTGAAAGATGAATGTGTAGCTTTATTTATTTATTTTTTTTTAATCAAATTAATCAAGGCAATTTCTAGAGATTGGAAGTTAGATAATAGCTTCCCTGGTTAGACCACCCTGTTACATCAACTTGGCAGATTTTAGAGAAAATCTTTCCATAGAGTGAGATCCTACAGTCAGTATTCTCAGTTTCAGGTGCCATTTCTGCATCTCCTTAGGTGCAATCATGCACATTTGAATAGGGTAATAAGAGAGGGCAAGTCCAAGGCCATTAGCGCATGTCATTCTCAAGGCCTTTCTCCAGAAATCTGCAAGGCCAGCGTGCTCCCTAGCCTCCCCCAGGTCTCGACTCAAATGTCTTCTTATCCAACAGGATTTCCATGACATCACTTTCCAGAAACTATTTCCTGTGCATAGAAGACTTTCCTTCCCATTTTTATCACTGAATTGACTCCCATAATTCTCCAGATCCTTCCAGAAACTCCTTTGATTTCTTTGACACTCCTGAAGATTAAGGTGTCCCTTCCATATACCCCTGCGGTACTCTGTGCTCATCCCTCTGATAGTACTTATCCCATCCCTCCTAACTGCCTGCTTACTTGTCGAAATCGCCCATGAAGTTGTAAGTGCTTAGAAAGAACAGGTCATTGTTCTATTCTCAGCACTCAACACACAGAAATCTCTCAGAAATATTTGTTAAACAAAGGCGGTAAAATAGGAGCATGTGTTTATTCTTAGGCAATGTATGCCCCTGTATTTATGGATCCCCACATTCCCAAGTCATTGGATATAGCCATGTGGTTCCCAAATGTCACCGTGCCATTCTTAGCTTGGGTTGTAGACTCCGCGAATTGGATGCCATATGAGATATTCTTAGATCTCATCTGATTTTAAAAGAGACAATAAAACAAAACAGCAGTCCTCGTTCCCTTAAGCTCAACCTTCTTACACCCTATACTTTGCCCTTCCTTGTAAACTCAGATACTTTAAAGAAAGCTCCACACAGACTCCCTGCACTTCCCCACAATCCTCCGCTGAGTCCCCCCAGGGCTCTCTGGAAACTTCCTATCTTGAAGCTATTCAGTGGGCATATTACCAAATTCAATGGCCCTTTTTATTAGTCATTCCCCACACCCACTCTTGGTTATTTCTTAGGAGATGAAGAAAACTCCTGAGACGCTTACCCAAATCAGGGAGCTGGTGGCTTTAAGACTGCCCCTCTGGTGCTTCTGCAAAATCACACCCACAACACCCTGTGGGGTGTGCAGCTGGCACAGATGTTTTAAAACTAGGCAGACCTTCTACAGTGTTTAGTTTTGGGCAGAATTTATGTTTTTGGCTGGCCGCCACTGTGAAATGTGTTTAGTTTTAACTGACAGGCCTGGTCAACACCACAGGTCATAGGTAGACCTGGCTGATCCAGACTAAGGGAAGCCAAATTAAAAGGTAGTCTCCCTCCCATTCCCAATGTTCTTTTGTTCTCCTTACTGCTTCGGGACAGGTTAACACGGGCAAAACATTTCCGTCCTTCTACCTGATTCTCTTCGCCAAAGACTTCCTGCTTCGTGATGACACCCTTCTTTAGAAACCAGATATCCAGGGATTGGGTGGGCTATTCAGGGAGCAGTAAAAGAAGCGATTAAGTCGAACACTGGGAAATAAGACTCTGTGACATAGTCTGAGGAAGACGGTTACTGTAAACAAGCCTGGGAGATGTAATATGGCAATTTTCCTCCTTAAACCTGGACCTGGGCAGTGTCCAGGAGCAATTCACAGGATGCTGAAGAGCCAGTGACAAGAGCACTGCCAACTGGGCATGAGACTTTGATGTTTGCACACCAGTGTCACTGGGACACAGGGAGTTTTTGTTTTACTTTTCCCCTAAGAGGGATTTGCAATGATCCATCTTGTGACTGCTTGTTTTATTCAGTTCACTGAAAATGACTGTGCTTTTTCCTACTATCTCAACCAGAATCTGTACATATGCCAGGCTCAGAAAGCATATACTCCCAGCATGAAAAGTGTGATCCAACCTTTATGAGCTCCAAAGAGGTTTTGTGGGTCGTTGGATGGGTCAGTGAATTGCGGGATGGCATAGGTGTAAGGGACAATGCTGTTTGCTGGGTGATAGGAGAATGACACCCAGGAAACTGTCAAAGTCCAAGGTAACCCACAGAGTTTAAATATTTATGGCCTTAAAGCTAAGAGAAGTCATGATGATATGGCCATGATCTAGCAATAATCATTTCAGAATCTTAAGTATTCAGGGTGCCTGTATTTTCAGTATTTGAAAGAAAATAAGTAGAAGGGTATACTAATGATGAAAAATCTGAAAGTGAAATCAAGAAAACACTCCCATTTACCATTGCAACAAAAAGAATAAAATATCTAGGAATAAACCTACCTAAGGAGACAAAAGACCTGTATGCAGAAAATTATAAGACACTGATGAAAGAGATTAAAGATGATACAAATAGATGGAGAGATATACCATGTTCTTGGATTGGAAGAATCAACATTGTGAAAATGACTCTACTACCCAAAGCAATCTATAGATTCAATGCAATCCCTATCAAACTACCACTGGCCTTTTTCACAGAACTAGAACAAAAAATTTCGCAATTTGTATGGAAATACAAAAGACCCCGAATAGCCAAAGCAATCTTGAGAACAAAAAATGGAGTGGAGGAATCAGGCTCCCCGACTTCAGACTATACTACAAAGCTACAGTAATCAAGACAGTATGGTACTGGCACAAAAACAGAAAGATAGATCAATGGAACAGGAGAGAAAGCCCAGAGATAAACCCACACACATATGGACACCTTATCTTTGGTAAAGGTGGCAGGAATGTACAGTGGAGAAAGGACAGCCTCTTCAATAAGTGGTGCTGGGAAAACTGGACAGATACATTGAAAAGTATGAGATTAGATCACTCCCTAACACCATACACAAAAATAAGCTCAAAATGGATTAAAGACCTAAATGTAAGGCCAGAAACTATCAAACTCTCAGAGGAAAACATAGGCAGAACACTCTATGACATAAATCACAGCAAGATCCTTTCTGACCCACCTCCTAGAGTAATGGAAATAAAAACAAAAATAAACAAATGGGACCTAATGAAACTTAAAAGCTTTTGTGTAGCAAAGGAAACCATAAACAAGACCAAAAGACAACCCTCAGAATGGGAGAAAATATTTGCAAATGACGCAACTGACAAAGGATTAATCTCCAAAATTTACAAGCAGCTCATGCAGCTCAATAACAAAAAAACAAACAACCCAATCCAAAAATGGGCAGAAGACCTAAATAGACATTTCCCCAAAGAAGATATACAGACTGCCAACAAACACATGAAAGAATGCTCAACATCATTAATCATTAGAGAAATGCAAATCAAAACTACAATGAGATATCATCTCACACCAGTCAGAATGGCCATCGTCAAAAAATCTAGAAACAATAAATGCTGGACAGGGTGTGGAGAAAAGGGAACACTCTTGCACTGCTGGTGGGAATGTGAATTGGTTCAGCCACTATGGAGAACAGTATGGAGGTTCCTTAAAAAACTACTAATAGAATTACCATATGACCCAGCAATCCCACTACTGGGCATATACCCTGAGAAAATCATAATTCAAAAAGAGTCATGTACCAAAATGTTCATTGCAGCTCTATTTACAATAGCGTGGAGATGGAAACAACCTAAGTGCCCATCATCGGATGAATGGATAAAGAAGATGTGGCACATATATACAATGGAATATTACTCAGCCATAAAAAGAAACGAAATTGAGCTATTTGTAATGAGGTGGATAGACCTAGAGTCTGTCATACAGAGTGAAGTAAGTCAGAAAGAAAAAGACAAATACCGTATGCTAACACATATATATGGAATTTAAGGGGAAAAAATGTCATGAAGAACCTAGGGGTAAGACAGGAATAAAGACACAGACCTACTGGAGAACGGACTTGAGGATATGGGGAGGGGGAAGGGTGAGCTGTGACAGGGCGAGAGAGAGTCATGGACATATACACACTAACAAACGTAAGGTAGATAGCTAGTGGGAAGCAGCCGCATGGCACAGAGGTATCGGCTCGGTTCTTTGTGACCGCCTGGAGTGGTGGGATAAGGAGGGTGGGAGGGAGGGAGACGCAAGATGGAAGAGATATGGGAACATATGTAAATGTATAACTGATTCACTTTGCTATAAAGCAGAAACTAACACACCATTGTAAAGCAATTATACCCCAATAAAGATGTTTAAAAAAGAAAGAAAAGAAAATAAGTAGAAGGTAAATAATATGAAAATATAAGTTCCATGAAGTAAGGAGTTTTGTCTACATATTTTTTATTGTTCACTGCTAAATGGTAGATTTACCCTGACACATAGTAGACACTCGATAAATACACATCGAGAAAAAGAATAAATTAATTAAAGGTATGTTTTTAGAAGGTACTTAAAATGCGAAAAATTAGCATCCATTACATGTCTAATAAAATCTGAATTGAACCCTACCAAATATATTCCCTGCTGATATGAGAAATTTTAACACATGAATGATATTATTCTATTTCTGGGCGTATAATTTAAACATTTGTATTGTGTTAAGGTGCAATACAAAGAAACAGACTGGATTTAACTGTACTGATTCAAACTGATATTTTGTATATAAATATATATATATATATATATAGAGAGAGAGAGAGAGAAGCACATACATATGTATATATCACACCTGTATGTTATATGTTTATATTTTTTTTCTTTATATATATTAAGTAGAAAGAAATACTATTAAGGGACAATACTAGACACAAAAATCTCTAAAGCTATCAAACACAGAAGAGCAGGTGAAACTGAGCATTGGATGTCATGGGCTTGACTCTGGATTTCAGGGGCAAATGAGGCTGTATTTTGAAAAGGAACCGTACCGGCATTAGTTTATTTCGCCTTTCTGCTGGCCTTTGCTTCTGCGAACTTCTGCTAACACTTGCTCAGCCGAGGAAGTTATTGATCATGAGATACATGCCCCCACTCATGGGGAGTTTGCATCCCATGCTTTAATCATCCTTTGGTTTCTGGAGAGGCAGAGGCAGAATACGGAATTCAGAGGTCCTTTCATAACTGGCCTGTGGTTCAGACATTGCTTGGAAAGGGCCCAGTGCTGGCAGGCACTCCGGGCGAATTTTCCAGCAGCGGTGTGGCTCCATTTGCCTCCTTCAACAGGTCTTCAGTTGGCTCTATTAGTTCATCGGCTTCAGACTTTGAATTGGCACATGTGCATTGTGCAGATGGGGCAGTCACATCGACTGGCCTGGAAGTAATTAAAAACTGGAATATTTGAGATCAGGAGGAGCAAATGTGGCCAGATTTGCAGGGATGGTGCAAATGGGCCGAAAGAGCAAACTGACCCAGCCCTTTGAGAAAAATCTCTGTTGCCTGACCTGAGGTAGCCCCAACTGGGCTTGGGCATGTCCTACTAGGAGATAGCCCCTGCTAACCCAGCAGGTACTGAACCATTTCAATGGGTTAGGAAATATTCTTATTTAAAAAAAGTCTGCTTATGGAACACTGTTTCGTTAGGAAGAACAGGTTTGCCAAGCTTGTTAGCATCAGGGAAAGGCACATCCAAGTGAGTGAAGGCCTGTGAAAAGGATATATAATGAGGGAAGATTACTGCTTGCTTGAGTGTCAGGGGCTGTGTTCAGTGGACTGGACTTTAGACCGGCTGGGGGCACACCCAGGGACCTCCCGCCACAGTGGGAAACCATCCACAAGACTTCCCTCTGACCTTCCTTCCAAGGGCTGTCCTAATTCCGTGTGCTTCCCCTCTTTGTTGCCTCCTGCTGGCTCTACTTGGGATTCATCCTTGGGATCTAAGAGATCAGCCCTCACCTTTGCACAGGTTGACTGTCTTGTCTTGCTAAGAACCTCATCTTGGCCTGCCTCTAACTGCTGTTTCCCTCCATGTTTGGGGGAACTACTTTGGTCTGTTTCAGCCTTAACAATCTTAGCTCAGAGCTAACTGTTGTGAATTCACACACATTCCTTTGCTGGTTGTTGTTGGTGTTTTGTTTTTGTAATTTTTTTTTAACTACAATGTATTTGACCTGTACTTAGATACCCCACACTAGGGTATATCATAAAAGACATTATTCCATTTAACCCACTCAGTGAAAAAAAGTTAAAAAAATTGATAGTTACTCAGGGTTTTTTAATATTTTAATTTTTTAAATTGCGGTAAAATATACATAACAAAAGTTACCATCTTAACCATTTTTATGTGTAAGTTTCAGCAGCAGTGAATATAATCACATTGTTGTACAACTGTCAACAGCATTCATCTCCAGAACACTTTTCATCTTGCAAAACTGAAACTCTGTACCCATTAAACAACTTCCCATTCTTCCCTCCCACCAGTCTACTTTCTGTGAGCAGAATTTTTTTTTTTTTTTGGCCATGCTGTGTGGCATGTGGAATCTTAGTTCCCAGCCTAGGGACCAAACCCATGCCCCCTGCAGTAGAAGCACAGAGTCTTAACCACTGGACCACCAGGGAAGTCCCCAAACATTCTACTTTCTGTCTCTATGAATCTGGCTACTCTGAGTACCTCATATAGGTAAAATCATACAATATTTGTCTTTTTTGTGACTGGCTTACTACACTTAGCCTAACATCTTCTAAGTTCATCCATGTTGTAACACGTGACAGGATTTCCTTCTTTTAAGGCTGGCTAATATTCCATTATATGCATGGACCACATTTTGTTTATCCATTCATCTATTGTTGGGCACTTGGGTTGCTTTTACCTTTTAGATATTGTGAATAATGATGCTATGAACATGGGTGTACAAATATCTCTTTGAGATGTTATTCTGTTTCATAGGTGAGGAATCCAAGCCTCAGCATGGAGAGGTTAAATAACTTGCCTCGGGTGACGGGATGGTTATGTAATGAAACCAGGATTTAGATTCAAGTTTTCTTACTCCAGAACACACCCTTTCCATCTCCGTCCTCTCCAGCCTGTCCAAAGAACAGATGTCTATCCCACGGTGATGGATTCTATATGGCAGAGCTGAAGCATGATCTGAGAGAGCACCAAGAAGTTTTCCAATAATTAAAGTTTCACCATCCTAATAATGAATTTTCCAAGCTGCACCTTTGATGGTAAATTATACTACATCATTCCAAAGATATCAGGATTAGATAAAAGCAATAATAATGATAATAATAAAAGGAATCAGTTATTTGATGCTTCTTATGTGTAAATCGCTGTGCTAGCCACTTAAATATACTGATTCTGATCAAAAGTAATAAAAAGCTTCAGCTCTGTCATTCCACTGTGGACTAACCCCAGTCACTATGATAATATCCACAAGGCACTAGCACTGTTAGGAGGTCTTTTATATATTTTATCCCACAATATACATATTAATGCCCCATTTTACAAGTGAAGCATTCAAAACACAAAATGAAATGTTAGAGTTTAATCTGCCATGTGTCTGGCCCCAATACCTAAGTTCTTTCTGTTACCTCTTATATCCTAGGCATTGCTTGCATTGAGTGATGCAGTTGAACTGCAGTGAATCAGATGCAAACAAAATATTTGTACATAAGCTACGGTGAATTTTAAATAAATGACTTTTGGGAAGATTTAGAATCCCTAGCATGAACATCTGTGAAGGTCTTAGAAGGACAGAGACTTATATAAATTAATTAATGAGTGAGCTATCAAAAAAGACAATCCATATTTAATATCTAGTAAAATTCCATAAATGCCACCACATCCTGTCTCTAACAACTCAGCTTTCATAGAAGGATATGGTCTGGGGAGCTTGTTCAGAGATCCTCTGCTCAGGCCACCTGGCTCCTTTTCAAAATGTTTCCAATGTTTCAGCCTCCAACTCAACTCTTCATCCTGGAAAAGTCTGTGTCTCATTCCAGCTCAGTGCTGTGATTTATTTTTGGCGGGTAAAGGGAAAAATTAGTCATACCTACTCTTCCATTTGAGTTTAATGGGAGCATTGTGGCTGGTGGTAAAGATGGTTGTTTATCAGGCTAGTGACTTGTAGAGTTTACAGTATGGGCCTCCTCACTTCTCTGAATTTCCCTTCCCTTGTGAGTCACTTTACAATAATAATGAAGAGGTGAGGTCCAATGTCTGACAGTGGATCTCCTTGTACTGGGCTTTCAGCATTGCAATAATGTCCATATTGTAAAAGGAAAGATGATGTCACCCCCTTGGCAGTTGAAAACAAAGGGGGGGGCAAATAAAAATGACGAGGGCCACCCAAAGAACTGCCAATCAATACTATTGACAATGAAGAGGAAAGCATTCTTTCTCTCGATCATAAAGTATGACTGAGCTAAGCAGTATTGACCTTGGGGTAAAGCATTTCCTAGCATTTAATGAATGGCCAGAAAGCTGATGGACTTTTAGTCAAACTGGTTATTAATTGCCTGAAAGAGCCTGACCCTGGAAGCCATAATTGCTGCTACAAATACAGAGCACACAAGGAAGCCCAAGTCTGGTACAGACAATGTGCCGTTGTAAGCAAGTCCCAATGCTGGACCATTGGACTGACCCTACAGAGCAGCTGGAGTGCCCTCTGCCACACAACCATTCTTAATGGACATTATTCCATAAAGACCCACTGCTAGGTATACGTTCAAAAAATGGATGGCATTTTCCAGTTGTGCAAAACAGAATATTATACACTCTAGATATAACAATGTAGTTAAAGCTGATAGGTTGAACTGATATCACTACAACTACTAAGGCCAGCTCTGTCCATCAGAAATATAATGTGAACCATGGATGTGACTTATAATTTTCCACTAGCCACACTGAAAAAACAGGTGAAATGAATTTTAATAATGCATTTTCTTAACCTAATATATCCAAAATATTATTTCCACATGTACTCAAGAAATTATTGAGATATATGGTCATTTTGTATACAAATTTTCACAGTCCAGTGTGATGCACTCAGAGTACATCTCAGTTTGGACCAGCCACATTTCAAGCGTTCAAGAGTTCCCATGCGGGACTTCCCTGGTGGCGCAGTGGTTGAGAGTCCGCCTGCCGATGCAAGGGACACGGGTTCGTGCCCCGGTCTGGAAAGATCCCACATGCCGCGGAGCGGTTGGGCCCGTGAGCCATAGACGCTAAGCCTGCACGTCCGGAGCCTGTGCTCTGCAACGGGAGAGGCCACAACAGTGAGAGGCCCGCGTACTGCAAAAAAAGAGTTCCACGTGGTTAGTGGATGCCATTTTGGATAGTGCAGGTTTTGGAAATTGGTTTGGTTTAAGTAACGTATTAGAATGTTTAAATGGGTGAAATGGTCAAAATGATGAGGCGTGTTTTCCCATCATCATCAGAAAAGATCTAACCTAAGGAGAGAGGCTAAATAAGTTTGAATTATATATTTACGAAGACAGAGAGAAATTCATTATAGTATTTAAGTTTGAAAAGAGTTTTCACAGACAGTGACTCATTTTTGCCATGTTCTCAGGTGCTGTGCTGATTTAGCTTTGCTTACAGGAATGTTTCTAGGTTTTAGGGGCAAGAAGACTCGAGTTGAATTGCAAGGGAAGCAATATAGCAAGTAGAGATATTTTTTGGAAATAACTCGGGTTTAGGGAACAGACAGACCTACCTGCCACTTTCCCACTTGGTGATGTAGGGCAGACTATTTTACTTTCGAGGAGTTGGGTCTTCTAATCTCTGAAGTGTGGATGATAATGCCCGCCTCCGTTTTGTGGTTGTGTGGATTGGATGAGACCCTGACATCCATGACAAGTCTGGATGTTGGTATCACCATCACCATCTGCAGCAGCAGCAGAAAGTAGTAGAAAAGTCATCCACTAATGTGGCTCCCCAACCAGGTTCAGGGAACACTGGGCTTGCAGGTACATTTTAGGGATAAACTGGGAAGACTGTATTAAGTAGTATAATGGTTGAGTTGCCAGATGGCAAGCCAGATTAATTCAGTGGGGTTGGAGCTTCTGGAGGAAAGTGGCTGCAGATTGAGACTGATGAATTGAAGAAAAAGGGAACCTGGTGGAGAAGTGATGGATACAGGATCAAGCAGATTCCTCATCAGGTATAAGCTGGTTTTCAGCAAAGTGTGGGACAGAACATGAAGAATAGGATCACGGGAGAAAAGGGAGTCACTTGAGCAGCAAGTCCTGAAGGAAAACCAGAGAGACAAGGGTCTCTAAAATGAAGAGTTAGTCCATGATCGGAGATTAAAACTTCAAAAGATAAACTGCATATTCCTGAGGAGGAAGATCAAGTTTTATTTCATTTTTTTTCTTTAGCAGTACCTGGTACACAGCAAATATTTGATAAATATTTATTTGTTTTGTGAATGAATGACTGGCTGTCTGTTTCACAGGTGGAGGAAGTTTGTGTTTAGACACTGAGCAGCTCCAAGCTCTTCTTCAAATCATCCAGGTTATTAAGGTACAGAGCAGCACTGGTGGAGAAACCAGTCCCCATCCTCAGCCCCACAAATCACCTAGCACTTCCTGATTCCTGAAACTTTATCAAATTCATTCCATTCTTTTACTCAGAGTCCTGTCTTACATTGTAGCCTTCTGGAATATATGTAATGCGTAAAATGATGTTTCTGTCTAAGAGTACATAAGCTTGAATAATGCGCAGACACCCTTTAAAAGAAAGACAGGACTTCCCTGGTGGCACAGTGGTTAAGAATCTGCCTGCCACTGAAGGGGACATGGGTTCGATCCCTGGTCCAGGAAGATCCCACATGCCGCGGAGCAGCTAAGCTGGTGAGCCACAACTAATAAGCCTGTGCTCTAGAGCCCGTGAACCACAACTACTGAAGCCCGCGTGCCTAGAGCCTGTGCTCCACAACAAAAGAAGCCCCCACTCGCCCAACTAGAGAAAGCCCACATGCAGAAACAAAGACCCAATGCAGCCAAAAATAAATAAATAACTTTTAAAAGACAAGCATTGGAGGTTCCTTAAAAAACTACAAATAGAACTACCATATGACCCAGCAATCCCACTACTGGGCATATACCCTGAGAAAACCATAATTCAAAAAGAGTTATGTACCAAAATGTTCATTGCAGCTCTATTTACAATAGCCCGGAGATGGAAACAACTTAAGTGTCCATCATCGGATGAATGGATAAAGAAGATGTGGCTCATATATACAATGGAATATTACTCAGCCATAAAAAGAAACGAAATTGAGCTATTTGTAATGAGGTGGCTGGACCTAGAGTCTGTCATACAGAGTGAAGTAAGTCAAAAAGAGAAAGACAAATACCGTATGCTAACACATATATATGGAATTTAAGAAAAAAAATGTCATGAAGAACCTATGGGTAAAATGAATAAAGACACAGACCTACTAGAGAATGGACTTGAGGATATGGGGAGGGGGAAGGGTAAGCTGGGACAAAGTGAGAGAGTGGCATGGACATATATACACTAAGAAACGTAAAATAGATAGCTAGTGGGAAGCAGACGCATAGCACAGGGAGATAGCTCGGTGCTTTGTGACCACCTAGAGGGGTGGGATAGGGAGGGTGGGAGGGAGCGAGATGCAAGAGGGAAGAGATATGGAAACATATGTATATGTATAACTGATTCACTTTGTTTAAAGCAGAAACTAACACACCATTGTAAAGCAACTATACTCCAATAAAGATGTAAAAAAATAAATAAATAAAAAATAAAATAAAAGACAAGCATTGATATGTATTCTCAGGATTGATGTAAATTATTTTTAGGATAATATATTGTAATAAGTAAAACAAAACAACAAAAATTGGAGAGATTTACAATTAATACACAAAAATATTTCAGAAGCCAAGAATAATGCCTGAATCTTAAAGATGATGATTTGCTAAAACTAACTTGCTGATATTGAGTTAACAGTAGAAAAATGCAACCACAAATCTAGTTCAATTTTTTTTATTCACTGATTCATTTAGTCAACATATATTCATGATTGGTCATCTACTATGCATCAGTCACTGTTCCGACTAGCGGGGACTTAACTTTAAACAAGATAGGCAGAGCCTTCACTTTCACAGACTTTACATCTTTGTACAAGACATATAATACACAAGCAAAACTAAATAAACAATAAGGTCATATCAGATAGTGAAGCTCCTACAAAGAAATTCGCACTGGGCAATTAAAGAGTTCAGGTCATGGGATGGGAATGTGGCTGGTTGTGTCATGGAGGTGACATGATTTTAAAGTGCCTGGTTAGGAAATGCTTCCTGTGCTGATGAAAAGGATATGATGGGTCCACCTTGAGCAGATCTGGAGATGTGCATTCCAAGCAGATGCAACAGCATGTACACCAATATTTTGATTTTAGTAACTCAGAGAGTTCATGCTCTGATAAGATTGCTATACAAAATATAAATAACTTCAAGACTTCATTTCCTACTTTGGGATGATCCCATCTCAAATTTAACCATAATTCTGCTAGCAAGCAATTCTTTTTTTTTTTTCTTCTCTATTCTAATGGCTGATAAATCATTTTTTTAAATATTTATTTATTTTTCTTATATTTTTTGGCCGCGTCGGGTCTTAGTTGTCGCACACAGGATCTTTGTTGAGGCATGCGGGATCTTTCTGTTAGGGCACACGGTCGGTTCCGGTTTCACTCTAGCTGTGGCGCGAGGACTCCAGAGTGCGTGGGCTCTGTAGTTTGCAGCTCGTGGGCCCTCTCTTTGAGGCGCGCGAGCTTAATAGTTGTGGCGCGTAGGCTTACTTGCCCTGCGGCATGTGGAATCTTAGTTCCCCGACCAGGGATCGAACCCCCCTCCCCTGCATTGGAAGGCGGATTCTTTACCACTGCACCACCAGGGAAGTCCCTAGCAAGCAATTTTTAAATGCCAGTTTTTAAAACTGTGCTGAGATTTCTGTAATGTAGTCATATACCCATGAAATCAGGTTAGCAGCCCTCCTCAGAAGAAAACATCTTTAGGGTTTAGCAAGACTCATGCTAATCACACCAGTGGCTTTCTCTCCTGGGCAGTCTCTAGATAAACCCTAAATTCTGGCTCCCTGACTTCCCTTTTCCCATGTTTCCAGCTGACCATCCTTTTTTAATCTCATAGTCTCTCCAAACAGAATCAAAGGTCATTGATTAGGTTCCTGCTCTCCCTCCTATCAGAGTCTAGTCCTGTCTTCCTGATATCACAAGTAAGATACATTAATAAGAGTTTGAGAAGTTCCCAGCTCTTCCTCCCCAGTTTTTTTTTTTCTTAATATTTATTTGTTTATTTATTTGGCTGCGCCGGGTCTTAGTTGCAGCATACGGGATCTTTTAGTTGCAGCATGCAGGATCTAGTTCCCTGACCATGGATCGAACCTGGGCCCCCTGAATTGGGAGCGTGGGGTCTTAACCACTGGACAACCAAGGAAGACCCCTTCCTTCCCACTTTGGTATAAAAGTTTACTCACATGTATGGTCTATACGCTCCAGTGAATTTCATAGTTTAGATCTCACAGCACAGCTTCATTTTCTTATTGTTTCTGCCTTCACATCGCCCATACGAACCACCAACTTGAGTAAAATGTTGTACTGTGTGGTATTGACTGCACTTTGGGTGGGATTGAAGAGCACAAAATGGGCCATTAACAATTTCCTCATTGTTTCCTCGTTGGAAGCTTACGTACGTTTTACACTGTTGCAGATACAGCAACAAAACCTATTGCTATTTCTGACTTTGAGAGATTCAATAAAATGCTATTCACATTTGAAGTTCTCATCCAAGGCAGGTCAGCTCTCCATTACCCTTTCCCAATTAAGTCAGAAGTCGAAAGGTTTTGCTTCGAGGTTTCTTCTAAGAACCATTTCTTCCGGCCAGATTTGTTAAACAAGATGCGTTCAGTCTTGTTTCCATGTGCATTTCTCCACTCACTTAGTTCATTAGCACTCTGGGTCAAAGAGCATGAGTTTAAAGCTAGTAGAACAGACTGATTTCCAAGTTCTCCCATTACCAGGAGATCCTGTCCATACACATGTTGTTAAACTCCTAGATAACATCTAAGGATACAGATGAAAAACACAAATTATGGACAGCACTAAATAATGATGACAGTTACCATGTATCAGAAATGTTTCTTGGGCTTCCCTGGTGGCGCAGTGGTTGAGATTCCGCCTGCCGATGCAGGGGACACTGGTTCGTGCCCCGGCCCGGGAAGATCCCACATGCCACGGAACGGCTAGGCCCGTGAGCCATGGCCGCTGAGCCTGCGCGTCCGGAGCCTGTGCTCCGCAACGGGAGAGGCCACAACAGTAAGAGGCCCGCGTACTGCAAAAAAAAAAAAAAAAAAAAAATTTCTTATGTGTCAGACACTATGTTAAACCCTTTCCATCTATTACCTCATTTAGATTTCACAATAATTTTATAAGAGAGATAGTATTAGCCCCATTTCACAGGAGGGGACAGATGGTTCAAATAAGTTAAGGGACATTTCAAATTCATACAGTTTATAAGTGGTGGAGTCAAGATTCAAATCCAGGATGGACGAACTCCGGGGTCTATGTTCATACCAACATACAAGAGCCAGGCGATAGACCAGCATTGGCAGCCTAAATAGTTTCTGGAAGAATGCAGAGTCAGATATAGGTAAATAAAAATGAATCTACACCAGTAGAAATAATAGAAAAGTTACAGAATGTTCTTTGTTCCTTTCCTGTTTAACGAAAAATATTGAAAATAAGGAGAGAATATTGTGAGGAGCAGTGAGAAACAAAGAGGGAAAGTTGGGGTAGAAAATGGTATGGAGGACGTTGAGACCATCCAGAGAAGAAAAAAAAAAAATGACTCATGGTTCTTATTCTAAATAAGCATGAGGGGACAAGTCTTGCACTTTATCAAATGGTTCCAGCATGCCACAGCTTATGTTACTATCAAAATGATTTAAAAGCAACCTATGCTTAGAAGTCCTCTTGGTGGTAACTTCATAATCTGCTTAGTGTCCAACACACTCTCTCCAGTTCCCAAATAAACAATTTCAAGCTGTAGCTCATAGGGAATTTATTTTAACCTGCTTTTATTTCACGGGTACTTTCCAAGTTTTGCACGTGAACTACAAAGGGACAAATGTTTCCCATCAGACCAGGAGGAGAAGAGATGGGGCATAAACATAATCCAGACTAAAAATATAAAAACCATCTCTGGAGAGAAAGTATTTATAATTCATGTATTTGAGAAAAACCACACTCCTTTGCCTGGGGAATCATTTCTGATTATTAAGTATGTAAAAAATAAGAAGTCCCTCTTGGGCTTCCTGTGTCATATTTTGCCCACCTTTTTACAGAAGCCATTCATGTAGCAACAGCTCTGTGCAGGTATAAACTCTGGGCAGCTTGGCCCAGTGTTACTTGGCCACCACTGTATGGAGTGGGTGCAGAGACCCATCCAGCCATTCTGACCTATGAACATGCCTGGAAGTATGAGGTGTCAATGGACCACTAGGGAATCCTTGACCAGGGAAGGACAAGGACTGGTGGTTGAATATTTCCCTCTTCTGTCCAACTGGAGAGCAATTTTGTAAATACGTTTACTCTATTTGTCTCATCAAAATGTCCCTGCTGGGATCCAGCCCCTGCTGTCCTTAGTCACAATCAGCTGATAGCACCCTCTTGGGGAGGCTTTTCTGTTCCCAATTCCCACCTCCTCCTCTTTGAGTTCACTTACCCAAACAAACAACCTGGACCCAAGTGCTTGCCTCAAGCTTTGCTTAGGAGAACCTAAGCTAAGAACAGGTTATTACCACATTTTTTCATTGAAGCAAACAATTTGTTTATGTTCTCTTCAAAGTGTTGGATGGTGCATATTTCAAGCAATGTCTAAAAATTTATTTGTATTGGAAATCTATTCAAAATACTTGCTACCCCTTACATAAGTTAATTTTCCTTGGGGTATGATAAAATTAGATTTGGCAATCACTAGTCTAACAAGAAAGTCATAAAATTTTAGTCTGCACATTGTTTTATATTTCATATGTTCCTATTTTGTGGATGGTAAAATTCCTTAGAAGTGTGTGAAACATATTTACCCCTGCCTAAGGCTTAGTTTACTTCTGGAAGATACCTAGAATATGACATTTTAAAAATTAACCAAATTCATCTAAAATTCTTGATTTGACAGATGGTGTCTCTTGAAACAGAGTAAATGAAAATCTTTCAGAATCTCTTGATACACACATCATGTCATTTCTCTGCAAAACATTCCCAGGAAGATCAAAGATGATAGACATTTTGATCTCAAGCTTTATTTTTTTATAAGAATCTCATTGAGAATTGACTGGAATTTCAGATTCTCCATCCACATCAAGATGAGTCCAGGAATATGCCTCTTTAGCCAACTTCTCAGGAAATTCTGACACAGGTGATCCTTGGACCACCCTTTAAAAAATAAATGTCATTTATGAAACCTTTGAATTTCAAAGATGGAAGTTCATCTTACAGCTAAACCATTTGTTTCGCAGATTAGAAAGATGATCCCAACAGCACTCTTTTCTTTCTTTGATGTTGACCATGCATGGACCACAACATGCATCCACGTTGACCATTTAGAGCATGATTAAGAAAATAAAAACGACCCTAAGTATTCAAAGCAGAGGGAATTTAATATAGAGCATTGGTTTCAGAGACAATGAAGGAGCTCACAAGCCAAATAGGGAGCAATGAGGCAACTGGGGAATTAGCAACATCAAGTCACTACCATCCTGAGGCAGGAGGGTTGAAGAGAGAATGTGGTGTTCCTGTATCCCTGGCACTGATGTCATCCTAAAGAAACGGGTACCACAGTCTTGTACAGCAGGAAAGAGAGCAATGGAGGGAACATCACTGCTACTGGAGATGCCACCTAAGACAGTTAAAAAGGGAGAAAAATGTCCTGGCATCTCCCACCCTCCTCTTGTCAGTGCCTTCCATTGGCTGAACCCATCTGGAAGCCAGATGACAGGGGGATCTGGGAGACAAAGCCTGCAGATTCACATCCCTCCAAACACCCATGGTTCAAGGCAAAGCAGAGAAAAGACAAGGGATGTGTGAATCAGGCAGTCCCAGTAGCATCACAGGTACCTATACATTAATCCATATTAATGGATTAATCCATATTAATCCTATACATTAATCCATGCACACTCATGCTAATATTGTAGGTGTCCACCTCTTTTTTTTTTTTTTTTTCACATTACACTGGATGCCCTTGGAAACTGTATCTTTACAAAACCCATGCAGACTTACCAGACAGTGCTGCTTACTTAACTTAACCCAAATGGACCACACTGCACTTGCTTTATTTGGGTTGTTATGTCATTGTCTGTGATGGTTTCTTTGTTTTATGAACAATGGGTACCATATAGATATTTTGCAGGATATAAAACAACTTAACGCTGTAACAAAAGATTGAGCAGAAACTTCCCTTAGAGAAGGTCCCCCAGAGTCTTTCTAATTCCAATATACTGATTCTAAGAAAAACACTAACTCTAAGAATAAAAGAGTGTGAGGGTAAATGAAATTTGAGAACATTAGGTTAAAAAATTAAGCAGCCTTCTTTATTACAATTAATATGCTAACATGGGTCATGAATCACCAAAAGGGAGACCCAGTGTGCAGTGTTTTCAAACTTATGTAACTTTACATGCATACATTCACTCAACAAAGATTTATTTATCAACTATTCTGTGCCTGAAACTCTTTGGGGTGCTAGAAATACAACAGTATACAAGTTGACAAAATCTTCATTCTCATGAAGAATAGATTCCAGTGGAAGAAGATAGTGACAAGTCAAAACAACAAATAAGTAAATAACTAGTATTTACTTTTTTTTTCACAGTGATTTTCTTCAAATTAACATTCAACAATTATACTTTGAGTTACACTATAATGCTTTCAATTCTATTGTTAAGCTCCTGCCAGATCTATCAGATTCCAGTATCTTCTCCTTCCACCCCAAATTATCTTTTTTTCTTTGTAATGTAGAAATTATGATAGTGGTTAAATGTAATGGCTCTGGGGTCAGGCCACCCCTTTTCTAATTCTGGCTCTGCATTTTCCTGAGTATAACCTATGTGCCTCATTCATTCATTCATTCAACATATGTTCATCTTGCCAGTCCCAGTGCTAGAACCTCAGGATCCATCTGTAAAGAGATGAATAACCTGTCCTCGAGGAACTTCTGTTTCAAAGTCTGTTCCTTCACTGGAAAATAGGATATTAATAGCATCTGCCTCATCAGCCTGTCATGAGGTTTAAATGACTTAATCCATATGAAGCATTTAGAATATTGCCTGTCACATCCTTACTAAATGTTAGCCTTTATTAATCATGTTATCCTCCTGTTTAAAATCCTTCAGTGAGTCACTGCTGCCTTTGGGGTAAATTCCAAACTGCTTAGCACAACGGATAAAGCCTTTCAGGATCTGCCTCCTGATTTTGCATCCTGCTTCATACCCTACACACTCCTTCCCTTCCAGCCATATAGAACTATTCATGGATTTCACCTTGTGTTGTATTTTCCTACCTTATGCCTTGATACATCCTGTCCTCTCAGTCTTGAATCACCTCCCTTGTGACCTAGCACCTTCTTTCTTTTCAAAAGTTAGCCTCAACTTATCCGCTTTGTTAAGACTATTGGGCTGGCTCCACTGTGAATATCCAAGGCTCCAGCTGGTCACATTAACCCACTTTCCCAGAAAGCTTTCATACCTGATTCTCTCGACACTTCTCATGTGTATTTCAACTAACTCATTGATATCTCATATTGTGCCACAATGGCAGGATAGCCTTGTGAAACCAATGTCTTGGGCCCCAGGGACAGAAAGACACACTGAAGGAGATGGAGCTGAAGGAGGAGAGAAACTTCCAATAGATGGTGGCAGAATTGAGCTCATGTATTCATTTCCCTATCTTCCCAAATTCTAATATAAATAATAGTAAAAGTACTTTAAAATATATAATTAAAATATGTGCTAAAATTTAAATGGGTACCATTAGTGGATCAGAAATTCTGAGCTGTGTCTTCATGGTAGAAAGTATAAGAGGTTGAGTGAAAATCCAACCAAGGTAGAGAAATCAGCAGCTTGCATACCCACAGGCAAAAGCTGCTGCAGAAAGAAGAGATACTCTTCCCAACAGGGGTCTGAGGGACACTAAGCTGGACTTAACAAACACAGAGCAGATGTGGGCAGGAGGCAACCATTCAAGTTCAAGGTTAAAAGCCTGTTTCAAGAACAGCTGAGTAAGACAACTCCTTTCCATCACTGACATATATAGAGCTGCTGGCTGCAGTATTTGCTCACTAGGTAGAATGCTATGAACTCTTTTCTAAACAGCTAGAAATATCATGTTAGAGAGGACTCTTAGTATAAGTGCTGAGGTCTGAAAGACAAACAGAGAGGAACTTGAGATAACTCAAGACCTTAAAAGGGGATCCAGATGAAGTTAAAATAAGATCTGGACACCCAGGAGAGATATACATTAAATGTTCCCACCAGAGAGTTAATTCTCTTAGGCAATTTTTTGCTCCTGAGTTATCTGTTTACTCCCTGCCCATGCAAAACATAGGGAAGCTTCCCTCTTTAACAGGTACAGTTGAACTCTGTAAAGCTCACTGTTATTTCTCCTGTTCAGGAGAGAGTCCCATTTTGGAGACAGATCCATATGATTGGGGGAGGGGAGGAGCACTCCTTCTAGTGCACCAATCAAACTAGTTCTTAATATACTCAGACAGCCAAAACTTACAGAGCATTTGAGGAAAACCAAGGGTTTGCAAAAAAAGGTTTTAGGTGAATAAAAAGAATAACAGCCCTAAGAAGAAAAATGGAAAAGAACTAAACATTACATATAATCTAAATATAAACTAAACAAGAATATAATCAGTATTCAGAGAAAAGTTTGAGTCTTTCATAAAACAGGAACAGAGTGTCATGAAAGGCAGAATTAAAAAAATAAGGAAACGCTATTAAGAGAACATGAAAAAATATAATTAAAAACATTAAAAAATAGCAAAAGAATAGAATAGAAATTTCTGAAAACCAAATCAGTGATCCAAAACATAAAGTCCAGGAAATTTATCAAACCAGATTAAAAATTAAAAAACAAACATCAAGCATTAGCATGAAAAAAGGTAAAAGATATGGAAGATGGATATAGGAAGTATATCTGTCTAATAAAATTTCAGAAACACCAGACACGTGAGAAAAAGGAAATAATCACAGAAAAAATAGAAGATAATTTCCCAGCGTGGGAGAAAGGATTGAGTTCACAGATGAAAAGAATATATTAGAAGTCAAGCAGGACTTCCCTGGTGGCGCAGTGGTTAAGAATCTGCCTGCCAATGCAGGGGACATGGGTTCAAGCTCTGATCCAGGAAGATTCCACATGTCACGGAGCAACTAAGCCTGCGCGCCACAGCTACTGAGTCTCCGCTCTAGAGCCTGCGAGCCACAACTACTGAGCCCGCGTGACACAACTACTGAAGCCTGCGTACTTAGAGCCCATGCTCTGCAACAAGAGAAGCCACCACAATGAGAAGCCACCACAATGAGAAGCCCATGCACTGCAACAAAGAGTAGCCCCTGCGTGCTGCAACTAGGGAAAAGCCCACACGCAACAACAAAGACTCAATGCAGCCAAAAATAAATAAATAAATAAATTTATTTTAAAAATAAAGATGTCAAGCAGACATGAATAGTGAGCAGAATAGGGAAGAATTTGGTGATGAATGGTGATGAAGATGAATGGTGATAGAGTGTGTTTATAAAGAGGTGATATTCAAGTTAACACATAAAAGACGTAATGTGTCAGGGTAAGAATATTTCAAGTATGGGTAGGAGCTTCTGCAAAAGCTCAAGGTTAGGAAAGCATTGGGTTAGCCAGAGGAATTCAAAGAGCAGAGTGGGTCAAAGAAAAAAGGCTGAAGATAAATTATTCATGGCCTTACAGACCATAGTAAAGAATTTAGATGTTATTCCATAAGAATAGGAATCCACTAGAGTATTTAAGGAGTAGAGTAAGATGATTCGATTCACTTCAATGAAGATCACTTCTGTTTCATGGACAATGTGTTAGAAATGGGCAGAGTGGAAGCAGAGAGTCCAGTTGTAGAATTCCAGATGGGAGCTGATGAGGCCAGATCATCCTGGTGACATGGGAGACTAAAATAAGTAAACAGATGTGCTGTATATTCTGGTGGTAGAATCAATAAGATGTACCTGATAGAGAAAGAATAAGAGGGAGAGAAAGGGAGGGATTAAGAGTAACTATTGCGTTTCCAGTTTGGGTAACAGGGTAAGTGGTGGAGTCATTTGCCAAACAGGGAAGACAGGATGTTAAAATATTTTTTTCTGTTAAATGGGAAATAAAGAGTTCTGCTAAGTCTGGTTATGTTTGAGATATTTGAGAAATATTTCAAGGTGGATATGTGCAAGACAGGTAAGTATCTACAGTTCAGAGATGATTCTGAATTTGCAGACATAACTTCAGATTTTTTAAAAAAACCACTAACTATAGTATTTAAATCCATGGGAATAGAGGAGATCACTTAGAAAAAAGTATAGCAATGGAAGAGGCCAAGAACCAAATCCTCAGGAATCAGTATTTGAGCTCATGTAGAGATGCAGACACCAGCAGTGGAAACCAACAAGGGAGGGAAAAGAGGAGAGTGCTATCAGGAAGGCCAAGCATGGAGGGGAGAGAGTGTTTCAAGAAGAAGAGAGCAGGTGATTATGTTGTCTGCTCCCAGAGGTAAAGTAAGATGAAAACAGAAAAGGGTTTGATGGTTTGGCATCAAAGAGAAAGTTGGTAACCATAGCACAAGTGATTTGTGATGATTTAAATCATGTGTTTCCATTTAGTGGTGAGACTAAAAGCCAGACTGTAGCAGATGGAGGTTTGACTGGGGGTGAGGACACAGAGACTATTTCTAGATGGCTGGCTCTGAAGACAAGAGAAACAATAAGTGACTGGAGAGTGATAAGTTATCAAGGGAGGGTATTTATTTTTTTCCCAAATGGATATTTGTATGCTTGTGGGCATGATGCAGTAGAGAAGAGGATAAAATTGTAGCCAAGAGGTAGTAGTCCAAGGTGCAACTCCAATCTATCTTTTAATTGATCTAATAACAGTTTTCTAAGATTTTATCTTTAGCACAACCCTCAGTGTCAGCCAGTGCTAGCAGACTAAGCACAAATATTAAGGGGTTGGAGCTGGTGAATAACTACTATGATGGAGTCCACATTCATTCCTCATTCTCTGGTTATCAGGCTCAAATCAAGAATATGTTCAAGAAAACTGTTAGATGTCATAAGCTGTGAGCTTTTTAAACCATGCTCTTAAATGAGCCTTTGAGGAATATTGAGTGAGCTCCAGTGATTATTAGATTGTATCCCTGACAGATGTGTGTGTGGCTAGTGCTAACAGCCTTAGAACGCAGTGAGAGATGTCTGGCTAACATTGTTCCGGGGAGGCTGAGCCACTTTATAAGAACATTCCCTCAAGGATGAGTTGTGTAATCAGTGGGGTCAAGATTCTGCAAGGAAAGATTTTAACAGGCATTAGCAAGTTCATTCACTGTTGGACTTGTATTGAAATTGTTGAATTGTTGACTTCATGGTGGAACCATAAATTTTTTAAAGGCAGGAACTGTGGGCTGTTCTTCTCGGTGGCTCCATCATCTAACTCAAAACCTGACAATAGATGGCTCTCAGTAAATATTGATTGAATGATGGAATATATAAATGGATTCAATGACTAAAATCACTAAAATTATAGATGTTATAAACACACACTCATCGTTCATTAGGTGAGTATTGTTCATATTACTGCAACAACCATACACCCTGAAAATTATGAGGCATTCCCAATTTCAAATCTGACCCATTATCACATCATGTGCCCCATTATATAGTTATAGATAGATAGATAACAATAATAATGATGATGATGATGGTGATGATGACAACAATGAAGAAGAAGAAGGAAGGGAGGGAGGGAGGGAGGGAGGGGAGAGAGAAAGAAAGAAAAATAGAGTTAGCCTATGATAGGGAGCTCTTTCCATTTAGCATCTCACAGAATAATTATAATTATTATAATCTCAATTTTCTCTCCACGGGTGAGAAAATGAGGTTCATAGAATTGTTATAGTTGCTGCAAGATCACAGAGCTAGTAAATGATTGACTGGGGGATTGGGAGCCAGATCGAAAATAAGGTCTTAGGCAAAAGAATGTAAATTACACTATATTGTTAGAAATCTACATCCCTAACACTGCAGTGAACATCCTACTGGCCCCACAGCAGCCCATGTTTGGGGAGCTGGGGTTGGGGTGGGGAGGAGGAGAGGGACCAGGCCAGCAGTTAAACACAGCAAAGCACAGACTCTGGAAGCTAGAGGGGAACGTCAGAGGCTTGACAGAAAACAGTATGCTCCAGAAACAAGCTTAACCTATTTCAAAATGGGTCTGTGGCCAGCCCTTTGTCCTTGACTTGCAATGCATGACTAGTGCCCTTACTGGAAAGATAATTTATGATGCTAGAGGGACATGAGCCCTTGCAAGATGGGAACAATGACCTGTACTTTCCTGAATAGTGCTGAGTGTGTTTCCAAAGCTCCAGCTAGTTTCAAACAGCTTTGGGGTTTCTTTACTCTGAACGCTGACTTCACTTCAGAGAAGAATTTCTGTTTTACTAATTTACTATAGGAAATAAGGATGTTAGAGAAATGGTAGTATTCAGTAGGAGAAAAAAAATGGAAATCTGTATAAGATAAGCTAGTCTGGAAGTTTTCAAAAATGTTTTTCAGTTATTAAGAAATCTACTTATTTATAATGTATTCCCTTGACCTTCCCTGTCAGGTATTTCTTCCCCTACCTCCCTCCAACTTAGAGAATTAGCATATGATTTATTTTCCCTCTTAGAGCTCCTCTCCAGTAAATCGCTATGATCGGCAGCAGACTTTGCTCTGAAAACCTGGTAGAAATATTTGAAAAGGCATCAGGGACCAAATCTACTTAACACCATGTGTGCCACTTCATTTATTTTCACCACACCTTCACTAGATTTGAGAGAAGGAAATTATGCTAAAGTTGCAACTGCGCAGCTCCTCAAAAAACATGCTTCAACCTGCCCCAGTTGGCGTTTACCTGTTTAAATGTCCCTTCCCTTTTAACTATAAAATCTACTGGAAATGGGGGAAAGGTTTATGCAATCAAATACAGTCCAGGGTGAGAGACTTTTTGAAAAGCAGTATTTCTTGCGTAGATACCAGTGACTTCTCTTACAATTGCCTGTGGAGGCAGTTGGCGTGCACATAATTGCCTCTTGCATCATCCGCCTGAGAAGCCTGGTTCTTATTGTGAGAGACAAAGGAGTCCTGTGCCTTTCCATGAAACATAATGGAGATGGGATAAACTTGGAGGCTCCCTTGAGGTCTGGTGGGAAGTTGATCTGAAAATTGTGATCAAATTTTTTTTCTCCATCATTTTAGAATGGGTTAATAGAGAAGGCTGTGTGTAGAATATCCTTGGCTTGTTGTGTAGACCTTCTCATGGGTATTAATATCCATTACATACACATGAATGAGGACATTGATATTGTGTTAGTAATACTGGTAAAAATCTTTTCAGACGTGAAATTTTAAAATTAATTTTCTTTTGTTCTTTGGTTAATTCTTTTTTTTTCAGCCTAATAACATAGTGTGTAGACAGAGATTTATCTCTGGAATCCCAATCACCAAGTTTCCTCTTTTGGCCACTCCCTCCAACATTCTCCTTTGAAGCAATGCTATTCTCTAGTCCTCTACCACCTTTCTTATCACCCACTTATCCAACAAATATTTGTAATAGACTAGGATGTGCCAGGTACTATGTTAGAATCTGGACAAAGAGATGGCAGAGCTTGCTCCTATACTTGGGGCACTGCTAACTCTCTTAAGGAAATGTTTGAAAAACCAAACCATACAAACGATAAACAAGCCTGGGCGTGTTTCATCACTAGGATTATCTATAAATTAGGGAAAGATAAACTCTATCGATTATTTCATCTAAAAAAAATCCCACATCCACCCAACTGGATGTGGAGAAAACTCATAGCCAAGAAACTAATGTAAAAACTGGTTTAAAAAGAATGAATAATTTAAAAGACTCAACCTTAACAGAATCCAAGAACACATTAAAGGATCATACACCATGATCAAGTGGGATTTATCCCAGGGATGCAAGGATTCTTCAATATATGCAAAGCAATCAATGTGATACACCATATTAACAAATTAAAGAATAAAAACAATATGATCATCTCAATAGATGCAGAAAAAGCTTCTGACAAAATTTAACACCCATTTATGATAAAAACTCTCCAGAAAGTGGGCACAGAGGGAAGCTACCTCAACACAATAAAGGCCATATATGACAAACCCACAGCAAACCTCATTCTCAACGGTGAAAAACTGAAAGCATTTCCTCTAACATCAGGAAGAAGACAAGGATGAAAACTCTCACCACTATTATTCAACATAGATTTGGAAGTCCTAGGCATGGCAATCAGAGAAGAACAAGAAATAAAAGGAACACAAATTGGAAAAGAAGAAGTAAAACTGGCACTGTTTGCAGATGACATGATACTATACACAGATAATCCTAAAGATGCTACCAGAAACCTACTAGAGCTAATCAATGAGTTTGGTAAAGTTTCAAGATACAATACTAATGCACAGAAATCTCTTGCATTCCTATACACTAACAATGAAAGATCAGAAAGAGAAATTAAGGAAACAATCCCCTTCACCCATTGCAACAATCCCATTTGTCCCATTGCAACAAAAAGAATAAAATACCTAGGAATAAAACTACGTAAGGAGGTAGAAGACCTGTATTCAGAAAAATATAAGACACTAATGAAAGAAATCAAAGATGACACAAACAGATGGAGAGATATACATTGTTCTTGGGTTGGAAGAATCAATATTGTGAAAATGACTATACTACCCAAAGCAATCTACAGATTCAATGCAGTCCCTATCAAATTACCAATGGCATTTCTTACAGAACTAGAACAAAAAATCTTAAAATTTGTATGGAGACACAAAAGACCCTGAATAGCCAGAGCAATCTTGAGGGAAAGAAAACAGACCTGGAGGAATCAGACTCCCCAACTTCAGGCTATACTGCAAAGCTTCAGTAATCAAGACAATATGGTACCGGCACAAAAACAGAAATATACATAAATGGAACAGGTTAGAAAGCCCAGAGATAAACCCACGCACCTATGGTCAACTAATCTATGGCAAAGGAGGCAAGGATATACAATGGAGAAAAGACAGTCTCTTCAATAAGTGGTCCTGGGAAAACTGGACAGCTACATGTAAAAGAATGAAATTAGAACACGTTCTAACACCATACACAAAAATAAACTCAAAATGGATTAAAGACCTAAGTGTAAGACCGGACACTATAAAACTCTTAGAGGAAAACATAGGAAGAACACTCTTTGACATAAATCACAGCAAGATCTTTTTTGACCCATCTCCTAGAGTAATGGAAATAAAAACAAAAATAAACAAATGAGACCTAATGAAACTTAAAAGCTTTTGCACAGCAAAGGAAACCATAAACAAGATGAAAAGACAATGCTCAGAATGGGAGAAAATATTTGCAAACAAATCAGTGGACAAAGGATTAATCTCTAAAATATATAAACAACTCATGCAGCTCAATATTAAAAAAAAAACAAACAACTCAATCCAAAAATGGGCAGAAGACCTAAATAGACATTTCTCCAAAGAAGACACACAGATGGCCAAGAGGCACATGAAAAGCTGCTCAGCATCACTAATTATTAGAGAAATACAAATCAAAACTACAATGAGGTATCACCTCACACCAGTCAGAATGGGCATCATCAGAAAACCTACAAACAACAAATGCTGGAGAGGGTGTTTAGAAAAGGGAACCCTCTTGCACTGTTGGTGGGAATGTAAATTGATACAGCCACTGTGGAGAACAGTATGGAGGTTCCTTAAAAAACTAAAAATAGAATTACCATATGACCCAGCAATCCCACTACTGGGCATATACCCAGAGAAAACCATAATTCAAAAAGACACATGCACCCCAATGTTCATTGCAGCACTAGTTACAATAGCCAGGTCATGGAAGCAACATAAATGCCCATCAACAGATGAATGGATGAAGAAAATGTGGCACATATATACAATGGTTCCTTTTCACCATAGAAAGGAACGAAATTGGGTCATTTGTAGAGACATGGATGGACCTCGAGACTGTCACACAGAGTGAAGTAAGTCAGAAAGAGAAAAACAAATATCGTATATTAACGCATATATGTGGAATCTAGGAAAGTGGTACAGATGAACCAGTTTGCAAGGCAGAAATAGAAACACAGATGTAGAGAACAAACGTATGGACAGAAAGGGGGGAAAGTGGTGGGGGCGGGGTTGGTGGTGGGATGAACTGGGAGATTGGGATTGACATGTATACACTAATATTTTTTAGATAGATAACTAATAAGAACCTGCTGTATAAAAAATAAATAAATAAAATAAAACTCAAAAAAAAATTTTTTAAAGACCCTATTAAATAAATAGATACGAACATTCCAGTGTTACAGATATTTTTCATATTAATTATTTATATTCTGCAAAGATACAGAAAATATTTGGGGTAACTTAAACATTTTAATATAAATAAAACACAAAATAATTCCTAAAAAAAAAAGAAAAACCAAAAAGAAAAATTAAAAAAATAAAAAGACGCAACTTTGAAAATAACCCCACCCCACCCCCAAAACAACTCTGCTTATTAAAAAGAAAGACAAATATTGGATTATCTGAGATGTCAACAGAGGAAGCAGTAAGCAAAACCCAGAAGCAAACTGTATTGTGAGAGAAAGTCGACTGGTCCAAACACAGGACAGTTCACTTCCTGTGGCAACATGAAAGTCACTTAGAAATAAGTATGTTAAATATATTCAGGGAGATAGAAATGAATCATATAAACGACACCTGAGAACACATAAATGGAATAGGAGAATAAAATAAAATGCAAATTTGAAAGTGTATCAAATAGACTCTCGGTTAAATATACTAAATATAGCTAAATCTCTATTCTACCCACAATGCCAACTAAACTGACTTTTTAAAAATATATTAACCCTCAAGTACAAAAAGAATAATGACAAGATGACTATGGATAAAGAACCTAAGTGCTAATCAAGAACAACCAGAAGAAGCAACTAATTCACGTCTCGGAGTTCTGGAAGCTCAGGCATTAGAAATGCCATGTACCTCTGAAAGCAGAGGGAAGAATGGATCTGAAAACAGGATCGATTGTGATACACTGTAAAAGCATCTAGATCCTAGATCCCCCTCATTCTTCCTCACATTCCCTCAACCATAACAAAATATAAAGATGATTCTCTGGAAAAGATAAACATTTCTAGGCTCTGGACCCCCAGATGCCAGGTACAGGTGAGAGCAGGGGTGTAGTGCCCTTGAAATCACCAAAAGGCAAGTCAAATAAACAACTATAGAGATGGTCTGTGACTTATCATCGTTGGATTTAGTTTTACGACAGTGCAAAAGCAATACACATTCATTACGAACCACACTTAAAATTTTGAATTCCAATCTTTTCCCAGGCTAGCAATATGCTCTGGGATACTCTCTCCTGATGCTGTGCAGGAGCAGCGAGCATGGCTCCCAGTCAGCCACGGGATCACGAGGGTAAACAACCAACACCCTTAACAGCCATCCTGTATCCATGCAATCATGCTGTTTTTCACTTTCAGCACAGTATTCAGTACATTACATGAGATATTCAGCACTTTATTATAAAAAAAGGCTTTGCGTTAGATGATTTCGCCCAACTGTAGACTAACATAAATGTTCTGAGCACATTCAAGGTGGACTAGGCTAAGCTAGGATGTTCTGCAGATTAGGTTATTGAATGCATTTTTTTTCAGCTTATGATGGATTTATTGGGATGTAAGGAAGACCTGTAAATTGAAAAGTAAGACCCCTTTTCCTCCTCTCCCTCTTTGTTCCTAGAGTACCAGACTGTAGCCTCAAAACCCTAAGGGAAGGTGCTTAAGGATTCTAATTTGGCTAAATAAAATCATCCAACAGAAAAGCCATACAGATATTAATATTCAGGCATCCCAAAAAGAAACTTCTAGATTCGTGTTCAATTTCCCTCTAATGAAGTTTGCCAGTTGACAAATCCTTCCATGCACACAGCTTAAACTCAACATTTCAATATCTCCTTATTTAGGAATGAAGCGTAGATCACTTGTTATTTGTGGAAATCCCTGCAATAAATTAAATGGCCAAAAGAAACAGAAGATGAAAGATTGCAGCTGAAAGAAAGAAATGCGTAGTATGGGGAAAAAGAATACACACACACACACACACACACACACACACACACACACACACACACGCCAAGACACTTCATCTTAAAATTTTAGTACTTCAGAGAAAAACAAAATAATCCTAAATGCTGCCAGAGAGGAAAAAATCAGATTTCATACAACAGGTGAAGAATCAGAAGGGTATGCAATTTCTCAAGAGCAATTCTTAAAGCTGGATATCAGTGAAAAGGTGTAACCCTCCACCTAAATATAGCAATTCTGAATGCTACACTACAAAATAAAGTGTCAAATTGTATAAAGCAAAGAATTATTTATGTGACAAAATCAATACATACACAATCATAGTGAGAGATTTAACACTCCTCTCAGAAAATGGTAAATAAGACAGGCAAAAATAGGGCAAGAAGGCTTCCCTGGTGGCACAGTGGTTGACAGTCCGCCTGCCGATGCAGGGGACACGGGTTCGTGCCCCGGTCCGGGAAGATCCCACATGCCACGGAGCGGCTGGGCCCGTGAGCCATGGCCGCTGAGACTGCGCGTCCGGAGCCTGTGCTCCGCAACGGGAGAGGCCACAGCAGTGAGAGGCCCGCGTAGCACACACAAAAAATAATAATAATAGGGCAAGAAAGCCAAATATTAAGGTCAACACAATTAACAATTGTTAGCTAAACCAGATAAAAATATTTGTGACTTTGGAGAGCATTACTGCATGGTGGCTGAGAACAGAAGATTAGGAGTAAGACATCTCACTAGATTCAAATTCTTGCTCACTGATTTACCAGCTATCTTACCACAGGTATATGTTTATTTCCTCTGCTTCAAGATAGCTATAGTAATAGTGCCTACTCCATAAATTTGTTGTGAAGATAAAATTAAATAATGCATGCCAGGATGCTTAGACAAGTGCCCAGCATTGAGTACCAATATGTGTGTGTGTATGTGCATAATTCTGCACTAAAACAAACTCTAAATGTTTTAAGAAAGTGTGGAATATTTAAAAAATTAACCATAAAAGAAATATATATACATATGTATAATAAAATATTGGAAGCATACTAATTTGAGTCAGATACAACGTTGGAATCACTCTACTATTCAAAATGCATTAGATGCCCAAACCAACAAAATAAGTGAAGAAAAAAAGTGTAGTTATAAGGGCCAGAAAGAGACAAAACTGACACTATTCCTAGACAAATTATTGTCCAAAGAGAAGGTATGAGTATCTGTAGTCAAACTGATAGAATTAGTTAGGGAGTTCAGCTAGCGTGCTGAATAAAAAGACAACTGTAGGAAAATATAGTAGTATTTCCATACTTAAAAAAATAATCAGTTGAAAAAGTATTAGGTAAAACAAATATCTCATTCAAATAAGCAATTGTAGCTACTATTAAGAGTAAACCTAAAAAGAAGATATAAGACCTATATAGAAGAATGTAAAAACAAAAGATTTAAATGAAAAAATTAGAAGAAATAGCATGCCTATGAGTGGAAAAAGAACAAAAAAAACCTAATATTTTAGAGCGCCAAATAATCTCACGTAACTGTATAAAATTAATAAAATTTCAATAGGTATTTTTGGTGAATTTAGACTAATTATAAAATTTATATGGGAGTATATAATTCCAATAATAGTGAAATCAATTCTGAAAAAGAACAAGGTAGGGGTAGGGTAGATTGGAGTGGGGTAGGATAAATTGTTCTACCAGATATGATCTCATTATAAATTTATAATAAAAACAATGTAGCATCGGCACAGAAAAAGAAAGAGATCAATAGATCATGGTAGAAAGCTCAAAACAGACGCTGAGATGTACATGTGATCTTAATATGTGATAAAATTATTGTTATTGCTTGATAATAACATCCAAGCACCAGGAGAATGATGAATTATTGTATACATATTATTGGCTATTTTACACTATTAAAATAATCTGTAGTTAATACCAAAAAATTAAAAGACATGCTACATATATTAAGACCTAAACAGAAAAATAAAACTTCAAAACAATTAGAGTAAAACATAAGAGAACATAGACTAGAGAAAGGTTTTTTTAAATAAGACTCAAAAACACAAATCATAAAGAAAATTACTGAAAATTTACTGCTATGGTACCTGAAGCTTTGTCCTCAGCTCCTCATAACACAGTCGTCTTCACACTGCATCACAGTTAGCTTTTGGTCTATCTCCCCCACAAGGGTCTAAGTTCCCAGAAGGCCAAAGCCCTAATAAATCTCTGTGTTCTCAGAATTAAGCATTGGTGCCTGGTCCATAATAGGTCCTCAGTATACCCTTTATGAATGACTGAATTAATGAATCAATCAATGGAAAATGTTAAAGAAGCAAAGGTTAAGCAGGAATGAATACGGGTTATTTGGTACTTAGCATGTTATCTAAGGGTAATAATTCATTTCAGAACTCTTTCTTTTGATAACTATTGATACATCAAATGGAATGGAAACATCAATTGAAATAGAAATAGACCTCCTATATTATTGACAGGAAGTAGACTAATTTATTTGGTTCAATCTTTCTCTTGTGCTTAAAGATTATTTTTTAAATCTAGTGATCTAAAAAAATGTTTCATGTTAAAGTAACTCTCATACATACTGAAATATTTATAAGTGGAATATGTCTTAGATTTGCTTCAAATAATATGTGTGTGAAGGGGAAAGTGAGTAGAGGGAGAGATGAAGCTAAATTGGTCATAAGTTGATAACTGTTGAGCTGTGTGATGATTATATGCACATTTACTTACTACCTGTATCTTCTCTTGTATATGTTTGAAATTTTCCATTTAAAAAAAATGTTAAAAAAAATAAAGCAATTCTTTACATGAAACTATTACTTTACATAGACCCAAGAAATCATTTGTTGCAGAAGATGAGAATCCATATATTTGTTTTATGATTAACAAATATCATGACTCATAAACTTAATTAAGAAACAGCCTCATTTCTTCTCTTTGGAAAAGGTTAGCAAAAAAATGGGCATGTGCTTTCCCTTTTTTCCTATATAAGGCACTTGAGCAAAATTGCATCATCTGCAATTTGAGGAATATAAGTGACACGTTTTGAAGACAGAGGATTGTGAAGAAACATGTGAAAAGGCACAGCCAAACTTTTGTTTAAGGCTCTGAGTGTGAGTGTCTCGGTGACTTCAGAACTAGGAATTTGGCCTCCCACACCAACCAGACCAAAAGTAGCACCATTCTTTCTAGACTGTGTCTTGGAGAAATGAGTCTCCCAGAACTTCCAACCACAACCGTCAAAACAGAAGAATCACATGAGACATTAGAATCTGCCTTTATCATGTCCGACAGCTTCAGCAAGACCTTAGTTCTTGTGAAAATGCTGTTAAACCTTGGTTATTAGCTTTGCCTTGTGCTGTTTTGTTTTGATTTATCATTTTAGTGGTTTGTTTGTTCAACAGTTGTGGTCATTTCTCAAGAGATTGCAATGAAGTTTCTCGTGATTATTTCAACATAACATGTCTGCTTTTACTCTGAGTTTACTTATATAAAGAGGCTATCAATATTATAATTTGCTAAGAGTGATTTGCACAGTCTCCAAGGAGTTTCAAAGAGGTCAGGGCTCAGAAACAGATAACTACAGTCATTTTTGCCTTTGCTTTCCTTGCTGTTCTTAAGTGACAGATAAAGCCTCACATTCTGGACCCTGGCTTCTATCTGAACTGAAATCAATAATGTAAACATGCATTCCCCACTTATGTTCCTTCACACAGTTCCCAGAAGAGAGAGGGACAATCACTTTCAGCAAGTATCATTGATAATTCCAGGTAATATTTGCAGCTATTGTTTTGTTTAAGGTAAACATGAATATCTGTCTTGACTTCCATTCAACAACTATCAAGCAGTTACTCATGTCAAATTCTGTACTGGGCATAGGGAATAAAACAATAAGACAGATTTTGTTTTTGAGGAACTCATAATTTAAAGAAGGGGATAAACAAGTAAAAACATACTTAGCCTATAATGGGCTCCGTGATATACAAAGACGTGCACAAGACACTATGGAAGCAATGATGAGATCGAGAAGCATTTCCACTGACTCTCAAAGGATAAGAAAGTCCTTATCAGGTAGAGAAAGGGGAAAAAGACATGTGATCAAGAACAGCATAGGCAAATGCACAGAAGTAAAACAGTGCATGACACATAGTCCAGGTAGGTTGGATAGAAAGTAGGACAAATATGGACAAACATTGGAAATGAGGTTAGACAGGTGGGCAAGAGTCATAGAGAAGTGGCTGTTAGAAAGAGTCCTTCTACACAGTACTCAAAGTACATATTCCTCAAATATCTCTGTATCAAGAACCCTAGATATGACTAGGTGACTTACACATCTAAGCATATCTGACAGCAGTCTGTTGGGTGGATCTGTCAGGAGCGCATCCATTCAAGGACTGGGATAGAGAAACATCAAGGGAAATATTTCAAAGTACAGAAGGAACCAGGCATGAAGGGATTGGCTCTGGAGCTGAGTCTTGGTTGCTGGAGGGTATCAGTGATTCTGAACACAAGGTGGTTTCTGACAGTCTCATGTGACTTCAGCCTGGCCTCAAGGATCTGTGTTGGGACTTGGAGTAGGAGGGAATGGTGGTAAAGGGATGGGGCAGTTCAAAAAGTACAAGCTGGTAACGCTGCTCCATCAATCCCTTTACAATATGAGACATGAACTGTCCTGCTTAGAATACTCTTTAAACACAAGGAGAAGCATTCTCTTGTTGCTCTTCCACTTGGCCATGGAGCATGGGGCATACTGGCATCCTGACTCCTGCATTAATGGTGCTGCCCACGAGGACTGCATCAGAAAGGGTCCCAGAGTCTATCAAAGCAGCGGCAGTGTGGGCAGGAGAACACCATGCCCTTGAAGCCTGGCTGCAGGTCAGTTGATAAGCCCAGGTGAACCACCTTTTGAGGTAACCAAGAACTCCTCTGTTCTTGGGGTTGCATTGCAATCACCACTGTATTATTTGAGCTGATCCTAGCACCAAGCACTTAGCAGGTGCTCAATAAACATTTATTATATCAAGTTCAATTTACCTTTATATCCACTGCAAAGAAACATCAATTAAATATAAATCGGCAAAGCCTCAGCTGTCTATACTTCAGACAAAATAGCAATCTGTAAGCTGCTCTCCTTCCAACAAACTGTCACATAACTTCTCCCTTCAAGGACATTCTATGCAATGCTGGGCTTATCTTCTGGGATTCTATTTGAATTCAGAACCTAGGGGCATTATTTTAATTTTTTATCCCAGCTATGTCACTGACACTCTGCGCTACTCCCCAAAAAGCAGAAGTATCCTCCAGACCTCTGCAGGAGAACAGTCACCCCCATTCCTCACTCTGGTTCACTGATATACTCTACGAATTTCAGTCCCAACTTTCCAATAAGTTGTCTAGCTCACTCCAAAGCCCAGCATAGAACAATGAACACTTTTACAACATATTCCTAGGTTTGCCCTAATGAAGGTAGAACCCCCTTGATTCAAACCTGTCACAAAGTGGTGAGGGAGATGGAAGGAAGGAGCAGACAGGCCCAGTAATGGTCTTAGACTAAGCTCTCCATATGTGATATATATATATATATTTTTTGCTCACTTCAGGCTGTCACCAACATTTCAACATTTAATGTTTGATTTCCTGTTGTCTTCTTTCCTGCCATAGAAGTTGAGCTAAAGTCCCCTCTTTGTAGAAAGTATCGTACATATTTTTTTTTCTTTGTGCTCTGATCTGTGAGCATCTTAAGTCGGGTTTCTTTTGCAGGTTGCATGTTAATGTCATGGAGGGGATTCTGACATATGAGTGCTGTCACACATCAATCATTTCCTAGTATTCCATGCTGTGAGGCGTGCATTGATTATTCATTGCTGTATCTTCTTTCCCTAAACTTCCCTGGTAAAGAGAAAGAGCATTCTTTAAATATGGAGAGTTTAAAGAGGAGCACTTGGCAAAGGGAATCACAAAATCTCACTTCACAATCACCGGTGATTTCATGCACCATCCTGAGGCTGTTGGGTGTCCCCTGCACAAATTCTGCACCGTTCTCCGGTGATGTCTTTATCCACTTCACTGATGTCAAACCTCTTCAGGGATTTTCTTCCCAAAGTTTCCATCTATCAACAGCACTTCAGGGAGAAGAAGGGGGAAATCATTTGCATATCTTGAGAGCTGAATTATGCCAGAATGGAATTGACAGAGCAGGAGTAATTGAGGGGAAAATGCTTTTTAAGAGAAGTATCCAATTTGGCGTTCACGTTTCCAGGCTCTGAAGTTGCAGGGGGTCATTGCATAGAACGGGTAAGCTAAGGAAGGTTACACTGGCCAGGCTGGCTTCTAGTCCCTATTTCTAGAATAACTGCTGCATCGTTTGTCTCTTGTTATCAGAGCTAGAGCTTTACACCAATAAACCTGTCCCCGTCGCATAAACTGTAGATCTTAAACAGCTGGTCAGTTCTAGGAGAGCATATCTTTGCAGACAGTAAACTATAAGATACTAGTTATAGCTTGAAAGTGGCGATAGCAGCTACCATACATTAAGGACCTTCTATAGGACAAATATGATGCTAGAACCGTCCACACACATTTGTGTTGATCCTCCTTACAAGCTGAGAGTGATCATCTTTTGCAGTTTAGAAATGTGCAAACACATGATCGGACAGGTTCAGTGACTTGGCCAAAGCCCCAGATTGGAGGGCAGATTCAACCTCGTGCCCACTTGTCTCCTTGGGAACCTCTGGGACCTTTTCCTACCATCGTGATAGAGAGAGACAGGAATACATCTTAATGTCAGTGAGTGAATTACATTATTTTCCTATAAAACAACACATAAAATGCATGTTATCAAGTTTAATGCTTTTCTAGACCTATAAAGGTAAGGTGTTGATGGGATATTGGTATGGAAAACCTTGGCCATTTTGCCTGTGAACCAGGGCTTGCAATATAGTGGAAAAAGTCATCAGAAAGGTTGGGTTATCTATTGCTGGAGAACAAATCACCCCAAACTTAGAGATCTAAACATAGAAAAACAGCATTTATTTGCTGACAATTCAGGGATTTGGTTAGGGCTCCAGCCTTTGCTCCTTGTAGTATCCAATGGGACAGTGTGACTCTGGCCAGCAGATCTACTTTCAATCATACTTGCTCATGCCCATGGCTGGCAAGTTGGTGCTGGCTGTCCCCTGGGAGAATGGCCTGGAATTCAGCTTGGGCTTGGAATTTCCTCCATATGGTCTCTCCACATGGCTAGTTGGACTTCCCTCAGAATGACATCTGGGTTCTGAGAGGGAGTGTCCCAAGAGCTAGCAATTCAAAAGGACAGGACCCACTGCACAAACACATACCAAGCCTCAGCTTACTTTATCCTGGCATTACACCAAAGCGAGATTCACGGCCAAGCTCAGTCAATGTGGGAGGAAACTACACAAGAGAGTGAATACCAGAAGGTCTGTTTCATTGGGGACCACCCAAGTAGCATTTTTTCATCAGAAACATACTGACTTTGATCTGAATAGGGGCTCTGACCAGTCCTTCCTTTGTAAATTTGAGAAAGTTTTTTAGCATCTCTTTTCTTTTCTTTCCCCATCTGTAAGGTTAGGAAAAAAATTTACCTCCCACTTTTGATTAATTACTATAATTTCCATACTCACATGGGATTAGAGTGTTCATCTCTTTCAGAATCTGGTAATTCTGAATTAATACTAATAAAAGAAATCAGGGCTTAATGACCATGTAACATGAAAACAGGAGTTGGGTAAGGGTGGCCAACTTCAAACTGTTTCTCATGGACCCCTGTTGCATTTTCTTATGAAGAAAAACTAAGAGATTTCAAAACACTTTATGGGGTGTTGACATGAAAGACTATGTGAGATAAGTGCAATTGATTGCAAATATTACAGTCTTGGGAGCAAACAAAGACTGAAAATAAATCTCACTCATGCTGCTCAGTGAATGTGTTTCCCTGGCAACGCAAATGTTGATAGCCTCAATTTCTATATTTTAGAAGTGAGATGTTGGAAAACTAAAAAAGATGTTAACTATAAAGTGTCTTTCACACAGCCTTATACCACTGTATATACTCAATAAGTGGTACTGGTCTTGCACTTGTTATCACTGTTAAATGACTAGTGACCAAAAAAAAAAAAAAAATCAAAACCCTAAAAGACACCAAATTGCCCATATTTTCATTTTCTTCAGTCTTTCAGTCAGGATTTCAATACATCTGTTCTAGACTCTGCTTTGCAATCAGTCTCAAGTTCCATCTGGTTTGTGTGGTATTCTACGCACTTCTTTCTCTGAACTTAGCTTTCTCTCATAAAATGTGTAAGAAGATGTTTCAGTGATACAGGGAGTCATTTTACATGCTATTTGGTGTTTTATAATTGAATGACAATTTTTAATACTGTAATTATTACCCAAATAGTATATAGTTCAACTATTGTATCAAAGATTGGAAAATAACAGTGCCTAAATAATTATTTATTCTTCTAGCACCGTACTAGTTTAGGACATACTAGTCAACAGTCCTAGACCCACACGATGGATCCACAGTAGTGAGGACCCCACCTTCCTTTCCTGTTGTTCTGCCAACCTCAGCAAGAAGCTTCCATCTCATTGTCTAAGTTGGTGGCTTCAAATTCCATCGTTGTATCTGCATCCCTGTCAGTGGTAAGTGGAGAGAGAAAAGGGAAGTCAGGGTCCAGGAACTGCCCACATTCCCTCTGCACAAATATCATGGGCCAGAACATAAGGATATGTCCCAAGCTTCAAAAGAGGCTAGAAAAACACAGTTTCAGCAGGGTGGCTACCTATCCAGCTAAAATTAAAAGTTCCAATTACTAAAGAGAAAAAATGAAATATAAATATTGGGGACAACCAACAGACTGCTCCCCATGACCTATAATTGGATCTCTAGTTGTCTCAATGTTATTTTTTAAATTTTCTTGTGAAGCATCTTCATGTGTCAGAATCCTCCTAAAATATATGCTTTGCGGGGCTTCCCTGGTGGCGGCAGTGGTTGAGAGTCTGCCTGCCGATGCAGGGGACGCGGGTTCGTGCCCCGGTCCAGGAGGATCCCACATGCCGCGGAGCGGCTGGGCCCGTGAGCCATGGCCGCTGAGCCTGCACGTCCGGAGCCTGTGCTCCGCAACGGGAGAGGCCACAACAGTGAGAGGCCCGCGTACCGCAAAACAAAAACAAACAAACAAAAAAAGTGCTTTGCATTAGATACAATGGTTAAAAGGAAGCATAATTCTGCCTTTGGATAAGGTAGCATGTATTTTTTATATTTCTCAATGAGAAAGTTCCATATTTTAATAACTTGATATAGATTTGTGGGGTGTGGATAAGGGTTGGGGCAGGGAGGTTGCAGGGACAATAGTTTACTTACAGGGGTGGACAAAAAATTTAAGGGCAAAAAAAGTAAATATTTTAGGCTTTGAGGGACATTCTGTCTCTGAAGCAACTACTCAGTTCTGCCTTTGTAGTATAAAGCAGCCATAGACAATACATAAATGAATAGGTATTATTTTGTTCCAATAAAGCTTTACTTACAAAAATGCGTGGACCGCATTTGGTTCATGGGCTGCAGTGTGCCAACTCCTGATTTACTAGCCGCACAGCTTAAAGTTTAACAGCAAAAATGTTCTCTCTCACCCTTATTGAAATCCCCTGAGAGTTACTATGTCATTAGAAAAGTTTATCTTTGACCCCATTGACTAATTAGTTTTAGCAGAGAGAAAATCTGGTACACAGTGACAATTGTCACTTGGTCATTGACTCCAAATGGATTATAATATGGTAATTCTTGGTCCCTGAGAATAACTGGTTGGATATTTGGAATAAATCATGTTATATAATCACAGAATGTATAGGTAGAAAAGCCAATGTTTCAAATATTCTCAATCTTGCAACTTGATTGCTCAATTATTTACCTATTAAATTGGACATATTCAATTATCAATAAAGTCTCTCCTAGTTCTAGACTTCTAGGATTCATTGTAAAATTTAGTACTGTCAGTTCCTCAAGAAGAGTTCATTCATTTACTCAGTAAATATGTATTAGACAATTATGATCACTCAGGCACTGTTCTTGTCTATGAATATAATAGTCATTGAATAAAACTGAATCAATTTTTGGTCTCAAGTATCTTACATTTTAACAGGGGAGAGGAAGGAAGGAAGGAAGGAAGGAGAGGAGGAAGGAAGGGCATCATAGGCAAGGGGATCAACTAATACAAAGACAGGAGCTGGACATGTTCATAAAACAGAAAATGGTCCTAAGTAAATGTGGCATAGGGTATAGGACAAGAAGGGTGCCAGAGGAGGCTGAAAACATAGATGACAGCTACATGACACAGAGTTTTGTAATTCATCATAGAGTCTATTTTAAATCCAATAGGAATCTACTGGAGAGTTTGAAGCAGAGAAAGTACTGGGTAGAAGGAAGAAAAAGTTATTGAGATGATAGAAAAAAAGCCCAATATTTTCAAAATGTTTTACATTTCATTACTGTGCTTGCTACAGTACAGAAATTATTCCAGGAGGGAGAGTCACCATAAGAAAAAAAAAAAGGTAAGTGGTATTGGCATAATGGGCAGGCACTGAGGAACCTGATAGCAGAGAGAAGAAAGGTGGAGATTCACACTCTGCATCGTGAAACATTTGGTAAAAAGGCCTTCTGACCTGTAGCTCTGGGACAATTGGTTGGCAAAATTTAGAGCATTAGTATGCATTGGTTACTATTGACTGCCTTTAGTGAAGTATTACAAAGAAGAGATGAGCTCAGGTGAGAATTGGCTGTTCGCAAGCAGAGACCAACATGTAAATAGAAAATTAAGAGATTGCGGATTTTCCGGGGTTGGATGAGCCACGTGACTGGAACAGTGGTTGATAGGTCCCACCCCCGCCACCAGATCTGACCAAGAGGTTTGCACAACAGCTAGAGATCCTGGATTTTGAACTGTGCTTTGTGTAAGAGGACAAGGAGGAAATGGGTATTTTCTGGCCAAAAGTGTGAAATATGCCACAAACTAAGTAATTTTCTCTTCATCCCTAGACTCTTTTGCAGTTCCATTGAAAATTTAGACAGAAAATGTAGTTAAAATTGACCCGTGTCACCTCTAGCACTGTCCATAGACATCTTCCGTGCATGGTCCTCATGCTTTTTTTTCTTCCGTCTCCTTTATAAGGATGGGCATGGTGATCTCAGAAACGAAATGTTCAAGATGGTAGAACCATGAGATTTGGAACTCAGAAACCTGAACCACCACCTAGAAACGAGCCACTGCTGATCAGGAACACCTGATTTTAACTCTAAATGAATGAGAAACACACTTCTATTGTGTTTGAGCCATCATTGGGTTTTTATAGCATTACCTTAACTAAAATGAGAAGCAGTTTGGGGAAAGAAGGAAGCAAAATTGGGAGAGTTTTATTATTTTTCTTTTTGTTTTGTCATGTTAGGTTTGAGATGCCTATTAGACAAGAAGAAAGCCTTGTTAGCACTTGGAATGTATAATTCTGGGATTCCAGGGAGAGGTCAGGGGTGGAAATATGGAAGTCATTGAAACCTAGATGATATTTAAAGCCATGGGGCCCAGTTTATACTTGAGGATGAAGGTTGATTCAGAAGTCAGCATTCATAGTCAGAAGAAAAGAAGGAGTCAAAGTGAAGGCCAGGAAGCACCATCCAGTGAGGAAGAAGGAAAACCAGGAAAGAGTGATGTCTCTCAAGGTAAGTCCCACCTAAATACAAGTTCACGTCTGAGGTTTCTAAAATACACATCACCCCAGGGGTCTCTTTGGGAGGCAAAACTTTGCAACCCCTGGGGTAGAATGTCAAAGTTTATTTCTACAGGGATGAACTGTAAAGGAAACCACCAGCTCAGTAGACCGCACACCTGTGTTTTCTGAAGTCTTTCTCTCAAGGGAATAGTGAGTCAGAACATTTGAATTTAACACTCATGTTGCAATCCCTTGAGTACTAATAAGGCTACATAAACAACCATTTCCTGTAACCTCAGACCATACATCCACTTCTCACCTCACTCTTGTCACCCACACACACTGACAGGTTTGCTTCCACTACAAGGTTTGACCCATCCAAAAAAAAATCAGGTGAGCAGGAGAAAATAGCAAAAATGCCCACCATGAGAATTTCACAGGCAAAGCATTCAATCACATATCTGCAGAGAGGAGATATCAGGAGTGAAATAATCACTCTTATAGTCTTTTCACATTCAGAGGATGCTGCTGAGAAAAGACTACTTCTACAAGGCCAGGCCAGAGCAGGGGAACACAGAGGAGATTTGTGGATTATTCCAACATGGGTTTTGGGTCTTTTTCCATCAAGTATCTGGTCAATGAAGAAAAAAATGTTTCTGTGAAGGGTAATGAGACTTTAACTTGTTATTTTACTATTTGAAGGGTCAGTCTACAGAGCTGTAACAAAGAAACTTCAAATTTCCATGGGTTAAATAAACCAGAAGGTAGTTTTCTCTCTCTTGCTCACAAAACAGTCCAGAGGTGAGAGTTCTAGAGCTGAGAGGGTGGTTCTTTTATCCTCAACATGTGGCTTCCATACCAGAATCCAAGGTGACTCTCTCCATTCCTTCCCCAAAGGAAGAAAGGAAAAAAGAAAGGAAGTGGAGAACTAGCAAACATTCCTTAAAGGAAATGACATCATGTTACACACATCACTTCTCCTCATGTTCCTTTGGCTAGAACTTAAGCAAACACCTATCTGCAAGGGAGCGGTGCAATGTGGTATCTGTAGCCAAAAAGCCAAGTGCTTTGATAAAAGTGGCAGGTAGTTTATAGGGTAAGTCTTCCATTCTAAAAGCAAGATCAGGAGAATGGATTCTAGAGGATAATTAGCAACATGCGCCATAATGTTCAAAACAAGATCTGAGGTTCACAGTCACAAATTGGACTGCCCTTTTGGACTTCCAGTCACCCAGCCTCAAACTCTAGGCCACCATCTTCCAACCTCTTTTCTCCTTTCAGGCTACCTGTGGTATTCTTTTAAAATTGACCTCAATGGTGTAAACCAATTTATGGCATCTCATTATTAATATTAACCCTGAACTTCCCTGCCTCTCAGGCTTATGGTAGAAATAAAAATAGAGTTTGCTGTATGTGAAAAATTCTATTCAAGGAGTGAGAATTTTGAGGGAATTGATCTGAATAGCAGCACAAAGCCAAACTTTCAGAAAAGAAACAAATAAACCTTATGATTCAGTTTCTTAGTTCCCCCTTCTAAAGCTCTGGTAGAAACCATAACGATGTGGTCACATGGTCATATAATTGTAAGAATATGTCAACATGAGAAAATTTAATTTTAGTTGTTTACAATTATCACATATCCTTTGTTGGCCAGCTTCCAAGGTAGTTCCCAAATGTCTTAGTCACCTCCAGCTGCTATTACAAAATTCAAAAGACCAAGTGGCTTAAACAACATTTATTTCTCATAGTTCTCGGGGCTGGAAAGCCTAGGATCAAGGTGCCAGCCAGATTCAGTTCCTAGGGAGATCTGGCTTGCAGATAGCCACCTTCTCACATGGTGGAAAGAGAGAGAGCTCTGGTCTCTCTTCCTCGTCTTGTAAGGACACTAATCCCATCATGGCCCCATTCTTATGACTTCATCCAAACCGAGTCACCTCCCAAAGGCCCAATCTCCTAATACTGTACCATCCCACGGAGGTTAGAACTTCAACATAGCAATTTGGGAAAACACAAACATTGACTGCATAACATCAATGATCCTTATCTCTTGGTATTTATTCCCATGTGGTCTTTTTTATAATGAATAAGAGTCTACCTTTGCAATCATAAATGGATGGGTGTGACTTCTGAGAGCAAGTCATAAAAGACATTGCTGCTTCTACCTTGTACTCTTGGATTGCTCAGAGGGAAACCAGCCACAATATAATGACACTCAGGCAGCCCTGTTTAGAGACCCATGTGTAGAGAAACCAATTTGTTGGCACCAAATTTCCCCCCATGTGAATGAGCCAACATGGAAGTTGATTCTCCAGCCCAATTCTTAAATCTTTCAGCTGAAACCTTGACATCATGGAGCAGAGATAAGCCATCACTTCTGTGCTTTGTTTGAATTCTTGACCCACAGAAACCATGACATAATAAATGATAATGTTTGTTTCAAGCCACTAAGTTTTGGGGGTGATATGTTTTGCAGCAACAGATAACATCTTTTTATTCTTATTTCTTATCCATTACATTTCGTCTAGTGTTGGTGGCATTGGAGTAGCCATGGGCATTTGGAGGATCTGGCTAAGGCATATTTGAGTTGAGAATACTTGTAATTTTGGATCATTGGAAAATATTTATGTGCTTTGCAACCAATATTATATATAGATTAGTTACTTATAGCTATCTCAGCCTAAGAACAGCTCCCAAGTTTTTTATATTACCCACTATAACAGCTCATATAGTGTCAAGACATAAAGACAGCAGCTATGTCACAATAATAACATATACTCTGGGACCTGGCAGCATATGGACCATGCAGGAGAAACAAGGTATAAACCACACAAAGCCAGAATAGCCAGAATAGTCTGTGGAAAATGCTCTCATTCAAACATGTAAAATTTTAAGTGGAAGATTTTTTTCTCACTAATATCCAGTCAAAATTGGGTGGTTCTCTATTATCAGAAGTACATATAATAATAAAGTGTATAAAATACACTTTATAAAGTATATATTATAAAATATATATAAAAATATATACTTTATAAAGTATAATATATAAGTATAAAATATAATTATAAACATTCACTATACTTCTCTCTTTTATGGGAGTTGCACAAAATATGATTTAACAAAATTCCCCTATTCTGAGTATAATATCTTGTGGTACTAATACAAACAAAGAATATATCTGTGTGGGAAATCACATGTTTTTTACATCCCAATTCTAAGAAATATAAAGAAAAAGTATCAACCATGTAGAAAAAAAATTCTTCCAAATACTTTTATTAAAGTAATATAATAAAACCATTGTAATATGAAGAAGCAGTGAAAGAATATGCAGCAAAAAAAATAAGGCAAAATGTTATAGAGACGTTTGTTAGGTTTTTTTTTCTCTAAATGGACATATTTAGCATGATGACACAGAAACTTTCATATACAAAGCACAGCCCTTTCACACCCTAAAATACATACATGCACACATTGTACATACATTTATATTACCAATACAAAATATTTAATTAACATTTCTAAGGATGACAAATACAAAACCAATAAATATCTCAATTCTAAGAAATCTACTTACATTAAGTTCTGGTGAATAAGATGACAATAAGAAAGAGGCAAATACAGACAAGAAAAAACAATTATTTAGCTTTAGGTTACAGACAAGTTTGTTTGTGGGGGTGTATCCTTCAGACAAACAGAAATGGAAATATAACATACCAAAATTTATGGGATGCAACAAAAGCAGTTCTAAGAAGGAAGTTCATAGTAATAAATACCAAACTCTGAAAACAAACAAATTTAAAAAATCAAATAAACAACCTAACTTTATGCCTCAAGGACCTAGAAACAGAAGAACAAATGAAGCCCTAAGTTAGATGTAATGAAATAACAAAGATGAGAGCAGAAATAAATGAAATAGGAACTAAAAAGAAAATAGAAAAGATCAATGAAAATAAGAGCTATTTTTTGAAAAACTAAACAAAACTGAAAAGCCTTTAACTAGACTCACCAAGAAAAAAAGAAAGAGGACTCAAATAAAATAAGAAATGAAAGAGGAAACATTAGAACTGATACCACAGAAATACAAAGTATCATAAGAGACTACCATGAACAACTAACTATATGCCAACAAATTTGACAACCTAGAAGAAATGGATAAATTCCTAGAAACATACAACCTATCAAAACTGAACCATGAAGAAATAGAAAATCTTAAGAATTCCCTGGCCATCCAGTGGTTAGGACTCCACATTGCCACTACAGGGGGCACAGGTTCCATGCCCTGTGGAGGAACTAAGATCCCGCAATCTGTGGGGCACGGCCTAAAAAAAAAAGAAATAGAAAATCTTAACAGGCCAGTTACAAGTAAGTAGACTGAATCAGTAATCAAAAACCTCCCAAAATATAATTGTCCAGGACCAGATGTCTTCACTAGTGAATTCTACCAAACATGCAAACAAGAATTAGTATCAACCCTTCTCAAACTCTTCCAAAAACAGAAGAAGAGGGAATGCTTCTAAACTCATTTTACAAGGCCAGCATTACCCTGATACCCAAAACAGACAAGGATGCCACAAGAAAAGAAAATTACAAGACAATATTCCTGATGAACTTAGATGTAAAAATCCTCAACAAAATATTAGCAACCCAAATTCAATAATACATTAAAATGATCATACACCATGATCAAGTGGAATTTATTCCAAGAATGCAAGGATGGTTCAAATATGCAAATCAATCAGTGTGATATACCTCGTTAACAAAATGAAGGATAAAAATCCTATGGTCATCTCAATAAATGCAGAAAAAGCATCTGACTTATTGTGGTGATCAATTCTCAATGTATACATATATCGAATCATCATGATGTACACCTGAAATTGATATAATGTTATGTGTCAGTTATACCTCATTTTTTAAATGTAATATAGTAAAGTCATTGTCATATGAAGTAGTGATGAAAGACATGTAGCCAAAAACAAAGGGAAAATGTATTAGAGAGGTTTAGTTGTTAGTTGGCTAATTAATACTATATTATAATTCCAGATTTTGTGATGCTTATGGTGCTTTCCAATTTTTTCTAACATTTTCTCTTCCTAAATAATATTTACTTTTTGGCTTAATTTTGCATTCATGATGTTATATTCTTCTTAAGAAGGGTCCCCAAGATTGTATAAGTTTCAGACCCCACAAAATCTGAATCCTCTCCTGCCTAATAATTTTTGCTCTTAGAATTCCCTCAACATGAATGCCTCTCCATTCATGTGTTCATTCATTCATTCATTGATAAATATTCAGCCCCATTCATGCCCTTAGTGTGAGGAGATTTTCAAATTCCATCACCGAGATGAAGCAGTCCTTGCTTTGGACCACAGTAGTCAGCATCTTTTGCCTTTTATATGTTGTTGACATGCTTGTCCCTCCCTCCCATTGGCAAGCTCCCTGAAGGCAGGCAGGGACTTTCCTATTTGTTTTTAAATTACACACAGATTCAACAGTGTCTGGTACTGAGTAGATGCTTGTTCTCAAACAATCAACAGCACAGCTCCCACACTGGGATCTGAGATTTCACAGAGCATGCCAAACACTTATTCTGTTTTAATCCACTTCAAGACCTATTCTTCAATCTTTGCTGAATTTCACTAAGGATTGATATTTTTCCCCAACTGGTTGACTTGAAACCTCAAGGCCTACTAATAGGGATGGTAGGAAGAATATTGGCCCCTGAAAGCTGTCCACATGGCTGGATCCTGTGAACATGTTCCCTTACATGACAAAGAGGATTTAATGTTGCAAATGGATATAAGATTCCTAATTAGCTGACCTTAATATAGAGAGATTATCCTGGATTATCCAGGTAAATCCAATATAATCACAAGGGTCCTTAAAAGTGGAAGAAAGAATCAGAAGTAAGAACCAGAGAGATGGCAGTAGGAAAAAGGACTCCGCCCAACATTGCTGGCTTTGAAGATGGAGGAATGAGGCCAGGAGCCAAGGAATGCAGAAAGTTTCTTAAAGCCAGATAAGACAAGGGAAGGAATTCTCCTCTAGAGTCTCAAAAATCAACACAACCCTGCTGACGCCTTAATTTTAGCCCAGTGAAACCCATTTGGAACTTCTGACCTCCAGAACTGTAAGATAATAAATTCCTACATTTTTTTTTCATTGGGTCTTCATTGTTGCGTGCGGGCTTTCTCTAGTTGCAGCGAGCAGGGGTTACTCTTCGTTGTGGTGCATGGGCTTCTCATTGCCATGGCTTCTCTTGTTGCGGAGCACGGGCTCTAGGCGTGGGGGCTTCAGTAGTTGTGGCTCGCGGGCTCTAGAGCGCAGGCTCAGTAGTTGTGGCACAAGGGCTTAGTTGCTCCGCTACATGTGGGATCTTCCCAGACCAGGGCTCGAACTCGTGTCCCCTGCAGTAGCAGGATTCTTAACCACTGCGCCACCAGGGAAGCCCCTACTTGTTTTTTTAAGCCACTAAAATTGTGGTAATTTGTTACATCAGCAATAGAAAACTCATACAATATAGTAAGTCTATGTAGTATAAGCCTTTGTTTAACTATAAATCGTACCTAGATAGTACCTCAAAGTATGGCATTTATTGAAATCAATTTTGAAAATGTGTTTAGAAATTCGTATGAGGTAAATAAATCTTAGCTTACCAGCAAGCATTCCCTTTGGGAAAAGCCTGGTCCTGCTAAAATTAATCCAGCGGGCTTGGAATCCAGCCAGATATCCCCAGGATTTTAGCTGAGATCAATTAAAGGGAAAAGCTCCAATGGGTTTTAATACTCAGCTAAATAACATAAATAACCCAGTGCACGTGTGACATCTTACACTTTGAAAGCTTTCACTTGCTCTTTGAAAGCTTTGAAAGCTTTCAGTATTCATTTATTAATACTCCCTCGGGTTTGGTTATTGAATATTTACATTCCAAAGAAGGCAAAACACCAAGAAAATAAATAAATTCTTCTAAGTTTGACATATTGGCTATTAATGAATGAAATTAGTTGGTGGAAGGCATGCACACTCACAAAACCTTTTCCAAAAGTCAAAAGTCTTATTTAGGAAAGAGTCATTATATCAATATAGTCTTGAAAGTTTTCTACTCTTGAGACAAACATTTTTATCTGTCTGTGTCATTCAATCTACCATTGAATTATCTACCATTTGTAGATAAATTAACACAGGTTTGTTTGTTTTTTTAAGGAATTTTTAGCTATTGAAAGGTGAATTCAGGAAGATTTTGCTTACACTTGAGTGAGTTGCCTTTGCTCTTTCTTCCACCTCCTCTAAGGATGTTGACAAAAATAACAAGAAAATGACCTAATATGACTTTCATTTAAAGGATATCACTTGGAAGTGAGAGGATGTATCAGAAGGGGTGAGACTAAAAGCAAGAAGTTAAAAGATTATTGTAAAAACAGCTCTGATGTCGATCAAGATGGGATATCCACGCACTGGCATACTTTGCCACCTCAGAGAAAGCAGAACTACTCGTGGTCACATGGACACCACATATACTGAGGATTTCGTTTTTCATCTTATTAGACTGAAAGCTCTTTAAATATAATAAGCCACATTTGCCTACATTTCTATCTTATATGCCAAAATCATTGCTAATGTGAGCAATAATAATAATAATCATCATCTTGGTTTTCTTCTTGGTTAATGTTTCAGATTTGTATCAACTAACATATTTATGGGGATGGTCATTGCAATGCTTTGATTGCTAGTCTGGGTATCCAAATTAAAGTGGCAGCCAGAAAAGGAAAGAACAGGGGTGGGGGAAAAATATTTTTAAGGTTTTATTCCATTCTTCAGTCTTCCCAAGCCCTTTGGCTTTCCCACCTCTCACTTGGACAGTTAATAGTATTTGACATTTATAGAGTTGCTTTAAAATAAAGACCCAGAAGGCTTAATGCACCATGGTAAGAGGCAGAAGGGAAATCAGCTCACACGCCAGGTGCATGATGCCACCTTTGATGTGGAATTTAACAGCTGGGCCACAGCTGGTGGGTAATGAGCACCGGACAATGGCTCAGAACAGGAAGTAAAAAGGAATCCTGGGTCCAGTTGAAACTTCAAGGGCAGCAGGAGGCAGCAGCATGAGCTGACAAAGCTGGAATGTTGCTGGGATATTTTTCTTACAAAACTTTCAGACTCCCTTGTCAAGGGCAGAGGGAGACATTTTCTGGCTTGGCATGGGGCATCCTCGGTGGTCAGGAACTGGGTCCTCCGAATCAGCCTTGACCAGTCAGAAAAATGGCTTGAAGACATGAAAGCACCAAGCCCAGAAATGGCACAGACAGGCGACAGAGATGCCTCTGCCGTGGGGCTTCTGCTGTGTGGGTGGAAACAGAAAAGAGGGACTTTCTGCCCACTGTACTTCAGTGGGCAGTTTTCTATCCAAGGATGAAGACAAGCACCATTGCTATGAGGGTTTAAAACAACATGGTCGGGCTTCCCTGGTGGCACGGTGGTTGAGAGTCTGCCTGCCGATGCAGGGGACACGGGTTCGTGCCCCGGTCCGGGAGGATCCCACATGCCGCGGAGTGGCTGGGCCCGTGAGCCATGGCAGCTGAGCCTGCGCGCCTGGAGCCTGTGCTCCACAACGGGAGAGGCCACAACAGTGAGAGGCCCGTGTACCGCAAAAAAAAAAAGAACCATCGCTATGAGGGTTTAAAATAACATGGTCAATTCCAAATATTTTAAAGATCACTTTCCTGGAGAGTTTGTCTCATGCCTGGAGGACTGAAACACTCGTTCCAATCTGTTCATTTTTGACATTTTTAGTGCATCTCCTCAAATTACATCCAGGCAGTAAAATAAATGGTGATGAAGACTCCAGGGCTTCCCAGGGATTTGTTTCTGGTTGGTTTTTTGTTTTGTTTTTTGTTTTTTTGTTTTTTGTCCCCTGTTGCTGTTCTTAGACAAAGTTTTGAAGAAGATAAAGGGGGAAAATATACCTCTGGCTCACTTGGACCTGCTGAGTTGTTTTGGCTGATTTGAAGTTAACAGTGATGTAATAAAATCACTATAGACATGACAAAGGTGAAGCCAACAAAAGCCCAGAGTCAGGGCTCTAAGATGGGAATCTCAGGGCAAGGTGTGTGTTGGATCGAATTAAGCCTGAGTTCAGCTCAGGGATCTCTTCTTGGAGAAAGAGCAAATGGGTTTCAGCGTGCTTGCAAATACTAATTAATCAGTGCTATGTCATGCAGCGCCGTGTTAAGAAGGATTCTGCGGGCATAGTCGATAGACTCAGCCAGAAACCATGATCTGGGGTGAGAGTCACACATACACCATGCCCTTGCAACCTTGTTACGAATATGAGTGGATGACAGGCACAGTGGAGGGTCATTTTCCTGAAAGATATTGTAAGCAGTTTTCTGATTTTTTAAAAAATTTTATATTGGAGTATAATTGATTAACAATGTTGGGTTAGTTTCAGGTGTCCAGCAAAGTGATTCAGTTACACATACATACATACATATATATTCTTTTTCAAATTCTTTTCCCATTTAGGTTTTTACAGAATGTTAAGCAGAGTTCCCTGTGCTATACAGTAGGTCCTTGCTGGGTATCTATTTTAAATATAGCAGTGCGTACATGTCAATCCCAAACTCCCAATCTATCCCTCCCCCATGAGAAAAGCCTTCGTATTGATTACAGCATGTGCAAAATTTTTCTGGCACCTCCACAGTCAGTGTGGTAGGTGAAAATTTTGCATGCCTTCCCTGTGCCCCACCACGTTCTCTCTAGCAGTCAGTCTAGGTACATTGGGCATCTAGGAGGCAACAGGCCTTGAGTTTGTCAGCAATGCAGGCTCCTGAACTAACTTTCTGAAGCATTTCCTATGTGCCAGGAAATGATCTGGGAATTTTCTAAACATCAGCATTTGTACTCTCTCCACATCATGCCCTAGGAGGTAGACAATTTTCCATTTATTTTATCGACGAGGAATCTGAGACTTCTGAGGTTAACTTCAAGCACACGGCAGAGGGAGAGCTTTAATCCAAGTCTGCCTGGCTTCGAATATAGCAGCTAATATTTACCTGTGTTGTCATGTAATGCTTGGAACTGTCCTACCATTATCTGCATTTTATGGGTGACAAAAATGAGACCCCATAAGGCTAAGTAATTTATCTAAGTTGCTATGGCTACTGCATAGTAAAGCTAGGGTTCTCACCCAGGCAGGCTCACTTCACAGCTCTGTTGTTAGCAGCCATCATATGCTTTAAAAGCCCAAGAACTTCCACTCTCCCATGCCCCCTCTCACTTAAGGAACAAAGATCACTTGATGCATGGGAAGGTCTTTTCAATAAACTGACTGAGAATTCTTTAGATGTATTGCAATATATACAGAAAGAGGGCCGTTGCAGTCATCTTAGCAAATGGGGGGCAGGATGCTAGAAAATGACCTTGGGACAGTGCCAGGGAGCAGATCATGTAGGATCATGTAGATCATGGGAAGCACAACTGTGGACAGAAATCCCCTTTCCTGGGAAACAGATATGAGGGTTTGAGCTGTCTGGGAGAGAATTCCATTTATCCAAAGACAAAAAGAAGGGGAGGTTTCCTTTATGTGCTCCCATGTCCTGGGGCTTTCCCTGTCTACTTAGCTGCATCCAGTGGGCTGGACTATACATGCAGTTTGGAGAAGGGATGTGAGAGGGGGATCAAGGAGATTGGATCTAGTACAGAGCTGAGAAGTTCATGAAAAGGGGTTAGACTCTAGAATTCTAGACTCTAGAATTAACAGATCTATAATTTGATTATCCACCCACAAAAACATCCTCACCAACAAGAATAAGAAAAGTTGAAAAGGAAAAAAGTGGGAACTTATAATATGTCAATGGAAATTTGACTAGATAAGCAGACAAATAGGCCAAGTACTTAGGAGAAATGCCATTCCCTTTTTCTTTAAAGGAAGTAACACAATTTTTTCAAAATGCAGTCCTCAAATCGCTTGCATCAGAATCATCTGGAGTGGGGAAAGGCTTTTAAAGAAGATATGGTACATATATACAATGGAATATTACGCAGCCATAAAAAAGGATGAAATCATGCCAGTTACATCAATATGGACGGACCTAGAGATTGTCATACTGAGTGAAGTCAAAGACAAATATCATATGATACTGGTTGTAAGTGGAATCTAATAAAAATGGTACAAATGAACCTATTTACAAAACAGAAATAGAGTCACAGATGTAGAAAACAAACTTATGGTTACCAATGGGGAAAGTGGGGAGGGACAAATTAGGAGACTGGGATTGACATATACACACTACTATATACAAAATAGATAACTAATAAGAACCTACTGTAACTCAATATTCTGTAATGACCTATATGGGAATAAAATCTAAAAGAAGAGTATATATATATATATATATATATATATATGTATGTATGTATGTATAACTGATTCACTTAGCTGTATAGCAGAAACTAACACAACATTGTAAATCAACTATATACTCCAATAAAAATTAATTTTAAAAAATAAAATGTAGATTTCTGGGCCTTTGCTCAGTCCCACTGAATCAAAATAACAGAGGCTGGAGCCCCTCAGCATCCCACAGGATTCCTGTGGAACAGCTGTACGCTTGGAACAGCTTTTGTTGAAGGTAGGGGTAATATTTTCAAGCTCTGAGATCAGGATGAACTGAGTTCCAGTCTGTGGTTTCACTACTTACCAAACAACATTGACTATTCTAGTCATCACCAGTAGTCATCACCCTCAGAGTTTCTCCACTTTTCCATGCACATGGTTTGTCATTTTCTTTTCTATCTGTTGGTGATCTTCCAGATAGGTGCTGTTATGTCAGCTGGGGCCCAGGAATGAAAACAACATGGACTAAAACTTCAGCCAAGCAATAATGAGTGAGAAATAATACGTAAGATAAATTTCAGGGTCATTTGTTATTGCAGCACAACCTAGCCTATCCTGCCTAACGTAGTGTCCAAGAACAATGTCTTTCAAGCAGAAGCCACACATTGCCTTGAGGAAGAATGAAAAGACATTGAAGTGGGAGAAGCAACAGAAGTCAGTCTCCCAAGGTGGTGATTATGGCACATCTAAGATCCTCAACCCTGATTATACATTCAAATCCCTGGGGAAATATAGAAAAACATTAATCCTAGATAGGCATATTTTTTGAAACTCCCCAAGTCCTTCTCTAGCACATCCAAGGTTGAGAAGTGCTGGTGTAGTCAAATCCCATTATATTTATAATGAGGGAACTAAGTTGCAAAAAGAATGAACACCAGTGCTGGACAGTGGCAAGATCTTAGCCCATGTCCTCTGGGATCCAAACTTAGTGTTTTTGCCAGAACAAACACTAATTACAATTAGAATAATTCTATCTTGGCTTTAGAATACTGACATAACCTGGGTTCAAATCTGGGCTTGAAACATATCTGGCAAATCATTTAACTTTTGTGGCCTTGTATTTTTTTACCCATATAATGATGATGCAACTGCCTCATTGCATTGTTGTGAGTATTTAATGAGATAATATATATTTGGAGGGATGGTGGAGTAGAGGTCAGGCATAAGGGTTCTGAAGCCAAGCCTCAGATTTCAACACCCGCACTGAAACTTACTCTATGATGGATTTATCTTTTAATATCGATGTGGCTTATTTCCTTCAACTGTAAAGTGGGTTAAATATAACCACTTCTCTTTTAAGGTTGTTGTGAAGATTACACGTAGGGCTGATGTGTTGCAAAACCCAAAAGTCACCATCTATTGTCCTCTATGTACATGGCTCCCCCTGCAGTTGTACATGCAGAAGGCTGTACATTGTTTCATCTACAGAATTTAGAAGTGTGCCTGGCACACAGTAGGTACTTATTAAGTATATGTTATTATTACAGTGTCTAGCACACTGACTGAGACTTGGAAAGTACTCAATATGTATTTGTTGCATGAAAGGGAGAATAGAGTACATTATTAATGCAATTAGTAAACCATTTTTTATCAAGGAAAAGGTACATAGGAAATAAGGAAGGTAGAAATTAGACTACCATGGATCTTGGATGCAAATTAAATATCTTGGATTTTATTATCTAGGTAATAGGGAGCCACTGAATATCTCTCAACAAGGGAGTAACACATTCAAGGCAATTTTAAGGTTGATGAAGGCAGTGATGGATAGAATGAGGTAAAAAAGGAGAACGATCATAACACCATGTAAATAATCTAGCCATGAGCTAGACGGCACATGAAGGGCTGGCAGGGAAGGGATTAGCATGAAGGCAGGACAAGGTGTGAGACGGCAGCATCTCTGAGGAAACCAGGATAAGTCACATTCTGCATGTACACCAAGAACTTGGAGCTTGGCCCCAGCTCTGCCCTGGATTCATTCTGTGTCCTCAGAATATAAGGGAAACAAGATCCCTCTCATGGACTTTACTCTTTTTTTTTTTTTTTTTTTTTTTGCGGTACACGGGCCTCTCACTGTTGTGACCTCTCCCGTTGCGGAGCACAGGCTCCGGACGCGCAGGCTCAGAGGCCATGGCTCACGGGCCCAGCCGCTCCGCGGCATGTGGGATCTTCCCGGACCGGGGCACGAACCCGTGTCCCCTGCATCGGCAGGCGGACTCTCAACCACTGCGCCACCAGGGAAGCCCCATGGACTTTACTCTTTAACAGCGAAGATGACGTCATTGGTCCTGCTGCTCCCTAAAATGACTCCAGCTCCTGAAGCCCATTCATGAAATTCAGAACAAGCTGGGGCGGTCAAGAATTCATCAGGAACCTGGCTGTGGGCTATTCCATGTGCCTGACTAGCTGTGGAGTCCAGTGTAGTAAGCTTACTGGGAAGATTATGTCATTATCTTATTTTCTAGGGAACTGTGTCTGTCCGCCTTCCCTTATTTATTTAAGGGCAGTTGGGTGTGTGAGGGAGATGGGAAGGCATCTCCTTCAAGGTCAATTGTTTGAGCTCCACGCTTTCTTGTCCGTCAGTGCAGGGCAAGGTCAAGCACTCTGTTCCGGTGCTCTCTCTTCCCTGCATGCCTCCCATTAATGCAGCTGGAGGGACTCCAGCAAACACACAGACACATGCTGACACACGCACTCACATCCACGCTCATTCAAAAACTCACTCAAAAACACACTCATACAGACTCACACACATACTCACACTCATGCAATTCACAGGCACACATATACAAACACATATGTACGTGCAAGCTCACACACTCATAGATACTGATGACTTAAAAAGAATCCACAACCTGAGAGTTGCGAGTTAAGTTTTATTTGGGGCAAAATGAAGACTGCAGCCCGGGAGACAGTGTTTCAGATAGCTCTGGGAAACTGCTACTCTGAGGAGGTGAGGGGGGAGCCAGGATATATAGGAGTTTTGCAACAAAGGACAGGTAATTGGGAGCATCAAAAGATTATTGTTAATTAAAGAAAATCAGGTATCTCAAGTTAAGGAATTTAGTGCTTTTCTATGTATGGGAAGATGCAAGAGCCTGGGCTCAATGAAATCATTCCTTTGATATGCATCTCAGCTATCTGGGGCCAGTATCCTGTGTTTTCACATGCTGAGTTTCCTCAGGGCTCACCGCAGGTATTCTTTTCAGCCCTGAGTTTCCTCAGGGCTCATCAGCTCACGCTGGGGGGCTGCAATCATTGGTGACTGTGACATCCTTTGTTTATTGATATGGAAGGAAATATTCCATTTATAAATATTCCATTCCATTTATAAATATTCCATTTATCAACACAATCACATGCTCACTCTCTCACACACACACACACATTGACAGATCCACCACACACACATTTCCTCATCATGCACACACATATGAACATGCACCCACCTTCATGCACTCACACACACCATCACACACACACATGCTCACTCACACACATGTGCAAACACACTCTCAAACACACACACACACACACACACACACACACACAGGATTCTTTCCTAGGAGGTGGGTGTGAGGAGTATGGAATTTTCCAGCAGAAGACAGTTGGGCACTCCTGTTGTTCTGGCCCAGGGTGGCCACAGACCAAAGAATTGGCTCTGCTGAAGCTCCCTGGCTCCAGCAGACTTGAAGCAACATCATATTTACGGAAGGAAGATTAAGAGATCTGAAAATAGCTAAGTAAGCCTTGAATCTGGGATTTAACATGGTAGCCAGTACAAGTGGGAGAGACACCCAGACCCTAAGCTCCTTTTCTAATTCCCCGCTCCAGTATTCATTTGCACAAGCGCCTGCCTCCCAAGAGGACATCTGGCAGGAAGGTGATTAAAGCCAGCTTTTCTCTAATTGAAGAATAACTGCTCTACCTTTTTTTTCCAAATGTTTGTTAATTTCTTGTAATTAAATTTTCCCCCTCAGGGAAAGACTGCTGGGTTGTTCCTGAGAGGGAAAATCAATGGCATGTAGCCAGCAACTGCCAGACCATCCTGCTCTGATAAGGCTTGAGCTCCCTGCTGTCCAGGCAAGTGAAGGCACAGCCGTGCTACCATGGTGTCCCCCAGCCTCTGTCACCCCATCCCTTAGGAACCAAAATGTGCCTAGTTCCTGGGTCATCTTCTGTAAGGCCAACTGGCCTGAGGCAGGGGAACACAATCAGATTCACAGGTTGCATCAGGCCGAAACTCTCTGGACCACCCAGTTCCAGGAACTGACCTGGGGACTTTGCACCTGGCCCAGCCTTCCCGCCTTTCGAGGGGCGGGACTAACGGTCCCCCAGGATACCCGAAAAGACCACCAAATAAGGAATACCCTGCGCCCTCCCAGATTCACCACACCCCTTTCCCTTCTTCCCCTATAAAATCTTGCCCAACCCTCGCCCGGGTGCGACTTCTCTGGCCCTTTTCTCTCGGACCAGTGAACCTCACCCGGGAGCACTCCCTAATAAAGCTCACTTGAAGCTTTCCTCTGTTTCGCGGTGCCGTTTGTTAAGATCCAACCTTACATCTTCTAGCAGAATCACACCAGAACTGCCAGAATGAGCAGTATGGTGATGTGGAAAATGTGCTGCTTTTGGAATCAGGAGATCTGCCCAGTCCAGGCTCTGCCACTTACATGGTTCTGTTTCTTTGTTTTTTATTATAGTCAAGCATTTATTCACAGCTGACCTCCAGTTCTCAAGGACTCTGAGGTATCTCTATATAAACAGGTTACACAGAGAAAACAGAGCAACTAAAAGAAAGGAGAAAGAAACAATGCTAAGCATGTGGGCTAATTACAATAACTGCCCACTAATTGTTGCTCTGGTCTTCCTGGCAGCCTGGGGGAAAAGGGAAGCATGATGAGCTGCATGACCACTTAATCAGACACAGGGACTCTGACTCCCAAGGAAGGAAAGATGCTTTTTCGTGGATTTTTTTCCTGAGCATAAATTCTTAAAAAATCTGACATGAAATATTTTCTAGGGGGTATTGATAAACATACTAGACAAAGCCCTCAGCACTGATTGTAATGCCATCCATTACTGTGCTAACCCAAATGCTTTTTTTTTTTTTCTCTTTTGTCACATGAGACTTACATGCATCAGACCCAGGTTAACTATAAATATTAAATGAGATAGTGATACCAAGCAGGACCCCATGGGGCTCCTGGGTACAAAAGCCTTTCTGTGTCCCCCATTTCTTTATTACAGGAAACAGGCTTCATTCAGCCTCCGAGACCTTCCCTGAGTTCCAAGGGGCAGGTTCAAACAGTTGCTAATTAGGGAAGGGAGGGAATGGAGAGACAAGAGAGGAATAGTCAAGAAACAATAGTGCAGCCTTAGGGCAGGGTCCTGGTTCCCCCTCAAGGGATACACATAACAATATCTTTGAGCTGTTTTGCAGAGCCTGAATCCCCCACCAGGTGGGAGAAGTTAACTGTATGCTGCCTGCAAGCAGGTAGACCCCAGACTTGTTGGAACCAAAAGGTTGATAATGCTCACTCCCACTTACCTCACCACCAACCAATCAGAAGAGTGTCCACAAGCTGATCACGCCCTCTTTGAACCATTACTATAAAACTCCTCACTGCATCCTCCAGGTTGGGACACACAGTTTTGAGGGCATTATCCCAGTGTGGCCCCCTTTGCCTGGCAAAGCAATAAAGCTATTCTTTTCTACTTTACCCAAAACTCTGTCTCCAAGATTTAACTCCGTGTTGGGGTTGATAAATGGAATACTGCCTGCCATATCAGTCAACAAAGGATGTCACAGTCACCAATGATTGCAGCCACAGCCCTTGGTGAGCTGGTGAGCCCTGAGGGAACTCAGGAAGGAAAAGAACACCTGCCATCTAGCAGCCATCAGACTGCAGCCACTCCCTGCGGTGAGCCCTGAGGAAACTCAGGATGTGAAAACACAGGATACTGGCCCCAGGTAGCTGAGATGCATATCAAAGGAATGATTTCAGTGAGCCCAGTCTCTTGCCTCTTCCCATACATAGAAAAGCACTAAATTCCTTAACTTGAGATATCTGGATTTCTTTAATTGACAATAATCTTTTGATGTTCAGACTACCTGTCCTTTGTTGCAAAACTCCTATATATCCTGGCTCCCCCCTCACCTCCTCAGAGCAGCTCTCTCAGAGTTACTTGAGGTGCTGCCTCCCAAGCTTGAAGTCCTAAAATTTCCCACGGAATAAAACATAACTATCAATTTTTAGATTGTGAATATATTTTTTTAGTCGACAGGGCACAGAGGCCATATTCGGCTTCAATAGTACTTGAGATAGCATTTCATCTCCGGTAACTACACAATTACAAGCATGAAGTGTGAGCGTTAATTCCTATTTTAGGAGTGACTTAAATCTAGGGGAGGATCCAGAGCTCAATTGAGATGCAGATTCCATTCCTCCATCCCCCAGGGAAAGAAAGCTGACCACCCCCCCACCACCCACCACCCACCCCCCCCCCCCCGCCCCATGTAAATTTGACCTGTAAGATGGTCCCCTAACCTAAACAAGAAGCTTTTGCACTATTCTGCAAGCCAGTCAGCCTGTGCATATCCTAGTTTTATGGAATGAACAGCATTATATTTCTAGGGACTGAAAAAAGAGCTAGAGTGACCCCCGAGCACAGCATCTAGGGGCTGACAGCCTTGCTGGTACAAACTCCATCCCCTTCTGTCTTCCCCAACCTGATCCTCAGTCCAGTCATCCACTGTAAGACTTTTACTCACAGCAAACTGCTGGGCTTTCACACCACACCCTTCAGGGAAGGCTCCAGCCAGGATCTAAATCAAGTTCAGCTGGTAATTTCACTACAAATTGCTGCAAGTGTTGAACCTCCTGGGGACTGACTGAATAGCTCCACCAGCCCTGCCCCTCCCCTCGGAGAGTCAGAATCCACTTGATAGGCAGGTAGCTGGGAGGCTGAGAAGGAGCTAGGCTTTGCGGTGGGTGTTAAAATAAAAAATAGTTCATGCTTGTTATTTGGAAATCCGTGATTCACGCTCATAAATGGGTGTGTGTGTGAGGCAGAGACCAAGGCAATGAATGGCTCTGATTTTACTTGCAGGGCTGGAGGATCCACCACACCCCAAAGAGACTCATGGTGGCCGCCATTTTGAATGGAGTCCAGTGACTCAGTGTCTTTTCCATTGACAAAGCCCTTTCCTAGACACTGTCTAAAGCTTTGCCTGAGGAGCAAAACTTAACCCTGGGACTTCATCTTGGCCTTGAACTTTAAGTAGGAAAACAGATCCATGTAAATGCCAGCTCAGCAAAGCAGCCTCTGGCTCTGAAATAGCAGATCTGTGAGTCTCATAGGCTCTCTGGCCAGGACCCCTGTGTGGGGATCCATGTGAACTGATGAACTGCCATTTACAAAGCTCAGGGATTGCTTCCCAGAAGGAAACAAGTACTCTCCCCGATTTAGGGAACAGCATAGTATTGCAATAGTTCCCATGAAGAAGCAGTAGCTACAGCATGGCTTTGGTGTCAGAGTTGTGCATGGAGGCCCTGACCCTGCCGGGCTCTGCTACTTTGCTGTGTGGCTTTTGGCCACTTAGCACCCCTCCTGTGAGCCTTAGTTTCCTTCTCTGTGATGTAGGAATTATAATAACCTCTTCAAAAGGGTCATGAAAGTGTTATGTCACTTTCTGTTGTTGCTTTAGAAAGAGTCTGGGTCACATACGCACTCAGAAAGTGGCAGCTACTTATTAAGCATCCATGATGTTTATGTATTTTCCATACAGCATCTCAAACACCCTCATTTATTTTTTTCCAGCAGTTGCTGTCAACTCTGTTCTTCCACATTCTTTTAAAGCCACAAAGCCATATGGGTCACATCCATTCACCTCCAGTTACTGGCACAGTGTCATCACAGTATGTAAAGTTTCGTCTTGTCCTGTTTGAAGCTGCAGGCTCTCACTCTCCTTGCCTGTCTGGTTTGCCTCTCCTTTGGTGAGGAGGAAATATAGTCTGCGATTTCCCTCTGCTTCCCCTCCTCCTTCAGGGTCTAGAAGCTCTGGGAGGGCAGAGACATTTTCCTGAGAACTTCCTCCAAACCTGCTAACATCAAGGTGGGCCTGCAATTTTCTGTAGCTCAACGAGCACTGGCCAGGGGATACTTAGTTCCCTGTTCTTTCAAACACCTCCAATCTTAACTCCTCACTGGACTTGGGGTGGAGAGACCCCACTGCTCCCCATGAAAAGTACACAAGACTCCCCAGTACACAAAGAATTTGGACTCCAGAGGTTTCCTGCCCATGGTCTGCTTATATAGACTGTTGTGGGAGAAGGTGGTAGCTGGGGGTTGCAAGCCCAATGGGCCCTCATCCAGGACTCTGTGGTCCACTGTTCAGGGTTCTCAGAGGCTACCTCCAGAGCCCTAAAGCAGAGGCTCCCAAACCACAGCATGCGTCCTCAGGGAGGTCTTGTTAAAACACAGATCAGTGAGCCCCACCCCCCACCCCCCCAGCCAGTCTGGGGTGGAGTCTGAGAATTTGCCTTTCTAACAGGTTCTCAGAGGAGGCTGGTGCCGAGGCTACCAAAACCCACTCTGAAGACCACTGTGCCATAGAACAGGAATTTCTTGCTGGGATAATGCAAGAATTGAATTTCAGAGTGGTTCAATTATTTGTCCAAAGTCAAACAACTAATAAGAGGGAAAACGAGGTCTATACCCAGATTTGCCTGACTCAGACCCCTTGGCCTTTCTACTCTCGTGTGTGTTTTCATGGATGAAGAGGTATTCCAGCCAAAAGCAAAACAGAACTCACATGTTCAGGCTTCAGAGATCTCAACAAGGTGAATCAGAATCTTTCCCCGGACCCCCTTCCCTTCCCACAATTGACCTAACAGGGGTGGCACCTGTCCTGAGCTAGGAAACTATTTCTTCCTTGGGAATTTTGTAGATGACGATAGAAAGAGAAATCTCTTTTGTGCCTGGACTGGAACATGGAAAATTCAGGACACCCTTTTCTGTTCTGTGGCTCTATGTGTAGAGGCCTCATCTATAACTAGAGAAGCATAACCTGTTACCAAGCAGGCTCCCCCAAGCTCCAGTCCAGGCTCCAGTCCACAGCCCTGGCAACCTCTCTGCTTTTGGTTTCTGTGAAATGGCCTCATAACTTTCCAATAAGCTCTTTCCCCCACTGGCACCCCCATTATGCCTTTGCTCTTTCTCCTAAGCTGCCTCGAAGTCGGTCTCATGTTACTTGCAGCCAAGAGATTCTATATAATATGTATGGTGCACATATTCTACAAACCTTTATAGCTTGACATTCCCTTTCAAGGATCCCTAAGCTCATAGCAAATTTATAAGGACCACTTTATTGGGCATTGTGGCAGGGAAAATCATGGTAGCCATGACATTGTGTGCTAACACCTCCATTTTTGTTTATTTTTGGTATCCCCTCCTTGGAAGAAGTGATGAGCATGTGTAAGTGTGTGTGTCAGGGAGGAGGGGCAGAGCTGGCCGGGACTGTGCACACAGACACAGACCACCCTTAGATCTGTGCCCTTGGCAGTGCCTGGCCCTGTTTGCTGCCAGGCCCCCCGAATCCCCATCCGCCAGATGGTGCTCCCCTAGGTGCATCCTAGATGACTGGGCACATGATGTCCTGCCCTCCAGAACCATCCCTGGGATTGCAAGCACTGCAATGGGGCAAGTCTGCTTCCGTATCCTCCCAAAGTGAGTTTCTCCCTCAAGAAAGGCCAAAATAACACCATCCATCAATCAGGCTTGCTGTTCTTTTATTTAAAAGCTCATGTCCACAGAGCGGGGATCAGCCCTGGGTGACTGCCCATGCAGAACCACCCACGGAGTGCTCATTAGGCCCCCTGGCTGTTCAGGCAGTCATGACTCAGCTGGGGAAGCCAGCTGAGCGGTGAGGTCTTTTCAGGGTAATTTAGCTACATGTAGAACGCTGATTTATTCTTTTTCCTCCCCCAAATAATGGACACTGTGCCTGAGTGTTCCTGGACCGGTGACAGGGCTGTAGGCATCCTGAGATTTCTCCAACCTCCCTCCCAGGCTGTGTCCCAGAACACCTTTGCACATAGCCTCTGAACACAGCTGTCAGATGCCCCCATGACCTTGATTCCCCTTCAGGTCCTGCTCGCACAGCCCATAGGAGCTAGGAATAGCAGAGCCCAAACAGAAGCAGGTCAAGTCTAGATTGGAGGAAGGGAGTGGGCTGGCATAGCTGCCTGGCACAGAGCAGTAGATATGATGTAATGCTCCAGGAGTTGCTTGGTGTTTGTTTGGGGGTGGGGAGGGGTTAAAGTCAAGTGAATGGAGCTGTAGCAGGGCCACCATATGCACATATGGCTATGCAGGCTCTTTCCTGCACGACTCCAGGGAGCACACTTCACATAGCCTAGGACATGAATGGCACCCCCACACACACCAAGTCATACAATGTGCCACTTCTGATCTATCTACTTCAACCAAATGTATTCCTATGTCCCTGAGTTTCCATTTTATGATAAGCCAACAAGGAAGTAAGGCATAGACGGGCCAGCATTACTCAAAGAGTCAATGTTGTGCTGGAACCCAATGATACCAGCTTGCAAGAGCCAATTCTTGTTATCTCTAACCATCTATGGGTTCAGCAATTTCATGCTGGTAGCTTGAAATCAGCCACGTGGATTATTTACAGAAATTAGCAAGCGCTATAAGTCAGATCCTCCCCACTACCCACTTAGAAAGCAAGTTGTTTAGTGTTTAACAACACACCACTGGGCATTAGCCACATCCTGCCCTATGTTCTCAATTTCTATCAGGGACTAGGGTAACTTAAAAATGAATTTATTTTCATATTTGCTCTCCTAAAAGGAATCTTTGCTTAGTACACACCATAAAAGCTGCCCTTGCTATACTCCAGCCTCACCTGAGACCCAGCCCTATAGCACCTTTGATCCTTACCTGATGAGTGTCCAAGTCATCCTCTTAAATTTCTGTGCCTACATTAAACACATTATCACCGAGTGACATTTGACAGACAGACTTTATTCTAGAAATGATTTCAGGGGAGTGGTTCTCTCATAATCCTTTAAGCTTTTATAATTAGCTGAAACTTTGTAAACCTAAAAAAGTTTATCCATAAAGGTTTCAACTTCGCTTGTCTAAAATTTGCCAAGTCTATAAAGATGAAAGTATGTCATTTGTGTTGTGGAATAACTGAAGCGTCACTGATTCTGGTAATACCTGATTCACATTAGCTCTAAGAGTGTACCTTGATTTTTTTTAATCTTAAACTAAGATTTCTTTCTATTTAGTATGTAGTAATTCCCCCAGAGGCATCCATAGAATAAGGCTCTTATCCTTGCTACTGGATTTAGAAGTTACGTTTCAATGTTTAATGTCAATGTAGTAAGCCATAATTACATTGGAAATAAGCATTTTCAAAGTAATGAGTTAATTTACACTACCTGCCTTAAGATACTTTAAAAAAGGAAGGAAACAGTTTAAAACTTTTCCTAATACAATACCAAGAACGGGGAGAAAAATGGCATTTCCAATGACCTGTACCAAGTTCACTCATCAGTTGGTCATTAAAGTGCATAGTTCCCAGAGTAAAGAAGAAAATGTTCAGAGCAATATATTTCATCAAATGTTTCCCCCTCTTACAAATATTTTTAAGTTAGATTATAAAATATTATTTTAAATGGTTAACATGATTCAGACAATGTAGTCAATAGGATGTTTCTCAATGCCAAGATAATCATTTAATTTGTATTTGCCAGGCACTGCTCTACAAATTCACATACATGCCTTCATTTCATTCCTACAGGGATGTTGAGAGGGCAGCAATGGCCAAGTTCACAGATGCACAGGTTGAGTCTTAGGGAGGTCAGTTACCACCCAAACATCCCACAGTTGGTATGCACAACTGGAAGTGGCTGTCTTCGGCATTTGTGCTATTTCCATAATACATGTTTATGCCATTTATATAAAACATATCATACAACTTTTGATACAACATATCAAACAACATGCAACTGGAAAATTATACATGGTACTAGATCAGTATAATCCCTAGGTAGAAGAGGAACAGCAGAAAAATATTCTTCTTGATTTCCAAAGCCAAATGAAGTTTGGTCTTCAGGGAGTATTGAATATTTCACTTAAGAAACTAAAAACAAAAATAAAAACAAAAAAAGTTATTTCTTAGTATGGAAACATCTATTGGCTGTCTTTTCTAGCAGTTTTCTTTAAGAATGAGCAAGAAAAAAAGAAGTTGAGCCCACAACATCATTCCAACTCTATAGGAGCTCCTTGGCCTATGAGGGCTTACTGAAGGAAAAAGAAACTCTTTATGGAACAGTCATCGTTGGGGCTCTTAAAGTATATGGAAATATAACAAATACTGCAATCAATGAAAATGTGTTTGGATTCAACTGTCAAACTTGCTGAAGATGAAAAAAAATTGTATGTCTTCAACAATGACAATATCTGAATCCTACAATGCACATCTGTCAGACATTCTTTCCCAAATGACCCAGCTAATCCAAGAGCATGTCTGCTTACAAGTACAAAGCACAGCCACAGGCAAGTCAAAAGCATATTAGTAGAAGAGAACAATTTCACAGTCACAAAATTCATACTGCTGCAAAGCTCTTAGATTCAAGGCACAGAGTAACGAAAGTGAGATTCCACTTCTACTGCTTTTGAAGGGATTATGAAACATGCAGGAACCCCCAGGATTTGATGCTGCAAAAGTTACTTTCAAATGTTAGTGGGTGTTAGAACTCCTGAGGGGTCTCTCTATGACTGTAGCTGACCCACAGTGGCAGGTTTAGCATAAAATTGTTTCAGATTCCTTTTCTGGTTTACTTCAGACACCTCAGACTTTCGTTTCATGGAAAAATTTTATCTGTGTTTGTAAACGTACAGATTTCAGAAATAACAAGCATGGGGAGGAGTAGAAACATATAACACGTTAAAGCAAGTGACTTTTTCAGCCAGTCTAGTGTTAGCTCCTCTATCCAAACCTAAGGAGATTGACAGTAAGGTCCAAAGATGGTCCCAGGTTACAGAACTCACTGGTAGTAATAACTAGATTCTAGGTGTAGCCCCCATAGAAATCAGCCCCTGTGCCTTGTCTCTAACAAATCAAACCCTGCGTATCAGAAACTGGCAACAATTATAAAAGTGTGTCAGAAAAGAACTTTTGATAGTGTTAACTACAGAATCCAGCTGATTAAGAAAAGTTGGCAAAGTTGAGGATTTTTTTTCTTTTTCTTTTTATAAATTTATTTATTTTTGGATGCGTTGGGTCTTCTTTGCTGTGCGAGGGCTTTCTCTAGTTGCGGTGAGCAAGGGCTACTCTTTGTTGTGGTGCACAGGCTTCTCACTGCAGTGGCTTTTCTTGTGGAGAACGGGCTCTAGGCACATGGGCTTCAGTAGTTGTGGCATGTGGGCTCAGTAGTGTGGCTCGCGGGCTCTAGAGCGCAGGCTCAGTAGTTGTGGTGCACGGGCTTAGTTGCTCCGTGGCATATGAGATTTTCCTGGACCAGGGCTAGAACCCGTGTCCCCTGCATTGGCAGGCGGATTCTTAACCACTGCGCCACCAGGGAAGTCCCAATTTTTTTCTTCTTTTTAAACTTTCTCCCATTACCCATAGGATGTGTTTTGCCCATTAACAATAAAGAGAAAGAGGTTAAAATTCAGGGCAATTTACTGATATTTAAGCTATGACACCTAAGGGTATATTTTACAATTCAGTTTTGATTCTCAGAATATGACCAAAAGTCCAGTTGTAACAAACATGAAATCTAATAAAAAGTAAATTCAACCGGAAAATCTATACTATATTAAACATCTTTCAAAGTTATTATACTTCTAAATTTAGTATACCAAATATGATAATTGAAGCAAATTTCACAACTTTTATGTCCTAACTCGCAAACATAATATTTTTGAACATTTTCATCCTGTTTTCATACTTTCCAAGACTGATAATACAGATTTTCTTTGTCCCAGTGACTTGAACATTTCTGTTTGTTTCATGTCCTTAGTAGAAAGTGTTGAGGAGTGTCTTTATAGTGGAAAACAGAGCAGCATGGGTGGTGCACACCTCTATAGCTAATTTGTCCTGCTACAAATTTAAAGTGAGAGGTTCTATAAAAATGGTCACAAAAGGGGTTCCTGGGTAAAAAAGACAATACATATATATATAATATATAGGGAAGCCAAGGTAGTTATGTAGCTAAAAGAGAATGTCTCCATCCCATGAGCTCAAAAGTAATAAATATAACAGGGCATTTTTCTCTCCTGTGTCTTTTACCAAATGTTCATTGAAGTTTAAGGCTGAATGAGATGGCCATAAATCTGTTCTGTTCTTGCTCTACAATTAATAATGTATCTTTTTATTTTCAACAAGCTTCCTCATAAAAGTCTAATACAGAGAGATGGAATTATCTTGAGGGCAAATTCCAACAATTCTACATTCTTATCTTCTGTTGCATTAACACAGGTCTTTGAAACAATGAAGTAAGTGTGTTTTTCCTTAAGGTAAGAATCTGGAGCTTGCAACCCAGAGAAAACACCTGAACTCCACGTGCCTCAAAGATGCTGTGTTCCTTCCATATATTCTGAATTTTATTGCTGTCGCATTAACCCTTAGGTGTAAAGTTTGTAACGAGAGGCTAGGCATGAATCATTCGGCTCACACGGACAATAGGTCCGTGTCCACATTAGGGGATAATAGTTGGGTTGTGCCCCACCTGACACCCCAGTTCTGGCGCAAGATGCTGATTACAAGGCGGTGAGCAATCTTACCAGATGTTGGAGCACCCCTTAAAAGCTTGGAGGTTGGAAGTGAGCCCAACCTTGCGCACCTCTGGCAACTTTTGCCCATGAGATTTGAGGAAATGTAGAACAAACACTCCAAGACCTGCTTTTTAAAATTATACCAACTTTGCCAATAGAGGGAAGACTGCAAACATTACCAAATACCCTCAAAACCTTGTTAGAAATGTTCCCTGATGCTCCAGAGTGCAGAACAAGGCATTGCCAAATTGCTTGCATTTGGATAGCACTTTGGAGTGTGCAGAGCTTTTTAAAATTAGTGGGATGGTTTGATGCTCCCTATGAGGACCCACACTGGGGAATCCCTCTGAGGTGCTACTTCCCGCCCCTGCCCCCCACCCTTCGGACCTTAGCCTTAGCTGATCCTCGGTGCTGAGCCACTCCACTTCAGTTTAGCTTGACCCTCTTCCCTGATCTGATTCTCAGTGTCCAACTCAGCATCCTGCCCAAACACGATGATTGTTTTGGAATATCTTGAGTTTTTACCCTTCGCTCCTGCCTCAAGTGTGGCTCTCCAGTTGGGCAGTGGGAGCTGTCTTAGTATGTTGAAGATCTGCTCTCTCTGCCAGCTCCCCTCGGGGCATCTCCAAACAAAGAATGCCTACGAGAGGGTCCACCATGGGAAAAAAGTGGCCAGTCCCTCACACCACCTCTTGCTCACTCATTGGCTGAGGGCCACCCAAGAAGGGTCTGCCCTTGGCTACACCTCTGCCTTGCTGGGTTACTGGTCAGGTCACTGGTAGGGGACCCCCCTTGAGAATAGCAAGATGTCAGCTGTCAGATAACCATTCTCCTCGCAACTTGACAGCTTGATCAAGATCTGGAGAGCACATCTGCCAGTCTGCTTCAGCTCCCAGGTTCTTGATACGGGCTCTTCTTTCTGGAGTGTCACTTTTCATCCAGATTTGACAGAACCTTGCAGATAAACAGGAATACTGTGGTAGGCAGTCAGGATTTAGGTAATTGCATCTTTCCAATAAAAAAATTAAAGATCAACAAAGTGAAGTGACATGGCCTCAAACCCTGTAACTAGTAAGGGACAGAGGCAGGATAAAATAGACAAAGCAGCAGAATGACTACCCACTTTCCTTTAAGAAAACGATATTTGCTGACTTTGATTAAGGCTGTTGACAATGTACTTGACTCCAGGCTACTACTAGCACTATCTACAGCCTGTCATTCAGTCCTCACAATCACAGCCAGATAATGTTGTATTCTCCATTTTACAGATGAGATACTTGAGTGTTAGAGAAGTTAAGAGATTTGTCCCAAAGCACAGAGCCAGTAGTGGCAGAAGTAAGATTTGAACCCAAGTGGGACTTCAGTACCTGCACTCTCTACTGTCATGCTGTCCCTCCTCATCATGGCCATAGTAGCACTAGAATCATGCATTTCAAATGTAAGCACCCAGTTCCTCTGATATTATTGCAAAGAGTGTTCTTTCAGCTTCTCTCATATGTAATGTTTTGAGGGACATCAATTCAGGAAACTGTTTATACACTATGAACACTAAATGAAGGAAAATGGCCATTTTCCGTTGTAAGAAAAATAGCTCAAGTTAAACATATCTCAAGATTCCTGTGAAGGAACACTTTCACATTTATTTTAAGAAACCAAAGGAAAATGATGAAAATAAGAAGAATATAAGTTAGAGATTTTTAAAGCACAGAACACTGCTTGTTATGTAGTTATACCAGTTTCCTAAAATATGTTATACTGAAAAAAAATTTTTTAATTGTTATTCTAAATAAATTGGACTTTCCTCAAATTTTGCAACAAAGATTGACTTCTTAAGCTGAAAGCTTGGCATTTCTGAGACCTTAATCAATACGTATTGATTGAACATTAACAATTCCTCAACAGTGTTATTTTAAATGCCAACCAGATGATTCAACAATCATCAAATCTATTAATATCTTTGAATAATAATCTACATAGGGCATTAAGATGAGAGGATTAAATGGGGGAGGTATGGAGCCCTTATCTTCCCTTTCATAGCGAGATTTGCGTTTTCTTCAATATGAGTTTCACAGAAAAACAAACAACAAAAAAAAGGAGCATTTCCCAGGCATTCCAAGCAGTCAACTCAAACTGTGGAAAACAGAGTGAACATATCAGGGATTCATTATGTTAGCCTGATCAGAAAATTAAAGACTGGAAAGAAGTAACTATTGTGAGGAAATGCAAATTAAATTATTAAAAAGGAAATCACTGTTATTTTTAAAATAAAGTCTGGAACACAGATGGTATTATATTTCATAAGACTTATAAAGGATTAAGTTTGTGTTTTGGGGTACAAGAAATAATTCTGACTGTTTAAAATTTTTTAAGTTCTCTTATTTTCTTTTACTAACTTTATAATAAAAAGTACTTATTTCTAAATGTAAGAATTCACAAATTCCCTTCAGGGATCATTTTTATCCACACATTTAATTCCCTTTAATTTGGTGGGGTTAGGCTATGATGAAAACCCATATTTGCCCAAAAGAAGGCAAAATTCAACAGGAAGACCACACAACAAAACTACAGTAGTGCCCAGTAATTTCAAGATGCCAAAGTTACTAAAACGTTGTCTCTCAGATGGATACCTAGATACTCCGTTATCCCTACTCTGGCCTAGGAGGACCCCAGCATGTGTTCCCTTTTATTTTAGGCAAAATTCTGATAAAGTCATCTGATTCCTACTTCATGGCACACACCCAACCCCTTCCCCTGTACCAAAGCCTTCGGTCCACCCCTGAGCACTTGGCAAAGCAAGCTGTGTTTACCTATCAGTTTATGCTGTGACCTCACTGAGGCTTGGGTTTATGTGTAATTTATCTCCATATCACTGGCACATAACTCCATCTCTTGCATATATAGGTTAGCTAGTGTTCAGTGAATATTTGCTGAGTGGTGAGAGAGTCAATAGGAAGGGGCTACAAAAGACTGAGGGAAAGAGAAGATGATGCCATCTATGTGATGAAAAGGGATGAAAGAGGAAAGCCATTAAAAGCACACATGGGAACTCCAAAGGGGCATGAGGGAGAGAACCTGGGGTTGGCAGCTCCAGCACCCACCATCCACATACCTTGAGACAAGTCACAAAGCTTTCCTGGGGCTCTTTTTCTCACCTATAACGTTAGGATGAGAGTGTCTACCTTGCTGGGTTCTTGTAAGATTAGAAATCCCATGAATGGGAGGGAAGGATTGGGAGTTTGGGATTAACAGATGCAAACCATTATATACAGGATGGATAAACAACAAGGTCCTACTGTATAGCACAGAGAACTATATTCAATATCCTATGATAAACCATAATGGAAAAGAATATATATCTATATATATCAATATAAAACTGAGTCACATTGCTGTACAGCAGAAATTAACACATTAACAATATTGTAAATCAACCATAATAAAATTTTTTTTAAAAAGAAAGACTTCCCTGATGACGCAGTGGAGTGGTTAAGAATCCGCCTGCCAATGCAGGGGATACAGGTTCGATCCCTGGTCCGGGAAAATCCCACATGTTGTGGAGCAACTAAGCCCTTACACTACAACTACTGAGACTGTGCTCTAGAGCCCACGAGCCACAACTACTGAAGTCCACACGCCCAGCACCCATGTTTTGCAACAAGAAAAGCCCCCGCTCACCACAACTAGAGAAAGTCCATGCGCAGCAACGAAGGCCTAACGCAGCCAAAAATTTAAAATTTTTTTTAAAAAAGAAAGAAACCCCATGAATAAAACAACCAGTTCATTTTATGATGCACATGTAAATGGCGGGCTCTCCTTTTTTCTGTAACTTGTTTCTCTTCTTTAAAATGAAATGTGCCCATCTAGAAATTAAAAAAACAGGTAAATATAAGCCGACAAATAAACCATAACTTACTCATAATCCCAACCCATAGAGGTAATTTAGCATTTTGGTATTTATCCTTCTAGTGTCTTATTCTCTGGCTGTCTCTTATCTTTTTATAATCATCCTGACAGGGATATGCCATATCCTAACTCATTTTTACCCAGCAGTATATATTGTGAACATCTTTTCACATTATTGCATGATCTTCTATATCACTCTTTTTTAAGGATGCATTGCATTACAGTGTTGTGATATAATTTAGCTAACTAACCTCTTGTTTGGCGACACTGTTGTAGGTCATTTGAAATTCTCAATTATTATAAATAAAGCTGAGATAACTACCCTTATAGGTATTATTGTTATTTTTAATCATCATTGATTGAATTCATTTAATAGTATAAGGTAGATAAGCAAAGCCACTGAAGCTATTACTTTTAGGTAGTTAGTAGAAAGGTCATGCACATAATAGAACCTGAAGCCAACGACAAAAAATGATTTTGTTTATTTTACTCATCATGGTATCCATGAAAATCACCATGGTAAGAGGTGGTACTGGTGTTAGAAGAAATAACCATCACCAGATGCTATGGACCAAATTGCATCACTCACTAAAATTTAGTTTATACTTTCATTACATATAGTTAATAGCATTATTCAGTCTTTTTCGCACCAGACTTCCCAGGATCAAATTATCCTAACTCCCTTCATGTTAAAGTCTGAATTTTATGCTCCCACCACCACCTCATGATTAACACTCTTCACTTTCATCTTTTAGAAATAATTGTATTTATTTGCACATAAATAAGAGTTGAAAGGAGTCTTTCAGGCGATCTACATGTTTTCTGAAAAAAAAGGGCCTTTTTAAAGGTTCAACAGAACAAAGAACAAATCTGTACTCATCAGACATGCATGTCTTTATTCAGGAATTTGTATATGGCACAATTTGTCCCTAAGTGGAAGCAAGATTTATGGTACCTAGTGTAGACTGTGAGGGTAAAAACAATGGCAGGCATCACATGATTCACTCACTTTGAAACATCTTTGTCCTTTCGTCTAATGGTGTAAGGAGCCAGGATTGTATTCCTTTCCAGATCCTCTTACAAGTTATAGGAGTGGCCATGTCCTTGAAAGGAAACTGTGAGCACGTGCAAATCTGCTTCATGTACATTTCTAGAATATTAATGTTTGATACGAACAATGAATGTTTCCTCAAAATCAGATAAAATGCTACGCAAACAGTGCTTCAGTACAAGTCTGAGACTATTCCCCTACCATAACCCCATCAGATTACTATCTCAGAGACTCTTTTATATAGACTGCTGGAACTCTAACTGAAAACCAAAGATGCTAAGAGAACCAAACAAAGAAACTTTATCTAAACATTTTAATGAAGTACTGTGGATTTTTAAAGTATCATGGGAAGCTTTGCAGGGAATCAAACATGCAGTGGTATGTTGGGAAATGTTTAAAACTGACTTTCAAGGAAAAGGAAATTGAAGCATTTGTAGAATTTACCAGTTTCCATGGTGTAAATTCTCCCACCCTGGCCAATTTCAAAACTAAATATATTTGGGATAGGTGTATTCGTAGTACATTTTTCCTAATATATGAACAAAGTAGTTACTCTTTTCTATCTCATATTCTAGAAACAAGTAGCTGTGTTTTCAATTTTTCTTAACCCCACAGTAGGTAGTACTAAAACACTAAAATTGATAATCTCAAGTATCAGTACATATTTGCATCCTTCTGATTTAGCATTCTGGAAATGACCTAGACCACTTCTCTCAAACTTTATTGTACATGCAAATCACATGGAACTCTGTTAAAATGTAGTTGCTAATTCTGTAGGTTTGAGACTTCCAGAATGGCAGAGTGAGGGGCTCAACAAATTTTCTCTTCCAAAAAGTGATGATAAAACAGGACAAAGTTGGGAACTTCCCTGGTGGTCCAGTGGTAAAGAATCTGCCTTCCAATGCAGGGGACAGGTTTCAATCCTTGGTGGGAGAACTAGGTTCCCATATGCTATGGGACAGCTAAGCCTGTACGCCACAACTACCGAGCCCACATGCCCTGGAATCTGAGCGCCACAACTAGAGAAGAGAAAACCCGCACACCACCATTAGAGAGAAGCCCGCATGAGGCAACTAAGACCCGACACAGCCCAAAAAATTTTAAATTAATTAATTAAATATTTTAAAAAAGGACAATTTGTTAAAAATTATTAAAGACTCCAGATATTGACCAATGGACATACACAAATTTGAGAAACATTTATTTAAGAATGTCTACTGTGTAATGGTAAGAACAGTGGAAATTTGTGGCATTTTAGTCAAGTCCCATTTCTGCACTCTCAGCCACCAACACTATGGAGCAGAAGTTCTAACCAGGCAGGTGGGACAGATCATAGTAGATAACAGTAGACTAGAATCTCTCCTCCCATCAGAGGGGGACTGGAAGTATTTGGATCAGAGAGTAGAAAACCCTATAGTTGGGACTTCCCTCGTGGTCCGGTGGTTAAGACTGTGCTTCCACTGCAGGGGGCACAGGTTCAATCCCTGGTCAAGGAACTAAGATCCCACATGCCACATGGTAGGGGTTAAGAAAAATTGTTACACAGCAATAGATAACTAATACACTAAAAAAAAAAAAAAAAAAAAGGACAACCCTATAGTTCAAAACAATAAAGATATCAGTACTAAACAATCAGGGGGAGGATAACATGAGCCTGAGGTCTATACTGGTTAGAACAATCAACAAAACAGCACACCAGCCAGAAATGCAACAGGAAGATTCAGGGAAATGAGATAGCCAAAAAGAGCCTTGCTAAGGTTCTACTTACACCTGATCATCTGGAGATCTTTGCACATGTGCAAGGCTGTGCCTGCTTAAGAGAAGCCAGAGAGGCTCTAGTGAGCTACTCATCCCTGGCTGAACATAAGGTCTTACAAATTCAGAAAGTGTAAACCAAAGCACACTTGTAAACTTCCTGAACTTTGAAAACATTCCCCAAGATGACCTCAATTATCCCCACCTCCTGGTACTCACACCCTTGTGTAATCTCTTCTTTTGAGTGTGGGCAGGATGTGTGTATTGCTTCTAAGAAATAGAATATGAAAAAGGCGACAGAATGTCACTTCCTTGTTATGTTACATCACATTGTGATGTCTATTTTGCTAGTAAACTCTTTCCCTTGATGGCTTTGATGAAGCAAGCTGCTATGGTGTGCACTGCCCAGTGTGACAAAGAACAGAGGGCAGCCTCCAGCTCACAGTCAACAAGAAACTGAGGCCCTCAGTGCAATAACCCACAAATCAGTGAATTCTGCCAATAAGCACATCAAATTCAAAGTGTGTTTTTTCCCAGTTTAGTCTTGAGATGAGGCCACAGCCCTAGCCAACACTTTGATTACATTCTTGTGAGCCCCCGAAGCAGAAATGTCCAAACTCCTGACCCACAGAATCTGAGATAATAAATGTGTGTTGTTTTAAGCTGCTTAACTTTATGTTTAAATTGTTACACAGCAATAGATGACTAATACACCAAGCTACAATCAAATCTAACAGAAAAAGGTGGAAGACTTACTGGCTCCAGGTATTAGAGCACAGTCTCTGTCCAATCACTGATGACCACTAAAATATGCTGACACAGGTACAACTCCTACAAAAGCCAGTATTGAAAATAAAAAGTAGAATAAAAGAAATGTTTATCAGAGACTTCAAAGGCCACACACTGCAGATGAACAGACTACACAGATTAGTCCAGGCAAGTCCTAAAAGAAATAAACAAACAGCAACCATTCCCAGCAAGTTGCAAGGGGGAGGGTGGGGGGGGGGAGGGATAAAAATCCAGAGTTGCTACAATTAATTATATAAAATGCCCAGTTTCCAACAAAAAAAATTACAAGATAGGCAAGGAAACAGGCAACAACTGTGGCTCATCTGAGACCACCCAAATGTTAGACTTATCAGACAAATATTTCAAGGCAGCTGTTATAAATATGTTTAAAGAACTAAAAGGAAATCACGTTTAAAGAATTAAAGGAAAGTGAAATGAAAATTACTCATCAAATAGAGAATATCTATAAAGAGATAGAAATTATTTATTTTTAAAAAAACCAAAACAACCAAATAAAAATTCTGGAGTTGAAAAGTAAAATAACTGAAATAAAAATTCACTATAGGATCTCAATAGCAGTCTTGAGATGATAGAAGAAATAATCATCAAACTTGAAGATAGAGCAATAGAGATTACCAACCTGAAAAACAGAAAGTAAAAAGAAGAGGAAGAAGAAAGAATAATTCCATAATCTAGTGTGAGACTCAAGTCAACATTTCTGACAAACTGTCAGGTGAGATTGATGCCATTGTTCTGTGGACCACTCTGAGTAGTCAGGCTCTAAATTCAGTGTACTTCTGGACTTTTTAAAAGTAAGTAAATAAATAAATATATGATATCTAATTCTTTAGGAGTTTAAACATTTTCAAGCATTTTAAGAGCTCTATGTCTTTTCTAACAACAATATTGACTCTAATTTTTAAAATAGTTTATTAAAACATATTTAGTGGAATCTCTTTTTGATTAAAGGGACAAATAGATTCCATTCTTCCATAACAATAAATTCCTCTTTCAATACATTTATAATTGACATATTGACTAACTCTGCCAGACTTTCTCATCTTAATCTGAACACCTGATATCTTATTGTGCTTCTAATTTGATTCATCTTAGCATCTTCCTCGCGTAAGGTGAATTAATCAGTCCCACTGAGATAACAGTGATCAAAATTCAATGATACCTGCAAAGGAGCATGTAGCACCAGCCAGAGGAAGTCATAAATATAATGGATCATTACCCGTAAACAAGAGCTCATTTAGTCACTTTGACCAATGCCGTGTGCTGTCTTGGACTTGTCTAATGGAGAGGCAGAAGGCAAGCATGAAGGAGGTCACCTGCAAAAATTACTATCAGCAGTTTTCCTGCCAAGAAATAAATTCACTGAAAATTAACTAGCTCCCTTTCTTTGAATTATTACCTATTCTTCTACTAATGCACAGTGCATTAGCTCTAAGACTCTTGGGTCAGTAGTTCAGTTATATAGATTATAAAATATTTTGTGTACTCTTTTGCTAGTTGACATTTTATTTGTAAGATTGAAGTTAGAGTGACTTCGACTTAGAAAAGATTTGGCCTTTAAATCAGAAACATTTGTCCAAAATTGTTGTGCTTAAGATTTGACATATCAAGTATCTATTCAAATGGCTTCCTTTGGGCAGTAGGAGATTGTAAGAAATATATTAACATGGTTTTCTACCTACCCTGAAAAAGCTTTGATGATGAATCTGTGCACAACCCAGAAGGGCCTTGGCCTTTCCTGCTTTAATAATTCATTATGTTAAAATATTTGCAACCAACATTGTGTAGGATCAAAAGGAAAAATAGAACAGCATGAAAATTGAGGGTGATTTCTGCCCCTTGTCATTAAATCTGGTTGATAGTAGTAGAATGGAAAGAATTGAAATTTCATATCTGTAACAGTAAAATAAGAAAATTAACATTCCCTAATACTCTAGGTAGACATTTTAACATATTTTTTCTGTATCATCAAAATAATGAGCTACCCAACTTATTTCAGAATTTTGTGGAGGTCAAATGCAATAACAGATAGAAAGGTACTTTGTAAATTCTAACTGTATACATCAGGAATATTATTAGAGCATCATAGAATATAAATAGAGAAACACAAAGAGAGAAATTTAAATCATTCTTGAAAATTCAAGGTTGGTGTATACAAACCAACCTTAAAAAGAATGGAAAACATAGGATTTCTGCCGTCTCTTCATTCAAAGTTGCTATTTTTCAATATTTCAATTGATTACATTAAATTAATTAAATTGAATAGAACTTAAGGTGTACTTGAGACATACATGCAATATACCAGCTAAAGATAACATTGGTTATATTTCAATGGAATTAATGTAATAAAAATGTTTAGAAAATTGCAGATAGGTACAACTAAGGTGGGCCAAAACTTAGTTCTATGAATTTTTACTACAATAAAAATAACAAAAAATTGTGTGTAACCATTACTATGACTCAGAGAATCATTACTATCTCATTACTTTGTCATTATATGACAAAAATAAAATAGAAGCTCAAGAAAAATCTAGTTATTCTTAGAAATGAGATAAAGAGGCATTTCTTTCATGGGTTATTTAAAGAAGATACTATGAGCAATGTCTTCAATATCTTTATAGTATATCCAAACAAAAGTTTTTCATAAGACTATTTCTTATCATCTCCATCAAGTACCAAAACACAATACAGTAAAAGCAATTATTTTTATTTTTTATTTTTGAAGAAGAAGAGGAGTGATGGGCAAGAAATGAAGGGGGAGGGGAGATATCAAAAATACTGTATCCATAAATGGATCTCTGTTATGAACAAAATTAATCCAAGTATATATAGAAGGTCGAATTCAATGGTTCTTGACTGAAATGTATATCAGAACTCCCCAAGAGAGCCAAACACCTAGGACCCAAACCAGAGACTCTGATTTAACAGGTCCAGAGTGGAGGTTTGGTAAAGCTCACCATGAGATTTCAATTCACATACACGGATAAAGGCTAGTGATTGGGGAACATGGATGAAATGTCTACCCTTCAAGCAACCTCAAACAATGTTTAGATTAAGTATGTAGCAACAAAATGTTCAAGATCTGATACAGAAGAATATTTTTGTGATGTTCAAGATAGCTTTGTTTTTATCCTGGATAACCCCAACCTGTGATAAGAGATGGGAGGCTGACCTCTATGGTCTGGATCAACATTGGCTTACCATTGAATTTGCCAGTGGGGAACATTAGCTGGTCACTCGAGGGGCCAAGGAGAATGAAGACTAGGCATTTAGTCACTTGGCTCTCTACCTTTCACAGGCTTGCTGCAACTTTAGACTGTACAGCTCAGCCCTTGAGTCCACTTTGTCTCTCCCCACATCCCATGACTGTATGCCCCACTTGCCACTTCAGGTGTAGAGAGGTGGACCTGCCCTAGGATGCTGTCCTATCTTTTGATGTTTTCCTACATCTTGCCTGTATCTTCACAAGGCATCTCTTTATTAAGCTCTCTGAAAATCACTCAATTTGAATGTGCAATCTGTTTTCTGTGGGGCCTGAGGGAAACTCTGAAAAAGTCACAGACCCTAACCTTTGCCAAATTAATGATATTTATAGAGTTTAGATATATAAGCGCCACAAAAGAACAGGGTGAAAAAAATGGGGATGATTTTTGTCATGCAAAGAATAGTCTAGAATATGGTGTATAAAATACAGTAAAAGCTTTATGAGATTTAAAGTATTTGTACCTTTAAAATGTTTGTTGAACATAAATACATTATTTAAGTTAACCAAAGAATATATTAGAGACCTGTTATCATTGTCATTAATTGATAGTTCTGAAAATTGAAAGATAACATATTGCATAAAGTTAAATATTTAGCTACATAAACTAATATAAAACTAGCAATTTTCAATCAGAATTTATAAAGTGAATACATTGTCTTAAATATGACAAATGGATCACTCTGCAATTAAAAAAAAAAACTTTGTTCATGTACAACTGATGTGGCGGTTTCATCTACAGAAGCTGAAGGAGTAAATGATAGCTTTTCAAAAGTTTTCTCAGCACCATCTGTTTTCTTTTGCGATATCTTTGTTTTGAAACACAAAATTTATGAAATGTTCACAACATAAAGTAGCCCTAATTTTCCCAGTTCATATTATAGTTAAGAGATTTGGACATCACAGACTAGGAGGTTGGATTCCACCACCATCATGCTTTCTCTGTATAAATGATCCTAATATTTAGATTCCCAGCTAAGTAATCTTCTGTTCCTACAGTGTAACTCCTTTTATGAGTTAAATTTGCATGCTTGAAGAGTCAACTGAGTAATATTTATATTTTAGCCATTTCTATTAAGCATGCAATAAAGACATTGGCCAGAACGAACCAGAACCAATACTAGTATATAGCATCAAATGTCAAATCTATTCATTTCTCAGAAGTACAGCTAAGTTCTTTGGGCTGTATCTAGTGAGGACTGCACCTAAACCAAGACTCTTCCCTTAGGAATCTGTGGGAGACATTTTCAATTCAGTTTAATGAGGTCGATTTAGAAGCTCCTAGTCTTGATCACGGGTCTCCTTTCCCTCCAGCATCTTGGGTATTGCTTACTTCTGATACCCTTAAATAGCAAAAAGAAAGACTGAAAATTTCCATCCCAGTGCTGTTACCACTGAATTAATTGAATAAAATTCTTTTTTCCCATTATTTTTATCCTGGGAACACATCTAGGGTCCTTTTGACTAGCCAGGATTTCTTCTTTGAATTTGTTGCTGCTGAATCTTTTGAGTTTGTTTCTGCTGAGTCTTTTGGACTTCATGATAGCATCCCATTGAGTGTGTTTCACTATATGCAAGGGTTTTATTTAATCTATTTGCATGGAATTTGAGGGCTCTCAGCCTGATTGCTGCCACTCAGTGTACAGAGAGCACACTCCCCATTTGGTTTGTAACAGCTGGTGTCATAGGATTAGGAATGGCCATAAATACTCCAATAACCATCTCCAGAAAGGAGACAAGATTTTTTTTTCTCAACTACCCATGACACCTTAAAGAGTCCCGTTCCCAATATAGTACTTAGAATAGAGAATCAGGGGACCTTTTATGGTGCCCTGACAATATAACACTCTGACCAGGAGAGAAAGAGTCAATTACAACTTTCCAAGAATGCACATCTACACACTGACCACATATGTATTTCAAATAGGAAAAGTATATATTGTGTATACACACATATTCAACTCTTCTGCTACTTACAACATCAACTTGGAAATGCGTGATAGGGTCCTCAGGAATGGTAAGACAAGTCAATTCAGCTAATGAGTTTCGAGGGGAGAGGGAAAGTCAAAGGGAGTGGAGGGATGAAATATTGGGGAACAGAGGGAACTTGCAACCTTGGCAGAGTAAACATGGAGTGTCATGTTTTTTAATTAATTAATTAATTGACTTTTTGGCTGCTTTGAGTCTTCGTGGCTGTGCACGGGCTTTCTCCAGTTGCGGCGAGCAGGGGCTACTCTTCGTTGCAGTGTGAGGGCTTCTCATTGTGGTGGTTTCTCTTTGTTGCGGAGCACAGGCTTTAGGCATGAGGCTTCAGTAGTTGTGGCATTCAGACTCAGTAGTTGTGGCTTGGGGCTCTAGAGCACAGGCTCAGTAGTTGTGGCACATGGGCTTAGTTGCCCCGCAGCATGTGGGATCTTCCTGGACCAGGGCTTGAACCCATGTCCCTTGCATTGGCAGGCAGATTCTTAACCACTGTGCCACCAGGGAAGTCCTGGAGTGTCATCTTTACACCTTGGATTAGGCTGTGAAGTTTAAGTCACTAGGAGGTATTTCCACCAGAGGTGGAGGAAAAAGAGTGGATATGTCATAAAGGTTAAGAGGGATAGAGAACTGTGGAGGAAGGGGCTTCTCCCCAATACAGAGACTGCCGGTATTAAAGCAGCACCCTGTGGAGGATTCACCTTCTGCTGATGGAGAAGTAGATTCCAAGGGCATGTGCTGTGGATGGAGGCAACTGCCTCCCAACTTGAACCCAGAATTCTAATAGTTCCTCAAGTCCTTCTATGCTTCATGAGCCCTGTAGGGGCTAAGACACTCTGTTAGGTATGGTTGTGTTAGGTATGGTTCCATGCTGGACCAGGGCAAGACTGTAATTTGATATTTCGGATGCTGTGTGTGTGTATGTGTTTGCGTGCGTGTGTGTGTGTGTGTGTGTGAGCACACATGCATATACACACCATACGGAGTGTGAATGGAAAGGGCTGTCACAAAATAACTGTTGATATCAGATTGCCAACTTGCTCCCTGATGCTGGTGTTCAAGGATAACACTTCTTCCCGTTTTTTTTTTTTTTTTTTTTTTTTTTTTTTTGCGGTCCGCGGGCCTCTCACTGTTGTGGCCTCTCCCGTTGCGGAGCACAGGCTCCGGACGCGCAGGCTCAGCGGCCATGGCTCACGGGCCCAGCCGCTCCACGGCATGTGGGATCCTCCCGGACCGGGGCACGAACCCGTGTCCCCTGCATCGGCAGGCGGACTCTCAACCACTGCGCCACCAGGGAAGCCCAACACTTCTTCCCTTTATTTTCAATTCATTCATTTGGAAAATTCTTGAGTGTCCAACCGGTTGCAGCAGGCACACTGTGGTATGGCTCTGTGCATAAACCCAGCATCTTCTCCCTGGCCCCCTGCACCGCGACCCACAGTTCAGAGCCAGGGTGAGGACCAGCCTGAGGCTGTGAGGCTCCTATAGGTGCACAGTTTCAGGAGGTACTCAGTCTCAGGTGTTCAAAGGCTGATGGCTCCCTTGCCACATCCTAGTCCTGCCCTGGTCGCTTAGCACTGTCCAGGGGAACAAGAACCCTTCAAGGTGCTCCTAAGAAAAAATGGGTCCTCTCAGCCAATAAATTTAAAAATCTTGCATAATTAATACATTGTTAAGAAACTTACTTGGCACACGAGCATATTAAAAACTTTAAGTCTAGCAGTGAAAGAAATCTGCCTCACTTTGCCTAATCCAGCATTTTCCAAACTTTTTTGCTGAACTTTTTCTGCAAGGAATTTGTGTTGACATTCTGTAAACATGCTCTGGAAGTGCTAGGTTTGGGTTATGTTTGTTTATGTGGCTCTGAGAACCTTCAAACAGATGCCTCCCTGGAGTCTAATTGTTGTGCTGTTAACCTTGGAAAATTTCCCACTTCAACCTCTTATGAAATAATAGAAAGGGACTCTTTTCCTCCCGTAGTCAGAGGTCAGAAGTCCCAACCTTCTGGATGCTTCCATACCACCATGATTAGCATATTTCTTTAACTCTCATTGTAGGCATCTGTATGGAATTAACATTCATTCCCACCTGGTCCCCACAATGCTGAATAACTCCAAATCTACCCTAAACTCATCCTCAGACTTGTTCGGATCAGCATTTTTATCCACTACAAAATAAAGACGCTGACTTCATGTTGAGCAAACTTGTCAATGACATGGAGTTGGGAGAAATGAAAAAGCTAATTAATTTGAGAGTGGATTGTACTCCTATTAGACACAAGAATTGCTGAATCTAATGGATGAAATTTAACCATAATAAACACAAAGTTGTGCAATTGGCTACAAAAAAATTCCAATAACCTACAAAGCAAACAGGACAAGGTGAGAAGCAATATGTAAAAGATATAGGGAGGCCTCAGTGTGACTCAACGTAAGAGAGTATTTCTACAATTGTAGCGAAAAGACATATTAAGGAGCTTGAGAATCCTCCACACTAGAGACATTGGACAAAATATTGTGATCTGGGAGACATAGCGTAATGCAAGTGGTAATAATTGAACTAGATCTTAAAAGGTAAACTGCAGTAAGAGAAGTAATTCCATATAACACATGACCTAGGAATTGGGGTGGGGCTCTGCTTGGCAGACGATCAGCTTTGTTAGAGATCCTTAATCATCATTATACACGGACAGGTTTTGAGGAAGGAAGGATCAAGAACAAAAAGTAGCTAATCAAAAAAGTGCTGCAGACAGTGTTCTAGTGGAGGTGCCTTTCCTCAGCTTAATTGCATTATTGATTTCTGTTAGCAGGCATACATGGAGGGGGAACAGGCACAGAGGGAGAGCAGTTCCCTGGGATGCCTTTTGTGTAAACTGTAGAGCAGAGGTCCCCAACCCCTGGGCCATGGACCGGTACCAGGCCAGCCTGGTAGGAGTGGGGCTGCACAGCAAGAGGTGAGCGGTGGCCAGCGGGCGAGCGAAGCTTCCTCTGCCGCTTCCAGTCTCTCCCCGTTGCTCGCATTACCACCTGAACCATCCCCCACCCCATCCGTGGAAAAATTGTCTTCCACAAAACGCGGTCCATGGTGCCAAAAAGGTTGGGGACCACTGCTGTAGAGGACTAATTGTGTGAATCAACTACAAGAGGGGGCTTTTTCTGGAACTGCTCAGGGACTTCTATTGAAGTCCTATGTCCCTTGACTCTGCATCAAATCCAAAGACCCCAGCAGAGAGCCTTGTTTAGTGGTGAATTCCCCTCCCTGACACCAGAAGTGTTTTCAGTCACTGGTGTTTGTACCCAGATGCTGAATACCAGGTGTGGAGCTCACCCAAGCTGGGAAAAAGAAGAATTGGAATTGCACAAAGAGAGAGAAAACGTTCCACTTCATGAGCTCAGTGACTTCTAAGAGGAAAAGGCAAGCCAGTTGTTCTCTATTGCCAGTAGGTGTAGAACAGGAGGGAAAAAAAAAAAAATGGGCTTAGGTCACTACAGAAGAGATTGGGTTAAGCTAAAGGAGGATTTCTTCATTACAAAGTCTGTTTGATACTGTCCCTCTTTTCTGGGTGCCTTGGGCATATCACCATGAGATTGTATGGATGAAATTGCAGGCTCTGCCTTAGGGATTCAATTTCTTGGAGATTGCACGTTTCCCCCACGTTGTTTTGGACATGCAAGTACTCTAGCTCAAGTGTTCTAATAAAGCAGGTAACTCTAACATAACCCAGTCTCTTTCAGGGGACTTCTAGAGATGACATGGTGTTCCCTTAAATCACAGGAGACATAGCTTAAACTATTCCTCATCTGAAAGGAGAAGAAAAAGTTCAATCATAACTGTTTGTATTTCTTTCCAAACAGATGATTCTATAAAATCATGCATAGGAGGTTTTAACCAGGAGGTATGAGGGAGAGAAGCCATAAATCACAAGCCCAGTCTATGCACAAGGGTCCTGAATAACCTCAGCTTCATCCTCAGAAATGCCTGGAATTCAATAGCTCTGTGTGTGTGTGGTGTGTGTGTGTGTGTGTGTGTGTGTGTGTGTGTGTGTGTGTACGGTGGAGGGGAGGAAGAGGGATAGTGAGAACTTTTACAACTACATCCCTCAAAAGTCTAATCCACCCTCCCACCCTTCTTGGAGAGCAGCAGGCATGAGGAGGGAAGGAAAAGCCTGGACCTCCTAGGTAAGCATCAGTGCACATATTGAGAGATGGGACAATGTCATGACTGAGAGCAAAAAAGACGTACTCTTGAAATTGTGGTCCTCTGGATCATCGTCAGCTACCTGGGAGTTAAGGGCAGCTGATGCATTTGAGACCTAGTGAGAATCTCAGAGGGTCTCAGTGCAACAGGAGAGGCTGCAGTTGCAGGAGACCTGTGTGGCTGCTGTGTGCAAACCCAGAAGGGTCACATTTCCCTGCTTTTCTCAGGAACATTCCACCGATCAGACACGAAAGAAGTGGGGTGCCATTGAGAAACAAGCAAAATGTCCCTCAATGGACTTTGCCAGGGTTAGCCTGGGAGACCCTAAAGTGTATCCATTTTCCAGGCTAACAACAACATCTATTTAAGCTTCCCTTTTGCAAAAGGAGATAGCAGGATGGTTTTACAAAATATATAATTGTAACACTATTCTTGCCAAAAAGAATGAACGATCCTTTGGGGGAGAAAAGTCACGTGCAGACTGAATTGAATTACTACTATATATGAAAAGTAACTCACTTTTTTTCCCATGGAACATCCTGGCTTATGCAAAAACTGTATTTTGAGGCATCTGTGGCCATGTCCTGCCATCATCTGCAATCCTCAACTTTCTTTATGTTTATTAAACATTCATGAGTCCTAAGAGAGCTAGGACAGACAGAGAAATAAAAGTGTTCTCTTGTTCAAAAATGAATTTGAAAGGTTAGAAGAGATTTCAAACCTAGTGATCATCGGTATGATTTTGCTTTTGGGTTCAAGAGCCTGAATTATTGCCTGTTCTCGAAATTGTGGCTGAAGTGTTTATTAGTCTGGGCTGGTGCGGGTGCCCTGACTAAGATGTTCCTTGAATGCCAAAGAGTACAGTCGCCTGTGCACCATCCAATCTTCTCTCATTATTCCTAGAAGATCCTTGCAATCACCTCAAGAGCCCTTATTTTCCTTGGCCCGGCAGCTCTGATTTCCTTGTTCTCTCATGAGTCAGATCTCCTGAGTTAAAGTCCATGCCCGTGGATGAAATGATGGGGTGGGTACAAATCATGATTCATGTTGATAAAAGTGCATGTCCCTGTTTGAGCAGAACAGATGAAGGTAGTGAAATGGAAAAGCATTCAGCCTGCTGCTCTGAAAACCAAGCAGCACGTCAGGGAGAATAAAAGGCAAATGAAGTCCCCAGGATTTATGGCAGAGGTGCTCAGGAGAATAGGGAAACAGAGGAGCCTTCCCATTCAGAGCAGTTATGGTGGTGGTGGTCCCCTGGGGGTCAGCCACGAAGCCTGAAAACCCAGAACAAATACTGCTAAGACAGAAAAATGGGGGAGATACATGTCCTTGTGAGCAAAAATGACTTTAAAAGGATTAGATGTGAAGACACATGAGAATGAGTTTTTGGTAAGGTGATGGGGAAAGGAGAAATAAAACATAGACACACACTATAGAAATAAAGTTAAGGATAACAGTGTTGTGGATATGAAGGATGAGGCATACAGGCTCCTAACATTAAATTCCAAAGACAAAATTCTCGAAAGTTTAACAAGCACTTGGCATGGATCAATTTATAGCTTGGTTCACAACCCAAGGTATTAGAATGAGCTTGAATGTGTCCTAATTTCTACATAGAATCTTACCATCTGAGGCCTATTTGAGGCTAGAACTTTGCTGTGTGTGTGTGTGTGTGTGTGTTTCATTCATTTAGAAAACACTCTTTAGGAAAAGCACCATTTTGCAAACTACTTAGCAAATATTTAACTAAGACCACAGCACCTGATTCTGGATTAGAATTCTTGCTTTAGCCCCTGACTCTCATCAACAATAGTGAAGGGTCTGGGATTTTATCCTACTTGCAAGTGGCACGTTAGCCTGCCACAGTTTCATGGATGAGGGCAGAAAACACGAGACTCTCGGGTCAGAGACAAGAGACTTGATTACTCCCAACACAGCAGGCAGCATGAGGTCAGCATATTCATGTCACTTTCCCTTGTTCCCCAAGTCCCAGCAGGCAATGCAAGATGGAACCAGATGGCTACATGCACACACAGTGTGTTGTGCTACAGGAGAGGGACCCTGAGCTGAGGAAATCTGGATCTTTTATAATGGGCAATAAGGATGTAATATTCCTTATACCAGAAGAAGAGACTATCTCTTTCTTCCCAGGCCATTTGAATATCCTTGAAATAGTACAAAATGAAGATAGTCAACCTGACTTCTCACAAGATGTGCAGAAATGTGAGAGAGACTTACTCATCTCCCACCAGCTCTAATCCTCTAATTTTATAGAAGTCTCTTCCCCTTTCTCGACCTAATGTTTTCATATTTTTAAATAAAGGGGTTAAACTGGATCAAATCTAAGGTCATTTCATGGCAATGAAACAAAAATAATTGCTTCTTACTTTTTTTTTAAGAACTGTGTTATAAAGATTCTACTCTTCAAAGTTTTATAATCTCGGAAGGTCATGCTTACATACATCCAAATGGTCACTGTTTGTTGGCATTTTATACACACACACACACACACACACACACACACACACACGAGTATCCATACTTCAGCAAGAGTGAAGTTTCATTTCTAATTTTTGTGTGAAAGCCCAGTGAAGTGGAAGCTGATATTAGAATGAAAAACTAGCAGTGATTACAGCATAGATCTTATTTCTTTTCCTACCGTCTCAGATTAATTGGTCGGGCACTTTCCAAATACATGTAAATCCAAATACATGTAAAGTAGTCTATGAGTATTTGGTTGATTCCCTCACTTCTTATCTTTTTAACTCATGCTCATTGTGAACTTGTTCTGGGAGTGAAATAATCTGTTGAAATAAGAGCTTTGCAAGAGGAGCCCTGCTGATTCCTACAGGAGAAGCCAGGTCATTAGGCAAAGACCTAATGCATCTGCTGCAAGTCACCTTGGTAACCTGCCAGTGTCGACCACATCGTGCTCATGACGCTAGCAACTCTGATACCTCCAAGCTGGGTGGACATTCTAACCCACTGACATTGGGCTTGCAAGAATCACCTTGTATGTCTGGGTTCCCTCCACAAAGCCAAATAGGCCATTGTCCCAGCTTTCCAATTCCAAAAAAAACTTGTCTACTAGGGTTTAAAATCTCCATAGAAATCATCAGTGTTTGCCAGACATTTCCTCAAAGGAAGATTAGCAGAAGGTTCCCTGAAGGCAGGCTCTGGAGCCTCTCAACAGTTAGGACCACCAACACTACTCCATCCTACCCAACTTTTGAGCTGAGCTCAGATGCACCAGCCAGCGAGGGCTGGATTTCATCATTCTGGTCTAGCTCAATACTGCTGTGGTTGGGTTGTACTCTGGACAGCTTTATACTCCCCAACTCCACCCCAAACTGTTGCAACCTTTTCCCTTTTCCACTGTGTTTATTTCACTCATTAGCCAGACTTCTGCCTCCTTATCAACACAATGGTTACCATTATTACCCTCTTATTCTGTGTCTGCCAGAGCTGATATAAGGTCATACCGATTTTGAACTTCGTAACTCAGCAGGGCACCGTCAGATAGACCCTTGACCAGAGTTGTACAGTAGCCAATCTACACAACCGTACATGGTGGCCTTCCTGGCATTTTCTGATCACTTTACCTGCTGTTGCTCATGAAATCCTCACAACATCCCTGTAAGGTAGGTGCTATTACCTAAATTCTCACAGGAGTACACGAAACCAAAAGAGGTTAAATTTCCCAAGGATTCATAGCTACTGGATGACCAAATTAAGAGACATACCTCAACAATTAAATGTGAGATTTTCACAATTTTTAAGAGCTAAATAAACCTTTGCTCAAGAGAAGCTTGAGTAGAATGAAGTTAGGCAGCCTCTCCTTGACCAGTCCCTTCTCTCCCAGCCCAAATTCCCTGGGGTTCTTAAAGCATCCTTGGTGACTGGCTTTTTCCTAGGCAGGACTGAGGAATCCATTGGAACCCCAGTGAGGTTACCTGTTACAGTGAACATCTGCATGACTCTTGATAACCTCCTCTCTACACAGTCTAGATCTTTCTGCCTTCTCCCTACAATCAGTCCTTCTCATCTGCAAACTGTTGGCCATACCATGATCACCAGGCTCTTACCACGTGTTGAGTTTCACTGAAACCAAGACATATCTACTTCTCGGTCCCCAGCATTTGATCACCAGTCAGCCTGAATGAGATTGAATTTTCCAAGCCCCTTGGGACATGGACACCTGGAATGAGGCCTACTTTTTAGCCCTGGACAGGAGCCTTGGAGGATACAGGTCCCTCTAACCCCAGGCATCTTGGAACTTGCCTACATCACTCCTGTGCCATCTCCTCTCTCTGAGGTCCAAACATGCTTCTTGACCTAAAGTAGGGTGACAGTGTACCAATGCCAAGTTCCTCACTAAGAGGATGCCTCTTTACTAATTCAGAGAACTTAATGGTGAAGTTGGTGTTTTCCTCTGGAGAAGGAAATAAAGCATGGAAACACTTTCCGCTTCACCTGGCCACCTCCTAACAACCCCTAGTCTGAATAACCCTCTAGAATACCACTGACTCCCCAGGATCGGTTGTATACCCCATTGTCGGTCCTTTCCATCTCTTACCAGAGCACTTAACTCTGTCTAATGGTTCTCTGCTTATTTATGCCTCCCAGCTAGATGCTCAGGCCCATGAGAAAAGGGACTTTGTCTGCCTATTCAGTGCCCTACCCAAATCCCCTGCATTGAACCTGACATACAGTAGGTGCCCATTAAAGACTTGTTGAATAAATGAATTTTCATGAATTTTTGATTAACAGCATACTAGCTTATACCTTATATCTCTATTGGAAATATTAATAACCCAGTATTTAGATGAGGCTTACTATTAATTTTTAAACTTGCATGGAATTTAGGAAGATCACTAATTCTCTCCTTAAAGATGCAGCTAGTATTTGATTCTTCATTATCAAGAAAAACGATAAAAATAGGTTTGAGTTCAGTTAGCTCTGCAAAACAAAGAATTCGTCACTTATACCTGGCTGTAATCTTGAATTTGTCAACCTCTTAAACAGACTTTAATGATCTTTTAATAAGTCTTTTTAAATATGTTTCAAAGAGTATGTTCTATTGGACTTATCATCCTTTTTTTAAAGGTTACTTAACATTTGATGTAAGCGTAAAGTGTCTGCTTCGTTTCACCCAAACATCAACAATCAACATTTCATTTACTAAAAAGCAAATCTGAAAGCCAGGATCTGTTTTTATTATCATCGAAGAGTTTATTTTTACTTTAAAAATATTGAGCTTGCAACACCAACATTGAAAATAGCTTTAAAGTTGGCAATGTGTGCCCTTGCCTTGAAGCCATATTTTTATTTATGATTTTTGAAATTCCCTGAACTACAACCCTAAGTTGCCATTCCTCTGCATGTGACTGAGGTGTAGAGTTTGAATCTCAGGTTACATGCTTTGTGGTCGCAGAATCACCACAGGTGATGGAGGGACTTCCTTTGATCTGTCCGAGACTCAGACACAGAGAGAAAGAAACATTTGAGTACTGGGTCTTGTCCACTTTGGCTTCCCCTTGACAAACTCATTCTCACATTATTTCCAGAGACAAATATTTTGAAAGTGAAGAACACAAGAGGTTGCTAAATATTAGCTTTCAAAGGCTTGGAGTCACATGATATTTGCTTGGGTTACCTCTTCTTCAAGCCCATATAAAGAATGGTGTTTACGCTTGAACACTCTTCAGGGCTCAGGCGCTGCTGGGTGAAGAAATATGCAGAAAAGAATGTAAACATGGTTAAGACTTGCTGGGTTCTGTGGATGCAGAAATCGCTGCTTGGTTTAAGCAAACCAGAAAAACTGAGGAGAGAATGAGAAACACATACAAGTTTAGAGTCAAAAATGTCTTACACGAAATTTGAGAGTCTAAAATATAACAAACACCTTCCTGAGCCCAGATTTTCTGCAATGTCTGAGATGATTGCTGATTACAACTTAAGAGCATAACATTTTCTAATGGTGTAAAACAACTGAGAATTACCAAATCTACCTTGGTCTACAAGTATGAAATGATAGGTCTAGAAAATCACAGTTTCAGTCTCATTTAAGTAAACTCAAGTATAATTTGTAAACTGTCAGCATTTTAAGTTGACCATTCAGCCCCTCTCCCTGAAAATGTTGCTGGAAAAAAGTTAAGCTTTGAGTGTTTTCAGTATTTGAATTACCCTGAATTATTTCAATGAACACTACAAGGATGCTTATGAATTTTTACCTTAAATCTTTCTAAAATGGTATGTGCATTTTGCTGCCTTCTTCATACATAGAATTTGGAACATAAATTTAAGTTTTTGTGACAATTTAAGTCTAAACTGGCATTGTTTTATTGAAGGCAATATAATAATATAATAAGATATTTAACAAGAGTTCACGCTCAGAGATTTAACACCTGTGACAGTCCACAAATCTTTTAATTTCTCTGATCATCTACTTCCTTCTTAGTAAAATGAGAAATATACCTACTTGCCTGACTCTCTACGTGTTTGTGAGGACAATGAGGTAAAGAACGTGAAAAGAATTTACAAACAAGAAAGTTCTGTAGGACTCAGGGGATATGAGAGACAGCAGGTTGAAAACTTTATTCAAGATAAAATTTTCACAAAATTTTCAGCTATTTTTCAACTTTTATTGCTCTGTTTAGGTTTCGTTTCCTTGATAATGTTATGTTAATTTTGTTTATATTTTCAGAAACGTGCATTTAAATTGTTTTAAAATATTAGAGTTGACCATTATGTTATCACAGCAGTGGCTCAGCTGCTCTGTGTGTCATTATATTTCTTCTCTTTTGTTTGTTTGTTTTTAATTTATTTATTTTTGGCTGCTTGGGTCTTCGTTGCTGCATGCGGACTTTCTTTAGTTGCGGCGAGTAGGGGCTACTCTTTATTGTGCTACACAAGCTTCTCATTGCAGTGGTTTCTCTTGTTGCGGAACATGGGATCTACGTGAAAAGACTTCAGTAGTTGTGGCTCGCGGGCTCTAAAACACAGGCTCAGTAGTTGCGAAGCATGGGTTTAGTTGCTCTGTGGCATGTGGGATCTTCCCGGCCCAGGCCTCGAACCCGTTTCCCTTGCATTGGCGGGCAGATTCTTAACCACTGCACCACCAGAGAAGCCCTTCTCCTTTGTTAATAAATGTATTTGAGTTTTCTTGCTATTATTATAATTTTTTTCAAAGAACCATTATCCTAATAAGAATAATAACTTATTTAATCCTCAGAAGATTTCAGTGAGGTAGGTACTATTTTTATCCCCATATTGAAGGGCTTGGGCTGATTACAGAGTTCATTTAGTTTCATTCTATCACAATAATAACAAAAACATCTAAGAATAGGCTTTCCCTCTTGGTGTATCCCATTGCTGTTATTTTCTAAATAACATTAATAAAAATTTATTTCAAGTGAATGTTGTATTGAAATCCAGCATACTTACAGGGAACTGCAGGACGTAAACACCTTAGTGAACTCCTTATTGATTAGCTATGTTCTAAAACTAAGTCCCAAACTTCTTGGCTCCTGGTAGTCACACCCTGAGTAATCCCATCCATATTGAATTATTGCTGGACTGTGCAACAGATACAATACTTTGGAAGAGATATTGTGTGACTTCCAAGGCTAGGTTATAAAAAATATTGCCACTTCTGCCTTGCTGGGCTTCCCTGGTGGTGCAGTGGTTGAGAGTCCGCCTGCCGATGCAGGGGACACGGGTTCGTGCCCCAGTCCGGGAAGATCCCACATGCCGCGGAACGGCTGGGCCCGTGAGCCATGGCCGCTGAGCCTGCGCGTCCGGAGACTGTGCTCCGCAACGGGAGAGACCACAACAGTGAGAGGCCCGCGTACTGCAAAAAAAAAAAAAAAAAAATCTAAAAGGACACTCAATTTCAGAGCTTTGAGTAGAGTTCCCTGTGCTATACAGTAGGTCCTTATTTGTTATCTATTTTATATATAGTAGTGTGTATATGTCAACCCCAATCTCCCAATTTATCCTAAAAAGAGTGAATATATGTATTAAATATGTATAACTGATTCACTTTGCTGTACAACTGAAACCAACACAACATTGTAAATCAACTATACTTCAATAAAAATTTAAGGAAAAACAAAACAAAACAAAAAAAGTAATCTAATAAAAATCAATAAAATCTGTGAATGTGAAAATAAAAAAAAGATGTTACATGTGGATATCATATTTTCAACTACTAATATTCAGGAAACACATAGGACTGAAAAACATTTTAAACTATACCACAGGATGCTCTCAGTAAAATCTAGGCTGTAGAAAAGACCACAGGACAAATGACCCAGTTTCTTCAACAAATAAATTGCAAGGGGGGAGAAAAAAGAGAGTTGAAGATTAAAATAAAGAGCCATTTCAACAAATCACAATGTGTGGACATTATTTGAATACTAAATGAAACGAACTGCAAAAATTTTAATATTATAAAATAGTTGGAAATTTGAGCACACTGAATATTTGATGATATTAAGGCATTACTGTTAATTTTATTTGGGGTGTGATAATGCTATAGTGGTTATTTTTTTTTCAAAATCCTTATCTTTTAGAGATACATATTGAAAAATTTAAGGATTAAATTATATGATATCTGATGTTTGCTCCAAAATGATATGCGGGAGGGTTGGCTGGGAGGTAGAGGTGAAGCAAGATTGACCACGAGTTGTTAATTGTTGAAGGTAGATTATGTGTATGGGTATTTCTTATACCCTATGCTTATGCACATGTTTAAAATTTTCCATAATAAAAAGTTAAATGAAATAAAACCTACAAAGTGAAAAAAAAATGTAATAAAAATAAATAAATAAAAGGACACTCAAGCAGCCCTGTGTAGAAGAAACAATTCACTAGCACCAACCCGCCAGGCCTGTGGGTTTATGCCTTGGAGAGAATCTTCCCACCCCACTCAAGTCATCAGATGACTCCAGGCCTCAGATTTTAAGCTTTCTAGTTAAGGTTCCAGACATTATACAGAAACACAGTCCCCTGCTGTGCCCTCTCTGAATCCCTGATCCACAGAAACTATGAGTTAGTAAATTATTATTGTTGTTTTAAACTACTAAGTTGTGGGAAGACTTATTATACTCAATAATTCCTGTAGGTAGGAACATACCCAAAGCAGTTAATTAGCAGCCTGGCAGGAGAAGCCTAGAGAAAACCAGAGATCTAGTACAGAGAGGAAGGGATATTTACTAACGGTACTTGTCTTTTAAAAGTTTTTGTTTGTTTGTTTTTTGGGGGGGCAATAAAGAGCACAACATAAAAAAAAAAAATCCATGTAGTTGTAATCCAAATCAAGATATAGAACATTATGCCCACCAACATCAAGCCCCTCTCACGCTCCCTCTTAATCTTACCCACCCATTGTCTTGATTTCTACTATTAGTTAATATTGCCAGCTTTCAAATTCCATTTTTAAAAATCCTAAAGTACATTTTCTTTGTCCTTGGATTTTGTTTTGTATTGAACATTATATTTGTGAGAGTCATCCACATTTTTGCAGTTGGATTTGGTTTCATGAATATATAGTATGCACATATATGTCAGTGTTTATTCTACTGTTGATGGATATTTGAATTATTTCCAGTTTGGGGCTATTATGAATATCAATGCTATGAACTTCTTGGACATGTCTTTTGGTGCACACATACTCTGAGGGGTTACACAACAGGGAAGGCTTTCATAGTAAGAAGGGCTAGACAAGGAAAGAAAGTCATCAACTAAGAAAAAAATGGACATTCATTAGAAGAAAGTAAGGCTCAGGTGATGATGATTTCTCATTGGCTGAGCTGTGACATTTTCCATTGGCTGGGCTTGTTGCTGAGCAAGAAGGAAGGCTTCCTTTCTCCTGCTGGGATAGTAAAGTAGCTGCACTTACTTTTGGGGAGTGCAACATACTTCCTGTTGAGGTCGGGAACTGACTTCGTCCCCTTGGGGTAATTGACATCTTCCTGTTTGGCAGTAATTGATGAGTGGTAGGGCATGAGACCTCCCTCTACAGGCCTCCCTGACTCCAATTTTAGTTGAGGTTTCCTTCTATTAATTTTCACACTAGCATAACAATAAAAGCAAACCTGAAGAAAAGAAAACCACAGGCCAATCCCACATCCTACAAAAGATAATTGTGGAGAACCTTATAAGAAAAACATGCTACAGTGAAGTAAAGTTTGTACCAAGATGCAAGGATAGATCCTTAAAAGGAAATCTATTAAAATAATTAATGATATTATAAAGTAAAAAAAAAAAAATTAATGTCTCAATAGATGTTAAGAGGGAATTTTAATAAGAGCTGATGTCCATCCATGATTTAAAATAAAATCAATCATTTTTTAAATAGAAATAAGTGAATACTTCCTCAACATGATGAAAATATTACACATAGTAAACCAAAGCCAGCCTTATGCTCAATTGTGCAAAACCAGAAATATTTCCATTAAGATCAGGCGGTCACCTGTGACTATCAGTAAATGGTGGGATTACAATTTGGACACAGGTTTTCTCTGTCTGTTGGGGACAATGACCTCCAAGAAGCCAATCAACATATCAATCTATTTACCAAATTATATTATTGTGTGAAAAAGTGGGTTACAAACCAGTATTATCCATTTTTGGTATAACAAACTATGAACACTTAGATATGCATATTTATCTCCTTTGGGGATGTACTGAAATGCATAAGAAAGACTGTAAAGCATATTAAACCCTACTACCATGATGGGGGAGGGGAGCATTGTGAGAGGAAATTGTTTTATGGCGTATGAAGTGTTCATATAGTATTTGAGGTCCCCCCACTTCTTGCCCCCAAAGGGCATATATTACTTTCAGAATCAGGAAAAATAACAAATAAATTTCCAATAGAAACAAAAAATTGAGTCACCTAGAAATATTGTGGCAAGTATTATTTATGAAAATATTTCTATGGCACAAGTAGAAGGATGATTTCCCTGCCAATACAGCCAAAAAAAATAGTCTAAGGGAGCAGTTTGAGTACTATTTAAAAATTCAAATAGTCAATACTTCTTTGGGGGATGCTCTTTGAAGAAAATTATTCTTTCATAGACATCTGCATTCTTTTTTGGTGACAAGTGTTCTGGAGATTATTTAAACATGCTTTCCATGGAGGGAAACCCAGAGGGAAATATTGTGGTGGTCCTGGCCCCCACCATCCCTTTCTGACCCCTTCTAGCCTCGCTCCTGCCCTTCCAAACGCTTCCAGGAACACAGGAGCAGACAGCTGGCAGGCAAAGGTTGCACTGGGCTCAGAACTGTGATTTGTTTATCCTGCTGTAAATGATTCGAATTAGTTGCCAATACTGGAGAATTGGGAGACTTCACATAAAAATGACCAGATCTTCTTGAAAACCTGGAGGCTCTGGTAGAGCTGATCTCACAGTCCTCCAACTCCTGGGGGGTCTTTGGACCACGCGTGAGGCGTCACCCTGGGAAATGGAATTTGCCACACCCTGTGCCTTACAAATCATTCAAAACCTTACAAAACCTTTAAAACCTGCTTCTAGCATTCACCTTACATCAGTAATGATTGATGAAGATGTATTGTCCTATCCTATGCATGGAGATTTTTCATTTTATGAGAAAGCCAAGCTATAAAATGTTTCTGCCTACATACCAGGTACTAACCGTCAAATCTTTTACTTGTTTACTCTTTTATCCGAAACAATGTAAATAACACAGTGGATGCTGCCTCTTAAATAATCATCTTTAGTATCCTGAGAAGGTAATGCTTACTACTAAATCAAATAGAGATACCAGGCTTTTCAACGGCTGAAACGGTCTAAGCGTGATTTTCAGGCTTTAACTCCGAACACCGTGCAATGCTGCCACCTTGAGGCTACATCCCTGATGCGTCCCAACATCAGTTCTTGAGGTAACGTTGCCATCTGCTGAGCTATCCCGAGATTTCAGAACACATATAAAAGAGCTCTGAGGCCCAGAATATAAATGAAATATCCATCAAATTGTGCGTATGTGACTGCTAACAGTGGCTAACTATCTGTGGATAGTTGTCACATTGCCAGTTCAATATCTGTGATGTCATGGAATCTTGGTGCTAGAAACAAATGCAAATTTTTACCCAAGGAAGTTGAGCACCAGATCCCTTTGAGAATAAGAGAAGATGTTCATGCATCTGAGATGGTTTGGATTAGTGATTCCCAAATGCTTTCCTCCAGACGCTTTAAAATCAACTGGGGAGCTTGTTAGAAATCTGTGTCTTGGGTCCCAACTCAGAAATACTTGGAATCTGTATTTATGTGAGCTCCCGGGTGACTTGGTCTGCACCCTGACTCATGAACGAACCCTGGGTGACAAGCCAGCCAGTGGCGCCAGATTGCACTCATGTATTCGTTCCAATGTTATTGTATGTTTGGGTGCAGTGTGCTGAGTGAGGTTTCTTTTCAAAGAGCCCTCCTTGTTTCAGGATGCATGCTGTTAAATGGTGAATTACATGCATGCAGTTAGAATAAGTAAAGCAATCTAGTTCCTGGAAGAATGTCCAAAATATAGCAGAAAGAAAAAACAGGGATCCCCATAAGTCTTCTCCAGTGAGAAGACAGTAGCTTTCCAGGGAAGTGTATACAGATCCAGGCACTTGCCAGCAATCCTGTGGGAATGGAAGCCAAATACCATTCTAGGTAAAGAACATGAATGCACAGAGGTGCAGCGGTTTGCAGACATACATTATTGCTGAGAATGTATAAGGATTCATTGATTCCTGAGCCGTAATGTTTTTAGTGCGGGGGTAAGAATTAAAAACTGCCCAAGAATTCAAGATCCTGTAGATCCTGCAAACAAGTAGGCATTTCGTCATGTAGATGAGTTACAGGAAACCATGGGACATTTGCACAGGGAGGGACAGAATCTGACTCATGGAAAGAGTACGTAGGAAGAGGGTGAAGGTGGATTTGACAAAGCTACCTGAGAGGAAAGAGCACAGGCAAAAACGTTACTAGGAGAACTCAGTCTATGGGTGATGGGGTTCTGACAGTGGGATTGGAAGGAGGGGAAGAGATGGACATTCCCAAGCTGGACAAGCTGGACAAGCAGAAGCATGAGTGATTGGATGTGGAAGGTTAGGCAGAGGGAAGAAACCAAGATAATTCCCAGAGTGATTTCTCTGCCTACTTCTACCGCCTCCCAGCTGAGCACCTGGGTAAATGAAGGTACCATTCCCCCAAAGAATAAAATAAAGGGAGGTGAGCTGATGCTGAATAGAAATATGGTTTTGAGACACTCGCATGCAATATTGCAGCACCAATGTAGGACTATCTAGTAATTCATCTGGGATTTAAAGAGAGGGCTGAGCTAGAGATTTGAGTGTAGAAGTTAACCTGGTGTGAGTGGTAGACCCAGCCATAGATATTACGTACGGTGCAAAGAGAAGGGAGGGCAGGAAGCTCAGGGGGAGGATGGACATTTAAGGAGTCAGACAGAGGAGCAGGAAAAGGGGCTGGAGAAGGAGGAGTAAAGAAGTAAGAGGCAAAACAGGGGAGATGGGGAGGGAAGAGGGCTTCAGAGAAGTGGGGGTGGTGGATGGTGTCAAATGTTTCCCAGGGGTCAACTAAGATAGAAAAGTGTTTGTTAGACTGCAACAGGGATCTCAAGAGTTTAGCAAGAGCAGGCGTTAGTGGCAGATGAATAAAATGAAGGGAATTAGGTACTGAACGAAGACTTCCATATTACTGAGCCCAACAGTTGTTATTTAGATATTAGGCCCTCACCCCCAATTTTGGCACTATTGTCTACTCCATCCTTCACGGAAAAGAGAAGAAAAGCTCAGAGGGCATGGGAGACTAAAAGAGAAGAGGTAAAGAGGGTAGCCAATGCAGGATGGGTTACTTAAAGGGCATAAAGTGAAAGCATCCATGGATTAAACAAGTTTTTTTCTCTGTAATAATCACCAGAAGCACAATTGTCTGCTCAGGGTGGAGGGGGGTGAGAGGTAAAAGTTTGAAGGTGGCTACTGAAGGGACCTGTAAATGGCTGTGAATTTTTAGTTATCAATTTACACAGTCATGCTCAGGAACTCAAGAATTTTTCTAGAAGAGATGGGCTGTTAACAAAATGGGCATTGAGCATTGAAAAGAACACTACTCAGGAGGATAGCATTGGTCCTCACCCAGGTATTAAGAATCTCCATGAAAAGATGAAAACTCAGTGAATTCATCAAATTATGAAAACAAAAAGATACATGCACCCCAATGTTCACTGCAGCACTATTTACAATAGCCAAGACATGGAAGCAACCTAAATGTCCATCGACAGATGAATGGATAAAGATGTGGTATATATATACAATGGAATACTACTCAGCCATAAAAATGAATGAAATAATGTCATTTGCAGCAACATAGATGGACCAAGAGATTATTATCATACTAAGTGAGTTTAGTCAGAAAGAGGACAAATATCATATGATATCACTTATACGTGGAATCTAAAAGTTGATACAAATAAATCTATATACAAAACAAAAACAGACTCGCAGGCATAGAAAACAAAATTATGTTACCAAAGGGGAAAGCGGGGGAGATAAATTAGGAGTATAGGATTGACAGATACAAACTACTATATATAAAATAGATAAGCAATAAGGACTTACAGTATATCACAGGGAACTATATTCAATATCTTGTAAAATCCTGTAATGGAAGAAAGTTTGAAAAATTATATATATGTGACAATCGCTTTGCTGTACACCTAAAACTAACACAATATTGTAAATCAACTATACTTCAATTTTTAAAAAAAAGAATCTCTATGACTTTGGCCTTCATTTAATCACCTGCAAAGTATAGGTCTGGAACAAAATGCTTTCTTAGCTCCCGGTCAGCTCCAGCAGATTCTAGACCTATAATTGCTCAAAGTCTCATGGGCAGTCAGTGCCTTCCCTGCTGTCTTCCCTCTCCCTGAGATAATAACAACCTATTCCAGATCACCCTACTGAATTCAATAACTCTCTGAGGTGGGTACTATTATAATCCCATCTATAGATGAGGAAACCAAGGCACAGAAAGGTTAAGAAAATTGTCCAAGTACTCATAGATAATAAACAGTAAAGCAAGGTTTTGAACTCAGATAGTCTGTACTTCAGAGTATAGATCCTCAACCCTCGGTCCATGCTATTTCCCTCTAAAGATGATGCAAGAAGCCAAAGGAAGTAGTCAGAAGATCCTTTAAGAATTTGAGAGTTTCAACCAGTTTGGCGTTGTTCTTCCACTAAATCCTACCCCTCAAGTCTTGGTCTCAAAGCAGGTCCAAGCTGAGATCTTCACATCTCTAAAGAATTAAGCCAGAGGAATTCAGTGAATGATTTAGTTCTTTCCCCTAATTGACACCAACCTCCTTGGACCTATCATCATATCTGGTGTCTTATAGTTGGAAATATAAAAAGGATCTCATATCTGCTTCTGTCACTAAATAAAATCTTTCCTGTTATGCCTTCTTTCTAGGTGTACCTACAATTTCCTTAATGGATCAGTTGACTATATGGTTCTTAGTTTCTTGGTAGATTCTCCTTCTCTGCTTCACCCCAAACCACATTGCTTTGAGTGACCAAGGAAAAGTACAGGCATTCAGAAAGATCCCATGACATCATTCATGATAAAACCATAGCCCTGAAGCAAACGGCTTCCCAGCTCCTCCAGAACACAGGATGTAATCGACTAAACAACCATTTTACCTAACAGTAATATTTTTCTCTGCATATGGAATTATCAGAACCCAACTGTCCCTTCTGTCTGAAATCTTACCCTCTCCATCTTTGCCTGTAGAAAATTGTTGCATCCTTTTAGGTACATCTCAAATGCCAACTTCTACATTAAGTCTAGAGACACTCAGAACCAGTCGAATCTTCTCTGTTGAGTCCCTGTATCACTTACCTGTAAACATCCATTACAGTGCTTATCGCTATTTGTGTCTGTGTCTTCTTTCTATTTATGAACAGGATTTCATTTTCACAGAAGCATGAGGCAGAGCTGGGACATTATCGGTTTTCAGGCTGACTGCCAAGTGCCTCCCAAGTTCACCTCCCACTCCTGCACACTCAGCTAGATTGACACATTCTAGAATCTGGTCATCAGCCTCACAGGCCTGGGAACCCAATTTTCTAAGTATTCCAGACCATACAGTCTTAGGGAGGCTTTCTCAAACTAACTTCACCAAATTTTAAAAAGTACACAGAGGGGAGACCTTCAAGATGGCGGAGGAGTAAGACGTGGAGATCACCTTCCTCCCACAAATTCATCAGAAATACATCTGCATGTGGGACAACTCCTACAGAACACCTACTGAGCACTGGCAGAAGACCTCAGAGCTCCCAAAAGACAAGAAACTCCCCACATACCTGGGTAGGGCAAAAGAAAAAGAAAAAACAGAGAAAAAAGAATAGTGTCCATCAGCTGCACCACTAGGAGGGAGCTGTGAAGGAGGAAATTTTCCACACACCAGGAAACCCCTTCACTGGTGGAGATGGGGGGGGGCGGGGGGCGGCGGGAAACTTTAGAGCCACGGAGGAGAGCGCAGCAACAGGGGGCAGAGGGCAAAGCAGAGAGATTCCTGCACAGAGAATCGCTGCCGACCAGCACTCACCAGCCCGAGAGGCTTGTCTGCTCACCTGCCGGGACACGGGTGGAGCTGGGAGCTGAGGCTTGGGCTTCGGAGGTCAGATTCCAGGGAGAGGACTGGGGTTGGCTGCTTGAACACAGCCTGAAGGGGGCTAGTGTGCCACAGCTAGCTGGGAGGGCGTCTGGGGAAAAGTCTGTACATGCCTAAGAGGCAAGAGACCATTGTTTCAGGGTGCACGAGGAGAGGGGATTCAGAGCACAGCCTAAACAAACTTCAGAGATGGGCACGAGCCACAGCTGTCAGCGCGGACACCAGAGACAGGCATGAAACACTAAAGCTGCTGATTCAGCCACCAAGAAGCCTGTGTACAAGCCCAGGTCACTATCCACACCTCCCCTCCTGGGAGGCTGTGCAGCCCACCACTGTCAGTGTCCCGTGATACAGGGACAACTTCCCCGGGAGTACACACGGCACACCTCAGGCTGGTGCAACGTCTGCTCGCCCCACATCCGTACCCCTCCCTCCCCCCAGCTGAGTGAGCCAGAGCCCCCTAATCAGCTGCTCCTTTAACCCCATCCTGTCTGGGGAGGAACAGATGCCCTAAGGCGACCTACACGCAGAGGTGGGGCCAAATCCAAAGCTGAACCCCAGGAGCTGTGCGAACAAAGAAGAGAAAGGGAAATCTCTCCCAACAGCCTCAGGAGCAGCGGATTAAATCTCCACAATCAACTTGATGTACCTCCATCTGTGGAATACTTGAATAGAAAATGAATCATCCCAAAACTGAGGAGATGCACTTCAGGAGCAACGATATATAATTTTTTTTTTTCCTTTTTCTCTTTTTGTGAATGTGTATGTGTATGCTTCTTTGTGTGATTTTGTCTGTATAGTTTTGCTTTCACCATTTGTCCTAGGGTTTTTTCTGCCCTTTTTTTTTTTTTTAATATAGTTTTTAGCACTTGTTATCATTGGTGGATTTCTTTTTTGGTTTGGTTGCTCTCTTCTTTCTTTTTTTAAAATTACTTTTTAATTTTTAATATTATTTTTTATTTCAATAGCTATTTTCTTTTCTTTTTTTCTTTCTTTCTTTCTTTTTTCTTCCTTTTCTTCTGAGCCCTGTGGCTGACAGGGTCTTTGTGTTCCCACCGGGTGTCAGGCCTGTGCCTCTGAGGCGGGAGAGCTGAGTTCAGGACATTGGTCCAAAAGAGACCTCCCAGCACCACGTAATATCAATCAGTGAAAGCTCTCCCAGACATCTCCATCTCAGCACTAAGACCCAGCTCCATTCAACGACCAGTAAGCTACAGTGCTGGACACCCTATGCCAAACAACTAGCAAAACAGGAACACAACCCCACCTATTAGCAGACAGGCTGCCTAAACTCATAATAAGGTCACAGACACCCCAAGACACACCACCACATGTGGTCCTGCCCACCAGAAAGACAAGATCCAGCCTCATCCACCAGAACACAGGCACCAGTCCCCTCCACCAGAAAGCCTATACAACACACTGAACCAAACTTAGCCACTGGGGGCAGACACCAAAAACAACAGGAACTATGAACCTGCAGCCTGGGAAAAGGAGACCCCAAACACAGTAAGTTAAGAAAAATGAGAAGACAAAGAAACACACAGCAGATGAAGGAGTAAGGTAAAAACTCACCAGACCAAACAAATGAAGAGAAAATAGGCAGTCTACCTGAAGAAGAATTCACAGTAATGATAGTAAAGATGATCCCAAATCTTGGAACTAGAATGGAGAAAATACAAGAAACGTTTAACAAGGACCTAGAAGAACTAAAGAGCAAACAAAAAATGATGAACAATACAATAAGGGAAATTAAAAATTCTCTGGAAAAAGGGAATACTCTTGCACTTTTGGTGGGAATTTAAATTGATACAGCCACTATGGAGAACAATATGGAGGTTCCTTAAAAAACTAAAACTAGAACTACCAAACGACCCAGCAATCCCACTACTAGGCATATACCCTGAGAAAACCATAATTCAAAAAGAGTCATGTACCAAAATGTTCACTGAAGCTCTATTTACAATAGCCAGGATATGGAAACAACCTAAGTGTCCATCAACAGATGAATGGATAAAGAAGATGTGGCACATATATACAATGGAACATAACTCAGCCATAAAAAGAAACGAAATTGAGTTATTTGTAGTGAGGTGAATGGACCTAGAGTCTGTCATACAGAGTGAAATGTCAGAAAGAGAAAAAGAAATACTGTATGCTAACACATATATATGGAATCTAAGAAAGAAAAAAAAATGTCATGAAGAACCTAGGGGCAAGATGGGAATAAAGACACAGACCTACTAGAGAATGGACTTGAAGATATGAGGAGGGGGAAGGGTAAGCTGTGACAAAGTGAAAGAGTGGCATGGACATATATACACTACCAAGCATAAAATAGATAGCTAGTGGGAAGCAGCCGCATAGCACAGGGAGATCAGCTCAGTGCTTTGTGACCACCTAGAGGGTTGGAATAGGGAGGGTGGGAGGGAGGGAGATGCAAGAGGGAAGAGATATGGGAACATATGTATATGTATAACTGATTCACTTTGTTATAAAGCAGAAACTAACACACCATTGTAAAGCAATTATGCTCCAATAAAGATGTTAAAAAAAATTCTCTGGAAGTAATCAATAGCAGAATAACTGAGGCAGAAAAACGGATAAGTGACCTGGAAGATAAAATAGTGGAAATAACTACTGCAGAGCAGAGTAAAGAAAAAAGAATGAAAAGAATTGCGGCCAGTCTCAGAGACCTCCAGAACAACAACAAATACACCAATATTCGAATTATAGGGGTCCTAGAAGAAGAAGAGAAAAAGAAAGAGACTGAGAAAATATTTGAAGAGATTATAGTTGAAAACTTCCCTAATATGGGAAAGGAAATAGGTAATCAAGTCCAGGAAGTGCAGAGAGTGCCATACAGGGTAAATCCAAGGAGAAACACGCCAAGACATATTAATCAAACTATCAAAAATTAAATACAAAGAAAAAATATTAAACACAGAAAGGGAAAAACAACAAATAATATACAAGGGAATCCCCATAACGTTAACAGCTGATCTTTCAGCAGAAACTCTGCAAGCTAGAAGGGAGAGGCAGGAAATATTTAAAGTGATGAAAAGGAAAAACCTGCAACCAAGATTACTCTACCCAGCAAGGATCTCATTCAGATTCAACAGAGAAATTAAAAACTTTACAGACAAGCAAAAGCTAAGAGAATTCAGCACCACCAAACCAGCTTTACAACAAATGCTAAAGGAGCTTCTCTAGGCAGGAAACACAAGAGAAGGAAAAGACCTACAATAACAAACCCCAAACAATTAAGAAAATGCTAATAGGAACATACATATCAATAATTACCTTAAATGTAAATGGATTAAATGCTCCAACGAAAAGACAGAGACTGGCTGAATGGACACAAAAACAAGACCTGTATATATGATGTCTACAAGAGACCCACTTCAAACCTAGGGACACATACAGACTGAAAGTGAGGGGATGGGAAAAGATATTCCATGCAAATGGAAATCAGAAGAAAGCTGGAGTAGCAGTTCTCATATCAAACAAAATAGACTTGAAAATAAAGACTACTGCAAGAGACAAAGAAGGACAATACCTAGTGATCAAGGGATCAATCCAAGAAGAAGATATAACAATTGTAAATATCTATGCCCCCAACATAGGAGCACCTCAATACATAAGGCAAATGCTAACAGCCATAAAAGGGGAAATCGACAGTAACTCAATCATAGCAGGGGACTTTAACATCTCACTTTCACTAATGGACAGATCATCCAAAATGAAAATAAATAAGGAAACACAAGGTTTAAATGATACATTAAACAAGATGGACTTAACTGATATTTATAGGACATTCCATCCAAAAACAACAGAATACACTTTCTTCTCAAGTGCTCATGGAACATTCTCTAGGATAGATCATATCTTGGGTCACAAATCAAGCCTTGGTAAAATTAAGAAAATTGAAATCGTATCAAGTATCTTTTCCAACCACAATGCTATGAGAGTAGATGTCAATTACAGGAAAAAAATCTGCAAAAAATACAAACACATGGAGGCTAAACAATACACTACCTAATAACCAAGAGATCACTGAAGAAATCAAAGAGGAAATCAAACAATACCTAGAAACAAATGACAATGAAAACACAATGACCCAAAACCAATGCGATGCAGCAAAAGCAGTTCTAAGAGGGAAGTTTATAGCAATACCTCAAGACACAAGAAATATCTCAAATAAACAACCTAACTTTACACCTAAAGTAATTAGAGAAAGAAGAACAAAAATACCCCAAAGCTAGCAGAAGGAAAGAAATCATAATGATCAGATCAGAAATAAACGAAAAAGAAATAAAGGAACAATAGCAAAGATCAATAAAACTAAAAGCTGGTTCTTTGAGAAGATAAACAAAATTGATAAACCACTAGCCAGACTCATCAAAAAAAAGAGGGAGAAGGCTCAAACCAATAGAATTAGAAATGAAAAAGGAGAAGTAACAACTGACAGTGCAGATAGACAAAAGATCATGAGATATTACTGCAAGCAAAACTATATGCCAATAAAATGGACAACCTGGAAGAAATGGACAAATTCTTAGAAAAGCACAACTTTCTGAGACTGAACCAGGAAGAAATAGAAAATATAAACAGACCAATCACAAGCACTGAAGTTGAGACTGGGATTAAAAACCTTCCAACAAGCAAAAGCCCAAGACCAGATGGCTTCACAGGCAAATTCTACCAAACATTTAGAGAAGAGCTAACACCTATCCTTCTCAAACTCTTCCAAAACATAGCAGAGGGAGGAATATTCCCAAATTCATTCTACGAGATCACCATCACCCTGATACCAAAACCAGACAAAGATGTCAAGAAAAAAGAAAACTACAGGCCAACATCACTGATGAACATAGACGAAAAATCCTCAACAAAATACTAGCAAACAGAATCCAACAGCACAACTTACATTCCCACCAACAGTGCAAGAGGCTTCCCTTTTCTCCATACCCTGTCCAGCATTTATTGTTTGTAGATTTTTTGATGATGGCCATTCTGACCGGTGTGAGACGATACCTCATTGCAGTTTTGATTTGCATTTCTCTAATGATTAATGATGTTGAGCATTCTTTCATGTGTTTCTTGGCAATCTGTATATCTTCTTTGGAGAAATGTCTATTTAGGTCTTCTGCCCGTTTTTGGATTGGGTTGTTTGTTTTTTTAATATTGAGCTGCATGAGCTGCTGGTAAATTTTGGAGATGAATCTTTTGTCAGTTGCTTCATTTGCAAAAATTTTCTCCCATTCTGAAGTTTGTCTTTTCGTCTTTTTATGGTTTCCTTTGCTGTGCAAAAGCTTTTAAGTTTCATTAGGTCCCATTTGTTTATTTTTGTTTTTATTTCCATTTCTCTAGGAGGTGGGTCAAAAAGTATCTTCCTGTAATTTATGTCATAGGGTGTTCTGCCTATGTTTTCCTCTAAGCGTTTGATGGTGTCTGGCCTTACATTTAGGTCTTTAATCCATTTTGAGTTTATTTCTGCATATGGTGTTAGGGAGTGTTCTAATTTCATTCTTTTACATGTAACTGTCCAGTTTTCCCAGCACCACTTATTGAAGAGGCTGTCTTTTCTCCACTGTATATTCCTGCCTCCTTTACCAAAGATAAGTTGACCATATGTGCGTGGGTTTATCTCTGGGCTTTCTATCCTGTTCCATTGATCTATATTTCTGTTTCTGTGCCAGTAGCATACTGTCTTGATTACTGTAGCTTTGAATATAGTCTGAAGTCCGGAAGCCTGATTCCTCCAGCTCCGTGTTTCTTTCTCAAGATTGCTTTGGATATTCAGGGTCTTTTGTGTTTCCATGAAAATTATGAAAATTTTTGTTCTAGTTCTGTGAAAAATGCCAGTGGTAGTTTGATAGAGATTGCATTGAATCTGTACATTGCTTTGGTAGTATAGTCATTTTCACAGTCTTGATTCTTCCAATCCAAGAACATGGTATAACTCTCCATCCATTTATATCATCTTTAATTTTTTTCATCAGTGTCTTATACTTTTCTGTATATAGGTCTTTTGTCTCCTTAGGTATGTTTATTCCTAGATATTTTATTCTTTTTGTTGTAATGGTAAAATTGATACAGCCACTATGGAGAACAGTATGGAGGTTCCTTAAAAAACTAAAAATAGAACTACCATATGACCCAGCAATCCCACTACTGGGCCTGTAGCCTGAGAAAACCATAATTCAAAAAGAGTCATGTACAAAAATGTTCATTGCAGCTCTGTTTACAATAGCCAGGATATGGAAGCAACCTAAGTGTTCATCAACAGATGAATGGATAAAGAAGATGTGGCACATATAAACAATGGAATATTATTCAGCCATAAAAAGGAATGAAACTGAGTTATTTGTAGTGAGGTGGATGGACCTAAAGACTGTCATTCAGAGTGAAGTAAGGAAGGAAGAGGAAAAACAAATACCATATGCTAACACATATATATGGAATCTAAAAAAAAAAAAAAAAAAAAAGGTTATGAAGACCCTACGGGCAGGACAGGAATAAAGATGCAGACGTAAAGAATGGACTTAAGGACCCGGGGAAGGGGAGGGTAAGCTGGGACGAAGTGAGAGAGTGGCATGGACTTATATATACTACCAAATGTAAAATAGATAGCTAGTGGGAAGCAGTGGCATAGCACAAGGAGATCAGCTCGGTGCTTTGTGACCACCTAGAGGGGTGGGATAGGGAGGGTGGGAGGGAGATGCAAGAGGGAGGAGATATGGGGATATGTGTATATGTTTAACTGATTCACTTTGTTTTAAAGCAGAAACTAATGCACCATTGTAAAGCAATTATACTCCAATACAGAAGTTAAAAAAAAAATAGTACACAGAATGGCAAGTTATTAATTTACAATATCTAGTATATGGCATGGTCAGATATGAGTATAATGAGAAGTCTATGAGAATTAAGGGGAGGTATGGAAGGTATAAATTATATGACCAAAAATATTTAGTAGCATCAGCCTATGCTACTTAAATTGATCCACCTCCACCAAAAAGTTTTATCTGTCAAAGGCAGAGAAAACACTTCTAATTGCAGAGTTAGGGAATCAGTGTCATGGTACTTCTGTATCTGTGCTGGCCATCTTCCTCCTCTCCAAGCATTTTTTCTCCAGAGGATAATACAATTGATTAGAGCTTCACTCTCTATATTATAATCTTTCCCCTTTACTACCATATCATACTGAGACAGTATCGAATTTTCTCAAAGTCGTCAGCCTCATGATAATTAACCATATCTTGGTTTTCTTCCATAGCTCGTGTGAATCCCATCCATTGTGTGAGGATTTTACTAGTGTGACTCTCAGCAGGAGCCCTAATTTATGGTATGCACATTGTATGTTTCCCTAAGAGCACACAATGTCTGGCTCCATTTTAGGTCCATACCACAGTGCCTTGCTCAGAGTAAGTTCTCAAAAAATATTTTGATTTATTTGAATGTGTTCATTCAACTGTTTATTTCACTCATGATGTAAGCTTGGCAAAAACTGCATGAGTTTGAGAATTGCTTTTGCCACTACTAAGTTGGTGCCATGTTAAATGATAATGAAAAAGTAGGACCTTACGATCCTTTCCCCCCATATCCTCAGCCTGCCTTTTGTCTGTAGAAAAACTTTAGTCAAAGAGTAAGTTTAATCAGAGAGGTGAGAAAATGCAGAAGGAAAGGAAAACAAACAGGACTAAATAATAATAGTTTAGTCATTAAACAAAGTCAAGGACTTCTCTTTCCTGTTCAAGGGTTATAGGTAATATTCTGAGCCATAACATTTGAGCTGTTTTGAAGATACTTAAGCCCCCACCCGGTGGAAGAAGTTAACTACATTATGACCAGACGTAAGCTGCCACAATTCTGAGACCTGGCCTCAAAGAAATGGAACAAACCGACCCTGGAACTGAAGACTAACTGTACTTATAACAATCAAGATGACACAGATCAGATCACCGCATGACCAATTTCAAAATGATTGTCAGAGCTGACTGCTGTTTATGCCTGTAGCCCCCTCCTTCCACCTATAAAAGCTCTTGCCCACTGATTATCAGTAGGGGGTGGAGGTGGCCTTTAGACATGAGTCTGTCCCCATCCCCCATGCTGGCCCCAGTTGCTGGCCCCTGAAATAAAGCAAATTTTCCTTTCCACCAACCTTGCTTCTTTACTGGCTTTTAAGCGGTGAGCAGCCAGACCCTACCTTCAGTAGCAATAAGTTTAATTGGTCATTTAGTTTGCTATCTCAAAAAAAAGAATGACAACTGCTGACATTTTCAAATGAGGGAAGAAATCACAGTGATTGTGGTGGGTAGGTTGCATCATTATTAAATCAGTAATTTTAAGACAGTGGTTCCCAAAGTGAGATCTCTAAAAAAGTGCAACAGTATCACCTAGGAAGTTGCTAGAAATGTAAACCCTTAAGCCCCTCCTCAGATCTATTGAATCAGGAGCTCTGGGGGCAGGGCTCAGCAATCTGCTTTTTAACAAGCCCTCCAAGCAGTTCGGATGCACACTCACATTGGAGGGTCACAGCCCTCATTTGTTCAGGACCTCGCACATGATTTCAATGGCTCTCACCTGCAGACAAACAAGCACCTTAAGTCTCCTGCACACTGAGCCTGATAGCATATCAGATGATAAGTAACCTTCAACACGACAGTCCCTGTGATATGCCAGTCAGTTGACATGTATCTAGTACTATGCTATATGCAAGGGTTACATTAAATTAAAACACTTAATTGATATTGTAAATAAAGATAGCTCTGATAACCCCACACTAGGAAGTATCTCCAGCCAAAATAGCATTTGAATGATTAAGTCATTAAGAGCAAGGCTTTTTGCCAGTCATAAATCCTAGTCATTAGGACATCAGAAAAGAGGAGAAAAGGCAAAATATCACCAAAGCTTCATGATGATGTTAATTATACCAGGGATGGATAGGAGAATCCATCTGTGGTTGTTCCTGGGCAGGACAATTAAGAAAACATACTCTTGGCATGAGACTTTGAGAAGCCTTGCTGGATGGCAGCTCATCCAAGCAGTAAGGGGATGGTGGAGAATCTACAAGATGCACCGACAAGAAATAAAAACGAATTGCTCTGTCACAAATGTGTGCAATGCAGAAAGAGCTAGAGTCGTATATCCTAGCCATGTCCCTGCCATGCTTCTCAGATGCCCTCTGCTTCCTCTTTGGGTGACATTTTACAGCCATCTGTGGTTAGATGTAGCAAAAAGAATAACTTCTGGGTCAAATGCAGCCAAGAGAACTTTGCCCTATTTCTGGGGTGAATGGACGATTACTGTTTGCCAAAAATAATCTTGTTTTAAATGCTGTCCTTATGTAGTTTTGATAGTATCTCTTTTCCTTTCAGAAGTATCCCAGTTTTGACAATAAACTATGTAGCCACTGGAACTATTACTCAAATCTCCTTTTATCTCCTCCTCTTTCTTCTTCTCCTTCTTCTTTCTCCTTCTCCTTCTCCTTCTCCTTCTCCTTCTCCTTCTTCTTCTTCTTCTTCTTCTTCCTCTCCTCCTCTCTCTTTCTTTTTCTCTCTCTCTTCCTTTCTCCTTTCCTCCACTTCCAACTCTCCTTCTCTCTCTGTATTTCCTGCCATCACTTATGATGTTTAACACCTGTATTCCCATGTTCTTGACACCTGGCTACTAAGAGACCCTGGAGTAATCCACAATTGATCACAGCACACCTGAGGTGTCATTCTTGTGAACGATGCCATTGGAATTGTACAGGTCACAATCTATACAGATATATGTGGTGCCCTGCTAACAGGAGTCCCTGGGATGAGACCTTAAACTCCAGCTGGGTCCATCTGTCCAACTCAGTCCATAAATCTCCAGATGACTCACTTTCTCCAGTCTGATAAAGGCTAGGGCTATGTAAAGACCCAGTCTTAGAACTAAAATTTTATCTGCAAAATGAATCAGGAGCATGCTCCATATCCATTCCTCCATTGCTTCTCACACTTGGCTGGTTTCATTACTCAGTTTAGTTTTTTGACCTCTAGCCCTTTGATTGAAGACCTCATTGACCTTTGACATCTCCATCCTCTGAATGATACAATCTCTTTTTTTCTCCTCCTCGTTCCATGTTCCAATCTGCATGTTGTCTGCCCTATGCACATCCAAGTGGTCTCCTAGAAAAGAAATGGAGTACAGAACATCATGAATCTAAGGAAATAACTAATCTAGAGACCATTCTCTTCTCCCAGGAGATCAGATATGCCCATATTTCTTGATCCTGGAAAGGTTGATGTAACTCAATGTCTCTAGAACAATCTATAGTTTAAGATCCTTTAGAAAGCCTTGGAAAAGACATAGCTACTGTCCAGATAGCAGAACAGAGATAGTCCAAGAACAATCACAGCCTCTGCAACACTTAGAGCACAGGACATCCATATATCCAAAAATGGCTCTATGGAACAACCCTGAAATAGGGGTTATGGAATGTGGGGAGACCAACTAAGGAGGCACCTCTGAAGAGTACAGCTCATTAACACCCAACCCAATAGCCCTGTCTTAGAGTCCCACACTGGGGCACACACCTAGGCTGCACATTGCACTGTGGACAGGATGAACTTTCCTAGATGCCTTTACTATAGGGAATGTCCCCATTGATTTACTCAAGTCCCACACTGGGACTGCCCCCTCCTTAACACAAGAGCATTTACCTGCTCCCGCCTGTATTCAGCTCTATTAGGAGTGCTGGCTTACATCTCTACCATCCTTTTGTTGTCCCAATAAAGCAAGAGTCTAGGGTAGGAGTACTGTGCACTCTTAAAAGGGCATGCCCTTCTACTTTCACTCTTCTTAACTTGAACTTGCTAGTCACCTTACAGAATCGACTCATCCTTGCCACTCTCACTAACCTCACTGGAAATGCTTCTGTCCAGATCACCTTCTGATTAGCGAATCAAAATATACTTTTCCATTTTTACCACACTTTTTCTTTTTTTTTTTGGCTGCGATTGGTCTTCAGTGCTGTGCACTGGTTTTCTCTAGTTGCGGTGAGTGAGGGTTACTCTTTGTAACTCCATGGGCTCCTCATTGTGGTGGCTTCTCTTGCAGAACACAGACTCTAGGCGTGCAGGCTTCAGCAGTTGTGGTGCGCAGGCTTCAGTAGTTGTGTCTTGCGGGCTCTAGAGCACAGGGTCATTGTTGTGGTGCACGGGCTTAATTGCTCCACAGCATGTGGGATCTTCCCGGACCAGGGCTCGAACCTGTGTCCCCTGCACTGGCAGGCGGATTCTTAACCTCATGCCCCGAAGGAAGTCTCTATACCACACTTATTTTTGTTTGCTTTTATTTCTTCAATTTTTAAAAATTACATATGTACTGTATTTACATACATGGAATTGTGTGTATTTTTACACATCATAGATCAGAATTTTATCAGTCTATACTAGAGAGAAGATACAGAACAATTCTAACATCCCAAAGAATTCCCTTGTTCTGCCTGTTGTATTCAGATTCTCTTACCACCCCTCAACCGCTGGCAGCCATTGACCCATTGTCTGTTCTTATATTTTTCACTTTTCCAGAATGTCATATAAATGGAATCATAGGTAACCTTTTGAGAGTAGGTTATTTCCCTCAGCACAGATGTTCTCAATCAGGAACATTTAGCAATGTATGAAGACACTTTTAGTTGTTATAACTTTGGGAGGTGTCACTGTCATCTAGTGAATAGAGGCCAGGGATGTTGCTAAATTACTACTGTACATAGGACAGCCCCACAACAAATTATCCAGCCTGGCAAAGTCAAAAACCCCACTGTTGAGAAATCTTGACCTAGCACAGTGTACCTGAGATTAATTCACATTGTTCAGGTCTTCTTTATTGCTGAAAGGCAAAAAAAAAAAAAAAAAAAAAAAATTAATTGTATGGATGTAGCACAGACTGCTTATACTTTTATCCCTTGAAAGATATTTGGGCTGTTTCCAGGAATCAGCAATTATAAATAATGCTGCTACAAACATTCATGCATAGAATTTGAATGAATGTAAGCTTCATTTCTCTAGGATACATACCAAGAAGTACAATGTCTGGGTTGCATGGTAATTGTATGTTAACTATTTAGACATTGACAATGGTTTTTCCAGAGTAGTGACACCCTTTTGCATTTCTGTCAGCAACACTTGTGAGTTCTTCTTCCTCTGCCTTCTCACCAGCACTTTCACCACATCTCATTTTATGCCAGCATTTGACACTGCAGATTCAGAAATATTATCAGCACCTCAAATCCCTGCTAGGGTCCTCTTCCTAATACCACCCAGCACTCAAAGGTAAACACGATCCTGACTTCTAACAGCAGAAATTCAATTTAAAATTTTTGAAATTTATATAATTGAAATCCCAAAATACTAACTCTTCTGTGTCTGGCTACTATCTCTCAATATTTTGTTTGTAAGACTCATCCCTATTATGGTGTGTAGTTGTGAGCATTTATACTCATTGTTGCCTCTTAGTACCCTTTGGGGGGGATATACAGTTTTTAAATTTTACTTTCTATTCTTGATGAATGTTTGTCTTTCTTTATAGTGAGGTTTAGTTTACAGTCAATGAAATGCACCCATTTTAAGTGTACAGTCCAATAAGTTATGACAAATATATATATACTTATGTGAACATCAACAATATCAAGACATAGGACATCAACACCAAAAATATTTCCCCATTTGCCTTTGCCTTTGTTCCTCTCAGACACCCCAGCCCCAGGTGCCCACTGATCCACTTTCTGTCACAATAATTAGTTTGGTCTTTTCTAGAATATCATGTAAATAGAAACATACAATATGGACACTTTTATGTCTAACTTCTCTGGCTCAGCATAATGTTTTTAAGGTTCATCTATGTTGTTGTATGTGTCGGTACTCTGTGCTCTTTTATTGTTGAACCACATTCCGATGTATGAATATATCACAATTTTTAATCTATTCACTTGTTGTTAGACATCTTTGATATTCCAGTTTGGGTTATTTTGAATAAAGCTGCTATGAAAATTCTCACACAAGTTTTTATGTGGACATCACTTTCATTTCCTTGGGTAAATAAATAGGTAGGAGATGGCTGGGTCATATGTTTATGTCTATATTTAGCTTTATAAAAAAAACTGCCAAAGTGATTTCCAAGTTGGTTATACTATCTTTCATTCCCAGAGGTAATAAATAAGAGTTCTAGTTGCTTCAACGTCCTCACCAACAACTTCTGGCAAGGTTTTGTTTTGTTTTTAATTTTAGCCATTCTAGTTGTTGTATACTGGTATCTCCTTGTGGTTTTAGTTTGATTGTTAAAGTGTTCTATTTATTGTCAAATACTACTCAGCCATAAAAAAGAATGAAAATTTGCCATTTGCAGCAAAGAGGATGGACTTGGAGAGTATTATGCTAAGTGAAATAAATCAGAGAAAGGCAAAACTGTATGATATCACTTATATGTGGAATCAAAATTACCACAAATTAGTAAATATAACAAAAAAGAAGTAGACTCACAGATATAGAGAACAAACTAGTGGTTACCAGTGGAAGGGGTGGAGGGAAAATACAGAGGTGGGGGACAGGGAGGTACAAACTACTGGGTATAAGACTGGCTACAAGGATGTATTGCACAACACAGGGGAAATAGCCAATACTTTGTAATAACTGTAAGTGGAGAGTAACCTTTAAAAATTGTATAAAAAATTTTTAAAAGAGCAAGAAAATATTTTTCTATATATGTTGAATTATTCAAGTCTTCTGTATCTTCATTTGTTTCTGTCTGCTTGTTCTATCAATCACTGAGAGGGGAGTGTTAAAATCTCCAACTATAGTTGAGACATTTTATAATCGTGACTACTTTTCAGCCTTTTGGTGGACCTGCTTCTCTGGGCTGTGATGTTCTGACAAACAGTCCTTTGTTCAGAAGCCTAGTTTCCTCCTTCCCATTTCACACACCCTTGGTGAGACAAAAAGCCAAGAGGGAGTTGGAATAGGAGAAATGAATTTCTCCATCTGAGGTAAGGCAAGACTCCGTAAAGCTTCTTCCCCTGGGAAGCAGGGCTTTTTTAGGGAGCACTTCCTGCACATATTCACAAAGATTACTCTTCTCCTTTCCCTGCTAGAGTCACAAAGGGGACTTGCATGGCTTTTCGTTGTGAAAATCTGGTGGAGTTCCTGGAGGTAAGTCTTAGGATTTCCCCCAAGCCTGCAGCCCCAAGGAGTTTTTCCCTCACACTAGTCCACACCCAGCCCCCAGACATTCATCCAAATTACCCTTTAAGTGTTCCTACGAGTTTACGGCTCCTGCGGCTTCTGCTCCAGGTATGTATAGCTCAGCTGTGACTCTTGGGATTTGCCTTTCTCCCCACTGTTGGGGGTGGCAGTTCGTCTTTCAACCTCAGATCTGTGATTAGTCCAAGAAAAGTCATTGATATGGAGTTTGTTCAGCTTTTTCTGTTGTAAGGATGCAAGTGACATCTGCCTAGCTCTTTACATGTCAGAGCTGAAACCAGAATTTGTATTTCTGTTTTCGTTCAAATCAAAATACTTTCTAAATTCACTTTCATTTTTCTTCTGTTCCATGGTGTATGTAGAAGTATGTAGTTTAGTTTCCAAATATGTGGGGCTCTTTCAGATATTTTGTTTGGTAATTGATTTCTAATTAAATTCTATTGTAATCAAATAATGAATTGATACTTTGTATATCTTACCCCTTTTAAATACATTGAGACTTGCTTTACGGCACAGAATTTTGGTATGTTTTGGTGAATGGTCCATGTGCACATAAAAAAAGTGAATTCTGCTGTTTTTTCATTGGAATGTTTTATAAATTAGGTCAATTAGGTCAGGTTGGTTGACAAGTCTTCTCTATTCTTGGTGATTTTTCTATCTACCTGTCCTATAATGTATGTAGAGAGAGAAGGAGCGAGAGAGAGAGAGGAAGACACACACACACACACACACACACACACACAGGGATTAAATCTCTCTCTCTCTCTCTTCTCCTCTATGTGTATTTCTCTTTGCAGTTCTATCAGTTTTTGCTTCGTATATTTTGAAGCTCCATTATTAAGTGCAAAAATACTTAGGATTGTTAAACCTTCTTGATGACTTGACCTTTTTATCACTGTAAAATGGCTTTCTTTATCCCTGGTATCTTTGCTCTGAAATCTAGTTTGTCTTGTCTTGTATTAATATAGCCATTTCAGCATTACCTTGATTAAGGTTGGCATGGAATATCTTTTCCCATCATTTTAACCCATTTGCTTCTTTTTAATTAAAGTGTGTTCCTTATAGGGCTATGTTAGTTAGACACATGTCCCATATGGTTTATCTTTTTTCTTTTTTAAAAAAATCTTTTCTTTCTTTCTCTCAATCTTGATATTTTGTACTGACCTGTCTTCCAGTTTGCTAATCATCTGTTCTGCTGTGTCTGTCTATTAAAACCATAAATTAATGTCTTGCTGTCAGATATAGTATTTTTCAGTTCTAGAATTTTAAAGACTCATTCTCTGGTGAAATTCTCCATCTTTATCTCTATTTTTTAAAACATTTTAATTATGGTTATCTTAAGTCAATTAGCTGAACTTCTTTTGAGTTTGCTTCTATGGTTGAAAAAGAATTGTTTTGGTTGGTCCTGGGTTTTAATTCTCCTGGTAATTTTTAATGGAGCTCTGACAGTGTAGATGGCACACTACAGAGTCTATATATGATGTCCTCTCCCTCTAACAAGGGTTAGGTTTTGTCCTGGGGAGACCATAGGGACTGCAGATCACTGTAGTTCAGTTGATGTTTGATTTTACTGTTTGGGGTGGTTATATTTCAGTTTTGTGATTATTCCTAAGCCATGGCTCTGTCTCCTAAGGTGTGGTCTTTATTCTGAGTTTGTGGCATTTATTCCTAGTTCATGGCTCTTCTGGAATCACAACTGAAAGCCTGGACTATATTTTAAAGTCCCTCCAAATGTCAGGAATTGGACTCCAAACATAGTCCCTCCAACAACAGGGAGCTGCTGAAATCTCTGCTGCTTCATTTGGCCTCCCAGATGCTTAGTTTGCTGGACTTTTGGACTCTTGCTCTGCCATATTCTTTTTTTCTTGTGGATGTATTACCCAGACGATTTTCTTCTAAAAGTGAATAATAGCTTCTATATCTCTAACAATTGAAAGCATTGCTACCACCTTATATTTAGATAAAGAAATTTCCTCATGAAATAAGAATAACTTGAAACATCAGTTTGTTCACTAATTTCAGAGCATTCCCTGTACATTATTAATCTGTTTATCTGCAACATCCCAATTACTAATTCCCTTAGATGGTCTCTCACATAACTTTATCCATTTCTTCTGACAGTTTAAAATCATAGTTTAAACTCTTCTTAGATTAATTTGGAAATTTTGATCCTGATTTGAAAAACGAAAACTTTGTTATTAGGTTAATATCATCTTTGCTGAGACTGATTTTGTGCTTACCTTGGAAGCTTTGTGCCTTTTAAAAATATAAATGTGGGTTAGGGAGGGTGGGAGGGAGACACAAGAGGGAGGAGATATGGGGATATATGTATATGTATAGCTGATTCACTTTGTTATAAAGCAGAAACTAACACACCATTGTAAAGCAATTATACTCCAAAAAGATGTTTAAAAAAAATAAATAAATAATCAAAAAATATATATATATATATATATGAAGTAAGCAATTATTTTCATGTTTCATATTACTTGTTCCTTTCTCTTTATGGCATTTCCTAATAACTTATCTCAATAATCTGCATACTGACTTGATTTGGTATTATAATTTGAAAAATTCATTTTTCAAATTAGTTATAAGAAATCACATTATTTACTATTTTTAACCCACTTCCTTTATTCCTAGATACATAGTACCTACTGTTTTTTTTATTTTATAATGTTCAGAAAATAAAGACTTTTGAGGGGAGCGATCAATATATAATTAATGCCTAATCCTAACCATATGGCCTGCCATATTTAGCTGAAGAATCAGCCAATGACTTGATAAGAGTTAGAAGTCTGGGGAGTTTCTCTGTACTTCCCCATACTCCAGGATTTTGCCCTTGAGATCCCAGCTGGTGTGTCAGCTTGGAATCCTGACTTCCTATCTTTACTTTAGTCAGACAGCCACTTTCTGCTTGGCCTTTGTTTTCCTCCACAGAAAACTGGGAAAATGCTTTCATGGAAAAAGCCAGGATAAATGTGGAGCCTCCTGTGTGCATCTTTCTTCCCAGAGATCAAAGTTGTATTAGTCCTGCTTCTGCTAGTCTCTCTTCCTTGAGCTCCAAGTGTTGTTTCATATGGAGTTGTCAATGAGCGTTTTAGTCCCATTAGAAATCATCCATCTGTCCCAGAACCAGAAATGTGCAATGCTTGGCATGTTTTATCTGGCAACTGGAAGTATCCTGTATTGGAAACTGTTTCTTTAAAATTCTAGTTTGCCATACTTCCACCCCCAAACCTAAATTTGTAATAAACCATCGTACTCTAAGAGACCCCCTTATAAAAATAAATGTAAAATCATCTTTTCTCCTTAAATTTCAAAGTTCTATTTAACTTCCAGGTGCTTGACTCTCTTGAAGTCACGTGTGTTTTCATTTAATAACCTATAATTTTTAAAAAGTCACCACTTCCCTGATGGTCCAGTGGTAAAGAATCCACCTTGCAATGCAAGGGACACAGGTTTGATCCCAGACCGGGGATCCCACATGCCGTGGGGCAACTAAGCCCATGTGCCACAACTGCTGAGCTCGCACACCTCAACTAGCGCCCTCATGTCACAAACTACAGAGCCCACGCTCTCTGGACCCCGCACACCACAACTACAGAGCCCACGCACCCTGAAGCCTGTGTGCCACAACTAGAGAGAGAAAACTCGCATGCCACAACTACAGAGAAGTCTGCACTCCACAACAAAGAGCCCACGCACCACATTGAAGATCCCACATGCCTCAACGAAGATCCCTCCTGCCGCAACTAAGACCTGACACGGACAAAACTAAATAAAATAAATAAATAAATAATAAATAAATCTTTTTTTAAAAAGTCAGAATAAGAACAAAATAGTTTCACATGGTTTAGTGAAACATGAGATTAAAGTCAAACAAGACAGATGATGTGACCATTTGCACTTTTCTTAGCTATAGTTTCATCATTTGTAAAATGGGAAAAATAATTACTTTTTTTGCATTGTTCTTATGGTACATGCACTAAGATGTTTATAGTAGCACCGTCTATAGTAGCAAAATTTTAAAAACAGAGTAAACGTCTTTCAGTTAATAAGGCTAGGGCTGAATAAATTATCGTATAACCACGTGATGAACTAGTATGCTGCCTTTAAAAAGGGTACTTATGCCACTTGAGTTTAAGGGCTTGTTTTGAGGCATTAAATGGGAATACAGACATGTGAATATAATTTTTAAAATATGTGGATATGTGTACACATATCTGTATATTACATTGAGGAAAGTCATGGAGGGGCATGTGTTTTGTTAGCATGGGTTCCCTGGATAAGGAGATATGGGAAGGGGAGGGGAAGACAGGCTGACATGGGAGAAAGAGAAGAAGGGGGAAGACAAGAGAAAAAGAGGGCAAAAAAAGATTTCTTTGAAGAAATGCATTATGTGATGATCACTGCTTTACCTTTTTTATAAAATTTTATTTACAATTATACAATTTTATAGGAATTAATTTTTAAGTGTTGACTTTTCAATCTTAGATTTAAAGTAGACATTTAGTACAAATTTATATAATTTCTTTAATAAAGCACCTGAGTTATGAAAGGAAGTTAGAGATGGAGTAGATCCTAAACTTGAAGACGGATTATCTTGCAAAGTCTAATGCTCATGTTACTTACAAAACAAGTCTTTTTTTTAATTTTATTTTATTGAGTATAGTTGATTTACAATGTTGTGTTAGTTTCTGGTGTACAGCAAAGTGATTCAGTTATATATACATACAATAGTTTGCATCTGCTAATTCCAAACTCCCAATCCATCCCTCCCCCTTGGCAACCACAAGTCTGTTCTCTATGTCTGTGAGTCTGTTTCTGTTTTGTAAATAAGTTCATTTGTGTCATATTTTAGATTCCAAATATAAATGATATCATATGGTATTTGTCCTTCTCTTTTTGACTAACCTCACTTAGTATGATAATCTCTAGGTCCATCCATGTTGCTGTAAATGGCATTATTTCATTGTTTTTGATGGCTGAGTAATATTCTAGTGTGTGTGTGTGTGTGTGTACCACATCTTTCTTATCCATTCATCTGTTGATGAACATTTATGCTGTTTCCATGTCTTGACTATTGTAAATAGTGCTGCTATGAACATTGGGGTGCGTGTATCTTTTCAAATTAGAGTTTTGTCAAGTCTTGATCTTTGTGCCAAGATGTCCTACCAAAGCTAGTAGACTTACCGGTATGACACAATCTGCCCTTTAGCTCTAATGTTCTGCGTATTCATTTAAATTCTAATGTTCTTCATATAAATTTTGACAATGGAAAAGCTGATGATCCGGGACAGTTATCTCTTTGCAATGTATTCCCTCTTTGCAATTTATTCTTTGGTTCCAAATGAACAGTTGGCTTAAGATTTTCAAAAAGTGAATGCTTAGTGTGTGGACATAGGTATAAATTTAGATCAATTGCTAAATTGCACTTCCGTGAATTTGTACTGGTATGCCCTTACTTGCTTAAATCTTTCCAGTTCTTCTCCCACCCCTACAATTTTTTATAAGTTTCAAATAGTTGTTTGGATAAATAATATTCACAAAAGAACATACCTGCCACTGAACTTTAGGAATTTCTAGATTGCCAGGCAGTCAGCAGTTTTATATAAAAGACCAGCTGTGACTATGGAGTGATGCTCATGTCCTGGAGGGCAGGCCAGTGGCACTGTCCTCTCAGTCTTATGTGAAGACACCACACATACTACACACCTAATCCATACTACATTGATTTGTACTCCTTATACATGTTGTTGGGAACCTAAGTCCATGCTGAGATTTGCTAAATGGCATTTGGCCTTTCAACTTGAGATATTTGGTATGCTTTGTGCTAAAAAGGTAAAGATGTGTGGCAGAATGATATATGAGTTGGTAATAAAACTGATGAATCACAATTGCTAACAGTTACTGAACACTTATTATGCATCAGTTGCTCTTGGCTAAAAGTTTTGTGTATAAAAATGTGCTTAATCTTCAAAAGCATCCTAGGAAGTAGGAACCATTATCATTCTTATTTTACAGATGGGGACACTGAGGCACTGGCAAATTAGATACATTAAAAATTGGATAAAGTACCACTTGTAGATAGCAGAGCTAAGATTTGAACTGAGTTACTTGATATCCACATGTTATCCTATCAACTACTCTCTTATGCCTGTTTAAATCTGGAGCATCCCACAGTATGCATTATTTTTTCCTCTGCCCAGAAATTAGGTCCTCAGTTTCTTAATGCAGTGACCAGTACATGGAGAGTCTCAGTTTCTACAGTAGCAAGTCAGGAATTCAGGGGTGAGATTGAGATTTGAAGGTCCACAGGTTTTACAATGGGCTTGCTTTTATCACTCCCTTCTGCAAAAGGATCTTTGGGCTAAGGGTGGACATGCAGTGAAGGGAGACAAAGGAAAGGGAAGAAGTAGCATCAGGAAAGTAGGAGACTTGGCAGTTTGCTCTCACCCCCTGGCAGAGCAGGGACAAGAGAGAATGAAGGATGAGCTCTGGAGATCTTAGATGTGTTGACAGTGAGAGGCATAAATGCCCTGTATCCCAGACAAAGTTTGAGAGCAAAAGTCTCTGAGACACTAACAGTGCCACTGGGAATATGGGGAACAATTGAAATGGCAGGTGGGGCATAACATATAAATACCAGCATGGACCCTAGAAGGTTCAGCTCAACACCCCATAGATCTTTTTTTTCTTTTTTTTTCACCCCATAGATCTTGTTTAGATCTTTTGGCTCAGAATGTATTCCAAGAATATCTTTCCTTGAAACCTTAATTGCTGGAGGCAAGAGGCTAGCCTGCTTGTGAGTGATGCCTGTGATAAGAACAAAGGGATTCTCTTGTTTCTGCCTTGCTACTGCAACTCCAGTTAGGCGTCAGAAAGAAGACAAGAGAGGGAAAGCCTGAGATGGAATTTTAAACCAGGTTATGATGGAATTAATAATCTTGAGTTAATCCCAAATTACTACCTGTAATTGAGAAAATTTGGAATATGATAAAAGAAGATACACAAATCATCAGAGTAACACTAAGTGGAAAATATTGTTCTTATAACATTAATATCTCTTATTTCTCCCCTACCCCTTCTATTGTAATTCTCCTTAAGTATAGCTCCTGCCTTCTTCCAACACTTTAAAATCAACTGCTGGACTCAGATAACTTCTGCTATATTTACTACAGATTCAGAAAGAATTCAGTAAGGTCCCTTTCTAGCACTACATTTTTGAAGTCTGGGAGACTTTTAAACAGTGCATGTGTGTGTGTTTGAATGTATGTGGGGATGGGGAAAGGGTCATAGAATCTATTGCTTCTAGAAATTTCCTCTGACTATATGAACCACATGATGTATTTTCAACCTCAGAGCTAAGAAAAGCGTATTATCATAGAAACTGATAAACTCCTTAATAGGTAATAGCTTAAATCATGTGAAATATTTGATGTTAAAATGGGGTCCTCAGGACTTCCCTGGTGGTCCAGTAGGTAAGACTCTGCACTCCCAATGCAGGGGGCATGGGTTTGATCCCTGGTTGGAGAACTAGATCTCACATGCATGCCACAGCTAAGAGTTCACAAGCCTCAACTAAGAAGTCCCATGCTACAACTAAAAGATCCCACATGCCGCAACGAAGATCCCACGTGCTGCAGCGAAGATCCCACGTGCTGCAGTGAAGATCCCACGTGCTGCAGTGAAGATCCCACGTGCCACAACTATGACTCGGCACAACCAAAATAAAAAATAGTAAATAAATTAAAAAAACAAATAAATATTTTTTTTTATAAAAAGGAGTCCTCAATCAAGAAACATTAGGGTGGGGGGCAATGTTCAAGACACTGGACACTAACACTCTTGGGGAATGTCTGTAATATATGTTATATTCTGTAAGATGCTGATAGTGTTTTGATTTGAACAGTTGAGTGCTTAGGAAGGAGCTGGGCAAACAATGCCACAGACTATAAACCATAGTTTCTAAAAGCATCAGTGCTCTAAGGAGATATAATGAACGACGCTGCTCAATGATCCAGATGAGTTTATGCAAATTCATTGACTAACCATTCAAGTTAGACTGACCTAGGCTGGAAGTTTAGGAATAAATAAGTGTGTAACAGACTGAGTCCTTAAAAGTAATGGATTTACTTAATATAGACCTCAGGAAACAAGTATTTTCTACGCGCTCTTCCAGCTTCCAAAGAACTTGATTTGGAAAGCGATGATTAAATATATAGCATCTTCCCTGTAAGGAAGTTGTTCTGGTAAATCTGAAAAAGACATTAAGAACTAAATGGAAAGGGGGCTTCCCTGGTTGCGCAGTGGTTGAGAGTCCGCCTGCCGATGCAGGGGACACAGGTTCGTGCCCCGGTCTGGGAAGATCTCACATACCGCGGAGCGGCTGGGCCCGTGAGCCATGGCTGCTGAGCCTGCGCGTCCAGAGCCTGTGCTCCGCAACGGGAGAGGCCACAACAGTAAGAGGCCTGCTTACCACAAAAAATTTTAAAAAATTTAAAAATAAAATAAAAAGAACTAAATGGAAAGGAATAGAGAGGAAACCATGGGACTTTGTGGGATAAATACATAGCCACCATCAATTTAAAGGCTGGATGCTTAAAGGATTCAAAAGACTCTGTTATAGTTACAGTACAGGGATGATTTATGAAAATAAGAGTAGGCCAGAAATATTTATGCAAATTAAAAACACTAATGTGTAGGAAAGTGTGAAAAAAAATGTTTTCATGGCTCAAAAAAGTCAAGCAGTTAATAGTCAGTTTTTGTTTTACTTCATTTTATACCTGAATACAATTTTTTTCTCTTCCCTCTAAAGAAGAAGAAGGAGAAGAAGAGGAAGAACAAGAACAAAAACAAGAGGAGGGAGAAGAAGGGGGAGGGGAAGGGGAAGGGGGAGGGGAGGAGAAGGAGGGGGAGGGGAAGGGGAAGGGGGAGGAGGAGGTGGTCAAGCAGGGTCTCACATCATCTGTAACATCATATATCTGGTCTATTGGTGCTATTGGGGCAACATAAACTGGAATGTTTCAGGGGGATGGGAAATATTACCAATAATATATTCATAATACCCAGGACCAAACAAGACCTTGAACATATATTTCCCCTTCCACTACTCTCCTCTTCTCTTGTAACTTCCCTGTTAGAAGTTCACCAACACTGAATGCACAGGTTTGCCTGAGGCCAGCATTAACATGTGCAAAGCAAAGAGATAAGCACTAAACACCCACAACTAACAACAAGAAGGGGACTATCCTGGGGACAATTAGAAAGGAGTTTGAAAGGAGGCAAATATCACTAGGCTACCATCTTGTCTCAATTTACACCTCTTGATTCAACACAGTGCTTGGTAGAACAATGGACAATTTTTGAAGCCTCTGTTTTGTGTGTAGTACAATGGCCTTTAATTAATGTGGTAACAGGGAGAAATAGCCTACTAGTCTAATTTCACAATTGCAATTTAGCACAAGCCCCCCAATTTGACAAAGATCAATGTTTTCTAGTATCATAGGTTTCATAAACAGATGAGAAAAATACATTTATCTGTAAATCTTAGGCAGGAAGGAGTGATATATTCTCATGTTGTAACATTTATTTCCTCATAGAATTGGTTAGGGACTGTACTCAGCTTGTATATCCAATTCAGTCAGTAAAAATTCATCGATAGTCTGTTACTATTTGACAAAGTTTAGTGTAAGGACTTGAGCTAAATCCTCACAAACCCCAGCCTGCTTGATACTTTTTTCCTCTCCACCTTTTCAACTTCATCAAAAGTGATGCATTATAAACAGATATATTTATCTTCCAGCTAATCCCCAATGGATGGAATAAAGAGCTTGACACCAATTTTAAGCTTTTCTTTTTTTCCTCCCTAATCATTTATTGCAGAAGAAAAATAGCGCTACAAAAATGGACTTTTTACAGCAGGTTCAATAAATCCTTGGTGCATTTCTCGTATTCTCTGTCCCTCTGCAAACATGTTTCTATCAAGATTAATATTAAATTCAGTCCAAGGCTGAGCACCAGATTTGAGCAATGACAAATTCTTCACCATTTCCCTACAGATCTTTTACTTTTTCTAAGTTGAGAATTTCAATCCTGCCCTGGAAATAGACTAGTGGAAAAGCACACCTCTCACTGGATATAAGTCAGCTTTTTAAAACTCTGACACACTGATGTAACTGGACTTTTTGATGTGTTATTTGATCTTTCATCCTACTAATTTTGGGGGGACTTTCTGCAAAACTTAGATCATTCATAGTTGAGGTCTGGTCTAGTGTTTTGAAAGGAGAACAAAGAATGAGATGAATGTTTTTAGATCAGTTGTTCCTAAACTTTGGATTTTGTCAGTAAAATATGTTAAAAAAAAAAAACCCTAGAGGATGAAAATAAGAGGCAGATTCAAATTGTGTCAAGTACAGACATACACTCACATAAAAACCCTCTTACTTGCTATTATTTCTTTAATTTCAGGATAAAAATCTCAGAATTAAAAAAAAATAGTTTAAAAAATAGTTGGCTTTATGTAGAATTTTTTTCCTCTCATTTTGTTGCAGATTCATCCTGGTCATACAATAGTCTGCACCGCTGCTCTTGGGGACAATGACATCAGGCAAAGAAATAGAGCCCTTTGCTCACACAGTTCAAGACAGAGACCAATAGACCTGGCCTCTGATCCCAGGACTTTCCTTTGCTAAATAAATGACAATTTTACAAACTTGCCTCTTGAGCAAAAGGACTCATTTTCCCTTCAGAAGTTCATGAGTTCATTTACATTGAAAGATCATTGTAGAGATCAAAAAAGATTGTGAGGTACACTAACTAGGTAAAAGAACATTACTAATAGGTGTACCTGGTGGGTCGTCTTCTTAGTTATTGTTAGTTATTTAGACCAACTTTGATATGGTTCGCACTTGACTCATCACTAGAAATTGGAGATGAAGACAGTCTTCAGTCAAATTCTGACCATTGCCATGTGAGCTGCATAGAATTATTGTGGACATTTTAATTTATATCTATTTTATTAAGTTAACCATGAACCCAAAACACTGAATCACAAAGAAGCCCATTACAAAAAGCAATCTATCTTATTCCAGGCACAAAAATCCCACCCACCTCTTTGTATTTTGCTTTTTAAAAGAGTAGTTTTCCTCATTTTAACATTTATTCTTAGAATCCTCACCATGACCCTGATTTACAAGGCAATTTTTAGGTGACAAAAATTTCCTGAAGGCTTTCTGTTCTATTTTGGACTTGAACTATTTGAGCTAGGCAAAAACCTGCCTCAGGAAAGTAATTGTAACCAATTGATTACATTTTATTGAAATTAAGTGAATTCTGTGGGCGCCTGCTGAATGTAAGGCACTTCTGGGAAACGTTCCCTTATTTTTCATACTGTCTGTTCTGCTTGGAGAGAACAGTTTCTCTTATTTTATGTCCTTTTATTGGAGAAACTGTCTTCAATTCTCCCCCATTCAACAGTCTGAGTTTGGGATTTGAGTTGCATTACCTTGCGTCTCAGCCCTTCTCCACTGGATTCCCCTGAGGTTCTCTGGGTGAGTGGTCTCCTGTCAGGTGGTAGCCCTGGGATACTTTCCCAGTTTTGCTAGTCTAGCAAGATTGCAACCCAGCAGGTGAATAACTTTGCATCTGGAAAGCAGGGATTTAATTGCTGTGTTTTTGTTTGTAGATTCTTTAATTGGTTAGAATCTGTGGCCCATATGGATTTTCTTTAAAAATGACCAGGTAGGGCTTCCCTGGTGGCGCAGTGGTTGAAGGTCCGCCTGCCGATGCAGGGGACACGGGTTTGTGCCCGGGTCCGGGAGGATCCCGCGTGCCGCGGAACGGCTGGGTCCGTGAGCCATGGCCGCTGAGCCTGCGCGTCCAGAGCCTGTGCTCCGCGGCGGGAGGGGCCGCAGTGGCGAGAGGCCCGCGTACCGCAAAAAAAAAAAAAAAAAAAAAGACCAGGTATTTTACATGTTAATTTATTCTGGGGATGGAGAGGGATACTTTCAGTGACTTTGGACCTCTGAGAGGCCATGAAAATGCACCGTGATGGAGGTGTCATGTAAAGCAAAGGATGGAGGGTTCAGGTGTATAACTATTCCGTTTCTAAATGGAGTATTTTGAGTATTCTGACCCCTAGTTTTTTATCCTGGTTAGTTTCAATCCTCTCCCCACTCACACACACAGAATCCCTATCTGCTGTTTTAATTTTTTTCCATTTGCACTTAACATCTTCTAATACACAATATAGTGTGTTTAGTTTTGGTGTTTATTTTTTGAGTCTTTCCCCACTCCTCACTCCCAGGATTAAACTATACAAATGAGGACATTTTTCTTGCTTTCTTCATATCTGAATTTTTAATACCTATGTAAGTTCCTGCCATGTGGTATGCATTCAATTATTTATGAATAGATACCTCTTTTCTCACTCATTACTAAATAGACAGTTTTTAAGATGAGATTTTGCATTTGTATTTTCAGTTCTTAGGACATTTAGCATACCATAGGAAAATGTTCAAGGTGAGAAATCAGGAGAAATATGGCATGTATCTGTGGAAGGGTTCCCACCTGATACAAACCTGCTACAAACCTCAGTAACTGTGTTCTTCCCAAGTGAGATCTGTTCTCATCACTACACACCAGGCAGCCCACAATAAACAGATCAGAGTTGGCAAAAGAAAGAAATGTGTTTGCCAATCCTGAGCTAAGGTGACTTCAGTACTGCATGTAAGCTGAATGCTCTATTGGTGTACAGTGTCTTTTTAATTAAAGTATTTGGTTTCTAGACATAACCTGAGACTACCATATTGGCAAACAGATTTACCGCTGTTCTTTATAGCTTGGTGTCAAAGTTATTATTACCTTCAGAAAATGAGTTCAGGAGGCTTCCTTCTTTTTCCTACTCTCTGAAATATTATGTATAAAATGGGGATAATTTATTTATTGATTTTTGCAGAAATTACCTCCTGAAACATCTGACCCAGCAGATCGACTTTTATTATTTGGGGGATAAAGTTTTATTTACTGAATTTTAAAAATTTTAATGGTTAAACATCAATTCTGGTTTCTACTTCTTGAATCACATTTTTTGTAAATTTTATATATAACTAGAAAATTGGATAAATATAACAAGAAATAGATAATTTCTAAAAAGTAATACATTTATCTCAGTTTTTAATTATTATAAATTACTTCATAGTGTGCTCTTACTATTATCTGCATTGTATCTAATTGTGACCCCTCCCTAGTTCCTAATACTGTTTAATAGTACCTTTTCTTTCTTTTGTTGCTCAGTTGCATCAGAATTTTCCATTTTATTAATCAGTGTAAAGTAATAAAGCACCTTTGAATTTTGAACAATTATCTTTGTGTTCTATTTTATTAATTTGTACTCATATTTTTTTTCTGCCTTCTGATCTCTTTGGGTAAGTTATCCTTTAAAATTTTCCTTGAGGTAGACACTTACTTAGCTCATTCATTCTGTCTTACTTTTCCAATAAAGATTCTACCTTTATGTACATTCCCACAACTTTTAATATGAGGTATTTTCATTATTGCCCATTTCTAAATAATTGCTTAATTTCCATGATAAAATCTTTGACCCATGAGCTATTTATGTAACAGAGAAAAACAAAATCAGACTCCATGTTGGATCCCTTTCTTTTGCTTTAACCTTTGCTTTTCATTGCTTTTGTTATATAATCACTAAAAGGATGCTGTCTGTAGCTATAAGCATACAAAATGGTCTGCCTTGGGGAACCTTGCCCCTCTGCCTGAATGTTAAATCAAAGTGCCGTTGTTCAGCTCACAGGGAAACATCCTGACCCTGTCCACCTGTGAATGGCTGCAGGAAAGAAGAATTAACACATCCCCTCCCTCAGGTTGGCCAAACCAGAAGTTATTTTGTAAGACTTATGACCTTTTTACTTTACTTCCTCACCTCCTCCCCCTCTCTGTTCTATAAAAGAAACTAGCATCCAGACCCTGATAAGATGATACTCTAGGACTCTAGTCTGCCATCTTCTTAGAAGTCTGGCTTTCTGAATAAAGTTGCTATTCCTTGCCTCAACAACTCGCCTCCCGATTTATTGGCCTGTGATGCAGTGAGCAGACCAAGCTTGGACTCAGTAACATTTAGATGTGTGTTTCGTGTTTCCAGGTACATAGGTTCTTTTGGTTATTCTGTCATCATTTTTTAATTTATTGTTATCAAACATTGGGGGCTGTATGATATTAAAGCCGTATTAATTGCTGAAATGTGTTTTCTGGCCTAATACATGTGCTTAAAAGAAGCACTCTTTCTTTATATCCTCTGCCATTTTTTTTCTACTAGTCTGTGTACTCCCTTCTTATCAATTTCAACATCTGTTTGTACAGATGGGACATTAACACTCTCTCTGCTATCTGGGTTGCAAACATATTTTTCCAAATCTATTATTTTTCTATTGACTTTGTTGAAATTATCTTTTACCATATAAATGTTTTTACTTAATATTTATAGAGGGAAATTTGCTTATCTTTTCTTTTCATGCTTTTAGGATTTTATATTGCCCAAGAAGGATTCTAGCACCTTAAATGTACACAGACTCCTGTATGTTCTTTCTTTGTTTTTTTTTTTTAATTTATTTTTGGCTGCGCTTGAGTCTCTGTTGCTGCTCACGGGCTTTCTCTAGTTGCAGTGAGCGGGGGCTACTCTTTGTTGCAGTGTGCAGGCTTCTCATTGCGGTGGCTTCTCTTGTTGCAGAGCATGGGCTCTAGGCACTTGGGCTTCAGTAGTTGTGGCACATGGACTTAGCTGCTCCACAGCATGTGGGATCTTCCTGGACCAGGGCTCAAACCCATGTCCCCTGCATTGGCAGGTGGATTCTTAACCACTGCACCACCAGGGAAGTTCCTCCTATATGTTCTTGAAGGGTTTTTATACATTTTTGTCAGGGTAAGATCCAGGTTTGAAGAATAAATTTCATATAATTTTAACTGTTAAAAGACTTTTTAAGAAAAAATGCAAACATAAACATGAAATTAGATACAAAATTGAATATTTGTTCAAAACCTGAAAAGAAATCACAACAGAACAAAAATTTTGATATGTTGACAAATTCCTCAAACATTCCCCAAATCCAGAAAGATGACAATAGTAACTGACTACTTAACATTGCTCTATAGTGTTTTTATTTTCTTACATATTTTCTTCACATTTTCTGATCACCTCTCAATATTATTGCCATTGTATAATAATTTTTACAGAGAGAATAAAAAGGAAAGTTAGTCTTCCTGTTAGTAGAGTCGATCAAAAATTGTTTTATTACTGATAGTTGAGATATGTAAACCACATGAATTCAGACACAAATATCCTCACTATAGGACCACTGCATGGCTGTGACTTCAAACAGAAAATCTGAAAAAACGCATTTCATTCAATTCTAGCAATGATAAAAAAAAATACGGTGCCTTTGTAATCATATACACTGTATTCTCCTGTCAACGCTTGAGAAGAGAGAACTATCATTTTGACTATATTTGATATTTCAATGAAAATCCCGTCTTCCACCATCAATTGTATACTGATGTTTGATGATTTGAGGAAGTTTCCATACATTGAGTTCTGGCTCCATATATTCCAAACCTTGTTTCTCCTCCACTCCCCTTGTTCTTTGTTGCCAGGCACAGTAGGATGTGATTAGAGTGTGGTACAAGCCGTGGTCCCGTGTCTAGTGAGAAAATGCTGAGTGGGTCAGTGTGGTAGGCAGTGTTAGCTTCCGGGAGGCTGGTCCTACCTACATTGGGCTGATTACCAATAACTTAACACAAAATAATTACAAATCACAGACATACATCCCACTAAGCCTAAACTAAATAAACTTATTCAAACTCCCCTCTGCCAAATCCCATAAACCATTGTGGGGTTTTTTTTTCCAGTGCCATCTGATAAGAAAGATGTAGAAAGAAAAGGAAGAGTGAAAAATATAGTGACCAACTCGTCTCAGTTTGCCAGGAACTTTGCTGATTTTAGCACTGAAATGTCCAGGTCCCTGTAGCTCTTTCAGTCCTGATATCAGGCAGGACCCTGTTGGACTCCTGTGTACAAAAGCCTTTCTGTGTCCCCCATTTCTTGATTAGGGGAAATAAGCTTCATTCAGCCTCCATGACCTTCCCTGAGTTCCAATGGGGAAGGTTCAAAGAGTTGCTAATAAGGGAAGGGAGGGGATGCGGAGACAAGGGAGCAACAGTCAAAAGAAACAATGTTGCAGCTTCGGGCAGGGTCCTGGCCCCCCCTTAAGGGATACACATAACAATATCTTTGAGCTGTTTTGCAGATACTGAATCCCCCGCCAGGTGGGAGAAGTTAACTGTATGCTGCCCACAAGCACATAGACCCCAGAGGGCTTGGAACCAAAAGGTTGATAATGCTCACTCCCACTTACCTCACCACCAACCAATCAGAAGAGTGTCCATGAGCTGATCACGCCCTCTTTGAACCATTACTATAAAACTCCTCACTACCCCCTCCAGGTCAGGACACACAGTTTTGAGAGCATTAGCCTGCTGTGGTCCCTTTGCCTGGCGAAGCGATAAGGCTATTCTTTTCTACTTCACCCAAAACTCTGTCTCTGAGATTTAATTCGGTGTCAGGGTACAGAGGCTGGATTCAGCTTCAGTCCTTCCTGGGCAAATGGGCGGGCTGCTTGCTGTAAGGGAGAAGAGACAGTGGACTTAACTGTTGGTGGATAAAAAAACTTTGCTTTATGACCCTATGGGCACAATGGTGGGGTCTTTCCTAGGGAGTTAGAAGCAGCCCAAGCAAGAGAGGGGCTTACGTTCAAGTTAGGGGCTGAAGCTCAAGTTCCAGTAGCTTCCCAATATATAAGCATTTACATTTAAATTTAAATCTTGTATCTATCTTTGATTTTTGTCTTTAAGTTGTGACTTTATCTGATATATATTTTCAACTTGCATTCTTTATTTTTTCTTGTCTTCCTCCCCCTGGCTGCTCCTAAGATGGTTTGCAATGTTTCTGTGTCAGCATTCTGTGACTCAGGTACCCCCTTTCAAGTCCCCATGTGGCAAGGGCTCTAGGATGGATGGAAGATGATGCAGTTTCTTGCCACCCTGCCCCACAGGCTAGTAGAGTGGAAGCAGAGGCATTGTCCACCTCCCACTGAGGCACCTAGAGTAAGCCCCTGTGCCCCTGAGAAGTCCCAGCCTCAGGGACCCTTAGGGCCCACGGTCTCCCTCAGCATCCCCTTAGGATCTTAGTGTCAGCGAGCCCAGACTCTCACTCAGGCCCCATGTCCATGCTGCTCAGGGGACCCCAATTTCCAGCAGTCCCTTTATTTACAGTATCTGCTGCTTTGCTTATCTATGCTGTGGAAACCTCTGAGGCTCATTTCCAGGAAGTCACACAGTTCATGAAAGAGGAAGGACAATTTTGTTTTGGTTTCTAGTTCTGTTATAAATCAAACAGATAACAAGCCTCATCGGCACCTATGTGTGTGTATGTGTGTCTGTGTCTGTCTCTGTGTACATACGTGTCTATTAGATTATGATACTAGACAACCATATATAAAATACGTGTGCATAACTGGATCAATAGATGATATGATGCTAGACAATAGAATTCATTATGTAAATATATTTATTTACGTAATATTACACTGCCTTCTGCCACAAAGGATTTGCATCATTTGCCTTAATATTAGTTCATACTTAAGAATATTTATGTAATCTAATGCAAACAAAAGATAGATGTTTCTCAAACCAAATGGAACAGCTATCTCCTGCCATCGTCTGTAACACATTTCTGCCTGTTAAGTGCCAGTGGGATGACTGTGGATGCTTCAAGAACCGGCATCAGTTCTGTCATGGGAAACATACAGGGAAGAGCTCAGTATGGGTCCCCTAGGACTTGTCTTCAGTTTTTTGGTTCAACCACTAGATATTATAAGCTTTGCCAGAGATGTTGAGGTTGGGGCTGTCATTTACACTTGCCATACTCGGGAGAGGCTGAAACATAAATGCAAATGCCAATGTACTCAGTTGCAGTGGGTACTGCATTTGGCCGGGTAACCAGCATGGGTCACCCACCACGTCTCGATGGACAATCTGCTCCGAAGACCTCACTAGGAATCAGAATTTTCCAAGAGAGCAAAGAATATCAAAGGACGGATGGGGCATTTCAACTAGCACGGAGCATGGAAATGGCATGGGCATTAAGCCACCATGTCCAGGTTCTAATTTTTGTTCCAGTACTTAGAGTCATGTGGCCTTTAGCAGAGACTTTATTCTCCCTGAGCCTCTTGTATCCTCTTCTGTATAATGGGGATGATAAGTGGGGTTGTTCTGAAGAATAAATGCTCTAGCTTGTCCCAAATATTATCTCATTTCATATTCACAACCGTTCTACAATGTCAAGACCATTGGACTGGCTTTACCAACGAGAAGAGAAAGTACCAGACCTCATGATCCCAGTTAGAGGACACACTGGAATTCAATGCTAGGTCTCTGACTGCCCATCCTTCTTCCAGCTCTTCCCATGACACTCTTGGCCTCTCCTTGAAGAACATGGTAGTAGGAGGCCATTAGGTAATGTCATTTTTTACTGCCCACATCGGTATTTCAGAGAGTATAAGAACATAGTGATTTGCCCCTGTCATAAACATCTACAAAAAAATCGCCATGATAAATTTTCTCCTCCTGATACCCCAGCAGCCTTGATCAGGGCAGTATATTAAACACATTTTCCAGCTGTTTCTATGATTTCATTATCATAGCAGGTGGGAAAAGAGAGTCCCATAAGACCTCAGGGACCTGTTAGATGCCCCATCAAAATTTCATGGAGTACTTAATTAAAATTTTCATAAATTTTAATCCAGATGAAGGAAAACATTCAGAGAGGTATAAATAAATTGCTAAATGGGAACACAAATTGGGTGAAAAGGAATTCCAAAGTTTATTAAATAATTATCACCATCTCTCCCCACTCACCAATTCATCCTTGCTTATTATAAACCTTTAAGGAACCTTAAAATATTAGCCTTTTTGGCCACCAAAATATGGTATTCCTAGAAATTATATGTTTGTGTGTTCCTTTTATGCATGAAAATTAGAATGTTGTGCCTTATTAGTGACACGTGGGACTTGTCACTGTAAAATCTGGGCTAGGATATGAGCTTCCCTATGTATGATCTCTCTAACCTTGAACAAGTTTCTTCACTCCTTTGGGGTCATTTATAAATGGGCCCAATGGTTTTCTCTCACCAGGCTGTTCCAGAGCATAAATAAATTAGCAGATGTTAACATAATTAATTTAATAGTATAAACATGTATTCTATCTGCAAAAATGCCTACAGGGGAGGGTGGGTATGGATGCAGGTGTGGTTTCTGTTTGGAGTGGGAAAGTGTAAGACAGGACTGTTCAATTAAGGAAAAAAGCACACACACACATACACATACACAGGTGTTGATGTCCCATCAAGCTGGATTAAAACCATGACTTTATTACACACTAGCAAGATTCTTAATCTATCTGAGACTCCAATGTATAAAATGAGCTTAATACCTACATTAAAAAGTTGTGGATATAAAATTGCACGATGGCCAGGAATAGACGCAGGTCGACATAGAGATGCAGGGCTGGGCAGGGGGAGAATTTGACGATCCCCATCTTTCCCCCTTCAGTTCCTCCTCCAAACATAAGCTGAGGGAATGCAATGATGTACCAGGAAGAGAAAGCGTGGGACAGCCACCATGAAAAGCTTTGATTTCTTCCCCTTTCTATTGCTGCTTCTCTCTCCTTGGGACTTGTGCTAAGAGCCTGAACTGTACAATTTCATATCACTTAAGAAAGAAGAGATATTAGACAGTTCAAGGGGCAGCCACTTGGCAAACATGAGAGCCTGTTCCAAGACATCTTTATAAGCTCTGTCCCCATCGGGGCGCTCTGCAGAGCTGCCCTCCTGCAGAGCTAACGGAGGCTTCAAGACCAGGCTGCTTGTGTCCCGTGGCAGCAATTAGAGAAGCTGCCTTCCAACGCAGGGTTTTATTTTATCCTGTGATTGCTAGGGAAAGCTACAAACAGCATCCAGCAGGCAGTGATAGCATTACCTGCTATCATTGTCAATTTCTAGTTCATTTATGTTCAGCTGCCTTAAATGCTGGAAAAGCAGTTTTACTTAAAAGGCTGGGCTCTGCACTTCCAGGTTTATCAGAATAAAGCAGAAATCAGGTGGGTTAGTTTTAAGGGCACAGGGAAAAACACAGTTTGGTGGCAAGAGGTTTTGAATTATAGTGGGCAAAGATAGCCAAGTTCAGCTTAAGACTTTAAACATCCAAATCGGTGCATTTAAAATGAATGCCCCTATAGCCTCCATCTGCACTCTCATGCCTTTTGTTATCAACATAAAGCAAGCTGCTCAGCAGTAGTTCTCATAAATTCCAAGGATTAAACCGCACAGATTGCATTTGGGATTCAGTAGCACATTCTGAGAATGAACAGTGTTTTTGTCTGGATACTTTTCAATAGTAGCAGGAGCAGTTATTGGTTTTTGAGAATTAATTTGGAAATGATAATAGTTATTTATTGAGTACTTTAATGTACTAGGTAGAAACCATTCAAGGACTGTATATACTATTTCATTTAATTCTCACAAAACCATATAAGATATGTAATATTAAGGATGAAGAAATCGAGACTCAGAGAGATAATTAACTTGCCAAAAATCCAATAACTAGTAAATAGTAGAGATACAGAACTTAAGAAAGAGGAAATATTAGAGACTCAAGGTGACAGCAGATCTTTCATACTCAAAAAACCACATCTTTTCCACCTGGCCTCACCTCTGATATATACAAACTAAATATTGCCATATTTCTCCAAGTATAAGATGACATCAATTGTAAGATGCCCCTTCATGTATCACAAAGGAAAATAAATCTGCCAATTAAACTGATAATTCCAAGACACATTCTGATTTCAGAAATGTAAAAATGTAGGGGAAAGAAGTACCTTTTAAGATTCATGAAAAATAGTCATTTAAAAGCTAGATGGACATATAAAGAACTAAGAAATAATATGATGGTCCACCTTGAGGTCAAGCAGATGGGATACAAGGCATATTCTGGTTATGTCCAAAGCCAAGGATAAAATTCAGGTGGAGAGTCAGTCACTGTTTCAGCACTTCTGCCTGAAGGTGGCAGTGCAGGCCACTGGATGTGGCCTTTGGCCGTCCTGGGGTACGGGTTTCAAAGGAGGACCAGGAACAGATGGGAAACTTGTTTTCACAGCATTAATTTTTATCAGCCACTTCTGTGCTGGTTCAAACCTCAGTATCATTTCCGTCCCATTTCCCTCTCTTTTCCTGTTTTCTAGTGTCTTCTTTCTCCCCATTAACTCTTTTTCTACCCATATTTTCAAAGTCCAAAACAGGTAGACTTGGAAGGGAAACAAAAGCATCCTTCTTTTCCATCAAAAGTTAAATCAGAAGTTTGGGAGTTAGCTAAAGAGAAGGAAGCAGTGCCTTGATCATTCTATTTTTCTAGGATGTTCTGGTGTCTTGATTATGTCTATCTGGAGAATATTCTAGATATAATCTCAAAATAGAGATTATTCTATCTGGAATATATTTCTCAGGTAGGTCTTCCAACCTCTTGATGTAGCTGGTGATCAAATCTATTTGTATAACTTTCTTCCTAGAATCTTCAGATACCTCTCCAAGGCCCATAGAATGAAGTCTGAGCATGTAAACCTGATTCTAGACCACTTCCCCTACTTCCTTACCTACCACTTATGCCAGGCTCTGGCTACCTGAGTACACCTGTGAACACAGTGTCCATTCCCAAACCAGGAATCTCCTTGAAATGTTCTTACCCCTATTCTCTGCCCATAGAACATGCTTATTCTTCAAAACTAAGTTCTGGTCCTTAAGCCTTTTCTCACTTAAACCTCATTGCCCTCCACATACAGTCCTTAGCAACTCTCTGTGCGTACGTTCATTGATAGCTGGTCGTTTCATTAGCTATCATGGTGACAGTATTTCTCCCTGCCTTATTTATGTCTGTATCCCAAGCACCTAGCATAGGGCTGGGGTTATAGTGAATATTCAATTGATATTTATTGTACGAATAATTGAATGCCTCTTTTCTAAAATATATATCAGAACTGATATTCCCTGGGGAAGTTATTTTTAACTTTTGCACATTAAAATCACCTGGGAAACTTTTAAAACTCCTGATATTCAGATCACGAAATCGGAAGCTCTGAGGGTGGGGCCCAGGCATCAGTAGCTTTTAAGGCTCCCCAGGTGATCCCAAGGTACAATCAACATTGAGAATCCCTGTCATGGCAGTGGTTCCCAAGTTGTGGTACTATGATCATCAGTCTCAACATTAGTCTCATCTTCTTTGAAATGAAAAATCCTGGCACCGACACCAAACTATAGAATCAGAAAGTGGAGAGGAGGGTGATAAATATCTGTGTTTTAACAATCCCTTCAGGTGATGCATACTAAAGTTTGAAAAGCACTGTCCTAGAAGTTTACTTGAAATAAATCTATACAGCTGAGTAAATGAATCCTTCCCTCTCTTTTTTTTCTGATTTGATTCTGGCCTCTATTTCTTCCATACAGCCATGCTTACAGACAACTGACAAACTCATTTTAGTTGACTTTTTCTAACTTAATTTGGTCTTGTGATCAACATCACTTTGTAGTAAAATAGCTTGAGAAGATATTTTATATGCTTTTTCAATTCTTAAAACAACCAGGGAAGTATTATTCTCCTGGCTGTTTTTCAGCTTAAACAACCTAATCTTATACCTAAAGAAACTAGAGAAAGAAGAACGAACAAAACCCAACGTTAGTACAAGGAAAGAAATCATGAAGATCAGAGCAGAAATAAATGAAATAGAGACCTGAAAAACAATAGAAAATATCAATAAAACTAAAAGCTTCTTCCTTGAAAAGATAAAGAAAATTGATAAATCTCTAGCAGATGCATCAAGAAAAAAAAAAAAGGGAGAGGGCCCAAATCAATAAAATCAAAATTAAAAAGAAGTCCCCACCAATACCACAGAAATACAAAGGAGGATAAGAAACTACTATGAACAACTATATGCCAATAAAATGGACAACCTAGAAGAAACAGGTAAATTCTTAGAAAAGTATAATCTCCCAAAACTGAACTGGGAAGAAACAGAAAATGTGAACAGACCAATAACCAGTATTGAAATTGAATCAGTAATTTTAAAAACTCCCAAAAAACAAAAGTCCAGGACCAGATGGCTTCATAGGTGAATTCTACCAAACATTTAGAGAAGAGTTAACACCTATCCTTCTGAAAATAGTCCAAAAAATTGCAGAGGAAGGAACATTTCTGAACTTATTCTATGAGATAAGCATCACTGGATAACAAAACCAGACAAAGATACCACAAAAAAAGAAATTACAGGCCAATATCACTGATAAAAATAGATGCAAAAACCCTCAACAAAATACTAGCAAATTGAATGCAACAATACATTAAAAAGATCATACACCATGATCAAGTAGAATTTATCCCAGGGATGCAAGGATTTTTCAATATCCACAAAAAAACCAATTCAATACACCATATCAACAAATTGAAGAATAGAAACTATATGAGCATCTCAATAGATGCATAAAAAGTTTTGATAAAGTTCAATATTCATTTATGATAAAAACTCTCCAGAAAGTGGGCACAGAAGGAACATACCTCAATGTAATAAAGGCCATATATGACAAACCCACAGATAACATCATAATCAATGGTGAAAAGCTGAAAGCATTTTCTCTAAGATCAGGAACAAGACAGGGATGTCCACTCTCACCACTTTTATTCAACAGTTTTGGAAATCCTAGCCACAGCAATCAGAGAAGAAAAATAAAATAAACCCAAACTGGAAAGGAAGAAGTAAAACAGTCACTGTTTGCAGATGACATGATACTATACATAGAGAATCCTAAAGATGCCACCAGAAAACTACTAGAGCTCATCAATGAATTCAGTAAAGTTGCAGGATACAAAATTAATACAGAGAAATCTGTTGCGTTTCTACACATTAACAACACTAGCAGAAAGAGAAATTAAGGAAACAATCCCATTTACCATTGCATCAAAAAGAATAAAATGCCTAGGAATAAATCTACCTAAGGAGGCAAAAGACCTGTACTTGGAAAACTATAAGACACTGATGAAAGAAATTGAAGACTACACAAACATGGAAAGATATACTGTGTTCTTGGATTGGAGGAATCATTTGTCAAAATGACTATACTACCCAAGGCAATCTACAGATTAATGGAATCCTTATCAAAATACCAATGACACTTTCCAAAGGACTAGAACAAATAATTTTAAAATTTGTATAGAAACCCAAAAGACCCCAAATAGCCAAAACAACCTTGAGAAAGAAGAACAAAGCTGGAAGAATCACTCGCTCCCTGACTTCAGTGTATACTACAAAGCTACAGTAATCAAAACAATATGGTATTGGCAAAAAAAACCAGACACATAGATCAATGGAACAGAATAGAGAGCCCAGAAATAAACCCACATATTTATGCTCAATTAATCTACGACAAAGGAAGCAAGAACATACAATGGGGAAAAGACAGTCTTCTCAGTAAGTGGTGCCAGGAAAACTGGACAATTACACGTAAAAGAATGAAACTAGAACATTCTTTAACACCATATGCAAAAATAAGCTAAAAATGGATTAAATACCTAAATGTAAGACTAGGTACTATAAAACTAGAGGTAAACATAGGCAGAACACTCTTTGTCATAAATCACAGCAATATCTCTCTGGATCCAAATAAAGGAAATAAAAGCAAAACTAAACAAATGGGACCAAATTAAACTTAAAAGCTTTTGCACAGCAAAGGAAACAACTTACTGAATGGGAGAAAATCTTTGCGAATGATTTGATGGTTAAGGGGTTAATATCCAACATATATAAATGGCTCATACAACTCAACATCAAAAAAAACCCAAACAACCCGATAAAAAATGGGAAGAAGAATTGAATGGATGTTTTTCCAAAAAAGGAAATGCAGATGGACAACAGGCATGTGAAAAGATGTTCAATATCGCTACTCATCAGGGAAATGCAAATCAAAACCACAATGAGATATTACCTCACACCAGTCAGAATGGCTATCTTAAAATAAAACACAAATAACAAATGTTGGTAGGATGTGGAGAAAAGAGAATCCTCGTACACTGTTGGTGAGAATGTAAATTGGTACAGTCACTGCGGAAAACAGTATGGAGTTTTCTCAAAAAACTAAAAGTAGAATACCATATGACCCAGGAATTCCACTCCTGGGTATATATCTGAAAGAAACAAAACCACTAATTCGGAAAGATACATACACCACAATGTTTACAGCAGCATTATTTATAATTGCCAGGGTAAGGAAGCAACCTAAGTGTCCATCAACTGATGAATGGATAAAGATGATGTGATATATATACATATATATATTACATATATGTATCACATATATATGTATGTACATATCACATATATATGTATATACATATACAATGGAATACTACTCAGCCATAAAAAGAATGAAATTTTACCATTTTTGGCAACATGTGTGGACTTGGAGGGCATTATACTAGGTATAATAAGTCAGGTAGAGAAAGACAAATACTGTATGATATCACTTATATGTGGAATCTAAAAAATACAACCAACTAGTGAATAAAACAAAAAAAAAGCAGACTCACAGACATAGAGAACAAACTAGTGGTTACCAGTGGGGAGAGGGAAGGGGGAAGGGGCAATATAGGGGTAGGGTGAAAAAAGAAGGATTATTATGGGACTATATGAAATCATGTGTGTGAGACTTTTGAAAATTGTAAAGCACTATAGAATCTAAAGAATCTTTCATTCAATTAAAAATAAACAAATAGAATCAAAAAACAGAAAAAAGAGAAACAGACAAAAAAGTAGTTTTATGTTATGTGTTTTTAAAACACAATTTAAACAATAAAAATAAAGGAATGGGAGGCAACTGGCGGGGAGTTAAATTTTAGCTCTGCTTTTTTTTTTTTTTTTAACATATCAGTTTTAATTGTCAAGATTATTCCAGTGTGAGAGTTCATGTCCAATCACTTCTCTCCAGCTTGTATTCCTCCATGGCCCAGCCAAGAACATCATTCCAGTTTATTCTCGAGTCTGCTGTCTTCCAACCTCCCCGATGAGGCCAGCGAAAGGGGCGCGGCCCTGCTGGACCTGCAGCAGCAAATCATCGTCAAGTCCAACAAACCAGTCGATCGTGGTCGTGGTCGGTCAGCACCGAACACACCCATCTTGCTTCGAGCCCCAAGGTGCAGACAGACGTGTGTTCTGAATGATGCACAGACCTCTTCACTCCAGTGTCAGCGTCCTCCAGCCTGCAGCCAGGGTAGACCTGATGTCATAAGGCTACGCCGATGCAGTGGTGCTTCAGTCTGCAAGGCAGGACCCCTTTGTTCAGCTGGTAAAAGTCAACAAGCTGGATCAGGTCAGAGAATTTGGTGTTCCCGTCGTCAAGCCTGAAGAAGGTCTGCCCGTCATCCTCTCAAGGTAAGATCTGGACATTTTTAATTTTCTGATGATGACACAATGTGAGGACAAATGCCTTTGTGTTTTTTTGTTTGTTTGTTTGTTTTTGCAGTACGCGGGCCTCTCACTGCTGTGGCTTCTCCCGTTGCAGACCACAGGCTCCGGACGCGCAGGCTCAGCGGCCATGGCTCACGGGCCCAGCCACTCTGCAGCATGTGGGATCTTCCTGGACCGGGACACGAACTTGTGTCCCCTGTGTCGGCAAGCGGACTCTCAACTACTGCGCCACCAGGGAAGCCCGACAAATGCCTTTGGATTACTCTGGCTGTCACGGAGGAGAAAAAGCCCATCCACGAGCCCCTGCTGCTTAATGATCCGGTGTGACTCCTCCCTGGAGATCCTGCCGTGAAACCAGTGCTGCGTCCTGTGAATCACTGTACTTAGGCTGGAAGGGTGGAGGGGGCTTTGGCTCTCGAGGATATTCATCCGCTTGCTTCGCTTCCTCCAGGCGTGGCCTTTTTCCAGGGCTGCACTCTGAGCCTCAGCCGGATTCTCGATCACTCTTCCCGTTTGCCCAGAAAAATCCATGGCCACAAGGGAGTTCTCAGAGACACTGCGCACTGGAGTTGAGAAGGGGGACAGCACGGCCTTCCTCTGATGAGGGATTCTGTAGTTCTGGTAAAGGAGCATTACATACTTGAGGAGCCTGAAGGCCGTCATCCAGCACGTCCGGCTCTGCTCGTCCTCGGCACAGAGCAACTGCAGCTCCTTGGCTTCGTTCCTGACTCTGTTTGGCTTTATGCAGAAGCCGTAGTCCGTGGAGGCACCGTACTGCTTCCTTCCGGCCATCAGGGAGAAGATGCGGCTGTCCTCCAGGTCGGCCAGCAGCTGCAAGTGTCTGGGCTCCTTTGAAGCTCCCTTTGTGGAGCAATAGAGGCTGGATCGCGGCAAACACACGTACAGCTTCTTCCACGACTTCCTTCCCAGCTCCTTCACGTGCAAAAACCCTTGAATCTCAGGACAACTACTGGAGTTAAAAAATTCTGCAAAAGCTGGGTCTGACTGCCGTTTGACTGCTGGCACCAGGTAACCATCTGTTCTGGGAAGAAATTCGTGGGATTTTTTAAAAACTCGTATTTTGCATAATTCTTCCTGAATAAAAAATTACTTTCACTTGCCATGCTGCTCTCTACCTGGACCACAAGCTCATGGTCTTCCAAGCACCTTTCTAATCCCAGGTGCGGGTAATGCTCCACCAGAGTCCAGCTGTTGTCGTCCACACAGTGACTTCTGTAAACCAGCAACTGGCACAGGTCCCTGGCTGTCGTGTCCGCCAGAATCTCCACCACTTTGCTCGTCCCGTCTTCGCTAAAGACTAAGATCCTGCTTCGCAGCAGCCGGGCCAGGAGGTAAGGAGCCCGGCGTGAGCGCAGTGGGGGCTCCCGGGGCCGCAGAGCTCGGGGAAGGGGTCAGGGACGGCCGGCGGAGACGACGTCCTCAACTGCTGGTCCTCCTGCTGCAGGCGGCTTGGTGATTCGCCAGCCGTTCAGGCGGCGCTGGGAAGCCGGGTCCTGCCAGATTTCCAGGACGGCGAGAAGATGTCTGCTCCACCTGGTCCTGGTAGTATGGATGGTGCAGAAAGGAATCTGGGCCGACCGCTAAAGCCATCGGTTCCTTCCTGCCGTCTTCAAATCGCGTGGACTGGGCCGCGGCACCTGTCGGGGTTTTTCTGGGGCTCTGGGTGTCTGGTGGCCGCCTGGCTGGACCGAGAGGACCCAGGTGAGAAGCGGCGGCCGGTCACGGTCACGGGGCCGTCGCCCCCCGCAGCCCCCTCCTCGGGCTCAGCATGGTGCCCAACTCCAAAGCTGCCGCAGCGCCGCTCCCGGCCGCCTCCGCCTGGCCGCCCGCGACCCTCGGCGCGGCCGGGGCGGCGCGGGTCCAGCGGGGCGAGGGCGGCGCGCAGGGCTGTCCCGGCCCCCGCGCGCTGCCGCCCGGGGGCCACGCGCAAACTTTGGGCTCCGCGCGGGGCTCCACGGCCTCCGAGCGCCCAGCCCGCCGCTGCGCGCCGCTCGCGTCCCTCCCTGCCTCCTCCCGTAGCTCTGCTTTTGACAAATGACTTTACCTTTTTTGTTTCAGTTTTCTTACTTATTGAGGCAATTGACCTAAATAATCTTTAAGGTCCTTTCCAATTCTAAACGCCAGCTGCATAGATATGGGGGCATGTCTTAGCCATTGACTCTGAATAAGACAAAGTTCTCTATAGAACAAAATTTTGACTTCCAAAAAATCCCTCTACTATGCCCAATAGTATCAGAGAGAGAATCAATTCACACTTGGTGCTTAGTGATGAGCTTCTTACAAAGTAATTCATGCTGGAATAACATGATTATAATTTGAAAAAGGATAATGTTTATCTTAAGGTAAATGAGTACCTGATTATTAAATATTCATATTGTGTTCATTGTATTTTTGATCGTTAATCTTTATTGTCTGTGTGCGAGAAAAACTAGAGCAAAGGTCATTAAAAGAAAGATAATTGTTTTAGAAATTATCCTAATGTCAAATGAAGATGACCTGAAAGAAGGAAGTGACAGAGAGATGAAAAGGAAGGAATAGAGATGAGAAATGTTGAAGGTGAAGCTTGGTGGGCATTAGGAATGTACCAAAGGTGCTTCTGAGACTTCAGTACAAATGGATTAGGGTAACAATGATACAATCAATATTTGTAGAAAGGATGGTAACTATGTTGAAATACACAAGAGAGAGGTTGGGTCCAGAGATAAAGAGACATCTTGATGAGACAGAATGGTTTCGGATGGAGTTTTGAGACAGAGGAACAGCCAGTCTTGGGCTGAGCCTTGGAGCAGGGCTGCAGTTAGCCAAAGACATCACATTTGGAACAGGTGCTTTAGATGACATACAATTTAATAAACAAGGGAGTTTGTGAATAAGGAAGAAGAAGCCCTGAGCTGGGTGTAAACAGGAAGGATGAGGAAGTGATGAAGACAGAGGAATGAGGCCAAAGACACAGAGGGTGGGCCAAAAGACTGCCCTATACCAAAGGGCAGAGGAAAGCGCCAACAGGAGGTGTCGGTTAGCATCAACACTTGCTAACGTGTATGGGAGGGAGGACACTCAAAGTGAGAAAATTCCAGAAAAGGTAGAAAAGAAAGATTTCTAGGCCCGGATGGGAGAATTAGCCAATTATTCCTACTTGGTATAAAAGGAGGGAAAGATGAGAGAATGAATGTTAAAAGAGAGTTTATTAGTCAAATATATTGCTAGAAACCATAGCTGAAGAATTTAGCTAACTCATGCAAACAGCAATGTATTTGGAAGGATTTAGAGCAACTATCAAAATTCATAGGAAGACCAGATAGCCAGGCTCAGAAAAGGGCTAAACCAAGGAAGGCTGAGTTCAAAAAATACATGCAGGTGGCTTCCCTGGTGGCGCAGTGGTTGAGAGTCCGCCTGCCGATGCAGGGGACACGGGTTCGTGCCCCAGTCCGGGAAAATCCCACGTGCCGCGGAGCGGCTAGGCCCGTGAGCCACGGCCGCTAAGCCTGTGCGTCCGGAGCCTGTGCTCCACAGCGGGAGAGGCCACAACAGTGAGAGGCCCGCGTACCGCAAAAAAAAAAAAAAAATACATGCAAGTTCAAACCATAGGATGAAGTTAGGTTAGACCACTTCTACTGGCACGGCTGCCACTTGGACACGCAAACTGACAGTACAAGTGTTATCCTTCCACAGGTGCTGTCAACTCAAAACTCTGAAACCCGCAACTGTGCTGCCAAGATTCAAAAGACTGGTGGCATGTATCTTATTGGCTAAAGCTCGATCACCTGCCCACTCCCTCACTGCCATGACTTTCAAATGAACTTGACCCTTCTGCTTTGGCAGGCAGAGCTGAGACATACTTGGTTTCCTACCAGGACACCCAGTGTGAAATTCCCTCAAAATGTAAGGTTCTTACAATCATGAGTAGCCAAAACAAGAGAAACATACCCACCACATCCCGCCTTACCATTTCCCAGACCTGCACTTCAAAAACAAAAGCAAAACAAAATGCACAAAGGCAAAAGGCTTCTGCATAACTTAAAAACAACTCACCCTTTTACAACGAAAAATATTCTACTCCCCAGACCATGGCAGTAAAACCTCTCCTTTTTAATCAAGCTCCCAAGACCTGTGGCTAACATCTATTCCTGTTTTTGTTTTTTGTTTTTGTAGCAATTTTATTCTGATACATTGAAAACCCACAAAATAATTACTGTGAGTGAAAAAGTGTTGCCTGCCACATCAGTAAACAAAAGATGTTGCAGTCATCAAGCCATCACATTACAGTGGCCTGACGGTGCACCCTGAAGGAACACAGGATAGAAACAGGATGCCTGCCATCAAGCCATCAGCCACTGCAGCCACTCCTTAATGGTGTACCCTGAAGAGACTCAGGATGGGAAAAACACAGGATACTGGCCCCATATAGCTGAGGTGCATATCAAAGGAATGATTTCAATGAGCCCAGACTATTGTATCTTCCCATGCACAGAAAAGTGCTAAATTCATTGACTTGAGATGTCTGGTTTTCTTTAATTAACGGTAATCTTTTGATGTTCTGACTAGTTGGTTTTTGTTGCAAAAAGTCCTATATATCCTGGCTCCTCTCTTACCTCTTCAGACTGACACAGACTTAAGTCCTCACTTTTGTCCACCAAATAGAACATAATTCTCAACTCTTAGGTTGTGCGGTTTTTTTTCAGTTGACATTACAAATGCATATGCTATGTTGGTGGAAACAGAAAAATAAGGAAGTTAGTTAAAACATTTATGTGGAACAATGAGGAAGGAAATTCTGGGTAAAGGCTCTAGTCATTTTCTTTGCAACAGGTCTGGACTGTAGGTAATATTGATGGCTTACCACACCACAGCCCACTACTCCACGTCTTCTTTGCTTTCTGCCACACTTAGGTAACTGTGGGGTGCTTAATCGTTGGGACGACCCAAAATGTCATACATGAGTATTTTAGCGCCTGGTGGTCCTGCATGTGTAGAGTTACAACAGTCTTTCAACTGTCTCTCACTAACTTTCTTGTTCTTTTTAAAAAAATGCTTCAGTTATATTTTGGATAGAAACAGAGATGATATTACTTGATAGTAAATCAACCCTACTGTATAACTATAAAGTGATGCCCTTTACCACATTGTAAGATTTTAATTATCAGCCAGCCTATTCCTGATTTCTTCTTGGAGGCTTATGTAATATAAAATAATAAAAAGATGGCTGTATTCCCACTAGGTAATTTAAATCCCCACTCAAATCCTACACAAGTGGCCCCTACTGTTTATTATCAAAATAAATATTTTTAACAAAATAATGTTTAATAACAAATCAAAATAACTCCATAGCCTTAAGCCAAACTTTGGCTTTACCTATGTAAATAACGAATAATAGATGCCTCTCTCTGATTAAACCATTTTCTATTCAAAGTAGAACAAGAAATATTTCACACTCGAATTCTTATGCCATAGGCAATGGTTATGGACTAAATTGTGCCCCTCATTCTTATGTTGAAGTCCTAAACCCCAATACCTCAGAATGTGAATGTATTTGGAGATAAGGCCTTTTAAAGAGTGAGTAAGCTAAAATGAAGCAGTTAGGGTGGGCCTAATACAATATGACTGATGTCCTTATAAGAAGAGGAAATTTGAACACACAAAGAAACACCAAGGACTTGCCGGCACAGTGAGAAGACAGCCACCTGCAAGCCAAGGAGAGGAGCCTTAGAAAAAGTCAAACCTGTTGATAGCTTGGTCTTGGACTTCCAGCCTCCAGAACTATGAAAAAATAAATTTCTATTGTTTAATCCACCCACTCGGTGGTACTTTGTTATGATAGCCCTAGAAAACTCATACAGCAACCAATTTAAAGAAACCAACAAAATCATTAGTAAAGAAAAAAATTTGTGAATTACCATCTGCATTCATTGGTGTTTTAAATATTTTTCACATATCATAATTGTATAAATTTTATAATTCTTAGTAAGAAAGCATACTTGAAAAGCCCAATGGCAAATCAGTTTTAAAATGTTCCTGCAGCTTTGGGGCAGGCTGTAAGGATCATCTTCAAAGTCTCCCAACTTACTTGATTAGAAGGCCAAATATTTGCTGTTTGTATTATTCTGAACTTAATTTAAGTGATCTGGGTTGTTTTTCTTTCAGCAATAGCTTTATTTGATTAAGGGCATTAGGCTTGACTTCCAAATTTAACTGGCCATTTACTGAACATATTGATAAGTGTCTTAGGTCAACCACCCCAAAATATGACTCTAAGTCAGCATAGTACAGGAGATTTATGAAGTAATCCCAAGGGAAAATTTGTGGAAAAGTGATGAAAGCAGGAAAAGGAAGGGGAGGAAGCCAAATAAGGACATGGTTTCAGGCAAAGTGTTACAGAGAATCAGTTCAGTTTATCCCAAAGGAGATCTCTGGGGTGCAATTTGCACCTCAGCACTGGCTTGACCCAAGGCAAGGGTCATAGAGCTTTCCAACTCCCAAATTCATCAGTCATTGGCTTAGAGGCAAGGAAATTCCCAGAACCTACCAAGGACAGTCTGTTGAAAAAAGAGCTACAGGTGCTGGTTATTGAGAGCAAAATCTCCTTAAAGCCCTGGCTCCAAACCGTAGAATTAAAGGAACCAAGGAGATCTGGTGGGAATACCAATATTATACATTATGGTAATCATTGGATTATTTTGTTATTTCAATTTCTCTGTAAGGTTCTGGGCCATATCCTGGAAGGTCTTCATAACTTCTGGAGCTGGCATAGCTTTAAGAACTTCAGCATCACTAAGATTTTTATTAAGCCTAGACACTCCTGTCATTTCTACCATGCCCCCTTCTACTCCAGGAATTCCTTCAGACAAATTATCAGGCATTCCCCCAAGAAAGCCACCTGGAATGAGTTAACTGAGCTGCAATTATAAATGGGATCATTTTCTTAATTTCTCTTTCTGATAGTTGGCTGTTAGTGTATAGAAATGCAACAGATTTTTGCCTATTGATTTTGTATCCTCCACATTTACTGAATTTGTTTATTAGTTCTAATAGTCTTTTGGTAGAGTCTTTAGAGTTTTCTATTTGTGATGTCATCTGCAAATAATGACAGTTTTACTTCTGCCTTTCTGATTTGGATGCCTCTTATTTCTTTTTCTTGCCTAATTGCTCTGACTAGGACTTCTAATACTGTGTTCAATACTATGTCAAATAAAGGTGGTGAAAGGGGGCATCCTTGTCTTGTTCCTATCTTAGAGGAAAAGATTTCAGTTTTTCATCACTGAGTATGATGTTAGCTGTGGGCTTGTCATATATGGTCTGTATTATGTTGAGGTACATAGAATGTCATTTTTATTTTTTCTCCCATTGGGACCTCTCACATTCTTCTCAAGCCTTCTTTATCCTTTCCTTCCTCCCTTTGATCTTTTTCTCTCATGACATTCTTCACTTATACTTTCTGATGTTCTATATTTTTCTGTGCTGTTGGTTGAATTTTTTTCAGCATTGTGCTGGCACCCTCACTGTAATCCAGTTTACAAGCAAAAACAAAATCATGGGCTCCTTTTTCTGTGTCTCAGGAGAATGTGTGCTTTCTCCTGTCACTTTAGGCTGTGCTGAATCAGGATTTGTTTTCATCTCTATGACACAGCTTTGGATGGGAGTGTTTAGTAGCTTCTGCAAATTGAAGAAGTCACTTACTGTTTTGGCCTAAACATTGACCAATTGAGAATTTGGCTTAATATGGTATGGCAGAAGTGGGTATATGAGAGATGTGAGTCATATCCTGATACAACTTAACTGTGCCTTCAGGGCCTGCTGAGACCTAACCTTTGTGTAATTCTACATGACGCTGTTTTGCTAAGTGGAATAAACACACAGATCCTAATGAGTAACTCAGGGCCTATGGTCAGCTGGTTTTGTATAACCAGATAAATTTTTATCAAGGCTCAATAGCAAAACAAAAGCTCTTTCTCTAAAGGAGAATAACTTCTTGCTGAAGAATAACTCTACAAAACCCCAGTGGTCTGAGTTTCCCCTACTGGAGATTGTCATAGTCTCATATAATACCTTGATCTACTTCCAAAATTTTAAGTACCATCCACTGGATCTGCTTAAACTGAAATCTGGACTGTCTAGGGAAACTTCTTTTGTTCTGGGCCCAATTCAGATTGGGACATTGTATTAGTTTCCTACAGCTGTTGTAACAAGTTACCATAGCCTTGGTTGCTTGACAATAGGAATTTATTCCCTCCCATTTCAGGAGTCCAGAGTCAAAAATCAAAGTGTCAGCAGGGTTGGTTCCTCCTGGAGGCTCTGAGGGAGAATCCACTCCATGCTTTTCTCTAGCTTCTGGTGGTTGCAGCAATCCTGGGCATTCCTTGGTTTGTAGATATATCACTCCAATATCTGCTTCTGTCTTCATGCTGCTTTCCCCTCTGTGTCTGCTTATATCTTTCCCATTTCTCATAAGGACACTGTCCTTAGATTTAGGGCATGCCCTAAATCCAGGATGATCTCATCTCAAGATCCTTGACTTAATTACATCTACAAAGACCCTTTTTCCAAATAAGGTCACATTCACAGGTCCTGGGGTTTAGGACATGGGGTTTCAATCAACTACAGAAATCTTTCTGATTATTCAATTATTAGCTTTAAATATCCATCCAAATAAAGTATATGTTCTTAATAGTACACAGTTCAAGGTGAAATAATGTGTCCTTTACTTTGGAAAAAAAATTCCAACCTATCTCTGACCATGAAATAGAAGGCTGTTATATTTTCACAGAATTGATCTCCTACTCTATGATATACATGAGTTTTATTAAGGCCAAAGAACCTGCTTCTCTTCGGATTCTAGGAGCTCATGTCACCAATATATTTGACCTATGTGATATCTTATGAGAAGGTAAGATAGTCATGTCTCTGTATATTAAATTGTGGCAAGTGCCAAACAGTTGAAATAATTCTGAGCTAAGATGGTGATGACACAATGCAAGGTATCTAGCTAGGTTAAAATAAACTGTATTCCAGTGGCTCAATAGGAGGACTTTTATTGATTTGCTCTTGGAAAAAGAGTACTTCCAAATAGTAGATGCCATTGATATCACCACCTGCTAAGCTTAGGTTAATTTTCATTCTCTGAGACCAGTCCAAGACCAACTGACTCTGGCCAAATTTGAGAGTTAAGTAAAAATAAAACAGAAATCACTATCCCTGTATCTTTCAAGAATTTTTATAGTAGGAATTTCTCCACAGAAATTGTAATACATTTGCATTATTATTTTTGTAGCTAGAGAGCTTCAGGGGCCTCAACTTGGCTCTTCCTACCTTAATAGACCTTATATTAAATATAGAAAGCATGTTTATCCAGCATAGAGGATATATGTAGCAACTCTATGCTCATGAACCAGACAATTGATGACAAAAAGGGTTTGTGACTGACTAGAACTATGAGAGTCATTTGTGGATCAAACCTCCATTGACCCCTGTAAGATGATATTCTGACCAGTGGAAAACCATGGTCTACAGAGTTCCCAAGAATTGGTGTAAATTATAGCTAGTGTCCAGTGATCCTCAAAAAGTCTGAGTATCTCACTTTCCTAAGGGAAAAATAACCCTGATAAATAGCTTCAGGAAAGTTGCCTAAAAGATCCAATATGTGTACTTCTTACTTTTTTTTTCCAAAACCTGTCCTCAAGGGAAACCCATTCTTGGAATTAAGCAGTGAGTCATGACATTTTGATTCAAATTAGGCTTCTATTCTCTAGACCAGGAGTTATTTTTCAATTATAAAAACCATGGAAAGGTGTATTTCCACTTTGGGGAAGATAGACTAAATGTGTTTTTCCCTGTTCCTCTCACTAAGTACAACTAAAACTCCTGGACATCTCTATTAAAGAAGAAATAGGCACACCCACTAGCATAGCTGGAGACAGTCCATTAGTGCTCTGGGGTTGCTTTTTCTTTGTATTCCCTCAATCGCTGAAGATGCTCTCTTGTTTATCCCCCAAAGTTCAGCAGACTCTCTGGGGCTTGCTCTAACATGGAACAATAATATTATAATTAGTTCAAGAATGACAATTCTATTATAACTTCACTTTTATCTCCTGAGATGTCCAGACACCTTGCCAACACTCAGATTGTAGCTTTGTCTGAAGATGGTACTAACTATGAGAGGAAGTGGGAAATCCCTGTACAGAAGCAGAAGAAAGGAAAATTGTGATCTGGTGCCTGTCCTCATATGTACATAATATGTGGGGGGTTACAGAATGCACTTGTAATTTATAAATTTATGCTGACAGATATAAGCTTAGTCAAAACATTTTTTAGGGAAAAAAGAGTGATTCTTATCTCATTTGCTGTATTCTACGTCTCGACTTAATTGTAAATTACAAATAGAACCCACCTAATAGTCCATGTTAACCAACCTTCCTGCTTTGTCTCAGAATGAGGGGTTTCATGGAACATAGGAATTTCATTGCTAAACCTGAAACAGTCCTGAGCAAAATGGGATGAGTTGGTCACCTTACCTAGTACAAATACCCGTCGTATACCAACAACCTGCTGCTTATCTTTTGTAGATAAAGTTTTATTGGAACACAGCCATAGCCATTCATTTACATAATGTCTGTGGTTGATTTCACATTGCACTGGAAGAGTTGAGTGGTTGTGAGAGAGACTGCATGGCCTGCAAAGCTGAACATATTTACTGTTTCGCCCTTTACAGTAAAAGTATGCCAACTCCGGATCTACACATAACCTGAAGGAGATCTTGAAGAGGAGCTGTGTGCAAAGATAGCTAAAGGATTCATTAGGGATGACCGAACCCACATCTGAACTAGGTACCATACATACTTCACTATAGATTGACTAGCATAAAGTGGCTTTACAGGCACGCCTCAGAGATACTGCGGGTTCCATTCCAAATCATTGCAATAAAACGAATATTGCAATAAAATGAGTCATAATTTTTTTGTTTCCCAGTGCATGTAAAAGTAGCCTATTGAGCATGCGATAGCATTATGTCTAAAAAAAGCATATATACCTTAATTTTATTGCTAAAAAATGCTAACTATCAACTGAGACTTCAGCTAGTTGTGATCTTTTTGCAACAGTAACATCAAAGTTCACTGATCACAGATCATCATAACATATAAAAAAAATACTGAAACAGTTTGAAATATTGTGAGAATTACCAAAATGTGAGACAAGGACAGGAAGTGAGCACAAGCTGTCCCAAAAATGGCACCAATAGACTTGCTTGACCCACGGTGGCTACAAAACTTTAATTTGCAAAAAAATGCACTATCTGCAAAGCACAATAAAGTGAAGCACAAAATAAAGTGTGCCTGCACAGGGTGAAGTTTTTTTTTTTTTCTTTAACATCTTTATTGGAATATAATTGCTTTACAATCGTGTGTTAGTTTCTGCTTTATAATAAAGTGAATCAGCTATATGTATACATATATCCCCATAACTCCTCCCTCTTACATCACCTTCCCAACCTCCCTATCCAACCCCTCTAGCTGGACACAAAGCACCGAGCTAATCTCCCTGTGCTATGCAGCTACTTCCCACTAGCTATCTATTTTACATTTGGTCGTGTACATATATCCATGCCACTCTCTCACTTTGTCCCACCTTACCCTTCCCCCTCCCCATGTCCTCAATTCCATTCTCTATGTCTGCGGCTTTATTACTGTCCTGCCCCTAGGTTCTTCAGAACCCTTTTTCTTTTAAATTCCATATATATGTGTTAGCATACGGTATTTGTTTTTCTCTTTCTGACTTACTTCACTCTGTATGACAGACTCTAGGTCCAACCACCTCACTACAAATAGCTCAATTTCATTTCTTTTTATGGCTGAGTAATATTCCATTGTATATATGTGCCACATCTTCTTTATCCATCCATCTGTCGATGGACACTTAGGTTGCTTCCATGTCCTGGCTATTGTAAATAGAGCTGCAATGAACATTTTGGTACATGACTCTATTTGAATGATGATTTTCTCAGGGTATGTGCCCAGAAGTGGGATTGCTGGGTCATATGGTAGTTCTATTTTTAGTTTTTTAAGGAACCTCCATACTGTTCTCCATAGTGGCTGTATCAATTTACATTCCAACCAACAATGCAAGAGGGTTCCCTTTTCTCCGCACCCTCTCCAGCATTTATTGTTTGTAGACTTTTTGGTGATGGCCATTCTGACTGGTGTGAGGTGATACCTCATTATACTTTTGATTTGCATTTCTCTAATGATTAGTGATGTTGAGCATCCTTTCATGTGTTTGTTGGCAATCTGTGTATCTTCTGTGGAGAAATGTCTATTTAGGTCTTCTGCCCATTTTTGGATTGGGTTGTTTGTTTTTTTGATATTGAGCTGCATGAGCTGCTTGTATATTTTGGAGATTAATCCTTTGTCATTTACTTTGTTTGCAAATATTTTCTGCCATTCTGAGGGTTGGCTTTTTGTCTTGTTTATGGTTTCCTTTGCTGTGCAAAAGCTTTTAAGTTTCATTAGGTCCCTTTTGTTTATTTTTATTTCCATTCCTGTAGGAGGTGGGTCAAAAAGGATCTTGCTGTGATTTATGTCATACAGTGTAATACCTATGTTTTCCGCTAACAGTTTAATAGTGTCTGGCCTTACATTTAGGTCTTTAATCCATTTTGAGTTTATTTTTGTGTATAATGTTAGGAAGTGTTCTAATTTCATTCTTTTTTCTTTTTTTTGTGATACGCGGGCCTCTCACTGTTGTGGCCTCTCCCGCTGTGGAGCACAGGCTCTGGATGCGCAGGCTCAGTGGCCATGGCTCACAGGCCCAGCCTCTCCGCGGCATGCGGGATCCTCCCGGACCGGGGCACGAACCCGTGTCCCCTGCATCAGCAGGCAGACTCTCAACCACTACGCCACCAGGGAAGCCCTAATTTCATTCTTTTACATGTAGCTGTCCAGTTTTCCCACCACCACTTACTGAAGAGGCTATCTTTTCTCCATTGTACATTCTTGCATCCTTTATCAAAGATAAGGTGACCATATGTGCGTGGGTTTATCTCTGGGCTTTCTATCCTGTTCCATTGATCTATATTTCTGGTTTTGTGCCAGGACCATACTGTCTTGATGACTCTACTTTGTAGTATAGTCTGAAGTCAGGGAGTCTGATTCCTCCAGCTCCATTTTTTTCCCTCAAGACTGCTTTGGCTATTCGGGGTCTTCTGTGTTTCCATACAAATTGTGAAACTTTTTGTTCTATTTCTGTGAAAAATGCCATTGGTAGTTTGATGGGGATTGCATTGAATCTGTAGATTGCTTTGGGCAGTATAGTGATTTTCACAATGTTGATTCTTCCAGTCCAAGAATATGGTTTATCTCTCCATCTGTTTGTATCATCTTAATTTCTTTCATCAGTGTCTGATAATTTTCTGCATACAGGTCTTTTGTCTCCTTAGGTAAGTTTATTCCTAGGTATTTTATTCTTTTTGTTGCAATGGGAAATGGGAGTTTTTCCTTAAATTATCTTTCAGATTTTTCATCATTAGTGTATAGGAATGCAAAACAGTTCTGTCCATTAATTTTCTATCCTGCTACTTTACCAAATTCATTGATTAGCTCTAGCAGTTTTCTGGTAGCATCTTTAAGTTTCTCTATGTATAGTATCATGTCATCTGCAAACAGTGACAGTTTTACCTCTTCTTTTCCGATTTGGATTCCTTTTATTTCTTTTTGTTCTCTGATTGCTCTGACTAAAACTTCCAGAATATGCTGAATAACAATGGTGAGAGTGGGCAACTTTGTCTTGTTCCTGATCTTTGTGGAAATGGTTTCAGTTTTTCACCATTAAGAACAATGTTGGCTGTGGGTTTGTCATATACGGCCTTTATTATGTTGAGGTAAGTTTCCTCCATGCCTGCTTTCTGGAAGGTTTTTATCATAAATGGGTATCGAATTTGATTGAAAGCTTTCTCTGCATCTATTGAGATGATCATATAGTTTTTCTCCTTCAATTTCTTAATATGGTTTATCACATTGATTGATTTGCATATATTGAAGAATCCTTGCATTCCTGGGGTAAACCCCACTTGATCATGGTGTATGATCCTTTTAATGTGCTGTTGGATTCTGTTTGCTAGTATTTTGCTGAGGATTTTTGCATCTATGTTCATCAGTGATATTAGCCTGTAGTTTTCCTTTTTCATGACATCTTTGTCGGTTTTGGTATCAGGGTGATGGTGGCCTCATAGAATGAGTTTGGGAGTGTTCCTCCCTCTGCTAAATTTTGGAAGAGTTTGAGAAGGATAGGTGTTATTAGCTCTTCTCTAAATATTTGATAGAATTCTACTGTGAAGGCATCTGGTCCTGGGCTTTTTTTTGTTGGAAGGATTTTAATCACAGTCTCAATTTCAGTGCTTGTAATTGGTCTGTTTATATTTTCTATTTCTCCTAGTCACTCTCAGAAGGTTGTGCTTTTCTAAGAATTTGTTCTTCTAGGTTTTCCACTTTATTGGCAATATAGTTGCTTGTAGTAATCTCTCATGATCCTTTATATTTCTGCAGCGTCAGTTGTTACTTCTACTTTTTCATTTCTAATTCTATTGATTTGAGTCTTCTCCCTTTTTTTTTCTTGATGAGTCTGGCTAATGGTTTATCATTTTTGTTTACCTTCTCAAAAAAACTTCTTTTAGTTTTATTGATCTTTGCTATCGTTTCCTTCATTTCTTTTTCATATATTTCTGATCTGATCTTTATGATTTCTTTCGTTCTGTTAGCTTTGGGTTTATTTTTGTTCTTCTCTCTCTAATTGCTTTAGGTGTAAGGTTAGGTTGTTTATTTGAGATGCTCCTTGTTTCTTGAGGGAGGATTGTATTGCTATAAACTTCCCTCTTAGAACTGCTTTGCTGCATCCCATAGATTTTGGGTCATCGTGTTTTCATTGTCATTTGTTTCTAGGTATTTTTTGATTTCCTCTGATTTCTTCAGTGATCTCTTGATTATTTAGTAGTGTACTGTGTAGCCTGCAAGTTTTTGTATTTTTTACATATTTTTTCCTGTAATGGATATCTAGTTTCATAGTGTTGTGATCAGAAAAGATACTTCATACAATTTCAAATTCTTAAATTTACCAAGGCTTGATTTATGACCCAATATATGATCTGTCCTGGAGAATATTCCATGCACACTTGAAAAGAAAGTGTATTCTGTTGTTTTTGGATGGAATGTCCTATAAATATCAATTAATTCCATCTTGTTTAATGTGTCATTTAAAGCTTGTGTTTCCTTATTTATTTTCATTTTGGATGATCTGTCCATTGGTGAAAGTGGGGTGTTAAAATCCCCTACTATTTTTGTGTTACTGTTGATTTCCCCTTTTATGGCTGTTAGCATTTGCCTTATGTATTGAGGTGCTCCTATGTTGGGTTCATAAATATTTACCCTTGTTATATCTTCTTGGAGTGATCCCTTGATCATCTGTAGTGTCCTTCTTTGTCTCTTGTAATAGTCTTTATTTTAAAGTCTATTTTGTCTGTTATGAGAATTGTTATTCCAGCTTTCTTTTGATTTCCATTTGCATGGAATAACTTTTTCCATCCCCTCACTTTCAGTCTGTATGTGTCCCTAGGTCTGAAGTGGGTCTCTTTAGACAGCATATATATTGGTCTTGTTTTTGTATCCATTCAGCCCGCCTATATCTTTTGGTTGGAGCATTTAATCCATTTACATTTAAGGTAATTATCAATATGTATGCGCCTATTACCATCTTCTTAATTGTTTTGGGTTTGTTATTGTAGGTCTTTTCCTTCTCTTTTGTTTCTTGCCTAGAGAAGTTCCTTTAGCATTTGTTGTAAAGCTGGTTTGGTGGTGCTGAATTGTCTTAGCTTTTGCTTGTCTGTGAAGGTTTTAATTTCTCTGTCTAATCTCAATGAGATCCTTGGTGGGTAGAGTAATCTTGTTTGTAAGTTTTTCCATTTCATCACTTAAAATATGTCCTGCCACTCCCTTCTGGCTTGCAGAGTTTCTGCTGAAAGATGAGCTGTTAACCTTATGGGGATTCCCTTGTATGATTTTTGTTGCTATATCCATGCTGCTTTTAATATTTTTTCTTTGTATTTAATTTTTGATAGTTTGATTAATGTGTGTCTTGGCGTGTTTCTCCTTAGATTTATACTGAATGGGACTCTGTGCTTCCTGGACTTCATTAAGTATTCCTTTCCCATATTAGCAAAGTTTTCAAGTATAATCTCTTCAAATATTTTCTCAGTCCCTTTCTTTTTCTCTTCTTCTTCTGAGACCCCCATAATTCGAATGTTGGTGCGTTTAATGTTGTCCCAGAGGTCTCTGAGACTGTCCTCAATTCTTTTCCTTCTTTTTTCTTTATTCTGTTCTGTGGTAGTTATTTCCACTCTTTTATCTTCCAGGTCACTTAACTGTTCTTCTGCCTCAGTTATTCTGCTATTGTTTCCTTGTAGAGAATTTTAAATTTCATTTATTGTGTTGTTCATCATTGTTTGCTTGCTCGTTAGTTCTTTTAGGTCCTTGTTAAACGTTTCTTGTATTTTCTCCATTCTATTTCCAAGATTTTGGATCATCTTACTATCATTACTCTGAATTCTTTTTCAGGTAGACTGCCTCTTTCTTCTTCATTTGTTCGTTCTGGTGGGTTTTTACTTTGCTCCTTCCTCTGCTCTGTATTTCTCTGTCTTCTCATTTTGCTTAACTTACTGCATTTGAGGTCTCCTTTTCCCAGGCTGCAGGTTCGTAGTTCACATTATTTTTGGTGTCTGCCCCCAGTGGCTAAGGTTGGTTCAGTGGGTTGTGTAGGCTTCCTGGTGGAGGGGACTGGTGCCTGTGTTCTGGTGGATGAGGCTGGATCTTGTCTTTCTGGTGCGCAGGACTGCGTCCTGTGGTGTGTTTTGGGGTGTCTGTGAACTTATTATGATTTTAGGCAGCCTCTCTGCCAATGGGTGGGATTGTGTTCCTGTCTTGCTAGGTGCTTGGCATGGGGTATCCAGCACTGTAGCTAGCTGGTCATTGAGTGGAGCTGGATCTTAGCATTGAGATGGAGATCTCTGGGATACCTTTTGCCATTTGATATTTCACCATTTGGTCCTGGACCAATGTCCATTGGTGTGGACTAATGTCCTGAACTCAGCTCTCCCACATTAGAAGCTCAGGCCTGACAGCCGGCCAGAGCACCAAGACCCTATCAGCCACAAGGCTCAGAAGAAAAGGGAGAGAAAAAAAAAAAAAGAAAGAATAAATTAAATAAAATAAAGTTATTAAAAGAAAATATATATATATTATTAAAATTAAAAAAATAAAAAAGTAATTAAAAAAAGAAAGAAGAGAGCAACCAAACCAATAAACAAATCCACCAATGATAACAAGTACTAAAAACTATACTGAAAAAAACACAAAAAACCAGATAGACAGAACCCTAGGACAAATGCTAAAAGCAAAACTCTGCAGACAAAATCACACAAAGAAACATACACACACACACTCACAAAACGGGAAAAAGGAAATATATATATATGAAAAGGAAGAGAGCAACCAAATCAATAAACAAATCTACCAATGATTATAAGCTCTAAATACTAAACTAAGATAAACATAAAACCAGAAACAAATTAGATGCAGAAACAAACTCCAAGTCTACAGTTGCTCCCAAAGTCCACCGCCTCAATTTGGGATGATTCATTGTCCATTCAGGTATTCCACAGATGCAGGTACATCAAGCTGATTGTGGAGTTGATTGTGTTGATTGTGCTGCTCCTGAGGCTGCTGGGAGAAATTTCCCTTTCTCTTCTTTGTTCGCACAGCTCCTGGGGTTCAGCTTTGGATCTTGTCCTGCCTCTGCATGTAGGTCGCCTGAGAGCATCTGTTCCCCACCTTTTGGGAAGTCTGAGGTCTTCTACCAGCATCAGTGGGTGTTCTGTAGGAGTTATTCCACATGTAGATGTATTTTTGATGTACCTGTGGGGAGGAAGGTGATCTCCATGTCTTACTCCCCCGCCATCTTGAAGGTCCCCCCCATGGTGAAGTTCTGATACAGATATTCATTCCCTCCTTAACAAGAAGGTAATAACTCTTAACCAGAAAGACCAAGAGAAGGGTTGCCATTTTATTCTCCGTACAATTCTCTTTTTTGTCTAAATTCTCTTTGCCCTGGGATTTAGCTTCCTCACATCAGGATAATTTGTAGGACTACAGACTCTCTCAATTCTCAAAATTTTAAGTATCAAGTTTTTACCTACTTATTTCTGAGGATGATTCCTTCCCATACCTGTTCTTGCTGTGAGGCTAGCTCCTTGCTTTGTTTGTCAAAATGGACTCTAAAATCAGACCTCAGTTGGAAATGTAGCTCTATCACTTACCGCTGTGGGTTCAACCCCTTTGGACTTCAATATCCTCCTCTGTTCAATGCAGATACTAGCAGAGGTAGTAACCTACCTCCTATGTTACTGTAATAAGTTTAAAAAATTAATGTATCCAAAGGACTAAGAGCCAGGATGCATGTTGTAAGCATTCAATGCATTTAACTTGCTGTTGCTGTTATTAACATCAGCATTATTAATAATTCCTTGAATCATTACTTAGCTGATTATCGATCATTCTGGACTTTCTCTTCCTGCTTAGTGTCTGTATTAGTCAGGGTTCTCCAGAGAAAGAGAACCCATAGAGGAATAGATAGATAGATAGATATAATTTATGTACATAGGTATATGAGTTAATATAAGGAATTGGCTTATGTGATTATGGAGGCTTAAATCTACAAGCTGGAGATCCAGGAAAGCCAGTGGTATAATTTGAAGACCTGAGAGCTGACGGTATAGATTCCAGTTTGGGCCTGAAGGCCTGAGAAGCAGGAGTTCTGAGGGCAAGAGAAGATCAACATCCCAGCTCAACAGTCAGGCAATGAATGAATTCAAACTTCCTCTGTCTTTTTGTTCCATTCGGAATCTCAATGGATTGAATGATGCTCTCCTACGTTGGGGAGGGTGATCTGCTTTACTCAGTTCACCAATTCAAATGCTTATCTTTTCTGGAAACACCCTCATGGACATACTCAGAAATAGTGTGTAATCAGATACCTGGGCATCCCATGGCCGGTCAAGTTGATGCATTAAACTAACCATCACAGTGTCCAAACTGAAACAGGTAACCTTGTAGGCAGAAAAATGAACACAGTGATAATTCCTGTCCTCAAGGTCTTTCCAAGTAGCATTTAGACATTAGAATTGAACCTCTTGGGACCCACTCTGTGGGCTGCACCGACACGTAGGTCCCATGGAGCACCCCACTTCATCCATCTCAACAACTCGGCAAGACAGGCAGAGCTGGCCTTTCCACCCTGACTTCACCTGAGCATGGGGTCACTCACAGTGGTATGTCACCACCTCACGTCACATAGTTCGTAAGCCATGTTGTGAGCATCCAAACCCTCTCATTTTCTCCAAGTCTAGTGCTTTCTTAGCTGTAATTTATTGCCTCCTGTGTCTTTGGTGATAATCCCCGGTGCAGCCATTAAACAAAAAGCCTTATGCGGTTTTAAATATTGAAATATTTATCAAAATGTCCTTACTAAGGACAAAATAATTTATTCCCCAAAGAAAATGAAATCAGATTTATTTCCTGTCTGTTGTTTTCTAAGTGATGCACTCAAGACCAAACTTGCTGTCTCCTAGAACATTAAGACTCTGACACTGTTCTCTCAGACCCTCTGAAACCTCATAAAGATTGGAGGACATTTGAAGAAAACACAAGCCTCAGAGCATGGGGATAGAGAGGCCCTTAGGAATCCTGCCCCAGATATTGACTTTAATAATAGTCCTTTAAGAAGAATATCCAACTGACAAAATAGCCTTTCTTTCTTCAGATGCCTCTTATGAGACCTATTTTGACCCAGAAAGTTTATTTTGGATGATCAGAGAGTTTTTGAGTGGGAGGAGACTTGAGAGGTCAATTGGAAGAACATTATTTTGTTGTCAGTGGTAAAGCTACGTGACATGCCCCATGTCACACCAAAAGGAAGTAGAATTTCACTGACGGGACCTAGATCTCTTGATTCTTAGTTCAGTGTCCCCTCTTCTGTGAGCCTTTCACCATAAGTCCCTGGTTATGTTTTTCACACCAGCTACAGATGACCTTCCCAAAGAGCTATGAGCCCAGGACATTAAGTACACAGCATGCAGAAGGCAGCTCAATTTTAAACCCATCCCTCTGGCCAGCCAAGTCCTAGCCTTGTTTAAGACCTGAGTTCTAGATTCCATTCTAATTCCCTTACTTTTCTCCTCTGTTATGTGACTTGATTTCTTTCCCTCTAAGTGGGCTTGATCAACTTTGCCTTTATCTGCACTCAGGAAATTATTTAATACAGTATAAGGTCACTTGTGTGAAAGGGTATGTGACATATAGTAGTGATTACCTGGTGAAGGAACAAAGCCCAGTGAGGGAACACAAAAGCACATTTTCTGCTGCCAACGAGCAGCACCGAGGAAAGCAAATGATCTGTGTGTAATGCTGTCAGTAAGCTTGAGGCACAGGCTAGTGGAAATCCCAGAAGGGAGTCTGTGAGCGATGGAGACAGAGCTAATGAAAGAAAATAAAGAAATGAACTTTGTAGCGTGCCTAGTTGCTTCCTGTGGCATTGTGATTAGGGCTCAGACACCCAGCCAGACGAAACTGGGTTGAAATCCAGTCTCCAAACCTTGTGAATTTTTGATGTTGGTTACATTTTATAACCTCTTTGAGCCTTAGTTTATTTGCAACAGAAAAAACAAGGAATCATAATAATATGTACTTTGCTGAGTTATTGTGGAGGCTGTAAAGTGTCTGACTTTGGGCATGAAAGCTTAAAAAATATTAGCTGTTGTTGTTGCTATTATTAATTATTACATCACTAGCACTTTATCATCATCATCCCGGCTTAAGGTATCATGGTTTATCCTACCTGGAAAGGACCAGTAGGTTATCTCAACTATATATGCAAACTATTTATATTTTATTGTATATGTGTTTGTGGACATGGTTATACAATCATTTTATCCAAAATCACAGGTCACATACACCGGAATTTGGAATATGGGGATTTTAGATAAATTATACAGACAATATAGCATATGCTACATAACAATCCCAGCAAATTCTAGAGAAGCACCCCTTAATCAATCAGATTCACTTTCATGTCAGGTGTTCCCAAGAACACCTCTAGGACTAGCGATTTGCTAGTAAGATTCACAGAACTCAGCATATAGTTGTGCTCATGGCTATGCTTTATTACAACAAAAGGACACAAAGCACAATCAGCAATGATAAAAGGTTCAAGAGGCAAAGTCCAGAGGAGACCAGGCATAAGCCTCCGAGAGTCTCCTCCCAGAAGAGACACACAGGATGTGCTTAATGTCTCCAGCTACAAATTGTGACAACACATGTGAAATGTTGTCTGCCACAGAAGCTCATCAGAGATTCAGTGACCAGAGTTTTTACTGGGGACTCGACACATAAACACCCTCAGCCTAGTACATACCAAAATTCAAGACTCCTGGAAGAAAAAGGCAGGTTTTTGGTGTACATCACATGGCTTCTATGCATGGTTTATCACAGTGAGTCACTCATATGTGATGGAATGGAAGCAGCCCCCTGAATCCAAGTTCCCAGGTAAGCGGGAACCTTGCATGCAGGCCTTTCTAAGGAGAGCAGTCTCAGGCCTGCCATGTTAACTCTTTCCACACAACTTTCTGTGGCAAAATGTATGAATAATTACACTAACAGTGGTAAAGGCCATAATTAGCCTCATGTCATTTCAGGTCAGGCTTTGCCACCAAATCAACTCAGATTAGGTCAGATATTGCTATAACATGTATTGTGAAAATCTTCTGGGTTGAAGAGCTTCTTGGGTTTTGTAATTATAGATAAGTGATTACAGTTCTATTTTTTTTCTCTCTCCCCACCCCGTTCTTCCTTTTTTCCTTTTCCCTTCCCTCCCTCCCTCCCTCCTTCCCTCTCATTCTCCTTCCCCCTCCCTTCTTCCTTCCTCCCTCCTTCCCTTGCTTCCTCCCTTCTTCCTTCTTACCTTTACCTTTGTTCACTTTTATTATTAAGTAAAATGTATAAAAATAGCACAAAAGGCAGGAGGCTAGAAATGGAAGTGTGTTATTATAGGTTTTACACTACATATAAAGTGGTGTGACATCACTTGAAGGTAGACTGTGATAGGTTCAAGACAAACCCTAAAGCGATGACTGAAATAACAAAACAAATAGTACAGCTAATGACTCAAAAGGAGACAAAATGGAATCACAATATATTCAATTAATCCCAAAGAAGGTAGAAAAAGAGAGAAAGGGAACAATGAACAGATGGGACAAATAGAAAATCAATAGCAAGATAATAGATTTAAGTCTAATTATATCTATAATCATAGTAAATGTAAATAGCCCAAACGTTCCAATTAAAAAGAAAAATGTTAGATTGGATAAAAAAGCAAGATCCACCTATATGCTGTCTAAGAGAAGTGAACTTTATAAAGAATGCAGATAGTTTAGAAATAAAATAATGGAAAAGATAAACTACGCATGCACTAAAAAAAAGTGGAGTGGGTATATTAATATCCCACAAAGTAAATTGCAAAGAATATTAGTAGCAATAAATAAGGTAACTTTGTAATGATAAAAATGTCAATCAAGAGGACAAAAAATATGAAATGTCTATGTGTCTAACTAAGCTTTAAAATTCAGAGAATTTCCTGGCGTTCCAGTGGTTAGGACTCTGCCCTTTCACTGCCGAGGGCCCGAGTTCAGGGAACTAAGATCCTGCAAGCCATGCAGTGCGACCAAAAAATAAATCCATAAATAAAATAAAATTCACGAGGTAAAATCTACTGAAATTGCAGAGAAAGAGACAAATTAAAAAATATAGTCAGAGATTTTTATACGCCTTCCTCAATAATTGATAGAATAAGCAGGCACAAAATCAACAAGGATGTAAAAAGGTTGAACAAAATCATCGACAAACTTGACTTATTTTACACATGTAGAACAATCCACTTCAAAACATCAGAATACACATTCTTTTCAACCACACATGGAACATTTATAAAGATATAATTTGGGCCAGAAAACAAGTTTCAATGAATTAAAAAAGATTCAAATCATGCAAAGCATGTTCTATGATAAATTTATAATGAAATTAGAATTCAAACACAGAAAGATCTCTTGAAAACCCCTAAAATATGGAAACTAAGTAACACACATCTAAGTAATCCATGTGTCAAAGAAGCAATTAAAAGGATAATTAGGAAACATTTTAAATGGAAAAAGAAAATGAAAACACAGCATAGTAGAATTTGTTGAATACCATAAAATAACATTAGGATGATATTTATAGTACTAAACAATTCTGTTAAACAGAACAACTTTCTTAAGTCAGTGACCTATGTTTCTTCTTTAAGAATCTAGGAAAAAAGGGGGACCACATTAAACTCAAAGTAAGTAGGAAAAAAATAATAAAGATAAAAATAGAACTCAGTGAAATAGAGAACAGAGAAAATAAATGACACTGAAATTATTTGAGAAGACCAAGAGCATATAATATTGATAAACTAGTCAGACTTGATGTGAAAAAAAGAGAGAAGAGACAAATGGGTCAGATTTTATCACAACTGATTCTACAGACGTTAGTGCATATCAAGGAAAATTTATAAATAACTACGCCAATAAATCCAACAATATAGTTTAACTAGACAAATTTCTTGAAAGACACAAACTAATAAACCTCATGCAAGAAGACATATATCATTTGACTATTTGAAAAATTGAAATTTTAGTTAAAAACCTTTCTTCAAAGGAAACTCCAAGTCCAAGTAGCTTCACTGGTACATTCTAGCAAATATTTAAGGAAGAAATAATGCACAAATAAACACAAACTGTCTGTAGTAGGCAGAATTTCAAGGTGGCCCTATAAATTTCCAGCCCCTGGTGTACACACACCTTCTCTCAGTCATTCAGCCAAAAAATAATCCAGGTATTACTGTGACAGAATGCAATTAACATCCCAGATTAGTTGACTTTAAGGTGGGGAGATTATCTGGGCAGGTCTTCAGAAGTAGAGCTTTTTCTCAGGCAAGTCACAGAGGAGGAAATGAGAAAGACTTGAAACAGAAATTGGATCTGATGCACTGTTGCTGGCTTGAAGACAGAGGGGGGCGTGTGGCAAGGAATATGAGGAGACCCTAGGAGATGAGAATGGCCTGACAGCTAGCAAGGAAGCAGAGACATCAGTCCTACAACTGCAAGGAACTGAATCCTATGAACAAGAATGAGCATGGAAGTGGAGGTTTCCCCCCAAGCCTCTGGGTAAGATCCCAGTCCAGCCAATATCTTGCTTCCAGCCTCATGATATGCTGAGCAGAGTATGCAGCCAGCCCACAATGGGATGCTGAGCTAATAAACTGTATTGTTTTAAGCCAGGAAACATGCACTTATTTTGTATGCAGCAAAAGAAAACTAATACTTCCCAACTCATTCTATGAAGTCAGCATTACCCTGATAGTAGAACCAGACAAAGGCATTACAAGAAAGGAAGGTAATCGATTAATATCCTTCATGCTCAGTGATGCAAAAATTCTAAACAAGGTTTAGCAAATTGAATCTAACAATATATAAAAAGGATAATCTACCATGACCAAGAGGGTTTATCCAGGTATGCACTGGTTCGTTAACATAGCCATGTTAACCAATTTAAAAAGAAAAAACAGAATAATCTCAACAAATGCAGAAAAAGCATCTGACAAAATTCAAAATCCATTCTTGGCTTAAGAAAACTTCAGCAAACCAGGAACAAAAGTGAACATCTTCAACCTGATATTCTATAGTTAACATCACACTTAATGGTGAAATACTAAATGCTGTTCCCCTAAGACTGGGAAAACGCAATGATGACTGCTCTCACCACTTATATTCAACAGTGAACAGGGGGCTGTTTCCAGTGCAGCAAAACCAGAAGAGAAATAAAATCTAGCCAATTTAAAAGGAAAACAGAAAAACAAACAGTTTTTATTCCTGGATGGTATGATCATGTATGTGGAAAATTTAATTGACTCTATATGTGTGTGTGTGTATGTATGTATATATATATATATATATATATATATAATGTGTGTATATATATATGTATATATATACTGACAACAATCAAAAATTGAAATTTATAAAACAATAGCATCTACAATTATTTAAAAATGAACTATTTAGGGCTTCCCTGCTGGCGCAGTGGTTGAGAGTCCGCCTGCCGATGCAGGGGACACGGGTTCGTGCCCCGGTCCGGGAAGATCCCACATGCCGCGGAGTGGCTAGGCCCGTGAGCCATGGCCTCTGAGCCTGTGTGTCCGGAGCCTGTGCTCTGCAACGGGAGAGGCCACAACAGTGAGAGGCCTGCTTACCGCAAAAAAAAAAAAAAAAAAAAAAAAAAGATAAACTATTTAGTTATAAATCTAACCAAAGATGTATAATATCTGTATCATAAAAACCACAAAACCTTGTTGAGAGAAATTAAAGGAGGCCTAAAAAATATGGAGATATATTTTCTTATTTATGTGTTGGAAGACTCAATACTTTTAAGCTATTGCTCTCCCCCAATTGATCTATAGATTAACACAATTCCAATCAAAATTTCCACAAACTTCTTTGTGAAAAAGGACAAGCTGCTTCTAAAACTCATATGCAAATGCAAAGAACCTAGACATCTAAAACAGCTTTGGAAAAGAAAAACTAATTTGCAGCACTAACACCACCAGACTTTAAAACTCATTATAAGCTCCAGAAATCAAGACTGCCATATTAGTGTCAAGATAAACAAATAGATTAAGATAAACAAATTGATCAATAGATCAATTGAACAGAATAGAGTCCAGAAATAGATATATGGACACATATATGCACCACTGATTTTTTCCTATTTTAATTTATTTTATTTAATTTTTAATTTTTATTGGAGTATAGTTGATCAGCATTGGTTTTTGACAAAGCTGCAAAAGCAATTCAGTGGAGAAAGGAAAGTCTGAAAAAATTGGATATACGTATGTGAAATTAAAAACAAAAAAATAACTTTGGTCCATAACACATACTAAAAAACTGAGACCAAATTAATTATGGATCTAAATGTAAAACCTAAAACTATGAAACTTCGAGAAGAAAACATAGGAGAAAGTCTTTGTGACCTAATATTAGGCAAATACTTTTTTTTTTAGATACAACATCAAAGTATGATTATAAGTAAATGATTTTTTAATTGACTTCATCAAAGTTTTGAAATGTCTGCTCTGTTGGGTGAATAAAAATACAAGCCAAGACTGGGAGGATATTTGTAAAGCCTAGATCTGATAAAGCACTTGAATCCAGAATACATGTACATAAAGAATTCTCAAAACCCAGCAATAACAAACAACACAATTTTGTAAGCGGGCAAAAAATTTCTCAAACACTTTATCATGGTAGATATATGAATGGCCAATTAGTACATGCAAACATGCTAAACATCACAAATCATTAATTCTATGCAAATTAAAGCTACTGCATACCTACTGGAATGGCTAAAATTTAAAACCATACCAAGTGCTGGCAAGTAGTTGGAGAAATTGGAGTGCTCATATACTGCCATTGGGAATGTAAAATGGTACATCCACTTTGGAAAATAATTGGCAATTACTTTAAAAATTAAACATACTGGTACCATACGAGCCATTCATTCTACTCCTAGTTATTTGCTCAAGAGAAAAGAAAGCCTATGTTCTTTCAGATATTTGTACACAAATATTCATAGCAACTTTATTTGTAATTGCTGTAAGATGGAAAGAACTCAAATGTCCATCACCAAATAATTAGATAAACAAAGTATAGTGTATCCATACCATGGAAACAACTCAGCAATAATAAATTAGCCATTGGTATACACTTCAACCTGGATGAATCTTGCAGTAATAATACTGAGTGAAAGAAGCCAGATAAAAATTCTGTATGACTCCATTTACATAAACTCTAAGAAATGTAAATTAATCTATAGTTATAGAAAGCAAGGAAGGGATTGCAAAGGGGCACATGGAAACTTTTGCGGGTGATTGGTATGTTCACTGCCTTGATTGTGGTGATGGTTTTATGGATGTATAAATAAATTAAAACTTATTAAATTGTACACCTTAATAGGTATACTTAGTATGTATTACAGGTCAGCCATACCTCAATTTTTTCAAGTAAGAGTTACAACAAATCCTAGTGTAGTATCCATTTCTAATAATGACACATTTAATACAGTTGAACAAAATTGATTTTAAAGTTTACAATGTCCTGAGAAAGAGTGCTTTGACAATTCCTTCTAAGTTAGTCTCTAACTGAAATGGAATTCAACCAGTTAGTAGACTCACTAAACATTTTCTTTTTTAAGATTTAGTTAAATGGTTCTATCTGTACAAGTCTTCCTACTCTCCAATTAAAACAGCAAACACAACAAAAGCCCATCTATAGATACCACTGAGATTTGTGTTCCATAGTTAAGTTGTAATCCCTGGCAACAAATCCTTGTCATTTGCAAATCCTTGTTCCTCTCCCTCCCCTGGGCTTCAGCCTGTGAGAAGTGGAAGTAGGAGACAGCAGGCTAATGCCAAACTTTATTTATTCAAGTGTATTCCTTTAATATGGGGCATTCACTCTCCTTTAGCATTTGTCCTAAGTGGAAGTAGGCATAGCCTATTTTAACCCACCCATAAAATAAGCAAATAAAAATATATGTTTACTTCTCTTTGTTCCTTATCCCCTCTCAAACTCACCTAAAAATAAAAGAGCTCTGTTTTATATGAAAAGACCCATGCATGCAGAGATTTATTTCCTTAAAATCTGGCATCTCTATAAAGAAAACTGCCTATGTAGAGCCATATAAGAAAAAAAGATAAGACTTAAAAAGAAAGAGGTTATTTTTAGTCCATCGTACGTGTATTTTAGAAAATACCTTTGCCATATGAATTCATGGAGGAGGGTCTGTCTGAGATGTGATCCTTTTATTCTTGAAAAGAGGGCAACAGAAACTTCTATAAAACCTATCAAAAACCACAGGATGAGTCCAGAAGGACTGGGGGAGGCTGAGTCTCTGAGACACAGCTGGGTCTCCTTAATTTTGAAACTTACCTAGGCCTTTTATGTCATTGTGATGGGGCTGTGCCTTTGCGTAAGAAATGCCCTCACGCTCTACAGGGCTTGCCATAGGAGGGGTGAGGCATGACTTAGCAGAGCTTCTTTGCAGATTACTGGAAGCCTGTGTTCCTCCTGCTCTGGGCTGTGCAAGGATAAACCCAGCACCACTTAATAGGGCTGGTGATTTTTCTTGTCCTTTACCGTTTGGAGAAGGATATTGACAGTAGAGCATGCCAGGTCGTTGACTCGTGTACAGTGGAAACTGCCAGAGTGCAGAGCAGAGAACCATATCCACCTCCTAAACTTCGTGCTCTTCATACTAGTGATGAAGTCCTCAAACAAGATCCAAAAGTATTCTTAAAAGTTCTGAGAAATTACAGTACGTTAAAGGTTAACAACACCAGTGATGTCATTTGGATATCATGCACCCTACACTGTACACCTCCTGATAAGATGTGACAATAAAGGTACTTCACCTAGGTGATACTTGTGCCAAAAACAAACAAACAACACCAAAAACAAAAAACAAACAAAAACAGCTAGACCCCAGTCTAATCAAAAGAAAAAAAAAAAAGACCAACCTAGATTGGAGGACATTCTAAGTACACCTGGCCAGTACTCCTCAAGGCTGTCAAGGTCAAAACCAGGAAACTGTCACAGATCAGAGGAGACTGGGAGAAGTGACGGCTAAATGTAGTGTGGTACCCTGGACTAGATCCTGGAACAGAAACAGCCCATTAATGGAAAAATTGATGAAATTTAAACTCTGGAGTTTAGCTGATAGTAAATACCAATGTCAGTTCTTTAACTGTGACAAATGTATCATGGTGTTTTATGACATTACCAATGAGGGAACCAGGATGAAGGGTGTTCAGGAACTCTGTACTATCTTTGAAACTTTTCTGTTAATCTAAAATTACCCTAAAACAGAAAGGTTATTAGAGAAGCTCAAAAATTATTCTGAAAAAGGATGTTTGTACCTTGTTGAAACAAGTATTTAAAAAGAAAATTTATACTGACAAGGATGATGGGTAAATAAATGAAATAGGTAAACTTATCTAAGCATATGATGTTCTTAAATCTTGGCCTTTTTGCTCTAAATTTCATTGTTGGCTTCCAAAAAAAAAAAGTTGGAAAGTCAGGTGAAACTAACAAGTAATTTGAATTAAAAAATGAAAGTCTTTAGAAAAATGTAAGTTCCCAAATCTATGGGACATAAAGAGCTACACAAGGGAAAAGGTAACACTGGATTTTTTTGTGTGCCCCCCACTTGTGCAAACACATATCCAATGTAACACACAGCATATAATTACTGTTTATGCAACTGTCCCATCCATTACACCTTGATTTCCTTGTGAGGCAGTAGTCTATAAATTGAAAAATAGTCTTTAGAATCATCAGATATAGTATAAATAAATCTCAGCTTTCCAACTTACTAGCAGGGGCTCTAAACATTTCTCTAAGCTGTGCTTTAATCAAATTAGGTACTGCTAACTAATCTTCCAAAGTTCCTGGGAGCATTTCACAGGTACTCAATAAATGTTACTATCTTTTTTCATTAAGGTGCAGAGAAAAAGGTGTGTTTCCATGGAAAATTATGCATTGCCTAGAGCAAATCCTTCCAGAAGATCTGATTTTAACCTCTCATTGCCCTTGAACTACTTTATAACTTGATTATTTTTAGATAATTCATAGCAATGCAAAATAATCCTTCTGTATAGTTATGCAAATTAATTCTGTCTTGCGGAGGGACCACTCTCCTCTCTACCTTTGGAAAAGGTGGTTTTGCATCCATTGGCAAATTCATTTCAAGATTCTTTTACTCCATTGTTGGAGGAGGTCATTGAGTGGATGTGACCTCAAGTTGACCCTCGAGCTGGACCTGGGCAAAGAGAGGCTCCTCGTACCTTCCCTGTTTTTGGAATGTACGCTCTGTCCACCTTTCCCACAGTGGGAAACATTTTCAAGGATGTAGCCTTGAGAGAATAAGGTGTTCCTGAGACCATCTGAGTCCCATTAAGGTCTCTATATAAACTTAAAATTCTGGCAGGCAGGTAAGGAGATACTATACTGGTTCTGTAGCCTCCCAAGACAAGCCTCCGGTGTAACTTCTCTTGCTTATTAAAACTGCTAGCGATCTGGTGTAGTCTGCCTCATTCTTCCATCGCTCCCTGCCCTCCGTGTATGGGGTCCAGTTTGCAAACCAACACCCATATAAATTATTTTGTTTTGTTTTCCTCTTTGAACATTTAGCTGTAGCATTTTAGCAGGTTCCTCTCATTAATAAGGGTTTAAATAAAATCTCTGGACATGTTCACTTGACATCTGTATAGGAGTCACAATTTTACCATTTGGGGAAAATTATCCTTTAATAAGGATGTGCATATTATTTTACTCATCTTTGCATTCCCAATGCCTATCCTGATTTAAGATATATAGTAAATGTTCATCAAATAGAATTGACACTGCATTTCAAAAATGCAAGGAAGAAATCTTGCAAACTGAGACGAAATTCAACAAAGACATTGGGCTGCCTACTGAAGGTCTTCATAGAGCTGTAAAGAAGGATGAAACTTCCAATGTAAGGTCAGCACTATTTTCCTGTGGGAGGCAGCTGTGGCCTTATCCATTAAGAGCCAGAACCCAGCCAGTCGTTGCTTAGGAGGAAATGTAGCTACTTTGCGGCTACAGAGCCAGAAGCAATCATTGCCATTTAAAGGATGCTGAGAAGTCTGTAGCGGAGGTAGTTTACCGTTAGCAACAGTAATCCTTAATGCATACCTGCTAACTATCCAAACAGTCAAGGAGCTCATGCTGTCCCCAAAGGCCTATGTGAAGCATTACCCAAAGGTAATGCTTAAGACCAAAGATTTTAGGTTCAGACTGGACTAGGTTCAAACTCCTGAATGTATTGCCTACATGATCATGGGACCGGGAGAGCAATTTGCATGGCAACCTGGGTCAAGCACACAGTATCACTCAATAAAAGTAACTCTTACATTACAATTACTGGAGAACTGAGATAAAGTTGTAATCAGAAATCCCAAGGCAATTCAAAAGAGAAGACGGGATGGAGTATAGTTATTTCATTTGTGATAACATTCTAAAATTGCCTTCATTAATCACCATCATAGTTTAATGATCATTCAGCCCCCTGCCCTCATTTACTACTGGAAAACTGAAGCTGCTGGGAGTTGCTGAGGGGCTTTTCCAAAGTGGCATGTTAAAAGCATATCAGACTTTCTTTTAGAACTTAGACTCCCACCCTCCAGACTCAGAACTCTTTCTGAAATCCTGCACCAACTCCATGTCCCAGCTGGATGGCATCAGGGCAGCTTTCTGCTTCAAACAGCCCATCAGAGCACTTTAAAGAAAAATATAAAAAAGCATGATGCAACTTTGAGTTTAGGAGGACCTGGGTGTCATTAGCAGTGCACCTGAGACCAGCATTCTGAACCTGAGGTTCCTAAAATTTTGCACAAGGTCTCTGACTTTAATGGCTTCAGCTAATTGACTTCTTGGATCCTTGTCAATTAGGTCAACTGTTGTTTTATAAAATTTATTAACTAAGCAATGATACTGGATCATCATGTTCAATAAAATAGGGGGGTATGTTTACCCGTTCATTACAGGATTAAGACTGTAATTTTTCACAAAATTATAGAAATTAAAAATCTGACATTTATATACTTGTTAGCTCACAAAAGACCTTCCTTGGATAGAGGAGCAAAAGAACTAGTCACCTTTTCTTTTCTTCTTTTAGTCTTGCAATTAAGGGTGTGTGTGTGTGTGTGTGTGTGTGTGTGTTTCTGTGTGTGTACGCTTCTCTGTTCAGCATTACAGTAGGTATTTGGGGAATAAAACAGAAAGGAACAACATCTAATCCCTATGAACTAAGAACCTAATAAAGAAACATATACGTCCACAGAAAGGCTTATTCAAACAAGTTCATGGAAACTTTTCTCAGAAAAGCCTCAATCTGGAGACAGTCAGATATCCACTGATAGAATGGATAAACATGTGTGACGTATTTGTGCAATAGAATATATATTACTCAGCAACAAAAGGATTAACTACTGAAACACATGGCAGAGTGGATGAAATCTCATAAACTATGAGTGAAAAAATACCTTTACACAAAAGAGTACAAATGTATCATCCCATTTATTTGATGTTGTAGACCGGGGGTCCCCAACCCTGGTACTGGTCCGCAGCCTGTTAGGAACCAAGCCGCACAGCAGGAGGTGAGCTGTGGGCGAGTGAGCGAAGCTTCATCTGTCGCTCACCATCACTCCCTATCGCTTGCATTACCGCATTACCGCCATTCCCCCTCACCCCCGTCGGTGGAAAAATTGTCTTCCACGAAACCAGTCCCTGGTTCCAACAAGGTTGGGGACCGCTGTATCTAGACAATAGGCAAAACGAATTGGTGATGAACAAAACGGTAGAGCCAAGGCAGCCTGTCTGTGCATGTTTGTGTGTGTGTGTGTAAGCATATGTGTTTGTGTATGCATGTGTGTGAGTGGAGAGGGAAGTACTGACTGGGGAGGGACATGAAGTAATTTTGGAGGGTGAAAGAGATGTCCCATATCTTGGTTGCAGAGATGTACTTATTAATCAAAACTCAGGAAATGGGCTTCCCTGGTGGCGCAGTGGTTGAGAGTCCGCCTGCCCATGCAGGGGACACGGGTTCGTGCCCCGGTCTGGGAGGATCCCACATGCCGCGGAGCGGCTGGGCCCGTGAGCCACGGCCGCTGAGCTTGCGCGTCCGGAGCCTGTGCTCCGCAGCGGGAAAGGCCACAACAGTGAGAGGCCCACGTACCGCAAAAAAAAAAAAAGAAAAGAAAAAAAAAAAAAACTCAGGAAATGTACTCTTAATACTTATACACTTGAATGTATATAAGATTTATATCAAAAGAAAAAATTCTAGTCAAAGTAAAAAGAACTCTAGTTAAAAGTACACATGGCGGGGAATGTGTAAGGATGTCTGCAGTTTATTTTGAAATGTGTCCAAAATTAATGGTCTATGGGCAGAGAGATACAGTTGTTTAGATGTGTCATAAAATGTGTAGTGGAATCCAGGTGGTAGATACACAGGTTTTCATGGTAAGTCTTACAGGTATGTTGTATGTTTGAAATTTTTCATAATAAAATATTGAAAAAAAACAATGAATTTGAGGAAAAAAAGAATTACACAGTATGAGCTTTATCATCTTCATCATCATTATCATCATGATAATATCCAAATATTCAATTTATTGAGAATCTGCTTTGGCTTTGATATATTCAAAATATTTATTACCTTTACACTAGTCTGATGTAGATAGTAATTCCAACACACATAAGGGAAATTAATTTGCTCAAAGTCACTAGCTGATAAGTAGCTGAACTTGAGCTTATAGTTTATACCAGTATTTTCTATTTGTTATTTGTTTATTGTTGTTTTTGTTCTCTATTGCTTATGTATATTGCATAAATCTATTGTTTATGACCACAGTGGGTCAAAAAAACAACTAAGAGTACAAGGTTCTAGAGACTCAAATTTGAAATTTTGTCATTCAGATTATAGGAAACATTGGGTAAACAGAAAAAGGAATGATCAACTTGAGTAATAATTCCATGGAAATATACGGATAAATCAGGACAAAGAGCTAATTTGAAATGAAAATATGCATGACTGATATTAAGTTGCAAATGGCTTTAGAAGTGGTGAAGTCCAATTGTGTAACAGGAGCCACTGGACTGGATTTGGGAAGGAAAGGAACACTGTTAGCCAAAGACAGCTTGACTGTACTGGAGTTACTCATTTGAGTACAGTAATAGAGAACGTGCCACTTCTATAGAAAACTTTTGATGATATATTTCCACCTTTGTTTGGCTTACAAATGAAAGATGCGTGAGTGCTTTGGATCGTGAGTCATATCTTTGATTATCTGCCAGTTACCTTGAAAGGCAAAGTCACTCAGTGACTTCACACTTGGTGGTCAAATTACTTTAGGTTACATTAATCTAGAATGCAATGAGATCTTGTCCAAGTGTCTTGAGAAAAAATCAGCATGTTCTTGGTATATTTCAAAGAGGATAAGAAGCAGGGTCCTGACCTAGAAGTTTTGCTAGGTGTCACTGGGACCTGGAAATGTGCCCGATTGACATTGAAAAGATTGGCCAGTATTCAGAGTGGCAAGCCTTGAGTGAAGTCTGAAAAAAAAAAAAGAACCCTAGTTAAAAGTAAAGATACTATTTAGTAACTGAGGCAAAGATTGATAAGATTTGAGCCCTAGACTCATAAAGGCTTACACTTAAAGAGAGACTATTTCCCATAATGAGACTGTATAGGCTAAGATGTTGCTTCCTTGCTTTTGGCTGAAATTGGATCAACTCAGTGAATCAACACTGATGTCATGGCTATCTGTTCTCTGACTGGGTGCTGATGGACTCTCAGGTTTAAGAAGCTCAACAAACCCTACACAGATTGTTCATCAGACATTTACAAGAGGGCTGGACCCGCTTATCAGAGCAATCAGTAAGATATTCATTGTAACCAAATTGAAAATAATAATAGTAACACAATAAACTTTGGGGTGAAAGTACTAAGAACTTTGATCTGGTCCAATTTCTTCAAGCATTTGACTGATCAAAAAAATGACACTATAATTTGGTGAAGAGTTATCAACTCAGATATTCTGACTCCTAGTGTCAGATTTTTAAACTTTTAGTCCAGTTTCTGGAATTATTCTCAGAGCTTTCTTGGAGACTGTTCTCAGGTTATAATCCTCAATTTGTCTTGAATAAAATTTTCCATAAAAAATGTTTAGTCAAGTTTCTTCTCTTGTATAGAATAAATATCATACAGGTCACTGAGAGGTTATACGTTTGAGATCAAATCAAGTTTCTATAGGACTGTACTTCAGCTTCTGGCCATGATGGAATAAAGGAAACTAGATTTGCTCTCCTATACCTGGAAATAAAAGAACCACCAAAATATATGAAACAACATTTTTCAGGCACTGGACAACGAACAGCACAGTACCATGATCCCTGAGGAAAAGGATATAAATGAGGTAAGCCCTATTATTGTCCCCACTTACCGTCTGGAGAGTTTCCAGGTCACAGCCCAGGGACGGGAGATCAAGCAGAGCCCTGGAGCTTCTCTGATTTAAGGAGAGATTAGGAAGGCCAAGGTGGCCATCATTTACGGGGGGAATTTACAGAGGAAAGATCTATAGGGAAAGAGAGAAAGAGAAAGACAGGAGAGACACAGGGATCTACAAAGGATTCCCTTCGAGCATTTGGCCAAACACTGATTAGCTCATGTGCATAAGGAAACTGCCAAGAACAGGAAAGAACCACCAGAAGGCGTAGGTGGAGCAACCCTTGCAGCTAATACAGGGCCGGGAATAGTCAAGTTCCCCTAAGACAGTAAGGAAAGTTGTCCTAACACATGGGCTAGAATCCTCAGAGAGGATAACTCTAGACTAGAGACTGTTCTGGATCCATCCAACAAAGCTTGAAAAAAAACCCTCAAGGGAATAAACGTATTTCTAAGTAACTCATCTTCATTTCAGAAAAAAGTCCCCAGATATTCAAAGGAATAATATTTTAAAAATTCAGCACTCAACAACATAAAATTCATACTGCATGACATTGAATCAAGATTTATTAGGCATGCAGAGAAGCCAGGGAAAAAACCCCACAATAGATAGGAAAATTAATCAACAGGAAAAAAACCAGAAATGAAACAGAAGATAAGGATTAGAAGTAGGATAAAACAGTATTATTAATATACGCTCTACATTCAACAAAGTAGCAGAAAGCATGATAATAAGAAACATAAAAGGCATACAAAAGATGAAAATACAAATTCTCAAGATGAAATATAAAATGTCTGTGATGAAAAATACATTGGATAGAATTTACAGCAGATAAGACAATTGCAGGGAAAAAAATTAATTAGCCTGACCATATAGAAATGGAAACTATCCAAAATGAAACATACAGAGAATAGAAGCCTAAAGAAGAAAGAAATGAACAGATCATTTGTGAGCTGTGGGAGAATATTAAGTGGCCTCATATGAATGGAACGGGTGTTCCAAAAAAAAAAGAAATAGGGTCATAAAAATGTTTTAAGAAATAATGACTGAAAAATTTTCATCATATCCAAATTTGATGACAACTATAACTTTCAAGTTGAAGAATCTCAACAAACCCTAGATAGATTATTCATCGGACACTTACTGTATATTTGTTGTGCTAATTAGGCGCGATAGGCAGCCTCTGAATTTATAACTTGGCTTCCTGGTGTTCATGCCCTTGTGTAATCTCCTCCCCCTGTATATGTGATGAACTTTTGTATCTAATGTAGAGAGCGTGGCAGAAGTGATGAGATGTCATTTCCAAGACTAGGTTATAAAACGATGATGGTTTCCATCTTGGTCTGTTTCTTTCTCTGTTTGATTACCAGTTGCCATGACAGGGGTACACACAGCTACCAGGGAGTAGCTCATATGGCGAGGGATTATGGTCTGCCCACAACCATGTGAGTGAGTGTTGAAGGAAATTCTCCAGCCCCATTTCAGCCTTGAGGGGACTGCATCCCTGGCAGACAGCCTGACTGCAGCCTCATGAGAGATCCTGAACCAGAAACACCTGTCTAAGCCACATCAGGATTCCTGTCCTATAGAAGCTCTGCAAAAATAAATGTCTTGCTTTCAGCCACTGAGTTTTGGGGTAATTCGTTACACATCGATAGATAACTAATATATTGTGTATATATACGAATTGGAAATAAAATCTTATATTCTATAGATTATCCTCACACAAAGTAGATATTCCAGAAATATCTGTGAAACAAATGAATGTTTGAAAGATAAGACAGGTACCCAAAATAACTATTTTATAAAGATAGAGGCAATTGTTGTTTTTCTTTTTTTTTAATATAAATTTATTTTATTTATTTTTGGCTGTTGGGTCTTTGTTGCTGTGTGCGGGCTTTCTCTAGTTGTGGCGAGCAGGGGCTACTCGTTGCGGTGTGCGGGCTTCTCATTGCAGTGCTTCTCTTGTTGCGGAACACGGGCTCTAGGTGTATGGGCTTCAGTAGTCGTGGCGCACGGGCTTAGTTGCTCTGCGGCATGTGGGATCTTCGCGGACCAGGTCTCAAACCTGTGTCCTGCATGACACAGGTCACAGGTCATAGTAGTTCAAACTAACCTGCATGAGCAGGCGGATTCTTAACCACTGCGCCACCAGTGAAGCCCCGAGGCAATTGTTCCTGATTGAAGCATTACAAGATTGATAAGGATATTGCTATGCGAGTTCTCGGGAGAGAGGGATTGCTTTGGGTTGAGAAATGAGGGGATTCTTTACAGAGGAGATAATATTTTATGTGAGCTTTGAGGGGGATAGAATTTGGCCACAAGGAGTCTAAGACTCAGAGGGAAAGAATCAGTCAGGTAATAGGAGAGATGGGGAATCAAGGGGTCTGTATAGGAAACCATGAGCAGAATGTTGTGTTAGCAAATGAGAAAAAGACATTGATGGAACAATGCTTTATTGATGGAAAGATGCTTTATTGTACACAGATAATTGTAACTTCCATCTTGGGCTCATGTTATAAAGATACTGCATGTTAACAAAAAACATTAATTCTTGCAAAGAACTCTTTTATTTATTTATTTTTTTTTTTGCGGTACGCGGGCCTCTCACTGTTGTGGCCTCTCCCGCTGCGGAGCACAGGCTCTGGACGCGCAGGCTCAGCGGCCATGGCTCACGGGCCCAGCTGCTCCGCGGCATGTGGGATCCTCCTGGACAGTGGCATGAACCCGTGTCCCCTGCATCGGCCGGCGGACTCTCAACCACTGCCCCACCAGGGAAGCCCCGAACTCTCTTCCTTTTAAATGATCTAAAATATATTTTGTGTTGAACCAGATAGGGTTTTATCCTTCCCGTTCTTCATTTTAAAATCAACATAATAGTAGTTCAAACTAAGCAAAGCTATTTTTCAAAAGAAGTCCTTTATAGAATGTATAATTTTTTAGTATAGTTAGGTATTTCCCAATAATAAAAAAAAGAGTTAACACCTGTATACTGGAAACTAAGAAATTAGTTTTGAGATCAAATTTCTTACTGTTTTATTCTCTATTTTGGGCCCAGATTTTTTCAGGAAGTGGCAACAATAGTCATTCTATAGATGTACCTAAAACATCAGTAAAGCAGGTAATTGTATACCAAGCCAGCTTGAAAATAGTGTTATTATGCACGTAATAAAGCCCCATGTGTTTCCTAAGTACTCTTCAATCCATTCATTAGTGATTCTGTATTTTCTTTGTAGGTCATCATAAAAGCCAGTAATTGGAGGCTGAATTAAAACTTAATTCAAATTATATGTCCCAGGAGGTCACAAAGACAGACTGGAGGCTTCAAGTCCAAAACTTGTTAATGTCTTCAACCAAAAGTGTTGTTATTATTTCTCTCTATGTATCTATATTTAAATTTTCTGATTACTTGAGTGAACAATTATGGAAATATTGCTGAGCAGGTCTGGCTTCATTCCCTGAATTGATCTTCTCTTGCCTGTTGAGTATGGGTTCATCCCAGTACTGTGAGCTAGGCTTCACCCATCAGGATCTCCTTTCTCAGCCCTTGGGGCTGCGTGGAGTCACCGCTCCTGCTAATTCTCTTATATATTTTCTACCTGGTCTCCTGCACCTGACGCTGTACTTTACTCCCTGGGCCCTGCAGGTGCTGCTGTCAGAGACTTTTCCCTCTGAAAATCTGTCCTACTTATTTGTTTACATATCTTTTCCCACAGCAAAATGTGAATCCCTGGAGGGCAGAAGCTATCATATTTTATTTATCTTATATCCACAGTGTTTATCTTAGAGCTTGGATACATTGTTGATCGGGGACACAAATGGCTACCTGGCATCTGGCCACCTGCATGCTTTGGCCAGCAGAGAAGTTAACAAGAATAGAATTTGAATGCCTTTAGGTGGGCATGTGCTCTGCATGTTTTGACAGTCTCTATTTTCTTGAATGTGGCCACAGTCACACATTGATCTCACCAGCCTGGCCCCTGTAAGCATCCTAGTGTGTGGCCCTGGGTGTCGCTGCTCAGTGGACGTTATGCAGACAAATGTGTCGATGGATGTACATCTTATTGCATGGAAAAATCAATTATTATCTTAATACCCTGGACTTGAAAATTCCTTTCGTTTCATCTCAGACTTAGGACAGTAAGTTAGAAAAATATAACTCTATTATACAACATACGAAAAAGCATTTCTGAACATTTGACAGAGATAGGTCACCCTAAGCATCCTCACAGTCAAATTAGAGAGGAAAACAAATTCACTTGAGTTACTTATGGAACCCAGAGGATGCAAACAGACTGCTGTGGGAAAGTCTAGATTAGCATTCCTGAGATGATGGACAACTTCTAGCTTGATCACTGTAATTTTAAAAACAATGACCCTGACTAACATTTTCAGTGTAAATTCAACAACCCACTTCTCAGGGCTGATCCTGAGATGCTCTTCACTATCACCAGTAGAAACACAGTACAGCACATTCTAGAAAAGTGATTCCACAGGGAGCCACAGCAATGATGTACAGTGTGAAATGCATTCCTGATCTGGTTTACTTTGGAAGAAGGTCTAAGCACTTAGCTAGATGGATGGAATTCACATCACCAGACATGTTGGTGATAAGCGAGAACCCTTGAGCCAGGTCAAGCTTCACCTGAAAGCGGTAAATTTGGGTCTGCTTAACCCATCAGATGAACAGGGGATTAAAGCTTTTAAGATTTACCCTCCATGTCTCTAATAATTATAACTTTTTAAAAGCAACTATTAGCACATGTTCATCCTGGTCATAGAAATTCTCACTTGTAGAAAGCATAATATCCATAAAAGTGTAATTTTTAGCAACTTAGTACCTGTGCATATTTCTAGCTAATCCGCTTGTATTAAATATATGCTTAGGTATTTTAAATAATTTGCTACATAGGATTATTATTAATAAGACAATTAAATACTTGGTTTCCAAAGAAAGGTTTTATAATAAGTCTTCTTTCTGAGTAATTAGAAAGTAACACTCCTTTTCTGTTGGGGCCACTCCTTTGTTCAAGAAACTGAAACCCTACTAGCCACCTGCAGGAAAACACACATCTAGTTAAGTGGCAGAGCTGGGGTCTGGTGTGAGTCACTAAATTTGGTCTCTCCACAACTGCCACTATAAAAAGGGAATATGCTTTCTATAATCTGCCATGACAATTAAAAGATGGGAAAAAAAATCCCTAACCAAGTAAATATAATGACAAAGCCTATTTGCACTGATAATAAAAGAAATGCCGTTTTCTCAATGCCACGTAACAAAGTACACATGCTTCTTCCTTACAGCGCACACTAAACATTTGCCACGTGACTCATGAACTAAATTTTGCCTTAACCATGGCATTGGTTTCACCTCCTAATAGTTCCAGATTTATGTTTATATCTCAATTGATTTTCTACTTTAGCTTTTATTGGCCCAAAAATGATAAGAAGCACTAATGAAGATGAGATATGCTAGGTGCCAAGCCCTTAATACCTTCGTTAGCAGAACTCAGAAACCTTTTTCTTGGACATCCAAGGGAGTGGTACTCCCAAGATTAGCCTTGAGTCCTTCAATTCGAGCTGGACTGGTCTGACTGCCTGGCCAGCTCTGCTAGGATGACACAAGGAGGTCTGTCCTGATTTCCTAGGACCAGAAAGGAGCTGGAGTTCTTGCTCCTCTGCACTTACAGACACGTTTTCTCTCTTTTACAGAAGACTCCTTTAATCCCCTGAGCAGAGATTTCAGGTGACTACAAACATTGTAACTTGTCCTGTTTAACTTGCTCTGACTCATTTAAACAGGCACCACAGTTGCTAATATACCTCTATGGCAGTGCTTCTGAAGGCACAACAGGTACATTGGCTGTGACAGCAAAAAAGCACATCGGACCCCTAGAAGACACATCTGCCATTTCAAATTTTAAACATTGAAATTATTAGATTGCCACACAACCAAGCATATGTTCAATTATCATATTGACAATAGGGTTGTTTCTTCAGAGGCCAAATATCTCGTTGCTCATGTGAATTAAGAAGGCGAGACAGCGAAGACCACCTATGATAAATGCAGGAGATTCTTTTTTTTAAATAAAGTAACAATTATGACGTCATTGACAGTGCCCATAAGACTTGGTTCAAACCCTTTTTAAATGTAACAACAGTGTATTGAAAATTTATCAGCCACCTATATGAGTCTAGCTGCTGTTCTAAGTGCTGCTTGTGGTTATACAGTGAAGTTAAACTGGTTAAAGCAACAATATTGTTCCCTGGGTGGAACATATTACAAAGAAGCAGGTAACATGTCTGGGCAATTAAAAAAAACAAACAAACAAGGAAGATGGACAGAAGAAGGTATTGTCATGAGAGGGAGGAGAGGAGGTATGAGCTTAGATTTCTGTGATCTTTCGATGTTTCACTTTCTGCAGCATTTAATGACTGAAAAATGCTGTTAGTCATTTGCAACCTGCGGTTAGGCTGCAGGACCCACAGAACAGGAACTCCACTGCGGCAGGAGTTAGAAGCAAAAAGCTTTTTTGTGTGGGTTCATTTACTATTTTAATTCAGTTGTATCCTTAGTCGGCTTTAAAGGTCTGGTTGCTATTTCTCCTACCCAATGCTCCTCCTCTTTTTTTGCTGCTTTATTTTCCCTGTTACCTCTGTTCTCTCAGGTAGGGGATGTAGCAGGAGGGAGAGCACAGTGGAAAAAAGCCCAGATTTGCCATTTACCTCCAGTTTCTCTGATTCTACTAATTTATGTAAATTAATTATTTCTCAGAATCTGTGCAACAGCTTATTATTTTAATCCCAGGTTTTTTTGTTTTTGTTTTGTTTTTGTTTTTTGGGGGAGGGGAGAGTTGAAATTCAGAGACATTAAGTGAAGTAGCTGGTTTAACACAATTACCTACAGAACGGCCTAGCAGGTCTGTCCAACACTCAATTAGCGGGTTTCTTTAACTCTCTTGTATCTAATTTCAAAGCTGTTTCGTGGCGGGGGATGGGGTGGGGTGGTGTCTTGTGAGTTCCTGACCTCCCAGAGGGCAGGGATCTTACCAGAACATCTCCTTTTAAAGCGCCCAACGCCTTGCAGGGCACAGACTCGGTGCCCAGTAGATGCAGGCTCATTAATAGATGAGAAAAAAAAGTGACCGGGCAGAGATAAGCAGTAAATAAAGTGCAAGATTATAGCGGGAAAAGAAGAAAAAGGAAGGAAGAAAAAAAAAATTAAGGGAAAGGAACAAAAGCAAGTGTTTACTGAATGCCTTAGTGCCAGTTATCGCACTTAGTCTCTCTTTAAGGGACTCTTTGAGTGTTCCGGCAGCTCGCTGGGCACGAATGTCACCTAATCTTTAGAAATGAGGAACTTAGCCTCAGAAACGGGGTTTCACCCACAATCGCGCGCACGTGGCACAGGTTTCATGGCTTGCCTGCCTCTGGTACCTCTTGCCAGGGTCAGGGTGGTAAAAACGGAGGCTGTTCCCTTCCCATTGATCCTTAAGGGAGCGAAGGGAACAAGGTGCGTGCCTCTGCGCAATAGCGAAGACAAGTGATTAATTAAGCAATTACAACTTTGCCAACCACACTTATCCACACTTTGTTCTTACTCTGAACTAAATCGTGAAGAAACTCAACTCTTTTAGTCACTGCCAGACTTTTTGGACACATCTTCCTTTTCCTGTGACTCAACCCAGACGAAGGAGTTGCGGGTAACCTCTTTCTCGTCACCCAGCCATTACCCGGAATCCAGCGGCGGCCCCTTCTCTCAGCAGCCGCCGGAGCTTCCCGCTGCGGCGTCAGCGCCGGGTCGGGTGGGACGGGGCCCCAAAGTGACGCGCGGCCGCCTCCTCCGCCTGGAGGCTGGGCAGGCTCTCGGGGCAGCTGGAGGCGTGGCCGGTAAGAGGCGGGGCCGAGGAAGTCTGGCTGCCTCAGGAGATGCGCCCGCTCTCGCCGCGTCTCGGCGGCTCCTGGCGCGTGCAAGCGGCTACGGCAGCGGCGGCGACGGGGCCCGCGCAGGTGAGCGGCGTGCGCCGGCCTCTCTTCATCCCCTGGGACGCGGCCTCGGACTGGTGAGGGCGGTGCGGGGTTCACCTGGCCGCGAGCGCGGGCGGAGCACCGGGTCGCCGGTGGCTCTCTCCTTTGGGGGGTGGAGGGGTGTCCGCTGCCAACAGAACCGGGGACTTGGGGAACCTGACCGACCGGGAAGGGAATTCAGTGGAGCTGCTAATTCCGGAGCTGCCGGTTCAGTCAGAAAGGTATGTCGAGGACCGGAGTGCTGGAGGGCGCACCGGGGGAGGGCAGCCTGCCCTAGGATTTCTTTGCATTTTAAAGGACCTTCATTAGGTCTCCTTGGGTCGCAGCGGAGTTTGTCACTGCCACCTCCGGGACTCTTTGTGCAGAGGTCAGTCCCTCACTTGGGTGGGATTGGATGCGCTCCCTTCGTGAAGACCCGGAGAGTCCGCTTCGGTTCCTTGCGCGGACATTTGCTCACCCCCCCACGAGAGTTGAAAGCCTTCTGATAATTGTGTAGGTTCCAGAGTGTCTTGTCACATTAAAAAGTATATATGTATATCGTGATGGTGGTGGCGACCTTGAGAGGCAATTGCTTCCGCAATTAGTTCCCCAGTGCACTGTCCATTTGTTAAGCAAATGGTGCGTTGATGGCTTTTAAATATGGTTGGGTTTCCATGAAGTGGATTAGAATGTCTGAATGAACTTATGCGCGCTGTGTGAAGGTTTCACCTGTGTCTAGGTGCTTACCTGAGTCTGTTCTAGAAGTTCCATCGGCATCGGGAACTTAAAGTTACCAAACAGCCTCCCGGTGAACCTGGGGACTCTAGAAAACCTGTTTCATCGACACACCGAATCACAAACAGGTCTATGGATTGCGATTTCCATTAGCGTTCAGTTTTTGCTTGGGTCAGCAGCATTTCAATTTAACTGATATTTGTTGCACGCCTGTTAAGGGGGGGATCTCTATGAGGGCCAGGCTGGTGTGCTGTGTGGTAGCACAGGTGTGGATACAAAAGGGAATTTTAGGGCAGTCGTTTCTCACAGGGGGGTGTTTAGAAAGAGAGCAGTGGCACGTGGTGCTTTTGTCTTTACGGTGCCTCTTTGATCTCTGGTAATAAGCATTTTAAATGCAGGGAAAATGAAAATCTTTGGAGAATATTTATCATTAGCCTGGTCTCTCATCCAGAGTGACAAGGATTATCCAAAACCATCCTTAAACTAAGGTTGGTAAGAATCAACTCTGTGCCAAGCACCATGCTGGTCACTTTACTTAAAAACTTGCATAAAATATACAAAGTAGGTGTTACTTCCTCTGTACAGATGAGAAACTGAGGCAGGGAAGAATCCAGGAATTTGTGCACAGTAACTGGTGGACCTGGGAGTTGAGTGTGGATATTTCTGAGTGCAGAACCCATGCTTTTTCACTATTCCAAGTTACTGTGAGACAGATAGTGTAAATCTGCAGATTTAATGGAAATAATACTTCAAATTTATGTTCACAAAACAATCCACGTCCTGAGAGTTAAAGTAACCACCATGAATAAAACGAGCATTGTTTGTTTTCATTTTCCTTGTTAAACTGAAACCAATCTGGGACAAGAAGATGGACAGCTATTTTAAAAAATATAAAATTTATTATGTATCTTCCTTAACATATTTTTAAGGACCTAATATAGCCAAGTTGGGCAAAGTAGTAAAACTTTATATGTATTCCTTGTGTATTACACTTTGAAGTATCCACTAATATTCATATTATTCATATGCTGAAGTATCAGCTAATTTTCTTATCCATGTGCTTTAACATATTTCATCTTAATTTCCTTTTATAGCTTACAGGTGAATAGAGGCCACCTTTGTCACCTAGAAAAGACTGTGTGTGTGTATAAATCTATACTCATGAATATTTATTTGAAAAGATATATATAGTTTTCCTTAAATCTATCTCTAGAAGTGTAAGTATGTCAACGTGCTTATTTAGGAAGGAATCCTAAAATTCCAGTTTAGTCTTTTGAGTAAATGAGCCATAACAGCTCAACTGACGGTTTCTTTAAGTGCATGTAAACCACACAAGTGATTTTTCAAATTAAAATTATTATACTGTGTAGAATGAGAATGAAAATAGTACTTAGAATTTTAAATAATATTTCCTGACATGGAGAACACTTGCTCTCTGAAAACCTTCCTTATAACTGTTGGTAATTACACACAAAAATTGAGGAGTTTCGTATTGAAATTATCTTCAGGTGTTGAAGAAAGTGTTTTTTGTTGAAGAAAGGCTTTTTGCCTCTGTTGGGAGGATCAGGTAGATATTCTGCCTGGATCGTGCTTGGCACATTTGTTTTTCCCTCTATCTTCATTTGACAGAGAAATCGACAAGACACCTTGAACTTCTTTCTAAAAGCATTTGAAATCCTGCCTAGCAGGTGTTTATAAAAGTGTGCTTGACTTGGTTAAGATGCTTTAATGAAGGGGCAGGGTGTGTAATGATTTAGAGAAATTCACAGAAGAGCCGAAGGGCCAAGGGGCAGTGTGTGCATGAGGTGTGAAACGGGCAGATCCAGATTTTGGGAGACCTGAAAGGTAAACAATATGGGTCTCCTTGTGAAGAAAAATAATACAAAATTAGCTATGAAAGTGAATGCCTATTTAGAATGGAAAAAGGAATTGTAGCCGTTTGCTGGAGATTGCTATCTCTTTCTGCAGAGATCTTTTTGGGTCATTTACCAGAAACGCTTGCATAAAAATGCTTCCTAGAAAAAAAAAAAAAATTGCTTCCTGATTGTAACCTTCTCTCTGAGAACACTCAGCATTTCCCAGCGGCTTGTAGCACTCGTTGGCCCATGCCAGTGAGAGTCCAGAAAATGAAGCTCCGTTACCTTCAAAGAGTGGGAGCGACAGTTGTGGTTGGAGGCAAAGGACCAATGGTCCACTGAGCAGAAAAGCTGCCGACTGGGGTGGAGGAGATCCTGGGCTCATTGGGGTCTCAGGGCACTTCATGTCCAGTGAACAGTTCTGAGAGGAAGGCCCCTGATGATGTCTAAGACCTTCCAGTTTGGTTGGTTCTCCAGGGATGCCTTCGACTGTTGGCCGTCCCAGCTTTCATTCTATGGTACCGTTTATCGAGGGTTTTCTATGTCCCATGCACTGGGTAAGGCCGGGTTCTGATTGCCAGGGAGCACCTGGTCTCTTGGAGCTGATGTCATTGATGATAGTACAGTGTTGGTGCCAGCACAGAGGTCTTGATGCTTGAGCTGAGTTGGGAGTTGTGGGTGGAGATACTGAGATGGAAGAGTCCGGGAAGGGCAGTCTAGGGATGTGGAGGGCCATAGAAAGCCTTGGAGGTTTGGACCCACACACTGTCCTCCACTGATGCAGGGAGGCCCCTTAGTATTTTTCCACATGTCTTTCCAAACCAAGCAGCACCCACGCACCTGAGATTAACTTGTTAAAAATGTGTGTTCTCAGGCCCCATCCCAGGCCCCCTGAATCAGAAGCTCTGTGTCTCTGGCACAGCAATCTGTGTTTTAAGAAGCCTTCCAGATGATTCCGGTGTATGCTATAAAGTTTGAGAACCATTGCTTGTAGTGTTTAAGAGAACTGGTAGGGCATAGAATCCCTTGGGAAGATGAAAGGAGAGGAGGAAGATTGGTACTAAGGCTAATATATTATTATTGTAGTATAACTTACCTTACTATCACTGACATTTATGGAGCACTTAGATGGTGCCAGGCATTGTGATTAAGAAATATTAACTCTCTTAATCATCATTACGACCCCAGAGAGAGAGCTGTTATCACTCTATTTATTTATTTATTTACTTAGGCTCTTCCTTTTTTTTATTGATTTACAATGCTGTGTTAGTTTCTGATGTATAGCAGAGTGATTCAGTTGTACATATATATACATATTCTTTTCCATTATGGTTTATTGCAGGATATTGAGTATAGCTCCCTGTGCTATACAGTAGGACCTTGTTGTTTACCTGTTTTTTTCCCCTTGGGCTATTTCTAATCTGCCTTTCTGTTAATTGTTGCCTTTTCCTGAGGTCCTGTCCACTTTTGAGATGGACATGAAGATCACTCCATTTAAATGAGAGAAAACTAAGGCACAGAGAGACAAAGGTGTTGTCCCAGGTCACATGATTGGAAAGCAGTTCAGCCAGGATTCAGGCACAGGCAGTGTGGTTCCAGCGCCCATCTTCCCTCTCTGGGAAGGTCTGGGAGAGTTTCCATCACTGTTGTTGTTTTGTGTTGGCCTTGTGGGAGAGGTCTGGAAGGCAGGCCTGGAACTGCTTGGAATGGCCCATGGAATTTGCTGACCACTTGGGGTTAGCAAGTTTTTCTTTAGGGACAGATTGCCAGATGAGAGAGGAAGAATGTTACTGTCATTCACTCCAAGTGCAAATTTTGAGAATTTCATAAGTAAATGGATATGATTGTATATATATGATTACATAACATGGAGCACCTCTTTCCCCAGTATGATGATGGGCTTACATGGATTTCCCCAGGGGATGATTGTGGAAGGTGGCCTTGTTTCGGAATACTAGGATTTGATCAGGATATTAGCACAGGGACCTCTCTTCTAAAGGCCAACCCCCCTCCCCAGGCCACAGAGGACTTGAAGATGATGGTGTGTTTGTTCATCATGTCCTGGAAGGTATCTAGAAGAACTGTACTTTGCATTTTCAGTTTTCTTTTCTTTCTGAAAAAAATCATTCTCCACAATTCTGTACATTTTATCATGGAATAGCTCCATCTTGCTAGGCAGCATGTAAAGAATATATAGCTTTAGATATGAGTACATGTGTCTGTGTAGAATGATGGTTTGCTTTTGGGTGTGAGCCTCAGATTACTAATTCTTACGATCTCGGAGAGACAGCAGTGAGCTGTCCTGAAGAGAGATCTTAGTTTCCTGCCCAGAACCTGGACCTGGGTAGCCTGGATGAAAACCAGGAATCCTAGCCACCAGACCACCTAGAAGCAAAGTGGCCCTGGCTCTTACCCCCACTGAAAGCAAGAATGTTTCAAGGAGGCATAAACTGTAAAAACAGGTGCAAAGTTTATTATTAGAGACACAGCATAATGTATGGGAGAGCACACAGAGAAACAGTTTATTTATTTAAGTTAGAAGCAAGGCAGAAATATACACCCAGAGAGAAAGGGTATGGGCGTCCTGTCTAATGAGGAGGAGAGCAGTAAAGAGGTGATTTAAATCCCTTATATAGGACAGTTCTTTCAGGTCTTTGTTTACCTTTGGGCAATTATTTTGTTTCCTTTCCCACATCTGACTTGTTCTAGGACCCTCCCCAACATGTGTGCACATCTTTTTTTTATTTTGTAATATATAAATTTATTTTATTTTTGGCTGTGTTGGGTCTTCGTTGCTGCGCATGGGCTTTTCTCTAGTTGCGGCGACTGGGGGCTACTCTTCGTTGCAGTACACGGGCTTCTCATTGAGGTGGCTTCTCTTGTTGTGGAGCACCGGCTCTAGGCGTGCGGGCTTCAGTAGTTGTGGCACTTGGGCTCAGTAGTTGTGACTTGTGGGCTCTAGAGTGCAGGCTCAGTAGTTGTGGCCCACGGGCTTAGTTGCTTTACCGTATGTGGGATCTTCCCGGACCAGGGCTCGAACCCGTGTCCCCTGCATTGGCAGACGGATTCTTAACCACTGCGCCACCAGGGAAGCCCCAATGTGCACATCGTTTTGCTAAGATGGATTTCACTGCAGAGGCCTGTGGGTGCATGTCCACACTCACTATGGGGTGGTGCTCCTCCGTTTTTGAACCCCAAGGAGGCTTCCTGTGCGTGTGTAGACAGGGAAGTTTCCCTTGACCTCAGGTCATCTCATCTTTTTACTTCAGCAGAGCTCAGCTTCTGCCACTAGCTTTGTCCTTGGAGTGTCTGGGTGAGAACAAAGCTTCAGTTTTACTCCACTTAACAAACATCAGCTGTCCGGCCCAGGGGCCCATCTGTCTCCTACCTCATTTACTTCGTCTCCAGAGACAAATACTTAGACAAACATTAATCTGAGTTATGGCAAGCAGTAGAATGCAATTCTGAGAGTACTGGCTGTCTCACTCGTGCGTTCATTCATTCATGTGGTCATTTTCGCTTGCTTGGTTGTGCTAAGCATTCATGTTAGGCACTCGAAGGAAATGCAGTGGTGATGAGCCAGATGTGGTCCCTACGGACTAGGAATGGAAAACTTGCTCTGCGATGTTACAGGTGAACAGAGTTAGATGCCCTAATTCTGGCAGTGAGTTGTCAAGAGAGGAGTTAAGATGTTACCATAGTTCAGGACTGAGGTTATAGGACTTAGTGTAAGGCAGTAGGGAAGCAGAGGTGTGGAAGGATCTGAGAGAGATCTGGGAGGTCACAGAGGTGACCAGGTGGATGTGGGTGGCGAGAGAGAGATTGCTTGGGGCTGAGGTTTGTGTCTTGGGCCCCCAGGTTGGTGCCGGTAACACAAGTCAGGACTAGAGAAGACGGTTTTCTAGAGAATAATCGTGAGTTTCGTGGATGTTGTGAGTTTGAAATGTGTGGATGACTCCAAGGTAGAGATTTGGGTAGACTGATAGAATAATGCAGCTAATCAGAGAACTGAATAATTCAGTGGGGGGAGTACTATCAGCAGCTGAAAAATGCTGTCTCCCAAGCAGTGTGGTAAGTGAGAAGCAGGTCGCGGAGGAAATGTGGGCATTTCCCCTGAGTAGGCAGGATAGCAATGCACTCCAATTCCTTTGACGTGAAAAGATGAAAAAGGTTTACTTCTACACTTTCTTCAGAGGGTGGAGATGAATCCTCCACTCTGGCCTTTGCGAGTTTGACAGCCTGAGCTCTGGCCCATGGGAGGAGGCCCTCAGTGTGGAAAGCAGGCCAGGCAGGAGAGTGACAAGGGGCTTGCGGAAAGCTGGTCTTCAGATTTTGAGCCCATCTTATTGTCACAAGTTAAAATGCCTTACCATCTTTCCTCATAATTTGTTATGTTGTATTATTAAAAACACTCATTTGTGTATCATGTTTATGGTAAATGAATCATATCATGTAGATTGGCCATATGTGTACACACACATACATACACACAGATACACACACATATACACATACATGTGTGCGTACACATATGCATACATATAGGTAGATAGTACATACCATGTAGATTGGCCAGGGCTGTTTTGTAGCTGCTACCGATACAGATGTTACAAGATTCATTTGTATAGAAGATACAGGTTTTCTTAGGTGCTCAGAGTTAAGCTGATGGCTTGTTTAAAACATGTGTTAGAAAGTACCTGAAATACATAAATATTTGTTCTTTTATCCAAAAGCTATTAATTGTGTATTATGCATGCTATGTGCTAGAGTTTTCCTTGTGAATAAAGCAGAGAGCTCTGTCTCCTTAGAGCCTAGCGGGGAAGTCAGACAGCTTGACAGGTGAGTACAATGAAGTGTGCTGTTAGTTAAGGATAAAGGCACAGTGGGTGGTAGGAGTTAAGTAGTGAAGGACACCTCCAGGGGCAGGGCTGCCAGTGCTTAGCAGAAAGGATGGGCAGGTACCTCAGCCAGGAAGAAGATTTGGAAGGATCAGAGAGGTTGTTTTGAGAAACGGATGGATGCTTTTGAGGAACTGAAAGTTTAGAATAGCCTGTTTTGTCCATTAAAAGTCAGCTAATAAAAGAGAATGTTCATGAGAGCTGTGAATTGATCAGGAAAACCCGAAAGAAAGTATTCAACTTTTTTTTTTTACATCTTTATTGGAGTATAATTGCTTTACCATGGTGTGTTAGTTTCTGCTCTATAACAAAGTGAATCAGCTATACATATGTTCCCATATCTCTTCCCTCTTGTGTCTCCCTCCCTCCCACCCTCCCTATCCCACCCTTCCAGGAGGTCACAAAGCACCGAGCTGACCTCCCTGTGCTATGCGGCTGCTTCCCACTAGCTATCTACCTTACGTTTGGTAGTGTATATATGTCCATGCCACTCTCTCGCTTTGTCACAGCTTACCCTTCCCCCTCCCCATATCCTCAAGTCCATTCTCTAGTAGGTCTGTGTCTTTATTCCCATCTTACCCCTAGGTTCTTCATGAACTTTTTTTTTTCCCCTTAAATTCCATATCAACTTTTATCTGTGTGACTGTGACCATGTTCAGATCCAAGAAGCAAAACCCAAAAAACCCACAAAAAACAAACAAAACAACCACTCCTCCCCCGCAAAACCCAAACCAAACTAGAAACAAACAAATATAATGATTGTGTAATACTTTTTGGTTGTGAGGAGGACTATTTTTAGCATTATGAAAGATGTTGAGGGTTAGTCTGAGAACTTAGGTAGTATGTCAGAAAAGAACATTGCATTACCTGAACAATAGCTAACATTATTGCTATGATAGTCTTGCCTAATGTGAAAGATTATATATAAATATATAAAATTAGCTTAGCTTTCTACGTTTGTAGTTTGGAAATGCCTTTAGGGTCAGCCCTTTCACCTCCTGATGGCCCTTCATGAACCACCTGGGGCCCAGAGATGCTGGAAGCTTCTTTACCCTCATACGTTGGTAACAAAATCTGTCCAATCTGTCAGGTAAAATGTATCTGTTACTTTTTATTTATTTATTTATTTATTTATTATTATTATTTTTTGTGGTACGCGGGCCTCTCACTGTTGTGGCCTCTCCCGTTGCGGAGCACGGGCTCCGGACGCACAGGCTCAGCAGCCATGGCTCACGGGCCCAGCCGCTCCGCAGCATGTGGGATCTTCCCGGACCGGGGCACGAACCCGTGTCGCCTGCATCGGCAGGCGGACTCTCAACCACTGCGCCACCAGGGAAGCCCTGTATCTGTTACTTTTTGTCCTATAGTTTCTTGTCTGTTGCTGGACCAGGCTCCGTAATTCACTATCTCCATCTTCTCAGACACTTTACCCCCATTTTCCTTATCTCCTCTTCTATTTGTCATGCACTTTCTACATAGTTTAGTGTTTTGGATCTTGTTAGGAATCCTTGGCACAAGTTGCCTTCAGCATTTTAGGCCTGTCGAAACAGAATTTCTCTGACATTTCTTTCACTCTCTTTAATCTCAGGTGAGCTGGCACAGAGATACTTAGCTTTAGCCAAAAATGAGAAAGAAGGCTTTCAGGAAGTTTCCTGTGTTAATATTTGAAAAAGAAGACATAGCAGAGCTGAAGAGGTACATGAGGAATTGTTCTTAAATGTTTTAAATATTTTAAAAACACACACACACAAAAGTTTAAACACAGAGGCGTGGCCCTGGTCATAATAACAGATTAGTATTCAGTTGCTTTATTAACTACTATCTTTCCAACTTCCAGTCTTGTGTCATTTCTAGCTTTGTCACCATGTGCTCAAGATCCTAAATCACTCATTTATTGCTTAGTTTTGGGGTTCAATCGCCAATATGTGCCATTTCATTGATAGTGTTTTTTTCCTTTAATGAAAGGAGTTTTTGGCTTTTCCTAGTTTCCAGGTCGTACAGGCTCAGCTGCGATTTACTTCGTTTAGTGTGCTAGCTGCCTGCCACTGCTGAGCTTCTGTTAGGTGGGAGCATTATCTTATTTACTCTAATCCTTTCAGGGACCCTCCTAGGTAGGAGTCATCCCCTTTTAATAGAAGAAAACAGTGAGACTCAGAGAAGCCCGATAACTTGTTCAGGGTTACACAATTGGATGGAATTTTAGTTTTTTTCCTACTCTTCCATTCCAGCCAGTGCTATTTCAACCATTCCACTCTGCCTTGCTTCCCAGTGAAGCTGTTTAACCACAAGACCAGAGAATCTACAAGACCTGTTCCAAATAAGATTCCAGGAATTTCCCTGCAGCCTGGGGTTGGAAGCAGCTGCTCTGCGCCTTCCCAGGGTGAAGGCATAGTTGAAACCTTTCACCTTTCACATCGGCGAAGCCCTGGAATCCTGCTAGACCCTCTTCTGGACATGGATTTGGCATGGTCTTGATAAATATATTGCTTTAGAGCAGTTTCATGCCCAAAGATTGTAATGAATACATGAAGCTGGATATTCTGGAAAGGTCTCTCTCCTTTATCTGACCCAAGTGATGCATAAAACACGTAATTGTTGTAATAGATTTGCGGAGCAAAGCAGGTGGTCCCTTCCATCTAAACACCATGCGTAATTCCCTAGTGTTCACAGGAGAGCTACCTCACAGTGTTTTTGTGTTTTTAAATTGATGTAAGCTTTTAAGTACATGCAGATGTTGACATTTCAAAATCCAAGTAAAATTCCTGTGGTGGAATTGATCAAATCTAGGTGCTTTTTTGTTACTCATTTATTTCTGAGCATTAGGCCCATTTATCAAATGAGATCTTTTAAGGGTCCACAGTAGACGGATGAGGTTGATGTTCTGTTTGATGTGGTCTTGGAGAAACTGGAGTTACTTGTGCTGGACATTCTGCTTATGCCATACCTCCTAAGAACCCTCCTTTAGTGGACGTAGAGCCTGTGGCCTCGTAGGATGTGACAGCAGATGCTGAAGCTGATGTGGTGGAAGTGGGAATGGAGAGGGTTTAAGGTAAGCTCCCGAGCACCCTGCGAATTGATGTCCTGTGCTTTTGAACAGAATGATTATTAGTGTCATCTGCATTCATTCCAATAAGAAACATTACAGACATTCATATATAATGAAAGATAAGTTGGTGCTTTGGTTAAACTTTTTTTTTTTTTTTTTTGGTGGTATGCGGGCCTCTCACTGTTGGGGCCTCTCCCGTTGCGGAGCACAGGCTCTGGACGCGCAGGCTCAGCGGCCATGGCTCACGGGCCCAGCCGCTCCGTGGCATGTGGGATCTTCCCGGACCGGGGCACGAACCTGTGTCCCCTGCATCGGCAGGCGGACTCTCAACCACTGCGCCACCAGGGAAGCCCGGTTAAACTATTTTTTTAATGCAAATTTTGCTGACCAGTTCTGGATGTCTTGTCAGTGTGATTTTGGTAGTTTTTTTGGTTTGTAATAACATTCCGAATCTAGCCAGTTGGAAAACCAGCCCCTGCCTTGAAATATTGTTTTTTTTGGTAGTGGCTATGAGTCAGAGCTAACTGACTTAGAATTTATAAAACATTGGTTTTATTGTTGCTTTTAACATTATGTGATAAAGCATGGTATGAAATAGTATAGAGCAAAACCCCTTTACATACACACGTATTTATACAGTTACTATGCGCTAGTATATGAATGTGTGTGTGTGTGTGTGTGTGTATATATATATATATATATATATATATATATATAGTTGTTGTTGTTCTGGAAATGAGCATTAGAAACTTACCAGTGGTTACTTTTTGGAAATGGTCTAGTCTAGGCTGAGTCACTTTTCATTGTGAGCTTCTCTGCACAATTACAATTTCCTAAAGGCATACCTTGAAAAAATATTGCCAGGGTTAATTGGATGGTGAGATAACAGGCCTTTTTTTTGTTGTACTTAAGATGTCATTTAAAAAGAAGTCATCCTTGGACATGAGAATATCAAAAATACTTTGAATTTCTTTAACATTTTAAAGCTTTTAAAAAGTCTCCGGTATTTATTATCAGATTTTACCAGCCAAACATCTTCTCTGTTAGAGGTCTGGAAATACTACAGTGGCACTACAGTGCCTGCTAGTTGATATGATTAAGGAGAGAAAAGTTTCCAAGATTCTATCTACTCAATGAGCCTTCCTGGAGGCCACCTCGGATGAGGTAAGCATGGGGTGGGACCACTTCAGAATCCTCCACCCCAGTAGGCTGGCTATGGGACCCCACTCTGTGGCTCACTTAACTCACCATGACCCAGTTACTGGGAAGAGCCAGGGTTTGGAATTCAGACCAACCTGGGCTCAAATGTCAACTCTGCCATTTGTAGGACTTCATCATCTCCAAAGCTTGGGTTCATTATTTGTAAAATGGAGATGAAAATCCTTACCTTGAGGTGCTGTGACGATTAATAATAATCCCTGCGGAGTGCCTTGTATGTAATAAGTACTTTATACATTCCTGTTATTCAAGGAAAAGAGGGAGTCTGGCTACTTGGTAATGAGTAAACCTGCAGAGGTTTGGGGAAGTGAGTGCCCACAGTGTTATGGGAGTTTTTCCCCAGAGATCAGGCCCCTCAGCACTGCTGATGCTTTGTTTTATATTTTCTTCCAACCAGAATAAGAGTAAGAAGGAGTAGGGCAGGAAGCATGAGTAGGAGCTGGTACTAAATGACAGTATTTCAAAAACTAACTGGAGACACATTTTAGGGAGCAATAAAATTTATCAAATTCAGTCCTTTTTACCCACCTTGAGGCCGTTCTTTTTAGAGATGAGACATCATCCTTCCTTTTTTTTTTTTTAATTTTAGATTTTTACTTTCACTTTTAAGGTGTTTTTCACTTTTGCATTTTTAAGTAAGTCTTGAGAGCAGAAAGTGGATATTGGTCATGTACACGTTCTATTGATTGTGCTGGATTTAGCACTTTCTTGGTGATTACAGTATAATTTGATGAAAGCCCAGCCACTCCTGGGGGAAACCTGACAATGTTGCCTAAATATATATGGATGAAAGAATACCTTGGAAGGCTGTCTTTGGAAGGTGACAGCTAATCAGTGTCTTTATTGGGTTCACATGCCTACATTTCTGATTGCAAAAAAAAAGAAAGAAAGAAAGAAAAAAGGAACGATTAGCTGTGATTTTCTGTTTATGCGGGGCAATAGAGAAAATAGAAGTGGTTCCTACTTTCAAAAAGCTTATCTCCTTGGAGAGTCAAGATCCATCTTTGTGAAAAGATTATTAGTGGCACCCTCTTGGGAACAGAGAGGCTTTTTTAAAGGCAGGTGAGGTCTGTTTTAGGCTGATGCGAGGGAAAATGCGATCTGAATCTGGAAGGATGGAGAGGAAGTGACCCTCAAAGGCTTGTAGAGGTCGCCAGGAGAGATCTGCACTGTTTATCTCTGTTCCTTTCATAGCGTGTGGCCTCCTGGAACTTTGCTGAAGGACCCTTTGCGATGCTGCATGTTTTAGGACTAGGTACCATGAAGCAGGAGATGAAGTGACAGAGACGGGGGGACAAGGTTGCATAAAGATCAAGAACGTGGAGTTGGGCTGTTGGGCCTGAATCTTGGCTCTGCTACATATTGACTGTGTGCTGCTGGGCAAGTTACTTAAACTTTCTGTGCCTTAGTTTACCCGTCAGTGAATGAGGCTTCTAATAGTACCTACCTTATAGGGTTATGAGGATTAAACGACAGATGCACTTAAAGTGGTTGGTGCGTGACGTCTGTTACCCCTAATGCCTCATGTATGGAGTAGTTACAGTAGCTGCTGCTGTTGCTGTTGTTTTTATAACATTGATGGTGGGGAGGCTTATTTTGGCTGAAAAGACCTAGAAGGTGTCCTGTTTGCCCATCTTAATAAAACCTCACTATTGCTTCGTATTTAAAAACTCATTTGCAGTATTTTAGCTCAGTGGGAAGATTTGTTCGGATACGTCTGATCACTCCAAGCCTTTTCCTAGCTGATGTTCTAGTAAATGAGTTGCAAAGTGCATGGGTTGAGAGAGTGTAGAAAATTAGGAAAGTTCATTTGGGAATTATGAATTTAAGCTGTTACATGATAGCGGCCACTTCATGGATCTGACACTGGCATTGATGGAATCAGAGTGGTGGGGGAAGAATCGATATAACCTTTTTAAGAGATTAGATGGTTTTAATATTGATAATAGTGTTCTCTACCTTTTCATTTGAGAGATGCTGCTATAATGGAATGCTTTATAAACACTAATGTGTGCTGACTACATTCTGAGAGTGAGTAATCCCTTTGGGTATTTTGAGACAAAAAGTTCTGTGATCTGGGCAAATGTCACTTTAATGCACCACTGAGAGTTTTAGAAATATATTCTTCAAATAAAGCGTATTTCACATGAGTGTAGGAAATAGCCAATAATCTATATTTTAAAAACCTCTCTTTAAACTTTAAAAAAAAATTAACAGTTCTGTTTTGAACTAAATTTTATTTTATAAATTGAAATATAGTTGATTTACAATGTTGTGTTAGTTTCAGGTGTACAGCAAAGTGATTCAGTTATACATATACATGTATCAATTCTTTTCCTTAATAGGTTATTACAAAATATTGAGTACAGTTTTCTGTGTTATACAGTACGTCCTTGTTGGTTATTTGTTTTATATATAGTAGTGTGTAAATGTTAATCCCAAACTCCTAATTTATCCCTCCTTAAAATCCTTTCTCAGGCAAGGAAAGGTTTGGTGCTTGGTGTATGCATGTGTGTGTGTATATGTGACTGATGAATTTTAATCCATTTATAGCAGTTTTCCTTATTTGATTCAGGCATTTGGATCAGTTCAGAGGTGATCAGGTGCACATAAATTAGTTCCTCATGAATGCCTCTTGGAAGCCTCACCTGTTGTCTTTACTTGGTCCTGACCTGCTAGGGGACCCTGGCTATCTCCAGGAGCCTCAGGATTGAGGAGCATCTTAGATGACTGAAATCCAAACATTGATGGGAAGAGAGGAAAGGGCCTGGGTTTGTAGGCTTTTGCGGTCATGCCCAGTTCTAGGATCTTTCAGTTCTTGGTTGAGGGTTTCAGAGATGAATTAGGTGGGTTTCATCGTCAACCTGCAGACTGTGATTTTATAAAGTTGATAAGAGGAGTGAATCATTCCATTATGAAATGAATGGGGAAAACCAGAGGGGAAGGGCAGGCAGGTAAAACATGCTCCACCCTCAGCATGATGACACCCAGGTCTCTAATGAGGCTGTGTCAGGACTGATTTAATGCTCTGTATAAGATACATGAAACTGCTCACACAGCCTATCACAGAGCAATAAATATATTGCCCAGTGTTATTTAATTAATGATTAAACATGTATTAAAGAGCTTACGCATTGTGAGACTTTACAGGTTGATGGAATATACTGGTCTCTAGGCAGGCTTGGAGTTCTGGGAAATATTTAGTCATGATAGTAGTAGAGGAATTGCTGTCTGAGTTCGTTTGTTCCTTCCTCCCTCCCTTCCTCCCTCCCTTCCTTCCTTCCTTCCTTCTTTCTGCTGCTAAGGCCAGGTATTGTGCTGAAGTTGCAGATGTGGACCAGGCAAATACAGCCCCATCTCCTCAGAGGACTTAATTATTGTGGGGGGTGGGAGGTGGATTGGGGAGACCAAGTAAACAAACTGATGAGATAATTTTGATCATCAAGGCCACGCTGAATGTCAGGTGTGACAAGAGATTATGGTGCAGAAATGCAGCTTCATACTAGAGGGTCAGGTTCTGGGTTAGGGTTAGGGTCAGGCTTGCTAAGGAAGCGATGCTGGATCTGAGATCTGAAAGAGCCAGTGTTTGATCTGTGGGGAGAACAGATTATATAACAGCCTCGAACCAAAACTCCCTAGACCTTCATCCTAAATATTTGCTACACCCATTTTTCTCCTTGCTCTGGGGCTGCAGCAGTCTCCTGCATTCAGGCATGAACATTAGACCTGGTAAAACTGAACATTCTGGAAATGATGGCTTCTCCCAGGCCAGGTGTTCACTCTGGGTTGGTGAGCCTTCCTCCTGGCATACATACAACCCATGTCAACTGAACTTTACCCCTAATGAGAGCTCTTCTGTGTTTACTTTCCAATTATCCTGGCTGGTTAGGTGAGCCCAGAGCTTACTTTAACTTTCCGATCATGCCTAATACACGTGTGATTTCACTTGATGCCTTTAGCTTTCTGTAAATGACACACCAGCCTGCCGTATTCTCACATGGTCAAGATTCTGCCCACTGGTGTCAATACACCTGCTGGAAATTAGAGCTTCCTCTTTTTTCATTCTGACTCTTTTCAACTATGGATTATTTTTAGGCTTTTTCTATCTTTTCTGAAGTTTGAATTGTTTTGTGTATTTATAGAAAACGAATGAAAGCAGCCGATGAGGCTTTGCAAAGCTTCAAGTGTCTGAATCGAGAACGCTTTATGGTCAGGGAACTCGCCCAGTGGTGTCAACGCTGCCACGGTGGCTTGAGCTGGTATTCTGTATTTCTTGTTGATTAACTCTAAGTACGGAACAGTGCCGTTTTCTCCTTTACCGTAGAAGAGAATGGTTATCAGAATTACAACCTTATAGGGAAGCAGACATTTATTAAATAAAATATTAACCCCAAACTTAGATGCTACTCACACCCTGGGTTTTGTAGATAAATGCTTATTCAGGCTCTTCTCTCTTTGGAGACTTCTGTTCTGCACAGAGGCAATAACATGAAAACATTTTATTGCAGATAAGTAGGAATTACAGCAACCTAATAATAAGACAGATTAAGTAGATGTCTGTCCTGATTCCCTAGCACGTGTCTGTACCATGTCAATGAAGTGACTGCGTTCATTTTTAAGAATTTATTTTTAGAATATTAAATTCTAAAACTGTATACATGGACTTTTCTACATTGGCTGTTAGATAAGAACTAATTAGCTATGTCATGTTTTGAGTTGCTAAGGTCTCTTGAGTTGATTGTTCTAAGGAAAGCAGTAGAATACCCTTGGTCCTTCCACAGGATCCACGTTTCTGATATTAGTGCCGAGACAGAGATGGCAAATAGCTGGCATAGAGCATTTGTTCCCCTTCTGAAGCCCATAGCAGATATTCATGTTGATGACACCATGTTTTCCACTGAGCCTCAGAATTCTTTGCCATAATAGCTCTTCAGACAGCTGCCATCAGTTGATCTGAGCTGGTCATCAGAAACCTAGCTGTCATCCAAGATAATCTGGGGTTGAACTTTTCCTTTATGTTGGGGGAAAGCACACACAGACACACACATCCACAAAATACCATTGTACACATTGCTTTTATTTTTATGTGTACTTATTATGCAAACAGCATGATGTCAATACTAAAGAGAATACAAACTAAAAATTCAGAAAGAAAGCAGGTATTCTCTGTGTTGAAAAAACTAGCCATTCACAGTTTTTCTGTGTTTCCTTCTAGCCTAGTCCATACTTACACATCATTTTCTAGAGCTGCAAACATAGATTAGGTACAATTTCAGTTTGTGTGTTTTCCTTTTAAAATTATATCATAAACCATTTTCCAGGTGGCTACATAGCATCAGAGAACTAATTTTTAATGGCGGCATTAATGAAGATTAGTGGTTCACATTTCTGTTCACGAGTGTGTGTATCTCTACAAATACATCACTGAAATAATATGCGTTCTGTGCTAAGTTTCCTAGGCTTATAGTACATTTATATTTTATATTAACCTGATTGTCACCGTGTGCAAACTGTGCGATGCATTCTGTTCTTCACCTGTGATCAAGGGGTAATTTAAATTTTCACGTGGTGAGCATGTATAGGGAGTTAGTAGAGAAGGCTATGAACCGTGTGATTTTGTATGGATTTTCTTTAATATACTCTAAATATAAAAACACGTTAAGGCAAATCACTGGGCTCTCTAAAGAACTAACACAGTGGAATAACCTTGAAAACAAATTTATCTAAGTGAATTTATACCTCACGATGGGGACTGAGAGTTGTGTATTTTTCCTTTTAGTAGCTCAGAGAGGGTCTTTGTATCTCAGCTGTATTAAATGCCACGAGCTCTGCGAGGTGAGATCACTCAGCACAATCATAAAATGAAGAAATGTGGCCTGAAACTATACATTTGATTTGTATGCTTATTTATAGAATCCAGCACGAAGGGACTAAGAGAGCAAAATCGACAGCATAGCCCAACAATTTTAGTACAAAAGTGATCCTTTCTGGGGAAAAAAGCTCTTTTCATTGTGTTATTAAATGTGAATCAGTGCTGAGTATTTATAGAGTGAGAAGCCATAGAAAATGTCCACCTAGTCAAGTTTTAGCAAGTATCCTACCCAAATTAGAAGCAATATGTGGATATTTATATACTGACATAAGAAACACAACTGTAGAAATTGATTTGAAAATTGTGGCTCTTGGGTGACTTTTGTTTGATTGACAGTGTATGGAAATGTGGAAATTTCACACAGATATTTGGACTGGGAGCATCTCTTGAAAAACCAGAGTGTTGGGACAGCCCTTGGCCACAGTGGAGAGGACCTTTGCTCCAGGGAGTCCTGTGTGCTCTCTGGCTTGCCTCATCCTCCACCACAACTCATCTGCCTGTGTTCCTGTTTTTCTTCTGTGGCACCCATGATCACCTGAGATTTGGACCCTGCTACAGACACACTTGTCTTATTATTTTACCTAATACATCCTCTTAAATGGTATCACTTTATAGATCCATATATTCACTCCAACTAGGCTTAAAAATCAATTTTATAACTTATTTAAAATTTTTGAATTGTCAGGAAATCAACATAACATAAAATTTACCACCCTACCCATTTCTTTCTTTTCTTTTCTTTTTTTTTTTTTTTGCGGTACACGGGCCTCTCACAGTTGTGGCCTCTCCCATTGCGGAGCACAGGCTCCGGACGTGCAGGCTCAAGCGGCCATGGCTCACGGGCCCAGCCGCTCCGCGGCATGTGGGACCTTCCCGGACCGGGGCACGAACCCGTGTCCCCTGCATTGGCAGGCAGACTCTCAACCACTGTGCCACCAGGGAAGCCCCTGGTATTTTTTTAATAGTGGCCATCCTAATGGGTGTGAGGTGGTATTTCATTGTAATTTTGATTTGCATTTCCCTAATGATTAATGATGTTTTAAAAGTTTACTATAGGTGCAAAACACGACCTTTTGAATTGTCATTGAAAAAAAATTACCTGGAGAGGCAAAAGATGTGGATTTTAGCCAAGTCTCTATCCTAATTAGCCATCTGACCTTCAGTTCCATTTAACAGATGTGAATTAGACCTCTGCCAAGCGCTGATGGCTGCACTGGGTGCCACAGGGAGGAGAAAAATAAATCACAATTTTTTCATTCCTGTCTCTGGTTTATAGTTTTCTTGTCTCTGAAAGTAAGACGGCTGAAATCTTTTCTAATTCTGAAGTTTTTAACCTGTGACCTAAGGATGTAAGTGTAATCCAGGGTCTCTTCAGACTAGGTAGGATTGCCTACCATCAAAATACAACATGAAAACGTTAACGTTGAGGGGAAAAGGAAATGGTGAGATTTTTGAGGCGTCTACGATTAAAATCTGAATTTTATATATTTACAACTTTCACTTAGTCTTAAGTTATGAGTTTGATTTTGAAAATTTAACGTATTTTAATCAGATAATACTATTTATTACATTGTCGCTGGCATAAGACTACGGAGAATTTCTCTCCTCTTCACAGCAAAGCTTCTCGAGAGGGCGTCTCTTGTCATATCTTCCTTTCCTGCCTTCTCAGTGCTCTGCATTCTGGCTTCTGTGTTCCCCAGGGCTCTACTTCCCTCCCAATAGCCAAAAACAATGGATGCACTTTAGCTTTCTTCAGCCGACTTCTCTGAGATATTTGAAATGGTTGGTCTCTCCCTGTTTGAAACTCTTTCCTGTCTCAGCTTCCTTGATGGCTCCCTTTTCCTCCCTAGCTCTCCTGTGCCTCTCTGGAGAGTGCTCAGTTTTTATTCCAAGTTGTCTTTTCTCTGTGCTGCCACTAAAAGCATGTGATCCCTATGGTTCTGTCCCTAATCTCGTTTTCTTTTTACTTTACACACTGGCTTGGGAAAGGGGGAGGGTTCCTATCCTCTTCATTTCTGTCCAAACCTTGTTTTTAAACTGTAAACTTGGACAGCCAGTTGGGCTATGTAGTCTATCTCCAATTTGATAACTTATCAGTCCTTCCGACTGAAGATATTCCACGTGGAATTCATCTTGTTTTCTGTAAATGGCTCTTGCTTTTACTTTCCTGTGTTCATTGGTAGTTTCCATGGATTCCCTGCTGCCTGTCTAGAAACCTTTGACATCTGCCTTTGCCTTACTCCTACCCGCCCAACACATGTAAGCAAATAGACAACATATTTCAGCTTCTCAACTAGTCCCCTCATCTCTATTCTAATTACCATCTCCTTGGTCTGTGCCCTTAACCATGATGGGTTGATCCATCTGAAGTGCTCTATTAGCATCTTATTCTTAATACCTCATAGATCACACTGTATTGAAATTGTTTTGTTCTCTCTCCTACTGAATTGAGTGCCTCAGGAGAATGACAAGTGTATATTTTACTCCTTGAGCTAATACCTAGGGAAGAAAAATCATGCCCTCATTACCACTGCACCCCAGTTTTTAAAAAAAAAAACTCATAAAAACATGAACAGTGTGATAGTTCCTTTTCATGTCAAAGATCTAATTCTGTTTCAGTATTCATGGAGTTGTAACCCTTAAAATCCAAAGATGGAAAAAGAAAGTTTTCTCATTAGTTAAAAAAAAAATCTGGTATTGTTTTAGCTCATTGGTGGGTTGAAACCAACATCTGCTTTTAACGTGGCTTTTTATGCTCTAGAGCACACTGTTTACTTTCACCTTCAATGACTCAGATTTCAAACTGTATAAATCAGGGTTGCACATGTGTGCACTGAAATGACGGGGCAATGGTGGGTGACATGATAGAAATCTTTAAATACTTCGATGGTGGATTGGTGACAGCACATGATTTCTTCATAGCATTTGGATATTTTAATAGTTACTTTCCACTTGCTTCTGTTTATTATTGCTGCTTATTTCATAGGGTATTTAAATACCATCACTATTTAATTAGCCTTTGTAATTTTCTGTATTCTTTTTCACTCTAATGCATCAATAATTATGCCATCCACCATGTCTCTTTGTTTTTTTTTAAATTCTTATTTTATAATTTTGACTGATTTACACAGAAGAGAGATTTGGTGATCCCTAGTTAGTGATGGCAGTGTAGCTTAAGGTATAAGCACAGATTTTGTGGTAAGAGAGAAGCTGGTTTAAATCCTGGTACTGCCACTTACTAGCTGATGATTTGCTTAATATTTCTAATCCTTGATTTACTCTCATGTTTAATCAGAGTAATTTTGTGTACCTCTATTATGGTTGTGAGGATTCAGCAAACTCTTAGAGAAAAAGTATTCAGTAGAGGGCTTGCCTATAGTTATCACAAAATAAAGGGTCACTATTTATCATTCTTGAACTAACTACCCACTTGATTTGGAAATTTGACAAATGTGTCCAATGTATGTTTTCTTGAAGCAGTTATTTCATACGTGGATGAAGTTGAGATCAACGAAACTCAGCTATACAAATGTTAAGAAAACACAGATTTTATGTTCTGATAAATACTAAGTTGTAGACATATTTGTTGGATAAATGAATGAATTTAAACTGTCATTCTTGTCCTTATGAGAGTAAACATTACTTTATCATTGAGCACAACCTTAGATGATTGATGACTCTATTTAGAAACTGATGACTCTTTATTTAGAAACTAATGACTTTACCAGAGAGAATTTTCAAACTCTGTTGCATTGCTTGTAATTTCAACAGTGTCACTGTATCATTTTCTAAAGCTTGAAGTTTTCAGATAGGTTTAATCTAGCATTTTTGTAAAAGATGTATTACGCTTGGGAAGGGTCAGTAATATGATGGCAAAGCTGGGGTTGATGGAAACACAACTTTTCTGAATCACCCATTGGAAGATCTCCCCTTTCTAAAGACAACTTTCAATAAATAGCATTGATTAATACTTTAAAAATAGTCCCTAACATTTTGAGCTTATAGCTACACACTGAATTTCCTGGTGAAATGATCAGTCTAGTCAGGACTGTTGACTGAAATGATTTCTAATATATCTTTACAGAAGACTGCTAAGTTTCAAGTTTGGTCAGCCAGGCACTTTGGAGACCTAAGAGAGAAACAGGATTAGAAGATCTTTTTAGATTTGTTACTGTTTCAAGTAGAGAGATTTTCTTCTGTGGGACTGAGATCTTTGGTATTAGCAATCATTTGGATGTAAATGGCTAGAAAGTTGACTGTTAATTTTTTTTTTTTTAGCAGTTTTGTTTTTGTCATAGCACTTATCACCATCTAACATAATAATATTTTAATAATTATTTATTTTATTTGTCTGTTTTCCCAGAGTAGTGATAAATTCCATTTAGATAAAGACCTCCAAGCAGCGAGAGTGTACACCGTGAGGAATCCTGGGGTGTTTTAGTAGAAGGGATTGCAGGAGGTCTCTCTGGGTTTATGCTGGATGGTTTTAAGGAAGAACCAGGGGAGGCTGGGACCACCTCCATGCTGTGTGCTGTCCTGAAACCAGGGCAGTTTAACAATTGACTATTCCAGTAATCTTTGCTCAGGAGACAGGAAGAATAAAGTAAAGTTGGGGGAGCTGGAATGAAAGAAATAATCACTCACGACAGTAGGGGGTTAATACAATGTTTGACAGCTATGGCGTGATCTTGGGGAACATGTGTTCTATCGACTTTGCTGCTGGACTTCTCTCTCTGTAAGTATGTCATAGTGTGAATTTTAGCAGGGATGATTTTTCTTAAGTGTCCCATGAAGAGTTTTGTCTTTTCTTCACAGCCACATTCTAGTTTCCAGAACAATTCTTGACGTATGGTAAGAATAAAATACAAGCACCCATCCCCTCCTCCCATGTCTGTTGAAGGAATAACAACTGTTATTGATGATATATTTTAGTTTGTCCTTAAGCTGTTCGCCTACAAAATATGGGGCTCCTTTCAGACAAAAAGGAAAGTCCCAGTAAATACTTGCAAAAATTTGCATGGCATTATTTAGATTGACAGGCCATTATAATGTCCCTAGTGAATATCAGGCAGGCAGCTGGCTTAGGGATTGGTCTCTTTTCTGTGAGCGTGATCCTCCGTGAAGTAAAGGACCTTTTTGAGAGGAAGTGTAACTTTCTCAGGTTCTTGTTTCCTGCATAGACCTTTTTGAGAGGAAGTGTAATCTCTCATGTTCTCATTTCCTGCGTGGATGGAATAGGCAGTGGATAATGTAAGATGTGGTGTAGGATTTATGGATACGCTTTATTGAAATCTGAATAATCGAAAGCTCAAAACGAAAAAGTGAATAGTAAACCAAAGAACCTTTGATCCTTTAAGCTGGTCTCACTCCTCTGACTCTTGTGTGAGACGGAGTCTCCACAGCACCCAGTATGGTCCTTAAAATACACACCGAATAAGATCCATCCTCTTACCGACCTCCCCCTCCCCTCCCCTCTCCCTCCCTGCTGCACTGACTTCCCAGCTTACTTAAAATAAAGTCTAAAGTCTTTGTCGGGCCAACCTCTTCTCCGATGTCATCTCTTCCTACTGCCCACTGGGTCCTGCAGGTCTGGCTGTGTTGACTTCTTTGCTCTTCCTAGGATACAGGGAGCATGCTTCTGGATTTGGGCTTTGCATCCACTCTCCCCTCTTCCCCAAAGAAGAATCCTCTAGAATCCTCTTCCCCAAAGAACCAGTGTTTCTCTTCCTCCTTGTCACTTAGATGTCTGCTCCTATGTTCCTTCTTCCTCTGTGAAATGGCTCCATCGCCCCCTCCATGCATATATATCCCCACTTCAAGAGAGGAGATCCCTCTGATTGATTTGGCCACTGAATGGTTGAATATACAAGAGGTCAAGTCAGGCTTGGGAAGCTGTTCCTGGGAGTCCATTTAAAAGAACTTTCAGAGTTTATGATAGATCAGACCGAATTCAACCTTATCTCCTGTACATTTTGCATCTGCAACAGTGCTGCATGTTCACTACAATGAACTGAAAGAATTACAGAGAAAACTTGTTTTGTTTTGGAAATGTCACCATTTAAAAAATATTTATGGTCCATTCGGCACATTGACCTTTCATTGCGCTTCAATCTCATGAGGGTTTCTAACTCCTGTCTCTTATTCACTGCTAAATCAAGCCTTCAGTGAACCAGATTTTTGTAACCCCACTTTATGTTAAATGGGTTTATTTTAATGTTGTAAGCTTGAATTTCTGCTCTAATAATGAGCGACTCCTTTCTCAAAGGAGATGCAAATCTTTTTTTCTTTTTTTTTCCCCTACGTCTGCCTCATCACCTGGGTCCAGAGAAAGGCATCTGTGTCTACTTTTGAAAATGCAAATTATATGAATGGGCCGGAGGAAGCAACAGGAAGCAGTGTATAGTGTAGTTTGTAAATGTTAGGGTAAACTTGAGACAAATGAGATCATTTGTTGAAATTAAAATTCCCCAAGAGAAACACCCTTTAGCAGAGGTGGCAGCAGTATTTACTGAAAACCCTGTTTAAATCACACTTGGATGTTTTCTTTCAAAACAAGCACCTTGCCTATTTAAGCTTGTCTGGTTTGTATTACATTGTTACCTGATACATTTTTCTGAGAGAAGAGACACAGTTCTGAAAATAGTCATTGCCTAAAGGGGAAAAACAAATTCTTTTCTTAGTATTACAGGCTTTTTTTTTTTTTTCCCCCCCAGCAGATTAAAGGATCTCACTGTCCAGGTGCTCTAGAAATGTTCTCTGCATGCTCTTTTGATCAGAAATCCTATTAGTGGATACTTTTTGAGCAGGCACACCCAATGTTTACTTACAAATTATGTACACGTGCTGTGGTATTGATAGTACATGTATTATTAAACATTCACAAAAATAGAAATTAAAAGGACACATTAGATCAGTCTGAATGGAAGTCCCAGTGTTTTCTGTGCACATCCCATGGCTGTTCTGGTCCCTCCATGGGGCAGGCTCAGTGCATCCTGGGGACTGCCTCCCCTGAGCCTCATGGGTTTGCAGGATCTCCGTGAAAATGCACCATGAAAAGGTGCTCAGACTCTGCACAGGGAGGCTGGAGAGAGAGTAATCTGCCAATGGTCCTGAAAGTCATCTGCTAAACTCACTGCATTCTTCATTCTTCATAACATGTTAGAGTGCATAGGGTGCCTGGTGTGGGGTGGTGATCAGAATGCAGAAGTTCATGTTCCACGTCTGTTTCTGTTTTTGTTCTATTCCTGCAGCTGTTACTGCTGCTTTATGCCTCTTGAAAACGGAAAGATTTTTTGGAAATGGAAAGTTTTTAAAAAATTTTATTTGGTTCCAAATTCTGACCTGAACTCTTAGGAGGCTATTTGGTCTCTGTGTCATTTAGTGTGAATCTTATGTTTGATTATGGGATGCTGACTCAAATACCATTTAGGTTGTTATACAATACACAACACTTTCTAAAATTTTAAGTTCTATATTCCGAGACAAACCTGGCCCAAGAGTTTCATATAAGGAATGTGGGAATGTGCTGCTCTTGCTTTTTTGAAGCCTAAATCGCCCTGTTGTTCAGGTTCTTGCTGTAAGACCATTCTTTTAAAGGATACCTGCATTCTGAGGGTCTTGATTACTTAAAAAGGCTTTACTCAAATCTCTGCCATGGAAAAGAGTGTACCTGCGCTGATTTGCTCACTTGTGCCAATATGGTCATTTCTGCCTTATGATGATAGGATTGAACAGTAGATGACTCCAGTCTAACCTGTAATACCCTCCTCACTGCCAGATAATTGCCCTTTCCAGATCCCATACATTTGCTGAGGAGCCTTTCACCTCATTGTTCTTTATCTTTCTCAACCTCCCGTCCCCCTTTTGCTAGTTACCAGCTGGATCATTTGCCTTATCTCAGGAATATATGAAAAGACTCTACCCCTGCCTCTAAGACTGTCCTACTTATGTCAGCCCTGCTTCTACCCTCATTATCTCTGTTTCCTCTACGCTCAGAACCTTGCTGGACCTTTCCTGGGGATTCTGGTCACTGAGCATCTCAGTGGAGATAAAAAGGCTAAGCAAAATTCCTCTCAACTCAGAATCCAATGGGGCTCCTCCAGCATGGTGTATTCAATTTGAGAATGCTCCAGCATCTCTTTGTCATTCCTTCCTGAGGCTGCAGGCTGCCCACTGAGACAAGGTCCACCCAGCGTTCCTGCTCTTCAGCTGTTGGCATCATCTCCTCGTCTTTTTTTTGCGGTACGCGGGCCTCTCACTGTTGTGGCCTCTCCCGTTGCGGAGCACAGGCTCCGGACGCGCAGGCTCAGCGGCCATGGCTCACGGGCCCAGCCGCTCCACGGCATGTGGGATCTTCCTGGACCGGGGCACGAACCCGTGTCCCCTGCATCAGTAGGTGGACTCTCAACCACTGCGCCACCAGGGAAGCCCGATCTCCTCATCTCTTGATCATAGGGTGGAGCCCCTCTTGACAGGCTGGCATGCTTTTAGACTGACCATTCCAGTCCTTCTTTTCTTACTGGGCCCTCATCTTCTCTCATCCCTCAGCACAGGTGGAATGGCTGGGCATACAGGTTGTAGCCAGATATGCAATGGGGTTTCAAATGCCACGTGAAGGACTGTGAACTTTTTCCCACAGGCAGTGCAGGAGCCATTACAGGGGATTCTATCTCTACTTTGGTAAGACCATTGCTCTGGGGGTGTAGAAGAGGGTTTGCAGAGGAGAGAGGCTTGGGAAGAGAGGCAGAGGCTCAGAGAAAACCCTGTATTTCATTCCAATTTCAAACTGTTAATTTAGTTGACTACTTTATTACTTGACTGGTAAAACGGCCTGGCAGAGTACAAAGCACATGGATCCTGAGCTAGGCAGCTGTGGGTTTTAGTGACAACTCTGCCACCAAAAGCAACACTGTTGACTCAGGGCAAGTTAATCTGTAAAGTAGAGATTTGAATGATTATTCATAATCTCTGCAGGATTTTTATGAGTATTCTATAAATTAAGTTTGTGACATGTTCTGAGTACCAGGAACATAGTACATTCTCAGTAACTGTTGTTACTCCCCTCTACCCCACCATGAGATATTTGCACTGAGGTCCGACCTTGTGAAATCCCGGCATATGAAGTTGATTATTTTGATATTCCAAATAGTGTCTCTATTAGTGGACATAGATAGTATTAGTTAGGTTATGTTAATAAAAGGAATAGTTTTTCTAACCATATACTAGGCTATTAAATAAAGTTCCTGCTTGACTGGTATTTAAGTCTTTTTGGAATGATTTCATGCCATAGTTTAAAACTAGTGATAAATGTGTTTCCCATTATGCATAACTTTGGATGGAACATCCCATTAAGACTGTCATCTATATGAGGTTATAAAACTTTGTTGAATAGGAAACAGTATTTATTTCATAATTTCTTGTATATGTCAATCTGATTAGACAGATACTTCATTACTTTTGGGAAATTAATAAGTTAATGATTTATATTCTTCCCCTCTAATTACTGTCATTATACATTTTATTCAAGCAATATAATCTATATTCCTTTATTCAGAGTAATTTAGCTTATTTTAAAAGATAAAAAATAAATTATGCTTAAAGAATTTTTGGTTAAAGTCACATAAACTATTTTAGTGTTATTAAGTACCAGTATTGAAACTTTACAGTATTCTTATTATGCAGTTATCATTACGTTATTTCATGGTACCCCTTAATATATGTAATGTTTGCTAGCTGAGCTTCCTTTGCAAAGAATTATTTGAGGATTGTGGCTTTAATTTGTGCAGTGTGTGTGTGTTTTAGTTATTGTATTCCGTAGTCTGTTTTATAGCAACTTATAATATGAACTGTTTCTTTTGGGAGATGACTAGGACATTGCTGGAAACATATTGGCCTAGCATCATTTGTCAAGATCAATGGTCTATAAACTCGCTCTTAATTTTAACTTTAATTGTGAAAACAAATTCAACAATGGCTACAAGATTTATGTAAGTCATAGCTGCAGTGTTTATAGGTTCCATTTAATATGCAGTTAACATGTTTATTGCTTCTCAAAGTGTATTTTAAAAGATTTGTGTTCGATTACTTTAGTTGCAAAATAAATTGGGCATATAAGTCCTCTGTGGAAAAACAGATTATTATTCTTCTTTATAGTACAAAACAGACTCTTGACTTAAATCTTTGTGACCATAAACCTGTTTTCTAAGCAGGACAGGACACATTATGCACTTGGGTTTTTGGCTGAATAACTGACTGGACAAAATGTCTATCCAAAGAGACATAGAGTTGATTCTCATTATTCACTATAGTTATCTTTTAGAAAGTCACCATGATCACTCAATTAGTAAATAATGGGTCATTACTCATAAGGGAAATACAGGAATAGGTTCCTGTAAGCTTCTGGTCACATTTTGTCGACCTATTAATACATAACCTTGTTTTATATGTGTTTCTGTTTAAAGACACCTTATTTAATATATATTATTGACTCATTAACATTGAACTCACAGCCAACAGCTCTGTAACTCATGCCTGAACAAAGCTTATCTCCCGCAGCTATTTTCTCCACAAGGCACAGCATAGCCTACTTGGGCTTAGGGACATTAGACTGCACTGCAACACTGTGTCTGGGGCCATTATAAACAGCAGGATGGCCATGAAAAAGCAAAAAATGCGAAAAAGTGGCACTCAGTGAACCACAAACTGGTTATTTGTTTACGGTATGAGATCTGAGACAGGAAGCGAGAACCTCACCTTGTTTGACCGCAACTGGGAACGCATGCATTGGGCAACTCCAATTTTTTGTCACCCTGTGGCAGGTCCATGAATGGACCTGGAAAGTGCTGCTGGGGTTACAAATACATTTTATTGAGTAGGCGAATTCACAGATACAAAATTCATGAATAATGAGGCTCAACTGTAGTTAGAATAAAGTAATATTGAGGCCACATGTATGCCTTGAATGACAAGTTGAGTAGTTAAACTGTTCCTTCCCAAGAGCTGGATCTGATAGAAGTGAGTAGAGCTAAGTTTTCCTACTGGGAAGGGCTGGATTCTCTACCTGATGCTAACACTTGAGACCTGTTAGATGTTTCTCACCTCTTCTGGGTCACAGTCCCTGCCTCCACTTGCACGAGTGAATTGCCTTTGGCCTGCTATGACCCTGCAGTTAGCTTCCCCATCCTGTCCTAGTCTCTGAGTTGGGAGACATTAAGAGTGTGGTGATGAAGAAAGTAGGCTGTGCGTTCCCATGTCCTGGGTTCAAATTTTGGCTCTATCACTTACTACCTGCCTGCCCTCGGGCAGGGCTCCTCAGCTTTTTTGCACATTCTTTTCTTCTCTGTAAAATGGTTATAATAACGTATTATATGATATCTAATATATATCAGATATTTAAGACAGGAGTTGGTGCGTAAGCCCTCACATATAAACTATCAATCCACTCAGTTATCCATACTCAACTCGCCTTTTCACTTTTCTTAAGGATTTGATGATGCACCACCAACAAAAACAACACCCCCCAAAAAAATTTAAGGAAAAGAATTAAGGTGAAAAGTTCCAAAGTGTGAAAAGGTGAAGCTGAGGTGATGCTACAACAAACTGTTGGGTTAGGGAGAGAGAAACTCTCAATTTGGCCCTGAGTTGACCAGTTCCCAAAAAGAAAGGCCTGATTCTCATTATCTTTCACATAAAAGCAATTGTTCAGGAAGTGCACAGCTATTTCCGGAACTGAGTCATTTCTTTCTTGGTTCTTCATAGGACCCCTTGGTATTCAGATGCCAGTTACGGTGACTTGTAATACGTTTGTGTGTACCCGTGTCTCTCTCTCACCTTGGAATCTTGGAGGCTGGGTGTTAGTTCATTGATTTCAGATCTCCAGGTCTAGCGCCGAGATGCTAACCCTGCTGTGGAATCCCTGCTTCTGATGATGTGATTGCCAAAACACCTGTCTCTACAAGAGCCCTGTGTTTGCTCTTCTCCTGATTTTATCATGGATCACAGACATGCAGCTCTAGTGCAGAAAAAGGCATTGGGTGTTCTGTATAGATACTGAAGGCATAAGAGGCAGATAAAGGGGCTGAGTCTAGGGTGGCTTGTGTATGGGGCCACATGCACTTGGAGGACACAGTGGCTGGGGCCCTAAAGCCATATACTCCATGCTTTTGGTTCATGCCCCTTGATTATTAAATATTTAAAAACACATACCCTTGTGTATGCATTTGTTTACCTGTAGATCGCATATATGAAGTTCAAAACTCATATAATTTATACATTATAATGTGCATTAAGAAGAGGTTGAAAAAGAAGGACGATTGTTCTCAAAGTAGATTGTAGAGATAGTTGCATAACTCAGAAAATTCACTAAATATTATTCATTCAGTTACACAGTTAAAATGGGTGACTTTTCTGTTATGTAAATTATGCTTTCATAAAGAAGTTTAAAAAAGGAGGGATGAGGTAGAGATGGGATTAGCAGTATATAAACATCTTAAAACATATAAATATAAAAATCCCTTTTATTCTCATCTGATGTATTGAGAACTAAATGCGATTGTTACTAAGAGCAATGTGATTAAACAGAATCCTTAACATTTATAATCACTTAATGGTTTTATTGAAAAGCTCATTTTAGGAGTCTAAGTACCACTCTGTTACTTTTGCCTGTGCTTAATTATCAGCGTTCTCTTTAGCCCATAGTTTCTTTACAAGGATCTTTTTCAGTAAAACTTGATCACATCTTTAAATGTCTTCAGCCAGTTGTGTGGGTGTGCGCGCATGCGTGCGCACTTACACACACACACACACACACACACACACACACACACACACGAGTTTCTCAGTTTACAGCACAGGGATCCTGAGAACCTGTGGCCTGTGATCTCTGTGCTGTGAAATTTCCATTTTCCCCTCAGAGCAGCTCAAAATCGCTTGTGATTGGCTGATATATGGATTAGGTGTGGGGACCACCTTCTCTTCCCTTTCCTGACTTTATTAGCACCTTTCACTAAGGGAATTGCATGTGTATACTTTTTGGTTTGTTTGTATTTTTATTATTATAATTTCTTATCTGTCTCCTCCTTCAGGATGCACACTTCCTGAGTTCAGGGACTTTGTTTTGTTCATTGTGGCGTTGCCAGCACTTTGATCCATTCTTGGCACAAATTCGTGGCTCAGTAAATGTCAAATGAGTGAATCAACCCGTATATTAAAGTTTAGCAATGGTTAATTCTTCTCAGTTTAAAAATAAAGATAACTATACATAGAAGTTCTGTTACTTAATTCCTGCCCACGCTGAGATACGTACACTCAACTTTGGAGACCACTGCCTGTGGGTGTGTGTAATGTGAGGAGCAGAAGAGGAGGTGAGAGGTAGGGAGGGAAGCAGCACAGGCACGAGGCCAGTAAGAAATATCCTGTATTGAGAGATCAGACTCTCTCTTCTGACATCTGGCATTTGGGTCAGACCCACCTTACCAGTATTAACTTATAAAGGGAAGGAGTAAATGAGCTAAATCAGAAAATGAAATAGGTAAATGCAATTTCTCATTTAGAACAATGTAAGGCATTCTTGAAGTACAGTGCAAAAGGGGCTGCTGGTGGTGTTTGAGGGATTTGTAAGATTGGAAGAGTGACATTGTGACATATGACTCTCCACAGTGGCGGGACTGGCAAGGACCAGAAAGTACTCGGGTGAATTGCATCATTTCGGTTTGTTTTAAAGAACTGCCTTGTAGTGTGGTTAAAATCCAGTTGGTTCAGTTTTTTTTTTTTTTTTTAAATGATGAGTTTTATTGAGGTGTAATATACGTAGACTAAAATTTGCCCTTTGGAGGTAAATAGTTGTCTGAGTTTGAGAGAAACAGTTGTGCAACCACCACCAAAAACATGGTATAGACTGTTTCTTATCACCCCTAAAGTTCCCTTGTCCTCTTGTAGTTAATCCCCGCCTTTTCCCCAGCCACCACTGATCTTGTTTCTGTCCACATAGGTTTCCCTTTTCCAGAAGGTCGTAAAAGATGGTATCATACAGTATATAGCCTTTTGTGTTTGGCTTCTTTCACTTAACATAATGCTTTTATGTTGATATCTGTGTTGTTTTGTATATTAAAAGTTCCTTCCTGGGCTTCCCTAGTGACGCAGTGGTTGAGAGTCCGCCTGCCGATGCAGGGGACACGGGTTCGTGCCCCGGTCCAGGAAGACCCCACATGCCGTGGAGCGGCTGGGCCTGTGAGCCATGGCCACTGGGCCTGCGCGTCCGGAGCCTGTGCTCCGCAACGGGAGAGGCCACAACAGTTAGAGGCCCGCGTACTGCAAAAAAAAAGTTCCTTCCTTTTTATTGCTGAGTAGTGTTCCATTGTATGGATGTACCATATCTTTAAAATCCATTCACTAGTTTATGGAGAGTTGGGTTGTGTTAAGGTTTTGGTAGTTCTGAAAACAATTTCCATAAACTCATGTACAGGTCATTGTATGGACATCCGTTTCAATTTCTGTTGAGTGAATACCTATAAGTGGGATTGTTGGGCCATGTGGTAAGTGTATGTTTAATTGTATAGGAAACTATCAAACTGTTTTCCTAAGTGTTTGTACCAGTTTGCATTCCTATCAGCAACACAGGAAAGCTCCAGTTGCTCAGCATTCTCGCCAGCACTTTGTGTTGTCCATTTTTTGCATTTGCTTGTTTTTTTGTTTGTTTTGGGTTGTTCTAGAAGCTAGTTGGTTTAGTTTTGAGTGTGATGGTATGGGCATGGTCTTACGTTCATTTTTCTGTTTTTAATTCTTTAATTTGTTGTTATCACTTCTCTTTTTCTTGAGGAAGTCTTCCACCTTGCTTTTCCCCTTCACTGCCTTCGTTTGTATAGACTGTAGGATTAACACCTCATTAAATACTGTCCCAGTTCTATTTCTGCATATTCGTAGTATGCATTACACACTACTTTGCTCCCTGCTGAACTCTTACTGTTAGATCATGAACTTCTTGTGGGCAGGTTTCTTGCCACTCGGATAAGAACCAGCAGGCACTCAGGTAACATTCTATGTTGATTGAGTTGTAGGGGATAAGAAAGAGTAGAGTCAGTCTTGAAAAAATTATTATTTTAAAAAGACTCTAATTTATAATCTTTTGGTATGTAAGGTGTTCTGGGTAGTTTTTTTAGGACTTAAGAAAAGCATATTTGCCAGCTTTTCAGTTCTGAATTGGGGATCAATTGGCAGAACCCTGTTACTGATATTATTGTTTAAGCTATTAGTATAAGGACTTTTTAATTGCTTATTAAATTAGTTACATCACTATGCCTTCTTCTTTTAGTTCGTCACTTCTGAAGTGCCCACTGAAATGCCTCCTGTCGAAGCAGTTAGGCTTGGTTGGGCTTGGTTTCAAATTCTGCCAATTTTCAAACTCTCTTCAAATTGAGTTGTAAGCATAATTAATGTTTTAGACAGATAATAATATAGACTTATCCCTACAACTTTGGTTATCTTGGGTCATATTGTTTCAGTGATCGTATTATAAAGATTTGGGCTTGGTTTCAAGTTCTGCCAATTTTCAAGCTCTCATCAAATTCCAATGGAAGCATAATTAATATCTCAGACAGATAATAATACAGATTTATCCCTATAACTTTGAGTGTCTTGGGTCAAATCTTTTCAGTGACTGCTTTATAAAGAGTTATTGAAAACTGATGTCTCAGTATTAATTTTTGGTGTTTCTTATATAAGTACTCTCAAGTGGATATAGCAACTTTGATAAGGATTGAATTTATCAGGGTCACATGTGTATGATCATGCATTGCTGCGGACAGTTTCCTAGTATTTCGTGTTAGTTATTTCTCTAAGCACATTTTCATATATATAGTTCCAAAGAAAATCTCACCTGAGTGTTTTCCAAAGAGCCCATTTTACTCCCAAGCACACAGGCACAGTTTTATTATTCCAAGGACTTGAAGGCTCAGCTCTCAATATTCTGAAGAATATTATGTTATTCTCTGTCCCAGACATTTGTATTCCAACTCTGATATTTAACAGTGCTGTTTCAGAGTTTTAAATAAGAGGGGGGGAATGCCCAAAACAAATGGTTTCAACAGAGAAGATGGTTCAACTTTAAAGTGTTTTACTCATGCATCCCTTTTTCTTACAAATTTTGTTCCAATCACCAGCTTTCTGCTAGCAGGGTAAAACAAGGGAGGGTGGGCAGGGACTGTACTAGTGGTTCCAGCTAGTGGGGGTAGTGTGCCTGTTGAGGGCTTCTGAAAATATGTATGATGTTTCTGATTGTCAGAAGGATGAGGGGACATTGCTGGCATTTGAAGGTGAGGTATGGCATTGATAACTGCTATCCTACAATGTGTAGAACAGTCCCATACAATGAAGAATTGTCCTGCTCCAAATGCTAGTAATATCCCCCCTGCCACTGAGCAGTGCTGACCTAGATGAGCCTGTGTTTCAGTTCCCAGCACTGTGGACCTGAACAAGTTGCATTTTCCTCACCTGTAAAGTTGGAGTAAAAGTGCATATTGTATAAGATCATTGTGAACATCGCTGATGATGGAAGTAAAGCAGTGAACACGGGACCAGATACATAGTAGGAAGTAGCAAGGCATCATTAGCACGAGTGGCTTTCCAGCCTACTCAGTGTAAAACCCAGGATCCTGGCAGTGACCTACAAGGACTTGGCCTGATCTGACCTACTCCCCTCTGAACTCATCTCCTGCAGTTCTCCTTCCTGCCTCTGCTCCAGTCACACTCTGGCCTTCTGTCTGTTTCTCCATCTCCCTGAGAGATCAGCCTGTCTCTGGACCTTCTGCACTTGTTCTTTCTTCTGTGTGGAAGGCTCTTCCTCTACATGCATCCACTTGGCACTCCTCCCTCACTTCCTTCCTTTTGTTCTCTGATCACTTTATCTGAAGGAGGCTTTCCTGATATAAGATATAAAAAATGTCAGCCTGGCTCTCAGCAGCCACCCCTTCCCTTCAGCTCTTGTTCTTTCCCTTACCATCACCCAACATACCAAATATTTTTTTGCTCATTGTCTATCTCTTTCAAGTAGAACATTTTTTTTTCAAGATTTTCTTGATGTGGACCATTTTTTATAAAGTCTTTACTGAATTTGTTACAGTGTTGCTTCTGTTTTATGTTTTGTTTTTTTGGCTGCGAGGCATGTGGGATCTTAGCTCCCTGACCAGGGATCGAACCCGCACCTCCTGCATTGGAAGGTGAAGTCTTAACCACTGGACCACCAGGGAAGTCCCTAGGGCATACATTTCATGAAAGCAAGGACTCTTGTTTTGTTCACTGATGAATCCCCAATTTAATATCCCCTAGTACATAGATGCCAATAAATGATTATTGAATGAATGACTTATTAAAAATAACAAAAGAGAAGAAGTTATGATTGGCTTGTGTACATATGCTATGTGTGTGAGAGAGTGACTGTGTGTGTATGTGTGTGTGTGTGTAATAAAGTTATACTTTCTAGTAAAGAGTTTCTAATCCAGATGATGGAATTAATCATTTATGGGAATCTCTCCATCTAAACAATTTTGAGAAACATTGAAAAAGATAACAGACACCAGGTTGTCTAAGAATCGAATTTCTCTACTCTCTACTCATTCAACTCTGTGATTCTTCCTTCACTTTTAATTGAGTAAAGCATGATCCTTTTGTTTTTATAAGAGACTGCTTTAAGGGAATAATGATGTGATTATCTTGGAGTACGTGTTTTGAAATTGGTTGCAAAATTTCTAGAGGTCATCAATAATATTATCCATAGCATATTAGAATGATTGAGTTTTCTTATGTGCTTGGAGGAGTTATAATTGTTCTCTGGCTAGATGATAGATATTTGCTGCTTCTGTTGATATAGACATGGACTTGGGAAATGCTTTTAAGGGTTACGTTATTAAAAAAAAACACTGGCTTTATGTTTTGGGATTAGGGGAATGATAAACTGTGCAAGATGCTTATTTAAAAGATAAGTATTTGCATGTAAAATTTCCTTCTTGCCATTGATAGGTCCAAATATTTCTCTGATAGGTTTTGTGAAAATATGAATTACCTTCTCTTATACCCAGTGTGTATTGTTAAAACTCATGAAATTATTTGTTGGATAGTGCTTGATTTTCAAAACTGGGGTCTATAGCTGCATGACAGATAATAAATATTCTGATAAGGGAATCAAGGAAGAGTGAGTGAGTGTGTGTGTGTGTGTGTATGTGTGTGTGTGTGTGTGTGTTGGCAAGTGGTGGGGAGCAATTCAGTCAGCAAGTAAATATTCATTGAGTGCCGTAGCCAGAGAAACATGTACCTTTAGCATGAGTGTTACATTGATATACCTCTAGGTATGATCAAGTCTCTCAACTTGACCTATACCCCTCTTCTCCTTCAGCCCAATTTTTTGAAAATCAGTTAATCTGTTGCCTCCTTTTCTTCCTTTCCCACTTCCTTCTGAACCTTCCCCCTCCTGACACCAACACATGTCATTCGAAGATTACCAGTAATCTCTCTTGCACCACATGGATGCTTTTAGGACTGATGTTAACTTGCCTGCAAGCGGCACTTGATGCTCTTAACCACTTCCTCTATAACACATTCTTCCTTTGTCTTCTCTGTTGCGGGTTCTATTTGTCATAAGGTAATGCCACACTATTTGTTTCCTCTCTGGCTATGTCATTTTAGTCTCCTTTGCAAGCTTATCCTGCTCTAACAGATCAAGTGCTGGAGTTGCTTAAGGCTCATCCCATTTTTCCATTTTGTACTCTTCTTGTCAATCTTATCCACTGCTACGCTCCCAGTTGTCATCAGAATGTCAATCTGCAAAGTCTGTCTCTAGACCTGACCTCTCTCTTAGCTCCACAATCCTGTGCCCAGATGACAACTTGGCTTCTCCAGCTGAACTTCTCAAACACAAAGAAGCCAAGACTGAGCTCCGGATTTCCCTTCAAAATCTGGACTTTCGAGTGAATGGCTCTAGTGCACTTTAATTGGGCTGGACTCAATCCCGACATTTCCTCTTTCTTATCCCCTTTATTGAGTCCTGTCAACTCAACATCATTACGGTTTCTCAATACCTGCCCGCTTTTCTCTATTAATAGAACAAGAAGACAAAAAAGTGAGAAGACAGCTCTAGACAACACAAACAGCTTCAACTGATTGACATATATAGAACCCGGAACTGCAGAACTGACTGTAAGCTGGGCCATAAAGAAAGCCTGCAATTGTAGAGGAATGAAAACATCAGGATTTTCTTTCTGATTTAATCATTAGGAATTAAGCTTAGAAATGAATAACATAAAGATAACTAGACAATCTCATTTTTTAAAGAAATTAAGCACTGTACCTCTAGAAAAACCTATGTATCATAGAAGAACTTAATATAGAAATTAGGAAGTATTTTGCATTAAATGGTAATGATAATTTGACATAATACTCATGGGATGCAGCTAACTCAGTGCTTAAAGGTAACTTTATAACAAATGCTTAAATAAGAGTACAGTCTGAAAATCAGTATCTAATTTTCCATACCAAGAATTTAAATGAAGAAAAGAAACTTAAACTCAGAGGGTATAGGAAGAAGGAAAGAGTAAAATTAAGAACAGAAATCAATAAATCAATAAAGGAAAAGTTAGTTTTAGAAAGATTAAAAAACTAATAAGCCCCTTGTAAGACTGATCAAGAAAATAAGAGATAAAGCATATTACCAGTAGACTATTACATATTGAATTGGAAACCCTGGTCAGTGCAGGAAGGAAAAATAGTTATTTTAGAAAAGATGAATCAAAATTTTCATCATTTGAAACTAATTTAGTGGCTTAAACTGAAAACCAGAATTAATTATAATTTACAGACACATTATTAGAGTTAATAAATGACCTCAACAAGGTGGTTGGAATTAGAATACATTTATAACAATATAAAACAATATAAAAACAATTGACTTAATTTTCTATATACAGCAGCTCATAATGAAAATATAATAAAAATGTCAATAACTTCAAAACTACGAGTTACCTAGCAATTGATTTAGCAAAATATGGGCAAGATGCTTATTAAGAAAGTTTAAACAATGTAACTGATGATTACTAAAGACTGTTTAAAGTTGTATAGATACCACATGATTCAGTGATCTTAGTATTTACCTAAATGAGTTGAATACTTATGCCTGTGCAAAAACCTCACAGAGATGTTTACAGCCATAATTGCCAAAAATTGGAAGCAACCAAGATGTTCTTCAGTAGTTGAGTGGATAAACAAACTGTGGTATATCCACGCAATGGAATATTATTCAGCGATAAAAGTAAATGAGCTGTCTATCAAGCCACAAAAGGCATGGAGGAAAATTAAATGCAGAAGTGCAAGAAGCCAGTCTGACAGTACGGTCCGGGCACAGAAACAAATATAGGTCAATGGAACAGGATAGAAAGCCCAGAGATAGACCCACGCACATATGGTCGCCTTATCTTTGATAGAGGAGGCAAGAATATACAGTGGAGAAAAGACAGCCTCTTCAATAAGTGGTGTTGGGAAAACTGGACAGCTACATGTAAAAGTATGAGATTAGATCACTCCCTAACACCATACACAAAAATAAACTCAAAATGGATTAAAGACCTACATGTAAGGCCAGACACTATAAAACTCTTAGGGGAAAACATAAGAAGAACACTCTTTGAAATAAACCACAGCAAGATCCTTTTGGACCCACCTCCTAGAGAAATGGAAATAAAAACAAAAGTAAACAAATGGGACCTAATGAAACTTAAAAGCTTTTGCACAGCAAAGGAAACCATAAACAAGATGAAAAGACAACCCTCAGAATGGGAGAAAATCATTGCAAATGAAGCAACGGACAAAGGATTAATCTCCAAAATATATAAGCAGCTCATGCAGCTCAATATCAAAAAAACAAACAACCCAGTCCAAAAATGGGCAGAAGACCTAAATAGACATTTCTCCAAAGAAGACATAGAGATAGCCAAGAAGCACATGAAAACTGCTCAACATCACTAATTATTAGAGAAATGCAAATCAAAACTACAATGAGATATCATCTCACACCAGTTAGAATGGCCATCATCAAAAAATCTACAAACGATAAATGCAGGAGAGGGTGTGGAGAAAAGGGAACCCTCTTGCACTGTTGGTGGGAATGTAAATTGATACAGCCACTATGGAGAATAGTATGGAGGTTCCTTAAAAAATTAAAAATAGAACTACCATACGACCCAGCAATCCCACTACTGGACATATACCTTGAGAAAATCATAATTCAAAAAGAGTCATGTACCACAATGTTCATTGCAGCTCTGTTTACAATAGCCAGGACATGGAAGCAACCTAAGTGTCTACCAACAGATGAATGGATAAAGAAGATGTGGCACATATATACAATGGAGTATTTACTCAGCCATAAAAAGAAACGAAATTGAGTTATTTGTAGTGAGGTGGATGGACCTTGCATCTGTCATACAGAGTGAAGTAATTCAGAAAGAGAAAAACAAATATCATATGCTAACACATATATATGGAGTCTAAGGAAAAGGAAATGGTCATGAAGAACCTAGGGGCAAGATGGGAATAAAGACACAGACCTACTAGAGAATGGACTTGAGGCTATTGGGAAGGGGAAGGGTAAGGTGGGACAAAGTGAGAGAGTGGCATGGACATATATACACTACCAAATGTAAAATAGATAGCTAGTGGGAAGCAGCCGCATAGCACAGGGAGCTAGCTTGGTGCTTTGTGACCACCTAGAGGGTTGGGATAGGGAGGGTGAGAGGGAGGGAGACGCAAGAGGGAAGAGACATGGGGATACATGTATATGTGTAACCGATTCACTTTTGTATAAAGCAGAAACTAACACACCATTGTAAAGCAATTTTACTCCAATAAAGATGTTAAAAAATAAATAAAAATAAAAAAAACAAATCACACACACACACAAAAAAGGAAGCCAGTCTGAGAAGGCTATGTAAAGTGTGTTTCCAACTATATGACATTCTGGAAAAGACAAAGCTAGGGATAATGAAAAGATCAATGATTGCCAGGGTTGGGGAGGAGAGGGGAGGGAAGAATGGGTAGGTAGAACACAGGGGATTTTTAGAACAGTTGAGACAATTCTGTATGATAGTGTGATGGCAGGCACATGACATTATACATTTGTCCAAGCTCATAGAACTGTACAACACAAAAGTGAATGCTAATGTAAATTATGGACTTTAGTTAATAATAATGTGTCAGTTATGGTTTGTCCATTGTAACCACATTAATGGTAGATCTTAACAATTGGGGATACTGTGTATAGGGAGGAAGAGGAGATAGGAGGGAACTCTGTACTTTTGCAGTTACTCTGTATACTAAAATTGCTCTAAAGATTAAAGTCTATTACAAAAAAAAAGATATATAGAAAGTAACCATATTCATGGCTAGGAAGAGAATGATATCATGAAGCTGTTCTTAGATTAATTTGTAAAAAAAAAATTGCCAATCAAACTCTCCACTGCTTTTATTTGGGGGTGGGGATATTAGACAAATGGATCCTAAAATTTACATGGAAGAACAAAGAAGAAAAGAAATTGATCTGAAGGACTACAACAAGGTGGAGGGCTTACCCAAATAGATATCAAGACTTACTACAAACCTATAGGAATTAATTATTATGAGATATTGGCACAGATATAGATAAACAGGTAGAGACCTTATTTATGGAAATTATATACCTGATAGAGATGGACTTGTAGGTCACTGGGAGTTAGGATAGGTCTTTTCAATAAAAGATGCTTTGAAGTTTGATTATCCTATGGATAAAAAATAAAATATCATCCCCACCTTAAACCATAAGCAAACAATTCAGGATAAAGATTGTGAAAAGCAAAACTTTAGAGCTTTTCCAAGAAGTTATATGAGAATGTATGTGTGACCTTGAGGGTTTTAAAGCCATACCCCGTAGATACCTGCCACACACAAAAACACAACCTGCAAAGAAAAGTATTTATAAATTCAGCTCACCAAGTTTTTTTATACATGTGAATCTTGGTACTGTAATAATAAAGTTTTTTTTTTTCTTTTAAAAAGGCTAGATATTGGGTGAAAAGTTTTGTAACAAAAGATACTAAGAAAGCATTATTATTAGAATGTTTAAAGTACCATTTCAAATAAATAAAAACTCCAAAGCTATCATCCTAAGAGAATAATGGATCCCCTTTCACAATTTCAGATTGGCAAATGGTAAAAAATCTTGCACTACTAGGTGCAGGCAAAGATGTTGCACAGTAGGAAATTACTGGCTGACGTTGGGTGTATTAATTAATATACCTACTTTGAAGAGCAATTTGGCAATACCTCATGAGTCAACTTTAGGATCCATACAACCTGCAAACCAACAATTCAACTCTGAGATACGGTGTTTCTTATTGGGACCTTACTGGTAATTTGGGCAGAGTAAGCCTCTCTTCTGGGGTATCATTCATATCCCACTGTGTGTGAGTCATGCCCCCTATATCATGGTCATTCAAACATCCAAACATTCTTCAAACATTTCTAATCACTTCTAGTGGGGCAGTCCATGGCTGATTGAAAACTCTGGGAGAAATTGACTTATGCATCAGAAGACACATCTGAGAATCTTCTTTAGAGCTTTGTGTAACTCTGTAGTTGTAAAATATAGTAAGCATCTTAAGTATCCATCTGCGGGGAAATTAAGTACAATGTAGCATCTTCTGACAATGGAAATAGGATATGACTGTTAAAATGAGGTTAATAAAGCTACATTTATCATTGTGGATAAAATTCTTGAAGGAGATGTTGATTTAAAAGCTTGGACTTCCCTGGTGGCACAGTGGTTAAAATCCGCCTACCAATGTAGGGGACACAGGTTCGAGCCCTGGTCCAGGAAAATCCCACATGCCGCAGAGCAACTAAGCCCGTGCGGCACAACTGCTGAGCCTGCACTCTAGAGCCCGTGAGCCACAACTGCTGAGCCCGTGTGCTGCAGCTACTGAAGCCCGCGCACCTAGAGCCTGTGCTCTGCAACAAAGAGAAGCCACCACAATGAGAAGCCTGCGCGCTGCAACGAAGAGTAGCCCCTGCTCACCACAACTAGAGAAAGCCTGCTTGAAGCAGTGAAGGCCCAATGCAGCCAATAAATAAATAAATAAATAAATTTATAAAAAAGTAATAAAAGCATAGCTCAAGGATATATTATACAACATGGAGAATATAGCCAATATTTTGTAATAACTGTAAATGGAAAGTAACCTTCAAAAATTGTATGAAATATTTTAAAAATTTAAGAAAAGGATAGAGGAAGATTATTGTTTCCCTCAGGTACCTCTGAGTTGACATGATAAAATAATTATGCATTACTGTAAAAAAAAAATAAGAGCATGGGGTAATATATCACTTATATACATCTCACAATAAATAAAGTTTATAATTATGAAAAATAGTACGGTATTATATATCCCTGAATGACATCTTACAAAATAACTGCATGTGATAAATATAATTTTAGAATAGTGGTTACTTCTGTCAGGGCATGATGGGAAAGTCAGAAAGAAGCACACAGGAAATGTAATTGCTGTTAAGTTTTTATTATACCAGTACCTGTGTGTTATAAAATTTTCTATATATATTCATAGGGCTAATTTTTTTAAGAAAGTAACCAAAGAAAACTAAGTGTAATAAAATAACAAGAGTGGAAGTAGGAATACATAACCAAGGCTGAGAAAGTTTGAGTGGAGTTACTAGGTCCAGAGATCTAAAAATGATTATGAACTAAGGTATATAAGCAATGTCAGGGTGAAATCAATAAAACAGTAAATAAACAGACCTATCAATGAAATAAACTCTTTAGATCAAGAAAAGTCAGGAAAGATTAGAGAAGACCTCAGTGTAGGAGTTATAATGTTAAAACCCACTTACTTAGTATTTAACGTTTGCAGAGCGGTTTGATGGATATGATCTCACTGGATCCTAACAAAGAATATGGCAATAAAACAAGAGACATCAAATGAGGAGGGACTGGTACTTGACATGGTGGTGAGCTACTTCTTAGCTTATTAAATTGACTTAACTTCTCTAAGTGCAATTAAAGTGAAAAAGAGTGCTGAAGAAATTTACATTTATGAAGTCTGAGAGTCAGCGTTCACACTGACTATAGAGAATTCTGTAGCTTCCAGAAATGATGAGTACCTAGTAATCATTGTATCCTTCTCTCTCCCACTTCTCATAGGATAAAGGTAAATCCCCAAATTACAGAATGTTACTTAGGCCATCCATCCCTGCCAGAACTCTAGACAGAGATACTTTGATTAAAGACAGATGGTAGAAACCCTTGGAAGGACCAAGGCCTGCATGGTCTCTGTGTTCCCTGTTAACACTGAGTTGTCCTTCAGGATGTTCAACACCAAACTGGCCCAGCTTTTTCTGCCAGAGCACCACCTGCCCCCTGAAGTTGAGTTATTCCTTCTTAGCTGTTGTGTTTCTGGTTCCACTTGAATGTTTCTGGATGGGCAGACACCACTCACAGTTAAGCCTGGCCCATAGAATACCACTGATTTAATTGACCATTTCTCATCTCATGTCCTTCCTACCCTCCTTGCAGACCCATCTGTTTATTGTTAAGTTGAGCTGCCTGTCTTTTCATGCTTATATTAAAAAAATTTTAATGCTATAATGAGATTTCACTTATTCTTTCTTCTTAGTCTTTTTTTTTTTTTTTTAAAGATCTGGTTTGTTTTCTTTCAGTTACTCTTACTAAGGAATGAATCAGAATCATTTAGAATATTTTGTTTCTTCCAAATCTGTCCATTTTGGCAACTTATGTTAAAGCATTGAGTTCTTTATTAACATTTCTGTGTCAAGGATTCCTAAGACTGCCCTCAGTTCAGGTGGTTCTCTAGAAGGACTCAGCATTTTGTCATACTCTTAGCTATGATTTCCTGTAGGAAAGATACACAGCAAAATCAATGAAGAGAAAAGTGCATAGGAGGGTCTGGAGGAAACCAGATGTAAGCTTCCAAGAGTCCTCTCCCAGTGGAGTCACTTAGGACAGGCTTGATTCCTCTAGTGGGGAGGTGTGACAGCACCTGTGAAATGTTGTCTACCAGGGAAGCTCATTAGAGAGATTTTTGAAGTAGATTTGTGCTGGGAACTGGTCACATAGGCCCCCTCTGTCTAGTGTGTATTTCATTTCCAGACTCTTAGAAAGGAAGTGGGTGTTTAGCATAAGACAAATTGTTTTCATACATGGTTTAGGAACAGTGAGCTGCTCTTGTCACTTAGTTTGGTGGGGGAAACCTTCCAACTCCAAGTTCCTTCCAGATGCCAACCAAGGAATAACCTTGCACACAGGCCTTTTAAAAGCTAGCTACTTATGCTTTTCTGTGCAATTTCTTTATTCTTTTGGAATGGAATGTTAACTCAGGGCTCATTTAAGAATCATGTATACCTTTTATTAAACTCATTCTGGTCATTTCAGGGCAAGATGGTAACTGTGGATATGCTGTCAGAGATGGAATTAAAGTGAAAGTACATGTATTTGATGCTTCAGAAGCCCTAGCCCCTTCCTCTCCTTTCCTCTAATCCTCTCCAAGCACAGCCTATGAATTAGGAGTGATTGATAAAGAGGTAAGAAATTCTGAGGTTTCTTTTTTTCTGTAGATGAGATTTTTTAAGAGACCAGTAGTGTGGCTAGGTATGGCATTAACCAGAGGAGACAGAACCTATTTCTCTATTAATACATTTTGTTTCTTTCCAAGAACATAGGTAGTGGGACTGAAAAATGCATCTAGTCCTTTTTGTTGATCCTAATTTTGGAGGAATTTCTGTCTCCATGATATATTTTTTTAATAGATGTCTGGTATATGGAATGATCTCCCTTCTCTCAGTTGGCTCACAAATTTAGTAACAAGTTGGATGATAGATTGGGAGGCTGTATTTTAGAAGAAAAAACCCAAATTGATTATAAAAGCAGAGAATCATCTGTCCTTTATATGGAACTGATCTCGAGAGACCTTTCCCTAATGATAGTCTCCTTTAGGTAAGGGTGGGGGGGATTATTTCTGCTACAAGCACAATTAAATATACCCAGGTGTACAGACTCTTACTCTGTTCTATCAGAATACTGAATAATCCTTCTTTAGAATTTTATTTGCCTTTGTCTTTTACCATAAGATAAGCTTACACCATCAGATTTTCACTTTAATTGAATTTAGTTTAGATTTTTTTCCCCCCTATTTTAAGAGAATGTGGTAGGAAATTTTCTTTCTACTGGTAAGAAAAAAGATATTGTGGTTAACTAAAAAGATGTCTCAGTAATGACACATTCTGACTCATAATAACTACCTGCTGCTTTGTCATTGGAATTGATATTTAGATTGTGAAAACAAACCCTTTTCATCACATTTACACTAAAGGAGAGCTTTGAGAAGCACAATTTGAGTTAATGTTACTGAATAGCTCTGATACACGTAATGATAACTTATGCTGTTGTCATTCTCAGAACCTCTTTCCTTTCTTGAGTTTGACATTCAGATAGGGGTTGTGGTCCAGGTTCAATCAGAAACTTCTGAGCTGAAATTTAAAAGGTTTGTTCTTTTTGCATTTGGCCAGTTGCTACCAGCCAGCTGGGGAGGATGTCTGGGTTAAAACCATAATAAATGAAGCTTCCATTAGTCTCCTTGGCTTGGGGCTGTTTCCTGTAAAGACCTTGTCCTGCCTTTAGTAGTTTGAAGAAACCGAATACTTATTTTTGTTCAATAAATGAAAGCTGAAATTTAACCGGTAGGGTAGCATAGGTATGTTGTTTTACGAAGAGGTTCTGCTTCTAGTGCTGATGGTTTGCAGAGCGTGGGTTATATTTTAACTTGTGGCCCTTTGGGTGTTTATGACAATAACCTATGAACTTTTGTCATTGTAGAAAATGGAACAGATATGTTTGTTTGTTTTTAAGTATCCTTTGAGATGAAGAAAACTCAGTATATTTTAATACTTAGTTGGATTTACCTCACTGTCATTTTCTTCAAACCTTAGATTTGTAAGTTTCCTTTATTCTGAAGAATGCATTGTGAATTGGAGGGATGACGTTTTCAAGCATCAAAGAGACCACAATCTAACAGTGTATTAGCTTTATGTACACCCTTAAGATTACGTTTTTTTTCCTGGGCACATGTCTTTTGTGTTTATATGTTTGTAGGTCAGTACACTTGGCATTGCACACTTGGGGAAATTGGTTAAAATGCTTTTGCAAAACTTACTAAAAGAATTCTGGTTCCAGGTAAAATTGAATAAAACCACTCCAACCTTTTTTCCCCAATGAATACAAACATGAAACTGGATAAAATGCCAGTTGAAGCTAGTTGAGTTCTTTGAAAAGTAAATATCAGCAATAAGGAAGAATACTAGAATGAAATACCACTGAACTAGAGATGGGCTTACAGTATTTTTCTCTGCTAATTCCACAGCTTGAATTCAGTGCAGTCCAAAATCCTGAAGTCAGTACTGGAACACAGATGGAAATTCAGGAGACACTTCTAGTTCTGGCTCAAGGAGTAGAAAAGGGAAGCCCTAAAGCTCTGAGAGAAGGGAGAATACTTCCATCCTTTTTGTCTCCTGTTTCTTGGTTTTGTCATGCCCCAGCTCCCTGGCAATCTTGTGGCAAGAGGCAGTAGCAGCAGAAACAGCTGGCAGTGGGAAACTGCAGGAGCCAATGAGTTAAGGGAACATCCTGTCTATCTGGTAAAGCTATAGTTATGAAAGGCAGGGCTAAACCATTGCTTGTTTCCCCCCACCCCCTCTCGATCCTCCTGCTACTCTGGTGCAGTCATAGAAGTGGGTTGTTGCTGATTGGAGGAGTGACAAGGGATGTTCCAGGGTACCAGAAAGTATCAGCGGAGACAGGTGAGAAGGAGGGGCTTTGGAAATAAACCCATGAACCTGTGAACTCCTAGACTCACTATAATCTGCACATGCTTGGATCTCATCCTTATTAGCATACCAAGGGCTTTGAGGATGGAATTAATGAATAGAATGTCACCCGAGTCCCAGACTGATCTCTACATGGTACACACCCAGTGTAAATCTGAATGGCCCTACATAGCTTTTGAAAATGGAACTGATATTGCAACTACAGCCCATAGAGGTGGGTTGGAATTAGTGGCCAGAAGCTAACCAAATCAAGTGCCTGATAAAAAAATATCAACATTCACCATAGATTTAAACAAGGCATGTTCCATATGGGCGTATGAAGTACTACAAAAATCTCAGATCACGTGGGAAAAGACAACAGATGACAAAGAAAAGATAACTTTAAAGCAACTATTGTAAAAGTGCTCAAATGAATAATCTTAAATCCTGAAATAAAAGTTAAAATAGGAAGTAATCAGTAAAGAAATAGGAAATATGAAGTAAACCAAATGGAAATTTTAGAATTAAAAAATACAGTAGCCTCTCTACCCTGCACCCCCCACACCAAAAATGAAAAAAACCCTCGCTGTATGGATTCAGTAACAGAATGGAGGTGACAGAGGAAAGAATCAGCAAACTTGAAAATAAGTCAGTAGAAATTATCCGTTGTTAATAAAGGAGAGGAAAAATATTGAAGAGACCCTTGAACTGTTGGAGAATAACAAAAAGGCATAATGTTTGTATGATTAGAGGCTCAGAAGGAAAGAAGAGTGTGTTGCTAAAAAACATTCCAAGAAATAATAATAGCTGAAAACTTTCCAAGGTTGGCAAAAGAGATGAACCTATAAATTCCAGAAGCTAAGCTAATCCCAGACAAGATAAATCCAAAGAAACATACACTCAGGAAATGGTAAATATAACAAAATCTTCTCTTCTTGAATTATTAAAAAAGTGGTTCATCATTTTAATCAAAGTAAAACATTGTCTGATGGGAATTTTCAATGTATTTAGATGTAATATGTAAGAACTTTATAAAAGGGAGATGACGAGGAAACCTATATGGTGGTATGGAAGGCAGAATAATCTCCCCCTGTCCCCGCCCCACGTCCAGTATCTACATTCTAATCCCCAAGTCCTGTGAATGAATATGTTACAATAAATGGCAAAAAGAACGATGTGGGGGGAGACCTTCAAGATGGCGGAGGAGTAAGACGTGGAGATCACCTTCCTCCCTACAAATACACCAGAAATACATCTGCATGTGGGACAACTCCTACAGAACACCTACTGAACGCTGGCAGAAGACCGCAGCGCTCCCAAAAGACAAGAAACTCCCCACATACCTGGGTAGGGCAAAAGAAAAAGAAAAAACAGAGACAAAAGAATAGGGATGGGACCTGCACCTCTAGGTGGGAGCTGTGAAGGAGGAAAAGTTTCCACATGCTAGGAAGCCCCTTCACTGGCGGAGACGGGGTGGACAGGGAAGACGCATCGGAGCCACGGAGGAAAGCGCAAGCAACGGGTACAGAGGGCAAAGTGGAGAGATTCCCGCACAGAGGATCGGTGCCGACCAGCACTCACCAGCCTGAGAGGCTTGTCTGCTCAACCGCTGGGGTGGGTGGGGGCTGGAAGCTGAGGTTCGGGCTTCAGAGGTCAGACCCCAGGGAGAGGACTGGGGTTGGCTGGGTGAAAACAGCCTGAACAGAGCTAGTGCGCCACAGCTAGCCCGGAGGGAGTCCGGGAGAAAGTCTGCACCTGCCTAAGAGGCAAGAGACCATTGTTTCGGGGTGCGCGAGGAGAGGGAATTCAGAGCACCGCCTAAACGAGCGCTAGAGACAGGCACAAGCCGAGGCTATCAGCGCTGACACCAGAGTCGGGCATGAAACACTAAGGCTGCTACTGCAGCCACCAAGAATCCTCTGTGCAAGCACAGGTCACTATCCACACTTCCGCTACTGGGAACCTGTGCAGCCCGCTACTGCCACAGTCTCATGATGCAGCGACAACTTCCCCAGGAGAACACACAGTGTGCCTCAGGCTGGTGCAATGTCATGCTGGCCTCTGCTGCCACAGGCTCGCCCTGCATTCTGTACCCCTCCCTCCGCCCGGCCTGAGTGAGCCAGAGCCCCCGAATCAGCTTCTCCTTTAACCCCGTCCTGTCTGGGCTGGAACAGACGCCCTCAGGCGACCTACACGCAGAGGCAGGGCCAAATCCAAAGTTAAACCCCAGGAGCTGTGCGAACAAATAAGAGAAAGGGAAATCTCTCCCAGCAGCCTCACGAGCAGTAGATTAAATCTTCACAATCAACTTGATGTACGCTGCATCTGTGGAATACCTGAATAGACAACGAATCATCCCAAAATTGAGGAGGTGGACTTTGGGAGCACCTGTAGGCTTGGGGTTTGCTTTCTGCATCTAATTTGTTGTTTCTGGTTTTTGTTTATCTTAGTTTAGTATATAGAGCTTATTATCATTGGTAGATTTGGTTGCTCGCTTCCTTTTTTTTATATATATAGATAAGTATATTTTTTCCTTTTTTTCTTTTTGTGAGTGTGTATATGTATGCGTATGCTTCTTTGTGTGATTTTGTCTGTATAGCTTTGCTTTTACCATTTGTCCTAGGGTTCTGTCTGTCTGTTTTTTGTTTTTGTTTTTTTTTGTATAGTTTTTAGCACTTGTTATCATTGGTGGATTTGTTTATTGGTTTGGTTGCTCTCTTCGTTCCTTCTTTTTTAAAATTTTTAATAATGTGTTTTTTAATTTTTTATTTTAATAACTTTATTTATTTTCTTTCTTTCTTTCTCTGTTTCTTCTCCCTTATCTTCTGAGCCGTGTGGCTGACAGGGTCTTGGTGCTCCGGCCAAGTGTCAGGCCTAAGCCTCTTAGGTGAGAGAGCTGAGTTCAGGTCATTGGTCCACCAGAGACCTCCCGGCCTCACGTAATACCAAATAGCAAATGCTCTCCCAGAGATCTCCATCTCAAAGCTAAGACCCAGCTCCATTCAAAGACCAGGAAGCTACAGTGCTGGACACCCTATGCCAAACAACTAGCAAAACAGGAACACAACCCCACCCATTAGCAGAGAGGCTGCCTAAAATCATAATAAGGTCACAGACACCCCAAAACACACCACCGGATGTGGTCCTGCCCACCAGAAAGACAAGATCCAATCTCATCCCCCAGGACGCAGGCACTAGTGCCTTCCAACAGGAAGCACACACAATCCACTGAACCAACCTTAGCCACTGGGGGCAGACACCCAAAACAGTGTGAACTATGAACCTGCAGGCTGCAAATAGGAGACCCCAAACACAGTAAGATAAGCAAAATGAGAAGACAGAGAAACACACAGCAGATGAAGGAGCAAAGTAAAAACCCACCAGACCAAACAACTGAAGAGGAAATAGGCAATCTACCTGAAAAAGAATTCAGAGTAATGATAGTAAAGATGATCCAAAATCTTGGAAATAGAATGGAGAAAATACAAGAAATGTTTAACAAGGACCTAGAAGAACTAAAGAGCAAACAAAGAATAATGAACAACATAATAAATGAAAGTAAAAATTCTCTAGAAAGAACCAGTGGCAGAATAACTGAGGCAGAGGAATGGATAAGTGACCTGGAGGATAAAACAGTGGAAATAACTACCACAGAGCAGAATAAAGAAAAAACAATGATAAGAATTGAAGACAGTCTCAGAGACCTCTGGGACAACATTAAATGCGCCATAATTCGAATTTTAGGGGTCCCAGAAGAAGAAGAGAAAAAGAAAGGGACTGAGAAAATATTTGAAGAGATTATAGTGGAAAACATCCCTAATATGGGAAAGGAAATAGTTAATCAAGTCTAGGAAGCACAGAGAGTCCCATACAGGATAAATCCAAGGAGAAACATGCCAAGACACATATTAATCAAACAATCAAAAATAAAATACAAAGAAATAATATTAAAAGCAGAAGGGAAAAGCAACAAATAACATACAAGGGATTCCCCATAAGGTTCACAGCTGATCTTTCAGCAGAAACTCTGCAAGCCAGAACAGAGTGGTAGGACATATTTAAAGTGATGAAAGGGAAAAACCTACATCCAAGATTACTCTACCCAGCACATATCTCATTCATATTCAACGGAGAAATTAAAACCTTTACAGACAACCAAAAGCTAAGAAAATTCAGCACCACCAAACCAGCTTTACAAAAAATGCTAAAGGAACTTCTGTAGGCAGCAAACACAAGAGAAGGAAAAGGCCTACAGTAAGAAACCAAAATCAAGTAAGAAAATGGTAATAGGGAAATAAATATCAATAATTACCTTAAATGTAAATGGATTAAATGCTCCAACCAAAAGACATAGACTGGCTGAATGGATACAAAAACTAGACCTATATATATACTCTCTACAAGAGACCCACTTCAGACCTAGGGACACATACAGACTGAAAGTGAGGGGATTGAAAAAGATATTCTATACACATAGAAATCAAAAGAAAGCTGGAGTAGCAATTCTTATATCAGACAAAATAGACTTTAAAATAAAGACGATTACAACAGACAAAGGAGGACACTACATAATGATCACGGGATCAATCAAAGAAGACGATATAACAACTGTAAATATTTATGCACCCAACATAGGAGCTCCTCAATACATAAGGCAAATGCTAGCAGCCATAAAAGGGGAAATCGAGAGTAACACAATCATAGTAGGGGACTTTAACACCCCACTTTCACCAAGGAGCAGATCATCCAAAATGAAAATAAATAAGGAAACACAAGCTTTAAATGATACATTAAACAAGATGGACTTAATTGATATTTATAGGACATTCCATCCCAAAACAACAGAATATACTCCCTTCTCAAATGCTCATGGAACATTCTGCAGGATAGATCATATCTTGGGTCACAAATCAAACCTTGGTAAATTTAAGAAAATTGAAATTGTATCAAGTATCTTTTCTAACCCCAGCACTATAAGACTAGGTATCAGTCACAGGAAAAAATCTGTAAAAAATAGAAACACATGGAGGCTAAACAATACACTACTAAATAACCAAGAGATCACTGAAGAAATCAAGGAGGAAATCAGAAAATACCTAGAAACAAATGACAGTGAAAACACGATGACCCAAATCCTATGGGATGCAGCAAAAGCACTTCTAAGAGGGAATTTTATAGCAATACAGTCCTACCTCAAGAAACAAGAACTGGGCTTCCCTGGTGGCACAGTGATCGAGAGTCCACCTACCAATGCAGGGGACACGGGTTCCTGCCCTGGTCCGGGAAGATCCCACATGCCACGGAGCCACTAGGCCCGTGAGCCATGGCTGCTGAGCCTGCGCTTCCAGAGCCTGTGGTCTGCAACAGGAGAGGCCACAACAGTGAGATGCCCGCATACCGCAAAAAAAAAAAAAAAAAAAAAAAAAAGATGAAAAGAACCATCTCAAATAAACAACCTAACCTTACACCTAAAACAACTAGAAAAAGAAGATTAAAAAAAACCCAAAGTTTGTAGAATGAAAGAAGAGGTCAGATCAGTTAATAAATGAAAAAGAAATGAAGGAAACGATAGCAAAGATCAATAAAACTAAAAGCTGGTTCTTTGAGAAGATAAACAAAACTGATAATGCATTAGCCAGACCTATCAAGATAAAAAAGGAAAATACTCAAATCAATAGAATTAGAAAAGAAAAAGGAGAAGTAACAACTGACACTGTAGAAATACAAAAGATTATGAGAGATTAATACAAGCAACTATATGCCAATAAAATGCACAAACTGGAAGAAATGCACAAATTCTTAGAAAACCACAGCCTTCCAAGACTGAACTAGGAAGAAATAGAAAATATAAACAGACCAATCACAATAACTGAAATTGAAACTGTGATTAAAAATCTTCCAACAAACAAAAGCCCAGGACCAGATGGCTTCACAGGTGAATTCTGTCAAACATTTATAAAAGAGCTAACATCTATCCTTTTTAAACTCTTACAAAATATAGCAGAGGGAGGAAAACACCCAAACTCATTCTATGAGGCCACCATCACCCTGATACCAAAACCAGACAAAGATGTCACAAAAAAAGAAAACTACAGGCCAATATCACTGATGAACATAGATGCAAAAATCCTTAACAAAATACTAGCAAACAGAATCCAACTGGACATTAAAAGGATGATACACCATGATCAAGTGAGGTTTATCCCAAGAATGCAAGGATTCTTCAATATACACAAATCAATCAATGTGATACACTATATTAACAAATTGAAGAAAAACCATATGATCATCTCAATAGATGCAGAAAAGTGTTTGACAAAATTCAATATCCACTTATGAAAAAAAAAAAAACCCTCCAGAAAGTAGGCATAGAGGCAACTTACCTCAACTTAATGAAGGCCATATATGACAAACCCACAGCCAGCATCATTCTCAACGGTGAAAAACTGAAACCATTTCCTCTACGATCAGGAAGAAGACAAGGTTGCCCACTCTCACCACTATTATTCAATATAGTTTTGGAAGTTTTAGCCACAGCAATCAGAGAGGAAATAGAATTAAAAGGAGTCCAAATCAGAAAAGAAGAAGTAAAGCTGTCAATGTTTGCAGATGACATGCTACTCTACACAGGGAATGCTAAAGATGCTACCAGACAACTACTAGAGCTAATCAATGAATTTGGTAAAGTAGCAGGATAAAAAATTAATGCACAGAAGTCTCTTGCATTCCTATACACTAGTGATGAAAAATCTGAAAAAGATATATTAAGGAAACAGTCCCATTTACAGTTGCAAGAAAAATAATAAAATACATAGGAATAAACCTACGTAAGGAGACAAAAGACCTGTATGCAGAAAACTATAAGAAACTCATGAAAGAAATTAAAAATGATACAAGCAGATGGGGAGATATACTCTGCTCTTGGAGTGGAAGAATCAACATTGTGAAAATGACTATACTACCCAAAGCAATCTACAGATTCAGTGCAATCCCTATCAAACTACCAATGGCATTTTTTACAGAACTAGAACAAAAAATTTCACAATTTGTATGGAAACACAAAAGACCCCGAATAGCCAAAATAATCTTGAGAAAGGAAAATGGAGTTGGAGGAATCAGGCTCCCAGACTTCAGACTATACTACAAAGCTACTGTAATCAATACAGTTTGGTGCTGGCACAAAAACAGAAATATAGGTCAATGGAACAGGATAGAAAGCCCAGAGATAAACCCACGCACATATGGTCACCTTATCTTTGATAAAGGAGACAAGAACATACAATGGAGAAAGGACAGCCACTTCAGTAAGTGGTGCTAGGAAAACTGGACAGCTACATGTAAAAGAATGAAATTAGAACGCTTCCTAATGCCATACACAAAAATAAACTTAAAATGGATTAAAGACTTAAATGTAAGGCCATATACTATAAAACTCTTAGAGGAAAAGATAGGCAGAACACTCTATGACATAAATCACAGCAAGATCCTTTTTGACCCACCTCCTAGAGAAATGGAAATAAAAACAAAAATAAACAAATGGGACCTAATGAAACTTAAAAGTTTTTGCAAAGCAAAGGAAAGTTTAAATAAGATGAAAAGACAACCTTCAGAATGGGAGAAGATATTTGCAAATGAAGCAACTGACAAAGGATCAATTCCAAAAATTTACAAGCAGCTCAATATCAGAAAAACAAACAACCCAATCCAAAAATGGGCAGAAGACCTAAATAGACATTTCTCCATAGAAGATATACAGATTGACAACAAACACATGAAAGGATGCTCAACATCTCTAATCGTTAGAGAAATGCAAATCAGAAGTACAATGAGGTATCACCTCACACCTGTCAGAATTGTGATCATCAAAAAATCTACAAACAGTAAATGCTGGAGAGGGTGTATAGGAAAGGGAACTTTCTTGCACTGTTGGTGGGAATGTAAATTGAAAAAGCCACTATGGAGAATACTATGGAGGTTCCTTAAAATAAAAATAGAACTACCATATGACCCAGCAATCCCACTACTCAACATATACCCTGAGAAAACCATAATTTATAAAGGGTCATGTACCACAATGTTGATTGCAGCTCTATTTACTATAGCCAGGACATGGAAGCAACCTAAGTGTCCATTGACAGATGAATGGATAAAGAAGATGTGGCACATATATACAATGGAATATTACTCAGCATAAAAAGAAACTAAATTGGGTGATTTGCAGTGAGGTGGATGGACCTAGAGACTGTCATACAGAGTGAAGTAAGTCAGAAAGAGAAAAACAAATATTGTATGCTAACACATATATATGGAATCTAAAAAAAAAACAATTGTTATGAAGAACGTAGGGGCAGGACAGGAATAAAGTCGCAGACATAGAGTATGGACTTGGAACACGGGAAGGGGGAAGGATAAGCTGGGATGAAGTTAGAGAGTTGCAGGGACATATATACACTACCAAATGTAAAACAGATAGCTAGTGGGAAGCAGCCGCATAGCACAGGGAGATCAGCTCGGTGCTTTGTGTCCACGTAGAGGGGTGGGATATGGAGGGTGGGAGGGAGACGAAAGAGGTAGGAGATATGGGGGTATATGTATATGTACACCTGATTCACTTTGTTATAAAGCAGAAACTAACACACCATTGTAAAGCAATTATACTCCAATAAAGATGTTAAACGACTCTACAAAGTTCTTTTTTTTTCTTTTTATGGCTGCAAATCTTGTGATGGGAAGAATATACTATCCTGGTTCACCCAATCATGTCACATGAGTCCTTAAAAATGGAAGAGGAAGGCAGAAGACTGCATCAGAGAGCTGCAGTGTTAAGAAGGACTTTCATGGCAGTTTCTGTCTTTAAAGGTGAAGAAGAGAGCCAAGGCACTTAGGCAGCCTTTAGAAGTTGCAATAGGCCTTCAGCTGATAGCCAGCAAGAAAATGAGGACTTTTTTGTGTGGAATGACCAAGACACGGATTTTTCTCCAGAGCTTCCAGGAAATTATGCAGCTTTGTCAACACCTTGATTTTAGCTTGATGAAATGTGTATTGGACTTCTGACATCCAGAATTGAAAAGTAATAAATTTATGTCAATAAACCACTAAGTTTGTGGGTTTTTAAAAAAATTATAGCAGCAATAGCAAACAAATGCTTGTGGTTTGGTTTTTCTAATCCAATTGGAGTGCTGAATTATTGATTCCAAGTAAAGGATAAAAGGTTAACTCTGCATGTTGTAACCCCTAGATCAACCACCAAAAATTTACATGAGGAGATATAGTCAAAAATCACAATTGATAAATTAAAATGTCACACTAAGAAAATGTTTAAATCTAAACAGTGCGGGAAAGAGGAAACAGAACAAGTAGCAGAGGAAACAAACAGGAAACAATACAATCCTAGACCTAAGTACAAACATATCAATTATTACATTAAATGTAAATGGTCTAAACAAACCAACTACAAAGTAGAGATTGTCAGAATGGATTTAAACAGCAAGAAGAGAACTGTTTTAACTGTGACATGTATACAAAAAACAATAGTTCAGTACTGGCACAAAAACAGAAATAAATATCAATGGAACAGGATAGAAAGCCCAGAAATAAACCCATGCACCTATGGGCAATTAATTTATGACAAAGATGGGAAGACTGTAAAATGGAGGAAAGACAGTCTTTCAATAAATGTTGCTGGGTAAAAGGGACAACTACACGTAAAAAAATGAAACTAGAACATTCTTTAACACCATACAGAAAAATACACTCAAAATGGACTAAAGACCTAGATGTAAGACCAGATACTATAAAATTCTAAGAGGAAAACATAGGTAGAACACTCTTTGACATAAATCGCAGCAATGTCTTTTTCTGTCTCCCAGAGTAATGGAAAAAAAACAAAAAAGAAATGAGACCTAATTAAACTCAAAAGCTTTTGCACAGCAAAGGAAATCATAAAGAAAACAAAAAGACAATCCACAGAATGGGAGGAAATATTTGCAAACAATGCAACTGACAAGGAATTAGTCTCCAAAATTTACAAACAGCTCATGCAGCTCAATATCAAAACAACAAACAACCCAATCAAAAAATGGGCAGAAAACCTAAAGAGACATTTCTCCAAATAAGACATACAGATGGCCAAGAGGCACATGAAAAGATGCTCAACATCACTAATTATTAGAGAAATGCAAATCAAAACTACAGTGAGGTATCACCTCACACCAGTCAGAATGGCCATCATCAAAAAATCTGCAAACAATAAATGCTGGAGAGGGTGTGGAGGAAAGGGAACCCTCTTACACTGTTGGTGGCAATGTAAATTGGTACAGCCACTATGGAGAACAGTATGGAGGTTCCTTAAAAAACTAAAAATAGAGCTACCATATGATTCAGCAATCCCACTTTTGCATATATATCTGGAGAAAAACATGGTTTGAAAGGAGACATGCACCGCAGTGTTCAGTGCAGCACTGTTTACAATAGCCAAGACGTGGAAGCAACCTAAATATCCATCGACAGATGAATGGATAAAGAAGATGTGATACATATATACAATGGAATATTACTCAGCCATTAAAAAGAATGAAATAATGCCATTTGCAGCAACATGGATGGACCTGGAGATTATCATACTAAGTGAAGCAGGTCAGACAGAGAAAGACAAATAGCATACGATATTGCTTATATGCAGAATCTAAAAAATATGATACAAATGAACTTATTTACAAAACAGAAACAGACTCACAGACTTAGAGACATGAACTTATGAACTTACGGTTACCGGAGTGGGGGGGTGGGGGGAAGGGTTGTGGAGAGGGATAGATTGGGAGTTTGGGATTAACATGTACACACTGCCATATTTAAAATAAAATGCCTTTCCATGAATAAAAATAAAAGAAAAACAACAGACCTTCAGAATACAGAAGCAAAGACTGACATAACTGAAAGGAGAAATAGACAAATTCACAGTTATAGCTAAAATACGAACACCTGTTCAATAATAACAAGTAGTAGAATATAAAAGAACTAAACTGTCAACCAACTAGATCTAATAGATATCTATGTAACACTCCATTAAATGCAGATTGACTAAAAATATTTCTAGATGAACAGAGAAACAATCGTTTTGAGCATATTTGCAAGTTAAACTATAAGATGTGAATTAAATAATGTACTTGTGTCTTGCTAATGTGAAATACAAATTTATGTTTAGAGTAGCAGTTTTAAAAGCAGCATAGAGTTGTAAAATACTTAAAAATTTTAAAGCAGGTATGACCCAGGATGAAATGAATTTAAAAGCTGGGTAACATTGTAATATTAAATATTTACTCTGTGTGAAGCATTATTCTAAGTACTTTTTATGGACTAACTCATTCAGTCCTCACAAGATCCCTATGAGGTAGTTATATTTAAACTTATGTATAAAAATGGAAATTATAATGAGACAGCTCTTAAGTAACTTGATTTAAGATATCAAAATATGACCTTATGATAGTATTATCAGTAGTAATAAAAAGTAGCTTTTCCTGACTGAACACTTTCTCTGTATCAGATACTCAGACACTGGGACTTAACACTTTATCTCATTTTGTCTATAAACGAGGTGATACAATCCCCAGTGGATAGGTGAAAACATTGAGACTTAGTGTGATAGTACACCTAAGTAGAACATAAAAAAGTAAAATTCCAACCTGTGGAGTCTGTCTCTAGAATCCATTCATCTCCGCATTGCCTACTGAAGATAACAAGTTCATCCTGGGATGCTGTAGAGCTGTAGAGTCATATTGTCCTGATCTTCAGAAGGCAGTGACTTCCCAATGACTAAATATCCTGGGCTGGGTACAAATGCATGAAGTCCTTGATTTTTGAAAATGCTTTTTGCCATGGCTCTTCGTCTTTTTTGTCCTCAGCCAAATGTGGCAATGTGAGTACAGGCCAAATTAGAGTGACTTGACCGCACTGTACTTTTTCATATTGGAAAGATTTATTCTGAGGCACTTGACACAGAGAATAAGGGTTATTGCTCCAAATTTGATTTTAATCTGGTTCCTAATGCGTCCGCCTTGTTATATCTTAAATTACTTCCTTTCTTGCATGGCATTCACCATAATGTATCATATTTGTCTGTGAAGCATTCCTATCACTCACACCCAACTGTTCGTGGGAAACATTTTCTCTAAATCTTTCATTCTCAAGCTGCAGCTCTGAAGGTGGCTTTTCTTAAGATTTCCATTCTAGAAGTTTTGCCAGTTCTTCTGATCTGGTACACTGGAATAAGGGCAGACCTCTCACCCTTATTTTAATATAAATTTTAAAGATACTAGATGGAATCCTAGTTGATATGAGCAGTTGTTTGTCCTTCAAAGTGCACACTTAACTCTAGAAGGGAAGATGATAAGCTTAAAGCAGGATTGACAAACTACAGTCTGCTGCCTGTTTTTATAAATAAAGTTTTATTGGAACACAGGTACACTCTTTCATTTTGGTATTATCTATGTTTCCTTTGGTGTCACAACAACAGAGTTGAGTAGTTTGACCACCATCTCACGCTCAAAGTCTACAATATTTACTAACTGGCCTTGTACTGAAATTGTTTGCTGACTCTGGGTTTAGAGACATAGAAAGGGACTCCCTTGAACATACTGGTTAAAAGATGCTGTTATTTTTCTAGTAAATGTCTTTTGCTCTGCTTTCTCTTGAGAGGAGATAAGAAAGAAGCCTTCTTATTTACTTTTTATTTTTATTCCTGTTTTTTTTCAAGGTTTAATAAGGTATAATTGACAAATAAAAATTGCATATATTTAAGGTATACAGTGGTCAATTTAATATACATTACAAAATGAGTACCACAATCAAGTTAATTAATATCTCCATCACCTCATATACTTACCATTTTTATGTGTGTGTGTGTGTGCTGAGAACACCTAAGATCTACTCTCTTAGCAAATTTCAAAAATACATGGTGATTATAAAAATAAAAAAGAAAAAGAGATGAGTGTTGGCCAGGGTGTGGCGAATAGGGAACATTTACACACTGTTGGTGGAAATATACATTGGTCTAGTTATTATGGAAAACAATATGGAAGTTCCTTAAACAACGAAAAACTAGAATTAAACCAGCTATCCCATTTCTGGGTATATATTCAAAGGAAATGAAATCAGTATCTCCAAGAGATATCTGCATCCCTTTTCACTGCAGCATTATTCACAGTAGCCAAAATTTGGAAAAAAACCTAGATGGCCATTGAAGCATGAATAGATAATGAAAATGTGGTATATACAGTGGGATATTAGTCATAAAAAGAAGGAAATTCTGTCATTTGCAGCAACAAAGATGAACCTGGAGTGCAATGAGTGAAATAAGCCAAACACAGAAAACAGTCTTTTAATGTCACATTTTTTGTGTCAACCTTATAGTTTCATGCGTTCATTGCTCTAACTTTTCTGTAACTACTCTGATAAAAAGATCTTAAAAATTCAGTTCCATAAGAATGCTTTTCCTGATATTTGTAGATGTTACCAATCAAATGTTTCGATCTTGATCACTTAATGGAAGGGTAAGATTCTTGAGTCATGTTTTCCACTTTGATGTGCCCTGACAGCAACTTCATGTTCTTTCTTTTTGTCTTCTCTTTCCTAGGAAGGGCCTGTAGAGACGCACTCTTTCCCAGAGTGACTTCCTGGGTCTTCATGCAGCCATGGATCTGGATAAACCTTCTGTCTGGGACTCGTTAAAACAGCGGACCAGGCCTTTGTTAATCAACCTGAGCAAGAGGAAGGTGAAAAAGAACTCAGACAAACCCCTGGACTTACGGGCCAGGCATTGTCTGGACCGTCGCCTCAGCCTCTCCGTCCCTGACCTCCTGGAGGCTGAGGCCTTGGCCCCCGAGGGGCGGCCTTACTCCCGGCCCCAGTCGTCCTACACCTCGGTGCCTAGCAGCCTGTCGACGGCAGGGATCGTTCCCAAAAGTAGCAGTAGCTCTTTGAAACAGTCTGAAGAAGAATTGGAATGGAGCCAGGAAGAAGCAGGCCACTTCCATGTAGTGGAAACAGACTCCCAGGAGACCTATGCCTCTCCTGCCGAGGACAGGAGGGCTTCCAGCAATGGCATCTTTGATGTGCTCCAGAAAACTCCCCTTGGAGAGGATGCGCCAGAAGGGCCAGAGGTGAGACCAGGGCTGGGCATTTTCCTGTTTGTCTGTCTTTTTTCTTTTTTTAAAAGTGTATTCAGTGCCCTTGAAAAATTTGGTTAGGATTTATTTTTGTGGTTAGCTTGCATGGAGAGGATGTCATTTATAAGAATTTAAACGAAGGTAATATTGATTGTACCAAGTGTTCCCATTTGTTTGGGGGTTGATCTCTATGTCTTTTAAAAGTATTACAAATAACCTTCCTAGAATACTTCAAGGCATTAAAAGCCCTGTTGGATGAGTTTTCCTTTTTCCATCTCCTGGCAAAGAAATCAAGAGCATAACTTTAACTTTTTGCTGAAATGTGTGTCTGTTTCTATCTCTCTGTCTCCACTACCCACAGACAAAAAAGCATATTCACATTCCTAAGAAATGTAAGAATATGTGTCTCCTTTTGACTGCCAGAGAGTTGGAACTCTCTTCTCCTTCACAAGTACGTACCTGCGTGAGTGTCTGCTCCTGTGCACACTTACCTGTGGGCAACTTCACTTGCCTCCTCTAAAAATGAAAAGAAAGCCAAATATTAAAGGAAACAAATTCTTATCAATTCAGTGATTTTTGTAAAGCTTTAGTATTTCTATAAGGTAAAAATAACCAAATATAATTATGCGGCAAATATTATATTTCTAGGATGAATTTAATTTAAACGTAATCATCAGATGACCAACTATAACTACAAGGATAATCGGTTTAATCAGTTTTTTAAAAAAATCTTACATTTATGGCACTGGAAGTAGGTTTCAGTGTTGAGACAATGGCTTAATTTTTTTATATTCTAGGTTAGTGTTATAATTATGGACAAAACTGGTTATTCCACTAGGAATTTTGATTTTATTTTTAGAACCAAAGCCTCTTAATTATGCCATACAATTAGATTTCACTGGGGAGTGGGACTGTGGATATTTGAAGACCATATTCTTTCGGAAGCATTATTATGTTAAGATACCATTAACCATTAAATGACTTAACTATTAGTTTCATAACCATTAACATTTATGAAATTGTTTTTGTAACTTTTTTTGATGTTTACTGTTATTTGTAAATTTGAAATATCTTTTTCCACTAATCAAAACATAAATTAAGTGAATTTTTAAACGTAGTTCCTAATTCATAGTTTAGTATGAAGGAGGTAAGATGTTAAATTGTATACTAATGTTAATCTTTATCTTCTTGTTACTTATTAACTGACCAGAAAAAAAATAGGAGGGCTTCTTGGCCTTGATAGGCTAACAAACTCAAGTTAGAGTAAGTTGTTTTAAAAGTTAGTGCTGTTAAACTATTTCGCTGACTATAAATATTTAATGCCTGCTCTAACTCGGGCATCATAAAGATTCTATTGGAAATAAGAGATGGATAAGAATGTGACCCTGCCTTCAAGTTGTGATCTATTAGGACATAGCATTAATTGTAGCATAAGAGGCAAAGAGATATTGGGGCTGGCTGTCTGTACAAAACATTCAAGCCTTTCTCCTGGCAGCTCAGAGGTTGGAGGAGATCATATGTGGGGATCCAAGGGCTTGTCATGTGTGAGACAGTGTTCAAGTTGGCACAGAGGATAAGTAGGATTTGATAGGTGAGGAAATATGACAAACACAGGCCTGAAGTGTGGATGGGTGGTGGTCAAGGGTGGTGAGCATTCTGCTCTTCCTTGAATGAAGGCTGGAGGGCTTTCTGACATGACATGTATCTGCAGTCACTGTGGGCTGTGCTGAGGGCTGTCAGTGATGTGATGGTGGAGGATGGATGGTTTGCAGATGGGTGGTAGTGGTTATTTTCTCTTCTCCAGCTAAATGCAGAAGAGCTTGGAATGTGCAGTCCTTTAGGTTATTCTGGGTAGTGTGATTTAACTCAGCCATTAAACAAACAAACAAACAACAACAACTAAAAACTTCTTTCTTGAAAAAGAATCTGCTTCTCTTCCCCTGCCCTAAAAATAATTGACATAGACAGACTGACTCTGCCTTCCGTGGCCCCTCATTGCCATTTATCTGCTTGGTGAGCTGTTTGCAGAGGATGGAGAGACGGGGCTGTAGCTCATCAGGCCTGTAGGATCACTTGTGGTCAGGTGCACTATCTCACCTACCCACTGCTCCTCCCCCGTTCCTCTCCCTCCCCCTGTATTGGGTGGGCTGCTCCCACTACCTGAGGATCCAGTTCATCACTTGGCACAGAAGTTAGCCCCTCCCTTGCTTCTCTTTTGCACTAGGCTATGTTAATTTTCGGGTGGTGTGACTGGGGAAGTCTTGTCTAACTTGTCTTTGCTCAGGGCCCAGCTCCGTGCCTGGCCCATGGTATGTGCTCCATCAATGTTTTTTTAATAGAGAAATCAATTGTGGCAGTGTGTGCATTCATAGGGCTTTTCTTAGTGTCTTCTCTTTGACTTCTCTTCAGTTTATGATTTAAAGTCAGCATTTTTTTGTGCTGTTGGAAAAAACTCATCATACCATCAAGGAACTCTTTTTATATAGTATTGACTGAAGATATAGAGAGATTTAGACAGGTGTAGAGCCCAAGTTGAATACTCATTTAAAATCTGAATTTATTATCTATGAATTAAAACATTTTTTATTGAAGTATAGTTAATTTGCAGTGTTGTGTTAATTTCTGCTGTGCAGCAAAGTGATTCAGTTATACATATATATGTACATATATACACATTCTTTTTTAAAATATTCTTTTCAATTGTAGTTTGTCATAGGATATTGAATATAGTTCTCTATACTATACAGTAGGACCTTGTTTTTTATCCATTCTCTATATAAAAGCTTACATCTGCTAACCCCAACCTCCCACCTCTTCCCTCCCCCAAACCCCTCCCCCTTGGCAACCACAAGTCTGTTCTTTATGTATTTTTAAAATGAATGGAAATCCTTCCATGTCTCTGCAAATGGCACAATTTCGTTCCTTTTTATGGCTGAGTCATATTCCATTGTACATATGTACCACATCTTCTTTATCCATTCCTCTGTTTATGGACATTTAGGTTGCTTCCATGACCTGGCTATTGTAAATAGTGCAGCAGTGAACATTGGGGTGCATGTATCTTTTTGAATTTTGGTTTTCTCTGGGTATATACCCAGGAGTGGGATTGCTGGGTCACATGGTAGTTTTTGTGCCATTTGCAGAGACATGGATGGACCTAGAGATTGTCATACAGAGTGAAGTAAGTCAGAAAGAGAAAAACAAATATCGTATAATATCACATATGTGGAATATAGAAAAATGGTACAGATGAACTTATTTGCAAAGCAGAAATAGAGACATAGATGTAGAGAACAAACATATGGATACCAAGGGGGGAAGGGGGGTGGGATGAACTGGGAGATTGGGACTGACATATATACACTACTATGTATAAAATACACACAGGGAACTCTATTCAATGCCCTGTGGTGACCTAAATGAGAAGGAAATCCAAAAAAAGATATATATATATATATATATATATATACACACATATAGCTGATTTACTTTGTGGTATAGGAGAAACTAACACAACATTGTAAAGCAACTATACTCCAATAAAAATTATTAAAAAAAATAAAATGAATGGAAGTCCTGCTGAATTCCTGTCATCTGTGAGTTCTGGAGTTGGTTAGTCCTTGTCTCAGATCTGGTTTATCTGTTTCTTCCTAATGAAGAGCAAACAGAGTTCTACAGCTTTCATGAAATGGGAGAGGAAATGAGGAAGAAGGTAGGGATTGGCATGTGACAAGCCCAGGGGACAACGAATTTAATAAGATGTTTGCCAGTATCCTTGGTGTAACTTATTTCGTGTGGAGCTTTCCAGAGGGGGGTGAGAGATGGAACATCTGTGGTCTCAGGCACCCATGGGGGTTTGTCTCACGTTTTAGTGCCCGATGCCTTGGTGCCAGGTTGAGCTTCAGCAGTATTGCCTGAATGTCCTGCAGTCACTTTCTAGTCCTGCCAGTGTCAGCAAAGGAAATGAAGTGTTGGCCGACAGTTACGGGGGAAAGAATTTGAGGCAAAGAAATTTAAGTGTGAGGGAAGAGGAATAATGGATGTGAGAACGTAGAGACCAGGTGGAGACTGGAATAGTCAGTGCAGGTGCTCCAACCATCCATAAAACCAAAACGGGAGGAGGTAGGTTTAGAATAAACGACACACCGGTAGAAGGGGTTCTCTAGACTCTCTCTCTCTCTTTTTTTTAAAATTAATTTTTATTGGCGTATAGTTGCTTTACAATGTTACGTTAGTTTCTACTGTATAGCAAAATGAATCAGCTGTATGTATACATATAGCACCTCTTTTTTGGATTTCCTTCCCATTTAGGTCACCACAGAGCATTAAGTAGAGTTCCCTGTGCTATACAGCTGGTTCTCATTAGTTGTCTATTTTATACATAGTAGTGTGTATATGTCAGTCCCAATCTCCCAATTTATCCCACCACCACTTCCCCCTTGGTATCCATACATTTGATCTCTGTGTCTGTGTCTCTATCTCTGCTTTGCAAGTAAGGTTATCTATACCATTTTTATAGATTCCACATATATGAGTTAATATACAATATCTGTTTTCCTCTTTCTGGCTTACTTCACTCTGTATGACACTCTCTACGTCCATCCACGTCTTTACAAATGACCCAATTTCATTCCTTTTTATGGCTGAGTAATATTCCATTGTATATATGTACCAACTCTTCTTTATCCATTCATCTGTCGATGGACATTTAGGTTGCTTCCATGTCTCCAGACTCTTTCTTGAGTCCTGGATTCATATTGTACTTGATACCCCACAGAACCCTTGTCTCATGACAGAATTCACTGTCTACCTGGAGTTCCCCCCAAATACAGACCATCATTTCTTGGCAACATCGCCATTATTCACCTATTTGCTCAAGAGGAAAAAAAACTGTGAGTCATGCTGGACTGTTTTACTTCCTTTACTTCTAATGTTCTATGAAATTTTCATTTATCCATGTTACATCTTCTCCTCCCTTTTTTCTTCCTTCCTCTCATCTTTCAAGGCCCAGCTGAAATCTTCCTTCTCTGTGGTGCTTTTCCCAACTCTACAGTCAATATGACCCTCCTGCCTTCATTTGCAAGCATCGCTACTTTTACTGTTGCTGAGCGCTGACCTCATCCTGCTTTCTGTAGAAGTCTGTAGAGAGAAAGGGATTAGAACAGGTAGAGGAGGTTGAGATGTGAAGGCATATTGGTGTTGGGCAAGAGTGTCATTGGATAAGACCCTAAGAAGGTCGCAAGTTCCAAGACCTGTATTAACTGTCCAGTGGCCCCCTGGCTCTGAGGACCGACTCATGATAAACAAATGATCATGGGACTAAGCTGCAAATGACAATCACAGCTAATTTTTAGTGAGAATTAAGTACTATATAAACTCTAATGCTCATTTTGACATTAATAGCTCATTGTTTCAATGCTGTCAAGTTACTTTGGAAGCCAGATCATAATCAACACCTACTTCATTAACTTGCTGGGAACAAGAATTATTTCAGGGCCTGGAAATACTTGAAAAATCCATGTTAGGTGTATTAACTCCCTGAAGTCAGCTTACATGAGAAATCACAGAGTCAGGACATTGCTCTATGAATCACTGAACAGACAACGGGTAGGTTCTACACTGGTGTGCTGTCCATTTCACAGGAGGGATTGAGCTGTAGATGAGAACTTGACACACTGTTTGCTAGGACCCATTGCATCCATCTCCACATGCCAACCTGCTTTGCCAATGAAGCCGAGATTCTTAAAGTCCTGTGGGATAGGCTTCCTCTTCCCTCCATAGGGTTCAAATGGGCAGGTCCAAACTTCTACCTAGGCTTCCTTGCAGGACCTCTCCCTTTTTGTGGTTGACACGTCATTTTATTAACAACTATTACCATAGTTGTATGTTGTCACTTTTACTCAGGCTGATAGCCTATCATGGTTGCCTGACAACCAGATTGTCTCCAGTAGGTGGCTGTGTATGTCCCACCTCTGATGGGCAAAAGGTAGTCTTACCGTTTCATTTCCATTGGTCTCATCACCAAGACTTGGGGCTTAGGAGGCAGTTAGGGCATCTCACCCTACTGCCAAACACCACCACCACCTTGTATTTGGTTAGTTGTGTAGAAGTCAGCCTCTCCTGTCAGATTGGAAGCTGTCTTCTTCTTCTCCCAGCCTTTCTGTAAACCTTGCTTATGTAAAATATTTTGATTCACTTTGTGTCTGAAGTTGACTGCTAGGTGCTGTGGGGCCATAAGAAATTCAGTTTGGTTGGGGAAGGTGGTGATACATGGAGGCCCTGAGTGGGTAGATGAGTTCTGAAGGAGTTCTCAAATGTCAGATTCAATATGAAGAAACTAAAATTAAGGAGACTCAGAGGGAGAGTAGCTTATTTTTCCTTCTTTTCTTCTTATCTTGCTATTTTTTTCTTACTTCCTTCTCGTGTCAGCATTCTCCCCGCCAGTAGTTATTTTGCAAGATACTTTCTCATGCCTTGGAAAATCAGTTAAGTGTTTAGAGAATACAGAGAGTCCCCTCTGGTTCTCATCTCCAGTGTTGATGATGGAATTGAGATTAGATGAGGTACTGGAAACAGTGACCAACACGACGAGGCAGTCTCTAGAGAGTGCTAGATAACCAACCAGTTGAGGTGAGAGGGGAGTGGTTGCTCTGAGTATGTGGTCGGAAAGGCCTGAAGAGGATGTGTTTTGAGGTTAAGACCCAAGTGGTTGGGGAGTAAATCCGAGTAGTTACGGTTGCTGTTCATGATGCTAGCAAAATAGAATGCTCTTAGCCCAGTACATGGCAGTCACAAGTGCCTAACAAGGACTCACTGCTATGATTATGGTTGTATTTATTACCGTTATTATTTTTATCGTTACCTTTTCAGCATGAAATTGAGGGCCAGGGAGGTTGAATGACTTGCCTAATATTATCCGGCTAGTAAGTGTCAGAGCCAGGATCTAAATCCAGTACTGTTTGAATCCAAAGCCTGTGCATAAAACTGTGTACATTAGGGCTTTAGAGAAATGCACATCTGCATGTTGGGAGAACTCAGAGCTGGTAATCTAAAAAATGTTGATCATCAAGGGAAGATGTATGTTTTTCTTTGTGCACTGTGCCCTTTTAAATGCAGGGATAATTATGGTGGTGGAATGGCTTATTATCATGCTCTATAGCCAGTAATCCTGAATGGAAGGATTATTACCATCCCCGCCCCACCATCCATGTAATCCCACAATGGGGTACATCCTTCCCTAACACTTTATTTGACAGTTGGAGTTTTAAACAACTCACTTTGGTGCAAGTTTAAGTGGATGAGTTGAGTGGTTTAGAGAAGTACCCTGTTGGGATAGTTCCAGAAACTGCTTGGCAACCACAGAGCTTCAGTTTAGTGACCACAGAGAAGCAAAATGACAAACCAGAGAGGAGAGGAAACAACCTACGGCTTTCAGAATTAAACAAGTGCGTCAATTTCTCTACACTTCAATTACGTGTTCTTTACTATTTTTATTTTGTCTCAGAAATCATTGCTCAACATAAATGGGGTCAGTGAGACAAATATGTAAACCATGTCCCAGGGTGCTTCATGGGATTGACCCCTTTTTTCTTTTTCCACCCCTCCTTCCCATACCTACTACGTGCTGATCCTGTCCTGAGGCACTGGGGACACAGCAGTCAACAAAAGAGACAACAGGATATTTCCTCATGGGGATCCTGTTCTAGATGGCAGCGGGCTACAGATATATTCAGAAAGTGATAGATGTAATGGAGAAAAATAAAGGAGAGGAGTGCTCAGGTGGAGGTGTGACCATTTTGAACACAGTGGTCAGGAAATATCTCTTCTGAGAAGATAACATTTACACAAAGTCCTAGAGGAGGCAAGGAAGCAAGTCATGAGCGTATCTGGAGACAAAGCATTTCTAAAGGAGAGAATAGCCAGTGTGCAGGTTCCAGGAAGGCAGGAGTGTGCCTGGTATTTGTCAGGAAGAGCAGGAAAGCAGTGTGACTGGAGAGGATGGTAGGAGGTGTCAGTTACTTCTGAGGATGTATCACGTGGGCTTTCCCATCCTGCCAGGCAACTCTGCTACCATAACAACTACCCAGGGTGCTGGATGAGCAGTTTCAAAGGAACCCTATGGGCTTGGTGCCGTGTTGCTCACAGGCAGGGTGGGAAGAATCAATAGCATATAGCGGTGCTTGCTGTACCTGCTGTGAACACCGGGAATAGCAATAAGTGGGTTTGCCTTGGATCGGAACTGTGGAGGAAGTGGGCACAGGTTGATAAGCTGTGTGGAGAGGGGAAGACAGCACTGTCCCGAGATATGTTATACCTTGATTGTCTATCTGTCATCATAACAGTTTCAGTGAGGAAGGGATGGTCAGAATGAAGGGAGGGACTTGGGTTGCTGACCACCTTCATTGAGTTGTTTTCTCCAGTCTTCCCAAACACATCCACTGTCCTCATAATAATAAAAATAATAGTGGCAACACCAATCCAGTAGCACTCTGAGAGGTTATGTGTAAGAAACTCTGCAAAGTGCAATGTAAATGTCATCTCATTGGACCACATCTATTGGGCTCACTCTTTATACAAAGAGCCTTGTGCAGTGTCCGACCCAAAGAAGGTACGCAGTAGATAGCTTTGAATGAATGAATTTTTCTCCTAATAACTTATAAGCATATTTTTTATGCCCCTTTTAGAGATGTTCCCATGGTCGTGGACTTTAAGTAAGTAAACTTTTCAAGGACACAGAGCCAAGAAGTAGCAGAAGTGGAAGTCAAATCCAGGTCTCTGTGACTCCAGAGTTTTGTCTACTACTGGGCAGAGCTGCCTGCCTGTATGTCAGATGAGGTGTCCTGCTTTTGCATTCTTCTGGTTTTGGGCACAGTTGTGGTTCAGTGAAGAGTGGATACCCAGGACTCAGATGAAGGGCTAACTCTCTTGCTTCTCTTTGGCAACCATCTAGCCTCTTAGCTCTGGCTCCCAATTTGTACATTGTAAATTACTAATGACAGCCCATAGACTCCTTATAAGAAGTTAATAGGAGTGTGTGTGTTTGTCAGTTATGAACTACTAAGCAAAGTAAAGGGGGCACTGTTAATCTTTTAAAGTATCTACCGCTAATGGTAATGAAAACAATTATGGAAGGTCAGTAAGGAAATATTACTGAATATGGTAAGAAAAGTTCATTATACCAAGGTTGCAAACATTTTCTGTAAAGGACCCGGTAATGCATAGGTCCAGCTTTGTGAGCCATAGATCTCTCTCTGTGGTAACTACTCAACTCTGGTGTTGTAGCATGAAATTAGCCGTAGAAATATATAGAGATATGTACATAGGCAATGTATAAATGAATAGGTGGGGCTGGGTTTGAAAGTTCAAACTTTATAAAAACAAGTGTTGGGCTTTACTTTGCTGGTGGATAGGTAGTGAATATGTGTATACACACACATGCACATACACACACCTGACTTATATTTTGTATATTAGATAATATTCCAGGGTAATCAGTTTAAGTGAACAGTCTGGGGGGTGGGGAAAAAGAAATGTGTATACCTTGATTGTATGATCAATAACCTCCTAAAAAGTTGTATAAAAATTGAATATGGAGGGTGGAGTCAACATGACAGCATGGGAAGACGCGGAGTTCACGTCTCCCCACAACTAGGGTGCCTGCTGGATGCTGGTGGGGGACCTTGATGGCCATGGAGACGGGAGGAATCCCCAAGGGAACTGGTTGGACATGGGGGGACTGAGGGGGGAGGAGAAGTGGAGGATGAAGAGTTCTGGCACCCTTGAGGGGTGGCTGAGGCGGGGGAGGGGTTACCATGCTTGGATGGACCCTTGGGGGCTCAGATCAGGAGGGAGTGCACTGAGCATTTCTTTTGCCTAATAGGCCCGGAAAGTCTACCTGGCTCTTGGGCCAAGTCCTATGCCCTCAGAGGCCCCCTCCAGGCGTGTTGGTCCTGGGGACACAGGAGGGAGGCCGGGGGAGAACAGGAGAGACAGGCAGGAGGGGCCTTCCAGGACCAGAGGAGTGGGAGAGGAGTGGAGAGTGTTTGCCCTACCCACTCAGGCCCTGGAAGCCTGCTGGGCTCCCAGGCGAGGTCCCCCACCCTATGAGACCATAGGCCGGGGCCCCTTCTGTTCCGTTGAGCCTAAGCCCCAGCCCCCACACCCCCCACAGCCTTTTCCAGCCCTGTGGGTCCTAAGCACAGGCCCTGCTGGCTGCCCAAACCCTGCCTCTGCCTAGACCCTACCCTCCACAGCCAAGGCCTTTTCTGCCTTTTTTTCCCCATTTTTTTCCTTCTCCTCTATTTTACTATTGTGGTTCTGTTTTCCCTTCCAGTTGTTGTTTCATCTATATTTTTATTTTTATACTCTTTCTAACATACCTGTTAGTTTCCTAGTCTGATTTTAGTTTTTACTCTTTGTTATTGTTCTCTTTTTTCTCTCTCTCTCTTTTTTTTTTTTTTGCCACCCTGCACAGCTTACAGAATCTTGGTTCACGAGGCAGGGGTTGGGCCGAAGCTTGTGTGGTGGGAGCTCCAAATCTGAACCACTGGTCTAACAGAGAACCTCAGACCCCAGGGAATATTCATCAGAGTGATGTCTCCCAGAGGTCATCATCTTGTCAGCAAGAACCAGCTCTACCCAACAACCTATAAGCTCCAGTGTTGGAAGCCTTAGGCCAAACACCCAGTAAGACAGGAACACAGTCCCACCCATCAAAAAACAAAAAAATAAGACAGCAAAAAAATATGTCACAAATGAAGGAGCAAGGTAAAAACCTACACGACCAAATAAATGAAGAGGAAATAGGCAATCTACCTGAAAAATAATTCAGAGTAATGACAGTAAAGATGATCCAGAATCTTAGAAATAGAATGGAGGCAACGATTGAGAAAATACAAGAAATGTTTAATAAAGATCTAGAAGAACTAGAGAACAAACAGAGATGAACAACACATAACTGAAATGAAAAATACACTAGAAGGAATCAATAACAGAATAACTGAGGCAGAAGAACGAATAAGTGAGCTGGAAGACAAAATGGTGGAAATAACTGCCAAGGAGCAGAATGAAGAAAAAAGAAGGAAAAGAATTGAAGACAATCTCAGAGACCTCTGGGACAACACTAAACGCACCAACATTCAAATTGTAGGGGTGCCAGAGGAAGAAGAGAAAAAGAAAGGTTCTGAGAAAATATTTAAAGAGATTATAGTGTAAAACTTCCCTAATACGGGAAAGGAAATTGTCACCCAAGTCCAGGAAGCGCAGAGAGTCCCTTACAGGATAAACCCTAGGAGAAACACACCAAGACACGTATTAATCAAACTAACAAAAATTAAATTCAAAGAAAAAATATTAAAAGCAGCAGGAGAAAAACAAAAAATAACATACAAAGTTATCCCCATAAGGTTATCAGCTGAGTTTTCAGCAGAAACTCTGCAGGTCAGAGGGAGTGGCAGGATATACTTAAACTGAGGAAAGAGAAAAACCTACAACCAAGATTACTCTACCCAGCAAGGATCTCATTCAGATTCGATGGAGAAATCAAAAGCTTTTCAGGTAAGCAAAAGCTAAGAGAATTCAGCACCACCAAACCAGCTTTACAACAAATGCTAAAGAAACTTCTCTAGGCAGGAAACACAAGAGAAGAAAACGACCCACAAAAACAAACCCCAAACAATTAAGAAAATGGTAATAGGAACATACATATCAATAATAACTTTGAATGTAAATGTATTAAATGCCCCAACCAAAAGACACAGATTGGCTGAATGGTTACAAAAACAAGCCCCATATATATGCCGTCTACAAGAGACCCACTTCAGACCTAGTGACACATACAGACTGAAAGTGAAGGGATGGGGAAAGATATACCATGCGAATGAAGATCAAAAGAAATCTGGAGTAGCAATACTTGTATCAGATAAAATAGACTTTAAAATAAAGACTGTTACAAGAGATAAGGAAGGACACTACATAATGATCAAGGGATCAATCCAAGAAGAGGATATAACAATTATATATGTTTATGCACCCAACATAGGAGCACCTCAACACATAAGGCAAATCCTAACAGCCATGAAAGGGGAAAACGACAGTAACACAATAATAGTAGGGGACTTTAACACTCCACTTACACAAATGGACAGATCATGCAAACAGAAAATAAATGAGAAAACACAAGCTTTACATGACACAATAGACCTGATAGATTTAATTGATAATTTATAGAACGTTCCACCCGAAAGGGGCAGAATACACTTTCTCCTCAAGTGCACATGGAACATTCTCTAGGATAGGTCACATCTTTGGTCACAACTCAAGTCTCAGAAAATTTAAGAAAATTGAAATCATATCAAGCATCTTTTTGGACCACAGTGGAAATCAATTACAGGGAAAAAAAAAAACTGTACAAAAGAAATACATGGAGGCTAAAGAGTATGCTACTAAATAACCAAGAGATCACTGAAGAAATCAAAGAAGAAATTAAAAAATAAATAGAAACAAATGACAACGAAAACATGACAACCCAAAACCTATGGAATGCAGCAAAAGCAGTTCTAAAAGGGAAGTTTATAGGAATTCAATCTCACGTCAAGAAACAAGAAAAATCTCAAATAAACAATGTAACACTACACCTAAAGCAACTAGAGAAAGAAGAACAAAAAAAACCTCCAAGTCAGTAGAAGGAAAGAAATCATAAAGACCAGATAGAAATAAATGAAAAAGAAATGTAGGAAACAATAGCAAAGATCAATAAAACTAAAAGCTGGTTCTTTGAGAAGATAAACAAAATTGGTATACCCTTAGCCAGACCCATCAAGGAAAAAAAAGAGAGAGGACGCAAATCAATAAAATTAGAAACGAAAAAGGAGAAAACAACTGGCACACAGAAATACAAAGGATTATAAGAGACTACTACCAACAACTATATGCCAATAAAATGGACAATCACGAAGAAATGGACAAATTCTTAGAAAGTTACAATTTTCCAAGATGGAACCAGGAAGAATTAGAAAATATAAACAGACCAATCACAAGTAATGAAATTGAAACTATAATTAAAAACCTTCCAGCAAAGAAAAGTCCAGGACCAGATGGCTTCACAGGTGAATTCTATCAAATATTTAGAGAAGAGCTAAAACCAATCCTTCTCAAACTCTTCCAAAAAATTTCAGAGGGAGAAGCATTCCCAAATTCATTATATGAAGCCACCATCACCCTGATACTAAAACCAGGAAAAAATGTCACAAAAAAAGAAAATTATAAACCAATATCACTGATGAGCATAGATGTAGAAATCCTCAACAAAATACTAGCAAACAGAATCCAACAACATATTAAAAGGATCATACACAATGATCTAGTGGGATTTATCCCAGGGGTGCCAGGATTCTTCAGTATATGCAAAGCAATCCATGTGATACACCATATTAACAAATTAAGTAATAAAACCATATGATCATCTCAATACGTGCAGAAATAGCTTTTGACAAAATTCAACACCCATTTATGATAAAAACTCTCCAGAAAATGGGCATAGAGGGAACCTACTTCGACATAATAAAGGTCATATATGACAAACCCATAGCAAACATTGTACTCAATGGTGAAAAACTGAAAGCGTTTCTGCTAATATCAGGAACAAGACAAGGATGTCCACTGTCACCACTCTTATTCAACATAGTTTTGGAAGTCCTAGGCAAGGCAGTCAGGGAAGAAAAAGAAATAAAAGGAATACAAATCAGAAAAGAAGATGTAAAACTGTCAGTGTTTGCAGATGACATGTTACCATACATAGAAAATCCTAAAGATGCCATCAGAAAACTGCTAGAACTAATCAATGAGTTTGGTAAAGTTGCAGGTTACAAACTTAATGCACAGAAATCTCTTGCATTCCTATACACTAACAATGAAAAATCAGAAGGAGAAATTAAGGGAACAATCCCATTTACCATTGCAACAAAAGGAGTAAAATATCTAGGAATAAACCTACCTAAGGAGGCAAAAGACTTGTACTCAGAAAACTGTAAAACACTGATGAAATAAAGATGACAAACAGATGGAGAAATATACCATGCTGTTGGATTGGAAGAATCAATATTGTGAAAATGACTATACTACCCAAAGCAATCTACGGATTCAGTGCAATCCCTATCAAACTACCAACGGCATTCTTCACAGTATTAGAACAAAAAATTTTACAATTCATATGGAAACAAAAAAGACCCTGACAGGAATAAAGACACAGACCTACTAGAGAATGGACTTGAGGATATGGGGAGGGGGAAGGGTAAGCTGGGACAAAGCGAGAGAATGACATGAACGTGTATACACTACCAAACGTAAAATAGATAGCTAGTGGGAAGCAGCTGCATAGCACAGGGAGATCAGCTCGGTGCTTTGTGACCACCTAGAGGCGTGGGATAGGGAGGGTGGGAGGGAGGGAGATGCAAGAGGGAAGAGATATGGAAACATATGTATATGTATAACTGATTCACTTTGTTATAAAGCAGAAACTAACACACCATTGTAAAGCAATTATGCTCCAATAAAGATGAAAATAAATAAATAAATAAAAATTAAAAAAAAAGATCCCGAATAGCCAAAGCAATCTTGAGAAAGAGAAATGGAGCTAGAGGAATCAGGCTCCCTGACTTCAAACTATACTGCAAAGATACAGTAATCAATACAGTATGGTACTGGCACAAAAACAGAAATATAGATAAATGAGATAGGATAGAATGCCCAGAGATAAACCCACACACATATGGACACCTAATTTACAACAAAGGAGGCAAGAATATACAATGGAGAAAAGAAAGCATCTGCAATAAGTGGTGCTGGGAAAACTGGATAGCTACATGTAAAAGAATGAAATTAGAACACTCCCTAATACCATACACAAAAATAAACTCAAAATGGATTAAAGACCTAAATGTAAGTCCAGACACAATAAGACTCTTAGAGGAAAACAGGAAAAACACTCTTTGACATAAACCACAGCAAAATTTTTTTTTGACCCACCTCCTAGAGTAATGAAAATAAGAACATAAATAAACAAATGTGACCTAATTGAACTTAAAAGCTTTTGCACAGCCAAGGAAACCATAAACAAGACAAAAGGACAACCCTCAGAATGGGAGAAAATATTTGCAAATGAAACAACTGACAAAGGATTAATCTCCAAAATATACAAACAGCTCATGGAGCTCAATATCAAAAAAACAAACAACCCAATTAAAAAATGGTCAGAAGACCTAAATAGACATTTCACCAAAGAAGACATACAGGTTGCGACGAGGCACATGAGAAGATGCTCAACATCACTAATTATTAGAGAAATACAAATCAAAACTATGAGGTATCACCTCACACTGGTCAGAATGACCATTATCAGAAAATCTAGCAACAATAAATGCTGGAAAGGGTGTGGTGAAAAGGGAACCCTCTTGCACTGTTGTGGGAATGTAAATTGATACAGCCCCTATGGAGAACAGTATGGAAGTTCCTTAAGAAACTAAAAATAGAACTACCATATGACCCAGCAATCCCACTACTGGGCATATACCCTACGAATGCCATAATTCAAAAAGAGACATGTGTCACAATGTTCACTGCAGCACTATTTACAATAGCCAGGACATGGAAGCAACCTAACTGTCCATTGACAGATGAATGGGTAAAGAAGATGTGGCACATATACACAATGGAATATTACTCAGCCATAAAAAGAAACGAAATTGAGTTATTTGTAGTGAGGTGGATGGACCTAGAGACTGTCATACAGAGTGAAGTAAGTCAGAGAGAGAATAACAAATACCATATGCTAACACATATATGTGGAATGTAAAAAAAAAAAAATGGTTCTGATGAACCTAGGGGCAGGACAGGAATAAAGACACAGACGTAGAGAATGGACTTGAGGACACCGTGGGGGAGGTGGAAGCTGCAGCAAAGTGAGAGTAGCACTGACATATATACACTCTCAAATGTAAAATAGGTAGCTGGTGGGAAGCAGCTGCGTAGCACAGGGAGATCAGCTTGGTGCTTTGTGACCACCTAGAGGGGTGGGATAGGGAGGGTGGGCAGGAGGCTCAAGAGGGAGGGGATAGGGCTTCCCTGGTGGCACAGTGGTTGAGAGTCCACCTGCCGATGCAGGGGACACGGGTTCGTGCCCCAGTCCGGGAAGATCCCACATGTCGCGGAGCGGCTGGGCCCGTGAGCCATGGCTGCTGGGCCTGCGCGTCTGGAGCCTGTGCTCCGCAGCGGGAAAGGCCACAACAGCGAGAGGCCCACGTACCGCAAAAAAAAAAAAAAAAAAGAGGGAGGGGATATGGGGATATATGTATACATATGCCTTATTCACATTGTTGTATAACAGAAACTAACACAGCATTGTGAAACAATTATACTCCAATAAAGATGTATTGAAAAAAATTTGAATACGAGTAAACTCAGCCATTTGGTAGACCTGAATTTTTCTGAACGGGCGTTCTAATTTTGACCTCTGATTGTCATGTGAGTTGTTTTACTTCTATCACTGTATCCAAGCATCGCTTAATGATCTGTCTAGCCATCTGATCCCCTTTGCTCCTTTTGCTGCTTCCTTTCCCCTGTAGGTATTTGTGTCTGTGAGTATGCTCTTCCTGAGTATTCACATTCTTAGAAATAGATGTGGGTTAAGTAATTAACTAAATATGTATCATCAATATATATCATTTGCTATACTCATGTACTTGAATAGAGTATTTCCCAAAGAAAATCTTAAGTGATCTTCTCAGCCAATGTGTTACTCTTATTTAGCTTTCCTGCATGTGGGTTTATGTCTTCTTCCAGTAAAGTTTAAACAGCCAGTGATTGTTTACATCACTTATTATTTAACTTCCTGTGAATTCTTCGTGCTAAGATCCTTCAGACGGCCACGTGGGAGGTGATATTTGTACAAGATCACATTTAGTGTACACAAAAGAAAATGTTTTTTCACATCAGTGTCTTGTTCTTAAGATCCTTGGAGGCTAGAGGAGATTTTCTTTTTGTTTTAAATAATTGACCCATCCATTCTGGTATCTCCTCATGTTAATACATTTGTAGTCTTGTATGTATTACCTTGTATGTATTTACATACCTTCCCATGAATTTCACCTTAGCAAGATAAAATGGAAATAGCAATATAAATTTGTTGTCATTAAATACACACACACACACACACACACACACACAGACACACACACAAATCCCACTTATCTAAAAGGTAACAGTGAGAGTTGTGTGAGAGATGACTAGCCTCATGCCAACATGTTAATGCTGAGTTTCTGAATGTTTGTGTAGAATTAGAGAGTTTTGTCATATTAAGACTTCTCAGCATTGATGATATTCAAGATTATTTGTCTTTTCCTGAGTACGTCCTTGGAAACATTTGTTTAAAATGGTTAAAACCAGTGCTTAATGGATAAACAAACTATGGTACACTCATAATGATGGAATACTATTCAGTACTTTAAAAAAAAGAACTATTTTTACAGTTGCCAACTTGAATGGATTTCAAAGGCATTGGGCCAAGTGAAAGATGTCAGCCAGTGTCAAGTTTGCATGTATTCCATTTATATGACATTATGGAAAAAGATGAAGCTATAGGATGAGGACAGGTCAATGACTGCCATGGATTAGGGGTGAGGGAACAATATGATAACAGTAGGATTGCATGCAGGAGTTTTTTGGGGGAACTGTTTATGTCCCAATAGTGGTGGTAGTTACACAAATATATACATGTGTTAAAAAGCCATCGCATTGTACACACATGTAAAAAGTCAATTTCACTGTGTATCAATTTTTTAAAGTAAAATTTAAAAAGAAAAATTAGAGTGCTTGATTTTGCTTGTTGAGAACATCAAAAAAAAAATCTCATGATGACAGATACCAGGGATTCCTGTAAGAAAAATACTAATTGTACTTTTTTAATGAAAAATTCAGTGATGTAGTTACTAGGTTTACAAAGAAGCTGAAAATAATGCAACTTCTACTCAGTGAATAATACCTTCAGTTCCATGCAGAGTGTCAGGAATACTCAAAGTTATGTGTCCCCCAGCAGCTGTAACCCGGTACTCCTGTACTGCTGTAGCCTTTCCTGGCTTCTTTATGGTGATCACTTTCCTTCCTCGGTGTGTATACACGGCGTGTGACAGTTATGGCGGCTGTGGGAATCATAACTTTAAGTTCTGTGACTTCTGTGAGTAAAACGAGCCATAATGTTGAATTAATGTCATTCTTCACATTTAATTTCCACGTTGTTCTAAGTGGAAGACTTATTGAGTATTTGAATAAAAGCAACGTGTTCATTTTTGATAGTGTGTAAATGATGGTGGTGATATGGACTTATTTTGTCACTGAATGAACGTGATCATTAAGTACAAGGAGGCTCCCTTGGGAGAGTGTGTATGGTGTGTTGGTCTGAGGAGTGATGGTTTTTAAGAAACATTCACTCTTCTGTTTGACAGCAGAAGGTGACAGTAGAAGATACGGGACCATGCACTTTAAACAGGAATTCTGATCCCAACACTGGCAGTTTTACAGAACTGCCTTCAAACAGGATTGGTTAAGTGGAACGTTGATTCGTTTCATAAAACTGGAGACACTAACGGGGTGATCAGGCTGCAGAAGATCAGACAGCTGACGTTACTTGTTGGTTCTGCACATGAAGACCTGATCGGAGTATTTTGGGTTTTGCAAATCAGGCAGAAGAGGAATCGCTGAGCTTCCAGGAGATGATCATGAGGAGAGTAATAGTGTAAAAGGCATGAGGAGAAATCTTTTGAAATTGGGAGAGTTGAGTAAGATTTGATTGTCGTCATAGAGCGGTCTTCAGGCCGTCCTGTCCCGCTCCCCCGGGTGTCATTTTACACACAACACAAGTAGGAGGTACCGACCGGGAAATGGACAGGAAGGTGACCAACAGAGGCCCAGCTGCCTCCTTCCTTGTCTGCTGTCAGGTCGAGCCCACATTGAGAGTGAGGGCTCTTTGCCCAGCTGGGCAGTGGTGATCCTTCCAGAGCCAGGGGGCACCAGTGACTGAAGTGCTGGGGTCCTTAGACAAAGATCCAAGTGTCTGAAATCACCCTGGGTCCTGTGTGAATTTGAATTGAATGAAATGTATTCACAGTAAAGGGACATTCGAGCTGGGACTGGGAGAAAGGGGCAGATGTGATGGGAGAAGCACAGATACAAACAGCCATAGGGCTTCTCTGCTCCCTGGTGAGGGCTTGGGAGGCTCCACGCCGACTTGTGATCAGGGCTCGTTTCTGCCTCGCTGCAGCATTTCTTGGTGTCACTGCATGCAGAGGGGGTAGACCAAAGAGCCCTGCTTGTTTGCAGCCCTTTGTCAGCCCTCTTAGGGCCTGAAGAAGTGCCCTATTGTAGAATCCAGGTTCTGTTGCTGCCTGAACTCCACTTGTTAGAGAGACAGGGAGAGAGAGAGAGAGACAGAGAATGTCTTGGAAGGCAACCTGCCTTCCATCCAGGCAGGATCTCTGAATTGCGCCAGAATCTCCCTGATCTTTGCTGTGGGTGGGAAGGACCAATGACCACAGTGCATCTGTTCCCCATCTTCGCCCCCTCAAAGCTTCATGGTCATCTAAGCAATCTCTGCAGGCCTGCTGCCTGTATCTAAATTTCATAACTTCAGAGTTACTCAGCCTTGTTTGGAGGGAGAAATCTCATGTTTTCCCACAGGAAAGCAGCCCTGGCTAATGTGTCCGACAAACGGGAACATCCCTAAAATGCTGGGAGACCTTTTAATCCCTTCCCTTCCACTTTGCCTTTCCATGCAGGTAGCTATCCTCACATCTAACCCAGAACCTTCATAAAATCCCAGAGCTCTTCTGGACCCCACATTGGTACATATAAAACCTGATAGAATGCAAATGTTTACTGCGTCCCATACTAACTGCCGAACCGCGCTCACTTCAGTGCCTGGTGGCATCATTTCCTAGGTTGTCAGAGGCATATTTAAGTAGGAAACATAGACACCCCCCAGTCTGAGATCATTTGTTGAGAAGTTGCATTTCCTTACTCTTTGGTTGGCTCTTGTACAGTTGCTAGACCCATGAGGTTATGGTTGGAGGAAGGTCTTTGTGGTCACATTTGAAATGTGTCCTACTAGACTGATAAACTCCGGTCTCTGGTACCTGATAGCCCTTTTCTCTTTGACGGCTGGGGGACCAGGCAGGTCCTCGATGGAGGGACCTGGCAGGATGGCCCTGCTGCTCACACTGCCTCCCCTGGGACAAAGTTGCTGGCACGCTAATGACTTGGATGAACTACGGATGCCTCAGCGACCCTTCAGGAGAGCGGAATCGGCCTTATCCACATGCTGATCAATGACTAAGAGGGCAGAGGCTGCAACCAGATGGACTCCAGTGAGTCAGCCTTTTACTGCCGAGACTTGCCACACACTCCGGAAGGCAGCCTGCATTTGACTATGCAAATGGCAGCTTCAAAGGGAAACACCCGATAAAGGATATCCTTGTAGGTTGATATTCTTTTGGTTTTTTAAAAGCAGGGTTATTATTATTTTTTCTTCTTGTTTACAGAAGCTCTGTGGAAGTGGTGATCTGAATGCTTCTCTGACATCCCGTTTCAAAGAGCTATCTGTAAGTGACATTCATTAAAAACAAACAAACACTAAAGTAAATGCTATAAATATTTCTTATCAAATGTTTGGATCTTTGCCTCTTTTATTTCTAAAGGATCCCGAACTGTTACCACCCACAAAGACAGGCCTTGCAAATTGTGTCTGGAAAAGATGAATTCAGTGTCTATTGATTTGTCAGAGTGGGATAGATTCTTCTAAAAATACAGAGCCATGAAATTGAGTGAGATGGTACAGGAGACAAAGCCATTTTGATGTGCTTTGAAATGTGGACGAGGAACTTTCAAAAGAACGCTGTGGAGAGTGACTTAGCCACAGATCGATTCATTGAAATTCAAATAAATGAACAATAAATCATTTTATTTGTACTTTTTCTCCCCAAAGACACAAATTTGCTCTTTTCAAAACTTGAATTGGATTCGTTTAAGAAATATTCAGAAACCGAATTTGATGTTGTGGCTTGTAGGAGTTGATGCATTCCTGGAGAGGAAAAGTGAACTTGGTGGGAGGTGAGACTGTGTGGGTAAGTGTAGGAAACACTATAATGGGGGCCAGGGAGTGAAAGAAAAATATGCCACAGGCAGGAGAGCAGAGAGGAAGTGTCTCCCATATGGACCCAGGTGTGGGGCCCATGTTGGCTGGACATGGATTAGTAGGTGATCAGCTGAGTAGTTGTGAATGGGAGTGTTTTTGTTACATGTGCAGGAGGTGTACCTGAACTGATGGGGGTTGGTGGGCTGAGGGGAGAAGAGGAGGGAGACATCGCACATCCGAGCTGAGAGGTGTGGACCAGGGTCGTGGGACCCCGCCCCATAGCTGGACTTCTGCATTGTATATCCTCTCTGGGTCCTCCACTGGGAGCTGTAGGATAAGGATCCTGCAGGGCATGGGTGAGTTTAGGGGGATGTCAGATGTCGGCATGCAACTTACCTGCTTCTTCTTGGGAAGTTAATACTGTGAAGCTATTGTCATGAATTCTCATAGAATCCCACTGGGGAGAAGGATAAAGAACAGTGTAACCATGTCATCGACATGGGTGGGTGGGAGCGGAGGATGACGCTCACAGATTCGCCATTACAGCGATCATCTTTTTTCCTTAAATGAAGAAGTGTTTCCTACATTCTGTTTCTTGGGCCTAAGACAACTGACTTCAATGGCTTCTCCATCTGTGCAGACTCTCGGGGAAGCCGGCGACGGCTTGAGTAACCTGCCCAACCCTTTCGCCTACCTCCTCACCATCCACCTGAAAGAAGGCCGGAACCTGGTGGTCCGGGATCGCTGTGGTAAGGCCTGGCTCTGGGCGCCCTTGGTAGCCTGCAGACCTCTTCCTCTCAACTCTCCTGTCAACCTTGCTAGTCACCTTTTTCCATCTCAGCATGGCTGGTGCTAGACTGGAGCTCAAATCTGAGCTTCTCCAGGTATCAAGGTATTTGCATTGAGTTATTGAAACACATGGAATCTTACTGTCCTTTTTTTATGATTAATAATAATCAAATATTGATGATCACATAAAGTTATTGTAGAATGAAATAAGATTGCTGTAAGTGCTTTATGGCTGGTATATAACAACTGCTAAAGAAAATGTTTCCTTGATCCTAGTTTAATTATCCATGAGAAATATGTAAATACATTCTTGATCTAAGTTAGCAAACATACGCATAGATGGAAATGCCCTTTGAACCGCCCTCCTTCCTGCCCTGAAATCCCACTGGACTCCCCTCCCTCTGGATAACATCTGTTATGATGTTATAACATATGTGATTGATCTGTTCACCTTTGCTACCTCTTTCTGTGCATTTACACACACATATATTTCTTAATTAAAGTGATATCTTAATATTGTTATTCTGCAGTATTATTCTGCATAGTCCATATTCTGCACTAAGTTTTTTTAAACTTTATAATATGAATTAAAGATTTTCCATGCTTTTCCACATAACTATATCTCCCTTCTTTTAAATACTAATAGTATTCCATAGTATGCTGTGTTAAGTATCTGTTTCTCTGCTGATGATAGTTGTTTTTTCTTACTTTATCAGCCATATAAATGATGCTGTAATAAACATACTGTGTATGGCTCCATACACAGATAGGAATATATCTTAGATTAAAAATAGTGTATGTTTAAGAGCAGACAGTGGAGCCAGACTGCCTGGGCTCCGTTTTTTCCATTTATTGCTATTTGATTTAAGAAATGCTCCTGGATCCCCCTGTGACTGAGGTTCCCCATCTGTAATACAAGAACATTAGTAATGACCTACCTTATAGGCTTTTAGGAGGATTGAAGTTAGTGACTTAAAACTTTGTTGGGCTTCTAGCACTTAATAAAAGTTAACTATTGTGAGCAGCTCAGGACAGAACCTAGAAATGCAATTACAGGATCCTGAAGATGCACATTTTCCAATGTAAGAGATACTGGTACGTGGCCCCCTAAAAGGTACAGAGTATGTCCTCTCCTACACTATGGTTATGTGTTCCCTACCTTGTCGCCATTGAATATTTCCTTTTATCATTCTGCTTAGTTTTTGGCAATCTTCTAGGTCAAGTGTCCACTTGTTTTAAGTTGTGCTTCGTGGATTACGATGGTGATGAACATGGCCTTTTGTAGTTCCTCTCCTGTGAATGGCTCTCTGTATCCTTTGCCCAGTTTTCCATTGAGCTTTTCCTTCTAAATTTTTGTGAGTCTTTCAAATTTTCACCATTCATTGGTTTGTGGCAATTTTTCTTTGCCAGTCTGCTGTTTACCCCTCATTTTTATGGCCTCTTTTGTCCTTCAGAGGTTTTACATCTCATTACAGGTAAACATATCTGTTTTTCCTTTGTTGTCTCTTTTCATTTATTTCTTTTAGTAGGTGGGACCTTTTTATTCTAAAGAATTTTGTGTCTTTCTCCAGGTCTTTGCCAGTCTGTCCTGCTAGTTCCTCTCTACTTTTGTTTTGGAAAAACTGTGAAACGGAGGATGGGTCTCCCTTCCATTTGTCTTCTGTGTCTCTTACTTCTTCTTCCTCATTCTTGCCATTACTTTTTTTTTTCAGGAAGAATTCCTCAGCCGGGCCTTCCAGCTCACTGTTTTCTCGTCAGTTGTTATGACCATTGTGATAGTCTGTTCATCTTTTGAGTTGGCTTTTTTTTTTTATTTCATTTTTAGAACAGGCTATTTCATGCATGAGAGGTTGCCGTCAGCTTTGAGAGCATTAAGTATACGTTGAAAATCTCCTGTTGGGTGCTTTCTCCCTCGGATATCCTTGGGTTGTGTTTTCCGCTCCTCTTTCTATTTGTGTGTCCCTGTTGCCATCTGTGGATGCTGTTTTTACTTACTGTGTCCTGACTTCACTGAGCATAAGCAGGGTTGGGACATGCAGCCAGCCAGGGAGAGCCAGTCGTTCAGGCCGGCTCCTGGTGATGCCCCGTCATGGAAAACCTTCCTCAATGGCTTCCTGCCCACGCTCACGTTTCCTGCTTGCAAGTGCCTTTGCTGGTCACTGCTCGGCACCAAAGGGACAGGGCAGTGCTGGGCCATCCAGCTGCTCTATGTGTGCTGGGCCAAGCAGTCACCGTGGTACTTGCTCAGGCCATCTTCTGCTTCCTGTATCCACTGCCTCCAAGCTGGAGCATCCCTGGTTCACCTGCCATCCTATCCTCCTGGCCCACCTCTGCCCCTGAAACTTTTTCTGCTGTGACTTTCTACTGCTCCTGTTTTGGACTGTGGGTTCTTCCATCAATCTGATCTCACCAACTTCCATCTTTTAGATCTGCATATACCCACTTTTTAAAAACAAAATTACTATCTTTCTCTTTTCTGTCTCTTTCTCTCTCTCTCTCTGTCTTTTCGTAATTTCTCAGGATTTCAAAATGGTGAACAAATTTCACTTTCTACTTGTTGGTAAATAGTGTTTTCTGTCAAAGTTATACTTTCTTATCCATCAGTTGTGCAACTTCTTGTGTACTGTCATTGTGTACTATTATTATAAATGTCTGCATCTTAATAGATGGCTCTCTTCAGGTTATTTTGAATGATTTGGGGCAGATAGCAATTCTGTACCTGAAATCACATCTGAGGGACACGATCATAAACTAGAGTGAGGTGCCTGCCCACAAATATCCTGACTCTTGCTCAGAACCTGCAGTGTCCAGTGGACGCTTCTGTCAGATGATGATCATTATGGAGCTCGATTTGGAACAGTTTATCTGGAGATTGGAACTGTGTTCCACAGAGAGCACATTTAACTCTACTGGAAAGAAAGTGCTCTAAACCTTTAAAATACACGTCCTGTTGTAAATTTTTGGAAAGCTCCAATATAGTGTGTAACTTCGGGGCTGTGCCTAGGCCTTGGACCTCTTCCAGGACCAGCTGCCCCTTTTCCAGTTTTGCCATCTGTTCTGATTCTTTATCCCTAATTGATGTGAGTGATCTGGCCACACCACCCTTGATATATCACACCAGTACCCTTACAACAGATACTCAGGAGACAGTAAACTTGGCAGGTGACGGGGGAGCCATTGCCTACATCAGAAAATGACCGAAACAATAGGGTTTTTGTGTGCTACTCCACACCTCGCTGCTTCAGGGCCAAAGGAGAGACTGTAATCTGTGCTCTAATCCTGTCAATACCATCTCTCTCTTTGTAGTTTCATCCGAGTTAAGCATCATATGACATTTGGCTTTATCTTGTGTCAACCTAATATAATCCAAGGATAAATACCTAGTAAGCCATCTAGATCATAACCTGTTTCAGCACCTATATCTTTTACAACTAGTAACATTGTTCCTGTCTCTTTTATTTATTGGGAAGATTAATCATTATCTATTAAGAAAACATCCCCCTCTCAGCAAGTGCTTCTTCTAGACTCTGCAGTGTGGTGTGCCTTCCTTACTGTGACTGTGTTCATGACTGCTCGATTTTCACAAGTATTAAGGTAGTGATCAGGGCATGTTTGGTGCTCACTGTTGATCTGTGCAGGGATCATAGTCACTGGCGCCTGTGCTTGCCTCCTTTGCCCCGGACTGACATGGCTTATCGCTATGCCAATACTTTCTATGGAGCCCAGCCCACCCTCAGAATTTTATCCAGCACAGTCCTTTCGGCCAGTAGTTCTCAAATTTGAGTGAGTATCAGAACAACCCAGAGGGCTTATGAAAATACACATTGCCCACCCCCAGAGGTTCTGATTCAGTAGGTCTGGGGTGTGGCCCGAGAACTTACGTTTCTGACAAGTTCCCAAGTGATCACGATGCAGCTGGTCCAGGAACCACCTTGTGAGGACCACTGCTCTAGACACTGGGTGGTGGCACTTGAGCAGAAACACGTGCTTCCCCTGGTAGGGAGAGTTTCAATTCCCGATTAGACACAGCGTTTTCTTTTCTTGGGGCCGGACCTCATTGTACATTTGCACTCTTACTCAAGTTGTATTCTCTGAACATAATTTAACGTGGTATTCACCTCATTAACATAATTAGGTACAGAGAACGGTGTGATGTGCCAAAGTACCAAATATAAAAGGACTTGTGAATTATCTATGAATTTACACTACGCTGTATCACATGTTCTCCGATTCTCTGGATATGGGATCGATAGCCGATAGTTTCAGTACTAAATATCCTTCAAGATCTATTCACATGGCATTTCTATCTAGTCTTCTTTTATGTTTTTCACGGACATAAGCTCCCTGTCATCTCGGTCCTATGAAAATTTTACCTCTATACACCATACACCTTTACCCTCAATTGGATAAATGCGTGGTCATCCCTGTTACTATTAGTGCTATATTAGCTGGGTAACCGTTTTATTCATCTTCGTATGCCCTACCGTGCCATACTGGAGGTTTATACATAGAATGCTTTTAATACATTTTAGTTCTTCATTAGGGAAATCCAACTTAAGTGCCGGACTTAAAGGCAAGGAGTATTAAAGACTATCGTGAAAGGGAAAACATCTTCCCAGGGGGGAACGGAGTTCCTTCACTCACACCTTGACTCAGCAAGCGTTTATTCAGTCCCTTCAGTGAGATGAGCATCACACTGGTACTCGACTGGGACCTAGTGATAGAGTCCAGAAAAAAAAGACTTACATACAAGCAACCCATTTAACAGAAGTCCTAATTCAGGTGATTGAAGTACAGAGACTAAGTGACTTGACCAGGGACTTGCAGGGAGGCAGTGGCTGAGGCAGGACTCACCAGAATGGGTGGTTCTGGGGGACAAGAGGAGGAATGAGACATTACAATCTACTTCTTGGCTTGTGATTTCTGATGGTGACTCACTCATTCTCAAGTGGAATTTACCCATCTGCAAAATGGGCATGATGTAGCTTGCCTTATAATGTAGTTGTAAGAACTGAAAAAAAGAAAGTGTATGTAACATAGTGCCGTACATAGAGAAAATAGTCAATAAATAGTAGTGTGTGTATTATGGTAATTAATGAATAATGATAATGAACTTGGCCCATGATCCTGACTCCCACTGCAGAGCTGGTTCCTGTGATCCGTGTCAGCTTTCCCATCAGTGACCTTGGACACTTGGCTCTTAGTTTGGGTTAATTTGTCAGTACCCTCGTGCTCTCTCTTTATGCCCCGTCTTCAGCATAGGAGTTGATTTATGTTTTATTTTACATATATTCAATCATGTATTTTATATTTGTCTAAAATATAATCAATTTGATCAAATATTGATTTCACTTATGACAGGGATGCCTTCAAAGTGTTGTTGAAATGTGTTGCACCGTTGACTACAGAGGACCTGCTCCAGGATATTTAACCCAATTGTGCCATCACTCTTTGTGAATTTTTAGGGAGAAAAAAAATTTTTTCATGAATCATTCCCTGCTGAGGGAAGAGGTCACCATTTTCTTTGGATTATTACATAATCATTGCTGCGTAGGTAACATTCCATCTAGAACATGGGTTGGCAAACCTTTTCTGTACAGGGACAGAAATGAATATTTTAGAGTTTATGGGGCATAGGTCCATAAACTTAGTGACAGTTACTCTGCTGGTCTAGTGACCAAACAGCCATAGATAATATGTAAACCAGTGGACGTGACCATGCTCCAGTACAACTTTATTTCTAAAAACAGGCACGAGGCTGGATTTTACCCATGTCCAAAATTTGCTGACCTCAGTCTAGAATATCATGATCTGATTTTGGATTTTCTCTTGGAGAAGCTGCTTTTTAGAGTAGCCAAGTACATCTTTATTTAAAATAAGAAGGTATAAGCTAATGAGGAAGTGATCAAGTTGTGAAGCTCATGTTTTCAAATGAAGTATCTGGAAAACATCTCAGTAATGTGACATAAAATAATGCAGAAAAATCTGGAGATGTTGGGTAGTAAAAAGTCATTTTTCCCCCCTATATTTTCACTGGGCAGTAAAGTGAAAAGTCATCATATCTCTCTCAGGAAAAGATGTTTCTGACATACCTAAAGAAAGGATGTTCAAAGGCCCTTTTAGGGTTTGTGATTGAGGACTGGAAACTTTGTCACTCGGCCCATCCAGAAAGGAGGAGGAGAGCCTCTCAGAAACAGGGATCCCCCCAACTTCTCACAGGGTTATGAATCCATCAGCTGGGGGCTGGACGATGGCTTTCCCTGGTGTAAAGAGTGCTGTGAACATTTTATCTAAATCTCTCACTTCTCTGGCTCAGACACAGGGCTGGTTTGTTAAGTAGACTATCAAGTTGTGATTTTGAGATTTTCTGGGAGATTTGGTGAAGTTTGTTATATTAGGAAGTTGCTAATTCTAAACAATGTACAGGTCTAGCGAGGGTGTCAGGAACGTACTATTATGTAGTCGCCACCCAGAGCATCCCAGGGTCTTTAGCTGTCAACTCCTCTATTCCTTGTACAGAATAGATAGATAGGGGAATGTGTGTGTGTGTGTGTGTGTGTGTGTGTGTGTGTGTGTGTGTGTGTGTACACTGAGTAAACCCAGCAAAACCCACAGCTCATGAAAAAGAACTGGAGTTAGTGAGTGACTAAGCAGTAACTCACCTCGCTGTCATGATCATGCCTGTCCATCTATGAGTCACTGTGGATGTAAGACCAGTATCATGGAGCACTGAGAGGTTTTGATGAGGTCCCTCTGGAAGTGTGGCCACGTTGAGAAGATTGCCTCTTACAGGTCATTTTCCAGTTCCTCAGGAATTTCTCTTCAATTCCCTGGTGTGTAGTCCTTCAGCTTTGACTGGACTTGACCCACTGTTGGAGAGTTCTGTGCTAAACAGCCTCTTTTTTTTTTTTTCCTTTGCTGGGCCACTTGGGTTGCTACAGTGGTCTTTCTAGAAATGAGCCTTACTTGGATGCTGTAAAATGCCCAGGCATTTCCTGAAGCCCATCTTCCCAAGCCATCTCTAGGAGAAAACCCGAGCCCTCCCTGTCTCTCTGCTCTGTCCCGGTTATTCCCTGTTGCCTGTCTGCTGGCCACACATTCCCTCCTTTTCTGTCACCTAATTTTCCTTTGCTCTATCTTTCCACTCCTCTCCCTCATCCCAGCTTCTTCCTTTTACTCCTTTATATTTCCCGTTTCCTTCCCACTCTTTTTCTGGGAGGTTCTACAGACTGTATTGTTTTTGACCAAACCAGACACCTGTATTAAGTTCTCCGTCTGAACCATTGTCTGGTTAACTCTTGAGGGTCCATAATTTCGAGATTGGTAAAGCAGAAGGAATGTGGTAGGACCAATTCATTTTATTTTATTTTATTTTATTTATTTATTTATTTATTTATTTACATCTTTATTGGAGTATAATTGCTTTACAATGGTGTGTTAGTTTCTGCTTTATAACAAAGTGAATCAGTTATACATATACATATGTTCCCATATCTCTTCCCTCTTGCGTCTCCCTCCCTCCCACCCTTCCTATCCCACCCCTCTAGGTGGTCACAAAGCATGGAGCTGATCTCCCTGTGCCATGCAGCTGCTTCCCACTAGCTATCTATTTTACGTTTGGTAGTGTATATATGTCCATGCCACTCTCTCACTTTGTCACAGCTTACCCTTCCCCCTCCCCATGTCCTCAAGTCCATTCTCTAGTAGGTCTGTGTCTTTATTCCCATCTTACCTGTAGGTTCTTCATGACATTTTGTTTTCTTAGATTCCATATATATGTGTTAGCATACGGTATTTGTCTTTCTCTTTCTGACTTACTTCACTCTGTATGACAGACTCTAGGTCCATCCACCTCACTACAAATAACTCAATTTCGTTTCTTTTTATGGCTGAGTAATATTCCATTGTATATATGAGCCACATCTTCTTTATCCATTCATCCGATGATGGACACTTAGATTGCTTCCATCTCCTGGTTATTGTAAATAGAGCTGCAATGAACATTTTGGTACATGACTCTTTTTGAATTAAATGGGAGAAAATATTTGCAAATGAAGCAACTGACAAAGGATTAATCTCCAAAATTTACAAGCAGCTCATACAGCTCAATAACAAAAAAAGAACCAATTCATTTTAAGTCTAACTGCTTCACAGTTTGGTTGACATATAGAGAGTGTTGAACCCTGGCTCAGTGTCCCATGAAAGGGAATGCGGCCAAGAAAATATTTTGGTGTCCTCGAACTGGTATTGCTAATGCCAGCAGCCCTGTTTTCTAGGCCTGGCATGAGCACCATGTGACATGGGCAGGCCTCTTGTCTTGGAAAAAATGCACCACTCAAAGCTTAAATCCCGGAGCATTAATTCCTGGAAAACAACAGCCCTTTCATTGAAACCCTGTGTTTTCCGTTGATGTGAAGGGTGGTTGCATAGTGTCCTGCTGTGCACTAGCATACTAGGTTGCTGATGCCCTCTGGTGGCCACATTTCAATACTGCAAAAGGGAAAGAAAAGTCCATTGCAGGAGTTCACTGCAACATCACTAGGGCGTACATATCACTTCAGCTGTAGGCCAGAGGGCTGAGGGTTCATGGTCGTCTTCTTGATGTGAGTTTTAGGCAATTACACTTCGTGACCCATTCATCCAGCAAACGGTTCTCTAATCCCAGCCCAGGTAGACTGGGACAGCTGTTTTTAGAGCAGGGACAGGTACTTTTGCAGATTATAGGAAGAATGCATTGGATAAGTCATTTTCCTATTTGAAAGGAATGGTTTAGACAAAAATTTTTAAAGATCTCCCACTAGTGTGAAAAGTTGGCCATGCAATAAGGGTTTAATAAATTACGAAACTGCTACCAAAACGTTCAAATGTCAGGCACCTCTGATTTGGGTCCTGTTTGCCTCTTGCGATTTAGTAGGCTGATTTTAAAGATTGTACCATTTCTATGATTATATATTTCTTCTTTAAAAAGGAAAGGATGCTCTTGTATTAGACCTAGAGAGGAACATTCTCCTCATTGCAGCTGTGATTGGGGGACAGGCTGGATGTTTCTAGAACTCTGTGTTATATGCTGAGGATCAGCCGTGTAGCTTCCCAGCAGGTGTGCTGTGAATGGGATGCACTGAGGGTTCACCCCTCTGCCTCCGGGCAGCTCTGTGGGCTTGGGCCAGCCCCTCAGCAGTCTCTTCGGTATACTCTGTGCTGCCCAACACAGATGACCTTGTTTGTGCTAGGATGGGAAGTGTTGGGGGCACTGGACAGTGGGTCAGAGTCACAGACTCGGGGCACAGATCATCTGAGTTTGAATACCAGCTCAGACATCATCCAGCAGTGATTATGGGGTTTAACCTGGTGCGTGTGCTTATGGGGATGTGTGTGTGGGAGGGGTGACATAGCCATGTACAGTGGCCACGAGCTATTATTATTGCTGTGTCTGGTTCTAGTTATTCTCCTTTCGGTTTTATTTCTGTGTTTTCCCTCTGGGAAAGGCAATGACTTGTGGCATTTACGCCAATTTTATTAGGGCCCTTCTTCCCAGTTTCTTGATAATTTGTCCCACCGTTTGCATACCTCTTGTTTTTCTCTTTAGATTTTTTTTTTTTGCGGTACGTGGGCCTCTCACTGTTGTGGCTTCTCCCGTTGCGGAGCACAGGCTCCGGACGCGCAGGCTCAGCGGCCATGGCTCATGGGCGCAGCTGCTCCGCGGCATGTGGGATCTTCCCGGACCGGGGCACGGACCCGTGTCCCCTGCATTGGCAGGCGGACTCTCAACCACTGCGCCACCAGGGAAGCCCTCTCTTTAGATTTTGTACTCCTCACCCCCGCCCACTGCCAGCAGGGCAAAGGGTTGGTTAAGGTTGTTTTCTGAGACCAGTTCCTGCTTTCTTGTCAGTGCAACAGCAGAAATGAAAGAGACACTAGTTTTTAAGGGTGCATTATTTGAATAAGAACCCCATTGTGAATTGATGCTTTTATTTTCTTCATCTTAAATTTGTCTCAGAAGATGCCCCTCAAGTTTCATAGCGACCAACATGGGAAAGCTTGGTGTGGATGAAGTCATCCCAGTAGGTCATTACTTATTGAAATTTTTTACTGAATGTACTACACTGATCTGATTTTTTAAAAAATACTGAGTTCTAAAGTAAAATAGGATCTGACTTCAAATTACTTGATGATTTGCTATTTTTGCTTCACATATATATTTTTTTCTGTATTTTAAAAGTTCTATTTTGAGAAGAAATTAAAAGCAGTAGTACACCTTTCTTTGTTTAATTAATGTGCCAGTTTAGGTTATCATTCCAGATTTTAATTACCAGTAATAATGCTACAGAACACATTCTTGTGCCTACATCTGTTTGTCAAATTTTATTTCTTTGCAAGTCATTTATTGCAGTGAATTGGATGTTTTCTGTCACATGATCTGACATCTCAAGATTCTACTTAACAGAATTGCCAGTTCACTCTTGAGAAACACCTCTATTTTGCTCACCCACCAGGAGCATTTGAGTGTTCCACTTCCCGTTTCTCAACTCCACTGTGTGTAGATTATCTATGTCACTTTTGATAAACAAGAGGTATCGTCTTGGTTTTGTTTTAATTTATGCAGAGAAATTTGGACCCTGAGATATATTTGGTTAAGAGATATTTGCTTCTCTTTTGTACACAGCCAACTCCATCCATCTCTGTGGCTTATTCTCCTGGTTCCTGGATATGTTCATGTATATTTTTCTACGTTGTCATTTGCCTTTTAATTTTGTTTATAATGTTTTTGTTGCAAACGTCTTTTCCAGTCTTACAGTTTTATTCTGGAGAGTTTCCTTTCTTCCTTGCATCCTATGCTTTTGTACCTTGAAAGGCCTTTTCTCTCTTGAGAGAGATGCATTAATCTATATTCTTTTCTGTCTGGTTTTACATTTTTTTCGTTAATCTCTTTGATCTGTATCAAGTTTATTTTGATTTCTTGGCCCAGAGTGGGAACTTAGTTTTACTTTTTGCCAAATGGATATTTAATTAACTAGGACTACATTTTCCTTTCCCTAATGATTTGATGGCCACTTTTTAATTGGGTATTAAAATGCAGTCCATATGAGGGTCTGCGTTTTGGATTTCTCTTTGATTCCTATGGATGTGTTGTTTTGTTCCAGTGCCAGCACCACATCACAGTTGTACTGTACTGAAGGGTCACAGTCAATACTTTTTATTTTGCAAAAATTGGGGCTTTGCTTCGCATTGGAGTACCTACTCTGAGCACCAGATGGCGCTCGATCATTGGTGTGCTTGTGTGGGAGCAACGAAGACACATCTGGTCAGCTTATTCAGAAAGATGCTCATTCATCAGCAAACTTGAAACTTTAAAGATGCAAACACCCATCCTGAAACCCAGGTAGCAGTTGGATTTCCTCCACTTGGTGGGTTTTGGTAGCCTGCCAAGGTCCCGCAACAGGGATGGGGAGCCGAGTTTACACCCCTGTGTGCTTCTGATCACCTCATCAAGAATAGGGGTGCAGGCATCTCTTCTTAGTGACCACTTCAACAAAAGCCAGTTTGTTCAATTACTCACCAAATGGCCCATTTACTGTATCCATCAGTATATTGACAATGTTTTTCATTCATCTATTTAGAAAATTAAGTGTATAACATTATTGGATGAGAACTTTTAAAAACAACTTTGGGGCTATCCCTGGTGGCGCAGTGGTTGAGAGTCCGCCTGCCCATGCAGGGGACGCGGGTTCGTGCCCCGGTCCGGGAGGATCCCACATGCCGCGGAGCAGCTGGGCCCGTGAGCCATGGCCGCTGAGCCTGCGCGTCCGGAGCCTGTGCTCCGCAACGGGAGAGGCCACAACAGTGCGAGGCCCGTGTACCCCCCAAACAAACAAAAAAACAAAACAAACAAACAAAAAAACAACTTTGGAAGGTCTCTGGGTCATATTAGTTAATCGGCCCTGAAGACAAAACCAGAACAGCATCTTAAATAATATTTAATTTGTCTCAGGCCAAAGAAAATGATAGAAAGGAATGGACATGGCCTGGCCTAAGCTGAAGATCCCACAAAGGGGATGACTGAAGACAGAAAAAGAATATTAGGGGGAACAGAGGAGGTGAGCAGGCAGAGAGTGGGGCAGGTAGGGAAGTCTTGGGGTGGGGTGGGTGGGGTGAAGGAAGTTTTGGGGGGAGCATGGTACAGGGGGAGAATCTGAAGGCCCCATGAGGACCTCACTCTCCACAGCTCTCTTAATTCCCCTTGTTTATTCTATACAAACTTTAAAAATAGTCAAAATAAACAGTTTTGGTAAAACTTTATAAATAGTTAAAATAAGCAAGTTTTGGTAAAATTGGTAAATTCAGATCCTCAGTCTCACTGTAAGTTGGCCACTGGATGATCTTTCAAAAAAATGGATTTCGGGCTTCCCTTGTGGCGCAGTGGTTGAGAGTCCGCCTGCCGATGCAGGGGACACGGGTTCGTGCCCCGGTCCAGGAGGATCCCACATGCTGTGGAGCAGCTGGGCCTGTGAGCCATGGCCACTAAGCCTGCGCATCCGGAGCCTGTGCTCCGCAACGGGAGAGGCCACAACAGTGAGAGGCCCGCGTACCGCAAAAAAAAAAGGATTTCGGTGAATTTTGTACACTACATCACAGGGTCCAGCCATGGGCAAGCCTTGTCCAAGGTACCGCTGAACTGTTGTCCTTGGTGGGCTCCCCAAGAGGAGGGGAGTCAATCTCACTGGGAGAAAAGTTCAGGAGTGGTTCAACCAGGATGTGCTAAGTGACAGAAGGTGGCCAACAAGGCCTTTAGATGGTCTGGGAGGAAACTGTTCTTCTGAGGCTGGTACCAAAAAAACAGAAGCATGTAGCCACCATGTGCAGGAGAAGGGGAATGTGCATGTTCCCTTCATTTAATTGTAGTGGATAAAGCCTGGCTTGGAATTCTGCTAGACTTGAATCTCCTGCTCTCTTAAGTAAAGTAGACTGTGCTCTATAAAGGGAAAGTTGTTTCTCCTGTCCCATGGGACTGAGGAAAAATGCCCTTGAGTTTCCATAAGGCCCATTATGGTTTCTGAAGGGGTCTGTTAAGAAAGCTGCAATTGGACATGGCTTACTCTGGAAATCTCAGTGTAACTGCTAGAGGGCAGCAGCAGCTGTTGAAAAATCATCACTCGCTTGTTTTCTGAAATCACGTCTGGCTCTTATTTAGCCACCCTTGGAGAAAGTCAGAACTTATGGATCCCATATGAAAACAACTCAGATTTACTTCTTTTTCTGGCAAGAAGAAACATTCCAAATAGGTATATATATTGCAAAGAGTCTAAAGATATGTGTATAAATATAATGAATCTTATTAACTCTTAAGCCAGAGGATAGGAAAAAAGTCAAATTTATGCTTTTCATATGTGTTCAAATACTTTTTATGCAGAATGAATTCATCTATGTGTATCTCAGTTTCCCTAAAAACTTAGTAAATAATTATTGACTTGAAACTGAACTCTTAATATCCCCTGAGAAAAGTTCTCAGGTATTACAAAATGTGAACTTTGTGTAAAATTATGGAGATCATTTCCTTTCATAAACAAACAACTCCGAGAAATGCATTTAATTAGGAAACTTTTCTAGCTTAAGACCACGTTTCTTTTGGAGACGCTGTATGGCTGAAGTTTGTAACTTGGCGAACGAGCTTTGCTGGTGACAAATAACTAGGATTTGTCTACAAATACAGCTTTCGCATTCAATGCATTGGATTTTTAGTTTAAATTAGGAATGCTAGTTTTAAAAACCTATATGATATAGTACATAAACTATATGATATAGTGCATATGTGTGTGTGTATATATATATACACACACACACAAATAGGTACATAAATGACCATTAAACTGATTTATAGAAATATACTTACAGGCATGGAAGGGGACAGATGTGTTATTGACTGAAGAAGGCAGGTAAAAGAATACAATATGGAGTCTGATTCCTTTTTGTGGAAAGTGTGTGTGTGTAAAGTCTTGGTGCATACCAAGATAGTAAGCTTTTCTAGATGGTGGTAATTTTCTTTCTTTCTTTCTTTTTTAAATTAATCTTGACTTTCTGCTTTTTCTACTACCATGGCCATGAGCTGTTATACTAGAAAAAGCAAAGAGAAGGTGTTGGTAATTGGAGTTTCATTACAGATGTATCTTATTTGCATATTGGACTAGTTCTTGAGCCAGTCCATGTGATTTTATCTGTTCTATTCAACCACTTCACCTGTTGATACTGCCCATCTTTTCCATAACACACTCAATCCGGTAATGGCCCCTTGGTTGATAAATCGAATGCCAAGAGAACAGAATCTTCAAATATGATGGTTCTTGATGACTCTCTCCTGATGATAAACTTGAGTTATGTGTCCTTCTTATTGAGCTGCCTGTTATTTTCATAAGATTATACCTGCAAAGTTCTCTGAAATCCTAATGAATCCCCTTAGGACTGTAGGTGGGGCAGTAGCTAGTACTCATGAATACTTAGTGACTTTCAGATTTTAAACGGCCCATTCCTTCCAAGACAGCTCAGATTGTTTCATGAAATTTCCCCAAACCACATGGGATCCCTGTGAGAAGTATATAACATAAGGAATTTTCTGTTCGACTTTTGAAGACAGAAGGGGTTATAAACATCACACCTTTAGAAGGGACATATAGAGACAAATTATCAGTGCATGTTACTTGGACAGCTAAAATAAAGTAAATGAATATTTAATTAGTACTGCATACATTGTTACACACTCTCCCCTTTTAAATTAATTGAGTGGTAATACTATAAATAGAAGCACATACTATGTAAATGTTTGGAGCCTCTTGTTACCGAAGTATAGTGGTTCATTCAGTTCTCAAGATAATTCTACAAAGCTGGCATTTTTCCGTCTACAGGTGAAGATGGTAAGGCTTGAGGAAATTACGATGCCTAAGGTTATACAGTTACTGAAAGGAAGGTCTGGGAGTTTAATCCACCATGCCCATCTTACCTCAAAGTTTATTCATTTATCATATCTTCATATAATTCACCTACCATGCATATCAGGCAACTCTGGGCATGCATCTCACCTTCCAGAGCTTTGATTTGGAGGAGTTTAATATTACGTTCATAGGTGCCCCAAGTAAAATGTTTTCTGTATTTAAATAATTTTATGAAATACAGAGTAGAAAAGTTTTAGGCTGTTTTTATTATTGCTTGTTTGTCATTAATACAGTTCTTAGCAGTGTTTAATATTTTACTCTACATAGGGAAGTTCCAAGTAAGGAAAGAGTAAACAGCTTCTCCCAGTGGTTTTGATGACATAACCCTTTCAGTCCATGGAGCACCTCGAGGTATGAGTGTTCCATGGATCATGCTCTGTGAAACCCTGGATCGGTGCTTCTTATAATTTGGGTATAGCTATCTCCTCAACTCCCTGGTGCTGTGTTATCTCAACTACCAGGTTTCTTCGCTTTAGCCTTTTTCTTCTTCCTTCTAAATTATAAGCTGCTGCCAGATTTATATTTCTGAAGCGTGGCTCTGATCATTTTACTCTCCTACTCATAAGTAAACCTGAATTTCCCTCCCTCTCACACTAAAATAATTCCAGATGGACCAAAGAGTTAAGTGTAAAAAACGAAAAGCTGCAAAATCAGTGGAAAGAAACATGGCTGAACTAACTGAAAATCCTTTAGTGAGAAAAATTCTTCTAAGCAGAATGTTAAACGACAGTGCCATAAATAAAACTGGTAAATTTGCCTAAATAAAAATGGAAATAACTTATTGCAAGAAGTAAGGTAAGTCTAAACAAAGTATGACAAGATTTACAGCCAATGGCTGCTTTCCATAATTAAGGGCTCATTCAAATCCATAAGCAAAAGACAAAACCTTGAGCCCATAGAAAAATGGGTGAATTATATCAGTGAGAATTTCCCTGACAAAGAAAGGCAAATGTAGGTCACTAAAATATGAAAAACCCTAAGCTTTACTCTAAATGTTAATGATAGAGAAAAATGGAGATACTATTTTTTTTACCTGCCGTTTTTTCAAAGTAAAGGTTTATGACATCAAATATTGGTGAGCATGTAAAGAAAAAAATACAAAACGTATATTCTTGGTGGAAGTGTAAATTTTGACAGACTTTGGAAGAACAATTTGACAATGGCTGTCAGAACCAGAAAAGACACATTCATTTGCCCTTGCAGTTTTCTTTTTTAAATACATTTATTTATTTAATTTATTTATTTTTGGCTGTATTGGGTCTCCGCCCCTGTGTGGGCCCTCTCCAGCCACGGCGAGAGGGGGCCAACCCCCACCACGGTACGCGGGCCTCTCATCGCGGTGGCCTCTCTCGCTGCGGAGCACAGGCTCCAGGGGCATGGGCTTCAGCAGCTGTGGCTCGCGGGCTCTAGAGAGCAGTCTCAGCAGCCATGGCACACGGGTCCAGACACTCCGCGGCATGTGGAATCTCCCCTGACCAGCGCCTGAACTCATGTCCCCTGCACTGGCAGGCGGACCCCCAACCACTGCGCCACCAGGGAAACCCTGCTATTCTTTTTGAATATAATCACATATGAACTCAGAGATAGTCATACAAAGATGCTTGTTGTAGTATTGTTTGTGCTAGTAAAAAAAAAAAAAAATTGGAAGTGATGTAAATGTTTATTATTTGGTAACTAGTTACATAAATTAAGATACAAGAACACAATGCAAATGTATGCAGTTGATAAAAGGAAAAAAAACCTGGTGAATCTGTATTGCTGATGTGAACAGAGCTTCAAGGTACTTTAGTTGTGAAAGCACAGAGTCCAGTGCATTTATTATGATTACATTCGAGTTAAGAACAATTCTTGTATTTTTTCCTGTAAGACACTCAAGAAACTGGTGCATATGAGGAATGGGAATGAGGAAAGATTAAGAGGGTGGAGAGTTTTCATTTCATACCTTTCAGAATCATGAGCATGTATTACACTTGTTAAAAAAATTAAAAAAAGAGAACAAGAAAACCAAAACTATATTTCTTACAGAACAAAAACTTAATTCCTTATTTTGTGACTTTTAAGGCACTTCAGTCTGACTCAAAACCGGGGTTTTTAACTTTCTCATTATACATTTTATCCCCTTAATTTCTGGATGAATTGAAATGCTTGCTTGGCACCGCACAGATCTAGTCATTTTGGCCTCTTTCCCCTTTCAGTGCCGGTTCCTCCAGCCCACATGGCCTCAGTCCTTTTCCGCTTGGCCAGATCCGCCCATGTTTCAATTCCCATCTCCTTTATTTCAGCCTCCACGGATACCCCAGCTGGAGCTAACCTTTCCCGCCTGTGAACTAGCATACCCCCCAAGTTCTATTCTATTTTGACACTTACCTCTTGGACCTTGGGTTATATATACCATCTGCCTGCTGCCCGCCAGGTACAGAAGAAAAGGCTCTGGGGTGGATCTTCCTTTGCCGTCCCCCTTAGTACTCAGTAACACTGAGCCATGCTCTGAGGCAACCTGTGTTTGTGGCATGTGAGTGATGTTAGCAGGCCTGACAGGTACAGGGTCAAGGGAGGCGTGACCATCCATAGCATCTGTGCAGAAATAAGGACTGTCCCGCGTTGTCGGGAGTGTGAACTGGCACAGCATTTCTGGAGGACCAGTGCGTGGCTGTCAGTCTGTCTCAGCACACCCAGAACCACAGTACCTTTTGCACGGGAGCAGGAAGCTCAGGCTCTGGATGTGTGATGGCTACATATTCTAAATTTGAGGCTCCGTGACTCTGTTGAGTCCACATGGCAGGACGGGTGGCGACCCCAGGAGAGAGGCACCGTCTCTGGCCTCCTAGTTTCATTCTCCTCCCAAAGTTCCACACTACCTCTTTTTTTTTTTGTGGTACGCGGGCCTCTCACTGTTGTGGCCTCTCCCGTTGTGGAGCACAGGCTCCGGACGCGCAGGCTCAGCGGCCATGGCTCACGGGCCCAGCTGCTCCGCGGCATGTGGGATCTTCCCGGACCGGGGCACGAACCCGTGTCCCCTGCATTGGCAGGCGGACTCTCAACCACTGCGCCACCAGGGAAGCCCCACACTACCTCTTTATTCCAAGGAGCCTCATTGTTTATGAAGCGCCCTGTGAAGAAAAGGTTAAAGTCCACCCATTCAGGTGTCATCTCATCATTTGTATAATCTGGGCGTTGCATTCCTGAGCCGCGACCCCTTTTCAGAACCTGCCTAGTTAAGATGTCACTTGCCTGACAGTGAGGCACTTAGGCTCAGAGAGAAAAAATCACTACGTGCCCCCTGCCCCCCCTTCTCAAATTTTCCCTAACAATTAACGCTGTACTCACTTGACACCCTGGTTCCTTGTTTGGCTTTGTAAACCCCGGTCCCTTTTTCTATTAATTCCAGACATTAATATTTTCTTTCACGCAACTGCTGCCATTCACCCGTGAAACAGTTTGAACATTATGTAGCTGTCAAGATGCCTGGGGATTACCCAGTATGCTTTGCCTGTGAGAAAGTGACACCACCGAGGCCCGGTTTTGAGATGTTTATTTTGAGAGCACGCTGACAAGCATGAAGGCCTGATCCCAGAGTGGCAATTTCATTTAATTAAAGGCCTCTTTTTATTAGAGTTTTCCCCCCACTTTTTTTTTTTTTTTTTTTTATCTATATATATCAGAATGACTGTTAAAATCTGACTTGCCGCAGGTGTTCTCTTGTACTCTCAAAGAGGGGGTGTGGACAGATTACTGACTCACTAGTGACTATTCCACTGAATGGCTGGGAATGCCTTCATTTTTACTATCCTGCTCAGAATTGCTGCTTAAGCGTGTGCGAGTACGTGTGTGTCCAGGTTTAAAGTAAAGACTGCTGGGTTTCTGCCCCTTTGTTGCCAAACTTACAACGTGAGTGTCGAATATGTATATGTGTATATTTGTAACTTGATTTCTTTGTTTTAAAGTTAGCAGCCTTGCCATGCTGGAATGGCTGAATTATCCAAATGATACCTTGGTTATTCTGTTAAGACTTTTAGCCAATGTGTATTATCTTGCCCCCAAGGGATGTGACTCTCAGTTAGAATAGTTAGTATAAGAATTGCATTCATGTTCAGGAGTTGTCCGTCCTGCAGAAACCTCAGAAAGAGCTGAAAAAAAAAATGATTGAAATAATTCATGGTGGGTATTAACGAGTTGGAAGTGTTTGTAACAGAGTAGCCTAATTAATTTTTGATGTAATATTCTTAGACTACATTGGCTTGACTTTAATATCAAGAACTCATGTCAGTAAATCTGTGGAGGTCTCTGTTGGGCATTGTCCAAGGCACCTGGAATGTGTCAGTGAACAAAACAGACTGTTGGTCTTTGAGCACTTATTCAGAGTCTGGTTCACGATGAATTCTACCAGCATACCTCCCCCAATTAGATTTTTTTCCTTTCTTTGTAGCGTTATCGGCTAGCCTTCATTCATGCCCTCGTGGATTATTCATTTATTTGTGCCTCTTTTATTCATCCTTCACTAGGTAGTAATGTGCAAGCATGTCCCAGTCTCTGTTCTGTGTCCCGAGTATGATGGAACACTTGCACAACACATTAAGCCTGGTATTATGTTTGTGGGCATGTTTTTTTCCTCAACTGATCTGAAAAATGGGGGGAAGGGTCCATCATCGGCCCTTCTTTCTGCTTTGGACATAGTGGCTATAGCGGGACATTATTCTTTCCTTTTCAAAGCTTCCCGGGAAGAGGCAGCAGGTCAAGGGTGTTGGCCCGAGGCCAGCGGGTCGGAGGGCCTTGTTGAGGGGCGTTCAGCTCTCCAGGGGGAGACAATGTTCTCTGCTTTACCGCAGGTGCGGAGGGTGGGGCGAAGAATGGCAACTTTGTCAGTTTAGTCTCTACACCCCTGGTTCTGGGGTCCGAGTCCCCGGGCTTCTGAGTCGGTGGTTCCAGGGATTGATTGATGTATTATGATTATATTATAAAGTACAGGGTTCTGTTGAGTCAGCCATCTGGCCAAATGTTTGAAAATGGTTTCTTTCCCTTTTCACTGACTCACTGCCATTCTTAGGAGGAGTGGGCTTCTCCCCAGGACTCCTGAGATGCTTGGCTGGTGCTGGTGGATTTTATTTCTTGAATTTTTTGTGGGTAGGAGAGTGATGACATACCCACGATGAAACCAAACAGAAAAAGCTCAAGGAGCCCATTTATATTCTACCAGGAAAGGCAAAGAAGAATCAGTCATTTACCCCAGATTGTTTCACTTCTCTCCCCTCTCCACCTCTGGGGCCTTCAGTCTCTGTGCAGGGAGACATTTGTTCTGGGTGTGCTCAGTGAAGTGCTCTGAGCCTGGAGAGCGTGGAAAGAATCTTTATTTAATGGAGATCCTAGGCTTTTTACGTATATTTTAAAAACCTGTCTTGCTCTCTTTTTCATTTAAAGGCACGAGTGATCCCTATGTGAAATTTAAGCTGAATGGGAAGACTCTGTACAAAAGTAAAGTCATATATAAGAACTTGAACCCAGTTTGGGACGAAGTAGTCTTATTGCCAATACAAAGCCTTGATCAAAAGCTGCGTGTGAAGGTAATCCCAGATGACTTTCAAATCTGCTCTTTTATTAAAAACATTTATTTCTCAGTCATCTTCACCCTCTTAAAAGTCAACTTCCCCAAATTCATTCTTGTGTCATTCCTAAGCACTGGCTTAAAAATATAAGTATGGAAGGGATTCTTCATACCCTTGGTCAAACTGTATGTTACTCTCAGATCTAGCAGAGTGAAAATCATATCTCCATTGATTGTATTTAAACTTACTGAATGTGGAAGAAATATTACTGCCAGTGCAGTGGTGACAAGTACTAAAGCCTTTCTCAGAGAGCTTTAAGCTACCGGTTGTAAGCATCAATTGCTCTAACATCTGGGTTAAAACTGCATGAGTTGAGTGCAGGATGGGATTGCTATAGAATATTTAGCACATTTCTATTTAATTGGCAGATTTGCTCACTGCGGAAAATACTAAATTTTAATGAGAGACCATTTAAACTACAGAGAGTGGTCCATTGTGCATAATATCTTAATGCATATGAATACTGCCTTAAAAGTATTTTCTGTTATTTTGGCCATAGTAAGCAAAATGCACAGGTTTGAATAATTTTGTTCTCCCCATCAGCTTGGTTAAATTCTTCCTTATACTGTGCAAATTATTTTTAGATCTAGAAGACTGAATTCAAAATTCCCAGCCTATTGCATTTATCCATATTTTGATATACTCAGCTGGTTTGCCATATTAATGTGTGTTACTGGTCCCCTTCTTCTTTGTAGGTGTATGATCGAGATTTAACTACATCTGATTTCATGGGTTCTGCATTTGTCGTTCTGAGTGATCTTGAGCTTAACAGGTATTGTAATTTTACCATCTAGTTGTTGTTAGTGAATTTTAGAGGGAACTCAAGATAATCAAATGACAAAATCAGAATAAATGAAAGAGTGCTTTAAAATGTGAGTTTTTCTATAATTTTCGCTTTTTAGCTCCCAAATATATATTGGTCAGATATTACATCTTCTATAACATAACCTAAAAGGTGTATTGAATTTTGTACTTTTGTGTTCATTAACCTACTTACCTTAAAATTAAAACAAGTATTTACATTTTCTTTGGGCAGTAGGGGAGAAGAATCAGTTGACCAACTGTTGAATTAGGCAATGCCAAACAGTTTCTCTACCCCTGAAGATGGTTGGTTTATTTTCACTGAATCTGGTGCTTTTTTTAACTTGTGTCTCACGCCTGTTCAGGGGTAGGAGATTTTTTATCATAAGCTCCTGATGTATTCTAAGGCTATAAAGTACTACCAATAAGTGCTACCATCATTTGTTGCTTTTTGCTTATAGGACGACTGAACATATTTTAAAATTGGAAGATCCAAACAGTTTAGAAGATGACATGGGAGTGATTGTATTAAATTTGAGCCTAGTAGTAAAACAGTGTGATTTCAAGAGACACGTGAGTGTGACCCTTTTGTTCTTTTTAAAATTCTCCATTGCAACTTTTCTTTGATAATTGGGTTGCCAGATGGCTGACATTTTTGTATTTATTTGGGTAGGGGGAAAAACTGTATAGAGACTTAAAGTACCTATCTGTGATAATGTACACCCTTTCTTTTGGAAACCTGGAAAGAAATCCAGTAAGGAATGATCTCTATTTTGGCTAGGGATGTAAACATTACTAATATTGTAGCAATAATACTATTGCTGTTATTAAGTGTTTTTGCTGCTTATGGTTTGCTTGTCACAGATCATACAAAATATGCTTTTTCTAAATGTTAAGGTTTCCATTTACTGTTTTCTTAGGTATTAGATGACTTAGGCATTATTTAGTTATGAAAAGCTGTTCCCAGGATTTAGTCATTGTGTTGTACATTACTAAGGTAATCAAGTATACATTTGCAGCATTTCCGTTTCATCTTCCTTTTTCTTTTAGCTACCAAATTTTCTATTGAGAGTTCTTCTGGGAAGACACACATTTAATATTCTCTAGTCTGTTACACGGTAATTTCTAGTTAATGCATTACCTATTAAAGATGTCTATAACATCAGAAAGCATTGGATTTTGTGACAGTATGATGGGGACTCTGTTTTTAGGAGCAAGTATGTGAATACAAACCATAATCTTATTTTATATTCTGGTATTATACCTTAAAATTCCAAGAATGAAAATGAGAATGAAAGCATCTTGGATTGTCATTTATTTGAAAGGCATTTAAAAAGCCAATTAAAAACAGCTACTTGAAAAAGGACTAAGATGTGTTAAAATTTCAGCATGTTTAGAATCTGGTATGAAAATCTGAAGCCTATTTATAAAGTAGGCCTCCAATAATACCTCTTGAATTGAGTCAGTGGGGTCAGTGTGGAGAATATTCTTCATTTTGACATTACCTTTGCAGTTAGTTGTAATTTATTTTCATGATGAAAATCATGAGTAATTTACTAGTAAACTCACTGAGGATAGTTTAAAGGAGTAAAACAAACAAACAAAAAAAAACTGCACAGTGATTTTTCAATTGCCAGAGGGTCAACTAAACAGTTGCTATTTTTAATCTGAATTCTTTACTTATGAGCATTTACTTGATGATAACTTTGCGGGGGGAGATCTCCATTTATTAATTAAGAAGTGGCAATGTTAAAACCTGAGGCCTCAATAACATTGATATTTTGATGCTAAAATGTCTTAAATTGATGTCAAAAATATTTTTTTTTCTACCCAACATAGTGGCGAGGGACTTCCTTTAACTTCTCTTAGTTTTGATGGCATTGCCATCGGATTCAGTGGCAGGGCATCCAGTAGGTGACCGGTTCCTTGAGCTGGATGCCAGGTTGCGATGACATGCCATGGAAATGAGCATATTATTTGCCACGTGGTTGCATAATTGCCAGCTGATACGTTCTGAAAATTTCTTACATATTTAAGTGGGGTTTGTAAACTTGGATAATGACCTCAGGAAGATAGCTGCATATTTCAGCTGCATAATAGCTGTGTATTTATTCCACATGTGGATTTTTCTGTAGTGTATTGGATCATATTTAGCAGTACTACTGGCACTTAAAATATGTTGAAATATTGCCAAAATTTGGAGTTTTTAAGTAGAGCCATTTCAGTCAAAATTTATTTCAAATTGCAGAGCAATTAATACTCAATGCAGCTTGAGTTTGTTTTTGGAAAACATCTCAAAGCCTATCTTTTCAGAGCCCTAAAAGGAGACACGCTTGTCATCCTATTTAGTTTGGCCCTTCTTTCCTTGACTCCTCCACGCCCTGTTTTTGAGAGTTTGTCAGATGGTACGCATTATCTCCTTGCTGGTACGATTTCTCATTTTCTTCGTTCTTTGCTTGTCTGGCAGGGTCTCGTGTACAATCTATTTACTATATATACGAGTGTACATACATATATATACATAGCCATGTATATGTATGTGTGTGTATATAGATGTACATATATAATAAAATGGGGTATTATAGAAATAATAATAATGGTAATGCCTGTTCTATTTGTTCTGACTGGTAGTGTTATTTTTCTGTTTATATACTTGTTCAAAGTATACCTGAGCAAGGAATAATTTATCCTTGGCCATGTGTGGCTATTCAACTTAACAGTGCACATCAGGGGCCCTTTGGATAGAGTAAGTATCAGAAAACTGTTGATCTTTTCATTGAGTTTAAGTTAGTATTTAAAGATATTCTTCTATTGGGTTTTTAAATGGGGTAACTAACACGGGGGACTGAGATTATTTGGGAATAATTTGTTTATAAATTTCCATTTTCATTTAAAGCCTGATAGATTTCAGTTTGAATTCTTGGTTTTGTACCCATATTTCTTCCCGTTGTCATTGAGGCAGTCTTCGTTGCTTTAGAGCCAAGCCAATAAAAATCTTAACGTGTGCAAAATGTCTGTGAATTGACCCTCAGGGCCAGGGATTTAAGTGCATACGGGCATGGTACAGTTAGGAGGTAGGGCACTAGGTGGAGGGCTGATACATCTGCCCTCTGTCTCTTGCTGATACATCTGCCCTCTGTCTCTTTTCTCAGCAAAAATAGGATTTTAGTTATAACTATGAGCTCTGTCATCAGACTGCCTGGGTTTGAATCCCGACTCCACTATTTTTAGTTTTGAGAAGTTAACTGATCAGATCAAATTCACAGAATTACTTAATTCTCAGCTACAATTTGTGAAATGCGGATTTAAAAGAAAGATTATCTATTTTATAGGTTTGTGAAGACCAGCATGATCAAATATAGTGCTTAGCACGGAGTAGACATCCGATATATGGTAGCTCTTAGTACTGTAGTAAGCAGACAGTAATACTCATTTTCCAGTCATTTCCTTATATATTTTTTAATCTTTGGTGATATAAAAATCAAATGAATTGTATTTCAAAAGGCTATTTAGGAATAGCCATGTGTACCTACAAGATGGTGATTAATTTTAGTGGTTGTTCTGGGTGAAAATATTTGTTCATATGTTGTTGGGAAAATACAAAAAGAACTGATTTTAATACCCAGATTGTAGTATCTATAACTCTGGGTCACATGCTGAGTGGTTGAGCTTCCAGTTTCACCAGGGAAAGTGTTTTTCCTGAAGAATATTTTCAAGACATTTTTGTACCAGCGTTTCTACTTGCTGGTCCCTGGAATATAAGTGGATTTTCCCCAAAGACAATTTGTTTTCTGGTTTCTAATTTCCTGGGGAGACTTATTGGCAATGTGGATAGGTCATTTGCCTAAAGGCATTTTTTTCCTTAATCATAATAGTTACTATGAGCTGCTCAATTAGATTCATAATTGAGTTGTAATCCGCCAAATTTTTCCAAGTTTTAACATCCAGTTAGCTGGTTAACCAGCCAGAGTAGAGCTTTGCAGTACTGGACGGTGATAGGAGTAATGAGAGGATTTTGTTAGGAGAGAACTTTACTTGTAGACGAAATTCAGCAGTCTTAGCTCGACAAATGAGAGATCAAAAGAGAACAGTGGTGAAGTTACTGGCTGTTCAGAACATTTTTTTCTTCCCTCCCTCACTGGTACATTAGCCTATTTTTCTTCATTGTGAAGAAATGACTCAGACTGTTTTTTCCTATTATTTCGAATATTGAGATTTTCTCAGCAGAGGGCAATGGAATTATTTTTTCTAGTATCTAAAACTACAGAAACCTAAACATGAACTAACTTTGTCCATGAATTTCTTAAACATTTTTATAATGCTATCTGGGTATTTCAGGTAGGAAAAACCTGCCTTTCCACATTGCTTTTCGAGGTAAAATTAGAGTGTTTTCAGGCAAATAAAAACATAAATGTACTTGTAAGGACTGAGCAGTATTCTATGTCCTTGTTTTTTCATTTTTGAATACTGTGAGAAAATGATGTAACACAACCACAGAAATGTGATTTTTCTAGGTTTCTAACTATTTTCTTGCTCAAATGTGTTTTCTCTGAAACCTCAGAATGTGGGTGTCAGTTGTTTGAACGTAGTCTGCACCATCTAACTAGCATGGTAACATCATCGTGTTGTTAACGGCTCTATTTCTCTCTTTTATTTTGCCATTTTTCACGATTCAATGGACATAATCCTTAGCGTTGGTCAGATCGGAAGCAGTTAAGCGCCAGCAAGGTAAATACAGCTGTTTTTTTTTTTTCTTTACATCATGTGGTTCACCTTTGTAGCAAAGACCAATGTAGACAAGATTATTATCCAACCTTTACATGGAAAGGCTTTCTTTTCCTCTTACTGCTGTTATGAGTAAAAAGGAAACAAACTCCCTTTTAAAATTTCATTTAATAAGGGCATAGCCAGATGTTTGAACTTACACTTGTTTTAGTGTTGACATTTTATATGTACCGGCCGTGTTAGAATGTTACACTTCATTAAGCTTGAATTATTTGGAGTTGTAGTGCAGTTAGATTTAGTCCTTTAGAAAGCTATTTACCATTAGGTGGAAACTGTTATAAGGGCAGTGAAAAGATTGAGAAGAATACATGGTATATTTTATCAATCTTTTTTATATTACTTTTATTTTACCTTTTTTTTTTTTGTGAGTGTTTCTTTAAAGATTTCTCCATGAAATACCGGTGACTTTTTTACATTGTTAGTATCTTTTCTTTTTAAACAATTATATACTTCTGTGCAATTTATAAAAAGTATAGGTGTACCAAGGTAGGGATGTGTTATTATTAGGTTATTAAGGTAACACATTGTAACTTAAGTGACTAAATGTCAAAATTAATGTAAATGTAAACAAAACCAAAAATATTATGTATAACTTACTTTAGTAGGTCTACTGCTTTTAAAAGAGGAATAACCAAGATGGAGGTGGCCGTGATGTGTCCGTGTATGAGGGGAGGGTGCGTGGGCAATCTCTGTATATGCATTTATTTATACACACACATGTGTACACAGTTATATGCCATCTCTCATTTCTAACCTCACCACACTGCAGTTGTTTACTTCTCTATAAAATAAGGAGATTGAAACAGATTCCGTGTGTTTGTAAGAGTGTGTGTATGTGAAAGAGAGAGAAGGAGAGATTTGAAACCTGACTAGTTCCTAGGAAAGAAGGTAAACTTTCTAAACCTTGCTTTTTCAAATCCAGAGGAATCAAAGTTCTGACTCTTCCTAAAATGTATATCCTTTGCATTTTTGAGCACTTTAAAAATAACCAGGCTAAGGTGTTTTTTTTTTTTTTTTTAATCCTACCTGTTCACTTGGTTTCCAAGACTCTGGTTCTTTTTAGAAATAAACTTCAGAGGCAGTAAATAATCATGTGAAGTGGTCTCAAAAAATTCCTCCAGCTTTTGTCTTATTCCTTTATAGTCACTAGAGGGTAGAAGAACATCATTTCTCTGCACAGAAGGGCGCCCGGCTCTCCCTCTCATGTATTAAGAGTTGCTGTAACCATTCGCAGCGGTAAAGTTTCCCAGCATGCTCTGGCGAAACCTGACAAAGCAGTATTTTCTCATTTATTGATTCTGCTGCAGCACTAAAACACTGGTACTGTACATCAATAACCATCTTTAGTTAGGGACATCCGGCCTGTGGAAGAGCACTGGCAGTTTGCGGAAGAACATAAAGGCTACAAAGAAAAATTGTGAGCTTGGGGAATATGGGAGTCTAGGGGATGACAGGAGAGGTTAGGAAGAACAGTCAAAGGAATGAAGAGGGGGAGGAAAAATGTTATCAAAAATATGAAAGGAACAGAGGATCCTGGAACTGTCATCTTCTTTTTTCCCTGTCATTGTCGTTTCTAGAATTTTGACTTCAGTGCACTGGGCTCAGAGACTAAATGCCCAAACCTAATACAATGTTTAGTAAAACCTTAGATGAATATAGGTCATTGAAAGCTACTTGCTATCTTATATGAGAGATGCCATTTATATATTGGTGAAGAGTTTCAATTGTTAGGTTGATATTTTGCAGCTTAGAGTTTGCAGTTTGGGAGGAAAACATGAGATAGCTTCTAATTTAGCTTATGAAAATGAGTCATGTGGAAAATCTATAGACTCTGTGATTAACCTTCTGTGTAAGTAGTTAAAATACCCTGATCAACCTATCTTGGTATTTTTAAACTATAAGCTTCTCTTTTAGGATTTCCATATTATATTTAAAAATTAGGTAACAGAAGTTTAATATAAGGAAGATTACTTACTATGAGTATCTAAAATTTCACTAGCCCTAAGTGATGTATTACCTATAAAATGTCATTGACTCTTTCACCTCAATCTTATTCTTATAATAACTTAACTTTATTTAAATAATTGCTTTTAGACCCATAAGTTTATAATTTTGCATCATCTAGAGGGACCCAGAACGGCAGAGTCTTTGTGGACTGTCTTCTAAAGCATTTCCTGAATTTTTCTTTTTTTTTTTTTTGGTCTCTCATGGGCTTAGTTCCCCAACCAGGGATTGAACCTGCACCCTCTGCAGTGAAAGCACAGAGTCCTAACCACTGGACTGCCAGAGAATTCCCCGTTTCCTTGATTTTGATACTGACCTTGATTTTAATACAGTAAATACATAGAGATTGCCTTTAAAAAATAGCTTTAGGTTTCATACAAAAGCCTTTGTTTTCCTTCTAATGACCCTTTTAAAGAGAGAACTGAAAAACTTACTTAAAAGGACCTGAATCAGATAACTACTTCTTTTTAGATATTTACTATGCACAATCTTTTCTGTGAATAGATCTGTTTCCAAACCTTACTTCTCACTTTCTAATGTATATAATAGTTACAGAGATAGAAAATTAACAGCAGTTACTTCTCTTACATCAAATAGTCTAATGGTATAAAAACACGATGATAAAATACGGAATTGATGGGTCACTGATTGTATTCAGAAAATCTGCGTATATACAGACCACACCCTTGCCCTTTCATTTGGGACTGTATTATGAGTGACCACAGTGCCCTTTTAGTTATGGATTTTCTTCATTTTAGATAATTTGCACTGAGATAAGTATTTATTCTCACATGGCCCCTCTTCTGACCCATTGTTTTATGCAATTATGTGTCAGCCGTTTAAGGTAGAAGACATCCCTGTACCTAGTGCAACATTTTTTTTCTGTACCCTGATCCTGGCATTTACTCTTTTTCTCTCTCTAGCCCAGGGGTCATTGAACTTCAGCCTGAGTGCAAAATTCAGCCCCGTGTCTGCTTCTGCAAATAAAGTTTGATCGGAATGCAGCTGCACTCATTTGTGTATGCACTGCCTCTGGCTGACGTGGCAGAGTTGAGTACTTGGGGCAGACCCTAATTCTTACTACCTGGAACTTTACAGAAAGTCTGCCCGCCCCGCCCTCACTCCAGCCTAAGAGTGCTGGCTGCTTCCTCCTGTCACTGACCTTAACTTTTCTCCATATACTCTATTTGGCGTCTCAGCTTTTCCATCACCTGTTCTCCGCATTATATTCCCTCTGTTCGCAGTACCTGGAATGGTTCTCTTTTCCTGTTGTATTCCCTGACAAAGTATAGGGGCTACGCTCTTGCTTTCGGCTTTTTTGGATACTTTATTTCAGTGTCATGACTTGGTAAGAGTCATGAATTACATGGTGAGGGTTCGGCCTGAATTTAGGTTATGTCCTCCCTTGCCTTCTTTCCCCTTTTCCACTTTCTCTTTTTCCCTTGGGCTCTGTCTGCGCCTCTGTTTCTAGCTCTCTGACATCTAGGACTCAGAACAGGTAGGCAGTCTCAGAAAGGTGGAGTTAGTAGTAGCAGTGTTTTGCTGAGGTTGGTCTTGAACCCAGAGAGCTGTCTGTTGCATGGGCCAGCGCCTCCTTTCTCTACTGGCTTGTCCACTTGGGCTTTTTGAAGTGTGCCATTCTCAGCCTCATCACCCAGCAGCCCCCTGTGATGGGATGCTGGTTGGGTCTTGTGACTATACGCTGTCTTGCCAGGGGGTGACGTGGCATCCTTGTCAGTTGTGACCCCACCCATAGGCTGCTGCCCCGGGGGTGGCTGTGTCTGTGGGTTAGCTGTCTGGCCAAATGAGTGAAGTCTGGGAAGTCTCAGCAAATTATTGTGGTTGTGCTTTTGACTTTGATTCAGTTATACAGGTTGACCTTGTCAATATTGCTTCTAACACGTGGGCCAAGTTCACTGAAGACCTCATTGCAGGTTGAAGCACTTTGCAGGGCTGGGACTCCGGTGGCTTTAGAAGTGTGGTTTTAGCATATTTAGCTCCTGTAGGAGCTAGTTTAATGTGGAGGAACTTAAATTGAAAGAGGACAGTCAGAGAACTTGGAGGGAAGCTCTGTCTGTCCGTCTGCCTATCTATCTATCTATCTACCTGTCTGTCTATCTATCTATCATCTACCTATCTATCCAACTACATATCATGATGTGCTTTGTGACCAGAGCCCAGGTAAGAACCAGGAGGAAGTTTGGATGATTGTTTTGTCTGTCCTATAGTTTTGGGTTGAGAAGAAGCTGCTCATACTGGAAGAGATGCCACTCCTCCCACCTTACTGGTAAATGCCCTCTGTCACTGTACCTTTCTCTAGGTGGACCCATGTCCCTTCGTTCGCTATAAGCCCAGGAAGTAGCACAAGCAAAACCCCTTGCAAGAAGTGTGGTCCATTTGTAGAACTAAACTGAAAGTATTGTGCCTGGACCACTTTCCCAATTAATAGAATGCTTTTTGTTTGGTTGGTTCCTTTTCATTTTGAGACATTCCTAACTCAAATGCCCACCCTTAGTAATACCTTTTACTTTTTTGTTTTCTTGGTTAAATTTGAAGGATTGGAGAATGGTATACCCCAAACAGCCATATACATCCATATACCTATCTATCTCATCTATATATCTACCTAATTTATTTGTTTTCTGTCTGTATGCCTATCTCGCTTTCTACCTACCTACATGCCTGCCTGTCTATCTAGAAGTGACACTGCACGGGCACACGTCTAAATATCTTAACCCCGATGCTTCTACTGCCTTGTTTTGAAGTCTAGGTCAGCATCACCCTGAGCAGAATGGTTTCTAGAGGCTTTCCTCATTTCTGTGGGCTTCAGTCATGCTCAGGTAAGACCTTGGATCTGTTAGAACTCTCAAACCTTGTGTGTCTCCAGCCCAGAAGAACAGAGCCACTTCCTTCCTAAACTTTGCATCAGATCTCTCCTCTCAGTGACATTAGGTTCAGTTTTGGCCAAAAAAAAAAAAAAAAAAAAGCCTCTCACTACTGAGCACATACTATATTGTCAAGACCACTGTCCTGAGAATTCGGAGACAAGAGTTGGCCATCATAACTGATGAGGGATTAGGAGAGGTGAGAGTGAGGAGGTGGGGATATTCAGAGACTAGGCCCTTATCTTGGCTTTACAGGTGGGTGGGGTGGATTGAAGGCTGGGGACCGAGAAAGCTGGAGTGAATCTCACCAGATGAGAAGGAGGAGGAAGTGAATTGAGACAGGACATTTATAAAATAATGTGGTGCATGGCAAGTGCTCTGAATTCTTTGTTATTAGTTCCAAAGGAGAGCCCCTGGGCCAACACCATCAGCGTCACCTGGACATTTTCTGAGATGTGGATGTTGGGCCTCCATTTCAGGCCTCTGAGATCAGAAACTCTGGAAACGGGGCCCAGCCATCTTTTAGCAAGGCTTCCAGGTGATTCGGAAGCATAGTGATGTTTGAGAGCCACTGGTGAGGGTTAGGGTATGGCGTGGGATGCTAGGCAAAGTAGGCGGCAAAGCCAGGGATGTTAGAGGGGCAGGCCTCGTAGAGCAGTGGGGAGCACTGCTAAATCTTACGTTTGGCTGGGATTAGGGTGAGGTAGGCGAGGTGCCTGGGGTGTAAAACATGCGAAGGCACTCGGGCTCAGGGGCCAGCCCTGCCCTTGCAGAAGACTGAGAAGTGAGCACCTCCTTAAATGTTTCACCCCGAATGCCTCACTTGCCTCACCCTAGTCCCAGTCTCGTATAGGGGTGCCCTTAAGCTATTTTAAGTGAAGGAGAGACATAGAAATACGGAACACAGACATGAAGGCCCGCAGGATGACACATGTGAATCAAGAAATACTAGTTGATGAATATTATCGTATATGAGCCCAGCATTTAATATTGAGCTTTCTAGAGGTCAGGGCAAAAAGGAAAACCTTGTTAAATCACATGGCCTTCATTTTTTTCCCCCCTCAGTCCAGAACCCTGAGAATCATTGGGTATTTATGGACTTTATCAATTTTTAGAAATCTTCTCTTAGTCTAATTTTTATTTTTAAGTTCAAACATGGAGTGAGGATATTCCCTTTTAATTAAAAAAAATTAATATAATCCTTTTAGAGCTAATGTCTTTGTGCACACAGATTATTCATATCCTTGGGACTGTGAAATAGTTTTCATCTATAAATATAAATCTCATCTTTCATGTCCATTCCCCTGTGGGAAATTTAAAAGGCTTCCTTTATATCCTATGCAAAAATGTTTGTGTAGTTCTAGGAGAATTTATGCCTACAGGGTTCTCTTCAGATGATATAAGGAGCTGTCGAGTAGCAGCTTTCTGGAAGCCTGTTGTATGAACGTATGGATCTTCTCATGTCATGCTGTAAAAGCTGTTGACAATGAGAAGTAGTTTTACATATTGAAAAAGCTTGGAAGGAATATTTCAGGGAAAGCTTTTATAGACTGAATGTTCTTCCTTAGTTTTTCTAAGCATTGCCAACATAGTTGGAATCTTGCTTTACTCCTCATTTTGCTTACAAAGTTAGTTCCTTTCTTTTTTTTCATGCATTTGTCTCCTTGACTCCCTACTTTCTCACAATGACTCAGGAAAAATAATTAATGAGAGTCAAAATAAGACAGATTGGCAACATCGGAACGCATACTTTTAAATCTCCATCACTGAGATGATCTAAAAGGTACCCATACAGTAATTGGCAGCAGTAAGGTAGGCCTAGTACAAAAACCTTGTAAAAACATTTTCTCAATGCCCCTATTTTTTAAAAATATTTATTTATTAATTTATTTTGCTGCACCAGGTCTTAGTTGCAGCATGCAGACTCTCAGTTGTGGCATGCATGTGGGATCTAGTTCCCTGCCCAGGGATCAAACCCGCGGCCCCTGCATTGGGAGCACGGAGCCTCAACCATTGGACCTCCAGGGAAGTCCCACCCCTATTTTTAATTTTATTTTTTTTAATGTTTTGGTGTTTTTTTGTCACCCAAGGGAGTGCTTTGAATTGTTACCCCGTGGTATTGGTCAGCATAGTTAGTTATGGACTGTGGCATCACTGAATATAACATTGCTTTTGATAACTGCAGGCTATGGCCCCAGCTTCTGGACTCTGTGCCCTCCTATCAGGATCCTTCTTTACTTCTGACCTCTCTGCTATTCTCCCTGGCTTGGGACGGACAGGAGGCATTGAGCTGACAGGTCCACTATCCCAGGGTTTCCTTTGTAGCCACACCGGGAATCAGGGTACTGGAGTCCACATTGCTGTCTTCACAGCATGCCACTTGGCCAAAATCCTCAAATAATGCATGTTGCCAAGCTGCAATCTGTTTTTTATGTCCCAAGAAGGAAAATCTATTCACTGTTTTGAGAGTCTATTCCTAGATCAAAAACTCCTGAGAATTCTGCACCTGTTGGAAGTGAGCAGACGCTCCACAGCCTATACTTTCAGTCTTTCTCCCTTTCTTCCCTTCCTTCCTGTGAAATTTTCGTGACCTGGAAGCATATTAATGTTTTGGAATCTGTTTCATTTTTACAAAAGCTAGTATGTTTTAAAGTTAAATATCACACCTTGTTTTCACTAGTCATAACTAAGTTGCATGTTTCAAAAGAAAGTCACTTTTTCTGGGTGTGGATTTGGTGGGGTGAGGGCCAAGGGAGAGAGCCTATGAATGAATCCACGTAGAAGTAGTAAAAGGTTCTGATCTTCTGGGAGGAAGGAGAAAAATAACAAAACCCTGATGTACTATATTTTATCCATTATGTCTGCTGAGAAATTAGGGTCGGGACCCAGAAGCTTTGCTCTATCTCCTGGTGTTTGTTTCAGCTCAGGTGGGGTGGGTTTCTCCTTTTGATGGGTCATTTCCTTCTCTGCTTTCACATTCCAAGCTGCATTAAGATGACAAATTTCACATATAGGGCTCGGGCACGGTCATGAAAACCTGAGCTATTGAGCTAACAGAGTGAGTGCGGAGGAGTCGATTTATGGTGGGGAGAAAGGGAGCTTTTGACAAGCACAAAAGATTTGGATAGCCCAGATCTGCATCAGAGCACACATGGGATGGCCCGGATGCCGCCCACAACCACAGACCCTGCTCTTAAGCCTCATCACAAGTCTCAAGGGTGGAAGAGAAATGCGAAAGTAGTTAAGAAACGTCTTTAAAGCTCATACTCATATCCTAGACTGCATCGCTCGCAAGTGAAACTTTTTTTGGACATAACCTTATAGTGGGCTTTGCAGAAATACTTAGGGTGAAATAAGTAGACTAATGGTCCTGTGTCCTTTTCTATCTGTGAACTGTGCAATAAATACTTCTCTTTTCCTACCCCGCTTTTAGTAAGGAAAAAAAAAAATCTTGGACAGCAAAGAGCAAGTCCATCACATCAAACATGACTGTGTTAAATACTAAAATGTTCAAAGTCCGACTGAGATAGATAAAAGCTTTGATGGAAAGTGGATATTTCCCAGGGACATTGCAAGCAATAATCCAGATGTTAGAGTGTAACGCAACGAGTGTCCGTGGATAGATCAGGAGCTCCAGCCAAGCCGGGCCTGATGTAGGCCTTTGCCTTGCCCTCCCATGCTGTTCCGCCATATGGAACCTATCTCTGGGCCCCCTTAATAACCAGCTTTGGATTCCATTTTCACAGAGCTCATAGAGCTAAGTGGGACTGTTTTATGGACAAGTTAGAAGCCTTTCCAAGATAAACATCCAATTTGAAATTAGGACATACCAAGCCACAAAATTATTTTAGGGCATATTTCATGGAAGCACTGCCATTTTTCTTAGGCAATTGCCAGACTGTAGGATGCCCTTTGATCCCTTGTGGACATTACTCCCTTCTTTATAAAAAGGATTTTGAAATAGTTGCAGTGTTTAGGGAGGAATATATCTGTCGGAACTTTGAAGCATAGCCATGAGACAGGTCATGCTTCAGCTTGTTGGTTGGCAAGTCGAACTTTAAGAAGAAAAAAACATAAAAAAGGAAAGTGCAGCAGGATATATGAATCAAAATCTCATTTTCTTTTTAAAGATAGAAATGTTCAGCCCGTGTGCTTACTAAGCTAGAGAATGTATTAAGTGTATCTACATCTGTATGCACACATATAGATTATATACCTATTTATATATGTATCTGTCTATATATTGTGATGGTGTGCATTGTTTTTGGCAAATATAAAATTACTTAACTTTACTTCATACACCTTCATTATTGAATATATTCTGTCCACAACTCAACTGCAAATAGAAGTTAGAGAAAGAATTGTTCATGTTTTCCAGAGGAGAGGTTTTTTTTCTTTTTTTAAAAAATTACTTATTTTTCCATCTCCCTTTCCTGCTCTGTTTCAGCACCTCCAAACCCCCGTGTGTATGTGTGCATTTGTGTGTGTGTGTGTGTGTGCATTTGTGTGAATTCCAATTTCAAGAGAAAAGCAACACAGATATGAAGTTGGGAGTACAGATTTCCTTAAAAGTATTTTGTTTAAGGAAATCATAAAATGAGCCAAACACTTGGTGTTATTGCATCATTTATTAAGGGTGGTGGAGTGACGTGTGTTGGATGAGGTAAGCTGGCATGTAATTAACATGGCACTGACATACTGTGTGTTGTGATAAATTGTGACTAACTGGTCATCAAGCCGAGCAAATTGATGCCTAAATGATCTGGAAGATAGAGTGAGCAGATGACAGGAATGAATATATAGTGTGAGAAATGCATTGCTTTACCATGAGACTCGACACCGTCTACCTTCTTCAGCCCATTTATTTCTCCCTCAAATCAAGCCGTCCACACTCTGTGCCATTTCACTTATTGAACGGAGAACGTGAATGAACTCCGCAGCCTGAACGGCATGCAGCCTGCAGATCGTGTCGGGGATCCTCACTCAAACAAACTAACTAACCATAAAAAGACACTGTTGAGACCTTCAGGGCATTTAACAGTATTAAAGGAATGATGGTTACTTGTGTTGAGTGTGATCATAGCATGGTTCTTATGTAAAAACAAACAAGGATTTTGCTTTCAAATATTTCAGGCAGAAAAAAAAATAGTGAAGGGATAGGTGAAATAAGGTTGACAAAATGTTGAATCTGATAAATAAGCACGTGGAGGTTTGTTGTTCTATCTTTGTGTGTGTTCGAAAATTTACATAATGGAAATTAAAAATAAAGTGTGCTTGGCCTCTTTATAATTTAATAATAGGGGATATTTGCCTTTTTCTATATTCTGTTTAAGCTGTGTGTGAGTAATACAATGTAGAAAAGGAAACAAAAATAAGGTAACAAGTTACTGAACCCCTACTGGGTCCCAGCCATGGGGCTGTGTTCTTTACGCAGCCTTCCCTCTGCAAAGCTCATTTGGCTAGCTAGCCAATTACAGGCTATATCTGGAGTTGTGAATCTCACAGTGGTGTTAGGCTTTTTAGTCGTAGCCCAAGGAATAAAGGGAAGTGGGGACAGATTCAAGTGTGAAGGATAAATTCAAAACCATAATTTCTAAATGCCCAGAGGTATTTTGTTTCCCTGAAAAGCAGTGCCTGGTTCTTATATCTCTATTTCCCAGAATGCCTTTCTTCCCTTCCTACTATTAAAATAGCCAAAGGCCCAGCTGAAGGATTCCTACCAAAGAGCACATCTAGGTGGGAGTACAGGCCAGTGCCAAATGCAAGTGTTGTTCCAATTCATGCTTTGCTATATGTTTCAAGTCCAATGCTTGAGAAGGAAGTCACATAACTGTGATTGCAGGTTTGCAAAGCCAGTGAAGAATATTAACACTTTTACCAGGCAGGGAGTGCTATTTCTAATCAAATATTGAAAGCTGGAATTCCTCTGATCACCAAAGTCACACTCAAGAATTATCAGTAAGTTTACATGTTATCTTTATTTTTTGCTTTAGTCCTCTTTGATACGCAACCTCCGGCTCTCAGAGTTCTTGAAAAAGAACCAACTCTGGAATGGGATTATAAGTATAACTTTGTTGGAAGGAAAGAATGTCTCAGGAGGAAGCATGACAGAGATGTTTGTCCAGTTAAAACTAGGAGATCAGAGGTATAAAAGTAAGGTAAGTTCTGTCAGTTCCTTAAGGAGAACAATATCTTTAAGATTAAAACAATGGAAAAAAATATTTTCCCACTCTAAACTTCGCAAGAACAGAATTTATTTTTAACCCTCCTAACTGTATTAGGAGCAACCCAGAAAACAAGATAATTGTATAGGTGCAGTCTATTAATATGGATATTTGATCGCTTAGTATAATCTATTTTAATATACTAAACTAAAGCTAGAGAAAGCTTATTAAATAATAGATTTGAATGCATGGCTTATTTTTGTTTTGAAAATAAGCAAACTATGTTTCAGAGAATGAGGGAAAAGGATTACTAAATGCTTTCAACATCGTATAAAAATAAAATGGTATAATATGTTATAGTTGGATTAAAATATTTGAGTTAACTAAATATGTTTTCAAAATTATGTACTCCGGGCTTTCTCTAACTTGTTGGTATGAACACTAAAAATAGACATCTAGTGCTGCTGGGGGTTTTTTTGCTGTGATTTTTTTAAACTATCTAAAAAGTATTAAAAGTGATTTGTTTTGACCAAAGGTAATGGCTTTTTTTAGCCGTCTTTAAAAATCAATCATCTTATTCTGCTGATCCAACTTCCATTTAATTTTTAATCTCAGTAATTTGGTGTGGTTTTTATTTCAAAAACACTAGTCTCCAAACCATGGTAATTAATTAGTTTTACATAACTGTCAGACAGAAATATTTCCTATGTTTTATGGATTGAGGGAACTAGGGTACTTGAAAGTTAAGTCATTTGCCAAAAGCCACATAGGAAGAAAAACATCGGTGGAAGATTTTGAAAATAGGCCTGAGGATATTTGCAGTTTGGGCTTTCGAGTGTAGAGGACTTAACTGAAGCAGACTAGTTAGAAAATGATTTAGGGGGGCAAGAGGTTTTCTCTGCTGCACAATTTTCAGTGCAGAATCAAATATGAAATGTCATTTACTCCACAAGGAGTAGAGAATTGAAGCTCTTATTGAAGAATCGTTTATTATAAGAAATGCAAAAAATTGAAGACAAGTTACAGCAGAAATATACAGATAATTATTTTAACCAGGCAGTTTTAGGCTGTACCTCACAGTGAGTATATCCAGGATGACCACAGCTCTCCACTAAGATTCCTTTAATGATCCAGGGTCAGGGTAAGGATTTATAGAAAAATTATTCATCACTAAGCACACGTACCCTTTTAGACTAAGGGGAAGTGTAGAATTATTCCAGTATCTGCTACGTTCCCCCTTGGGGAATATTGCACTTAATTTGTGGTCTAATAGATTTTTTTTTCCTTCATGGTTTCAAAATGCCGTGATCTGATATATTTAAGCCCAATGATGATGAAAAACAGCGTAAATGATGTTATGTGATGTTGGCTGTAGCTGAGATCTGAGCAGTCCCTGTCTTCTCACACGGGGATATTTGGCCCCAGGATTTAATAGTTGGCCCTGACGTCCTGATACTTAGTGGCCTGCGTTTTTGCTCACTTTTTATTCACAAATTGAATCTCTGTGTAATTGAAACAAAAATGAAAGTCCTGCCAATGAATCAAACACACAAGCAATTTGAAATCACTTTCGGAGAACACAGGAACACTTGTGGAGTTTTCAGACCATGCTTGTTAATTTTTAGGTTTGGCTGCAGTGGAATTTCATAGTCTTCCTCTCATTCTAGTGACGGGGTTCAGTAAACTCGGATTTAAAAATAGGCAGCGGCCTACAGGTTATGGGTTTCTCATGTAATGCATCTGACAGATGTTAATTAAGACCCCAGACTGTTAATTCATATAGTTCTTAAGCCAGCACTGAATGGATGTGCCAATAAAAATGTTACTTCCATTTGGTTAACCAATTAGTATCTTTCATAAGAGAGAACAACTGTAAAATGTCTATTGAAATATATTATATAGAGAGCATATCTCAATAGTCATTATTGTATGTGTGTAAAAATATTATATAATAAATATATATATATCAAAAGTATGTGTTATATATATATATAACATTTATGGTTTCTTTTGGGATAACAGTGTTTCTCCAAATTTGGTGGATAAATTAGTGAGTCTGGGGAGTCAGCTAAAAGAGTATGATGTTTTGCCAATTCCTGGAACCTTGAAGTCCCTTTCGCTTCCAAAAAGAAAAGTTTAACTTTATAAGAGCAATCATAACCATAATTATGATCTCCTGCTGTTTAGAAATGAAATGAATGTGTAGTTACTGTAGCAATGAATGCCATTTTAAGAAAATAAATAATATAACTGCATGTTTTCTAGACACTGTGTAAGAGTGCAAATCCGCAGTGGCAGGAACAGTTTGACTTTCACTACTTCTCTGACAGGATGGGCATTTTGGACATTGAAGTGTGGGGAAAGGACAGCAAAAAGCACGAGGAACGTCTGGGCACGTGAGTCTGCTCTGCTTTTTAAACGGTGGGAGATGTGTCTGCATTGAGGCTGGTCTGAGGGAATATCTTTATCTGTTTGAGCTTAGAATAAAACCTCATATCCCCACCCCAAGGAGCCATAAGTTAGCTGGGCCCTAACCTGGGGAAAGTTTTTTCATTTTTTTAATTTAGTATTGATTACAACAGAAGAAAATTGTATGTGCCAGGAAGTCTCTAAAGAAAGATAATGTACCATCTCAGACTCTTTGGGAAATATTGGTATAAGTGTCCAATGCACCCTATGATTTGGGTTTTGCTACTTAGTGAAATACCGTATAATTTAGTAACACTGTGAAGCTAGGTGTCCCAAATTGATGGAAACTTTTCAGTGTCCTTGATGAACTTTGCGGCAAATCATAATGAAATCTATTGAGGCCAGATTTGTTTTATTTCTTTACTTTGGACCTTCCCAACTTAATTGAGGGGCTCACTCGTACATAATAAAAAATAGTGTAAGTACTATTGCTTCCTTATAGGATTGTAGTAAGAATATAGTCAAATGCAATTGTGCCTGCACTGTGACTGCTCCAGTTTGAGCATGAAGGAGATGCTGGTGGAAGCGTGCATCTCTGATCTTTCTGATAGCCCTGCAAGTTCGTGGTATTATTTTTGTTTTATAGATGAGGAAATGGAGTGCAAAAGGTTTGCATACATCTTCACTGTAGGCTTCAGAGCAGCGAGTGCGAGAGTCAGGATTCTGTGTTTTCAAAGACCCAAGTTTTTCCCACCAAACCACTGCCTTTTGTTCGGCCCATATGCATACAATTTGTCCACCAGTCCTAAGTATAAGCATTTAAAGGACTCTCAACGGCTGTTTGTGGGCTTTTTCAAACCAAGTTCTCTGGAACCCTGGGTTCAGGGAGATGCCTTGGGGTCACCTTGGAGAACGGGGGTCTCCTGAAACCAGAGCATCTCCACTTTTACCTGTGCTCTACATTGGTAGAGCTCCATTCGAGGGAAGAGTTTCCTGCTGAAAATGAAAGATTGAAAACACTCATCCAGTAGAACCCCTTCATTTTATAGATGAAGAAGTCCAGAGGCTCAGAGAAGTCAGCAAGGAATTTAGGGGCAGAAATGGGATGAGCCCCAGCTAACCCGATACCTGATGCAGTGCTTTTTCTGTGTAAAACACTTAGCAGAGCCTGGTGCACGGAACGTCAGCTCTTTTTGCTGCCGTTACCCTGTCCCACCTCAGTGGCTCCTCCTGAGATAGACAGGTGGGAGTTTGGAGGCCGTGGAACATTCCTCCCATGCTTCTCAGCAGAGGCACCTTGTCTCATGGGACGGCCGGGCATGTTCCAGGTGCCTAATAAACCTGGCCCTCACCCACCTGATGCCAGCTACATTCCCCAATTATCCTGTGGAAGACACACACACACACACACACACTGACAGCTCATCCACACATGTCCAAACACCTGCTAGGAGAGCAGCACTGCTGACTGAGACATGGGTGCTTTTCCCTCCACGTGTCGTGGCTCTGGTTACATTGCTTTGCACAGCCCTCTGGTCCCCAGCTCTGTGCTGCTCTAGCAGGTAGTAGCCATGCTTCCTTGGAGATCTCCAGGGCCAGGTTTGTGTTTTGGGGTACCAAACTAGGTCGTGTCACACTCTCCAACCCAGGAGAGAGGTCTTCCTGTGGTCAAGCATTTGACAGATTTTGCCTGTCAGATGCCTTACTAGTCTCCCCCCAACCCTCTCCCCCATGGGGTAACTGAGACACCTCAGAGTCTTGCCAGTGTCTCCTACCCTGGTCACCACCGTGACACCCCAGTGCCCTGCCAACACCCATGGTAGGAGGGTCAGAAACTTTGTGCTAGCCAGCAGAGCAGGAATAAGTCACGTAAATGCGCAAATGCAGAGAACTCTGTGTCCCAAAGCGTTATCTGAATGGTGGGAATTTGGGCCCCCAGTGATGGATGGCCAGCGTGTTATTTTAGTAGGTGCAGAAAATAATGGCCTTTCGTTCTGCATGTCATTGTGCTGTTATGTTTCTTTCACATAATAGGAAACGCTTTTCCAAATGAGTGTTAAGTTTCTTTACAGACACAAAGAATAATTGGAGATGTCCCTCTTATGCCATGTTTTGTCATTTATTATTTGAGCTATTTCCTGTTTGTAACTTAGATGTATACCTGCCCCAGTGGTCATTCTGTCCTTCCTTTTCATGGATTTTAAAGGATTTTTTCTTTTTTTTTTTTTGGTATCCTTTTCCTTTTTCCTCTCCTAAGGTACAAAAGATAACAAAAGTATCTCTTGGGAGTTGGCTACACAGCATTACCCTGAGTGAACTTCCAGGTGGGGTGAGACCTACCCTAAAATACATACTTCTTGTCAGGGTTAAAAGAGAGATTGTGCTGGCATATGCGTATCACAGACCTGTTACTTACTGTTCCTTCTTATTTGAAAATGTTCACTTATTGTTTTCCTGTTCTTTGTTGTAATTCTAAGCCTCAGTTATTTTATCTCCCAACTGTTGGGAAATAACTTTTTGCATGAGAAGGGTCTTTGACAATGTTGAATGAGTCACAACTGTCCTCAGACCTGTCTCATATTTTGTGTTTGGATAACACCTTGATGCTAGTAATTTAAAGTTCTGCATGGCCTAAGAAAGTCCTCTGCCGGGCAGTTTGATATGAGGGAAGGAACACCAGCCTTTGAGTTGTACTTCCTGGGCTGGCTGGTAACCACGGTGTTTGCTAGGTGCGTGACCTTGGGCAGTGATTTTGTGGTTTTCTGTTTGTGTAATGGCGTTTTCCACCAATTTGCAGGTCATCATGGCAGTTGGCAACAATGTCTCTTGTTGGTAGCTATTATTATTCCTATTAATTTTGAGATTTTTTTTCTGGATGGTAACTATAGATCCCCACAACATTTGCAACTAAAATTGTGTCATTTAAGTAACTGAAACACTAGTTAAAATTCAGCATATTTTTGTTTCTTCAAAACAGGAGAGACATTTTTTTATATTTTTTGGTAGAAGTGATCAGTGACTGTCTTCCAGGACATGGTGGGAAGGACATTCGTTGACTGGAGATCTGAGCAGTGTCAATTAGCCTGAACAATTCTGGGTTTTGTAGCTGTGGACAGAAAGCTGGAGTAGTGGTCAGTTATGTGAAGAGAAATCACGTTGGCATTGGTGGGTTGCTGGCTTGGTGATGGTTCAGGAATGGCCCACCCCCGCCTGGTAGCCAGCCTCCTCCAGGCTCTCCTGAGTCATGGGGAACTTTCTGAAATCCCTTCCACTGAGCCACAGGTAACTCCTGAGGAAGTCAGGGCTGGTAAGATGAAGGTGCTTGGGCAAATCCAACAGCCCTCCCAGACCAGGGTGCCTACTAATTCAGCTGTTTATTCATGGACCAAAATAATCCAGTCTTTTGAGTCCATCGGTGGTCTAGAGACAGAATTTTTAGGGAGGAGTAAGAAATAAAGCTAAATATAACCTGCCCCAACTTTTAAACAAAATGGCAAGAGTAGAAATACAGATTAACCCCCTTGTCAACCTGTGCCATTTCAGCATGATCGTATCATTTTCTTAAAGTATATTTTACATTTCCCTGTGATTCCGGAGATTAATTTGTCACGGAATATTCTAGACTTAATTTAGTTTGGAAACTTAAGAATGAGAATGCACAAGTTCATTTTAACTGGGCTGCCTCAGAGCCAATCGTCAGCGCCACGCGGTGCCTCAGAAAGTGGCTCTGACGTGCTACCAGTTTACTGGTGACTGTGGTGCAGAGGGGAATCAGGGCTAGAGGATTTCTTTGGACAGTCTGCACCCCATGTCGCTGATCTGCTCTTACAGCCAGGCATGACGCAGCCACCATTTTCTTCCTGTTCACCGCCTTCCTTAGCCTCTGAGATGTACAGCTTTTAAAACTCTAGCACCCTTTTCTTCCCCTTGCATTTAAGTGAAAAGCTGACCAGTCTATAATATAAAGCATAGAATTATGGTAATGAATAAGAGGTTAAAAGCTATCATGGCAAGTGGAACTTAAGCAGGTTTGGCTGACTGATATGGTAAAATTATGTGTTGAATTAAAACATTAAAATGCGGTGGGATTAATGGAGAAAGACAGGAACAGGAGGTCAGAAACAACGCTAAATCAGCACATTAACTGCCTGTGGGCCAGAGGGGCTGGCTTTAATATATGCAGAGAAAAAAAAAAGCTTGCAGAGGAAAAATAAATGTAATTTAGTCCTTGTTTCCTCCAGGTGAATAGAACCGCAGACTTCAATCTGGGAGGCACCTAGTACATATATTTATTTCCCCTTCTTTTTTTAGGTAGGGGAGGAAATAGACACTACAGAATATTTAGTTGGTTAACAAAAAAAAAAAAAAAAAAAAAACACTGACTTTATAATTTGGAGTTTTTGACTTGGAATTTTATTTTGCCACTGGGATGCATTTGTCCATTTGTTCATTTTATTCAACAAATGTAGAGCACGTCGTGTATCAGACATCCTGCCAAGTGCTGGGGGTTCAGAGGTGGATCCTGTCCTCAGGCACTAGGTTGTGGGCAGCGTCTTGGGGGTGGAAGGGCAGCTTCCTGGAAGAAGAGAGTCTAAGCTGAGACCTGTAACATGAGTGGTGGTTAGCCTGACAAGGAGGAAGAACTTTCCAGGAAGATGGGACCACATGGACAAAGGCTTAGAGAGGAGGGAGAACACATTCTGAGAAACTGGAAAGGAACGAGAAGGGTGGGTGACGTCATGCGATCAAACTAGAGAGGAAGGCAGGAGTGAGGTCACAAAACCATCGGATTCCATAACCTGCAGATGAACAGCAGCAGCTCCTGGCTAGACACAGACGCATTAGTGCTCTGCTACTTTATGTTCCTAATGCAAAGCTTGTTATTGTAGTGGAGCTCTTTCGGACTGAATGGTCTAAGTTCTGACTTCGGAATGAGGATTTCCTGGTCACCTAAGGGCCAGCGTGTAGCACCTGCTGAACGATGGTCCAAACACGGTCACCCCCCTTGCCTGTGGAGTCAGACATGATGCCACGGGAATAGACCTAATTTGCTAGTGCTCATTACTCATGTGTTTTACGTGGATGCCCTGAGCACGTGTTTTCCACATTGTTTCCTCAGATAGAAGAATAGTTTTATAAGTTTTATTGCTTTGTCGGTTTTTGTTAACAAACGTGTCTTTAGATATGTTGGCCGGAGTCTCGTGGGCCATGGTGAGTTAAAATTTATTTTTTCTTTTAAATTATTCTTAGGTCAGTATTTCTTGATACCTTTATCAATGCGTTTGTACTGTCAGCTACCAACCTGGGAAAAAATTTTTAAATACGTCCATTGCTATAATTCACCACAGCTGAATGACTGGCATTTCTCCAGGTTAGGGGCCAGCAAACTAGGGCCCATGGGCCAAATGCAGATGGCTGCTTGTTTTTGAGTAAAGTTTTATTGGAAAACAGCCTTGTTCATTTGTGTACATTGTCTATTACTGCTTTCATGCTACAAGAAGAGAGCTGAGTAGTTGCAAGAGACCAGGTGGCCAACAAACTAAAAACATATTTACTGTCTTGCCCTTCACAGAAAAAATGGTCTTAGTTCCTATCACTTATTAATGTTGGTGTGGTTTTTAATGATCATTGGAACACTCATTAGGAGAGCCCTTTAAACCACATATCTGAAAACTGAGTTTATTTTTCAAGGAAAATTTGCATCCATAGTAGTCAGCTCAGTTTTCATCAGTGCTCGTACAAGGCTGCCATTTGGGTAGAGCTTGGGGAGAAACTTAGGGGATACAAAATGGAAGAGAAAGAGAATATATAACAACACCTGTAAAATTCTGGAATCAATGAGTGAGCAAGTATTGTTTATAAGAATGAGAAGGAAGGGAGGAGGAGGTGTTTTGATTTGCCCAGGAAGCTGGGCTGGATCTCTTCTCCTAGGCATTCTTAGGGGCCAACCCTGCACTTTTCCCAGAACTGGTAACTAAACAGTTAACAGAAAGCCTTGGGAAAGAACAGCAGATTCTGTAATGCTTCAGTAGCAACGAGAAAAAATGAAGAGACTGACCAAATTATTTCGTACTTTCTCAGGGTAGAATCTGGTACCCTATAGAAAATTAAGGAAGCAGCCCAGAGTCTCCTTTCAAGATTTTTTATATTAAACATGTCTTTGATGAATATATTTCAGAATGATTATATCTTAAAGATTTTAGAGTATTTATCTTTACTTGAAACTAAAGAAAGCCATTTAGTTCATATGATACTTAACCTTTCTTTAGAAGATTCAATGAGTATTGTGGTAAAAGTATTCTGAAATTCTGGAAGAAAAGTCCTTAATTTTTTTTTTTTTTTCTTCTACTGCTTTTGCTGATCATACAAGCTAGTTCCTAGCTTGGTGTTAATGTAAATATTTCTTCAGCCTCTGGCTAACCTCCCGAACATTCTGGTTCTCCTTCAGATGTGAGGATGAGCTGAAGCCATGGGGACTGAGGTTGAAACAGAGAAAAATGGGAGGCCTGGAGGAAAGGGTTTTGTATGAGATTCATTTCTTCTTACTCCCATCTTTCCTTCTGTCTTCCAGAATGTGAAAATGAATGGGGAAGCCAGGTGGATAGAGCAGTTCAGTTCTAGAAAGTCATCCTTAGAGCGGGCGGTTAACGCTAGGGAGAAGGTAGCTTTACATTAATTCATAAGACTAAAGACATCAGTGTTTTAAGAATCAATTAATTCATGTGATGGGGCAGGGACCCTAAGAAACTGGGTCATAATCTATGTGCAGAAGGATCAAGGTTTAATTTTGATTGGCCTGATGCCTATGTATCAATTTAATTTGCTCTTTCAAGTCACTAAGAAAGTAAAAGTAAGTATTTGATTGAATTCACTCATGAGTTAACTGGGAATGTAGAATCCATTAAGTTTGTCCTGAAATCCCCCATCTGGTGTTTATGGGGCTCTTTTATCTAAAATAGGCAAGGCTATGTTTTGTACAGGGTTTCTTTCTTCGTTATCAAAATAATCTTTAAAACTGGGATAGGTGGAAAAGTTTCACAGTGGGCAGAAATGACTGAAAAATTTGTGAAAATGTGTAATTTCTGAGACAAAATTCAATATTTAGTTTGCATTTCATCTGAGATGTGATTCACACTTGTTTAAGTTAATAAACTGCTCTGTTCAAGTAAGCTGTGCCTTTAGACAGTCAGGAGGAGAGTGTGCAGAGTTACTGTAAATATGCTAATATTGCTTACAGTCTTTTTAGATGACTTTTTTAGAATTACTGTCAGGTCCATTTTGAATTATCCAAGAAAAAAATTATTATTTCCTCATTATACATCATTTTTGACTCCCAAACATTATTTGCTCTCAGAGATCCTGTAACTTTTCCTTTGTTCAGAAGATAAATAAAACCACCACCACAACAGAAAGGTAAACTTCAAAGGACAAAACTGCCATTATTAATGATATTAAAATGAATGTGTCATAAATAGGTTATTGCTACTTTGGACTAATGGAGGTGACCACCAGAGAAAAGTCTTACAAATTCGGATCATTCGTCTTTCCGTAAGAAAGAGGTTTATTAAATGAAAGTGTATATAACAGTGGAAAATAATGCTTAGCAAAGTATTCCTAAGCAGATGAACTACTGCTATACTTGTTCAGAATTTGCGGGTACTTAGTTTTGTAGAAATGGCACAGTTAAAGCACTTGACATTTCTTTCTTTCCAAGCAAAATTAATTCCCCATTTACATACTTATGAAATATTTACTAACCCCTCTTTTCACAGTAGTGAACTTTAACTTTGAAATATCCCTTATTGCACAGAAAAAAAAATTGTTTTGATTCAAATCATAGAGGGTTATTAAAAATATATATATATATATATATAAATGTGTTTCCAGTAGAAATACTTGATGAATTTATTACATGCAAAAGCTCTAATTGCCACCTCTTCTGGTAACTGGAATCGCTTTTGGTAATTAGGAAGTAAATACCCACATATATTTAATTTTATAGGTACATATCACTATTAAAATATTTTCTGTGGTAAAAGCTGGTATAGACCTTTAATATTGATGTTTTTTGGGGAAGGGATTGCAAGCTTTCTTTTAAATTTATTGAACTGGAACATTTTCCATATCCATGTGGCTCGAAATTGTCTTTGCTTTATATATAAAGTAAGTTTACCTATTTCCTATTATCTGCAAACTTACAAAGTCCATTGATGATTAAGGGTAAGAATCCATTCCTGTGAGACATTCTGAGGCCGTGCTTCCATTTTTTTTTTTTTTTTTTTTTGAGGTACGCGGGCCTCTCACTGTTGTGGCCTCCCCCATTGCGGAGCACAGGCTGCGGACGCGCAGGCTCAGCGGCCATGGCTCACGAGCCCAGCCGCTCCGCGGCATGTGGGATCCTCCCGGAACGGGGCACGAACCCACGTCCCCTGCATCGGCAGGCGGACTCTCAACCACTGCGCCACCAGGGAAGCCCCGTGCTTCCATTTTTAAATAATGTCTTGAATAGTCATCTTATTCAAAAACTAGAGATGGCAAATGAGAACGAAAAACACACACTACCCTCCCTCACTCCGCTCAGCCCTGCCTACCTCACTTACCTGCACATAAACAAAGCAAGTGTGGTCCAGGCAATCCCAGACTTTTCATGTCAAAGCAAATAAATGGCTTAGCACCTCAGCGCCCCCCTTATGGGTGTTTGCTTCTGTATTTAAATGTGTTTGAGGTTTTCAACATCGCCAGAACATTGACTGTTAAGAGGCGGAAAACATGCAATTTATAGCAGATGGGTGCAGCCTTTTCTGGCAGTGCCGCCAAAATGGGATCCATCAGTAGCACTTCACGCTCCATTTGTCTAACAGAAACCCACCTGGGGAAATCCTGTGGAACTATGCCTATTAGGAAAACACCTTAACACATTTCTTTAAATAAAAACTGGCCAGTCGGCATTAATCTAGAAGAAAGTGCTTTCTCCATTAACCCTCTCCAGCTTGCAAAGCTCCTATCTTTTCTTCCTTTTTTTTTGAACCAATGTCTCTTATTCTCTTTGCCGGTAGAAGACCAGCCAAGAGCAGCCCAGAGCAGCCTTCTAGAGCCGGCATCCATAGTGTTGAAACTTTGAAACTGTTTTCTTCCTCGTTCTTGATCTCATCGTTTCTCTGCAGACCTTATTTGTCAAAGATCTGCTGCTTCTCAGGTTCATTTGCCACTTTCTCCACGCTGCCTTTTCTTTGTTTTTCCTTGATCACTTTCTCTCCTTCATTCAGGGTGTGTTAGGCTGAGATGGAGTGTTACCAGCCAGGGGAGCCCTTGCAACCTTCACTACTCAACCAGCCCATATATAAATGTGTTTCCAGTAGAAATACTTGATGAATTTATTACATGCAAAAGCTCTAATTGCCACCTCTTCTAGTAACTGGAATCGCTGGATTCTAGTAACTGGAATCGCCCATGCCCAGACAGCGTGAGGTTTCATGGGGAGGATGAAATGAAAATCAGGTGCTTTGGAGGTTCAGCAGCTGCCACGTGTTAATCTCTTTTCTGTCTCTGATTCCTGCAACTTCGCCAGGTGTAAAGTGGATATCTCAGCCCTCCCACTGAAGCAAGCCAACTGCTTGGAGCTGCCTCTGGAGAGCTGCCTGGGGACACTCTTGATGCTGGTCACCCTCACGCCCTGCACGGGAGTCTCCGTCTCAGATTTGTGTGTGTGCCCCTTGGCAGATCCCAGCGAGAGAAAGCAGATCGCCCAGCGATTCGTGAGTGCTTTGCCTTGCTACACCCGCTCCCGACCCCCGCACCCACCCCCACTTCTAAGTTGAAACAAAGTCTATAAATTGAAAAACTGCTTCCGAAGAGATCTTTGTCCAAAGTTTAATGGTATGTCTCCTAAAACAAGACATCAGCCCTAGAGGTTAATGCATTAGTGAGAAGGTGACAGTAGATTATAGAGTTTGCCTTCCTATTTTAAAAGCCAAAAAAAAGGTATTTGAGTTTTTAGTATCCTGGATCTCTTTGGAGAAATTTGAAATCCTCAAGGGGGCAAAAGGTTGTTTAGCATGTCTGTATATGTAAATAAGAATTTTATTTTATTTTTTTAATTTTTATTTTGGAATATAGTTGATTTGCAATGTTGTGTTAGTTTTAGGTGTACAGCTAAGTGATTCAGTTATACGTACACATATATCCATTCTTTTTCAGATTCTTTTCCCATATAGGTTACTACAGAATATTGAGTATAGTTCCCTGTGCTCTATAGTAGGTCCTTGTTGATTTTCTGTTTTATATATAGCAGTGTGTATATGTTAATCCCAAACTCCTAATTTATTTCTCCCCACCACGTTTTCCCTTTGGTAACCATAAGTTTGTTTTCCAAGTCTGTGAGTCTGTTTCTGTTTTGTAAGTAAGTTCATTTGTATCATTTTTAGGAATTTTAATATAAGTTCACAAAAGCTGCTTTTTAAAAAACCAAATATTAATGTCTGCCATGTTGTAGATACTTTTCTAGAACCTCTTAAGATCAAGTGAGAAAGCGCTTGTGTCTCATAAAGCAAAGCCAAGCCGTAGACAGGCATGAAAGACTTATTCCATACTACCCTGGATAAGAGCAGTTTGTGATTTTTGCCTAAGTAGTTGCAATTTGCTTAAAAGACCACTCAGCATTTTTAAATCAAATGGCTTTGTCCTTGTCATTATTTTTTGTGCTCTGGCTTTCTAGGTGTCTTTATTTGCATTCTCGTTTTATTCCATCTTCTTTGTGAATCAATACATTTATTTTATTGCCACACACACGAAAGGCATGTTTTAGGAAAGTGGCATGGAAGTGAAGCAAAGATGAATACCTATTTAATGGGAATATTATTCTCAGCATAAACTTTAGTGCCACCAGACTCCTTCACTGTGCAGGCGTATTGATTAATTGAATAAACCTTTATCTTCAGGAGTACAAAGCCTAGCCACACATCTTAATGACAACACAAGATTCTGCATGCAAGGTAGATGTACTCTAAAGAAGTTTTGACAAAATCCACTTTTAATATTCTCTTTGATGACTTTAGTTAAGCAAGTGAAAATAAAACACTTCCCCAAACTTTCCCATGGATAAATTGCACAATTTACCAAATTCATGAGGAGTGTCATGCATTTATTAGGTGACATTAGGTAAGATCATAATGACTGCTTTGAATAATGTCTCAGGATTCGAGGAATACTCATTGAAAAGAGATTTGAAAAGCCAGTAATCAAAATAAAAAGATCAATTTTTTTTTTTTTTTTTTTTTTTTTTTTTAGCTAAGGAGCTGACCAGCATGCTAGAGGGAAAGATACTGTGTTATAAGACACAAGTTCCGGACCCCTGGATTTGTTTTTTAGGTTTTAAGAATAGATAATCTTCAAAGGCATTTTGCCTCTAAATTATGAAAGTACTTTATCTCAGATGTTTCCATTTTAACTTAAACACTAGTTTTTTTTCTGTTTTTTTTTTTAAGATTGAAAATACTGTTTGAAGAAACAACTTCCAAAAGTTCTTAGGAATGGTGCTTCCTAAGGTTTACGTTAGGCAAACCTTAGCTATTATTAAGCTTTTGTTATTCTTTCCTGAAATGCCTAAATAACAAGGATTTTACTACCCTTCCATAAATCCCTGGGGTCCACTTACCACAGGTTTTTAGTTATCTAATGATAACGGAAATACTGTATCCAAAGGTTTGAAAGCAGCATCTTTTTCAGCAAACGTGTTTTGGAGGCATGCAAAGAGCATTTATTTGCTTACCTCTTATCTCATGCACAATTTCTAAAGAAGGCAATGTGCTTAGACATCTAAATATTTCTATACATGCTTAAGAATTATCAGTAGATATATTAGAGCTTTGGCACATGCAAACTAAAAATGAAAGTAAATGTGATTACAGAGCAGTACTAGATGCTCAGTCTCTAATGAGCTGGCTGTAACATGGACTAGAAAATTCATTCCATTTCCATCCCTACTCTCTTTCTGGTAGTAATAAGTATCTACGGAGGGTCCAAGTTTAGTCCTCTGATATCCATAAAGTTTGTTCTAACTAGGTCAGAATAATGTTGCCTTTTCGGATGATTTAAAAGTTTCATTAAAGAGAAAGGGGGAAAGAGAATGAATGTAGTTCTACACCCATTTTCCCGGTGGGATGTCTGTACTATCGCCAGGGGGTGATGTTAAAAGTAGATTGCATGTGCTTTGTATTTGTTTATTTTGAAAGGGGAGTTAATTAATTCTCAGTCACTTTTAATCTGGTTGCTGCAAATGCCTAAGTTTCCTGTTGACTGATGCAATGCACATTGGAACTTTTCTTAGCATTGCATGAGAAAGATGATGATAAATCTAGAAGGTACTTCCTATAGGGACTTTTTGGCATTAAACAGTATATTAGAAAGCTATGTTCATTTGTGATCTACTTTTCTCCCCCCCCAGAGCTTACGGAACTCCCTGAAAAATATGAAGGACGTCGGCATTTTACAAGTGAAGGTTTTAAAGGCGGTAGATCTCTTAGCAGCAGATTTCTCAGGTATAGAAAATTTTCATCTTTTTATTCATTTTTATTTATTTCCTGCTTTGAAGTGATCCGGTGGCAGAGTGAAATGTTTTACTAAGTAGAAGCATGTGCAGAGCAATCATACTCTTTCAGTCAGAGTCACAGAAGAAAAAAAGGTGCAGACAACAAGTTCTCTCACTTCACATTTTTCGCAAAATTATCTTTTTCAAGTAATTTTCCTACGATTAGATAATGTGCTCGTCCATTTAGCTTTCAAAGATATTTGTGGATGATTCACGTCGTGACTTCTTTATTTGTTGAGTGTTTGGTCAAGCTTTTCTATAGGACCTCAGAAGGCAGATTTGACTTCTTGCAGCGCTGTGTGCAGACAGTGTTTTATTCTTCACAGGGTACAGTACATGGGTCCTAAATCTGGCTGGCTGGCACTTCTCTGTAACAGTAGCCAAGGTCTTGGCCGTGGAACCACTTTGCCATTGCCATTGTTATATACAAAATTTCTCTCGGTGCTTCACTACCTGGAACTTATAGACAGAGGCTGGAACTGACATGCTTTGTGCTGAATTATGCTTGACTATGGAGGAGGGTAATCCAAACGTTCCAGTGTCTGATCAGAGGATGCCTCTCCGCTCATTGCCGAATTACCCCCTTGTACTGACTAACAATTTAAGCACCTATATGACAGATGCTATTTACCAAGTAAATTGATGAATATGAAGACTATTACACAACATGGATCTATCTGTTAATGCAGTGGTGCATTTTTGTTGTTGTTGTTATATCAATTTTAGAATGTGGTCTACTCTATATTTGTGTAACCTCTGAACTTCTGAGTTTGAGGTAGCTCAAACTCTGGAAAAGAGAATGTTAATTAGAAGCACTTTATATTACAAAAATGATGGGATATATGAACTTAGTTTAAAAAAATAGAGTTCTCCTCAACCTCCTTCAAAAAATGAACCAATGGAAATCACTACTCTATAAGCCCCCCAAATAAGGTGATCTCAACTTTAAGGAAATGCCTAGTGAGAATATCCAAAAATGCTTTTTCAGCCAATATGAATATATAAATTCTCAGGGTTCTGGATGAAATACTTCAGTAATGACTTGTAATATTCATCAGTTTACTTGCAAATGTTTATATAGTCTTAGATTGATTTAGAAATTTTCCTTCTGAAACTTACAGTTTATGAAAATGCTTAATTCAGACGTTTCATGTGCCTTTGACAGTAGTTTTTTCATCACTAAAGCCCAGGTAGAGTTATCGACCAGTTTTCCAGAGCAAATTGTGTTTTACTTCCATCTCAGTGTTTAGATACAACACTGTTTGAATCTGTGATTGTTGATGTCTCAGGCGCCAAGAACTCATTTATGCTTTCAAGCAGTATTTTCAAATATTCTTTCTGTAGTTGTGTATTTTGTGTTCGCCAGGAACTAATTGAAATGCATTAAACGTTTTTTTAAAAGGCTTGTGTACAACTACATCCATATGTGGAAATACTTTTTAAAAACTTACCTTAGTTTATTCTTCCTATCAGGTGACTTCCATAAAGCACCCCCAAAACTAGTATTGATGGAGGTTGTTTCAGGCCAATGTGAGTTCTCCAAAGAGTACTTTGACTATTAAAGTGTATAGGAGAGAAACCTGGAAAATGGAAGTTTTTTATAAAGATCAGATGATAAGGCAAAACCCACTTTTCAGGAGAATAATTTTGGGGCAAAATGCTACCATTTTGTCATTTTCTTTATCTTCAAGATATTCAGTAGATAGTTTTGGAGTGGATGAAGGTGGTGAGTACCTGAGGATTCCATGAACAAAAAGCAGTGGTTAGAAGCCAAATAATGCTAAGCGATTTAGCTAAATGCCCTGGTGTTTTACTATATCTGTATTATTTATGAGAAAATCATCACTCTTCTGAATTGAAACAAAGATCCTTGTCATTAGCTAAGCATGTCTTTAGACCATATCGATCTTTATTCTTAGAATCAAATTTCACAGTCTAATGTTCTTTATAGGTTGGTAGCCTCATCCAGTCTCTTCCAAACCAAGGTGTTGCTTTAGGGCAACAAAGTGGACCTAGTCCAGAGAGTTGTAAAGTAACTTTTCTATGTGAAAAAAGAAGTGGATTCAGGTTGCTGTGAGGTAGCAGTAGAGATGTAATTAATGCCTCTGAGATGTTAACGATCATATCATATAGTGGCGACTCATACATTATTACTGTTATTATTGTTACCAATTCACTTGATTATGCAGAAAAAAAAATGCCAGCTTCACTTGATCATGGATCAGAAGAGGTACTCATCATTGCCAGTGCCGGAAACATTTAAAGAATAACTATTTATACCCAGCATTTTCCAGTCAGCCTTGCCTTATAACTGAGTGTTTCATTGCACTTGCTCAGGGAACAAAGTATTCACTCCTGCAAATTAAAAAGAACTGCATTTACTCTGAATAACCAGGCACATTCTCAAAGAATGGTGGTCGTTTTAGACAGTGCAAAAGGGAACATTCCAACATCCCTACTTTTTTTCATGATAGTTTTGTGGGTTTTTTTTTTTTTTTTCTGTAATTGTTTGTTTCTTGAAAACAATACCAAATAACCATAATAACTGATGCTTCAACTTAGATTCAGGGACTCTGATAAAACAAAAGTCCATGGGAGCAGATCTTGGCAGTGGTCCATATGGAGGTGAAGGTTACGGTTTGCAGAGTGCAGGGACCTTTTGTCCTAGAGGAGAAATGAAAGCACTTGGCAGCCCTGCGATCAGTGGTTTGCCAGTTTTAAAGTTATCTATATATTTGCAAGTAGCAATTAGAAAAAGAAAATATCAGTCACTTATGCTAATCGGATCAAAGTTAGGTGGATATTCCTCATGAGTGGTTATTGATGTTATGATTATGTAGCTGTAAAAATAAATTAAACTTGGGGGACATTGAATCCTCATTACTTTGCTAGTACTTTAGAATATTGGAATAATATATATCATATATATAGATTATATATATACAGGCACTAAGGTGAACTTCTTTGTAATTAAAAATTTAACTTTTTTTTTTTTTTTGCGGTACACGGGCCTCTCACCGCCGTGGCCTCTCCCGTTGCGGAGCAGAGGCTCCGGACGCGCAGGCTCAGCGGCCATGGCCCACGGGCCCAGCCGCTCCGGGGCATGTGGGATCCTCCTGGACCGGGGCATGAACCCACGTCCCCTGCATCGGCAGGCGGACTCCCAACCACTGTGCCACCAGGGAAGCCCTTAACTTTTTTATATAAAGAAAACAATTAGTGTAGCTTTCCAAATGTTATAAGATATTAATAACCTAAATCTAGATATGTTACCAATATTAAGATATTTATAAAAGATAAAGGCTTCAGTGTTCTAGTGTGTAGAAAAGACAATTTATTATTTTTGAAACTAATTCATTCTTTTCTAAATATGCTATTTTATTGTGTGATTGAACCTACCCTAGAATTAATAAATTTAAATTTATATATAGCTTGGCATTTTTGTGTGTGTATCTGACATTTGTTTGTATATAAGTGAGAAGACTTTTTATTTTAAAGAATCGGAGGTAATTAACTTCTCTTGCAGTCTAAAATTGGTGAAAGATATTTTAATGTTCTCTACAGCCAATATGAGATATGGATAGCCATACACAGTTATTCTAATAGAAAAGCCTGTCAGATATTTTTATTAAAGCATTTGTCTCACAAACACCTTGTGTCCAATGTAACCTAAAATTTTTAAGTAATAGGTTATCCTGCCTGATGTCAGTTCTTCTGTACAAGGCCATAGCCTTGATTCACAAAACAGATGATAAATTGTACTTTGAAACTCAAGGTGAGCACAGCTGTTGGTAATGTTTAATGAGAGCAACATACTTCACTCAGCTGCCGCTAGTCTTAGAACTCAGCTGTTTTGAGAAGAAAGCAATAAAAACCAAACAAAAACAATGCAGAGTTTGTTTCATAGGCTATAAAAAGGTAATCAAGTAGATAATAGGTAAACAGAAAAATAGGGAACTGAAATATTTTCTGATCAGAATTGTATTTCAGTACAAATGGCAATGCTTATCTTACCTATTGGGAGATCCACCAGTGAAGAGTAGGAAAGTATTTACTGTGTTCAGTGCATACACGGAGAAATGTTCTGGATAGCCTTGTTATAATTGATAGAATATTGTGGGGAAGCTTCCAGAATTGTACGACGGAGGGGCTCCTTCCGTGTATCAGTACTGAAACCATCACGGCCTCTATTTGCATAACGCACCTGCCAAAATTCAGCACTTAGTCAGTGATCCTTCTCTTATATTCTTAGAATCAAAGTGTGGGTTTCACACATCTTCCTCCCTACTAATTAAGCTTTCTGTATATTAATTTTGTTCTAAAAGAGTTCTTATATATTAACACCCTTCTCCTTAACGAATCTTCCAGTGGCAGGATGGGTTATTCTTTAGTCTTTGTCCAATTTATTCCTCCACCGTGTTAACACCACCAAGATGACCCTAGCCATTAAGTATTCTGACATAAAATAGGGGCGATAGAAGCTTAGGAGAGTTTTCTTTACCTCGTCATGCCAGCAGTGGCAAAAGAGCAAGGAGAACAGCATTGCAAGCCCACCTCCATATAGGATGATAGTAAGTGTTCTAACAACATAGCATAATAGGGTGTGGGTCTCAACAGCCCTTCTTTTGGTATAGCACAATCCCATCTTAATTTTTCATGTTCCTGTCATAATACGCTGTATGTCATGATGAGAAGCTGGGGAATTATCAGGAGGCAACGAAGGAGCAAAACTGGAAATAACCATCTTTCCTCACAATTTGGAGTTACTGTTCTCCAGGGGTCTTTTTTATCATTGCGATTTTTTGTTACTTTTTGCCATACAAAACCCACCCATTAAACACAAAAATTTTCCAAATATATCTGGATTTTTTTGACTTCTTGGCTGTAAGATTGTCACTTGGACCCTTTCTCTGTTTCCAATGTGAGTAAAGCAACTACCAAGTTAACAGAATCTTGTAATTAGAGAATCTTTATCAGAGGAATGGAAAAGACTATGTTTTCAAACAAAAAATATGGGTTATGGGGAAGTAGTCATGTGATAAATAAGCATGTCAGGAGCCATAACAGTGCCTGATCCAGGAGAACAAAGACATTTAATTCAAGAACTCCATACTTCTTTTCAGGGAGCCCAGTGTAGTTTTCCAAATGCTTTTTGAGTTTGTCTTAATTTAAGAAAAGTCACCTTGGTGGGTAGATCTAGTGATCTACAAGAAATGTTCATTGAGCATCTACTACAGGTCTGACACACCTACCTGTAGGGAGCTTGTGATCACTTCACTCTTCCTTCTCTAGGGGGCAGCGAGTATCATTGATGTGGATGAGGACCTCGCTCAAAATTGGGTGGCATTTTTAGTTGAGTGGTTCCTTGGCAATGCCATTAGGAGGAGCTCTCTGTTCCACACGCAGGGTTGCTCTCCCATGACTGGTAAAGTTCTCCATTCATTCATTAAGTACACGATCCCTTTCCAAGAGACTGAAACTCATGCTTTGGGTAAATTAATCTTCAGCTCAATAATTTATTCACTGAAAATGAAAATGATTCCCCATTTTATTTGCTCTTTATTTTTATGGTAGCTGCCTTTCATTTTAATCCCCATGTATTATGGCATAGAAGATGTATAGAAAGAGATGTGTAAATCTTGGTTCTACCACATACCAGCCTTGGGTCCACTTAAGCCTCCAGCTTCTCATGGGTATTTTGAGAGTTAAATTAAAACCTAAATGAGCATACCTGACGCATATTACATGCTCAATAAATGCTCTTCCCATTCTTTATTAAATTAATTTTTTTAGAGTAGAGTTGACCTGGGGAATTTCACAGGTTATTGTCTTCTTGGTATTTTGTTTATGATTTCTCTAATTTTAAATAATGTTGGAAATATCAGCATTGCTAATCACTTTTAGCTTTTCAACCACTTTTAGAAATCTATAGTTACCACTCTATGATGTTTGTTTCTTTTTGTTTCTGTTTCTATTGCCTGATAAAAGTGAAGAAAAAACATGCTTCATGGTAGGAAAATTCTCTTACTTAAACCAGTTTAGTGCTTGTATTCACATTTTGATAATATGGATAATAGTTTTATCGATATAAAATGCTTTTATGAGCTCAATTTTTTGTTGTATATAAAAGTGCTGTTTTGAGAAACTGTTGACCAAAATACTGCAGTTAGATACCATATTATAGTGTAGAGATATTCCAGCCATATGCTGTAATACTGACGTTTGAGTAGTTTCTGTAAATTATAACACTAGCTTTGTTTTCTGTTGTTTTGGGTTTTATTGAAACATAAGACTGCTTGTATCGAAAGAGAAATAAAATAGTCCTGTGGTTGTTGTTCATTGGGAATTTTAAGTCACATGTCCATTTTCTAGTTTGTTTTCATTGTCTGCTGTTTGAAGCTATATTCATAGCAATATGTCCCCTCTTAAAGATGCCCCCTTTTCAAAGGGTTGACTGTAATTGAATTTCTAGGAAGCTCAACCATAGTGATTCAGTGCTCTTAATTTTCATGAGAACCTCATGGCTAGATGAGCCCAAGTCAAGAACAACTTTTTAAAAACACGTAAAAAAGGATACAAATCTGCCCCGGCAGGCCATCTGCTTTAGCGGTCTGCCAAGGAACATGAACTCTAGTTGATGTAAAGTTTGGGAGTTTATCGAAGATTTAGCAGTTTGTAGCTTACCTGGTACCTTGTGAGTGAATGAGTTCAGTTCATTGATTAACAACTGATCTTACTGGCTGGCTTCTTAGTACGCTCTTCATTTACTCAACCAGTATACCTCCTCTGTGTGTGAGCCTGTGGTGGGTCCTGGTGACATGGTGGGGGAGAGGAATTGGTCCCTGCCTTCTCATGGAATGACTGCTAACCCAGTGGCATCTAATGACAATGATACTGTCAAGGTCAAGAACAGGTGTCCAGGTTCATTAAAGGGACACCTGACTGGTGTTCCTGCAGGAAGTGATGTTTTAGCTGAGGTGTCAGGGATAAGGAGGGATTAGCACAGTAGAGCTGAAGGAAAAGAAGTTTTCAAAGGAGGGAACAGCATGTTCCAAAGCCTGCAGGGCTTTCCCAAGACATGCAGAAAAGCAAACTGGAGAACAGAGCAAGGAGACCCTTAGGGGCAAGGAGGCTATTGTTATTAGGCGGGACCGGATTATATAGGAACATGGGGTCCAGGTGAAGAAATTAGAGACATTTTTAAGTAGGGAACTGATATGATCCGATATGAACTTAAATACAAGTTTATTCTGGTGGCTGCAAAGAGCAGGGATTTTGGGGGTGCAAGACTGAAAATGGGGAGATGTTAGGCAGATTCAGTGGATGATGGTGCTTTATGGAGCTTGAGCGGTGACAGGGGAATGGAATTAGGAGAAGGAAAAATTCTCATGTCATCAGTTGTTTGTGCTAGAATATTATTACAACATCAGAAATGTAGTTAAAAAACATTTCAGCAATAGTGTCCTCTTCCTTTGCAGACCTCACAGTCCTAAGTGAGACCGGTCTGTCCCCAGCTCTGGATGTCTGCCGCGGTGAAGCGATCCGTCCTCATCTGCAGGATGCCACCGAGGCCATTGTTTGGATTAAGTTGCTTGCAACCCACTCGGGAAGGCAGGAGATACTTGGAAGTTAGGTCCAGAAGGAATAGAGATCAGTGTTTTCTCTTTCTTTAAAATCCGTCTCACAGCCCAGCACAGTACTTTCCACATTTTAGGAAACCATAAATTATTTGTTGAAGGGAGGAGCAGGTACATCATACGGTGTGGCATTATGATGCCCAAACTAATGATCATAGGAGACTGAGTGGGGAGCTCCCTGGAGTTTAAGGTGGCAGAGAAAGTTCCATGCAGATGATGCATCTTGAACTAGGCCTTGGAGGTTAGTTGGTCCTGTTTTTTTTTTTTTTTTTTGGAACGGAGCGGGGCTTGAAAGAGCATTGCAGGGAGAAGCCATTCCACACGCAGAGTTAGGAAGCATGACTGAGCCCTGTACCTCTGTGTGCTGGTCAGGGGTGGGGCACAGACACGCCAACTTGATAAAGGTTAGGAAATAGGAGATAGATCAGGATGGATGGTGTGGGATAAGTTGTCAGAGAACACAGATTTTCAGGATGAACACTAGAATTGGCTCCAATATGCAAAAGTAAGGTTTATCAACAGACGGTTGGGGGCAAGAATTGAAGGGAGAGATTTTGGAAATGAAGTCTGGAGTGGCTGTTGTCCCCACTCCCACATCCGCCCCTAGCCTGAGCTATAATGCTCCACAGTTAGCTTCAGGAATTACTTTCCTCTAGAAAGTCTCGCCCCTTGTGTTGACAGTCTTTGGTGGCTCCTGGCTGCTTGATAAGTAAAAAGAAATAAAATTTTTAAAAACGGCACCAGTCATGGCCTTCCAGGCTTCCAGCCAGTCTCTTCCTTTATCCACCCATATCTTATATTTCCTGATCACCACTCTTTAGCTGTATATATGCATATATATGTATCTATATCTGTATCTGTCTATCTATTATCTATCTATCCATCTACTTAATGAATGTTAAGGCTCCGATCTGTCCCTATCTCCTCAGCAAGGACCTACCCATTTCTTTTAACCGAATCAGTCTCCTCCTAAACCTTGCTTAGAATTCACTGTGAAATCTTTCTGGACTTTAACCAACCAACTTAAATGTCTCTGAACTTTAGTTTCCTCACCTGCAAAATGGCACAGACATACCTTACCTCATAGAATGGACGTGAAGATTAAAGGAGAACCAGCATGAAGCATCGTTTTTTGCACAGAGTGGGAGGAGCCTGGCTCTCTCCAGCCAACACCCATCAGCAGAGCCCAAAGTCCCCTGCTGCCTTCTGTCACTGGGCCAGGACACTCTTCACAAGGCATGAGAGGGGCACGCATACCTTGGTTGTGCCTGCAATGGGCCCCTTCAATGAAATACAGGGCTAAATACAGAACAGAGATGTACAGGTGTGCAGTGGAAAAGGGGCAAGGAAAATATACAGTTGGAGATCACAGAGGGGAACAGCTTAGCCCTCTGGCAGAGGGTGTGAGCGAAGTTTTCACTGGAAAGGTGACATTTGCTGAAAAGCATAATTATTATGAGAGTTCCTTGAAGGTAATGACTTGGTGGTCTGTGTACATTGGGGCCGGCCTGGTTCAGTGCCAAGAGCAGAATGGGCGCTTAATAAATATTTGTTGGATGAATGATTTGACCTCTAAAATACTTTTATTGCTTGTCATTCAACTTCTGTAACTAATATAAAGGTAAAATTATTTAAGCGAGGAACCTCCACTTGCCATTCAAGGAATACAAATGAATTTTAACGTGCTGTTCAAAAATAGCAAAGGCTATTGAGAGCAAGGCGCTGAAACACCACCCCACTGTGAATCGGAATCACCAGTGGTGTAGCCGTGTCAAGGTGACACGGCATCTGGATGTAGAAGAGGTCATCTAGATGTTTTACCTGTAAAAACAGGTGGAGCAAAGAGCAAAAGTGCAGACCCAAGTGTATATATGTCACTTTGTCTGGTACTGTTTGCTTGGCACTCTTGGGAAACATTTGTGATGGGAGATCGTTTTATCATGATTGAATAAAAATACTCATTATTTAAATTTTTTTTGAAAGTCCCTGTCTATCTGGAATCTTTGAAGGGCAAGAAATCAATCCTAAAGTGTATATACATTACTCTATAAATGTGTTAATGTCTTCGCTTCTTCTTCCTCCTCTCTGCCTGTTTATACTGTAATATTAATAAATGCAGCATTTTAATGAGCTTTGACGGAATTATCTTCAGAGAGTCGGCGCAGTGTGTTCCTTGGAGACACACAACTGAAGTTCCCAGTTCCTGGAAGGAAGGCTGTTCCTTATTAGCTGGGATAGCGGAAGAGTGTGCTGGAGAGGGGTGGGGTAGGCAGGGCTCAGCCCACCTGTGCAGGCACAGGCCCGGACCCTCTCCACGTCCCTGTGGAGGAGCCCCCGGGCTTTCATTACAAGTGTCAGACGGTTCCCCCCGAGCAAGTGCTGGTGGGATGGCATGTCAGTGTCTCTGGAGGAGCAGCCCTGACACCTCCCAACAGTCTGACAAACGGTTAAGTAGTGCTTTCAGCTTGGGTTGAGGATGAGAACATGTGTGTTCTTTCATGTTCATGTTCTTTTCATGTTACTCGAGAGATGTCATGACCTTTTGCACTGTCACCCAACCCCTACCCTGTGCCCGTGAAACACAGTCCCAGACTTACACTGCCTTTTTAAAAAAATTGAAGTGTAGTGAATATACAGTGTTGAGTTAGTTTCAAGTGCACAGCAGAGTGATTCAGTTATACACATGTGAATCAGATTCTTTTCCATTATAGGTTATTATGAGCTATGGAATATAGTTCCTGTGCTATCCAGTAGGTCCTTGTTGTTTATCTGTTTTATATAGTAGTGTGTTAATCCCAAATTCCGAATTTATCTCCCCACCTCCATCCCCTTTGGTAACTGTGTAAGTAACCGAAGTTTTCTATGTTGGTGAGTCTATTTATATGTGGCAAATAAGTTCATTTGTATCAAATTCTTTTGAACCAGCTTTACAACAAATGCTAAAGGAATTTATCTAGGCAGAAAAGAAGAGGCCACAACTAGAAACAAAATTACAAAATGTATCCTTTTTTTTTTTAGATTCCGTAAGTAAATGATATCATGTGATATTTGTCTTTCTCTATCTGACTCAGTTCACTTAGTATGATAATCTCTAGGTCCATCCATGTTGCTACAAATGGCATTTTTTCACTTTTTGATGGCTGAGTAAAATGTCTTAAAGAAGCAAGACTCTTTACAGATGCAGATGGATTTGTGTGTGTGTTTGATTTGGGCTGCCCAACATCTGAAACCCCTTCTAGGTTTGGGGTGCTTCTCATCGAATGTTTTGGGGAAGGTCTCAGAGCCACTTTCATGTGGTGGAAAGCCAATATGTACTCCCTTTCTGAGCCCTGGAAGTTAGGGCATGAGGATTTGCTAGGCAGGGGCGATCCCTTTACATCTACATCAAGTGAGGCAAAGAAGCGGGAGTGGAGAATTCATATTAGAAGCAGCTACATTTAGGGGCTGGGGTCGGAAGTGTCGGTGGGGCCAGTTTTCCTGGGAAGCAGAGGCCATGCCAGACTTTTCCTGGGGTGAGAGATTGACTGAGGTTCTGTGCCTCAGCATTCTTTGGTCTCCAGTGATTTTTCCAGCCTGATTCTCCAATCTGTGGTCTGATCCTGAGAGCTGCTTGCTATTATTTTAATAAATTCCTTTTCTGCTAAATTTAGACAGGGATCATTTCCATTATTTGTAAGTGACGACCCCAACGCATTCATCTGTGTCCATGGCTCGATCACTGTCTGCTGGCCACTGAGATAATAGCCTTGACTTAAAAGCTTTGGCCAGGCATCTAAGTGTCCAGGCCACTAGTCAGCTGAATGGAATCTCCTGTTTAACACTGACTCTTAGCCATGCAGCTGCTCTTCTTTTCTTCCTTTTTTGAAATATCATCTTCATGCTGGCTCCTGCACATGTGTCTCTCTAATGACTTGCAGTACTTCAGAGCTCCCGGTTATTAAGTGAATTAGATGTAGGTTCAGTGACCTGAATGGTAGGCCAGTAGGTCAAGTGGCCTGAGCACTGTCTGAGTTAGGCCCTGGTCTGGGATTCCTTGGCCATTTGTTGGAGGCATGTCTGTCCTTTTGCTCCCAATTAATTTAGTACACACCACTTTGTAAAGTGCCAGTGTGCGCAGAGGTAGGCCGTGTGTTCACGTCCTGCGAACGTTAAAGACCCTGACGGTTTCAACTCTGGATCCCTCTGCCAATCCCAACAGAAGGGGAGAGACTTCTTATGCGGTAGCTTTCTGTGTGCCCCTTTGGATTCAGGATTTTTTAATCTTTTTATTTTTTTCTTTTGGAGGCTGTGTGAGGTAGGGTGGAAGAAGAGGAGGTGAGATGGGAGAAGCAAAGGTTAAGCTTCATTATTTTTTAAGATAAAAACTTTGAACTTAACCTTATGAAATTAGACTTCCACATGTGTCTGAGCACCAAAAATGTCCCATGTGTATTCTCACCATTTACTAAATATATAAGATCATATGTGTGTGTGGCCACTCACTCCAGAGCAGAGTTTTAACTCCTAAACAGCCATGGTTACACTTTTTCTCATTTCTCTTATCACCTCGTAGAAGCATGTAAGTTATCATAGACTTCCAGTTGTAGACGAGTAATTATATCCATTCAGGGCCTTCCCTGGTGGTCCAGTGGTAAAGAAGCCCCCTTCCAATGCAGGGGATGCGGGTTCGATCCCTGGTCGGGGAACTAGGATCCCCCATGCCGCGAGGCAACTAAGCCCGTGCGCCACAACTACTGAGCTCGTGTGGCTCAACGAGAGAGCCCGTGTGCTGCAAACTATAGAGCCCGTGCGCTCTGGAGCCTGAGTGCCACAACTAGAGGGAGAAAACCCGCACACCACTAGAGAGAAGCCCGCGTGCCACAGCAAAGAGCCTGTGCGCCGTGACTAGAGGGAGAAAACCCTCACACCGCAACTAGAGAGAAGCCCACGTGCCACAGCGAAGAGCCTGCGTGCCGCAACAGAAGACCCCCGCATGCCTCAATGAAGACCCCGCGTGCCGCAGACACAATGTGGCCAAAACAAGAAAAAAAATTATATTGGCTCAAAGAGAATTTAGGAAGGAAACAGAGATGTGCTTCTGTTTTGAAACAAAACACAAACTTGGACTCTCTAACGTGCCACATTGACACCTGCTCTTGTGAAACCAGTGTTGCCATTGCTCTCAAGGCTGCATCTGGGTTGTGTGTCAGTCCCAGTCCAATAAGTGTGCTGACACCTATATGTCTGTCCACCTCCCCAATTCCCACACAGGGCTTACACGGCTTGCTAAAAAGAGAGGCTCACGTTCAATCTTTTAGCAAGCACATTTTTTTTTTTAATTGAAGTGTAGTTGATTTACAGTGCTGTGTTAATTTCTGCTGTACAGCAAAGTGATGGTTATACATATATATATATACACATTCTTTTTCATATTCTTTTTCATTATGGTTTATCACAGGGTATTGAATATACAGTAGGACTTTGTTGTTTATCCATTCTATATCTAATAGTTTGCATCTGCTAACCCCAAACTCCCAATCCATCCCTCCCTCACATCCCCTCCCCCTTGGCAACCACAAGTCTGTTCTCTATCAGCAAGCCCAATTTTATTGTTACAATATGTGGAATCTAAAAAATGATACAAATGAACTTATTTACAAAACAGAAACAGACTCATAGATTTAGAAAACAAATTTACAGTTACCAAAGGGGAAAGGTGGGGTGAGGGATAAATTAGGAGTTTGGGATTAACATATACACACTACTATACATAAAATATACAATCAACAAGGACCTACTGTATAGTACAGGGAACTCTACTCAGTATTCTGTCATAACCTAAATGGGAAAAGAATCGGAAAAAGAATAGATATAGATATATGTATAACTGAATCACTTTGCTGTACACCTGAAACTAACACAGCATTGTAAATCAACTATACTGCAATATAAAATTTAAAAAAATATAATAATTGGAAAAAAAGTGCATGACTTTTGTTCACTTTGCCTCTGTCACTTTTGAGATTCACTTGCCTCTGACCAAGGAGATTCCTTTGTCTCTGACCCACGTCTGTGTTCTCTTTGCAGGGAAGAGCGATCCCTTTTGCTTGTTGGAGTTGGGAAATGACCGACTTCAGACACATACCATTTACAAAAACCTCAACCCTGAGTGGAACAAAGTTTTTACATTGTAAGTACTTTAGCCCCTGGAATATCAAAGAGCAGCTTTAACTCAGAGACCAATTATCCCTGATATGTTTGGGGCAGTCTGGGGCTCTTGAGTGGAACTTTCTGTCCATTTTTATGGGCAAAGAGTGAAGTTTATTGTTTTTCTTTTTCTGAAAACCTTTTATGCTTTCATTTTATAGAGTATAGTGTTAATAATAGAAGAGACCATTTGGAACTGCAAGGGAGTGTTATAGGAGAGGCATTTGTAAAGTAGGTCTCTTAGTGACTAAATTAATCTGTGAGTAGAAGGAAGCGTCCATAAATCCAGACTACTTCATTCCTGGGTTAAAGGAAATTACAAATGTAGACCTGTCTTTAATTCAAGGAGCTTATATGGTACAACATTATTTTAATATCTGAAGGCTTGTATCCTGCCAGAGTCTTTTGGAACATATAGATTATCTGCAATTCCTCAAGGACTCCCAAAGTCCCCTTATATTCCAGATTCTCTGAATGACCTGCTCCGTAGTGATGTTCACTTTTCAGACTCAGGCATTTAGGAGGCTGGGTATATTCCTAGTTTGCTTTAGATTCCAAGGCGTCTGGCCATCAAGGGGGAGGCCCCTTTTTGAATTTGGGTGAAATGGTGGTACCCTGGCCTCACAACACTGAAGAAATGCTCTGTCTGTGCTTATAACTGAAAGAATATAGTTCGTATTGAATGGAATTGGTGGTTCCCAAGCAGAAACTTCCCAAGGATCTATGAGAAGAGGATTAACTGTGCTAAGCAGGTTTGCAAATTGCCATATGCAAGTCTCTGGTTTGGTCAACACCCTGCCAATGACCATGGCTCCGTGTTTCATTGTAGCCAATGTCTGGCTTCCAGTCAACATAAAAACTGTTTATAAGTATGTAAATATGCATGAGACTTTTAGTACTCTGTGTTTCAACAATAGGATGCTATCTAGGGATCTCGGCAAATAGTGATTTTGACCTTTTTTTTTTTTTTTTAGGGAATTCTTCATTAGTTTAAAGTAAAGTAAATCTGATTTTTGTTCTTCTCATTTGGAAGCTACTTTGAAATCACTGTCCTCCTTATTCTGTCCCCTGTTCTCTTTCTTTATCCTGTTTCTTTAACAGTTCTGCCCTTGAGTACACATATACATGGAAAATGTCATAGTAAAAAAGTTGACTTTTTTTTCCATATGGATGTCTGAATCTTCTCTGATGGAAGGTTTGGGAATAGTCAGTTTGATTTAATTTTTGGAATTTAATTAAATGGTACTTTTATACTCTGAGGACATACAGATTTAATTAGTGAAACCGTGTTTTCAGATCTTCATGGAACAGACTTCACTTTTGTGTTTTTGTATCTAACGCATGGTGTGTTTCTTGTTTCAGTCCCGTTAAAGATATTCATGATGTTTTGGAAGTGACTGTGTTTGATGAAGATGGAGATAAACCCCCTGATTTTCTTGGGAAAGTTGCCATTCCCTTGCTGTCTGTAAGTTACCTTCGTTAATACACAGTGTGTGAGTCATTTTACAGTTGACAAGTTTCTATGGTCTAGAGTTGCTTTATCTTTGTCAATCTGGGGGCGGGGGGGAATCCTCCCAGCTATAGCAGGAAACAGCTGTTTTATTCCTTATCCTTCTCCAGTACTTTCAGTAGTTTCAGATGTAAAGTCACATAATTTTCTCTGTGTGTCAATTGCGTATTGATCTAACCAACCAAAACATTTTGACCGGTCTTTCAATCCACGCTCAGTCTTTCCATCTTAAGATAGGAGTTTCTCTTTTGTTTCAGGGGATACATATCTATGACTGATTTTCCATTGGTGAATGAAAAACATCCATGTTTTTCTTCATTGCTTCCTTACTGCCCATTTCTTCAAAGATTACTTGCTGGTAACTGCATAGTTGTTCTCAATTCCACTAAAGACCATTTTCTCAAAAATTCTGTTTGTCTTTTTAGTAGTCCCGTTTGTTTTCAGTCTCCAAAAGTGCTTTGTGGGAGAAAGCAGAGAGCCTCTCTTGGAAAAAGAGTGCTGTTTTGGTAGTCCCCTTAAAAGGCAATGTGTCAGAGTGAGCTAAGAGCTGAATGAAAATAAAATACCCTATAAAATTCAGAGCATCATATAATGTCTTTACATGGGCAAAGGTAGAAAGCTGGGATCTGAATTCACCTATTAATTGGGCATTTATGTTTATGCCAAATGTACTCTTCTAGAGGAGAAAATTTCAGTTTTTCATCCAGCCATTCATACAATGTGTGGTAGAGTTGTAACGGCGTTTATCAGTGAGGAAGGCTTTATTTCTTTCTTCCCAAAGACTTATTTTCCCAAAGCTCTTAGTGCATTTTTGTGGCTGGAGCAGTCTGTAATTTATCCATGAGATTAGACTAGCTCACATGGTGTTTACAGAGGGGGAAACGCTGCACCTCTCAATATCTCTTATCTTTTTGATTGCTTGGTTAATTTCTCCCCAAGTTCTCATATCCCTGATGTTACTTGAAGAGCATGGTGGAGCAGCTGCTCCCTTGCAGAGCTGGCTGCTGCCGAATGTTCTGAGCCACCAGCAGCAAGCCACGCCAGCTCTCAGAGAGGAGATGGTGATGTGGGATTTCCCTCCTTTTTTTTTATTACAACTTTGTCAGTTATTCCTAAAAGCATACATGTAACAAGAACATGGCGCACAATTTTAAAGAGGTCTAAAGGGACAAGGAACCAAAGCTCTCCATTAGAATTTAGTGTCCTTTCTCTCTAACATTTATTTTTTTTGGACATTTCTCCTCTTGTTTTATAGATAAATCCTTAGTAGCATGTTTGATTCCTTGCTGGGTGAACGCCACTTCGTATCTTTATTAACCTCCCTCTGTTTCGCATGTAAACATTTTGTGTGTTTGGTCTTCCTAGAATACCAACAAGTTGACTGACTTTCTTTCCTCCCTCCCAAGGAATGTACAATCGCTATACGCTGTGGAGTTAGATCTAAGAAATTACCTCTGGCTAAATCAGGTTTAGGTTTTCTCAACCTCAGCACTCCTGACATTGTTGGACGGATCGTTCTCTGCTGCGGGGACTGTCCTATGCACTGTATGAAGTTTAGCAGCATCCCTGACCTCTACCCACTAGATGCCAGTAGCACCTATCCACCCATCACTGTTGTGATAACCAAAGATGTCTTGCAACATCGCCCAGTGCTCTGAAGGGGGCAGAGTCACTCCGGTGGAGTGGAGAACCATTGACCTAAATTAATAGAGCTTTCAAACTATATCCTTCAAAATACAAGATAGAGTGATTTGTGAAAGACTTTGTTTCAATGCAGGCAAGCCCATTAGCCCCCTTAATTTTTCAGGTTGCTGATAAGCTGCCCCACAATCTAAGCATTCATTTGATAAATATTTATCAAGTGTTCAGTGTGTGCCAAGAATTGTTTTAGGTGGTAATGTTCTAACAATGATTGCAGTGAAGCTATGTCCTCTCCTGGAACTTATCTTTTGATTGCAGGAGGCAATATACAAACCAGAAAAAAAAAAAAAAAAGCAATGCACAGTAGGTTAGATGGTGAAAAGTGCTATGTAGAAAATGAAGCAGGGGGAGGGGCCTCCAAGAGGATGTGTGTGGGGAAGGGATGCAATTTTCCGTGGTTCAGGCAGCGATTACCTCACTGGAAAGGGAACATTTGACTGAGAACTTAAGTAAGTAAGGGAGGGGAGAAAACCAAACCAGGAGGATATCTGGGGAAACTCTTCCAGGCAGGAAATCTTCAAGTTCAAAGGTTCCAAGGCCAGGCCTTGACTGTCAAATTCCAAAAATAGCAGAGCAATGTGGTTGGAATAGAGTGAGTAGAGAATAGCAAATGTGAGATAGGAAAGAATAGGGGATAGGGTGGCGTGGAAGAGGACCTTGTAGGACGCTGACAACCTGAAAGTTAGAAGGACTTTGGCTCTTTCTTAGTGGTGATGGGAAACCACAGGGAGGTTTCCAGCCAGGGAGTGTTTGACTTGGTTTATACTGCTTGTTTCTAATATAAATGTAGCACGTGGAGAAATAAGCCCAGATCTGAAAGGTCTCCACTGTGTAAAGGCAGTGTGGCCTGAGCCATGTTTCCCCTTAGGGACTTTGGGGGCCCAGGGATGTTGAGCTGAATAAGACATTTCAGTAGTTGTTGTTCATCATGGCTGTTTCAGTTCATATTTATTTCTGATGCTTTGACCAGTAGATTGGGAAAGTGATCAGATCTTACGTAAGATCTGTGTGGGCTCTTCCCGATACACCCGCAACATACCTTCTCCAAATGAAATGATTCCCTACCTAAAGTGTAGATATAAATGTGATAGAAAAAAAGGCCATAACCCTCAGTATCTGTAACAGGCAAATTTTGTTTGTTATTTCATTGATCATTTGATTTTTTAAAAAAATTATATTACTTATATCTTTAGTATTTATATTTATAAATTTTGTTTATATTTATAATTATTTTAAAATAATTCTAACTTGTGATTTAGAGGGTATATTTTAAAATGTATTTAGGTCTAGGTTTTTTCTTTATTTAATGTCTATTGAGCAATACTTACCTAGAGCCCTGTGCTGTGCACTTACCATCATTAATTCTATGACAGCCTAATGAGGCATGCTTTATTATTATGACCATCTACAAATGAGGAAACTGAGGCAAAGAAAGACCTGTAGCTGGTAAGTAGGGGAGGCTGGGTTTGAATTAGGCAGTCTCATATCAGAGCCATCCTAAGAGGATGCTGTGCTGCCATAGTGAGTAGCTGTTAAGTAAATATTGTGCCAAAAGCCATAACCAAGATCTGTTTTGTGCAGCCACTGGGCTCAGTGCAGTGGAGGTGGGGGGCAGGGGGGCAGGTGGGATACAGAGTTAAGTAAAGACTTGCATTTCATGGGAGATGCCTGTGAGATGACCGAAAATATTAGGTGCCCTATAAAAGGAACAGGAATATGCAAGGTGGGAGGGCTGAATTTAACTTTGGGAAGACTTTAGAAAGTGGGGAGTCTGAGCTGGCCAGGAAGGAGTATGGTGTTGATGGGGACTGCTGGGTGAGGTGAAGAATGAAGGCCATTCCAAGCAGAGGGGAAAGCATGAGCAGAGAAACAGCAGGGTAAAGGAGAGGCCACATTCTGGAAGCAAAGAACAGCCTTGGTGCCTAGCTCTCAGTGTGAACAGGGAGGCTGGAGAGTGCAGCTCAGGAGGGGTGGAGAGAGTTTGGGGCCTGTTCTGTGAGGGGGGATTATCTGCAGGCTTTGGCATGGATATAACAGAGCAGTTAACTAGGAAGAAAGTTTGGCTCCTGTGTGAAGCAATTATAGGGGAGGAAGACTTCCTGGAGGAATTGGTTGCAACTCCAGAAAAAAAGCATCAAAGAGAAAACCCTTCAATTCTGTGTTCTATGCCTCTTAGGAAAAGAATTTATTTCCCTGCTTTTTTAATATTTTTAGTCATAAAAATGGATTCGTTGGTGCTTCACTATTACCTCTATAGGATATGGAACAGTGTCCTATAATACCTTGTTTCGTATTTAAAAACAAAAATTGTATTTCTTAGAGTGTGCGTAATTTTTGTGAGAACATGTTTTCTTTAATCAAGTCATAAACTAAAACTTGATTTACACTTTCAGAGAAAATGCAAACTACATTTTAAAACGTCTAAGTGTAAAGTATTGAAAGTACTTCAACTTTTACTCTCTCGAAATGGTAATGTGCTAAGTGCATTTCAGCCTGTTAAATAAAGAGCCTGTTCTGAATTCACTATATCTTTTAATCAGGGTGAATATATTGGATGACTCTTGGCTCCCTTAAAATTCATATTCTAAAATCAGTATATTTATTAATGGTGGTGAATTGTTCAAAGCGTATACATGTGCTCAGATATACATCAGAATTGAAAAAATACAGGACAGTGAGCCATCCTTCCATAGATTTCATTTCTGTTCAACTTTTTAAAAAACAGTTTTTTAAAATGATTATATAGATATGCAAAACTTTTTACTCATGATTAAAAGCAGTAGAAAATTGCAGTTGGATTGGATTCTAATCTGAAAAAAAAATTTTTCTTTGGCCGCACCACAGGGAACTTCCCCCACCAGGGATCTAACCTGTGCCCTCTGCAGTGGAAGTGTGGAGTCTTAACCACTGTACCACCAGGGAAGTCCTGAAAACTTTTAATATTTGTACATTTCCACATTCTTCCAAAAATCTTCTAATCAATAATATAGTAAATATACATTGGAAAACAGTAGGAATGTTTTAGTTTTAAAACATTTCCAACATAGACATTGTCTCCTAATAATTATCCAGTTCAGTAGATTTATTTTTCATTGCTATTCTCAATTAAGTGATCTTGATTTTGTGGTGAAAATCTGGCTAAGTTCTTCTCATCCTTCTTATTTAAACATGTGTTTACCCTCCTAGAATTAATTATCTAATGGGTCAATTTTGGAAGACTTTGAAAATCAGCTTTCTGTAAAATAGGGAAAGCATCTGTTTGTTGTTATTTCCTACTATCTATGGAGAAGTCATCTCAATTTGATGAGGTCCTACTTTATTTATTTATTTTTTTTTTGCGGTACTCGGGCCTCTCACTGTTGTGGCCTCTCCCGTTGCGGAGCACAGGCTCTGGACGCGCAGGCTCAGCAGCCATGGCTCACGGGCCCAGCTGCTGCACGGCATGTGGGATCTTCGCGGACCGGGGCACGAACCCGTGCCCCCTGCATCGGCAGGCGGATTCTCAACCACTGCGCCACCAGGGAAGCCCAGGTCCTACATTTTGAAACAAATTTGAGTCCCTTGTGTAAGCTATGCCAACATGCATATGTGAATTTATATCAGAAGCACAGGCCTTCATGCAGCCCTTAGCTTTCTCTGTGAAGCCAGTGCACGGTAACTAGGTGCACCAATAACAGCCTCACTTAATTAGCTTTATGGGATAAATTTTCTATAATTGCTGTACCAAATAAATGTCCATGCACATCTTCATTTGCATTTCCAATTAAGTATTTGCCCAACTCTCACCTATGATGGATTTTGCACATTGTACTGGACATTCTTAATCATATTTTTTTAACTTAATGCTGAAATTTTGGCCATTGAAATATATAATATTTATTTTACTTTACATAAATGTTTATGGATGTATAACCAAATACAAAATTTAACAGGGCAAAATGGTGATTTTTGGACACAAACATTCAACTGTCTTCCTCATCTAATCCTGGTCCAACATGTTCATTGAAGTAAAGGAAGATAAGGCACACTTTTCTGTTGGCCTTGGAAACCAGCAAAGGGTGTCATGAATATGCTGGAATTATCATGAACCGTAACTGGTGTAGAAGGTGGATGATATTTGGTTACGACAGGCCAAGGGAGAAAGAAGAATGACTAGTGGGATTCCTCTACTGTCCTATAACGGGAAGATAGAAAGTATAAATCTGAGCATATCCTGCATGATGGGAAACGTTGAATGGGTTAAACTTTTCTATTAAATGGAAAAACCTCTCATAATGAGTGAAAGAGTAAAATCTAAGTGCTTCTTCTAGATGAGACACCTCAAACATGGCAATACTAAAATGGATGAACAAAAGTGTAACACATAAATGTAAATAAAAGGTAAGTGAGAAACATACAGAGGAGGCTATTTTATGAGTTACAAAATAATTTAATTATCAATAAAGTTATAAAGACAGGAACTTTTACGTGAATGACTTCCCATGGAAATGTGTGTGTGCATATGTATATACACACATATATATATAATATTTGAAACACCAGAAAAATTACAAAATTGGAATCGCAGAAAAATAACATATATTATCTATCTAGCTTTTAAAAATCAAACAAAAAACAAAGCTTTGAAGTGATGTTTTAAAGTGCCAAGTCTTTGAAATTCCAAGTTCCATGAAGTGTATGCTAATAGCGAAAGCCCTTGCACATGATTCCACAGCTACTAAATTTCTGATGATGAAACCCTGGAATCTCTTTTGTTTTTGTTTTTATTTTTTTAGCAAGTTCTCAGGTGAATTTTAAACAAACTAAAATGGTGGTTCTTAGACTAGAGAATCAGCCGTAAGCTTTGTCCAACATATGTATGGGTAGACACACACAGAAATACATAAAATATTCTGTTCACATACCCACTTAACTTGTTTAATTGTTGATTATGTTGTGGGTCCAAAACGCTTCAATAGATTTCAAAAAGACAGAACCTGTACTGTGATCACAGCACAGAGAAATAAATAACAAAAATGAAACAAGTATCAAAACCCTTGGTAGAAAAAAAATCTCAGGTAGCTAATGTAGATACCAAAACTGCAACTATAAACTTCTTAGAAACTAACAATGAAATACAATATATAAAAATGGTGGGTACGGGCCAAAAGTATTATTCAGAGGAAATTTTTTTTGGCTGCACCACAGGGCATGTAGGATCTTAGTTTCCTGACCAGGGATCGAACTTGTGCCCCCTGCAGTGGAAGCACAGTGTCTTAACCACTGGACCACCAGGGAAGTTACGTGAATGGTTTTATAATTGAACAACAAGGTTGAAAATCAATTAAACATCTCAACAAAATGAACTAAAATAAAGAAAACTGAGAAAATTATAAAGAAATTTATGAAGATTAATAAAAGAGCAATTACATAGAAAGTATTTAAACAGTGTATTTGATAAATCCAAGTATTAGTTCCCCCCAAAACCAGCGATACAGGCAAGCCATTTACAAGGCTAATGAAAGAAAGGGAAAACATATGCTATTAAGAATGAATGAACAACAAGAAATATGGGGATTGCTATGAAGAACATAACTAAATTTTACTAAGTATGAGAGAAAACGTTAATAAATATAGAGACATACCTTGGGAAGACTTAGGTATTGTAAAGGTATAAAAATCTCCCCAAGTTAACTAAAAATATAATACAGTACCCCATTTGAAGAAATTAATGTATAAAAATATCAAGGAAATTATCTTTAAAAATATAATTAGAGGAACTTGAATATCAGGTATTAAATGCACTGTTTAGTGAAAATCATTAATGATGGAAATATCAGAAACAGTTATCAAATAACTCCACCCTTTTCTCCCTGCATACTCCCCTCCCCCGAATAAGAAAATAACACATTTCAATCATGAGTTTTGAAACCTTAACTGCACAGGCAATTCTTAAATGTTATTGAAGTTTATTGAGAACATAAAATGGAAAATGTGTGAAATCATTCCCTGAGACTAAAATAATTCTGATATTAAAAAAAACACATTTAAAAAAAAAGCAAATTATATACCTTTCATGGAACATCAGTAAGATTGAACACATTAGGAAATCTAATTGTGTAATTTATATTATTGAGTTAAGAAAAAAAAACACCTTGACGATCTCAATAGATGTAGAAGGTGTACTTGATAAAATTTAACATCCATTCTTGATTATGAAAAAATAGTCTAATAAATTAGTAAATGATGAGCAGTGCCTTAACATGATGAATGATATCTATCAGAAGTATCACAAACATTAAGACTTATTGCTGAAACACTAGAGATAGTTATTCTAGTGTCTCATTTTTTTTTTTTTTTTGGCCACACCTTGTGGCATGTGGAACTTCCCCAACCAGGGGTGGAACCCACACCCTCTGCAGTGGAAGCCTGGAGTCTTAATCACTGGACCACCAGGGAAGCTGCTCTAGTTCCTCATTTTTAAAATGAAAATAACAGTAGTTTCTACTGCTAGGATTGTTGCAAGAATTTAATGAGCTTATATACTTATGAATTAACTATTAAAATTAAACCTTTTAGGTCAGATCCAGCCAATGCAAAAATGTAAGAGAAATAAATGATAGTTGAATGAAGGAAACACATTATTTGCAAGTACTAGCTGATAATATCTGTAAATATAAAGAAAATTAATAGACACTGTATTAGAATAAAAAAAGGTCAGTTATGTATAAACAATATCAAAATTAAGAAAATGAAAACCAGTGCCCATACCCAATAGAAATCTTAAAAACCTAAAGAAAAACCTAAAAAAAAAAAATCTGAAAAACCTAAAAAAAAATCAAAGAGTATAACAGGAAACAAAAAAATGCTATAATGCTTAACTATGTGAGGAATTTCTGAACTGTACTGAAGGACATGAAAGAAAGACTAATTGAGAAATTTAATATATGATAAACTTGAAACATGAAGTCATTGAGAGGATAAACTAAGTGATCACTATATAAGTGATTCTGAGGTAAGTTGGTTGCTTATCCATCAGGGAAAAATGCATCGGCATGTTACACCAAACACAGTAACTATTTCAAGGTGAATTAAAGGTCAAATGCTTGAAACAAAATAAATATTTATTTATTTATAGTTCCATAAATAAAACTATTAAAATAATGGGAAGTGCTACATAAACAAACTGAAAAACAGGAATGATAAAGGAAGAAAGATTTAAGATGTCATGGTGAAAACAAAAATTTCCATAGAAGATTAAAAGACAAAGGATAGGTTGGTAAAAAATACTTGCAGCATAAAACAAATAGATGCCAGCACTAATATAAAAGTGTTTTTTTTGATCAATATGGAAAAGACAATTCAACCTAACAGAAAATTTAAATCAAGGAGGCAGAAATCTGTATAGCTAATAAGCATACGAATGGCTCATGCTTTATTCAACCACCATTGTGGTTGTTAAAAATGCAGAAGAGGGGGCTTCCCTGGTGGTGCAGTGCTTAAGAATCTGCCTGCCAATGCAGGGGACACGGGTTCGAGCCCTGGTCCGGGAAGATCCCATATGCCGCAGAGCAGCTAAGCCCGTGCGCCATAACTGCTGAGCCTGCGTGCTACATTCTGTGTGCCTAGAGCCCGGACACCACATTGAAGAGTAGCCCCCACTCGCCGCAACTAGAGAAAGCCCGCGAGCTGCAATGAAGACCCAATGCAGCCAAATAAATAAATTTATTTATTTTTTTAAAGTGCAGAAGAGGGAGCCAGATCACCTGGGTTAGCCCCCAGTCTTCTCCATTAACTGGCTATGTGACTTTTGACACCTTACTTGACATTTCTGTTTCCTCCTCTATGAAATGAAAATTTTCACAGTACCTGTGTTGGAGGTCTGTGGTGAGGATTTAAATGGTTTGGTAAATGTAGAAAGAGTACAGTAGCACACAGTAAGCACTTAAAGTGTAAGCTCTTATCTTCATCACCCTTGTTTTAGTAGCTTAAATTACCAAATTACTTTAAGCAGTCAGATTAAGAAATATAGTCAAGATTTTTCATGAGCAGTGATGATTAAGTGTAGTCAAAGGACTCTCTCAGGTGCTTTTGGAGGGAGCATGACCTGCTACCAGCCTCCTATAAGGCACCTTGGATTAAAATTTAATAGACACATATCTCGGAGCATTTATATTCTAGATATCTATTTTAGAGAGGCAGCTGGGGCTTGGAGAGATACAGTAATTACCCATGGTCACACAGATGCTAAACGCCAGAAATGGGAATTAAAGTGAAGTCTGTCTGGTTTCACGGTCCTACCATGGCCCACTGTTAATAAACATACGACAGAAAATGTTCAGTTTCATTAGTTATATAAAAAAAGCACATATTAAAACAACCTGAGGCCATTTTATTCCTATGAAATTGCTGTATATTAAATAAAAATGCCTATGGTTGGCAACATTGGAAGGAAACGGACAGGCTCATTCACTGAGGCTAGGAGTATAAATTAATACAACGTTTTAGGAGAGCAAATTGGCAATACTTGCCAAAACGATAAAAATAGGTGTACCATATGACTCAATAATTCCACCTCTAAGAGTTTATTTTTAGGAATGCATCATGGAAGCACAAAGATATCTATGTGTTAAACCATCACAGTGTTTACAGTTGTTAAAAATTGGAAACAATCTTAGTTACAATGGAAGATTGGTTAAGCTAATTATAGAATATTCTTAAGATGAAGAACCATTCTAAATTATGGAGAATCGATTTTTACATTGGAGAATGTTTCCCATACTTTTTTTAAGTTTAAAACACGAGTGATTAAAAAGTACATAAATGAAAGTAAGACAGAAAAAATCATGTTATTTAATAAGCAATTTCTGTGTACTTGTCACTGTTCTTACTGCTTTTTGCTGATTATTTCACAACAACTGCTGAGATATGTATCCTTTTTTTTTTTTAACTCACACTTTACAGATTAGGAAACTGAAGAAGAGAGGAGTTATGTAACTTATCCAAAGTTACCCAGCCACTCTGAGGCAGAACCAGAATTTAAACTCACTTCATCTGCCTCTAAGGAGTCCCAAACTTCATCCAATATACTATGATCCTATTTTCATAAGATAAATATTTATAAAAATACATTAAAAATTAGAGATCTGTTTGTTAAAAAATGGAATATTGTAAAAGTTACATTTTTTTTCCTTTTTTTAAGCTATTTTTGTAAATTGTACACCATTCTTACAATTAGTAAATATTACTTTGTAAAGACAGCTTCTATTTCAGGGAGAGGAGTTGATAATACATTTTGGGTACAGCAGGGTTTTCTGCCTTTACCAAAGTTCAGTGCTGGGTTTTGAATTCAGGCAATGGGTGGGTTGGATTGCCTTGCACAGAGAAAGGTGAGTTGTATGTGGAGAGCTGGGGTGATGAGTTCAGTGCTGCCTCTACTGGCTGGTGGTTGACTGTGTCAGGGCAAACAGTGACCTTATGGGCTTTTCAATCTCTCGTGCTGTTTGTAACTCCTGCGGTGGTAAACAGGCGTGTTTCCAAGTGGGGATGTGAATAGAATCACTACCAAGTAAAGGATATTTACTTTTCTTCTCTCCTAGTCACATATCACATGTGAATATGTGTCTGTTCACATCACATTTTGTTGGAGTCACCTTGCATGTGCATTAGTGGGGATCACCTGCTGTATTGTTATGTCACATTATTTTCCCTTTTGCATGCAATGAAAAGCTTCTGATAGAATAACACTTGTTTACACCCAAATGTACTCCATTTATTCACATGAAGGTCGAATTGGGGGCTGGGGAGGATCAATATGACTCTTCAGTTTGGATTTTGATGTTAAATGTGTATCTTTTCTCCTTAAAGCAACTGATGGTTTTATTCCTTCATATCGATTCTGATTAACTTTGCTGTTGAATCAGTTGGTATCTTGTCACATCAAAACTTTACAGTAAAGCATAATAATGAGAATTCTCTTTTTTTTCTTGTTTTTTTTTTTAAATAATGAGAATTCTTTAAAAAGAGTTCCAGCTGAGAAAAATATTTTTTCTCTGTCCCACATACTAACCTTTGTTATATGCCAATTTAAAAAGTTTTGTTTTCTAATATAATGAATGTAGTATCTCTTTGGCTCAAAAATTAGTTTTATCACCAAACTTTTTAAAAGTTCTTCATATTTACCATGCTTAAAGCTTGTGTAAGCAGATTTAAAATTCTTTTAGGTAGAGAAAAATTGCATAGGTTAAAGATAACTTCAGGTCAGATTAAAATCTAAACCAGACTACCTTCTCTGTAACTTGTTCTCTGGCTCTGAAATCCTGAATCATTACTCAGAAACAGACTTCCTGTGCTCTTTCGTTTGCTGTCTGATGTAACCAAGAATTCACGGTTAGCATGGTTAGCTTTCTGATATATCATTTTGTTTCTGAAAATAATGTAAAGGAACATGGAAATGCCCATTTCCCTAATTATGGAAGTTTAATTGCTAATTAGGTTAAATCTTTATAACTGTCCTGCAGAGATGCCTTCCCCAAATTATTGCCTGATATCTGTACTCCTCACCTATGGAAAGGCAAGTATGTAAAGGTGTGTGATAAGTCAATTTGAAGAGTTTTCTTGTAACACTAAACTTAAGGACATTATCTATTATTTCATCCTTCTATCTGAGTGAAATGAAATCCTCCCCGATGTCAGCCCAGGAAGACTCTCCAGTTGAACTTCGAGATTTCCATTTGTCACAATTTGCCTTGGGTGATAGAGTTCTCAGAATTAAACTTAAGTCTTAATTGAAGTGACTATCTCATACCTAAAGACAAAAGTATATATAGATTCTTTGCTCTAAGTTTTCTTTTAGCTGTGCTTTAGTTGTCCTATTTCATAGAGGTTTTAACATTATAAAATGCTAGAAATAATTTTCAGAGTTAAGTATAAATAAATATAGTTCTTGACTGGAAAAATATATGTTTAGCTTTCATTTATTATATAAATACTGTCATGTAGGAGTTTGGCAAGTTGGGGTGTTACCGAACTTTTTATCCTGTATTCATGTGTTTGAAGTTCAATTATATAAACACCATGGAAAATGAAAATATTTAACAAATAGTTTCTTTGGTTACTATCTCAGTGTTTAATTATAACACTAAATATTCAAATGCATTGATCTGTTCTTAACCCAAGCATATCCCAAATAAAAAGTAGGGTATTTCCTCTATCTCTCAGTTTATCTTTTCCCAAAAGATATTCCTTATAGAGGACAGACTGAAAAGTGGAATCAACCAAATATTCATAAATAGAAGGGTTCATAAATGGTGGTTTATTCAGATTTTGAATTTTACATAGCAGTTTAAAGAAATGAGGCTGATCTATATACTAATACAGACACATTACCAAATACTATTGATACATACAGAATGAAATTACAAAATATATACAGTTTGAAACACAAAAAAATGTAAAATACTTTCTTCAAGGATATATTTATGAATATAAATTCTCAATAAAAATTTAGAAAGGGTACGTGCCAAATCCCTATCTAATTTCCTTCTCAGGGAAAGAATTGTGGTTATTTATGGACATTCAAAGGGACTTTTTTATTTCCTATAATTTTTCAATCTTTTTACAAATTTTTAAACTTACAATTTATATATTTTAAAATAATATATGAAAGTGCCAAACATGAGTACCCTTAATTATATCTCTAGCTTTAAAAACTCCTTTAATGTCCTAGGTGGATTCTGTGCTTTGCTGACACAATTCAAGGACATTGAGAAAGAGGAAACGATCATTTACCCAAAAAAACAAAAAAACTTCTTTGGCTATAAAATATTTCTTTTTATACTGATACCTCTTGTTCTTCTGTTGCCCTTCCTAACCCTTAAGAAATCATGGAAATTTTAAGATAACAGTACAATGATTATGGGTTGAGGCAAAACTAAACTGGACCAAAGTCAGCTTGGCAAATTGTCATATGCTGTTTTTGTATTTATTTCTTTCAACTTTAACACCCACAATTTATTAAGTGAGACAGTGGATAAAAGAGGAAGCTCAGAATCCTGTTTGGATACCGTTTAGGAAGGAAGCCAGGTCTTTATGGGGTACCCCCTTCCTCTTAGCCACTGGCCAGGAAAACCATCTTTCTGTTTAAAACCTATTCAATTTGAGAGAGGTGGGGTGACTTTGGGAAGGAAGGTGACCTCTCCCTTGTAAAGTGGAATGGCTCTGTTTCCCCCCTGTGACTTATTCAACTCATCTCCACCACTGTTTATAAGAACACTTGTGCTGGATTCTTGTAGTGACAGCAATAGTCATTTAAAATATGGCTCAGATTTCATGCCCTCAAATTTCCTATGTTATTTCAGATGTTTGATCATTACAATCCCAAATGGAGCTTTCGGTCAGCTCAAGTTTTGCTCTGCCCTGTTGGAGTTAACAGATATGCTTCGAATAAGCCAGAAGTTTATAAATGCATATACTACCACTCTGTATAATATAAGCATTGCTGCTATCAAATCTGAAAAGAAGATGCCATAATGGGAGCCAAGTCATTTCCAAAATGATACAGGGGATTTTTTCTTAGATGCCTCACACGCTGGGGTCCACAGGTAGATTGGTATGTGGCACTGATGTGACATGCTTGGCTGAGAGATGCTATCAGAAGAAGTTGTTTATTTTGTAGGTTTATCAGCACATTGTTCTTTTGAAATGTTTTTGTATTTTGACCTCAACTTTAGCTGTGCTGATTTATTTAATTTGCATTGTACCTTGGCTGTGAATCACTGGTCATTTTTAGAAAACTCGTTCCTTTATTCATTTCTTTAAAATATTTTATAGTATTTGTATAAAATAATATTTGTATAAAATAATATTTTATAAGGCAATATTTTACAAGGCAATATTTTATAAAATATTGTATAAAATATTTTATAATATTTTTATAAAATAAAATACCATATTATAAATAAATAAAACATCTTATTTTATAACCTTTTTATTTTGGAATAATTCTAGGTTTACAGAAAATTTGCAAAGTGATACAGAGTTTCCATCTATCCTCACCTAGTTTCCTCTAATGTTAACATCTTACATTGCCATGATGCATTTATCAAAACTAAAAAAAAAAGCTGGCATTGTACATTACTATTAACTAAACTCTGGTCTTTATTTGGATTTCACCAATTTTTCCACTAATGTCCTTTTTCTGTTCCAGGATCCAACCCAGGGTACCACATTGCATTTTATCATCTAATCTTAGTCTTCTGACTGTGGCAGTTTCCAAGTTTTTCCTTTTTCCCATGACCTTGGCAATCTTGAGTAGTACTTGCCAGAAATTTTGTAGAATATTCATCATTTTTTAACAAATAAAAATGTTTAACCTCTGGGATTTTTGAATGAAAACCCACTAATTTTTACCACTAATTTTCCTCTCGTATATCAGTTTCAGCCTGGTGATGGTTACTTTATCTTCTTATCAGTTATAGCAGCACTCTAGAATTAAAAGTTGATTTATGATTTAATATTTACATAGTTTTAATATTTGCTTAATATTGGCTTCATCTGTGTATACATTCTGCATTTTCAATTTTGTCAGCTCGTTCAGTTTAAATCCCATAGAAAGTCTGTATTTTATCTATTGTTTATGACAGATTCGAGACGGACAGACAAACTGTTACGTGTTGAAGAATAAAGATTTAGAACAAGCTTTTAAAGGAGTTATTTACTTGGAGATGGACCTCATATATAATCCGGTAGGTCTAACTGGACATATGTCCCAGCTTCTCTCTATGGAAAGTAAAAGGTGACCAGCCTGGAGAGATTCAAATCAATGTAAAATGTTTCAGAATTTTTGCAGCTACAAAGAAAATAGTGTTTTAAAACTGAGCCAAGAAAAATCAGTGCTGGACAGTCTGGTATTAATCCTGTTGGACCAGTAGAATTGATGGTGTGTAATTCTCAATAAATGTCAAGGGAAAAAAAAATAAGAGGAAAATTAGGTTCTTAGCTATATTACCTTTAATCTTCTTCCGAGGCAACAGTTGGCTGTTGGACAGAGAGATCTTCAAGCCTCTCACATGTTATTTAATTATTATAGTAGATGTCCTGCTGTCCAACACTATCAAGACAGGTAGTTACTCAATTGAAAACTACAGTTAAAGGAGGATTTTTTTTAATGTATCTTAAACTTTTAGTTTAATATAAATAAAATACATAAATATTACATTCACTTGCCAATTTTTAGGTGTGGGCCTAAAACCTTTTTTTAAATAGCATGGATAAGTTATTTTTAGTTCTACAGCATATTCCTTGCATAAATACACCCATAACATCTATGATTTCTAATTTCAGTTTCTTGAAAGTAGAGATATTTTTTAAAAAACACTCACAGAACAATCTGAATGTGGAATTCCTCCTGATTATTTTTCCATAAAATCATCACCTCAATAGCAGTATCTTTTTAGTCACTGACCTTTCTCAAGGCTTTCTAGAGCAACATCGATTTCAAGTCTTTTGATCTGTATTTCAATAATTTATATAATTAATATAGAATTATAGTAACGGGTAAAATGGGCATAAACAGGTTTGCGAATTAGCACAGTTGGTTCTAGATGGGCATACTGTTCAAGTGCCAGGAGCAGAAATCCCTAGGCGTGCGCAGACATGGCTTACTTAGCTGTGAGCATTCCTTGTCATAGTACCAGCAGTAAGTTCTAGAAAGGGAAGGGAGAGCACAGGTTAATCCAGTTAGTGGGGTAAATGAATGTAGCATAATGGCGCTTTTACAATAATTAGAAGAACGGCTGCCATTTATTGGCCATCTACGATGGGCCAGGCTCTGATACTATTTCATTTCATCCCCGCAATAAGCCTGGTCCCTAGCTGTCATGAATGCTGTCTTATGATGAGCAAATGGAATTAAACAGGGGAGCTGATTTGCTGATAAATGAGTGAGTCGGGATCCAGATCCAGATCTTTCTGACTTCTCAATTATCCCGATGCTGCATTGCTGATTGTTTACTATCTTTAAGAGATTATTCATAAAATCAATGGCAGGGAAGTTTTATATTTTATTCCCGGGAATGTTAGAACTCTGGGCACAGCCTCCAGTATGGGGTCTGTTGTTACTTCCTCTTTTTCCCCATTTCTTAACCTTTCCCTTCAGGAGATCATATGTGTGTGTTGCACACAGATCACCCTTCATCTCCTCTTTTCTTCTGGCAGGTACTTGTATATAGACCATGCACACAGGTAACACTTGAGTTTTAGGGGGAAAAAGAGCCTTAAATTAAAAACTGTTAAGTAATGTTCTAGTTGTCCATCTGATGTAGAGGAGAAGGACTTGAATTTTGTTCTTTCAGGTTTTCCTCAGTTTAGTGATTTGGATAAACCATGAAATCTCTCTGACCCTCAGTTTATTCCCTAAAAGCTGGGCTAAAATGACTCATTTACTTATTTTTCTGGATCATTGAGAGGAAATGAGATTCTCTTTGGAAAAGATGTTTTTATAAGCCGGAAACTGATTTTCACATGCAAGGTATTACTGGCAAAGAGTAGAGTAGTTCAAAACTTTGATGTGAAAGGAAGTTTTACTTTTTTAGAGACTTTGGTTTGAGGACTTCATGAACCCCATCTCTGCAGTGGTTTAAAATATCTCTTTGATTTGCAACGTGGAAACAACACTCTGGAATCTCCAGTCTGACCTACCCGAGTGATGCTCATGAAATGAGACTCCGGAGACCCATGCAGAGCTCCGGGTACCTACCATGTCTCTGCCACCCCCCAAACCCCTAACCCCGCGCCCTTAGGGTCAGAAGGTATTGGTTTCCAGAGCTTCTCAGTCATTAGAAAAAGAAGAGAGTGAAGTCCATCTCAATGCTGCCCCTTTTAACACTGGTGTCTTTCTAGATCAAAGCAAGTATTCGGACCTTTACTCCCAGAGAAAAGCGCTTTGTTGAAGATAGCCGCAAGCTGTCCAAAAAGGTAGGTCAGTGCAGTAAACTGGCTTGTTGGTACAGTCGGCACCCAGCACCCGGAGTACTTACTGGTCATGACTTGGTTGCATCTCACCCTCCTTCTCTGTTTTCCTCTCTCCCTCCTCCCTCTCCCCGCTTGTCTCCCCATCTCTCCACTCCTTCCTCTATCTCTCCTTCTCTCCCTAGACAAGGACTTCAGTTGGGCTCAGTAAGAAGGGAAAGACTCAGAACATATCTATTGGATGCTGCAGAGGGTGTCAGCCCTCCATTCATCCCCTGAACCATTTTTTAAACAAAAATTCTGAGCATCAAGCCATAAACCTTCTCTTGAACTTACTTGCCCCACCTACCCTCCTTTAATCACAGCCATTTTAGTCTCCATCTTTCAACATTTCAGGGAGGCATTCTGCCAGTGGAGTTCATCATGGAATTAACCCAGTTGATCTTTCGAGATGTCCAGCCTCAGATTCACTGATACCTGCCCCTACCACGTTTTTTTGCCTAAATTTGGATTGTGTTGGCATTTTACCTCCTGTTAACTCTCACTCCCTCTGCCTGTTGCCCTTAACGCCTCTCTCATCAGTTCAACAAAAAGTGAAGATCAGGGCCAAGTAGAGGAAGTTTCACATTTTATTTTTTTTTTAACATGACCTTTACAGTTCTTTTCAGAGCCCCTCCCTGTCCTATTCAGACACAGTTCAGGATTTCACTCTGTACTTACTGTCCCTCTTCAGTTGTGTAGCAAAGAACAAAGTGTCCCCTTTTTAAAGTGTTTATTACTTCCACCACTTCCTGTGGGGTGAGCAGCTGTGGATTACAGAAAGCAAGTTAAATATAAAGGCATCTTATCATCCTTTGGTTTCCCATGAACTTCTGGACACACTCGGGAAAGGCCTTAAACCTCTCCTGAAGGGGACGTCCAAATGTTTTGTTTTGGTCTGCGTAACATTGAGTGTAATATTTATTTTGTGTAATCTGAGTAAATGGCTTTATTATTGTTGTTATTATTGCCTTTTGCTCTGTTTACTTGAAAGTTAAAACCTGAGTTGAGGTAGGTGGCACAGCTGCTTTGCAAACAAATTGAAATGAATCTACCTACAACTGGGAGAAAAGACATTTCCTTTGCCAAACAGGACCTCCGCGTTGGGTGGCTTTGGGCTCTGAGAGCACCGGGAGTTTTGGGGCTGAGACCCTGGGGTATGTTAGGTTTCTCCCCAAGTTCCTCTCAGCACTAAGTGTCCCCAGATTTTTATAAAGTTGAAACTTGTGCTCATGACACAAATACTTAAAATCACTTAGTATGTGCCAGGCTCTCTTCTAAGCCCTTTAATTCTCTTCACAACCTACAAGGTTAGCACTCCTGTCAACCCCATTGAATAAGAGAGAGGTTAAGAAACTGGCCCAAGGTCACACAGCAAAGAGGTAGGAGAGCCGGATTTCCTTTCCAGAGCTTTACTTTCCTATAGAATAGACTTTTTATTCTGGATTAGATGAGCTAGAGTACATGTACATTTCTACTGTAAATCTACCCATTTCCTTCCAAACTAAGCAACATAGTCCCTCATTCCATTCTGTCTCTCTCAAACACACACACACACACACACATTTCACATGCCTGACTGCTGGGTTTTTTTTTTGTTTGTTCTTTTTGGCTGCGTTGGGTCTTTGTTGCTGTGTGTGGGCTTTCTCTAGTTGAGGCGAGTGGGGGCTACTCTTTGTTGCGGTGGGCAGGCTTCTCACTGGTGGCTTCTCTTGTCGCGGAGCACGGGCTCTAGGTGCACGGGCTTCAGTAGTTGCAGCACGCAGGCTCAGTAGTTGTGGCGCGTGGACTCTAGGATGCTCAGGCTTTTGTAGTTGTGGCGCGTGGGCTCAGTAGTTGTGGCTTGCAGACTCTAGAGCACAGGCTCAGTAGTTGTGGTGCATGGGCTTAGTTGTTCCACGGCATGGGGGATCTTCCCAGACCATGGATCGAACCCGTGTTCCCTGCATTGACAGGTGGATTCTTAACCACTGCGCCATCAGGGAAGTCCCCTGACTGCTGTATTTTTTACCAGCTCAGTTTTGTGCTGAACATTATTGAAACAGCCTATTCTCCTTCAAAGGAGCTATAAAATGCATTGGATTTTCTTTTCCTCCCAGGATGATCATAGTTTAAAAATGAACTTTAGAGAAAGTATTAGGACTCTTCATTTTTACTGTTTTGTTCATTGGCAGTTATACAGAATATAATTTAAATGACCAAGCTGTCTGATCTAAAGAGAATATTTGGAGTGTTTAAACCTAGTTCTCTGTTTTCCATTTTTTTAATCAGATCTTATCAAGAGATGTAGACCGAGTGAAAAGACTCACCATGACAGTCTGGAATACAGTACAGTTCCTTACAAGCTGCTTCCGGTGGGAATCCACATTGAGAAGTACAGTAGCATTCGTGGTAAGCTTCCTTTTTTATGTTCAACTTACTTGCTTCTGAGCCCCAAGTCCAAAAGCAGATGGGTTTTATTTTACTTACGTGAAGCAGAATGAGGCACATTCAACATAGCTGAAGTTTACACTGGTAAGGAAACTTTAAAAAAAAGGATAGTCATTCATCTTTCTAAAATATATTATGACATAGGAGATTATGTAGGAGGTGTCTTTCCAAGACCATACTTGTCGGATTTACCCTTGGAAATCCCTTAAATTACCCAAATCATACTTATATACTATCTCTTGATAAGGTAAAGAGAGCCAGTGTTCTATGCATTTTTAAATGTTTTTGTGGTGGTTATTATAAACCATTCGTATAGTACCCACAATGTGTTTGTCTCCTTCTGTACTCATGAGGGCCAGTGTTTTCTGAAAAATGGCAGTTGAAAAATCACATAACTAAATGAAGACTAAATCGCTCTAATTTATGTTTTAAGTAAATCATTGGCAAACTTTGGTATAAAAAAAACATTTATTCAGATCAAACCTCTTGAGACGTAACTGATTACTACACATTACAAGTTGACTCAACACCACAAAGGAGAACCACTGTCTGTGAAATACATTCTTATAATAAGAGTTGGCCTTTCCTTATGAGCATAATAAAATCACGGAATCTCAGAACTGCATGAGATCTTAAAACCACCTAGGTCAACCAGAGAGTCCAAGAATCTTGTAAGGACTCGAAAGTTAGTATAATGTCCTCACTTTACATCTCTGGGCATCCTCCCTCCTCTGTAAAGGCACTTGTCATTGATCAGATTGGTAGCGTCAGGCATGGGAGGAGAAACCAATTTGCTCGACTGCTAATCTTGTGCCTTTTGTATTATGCCATTAACTTCTGCACGGTGCAAAGATCACAGTAGGACCTAATATGATGTGTGAGTGGTTGAGTCATGATCACGGCTCTTTTGTCTTCTGGTTTCTATCATCCATGCTCTCTCTTACCCACCAGGCTTATCCACATTAAAAAAAAAAAAATCAGTCCCAGAGGTCAGTGGGTTGGAGGTCACTCCCACCTTTAATGCAAGCTGTATACTGGCTCCATAAGAGGCTTTTTCTTAGCCATTTTAGCACTTTGTTTTATCTTTAGTTAATGTTAGTTTTTCATTGGTTCAGGAGGTAGAAGCCCTGTGATGGCTGCGGCCTTGGCGTTTAATATACTTTTTCTTTGTTTTAAAGTTGCTAGAACAATTGGGCTTGATAACAAAATTAAGAAGGATTTTATTAATCCCTATCTGCCTTTGACTTGGCACTGATTTATCCACTTCCCTTTCTCACATTCTCCTCAGCTGGGGGCTTCGTGTGTTGGGTTCCTCTTCAGCCTCCCTGCCTCTGTTTCCCACCTGAGTCCTCTCTACAAACTTTCCAGGGAATGTTCTGTGTGATTTTGGGCAAACGAGGCAAGTCAACATGGTTGGTGGCTTCTTCCAGTCAGCACCCCGGCCAGTCCCTTGGAGGAAGAAGGATTTCCTCTTTCTTGAGCTTAGTTTCTGGCACTGAGATTTTTAGAAAAACAGAGATCTGTTGCACTGGATTATGTAGGGGGATGACAGAAATGATTAATGGGCTGTCAGCCTGATCTGAAGAAAGATTACAACAATGAATAGAAATAAGTTGTTTCATAGAGGGGGCTTCTAAACGGGAAGGGAGCCTTGGCATTGGGGCCACTGCTGCATGGCCTGGGACCTGAGTGGACCCTCCTTGCTGACACCGCACCGCACAGCCCTCTGCCAGGCTGGCTGCCAGAGGCAGGCTAGCACATCCTCCTTTAAAATCCCTGAGGCCCAAGGAACGAAAGATAGAGGAGAGCTCTTCTTGCTGGTTTGCCAAAATGTAATTTTGCAAGGGTACCTGAGTTTATGAGACGGTGGGAGGCCCCACTGCAGGTGTGGATGGGGGACACCTGTGCATCCGTTCTTTCTCTCTCTAGGTTGTCCTGAAGGTACTGAAATAAAGACAGCTTCATTCAGATACACTTAGTTTTCTGTTTTCATTTGAAACTCTACTTTTGAATGTTTATCTCACATTTACTTTGACCAGCCATGGTGGATCTCAGAGATACTGCAGATGTAGAGACGTAGGTATCTCCCCTCCCTAAGCTGATAATGTGTAATTTCATTAGAGAATGTTTTTGTTGCTACCATCATGATGGTCAGTCCAAAACTATTTCTGCTCTTAAAGCGAGAACATATAAAGAAAAATACATTCTAGGATAAAATAAAAAATGCATTGTAGCCTCCCTTATTTTCTTTAATAAGATCAGGGGTAGCCAAGCCTTCATATTTTTCAGAAAACATTTTTGCTTTCATGGCTCTTGCTTACAGACTTAACGCTAGCTGCTTGTGGAGTGCTGATGGGTGATTCCAGGCCTGTGGGCTGCCACTGGCTGTGCCCCTGACTCTGTAGGACTCTGTTCAGGGTTGTCTTTCTGAAGAATGTTGGATCCTCGGGTGACCTGGGCCAGAGAGGGAGGAATGGGGAGACTGTGATGCTGAAGCCTGGCTTCGCTCCCTCACTCCACTACTGAGAACACTGTGTTTGTCTTGGTGGTACAGTACACACTGATGTTCTCCTATGATCTACTGAGGACAGAATGCTGCTCCAGGTCTTTATTCATCCATGTGGTACTTTGTTCATGCTTCGTCCACTTGCCTTGGCATTTCAGGGCCAGAGCAATTTCGTGCTGGTCTGAAGCAAGGTCTTAAGCCAAGAATTTATTAAACAATAGGACTGCATGTGAAGGCCTTTCTCTATTAGAAATTAGGATCAGTGCTCTTTGAGTGTTCACTGCACAGGTGTGAAAAGAACCGTTTTGGCTAAACCCGTCTCCATTGGGGCTTTTCCTTCCCCTAGAGGTACAGCACCACAAGCTAAGGGCAGAAACATAGGAATTTTTCACTTCTGTTTTGTCAGGTAACATGAAATTGCTTTACTAACATCATGTTCATGTTTCTATTTTCAGTTGATACAAAGCAGGAATGTTATAGGATCATGTTTAGTATATTCTGGTTGTTAATCTTAAGACTTTATGAAAGCAAGCCATACATTTTCTAAGGGATCCTGTGGATGTATGTATGAATATATCGTATCTTGTTGAAAGCAGGAGTTAAAGGAAAGCATCCTGTTAAGATCTAGGTCCTGTGGTGTCCGGTCAGAAGTGGATGAACAAACATGAGAAAATTTATCTTGCTAGACTGTCTAAGCATTAACCTCCCCCACCAGAGGATTAATCCCCTCTCCACTTAACATGGGTGGTTGTTCTCCCAATACTAAGAGAAGATTTATCTTCCATTTCCTGACACCTGCCACGTGACTGTTACTATATACTGTTTAATTCATTGTTATTGTAAGAAATTAAAAGTGGACTATTATTGAAGTATAGTTGATTTACAATGTTGTGTTAGTTTCAGGTGTACAACCAAGTGATTCAGTTATATATATGTCTATTCTTTTTCAGATTCTTTTCTATTATAGGTTATTACAAGGTATTGAATATAGTTCCCTGTGCTATACAGTAGGTCACTGAATGTGGACTTGTTTAGAGTAGTCAGATTCCAAATCATACTTCTATAAGCTTAATTTTTTTTAACATCTTTATTGGAGTATAATTGCTTTACAATGGTGTGTTAGTTTCTGCTTTATAACAAAGGGAATCAGCTATACATATACATATGTCCCCATATCTCCTCCCTCTTGCGTCTCCCTCCCAACCCTCCATATCCCACCCCTCTAGGTGGTCACAAAGCACCCAGCTGATCTCCCTGTGCTATGTGGCTGCTTCCCACTAGCTATCTATTTTACATTTGGTAGTGTATGTATGTCCATGCCACTCTCTCACTTCATCCCAGCTTACCCTTCCCCCTCCCCGTGTCATTACCTCTTTTGAGTCTTTCTCCTTCCTCTAAGTTTTCTAGATTTTTTTTTAATGTGTTTTCTGAGCTTTACTTGCTTTAAGCTAAAGATAATTGTTTTTCACTCAAAAGTTCACATTCTCAGTTTTTCCAATTGAAAGATAAATGAATATAAGATATCAACTTATGGACAGAGACCTATAACTGAAACATCATGCCTAGAAGAAGCACATCTGTATATTTCCCTATGAATGGATTTGTAAATATACGTGGTATTTTGTATACATGCCCGTGGTCATTCCCAGTCACAGGCTTTGAACTCTAGGGATAATGAATGGCTTTTGTTGTTTCAGTGATTACTATGTGTCAGGTACTGTCCTAAAGCATGTTATAAGTGTTAATTCACTTAATTCTCATAACAAGCTGCTGATGTAGATGCCAGGATCAGTATTTCCTTCTTTTTACAGATAAGAAAAATAAGCCCATAGAAGTTAAATAAAGGTTAAAGTGTCAGAGCTCATATGCTTTTAAGAGACAGAGCTGAGATTTAAACCCAGACCATCAGGATTTAGAGTCCATGCATGTAAACACTGGGCTACACTGCCTGTCATTGACACCCAGGATTCAGTGATCACGATCCTTGTATTTAGATAGATATCATGGCTCTAGGGACAACCATATGAGTCATTTCAGATATGTATAATATCTAGATGTTATAAATGGAAGTTAAGCCTATTCCAAGATGCTTTGGGAGAAAGAAATCCTTATTATATGGGTAAGAATAATTCTCAGACATAGTCATTATATTCACAAGAGATGGAGTAAAATTAAAGAAGTGAAAGGTAGAAATGTCTCTGGCATCTTTGGGGAACAGCCCAGACTGTGGGAATCTCATGCTTATGACATCCGTGGAATTCAGCTTGATGGTCTGGAAAACCTCAGTGCTTGGTTCTAGGCTAAGCCCCAAATTGAGGTCTTAGTTATCTTTTCCCGCTTTTGGAGGAAGCTCTTAGATGATGTTGAAGGGATTTCAAGGGGAGAGTGAAGCGTGAAAACAACTAAAGGAAGGAGCCATGGAAGGAATCTGTAGTTCTCAGATCTTCAAGAGTTCCAGGTTGTTCAGAATAAGGGCTAGTAGTGGAGATGAGTAACTATCTACATTAGTAAATTACTACAAAATATCTTAAAACAGTGGCTTTCAGAGAAATTGGCTCATATTTCTACTGTGGGAAGGGTGCTCTATTGTACGATATATTCCCATGTCTAGTGCAAATACGTTATTTGATGATAGTTAAGAGGAATCGAGTTTGTTTTCAAAAGATAATTTTGCATTGTGGTATTTGTATTGTAGAAGCAATCATCTGTATGAGTCTTTTTGATTTGTTTTTCTCTTGGGTAATTGTACTTTATATACAAGCCCCAAATATTGTCTATAAAAAGACCTAAGGTTATATTATGGCATAAATTTTTTCATATGGCAGGAAACATTTACTTGACAGTTGGCATCATCAGAAAATTATTTTAATAGCAAAGGTCTCCCAATGCTGCCAAAAAGGATTGCATTTATGTAGTTTGGTTTTCCACCACTCTTTAAGGCCCTCGCCTCTTGCGTTGAGGGAGAGGAGTCTATGGGGGCATTGATGGATTCCTTATTTATTAAAATTTTACTGGGACCTTTGATGTTAAAAAGCAATCTAAGTCTACCATATATCAATGGGTATTTTCATAAAGCTATGCTTTTAACATCTGTGACTTTTTTTCCTGCATTTTTGGATTGTAAGAAAATGAAGAATTAATTCTTCAGAGTTGACAGGGCCTGCAATATGATACATAATTTAAAGCATCAATCAACTGTCCCGCTCCCCAAAAGGGTTAAAATACAATTCTCCACTTTCTTAGTGATAGCCCCTATTTAACATATATAGAATTCTTAGCTTTTAGGGATCCTAGAATTTTGAGAAGTGTGAAATGATTTCACATTGAACTTAAAAACAATAACAACTGTAACAGAACGAACCCTTCCATCACACACATATGTGCGTACACACACTCACACACAAAACACTGAGAAGCAGAGGGCATTTGGGAAGCAAAAAGTTTCGCTGCTGAAAGTTTTCTAAGAAAGATTTGATAAAAATTTCATGAGACCTTGCGGAGTGTCCCTGTTTATAATCCCTTCTGTGGCCCACAGGACATTCAGATTGAACTTACTTTGGTACAGATGACAATTACACTGGATGTTTTGTTTTCAGATTGGACGATTTAAATAGTGCTGGTCAGTTGTCTTTTTGATGCTTTAGATATTTATGTGTTAACTGGGTCTAAAAAATTTTTCTTTTTTTTAAAAAAAATTATATCACCAGTTTATTCACAGTTAGATGCACTGCATTTGATTCAACTTTTGGTGGCTGTTTCCACATCCACCAGAAGTCACAATCGGATGTGCACAGCAGGCATCACTGCCTGTTTGGTGGGTGTTTGTGCAGTTGCTGCTTAAAGATTAACAGTTAAACTGAAAAAAAATCCACAGTTACAGTCACCATTTTGTCTGGAGAAAATTTTTTAGGCATCTTAAATGTTACGTATATATACTTACATGCAAAAATGTATAAATATATTACATTAAATGCTTAAAATATTTGCCAGTTTATTATTCGTTTTACTTAACATTTGTACAATGATTTCCAAAATCTTCCTTTTCGCAGTGGACTACCGAACATACTTTTAAAAATACTTTAAAGTTCTTTTTCAGTATTTTTTTCCATAAGAACAATCCATTATTGCACATTGTGATTATAATTTTTTACAACATAATTGCACCTTCTATTGACAACTTCTCAGGCATTACTAATTATGCCATTTAATAAAATTACAGTAATTGCATTAAAAAATTATCTATTGAAAATTTAAAAGGACACTCTTAGCTATTTTAGTATATTTCATGTTTATATTTTCAACTTGATAATTGAATTGCATTTCCAGGCAGAATCCTAGCTATACTGAATGAAATCAGCTGGTATTTTGGAGCATGCCAATTTTGAATAGTAAGCATTAGATCTTCATGTTTTAAAATCCCAGAATAGCATATGTTGTCAGTCTTCACACGGCCCTGCTGGGTAATAAGTGAATGGTTCTGATAGGTCCAGGCCCTGTATGGAGACTCTCTGTCTCTACCTGCTGCCTTTCCTAAGCTTTCTATTGAGATGTACTTGCAAGTACACATTTTTTGCCTTCTGTGAATTTTCTGGTTAGGAGCCATTGTCCTTTACAGATTCCAGAGAACTCAGTCTAGTTCTCTCTGCTGTCCAGAGATACCCTACGGTTAATTTGAACTTGATCCTGAATTTAGGAGCTTAAATCTTAGATGAAGAAAAGACTTCAGTGATCATGTCCCTCCTTGACCAAACCAGTGCTTCACTGCCTCCTTCAAGCTTGCCCCTCTTCCTCCCTCCGTCCCTCCCTTTCCACAATCATTGTTTGTCCAGTGTCTCATACACTGCTAGATATTGAGATACAGAGATGAAATGATCATAGTAAGTCATCCGACCATCTGTCGTCCTCCCCTCTTTTCTTCTCTTCCCCCCTTCATCTCTCCCTCTCTCTCCCTTCTCACCCCATCCACCAGCCTCCCAGCCTCTCCCCAGTATCTCTCTCCACCTCCTTTGCTGCACCCTTTCTTTCTCTCCCCCAGCTTCCCTCCACTGTCCTCCTCTTATATTTGAAACCAAAGCAGTAAACTTTTACTTAATAAAGCACACCATAAGAAAAATTAAGTTTGCCCTTTGGAGAGCAAATTAAATAATAAGCATGGAACTATTTTAAACATATAAAGTGAGCTACAAATGTGGGTAGGAATTATTAGCTGATATAACTATTGGGAGGTTAGGGTGTGGCTCTCCTAACTCAGAGAAAAGGTTCGCCGAAGTGGGTACAGGTACACACACAAACACACACACACACAGTTGCTGAAAGCTTCACTGAAGTGGGTACAGGTACCCACACAGACATACACACACACAGAGTTGCTGTTTCATTGCAAAGGATGTGGAGGACCTGTTCGAGAATGGGGTAGAAATGCAGACAATTGTATTCTGTGTCATGTAATTAATGTACAAGGGTCAACTATCTCTAGGGCTGATTAATGTGCATGGAACCACCAAATTCCAAATTATGTGACTCTACCTTTAAGGCTGTGATAGTACTTTTCATGTTTGACCTAATAAATTAAGTTCTTTATATCAAAATAGGAGGGATTTTATTTTAATATTTCAGGTTAATGTCATATGCTAAAAAAATCATTCAGTGTAATGTAGCCATATGATTGAAGGATTATGTTAAGACACTGTGAGCTACAGATTGAATGACAGAGACCCAGTCTTTTATCTGTGTGTACGTCCTTACCGCTTATGATGGTGCTGAGTACGTTGCAGATATCTAATCAATGCTTCTTAGAAGAATACTGGAACTCATGCAGACCGTCTATTACCAGATACTGTTTGTTTGTATTCCAACTACTCCTCTGACCATAGCAATCTATGACCCCACCAGAGGGTAAAATTCAAAGACAACTGAACACATTAATCATAATCTTTTCTGATGTGCATTTTCCCACCTTTTTCTCGACCCTGCCCATGGTGGCGGGGGTGGGGTGGGGTGGTGATGGTGCTAATTTGCAGCAAAATGTCCAAAAGACAGTCAACAGTAAGCAAACTTGGAGGAGAGGGGTTGGCAAATCTCTAACCCAGATCAACAGCCCTTGAATCTGGAGGGATTTATTTTTGATTCTTACAGAGCTGAGTGCTTTCCCCCCAACTCCATCTGTTGCCATATATGACACCTGGATGTGCAAACATTTTGTCTGATGCAAAAATGGAAAAGAAGATTTAGAAATAAAAGAGAGAGGGTTGGAAGGGAGGAATAGAGTGCTGGTGTGTCTGAAAACAGTCAGGACCCATATCCTGCTTCAGTTTTGATCTGTTGAAGAACCATGCTCAGCACTTACATTTCGGGCTAATTTGATATTGCCTTTTTGGTGGTCCGAGCTTTGTCATTTGTTTGGAAGCTGTCATCTTTATTAGTCTCTCTGGCTGATCTTTGGGGCTCCCCATCAGGTGGCGCGTGCTCTCCGTTGTCTGACTGGGCTTGGCAAGCCGCTGGCCCTTTTATTGCTGTGTGATGTGGGCATGCTTGCCGGACAGCCTGTAATTAGACCCACCACAGATGACAGTTACAAGAGAGCCTGGTAATCATTCTAGCTGCCTGATCTGATGTTTATGGAGAGAAACCTTCTTTGTGGTCTGGTTAGGGTTTACTATACTGTGTCTTACTTTTGCCATTTGATTTATAATTCAGGAAGTTGTGTTTTGCTACCTCTCTGCCGAGCTTGGAGTTGTATCATTGGTTTTTGAAATAACAGCGCTAATTTGGAGGGGGTAGTTTTCATTGGACTGATACTGTAGCTCCCAATTTTATTTAAAAAGATAGGAAGACAATTAAATCAAACAGCCAGTTCATTATGTCATCATTTAAACGATGTTCCTGTACAGTGTTTACAGACTGTTTTAGTCTCCCTGGGATTTTCTTATAACCCAAATCCATGTTTTTTAGCCCTTTAAAATGACTTTTCTATATCTGGCCTAGCTTTAAAATTTTTTTTTGTTTCCACTCGTTGCCAGGGATACTTCACTTTGTCAGGGAAAAATAAAAAGAAAGAAATATACTTATTAGCTCAATTGGTGTTGAGACCTCCATGGCTACGATTTTAAGTCTGGAAAAGCATGGAGCTATAGAATGTTAAGTCAGAGGGTCTTTACGTTCATTCATGGGGGAAGAAACTGAAGGCTTCGGGAAAGTGATTTTTCTCCTGGCCTGTTAGAACAGAGGATTTTCAGTCCTTATACCATTTTTACAGTGTGTGGCTTTTGTGGTCATAAATTTTGCAATTATGGTTTTAGTTCATGAGTATGAGCTGTATTTAAACAGTGTCCACAGATTGGGTTATTAAAAAATTTTTTTAAAACATACTTTTCTGCAAGTCTTACATTTGGAAAATATTTTATAAGTCTGGAGAGCTGCTACTCAGAGGGGTAATATGCCCTGGAGGAACAAATATCTGTAATATCTGCTACTTCATGTGGGCTTTTCTTACAGCAGATGAATCTTCCTCATTAAGACTTGAGGGGTAGTGCTGCTGCCACTAAAGATGATGACGTGAGGATGATGATGATAATCTGCTTGCATGTTCTGGGTGTTTAAGTTTTGACTTCTGCTGTTCAACTTGTTCTTACTTTATTGGGCTACAATAACACTTTTAGTGAAATACTGTCTCAAATTTTATCTTTTGTTTAAAGAGCAACAGAATACTAAGCATGAATTTGCCAATAGCAACATTTCTTCTGCTCTGGTATAAGCCAGGTACATGCAATTATAAACTTTATTGTCAATTATTCCGTAGCAAAAGTGGCTTTCCTTGGAAACCATTGAAGTCCTCACATTTCTGGTAAGGAAATTTCTATAGGCTAATTTGTGCTCCAGATTCTACTTTGCAAAATAGGAAAATGTGATGTGTGTTTAGCTGTTAAAAAATTAGCCACCTGTGGCCTCAGTCGCCTATACCTCTTTCCATACATTTTATTTTGCATTTCATGATTTTTAGACTTTTAGTAATGTACACATTCCAAGAGAAAAATAATTGATTTCCAGGAAATTCTGTGCATGTGCATACACACACGCACGAACATATACAAGGGGGAGGGGGGCAGAGGAGGAGGAAGAGGAGAGAAAGGAAAAGGGAAAAGAGAAGGGATAGGGCTTCCCTGGTGGCGCAGTGGTTGAGAGTCCGCCTGCCGATGCAGGGGACACAGGTTCGTGCCGCGGAGCGGCTGGGCCCGTGAGCCATGGCTGCTGAGCCTGCGCATCCGGAGCCTGTGCTCCGCAACGGCAGAGGCCACAGCAGTGAGAGGCCCGCGTACCGCAAAAAAAAAAAAAAAAAAAAAAAGAGAAGGGATAGCAAATAGCCTTTCCATTGCTGGAGTTTACTTAAAGACAGTCCTGCAGGTGGCGATAGAATCTCATAAATGATAAAAATCCCAAAGTAAATTTCTGTGCACTGTTTCTTGGGGATTTTAATTTCAGTAATTTATTTTTAATTTGATACAGTCATCTACAAGCCGAAATCATTACATTAGAAAAAATTCAAATGTCCATGTTGTGTAATCTCTGTTTTTATAAAAATTTTCTCAGATATTTTATGGCGTTTTCATCTTTATGCACAAGAGATGAGATCTAGGTTATTGCCGAGCTGGTCCAGATTTTATATGACAAATAACCATTTTAAGCCTGTTTTTTTAATTTTTATTTTACTTTTTTTAACATATAGCTAAAATTTGATGCCTGTGCCATTAGTTAGGTTCATAAAATCTTTTGCTATTGAGTATTAAGTTGTATAAGGGTAGTGCTGTGTAGGTGTATGTGTGTCAGTGTTTGCTTGTGTATCAGAGTATCACATCAGTTGCTTCCAGAGGACATTTCCTTCCTTAGCTAATTGTTGAAGGTTAGTTTTAATCTGAGAGGAATCACAAATTCTTTGAAAGCTATTTATTTTACCCAACAATAAAAAGGCAACATAAACAGTTTGTTTGAAAACACTAGAAATTACATAGTGGATATGATAACACTTTCAATTATTTTATTTTAGATATTAGGCTTTCTTCAAGCAAAGTTAAAACATTCAGTAGATCTTTCTTTCCTGCTAGTTGAGGTTCAAAAGTTCTTAAATTGCTTATTGTGAATGTATGTTTTCACTTGCCATTTTTTCTTAAGTTTGTGTTCAAAGATGCAAACTCTAAAGTGATTTGCTTAAACATAAAGCTAATTTTCAGCTCTCGTCTTTTCATGTAGCCTCATTTAAAAAGCCTTTGCAGTGCACATTTTCAAGGGGAACTGCCTTGATTCTAGAAAATGTAATTATTTTGGTTTAAATGCTTTAGGCTTTAGATGTTGAGTGTCATCAACAGACAACTGTGATGGTCTTGAGCAAATTACGTGAAATTCAGTCTTTGTCTCCTGAACATTTCACTAAGTCTTATGGTGAAGTTCAAAACCAATAAGGTCTTGTATACTGTACCGTCGAATACAGAATTTCTTATAATAGAAGAGGGGGAAAAAGAGAAAAGAAAAGAAACCTTCTAGCCTTCTAATATTCTGTTTCAATTGCTATTCCAATTACTCATGAGGGGGAAGAGTGGAAAGCAAGTCAGACCCTCGGAAAACCTGTTTTGCTGCCTTCACATAAAGGATATTCAATTCTGTGCTCTGTTAGCAACTGACCAAAATCTAATCCATTAAAAAATATATCGTGGTAAGCAGTTCTTGAAAATGTTTATAATGAATGGTAAAAGCCAAGCCTCCACTGTGAGATTAGCAGTTGGAACAGGATGTGTTCATCAGGAAATAGGTTATTGCCTTACCAGTGTGTCCTGCTGCGTAACCTGCAGGATAGATGAAGATTTAAAAGCTTGCAGTGCAAGGAGTTTATTTGATTTCCCCCCTTTGCCTTCTTTTGCATATCACAGTGTTGTTTATCACCCATGGTGCTTTTTATCAACAAATCTATTCCAAAGTTCATTTTATAGACAAAAAGCATCCAGTGTTTTGGAGGTCACCTCCCCCCTCCACGCCCCACCCCTGCCACACACACCAGATGCTCATCAGTGACCTATTCAGATTAATGTAACTAATTCACTTTTACAGAGCGAAGTCTGTAGCTTTAAAAAATAATAAGAGAATGGTGAAAGATGATTTTCCAGAAGTCTGGACTCACCCTCACCCCCCATCTTAAAGATACATGAAATAGTGGATACAGGAAATACCGAATACCGTGGATTCTGGTGATTTTCCTGCTTTTTGCTTGATTGCCGTCCATTGTTGGAGCCAGTGGACAGTAGTGCTAATGAATAATGCCTTCTACATGGACGATACCTATAGTCACACACACGCAGTGACTAAGAGATCAAATACACTGGCTAAAAAGCCTTAGGGAAGCATTATGTGTCTGAGGTCTGATCTATTGTCTGGGAGGTCAGATGAGTGTTAATGCACTCTGCAAAGATTACACTCCCTCTCTAATTGCTCCGACACTTCCTTAAAGGATTTAAACAGTCAGGAAAGGTGATGCTCCTTGTCAATTTTTGTCTTCTGCCTGCAGTTGAAGTTTATCTGTCTTTCCACTGAGACCACTAGATCAAGTAGCCTCGCCAGTGTCAAAGGCATAAACTCTGAATTAATAGTGAAAGCAAGGAGAGATGTTATTTACAGCTCCATTATGACTTGCTCTTTAAATGCTTTGCATTCCATCTCTGGTGTTTACATTGTGAAAACAACAGCGTATCCACGTTCAAAAAGGGGGGCTGAAAGAAATCCAAGGCTTCACTTTGACTTTTGATTAGGTTTGTTTTCATAATCTTTTCTCAATGACATAAGGGCCAGTGTGGCATTTTGCATTGAAGTTATTTCCGTTAAAGAAGTAAAGAATAGTGGACTTTAGCATTTCCTCTGTGCTGCTTCCCCCACCAATACACACACACACACACACTCCATTCTGAAATGTTTATCCTAAAGTAGGCACGTACAAGACTGACCCACACGTAGGACCTGATAACTTTGTCCAGACCATCATTATAAATTTCATACATTGTGCAAACACATTTTTAAAAACCTCTCCTCTCCGCATTAAAGAATGCTTACTCATTCCTCTGTGGTGTCTGGAAGCTGAGATATAATTTTATCAGACTCTGTATCTCTTACATTGCTTTGATTTTAACTTAGTATTTTCTAAATGACACTGAAAAGCTTGAAGGAAGCTTTTACCAATTCTTCCATGATGGGAGTTTAGGAAATCCCGGGAATCTGTATGTTGCAGATACGATATTGCATTCCTTAAATTCATAGTCTGCCTTTCTGTAGGAGTGGGGAGGGCAAGCTTGCATTTCACCCTGAGCATATTCCGCCCACCATGTGCAGTTGCATCATTGAGAGGTAAGAATTCCTTAGATTGGTTCAAATTGCTAATATATGTGGCCTAGAGCCTGCAATATATTTATGTAGCTTCCAAAAGAGACTTGGGAGGATTCCCTGTAATTCAAGATGGTAGTCTGAATGATGGGTGTAGATGGATTTTTTTTTTTTTTTTTTTTAAGAAATCCTTGTTTGTCCCACGGGATTTTCACACTTTTCAGCTGACGGCACTGTATTTTACTCATATTGTGTAAAGCTGTCAGTGTATGCGTTATGTGTGTCTCCTGAAGACTGAGCAGACGACGAGAACTATTGCTAGAGGGGGAAAAACACATTGGAATCAACATCTTCAGGAGAGAATTTCTCCCGTGTCTCCCGTTCCTGCTCCTATGTAGACTGTCCCTCGCACTTCGTCTTATTGTATGTTCCCTTGCACTGTTGGTAGATTACACTGAATGTTTCATCTGTATATAAAAATTAAAAATTCAAACAAAAATCTGGCCCACATGAAGAACAGGCCCTTTGGGCATATGGTTCATTATGCATATTCGTTTAATTACTAAAACACTTGGGATGGCTTTCCTGCCCTTGCTTTCAACTGGCAAAGTTGGATCTCTTCTACTGCACAGAAAATGTAGCACAGGATTCTGTTCTGAAGGATAAAAAAAGAAAAGGGGGGAAAAAGAACCTTTGAAGAAGGAATTCACCAAAAGGAGGAATGATTCTCAGTATGAAACCAATAGAAGTCAGAATCCCTCTCTTTTTTCTCCTGTTTTCGTCTCTTTCTCCCTCTGATTTCTACCACTGCCCCTGAAGGCTAGTTTTACTGTGGTTCGTTTATATGAATGCAAGCAGGGCAGGAATGTGAGACTAAGGGTTTGGGTTTCAAGTACATTCCCTCCGAGCAACTCAAGTCTCACGGTGAAGCTGTCTAAGTTTTATTGGTTAGAAAGGCCGTGCTATGAAAGTGTGGCTTTAATTGATTTTTCAGGGCAAACAGGTGGTGATGGTTTAGACATGCCCTAGTCTCAGTGCCACTCCTAATTCGGAGCAGCACATATAATAGCTTTATTAAAATAAACAGCCCCCTGGCTTTGCTTTTACCTGAACATCTGCCTCTTGGATTTTAAAGGGCCTTTTAAAATATTTTCATTCTGTGCTTAAATGAATCTGATCCTAAAAAAGCTGAGGAAGACTTTATTTTCTATTCATGTCATCAAATTTATTATTTTTTGTTTGAAAGGAAAAACATTAAAATTCACACAGCATCTTTAAATAGGATCATTGTTGTTTCAGGAATTTTGGTGGTTGTTTTGGGAACATTTACTTACATGATGCAACAGATTTTAAACATAACAGGCCAAAAATTGAATTCGTACTTGCTGGGTTTTGATTTGAACTATTATTTTGGTGAGCAGAAGATTGTTTGAATGTCAATGGTGTGTGTGTGTGTGTGTGTGTGTGTGTGTGTGTGTGTGTGTGTGTGAGTGTATGTGTGTATGTATGTGTGCACATACGTGCTTAAAGACCATATTTTGTGTTCCTTCCCGGTTTATAGTGATGTCGCAGCTTTGTCGGAAAGCTGCTTGGATTCCTCATCAAAATAAACTCAGGACTCCTAAGAGCATTTTTAAAGGAAAGGAAGATCCAAACTTGGCATCAGTTTTGTTTTTAGTGGCAAAGATGTGTGGCTCTGATACAAGCACAATTTTCTTTTTGATTAAGCAAATAGGTAGTCTATCCGAGTAATGGGAGACCATCCAAGACATTCTTGATCCAATTCCTAAGGGAATTGTTCTTTGCTATAAAGAGCATTGCTCACTAACCCCTGTGGGAGAGTTCTCGAATTAAGGCACCTTAGTCTATTTTAAGCACACTGAACATGTAAAGAGCTACTGCAGGCTTAATGTGAACATATTGCAACCCTGCTTCTTTGAGTGCCAGAAATAAAGCTGTAAGTGGAGGAACTTAATACAGTGAACTACTTTATTCCATCACTGTGCTAATGCTAATTAGATACACTTGCTTTATTACCCAGAGCGTTTTTCCTGTATTCATTCTGATCCAATCTTTCTGTGAATATGAAGGAATAAGTCTTAAGTGTTCAGTTGAAGTTTTTAGTCAGAATTGCAGCCTGATGTTCATGTGACCAAAGTCACATGAACATCCTTTAATCAGAGCAGATAATTTGCTGATGGCTTTGAAAGGTGTATTTACCAAAATCAGACTTTCCACTGCTCAATTGCTAGCTTCGGCAAAAACGCATAATGAGAAATTTACTGTCTGGTTCTAGACCTGGAATGATGATCATTCTGGGTGAAAAAGCCAATAGTTGCAGCACATTACATGTTTCCTTTGTCTCATTTAGTTTAGTGCTTTTCTACTTTTTAAAGTAGTTGTTCTGCCTTTATGAGTGGTATGAGGATTTTTATTGGGCTACAGGTGATTGACTTGTTCCCATTTATTTAGAATCATCAAGAAATGTAAAGTGTAGAGTGGCCGGTAGCATGATACAAACCTTAACATGATGGGGTTTTAATAAATACTTTATATTTAAAAGAGGGAAAAGATGATGATGTATTTAGAAAGGAATGCATGCATAAATACAAGTTAGAATCATTTTTTTCCTGTTTTTAAAAAAATCCCATTATACAGTCAAAAGGGGAAAATAAATGTCAACAAAAACTCTCTGTCTAGAAAAATACAGTCTAAAAGTCTCCAATTTATATTTAATATTAGTATTTTATGGACTTTTTATGTATAGACTTCCTCTAAAATCAGAATGGAATAAGCTGCATTCTTCTAGAAGTGTTCAGTTTAGTGTTATTGTGACATTGGCAGTTTGAAAATTACAAACAGTTACAGAGGATAATAAAAGTAGGGAACACGTAATCCAGGTATCTTTCTGCAAAAGTATTGGGAATAAACTACCAGTTGTGATCATTCTCACACAAAACTAGAACTAATTGATGAACTAACTCTAAGAGAAGGCAAGACACCTAGTTTGATTTAACTCGCAATGAAGTGACCAGATCATTCCATGTCTTGTAGAAATAGTCAAAGACAATGCCAAATAAACACCAAAAGTGGTATATTCTGACACCCAAGGAAATAGGCGGTTAATCAATGTTGATTTGGTAAACTTTCTATGTATGTTACTCGAGCATGATGTCGAGGCACAAAGGTTTTGTTAGAGGATGGGAGAAAAGTGAGGGTCAGAGCAGGAAAGGACTTTACAGTTCTGGACTCAATCTGAGTTGAGGTTTGCCAAAGTCATTCTTCCTTGATTGGTGCTGTTTTCTCCTTACCTCCTTCTAGGTGGAGGCTGGACTGGGAAGGACTGGGAAAAACAATTTCTTGCCTAGACTCAGTGGTTCCTTCCAAAGGTGTAAAATTGGTTTTCTGGTCAGTCTAGATAACCTTTCATAATTTCCCTAGATGTGTTCACCTTTTTTACATTATACTACTTTATTAGTTTTCTATTGCTATTGTAACAAGTTACCATACACATGAGTGGCTTAAGACAACACAAATTTATTATCTTCCTGTTCTGGAGGTCAGGAGTGTACCACAGGTCTCACTGCACTAAAATCAAGGTGTTGGAAAGGCTGTGTTCCATTCTGGGGAGAATATGTTCCCTTTCCTTTTCCAGCTTCTAGAGGCTGCCCACATTCCTTGGCTCATGGCCCCTTCCTGCAAGGGCACAAGGTTCAATCCTCACATGGCATCACTCTGACCTTGCTCTGCCCTCACATCTTTTCCAGAATTTCTTTTTCTGCCCCCATCTTCCACTTTTAAAGACCCTTTGATTACATTAGACTCAACCAGATAATCCATGATGATCTTCCTTTGTTAAAGTCAGATGATCAGCAACCTTAACTCCATCAGTAGTCTTAATTTCTCTTTGCAGTGTAACATATTCACAAGGTCCGGGGAATAGGACGTGGATATCTTTGGGGTACTATTATTCTGCCTACCACAACCATGCCTGTCTTCTATTTATGTTGCTTTCTGTTGGATAAGGATTTCTGAAGCAAGAGCTGGTTCCTTGCATAGAAATTAATTTAGCATACATTTGGGGGGAGGGGGGAAGAGTTTATATATTATGGACATTTAAACCTGAGAATGGCTGAGAGGGCTGTAATTACAAATATACAGAAGTCACATGTTAGTAGTAACTTGAGAGACTGTTGGTATTTGGCTTGCTCTATCTGCTTCCCTGTGCTCATAGTGTATGGCTGGAGGGTCAGACATCTAGGAGGAAGCTATGTTCCTCTCCACACAGCAGATCTTGAGTATCAGAACCCCAACGGGGAGAGGAATGGATGGGCTAGTTCTAGAGGGCAACCAAAAGGGGTAAAGGGACAAGGAGTGACTTGAAAGTTTGTCCAGGACTCAGATGTAGTTCCTGGTAAGTGGGTGAATGTTACTGGGCATAAGATCCATGGCATTTCCCCACTTGATTCCCTGCGGTTAACCAAAATACAAGCCATGTTTAAGGAACCAACAAAAGCCTATATTCTCTGTAAAACACCCCTCAGCATCCCAGAGAAAAGTGATTTTGCCCTTTTTCCTGGGCTATTGCTGTTTCTTTCTAAAATTTTTCTCAGTTTCTCATTTCCTTACCCCATTCCCATAATTAAGGGTAATTTGCTATTAGAATTATCTAGTTAAATATCTGATCCTGTTATTTTTTTTTTTTTTTTGCGTTATGTGGGCCTCTCACTGTCGTGGCCTCTCTCGTTGCGGAGCACAGGCTCCGGACATGCTGGCTCAGCGGCCATGGCTTATGGGCCTAGCCGCTCTGCGGCATGTGGGATCTTCCTGGACCAGGGCACGAACCCGTGTCCCCTGCATCGGCAGGTGGACTCTCAACCACTGTGCCACCAGGGAAGCCCGATCCTGTTATTTTTATTCTCTTAAAAAATCCATTAAAGACTTCTCATTTAGTTTACGATCACATCTTCAACTTACTACCATGACATACAGGTCTTTCCACGAACTGGTCTATTGTTTTCCTTCTCAACGCCTTATTCCCTGTGTCTCTAGGAAAGTTCTGTCATCACAAACAAGCTCATTCTTATTGACCCTTAATGTTCACACACCCCCAACTCTAGTCCTAGCAACCACTTATCTGTCTTCATCACCATAATTTTGTCACTTCACTAATGTCATATAGAAGGAATCTTATATTATGTAACCTTTTGAAATGCACTTTTTTTTTTTCACTCAGCGTACTGGCTTTCAGATCCATCCAAGTTGCATGCATCAGTAGTTCCCTCCTGTCATGAATGTTTGAAAAATCAGAATACTGGGTAACATCAGACCTAATCTCACATGATGACAGTCAGCTAAAGTTGAGTAGGGGGTGGACCCCTTGGAGAAGGTTTACAATCTGAGCACACCCTGGTCCCCAACGCTCCCTATGGTCTTACACCCGGGCTTCCTGTACTTTATATTTTACCCTGACCCCTGTGGGCATCTGGATCTGTAACCCCTGACAGTAGCTACCATTTCTGAAACTGATGTAAAATAAGCAGTGTTTCACACATTAATATATCTGATATGGGAAAACAAATTGTATCCCCCTTCTCAGATAAGATGGGGAAACAAAAGTATCAAGTAGTAAGTTTTGACAGAGTTAAAAAAAAATCTGCATGTCCTATTATGTTTATGCAGTGTCTACAAATGTATTAGACCACAGATTTTTTTTTTTTTTTAAACACTGTTGACTACAAAGGAATTTGTACAGGTGTGGGGGAGAGGTGTCAGGGGTCATGGGGGTGGGACTTTTAGGAAGAATGCTGCTACTCGTTTATTCCCAAGGCTGATAATAGAGAAAGTGAGAAAAGCACACTGACAGCTGCTGCTCAGGACCTCGGCATCACCCCCCATTTTTGTACCCATCATAGTTTTGATGTGTGAGTGTGTGTGTGTTGTTTGGTTGGTGTCTTTCCTCCTTTTCTTCTTTATCACCCATCCTGGCCTTCCTCACTTTCAAAATCAGCTCTTTGTCCTTCATAGCAGCTGTAAAACAATAGAAGTGGCTGCTTGGGAGCGCTTAATTCCAAGCCTTTGGAAGGCATTCCTAGGTCAGTGCAAAATCATAGCCATTATTTCCTGTGGTATGTTACCTGCCATAAAAATTTTATTATAAAATATATTGTATATGCAAGGGAGTTGATAAAACCATGCACATACGTGTACATTTTAAAGAATAAGAATCACTTGTTTACTTCCACTCAACTTAAACAATGAAAATTCCCATTATTTTATTTTTATTTATTTATTTTTAAACATCTTTATTGGAATGTAGTTGCTTTACAATATTGTTTTGGTTTCTGCTGTATAACAAAGTGAATCATCTATATGTATACATATATCCCCATATCCCCTCCCTCTTGCGTCTCCCTCCCTCCCACCCTCCCTATCCCACCCCTCTAGGTGGTCATAAAGCACTGAGCTGACCTCCCTGTGCTATGCAGCTGCTTCTGACTAGCTATCTGTTTTACACTTGGTAGTGTATATATGTCCATGCCACTCTCTCACTTTGTCCCAGCTTACCCTTCCCCCTCCCCATGTCCTCCTCAAGTCCATTCTCTATGTCTGAGTCTTTATTCCTGTCTTGCCCGTGGGTTCCTCAGAACCACTTGTTTTGTTTATATTCCATAAATATGTGTTAGCATATGGTATTTGTTTTCCTCTTTCTGACTTACTTCACTCTGTATGACAGATTCTAGGTCCATCCACCTCACTACAAATAGCTCATTTCATTTCTTTTTACGGCTGAAAAATATTCCATTGCATATACGTGCTGCATCTTCTTTATTCATTCATCTGTCAGTGGACATTTAGGTTGGTTTCATGTCCTGACTATTGTAAATAGTGCTGCAAAGAACATTGTGGTCCATGTCTCTTTTTGAATTATGGTTTTCTCAGGGTATATGCCCCGTAGTGAGATTGCTGCGTAATATGGTGGTTCTATTTTTAGTTTTTAAAGGAACCTCCATACTGTTCTCCATAGTGAGAGTATCAATTTATATTCCCACCAACAGTGCAAGAGGGTTCCCTTTTGTCAACACCCTCCCCAGCATTTATTGTTTGTAGATTTTTTTATGATGGCCATTCTGACTGGCGTGAGGTGATACCTCATTGTAATTTTGATTTGCATTTCTGTAATGATTAGTGATATTGAGCATCCTTTCATGTGTTTGTTGGCAATCTGTATATCTTCTGTGGAGAAATGTCTATTTAGGTCTTCTGCCCATTTTTGGATTGGGTTGTTTGTTTTTTTGATATTGAGCTGCACGAGCTGCTTGTATATTTTGGAGATTAATCCTCTGTCATTTGCTTCGTTTGCAAATATTTTCTCCCATTCTGAGGGTTCTCTTTTTGTCTTGTTTATGGTTTCCTTTGCTGTGCAAAAGCTTTTAAGTTTCATTATGTCCCATTTGTTTATTTTTGCTTTTATTTCCATTTCTGTATGTGGTGGGTCAAAAAGGATCCTGCTGTCATTTATGTCATAGAGTGTTCTTCCTCTGTTTTCCTCTAAGAATTTTATAATGTCTTGCCTTACATTTAGGTCTTTAATGCATTGAGTTTATTTCTGTGTATGGTGTTAGGAAGTGTTCTAGTTTCATTCTTTTACATGTAGCTGTCCAGTTTTCCCAGCACCACCTATTGAAGAGGTTGTCTTTTCTCCATTGTATATTTTTGCCTTCTTTATCAAAGATAAGGTAACCATATGTGCGTGGGTTTATCTCTGGGCTTTCTATCCTGTTCCATTGATCTATATTTCTGTTTTTGTGCCAGTACCATACTGTCTTGATTACTGTAGCTTTGTAGTATAGTCTGAAGTCCAGGAACCTGATTCCTCCAGCTCCATTTTTCTTTCTCAAGATTGCTTTGGCTATTCAAGGTCTATTGTGTTTCCATACAAATTGTGAAATTTTTTGTTCCCGTTCTGTGGAAAATGCCAGTGGTAGTTTGATAGGGATTGCATTGAATCTGTAGATTGCTTTGGGTAGTAGAGTCATTTTTACAGTGTTGATTCTTCCAATCCAAGAACATGATATATCTCTCCATCTGTCTGTATCGTCTTTAATTTCTATCATCAGTGTCTTATAGTTTTCTGCATACAGGTCTTTTGTCTCCTTATGTAGGTTTCTCCCTAGGTACTTTATTCTTTTTGTTGCAGTGGTAAATGGGAGTGTTACATTAATTTCTCTTTGAGATTTTTTGTTGATAGTGCATAGGAATGCAAGAGATTTAAGAGCATTAATTTTGTATCCTGCTACTTTACCAAATTCATTGATTAGCTCTAGTAGTTTTCTGGTAGCATCTTTAGGATTCTCTATGTATAGTATCATGTCATCTGCAAACACTGACAGCTTTACTTCTTCTTTTCCGATTTGTATTCCTTTTATTTCTTTTTCTTCTCTGATTGCTGTGGCTAAAACTTCCAAAACTATGTTGAATAAGAGTGGTGAGAGTGGGCAACCTTGTCTTCTTCCTGATCTTAGTGGGAATGTTTTCAGTTTTTCACCATTGAGGATGATGTTGGCTGTGGGTTTGTCATATATGGCCTTTATTATGTTGAAGAAAGTTCCCTCTAGGCCTACTTTCTGCAGGGTTTTTATCATAAATGGGTGTTGAATTTTGTCGAAAGCTTTCTCTGCATCTATTGAGATGATCATATGGTTTTTCTCCTTCAATTTGTTAATATGGTGTATCACGTTGATTGATATTGAAGAATCCTTGCATTCCTGGAATAAACCCCACTTGATCATGGTGTATGATCCTTTTAATGTGCTGTTGGATTCTGTTTGCTAGTATTTTGTTAAGGATTTTTGCATCTATGTTCATCAGTGCTATTGGCCTGTAGTTTTCTTTCTTTGTGACATATTTGTCTGGTTTTGGCATCAGGGTGATGGTGGCCTCGTAGAATGAGTTTGGGAGTGTTCCTCCCTCTGCTATATTTTGGAAGAGTTTGAGAAGGATAGGTGTTAGCTCTTCTCTAAATGTTTGATAGAATTCGCCTGTGAAGCCATCTGGTCCTGGGCTTTTGTTTGTTGGAAGATTTTTAATCACAGTTTCAATTTCAGTGCTTGTGGTGGGTCTGTTCATATTTTCTATTTCTTCCTGGTTCAGTCTCGGCAGGTTGTGCATTTCTAAGAATTTGTCTGTTTCTTCCAGATTGTCCATTTTATTGGCATAGAGTTGCTTATAGTAATCTCTCATGTTCATTTGTATTTCTGCAGTGTCAGTTGATACTTCTCCTTTTTCATTTTTAATTCTACTGATTTGGGTCTTATCCCTATCTTTCTTGATAAGTCTGGCTAATGGTTTATCAATATTGTTTATCTTCTCAAAGAACCAGCTTTTAGTTTTATTTATCTTTGCTGTTGTTTCCTTCATTTCTTTTTCATTTATTTCTGATCTGATCTTTATGATTTATTTCCTTCTGCTAACTTTGGGTTTTTTTTTGTTCTTTCTTTCTCTCTTAGGTGCAAGGTTAGGTTGTTTATTTGAGATGTTTCCTGTTTCTTTAGGATTGTATTGCTATAAACTTCCCTCTTAGAACTGCTTTTGCTGCATCCCATAGGTTTTGGGTCATCATGTCTCCATTGTCATTTGTTTCTAGGTATTTTTTGATTTCCTCTTTGAATTCTTCAGTGATCACTTGGTTATTAAGTAGTTTAGCCTCCACGTGTTTGTATTTTTTACAGATCTTTTCCTGTAATTGATATCTAGCCTCATAGAGTTCTGGTCGGAAAAGATACTTGATACAATTTCAATTTTCTTAAATTTACCACGGCTAGATTTGTGACCCAAGATACGATCTATCTTGGAGAATGTTCCATGCACACTTGAAATGAAAGTGTATTCTGTTGTTTTTGGATGGAATGTCCTATAAATATTAATTAAGTCCATCTTGTTTAATGTATCATTTAAAGCTTGTGCTTCCTTATTTATTTTCATTTTGGATGATCTGTCCATTGGTGAAAGTGGGGTGTTAAAGTTCCCTATTATGATTGTGTTACTGTCGATTTCCCCTTTTATGGCTCTTAGTATTTGCCTTATGTATTGAGGTGCTCCTATGTTGGGTGCATAAATATTTACAATTGTTATATCTTCTTCTTGGATTGATCCCTTGATCATTATGTAGTGTCCTTCTTTGTCTCTTGTAATAGTCTTTTTCTTAAAGTCTATTTTGTCTGTTATTAGAATTGTTATTCCAGCTTTCTTCTGATTTCCATTTCCATGGAATATCTTTTTCTATCCCCTCACTTTCAGTCTGTATGTGTCCCTAGGTCTGAAGTGGGTCTCTTGTAGATAGCATATATACGGGTCTTGTTTTTGTATCCATTCTGCCAGTCTGTGTCTTTTGGTGGGAGCATATAATCCATTTACATTTAAGGTAATTATCGATATGTATGTTCCTATTCCCAATTTCTTAATTGTTTTGGGTTTGTTATTGTAGGTCTTTTCCTTCTCTTGTGTTTCTTGCCTAGAGAAGTTTCATTGGCATTTGTTGTAAAGCTGGTTTGGTGGTGAACTCTCTCAGCTTTTGCTTGTCTCTAAAGGTTTTAATTTCTCCATCAAATCTGAGTGAGATCCTGCTGGGTAGAGTAATCTTGGTTGTAGGTTTTTCTCCTTCATCACTTTAAATATGTCCTGCCACTCCCTTCTGGCTTTCAGAGTTTCTGCTGAAAGATCAGCTGTTAACCTTATGGGGATTCCCTTGTGTGTTATTTGTTGTTTTTCCCTTGCTGCTTTTAATATGTTTTCTTTGTATTTAATTTTTGATAGTTTGATTAATATGTGTCTTGGCACGTTTTTCCTTGGGTTTATCCTGTATGGGACTCTCTGTGCTTCCTAGACTTGATTAACTATTTCCTTTCCCAGATTAGGGAAGTTTTCAGCTATAATCTCTTGAAATATTTTCTCAGTCCCTTTCTTTTTCTCTTCTTCTTCTGGGACCCCTATAATTCGAATGTTGGTGTGTTTAATGTTGTCCCAGAGGTCTCTGAGACTGTCCTCAGTTCTTTTCATTATTTTTTCTTTATTTTACTCTGCAGTAATTATTTCCACCATTTTATCTTCCAGGTCACTTATCCGTTCTTCTGTCTCAGTTATTCTGCTATTGATCCCATCTAGAGTATTTTTAATTTCATTTATTGTGTTGTGCATCATTGCTTGTTTCTTCTTTAGTTCTTTTAGGCCCTTGTTAAATGTTTCTTGCATTTTCTCTATTCTATTTCCAAGATTTTGGATCATCTTTACTATCATTATTCTGATTTCTTTTTCAGGTAGACTGCCTATTTCCTCTTCATTTGTTAGGTCTGGTGGGTTTTTACCTTGCTCCTTCATCTGCTGTGTGTTTTTCTGTCCTCTCATTTTGCTTATCTTACTGTGTTTGGGGTCTCCTTTTCACAGGCTGCAGGTTCATAGTTCCCGTTGTTTTTGGTGTCTGTCCCCAGTGGCTAAGGTTGGTTCAGTGGGTTGTGTAGGTTTCCTGGTGGAGGGGACTAGTGCCTGTGTTCTGGTGGATGAGGCTGGATCTTGTCTTTCTGGTGGGCAGGTCCACGTGTGGTGGTGTGTTTTGGGGTGTCTGTGGCCTTATTATGATTTTAGGCAGCCTCTCTGCTAATGGATGTGGCTGTGTTCCTGTCTTACTAATTGTTTGGCATAGGGTGTCCAGCACTGTAGCTTGCTGGTCATTGAGTGAAGCTGGGTGTTGTTGTTGAGGTGGAGATCTCTGGAAAGTTTTCGCCGTTTGATATTACGTGGAGCTGGAAGGTCTCTTGTGGACCAATGTCCTGAACTTGGCTCTCCCACCTCAGAGGCACAGCCCTGACGCCTGGCTGGAGCACCAAGAGACTGTCCTCCACACGGTTCAGAATAAAAGGGAGAAAGAAATAAAGAAAGAGAGAGAGAGAGAGAGAGAGAGAGGGAGGGAGGGAGGGAGGGAGGGAGGGAGGAAGGAAGAGAGGATAAAATAAAGTAAGATAAAGTAAAATAAATTTATTAAAATAAAAAATCAAAATTATTTTTAAAAAGTTTTAAAGTTAAAAAAAAAAAAAAAAAAAACGACGGACAGAACCCTAGGACAAATGGTGAAAGCAAAGCTATAGAGACAAAATCTCACACAGAAGCATACACATACACACTCACCAAAAGAGGAAAAGGGGAAAAAAGTAGCCTATCTTGCTCCCAAAATTCACCTTCTCAATTTGGGATGATTCGTTGTCTATTCAGGTATTCCACAGATGCAGGGTACATCAAGTTGATTGTGGAGATTTAATCCGCTGCTCCTGAGGCTGCTGGGAGAAATTTCCCTTCCTCTTCTTTGTTCGCACAGCTCCTAGGGGCTCAGCTTTGGATTTGGCCCCGCCTCTGCGTGTACATCGCCTGAGGGCGTCTGTTCTTTGCTCAGACAGGACAGGGTTAAAGGAGCAGCTGACTCCGGGGCTCTGGCTCACTTAGGCCGGGGGCGGGGGCGGGGGGGGAGGGGCACGGAGTGCGGGGCATGGAGTGCGAGGCGAGCCTGCGGCGGCAGAGGCCAGCGTGATGTTGCACTAGCCTGCGGTGAGCCATGCGTTCTCCCGGGGAAGTTGTCCCTGGATCACAGGACCCTGGCAGTGGCGGGCTGCACAGGCTACCCGGAAGGGGCGGTGTGGAGAGTGACCTGTGCATGCACACAGGCTTCTTGGTGGCGACGGCAGCAGCCTTAGCGTCTCATGCCTGTCTCTGGGGTCCGTGCTGATATCCCGAGGCTCGCGCCCGTCTCTGGAGCTCCTTTAAGCGGCGCTTTTAATCCCTCTCGTCGCACACCAGGAAACAAAGGCAAGAAAAAGTCTCTTGCCTCTTCTGCAGCTCCACACTTTTCCCCGGACTCCCTCCCGGCCATCCGTGGCGCATTAACCCCCTGCCGGCTGTGTTCACGCCGCCAACCCCAGTCCTCTCCCTGCGCTCCGACCGAAGCCTAATCCTCAGCTCCCCGCCCCTCCTGTCCCGGCGGGTGAGCAGACAAGCCTCTCGGGCTGTTGAGTGCCGGTCGGCAACGATCCTCTGTGCGGGAATCTGCCCGCTTTGCCCTCCTCACCTCTGTGGCTGCGCTCTCCTCCGCGACCCCGAAGCTCCCCCCCTCCGCCACCTGCAATCTTCACCCGCGAAGGGGCTTCCTAGTGTGTGGAAACCTTTCCTTCTTCACAGCTCCCTCCCAGAGGTGCAGGTCCTGTCCCTATTCTTTTGTCTCTTTTTTTTTTTTTTCTTTCTTTCTTTCTTTTGCCCTACCCAGGTATGTGGGGACTTTTTTGCCTTTTGGGAAGTCTGAGGCCTTCTGCCAGCGTTCAGTATGTGTTCTGTAGGAGTTGTTCCACATGTAGATGCATTTTTGATGTATCTGTGGGGAGGAAGGTGATCGCCATGTCTTACTTCTCCATCATCTTGCAGGTCCCACCCTCCCGTTATTTTAGAGTTCTTCCTCTGCCTCTTTATTACTGAATCCTTCTTCCCTCATCCCCAGAAGTAGTGGTAACACTGAATGTCTGTCATTTACTCATTGTGGTTTTACCACCTTTGTATCTATCTTGAACAGTGTAATTCAATTTTGTCTGCTTTTTTAAGATTTTATAAAGGAATTGTGTAATATTTTTAGGTCTTACTCTGTAACTTACAAATTAATTCACTCAGTATTGTTTTTGACCTTCGTCCATGTGGTCAAAATGTGACCGTCAGATATCTTCATTCTGTATGATATATAACTTTATGTATAAGTTATTTATCCATTCTACTCTAGAAAGGTATTTGAATTGATTGCAGGCTTGATTGGGGTTTTTTGTTTGTTGGTTGGTTTGCTTGTTTTTCAGCTGTTATGAAAAGTGGTCTTGTCAACGTTGTACATTTCATCTGGCGGACATGTGCAAGACTTTAGAGCAATGGCTCTCAATATGTAGTGCCTGGAGAGTAGCATCAGCATCACCTAGAAACTTTGCTGAAATGAATTTCTCGGGCCCCTCCCCAATCCTGCTGAACCAGGAACTGTAGGTGGGGCCCAGAGATCTTGTCTACACCAGTCCTCTGGCATTTCCCATGCATGCTAAAGTTTGAAACCCACTGCTCCCAAGTTTATACCTAGGAGTAAAAATGATTATCTGATATACACATTCTGCTTAATAGTTAATGTAACCGTTTCCCAAGTTACTGAACCGTCAGCATCAAATAAAAGTTATCAGTGTTCTACATCTTAGAAAACTCTTCTCATTATATGACTTCTAAGTTGTGTCAGTCTCTTGAGTTGTCATACTTTGTTGTGGTTTTAATTTCCATTTTCCTCACTACTAATAATATATATAGGTTTGGGGACCTTTCCACTCCTTTTTTCTCCTTTTGCCTAATTTTCTTCCCCCCTCTACCTTTTTATTGATTTGTAGAGGTGTTTTATGTAATCTAGATAGAACTTCTTTGTAATAGAAATATCTTCTCCAAGTTTGTGGCTTATTTTTTTTTTCATTATATATTTTGATGAACAAAATTCTGATACTTAATGTCAAGTTTATTAATTATTTTTGCTGTGGTTTGTGCATTTTGTGTCACTGTAGAGGGATCGTTCCCAGTCTCAGAGTCATAAAGATGCTCTTTAATTTTTTTATGGTTTTACTTTTTATATTAAATTTAAAAATCTGCTTGTGAATTGATTTCATTTTTGTATTTTGGATACTAACTGATCCAGTACCATTTCTTGAATATTCTACTTTTCCTCAGAGATCTATAGTTTCCACCAGGTCATATTGTAAATCAGGTTTCCTTATATAGGTGGGCTTGTCCATTCATTGGTCTCTTGTCTACACCAGTACCAATGTTACACAAGCATCATTTGAATTTAGCATTGTCCTTCCCAATTTGTTTTTCATCTTCAAGAATGCCTAGGCTCTTCTTGGCATTTTGCTCTTCCACGTAATAGTTAGAATTGACATGTGTTTCACAAAATACAGAACAAGACAAAGCCAATATGGAAAATAAGTCAGAATCAAAATTATTGAGTTAACTGTCAGAATCATGCCATTGATAAAGAAGAGCAGAATGAAGCCAAATTAGAAATAAAAATAAGAGAAAAATTGGTGAAGTAGAATATATGTGTAAAATAAAAAGGAATAACAGTTAAAAGCTGTCTCTTTGAAAAACTAACAAAATGGGTTATTCTTTTCTGAGTGTTTTCAATGTACAGAGAGTAAAGACACAAATAAATAACAGCAGGCATTGAACGGGGAGATAATTCAGATGGGCAGAGATTAAACATATGAGGATATTATGAAGTTTTATGCTTAAAATGTTGAAAGATATATGAAAGAGATGAAACTTGTACCACAGTGTATCCAAATGACTGAAAAAGAATGAGAACTTGAATGGTCCTACACCTACTAAATAATTGGATCAGTGGTTTAATGTCTTACCAGAAGACAAATCATAGGCCCAGGCAACTTTAGAGACACGTTTTTACCAAACATTCAAGGAGCAGATAAATCCTATATTATACAGATTCTTTTCAATTGCCTTCTGGCTGTTATCTTTTCCATTGAAAAGTCAGTTGTCGGGCTTCCCTGGTGGCTCAGTGGTTGAGAGTCCGCCTGCCGATGCAGGGGACACGGGTTCATGCCCCAAGCCGGAAAGATCCCACATGCCACGGAGTGGCTGGGCCCGTGAGCCATGGCTGCTGAGGCTGTGCGTCCGGAGCCTGTGCTCTGCAACGGGAGAGGCCACAGCAGTGAGAGGCCCGCGTACTGCAAAAAAAAAAAAAAGTCAGTTGTCAGTTTGATTGTTATTCATTGTGGAGGAAATGTGATTTTTCTTTAAACTTCACTATATCTACTTTTCCCCTTTCTTTTGGTCATGAATTGTATGCAGTTTTACTATGAGATGCCTGCCTGTGATTTTTTTCCCCTTCATCCTATTTGAGGTTCTTTAAATCTGTAACTTCACAGCTTTTATATTAGGTTTTTGGAAATTCTCATTCAATATCATTTATAGCTTTTCCCCATTTCTCTCTTACTCTCTTTTTCTGGACTCCAAGTTTTTACATCTAAATTAAAACTTTCTAAATGTGCCATGTAGCTGCTTTTTTTTTTTTTGGTATATTTTGTCATCATGTTTATATCTGCTTTAAGTATAGATATTTTCTACTAATACTCCAAATCACAAATGCTCTCTTTTCTGCTCTGCTATTAAATTCATTTAGTGAGCTCTTCATTTCACTTATCTTTTTTAAAAAATTTTTTCATTTCCATTGGATTCTACTTCATAGACCCCAGTTCTCTGCTGATATTCTCCATGTTATTTTAATCCATTTTCATGTATATATTAATATACACATGTATATATTATATATTAATCATGGATATATATATTTTTAAAATTTTATTTTATTTTATTTTACTTTTTGCGGTACGCGGGCCTCTCACTGTTTTGGCCTCTCCCGTTGCGGTGCACAGGCTCCGGACGCGCAGGCTCAGTGGCCATGGCTCATGGGCCTAGCCGCTCCGTGGCATGTGGGATCTTCCCGGACCGGGGCACAAACCCATGTCCCCTGCATCGGCAGGCAGACTCTCAACCACTGCGCCACCAGGGAAGCCCTAATCATGGATATTTTAAAATTTATAACTGGTAACTCTTACAGCTAAATAAACTTTTTTTTCTCATTGTCTGTTTTTCTCTTGATTTTTGGTCATTGTTTTTTAATCCTGACCATACCTGGTTATTTTTTTATCAAATACTGGATAAGATTTATTAAAACATTTTAGAGGATATGGAATATGTTATTTTCCACAAGAGAGGGTGTAGAGGAGGCAGTGAGGGTCTAGCAAGTCAGAATGATCCAGTTAGGGATTGAAATGATCCAAGGTAGGAAGGATTTCAAGCATTTTGAGGATTGATCTATTTCTGGTTTTACCCCTATGCTTAGTCCTTCAGGAGTCTTAATAAAATTCTGTAGTGTTTACTAGAGCCCTTATTTTCTAAGAGTCCTTAACCTCCAGTTTTTATTTCCCAACTCAGTGTGATTGCCAAAAACTTTTAGTTCCCACTTTCTGCTTGGCCTCAACTTTTCATCCTAGCCTCACATGCTTTAGGAAACAGTAAATTTCTCAAGGGAACATGCATGCAGAATGTCAGGCTTGCATCACTGCGATTCCTTTCCTCCTTCAAGTCCTGGCTGCCATAGTTCCCCTGCACTCCAATTTTTACCTCCCTAGATAATTAAGATTGAAGCGAGCTCTAAACTGCTCCTGTGTGCTCAGCCACTTGTCTTACACAGTGAATTGGCAAAAATAAAACAAAATATAACAAAAAACTCTGAAGGAGTTAAAGCAATAGCAAACTAAGATGTGCCTCGCTGCATTTGTCTCTTATCCTTGATCTTGTCCCCTCAGGTCCTGGATGCCTTGATTCTCCCTAAATGTCTTCATACAGAGTTTGTATAGATTATTCAGTTTTCACAGCTGTTTGGGGGCTTTCTGTTTGTTTTTTGTGGGTTATTTTGTTTTTTGCAGAAAGAATGAGAGAAAGCTTCAGCTTCATACTGAAAAGCTGAAATTTACACGTCTACTTAACATACAGGCTTAACAACAAGGGTGTCTAAGAATTTTTCAAATCAACCCATACCTCTCCCAGTTTATGGGCTTTTTCTGTCCCCTGTTTTACTACTAGATTGTCTCATTACACACAAATTAAACCTTTTTTTTTTTTAATACATCCATGTTTATTTAGACTGGTATACACATTTACCATTGCTTTTGAACACATACATTCTCATGTTCAGCCTTTTTATACCAGGGACGATTTTCCTTCTCTTTGAAATAAATCTATTATATGTACTTTCATGAGGGTCTTTGGGTGATAAGCACTGCTGGCTCATGCTTTTCTGGAAAAGTCTCAGTTTTACTTGTAAGACAATTTGCTAGGTACAAGTTTCCAAATTGAAAGACTGAAAGCATATGTATTTAAGTTATTCTACTCTCTCCTTGCTTCCCTTGTTGCATTGAGATATAAAGTCACTCAAATTGCTTTTTCTTTGAAGTTGAATTGTCTTTTCTCTCTAGCTGCTTGTGAATGTTTCTACTTTTTCCCCAAGTATTCTTCTGTTCTACCATGACATTTTTAGGCCTAAATTCTTCTTTATTTATCCTAATATGGGTTTTTTGGATCTTCCTATATGGTATATTTCAACAGTTCTGGAAAATCCTCAGGCATTGTATCTTCATATATTGCTTCCCCATTCTCTCATTAACCCTTTGCCCCCTCAACACCCATCAGACATATGTCAGACCTTCTTGTTTCTATCTTCCATGTCTTTTAACCTCTTACATATCTGTATCTTTGTTTCTCTCATCTCCATTCTGAAAAACTTCTTTGGAATAATTTCTCAGTTCACTAATTTTCTTATCAGCTGTTTATAATCTGTTAATCAACATAGCCATTGCATTTAAATTTTATCCTCTCCACTTTATATTGTTCCTCACCAGTAATCCAGCTCAGATTCCATGGTCCATTTTAAAAATAATTTTCTTTCCTTCTCTACCTTCATTATACTTATTAGCAACCTCAAGTAAGCATGGCTAGAGAAAAACATACAGTGCCTCCTGACAGTTATATTACATTTCGATGAGCCATTCTCTTTTCCTCTCTTCTAGACTATTTTATAACTTCTCTTCTGTCCTCAAACTCTAATACCTTCTCCCTGTCCTCACTCAGATCATGACCATGGTTGACACAAGTACCCATCTACTGCTATCTTGCCCTCACCATACCTACCTATCCCCCTACCAACATCTATGTCCGTATCCTCTGCTTTTCCTCCTCTAACTGTGAATCACTGAATTGTTGCTTCTGAAGACCAACCCTCCATCTGTGCACTGGCTCCTACTCCTACCCACTGTTTCAAAAATATTGTTCCAACTCTTCTTTCTTCTGTCTCCTACATCATCATTTTTTTCTCCCTCTCTCTCCTGTATTGTTGCTACATCCCCTTCCAGCTTCCACCCTGTTTCTCTGCTCTTTTTTATATCAAACTGTTTCATAGAGTTATCTCTACTCACTGTCTGTAGTTTTGCTCTTCTCTCTTAAACTCACTGTTATCTGATTTTTGTCTTATCACTCCAGTCAGCTGCTCATTTCAAATCACCAATTTTCAGTGACCATCTTATTTAGAAATGTATTGTTGCCCTCCTCTTTGTTTATCTTGTTTTCTAGGACAGCACAATCTCCCAGTGTATCTCTTTTGCTCTGACTGCTCCTCAGTCTCCTTTTCTGGTTCCTTTTAATCTTCTCCAACCCATAAATTTGCACTTTTCTAGGGATCACTACACTTGTAGGCCATTTCTCTATTGTTATTTCCTTGTTAAAATTATCCAGTCTGATACCTTTAAATACCATCTGGATGCTGATAATATGCAAATCTGTGCCTCTAGCCCTAGCCTCTTTTCTGAACTCCAAACCTTCTATCCATTGCCTACTCTGTGTCTCTGCAGGAATGTCTAATAGGTGCCTCAGACTCTCCTTCTCCAAACCTGTTCTTTCTACAGACTATTGTCTCCATTAATGAACCAATCCAGTCTTCCAGTTTTTCAAGCCCCACAACTGGCTCCTGTTCCTTTCTCACTTCTTGCCTTTCTAATCTTCTTGCTCACTCTGTATCAGCCAAGGGGGTTCTTACTATTCCTTGAACGTACTAGGCATACTCCCATTTCCGGACCTTTGGATTTGCTGTTCTTCTGACCAGAAACACTGTTCACCTAGATTTGCACACTTCTCCAAGGGCTTTGCCCATATATTGCCCTTCTCAGCAAGGCTGTCTCTAACCACTCTACTTATAATTGCAGTCCCAGCCCCATCGCCTGGTATTCCCTTTCTTACATTCCTGTTTTGTTTTTTGTCACCCTCCTCATAGCCGTTCCTACCATCTGATGATGTAGAATATATAGTTTACTTATGTATCAATCTCATTCCTAATCCCCAAATATAATGTAAGCTCTATGAAGGCTGTTTTGTTTGTTGGTTGGTTGCTTGGTTTTGTTCACTGTTGTGTCTAAATCAGTGTGGTTCATGGTAGGTGTTCAATAAATGCTGGGACAATCATTTTATGCATGAAGTAAAGCAGTGACAAAAAGATGGGGTTAGTGCGTTAGTGCTCAGGGTCAGGGTGAGGGGGTCACACTTCAGAGTGAGGAAATGTTCAAGCAGTAGCTTCCTAAATGAGAGAAGGATGTGTTCAGAAGCAAAATCCTGGACACCATTTCATCTCTTGGGGTCTGCAAATAGTGCAACATGACTAGGAATCTAGGATGCGTGGTGGGTGTTGGCTTATGAAATAGTCAAGTATCAGTCAGTTCGAGGAAGGTCTTAGATGTTAAACTATGAGGTCTAAATGTCATAAGGTAGGCCAGGAAGCAATAGAAAATATTCAGATGAAAGGGCATGACATGACCTGTAGGTGTTTTTTTTTTTTTTTTTTTTGGTTTTCTATTGTTTTGCTTTATTATGGTGGTACATAAGGCATGTTGTTTTTCTCTTTTTTTTTTTGCGGTACGCGGGCCTCTCACTGCCGTGGCCTCTCCCGTTGCGGAGCACAGGCTCCGGATGCGCAGGCTCAGCAGCCATGGCTCACGGTCCCAGCCGCTCTGCGGTATGTGGGATCTTCCCGGACCAGGGCACGAACCCGTGTCCCCTGCATCGGCAGGCGGACTCTCAACAACTGCGCCACCAGGGCATCCCCTGTTTTTCTCTTTTAATGACAATAAATCCAGGTATACTTTATTGAGAAGGGGCCACTTACTGATTTGTTGTCATAGAAATGAACTTGCATGTGGTCAAATTAAGAACAAATTGTTGCATTGTTTTCTCTTTAACCCTTGAGTTTTTTGGATCAGAACTAGCATAGTTTGTTTCACAGTACTCAATTCCTTTATTCTAAAATAATCATCTGTGTGTGAATCTCCCCCCAATCTGGGCCAGACACATACAGGATGGATGTTCATAAAGCCTGATTATTTCAAGAGACACTGTTTACAAATGTCTAGATTTAATCTTTAGGGTAACAAAAGAACTGAGTTTCACAATATTCTGAAAGGTGTGTGTGTGCTTCTCTTTCTCATTTTCTTTGTCATAGGGGCCACACCAGTGGTTTTCACAGAAAGTTAGACCCCTCTTCAGTACTTTTCAAACGAAACAGCTTCCAACTCCTTGAATATTCATTCAAAGTCATTGGGCTTTAAAGCAGCAGCGCCTTAACCAAACTAAATCAACTAGCCCTTCCTTTGTGCTTCTTGAGATGCTGTTTCTCCATACAATTTTAACCCAGGAGTCTAGTCAGGAAGGTAGATGTTTGGTTAATTTTTGTCTGTTTTTCTTCTAAAATACTCAGTTCCACTTTTATAATAATTTTCTCTTAAGCGTTAATTGACTTTATGAGGTGAATCTTGACTTCTTTATTCTATTCCTTAAAATTCAGTGTTTACTTAGGGATATAGGAATGGGTAACTTAAAACAGAGAGTAGATTTTCCATTAGCTGAAACTTGATATAGAAGTTTCTCAAAGATTTTCTACCACAAGTGAACATTTAATTTTGTTATTACATGCTTAGTGTTTATATGCTATCTTAAGTTATGTCATTCTACTACAAAGTAGAGTAGCAATTTGAGATCACCAATGTTGGGTCAAAGTTGTTATACTCTGAATAATGATCGTATTGAGCAGCTCCTCAAATTTCTGTGGCATCCTTAGCTATTTATGAGAACAAACATAAAATAATCCATGATTTTGTATGAGCACCCCTACCATAATATATATATGTGTGTGTGTGTATATAAATAAACAAATATATATATATATATATATATTTAAATGAGGATCTTGATTCCATTGTTCAATTTCTTTTAAACATTGTGAACAATGTGTAGGTCACAAATGGAAAATGCTAATTTATATAATCACACTTTGTATGTTTGTTTCATTTGTTTTAACAAATGCAATGTTTCTGGTTATTTAGAAACTTGATTTCATTTAATTGAGCTATTTCCTAGTCTTAAATCTACTCTCAAGGGACAGAAGGACAAAATCTTAAGATCATCTTAAATGAGTAAATCCTGAAGTATTTGGGAAAATAGCCATGCTATTGTATTTGGTATTCCAAGTTAACTACCTTATAGTGAGACATCCTCTTGGATGTATAGAAGATATTTAATAATTGGTTGGTTGGTCAATTTTATTGACCACTTCATAATGAAACCTGAGAAAAATGTAGCCTGATTTGTTCTTTAAAACTCTTTGTGACATAAGATAATATATTTCTCAGCCCTACCTAAAGAAACAATACCTAGAGGATTCGTTCAAGAGATATGTTCGTCTATGGCAATGCTGACTAAGTTCCTCAATCACAGCTACCTTGGAACCACTGACTCCCTAAGATAGTATTTCTGTTTTTAGGTTTTCCCCCAGGAAAACGCAAGTGTCTTTATGAATCATTTTTCCTCATGATTTGGCATGCTTATATTCTTCATATCTATAGATATGCTTATATTCTTCATATCTAATTTCATAAAAATTATGGCAAACACATTTTGGGGTAGAAAGTGAAGAAATATTTGTAAGCTGAAGATTTGAGGTAATTTCTTAAAGTTATGTTTTTGGGGAAGGTTCAGATGGGGTCACCATAGCATCTGCATCATGGAACATAGGGAAACCTGCGTGGTAGGGTGAGAAGTTTCCTTGGTGTCAGAGAAATCAGGCTTCACTGATTCTGACATTTTATGGGTGGTTCTGTTTTAATTCTGAGTAGTTGTTCCCTTGAATGGATATATTATATTCACTTGTTGGTGGACATTTGGGCTGTTGACAGTTTTGTTGTTGTTGTTATTTGGAATGAAGCTGCCATGTTCTGAACATTTGTGCGCAAGTCTCTGGGTCATATGTTAAATATCTAGGAGTAGGAGAGCTTGAATTACAGAGGTGTATGCACAACTTTTTGAAAAACTGCCATGTGGTTTCCCAAATCAGGTATCATTTTGTATTCGTACCAGGAGTGTATAAGACCTCCAGTTGTTCCACATTGTCAACACTTTATATCTTGTCAGTTTTCTTTTTTCATTTTAGCCTTTCTAATATGTGCTATTTCATAGGAGTTATTTGCATTTTCCTGATGGTTAATCAAGTTGGATGTCTTTCCATGTGCTTTTAGACATTCATATAGATTTGTGTGTACGTGAAGAGTCTGATCAAATATTTCACCAATCTTTATTGAGTTGTCTTCTTACTAAGTTGTAAGAATTCTTTATATATTCCAGATACATGTTCTCTTTCAGTATATGTGTAGAAAATACTTTCTCCCATTTTGTGACTTTTTTTTCATTTCTTAATTGTGTCTTCCAAAGAGCAAATGAAGAATAATTTCAATGAAGTTTCCTTTTTATTTTATTTACATTATTTTATTGTGCTTTTTTGTCCTAAGAAATCTTTGGCCTACCCTCCCCTATGCCAGAGGTTTTCTCATATGTGTATTCTAGAAGTTTTGAAATTTTAGCACTTACTTTTAGATATTATGATTTATTTAATTTCTAAATATGGTAAGTGGTAAGGGTTAGTGATTTTTTTTTCCCCACACATATATCCAGTTGTTCCAGGGCCATTTGTTGAAAAGACACTCTTTTCTCCCATTGAATTACCTTGGCAACTTTCTTAGAGATCAGTTAATTACATATATGTGGATTCTATTTTCTGTTCCATTACTATAGCTTTATAGTAAACTAAATTACGTAGTATAAGCTTTATTTTTTAAAATTGCTTTGATTATTCTGTTATTTACATTTCAATATAATATTCAGAATCAGCTTGTCAATTTCTACAAAATTGGGATTGCTTGCATCTGGGGATCAATTTGTGAAGAACTGCCATCTTAACAATATTGAGTATTATAATCCATGAACTAGTGGCATTTCTGTCCACTTCTTTCTGTATTCTGTAACGTTCCTCAGTAATATTTTATAATTTCCAGGGAAGAGATCTTGCTCACGTTTTGTGAATTTTATTCCCATGTATTTTATGGGCTTTGGTTCTACTGTAAATGGAAAATCTTAAATTTTATTTTCCAGATTTTTGCTGCTAGTTTTAAAAATATAATTGAGTTTTAAAAAGTAACTTTATACCCTGTCACTGCTGGATTTGTTATTTCTAGGATTTGCTTTGTAGATTCCTTAGGATTTTCTATGTAAAAAGTCAGGTCATCAATGAAAAGAGACAGGATTGCTTTCCTCCTTTCTGATACTTATGCCTTTTATTTCATTTATTTTCCTTCATTGCAATGACTAGGACATTCAGTCCAATACTGAATAGGAGTAGTGAGAGCAGACATCCCTACCTTGTTTCTAATTTTAGAAGGAAATCATGCAGTTTTCTCCATCATAGAATCATTTTGTCTGTTCTAGAACTTCATCTAAATGGCATACAGTATGTGCTCTTTTTTGTATAAGGCTTCTTTCTCTCAGTGTGTTTTTGAGATTTATTCATGTGGTTGCATGCCTAAGAAATTTCCTTCCTAGCAAGTGTTGATTTTTTTAAAAGCAACTTCTCAAAGCATAATTTACATATTACAAACTATAGCCAAATATGATCAAATACGATAACTGTAAGATTTGTGTAAGTGTCCTTTATCAGATTGAGGAAATTCCTTCTATTCATTGTTTATTAATAGTGTTGAATTTTTTGTCAATATTTTTTTCCACATCTATTGAAATAATCAAGTGTTTTTTTCTCCTTTCTGTCAATGTGGTGAATTACATTGTTTTTTTACTGTGAAACTAATCTTACATTCTTGGAACATATTCTACTTGGTCACACTGTAGTATATATTTTTCATATATTTCTTGATTTGGTTCACTATTATTTTCTTAAGGATTTTTGCATCTTTGTTCCTGTTGAATATTTGCCTGTAGTTTATTTTGTTGTAATGGCTTTGCCAGGTTTTGGTATCAGGGTAACACTGGCTTCATAAAATTGGTTGTGAAGTGTTCCCTCCAACATAATGTTCTTTCTTCTTTGAATGTTTGAGAGAATTCAACAGTAAAAGCATTTGAACCTGAATTTATCTTGGTGGGGACATTTGTTCAATTTTGTTAAGTTGCATTTTTCAATAAATTTTTCCTTTGTTTAAGTGGTCAGAGTTTTTGCCACAGAGTTATTCGTTTTATTCTCATCTCTACCTTTTATGCTTGCAATGTTTATTCTGTTAACTTTCAATGTAATTATTGATATGTTGAATTTAGGTTACCATTTTATTAGTTTTGTATTTGTCTACTATGTTTCTTATTCCTATTTCCCTTTTCTTACCTTTTAGAATTCCATTTTAATTCATCTGTTGACTTTTTATCTATTCTTCTCTGCTTGTTCTTTAGTGATTGCTCTAGGGATTAATCCTGTTAGACTCAAATTGCACATTTGGTCGCACCTGCTGTGGGTGGCAGCTTTGATCCCAATTCAGACACTGCTTTGAGTCTGCCCCATGTGTGTGGTACAGACTGTAGCAGAGTTCACATATAGAATTTGGGATTTTCTTTTGCTTACTCTCTCCTTCCAGTGTGTTTGTACACTCTCTGGTGGCCCTAATTGTCACTGACTCCTTTGCCTATATCCTTCATTCAGAAAGATGGCAAATTTTTCTGTTGAGTACCAACTGGTATCATCTCTGTGTCTGCAGCTGCTCTTGAGTCAAAAGGTGCAAGAAACGTTAAAGTGACTCCATTCAGATCTGAGTTCTTTTCCCAAGGTTTCAACTCCGCTGCAAAATTAAATAACTTTGTTTCACACTCTCAGATAATTGGTCTCCCCTCCCTGCAAAGGGTTTCTATTTGTTTTTGCTAGAAGCTATTGCTAGGAAATTAATCCTTTATTACAGAAGTAGGAATTGGGCATTGATTTTTAAAATGTTTCTGAAGGTACTAGTCTCTCACTCTAAAAGAGTTTCAAGCCCTTTGAATGTGATATGTAAATGTGGCTCTTTTTTTTTTTTTTTTGGTAAAACACTCTGGGCTTACTTACCTATACCTGGTGGAGGCAAATATTATGGCAAATGAGGTGTTTGTCTAACACAGCTGTCCCTCTAGTATTGGTTGATGGCACAAGTAATTTTTTTGAAGACATTTTATAAATAGTTGATGATAAAAATAAATCAAAAATATGTTGTTTCCTATTTTTTCTCAATAGTTTTAGGTCAGCCTCTTTTTACTTGAAATTATATTTAGAAATTTAAAAGAACAGTAAAACCCCACTTATCCAGTAGATACACATTAAGAAATAGTAATCCTTTAGAACACAGTTAAAACCTCTAATCCTAAAAGAACTTTAAGAACAGGGAAAGGGAAATAGGTAACAATAAGGAAAATCACTAGTTTTACATAGTAGAGAAGTTGCTGTACTGTTTTCTCTACTTTTCTCTATGTTGTTCATAATAAAACAAAACAAGACAAAAAAGTAAAAGAAAAAGAAAGCTTTATAAAGCTAGGAAATTATAGGAAAATATATATATTATGAAATAATAAATAAAAGAAAGTTGGTAAAGCACACCAAATTAATAGACTGGAAGACATCAACAGTGTAATAATTTGCATTGAATCAAAAAGTATTTCAAAAATTCTGTACTTATTAAAAAATACATAGAGGGGACTTCCCTGGTGGCGCAGTGGTTGAGAGTCCGCCTGCCGATGCAGGGGACGCGGGTTCGTGCCCTGGTCCGGGAGGATCCCACATGCCGTGGAGCGGCTGGGCCCGTGAGCCACGGCCGCTGAGCCTGTGCATCCGGAGCCTGTGCTCCGCAACGGGAGAGGCCACAGCAGTGAGAGGCCCACGTACCGCACAAAAAAAAAAAAAAAAAAATACATAGAGGTTTAGCACTAAAACAAAATATAATGTATAGACTGGGAGGCTAAAGAAAAATGTCATGATTTGCAGTTTATATGATTTTCCACACCACATCTCCAAAATGATACATTTGCAATCTCATAACAAGCAATAAGAGGGCTCAGAAATAATGGGAACAACATATAAATCAATGTTCCTGTACCTAGAAGTAACCAACTAAAATATACATATTTGAAAATGACCCCATTTGTAATAGTATCAAAAGTGTTAAGTTACTTACAAAAAATAACAAAACATATGCAAAATCATTATGGTGAAAGTAAAAAAGATATTTTGAGATAACATAAAAGAAGTCCTGAGTATATGGAGAAATAAACAGTCCTTCTAATTCAGAAGGTCAATGTCAGGATTTCAGTTCTCTCTGAATTGACATATACATTAAAGGCTATCTGAATAAAAATTTCACCAGTAATTTTATAGAATGTTGCAAATTGATTTTTAAATACATGTGGAAGGATAAAGGGCACAGAATGATCCGAGATAATTTTGATAGTGAAGTAATTGGGACTTACCCACTCAGATATCATCTGGTTACTAAACTGCTGTTTAACAACATGGTCTTGGTGAAAGAACAATAATATAATTCAGTGGAAGGGATGAGAGGGTCCGTAAACAACCAACACAGTCATGTGGGAAGCTGATGTGTGACAGAGGTGGGCATGTAGATCAGTGAGCAAAGTATGGATCCCTTCAGTAATCTAATTCTGAAAGTTGACTGTACTCAATATTTTGTAATAACCAATAAGGGAAAAGAATCTGAAAAAAAAAGATATATATGTGTGTATAACTGAGTCACTTTGCTGTACACCTGAAACTAATACAACATTGTAAATCAACTATAGTTCAATTTAAAAAAATGAAATAAAAATAAAAGTTGGCTATATGTGAGGATGGAGTTCAAATCAGATGCTTGTTTCCAACGATAAACCAAAAAGCATTTGAGACAAAACAAGGAACACACACACGCACACATGCACCCACACACACACAATTATCTTTTGGAAGAAAACACAAGGAAATTGCTTTATCACCTCAGGGTAGCATATGATTTCTTAAGTAGAACATTGAATATTAAATGGCAGAAATGCTAAAGTCAAAGATTAATATGTTTGACTATATTAAAAAACAAGACACTGTTTCAACCTAAGTTTTCATTGATAAGAGAGTATAATGGAAAAATTGCAGAACATTCATTGGAATGGGGTACCATAGATCAGGTAAAATGAATATACTTGATTTATACATAACACCACCAATAGATCTATAAAACATAGTATTGAAAAAAAACATTCCAGAATGATCTCAACATTTTGATACTGTTTATGTTATTTCTAATATAAACCTTACGTCTCCTCAAGTGTCAAAGATTCACACTGATCATCATCTTCTTGTGGCCATGTAGCCTCAAAATGGGGAGATTTTAAGATTTTTATGGATAAACAACAAGGTCCTACTGTATAGCACAGGGAACTATATTCAGCATTCTGTGACAAGCCATAATGGAAAAGAATATGAAAAAGAATATATACATATATATATATATATATATATATATAAAACTGAGTCACTTTGCTGTACAGCAGAACTTAATACAACATTGTCAATCAACTATACTTCAATAAAATTAAAAGAAATTATTTTAAAGAGACTTCAGAAAACTGAAGATTTTATCCAAGATATTTGAATTTTTCAGCATTGGCAGCCTCTTTGAAAAGTAATCATTCTTTCTAGTTCATATACACTTCACTGTTGTCGAAATTTGGCCTGTGGCCAACCTCTTCGTGACTTTTGGATTTTCCACACTACTTCTCCTAAATTCTGGTACATTGAATCCAGCAGCAAAAAACTCTGAATAAGGTTGATAGGGTAATGAGGTTTCCAAATATGGGAACTCTATTCCAGAGCGTGACAGGCCAACTCATTTCTCTGTCTTCCTTATTCTGCTACCAGTTCTAAAACTGTGTTAGTCATCATGTGTGTATCTTTGTGTGTGTGTGTGTGTTTTAACCTATTTGGAACTATATAGAGAGTCCTGGGTTTAATCTCCTTAAGTCAATGAATAGGAATTGAAGATTGCTCCCATACTGTTTTTTCAAGCAGTCATTTTGTCTGTGTCTTCCAATCAGGTGTTTTTAGTCACTGTCTGGAATTTTGAACTGTACATGATCCCGCTGGCATTATCGCTCCTCTGTGTCTACAATTTCATCGGACCTACAATGGGGAAGGTTGGCAGCATCCAGGACAGCCAGGTGAGCAAACATTCCAATAATTCTGACATTTGACTAAAGAAAAAATGTGTTAGCAGTAAACCACCACCACCAAATCATGACCTGAGTCCCCTGCATTTGAGGAGCAACACTGCACGTGTATTCATGTTACAGGGAAGATATTTATCATGTGTAATCTGGAGTCTTCTTCCTAGAGCATCTCATGTTCCTGAGTCTTGGCCTGCCTTCTTAGCCTGAGTGAGCCATCTGGTTCTTGGTCAGCATTTCCATGCGGGCAGCACATGTCTGCGTGCCCATCTGGTTCTCCATAAGGTTCCTGGGAATGAGATTCTCAATCACTAGAGAAAAGCCTTTGGTGGCTCCTTGAGCCCCTTCAGGGCACACACAACTGGGAGGCTGCCTCAGGCCTCTCCATGTAATTATCCTGTGCAATATTCTCCTCTAGGCTGAAGCCTCAGGGGATGCTCTGAGGCTTGCCAACTCCCAGGGAAATCAGAGAGTGCGTGGGCATGGGCCCCTCTGTTCTTGAGTGCCCAAGTTTTTCTTGCAATTCTCAAACTCGCCGTGGTGTTAAAGGAAGCACAGGCAAGGCCTCTTCTCAAAGACATCGCCCAGCATTTACTTTTCTTAATTTTTCTCCAACTCTCCCTCCCCTACCCCTCTTATCCCAGCCCATAGAATCTTTTTCTGCTCTGGGTTAGAAGGAACTTGTATTTATAGACTTGCTTTATGATATAATCTTGGCATTCCAGATTCAAGAACCAAGTTTTTAAAACAAAAATCAAAGGTCTTGAGACTTGATAACATCCTTTAGAAAAATCACCTGCATATTAGGTTTTCTAAGACTCAAAAGCTGACCATCTTCACCTATTTTTCCTTATAAATGTTCTGATTATTTTAAAAAATCATCTCTGAAATAATGGATATTTAAGGAATGTTTCTGGTTTCATTTGGGATGGGGGAAATGAGTGTTATGGCCGGGAGTAAAACCTCAGACAAATTCCAAATTCTGTCCTGTTTGGTTTTTGATTGTGTAGTGCAATAAGCATGTGCATATATCAATAAATGAGGGGCCTGAAGATGCTAGAACCAAGTAACAAATAAATAGCTTTAAAGTACAGGTTTATGTAAGGACTAAGTTTCACAGAGGTACAGATGAGGGAAATTTTTACAGAGAAGCATCTGTTGTAAAAGTGCTGTCAACTAACATTTTTAGTTTTAATCAGATTTTATTTTCCCAGGTATATATATGTATATGTTTATAGCATGTGTATATATGTGTGTATGTGTACATGTTTATTTGTAGGCAGGTATATATATGTATATATGTGTGTGTGTGTAAATATGGGTACATAAGTGTACTTGTGTGTGTATGCATATAAATGTGTATGTGTGTATATGAAACCTTTTAAATTTACTAAACATTTTCTAATTTATTACCTAATTTAATCTTGGTAACATAACCATGAAGAGTCAAGAACTACTGTTTTCATTTCATGCTTCATAAAGCTAACATTCAGAGTGGCAAAGTGATTTTGCTCAAAGTCACACAGCAAAACAGTGCTGGAACAATGTCTCCAGCTGAAGACTTTGTCTCAAGATGAAGACTTCTGACTCCTAATTACATTACAGAGTTTTTTCCTCCCATAACATGTTTCATTGTATTCATTTTTATCCATGTGCTTTTATGAAACATGCTTGTTGTCATCATTGAATAGGTTAGTTCTCCAGCATCAGTAAGTATCCCACAGACTGCTAGGTGGAGCTCCTAGGAATTCTGGGACGTAATACAGTACCAGCCCTGAAGAAATTGCTCAGTGGTTTATGGAGGATAGCAGAGTACTGTCTGGATACTTCAGAGTTACTCCCTTATACAAGCATTATATTGACCATTCTTTTTTCTGTTGGAACAATGGCATCTAATTAGCATGCCTGACCTTTGCAAGGTTAAGCAGAAAGGTAAGTGTTCAAACTGAAAATAGTCCTTGGTTTTCTGATACCCAGCATTCTTTTGAAGCTACCAAATCGTTGGATTGTGTACCAACATGTGTTAGCTTTTAAATGTAGCAGTGATATGATTCAAGTGTACCTGTTAACTAGCCAAGATCTCTAAATGAATCTGAACAAGCCTCTGTGCAGCACAGCTGGTGCTGGGGCCCCTGAACTAAAGGCAGTCCCCCCTTTAGTCCAGATCTGGGCCTTGAGTTTCCTTCCCTCACCTGCCCCCCACCAACCCTGAAGCCCAAGGAAAACAAGAATGCCGTATAGAAACCTGTAGCTTATTCTTGAGATTGATTACATTCAGACTAATGCATTTAATACTGTCTAATGTTTCGGTAATGGACCCAGAGGAAAAGTGCAGTCATTCTAACAATGAGCCCAGCACAGACGGAGTGTGGTGTTCTCAGCCTTAACACAGCAGCTGCTTCATTTGTCAGACTCAGAACAAAACTGTTTACAGATAGTACAACTCCGCAATGCATTTTTAAAGCTGGCTGCCTTCGAAAGGCACTCCCCTAATAGCTTTATTTATACTTAACAGTTTTATGTAGATTATACATATTGTTTACAACCTTGGCAAGGCATCCCTTAACTTTAAAAGTGTCCTTTTTAAAGAAGTTACAGTGTATTTTTTGTGTGTGTGTGTGTGGTACGCGGGCCTCTCACTGTTGTGGCCTCTCCCGTTGCGGAGCACAGGCTCCGGACGCGCAGGCTCGGCGGCCATGGCTCACGGGCCTAGCCGCTCCGCAGCATGTGGGATCTTCCCAGACCGGGGCACAAACCCATGCCCCCTGCACCAGCAGGCGGACCCCCAACGACTGCGCCACCAGGGAAGCCCTATAGTGTATTTTAAAAAGACTAGTGTTGCAATGATATAGGAAAACTTTAAGCATGAGTATGCATTTCATTCGCAGTCGATAATTTCGGTTGACGTTTTATTACAAATTATGGATTTTCCTTACAGGAGAGCACGGACGTAGATGAGGAGAAGTATGAAGATGACAAGGTGGGTGTGCTCGAGAAAGGACACAAAGGGGGAACATGACTGCTTCCAGTGTTCTAGCCGGTTGAGTCAAACTATATATATATATATATATTTTTACTACTATAGGGTGACCAGTATAGCGATATTCTCATAATGTATAAAGGGTATCCTTTTTAAGATTCTTAAAATGAGGATGAAAAGGGACGAAATATAAGGAATAACTGAAATGTTATAGAAGCATCCCTCTAGGAGGCCTGTCATTTGAGGCAAAGATTAGCCTTCCCCTTGGTGGATGAAAGGTAGATGAAAGGTAGCCCAGGAAGTCAAAAGTAAATCAAATGCAATCGCTATTCCTTTAGGCTCATGTCTGCACTCTGCAGGGTGGTCACCCGCTTCAGAACCTGTCACTTGCCCAGCTGTTGCTGGCAACGTTTTCAGCTCCACGTCTGTGTACATCTGTCCTTTCTCTCCTCCTGGGAGATTCTCTCAAATCTGCTACTTTTTGTTGTCATTACGCTTTCAGACAAACCTTCTGGAATAAAATGAAAAAAAAAAAAAGTGAAATGCCAAATGAGATGCTACTAGCTTCACGGCCGCCCAGTCCCCTAGAACCTATGGGTCTACGGGGCTAAGGTGATAGTGTGTAGAAGGCTGACAGGAGAGGAAAGGGGCGAATGGGGGAAACTTAAGAGTTAAGTATCCAATATAAAATGTCCAGAAAATAGAAACGAATTTAAAAACACTAGCTCCATGACACAGACAGCCTTAAAATTAATTGAGCGAGCCAGATGGTTTTGCCCATTTGAAGGATGCTGGGCGGATTACAAAGTAAATCTTATTTGTTGTGCTAAAATGATCATTAATAGCAAAGTAATAAAGTATATTTTTTTTAAAGGGAATTGACGCTTTTTAGAAGGAAGGTCCCAAGATGCAACTTTCTTCTTTTTTTTTTTTAAATTAATTAATTAATTTATTTTTTGGCTGCTTTGGGTCTTCGTTGCTGCACGCGGGCTTTCTCTAGTTGCAGTGAGCAGGGGCTACTCTTTGTTGCAGAGCACGGGCTCTAGGCTCGCGGGCTTCAATAGTTGTGGCTCGCGGGCTCTAGAGCACAGGCTCTGTAGTTGTGGTGCACCGGCTTCATTGCTCCATGGCATGTGGGATCTTCCTGGACCAGGGATTGAACCCGTATCCCCTGCACTGGCAGGCGGATTCTTAACCACTACACCACCAGGGAAGGCCTGCAGCTTTCTTCTTGATGAATTGACGTGAGTGGCTTCTGAGTGATGTAACTCCTTGAACATTAAAATAGTCATAGCTAAGCTAATGTGCATGAGGGGGTGTTTAACCAAAGGAAACACAGGTATTAATGAAATTATTTTAAACCTACATTAGGCATAATTATCAATTTTATTAACCAAAGTTTGGAAGTGAAGAAGATTTCTTTCTCTTGGACCAAGTCTGTGTAAACGAGCCACCCCATGGAAGGAGGATGCCATCCCCCCTTGAGAGATAATTGTGACCATGGGGCTTTGTTCCATCTGATAAAGGAGACATCTAACAAGAAGGCAATGGATGAAAAAGTGGTGTCGATGAACTGTCAGGCAACAGATTGAGCCATGAAAGTCTAGACCAGCGTTTTTCACCATCTAACCTTCCATTGTGGTCCTTCAAGGGCTGTCTGGGGGCCTGGGGGTGTGGAGGTAGAGCCATTTGGGCTGTGCATCAAGCTTTTCTGGGCAAGGATAACTGAGTTGGAACTACAACATCTACAAGCATGAGCCTGGGAGCTCTTGCGTTCATCCAAGCACAGCCCTCCACGCAACAGACGCGGCAGCCCATCCCACACTGAGGACGTTGGCTCTGGGGTTCTTCATGTCTCCTCCAGGGCCATTCCATTCTTGAGATATTTTGATTGTAGTATGTTTGTAGGGCCTTTAATAGCCCCACGTGGCCATGTTTGTTTTGCTTCCTCAATTTCATATTTCTGTGGAAACTTCTAGAGGAATAAGTCTGAAATGAAATGTTGACTTCTGTTTGTGCCTCTTCTGCTGAACACAAGCCTTCTATTGTGAGGGGATTTTGGCAAACTTTGCAGTCTTTTTGCACGTCTCTTCACTCTCAATTCTCTAAGAGATGGGTAAACTAGAGCAGTTTTCAACTTTTAAGACTCCGGGAGCATACATCCACCTATATATTATTACACTTCATCATTTCTTCTCCATGTAGAGCAGCCTCCATGCCTGGGATGGGTCCCTCCAGCACACAGGCCCTGGGCCACTGCCCTCCACAGTGTGCTGACTCCAAGGGCTTCCCCACAGCGCCCTTCTGGCTTCTGTTGTGTGTTCGACATGACAGACGGGCTTCTGGGAACTGTAACACACCCAGTGAGAGATGAACTGTTTACAGATTATAAACACACAGCCGTCTCCTTCCAAACCAGAAGAGGAGAGCAACTCCTTTCTACCCAAACAATCCATCTTGAAAGTGACACTCCTTAATTGCCAGCACCCCTTCCCACCAAATACCATCATGGACGACTGTGGAAGATGAAAGCATGCTGGGGCCCCTTGGCACAGCTTCCTTGGGAGATGGACGCATTCCCATATTCTGCCTGTCTCTGATGCACAGGCCAGGACGTGGTCTGGGGTCTGTCATCTTTTTATTGTCTGGAACAGGGATGGTTGTAAAATGACATCACTGTAGCCTCTTGCTTCTTCTCATTGTTGAAAGTCCATGGAAAATGACCTGCATTTTTAGAAACCAAATTAGGCTCCACAGTTTCGCCTTCCTTTCTTTTTGTGGACTTTCAGTTACAATGTAGAACTTTCAGGTCACTAGTGTTTTGGCTTTTAGGAAACTAAATGTACAAACTAAACTTTGAGGAGAGGAGATTTTTCTTTCTTATACCTGATGGCTCCACACAAGAAATTGCTTGTTACAAGTGAGTTTGCTGGGGACCCCAGAACAAACAGATAACGGTTAAGTTCAGCCAACAGCAATCAGCTGACATTTCCTATTTGTATTAGATTCCATATGTGGAATTCTTCTATGTGGACCTTATTTGTACAGATGGATTACAATGACAATTGCATTAATTTTCTACACAGTAAAGGTCAGTAATTGAAGCGTGAACCAAGAAACTATTGGGTAAAATGCTGTATCTCATATTTAGGAAAGGTCATGCAGGGCAATAATATCTTGTTTTCATTACAGAAGGTATAAATACTTGCATTAGAGTTTCTTTTCTTTTTTCCAGCCCAGCAATCACTTAGGTAGAATATTTCAGCATTTACTAGTAACATCAGGAAGAAAGAATCATAAGGGCATGTAATAAAAAAAAAAAAAAAACCTGCCTATTGCTATCATAAAGAGACTGCATTGTGATGCCTGCATTGTGGGTTGGTTTGTTTTTAACTCAGCTGTCAAATAGGACTTGAATCATCTGTTCTTTTAAGATTATCAATGAGTTCACAATTGCTTTACAGTGTTTGGGGGGGTGGGGATCATCCTTTCATGTCAGTTATGGGTGAAAAACAGATATGGATGTTTTCCTTTAAGAAAGTAAGAAATATCTGATACATTTTTGTTGATTGATGGTGGAACGTGGTGGAACATTTTATAATGAAAGGATGCAAATGAATATTATATCTCTATTCTCTTTTCACAAATTAGGATGATATTATTAAAATTTAAGTATATTTTAAACCATCAATCTTAGTTGTAAAAATGATTTTCATCCTACAAATAGATTAGTTCACTCATCATTACCCAGGCAGAGCCTTCTTAGAGAGAGAAGGATGTGGCGTATATATCAATATTTATTATGTATCAATATTTAGGAGTTCTTATTGTAAATTAACCTCATAGTCCTTTGGTTGAGTTGTTCAGGGCCAGCATAGCTCATGCCCTGTGTTTTCTTGTTCCAGAAAGAGAAGATGATCTATAGTATCTCAACCAGGGAAGACTCGTTCTTGGAAGAAGTCTTCTTACAATTTAATAGTGAGAGTAGTTTTGTTTATGATTCCTTTGTGCCTTCTTAAGAATGTCAGAAACAAAGCAAATTAGTTTGATCAGTGATTTTTTTTGGTAACTATTGACTAAGCCATGGTACTTTAAGATGGTGTAATATTTTTAAGAAAATGAAAAGTCAGGTAATATCTTTGAAAGGTTAGCAATAGTTGAATACACACACATATTTTCAAGGCCTATACAGTCTATATACAGGGCATGTTGTAGAGGACCTACTTATGGATAATTTTCGAGGGAATAAAGTAAATGGTTGTTCCGATGTAACTCCTTTTAATTTGAATTAATATTATATTCAGTGATGAAGTGATTTAATTGCTAACATTTCAACTGTACCATCTTACTTCCAAGACTTTAATATTAAAATGGATTCCAGCCAATTCTTAATGATCAGTTTATGCATGTTTTGCATGAAAAGGGATCGGCTTCCCTATTTCCTGCCGTCTTTTCTCTGAACCATTGATTTGCTCACATCCCTTCTAAAAACTCAAACTTCCATTCTTAAAAACGTTTGGCTTCATTACCTTCAGAAATAATCCAGAAATGTTATTAATCTGACATTTGAAGCATTATTCTGCTACCAGGTTCACTAATAGCCCCAGTACTTATGGATTTTCTTTGTGATTTCTACTGTAAGGATTATACTTGGTAGGTTACTCCCAAATATTGTGAAATATGATGTGCCAGACTATAAATTAGGTGGATTAGCCATCCTTTTATTAGCTAATGTGCACTAACTGGTGCTCTGACGTTATAGACTATACTACATCTGGATATTTATCTTGCTGTGGTCTAAAATTTTTACATTATGCTAATATAGAATACCTTGGACATTGTATCTCAATTATCCACAAGTCATTATTTTTCTGAGGAGAGTAGCCATTCCTACAAGAGGAATTTCCTATTGAAATCCACTCTGTTTCAGTGTGGTTTGCCTTAAGTCCCAATTATCCAATGAGTTTACAAGGTAATTGATAGATAATTTGCAAAATAATTGATAGAAAGGTGGGGACATCACTTTTTCCTCAAGGGAATATAGTAATTTAAAGTAAGTAATAAATGACACAAAAATAATAATTTAAAATGAGACCATTTTGAGTAAGAATTATTTAAATGATTAGATTTATAAGATTATTCTTATTTGTAGAGTGTTTACAATTTGCAGGCTGTTTTTATAGGCTTTAGCTCATTCAGTACTCAAAGTAAACCATTAAATTTGATATTATTTTCCCCCTATGCGAATGAACTAACCCAGGTGAAGAGAAATATAATAATGCATCAGAGATTTCCCAGCCAGGATAGTAGCGAGACTCAAATCCAGCCCTTCTGATCTAAATCCTGTTTATTTTGGACTATGTTACATTGTTATGAAGGAAACATGTCATTAATTTATTGGTCCATTTTTCCGCATTATTATTGACAACATTTATGGAGTGTTTTCTCTGTATCTGTGATTGCTACTTTCATCAAAATTTATATACTACGTTGGGTATTAGCGATGCAGTGCCTGGGTGAGTCAGGACTGCTAAAGGTGATGTTTGAGCTGAGTCTTAGGTGATAAATATTTTATCTTCTACCCTCCTCATTCCCCCACCTCAAAGAAAGATAAAGGACGCACACAGCTAAATCAGCAACTGCAGCTAATTGTGTGTTTACCTATGGTAGTGACAGTTATAGAAAACCATTAGCCCTGTTTGCCTTGTAATGGCGTGGCATCTGTCAATTGGCTCAGAGAAACTTTTAAGGAAATCAATCTTCCCAGGGTCTAATTCCAAATATATTTTTTTTTCCAAATTGTTCCCAATTTTTCAAAAGTGTTTTTTCAACATCTTCCTCATGATGATGTTTATTCCTTTTACTTTTTCAGCCCTCTCATTTGATCCCTGATGAGAATCCTGTTGCAGACCAAAGAAACATGTTGGTAAATACCAGTCAGTGTAGAAGGAAGGGCTCTATGTAATGAACAGATAGTTAGAGCGGTTTATAACTACTTAGAAATGATACTGGTTCAAAATCCAGTCTGCTTCACATTCATTTCCCAAAGCAAAAATACTACTTGAGAAGGAAGTATTCTCCTGAAAGACTGCAGACTTTTCCCCCCATTCTAATAGCATACCATAAAGGGGTGTGTGTGTGTGTGTGTGTGTGTGTGTGTGTGTGTGTGTGTGTGTGTGTCCGTCCGTCCATGCACACAGGACATAGCTCATGGGAAGAAACCTTAAAGACAGTTCCCAGTGCATTAAGCCAGATTCCCAAAGAACAATTTTTAATCTCGTGTATCAGAAATATTACTTTTTATTCTTTGTTATGACAGATGCTGAGAGGTTTTTTTAATTTTCCCTGCTAAATGCCACTCAGTCTATTTCTGATGTTTATAATTCTTCAAGTTTTCAAATTGCAGGCTTTTAATATTCAGTGGGATGAAACAGACCAAACAGATTCCCATTTAAAGTCTAAAGTCGTATTTTTGCATTATCTTTGCCCTGGGTGGTTGGCATTACTGGGACGATCCTGAGATAGAAATTTTGCATCAATCCCTTGTGGGAATCCTGGGCATCCTGTGACAAATACTACTCAGTTTTTAAGCATGTCCCAAGGATCTTTCCTGACGTGGTCAATTTTCAGGACTAGCTCTTTGGTTTTACTTAGGTAATTAATAGAGAAATGAGAATTTTTTTTCTTGAACCAGAACATGTGGGAAAGATTTAAAGTAGCATACTGATTATATAATGAATTCTTAGCTGTAAATTCATTTTGATGGTGTTAATTCTCTCCCAGAGGCTCGAAGCTAGTTTATTGCACCTACAGTGCTATGCTCTTTGGAGACATTGGGGAAGCCAACAAAGCCTTGAAGAAGAAAAAATCCACTGCCTGACTGATTCATTTATTTATTTATTGGCTTTGTTCTTAAAGAACAACCATGTTACAACACAGGCACATTATTTGTTCTTCAGACAACTGTCTCTAAAACTTAGCCACTAAAGACTCAGTGTTGTTTTTCTTTTTTTTGACATTTTATAAACAAAAGGACAGTGAAAAAATGATGATCTTACATACATTTTATATAATAATATGCATTTTTAGGTTACAGATTTGGAGTTGGTCATTATTTTTCTTACAATTATTACTGCAATTACATTATTATTCTTACAGTCATTCTCTGTAGTATATAACAAAGCAAAGGAACCTTTTGAAATTTGAATTCTGGATCTGAAAATTTCCATGCTTTCATCTCTTCTGTTATATGTTATTACCTATTTGCTCATAAAGTAGGCCCTAAATCATGCGAATTTTACTTATGCCTTGGTGTTTTTTTCAAGTAATGAGAAGTAAAATCCATTCTTTCTGAAATATAGGAATCTAAAAATACGTGTTCAGCCACAATTATCTTGTTCATTGGTTTAATCACACCAGTGGCCATCACTATTTTTATTACACATTTCCCTCTATAAATTAGAAGCCTTATATGTTAAGGAAAAATATAAGCACATGTGATAACAGTTTCCTTTTTGTGAATGAATCACTGTTACTCTTCCTAGGCAATTTGGTAGCAGCCGCAGATGTAATGCTGTGTTTGCTAAACTGTGTTATCACCACATTCCCTGGTTCAATCTGAAATGTGTAAATAAAGCCAGCATGATGCAGATAGAACTGCCAGATGATCTTTCGTACAACGCAGGGCAACATGAGTAGACTTGTCCTGGAAGATCGTTGCTTTTGAAACTTAAATGAACCCCAGAATTCTTTAAACTAGACAAAAGGTTATTTGTTCTTTTGTCTCTTCGCATTCTTGGCGGGCAAGGACTTATGTTTATGAAGCACCTGGAGTGTACCAAATGATTTGCATATGATACAATATTTAATTCTCCAAATACTCCTGTCAGGGTCAGGATTATGATCTCCCTTTTCCAGATAGCAGAATTGTGACTCAGAACCCAGTAGGAACTTGACATGATCACAAAGCTCGTAGATGACAAAACCCATGTTGAACTCACTTCCCTCTGACTCCATAGCCTGTGATTAATAAAATATGCAGGCCTGTGGAGTTGGTACATCTTAAGTTTTTTATGTTTTTTTCCCCCTAACTTTGCATCTGTTGTAAACCCTGGCTACTCCAGCTCCTAGGTAAGAACGAATGCATTTTGTTATAATGTAAATTATGGTATGTATTTTATGCAAATTATACATAAAGTTTGCTAAAATGTTTAGCAAGAAAAGTTAAAAAATAAGAATGGAAAGAAATGTTTTCCCCCAAATATTTTCAAAAAGTGTAATTTAACATACATTCTCATGAAAACTGGGCAAATAATACTGGAAATGAATAGTAGATAGAAATATGTAACTGAATGAAATGTCTACAAATCATGTATTATATAGTGAGTCTAGAGAACAGAGATCCATAGACACTAAAGAAGCAAATGACAAAAAGAACAAGTGTGAGCTGAATGTGTACCTTGTGAAATGTCCACTAGAAAATGTCCACTCTTCCTTTGGACTTAATAGTCCTGGACTGGAATTCTCTGCCACATATATGTGAACATAGACAAAGTGGACATAGACACATCACTTAACCTCTTTGTACCTTGGTTTCCTATTAATGGAAATGCTAATATCAAAGACATATAACATGTCCATTGGTATACTGGCAGATATAATTAAAGACCCATGAAATCAATAATACGTGTTTTAAAAGATAAAGTTTGCAGTGTAGAGAGTGAAAAGAACATTTGCTACTAGAATGATGAAAAGAGTAGAGGTGTGATGCAAATTGAAAGAACAAGACTGTAGTTGGTGTGGACTGGCATCCCTACGAAAGATTTCACGAAGGCCAGGAGTATAAGTTGGACCTTTAGGTCATTCTGCTGGAGTTGGGAGCCTGGAATCTTACTTCTTACTGTTTGATAATGCTTTTTCAGTGAGTAAATAATAATAAAGAGTACATGTTTAATGAATAATCAAGTACTGACAATCCATTTCTCAAGATAATTGTTGACAGACTAACTGATGAATGTCTGTTCACATTTACTGTCTACCACTGGGACCATGATCACATCACTGAAACATGTAAACTTAAGTTACAAACCTGCTGAAGAGCCTTCAGCTGTCAATAGTTACTTTTAGGAGACTATTTCTGGAAACATGATGTTAATTTACACAGCCCGAAAGATGTGTTTAAAAATCTCTCTGTGCAGCATGACTTTTCTTTTAGATCAAATGACTGTTCTTCCACATTTATCTCATCTTCCATTCCAAGGTTTAATTATGCATGTATGAAAAAGGGCAAGGAAGGTATTAATGTGTTGACTTCAATTGCATCAATATATTAAAAACCTTGTGAAGAGTCAAGTGATACCAGTCTTATTAGCATGCCATCAAATGATTCAAACAGAATATCAAATAAGTTAATTCTGAAATTGTTGTACTCATACAATGCCTCAATCAATGAGGCATGATTATTGCTAATTGAAAACTTTTCCAATACGCCGCCATGATGACTTGAAATTATGATTTTTTTTCATCCACTATACAGAACCAAAATAAAGCTTTTGCAAGTTAATTTTACAAACAATGAAATCTCTGACATCAGGAATGTTATTGTAAATTCAGTTTAAACATTTAGCATTGAAGGTTATTTAATTTTGTAGTGATAATGTGAATGCAGATTTTGATGAAACAGCATCATGGCTAAGATATTCATATAAATTGAAGGGATCTTTGAAGCAGAAATGTACAATTGATAGATCATGGTGCCCTGATTATCCATGATCGCATACAGACAAGTGATAATGCACCACCAATTGAATTAGAAGCTGTAGTGTCCACATTTATAAATATTTTATGTATACAGAGTTGGGATAGCAACAGCAGTTTTCATGGCAGAGATATGTTCAGATATAAAAATATACTTTCAGCATGGCAGTGTGCACTTTGTTTTTGCTGCCAGTCGTCCATCCATCAATCTGATTTTAAGAATGTTTGAAACCTTTGAAGAACTCTCAGTCAACTTAAACATTCCCCAAAGCTATTGAACTCTTGTGAAAAAAAGAAATCTTTTAAATGTTTGTTGCATTTTGGTCGTATCAGTTGGTTTTTTTTTTTTTTTTTTTTTTTTTTTTTTTTTTTTTTTGCGGCACGCGGGCCTCTCACTGCCGTGGCCTCTCCCATTGTGGAGCACAGGATCCGGACGCGCAGGCCCAGCGGCCATGGCCCACAGGCCCAGCCGCTCCGCGGCATGTGGGATCCTCCCGGACCGGGGCACGAACCCGCGTCCCCTGCATCGGCAGGCGGACTCTCAACCAGTGCGCCACAAGGGAAGCCCAGTTGGAATATTTTTAACCATTTTTTTTTTTTTTTTTTGTCTGTATGCGGGTCTCTCACTGTTGTGGCCTCTCCCGTTGCGGAGCGCAGGCTCCAGACGCGCAGGCTCAGCGGCCATGGCTCATGGGCCCAGCCGCTCCGCAGCATGTGGGATCTTCCCAGACTGGGGCACAAACCCGTGTCGCCTGCATGGGCAGGCGAACTCTCAACCACTGCGCCACCAGGGAAGACCTAATCAAAATTTTTGATGACTGAAAATGCTAAGTAACTTCATCTTTGGAAGCCTTTAGTAAATGGAAGTGAATTTTACAAGAACTGGCATAAAAGATATTGATTTTTTTTTTCTTTACGAAAGAAAGGGATATTCAGCACAAAGCAAACTGTGAGGTCAAATAGTTGACCTATCTGTGCACGATTCAGTGTTTAAGTTCTGAAGTTACACTTTGGATTATCTCAATTTGTGGGATAAAAAAAATCCTTTGATTTTTAATAGGATAAATATAAATTCTACCCAGGAATGGAAGGAAATTGAGAAGCCATTAATTTTTCAGCATAAATTTTGTGGAGAATCATAGAGACAACTTATTTAAAGTTTTATCTTGAAAAAAGATTGACAGAGAAAGTTCATATGAATGGATACAAGATATCATGACTTTGAAATTATTTGGGCAGAAATATATACAGATTTCAATATTTAAAATATAGAATTGAGAATATTCTTCATGTATCACATTTTTGTTGTGAGTTTTCAAGGTACCTCAGTGCCTGGAAAGAGAGTATTTTTGTAATTAAAATTATGGCCTACAGTAGAGTCAATTAAAGGTGTCAATTTAATGACCATTAAGTGCAATTCTGAAGATAAGAACAATTTTATGAAATATTATAAGTGAAAAGATGACATTAAAGAAGTACATTTTTTGGAAAAGTAATCTTAACATGGGACTATGAACAGATATAACTAGGAAACAAATTAAATATATGAATATGTAGCATGAATAATCATTCTTCATGTATCATTTTAAAATTCAGATAATATAAGCACATCTCTTTTGTTCTAATGCATGTAAAATATATTTTTTTATTTTGAAACAATATTATGAAAATTTAATGAAATAACTTTATAGATCTACTAATAAACCAAGTTGTCAGTTGATAAATATTTCAAAAATTTATAATTCTGATTACTTTCACTCTTAAAAGTGTACAGATACGGTTCATAAATTATGCTGGTACCCTAGATACAGTGGAATTCTTTGGCCTAGTCTTTAAATATTGAATATTCAAACTAAAACATCAAATTCATTAAAAAGTAAAAGAACATTGTAAAAATCACTTATTATTTTCGTGTACTAACTCAGGCTTTTCTTCACAACCAGAACCTCCACATTTGGCTGTTCCATAGGGGAAAAAAAAATCAGTCAACTAAAATAGGAAATTTTTATGAAATTGAGCCACATGGAAATTTGAGTCATTTTCCAAGAAATTGTTTTGACCTAAACTCTACACTGTTGAGAAGAGGAAGCCACTTTTGCCCTTTGGGTCAAATTCCCTGGTGCTTTCAAATCCTCCTTTATAAACATGAATGCTTCTGTGGCAGACAGAGATGGGTTTTCACCATTGTGCCCATTAATAGATGTTGGTGGATTGCTGAAGATGAATTAAGTCGCTCTGACAGTCTATCCAATTTTTGATGCAAACGACTTGAAGAATTAGAGTTTGTAAGAGAATAAGGGAAAGAAGAAATTTAAAATTAGAGTGAAAAAGTAAAAATGTCTTATGAGTTTGACTTTGCAAGAGGAAGCAATGAGTATGACCTCTCCTTCTATACAGAATGGTGGCATAAATGGGTACAGAACAGATTTTAAGAAGTTATTCAAACCAGCCCAGCACCCTTACTCAAAAGGGGGTAGCAATGGTATATTCTAATCTCAGCCCCTCTCTTTGCTCTGTTTCTGCCAGTAGCTCCATAAACAAGGGCAGATGCAAGAAGGGAAATTTGTGCTCTTTGACATTTCAGCCATACTGGTACTTTTACCAGTCACTGCAATCAGTATGGGGTGGTGTGTTTTCCTTCTTGCATCCATGGGTCCAGTTTGATGGGACAGAGAATACAAGATGAGAATGATTTTTTTTTTCTTTTGCTGCAAAGAAGATTATTATAGAAATGGTCTCTTAAATTTAGAAGATGTTTGCTCAATAATTTAGTACAATTCTAACCCAAGTAAAATTTTAGGTAGAAAAGAAATGTTTTGTTAGATTTATTTGAGGTTTTAGGTACTATATGTTAGATGTGACAGCTACAGTGACCCAGCTAGGCCTGAGCTAAGAAGACACTAACTAAATCCCAGTTACAGTAGAGTTCATAAGGGAGCTAGGATATGGTATCAGAATATAAGAAATATCATGAAAATGCCACTCTTCAGGGAATCCTCTTTTCTCCAATATGGGAGTAATTTCTAAATTATTTTTATAAACATTAGCTACCTAACATGGTAAAACACATTTTAGGTTTTCTATAAGTGAAGTAAGGGTAATATTCTTAGGAAGCTGAATTCCATATATTCCAAAATCTGGATATCCAACATGCCTTATTGTTACCTGCTGGAAACCTTTCTGAAGGACTAATGAGAGAAGGGTAAGTAAGCTAACCTTGTGAAGACAGAAGAAATCAGGGTCAGCCAATGGAAAGGACTGCAGAATTCTCTGAGAGAAGCAGCAACTCCACAGGGAAATGAAGTTCTTTTGTCTGTGGGGCTCCCCTTTATCAGCTCATGATATTGAGGTAGCGACATGCTTGCGCACTACAAGTGGTCACATCTCACGAGTAGGCAGGGATCTGGGGGAGTCAATAAATAAGTTGTGAAGAACGTAAATTTATCTTCTGAAGTCACTCTGTTGATAATAACCATGCTATGATAATATGGCATAATAATTTCTATAGCAGACCAATAAAAATGAAGTAACTGAGTTAAATCTTTTATGTTTCTTAGGAATCTGAGAAAAAGGGCTTAATTGAAAGAATCTATATGGTACAGGATATTGTCTCAACTGTTCAAAACATCTTGGAGGAGATAGCTTCTTTTGGAGAAAGAATTAAAAAGTAAGTTCTACATTTGTGTTGTTGTGAAGTGAAACTGCCATCCACTAGGACAAACGAGGGTGGGGAGTCTTAGGAAGGATAGGATCAGAAAATGCAAAAACAAAGAAAAAACAAAAGCAACAGTCTGGGCCTTTTAACTTTGGTTGGTGTGTTCTTTGGGCTTGTCAGTTTCACAGGGTGGCTGTATGGCCCAATTTATACCAGTTGTCCCAGCATAATTATTAATAGTGTCTCTATTCATTCTCAAAAATATTCTGGTTTAAGTGATAAGCTATAGATTAAAAAATAGATTGTCCTATACAGAAATAAAAAAGGAAGCAAATATGCTTTAAAGGAGGCTTTTTCATCTGAATCACAGAATACAGTAAGTGCCTTGAGTGAAATTTTTTTCTCTGTTCTCCAAAGAATGGTACCTAACTAATAACATTGCAGATGCAAAGATGTAAAGTTAATTCATCACATACATGGACAGCTTAGGACAGGGGTCAACAAACTTTCTCCATAAAGGAACCAAGAGTAAATGTTTTCAGCTTTGGACTATATGGTTTGTGTCACAGCTACTCAGCTCCCTTGTTTAAGTGTAAAAGCAGATAGTTAATATGTAAATGAATGGATGTGATATGTATTCCAATAAACCTTTATTTATAAAAACAGATGTCAGGCTAGATTTGACTCAGCTCCAACCCATAGCTTGCCATCCACCTACATTAGGGCATAAAGGCTAAATTCTCTAATGGAGTTTCAACTGAGAAAAACTCTGTGATTCATGTTTTTATTTTTTTATTTATTTTGTTTTATACATTGTGAACTCTGCGTAACTTGGTCTTCATATGATACCAATGAACAGAGCAGGTTTTTTCTTTCTTTTGAATTGTAGATGTTTGTTCCCCCTTTAAATCCAGAGTTGTGTCAGCCATGTTGTTCTTTCTAAAGATTAATTAATACTGTTTCTTATTTTATTGGCCATTTTAGTTTCTTTAAGTAAAGAATATAATATTTAGAAATTACATGGGTAAAGAAGAGACTAAAATTAGTGCTAAAAGCCAAGTGAAATTTTGTCTATCAAGATGCAGGAAAATCAATAAGTGGTGATTAACATCAGGAAATATAAACAGCTAATATGGAACTTTCTGTGGTTACTGATGCTATTCCTCCATCCCTTATTACATGAAATTGCCCTTGAGTGTCCATTTATTGTTGGCATAGCAAACATGTTTCTTTTGCTTAAAAAAAACAGGTTCAAAGTCATCTTCAAATGTAGTGAGTTTTTACTGAACTTACACATTGTTATTCCCATGAACAATGTCAAGAAAAATTAAAGAGCAGTAGGGGGCTTTGGTCACGTACATTGATATTTATCTGCTTTATTTCTCTAGGTTTCATATAAATTGAAACATGATTCCTGAATGTACCCTCAATATTGCTTAGCAAAAACATAAGTGACAGTAGAAAATAGTGAAATGATGAAGAGAGCATTTATAATTCTTCATTCACACATTCAACTATCAGTGTTTGAGTTTCAGGCACTGGCTTTGTTTAAGAATGAGAAATGTGGGCTTCCCTGGTGGCGCAGTGGTTGAGAGTCCGCCTGGTGATGCAGGGGACATGGGTTCGTGCCCCAGTCCGGGAAGATCCCACATGCTGTGGAGTGGCTGGGCCCGTGAGCCATGACCGCTGAGCCTGCGCATCCGGAGCCTGTGCTCCGCAACGGGAGAGGCCACAGCAGTGAGAGGCCCGCGGTATAGAAACATCAACTAATGTCACATGCCAGCCAGATACTGTTCTAAGCCCTTTACATAGCAACTTCTTTAAGGAGTTACTTAAAGGAATTGGATTAAATGATTCCAACAACCCTACAGAGTAAGGATTGTTAGTATCCCCATTTTACAGATGAAGAAACTGAAGTACAGAATGATTAAATATGAAGCCCAGATCACACAACGAGTAAGCCATGGATCTTCGGTTTGAACTTCCCCTCCTCACTTTACACTATAATGTCATTATCCTCTGGGGATCTATTCTCTTTCTTTGTGTGTTTTTTAAAATAAATAATACTTTATTTTTAATTCATTTTTTTGTTGTGGTATAGTTGATTACAATAGTATATTAGTTTCAGGTGTGCAAGATAGTAAATTTTTATAGATTATATTCCATTTAAAGTTATTATAAAATATTGGGTATACTCCCTGTGTTGTACAATATATTCCTGTAGCTTATTTATTTTATACAGAGTAGTTTGTACCTTTTAAACCCCCACCCCCATCTTGCCACTCCCCACTTCCCTCTCTCTAGGAATCTATTTTCCAACGAGGGAGAAGAACACTAATAAGACAATTAGAATAGCATTGATACTAGGTAGAGGTTAGGTAGGATGCGGGGGGAGGTCCTACATCCCAGGAAGGTTGTAGGAGAGAGAGAGAAACAAAGGAAAGTTCTGAAGAAGCAACAACTTATCAGCATCTCCGAGAATGAGAAGAGCTAGCTGGGCACAGAGTTGATGAATGGGGGCTTCAGTAGGTGGGCACCTTCGTGCAGAGGCTCAAAGCCCAAGACTGTGCTAGATACAGGGAGATGGAGGGGTGTCGGTAGGTCTGTGCCACTGGGGATGGACGTGGCAGAGCCTGGAGATGCGGCTGGTCATGCAGGACCTTGAGTGGATGGAAATGCAAATGAAAAAAATTGAGTGAGGGAGGTACTGGCAGCAAAGAAGATAAGAGGATATGGAGTGGGGGCAAGACTGAGGCAAGAAGGCCATGTCCTTTGGTAAAAGTATCTCCATGTTTGAATGTCTCTTAATAGACAAATGTAGCTGTTGTGCAGTTGATAATGGTCAAGGAACTGTGTCAGATGAGAAGAGGTCAGAGCGATTTAAACAGGCCCCCAGCTCTACAGTGCTTTTGACGGCGGCTGTGCCCAGCACAGCTGTGGTGGCCACGTCTGAGACGTATTTTCAGCCATGAACAGAGCACTATTCTACCCAGCTGCAACACAGGAAGGCACATGAGGCTCAACTCCTATTAATTCTTTGGCCATTCATTACTACAGTGACCTTAAAGTTCCCAGTGGGCATTCAAGTACAACGTCATGTGTAACTCTGTTGGAATTCCATTGTAATTCAGCGCATAAGGACCAGGAAAAACTTTTACCCCAACTTTTGGCAGCTAACAAATAGATAGACTTACATAAATCTCTCAGAGCAAGGCTTCCCTGCTCCTGACAGCAAAGACCCTGATGATTTTGCATTTACATGGAGTGAACGGTATTTTCTTTTCTCTACATTCTCTAATTACCTTCTTTCATTGTATACAGGTTTCAAATGTATGCATGCATCAGGCTACTATTTGCTTAACATGTGACGTTTATATTATCCCAGGCAGCAGACAGAGTCGGTCAGAATACTGAGGTATCTTGTATGTCCTGTTATGATAGAGTGGTGGCTCCAACACTTGTGTCCTTGAGTGGTGAGGGAAATCTCCACAGAGGAGGTAATGAAATTAAGGTAGACCTAGGACAGGGGAGTCATCCCTGCAAATGTTCCAGAGTAAGGCTTAGAAGGCACACTCCTAGGAAGAAGAACTTCTTTGAAGTAATATTATGAAATATTAAGCAACGAAGATGAGAAAGCAGGATAAGTGAAGTTTGAATGATGGTGAGCACGTGGGGAATGATAGATTGATGGATCTTATATTTTATCTAAAGTTACATGTTTAAGGGGCAGAGAATGAAGGCAGAAAGACCAAGGTGAGGACAGGAGACCAGTTGTGAGGAGAGAGTTCACAAACTGTGGTGAATACCATGCATGTATGAAGGAAAGCATCATGTGGGTAAATCAGGAAAGAATGGTCTACAGGATTTTATGACCCTCGTTTCTGTTTCCATGGGTAGAAGAGTCAGAGGACTTCATTTTTCCATGCCTAGGAAATGAGAAAAATAATGACTTCATTGACACAAAGGTCAACTAGTGGGGCACCCAGTTGGGAGAGAAACTCTAGGATGGAGTTTTACCCACCTTACTGGATGTGATCACAGTAATTTCTGGGTTTTGTTTTGAAATTTTGTCAAAGACATTCTTAGGATGTGTTAGTAAACCTGAAGAGTTGAATGAATGAATGGGGATTCCTTGGATTTTTTCATTCATTGAAAGGTTTGAGTCAGGGATTCCCTATTTAGAATTTAGGGAGCTGCCAAGTCAGGAAGTTCGGGGATTTCTATGAAAATATTTAACAAATTGTTTAATTTTGAGATGGAAAGCTTTGATTTATCAGAGTTCTGCAATCTTGGGCATTCTATGAAAGACAAGATACTCCATGGTAACGGGAGTGATGGTCTAGTAAGTTTTTGAGTGTTAGTGCCAGTATCTTTGAACTAAGTCCTCAGTCTTACAAGCAGGAATATTCAGTGGATTAAATGAGTAAAATGTGCCATCTTACATTTTCTGAAATGTCTACTATACAGACAGTGAGTGTAGGCTCTTGAGCCAACTCTCTGGATTCAGATCCCAGTTCTGCCACTTATACTGGAGTAAGTGATTGGGGCCCATTATTACCTTTTCTGACTCAAGTTCTCATCTGTAGAATGGGCATAATAATAATTCCTACTTCATAACATTCCTGGATGAATTAGTGCCTATAAAGAGTTTAAACCAGTGGATGGCCTTTAGTAATCACATAAAAATATTAACTATTATGAGTATTATTTTTGGTAAATTGCTTTGACCTTCTTCCTCTGTGTCTTAAATTTTTAAAAAACTGTGAAACATTTAAACATTTTACCACTAAAGCTGTGGGTTGCCAAGAGAAAAATACATGACTTAACTGACTTGGCTGTTGGGAGGGCTAATCTGACAGTGTGTGTACGAATGTGTCTGGTACATATCTCCACTTTTAGCATCCAACACATAAACACATGTGACACACCATGCACACAAGCAGACGATCATTGAGATCTTTATAAGGATTGCATTAATTGGGAAAAAAATGACATCTTGTTAAAATTTATGTTTTCTAACATATGAATGTAATATATTCCTTCATCTACTTAGATCATCGTTAATTTACCTCAGTATTTGAGAGTTTTATGTATAAAAATTTGACACATTTTTGTGAGATATAGTCTGAAGTATTTGGTTTCATGCTATTTTTGTTTGTTTGTTTGTTTGTGTTTGCGTTACGCGGGCCTCTCACTGTTGTGGCCTCTCCCGTTGCGGAGCACAGGCTCCGGACGTACAGGCTCAGCGGCCATGGCTCACGGGCCCAGCCGCTCCGCGGCATGTGGGATCTTCCTGGACCGGGGCACGAACCCGTGTCCCCTGCATCGGCAGGCGAACTCTCAACCACTGTGCCACCAGGGAAGCCCGGTTTCATGCTATTTTAAAGGGTATCTTTTTTTTCAGATTTCATCTCTACCTGTTTGTTACTGGGATATAAAAGTGAAATTAATATTACTACATTGACTTTGACTCTATCAACCTTGATAAACTTAATTATCTTAATTTTTATATGAAAATTATTATTCTGGTTGTTGTATTATATAAACATATCATCTAGGAATATTTTTTTTTCTTTCTTATTTTTCAGTCCTTATACATTTTACTTTGTTTTCTTGCTTTATTGTACTGGCTAGTAGCTCCAGTACAGTGTTGAACAGAATTGGTGTTGGTGAACATTCCTTTCTCATACATGATCTCAGACAGAAAGCTTTCAACATTTTACCCTTAAGAATGTTGTTTTCTATAGGTTTTTGTAAAGGTGCTTTATTAGCTTAAGGAATTTCCCTTTTATTCCTAGTTTGCTGAGAGTTTTTATCGTGAATGTAGGTTGAGTTTTGTCAAACATTTTTCTGCATTCATTGAGATAACCTTATGGTTGTTTTTGTTTTCTCCTATTTTTGTTAATGTGGTATATTATTATGATTGATTTTCAAATATTAAACCAATCTTACATTTCTGGAATAAACTCAGCTTCATCATGCTATCCAATCTCTTTATATATGCTGGGATTTTATTTACAATTTTTTTGCCTAGGATTTTTGCAGCTGTGACCATCAGTGAGATTTGATATATAGTTTTCTGTTCTTGAAAATTCTTATGGTGTGAAGGTTATTCTAGACTCATACAATAGGTGGGCAGTGTTCTCTCTTTACCATTATCTGGAAGAGTCTGTGTAAGCCTGTTGTAATTACTTCCTTTAAGATTTTATATAATTTTCTAGTGAAGTATCTGGGCCTGGAGTTTTCTTTCAGGGAAGATTTTAATTAAATATTCAGTTTCTGTAGTATATATAGAGATCTGTTCAGCTATTCTATTTCTTCTCATATCTGTTTCTGTAAGTTGTCATTTTCTAAGAGTTTTTCCATTTCATTTAAATTTTCTACTTTTTGACGTGAAGTTGTTTATAAAATCCTCTTACTATCTTTGATGACAGTAGAATCTGTAGCATTGTTCACTTTTTTATGCTCAAAATTGTGTTTTCCCTTCTTTCTTCTTGACAGTCACTTATCAATCGTTAGTCTTTAGCAAGAACCATCATTTGCCTTTGTTAATCTTCCCTGTTTTCTTTTCCATTAATTACTACTTTTATTTTTATTACTTTCTTCCTTCTACTTTCTTTCAGATTAATTTATTATTCTTATTCTAACTCTTTAAGATGGATAACTAGATCATTTATTTTCAATCTTTCTGTTTTCCTAACGTAAGCATTTAAAGCGCTACAGTTTCCTAAATGCTTAACTCCATGCCAAACATTTAGGCACTGATACTCATTATCAATTCACATTTAGTAAAAACTTTTTTCTAATTTCTATTTTTATTTCTTCCTTGCCAAGAAGTATATTGCTTAATTTCTAACAAATGGCCAACTTTTATAATTTTTGAAAAGAAGGTTATTGAGTGCATTATTTTATATACATTTATTGATTAATTTGTTGATGGTGTTCAAATCTTTTATACTCATACTGGTCTTTATTTTTGGTTCTTCTTGTATTAATTAAAGATGTGTGTTAAAACCTTCCATTGGGGTCATGGATTTGTCTACTCTTTGTAGTTTGATCAGGTTTTGCTTTCTATATTCTGAAGTTATGTTATTTGGTTTGTACATGTTAAAATTGTTGTATTTTCCTGTTTAATTGGATCATTAATCAGTAGAAAGTGACCGATTTTAAAAATTGTTCTTAATGTCTTGTTTAACTAATGATGTGGCTATACCGTCTTCCTTTTGGTGCTTTCTTCATAATACAAGTTTTCTATCACTTTCTTTCAACCTGTTTATGTTTTAGATATCTCTCTTGTTTCTGAGAGTCACTGTTTTTTACTTGCAGCATGTAGTGCATGCAAATTTAATGTGGTTGCTGATATACTTAGATTTAAATCTGTGGTTTTTATTGTGTCTTTTTTACCCTTGCTCTGTTATTTGGGTTTTTTTCATTATTTTCTGTAATTTTCTTCTATTTTCCTCTATATATAAGCACCCTTTTGCCATTTTGTTGCTGTTGTTGTTGTTACCCTAGAGTTTACAGCATGGCTTATTACCACAGTCTAATATTAATTGTTACTATTATCATCTTCCCAGTCAATTCAGTCAATTAATCTATGTTCCATGTCTCTTCTCTTTGACATCTTCTATCTTTTTGCTCTTTGTGATGCCTTCTAAGTACTTTCTTTGGACTATCTTGCATAACCTTATTTCCTCTGATATTTAAAATCCAGTTTAATCCATGCATGGGGGTGTTAACTTTTTGTTTATTTGTTTGTTTGTTTGCGGTTCGTGGGCCTCTCACTGCTGTGGCCTCTCCCGTTGCGGAGCACAGGCTCCGGACGCACAGGCTCAGCGGCCATGGCTCACGGGCCCAGCCGCTCCGCGGCATGTGGGATCTTCCTGGACCAGGGCACGAACCAGTGTCTCCTGCATTGGCAGGCGGACTCTCAACCACTGTGCCACCAGGGAAGCCTGGGGGGTCTTAACTTTAATCACTGCATATCTTTTTAAAGTTCTCCTTGCTTTGTTTTCAAATCTTCTTGGTCATTTTCATCATCTCTTCCTTGACTATATTTTTAAGCCTCTGTTTTTTGGCTTTTAAATTATTAAACATTATTATTTAACACATTGTGTTTGCTTTCTGTATTTGAAGACTTTTGTTTGGGATTTTGCTGTTACTTCTGCTGGCTCTTATTCATGATGCTGTGTGTCCTTTTATATTTTGCAGTTTTAATTATGAACTCATATTCCTTGGATTTGTGTGTGTGTGAGGCATACTCAGATATCTGAGTTGATAGTGCATTTCCTTAGAGAGGATTATTGCTCGAGTCACTTTGGGGTGACTCAACCTGGGATCTCTTTTTTTAATTAAATTTTTTGCTGAGGCTTTTCAGAGTATACTGGTAGCATAAACTCAGATGATAAATCCTGGCACTAGCATCGTGACACACAAGAGAGTTCTTTGCATCCACTTATATATGGTGGATTTGTCCCTCCCTTCCTTTCTTCCTTTTTGTCTCTGTCTTTCTGTCTGTCTCTCTCAATTCATCCTTACCCTGAAAATGTAAATTTTATGCAGTGTTCTTCTACTTGAATCTTCCTTTGTGGAGGCCCTAGGCTTTATCTTCTGCCCCCCATGCAGGTAACAGATGCAGGAGTTCAAAATTTCAATATTTGGCAGAAATTATTAGAGTGAAATTGACTTTGGAGGTTGGTAATCTCCAGAATTCTTGCAATATATTTTATACTCTGATGTTTTCTTATTTTTATGTCAGCCTAATGGTGGCCTTCTCTTTTTTTTCAGGGTATTAAAAATTATTTAGCTATTATTTAACTTTTTTTAAAGGCAGGTTTGCTATTTTTAGAAAAGGAGCCATAATGTATATTTCTTTATAAAAAGTAGTTCCATGCATTTTCCATAGTTTTTATTATCTTCAAAAGGCTACCTGATATAATTAGCTTTTTTCATATTTATGTCACTTTTGTGCAATAAAAACAAGAAAAATGAGGCTAAGTAACACTTACTGAATAATTACTATGTGCCAGATATTGTTTTTAAGGGGTTTACATTTATTAATTCATTGAATCCCCTCAGCATCTCTATAAAGTAGAAAGTCATTATTCCCACTTTACAGATGGGAAAATTAAAGCACAGAGAAGTAGAGTACATTGCTTAGGCTCACCTAATGGAAAGGAGATGGGTTCGTTGCTACCTACCTGTGGATTGGCATCTGGGATCTGACACTTATTATGTCGCTGCTTTAAAAAGCAACAACAACAACAAAAACAGAAATAGGGCACACAGATTGGTATTTGTTTTTACTTGTTTATTTCAGTTTTAATTTATTGATTTTATATTTTTATTTATTTTGATTATGTGATATACATCCATTATAAAAGTAATCAAACAGAAAGCTTCCCATTATTCTCTGTAGCTCCATCTTCCCTCTTTCTTTCCCTCTCCCCCCATCATATTGAGCTATCATTCACAGTTTGGAGTATATCCTCCAGAGGTTTTCTCAGTATGTGTGTGTGTGTGTATATATATACATACTTACATATTTCTGAAACTTAGGTTTTCACTGTATCTAGCTTTGAGCCTCTGTGTTGAGGGCAAAGGTGTTTGTGTGGGTGTTCTTTTCATATTCTCATTGTTTTTTAAAGCTGTATTGTATTGCAGAATGTAAATCTATTTAGTTTTTCCTCTTTATTTAGATAAGTTTAGATATTTATTTTATTTAGATATTATCTTATTGATGATACTGAAGCTATTTTCTTTTTTAACTACTGCAAACCATACTGCATCACACATTCATGTACTATCCCTGTGTCCTTGTGCAAAGATATTTGCAGGTTAAATTTCTTGCCCTGGCATAACAGGGGCAATTGTGGCATCCATAACATTTTCTCAAATATTGTGAGGTTGCCTACTAAAAAGTTCTACTACAAATTCTTCTATGGAAGAGAATAGTCAGGAATGGACCTACAAATATGTAGACATTTAAAATAACATAGAAAGCAATATGATAAAGGAGTGGGGGAAATATTGATTATTCAAATTCTTGATGTCAAGTCACTTGACTAGGGGAAGTCTTTTACAAGAAATACCAAATCTAAAAATCAACAGGGAAAAAATTGATGAATTTAGTCATGTAAAATACATAATTTTTATCTTTAAAAAATTATAAACAAGATTTTTTTTAAAGACAAGAAAGCAACAAACTGGGAAAATGTTTGCAACAAATATGACAAAGGACCGATTTCTTTAGTATCCAAAGAGATTTTATTTGAAGAAAACATCAAGGGGGGTGGGGATAGACAAATAGTAACGTCTTTCCTTTTTTTTTTTTTGAGTTTTTACAAGTGTGCTAGAAGCAGAGCTAACTTTTTTTTTTTTTTGGAAACAAAACTTAAGATAAAAATTTAATATGAAAACTAAGCTAACCATCTTTCACGTGTTACCAGAGCTATTGTAAATGCAAGTACCTGTTAAATTCTAGCAAAACTCTATGCTATAGGTATTATTATTATTCCCATTCTTTAGAGAATAAATTATTGTTCAGACTGATTGAAACACTTTCCTCTAGTCACTCAACTTTTAGAGGTAGAGCTTGAACTCAAACCCATGTCAGTTTGCTTATAAAATCAATTTTCTTAAGCACTTCCCTAAATAGTTGCCTCTTGCAAGAAAATAAGCTAGATATCACTAAGAAACACATTAAAATGACCAACAGTCATATTAAAATGCATTCACCTTTGCTTATATTTTAAAGAAGTAAGACATTAAATACACACACATGTGTACATAATATTGTATCTCTCCATAGGCAAAGATTTAAAATATTAATAACAATTTTTAACAAGAGAGTGAGGTATAACTGGATTGCTCTTATATTTTTAAATTTGTTATTGAAGTATAGTTAATTTACAGTGTTGTGTATGTATATGTGTGTGTGTGTGTGTGTGTGTTTGTGTGTATATATATATATATATATATATTCTTTTTCAGATTCTTTTCCATTATAGGTTATTATAAGATACTGAGTATAGTTCCCTGTGTTATAGAGTAGGTCCTTGTTGTTGAACTATTTTATATATAGTAGTGTGTATATGTTAACACCAAACTCCTAATTTCAGGCTTGATTTGCTCATCTGTAAAAGGGGGATAATCCTTACTTGTGAGCATTACAATCTAAATATATAAAAAAAAAATCTTAGGACAGTGGCACATATTAAATGCCCAATAACTATTATAAGCTGCTCTTCCCAAATCCCCAAACACCCACCCCACCAAAAAAACAGACAACAGAAATAAATCTTTCATCTCAGTAAAGATGAAGGCCCAGAAGAAGAAATGCCCCAGACACTCATGAGCTCTCATCAGGGCACTGGATTTAATGATCACTTTCTAGGATTGTGCAAGGATTTCCATAGTATATTCAGTTCTACATCCCATATTCTAGATCTCAAGTCAAAGCAGGCAATAGATAGAACAAAAGGAGCCAAGGGCCTTGTGAAAATAATGTACGGCAACATTCCCTACATTGTCTATGGGTTGGTGGTGTAATGGTTTATAGCCAGATGCTCCCCAGCCCATTTCAGGGCATTATGAACCTTCTGGAGTCAGTGAGTCTGGAAATTCTAAATATAAGTTATTAGAAAAATGCAAAAGCACTGTACTAATATCCTCCCTTTTCTCAATATTTACTGGCAACCATGTGTTAATTGAGAGAGAAATATTGACTTTGAAGTGACCTGACTCACCTTTCATTTTGAAGCTCTGCATGCACGGAGCCACATAACAGTATTGCAGTGTTTAATCACTTTGGAGAGCCAAAGTCTCTTCAGTACTGTCGGTTCCAGGAAGGCAAAGTCACCAAGATTCTGACAAGCCGAATGGCAGTTGGTCTTGTGACTTTCTCCTCAAGAATGTTTTTCTACTGCCCAATCAGTTTGGCAGATTTTATCTCCAAGTTTTGAGAAGAAACATTTCCAATAGACCTTTCTCATGTGTATAAACTAAGAAGTAAACATGGCAAAATGAATCTACAGCTGTTCTTGAGCCTCAGAGAAAATGACATGTATGTGGTTTGTCTACAGCACGTTTAACTGGACGGTCCCATTCCTTTCCTTCCTGGCCTGTTTGATACTGGCAGTCGCCACCATCACTTTGTATTTCATTCCACTGCGGTACATCATTTTAATCTGGGGTAAGTTTGGCACGGTCCTTTTGCTAGCAATCAATTCCAGGTAAGAACCAATAACTCATTTTTAAAGTGTGGCTATAAACTTTAAATGTGCTCTTGTTGGCAATTAAACATGAGATTAAGAAAAGTATTGGGGGAACAAAAACTTCCAGGACCTCCCTGAAAAGGCCAGTTACATGAACGATTAGCATAGATATTTATAGGCCGCTTGCATAATTGCAATCAAATAAAAATGTGATTGTGCATGCTATTTCCCTTTGGGCTTTCAGAGTCATAAATACTCTTGAATAATATACTGCTGTGGCCCAGTAACTTTCAGGAAACACTGTTATTCAGAGTGAGCAAACACCTGCATCTTGCCCTTTATATTATGTAAAAGTAGATCTAGCCACTGCTAGCCTGCTCCTGACACTTTATCTCCCCTGGAAGGAAAAAAATAACCTAACCCAATACTTAAATCCAGAAGCAGTGAGGTGAAAGGGAGGGACCCTCAGTGACTACCTAACCAGTGCCTGAAAGGAAAGAAAAAGCTATTATTTACCAGGGGAAATGGTGAGCCTATATAAAGTTTAGCTGCTTTTAAAAAAAGTAGAAACAAAAACTGCAAACTGGAAATAAATGTCAGGACTTGATTTCCTACTCAAGCTAGCAATTGGAAAAATTACAAGCAACTTCGTGAATATTTGTGTCTGTTGCTGGGTGGGCGTTGGGTTGATATAAGGAGAGTGCATTGCAGTTAGTTAATTGGAAAAGCAATCAACACTTTTCTGGAAGAATCTATCAGTTTTCGTTTTCCATTGCTCAGCTCCTGTGACCACTGCTCAGTTCTTAACCGTAGTTACTTCTAGGGATCTTCAGATGTTAAGAGAGGTTCAGAGAAGTTCCAAATATAGGTGACTGTGTTGAGATGCATTCATCTGTAAGCAAAAGCTGAAAGCCTGCAAATGCCAGGGTGAGGGGGAGCTATAATATTTCTAAAACCATTAAATGTAGACCATTTCCAAAGAGAACCCAGGCAGAATCCTGCTGATGAGAAAGGCCAAACTAGACATTCAGAAATGGGAAAAGTCATGGGAAAAATGGAATAACTCATAACATTTCAGAAATAGAATGATTTTGAAAGAACATAATCCATTCATAATCCATTCTGTATTTTATCCAGGAGGTGAAAATCCTATTACATAAAGTCTGTCTCCTTTGTAACAAGCCCTAGAAAAGGAAAAGATATTCTAACTCCCTCTTCAGGGGTCCATTTTAATACTTCATGACTCTTACTCTTGGAGAAAGTCGTCTCATATCCATGCTTAGTTTTTGTTTGTTTTTCTGTTGTGTTTTTCAGTTTCAGCACATTGGCCCATATTTGACCTTTAGGAAGGAGAGCATGGAGCTTTTCAGGGGCCCATTGATTAAGAAGGAATACATATTTTATAAAAGCATTTCCCTGAATACTCATATACTGAATGTTATCTGTATAGATTGAATCATCTCATTCTTTCTTGTTTTTCGTTAAGTGTTAGTTTCTCAATCCATTTGCTGATCACATTTAAAACACAGATCTTAAAAGTGTTGTCGAGGGCTTCCCTGGTGGCGCAGTGGTTGAGAGTCCGCCTGCCGATGCAGGGGACACGGGTTCGTGCCCCGGTCCGGGAAGATCCCACATGCCGCGGAGCGGCTGGGCCCGTGAGCCATGGCCGCTGGGCCTGCGCGTCCGGAGCCTGTGCTCCGCAACGGGGGAGGCCACAACAGTGAGAGGCCCGCGTACAGCAAAAAAAAAAAAAAAAAAAAAAAAAAAACTGTTGTCGAACCCTAACAAGAACTTGATCCAGAATTATAAGCATTTGGCCAGTGTTTTGCTCTTTTTAAAAAGTTGGTGTGAGTTGACAGTCAGCTTGTTAAACACTGTTGCACATGATTTCTTCATCCTTCTGGTATATACTTGATTTGCTTTTCTGCATCTCTCCCTCCAGAAAGAAGACTATACTATGTTTCTTCCTTAGATTGTCAGTATTGGGATTCCAATCCATCTTTCAATTTACCCCACATCCCTTTGACTTCTCCTCTTATCCTCCAAGTTCTTGGCAGCTTTTCAACACCAACTTTTTGCATCTACTTAATGAGACATTGTTCTATTTATTGTTCAACTTACGGATGAAATTATGAAATAGCATGGAGTTTAAGATGCTCTCCTGGATGAAAATAACCCTTTGATCTTTATGTTCTGTGTCTCATTCTTTAGTTTTAGACAGAGGTTTATAGTTTATTGATGAGCTTACCATAGATAAGCCTTGACTTATCACATGACCTGTTGCCTCTTCTCATCATGTAAAACCTGCCATACCATCATGGAATATATTCTGCCATTCTGTTAGGATTTATTCTTTTCCAAGACAAGTTAGTTATTAGCTAGCACAGATCCAGGACTTTCCTTTGCACGTCTCTTACATGATCGTATTCTTGGCAGAGAATTTATCACGTAGAAGAAGACAACTTTATACGTCTTAAATTTCTAATTTTCCTTTTAACCATATTAAGCATCAAAAGACTATTTCTTATCCTAAGTTACTCATTTTCATTGAGTCCTGAAGTGGTGGATAAGATCCTTAAATTTTTGTGTGTGATGTTTTTTAACCTTTTGGAGCAAAATTTTTTAACTCTGTGTTCTGTATTTCCCTATTCTTTACATCCAAATAACATTTTTGTATAAGTATTTATTAAGTAGCATAATTATTTAACATAAGTCTATGAAAGCAGCCTAATTTCATGATGGCTGTGGGGAATATTCCTTGACTCACCAACTTTATTGTAAGGTTTTAAATGGTGAGATACTTTCTTTCCTCTTTAACCGTATAATTCCTAGTGCAGCTACATATAGGTAATAGATCTTTAGTGGGTACTTGGCAAATATTTTATAAGTGGATGAGTCTGCAAGTTTAATACCTGTGATCTACATAGATGGCATTTTTTGAGCTCACCACCTCTCTTATTTGGGAGTGTAATTATGAAAATTAAGTTAGAAGTGGTTTAGGAGGGATGTCTGGAATTTTCTCTAGAAAACTGTATCTACTGAATTTTGGTCATTTGTTTGTTGTATGTGTTTCTAGAAGGCAAGGCACCTTTGAGGATTAGATCCCATGGAGGTTTTCTGTACCTTTTGAGAGGTTTCCATATTCCTTCCATTCTGTTCTTCATCATAGATGCTCTAATTATACTTTTTCAGTTCTGATCTTAGCCACTTCTGATTTCCCAGGTAGATTACAAACTCTCCAAGCCAGATTTTGAGCTGCTTGAAAGAAACTGTGACTATTTAACTTTGTACCTCCATTTGATAGTGCAATATATATCACATGGAAGACACTTAGTGTTTGATACAGGAGCAAGCAGGGACCCTCTGCCCCATCTCGCCCATCCCCAGCAGTATTTTGCAGTTAGGGCTACATGCCAGTCACTCATAAAGTGTTCTAATTCAGTTTCAAGTGTCTATTCCCTAGTGACCATATGTGCAAAGCAGCCATGCGATTTTTCCTCTCTCTTTCTCCGAGTGATTTATTTTTTTAACCAGAGGGCTCATTCCAATCCACTGATCTATTCAATCTATCATCATTAAATTATAGTGTCTTTCCCAAATGTGAATCCCTTGGTATTGAAATCCCACTTTCTTTCTTTGGCTAAAAAAAAAACCATAAAAATTTACGGCAGATATGCTCTATCTGTATCGTTTAGGTGAAAAAAATCTAAAGGTACATCTAGCATGCTACTGGAGAAACCCACAACTTCCAAATTTGGTATGTAGTCACATACCTGCCAGTATAAAGACTCTTCCATCACCGCCTGCTTTGTTTTCTTGGCTTATTGACATCTACAGTAATGATGGTAGCCCCCTTCATTGTGGTGGAATTTCAGATTGTAGAATCCTCTTGCCTTTATTGTCCAATGTGATTCTCCCTTCAACCCAAGGAACTATATAATATAGGTCTTTATTATTCAAATTTTAATATAAGAAATCTAAGGTTCAGGGAGGTTAAGTAATTTGTCTGAAACTACAGCTAATAGCACATGGTGAGGCCAGAACTGGAACCCAGCTATTCTTGTTCCCAAACCCTTGTTCCTTGCCCAGTTGCCCTTTAAAGATGACCACAGGCTCTATGATCCCCTCTTGACACTTGGTTTTACACTGTAGATAATATGGTGGAATTACTGACATTTGAGCCTGTGACATCTTAGAAAAAACAAGATGTGCTTTTGAAGCACACAATCTGAGTTCCTTATAATTTTTATTCTAACAAAATTTTTCAAACATAGACTGTCGGAGTGCTTTGTGGACTTCTTCTGCCCTTATTGGTGCATTTGAGCTACTGGGCAGGTTTATAATCTACTCAGTGACTAAGAATGCAGTGTTTTGATCGGCTGTGATATTATCCCTGCCTGGCTGTTCATTGTAAAGACTCCAGATGCGCACACTATATATAATTAACAATAGAAGATATATCTTTCCTCAATACGTCTTTGTCTCCCTTCATCATTTTGCCTTGTCTGTTTTCTTTTGCCAGAAAGCCCCTGCTACAATTAAATGTCTTTAGAATAACACAGTGGAGAGTATTTTAAAGGAACACTGGGGGAAATTTTAGCTAGAAACATGAAGCTGCCTGTGGAGGTAGAGGGAAGAAAGGCATAGAGTGGCTCTGACTTGAGAAAAAGTGGGCTATTTGCAGGAAGTCTTCCCCAGCCCAGTCAACAAGCACCCTTGACTTATGAACATGGCCAGGTCCCATTTGCCAAGCAGATGTGAACCCGACCCTCTCTAAAGAAACTACCAGGAGTTTGGCATTGTGTCAGGTGTAATGGCATGCCGAAAGTCCAGTTCTTAGATGAAGGCAAGATAATATTTAATGAGAGAAGAAAAACATCAAACCTCTACTGTGTTGTAGACTATTGAACAGGTTAATGTTACCTTGCCTTCAGAGTAAGAGCCAGTCAGGGTACCACCAAGGTGAACATTCAGCATCACGGAGATTGACAAGGACTTCAGATATGGTCCACTCTGTGGGCAAACTTCAGAAGGCCACCTTCTGCTTCTAAGACTCGGCACAAAGGGTTGACATTTAGTGAAAAGACCACGTTTATAAACTCTGGGTACAGGCACACACACCTCCAAGAAGCTCCTAGGAGCAGAGGAGACAAAAGCTGGTGGAGGGGCGCCTCCCTCTGAAGAGGGAACCGTGGGCAGAGCTTGTCCTGGACGTGCCCACCTGCCCAAGGTGCCGCCACCAAGGACAAATTAAACGTCACACCCCCTTCTAATCACCGTTGTCCTCAATCAGCACCGACTTCATGGCCTAGCCAAACCCTCGCACCAGTGCCACGGTCCATAAATTAAGCTAGCAACCACAGTAAGATAATTTTCCAATAATAGCTTTTCACAGTTTCCTGCAGCATCAAAGTAAAATCAACATGTCAAGTTCTGTTCTGCAGTGAGAGAAGAGAAACCTGTGAAAATGAGTTGGACGGGGGGCGGGAGATAGATTTCTTGTGGGTTCTTTTTAACAACAGAAAAACAACTCCCACCCTCCACCTCCTGCTGCTAGGTTTGGTCCAGAGCTCCCAAGCAGAGACTTGTTTGGGCTAGTGAAGGCCTTTTCCCATCTGGGACATTCATTTTCCTAGCAAAGGAGGCTGTTAATCAGTGTCGTCCAAAAAACCAGTGAGCTCCACAGTTTTAGTGTGTGTTTCTGCCGCCCTGCTGATGGAATTGTAATGGGATTTTCACAGCTGAAGAAGGCAAAGCCCCTCTCCAATGATCCCCCTTTCCTTCCTCCAAGAAAAGACATTTGTGAATGATTCCACATGACAGCAACGTGTGCATGACTTGAGGTCCAGTAATTGTTTTCACACTAATTTTTACTTGTGATTGCTTCCCCTGTCCCAGTCAGGTGAGTTTTTAAAGATAGATAGATGGATAGAGAGACATCAGCAGACAGACAGAGATCTCCCGATATTTCTGTATTTCAGGCATAAATAAATTTACTAAGAAGTTTCGAAATCCCTACGCCATCGACAATAATGAGCTACTAGACTTCCTCTCCAGAGTACCGTCTGATGTTCAAAAGGTATGTAATGAACGCTCACCCCCAACAGGGGCCCCGACCCCGAAGTCTGGCCTGCCTCAGAGCCAGAGGAGCACAGGGCTGTGCTTGTGTGAGTCATTGAGATAACGAATCAGAAAATCCTTAAAGAGGCCTGCCTTGCAAAGAGGTGGCAAGAAAACCTTTGTCCAGAAGCATGAGATGATTGGGGAAAATTATCCTGAAAAAGAGCTACTTAAGAATGATCTGGAACTCACACTGTGAGGCTGTAGTGCAGTGAGGTTTGTCCCTTTTCTGATCGTTTGCCTTCCCAAAGAGGATAAGATGGGCTCAGCGAGTAGGAGAGCGTGAGATCCAGAGCTGGGGGAGGCCTGCTTATTTTCCTCCTCTTCCGGATGGCAGGCATTCTACGGGAAGTAGGGGGCAAGAGGATTACTCTTTTGATTCTTCTTTGCCCCGATTATCTCCTAGGCCACCCTCCTATCCCTTTCCCTTTGAAGACTTAAAGATGCTGAGGGCAAAGCCCCCACTTACTCTAATACACATAGAGGCAGAGACAGCATGCAATAATTTGAGATCAGTCAGAAGTATTATTCACAGGTAATGGTCACTTAGTCCAGCAGTGTCCCTTTTCTTTGGATACACAGAGGTTAACCAAGGCAACAATACCGGAAAGTCCATAGAGCAGCCTAATTCAGGCCCCTGCAGATCAGGCTGCTATAAATCCAGAGGCGGGAGGGCAGGCAAAGACCTCTCTAATGGAGAAGAGAAATCATAGAATAGGTAGATGGGGAGACCGTGGCATGAAATGCCATCATGACGATCAACGGCACAATCTTTTATTGTCTGAGAGAATCCCAAATCAAGTATCAATTTCTAGGCCACTGTACCATAATTCATTTCCCAGCAGCTCCGGGTGGATTGCAGAGACGTAAGGCTGAAAGGCCCCGGAGAGTTTCTTTCCTCTTCATTCCAACTTCTAGAGATTAAAATAGACCTTGTGATGCTTTATCTTTTAACTTTCATTTAATGATATAATTATCTATTAAAATGCATTCTATAAATATGAATTTCCTTGTTAACATTGCATTGCATGATTGTAAAATAGTAACTTGGCCCCTGTTTGTTTGGCCTTGAAGATTGGCAGGCGTGTCATCCCCTAGGGAACCTTCACAAGACACTCTAAAGAAAGCATGCTTTTTTCACATATCTGCTTTCCACCAAGTGTAGCTCAGTTTATGTGATGGGGTAGGATGTCCTTGGGGAGTTTGGCACAAATACTCAAAATAGTGAGCACATGTGGTCTGTAATACAATACTTTAAATAAAGCCATTCCACCATCAGCCTATCAAAGCCCACACACCAAAGCAATACGACTGCAACATACCATCACTTGAGTCACAATGTGAGTTTGTGCCTGCATCCTTGAAGAATGGAAATTCCCATCAAGCCCCTGCTAAGGATTATCTGTGCACAGTTTGGGCACCAGCCCTGAGCGAGGTCATCCAGTTGGAGTTGGCGTGAATACAGAGGGATACAACAAAACAGCATTTGAGGAAGATGTACAGTAAGCTAGCAAGATCTCCGTGTATCTCCAAGAGCACTTGCTAATAACACAGTAGACAGTTTGCCACTGGGGACTCCCCACGTGCTTATATTTGTCACAGATGTTTTAGCCATTACACTGTAAATGAAATTCATTTATAAGAGAAATCTTTATTAGTCTGGGGCCAGCGTTAATTTCAACATCTCTCCCCCCTCTGGCAAAAGAAATGTATGTAATTGGCAGAGATCTTTTTCCCCAAGATCTTAGATATTTCTAAATGAATAATTCTTAGTAAGTTGCTGTATCATATACTAAGATAAACATTCCCAAGAGGCTGTTATTAAGCTCTTTTCTGGTTGAACACGGGCATACACAGAACTAAAACCATCTAGCAGTGCCGAGAGCAGGTAGAAACCCAGAAACCCATGCATCTCATTAGAAAAATCTGCTTTTAATATTTTGGTTTCAAGAAATGATGCATGACTCTTCAAATCCTTCCTGCAATTAATCCCTCCATGTTCCTGTGTTTAGAAAATGATTCATTACCTTTGAACCTTCCTTCCTTTGCCTTGGTGTGTCCTCGGGGAGCCATTAGCACACTGTGGTGAGCTAGGGTTACCTAACTGCCAGTGTCACGTCTGTCTGTTTTCACAGGTGCAGTATGCAGAGTTGAAGCCCGGCAGCAGCCAGAGCCCCCTTCGGAAGAAGCGCAGCGCACTCTAGGACACACACCGACCTTGGACGCCAGCACCCGATTCCGTGTTGGGCTGATTAGACCAATATCCTCTCTCGTTCAGTGGTATCCGTGGTGTCAGTCTGAAATGCGTGCTGTGTGGAGCCTTGTCTGTATCCTCCCCCTTCTTCATGGCACAGATGCATGCACATGTGTGTGCATCCGTGTGCAGGGGTGTCCTGGTTGCATCTTGAGTCAGCCCAGCAAAAGGGAACAACCCAGAGATGGTAAAAGACTAACATCCCTTCTCAAGTAGGAGATAAAGCAAGGCTTCCATGGGTCTGAGCACCCTCCTTGAGAACAGCCAGGAGGCCACTTGGATTCGAGCATGACTTTGAACTCGTTTTCACACATCCAACAGATTCTCATTAAGATTCAGTTATTTTCACTCCCCACCCCTACACTCCTTTCAGATGATTGTTCATGAGTCCGTTTTCTTCTCTGAGTTAACAAGTCCTTGATAGATAGTCACCATCCACCCAAATAATATATATTATAAATAGATTTTTTAAAATAATTACCAGGATTAGCCCAATTCTTTAGGGATCTTTCAGCTTTAATTACCAAAGACCTATATGTAAAATTTCAGTAAGCTGCTTGGTGCTGGATGCCAGCCTGCATCATGGTCCGTTGCTGGCAATGGATGTCCCAGGAAGGCCCCAAGGGATCATTCACCCCAAACCTGAAGGTTTCCTGAAAGTATGTGGTTGCCTCAAATAGCCATTTCTTCTGACTTGACTTTTTGCTTATCTCCCAAGTAAAATCTCAATATTATAGCTTGAGAAAGAGGGGGAGGGGAATGAATGAATGAATTCTGAGAAGTGTTTTGAAAGATAAAGGCTGAGCAGCAAGGGACCAATGTATGAGGCTGCTTATCTGATTGTCATACTCCCTTCATTTGCCTGCGTTTTTAAGAAAGTGAAAATGCTGTAGCAATCCAAATGGATCTTTTGTTCCTGAGCAAAATAGGCTACACATAATAAAAATATATCTCAGAACCCCATTCCCAGAAAAGTACCCCCCCAAAGTCTTTTTGAGTATATCAGCCTTCATCGTTTCACTGTAACCCCCTCCAAGTAAAAATCCCAATTTTTATGCATATATAAAATGTATACAAATACCTTTCTGTTCAAATAATGTTTAAGTTGTAAAGACTGTATTTTGTTGACACGTACTTTGTATGTGCAGATTTATATATATATAATATATATATATGTATTGTAAAGAAAAGTTGAGGTAAAAAGATCTAATAGTGAGTTTTACTGTTTTTTTTTTTTTTCCTCTCTCTCTCTCTGGGTTGTAATTTAATAATCTTCAAACAAAATGTTTATGAAAAATGCCAAAGATTCTAAACCTTATCATCCTGTGTCTGTTTTTCTTCATATTCTATCTTCCTGGGTTGCTTTCTGGCTGAGCCAGATTTCTGCATGATTTGATTTACTTCAAGTTAATGAAGCTGGCTGAAAAAGAACCTTGCAGAAATTATAAAAGCTCCAGTAAATCTCTGAGTTGTACATACAATAGATACCCAAGAACCTCTTTTGTTAAACCAGTTAATCTTCTGTGTAAACAATGCCTCATTGTCTCACTCCCAACTACCATCTAGTTTATCATAGTCTGTCATTTTGTAAGGACCTAAGTCAGACATTTTTAAACAGACACGTGAGATCTGATCAGTCATTTGAATGAAAACTTTCAGCAGCAAAATAACCCCTTATTTATTTAAAAGTGGAACCAATACTTTATTGTTATTCTCTTGCAATAGAATTTCAAAATGAAATAATTCGCCTGAAAAGAAGGCATCATTAGTTAGACTTATCTCTTCTGTAGTCCGACTGGAATTTTCAGCATTAAGTTTAGGACACAAACAGTAGCTGGGATGCAAGAGCAAGGACAGAATGAACCTTTAACAAACTGTATGGAAAGCAGTTGTTAATTAAGTAGGCATGGGATGTTAAAAATGAATGCTATCTGCAAGTGAAATGTTAAGATTCATACAAGTAGTCAAACTCGTATGAAGGATTTGGGGATGCTTTAGATAAAATTTATGGATTATGGTTTCACAGTGTGATGATTAAAGATAATTTAGTAGGAATGTTGAAGTCTGGCCAAGCTCTCCTGGTTCTTCCAGTCCTGCTTGGTGTCTTACAGGCATCTCTTCCTCAGCAGTTCGGAAATTCAGCATTATCTTTCCCTCCATGTGTGCAGGACCCCTAACCCCACAGTCTCCTTCTAGCTTTGTTATTCCTTATTGGCACAGGCATCTTATGGGCTGGGAGGCCCTTGGCATCCCTTTTTTCATTCCTCGTGCTTTTATCACCATCTCCCAACCCATAAAATCTGGTAGATCAGTGTTGACACATAATCTTGTCCGTTTATGTTTTGTACATTTCCATTCGTGACCACCCAAGCCACCGCCCAAGCTGAGGCCTCTGTAACCTCTCACAAGTCAAAGTAAAGGTGCCAATTACATTATGCCAGGTCAATATTCATTCGGATTATTCTTTTCCCTGTAAATACTTTCTCCCCAGTTTCTATCCAAATTAATTCTTACCTCCTTCAGAGCTTTCAGAAGTCTCCTACCCACACTGGTTTTCTTAGTTCCTTGGCTGGATTCGAGTCCACCTTTCTCTTTTGCACCCCGACATCTTAGATATCTTTCTGGCATCTGCCGTATTCTGCCATTGCTCATAATTACCAGAGGCCTTGACTCCCACTTCCCTCCACTGGATAGCCCATCCTATCTGGCATCTAATAGTCACTCAGAAAATATATGATTAACTGACCAGGTCATAGAAAACATTTCTTTCTCTGCCCTTTCATGTGTGATTCTCAGAACAGAGGCCTGAGCTGGATAAATTAGTGTGCTCAATCCCAGGAAATAATTTCTTGCATTAAGTGCACACCTCATACTATGTGATATTACTTATAAGCTCTGGCCATGTTGATTATAAACTTTTAAACTAAACAGTGTCATATTTGGAGAAGTCCTTACCTACATGTCAAAGGAAAATGTAACGTTTATTTGTAGGTTGTAAAACAATTTTTGATTCTTTTTCTTATTATTTATCACTGAACAAACATATTGAATGTTGATGATATACTTGAACAAAACAGAGTACATTCCCTTGGTAGAGCCAGACATTAAACAGATATTTTCAAGCAATGGCATGACATTCTGAGATTCAGCTTTTAAAGAGATCATTCTGACTGCAGTGGGTACACAAGCAATTACGAATGACCAGAGAAGAGCCAGTTGTAGAGCTCCTGATAAGTTAATGTTTGCCTGGACTTTCAAATAAGGGCACTGGAAAAAGAAACACATGTAAGTGAAATCAGAGAATGGTTAAGAGATTAAAGTGAGCAGGACTTCACAGTTGCTTGACTATGGGGTGAGGGAGAGAGTAGATCAAGGATGGCACTCAGTCCTCTTGTCTGTGGGTCTGGAAAGATCATCTTGCCTTTTACCAAGAGAGAGGATTGTAAGAGCAGCCAGGAGAAGAACTGCAGGGGCCCAATTTTAGATGGCGTTGAATTTGGGATGCTTGAGAAACCTCCAAACGGGGATGTCTATGAGGTGACTGAAATGGAGCTAAAAGAAATACACTGTACTTGAGAGAGATACATTTAAGGGCCAACAGTCATAGAAGATGAATGAAGCTACATGCTTTAAGAGATTGAGCTCAACACACACACGCACACACACAAACACACACACACACACACATATATATATATAAAGATTAGTCAGCTAAAACTGTAAATAGAAATTGAATTAAATAGGAAAGCAGTAAGCATGTGCTGTCATAGAATTCAAGGATAGAGCATGTTTCCAGAAAGATGCGGTCGGTAGTGCTAAATGCCACTGTGATCACATAGATTGAGGACAGAATGATGACCGTAATGACATGGCAGTTTGGGAGGACCTTGGCAACGAGTCATTTCAGGGGAGCGGTAGGAGTAGAAAAGATCGGGGTTGAGACGTGAGTGGATGTCAGAATGTGGAGACTGAATGGAGGTAACTTTGCAAATTTCCACTGGAGGGAGACGGGGGAGAGAGGGCAGAGATTGGGAATGAAAGAAGGGCTACAGGATGATTGTAGTAAGAGAAAAAATTAGATGTGTCATGAACTCAGTGTATACCCATCAGCTACAAAAAATTCTTCATGAGTATGAGATGGAGTTAACTATATTCATTATTTAAAATTATGTTCTGTCAAAACCCAGCTCTCATTTATGTAGTCTTAATCTAACTTTTATGGCAACAGAATGGTTGAAAAATCGAAATAGAATATTCTCTGAAAATATAATGAGTAGTCAATTGAAAATTGAATAAAAGTTGAAGGGTGACTTCTCAAGAATGGCTTAAAGCACATTACCTCTTTATATAGGTGTTTTTGTGTAAAACCTGCCATTCTGTTCCGGCATTTTAATGTAATAATTTACACAGGAAAATCGATAGTCAAGCACATCAGGACGGTTAACATTTTATAGCACTTATCAAATGCCAGATACTTTCTAGGTGCTTTATATGTAATAACACATTTAATAATTTTTTGAAAAGCAACTATGATATTCCCTCTAAATACTTATTTTTAAAAAAAAAAAAACACCGATCTTATACAAACTCGCCTAGAAAACAGCAAAAAAGATTACACTCTTCTACACATTTTATGAGGCCAGGATAATCTTCATCCCCAAACCCAACAAGATGATACAAGAATGGAAAATTACCAAAATCCCTTATGAATATAAATGTAAAATTATGAAAGATATATAAGCCTCTGAAGAATATTAATGAAAGGAAGAAGATATACAAATGATGGGGTTCATGGATTAGAAGTTCAATATATTAAGATGTCAGTAGATTGAATGTAAGCCTGGTAAAAATTAGAGGGTTTTTTGGGTTTTTTTTTTGCAGAAATTAATCAGCTGACTCTAAAATATATATGGAAATACAAGAGTTCAAGAATAGTCAAAGCAATCTTACAGGTAGTAACTAGCAGATGTCCAGATGTATTACAAAGCTATTGTAACTAAGACAATGTGGTATTGGCACAAGTGTGGACAAATAGATCAAAGAAGTAGAAAAGACCAGAAGCAGACCCACACATATTTGGTAACCTGTGACCTAATTTATGTCAAAGGTAAACATATTTGCAATGCGTAGGGAAAAGACCTTTTTGGAGAATGATGCTGGGTTATTTCAGTATCCATGTGGATAAAATGAATCGACCTCTTCCATATATAATTTACAAGAATCAATTCCATATGAGTTCGCAGGTCCAAAAGTGGATGGCAAAATAAAGATTTCAGAAAAAGACATAGGAAAATATTTTCACATCTATGTGATAAGCAAAAAGATTTCTTAAACTGGAGACAAGATGCTAATCATAAAGGGAAAATATTGTTAAGTTGTTGATCATTACAATTAATCTTTCCCTCAAAAAATATGACTGAGTGTAAAAATAAGCCACAAAGTGGGAGAAGATATGCAATCTCTATATGTAAACTGACAAAGGATTCTTATCCGGAATACGTAAAGAATTTCTACAATGAAAAGGCCAATAACCCAGTAGAAAAATGGGCAAAAGACTTGAACAGGCACTGTACAAATGAGCCTATCCAAATGGCCAGAAAATATATAAAAAGGTGCTTAACAGCATTAGTCATCAGGCAAATGGAAACTGAAATCACAAAATGATACAATTGCACAAAGCCAGAATAACTAAAGTAGGAAAGTCAATATTAAACATTCTCAAGAATATGGGGAAAAAATTCTCATACTTGCTGGTGGGTGGGAACATGAATTGGTACAACCACTTTGGAAAACTGGTTGGCAGTATCTATTAAAGCTGGCTATATGAATACCCTATGACCCTTCCCCCAGATCTACTCTTAGGTTTATAACCAATAGATATGTGCATGTCAATAAAAGGCATGCCCAAGAATATTTGTAGCAGCGCTACTTGTATAATTCCAAACTGGAAACAGTATATAGAATGATAAATAGATAGATATAGATATAGATAGATAGATAGATAGATATAATAGATACCCATCAATCGCTGGGTTGATCAGTAAATTGTGACTCTACAATGGAATACATAGAGAAATGAAATGAAAAACTGTTACATGCAACAACATGGAAAAATTTCACAAATAACGTTGAGCAAAAGGAACAAGACAGATGCACAGATAAATGCAATGTATGATTTCATTTATGTCAAGTTCAAAAACAGGGAGAATACAGTCTATGGTGTTAGAAGTCAGGAGGCTGTGGGGATAGTGACTAAAAGAATCTATGAGTGGGCTCCTGGGATGATGGTAATGGTCAGTTGTTTTGGTTTGGACTCTAATTACATGAACTTGTTCACTTTGTGAAATTCCCTGAACTTAAGACTAATGTAATTTCCTGCATGTTTCCTAAAAAGAAAAGAAAAACGATGAAGCATGACAATTTTATCCCTAATTTACAATGAAAGAAACCAAGACCAATCACTGTTAAGTATTTTAAACATGAAAAGAGAGAACCCCTTCAAATAAACCTTTAAAATTGTGTAAAAGTTGGGAGTCACTTTAAACGATAAACCCAAAGAAGGCAGTTCTTACATAATCTTATTGCCTTTGAGTATTCGATTTCATGTTAAATCAACCATCAGTTTTAGAAAATCTTTATTATCAGGAGTACTAAAAATGACTTCTAACTGATTACATGATGAAGCATTAAAAAGTTGCTTTGCATGAGCAAACTGACCCATAAAACCTCAGGATCCTAAGTGTTCCAGAAAATTTTAACTTTTTACAGTTTATACTTAGGTTCATTGAGCCTGGCATCCTAAGACAACATCTCTCACATGAGTTATTTTTTTTCCCTTTTCACATATTAAAGCTTGTAGAGCAAAAAGGTGACGGAATTTTTGTGGTTCCTGAGAAAGGCTATGTGTCTTCTCTCCCATGGGATGAAATAGAGATAGATGATGATAGATAGGTAGATAGATAGATAGATGATAAATGGATGATAGAGATAGATGATAGATATAAATATAGATGATATAGATGAGAGTGTATGTATATACATATATATGCATATATATATATATATATATATATATATATATATATATATATATATATAGCTGAAGTGAAAACTTTACCTTCTTAGGCTCAGTAGTTGGAGGCCTACAAATTAAACTCAACTAACAGATAAACAAGAGAAAGAACAGATTTTAACCATGTAAGGGAGTTCACAAAGAAATGTGACTCAAAGAGGGCGGTTGAATTTGGGACTTAAACACCATCTTAAGAGGCGAAGGGAAGGAGGCGAAGGGCATGTAAAATGGGAAGACAAATGACTTGTTAGAGGGGAGAAGGGAGGAATAGCACATGGGAAATCAGATGACTTTTAGGAAAATTAGATGGGCCCTTAGGAGAATAGACAGATGGGAGATAGAATAGTTTTGTGGCAATGTCTGTCTAGGTGTGGTGCCTTTTCATTGTCCCTGATGGTAAGAGTCAACCTTCCTAGTTTGCTCTTTGGCAGGGGATTTAAAACAACTGAGTTCTTTTGGGAAGCTCTGCTTTCAGTCAGATAAAGGAGTTCGTAAAAAAAAAAGAAATCATCTGTTGATTCTCAAATGTCTTCAGCTCCAAATAATTTTTGTGTCACAATGGTATATTCTGTACTCCTTCAATATGTATATACATACACATGTATAGTCGTACGTTTTTGTGAAATTTCACATATCTCCAAAAATTGATGCAAAGACTCCAATTAAGAACCCAAGAACTGTGTTTTCAGGTAAACTATTAGAAGTTTGTCTCTTGCTGCATTTGAAACATCAGGGTGCAGGGTGTGTTTTTCTAGGAGCCCAGTGTCAGTAGCGTGCTCATTGCCAGAATCCGACTCATTTATTTCTGATCCAGCTTTTCTCTGGGAAATGTTTTATTAAGCTAGTCTTTATAGGCTGAAAAATCCTAAAATTTCAGTTGGTTTTCCATTCCCTTAATTCATTACAATAATACATACAAGCTTCTACCCTCCATGTATTTTCATTATCAGATCAAAACAACTGGTTGGAAAAGTGAAAACACATGAAATCATTTGTTTAACTGCATAATAAATAGCTGCCATAACTGACTCAGTATGCATCTACCCAATAAATGCTTGCTGTGAGTTTGTTTTTGTTTGGGCATTTTTATCCCCAAAAGGTCTGCACAACCCAGAGCAGTGGTCCAGCCAAGCAAAGTTAACAGGGACAAGTGGAACATTCCTGGCACAGTGAAGAGAGACTGCAGATTGGTTTTATTTAGTCGAGGCATGAATCACCTGTATGTTACGTAGACTCTATGTTGGGCTGCACCCAGGCAGAAACTGGAGGTTGCTGGACGCGAATCTGGTATAAGAAGTGGGAGGCTTTGATTTGCATTTTTCTAATGATTAGTGATGTTGAACATCCTTTCATGTGTTTGTTGGCAATCTGTATATCTTCTTTGGAGAAATGTCTATTTAGGTCTTCTGCCCATTTTTGGGGTGGGTTGTTTGTTTTTTTGATATTGAACTGCATGAGCTACTTGTGTGTTTTGGAGATGAATCCTTTGTCAGTTGCTTGGTTTGCAAATATTTTCTCCCGTTCTGAGGGTTGTCTTTTCATCTTGTTTATGGTTTCCTTTGCTGTGCAAAAGCTTTTAAGTTTCATTAGATCCCATTTGTTTATTTTTGTTTTTATTTCCATTTCTCTAGGAGGTGGGTCAAAAGGGATCTTGCTGTGATTTATGTCATAGAGTGTTCCACCTATATTTTCCTCTAAGAGTTTTGTAGTGTCTGGCCTTACATTTAGGTCTTTAATCCATTTTGAGTTTATTTTTGTCTATGGTGTTAGGGAGTGTTCTAATTTCGTTCTTTTACATGTAGCTGTCCAGTTTTCCCAGCACCACTTATTGAAGAGCTTGTCTTTTCTCCATTGTATATTCTTGCACCGGTCAGAATGGCCATCATCAAAAAATCTACAAATAGGGACTTCCCTGGTGGTGCAGTGTTTAGGAATCCACCTGCCGATGCAGGGGACACGGGTTCGAGCTCTGGTCCGGGAAGATCCCACATTGCTGCGGAGCAACTAAGCCCATGCACCATAGCTACTGAAGCCTGCGCGCCTAGAGCCCATGGTCCACAACAAGATAAGCCACCACAATGAGAAGCCAGCTCATCGCAATGAAGAGTGGCCCCCACTCGCTGCAACTAGAGAAAACCCTTGCACAGCAAGGAAGAACCAACGCAGCCAAAAATAAAAAAATAAATTAAAAAATTTAAAAAAAATCTACAAACAATAAATGCTGGAGAGGGTGTGGAGAAAGGGAACCCTCTTGCCCTGTTGGTGGGAATGTAAATTGATACAGCCACTGTGGAGAACAGTACGGAGATTCCTTAAAAAACTAAAACTAGAACTACCATACGACCCAGCAATCGCACTACTGGGCATATATACCCTGAGAAAACCATAATTCAAAAAGAGACATGTACCACAATGTTCATTGCAGCACTATTTACAATAGCCAGGACATGGAAACAACCTAAGTGTCCATCGACAGTTGAATGGATAAAGAAGATGTGACACATATATACAATGGAATATTACTCAGCCATAAAAAGCAACAAAATTGAGTTATTTGTAGTGAGGTGGATGGACCTGGAGTCTGTCATACAGAGTGAAGTAAATCAGAAAGAGAAAAACAAATACCATATGCTAACACATATATATGGAATCTAAAAAAAAAAATGGTTCTGAAGAACCAAGGGGCAAGACAGGAATAAAGATGCAGATGTAGAGAATGGACTTCAGGACACGGGGAGGGGGAAGGGGAAGCTGGGTTGAAGTGAGAGAGTGGCATGGATATATATACACTACTAAATGTAAAATAGATAGCTAGTGGGAAGCAGCCTCATAACACAGGGAGATCAGCTCAGTGCTTTGTGACCACCTAGACGGTTGGGCTAGGGAAGGTGGGAGGGAGATGCAAGAGGGAGGGGATTTGAGAATATATGTGTATGTATAGCTTATTCACTTTGTTAAACAGCAAAAACTAACACAACATTGTAAAGCAATTATACTCCAACAAAGATGTTAAAAAAATAAAACATTAAAAAAATAAAAGACTGATGTACTAAAATTGGAATGATACAGAGATTAGCACAGCCCCTGTGAAAGGATGGCATGCAAATTTGTGAAGCGTAAACTGATAAACTATACAATTGTTACCTTATTTAATCTGTGTTTCACTCACTTTCTCTCTTTTACAGCTGTCAATTCTCTAACTCAAAGATGGCAAACATTTTACACGTCCTGAAACAGGCAATTTAAAAGGGGGGATTTAAAAACTCAGAGGGCTGGTTGAGCCCAGATTTGGACTATATCGAAATGAAAACCAGTTCCCTTCCTCCAACTGCCTTTCATTAACATTTGATTGTTATTGGCTTGGGTGACCTCAATGACCTGGAGCTAGAAAGAGAGAGGTTCAAGTCCAAGATTGGGTACTATGGTGGTAATTTACTGTATGTCTGGGCAGCACACTAATCTTCCTGGAGCCCCAATTTCTTCATTTCTAGATTAAAAATAATATCACCCAAATTATCAGATTTTGAATAAAGAATATAAATACTCGACAGTGTCAGGCACACACTCTCTGCTTTTATTAAATTAAGATATATATATATATATGTGTGTGTGTATATATATATATATATATGCAGAAAAGTGCATATATCAAGTGCACAGTTTGATGAATCTTTACTAATTGAATATCATTATGAAACCAGCACCCAGGTCAAGGAACTTGACATTACCAGCGCCCCAGAAGCCTCTCCTGTGCCTCTTTTCATTCTACCCCTCAAGGGTACATGCACGTTTTCTCAAACTTGGCACTATTGGTATTTGGAGCCGGATACTTCTTTGATGCAGAGCAGTGGCAGCGTGATGTTTAGTACCATCCCTGGCTTCTGACAATTAGATGCCTGTAGTACCTCCCAATCCTGCCAAAATATGACAATCAAAAGTGTCTCTAGGGCTTCCCTGGTGGCGCAGTGGTTGAGAGTCCGCCTGCCGATGCAGGGGACACGGGTTCGTGCCCCGGTTCGGGAAGATCCCACATGCCGCGGAGCGGCTGGGCCCGTGAGCCATGGCCGCTGAGCCTGCGCGTCCGGAGCCTGTGCTCCACAACGGGAGAGGCCACAACAGTGAGAGGCCCGCGTACCGCAAAAAAAAAAAAAAAAAAAAAGTGTTTCTAGATATTGTCAAATTTTGGGGGGGTGGGTTGGGGTGAGGCAAAATGTCCCCCAGGTGAGAACCTCTGCTATATACTATTCTTTATACCACTAGGAACTAAGTCCCGAGGTGCGCCTCCTGTGTGAGCTGTCACTTGTTCTCCTCTGTCTTCCCTCCTCTGTGGGGACTCATGCAGTTGAGAGAAACTTCTGAGTACCAACTACTACCAAGTATGTACACTGCCTAGGAGTTCTGAAATCCACATCCTCCTGGGGCCTGGGGCTCCAAATGTCTTCTTTTCCCATTTCTCCCTAGCTCCTACCAATTTTTGCTAGTAGAAGTGTAAATTAGTTCATCCACTCTGGGAAACTGTTGGCAGTATTTATAGGGATTTATTAAGCTGTACATATGTGTACCCTATGACTACCCCAGTTTGAGTATTTACTTAATCATTTACATCTGGCCTTTCCCAAAAAGAGATCTGAAGTAATTTGCAACAGACAACATTAACATATTAATTAACCTGTATATTTTAGTGGAGTAGTACAGCTGAAAATAAGAAAAGTTATTTCCTTGATTTGTACTACAAGAAAGCTGGGGAGTTCAAGATGAAGATTAATATTAGTATTAATTGTTTTGTAATAAACATTCTTGTTTATAATTTGAATCAGATTCCAAATAAGTTCACATATTTCATTGTTAATATATCTCTGAAATCACTTTTAAGCTTGTATGTTTCCAATCTGTATTTTTTGTCTCAATTTATTAAAGAAACTGATTTTTTTGTCCTGTAAATCTTCTGATCATCTGAATTTAAATGATTGCATCCCCATGGTGTCATTTAATATGTTCTCTGTCCTCCTGTTCTCTGTAAATAGTAATTGGAAAGAGGTGTTCTCAGATACAATTTGAAGTATAAGGCCCTGACAATTAGCTTTTTGGATTGTAATGTAAGTGCCTGACATTAAAGGCATCCATTTCAAAGACATTCATCTTGAATGAACACATTGTCAACTAGCCATTATGTAAGGAGCCAGGCCACCCCACCCATGACGTTCTCCTTCCAGAAAGTCCTGGCTGACGTAGATAACTGACCTTTTTGGTGACCCTGCTTTTCCTTTCTTCTACTTTAATTCCCACTCTTATGGTTTAAATTCACCAATAAATAATGAACCCACAAAACCCTAGGCACCCCACCCTTGACCCCAGTAAAGGCACAACTTCAAGGTCCATGCTCTCTCTCTCTCTCTCTCTCTCTCTCTCTCTGTCTCTCTCTCTCCCCCCATGACCTTGTTGTATGGCCCCAGGAATGCTGTGTACCCTCCAGGACCTGTGAGTAATAAATCTTGTTCATTTCAAAGTTCCCTGATGGCTGCTGCTGAGGTGTCTGCAGGATCTTGCAATAAGAATAAGAATCACAAGGGCTGGTCCAGCCACTGCATTCAAAATGTCTATGGGGACTCACGATGGGCCAAGTTGAATGCTCCCAGATATTCCTAGCTGATAGCATTACTATTGATAGGCTGAGACAGAAACAAAATAAGGTTTGATACTTTTTGATGCTATTTCATAGTGCTGCTATACTCTGCCATCAAGAGGCATATAATGTTAGCAATGAATGAAGTCTAGATCCATTACTTCATTAGGACTGCAATATAGGCATATTTTACATTTAATGTTTCTCCTTATTCATCAGCTTATACTTCAAAGAAGGAAATTCAAGTTTTTTCCCCTTTATTTACCAGATTTTAAAATAAAGATTTATTCACATTATCCATTCACATCTAATGTTGATCAATTAGATTTTTTGTCTCTATGAACCAATGGATTTAAACGTTTTTAAATGTTTCAAATTATTGCCATTATTATCCTTATAGACAGTGTCAATGAGGTCTCTTTAAGTTGGCTTCTGATTCCTTTTGACATGATCTTAGTACTTTTTGATAGTTTTCTTGGTATCTGATATGATGAGATGCATGAAACTCATTGTGCACCTACCTTACTGAGGATTTAGAATCAGTCATTTCTCCCAAGAACACTGGGTTTTTTAGTGGGAAATGGTATTTCAAGACCACAGTCTGGGTGCCTTACCAGCATTCTCTAGAGAAAAAGAACCAATAGGATATGTGTGTGTGTGTGTGTGAGTGTGTGTGTGTAAAGATAACAAATTGGCCCACACAATTATGGAGGCTGGTAAGTCTCAAATCCGCAGGGTGAGCCAGCAAGCTGGTGACCTGGAGGACCAATAATGGAGTTCTAGTTCAGAGGCTGGCAGGCTTAAATCCCAGAAAGAATTATGTTTCAGTTCCAGTCTGAAGACAGGAAAAAAGCCCATGTCCCAGTTCAAAGGCACTGAAGTAGAAAATCCTTTCTTACTCAGGGAAGGAGAGGCTTTTTTTTTTTTTTTTCATTCAGGCCTTCAGCAGATTAAATGAGGCCCACCCACATTAGGGAGAGCAATCTGCTTTACACAGTCTACCAGTTTAAAGGTTAATCTTATCACAAAACATCCTCACAGAAACACCCAAAATAATGTTTGATCAAATATCTCGGTGCCCTGTGGCCCAGTCAGATGACATATAAAATTAAGCATCACACGGGGTGCTAAAAGTGCTGAGTACAACTGAGTTTCTCATTGTTTCTAGCTCTTTTCAATACATGATAAATCCATGCTGATACTTCCAGCTACAGGGTTTTTACTTAAATTCTTTAATCTTACTTCTATGTCTTATTTGCCTATATGGAGAATTCCAGTTTTCAATTAAACCTAATGTAAATTAGAATATTACAGAATTAAGCATGCTCTTTATCCCAGAACACAATCACAGCAGTCTCAGAATAACAATACCAGCACTACCACTAATAATATTATTACAGGTAATTATTTATTTATGTAGTTTTTTTGTAGTTCTCCAAATGATTGTCTTTAAGTCACATAGAATTGTTCTTCTCTGGAATTATGCCACCGATTGCATACATATGTAAGTTAATTTGTTTTATTTGTTTTTAGGGATTGCTTTTAAAATTTAATTTGGTTTTATAATTGGTAAAATAGTTACTCTCCTCCAAAGTCAAATCTATGAAGTATTATCACCTTCCCCCCAAAGTAACTTTTTTCTCCTTCCATCACATTAGTTGTATTAAATTTTTTTTAACATAAGCACACACAGACACACACATATGTTAGCATATGTGTTACTTAGAGAATTAGTATCCTACTAAAACACTTTTATCCAACTTACTTTTTACACTGAACAACATGTTCTGGAAAGCACTCCATCGCAGTATATAAATATGATCCTCATTCTGTTTTGCACCTGTGCATATAGCAAGTAATACTTATTTAGTTCTTTCCATTTATTGCTTTTACCATTGACGTTGCAATGAATTGTTTTGCACGTCTTTCTTTATAATTTTACTAGTGTTTCCTCCTAGATGTTGAATTGGTCAAAAGGTAAATATATAGGTAATTTTGCTAGTAACTGCTAAATCCTCTTCTGTAGAGCTTTTCAATTTTACATTCTCGCAAATAAGATTTGAGAATGCTTGTTTCCCCCAGGCTCACCAGCCCAGTAGATTGACAAACTTTTGAATTTTTCCAATCTGATAAGTGAAAAATGATATTTTAATGTAGTTTTAATTTGCATTTCTCTTATTGTGAGAAATGCTTTTCATATGTTGAATATCTATTTGCATTTCTTTTTCTATGAATTTTCTGATCATTTCTCTAACCCATTTTTGTACAGAGATTTTGGTGTTTTTTATATTTTTAGAAATTAATTATATAGGAATATTAACCCTTCATCTGTGATACAAGGTGCAAATACTTTTCCAAGTTTGTCATTTTTTAAACTCTAATTATAATGTCTTTCACCAAAAAAAAATTGTTTTAGTGTTTGTATTTTTTAATAAAATCATTTTATCTATATTTTTCCATATTGTCCCCAGACTTTTAAGGAAGTGTTCCTCATTCACATGTCATAGAAGAACTCACCCATGTTTTTTGTTATTTGCTTTTTGTCTTGTTTTTTAATACTTGATTGATTTTTACTATTATATTTTAAATATCTGTTTTCTACTGGCAAGGTGACTGCTGTTAAAAGTCTGATCAGTCTGATTCTCTACTACGTGTAAATGACTTACTATTTTTCCTTGGAAGTCCAGTAGATTTACTAGAAAAAATGTCTACATGTTGATTTTTCTAGTTCAGTTATCCCAAGTATATTTCAAAATGTAATATCAAGTCAATGTATAGGTTCTGCTGGGGATATCCTAGTAAAATTGCTGAGTCATAGGGTATGCAAATCAAGCTCTAGAAGATACATCCAGTTTCCCGAAGTGGTTGTACCTATTTGCATTTCAAACAGCACTGTAAGAGAGTTCTGGTGGCTCCATATTCTCTTCAACGCTTGATATCTCCACCCATTTCATTTTAAACATCAGACATGTATGCAATTGTATCTCATTGCAGTTTTAATCTGCATTTCTGTGATAGCTAAAGAAGTTAGGCACATTTTTCATATATTTCCTGATAATTTAGATATTCTTTTCTGTCAAGAGTCTATTCAACTCTTTTGCCATTTTTTTCAAAATGAATCATCCTGATTTTCTTTGACTATTTTGTAAAATTTCTTTACACATAATCTGCATATGAATCATTTGTCAGAGATATGTATTGTGAGCATTTCTTCCCCATTTTATGACTTGCCTTTTCAGTGTTTATGACTTGTCAATGGTATCTTTTAACGGAAAGAAGTTCTAAATTTTAATGCAGTATAATTTATTACTTTTTAAATTATCTGTGCTTTTAGTATCTTGCTTAAGAAATTATTTTCTATTCCAAAGTCATGAAGATTTTCTCCCGTGGTTGCCTCTGAAAAGCTTTATTGAATTACCTTCACTCAATCCAGAATTGAGTTTGGTGTACTGTGTGAAATAAGGCTCGTCATGCTTATTTTTTTCTAAGTTGATATGAATTGACATCTCTTTATTCATTTTTACTTAGAATTATTTTCCCTGAACTTTTTCTGTGGGTATATGGGTCAGGATAGCTTCACAGCTATTGTCCTTGCAAAGTAATTAAAAAAAAACATGGCTTTGCAATTTGAGTTCTTCCTCCTCTCTTCTCCTCTCAGCAACTGGTATCTAAACCTTCTCTTTCTTTCCCCTTATTGGTCCCTGTCCCACTCAATTTTGTTTTTTATTCATGGAAATTTCTGACTCACTAGCAGATTTTATTCTGGAAGGAGCTCTTCTATTGGTTTTGAGATTGGAGAGTTCATAGTACCCAGACAGCTCCACCGCCCTCAGAGCTTATCATGCACTCACCTAAAAACTGGAGTGTGCAAAAGTCCTTCTTAGTTTCAGCTACTGTTCTCACATTGCTTGCCCTATGTCTCAGTGTATCAATTGGAAATTTGGGTGTTCTTTCGATGTCAGGTCCATCAGATACCCCATGCTTCCTCTGTTGATACCATGTAGGTTTTAAAACTATCAGTAGTTTGTCTTCACCCATTTATATTTTGGGGTTCATGAGGATGTCATGTAATCTAGTTTGGATGGCTTATGTTTTATGTGAGTTTTGGTTATGCTATTATAATTTCTCTGTGTGTCTTTATGAAATGTTTTGAGAAGATTATTTATATCTATCTATAGATAAAAATAATATATATAATCTTCCATACATATAGATACATGTACACATCTATATATCTGCCTTCATCATATTCCCTGAATTTCTCTCAGTATAATTATAATTTTCATCTTACAGAGCAGGAACAAAGCCATTAGAGAATCATCGTCAAAGCCAGATAGTGGTAATAAGTGGAACAGGACTCGAACCTACATCTATAAAGTCCAACAAGGTTAATACTGTTTTACTTCTGCTATTGTATAGTCTATTTATATTTCTTCTTCTCATTAAAAAATTCCCCTCCTGGCATGTTTCATAAAGTACATAACACCCTAATAGTCTTGTATATGTATATTATTTATAAATAAATGAGGCTACAATTATTGGAGGGCTGTTCAAAATACTTTACCCAGTTTTCACAGTTTAAAAAAAATGTAAAGATCTAGTAACTTAATCACTGTGTGTTAAATTATGTAAAAGCAGGAAGTTTGAGTACTTGTTATAATGAAAGAAAATAAGAATCTTAGAAAACAAAGAATCATTTTCATCTTCTTTATAATAGCCAGTTGTTATAATATGAGGGAAGATGATGAAAATATCCAAGAAATGATAAACAACAGCTTTCATATCATGTATTCTGATGTTGTAGATATCTAAATCTCATATGTAACAGAAAATACACATTACTGAAGTTTCTTATCACATTAGCTGAATTAGAAAAACAACGATTTAGACAGATAAACATTTTGATGAAAATTGACTAAACAGTACATACCAGACTATTTTTCTCCTTTCCTTTACCATTTGTTAAAAGTATAATAAAGTACAGTGAGAATGCCTGAAAGTATAGAGTCTCCTAGAATTTTTAAAAAATCAAAGTCTGATTGATAAGCAGAAATATTCAGTGATGTTTAATTTTGATGCAGTGTCTCCTCTTTAGGTTAAAAATGATACATTGCATTAAAGAGAGTCCTATTGTATTGGTTTCTGTGGCTGCTGTAACAAATAACCATAAATTTAGTGGCTTAAAACAACACAAATTTATCTTACAGTTCTGGAGGTCAGTAGTTTGAAATGATCTCACTTGGGTGAAAATCAAGAGGTCAACGGGGCTGCATTCCCCGGAGCGTCTGGGGAGCGTCTAGGGGAGGATGCGTCTAGGGGAGGAGCGTCTAGGGGAGGATGGTTTCCTTGCCTTTTCCAGCTACTGAAGGCCAATGTACCTTGGCACCTGCCCCCCTTCCTCCATCTTTGAAGCCAGCAATGTTGGGCAGAGTTTTTTCCACTCTGCCATCTTTCTTGTTGTCTTTTCCAAGTCTTTTTTCTACTCTTAAGGACTCACTCTTGTGAATTTTTTGGCCCCAACTGGATAATCCAGGATAATCTCCATATTTCAGGCCAGTTGATTAGTGACTTAATGACATCTGCAATCTTAAATGCCTTTTGCCATGTAGTCTAACATATTTGCAGGTTCTGGAGATGAGGATGTGGACATCCATGGTGGGCCATTAATCTGCCTATCACATCCACTAAGGTTTTCTAATCTAATTTAACCAGTTTGGGTAGGAGTACATTTCCTTTTTTTTCTTGGAGATTTTGTCATACATATTTATTTTCAAAGCAGATTTCCTATACTTGTATGGGTTATACTCATACATTTACACGTGCATGCACACATACACACGTAAACACATTCCTAATTTATTCAGAGCATCACTGAGAAACAATATTGGGTGAAAAAACACATCCTATTTATAATGAGACAACATCCTTAATAACGGCTCAAATGCAGCATGAGCGATATAAGGAACATCAAACTAGGAATCAGAAAATCCATGTTTTTGACCTGAATCTGCCCTTTAATAAACTTTAATGTAAAACATTATTATTAGTAGTAATTAAGCTGTATAGAGAGTCATGGGCATTTATTTAAATATCTCAAATGTATTCTCCATCATTAAAATTCCATTAAGGAACCTCAGGACCAACTAATGCTCAGCTCCAGAGGTAAAGGATGGAAGGAGGATAAACCTACACTAGATTTAACAATTTAGCAGAAAAGAGATGCTTTTATATGGTAGAGCCTGAATAGGAGACTCATCTCAGCTGAGTAAGGGCCAAACTCCAAAACTCGAATTCTTGACGTCGTCACCAATGCTAATTGTTGAAATATTGAATGCAAAATTGCAATACACCCTAACTCAGTTTCTCCACTAAAGTAACAGGATGAAATATTTAAGAATAGAACATAAACACTGGCATAGGGCATAAAATGTTTGCATCGTTTTAAGATCTTGGCATGGGATTAGTCCATTTGGTTCTGTAACAATACACTGCCTCAATGTTCAATGAAAGTGAACGTTGAAACTGATCATTAGATATAGTTCGGGTTTATAGTTCCCCAATTCTCAGTTTCAATTATCCATGTTATACTTGTCTCCTATCATTTCAGAAAATCACAAGTTGCAATTGTAATTACATAATTCTTTTGGAACAAGCTGTCAAAAATAGAGGCTTAAAACTAAAATTTCCAGTCCTTTAAATTGATTGGTTTGGGGAATTTTCTCTCTGGATTTGGGCCATGATTGGATTGAAGTAATTGATCATCTTATTAATAGTATATTTAAATTTTAACTGTAAAGTTGCATTCCTTCTAACTCACACTAGGAAATGATTATGTCAGAACTAGAGACTAAAGCCAGAAATTGTATATTAATAGAAATACCAATTAAGCTGTGAGTTGCAGAGGCAGATTTGAATCTTTGCTCAAACCTAAATACAGCAACAGCAACTCGCAGAATTTCTTTTCTTTCTGAGTCTGTTTTCTATTAATATCAGTGAGCTGCAGAGAACTCAGTCTGCTGAAGAGATATTAGGCGTGCACACTTGGGAATACACATATGCTTTTCAGAAAATAGACAACAGGTCAGGCTAATGAGAAGCATTCACCTGAGGAATTCATCATGTTTTAATAGGTTTGTCGCGTTGACACGAAGGACTTTGTGAGTCATCATTTGCCACAAAGGTGAGTCTCTGCAGTGGATGGCAGTTTTGCATTTTAGGACTTGATGAATGGAAGTTCCACTGTTGGCATCTACCTTGCCACCTACAATCCTTTAGGATGTAAATTTAGCCTGGATTAGTTTTGTAGAGAATTTTTTTTAATGCTGGACCAAGAGAAAAGTTAACTTCCTAGCTGTGTAATCTCACTGTGCCTTGAATTTCTGATTTGTCAAGTGGGGATTTTTTGCGGATAAAAACTAGCAATTTCATGCAGACAAAGCACGGGGGTGGGAGGTGGGGAGAGGGGGAGAGAGAGAGATGCCAGCTGTTTAAACAATTTGGAAAAGTGCAAGGTATTTTTATCATTATTGGAAGCGATACATTTTTTTTTTGCTAATTTAGGATAATCTATGTTTAATATGTAGATTTCTACATTGTGAAATAATTCCAGGTTATATATGAATTTTCATTTTTCTTTAATCCTTTTGACCACATGCCTGTATTTCTTGTTCTGTTAACTTCAGGCAGTGTTTCACCTCCTCTGTATTTACGATCAGAACACCACTGTCCCACCCCCTGCACCGTGCATCTCCCTTGCACCCACCACTCCCTCATACCCGAGATATCCCTTCCTTACTCTCTTGGGTCATATCTACGGGTTCCTGGGCTACATGTCTTTCTCTTTCTTATGCTGCAGTACATAGAGAAATGCCTTTCTAAGAAAGAATATGCAGTATTTGAGCCCTTTACTGTCGGAAAATGTATTTATTTAGCATTCACACTGTCCAGAGTTCAAAGGTTATAGGTCAGTGCTGGTTTCACAATAATTCTCCCTTGGAATTCTGAAGGTATTGGGTCCGGTAGCTGATAAGAGGTTGGCTGCCAAGCTAACTCAAGCTTTGTTGGCAACCTTTTTCCCTTTCTCATTAGCTTTTTTTTTTTTTTTTTTTTTTAAGAATTTTTACTCTATCTCTGCTTAGAGATTTCACGAGGTTCATCTAGATCTGTGTCATTTTTCAATTCATTCCAGTTAGCACTCAAGCTGAAGTGAACCCTTTCAAGCTAAAACTTATTATCCAGCTCAAACCTGGGAAATTGTTATCTATTATGTATGCAATAGTTTCTGTTCTTCCATTTTCTCTTCTTCCTCACTGAGACCACTGTAGGCAGAAGTAAGATGTCTTTGAATAATCTTTTGTCTCTTTTTACTTTTCTCTCATATTTTGCTTTTGCTCTATACTCTGGGAAACTTCTTTGCTTTTTTCTTACAATCTTTTGATTAACTGTTTAATTTGACCAATCATATTTTTAATTTCTAAGTTAATTTTTTCCCCAGCCATCTTTTTTTTTTATCATCTTGTCAAATCTGAAGATAATAGAATATTTTCTTCCTTTTTCTTTTTTTTAAGTTTAAGTTTTTGTCTGTCTTCCTGAGTTATCTATTTCTTCCATGTCAGTTTTTCTTTCCCATTGCTTGCTTTCCTCACAGGTCTGTGGATTCATTGTTGATTCTTCTTATTTTGGAATGAAGGATTGGATTGACTGTGCTAAGCAAGAGCTGTGGGTTTCCTTTGCTAACGTGTCAGTAGGTCTCTTTCCTGATTAGCCTGTTTTAGGAAGGAGATCGCTGTGAATCTCAGAAGAGTGTGCCCGGTGGCAGTATGTGCTTTAGTTCAAGTAGGCAGAGTCAGTTCCAGATTGTGAGTCTCCCAAATCCCAGGATCAGGAAAACTTTTTTCTGGGCTTGCCAACGCGACACTATAAACATTAATATCACTAATAGCTAACACTTAACAGGCACTCTTCTAAGTATTTTAAACATAATAATTATTTATTCTTCAAAACAACTGTGAGGTAGTACTATTATTATCCCGCATGGTACAGATTAGGAAACCAAAGCTCAGAGGGTTAAGGAAATTGTTCAAGGTCACACAGCTTGTAAGAAACAGAGCTGAACTTTATATCTGGCCAGTCTGGCTCCAGAGTTACATATTCTACCTTGACTGTTACATATTCTACCTTAACTCTCTTCAGAAAGCTCATGTATTCTCAAAAGAAGGGACCCCCAGTTTTATAAACTGAGCTCATGCTGGTGTATGCCTCTGTATAAACTTCCTGTGAATCTCCTTCTTCCCAGACCCTTTCCCATTTATGCACCTTTAGACCCTGTCAACTCCAAGCTGAGCTATTTGAAGGCTGCCAAAGACAGCGGAGCTCCCTTCTCCACTCCACAGGTGTGGATGACCCCACTGGTGTCACCTCCTGTTCGGCACTCCTGTCCCCCCTTGTTATTACTGTGTTCCATTCATTGAGAAACTTCTCCATAGCTCTTGTCTGAGATGACTCTTCCTCCACTCTATTAATTCTTGTTGATTTATTCTCATTTGTACTATGTTCTCATTTTATTAGCCTCTCATGACACCAGATGAACCATTCTACCATGTTCAGTTAACCAGATCTTTTTAAATTTAATCTTTATTTTATATTGGAGTATAGTTGATTTACAGTGTTGTGTTAGTTACAGGAATACAGCAAAGTGAGTCAGTTATACATATACATATATCCATTCTTTTGCAGATTCTTTTCCCATATAGGTTATTACAAAATATTGAGTAGATTTCCCCATGCTATATAGCAGGGCCTTCCTGACAGAGAAAGACAAATATCATATGATATCACTTATATGTGGAATCTAAAAAAAATATTATACAAATGAACTTACTTACAAAACAGAAACAGACTCACAGACTTCAAAAACAAAATTGTGGTTACCAAAGGGGAAAGGTGGAGGGGGGAGGGATAAATCAGGAGTCTGGGATTAACACATACGCTATATGTACTATACATAAAACAGTTAACCAGATTTTATGAAACCAGATTAAACACAAGTTTCGGCCCTTACTTTCATACTTATCTACTCAAGTGTCTTAAAGCAACCTGTGTCAATTAACATTATGATATAATCTTTCTAAACTACTAATTAGCTTTGATTAATCCAACTTAGTATAGTGATAAAGAGGGGAATGTATTTTATTGTTTTCAATATGTCTAGACTTAAATTCGTGCCTTGACATACCTAAAAGCCTAGGTATGGTAACACATCTGAAGACACTTGAAATTTTATTCTGAATGGGAGCTTATTGTGAAAATATATTCAATTTCCACTAGATACTTCCATAACTTTTGAATATTGACTAGGGACTTAAGCATTGAGTAAGTCTTGAGGAGCTAAGACAAGAGAAATTCTCTGCCTTTTAAAGCCTCCTATTTTTGTGGAAAATTTTAATTCTGTGTCTATTTCTTAGGTTTTAGAAACAGGTTTTACTAATATAATACAAATTAATATTTTAAAATTTAAACTTCCTCATTGTTACCTAAAAAAGAACCAATGAAGTCGGTTCTTAGACATTTCAAGTCACTGAATATCTTTCTTTCCTATGAGAGAAGTATCAGGGGAATTTTAGCCGGAAACTTCACTAAAAGTCAGCGCCACCTTTTTGCATTTATCACTGCCAGTTTTGCTCTGCATATCTTTTTTGGTATTCGCCATGCATTGTTAACGGTGATTGTCATGTAATTAAATCACTGCTCATCACAAGAGCCTGTTTTTATGCTGAGATAAGCATCAGAAGCCTGCTGCAGGACCCCCAGATCAATAAAGATGTTCCCAGTGGGATTACAAAGAGTCTGGGGTTGAGCAGGGCACCAGAATTAATTAAGGATGATTTCTCTTTTTATTCTACTTTCAATATATTTGTAATTGTTTTTCCATTTTCAATGGGCTCTACCTGTCTCTTTTTAAAAAAAATTCTGTGCTGATGCTCAGACACTTCTGTCCAGACAGCTGTAGAAACTGAGCTATTAATCTCTTCTACTTTTTCAGATTCTTAGTCTGGTCTTAGTGATCACAGGGTTTCATCATCTTTATAGAAACTTTGGAACTAGAGGTGACCATCCAATTTCAGAAGGCTATCTGAACACTCCAACTCAAGCTCTGAACTGCAGGTCAATTTCTTGTTTTAGTTGGCATGAACTTGATAAAATGCAATATCCAGTTTGGGGAAGTATCAGTGTATTCTAAAATAAACAAATCCAAATCAAACGTGAATTTTTTTAAAAGAGAAAACGTATTGGGCTTCAGTCCACTGTGTATGACATCCTCCTGGTGAATAATACGTGAAAGAACTAGGAACCCAAGGGCTTGGTTTCTAAACCGCAAAAGTATTCTAAGTAAGTGGTGTGTCCCTGTGCAGCTGGGGATGCTGTAACAATAAGTTCCTTTATTCTTAACTTCAAGGATTATTAAAATTCCTGGCTTCAGAAATGGACACCAGAAATTAATGAGATAACAGCCATTGGAAGTTGTGTTGGTGGGGAAAGGGAGGTAATGGTATTCCAAGAGTAAAAGGTGATGGGAATATTTCCAAGAATTGAGAAACAGCTTTCACATAAAAGGAGAAAAGAAGGAAATAATCAAATATTCCAAGACAACAAAGAGAAAGTGATCTATTTATGGTGACCCTAATGACCTCATGGTAAGATTCCCTTATCAAATGCATGTGGTGATCACAGCTGGACCTTGACAGAGCAATAGAGTGATGGGATGGGAACTTTGATGCTTCTTGCATCCACTAGGCTTCAATAATTAAATCATGCATTCATTCTTTCCATCAACACACACTTAGGGTTTGACAGCATTTAAGAGGACTATCAGGGACTTCCCTGGTTGTCCAGTGGTTAAGACTTCGCCTTCCAATGCAGGAGATGTGGGTTGGGGAGCTAAGATCCCACATGCCTCGCTGCTGAAAAGCCCAAACATAAAACAGAAGCAATATTGTAACAAATTCAGTAAAGACTTAAAAAAAAAAAAAAAAAAGGCTATCATATCTACTTTTCCACCTGAATTCCACCAAGAGATACATGCAGGAGTCAAACAAATGGAGATAAAAATAGATCCTTATTACTGCTGTTGAAGAATGAGGACAAGTGGGCTTCCTAATACTGAACCCCAGAATTAAATAGACTTATCCAGCCAGACACAGAAAATGTTGGATACCAGAGGCCTCCTGGACACGGGCATAGCCTGCTCCTCTAAGACTCAGGGTGAGCAAAATGCCCATTCACTGCAGACAGGGAGATTCCAAAGAAAAAGAGAAGAAATGGGTCTGAGCGGGCTGGCCTACTTCCTGCTCCCTGGGGAGGGGGTGTTGATAGAGACTCTGAGGAAGGTCAGAACTGGTGTTCTAAATCACTCTCCTCATGGCAGTCTCTTGAGTAGTGGCCCACGGCAAGGACCATGCCTATTATGAGCAACTCTGTGGGCTAGGAGAGACACATATAGAGAGATGCCTGCCAGGCAGGAACCGGATATACTCCATGCTTTCAAGGAACTTACAGTTCAGTATGGGAAATAGAGGAATAAACAAGCAATAATAACACACAAGACCAACTTTCTTTTCCAGTAATTGAAGCATGTTGGAGTAAATAGGAAGTGACTGGCCCCAACCTAGCTTTCCAGTCCCACATAATAACAATCTCCCAGAAATATGGTTGATTCCACTCAAACTGCACTACTTTTTAAACCTGAATACATACACCTGCCTTGATCTGGAAGCGCCTTTTCTCCTCTCTCTCTCCCAGGGGGCAATAAGTCAGTTTTCGTGATTTTTCCCATATCACACTTCTTTAAGAAAAGTGTTTTGATCCCCACAACCATGCATAAGCTTTCCTGCTTTTAACCTCATACATCACTTTGTTCCTTCTTGATGGCAGTTGTGTTCCTCCACGTTATATTGTAAGAATTTGTATGGTCGTCTCATCTCTTCTTGAATTGGGCTACGCTCACTTCTAGATGTCTCCTCGCAGCTAACTCAGAGGCTTTGCAGAGTCTGCTACATGTCAGGTCTTGGAGCTAGGTGTTATGAGAACAAAAAAGCAAGTACGACGTAGTTCCGCCTTTTCAATAGGAAAACTGAAAATAATATTCAGAACTTCATAGTACTTACCTGCAGCTGACATTTAGTAAATTCTTTTAAGGGAATTATGACACCCTCCATGGAACTCCAAGTTCAGGGCAAACCAGTGGAGAGAAGGGCCCCTTTCCTTTTATGACTGAGCAGGCTCTTACCAGCTTCTCACCTCTCTTTCTGTGAGTTCAGATCTCCCCACATCCAGAGAAGGAGGTCTACAGCCATACGGGCAGAGCAACTTTCTGAAACTGATAGAAGCCTCATCTCTTCAGGCAGAACTGCAGGTGCCATTTCCCATTTGAAGGTCTTTCAATTTAGAAGGTGGCAGATCTCTTGTCAAAGGGAATTCAGGTTTTCTGAAAAATTCCAAGGGAATGTGGAATTTCATTATTTGCTCTCTGCAGGCTTCACATCGTCCCTTTGTAGGCTCAATTTTCTCTGCGTTTCGTACTTTTCATAAAGTAAAACATTTTCACTTCGTAGTAGAGGCTCTGTGTGACCTTCGAGCTGTTGATTGCCTTTCTGGCTGAATTAAACCTCCACGCTGTGCGGTGGGATTTCTAAAGGACACAGGCCTCAAACCTGCCAACCCATCAATTGAGGGGAGCAAAAAAATAAGAGAGGGGCTTCTCACATGCTCAAAATGGTATTTGTCACTAATCTTCAGCACACACCACATGGTTCACTATGAGAAACCTATTCATGCAGAGTGTGGATCCACTGTCCGTCTCCCCTTCTCATCTCAGACCTGTCCAATGCTTGCTTTTGTCCCGCAAAATGGAATTGCTTCTTCTCTTTCTGCAAGCAATTTTTTTTCTCTCCATGGACCGTGATATAATGTCTAAAGCAAGCCACTCCAGCCCAGAGGTCCCCGGTAGTGGTTTGGGAAGTGACCGTCAATGTGACGGGGTCTTGCTGGGAAAGAGAGTATATCCAACTCCATATCTGATGTTCTCCACATTCAATCAGTGTATTGGGGTTTGTTTGTCTGTTTATAACGATCTGTAGTTTTTAAATTTTGAGGAATTGGAAAATACCCTCTCAAGTTCTTTCTTTTGTCTGTAGAGTGTTACTCTCTATTCAGCATAGGTGAGTGAATGAACCAGGACCAGAGTTTTTCCTAGGTTTCATATATAGGCATTCAAGAGAGCTCTTAGATTTTTTTCTCCACCCACTAGGTTGGAAGGAGCTACCAGCAGCAATCTTTTCTTCCAAGTGGACAACATCAACCTACAGAATAAAATCCAATAGAGATGATAGCTGTGAAACATGAGCTTTTGGATCCACCTGGGACTTAAGAAAGAATCATCCCCGTAAATCCCAGTGAACTGATCCTATAATTTCTCTTTTTTGCATAATTTACATTATGTTTGGATTCTGTCACTAGGATATGAATCTCGGCGAATGCACATGATAATCAAAAAGTGCTTTCTTCTACTAATTTGCAGGCCTTGATTACATATAAAATTGAATACTAATTTGAGTTTGCTGGATATTTCAGTTTCGTCTTTCAAATTGATTCCTTCATGATCTTTACCCATATTTGATCATTTTTTTTTTGCTTTGCCATAACTTTTTATATATTTAGAGTATTAGTCCTTTTTCTGTCAAATATGTAGCAATTTTATTCCCAAATTGTCATGTGATTTTGACTTCAGTAGGTTTTCTTGGCAAACATTTTTCTATGTGTTCTGCTTTGGCATTATGCTTAGTTTGGGCGGGGGGAGCCCTCCCTACTCCAAGATTATTTTTTAAATTCAGCGTAAAAATAAAATTTAAAAATCAGTAGCATTCTTCTATACTGAGAATAGCCATTCAGAAAAAGAAATAGAAAATAAGATACCTTTTAATATCAACACAAGCTACAAAGTGACTAGGGTTTAAACTAACAAAGAATGAATAAGCACTTACGGAGAAAATCCCGAAAGAAAAAGAGGACATAAAGAAAGGTTTGATTAAATGAAGAGATATACTATATTCTTTGATGGGACAACTTAATAATGAACTTATTAGTTAGTATTCATTGATATTAACAGTTGCAACTTTGGTTACAAAGTGGTATGTATTTTCTATTTTTTTTTTTTTTACATCTTTATTGGAGTATAATTGCTTTACAATGGTGTGTTAGTTTCTGCTTTATAACAAAGTGAATCAGTTATACATATACATATGTTCCCATATCTCTTCTCTCTTGCGTCTCCCTCCCTCACACCCTCCCTATCCCACCCCTCCAGGCGGTCACAGAGCACCGAGCTCATCTCCTTGGGCTATGCGGCTGCTTCCCGCTAGCTTTCTAAGGAACTTTTCGTGTATTAACATTTAAACTACTCATTAACCTTACGTAGAACCTTAGAGTGGGTGCTTGGTGGGGTTGGAGAATATGAAGCCAGAAAAGAAGGATGGGAATGATGACTGAGAAGGAATAAAAAGACAAGAGAGCATGGTAGTGAGCCATGAACTGAGGGGTATTTTTTTTTTTTTTTTTTTTTTTTGTGGTACGCGGGCCTCTCACTGTTGTGGCCTCTCCTGTTGCGGAGCACAGGCTCCGGACGCGCAGGCTCAGCGGCCATGGCTCACGGGCCCAGCCGCTCCGCGGCATGTGGGATCTTCCCAGACGGGGGCACGAACCTGTGTCCCCTGCATCGGCAAGCGGACTTTCAACCACTGCTCCAGGGAAGCCCTGAGGGGTATTTTTGTATCATGTTTGTTCCTGAGGTCCAAAAGCAAAAAAGAAAAAAGCAAAGTAAGATTAATAAAAATAACTATATTAAAAAAAAAACCTATATTATCTTCTAGTACTTCTAATGTTTTGTTTTTATTTGGTGCAAATTATGAGAAAGGTCTCCATCTTCTTCAGTTCTCTCCTCCTTCCCCTAAAAATTTAGTCAATGGCCTACCTTTCTTTTTATCCCTTCTTTCCCACTATTTTAAAATACCAACTTTATTTTATAATATTTATCGATCTGTTTCTGCTTTTTTGCTCTGTTCCAACAATCAGTCTGTCTTTTTTATACCAGTGAAAATCTTTAAACTATATCAGCTTTATATAGGTCTTTTGACTTCACATTCTATCAATCACCAGTTCTCATTAACTCTACCTTCAAAATATTTATCAACTCCTTCCACTTTCTATTTCCAGTGCCCTCACCCTGGTTAATTCCACTACCAATATTCTTCTGGAGTACTGCATAGCCCACTATTTAATCTCCCTACGTCCATTCTTAGCCATTCCAAACCATTCTCCACACAATAGAAAAACAAAAAACAAACAACAACAACAAAAACCTCCTTAAACCATTAATTACATTATGCACTTCCCTGCTCAGAACCCTTGAGGAGACTATCACAGCACTCAACATCTATTCCATTTTGCATGGTCTGCACGTGGCCCCCACTTACTTCTCTCTCCACACCTACCCCATGTCTCTCTCTGGAGTTCCATTTTTTGGCCATATTGGACCCCTTTTGTTTCTTGACTGTGCCCAGATCTTTTCATTGCAGGACCTTCAGGCCTGTTTTCTTTCTACTGGGAACTCTCTTGCCCTTCCTGTCCCTTGACCCAGGTTAAATGTCACTCTCATCATGAAGACTGATGTTTCAGGCTGCAGGTAGCTGCACAATAGGCCAGTGACATCATTTGTGTGCCAATCAAAGTGAGTAGTGTCCTCTGATTTGGAGGATACCTACAGCACCACCAGGCACTGCTTCTCCATACCTGCAGCTTTCTTTTAAAATATTTATCACAATTTGTAATTAGATATTTATTTGTGTCCTTATTTTTTTTTTTTTACCATCTCTTTCTCCCATTAGATTGTAGACTCCTTGAAGTTAGGAACCATGTCCATTCTCTCCTTTTGTCTCCCAAAGAAAACACATACAGTAGGTCCTCAATTATTTACTTAATGAATGATTGACATTTGATTGGTCATGTCATCTCCTCTCACTCTTCATTTTAAAAAGTCCCAGGCAGGCTTCCCTGGTGGCGCAGTGGTTGAGAGTCTGCCTGCTGATTCAGGGGACGCGGGTTCATGCCCCGGTCCGGGAAGATCGCACATGCTGCGGAGCCGCTGGGCCCGTGAGCCATGGCCGCTGAGCCTGCACGTCTGGAGCCTGTGCTCCGCAACGGGAGAGGCCACAACAGTGAGAGGCCCGCGCACCGCAAAAAAAAAAGTCCCAGGCTATTTACCCAGCTTAGTCTTCTACATAAATTTTTTTGGAAGATATTTTTTCATGCTCTGAGATATCCACTGGAATTTTATTACATTCATAAATTATTTGGGAATGATTTGTGTTCTTTACAATAATAATCTCTCAGTATGTGAACATGACATAATATTTTATAGTTTTATTCATATGATTTCCACACATTTCCTATAAGGATTATTCTCACTTTATTTTATATTTATGGTCTCAATTGGGTGCAATCTTTTTGGAGGGGAGGGTTCTTTTTCTGTTCTTATTCTATTTCCATACTAGATATATTTCTTACACAGGAAATTACTGGTATTTTATATATAGTTTTTAATCAACAAGTGTATTTAAATCAATTGTTTTAATGACTTCAGTAGATCTTACTGAATTTTTTACTTAGGCAATCATATGATCTACAAGTTTTTCATTATCGCTTTCATTATTAGAGCTACTATTCCATATTTGTATTTAATTTATCAGTTATTATTTACACAGTAATTCTAAATAACAATAGTTAAATGAGGGTAGGTAACTTTGTCATGTTTCTAAACCCAAAGAGAATTTATTCATTCACCATTAAGCCTGATGCAGTTACTACTCTGGCATAGATTTTTTTTCCATTAAAATTTTTTTTATCCTTTTTTATGAACAGTTTTTGTATAAAAAATAATGCTCAGTTTGATCAAATTTATTTGAATTCATAATTTGGTGAATATTAAGAATATGATTTGGGAAACACAGCTGTGAAATTTCAGATTTGAGTCCGCTCATGGGTAGTTTTTCCACCTTTGATGATCTGTGGTCTTGTGGGCCGCATAAAACACCATTAAATATTGGCTTCTTTGGTTTTTCATGGCCTACAATGCAAATGTATTGAATGCTTTGCCACACACTGATCTTTTCATTATAAGTTTTCTCTGATTCTGCTACGATTTAGGAAGGGGCTATTCCTTCGATGCTCATTTTACAAATAAGATGGCTGAAGAAAAACTAGTGAGATAAGTCCCACATAGAGGGATACCTGAGCTCGTTATTATTAACTCTGAGATACAAATGTATCTTCCCATTTGCTTACTCTTCTACGCCATTACAAAATTAAATATGAATGTTTTATTGAAAAGTGATTTTACTGTCTTTATGTTCCTCTTTGTTAATCTGCTCTCATGTAGGTCAAAAACTTATTCAGAAAATTATTTAGAGAATTACAGCTCCTTGTTCATTTTTGTTACAGGGAACTGAATCTCTTTTCTCCCTTATTTTTTTTTATTTTTTTATTTTTTGCAGTACGCGGGCCTCTCACTGTTGTGGCCTCTCCCGTTGCGGAGCACAGGCTCCGGACGTGCAGCCTCAGCGGCCATGGCTCACAGGCCCAGCCGCTCCGCGGCATGTGGGATCTTCCTGGACCAGGGCAAGAACCTGTGTCCCCTGCATCGGCAGGTGGACTCTCAACCACTGCGCCACCAGGGAAGCCCCTCTCCCTTATTTTGAAAAGAGTTTTCTGTGTGTGTGTGTGTGTGTGTGTGTGTGTGTGTACACATTTTGAAGAAAAAAATAAAACATAAGAGCCATCCTACAAGGCAGCAATAGTCCATCATCCTTGGGTGCCTAAATTAAGTCACAAGAGATGTAGGTACCCAACTCCTGCCATTATTTATAATTGTATGGACCCAACCCTGTCTCCTTCCCCTTCCCTGGGAAGCTGGCAATGTTCTCCTCCTCATCCCTGGGCATCTGTCATCCCAGCAGCCACCATGAAATCATTCCTCACTTTCACAAAACTGATTTCTGTTTATGAAGCAGCTGACAGGAGCATTCCAAGGCCAGGTGCTCCCTGAGAGGGAAGCCTTGCTTCTCTCCGCTGTCAGGAGCTTTTAGAAATAACACCCTCTTTATTGGAGTATAATTGCTTTACATTGTTGTGTTAGTTTCTGCTGTATAACAAAGTGAATCAGCTATACATATACACATATCCCAATATCTCCTCCCTCTTGTGTCTCCCTCGCACCCTCCCCATCCCACCCCTCTAGGTGGTCACAAAGCACCGAGCTGATCTCCCTGTGCTATGCGGCTGCTTCCCACTAGCTTTCTATTTTATGTTGGGTAGTGTATATATGTCCATGCCACTCTCTCACTTCTTCCCAGTTTACCCTTCCCCCTCCCCGTGTCCTCAAGTCCATTCTCTACATCTGTGTCTTTACTCCTGTCCTGAGATAAAGTTGACAACCAGTAAAATGTACATGTTTAAAATGTCCAATTTGGTAAGTTTGACATACTTATACTCTTGTGAAGTTATGATCATAATCAAGATAATGAACGTAGCCCTCAGCCCCCGAAGTTTCCTAATACCTCTTTACTCTTTCTTTATTCCTGTGTTTCCCTGTTCTCCTCTATACCATGACAAAAAGAATCTGTTTTCTTTCTTATAGACGACTTTGCATTTAAAAAATTTTTATGTGAATGGAATCATATACTATGTACTCTGTTTTGTCTTGTTCTGTCACTTAGACTGATTATTTTGTAGTTCATCTATGTTTTAATCAAAAATTTATTCCTTCGTATTCCGTGCATATCAATACAACACAGTGTGTTTATTGTGTTTATCCATTCACCTATTGATGACAGTTGGGTTGTTCTCAGTTTTTCATTCTTACAAATAAAACTGCTATGAACATGTGTGTAAAAAAAAAAAAAAAGAAATAACACCCTCCTTGGAGGAAGTCAAAATAGCAACAGGAAAATAAGTAAAACCTATTATCAAACAGTTGTCCAAAGCTTGGTCACAGTGCGAGGTAGCGATCGATATGCTGTGAAGGTTAGATCTATTTTCACACTGTGTTCTACTTCACACTTTAATGGTGTTTTAATGTGTCTGTCACTGAGTCCCTTCATGGGATGCAGGTAGAGCCTTTACAAAGGAGAAGGAACCCAGCTTTTCAAGCTTCACTGTAACATCTTATTTACCAGCTGCGATCTGACACTTTCTTTTCCCTTCCAGAGTGACAGCAGGTCTGGTTCTTCCTCTCAACCCCTCTGGCTCTCCTCTTCCACTCTCTTTCATATTCCTAATTTTACAGGAGGCAGCGTTGGGCCCCTCTGAGTGACTGTGTGATATCTCCCTGCAAAGCTCTCTGGGATAGATACCTGCATCAAAGAGGAAAATGAGTAAGATGTGTCTGACCCTTCCTTCCTGTATCCTCAGTTGGCATCCTTCATTTTGCAGATGACTCCTTCTGTTTCTGGTCCATCTCACTGTCTTCCATCTTTTGTCGGGGCTTTTTTGCTGAATCTCTCTCCACACTACAGGTCACTGTGCATGTCTGAGTCAGGGGTCATGCTCCTGCTTCCCCACCCTTAGGAGAGGAAATCCTGATGATTTATTTATTTTTACCCCCAAAGAGATTTTTAGTTTTACACGCTTTAAACTACATAGTAATATAGCAATTGGATTAGTTTCCCAGGGCTGCCATAATAAAGTACCACAAGTTTGGTGGCCTAACACAACAGAATGTATTCCCTCATAGATCTGGAGGTCAGAAGTCTGAAGTCTAGGGTTGGCAGGGCCATGCTTTCTCTGAAGGCTCTAGAGGAGAACCTGTTCCCTGCCTTTCACTTAACTTCTGGTGTGGCCAGAAATCCTTGGTTTTCCTCAGCTTACAGACACCTCACTCCAGTCTCTGCCTTTGGCATCCCATAATGTTTTGCCAAAGCATCTCTTGCTCTGTCTTTCCTCTTCTTTTGAAGACACCAGTCATATTGCACCAAGGGCCCACCCTACTCCACTATGACCTCATCTCAACTAATTGCATCTGTAATGGCCCTATTTCCAAACCCTAGTCACATCTGAGGTTCTGGGAAGGAGGTGAATTTGGGGAACACTATCTATGATGGTTAATTTTGTGTGTCAACTTGATTGGGCCACAGTGTCCACCTATGTGGTCAAATATTATTCTGGATGTTTCTGTAAGAGTGTTTTTGGATGAGATTAACATTTTCATCAGTGGACTTTGAGTGAAGCAAACTGCCATCCACCATAGAGGTGGGCCTTGTCCAATCAGTTGAAGGTCCCACTAGAACAAAAGACTGACCCTCCCCCAAGCAAGAAGGAATTCTGCCAGCAGACTTCCTTCAGACTTAAACTGTAGCACTGCCTCTTCCTGAGTCTCCAGTCTGCCAGATCTGCATATTTTGGACTTGATAGCCTTCATGCCTTCAGAATTGCATGAGACAAATCCTTAAATCAATCTCCTCCCCCACCCCGTGCCCTTTCACTACACACACACACACAGACACGCACACACTGGCTCTGTTTCTCTTGAGAACCCTGACTTAACTACTGTCTAACCCAGTACAGCTATGTAGATGAAATACATAGAAGGTGTTCCATGGAAGAACACATGTGATTTATTTATGCCCAATAATAAGGAGACAGCATCTCGGCACTCAGATTTCTGTAGATTAGAGTAATGGAGTCAGCATGACATCTTCTTGCTTGTCATGACTTCTGAATGGCTGGGGTTTCAGTGGAATTCAAATTATTGGCAGGGGTATGAGGGTGAGGCAGGCAGTAGGACTAGATATAGCTAATAGCAGATATTCTCAGCATATGGTTTTGGAATCTTGAGGATCTCTGAGACCCTCCTTTCAGAGGACCTACAAAATCAAAATTATTGTCATAATGATACTAAGATGTTCTTTGCCTAATTCGCTGTGTTGAGGTTTATACTGATGGAACAAAAGTGATGATGGATAAAACTAATGACCCTTACAGTGAATCATTGCAATGCCATCAAACTCTGTTTCTTTACCACCTTGCAATTTCAGGGAAATAATAGCCAAGTTTCACTTAAGAATGTCATTGAGAGAGATAGCTTCAAGATGGTGGAGGAGTAAGACATGGAGATCACCTTCCTCCCCACAAATACATCAAAAATACATCTACATGTGGAACAACTCCTACAGAACACGTACTGAATGCTGGAAGAAGACCTCAGACTTCCCAGAAGGCAAGAAACTCCCCACGTACCTGGGTAGGGCAAAATAAAAAAGAAAGAAAACAGAGACAAAAGAATAGGAATGGAACCTGCATCTCTGGGAGGGATCTGTGAAGAAGGAAAAGTTTCCACACACTAGGAATGCCCTTCAATGGTGGAGACAGGGGTGGTGGGTGGTGGGGGGTAAGCTTTGGAGCCACAGAGGAGAGCGCAGCAACAAGAGTGCAGAGAGCAAAGCAGAGAGATTCCCGCACAGAGGATCACTGACGACCAGCACTCACCAGCCTGAGAGGTTTGTCTGCTCACCTGCAGGGGCGGGTGGGGGCTGGGAGCTGAGGCTCAGGTGTCAGAGGTTAGATCCCAGGAAGAAGACTGGAATTGGCTGGGTGAACACAGCCTGAAGGGGGCTAATGCACCACAGCTAGGTGGGTAGGAGTCCGGGAAAAAGTCTGGAACTGCCTAAGAGGCAAGAGACCATTGTTTCGGGGTGCGCGAGGAGAGGGAATTCAGAGCACAGCCTAAACAAGCTTCAGAGATGGGCACGAGCCACAGCTATCAGCACGGACACCAGAGACGGGCATGAAACATAAGGCTGCTGCTGCAGCCACCAAGAAGCCAGAGTGCAAGCACAGGTCACTACCCGCACCACCCCTCCTGGGAGCCTGTGCAGCCTGCTACAGCCAGGGTCCCGTAATCCAGGGACAACTTCCTCGGGAGAACACACGTAGTGTCGCAAGCTGTTGCAATGTCATGTCTGTCTCTGCTGCTGCAGGCTTGCCCCACATTCTGTACCCCTCCGTCCCCCTGGCCTGAGTGAGCCAGAGCCCCCGAATCAGCTACTACTTTAACCCCATCCTGTCTGGGCAAAGAACAGACGCCCTCAGGTGACCTACACTCAGAGGTGGGACTAAACCTGAAGCTGAACCCCAGGTGCTCTGTGAACATAGAAGAGAAAGGGAAATCTCTCCCAGCAGCCTCAGGAGCAGTGGATTAAATCTCCACAATCAATTTGATGCACCCTGCATCTGTGGAATACCTGAATAGACACGAATCAAAACAAAATTGAGGCGGTGGACTTTGGGAGCAACTGTAAACTTGGGCCGTGTGGTTGACAGGGTCTTGGTGTTCCAGCCTGGTGTCAGGCCTGAGCCTCTGAGGTGGGAGAGCCGAGTTCAGGACATTGGTTCACCAGAGACCTCCCGGCTCCACATAATATCAAATGGTGAAAGCTCTCCCAGAGATCTCGGTCTCAACATGAACACCCAGTTCCACTCAATGACCAGCAAGCTACAGTGCTGGACACCCTATGCCAAACAATTAGCAAGACAGGAACACAACCCCAGCCATTAGCAGAGAGGCTGCCTAAAATCAAAATAAGTTCACAGTCACCCCAAAACACACCACCAGACTCTGTCCTGCCCACCAGAAAGACAAGATCCAGCCTCGTCCACCAGAACACATGCACCAGTCCCCTCCACCAGGAAGCCTACACAACCCACTAAATCAAACTTAGCCTCTGGAGGCAGACACCGAAAACAACAGGAACTATGAACCTGCAGCCTGTGAAAAGGAGACCCCAAACACAGTAAATTAAGCAAAATGAGAAGGCAGAGAAATACACAACAGATGAAGGAGCAAGGTAAAAACCCACCAGACCAAAAAAATGAAGAGGAAATAGGCAGTCTACCTGAAAAAGAATTCAGAGTAATGATAGTAAAATGATCCAAAAACTCGGAAACAGAATGGAGAAAATACAAGAAAGGTTTAACAAGGACCTAGAAGAACTAAAGGGCAAACAAACAATGATGAACAACATAATAATTGAAATTAAAAATTCGCTACAGGGAATCAATAGCAGAATAACTGAGGCAGAAGAACGAATAAGTGACCTGGAAGATAAAATAGTGGAAATAACTACCACAGAGCAGAATAAAGAAAAAATAATGCAAAGAATTGAGGACTGTCTCAGAGACCTTTGGGACAACATTAAACACACCAACATTCAAATTATAGGGGTCCCAGAAGAAGAAGAGAAAAAAGAGGGACTGAGAAAATATTTGAAGAGATTATAGTTGAAAACTTCCCTAACATGGGAAAGGAAGTAGCCAGTGAAGTCCAGGAAGCACAGAGAGTCCCATACAGGGTAAATCCAAGGAGAGACAAGAAACATATTAATCAAACTATCAAAAATTAAATACAAAGAAAAAATATTAAAAGCAGCAAGGGGAAAACAACCAATAACATACAAGGGAATCCCCATAAGGTTAACAGCTGATATTTCAGCAGAAATTCTGCTAGCCAGAAGGGAGTGGCAGGACATATTTAAAGCGATGAAAGGGAAGAACCTACATCCAAGATTACTCTATTGAGCAAGGATCTCATACAGATTCGAGGGAGAAATTAAAACCTTTACAGACAAGCAAAAGCTAAGAGAATTCAGCACCACCAAACCAGCTTTACAACAAATTCCAAAGGAACTTCTCTAGGCAGGAAACACAAGAGAAGGAAAAGACCTACAAAACAAACACAAAACAATGAAGAAAATGGTAATAGGAACACACATGTTGATAACTACCTTATATATAAATGGATTAAATGCTCCAACCCAAAGACATAGACTGGCTGAATGGATACAAAAACAAGAACCGTATATTTGCTGTCCTCAAGAGACCCACTTCAGACCTAGGGACACATACAGACTGAAAGTGAGGGGTGGAAAAAGATACTCCATGCAAATGGAAATCAAAAGAAAGCTGGAGTAACAATTCTCATATCAGACAAAATAAACTTTAAAGACTATTATGAGACAAAGAAGGACACTACATAATGATCAAGGGATCAATCAAAGAAGATAAAACAATTGTAAATATTTATGCACCCAATATAGGAGCACGTCATTACATAAGGCTAAAGCTAACAGCCATAAAAGGGGAAATTGACAGTAATACAATCATAATAGGGGACTTTAACACCCCACTTTCACCAACGGAGAGATCATCCAAAATGAAAATAAATAAGGAAACACTGGCTTTAAATGATATATTAAACAAGATGGACTTAATTGATTTTTTTTCTTTTTTTTTTTTTTGCGGTACGCGGGCCTCTCACTGTCGTGGCCTCTCCGGTTGCGGAGCACAGGCTCCGGACACGCAGGCTCAGCGGCCATGGCTCACGGGCCCAGCCACTCTGAGGCATGTGGGATCTTCCCAGACCGGGACACGAACCCGTGTCCCCTGCATCGGCAGGCGGGCTCCCAACCACTGCGGCACCAGGGAAGCCCCTTTATTGATATTTATAGGACATTCCATCCAAAAACAACAGAATAAACTTTATTCTCAAGTGCTCATGGAACATTCTCCAGGATAGATCATATCTTGGGTTACAAATCAAGGTTTGGTAAATTTAAGAAAATTGAAATCGTATGAAGTATCTTTTCGGACTACAACGCTATGAGACTAGAAATCAATTACAGTAAAAAATTTGTGAAAAATACAGACACATGGAGGCGAAACAATACACTACTAATTAACCAAGATATCACTGAAGAAATCAAAGAGGAATTTAAAAAATACCTAGAAACAAATGACAAAAGCACGACCACCCCAAACCTCAGGGATGCAGCAAAAACAGCTTTAACAGGGAAGTATAGCAATACAATCCTACCTCAAGAAACATCTCAAATAAATAACCTAACCTTACACCTAAAGCAATTAGAGAAAAAAGAACAAAAAACCCCAAAATTAGCAGAAGGAAAAAAATCATAAAGATCAGATCAGAAATAAATGAAAAAGAAATGAAGGAAACAATAGCTAAGATCAATAAAACTAAGAGCTGGTTCTTTGAGAAGATAAACAAAATTGATAAACCACTAGCCAGACTCATCAAGAAAAAAAGGAAGAAGACTCAACTCAGTAGAGTTAGAAATGAAAAGGAGAATTCACAACTGACACTGCAGAAATACAAAGGACCATGAGAGATTACTCCAAGCAACTGTATGCCAATATAATGGACAACCCGGAAGAAAGGGACAAATTCTTAGAAAAACACCACCTCCTGAGACTGAACCAAGAAGATATAGAAAATATACACAGACCAATCACAAGCACTGAAATTGAAACTGTGATTAAAAATCTTCCAACAAACAAAAGCCCAGGACCAGATGGCTTCACAGGCGAATTCTATCAAACATTTAGAGAAGAGCTAACACCTATCCTTCTCAAACTCTTCCAAAATATAGCAGAGGGAGGAACACCCCCAACCTCATTCTATGAGTCCACCATCACCCTGATACCAAAACCAGACAAAGATGTCACGAAAAAAGAAAACTACAGGCCAATATCACTGATGAACATAGATGCAAAAATCCTCAACAAAATACTAGCAAACAGAATCCAACAGCACATTAAAAGGATCATACACCATGATCAAGTGGGGTTTATTCCAGGAATGCAAGGATTCTTCAATATATGCGAATCAATCAATGCAATAAACCATATTAACGAACTGAAGGAGAAAAACCATATGATAATCTCAACAGATGCAGAAAAAGATTTTGACAACATTCAACACCCATTTATGATAAAAACTCTCCAGAAAGTAGGCATAGAGGGACCCTACCTCAATATAATAAAGGCCATATATGAAAAACCCACAACCAACATCGTTCTCAATGGTGAAGAAATGAAACCATTTCCTCTAAGATCGGGAACAGTACAAGGTTGCGTACTATCAGCACTATTATTCAACATAGTTTTGGAAGTGTTATCCACGGCAATCAGAGAGGAAAAAGAAATAAAAGGAATCCGAACTGGAAAAGGAGAAGTAAAGCTGTCACTGTTTGCAGATGACATGATACTATACATAGAGAATTCTAAAGATGCTACCAGAAAACCATTAGAGCTAATCAATGAATCTGGTAAAGTAGCAGGATACAAAACTAATGCTCTTAAATCTCTTGCATTCCTATGCACTACCAACAAAAAATCTCAAAGAGAAATTAAAAAACACTCCTATTTATTATTGCAACAAAAAGAATAAAATGCCTAGGGATAAACCTGCATAAGGAGACAAAAGACCTGTATGCAGAAAACTATAAGACACCAATGAAATAAATTAAAGATGATACAGACAGATGGAGAGTTATACCATGTTCTTGGATTGGAAGAATCAACATTGTGAAAATGACTATACTACCCAAAGCAATCTACAGATTCAATGCAATACCTATCAAACTACCAATGGCTTTTTTCACAGAACTAGAACAAAATTTTCACAGTTTGTATGGAAACACAATAGACCTCGAATAGCCAAAGCAATCCTGACAATGAAAAATGGAGCTGGAGGAATCAGGTTCCCAGACTTCAGACTATACTACAAAGTTACAGTAATCAAGACAGTATGGTACTGGCACAAAAATTGAAATATAGATCAATGGAACAGGATAGAAAGCCCAGAGATAAACCCACGCACATATGGTTACCTTATCTTTGATAAAGGAGGCAAGAATATAGAATAGAGAAAAGAGAGCCTCTTCAATAAGTGGTGTTGGGAAAACTGGACAGCTACATGTGAAAGAATGAAACTAGAACACTTCCTAACACCATACACAGAAATAAACTTAATGGATTAAAGACCTAAATGTAAAGCCAGACATTATAAAACTCTTAGAGGAAAACATAGGAAGAACACTCTATGACATAAATGACAGCAAGATCCTTTTTGACCCACCACATAGAGAAATGGAAATAAAAACAAAAAATAAACAAATGTGATGTAATGAAACTTAAAAATTTTGCACAGCAAAGGAAACCATGAAAAAGACAAAAAGAGAACCCTCAGAATGGGAGAAAATATTTGCAAACCAAGTAAATGACAAAGGATTAATTTCCAAAACATAGAAGCAGCTCAGGCAGCTCAGTATCAAAAAAACAAACAACCCAATCCAAAAATGGGCAGAAGACCTAAACAGACATTTCTTCAAAGAAGATATACAGATTGTCAACAAACACATGAAAGGATGCTCAACATCACTAATCATTAAAGAAATGCAAATCAAAACTACAATGAAGTATCACCTCACAGTAGTCAGAATGGCTGTCATTAAAAAATCTACAAAAAATAAATGCTGGAGAGGGTGTGTAGAAAAGGAAACCCTCTTGCACTGTTGGCGGGAATATAAATTGATACAGCCACTATGGAGAATAGTAATGGAGGTTCCTTAAAAAACTAAAAATAGAACTACCATATGACATAGCAATCCCACTGCTGGGCATATACCCTGAGAAAACCATAATTCAAAAACAGTCATGTACCACAATGTTCATCGCAGCACTATTTACAATAGCCAGGACATGGAAGCAACCTAAATGTCTATCGACAGATGAATGGATAAAGATGTGGCACATATATACAATGGAATATTACTCAGCCATAAAAAGCAACAAAATTGAGTTATTTGTAGTGAGGTGGATGGACCTAGAGTCTGTCATACAGAGTGAAGTAAGTTAGAAAGAGGAAAACAAATACCATATGCTAACACATATATATGGAATCTAAAAAAAAAAAATGGTTCTGAAGAACCTAGGGACAGGACAGGAATAAAGACGCAGACGTCGAGAATGGACTTGAGGACACGGAAAAGGGGAAGCTTAAGCTGGGGCGAAGTGAGAGAGTGGCATGGACATATATGCACTACCAAATATAAAACAGATATTTAGTGGGAAGCAGCCACATAGCACAGGGAGATCAGCTCGGTGTTTTTTATCCACCTAGAAGGGTGGGATAGGGAGTGTGGGAAGGAGACACAAGAGGGAGGAGGTATGGGATATATGTTTATGTATAGCTGATTCACTTTGTTATACAGCAGAAACTAACACAGCATTGTAAAACAATTATACTCCAATAAAGATGTTTAAAAAACTAGCAAAAAAAAAAAAAGAATGTCATTGTGAAAGCAATATAGATTATTTATTTTATTAACTCTGATGTTTTTGTTGAGGCAAAATAGGAAGTTCACATGAAGCACTTCTGTTCCATAGCAAAGTATGATGGTTATCTTCAGAAAAACACTTCTGTGATTATTTGAGTTATTAGCTGAACTAGCCACTTTTTCATGGAACACTGTTTTTACTTGAAAGAACAACTGACAAAGTATAATTATTCAGACTTGGGTATTTGGCAGACATTTTCTTGAAAGTAAACAAAGTGAGCCTGTCACTTAAAGATAAATGACAGTGTTTGTTGCAAATGACAAAATGTAGACTTTCAAGAGAAAATTAGAATTTTTAGAGAACTTGCATCATCCGTTGAGTTCAACAGTTCTTTGCTGAGATTTTTGGTGGTATCAATGCACATGACTGCTCATTCTCATATATGAAATGTATCAAGATTTGGAATGTTTGTCTAACTTGGTGAATCATTATTTTCCAAATGATCAAAGCAAGATGTTACAAAATCACACATTGGAAACAGATTCATTCAAACTAAAAGATGAATTAGTGGAGTTTGATGTTCATTCACATAGTTTCAGATTCCACATTGCAACTCACCTTTTAAAACTATTACGTGTCAAGTTTTGGTGTAATATGGTAAAAGAATACCTACATTTATCAAGTAGGTTCTTAAATACTCTTCCCTTTTCTAACTATATATCTGATATGACCAAACATTCTTTATATTCTCGAACCAAAATAATATATTGTAATAGACTGAATAAAGATGCAGGTAAGGGACTCAAGCTCTCTTCTAATAAGCCAGATATTGAAGACCTTAGCCAAAAAAAAAAAAAAAAGTAAAACAATGCTACCTGTCTTACTAATTATTTGAAAATATAGTTATTTTCACCAAATATGTCATTTATTTTAACATAAAGTAAGTTTATTATCAATTTAAATGAATTAGTAACTACTTTTAAAAATTCTGAATTTTAATTTCCAATACTGTAAATATTGATAGATATAACCCAAATAAACAAAAGCTGTTTGGAGTTCTCAATAATTTTTAAGACTGTAAGTTTTGATCCTGAGACTAAAAATTTGGTCTAGAACTACTGTTCTAGACAATGGTAAAGAGTTAAGATTTTACTTCAGGTTCAGTGAGCAGAAATTTAAGAATTTAAAACAGAAGCCTGGCTTGGTTTGGACCAGATTATTATTAGTAGAGATATTGAGAAATAATACAATTCAGTGTATGTTCAGGAGATAGAACCAATGGAACTTCCAGACGGATTGAATGGGGAAGTAAGGCATGGAAAGAGAGGTTTCAAGTTGACCCCAGTGTAAGGTTGCCAGATTTAGTGTATCCTTTAGGGTTGAACCAGAGTATCAGAATAAGTAGGACATTTATATTAAGTAATTTATTGCAGGGAATGGGCTTACATAATTATGGGGACTGGCTAGGAACGTTTGAAATCCGTAGGATAGGTCATCAGGCAGGGCAGGCTGGCACTCTTGAGAGCTGAACTCCCAGTTAAATTTTAGATTCTAGAAAAAGAAGCAGAATTTCTTCTTCTCTCAGAGAATCCTCAATTCTGCTTTCTAAGACCTTTCAAATAATTGAAGCTTGCCACCAAGATTATCTGTGACATCTAGAAGATAGATAATATAGGATAATTTCCCTTACTTCAAGTCAACTGATTTTAGTGACTTTAATCACATCTACAAAATACCTTCATAGCAACACAAGATTCCTGTTTGATTGAGTAACTGAGGGCTGTTGCCTAGTCAAATGGGCACATTGAAAAGACATCACAGTGCACCCCTTGTCAACCTGGCACCCATACACATCTCTTTAAAAGATGTTTAATCTCCAAAAAAGATAACAAAGTTATATTTTCACCTAATATGATATAACTTCCTGCTTTCAAACCAGCAAACAAAAAAGCTAACACTTTCCCCAGAAGAGAATGTAAGTACTTGGGGTATGTTCACTCTTCTCCTCTGATGTCCTGTAACTTAAATATTGTAATATAAAAATGAACAATAATTCATACATCTTATGTTAGATGATAAAGATATAAGAGAGGGGAGAAAGCACAATATATTTAATTAATAAATATGTAAACATATATGTAAACATATTCATAAAAAATAAGGAAAATAATAGCTATTAAGGTCTTCACTTCTACAACTGGTCACATAGTCATAGCTGTATTGATAACTGTCATCCTTCATTGCCCATTCTATATTCCCTTTGCTGTCAGTGAAAGCCTCATCTAGTCATGGTTCTTTGCCTGTTGGGCTAACTTGAACATTCCTTCCTGAAAAGTTCGGGCTACTAGCACTTCTGCTGATTTTGTTGTTGTAGTTTTCCACTGACTTTAATCAGAGAATGTAGCAGTACTAAGAGATAACCCTAAGAGATTGCCTGTATTCCAGGCACACCCTTCTTATATCCATTGCATAGTAGCAGCTCAGGTTACACTTGTTAATCAGGAGAAATCACTCTAGCCAGTATAGCAACCTCCTTACTTACCTGTTGATGCAGATGCATGAATTACCCGAAGTGGTTTGGTGGCAGGTTTGTTATATCAAACTACTTCCATCGTGAATGGGACAGTACTTTTTTCTTACTGGAAATAGATACTGACTCTGGATACGAATTTGCCTTCCTTACAGGCAACACTCCTGCCAAACTACCATCTGTAGGCTTGCAGAATACATGTTGTCCTGTATTTTACTCGACAACCTCCTCCTGTGATTAAGTCACTTACTGAGATGGCAAAGACTAGGAGAGGAATACTTTGCGGTACTGGATACGTATCGGATACCGCTACTATGGTGGATAAATGAGTTGCATACTTCTTGGATAGGTCAGGGCTGAAGATGAAAATTTGAAAATCATTCATATGTAGAGGGTGTTTGAACAATGGAACTGGGCAGGAAAAGAGAAAGAGAAGGTAATAAGGACACATACCACTGGAGGGAGATGTAAAGAGAGGAAAGGACCAGACAAAGAGAGTAAGGAAGAGGGGTCAATGATGTGGGAGGATAATACAATGTATATATTTGAAGATCACATGACTTTAAGTATCTTGAATTTCATGGTGTTTCACAAAGAGAACTATGCCTTCTGCTGGTCTATCATACAAACATATGTGAACATAATGGTGGAAATTTTGTGCTACAAAACATATATTTATTGATCTGCTTCAAAGAATGGAGAGAACAATGAGGGGTTAGGATAACGCCTTCCTTCCTTCTTTCCTCCCTCTCTCCCTCCCTTCCTTCCTTCTTTTTTTCCTTCCTTTTTCCCCCTTCCCTCCTTCTATCCTTCCAAAGTTTATTCAGGAAAAAAATATGTAAGTGACATTAATTTAGACACTGAGAATATAACTTAATAAAGTTTACCTCCAAACCGCAGATAATTAAGGGAAGCTTGGATAAAAATGTAGGACCTGCACTCCACATTTGATTTTGCTGGGGATACAGGAGAAATCTGAGAAAAGCCTGAGAGTCACAGATTTGGATTCAAACATCTTATCCCAGGGTTGAATGATGTCTGGTGAATGTGCATTTGCGAAAATGAAGGGAAAAAAATCACCAGCTCAGGTAACTTGTGAGATATTCTGAAACATTTTCATTTCTCCTAGAATTGAGCAACTTTTTATCACCATTTTGCACTTTTCCAGTGAGGTTATGAACCAGCTGCCTATTGAGCAAAAATATTACCATCCAATTAATAATTTGGAAGCAATGACAGAATCTTGTAACCCCCTGGCTCAGCAGTCTGTTCAGAGCGTCTGATCAGACAGGAAGTGGGATAAACATGGGGCCAGTCAGTTCATTGGGGTCTGTACCGTAAAGGGCAGAGGCCACTTACTGAAGTCTGTGAGTCAGAGAAGGCTACAGCAGGGGATTCTGCATTTGAATTATGAATACTTAAATAGGCTTATTAAAACTGTGTCCACAGAGAGCAAAAATGCATTTGCTTTTAAAACAATTAAAAATATAAGGGGCAGTGTGGAATAGTCAGTAAAGGCATGAAATTTGGAGTCGTAAGGCTCAGAATGCCTTCCTAGCTCCAGCACGTCCCAGCTGTATGGCATGGGGAAATAAATTTGACCCCTTTAAATTTAATCCAAACCCCCACCACTTCACTTATCCTCATCTGTTTCATCAAGAATCAATGTTAAGAGCATGGTCTCTGGAGCCAGACTGTCTACATTTGAATCCTGGGTCTGTCACTTATTAGCTGTTTGTACATGTCACTTAGCCTCTCTGTGCCTCAGTTTACCCTTCCCTAAATGGGGATAATACTGGTGACTCATCAAGGGCTAGTTGTGAAATTAAATGAGTTAATTTACATAATATATTTAGAAGAGTGTCAGCCACATAATAAATACAAAATAAATGTCAACTTTGACATTAAATATTGTCATTAGTGTGTACAAGAAACTGTGCTTAGTGATCAGATGAAATAGTGAGAAAGATGGACACAGTCTTTGCCCACATAGAGACAATGAAACACACAACAAAATAGGTGTTATGAAACTTTACTATGGAAATTGCAATGTTAAAGAAACCCCGAAGTCCGTGTAAAGGGGTCAGGGAAGACTTTCAAAGAGAAATTAAGTTTAAGACACCACAGGAGAATATAAATTAGCCAGAGACAAAAAAGGGAAGACTATTACTGGTAGAGATGAAAAATATATGAACATGGTTGGAAACTATGGAGGATGAGGAGAAAGAAAGAAAAAGAGAATGAGAGAAAATTCAAAATGTCTCCTGTCACGTTGTAATGGGGGAAGGCTTACGATGAGGCTTGAAAGGTCAGGTCACAACTGAGTGTGGAAATCATATTAAGGAGTCTGGACTCTATCTTCTAGACATTGGAGATCCAAGGAGTGGATACTATTTGCATTTCAGAAGCACCACTCTGAACTGATGGGGATTAACCAGAAGCATGATCTGGAGGGAACAAGTAAAGGCAGGGATACCAGTAAGGTGGTTGTTAAAGCAAATCAATCAAGAGGTGATAATTTCTGGATGGTGATGATTCAGAGAGGAAGGTATGTTTGAAACATTTTAAGAAACGGAAGCATAGGATTTGGTGATTGACCGGATATGGAAAGTAAGGAAGGGAAGGCTCAAGACTGGCTCCAGTGCAACAGGTGCATAGTGATGACTTTCACTTATACAAGAGACATCAGAGGTGGGCTAGGGTTGGGGTGGTTGGGATGGGAAAAGAAAATGAGTTTCATTTTGTATCCATGGATTGAAGGTTGCCAGGACAACAACCAAATAGAACTCTCTGGTGGGAAAGAGTAAGAGCTGGCCTGGAGCCATTGAAATCCATTCATACAGAGATGAGGTCCCGATGGATAATGCAGACAATGAGATAAGAAGAAGGCCTCCCTGGTGGAGAACCATGGAGAAGACCTTTCTTTCAGGGATGGGCCTAGGAAGAAGATTTTGCAGAGAAAATAAGGTATTAGAGCAGAGAGATAGGAAGAGGTCATCAAAGTCAGAACTTGAAAGTGTTTCTTAAAGGTAGGGTGGGGACGGTTAGTCAAGAATGAAGGAATTCGCAAGAAATCAAGTAGGAGAAGGTGTTCTCTAACTAGGAGGCCATCAACAACTATGATGAGAGAAGAAGTTGAGGTGATGAGGGTAGAAGCCAGAGAGTGAGGAGTGGGTAAGATAAGAACATGCCATTAGCAGGTGTGGCCAACTTTTTCCAAGAGCTTTGAGAAAGAGATTTGAGGGACAGAGGGAACCTGCAGGAAGGCTGAGGTCAAGGTGAATATTTTAAAGATACAGGGTGAGTCTTAAGTTTGTTTAAACATCATGGAAGGGGCCAGAAGAGTGGGCAAAGCTGCAGATTCCCAAGACAAGAGAGGGCGATAGAATCCCAAGGGCAGTGGAGAGACCACTCTTCTTCCTCTGATCATTGAGAAGGGGGAGAGAGTGGGAAGATGCAGGTACTAAGGTGAAAAGAGCAGGCTGCCTCCTTCAGAGACTCTACCTTGATTGGTACATAAGGGTTTGCCTCATAAAATCAGCTCGTTGCTTATAAACCCATTCTTTTCCCACTTCAACATGCATATGAATCACCTCAAAATCTTGTTAAAATGTAGGTTCTGATTTAATGGTTCTGGGGTGGGGTCTGAGATTGTGCATTTCTGATGAGTTCACAGTGGGTGACAAGGCTGCAGCACACAGACACACACATGGAATATCTTTATAGTAGATTCTAGGGTGTCTCCCTGTGACATGTGGCAGCAGAATTTCCCATCATGGTCCTGCACCCAGGCTCTCACTGCTTGAGTCCCTCATCTGCTACAGAAGCAAATTTCTGTCAGAGCAGGACTTTTTCTGAGCTGGGATTCCAAAATAGTCTTGGTCTATAGTGTTTCCTGTCTCTAGCCTAGACACACTTTGGGAGTGTTCCTCTTCCTCTGCGCATTGCAGTCACGGAGGAGCTATGAAAGTCCCGGTGCCCAGGTTGAATTATCGACCAATTAAATCCGAATTTGAATAGTTGTCCTGACAACTCAGAAGGAGGTAGTGGTTAGAGTTATTGATAGATTGGTATAAGATGTGGTGGCGGTCTCGATAATTAGGTCTTTAGAGTAAAACCGGGTGAGAAAAGGTATTCCTGTTAGCACTAGGCATCCAATGATAAAGGCTGTTGCAGTGAAGGGTAAGGTCTTGAATAAGCGTCTTATTTTTCGAATGTCCTGCTCGTTGTTTAGGTTGTGAATAATGGATCCAGAGCATATGAATAATATGGCTTTAAAGAAAGCGTGTGTGCAAATATGTAAAAATGCTAGATGAGGTTGGTTGACACCGCTTGTTACTATCATTAGACGTGATTGGCTTGAGGCAGAGAAGGCGATTATTTTTTTAATGTCATTTTGGGTAAGAGCACATATGGCTGTGAACAGGGTGGTAAGGGCTCCTAGGCAAAGCATTATTGTTTGAATGAGTTTGTTGTTTTCTGTTAAAGGGTAAAATCGGATAAGTAGGAAAGTTCCCACTACAACTATTGTGCTTGAGTGGAGTAGGGCCAAGACTGGGGTAGGACCTTCTATTGCTGAGGGGAGCCAGAGGTGAAGTCCAAATTGGGCTGATTTTCCGGCTGTGACTAGTACGAGTCCTGTGAGAGGGATGTTTAAAGGATTTCGGTCGAGTATGAAAATTTGTTGCAAATCTCATGCATTTGTGTTAGATAAGAACCATGCCATTGATATAATGGATCTGACATCTCCGATGCAGTTATATAAGATTGCTTGAAGAGCAGCTGTGTTTGCGTCTGCTGGTCCACGTCATCATCCGATGAGCAGGAAAGAGATGATTCCTACCCCTTCTCATCCAATAAAAAGTTGGAAGAGGTTGTTGGCTGTAACAAGGATTAGTATGGTGATGAAGAAGAGGAGCAAATACTTGAAGAATTGGATGATACAAGGATCTGAATGTATATATCATATTGAGAATTCTATAATGGATCATGTGATGAACAATGTCACCGATATGAATATAATTGAGAAATAATCTATTTTGAAGATAAGTGTCAATTTAAGGGTTTGGGCAGTATTTCAGTGTCAGTTTGAAATGAATATTTCTTGGCCTGTGTGAAGGAATATTATTGTTGGATTAGACTGGTAATGAAAGCACAGGAGATGGTATTTTTTACATATGATGGGTATTTATCATTTTTGTAGAAGTTTGTACTAGTTATCATGATTGGGATAATTAGTACTAGTAATGTGATTAGGGCAAAAGAAGAGAATAGGTTTATTACTTTTATTTGGAGTTGCACCAATTTTTTGGTTCCTCAGACCAATGGATAACTACCATCCTTTAAAAGTTTGAAAAAGCCACACTATTAGCTATGGGGGCATGAATTAGCAGTTCTTGTGATACTTTCTCAGTAGATAAGAAATCTTAGTCTTCTGTTGCTAGATCCACAATCTAGTGTTTTTTTAAAACTATATTTGCAGTATAGGGGACCCAGGATGACTTTGGGGTTTAGTGACAGGAGTAGAAGTGGAAGGATATGGAGGGCTATAAGGGTGTGTTCTCACGTGAAGGAGGGCATAATGTTATTGATATAGTGTTTATATTTGCTACATTGTGTTGTGATTAGTATATACACAGAGTATAGGGCTGTAATTACAATATTGGTTCCTATTAGGATAATAGTGAGCTTTGACCATGAGAAAGTTGATATAACTATGAACAGTTCTCCAAGCAGATTAATGGTAAGGGGTAGGGCCAGGTTGAAAAATAGTAATACACATAATTTTGACAGAAAAAAAGCATATTTGTGTTTGATTCTGAAATAATCCTCATCACTTACCAGTGGGATGTGTGTGCCTGTTGGACACTTGCCCAGCTCCACAAACCTTGAGATCAAGTTGACATCACCATCAGTCTCACTGAGTGTTCCACACTGATTCTGCACAGTGCTTGCTTTATATCACAGCTGTTGAAAACCCAGCTTCGCAAAGGTATGACACCATCAAAAGAAACATAGCTCCAATTAGTTGGGAACATTGACCCTGACCTTGCACAGTGTCCCACTAGATGTTGAGTATTTCTGTGATTTCCTTGAAATTTTGAAATATCCCATGGTGCCCTGTGGCTAACTCCCTTCCCTGCCCCTCCCTGCCCCCCAGGACATAATTTGGAAACTGTGAATTTAGATTCAGTGAATGTAATATCTTCTGTCAAATGTAAAGTTTCTAAGTGCTTACTCATAATTCTGGTTTTTTTTAAATTTATTTATTTGGTTATGCTGGGTCTTAGTTGTGGCAGGCTGGCTCCTTAGTTGCGGCTCACTGGCTCCTTAGTTGTGGCATGTGAACTCTTATTTGTGGCATGCATGTGGGATCTAGTTTCCTGACCAGGAATCAAACCCAGGCCCCCTTCATTGGGAGCACAGAGTCTTAACCACTGCAACACCAGGGAAGTTCCCTTACTCATAATTCCTGCAGTAATGTTTATAATGGACCAGGAACAAACACTGCTTGGATCAGCACCAAGCTGGGGACCACAATTTTGAGGAGCACTGTTTTTCTCCTTGATCTCATTTCTGGATATTCCTCCATTGCTCATCAAGCTTTAGATATGGAGTTCTTCCTCATGGTCATAAAACATCTCAAGCTCAGTGATGCTCTAGTTCTTTTCCACTTGCTCTACCTTCTGCCTTGAAAATGCCTGTCCCCAGAGCTTCACATGGTTGGCTTCTTCTAATCATTCAGTTCTTAGTTCAAACACTGTCACTTCATGTAGGCATTCTCTGATGACTCAATTTAAATGACCAACACCACTAGTCAGTCTATGTAATATTACCCTAATTCATTTTTTCCATAGAAGTGACTATTTAACATCATCTTGCTCATTTACTAGTTTGCATATTTAATGTTTTGCACCACACCAGTAGCATAAATACTTCATAAGAGTAGGGATCTTATTTATTTTCTTCACCTTTACAGCCCAGTGTCTTAAACAGTGCCTCACATGTAGCAAGCACTGTATTAATAATTGTTGGATGAAGGAAAAAAAATGCTAAGAATCCTTGCTATACTTAAGTCTAGAATGGTCAAGTAGTACTAGGTACCAAATGTACTAGAAAAAAATAAATGAGAACAAAACCTAAAAATAAGAAAATTCTATCCAATAGCATAATACTTTCCATAAATTAGTAAAAATAAGATTATATATGATTTTAACAGTTAGCATCATTGACTGTCTTGGGGAACAAGAGTGGCCTGTGGGAACATAGCTAAGGGCCAGTGAGACAGTCTGTTCCTCACAGCACACTCCTTGTATGCCGTCCATTTTTTTTTTTTTCTTTGCCTCAGATTTCTGGCTCACTGAAGACAGAGATCATGCATTATACTTCTAATATATCTCATAAAGTTTGTCATTTGTTTGAGTCCATCGAGCTGCTATAAAAAATATCATAAATTGGATGGTTTAATAACAACAAACATCTATTTATTTAGAGATCTGGAGGCTAAGAAGACCAAGAAAAAGACACTGGCAGATTTGGTGCCTGGTGAGAGCCCACTTCCTGGTTCATGGACAGTGTCTTTTACTGTGTCCTCTGATATCAGAAAGGGTTGGGGAATCTCTCTGGGGGCTCCTTTTTAAGGGCAATAATCCTACTCAGGCAGGCTCCACCTTCATGACCTAATCACCTCCCAAAGGCCCCACCTCCTAATACCATCACCTTGGGAGTTAGATTTCAACATATGAATTTGGTGGGGGACACATAAAACGTTCAGTCTATAGCACAATTTCTATTGACACAAAAGTTATATATTGATTAATCAATGTAGTCAGTTATATATTGAATATATTTTTGTGCTCATGAAGCTTTCTCTATACTTCCTAGCCCCTAATTAACCTCCACTGGAAACAAAACAAACCAAAATGATACAGGAGGAGGGTAAGAGGAAAAATGTGTTTGTATGATTCTGCCATCATCATAGAGCTGTTTGAAGTGTTACATCTATGACATCAAAAGCTGACTAGGAGAGCTGATGGCAGAAGTCAACTCAGTCTGTTACAATGATCTTGGGGCTGTGTGGGGTCATGTTTATTCAGGCCAAGAGCTCACTAAGTAAGGAATCAGAAGTATTATTATGAAAGTGGAGAGGGAACTTGGTCATTTTCTTTGACTATCTTCACTGTCTCGGGCTCAGTTCTCTCTGAGACAAGGAGCAAGTGGTTTTCCAAGAAGCACCAGTAGAGTAGAGGGGAAGTGGGGTGGAGAATAAGGAGAAAGAAGCCGATGAGGTGCATTCATGAGTAAGTAACTGCTGCCAACAACTGGAACTCCACCTTGCCAGGGAGATTTGGGAGATGGGTGAGGAAACTGGAGTATTTATACACTAATTTCCATTCCTCATTGATATTAAACTACTTCAATCCCCAGAACTCTTCCTAAGAGAAAGCCCTGGGAAGAATACTGGGTGTAGATGCTTGGGTAGCTGCTTGGGTAGAATTCCATTGGCATATCCCATAATGGAGAGGGCTTAGTGGGCTGGGCGGGGCATAATGGTATCTGCTCTAGCTCTGCTGTCAATAATAGATTCAGACAGAGACCTCCTAAGCATGATGCACTCAGCTACAGTCAGTCACAGCATCCTTTTCACAACTGGGAAAGAGGACCTGCTTTACATTGTGTCAGGAATCAACAGTCCTTTTTTGTCAATTTTTAGTTCCCTTGAAACTACGGTCACACATTTATTAGACTTCTTTTTTTCTCCGTCTTTAGATTTTCTTTAAACGTGTTTTTTTTTTTTTAACTTTTCTCTTCGAGGCAGAAAAATATATCTAGCTTAAAAGGAGAACATTTTAGTGACAACCATCCAGGTCCTAGCTTACTGGGATATTGAGATGCCTATAAGGCTAGGTGGGATTTGAAATTCATGGAGTTAGAATTATAAAAATGACGTCTCATTGGTTATGGGACAAATTCATTATCTTACCTGAAAAGTCCACAACCAAGTTGATTTTAGTATTGCCTCCCTCTTTTTTATGAATTTGATCTTGTCTTATACCCTCTGTCCCATTTCCCTTTCAAGACTGGAATGATCATAAGTAATTGCTGTTTAATAGTAGGTGCTTAAATGGTAAACGGATTCCATTACCTGGTTTCAGGCACAGAACTGAAAGCTTCTTTGTAAGAAATACAGTAGGGACTGAAAATTGAAAATAGTCAAAACTGATAATTATGAATTTTATTTTTAAAACTCTGAGACAACTAGACATAATGAGGTGTGGATGTTCTCTGGTGTGTGATAAGCCTCATGGCATTAGCAAAATATTAGCCTAAGGTTTGAAAGTGTTGTTCTAGAAACAATATTTTATCCAGAAATATAAACTACACTGACCAATTATCACTTTCTGAATTCTCTTAGCCCTTCGATCTAAAGGCAGCAAAGGCTGTATTAATATGAGTTAGAGGAAAATTTGAAAAAAGAAAAGGGGGTTTGACATTGATGTTCATGATGCCCATCAAGCCAATGTTGATAAAATCAACTGGGGTAGTTATCAGGGACCGTTCAGTTTAGGTCTCGTGTGTATCCTCAGTCAAGAGAGGCATTAGCAACCTGGAGAGGCAGACCCACTTTTGCTTTGTTAAATTACTCTCTTCTTTTGGAAGGAATTGGAAGATCAGTGGTAAGTAAACAATTATTTTGCTTAAATGCTAAACCTTGGCCAAGGAGTCAACCACTGAAAGCTTGAGGTAGGAAGAGCCTCTTCCCACTCACATTTTTTTTTTTTTTTTTCCCGCGGTTCGCGGGCCTCTCACTGTTGTGACCTCTCCCATTACGGAGCAACAGGCTCCGGACGCGCAGGCTCAGCGGCCATGGCTCACGGGCGTAGCCGCTCCGGAGCATGTGGGATCTTCCCGGACTGGGGCACGAATCCGTGTCCCCTGCATCGGCAGGCGGACCCCCAACCACTGTGCCACCAGGGAAGCCCCCCACTCACATTTTAAAAGAAATTGTTTAGCATGTTACTTCCACAGTGTATTTGCATGAAATAAGTCCCCTACAAACAAACGAGTTCCATTCCAAGTGTATGTTCGTAAGTCCAATTTGTTCGTTAAGTCCAACAAAGTTAGCCTAGGTACCCAACTAACACAACCGGCTATATAGTACTTTACTGTAATAGGCTTATAATACTTTTCACACAAATAATACACAAAAAACAAACAAACACACAAAATAAAGAAAACATTTTTAATGTTACAGTACAGTACCTTGAAAAGTATAGTAGTACTGTACAACAGCTGGTGCTTCTTAGCAGTACCAGCTACAACACTGCTGCTTTTACGCTTGATTCCGACATCCAGGGCCTGAAATAAAGATACTGTATAGAGTACAGTATAAATAAAGATACTCTATAGAGTACTGTACAGTAAAGTACAGAAAAGCACAACCACTTGTACAAGATGCCCACACGTGACAATGTATGCCAGACACATGAACTAACTTACGTGATTGGATATGCGAACGCACGTTCGCACCTTTGAAAGTTTGCAACTTGGAGATTCGTATGTAGGGGACTTACTGTAGTGGTCTGAGTAATAACCTGTCTTTTTTGTACCTTTCCATGTAAGGAAGAAGCCATTGGGAACATCGTTCCTCTTCATCCCTAATGTTGGATGCCTCTCCAACCTAAGGAGCAATCATGCCATTAAGACTAGGACCAGAGAAAACAAGACTAACTTGTTCATACTTTGTAGGTTTTAGGAAAGTTTATATACCCGGGGGGAGTAGCTATTACTAAATAGCTTCTTTGCTTTTAACATAAGATGGGATGAACTTTGCCCCCGAGATTTAGTTTCTCTATCAAATTGAATAGCCACCTTGCTTTCTGTGGAATTCACCCACCCACCTAATAGTACTGAGTTCTTTTCTATGTCAGGGTCTGGTGTAGGTGCTAGAGCTACATATAGAATGGTTCCTTCCTTCATGGACTTAATGTCCAGCTTTACATGGAAACAAGGAAAAATGTAAATGATATGGGTGTGATGAGGTAGAGGGAGAAGGGGAAAGGGAGGAAGGAAGGAGGGAAACAAGGAAGGAAAGAGGGAAAGAAGGAAAGAAGGAAGGAAAAGTGGAAGAAATACGGGAAGGAAGGAAGAAGAGAAAGAATGAAGGAAGGAAGGAAAGAATGGAAAGGAGGAAGGAAGAAAGGGAGGAGGGGAGAGAGGGTGGAAGGAAGGATATGTAAACCCATTAGGGTCAAAGTACTCACTGCTGTTTCTCTGATGAATCCCTTCCTTCTCTATTCAGAATCACCTACCATGGACCAAATCAGATTAAGGACCGGAAGAACTCTGACATGCAGCTAGCAGACCCTCATCTACATCTTGGCTCTTTTCTCCCCAAATTGACAGGAAGTCAGTCTAAGCCCCCAGTGTTTTGACTCACCTTTCTTTTGTTTCCCCAAGCCATCACTGCCGTTATGAAGCCTAATTCACCTTACTGCTTCCTTTCCAACTCTCACTTCCCTCATTAATAATTCTTACCCAGAGCCAACAACTAATAAATATATCGAGACCTTGGAAACTTTTATTGTTCAACGTAAGAGCAAGACAGCCAAAGTACATTGGTAACATGGAAGCAGAACCTAGTGCTTATTTTTCAAAGATAGTTTTCAGAGTAGTCCTAAAAGGAGGTGTCAACCACATATTTTGGTTCATCCAAGAAAGTCCCTCAATAGAATACGCTCAGGCATTGTCCCTCTAAAACACATTTATTCATTCAACCACAAGAGCAAGTTGTTGCTCAGAAAATTATAGTGCATTTTCTTTTATCTCTGTACGATTAGTATCAACAAGTATAAATCATTAGTTAGTAAAGTATGGAGTGCCACCAGGGGGAAGAGAACACGTGTCATCAAAGATGCTGGGAATATAGTAGAGAATAAGAGAGACCTGGTCCTTCTATCATGGAGCATATCTGTTAATAAGGAAGATAGACATGGTAGTAAAACTTTATTAATGACCAGTTATAGTGCTAATGGGAGAAATACCTAGATTTATAGAAAATTCTAAATGACAATCTGAGATACCAACAACTCCAATATTTTGCAACCAGCTGACAAATATTTCCTTCTGTTGCTCTAAATTACTCCCTCTGTAATCATGGCATATTTATGCTGTCTTCTCAGGTATTTGAATTTCTTCTTGGGAAAAAAAATAGTTATTATTCTTTTTCCTTGAGATGTTAAAGAAGGGGAAAATTATTAATAGATTTTGGAAGGAGGAGAAAGACACAGGAGAAATTTGTGCTACTTAAAGTCTATTTTCCAGTAAAACCCTCAAGTCTGCCCAGTGTTCTGATGAGTCTGGGCTGTATTTTTGGTTCCCACCAAAAGGCCTGATGTCCAGTACATTCTGGCCCAGCATAATCCTCAATTGTAATTAAGGTGCTTTCCAAGCCCACTTATCTGATGGGAGAATACAGCAAACAAGAAGCCATGAGGCACCAGCACTTGGAAATGAAATATTTGTTTTAAAATCCAGTCTTTTACCTCCTCTCTGTTTAAATTCCAATTGCCCAGAGCGCAACAGAAGCTGTGACAATCCTATCCTTGCCTCCAGAAGATGCCACAGTGGCAGTGGCTCAAACTGCTTCCTCTCCCCGGTCTATTCTGCTGAACTCAGAAGGGAAACCACTCCAAGGAGGGACATATTCAGTCATTACAATGACACTGCCACATTTGCCCAGATTATTAGCATTTTTATTTTGCTGTCACCCAGCAGCCAATTGACACTTGTTCATTGGACAAAAAACAGGCAAACAGTCGCATCTTAAACATTGCAATTTGCAAATATTCTAACGTTACTGCAAGTTTTTTTTCTAGAATAGTCATCTCTTTGAGAAGAAAGGACTTACAGAATATTTATTTGGCTTTCTTTTTAAAGAAAGATACAAAAGTATGATGACATGAAATTAGTGTGAATGACTCAACAGCAGAGGGTTTCAGGAAGGAAAGAATCTTAGGGATTATATATTTCTACACTGACTTTTCTGAGGAGATGATCAAAGACGGAAATGGGAAGTAACTTATTCAAGGTCATGCAGATGATTAAGGGCTTATTTGAGACAAGAACCTCAGACTTCCATTTTATTCTGACAATGCAATACTCTCTGCATAAGTACTGACTTTTAAAAGCAAAACAAATAAACAAGCCAAAACACAGTATTGAATTGTTAAATAATATTGGGCACACATTCAGTTATCACACCATTTTGACAAGTAATGAAATGTAATACACATGAAACGTAAAGTTGTTAAGGAGTTTTAGGGAACAATTAGGAAGTTAGGTGAAGCACAGTGCTTGTAAGCACAGTATGTTTTATAAAGAATTCAAACCAAAAAGAGCACATGTTGTGTTACCACCTGGGGGAAGGAGGTGGCTGGAAGAGGTTAAGTGTGCTGGTTAAGTTCTGTTAATTTTTTTTTTTAATTGAAGTATAGCTGATTTACAATGTTGTGTTAGTTTCTGGTATACAACAGAGTGATTCAGTTGTGCCTATACATATATACACGTTCTTTTTCATATTCTTTTCATTATGGTTTATTACAGGATATTGAGTATAGTTCCCTGTGCTATACAGTAGGACCTTGTTGTTCATCTGTATTACATATAGCAGTTTGTATCTGCTAATCCCAAACTCCTAATTTATCCCTCCTCCCCCCTTCCCCATAGGAAACCATAAGTTTGTTTTCTATGTCTGTGAGTCTGTTTCTGTTTTGTAAATAAGTTCACTTGTGTCATACTTTAGATTCCACATGTAAGTGATGTATGGTATTTGTCTTTCTCATTCTGGCACCTAGTATGATAATCTCTAGGTCCATCCGTGTTGCTGCAGATGGCATTATTTCATTCTTTTTTATGGCTGAGTAGTATTTCAGTGTGTATATATTCTACATCTTCTTTATCCATTCATCTGTCGATGCACATTTAGGTTGTTTCCATGTCTTGGCTATTGTAAGTAGTGCTGCTACGAACACTGGGGTACACATATCTCTTCAAATTATAGTTTTCTCCAGATATAGGCCCAGGAGTGGGATTGCTGGATCATGTGGCAACTCAGTTCTGTTTCTTGATGTGAGTGCTGGTTACACATCTGTGTTCACTATGTGAAAAAGCATCAAACTGTTCACCAATGATTGGGGCCTTTTGCTGTATCTCAATTAAAAGTCTACATAAATATTTTTTACCCTGAGGTCAGTCTTCCCTGAATTTCAAAACTAATGTGGCTGATTTTTTTTTTTTTTTTTTTTTTTTTTTCCGTGCGCGGGCCTCTCACTGTTGTGACCTCTCCCATTGCAGAGCACAGGCTCCGGATGCGCAGGCTCAGCGGCCATGGCTCACGGGCCCAGCTGCTCTGCGGCACGTGGGATCTTCCCAGACCGGGGCACAAACCCGTGTCCCCTGCAGCGGCAGGCGGACTCTCAACCGTTGTGCCACCAGGGAAGCCCAATGTGGCTGATTTTTAATTTGTATTTTTCAAATGTTACTCTAGGGGAAAACCTTAGAAATCAGATTAATGGCCTGGATTGAAGGGTGTCTCCAGACCATATCACATGCCACTTGCTTCTCTCACTGGTTTTTATCTGTATAAGGAAGATAATAAGACATTTATGTCCCTGAAGACTAGGGGCTATGTGGGAGGGTTATTGAAGTCCTTTCCATTAAAATGGGTGACAGTGTAGTGGTGAACAAATACGACCAATTTGGAGCAAGCAGAACCCCTCACTCACCCTCAGTCCTATGTCTCTCTAGAAGCATTAATTTATAGTGTTTCTAGAGAGACATAAATTTATGACATTTATAATGCTTCACCTTCTTTATAATTTGCCCAAAGTTCTCTATACGCTTCCAAAAATCACTCTCCTTGGGCTTCCCTGGTGGCGCAGTGGTTGAGAGTCCACCTGCCGATGCGGGGGACACGGGTCCATGCCCCGGTCCGGGGGGATCCCACATGCCGTGGAGAGGCTGGGCCCGTGGGCCATGGCCGCTGAGCGTGCGCGTCCGGAGCCTGTGCTCTGCAACGGGAGAGGCCGCAACGGTGAGAGGCCCGCGCACCGCAAAAAAAAAAAAAAAAAAAAAAAGAAAATCACTCTCCTTGTATCAAAAGCAAATGTAAACAACCTTAACCACCATACACCATACTATCTTGGGTTTAATTATTCCAAAGTTAACCATTAGTCTGGATTTCTCTTTAGCATTTTTGTCAAGGGCATGTATACAAACACAATGAAGTAGATTTTGGTTAGGAGCTGTGGCGGTTTTAAAACATTGCCACAGAATTCCTGGACATTTCCTCTCATTGAGAAGTTCTGTCTTTGTCTCATCCCTTGAACACACCTTAAACCAATAGAATGTAAATATGAGTTCTGAGACTGAGTCATAAATGGCGAGTCTTTGAGTCATTTCAGCCCAAGCACCAGACAATATAAAGGAAGGAGCCTTCAGATGATTCCAGTCCTTGCCAGCCATCCCAGCCAAAGTCCCAGGCAGTGAGGAACTAGTCATCCCCATGGTCCCCTCACTGAATTCCTGGCTCATAGAACCCATGAGCATACTAAAATCATTATTTTAAGTCAGTTAGTTTTGGGGTAGTTTGTTTGACAGCAATAGTCATAAGAACAGGAACCTAAAAAAATCTAAAATTTAATTATGTTTGACCAATGTCATTCTGCTAGAGAGACTGAGCTCTCTTTGTGTGTGCAAGGATGAGCCACACTTGAGGTGTGCAGCGGAGAGCTCTTGGGGGATCAGTATCAGAGAGACATGGGTCCCGATGCCACATGTGGCTGCTGACTCAGCTTTGGTTGTGCTATTCCCCAGAAGAGGAATTCCACCGCCTTCCCTAACGTAGTCACAGAGTTATAAGAATCCTGGTTATGATTACTAAAGGGGAAATGTGGGGGGAAGTGATAAATTAGGAGATTGGGATGAACACACACTACAGTATATAAAACAGGTAACTAACAAGGACCTACCATATAGCACAGGGGACTCTACTCAATTTTCTGTAATAACCTATATGGGAAAAGAATCTGAAAAAGAAAGGTTGACTTTGCTGTACACCTGAAACTAACACAACTTTGTAGGTCAACTATACTCCAATAAAAATTAAAAAAAATAATTTGTTTTGATTATAAGCCACTTGACATTGTTTTTAAAAATCTCATAGGAGAAGATTATATGGGAAAATATATCAATATAAAGATTAATGTATCAAAATTTATTGCACACTTTAAAATATAAAATCATTTAAAAAACTTGATGCCACAAATAAAGTTCTATTCTAGTAAAAAAAAAAAGAGAATCCTGGTAATGCATACAGAAGCATTATCTTTCTAAACTATATATCGTTACAGAAGTAATAGCTATTCTTAAGAGTTATGTGTTCTCTGTGGTGAAGATGATTTCATACTGATCCTATTGACAATTGCTTGTCTTCTAGCCCAGTTAACATAGTAAGAGGCTACAGGAATAACTAGAATGACTAGACCATTTAAAATATCCATAATATCCATCCCATTGGTCGTTGAAATATAAGGCATGGCTCATGGTCCATTTTGAATCTGGATCTTGTGACAGCATATGAGCCGGGAAGGGAGCACAGGTTCTAACTAGAGGAAATAGCAGGCTGAGTGTCAGAAGAACCGAGCAATCTGTATATGTGGCCGAGGCACGTCTCATCTATTTAAGTTTTTCACTCTAAGGGGAATGATATTTGAAGAGTACTAAATAGAGACATGATTTTCCATAAATGTTAGATCCTATATCCTTTGTCACTAACGTTTCAAAACCTGGAACTTTGAGCTATTCAAGATGAAAGAGAATTCTCTCTCACTGGAAACGAAAGGAATCCCTAAACTCTGCTGTTTGCCGAAGACTTCATTCTCAAATCCAGCTCCTAAGGATGAAGTATAAACAATAATCTGGGCATTACTGCCTCATTTAGTTCTACTATAAAATGGGTATAACATTCCTCAGCAGGAAAACTTTTAATTAATATAAATATTTGGGGCACACTCTGCAAGGAAAGATTAAGTGATTAACTCTGTAGAGGATTTGGCAGGGGTGAGGGGACTTACCTCAATAATGAATAAGGGAACTAATTCTGAGTATCAGATTAAATTTGCTCTTTTACATTCCTGCTTTTTTTCTCTCTCTAAACAGTATTGTGTTTCATACATCATGTGGAAGTCTCCTCCCTGTGTAGATGCTGGATTACACGCCCCCACCCCTGTGTCTCTTAACAAGCTCCTTGGTGCAGCTGGAATTAATGCTTCCTGTCGTTTTAAATAATGTGACATTGAAATACAATTTTTTAATGTGCTGGCATTTAACATGCCACAATATTTCAGTTATTTTACATTCATTTTGGTGCTCTAGTGTTATTACAGCTGCTATGAAATTCTGACAAAGAGGTGCATTTCTTTCTTCTGTTCCACCATAATTGCTTTTTGCCGCATCTCTGAACCGTAACCATGGCGATCTGTAACATTCATCAGAGGACCTCTTGTTATTTCCCTTGTGTGAATGAAAAACAAAGTGGTATAAATACTCAGAGAAATTTTACAAAAGCAGGCTTTTCCTTCCTTTCTTCTTTCCTTCCTTCCTTCCCTCCTTCCTTCCTTCTTCTGTTTATCCTTCCTTCCTTTTTTTTCTTTTCTTTTTTCCTTCTCCCCCCTCCTCCCATTTTCTTTCCTTTATTTTTTTTCTTAATTTTTTTTTTTTTTTTTTACTTTCCAAATGTAGAGGGTCTATTGAGGGGAAATTAAGTGGCATGGCTTGAGATTTTTCATTTTTTTTTTAATGAAAACTTCTTTTGTATAAAGAAACCACAGAGAGAAAATGAGAACTTAAGTCAGTCTTTTCTAAATTTGGTTACAAAAAAGTCCTTGTTTGAGCTACTTAATGTGGGATATCATTACCACATTGGAACCATTTTATTGGTGCTTTGACTTGTTCTTCCCTTTTTGGGGGGGTAGTTGAAATTAGCATGTCCTGGCTGCACTTTAAATTGCCATCTTTCTGGCAATTTGGGAGGATGCTGAGAGGTCAACCCTATCTATTTGTACTCTTCTCATTTCTTCTGTTCAGGTGTGACTTGACGTTTCAGGTAAAGTTGGTACAGAATTTCCATTAGATCTCCTCTGTGAAAAGGCAGTACAGGTAAACTGGATGGGCTCTGCTATATCCAAATGCCAACACCAGCAATAAACCTGAGTCAGCTTCACCTGAAGCATCAGTTAATTACCAATGGTGCTGCTATTTCACTGACTTAAGGTAAGGAGGTGTGGACCCTTCTTAATTTTATTGGAATGCTAAGCATAGATATTCCTAGAACTGACTTCAAAAAATTTACCTCACTTTTTTCCATAATTTTTCCAAAATTTCCTTTTGGATACCTAAAACTGTTAAATACTTGGCATTTTCTATTAAGTAGAATATTTACAAGAAGGTATCTAACTCTTGGCATTACCTAAAGCCAATCGAATTAGTTTGGCCAAGTGTTTTACATCCTACTGTTTTACCATTGTGTCTATTGTGATATATTCTTGGTTTCTTGTGGCAAGATATGTCAATAATAGCACATATTTTTGTGGTACAAACATTGCAAAAACAACTTACTATGAATAAGGAGTATTTGTGGAATGGTTTGGACCAAAACTTCAACCATTGTGAAAGAAAATTATGTTTATGGAAATTTAGTGTAACTCTAGAATTGCCTGCTAAAAGCATTTTGGGTTTGCATTGTGGTCTCATTATGTTCACCTCTCCCCTGAAACTTTCAGCCATCCCAGCAAACTAATTCTGCTGGTCCATAGTGATAAGTTAAAAGCATCAATAGATACTATCAGTAAATTTGATGGCCGTGAGAGTGTGCCTTCTGATGTTCAGCTTCATGGAGTTTAAGTGGCCAAGAGTCTCAGCTGTTGTGCTCTGAAAACCATTGTCCTGTTTGCACCCAGACCACACCTCCCATGAGCTATTCCCAGCCAATGAGTAAGCATATATTAAGTTAATATTCTTCAAACAACTCATCGTTATATACCACTAAATAATTTGCAAAGTATCTCATTTTCTCATATCTTCAACAATAATTTAATAAGTTGGTAGGGAAGACATTATTATACTTATTTTACAGATAAGGACTCTGGAGCTCTGAAGTTATCTACTTAGCACTAAAGTAGGTAATTCCCAGTCTTCTAGAACCAAATTCTCTTCTAGATGAGCAAAATTTTAGTTATTAATCCATTTACTTATTCAAGAAATAGTTGGTGAATATCCACTAGGTTTGACACTTTATGAAGCAGTGAGAGTAAATCACCAAAGATCTGTGAGCGCAGAAACAGATGCTCAGGTGATTCACTCAACCGAAGGGGGTTGGGCAGTTTGGACTGATTTCATCTGTCCTGTATCTGACAAATCCCCAACCCTAGACGATCCTGTGCATCACCCTCTAGTTAGTTCCATGTGTCTGTGGTAATATGAGCTACCTTGGAGACCAGTCTGTTTTATGATCCCCTGAAATCAGCTGCTAATTGATCCTTCCACCTCACTTATGTTCCTGCCCATCCTCTTCAATATAGTCAGAATGATCTTTCTGAAACCCAAATCACCTCACCGCCATCTCCACACCTCCTCACATGGCTTCCTTCAGCAGTTTAAAACACATCACAGAACAGAAAGAAACTCTTAGCAGGATCTATAATCTCTTGTTCGTGTGAACCCCACCTACCTCTCCAGCCTTCTCTCTCATCATTTACTCCTAGCCCTTGTGTTTTAGTTATATTGTTCTTTTTACATTTCCTCAGATATACCAAGACCTCTCTTGTCAGTTGGTTTTGCATGAGCTATTCCCTCATTCAGCCTGGCATAGTCTTCCTTCCTTCCTTCCTTCCTTTCTTTCTTTCTTTCTTTCTTTCTTTCTTTCTTTCTTTCTTTCTTTCTTTCTTTCTTCCTCACTCCCTCCCTCCCTAACCCTCCCTCCCTCCCTCCCTTCCTTCCTTCCTTCCTTCCTTCCTTCCTTCCTACTTTCCGTTCTCTCTCTCTCTCTCTCTTTCTTTCTTTCTTCCCATTTCACTTTGACTGATCCTTCAGATCTCAGTTCAGTAATTTTTTCTCCATTTTCTTATTGCTCTAATCAGGTCAATTCCTCCATCACACACTTTCATATCCCAATGTACATTTACTATATTATATCTCTTAGTTATAAATGTATGTTTATGTGCTGAGTCATTGATTAATGCATACCTCCTTCATGGCTGTTTAGTGAGGATCTTTAGGTATAAGAAATATGTATTCAGACAATACGTCTGCTTTGAAAATTGTTGTATTACTAGGGTCTAGCATACATCCTGGTATGTATAATAGTAGTATTCAATAAATATTTGTTGAGAATGAAGGGTTATACTATATCCTTATAAGGAAATATCATGCCTCACTAAAATCAAAGAATTTTTGAAAACATAGAAACATTTTAACACAAATACAAAAACATTTTGATACAAAAACATAAAACTGTGTAGAACGTATGATCACATATTCATAATTATATAACTATTATGCAAAAAAAATTGATAAAATTTATTGTTTCAGATATACCTCTATATTTTCTAGACAGTTAGCTTTATTTACTTGTTTCTCATTATCTTTTACTTTGGAATGTTTCCACAATGAGTGTATAGGACTTTTATTTCCAGGAAAAAAAATCTTTATTTTAGGCCACATGGCTTAGAGCTACCTGAGTTTAGGAGATTTATCATTTTAATAATTGATCACCTCCTCTGTCTTGTATTATGGAGCTTCTGGTAAGTGGACTTCTACTCCTGGCCTACATCAGACCCCCAGAGGGGGACCTGGGGCTAGCCTCCTGATCTGTGGGCTTGGAATTCTGTATGTACCTTCATGTGATGATTAGAGTAACTCAGCATTGAAATAGCCTGATCATTTTCGGTCTTCTGTCCTCATTAGAACTATGAGTTCATGCTGCTCCTTGGAGAGCCTTGGGGTCTTTGGGTTATATAGGTAAGGTAGGTCAACCATTTCTCAAAACCTTGGGTGACCTTTTAGAATGGCTGTTCTTTGAAAACCAAATGACATACTCTAATCAATAAACTAATATGTATATAATTTTCCTTGTAGTATCTCAGTACAGTTGTTAGATTATTGGAATTCTCAAGGACAGAATGATGAAAAATAAACATTAAAGAGATATCTGAACTTGTGATGGGATAGTTTTGAAACATTTTCTTGTATAGATTTACCTCTAGAAATTCACTTGATTCTTATTTATGATCATTGAGGAAAAATACAAAACTCTTTGCTACAGGATGCATTTAGTCAAAACAAACTAAAATGCACATGTTAACTTGATCAGAAAATCAGTAAAGTTAAAATTAATGAATCTTCTTTCCTTTTGAGGAAGTTTGGCCACTATTTTTAATTGTCATCAAAATAAGTATCACATACGTTATTCCATTCTGAATTTTTAATGAGTAGCTCAGAATCTATCAATCTGGTGGATTTATGTTCTGCTTATCCAGGTAAGAGAGAGAGATAGAGAAAACTAAAGTATTTAATTTTTTGTTATTTTTATACAGCTAAGTAGCATTTGACATTCTGTCTTAACTGATTTCTCACTTAAAATTATTTACAGATACATCTTCCCACTAACCTTTATAATGGTAAAATAGAGACCCTGACTACTGACATTTTGTTTTATAAACGAAATGAACAAAGTCAAATTAAAAATTTTTGTGTTCCAATTTTTCCCTTAAGGGTGTCTGAGATATGTAATACATAGAATTTTCTATTAAATAGGCAATTTATAGGACATGCTTTAACAAAGTTTCTAAGTTTGAAGACCAAAACAACATTGTCACAATTGGCTCCAGGCTCAGTAAGTACTAACCTGGGTTGAGAGGACCAGCTGACATCACTAGGGTGTGGGGGCCAATGGTTAACATGATGCTCTTATAATAGTCCCTGAGTTGAGGCATCCATTAGCCTTTAGCTCATGATATGGTCCAGTGTTGGAACTTGCCTTCTTTTATCAGCCCTAACTCCCAGTCCTTATGAATCAAGGATGGAAAGTCAGTGGCTTTAGAGTAGGAACCTAATTTCCTTAGACTCAGCCTCTTCACAAATATATACATATAGTTTTTTGTTGGGGCTCTGACACTAGTCAAAAAGCCGGAGTCTAAGGGTCTGAGATCTGCAACCTAAAATGTAATTTGGGTTCCTCCCCTTTTTGTGATGCACCAGATTTAGGAATAACTCCTTTGGGATAGAGACCATTCTCTTCCTCCATGACCATGGTAGACACTGCTAAAAAAAAAATCAAAGTACTTTTTTCATCCAGATAGTCTCCAATGCCACTTCTCAAACTATCTCAAATATGTCTCAAGTAGCAATGGGTTGTATTCAGGACAATTTGGCATTCTCACTTTAGGGAACAGAAGATATCATCTCAAAAGTATTAACTTCCTTTTGATTTCATATCCTAAGGGAAGGTGGTTAGATCTCTTCCTCACATTTTAAATTCTCAGGGTCTCAATTTTTTTCCTCAATAAAACGAACTCTCTAGACAAAGGGTGACAAATGCATTCCATCTAAGTTGCAAATTCTGAGCAGCTATTAGTGGCTATTGGAGTCTTGAGAGTAATAAGGTCATGTCTGGGTTCAGGGAAAAGAGTTTTCTTGGTCAAGGATGAAAGATGCTATGAATTTCCCACACTTCTTCTTGTTCTTTTCCCAAACAACCTCCCTTTGGATGATGTTGACAACAGCATGCTTGTTCCCTGGGCTTATGGCTCATTTACTGACTCCTTAATCCTCAGAAACAACAGATGCAGCCTGTGAAACTTCTGCCATCTTAAAGAACACAATCTCACTGGCCCAGGTAACTTTGAAACCCATGCAGGACACCTAGTGTTTCATTTTAATTTAATTTCCCCTTTTGTGGTTTCTGGCAGCACAAAACAGAAGATCAGGGGCATAGAGTGAGGCATAAGCCATTGAAAGCTGCCCTGGCTTTTCCCTTCACAGTACACTGGGAGACACCATGTGGTGTGAGGCATTCATTTGCAGATATAGAGACTGTAAAATTGTGTTCTAAAATTAAAAATTTTTAATTAGAAGGCAACATCTGTGAACCTTTTGCTGGAAGCCACTGTTTTTTTTCTGATAAATTATCCCAGCTCCGTGGCCCCTTATCCCCCTCCTACCATGTCAGAGATTAGAAAACCAGCCTTTCCTCCCCTTGTAATACTCCTGTAACAGTCAGATGGAGATTTCTCTGCTTAATATTTAACAAGCAGCTGATACTAATTTCAAGAAATTGAAAAATATTTAATTTAGAGCCACTTCTTTCTTTATAGATTCTCTTGGCTTCCCTGTTTTCTATTCAATCCCTTATTTCTGAAAACTGCGTGAATTGAAGCTGGATATGGGCTGCTGAGGAGTGCATCAGCTTCTTAATCTCTACCTGCGACCATGCTCTGGTGTTTGAAACAATATAATCCACCCCAGCAGCCAATTTGGGAAGCCACGGGTAGAGAATTTTTTATTTCCAGTGGGAGATATTTTATCAGGTGCAAATAATAATAATCCTGCCTAGCAACGATGGTCTTACATTCTCTTTTTCTGAGCTGAATTGGGCAGAACTTGAACAGGGCAAGCTGTGAGGCAGCACCACAGTCAGTAGTGCCTTAGGGCTAGTAGTATCTATGGATGGTGAGATTCTGTGCAATCAGGGTTCACAGCCAGGAGGTTAGTTGAAGATGGATGACTAATAAATGCAGGTGGGATATTAGGGTCTATGACACAGTGGTGTGTTGAAGCAGAAAGAAGCAGATGAGGCGCTGGATATGAAGACCAGCTCAGTCTGAGCCTTTGAAATGAGCACAGAGAAATAAAAAGAGGTGGTCAGACACTGAGCTTCTAGTTTTGAAGGCCAAGAATCAAGGTTGACATACATATAGAGTTGGATGTCCCAGGACCAGAAAAGAAGAAATATATGGAGCAAGGAGTAGAGAGGATAGGTTAGACAGGCTGGGCCACAGGATTTCAGCTATTAAGTAGATATTATGGGTTGAATTGTGTCTCCCCCAAAGAAATTGAAGTCCTAACACTCAGTACCTGTGGATGTGACCTTATTTGAAAAATAGGGTTTTTGCTGATAATCAAATTAATATGAGGTCATTAGGGTAAGCTGTAATCCAAGATGACTGTGTCCTTATAAAATGGAGAAGTTTGGACATGTAGATAGACACAGGGAGAATGCCATGTGAAAATAAAGGCCAAGATTGGGGGATGCATCTACAAGCCAGGGTACACCAAAAATTTCCAGAAAATCCCCAGAAGCAAGGAAAGAAGCATAGAATAAATTTTTTTTAGAGACCTCAAAAGGAGCCAAGCACACTGACACCTTGATCTCAGACTTCTAGCCCCAGAATTCTGAGACCATAAATTTTGTTGTTGGAGCCATCCAGTCTGTGGGACTTCGTTACAGCAACCCTATCAAACTAATACAGTGGTATCACACCCACTGGGCAAATATGGCTACTTTCCAAATACCCAGTCTCCATTGTTCCTTAGTGAAACAATCTCAACTTTTAACTGGTTACATTGTTACCTGAAATATTGCCTATATTTCCCGGCCTTCTTTGCAGTTGGCTGGGCCAGTAAAAGGTACTGTGAAAAGTTGTGGAGAACTTTAAAAGGCTTCTAAAAAAGAGGGAACAGTGAGGGCTTTTTTCCCCCTTCCTTTTAAAAAATTTCAGCTTTATTGAGGTATAATTGGCAATTTCTTTCTTCTTTTTCTCATTTTTAGACTACTCTGCTTCCTAATTCTTCTGGAATTCAATTCACTTATGAGGATTGGAGTTCCAGGAGCCACAGAAGCCAGTGCTATAATAGTAGGACAGAACAGTGGAAGGACCTGGGTTCTCTGCTGCTCATGAAGCTACCGTATCAACACTGACCTGCCTCTCTCCATTCTTCTTTGCTATGAGAGAAGAACAAAGCTCTATCTAATTTAAGATGGTTGATTGAAGCTTATTGTGATAAGCCATGTAACCCATCTCTAACCAACACACAGCATTTGTACATATGAGAAGACTTGGATTCAGGGATGTGATATGACTCATCCATGACCATACAGCCCCAGTGCTTGTGTTGGAGGGTGGATATTTTTAAAAATTTATGTTATTCAAGTATAGTTATTTACAATGTGTTAATTTCTACTATAAAGCAAAGTGATTCAGTTATGCACATATATATACATTCTTTTTCATATTATTTTCCATTACGGTTTATCACAGGATATTGAATATAATTCCCTGTGCTATACATTAGGACCTTATTGTTTACCCATTCTATATATAATAGTTTGCATCTACTAATCCCAAACTCTCAATCCACCCCTCCCCTACCTCTCTTCTCCCTTGGCAATCACAAGTCTGTCCTCTATGTCTGTGAGTCTGTTTCTGTTTCGTAGAATGAGAAGGAACTTTGAGACCAAAAACGAAGCAGGCAGCTCCATGAAATGCCATTATGAAGTTGATTGTGGGTAACTTACGATCAGGCAGTTAATGATTCAGAAGCATTTGCAACAGCACTCTACATACAGTACTGCAAGGGGTACAGGGGGTGTAAAAGGGGCCAAAGATAAAAATAAAATCTGACTACTAGGGAGAAACATGTCTGCACCCATGGGAACCAAGGTATTTTCCTACCTCTGGGGTTCCCATGACCATTAATCACCTGAATCAGCAAAATGCATTCTTCCAGCATTTATTGTTTCTAGATTTTTTGATAATGGCCATTCTGACCAGTGTGAGGTGATACTACATTGTAGTTTTGATTTGCATTTCTCTAATAATTACTGATGTTTTCATGTGCCTCTTGGCCATCTGTATGTCTTCCTTGGTGAAATGTCTATTTAGGTCTTTGTCCATTTTTTAACTGGATTGTTTTTTTGATATTGAGCTCCACGAGCTGCTTGTATATTTCAGAGATTAATCTTTTGTCTGTTGTTTCATTTGCAAATATTTTCTCCCATTCTGAGGGCTGTCTTTTTGTCTTGTTTATGGTTTCCTCTGCTGTGCAAAAGCTTTTACGTTTAATTAAGTCCCATTTGTTTAGTTTTGTTTTTATTTCTGTTACTCTTGGAGGTGGGTCAAAAAAGATCTTGTTGTGGTTTATGTCAAAGAGTGTTTTTCCTATGTTTTCCTCTAAGAGTTTTATAGTGTCTGGTCTTACATTTAAGTCTTTAATTCATTTGGAGTTTATTTTTGTGTATGGTGTTAGGTAGTATTCTAATTTCATTCTTTTACATGTAGCTGTCCAGTTTTCCCAGCACCACTTATTGAAGAGGCTGTCTTTTCTCCATTGTATGTTCTTGCCTCTTTTGTTGTAAATTAGTTGTCTACGTGTGCATGGGTTTACCTCTGGGTATTCTATCCTATATCATTTATCTATATTTCTGTTTTTGTGCCAGTACCATACTGTCTTGATTACTGTAGATTTGTGGTATAATTTGAAGTCAGGGAGCCTGATTCCTCCAACTCTGTCAGGGCAGGAATAAAGATGTTGACATAGAGAATGGACTTGAGGACACGGGGTGGGAGGGGAAAGCTGAGGCGAAGTGAGAGTAGCATCGACATATATACACTACCAAATGTAAAATAGCTAGTGGGAAGCAGCCGCATAGCACAGGGAGATCAGCTCAGTGCTATACAATGACCTAGAGGGGTGGGATAGGGAGGATGGGAGGGAGGCTCAAGAGGGAGGGGATATGGGGACATATGTATGCATATGTCTGATTCGCTTTGTTGTACAACAGAAACTAGCACAGTAAAGCAGTTATACTCCAATAAATATCTATTTTAAAAAAAAAAGACATTCTTCCAGTTTTCATATCAGATGAAGGCAAGGGTAAAAGTTGTTAGGGAACCTCTCTGGCTTGGGCATGTTCCTTGTGAGCAGGCTAAAGCTCAGTCATACAGAAAGAGCAGGGGGGTAGGACTGCAGGTCTAGGATCGAGCTCACAATATGTAGTCCGTGTGATTCAGCCACACAGCTTGGCTGAAACCTGAATTAAAGTTCAGTTTGTATGTTTTCTTCCATACTTCAGTTTTTATCAAAATGAAGTCCTTGTGCCCCTGTTCAGAATTATTGAGAAGGAAGGTAGGAAAAGCACCTGTGCTCTGCCCTTCTGAATTTCGGTCTCTGGAATTGGACCTTGGCAACCTACATTTTAATCAGCAACTAGGTTGATTCCCAAGCAGATGAAAGATTGAGAACCTCCCCCAGGTCAAGCACCTCATACTCAGGTACTGTATCTAGGATGCAGATTCGAGGACCGAGAAACAATGGTAACCTCTTCCTTAATCATCTTATAATTCACCAGCTAGAGGATGCCATTGAAGTGAGCTCCTCAGTAGTTGGTGAACAGGAAGCAGAGCCATCTGGCAAGTTACAGGACTCCTGCATTTTTTGGGGGAATGCAGGATGGATCAGAGAAAAATAGTGGTTAAAGCAAAATGACTGGGCATTCTTCCACCCTTAACGGCCATCAGGGTCTGCGGTGGATGTGAGTCATCCTTGCTCCCTATTTCTGCTCTTACATGATTGTTCTCCTTACTTTTCCCCTAAATCTCTAATCCTTTGAGGCTCCATCTGCTTGCCTATACATCCCTCTTTCTTTCCCATGTCAAACATTTACTATCCTCCTTGTCACTCCTCCTTAATCACTGAAAACGTGGGCAACTGGTTTACAGTCTCCCTTTCCATCTCAACTCTTTCCCATTAACCAATGACAGTCTGGCTTCTCATCTTTTCCAATGTTGTTCTCATCTCCCCACCTCAGCCACTCACTTCTATTCTCACACCCTGAACAGAATTGGCAGAAACTGTACCATTTCTGAAATCACCAGTAGAAACAATTAATTTTCCCAAGGTAACCCTGTAACCTCCAAGTGCCCCTGCTCAAGTACCTCTGCCACAATACTTTATCACACCTGGAGTTCCAATCTTGACCCCTCCCCATTCTCTCTATCAATCAGTTTCTCTTTTATCCAATTTGTGTTCATCAGCTTAGAGCATCTGCTCCATTGAGGCAGACATTCTTTTGCAATTATGCTTATCTCCCTTGCCTCTCTGTCCATTCAGCAAGAGCAAAATCCCAACCCAGGCAAACCCAATCACTTGCATTCTCCTTCTCATATCCATCCTAAAAATTAAGCTCAACTAGGGAAAAAAATCACACAATTAGGCAGATTATGATCATTATGAATTCATAATCTTTGAATCACCTGCCTCAGCTGGGCTCTCATTAATGTCTAGCAAACATTCTATTTCTCTCATCAGCTTGCACTTCACCGTCCTATCAAAGGAAGATTTTTCCAAGTGCTGGCTCCCAGGGATTGCACTACCTTATTATTTTCTTTCTGCCCAATATCTGAATCATCTTCCCATCATCAGCAGATAAGTTTGCTTGATGCTCGCTCCTCAACAAAAACAGGCATGAAAGCTAGATAGAACCTTTCCTTGAAATTCACATCACTCCAGCTACCACCATTTCACTTTACTCACCTTCACAGCCACACTTCTCAAGAGTTTTATGGATGCTACCCACACACCAACACCTTCCAATTATTTTGTCATCTGCCGAAGTCCGCTTCTACCCCTGCCACTGCACCAAAACTGCTCTTATTAAAGTCACTGATGCTCTTCCCATTCTTAGATGCCATCATAGGAAAAGATAATGGTCCTTATTTTAAGTTGGCTGTGGGCTGTCATGGCGCTGTTTCATGTCTCATTCCAGGGTGCAGGCTATTAGTGGCCCCATCTGGATTATACCCTGGGACGTATTGTTCGCATGATAGTGAGAAAAGTGCAAGAGCCAAGAGAGTAAAGGTTCTTATGTCTTCTACTGGGAGATGGTAAGTCTGTTCACTTCCCACTGGCCACGTTACGTCACATGTATGGCTGGGCCTGACATCAGTGGAGCGGGACTGTACCTGTCGCAAGGTTGGGGGCAGGTAATGAATTGCTAGGCAATAGCAACAGGCAAGAATACATAATTCTTTCACAGGGAATGGGGAGGCAAATATGTGGGTACAGTATTACAGTCTGCTACAATGCTTTGAACCCCTTGATTCTTCCTTGTTCTCTTATTCTATCACATATGTTGCTGTCACTCAGCTCTGTATTTTCTTGACGCTCATACCAAGGGAGTAATCTGCTAATTCATACCCACTTGACTGTCTGCCATTCTCATCTTTCAGGTTAACGTCCTCTATGCTTATTTTTCTTTTATTCTAGTTCTATTGTGTGTGTGTGTGTGTGTGTGTGTGTGTGTGTGCTTTGATGAGTAAAGGGGAAGAGAAAAAAATTGTGGATTGAGTCCACTACGTGGCTATAACTTTGTGGGGTCCTTACAGCTATAGTCTTCCTTCAGTGTCCTATTGACATCATAGTGCCTATGTTATTTGGCTATTAAAGCAACTTCCATGTTTCTTTTTCTCTGTGTCTCTCCCACTGTGAATGTCTTCATTTTGGTGGATAAACAGGTCTTTGGTACATGAAGATGTTTCAAGCCATGTGATTTGAGTTCTATCAATTGTTTTCCTTGCTATCTCCAAATATTAATTCTTATCCCCCCTCTTATTCTCCTTCATCCTTCACAGCACAAGAAGAAGTGTCCCTCTCTCTGGAAACATCCAATTCTTCTCCCTTTATGTTCACTGGTGACAATATTATAACCTTATTGTATTCCATTTAGTGCTATTTACTGAGAATACATTAATGACTGGTATATGGAAAATACAAATAAATAATGTGGCTTTATTTTCCCAAAGACAACTAGGGTTACATATGTGTCAAATAGACCATAATAGATAGGGATTTATTCCTCCATTAGCTTTTTAGGTTTGCTTATCGTTCAGAGTAATTTAAACTGAAATGGAAGACAAATCCTTATTTGATTGTTAGGCAATTCGGTGCTATTTATTTTGTGTGAGTTGGTGTGGGATCTAAGTGCACTGTTGTTAAAAGGCTATTTAATGTCACATAGAGGGCCGATTAATTTTTTCAATAAATTGCCAACATGTCCAGTCAATTGAATACATTTAATTGGGAGAGTCCATTCTTCTAAAGTCTGTCTCTATACTTTGTGGTAATGGTGCTATAGTTTACATGCTCTTAGACATACTAAGACAAAGCCTTTTGTTATTAAAGTCTGGAGATAAATCTCAAAGAAAATGTGTGGTTCTGTTCAAAGAGGGTCAAAAGGATGATATGAGTTTTGTAGCACAACTTACAGTCAATAGACAGAGCGTGGTGGGGATTGTTTATTAATTTTTCTGGATGATTTGCTTTGCATTGATAATGAAAAGTATGATCATTGATGTTGAATTTTAACATATTGTTGGTGAGGAAGCATATCTATTTAGGCTTAAAATAAGACCTTATCTTGGGTATCATTTTCTTACTTGGTCTGAAAGACTAGAACTCACAAATTTGTTCTTGTTTTCTTGCCTACAACTGTCGTATAATGGTAACTAATTAATGTTTATTCCTAGGATAGATGAATTGTCTGTTGAGAACAGAGAGAATAGGGAAGAAAGGGACAAGATTACCATGATTTTCAAATAAAATCATAAATTTACAAGTGACTCATTTTCTTTCACATATTAATTGTTGACAAACAATGTAAGGTAGCATACAAATAAAGTCCATACAATCAAAAGTCTTCTATGGGGCTTCCCTGGTGGCACAGTGGTTGAGAGTCTGCCTGCCGATGCAGGGGACGCGGGTTCGTGCCCTGGTCCGGGAGGATCCCACATGCTGCAGAGCGGCTGGACCCATGAGCCATGGCCACTGAGCCTGCGTGTCCGGAGCCTATGCTCCACAGCGGGAGGGGCCACAACAGTGAGAGGCCCGCGTACCGCAAAAAAAAAAAAAAAAAAAAAAAAAGTACTCAGTGTCTAGGGAATAAAAAATTAACACAGAACAATCCAACAGTAAGACATATACTACTAAACTTACTGCATTTAAAGAATAAAGAAATAGCCTTTGGAAATCCAGGTAAAAGTATCTAATCCCTAAAAAGTAAAAAAAGTCAGGCTGGCCTAAGAGTTCTTATTCTCTTTCCATGCCTGTCTCTCTCCCCACCATCCATCATGTAACAATATAATGTATATATAAGAGATTTTATCATGAATATATATACATATAAAACAAAAGATTAGAGTAGTGGTTACAATATCATCAAGGAAAAAGGAGCAGATGACTCCAGAATTTTATATCCAACCAAAGTCCTATTACTGTATAAATGCAACAGAAAAACACTTTCAAACATGCAAGAATTCAAGAAATAGAGTTACCATGAGCCCGTCTTACAAAATAAAAAAATTCTAGGGTTTCAAGTAGAAAAGATAAACAGAATTTCCAGGAAAAAAATTTCAAAGAAAATAATGGAGAACTAGTTACACTAGACACCACCCTTATTATTTTAAAAAATCATAATAATTAAGACATGTGAAGAAGAGAAAGTTTGGTGATAGCTGGAATGCATATAGGAATTTTATATAATGAAGGCTATATTAGTGAACAAAATACGACTGACCTAATAGAGGGTGAATGCTAATCTTGATCAAAAGGAAAAAGTTGGAGCCGTATCTCACAATTTATACCAAAATAGATTCTAAATATATAAGATTTTTAAAAGTAAATATTGAAACCATAAAATGCTCAAAACAATACGGGAGGGACTTTCCTGGTGGTGCAGTGGTTAAGAATCCGCCTGCCAATGCAGGGGACACGGGTTCGATCCCTGGTCCGGGAAGATCCCACATGCCACGGAGCAACTAAGCCCATGAGCCACAACTACTGAGCCCACATGCTGCAACTACTGAAGTCCATGAGCCTAGAGCCCATGCTCCGCAACAAGAGACGCCACCGCAATGAGAAGCCCATGCACTGCAATGAAGAGTAGCCCCAGTCGCCGCAACTAGAGAAAGACCCAGTGCGGCCAAAAATAAATAAATATTAAATAAATAAAATAGGAAAATTTATTTTTATGAAACAGGGAAGGTTTTTCTAAGAATGACAAAATCCCAGATGTCAGAAAAAGTCTAAATACAATTAGATAAAAGTCAAAAATTGCTACAGGACAAAAAATAATAAAAGGCCATCAAATTAAAATACCAACCACAAAATTGGAAAATAAATACTTGCAATTCATGTAACAGACCAAAATCTACTTTCACTAACATATTAAATTCTCTGGGTAATCAACAGTGAAAGACCAAGAACTTAAGGATAAAAGGGCAAGAATTAGACAACTAACAGAAAATGAAGTGCCCAAGACTATTAGACCTATGAAGAGTTGCTCAAACAATAACTCTTACAATAAGAGAAATAAAAATTAAAACTATGGGGAAAATTTTATTATGTATAAGATTGGCAAAGATCAAAAACTTTGAGGTTGAAGAAATTCAAGGAAAATACACACTCTTGTGTTTTGCTAATGGGAATAAAAATTGGCATACCTCTGGTATTGCCCTGGTGGTCCAGTGGCTAAGGCTCCATGCTCCCGATGCAGGGGGCCCGGGTTCGATCCCTGGTCAGAGAACTAGATCTCACATGCTGCAACTAAGAGTTTGCATGCCACAACTAAAATTCCCACATGCCTCAACTAAAGATCCCGCATGCTGCAACAAAGATCCTGCACATGGCAACGAAGAACCAGTGTGCTGCAACTAAGACCCGGTGCAGCCAAATAAAAAAATAAATATTAAAAAGAAAATGGTACACCTCTAAGAGGGAAACTGAGCAAAATCTGTTCAATTTTAAATTTCGGTGTACTCCTTGATCTGGAAATTTGAATTCTAGGAATTTATGCTACTGAGAAAAGCACAAAGGAATTTACATGGGTACAAAGATATTTATGGAAGCACTGGTTTAATAGTACAAGTTTGTAAAAATACAAGAGGGCTATAAATAGAGTACTATAAATAAATTATGGCATATTCATACTAGACAAGAATACTAGACAAGAAAAGAAAAAAAAGAAAAGAATAAGGCAATTCTATATAAAGCTATTTGGAAGGAGCTTCAAGAGATATACTTAAATGAAAGAGGAGAGATGTTGGAAAATGTGTAAAGTATACTGTCATTTGTTTTTTTGTTTTTGCTTTTGTTTTTCCTTTCAAGGACCATTCATAATGGGTGTATATTCAGAGATATCTGTAAAGTTTAAATAAGAAACCAGTAACAGCCTCTGGTGAGGAGAATGAAGGAACCAAGAAAGGTTATGAGAACAACTTAGGTTTCCTTGATTTGACCTTGTAGTTCTAAAATAATTATTGAGGAAACACACAGAGATGCATTTAGATTCATTTCTAATTCATCTACAAAGATTTTGACAATAATTCTTCCTTTTTATTAATGATTTCAAACAGAAGCTTTTAACTTCTACTGTGGTGTCAAATCACACTGGGTTTGCACATAGGTTTGCCACACTTGGTTAGGCTCCTGCTGCTTCCCTGACATTTGAAGATGTTTATTCCATTGGTGTTTCTCTCTTTTGGGCAAGAAAGAACTGACCTTGGTAGGGGGACACAAAGGACTGGGGTTCAGTGTTGCATGTTTTGCCCCTCTCTCAGAGACTGCAGCTTTCCTGATTCCCCAGATGGGGCAACAAACTTCTCCTTGGCTGGCTCCACCCCTACCCTTTCCCATTTCCTTTGGAACCTTCTCAACCTCAAGACTGAGAACTTAATGAATGTAGTGTTTACATCTGTTGGCTCTGCATCTGTTAGTGTGGAAGTGCCAATCATCTTTTCCCTTTTGCAAAGTGCATTTCTTAGCTGTCTGATCCATTTCAACCATCCCCACCACCATCACCTCCTTAGAAAACAATTTGGCTGTGGGAGTTAAGTGGTCAACACTCAGCTCGGCATTTGCCGTGTTGTGTCTTCCTGATAGTGGAGCCTGATTTCTGGAAGTTGCTGTTGGAATATTTGGAATTCAAAGGGATGTTCCAGGAAGTCCCCAGTAAATTACTCCTTGATCTGTTGCAGGCCAATCCAGTGTGGCTGATACTTGAGGAGAATACGTATATCCTTGTTTACCCAGGAAGATCCTGATGTATCCATGTTATCTTGGCATAATTAATAGCTCTCCTTTGCACTCTGAGAGTGTTCCAGTTCGGACAATAAGCTATGTGGTCACTCTATCCCTCCTGATGGGTGACTGTCTAAAGCAGAGACCTTCAAGCAGTTGATATTGGGAGTGGAAGTAAGAGATCCATAGAGATGCCAATAAGCAAATGCTCTTAGACAGCCTGAGAGTTCACACAGGTGCTATGAGACTCCCTGTGATAGAACATAAGGACAGTTGGTAGAGATTCTGCTGTGATACCTAAATCTAACTTCTGAGATAAGACTTGTGTTATGTGTGTGGCTGTGGTTTGACACAGAGCAACAGAATGAGGCTTGTCAAATCCAAGTAGAGAGACAGGGGAATTGCAAGGCTGTGGGCTGGTCTGAGGTCAAAGTTTCCTGGAGTTAATGAGGACCTGAGGGGACCTTGACGAAGGATGGGCTTATCAAAATAATTCACAAAGCTAGTTTATATCAGGGTTACTGGGATGCTGGGGTGGGGCTCTCCCTCATTACTGAACCCCATATCTTTTGCCGAAGTGTCACTTCTTAGACACCTTTGACTGTAGATGAACCAATTTGATAATAGATTTTTTTTTTTTTTGGTGGGGTTGGGGAGTTAGGGAACAACAAATGGATAAAAACAAAATGGAGAAGAACAAAAACGGCAGGTGTGCTCATCAATGATAAGATGAATTCTGCTTTCAGACATGTATTGTAAAAATATATGTCTCAGGGCTTCCCTGGTGGCACAGTGGTTTAGAATCTGCCAGCTAATGCAGGGGACACGGTTTCGAGCGCTGGTCTGGGAGGATCCCACATGCCGCGGAGCAACTAGGCCCGTGAGCTGCAACTACTGAGCCTGCGCATCTGGAGACTGTGTTCCGCAACAAGAGAGGCCGCGATAGTGAGAGGCCCGTGCACCGCGATAAAGAGTGGACCCCGCTTGCCACAACTAGAGAAAGCCCTCGCACAGAAATGAAGACGCAACACAGCAAAAATAAATAAATAAATTAATAAACTCCTATCCCCAACATCTTCTAAATATATATATATATATATATATATATATATATATATATATATATATATCTCAGATTTACAGAAGTCTGGTTTAGGACTGAGGAGGTCATATGGCTCCGAAACCTCAGGCAGCCCCTTTGGAGGAGGACTCTGGGATGAGGCTCATGGTTTGTGAACGGGGTGGGGAGATCTGAGGGCTCAGTTACAAGGTCTGGCTCCCAGGACCCAACTGTACTGGCTGGTGTCTATTAATGTACAGTTATTACAATCATCATGTCAATGAGGCATTAGTGGGTCTGCTGGGGCAGACCCAGCAAAGGTGACCCAGATGGTGGTCACCCAGGACATCTGTCACATTCAGCATGACCCTCAGAATCAGGCTGAAGCTCAAGAGGTGGACCCTGTCCTTCAAGGGTAAGGATGATCTTGGAAAAGGTGAGAACCTCCCTGTCCTCTTTTCTTGTGAACTTTGGCAAAGAAGGGGCTGGATTGACATTGATATTTTGGGCTGAATAACAATGTGATATCACATTAAGTTGCAAGAAGTCATGGAAAGACCTGGGATATGCTGGGCATGACCTTTTTAGATTGTTCCATGTAGTTTAATGAAGAGCATACTTTTGGACCAGAACAGAACATGGCCTGCCTCTCAAGAGTTACTTTTCTACAGGGTCAAAAAAAGAAGACAGGGTTTCCCTGGTGGCGCAGTGGTTGAGAGTCTGCCTGCCGATGCAGGGGACACGGGTTCGTGCCCCGGTCCAGGAGGATCCCACATGCCACGGAGCAGCTGGGCCCGTGATCCATGGCTGCTGAGCCTGCACGTCCAGAGCCTGTGCTCTGCAACGGGAGAGGCCACAACAGCGAGAGGCCCGTGTACCACAAAAAAAAAAAAAAAAAAGAAGACAGAGAGAAAGAAGAAAAAGGAGAAAGAAGAGGAGGAGGGAGAGCAAGAATGGAGGGGGGGAGGGAGGAAGAAAGAAAGAAAATGATATTGAATTATATAAAAAATTCAGGATCACAATACAACTTTACAATAAAGTTAATTCAATGCACATGGTATCAGACATATCTATAAAGAGATTTATTGTATCAGACAGATCTATAAAGAGATTTATTGCATGGATTTAGTTTGTGCTATTAGTGGAGCTGGCTAGGCTAGTTTGAAATCTGAATGGCAGGGAGTCAGCAAGACCAGGAAGGAAACTCTCTCCCAGAAGCTACCTCCACAGTCCACAGGCTGACTTTCTTCTTCCCCAGGGACAAAGTTCTGTTCTTAAGGCCTTTTAACTGATAGGATCAGTTCTACCTACATTATCCAGGATAAACACCTTTATATAAAGTCAATTGATTATAGATACTAATCATGTCTTCAAAATACCTTCACAGCAACATCTAGATAAGAGTTTCATTGCATAACTGGGATTACTGCCTAGTCAAATTGACACATAAAACTATCACATGTATCTAGTGATCTCTAAAATGACATCCATTATATTTAAAAATTAGAAATAAGTGCTTCTCAGATATGAACTGATCTGTTATTCTTGTGCAGAGTCAAACCAAACTTTTACAATGTTAATACATTGTGTTGAATGCAGAAGAAGAGTGTTGGACATTTTCCTAAGCCAACATAATCCCCAGTGGTTTCCCACTGTCTCCAAAAAAGTCTAACCTGGTCCCAAGTTTCCATTCCTAATCCCCCTTTCTTTACTCCATGACTCCTCATTTCAGCTGCACAGAGCTTTTGGTTTTGAGGGTGTCATGTTCTTCCATGGCATGTCCAGTACATATTTTTGTACCAGCCTAGAATGGAGGAGAAATACCAAATAAATGAGTGAGAGAGTGAGAGAGCCGGAGTGGATGAACAGAAGCACAGCCATGCAAGGTACTCTGGCCAGTGGCTCATACACCACTGCGAAGCGCATATGAACCCTGAAGTCCTTGGGTACAATCATGCTGTGTCTCCTAGTCATCTACTCCAAATCAGGACCCCAGATCCTCATGGTCTACGCATGCCCCACACCCTCATAACTCCTGCTTGGGACCCAAGTGCTCCATGCAGTCCATGGACAAGGTCAGTATTAGGGCTCCTGGCTGCAGAAGAGGTTCAGCATCCCAAACTCTGGTTGGTTAAGTAGAGAATGGGAGGCAATGGCAGCCATTAGAGAAACTCCTCTTCTGGGGAAGGTAGGGGAGAGTTCAGTCAATTTTACCACAAGCTTGTAGCTGAGCCCAGAATGTGCTGGGACATCCTCTATCTGAGCTCTATGCCTTCAAGCTGTAGGGAGACCTGCCCCAAGCTTCCTCTTTGGGGGTCAGAGAGTAATTTATGGCAGGAGAGACAGTGCCTCCTCTCTTCTGTAAGATGCCAAGTAAGGCTAAATATTTTTACTCTTGGGGCTAGAGTTTGGACACCATGAGTTAATATGTTTGAAATTGCATTAACTAGCATTCAGAATTAAGCAATCTTAATTAGAGGTTAATTATTCAAGTGATTATTTGGCATTAAATATCAGTTTTATTGGATGTCTGATACAAGAGAAGGGTCTTGAGTGGGGACAAATCTTTTGGCCTTGGCCAAAGATAAAATATTTCCAACTGAACTCAGGTTGAGACCCACCTAACTGACTCTTACGCTGGTGGTTATTAGAAATTCTCCCGGGGCAGCATTTCTGATAGATCGAGGCCATCCTCAGCTTAGATAAAATCGTCACAGACAACGAAATGAGAACACCTTACAATCCTGGTTACTGGGCAGATTTTTGGCAGGAACCCAATGTGACCTAACGTGGACAAGGTCAAATGTTTGTTTCTTATGCATTAAGATTAGCGTGTGGCTCCAATAAATCACCCTCCAGTGGTAGAAAAACATAAGTGTGCTAGACACTGAATTCAAAGGTAAGAATCTCCTAGTGATCTTTTCATCCCTGGTGAACAGCACAGTAACTGTTTTACTGAAGAGTACATTGAGTCAAGTTTCAAGAGTTCAAAGCCCAGGTCAGCCATGTGCTGTCTGCATGACTAACTCTCCATGCTTCAGCTTCTTTATCCAAAAAAAGGGTCTGATAATGGTAGCTCCCTTCTGGGATGTTGTAAAGAATATGTGAGTAAGAACTGCCACATTTTATGTTTGTAAAATGAACTCAATCTCAATCTAAATGCCCCCACACCTAGATGTGAGATATCTGAATGTATACCAGTTTTGGGGTGTCTCCTTTTTCTAGGATGGCACAAAAAATACAAGGGTGGGGGACTCGTTAAGCCATGCCTACTAACAGGGAAAGGACCTCTTGATTAGTGGCTGATATTATAACGACTGAGATGTGTCTGGTCCTATAGTCCATTTTCAGGTCTGGTGCTCCATCCTGCAAAGCCAATTTAGAATTTATTCCCCAGCCCTAACATTTCAGGTCATCCCACCTGAAATCCTTACACTGGTCCAGCCTCCAGAGCTAGATTTGAGCCCCCTCAGTCAGAAGACAGCAAGGGGAGTAACTGAAGGAACTGTTTTTGATGAAAATTTTCAGAAGATTTCAGACAAGAACCATCACTTGAAGCTGGTAGAATTGTTTAGGGGAGATTTGGGGGGCAGAAGCTGGGCTACTCTGAGTCAAAATAGCTGGTGGACAGTCAGAGAGAAGCTGTTCTCCCATCTCTGCTCAGAATGTTACCGACCAGGATTCTTGGCCTCCTCAATCAATAGAAATTGATAAGAGGACAAAAAAGAAATTCAGGCAAGACTTTCTTGGGGTCCCTGCTGTAGCAGGGGGGAGTGAGAATAAGTAACAAGTTCCCTTGCTCACTCACTCTCCAAGGGGGAGCAAGCTGGTTCCTTATATGGGGTGAGGGTAGGGGTGTGTCCAGGGGTTGGGCCGGAGGTGTGGCTTAAAAGGTTTGCCCATCCTTTGGTGGTGCTGTGTGCAGGGGGCATGCTCAGTAACTGCTTTTGCTCCTGACACCCTGTTTTTGTTCCCGGCTCTTCAGAAGTGGCAGTTGGTCTGTTTGGTCTCTTTGTATCTTGCTGTCCATAATTTGGCCCAACTGTGCATGCATGCAGTTATTTTTAGTCCCTTATAGTTTCTTTGTATCTTGTTGCTTGAGGAGACTTTTGTCCAGGTGCAAGCACTGCAGCAAAGTGTCCCAGGTCCCGGGTCACAGCTTGTCTCAAGAACACAGTGATGTTTGGCAACCAAGGCCTAGAAGCTTCCAGAGCATCTGGCATCCTGCTTCTAGGTCCCAGGATGAGTAGCAATAATCAGACCGAGGCCTCGTGGACAGCTGGGAGAGGAACGGGGAGCAGGCCCACTGTGGTGTGGAGACTGCAGAACACAGAGTGGTTTGAACCAGAAATAACTGGAGGACACTTGGAGGGATATTAATTTTCAACAGTCAGGACTGCAGGGTCTCAAATGCCATAATTAGGTCATTAAAAGTAAATGCAATAGAATTTTATATTGAACCAAATGCTTCCTCAAAAGGGACCATGGAATAAGAATATTTTCAGATATTAAGAGGAGGATATAAAACTTCATTTTATGCACAGACAGGTATGGGCTGGGTATTAGATACACCTTCACATTTACAAATGAGTCTGGATTTCAGGTTGATAAAATGGTACAGTCTCAATCCTGGGTGCCAGTTACTCCTTATTCTAAAGCTTGGTTCTGAGACAGGCTGGGACCTGGGACCTGGGACCCTTTGCTGCAGTGCTTGCACCTGGACAAACGTCTCCTCGAGCAACAAAATACAAAGAAACTATAAGGGACTAAAAATAACTGCATGCATGCACAGTTGGGGCAAATTATGGACAGCAAGATACAAAAAGACCAAAAATCCCAACTGCCACTTCTGAAGAGCCGGGAACAAAAACAGGGTGTCAGGAGCAAAAGCAGGGTACTGTGCATGCCCCTTGCACTCAACAGCACCAAAGCGGTGGGTAGACTACCTAAGCACCCCCTCCAGCCCAACCCCTGGACATACCCCTACCCTCATTCTCTATAAGGAACCAACTTGACACAACCCATCCCGCTCCTGGGGAGAGAGCAAGCAAAGGAATCTGTTGTTTGTTCTCGCTCCCATCTATTGCAGCAGGGGCACCAATAAAGCCTTGCCTGAATTTCTTGTCTGGCCTCTCATCAATTTCTATTGATTAAGGAGGCCAAGAACCCTGTTTGGTAATAGTTCCAGAGCTCCTCAGACAGATTTCTAAAGGAGGAAGGTGAGTACTGGTTTGGGGACTATAAGTGTCTACCTACCCCTGTTTATAAAAAAGGTTGGAGAGACCCAGACAGGAGAAGTTGGAGATTGGAGAGCATGGTCTGGCTGTCCCAAGAGGCTCGAACTGGGTGAATGAGTAAAGATCTCTTGGCGAATTTGCCATGCATGCCTGAAGCCTATGTTGCTTGATTCAGGCGCAAAAAAAGTCTTGAGGGTCTGAGTCTGGCCTTAGCAGCTAGGGCAGCAAAGTGGAGAGCTATAGGAGGTGCCCCTTCTCCAACAGACAGTAGGCACTCTGGGCCAGGTGAAAGCCAGTCAGTGAGGAGTTACCTGCAGGTTGCTGGGGGGACTGGAATCTTATCCGAAGGTGGAGAAAGGAGGAGCGGGCAGAGGGAAGAAACTGATCACACACCACCTTATTAACGTCAAGCTGCAGCCCAGGGGAGTGGAGAAGCTTTAGTGTTTTTTTTTAATGCTTTTTTTTTTTTTTAATTTATTTTTGGCTGTGTTGGGTCTTCATTTCTGTGTGAGGGCTTTCTCTAGTTGTGGCAAGCAGGGACCACTCTTCATCGCGGTGCGCGGGCCTCTCACTATCGCGGCCTCTCTTGTTGCGGAGCACAGGCTCCAGACGCTCAGGCTTAGTAGTTGTGGCTCATGGGTTATTTGCTCCACGGCATGTGGGATCTTCCCAGACCAGGGCTTGAACCCCTGTCCCCTGCATTAGCAAGCAGACTCTCAACCACTGCACCACCAGGGAAGCCCCGAGAAGCTTTAGTTTTGATGAAGTTCTAATATTGATTATCATATTGGACTGGCTAATTACTAACTGACTGTTTTAGCGAGTAATGTGGCAGAAGAATGCTTTTGAGCGGCTAGAAAAATCATGAGCCCTGCCCTGGACTTCATTTGAGGGATGGGGAAAGCCTGGGACCACGGAGTATTTTTTATTTTTTTTAGAAATGTGAACTTTCCTTAAAAAAAATATATATATTTATTTTTGGCTGCGTTGGGTCTTCGTTGCTGCACGCGGGCTTTCTCTAGTTGCGGCGAGCGAGGGCCACTCTTCCCTGCAGTGCGCGGGCTTCTCATTTCAGTGGCCTCTCCTGTTGTGGAGCACGGGCTCCAGGCGCGCAGGCTCTGCGTCGTTGCAGCACGCGGGCTCTTTAGTTGTGGCTCGCAGGATCCAGAGCTCAGGCTCAGCAGCTGCGGTGCACGGGCCTCGTTGCTCCGCAGCCTGTGGGATCCTCCCGGACCAGGGCACGAACCTGTGTCCCCTGCATTGACAGATGGATTCCCAACCACCGCGCCATGAGGGAAGCCCCCACGGAGTATATTTGAAGGTGATGGTTGGTGGAATGTAGAGAGAAAATAACATTTTTTATTACATCATCCAAGTCCTTCACATAGTGACAACTGATTAGTCCCAGAAACTCACAGACATGTCCCTTGTGCCCCTGCTTCAGTTTCCTTGTCTCTATCTTGCCCAATTTCCCAAAACTACAGTGACACTCTCCTTGGTTACTCTGCCTAACTCTCTGCCACACATACATGCACTCCTATAGCCCTCCTAGCCCAGGGGCACTACCCTAAACCCAAGCTCTCTTGACTGGAGCCCTGAGATGCCACCTGGCAATCAGTAGCCCCCTCCCTAGGAAATGAGATCATGTCTTAACATACCCTCACTCCCGGCTGAGGTCCCACTAAGCTGAGGCTTCCCCTCCTCCTTACCGTCATTCTCCTCCTTTCCTCCTCTTCTTCTTTCACCTCCTCCCTAGTCCTGTATCACCGCCAGACTTCTCTATGCCTTGTCTGAGCCTCTCCATCATGACAGCTGGAGATACAAATGGCTTTTGGTTATTCTGGTTCAGGAATTTCTCTTAGAACCAATGGCTATGGAATCATTTTCTTCTTTTTCCTTTCTCTCTCTTTCTTTTGAAAAAAAATCTTGCCCATTATATATACAGCACCTGTTTAGAATGCATCATGTCATTCTGGCATCATAACTAAAGTCTCTTTGCTAGTTCCATCTATTCCATTTCACTTAGAAGGATGACCTTAGTGTGAAGCAATAGTTAGTTGGCAATATATGCTGCATTGAGTTGGTTACGAAGTTAAGATGGGAGAGAAACAGACAACAAACCTTACACTCTAAATTCAGATTTAAAAATACATATATAAAATAATATAAAGGGGGGAACTCTAATTATTGTGAGTTTCAGTTGAGTTTCAATGGTATGGGTAGTCAGAATTTTTTCATATAATTGTCTCTTTGGTCACCCTGACAGCTAAATTATTAGGAAGTATGATGAGAACATGCTTTACAGTTAAGCAGGTGAATTTCTTAAGAAATAGACTAATGTTGAGGTTAAATTAATTTACTGAAAATCTGGAATAAACTCTTTCTTAATTTCCTCACAATTAGCCCTGGCCTCTGGGAATAAAAATGGTTGTGTGTGTGTGTGTGTGTGTGTGTGTGTGTGTGTTTATATTGTTATTTTTATTCTCCCTAAATTATCTGTTTGGTAGTGGAGATGCTTTTGTTCTTCATAATTATTTCCTTCACTTAACTAACTTTTGAGCTTGGTTTTTGGTTGTTTTCTTGTTTTATCTTCTTGCAAATATTCAAATTATAGACGCTGTGTTAAAGGACTTTCTATTAGGGTAACAAACGCGAATGCCAATATATGATTCTTTGCTTACAAAAAAAAGAAATTTCATGTGGTTCAACTTAATGTATGGGTCTTGAGGTCAGTTGCTGACCCAAAGGTGAAATTAAACCATCTCCCCTTGTAGACAACAACTGCATATTCCTTGATTCCTCCAGATTCCCCCTATGGCTGGCTGCTTTAGTAACAATTTGAACTCAGTGTCATTAATAAAGTGTAAACACTTCCAGCTGTGGTCATAATGGGGAATTGAGAACATGACTGGTGTGGTGGAAAACATTCAAAACAACCATCTGAGCATCTTCTCTTAAGACAGAATTGGGCTGACTACATATCTGATAAGACCATTCGTGTTGAAACTGTTTATCCAGAAGATGAAAACCCAACTCATTCAAAAGTGATCGGTTGAGTGGTTAACAATAAATCTACTCAATACGGCTATGAAATTGGTTAGGGTAAGCATTGAAACTCCTCATTGTGGGAACCCTGACAGAAAAAAGGACAAATTTCCTGGAATAGGTAGAGATTCTCATTACTCCCCTCTTATCACCAGGGGAAATTAAAAAAAAAAAAAAAAACACCAACTGGGAGTTTCCTATTATCCTACTTGACGGGAGCAACCACTTGTACTTTAGTACAAGTAACTAGACATTGTTGCCATTGATATGAACACACAGACTTATGGCTGGGAATAATGGAATTCAAAGAACCAGGCAATCTGGAAGGATGTAGAACTCTGGCTAACAATGGCCACCTTCTCCAGGTGTATGGAAGAATCCCATTGGTTAGTGCTCTGGGAGCAGACAGCAAGTGGATCCAGAGTTAGAACTGAAGCTCACTGTGCTGTGAATAGCAAACGGGATGAATGGGGCTTAGATAATCAGGTACCTTTGGAACTGTAGAAGCCAACATTTCAACCCAGGGTTAAAGGTTATCAAAGAGAAGGAATGAGGAAAGTGTTAGAATGGAAAGGTGAATCTGTCAGGGTTCAATCAGAGAAGTAGAACCACTAAGATAGATAGATAGATATAGATGTGTAACTGCAGATAATCCTACTGTGATTTGACCATCCACAGTTGTGATCTCTGTAAAGGCTGCAGTCTTCTTGTCTATTGCTGGAACTTGAAGACCATGGGACAGGGAGGGAGAGAAGATGGACAGGTGGATGCAAGGTGAGGGGGAGCCAGACCGAGCAGGAACCCATAAATATGAGCCAAAGCCCACGAAGATGGACTCTCACCTGTGTTAGTCCCGGTTGCTTCTGCCCTTGCTGTGGGTGTGGATGCCGTGTCCTGTGGAAGCTGGGTCTTACATCGTGGAGCTAAACATGACACAGCCCAGGAATCAGAGAAGCTCCTGGAGGATCCATGAGGAAGCTGAACTTGTTGCAGGACAGGCTACTGCCTCATGCCAAATGGGGGGGGTCAGTCTCTCAGCAACTACATGTGTGAGCTACAAAATGGCCCCGGCTTCACATCTAATCTCACACCAGAAACTCTCTTGTGGCCGTCCGCAAAAGGAAACATATAGGTAATGGAATTCTGTGAAATATGGTTCAGCCTAGTTGAATTGACAGGACGCAGAAAGAATTTTGGGAAGCCTGATCTCCATGTATTTCCCTAAATTTATCTGTCGGTATGCACTCCCTGCCTATAGAATGCTGGCCACCAGATCCAGCCAGGAGGAAGAAAGAGAACAAAAGGTAGTGTGCTAGCCCTGACTCGTCCCTCTAAAGGTGATGTTTTATATTACCCTGAAACCCAAGCCACAGAGGGAGTCAGTGAAGGCTAGAGAAATGGCCAGAGCATCAGCTATGTCGCTAGGAGACACACATGCAAAAGTGGGCTCGTTATTCAAGAAACACGATTCAGCAAGATGTTTGATGTTACTTATTAGAACAGGAAGACTCGAGAAATCAAGCTAAGGCAGTGTGTTGCCAGAAAAAGTCCAAGCTCAGCAACTGGGGACTTGCGATTGCTCCATTTCTAAAGTAATCTCCCAGTCCTGGTAGCTTAACTAAATGAAAGTGGCTGCTGCTAAAGTGATTCAGCCCCCAAAGGGGACTGACCCCTCTTATCCTTCTCAAGTGCAGTCATAGAGGGCGATGGATAACTGTGATCCTCCCCATGATCTAGGTGGAACTGACTGCGTGGCTAACACCTCATCTGCAGGTTCTGGGAATAAGCCTTTGGAACGGTCGTGTCCTAATGCACCGATGATTACAGGATGCTGTTTCCCTTCTCCAAATAGGGATTTTATTTGTAGTTATCCCAGATTAACAGACTGGAGGCCTCCACATTTGGACCCAACTAAAAAGAATGCATATCACCCAGAGAGTCTGTAGTTTGAGCAAGATGAAGCACGTGGACGTGCCTTTGTGCAGACTCCTTTTGGAAAGGAGGTGAGTGGGTTGCAGTTGTTCATGGCATCAAGAAAATGATTTTAAATAAATATACAGTAAAATGGCAGGTACATGGATGCTGCATGGCCCTGGATGAGTTGTAGGGGGTGTGTATGGTTTTTGTCTGTTCGATATCCCTTCCTCTTGGGGAAAACTGACTCTTCTCTCAATTTATATGACTCAGTGGGACCTTCCAACACAGCACTCTGCCCAGTTCCAGGTCAAAGCAAAGGGCATAGGATTCAAGATATTCTCTTTCTCTCTCTTTCTTTGTTTATCTACCTATCCATTATCTCTCTATTTATCTGTCTATAGGTATATATCTGTAGATGGATGGCCATAGATGAAAGTGCATGTGTGTGTGTACTTTTTATGTATGTGTGAAAAACAATGCTCTCTTTCTGCTAAGTGAGCTATGATATATACATACAAGACTCTTCCCTTTGCAATCTGCCTCTGGCCATAAGAAAGAAAACATCTGGAGCCCAAAAGAATGAGACCAAGGCACTATGAGGGTCGAAGCTGAGAGATGAAGACTCGATGATAGAGCTTGAGACTAGGGGTGGAGCTGTGTCTGAACTTGGACTTCCAAGTGACTTGAGGCAACAAATTCCCATGGATCAACTTGAATTTGGTTTCTGATACTAATATCTGTATGGTTCTTGACCAATATAAAATGTCTCTATGTCTCAGCTTCCTTTTACATCATCTATAATCTTCCCCAATCAAGCAGTGAGTATCATCTCATCCTTTCTTTCTGAGATAACAGACACATGGAGAGTTTAGATGGAATAGTCAAGGTCACACAGCTTGTTGGTGATTGGACTGGGACTGGAACTGAGGCCTGAATGACTCTGAAGCACAAGCACGTTCCCAAATTCCAATAATTTTTTTGTGCTCCAATAAATAAGACATTGCCTAAAGTCTCAGGCCAAAACAGACGGTTGCACAAATAAAAAGGTGTAGGCATTATACAGAAAAGAAGAGCATTTAGACATGCTATTTTGAAAATAAATTTATTTATTTATTTTTTATTTATTTATTTTTGGCTGTGTTGGGTTTTCGTTGCTGCTCACGGGCTTTCTCTAGTTGCTGAGCGGGGGGCTACTCTTTCCTGCAGTGCACGGACTTCTCATTGCTGTGGCTTCTCTTGTTGCAGAGCATGGGATCTAGGCACACAGGCTTCAGTAGTTGTGGCACTTGGGCTCAGAAGTTGTGGCACACGGGCTTAGTTGCTCTGCGGCATGTGGGATCTTCTCAGACCAGGGCTTGAACCCGTGTCCCCTGCATTGGCAGGTGGATTCTTAACCACTGCACCACCAGGGAAGTCCCCAAGACATGCTATTTTTTTTATATGTGAAAGAAGTAAATTTATCCAGAATTACGTTAATAAATAACATTATATATAAATAGCACCTTATATGTATGGCTTTTTCTTTTGCAGAGTACTAAGATATATACCGTCCTTCTCAATAAATCATTGAAGTAATTCTGGTGAATTGGCATTATAATCATTACGATTGCACAGAGGCCATTTTCAAGGCACAGAGAGACTTGGTTCCTTGACTAATGTTTCACAGCTATAAAGTGATAAAACAGACTTGAACCCAAATCTTCTGACTCCAAGCCACAGTTCTCCAATGAACAGGAAAAATGGCGTTTCTAAAGATGTGACCATTTTGAGGTTATTTTATATGTGATGTTTCAAACTCTGCTAGGTAATCCAAGTAAGACTAGTCTTTTTCTCCTTTCATGTTTCTATCTTCTACCTCCCTTCTCTAAACCCCTCACATAACCAGTAACCTGAATGTTAAGCCCAATCACAATAAATGGTTTAATATGTTGATTTCTATGTGCCTGACTGCAGTGTGCATTAAATAAAACCACTGCCATGCCGTTGAACTATTTGTTACTCAAATTCCTATCCCTTCTTTCTACTTTTAAAAATAAAATCCTGATGCCATTTTTATCATGTGAGTCTCTGTTTTAAAATTCACGCTCTGCTCTGTGCCATATCCCACCCCCTAATCAGGGTGAATCTGATGCACAGAGGGTATGGGATTCTGGCCCAGGGAGGGCTCAGGTGAGTGACAGGAGTATTCTGGGATTCGTGCTCCTGAGATGCAAGGCCAGGCCAGCTGCAGAGCAAGAGGGAAACAGCACGGGCCACTGCCAGCAGGCGAAGGACAATGGGTTGAATGTGTAAACATTACTGACAGTCAGACTGGGAGTGGTGGGCAGATAAAGGAAAAGGAAAGAAAAACAGCCAAAAGAATGCATGCCACAAGTTCCTGGACCAGGAGGCTGAGGACTTTGTAGCTTTCCAACTTGGTTTCCACAGACCTGAGTTGGTTTGTGAGATCAAGGTTAAAAAACAGAGGGGAAATGCTCTCATTCAAGTGAATCATATGCCATGAAAGCATGTGATTCTGCTTTAAAAATAGCGAGGAGAAAGAAAACATTTCAAAATGTGCTTTCTCAAGAACCTCCAAATTAAAATGAGAAAAAAAAGGGTCATGTGCAAATAGTCTGAATTTTAGCATTAATACAATTAAATGGAAATTTGATTATGCTGTGTTACAGCTACACATAATGTTCTCAAGCATAACTTTGGCAAATCTGTTAATTCCACTAGTGATTAGATATGTGCATTTCAACACATCTTGCTGCCCTTTGAAATCTAGTACAATCAAGATGTTAGATTGTAAGTTATTTCTGGTTATTAAGATGTGTTTCAACCCTCATCTTTAATCAGCTGAAGATTTGCAAGATGGCTTTGATACGCACACGTGTGTGTGTGTGTGTGTGTGTGTGTGTGTGTGGTGCACACCCCAAATTGATGAGCTGTCACTCTCATCTCCTGGGTCTCAGGATGTACCCTCTGGTATATGTTGTTAATAAGGAATCTGCGTTGAGTTTCATTCATTTAAAACAGGGGATGGGGGTTGGAAAGGCTCTTCGCATCTCTAAATCCTGGCGGGGAGCCCCGAGGCTGGGCCCTTCCTGTCAGTGTCTATACAGGAAGGCGGAACTCAGTGAGGCGGAGGAAGGCAGCCAGTTGGTAGACAACGCCTGGATGCCCTCTGACCCTCGGGTTAAACTGCTGTCTGGGCGGCTCAGTCTGGTAAGTCAAGTTCCAGGGAGGGAGAGCTGCCAGTTATCTGTCAGCGCGCTGAGACGTGGACTGCAGCACAGGGAAGCACCAAGACGAAATCTTCCTAATGGCCTTCTCTCTCAGGCCTCCTGCTCGCCCCCCGTTGCAGAGCCCAGGCCACCCCAGTGGACACAGTTTAGGGAGTTTCCAAATGACCCAGGAACCGATGACTTCTCTGGACATTCCAGGGAGAGTCAAGGAGGTAATGTGTTTACAGAACATTGTATTTCAGGCCTTCGTGTGGTTATCGAAGCTGAGAGGATGGTGATGCGTATTCCCCCAAAGTGCGGCCGTCACCATAAAGAACTCTGCAATCCCGTGATTTAAATAAGTGGTGTCGAGAGCCTTGACCGGGGATCTTAGTATGGGATGAAGGGAGGCATGGGAGACATAGTTGTCTTCCCAGACCGGGACACGAACCCGCGTCCCCTGCATCGGCAGGCGGACTCTCAACCACTGCGCCACCAGGGAAGCCCTGACATAGTTGTTTTATATTTAAGATGCCACAAGGACATACATAAAGAAAAAACAATTTGATAGAGAGTAGCAGAGACAACGAGACAGAGAGAGACAAAGGGAGAGAGATATATACAAAAAGAAGAGAGAGAGAGAGAGACAGAGAGAGAGATTGACCCAGAGACAGAGAGACAGAGACGTACACACTCAGAGGGAAAGAGAAACAGAGTGAGGCAAAGAAAGAGAGACAAAAAGAGGACAGCAGTAAAAAAGCACGAGACATACAGACCTCCAGACAGAACAGAAGACACGGAAAGACACAGACAAAGCTGCAGAGTTTGTTATGGGAGAGACCTTTTGGGCTCTGGAGTGGAGAAAGAGCATGGCCATCTGGAAAGCAAGGCTTTAGCCGCAGGGTTGTTGGTCCGGAGGGAATGGTTGGTCACCAGCCCTTGGCTTGGGGCTCCCCTAAGAATGGAGATCCAGGGCAGGCTTGGGAAAGGAGTTAAGGGGTGGCCTGGACAGGTAGAGAAACAGAGGTGGAAGGAATGAGAATTCCTTCTGGCCGAGCTGGAGACACATGTACTGGCTTTTTCTCTCCCATCAGCCCTGCCTCTCTTCTCCCCAGAGGCCCACCCTTCTCTTTCCTCTCCTTCCCTCCTCCCCTCCATCGGTCTGTTCCTCTCTTCCTCATCCTTTCTTCTGTGAAGGCTCTCCCTGCTAGTATTTTTTTTTTTTTTTTTGCGGTACGCGGGCCTCTCACTGTTGTGGCCTCTCCCGTCGCGGAGCGCAGGCTCTGGACGCGCAGGCTCAGCGGCCATGGCTCACAGGCCCAGCCGCTCCACGGCATGTGGGATCTTCCCAGACCGGGGCACGAACCCGTGTCCCCTGCATCGGCAGGCAGACTCTCAACCACTGCGCCACCAGGGAAGCCCCTTGCTAGTATTTTTATTCATTCTCCATTCACTCACTCATTCTACACATATTCACTGAGGACCTACTATGTTCTACAATATTTTTGCAACACTGGGAATAAATCAGTGAAATGAACCTAGTGGGGGATCTCCTTAATTAAGGGCTTTACTATCTGGATCCCCAAGCATCCCACGTGATGGTCACCAGGATCACGATGCATAAAATGTAGGGACAGAAAAGTGGAGCCAGAAACTGAGGTGTTGAAAGAAGGAGGCCACGTGGTGCTCCCAGTGGATTTGCCCATGTGGTACCTGCAGTGCTTGCCATCAAGGGAGTGATGCCTCTTCCCACTTCCAGACCGGATGGCTGGTGAGTTTCATTCATCCATGTACCAGGCACTTATTAAGCATCTACTATACACCAGGACCTGGGTCAGATGCTTCATGGGGTTTGGGGTTAGCAAGTCCAACATAACGGGATCTTAAAGTTTGGGTTCTTCCATTCTTCCCCTTAATTAATGATGTGCAGGAAAGTGGGCAGACGCTGAAGAGATGAGCAGGTAACTAAGTCAAAATCAAATGTTGTTTGTTTGTGACTCATCAAGGACAGACTTCCAGGCAGTGCTGACCTTGTCCCTTTATCCAAGGCCATCGTGCTGCGGAATGTTTTGGTTAAATGCCCACTGTCCTCAGAAGAGACTCAGTGACCTCAGTCAGTGTTTGTACAAAGTCACACTTCTTAGTAAAGTGCAGCCAAATTATGCAGAAGACGAGTGTTGAAAAACTCTGGTGTGGTCCCTCACTGATGGCTAAGATCAGAGCCACTGGCTGCCTGCCTTCCAGAGTCACTGAAGCTCTTTGACAAGAGCCCATCAGAGCATAGAAGTCAGAGCAGGCAAGATAACCCTTTGCTTCCTGGACACGTTGTCCTTTTCACAATCATGTAGCTTTCACTTAAGCTCTGTTTAGACTTGGAGTTAAGGGCTGTGGTGTGGCCTTGACGTAGCTCCCATTGTGGTCTTCTGGAATATGGAAAAAATCACAGTTCAGTAGGTGGTGCTGTTTCCCTTTGCGTGAACCTCAGATCGGACCCTGGCCTTGAATGAGGGCAGCCTCAGGGTTGGAGAGATCACTTGTTATGTTACAGGAAACTCTAAATGTCACTGCAACATAAAAGAATGTGTGCTGTTTTATTAATAAGGATTTTAGGTACAGCCAAATTCACCATTTTCCATGTTCTTCTAGAACTATTTACTTATGTCACACCATTATTTATTTACGCATTGACTTATTCAAGCCATAAATATATGCTGAGTGGTTCTTCTGTGCAAGGGAATATGTGGGATTCTTTCTGAGATTCAGAAGAACAAAGAAAATATATAAAATGTGATTTTTCTGCTGCCTACAGTATTCAAACATATTGACAAAATATATTAGTTGAGTACCTACCATATGGTGGATACCAAGTGTTTGATATATATTTTTCCTAATCTTTTAAGAATTTTCACTTTCCAGATTTGCAAATGAAATTTAGATTAGAAAAAATTTGGAATAGTAAATGATTTGCCCAAGATCGCACAGTTATCGAGTGGCTAAAATGGAGTTTGAGGCCAAGTCTATGACCTTAAATTTCATTTTGTTTCCATTGCAAGAAGATTATAGGGCCAGGACTGCAGTGAGGCAAGTGAGGTGGCCGCTGCAGTCACTCACACCCTGATAAGATGTAAGCAAAGATGAAGGACACATACAGTTCAGAGCAGAGCCCCTGGAGCCTACCTGGCTGGCTTCCCATCCCAGTGTCACCTTTAAATACCTGTGTAAGCTTGAGACAGATGACTTAATCTCACTGTATCACATCTGTAAAATGGGGATAATAATAGTACACGGCTCCCAGAGTTCTGGTGGGGAGTGAATGCAAACAAATGTATATAAAGTGCTTAGAGTCGTGATTAACACATATATAAGCACTAGATGTTTCTATTATTGTACTGCAATAATGACATTAAAAAACTCTATGTGAGATGCCATTTAGGAGCTCAGAGGGGAAAGAGGGTGCTTCTAACTGGAGTAATTTTGGAGGTTGCATTTGGGTCTTGATTGGATTGAAGAATTTTGACACCTGCAGGTAATAATATTTGTAGCAACAATAACCTTGCTTTAGTCAGTCCTTACTTCATGCCAAGTGCTCTGCTAACTTCTTTGGATTTATTTTCTCATTGAATCCTTGCAAGAACTCTATGATGTAAATACTCTTATTAACATTTTGAACTGAGTCAGTGCTTTCTCTGCCCAAGATCACCTCGCTGATAAGTAGTGGGACAGAAATTCAATTCCAGGTCTGCCTGATGCCCAAATTCATGCTCTTAACCCTTGGGGCAGCACCATGGGGTAGAGTGATTTAGACAGGGCATGAGGTGAAGGTAGCCCCACCAAGGGCAGACACGCTTGGCCTATTTGGAGACAATGAGGAATCCACGTTAGCTTCTGTGACTGCCTTGGGGAAAAGATTTGAGGACTAGGACAAGCTAGAACTTGAACCTGAAAGTCCTTCAAGGACAGGCTGAAAAGTTTGGATATCACTTGGTGCTGACTGGGGAAAAATATTGATTTGAAGATTTGGAATAACAAATGTGTTTGTCACATACATTTATATAATAATTGAGAAAGAGCTTGGATGACCTATAGTTTGTTCAGATTTACATTTTAGAAATGGACAATTTAGAATTAAATCCTCCTACAATCTTGTATTGTTGAAATGATAGGGCTATTTGTATCTATCCTAGAAGAGGCTGTTTGTCATTTTAGATGAGTTAAGGAAAAGGTCCTAAAGAAGTAAGGAATTTTTAAAGTGCCAACTGGTTATATTGAATTACCTGCTTTCAGCTCTTCATTTCCACCTCTTTCATTAATTCAAATGCATGGAACCACCTAGGGAAGCATTTTGAAAATGCAACCAGGTATTCTTGAGTGAGAGTATGCAATAGGACTTTTCTACAGATCCCAAAGAAAACTGTGCTCTGAACGTGGAATTTCACTCTAAATTGAGACCTCATTATTATCCAGAAAGATCCAACGGCCATGCTTTTTCTTGAATACTTAAATACCTGCACCTCTCTTCACCCTCATCTCATACTATATAACAGAGTGCAAGGGATTTCTGCTTTTCTTGGCTGTTCTAAATTCATCTCGCCTTATACCCGGAGCACTGCTAGTCAATGGCAGCAGACAGGCACCCAGCCTCTTTCAGCAAACAATGTTGGAAAAGAGAACTCCTAGCTATAGTGATTGTGGTTTATTTATTGTTTTAATGAGTCTTTGCTGTGTAACCACAACACCATAATGATCCCGGCCACACCTCAAGAAAAGGAAGTTCCCGTAATCCTCTCCTCACTCATCTTTTCATGTTGCTGGAAGTCAGCTCCTCTTGGCTGCCTGCTGCATGGGCTTCCGGAGTTTGCTGGGCCTTTGTTCTTATCAGTGATGCCCTCCTGTCTCCCATCCCTCCCTCTCCCCGCTTCCTTCTTCCTCCAGACTGCGAGGCCTCAAGTATCAAGCCCAGAAAGCCAAGGGGAGCGAAATGAATACCGTTTCTCGGACCTGAACCATTGTGTCCAGCAATGCTGGTCAGGAAAAGGCGGCAGGCAGGCTACTGGAATGCCAGGGTCCCCCTTTCTCCTCCTGCCTTTGTCAGTCTTAAATAGAAACGGATACATTTCACATGATTTCCCCAGGAGACCACAGTTATTAAGAAAGTGCCAATGGTATATTTAAGAGGAATAGCACTGAGTGAGGAAGTGTGCCTGTGAATTGACATGAAATTGTACAGTGGGATTTCATGCACTTAGGGGAAAATTTGTTCTTTGATTTCAGAGAATAAGGTAGAGTGTCTGCAAATAAAGAACAGGGACTCGTGTCCCAGGTTTTCCATCTCTTTTGCGACACCACCAGGTGACTTTTGATAACTCTTTCTGTGTTGCTTTCTTTGGGGCATCCCATCTTGCACAGTGCCCTGTGGCGTTCAGTTTAGTTCATCCACTTTGCCTGGGCAGCTCAGGGTAGTGGTGAGAAACAAGATTCAGAGTTGTTTGAACTTGAATCTCAATCTCACCATTCTCTAGTGTGTGCTCTGGGTGCAAGTCTTGTAACTCCTCTCAGCATCAGTTTCCTCCGCTGTGCAACAGGTAGAAGTATGCCTATGACATAGACATTTCATGGTAATTAAATAACGCAACATATATAAAATATCAGGTAGGTGGTAGTGTTGTAATGATAACTGTTCTCCTTCTGTCCCTTTTCCTCCTCCTCTTCTCCTCCTTCTTCTCCTTTTTCTTCTATTTCTTCTTCTTCTTTTTTTTTTTTTTTTTGTAATTCGGGGAACTGTAGAGCATAAGGGTTAGTTCTGAGTCCTGTTATGAGGAGGTTTCAGCTGACTGTGACCTTGTTTGGCATGGTCATATGCACAGCGGCTTGGCTTTCCAATTAGACCTTCTCAAATGGATACAGAGGTTCGTTGGTGTCATGAATGCAAAAGGAACTATAAATATAATGCAAGTCTGATTATTTGACAGCTTTTCAATCTTTAGAGCTTCAACCAGGCTCTGAGTCCCCTTTCCTATACACATACAGTGGCTAAGGGCTCAGAGGATGGAAGGTCAGACATTTCTTTGAAACACTGTGATTTGGAATGCAGAAGTGAAGCAGCTACCACTGATCACAATGGTGCCATTCTGTCTGTTTACTGAAAGCTAGGCTTTTTCAGAAAGAAATGTTATGCTAAGAAGGGTAACATTCTACCAATTTGAGTCAGAAAAACAAAATATTGAACTTTCTTCATTTTCTTTCTTTCAATATGTATTTATTGTACATCACTTACATGTTAGACACTGGTAAAAGAGCAGAAAGCAAGATAGCCACAACCTTTGATTCAGTATCTGTGGTGGCTTCATGATGGCCAAGGATTTTTTGACACTGAGATTGTGTTTGAATCTGGGCTGGCTCTGTGACTATCTTGGCCAATAGTAATGCTCTGTCAGTGTATAGGTTCCTGGGGCTGCTGTAATAAAATATCACAAGCTGTTAGCTTAAATAATAGACATGTACTCCCTGGAGATTAGAAGTCCAAGATAAAGTGCTGGTGGATTGGTTCCTTCTGAAAACTTTGGGAGAGATCTACTCCTCCATCCTAGTGTCTGCTGGTTTGCTGTCAACCTTTGGCTTGTACCTGCATCCCTCCAATCTCAGCCTTTATCTTCACAAGACATTTTCCCTGTGTGTCTTCATATCGTCTTCTCTTTGTGCATGTCTGAGTCCCTGTCCAATGTCCCCTTTTTATGAGGATGCCAGTCATGTTGGAAGCAAATCCGCCTGAATAACCTCATCTTAACTTGACTATATTTGCCAAGAGCCTAAATAAGGTCACATTCTGAGGAACTGGTGGTTAAGACTCCAATACATCTTTTGCTATGGAACACAATTCACCCCATAACAGTCAGTATTTGAGCCCAGGTCATAAAAGACTGACCACTTCTACCTCCTATCTCTTGGAAACCAGCTACCATATTGTGAGGAAACCCAATGGCCTCATGTAGAGGCCCATCTGGAGAGGAACTGGGCACTCCTAGCCAACAGTCTTGACTTGGTTCCCCAATGTCAACTTGCCAGTTGTGAGTGAGCCATCTTGGAAGCTGGCTCTCCAGTGGAGCTAACACAATGGACCCTGTGGGAAGCTAACATGTGCTGTTGCTGGTGCCTGCCCCAAATTGCATATTTGTGAGCCAAATAAATGCCTGTTTTTGTTTTAAGCTACAAGTTACATAAGCATAGCTAACCATAACAATATCTTTGAAAGGAGACATTAAACAAGTAGTTATTTGTGCTAAGTGTTAGAAAGGAGACATACAAGACCCCCAGGGGAGAGTAAATAAGAAAGCTAACCTGGTCTTGTCCTGGTCTGTTCTGTTGCTAAGTAAATACTCTTGTCTGTGTGGGTCAATTGGAGGTGCTTTCCTTGTATGAAATTCCCCAAAAAAGGCATTTGTTCCGGCCACCTGACTTTCTGAAATGCATTTAATTTGAAAACACCTTCGCTCTCTTTGCATCTGTGTTTCTCTTTTGGGAAGTAGGGAGGGTGGGAGAGCACGTCCATGGATGACGGTAGCACCCATCCAAAGTGAAGTCCATTTACTTTCATCTCCTTTCATAATGGCACAGAAAATGGAGCATAAAAATATCCTGTGGAAGGTTAAGTGCTCTATACTAAATGTGGAGTATCTGGAAGAGGTAATGAAGCGAGGGTCAGAGTGAACAGGGAGGGGTGAATTTTTTTCCTCTATTATTGTTCAAACAAAGCTATGTAACACAACATTTAATATTAAAGGGAGATTGAACAGCAGGTAGGCATGGATGACCTCTTTTGACAGGACTCCCTATAAAATTAGATAATCCGGAGAGGTAGCCTGCAATCAGTGGACCAGAACAAGGTTATCTTGCCCACAGAGAAAACCTGAGGCCAGGCTATTTGTAGTCCAAGTCTGGGGTGAGGAATGAGTGGAGTTGGATGGAGGCAGGTCCAGGAGCCATTCTGATCAGTTTTATGGGGGGAAAGCTGCTTAAGGAGCCTGGGGTATGTTTAAGAACCCAGATGATCCAGGCTTGGAGTAGCATTAGAACTCTAAACCTGGGGTCCTTGACTCATTCACTTATTAAATGCCTTACATGTGCCAGGCATTGTTAAGGCATTGAGGGTGCATCAGAAAACTAAAACCTATTCATGGGACAAAGGAAGAGACACAATGTGCACGTAACAAATAAACATGTATGTGTATAATTTTTGATGGTGATAAACTAGAGGATTGACGTTGATTGTCAGTTCCTTTATTCAAAGATCTCACATTCAAACCCTGATATTTCCTTGAGACACGAAGAATAAAGGCCAAATGACTTCTGGTGGCATTTAAGATCCTGCACAGTCTAGCTCTTGCTACTTTTCCCAAATTATTTTTCTTTCTCCTTCCCTTTTCCCCAGGACACATCTACATGCTTCTAACTTGTGAGGGGGTTCAGAGTACAGTCTCTGGAGTCAGACTGCCTGGGTTCAAATCCCAGCCCTGGCAGTCACTAGTTGTGTGACCTTAGGCAAGTTACCCAACCTCTCTGAGCCTTAGCCTTGACTTCTATAAAATGACTAAGGTGTGACTGCTATCTCCCAGGGTGATTGTGAGAATCAGATGAGATCATGGTCTTGAGAGAACAGTGGCCTTGAGATAAGACTTGCTTCCTGCTGTTAATGACTGTATTATATACCGTGTCTGTGTGTATACATGTGTGCATATACATACATAATCCAATCATGACCCTATTCTAAGTCAGGATATATTCATCTTAATGCCACATCATTAGACTTGGACTGTGCCTGTTTTACTCTTCATGCACCCTCGATAGATGCTGAATAAAATATACTCAACTCACTGGTGTGTTTTGCATCAGATGGTAGCAGTCCTTAACTAGGAAGATGCTGTTTCCCAGGGCTCGGAATGGGTAATTAGGAGCCTGTCAGTGCAAAGCCGTGAAGTACTGCACTCTTCAGCTTTCAGAACTGCAGTTGAGGGCCGTGTTATGAGATCTGTGTGTGCCACTTGGCAATATTAGAATTCCGAGACAGGGTGATCTTTAAAGATTTCCTCTGCTTGCAGCTGGGTGGAGAGGTGGCCTGGACTGCTCCAGAAACAGTGCTGGGCCTTTTATCATTTATATATCATTCCAGCAGGAGCAGAAAAAAGGGACAAAATACTGAAAATAAAAGTTAATTAAAAAATAAAATCAAGAGAAATGTCTCTCAGAGGCCACCTCTGTTACAGAGACCACCTGTCATTAAGCATTTTCCTGTCTATAAACTCGAGATTGGAAGCCAATCGACTCTTGTGGTGTTTAATTTTTAATGCCTCCTGTCTGGTCTCTGAGGTAGTTGTTGTAGTCAGAGGCTGTCGTGCAGATATGTACCTGGCCTGGAGAAAAAGTGAGCGATTCCTCTGCTGGAACTGACATCCACTGGGGGAAACCTGCTGCGGGTTATTCTCCTCTCACATACCCCCTCCCTGGGAATTTGCTTTTCCAATGATGCTAGTCTGTCCCTTCATTGTGGGTGAATTAGTATGATCAGAGAGCAAGGGAATGTCCTTGGGAAAAGGGAAGTCAAGTGTAGCTCTCCAGCAACACAGCATCTTGTAATCCAATTCTCTCCATCTTTCCAGTTCCTCAGGTCCCTCATTCAATACGAATTTATTGAGCATCTACTATGTGTCATGCCTTGTGGTAGGGATGGAGATGGAGGCAATGAAGATGTCTGGTCAGAGAAAAATCTCTGTTCTGTTGACCCAGACATTCTACTGAGAGAAAGGTGAGAATAAACACTTTAACAAATGAGGATGCTGGGTCATTTTAGATGGTGATAGTGCAGGGAAAAGAAAAGTTGGTGATGTGGTGCCCTGGGATACAGGCTCCCTGACGAGGTCATGGTCGAGCAGTAAGTTGAATGGAGAAAGAGTCAGTGATGTCAGAACTACAGGGAACGGTGTTCCAAGCAGAGGGAACAGCAAAGGCAAAAGCCCTGAGTTGGAGATGAGCTTAGCTTCTTTGAGAAATAGATGGTCACTGTCCTGAGAGAAGGGAAAGCAGGAAATGATGAAAGATCAGGCAATTGAAGCAACCTGGGAACTTTAGGGAACCTGTGAAAAGAGGGAGGATTTGGCCTATGGATTAGGTTTCAAACGTGCGATCAAAACATCCAGGTAGTCTCATTCTGGAAAAAATGAAACGAATGTGAATGAGGTGGATTTGCTCAGCCAGGCTTCCTAAAAATGAGAAATGACTGCCCTGTGGCCCTGCTGCCTGAGTCTCTGCTCAGGACCCATCCCTTCTGCCTGTAGGAACACACTGGTCTCCCAGCCAGGAGCTCTTCTTTCACTCGGGGCCCCAGTATTCCATTCTTTGACTCCTCACTGTCAGCTTCCTAAAATGCGCCCCAGGATGCCTGTCTCCTGCTCAACAGTGCCCTTCAGATTTCATCATGAAGTTCCAGTGCTTGAAATCCTGCCCAACAGGACACTACGGTCTGTTCCTTGCCCACCCCAGATTCCACAGGGCTGTGCATCACTTCCCCTCAAGCACGGGTGCTGGTGGGGCACCTAAATGCCTCGTGGGCTTCCAGCGCCTGCACCTGGACTCTCCTTTCTGCCTGGACCGCTCACCCTCTCCCTCAACATCTGAGAGATGCTTTCTTATCCCTCGCAGGTCAATCCAAGCTGCCATCAACTCCTCTTGGGAAACCGTCCCCATCTTCCAGTCTGATATAAAGATCTTTCCTCTTCTGGAAGGAAAACGAGGTTAGGTGAAATGTTGGACTGGAGAAAAGGTAGAGGCCCAGCAAACTTCGGAAGGCAGCATATTTCAGCAGAGAAAATCGCAATGCAAAGGCCGGAGTTGGAAGTGAACTTGGTCAGGTGATTTCCAGTTTGCCTCCTACGATCTAAGCGTGCTGGGCTCCTGGGGTCGGGGTGGGCCTGTAGCTCATTGAATTTTGTGCCTCCCCCAGTCCTTGCCATTCACGATCAGAGTTTACCTTATTTCTGAGCTAGGATTTTGAATATCTTTGAAATAATTTACAGGGGAAAAGCAAAACCTGCAGTACATTTATTAAGTGACAATATTAAAATGAATTCGACTGTAGTTTCTATCATGAGAGTCATAAATAGCACTTAATGTTTATAATCTCTCTTTTAGAGGGCTTTAACGTTGTTGTTCAGGAATGTTTATAAAGTGAAAAAGAACTCCTGGTTGTATGAGTGTGGGAAGCTATTTCAGAGGGACCCGGAGAGATTTACAACACTCCCTGTTCCTGCCCTAATTAAGGCATTCGTTACTGTGTTTTAATAGCTCTGAGGTGTCTTATACTCCAGGTAGCTGGGTTTATAAACAGCTTTTCCTCAAGAGGAAAAGGGAAGCCTTCCAAATTATAAATTGTAACTTCTCCAGGGCAGGATGATGACATAACTTCCTCATTTACTGTCCTTAGCAGCTGGGGCCCTGCCCCAGATCTGCTGAACCCAAACTCGGCTGAGGGGACCAGCAAGGTGAGTGGTGACACAGCCCGCAGGCCACTGTGATGCCCACTCAAGTGTGAGGACCGCTGAGATAAGGTTTTCATTGCATCTCCACAGGCCTCTCATTCTGCTGGCTCTTTGCTACTCCAAGTATGGTCCAAAGACCAGAAGCATGCAGGTCATTGGAGAAGCTTGTTAAAGGACTTTCAGCTGTCACTGAGCCCTGCTGAAATAGGGTATCTCAGACTCATCATCTCACTGAATTCTCAGCACTAACCTTTGTGAGAGGTATGACTCTCACCGCGGAAATCTTTGCAATATGTTTTATGCTTAAATCACTCTTTGGCTTTTAACTACATTTTCTTCTTCAGTGTGCTATTTCCAGCGTCTCAGCAGCAATTCCCCTTTTCACAGTAAAGCTTCACTTTAACCTCATGCCCTCCATATCCTGAACAAACTTTCATTGACTTGACTTCTTTTCCCCCCCAAATCTCCTCTGTCATTCTCCCTTCCATCACCAAAGGGCTGTGTACCAAATCTCCTGATGGTACCATTTAAGTGCACCATCCAATTACTCAACTCCCATAGTTTGGGCATTTAGAGTTGTCTTTTCCATGATCTCTGTGGTAGGAGGCTTCCAAAATAGTTCTCAGTGATCCCCATCTGCTGATACACATGCCCTTGTGGAGTCCTCTCCCTTGAGTTTGGCTCTCCTTTGAGTTTGTGCCTTGCTTTCCATGAACAGATTGGCAAATGTGATGGGATGTCCTTGTGAGGCTAGGTTATAAATGACTGACTTCTGGCTTGCTCACCTTCTCTCCCAGGCTTTTCTTGGGTGGCTCACGCTGACAAGCTGAGCTGCCACGTTATGAGCTACTCTACGGGGAGGTCTGCTCGTCGAGGGTCAGAGGGCTGCCTCCGGCCAACAGCCAGTAAGGAGCTGAGGCTTCAGTGTAAGATCTCACAGGGAACTGCATCCCACCAACAGCCACTGAATCGGCTTGGAAGCGGATCGACTCCTCTGTTGAGCCCAGAGATGACTTCAGCCCTGGCTTACACCTTGGCTGCAGCCTGGGAGAGACCAGAGCCAGGTGATCCAGTTAAGTCACATTCGGTTGCCTGACCCACAGTCGCTGTGCAATAATAAATGTCCTTGTATAAGGCCACTACATTTGGGAGTGATTTGTTATGCAGTCATTGATAACTAATATAATCTCCCTCAGTTGTGGTTGTCTAGGTCTAGCTTGTAGGACTGATGGAAGTTGCCCTGAAACTACACAGAAAAATCTAGTGCAGGAAAGACTGTAAATATTCACCAGATCTGGTTTTCCTCCCCTTCCTCTGTACAATGTAAACCACATTTCCCAGTTCACTTTGAATCCAGATGGAGGAGGACCCTGATAAAAAAGTGGCAGATGCACACAGCCTGGTTTTGGAAACACGACATTTTAGGAGATCCCTTCAGGCTTTTATTCTTGGCTTGTCGGCTGGTTGGATGCAGAAGACCCAGGACAGGACTTTAAGGAAGACTCAAAGGATATTGAGCTGATGAAAGGAATGTGGTCCTAAGTGACCACTTTGATGAGAGTCTCCTAGGAGGAAATTGCCAACCAGGAGCATTCATAGTGGACACTGTAGGAGCAAGAATCAACCTTTGTTGCATTAAGCCCTAGAGATGCAGGGCTTTTTAGTTACGCAGCTCACCTAGCCTACCCTGACCAAAACTTACCTATCTTATATTTTTGGTCTATTTCATTTGCTTTGTACTTCTTATATTTTAATGTCAGTTTATTGTGTTTCAATCTCTTAAACACAATTGACCTCTGGTATACTTTAGGAAACATTCATTTATTTGCCTTGCAAACATTTATTGGTTGCCAGACAGCAGGCTTATATTGATAAAAGGACACAGATTTTGCCCTTAAAAAAAAATTCCTAATGAATTAGGAAAATATACACAAAACGAGGCAATTGAATTGAAATATGATAGGTATATACTCATGGACATTGTTCAAATACCCTTTACACATTAAGCACTGCCTCCTCACTAATTTTTCAACAGCATGAGCACTTAAAACCTTCTTCAACACATTTATTAAATATCTATTGCGTGTGGAGGTAGGAAATTGTGGCTGTTTTGGATCCCAATAAATTTGGATCAAATAGAAGTATTTGTATGAAGGAGACAAGAAGTGAAGTCACAGAAGGAAACCATGCCTAGATATTTGAAATTTATTCAGTAGGTGCTAGGGAACCATTGATGGCTCTAGAGGGAAAATGCAGGATCAACTTTTATTTTAAGAAGATTTAGTAGGCAGAGGTATGCAGTGTGTCCTAGAAGAGGGGACGCAACATGCTTTCAGGAAGACTAGGTTGGAGGCTCAGTGCATGGGAGATCAGGCATGAATCAACAGAGTCCTGCCTGAGGGCAGTAGGAGAGGAAATGAATGGATAGAAGTTAGCTTTGAAGGAAAAATCCATAAATCTGGCTGAGAGAAATTACCCCCACATTATCTGAGAACATGGCTTTATATTTAACTTTATTTCTTCCATTTGTATTTAGGTTGCTGTGTGTGTGTGTATGTGTGTGTGTTATCATTTTCACTATATAAAATTTCACTGTATCTAGGAAAGACACTATTTCTAATAATGCCACATTGAACTGTGTTTTGCTTTTATCCTATATTTTATATTTAAAATAAACAATTCGGACTTCCCTGGTGACACAGTGGTTAAGAATCTGCTTGCCAATGCAGGGGACATGGGTTCGATCTCTGGTCCAGGAGTATCCCACATACTGCAGAGCAACTAAGCCTGTGTGCCACAACTACTGAGCCTGTGCTCTAGAGCCCGTGAGCCACAACTACTGAGCCCATGTGCCACAACTACTGAAGCCCGTGTGCCTAGAGTCCATGCTTCACAACAAGAGAAGCCTGTGCACCTCAATGAAGAGTAGTCCCTGCTTGCTGCAACTAGAGAAAGCCCGCACACAGCAACAAAGACTCAACACAACCAAAAATAAATAAATAAATTAATAATAAATAAATTTATAAAAAAATAAAATAAAATAAACAATTCGACCATATACGATTTCTCCCATATTGCTTAGGGAGAATTAAAAACATAACCTTTATATAACTTTTTGGTGTGACATTATGGGAACAACTCTAGACTATGTAAGAAAAGGCTAAGAGTCAGTTTAGAAGTTGAAGGATTTCTCTAAAGAGAGAGTGGTGTCTATTCCCTGTGATTCCCAACCTCACCCTTTTAGAGGAGGGTGTGTCTTTCCATTTTTCTTGGGCTAATTGGTAGGTACCTTAGGAGAACCAATTGGAAAGTCTGACCTGTGCCCACTGATGAGTAGGTGTGGGTATTGGAAGTGGGGACAGATATTTGATTCTCAGATGGATGCCAGAGATAGTGATGCCCTTACAGGGCATTAGAGCTAAGAGACCAGGCTGTATTGGGAGGTGTCTATGCTCTGAGATTGGCTGGGCCCATGAACTTGAAATCCTCAGAGTGTGGCAAAGGCCTCTTGGAAAGAAGCAGGACTGAGTCCAGCTGAGAGAGCTCCAACCAAGAAGACTATGGGAGGGGACTTAGGAGTGGAACCATGGAAACAGGACTACTGTTGACTTTAAGTGTCCATCTGAAGGAGGCTTTGTCCATATCAAGGGAACTGGGGACTAAAGACCATGAACAATAAGGAGGTGTCTGAAGATCCCCCGCCCCAAGTGGTCCTATGAGAAAAAGATTCAGCATCTGGTTTCCGCCACACCCAGAAGCCATCAAAGTCAGCTTTCAACAGTGCCCAAGATAGAAGCCTTTTCCTGCACCTCACCTCTCCTCCTTCCTGGAGGGTCCTAACAAGGAAGAACAAGTGATAGAGAAAGTGGCTCAAGGAAGAGGAAAATCTGACCCTGACTTCTTTTCCTCTGCAAGTTCCCTTGCCCAGGGATTGAATTCTGAGCCAGACGAAAAGAGAGTTTTTGAATGCATTGGGCGTGGAAGTTTGAAGTGGTCCTGGGCTTGATATTCTATTACTCAAAAGTGACCAGATGATTTATTCACTGAGGAGTGATGACTAGAAAAGCTTTGGGTCCTGCTCAAGTTTACAAGCAGGTAGGGAGGTTTGGGATCCCAGAATGGCTGTGCCAGAGCTCTGGGGAGAAAAGATCAAATACTTCCTCCTTATAACCACTGAGCCCTCAAAAAAAAGGCCTGGATAACTGTGTTTTCTGCCTTCTCTGGTTGGGTCTGACTCAGGAAGTGACTAGTTAGTTGAGATTTTATAAGCTCTTCAAATTTAAATTTCCTCCCCCAATTTCATCCCTAGCCAGTGCCACAGTGAGCCATTTTGGAGCCCAAGATAAAGGGGAAAATTAGTAGTACTGATCCTGTGTTTAGTTAAAATTTTGATTGTTGGTCATGGATTTTTGCATTAATTCTGACTTTTTAAAATATTGCATTAAAATATTACTTATCTTGATTACCTAGTTTTGGGGCATCTCTTGAATTGTATGCCCAAGGCCAGTGCCTCCCTCACCTCACCCTAATCCCAGTCCTGTCTCTGCCCCACCTTCCCCAGTTCAACCCCATTATCACAGGCTTCCATCCTGTAGGGAAGGAGGAAATAGGGAAAACCCTTAGGATGAGGAATAGTTTCCTGCAAAAACTTTCCGTTCTGTAGTCAGATGTCTCAAACCCCAAAGAGGCAACTTCTGGACTCTTGGTGCCCCAGACCAAACTGCTAAAATCTGAAGGTTATGTGTCCGCTAATGGGGAATATACATTGTTCCCATTTCCTGTCTAGACCACTGTTTACAGAGAACTGCAGCTGCCTCCAGGGTCTCCAATGTGCTTGTTTAATGGAAGTATTTATAGACAACCAGGATGCACAAATCCAGTCCTGCAAAGCCATTACATCTTGAATGTGCTCTCTCCTGGTGTTTGGAAGAGGGAGAAACTTGAAAAGTTTTTTTTTTTTTTTGGGGGGGGGGTCCTCTCCTGGTATAATTGAGTAGTTAAGAGTTTAGTTAGAAGCGAGGCTTTGATCTCCATTTCTGTCACATTCCCATTGTGCAACCTTACTTCCCACTCCAAACCTCAGTTTACTCCTCTGTAATATAGCACCTCGTAGGACACATGTAAGCATGCGAGAGTCTACTGAGCTCATTGTGGCTGGAGAATATAGTTCAAGGGGGACAAGGTGAGAGATGAATCCATAGAAGTAGGTGAGGCCAGATCATAAAGTGTCTTTAATTTCATTGAGATCCAGTAGGATAATTCATGACCAGCATTCAGCTGAACACAAAGGATACACACACTAACTGACAGCTATTGTCATGGTTAGACTTTCACATGACCAACAATCTTGCTGACATTGAATATGGCTGAAATTTATGTATGGCAGAGGCATCTCTTCCTTGGGCTTGTCATTCTTCATTTAGTTATTTTAGCTACTTAGCTTCAATTGGGAAGGTTGACCTGAAAACCATGGTGGATCATCACCAATGTGGAAGGAGGGTAAAAAGGAAGACTTCAGGGTTGGGTGGGCAAGGAGAACCCAGTCTGGCTTGAGAAGACCAGTGGCGGGGGGTGGGGGGGTCGATGGAGTGAGACAAAGCATCTGTGGTTCAAGTAGGCATCAGGGTTAAAGTCAGACACAGTCAGGTATCCAGGCAACGGAGGAGGCTTAGGCTCACGTGGGCAGGCTGTGAGATCAAGGCTGGGATCTAGGGGTGAAAGGTGGGCTTTGTCAGGCATTGTCTTTCGAGGAAAGTCCTGAGGCTGTGTCCAGCTCAGTGCTGACTGATTAGCGATGCCATCCCATGGCTCTGCCAGTTCCACAAAGTTGAGAATTTCTAATGTAATATTCCAGGCTTTCTTAGCAAGACCCCAGACAGTGACCAGGAAGAAGGATCCAACGTCCCTGGAGAAGGTGCCACACAGACTTTCAGAACATTAGAAGGAGTAGAAAGCAGTCTGTGTCCTCTGTATCCCTCCTGCCCCCCACTTAGGGAATGGAATTCACAAGACCTAAATATACTAAGACAAGCAGATGAGGCTTTAGCTCCAGTGGGTACACAGGTGACAGGGAAATGGGGAGGGATCTTGAAACCATGACAAGCAGTGGGGTAGGCTGTGACTCATGGGGCTCCACCCATGCAGAGGGACCCCTAGGTCTGTGCTCACAAACCAACCCCCAGCTGCATCCGTTGGAGTGAGGGAGGCTGCCATAGGCTAGAGTCTTGATGGAAGAAGGCCAGGATGGCCCAAGCAGGGCACGCCTAGGACACCAAAGTCAAAACCAATTGGCAGTGAAACAAGGACACTTTTCAGTCACAAACTGGGACAAGATGTGGCTTTTCAGTCACAAATTGGGACAAGATGCAGCTTTCCATATCTCCTGAGCAGGCTGGCAAATGCTTAAAATCTATGTTATTTTATGTTAAACTGTTTCAAGTCAAGGCTATTCTATCTGGGCAACCTGCTTCAACATGTCAGGACACGGGAACTTCTCCCTATGTCGATTCAGTCTCTTGTCGTGCAACGCTATCATTCATATTCTTGCTTTGTTTGTTGCAGAGATAAAGACTAGGCCATTAGCTATGTACAATGATTGGTGGACTTTGGGTAAGAACACTAACCTCTCAGTTCTTTTGTTCCTTTGTCTCTTCACGAGGGTATGGAAATTGTTTGGATAGGATGAATTGAGTTAACATATGTGAAACACTCCTGCAGCACTCAGTAAAAGTAAGCTAGGACCATCATTGCTATTATTGATCCATCCCTGAACAAAAAGACAATTATAGAAGAGGCTTAAAAACGAAAGGACAGGGCTTCCCTGGTGGCGCAGTGGTTGAGAGTCCACCTGCCGATGCAGGGGACACGGGTTTGTGCCCCAGTCCGGGAGGATCCCTCATGCCGCGGAGTGGCTGGGCCCGTGAGCCATGGCCGCTGAGCCTGCACGTCCGGAGCCTGTGCTCCGCAACAGGAGAGGCCACAGCAGTGAGAGGCCTGTGTACCGCAACAAACAAACAAACAAACAAAAACCAAAAGGACAAGATCAAAACAAATGGTTGATTTAATCAATTTTTGAAAAATAAGTCACTAGTGAAAAATAAATGCATGTTAGCCAAATTGTTATTTGGTCTCATGGAAGGAAAAAACAAAATTTAATGTGATTTTCCTGCTTATCCAGATTTCTTCACTTCATACAAGCATGGACAAAGCAGATCTTTGGATTTATTTTACACAGCAAGGTATAAACTTAGAAAAGCTCAACAGGTTATATTATCTATTTCCGTCATTTATTTGTTTACCCATTTAGTCAACACATGTTCATTTGAACACTTATTTATTGAGCTATAATTGATATATAATATTATATTAGTTTCAGATGTACAACATAAGACTCAATATCTGTATCAATATATATTACAAAATGATCACAAGTCTAGTTAACATCCGTCACCATACACAGTTACAGATTTTTTTTCTCGTAATGAGAACTTTTTTTTTTTTTTTTTTTTTTTTTTTTTGCGTTACGCGGGCCTCTCACTGTTGTGGCCTCTCCCGTTGCGGAGCACAGGCTCCGGACGCACAGGCTCAGCGGTCATGGCTCACGGGCCCAGCCGCTCCGCGGCATGTGGGATCTTCCCGGACCGGGGCACGAACCTGCGTCCCCTGCATCGGCAGGCGGACTCTCAACCACTGCGCCACCGGGGAAGCCCCATAAGAACTTTTAAGATCTATTCTCTTAGAAATTTCAAATATGCAGTACAGTATTATTATTACAGTTGCCATGCTGCACATTATATCCCCATGACTTACTTATTTTGTAGCTGGAACTTTGTACTTTTTGATGCCATTTACTCATTTTACCCTACTTCCGATTCCTTCCCTCTGGCAACTACACCTCTATTCTCTGTATTTATGAGTTTGGTTTTTTGTTTGAACTCTTATTATGTGTCAGGCACTGGCCTAGACACAGAAAATGTATGGTTTCTTTCAACAGTAGTTTTCAGCCTAGCAGATGAGGCAGCAAGGGTCAAATCAATAAGTTCAAAAAAAGGTTATACATACTTGATACAAAAGATGCCCTTAGGACTCTTGGGGGCCCCAGAAGTGAGGACTGCAGGGAACACAGCAACGTCCTGAGAGACAGACAGGGGAAGAGGTGAGTCCTGGTAGAGAGAGTGATGCAAGTGAAGACCTGGAGGCATGGAAGAGTCAGAAAACTCAGCCAGCTACATCCTTCCTACTCAAAGTCTCATTTGGGACAAGCAACGCCAGCATCACCCGGGAGCTTGGTTAGAAGCACAGCGTCGCAGCCTCCACTCTCACAGGGTGAGAGATGGACTGCAGAGCTGGCAGGGAGCAGATCTTGGAGAGACTTCACATGCAACAGCAATTTGGAAATTGCTGCCATTAGCCCTGCAAAGGCAGCGACCCAGCGCAATTCATCTCAGTACCTTCCTGGGGCAGTTGTACACGGATACCCACCTGCTTGTCCAAAGGATGCTGTGCAAAGTAACAGGAAGCCGAGATCTTTATTAACTGACCATCCCAGTCGCTTCACCTGGCCTCTCAATCTACTTTCTAAAGGCAGAGTTGTATCGTGTCTCTTAGAAGAAGAGAAGGAGGTGGCATTCTATCTTTTAAAATAGCTCAGCACTGTGATGGGCGATATAGGTGTGGGGTGTGGGGTGGGACACGGTGACAGGTGATACAGGGGAAAAATAGACCCTCCTCTTCCTCTGTTGCTCCAGACCAATTGCTGGCCAGTTCTGTCTCTCCCACCTCCCAGTCTCCCAGGCTGAAGACTGGCCCTCCCATTTCAATGGCAGGCAGATCAAGCACCCATTACTGTTGGTCATATTTCTAAAGCGCCTGAAGGTCACCTGGGATTAAGACAGGTGCAGCCTGAATGGAAGGTAGCCTGCTGCTATTTGAGTTATCAAAGACAAGATGAATAAAGGGAAGCCCCTGGAAAGAAGAGAAGCAAATACCAGCCACAGCCCAACAGGTGAATAGGCTTTCTCCAGAGGCTGGGGCTCAGGCTCGGGCTGCCCAGGGCCTGTGATCAAAGAGGCCTGGCCTCTTGAGGGACAAGCTGTGAGGAGCTCATCTCCTTGACAGTGTGATTTTATTAACCCACTTCCCCCTGTTCGGAGCAGTGGCTGTTTTGGAGAACAGCAATCGGAGATAAGTGCGCACAAGCATGGATCTCTTTTACTCTCAACAAAATGTTTATGGCTGTGAAATTGTATCCAACTCTTGCTTGGAAGGAAGAAGTGACTTGCTCTAGGGAGCCACACGTGTTTGCTCTCATCGATGCCATTGGTGGCGATCCGTTTTCCTGGTGACAGAGAGGGTTTGTGCCGGCGAATTCACGGAAGCTCCAATGCTGCAGTTCCTCGGGAGGAGATTGTGCTGTTAGGTTCTGTAATTTTTTGATTTTGCTGCACACGTGATGTCTCCAAAGAGGGATCTGTCTTTTCTAACAACCATCATTTTTATATAAGATGGGAGGTATTCACACTATATCTTCATCTTCTACATCTCAACCAGTAACAATATCAGAACTACTCCCTCCTGACAACTATATTCATTTCTCATTAAAGATATTTCATGTTTTATTCAGGAATTTAAATGAAGCAATCAGAGCCCGGAATGGCATCCTTTTGGTATAATTGTATCTCACTGATGCCAGCCCCAAGAGTTCTAATTAATATATATTTAGTTCCCTGACTGTCTTTAGACCAAACGGTTGAGCAGAGAAGACATGAAGAAAAAACACATTGAGATTTGAGCAGGAAAGTCTTTTGTAAAAGAGAAAATTTGGGGTAATTGTGCATTTCAAGTGCTTTGCTCTTGTAACCATGTCAGAAATTACTTTCAGGCCACTGAGTGCTTTATGAAAAATGGACTGTGTGATGATAATTATTTTTATTGATCACACATTCAAGTTATTAATTTTTTAATCTCCTTTCTTGCTTTCTTTTGGTTGCAAGGATGTTCATACCCAGGGAATTATGAGCATTCAGTCCTCCTCAGGATAACTCTCCCCTTTCCTCCCTCTGCCCTTTTGTCCTCCGACCTCACACTATTAAAAAGAGATATTGTTCCTCTTTGCCAACGTGAAAATGTCTGGAGCCATCTTGGGATTACTTGGCCTCCCTAAACCCATAATATGAAAAGAAGCTAATTGGGTACCAGCCTCATTCCTTATGGGGTTTGCCGCTCCCCCTAATTCCCTCCAACCACATCCCCATTCTCACTTGCAGGAAATGAGTTTAGGGACATTTCTTGTGCTGGTCTAACATTGGGATTCATAGCACTTGTGTTCACTTAGAAGCCTCAATTCATTCCCGGTCCTGGGATGCTCTGGGATTGTGGTTTATAAATCACTCCTGTGGTGCACTATATGTGGAGATCAGGACCCCTGAGATCTCCAGTCATATTGAATTGCACTGGGCAATGGAGTGTCCTTAAGAGTTTACAGTAAGGAAAAACAAAGGCCTTATAAATAGGACAATTCAACTGACACTTACAACATTCACGAGACACTATTGAAAAGAGAGAGGATGCTATTTTCCTTTGTTCTCAATCTTGGTCTCATTCACAGAGGAGGATAGCTCTTCAATAGGATATAAATTGGGGTTTAGAAATAGCCTGTACCCAAACTTGAGTTGTTATTTAAAGAACTTTTTTTTTTTTTTTTTTTTGTGGTACGCGGGCCTCTCACTGCTGTGGCCTCTCCCATTGCGGAGCACAGGCTCCGGACGCGCAGGCTCAGCAGCCATGGCTCACGGGCCCAGCCGCTCCGCGGCATGTGGGATCTTCCCGGACCTGGGCACGAACCCGCGTCCCCTGCATCAGCAGGTGGACTCTCAACCACTGCGCCACCAGGGAAGCTTTCGGGATCATTGAGTTGTTTGGTAGCCTGCCATAAACCGACCATGAATCTGGTTTACACTGCAAAGAAGTGTGCTCATTCCTACTTCTCCACGGCAAGGATGTCATCACCACTTCCCACGGATGCGGGGGAGGTGACAGCTTCTTCCATTTACTGGACGTGTGATGTGGGTGAGGCAAGCCACTTGGTCCCCGTGAGCCAGTTTCCTCACATGTGCACCAAGGATATAAACATACGTTTAGTTCCCTGGGGTGTTATTAGACTCACTGTGACTGCCATAAAAAGAACAACAACTTAGTGTGTTGAATGTGTATCATGTCTAGGCATGGTACCCAGGGCTCAACATCCATGTTCACACTCGGTAACAAGCAAGGATACATCATACAGAGTCCAAAATTACATTTTTACATCAATGTGAATAATATTTTAAAATCTATATTGAAGCAGGTTAATACCCACCTCCCCACACCCGAAAATCAGACTTGGTGTTCAGTGGAAATAAGCATTTTGAAAAGATTTCTGTTGGAAGGTGGATTCCAGTGTATTTCTCTCTCCAACCAAGGTAGCATCTATCTAAGTGAACACGATCCTCCTGACATGGGGGCTGGGAGAGCAGAAAAGTGCTCGGGCACTCATGCTGAGTTGATTTCCAGATACATTAGTGCACAGCCTTATTGACTACCACGTCCATTTGACCAGGCTCAGAGGGGTTTATATTATCTGAAACGCCTCACTGCGTGGGCACAATGACAGGTGTGTCGTGAGGAGAACAATAGCCAGAAACAGATGCAGGGAAGAGTCACTAATATGTCAGCAACTACGATGCATGTCAGGCGGGGTGCATCTCCACCAGGAAAAAAAAAGATCGGAAAAGAAAGAACATTTATTTCCATGAAGCCAATTTCCATGCCAAACTGAACATCTGTCTGGCTTTTGTGTTTGGAATAAACAGGACTTACACACACTCAAGAATAATGTCAAAAGTTCAAAGGGTGGAGAGTTGAGAATTCTCACGTGGGTGAATAAATGAGGTCTGCCGATTGGCTGGCCTTCACTCCGCTTTACATGAAGTGTCTCCTTGGGGCCCGGGTGATGTGTGGCTTTGATTCTCTGCCCTTGTCCTTCCATAACCTGGTTTGGAATGTAGCCCAGTCCTAAGAGATTGGGGGTCACTCCGGCTTGATAGTGTAAGGTCAGAAAATAGAATGAGGCTCGGATATCTCAATTGAGATTTGAGTGTATAAAAGTATAAATCAAAAAAGCAAAATCCTTGAAGGGACACCTTGCAGCTGTCGCAACAAATGAAAGGTTTCAAAATAAGTAGATACAAAAACGCTGAGGCTAGTGCAACTAATAATTCCCCTCTAGTCTGACTTGAAGAAAAGGAGGGTGCGACCGAGCACAGAAAAGTAAAGAATACACCTTATTCTGAGCAAGAATGTTGGCCCTGAATTCTTTAATAAATTTTGTATCATTTCAGGGACAATATTTACAGGCCTTCGATTTAAAAAATCCCCTTTTATGTGCTTGTTTTTGCAGGATGCAAATTAGAAAATATGCCAAGGGACATATGTAAATATTAGAATGTACATGATTATTTGTTCTTTGTTCTGGGAAGATCTAGATAATCTCAAAGTTAAGTCATTCATTCAGGAAGGAAAAAAAAAAAGTAAGTAAAGTTAAGTGGATTTTTGTCTGCCTTTACTCCTAAATGCCACTGTCTCATTTGGCTGTAGGATATTCATGCTTTTATGTTTATTTAAACAGACATATCTCTAGTTTATGGGCATATTCCAGAATAGAACCGCATGTTGCTTGGAGTGCAATTCTTATGGGCAAACACCTGATACCCTTTAATAAAAGATAAAAGGGAAACAATCCCCTTGCCATTCAAAGATGTTACTGTGCCTTGCTCATAGACATGACCTTATTACTTGACCTTTCTAACCAGTACAAGCATCCCAGGTACTGAACTCCAGGTCTAGTGATTATAAATGACTCCTCTAGCTGCCACTTGAAATCAACTGTAGCAGAACTTGTTTGAATCCAGGAGGGCTCTAAGAGGATGATTACAAAGCAAGACTCAGGAGTTGCAGAGTACGGATGTGATGGGTGTTGAGAATTGCTATTAAACTATGTCAAATTCACACCTCTCTAAAATATTTTCAAGGCAAAATTTTCTGGGAACCCTCCTTTAAAGCTGTGATTTCCCCCATGGTCAAAATATTTCGATTTTTGATTTTCAGAACATTCACCCTTGGTGCACTCATTTTCTAATTATTTTTTTCTTGTTTGGAGAAAGACAGTGGATGAACATTATACAATTGAATTTTGTGTATATCAGCTAAATCAACATTTTCCAAAGTGCTTTTTGTGTAACATAATCCCCAAAAATATTAGTAAATTTTAGGAAACTAAAGAGACTCTGGGTCAAAAAAGTGAGAAATACTGATTTAAACTTTGTCAAAGAGTTGTATTAAATGTAGAACTTCCCAGAACCTTTAATGTGCAAAGTAGCTTGTAGTTTCTCAGTGGAGGATGTACTTATGCTGTTTCTCTCTTTTTTTTTTTTAACCACAAATCTCTTTTTCTGAGACCATCTTTACTGGTCTAATTCTTCAAGGAATTTACTTTAGGAAATGTGTTGCTAGGTGCAGTGATGCATATTTTAGACTACTTGACAAAGAAAAATGCTACTTTTTAAGATTGCTAATGTCAAGAGCAAGTGACATTGGAGTTTAAATTACCTTAACTGGCCTATTATTCTATCTAAACCAAACTGAAAGTGAAGGGACAAAAAAAGTCCCCCAAAGTGTTATCACTTGAAATGGAAAAGAATAAAAAAAAAAGACTTTAAAACATGTTAAGTAAACTCTTCAGCAGACACCCACATATAACTTCATAAATCATTTAAAATGTGACAAGGAAAAGAAAACCTGATCAAATGACTGTCCAAATAATTATAGTTTATTCTGCAACTTTTTCTCATTGAAATCACATTGTCATTTGAGTAGTCATCTTGACACAACTAATTATTGCTATCCAAGGAAAAGAAAAAAGCCTCAAAACGTAGTTTAACCAATTCTCACTATCGTAAGTAATCATGGGAAAAAGAAAGCGGGCAGAATGGAAATTTAAAGATTTCCCCCCCTAACCTTCCGGCTCTGACTCCCTACACAGGCTTCCCTGCAGCCTGCACCCCTAGTGTCTCTCTTCCCTCTTCCCTCTAACCTCTCCTGCCCTCCTTCATCTGTCTCTTTGGCCTACAGTTTTAGCCCTTCTGTCTTATCAAAGAGAACCTACAAGGTTGAAATCCACTGAGAAAGGCAACCTGAGCTGCGCAAAGGCAGGCTCACAGGTCATAGGGGTCCTGCCTGGCCCTACCATCCAAGGCTTGGATCTTGCCTGGCACTACATTTTCCCTGGCTGCATTTCTTCCTCCATGAAATGCTGCTGTTGGACCACATGGCACCTAGAGTCCCTTAGAGCACTAGGCCCACGTGGCTGCCCCACCCCCCTTTTTTTTGGTTTTTATTCCCAGTCTCCTACAGGAAGCAAAGCAATCTACAACCGTGAGGCAACCTCAGAGTTCTCAACAATTGGCTAACTATGGTTAGCCTTGTCTTTAAAGAGAAATGTCACTTAAAGAGAAGAGTCAAATTCACCTGTGAGGAGTGAGATGGCTTCTTGAATGTGTGTTCTGGAATTCTGATCATTGCCTGGAAGCCAATACGAACTTCTATTCTGGGGCTCTTTCATGGACAGCTCCAAATCAAGTTTCTTGTATTCATCCTTCCTCTGACTGTAAGTGAGGAATTAAATATCCACCTGAGTTCCTTGGCAGCAAGGGTAGTGAAAGAATTGTCCTTTTCACCATTTTCTTCCCAGGAAGAAGAAATTTCACACTGTGCATGTACACATCAGGAGCAGGTATTAAATCACTCCTGACTTGCTTTTCTCCATGACTATTTATTTTATTTTATTTATTTATTAAACATTTTTTTAATTGAAGTATAGTGGATTTACAATGTTGTGTTAATTTCTGCTATACAGCAAAGTGATTCAGTTACACATATATATACATTCTTTTTCATATTCTCTTCCTTTATGGTTTTATCACAGGATATTAAATATATTTCCCTTCCACGGTTATTTCTTAAACACACCCTCTGTTTACACGTAAGCCCAAATAGAGGAAAATGAAAACATCTCATTGAAAGTAAAATTGCCTAAATATTTTGACACAAGCCCAATTTGCTTTTTGCTTTTGCCTGAATTCAGGATTGCTTCCCCATCCTGGCTGGTTATAAGATTCTTCCAGGGAACATGTTTCAGAGGATGAGAATGAGGCCAGTGGCTGCTGATGTTAAAAGGACATGGCATCTGCACAAGGCCTGAGAGGGGGGCTGGTTGCACAAATTAAAGTCAAACACATCACAGCCCGATTAGCAGACATGGACTTGAGTGTGCTGTCTAGGAAGGGTGTTTTTTTTTTTTTTTTTTTCCCTCCAAGTAACAAGGAGGCAATTAAAAAAAGAAAAGACAACTCCATTTGTTTCCTATCGTCATTTCTTCTCACTTTCCCTAGTCCTGATTTCTCACTCTATTTATCTGGGAACACAAATTACGATTGCACCCAAGGAAAAAAATAATATATGTAGGTAGCTATTTAGTTTCTCTCTAACCTGTTCTGGTCAATGGGAATTTTTCCCCAGAAGAGCTTGGAAATATAAAGCCATTAAGTTAAAGAAAAATATATATATATATTGTGTTGGAACAAAATTAGTTCTTTTACAGGCAAAATTCAGAAAAATAACATGTTAATATGTTGGGTTTTTTTAAAAACAAATTTAGAATCTGATGGAACCACCTTTTCATATATTAAAGGATCCCTCTCAATGGGTGAGTTCACCCATGAAGAACTTTAATTACTTGATATTTTAAGAGGATTCTTTATTCTGTTAAGAGAGAGAAGGAAAGCAGCTGTGAGGGAGAGACATTTGTGTGGGAGAAGTCTAAAGCTGCACGTGGGAGGTGGAAAGTTTAAAATACAGCGTCTTTACTGAACAAAAATTTCATTCCCACAGTAGGGAGCTGTTTTAAAAATGTTTTATGACCTGTTACCAGGGCACAGGGGACAATTCCATGAGGCAGCAGGGTTGTGAGTTGAGCTTGCAAAAACCAGGAACCCTTAGCTTAAACCAAGCCAAAGGACAAACTCAATAAAAAATTTGTTTGCTGTTTTATTTTTTTTTTCCCACATTAATTTGTCTCAGGGAACATGGAGTGCAGGGCTCACAGGCCTAGTAGGAGGAGTAGTTACAACAGACACTCAGAGGAACTGAAGTGGCTTCCTGCTCTCCTTCCGGCCCGAAACTTCCTTTGTTCCTCTAATCTCAAAACAGCTGTTTCCTCTGGAATCACAGCCCCCAGCTGGCAGAGTCCTTACCTCCTGGATCCTGCCGCACATAATGTACATCAAATCTGAATGTTGATACGAAATGTTCTTTTTCCCGTCCTCCTCCCCAGGCCCCTCCCTCCAGTCCTGTATTCACTTTGCCCTTCGTGGGAGGTGCACTTAGAAACAAAGTGACGGAAGCATTCAGATTCTGTATGATCTGAAGGTCTGTAGATTTAGACCTTCCAAATGGCAAAGTAAATCCGTGAAAATACTTAGAATGGCAGATAAATAGTTTGGAGACATGTCCAGAAACCTCCTTTGGGAGACAGAAATTGATGGTTGCATCCCTTTTACAGCTTCCTTTGAGAAATCAGTACATTTTAACAAACATTAGTGTCTTAGCTACTCTTTGGCAGAAACTGGGCTATAATTAGACTCAATGTAGGAGAAGAAATGAACAGTAAGTGGTCATTCTCTCTTAAGAAATTTACAATTTTATTGATTGATACCGTCATTGAGACCTTGGAGGTAAAAAATAAGAAAAAAGCTTGGTCCTACTCATGGAACAATTTAGTAATAAGTTTGAAAGAAAAGACATATATAAAAAAGGTAGAGAAAAACACAAAACATTTTTGAATCATTGCCAAATAATGGAGCGTTTATCCTATGCCTTTATGTGTTGATGGAATGAGGGGTAATGGGTCTGAAGTATCTTGTGCTAGGTAATGGAAGGTGGGGGGATGAGTCAGGGAAAGCCCATGGATGGAAGTGTTCTGTCTGAGTGAGCCAGGAAGGAAGTCGTTAATAAAAACCTAGAAGGGGAAATGTAAGCTTTGGATTTGGAATAGACCTTAGAATTCATATGGGCTGCCGCCTCCTTAACCTCAGGCATCTTGAATTCTGGAGAAGGACGTGCCTCGCTCCAGGTCACAGAGGGCCCAAGAGCAAGCCAAGCTGCCAGCAAGGCTGGTACCTCTGTCCTCCACGGCACCACCCTGCCTCTGGCTTTTGCCTCTCTGAAGTCTGTGCGGGTGATTCTCATGTGCTACAACAATGAGAGGCTTGCCCCTCTGAGTCAGGAGAGAAGATGGGTTCAGCTTTGCCACTCATTAGCCATATGATCTTAGGCAAGTCATTCTAAACCCCAAAAGCCTCAGATTTACCACAGGTGAACTGAAAAGAAATTGCACCTTACTCCTTGGGCTCTGGTGAGGATTCATCAAGGACTTAACCTAATAGCAGCACACTACAATACATGTATGCTTTTATTATAATAATAAAACAGATTGCTATTATTAAGGAGCAGGGTGTATTAAGTTGGTAGGAAACTGACTGATCCAGAGTCCATATTTTCTCTGAAAAAATGCAAAGAAGTTAAGCTGGGCAGATAGAGGCATCAAAGAGATGCTGAAGAGATATTGAGAACAGATAGTGCTGCACGTGAACAAGAGAATCTTTGTATCTCGTTTTATTTTATAAAATGGCCTCTCCAAGTGTGAATTATCTTGTCAATTCTTAAACAAAAATTAATACCTAGGGAATAATTGATGCTTAAATGCATTTACTACAATTTATTGAGTTATCGTGTCACCATAGAGTATGGTCATTAAAAGCATGAATGGTTCAGCCAGGCTGCCTGGCATTGGAAGCCAGTTCTGCCACTTAGGAGCTGTGAGACCTTGGACAAGTCACTTAACCTCTCTTGGCCTCAATTTCCTTATCTGCAAAATGGAGATAAGGTTGTAGAGAGAATTGTTTAAGTTAATATAAACAAAAGTCTTCAAACAATGCCTGAAACATGGTGTCAGAGAGTATTATTAATACTAATTCTTTGATTATATAAATAATAAAACAATAGTAAATAATAAAATAATAAACAAATACAAGAATAAACATAAAAGTAAGAAAATCTAAATAATAAAAATGACAACTAATAATTACTAAATAAATATATAGTAAGTAGATAAACACTAAATAAATATGATGTTCTGGACTACTCTTTTTACTATTAATACCAGGGAATAATCTAAATAATTTGTCTGTTAATATCTAGATTTTACTATGTACCAGGTGGCAGTAATCATGGTGAGAGGATCAGTGCTTGGGGGGAAATAATCAGCCTTATAGAGGTTGAAATTGAAATTCTAAGCCTGTAAGTACTTCACATTTTATAGGGCCTGTAACTACTTTTGTGTTTGATTTATGTCAGTTATGTCATACCTATGCTATGCATTGTGGCTGGGAAGGGGATTTCATTTAAACTCTCTGGAAGCCAAATGCAGTGGGGCTGCCCCTTTGGGCTTTGCCAAAGCGTTGGTGAAACATCCACCTAAGTCAGTGGTCCTCAAAGTGGCATCCCCGGATCAGCAATAGCAACATCAGCTGGGAGTTTATGAGAAAAGTCAAGTTCTTGGGCACCCGCCAACCCCACGTGCTGTATGGAAAACTCTGGGATGGGGGCCAGAGCTCTGGGCTTTAACAAACCCTTCTAAGGATTCTGATGCTTGCTCGGTCTGAGGACCACTGTGGTAAATCAAAATAAGTATTGGAGTTGGCATAAATCAAGCATTAAACATAGTAATTACAGTTGCTGCTGGACACAGCTGGGGGAGCATGCACACAGCCCCCTCCCAAACACTCTGTTCTCAGTCTGTACCTCCCTCTTCCTTTTAGATGTGTTAATATTACTAAGCAGGCCCTGGTGAAGTGACTTTCCCCTGAGTCTCAAAGTCATTTCTGTCACCTCCTGTTAGGTATTGATTTAATTAGTTTAACCCTTAGAAAGCAACCAACCATATTTTCAACTTCTTAAACTGCATCCCATGTCTGTAATTTACCTGCCAGATGACTGCCTGTGATTATAATACTCATTTTAAGAAGACCACACTCTTACAGGTGTTTGGGAATGATTAGTTTAGTCCCTGGAGTGCACTAAATGGGGAGGGTGTGTTTCACTAAGATACAGATGCTGTGATCTTGCTGTTTAAAGAGTGTCCACTACCAGATGTCCTGGAAAAGACGGTGAACAGATAACTAGAGGAATAGGCACAAGAAGCAAACCTGGACAAAGTTTTCAAAGTGGGACAGGAATTCTGGAGCAGAAATAAAATTTAAGGGCCAACGGACATCTGAGGCTATGACAGTGACAATTTATTCTGTACAAATGTTCCTTACTACTTTGGTCCATGTAAGTCAGGGGTAGGTGTAGACAGATATATCCATCCATCCATCCACCCATCCCTTCATCCAACAAACATCTGTTGAGCATCCACTATATGCCAGATGCTAGTATAACAGTGGACAAATAGAAAAATATCTGCCCTTATGAAGGTTTCTTCCTGTAGGTGACAGAGATTTTTTCAATGTGAAATAATATGAATTTAACTGGGAAAGATCCTCTGCTTAATGATGAAAAAAACTTGCAAAAAGAAGGAAGAGAAAATGGTCAGTGGCAAAAAGAAGACAATAGTGATTCAGAGAGCAAGAAGGTTAGTCCTCTTTCTCTTCATGAAAACTCTGGGAGTTGAACATAGGGTGAGGGTCTCAGTGTGTCCAGCCAGGCTAGCAGTGCCCAGTGACTACTGAATGTAGGGAGGTGGCCATTTCCTACCATCTTAACCCTGGAGGGTGGGGTGACAGACACACCCAAGACAGAAAATATAGCAGCAATGGAGAAGCAAGACTACACAGCTTCATACATCATCCCCTGAACTGGTGAGAACTAAATTGACTAGAATGATGCTAAAAGTGCCTGCTTTCCTGTCCATAGTTTAGATACCCCCAGAGCGTTGGGAGGGGGTAATATGGCAGCAAGAGCTGAAGCAGCAACGGTGGTCATATTCTAGGACAACCTTGGATATGAGTGCACTCACAGAGGTATCATATACCCAACTCACTCGACTCGGGGTAATTATTGGAAACACTTAGTGGTACAAAGTATTTCAGGATCACAGAAGACAAACAACTGGCTGGAAAATCTAAGAAGGCTTCCAAGAAGAGGTGACATTGGGCTGGAAGGGCCTTGAAGGAAGTCTAAAATTTTGGCAGGTAGAACAGGTGGAATTGATGTGCTACATTTTCTAAAAAAATCCTGAACTGAACATGCTTCTTCTGGTTTTTGTCCTTCCTTTACATGGACACGCCACTACTGAGGATGGCATAGCCAAATGGATCAGAAGCCCCGTCACATTCCATTTCTATTTGTTTTTATGACTCTGGTCTTTAGTCTCAGCATCCCATCTCAGGAGGCAGCACAGTGTGGCCTGGGTATATAATGCCCTCTCTGCCTGGATGGCAGTGCTGCTGTGGTGAGCATGGGAAGCTGCATCCTGGCTAGGAGAAAACTCACTGTTAATCAATGCTGTCTGCCAGGGACCGAGGGAATATCTGCATGAAGGAAAGGACCCTTGTGTGGGTCTCACAGCTATGTCCTTCTTAGCACAAGGCCCGGCCCACGGTAGGAGTGGTACAGAGTCTGCTGAATGTTGGATGGCTTGTGACATATGTGACAGGTATGTGTCAAACCTGGAGTTGTCAATGGAGCTTGGGTTTAAAGTTATGCCTTCCTAGGTTTGAAGCTCAGCCCTTCCATTTAGTGGCTGTGAAATGTACAAATGGTACTTACTCTTTCAGTGCTGCCATTTCTTTGTCTGTAAAAGGATAATGTGCAACTCACAGGTATTATCGGAGAAGAGCTGTGTGTTGGAGGAGGTGGGTTTCAATGCAAACAACAAAAGGACAGTTTCTGATAATATACCAACACTTTAGTTTTGAAGAGGCTGATAGGATTAATTTAAAAACCTATGGTTAGAGTAAATTCAGTAAAGATTCTGCCATTAATCATGTGAGTTGTTTCAAGAGGAGTTTTTGGTTTTTCTTTTTCCCTAGTAGGTACACAGAGAGGGAACAATGTATACTTTGCCTAGAGAGTTAAGTTAGCAACAATAAGCTCCATGCTCTCTCTACAAGTTTCCCTCTGAAATTTTTAATAGTCTATATAATGAAGGAAAAAAACAAAGTTGACAGACTTGATACATCCTTTATTTTGTTGTAATGTAGATTTTTATAATAAACTGCTATATAGTTTTCTATTTTGTCACACTGGCAGTAATAGAAAGGGAACATAATTGTAACATTTGTGCAATTATAAATGAATAAAAATACCTGTATTTCTTCCTTTATACTTTTTCTCATGGTTGCCACCATGTACTCAGGGTCGCGTTAAGATAATGTTTCTTCTGGAGGCAGCAGCGGGCCAGCCTCACCGTGGCCGGCATAATCATGGCAATTCAGTGCTGCCCATTCTTTCTTACTCTCGTTCTGTCTTTCTCAATTTTTTTCCCCACAGTTTTCAAGATGCTCAAATTCATCACTTAGAAGAAAACAGAGATTATTACATGAGATTCTGTAACTTGCCCTATGGGAAAAGCAGGCCACTTAGAAGTTGTTTTTATTTTTATGTTCAAACTTCACCACATTTATGTCAGTGGTTGTCTCAAATTAAGTTTAGAGAGAGAGGCATTTTGCAAATTTGTCATTTATAGATTGTAGTAAATTGACCCGATTTAGCCATGTTGTTTACAGAAATGATATAATGCATATTTATTCTCAACTATTACATAGTAAATATATAGCAATTACGAGAAGTGTGCAGACTGGCAAGAAATCCCATAAGTGATGTATCTGTTTTATCTAGCAACTCAAATGCTTTCTAATTCACTTACTTATTTAACAAAAATTTACTGAGCACCTGTTCTATCACAACATGGTGCTAGACATTGAGACCGTAAAGACCCATAAGCCTGGAGGGGTAGTGAAAAGCCCAAACAAATCTATACAACCCACATGAAGGGACTTGTGCTCTAATGAAGGACCCACAGGTGGGAGTAGAGGAGAGAACAGAAACTCCGCTTGGAGAATTCTAGATGATGCCACAGAAAAGGCAGCAACTCCCAGGAGACAAGAGATGAGTAGGAATGTTCAGGAAGGTTGGGGAAGAACCTTGTAAAGAGATGGGATATACAAGGCTCAGGGAAAGTGGAGCAGTCCAAGAGTTGGGAATGGAGGGAGCGGTGAGAAGCAGGGACAGATTGCAAATGTCACGCCGACATTCCTTTGGAGCCTGATTGCTGGGAAAGTTTTTAAGCCCATGAGAGACTGGTTGCATAAGTGTTTTAGAAAACTTGCTATGAAAGCTCTGTGCAAAGAGGACAAGAAGGTTGGAGGATGAGGCTGAAGGAGGAACAAACTGTCCCCCAGTGTATGCAGGAGTCCAGAAAAGCATGATGAAGCTGCTGGAAAGCAGTGACAGTGAGAATGGTGAGGAGAGGAAGGATTAGAGAATTATTTCAAAGGTTCAATTAACTACTGAGATCCTTTTCCCCCACTGAGTCCATGTCATGGTCTGAGGGCAGTCTTTTTTTTAATTTAATTTAATTTTTTCTGATTTTGTGGACGAAATGTATTTATTTATATTTACAGAAGAGATAAGTATATTTAGAATGAGAACAAATCACAACAAATTATAAATTTTAAAAAGATGACAAATGCTATAAACTCACAAAATCCAGAAAAATAACACTACAATCAATTTTAGAACATTTGGTCACCCTGAAAAAACTCTCATACCCATTAGCAATTATTCCCCTTTTTACTTCCCCTTCCCGACAGCCCTAGGCAACCACTAATATACTTTGTCTCTATAGATCTGCCTATTCTGGACATTTTAAGCAAATGGACTCATACACCTTGTGATTCTTTGTAACTGACTTCATTCACTTAGCTTTCATTCTTAATGCTTTAAAGAATCAGCCATATTGTACCATGTAGCAGTACTTCGTTCATTTTTTACTGCCAGGTAATATTCCACTGTGTGGCTATGCCACATTTTACTTGATGGGTATTTGGGTTGTTTCCACTTTTTGACCATTATGAATAATGCTTGTACGAACATTTGTGTACATGTTTTTGTGTGGGCATATATTTTCATTTCTGTTAGGTATAGACTGAGGAGTAGAATTGCTGGGTCATATGGTAACTCTATGTTTAACCTTTTTAGGAACTGCCAGATTGTTTTCCAAAGTGGCTGCATTATTACATTCCCACCAGCAGTGTGTGAGGTTTCCATTTTCTTCACATCCTTGCCAACACTCGCTATCATTTGCCTTTTTGATTGCAGCCCTCCTTGTGGGTGTGAAATAGTATCTCAGTGTGGTTTTGCTTTGCACTTCCTTGACGGATAATGATGTTGATCATCTTCTCACATGCTTATTGGCCATTTGTATATCTTCTTTGGAAAAATGCCTGTAAAGATACTTTGCCATTTTTTTTTTTCTGGCTGTTCCATTCAGCATGCGGGATCTTAGTTCCCCAACCAAGGATCGAATCTGTACCCCTCACATTGGTAGCGCGGAGTCTTGACCACTGGACCTCCAGGGAAGTCCCTCCATTGTCAATTTTTAATTGGGTTATTTATCTTTTTATTATTGACTTGTAATAGTTTTTTATTATATTCTAGATAGAAGTTCCTTATCAGATATATGATTGCAAACATTTTCTCCTGTTCTATGGGCTGTCATTTTTTTAAACATCTTTATTGGAGTACAATTGCTTTACTGTGCTGTATTAGTTTCTGCTGTATAACAAAGTGAATCAGCTATAGGTATACATATATCCCCATATCCCCTCACTCTTGCATCTCCCTCCCACCCTCCCTATCCCACCCCTCTAGGTGGTCACACAGCACCGAGCTGATCTCCCTGTGCTATGCAGCAGCTTCCTACTAGCTATCAATTTTACATTTGGTAGGGTATATATATCAATGTCACTCTCTCACTTCGTCCCATCTACTCTTCCCCCTCTCCGTGTCCTCAAGTCTATTCTCTATGTCTGCGTCTATATTCCTGTCCTGCCCCTATGTCATCAGAACCATTTTTTGTTTTTATATTCCTTATATATGTGTTAGCAAACGAGATTTGTTTTTCTCTTTCTGACTTACTTCACTCTGTATGACAGACTCTGAGTCTATCCACCTCACTACAAATTACTCAACTTCGTTTCTTTTTATGGCTGAGTAATATTCCATTGTATATATGTGCCATATCTTCTTTATCCATTCATCCGTTGATGGACACTAGGATGGCTTCCATGTTTTGACTATTGTAAATATTGCTGCAATAAACATTGTGGTACATGTCTCTTTTTGAATTATGGTTTTCTCAGGGTATATGCCCAGTAGTGGGATTGCTGGGTCATATGGTAGTTCTAGTTTAGTTTTTTAAGGAACCTCCATACAGTTTTCCATAGGGCTGTATCGATTTATATTCTAACCAACACTGCAGAAGTGTTCCCTTTTCTCCACACCCTCTCCAGCATTTATTGTTTGTAGATTTTTTGATGATGGCCATTCTGACCGATGTGAGGTGATATCTCGTTGTAGTTTTGATTCGCATTTCTCTAATGATTAGAGATGCTGAGCATCCTTTCGTGTGTTTGTTGGCAATCTGTATATCATCTCTGGAGAAATGTCTATTTAGGTCTTCTGCCCATTTTTGGATTGAGTTGTTTGTTTTTTTAATATTGAGCTGCATGAGCTGCTTGTATATTTTGGAGACTAAATCCTTGTCAGTTGCTTCATTTGCAATGATTTTCTCCCATTCGGAGGGTTGTCTTTTCGTCTTGTTTATGGTTTCCTTTGCTGTGCAAAAGATTTTAAGTTTCATTAGGTTCCCTTTGTTTATTTTTGTTTTTATTTCCATTACTCTAGGAGGTGGGTCAAAAAAGATCTTTCTGTGATTTATGTCAAAGAGTGTTCTTCCTATGTTTTCCTCTAAAAGTTTTAGACCTTACATTTAGGTCTTTAATCCATTTTGAGTTTTTTTTGTGTATGGTGTTAGGGAGTGTTCTAATTTCATTCTTTTACATGTAGCTGTCATGTTTTCCCAAACCACTTATTAAAGAGGCTGTCTTTTCTCCATTGTATATTCTTGCCTCCTTTATCAAAGATAAGGTAACCATATGTGTGTGGGTTTATCTCTGGGCTTTCTATCCTGTTCCCTTGATCTATATTTCTGTTTTTGGTGCCAGTACCATACTGTTTTGATAACTGTAGCTTTGTAGTATAGTCTGATGTCAGGGAGCCTGATTCCCCCAGGTCCATTTTTATTTCTCAAGATTGCTTTGGCTATTTGGGGTCTTTTGTGCTTCCATGCAAATTGTGAAATTTTTTGTTCTAGTTCTGTGAAAAATGCCATTGATAGTTTGAAAGGGATGCATCAAATCTGTAGATTTCTTTGGGTAGTAGAGTCATTTTCACAATGTTGATTCTTCCAATCCAAGAACATGGTATATCTCTCCATCTGTTTGTATCGCCTTTAATTTATTTCATCAGTGTCTTATAGTTTTGTGCATACAGGTCTTTTGTCTCCTTAGGTAGGTTTATTCCTAGGTATTTTATTCTTTTTGTTGCAATGGTAAATGAGAGTGCTTCCTTAATTTCTCTTTCAGATTTTTCTTCATTAGTGTGTAGTATTGCAAGAGATTTCTGTGCATTAATTTTGTATCCTGCTACTTTACCAAATGCATTGATTAGCTCTAGTAGTTTTCTGGTAGCCTCTTTAGGATTCTCTGTATATAGTATCATGTCATCTGCAAACAGTGACAGCTTTACTTGTTCTTTTCCAGTTTGGTTTCCTTGTATGTCTTTTTCTTCTCTGAATGCTGTGGCTAAAACTTCCAAAACTATGTTCAATAATAGTGGTGAGATTGGGCAACCTTGTCTTGTTCCTGATCTTAGAGGAAATGGTTTCAATTTTTCACCATTGAGAATGATGTTGGCTGTGGGTTTGTCATATATGGCCTTTATTATGTTGAAGTAAGTTCCCTCTATGCCTAATATCTGTAGAGATTTTATCATAAATTGGTGTTAAATTCTGTCAAAAGCTTTTTCTGCAACTATTGAGATGGTCATATGTTTCTTATCCTTCAATTTGTTATTATGGTTTATCACATTGATTGATTTGTGTATATTGAAGAACCCTTGTTTTCCTGGGATAAACCCCACTTGATCATGGCGTCTGATCCTTTTAATGTTTTGTTGAATTCTGTCTGCTAGTATTTTGTTGAGGATTTTTGCATCTATATTCATCAGTGATATTGGCCTGTAGTTTTCCTTTTTTGTGACATCTTTGTCTGGTTTCGGTATCAGGGTGATGGTGGCATTGTAAAATGTGTTTGGGAGTGTTCCTCCCTCTGCTGTATTTTGGAAGAGTTTGAGAAGGTTAGGTGTTAGCTCTTCTCTGAATATTTGATAGAATTCACCTGTGAAGCCATCTGATCCTGGGCTTTTGTTTGTTGGAAGATTTTAAATCACAGGTTCAGTTTCAGTGCTTGTGACTGGTCTGTTTACATTTTCTATTTCTTCCTGGTTCTGTCTCAGAAGGTTGTGCTTTTCTAAGAATTTTTCCATTTCTTCCAGGTTGTCCATTTTATTGGTATATAGTTACTTGTAATAATCTCTCATGATCCTTTGTATTTCTGAAGTGTCAGTTGTTACTTCTCCTTTTTCATTTTCAACTCTGTTGATTTGAGTCTTCTCCCTTTTTTTCTTGATGAATCTGGCTAACGGTTTATCAGTTTTGTTTATCTTCTCAAAGAACTAGCTTTTAGTTTTATTGATCTTTGCTATCATTTCCTTCATTTCTTTTCCATTTATTTCTGATCTGATTTTTATGATTTCTTTCCTTCCGCTAACTTTGGGTTTTTTTGTGTTTTTTTCTCTAGTTGCTTTAGGTGTAAAGTTATCTTGTTTATTTGAGATTTTTCTTGTTTCTTGAGGTAGGATTGTATTGCTATAAACTTCCCTCTTAGAAATGCTTTTGCTGCATCCCATAGTATTTGGGTCATCATGTTTTCATTGTCATTTGTTTGTAGGTGTTTTCTGATTTCCTCTTTGATTTCTTTAGTGGTCTCTTTGTTATTTAGTAGTGTATTGTTTAGCTTCCATGTGTTTGTATTTTTACCATATTTTTCCCCTGTAATTGGTATCTACTCTCATAGCGTTGTGGTCAGAAAAGGCAGTTGATACAATTTAAATTTCCTTTAATTTTCCACGGCTTTTTTATGTCCCAAGATATAATCTGTCCTGGATAATGTTCCGTGAGCACTTGAGATGAAAGTGTATTTTGTTGTTTCTGGATGGAATGTCTTATAAATATCAATTAAGTCTATATTGTTTAATGTGTCATTTAAAACTTGTGTTTCCTTATTTATTTTCATTTTGGATGATCTGTCTATTGGTGAAAGTGGGGTGTTAAAGTCCCCTACTATGAATGTGTTACTGTCGATTTCCCCTTTTATTGCTGTTAGCATTTGCCTTATGTATTGAGGTGCTCCTATGTTGGGTGCGTAAATATTTACAATCGTTATGTTTTCTTCTTGGATTGATCCCTTGATCATTTTGTTGTGACCTACTTTGTCTCTTGTAAGAGTCTTTATTTCAACGTCTGTTTTGTCTGATATGAGAATTGCTACTCTAGCTTTCTTTTGATTCCCATTTGCATGGAATATCTTTCTGCATCCCCACAGTTTCAGTCTGTACGTGTCCCTAGGTCTGAAGGTGGTCTCTTGTATACAGCATATATATTGGTCTTGTTTTTGTATTCATTCAGCCAGTCTATGACTTTTGGTTGGAGCATTTAATCCATTTACATTTAAGGTAATTATTGATATGTATGTTCCTATCACCATTTTCTTCATTGCTTTGTGTGTGTTTTTGTAGGTCTTTTCCTTCTTTGTGTTTCCTGCCTAGAGAAATTCCTTTAGCATTTGTTGTAAAGCTAGTTTGGTTGTGCTGAATTCTCTTAGCTTTTGCTTGTAGAGGTTTTAATTTTTCTGTCAAATCTTAATGAGATCCTTGCTGGGAAGAGTAATCGTGGTTGTAGGTTTTTCCCTTTCATCATTTTAAATATGTCCTGCCACTCCCTTCTGACTTGTAGAGTTTCTCATGAAAGATCAGCTGTTAACCTTATGGGGATTCCTTTGTTTGTTATTTGTTGCTTTCCCTTGCTGCTTTTAATATTTTTTCTTTGTATTTAATTTTTGATAGTTTGATTAATATGTGTTTCTCCTTGGGATTATCCTGTATGGGACTCTCTGCACTTCTGGAATTGATTGACTATTTCCTTTCCCATGTTAGGGAAGTTTTCAACTATAATCTCTTCAAATATTTTCTCAGACCCTTTCTTTTTGTCGTTTTCTTCTGGGACCCCCTATAATTTGAATGTTGGTACTTTTAATATTGTCCCAGAGGTCTCTGAAACTGTCCTCAAGTCTTTTCATTATTTTTTCTTTATTCTGCTCTGCAATAGTTATTTCCACTATTTTATCTTTCAGGTCACTTATCCATTCTTCTGCCTCATTTATTCTGCTATTGATTCCTTTTAGAGAATTTTCAATTTCATTTATTGTGTTGTTCATCATTGTTTGTTTATTCTTTAGTTCTTCTAGGTCTTTCTTAAACATTTCTTGTATTTTCTCTATTTTATTTCCAAGATTTTGAATCATCTTTACTATCATTACTCTGAATTATTTTTCAGGTATACTGCCTATTCCCTCTTCATTTGTTTGGTCTGGTCAGTCTTGCTCCTTCATCTGCTGTGTATGTCTCTGTCTTCTCATTTTGTTTAACATATTGTGTTTGGTGTCTCCTTTTCACAGGTTGCCAGTTCATAGTTCCCATTGTTTTTGCTGTCTGCCACCAGTGGGTAAGGTTGGTTCAGGGGCTTGTGTAGGCTTCTGGGTAGAGGGGACTGGTTCCTGTGTTCTGGTGGGTGGGGCTGGATCTTGTCCTTCTCGTGGGCAGGGCTGAGTCTGGTGGTCTGCTTTGGGGTGTCTGTGAACTTACTATTATTTTAGGCATCATCTCTGCTATTGGGTGGGGTTGTGTTCCTGTCTTGTTAGTTGTGTGGCATGGGGTGTCCAGCACTGGAGTTTGCTGGCCTTTGAGTGGAGTTGGGTCTTAGTGTTGAGACAGAGATCTCTGGGAGAGCTCTTGCCGATTGATATTACATGGGGCCAGGAGGTCTCTGGTGGTCCAATGTCCTGAACTCGGCTCTCCCACTTCAATGGCTTAGGCCTGACACCAGCTCAGAGAACCAAGACCCTGTCAGCCACATGGCTCAGAAGAAGAAGAAAAATAAATAAATAAAATATGTAAATAAAAAAAATTGAAAAAGTAGCAACAAAAAAAAAAGAAGAGTGCAACCAAACCAATAAACAATCCACCAATGATATCGAGCACTAAAAACTATACTAAGATAAAGCTAAAAATGAGAAACAACCCAGTCACATACAGCACACCCTAAGGCTATAGTTGCTCCCAAAGTACGCCTCCTCAATTTTGGGAACATTCGTTGTCTACTCAGGTATTCCACTGATGCAGGGTACATGAAGTTGACTGTGGGGATTTAATACACTGCTCCTGGGGTTGCTGGGAGAAATTTCCCCTTCTCTTCTTTGTTCGCACAGCTCCTGCTGTTCTCCTTTGGTTTTAGCCCCGCCTCTGTGTGTATGTCACCTGAGGGCATGTGTTCCCCATCCAGACAGGAGGGGGTTAAAGTAGCAGCTGATTAGAGGGCTCTGGCTCTCTCAGGCCAGGGGGAAGGAAGTGTACGGAATGCGGGGTGAGCCTGCAGCGGCAGAGGCCGACGTGATGTTGCAACAGACTAGGGCATGCCGTGTGTTCTCCCAGGGAAGTTGTCCCTGGATCACGGCACCTTGGCAGGGGCAGGATGCATAGGCTTCTGGGTGGGGGGAGGTGTGGATAGTGACCTGTGCTTGCACAAAGGCTTCTTGGTGCTTCTGCAGAAGCAGCCTTAGGGTTTCATGCCATCTCTGGTGTCCCCCCTGATAGCTGCAGCTCACGCCCTTCCCTGAAGCTCGTTTAGGCAGTGCTCTGAATCTCCTCTCCTCACGCACCCCGAAACAATGGTCTCTTGCTTCTTACACAATTCCAGACATTTTCCCGGACTCCCTCCCGGCTAGCTGTGGCACAGTAGCCCCCTTCAGGCTGTGTTCACACAGCCAACCCCAGTCCTCTCCATGGGATCTGACCTCCGACACCCGAGCCTCAGCTCCCAGCCCCCACCCGCACCAGCGGGTGAACAGACAAGCCTCTCAGGCTGGTGAGTGCTGGTCAGCACCGATCCTCTGTGTGGGAATCTCTCCGCTTCGCCCTCTGCACCCCTGTTGCTGTGTTCTCCTCCTTGTCTCCGAAGCTTCCCCCTGCCCACCCCCTGTCTCAACCAGTAAAGGGGGCTCCTAGTGTGTGGAAACTTTTCCTCATTCACAGCTCCCTCCCAGAGGTGCAGGTCCTATACCTGTTCTTTTGTCTCTGTTTTTTCTTTTTTCTTTTGCCCTACCCAGGTACGTGGGGATTTTCTTGCCTTTTGGAAAGTCTGAGGTTTTCTGCCAACGTTCAGTAAGTGTTCTGTAGGAGTTGTTCCACATGTAGATGTATCTTTGATGTATTTGTAGGGAGGAAGGAGATCTCCACGTCGTACTCCTCTGCCATCTTGAAGCACCCTCCTGAGAGCAGTCTTAACTGAACCAGAGGTGAGGAAACATATGTTTTCTTTGAGCTGATTGACATATGCCAGAGGCTCTGTTTCCACCACAAATCCAGGGTGAAGGAGGCAGGACACTCCCTGCCTAATTATTCCCTGATAATGATAGGCTACCCCTGCCCCTTCTTCCTTCTCCCTTTGTAAGTGCTTCCTGGATGGTAGATGGTGAACCCTCTCCCTCTCTCAGTGGGCAGGGTCAAAGCGCTTACAGTGCAGAGTCCAGCCTGGGACATCAGTGTCATCTACACCTCCAGTCATGGCAAAGGAGGGTGACAAGGAGGTGCAGAAGTTTCTGAGTTGCAAGTGTCTCTCAGGTATCTGCAGATTCCATTAGAGGCTGTTGGGTGGGTTCACAGTGATGCTGCTGTTTTGCTGCTCTGGTTTTACTCTTATAGAGTCATTGTTAACAATAGGATATACAGGAAGTAGCATAGATTTAGGCATCCTACATATCTAGTTTGCAACTTCATATATGTCAGCTCTGTTATCTTAGCTCACTTGGCTTGTGTGAGCCTCATTTATTGACAAATGTGGATCATAACCTAATCTGTTTTTTTGCTGTGAGGGTTGAATGTTATGAAAAGTACAAAACTCCTGACACAGTGTAATATCCTCATTCTTATTTCACCTTCCATAGAGAAAGGAAACTCCCTGACTGAACCTTCCAGCTGGAGGCATCAATGGGTGTTTAAAGGATCCCAGTATAACTCAACTTTTTCCTGTATCCACAGTTGCGTAACTTTTCTACAAACACATCCTCCTGGTGGATTACATTTATTTTGAAGATAGGCTATCCGAAGGTGCGTTTCCCTTTCCTGCACTTGAGGTGGTCCTAATCCACACAGAAGTGGTCCTCCATCCTACAAGATGGGACCATGCTGCATCTTGTCTTTCCAAATATTTATTACCAAAAATGTTGCAGAAGATTAAATAGTTTGAGAAAGATTGGAATCCATTGTTGTAAGCACTGGCATAAGTTAAAGATATGGGAGGAAGACAGGGAAGGGAATGGTATTTGTAGAATATGAGTTATGAGTCAGAATGTTTTTCCATACATTTTGACCCTCTTACAAACCCTGTGAGGTAGGTGCAGCCTTAGTATTAGGTATGACATAATAGAGTCCCTTTCCCCCAAGTATCAGTGGCTGAAACAAGATCAAAGTTTATTTCTCACTCATGTAAAAGAATTCAGAAGGACAGTAAATATGATGGCTCCATAGGCATCCTTCTATCTTGATGTTCCACAAACCTTAGACTATCTTCCCCTTGGTCCAAAGTAGCTGCTTGAACTCTGGCTATCACGTGCATATTCTAAGCAGGATGAATGGAGAAAATAATAAAAGTTGTATCTTCTCTCTTTTAAGAGTATTGCCCAGCTGTGTGATCTCTGGTTTCCTCTTACATCTCTTTTGCCAGAACTTAATCTCATAGTCCCCTCTGGCTACAAGGCAGTCTTAAAACTGTAGTCTTTCAACTGGTCAACCTGTGCTCAGACAGGGAGAAAGGACATTGTGATCAGCTATGACTGCCTGCTGCAGTAGGTATCATGCACTACCCCCTACCCAACTTTTCAAAGGTCTGGTGAGTCTAAGAGTGTTCTGGTTACCTACTGCCAACTGTATTGCAGTTATCTATTACTTAATGACTTAAAACAGCCAACATTTTATCATGCTCAAGATTTTGTAGTCAGGAATTTGGGTGAGACTCAACAGAGATGGCTCCTCTCTGCACCACAAGGATTATGGCCTCATCTGGAGTGGCTTGAAGAGAGAGAAATGGCTGGGAGGACTTGGCTGGGAACAAATGTCTAAGGGCCCATTTCTGGCATTAGTTGGATTCCTCAGTTATTTTCTATGTTGTATCCTAGATGGCTTATTCACTCTCATGCTTGACACCTTGGCTGGGATGGCTAGAGAAGCTGGGGCTGGCCTGGTATCTTCCTTTTCCATGGAGCTTTTCCACATGGTTAGCTTGGCCTTCCTTACAACATGGCAGTATTTGGGAGCTGGATTTCTCCCAGTGGCAGCTGGCTTCGTTCAGAAAGAGTGTTCCAAGAGACCAAGGCAGAAAGCTCCTTATAACTAGCCTTGGAAGTCACACTTCTTCCACAATTCACTAAGGACAGTCCAGATTTAAGGGGTGGAGAACTGAACTCCACATCTCATTGGGAGAAGCAACAAAAGGTCTTCAGTCTTCTGTAATCTACTGCAAAGTGATTGCTTAAAAAGCCACAGCTAGGAAGCCAAATGGCCAGGCCTAGAACATAGACTTTTCTTTACACTGTGTAAGCCCAAGCAGTAGGTCTTGGTACTTTTAAAGAGTGAACTAAACAAGTTGATTTTTAAAAAAGCATGTTAGCTTCTAGCTGGCTATGGAGTAACAGGAGGTGGTAAGAAATTACAGCAATCTTATCTTCATTAAGAGCATAGACTCCAGAACTCAATGGGATGGATGTGCCTCAGGGCTTTGTACTCAAGTCTTTAGGCTGAGTCTCCTACAAAGTGTAGCTGATATTATTTTTCATCTTCTTCCCCAAACCCCTCCCCTATACACCTTCCAGCTCAACAACTGGGCTGCTACTCTGCTGTCTCTTTCATATTTGTGAATACTCTCTCAGGTCTAGGAAATCAGATTGTCTCATTTAAATTTAATTTGAATTTCTGTTTGAAGAATCAACCTGAGACATCAAAGGGAATCCAAAAAATGCACTACAAAATAAATGATCAAATGACTTCTGAAAACATTGCACTTTTATATCTGGAAATATTGGATCAAAACTTCAATTTCTTTTATTGTTAAAATTAAAGAGAGACTTAAAAGAAACTGCCATGTAAGGGTGACACCACATTTAACCAACAGACAAATTGTTATAACCTGATAGGGTTGTAACCATCAATACATGCATTCTCTCTCTAATTCATAATGAGTCAGAGTCTCTCAGTCACTAAGCTTCAACTTGGTTTCAAGTCATAAAAATATTATTTAGAGTACAGGTCACAGATGTCTCATTTACAGTCTGGGAATAATTAAATTGCCAATTTATCTGCACAACACAGACTGAGTTTTGTGTTGAAATGTGGCCTTTGAGAAACTAACTTTTCAAACAAAAATTTTACCTTAATTATTTATGCATTTAATTTTTGAAGATCTGAAGTTCTTTTCCCTTATTTTAATATATTTAGAGGTGGATATTAGAAGGTTCAAGACTGTAGTGAATTAGCATTTTCTCTGAGTCCTTCAAGTAGTTGGGAAAACATACAAGAGAAAAAGGGCATGCAGTCTGTCCTCAAGGGTGCAAACACACGCCTCCAAGAGAAAGTGGGAAGAGCACCTGGTAAATGAATGTGTGATCATAGCTTGTCCCATCAAGAATGTGGTGGGTGATCAAAAACTTAAGTGATGTCTTGACTTATCAAGAACTATGAGCTCAAACTAGTGGTACAGACCTCATAGGTCCTAGAGGCAAGAGGTTTCAGTGAACGGTCATGGGTCAGAGGAAAGACTACCCTTTTCAGCTGAGGTGAGTGGGAATGGTTTTCTTGCCTTCCGTTGGCCACATAGGACTGGGTAGGGAGAATCAATAATGAAGAATTAAAATCAATAATTATTTTTTTAAAGAAGGAAATGATAGTGGCATTCTATGGAAGGAGGAGCATTCCTCCCAGGCACCTGGGGAATTGGCTCTTTTATGTTTAGGGAAAACAGCTGGTGAACCCTTTGCTCGCTCCTTTAACCCACTCCACTCTCTCTCTCTCCTGCTAAAAAAGTTGACAAAGTTCAAACAAAGACAATTGAATTTGTCTTCTTAATAAAATTATTACTATGTGAAATCTGTCCCTTGGTGCTTCTGTGTACATTTCACAATGACTGGAGAGTGATAAGAGGAATGACAGAGGGAAAGAATCCTGGTAGGGAGAGTATCTCTTCCAACAAAGCAGCAGGTAACACTCAAGAGAATGCATGGCTGGAAAGTGCAGGGGGCTTTGCAAGACCTAATATTCAAGTTCACGTTGATTTCTATTGTGTTATATGCAGATGTCCCTCTGTTTCACACCCTGAACCTCACTAGGTCACATGGCTAGCCTCATAATGATGTTTTTTTGGAATGAGTGGAGGAAAAGCGGACTTTCCATGCCTGGGGACAAGGAAAAGGGAGGCCCTAAGGTTAGCAAGCAAGGGGAGATGCCGGTAATTAACTAGACTAGAGCAGCTAAGCATATTGCAGTGTGGATCAGCAGAAAGATGTGAGCTGAACATCCATTCTGTCCCTGCCTCCAATACCAGAGGAGGCCAATCCCGCAAGTGCATGGATGTTTGCTGGTATATGTGTGAAAGAGCATCAAGGAGGGAGGCCAGACCCTGCATTTTCATGGATATGAGCTAATAGGGATTCAGGCCCTCAGATTGCATGTTATACATTTTAGAGAAGGCATCACTATCCAAGTGGCTGCCGGAGTCGTTAATAGATTTTCTCCAAAAGGAAATATCTCCATTTCCTCTCTGGCATCTATCCCTCTATATCAGAAAACCCCTGGTGCCCTCTCCCTTCAGTGCTGGCCTGGTCCCTGCAGGATGCTGCAAAGGATTCATCTGGTCCTCTTTTTAATAAGTCCAGTAATAGGAGTTTTGACCATTTCTCTTGGGGTGTTTTTTTTTTTTTTTTTTTATTTCAGTGTTATGAACTCACTGTATGGATCTTAGAAGTGGTTATTTTAATTGAGCAGCCAAGCAACAGAGAATTGTCTGCCTGCCCAGCCTCAGTAGAATCTGAGACTGTTCCAAAATTAGAAAAATATCCTACTGAAAGAGGTGATGGAGGAAGCGGGTATGGGGGTGGGAAAATCACAGATCTCTGCCTAGCTACAGTCTCATTTATCTCTGACACTTATTCCCACTAGATTTCAAAAATACTGGGTAATCTAAGTATTTTCTTTCTAAAGAACATGGTTAATGGAGTATTTGTCTAACTGAAAGACAGGAATTGAGGTTTATCAAAATACATTGATTTTGATGTATTCAGTCAACATGGCCTTCAACTGTGGCCCCTGCTTCCATCCCCTTGGCCTCTGCCTCAGATAAAATCCTCATCATCCAGCTTCTCCAGCTTCTGATCCTCCACATGCTGCCAAAGCTATTTTTCTAAAGCACAGGGCATCATATCATGCTACTTCCTTGCTCAGCATGCTACAATGGCCATCTCTTGCCCTCCAGGATCTGTCTTCTCCAGCCATCACCCAAGTTGCCCTGCTACCATTCAGCAGGTTAGCCACGTAAAAACCTTCAATAGTGAGGTGGGAATGTAAACTGGTGCAGCCACTGTGGTAAACCGTGTGGAGGTTCCTCAAAAACTAAAAATACAGTGGCCATATGAGCCAGAAATCCCACTTCTGGGCATATATCCAGACAAACTCTAATTCAAAAAGATACATGCACCCCAATGTTCATAGCAGCACTATTCACAACAGCCAAGACATGGAAACAACCTAAATGTCCATCGACAGATGAATGGATAAAGAAGATGTGGTATGTGTATTTATATCTCTCTCTCTATACACACACACACACACACACACACACACACACAATGGAATACTACTCAGCCATAAAAAGAATGAAATAATGCCATTTGCAGCAACATGGAGGGACCTGGAGATTGTCATAATAAGTGAATTAAGTCAGAGAAAGACAAATATCATATGCTATCACTTATATATGGAATCTAAAATATGACACAAATGAACTTATCTATGAAACAGACTCACAGACATAGAGAACAGACTTGTAGTTGACAAGAGGGCGGGGGAGTGGGGGAGGGATGGATTTGAATCTTGGGATTAGCAGATGCAAACTATTATGTATAGAATGGATAAACAACAAGGTCCTACTGTATAGCACAGGGAACTATAGTAAATACCCTGTGATCAATCATAAGGAAAAAGAATATATCTATATATACCTATGTAAAACTGAATCACTTTGCTGTACAGCAGAAATTAACATAACATTGTAAATCAACTATACGTTAATAAAACAAACTTTTTTAAAAAAGGAGAGGGGCTTCCCTGGTGGCGCAGTAGTTGAGAGTCCGTCTGCCGACGCAGGGGACGTGGGTTCGTGCCCCGGTACGGGAAGATGCCACATGCCGCCGAGCGGCTGGGCCCATGAGCCATGGCCGCTGAGCCTGCGCGTCCGGAGCCTGTGCTCCGCAATGGGAGAGACCACAACAGTGAGAAGCCCGCGTACCGCAAAAAAAAAAAAAAGAAGAAGAAGAAGAAAACTTCAACAGTGGACTTGTCATCCTTCTCCAACCATGGCTGGCTCTTTCATTCCTCATGTTTTTGCACCCTGCCCCCCACCCTGTCCCGCCTACCATCACTATTTGATCTTCAATTCCTAAAACGAATCTAACCTATTCTGTTCTTTTATCAAAACTTTTGCTCAACAAATGATTAATGAATATTTGCTATGAACTATGCACTATCTCCATTTTTTAGATAATATCACCCTATTTAATGATTATTAAAGGAACATAAAGAGTATACTATCTTCAAAGATTTGCACTGTAAAAGAGAAAAAGAAATAAACAAGTATTTTTATACATATTGTATCATTCGTATGATGTTGATTTGATGAAAACAAGCAAAACACAGTGCCCAGCCCTGAGCATGCAAAAAATAAAGGTAAACTGAAAAGGATAAACAAAGCAAAAATACTTAGTTCTGTAAGGTAAAGAGTTTCACAAATTGTCAATAAATTACATAATTATAATACAATAAATTATAACTTAATTATATTATTTGCTCTGCATACTATTGTATAGTTATTTAAAATTAATTTTAATGCAAAAAGTAACTATAGTGGATCAAGTCGATGCATTGAAGTTCTATGATCTTTACATGCCACATAGCTAAAGTGGAAACATATTATAAAATATTTTGTAAACTATTAAAACATTGAATTTTATAGAAAAATATAGTCTAAGTCATGGGATATTATTTCAACAAAGAAGCTGGGTAATGAAATTTTTGAGCCACCAAGCATTATAATAATGAGCTAATATTGAGGGTAAACAAGTTAACCATGGAGACCATGTAAACCAGAAACAATACTGGAATGCAAGGGGTGCAGTGAGAACATGGGAGATCAGAGAGAGGGAGACAAGCAGAGGGAGGCAGGGCAAAGACAGTGGTGGAGATGAGTGTGTCTGTGCAGCAGTTATAGAGTGATAGAAAGAAGAGTTTGCAAAGAGAGAAGACTTCAAAAACAAGACAGCAAGAGGTGGAAAAGGAAAAGAGAAGCATATATTTTAACTAGTATAAAGATCAACTCTTTGTTGAGTTTAAGTTGGATTTTGGTCAATATTCATTAAGTCTTTTGGACCTTGTTAATAATATATAAGTAACCAGGAAAAAATTCCTTTCTAGTCAGTTGGACTAGAATCCAGAAATCAGCTTATGAGCTTTCATGGTATACATTTATATAGACACAAGCAAAACTATATTCCAGAGCAAAAAGACATCAGCTCAGCCCACAACCAAAGATGATTCTGGAAATAATTCAAGGTCATGTAAGTCTAGGTCATTAACAGCATATCTGTTATGCCTGGCACAGGTTTGAAATGTTTTAGAAGAGTAGCAACTCTATCAAATCTAATGAAAGCCAATGTAAATGAAAGTAAGAAAAGGTATAATTATGATAATGAGCAAAAGTTAAGGAAATTGAAACATGACAAATTCCTGTGCACTTGAGATGAATTACTCTTTGGTAAGAATTATTTTTAAGGACACAGAACCCATCGCACAATGTGTAAAAGTCAGTAATCAACGAGGTAAATGGAAAATAATGGATTTAATAGATTATAAACAGCAACAAAACCCCGTAACTCTAGAACGTGCGACATTCATGTTGATGTCTATTAGTTCAATACTTACTCAAGTGCAGGTTGACAGTTTGTTAAACCCTCAGTCACTAAGCATTCTGACAGTGCTGCTGCTAATCCTTGTACCACAGAACAAGGATTCATGACCCTTTCATGGTGTGTGATATCCAAGTAGGTGAATGTACAATTCTGAGAAGAGCCCCCAAAGTCCCTTTCCCCAGGGAAATGTATAGAGAATAGAAGGAGAAAAATAATATCTAATAAACACATTAGTGAACAAGGAATTGCAAACTAAGAAGTGCTATGAAGGAGATAAAAATGTTGCCGAGATAGAGCATGTTGAGGGGACCTGTTTATACTGGGTAGTTAAGAGGTGATCTCAAGGAGACCAGCTGAAGGCTGATAAGGAGTCAGGCATGCAAAGACCCAGAGGAAGAAGGTCCTTTAAAGAAAGAACAAGGTGTTCTGTTTTTCTGAATTGGAAAGCGTGTGGCTTGAGTAAAGGACTAGAAGGAGGCTGAGAGCAGAGAGGTGCTCAGGATAGCATGAAATATGTGGTCAGAGAGGTAGATAAGGACAGATGTTGGTACATATATCAATGTAGGGAGTTTTTTAAAATTTTGAACACAGTAGGAAGCTGGGATTTAATCATGCTGGGGACACAATTCGATTTCATAGTTTTAAAAGATCATTCTGGCTACTATGGAAGAATACAATAAAGAAACATGAGGAATCAGTTAGGAAGCTATTGCTGAAGCCCAGGCAAGGAATGAAGGGGGCTGGTACTATCGTGGTGGAAGGAGAAATAGAAATGGATGCATTGAAGATACAGTTTGAAGCAGGTTAATACTATTTTCCAATATGTTAGGTAGCATTGCAGGGGGGTGGTGGTGCTAATAAGGGAGAGAGAGTGATTAGAATGACTGCCAGATGGTTGCCTTGTTCACCTGAATAGTTTGGTAGAAACAACTGGAAGGAGAAAGGTTGGGATAGAGATAGGGGACAGGTTTCAGGGGGATACGAGGAGTTCATTTTTGGCCATGTTGTCCATTAGATGCCGTGGGACATCAGATGAAGAGCTAACTAGGCAACTGAATGTAGAAGGCAGAGGCAGCTGACTGGATACGTGAACCTCAGAGTTATCAACATACACATGGCACATAAGTCCTTGGAAATGGATGAGATCATCTGAGAAGAGAGGATAGAGATGTAAATGAAGAATAACTAATAAGAACCTGCTGTATAAAAAATGAATAATATGAAATTCAAAAAAATAAAAAAAGAAGAAAATGAAGAGTCTACTATAAAGGACTGAGGAACCTCAGTTAGAGGTTTAACAGAGGTGAAGCCCATGTAAGAAACAGAAGGAACGATCAGAGAAGTGGGAGAAAAATCAGGGTTATATTGACACAGAAGTCAAAGAAGGGCAGTGTTTGAGGAAAGATGGAGCAGTCAACATTTTAAATGTTTCTGAGTTTCAGTGAGGGGAAGATAGAAAAGGATCTATTGATTTTGATGACCTAGAATCATTAGTGATGCTAATGAGAGAAAATTCAGTGGATTGATGAGTGGAAGACATAGCAGTGGAATAAAGCATGGATAAAATGAAAGAAATGGAGGACAGCTTCTGGGGACAATTTCAAGAAGTTTCTTGTGACAGAAATGAGATAGTAGCTGGAGGAGATTCTGGGGTTCAAGGAGCAATTTTTAAGTAATGGGAGATACTAGAATATGTTTCTGAGCTAATGGGAATGCTTCACTAAAGAGGGAGGGATTGGGATGTAGGAGAGAGGGAGAGCATAACTGCAGGATATGTTCTTGATGAGACCATGTGATCAGAGACCTTTCAGAGCTCAGGAGGAAAAAAGGGAAGGTAGACACAGACCCACATGGATTTGTGCTGGAGAGATGTGAGACTACCCATTGATGACTTTTGTTCACACAATGACATGATTCAAGATCATCAGCTGAAAATAAGGTGGGCTGGGGTGGCAAAGCAGTGGGTCTCTCAGTGAGGCAGAGGTGTGATATAATTGTGAGAAGTGGAAAAGTCCACAGAATAGAAAACCATGAAAGAGATCCCAGTCAGCTTTTTTTTTTTTTTAACATCTTTATTGGGGTATAATTGCTTTACAATGGTGTGTTAGTTTCTGCTTTATAACAAAGTGAATCAGTCATACATAAACATATGTTCCCATATGTCTTCCCTGTTGCGTCTCCCTCCCTCCCACCCTCCCTATCCCACCCCTCCAGGCTGTCACAAAGCACCGAGCCAATATCCCTGTGCCATGCGGCTGCTTCCCACTAGCTATCTACCTTACTGCGTTTGTTAGTGTGTATATGCCCATGACTCTCTCTCGCCCTGTCACAGCTCACCCTTCCCCCTCCCCATAACCTCAAGTCCGTTCTCTAAGAGGTCTGCGTCTTTATTCTTGCTTTACCCCTAGGTTCTTCATGACATTTTTTTCTTAAATTCCATATATATGTGTTAGCATACGGTATTTGTCTTTTTCTTTCTGACTTACTTCACTCTGTATGACAGACTCTAGGTCTATCCACCTCATCACAAATAGCTCAATTTCGTTTCTTTTTATGGCTGAGTAATATTCCATTGTATATATGTGCCACGTCGTCTTTATCCATTCATCCGATGACGGGCACTTAGGTTGTTTCCATCTCCGGGCTATTGTAAATAGAGCTGCAATGAACATTTTGGTACATGACTCTTTTTGAATTTTGGTTTTCTCAGGGTATATGCCCAGTAGTGGGATTGCTGGGTCATATGGTAGTTCTATTTGTAGTTTTTTAAGGAACCTCCATACTGTTCTCCATAGTGGCTGAACCAATTCACATTCCCACCAGCAGTGCAAGAGTGTTCCCTTTTCTCCACACCCTCTCCAGCATTTATTGTTTCTAGATTTTTTGATGATGGCCATTCTGACTGGTGTGAGATGATATCTCATTGTAGTTTTGATTTGCATTTCTCTAATGATTAATGATGTTGAGCATTCTTTCATGTGTTTGTTGGCAGTCTGTATATCTTCTTTGGAGAAATGTCTATTTAGGTCTTCTGCCCATTTTTGGATTGGGTTGTTTGTTTTCTTGTTATTGAGCTGCATGAGCTGCTTGTAAATTTTGGAGATTAATCCTTTGTCGGTTACTTCATTTGCAAATATTTTCTCCCATTCTGAGGGTTGTCTTTTGGTCTTGTTTATGGTTTCCTTTGCTGTGCAAAAGCTTTGAAGTTTCATTAGGTCCCATTTGTTTATTTTTGTTGTTATTTCCATTACTCTAGGAGGTGGGTCAGAAAGGATCTTGCTTTGATTTATGTCATAGAGTGTTCTGCCTATGTTTTCCTCTAAGAGTTTGATAGTTTCTGGCCTTACATTTAGGTCTTTAATCCATTTTGAGCTTATTTTTGTGTATGGTGTTAGGGAGTGATCTAATCTCATACTTTTACATGTACCTGTCCAGTTTTCCCAGCACCACTTATTGAAGAGGCTGTCCTTTCTCCATTGTACATTACTGCCACCTTTATCAAAGATAAGGTGTCCATATGTGCATGGGTTTATCTCTGGGCTTTCTATCCTGTTCTATTGATCTATCTTTCTGTTTTTGTGCCAGTACCATACCGTCTTGATGACTGTAGCTTTGTAGTATAGTCTGAAGTCAGGGAGCCTGATTCCTCCAGTTCCTTCTTTCGTTCTCAAGATTGCTTTGGCTATTCGGGGTCTTTTGTGTTTCCATACAAATTGTGAAATTTTTTGTTCTAGTTCTGTGAAAAATGCCAGTGGTAGTTTGATAGGGATTGCATTGAATCTATAGATTGCTTTGGGTAGTAGAGTCATTTTCACAATGTTGATTCTTCCAATCCAAGAACATGGTATACCTCTCCATCTATTTATATCATCTTTAATTTCTTTCATCAGTGTCTTATAATTTTCTGCATACAGGTCTTTTGTCTCCTTAGGTAGGTTTATTCCTAGATATTTTATTCTTTTTGTTGCAATGGTAAATGGGAGTGTTTTCTTGATTTCATTTTCAGATTTTTCATCATTAGTATATAGGAATGCCAGAGATTTCTGTGCATTAATTTTGTATCCTGCCACTTTACCAAATTCATTGATTAGCTCTAGTAGTTTTCTGGTAGCATCTTTAGGGTTCTCTATGTATAGGATCATGTCATCTGCAAACAGTGACAGCTTTACTTCTTCTTTTCCAATTTGGATTCCTTTTATTTCCTTTTCTTCTCTGATTGCTGTGGCTAAAACTTCCAAAACAATGTTGAATAATAGTGGTGAGAGTGGGTAACCTTGTCTTGTTCCTGATCTTAGTGGAAATGCTTTCAGTTTTTCACCATTGAGGATGATGTTTGCTGTGGGCTTGTCATATATGGCCTTTATTATGTTGAGGAAAGTTCCCTCTATGCCTACTTTCTGCAGGGATTTTATCATAAATGGGTGTTGAATTTTGTCAAAAGCTTTCTCTGCATCTATTGAGATGATCATATGGTTTTTCTCCTTCAATTTGTTAATATGGTTTATCACATTGATAGATTTGCGTATATTGAAGAATCCTTGCATTCCTGGAATAAACCCCACTTGATCATGGTGTATGATCCTTTTAATGTGCTGTTGGATTCTGTTTGCTAGTATTTTGTTGAGGATTTTTGCATCTATGTTCATCAGTGATATTGGCCTGTAGTTTTCTTTCTTTGTGACATCCTTGTCTGGTTTTGGTATCAAGGTGATGGTGGCCTCGTAGAAGGAGTTAGGGAGTGGTCCTCCCTCTGCTATATTTTGGAAGAGTTTGAGAAGGATAGGTGTTAGCTCTTCTCTAAATGTTTGATAGAATTCGCCTGTGAAGCCATCTGGTCCTGGGCTTTTCTTTGTTGGAAGATTTTTAATCACAGTTTCAATTTCAGTGCTTGTGATTGGTCTGTTCATATTTTCTATTTCTTCCTGATTCAGTCTTGGCAGGTTGTGCATTTCTAAGAATTTGTCCATTTCTTCCAGATTGTCCATTTTATTGGCATAGAGTTGCTTGTAGTAATCTCTCATGATCTCTTTTATCTCTGCAGTGTCAGTTGTTACCTCTCCTTTTTCATTTCTAATTCTATTGATTTGAGTCTTCTCCCTTTTTTTCTTGATGAGTCTGGCTAGTGGTTTATCTATTTTGTTTATCTTCTCAAAGAACCAGCTTTTAGTTTTATTGATCTTTGCTATTGTTTCCTTCATTTCTTTTTCATTTATTTCTGATCTGATTTTTATGATTTCTTTCCTTCTGCTAGCTTTGGGGTTTTTTTGTTCTTCTTTCTCTAATTGCTTGAGGTGCAAGGTTAGGTTGTTTATTCGAGATGTTTCCTGCTTCTTAAGGTGGGCTTGTATTGCTATAAACTTCCCCCTTAGAACTGCTTTTGCTGCATCCCACAGGTTTTGGGTCGTTGTGTCTCCATTGTCATTTGTTTCTAGGTATTTTTTGATTTCCTCTTTGATTTCTTCAGTGATCTCTTCATTATTAAGTAGTGTATTGTTTAGCCTCCATGTGTTTGTATTTTTTACAGATGTTTTCCTGTAATTGATATCTAGTCTCATGGCGTTGTGGTCAGAAAAGATACTTGATACAATTTCAATTTTCTTAAATTTACCAAGGCTTGATTTGTGACCTAAGATATGATCTATCCTGGAGAATGTTCCATGAGCACTTGAGAAAAATGTGTATTCTGTTGTTTTTGGATGGAGTGTCCTATAAATATCAATTAAGTCCATCTTGTTTAATGTATCATTTAAAGCTTGTGTTTCCTTATTTATTTTCATTTTGGATGATCTGTCCATGGGTGAAAGTGGGGTGTTAAAGTCCCCTACTATGAATGTGTTACTGTCGATTTCCCCTTTTATGGCTGTTAGTATTTGCCTTATGTATTGAGGTGCTCCTATGTTGGGTGCATAAATATTTACAATTGTTATATCTTCTTCTTGGATCGATCCCTTGATCATTATGTAGTGTCCTTCTTTGTCTCTTTTAATAGTCCTTATTTTAAAGTCTATTTTGTCTGATATGAGAATTGCTACTCCAGCTTTCTTTTGGCTTCCATTTGCATGGAATATCTTTTTCCATCCCCTTACTTTCAGTCTGTATGTGTCTCTAGGTCTGAAGTGGGTCTCTTGTAGACAGCATATATAAGGGTCTTGTTTTTGTATCCATTCAGCTAATCTGTGTCTTTTGGTGGGAGCATTTAGTCCATTTACATTTAAGGTAATTATCGATATGTATGTTCCTATTCCCATTTTCTAAATTGTTTTGGGTTCGTTATTATAGGTCTTTTCCTTCTTTTGTGTTTCTTGCCTAGAGAAGATCCTTTAGCATTTGTTGTAAAGCTGGTTTGGTGGTGCTGAACTCTCTCAGCTTTTGCTTGTCTGTAAAGGTTTTAATTTCTCCATCAAATCTGAATGAGATCCTTGCTGGGTAGAGTAGTCTTGGCTGCAGGTTTTTCTCCTTCATCACTTTCAGTATGTCCTGCCACTCCCTTCTGGCTTGTAGGGTTTCTGCTGAGAGATCAGCTGTTAACCTTATGGGGATTCCCTTATGTGTTATTTGTTGTTTTTCCCTTGCTGCTTTTAATATGCTTTCTTTGTATTTAATTTTTGACAGTTTGATTAATATGTGTCTTGGCGTATTTCTCCTTGTATTTATCTTGTATGGGACTCTCTGTGCTTCCTGGACTTGATTAACTATTTCCTTTCCCATATTAGGGAAGTTTTCAACTATAATCTCTTCAAATATTTTCTCAGTCCCTTTTTTTTTCTCTTCTTCTTCTGGAACCCCTATAATTCGAATGTTGGTGCGTTTAATGTTGTCCCAGAGGTCTCTGAGACTGTCCTCAGTTCTTTTCATTCTTTTTTCTTTATTCTGCTCTGCTGTAGTTATTTCCACTATTTTATCTTCCAGGTCACTTATCCGTTCTTCTGCCTCAGTTATTCTGCTATTGATCCCATCTAGAGTACTTTTAATTTCATTTATTGTGTTGTTCATCGTTGCTTGTTTCATCTTTAGTTCTTCTAGGTCCTTGTTAACTGATTCTTGCATTTTGTCCAATCTATTGTCCATTCTATCTCCAAGATTTCGGATCAACCTTACTATCATTATTCTGAATTCTCTTTCAGGTAGACTGCCTATTTCCTCTTCATTTGTTAGGTCTGGTGCATTTTTATCTTGCTCCTTTATCTGCTGTGTGTTTTTCTGTCTTCTCATTTTGCTTATCTTACTGTGTTTGGGGTCTCCTTTTTGCAGGCTGCAGGTTTGTAGTTCCTCCTGTTTTTGATGTCTGTCTCCAGTGGCTAAGGTTGGTTCAGTGGGTTGTGTAGGCTTCCTGGTGGAGGGGACTAGTGCCTGTGTTGTGGTGGATGAGGCTGGATCTTGTCTCTCTAGTGGGCAGGTTCACGTCTGGTGGTGTGTTTGGGGGTGTCTGTGGCCTTATTATGATTTTAGGCAGGCTCTCTGCTAATGGGTGGTGTTGTGTTCCTGTTTTGCTAGTTGTTTGGCATAGGTTTTCCAGCACTGTGGCTTGCTGGTCGTTGAGTGAAGCTGGGTGCTGGTGTTAAGATGGAGGTCTCTGGGAGATTTTCGCCGTTTGATATTATGTGGAGCTGGGAGGTCTCTTGTTGATCAGTGTCCTGAAGTTGGCTGTCCTACCTCAGAGGCAGAGCCCTGCCTCCTGGCTGGAGCACCAAAAGCTTTTCATCCACAGGCTCAGGATAAAAGGGAGAAAAAGTAGAGGGAATTAGTAGAAGTATGAGGAAAGAAAGAAGGAAAGGAGGGTAGGAAGGAAGGAAGAAAGAAAGAAAGAAGCAAAGAAGGAAAGAAGGCAAGAAGGAAAGAAAGGAGGGAGGGAGGGAGGGAGGAAGGAAGGAGGGAAAGAAGGAAAAAAGAAAGAAAGAAGATACAGTAAAAATAAAATAAAGTATAATAAAGTTATTGAATTAAAAAATTCTTATTTAGAAAAAAAAAAAAAAAGGGACGGAAAGAACCTTAGGACAAATGTTGGAAGCAAAGCTATACAGACAAAATCTTACACAGAAGCATACACATACACCCTCACTAAAAGAGGTAAATGGGGAAAAATCCTAAATCTTGCTGTCAGAGACCACCTCCTCAATTTGGGATGATTCGTTGTCTAAAGGAGGGAAGGAAGGATGGAAAGAAAGAAAGAAAGAACGAAGGTAAAGTATAATAAGGTTATTAAAATTAATTATTAAGAAAAATTAAAAAAAAAAACATGGACGGATAGAACCCTAGGACAAATGGTGGAAGCAAGACTATACAGACAAGATCTCACATAGAAGCATACACATACACATTCACAAAAAGAGGAAAGGGGAAAAAATCATAGATCTTGCTCCTAAAGTCCACTACCTTAATTTGGGATGATTGGTTGTCTATTCAGGTATTCCACAGATGCAGGGTACATCAAGTTGATTGTGGAGCTTTAATCCGCTGCTTCTGAGGCTGCTGGGAGAGATTTCCCTTTCTCTTCTTTGTTCTCACAGCTCCCAGGGCTAAGCTTTGGATTTGGCCCTGCCACTGCGTGTAGATCGCTGGAGGGCGTCTGTTTTTTGCTCAGACAGGATGGGGTTAAAAGAGCCGCTGACTGGGGGCTCTGGAGCACTCAGGCCGGCGGGGACGGAGGGGCACAGAGTGCGGGGCGGGCCTGCGGTGGCAAAGGCCGGCGTGACTTTGCACCAGCCTGAGGCGCGCTGTGCGCTCTCCCGGGGAAGTTGTCCCTGGATCCCGGGAACCCGGCAGTGGCGGGCTGCACAGGCTCTGCAGAAGAGGGGTGTGGAGAGTGACCTGTGCTCGCACACAGGCCCCTCGGTGGCGGCAGCAGCAGCCTTAACGTCTCCCGCCCGCCTCTGGGGTCCGCGCTTTTAGCCGCGGCTTGCGCCCGTCTCTGGATTCCGCGCTTTCAGCCGCGGCTCGCGCCCGTCTCTGGATTCCGCGCTTTCAGCCGCGGCTCGCGCCCGTCTCTGGATTCCGCGCTTTCAGCCGCGGCTCGCGCCTGTCTCTGGATTCCGCGCTTTCAGCCGCGGCTCGCGCCCGTCTCTGGGGTTCGCGCTTTTAGCCGCGGCTCGCGCCCGTCTCTGGAGTTCCTTTAAGCAGCATTCTTAAACCCCTCTCCTCACGCCCCAGGAAACAAAGAGGGAAGGAAAATTCTCCTGCCTCTTCTGCAGGTGCAGGCTTTTCCCCGGACTCCCTCCCGGCTAGCTGTGGTGCACTAACCCCTTCAGGCTATGTTCAAGCCGCCAACCCCAGTCCTCTCCCTGCGCTCCGGCCTCAGCTCGCAGCCCCGCCCGCCCCGGCGGGTGAGCAGACAAGCCTCTCGGGCTGGTGAGTGCCGGTCGGCACCGATCCTCTGTGCGGGAATCTCCCCGCTTTGCCCTCCGCACCCGTTGCTGTGCACTCCTCCGCGGCTTCGAAGCTCCCCCCTCTGCCTCCCGCAGTCTCCGCCCGCGAAGGGGCTTCCTAGAGTGTGGAAACTTTTCCTCCTTCACAGCTCCCTCCCACTGGTGCAGGTGCCGTCCCTATTCTTTTGTCTCTGTTTTTTCTTTTGCCCTACCCAGGTACGTGGGGAGTTTCTTGCCTTTTGGGAGGTCTGAGGTCTTCTGCCAGCCTTCAGTAGGTGTTCTGTAGGAGTTGTTCCACGTGTAGATGTATTTCTGGTGTATCTGTGGGGAGGAAGGTGATCTCCGCGTCTTACTCTTCCGCCATCTTCCGCCTTCTCCCAGCCCACCCTTTTAAGTAGAGATGAATTGGAGTCTTCCTTTGATAGTAGACAGTCTTCCCTTAGGGTCTCATCAGTGCAGCTTTTATTTCCCTTTTCCTTCCTGCTCCGTCTAGTTTCACTTGCTTCCAGGGCGCAATGTACAGGCCTCGGACACGGCACTTCAGACCAGAGTTCCTAGTGTGAAACGGCTGTGCCTGGCACCTCAGGTCAGCGGGAACATGAGGAAGTGCTGCGCACTACATTGCAATTCAACATGGCGGCAGCAGTGGCCCAGTCAGCTTTTATCACCACTTTTTTTTTGTTTTTTTGCGGTACGCGGGCCTCTCACTGTTGTGGCCTCTCCCGCTGCAGAGCACAGGCTCTGGATGCGCAGGCTCAGTGGCCATGGCTCACTGGTCCAGCCACTCCACAGCATGTGGGATCTTCCCGGACAGGGGCACGAACCTGTGTCCCCTGTATCGGCAGGCGGACTCTCAACCACTGCGCCACCAGGGAAGCCCTATCACCACTTTTTAAGGTCAGAGTTCATCAACTTATAATGGCATCTAATTTCCTTTCAGAGTGACTTTTCTGCAAATACACTTGGCTGCAATGGTACAGGCACAAACAAAGTGAATAGGTGTACAGCAAATAGTGTAGCTCTTTCTGTATGAGTGCAAAGGAGAGAGAAAAGAGGGATTTTAGGGTCATTGAAAAGGAATGAGGTAATAAAGAGCTATGGGCTTTCAGCTGGATATGAAGACAAGGGAAAAGGGGAGAGTACACTATACCTAATAGAATGGCTAAACAACAACAACAAACGGCCATTCCAAATCTTGGGGAAGATATGGAGAAATTGGAACTCCTGTTCATCGGTGGTGGAAATGTAACATGGTACCACTTCATTGGAAAAAAATTTGTCAGCTTCTTCAAAAGTTAAGTGTACGTCTACTGTGTGATCCAGCCATTCCTGTTCTAGGACTTATACATGATTGTTCATTGCAACTTTATTTGTAATTTATCAAATTATACACTTCAAATATATGTGGTTTATTGTATGTTGATTACACCTCATTAAAATAACTCCCCATAGGAAAATTTTTTTGAAAGTTTAAAACAGAGGGTGTTGATACATAGTGAGAGAGTGATGAGATCAATAGTTAAGACATCTCATTGTGGTTTAAAAAACGATTTTATGAGAGTGTTTGAGCAGATGAACTTGAGGATATGTTTGGAGAATGATGTGAATGCGTTCTTTATTTTTGAGGTGGGGCCATTTCTGATGATGATAAGTATGGCATAGGAGTGAAAGATTAAATTGGAAGGAAAGGAGATTGTCTTTAGGGATGAGGAGGTCTAAGAACTGGGAAGCCTCCAGGTTGTATGACTCACCTATGTGCATGTTACAGGCATCAGAAATGATGGGTGATTTGAAGGAAAGAAAGTGTGAGCCAGGAGCTGATGCCTTCAGTGAACTGGGGAGTCACTGGGAGGTTGGTGGATGGTAGCAACAAAGAGGATTCAGGAACAGTGAAGCCAGATGGCACAGAGTTGAAAGTAGGTTATTACAAGTTGGTGTTTGGAGGCGTAATGGTGTGAAAATGGCAGTGGGGCTCAAGAAGGCCAGAGACCCCGGGTCCAGCAATTGAAGGAATAGTTAAAGAAGATAACGAAGAAGTTGCTGCTTCTAGAGTGAGGTGTGGTGGAGAGACCAGAGGAGACGTTTGGGAAAGAGCTGAACAAAGCAGGCGAGGCTGATTAATCATGAAAGGTTAGTGTTCTGGCAATCACTAGTCTAAACAGAGATGTGAGCGGGCCATAATTATCATTATTTTTTCTTGCTTTATTTTAAAGAGTTTTACCATCTGTGACTGCATTTCTAAACATTAAAATTGTTTATTTTGCCTGTTTTAAAATTTTATATGAATGGAATAATATTGTGTGCCTTTCGCTGTGACTTCCTTATTTCACTCAACTTTCTGTTTCAGAGACACATTCATGCTGATGCATAGAAGTGAAGTTCATTTATTTTTGCTGCTGTTTACTTTCTGTTGTATGAACGTGCCCTATTTTATTCATCCATTTCTACTGTTGATGTACATTTGTGTTGCTTCCACTGTTTTGCTATGACAAACAGTGTTGCTGTAAAAATTTCTGGTTCATATTTTATGATGCAAATGTGCAAGAATTTCTCTAGATAGTCTGTCAACTAATAGAAATGCTGGATCATAGTGTATCTACATGTTCCACTTTTTATTCTGGTGCCCAGTTGTTGCTAATTTGTTGGTGCAGTTTGTACACTGCCATTCCACATCCTTATGAACACTTGGATTGCTTGATTTTTAATTTTTTCTATTTTGGTGGGTACAAAAGTATATCTTGGGATTTTAGTTTTCATTTCCCTAATTGTCAATGAGGTTTTCACATGCTTATTGGCCAACCAGGTCCTATATGTCTTCTTACTAGCTGTGAAAACTTGGATGAGTTGCTTCACTTCTTGGATCTTCTTGTCTTCAACAGGTAGAGGAGGATATTATACATTTCACAAGATACTGCTCTTTAGAGAGAAGGATCTACCACTGTCAAAATATTTACTTAGCTTAGTTTTAGATATCACCTTGACCAGTGTTGCTTTTGGGGCAGGTCACCAGGGTGAAGATAGAAGCATTCAGAGAAGCAGAATGGGACAAAGGAGAGGGTTGTATCAGCTGGTACAATCAATCAATCAATAACAGACCTAAAGTTCTAGTTAAGGTAGCTATTACAGCTTTAAAAAAACAAACCTTCGGGAGGGGGTGGATAAATTGGGAATTTGGGATTAACAGATACACACTACTATACATAAAATAGATAAACAACAAGGACCTACTGTATAAAACAGGGAGCTATATTCAATATCTTGTAATAACCTAGAATGAAAAAGAATCTGAAAAAAGAATATATATATACACATATATATGTATATGTATAGCTAAATCACTTTGCTGTACACCTGAAACACTGTAAATTAACTATACTTCAACTAAAAGAAAACCAAAAAACCAAACCTCAAATTTCAGTGGCTTAACAAAATAAAGATTATTTCTTGCTCCTGTATTCCCAGTTAGGAGGCAGCTTTTCACCACCAGCTGATTTAGGAAACTAGGCTCCTTCCATGTGGCTCTACTTATTGCCCTGGAAGCCGGGGAAATAGGGTCTCAAGAGGTTCTAATATCCACTCACTTCTTAGAAGTAGATGCCTTGCAGTGAAACCTCTCTTCTGATCACATTCCTTCAACCAGACCTAGCCACATGGCCACCTCTGTAGGCAAGGGAACCTCAGAAATGTAGTATTTTTACTTTGAACAATTCCCTTCGATTTTGGTGCTAGACAACATACTGGCTTTGAAAGGAGAGAGATAACCAAGTCCTTTATTATTCAACATGAACATTTCTTGTCTTAACTTGGGACCAAGTTATAAGCAGAACATGCTACAGGATAGATACAGGTCGCTGTGAAGGCGGGGCAAATTACTGAAAGTGGAAACAGTTAGCAGAAATCTTGATGGAGAAGGATGCTGTCTCTGCATCTGGTAGTGAATATGCAGAGCTGTGTGTTGGGAGGGGGGCGATTTGCACTAACAGGAGTGCTAATATGATGTATTAAATGTCAGACTGGCATCGCTGGGTGTGCGTATCTCTCCCATGGTACTGCCTGTTTATGCTTATTCAGCCCTTTGAATAATTTAACACATTTCATACTCTAAATTACTCTCAGCAATTTGATGGGGCTTCTGGCAGTTTACTTGAAACACTCAGTGTTAGGTCAACATAGGGTCCCAGCTTCTGCAAAATAGAAGTACTCTGTCTACTTAGGGAAACATAATTAGTTTTCTCCCTGGATCTCCTGGAAGGTGGGGTGGGGTGGAAGAGTGGGTGAGAGGGGGAGTCAGGAGGTAGATGCTGTCTGTGTTCATTTGGTTGTCAATCCAGAAAATGCCAGGAATCCAAGGGTTAAAAATTTAATGGGGCAGGAAGCTGGCCTTCAGGAGAAGGAAAAGTTGAAGGGCATGGAAAACAGTTTAAGTGTGCTGTGCAAATGGGTGTGTATGATAAATGACCCTCATTTAGTCAATACTGATGGCGGCTGAGTCCTCCTTTCAATTTAATCCTGATGTAAAACAGGTCTGTCCCAATGAAGACTGGCCACAGTGGCCTGGTTTCAGTGCTGTGGTGCAGAGTAATTTGTGCAGTAGAAATAGTGAACCACTATCCAATGGGGACCCTCTTCTTTTCTTCCGTTGTCCTCAGTTTACCTGTGTGTAAGCTGCAATTATGATGCAAAGTACTTGCACTTCTTGAATTTTTTCTCCATCTTTCTCTGAAACCACAATTCCCATGACTATAAAAAATTAAATTTTGCTCTGAGGTGGAGGTACACTGTTTCTTTAATGTTCTAAAAAGGTGCTTTTAAGAAGTATCTTTCCTTTCACCCTTGTCTCTCTCTCTCTCTTCCGTGACATCCAGGATGGGAAGGGCATGGACTTTTGTGAGAAGTGAGCATTTTCAGTTAAGACTTAAAATCTTAAAAAAAAAAAAAAAATCTTACCTTTGATGAGGCATCACCTTGAGTGAAATCCCAAGAATTCTAATGACCTCAGCCAGCCAATGTGGCAGCAGAATGATGATGCAAGAGGCCCCAGGCTGAGCTCTTTGTTATGTGACAGTAGGACTCTGATTGACTGTACCCTCTGAGTTTGAACTCCTCCACCATTCTCTGGAAATGCTGAAAAATCTTCCTGGGGATTTAAAGAGTCTTACACATCCCGAGACTCCAGAATGAAGTATTTGCTTATCATCCATTTTTACCCCCTTTGAAAAAGTCTGAGCCTGCATTGTAACCTTAGGTCAAAACTATTTGGGGTGGTGGAAACTCATGATAAACACATGCTTTTGAAGGTTAGAATGCCGTAAGTTTAAGAACATCAGATTAACTTTTTTATTTAAAAAATTAAAAAAAAAACCAAAGTGTTAAGAGCACCACATGCTGGGGTACATGTGTCTGTATATATCTATACATGCATGTATGTGTTAATTATGCCCCCTAAAAATAGAAATGTTTGCTCACCAAAATATATAGACATCTATTTAAACTGCTTTATTTAAGAAGTTAATGGTGTTTTGAATAATTAGCAGACTTTTTTAAAAAACTGTGCATTTATCATCATTTACTACAAAAGAGAAATATTTCATCCTCTATCTGAAAGCTTATGTTTTGCTTCTAGCAAGACAGGGAAGAATTATATTTTCTTAGAAATAAAGTCACTGAAGTGTATGATTTCCATGGAATAAGGCTCTTGAATAGCTGTTACTACATACATTTATTGAATATTGTCAAAATATAAGAACATTTTCTTTACTTGTATGATTATCTTTAACAACAGATTTATGCCTTTGAACAATATATACTTAAAATTTCTCCCTTTTGAGAAAAGAGGTACATTGGATGTATAAAATTCATTTATTCCATTATTATTAATTATTATTATTTTTGCAGTACACGGACCTCTCACTGTTGTGGCCTCTCCTGTTGCGGAGCACAGGCTCCGGATGCGCAGGCTCAGTGGCCATGGCTCATGGGCCCAGCTGCTCCGCGGCATGTGGGATCCTCCCGGACCGGGGCATGAACCTGTGTCCCCTGCATCGGCAGGCGGACTCTCAACCACTGCGCCACCAGGGAAGCCCCTATTCCATTATTTTTATTTAGAATGGTAGCCACAATTTTTTCTCAATGAATGCATCACACTCATTAGAAAAATTATATCTATAACATTCATTTTGGGTGTTTTTCTTCCAAAGTGGAAAAAAGTTGCCTTAGTAGAGCTATCATCAGAAAGAGCACTTTTAAATTTCTACCTCTAGATTTCTGTAAAACCACTGTTTAGTGGACGCATGACAACTTAGTTTTACTAAATGCCTGTGTTGCATGGGCCCTTACTTTCAGCCCAGAGCTGAAAAAATTTAGCTGTGATTGAGCTGAGTTTTCCCCCATTGGTTACCAGTAATAGTGGTGGTATAATCAGCAGGGAATTGACAAGTTTGCATCTATGTATGATGCACAAAGAGTTCTGGTGTCTCCAGTCTGTGAGAGTGGTGCATATCCAAGATCTATTTTGCAGGGAAACTAAACATCTGGACCTCAAACACACAGAGGGCAGACACAAGAAATTCAAAAGTAGTATTTCCCAATACCCATAATCCCACCTGAATACACAAGTATGCTTGGTTTGTAGTATTTGGGTAGCAGATATTAGGGTCCTTAACTTTTAGCTCATTCTCTTAAAGATTACTTTTAACCAGGGGTCAAGGTGTCCATTCACTCAGGTGTGCAGTTATACCTTTTGCCTGTAAACAATAGATTTTCCACGTGAAAAGAAAGGGCAAATACAATTTGCTGTCAATTTTGCCTCAGTGGAAAGATGCGGAACACAATCTCTATTATTCTTCCTGCGGTTTATTGGTGACTGTTGCTAGGTAATGCCGTTTCCATTAAGCATCAGGAAACTAATGGGAGGCTTTGGAGACTAGGTTTCATTATAAAATTAGCCCTTGATGTGTTGCAGAATCTCACGTATCTGTGTTCAGGTGAGAGAAGAATGTTTCCAGCCAACCCCTAGGAATAGTCAGAGTAGGAACATGTAGTGATTATACAAAATTAAAAAGTAGTCCATTCCTAAAAGTTCAGCTCCTGGTATTTTATTGCTAATATCAACCTGAGTTATTTTCTTGAGGATTTGCAGCCAGAATAAGATACAGGTGTGTGAGAACACGTATAGAAATGGCAAAGCTTTTCAGCACCCTCATTCAATAAATACATCGTTTTTGGAAAGTGGAGATTTCAAAGCAGATAAACAGAAAATACATAAATAAGCTCAATGCATACAAACATACACACGTACATATATCCATAACCAAAAAAGTGGTACAAAGAAAGAAGAAATAGGCAGGGCAATATTATAAAGTTTCTAGTGTACAAAGAGGACAAAACATGAGCAATAATTTTCTTTGGCCTTCTAGGCAAGCGAAGTGTCTCTCTTTGGACTTCTGTGCACTCTCTACGTGCCTCCGCCAACATGCACTCCCTACGTGCCTCTGCCAACACGGGGCCACACTATGGGTTATTATGTGCATTTTAGTCTGATTACCACCACTGGGCTGACCAAAAGCGATGTGAACGAGGGATCCTGTTGGATTTCTGCTGAATCTTGCGACCCCTCTTAATCCACACTATGCCTGTTACTCTTCACAACCTAGGTCTTTGGGGGACTATTGGAATTGTCTTCCTTCTGGTCTTTAACCACTCATTTCTCTCTTGTCCTTCCATCTTCCACACTGACAGATGTGGCCATTTGATTGTCATTCCTGTTTTACACACACACACACACACACACACACACACACACACACATGCACATGCGCATGCATGCGTACACGCTTTGGCTCCTTATTTACCCACAAAGCCCTTTACCAACCAGCCTTGTCTTCTGTCTCTCTACACTCTACCCCCCACCCCAAGCCCCACCCACCCCACACTTCGCATCTTTGGGTGACTTCCCCACCCATCTGCTATGCTCTGTTCCCAGACCTCAGTCCCTGGATTATAAAAATGAATTAATAAATTAAACACTAGTCCCATGATCCCCTTCCAGACCGTTACTTTCCGAACTTGTCTCTGTTCACGTCCTGGACCATGTGGCATTTTGTTTGGAGTCTGGAGGCCATCCATCTGCGTTCCTTCAATCCTGGCTCTCGGACTGCCTCGGCTGACCTCAGGGTCATCTCACCTCCATCTCACCTTGGAGTCAGAGACTCCATGAGCTCTCTTCCCACTGGTGTTACTATTGTCAAAAAAAAAAAAAAATGGGGGACACAGCACTGACATCTCTTGTGACAGATTTGATTTCTGTGGTAGAATTGTAGCATTCTGGTGCTTCTCAGCATTCCTGAAATGGGATGTGTCTCTGGGGCCCAGCGCCAAGATTGTCAGTGACCCCCTGCTCTGAAGACCATGCATGATCTCAGAAGACTCTTAGAGGGGATGTGGGGGTGGGCCAGGTGCTGTGTACACAGAGAGAGGCTGAGTGGGCAGTGGGGTGATAGGAAAGAACAAATCTGACTCCATATTGGATCTGTTTCTTTTACTTTAGCCTTTATATTCTATTGTTTTTGCTACAAGTTAAGAATGTTGCCTACAGCTTGAAATACACAGGATAGCCCATTCCCAAGACTCTGACCTTTAACGGTATAACACTTTTCTATTTATATAGAGATAAAAAGTTGTAGAACAGAAAATAACATTCATTTTGTTGGACGTTTATCAGAACATTGTGACCAGATCTACGTGGACACCTGCAAGAACAAATGATTTTGGCACCAAGAAGTTTGCAGCAGCCAACCACACCTCCTCCCCTTTAGAAAGTCTGAATTCTAAATGGGGGAGGTTGGTTCTTTGGGACACTAGCTCACCATCTTCTAAGTCTACTGGCTTTCGGAATAAAGTCGCTATTCCTTGCCCCAACAGGTCTCTCAGTTTATTGGCCTATCATGTGGTGAGCAGTATGGGATTGGAGTCCGTAACCGTGGAGTCCAATACCCTCTTTTCTTTAGGGATGTGCTGAGGGAGTGAGAGGGGAGAAAAGCTTTTCTAGACTTTTGCCCCTCCACAGACTTTCAAAAGATTTCTTCTGATGAGTTTGTACTGCAGCTAATCTTCTGACTCATGGTTAGAGAACCTGATACATAGCGGTTCTTAGTAACGGTGATGGTGATTGGTACGGTGTTATTTCCCATTTTATTTGGTCTATGGATATTTGTGCTGGTTTGTTGCTCACCTTGTATGATATAAAAGGAAAATAAAATACACACATAGAATAAAAATATCTTAGTCATTCATCTCATTTGGCAGGGATGGGTCAGTTTATCAACATTAACTGAATTTTCTCTGATTCCCAAGATCTGAAGAGTGAAATAGGAGCCAGTTGCACACAGAGTCACCTGAATTATTGGCTATGGGCTGTTTCCCAAAATAGGCAACAGATGAGTGCTGTGAGGTATTGTTGGAAATCCACTTTCCTCACTTGTATTTCTGATGATTTCTCCTGGTTCAGAAGTCCTGTGTAAATATTGGTTTTTTTTTTTTTTTTTTTTTTGCGGTATGCGGGCCTCTCACTGTTGTGGCCTCTCCCGTTGCGGAGCACAGGCTCCAGACACGCAGGCTCAGTGGCCATGGCTCACGGGCCCAGCCGCTCCGCGGAATGCGGGATCCTCCCGGACCGGGGCACGAACCCGTGTCCCCTGCATCAGCAGGCAGACTCTCAACCACTGCGCCACCAGGGAAGCCCTAAATATTGTTTTTGAGGAGGAATTATTCCAGGAGAAGTTATCAAGGCAAGACATTATGTTTTGTTCATCTAACAAGTATGCAAATTCACCTCTTTAAACCACTTAAAGAGGGCAGAGAGTATTAGCAAATCTATTCTAGTTGAAAGGTAAAATGAGGGAAAGGCGAAGATAAAGCTTAGGGGAAATTTGCTTGTTGTGCTAAGTAGAATGCATATTTCAGAGTGCAGAGAATGTGGGAGAGGTGAATCTACAGGGCAAAATCAGGGAGCCACATTCCAGGTGGAGGGATGAAGCTAGAACTAATGTTTCAAATTTGTTTAACAACACTCCACCTCACAGTTATACCCCAAACAGTGGACCCTTACAACCTCAGGAAATTCCCACCCAATTGGAGTAGCCTCCAGATGACTTTCATCTTAGCACCTCCTGGGGAGTAGTAACTTTGAGGCCTTTTCCCCAAGAGAGCCCCCTCCTTGTCTTTTGCCAGCCCCTGGCACCAGGGCTTCACGTGGTTGCTTTTTTATTTCTACACATTTTTCTTTATACTATTTTTTTGGTTCTTTGAGTAGAAGGAGTTCTTTTCATAGGTGCTAAATGAAGCCCTTTCAGGCTTTCTGGAGAGCACGTGTCCTTGTCTCTGTTCCTCTTGTGCTAAATTGGCTGAGCAAGAGGGCTGGCTCTCCACCTCACCTCCCACACTTGTCCGAGTTCTCAGATGACCACGTGACACAATCACAGCCAATGAGGTGTAGGTGGAAGTCCCAGAGGACAGTGTCCCTTCTCAAATATTGAAGGCATGTCTTTTAAGATAAATTTAATCCTTCACTTTTTGCCTTTTCCCATCCTTCTTTCTTCCACACAGAGAGCAAGACCTGGGGTGCAGCAGCCATCTTGCAATCTGGAGTGTCAAGCATGATCACAAAGTATTCCCTGCCAAGATAGCACAGCAGAGTAATGGAAAGGACCTGTGAGTTTTACACTATTTTTGAGTACCGTATAAGGCCCAGACTGCCTATACCCAAACTTCTTGGGAGTGAGAGAAGTACCCTTCATTTTTCCTCCCACTTTTAGTAAATATTCTTACTCTTATTTAATCCAATGGTTTTCAAAGTTTAGTGTGCATCAGAATCATTCAGAGGGCTGGGAAATATACAGATGTCTGGGCTCCATCTCCAGAATTCCTGACTCAGGAGGTCTGGGGTGGGACTGAAAACCTGCGTGGCTAACAAGTTACCAGGAGATGCTTACACTGCTGGTCCTGGGACCACACTTCCAGAACTATTGGCTTAAACCAATTATTCTATTCCTTTCCTGAGCCACCGTGCATGGTAATAGCCTGTGTCAGAATGATAAATATTAGTGACTTAGGGACCTTGTAAAGACTCCAGTTCAGGGATTTCTAACACATAGAATCCTGAGAGGTACTCCAGTTTGAGGGTGGGTGGAGACCAGGATGGCACATCCATCCTTACTTCAACTAAGAATCATTTTTGTTTTATACATTTCAGTCAGACATTTGAAAGTCATTGATTGAATTCAACCTCCTCAAATTTACAAGTAAGGGGAGAGCACTGTGTCCTCCTCCTCTGGCTGTCATCTCCTGATCCCAACCCCATTTCTTTCTGCTGGGCCACACTGATGACCTATCATGGTAGGATTACCCTCTACCCTCTCCAGTCTCAGTGTTCATGTTTGTATAAAAAGACAACAATTACAGTAATTTTGCGAGTACATAGAAGAATAGATGTAGAATACCTAAGTGTCATAGATGCCTAAAACTCTACCTCCCATTTGATAGTCAGCTGGGTATTTAGATAGCGATGTGTTCATTAAGACTGAGCCTACTTGGCACATTCACAAGAACAGGTGTGGAGCTGTTCTGAAGGTGATGGAAATTGTGACTAGTCATTTTGATTTAGAGAAGTGCACGTGTGCTCATTTAAAGACTATTGTACAGGTTCCTAAAATCATCAAGGGCAATGTTTCATGAACCTTAAAATACAGGTTGAACTGATTTATTTTTAATTCCAAAGACATACTGGAAACTTTTCTTTAAGATGTGGTGTGGTCATCGTGAAATTCAAAATATTTAACAGTATGCATGGCATGAAAACTCCAATCATTATAGTTGCAGATCAGCATGATTCTACAAATTGTATAAGCAGAATGCTAATCCTGGTTATACTGGAGAGTTAGTGTAATAAGGGCAAGGGAGCTTAAGTGCCAGTTCTAGAAATACCACAAATCTGCTGTGTAACTTTGGACAAGCCACTTCCCCTCTCTGGGCTTCAGTATCTTCATTGGAAAGGGAGGAATTGATTTAGACAACCTAAACTTTCTCAGCTTTATAGTCTATTTAGGGTTCCCTCTCAAGATAACGGTAAATTGGACTGAGTTATGGGAATGAGACTGGCATTGAAACCTGGAAATGTACATTTTCCTGGGATGTGGGAAGCTGATTGTTAATTTCTGAGAATTCCTTAATACCCTAAATATGATATCTTTCTGTTTGCACCACTGTGGTTTTGTCTATAACTCCCCTCCCACCCCTATCCACAAAACTTTCTGCAAGATCTCATTTTGCCACTGAAAAAGATGCCAACAAAAAAAAAGACATCTCATTAGTTAACATTCATAATTATTCTTATGGTTAATGAACAAATCTTAATATGTATTGAAAAACAGCATTTCATAAATATCAAATGTTCTTTTATTTCTATTCAGCATGTGCTGGGAGAATAGAGGCATTTAAGTAATCTCTAAAACTGTTCCTATTTTAAAGCCAGCAACACCAAATTGGAATGCTATTTATTTGTTAAAAATCTCAAATAAATTAAGTGCCTTTCTTTCTTCATTATTCCTCTGCTAAATGTGTCTAGGCACCCTCCATTGACACAAAGGCTGATGCAGTGTGTGCAAAATCCTCAAGCAAATATTGACAAATATTTCAATAACTAAGTATATAAAATCCTAGTCACATCATGTATGCTCCATTAATTTAAATCCAAACCATTAGCTCTATTAGATCCCTACTTACAGTGGTAGAGAAATATTACCTCATATAAATGAATACTTTTCATAGCAAGGGAATATATATTATAGCTATAATTAAACAACTTCCCTATAATCTAATAACAAGAACCCTGATCTCCATCATATATATCCCAACAATCCAACAGTACTTGGCATTTGTGAATATGGTGTTTATCTTCGAGGTTAACAGCAAGATGCAAATGTTAAGGTCTAAGAGCCTTTGCAAAACCCATTCCACCTGTTGCAATACCAGATGTGGAGTAGACTTTTCCTTTTCAGCATTCTTTACTTGGAAGATGAAATGTCAATATAGTGTTTGTCACATTCATGAATCATGACATAAAGTAAAGGTACAGGAATGCATTAAGATTCCATGGGATCTTAATTCATTTTTGTGTAGGAAAAATTCCAAACTAAGCAAAAATGAAGGAAAAGTAACAGTAGGGACTTAGGGATTTGACTGAATTCATAACAGGCTGGTTTAAGTTCTGGGCTCTTGAACCAGATGATTTGAAATCCAATTATACCTCATGTCACATATGCAATTTTGGGCAGGTAGATTCTTCTTAAGTCTCAGTTTTCTGATGTATAAAATGCAAAAAAAATAACAATTCTTATTTCTTGAAGACTATGAGGATTAAACAAGATGACACATATAATGTATTAATTAGAAACGTTCCTGGTGTATAGTGAGTGAAGGATATTGCTGATTATTATTTACTATTTCAGCAAACACTAACAGCACCACTGTTACTAAATGGGTTTACAATTTTTTAACATCTTTATTGGAGTAAAATTGTTTTACAATGTTGTGTTAGTTTCTGCTGTATAACAAAAGGAATCAGCTATACATATACATATACCCCATATGCCCTCCTTCTTGCGTCTCCCTCCCAGCCTCCCTATCCCACCCATCTAAGTGGTCACAAAGCACCAAGCTGATCTCCCTGTGTTATGCAGCTGCTTCCCACTACCTATCTATTTTACATTTGGTAGTGTATATATGTCAATGCTACTCCCTCACTTCGTCCCAGCATAACCTTCTACCTCCCCACATCCTCAAGTCCATTCTCTACATCTGCATCTTTATTCCTGTTCTGCCCCTAGGTTCATCAGAACCACTTTTTCTTTTTGGATTCCATATATATGTGTTAGCATACAGTATTTTTTTTTTCTCTTTCTGACTTACTTCACTCAGTATGACAGATTCTAGGTCCATCCACCTCACTACAAAAAACTCGATTTCATTTCTTTTTATGGCTGAGTAATATTCCATTTTATATATGTGCCACATATTCTTTATCCATGCATCTGTGGATGGACACTTAGGTTGCTTCCATATCCTGGCTACTGTAAATAGTGCTGCAATAAACATTATGGTACATGTCTCTTTTTGAATTATGGTTTTCTAAGGGTATATGCTCAGTAGTGGATTGCTGGGTCATATGGTAGTTCTAGTTTTAGTTTTTTAAGGAACCTCCATACTGTTCTCCATAGTGGCTGTATCAGTTTACATTCCCACCAACAGTGTAAGAGGGCTCCCTTTTCTCCACACACTCTCCAGTATTTATTGTTTGTAGATTTTTTGATGATGGCCATTCTGAAAGGTGTGAGATGATATCTCATTGTAGTTTTGATTTGCAGTTATTTAATGATTAATGATGTTGAGCATTCTTTCATGTGTCGGTTGGCAATCTGTATATCTTCTTTGTAGAAATGTCTATTTAGGTCTTCTGCCCATTTTTGGATTGGGTTGTTTGTTTTTTTGATATTGAGCTGCATGAGCTGCGTATATATTTTGGAGATTAATCCTTTGTCTGTTGCTTCATTTGCAATGATTTTCTCCCATTCGGAGGGTTGTTTTTTCGTCTTGTTTATGGTTTCCTTTGCCGTGCAAAAGATTTTAAGTTTCATTAGGTCCCATTTGTTTATTTTTGTTTTTATTTCCATTTCTCTAGGAGGTGGGTCAAAAAGGATCTTGCTGTGGTTTATGTCAGAGTGTTCTTCTTATGTTTTCCTCTAAGAGTTTTAGAGTGTCTGGCCTTACATTTAGGTCTTTAATCCATTTTGAGTTTGTTTTTGTGTATGGTGTTAGGGAGTGTTCTAATTTCATTCTTTTACATGTAGCTGTCATGTTTTCCCAGCACCACTTATTGAAGAGGCCGTCTTTTCTCCATTGTATATTCTTGCCTCTGTTATCAAAGATAAGGTGACCATATGTGCGTGGGTTTATCTCTGGGCTTTCTATCCTGTTCCATTGATCTATATTTCTGTTTTTGTGTCACTACCACACTGTCTTGATTACTGTAGCTTTGTAGGATAGTCTGAAGTCAGGGAGCCTGAGTCTTCCAGCTCCATTTTTCTTTCTCAAGATTGCTTTGGCTATTCAGGGTCTTTTGTGTTTCCATACAAATTGTGAAATTTTTTGCTCTATCTCTGTAAAAAATGGCATTGGTTTTTTTCAATAGGGATTGCATTGAACCTGTAGATTGCTTTGGGTAGTAGAGTCATTTTCACAGTGTTCATTCTTCCAATCCAAGAAGATGGTATATCTCTCCATCTGTTTGTATCGCCTTTAATTTCTTTCATCAGTGTCTTATAGTTTTGTGCATACAGGTCTTTTGTCTCCTTAGGTAGGTTTATTCCTAGGTATTTTATTCTTTTTGTTGCAATGGTAAATGGGAGTGTTTCCTTAATTTCTCTTTCAGATTTTTCATCATTAGTGTATAAGAACGCAAGACACTTCTGTGCATTAATTTTGTACCTACTACTTTACCAAGTATAGCTCTAGTAGTTTTCTGGTAGCATCTTTAGGATTCTCTATGTATAGTATCATGTCATCTGCAAACAGTGATAGCTTTACTTCTTTTCCAATTTGGATCCTTTTTATTGCTTTTCCTGTCTGATTGCCATGGCTAGGACTTCCAAAACTATGCTGAATAATAGTGGAGGGAGTGGACATCCTTATCTTGTTCCTGATTTTAGAGGAAATGGTTTCAGTTTTTCACCACTGAGAATGATGTTGGCTGTGGGTTTGTCATATATTGCCTTTATTATGTTGAGGTAGTTTCCCTCCATGCCCACTTTCTGGAGAGTTTTTTATCATAAATGGTGTTGAATTTTGTTGAAAGCTTTTTCTGCATCTGTTGAGATGATCATATGGATTTTATCCTTCAATTTGTTAATATGGTGTATCTCATTGATTGATTTGCATATATTGAAGAATCCTTGCATTCCTGGGATAAACCCCACTTCAACATTATATGATCCTTTAATGTGCTGTTGGATTCTGTTTACTAGTATTTTGTTGAGGATTTTTGCATCTATGTTCATCAGTGATACTGGCCTGTAGTTTTCTTTTTTTGTGACATCTTTGTTTGGCTTTGGTATCAGGGTGATGGTGGCATTGTAAAATGAGTTTGGGAGTGTTTCTCCCTCTGCTGTATTTTGGAAGAGTTTGAGAAGGTTAGGTGTTAGCTCTTCTCTAAATGTTTGATAGAATTCACCTGTGAAGCCATCTTCTCCTGGGCTTTTGTTTCTTGTAAGCTTTTAAATCCCATTTTCAATTTCAGTGCTTGTGATTGGTCTTTTTAGATTTTCTATTTCTTCCTGGTTCAGTCTCAGAACGTTGTGTTTTTCTAAGAATTTATCCAATTCTTTCAGGTTGTCCATTTTATTCATGTATAGTTGCTTGTAGTAGGCTCTCATGTTCCTTTGTATTTCTGCAGTTTCAGTTGTTACATCTCGTTTTTCATTTCTAATTCTGTTGATTTGAGTCTTCTCCCTTTTTTTCTTGATGAGTCTGGCCAACGGTTTATCAATTTTGTTTATCTTCTGAAAGAACCAGCTTTTAGTTTTATTGATCTTTGCTATTGTTTTCTTCATTTCTTTTTCATTTATTTCTGATCTGATCTTTATGATTTCTTTCCTTCTGCTAACTTTGGGGGGGTTTATGTTCTTCTTTCTCTAATTGCTTTACATGTAAGGTTAGGTTGTTTATTTGAGATGTTCCTTGTTTCTTGAGGTAGGATTGTATTGCTATAAACTTCCCACTTAGAATTGCTTTTGCTGCATACCATAGGTTTTGGGTTGTTGTGTTTCCATTGTCATTTGTTTCTAGGTATTCTTTGATTTCCTCTTTGATTTCTTTAGTGATCTCTTGATTATTTAGTAGCATATTGTTTACCCTCCATATTTTTGTATTTTTTACAGTTTTTTTTCCTGTAATTGATATCTAGTTTCATAGTGTTGTGGTTGGAAAAGGTACTTGATATGATTTCAACTTTCTCAAATTTACCAAAGCTTGATTTGTGACCCAAGATATGATCTATTCTAGAGAATGTTCCACGAGCACTTGAGAAGAAAGTGTATTCTGTTGTTTTTGGATGGAATGTCCTATAAATATCAGTTAAGTCCATATTGTTTAATGTATCATTTAAAGCCAATGTTTCCTTATTTATTTTCATTTTTGGTGATCTGTCCATTGGTGAAAGTGAGGTGTTAAAGTCCCCTACTATGATTGTGTTACTGTTGATTTCCCATTTTATGGCTGTTAGCATTTGCCTTATGTATTGAAGTGTTCTTATGTTGGGTGTGTGAATATTTACAATTGCTATGTCTTCTTGTATTGATCCCTTGATCATTATGTAGTGTCCTTCTTTGTCTCTTATAATAGTCTTTAAAGTCTATTTTGTCTAATATGAGAATTGCTGCTCCAGGTTTCATTTGATTTCCATTTGCATGGAATATCTTTTTCCATCCCCTCTCTTTCAGTCTATATGTGTCCCTAGGTCTGAAATGGGTCTCTTGTAGACTGCATATATACGTGTCTAGTTTTTGTATCCATTCAGCCAGTCTATGTCTTTTGGTTGGAGCATTTAATCCATTTACATTTAAGGTAATTATCAATATGTATGTTCCTATTACCATTTTCTTAAGTGTTTTGGGTTTGTTTTTGTAGGTCTTTTTCTTCTCTTGTATTTCCTGCCTAGAGAAGTTACTTTAGCAATTGTTATAAAGCTGGTGGTGCTGAATTCTTTTTGCCTTTGCTTGTCTGTGAACATTTTAATTTCTCTGTTGAATCTGAATGAGATCCTTGCTGGGTAGATTAATCTTGGTTGTAGGTTTTTCCCTTTCATCACTTTAAATATGTCCTGCCACTCCCACCTGGCTTGCAGAGTTTCTGCTGAAAGATCAGCTCTTAACCTATGAGGATCCCTTGTATGTTATTTGTTGCTTTTTCCTTGCTGCTTTTAATATTTTTTATTTGCATTTAATTTTTGATAGTTTGGTTAATATATCTTGGCATGTTTCTCCTTGGATTTATCCTGTATGGGACTCTCTGTGCTTCCTGTACTGGATTGACTATTTCCTTTCCCATATTAGGGAAGTTTTCAATTATAATCTCTTCAAATATTTTCTCAGCCCCTTTCTTTTTCTCTTCTACTTCTCAGATCCCTGTAAATCAAATGTTGGTGAATTTAATGTTGTCCCCAAAGTCTCTGAGGCTGTTCTCAATTCTTTTCATTCTTTTTTCTTTATTCTGCCCTGTGGTAGTTATTTCCACCATTTTATCTTCCAGGTCACTTGTCCATTCTTCTGTCTCAGTTATTCTGCTGTTGATTCCTTCTAGAGAATTTTAAATTTCATTTATTGTGTTGTTTATCATTGTTTGTTTGCTCTTTAGTTCCTCTAGGTCATTGTTAAACGTTTCTTTTATTTTCTCCATTCTATTTCCAAGATTTTGGATCGTCTTTACTATCATTACTCTGAATTCTTTTTCAGGTAGACTGCCTATTTCCTCTTCAGTTGTTTGGTCTGGTGGGTTTTTACCTTGCTCTTTCATCTGATGCACATTTCTCTGTCTTCTCATTTTGCTTAACTTACTGTGTTGGAGTCTCCTTTTCACATGCTGCTGGTTTGTAGTTCACATTGTTTTTGGTGTCTGACCCCAGTGGGTAATGTTAGTTCAGTGGCTTGTGTAGGCTTCCTGGTAGAGGGAACTGGTGCCTGTGTTCTGGTGGGTGGGGATGGATCTTGTTTTGCTGGTGGACAGGGCTGTGTCTGGTGGCGTTTTTTTGGGTGTCTGTAAACTTAGTATCATTTTAGGCAGCCTCTCTGCTAATGCGTGGGGTTGTGTTCTTCTCTTGCTAGTTGTTTGGCGTGGGATGTCCAGCCCTGGAGCTTGCTGGCCATTGGGTGGACTTGGGTCTTAGCGTTGAGATGGAGATTTCTAGGAGAGCTCTCACTGATTGATATTACATGGGGCCAGGAGGTCTCTGGTGTTCCAATGTCCTGAACTCGGTTCTCCCACCTCAGAGGTTCAGGTCTGACACCAGGCTGCAGCACCATGATCCTGTCAGCCACACCGCTCATGTTGATTGTTGGGATTTAATCCACTGCTCCTGAGGCTGCATGGAGAAATTTTTTTTTCTTTGTTCGCACAGCTCCTAGGGTTCAGCTTTGGTTTTGGCTCCACCTCTCCCTGTAGGTCATCCTCAGACCTCTGTTTGGAAGTTTGAGGTCTTCTGCCAGTATTCCGGCTGTAGGTATTCTGTAGGAGTTGTTCCAAATGTAGATGTATTTTTGATGTATTTGTGGGAAGGAAGGTGATCTCCACATCTTACTCCTTTGCCATCTTGAAGGTCCCCTATCTGGGGGTTTACATTTTTGAAAGTAAAGTCACATCAAAAGTCACTGAAGACTAAACTAAAAGTAGTGATCATTAGAAAAGGAAAAAAGAGGAAAAAATTAAATGGTATAATTGATCAATTCCACAGCTGATTATGGCCACCCTTCTAAGCTGATTCTGGACCCACAATAAGTGACACATTTCTGCTGAATTTAATCTAGAATAAAAGTCATAATGCATAATGTTAGGATTAAGAAAGGGAGTGCAAATACAACTATGTAGGATATTAGGAAGACTAAGAATTCTATACACAGTCTCATAACATAGATGATTATTAGGGAAAGTAAAAATGATGAAAATTGATTCCAGAAAAAAATGTACAAGCTTGTCCAGGTACTATTTGTTTATCACCAAAGAATAGGGCACTGAGCCCAGATGTTTTATTAGATGAATTCCAGAAAACTTTCAAGGAGCAAAGAATTCCTGTTCTATTTAAAATATCTGGATGAGAAAAATGGAGGATGTGTTCTCAGATTTATTTTGTTGTATTAGCATAACTTTGCAGCTAAAAAAAGTTGCATACTTTTCTCATTTACCATCAATATAGTTGCAAATGTTATAAATTAAATATGAACAAGATTAAGTTGAAATCAAGAATGTTTCAACATTAAGGAAGCTATTAAAATAATTTATTACATGAATAACCAAAAGAGAAAAACATGATTATTACAATATATTCAGCAATCCATTTGAAATCCAACATCCATTTCTCATAAAAATTCTCAAACTGATTCTAGAAGAATTCTTTCATGATATGATAAAAAATATCTGAGAACAACCATGTTTATTACAAATGTTGATGAAAACTTGGATGTATTCTCACTAAAGTTAGGGGAAATATTTTGTTATTTTGTAACATGTAGAAAAATAATAAAAAGTAAAAAATATATAAAGATAAATATTTTACATACCAAAGAATAAATACAATTGTGTGAAAATTATTTTAGAAGTTAATTTATATATATTAAGTTATTTTAGGAATTACTTCATGCTATGTCCTCAAAATAAATTACATATGGATTAAAATTTAAGATTATTAGAAAACAGTCTGGTATTTCCTCAAAATTAACCCTGGAATTACCATTTGAACGAGGCATTCCACTCGATGATATATGAGAAATGAAATGAAAGAATAAAAGACTGAAATGAAAGAGAAATGAAGATATTTTCACATGAAATCTTACACATAAATATTTATAATCATATTATTCTGAATAGCCAAATGGTGGAAATAAGCCAAATCCCCAAGTGATGAATATATAAATAAAATGTGGTATAATCATACAATGGAATATTATTCAAACATAAAAGGAATGAAGTAATGATATATACCACAAAATGATTGAATCTTGAAACTATGCTAAGTGAAAGAAGCCAATCACAAAAGACTGCATTTTGTATAATTCCACTTTTATGAAATGTCTAGAACAGGTAAATTTATACAGACAGGAAATAAATGAATGGTTGTTATATTCTTCAAGAATGGGGTAGAAGTGGGGGGCTGGGTGTGATAGCTAGAGGATATAGGACATCTTGGAGGTGCTAAAAATGTTGTGAAGCTGTTTCTTGTGATGACTTCACAATTCTGGGAAGACACTAAAAATCATTGAATTGTGTATTTTAAATGAGTGAACTGTATGGTATGTGAATTATATCTCAATTAAGTTGTTATAAAATATATATTTAAAAAATAAATTTAAAATATAAAATAACATCCTTGTGTTAAAGAAGAAGCTTCCAGCTATGGCTACAAAGCTAAAATCAACAAAGAAAAAAATATATTCATAGAGTCAGGTATGCAAAAACTGATAAGGACTATATTGAAAAAAGAAGTACCCTCAATAAACAAAGTTAAAGGCAAAAGACAATCTATGAAAATATTTATAACTTATATGCACAACAGGAGGTTAATATCACTACTGTGTATGTGACCATGTGACAAACTGAAGTTTCATTCAATATTAGTATATACAATTAAGTATGCCCTTTATTATACTCTTTCTGGAGGGTCATTTAGTACTGAGATATAGTGTAAGACTAGGACTAAAAGCATCACATTGATGTGACTTTGAATCCTAGTTCTGCCATTCACTGGCTGGGTTAATTTGGTAATTTACCTAACCAATCTGGCCTTCTCTTTTCCTCATAACAAAATTAGAATACCCTTTCATGGAATTGTTGTGAGGCTTAAAATAATGTAAGTAAAGAAGCATATTGCCTAGTACATAGTAAGAGGTCAACAGAATGGCTGTTGTTATAATATTATATTTTAAAATGCCTTTTGACTTGAGAATTTTGCTTCTTAGAATGTTTTTAACTAACATAACTAAGAATTTATGCAAAGATAAAGCAATGCCCAGAATGGTAAATTACTGAAATTCCACTTGAATGAATTTTAGTGTATCCACTGGATGAATGATTACACAACCATAAAAGTGGTTTTAAACTTTCTGGAAGCTAATTTGGCAATATGTAGCAAAAGCTTTAGTATATTTCTACTCATACGTCTAGAAATGCTCAATAAAATTTATCCCAACAAATTTATTCCAGGATTTATTACAAGAAAATAATCAAACTATATACTCATTGATTTACTCAACAAGGATATTCATTGCATTATTGTTTATAACAGTGAAAAACTGAAATCAATTTAAATGCCAAATAATAAAGGATATGAAATATTATAAGTCAAAAGAGAATTCAGCAAGGTTGCTGGATATGCTGTCAATATACAAAAGTCAATACTATTAATTTCGCATGAGCAACTATTCAAAAATAAAACTGTTTAAAAAGTAACATTTATAATAGCATTAAAAGCCGTAAATATCATATATAATCATAACAAAACATATACTTAAGACCTTTATGAGGAAAATTATATAATTTATTGAAAAGAAAAATACCTAAACAAATATACCATGGATATGAATAGTAAGGCTCTCTAGGGTAATGGTGAAAATTCTCCACAAATTAATACTATGTGATCCCATTCAGTACCCCAGTAGAGTTTTATAAAATTGTATAAATTTTATAAATGTATAAAATTGTATAATCTGATTAAAAAATGGAAGAGTTAAAAAGCAAAGATAACAGGAACATTTTGAAGAAGAAGACTATAAAGAAACTCCCATAATCAAAAACATTTTATACAGCAATTAGGGTATTTTATCAATAATAAGCCAGACTATTAAATTAGTAGAATAAAATAGAGGACATGGAAACAATACACTTTCATATATTGACAGTGTATCTCACATATATTAAAACTTGGTACATGGCAAAGATTGGTTAAATTGGTGAAGAAAGAATGGACTCTTCCAAGCATGATGATAGAAGTATAAACATGCACAACCTCTGTGGAGAGAAAATTGGCAAAGTCCAGTGAAGTTTGAGATGCACACAGCCTGTTACCCAACAGTCCTAATTTAGAGCCCGTGGTAGATAAGCACTCAGAATACATGATCAGAAACATAGGCACTGAGATATTTTTTAAAAAGCATGATTTCAAATAGTAACTTAACTGCCCATTAATAAGGAAAGAAGTAAGCTATGAGTTATGACTTATTTATTATAATGGGATATTTCAAGCATTTAAGGGATTTAATGATTTATTATTTTGGAACCTATTGTATGACATTATCAGATGAATAAAATATACAGGCTCTAAAAGTTTAACATGCTGTACAGTTGGTGTAATTAGGGTTAATTAAATTTTGTTCTCTTTGTATATATGCATGCATATTTTCTGATTTTATAGATTGCACAATTATTTTCGTAACAAAAACAATAAGGCATTTTCAAGTATGGATTTCTTTATATCTGACACAGCTGGTAACTACCGATCTAAGAGAACTATTTCTTCTTGGTGAGAGCACATTGGGGAAAGCATGAGCCTTGACAAAACAGGGACAAATAAGGGGCAGGCTTTCGTGAAAACCACCCTTCAGCCCAGCTCTATTGTCAGATCATATGGAGGACACTGTGACTGAGAAGCATATTCTTCTGTGGAGACTGAAGTTAAATGCTGGCTGTGTAGGCTAAAAAAAATTGTCTCCTCCTCTATAACGATATTCACGTCAAGTTCTTGGTATCTGTAAATGTTACCTTTTTTGGAAGAAGGTACCATTTGAAGATTTAGTAAGGATCCTGAGTTGAGGCCATTCCAGATTATCTGAGTGGAACCTAAATCTAATGATGTGTCCTTATAAGAGATACATAGAGTAGAACAGGAGAAGGTTATGTGAAGATGAAGGCAGAGATTGGAGTGATGTAGCCATAATCCATAAACCAAGGAGTGTCAGTAGCCACCAGAAACTGGGAAGAGGTGAGGAACAGAATCTACCCTAGAGCCTTTGGAGAGGGCATGGCCCTGCAGACCTCTGGATTTCAGACTTATGGCCTCCAGAAGTGTGAAAGTATACATTTCTGTTACAAGCTGTCAGTTTGTTGTTAGTTGTTACGGTAGTCACAGAAACTAATACGTTGGCCAACAGGCAGAAACTCAGTACTGAATACGCACTCAGGTAGTGGTATCTGAGCTCTAAATGGTGGAGATTAAACCAAAGAGTCAGTGGTTTAGGTCTTTGTCATATTAACATTGACTCTTTGGGGAGAAATATACCAGTAAGGAGAGGCCCTGCACAACTGGCTGAAATCATACCATCAAGAGAAACACAGCCCCACAAAGCCGCAGTGAGCAGACAGCAGCCCGTCCAGACCAAGCATGCTCCCAACTTCATTAGACCTAGATGTGTGCACTGGCATTTCTAGAAGGAAATTAATCTTACATAAGAAAATGATTGTTGATGGAATCTAAAGAATTGAGGAAGTAGTGGTCCTTATAGCCCTACGACTTGTAACACATTCAACTTTTGTTTACTTTTTTTTTCCTTTTTCACATTTTTATTCTCATACATTGTGGCCAGAGTGGTCAGGACGCTTCTCAGAGGAGAGTTTTGCCCATGATTCTGAGCGGTGTGTGTTTGTGTGTGTGTTGGGATAAGTGGAGTCAAAGGATAGTCCAACAGCCCAATAACCACAAATAGGTACCAAAGGATACCAATGTCAGTCCCCAGACCAGGATTTACCAGATAGAGTAGATCTATTTATTTTGTGTAAATCAACTTTATTTCAACCATAAGCTCCTGTCCTCCTGGACTATGGGAAGCTTAAAGTTAGTCATTCTTAGGGGTCCTTCTCAAGCAGAGCCAAGTTTCCAGAATCTTCTATAATGCCACATGTCAGTGATGTTCATTCATCACTGCGTGCTTCAAACCCTCCGTTGTTGCCAAGAACCTCCCTGCTCCTGCCTGAATGATCTCTTCATGTTCGCTGGCTCCCTGATACTTTCACATGTTGTTCAGGGCACCAGGCTCCTTGGTGAGGGTAAGAAATGCATACTCATCTCCCTCTGAGTTTTACCCAGAAGCAGGGCACAGGTTTCCATTCTCCAGAAACCACAGACCTCTTTCTATTTCCCCAGTCTTTGGAAGACTCTTTCCAGTAATTAAAATCTTTTCCTCTGCCAGGAGCTATATCTCCCCTACGCCTGACTTTCCCAGAAACTTAATATAATGTGCTCTGTGGTTTTCAACTTTTGGAAAGAAAACGCTGGGATGCTTTCTCCCCATCTCACACTTCAATTGGGACAAGAAGACCTAGCGGCTATGACCTGCTGGAATGAACCAAATGAGAGAGAAAATGCAGGGAGAAAAAAATTTAAAACTCTGAAAAATTTACCAGGTCATATCCTCTCAGCTATTTTTGTACCATGATTCACAACAACGTTCGTTAAACATCCTGAACAAGGGAGCGGCTATGGACTTCAACCTCAAACCAATTATTTTTTTACATCTTTATTGGATTAAAATTGCTTTACAATGTTGTGTTAGTTTCTGCTGTACAACAAAGTGAATCAGCTATATGTATACATATATCCCCTCCCTCTTGAGCCTCCCTCCCACCCTCCCTATCCCACCCCTCTAGGTCATCACAAAGCACCGAGCTGATCTCCCTGTGCTATGAAGCTGCTTCCCACTAGCTAGCTATTTTACACATGGTAGTGTATATATGTCAGTGCTATTCTCTCACTTATTCCTAGCCTCCCCTTTCCCCACTGTGTCCTCAAGTTTGTTCTCTATGTCTTCGTCTCTGTTCCTATCCTGCCACTAGGGTCATCAGAACCATTTTTCTAGGTTCCATATATATGCATTAATATATGGTACTTGTACTTTGAAATACAGATTTGAGTCCACATCCTCAACTTTGCAGCCTTCTTGTTCTCCTTTCTGAGACACACGTGTGTGGATAACAGCTCATCTCCAGGAGTACACTGGACCTGTGCGGGAGTAGAAAGTCAACTGGAATGGTCTGGGGGTTGCTGCTTGTCCCCTACTAAGGGGATGTTTGTGGATGCCAGGGAATCTCCGTATAGCTTGTTTGTCACTGATCTGGAGAGAGCTTCCAAGGGGAAAGGATGCTCGGTGACAATGACATTTCTGAAGCTCTGTGCTTGAGAAACTTTATGACTTTACTCCACACTCACCACCCCCCAAATTCAATAATATCCTAAATGGTAAAAACCTCAGAGACATTGAGATGCTGCAAAATGCAAAGATGGTGACCCCTTCTCTGGTCTAGCACACGTGCAGTGCAACTCCATTTGGATGTGATGCTGAAAAAAACTGGAAAGGCACCATTTCAATTCCCTTGATGTGTCTTCGAGTAGAGTCACTCAAAGAAATTGACCCAATGTGACATTTTTCATTCTAATGAAAATCTAATATCTTCTCCTGGCTACTAGTCTCAGTTTCCTCAACTTTTTAATATTTAGGAAAATACTGGGTAGCCTTACTCAAAGATAAGCCTCAACTACCATCTTTTTTGCTCATATTTTCCAAATTTATGTCTTCAGCTAAAACCTCTCTCCTGAAAGTCAGCAGTTTACTTGAAATTTCCACTTAGAGTCAGTAAGGCATCTCAGTGCATCTCAGTGCAACACATCTCACACTTCCCCCATAAACCAATTTCTCCCCAAATGTCCCACTCCTCTTGTTTGGTTAATGCAGCACCATCTACCTAATCACTCAAAGAAGAAAATGGGCTGTAAACTTCCACTACAACCTTATTTTTCTCTACTCCTTTTTATTAGGTTTGTGTTTATCCCAGACTTTTCCCCAAGCTTTTTGTTCAACAGCTTACAATAAGAATTATGTCTCACATCATATCACATATACACACACGTGTGAAATAACACTTTCACAAAACAATAACAACCCCTACTTTATATAATAGCAAATTATTAGGTGTACCCATTAATAATTTACTATTCTGTTCTGTTCTATTTTATTTCACTTTCTTACATTCCTGCTGTGCTCCACTAAATTGATGTCACAACTCACTAATGGGTTGCAACCTGCAGTTTGAACAACATAACCAAGAGGAAAACCACAGAAAATGAGCTACATAAGGAAATAAATGCAAAGCCTTTGCTAAAATATGTAATACATGATAGACCCTAGATTAGTATTCTTTGAACTTTTAATGATATTTCTTACCTCTTTTATTTTATTTACATTCTTAATATGCCCCCTAAGTGGCCTTCCCTGATTTCTGAATGTCCATATCCTACATGTATTTCCAGACAAAAGTGCTGTTTCTTCCATAAGCTTCCCATTGTCTGTGGAGTTGGAAATGGTTGGAAAGTGATTGCTTCCTCATGTGAAATCCTGAAATCCATGTGATGTGGCCCCCACCTCTCCATCCCCAGAGCACTTTCCACAGTCTGCAAGAATCATGATAGGTTCCTCTGTGTGTCTTTGATAGCTTTTAGTAAGGACCTTTAGGAGAGTCAGTGCTGAAGAAAGACACTTGAAAGAAAGTATTAATAGGATTGGAAAACTAATCATATCTGGTTCCAGTAGAGCAAAATAAGCCAATATGACTGTTTTGAGCTTGTTTTATCACAGATTCTTAACTCTAAGAGCACTAACTTTCCAAATTTGGGTCACACAGGATACTAAATATGAGTATGATGAGTACAATTTTATTGCTATTATTGACAAAATCCCTAGACAATTTAGAAAGATTTCTCAAAATCTTGTCTATAAATTCATTCTTCATGTAATAGGCCATGCTAAAATTGGAAAAACTAATAAGAAAAGAGGACATGAAAATAAAATCAGAGATATATACAAACATATGTATGTACATGTGTAATTTAATATATATAATATATATAAAATTTGAGTTATTCCTATTATTAACATTATGTTTATCACATACTGAATAGATAATAATTGAAAGCAGCAGTCTTTAGAATTCTTTATTTGCATAGCCTTTAAAATAATTTGAAAAAACAATGTGCTTTCTCAGTACAAATAATGGCATGTAAAACTTTTTATCGTAAGTTTAAATAATTTCAAACTATAGACTTCTGGCAGATTTTTATAAATAAAATAGTTATGTCACAATTTTAAATACATCCAACAAAATCAAAATATCATTTCAAAATATCATTTGAAACTCATGAACACACTTTAAAAAATATACAAACACACTTCAAAAAAACTCAATGATTTTGACTTTCTTTTTACTTCTTGAATTCCAAATTTTCTTCTTTCTTCACAAAGTGTTATCTAGTGTAGTACAGTTATGGATTTGAAAATCTGTTACTAATCACTCTATCATACATATCTACAACCATATATACATATATTATATATGGTATGTATGCATATGTAAAATATTTTAATATGTTTTGTTTCCTGTGAACATAACTATTAAGAACATTTTTTTCTGGGATATTGCTACATTACTGTTAGTACCCAACTGATCTATAAACAACATAAGTAGATTACAAATTCTGATAATTATTAAAGATAAATGAAACTTTATTGGAATTTTGATAAGATGAATTATGTCCAGAATTTTTCTATGCATCAATGAAAGAGAAAGGGAAATGCTGGCAAGAGCTAGTCTGTCTGGACACCAGCATATTATTTTTAAAAAAATATGAAGTAGAGGGCTTCCTTGATGGCGCAGTTGTTGAGAGTCCGACTGCCGATGCAGCGGACGTGGGTTCGTGCCCCGGTGCGGGAGGATCCCGCATACCGCGGAGCGGCTGGGCCCGTGAGCCATGGCTGCTGGGCTTGCGCGTCTGGAGCCTGTGCTCCGCGGCGGGAGAGGCCACAACAGTGAGAGGCCCGCGTACCACAAAAAAAAAAAAAAAATATATATATATATATATATATATATATATATATATACACACACATATATAGATGAAGTAGAAATGATTAAAACTTTTACAGGATGAAATAAAATGACAATTGACTTCAATTCATATAAATATTTAATGATAATTGGTAAAAATTAGGTTTTAACAACACCTTGAATAACAGAGAATATGAAACATATCACATAAAAGTTTTATCTGAGGTTTTATCCAGTGTCGAGTAAAAAATTTGGTAGTCCCGTAAAATACTGTAGTTGCAGTTAAATGTTTCAGTCAGCTACCTATTCTACTTATGCTATTTTGACAGTGTTTTGCTTTCCAGCTCTTAAATTGCCCTAAGGATAAATATTGAGGGTAACTGAAAAGAATAGTTTCCATTTAGATATATGAAAAATAAAAAGCAATTTTTTAGCATTTTGTTTATCTTACCAATACTCTCTTTACTTTGTTTTCTAGGACTACTTTGAGAGTAGCCAAGGAATGGAAGAATCCAAACCTTTCAGTAGGTTTATGGAGTTATGGTAGCTTGATCATAATCATTAGAGGAGGTTCCCCTTTGCTTGACACTTAAAGATTTTCATTCCTTAGGACTTGGGCCACATTAATTTGGGGATGGTTGAGGTGAATGCCTTTCCTTTATAAAGTATCAATAGAAGAGCTAACGGACATTCAAGTGAGTTCTCCAGCAAATTAATTTTCTGAAAGTGGCTACATGGAAGGTGAATATCTAGAGGTTGATTGCATTAAATCTATCCATAATCATATATGGGTTATAAATCCTTTATGTTTCTCATGAGTATCCAGGGAACAGAACTTAGAACCAAACTTCAAAACAAATGATTCTTCTTGGGGGTAAAGAACTGAGTAATTCCTAATTTACTGTTTTAGGGAGTGGGGGAAAATTCTGAAAATTTCTATTTATGCCTAAATAGTCCTTAACCTAATATGCTTTCCTGGATCTCCAAGAAGTTCTATGAACTTGTATAATTATGTTTGTATTGCGTATATCTGCTTTGTAGGGGGTATGGGTTCACAGCTTTTGTCAGATTCCAAAGTAATGTGTGACCCCAGAAGGGTTTAAAAGCCATTGCATTAGAGTTCCCTCCTTGATTCCTGTGGAATCTCTAAAACCACATTACAAAGAAATAAAAGTAAAATGAAAGAGAAAAGTGGATCAGTGAATCAATATTTTTAAAAAGTACATGTGTGTTGAATAGGAGAAGCAAAATATTAAGAGAATAAAAGAAGATTTTAGAGACTAAATCTGAAAATCTTTTCTGAAGGAAGAGGATTCTGGGTTTCACATGGGGGATTTCAAACGGAAACATCTCTCAAAGGATGCATATATACCTACAACATTTAAATATTTTCCTTCAAGGCAATATCATGGTTCCTTCTCTGGAAAATCTCCCAACTCTTAGTAGAAGAATTAATAATAATAATGCAAATAGCTATGTTTAATGATCAACTACTATGTTTCATGCACTTTACATAGAAAAACTCTCCTCCCAGACACATGTTTCTTTTTAAGGAATGGGACAAATATTATTTAGAGCCTTTAAGTAAGTTGCCCAAAGTCATATGGACAAGAACGGCAGATCTAAGCTTGGAGCCCATATATGTCTGATTCTCTGCTCTATTCTATCTTATTTTGGTGGAATGACTACATCGGACAAAACAGTTGCCATTTCCCGAGATGACAACCATAAATATTGTTCCAAACTTTCAAGTGTCACTTGAAAATTTTGGAAACCTGGGCCAAAAGGACCAAGAATTAACAATGAGTGTCTGACATGACCCACCTCGTCAGAGCAGTGTTGTCCTTTCTCTGTGTATGTATCATTAGATTGCACTGTCCTTCCATATTTCCTTGGCTTCCGGTACTTGTCAAGCATCCTCCAAATCAATGAGGCTTTCTTGCATTGACTCACTTATTTCAACATGACTGCTGAGTCTCTAAAGATATATTCAACACGAATGAGATTTTTCCTCCTCAGGTCTCTCTCCCACATTGAGTTATGTCTCACATTCATCCCTCCTTCTGCTGCAATATATTACATCTCCCCAATTTCTCATTTGCTTTCTAGACATTTCTACCTGGAATCTCCAGTCTCTTAAGCTTGCCATCTTGTTTGTGCTCTACTTGTCTTAAAGCTTGGAGGGATTTAACCTCTTAAAAACTCAGCCCATTGACTCATGTGATCCTTATAGCATATATGATCAAAGCAATTGGCATTCAATTGATTCTAAAAACTTCCTAACCTTTCCTCTTCTGAAGTTAAAATAATGAGTGAAAATTAGTCAGAAGCAGATGTTTTATTTGCATTTTCATTTGTAGCAGCTTAAACTAGTTTGTCTAGGTCACCCATTTAAATGGGAATTATCCTCAATGAAAGCCAATTTAACTTTGATAAGGTAAGCAATACCCAATGTGCTATCTGGTGGGTATCCTGTGAGTTCTCAGTCCATGATGTTTTCTGCTTGAAAATTTGACTACTTAGTAATGGCTAAAACCTGTTTTAAATAGTCCAATTGGTTTTTAGTTATGAAAGCTTCACCTTAGGGACTTCACCTTTATTTATTTTTGTGCTGCACATCACATAGTTGGAGATTTAAAATGTCAATCAAAAGCTTTCATATTTACACAGATCAAAAAGTTGCTATTGGATACAGGTGTTGAAGGTGTCTCATAACATGGGGTACCTCCCATCTAAATAAATGCTCAGGTCCATGAAAAGAGGAGCCTCACACCTGATTAATATACAATTCCATTGCCTAATATTTATTGGAGCAGAGACGCTTATGGTCTAAGTGAATGGAGGCAGGCTCACTTCCATAAACTGGAATAACATTCTTGACATACTGTATGTCCACATACTTTTCCTGTAAATGGAGACTCATGTGCACCTGGCTCCCCTCCCCCTGCATGGTATTTCTTTGGCTTGCCCAGATTCTGGCTCATTCTTATCACCAGGATACAGATATCAGCTTGTGGACTTGTACAGGAACTGTCGTTGCAGATGCCTCTACTTCTTAATACCCATCCTCTACTCTTGGATAATTGAATCCTCAAAGCTTTTGATCTGAACTGGAATCCTTGAAAGTTGGGGCAAAGAGGGAGTCTGCAGAGAGTGTAGCTGGGCATCTGTTGAGCATAGATCAATGGAAGCTGAAGTATCCATCTTCGTAAAGGTCGATTCAAGAAGCTAAAGTCCAGGGGGACCAATGAACGTTTACTTAAGAGGCCAGAAAGGCTGAGCAAGCTGCTTCAGAGGCCAAGACGATCCTAGAAGTGATGAGACACAGGGAGGTAGCGTTTTATGGTACTGAGACCATTAGGGGAGCCAGCTGGGATGGGGCTGAGCTGGTGAAGTCATTCAGAAAGAGGAGGGTTGATGCTGAATCTCAGCACTATGGGTTTCAAAGATCTAGTGGGCAAAAGATGAAGAAAGTAAAACCAAGCCGTAACCACAACAACCCACCACATGTGCATAACTGTCAGTCAAATGCAGTGAGAGATTTCTGTTTCTTTAGACTTGCATGCTTGAGTTTACCACTGGGGAGACTTCTTTCCTAAAAAAAACACCTACATGAGCTATTTAGTTATAAAAATGCAAAGCCAAACTCCTTTTCTGAGATGAAGACATGGCTTCAGGGCTTAAAAAAATAAATAAAGCTTCAAAGTGGAAAAGAGAAGGTTTCTGTGGAAGAGCCAGGGTCACCCAGAGGCCAAGCAAAAGCAACTGTTTCTGGAGAAGAGTGGGGAGGGGATGGAAGGGCGGGGCGGACATTGGCTTCCATCCTCTCCTCCACTGCCTTTGGAGTCCTTTGGTTTAAGCTGCGGGGAGAGGTTGGCGGCTGTTCGCCTGAGTGATGCATTAAGACTGTTCTAGAGAACCTTCAGGTCCCATAACAAAATATGGCGTGAAGATAGAGAGAGGGCCAGTCACCCTGCCTGGGCCCTGGACCTGACCTGGATCTGCCACCTCAAGGATTATCAGCTCTGTGAGTCCTGTTCTCAGGACAGACATTGGGCTTGGTACTCTTGGTGGCACCATTAGAAGCAGGCATGATGCTCTTTCAAGCAATAACTTGGGTAATAGACAGTGATAGATGGGTGCCCATGCAGGATAGAATAGAATAGAGTGTGAACTTTATAAATGCAGCTAACAGGCATGGGTGGGCTTCTGTGAGGCATCCCTTGGGGGCCTCCCAGACCTTGCAAAAAGGGCTGAACAGGAGATGATACTAATACCAAACAATAATACTAACAATAGGATTAAAGGGAATAACACGTGCAAAGAACGTAGTAGCATGCTTAATAAATGTTAGCTCTTATTAGGAAATTTGAAATGATGTAAACAGAAGTTAAGAACTGCTGAAAAGTTAAAAGCAAAGATTCCACTGAGCAAGTTTGCTAAAAAATATGCTGTCGTCAACATAGCAACTGTCAAAAGTTTGCCTGCCTTGGAGAGATACTGGGAAACAAATTTTTAATTTGTCAGTAAAAATGATATGTAACTATGTGATATAACGTTTGAGATGAAAAGTTCAGATCTTTGGGAGTCTACTGTAAGTGACCAGCGCAGTTTTCTTGCTCCATTTCTTCTCCTGCTTTGAACGGCTCAGTTACCTGACATGACTCCCACTCCTGGGACCCACCAAAATATTTTTTAGTTACTGTTCCCCAAGCCATCCTTCTCCTAACCTGACTTCAAGGTCAAGGAATGCCTCTGATTCCAACTGATGTGTCCTTGGTTCCCAAAATAACCTTTGTAGCTTCGTGGTTAAAAGATTATTAATCTTCTTACTTCTTCTAGATGTTTTTGTTTGCTTCTTTTTTCTATGATGCCTATAGTGAAAAGTTGCCCATTGTACCTGCATTCTTTTATGTCTGTTATTGTTTTTACTACTACTGCAACTATAGCTACTGCTATTATTAGTGCTTTTTTACTTAGAAGGCCAACTCTAGGCAAAGTTAGATGAAAATGTGCCTTTACCTGGGCTCCTTTCTGACCTCCTTCAGTCACAACACTGCTTCTGCTGCTGAGACTTTGCACCCACACATGGAGAGTTCACATGTCTGTACAGCTATTGTAAGGATGGCAGGAAAGACACATTTAAGGGGAGAAAAAGAAGGCTGGTATGCAAGATGAAGGTCATATGTATGTGAAGTTTTATTCTGGCATTTTCTCTTAAAAATGTGTCAAGAAGATTTCCAAATGGGAGTAGATACTCTTAGATATCATGGTTTTAATGCCCATGTAGTATTCCATTGTATGGGTAGGCCAGAGATTCTTAAATTATTCTTGGTTTTAATTCATTTGATATTTAATTCGTTGTTCTACACTCTGCTTTACTTTTACAAATTGTATGCCAAAATGAAATAATGCATTGAATTAACTACACAAACACCCCTTTGCCTAAACTGATGGCAATATTGCTGAGACTGAACTGTTAGTTGGGCAAGTAGAAATGTTTATAAGGTTATATCTGAAAGTCTAAATAGACATAGCAAATGTGGCTTAGAGTGCTAATGATTTATGCATGAAAGTGCATGGTTTTTTTTTGTTTGTTTGTTTGTTTTGTTTCTGTTTTTGTTTTTTGCGGTACACAGGCCTCTCATTGTTGTGGCCTCTCCTGTTGCCAAGCATAGGCTCCAGACGCGCAGGCTCAGCGGCCATGGCTCACGGGCCCAGCCGCTCCGCGGCGTGTGGGATCTTCCCGGACCGGGGCACGACCCGTGTCCCCTGCATCGGCAGGCGGAGTCTCAACCACTGCGCCACCAGGGAAGCCCAAAAGTGCATGTTTTTAGAAAGATGCAGGAATAAAAAGTGAAGAATGCCTGGATCACAGTAGAAAATCACAAATTAGAAAATGGGAAAAATAGATTAAAAAATCAAACCTCTTTTTCAAAAATAAAATCAGTCCCTTGAAATTAAAAATATCACTTCAAACAAGCAAACATAATTTGGAGTAAAAATTCTTTTGAAATTTAATTTTTACAACCTGGATAGATGTCAAAGTGTTTTAGAATTTAAAGCACTTAATGGATACATTCTAGAACATTCATGGCTATATATCACTTTATATAATTTAAATTAGTTGAATTTGTATTAATTTAAAAAACTGTAAGTTCCGTTGGAATTAAACAAACTTTAGAACATGTAAATCTATTGTTTAACATTTTTACAGACATAGTTTTAGGAACTAGTTATAGGAGAAAGTGGGGAGCAGATCTTATGTTTCATTTGATCTGACCATCATTTCAGCTTTGTCAGTGTACAATCACATCATTTAAAAATAGTTTAAAATATTTTCTTATTATATTGCTTAATGCTAAGAAGTTAATGCTGAGTGATACTGGAGTCAGTAATCATCTTTGGTTTGATTTAAAATTTTATGGAGATGTTGGCTTTTGGCTTGAAATAAATCTTCATTTGATCAGAGAATACTTTTTTCTTTGGGAATCTTATTTCTTAGGGCATCTTATTTACCAAGGGAGTTAGCTTTTTTTTTTTTTTTTTTCCAGATAGGTACTTCCTAATATGGTTGCATGGTTTCTGCTAAGTTCTGTTTGGAATTTACCTGCTTTTTATTTCCAGAGGCCTAGCAGAGGCAGGAGACAGTCAGGCTCAGGTCTTTCTATCAAAGCATTCTCTGGACTCAATGCTAGAAAAACACACTCAAGGTATGGTTTTGCTCCAGGAGCTTACAACCTCATGGTACCTCGTGCCCCACTATAGTCCGTGCTCCTTGACAGGACCAGACTCTGGACATTACTGATTTCCTTTGTTAATTCAGGTTTTGTCATGAGCCCACTCTCTTCCTCATCCAAAAAGAGCCTCTTGAGAGACCTGGTGTGCTCCTTGCAAGAAGGCAACACAGGCAGAGTTAGATAACACTAAATAGTTAGGAGCTATTTGTGGGGACACTGAAGAGTCAGGTGGTGTGTTCAGGGTAGTGTGATGCTTTTCCTGAAATAAGTGGCAGAAATGATACTGGAAGATCCTCAGAGGAGTGATGCTGAGGCCAAGAGAAGCCAGTTAGGGGAGCCCTTGCATGAGGGAGAGGCTTGGGTAAGTGTTCTGGGGAATGGACTCTGTGGGCACCACTGGTAGTTGAGGGGCTCTTTGGCATTCGCCCTGAGATCACCTTGGTGGGCTTCCTCTTTGAGCACACTCTGCTGTTGGAAAGCTAATGCCGACACCTCTTCTCATCATTACTTTCCTCTGCTAGAGCTAAGGGCTCATCTCCCACCTCACCTTGACTAGGTGCAGCCAGAAGGCCAGCTCGTGACGTAAGTCTCGCCAAACAGACGCACGACCTGTGGGCTCTGACTGTGGAGTTAGTGCCCAAAGACAGGGCCACTTGGAGATCAGAGAGGTCACAGCTGTGTTGGAGGTGTGCAGACCAGATGGTTCCTGTGGTGTGGCCCTGGGTCCTCTGGAGATCCCTGGTTTCTATCTCATTTTCCATGGCCAGCTTTCCGGCCCCTCATCAGTACGAGAGCCCCTGAGAACCTTTCTCTTTTAGCTCAAGAGAGACAGAATAGGCTTTTTTGCTTGCAGCTGAAAGCCTTGACTGACTGACTGACACAAACTGGACTTGGATGAACACAGAGAAGGGAGAAGAACATTCCAGGTGGAGGAAATAGCATCCTTAAGGGTTTAGAGACAGCGCCACACCTACCGGGCTCGGGGAGAGAGAGCAAGGGAAAGGGCTGTCTGTGGAGGGGACTAAATGCCACAGAAAGAAAGGGGACATGAAACTCATGCTTATTGATTGACTATTGCGTGCCAGTCACATTTCCATAACGTCTTTTAGTTAATCTTCATGGTCCTGTGAGGCTCAGAGAGTGAAGAAAGATAAGGAGTTTGGAATTTATCTTTAATCCCCAAGAAACCATGGTGAGGATTTCAGGGACTATAGTAGGGCAGTGGGAGAGACCTTTTTTGGCCAGAGGAAACTTTCATTCTTGTTCCTCAAAGCAGCCTATAGAGTTGCCTTTTTAACACGTGTCTGTTTTACCCATGAAGTGACAGGCGGACTACACAGTGTATGATTTTAACATGCTTGCTTGTATAAGCCCAGTCATTATTTATTTAGCCTAAATAGACAAAATAACTTTAAGTACTTTTACCCAGGTATTAAGCACATACATTTGGCTGGAGTTTATTTTTACCCTAAGGCAGATAATTTATTACGTCCTGTCTATTGTCTTGAACTGAGTTACTCAAAAAGAACGTTATGTTCTAAGTCATCTTTTTCATAGATCGTAATAAATGATTATAACATCATTCTCAGAATAATTTTAGGGCAGGATCACAGTTCTTTATAACTAGTAGGGAACTTGGTTCATTTCCTTCGTTTTAGAAATGAGGACATGGAAGCCACAGACACGATTTGTCATTAGTAGAGGGGTGTTTAGGAACAAAACTGGAAAAGGCAAATCGAGAATCCTAACTTCTGATCCAATTCTCTCACCACTTGACTGCATTAAGTTCGACATAGATTTTATGAGTACAGTAAAATTTTTTATCTAACTGGCACTCCTAGGGAATCACCCTCTTAGCCTAAATAATTGCAAACTCTTATATCTCTTCTTCTGAGAGCTTTGTTCATAGTAGTTACAAATATCGGAACATTAATCAGATTTTCCTTTTACGTATATCAAGTAACATCCTATTATGCTCTTGATGATTTCCTATTAAGTATTATCACATTGAAAGAATAGAAAATCCACTTCTCAAATAGTTCATGGTTCCATGGAGGCACCGGGCCCTTCCACGATAAGGTCACTGCACCTGCAAAGCTCTCTGTTCTGAATCCTTCTGGAAAGCTGTCCCTGAACAAGTCTCTTCTAAGACTCCAGAGGGGACTGTCCCCCACACACTGTCACACTAAATTGAAACCACCCATTTATTTATTTATTTTTGCCTCTAACCTGAAAACTGCACAAGGGCAGAAGACCTGTGGCACTTAGGACAGTGTAGGGCACAGAATAGGATTCAATCAACACTTCCTGCATGAAGGAACTGAGCTTGACCAAAGGCTAAAGAAAATTGAGAACAACCAATAAGAGAGGTGACCATTTGCTCAGTAAAAAATGATAGGCTGACTGAATACAGATCATTTTTGAACCTTTAACAGCAAAAGATGTTTGCACCCAATGTCACTCAAGAGGGAGCCAGGGGCTAAAGAGGATTCTGACCCTTTAAGAAAAAAGTTTACTTTGGCAGTTGGTAGAGGGATTGGAGATAACTAGTGCAGAGCTTGGGGTGAACCAAAGGAGAGTTAAGTCTGTCAGATTCCTTCAACTCTGTCCATGGAAGGCTATGACAGTGAAATTGCCACCTCCAAGCTCAGCCTCGCCCCAGCTCCCGATGAATCGTCGCCCATGGCAGTGGATATTTAAGTGATTTCACTGTCATGTCCTCACCATCACTATCACATACACATGCAGACACACAGCACGGTGTCTTGATGGCTGGACCTCACTTCCTGGGCTGTCACACAATGCTGCCCTCACCGTGCCCTGCTCTGACCACTGGCTTCCTTTTTGATCCCTGATACTCAGCTTTCCTCTCCCAGGTCTTTGATGGCCCATTTGGACAATGAATACTTCTTTTCCGGTGACTGAGCCCAGGTGGTCCTTGCTCACCCCTTCTATATTGTGAGTCCTGCTTCCTATGATGGAAAAACATTTTTTTTCTAAGGCGGAATCCACTGATATACCTACTTCCAAATATTCCTCTTCAAACTTTTGTCACTCTCTGTGGTTTTTCTAGGCTTTCTCTCAAATTCTAGGACCCAGCTGCTGAACCCAGTCTTACTGGTTGAGGGGGAAGATCGTCTACCTACTTGTCTAATCTTCACTCCGGGTTGCCTCCCTATGGCTCTACTGGTTTCCTTCATGAGATATCACATTTCTGTACCCTCAGCTCCTGTGCTGTTCTTCTAGGTGGGTCTGGTTCTATGCCTTGGTATTCCCTGCACCTACCTACAACTACTTGCCATCCTGCTGTATGTAACTGAGCAGGGTCCACTCAACCATGCACATGATAATCCTGATATGAGTGGAGTGGAATTTGAGAAAAATGCTGATGTGAGATATTGTAAACCATCTTTAAGAGGAGTCCTTAAAGGACCCTATTATAGAAATGTAAATATAATAGAAAGTGACCTGGTTTGTCATGAACTTTCAGTGCTTTCTGGCTGGATCTCCTCATTTGATCTGTCAGGGCATGGTAATGTTAACTTGCATATAATACTTCCCCTAAAAGGGGTTAGGAAGCACTGGATTGGAAATGCCTTTTGACCAAATGGGGCATGATGTTGATATGGGTTTTGTAACGTGTTGTGATGAGAGAGCCCCTAGGAAAACATATGGAAACAAAGAGAAAGTAGCTTGAGGCATCAGTACTAGGCTTTCTTCCTGGAAACCAGGAGATGGTATGTGGCACCTGCCTCCATGAGATGGGCTCTGAAGGACAGGTTTGCTTAGCTGACCTTTCATGGACTGTTGGGAAAACACAAGCAGAAAGTTCTACTTGGACTAACAAATCATGATCATTCTCAGACAATCAGAGCTCTCCCTTAGGAATAAACACATTTCTTTCTGGAGTTTCTAGGACAGCAGGGATTATGTCTGGTTAACCCTCTCTCCTTAGCACCAGTTATGAGTCCTGGCACAGAGAAGGGCGTGCATAGCTCTTTGATGAAAGATGAAGGAACAAAGGCCAACATACACATATCCGTGCATTATCGCTCTCATAGGACATTTTCATGAAGTTTTTCATGTGTGGTTCCTCAGCCTTTTGCTTAGAAAAATGTTCTGGGTTAGCGCAAAGCTCGGAATTTTATATACACTCCATTTCTATTCAACCAACCAAACCATTCTTCTAAAATTTTACATTTAATTAAAACTGTTCAGATGATGCTAAAAGGAATAACGTAAGTAAGCATCATTTTTCTTCCAATTGAAGTTTCTCTGGCTCCCCTCTTTGTTAATCCCACGAGCCCTTGATAACTGTAATCTCCAATAACAAAAATTTTGTATGTGATTTGTATGACAGCTCATTGTCAGAGCTCATTTTTCCAAATTGCTGCAGCATGAGAGAAAGATGAATGTATTCCAATGTTTTGACTGTGTGTAACAACTCTGCTGGCTTTAAATGTCTTGCCTGCTAGGTCAGCCCTTTGTCTTTGGCATTGCTGGATCCTTCTCATTCTTTTGCTACACATATATTTAGAGTTGATCTTCTGTCTTCACTTCTCAAGCCATTTTACAGTCTAAACTTTATGACAAGCTCCACTTGCCCCAATTTCTTTATTTTAATACAACATTAAAGAAATGGAAAAAAAATTTTGTGATCAGAACTCTTAGGATTTACTCTCTTGACTTACATATATAACATACAGCAGTGTTCATTATATTTATCATGTTGTACGTTACATCCCTAGTACTTATTTATCTTATAACTGGGAGTTGGTACCTTTGGACTACCTTCATCTAATTCCCAACCTCCTCCCCACACACCCCGTAACCACAAATGTGATCTCCTTTTCTTTTTTTAAAAAAAATAAATAATTAATTAATTTTTGGTTGCATTGGGTCTTTGTTGCTGCACATGGGCTTCTTCTAGCTACAGCTAGCAGGGGCTACTCTTCATTGTGGTGTGTGGGCTTCTCATTGTTGCGGCTTCTCTTGTTGCAGAGCACGGGCTCTAGGTGCACAGGCTTCAGTAGTTGTGGCACGTGGGCTTGCTAGTTGCGGCTCGTGGGCTCTAGAGCACTGGCTCAGTAGTTGTGGCGCATAGGCTTAGTTGCTCCGCAGCATGTGGGATCTGTCCGGACCAGGGCTCACACCTGTGTCCCCTGCATTGGCAGGCAGATTCTTAACCACTGCAACACCAGAGAAGTCCATGTGATCTCCTTTTTTATGAGTTTGTTTGCTTGAAGTATAATTGATCTACAACGCTATGAGTTCTTGTTATACAACATAGTGATTTGATATTTTTCTATACATTTCAAACTTTTCTTAATAATAGTAACAATATTTTCTTAATAATAGGAACAATAACAAGAAATAACATTTATGGATTGATGAATTCATGCCTGATAGAGAACCCAGAATCTCAATGAAGAAAATAGAGAGGAAATCAAAAAAGACCAGCAATGAAATCCCCACGCCATCCCACATCTACTTGCCTGAAGACTCGATTCTCAGCACCACTGTCTTCTTTCCTCTCTCTCCACTCCAACCTCCATCCCCAGTCGCCTTGACTGAGGACTCTGCTGTTTCAGTTCCTTCCCTCTTTCCCACAGTCCCCACCACCTTGTTGATCTCAAGGCTTCAGGGAAATGAAAAATAGCTTGTCATCTTGAAAAGGGCTTCTGTCCCTGCTGTGAGGTATAATTGGACACGACACACTTATTTCCTGCCCCTTATTATCTGGGCCCTTATAGACATCTAAATCTGCTGTTTTTCCCTCTATTTAAAAAAAAAATGTTCTGTTATTGTGTCTATTGACACAGATAGTAGAGGGCTTCCTGGATGCCTTTGTGATAGTTCTTCGTTCTTGAAAGTACCATTTCTTAGTGACCTTTGAGGTCAGAGCCCTCATCAGTCAGAGCTTTGGGAATACAGGCAACCAGAGAATCACGTCACATATTCCCAGTGTCCCTTTCCTTCCAAATATACCTGCAGAGTCACGTATGTAGAAAATATGAAAACACAATGAGTCTCTTCTATGGTAAATGCCTACTTCTTGCTCATTCCCATGGTCCCTCTATAGGTAGCACTGAAGAATGTAGCTTTAGGGTTGCATCGGAATCCTCCACAGCCACCACTCCGCCCAGGCACACAAATAAAATGCTTTCTAAACAACAAGAGTATACTTGTTGAGGGAATGAAACTCAGCAAGTCTCCTAGTGATTCCCAGCCCACCTCCACACCCAACCAATAAATTGCAGGACCTAAATGGCCTCCCCGACCCGGTGCTGAAATTCCGAAGTCTCTATTAGTTTCTCTTTATTCTTAAGTACGAAGTGGATTTATATTTCCTTCCAGGGCAGTGGTCCCCAACCTCTTTGGCACCAAGGACCGGTTTCATGGAAGCCAATTTTTCCATGGACCGGGGTGGGGGAATGGTTCAGGCAGTAATGTGAGCGATGGGGAGTGACAGAGGAAACTTAGCTCCCTTGCCCACACCTCACCTCCTGCTGTGCGGCCTGGTTCCTAATGAGCCGTGGACCAGTACCAGTCTGCGGTCCGGGGGTTGGGGACCCCTGTTCCAGGGGACACTGTTGTATTCTGTGATCAGAGACACAATTCTCCTTTGGTCTCTCAATATTTATTTATTTTTCTCATAAGTTCCCTTTATTTCAGATAATGTGCTAGCACAGATACAGCTTGCCATCCTGCACAAACTGTGAGATGGAAAAGAAAGAGAACCATCCTTGGTTACTGTGGCAGCTCCATGCTAGGTACATGTGTCAGCTCTGTTCTCAAATAGTGCATCATCAGTGATTCCACAGAGCTAGGTGTGTTGGGGCAGGAATATGCCCAGATGTCAAGGGGACCCCAAGAAGGGCCACTCTGGATGAAGGCTGAAAAGATAGGGTGCCAGGGTGGGAGTCTTCAAAGGGAGTGAGAGGAAAACGTGAGTTTGAAGGATGGAATTTGAAGAATGGGTTTGAAGTGGTCTTGAAGGGATTTCAAAGACGGTACAAAGATTTTTCAGGAAGAGAGAGGAGTGAAGGATACAAAAAGGGTAGGTGAAAATGTGGAATGGTGTGACAGATATACTGAAGTGCACACAAGTGGACATGGTGGGTGGATTAGGTTCTGAAGGGGATTTAGACCAGAGAAAGGGAGTAGAGCAGGGCGACTGTGACACGAGGCAGGGGTTTAGCCTGTGGTACCCGGGGAGCCATTGGGAGGCTTTAAGGAGGAAAATGGATGCATTCGATTTGTTTTTTGGACTTCTTCAACAGAGCTGCCAGAGGGTCTGAACCTTGCAGTGAGGGTGCCCAGGTGGTGACAAGCCATGGTGGTGACTGAATTCAAGTAGGACCAGAGCTGGCTTGAGAGGCTTTGGGAGGTGAGGGCCTGAGGTTTCACATGCAGGTGATGCACTTTCAGGGATTCAGACTTACATAAGAAAATAAAGGGGTTTTAATTGACTCTTGTCATTCAAACCTGAAGAAGTCCTCCGTCTGTAAACTCAGCTGGAAGCAGGGACTCAAGCTGCCTCACAGGAGGTGTTCTGTCTCCCTCTCTCTGGATATCTGCATTTCTTTTGACCCCTTTGCTTTTGAGTCAACAAAATCCATCTCAGAAAGTTCTCACAGTCCATGATGGCCACCACCGTACCTCCAACTTCACCACCTACATGCTCACCTACATCACCTCCACGCCCACCTCCATCACCTCCAGGACCACCTCCATCACCTGCAGGACCACCTCCATCACCTCCGGCATCACTTCCATCATCTCCACCACTACCTCCCCTCCACAGCTTCCTCCGTCTCCAGCTCTACCTCTCTCACCACCTCCACAACCATCACCTACATTTCCATCACCTTCACCTTTATCAGCTTCCCCTCCATCACCATCAAAACCTCCACTACCAACTCTCCCTTCACCTCCACCACCTCTACCTCTTCCCCAAATCTGTAATGCATTCCAACTAGGTGCCAAGCACTGTTCCATCTTCTGCAGGTCTAGCAAAGAACAAAGGAGGCAAAAATATCTGCCCACACAGAACTTACATAGTAAGGGATTCTAGTACATTTTCTTGTAATTCCATCAAGGGAGTCTCACCTGGATTCAAGTGGATGAAGGCAAGTATTTTAAAGGGTGATGGGTGTGTTGCTTGGAAGTAAAGGCGGGCCTGACTATTTGGTTTACATTATCCTTTATCTTTATTGATTTCTCACTTTCTCTGCTTCTCTATCTCTGGTCCTATTTCCCCACATCTGTCATTGCTTGGGGAGTTTTCATTGGCACAAACAGCTGACAGCTGAGCCTGCAGCCTCTATCGTCACAATTCTTTGTCTAGCAGAACAGGAGGAAACTACACCTGACAGGACTCCTTCCAGAGGATTCAGCATCTATTCCACCCTAGCATCCTCCCCAGACCAGAGGACCAAATATCCCTGCTGCATCATGAACGTTCTCTCTAAAGATGCCATCAGGTCTCTCCATTTCTCCCCCGAAACCCTGGACCACGATGATTTTTCTCTTGGTTCTGGATAGAAGAGGATTTCTGTAGGAAGAGAAACCAGTGACCTTATTAACTTGAAAAGAGAGAGAGAGTCTCAGGTATTGCCGGATTTATTACATGAGTGAGCAAGCCATAAAATCACGGTTTACACTCGTTTTGTTTGATCTAGTATCAGAGGAGAAAAATTGATATAAAATTTTCATAAAACTAGATTTTTGTCTTATAATTAACTGGTGTCCTTTGCTCATGGTGGTAACTGGATACCCAATCTACCAATGTAGTTTAATGGAAAAAAGTGACTTCGTAAGAATATATGGATTACGACCGAGACGGTGTTTTAGGGAGCTTCGGATCCAGGCTCCTTATTTTATAGAAGAGTAAACTGAGGTATAGGGAACATGGTCCCATGATGGAAATGGTGATCACAAGATGGCAGAGCTTGGGAAGAAGTTGACTCCTAGTCTAGTGTTCTTTTATTAATACAATGAGGTGCCTGAGCAGGATTGGCCAAATGTGATCTTGGGAATCCATTCTGGGGTCCCCGGACAACAAGCTGGCTGAAAACAGCCGCTCGCGGTCACCCAGCCAGTCGTGGATCTTCCCTCCAGCAGGGAGACTGTGATATCCTTCCGCCCAAGTTTTCCATGTGTGCACAGCAAGTGTTCCCTGACAACGGTAAACAAAGTATGTGTATCTTAGAGCCAGACGACCTGGGGATGAACAGCCCACCTGCCCCTCTCCAACCCCTCTTACACTTGTCCTCTCAGAAGAGACCCACAAAAAGGAGGGGTCTCTGCATTCAAACACAGAACCCCACTACAGGTCCGACAGCCTTTCTAGAGGATAATTAGACAATCAGGGGATCCTTCTTTCTCTTCGCTTGCTAACCTTGACCTACATAAGCTTTGCCCAGTTATGTGTACTCTTAGCCCACTTTGCCTGATGTTTTGGAATTTGTCTGCAGCTCCGGTGCCTGACAGGTGGAGATCCAGCTGCGACCCACCTGGTAAGACACGCACTTAACCTCTGACCTTTAATTTTCTAACTGCAGACTAGAATTATACCAAGAGAAAAGTATGATGAAATCAGCTTGCACTTTACTTATGAGCAAGGCCCTTGAAATGAAAACATTTTATAATTTGGAGTGTTCGGGGTTTGCTCCTTCATACAAGAAGCTCGCTTGGTGAAAAAGTATCACCTCATTCTCTTGCTAATTCTGGGCTTATCACATATTCAGTGTTCCATAAAGGTTGACTTGAAAGCTTTCATTTAGAACCCACTTCATATGAATTAGTGTACTACTCAAAATGTCAGGCTGCTAATAGGACATACATAGCAACTGGAAATTGAAATAAGTGCATTTTAATAGAGCTCAGAATTAGGATTTCCTCTATCTGTTTGACGTAGTATCACAATTATAATTGAGGGTAAAATTTTCTTTCTGTTGGAATTTAATGACTCTCTATCCAGAATTATCAGTCAACCTGAATTTGTTACACCATTTTTCAAATGTAAAATGGCAAAAAAGAGAGAAACATAAAGCTCTTTAATTATGATACTGATATGTAAGATTGTATCACCTAACACAAAGGGAAGAAATGAACAGACCTAGGATTATTCAGCTGATAATTCTTCTACCAAATACCAAGTGAAGTCCTACTTAATTATGACATAGCATAAGTTATTTTTTTATGTTTTTATTTTATTTGTGAAAAGTTTTATTTCACTTTTTAAATTTCTAAAATGTGATCTAGTTCATTATTGACAAGCTACTTTGAGAAGTTTCAATAAATGTAAGTCTCTCCTATAAACTGAATGCAAGGTTTCTGAAAGCTTGGCTCACTTCAATATCAGTTTTTCAAAAAGTTGTGGAAATATCATAGGAATTCCTTGTTTTTCAATTTAGCCTTATTTGAACACTTGGGTCCAACAGGAGGGTCTCAAACATGCAATAAAGTAGTACACAAGTCAGAAATGCTATCCAAAAAAATTAGGGAGCATCTTATTCCGGGTGACGGGGAAGTCAGATTATTTAGTTTGTAGTTACAGTCATGCTCAATTTTTAATATGCAAGTAGAAATTTATTTGTTACAGATTTCCTAGCAGTAAAGGAATAATCAGTGAAAGAGTAATCAATTTATAGGTCCCCACACTGTTTCAGGCTGTTACTATTTCTCTTTATATCCAGAAGAGGGCAGTCAGGTTACATGATAGAGAAGTAATCACCATTACCCCAGAAAGTGAGATTTTCAATAAATTTCAGTGATTGGAATTAAGTTTTCCTTTAATGGTATTAAAGGGCATTTAAAATTACCTGAAGATTTTCCTCTTTTTATTAAAAACCTTACCACCTTTGCGAGATACATACTTTTCAAAAAAGGGATGAAATGCTGGTACATATTTATGTGTACACGTCATCGATGCATGCATTTTCTTCTGTTCCTGTTGGCCATCTTCAATGTTTGACTAGCGCATGGGGGAGGGGGCAGATCTTATCCTGTAGACAGTCCTCCTATTTTATAACTTTGTAACATTTTATAGGTAAAAAGAAACCTTGCACAAAGCAAAGAACCTTCATCAGCACTTTGGCTGCAAATCAAGAAAAGAGAGAGAAAGAATTAGAAAATAGAAGATTCACAGCAATTGAAAAACAGGTATCTGCCAGAGGAAGTTAAAACCCAAAACATTTCTAGCAACATTTACTTGCTTTGAGGAAAAAAATTACACGTTTACTGGAGCTTTGAGTTAAACAATGTTACAAGAATGTGACACTTTTCCCCCCCTGAAATATCTTCTATAAGCTTCTAAGTGGAAGTAAGCAAGAGCTGAACACAAAATATCATAGATATTTCTGCTACTTTTTTCTCTTCTTCATTAGCAATAATGCCAAAGACTAATAAGACACTAATTTTACCAAAGATAGAAAACTGCATATGTTTGTGAAGACAGCTTGAATATTTAAGTATATATAATCTTTATTTAAAATATAATAGATATAAAATAATATATATTTATAAATATATAAAATAATATATTTATTTAAAAGAAATCCTTAAAATATATGTATATAAAAAACATATATATATATATAAAGGATTTATTTTAAAGGGTCAGTCTTAATTAAAAATATAAGAAAGAGTTGGTTTTAGGGAACTAATGTCAATACAGCTATGATAGTTAACTGTAATTCAGAGTATTTATTTTTGTCCATTTTTTAAATGTTCCCTTTGTACTAATAGTGCTTCTAATGCTATTTTTAGATAATTGTACATGAAACCAATGCTATTTATCTGATGTGGATAATGTATGCTTGTGTGTGAATCTGTAGGTATGTATATTATACATATATCATGTTGCTATGTTAGTTTCTATCAGCCTCCTGTGTATAAAATAGCTTTCTCAATGGTTGTGAAATTCGCTAGCCCCGTACATGCTCCTCTGAGGTCTGTGGATTAACTGGAAATCCAGGTGATTTTCTACCTGATCCATGTCCCCACTCCCTCTGCCACCATTCCTGGAGATTCTGCCTTTGGAAAGAGCTGCCTCTGAAAGTGACCTTGCTCAGCAAATGCTGATTGGCTTATGTTGAAATGCCTTTCCCAGAAGAGGTGCTGTACCATGCCAAGTTTTGCTGCTGCAAAGATGGGTATGGAATCAGGGTGGGAAGGAGGGGCGAGAGGAGGATGCAGCTTGCCAAGTCGCTTGGGCTACTTATAAACAAACTTTGGCTTTGTTTCTCAAGCCCTTTCTGGTTGGACACATACTGTGTCCGGGACTCCATTTATGTTCTGTGTAAACCTTGGGGAGAGCTGCTTTTATGAGACTGATTTGGTTTAGAAGATGATTTCCATCAGCCTCTTTAAAAAGATACGTACTATTTCAGCACAAAGCTGAAGCCCGTTAGAGCTGCGCTAAGGATTAAGAAGGCATGTATTTTAATGCCTTATGAATAGGAGTAGCTGATAAAAGAGGCTCTTGTTACCCCTGCTACATTTAAATGTGAAAAGCAGCTGCTTCTAGTGGGGAGGGGGTAGGGCAAAGGAGAAGAGATATATTATTTTCATAGGGATTTAATCTTCAGACTACACTGAAACCATAGAATACCATTGGCCATTCACTTTGCTGCTCTCTCATCGCACTGATCTGTAAGATTGTGGAGAGGGAAGGAGAGGGACGAGATGGCAGAGAAAGGGATTATGTGTAGTGATGAGGCTGGCATTTTCATCTACATGTATGTTTTGAACCTCAGATCAAACCGCACGCGCTGTAGAGTATTTTTTCTTTCCCTTATGAGCATTAACCCTTTAAACTTTTAAAATGCAAGCCAATTAAAGAGTCTGATGCAACTAAGCTGTCTTCAGAGCATGGGTTTAGCAAGAGTAAGATGACCACAGAGATCTCATTAGGAATATGGACTGTGTGTGTGTGTGTGTGTGTGTGTGTGTGTGTGTGTAACATGAAAAAGACTTTCTTCTCACATTTCAGGGACAGCTTATTTCAGGTAGAATCCAAGAGACGTCATGAATGCAGCAGAGAAAGGTTCTTTTGGTAACTTTTATTGCCACAGAAAGCTGATGGTATAAATAAAGCCTAGGAATATTAAACTAGCAGATCTTTGCCAAATGTTGGGAGAAATATGACTCAAGAATGTACATCCTTTGAATGAGTGAAAGAGCAAACAAATCTGGGCATCATTTTCTTCCTCTCCAGGTTATCATTTATAACTTGGTTTTGTTTATTCTGATGTTGGGCTTAGTGAAATTGGTCACTAATTAATTGTTCTGTATGCTTGACCTCTGAGGTTCCTAACAGTATTTTCTGAAAAACCTAAGATTTTGCTCCCAGATATTGTAAATAAATCTTTTTTGATAAGAATTAGACTCATTCCCTACATACACTTACTCTTTCCAATTTTTCTCAATGTTACCACTCTCAAGAAGTTAAAGGATTAAAAACAAGTCTGGTAGTGATAAATCGGTGGTTCTTGCCTAGCCTATAATTAAGGGTAATTCACATTACCCTTACCTGACGGTTTAACAGCTCTAGCCCACTTGCTCAGAAACTTGCATCAAAATGAAACCAATGAGTCGTTTGAACCCAAAGTACAGCCCCACTGCCCTTGCACATGCTTTGCAGGAGGACAGGCTGCAGTCTGCTCCTCCACTGACCAAAAGCGAGAGGAAAGAAGAGGAAGGGAAAATTTCCAGCTGCCCACACATCAAAAAGCCACAAATGGGCAGCAAGATGCTTCCAGCCCCCAAGCACTGCCAGGCCTGCTGCCCAGGGACACACCACACACCTCTCCCACTGCCAGACCGGTGTGGTGCTTTTCATCTGACAGGAGGCATCCCTGGCCTGGGTGGCCCTGCACTCGCGGTTGCGAGGGATGGAGCTCCCGGCAGCCTGGCAGAGCGGCCTGGCTTGCTGCAGAAAACCACTTTGGGGAATTCATCACAGCAAATTCATCACAGTGCCCGACCAGCTCTGGCTCTTGCATGGGGCATGGTGCTAATAACAGGCTTGCACTAGTGTGATGGGGTTCAATCAATATTTTGATTTCCTGAACAAATGTCCCTCCACATAAAAAATAAAAGCCAAGAGACCAGCCACATCAGGTACCACCGCAAAGCAAGTGGAAGAGGCAGGCAGAGAGAAAGCTGGAGCCAGCATCAAGGGGCCAGCACGAGTCTAGGAAGCGCAACAGCAGCCAACTGTGAGCTCGGGGAAAGTTGCCGCTGCCTCGGGGCTGCCGCTGCCTCTCTCCTGGCTGCAGTGGCTTAGCCCTGCGTCTCTGCTTCTGAGACCTCTGGCTGGCTTTCTTCCCTTTTTCCCATCCCCACCCCCTTCCTTCTTTGCTTTTTGAAAAAACTTGGCTACGGAACATTAGGTTTGATGAAGGGAAAGCGATTTAACATCTTTTAACTCAGAGAGGTTGATTTTCATTTGAGACCAAATGGCTCATTTTTACCTTTTTTGCTCCTGGAAGAGTAAAAAGTGAGAGGTCAGCCTTGTGTCACCATGGCAACCCACACAGCTCAGGCCAGGAGCAGATGAAGGGAGGTGATAATGGCAGGGAAGGTTTTCCCCCTGACTTGGCATTTTCTCCCCATTCAGGGATGCACCTGGATAGATGAAAACAATGATGTCTTTTTAAAAATATGTTTAAAATATTGCTCCTAAATTGTCTGGCCCAGAGCTCTGACCTTATGCAGATCTGTGTAGGGTTTTGTTAGTTTGGGATGGAGACCATCCTAACTAACTCTCATCTGTATCCAAAGGGTCTTGAATTACACCAGCAAGATCATGTGAGCCCCACCCTGGGGGAATCTGTCTTTCTGTCAGTGTCCACCCACCGTGTACTGGCAGCCCAAAGCCTTCCTAAAGAGAGAATCTGGCCCTGATGTTGAAATCTCATGTCCAGGACCCCAAACTTCAGCACATGACACTTTTCCAAGCTTGTTTGCAAAGAACTTCTTGATCTTATTCCAGTCCATGGACATTAAAAAGGAAAGAGGAAAAGAGAAATCAAAATGACAAATGTGCTAGAAAGGCCAGATTAAACCCTGGAGGGGTAGCCTGGGCCAGAGCAGGAAGGAATTTCCATGACCTTGGAGCACAGGACTCAAATGTCCAACATATTTCTCCCACGGCTCTTTACCTCATGTGCTCACTGGTAAATGGGGAAATAATGAACATACCTTGAAGGAAGACCCATGGGTGCCAGGCACTGGGTTAGGTGCTGTATTATCTTATTGCCTCTTATCCTCACAGGGATCTTATGAGGTTGGCAGTTTGATCTTTGTTTTACAGATTAAGAAAATAAAGCCCAGGAAGGTTAAGTGATGTGCCCAGGGTCACAGATTCTGATGCCTTTTCCATCCATGCCCTAGGTGGACTTTCTCTCCAGACTTGTTAATATCAGCCAGATGCATGAATAATAAATTCATGTCCCAAGACAGGACTCTGTGCTTTTCTCTGTAGTTTATTCATTTAGTTGCAATGAAACTATTCACAGCCTGCTAAGTTTTCAGTGCAGTTCTAGATGCTTGAGAAACATAGGGAGATGCCGACACACTGTTCTCCTAGATATCAGGGCAGAGTGGCTTGAATTCCAGTGGTGTGAACTTGGACAAGACAGTCAGCGGGTCTGAACTTCAACTTTCTCTTCTGTGAAATGTTATCAGTATTTGTCTCAAGGGCTGGGTGAGCATTCAAAGAGGGGACTTTGTCAGCTGCCTAACATCCATGCAAGTGGATGTTCTGTAAATACCAACTTTTGTCTTCTTTACCTTCCTGGCCTCCACCTCTCCACTGCATGGTATTCTCCTCTGTGCCTGGGGTAAGACTGGTGGCCTCCCTGCTCTCTGGCAACTGTGCTTTTTTCTAAGCAGCATCTGGCTCTCAGGCTGTCTGGGTGGCCCTGTTAAAGCCCCAATCCTCTCCGCAGGGTTGAGGAAGGACTGTAGGGCAGCAGGGATGGGAGCAAGCAGAGGAGGGCACTTTGCTTTCTTTCTTTCTTTCTTTTTTTTTTTTTGGTTGATATGTCTTTTTTTTTTTTTTTACATCTTTATTGGAGTATAATTGCTTTACAATGGTGTGTCAGTTTCTGCTTTATAACAAAGTGAATCAGTTATACATATACATATGTTCCCATTCTATAGACTTTAGGGAAGCCATCCGAAAGGAGGAGGAGATAGTCTGGTACCTTTGCACTCTCCACCTCCCCTCTCATCAGCCCCGGGTGTCACCTGCAAGTCCAGGGTAGTCTCTCTGCTCACTCTCTGTACAGGCTCAGAGAGACTGGCACAACTTGGAGCTCGCCCACGCTCCCCTGCACAGGGCAAGGCTCGAAGCCAGCTCCAACTTAACTGGGCTTCATAAATCCAAATCAGAGCTGGCCCTGATGAGACTGCACTGGCTAAAAGGCATAGGCTCCATTAAAAAAAAGGCACGATGGATCGCTAGGGTATCTTTTCACTTGAATACGGTGCAAGCAAGTTAAGGAAGCAAAGAGAATGCAAAAAAACATCAGCTTGATCCCATTCTAAGGCGATGCTAAGGGTGGTTGACTTCAAGAAAATAATCTATTGCACTGGCACTAAAATCCTCGCTGAGTTTCAGAGCCCACTGGTTAGCCAAATGCCACCTTGATGTTGTAGTGTTCAGAGTCAAATTCTCAGTCACAAGCATCACCTGAAAGACTATTTCCTCTCCCCTCCTTTCTTCCCTTCCCCCTTGACTCCCCTCTGCTTCTTTCCCCCTCTGCCATCCTTCTGCTTACCCCTGACCCCCACCTCTTTCTCTCTGCCCCTTTTCCCTCATTTAAGGAGATGTGTATAGTGCCTAAGTGCTGTGAATCACACAGGAAATCAGTCCTTTTGCTGCTTAAAACCTAAGAGGAAAAGTGAAACTGGCACCTAAATATAAGAGCATATGACACATAGCACAGTAAAAGTAAAGCTTAAGTATCGAGGTAGTTTGCTTTCGGTTTCAGCTTAATCATCACTTTTTCAACGATATCTTCTTTGACCTCTTACTACACCTTGGCTTCGTAATTCTTTATCATCTTGTGTTGGTGTGTTTTTATTCCGATTATTTGTTTACTGTCTGTTCCTCTTACTAGGATATAAGTCCCCAGAGGGCAAGCATCACCGTAAGATTTCCTCAGGAAGAGATGGAAGCCTGGGTCATGGGCAGAGGGAAAGTCAGCGTTTTTAGGAAGGGAGCACAGGAGTGGGAAGAGTGAGGTGTCTGTCTGTCTGTCTGGTGAGAACTAACACGAACAAGACTTCCAGCTGGGGCCAGGGAAGGAGCTGTGGGCTCAAATCCTGAAGTTCCACGTGTCGGGGCTGCAGAGATCAGGTGGGTGAGGATTTGGACCAGCGGAATAAAGCTATATGTCGATGTTTTTGAAGTTGAAGGAATGTATTGAGTCGATATGTGTTTTAAAACTGAAGGAGAGCTAAAAAATTTGTCATGGAGTATTATTCATCTGCTTAACAAAGGCTGGCTGAGTGCCAGCCATATGCCAGCCACCACTCAAGGTTGGGAAGATATGGCATGAGCAGACAGGCCCAGGCCATGAGATGGAGCTTGTAATCTGGTGAAGAGAAGCAGGCAATAAACACACAAATAAGCAAATGGGCAACAAATCAATAAAAAGTATGATCATTTCAGATAATGAATGAGCAAGAGTTGGAAATGGGCAGGGTGACAGGCAGGCACAGAGGGTCGTGGGGCTCATTGGCCGTGGTGAGGCAGGTGGATTTTATTCCACATGTAAAGGGGAGTGGTTGGAGGGTGTTAAACAGAGGAGGGACATGATGCAATTTATCAAAACGTCTTACTGCTTGCTCTGTGCAGAATGGGCTTTGGAGGGGTCAAGGGGAAAGACAGAGCTGGGAGGCCAGTTGAGGGAAATGATGTGGTCCAGGGCAGAGACAATGGGGGTGGGGGTGTAGGCAGACGTGTGGAATGAGGATGAGTTCTAGAGTTAGCAATCACACCATTTGGGCTGTAAGGGGAAAAAAAGAATCACGGAAGATGCCTCAATTTGGGGCAAGCGTTATTGAGTGGATTGTGGTACCAGTTGAGTAGATTGGCAGACTTGGAAGAAGTATGTTTTTAGTGGGGAGACTCGAAACTTCCGTATGAATGTGTTAAGTCTGGCTATTGAAAACTATACTTACAAAGACTTCATAGTATAACACGTAGGAACTATTTTTATTATAATAGGATGTAAAAATGTACAAAACAAAATTACATATAAAGCATCTCTTCAATAATTTTATGTATTAATAGAAAAAAATAAAGGAAACATTATTAGAGAATATTATTAATGCTCATTTTTGTAGATGAGGATTATAGCAAATACTCTCTTCAGTATACTCTCTGTATTCACATTTTTTACATTACAGTATTAATTTTATGAGCCAAAAAATGTTTATCATCACAGAAGATAATTTAGCTTCATTATTCTGGCTCTTATTTGGTTTCATTTGGCTTTAGACCCTTTTCTAGGAAATGTATAGACAAAACAAACCTGAAAGGTAAAAGAATAGAGAGTGAATAGTTATATTACAGTATATAATGAATGAGCCACATATCAGAGAGATACTCTGAAAGGTACTATCGTAGAGACCTGAAGTCAGCATAATGCTCCGGAGAAAACAGGAGATCAGAGGCTAGCAGGGGTATCAGCTCTCAGGGGTATAAGCTCATCATCTTCTATAAATGTGCCACTCACTAGGGAAATCTTGAATAAGACAGAATCAGGATCTCCTGGCATGGAACTACATGACCTCATGCCTATTATAGCCAGGATGCGTTGATAGTTGACATAGGGTTCTCCATGCTGAGCTCACAGCCTTCTTAACGCTGCTTCAGGCAGCCATTATTAATGGACCCATAAGAGATAATGGCGTATCTGTCATTACTGAAGTTAGGGAACCTCTGTTCTTGTTAACAAGCCTTAGCCTTCCATTTGAGTTGATAAAGTCACACCATTAAAATATCTTACCTTTCCCATTTCCTGAAGGAGCTAATGTATCCTATTCTATCATCTCCATTCTCAGGGACTTATTTCCTTCTAACACAAAACTTTGTTTTTCAGATGGAAATGGAAACACTAAAGAACAGTGCTCTGCAAATGATGTAGGGTGATGGTAGAAGAAAGCAAGGGAGGACAATTTTGGCTAACTAAAAATAGACTTTGATTTCAGGAAGGCTTTTGCAATTATTTTTATTCAAGTAAATCCAGCTGAAGAACTTTTCAAAACTCTATGGGAAACAGCAGAGTAGAGTTGAGGGAACTGGAAGAACAGAGTTGAAAACTGGTTCCATTCTAATGCTCCTTGAAGAAACTTGGAAGATGAGTTTTGTTGAGCTACAGCATATGTGAAATAAGCTTGGGGCTGCCACTACCTGGGGAATCTATCTTACAGTGTTAATAGGAGAATCAAATAAAACAGGTTGTAATAAAGGACTTTGTAAACCCTATGAAATACACAAATATAAATGTGCCATGTGGTCAGAGCTTTAGACAACAATAGCTATTATTGGAAACCTCTATAATGGTAATAAAGAATGGTGGGCTGTCAAAGAATAAACCTACTGATAAGTTGTTTCTTCTTTCTTCTCAAACTCCTGATTCTTTCTTACTTTAATTTCCAATTTAAATTGTGGGATTATTGTTGTGGGATAGTACTAATTTTTATACCTCATTAAAGCATTTTGTAAGCTGATGGATAAGAGATGTTTAACCCCAGATCTAGGTCAGGAAAACCAATGACCTTCAAGTGCGTCTCCTTTAAGCTCTTCCTAATTGATCTAAAAAATGTTATTTCTTCCTTTTTTGAATTTCCAAGGAATTTGTTTGTAGCTGTACTTACTCTATTCTTATTTTACCTTTTCCCATGCTTCCTTCCCACTCGATTTTTGGTTCTTTGAAGAGAGATACCCAGTCTATCTCATTTTTCTATATCTTTACTGCCAGACATATAATGGGAACTAAATATAAAATTATTCAGTTGAATTCATTTTTTAAAACAGTTGTCAGGAACCTGCTATCTGCTCAGTTCTGGGTAAGTAGAGTGGAAATAGTGTCTCTGAGGCTACCCACAGATGTTTTCAGAAATAGAGCATTTATAAGGCGTGTGAGAGTTTCCTAAATTCCTAGGTAATTTAGGTTTCGATTTATCAAAAATAAAATATCAAAGGCTGTGGATAAATCACCCCCTCCGTTTTAAGAAAAGGACAACACCCAGTGCAAACTTGCTCAAAGGGGAACTTGCTACCTTGTATCTCCACCAAGACCATCTTGATAGTTCCAGGTTTGGAATAGCTTTTCAGGAAATATTAGGGTTTGACCTGACCCTCTCTGCACTGCTGTGCTGGGGCACTTTGGGGACATTGGTTTGGGGCCAGTCTTCCTTTCAGAGTTTGGCCTTTCTGGGTCTTCCTCAGAGCCTCAATATCCTGGTGTCCATGGTTTGGGTGGCTGCCTTGGAGCCAGGAGATAACAGTAAGAGAAACAGCAACTAACCTAGAATTGCTTATCAGACTGATGAAGGAACTCTCAAGCTAGTCATCTTTCCCACATTTTCTCCCCTAGTTTCCAGATAGTGCTAAGGAGCTGGCTGACCTTTCATAGCATAGTTCCATTATGCTTCCCATCTCCCTTCCTTCTCCCAATTCCCAGGAGATTTAGGAGCTATGCCTCTTCCCCCACAGTGCCTGGTGCTGCCTCTACCATCACCCCCCCACCCACCCACCATGAAATGGCAATGGTCTGTCTTAGTCCTGAGCTTTGGACATCAAGGAAGAAGTCTTATTCTTATGTTTCTTCCTCTTCTTCCTAGAGCCTATCACATTCCATGCATACACTAGGTGCTCAATACATGTTTGTTGAAAAAACAAATCCTTGCAACCAAAGGTAATCTCTTCTTCCTCTCACACTGTCATGCTTCATTTTTATGTCTCCTTCTTAAACCTTAGACTTTTAAAACAGATATTAGACTTTTGTCTGCCAGATATCAGAGTCCTGTCTTCCACATCCAAGTGGAGAGAAAGCTGCCTGGGAGTAGATTCCAGGTCTATTTACTTTTTTTAACATTAAAAACTTAACCTTTTCCTCAACAGATCATTATGAAGCTTTCCCCAGACATCAGAAATATAGAGAAGCCTGAGACAGTGGAAGATAAGATAGACACAGCATTCCTGCTCTCAAGGACTGTAAAATCTGTTAGAAGAGACTGGGGCTGCAATAGAACATGAAGGTTCTGAGAGTGAGATGCAGTCAGGAATCTGTGGGAGAACCAAGTCTTGCCTTCATTAATTCAGCATTTCTACAGAGCCTACATTTAACCAATCATTTTGTCAGATGGGTGCTTTCCAAAAAGCTTGGCATAGTCTCTGTCTTCATGGTGTGTATAATAGGGAAGAGATAGGCAGCTATGTCCATGTTACTTTATGATATCTAAAATATTTCAGTGTTAAACACATGCATCCACTGTGCTGAAATTCCAAAAAAAAAAAAAAAAAAAGGAATGAAGAAAGATACTTGAGTTTGAGTTTTTAAAGAAACGACGGATTTGCCAAGGAGACCTGATGGGCCAGATCATGAATGCTAGTGAGTCTTACTAAAGGGGTTAACACATGATCCTTTGAGCAATGGGGAGAGACTGATGGTTTTTAAGAGGGGCAGTGAAATGATCAGATTTGTGTTTTAGATAGATGGCTCTGGTGGCAGAGTAAGATGGACGGGGTGAGGGGAGAGAAACTCACATCAGTGAAAGCAGTTTGAAGCTGGTTCCAATTGTCTAGGCTTCCAAAAACTGTTTGTTATTAAACAGACAAATATCAGAATACCCACTGTGCATTGAGGCCCCTGAGGGAGGAGCCATGCATGTTGGGTTACCTCGTGCTAGGCAGAAGAGGGATGTCTTTGCCCTGGCTGCCCCTTTGTGCCTGGTGTCGCACAGAGGAAGTCCCTGAAGGCTAACAAGCTCCATGCCCAGAGGCACTCTATTAATGGCCCTTTCCAAAGATAAAATATAATTCAACATTCCAGGATGATTAGATAAATTTGTAAATATAATCAAAACATGTTTTTCTTTGGTTTCCAGGATGGAATCAGAAAAATAATGCTCAAGGGAAAAGAAAAAACATTCTCTTTTCTGCCTCTTTTTTCTGATTCTGGGCCAATGAACTTAGAATTGAAACACTTAGAGCAAGATTATGCAGCCATTTTCATTCGTAGAGGCCTTGAGCTGTGGAAAAGCACAGGTATATCAGAACAGACTGGCCCCACAGCTTACAAGTAGGACACCCTTGGCTGTTAGAAAAAGAGGGTACTTTTCTTCCACTCTGAGATCTAGAACACATTCCTGAAGAGACTTGACAGGTCAGATATCTTGAGAATTGTTTTACTTTTCAAGACATATGCTGCTATGAGGCTGGTTTTGACTTGTTAGAACCATTCCAAGTTCACCTTGATGCAGACCAGAGCACTCAGAATGATATGACCTGCCCCCTCAGGCTTCTGTAAACCATGATTTCTTGACACTTGATGTCGAAAACTTGGCCTCTGTGCACTGGTGCTGAATCAAATCTCAGAGACAGAGTTCTGGGTGAAGTAGAAAATAATAGCTTTATTGTTTTGCCAGGCAAAGGGGGACACAGCGGGCTTGTGCCCCTCAAAACTGTGTCCCAACCCAGGGGGATTTGCTGAGGAGTTTTATAACAATGGTTCAAGGCCAGGGTTGCTGATCAGGATCAGGGTGTGTGCAGAACCCGTACTCCTTTAATCTGGCCTCAGGTGGTCTCCTGATAAGCTTCTCTGGTTCTCAAGGTTCTCAAGGTTATCAAACTTGTGACCTTCTCTGGAATGAAGAATGCTTCATCAAGTAGTTAGCATCTTCCATTTGTTGGGGGTTTAAGTTCTGTAGAAGAGCTCAAAGATACTGTTATGTGTATCCCTTGAGGCAGAACCAGGACCCTGCCTCAAGGCTACACTATTGTTTCTTGACTGTTCCTCCCTTGTCTCTGAATGCCCTCCCTTCTCCGATCAACAACTGTCTGAACCTGCCCTTTGGAACTCAGGGGAGGTCAAGAAACAGGGGACCCAGAAAGGCTTTCGTGCTGAGGAGCCCCATAGCGTCTTGTTCGGTTTCAATACCAGAAGTCAAAGAGCCATGACTGTGATCTGGACACCTGGAGGTTGATACATTTACTTTAAGACCTAATGCCTCATAAGAAATTGGCAAGATGAAATGATGTAAAGGATGAAAGCAAAACAGACAAAAAGCAAATGATATGCTTCTGACAACAGCTCTGCCAAGTGCTTTTCAGTGGTAATTGATTTTTTACAATCTACAGATATTTTTGCTGCTATAATATCCTTTTTTACAGTGGAGGATACTGAGGATGAGAAAAATATATGCTCTTCCCTGTAGTTTATGAGAGGAGCCAGCATTAGAACCCAGATGACCTGATTCTACAAGAGTTAGGCTATAACAGTAAGTTACCAACCAATGTATAGGGAACAGTCACGTTGCTTGGGTTGTAGTTAGCTGAACTGTATCAGGAGATGAAACTTAGGGATAGAAGAAGGGGAACCAAGGGTACGACTATAAGAGGAACATATCCTGCTCTTCATTAAGCATAATTATATTGATAAATGGATACAAGGCAAAGGGCCAGAATGATTTCAAAGAGCAGTGCTGTACACAGCCACAGGATCCAGAACATTCTCATAAGAGCCATAAAATACCATACTAATGATCAGAGTTCTTTCCAGGATCAGTAAAGTGTCCTTTTGGCAAAACTTTTGAAAGTGGTAAAAAATCATTTTGGAATCTGCAGAACCCAATGAAATTCAGGAAGCAACTTTGGCCTTGAGAGTCCCTCACTTAGGCTGAACACTTTAGATTCCATGGTGCAGAAATTCCCTGGATTGCATTAGAGAAACAAGGTACAGCATGTGAAATCTTGGCCTTTATTTTTAGGCTCTAGAACTGGGGTGAGCAGACCTTTTCTGTAAATGGCCAGATAGTGAATATTTTAGGTTTTGCAGGCTACCAGGTCTCCGTCACACCCACTCAGTTCTGTCTGCTGTTGTAGCATAAAAGCAGCCATAGATACTAAATAAAAGGCTGGCCAAGGCTCTATTCCAGTAATACTTTACACAAACACATGGTCAGCTGGATTTGGCCTGCAGGCAGTCCATAGTTGTTTGGCAAACTCTGCTCTAGAACACATTAAGTTGGGATCAGAAAAGAACGAGTAGCCAATCATTCACTCAACAAATACTTAGTAAGTGCTCCATGTCTAATACATGCGTCAGGGAAGTTCACAGTTTAATGTAGAGAACAGATACATAAGAAACTAAATACAATGAAGTTCAGGATGCTTCAGGAATGCAAAGCAGTGGGCTGATACCTCCTTCTGGGGGAGTTGGAGAAGGTTTCATGGAGGGAGTAACATTTTATCCAGAGCAACCCTTCTCCTTTCCTCACCCTGGGAGGACATTGCTAACCTATTTCTGCACTATTGTTACCAATCCCAGACACAGCATCATTACCCCACTGAGCAAAGAAGCTCAGGAATCAACACTACTGAACAACATTGCATTTATCATATAAAATGTAACCTATTTCCACTCCTCCCTTAAAGGATGAATAGAAGCTCCCCCCAACCCCCGGAAAGAAGCAAGGCATTAGATAAGACAGGGAGACAGGGACATTGTGGGGAGAAATACACGGCAAGGACAGGCATAATGTTCAAAGGAACAGCAAAGTTTGATTGAAAAAGGAGCAAGGAATTCAGAGCAGAGAAGGGGCTGGAGGTAAAGATGGACTTGGGGGGTTGCAGTCAGGTCATGAGGAATCTCAAAGTCACACTCAGGCTTCTGACTTATTTCATCAATGTAGTGTTGTGATCCTACTTATATTTTAGAATATCCTTTCTAATAGTGATGTGAATGCTAGATTGAAAGAGAAAGTTGAGGGGGGTGGGCAGTGGGAAGCAAGGGGAAATCATTTAAAGGCTGTTAGAAAAAATCCATGAGAAATAATGAGTTTCTATCCTAAGACCTTGGTGGTAAGAATGAAACACATGCAGAGAAAATAGATTTAATACTCATTAAAAGTGCAAAATTTGCAGTTCTTGGTTATCAAATTGGATGTGGAATTAAGAGGAAAGGAAGAAACCAGGATAACATTCCAACCTTAGATCTGTCCTGCAAAGAAAGACTAGATACATGTAAGAAAGAAATGTAATCAAGCCAACATGCCTAATGTCCTGATTTGAATAAAAGCTTGAAAATCTGTGCAAAGTAGGGAATTTTGGAAAGAGGGGAACATCAGACTTAGATGTTGGGGAAAACCTCAGCTGATTTTAATTTTTAATTCCCACTGCTTTATACCACAGCCATAGAATTGAATCCGACGTTGCATGCCTCCAGTTAGCTCATTAGCAATGACAGATCTGATCTTTACAAGAAAAATTGGGAAATTTCACCACAGATGGGAGTGCCTTGATTGCTTGGTGAGGCTGTGACTGCACAGTCAGCAACAGGTGCTGTTGCTTTTGTAGAACTCTGTGCTTCCAAAGACAAGCTGAGACTCCGAAATGGTTGGTGAATAACAATTTACACTGATTGCAAAGCCCTGATCTTGTTTTTCTCAAATTTCCCTCTTATATTGAGCAAGTGGAGGTACCATTTCTTATTCAATCTATTTTAAACATGCACTTATGATTTTTTTCTGCTCTGAAAGTCCTATCTCCCACCGTACCTTTTTACTCTCTTCCCATCTGTTGGGCCTGATAATGTGCAGATCTAACAACAATGAACAAATAATATTTTCCCAGAGAAACACTGGCAACATAAGATGGTTATCTTTAATAATCTGGAAGTGCCTAATCTTCTGCTTTGGGGAAAAAAGCCAATAGAAATCTCCACTTTTTTACTTGTGGGAAGTTAATGACAAATTCAGAGAGTGTAAAAAGATGGAGTGACAAGTAATAGCCCATCTTGTATATATGAATGTGTGCATTGAGGGCATTTTAAGCTTTAAAAATGTGAATAGAGGTTGGAGTTATGTGAACCAAGTACATAATATGCTAGGTGGGTTAAAGAGAGATTTCAGGTCTTTCTTAGTTTATAGGGGCAGCTGCTAAACTGAGTAATATCATTCCTCTTCCTTGAAGAATACATGTGAGGTACAATAACCCTCATGAAGGACCATCTCTTTTGCATTTGTAGGGGAAGAAGAATTCAACATGTAATGCACTTTTAATAGTCTATCCAAGATGTGCCTTTCTCACATATAAAACTTCGTTCCTATGTTTATTTTTGGCATCATATCCCTTAGAAGGGTTTGATGACCATGTTAACTGAAGCTCTGAAAGTCTATATTGTGCATAAAAGCTTGGCCAAAAATATTTTGAGCTATTTTAAAGTCAGCCTCCAGCTAAGATAATTGACAAGCAGTTCCAATATACTTTGTTAAATCTTCCAGAAATGTTTTATCTTTTCTTTAAACTTTGGTTCAGTACTGATGAATAAAGTAGTCTTAGAAAATTTACTTAATCTCTCTGTATCTCAATTTCTCACCTATAAATGGAGATGAGATCTTAATATTTACCTTGCAAGATTTTCAGAAGCAGAGAAAATATATTTTAAATGGAACATAGTACCTGGTAGATAGTAAGAAAGCAATAAATAGTAACTGTGATCATGTTCATGGTTCTTGTGATTTAAACAATAATGAAATCAATAATATCTATACACCTCCCCGGGCCTGATAAGTTTCTTAATAGTTTATTACTATCTTGTGGAAGCACATATGTTTTTGGAGGATACAGAGCTAAATGGGCAATGACGACTTTGAATTTTAAAAAAGGAATAAAGCTCTTGTTCTTTGCTGCTGACCTTTTTTCCAGTGACCTCTTTACCTCCTCATTTTCCACTTAGACCCATTAGCAGGATGTGCTGCAATATGTTGCTTGTCATCTGTTTCAAAGACACAGTGATAGGATACAGGTAGACCAGATGGATAAACCTAGTGTGACTAATTATTGTGTATTTGCCTTTAATTATTATCATTTATTACCAGAGGAAAGACAATAGAGGTTCTCTGACTTAGAAGAGACTGTTGGCAGCAGGGAAGTTTTTCTTGCAACATTACTGAGCACAGCCGAAGTTTTCATTGTCGGTGAAAAGAAAAAAAAAAAGAAAAGGGTAGACATACGATACCATACGATACAATAGATAGACAGATAGATAGATAGGTGAAATTTTGTTTGCTTTAACATTTAATCTAGTTGCTTTCAATAATATCTGACTTTAATTTTTAAAGGTTATTCCAGAGAGTTTTGGATATTGACCCCGCAGTTCTTTTTCTAAGTCTACCACAGAATAGTACGTCAAATAATTAGACCAACAAATGTGTGATGATGATTGAGATTTGGGAGAGAAATCTGAACCTAGAAAATCATCTCCAGATTTTAAAAGATAGGCATTTCCATAAGAGAGTCTAGTTACTTCTATTTTTATTTTTCTTTCATTATGAACTAGTATTTTTAAGACACTTTTACTTGTATTAGAATTTCAATCATGAGAGAGATGAATTTAAAAGCATGAAAGTTTTTCTTTTCCCACTAAGGTTAAGAACTTTTTTCATAAAGTAAGCCACTTTATGGGAAACTTCTAGGGGGAAAGTTTGTACTCAAGTAAATTTCTTATTTAGACAAGAATATGTATTATAAAGTAGCCTAAAATCAGCATAAGTGGTTTGACATATTGACATGCCATAACTCCAGAACAGCTGTGACTCCTCTTGTATGGGATAATGAATTAAAATAAATTTAAACGAGAAGAAAATGCTCCATAATGTCATGGAACTTATATTTTGTGAAGAGATTATTTTTCTTTTAATTTTATAAAGCAGTCTGTTTTAGAGAATCATCTGTACTGTGGAGTTTTATTTGGTGGAATAAAACAAATAAAAGCAGTGAGTTCTTTAATAATAAATTATAGTTAAGGTTAATCTTTCAAAAGACCTTTGAGTCTGTATTTTTCCTTTTCTAGATTCTAGGATCATATGGCTACAGGTATAAAGATGGGAATTCGGAAGTTTGCAATAGGAAAGAGAAGAACAGTAGATGTTGAAGCTAGAGTAGCTGCGTTTGAAATAAAATAGTAGGAGTGTAACCAGAAGCTGAGATGCAGTACAACCATGGAATAACCCAATGCATCTGCTGGGTAGGTGGGAGAAATCCCTCATCTAAAGAGGGTGGGTGTGTGCCCCTGGATACACTAGTACATTTTTTCTTAGCTAT